>NC_082595.1:19831929-24831929 GCF_030936135.1 Gavia stellata
AACAGGGAGAGGTGGAAATTGGGACAGGGAAGGGAATGACACAGAGTCACAAGCTAAAATGCAAAGCACAGACCACCCCAGGGAAAAAAAGAGACCACGCAAAACCAACAGAGAATCTCCATGAGAGTGCTGGAAAACAGCCTCCCACTAACGCTCATCCCCAGCCTGGGAAGGAAAAAGCTTCACACCTACTCTGAATGTCGTGAAGGCTGCAATAAGCCCAGACAGGAATAGAAGTCACTAACTAGATGCTTTCCCTCCTCCAAGAGAAAATGCAGTCTCCTCTCCTCTCCTCTCCTCTCCTCTCCTCTCCTCTCCTCTCCTCTCCTCTCCTCTCCTCTCCTCTCCTCTCCTCTCCTCTCCTCTCCTCTCAGCACCCCAGCATCTGTAGTGCCAGTGCAGCAGCGTGCACCCCGTCCCAGCTTGGCTCACGCACCCACTGCCAGGTCAAGCAAAGTGATGCCGTCCACATCGGAGAGCCCTGCAGCCGGTGGCCAAGTGCGCCAGGCAGGGAGGAAAATGGCCAACACGGCCAAGGGGAGCTGGCCGCATCCAGCACCCTCGTGGAGGACATGACAGTGCCCCATTTCACAGGAATAGAGGTGCAGAGGAGCGGGGCTATCAAAAGTGTTCAGTGATCAGCATTATTATATTAATTACCTCCTTCATGGCCTGACCTGCTGCAGCTATCCCTGTTCCTGTGCACGTCTCCTCCTGGACTCTACTAAGGGAGATGTCTTCCCCATCCCCTCCAAGGAGATGAGTGGCAGCGACCTGGCAGTGAGGGGATGCATGCTCCAGGGACAGGAGCCATGGGGATTGCTGCGACACAGTAGTGACCCTAGAGCTCAGGCAGTGCTAATGGAGATACCCATCCCTGGGTATCAAGAGGAGCCAGCAGAAAGTGTCAGAGTCCCTCCAGGAAAGGAGGGATTGCTCAAGGGGCCGCTCAGTTCTGAGCGAAGAGCAGCAGGCGTTGTGCTCACACAGCCATCTGAAGCAGAAAGGCTGGGAATATCTGAGCAAATCCTCCCTGAGTCCCTTTTACTGCCCAAATACAGCCCCATGCTCCCAGCAGGGATCACAGACAGGACTTTTCTGCTGCCCACAGCCTCTGAGACACACTTTCTGGCAGGATGGTTGCTCTGCTTTTCCCTTCCTCCTCCTCTTTTCAATAAGGGGTGACTGGGAGCTTGTCCTGATGGAGAGAAGCTTGCTAAACCTTCAGACCTTCACACCTGTAACTACCTTTGCAGGCAGTTACCCGGTGGTGGTGAGCAACCCTGGCTGAACAAGAAATTTTCCAACAAGTAAGGAAGGAAGCAGGGGCGAGGGAGTGTGGAGGAAGCAGCAGCTGTGGTCACATCCTAAACATTGCTTGTTAATTAGAGCATAGCCTGGGAGCTGGGCACAGGGGAGAGCTTCAGAGCAGGTCCTCTCTTCCCTGCTACCCCTTGGTCTGGGGTCCTGCCCGC
This sequence comes from Gavia stellata, assembly GCF_030936135.1. Taxonomy (NCBI): domain Eukaryota; kingdom Metazoa; phylum Chordata; class Aves; order Gaviiformes; family Gaviidae; genus Gavia; species Gavia stellata. The sequence continues at coordinate 19,833,405 of NC_082595.1, forward strand.
ACCTCCCACATCAATCGCACCGCGACTGGAGCTGAAGACCAGGGAAGCTGGAGCAAACACAGCAAATGAGGTGCTGGTTCTCCGTCTCTTTTCTGTAGATCCAAGGGTGCAGAGAAAGGGAGGGGAGCCTGGCACAGCTCCTGCCCGAGCCTAGTGTGCCATCTGGCATTTGGATGCAACGGGAGGGGCTGAGTGGGAGGCAGCAGAGGGACCTGAGTCTTCTGGCCTGAAGTTGGAAGGATCTCAGAGAGAGGGAAGGAGAGAGGGCTCCAGCAGCAAGGAGAGAGGCGTTTGCAAAAGGGAGCCAGTAAGTCCCTGGGCACAGATCCTGCCCGTGGGAAGGTTTTCATGATTCAGACAAGAAAACATACGATCTGGAAAAAAAATTTAAAAATTAAATTCTCGCCTGGGGACCTTCAGCTTGGCAGGATGAGGCAGTGTGTCCACCCTTTTCCTCTCACCCTGCTAAAAGGAAGGACATCTTACCCCGCTGAAGGAAAGGGATCCCCACAGTGTAAAGTATTGCCAGTTACTGAGCTGAACCCAGCGGGAATAAATCCAAGTTTTGGGGGAGCAGCAAGGATTTGTTGAGATTTGTTGTGGTTGTTCCGATGGGCAGGATGGCACAGAGGTGGGGTTAGTGAAGTGCAGCCTTACCAAGCATCTTGGGCGAACACTGGGGTGGAGGGTGTCCTGCCCCAGAGCCGGAGTCTGGGATGTACAGGAAAGATTTAACAGCCATCCACCTTTACCTCCATCTTCCTGGGATGGGATTCCTGGGAGGCACAGCCTCAGGGGAGGAAGAAAACCTCCCGCACTATTTTTGCATCTGAGCTAAAGTAACCTGGATTAAAGAAACCTTCCTGTTTCAGAGTTCAGCCCAGATGTGGAGTGGCGTAAGAAGGAAAAAAACATCCCCCTTGGGCAGGCCGTATCCTGACTAACCCCACAGCAGCTGGGCTGTGCCCCGTGGGAGAGGGGGGACAAGTCCAAGCATATCCTGGGACTGCTTGCACCAGCAGCAGAGGAAGGATGCCTCTTTTCACAGACCTCAGAGCGATGCACGGTGGTGGGGATGCCAACCATAACAACAGGTCAGACCCCCTGATCATTTCTTCCCCTGGTTATTTCTTCCCCTGTCTTGTTTCTTTAATTAATCTCAAAGACAGAGCGTCCAACCCACCCGCACCCTCAGGCTTTGGTGGGACCATTTATCTCAGCCCCGCAGGGCTCCTGCATCCCGTTGGAAAGGCCAGGGTGAGCGGAGCTCCTGCAGCCCGCCAGCTGGCAAGCTTTGCCTCCTCTGCACCCAGCATCCACGGACAAGGCTTGTGGGACGTCCTGGGGAGACAAGCCTCCACTCCTGCTGCTGAGCCCTGTTCCCCGCAGAGCCGGTGCAGGCAGCAGATGGGCCGGTTTCTCCCTGCCAGCACAGGCAAGGGGGCTGGAAGGTAGGAGGTGGAACCAAATCCAGTCTAATTAAGGGTAATTACCATTCATCCCAGGAAGCGGTAAGAGACAGAGCCCACGTTCTCCCTGTCTATTAATAGCTGTCAGCAGCTGCACAGTTCCTGCTGGGACCCAGGGAGAGCAGAAAGCTTTGGGAGGAGCAGCAGGACAGACAGCATCCTGCTCCCCTGTCCTTCAGTGCTGGCTGTGCGGGGGGCTTTTTCCTCCTTCCAGGTTTTCATTTCTTTTGCCGCTTGCCCCAGGGCTCCAGGAGATGCCAGCTGCTTTTAAGCTTTTTTTTCCAGCAGGAGCTGCAGGGAGCCAGCTGGAGGATAGCCTAGAGACAGGGCTTTGGGGCAGTCACTGCTCTTCAGACTCCTCAATTTGCTGAGACCCCCCCAGTTTTTGGCAACTTTCTGTGCTCCCCTGAACTTCCCGTTGAAAGGGTAGAAGCCATCCGTGCAAGAGGACTCCCCCGGCACCAAGGATGAACCTCGCTGGCTTCTGCCCTAGTGAAACCCTTTGGTGTCAGGCAGACATCAAACATCAACTCTCAAACCTGACCTTCAGCTGCGCCCGTGGTTTTTCCCCCTGGAGAGATGAACAGCATCTAACAGATGGGGGGTGCCTTGCTGAAGGCATCAACTAGAGAAGCCACCTCACATGGCTGAAAGGACTCGAATGGTATCCTGAACCGGTACGGTGACTTCTGGCCATCACAGCGTGATGTGAGGACAAAGGGGGATGGATGCAGGAGATGCACTAGCAGAGATGACCAGGTGGACACATACACAGAAGTGGGTTTTTTTCCCCTTCCACTCCTGCTACCCCCAGCTGCCACTGCAAACAAACAGCCTGCCGCTTGCTGTGGGCGAAAATCCTCACCAGATGTGTTTGTGCCGTCCCCGAGGAGATAGCTGGTGCTGGTGCCACCCCACCAGGGAGGAACCAAGAAGCAGATTAGAGGAGAGGAGAGAACAGCTGTGGGGTGTCTTGGTGGCCGGGCAAAGCAGGCTGGAGGAGAGAAAGGCACCTTTCTGTGCCTGGGCACTGTCCTCTCCCAGTCTGGCACTAGGCAATGCCTGGCAATAGTCCCTGTCCCAACAACACCCAGCACAGTTTCAGTGCTGGTGCTGCATGGCTGCCAGCAATCCCTACACTCAGAGCTGCTGGAGCGAGGGTTCCCCTTGGGTCCCCTTCTCTCAGCTGCTCACCTTCAAGTGGAAGATGCCTGGATTGAGAGGGGCAACATCCAGCGTCTTCTCTGAGAGGAGCAAGGCTCTGCTTCTTGCTGGAGCCTATTACTGAAAGAAACCAGGACAGCAGCAGAGAAGGGAAATGTAGGAGCGGAGGTTCAGGTGAAAAGAGGGAGCTCCCCAGGCTAAACATGGACAGGCAACTTGGTCTTTAACTTCTGCAGGTCCCTACAGCACAGAGGCTGCATACAGGCCAGTGGTCTCTCTCCCTGGATGATCTTCAGCAAGCGCAGCCTGCAGCGCTGTGAAAGACCGTTTGGGGATGGAGCAGAGGTTTGGAGCTCTTTGACAAAGCCTGAGCTTCTAGTGTCCCAGCTCTAGAAATCACACCCAGTTGTGAGCTTAAGTCATGGGCAGATAAAGCAAGGATTTTCCCTTCTCTCCCCTTCCCAGGATGACATGGTGTTGCCTTCATCCCCACATGGCTCATCTTCCAGCAAGTCCCTACAAACACCCTCAAAGAGACAAAGAAATCAGAGTTGGAGAAGCCAGGCAGGATAACTTGTTTCTAGTCCATCACGCCTGGGACACTAAAAAAGGTTGTCATCCTACAGCCATAGCCCTATCTCCAGAACAGCACCCAAATCTTCACATTAGATGCCCTGTGGGTTATGTTCCCCAGGCACAAGGCGCTGCAGGACCTGGCCCCTCTCTTATTTATTTGTTGTGATACGAAGTTCGACTACTGTTACACTGTCCTCAAACTCCAGGCAAAGACAGTGGAGCTGATAATGCACAACAGCACCACAGGCGCCGTCTGGGGGAATCTGAACCCCAGCAGCTGGAGGGATACAGAGGGCAGCTGGGATTTGCTGGTAGGATGATGCTTTAGTCGCTAAGGCCAGGAAGCAGTGTCTTTCCCCATCATCCCCCCCAGATGTGAACTGGGGGAATGGGAATGGATATGGGAATGGATATGAGTGTTTTACCCTCCACACAGTCAGCTGCTCCATGGCATTTGAGGAGCAACTGCCACTGCACACCTCAGTGGAAACACATGCTAATGCCTATGTGCATGGAAATAAATGCTAAGGCAGATAAAGAGTTAACACAGCCATTTTTCAGGTATCACTACTTGTTTTCAGCATATGATTCAACACCTGATTGCACCTGTTTCAACAACTGACTGCAATACTTGGACAATATTCTTCTCTGGGATTCAATGGCTCTGGGCAGACACAGCTGGACTCTGCTGGACTGCAAAGTCTTCAAAACGTTACATTTACGTTATACTAGCTGTGAGGTGGGCTAAAGACTTTGCTGTTGCTGGGTTGTTGAAAAGCTCAGCTCAGAAATTGAGCACAATTGTGGAGGCAACTCAGGGGGTCTGTTTCTGTGGATCCAGTTTGGCTATCTCCTTTGCTGTTCAGGACACAAACTGAATTCAGGAGTAAGTGTATGGATGGAAATCAGTGCAAGCGAAAATATTTATGGTTCTACATTGCCCTCACTCCTGCTTCTCAAGGTCGCTAAAGCCCTGAAGATGTGTTCCCAGGAATAAAACGGTCAGTGTGGGGCCAGTGTTTATGAAAGGCTTTGCAAGGGTTCTGACATACCCGCTGTGTTAAACACCAGCTTGACTCACAGGCAGTGTCACTGTCTTCTGGGGAGTTGAGTGACAGAATCAGGCCACACCTAGAAAAGAAGTACATTGCTGCCAAAGTCTAACTTCCCATCTTTGAAACTCACAAAGGAAGCCTCAAAATCCTCATCCATTTTTTTTAATCTATGCAACTTTGCATTTATTGTTTTGTTGCTGATCCTTTCAGGTAATCTTGGGTCACATTTGTAACATCTTCTTCATGACCAGGAGGTATATTTTATGTGAAAGTCAGTGCAGCTTCCCAAAAATACCAGCTATCATGGGACTTGCAGGACTGTCATGAGAGCTGGCACCAGTATTGTGTATGGTCCCACAGGGCATAGGCTGGCTACGCTTGTCATGTACCCACTACTGAGTGCATCAGCATTTTGAAGGAGTGAAATAAAGCCACGTTTCAGTCTGAAAATCTACTGGCAAATACTGAAATGCTTAGGTGTGAGAAATGGGAAAGAGGAGATGCACGTTTTCATCCCTTTTTTTACTTTCTATATTCCACAGCATTATGTGTGCAGTTGCTGCCGTGCCGAGGATTTAGGTTTTTCCTCTGCTCTACAAAAGGGTGCTCGCTAGCAGAATGGAAGAAGAGCAGACCGAGGAGGAAAGAGATGGGCATGCAGCTGATGGACCAAGATCTTGCTGTCGGTGGAGTTCTCAGATTTGCTCTCCTCCCCCCCAGACCTGCCTGTGATCTGTCATTCAGGGGTAATGGCCCCAAAATGTGAGGCCTTAAAGCATGCCAGTTGCAGACACACACAGCATATCTTTAGCAAGGAAGTTGTTGTGAATACTGATGGGCCTTAAGATACATATGTGCAACAAAACAAGTACCTTCAGCACTGCAAAACATTCACGGTTTGAATACTGGTACCTAACCATTCACGGAGTGCTCCTTGCCCTGTGCTTGCCACGCTGCCGAGGTGCCACGGCAGCTGCCGCTGCAGGAGTGTATGTGACCTTGGCCAGTGTCCCCACCAGCACCCCTGGGGCAGCTCCCTGGGCCAGCTGTGGGTTGTGAGGGACGTAGTGGTGAGCTCACACACTTCTTCCGAGCTGGAAGAGAGGGCTTCCACCAAGACCCAGCGTGGAGGGCCTCCGGCACTGGGTTTCAGCAGCTTCAGCGGGGCAGGGTGACGGGGCAGCACGGTCCCAAATCCCATCCCTCTACTTTCCTGCTGTTTCTTGGCACCCCGTGCAGCCCCTGGCAGCAGGCAGAGGGTGTGACAGCCGGTGGGGAGCACGGCACCCTGCGCGGGCTCCGCTCAGGAGTCCCGGCTCGGCAAGGACCCACCGCGACCCCTCCACGCGACGTGGGACCAGCTCCCCCACGAGCCCACGCCCCCCCCCCCGGGCTGCCACGCGTGCCCGGCCCGGGAATTGCTCCCCGCACCCCGTTTTTGCCCCCGCAGAAGCCCCTTCACCGCCCAGCGCCCCCGCCCGCCCCGCCCGCCCCGGCAACGGCCGCGTCCCCAGCGACCGGCGGCGGCGGCGGCGGCGGGTGAGGGCCGAGCGGGCCGGGGGGAGGTGGCCGGGCGGTTCGTACCCCCCTGCCCCGCAGCCATGGGCAGGGACAGCCGGCGGAGCCCCGAGGGGCGAGGAGGGACCCCGCGTGTTTCACGCCCGGGCTGCGTCCGCGGCATTGCCGGGGGCTGCCGGCATCCCCCCCCGGTGACCTCGCGTCGCCTGGGTGGACACCCCCCCGCCCCGGCAGTCTGCAGCTCTTATTCTTGATCAAGCGGGCTAATGAGTTCTCTTCCCTCTGGGGGACCCTGGAGAGGAGCTCCGCGGGCAGGAGGGGTGTAGGGTCGCGCCGCCGGCAGTTGCGGGGGGTGGGCTGGTGGGGCTGGCGGGGGCTGGGGCGTTCAGCAGCAGCCAGATGTTTTCCTTGCCTCCCGGGGGCGAGAGACTCCTCTCCAAGCCTCCGGGGGCTGACAGGGCAGAGCCAGCTGCGCGGAGTGGCCAGGGCGCCAGTGGGCAATGCTCAGGTCCTAAAGTGCTTTCGTGTTTCTGACATCCCTTTGGGGCAGAGACCCTTACCTGGGCGTGCTGGCAGATGCCCAGGACCACAGTCTTGGTTGGCCCTTCGCACCACCTGGATTACAGTGATGACATTAAGTATATTCCCAAACGGCCGGCTGGCCTCTTTCTGCCTGATCTCCCATTACAGACAAATTCCATTATATTTGAAGATAAATAGATTCCTCATTGGCACGCTTTTTTTTTTTTTAACTTAAAGCCCATTGCAGACACAGCCCCTTGATGAGCCTGCAATACGCTGTCCTAATGCACACTTAGCATCAGCCTTTCGAAGTGCAAGGGAGCGTGACACGTCCCTGCAGGTGGTAGTGGCATCAGCGGTGTTAGCCAGCACTTGGGATCACTTGCCAATGTCCCCGCTAGCCTGCCCGGCGTAGAGGTAACAGCACAAAGGCCAGGACACCTGCAGAACAGCTGGCATTTTCAGGGTGCTGCTGCACTGACATGAGAGCTTCCTTGATTTCTAGGTAGAAATTTTCTTCAGTGCGAACGCGATCTCAGATGGGGCATAACCATCCTCAGAAAGAGTTTCTCCTGCACTTACAAACTCGCCAGTAAACTCAGTGTTTACAGTTGCTCCATTTCTTGGATCACCGTACTGCTGGTAGGAGGCATCAGCCAAAGGTCACCGGTTTCCATGCAACTCTCCTTTTTTGGTCTCTCTGGGCTTTGGTGTGAATCAAAAGAGCAGAAATCTTTTCAGATCAAAACAGTTCAACTGAAGAAGGTTTGTTAGGCATGCTAGGTAGCAGCGTAAGTTTGCTGTGTGACTGGATTTCTGTCGGCTTCTTCCTGGGAAAGGAAGTGTGATTTCTTCTTTTTTAGAAGTTTTAGTATCATTTACCTTTCAGCCTAATGTGGGTGTTAAATGACATAAACTGGGAATTTACTACATGGCCCTTCTCACATTCGTTGTATATCATTTAATAAAGCCTTTTTAGTATAAGTGACTGATGTCTATGTAGAGTGGGTGGGAAGGAGCGTGCATTTAACGCTGTTGACTTGGCTTATTGATAGTGAATTACAAGCTTCTCTGGTGTTTAAATACGTGCTTAGCAAACCTGGCTGTGGGAACTGGCCTGGTGTGTTAGCTCCGGCTGGGTGAGTCTCCTGCAGCCAAGGTGGAGGGGATGCAGCGGTGAAAGAGGCCCTTCCCCAGTGGGGTGTGCATGCTGGGGGTGGTGGGAATGGATGCGGTGTGAGCAGTGACTCAGCGTCAGACTCAGCCCCCCCCTCCCCGGCACCGCAGGCGTGGGGTTGATTCAGACGCCTTGCGGGCTGGCTGTCGCACGCCGGCAACCTTCCGCTTGCTGGCTTCACACCAAATGCTGAGCAGGGATGGCGGGTCAGTTGAGCTGACTTCTTGTGGAGCTCAGGTCAAGCGAAAGCTGCTCAGCACCCTGGGCACAGAGAGCCCGAGCTGTCTGCCTCTCTTTTGGGGCCGCCCTACATTGGGGCTGGTCCACAGCTGTGTAGTGCACACGTGCTGACCTCCCACTGCTGGTGAGCTTCGCTCAGAGAGCTTCATCCAATGTACGGAGGGGCTGCACTGTTTCTAGAGCTGGGTTTTGGCTCTGCCTGAGGGCAGCTGTGTCTGCTGCTTGGTCTCCAGAAGCCCCGTTGGCCGTCCCGCATGCACCGCGGGTTATGTACCCTCTAAAAATAGATCTGCCATCGGTAAACTGGCAATCAGATCATCCGCTGGAATGCAGCCATGAAATAATCCTAGGCCACCAATGCTGCACTGGCTTTGCCCAACAGCTGGCCCTTAACGATTGCTTCCAAAAGGTCAGGAAAGCCATCAGAAGCTCCAATTAGCTGTGACTGGCCTGGGGGACAGAGTGACACAGATGCTTTTTGAATAGGACAAAGGACGGAGCAAGGAGAAAAGATTTTTCCCAGTCACCTCTCCTGTATTAATGCCACCTCACTGCCATCCAGCTGTGCTTTGCCCTTCTGCTGAAGTCCATCAGGCACCAAGAACTGGGTTCCAGCTGGGTCAGTGTGCTGTGGAGAATCAGGCCTCTTCTCCTCACCCTCAGTGGTGGCCTGCCATCACAGCACCTTCCTCTGGGAGCAGGGAGCTTCGCAGAGAAAGGACTCCCAGTCCTCACATCTGCCTGTCACCCATTCCTTCTCCTTCCACACCCACCCTTCTTCAGACCAGGCTCCCTTTTTCTACAGCCTTTGCCTTTGTCATCCTCATAGCAGTGCCTCCCAGGAAATACAGCTTCCCTGCCCTTGGTGCCCTTCGTCCTCCTGCTTTGTGCTGGAGGATGCCCTGCCACTGCTATCTCCACCCTTTCCTGACTCTCATTCTGAAATGGTTACTCTCTTCTCACACCTGCTTCAAGTGCATTTGAAGAAGCCTTTGCTGACATATTTGCTGCAGTACAGCATGAATCATTTTGCTCCTCTCCTCTAGTTCTCAGCATTTCACAGATCTGCTCTCTTCCCTCTATTGCCGGTTCCTTTGCAGGCCCTTCCTCAGGTGTCTTTTGGAGAGGGAAGGAGCAGAGGGAGGAACACTAGCAAAGCCAGCTACAAAGCTTTCAGGGAGAGAGGAGCAGCACAAACTGGGAGGGCAGAGGAGAAGGGAGCAGCCTTGTACAGGGGAAGGACATAAGACTGTCTGGCTCATGCCCTTCACAAAGGAGGAGCTGCCTGGGATCAAAGCCCTGTTCAGCTGAGGGATGTTGTGGCACAAGATACTACATGGCAGTTATCTTCTTTGCAGGATGTTATCACAGGATCCTTTTGAGCCTACTGTGGTGCAAGGCCACCTTTACCCTGAGGCATCCTCTTAGTCTTGCAGGAAGCTGTCCTCATCTCTGACATCGCCATCCATCCATCTGCCCCATGCTTCTTGTAGGTGTCCTGCAGTCTCTAACTGCCCAGCCCTGCGCTGCAGCCCTGTTATGTCCAGTTAGCCCCAGTAAGGATCAGCATGGGTCTGTATGCCCTGGGAGATGCTCACCAAGCCTTGTTGCACCCAGGACTCAAGGGGCAGACTCCTTCCTAGTGTATTCTCTACCTCTTTCAGACTGGTGGGGCTGGGAAGGAAACCATTAGGACTTCCAGGCAATAACCATACTCATGGGATCCTGATGGCTGAGAGTGCTGGTCCTGAGGTTGGGGTAGGAAACAGCAAATGGGAAACTTTGGTCTGGGAAAGCTCCGCAGAGGTAATAGGACTGGGCATCCTGCCTTCTGCTCCAGGCTGGTTCTTTTAGCTCATATCTGCTTAGGCTCAGTGTGGTCTGAACAGGTCTAACCCATCTCATCAGTTAATGGATGTTTGGAAGTAGTTCAGCTAGAGAGTAATTGGGAAAAGCAGAAAAAAAACCCTAATACACTTATAGTGTATTCACCTGTAAAGCATCTGTCTTTAAATAAGAACAGACATAGTGGATCAAATCAGGGGATGGTCTGGCCCAGTATGCCATCTCTGACAGTGGCTAGAAGCAGATGCCTGGAGGAGAGTAGAAAAACAATGCAAGTATGTGTGTTTCTTTCTTCCAGCACTCTCCCCGCCTCCAGCTGTGTTCAACTTACACTGAGCCAGACGTGGTTTCTGTGCATTGAACCATTCTCAAGGGGGTTCTCTTCCATGGACTTGTCCTGGAACCTGCACAGACTCTCAGCATCCACAACATCCCGTGGAAAGGAATTACCCAGTTCAACTGCAGACCGTGTGAAGAACCATCATTTTCCTTTGCTTTAAACCCAGCTCCTGCCAACTTCACCTATTTCCTTTATTGGAAAAGACAGTAAACAATCAATTCCTGCCTGTCCTCTTCAATAGCACCACGTTATTATCTGCTTATTACGTGTGGTACCTAGAGACCTCTTTGTACATGGCAGCGTGTAAAGATAAGGCTGAATAATAGCTGTTTTCCTGCAGTGCTTCCAGACCAAGCAGAGGAGGCAGGCAAAGGGTGGGGGCCAAGTGCATTACAGGAGGGTAGTGTGAGCAGACCATTCTTATTGCTGGTCTCTTTCTAAAGTTGCCTTTTTCTTTTGCAGGCAGCCCAGCTGGAAAATGTGGTCATGACTCTCAAGCAATTTCCCTCTTGCTCCTCCTGAAGGAGACGTGGGTCCTGAGAAGGATGCAGCAGCCAGCGGCTGGTGACCGGGGCACAGCCGTTCCCTCGCTGTATCCATCCCAGGCCAGCCTCGCTGCTGACTCGTACTATACACACCGCCTCATTGAAGATCCCGAGTGGTCCCTTGCTACTGTCCCCCACCTCACTGAGCTCTGCCTCCAGCATATCGTTCACAATTTCGAAAGTAAGCGGGAGCGCGTTTTCCCTGACACACATGGAGAGAGAGCGTCAGTCCTGGGGAGCAGAGGGTCAACAGGGCAGGCAGATGCATCTGAAAGGCAGTGTGGTACCCAGCCCTGCCAAAGGAACAGATGGGAAGAAATGTCTCCTCAGGCAGCTAGTTAAACAAACTGTTTAGTTGCTAAGTATGTACTTGTACACTCCAGGGATGGCTGTAGTCCTCTGGGCTGTTATCCAGGATGTGACCCTGCCCTAACCTTGTCCTATCATTTCTTCTTCCTTCTGTGCTCTGCTTGGACACACTTACCTCAACCATGGCTAGGGCTGTGGAATCGCTGTTTCCTTCTCTTGATTCACGCACACGTTATGGTAGCACTCGAGGTTGGAGCCCTGTTGTGCTGAGTGCTGTACAAAGAGATGGAGAATTGCTCCTGGCTTGGAGGAGCTACCATCTCAGAATATGTATTGTACTCACAGTCTCAGGCGTTCTCCATGACTTTTGGTGGTGATGTGACAAGTTACATCCTCAGGCAGGGAATGTGCTTTCGAAGCAGGTGGACTGATGAAACATAGCAAAACAGAAAAAGCATGTCCCATCTGGGAACTGACTGGGACAGGGAAAGGAAGGGCCTACCTGTCTTTTTGGCTGACTCAGTGAAGTGACAGCAAAGACCAAAGGTAGGTCTAAGGCTATGTCCACATTGGGACTGTAAGACAGTACAGAGGAGCTCAGTGCTGTCTTACGCCAGGAGCTGATAGTACTTGGCGGTCTGAGCTGGGACACCCCTGCAGACATATCAGCCTGGTCAGTCAGGCCGATGCCAAATGGATTGGACATGGTGCGCACATAAAAGCAGTGTGCTCAGTGTCTTGGGGACCCTCGTGCCATTACCTGAGCTGTGCAGCTGCATCTTGCCCATTGCTGTGGTCTGAGTGAGCCTGAGTGAAGCTAGCCCAGTTCTGCCCATATGCGTCCCACCTTTGCTTGTGTCGTGGGACTTTGCAGAGAAGGTCACTGCAGTGCCAGCTGTAGGACACTGGAGAACAGACTCCAGGAAGAGGCTGTGGTAAAACTCTGGGTGTCCTTAGGAAGGAAATGCCACAGAGACAGAGGAAATACAAAGCTAACCCCGCTTTGTGTCTCAAAATCTGATTTCCCATGCACAGATAGGCCTCTCCACTGATTTCTGTTACTCAACACTACTGTGTACATGTCACCAAGTATTCGTGCTGTGAGTATGCACAGCTTTTCTCTGGCATTTCTTACCACAAAGAACTTCCACCAGACAGAAGCCAGCTGAGACTTAGGGCGAGCATCGGGAAAGAGAATGAGGGGAGAAAGCTCCACAAGGTGGACCTAAAGGCTAAGAGCGTGTCTCAGTGGAAAGGAACAGGAATCAATTTGGGGTAAGACAGACAACTGAATTAAGATAAAAAGGCACGAGGACTTGCATAAAGAGCACAGGCAGTTGTTCTCAAATATCATCCTTCAATATGCTTAGAAACCAAAGGGAGAAAGTTCAGCAAATGACAAGCCAAGCTTTCCCATTGCTGTGAGGCTGAATTAGCTCCCTTGGGAGCAGAAGTCCTGCTCTGAATATAAACTGCATTCAAACTAAATTAAATCTGTGAGCTAAGTTTCTGATGCAGTTCCCAAATATTATGGGGGTAAACCCAATTATGCTGATGTTTTACTGTAAAAGTTAGAAATCCTACACATTTTCCGCCAGCTTAGCTCCCTACACCAGCCACTGGCAGCTGAGAAGAGAGCCAGTATCAGCAGAGGGGAGGGCATGGGCACACAGCTGGGGGCCCAGGCAGAACCATAGTGCCAGCCACGGTTCCTACAGCCCAGACTAACCTCTCCTTCTCTTCATCCCCTCCAGAGAACCCTATTTTGGACCGTCTTCTGCCTGAGCACCAAAGGAAGGTGCTGGACAGGCTCTCCACTGGCCTTCCGCTCGCTGTGACTGCAAACCTAATAAGCGATGAGGACTACTGGAGGAGGTGCTGCAGTGAGCGCTGGCAAGTGTGTGACATCTCCAACTATGGAGACAGCTGGAAACGGATGTTCTTCGAACGTCACCTGGAGAACATCTTGAAATGTTTCATCCCTAACACCACAGACCCCAGCCAGGTCCTAGACCTCATCCCGCTCTGCAAAGACTATGTGCGGAAACTGGAGGTTGAGCAGTTCCTGCCACCAGTGCAGGTGGATCAAAGGGAGGAGAGGGACGACCTCTCTGATACAGGGAGTGATTTTGGATTCGGCGAGGTCTCCACGCATCACTACGACCTGGGAGTCCTCATTACTGCTCTCCCTTACCTTGAAGAGCTTCATCTCACTTATGGCGTGAAGGACTGTGGCATGAACTTCGAATGGAGCCTCTTTAACTTCACCCACCAAGACTGCTGCAACCTGGCTGTCGCCGTGAAGATGTGCCACAACTTGAAAGTAACGTATCCCAAACTGAACCTTCCTTCCTCAGCTAGATCTTCAAATTGCCCAGCGATAGAAACCCAGGGACCAGTTTTGCTTGCTGGCAGCACCCTTCCTTTTGCAAGTTGCAGTCTGGCAGCGTGCAGAGATGTTAACTTGCTGGCCTAGTGCTGAGTATCTTGTTCTGCATATGTCCTTGTCAGAACAGGTTGGCAGCGGGTCGGTGAGAAAAATACTTGCTCGCACAAAACATGTTCCCCGTAGTGTAAAAGAAAGCAACACTCCTGTTTTAACTCCTCACGCAGTTCTGGGAGGGAGGAGAGGAGAAGCCCAGAGGGAGTTTTTCATAAGGAGTTTTTGGTAGTTATGCTCAGTATATACATGTCAACATGCCCCAGAGGAGCAGAGACCCCCAAGAAGAGCATGCAGAAATACTCACATTTGCCTTAGAGTGATGAGGTGTTTTCCTTCTGGGCACTAACACCATCTTCAGTTCTGTGGCAACTGCAGTGCAGATACTCAGCCCCTCCAAAACATCAGTAGGCATTGCTATCCGGAATGCAGCCAGAGAAAGCTGGTTGAACGCTCTCCCCACAGATTGGCATACTTTGGCAAATACTTGTCTGCTTGGCTTCCAGAAGAGAAATTACCTCTCCTGTGGCTATTAAGGTGCCCTGGCCATGCAGGACGTTGCCCTTCACAGAGAGCACTGTAGTTATCACTGGTGCACGTGCTCATTCAGACAGTATTCAACTGTGATCTGGGGTGAGTTCTGCTGTTACTCTCTGCAGACGTTTGGGCAGCTTTATTTCATTTGATTTAGTCCCCTGTGTCAGAGATCCCATGGAGTCAGAGGACAGGAACAGGCATTTCCAGGAGATAAACCATTTCTCCCTAGAATGGGCATGTGACATCAGTGACATGCCCTGCCTGCTAGAAGTATCTGCCCACTATAAAAGCAACTACTTGAACCTACTGGCTAAAGGTGTCTGAAGTGAAGGGAGATGAATCCTGTCCGGTGGACCATAGGCTTAACTCCCTTGAGGTCTTGTACAAAGCTCAATCCAAAGTGCTGGCTGTTTTAGTGTCCCTGTCCTTTATGCCCACAGGTTTTCAAGCTGACACGAAGTAAAGTGGATGATGACAAGACCAGGCTGCTGGTCCGTAACTTACTGGATCACCCCTGCTTGGTGGAGCTGGACTTGTCCCACAATCTCATCAGGGACAAGGGAGCACAAGCTGTTGGCAAATTGATCAACTGCAGCAGATTAGAAACCCTCAATCTGTGTAACAACCAGATCCGTCATCTGGGGGCTCAGGCTCTTGCTCAAGCCTTGGCTGAGAACTCCACCCTGACCTCCCTGAATCTGCGCCTCAACTGCGTGGAGGACGAAGGCGGGGAGGCGATCGGCCGTGCCCTGCTGACCAACACCACTCTGAAGTCCATCCATCTGGGAAGTAATAACCTGTCAGAGCCAACTGCTACGCTTTTCTCCCAGGTCCTGGCTCAGAACACCACCCTGACAAGTATCAACTTCTCATGCAACCACCTGGGGCTGGTAAGAGAATCCCCTTCTCCCTGCAGTTTGTGAGCCTGCGTGGTGGCCTTGCAAAGCAGATGCTGAGCCTGCCTTGCCTCAAAACCACAGAGGCAAATGCATCCCTCACTTTGCAAGCTTGCTGCGATAACAATCAGTTGCAAGCAGGGAAGAGACTCTAGCAGACAGCAGGAAGGAGAAGGACATCTTCTGTGCACGCACATGCATTTACCTCACTCATTACATCTAGCTCTGTTCACAGGGCTGAATCTGGCTTCCAGGCTTTGGGCTTTTGGGCAGAGAGGGATTTTTCCCCCAGGAAACTGAAAAGCAGGGAGTATGTCTGGGAAAAATCACAGCTGCTTAACACACGTGGGAGCAGATAATAATGATAGGTGGCATGAGACAATGGCCTTATGCATATCCTCTGTGCTTTGGATCTGCTGTGCCATCTATCACTCAGCAGCAGACAGTGTCACCCTTCCCAGAATCTCTCCTGTCCATCATGCGCTCAGAGGAGACTGTTAGAAAATTGGCTCAGTCGTTGAGCTCCTTTAACTCACCCTGCAGCTCTGGAGTGGTGCAGTGGGTCAAGAGTGTCACGTCTGGGTGCTTGTAAGTGGCCCCTAAACCACAGGCTTACATTTTCTAGACAGAGGAGCATCCACAGATCTTACTACATCCCTAAGAGCCGCAGTATGCAACATGCCCACAAACCGGAGCGCTTCTCTTCCGCTGATTAAAAAGAGCTTTAGAAATCTGAAACTAGACAGCCAAATGCAATCATGCTGGCTTTTAAACTTTCTGCGCTGCCTCAATTTTTCTCACTGTCACAATAAAGAGACAGCAAGACCAGCTGTCCCTACTGGCAGGAATATTGGCGTCAATGTGTTTGACAACGGTTTTAAAAGGATTTGATGGCAGAAAACCTTTTGTGAGTTCTGAGTTTTATGAGCCTGGACGTGGAAAACCATTTGAGTTTAATGATACAAGGGGGCAAAGGTTGGAAAGAGTAGAAGGATTTTTGCTTAGTAAATAATAACCTCCATGCTTAGCATCTTCTTTCTGATGAGCTCTCCTGTTACCCATTTGTGAAGCTCCACAGCAGCCCAACAAGTGGGCTGGTGGTATTATCTTTGGGGAAACAGGGATCTTTGCTAGAGATGCATCAAATACTGACCTCCGTACCCCATTAAAAAGAGACTCTTTCCCAGTCCTTTCTGTTCTGTCCTTTTTGGCAAAAGATCTAAGAGGCAGGGTGCTGGGATGAGGGGACCGCCTGGATGGACGAGATGGGGGCAGGAGGTGTATTTGGTACCTGAAAGAGAATAGGTGTTGGGTAAAAAAAAGTCAAATTTTCACATCCCTAAAGACAGTGCTTCAGGTAAGGCAGGGAAATGCCCCAAAGTGAGTTGCCTCCCTAAGGCTATCTACATCACATTTTCTGTCCCATGCAGGCTGGACATCAGTTGCGTGAGATGTTCCCTCCAGGAAAGCCAACCCAGCCTGGGAAATGGCATCCAGGCAGGAGACTGCCGAGACGAGGTGCAGCACACTAATCACACTGCCATTTGTCCCCATCCAGCAGCGAGCTGGGGAATGGGGGACAGGGGAGAGCAGAGACTCCGCTCAGGTTATCATCGCCAGCTGTGCTATTAACCAGCCTGAGCTTGAGGACTCCTGACATGGTACCCAGAGGGAGTCATTAGCATGTGTCATATCATTGAGTGCTGCATAAGGTTACACCCCTCCCATGTGTACTTCTCCTGTGAGCAACATTTCAGGCTTGGGTGAAGACCTTCGTCCCTTTTGACACCATCTCATGGGCTTCCCATCACCAGCAGCAGAAGTTGCCCTGGGGAGGAGGGAAAGGGAGCAATACACTTCACTTTTGGATCTCCTCCTTTAACCCCTCCCTTCTCACCTGTTTGCAGGATGGTGGGAAGCAGCTGCTTGAAGGGCTGGCGGATAACAAGGCTTTGACCAAGCTCGACCTCCGCCTGGCAGAGGTGGACCAGGAGACCGAGTACCTCATTCACCAAATTGTGTGGGCCAACCGGGAAGCGGCGAGGCTGGGGTCTCTGCAGCATCCCCCTGCCAAACCCCTCTGAAGAAAATGCTCCAGAGAGCAATGAGCTTTGCAGGTGCGGTGTTGGAGATACTTCAGAGGCTTGGCTTTATTCATATTTCTGAGAAACACTCAACTCGTGGCTGCCACCACAGCCTTTCCCAGATCCCCATCATCCAACCTGTGACTTAATATGAGACAAACGTTGGACCTCATGGGACTGCAGTGGCATCACAGAAGCAATCTGCCTCTTGAGCCCTCTCTCCCACTGCACCCGAGACTAAATCCCACCTCCTGTGGTGTTTCTCACGTCCTCCGTCAGCAAGCTTAGTTCAGGCAACTGGATGTTGTTCCACCTGTAAAGCAGCTAAGGTGAAGTCTCCACCATCTAAATGGTCTAGTCCAGACCTAACCTTCAGGGCAAGCAGCTCTTTTAGGCTTTTTGCTAAGGAGGACATGAGATGCATGGAGGATAGAGCCAATGTTGTTTCTAGTTCCTTGGTAGCTTTTTCTGGCTATTGCTCTGCACAAGGATTTATTCATTTTTATAGCAAAATCTGTCTGGAGTCTCAGATACGGGTAGTGAAAAGTAAAAAAAAAATAAACTCAGTAAGTGCTAGGTCTCTCCACCATGGTTTCCTGCTTTGAGTTGCTATGCCTTTGATCAGTGCTAGCCTGCTTTGCAAACAGGTGAATTCTTTACAACCAGATGCTTACCTTAACTAGTAGTGCTCTTCTATGCAAACCTGTCAAAAAAATCTGTGCTTCGTGTAACTTTAAGCTAGAGGGTTCCCTGCAGGACTGCTGGCCCACACAGCCCACAGGGTTGAAAACGGAGCAGCTTCCTTCTGCCCCACGGGCGGTGGCCACCTGAGGACAGGACAAGGCACATACCTGATTGCCTCTGTCCTCCGACTGCCCCACTCAGGAGAGGTCAGCAGGGAATTAAGCAAGCGGGCTGACCTCCATCCCCTCCTGCCCTCTGAGCAATGCAGGGGCTTCACATGCCCGGCACCAGCGCTCACAGACCCACCGCTGGCAGCCACCTCAGTGAATCATCTGAAACTTTTATTACACCGATTTGGTTTACAATCTTTGTACTTTTATATTTCCAACAAAAAAGGCAACATTGTGATATACTGTTTGTACATATATAGAGAGACAGACAGAGCTAGATCATATTGACAGAGTTGAAAAGTAAAAACTGTTTCCCAGTGTTCACAAAAGAATTTGTTCGCCACATACCCGCTTCTGCCTTGCTCTGCCTGATGCACACAGATGCCCACAGTGCTGCCGACCACCGGCCCGTGGCCAACAGGACCTTTACCTCTGCCATGTCATGCCCTTATAGATCAGAATGGATGGAGTGCGAAGCTGTCCCTGTCAGCGGTGGCCACACGAGGGGTGCCAACAGGGCTCAGCCTCAAGCCCTCACGGGTGTGTGTAGCTCCCTTCCCAACTATTCACAGATGCTCCAGGGGCTACATCCACAAGAAATCCTATCCAGTGGCAGCAGCTGTGAAACCTCCCCACCCAGGCATCTCGCACTACTTGTTTCCCATCCTCGAAACCGAGGTATTGAATAGATTTATTTCCTTTTATTTGCATTTACAAAATATTTCCACTGAATGACAGACCTGAATGAGATGAGAACTTGTGTTCAGAAACAGCAGAAAAACCCCAGATCAGCATCAGGCTGATGAAGGAACAGCTCCAGCAGTGAGGGTGGGGTGGGGGCTTAATGGGGGTGGTCTGGTCCTGGACGAGCCTGCCTGTAGCTCCAAGTACAGGGCTGTGTCTGGTCAGCCAGTTGTGCAATGAAAGCTCGTGCTGGGACGGCAGCGATGAGAACCCTCAGACATGCTAGCAGACACATGAGGAGGAACTGGCCGCCAGAGCCAGTAAGGAACAGGGATGGAAAGAAAAGAGCTTGGGAAAACTTATCACCACCAGAAAAACCGTTGACTTGCCTTCCAGGATACTCACAGCTCCTCTTCCTGCAAATGTCCGAGACTGTTAACACCACCTGAGCACCCTCCAAACCTGCTCCTGGGCTGCCACATGCAGAAATGCCTGGACAGGTAGCTGCTGCCTGGAGAACCCTTTGCCTTCCCTCCCATCAATCTTTCGGCCAAACAGCAAAGCCCAAACCAAGCAGCGTGGACCACTCACCCACACCCAAGACTGACAGTCCACTATCTGCCAGTTTGCAAGGCCTGAAACCGTTTCAAATACCACACACGCTGGTAAAAATGAAAGTCCTGACAGCAACAGCAGATCGTCTGAGTGCGAACACTCCTGTCGTCGGTGGGTCACACGTCACCTTCAGGTCCAGATACCAAGGTGTGGGACTGCCTTGCAGAGCGTTCACTAGCAGGTCACTCTGTGCTGGGAAGGGCACATGCCAGCGCAGGGCCAGTACAGACCCCTTAGCTCTCCTGTGAGATCCATCCCCAAGGAGTACTGCAGGCCTTTGAGGAGGAGGGGGTCAGCTGTGGGCCTCTGTCTGGAGGAGGGAACAACCTCTGGTACCTTGCTTGGGAGCTGGTGTCCCCTCCCGCCACCATCCGCTGATGCAGCGTGAGCAGCACTCGGTGGCACTCCACAGCAGAGGGACTCCAGCCAAGCTAGGAGTATCCCCCCATCCTTGGGTCTGTGCCAGAGTGATGGGGGGATACAAGGGGGTGGAGGGGTAGTAAGGAAGGGGGAACGACACAAGGACTTTCACTTGGACTACGCCAGTGGATGCAACATCGGGCTGGAGCAGGGGCGCCCGGCTGGCTCCCTGGCGCAGCAGATGGCAAGCCCTGCTTCCGCGGCTCTGAGCACAGCACATGCGGCGGCAGGAGCCGGTGGCTGGCTTCCCAAGCCTGGCGGCTTCTGCTCACAGCGACCCAGGCATCGCTTTGCAAGGTGTCACGCTAGCATATGTCATAAACAGGACGGCAGGTTGATTTCAAGCACCGACTGGGGGTGGAGGAGCAGGCTGCTGCGGGGATGGGCAGAGGCTGTGCATGGAAATGGTTGCTGTGTTCAGCCTTGCTTTGCACTCACAGGGCTGGATTTGTCCATGCTCAGCTTCTGTCCCTCTGCCTCCCAGGTACCTCTGCACAGCCAGACGAGGTGCTGGTGGCTGGGGTTCAACAGCAGGGGGGAAAAATGGGGGAGCCTGTGCACTGCCCCCGGGACAGCACAGTAGACCCATCTCCAGACTGGGTGAGGGCTTGGGCTGGGGCAGGCTTGGAGCATTTCCAGGTCGCCTCTTATAGGGGCAAACTATGAAACTGAATTGGGGAGTAAATGGCATGTTTGTAAAACACGGCACCAAGCACTACTGGCCTGAAACACGCACAGTGCAGGCCACAGCCCTGCACCCCAGATAACTGACGCAAGCTCTCCTGATCGCTGGGGACCCACCACTTTACCCCATCAGCACCTACCTACCCATGCTCTGTGTGCAGCAGCCTCCCTCCAAACTCCCTCACCAGCTAGCCCTGACCGGACCCACGTGCTGCCCTGCTGACAGGGCACTTCTGGCTAACCTAGACCCTCTCCTGCTTCTTCCTTTGGTCGCAGTGAAGAGGGACAAAGCCTGAACTTCATGTGGCTGGGAAGCTGGGGAGCAGCGCAGAGCCAAGCCCTGCATCGGCTTCCCTAGGCGGGGGGGACGGCTCAGAAATGAAGCGTTCCTCCTCCCTACAGGCTATGCCTGAAATAGCCAAGCCTGTCAGATCCCCGTCCCCAGCTGTGATGGATTAGCCTCTCCAAGGCACAAGGCAATTTATTCATTAGTGACATTTACACCTTGTGGATGCATTAGCCATTGCGGTTTGGTGACACGTGCACGAGCTGTCAGTGCTGGGCTTGAAGGCAACATCGCTGCTCTGATGATGCAGCGAGGCTTGGCCTGGGCACATCAGCTTGGAAATACCTCCTGCCTGTCTCCTCGGCCAGAGCATGCACAGCCTGAAGGCCCACTTTGTTCCCAGGCTTCTCCACCAAATGCCCCGCTCCCTCTCTTTCCCCCCCACCCTCCCTGCCTCACAGCACCACTGCTCCAGCACAGCAACCTCCCGCCCTCTCTTGCCTCCTTTCCCACAAAAACCACCGCATCTGCAAAGCCTTTTACAACTATTCTCATACAGCCCCTCCTCTCCACACGTCTTGCTGAGCATTTATACGCTATTCTGCCCTCCTCAGCTAGCTCCTCCATCAGCTGTGCCTTGTTCAGCCCACAGCAGCACTGCCCTTGGTCCCAGTGGAGAAGCACAGAGCCCATGTTCGGAGACTGCCCCAGCAGACACGCTGCTTTCACCCTGACACTGTCCCCTGGTTCCGCACCACCACAAGAGCCGACCTTTCTCTCCTCCCCAGGGACAGCACTGGGGCACTGGAGATCAGGACCACCAAAATGTCAAGGGCTTCTGTTTTCTAACTTCGATCTGTTGAACTTATCCTGTCTACAAAGGTGCAGAGAAGTGCTGTGAAATTCTCTGGGAAAGCATAAAGTGATGCAAAAGCGAGGCCAGGCTGTGCTGCAATGCTCTGCAGGCTGTGCTGTCCCTCCACCGAGCAAGCACGAGGCACAGCAGAGCAGGGAGCATTGCTGGAAGGCTATCCGCAGGCTAACCAGCAGGTTATGGTGAGGTCTGGCCACCAGCACACCTGAGGCCATCACATGTCCGCTGGCGTTTCACAGCCGGCCCACGGCGCCTTGCAGGGAGAGGACTGAAATGATGCAAACGTATGGTCTCAGAGGAGTTGAAGGGAGGAGAGTGGTTTGGCTAGCTCAGAGGAATGACAGTTTCCACATCGGGTTTGGGGAGGGTAAGAAGAGCTGGAGACCATTGGCCAGGGAGCAGGTCCAGCAGCTCTCCCGTTTCAGGCAGCCAGCAAGGGATTAGCTCGTTCTCAAACACAACTTGCTCCATGCTTTTATCCCGGCTCCCTGCCACTTGCTGCAGCAAATGTGACACTTCACACCCTCTCCTCACAAAAAACAGGTCAGCAGTTTCCTCTCACGAGGATCAAGCAATGCTCTGTCACCTTGCAAAGCCCTCACTGTGAGGACGGATGGGCAACACCAGACCAAAGCCGCAAACACACCAACCCTCTGCAGGGCCATGGGTCCCGGCCGTGCACATGAGCACGCAGAAGCACACCCTGCCACCCACAGGCGCTTGGGCGGACAGCCAGGTCATAACTCCAGAGCGGAGGAAGACTTCAAACTCCAGCCTTCGTTCCTGATCTGCCTACCCCACTGCAAAGCCACAGGGCCACCATCCCAAACTTCCTTGAGCATCTTTTTTCCACCAGCACTGCGCATTTCTAACAGAGCTGGCTGAAGTGGAGTGTTTAAACCCACCTCATCGTCAAAAATTAAATATTCCAAGCAAGGAACAGCAACCTGAAACACTCCTCACAACTGAGAAGGGCTTTTAGTCTCGTTTCAGTTTGAAAAAGCCATTGGCATTTCCAAAGTGAAATCCTGTTATTTTGGGGTCTAGTTGTCACTGCTTTATTCCCAACCGGCTGTATGGTGCTGCACACACTGCTTCGTCAGACGCTCCGTTACTGTCATTCCCCTCCGCTCAGCCCCTGGGGACAGGGTCTCCCCGGGAGAGCCAGTGCAGCACACACCAAGCCCACCAGCTTCTGGCTGGGCTGAGCAGGAGGCGACGCCTGCTTTCAGCTGATCCTCTCTCTGCATCTGCTTTTCGAGCCACGTATAGACTCGGGCTTGGGTTTTTCCAAACCTTTTCACCCTGACCGGTTCATGGGCTGCCATCCAAAGTCTGAATTCATGGCACGGTGCTGCTAATGGACATTGGGACCATGGGACTGATACAAAATACTAAGTCATCTCACCACATTCTAGCTAGGCTTTTTCTTTCACTAATGTGAGTAGCTAAGATTGCAGAAGCAGCTTGTACTGATGGAGAGTGAAAGAACCTCATGTGTCTGTGTGTGAAGTTACTTTGCTCTACAAAGTCCGCGAAATTATAATCACAGTAGGTGATCCATCAGTTCCCGAAGTTCAAAGGACTGGGGAGGATTCAGGATGGGCACCAATTTCTCACAAACTTCATTTCCCCAAATGAATTTTACAAAAAACAAATGAACGAACAAAAATCTCAACAAAAACAGTCTTCCTCGGGAGGAGGGGAGGAATAAAACCCCCTTAACTTTCCAGCAGCCGCTGTGCTTATTCTCAGTGCTGGATGGCCACACTGCACATTGTAATGGGCTCCTGAAAACTCGGCAGCTTCTGGAAGTGTTGCATAGGTGGATGATGTACCTGTTAGTAGAGCCTGGTTATGAGCTGCAGGAAGAGCAGCTTGCTGAACTCCATAAAGAAACTGTCCCTCCCCCAAGACAAACAGACGAGGTGAGGAAGGAAGGAGGAAGGGGAGGCCATGAGGCCATGGGTCTTGCAGGTTCAGTTCTGTCCTTGGGACCTCTTTTACCTCGTGTGTGGAAAAGCTACGGTCCTGTGCGGTGGAGGTCAATTTTCTTGTTAGCTTGCTTTTGAGGGAGTTGATGAGATCGCATCCACGGGCATAACATTTCCCTTGGTGAAGCAGCTGTGACGGAGGCAGTAGAGCAGAACAATTCAACCCGCTGCTTGCAGAGACAGTAGATATTCAACATTCATTCATGTTGGCCAAGTCCCAACACAAACTCTATGCATCAAAGCAACACTGTGACAGATCAATTTGCCTGGACTCAAGGACAGACCACTCTGAGGAGTTGCTAAGCCAAGCTCACATTGGTATAGTACCACTGGCTTCAGTAAGATTACACTAGGAATGAACATAGCCCATTAATTTCTACCTGAAATGTGACTAAGCCCCTTTCCCCTTTTTCCAGAATGCTCACAGGGAAAAGAGCCCTAGGCAGGTTCAGCCCCAAGTCCCCACTGGGCTCCCAGGTCCTATGAACCAGCCTTTGGTGCCCACGCATACCTGGCTCAGTGGAGACTCTAGGCCCACGTGCATCGCAGGAGGCAGTATTACCAAACAGAGCCAACACTTAAACCATGTCCCATTTCTGAGATGATATGGATCCAGATCGTATCTATACAGACCTTATTCTAACCACTGAATAGGAATGAAACATGATTAGAAGCACGTATCACAAGTTGAGACTTATAGCTCTTTGGTAACACAACTTCTTGGTGGTGGTGTAGTATTTCAGACCCATGCACCACAGCTACTGCAGCAGAGTAGGAGCACATTGCAGCAAGGTCGTACCCTGCTAAAAGTAAGGCAGCATCCTGGTGATATTAGACAGCAGTACTGAAGCCATGGTTGGAAAGGCTGGAGGAAGAGCTTAAAAGATATTATTCTTCCCAGAGGCTAATCAGCAGGCTATAATTTACTGGCATCGGATGCTACCTAACTTTCTTAAACTTCCACTTAATAAACCTCTTCCTGCAGTCCCCTCTCCATGGGCACCCATCGGAGTTACTAAACAGCTCTGCAGGGTCTCCAGCATGAGTGGAGAGACAACAAAGAGGGCAGGGATGGCGTGGGTCTCTAACGTGCATTTTATGGGGAGCGGACAGGGAGGGGTGTGTGCTTGTTTGAAGTCAGAAAAACAGCAGCTTTCCCAGCACTAATCCTGAGTATTTGTCTGGTGTGTGACTCTGGAAGTTTTGACGTTGGCCGTAAGATGAGACTCTCTCTCCTTGTCCTAACAAATGCCCCTACAGTTGCTCAACCCAAAAGCCCTCTCTGAAATGTCCCTCCTTGGCATGGTCTGCAGGACATGCAGTCGGTTCAAGAAGAACCATCAGGCTGGTTGTTGTCACCTCCTGGTTCTGCATGAACAAAGAGCTGGGCACTATCTGGGAAGCTTCCAGTGTGTGCTGAAAGATGGATAAATGAGTGGTGATGCGTCTTGAAGATCAGCTAGTCCAGAGCTTCTCACATGCTCATTTTCTCTCTTTTTCTAGTTTAGGAAAGCTGGAGAGCTTTTGAGTACCCGGTAAATATACTGGCAGCAACAGGAAACACCAATAGCCCAAACTTATCGTCCAGCCTTGCAGCAGTGAGGACTACCTCTCTTCTAGGGATGTATTAACGCCATGAAGCGCCAGGAAGAGGAGCTGGCAGCGTTCCCACTTCACTTGTCCCGATATGAGAGGAAAGCCTGCTGACAAGCGCAATGCTGAGCCTGATCCTTGGCCCATGGAAAGCTGCAACGGGTGAATGATGTATGGAAAAACCCAAAGCCATCTGACTGCAGAGATCCTCTAGTTATTGCCCCCTTGTACTGACAAGCACTCGGCTTTCACCTTCCCAAAGGGTGATGTGGGCTGTCCTGCTTTCCTTGCGTAAAGGGCCAGCAGCTCTGTGTACTTTGCTCACTTTGAAGAGATCTTCTGCACCAGAAATGAGGACACAGCCAGCCTGACAGACCAAGGCATTGCTTGCACCTTTGGCCCTCTACTCTCGCCCAGGCCAGGCTCAGGGCAGGAAGGATTGACTCGCTACACAGGGAAAACTTCTGCACCATCACGAAAGCCAGGGTTTGCCCAGTAAGATCCTGGGGGAGAGAAGATACTGGGATTGGTGAAGGGAAGGCTGCAGAGACCAGATAATGCCTGCTTGTGTCGCGAAGGCCATGGGGAAAAGGAGCAGAGCCAATTAAACTCACCAGTCAAAGGAGGAGAAGTAATGGGATTAAGATACAGCAGGGAGAATTCAGGTTAGATAGAAGGGAGCAGGCTATCATGAGAGGAGCAGACTGGGCCATTGACTGAGCTGCCAAAGGAATCGTCGTCACCAACACAGACACAGCAGAGAGCAGATACAAGTCTGCAGGAAGAGCTGGCGCCTGACTGCTCCTCAGCCTGGAGCTGTGGCGGGTGGATGTCTGTGTGCCGGGGGAAATGGGACCACTCCACCACGGAGAGGCTGTGCGCCAGAACAGGGACAGACCGTCTTTGGATATCTGTGCTGATAACCTGAGCTGCAAGGAGAATTAAATCAGCTGCCCTTTGCCCAGGGCACTAGGGTCCTTCGCCAACAGTTAGGAGGAAACCTGTACACGCACACCCTTTCTGCTGGCTGCGTCCCATGCTGGGGGCGGGAAGGGAGAGCCCAGTTGTCTGCCATGAACTTCCCTGCCTGGCTAGACATGCTGCCCTGCCATTGCAAGCGGGGAGAAGGAGAGGGAGCACAACCGCAGTTTCAGTCTGTCCTCTTCAGTTCCACCACTTCTCTGCCAAGCCACCAGGCAGCTCCTGTCCATCCTGCCCAGTCCTGCTCCCCTCCCATGCCCAAGCATGCCATCGCCCTTTCCTCAGCCTCAGAGAGGGCAGGAAGGTCTCCAGCCTGGCAAGAATGGAGTAGGGTGGACCGATGGGGCAGCTCCACCAGGTGCAGTGGGGTAGGAGGGCTAAGAATATGAGGAAGAGATCTCCGAGAAATCCTGGCGTGCAGCAGAGCGCACTGGTGGGAGAGGTCCCACTTCTCCTCAGGGTGCTGTGGCTCTGGCATGGCCACAGACCGTGGCACTGGGACTACGTCTGGGACCCGGCTGCAGCTGGCACTATGTGCATGGGGAAAGTGTTCAGCAGCAGGAAGACTCTGCAGGGATCCTGCAGGCCAGAGCAGCAGCCGTGCCTCAAAGAAACGTGTATCCACCCGGAGAGATCACCTCCAGAATAAGATTTCGTGGGTGAAAATGGGACCAGAGGAACAAATTGAGGCAATCTCATGAAGAAGCCTAGAAAGAGACAAGGACAAGGTGCCTGAAAGCAGAACTCTGCTGCAGGTGCTAAAGGATGGGGACACAGAGCCCCTACTAATCTGTCCCTATTCTGAGGACTGTCTTTGCCCCAGGGAGCTAATAGAACTGCCAAACCTTTGATAAATCCTTCTGTCCAAAGCACCTTGGAGGCTGGAGATAGACAGATGAACCATCGCAGCCTAAATTCAAAGAAAACGTGTTGGGAAGGAGAAGCGGACCATGTCTCTCACTAATGACCCATTGCAGCTCCACTGACTGAACTTCTCCTGATTCACCAGGACATACAAGCACACACCATTATCTCCCCAGAGGCACGAGGACGCTCAGCATTGGCCTTGGCTTACATTAGGCCCTTGGAGAGAAAAGCACAAGCGCACAACAAACCAAATGTCATTGCTAAGCAAGAAAATCCCAGGGCAGCCAAGGGGGCTGTAGCGGCTTTCACCCAGTGTGAATCTGTGCCAGTAATGATGAGAACAAAACGAGGAGAAGGATGTGCCCACACTGGAGAACTTACGCTTCCCTGTTCTCAAAGGGACCCTCTTATTTAAGCCAACATCTAGGTCTGGCAGCGATAATAGGGGCAGATTACGAAACAGAATCATAAAGG
Source organism: Gavia stellata (assembly GCF_030936135.1). Classification (NCBI taxonomy): domain Eukaryota; kingdom Metazoa; phylum Chordata; class Aves; order Gaviiformes; family Gaviidae; genus Gavia; species Gavia stellata. The sequence goes on from NC_082595.1 coordinate 19,860,448, forward strand.
AGTGGAATTTTAAGGGCCTTTCTGTTCAAACCACTGTTGTTTGGAGTCTAGGAGTTGAGATCCAGGAGGACAAGGGCAAGAGACACCAACCAGGACACGCAAGGCACAAAGAGCAGAAGAACAGACCACTCTGGGGGCAAAGCCAAGTGGAGGCTTACAATTCCCACAGGTGCTGACGACTCCAGGCTTGCCAGCAAGAGATGATTTTCAAAAGAGGAGTGATGTGGTGGAAGGGTGCATTTGCAGCCTCCCCAAGACCTGGGAGGAAGCTGTACAGCAGCATGACTAGAGAAACAGACCCTTCATTACTAAGTTGGCAGGAGGAAGACTGGCTGAACTAAATGAAATGCCTTACTGTTTGCTGTTACATCTTGCCCTTCTGTGATGGATGCAGAGGCAGACACCTAGCTCGAATGCCCAGGTGCTAATGGACTTGCTCTTGCCACCCAAGACCTGCTGTTCTCAGCCACAGTTTGCCCCAGTGGATGAGGGAAGCATGGTGAGGCTGAGGAGCAGTGCTGTCTGGAGAAATCGCTGGCTGATTTGGCATGCACTCCCCCAAAGCACTGACTGAGAAGGAGACAGCTTTTCTGAGAACAGGGACACGAGAGATCTGGGGATGTGTTGACGGAGAAGGAAAAGCAGGGTGCCTGCATGCTGCAGCCACTGATGCAGCTTCAGTGACATGAAGGCTCCTTGCCCAACGTCACCAAGATCCTTTCCAGCAGGATAGAAGGGGCAGCACAGAGCTGAGAGCAGGCCAACCTGCCCTGACAAGAGCAAGGCAGAGGAACCCAGGGGCTAATGGGCTACACAGAAGCCACCTCACTTCTCACAGCCTGACACCTCTCTGAAAAAACTTCTGTAGTGCAAACTGCTTAGTTTTAAGCAGGTTTGCCTCTAACGTATCCCCAGCCTCTGTTCTGCAGAGCATCCCTCACGGCAGATGCCTCCCTGCCTCCCAGCGGTGGGTCCTGCACCCATGGTGGGGTGCCACAGAAGGGGAATCCCTTTGCTCCTCATTTTCCCAGTCCAGGATCCAGACGCTCCAGCGTGCTTTTGCATTTCTCCCTCCCAGCCCCACAGAGCTATCTGCCAAAACCAGGCTGCCAGGTCTGCAGCCAGAGCGCAGCCTGATCTCATGCAAAATTCACTCTTGCAGACATTCACCAACCTGCTGCTCTATTATCAATAGGTGAACTGCAGCTGAACCTACCAGAGCCTTCCTTGATGCTTGTTGGAACCAATTAGGACACACTTCAAAGCCAGGAAGGTACCCCAGCCACTTGACACGCCACTTATTACCACAATGCCTGTCCCAGTGCCATCCTCTCCCCCTTCCCCGGCTCACCGGCAGCCTCCCGTTTTCTCTTTCCAGCTGAGCCCTCCTCCAGCAAGCGGATCAGTAGTGCCGCAGATCTCCGCTCCATCTGGGTTTGCACATTCATCCCTTCCCTGGGGCTGCCTGCCTGCTGTAATCCCAAACCAAAAGCCCTTTACCTAGGGGATGCTGACTCTCAGAGCTGGCGTGCCGAGGCTTCCTAAGAAGCTGAGCCTGCGATCCTTTGGAGGCGGTGCCATTCCCAGCAGTGAGAACAGAATAACAGTCGAAGCATGGTCTAAAAAAAAGAGTGGGGAGGGTGGGGAACGGTTGGGGGAATGGGAAGAACTGGATTTGTGGCTGTCAGCCTTTGCTCTAACCTGCTGCTCAGCTCCATGTGCCTGGATGCCCCAGACCTTTAGGCACAGGCAGTAACACACTGCTCCCAAAGGGCCCATTCCCCTCCACCCTGCGAGGGGTCTTGCTCCAGCATGGGCAGCGGGGTGGGCAGAGGTGCAGCAGGGTACTTTCTGGTGGCTGCTGGTTCCTTGGAGCACAAGCCAGTCTGGAGCCAGGGCCAGGAGCCAAAGCACCCCCCTCCCTGCATCAGGCCTGTCTTTTATTCCCCACTTTGGATCTTGATGCCATGAATTACGGTTTTGGGGTTGATTTGGTTGGTTTTGGTTTTTTTGCATGTGGTGGTCGGTCTAGAATTCTATGCCATGTCAGGGGGAGCATCAGCACTCACTCTTCCAAGAGGTCAGACCCACGGCAGCGGGAGCATTTGCTGGCTGCCGGAGCGAGATGCCGTGTCCTGCTCCATCCTGATGTCCTCCTGGGCCATCTCCCTCCCCTGCATTCCTCTCCCCAAATCCTGTGCTGGCTCGGGCCAGGCAACAGGCAACAAGATCTCACCGCCCTCTGCTTTCACAGTGAGGTCTCCACGCAGGACCCGTTCCGGTGGAGGTGACGGTGGTCGTGGTTCAGGCAGCCTTCATTGCGGTGCACGATGAGGATGGGGAAGTAGAGGGCATCCTGGTAAGGAGGGGGGTCTTCCTCCTCCACAGTCACCTGGCTGGAGAGGCGGGTCTGCTCGGTGGGACAGCTCTGCTCATTCAGGCTCCCGCTCCGGCTCTGCCAGAGGCAGCTGCGTCGCGAGCCGTACAGGCGGCCCAGGGAGAAACGGCTGCTGCTGAAGGGGATCCTGGGGCTGCCGTTGCAGATGCTCAGAGCACTGCGGGAGAAGATGGAGGAGCTGCTTATAGTCCTGTGGCACCGCTCACAGTTCTGCCGGTAGCCCCCGTACCGGCAAGCGGAGTAGCTGGTGCAACCGGAAAGCCCCACCAAGTCCATCAGGACCGCTTCTGAGTAGCTGGGCACCAGCTGCTGGTTGGATCGGATGTGCCACTCCAGCTCGGTGCTGTCCACCGTGTTGACGCGGGGCATCCTGCGGCAGAAGGAGCGCTCCTCGGCCGGCGTCACCGCCACGTAGTCGAATCCAAAGAGTTTCTCCACGTGGTAATGGACGTAGGAGGTGCGGTACTCATTTAGCACCCGCAGGGGCCAGGATAGGGTCAGCAGAGCCGCCACCCAGAAGACATAGTGGGATACGTACCAAGGCAGGTTGTCTGGGTCGGAAAAGGCCACCATGTATTCTTTGAAGTCCACGTTTTTGAGGTGCATACCCTCCCTGGCCTCCATGTAGTCATCTAGGCCCTCATTCTCTGTGAAGAAGCGGGCCCGCTGGGTCAGATAGGAGTTCTCCGACTCCACGTTGGCAAAGCTGAAACACTTGGTGAAGCGGAGCCGTGTGGCCGGGTAGCTCTCCAAGTCAATGAGGTCCTTGGAGATGTCCTTAACTCCACAATTGGAATAATCAAACTCGGCCTCTGCCACGTGGGTGTTGACCCGCTCGTGATACACTTGGGTGGTGGTGTAGGCATCCCCGTTGCGGTAGCGGGTAACCTGCCGGGTCCTGCGTACGTAGTGGTAGCTGATGGCCTTCCACCAGATGCAGGGGGTTGCCTGCTGCATGCGCTGCACGCGCTCGTGCACACTCTCCACGTCCACTTTGTACTGCAGCTCATTGCGGGTGTAGCAGTGCCAGCACTCCACCAGGTACACCACGTAGAGCATCACCAGGAAGGCCAAGGGGATGTAGACGTAGCCATTGGAACAGGGGCTGTCATGGTACATCATGGACTTGCCCTTGTAAGCGCTGTCAAAGGTCAGCCGGGTCACCTTGGTGACATGGCACCAGGTCATGGCTCCCATGCAGCCGTACATGAGGAGGGACAGCAGCAGGCATTTCCAGTGGGACTCTCGGCACAGGGACTTGCTGAAGGACTGCTTCACTGGCCGCTGCTGCTCCGGCAGACCAGGAGAAGGGGAGAGAAAACAAGAGAGGAGTCAGTAGGCTGCAGCGGCAGGGGGGAAGGGGAGCAGGCAGCAGGGTGCCGCGGTGGCACCTGTAGCTCTGTGAACGGGGACAAAATGGCAGATGCCATAGGTCTCGGAGCCTTAACGGGCAGGCCAGAGGCCAGGATCTCTCCCAGGATGACAGTCCCGCAGTGTGGGCAGTGGTCACCCCTGCTTCCCTTCGCGGTGCTCTGCCCCTCCTTTGGAGACGGCCAGAGCTCAGCTGGACGTGGAGGAGAGCAGCAGAGGGCAACTCTGCTGGTCTGCACCCCGAGCATCACCATTCTTCAATGGGGAGTAACCCCCACCACTGCCCCGTCCTGGGGAGGGGTATTGAAGCACAGCAAGATGGAGGCCGGGGGATCTCCCCCACATACCTCGGCTTCTGCACCCATCCCACCGGCGCAGGCAACTCTAACTGATGGGTTGTCCCACCTGAACACCTCACCACAGCTCATCCCACCATGCCTCTCACTGCTCACACGAGTCTCTCCCCCTTTCCCACCAACAACCAACAGCAACATTCAGGTTTCTCCTACCAGGGCAGCACAAGTGGCCTGGGGTGCCTGTAAGGTACAGAAATAGACCTTCTGCAGCTGGAAAGGCCTCTGTTTGGTAATGGTGATTCCCACCACAACAGTTGGCAGCCCAAGGGGCTCTGAAGTGCTTCGCAAGTGCTTTATAAACCACACAAATGGGAAAGTACTTTTCCACAACTGAAACGCAGCCATCTCTGGTGGGAGAGAAAGCGAATATGGAATAATGTCCTAAAAGGTGTTCAGGCTGGAAGAGAAGGGCAGCAGCAGGGAGGGCAAGCGGCCAGTCACGGCTGCCAGCAAATGTCCCTGCTTGCACTGGGATTTGGGTGTGACAGCCCACACTTCTGGAAAAACTGCTCTCAGGTCTTTCATGGTGTAGAAGGGGCAGGACTTCAGCTATAGGACTTCTGAAAGAGATTGCACTGGTGCTTTTACCATAGGAACTGTGCAGGGTCTCACAAAGACCTGGGAAAAAACCCCACTTAAGGAAACCTCTGTCACTCTCTGCAACACCCTGAAGTCTCAAGTATTGATCCAGCTTGGTCAGTGAGACCTGACCATATCAGACCCAGAGGGAGAACACGCAAGGAGGTTATTTGCTTTCTTACACAAAAGACTTCATCCAACAAGAATACCATCCAACCCATCAATCTCCAAAGGTGCGACCTGAGAGAGCAAGAACCCCAGCCTTGTGCAGATGCCACTAAACTCACTAAGAGGCTTTCAGCTTTGCTTTCCCTCCCCAAGTGCATGCAGCACGGCTCCTGAGCTCACCACTGCCATTGTAGGGCCTAACACCAGCTGTAATGACAACACCCAGGGCAGTGAAGTCCAAGTCTTGCCCTGTCCCTCCTCCATTCCTGAGCGCACTGGCCTGGAGAGGTCTTTCATCCAGGGATCCCAAAGAACTTAATGGGCTCATGCTGCTAGAAAGCAGGAGGGTAACTTACAGTCTTGCATGATAAGTGAAAGTAAAGCAAGAACCAGAGGTCACAATGTCACTGGCAGGTCTAGGGACAGATCTGGGCCTCTTCTTTCCTCTAAAAAATCCCCCCTGCTCTCCCTGAAGAGCCCCTCAGCCCTGGCTTGGTCCCCTAGAGTCCCACATGCTAATCTTTCCTCCCTACACTTTGCCAAAGCCTGGTCCACCCCATGCTAGTGGGACTTCTGCCACTGCGATTAGCAGGGTTGGATCTGGCCCAAATCTTCAACAGTGCTTTCTCTCCCTGAAGGAAGGAGCTTCCCTTCCCTTCCCGCGCGCCCAGCAGCCAGCCTGGGATGAGCGGAGCCAGCGGCACATCCAGAGGGGTGGCGAGGGGGATGATGGCACATCCCACTGAGGGTTCTGAGCATCGGTAGTGCTGAGCCCCTCTCTTTGGGGCAACCAGCTGAGAGTGAGAGCTGGTGACAGAGACACAGAGCCCAGGGAAGGCAGGTGGGGTAGCGCTGGTCTGCAGGCAATAGCGAGGGGCATGGGGCTGCTCTGCTCAGCAGCTCCGGCACAGACACATGTGGGCCCCAGTCTTCCCAGTGCGACCCTCCACTGCGGCAGCCTCATGGTCACGGGGCAAGAAGGGAACCCTGGGTAAGAGAAAAGGGAGCGAGGAGAGGAATTGGGGGGGCACCCAGCAGGCAGAGCCACCTGAGCTGTGCCCTCCCTGCTCGGGTCCACGCTGCGTTTACAAGAGCCTGCCCAGATCCCTCTGCCTTTGCTCGGCTGCAGCACGGCCCTCCCGCGCTGGACTGCTGTGCCACTCCCCAGGCGCCTGAAGGTTTCCTCTCCCACAGCTGCCTTCTGCGTTGCAAATCCTCCCCGGCAGCGGCAGCCCTGGCTGTGAGGCTCTAAGGGGACTGCTCAGCCAAAGGAGGAGCACGGAGGATCTGAGCAGGACATGCAAGGCACATGCTAACTCTGGGGCGTCTGTGGGGTGAGAAGGCTTGCACGGAAACAGTGCCTTGTTTGGGGGGATCTGCAAACGGAGCACAAGGAATAAAGGAAAGCATTCAGCTCACTCATTTGACAAGTTGGGGAAGGGGCACCAAGGAGGCAGGTCTTCGGCCAGGTCCGTCTCGGAAAAGCAAATTCCACCTCCCAGTCGCTCCACGGCCCCTCACATCCCGCACTCCCTGCATCGTCCTGCTCAGAAGGGCGATGCTGGCTGTCGCCCTGCAAAGAGGCAGGCAAGCCCCGCTGCAGTTACCCACCCGGAGCAGGGCGAGCAGGGAGTGCGATGCAGCCCAGGCTCAGTTCCAGGAACTGTGTTAGCAGGGCTCTAGTCCATGCATTAGTCTCCTCCTAGGACTACGCAGCATTTAGATACTGCAGCGCTTTTACAGGGTCATGCTAACCCCTGCTGTAAACTGTTTACAACCCAGTTTTGTCCTAGGCTTTTGAGGTAAAACACATACACATCGGCCATGCTGGTGGGGTTTCTGAAAGCTGACCAAATGCCAATGACAGGGGATACAACCACAGCAGAGATGGAGGAGGAGCCAGCTGCAGAGTCTAATCCCAGTAGGAACTGCAGCATCCCTGCTCCTCTCCCAGGCTGCAAAGGGCTCACAAGAGCAAACAACTGGCTCCATTGCTTCCCCCCGCAGAAGAAGCTGAATAAGGTTGCTTCCTCAAGCTCTTAACCAGCCTTGGAGAAGTCCAGCACAGTAAACTTGCAGATGAGAAAGCTGGGGAAAGGGAAATCCTTTCTGTCCCAGAACAGTGTCACTGGGAGGAGAGCAGGCTCTGATATAATTGCCATCATCATCTGCCTGCTGCAATCTGATGGAATGAGGTGAAAGGCTTGCCCCGCTTCACTGCAAACAGGGTTTCCCTCCATCACCGGGAGTCTCCCTCATTGCTCAGGCTTGAGCACTGGAGAGCGGTGAGCAAATCCGCTATTGCAGGTGCACTTGAACATCTGCAGTGCTAGAGGGCAGAACTGGTCCAGCCATAGCTCGGCCAACCCCTTTGTGGGACCCCAGTCAACGCTCTTCTCTGTGCTTCAGTTCACCATGTAGAACACATGGGACAACCCTTACCAGGCACCTGCGCGCTAACTGTAACACACATTGGGAAGGGCAAGGGGTAGAGTGCTGCTGCAGCCTCCCCTCCCTCATACATAGCGTTTGCCTCCAACGTTGCCCCTGAGGTGAAAGGAGATGGAATCCCACACCTGCAGCTGCTGCTCTGGGATGGATAGGAAGGGATGGAGGGGATGACTTACGAGCAGCTGTGAAGCAAATGGAGATGCCCGCAATGCACAGGGCAGAGGCAGTAGAAGAGGGGACCCCCATCACTGCTTGCACTAAACTTTGAGGTCTGGGGAATCCTCTTCTCAAAAAAGCCTCAAGGGGACAAACCCGCTCAGCATCTCAGTGGTCAAGCACATGGGCCGAAATACCTTCATCACCCCTACAACCTTGACCCTGCAACTTTGAACACTAAACAATTCCAGAAGTCCTTCAAGCTCTACAAAGCTCCTCTCTGAAACAGCCTGTCCCTGGCCCCATCTACTGTCCCTCCATTTAACAAGTGTTCCCGTGTCCTCACCTCCCGCACCTCTCACCTGCCTCTCCCTGCAGCGACCAGCCTGAAATCTCCAATTCACCCCCAGAATGCTAAACCCTTGCTTTACAAGACACCCCGGCATTCACAGGGTTAGGTGTCCTAGAGAAAACCCTCTACAGGACTGAAAAAATGAATCAAAAGTCCCAGAGCAGCAGCCTGAAGGCCCAGGTAGCTCCTGAGTGCCAGGCTGTGGCAGCAGCTTGCAGGGGACTCCAGTGGGACTCCTGAGCATCAGTTTCAATGGCTCTGCCCTGCCAATTTGCTTACATCATGCAACAAATGAATAAGCCCTGTCCCCTCTGACCTCAAATCCCCAGAACAAGGCAGGTGGGGAGGATCCAGTATTTTCTAGGAACTGCCACCGTGTTCCAAAGCCCCAGACAGACATTAGCAACTCCTGGTCAGCATGGTCCCAGGAAATCCCCACATCACACCCCACATGCCTACAGCCCAAATTCAGAAACTACCTGCCTAGAAGAAAGAGCTGGCTCAGCCCCAGGCTGGCAGCATTGCCAACTGCAGAGGAAAGGGGAAGGCTGAGCATCTAGGAGCCAGGGAACCCTGCCAGCAGTCAGCTCCTGCAGTGGTACCAAGGTCTCCATTTTTTACACAGCAACTTGGAGGAGGACTGGTTCTCTCCATCGGATCCCACCTGCGCAGCCAGACAAGGACATTTTTTAGCTTGTTCCCAGGCTGAAGAGCTTGTCCTTTTGGCATATCCTACCCTGCAAGGTGGAAATGCGTTGCTGAGTGAGATTCAGCTCACCACCAAGTGCAGGTGTATGCACGTGATGTCAACAGGGAACAAGGGCTCAGCCAGCTCTCTACAGCCAGGTCTAGCCATTAGCTCTTGCTCTTGCTACCTGCCTTGCTGGGACAAGCTGAGAAGAACCTGAAGCCCTGCATGGCTCTGAGTTACAGTGTTCCAAGACATGTCAAGGTGAGACACCTTCAAACAGGTCAGACCTAATTTCCCATTTTCCATTCCTCAGTCATCTCCTCCAGCTCTCTGCCAGCCCTGGCCAACGGGGATGGTGGGATTCAGCCACACTCCCAGGACACCAGCAGTTGGTCCCAATGGAAATGAGGACATCACACAGCCAATACAGCCTTACACAGGCACTATAGGGGAGCAGGAACATCCTCCCCTCACGGTATTTCTGAAGACAAGAGGATTGCCCTAGGTCAGCCCATGAATCCAAGCTCCCCACTAAGACCTCTCCTCATTGCATCAGATGAGACACCAGCAAGCATGGCACTGTCAGGAGAGGCTGCAGCTTCCCTCTCCTCCACCAGCTGCTTCATGCAAATCTGTGATAGCTTCTGGCCATGGGAAGCGTGCCCTTAGCCTAAACAGTGCAGGTCATGGACAGTGCAGGCCCTTCTGCCTGCTCCCACGGGGTAAGAGTATACCGACACCCTAGTTGGCAGCCACCGCAAAGCAATCAAAGCCCAGACGATCTTTTCATAATCCCTGCGAGCCAGGGGACACTGTAGGCGAGGGAAACTCACCCAGGCACTGCCCCTGCTACGCTTCTTTCATTCAAACCATCTCTTGCTCTGGCACCTCTCAACAGCTACAGTGCTCTCTTGAATGTAGCACCAGCTCTGCCAGGGCACTGGGGCCAACAGACCATGTCCCAGCATGGCACAAGCATGTCCTCATGCTAAAAAGGTGCTTCACGGCTTAGCTACCCTGCTCAGGATCTGTTTGGAGAGCCTGAGCTCAGGGCACCGGGGGCTGTTGAACGGAAGCAGGGAGAGAGGAACAGCGGCAGAACAGAGTATACAGTATTTGTACAGTTTCCCAGTCCTTGAACTTCAGCATCCCTCTCCCACAATTATTTATATCTAAATATAAGTCTGTATGTATAGAATAACCGTGCAGGGGCACGCATGTTCTTCCTAAGCCAGGCAGGCAGAAAATACCAGGATTATGCAGCAATTGCTAACCGCAGCTCCTCAGCAGCAGAGGACGAGTGATGCGCCAGCTTCTGAGCACCCCCCACAAGCTGCCCTTTGAGCTGTGGTCTCCCCAGTGAGGACAACCCACCACACCAGGAGAATGCTGCCCTTCCTACGCTGCCTACCTGCCCTCCATGGGGCGCTGGCCCCACGGCATAAGGTGGGTCTTGCTAGTGAGTGCGGTTGCTTTCTCTCCTCTTGGGAAGCCCAAGCTGCAAGCAGGATCTGTGGGGGCAGACAAAGGGGCTCGCAAAGGGGCTCCCCGTGTTGCCCCCTGTGCACAGAGCACCCCGCTCCTGACCCTTTTTAGCGTCTGCTGCCTGGACTCCAGAAAACTCATCAGTCAGGGAGGGGGGGACTGCAGCATACCTGGAGGCAAGGCTGTGCTGGTACCTGGCTGCCCTAGCCTGCACCTTCTGCTCCCCCCAGCCAAGCTCCAGCTGGGAGCAGCCACCAGTGACAACCCCAGGCTTCACCGTGTCCCCAAACCCTCTCCCCGCTGCTCACCGCGTCTTCCCTCGCAGCGACCCAGGCGGCTGTGCTACCTCCTGGCACCCCCCAAAGCCAGAGCGGGGGGGGGGGGGGGGGCGGGGGGGTGTCTCCATACTCATTTCTCCCGGGCGTAACAACCTCTTCCCATTGCAGCGAGCCCAAGCTGCGCCCCGCGTTTCCCTTTTGTGATTTCCTCCCTTCCTCCTACACACCAGCCGTCCCCGGCCCCATCTCCGGGCGGCGCTGGCTGCTGAGCCCTTCCAGCCCCGGGGGCAGCGGACGAGCCCGAGGTGACAGGCGAGCGATGGAGACGGGCAGCATGCCGGCGGCGTGGACCGACGGGCGGGTTTCCTCGCCCCCGCCGCCGGCCCGCACCGCAGCCCCGGAGCCGGAGGAGGGGAGAGGGGCTCCCGGCGACGGGGTCCGTACCTGTGCGGGCAAAGCCCGGCCCGGCCCGCGGCGGGGCGGTCAATGAGCGCGCCATGCAAAGCGGGCGGGGAGGGAGGGTGGTTGGGGGCAGCCCCGGGCGGGGGGGGCGGCCGCTCTCCTCACCTCCTCTCGGGCCCCCTCCGCCTCCTCCTCCGGAGGCACCGGCGTGCTGCTGCCTCCCTCGCTGGCGGCGGCCGCCGAGGCCGGGGGGGACATGGCGGCGGCGGCGGCGGGGGCGCCCCGCTGGCGGTGCCTGCGGGCTGGGCAGCCGCATTATCCCGCCCGCCGCCGGGCGCTGCCTCGCCGGTCGCCGGGCGGGCGGCGGGGCGGCGCGGCGGGCGGGCGGCGCGGCGGCATGGCCCCCAGCCGCGGCACGGCGGCAGCGCTCGCCGCCCGCCGGCCCCCGGCCCCGCCGCAGCGCAGCGCCGCGCCGCTGCCGCTCCCGCGCCCGGCGCGGCGGAGGGCGGGCAGAGCCGCGGTGGGAGGGCCGCGGCGGAGGCGGGGGGGACGGGATGGGGATGGGATGGGGTGGGATGGGATGGGATGGGATGGGATGGGATGGGATGGGATGGGATGGGATGGGATGGGACGGGGGCGCGGCGGGATCCGGCGCCCGCCCCGAGCGGGGCGGCGAGTGACCTTGAAGCGCCGGCGGCGGGCAGGGAGCCCGGTGCGACCACCCCTCGGGAGCCACACCGGCAGCAGAGCTGCCGTTCCGGCGCTGCCAGGGAGGCGTCCCGCTCCCAGCCCCACCGAGGGGCCATCAGGCTGGCTGGGGCGGCCGGGTGGGCTTCAGGGGTTTTCCTCCCCTCGAGATGAAGTGGGAGAGCTTGGAGGACCAAGAGCGCTTTGCGTGAGCTGCGGCTGTGTTTTTCTAATCCGTGGGCAGCCCCAGCTCGTCTGGGGGGTAAGGCTGACCATCAGCACTAATGCTGGCACTCAGGGGAAAACCTTAGGTAAGGCAGTGTCTTTGCTCCAGTGTGATCTCCACCAGGCCCAAGGATGCTCAGCTAGCTATCACAGAGCTGACCGCAGCATATTTCATCCATAGACCTAACCTGCTTGGTTGCAGGGACGAGTGGGAAAGTGACTTCAGACCCTCCATCTAAACTCACAGTAGCATCCTCAGGGGATACACACACAGAGCTCAGGAAGGTTCCAGACTCATTTAGGTCCAGATATTGCAGGTAGACCCCAGCTTCCTTGACAGTCTTGGGAAAGCAGGTGTCCCTGCAGGTATATCCCCAGATCCAAACTGGGGAAAAGCATAAGCTGCAGAATTTGCTGGAAATTGCTTCACTTTTTCTGAGCTCTGAGGTTCAGCCTTGGGGTTGGGATGAGCGGTTTGCTCTCACCCACTCTGTTGCCAGGGATCAGGAAGGAACGGTCCGTAGGCCTGGTGGTCTCACTCAAGGAGATGCATCCGAGGGGAATTGCCAGCCATTGCTTCCTATGGGAATAGGTGTGGCAGCCGGGGGTGCTGCTGAAGAAGCTCATCTTCAAAAGAGGCTGGGGATGGGTTTCCTCTGCCTTTCCCCTGTTTCCATGGGAACAGCAGCAAGCAGGAGCAGCCTGCTCTGAATTTTGCTGCCTACTGCTCAGCCACCCCCTGCCCAATCCTTTAGGCAGACTTTGGCTCTGGAGGCTTTCAGACCCATCCTCACGTGATGGATCCCACGCCTCCAGGGAGAGCTCACCTGTGTGCCTGTGTACCGTGGCAGAGCAAGGCTAAAAGGCACAAGCCCAGAGCTGCCAGGATTTCCGTAGCAGCACTCTATGCTATTGCATGCATGCTAATAGACAGTTGCAAATAATTTGCATACATATATGCATTTCTGCTTTTTGTAGTGCCAGGGGCTCCTGGAGGAAGCGACCTCAGCTAGACCAAAAGGTGTCTGTGGGATGATCACCCTCCAGGAACAGCTCTGGTTTTCTCTCAAAGACAGTAATGTCACCCAAAAAGAGCAAAGCAGAAGGGTGGAGGGGAAAAAAAGGTGATACGAGTTTATGTCTTTGCATTCAATAGCCCATGGTGGCTTTTTCTCCAGGGAATTTGTCCATTCACTTTTGAATTTCTGTTAACTTTGGACTTCTAGATGCTGCATGCATTCTGTGGCAAGGAGCTCCACAACCCACCCACAGACTCAAGGAGAAGCTTCCTTCACTGTGCCCATTTTGGGCTTGTTATCCACTAGGACTAACCTTTGGGAAGAGGGCTGCTGCCACCCCTATGGAGCCAGCCACACAGAGCCCTGCAGTTTATCCTCCACCAGTGGATTCAGTAGGTACTGGTGAGCCAGAAGTAGGGTTTTTTGTATCAGGCATCTTGGATGCTGGTCCGGGCAGCATGTTTTCTGTGTCTTGGAGGCAACACTGCCAAACACATCACTACACTATTTTTGAGCTGAGAAGTCACAAAGAAGTCCTGTACCCTGCTCCGGCCGAACTGCCATTTTCTGTGGGAAACAGGCACGTGGCAGGTTTCGACCCTCAGATAGGAACACAAGGGCATGGCTGACAACATGTTACAAAGAGCACAGGACCCCGCCCGGGAACGGGAGAAATAAGGCTATATGATGCATAGGCCTTTTGGAAACTGAAGCAAGATGGCCAACATCCAAGATTGTGTTCTGTGTCACCATCAGAGGGAGAACCCAGCAGTACTAATTATAACGCACTGCCCTAACGACTCAACCCTGCTTCTCTTGAGGGCAAGGGACAAAAATATCTTTGCTCTGATATGTGAGAATCCACCCCAGTTATTCCTGTAGCTTTTAGGATGCTCTACTGGAAAATCATGTTGGGGAGCAGGACATTTCTGGTACGGGGGCATTTCTGACGTGACAAAATGGTTGAAAGAAGCAGGGAGGCTTTTAAGAAGACATGGCAACTAAAGTAGAGGTGGTGCCCTTACTGGGATATCAATAGGTTTGTTCTCCAGATACCCTTTATCTGCCACCTTGCAGAGACATTCATATCTGTTCCAAGCAGACATAAAGCACTAGGTCATATTAGCAGTATTAGTTCACTTTCCATAATGCATCAAGCCAGAAAAGGTCTCACATGTCTGCCTCTGGTAGTTACAGAAAATAGCCTTTTTGCTCCTGGTTAAATATGTTTTTAGTTGTTACCCATGCAATAAATTTGCACTTCATTTCTGAAAAAAATTTGACAGAGGCTGCATTTTAAACCAGATGACCACAGATACCTATTGTTGTGCTGCAATTTGCAGCCTAAATATAAAACTGGATTTGGCAGCATCGTGTATACACACACACACACACATACACATATAACATTTGGTTTAGCTTTATTTTGTCCAATAGGCCAAGTGTGATCAAAACTTAGTCTTTTGTTCCGAAGCAATCGATGTTTCCTAGCAGTCTGCTGCTTTTTGTCTCTGAAGAAGATGTGTAGCAGAGAATCACCTCATGTTAGGATGCAGGATTTTCTAAGCTCGGAAACTAATGACTATTAAATTTAGAAATTTCAAGGATATTTTGTGCTGGCTGCCTGAGCTTTCCCGAATGCGTCGCTCCAATTAAATTACTCCTTATTAATGAAACAAGGGGAGTGTGCATGAAGGAATGTGCTTCTTGCTCCAGTTAAACATCCCTTTGCCATTGCTGGTTGGAGGTGTTGACTGTGCAGGTGCCATCTACCTCTGCAAGCATTGTCCTCAAGGAAATCTGTGCCATTAGTTACTTTTTCCTCGGCTACACTCAGACTTCCTGTCTGCTGAGAGGAGATCCAGGTGTGCCCTTTTTTATTGTGGGAAGGAAACCCATAGGGGTCACAAATTTGTGACTGGGGAACTAGTTTCTGTTCAGCATCACTAGAACAAGGGTCCGCATCTCCATGGGCAAGATTCCAATGGTCCACAAATGTGCAAAGTCTGAAACCTCATGAAGTAGGTGGGTTTGTAGCTCCTGCTCTGGGGTGTATTTCATAGATGGGAATTGCTGTTGTTGGAAACTCTTTGATCCCTGCTCTGATCCTTCCCTTTCCAACAGGCTGCCTGTATGCAGTTTGCTTATTTTCCATCCAGCCCCATAAGAGTCTATTTCTTCATCAGCACAATTATTTGTGAGGCTCCACAGAGGTTTCTGGCTCAGCTTAAATTGCTTTCCTCTCTGCAGCAGCCCAGCAGGATACCCAGTGCCCTCCCTCACATCCCCACTAGAAATGAAAAGCAGATTCAGAGCTGCCCAGATGCTGTTTGACAGTCCTCAGGACATCTTGTCTGATATAACTCTGGAGCAGCAGCAACCACACCAAGTGCCTGGAAACTGAACCAAATCCTCCCCTGGCAAATGTATTGTTCTGCCTGAGTTTTTTGGCCCATTATCCCCAGAAAGCCACGGAAACTAATGGCTCAGAGAATTTAGCCTATCCCTAGTTACAGTCCTGGGAGTCACCTCCCTAAAAGCAGAAAATAGGTTTCTGTTGCAATTTGCCTTCCCCGCACTGAGCGGTTGGAGCTGACACATCCTGGTCTGGGGAAGCATCCCTTCATCACCCGACTCTCCCCACGGACCTGGGCAGGAGGGGGAAACGAGGCCGTTCTGAGGAAGGGGCTAAAAGCCCAGAGCACAACTGTTCTCCTGCCTGTCTGCATTACTTAGGGGTCATCACACAGGCCGGCGCTGGCAGCGAGGACAACATCCTGGGGAATGGCTACAATCCCACCTTGGGGAATGGCTGCGATCCTACCTTCAGTGCACTGGGAGCAGCTGTTACCTGAGCAACACAGACTAATTGATCACTTATTCATGGTGCCTGGGCTCCTCTGTCCCAGGGGATGGCCACCTGCTCTCTGCGTGCCCTGTGCTCCTGCTTAGCACCTGAATATTTCAAACAGCTTGCTCACCCCCACCTCCCCTCCCCGCCGCCCTGAGCCAGCCATCCTGCTCACCCCTCTCTCCTAACCCCTGCCTGGGCTCCTCACTTGCTTGCAGGAGTGTGGCTCCACCAGGCCTGTTCCCAAATCACTCTGATGCAAGCACGGAGAGACACAAGCTCTAATTCATTCTGGCAGCTGGGAGGTTTAACTCTCCTGAGAGCAGAGCCGAGCTTGCATGAGTAATACCTCTGGCAGCACCGCGCAGCTTGCTAGGGACCAGCAGAGTAGCCACTCAGAGCACTGTTAGGAGGCAAGGACTGGGCTAGCAGGGGGCTGCAGTGCTGCGAGGAGCTGAGGTGGAGTAGGAAGCAAGTCAAGCAGAAGCAACTTAAAAATGAAAGTTAATCCATCCTCCTTTCTAACGGTCATCAGGTCCAGAGTGTTCATGCTGAAACCAAGGGATGCAGCGTTGGCAGCATCCGTCCTGCGCTCTCTGGCAAGGTGAGCCGAGGCATGGTTGAGTGAGTTGAAGTTTTTGTTCTGTCTTGGATAGTCCCAGCCAGATAAACTGTGCTTAGAGAGTCATGAATAAATGATAGCCCACCGATGGAGCACTGCCTTCCACAGCTATTCCGCAGGGACGGAGGAGTGCTCTTTGTTAAAGCGGTATGGCCGGACAGAGGTTATCAGAGCTGCCCTCTGGCAGTGAGTCTGTCCTCCACTAGCTATAAAGGGAGCCCCAGGTGACAAGATTTCTCACCTAGGGCACAGTTTCACCATCTATTTAAGCATGGTTTTATTATCAGTTCTCCAAGACCATCTGCCATCCCCTTCCCATTCATAACCATGTCTGCCATCTCCTTTGGGAGAGCTCTGGGCACAAACAGCTGCACACACACACACAAATAAATACATACCGAGACCTTATCAGCCATGCATTTGCCCACATGTGAGCAGAGAGCATTGCTGCTGCAACCACTGAGCTGACAGGAGTTACACGAGGAAGATCTAATTTAGAATGAAATTTTGTTAAAATATCTGGGGGTTTTGTTCGTTCGCCTTGTAAGCTCAAGGATTTTTAGTGCATCTTTATATCGATCACATTCTGCTTGTGGAAGTGAATGCCGCAGCCGAGAGCAGGGTGAGTTAGGTGTGATGCCCATTCAAAGAATTCATTAATCCTTGTCTGACTTCCTACACATCATACACACATATACACACAGTGAACAACAGAACGAGCTAGAAACTGCCCTCTCCACCGCAGGACTCTGGGGAACAGTGGGAATTGTGTGTCCTTCTCAGGGAGGGCATTAGCTGGGCGACTTGCGGACCACCTACCACACGTAGACAAGCCTGATCTGCTCCGGGTTGTGTCACCGTATTGGCGCGATGGGTCCCGTAACGTTACTGGAGTGCGCAGCAGAAGGACGAGAGGCATCCAACACGGACTGAAAGGAGGAAAACTCCAACTGGAAATAATCCGTTACTGCAAAAGCAAGCAGATGCCCGAAACAGCATCCTTGGAGAAATTCAAAGTGACCCTGTGATTTCAACCAGACTTACCACAAGAGGGCAGCCAGCGTTTTCTGGGCCGATTACCCCAGAAAATGGGTACCTGAGGAGGACCTCCTTTGCACTGGTCTGTTAGAAAGCTCAGCCTCTCTTCTGGGCATTGAATCTTTAAAAGTCATGTCCCTGCTTTACTCTGTTAGGCCAAAAAGTGAAGTGACCCGGTTTGGTGCACTACAGAGCTGATTTGTTTTCAGATATATGGAACAGCAGTTGGAGGAGAGAGCGTGTCATCTTTCCTGCGGCTTTCCTTGCTCTCCCAGGACCTCTGCTCCCAGCCAAGAGCCTGGCGCGCGTAGCTTCTGGGCTGAGCTCCCTGAGCTGGAGCTGGAGGTCCAGGTGGAGGTCTGGTTTACTGCTTGGGGCACCTAGAGACAACTCTGGTGTGGAAAATGTGGTGGGAGCTTCCTCATGGGAATCTAGCACCTTTCTGACAGGCTCAGCGCTTCTGATGCTGGGGACAGGGGGAAAGGGCTGCATCCCCAGGGAACAGGGCAGCCCGATGCTTATGTGGCATCACAGGTCGCCTGGGGAGTCCTTCCCATGCCCAGGCTCTGCCCCGATGCTCCTGGCTGCACAGCATGGTGGGAGAGCCTTTCTGAGCAGAGTTCCTTGCGGAGAGGTTATTTTGGGTAGCTCTGGGTGCCTTCGAGTGGCATGTGTTGACACTGACCTCTAGTGGAATAGATCTCTTTACTTTTTCCCTGCAATTTTACCCATTTTAAGTGACACATCTTAAAGGGGACTGGAGAGGGCCCAGAATTAGAGTTTCGGTTTTAAAATCCTCCAAGTCAGAACATCAAGATTGGCCTCATACTATATTTAAATGTTTTTACTCCCTCCATCACTACCTGTCAGTATGTTTTATATATATATAAAATATATATGCATGTGCATGTGTCTATGTATACATACAGGTGTAACTCTCTGAAAATAATCTAAGTCCAAATCCCGCATGGCCAGGCAGAAAAGCTCTCTGACAGGAAGACAGCACAAAACGGAGCCCAAGCCTCAGTGAATGAATGACAGAAGGCAAATAACGAGTGGCCAAGTTCAGTGGCCAAGTTCATCTTTCAGACTTTCCACTCAAATTGTCTGAAGGGATGGTAGAAGCACACCCAGCCAGATCACAATACCCAGCCTGAGCTGGGTATTAGTGGGTGTAGCTGGAAGGTCAGAGCACGGAACGGCTGGACATGGGTGCCTGGGTGGCACAGCTGATTTTAATGGGGAGTGCCCGGTCTCCGCAGCTCAGCTGCAGCAGACCACTGCAACACAGCCCTGGGAGAGCACTAGCCAGCACAAGAAAGTTCAAGGCTCACCTCAGGGAAGCTGCAAGAGCACCAGCTCCAGCTAAGTGCACATCAGCAGCAGAGGAAGGCCACCTCCAGGGGCTGCTTGGCAGCCAGAGGTGTAGACAGCTTGCGGTGGACTGGACTGTAGAGTCCCAAGTGATGGAGCTCGAGTTGCCTCCCTGCAGAGCTGGTCCAGGGCTTTTTAGCTCAGGCTCTGTGCTTTGGCTGAACCACTCCTGGACCTGTGCTAGGCCTGGAAGCAGGCTCCACACCTATGCCACAACTGGAACAGAACATCACAAGGTAATCGAGGAGTAACTGCCACTTGCTGCAAAGCCAAGCAGCAACTAGTTCACAGAAAAGTGAAATCTTTGTGCATCACCACACAGGTTTGCGCTGATTTGAGCAACATGGATTTCTCCCAATACCTCATTTCATCCACACAAATGTCTGTAAGACATCATTCCATGATGGAGCTACATGTCTAGCAACATCTGCTATGTTACTGGAGAAAATGACAAAGGCATTTTGGAAGGTATTTGGTGGGTAACCTAGTAGCACTTGGGTACAGAAAGCTGAAAGTGGGGAAATTCTGAGTGGGGGTCAGGAATGTCGGCTGCAGACACACATGGAGCTCGGATGCAGCCACCACCAGGATGTGAGAGGGAGTGACATGAATATATGGCCCAGATCCCTGTCCTGCGTTGGGCAGAGCTGGTAAGATGTAGGAAAAGCTCCTTTCCCTTAGCAATTGTAGTCTCGCAGCCAGGCAGTGCCAGGGACACAACTGGAGATACTGAAACAGATCCTCAGCGTGGGACAAAAACTTGTGACTGGAAGTTATCGATGCCAACGAAAACTTCCCCTGCCTGCCTCCTGCTGCCCTCACACCCCAAAACTTTTCTTCCTGCCTGGTCAGAGACACTTTCCATGGGTAGCTCGCCTGCAGCAAGGCTACGGTTAAAGGCCTGGCGGCCAGTGCTGGGGGAGTGACGCAAACCCGAAGCAGCAGCTGCAGCACGGGAGGGGGAAGTCATTGGCGCTTTGCATGTGGTTTGTGTGAACTCAGTCCGGTACCCACCACCAAGCTCTTCCCAGGTGAGCTCCCTTGCAGGTGTGTGGCACGAATTGATCCTTCCCCTCCTGCTGGGCTGAACTGGAAAGATGGGCACCCTGCAGAGGCGGAGAGGCACGTCAAGCAATAAAAGCAACAAGTGAAACTGATTTTAAAGTGTCACCTGCGTTCAAAGCTATCTAGGTTGTCTTCTGAGGAAACCCACTGCTTGGGACACTGGAAAGTAACTAGATGAAGTCTATGAAGATCCATGAGGAACACAACTGGATAGTTTTGATGTTGGAAGGAGAGCACTGAAATGCAGCCTGGTCAATCATTCACGGGCAGGGAGCTGGGCCTTCGTTGGAGCTTCTATTTTCAGCTTTGATCTCTGTGTCCTGGCTGCTCTTGTGCGAGCCGCGGCAGCCACTCTGGGCTTTGGGCTTTCTATTTGCAATGCAGAAAGGCGGTGGGAAGCGGCTGGACCAAGTGACTTGTACAGCCAAGTGTAGTGACCACCTGGCCTTTCCCTTTGCCTGTACAGACAGGACAGACAAGAAGGTGGGTGAAACGAGTTAAACCATGCACATGCGAAAAGCAAACGTCTCGTTTGCACCTATCTCTGCTACCAGTGACATCCACCATATCGTTTCCCACAGAGCCTGCGGCTTCACTCAGCACCTGCGCACGCAACAGCATCCTCACCCACACACCGCCCGGTTTGACAAGGTCCCTCTGCCACCCCTGGCAAAGCTGCCTGCTGTTTAAAGAACCCGAACAGGGCAGGGGAGGGGGCAGGCCCGGGACACACCGGCATGTACTGCCCGGCATGGGGAAGCGCAGCGTGGCCACCTCCCCTGCGCACCCCCGGCTGCCGGCCCTCGCCCACACGTGCCGTGCCCACGGGTGGGTCTCCTCCCTCCCAGCGCTCCTGCGCCGCCCCCGGACACAGCGGGCGGGGAGAGGCAGCCCCCCGCTTAGGGGGTGCGGGGGGTGCCGCGGCAGCACGGCGGGGCGGTGGCGGGGGGAATCCCGGGCAGGCGGGGCCGGGCGCGACTGAGTCAGTGCGGGCAGGGGCAGGAGGAGGAGCCGCGGCGGCTTAGCCTCCGCGCCGGCCGCCGCTCGCTGGCTTTCCGGCCATGAGCCCCCCGGCGCCGGGGTCGGGGTCGGGGTTGGGGCCGGGGCCGGGGCCGGGGCCGGGGCCGGGGCGGGCGGGCGGCGAGCGCTGAGCGATGTCGCGGGCGGCGGGCGGCGAGTGCCGCAAGGAGGCGGCGGGCTGGGAGGGCGAGGACGGGCAGTGCGACTCGGGCATCGAGTCGCTGCGCTCGCTGCCGGGCGGGAGGGAGACCCCCGCCGCCGCCGCCGAGATCCCCCCTGCCGCCTCCGAGACCCTCGCCGAGACCCTCGCCGAGACCGCCGCCGAGACCGCCGCCGCCGAGGAGCGGCTCGACTCCAGCTACGGCTCCGGCGCCCTCCCGGAGCCCCTGGCCGCGCTGCCGGCCGCCTGCCGCGCCGAGGAGCCGCCGCCGCAGCCCGAGGGGCTCGGCCGGCAGCAGCTGGAGGCGCTCACCTACGTTTCGGAGGACGGCGACACGTGAGTGACCGCGGCCCCTGCCCTCCCACCTTCCCCGGGGGCGGCTGGCGAGGGCCGGGCCCCCCCCCCCCCGGCCCCGGGCTTGGCCCCCCGCAGCCGGCCGGCGGCAGGGAGCCGGTGCCTAGAGATAAGCAGGGCTTTATCTGCAGTGGTCCCCAGCCCTCTCCTGAGGAGCACCCGTTCAGCTGGCCTCCAGCCTCCATCCTGAGGGCCTCCCGCCGTACGCAGTGCACAGATGCTTGGCAGCCTGGCATGGGTTTGGGTGGGTGACCAGTGGGGCATCCGAGCCAGGTCCAGCAGCGTGAGCAGGGAGAGGCAGCCCCGGCAACGTGGCACAGAATGGACCCGCTGTAGGAAGCCAACTTCCACTTGCTATGGGGCCACTAGCAACTAGAAGGTGGTGTGGGAGCAAATCAAGCCCCCCCGCTGGCTCTTCCCCAGAGAATGCAACGTTTCCTCCCTGATGGGGAAGGCTTGGCTGCATGAGATGGCACGTAAGCAAGACCCAAAGCAAGACTGGCTATGCAAGGCTGTGTTAGGGCCACAGATGCTGCTCAACCGAGCAACCCAAGAACTCTTTGTTCTCAGGTGGAAATTGCCGTGCTTTGCCAACACGGCTGCACACCACAGCTTTGAGCACATTTGTGACGCACGCCCTACTATGGGGTTGCCCTCCTGAGCGTCTGTGACGGAGACGAGTGTTTCTCTTAATGAGGGGGGGCTTCCCACATCCGTAATGCCCTCTAAAGGGCAGAGGCATCACGCTGGAGGTATTTGGTTTGGATTCTGGTAACTGCCTTCAGCTAATCATGGCTTTTTTCTGTCGTACATTCCCTCAACAGAAGGTTTTCATCATGAGCGCACACGCAGAGCATGAGCAAAGTGTGCTCGCAGCTGAGAAGGGCAAAGCTTTGCCCCAGACCCAGGCTGGAGTTTAATACTGAGTAATGGTGCAAGAGGAAGAGAAACTAAGAGGCACTGACACGAGCAAGCAAATGTCTTCGGTAGCGGGAGCAGCAAGGAGGCTCTGTCCTTGCCTGGCAGAGCACATCTGGTTCTGAGGCTGAAGATTAGCTGGGAGCCAGCCCGAGTGTTTACTTCCTGGTTAGGAAGGAGCCTGTGCATCTGCTAATTAATTCATTAATGCTCACTGTGGGATCAGGTCCAAGGATTGGCTGGAAGTCTAGCAGCAAGCAAGGTTAGACTAAACCCAGCCTCCCACGCTCCCCAGCTGGGCGCCTGGATAGTGCTTCCTAGTCCTGTCCTATCTGCAGGCTGGCTCTGGGGCTCCTCGGCATGGAGAAGCTTCACCACCTTTCCCAGCTGTAACGCTAGAGCCAAGGTGCCCGTGGAGAGAGCCAGGGGTCTTCTAAGCAGAGCTGTGGAAGTAACGCCTCAGAAAAGTCCTCCGGGCTAGTCTGTCGCGGTGTGCCCAGAGCTCCCTGCTTGCTTTTCCTTAGTGAGTCTGGTAGATGCAGCTGCTTGGAGATGCTTTTGCTGCTTGGGGCTGTCTTGGTAAGGTGGCCGAGCCCTTTGCTTGTCAGACTTGCTTGGCCAGAGCTTAATGCAAGCATCTCATTAACTAGGGAAACATTAATCGGTGGTGCCGTGGTTACTGTAGGCAGGAGAGCACTCCAAATGGTTGCAGTTGCTCTTCTGTTTTCTCTCTCTCACCGTGCAGTTCAGAACAGGAAATCTGTAAAGAGCGAGGGAGGGAGCAAAAAGTCTGCCGGTGCTGCAGCTCGTACAGCTCCGGGCTGGCTGTGTCCATGCAGGAGCTGGATTTCCTGGGATCCGCTCCCAGCTCTGGGAAAAAACCTGTTCTTGTGGTTAGAGCGGCGAGGCTGTGGATTTCTGCCTCTGCTATTCCTGTCTCTCCTCCTGACCTTGCCAGAGAGGTAGGTGGCATTTATATTTAGAAATGCTGAACATCCACCACTAAGTCGATGCTAATGGGGACTGCAAGCGCACAGTGACTCATTGAACTGCCACCGGTTTTGTATGGTTTTGTATGCAAAAACAAGTCAGGGCTGATAGTAATGCTGAAGTCTATGGAGCAATTGCTCATTCGTGACAGAAGGTCCCCAGAGAAAAGGGATCAGATGGCCACAGGCTGCATCCCTTTCATCCAGCCAGACAAACCCATTGACTTCTTTTCATTTTCGTTAGCGGCACATTTTCTTGTGTGCCTTGCTTGAATGTCTGCCACAAAACAGCTCCAGGCCAAGAATTAAAATCATGCTACCATTATATTTCAGAAGACTTGGGCAACAGCACTTTCCTGTAATTGTAATTCTGAAAATGCAAAAAGTTCAGAGGTTTTGGCCAAGTTTGGTTCCTGTTTCCCCAGATGCCCTGGCTGGTACCCAGTGGAGAGTAGCACCAGACTCACACAAGCTGGCCAAAGTCATGGCTGTCCATCTGGCAGAAGTCTTGGCTGTCCATAGCTCTTCCAGGCTCGCCCACCCATGCCACCTCGAGGTGTGCCTGCGAGGGGGCTGTGTTTGTCAGCCTGCCACTTGTAGGGGAAGTATATGAGATGGAGGCAGAGGCGAGGAGCATGTGCTTGAGCAGTTGGAGTGTCAACGGGATGATACCCGTTGGATACCTTCCTGCCCGCCTCCACGGGACAGCAGCGTTAACTCGGGCAGAGTGAAGCAATGGAGCTAAAACTGGCTCTTCCCATGCTCAAAATTAGAAGGGGTCCTGCTTCTAGAGGAAGGAAATTGGACAGCATGAGAGATGTGGTTGTGATGGCCGGTGAAATGTGTGGGTGCCGTCTTCCAAGAGTCATTTGCCCAAGCGTCAGCCCCCCCCACGCCTCCCCAGTGCCACTGGCAGTCCCTCTGCCTTGGGGAAGTCAGAGTTGCAGTAATCAGGCACTGGCACCATCAGTTCCCAAGAGAAAGCAGCAGAGCTGGCATGGCAGGAGAGGTCAAGGATAAGGAACAGGCTGACAGGCAGAAGATGGTGGGTGCACTTAGGGCAGTGATACGTATCCTGCTTATCCCGTGGCCAGATAGAGAACAAGCCCAGTGTGCTCAAGCTCAAGCAGTCTCCTCAAAGCATCCGTCTTTTCCTTGAGAACCAAGCGGTCTCCTCCGAGAATCCGTCTCTTCCATGTCAACCAGCTCCTTTTCTGCTGAACTGAGTCCCAATGGGACTGCTCTGCGTGGAAGTGATGAGAGGGGCTTTCCAGCTGCAGGCATGGCTAGCTCTGAGCAGGCTGCAGGCAGCTTCATCCCTGTGCCCCAGCCTCCAGACAAGCTCAACCTTTGTTAGGATTCACCAAGGAAACCCCCTCCTTCCGGCCTCGCCAGGCAGATGCATGAGTCCAGTGTCCTGGGAAAGGGGTAGGCGTGGGATCAGCTTCTTTGAGGTGGGATGGGGTGCGATGGGATCGCCTGTCGCGTTCCAGCGCAAGGGAAAACCTCCCTGTTTGCTTGGGCTTATGGCAGCCCCTGCCAACTCTGGAAAGGCAGAGTTGATTCATCCATGTGGGAAGTGAGGCTGACCTTCCTCTCTCTAGGACTATATATTCTGTCTTAAACTTAAAAACGTTTCCCTTTCTGCCCATGCTGGTCCTTGGGCCACGCACCAGTTTATGCCGTCGGTACCTGATGCCACAGTGATGGGCCCCTTGCGCAGCTGGGTAGAGCGCGTGCAGTCTTGCTCTGGGCCCTCTGGCCGTGCTGTGCTGCGAAAGGCTGGGGGCTGCGCCTCTGCAAGAGGGCGGCTGTCTTCTGCACGAGGCTCCGTATGCAAAGCATGTGGCTCCTCCATGGGGGTGAAGGTCGGGGGTCCCCAGCTTAATCACGGGAGAGAGATCTTGGCCTCCTTCAGATGGAAAATGGGACCGAGTGGTTTTGGTTGGGTGCGTGTTTCGGGGAGGGAGGGGAGCGGAGGAAGCCTGACTTCCTCCTTCCACCAGAGACAAGTGCTGCCCCGTCTGCTGATAAGAAATCACGTGCCAGTGACTTGTGGGCTGAGATGCCTTAACAAGGGCTCGGGGACAGTTAATCGAGTAAAATTGGGGCCCCACGGGAGCTGATGTTCTGAGTTCTCCTCCACGTGATGGTAGCAAAGGGGCCTTCCCGGCTGAGCCCTTGTCTGCGTGGGTAGGCATTGAGCACGAAGGCTCATCTAGCAGCAGCAAGAGCCGCTTCTAACCATTCACCGGCGTGTGCCAGTTGTAACCCTCCCATCTTGTGTAGCCCTGTGCTAGAGATCTTCCCTGTGCAGGGGAATAGAGGCTGTCCCCATTGAGGTTGCCTGCTCCAGTATGGCTGCTTGCTCGGTGCTTGCCCGGCTGAACAGGCGTGTTGCTGAACCGCGGATCCCAGCGTGTGTGCCTGGGAGCACGCTCAGCATGTGACAGCAAAGGGAAACCACTGTGAAAGAAGAAAAAAGAAGCAGGGGACTGTAGAGACACAGTTTTAGGAGAAGGATTGAAGGAGTCCAATGCAGAGAGCACACCTGGTTGCTAGTCGGGCTGGGAGTCCCCCTGCTCGGCTGGGCTGGGTTGTTGCTGACTGCCCAGCAGCGGGATGACCATAGTTAATGAGAAGCAAGGATGCTCTTGGTTTTTCCAGAGGGGCTTTGGAAAACTCCTTGCCAGACTGCCAGGGGAGTTCGAGCCCATCCCGGGTTGCTCCCTAGCACACTGCTGTTGTGGGGCGGAGAAGAAAATGAGTCCTAACGTGGCACTGGCTGGAGGGAGAAAGGAACCTGCTGTGTCCAGCTCCCTGTGCCTGGACTCTCAGCTCTTCCTCTGTGTGTGCTTAGGAGTTTGGTGAGCAGGGGAGGGCTTGGTGCCCCTCCAAGCGAGAGCAGGCAGCTCTGCACAGGCTCCTTTAGGAAGCCCCAGAAGTTGCTGGCTGCCACAGGGGTCACACACATACAGCCTTGGCGTAAGGTGCGTAAGTCCTGGCAGCCCTCTGAGATCGTGCAGGCAAGAAAAGATTTTTTTTCCCTGTTTGGATGACTTCAGCCTGGCCTGGAGGAAGTTTCTTCAGACTTTCCGCCTGCATAGGTTTGCCTTGGAGCTGGGGAGAGGCACAGGGAACTTCAGCACAGAGGAAGGGAAAGAATGGCTGGAAATTTCCATGTCCTGGGATGCTGAAGCCTGATGCACTCGGCAGGCAGGGCTTGACCACTGCTTGACCACTGCTGGGAAAGGGTTGAGCTCAGCTGAATTAACAATGAAAGTTTTGATTTTTGTTGGTTTGGGTTTTTTTTAAATACAATGTGGATAAAAGAGGAGTCAGACGTGACTGTGCATGCAGAGAGGCCATGGGTTTGAGCTGTGAGCGTGGTTACTGGGAGCCTCCCTGCATCACAGAGATGAGAAGCTCCTCTGACTGGGGCAGATGCAGGGCTGAAGGAGGGCCCTGAGACATCCTAGATCCACAGCTGGTGCCTCATTAAAAGAAAATCCTGAGGCAGCAAGGATATGTGCACGGAGCTGTAAATGATTGTTAGGTGTGTTGTACTGGCTGTGGCAAAGTCCAGGCACTGTTCTCTTGCAAGAGCCTGTTCTGACCTAAAGATATCTCTGTGTGTACGGACACTGTAGAACGTATTTTCCTCCTGATGAGCAAGAATGGGAATTTGCTCCATTTGAAATAGAGTTGCTACGGCCAATGGACCTTTCAGGATGTTTGCTGCTTTTATTGCAATCATTCATCTCGCTTCTTGGCCCACGTCTGTGAAACCAGCTCCATCCACCTGGGATGGGCCAACCCGAATTCTGGCGTGGCTCATCCCTGCAGTGATGGTAGTGCAGGACAGACCCCTCATTTTGCAGGGGGCAGTCTGCATGCATCTGACGTTTAGTGTTTCTGCAATCCAGGACCCACCACCTGCTCAGAAAGGGAGCAAAATGCTCAATCATGTGGGTGCAGAGTCTAGAGGATGTAAGGCCAGGGGTGCAGTATGCTGGTGAATGGGAGCACCTTCATCTCCCCACCTCCTTGTCCTCCTCCCCCACCTCAGTGAAAAACAAGGCGCCTGCAGCCCTCTCGCAACGCCTCCCCTGCCAGTCAGCCTCCAGCACCCCTCATCTGCCAGCACCTGGACCAGACCCTCTGCAGAGCACCACAGGAAAGGTGGAGGCTGTCTCCCCTGCTCGCCCATCGCTTCCCACCCCTCCCTTTGGGCTCAGGAGCAGCAGGCTGGGAAGCAGCTGCTGCCCAGGCTGGAGATCGGGGTGGGGGGAGTGTGTGTGGGGGGGGTAGGTGCTGAACCCAATGGCTGAAGGGGCTTTGCCAGGGAAGGGGAGAAGTAACCTGCAGAACCGGAGACCCAGGCACAGCTGGCACAGTTATACGGAGCCGGGGAGCATCACGTTGGTGTGTGGGGAGGAAGGGATCCAGGCTGGGCTGGCAGAGGACTGCAGGGCAGGACAGAGCTGTGCTTGCCGAGCCTGCTGGCAGAGGTTCATGCTGATGGCTGAGGAAGCGGTTAGCAGCGCAGGTTACGGGGCTGGAACAGGAGAGCAGGGTAAGCGTGGAATTCCCCTGCTGTTTTCCTCCTCCCTCATTCTTCTCTCTATTGCTGCTGGGGCCATTTCCTCCCCTGAACAAGTTTCTCTTGTGCGAATTGTTTGCATGATTTCCTGCTGCTTGGCTCAGCCAAAATAAGGAGCCAGGAGCAAACTGTTCCCGCTACAGACAGGGACCTTGTCTAGAGAGGGAGAAAAATTTGTCAAAGCAAATTCTACTGAATGCTGGATCTCTTGTCCTAGGTGCTTCTGGAGTGAGATGGTGAAGGGAGAGGGTGCTTTGAGGACAAGGTGTCTTGCTCCACAGATGGGGGGTTCTGCATGGTCAGCCCCTTTTCTAGAAGGTAGCCAGAGAACTGGTGGGACTTCATCAGTTCTGCTTGTGTGTCAGAGCTGGGTGTCACCCTTACCCTTACTCCTTGCCTCCAGTTGCAGGCATCCTTAGACTTGGACACTTTTCCTACCAGGTGCTTGAGGTCACTCAGAAGCCTGGGAAGTGGACAGCACTGTGGAAATGGGTATTCTTCTGCTCCTAAACTGGGACCACCTTGGGCACGGCAGTGCTGCATGTTCAGACCCAGGGACAACCCCAGGGACAGCCCTGACCCCTCTGCTCCTGGATTGTTATCTCTCTGGTGATAGGTAGATCACCTTGTGCCAGGGATGCCCTGTGCCCGTGGGACCTTTGTGATTCAGAGCGCTAACAAGTGCCCCTGTGCCAGAAGGAGCTGGTGAGCTAGTGGAGAAGCCAAGAACAAGCCCAGCAGTCTGTCCTACTAGGCTGGCCACGTTTTCCCCGCCCACAGCTGCTCCATCCCCTGCCCTTTCCAAAGCTCCCTGTGGCCCTTTCCAAAAGTCCCCACTGAGCACCCGCCTCCATGGCTACAGGCAGGAGTGCTGTAGGCAGGAGCATGGGGAGGGAGGGAGCAGGGAAGTGGGGGAAGGCAGAGGAGAGGCATGCAGGCAACTGAGGGAAGGAGAAGGGTGTGAGTGTGGTGGGGTGGAGGGCTTGTTCTGGCAAAGGCACGGGGCCATGGCTGGGTGAGGAGAGGTGTCTGGCACGAGTGGTATCTCTCCGTCACCATGCTCTGGCTCTGGGGCTCAGCTGTAAACGCTGCGTGCCAGCATGCAGCAGCCTGTCAGCAGCTGGACCGCACGGCTGCCATGGCAGAGAGAGAAGTGTGCTTGTAGCCTTGGCTGGAGGAAAGTGGAGATTGGCATGATGCCTGCACCTCAGGTCTCCTGGGCGTAGGAGGTTTCCCAGGTTAGCAGGAGACAATCCTGATTCCTGGTTGACATCACTGCGCATGGCACAGAGTGCCTCAGTGCACACATGCTCTTGATGGGCTCATCCCAGCCCAGTGGCCTCGCTGCGGTTCCTCCAAGTAGCTCACAGCCGTTTCAGGAAGTTGAAGGCTGGCAGTGAGGGAAGGGGGGAACGAATGCAGAAATGAAAGTGCAGGAGGAGGCTGCGCCCAGGTGAAGAAAGAAGAGGGAGGTGGGGAAAGCAATCCTTCAAAGCAGGCATGTCCCAGCTTCAAGGTGAAAGCCTGAGCTCTGGCCGGGTGGTGACGGTCACCCCCATCACCTCTGTGGCATAGATGCCCAAACTTGCTCAGCATCAGCTGAGCCCCAAGTGGTTCCACTGCCATGTTGAACTGCAAAGCCACCCAAGCCAGGAGGAGCAAGGTGCTGGTGGTGGCAGAGGGCTGCCCAGGGTTTCCACCTCCCCTGGGTGACTGCCCCGCTTGTCCCCACGTGACACTGCGGCGTGGTGTGGGTCGTGGCAGAGGGGCCAAGGGGATTCCTGGAGGCGTGGGGGCTGGCTGCGGGGGGGCATGACCCTGGGCGCTGCTCTCTCCCCCGGGAGCCCGGCGTGGCTCTGGAAAGCGAAAGCAGCAAAGGTTTAAAGGTCAAGCTGAATTGCCTTGGAAAGTCCCCTGTCTGAGCAGTCTTATCTCTGCCATACCTGAAAAAGGCAGATCCTGCGGCCTCCTCCTGCATGTGGCACCTGGGAGCGGGTTTGGAGAAGCAGGGGCTGTCCCTGCAAGCGGGCAAAGGACACCTTGGTGCAGGTGCCACCACGGGGACTGGGGGCCTGATGCAAAACCCAGCAGGGAATCTCCCTGCCTGGATCATACCCAGGCTGGGGCCAGCGAGAGCCCGCCGAGGGGAGGGGTATTCTTGCAGCTGGTCCCTCAGCTCTGCTCCTGGTTCCTGCCCCCAGCTAGCCTGGCCTGAGCCCCTTGGCTGTGCCCCTGCCCCAGGGTCCACTGAGGGCAGCTGGACCCTGCCTGGGGGCTGCTCGGCCCTGGCTCGCAGCCCCCTCCCCTGCCCCGGGGAGCACCGGTGCCGAGGGGGCACCGCATGGCGAGGGGGCACCGCATGGCGGTGCGGAGGCAGATGTGGGTGGCCTCTCCTTCCAGCGGGGAATTCCCTGCTGCTTCATGACCTGGGGCTTCCCCGGGGCTGCAGCCTCTCCTGTCAGCCTCTCCCCTGTCAGCAGGGTGAAGAGGAACCTGCCACCTTTTGCCACCAAAAATGGGGCTCAGCTGAGGGTGCCTGGGGTCCTGGGTGCTGGCTTGACCCTCAGGCAGCGCTTGGCAGGAGGTGGATAAAGGACATTTTGGGGACTGGCCTCTGGTCTCCTCAGCGCACCCATGTCCCCTCTGCAGCTGGTGAGAAGTCAGCCCCGGTCGCTGCTTCTTTGCTGCCACCCTTTAGGGCTAGGTCTCGCCTTCCCACCTGCGGAGGGACGCTGTCCATCCCTTACATTGCAGGTGGCATCCCAAAGCTGAGCTGTCCAGTGAGCGGGTTGTCTTTCCGGGTCTGGCACAGCTCTTGCCCTCCACGCCTGGTCCCTGCCCGCCTCTGCCAAGCAGCATGGGTGGCAGGAGCCTGCTTAGATAGAGCCCAGCCTTTGGTTCAGAGCTGATCCCTGCCGGAGATAAAAGCCACCCAGGGGCCCCACCACAGGCGTCAAGGAGGTGGCAGGAGTTTCAGCTCATGCCTGCCATGCTCTGCAGAGCGGGAGCTGCTGCCTGCTCCTTGCTGCTGCCCTGTTCCTCACTGCTGCCCGCTATGGCCGGGGCTGGCCCAGGGGGGGCTGCCCCACGGCAGGGGGCCAGTCCCTCTGCACAGGGGGGCCCAGGCGTGCAGCAGGTTGGTGGAGGCGACTGGAAATTCCCGCTCGGCTCTGCCTCCGTCGTGCTGTCACTTCTGTTCTGACTGCGACAGGGGCCGGCATCAGACACGGCTGGAAATAAAACCTCTCCTTGGGCTGGGGGCCACGGTCCTGAGGATGTGTGCTCCCCGCTGGCCACCGAGCTCCAGTGGCCGCACCTCTGGTGTCCCTCTGTGCCAGCGGGCTGCGTGCCAGCCCTGCTGTGGCAGTGCCGAGAGGGAAGGATGTGGGGGAGAGAAGAGGAAATTGGTGTGGGCCAGCAGATCGGCTGGCACAGGGACTGTGCCGCGCAGGTGAGCTTGGACCGGCGCCATGCTCCTGCCCGGCTTTGGCTGCCTGCCTTCACGGAGGGGAAAGCAGAAGTGTGGTGCGCAGCCGGCAGCAGGGAACTGGAATTCCCCAGGCAGCTGCCAGAGCCTAGACCTCCCTCTGCAGCCACCAAACCCAGCCCTCAGGCTCTGCGAAACACATCCCAGGCTCTTTGGACCTACCCCAGTTGGGGGCCTGGCTTTGATCAGGGCCGGATCCAAGCCCCACGCATGCTGTGAGGTCCAAGAAAGGACCCTGCAGTGTTTTGTGGGGACAGGAAGGTCCATTCCCTGCAGGGATTGGAGTGAAGGACTGGCCTGGGGAGCCTCAGGCCATGTTCCTGCCTTGCCCTGCTGCTGAGCTTCCCCAGGGAGAGGGCAGGATAGAGGAGCTCTGAGCTGGTGGGGAGGGAAGGGGACTGGGGGAGGTGGGGAGGTTATTCCTCCATGCAGCAGTGGAGGATCTCTGCTCCTGAGCATGGCACTCAGGACTCATTTTTCTTTTTTTTTTTTTTTTTCCTCCTCCATTCCCTTTATCCCCTCTGTAGTTTGGTTCACCTGGCCATTATCCACTGTGTCCCAGCTGTGGCACTCTGCTGCATCGCTCAACTGCCCAGGGAGGTGCTGGAGATCCAAAATGATCTCTTCCAGGTACGTGGATGTGATAGGCAGACAATGGGAGGAAGGCAGGTGCCACAGGCTACACCCTGGATAGATGCCCAATCCATCAGCCCTTTCCCCAGGACCCCCCACCCACTTCCTCCAGAGCATGTGAAGGTCTCATGTGAGCAGCCCCTTTTCAGGGAGGGGAAGAAGGGTGTGGAGATACCCTGAGAGAGAGGTGTGACAGTTCCCAGCTCTGAAGGGTGAAGGGGTCAAGGTTACAAGGCCCCAGGACATCGCAGACAGCCCCGGAGGGTGGAGCAGGCACGGCTTGAATGTGGCAGGGTAGATAACCAGGGAGAGTGAGATCTGTCCCCACGGGTGACCCTTGAGCTGGGGGGGGGGGGGGGGGGGGGGGGGGGGGGGGGCGCAGCAAGCCATTTGCACCCCCTGGTGTCAGCCACACTTAACCCCAGGGCAGGGATGGGCTCCTGCGTGGCAGCCTGCCCATGCCACCAGGCTGGCTCCTGTAGGCTACTATCCTGCAGGGCATCCCCCCCTTCCCTAATTTCTCTCCCCATGTCCTCTCTAGACCCCGCTCCACCTTGCCGTGTACCTGGAGCAGCCCAGCGTGATCCAGGCGCTCATCCACAAGGGAGTGAACCCCGGGCTGCAGGACCGCAATGGCAACACCCCGCTGCACCTGGCCTGCGAGCAGCAGCGCCTGTGGTGCGCCCAGCAGCTGCTGCAGGGCACAGCCCCACCGGAGGGCACAGCCCCACCGGAGGGCACGGCCCAGCCCCCCGGGCACCACCAGGACCTGCAGCTCCAGAACTGGCAAGGTGAGACCTGGGGGCAGCCCAGTGCGGAGCCGGTGACCGGGTTGGGGCAGAGATCATGTGTTATGTATGCACGGATCTGGGAGCGCAGCAGGGCAGGCGTGGGGCCAGGGTTGGCGTGCCTTGCGGTGGTCTGGGCTGACTGTGACTCTCTCTCCTGCCTCCCCATCCCAGGCTTGGCTTGTCTGCACATCAGCACCTTGAAGGGGAACATCCCGATGATGTCTCTGCTGCTGGAGAGCGGCGCCAACATCAATGTTCGGGTAAGGCTGGGGCATGGTGAGATGTTGGGGTGAGGTTGGGCACGGTGTGCAGCTCCCTTGGGCACTCCCTCCAGCCTTGGGCAGGCACTGCCGGGCGATGGCAGGACTGCCGTGTGGCTTGGAGGCACTGAATTTTGAGGGAGAAGAGAGGAAAGGTCCTTGTGGGGCTGTTTGGTGCTATGACTGCAGTCGGGGTGGGGACTGCCCCCTTTGCACCCTGTCAAGGGGGTGTGAGTGGGTGCTGCAGGGCCAATCTCAGGGGACCCTGTACCCATGCCTTGTGGTCTGTGGATTGCAGGAGGGCACAAGCGGGAAGACCCCATTGCACCTGGCCGTGGAGTGCCACAACCGCAGGGCAGTCCAGTTCCTGCTGCACAACGGGGCGTACGTGGATGCCCAGATGTACAATGGGTGCACCCCGCTCCACCTGGCCGTGGGCCGCAAGGATGCTGCCATTGCCGCCATCCTCTCACACTCCGGGGCTGACACCCTGCTGAGGAACATGGAGAATGAGACGGCCCAGGACCTGGCTGACGGCAACGATGACGTGAGTTTGCGACGGGGTGGCCTATGGCTCTGCAAGCATGTTGGGGGGTGCGGGAGTCGGACAATTTGTGGGGAGCTCCTAGGAGGAGTTTCTTGCTGTGCCCATCCTCCCCTATAGAGTGCAGGCGTTGGCTCTGGGGGTGCATGGGGTGACTGCCTGTTGTCTTGAGCCCTAGGGAAAGCCCAGCCAGGGTTTCTTGGCAATTCCCCGGGGAGGTGGGAGGCTGTAGGGCTGGGGGGGCAGTTCTGGGCCCCTCCCCAGCCCCAGTGGAGACATGACCGTGGATCCTTACACCTCTGCACCCTCGCCCTTTGCAGCTCCTCGCCTTGCTGCCCTTCGATGACCTGAAGATCTCGGGGAAGCCTGTTGTGTGCTCTGAATGAGCAGCTGGACTCCTTTGGCCTGTCAGGCTGCCTCCTCGCTCTGCGCTGTTGCCCTGCTGCCCGCTGGGACCTTGTCTGCCTGCAGTTCAGTGGGAGCAGAGCCACTTTGGGAGACGTTACCCCCCTCTTCATCCATTTGGAAAAGTTTTGTTGGCCTTAGGCTGCCATCTCGGAGGGAAGAAGGTGGCACTATGAGCACTACACAGGGGAGGCTTCTCTTTTAGTATTTGTGCCCTGCAGCAGGACTGAATTTCCCCTCCCTGCCATGGGTCTGACTTGTGGGGTTCTCCAGCTTACACAGGGAAGGAGCAGGAGAGGACTCGTTTTCACACTGTATGGTGGACAGAGCATCCTATGGCACCCCCAGACACCATCAGAATAAGTGTGGGGTGAGAGGAGTTGACACTCACTCTAATAAATGTTTGTTCTGGCTGTGGGCGCCTAAGCTCTCATGTGATCTAATGCACCCTGCTCCCCCGCAGCATCCCCGGGCATCCAGGCATGTGAGGGCTGCAGGGCCTTCCCCAGCCCACCTGCTCCCTTGGGTCCTTCGCACGGCAGAAGGTGAGTGGGAGCACAGGGGCTTCCCCACTTGCAGAGCCTTTCCAGTGCTCAAGGCCACGGCTGAGGGATCCCACCCTGGCGCTCCATTCCTGTGTCAACCTGCCAAGTGTCTGGCATCAGGGCTGAAGAAAGAGCATAGGAGGTCCCGGAAGACCAGGTTATGGATCCCTGCTTCTGCTGTCATGCCTGACGTCTTGCTGCCTTATTGTGCTGTGGTTTTCTCTTTCACAAAGAGGATAGAAAGATTGTGGCCCATCTCCTGGCTTGCAAGGGCTTTAAAAATCTTAGGGCATGGATCTTCCCTGCATTTTAGATTCCCCCAGGCTGAAAGCAGAGGGGATGGCAGGGTTACCTCCACATCCCTTCTGTTGTTCAGCTCATCACCCTTCCTTGCCCCTTCTCCAAGCCGGAAGAGCACGTGCAACGCATTAGGGAACCAGCAACAGAAGGTGCTGTGGGAGTGGAGACACAGAGCGTGCCTGACGCCCCCCCCCAGCCAGGGAAATTCCCCACTTGCTGCCTGGGAGCAGCTGCTATTGTTTGGGGCAAATCCCTGATGGCGCAATCGCCCGAGATGCTGAGATGCTCTGGAGTGAGCCGTTGTCTTCCTCCTCACTTCTTGGAAGGACAGACAGCAAAGGAATGCCGCCAGGAAAGCAGCCTGGGCTGCCCCCAGGCCTCTCTGGAGCTTGCCTGGTCTCTCCAGCAGCCCTGGGCTGACTTGCTGCGTTTCTTTTGAATCTTTGCCTCTCACCTTCTGGCAGGTCCTAAATCCTGCTGCAAACAAGCCATGTCCTGCTCACAGGCCTCGACCAGCACCTGCCAGGAGCAGGTGCCCATGGGGCTGCTCCAGTGCCACCTTCACAGGGGACGTGGGATGCTCCCAGGTGGCCCAGAGTGGGAGTGACGGGGCACTGCAGGGCAGAGCAGCATGGTGGGGCCGGGGCTGCAGCTGGGTGGGAAGGGGAGGAAAAAAGGCAGAAGCAAGTGATCTGCACTATTTTTTATTGTTTTTAAATAAAATACTTTTTTTTTTTTAAAAGATGTCTTGTAAAATATTACTGGGTGGCCACCTGGTGACTGCAGCCGGCCCTGCAGCCTTGCCTGGGGCCGGGATGGGGGTGCGGGGCCGGGGGAGCCGGGGAGAGGTGTGGAAAAGGCCTCATCCTGCCCCACAGCCCCCGAGCAGCGCCCGCCGGGGGAAGGCTGGGAGCTCCACGGCAGCTGCCCTGACCCCCGGGGCAGGGACGGGGGGAGGCCACGAATGAGTTTTGAGGGCTTCTGCACCGCAAGCGGGTTTTTCCCCTGCGTCAGGCTTGGCTGGAGCTGAGCAGCAAGCGCGGGTTCAGCGCGTCCGGGGCCAAGGCGGTGGGGGCGGCGTGGGCCGGGCCCGGCTCTCGGGCCCGGAGACCGCTTCGGGTGCTCGGCCTGGAACCGGCGCCTCCGCGGGCCCGTGACTTCCCCTCCCTGACTCACTATTTTCCGCTCCGGCGCGCGGGGGAAGCGATACTGGCCCTTTCCCGGGGCAGGGGACCGCGGGAGGCCGAGGGCCCCCCACCCGCGCCGGCCCGCTCGCCCCCTCCGGCCGCCGAGCCAGGCGTGGGCCCGCCGGGGCCTCAGCGCAGCCGGGGCCTGGCGCGGGCACCGCGGCCGCCCCCCCGCCGCAGCCCCTCCGGAGCGGCAGGGGGCGCTGTGGGGCGGCGCCGCGCGCCCGCCGGGAGGGGGTTCCGCCGCCGCCGCCGCCGCCGGGAGGGGAGCCGAGGGGAGCCGGCCGCGGCCGGGCCGCAGGTGGGTAGTGGGGCCGCGGTGGGCGCGGAGGGCGGGTCGGGCTGCAGGCGGCAGCCGCCGCGCTCGGCAGGGGTGGGCGAGGGCCGCCGCCGCGCTGCCGGCCCGCTCTCTGCGGACGTGGCCGCCGGGCGGCGGGGCGTCCGCGGGGCCGCGCTTGCCCCGCAGCCGGCCGGGCGCCGCCTCTCCCCGTGCCAGGGCCCGCGGAGCCGGTCCCCGGGCAGAGGCCGCTGGCGCCCGGAGCCTCGGGGCAGAAAAGCCCTCGAGCGGGAGGCGGGCTCCCCGCACGCCTGTCCCCCGCCCGGGGACCCCCGGGGCCCGCCAGGCCCTGCCCGCGGCGGGGGGCGCGGAGGGTGCCCCTGCGGCCGGCGACGCGGCGGGGGGAGGTCCGGGAGCCCGGCTGCCCCTGGTAGCAGCCCCTGGGCAGAGGCGGCTGTTGGCCCTGGGGGGACAATCGCAGGTTGTCCCTGCGACCCGACTTTGAGCCGGCTGCGGGCCAGGGGCAGGGAGGGGACGTGAGATCCCGAGCTGTTAGTGGGGGGCCATGGATTTCTAAGCCCCAGGCTTGCGTTTGACCTCAGCCCTTCGAGGTGCTGGAGATGCGCTCGAGAGCAGGAGGGCTGCAGGCAGGAATTTTTTTTTCAGGCCTCTGGCTTGGGACCCAAATTTTGCATCAGTGGCAGAGGGCTGTGGCTGAGCCTGGCTCTGGAGCGGTGCGCTTGAGAGCTGCCCCTCCTGGGCCGAGGGGAACAGTAGCCAAGTCTGTCGTCTCAGCTCCCTGGCTGTTCTGCAGGCCCCAGACTAAGGCTCCTTTCATGCCTCGGCATGCCGCCAGCTTGCCTTGCGCAGCCCCCTTTCTACCTGCAACACTGGCGTCCCTGTTCCTTCGCAGCCTCGGCAGGGAGGGCAGGGCCTGCTGCACTGAGTCAGCTCTCAGGGCCTGGGAATTGCTAGCGCAGGCATAGAGAGAGCCATTGTCCTTCCATAGCCTCCTCTTCATGATCACTGTGGGAGAGCAGAGCTGGTTCTCCTCCCGTGGCGGCACTAAGGGGACCAGCGGGGCTAACAGCAGGCGCAGTCACGCTGAACGGAGCTGGCTGGCTTTCGGTCTCTGTCAAGTCGAAGGGAGACGTGGCTGGTGAGTGTGGCAACCGATCCTGCCGTTTATATGGGACTTCTGCAAAAGCGAACGGCATTTCTGCACCCTCTTCCTAGCAATAGGGCTGCTGGGATCAACCAGGGTTACTTAATACAGGCTGCGTGTGGGTAAGTTCAGCCCCAGGTGCCTGCACCGAGCCCTGTTCTTGCATCCTGCAGCACCCTTACAGCTTGCAGTGATGCCCCTGCAGCAGGAGAGATGACAGGGGTGTCAAACTACCTTTTCTAGGAGAGCGGAGGGGGGGGGAATAGGAAGCAGGCACAGAATCCCACCCCCAGCTGTTTGCACTTCTTCCTGGGCTGGGAATTTCTGTGTCCTTTAAGTCACAGAAGGGAGATTTCAGGGTGAAACACAGCCTCGACTTAGGTCAGGTTGTTGGACTCTGGGTTCCTGGCCACAGCAGCTGAGGATAAGAAAAGCCCCCAAGGCCTTTCCCAAGGGGACAAGAGGTTGGTGGGGAGGGCTTGTTGTCCATGAAATGGCAGGGGAGTTTCCTGCCTTTAAAGCTGTAAGTTTGTAAGACTCTGAGTTTCATGTGAGGGCTACTAGAGGTCACAACTATATTATGTTGGGGCCAGGTACACCTCACAGGGCCTAAATTCCTATGACTCAGTTGTTTTTAGGGGAGAGGGGATTAACATCTGTGGCCCTTTCTGTCACAGGAGTCCAGAGCTCATTCTGGTGTGTGTTTATATAGCCAGCCCCGCAGCACCCTCACCTAGTCCCCAAGGCAATCAGGAGGCTTTTTCTACTGGAGGGACTGAGGCAGGGATGGAGCACGGACCAAGGAAACCTCCTACCCTGATGTAGGAAGCCACAGCTTGCTGTGTGAGGGGAGGATGCACGTGGCCTTGGGTGTAGGAACTCCTTGCCAGCTTGCTCATTCTGCTGTGTACCTGGTGCTTTGCAGGGTTCCTTGCATGGCCCCTGAATATCGCAGGTTTGCCTCTGTGAGGGAGGGGACAGTGGAGGGAAGAACACCTTCAGGGGGTATTAAAGCTGTTCTGAAGCTGCCTAGGTCACCACCTTAGGGCTATAGCTGAAGAACAGCTATACCTTATCAGATAGTCCTGGTAAAACAACCAGCCAGCTCATGGGAAAGTTCCTTCCTAGCCTTGCTCTCTGGCTGCGTCTTGCCAAACGGGTGAGCCCTGGTAATTTCCTCTGAGCTGTGGGGAATGCCTTGGCATGCTCCATTCCTGAGGAGGTGGGGGAGGCTGGCAGCCTGAGCCCTCCCCAGCTCTCCTCCGCTCACCTGGTGCAGCCAGAGCGGGAAGCTGTGAATCATTTGCTCTCAGAGGAAGGCTGCTCTGGCCACAGGCTTGAAACATGAGCTGCTAGGTAGGAGTTGCTTTTTCCATTCAATGACCTTTTCTTTCTCCATCCAGGAGCTGTGAAAGTTTAACTTAAAAAGGTGAGGTGCAAGGTGCTCCTTGAGTTTGGAGTGAGGGCGTTGTCAAAACCAGATGATTACAACAGTGTTCAAATGTTCTCTCCGATCCTGGAAATCCAAGTTTCTAAGTCCACGTGTTCCTAAGCCAGAGCAAACACCCTTAACAGAAGCAAACATAAATGTTCTTGAACTCCAGAGGGCTTTTCCTACGCCACATGCTGCCATCATCGCTGTTGTGAGGTCTGGGTGCTCCCTGCCAGTGGGGAGCAGGCTGGGTGGCACAGGCACGTGGAGCAGAGCGGGACGTGTGCCGGTTGCCCACCGCCTGCCTCTTCATCTCTCTGCAGATTTTGCCTTCCCCTTGTGCTGGCTTCCCTCCCTACCATGGCTACTGGTGAAGAGATCCCCC
This sequence comes from Gavia stellata, assembly GCF_030936135.1. NCBI lineage: Eukaryota > Metazoa > Chordata > Aves > Gaviiformes > Gaviidae > Gavia > Gavia stellata. The sequence goes on from NC_082595.1 coordinate 19,899,471, forward strand.
CTGCCCTGCAGGACTCATGGGGGGACTTCTGGCTCTTCCGTTTCTTTGTTAATGCTGCTGGCTACGCGAGTATTGTGGTGCCGGGATTTCTCCTCATCCAGTACTTCAAGAGAAGGAATTACCTGGAGACAGGTAAGGGCAGGAGCTTCCCTTCCACATCCTGCCTCCCTGTGAGCTCTCCGCACCCATTCAGCGCTGACAGGTCGTTTCCCTGATCTGCTTTATCAGACCAGGAGTGAGCTGCTTGCAGAGCTGCATCCCAGAGCTGTCTAGGTGCTACCCTGAAACAAATTTGTCTGAGGCCCCCGTGCCAGCAGGTGCAGAGGCTAGTAAGGAGGAGGGAGGCAGGCTTCACCTCTCAAGCTGGTGCAGCCTGCAGTGCCCAGGCTGTGGTTAATTCTGTCTCTATGTTCTCTTACCCCCTTCAGGCCGAGGCATTTGCTTCCCTGTCATCAAATCATGTGTGTTCGGCTCTGAGGTGAAGTCTGTACACCAAGAGGATGGCTCCCTGCCACCCCGAGCAGAGCCCACAGAGTCTTCTACAGCCCGACAAGTCTTCAAGCTGCTCTTCTGTGCTGCTGGTCTACAGGTAGGGGCCCTGTGCATGTGTATGTGTGGCCATCCCACTCTAGGAGGAGGAGGTGGTGGGCAGCAGGTTTGTGGCCGTCAGTTCCTTGAAGACCAAGGATGCAGTGTTGCCCTTAATCGGGGCAGGGTTGGAGGCTGGGACACAGCCTCTCAACCAGCATAGTCCACCAGAGCTGCTGTGTCAACTCTGAGGGCTGCGGAGGTCCGTTTAGCTGGTGTCATCTGGGTTGGGACTTCCTGTCCATCTGATAGCAGTCTTCTACAGCCATGGATAGGGAAAATTCTGTGATTCAGCAGATTGTTAGGGCTGCTCTTGTTCTGGCCCTCATGTCAGAACAGCCGATAGTTGGAGGCCTCCTATGCCCCATGCTCTCCTCTGGGTCACCTTCTGGGACACTGATGTGTCCTGCCTTGATGGATTGGATTCAAATACTGGAGAGAAATACTGAATTCATCTACAGATAAACAGGAATTTTTAATCTTGGTCTCCCTAAGTCTCAGCTACAGCCTGAGTGTCAATAGGAAGGGCAGCTTTTTGGGTCTGTGCGGACTAAAAATAGAAGTGTGGGCATTGTGATAGAAAAACCCACGCAGCCAGCAGAAGACACCCACTCTCTGGCCTACTATCCCAGCCCATTCAGACTTGCTGCTGGTCACCAACAAGTCCTTCCATCTTTCTGTGCCTCAGTTTCTTGGGAGGGGATGTGTGGTGAGAGGAAGTCTGTGTGGGGCTTGGTACTGTTGCACCAGAAGTAAGGGAGGTGACAGCCAGAACAGTGATTGTCCCTGGAGGACAATTTTGTCTGCCGGGTTTGAAACTAGAATTGATTTGGATGGAAGAACCAGGCCTAGGGAGTTGGAAGTGAAAACCAATGCAGAGGCCACTGGGAAAACTGCCAGGACCTGCCGCAGGGAGCTGGCACCAAAACCGCAGCTGTGCATCGGTAATGTTCCCTGATCCTGTCCGTCTGGTTCAACAGGCAGCTTAAAGCATAACCGCTCGTCATACGCCAGGATGTTTGTTTTGCAGGCTTCTCTCCCGTTGAAGAGGCTGTAAACTTGAGCAGGTTTTGTTTGGGACAGGATGTTCCTGGTTGTAACCACACAGGACAGTGGGTTCCCTCAGACAGGTGGAGTCGGGGGGTGGCCGCATCTCCGAGTGTCTCAGGGAAGCATTGCCATGCACAGGATGAGGCAACACTGGGGCAAGGATCCTCTGGGGTCTGTTCTTCTGGGGTTGCTTGCAGCTGCCGTTGCAGGTCCTGACTCTGTGCTCCTCCTGCTTTGCAGGCCTCCTACCTCACATGGGGTGTCCTCCAGGAGCGTGTGATGACAAGAACATATGGTGCCACTGAAATGGACCCTGGTGAGAAGTTCAAGGACTCCCAGTTCCTAGTGTTCATGAACCGCATCCTGGCCTTCACAGTGGCTGGTCTGTACTGCGCCCTGACCAAGCAGCCACGCCATGGGGCTCCTATGTACAAATACTCCTTTGCCTCCCTCTCCAACATCCTCAGCAGCTGGTGCCAGTATGAGGCACTCAAATACATCAGCTTCCCCACCCAAGTGCTGGCCAAGGCCTCCAAAGTGATCCCAGTGATGATGATGGGCAAACTGGTGTCGCGCAAGAGTTACGAGTACTGGGAGTACCTGACTGCTGCCCTCATCTCCGTGGGGGTCAGCATGTTCCTGCTCTCCAGTGCTCCCAACCGGCACGTGTCCACCGTCACCACTTTCTCAGGCATAGTCCTCCTGGCTGGCTACATAATCTTCGACAGCTTCACCTCCAACTGGCAGGATGCCCTCTTCACCTACAAGATGTCTCCCGTACAGATGATGTTTGGCGTCAATGTCTTTTCCTGCCTTTTCACGGTGGGCTCACTCTTGGAGCAGGGTGCCTTGCTGGAGTCGTTACGCTTCATGGCCCGCCACTCAGAGTTCACGGCACATGCTGTGCTGCTCTCAGTGTGCTCCGCCTGCGGCCAGCTCTTCATCTTCTACACCATCAACCAGTTTGGGGCAGCTGTCTTCACCATCATCATGACACTCCGCCAGGCCTTTGCCATCCTCCTCTCCTGCCTCATCTATGGGCACACTGTCACTGTCGTGGGCGGGCTAGGCATAGCCGTTGTCTTCATGGCCCTCTTCCTCCGCGTCTACGCCCGCAGCCGCATGAAGAAGCGCAGTAAGAAGCTCCCGCCAGGCGAGACCCCTGTACAAAAAGTCTAAGGAGCTGGGGCCATGGCATTTAAGCCGTGCGTGCTGTCCTGCCTCTGCTCAGGGGCACTTGCTTGATTTCTCAGAAGCCGCTGAGGAGCAGGGTGGGGTATCGATAGGCTGGACCAGTGACTCACTTTCCACCTGCTTTTCCTGGGGAAGGGGCTGGAACAAGCCCACGGAATGCTCTGGGGGCTGTCACAGCTCCAAACCTTTCTGTTTGCCTTAATGGGTCAAAGACTTGCAGTCAAGGCATGGGCCTGGGGGCTCACATCCTGGGGAACCATTGTCAGGCTGCTGGTACTCCTGCCCCACCTCTGTCTTGTGGCTTCTCTCCAAAGTCACTGATGAACAAGGGAGCTCTTTTCCCTGGCACCATCTTGCCTCTGGCTAATGCTCCTCAATTTCTGTCACTACTACAGAGCCCAGCAGGAGGAAAGGCCAAGCAAAACACTAGGTTTCTTTTTGAAACACCTCCATGTGAGGCAAGTCCCAAGCTGAGCCTGTCCCAAGGGGGAGAGCCCTCAGCCGCTCTCTCAGGAGGTGCTCCATGTAGGACAGGCACAGCTAAGGGAAAGACACCCAGCCTGTCCTACCCCTAGCCTGGGATCTGCTCTGGGAGAGCACTGCAGTGAAAGCTGGTACCTTCCAGTTTGGTTTTATCAGTTCCTTGCCCCTGCTCCAAGACATTTTCCTTTGCTCCCCTTGACCCAGGCTGATTTTTATGCAGAGACTGATACTGGCCAGTACGGTTCCCAAGGCTTGCTGAGTTCTAGGTTGCTTTTTGGTTACACCCAGTGCTGTCACAGGCCAAAGGCTGTGCTGCCCAGAAGCCCCAGCATCACCTTGGGGTGTCTCAGTGCCACAGTTGCTGGGCTTTGTAGTTGCCATTCAGAGAAGCACAAATAGCCCCTCTTCTTCCTGCCAACTGGAGGCATCAGCCCCAGCTTTTCTGGGGCCTGGCCAGAGCCCCACTGTTCCTGGAGGGCTGAGAGATGGGGGGCAGAGCCCACTTCGGGTGCCTTGTTCCTGCTCCACAGGCAGCAGGGGATGGAGCGAGTGGGCATCTGCTCCACAGGCAGCAGGGGACAGAGCAGTGGAAGTTGCTCTTCCCCAGAAGCCTGGGTTTTACTGGCTAACCCTTTTCTCCTCAACACAACCTGACTGACAAGCCAGCAGGTTTTGGTACTTTTGAAAGGCAACTTTTTTCTCTTTTTATTTTATTAAATTAAAAATATGCTGCATATAGTGCCCTGGGGGTAAATGTTCATTTTTCCTGCCCCCTCCTCCCATGTACCTGCAAGGAGGGGAGAGACTTCCCAACCCTTCCTCCATCTCTAGTCTCTCTGGGATAGCAAAGCTGTCTTTCCTTTCCAAACACAGGTGCTTCTGCCTTCACCCAGGCAGGTATCAGCCAGGCTTGGACCCTGACAGCAGCTGAGAACAAGATAGAGAGAGTGCAGAGGTCTGCTGAGGACCTGCCAGCCAGGGTCACCAGTGCTGTAGCAGGGCCCTGGAGGAGCCCAGGAGGTGCATCTACACCAACACCAGCTCCACAGGCCCCACACCAGAGCCAGGAGAGGCATGGGGTGTGGATGGTATGTCCAATGGTACATATGGGAGGCCTGGTGAAAAACATTGTCTGTAGGCCCAGGCAGTCTGGTCATGGTGAGGTTTGGGGTCAGAGGTGACCTCAGATTAACACAGCTAGAGAAAGGGGAGACTCAGGAGAGGCTACAGGAGAGACAGGAGGGGACTAGGGTGAGGAGCTGCTTTTCACAGTGCTGAGTTAGCTGAGCCTGCAGGGGGGGGTAACAGAGCTGGTACTGAGCACAGCCCAGGCTTCAGAGCACTTGGCTCTCCAGCAGAGTTTTACCTGTGCTGCTTTCCTAGCTCTGAGCTCTTGAAAGTGCCTGTACAACCTTTCAGCCCTTCATCTTTCCCCTACAAATTCCCCCACCATCAGCTGACGTTGTGAAAACAGAATTTTTTTTTTTCTTTAGTCAAAAAAAAAAAAAAGGTTGTCTGGCAGGTTGGGAATAGGATTCCTTTTCTAAATTAAATGTAGATTTAAAGAAAAAAATAGTGGAAAAAAACCCCAAAACATTCTAAGTTAAAAGAATTGACTTTACTGATTATTTATAGCAAAACTTTGAATGGCCAGAGAGAAATCTTACTTTTAAGCAATTTTTTTCTCCTGTCTCAAGGGAAGAAAACCACCCTGAAGGCATTTGCTAGCTCAGCTCCAGCACCACCCTAGCAGCCTGCACCCAGACAGCTGCCACAGTTGCAGCGCAGTGCCCTGCAGGGCCCTGGTGTGCAACAAGGGACTCTAGCAGGCTCTGCCTCCTCCCTCCGTGTTGAAGATGGATACTGGCTAAAGCCCACTCTATTTTGTGCCTGTGGTTGCTGGCAAGCAGCCAGCAAGAGAACCTGATGTTGGTGTCACTTTCCCCTGCCAAACCCCAGGGGCCATTGTGGCTGAGGGTGACAAACCCCACTCATGGGGTGTGAGCTCAGTGCAAGGGGCAGATAAATCAAGGCTTTTCTGTCACAGGCAGAAGCCAGGGAGTGGCCAGATACTCCCAAACCCCCCAGGGCTGCAGAAGCCCAGAAAGGACAGGCTGGAGGTGGGCGGAAAGGTATTGAGTCTAGAGCACAGAGCAAGAGCAGTTTGACCTAGGAGCAGAAGAGAGGCAGCTCAAGCACAGTCCTGAGCTGTCACTCCACCCCTGCTCTGCCCAAGAGAATGGGCAGATGGCTCCTGCCACAGGTCCCAGCCCCAGGGCCACTCAGATCAGACCAGCCAGCAGCAGTGCAGGCTCAGGTCCTGGCACAGCTTGCCCAGCAACACATGCAGATTGGAAAGGTTTGTTCCCAGGCTGCAGGGCATGCAGTGCTCTGGGTGGGTAACTACTGCCTGAGATGAACCCACCTGCACAGCAGGTCATGTGGTTGTCTGACCCACTTTGTGGTGGCTGCGCAAGGAAGGGGTAGAGATCAGCTAAAGCAGAGCTCTGAAAACCAGTCAGGGCAAGGGAGAGACCAGCAGCCCAATACCTTCAAGCACAGGCTGAGGCCCCTTCCTCCATATGGTAGGCATGAAACACAAGGAACCCCTCCATGTAAACCACATTCTTTGATACTTTAATTCCAGTAGAACAAAACAACAGAAAAAAATAAACAAAAATAACCAAGCCAACCGAAATACAATATCCTACCCTGGGGGTTCTGGGAGGCAGCAGCTCAGAGGAAGGGCTCTCCCACCCCGATGGAACAAGGGCAGTGTTTGATGCCTACTGGGAATGTGGGAGACCCCAGGGAGGGAAGAGAGGGGAAGCCTCCTGCCTCCTCACCTCCACTCCCCATCAGCTGTTCCTACACAAGCAGACACAGAACAGACAGGCCGCAGACTGCCTGAATCACTCACTACTGACAAACAGGGAATCATGCCCTCCTGCCCCCTGCCAAAAACAACCCCAACCAAACAAATCCAAAAAAAGAGACACCACCAAGGAGTCAGTAGCAGCTGGTGGGCGCAGACCCTGTCCTAAGCAGATGTGATATGGGGCAAAGGCCTGGCAGGTGAGGGAAGAGGCTTCCTCCTACTTTAGTCTACCTCTTCCATGCGGGATGCATCTTCATCTCCCTCCAGAGGCGGGATTTCATCAGGGACAGATGCACCAGGCTCCTCTGCAGTCACCTCATCTTCATCAATGCCTGGGAAAGGGGAAGAAAGGAAGAGATGAGGACTCCAAGTGACACCAAATGATCCCAGAGGTACAGCCTCTCCCAGAGCAAAGGCTGGCTCCGGCCCACAGACTGAGGGACAGGGCTATTATGCCAAGACACAGCACCTCCCAATTTACATTTTTAGCTAAATAGCCAATTTAGAGAAAAAAGTTGGGTGCAAGCACAAGCTGTTTCACCAGCTGGGCCACAGGTCCCATGATAGGCTTTTGACATTCACTCTGAAGAAATGAAAAGCCTCAGCTTGTCATCTGAGCAGCCTGGTGGTGGCTTGGGGCCTTGTAGAGGACAGGACAGTCCACTCAGAGCCCTGAAGTACCTTGTTCCAATTTTCCACTTGCCCCTAGCCACCTTATGTACGCAGCCGGTTCTGCACATTACACCAGCATGGCTCTCGTACCGGCCTCCCCCTGCCCCAAGACAGTTACATGCTAGTCTGCCCAGCTAACCTGCTTTCAGGACCTGCTCCAGGCCTGAGAACCTGCATGGACACCTACCAAGTCCTAGTTTGATCATCCTGTAGATGCGGTTGGAATGGGTCTGGGGATCTTCCAAGGAGAAACCAGAGGACAGCAGAGCAGTCTCAAAGAGTAACACCACCAGATCTTTGACAGCTTTGTCATTCTTGTCAGCATCAGCCTTCTGGCGGAGGGTTTCCACAATTGGGTGGTCAGGGTTGATCTCCAGGTGCTTCTTGGCCATCATATAGCCCATGGTAGAGTTGTCCCGCAGTGCCTGAGCTTTCATGATGCGCTCCATGTTGGCTGTCCAACCATAGGTGCTGGTGACGATGCAGCAGGGAGATGAGACCAACCGGTTTGAGATAGTTACCTGCCAATGTAGCCAAGGGTTAGCTGAGCAAGGTTCCCGTATGCCCCGGCCTGGGCCCAGCCACAGCACACATGAGACCCCAGGTCTTTGCCCCAGGTTCACCTGGGGACAACCCAAAGCAATCAGAGATCCTCCAAGCAGCTCCAGGACTGCTGCATAGACCAGTTTGGACAGCTCAGCCAGCACCTTCAGCTCCCACTGCATGTTTCCCACACTTACCCTCTGCCATCAATGCACGTATTTGGGTCAGTGCCCCTCACCTGCAGCCTGGCTGCTTAGAGCAAGATGGTGCAGTGCATGCTGGGACCTCCAGTCTCCTTTAGCAGCTCCTCTGCAGGAGATGAGAGGCATGCATTGAGCTGGGGCCCCTGCCTGCATCACCGAGGGCCCAGCCCTCCTCCCTCCAGCCCAGGACACAGCCCTGGGCTGAGCTCCCTACCCATCTCACCTTCTCCACCTTCTTGTCCAGGATCTCCTTCATGAGTTTGCAGAGAGTCTCAAACTTGGCCTTGCTCTCCTCCATCTTCTTTTTCTCCTCCTCATCCTCAGGCAGCTCCAGCCCCTCCTTGGTGACTGATACCAGGGTCTTGCCATCAAACTCCTTGAGCTGCTGCACGCAGTACTCATCAATGGGCTCCGTCATGTACACCACCTCAAAGCCACGCTTCCGCACACGCTCCACAAAGGCAGAGTTGGCAACCTGCTCCTTACTCTCCCCTGGGTGTAGAATTGAGATGTCACCAAGATGTAAGAGCTGGTTACAACAGGACAAACAGCACAAGTTGCTCAGAGCCACTAGCATAAAACTGGCTGCAGGCCTGGTGATCTTTCCCCAGCTGCCAGGGATGGGCTGTGATTCAGCAGGGAGGGCCTGCTGAAGGCAGCAGGACCTACCTGTAAAAATCTCCTTTAAGTTAGGGCTAGTAGGCAGGTAGCCTGCCTCCACTTCACTAGGGCACAGAGGAGCTCTGGCTCACCTGTGATGTAGTAGATACTCTTCTGGGTTTCCTTCATGCGGGACACGTACTCCGAAAGTGAAGTCACCTCATCGCCTGACTGGGACGTGTGGTAACGCAGCAGCTCCGAAAGGCGCTTTCGGTTGGTAGAGTCCTCATGGATGCCCAGCTGGGGGCAGAAGAGATGCATGAAGTCACCAGGATGGGACTTGCATGCACTTGCCACCCCCAAGGCACAGCCATCTCTGCCCACCCCCTAATCATTTCCGCTCTGGGCCTAGGGCAGCCAGAAGGGCCAGCTGTGCACAAAGGCTCTCTGGGGCACTTGTGAGACCCCCTCTACCCTAACACCTACACAGAGAAGATGCGACACAGGGACAAGCCTGCTCCTCAAGCAGACAGGTCAGGGGTCCCTCCCTCCTCCAGGTGCAGGGTGCCCAGCTCACCTTCAGATTCTTGGAAAAGGCCTCGTAAAATTTCTTGTAGTTCTCTTTGTCCTCTGCCAGCTCAGAGAAGAGCTCCAAGCATTTCTTCACAATGTTTTTGCGGATCACCTTGAGGATCTTGCTCTGCTGGAGCATCTCACGAGATATGTTCAGAGGCAGGTCCTCTGAGTCCACAACGCCCCGGATGAAGTCTGAGTAGGGGAAATGAAAACAGGAGTCAGATTAGGAGCTCTAAGCTTCATCACAGGAGGAGAAGCGCTAAGACACTGACTCCTGTGTGCCCACACCAGCTAGTGCCTCAGCCAGCTGCTTTGCACTGGGAGGGGTACCACAGGCTGTGGGGATCCTAGCTTCACACCGGGAGGCCGAGGCAAGGGGCTCTTACTTAGGTACTCAGGGATGAGCTCGTCACAGCTGTCCATGATGAAGACACGTCTCACATACAGCTTAATATTATTCTTCTTCTTCTTGTTCTCAAAGAGGTCAAAAGGGGCACGACGTGGGATGAAGAGCAGGGCCCTGAATTCCAGCTGCCCTTCCACAGAAAAGTGCTGCAGAGCCAGGAAGGAAAAACAGCTACCATGGTGCTACCCCTTCCCCCAGGACCTGCCGCAGGCAGGCTGAACTGCCGTTCCTCAGCACTGGGGCTGGCAGCAGGGCACAGCAGGGTCTCTAGCATGCAAGCAGCCTGCATTTCCCCCTCCTCAGCCCCACTGCCCCCTGTGTGCCAGGACTCTCTGGCATCCACCAGGCCTGGGCAGAGGAGTCATGCTTCTCTGAGGCCCAACACCTTCCTGTCCTGCTTCTAGGCTGGCACTGCCAACCCTACCACCTGCACAGGAGTCACAGTGCAGGCTGAGGCACCACTGAGTGGCTTAGGAGCCCTCAGTCCTGTACTGAGGCACAACTATGTGGTGGCTCTGGGTACGGGCTGGAAAGGGGCCCTCTGTCTCTCCCAGCGTGGCCCAGCACCCACCTTGACAGCCAGGTGGTCCTCCCAGTCATTGGTGAGGCTTTTGTAGAATTCACCATACTCCTCCTGGGTGATGTCATCAGGGTTGCGGGTCCAAATAGGTTTGGTCTTGTTCAGCTCTTCCTGGTCAATGTATTTCTCCTTTATTTTCTTGGTCTTTTTCTTCTTGCCTTTGTCTCCCTCTTCCTCCTCCTCTTCAGAGCCCACGTCCTCGATCTTGGGTTTCTCCTCATCTTTGGACACTGACTCTTCCTCTTCCTTCTCATCTTTCTCCTCCTCTGCCTCATCATCACTGATCTCTTTCTCACGCTCCTTCTCCAGCTGTGGAGAAAGGGACAAGAAAGAGTCAGGGCCATGAGCTCAGGTTTAGCCCCAAGCAACCGTTACCAGAAATCCTTTTGCTCCAGATGAGAGAAATGGGTGTCCTCCTGAGGTAACACAAGGCTCAGCAAATGCAATACCCAGAACTAAGGCTTCTCCTGAAACCAGCCCTCAGAGTCCCTCCACAGCCCATGCCACCAAAAGCTGTGTCTGAGAAGATGAGACAAGGGGCAGGAAACACCCCTCCCTCCATGGCTAGTTTAGTTGACCTCCAGATGCACTGATTAAAGGCCAAAAGCATGGCTGGATACCCACCCCCTTCACCTCCAATAAGGCCCCAGCCTCAAATCACCTCTGGCCACACAAGCTGGGAGCACCACTGCCCAGTCAGCACCCAGCAGCCACGAGCTATGAAAGGGAACAGAAGAGACCATACTCTGCCCTTTTCTGGGCTTCTGCTCCCAACACCACCCACCCCTGCCTCCAGCCTTCCAGTAGGTCCCCACAGTCCTGCCCTTACATACATAGAGCGTGATGGGGTAGCCAATAAACTGGGAGTGCTTCTTCACCACCTCTTTGACACGCCGCTCCTCTAAGTACTCTGTTTGGTCCTCCTTCAAATACAGGATCACTTTGGTGCCCCGTCCAATGGGCTCACCTACAGTTCAGTGAGAGAAACATTATTGTTTCAGGGCATAGTGTTAAAGGGCAAAGAGCAAGTGGGACCAGCTCCTCGAGCCTAACTGTTACTTGATACCTCACATTAACAAGCATGACTGACAACACAGCCCAGGTCTAAGGAGCACCAGAAAAAGGGGGGCTTCTAGCACAGAAATACCCTTGGTTTTGTACAATACATACCATGGTCAGTCCGGACAGTGAAGGAGCCCCCAGCTGACGACTCCCAAGCGTACTGCTCATCGTCATTGTGCTTGGTAATGACGACCACCTTCTCGGCCACTAGATAGGCAGAATAGAAACCCACGCCAAACTGTCCGATCATGGAGATGTCTGCGCCAGCCTATGAAAATAGAGAAAGACTAATGGACCAGTAAAGAGACAGGACATACAACTGATCTGCAGTAACGAAGAACTGGGTCAGCATGCAAAGAAAAACAGGCAAGTGCCAACAGGCAGCCAGCCCTACCCTCAGCTCCTCCCTGCTGCTAGAGAAGTGGAGAAGCACACTCTGGTAGGACAACAGCTGCCACCAGCAAAAAAGATGGTAGGACTGGGGTTATACACCAGTGAAAGCCTGTGGCCCAGATCCTAGGGAACCCATACAGCCAAAGGTAACCCACCTGCAGGGCTTCCATGAAGGCTTTGGTACCAGATTTAGCAATAGTGCCCAGGTTGTTGACGAGGTCCGCTTTTGTCATCCCAATGCCAGTGTCCACCAGGGTGAGCGTGCGGTCCCGGGGGTTGGGGACTATGTCGATCTTGAGGTCCTTACCGCTGTCTAGCTTTGAGGGATCAGTCAGGCTCTCGTAGCGGATCTTATCCAGTGCCTAGAGAAGAGGATGATGTTCACCACGGCCTCCCTACTCAACAGCCACCTCCCTCCCCCAGCAAAAGCCTCACGGGCTGCCCAGGCACTGGCCTTGCCCAGGGCACCCCCGGAGGGACATCAGCCTCCCCCCGAGTCCCCCAGCAGAATAAGGAGGCCGCCCCACAGGGGCGAGAGGGGCCCGGGCTCACGTCGGAGGCGTTGGAGATGAGCTCCCGCAGGAAGATCTCCTTGTTGGAATAGAAGGTGTTGATGATGAGCGACATGAGCTGGGCGATCTCCGCCTGGAAGGCGAAGGTCTCTGCATCCTCCTCCCCACGCTGCACTTCCTCAGGCATCTACAAGGCAAGCACAGCCCGCTAGCACCGGGGGGGGCGGGCGGCGCGCAGCGGGGGCACCAAGCCCGGCCCGGCCCGGGGTCCCTACCGTGCCAGGCGCGAGGGACCGGCGAAAGGCAGACAGCGCCCACCGGTCCCCTTTTATAGGCACGGAGCGCACCGCCCACCGTCTCCTTCCGCCTTAAAACGGCCCTGGCGCCTGCTGCAGCCTCTCGGGCACCACCGCCCTCATGAACACACCTCCCCATCAGCCCTGCCTACCCCACCGGCTTCTGTCTACTCCATTGGACACCATACAGGCCGGTCCCGCTGCCACTCCCCGCTCCGGGCGTCACGGCAGAAGGCCGTGTAGGGCCCATCAGCGTTGCCGTTTAAGGGCGGCGGCCATGGTGGAGGCGGGCGCTCAGCTCCATGCCGCTCCCGGGCCCGCTCCCGGCCGGGGTTCCCCGCCGCCCTTCGCCGCGGCGTTCGGAGGGCTGCAGGTCCCTGTGGGCCCCCGAGCTCCGCGGCGAGGGGCGGCAAGGAGCCCCGGCGGGGGACTATTTCCTGCGGGCGACGGCGGAGGAGCACCGTCGCGAGGCGGCCGGTGGCGCTGTGGCCGCTTCCAGCGGTTTCCACAGGGGTCACGGGCGGCGCCTGTGGTGGTGCTGCATCGGTTCCCTTCGGCCGCAGGCTCCGGGCCTGGGCAGGACCCCGGGGATGGGAGCCGCACAGCCCCCGGGGGTGCCCGCTGTCCCAGCTCCATGCTGCGGCTTCCCCGAGGCCGGGAGCCGTGTAGCTCTGCCGTCCTGAGGCTGGGTGTAACCGGGTGCCTGCGGGTGAGGAGAGGACAAGGCGGAGGGGACAGGCTGTAGGGATCGTGTGAGGGGCCGAGAGCAAAGCAGGCCCGTTTTCCTCACTGGAAACCAGTGTTTGGATATCCTGTGTTTTTGGTGTCTGAGAGCAGTAAGATAAACCTCATCCCTTACCCTCCGTGTTGGGGCTGTGGGCACGCAGGCCCGACCGGCAAAGGAAGCCGGGGGTAGGATGAGGGGGCCCGGGCCCCACAACTTTTGTCTGGGGGTGCCGAGGAGGGGATGGCTGTGAACGATGTGGGGCAGGGGGGTGGTGTGCGGGGTGGAGTCCCGCTGGCAGGGTGGTGTAGTTCCCCCCCAGGAGCAGGAGGTGGCACTCAAGCTGTTCACAGGCACAAGGAATGCTCCCAGGTGCACGTGCTGCGGGTCACTGCACCCCAAAACGTGCAGGTGCATCCCCTGCTTATCAGAGGTGTTGGTAGTCCCTTGGCGTACCCCGAGGGCAGCACCCCCTTCCCATGCTGGCCGTGTCCCCGTAGCAGAGAGCCACTGGGCCTGTCCGTGCAGGGGCTGCCCACACCGCCTCACCACCTGATGACTACAGGGGACCACAGGGATGCCCAGGAAATGCCGGTGCCCCGCTCCCTTCAGCCCTTGCCCCTCCGCAGCCCTCTCTCCTCTGCTGATGGAGACACACACACCTACTCAAAGGGGCGTTTCAGTCTTTTTATAGAAAAAGGCAACTGTACAGACACATTTACACAGACGAGGGATGGGAAAGCCAAGGGAAAGGTCAGGCCTCCCCTTGCAGCACAGGCAGGCAGGGGAAGCAGCCTGGGTCAGAAGGGAGTTGCTTCTTCTCCTGCAGCCCATAGTGTGACCTCCTGTCACACAACCAGGAGGCAGAAAGAAAACGGCAGAATCACCAAAAAAAAAAAAAAGGGAACAAAGGCAAGGAGAGGGGGAGAAAGTGCGGTGTGGAGACCTCCTCCTCCCTCAGCCTGGCCACGGTGTTGGCTCTTTATGTGGGTGGGACACAGATGTCTATGTCCCTGGGATACTGCTGGGCAGGGGGATGTGTGCCTAGCAGAGAGTGGGGATGTCAAGGCTGCTGGGGCTTTCCTCCCCGTTTGCAATTCTCACCAGCAGGAGAAGTGGTGTGGGATGTTTCCAGGCCCCCTGGAAGGAGAGAGGAGCAAGTCCCTAGGTGCCTTGGGGGCAAGGGCAAGAGAGGGAATAACACTGGATACCTGCCTTCAACTTCGTCAGAGAGGAGGCTGAGAATGGCTTTTAGCCTTGAGCTAGGGAAATTATGCAGCGTGGGAGGCAGATGGACCTCTGTGAGATCCTGGGGGTCTTGCACACACACAGCATGGGGAAGGAGAAGGCACGTAGGCCTGAAGGCATCACACAGCCGAGTGTGGCAGGAGCCAGGCCAACCCTGCAGGAGTGGAACCGTCCCTGGTTGTAACGTCTGCCTTGGCAGTGCGATTTGGCAGGGGCAGGCGTGAGGTGTTATCTCCCCACGGCGCCGAGGTGTCCAGGGCCTTGGAGGAGGATGCGGAGCTGTTTCTCGGTGTCCCTGCACCCTCCAGGTGCCTCTGCTAGATGAGAATTCGGAACAGAAAGGAGACAGCAGCTCCTAGGGCCAAGCCCAGTGACAGGAAAAAGGCCATGACGGCTCCAGCTGTCTCTGCTTCGTGAGCAAGCACTTTCCTAGGGGAGAAACAATTGTCAGACTGTTCCCATCCTCAGGGATGCATGCCCCGTGCCCTGCCATGAGTTCAATGGAGGGATGGGAGGAAGCCACAGAAGAGCCAGAAGCTATGCTCCTCTGCAGCAGAGGAACAGCAAGAGCAAATCCACCTTGGCTCCAAGAGCCTGCCTCCACATTATGGGCTCGTAAAGAAAAAGTGCATCAGGCAGGCTGCCCTGAAGCTCCCAGCGCCAGGACACCCCTCCCTGACTCCTGCCCCCATGCACTGCAGCCTGCCTGGCTGAGCCCCAGCTGAGCTCCTCGTGCTGCCTGTGCTCCTCAGCTGGGCAAGGCTGCTCACCGTGCTGTGGGTGCTGTGCCACACTTGGCTTTCCTCCAAATCCCTGCTGTGTCCCAGCCCCTTCCCGGCCCAAATCCTGGCCCCTTCCCCAGCATGGCAGGTGGGGGAAATGGAGAGCCCAAACAATAGCTTCCTCATATCTTGGATATGGAGGCACATGGCTAGGAGATGGGACACTGGGGTTGTCTTCCCCAAGGTGGTGTGGCGATTCGCCTCTGCGCCCGCATCCCCTTCTCCAAACACCAGAGCTGGGCAGAGCCAGACTCCAGGAGTCATGCTGGGACTGGCATCTGGGGGTGTAACCAACCCCTCCCCTGTCCCCAGCTCTTACTCACTTGGGCCCGAAGCACATGCAAAGGCTGGCCAGGTAGCCATTGGAGATGGAGAAGAAGATCATGAAGATGATGTACCAGGCGTCATGAGAGAATACAACAGGCAGGTAGTCACGGGGCTGCACATTGCACAGCATGAAAAGAGGGATGAAGATGACACGGAGGGCCACCATCACTGGCAGGAGGCAGCTGTCCTTCCCGGGCTGGGAGAAAAACACAGGTCACTGAGCAGCTGCAAAGTGGACATTCCCCACCCTATGGCATGCCAGCAGGGGCTATACAGAGGCTGTCCCTACTGCACCAGAGCTGCGGAGGAGCCACAGAGAGGGCAAAGTTGCTGAGAGACTTTCTCCGCCGCAACAAATCTCAGCATCACCACCTGCTGTGGTAAGGAGGTCCTACTATGTCTGAAAGTCCTATCCCAGCTGACTTGGAGAGCAGCACTAGAGCCAAAATACTGAGCTGGGCTTGTGAGCGACTGCTAAGCCCTTGCTGGAAACAACAGGCAGGCAGGCAGGCGAGCCTCGTGCACGCTCACGCAACCTCCTCCTGCAGCGAACCACTACGCAGGACAAGGCTGGCTGAGGTAAATCCCCTCTGGCACCTCAGGGCCTGCAAACTGGGATTTAACCAGCTCTTCAGCCTCCTACGCCATCCCCCAGCCAAGCGGGGTGAGATCCAGCAATCTGGGAAAGGGATTATGCTGGGGCTGTTTCAGACAGTGCTGGGAAAGGCACGTACCAAGTTATGGTCTCCTCCGATCCTAACAGAGTTCCTGGACACATGAGGCTGGGACAAAGAAGGAGGCACCATCCCCCTGTGTTGTCCCTGCAGCTGGGACCGAGGCAGCCCCTGGTACAAGATGTGCCTGGCTCCATCTGGGGTCCCCTCAGTGGGGTGCCAGGGTCGCAGATGACAGGGCGCACTGGTCTGGGGTCAGGAGAGACCCACAGCTGTCCTGGGAGCTGCCTGGGCTGGCATAGCCATGGGACACTTCATGAGCATGGGGGGAAGCTGAGGTTAGGCCAGCTGCTGTGTCTGTGGGCAAACTGGCAAGCGCAGCAGCCTCTCCTGCCTGAGGAGGAGAAAAGGAGCAAGTGGGGCCCCAACCAGGGAAATGAGGCCCAAACCACACGCAGTCAGACTTTCCACACAGCCTTGTTTTGGAAATGTCTCCTGCTGGGTCATCCCACCATGGAGGCTGTGGCCTGGACACCAGGCAACGCGGCTCGTGGCCAAAGCTGAGGGCAGCCAGCAGTTGATGGCCAGGGGAGAAGCAGCTCCAGGCTGTGGAGGAGCCAGGCCCAGACAGACCCCATGGCGCATGGTGCTGAGGAGCTTCTCTAAACAAACAGCCTGAACAATACAGGGGGAAACAGCACTTGGGGGTGGGTGAAGGGGCAGGAAGAGAGACAGACAGGACAGCCCCCTTCCTTGCCCACCCCCATCACAGCTCCCATCCTTCAGTCCCAGCAGCTCTAAGCCAGGCGGGTGAGATGAGAGCAAAGGGACGTGGCAGGGGACAGCTCTGTGACCCACGTGGCATGGCTCTGCCTTCCTCCCAGGACAAGGCTCTTTAAAGCAGCTGTGTCCTGTGTGGAGGCCAGAGGTTTTATTTTGGGCTGCCCTGTCTTTCACCCTCTTTCCCTGTCGCCGTCTTGCCTGGCTGTTTGCATAGCTGGAGTGAAGGTTTGTTTACAAAGAGGCTGAAAGGGAGGAGGCAGCTTCATCCAAGCCATGCTGGAAGAGGGGTGGGAGGAGGACAGGACAACACTGTGGTTCTCGGCTCTGACCCATAAATCTCTGCTTAGGACTTAAAGTCAAGGCAGGAGTCAGCTCTGCACTTCCTTCCTGCTCCAAGCCATGGATGGCAGCCCCAGTGAGAGCCGTGGCTGAGGGGCCTGGGGATGGAGACTGCCTGGGCATTTGCTCCCTGCCTGTGCTTACCCATGTGAAGAGGGCAGTGAGACTCCGTCCCGTCCAGTCAAAGACATTAAAGAGCAGGAAGCAGGAGACAGGGATAAAGTAGAGACCTGCAGAAGGGGGAGAAGGTCACTGATGAGCCCAGGGTGCCCCAGGCCCTCCTGCCAATTGCACGGAGACTGTCTTTCAGGTCTAGGCCCTCCTGGTTTCCCACTAAGGGCTGGAATGCTCTCCCAGCCAGGCCAGTGTCAGCATCCAAACCATCATACACAGTGGTTTCCTCTTTCCCTCAGGCATACCTACTACTTCAAGCCCCACTTTCTTTTCTCGCATTTACCTTGTTTCCAGTTCCCTCCTACCCCACCCCATCCCTGGCCACACTTACCCCATCTGTTTCCCTCTCCGAGGACAGTGGACACCTTAGCTGTGATGGAAGGAAAGACGCCGATGGTGACAGTGAAGACAAGGCAGACAGACACAGCCATGACCCAGAGCTAGGCAGATGAAAGAAAGAGGCTGGTACCAAACACAAGGCAAGAGACCAGTACAGGGCTGGTCTCCTCTTCCCATGCTCTCCTACACCTGCACCCATCCCCTGATACGAGGGGCAGGGCAGGAGTTGCTGGCAACTCACAGACCTTCTTAAAAATAGTGATGACTGAGGGCTTCTCGTCAGGGTTGTGGATAGGGATGATCTTTGAGTTATTCTGCTCCATCCCATTGGGCTCATCTGCAGGGAGAAACACAAGTAGAGCACAGCAGGCCCCAGAAAGCTGGGATCTAATTTAGTCCTTCTGTGTCGTTCTTCCTCTCAGCTCTTCCTTTTTTTCCTTCCTCTTCCTCCTCTCAGCCCCTCACCTTTCTTAATCAGGTCTCTCTTGGTCTCCAGCTCTGCATTGTACACGTGGTACTCTGTCTTGTCCTTCATGGAGTAGTATCGGAAGAAATCCTGCACAGAGACAGCCACAGAGAACTCATTCATGCATGAGGAAAGAAGGCTGCCAGGGGCTGTGTGGTAATAGCAGATATGGGCAATATGGACAAATGCAATATGGGCAAAATATTCCTTCCACTTATGTCCGATACTTATGCTTTCTTGCTCACCCAGGGGCTCATTTCCACAGCACCCCAAGGATACTGGGGTATCTGAGGTGGGAATTATCCCAGAGAGCTCCCTTGGGACAGGGGAGGGCTTGCCCTGATCCAGGAGGTGGAGGCTGGTAGGAGCCAAGGCTGGTAGGAGCCAAGGCTGGGGTGCTAGCGGGCCACGGTCTTTGTGCTGTGATGTGCAAAGGTCCCAATGTCCCCACACCCTTCCCCAACAGGACGACAAAAGTCTCACCATGTGAGGCAGAAGGATGTAGGAGAAGATTGCCAGCATGATCGCCACACAAGCTGTGGTGAAGTAACCAATGAAGCTCTCAGGTTGCTCGGTGCCAACTGGGAGCACAGGAAGGGAAGAGACGGGGGGAAAAGGAAAAAGATGACAAGGGCTGAGAGGAGCGAGGCCCTGCTGTCATCTCCCACCCAACCCTGCAGTATGACCCCAGCAGATCCTGGTGATAGCAGTGCTCTGGGAAGACCCTGTCACCTGCAGAGCAGGGATTACTCACTGGCAATACTGATGATCATCGCCAAAGCAGCAAAGGTGCCCGCCAAGCCCTGCCCACTCATGATGGGAGCTGTGTAGCTGGCAGGCAGGAGCCCTGCCAGCCCAAAAAGGCTGCTCTGGAGGATGGCGCCGAAGGCTGCGAAGGGGAAAGATGAGCAGAAATGAGAAACGAAAGGCAAGGATGGACTGCAGGGAGCCAAGGCCCCCGCCCTGCGAGGCGAGGCAAGGCAGGTCCCCCTCCTCCTTGGCTCTGCCGCAGTGAGGTTCATGCTCTTCTCTCAGAGAAGTCCTATCCATGGGGCTGTGCCCCTTTCATTCCCCCCGCTGCCTCACGCACAGTTGATGAAGACGATGCTGATCATGGTAAAGATGAAGAAGGGAAGAGGCTCCATGGCAACCTTCACCATGATCGCGGTGACTAAAAACACCAGCCCGATGGCCACCAGGCTGCCTGAGATGCGGATCTGCTGGGGAATCCTGCAAGAGAGCGTCTCAGTGAGGAAAACTCACCCCCCAAAAGCCTCTGAGGCTGGGGGCAAGCTCTCCCATGGGAATCCCAGCCAAGCCCCAGCACAGGAGACCTGTGTTTTGCCTTTGACTTGATTGAACAGGCTGCGTCTTGGTTCAGTGCTGGGGCAGGAGGATGGGGCAGGGCTGGGCAGCCCTATGGGGGCTGGCAGGGGCAAGGACAGGGCAAGGCTCACCGCTGGTGGATGAAGGAGTTGAGGCAGGTGAAGATGAGGAGGGGCACCATGGCGCAGAGAGTCATGAAGTTGTCAAACATGGACTGCAGGTAGGACAGGGGAAAGGCAGTCCCACCGGTCTCGTTCAAGAAGCGGCCTATCTCCTCCAGGTCCGCAAGGCGGCTGATGAAATACTGCAAGGGAAGGAGCCTGATGGGGCTGAGGTGCTGCGAGGCCTCCCCCCAGCACACTTAGGCCACCCTTGTGCCCCCTCCAGCCCCATGCCCAGCCCAGGGCTCCTCCTGCTGCCTCAGTGCCACTTGTCCCACCCAGGTCACCCACACTTCTGTCTCCTGCATGCCAACGTGGGGCTTTACGCCATGCCGTGCCACGACACCTACAGCATAGTCCCTAGAGGTGACAGGGGACAATTAGTGTCATGAGCAGCAGCAGGAGGGAAGCCCTCACCTCCCTGGCAGTCATGAAGAAGTTCCATGGCAGCAGCGTTCCCAGGCCGAGGACGAAGAAGATCAGCCAGACACCCTTGTACCTGCGGAAGGGACAGAGTGGTTTGGAGCAGGACTCTGGGCAGCGCAGAGGACGGGCATCACTTCCAAGTGTCCCTGACACCATGGCCAGAGGCACCAGGAGGAGGAGGGAGGACGAAATTTATTGCCTTGTCCATGCCCCACAGCCCCTGCTAGCCTGGGCTGCCGGAGGAGACGTGGTGCCCCAGAGGGACCATGGGAGGCCCTCCCTGGGAGGGTACAAAGGCAGGGGGAGACTGTCTGCTCCTCAGCATGTGGCACCCAGACACACAGCTGCCGTCGCCAGAGCTGGGAGGGAGTCATGCTCCCCAGGTGTGTCCCAGTGCCGGGGACTCTTTACAGCCCGCTTGCTATGGAAAAGATGACGGAGAGAGTATCTCGGGGAGGAGACAGCTTGGTAGACCAGTGAGCATGCAGGAAAGGGGGTCCCCCAGATGCTGGGTCCCCCTGTTCTCCCTGACCTTCTGGTGTCCTGGATGGGACCCCACACCCACCCCGGAGCCAGGGTTTACCTATCTTGGGGCCCGTCTCTTGCTGTCATCTTGTGCGGCAAGGGTCAGCACAGGTCACAGCAGGTCTCGTGGCTGCTCTCCGTCTGGAAAGCAAACAGAGGATTTTATGGTGGAGTGAGGGACGCAGGCCAGGCAGGGGCAGTGCTGGTTTTAACGCCCCAGCCGTGCCACCATGTAAATGCTCCACAGTATGGGGACCAAACAGAGCCAGCAAATGACAAGAGCACAGTGCAGCAGCTTTGGAAACCTGCTGCTCAGAGCCCTTCAGCTGAGTGGCCGTGACACACAGCCTTATGCCGCTGGCCATGGGACACGAAGCCTTCCCTCCGAAAGGGAAACCGCTTTCCTGAGATGCCCAGGCTGCTCAGCACCGGCTGCCTGGCTGCTCCGCAGCAAGCTCTTAAGGGATTTGTGAGCCTGCAGCTCTCTGTGCCCCCAATCCTCAGGCTGTGAGCAAAGCATATGCGCAGTGGGCTGTGTGTCCCCGCCCGCCCTCCCCACGTCCCTCCAATGTCTGGGGCATGGCGGCACAAAAGACATATTTAATTCAGCAGCGTCCAGAACCACGCAAACCACCCATTTTCAATTCCTGCTTCCCTGGGGCTCTCGCAGCCCTTTCCTGGGTCACCTTGGAAAAGACAAGGGCGTCCCTGGTATTGCTGTCCCCTCCCCGGTGCCCACTGCTCCTTTTCCCCCATCACCACCTGCCCGGCCCCTGCCACTGCGCTTCTGTTGCTTTCCCCGCAGACAGCCCCAGAGACGCAGCCCCAGGACCCCTGAGAAGGGACCTTCCCTCCCCAGTCCCCCTCCTCTTCCTGGAGCAGAGCGGGATTAGCCGCCCCAGAGAAGCAGCAGGCCTGCCTTGTCCTTTTCCAGTCCCGGCAGCGCAGCATGGGGTGCTCCGGCACCTCTTCCAGGGCTTCATCTGCAGTGGGGCTCCCGGCGCTGAGCCCCCGGCCCCCCCAGGGCATGCCCCTCAGCCGCCTGCACCGCTGCTGGCTGCAGCATCCCTGCCTGCACCCTGCCAGGTAGGGCGTGGGAGGAAGCAGGCAGGAAGCAGCATGCTGGGATCTGTAGTCCCTGCCAGCCCCGGCATGCATTAAAGGCAGCGGAGCCCGTCCCTTGTCGCAGGTGCCCGTGTGGTTCTGGGCACAGCTCGCCTCCTCCCCCGGTGTGGTCCTGCGGGTGGGGGAGCCTACAGCCATGATGGAGCTGAAACGTAGCCGGCAGGATGTGGAGAGGGATTTGGGAAACCCTTTGGCTGCTTGGAAAAGCCAGAGCAGGCTGACAGGTACGTCTGCATGGGACCGAGAGCCCCACCAACCCGGCAGGTGCCACCCCATGACGCCGGAGCCGTCTGCAGAGCTGCTTCCCTGCCTTCCCACGCAGACAGCTCAGGGCATGACAGCTCCTGCCTTGCCCTTGTGAGCCACCCGGCCTTCCAGAAAACATCCTAAATTCCCCCCCTGGCAGCCTGCCAGTGCCTCTGTGGGCAGGGGACGCCCCAAGCCCTGACCCGGGATTAGCAGCGGGATCTGCAAGCACGACTGCCACCCCCTCGCACACAGAAACCCCGCCAGGGCCGCTGCTTGTCCCCGAGCAAACAGATCTCTCCCCCAAACAGGCAGGAGAAGACCAGCTCCCCCAGCAGGTCCCCAGCAAGCCCTCAACAAGCTGCCCCTTGCCCAGCAAAGCCCCCAGCCCCCCACCAGGTCACATCAGTGTCCCAAGAAACCAGGGCACAGACCAACCCCACAGACATACCTGGGGAGGACGGAGCCAGGGAAAGCCCCGTGTTCAGCGTATTTGAAGGCGGCGCAGTCCCCCCCCCCTTCCGCACCCCCCTGCTCTTGGGGGTGAGCGTCAGGCCCCGGCTCAAGTCACGGGGGCTGGGGCCATGTGGGTCTAGCGGCATCCGCAGAGGAGGAGGAGAAGA
The DNA here is from genome assembly GCF_030936135.1 of Gavia stellata. Taxonomy (NCBI): domain Eukaryota; kingdom Metazoa; phylum Chordata; class Aves; order Gaviiformes; family Gaviidae; genus Gavia; species Gavia stellata. The sequence goes on from NC_082595.1 coordinate 19,921,795, forward strand.
GGTGTCAGGTACCACAGCTGGCACATGGCCCGCATCCCACTGCCCAGGCGCCTGTCCGAGGCACCCAGGGAAGGGAGGAAGGGAAGGGTGTTGCAGAGGAGGTGGCAGGGAGGAGGTGGTGGGGGTCTGGAGTGAGGCTCTGGGCGTTCCGGGGCAAGACGCTGCGTTCTGCTCTGCCACACTGCTTTCCTGGCCGCCTCCTGCTTCCGTCCAGAGAGCGCCCACATCCCTGCGTCAGGAGCCCGACCTCCTCAGCAGGCGCTGCCCAGCTGCCCAGCCACAGCCTCCTGCCTACTCTGTTTGTTTTCTGTCTCACTTTGCTAAGTGCCTCCTAATTTTTTCCACAAAGAGCCGCTGCCTGCCAAGGGGCGCACGGGTCAGCGCTCATTACGGCAGGAAACGCGTCCAGCCGCCGGCTCTTACAAACAACCCTACAACAAACAGAAAAGGTCACACAAACCAACACCAGCAACAGGTGGCAACCCTGCTCCCACCCGTCGAGATCAGCCTTACAGACGGAGGCCACCGGCCAGCCACCTGGCTGACGCAGCACAGCTCTAACTACTTCCCGGAGGAGTCTCCTGATGTTTAGTCCGGCCACCAGCTCAGTGGCTGCGCAGTCTGGGGGACAGGGGAAAGGCGGAGCGATGTAGGGCTTTGGTGTAAGGACATCCATTTTGTTCCTGGGTGCAGAGCGGTCCGTCTCATCCCCTCGGAAGTGATGTGTAGGTGGAAGGAGCACGATAACAAGGAGTGGGCTTAACAGACCCCAGGCTAGCGCCTCTGAGCAGGTACAAACAAGAGATGGCACAATTTTAATTGCCCATTTGCACCGCACAAAGGCCTTGACAGACGCCAAGTGATACCTGCAGTATTGGGCCACGCACAGTCCCATTGCCAGCCAAGCCCTGGGAGCTCACGGCAGGGCCAGCCGTTGCCAAAACCACCTAACCTCCCCAAAAAAACTTGCACTGCAGGACAGCCACCCCTGCAGGCAGCCGTTTGTCACCGGGCTTCAGAGATTTCCCTACCTCTCCCTTCCGAAGCATTGACTTTTCTTCTGCTTCTGCTGCCTTCACCGAAGGTGAGCCCAGTGCACACTTGGCTTTACATTCAAGAGCAATATCATGGTGTCGGGTAGCCATGCTACGGGTTTATACCCAGAACCACCAGCTCTTTGAAGAAAAGCCCTTTATGCCACACCAAGCCGTAGCACCATCCTTGTGGTCCCTAGACAAGGGGCTGCCAGCAGACCCAATGGTGAGCACGCCGTGTACTCGTGCTGCCACTTGTAGGGGATCACTTTGCAGGGATAAGGTCAGCACTTCCTCCAAGCAGGCCAAGTCAGGGCAGGGCCAGGTGCCTCACCAGGCTTCACCCCATCCCCTACATCTGCTCGCCCCTCTGGGCGACACCAGAGCCCTCCCGGCAGGAAGGCTGATCTGGGGCCCCACTGAGGTTTACCGGTGGGCAGGAAACAAGCCCCGCACGGGTGTGCGAGTCGCATGAAGCCCTGGTGGCCGTGACTCAGCTGGAGCATGGGAAATGCTCTGAGACCGCCTGCTTCATGAGATTTCATGTGTGTGCCTGACCTCTAACCACACCGCTCACAGTTCCTCCTACCTTGTGCTAGGGTCCAGGGAACCAGGCTCCTGGGCAGCGTCCTGCCTGCCTCCACCTTCAGCCACCAGCCGCAAGGACACGTGTTTGTATTTCACAAGACGTATGAGTGTGCGCGATTGTGCACCATCACCACGGCACTGGGACAAGTGCAAGCCCTCCCAAAATAAGGGCAGGTACCCTGGGTCAAACCAGAGGCCAGTCTGGCTCAAAAGCTTGTCTCCCTCAGAGGGCAAAAGCAGATGCCAAGAAAGGGTAAGAGTGACACAGGCTTAGACTAACTCCCCAACTGCTCCCCCAGCCTCCGAGCTGAGAGGGATATGCTGTTCAAGTGTTTTGTGCCCACAGCAGCTTTTGCTTCTGTGAAATCCCTGCTTCCACCTCTAAGTCAGGAGCCTCTGAGCGAGGGCAGCATCTCTCCCCGTGCACAGGGCCTCAGCTGGGGCTCCCTCGCTGTCAAAGGGTGGATGAACACCGGAGTGGCTTCTTCATGCCAGCCACGGCTTTACAGGCCTGGATTGTATCCACCCTACAGTACGTTTTCCAAACAGAGAAATTCTAGCTCACTTAGTCATCCAGGCACGGCTCCACGCCTTTGGTCTTCCTTGTTGCTTTCCTCCCAAACTTACCCATCTCCCCTCAACCCTTCCAGAGATGCTGGGGCTGGGGACACACAGTGACTGCAAGGGGGCGAGCAGTGAATTTGAAGAGCAGCACAAGGCTTTCCTGCTCTGTTTCTGCTTTGTCACTCAGAAAGATGATTTGATGTGTTTTTATGCACACCGAGCTATCCGAAACAGCCCCAGGCCTTGCTGCGAGTGGCCAGCTCAGTGTGTAATCTTGTTTGCAGATTTGGGGCTTCCTCCCCCCTCATCTATCATTTGATATTTATCTAAACTGAATTTCATCTCCCTACCGCCCAGTGTTGTAATGGTTGTCTGTACTCTTTCTAGTTGGCACTTGTCCCTACGAACCCAAGTAATCCAATCGCCTCAGCAAGCCCTGTCATCTCATTGCTCATTCCCTTTTCCAGGTCACTCACGAACGCATTGAAAAAACACGGGACCCAACGCAGTGATCTCTTTCCACCGCACAAACTGACCGCTGAGTCCTACACCCTCCTTCCTGTTTTCATACCAATTACGGAGCCATGTGAGGACCTTCCCTTTTGACCAGCCAGCTCCCTTAAAAACTGGGCTGAAAGCCCTGGTTGAATGTTTTTTGGGAAACAGCGTGGGTGCCACGAGCCCAGAGTCCCTATGAAGCACTGCCCCAGCTTGTGCGCCCCTTGGCAGGAGCCTTCCCACCTGCACATGGACCCCCTCCCTGCACAGATGCCTGGGACACACAGATTTACTGGTCAGCTTTTCCCTGAAGTTCCCTTCAGCCCTTCTTAGAAATGAACGTCACATCTTTCCCCCCTCCCAGTCCCTGGGGCCAGGGCAGTTGTGAATGAATGACTAGAGGCCATACGTGACAGCCAGCCAGTTCACCCTCCCTTTCCTTTTGGTGGACATCGCCTGGCCCTAGTGACTTGTTGCTGTTTAGCTTTGCTTTCTAACCTTTCCTCTGCAGATGCTCTGAGGAGCCCCCCAAAAGAAGGTGGAAGAAACTGCTCAGGCTCTTCTGGAGCGGACAGAGAGGCAAAAGCTTCATCTGGCTTTTCTGTTATGGCCTCTTTTCCTCCGATCCCCTGTCCCTCCAAGAGACTGGCAGGCTTCCTAATCCTGATGTGCTTTGCGAGAAGTTTCCATCAGAGCGCTGATAGCACTTCCTATTATTCTTGTTCTCCTTTCCGAGCCCTGCCTCTCTGCAAACAGGCTTGCTGCACCATCCGCTCCCCCCCGGCGCTGCTTGCGCCTGCGTCCCGAGGAGGGAGCTTGGCGAGGCAGCGGGAGGGGGGCATTTCTGCCTCCCCTCTTGCCTCACTGCATGCAGACAAATCCCTCTGCATTGTGAGGGCTTGGCAGGCAGAAAGAACCTCCTGCAAGGCAGCCTGTGCAGCATCCTTACCCCACAGAGGTTTCCACACCGTGAGCAGCAGCTGTGCCTCCTCAGCACCTCCCTAGGAAGCGTCCCAGCCCTGGGCACTGTTTCTGACCCTGAGCCTGCTTCACCTTGCTCCCTCCAGTCCTTCGTTGGCAAAAGGAGAGGCAGCTGTAGACCCTCTCTGCCTTCAGGCTTGCAGCACTCGCAGCCACCATGCAAACTCCTCGCAGAGCAGAAGCTATGGAGGCCGTCCCCCCTCCCAGCACCTGCCACCGGCTGTTATCTCGGCTGCCGGGTGGCATGGGGAGCCGCGGGGGGAGCAGTCAGCCCCGCAATGTGTTTTGAACTGCGCACACCAGCCAGCTGCAAAGTCCCTTATCTGGAGAGTTCAAGGAGCCCCGAGAGGCTCCCCAGGGCCCCTTGCCCCTGGCAGGTAAAGCCACCCGGCTGGGTGGCAAATTCACCAGGGCCATGTGGGATTCCTGCGCTGTACCTGAAGGACTTCCCACCAGGGAGAAAGGAGCAGGCAGTAACGGGGCAGAGCCAGCCATAAAACTCCCCCAGGCCACGCAGCTGGGACTCTTGCACCCATCACCGAGTCCCACAAGGCTGTGGGCATCCACCTCCCCACCGGTGCTCCTGAGTGGGTTTCCAGCCCTGAGACACATCACTGACCAAATACCAACAAGGGGTCCCTAGCAATGGCAGCCCCATGATGAACGCACACACCTCTCTCTCCAGCACGTACTGACTGCCCAAGCCCGGGCACGCCTGGTCCTCGGGCCAGAGAAAACCCCTCCAGGCACCCATGCAACCCCCTGGAGCGGAGATAGGTGCTCTCGCTCAGCATCCCATCAAATGCTGCAGGGGGACATTTTAATGTCACAGCAAGAAGCTTACCAGAAGGGCAGGTTTGTCCCAGACCCTCACTCCTGGTCACTTCAGCCCACGGGACTGTGGGGACAGCACAGCCTTGGGAGAGGCAGGAAAAGCCCTGCAAATATTTGAGCAGTCGCCAGCTCCAAGGCCAGTGGTTTGGGGGTGCAGGAGGAGATACAGCGCCCAGGGGGGCAGGAGCTAAGGGAGGACGTCATTTCTGAGGAGGCATCAGAGGAGGAGAGATAAGCTGCTCTCGGGAGCCTGTTTGCAGAGACAGGATTCGTAGGGGCTCTTCCAAGGAGCTGGTTTCCCTGATGGCACCCGCTCAGGCTGCTGTCCCCAGGGGAAAAGACCATCCCCTCCAAGCCACAACCCTGACCTGCTTCTCGGTAGACTGCGGAAGGAGGCATGTTTCTCCAGGGCTAGGTTCAGGCTCCATTTGTTGGAAATTTAGAAAACTAAAGACCCTTTCTCCCAAGGGCAGAGGGATTTGCTCAGGACTCGACTCAATGCAGCTGCAGAAACCTCCAAAACCAGGCAGAAATCACCTCCAGGACCTGGATGGTGCCTCCAGGCAGCTCTCAGCACCTCCAGGGGCTGCCTGGAGGTGGGAAGGGGAAGGGGGATGACCCACTATGGGCAGGCACAGAGGCTCACACCAAGCTCATGCCATCTGGCCATGGCTTCCCATGGGACCGCTATAGGTTCAGGGAGAGCCGGGGGATGCCTTGCCACAGACCTTCATCCTCGCCCAGCATCCTCTGCAGCCAGCAGCCCCCCACAGCCCATGTCCTCAGGGCTGCTCCGAGCCCCCTGCGGGTGCCAGTGTGGCTGGCAGAGGTGCTGCCTGACTCTGCCCAGGTGCCGCGGGGAGCAGGGGTGCTGCAGGAAGGGGTGCTCCCCCAGGGTTGGCCGGGGGGCCGCGGCAGGACAAAGCACAATGGGAGGAAGCCACATTTCCGCTTCCCCATGGAGAAAACCCTACAGGACCCCTGGGGAGAACAACCGGACACCATTAATGTAAAAACCAGCTGGGAGCCCAAGGAGTGGCCAGAGGCAGACCCAGGTTGGAAGTGGATCCTCCTTGCATGGAGGAGCCTGGGGCTTGGTGCACTGGTGGCACAGGCCACCACGTACCAGGACAGCCATGCACAGAGGGCAGAGGCGATCACAACCATGCTATAGCACAAGGCACAGTGCTGACTCCTGCCTGCCTGCAGCCCAGCTCTCCTGCAGGCAGGTGACACTCCTCATTTCCACCCAGTTGGGTGGGAAGAGGGATGGTCCCTGGTGGGCTGGGACAGCGCTTAGGTAAGACCCCCTGGAGCATGGCTGCCAGATGCATCTCTTCTGCTTTAGTAGCTTTCCCCCAGTCATGCTCGGGCTTGCTCAAGAGGAATCCCCATCTGTACAGATGATATCTCAGCCGGCCGCACCTTGGGCAGCAGCAACAGCACGTCAGAGGGATGGGCTGAGCCTACGGGACCATGTCCCCGTTTCCCCCGCACATCTGCAGCTGAAAGGAGTGGAGGTGAAACCCGTAAAGAGGAAGCACACAGCAAGACAGGATGAGACCAAAACAGCCCGTGGCCAGACAAGTCTGAAGATAAGGGCTCAATGAATGCACAAGAAGAAACCCAGGCAGGCCAGGCTGGGAGAGAGTCCCGTGGATGGGGAATGAAAGAGGGGCAAGATGAGTTTCTCCATGCCCTGCTGTATCTGCCAGCAACACGTGGCTACCCCAAGGTCACCACTCAGGGAGCAGTACCAGAGGGGAGGAACAGGACTGCAGAAGGCCACCTGCCCATCGGTGGCCCCCAGGGTGCTGGGATGGAGAGTGGAGAGGGTTCCTCCTTCATTGCTTCATGTTCCTGGCCCCAGGACTGAGCTCAGAGCTGACAGACCTGGAAAGGAGTCAGGCCAGGAACGACACAAGGGAGCTGAGCATGGAGCAACCTGTGGTGAGGGGCTGGGGGAGAAGGATGGGTACAGCTTACGCTGCAGCTGGGAGGTGCTCAAAACTGCCCTGCAGTGAGGGCCAAGGCAGGGGGGGCTGTGTAATCATTGGAAAGCTCAAAAGCCCCTCTAAATTCTTCCCCAAGCTAAGCACGGAGCCCCCGTTACGCATGGAGCCCCTGGCGGAGGAGGCTTGGAGGGCTCAGCTCAACCTCAAACACACTCCCCCACCCCAAATGCCCCTCTGCACTTTACGGGGGCTCCTCTCCCCCAGGAGAGCCTGAGCCCAGGGGTCGCTTGCTTGTCCCCAAAACAGGGCTGCTTCTGAAAGGGCAGGAAAAGCTGGCAGTCAACCAGCAGCGAGAGCACCTGCCCACAGCAGCCCCCTGCCCACTGCCACCCAGCTGCCTCCCGCACCCCAGGGCACGTTGGCCTCCCAGGGGAGAGGCTTTGTCCTTCCAGCTCTGGCTCATGCCTGTATGAGGACGGTGCCGGATGCAAACGTACAGAGCTGGCAGCAGGCAGAACCCTCAACCGGCGAGACCCGCCTGCACCCAGCGGGAGCTGCTGAACCACATGCACCTGGGCCACACTGCCCCCAATCCCGAGCCTCCCGAGCAGGTGGGAGAGCATCCCCAAGGCTGGATGGAGCGAACCTTGCCCCTGCACCCAGAGGACGGGCGGAAGGGCTGCAGCAGGCTGCCAGCTGTGCTGGGGGGCTGGCGCAGGGGCACAGCTCATTTTGCCCCAGCTCAGCAGTTTTTCAGAGGCTGGTCCAGGCTGCACAGCTGTTTCCAATTTAGGGGGGGGCAGAGGAGTGAAACCAGAGCCAGAATAACACAATCGTCCCCCGGCATCACCATCTCCCCAGCTCCCAAAATTTGGAGGGGCGATTCCTCCCTGCTGACCAGCAGCCCCCTGGCAGAAGCTGGGACGGACGTGCGGGGACTAACCACTGCTGGGCCTGCGGTGCATCGAGGTTGGCTCCGTCCTCCGCGTGTCAGCTGTGCCCAGTGGCTGGGACAGAAATACAAGGGCTATTTTGGGTCCTCGCAGACCAAAGTGGCCTTTCCCTTGTAGGCCAGGTCAGAAACAGGGGCCTTGGATGACTGCTGCTTTCGGCATGAAATGTCTGCAGCCCTACTGGGAAAGGGGATAGCGAGCAGGGAAGCAGGTTTTGGCACCCACCATGGTCCCTCATGGTCCCTCTGCCAGCTGCCTGTCCTACCAAGATCCCGCTTGCTGCTCGGACAGCTGCAGCATCTTGCAAACCCTGAACTGGCTTCAGCTGCTAAATGCAGCCATTTCACAATGGACAGGGGCATGGCAGCTCTGCTCCAGGAGATGGGGCACATCTGTCACTCCCCCCACCCCCAAACACCCTTCATCTCAGCCAAGGGGCACCCCACATCACCAGAAACAAAAGGAGGCACAAGAGATGGATGCCCTGGCTGGGTTTGCTCTCCCGCCGTGGACCCTGCCCAAAGCCAATCACTTCCAAAGTTGCAGCCAGCTCTGAGCAGCAGGGCAAAGCAGCCGTCCCCCCAAGTCCTAGGAGCTGGGGGCATTCCAGGAGCCAGACACATCTGCACATTTCCCAGCTGATTTTAAATTTGGCTGAGGGGAAGATGCTCCCTGCTGAGAGCCAGGCTTGCCACGTGCCTGCTCTGCAGCAGCTCCAGAAGAGCTGTGTAGGCAGCACATGGTCTGGAAAGCCAAGGTAGCAGCACGCCAAGGACTTGGAGTAAACACCCAGGGCGGAAATGCCACCTCTGGCACCCCCTTCCCTCCTCCCTGAACAATTCAGCTTCCCCAAACACCCTGGCAGAACTAAGGTCTCAAACGTGGAGCCAGAGCAAGGCTCAAGGCAGACACCTCCTTCGGAGGGAGTAAGTCAGAGCCCAAACCTCCAGCCCTCTGCACTGGCCTCGGCTAACCTGCAGCAAACAGGAAAACGTTTATGTGAGTAGGATCAGGCAGGGAGAGCCAACCGGAGGTAGGAAGCTCACCCCCGCGTCTGCCCAAACCCTGGCAAAATACACTCTCCCTCATGACCAACAATAATAAGCCTGGCCACAAGTCAGGAAAGGGCAAGTCACATCCCTTCTAAATCCCAGCCTACAGACGCTGCCTCATCCTTGTAACCAGCCACTAGCCGGTGTGCCACAGCCACGAGGTCCCGGGCTGCCTGGCACCACGAGCATTATCAGGGATGCCTCAGGTAGGCATGGAGAGCCCCACCTGAGAACCCCCAAGTGCTCTGCTCATGCTGAAATGATGCTTTGGAGAGGCAGGCATCAGCCTGCAGGCTCCACAAGCACCCCAGCCTCCCCTGCATTAATTTGGGGAGCAGAGGAGATGAGGTCAGCTCTGATACTCCCCTCTGAGAGACCCAAGGGTACCATAGCCTCCATCAGAGTGGGCTGACTATCTGGCAAGGCGTCCTGCCGGAGCTTGCCCAAGTGCCTGAACACGCTGGGATGCTGATGCACTCCCATGGCGATGCTGGGCGATAGGGAGCCCAGGCGCTGACCCCTGCTGAAGCAAGCCCTTTCTGGCACACTGCATCCCCCTCGCAGCCACGGGGGAAGGAAGGGACAGCTGGTGACAGATGACTTCTGTTTGTTTATTGGCAGCCAGGCAATTTACTGCTGTTGGGTTTTGTTTCTAGTCGAAGGCTCCTCTTTTGGAGCAAGCCCAGCTGCAGAGCCCAGGCAGGGGGAGAGTGGGGCCCTATGGCAGCTCCCTCGACCCCCTGCGAGGTACAACTCCTGCCCCGCATCGCCCGGGCACCCCGCACCTGCTGCCACTGGGGTTACAGCCCCGTCCAGGAACATGCCGGCAGATCAGTTCCCTGATGTGGTTCACCATGCAGTTACACCAGCCTTGTATTGTCATGAGGAGAGGGTGTGAAGACGGGAAGGAGAAGCTGCAGGGGAGGGTGGATCGCTTCTTAATAGCTTGGTTGTGTTGCTGTTGCTCTGCCTCCTCCTGTGGTTAATGGATAACGCTCCCGCTCTTGTTAGGACAGCGTAGAGACCTACCCAACCCCGCCATCCTCAGCCGCAGCCCAACACCTACAAACCCTGATGGGCTGAAAGCACTGTGCTTTCAACGTGTACCCCCCAGAAGCAAACTCTCCAAGGGGGCAGAGATCCTGTGTGGAGCAAGTACCATTGGGGAGCTCATCCACAGCACCGAGGGAGGATATCCCAGGCAAAAAAATAGAATTGCCTCCAACTTGGTCCTGAGGCCAGGAAAAGACAAGGCCTGTCAAAGGCAGGGCAGGCAGGTCCTTCAACCCTGAGCCCCTGGCCAGGACCAAGAAGGGAGCTGTGCCACCAGTCCCTCCTGCCTCCCCAAGCTGTTCTCCAGGAGTAATCCCCAAGCCTAAAAGGAGGGAGCTCCTCTCACGAGGGTTTCCCACGAGCAAAGCTGTAGCAAAACTCTAACAGGGCTGCCCACCCCAAAGCTCTCACCATCTTTGAGCTCCTCCAGGTGAGCCGGACTTCGGCCACAGGTGTAAATCACCTGGCTCCCTGTCCCTGCATGGCATCGGTGGGTGGCTGTGCTAGGTGTGATGAAGCAGGCAGGGGTGAGGACCATGCCCAGAGCCGCAGCATGGGCAGCAGCAGGAGAAACCAAGCGGCGTGGCCCAGGTGGGACGCCCCTCTCCCCAGCAGCCTTGCAGGAGGCTGGGGCCATTTCAGTGGCAGTCCGGGGGCACTGGTATGCATTCAGGTTGATGGCTTGCCCCCAGCACAGCAAGACTGATGACCCAGTCCTGCTGCCCTGACTCAGCCTTGGTACGTGGCTGGAGCGGGCTGCTTGCTGGGCAGGAAGCTGACAGCACGACCCTCCGGTCCTGCCGCTGCTCCCAACCCAGCCACATGCCTCCCAGCCTTGCTCTTCTCCACCTCCAGCCCCTGCCTGCCTCATCCCTCTGCGTCTTCCCGATCCACTCACTCCATGAATTTCCAGCTGGAAATTTCACAGCAAGGTGCTTTCCCATCAGACAAGTCCTAAAGGAAATGAACGAAAGCAAATCCCACTGGCAGTAGTGTGGTGGGAAGAAGGCAAGAAGGCTCTGTGGAAATCTGCCTAATTTCCTTCTGGCTTCTTCTGCATGAGCCGGCAAGCAGGCAATAGGTCTCTGCTCCCCTTTGGCCTCAAAAAAAGCTGATCTCTTGGAGATGAAGTCTGACTGTGATCATCCACGGCTTAACGAAGAGGCTGAAAGAGAGCTTTGAGCACTGCACCCAGAATGCCAGGCTCACCGATATGTGTCACGGATGGTGCGTGACAGCCACGCATACCCAGTGCTTTAAGCCTCCCCTTTCTCAGGGATCAGTGAGACCTGGGAAAAGCCTGCTGCAAGCCGAAGCAGGACCACAATGTCACAACAGTGATGTTCTTCACACCACCAGCATCAGCAATGAAGTTACAAAGGGCTAGCGCTATCCCTACGCAACAGATTCCCTTGTCTCATGGGAGCAACAACCCTTGTACACATTCCTCACGCAGCACCATGGCTCATCTCCCACACGGGGACCCCAGAGCTCATGTACAGCCAATCCCGCGACCAGGTCTTCGGGGTCTGGAGTGGGAGATGGGGTGCAGCTCAGCTGGGGGCAGTGGGGTCCCTCCAGACCACACATCCTGAGGTAACCAAACCCACCCAGGGTCTACCCCTACTCCGCACGCTTCATTCCCCATCCCACGTCTTGCACACTGTTAACCTAGAAAGCACTTAGTCTTTATCGCACTGCTTAATCAAATCCTAATAGCTGTGTGGCTGTTAAAACCCTGACTCCTGCCCATCTGCAAATGCCTGTAGCTCACATCGCACAGTGCTTTGCATCTGAGCTTGCTGGTAGCTGAGTACAAGTTAGCATGGAGATATGACCCTGAGAGCTCGTGGTCCTGCAGCCCCAGCAGCACCAGTCACAAGGCAGAGCTAGGCGCTGGGGGGGCTCAGGAAAGCACAGAGAGGTGAGCGGAGTTTGCACTGTGGGGTCAGTACAGAGCTGGCAAGGACTGAAAGCAAACAGCACTCTGCTGATAAGAACGGGTGTTGCAGCTTCCTTAACACTTGCCAAGGCCCTGGATGTTACGCTGGACAAAAACAACTGACATCTATATCTGTCCTACAGAAAGCACTGGAGGCTGCTTGTTGGCTTCCCAAAGCCCGTGCCCGGTGCCTTCCCATCTGGACAGGGCAGGCAGGTGCTCGTGGGCTCCCTCTGGCCCAACGGGCCGGTCCCCAGCCCTGCCCCTGCCAGTGGAGCTAGGAGTGGAGCCAGGCAGAGCAAGGAAGGTGCAGCACGGGAGTGGGTGAATGGGTGCTTGTCCTCCTCGCCCTGGCTTCTGCCCAGACCATAACAAAGAGGGAGACAGGTCAGGCCAGGGCAAGGACAAAGCCCATGGCTCATCTTCAAAGAGAAAGAGGCTCATTAATACCTCCCAGCCCAAAATAATGACAGCAGGGATGCCATGATGGGGAAATGATGCCAGTAGTTAATTACACAGCTTGGGGAGGAAGGGAAAAGAGGGACAACTGCAGGATGGAGGTGCCACACTGCCCTGTGTGCTGGCACTACATTTGATGCTTCAGGCTGGAGTGAATTTCTTCATCCTCTTCACTCCAGGTACCTGGTACAGCGTAGGCCCTGGCCTCCCATCTGTGCTAGCTGGGGAGGAACAGCCACTCTGCAAACTATCTATCTTCTGCGACCTACATTACAGCCCTCGGTGCAGTAAGAAAAGCACCCCTGCTCTGTGAAGACCTTCTCGGTGAGCCAAGAGCGAGCTGACCTGTCTTTTCCAGGAGCAAAACGCAACGGCAGGAGCAGGAGTGCTCCAGAGGGCACATGCATGATGTCCGCACTGCACTGACACTGTATCAACGGCCCATGAGCTGCACTCGGACAACCAGTGAACCTGAGAGAAAAGCATCCCTGCCTAGTCATGTCCTGAGATAGCTTTGTAGGGACGGCAGGCCTGAGGGAGCCCAAGGCTGTCCGGCAGCTCACAGGGGCTGGCGAGCGGAAACGATGCCGCCAAGCCGGGATGCGGTGCGGGAGGGGAGTGGGATTTCCCGTGTCGGCATTCACAGAAGTCCCTCAATTGTGTCAGCTCACAACAGGCAACTGAGGGGCCATCGGGCTGCTTCCTGCTTCGGAGCAGCCGGGAAGTGCATCCAGCTGTGGCCAACAGCTGCACGAATTCCTCCTGCAGCCCCTAGCCCGGGGGAATCTACTGGGCTCAAGGATACAGGCTCACTTGTCTGTGATCCCGCAGCCCCGAGGCTTGGCCGCTGCTGCCTTCCCACACAGCCCGCAGCTCCACAGCCCGTTCCCAAAAGGCAGATGGGAGCGCTGGTGAATAGAGGCAGGGACTGTGTCAGTCTGGCAGTATTAGCACCTAGCAGGGGTGAGAGGCTCAGATTTAACTACAGGGGTGGGAAGGACAGCACAAAAGGGCTCCAGAGGAGCTCTCGGCGCTCCTGCCTGGACCAGGCTCTCCGTTAACACAGCTGGTTTGCTCAGGAACAGAAAGAAATGCTTACTGAAATCTTCCACAGCACCCTACAGCCAACTCAGAGCATTTTCTTGAGCAGGACCTGGAGCAACCCCGGCCCAGTGGCTTTGCTGCCAGCCAAGGGGGCTCTGCCCTGCTGCTTGCACAGCGGCACATGGCACCCAGCCCACGCGCCTTCCAGTGGGTCATCCCAACGCGCGCCTGGCCGCGGCACCCAGCAGCCGCTGTTGTGCACACACACGAGTGCTCGGCAGAGATGCACATCCCTGCAGCCGGAGGACTGCTGAACAACCCCTCGGTGAAGTCCTGCATCCCAGGCATCAGAGCACTAGCGCGCTTCACATCCCCAAAGCCCCAGGCTGGCTGCTCTGCTTCGCATCCCCAAAACCACATGCTCTCCCCCCGGCAGTACCTACGAAAGGGGATTTGGAGTTGCCGTGCGAGGCAGCGAGGAAGAAAACCCCCCTTCCCGAAAGGCAGCATCTAGGCAACACCTCGAGCCGCGACCCACACGCCGCCTCCCCCCCACGCTGCGGCGTCGGATCCTGAGCTTGCAACCCGCCCCGCCGCTCCCCCCGAGGCGCCTAGCAGCGTTTCAAAGCTCCTAGCAGCAGCTGCTAGCAGCGTGGGGAACCCACGCACCCGGAGGGAGCCGGGGGGGCTGCAAGCTCAGCGACCCTGGGCCAATACCTTAAACACGGGCGCCCACCGCTGCCCCCCTCTCCTTGCCGGCTCCGGCGCCTTCTGTCCCCGATGCGGATGGGAAAGCACCTCCTCTCCCCCCGCTTCGCAAACTCCTCCCCCTCGTCTTTTTGCCGCCTTCAGCACCACGCGGTTCCCGCGTGGGGGAGACGGCGGGTTTTCCTTCCTCCTCCCGCCTTCCCCCGCTCTCCGCTCCCGGGGGGAGGCGCCGCGACCCTCTGCGGGCAGCGGTACCCACCCCACGGCTGGACCCACCTGCCCCGCGCTCTTCCACGCCGCGCCGCGCCGCGCCGCTTACTGGTGCCGGCCCTCGCTGTGGGCTTGCCCGCCCCTGGCCCCCCCCCTTTCCGCGCCTCCCCGCGTGCCCACGCCCCGCAGCCGGCGGGGAAACCCGCGGCCCTCCCAGCCCGGGCTTCAGGCTGCTTTAGCAATGCACAGCCCTGGTGCAAGGACAGCAACACCCCCCCACTATGCTCCTGAGCTGCACCCAGCTCCGGGTTTGCATTAGTACCCACACGTTAGTAAATACTATAGCCCTAAAGGGAGCTACACATTGTATTATGGCTCTAAATGGAGTGTGAACTAGCCCCGTTCGCTAGATCCATCACTTGTCCCCACGCTGCATCCTGATCCAGACAAAAACCCTCTCTGCTGGCAGTCACCGCTTATGGGTGTAAATTTTTATATATATATATATATGGGTGCATATATACGGGGGTGTGTATATACGTGTATATATAACTATCTTGGGTTGCGGAGAGGGTTGAAGACAGCCTTTTGCACTGTGCATTCATGGTGGTGCCACCCGGGAAGGCAGACAACGTGCTGACCCCTCTGAAATCTAGCAATTCCCCTGTACCCAGAGGATATAAGTATCATGTGAACCCAGTATCCAAAGGGCAGGCGTGGACTCTAAGCTGGGTTTTTTTTCAGGCTGCTGGTCTCCAGGCTCCTATCTCTCCAGAATAGATATCCACTCTACTGTGATAAAAGCCTGTTGTTCTACTTAAGTGCCAAGCTGCAGCAGGACTCCGGGTACTTTGTCCCCCAGCAAAGGGGAGTGCACCTGAATTCAACCTCATATCTGGGTGGTTAAACGGTCTGTAGAAACCTTTTTTATCTAGCTCGGTGTTTTAAGGTGCTTCTGCCGGGAGCACAGAGCCCTTCTCAGCTCTCTCCGTTCATTTATGCCATGCGGCCGCAGGCAGCAGCACCAGGAAGTCCCTGCTGCAGCTTTGACTGCGAAAGCGTTTGCTCCATTAATAAACAGCCTCAGAAAATTCTCTGCAGACAGCGATCAGTTTGGGTTAGAAATTAAAATCAGAAGTTAAAACACCCCCAAATGCTCTGGCAGATTCCCATCCTCACTATCTCTCAGCAAGATGATCTCTAACACACATCTCCCTGCAGAATCCAAACACCAAGCTTGTATTTTAAGACAAACCTGCAAAACATTGCCACGTAAGCAAAAAGTCCCCAAGACCTGAGAAAAAGGCAGTGGGGACAGGGGTGAGATGGCTACCGGTGCTTTCTGAGACTCAGTGATGACACTGTGGAGTGTCACCCTCAGGAAGCGACTTCTTCGCTGTCCTGCTCAGTGGCAGCGTCTGCCGCTGGATCTCTCTGCACTGGTGGTTGATGTTTGTGGCGGTTATGGGTTTCTGGGGTGAGATAGCAGGGTGCACTGACAACATGAAGTGAGCAGCAGACAATGTTGTCAGGTAATAAGACAGGAGGCTCTTGTCTTAAATGTGAGATTCATATCAGATCAAATTAAATTTAAAAGCTCCCATCTCCAATTAAGCTCCTGCTGCATCTCCCAGGCAATGACGGATCCAAGCCCTGGGCCTGCCTTTCTTCAGCCTACTTTCCCTAAGCCTTTCTGATCTGGAAGATCTTCTGGGGGAACTGCAACACAGGCAAAACCTCTCTCCTCTCCCTCTCCCTCTCCCTCTCCCTCTCCCTTCCCTCCTTCCACCCCAGTATAAAGGGAAAAACATGAACCACAATCATTTCAAAGTAGACAGGGGAAAAAAAGGCAAAATAGAAGAGCAAGGTCGCCTGCTTTGGGATGTTTCACGTCACCTCCTCTCTAGCTTTGAGATGTGCCGCATTGTCACCTACGGAGGCCTATGAGCCTCTATGGAAGTCCCCGGGACATCAATGCTGCAGCACCTTGGGCCCCATTTTTCCCCTCGAGATGTCCACACTCGCCACTCAGCAGCATTGAGCTAAAATTTGAGCATCACTACAATTTTATTTTTCTATATAAACTCCAACTTTAGCACAGGCTAAAAGCTGCGGGAACCGATCCCCCAGGGACTCCCGAGCATGGGGTCCAGACTGGCGGTGCCCAGCCAAACCACCACCACGGTTCCAGAAGCCAGGACAAAGGCTCTCAGCATCATTAAGAGCCTCAGACCCCACCGGGAGGAGGAACACCACAAAATTTACCTTTGACTGGATATTCCAGGAAGTCTCTGCTTCAGGATGGGGTGTGTATAGCCGCTGCCTCACCCCAGGCTTTCAGCAGCCGAGTGCATAGCACTTACCATCCCCAAAGTAGGGGATTAAATGTCTTCTAATTCACAGCTCTGGTCCTGTTCACAAAGCCACTCCGGAGCACTGAAATCAACATCTCTCAGTAGAGCTGTCTCTCAGTGGAGATGTGGGGTTTGAAATCCATTAGCGCTGAACGGCGTCGCAGCCACCGGTGACTGCAGGCAGACAGGAGGCCAACAGCATACCCGAGGGCAGGTGAGGAGAAAGGCAGCTTCCAGTTCCAAAGTACAGTGTGGGCCTCCAGCTGCTTCTCTGCATGCAAACCTGCGCTCCACCCACCACCGACTTGCAGGATGGGCTCTAACGATGCCTTCCTTTGGGCAAGCAGGAGACCCGGAGCGAGCAAGACACTGTGGAGTGAGAAAAGCTAAGGCTGGAAGAGAGTGTCCTTTAAAATCCAGCCCTGGCTGGCGCAGGACAGAGGAGATGTCACTGAAGGGTCTCATCTCGGGAGAGGCACTTCAGGCCCTGGGGAGCACATCCGCCCTCAAGAGCAATGCATGGTCCATGGGCTGGGTGACACCAACGCCAGCGTGTAGTCTCAGGGGGCTGACACCTCCTCTGTGAGGGAAGGTGATAAACTGCACGGCCGGTGACAACTCACTTGTCACCCCGCAACCACGAGCCCTTGCTGAAGGGCCAAGCTGCCTTGCTTGATCTTGATGGGATGCGTTGCCTTTGCGGAGCCCTCTGCTCCCAGATGACTCTCATGTTATCGTGTTGGCTGTTGTGAGTATAATAACAAGCCTCCCAGAAGAAGCAAACAGCTACAGAAACAGTTTCTGCTCCAAACTAGAAATAGCTGGTGCTTTGCCCAGCACTGGTACTGGGCCGACCACAGTACAACACCAGTACGACACACAGAGCTAGATCTTTCTCCCCTGTGTAATTTGGGCAAGGAGAAAAGGCAGCCTCAAGCGGGGCCCAGGGACTTGTTGCTCTTCCACCCTCTCCATCCCCGAAGCAGCAGTGTCGTGCCAAAATACGCTGCTGCTGTTGGCAGATTGCTGTGCTCCCCTGAGCAAAGGGAGAAGGCAGAGCCCTGCTTTCCCGGAGGAAGACAGCCAGCAAAGCCTCTCCCTTACACAAGGCCGGGAGTCCCATGGACACGTTCCCCAGGACATGCCAATGGGGCGCAAGCTGCCCCCCAGCCCTTCGCGTTTGCTTTGTGAAACCTCAAATGTGCGCCGCAGGCATTGCGACGCCATCACCTGGAGCCCAATTTGTACGCTCTGCTCAAAACTAGGGTGTAACAGGCAGAACAAACAGGCGAAGTGCTCTCCCTTCAGAGGTGCTTGCTGCCAAACCTTTCACAAAAGCTGCTTTTTTTTCCCCCCTTGTAGCAATTCCCCGCTTCAACCAAAGCGACGAAATCCAAAAGGGGAAAGCAAACAAACAGCTGGCTTGGAAAGCAAGAGCAAAAAGGGAGATTTATTCCAGGCTGTGGGTAATGCATCATATGAGCTGAAGGAATATTTTCCATGCCTCTTGGGCAATATTTGAGTTTTAGGGCCTGAGGAGCTAGGCAGCATTTGCAGGCAGTTAGCGTTTCCAGGCTCCTTTACACTTGGCACCCACGTCAACCGTTTTCCTTGGAGATTTGCAAGCACTTTGCAACCGTACATTAATTATCCCACCAGCCCTCCTCCTCCACAATGAGATTTCTCTTTCCCTCTAATGTGCCTGTGATAGGGGCAGGGGAAACTGAGGCATGGCGAGGCTGTCAGCCTGCAGCAGGGCTGAGGTAGGGGGGCTGCATGCTGTCCAGCTCCCCTTTCCATTGCAAAACTGCCCTTCCCTTCACAAAGCGTGATCCACAGTGACAGTGTTTCCCTCCACCAGGCGCTTCCCACCCCATCCCCGAGGAAGGCACAGGCAGATCAGCTCAGAGAGCCTCAGTACCACAGAGCAGAGAAATAGAGAACCAGTGTGCTTAAAAGGCCGAGCAGGCAGGCAGGAGTGGGGTGGCAAGCAGATTAGCAGCCGTATCCGATTCTCTGCACGTGTGACAAGGCAGCGGAGCACAGTCGGGTTGGGAAAGGGGGAGAAGGGGTGTTTTAATCAGTCACATGGAGGGAAACACGGAAGATGCTGGACCTCTGTCAAGTGCCAGCAGGTTATTAACCTACTAGCCAATGGGGGGGGGGGGGAACCCTTACAGGCTCCTGGGAATTCAGTTATAACGGGACTGCAACAATCCTGGATGCTTGGATAATCAACAAAGCATCTCAGCCTCTTGCTGAGATCAGCAAATGGCTCAGGGACCGTTTTAGTTTTGCTGTTTCCTCGCTGGCCCCGGCTGGCCCCGGAGCAGGGTCCTGGTTGCAGAGCTGCCGGCAGACCCTTTTTGGGATGGGGGTTCTCCAGTTGTTGCTTGTGGGGCTCCCGATGGTCACCCCCTGGGACCTTGGTGCCCTGCGCTGCATTTTGGGGTGGGAGGTGGCGGGGCGGAGGTGATGCTCACCTGATGGCCTGAGCCTGGCTGGGACGAGGTGAGGAGTGGGGCTGTGATCCCCTCCCGAGCTTTGCCCGTGGCACGGAGATCCAGCCGGGCACGTCACCACTCACAAGGAGCCACGCAGATCTCCAGCGCGCTGCCGTCCCTCTGCTTCCTCGCACGACCCGACCTGCCGGGATAAAGTCAGGCAGCTGCCCGTGACTTCTTCACTAGTGGGCAGAGGGCAGCAGGAGCTCGCTGCCAGCAGAGGAACAGCCCTGGGCGAAAACCTGCAAGGAGAGGCAGGGGAGAGGGAGGCACTTGCTGCTGATCGGCCCCACTGCCTCCCCACACTCAGCATGCCCTTCGCTGGTAACACTGAGGTGAAACGGGGTGACACCGAGATGCAACAGGGTGACACCGCTGCCCCCAAAGCTTGTGTGCCCGGTGAGCAAACGGCCTGGAGACGCGGCAGGGAAGGGCCTTGGCCCTGAGCACCTCCAGCCCAGTGGTGGGGTGAGGAGGGGCCACAGGGCCACCGGTGTTTTCCAGCTGGGCAAGCAGAAACAAACCCCATTGTCCACCCGGCGGGCGCAGCTCAGCAAGGGGCCTGGGGCTGGTGTGGGTGGTGGGGTCCAGCCAAGCTCCAGCCCCTATCAAACTGCTGGAGGGGAGGGCCTGGTGCCCCTGTGGGACAATAGCATCTTTGGGACCAGGGTTACCCCCCAGCTGGCAGACTGGGGTGGACACAAAGCCCTCTGCCCCAGCCACTGCTGAGGATCTCCTGTCCCTGCCACCTCCTGGGCACCATTGTTCCCGCAGCAATCCCTCCCTCCTCCATCCCCATCCCTGTGCCTCCCTCCCTGCACATCTTGCCTCCCTCCCTGCACCACTGCTGCCCTCTCCTCAGCTCCAGCTGCCCATTTGCTTACTCTTACAAGCATTTACTGCCTAATGACACCAATTAGCCGCGGAGTTGCTGGGTGGCTAGTTATTGAGTAACAGCCATGCAGCCACTGGCCAAGGGTGAAATGTTACCCCTGCAGCAGGCACTGTCCACCTGCCAGGGGCTGAGCTGAGTCCTGGGTAAACTCAAGACACGCAGTGCAGGCTCACACTGGTACTGGCGGAGCCAGGGTTAACCCCTGTCTCAGAGGCAGGCAGGAATGCCCTGCAGCATTTAGAAATGGCAGCCCTGGGGGCATGGCCACCAAGCACCCTGTGTCACCCTGTTGTGGTCTCACGCTGGGGTGTCCTTGGTGCAGGATGGAGCTGGCGTGCGTGGAGGGAGCCACACTATAGTCAAGGCCATCCGGGCTATTGAAGCAGTGCTGGGGGCACATCCCACTTCTTGGCTGGCAGCAGCAGCCTCCCGCAACAGAGCAGAGGCATTGAGGAAGGAGCTGGCTGGCGCCCAGCCACCCTTTTAAAACACCACCAGGGAGCTGCAGGCGGCTGGGAATGAGGGAATCTGGCAGGAGGAAGGGTGGGCAGCAGCCGCTGTGTGGTCCCACTCTCCCCCACAAAGCCCATCCACACCCTGGCAGAGCCAAGTGCCCAGCGGCTCCCTGCATTTCCGTGCACCATCTAAAAGGCAGAAGAAGCCTTTCTGGAGGATGGCTGAATCCCAGCCTCGAGGGATAGCCTGAAGCCATGGCTCCCCATCAGCCCTCCTGAGGCACCTTGGTGGCTCCAGTGTGCTCGGGCTCTCAGGGAGTTGCCGCCACAGCTGGGGGCTGCCTGCCCTGCACGACAGGGGCAAGATGCCTGCCTGCTCTCCCAGCCAGCCTGCTCCCTGGGCAGGCTCTGTGGCCACCAGCACCACAGGGACCATGGCACATGGCCACCTGCAGAGACAAGGGCTCCAAACACAGCCCCAGGAGCTCTCACGGCCATGCCGGCCCTGGTCTGTGCCTGGCCCGACAGTCGCTGGCTGGCGTGGAGGAATTCAGCTCTGTGCAAACGTCTGGCACAGCTGACCAAATCCTGTTTGGAAACTAAGCCCGTCCTGTCATGCTTTCCCCCATGGGCAAATTGGCGGTGGAGCTGTGGCTGAATGCTCCCAAACATCCCCCAGGGAGATCTCCAGGAGGGCCCTTTCCCACAGCTTCCAACAGCACCAGCCGTTCATTACTCCCCCTCCCTGCCAGCCACACTTCCGTGGGTTCCCAAGCTGAAACACGGCCCCCAGGCCACCTGGCAGAGCTCAACCGTGAGATGCCAAAAGAAAGGCAGGCCAAACGCACAACCGGCAGCCCGGCCGTTGGGTATCGCCTGGGTATCGCTTGGAATGCCCTCCCTCCCTTGGCCCCTCCGCCACGGTGAGAGTCTACCCATGGGCAGAGGTGCCCCAGGGGTAGAAGGAAACCCTCGGAGGCTCTTGCACCCCTCAGGCGTGGGGCTGGAGTACACTGCTGGGAGCCTGCGGCACCCTGGGCTCATGTCGCTGGGGGGGCCCTGGCAGCTGTCCCCAGAGGGGAAGCACCCGCTTCTGGCCCCTGCCCGCCCTCGCTGCAAAGCTGCCTGACCCCGAGAGGGGCTTTTCTGGGCGCTCTTGCTGGGGGCTGTGGTGGGGACCCCCCAGCGCAGCGGCAGAGCACCCACAAACTCATCGCCGGGAAGCGCGCGGGCCGGTGCTGCCCCCTACCGGCGGCAGCCCGGCGCAGCACCCCCTTGCGGCGGGCACGGGACGCGGAGGCCCCCGGATGGGCGGCGGGCAGCTGTGGGCCCCCTCCCGTGACCGGGGAGCACGGGGAGCCCACGGGGAAAGGCTTAGCCGGCCTATAGGTTTAAGTGGCCCCGCGGCATGCGGGAGGGAGG
The DNA here is from genome assembly GCF_030936135.1 of Gavia stellata. NCBI lineage: Eukaryota > Metazoa > Chordata > Aves > Gaviiformes > Gaviidae > Gavia > Gavia stellata. Next base: position 19,943,300 of record NC_082595.1, read on the forward strand.
GGAGGGAGCACAGCAGTGGCGTGCTCCCAAAAGTGGGGAGCTAATGGATGGTGGGAGAGGATCCGGCCTTTCTGAGTCAGGGAGCATCCCAAGCCGCTCCCCTGGCAGGGGGCTCGTAGGGAGAGGCAGGCGAGAGCCTGAGCACTGGGACCCCAGGCCCCCCGTGTGGATGAGGAGGCAGTGGGCTGGAGCAGGGAGATGGGGCATCACCGGCATTGGGAGCTGTGTGTGCGAAGTGGGAGCAGGCACCCTAAAGTGTGGGCAAGGATTTGGAGGGCTTGTTGCGTGTGCTGTGCTAACCCACGGCTATGCTGCAGAGGGGGGGGCTAGGGATGAGCGAGAGCCAGGAAATCTGGGGGTTAAGCAGGGAAGTCCAAGGGCAGAAGCTCCAGCTCTTGGATTGAGGGCAGTGAAAAAGAGAAGGGCAGCATTTGCCTGTAGGTAACATACCATGGAGAAGGGCAGGGATGGTGTTAGGAAGCAGATTTCAGGGTCCTGCTGTCACCCAGGATGGATCACATGAGGACACAACGCAGTGACATTCACCCTGAGCACGATACCTTTCCTGTGGGGCTGCGCTTGCAGCTCAACTGTAGGCCACAGAGAAAGGGGTCCTGGCTAGTCCTCTGAGAGCCCTGAGTCTTGCAGGGGTAAGATGGGATGGGATGGGACAGGGAAAAGCACGAGGTGCACCTCCTTGGCGTAGCTCACTTCTCAGAAGTCAGCTCGCCTGCTTCTCCTCACCGCCCTGGGCTATGAGGCAGCCAGGAGCATCCTTGTGCCTCTGCCAAGTGCCATAGGGCCAAGAGGGGCTTCTGGCACTACCTTCCAAGGGGCTCATGGCCTGCGGCTCACTCAACACATTCATCCTCAACTGCCTGGGACTCACAGACAGTATCCGGGGAAACACAGCCTGCTCTGCTAACACTGCGACCCAGACCCAGGAAACCTCCTTTGTGGCAAGCCAGAAGGGGAAAGTCAGCCCTGACAACCATGGTGGCTGGCTTCCCACAAAGACCCCCCCCATTCTGAGAAGGAGCTGCAAGCATTACCTACTCCCTGCATCACTCTCCCTGCAGGACCTGCCATCTCCAGTGGGTGCAAGCAAGTGGAAAAGCCTCACCTGGTTTTCGCTAGTGCTGTATCCTGGGATGGCAGAGCTGGGAAGCTTTGCAGCAGGGCTGAGCTGCTGCGCGGTGCCCAGCAGTGCTGGTGCTGTGCTGCTGCTGGCCTTGCGTTGTAGCTGCAGTCATGGAGGTGCTGGGATCCCTGCAAAAAGCCAGGCTTCTCGAGAAAAAAAAAGAGCTCCACAAAAGCCTGGCTTCCCAGTAAGCCCCGGAGTGGCTCGTTGCTGACAGCAGCTCAGGTCAGGGCTGCCCGCTCTGATGCAGGACAGGGCCGCTCTAGATGCTCTTGGCAGGGAGCAGGGGCTCCTTATATATCTGTGCACGAGACAGCCGGCACAGTGCAAGCAGGCCAGCACCAGCACGTAGCCATGCTCCTCCACCATGTCCTCCATCATCTTTCCTGCACAGGCCTGGGGACCACGACCGTTTCACTATCTCCTACCACCTGTCCGTGTCTGCTTCCCTCGCTCCCTACCTTTCCCCATCCATCACAGCCCCTACAGCACCCACTCTCTCCCCAAGGCAGCACCAGGGCGCAGGAGGGATAGGTTCAGCAAGCAGTAGCAGAGACCCTCTTTTCTTACCTCTTGCATGAGACCTTTACCGCAGCAGCAGAGCAGCACCCTGACCTTAAAGAGGCACCACAGATGCGTGGGCAAGGGCCATGCCACGAACCCTACGCTGCCTGTACCTTCGTCCCTCTCTCCTCTGCACGAGAGGTCAGGCTCCTGCAAACAAGCCCTGGGCTAAGCCTCGGGCCCTGGGGGCAGCCGGGACCTCTGCACCAGGCCAAATCACGCTGAGGGCAGCCGGGGAATGGTGCCTGGGGAGGAAGGAGCTTCATGGGGAATGGTGCAAGGGCAGAGGGCGGGCTCGCAGCTCCCAGCAGTCGGCCTACAAATAGAAAGGGTCATGGGAGAGTGCCCGGCTACGGGGACAAAGGGCCTGCGAGAGGCGGATGGGGGTGCAGCAGAATCTCTGGCGGGGGTGGTACAGCACCAGGGCCTCCAGGAACAGGGAGGGCTCTCCGGTGGTGTCCCCTACAGTGCAGGCACCCCCAGGAACATACAGGAACATATGGGACTGGTGGGGCAGGGAGGGAGCCCGTGCTCAGGGAAGGCTGGGACTGACAGAAGAAGGTAACAGGGGCCAGTAAGAGGTGGCTTAGCCAGCCCTGGGGTGACATCCCCACGGGCAGGCTAGCCAAACACCGTACCCAGCTGGCTGGTGCTGGGGGGGGGTGGGGGGGAGGCGTTTGCTGCCCCATGGCACTGTCCTGCTGCCAGCCATATCTCTCGGGACAGCTCCCCTGCCCAGCCCTGTGGGGGGTCCCGGAGGGGGAGAAGAAGGCAGCAGCACCCAGTACAGACAGGAGTGCAGAGCCGAGCATGTTGGGGTCAAAGCACCCATCGGACGGCCTGCCACCCCCGCAGCACCCCAACCTCGGCTGCCCTGCACTGCCACGGGCCGGGTGCCAGGGCTTCCCCTGAGCGTTGCCACTGCCTCTACCAGGGTCCCCGCTCTGCCCCAGCACCCACCACTCCCGGGCAGCAGGCACCGGCCCATAACCCCGTGCCCCGTTTACAGCCTGCGGCAGCAGTCCCCAGCCCTCCGGCCGGCGCGTCCCTGCCCATGGCACGCAGCGCAGGGAGCTCCTGTCCGGCCCGGGGTGGCCCGGGGCACAGCCACGCTTGCTTACATGTTTTTTTCCGGAGCTGGCAGGCTCCTTCCCGCGGTGCAGCCGGCGGACAAGGCAGGATCCCGCACCGTTCAGGCAGAGCGCTGCCAGCAATGCCTGCCTGGGGCTCGCCAGGTCCTAGCGCGCTGCCTGCCACGTCAAGGACACAGCGCAGACGGGAGCAGGACAGCGCTCAGCCCCAGCCCAGGGCCGGCCCTGGTGCCGCCGGCACTGCAACCCGGTGCTCCCACCCCTGCCTAACCCTGCCTCTCACCCCGCTCTGCCCCGGGCCCCCCAGCTGCAGCACCCGCAGCTGCGAGAAGGATGCTGCTGGGGTCGTCCCGCTACCGCACCCCGGCACAGGGGTGCCCCGTCCTCTGGCTTCTCTCAGTGCATCCCCCTCCTCCCGGAGCAGATGGCTGGCCCGCCTGCCCCTGCGCCCTCCTGGGGACCCTGCCCCGGGGGTTCCTGCCCTGGGAGGGGGGCATCGCTGCGCTGTGAGTTTGCCCAGGCAAGGAGGGGAGGGTGCCGGCAGCCAGCCCCACCACTGCTGCTCCCCCTTTCACCCTGACCCCTGCAGCGGGCCCAGGCTCCAAACCCTCCTTGTAGCCACGGGACCAGAGAGCCCCGGCTCCTGGTTGGGGTCCACCCGGGGTGGGGGAGCAAGGCAGCAGCTGATGGCTCCAGGAGCTCAGCACAGGCCCCCGGCTGCAGGGTGACCTTGCAGAAGGACTGCCGTGCAGCCAAAATGGGGGGCAAGTCCTTGGCTCAGCGGAGCCGGGCTTGGAGCCGGACCCCTCCCTGGTACCCGGGGGAACACGGCACAGAAGGAGTAGCGCTTGCTCTGCTCACCCTGTTGCCTGCACCCTGCCCACACCCTGCCCTTACCTCGAGGGCTCAGCTCTCCTGGTGCCAGCTGATGCTGCCTGCAGCCTCCTCACTGCCTGGCGCCAAGTGGGGTCGTGGTTTCCTGCAGCGGCCGGACCAGGGTGCAGAGGCTCCACTGCCCCGCAGGCTCTGTAGCCGGAGCGGGTTTCAGAGACCTGATGCTGGCTGGAGCCAGCTGAGCAGGGCTCCTGCTGGCTCAGCAGGTGGAGGCTGCATGCACTGGCGGATTAGCGGGGGGGAAGTGGCTTCTGCCATACGAACCGCAAGCAGGATTCGTCAGCGGGTTGCAGCGGCCGAGCGCCAGCATGGGGAAGGAGAGAGGGGAGGCTGTGTGAGGGCAGCCGCGGCAGAGGGACAACGCAGCCCTTGCAAGGGGTATAGCCCTGGGCACCTAGAGCGGTGCTGCGAGTGCCAGCGTCATCCCTGGGATGGGGGCACCTCTCCAGTGGCACACGTCACCCTGCACTGCTGTGCTTGTCTCGGGCTATGGTGGGACACTTGTTGAGCCCCCACCCCACCACGGGTCTGCATAGGCCCGCTGGGGCCCGGGCGGGGGGGGCCCTCAGCAGAGCACCCTGCACCCGCTGCTCCCTCCACCGGGCCCCTCAGCTGCTCAGGAATGAACTGGCGCCTGCCCACCGGCTGCTCTCCTGGTATGTGTGGCCGGAGCCATGAATGCCGTGCCTCGGCCTCCTCCCCAGCCAGCCGGGGCTGGCCCCCTCCCAGGGCATCCCCCCCCAGCCCCAGCCACCCTCTCGCCTCTTCCCATTAAGGCAGTGCAGGTGGCCGAGCTTCAGTGCTGGAGAAAAACAGGTGCCAGAGCCAAAAGCAATGGAGCTGAGCAGAGGCTGGGGAGAAGTAGGGGGAGCACAAAAAGCACACACTCCCCCACCTGCATGGCAGTACCCCTTGCCCACACTTCTTCCCATCCCCTCCTTGGGACCATGGAGAAAGCCCCTCTGCAGGTGACACTGGTGTGCCCACCTCCACCTCCTTGCCTGTCCCCAGCCCCAGGGAGGCTTCCCCCCCCCTCCGTGGGGGGGGAAGAAGCGGTGGTCGGAGCAGCCCTGCACCCACGTTTCTCCTCTCCCAGCCCTTGCTGCAGAGCTGGGCTACAGCCAGCACTTCTATTTTAAGCCCCACAATGTGGATGAGGAGGCAAGGGGGTGTGTGGCCAAGCCTCGCAGCCTGCTGGGGAGAGGGCTTGCTACCCATGGCCCCGGAAGCTTCCCCTTCTTCCCCCGGGGCTGGTGCATGCTCAAGGGCAGTCTGGGTCAGCAGCTCTTTCCCCTGCCCAGTGCAGGCAGGAACCAGGGCAGCTGAAGCCGGCATAGCCCAGTGAAGTTATTGCAAAATATCAGGGATGGAGGAAGCCCTCCATGGCACGCAGCATCCGCTGGCTGGGACCTGGGCCCGCAGCCATCCTGTGAGAGAGGAAGGGCAGGGCTGCGGGGGCAGGAGGATTTGCTCTACAGGCTGTGGCTTCCCTGCCAAGCTCCTGCGGCAGGGAAAAAGGGCCCAGGTGCCCCATGGGATTAGCTGGGCTGGGTGCAGGCACAGAGGAACCACAGGACAAAGCATCCTTGGGAGAGGCACCAGATGGCTCAGGCTTCTAATGAGCAGGACTGAACCCCACTGCAGGGGCCCCCCTCACCTGAAGCTCCCCCCACCCCTTAGCAGGGACCACCTTGCAGAGCCCCTCTCCTCCTGCGCTGATAGGTGCTGCTGGAGAAAGAACCTCCCAGACTAAGTGTCTGTTTGTTTTTTAATAAAAACAACCCCCCACCCCCACCCCTGCTTGTGCTGTGTGTCAGCAGGATGCCTGGGGAGCTGGCGGCACCCAGGGAGAGCACCCAGTGGGCAGGCAGGAGGGGTGCTCAGCGCCGGGCTGAGGCTGGGGGCAGTGGTGGCTGGGGCATGGTGCAGCCCCGGGGCCGGCTGGAGCGGAGCCGCTTGCCACAGCCTCTCTCCCCCGGGCAGGCGGTGAGCAGTGAGCTGGTGCTGGGAGCGGAGACCATGCCACGATGGCACCCAAGAGGAGGATAAAGGGCAAGCTAGGGCTTTTCCCCTCCTCGGCTGGGGCTCATTCCTTCTTCCCAAAGAACTTCTTGAAGACGGATTTGTTCTTGGGGCGAGGGGGGCCTGGAGTCTTCTCCCCCAGCGTGTCCCGCGGGCTCCCAGGCTGTGCCACAAAGGAGTGGCAGCGTGCTCGGGGCACAGCCGGTGCTTGCTCCCCGATGTACAGCGTGACGGAGTAGCTGCTCCCGGCCTCCACTGGCTCCTTGGGCACAGCCACCGGGGTGATCTTCTGGTAGGTGGCTGCAAGATGGAGCAGTTACTGGGGAGGGCAGGGTGCCAGCAGGAGCTGCCAGCCCTCCCCGAGTGGGGGCTGCAGCCCAGGGCACAGGGATGTGGGACAGGGTGGGTGCTAGAGCAGCATGGCACCTGCCCTCAGGTGTCTGTGGGGACAAAGGCAGTAGTGCCACCTCCTGGCAGTGACAGTGAAACCAGGGCTGTACCTGAGGTGAAGGAGTAGGACCTCCTCTTGTTGGCCACCAGCCCGTAGTCTTCTTGGCAGCTGTTGTCCCACAGCCCAGGGGACCCCCTAGGTGACCACTGCTGCTCCCTGTGCCCGGCCCCATGAGCATCCTCTGAGGCAGAATGGAGACACATCACAAGGCAAGGCCACCACGAGACACCCCTGTGTCAGCCCCAAAGAGGACCGGGAAATATGCGATCGTCCCAGTATTACAGGAAGTAAAGGAAGGTAAGTGGTCCTTCCCCCAACCCCAGTCCCAGGCATGGGCCCTGGAACTCCTGATCCAGACACCACCGAGTTCAAGACTGACCGACAACCTTCAGCTTCCCTCAGTCAGCTCCCTTGCACCTCTCTGGGCTGGGGAGAGGAGTCGGGGGACAGCAGGAGCCCAGCCAGGCAGGAAAGTCACCTGTTGCTGCCACAGCCCCGTTGGCTGGGCCATCCTGGCTGCCCAGAGGCCACTGCGGCCGTGCCTTTGAGTGGGGTAGCACCACGATCTCCTGGCTCTTGGTGGTCGCAACCTGATGATGTCCCTGCAGGTGGGAGCTCCCAGGGCTCGGGACCTTGCTGAAACTGGAAAGTAGCAGAGATACAGTGAACCAGACTGGCCCACCGATGCCCTGCTAGAGCAGCACACACCGGCAAGCATGGGAGACAGTTGTACCAACGCGACACGGTTGGCCGGCTCCTGGCTACTCACCCCCCAGCACTGCCGGTGCCCTCGACACATTGTGCCGCTGCCTGGAAGTAATCCACTTCAGGGAAACCTGGGGGCACAGCAAACATCCCGCTGGGTGCTCTAAGTGCACAGGACTGTCCCATGGAGCCCGCCCCAGCTCTGGCTGGCTGAGCTGCCTAGATGCCCGTGCTGCAGGGCTGGCCCCTCCAACCTCCTGCTGTAGCACCTGCTCTTGGTCCTGCCAACCAGCCTAGGATTTCACGGCAGGGCCTGAGCCCCCTCGGGTATGGGTACAGCAGCAGGAAGACCTCAGTATTACAGATCTCCTTGCCTGGAGGACTGGCAAGGGGTTTCCAGGCCTCGCAGAGGACATGGAGGAAGACTGAGGCGCAATTATAATTTTCCTGACACTGGCTTTTTGCTGCTGAGGCTCCACTGACGTCAGTCGTGCTATTCCTGATTTATAACTGTGTATGTGGTGTGAAAACAAAGTCTCCAAATCCTGCCTGGAAGAGAACTGCTGTTCCCGAGGCAGGTTAGGAGGATGCATAAATCAGAGACAACGCCGTGCTGCTTCTCTTCTGACACACCCCCCCCCCCGCCATGTATCAGAGGGCTCGATGGGGGCTGCACACCCATAGTAACTGCATACAGCTGGGCCCCCACTCTGCCAGCAAGGGCTGCTCACCTGAGTTTTGCTGCAGCTTGGAGACCCATTCGTTCATGAGGGGCTGGGAGGGGGCCCTCAGGAGGTACTCAGAGCCATCCCGCAGCCTGTGGGGGGGGAGAACAAGTCAGCGATGAGAGATGTGGGGTGCAGATACCACAGCCCCTGCCAGCCTGGGAAAGAAGGGAAGCAGGTGAGAAAGAAAGAAGGAAATCCTCCTCTAAGCACCAGACCAAGCTGGCCCTGGCTGGGGGTGTTGGTGTGTGTCTGTCCCAGCAGAGACATTAGGCAGGGCTGTGGCTATGAGACCCCGGCTGCCCTGGGCTGGGGTGACTCACTGAAGCCTGAAGCAGTTGGTCTTCTTGGTGTACTCAGCGTCCGGGGTGCAGACCGCCCCAGAGAGGTTCAGGGGAAGGGCCACCACGGAGCTCTGCAGCACAGGAAACAGCAAGAGCAACAGCGGGATTGGCAGGCTTTCCCTTCCCTGGCCGCAGGAGTGAGGGTGCCCCACTACCTGCCCCCCACCCCACTGCCAGCCCGTTCCCATGTCACCCCGGTCTCCCCCACCGCACCTTGAGGCTGTCCCTGCGGTCCTGGTAGAAGCACAGCGTCTGCCTCATCAGCACGGCATGGAAGAGGCCCCAGGCCCGGCAGTTGGCCTGCGGGACACGAGCAGGGGACAGCTGTGATGCCAACATATTCAGGAGAAGACAGGCAGCCCCTGCCACTCAAAATGCCCCCCAGCCCCGGTGGGCTCTGCCCTCCCAGCATGGCCAGCAGCACTGCCATGGTAGTGCCAGGAGCATCCCTGGCTTCACTGCTGCCCCAAAACCTGGACGCCCCCCGCCATGTCCCAGCACACCAGTCCCGAAGGAGCCCCACAGCCCCACAGCCATGTACCTTCCTCCCTCCTGACTGCAACACGTGCTTCCTTTCCAGCGTCCCCTCCATCATCTGAAACTCCATTTTACCGGGAGGGCCCTGCAAAGGGACAAGGGGTGAGCAAAGCAGCGCTGTGGCCGGCGGTGCCAGCTCAGGCCCCACGGAACACGGGATCTGTCTGACCCATCCCTGGCGGGCAATGCCAAGGTGGGAATGGGACAACAGGAGCAATTTTCTGGCCGGGGCAGGGGCTGGGCTGTTTGTAGGCTTTTGGGGTGAAGTGCTGCCTTGCTAAGGCTGAGGGCTGGCAGGGGAGTGCATGCTGCACAGACCCACAAATTCAGCACCTATCTCTTCCTCACCCCGCCAGCTGGAGCAAAGGGGCCACTGGAGTTGGGGAGTCCCCAGACATAGGTCACGTTTGCTGGAGCAGGTAACCCAGCTGCTGCCTGGGGTGTCCCCCAACCACCTGCCTGACCCTGAGGGAAAGCCCCCAGCCCACGGCTCTCACCTTGCTGCCCTCTCTCTCCTCTTCCCCATGCCTCCACCGATCCCAGGCGCCGGGGCTGTCCAAGGGGGCTGCAGACACCAGCTCCTCTGCGTGGGGGCACACCCTGTGCCTGCTGGGACTGTCACTGCCGCTGTGCCCTGTGCCGGGGCTCTTCTCTCCCAACGGGCTGTGGAGGAGCCGGGCGGAGGTGGGAAGGGTGAACTTGGCCACTAGCACGTTGTTGGCCGACGAGAGGATGAGGGGCCCGCTGGCGGTGGCATCGGGGCTGGGCAGGCTGCCTGCTCCACTCCCCGGCCGGTGGCAGGCACGGCTGCCTGCCGACGGGCTGGGTGCCTGCCGCTCACCCGCCCCGTTCCAGATGGCCTGCAGCTCCTCCTCCTCTTCCTCAAACTGCCCGTGGGCAGGGTGGCAAACCTCCCTGGCACCCGACACGGCGCTGGGGGGCTGTGGAGACCCCAGTGCCCACTCGAAGACAGAGAGCTGGGTGGGGGCGGCAGGGGAAGCCAGGGACTCTCCGGGCTGGCCGCTGCCAGCTGGCCGCTGTGCACGGGCAGTACCAGGGATGGTTCCTGCTCTGCCTGGGATGCTGGCAGGGGACGGCCCAAGCTCCAGCCGAGCGGCTTCACGATGCCTGGCCCTGCCAGTGGCACTGGGGCTGCCTTCCTGGCCCAGCCGGGCAGCCAGCTTGTCCCCCTCCCGGCTGACCCACTTGTGCAGCCCACCTATGCGGGACGGCCGGTTTGGCCTGAAGTCCAGGATGTCTTCACTGGCACTGCCGGGGCACCGTGGGCTCCAGCGCGCCTCTTCAGCACTGTGTGCCCTTTGCTGTCTGTAGCTGGGGTTGAAGCTCACCTCCTCGAACCATGTTCCTCGCTCGCTCTTGGGGGATGTCCCCAGCCCCTTGCCGGGCCCCTGGGGACTATGCCCATCCACACCTACCTCCTCCTGCCATCCAGCCCTATGCATGCCTGTGGGGTCCCATGGCCTCAGCCCCCCACCCTGCCGCTGTTCCTGCCCCTCCACCTCCTCCTGCTGTACCATGGACCCTTGGTGGCAGCCCAGGACCACCCTGTCCTGGGGCAGCTCCAGGCTCAGCATGGAGCCCAGGGAAAGGTGGGGGCACGTGGTTTTCGGGTCAGGGAGGTGGGGGTTCCGGGGGGCAGCCCCACATTCGGCATCGATGTCCCGCACCAGGGGGTTCCTGACGTAGAGCAGCAGCTCCCCGAGCGGGGGTCCGGCGGCAGCCGCCCCCAGCCCACCCTTCCTCCAGCCGCACTTCTGAGGCCATGTGTTGCTGGGGCCATGGCACTCCTCAGGTGCAGGCTGCAGGGAGCTGGCGCCCATGATGCCCTGCAGTGTCAGCAGCTGGGCCTGCTCGGCCCTCGCCCGCTCCCGCCGCTGCAGGCTGTTGAAGAGGGAGCCGGCCCCAGCCTTAGGGAGCGTGTGGGAGGTGGCCGGCGTCCCGCTGCTGGATACTGGAGGGCTGCCCATGGCAGCAGGTGGTCGTTTCGTGCTGGAGGTTTTCCCAGACTCCACCTGCACCTGGGGACACAGAGAAGGAGAGAGGGGTGACCCCCATGGCCGGAGCCTCCACCACCCCGCACCGACTGTCCCCTCTCCATGGTGTGCCTGGGCAAGCAAGGAGGCGGTGGGGGCAGGCAGCTGAAAACCCTTGCCAGCAGCACATACAATCTGGGAGCGGCAGGGCTTCACGCCAGCCCCCTGATGGCTGCTCCCATCTCGGCACAGACAGGGAAGAGGCAGGCAGGGGAATGCCTGCCCATGATGGAGTCCCCCAGGTGTGGTGCAGTGGGGGCTGCCTGTGCAATACGGCTCTCCCCTGGCACCGCTGCCCTCCAAGCCACCACTTTTGGGTGGCTATGGAGACTGCAGTCACTGCTGCCTGTCCCTGCTACCCCTGCATGCCCCCAGGCAGCAGAATGGGCAAATGGAAGGGCAGGGGTTGAGCACAGCCCCTTCCCCACAGAAACCCTCTCCAGCCCAGCTGCAGCCCCTCTCCTGGGTTTCCACAGCTGCAAGGATGAAAGCGAAGGGCTTTGCCTGCAGGAGCTGGGGCAGTGTCCCCCTGTACCCCTTAGGCCGGAGGGTGCCCGTTACAAAAACCCTCCTGGCAGCGGGGCAGCCCCTCGCCCTACCTCGATGCCCTCTGGCCTCCTGCCCTCTCCCTCCGGCTACCCACCCTGACTGGGCAGGGGGCCCAGCGGAGGCTGCCCCTGGGGCTCCTCACACACAGCCCTTCACACGGGCTCCGGAGTGACAAACGGATGCAAGCAAAATAACGGGCTCCCAGCCCAGAGTTACAAGCCATGCAACCCGGAGCGAGCCCCCTCCCCAAAACATGCACCATTGCACAGCCCCATCCACCCTTGTCCCTTTCACTTCGCTGCACAAGGGACTCCTGCTGCCTCCCAGCAGTGGGGTGGAGAGGCTCTCCCGCTGGCTGCCAGCCTGCCCTGCCTCCCGTGGCCACCAAAACCACTTACCTGGGGGGCCAAACTGCAGCCAGCGCCATCCAACTCCCCTCCTCGCATGCGCCAGCACCCACACTCTGGTGCCCATGGCACTGGGATAGTTTCCCCTCTCCCAAGGGACCACCACTGGCAGGGCACAGCGGCACAGCCAGAACGGTCGGTAGCAGGCAGGTTCACACCATGCAGCCACTCCGCCCGGCATGCGGCCTCCCCAGGGGACGTTACCTCTTCCACTGGCTGGCGAGGCGGCTTTCTCTTTCGCTTTAAACTACCCCAAGTGTTTCCTAAAAGCCCCTGGCAGCGCTTCCAAAAGGTTTTACAGCCTGAGGGTTTAGTGGTGGGGAGCTGAGCAGAGGGGGGAAAGAGAGACAGAGAGAGTTGAGGGCAGAGTGGGTGAGGAGCCGCAGCAGGAGAGCGCAGGCAAAGGGGGTGGTGCAAGCTGGTCCTCAGCCCTCGGGCATCGCTCAGCATCAGCACAGCCAAAGGTCCCTCTCCTGAGACTGATACTAGCTCCAACAGCTCGCTTGGAAACAGCCTGGTGTGGTCCCAGCACAGGGCCTACCCCACAGACCTCAAAGCCTCCCCCTCTGCATGGCTGCACAGCTCCAGGGAGCCGTGGCTGCATGGTGGTGGCCGGCCCTGGGACAGGCACTGGGTGCTCACCCATGGTTCTACCGAAGCCACCTACCGTCCCCCACGTACCATCCGCAGCGCCTCCTCCCCCAGCTGCTCGCTGCTGGCCACCGGCTGTGCCTTCTTCTTCTCGCCCTTCTTGCCGATGCTGAGGATGAGGTTGACCGTCCCCCCCAGCCCGCCAGAGCCCCGCGGCGGCAGCAGCAGCGTGGAGGTCTCGGCAGGATCCCAGATGACAGCCTCCTCAGGGGGTCCTGCACCGTGGGGTGTTGAGCTGCCCCAGCTCTGCTCCACTCCCGATGGGGCATCTGAGATGGGTGATGCCAGTGGGGAGATGGCCATTCCTGCTGGTAGCCACGGCTCCGATCTTTGAACGGGCTTGAGGAGGGAGCAGGGCGTGAACTCCACTGGGCTGTGGATGCTCTCCAGCTGGGGCCAAGCACAAGGGGCGTGCTGCTCCTGGGGAGCAAGGCAAGAGAGAGAACGTGGAGGAAGGGCTGCTGGGGCCAGGCACTTGCTCAGGAAAATCTTCCCTTTGCCCTGCTTGAACCCCAGGAAGTCCCAGAGGTATTGGCACACATCCCCCCCCCCCCACTTCTGCACCACCCACTCCATCCGGTGCCTTTGCTACCCTCAGCCTTGAGGCCGGCCCTGCTCCCCGACAGTCTCAGCATGGCTGGGTACTCACTTGGCCAGTGGGGGACAAGCCCAAGGGGCTCTCCAGGTCCCTTCTGTCCTCCTGCTTGCTCCCCAGGTCCCGCTGGTGCCTCTGTGCTCGCCAGCGTACCAGCACCCAGCCCAGCATGCTCTGCAGCTCCTCCAAGCGCTCCTTTATCTGAGGGGAGGAGAGATGCTGGGCAGCCTGCAAGGACCCCTGGCCCAGGGACACTGGCCCTACCAGGACACCTCACTACGGAACATTGTAGGAGGTTTTTTGGACCAGGATACAGTCAGTCACATCACCTCAGGTCTCAGCATCCATTGCCCTGAGGATGCATGGCTGGCCCCGTACCACTCACTGGGGCTCTGCACCTGCACCTTGCTCTCTCTGCTAGGGACTGTCCCCAGAGGATTTGGGGGGCTGCTGAGGCTTTCCCTGACCCCATTTCCCCTGTCCTTACTGTCGCACTCAAGTAATGCTCCTCAGACACCAGCTGCTGCCCCAACACCGCCAGTGCTTCAAACTCCTTGAGCTTCCCTTCGATCCTCCTCTCCAGCTCCTCACACGGAGTCTCCGGGAGGCTGTGGCTGCTTGGGCTTTCAGAGAAGATCTGAGCCCGTGTGTCCTCCGTCCAGGAGCTGTGGGCACATGAAAGATGGGCTGAGGGGGCTGAGGAATGACCCAGCCCCTCCTCAGTCCTGCAGGCCCCAGGGAAGCCATTCCCATGCTCAGGGATGACTGGAAGCAGCTCACTGGGGTAGCGGCAAGTCTGGTGAGGCAGGGCAAGATGCCGTGGGACTGCCCCATGCCAGGCAGCCCTGGCATAGCCCTTTGTTTCAGGCTCCCCATGGTCTTGCCTGGCTGCAGCTCTGGCACTGCCCACGTACTCGCCAGCAGCCCGTGTTCTGGCAATGCCATGCTCTCACCAGCTCCCCCCCAACCACTGCAGAGGCAACCCCGACGGCTCATTGCCGCTTACATCATGGCTAAGTAATCCTTGAAGAAGTGCCGCAGCCGGCTGGCCTGCTGCACACGGGCCCGGGTCTCTCGCAGCAGCTTCTGCAGCCCTGTCCAGGCCCACAGTGTCCCCTGCACCTCCTGGCTGACGGGGCACAGCTGAGCAGGGCAGAGCTCTTGCAAGCGGGCAGCTGCCCTCTCCAGCTCCTCCAGCTGCCCCTGCAGGCTCTCTGACACCTCATGCTGAAGATCACAAGGCAGAAAAGGTTCAGGATGCATCCAAACCCTCTGCGCCCAGGCTGGACTCCCCTGCGTTCTGGGATGCAGGGATGGAGGGGAGGATGGAGGGGAGGATGGAAGGGAGGATGGAGGGGAGGATGGAGGGGAGGATGGAGGGGAGGATGGAGGGGAGGATGGAGGGGAGGATGGAGGGGAGGATGGAGGGGAGGACGCAGGCACAGGGCCTGCAGGGAGTGGACAAAGCCACCCTTGGTAGGGAGGACAGGCAGAGCGGAGGGCTGCCTGGTTTCCCCAGTCTGCTCACGTGAGTCACCTCCCCGCTGGCAGGAAGATGAGTGAGGTGCTGGCAGCTGGGCGCTGGCACACAGGAGCTGATGCAAGCTCTCTCCCCTCGCCTCGCCCGCACTGGCGGAGGGGAGTGGAGCGGGGCAGGGCTTGGCTCCGCTGGAAAATTCCAGCCTGGCCCACAGCGGTGTGCCAAGGCTTACAACACCTGGGCCCCCGGGGGCCAGCGCCTCCTCGGGACGGCCCCAGCCAGCCTCAACATCTCCCTGCCACGGGCACGACTGGCTACAGTGCTCCCTGGGTCTCACCTCCATCTCCTGCTGCCGGCTCAGCAAGCCCTGCAGCCCCTGGAGGTCCTTCTCGCTCTTCACTGTGGTGAAGCTGCTCTCTGCTTGGGTAGTGTCACGAGCCAGTGCCTCGGCTCTGCATCGAAGGGCCTCCAGGCGCAGGGGTACCTCCGCCACCTGGATGGGAGGGGGAGGGGTTGGGGGGTGAAGAGATGAGCCCCGGTGGGGGACCCCCTGTGCCACCACTCGCCACGAGGCCCCAGCCCACCCCAGCCTGGGGGCACCCTGCCATGCACCTGCAAAAGGGCAGGGAGCACCAGCCACAGGAGGGACAGGGATACCAGCTTCACACAGAGTGGTCCCCATGTATCCCAACGCCCTTGTGTCCCACTGGGACCAGCCAAGGTGCATGCCGTGTCCCAAACAGCCAGAATGTCCAGCTGCAGGTGGAAAACCTGGCTGCATCCCTAGACCCCCTGCCTCCATCCCCTACCAGGCGCTCCAGGCTCTCTCTCTCCGCTGCCACTTCCATGACCCGTTCCCGCTCCTTCGCGGCATCGTTCAGCATCTCCACGGCCTCCTGCAGCTCTCCCAAGGGGCGGCTCATGTCCTCGCTGCTCAGTGGCTGCCCAGCCTGGGCAGAGAGCAGGGGAAAAGACCCCTGCGAGCTGCAACGCCCACTCCCTGGCTGAAGCCAACAGAAACACTGGGTGTGAGGGAGATGGGAGGAAACTTCCCAGGCAGCTGGGCCAGAGTGGGGGCACCCCTGGGGTCTCCCCTGCCAGCCACAGACCAACCCTTAGGCTGGTCCCAGTTGCTGGGTGATCCCACGGGATGCCTGGCCCTGCTGCTCACCGCTGCAGGTCCCTGCTGGCTCTGCGCTTCCTCCTCTTGAAGGTCCTGCAGGAACTCAGACAGCACCAGGGAGTCACGCAGGTCTGCCGCCCGGCGCCGCAGGGCTGCCTGCACGCGTGCCAACCTGTGGGGACAGGTGCTGATCACAGGTGCTGGCACCCTCCACACCTCCTCGGGGCGAGCATCCTCCTCCCCGCACCTCCTTGGGTGCCTCCTCGCACCTCCACAGGATGAGCATCCTCCTCCCTGCCCACCCCGGGGACCAGAGAGAAGGAACCTTCCCCTGGGACTCACTTCTCCTCCACCATCTCCACCTTCCTCTGCATCTTCCTTGCACCTTCATGCTCGGCGGGTGGCTTGCCCGCCGCCTCCTTCTGCAGCGCCTGGAGCTTGAGGCCACACAGCAGGAGCTGCCTCTCCAGCTGGCCTGTGTCCTCCAGGTCCCGACGCAGCTCTGCCGGACTTCTCATGGTGGCTGGCTCTGAGAGTGACCCAGCCACAGCTTGCAGCCACCGCTCAGCACGGTCCAGCTCGCCCACCAGCCTCAGTGCCTGCGGGAAGAGTAGGGACCCCATCAGCCTGGCCCTGAGCCACCCAGGGGCAGCAGGAGCCATGCTGCCACCCCACTGTGGGTACCCAGGGCACCAGCAGCTTGGGCAGCACAGCTGGAGCAGCACATGGGCTGTGAAGCCAGCTGGAGATGTCACTGCCAGCACTGCAGCTCCTGTCCTTGTGGGCACAAACCTCGCTTGCTGATCCCCAGCAAGCTGCTGCGATTGGGGCATGCCCCTGTGCCCACCCCAGCCCTGTGCCTGCAGGTACCTTATCAATTTCCCGCAGCACGGCGCCGTTCTCCTGGTGCTTCCTCTGCAGGTCCTCCCACAGCTCTCCCAGCTCCTGCAGCATGGCCTCCACCTGCGGGGTCCCCGGGGGCCCCCCCGGCCCCGGCCCCTCCTGGGAGGCAGGGAGGACAGTTAGGACAGGCCCTGCCTGGTGTACCCTCCCCAACCCACACCAGAGGGGGCTCACCAGGAGCACAGCCCTGGCACTGGAGCTGGGGTCCAGGGGCTCCTGCTGCATCCGTGCTGCCTCCAGGCTCTCCACGTCCCCCACCGGACACGGGGGGACTCCAGGACCCGTGACCTCCTTGTGCGGGGACACAGTTTGCTGAGGAGCAGGGAGACATGGTGCATTAGTGCCCAGACCAGGGATGGGTATGAGTGCACAAGCATGCATGCCCACGAGCAGCGGGACAGGGTCGAGGAAGGGGTCTCCTTCGACACTGGCTCCCCTGGCCAGGCTGGGAGCAAAGGGGGCTCTTGGGGAGACATTACTGCATTCACTGCCTGACAGACATCCTGCACCCGGGGCTCCGGCTGCTGCATCCCCCACTCAGCCTCCGCCTCTCTCCTCTTCCTGCAGAGAGGGGGACAGTCAGAACTGCAAGGTCCCCCCTTTGCACAGGGGACCCCCATCCCCATCTCCTCTGACTCCATCCCACTCCCCACAGCCACATCCATGAGCTGGTACCTTTTGCTGTCGCTGCCATGAGGGGGCTGTCCCACCGCTGGGGAGCCAGGGCTGCTCTCCTCCCCTCTCTTGTGCTCCGCCATCTTTCCCGGCATGTCCTTCAGCGCCTACAGCACAAAGGCTCCCATTCCTCCTTTGCCAGCCCAAAGCATGCAACTCTTTGCCCTGGGCCTGGCACTTATCTCCTCCCATAAGCAGTGGGGCCAGGTCACAGGTGTGCTCAGCTTGGGCTTTGCCCAAAACCCAAGCACCTTTCCCACAAGCTCCCTTGTCTTCCCAAGGCAGAGGCGCTGGAGATGCCAGGAGGAAGGCAGACGCCTACGCTCACCGTGCTCCCGAGGCCTCTTGTCCGTTTGTCTCCTGCTTCCTTCTCCACAGCCCTATGGCCGCTATCGTCTCCTCGGGGCTCAGCACTCAGAGCTGCAGCTTCACCCACCGGCGAGCTGCTTGCCACTGGCGGAGCCTTCTCCGTCCTGGGAAAGAGGAGACAGAGACAGCCTGACAGGGGCTAAACCAGGTCTTTCCCCAAGGCTCTGGCTCCAGCACTGGGGGGGTCAGGGTTGGGGCCCTGGGGCTCCTGCTGGGCTGTGCCCTACCTCAGCACCTGCTGGAGCTGCACCCAGCTCTCCTTGACGTCTCGGTGCTTGGGGGCAACTCGGTCTGCCAGGCTGGGCTGCAGGCTGAGGAGCTGGGACACGGTCACATCCAGCATCTGGAGGAGAGAGAGCAGCCGGGGAGTGATGACAGGGCTGGCAAGGGACAAGCCACGGCGGCCATGGTGCGAGTGCGTGATGGCAACCCACCACCAGCCCTGTGGGAGCAGGAGAGGTGGTGTGTGCTAAGCCCGGTCTGCTGCTGCTGCCAGGGAGGGTCCCCTGTCCATCACACAGCCCCGGCCACCCCACGTGGCCATGAGGTGCCCACCAAACCCCCAGCCCTGCCGGTGCCAGCGCTGACCCGAGAAGGCACACAAGCTCCCCTCTGCCGGGATGCTCCCGAGGGCTCAGAGGATGAGGCAGAGCCTTGCACTTACCATCACCTGGCTGGCTATGTCCCTGACGTCCTGATCCCGGCCTGGGTCCACCTGCCCTGGCTTCCCCACACTGCAGACACTCCTCTGCTGTAAGAAGAAGTTGCAGCCAGTGGTGGGAGGAGGACAGGGCCCTGCCCTCGGCTCCAGCAGAAAGGGACACTGCAAAGCTGAGCTTGCTGCTCTGGCTCCCCATCTTGCATCAGGCTCTGTTCCCAGCTCTCTCCCCGAGCCCCAGGCTGAGGGTGCTGGGACCACAGCAGCCCCCATGCAGGGGACGAGAGCGAGGTGCTGCCCGCCCAGTTTCACTCTAGCTGTGCAACAGCCCCGCACCAGGCTGACCCTGGCTCCAGTGTGGTACCTTGGTGTGGATAGCCCCGAGCAGGGTATCCGCTTGCTGGAGGAAGGCAGCCACCTCCAGGGCCAGCTGCAGAGCTTCGTGGTGCTCCTTCAGGGTCCCCTGCAGCCGCAGCCACCTACAGGGGTGGAAGGGGAGATGTGAAGGGCAGCCTGTTCCCCCCTGGGGAGCTGTGCAGAAGTTGGGCAAGGAGAGGGAGGCAGGAGGTTCGGGGGTCCTGCTTCCCAGCCCATCATCTCCCTGCCCCCAGCTCGGCCCTGCTTGGCCCATGTGTCCTCCACTCACGTTTTGTTGAGGTGCTTGCGCCGGGCTGAGATACTCCTGCTCTCACTTTTGCCTTGTTTCTCCAGCTTCTGGGCCAGACTGTTCAGCTCCTCGTGCAGACTCTGGAACTGCTGCTCCTCCTGGACCGAGCAGAGAGACAGACATCAGCATCCTCCGGCCGTCCCTCCTGCCCCCCTCTCAGGGACCTGTGCCATGCCGCAGCCTCGTGGGGTTCAGGGTCCCTGGCATGCTGGTGGCCCTCCAGCAGCCTCTCACCTGCTTCAAGTCAAGGATGCGGCGGGTGAGCTGGATCTTGTCTGAGTTTTCCTGCAGGAGGGCTGCCAGGGAGGGCTTCTCCTCCTGGGCCAGGGGAGAGTATGAGAAGGCAAGGGGACAGCCAGGCTGTCCCCCTCCCCAGACTGCGCTCCCCACACCCCACACCTTGTGCCTGATCCATGCCTCCAGCTGCTCGGCCTTCCTGTTGAAGTCCTGCAGGCTCCGCAGCCCCCCCAGGGCTTTGCTCTGGCTGGCAGCCGTGTGCTTCAGGAGCTGCCACTGGTCCTGCAGGGCCAGCAGCTGCCTCCGCACCCCCTCGGCGCTGGGGCTCGCCCGCCACATCAGATGCTCGCCCATCTGTGGGGCCAAGAGACCTGCTCAGTGTCAGGGCCTCCAAGGAACCCCCCCACTGCGGAGAGCCCAGGGTCACGGGTGCTGTGGGGAATGGGAGCCGTGCTGCCACCCAGCCTCACCTGGTTGAGCTTTATCAGCGTGTTCTCAAAATCCTTCATGTCCCGTTGCAGGGTCTGAGCCACCTCCTCCCAGTCCTGGAGGTCGCAGCCATCCTTCAGGTCCCGCAGCTTGCCTCGCACCCAGCCCTCCGCCTGCAAGGTGGCAAGAGCCACATGGACAGGCACCTCTGCCAGAGCCCTGAGGACGTGCCGTTGGCGACCCAAGCCCAAATCCCACCAAAGCCACAACAGGGACCGAAGGGCACCCTTTCGGCTGACAACCCCTTTGCTCCAAGCGAGAACAGGTCAGCAAAGGGGCTCAGGATGGCAACAGCGGTGATGGGGGCAGGAAGGTGAGCGGCATCTCACGTCTTTCCAGCATCTGCCTGCCCCAGCCCAGCAGGAAAAGCCGGGGCCCCCCAGGCAGGTCAGACTGGGGGTCTCCGCGCAGGACATCCCTGCACGAAGCATCTCTTCTCCCTGCGCTCAGCTCCCCTGTGCAAGCACCCATGCACTCTCTCCAGCATGGCGTGAAGTAGCCCTCACCCCCCATCCCCATTCCCACACTGCTGAGGAGGGACAGGGGCTGGGAGGAGAAGGAGGAGGATGGGGGAACGGGAGGAGCGTGTGCACGTGGGGAGGAAGCAGGGCCCTGGTGCGGGCTGACCCCCTCTCCCTGGGGCCGACAGCCAGGGAGAGGCGGCCAAACATGATCTCATGCCACAACCATGGCTTCGCTCGGGGCCGGGAGTTCAGCCCTTCCCACCGCGCACCCCACCCCGCAGCTCACATGAAAGGCTGCCGGTGGCACTGCCGCCCCACTCCCCACACAGCCCCTTGGGCAGACGCCCTGGCTGGCCTCACCTGCAGCATCTCCCGGTTGAACTGGGCTACCAGAGGGCTTGGGTCAAGGAGGGGGGACGCTCCTGCGCCACTTCGCCCACCACATCTCAGTGCCGCTGTGGGCTCCTTGCCCTTCGGGCTCTCTTTTCGGGGTGACGCCAATGGGGGTCCTGCCAGCTGGGGTGGGCAGAGGTGGAGGGGGTCAGCATGCTGCCTGAGGCAGCCCTCCCCATGACCTCCCAGGAACGTTTTGGAAACCCAAATAAAGGATGTCAGCCTGCCTCATCCCTGATTCCACTGTTTCACTGACATATTTGGGGTTCCCTCCCAGCACCCCACCCTGAGGCACAGCTCCCCTCTACCAAAGCTGCACCAGTGGCTTTTGCAGCCTCGACAGGGGGTTGCCAGGCTGTCCCTCAGCCCTGGGTCACTCCAGGCTGGCGGGCTGGCACCCAGCGCCCGGACTGGTTCCCACGCCTACTTTGGAAGCAGATGCAGCGCTTGCTGCCCCTCCAGCCTGAGGCTGCACATCCCTGCAAGGAGCATTCGTGTCTGTGGCATCCATTTGGTGTCACCCTGGGGGACACTGCCAAGGGATGGGAAGGGGGGAGCCACAGGGCAGGGTCCCCAATGAGCTCAGCCCGCCCCTCCTTCAGAGGGGCCCCTCCTTTCTCCCACCCAGAGACCCCCATCCCAAGGGAGCAGCGGCGAGGGTCAGGAAGCGCAGCATCTCCTCCGGGGCTGAGCCTCGTGGGCAGTCGGTGCTGACGAAACCCTGTCAGGGCTCCAGTTCTGCCAGGGGTGACAGCGAACGTCAGCCAGTGAAAGCGCTGGCCCCCCTCTAAGCTCAGCCCCGGGGCCCAGCTGCACACAGCCCAGGGGACAGCACAGCCACCTGGGCACTCGCTTCCCACCCCGCTGCCTGGGGACGGGACCTGACTGCACACTAACCAGGGCTCACTGCCTCCTCTAACCAGGCAGAAACTGCTCCCAGGGCCAGCCAGGGCCAGCCCTCCCTCCCCAAGGGAGATGGGTGTGAGCTGCCCTGGGGGGTCCCAGCCGCCCCTGAGCCCGCCAGGGTGCAATCTCCTGGGAGCCTGTGGAGCAGTGTAGTTTGGGCAACTGTTTCAGGCTCTCTAAGCACTCTGGCATGTGCTGTCCTGCTGACGGCATGGGAGTCACTTTTCAAAGCCTTTCTGCCTAACCACAAGAACTAGAGAAATCCTCTGTATTTCTTTTTTTTTTTTTTTTTTTAAATAGCAACAGATTCTCAGGCCCTCCTGCGACTCCAGGCTCTTCAGTCTCTTGACACGGCCAGGGCTGGAGGAGCCCGTAATCCATCCCCCTTGGAAGTGATAAAACCCCTGGGTGCTGGCCTGGGGGCTATCCCCTTGCACCATCATGCCCAGCTTGTCTCCTCGCTCACTGAAAGTGGCGAGGCTCCATCCACACCTGCGCCGGGGGAAGACCACCAGTGGCCACCCTCACTTACCCAGCCACAAGCTGCGCAACTGGGTCAGACCCTCTAAACGGCAAGGGCAGGGGGACGTACCGCATAGAAGGGGGAACCTCTGTCCACCTGAGAGCAGAAACCACCAGCCCGGGGACTCCTGGCCTCCTGCTGCTCATCCTCCGCATCCACGTCCTTCCTGAGGAAGACCTAGAGACGGGAAGGCGCAGCAGTGAGCCTGGAAGTGCTTGACCATCCCAGCAGCTGAGGGGAGGGAGGAGCATGTGCCTGCCTCCCCCTGCCCTGGGCCAGAGGAGGCTGCTGGCAGTACCCAGACACTGCTTGGCCAAGCTCTTGCCCGTCCCTCCTTAGGCATCCAGGCCAGGATCCTCCAGGCAGCATCCGCAGCTCCTGCCACGCATTCAGCATGTGGCAAGAGCTCCTAAGCTTGCTTTGCTCAGCACCTTCTCCATTTTAGCTCTCACACACCCTTTTCCCCCTTGAATTGACTCCAAAGCCAGCAGAAACCCATTCAGTGGTCACCACTGGCCCCTGGTCGTCTAAGGATACTTGGGGTCAGACCACCCTGCCCGTCTCCAGGACAGCAGGGCAGAGGCGCAAGAACACAGGACATCAACTCCACTGGCATGAACCTGAATCCTCTCAGCTGCCAATCCCTGACCTCAGCCTGGCCAGGAGGCAAGAGTTAAGGGGGCGGCTGGCTCGCAAGGAAGGGCTCCCACAGGACCAGGGTGAGTGTGGGAGCAGGAGAGGCAGGAGGAAGGAAGGCCTCCTCAGCCAGGCGCAGAGAGGAGGTCCAGGATGAACTCTGCATTACCTTATCCTTAATGGAGCCCAGCCCCAGGAAGAGAGGTGCGTGGGATTGCTTGGATCGTACACAAGGGCAGTCACTCTCACCCTCTACGGATGAATCTTTTCTTGAGCTGTCGGATATAGCACGCCCATTTAGGGACCTCCTTCCACCCCCTCCCTGGGGCCACCTTGCTGTCTCTGTAACAGCCATCCAAGCATGCACAGGGCAGCACGAGGTGGTGGGCAACGTGTGCTGCCCCAACACCCCCTCCCTGGTCTCCTCTGAGGCCACAGCACACAGGGCAGTGGGTCAGCCAGAGCTGGACCCAGCCCACCACTGGGCAGACCACTCCAGACTGGGGACAGTGTCCAAGGGGAACCAACTGAGGTGAAGCAGGACTCACTCCCTGCCCAGAAAGCAGCTTCCTATTGTCTCTGCAGGACTGAAGAAGAGTCCCAATGTGGATGTCATCCCCCACCACTAAAGCTGCTGCCACCAGAAAGGCTCAGAGCCTCACAAACAGCCCAAGAACCCTATAACTCCTGGGAGACCAGCACCACCAGACCTTTCCAGGGGCCTGCGGAACCCGGCTGGTGGCCACAGAGGACAGACCACCGCCCCACGCCACAGCATTCCATCCCAAGCAGGAAGAGCAGGCAGGGACCGAGACTGAGTCATGGCCCGGCAGGCACAGCGAGAGCTCAGCGCATCTGGCAGGAGGGTGCCAGAAGGAGAAGGCACCCCCCTGCTCGACCGCAGGGCTGAGAGGTTTGGCTGCCCATTTAGGGAATGGCGGGGAGCTAAACGTGAAGTGCTCACAGGGCATAAGACCCCAGGAAGCCCCTCTTCTAGGCAGCAGCGTTCCACGCTGGCTGCAGCACGCAAACCCCCCTGCCAGGGCTTGTCTCCTGCCGTGGGAGACAAGCCTGCAGGTGACACGGGAGCTTTATTTAAAGTCCCCGTCTCACGATCCATCAGCCACAGGAAAACAGGGCTGCCGGCACAAGGATGACTTCATCCTTCCCGCAGAGCTGCTCCACCGGGACTGCCCCTCCTCCCCAGTCCCTCCAGCCGGAGCCGGGTCCTTGCTCCGGCAAAACAACAAACTCTCGCAGCAACTGAAGGCTGGGAGAAGGAGCGGTGCCTTCCTCGGCATCCCTGAGGTGCCGTGCTAACTGATCGCCAGCAGGACCCCAGGCTTCACGACATGAGCAACGCTACATGTGAAACGAGTGCAGCGGCCTCAGTTGCCTCCTCTGTGAATGCTTCTTTCCCTTGTTAAAAGCAAAATTAACACGGCACACGTGCTCACCGCATTTCCATAGAAGGGTAGGTGCCAATGACTTCCCACGAGCAAGATGAGCGGGGTCAGACCCTTCTGGGCTGCACTGTGCTCATCCCAGAGGAGTCCCCCATTCCTACAGGGCAGGAGCAAGGGGCAGAGCCAGGGGCCAGGGGGCACGCTTGGGAAAGCCCTAATGTGCCCTGGCTGGGGGACAGTGTTCCCTTCTCTCCTCTGGCTGCCGTCCTGCTTAACGCACGCTTTTCCCTGTGCCCTGGCTCTCCCTCTCCCTCCTAAAGCTCCATCTTGCAGCCTGCCCCCCCTTCCAGCTCCACCTCCCCAGGCCGGACAGGCAGGAGGGGCCGATCCTGGCAGCCTCCAGGGAGTCCCGCACCACACTACCATGCCAAGCATGTGTCCCTACCTTATATGAAAGAGGGGAGCCCTTGTGCCGATGCCCCTTGGGCTGCGCAGACTCCGGCTGCCCAGCGAGGAGCTGCCTGCGTGCCGGAGGAAGCGGCAGCTCTTGTGAGGCTGTGCCTGGCCTTTATTGGCAATAAAGACGAGGGTTTTGGCAGTGGGCTGTGCGGCTCTCCCTAGCGCTATCCCGCCGGGAAACCAGCTGTTGCAGGTCAGGGTTAAATCCCAAGGAGTTCCTGCCTGCTCTTGCCAGCGATGGCGAGGTCTCTGAACTGCCTTCCACCCCATCCCAGCCACACAGGGGGTCTCCTGGCTCCAGCACTGATGGAGGATTCGGACCTCAGCGACTGCTAGCACTGAGATTTGGAGGGTGGGGTGCCGGGAGCCCTGGGTCCTACTTTAGCCTTGTCCCAGCTCTGCCTGGCTGTGTGGCCCTTCATGAGTCACTTCCCTTCTCCCAGCCTCTGTTTCCCCTCTGGTAAACGGGAGAGTGAGTTCCCAGATCCCCGCACACAACTGCATCATCATGGGCATCCCAAGAGCTGAGCCCTCCATAGCTGGGCTCTGAGGCAGAGCTTTTCTGGGTCATCTTAGCCCCAGGGAAAGCTCTCTCCAGTTCGCCCGCAAAGACCTCCTGCCTTCCAGCCTGATGGTACAGAGAAGTGCGTGGGGAGGGAGGCAGGAGGAAAAGCAACTACACCAGGAGCCCTGTAGCGAGTGCTGCCTGGAGGCTGTGGGGTGAAGGCATCAGGAATCCCCAGCCTGGGCGCAGCCTCCCCAGGACCTACCCGTCCCATGGCAGCCAGGAACGGGGAACCGCAAGGAAGCCAGGGAGACAGCGGGGTGCAGGGTACGGGGAGCGCTTACCTTGAACTGAGCTTTCCCTGTCCTGCTGTTGTTGTTGTTGTGGTTCCTCTCGCCGCCGGTCCGGGCAGGGTCCCCAGGTCCCCCTGCGTCCCCTGCACCAGCCTCCCCATGCCAGTTGGACAGCGTGATCTTCTTAATGGAGCGGGCGAGGGAGTTGCGGTTCAGCCGCTCCTCGTCGGTCCCCGCTTCCTCGCCGGGGCTGGGGCTGTGGGGGCGGCCCTCGGGGGCGGCGGGGCTGGCCCGGGTTTGGGCCAGGTAGAGGGAGATGCGCTCGTTGAGGCTGCGGCGGAGGCCGCGGTGGTTGTCCAGAGCCGAGGCGAGGGCGATGCCGGGGCAGGCGTCCCCGGGGAAGTCGGCGGCACACTTGGGCAGCGAGAGCTTGGTGCTGATGGTGAAGGGCTGGACCTTCCTCGCCGTGCTGCCCGACATCCTCGCCTTCCCCGCCGCCGCCGGCGGGCAGAGGGGCAGCCGTGGGGCCCGGCCCGGGCACCGCGGGGCGAAGCGGCAGCGCGGGGCCCCCGCCGCCCGGGAGCGCCGGTGATGGAGACTGCCCGGGCGGCGCCGGCTCCTTCCCCGGGACGGGCGGCGGCGGCGGCGGCGGGGCCGCCCCTTCCCGCGGGGGCACTCAGCGGGGCGGCCCCGCGGCGGGGGGCAGCGGGGCGGGGGGCGGCCCGGCTCCCATGGCCGCAGCGGCAAGGCGCGGGCAGCCGTCCGGCCTCGGCTGCCTGGGCGGACCCTCCCGCCCCCGCCGGGGCGCGTCCCCTCCCCTGCCCGGGTCCCTCCTCCCGCGGCGGGCAGGGGAGGCGGGGGAGAGTCGCCGCGCCCTGCCCTGCCCTGCCCTGCCCCGGCCGGCTTCAGTCGTCCACCTTCTTGCGCAGGTTGAGGAGGCAGAGCAGGCAGGTGAGCAGGGCCTGGCGGCTCTCCCGGGAGCGCAGCCGGCGCCCCAGGCGGCGGAGCGGCGGCAGGAGGCGCTTGCGGGCCAGCGGCAGCAGGCGGGCGAGCAGGGCGCGCAGCAGCGGGGCGGCCAGTGGCGGGGCGGGCATGCTGCCCCCCGAGCCTGCGGGCGCACCGTCAGCCCCCTCCGCCCCCCCAGGCGCCTTGGCGGATCGGGGGGTGCCCAGGAGCTCCTCGCGCTTCGGAGCTTCCGACCCGAGCGGGATGCGGGAGCCCAAGCGTGGTGCGCGGGGGTCCGCACCCCTCTGGGAGCGGGGGGCTGCCTGGGGGAGGCTCGGAGGAGAAGCAGTGGAGGGGACCGCTCTCCCCCCCACCTCTTCCCCTGGTTACTCTTACCCTCCTTGGGATCCTTCCTGCTCTGGGACACTGCTCAGCCCTTTCTCCTAGAGGAGCCGGTACTGCTCAGCTCCCCCCAGGTGGACCTGCCACCACCCCAAATGGCAGGAACAGCTCCCGAGCAAGGGACAACAACAAAAAAAAACAGCTGCCCATTTAAATGCCCCCTCCTCCCAGGCCAGACACATGCTCCCTGAAAGTGATACTGCTCCTGAGCCCAGGACCTCATTTGTCGGGGTGGCAGTGCCGGGGCGGAAAGGGGGGTGAGGGAGGAACAACATCTGCCCACCACAGAAATGTGGGCTGGCAGGATGGGGTCCTGTTTCACCACAAGGCTTCGCTGAAGCCCCTGAGCAGGCAGCCGCGTCCAAATTATGCTTGCCTGTCATTCTCTGCCAGCGCCAGCAATTGCCACCCTGCTCCCACAAGGGCCAGGAATGCAGACCCGGCATACTGCCAAGGAGAGCGGGCAAGGGATGCCCCAGGGAGCCCTCCCCTGGGGAAGAGCTGTGATCTGGCTCAACGTGGGGCTCCAAAGCAGGCTGGTAACCAGTGTCCCATGCTTTCCAGCTGTGCTCCCAAGCTGAGCTAGCTTGGGGCAAGCAGCCAGGGCCCTGCAGACCAGGGAAGTGCAAGCTAGCCAGTGTGAGGGTGCAGGCAGGAAGGTCCATGTCTCACGTCTGTGCCCTTCCGCTTCCCTCCTGCGCCTAACCTTTGTTTTGTTCCTGGTGGCTGCCTGGCTTCACTTCCTCCCCTTGTTGTTCCCTTCAAAAACCCTGCCAAGGCCCTACTCTTGGCTCCCACTCAAGCAGAATTTAGGAGAATGAACAGACACAAGGGACTGAAAGCTACTGCTCCGCCTCCCAGCCTGCCTGATGCAAGCTGTCCCTTGCCCAGCGAGTCCCATCCAAGGTTAGTTCAGCCAGGGTGACCTTTCCCAGCCCTGCGGATTCCTCTCAAGGAGCCAGCCATGGATGAGGAAAACAGGCTGGCCGTGCCTCAGCACAAAGACACCATGTGCCGAAACCAGAAACAGCTCCCCAACGGCTCAAGGGGAGCTGCAAGGACCGGGGCTGACGTCAGCCCCTTGGGACTGGCCTCCCGGAGCCTCCCGGGCTCCGGGTCTGCTGCGGTCAGAGGGCTCCAGCGCAAGCGCACTGCTCTGCTGCGTGCTGCTGCTGGCCCCACTCCAGCGGTGTTGTGGGGAGTGGGAAGAACCCGGGCGAAGGAAGCAGGAGCCAAAGCTTTGCTGCAGCTGTGTCAGGGTTTACATTTCCCTGGGAGGGAGCTTCTCCCCTTTTACCAGGGAGGCAGCGGGTGCAGTGCTTGGCCTTCTCTTGTGACTCCTGGGTTCGCTGTGCTGCGACTGACCCTGGGTAAGTCGCTGCCTCGCTTGGTGCCTTGATTTCCCCAGCAGTACAGCCCCAGCAGAAATATCCCCTCCCTGTGCAGAGGGCCCTTGCAGCACCCTGCCTCTGAGCAGGCTGGGGACCACTCGGATGAAAAGTGCAGTGTCCCTGGTAAGCGGTAGCGACTGCAGTGATGGAAGGGAACAGAGATCTTATTTCCCAGAGAGCCTTACCTATTCCTAGGACAAGCTGTGCCTGAGCCGGGGGAACCGCCCATCCTACCATGCCTGCCGGGGGAATCCTGTCTTTCAGTCCCACGGGGAAAGGGAGGTGTCAGCCGGGTGCAGAGGTGTTGCAGCACCTTCTTAGGGGCATTGCGTCTGAGGGTTACGTGGCAGAGATACACAAGGAGGGGGGTGGAAAATCCCTTGGGAACAATGGGGCTTCAATGTGTGGCCTCTGCAGAAACCTGCTCCTTCCTAGGGAGCGAGCGCAGGTAACAGCAGGAGGGGTTAGCCTGCTGTGAGAGCCAGATGCTTGCAACATCCCAGCACTGGGTGGAAAGTGGGGCAAGCCTTGTTTGCCAAGCTCTTGGGACTTGTAAAGAGGCAGATTTTTATTTCTGCCAAAAATGCAGAGACATTGCCGAGCCCCTTTCCCTATCTGGAAGGTCAGGGGCTTTAGCCTCCCTTCACAGTTGGGCAAAAGCACAGCCTAGGGAGGTGAAGGGACTTAGCCCTGCTCCTCTGCTGAGTCAGGCACAGAGCTGGGAAGAGAATGCAACCTCGAAAGAAAACAAAATCTCCCCAGTATCTACTTCCAAACGCAAGGTTTAGGGCACCGGAGTCCTGTGTACCCATGTGTTCCATGGGCCAAGGTGTGTAGGGCTGTGCTGTAACCTCTCTGATCCACGGAGGACTTCCTGCCTCTGCAGTCACTGCTCTGTCTTTCTCTCGACTCTTTTTCTTGCCTATCCATCCCTCTTCACCAAGGGGCTCAAAATCCCTCACCAGGTGGCTGGCTCCTTTTCTGCCCGGTACATATCAAGGCCACTTCCTTTCGGGTGTCCACTTTTTTTTAACATACCAATGGCACAACCAAGTATCCCTATTTAATTGTCAGAGAGGGCTGGGATCCACTTCCTGAGCCCAAAGAGGGACTGCGTACCCCTCTCTAGCACTTGTTTCTCTCGGTTGGTCAGTTTAGCAGCTGGGCATCAGCAAACAAGCAGCAGGAGATGCTCCCAGGCGGCATGAGGTGGGCAGAGGGTCCTGGGAAGCCTGTGGACAGAGCACCACCGACAATGGGAGAGCAGGGCTGGAAGGAGCCCAGCTGCAAGTCTGTCCTCAGGGTAGTGGCAGGACTGTGCAGAGTTGTCTTCTTGTCTTCTCTTCCCCGCTATCCCAAAACCCTGGGGATTCAGCACGCCCAAAGCCCAGCCCCTTCCTTCTTGCTGCTGAGCAGGGGTGAGCTCACAGCCCACACATCCTCTGGACAGATCCCGGGGCTGGAGCCAGCCAGCACCTCTGTTTTCTCTGGGAGAGGATGACCCGCTGGGCGGCCACCTTGGAGGACACAGTTGGAGGGTCAGGGCTGCAGAACCCTCCAGCCTTTGGGCAGGATGCGGCTGTGCTACCTCTGGGCACGACCCCTCTTGGTCGCTGCTGCCTGTCGGCGGAGGGCAGGGCAGATGAGCAGCCCCATGCCCCATCAGCCGACAGGCAAAGCTGGCACAGGCTTTGAGAGGGGGCCAAATCCCTGGCCTTTGCCCCATGAGTGACCTGCCAGCACCCAGCCTGCTCCCAGGACAGCATCTCTGCGTCATGGGAGGGTGAGACCCTTGTGCCACCTCAGGGGCAGGCGCAAGGGACAGAGCAACCATCGGCACCTGCCAACGATTAAAGCGGCTGTTGCATGGTTAAGGGTCCAGAGGATTTAGCAGGGAGCAGGGATGCTGGGAAGAAGGGCACGACCCTTGGGCATCTCTTCACAAGGTGTGTGAGATTTGCTGCAAATCTTGCTCTGGGCATGGCACTGGGAGCTAACAGAAATGGGTGGGGGTCGGGGAAGGAAGATGAGAAGTGGCCAAGAGTCATTTCTGTGAGGAGACCTCATCCTTCTAGTGGGGACCTGAGAGGGCATTGGTGGTGGGGACACTGATGGCACCCGAGCGCCTGGCCCCGCGCAGGAGGAACGCGGGCCATTCCTGCCGGGGAGGGATGCAAGTGCTATAAATAGTTTGTTTAACACACCGTGGCCAGGCCCTGGAAAGCCCCAGCCCAAGCACATTCCCCGTTGCTGGCGCTGAGACGACAGCTGTCGAAAAAGGCCGAATCCAGCAGCTGCTGCCCCGTGCTGTCGGCCTCCACCCCGCACCCCCAGCCCTCTCGCTCCCCTCGCAGGGTCCTGAGCCCACGGCATCCCTTGGCACGGGTGCCAAGGTTCGCCATGGAGGTACCAGCTCTGTGCTGGTGTTGGCGCTGCTCCCCAGGCTGGCAGTGGCTGCAGGGTGCTCCCACAGCCCAGCTGCTGGTGCTGGAGGGGCAAGGAGGATGGGGAGGAGGCTTTCCTCCCTGACAGCCCCTGCAGCAAGGGGAACGCTGCCGAGCCTGGCTGGGAGCTGAGAGGCCATGCTGGTGGCAGCTGCTGCCCACACACGTGCCTTCAGCTGCGGCTCTCCCCAGTCCCGGCTCGGGCTGCTGGCCTGGGCCATGGCCTCCACCCGCCGGCTCCATTCACACAAAGGCCTCTTGTGCCCACGGGACTGACATTCCTGCGGCCGCGGGCCCGGGGCAGAGTGAAGCACAGCTGAGGGGGAGACAGGGCCAGAGCCCAGCTGCTGGGGCAGCTGGTGGGGCCAGGTGGGGACGGGTGGTGGTCCTGCCCCCCCGCCCCTCCTGGAGGATGGACATGAGCAACTGGTGGGAGAGGGGGGACCCCCAGGATGGGCAGGTGGCTCCGGGAGGCCGGGGCACAGGGTGCGGGAGGAGATGCTGGGGAGCAGGAGCAGTGGTGCTGTGCCACCCGGAGCAGTGGTACCTGCCCACCTTGGGCACTCCCACCCAACACAGACCCCTGGGATAGGTGTGGGAAAGGTGGGAGTGGGCTGGCTTTCACTAGCTAGTGCCCAAGGCAAGACAAACCCAAAGCTAAGAGCAGTTTTGGCCACATCTAGCCCCCAGCCCCTCTTGCTCCTCACCTTACACCAGCATTTAAGGACTCTGCTGATCCTCCTCCTTGTCCCCTTTGCAACAAGGGGGACGAGCCAGGCTACTCCTCGTGGCGTTAGCTGGCAGCTGGGGACCCCCTGCCTGCCAACCCCCTGCCGATACCGGCCTGCCAGCTGCCGGGGCCAGTGAGGGAAGGGATTTGGCAGCTGGCACCCAGAGGGAGGGAGGGAGGGGGCTTCTGGTAAGGCTACGCCGGGGGCACCTGTCATCCCAAAGCCAGGGCGTCACTGTGCCCTACAATCGGGCCTGTGTGCGCATGACAAGGCCCTGCAGCTGGGACAGTGATGACAGCTCTGCATGCTTGCCCCTGTGTCCCATCCCCCTGCCTCCAGCCCTTGTTTCCCAGGGGCTTTGGGGTTGCACGGAGGAGCAGGGAGCCCGGGCTGGCAAGCACCAACGCACCCACAGGGGGCAGCTTAGCTCACAGGTAGCCAAGAGCCAAGTGCCAGTAGCCCACCTCCATCCAGCCCTGGGGAGCCTCGGGAGGAGAGGGCAGCCTGGGAAGGTGGCTGGGGGTTTGCTCCCTCCTGCTGTTGCACCTCAGCTCTCTGAGCCAGGCTGGCTTGCCCCAGAGCTGAGTGCTGCCTTGTCATGGGGAGAGTGGTCCCGGAGAGCTGGGCTGGCACAAAGGGCACCCACGTGAGGGATATGGAGATGCCAGGAGGGTAAGATGTGCAAGGGCACTCCTCTTCCAAATGCTGAGCACCTAGGGCCATCTGGGCTTCGATGCCCTTCTGGGGTGTCAGCAAGGGGCAGGGTGCACACGCTGACAGCAAGTCCAGCTCTGAGCCATGCATCGAAAAGCACCACCTCCCAGCCCTCCGCTGTTGTTTTCGTGGAAGGCTTTTGCCTCTAGCTGTAACTTGCATGGCCTCAAAGGAAGCAGGGGAAAACTCTGACCTCCCACAGCCCCTACCCAGGGTCACATACCTCCTGTAGTCCCTTTCCAGGGTCCAGAGCTCCAGGCTGCCCTCCACTCCCACCCGCTCCACAGTTAACTCCATCCTATCCAAGCAGACCCTCTTTCCCCTCCCCAACCTCCCCAAGACCCATTTCTTTAAGAGCAGACCCCAGCTCTGCCACCAGCAGAGGAGACCTTGTCAAGGGGCCAGCCAGGGCAGTAAACCGTTAATCCACCCCAGTGCAAAGTCCGCTGGGCCAAACCTAGCCTCATCTGCCGTCAGCCACTGCCGGGCCGTTGGTAAGGCATGGGGACAGTGAGTTTAAACTGCTCCAGCCGCTTGCATGGCAGAGGCACCTGGCAGTGCCCTGGGGAGGCCTTTGGGACACTGTGGCCAGACCCAGGGCTCCCCTAGCTGAGCAGGAGCACGGCTGCACCCACATCCCTGGGGTAGAGGCTGGGGTGAAGCTGCCCCGGCCCCCCATCCCAGCCCGGTGCTAATGCACTCCTCCTCCCACTGACACCAGGGAGCAAGCACTGGCTTTTCCTCCACTTGAAAAATCCCTGGGATAACCAAAGAGCCCCGCTAGCAGCTTCTGCTTGCTCTCACTTTGAAGAGCAGTGCTCCCTTACACCTCTCTTTTAAATGGTGCTGCCCCTCTGTGTCAGTGTTAAGGCGCCCCTGCAAAGGAAGAGGCGAGTTTTATAAAATCGTAGGGGATATGGACCCCCGCATCCCCACGGCAAGACCTGTATCTGGTGGTGCTCCTCCACCCATGGCCCAGGCTGGGCAAGCAGCACGCCTTGGGCTTGGCTCTGCATCTCATTCCCCCAGCCCAGGCCATGGCAAGCAGAGGGAAGGCGCAACCCCCAAATCACTGCCTGGGCCACATGTCCAACAGATCTGGATTTATTCCTGGAGTGCGCAGTGAGTGGGGTGAGGAAGCAGAGCTGCCAGGCGGGCAGCAGTGGTTATTGCTGCAGGTGCATCCTCCAGCGATGACAGGGGTCTGGGGGAAGCTAACTGCCTGCCTGCATCTACAGGGCAAAGGACGGGCTGTCACCCACCACCAAGCTGGAGCCACCCCGTTACCCCAGAAGAAGGTGAGGGGAGTGGAGGAGCACAAAGTGCAAATATGTTGGCACTGGAGCCCATCCGCACTGGGCAAAGGAGCCTAAGGGAAGAGGAGAGTGTAGCAGTGTGGGAGGGTGAAGGAAAGGGGGAAAACCCTCACAACTGTGTGCAGAACACCCCCCCAAACCACCCCCCCCCTCCTCTCTGGGGGAAGGCATTGCCTTTTAGGTGCTGGCCCCTCCAAGCCCTGCTGTGGGCCATAAGCAGGGGCAGTGGAGGAGCTCCCAGGGATGGGAGGGGAAGCCAAGCCGTTGTGATGGTGGTGGCAGTGCTGTTCCCACACAGAAGAAAAGAGCTTCTGCTGCACTACAGGGTGGCACGTGTTCATGTGGTGGGGGAGCCCCCAAACATTCAGTGCTTAAGTTGCAGGGATGTGTTGAAGGCCACCTAGAAAGAGCCAGTGGCTCCATACTTTGGTCATGCTTAGTGGTGATGAGTGCAGTGCAAGGGCTTCAAGAAGAAGAGTATGGCCCTTCCTCCTCCCAGAAGGCTGCTCCGGCTCCCTGGGAACCCACTGCATCTGCCTGAGCAAGGCAGTACCTGCTGATGCTCCCAGGCCTGTGCAGAGATAGGCAATGCATGCCAGCAGGGATAGGACAACACTAGAGCAAGCGATATGAGTCCCCCCTCTCTTTCCCCTGCAACTCCTGCCTCTCTCTGCTCTGCAGCCAGCCCCCAGCCTGTTCCTTCACTCCCACCAAGCTCAGTGCAGGGTTGCACAGGTACCCCATGCTGCTTGCCCTCCTCCTGTTCGGGGGTGGGAGAGAGGAGGGGTGGGAGTGGAAAGAAGGCCAGCCCAGAAGAGGAGAAGGGCACCCCCTGCCTGCCTTGACCCCTGGTCCACCGGAGATGGTGGCATGAGGCTTGCTGGGAGGCAGGGCTGGTGGCTCAGCGTGGGATGGAGCAAGGGGGGAAGAGTATCCTGTGTCCACAGATCCAAGGGCCTGGCCTGCCGGGGTGTCCCAGCCACAGCAGATCTGTCATGGCTCCTAGCCGCACATCGTCAGCAGCAGCCACTGGGAAGGAGAGGGAGAAGGGATGAGCAAGGGCTGGTGCATTTTTGACATGCCCTCATTGTGTCAACTTTGACAGCCCTCCAAGAAACACAGAGCCTGCAGCAATCCCATTTTCTCATCTTTATCTTTTACGGGTTCTTTCCCTACCCCAGGGGCTGGAGGGCTTTCTACCATCCACCCCAGGTGCTCCATTCACTCTAATGCCTTGTCCCCTTGGCTCCCACCCCACCTCCCACTGCCCTGAGCTCTCACCTCAGAGAGGTTCATGACGGCGGTGCCAGTGCCTTCGGGGTCCATGCTGTGGAAGAACCCTGCAGGAGCACAAGAGCAAGGTGAGCAACGCATGCCTCTGCCCCTGCCCTCCCTGCCTCAGAGCCACCACTCACTGAACATGGCCTCCAGCTTTACAAGGCAGCAGACAAAGTTGTCAAAGTCCACACCCATGTCAGCATCTGCATAGCGGGCCACCACCACCTGATGCAGCTTGTTGTTCAGCTTGAAACCTGCAAAGTAGAGAGCAGTCAGCACCACAGGGAGGCAGGAAAGGAGAATGTAACTATGAAAGTCCCTGCCCCCACCCGAAGGGGCCACCAACCCCCTCAAGGAAGGGCACAGTGCCCAGCCTCAGCAGGAAGAGGGGATGCTCTCCCTGGAGCCATACGACTAGTTAACTTACTGAACCACCCCAGGCCTCTGCTTTGCCAGGATGGGATCCTGCAGGTCACAGGAGGACAGAGGCTGGGACCACCTTGTGTGCATCCCTAACTCTGAGGCTCCAGCACTTGGCACAGCTGGGTTGGAGAGAGGCCAGC
Source organism: Gavia stellata (assembly GCF_030936135.1). NCBI lineage: Eukaryota > Metazoa > Chordata > Aves > Gaviiformes > Gaviidae > Gavia > Gavia stellata. The sequence continues at coordinate 19,978,000 of NC_082595.1, forward strand.
GCAGACATGGGCCACATCTCACTACCACTACAGGTTGGCTCCAAGCACACAATACAGGCTGGTTTCACTCTTCTCCAGCTACTTGGGACAGGGTTCTGACAGCTGGAGCCCCCTCCCCAGCCCCCAACCCTGCCCCATCCTCCTCCAGACCTACCGGCTGACTCTAAAGCCATGCGCATCTCATAGGAGCTCATGGTGCCCGACTTATCCAGGTCATGCTGGCGGAAGATCGTCTGCAAAAACATCACAGAGGATGTGAAGGGCAGGGTCTCCTGTGGCCTCCAGCCTGGTTGTCCCCTCACCCTGCTGCCCCAGGAGGGGTGCTACCCCTGCGCAGTACACCATGGCCCCCACTCCCCCTCACCAGCCAGCTGCGGATCTTGTTCCACAGGATCTGGAACTCCACCAGCCCAAGGCGGGCACTGCCATCTTTCTGGGGAGCAGAGGGTCAAGGAGAAAGCAGCCAGCAAAGGGGGAGGCATAAAGGCAAAGCCATCAGATCCCAGCCACCTGAGGCGAGAAAAACCTGGCCACACTTGGCCTGCCCAATTTCCCCCCCCAACTTCCCCTCTCTGTCCTGCAGCATCAGCAAGATTGGAGCCCACAACCCGGTGGGGAAAGTGCAAGGCTTAAACTAGCTGCCATGCTACTCCCTGGGAGCAGCTGTGCTGCTGCTGTAGGAAGCACATCGCTGTGGTGTCCCTTGAGCAAAACCGGGCTGGCCTGCTGCAAAAGGGAAGCTGCAGGGCCAGGCTGGAGAAGGGCTCGGAGGTGCTCCTCTACCCTCGCCTGACCCCTCAGCTGCATGTCCTTGTGCAAGCAGGAACACAGGCTCCTGTTGCTTTACACCTCTCATCCTCAACTGCTGGACAGGGTGGTTTGGGTGGAAAGAAGCCCAACAGCCCTTGTTCCCTTCCAGGAGCGCCTCAAAGGCTGGGTGGCATCATGGCACATCAGGCGGGGAAGCCAGCAGGGAAGGGAAGGTTCCTGGAGGGGAAGGTTGAAGGTACGAGTGGGACTGGGCTGGGACTGGTGGATCCAGGGCCCAAAGCAAGCAGGGGAACTGATGGCCCTTTCCAAAAAAACTGCTGCTAAAGCCCAGGGGTGTAGGGCAGGTGGCCCTGAAGCCACAAGGACCCCTTCCTTCCTTCCTTCCCCTGACTGAACAGCCTCGGGACAGTTGGAGAGCCAAGTCCCAGCTCCTGCGAAGGCTTGCTGCCAGCAGTGTGAGCACCAGGGAAGCCGGCCTCTGCCCGCAGCGTCAAGAGGATACATCCATCAGGTTGACCATGTTGCGGCAGGAGTCCAGGCTGAACCCATCTGTCTTCAGATCTTTGTCTGAGGAGGAAGGATGAGGTTGAGCATGTGCATCAAAACCCAACCTGCTGAGCAGGCCTGGGCCGCAGGGAGCAAGGGGCGGGAAGGGCAGCACTTACGCCTAGCGATGACTCTGTTCAGAATAGTCCGGAGCTCGAAGACGCTGATTTCCATGTCCTGCAGCAGGATCAGAGTTAGCAGCAAGCTTTGCCTGCTCTCCAGCCCACTTGTGGCCATTCTCCCCCTCCTGCCTAAACATCTCTCCCTTAGTCACAAAACATCAGGGTGCCATTGCATTTCCTGCATGCCCAGAAGACTTTGGGCCACAGCTGGATGCCCCTTCACCAAATCTGCTCTTGTCACACCACCCCTGGGGGCAGCTGGGCTGAGCCGTGGCAGAGATGGACTTGTCTGCAGGATGGGACTGAGTGAGCGTGGGGTGGGCTGGAGCTCTCACGGCCAGGGCTCCCATCCTGTCTCCTTCCCAGGCCAGGGCCCCCCAGAGCTCAATGCAGTCGTACCCACCTCCCCTGCCAGCTGCTGGAACATGTTCTTGAAGCCGTCCTCTATGTCATCCTCAGTTATTTCCTCCTGGCGTGACGCAGGCCAGAAAGAAGAGGTTAGTGGTCAAACCCAGCCTCTGCCCTGCCTCCCAGGCTCAGCAAACCCAAACTGGAAAGGAAGCTCTTCTTTGTTCTTCTAATCTTTTTTACTTCCCACATCCCCATCACCTCGACCGTGCCAGCCCCTCTGCAACCACAGTGACATCCCAAACCCAGGCAGCCACCTCCTGCCTGCAGCTCCCCTCCAAAGCCCCAGAGCCTCAGCACCAACTGAACCAAAGTGGCGGCTCCTACCTCATCTGCCAGATCTGCTGAGATCTCCTCGTCCAGCTCTCTGCAGGCAGAAAGGAGGAAACCAAAGTGATGAGTAGGGTCCCCAGCCAGCAGGCTGCCTGCGGTGGGGAAATATCCCACCGCTCACAGACACAGGGCGTCCCCTGGCCAGGCAGGGACTCACGCTGTGTCCGACTGCTTCTCGGTGAAGACCCGCAGGACGAAGTCGGCCTCCTTGTGCGGCTCGAAGGTGGAGGGCACAACGATGTACTCACCGGGGGGCAGCCGGATCTGGTTGCTCACCTCCCGCAGGTTGATGAAGGTCTCGGACCGTGCCCGGGACTGGTTTCGCAGGAAGAAGTCCTTCTTCAAGTGCACGTTCTGGCTGCCCTGGGCCTGGGAGAATGAACGTGCTTGTGGACTACAGGCCCGCAATGAGGGGGACCCACAGGGAGCAGCGGGACCCAAGCTAGCCCCATTGGGCAGGACATCCCTGCCCTGCCCATCCCAGCAGGAGCCATCCCTCCTGCGTGGACCCATTAGCACCCTAGCCACTGCCAGCGAAGCGATAGCTCTGGTAGCTCCCCACTGGGTGCACATGCCTGTATGCATGTGCATTAACCCATTCCTGCCCACTCGTGCACTCCCCTCCAAGAGGGGGTAGGCTCTGGCAGCTCAGGACGTACCTCCTCAGGAACCTGCAGGGAGGAGAGAAAAGGGAAAAAAAATAATCAGAATCCCATTACCTGCCCCTATCCCTTACAGCATGGGACAGGGGACATTAAGCCACAGACCAGCCAAAGCAGGTGGAAAAGGTTTCCTTGAGGACTCGGATGCCAGGTCCAGGCAGGACTGGCAGGGCTGAGCTGGTCCCAAGGAAGCAGCATCGGGGTGGGCAGGGGTTACCTCGTAGACAGCGAAGCCGATGGTGTGCATGTCGCCCCCCACCCGCCGCTCCCGCCGCCGATGCTTCTGCATCAGAGCCACCAGGAAGCTGCAGGCCACCTCATCGTCCCCGGGGTCATCGTCCTCTTCCAGCAGCTTGATCTTAAACTGTGGATTGATCCAGAATGTGGCTGGTAGGAAGAGGACACATGGATAAGACACCTGGCTCAATCGTGCTGCCAAGAGCGGAGATGTGTGGGGGGGAGGTACCTGGGTGATTTCTGCAGCCCCCGGCAGTGCTCCCCCGGCGCCACGTGCCCTCGAACACCTGCGTATGCCACCTGCTGAGCTCATCCTTGGTGAGGGCATCAGGGGTCAGGTTGCAGATCTCCAGCCTGGAGAACTCCCTCATGAAGTCCCGGAAAGACATCCTGCAGGAGGCAGGCAGAGGCTGAGGCCAGGACACTGCTGGGGGGCAGGGAGGAGAGCACAAGCAGCTCTGGACCCAGCGAACATTTTGGGAGAATTAAGTGACAGCAAGATCTTTTACCCTGAGCATTTATAGCTCATTTAAATTCCACTGCTGGGTTTGGGGAAGAAGGGATGTTTACCCTTCCTAGATATTTATTTTGCATTAGTCAGGCTGAATTTCCTTGAAGATAGGAAAATAATTAACTAGATCACACGACAAAATGTTAGCAGGCTCTCCGGTGCTGGAAAGCCAGCTCATAAAAGCAGGTCATGCGTTTCAGGTGAAGCAGGACCATGAGATCTCTGCCCAGCTCCTCTGCCCCTTCTCAGGCTAGCTGCTGAAGATGAGCAGCATTTTGCTCTGGCACTCACCAGAACTCTCCATCTTCCATCTTCAGCTGCAGCTCTTCCCTGTCACCAGGGTCAATGTTCTCCCACTCGGAGGAGCTGGAGTAGCAGAAGAGAGACAATTAGATGAGGACTACTCAAGGTGATTCGAGAGCACTTCAGAGCTGGCCCTCAACTGCCCCCCTCGCCGATGCAAAGGGCACTGCACGCTGCAAACTTCCCCTCAGCAGTGCCGTGCACTCGATTGCTGTGTGTGCAGTGCCTGCTGGCCTGCCAGCAGCAGGACTGAAGTCCCATCTGTCCAACTCACCCATCGCTCCAGGCTCCAGTCCACTCCACCTGACCCCAGGGGTTTCTGATGCGGATAAGCTGTTCCTGCTGACCCCGGTAGTTCACCTGCCAGCCACCAGACACAGGAGGTTGAGCCCATGCCACTGGCCAGGCTATTTTACTGCTATTAAAGTCTCACATAGCCAACTCACGTCTCTGAAAGCTGTGACAGAATAGGCGTGGCCCTTCACCAGCTTCTTGAAGGTCACCGCTTCCATATCAAAGGCACTTGTGATCTGAGGAGATTGTGCAAAGCTCAAGTGAATACGATTAAATTCAGGTAGTCTTATCCCTTCTTCCCTCCACTGCATGGGGAATTCCCCTTGCTTTGCACTGCTCCAGCCAAGAAAAGCAGCAGGTACCAGCACCCTCTGCTCAAAGGCTGCTGACTGAAGACAACATAAAGACAGTTTCCCAGCCAGAAGACCCTGAAGGTCCATCAGGGAACCACCCAACTTCAGAAAGCAAGAAAAGGATTTCATGAGAGGGAATGGATGGAAAACCCTGCTCCAAGTCATTCTCAGATGCTGACGTAAGACATGGCCAGAGCTATAAGCAGACCCTTGTTCAACAGCCCACGCTTGAGATGGACATTTCCGCTCCATCCAAAGGAGCCGGTTGCCAGCAGCTGGGCTGCAGCCCCACTTGCTGTGCCCCAGGGCCACCAGGCTGGCTCTGGAAAGGGTGCTCTGCTAAGAGGGGAAAGAAGTAACCTCCTGCCTGGTGTTCCAGCGAGGGAACTGCTGACACGATCTCAGGCTGTGAGGCCTCACTTTGGTCGTTGCTGGGGCAGGGCCCCTGGCTCATCCAGGCGCACCACTTACATCGATGGAGCAGCCCAGCAGGGACCCCCTCTCCAGCGCCTTGCGGATGATGTGGCCCATGTTGCGTGGCGGCCGCTTGAGGTCGTACATCTCTGCCACGCCGCCGGTGAAGTCCTCGAAGCCCTCGGTGGTGCTGCCCCCTGAGAGCGACTCGTAGCAGCCGTTCAGCCTGAGCACCAGCCAGCAAGAGGGGCACGTGAGGTGACGAGGACATAGCACACTGCTGCTCCCCAGGCACCCAGCGCAAGCAGGGCCAGGGATAGAAGACACCTCCTCCCCTCTGCCCCACGCAGTGAGGTGCCCTGTCCCCCACCTGCCCACATGCCCACCATGGGGGTACTCACTTGGCATAGGCCTTCTCCAGCAGAGCACTCCAGAACTCAGTGCACTCTGCTGAGTGCACAAACAGGAGCTCCCCATCCTTGGTGGGCAGCTGGTCGTCCACCACCACGTCCACCCACTCACCGAACTGCCAGATCTGGGGGGTCAGGAGAGAGTGGGGTGAGCTTGGAGCATCACACGACCTCCTCATCCCCACCCCAGAGGGATGCCCTCAAGCCACCACCCTCCCTCCCACCCCCAGCCAACCAGCTGTGGAGGGCCAGGAGCTCCCAGCCCACCTGGAAGTGGAAGATGCCAGCATAGTCCTCCTGGAAGCTCTGCCCATGGGGCACCACGCGGTGCAGGAGCTCCTCATTGAGTGTGAGGGAGCCGATGGCAGCCAGCAGCCAGCAGTCACCTGGGGAAAGAGAGGAAGCCAGTGTGAGCACCCACCACCTCCCCAGCTGGTAGGGTAGGCAGCGGATGTGTAGGAGTCCACGGTGTGCTCTCCTTGCAAATGTTTGGGGCTCCCCAGCTCAAAAAGCATGTGGAGAAACCAGAGAGGGTCCCGCAGACAAATGGAGCTCAGAGAGCCAGGCTTGTTCAGGCTGCCTCGGCGAGAAGTATTAGCTCAAGGCAACAGTGAATGATCCTCCCTGGCCTGGAGCCTGTGTCCCTATCACCACCTACAATCAGCACCAACAGCCCCCTCCTGGAGCCGTATATCTAGACCTTCCCGAGACTCATTCGTATGACTGCCCTCCACATCTCAGACAGTGGAGTTCTGCAGCGGAATTACACTTTGCATTAAAAAAACCCCATTTTGTCAGGCGAGAGGTTTAATGCTGCTGCCCCAGCTTCTCAAATTGCTAGCAACACCACCACACTTTTCCTTCCAAGTGCTCTTAACCACAAGTGCTGCTCCAGGCCAGCACTGCGCTTTAAATTCTTTGCCTTGGTTCCCCTTTCTTTTTTGCCTTTGAAGCCTGTCACACCTTAGCCTTGAGCCTGGATAACCTGTACCAGGCTGTGGTTTGACAAAATGGCATTTCAGACTTTTTAATGACCAATTGAACACCACCGCACTGCTCTGGGCTGTAAACATGCTCCAGTTACCACCTCAAGTTTGTTCTAATTACTGGATGCATTAAATGTGGTCAGCCCTGAAACCAGCATACTATGTGTGCTAACATACACAATACTCCCAGTCAAGTGCCTAACTTGATCCAGATACGGATGACACTCTTGGTGGTACCCAGATCTCATTCTGATGACCACAAAATCCCAGTTGCCAGTCCTGCCAGCCTACAGAGCCCATTAACACTGCTCTCCTTGTCTCAGTGCCTTTGCTTTGGGAGACACCCCTGGAGAAATTACAGATCACCACTTGTACTTCATAGCTCTCTTCTCAATTCCCTTCTGCCACACTGTGTTGCTTTGCAAGCACTTTGTCATGACCAGCACATCCTCACCTCAGTTTATTACTGTCATCCAGCTGCCATCCCTCACCATTTACCAAAGCAGGGAGCTCTTTGGAGCAGCTCCTGGCGTTGTTGTTGGCACACGTCAGGCATGGATCCACCCAGCATCTCCCCTGATCTTAGCATGGTCAGGCTATGCACACGTCAACCCATTCTCATGGAGCCTTAGTCTAGAGCCAGCAGTAGGCACAGGGTGGCCCCCGCCTTCCAGCTTCCACCACACTAAATGGGAAGGGAGGCTTTGGTACAGAGATGGTTGTGCAGAGGCTGGCACGAAAATGCGCTGCACGGGCCTGGGGAAAGGTGCTGTGAAACTGGTCCACCCTCAACCTTATACAAACACCTCTTCACCAGCCACGCCAACCCTCCCCAGCCACTGCTCTCTGGACCAAGGTCCAGGCACAGAGCTCCAGCACTCACCCAGAGCCCCCTGGCAGATGTCCGTCCGGGTTGCACCACCAACGATGAACTGAGGGTCCTCCACTAATTCCTGCAGGAGGAGGAGAAAATCAGATGCTGGTGCTGGATCTCAGCAGGGCCTGGGCTTCTGGGGGGCTGGCACCCCCTGCAGCTCTGACTCGGGAGGAAGGGTATACGGTCCCCAAGAGATGCACCCCACCTGCCCTCTGCCAGGGAAATCCGCTTAACTGCAATCCCAAGGCCATCACAGTAAGGCAAGGCAAGATCTTCTGCTGTAGCCATGGGAGGACATGGCTAGACAGACTAATGGCATTCCCCTTGCACTTGTGGCACCAGAGGATATACACCCTCAAAAGCCCCTGTCACCGAGGGTGACACATCCATGCCACGACACCTAGAAGCAATGACATAGCCCACCCATTTTAAAGCCCACGGTCTGCTGCCCAGAGGAAGCAGGGCCTGCTAGAAATGACGCTTTTCTGAGCAGACACTCATGGGGCATTGCTCTAGGCCCTTGGGAAAGGATGCTATGAGGCACTCCAGGGACTTGGAGCACTGAGAAGAGCAGGCCAGGGCCAGGCCACAGCTTGGCAAACCACATCTGCAGACACTGCAGGGCAGGGACGCCAGCCCAGCCCGAGGAGAAGCAAGCCCAGCACTTACCGACGGACGCTTCCACTCCACTCCCCGCGTCTTGCTGGAGTGTGGGCCCAGCTCCTTGAATCCGAGAGCAGAGGGGCCGGCTGGAAACTGGGGGTCCCTAAAGAGGGTGCCGCTCTCAATGCACTCCTGTTTGAGGGCCTCATAGTCCTGGTTGAGGTACTTGATGGCGTTGTTGTGTTGGCCGACCCCCTCGGCTCTCAGGCGGTCCCTCTGCAGACGGGCAGCCATCCCACCAAAGGGCATCATGGCTGGGCACCGGCAGCGCTACCTTCAGCTCCACTCCCTGCAACAAAACGGGCATGGCCGGACTGAGGCAGGGCCCGGTACCTGTGCACCCCCGGGGACGTCAGCCATTTCACACAGTGCCAGGCTTGGAGGCTGGATCCCCAATTCCCCAGCACCCCCACGGCAGGGACCTTTTCTGTCAGCATTGCCCCGGGGCAGAGAACAGAGCCGGCACACAGAGCATCCCCAGGGTGGGCCCATATGCCAGGAGGACCTCCCCAGATCCCATCCCTGGCAGCAGCCCCGTTCTGAGCCATGGCCTTCAGCCCGGCCATCGCAGGGGACACCAAAGGAGCGGAGCGGCTTTGAGGGCTGTCTGGGAGGAGGCAGCCCACCAATGGCCAAGCCATGGCTCTCCTGTCCTGTCCAGTCCCTGCTGTGCAGAAAGGCCGAGCCCGGAGGAATTTCAGGCACTTTCCACCCCGACAGCCTCTCCTCCAGGCGCAGCTTTTCCGGGACCTTCTCTCATCCTGGCTCCTCCTCGCCCGTCACAGCCGGGAGGGCGTCAGCGGCTGCTCTACAGCTTCTCCCAGCCCCGGGCGCCTCTCCTTTTCCCTCTCAAGCTGCCCCGGCTGCCTGAGCCCTGAGTCAATAGGACCAGGAAGGGAGGAGCCCAGCGGGGCGAAGACACAGCTCTATCTACGGGGCCAGCGGAGGACGAGGGAAGGAAGAGGCGGGACGGCACACATGCAGGGAGGGTGACTCAAGCCTCGCCGGTGGCCCGCAGAGCAGCCTGCTGAGAGGCACCGGGGAAGGGATGCGGGGTGCAGCAGGGCACCCCAGGACCAGGAGACTGGGGCAGGGCAGACCCCCCAGAGCCCCCCCACCGCACCGGTCCCTTGCCCTGGTGAAGGCCTTGCCACAGGTCTTCCTCCTGGGGTGTTTAACCGGCAGCTCATGGCCAGGCGCTTTGAACGGGCGTGACACAGCTGCGGGGCATGCCTGGCCCCGAAGCCCTGACCCACTGCACCTGCTGCAGTGGGGCAAGCCCCAGCTCCCCTCCCTGCGCCCAGCTGCCCTCAGCCCTGCTCAGGCACCTATGGCAGGACCCCGCGCTCACACCCACCGCACTGCCCAGGCTGGAAGGGGCCCCGGGGGGCTGTCTGGTCCAACCCCCATGCAAGCAGGGTCACCTGCAGCAGGGCAGTGGGGCAGGTGCCACCACCACGGGCCCACCAGCGTTTGCAGCTTAGCCTGCCCCACTCCCCAGCCATCTCAGGTCCTGCTCGGCAGGGCTGTTGCTGAATACTCCAGAGGTTTCTCTGAGCAGTCCTCAGGTAAATAACCCAGGAGCCAGCAACCCACTCAGAGCAGCAGGCTAGGATGCCAGTGCTGGCCTGCTGCCTCCCCAGCGCCCCGTCCCAGGGGAGCGGTGTGCAGCCTGGCTCCGGAGAGGCAGCTCTCCTTGTCCTAAAGTGCTGTGATAGCTAAGGGAAGGCAGGCAACAGCAAAAAGGGTGCAAGCTCTTGGCATGTGCTTAGGGCATAAACCCGGCTGCTAACCTAAGGGGCTGCCCTAACCAGAAGCTTTTCAGGAGGAAAATCTACTCCTCCCCATCACTCCACCTGCTCTGGGATGCCCTAAACCCACTATCCTTCTACAAGGCAGTGCCAGCCCTTCTCTCCTCTACGATGGCTCCAAATCCATGGGGTGCAGCCCTTTTCCATCATCTCCTCCCTCCAACTCCTGCTCTGCAGCCAGCACCCTGGCAGCCTCTCCCAGCAGTGAGGCACTCGTTGCCTGCAGAGCTGGTGGGATGGCTCCTCCAGTCCAAGTCGCTGCCCAGAGCCTAGAGGGGCTGCGGGAGGAGGAATCCCAAATGCAGCTGCCCACACAGCCTCCAGCTCCCACCTCCCCATCACTCACACTGCAGCCCGCCAAGGGCTGGGGAACTCCCCCTGCCCACAGCCCCTGCCAGGCTCTCTGCACCCTTTCCCACCCTGCCTACTGGCACTGGACATGGCCGCAGACACGGGGAGCTATGTGCAACCCAGACACGGGCACCGTGCAAGTTATTCTTAGCTCTGTGGCTCAAAATACTCGGGAAGGTTGTGCTCAGTGGCAGATGGAGGTCACGCAAGCGCAGAGCGAGGAAAAGCATTTCAGACCCCAGGATGGGGCAGGAGCTACACTGGGCCTTAAGCGATGGGGTTGGTTGCTGACACTCCCCACAGGGTGATGCTGATGGACACTGCAGGTCCTCCAAGGGGGGAGGAAACAGCATGCAGACAAGCCAAGCCCCCAGGGCAGTTTTCCACACCAGGCAACATCCAACCACAGTATTATGCTTTCGAGTATTGGAGGCACCTCTGATCCCTCCCAGGCGGCAGCAGAAAGACATGCTGGTCCCCACAAGGTCCCCAATACCTTGTGCACCTTAGCACATACTGAAAAACCCCTGGACAGCATCATTGCTGAAGTCCAGCCAAAAATCTCTGCAGACCTCTGGTTCGCCGGCTGCTCGCGGAGATCGAAGAAAGGGGGAGCTCCCTTCCTTAAAACCAGCCAGGCCCAGACACCGCATCCTGCCGCATATTCAGCTCAGGGCAAGGGGCCACAGCCGTCCGTATGGACCCACACTGCGCAAGCAGCTCTCAGGCCCTTCCCAGCTCTCCGGATGACAAAGATCCTCCTTTCCCACAAGCTCCCCTTTATGTTCCCGCATCCCCTCGAGGAGATGCGGCATCGGCTTGGGGTTGGCATCGCATCCCGGGTCGCTGCTCTACCCAATTTACTCACCGCCCTGACTGGGAAGCCTCCGGGTGTCTGCGGCTGCGTTATCTAATGCAAAAATCCCCGCGGATAAAAAGGGGTTGGGGGGGATAGGCAAGCCTGGAGCCGCTCAGAGCTCGGGGGAAGCAGCCGGGCGGGCCCCCGCCGCCGGGCGGGCAGAGCTCCTCCGCCGCGGGGGCGGACGTCCCTGCGGCGGCGAAGACCCCCCGGTGCTAAGCCCGTGCTGGGGGTCGGATAAGGGGGGGTGGGGGGAGGGATGGACTTACGGAAGCTGCCGCCGCCACCGCCCTGCCCGCTACAGCCCAGCCCAGCTCGGCACGGCCCCGCGGAAGGTGGGGTTTCGGCGGGCAGGATGTACGAACAAAGCTGGGAAGGCGGTGGGAGGGGAAATTAAAGGCGCAGCGGCCGCTCACAGCGATCGGGAAGGGATTTCCCGGGGCTGCTGGCGCGGTCCTGGCTGCTGTCACCCCCTCCCAGCTCCCGGGGATGGAGGGGTAGCGCCGGGCTGGGCGGGCTCCTTCCACCTTTGCTCCGAGGAAAAGGCTCGGTGCACACGGAAACCGGGGCTGGAAAGAGAAGAGGAAGCGACTTTCCACTGGGAAAGGGTTTGGGGGTGACATGGCACTGCCCCACGCTGCTGACACCCCAGCTTAACTGGGTGAAGCTCTACGCTGCACCTCGTCCCAGGGCTTGTTGACCTGGTGCCAGGGCTGAGCACGGTGGTACCAACGGGTGTCACCCACTGTTGGGTCTCTTCTCCTTCCCTCGTGCCTGGCGAGGCTGTGCCCGCACCACCTCGCTCCGGCAAGCCCTGGCAGTCACGGCCGGCACCCACCCCGTCAGCTGCCCCTTGCTGCTGGGTGCCGGCAGGGCCTATCCCCAGCAGATCCCACCCCGAGCAGGTCCCCCTGCCCTGGGGCTGCCCGTGCGTGCCCTCTGTGACTCACAGTGCGGCTATGCTGGGTGGTGCCGTTGCTGACAGGCATGGCCACAGCGGGGGTAGGCACAGCACCGCACAGCCCAGCGTGGTGCAACATGGCTTTGTCTGGCGTGGCCCAGAATGGACTGGCACAGCTTGGCCTGGTGTGGCGTAGCCCAGCATGGCCAACACGGCTCAGCACAGCATGGCTTGCCCTGGCCCCACCTGCCCCAGCCCTGGGAAGAAGCTCTGCACTGCCATCCTCCTGGTGCCAGGGCTGAACATGGTGATCCCAATGGGTGTCACCAACTGTGGGGCTCCTTCTCCTCCCCTCATGCCTGGTTGCAGCTGGGGAGGCTGTGCCTGTACTGTCCACTGCAGGAACTGGCATCCAGCTGCTCCCCCAGGCTTCACAGAGTGTCTGCTTTCTAACCCACCCTCCATGCCCTGGGGGGCAAATCCTTGCTAAGCAGGGAGCAGGTTGCACAATGCTTGCTAAGCAGGGAGCAGGTTGCACACGGGATCAGGAGCTGTGTCCCTTGCCTGAGGGAAGGGCAACCAGGACATTCAAAACCAGCTGTAGCATGGTCCTACTGCCACACCCACAAGGGAATTCTCTGGTCCTGGCCAGGACCCACCGGAGCTGCCCTGTCTGCGTCCCCACCTAGGAGACCCCACCACAGTCAGCTTGTTCTGCCCACCCTGGCACAGAGGAGGCTTGGGGGTGCTCTGCTCCAGGGTGCTGCAGCAGCCGCTCCATCTTACCCTCAGCCAGAAGGCGGCTGCGTCACTGCTCACAGGCTGGAAGCGTAGGGGCGTCCTTGCTGGGGTCACCAGCCAGCTCTGTGCCGAGCTGCAGGCAGCAACATGCTTTCAGACAAGGAGCAAGCAGATCTGCAATGCCAGGGCTTGTTCCTGCTTTGGGCTTGTGCCTGCATGGCTCTGCCAGCTTTTTCTCTGGCCTTGACCACCACTGACCACTCTGTCTGCTCAGATCCACCCAGGACAGTGCCCATCCTTGTTGTGACCCCATTCTCCTCCTGTTCCTCTCTTGCCTCATTACCCCTCAGTGGCCTTTAAAGCCGCTTTCACAGCTGACTCTCCTGGGGTAGGAGACAGCTCCCGTGTAATCCTGTCACGCAGGCTGCCCCTTCTGCTTGGGAGCAGTTTCCGTCAAACGCCTGCACAAATACCTGTGCAATTTCCTTGTTCCCTTCCCTCAAGCCTCCTTTTGCAGTGATGCCTGTAGGGACTTGGCAGCGGGCACCGTTCTTTTGGTCTTTGGTTCTCTTTGTCTGTGCCCAGGTGTTGCCTCTTCCTGGTCCTTTGGCTGTGGGCTGCCAGGGGAAGGAAAGCTTTTTGTCCCCTGCTCACACTGTGCCGCTGGCACATGAAGCCACAGAGCCTAAACACAGCAAGGTGGGAATGGAGCTGGGAGCCTGGGGTCACTCGTTCATCTCTCAGAGGCCTGCCTCACACCTTGCCTCTCCATTGCACCATTCTCTGAGCAACAGCCACTGTACGCAAGTTAATGAGCATGCAGCAGCTGCCTGGGAACCACCCCAGCTCCAGCCTGCACTGGAGAGCAGCAGGGAGCAGTCCCAGGGGCTGGCTGCTTGCTGCCTGCCCCTGTGCTTAGGGGATGGCTGAGCTACAAGCAGCATCACACAGCAGGAAAGTGCTGCCAGTCAAGCTGCGCTCCAGGGTAGACCTGGAGCACCCCTCACCTTTTCCCAAGGGTTTAGCTGTCTACCCAAACCAGGCTAGGAAACACGTTCCTGGATGGAAATGGCAGGAGCGGCCATCTAAATTGCTATTGGGACCATAGGGTTGGGCTGACATCTGCCACTGAGGCTACCAGCAAAACTCCCCTCCCACACCGTTCCCAAAGCATCTTCCCCCATCCCAGTCTCAGTGCACATAGCTCCCCATCCACCTGCTTCTAGCAGCAAAGCCTTTGATGCCTCTGCAAGCCGGAGAGAGAGCCCACTTGGGCTGGAAGAGCCTGTGAGCCACGGCTGGGGTCCTGGCAGCAGGGCAGGGCTTGTGCTCACACATGGGGAGCCCACAACCCCCCCACTCCTTTTGCACGGCGCATGCTCCTGCATCCCTGCTGCAGCTGGGGTCCTCTCCTCCCAGGTCCCAGCCCCCAACCCACACCACAAAGAAAAGACTGCAAGAACAATAGCTCCTTTTTTTTCTCCTTTTTTCTTTTGTACACAAATATATACAGGGTATTATACACATCTCTACACAGACAGTGCCACTCAGAACACACATCTCTCCAAAGGCAGAGCCCCAACAGCTGCAGAGGCAGCCCCGGGCCACAGCCGTACCTACAGGGACTGGAACATCGCAGCCCACCTGCTGGACTGGGGGCAAGAGTGGGAGGTGGGTGCAAGAATAGGGAAGCAGGATCAACATCCTCCCTGCCCCAGCCTGGGAGCGGACCAGGAGCTCTCAGCTCACATGCTCATTTCATTTCTAGCCCATCCCTGGAGGGGATGGGTGACACTCACCGTGCCCCTCTGCACCCACATGTGCTCCAGCCCCAGCTGAGCCCTGGGAGCCAGGGTGGCCTGCCCTCCCTACACATTGAAGGCCCACATCTCTTCCCCTCCATCCCCCCTTTCCTCTGGGCGTGGGATTCCTATAGAGAGGTGTACAGGAAAGTCAGCTATGTCTTCCCTGGAGCAGCCCCCTGCCTGTTCTGTGTGTCCAGCTCCCTTCCTCTAATGCAGGGCAAGGGGGAGAAAAGCCATGGGATATGACTGACCTTCCCCAGAGCAGAGCTGGGCAGGGCTGACCTTTCACTTGGTTCATGTCTATTAAAGTGCTTGGAGCTCAAGGGCCAGCATGGGTGATTGAAAAGGTAAATGACTGTCCCCTTCCACCCAGCCACGTCAGACCCTGGAGGGCACGGCCCCAGCAAGCCAGTGCAGCACCCACAGATGACAGGCAAAGGGATGGTGGTAGTGTCCGCAATGAGCACCGAACAGGATGGTGGCGGGGGTTGAGGGAAATAAATATAGCTCAATAGCAGGGAGATTTATTATTTTCCTTTACATTTTACACAAGGGGAGGGGGGGAGCAATTGAGGGCAACTGATCCTGATCAGAAACCTCCTCAAAAAGAGCCTTTAAACAGGGTCAGACCTCCCTGCAGGTGGCAGGAGCTCCTGTCCACCTCTCCCATCCATCCTGTCCCCTGCCTGCCTCTGGGACACGGCTACTGCCAGGAAGGGGGCAAAGGCAGAGATAGGAGAGGAACAGCCCCCCTCTCTCAGGCTGCGTGGTGGCAGGGGAGCCTACACCCTGTCAGGGCAGGTGAAGAAAGCCAGCACAGCCCCACGAGGCTTTTGTGCTCCTAAAGATGGTGGTCTTGCTTGGAAAGGGCTCCTGGGGCTGCTCTCCCAGGGCTCCCTGCCTCTCTGATCACCTCAGCTGGGGGAAGACCCTGCAGCAGCTCAGGGAAGGCAGCCCATGGGGCCCTGTCACAACCAGGCAGCACCGACCCTGCAGAGTGCTGAGGGCCTGCGGTCTAGGACCCTTTGCCCCCTCTCCCTAGCACCCAGGAGACCCCCAACACAGCCCCCCTGCTCCCAGGCCTGACCCTGCTGTGCAGGCACAGGGCAGCAAAGGGAGCTGCGGTACCATGTGGGGGTCAGGTTGATTTGTTTGAAAGGGGAGTACAATGTGCAAAAAAAAAAAAAAAGCCACTTAAAATGATGCTGCAATCCCCTGCCTGTGCCCCTGGGGGAGGAGGGGACAGGACCTGGGGGAGAGGCTGCCTGCACCTCCTCCTGCCCATGAGAAATGCCCTCAGCACCCCTTACCCTGCAAGGGGCTGCTCAGCTCACACCAACCCCATGCCCCTTCCCTGGGGTGATGATGCCTCTGACTGCAAGGCCAGGCTGTCACCTTCCCTGTGGGGGGAGGTCTCTGTCACCACCCCAGGCGCCTGGCCCAAGCTCCTGACATGCTACACCAAGGGGATGCTGCAAGGGGTTAAGAAAGGGCACACATGGGCACAGGGAGAAGGTGCAACAAAAGCCACCCCTCCTCCCTAGGGGGGGACTTCCAATACACTAACTAAAGCTTTTTGTTTGTCACCTTCCTGTAAATCTAATAAATTATTAGTGTTTCTCACCAGGAGGATGGGGGACAGAGAGACCTGCTGAGGAGCCCCCAAAGGTTCCCCTTGCACCCCTCCCCACAAGGCACCCAGCCTTCCTCCTCCCTGCAGCTCCAGAGCAGCACCATGGGGATCACAGTCCCCCTCCTCCCCAGACCCTGGGGTTTTGGGGTCCAGGGACACCTTAAAGAAGGTAGCTAGTAAAGAGCATGCCCGAGGAGCTGTGGGGCCGATGCAGGGGTGGAGGGGCAGGGAAATGGAGAGCTTGCGGCAGGGCCCCTGCCCTCACTGAAGGCAGCAGCGCCGGGGTGGGTGGGCAAGGGCAGTGGCCAGCACCCTCCGTGCCTCTCCCTAGGTCGGTGCCTCTCCCTAGGTCTCCATGGGCACAGCCTGCCCCGCTCCTGTGCCTCCTTCCCCTCCCTCCCTCCAAGGTCCCTACTGGTGGATCTCGTTCTCTATCAGGCTGTCTTCACACGACTGGAAATCCGTGTCATTCATGCCATCTGCGTTGATGAGCTCCTCGTCTTGCGACCCCTGCTCCTCTGACTCGGTGGCTTCGCCCTCCGGCGAGGAGTCCTGCAGCACTTGGGCGATGTACTTCTGCCGGGCCACACAGGGGGTGGGTGAGGAGTGGGGGAGAACAGAAACACATGTGAGCCTGCGGGGCTTCTCACGGCAGCAGAGTACAACACGCAAAGCACCATGCAAGAGGTTGAGCACGGGGATATGCTAGGAGGGCGAGGAATGGTCCAGACTCCATGGGATGTAGTGGGACACGGGGTAAAAGCAGGGCTGGCTTGGCCCTGCAACAGTGGATGTGCCAAACTCCAGCATTCTGGGACAGGCAGCACTCCCAGGGAGCCAGGGCTGGTAGAGCATGGGGCTTCTCAGCTCTTTGGAGCCCATGTGGACTGGAAGACTGTGCTCCCTTTTTTGCCAGTGGACATGTCCTTCTGAGGCTGTGCCTGCCTCCTATGGGGAATCTCCTTTTGGAGAGACACTGCTGCCCTTAGGTACATGGAGACTGGGAAGGAGCCTGGATTACACGTGCACACCCCAGCGCTGCTCTCCCAAGGAAGCAGGAGGCTCTGCTTTACCCCACCTCTGCATGTATCCCCTGAACAGCTCTGCACAGACCCCAACTAGAAAAATCTCATGGTGGAAGGAAGCAGGTGGAATGAGCTGGCAAGCCAAGGAGAAGTTCAGAAAACCGACTCTGAGATGTCAGAGTTCGGCAAGGGAGGGGAGAGTCGCCAAAGCACTTTCATGGCCTTCAAGACAATGCCCACAGAGACCCCTTTCCGTGGCACTAGGACCAGCCCAGTGGGTGACAGCCTTTGCTGCCAGGCAAGTGTGTAAAGATGCAGAATGAGAAGGGAGACTGACCCAGCTGGATTCATTGTCCCAGCCAAGAGAGGGGCCGAAAGTAAATGCACAGTGTCTGAGAGGCAACAGGAAAGGGTTGTGCGTGCGTGTGTGGGGGGGTTACACTTCATCGCCCAGCTCAGGTGAGGGGCACAGTGCCCCACGCTTGCCTCCCACCTTCACTAGGAGACTCCAGGTGCTGCCTCAGAGAAGTGAGGAGCGAGATACAAGGAGTCACCTCCCCTTTCCCAAACCCAGGTAAGGATCACGGCAGGGCATGGAGGTGGGCAGAGGGACTCACAGCTGATTTGGGAGCTGGCAGACTGGTGGCAGGTCTCCCATTCTGCCTGTTTTCTATGGTGTCCACCTCTGTGTGGTCAATCTGGAGAGGAAAGAAGAAATTGAGAGACTTCTGGGGCAACACGTTTGCTGTCCCACCACAGGAGCAGCATACAGGCAGCAGGGACAGCCTTGGGATGTCCCCTCTGTGAAGCCAGGGTTGAGAGGCTCTGCTGGGGAGCAGGCTGGGACCCCCCCAGAGCCCCTGCTGTTTTACAGCTGAGCTGTGCTCCCAAGGAGAAGGGTCCCACACCTCCACCCAGCACTCCATCTCACCTTGTAGTTGTGAGCGCTGAGGTATTTAAAGTGCCCGAAGCAGACGTGACACAGGCAGATCACAATGGTGATCACAAGGACCACGAAAGTGAACATGGAAGTGGGGGCCAGGAACCCTGGGGCAAAGAAAAACCAAAGTGGTGGTGTCAGAGGAACTCTGATTGTGCTCTGTGGCTGGGGGCTGCCAGAACCACAGCCCAGCCAGGGAACCGACTCTGCAGGAGGCCGGGGGATGGCATCCCAGCCCAGTGCTCACCTGTGCGCATGGTGGAGAAGAAGAGAAGCCAGAAGAGGCAGAGGATGGGGGCTGCCACCACCTGGTTCACAGCCCCTGAATGGATCTTCTTGTCCAGCTTGGCAGGCAGGTAAGCATAATACAGGTTGTATCGGTCCACCAGGTGCTTAAGCAGCATGTACATGAGCCCTGGGAGAAAGGGGAGGGATGCCAGCAGAGAGGGGAGTCAACCTCTGTCCCAGTACCTTCAATAAAGGGAATATAGGGAATCTCCCCCAACCCACCGGCCTCCCTCCCAGAGTCCTCCCCCAGCCTCCGATGCAGGGAAGCAGAGGGGTATCACTTACCAAAGGGGACAATGATGGGGCAGGTGATGCTGTATGTCATGACCACAGTGAAGACGCACATCATCCAGGCGTAAGCAGCCCCAAACTGGAACTCGTAGGCCTGGTGCTACAAGAGGGAACAGAGACAAGTCAGCATGAACTTGGGAGCTCAGTGACACATCCAGCTGTACACACAGCATTGAGTGAGCCCCCAAGTATGGGGGCCCCATTGCAGTGCTCCCAGCCCTGGGCAGAGGCCACAACCTGTCCCCGCCACGTACTCGCTTGACATTCCTCCGCTCGGCGGCTGAGCGGGCCAGGCAGAGGCGTATCATGTACATGAGCAAGCCGGGGATGCGCAACAGGTCCATGGCGTTCCCGATGAAGGCAGAGGCAATGACATAGTTGACAAAGAAGGCCCCGTTGTCCGGCAGGAACACACACCTGGGAAGGCACAGTGAGAGCAGGCTGCAGGAGGTGCTCCCCCCTTGCAGGGCAGCAGCCGGGAGTCTCCAGTATCTTTGGATGCCAAAAAGAACCTCCCCCCGTTGCAAAGAAGGGCCATCTGCCCAGCTCCACTTACTCAAATCGCACGGCAGCTTCGGCAAGGAATTTTTTGTCAAACAACCAGCGGAAAAACACATCCAAGCTGTGGGGGAGAGGAGCAAGAAGAAAAGAGGAACAGTCAGAAGCAGTGATATACAGATATGCACATGCAAATATGTGGAAGCTGCTCTAGAAAGACCCAAACCTCTGACCATAGACTGTTTTGTTCTCTCTTGGAATGTGTCACCAGCAATTATGTAAATCAGACACTGGGAAAAACAGTGTGGCACCTAAAAAGGTGCCCACTCTCATGTGTCGTCTTCTCCCTTTGCCCTGATCCTATCAGTAAAGTATTTTCCTCTCCTCTCTGTTTGGGCACAACATCCATGCAAGGAACAGGTTACTGACTCTACAGAAGAAACTGGTTAGGTAAAAAGTACCATCCCATACAGAGATTAAAAAATCCTTTAGAAGAGACAAATCCCATTTTCCTCGATTCTGATTTTTTGATATAAAACCATGTAATCCTGCAGCACCTTGGGTACTGGTGGAGTACAGAGCTCCACATGCAACAGCAGTGGGACTGTGTCCTCAGAAGGAAGAGTGGTCTGTTTAACAGTATCCAGTCAAAATGCAAACCTCCCGAGAGCATCACCTGCCTAGGTAGTAAGGTTATAAGCAACAAGGCATTTTTAATCTGGCTGAGAAACATTGCTGTAGTCACTCATCCTTATACCTCTATCAGAGGGCTCGTCTACTCTCAGGAGCTGTGCGACTTAGCCACTGAGGGGCTGTATCCCGAATCCTGAATTTAGGGGGGTGTAGATTCCCCACCCCACAATGTGTAAGTAACTCTCTACCACAGTAAGGAGCCCCCATCCCACTCCCATCTCCCGTTTTTCCTTCCTCACACTGCTTCCCTACACGGCCACTGTTCAGCGCTGGGAGCCCATGCCAATGGCTGGCAGTTGATGCACTGCTGTTTGCCACAGAGCATTTTCTATAACCCCTGCAGGAAGATTTGGGGCTCATATCCAGACAGATCAGTATTTCTGCAGCCTACACATAGCAATCCCACCCAGCCAAGCAGCGCAACTTACTCAGTTCTGGCTCAAATGAGGAATTTGCTAGATTGGTGCAAAATTCGGAGTGCACGCTGAGCACAGAGGTGGGGAGTTCCTCCTTCACCAGCAGACCTTGGGCAGACTTTTCACATGTGTTCACCAACCATGCTAGTTTTTGCCGTGTTATTTGTAACACCAAGGCACATGTTAATGCACCTTCAGATTGATTCAACAAGCTCCTAGGGATCCAACCAGGTATGGTCTGGCCCCCCAACCAGAACTAAATGCCACCTCCCCAAGGGCACGGTGGCCATGGCACTTGTGCAGCATGGAAAGGAAGTAGCGCAGAAGAACCAGGGGTGCATCTCAACCCTCCCCATGCTCCAGGTCTCTGCGCTTGCTTTTCCCCACATTCAGCCCTACCTGCTCAGGCCCAGTGATGGCAGCAGCAAGACCATGAAGATGAGGAAGGTGTAACACTTGTGCATGGTTGTCCTGTTCTCTCCAGACCTGAGGGCAGAGAGGAGGCTGTTGACCTTTCACTGTCACCCTGCCAGCCCCAGGAGTGGTATCCCCATTGCTTTCTCATCAGAAAGCACTTCCCAGTGTCTAATCCAAACCCCACCCTGTCCACTACTGGTACATGAATATGACCCATTTCCCTCCAGTGAGTCTGAGGTCTGTCTGTTCTCGAGTCTCAGTTCCTCCCTTGTCTCATGGGCTCTCCCAGCCCACGTATCTTTAGAGGACTCTTGGCAATCATCTCTCTTCACCTGCAATCCTCAGAGCTAGCAACATCCTCCCCACCAGTCTTTGCAACACAGAGCAGGAAACAAAGTTTACATCGCGCATACTGCTGGGAACGTGTCTCACAAGCAGCACATTTCTAGTGCTCTGCACTTCAGACACCTTCCTATGGCCAGAAGCCATAGCAGAACATGCCTCACAAGCAGCACATTTCTAGTGCTCTGCACTTCAAATACCTTCCCTATGGCTAGAAGCCATAGCAGCTAAGGCAATTTTCCCTTGGAAAAAGCTATGACTTACACGTAGGTACAGGCAAACCACCCCTGCCTGCTCATCTGAGCCAAGACTTCCCTCACTACTAGCATTTCTCACAATGACCAGCCCCAACTCCTCCCAGCTTTCTTCTTGTTGTAGACCTATGTCAAGTTCTGCTCAGACAACCATGCTGCACAACAGCAGCTGAGGATTGGCAGAACAGCTGTCCACAGCAGACCCCAGGTGTCCAAGAGGTGCAACGTAAGACCACGCTTGGAGTGGAAGACTGGAGTTCAAGCAGAAGGATCCAGCCAGGAGCTTTACATCAGTGAGAAGTGACTAGAGGCCAGGCAGCATGCTGGTACGACTAAGAACAGGCACTGGCTGTCCTTACCTGGTCCAGTGTGCTTCAAAGAAGGCAGAGTAATACACGATAGTGGGCAGCAGCGCAGAGAAGCACCACAGCAGCAGGGTGGGGAAGAACTGGGTGATGATAGGATTCTGTAATGAGGCAGAGAAGAGACCACGTGTTACACGGCGTGGCAGCTCTTGCTCCAGCCACAGGTACAGCTGCTTTTGCTGATGCTGAGTCCCCAGCACCGTGGCTGCCACTGCACCCTGGCCAGGCTCAGCACCTCCCTCCCGGTCAGGCTGACAGGACGTGGGGAATGCTGACAATCTCTCTCGTTACCCCCTCCCTTGCAGGGGCTGTTGTGTCTCGGGACAGTTCACAGAATCACAGAATCACTAAGGTTGGAAAAGACCTGTAAGATCATCAAGTCCAACCATCAACCCAACAACACCATGCCCATTAAACCATGTCCCACAATGCCAAGTCCACACGTTCCTTGAACACCTCCAGTGACGGTGACTCCACCACCTCCCTGGGCAGCCTGTTCCAATGCTTCACCACTCTCTCCGTAAAGAGATTTTTCCTAATATCCAGCCTAAACCTCCCCTGGCACAACTTGAGGCCATTTCCTCTTGTCCTGTCACTAGTCACTTGGGAGAAGAGACCAGCACCCACCTCTCTGCAACCCCCTTTCAGGTAGTTGTAGAGAGCGATGAGGTCTCCCCTCAGCCTCCTCTTCTCCAGATGAACAACCCCAGTTCCCTCAGCCGCTCCTCATAAGCCTTGTGCTCCAGACCCCTCACCAGCTTTGTTGCCCTTCTCTGGACACACTCCAGCACCTCAATGTCCTTCTTGTAGAGAGGGGCCCAAAACTGAACACAGGATTCGAGGTGCGGCCTCACCAGAGCCGAGTACAGGGGCACGATCACCTCCCTACTCCCACTGGCCACACTGTTTCTGATACAGGCCAGGATGCTGTTGGCCTTCTTGGCCACCTGGGCACACTGCTGGCTCATCTTCAGCCGGCTGTCAATCAACACCCCCAGGTCCTTTTCTGCAGGGTTGCTTTCCAGCCACTTGTCCCCAAGCCTGTAGCGTTGCATGGCATTGTTGTGACCGAAACGCAGGACCGGGCACTTGGCCTTGTTGAACCTCAGAAAATTGGCCTTGACCCATCGATCCAGCCTGTCCAGATCCCTCTGCAGAGCCTTCCGACCCTCGAGCAGATCAACACTCCCACCCAACTTGGTGTCATCTGCAAACTTGCTGACGGAGCACTCGATCCCCTCATCCAGATCATTGATAAATATGTTAAACAAGACTGGCCCCAAAACTGAGCCCTGGGGGACTCCGCTTGTGATCGGCCGCCAACAGGATTTGACTCCATTTACCACGACTCTCTGGTCTCAGCTGTCCAGCCAGTTTTTCACCCAGCGAAGAACGCACCTGTCTAAGCCACGAGCCACCAGCTTCTCCAGAAGAATACTACAGGAGACAGTTCCCACACTACCCACCCTGCACCCCTCTCCAAAGGCCTTACATTGAGGTACTCCACGGGCTTGGTGACGTTGAACTTGTCCATAGTGGTGATGATGATAGCAGGGGTGGTGAGGAAGAAGAGGAGGATGAAGAGGACCACGTTGATCACCAGGCAGCGGATCCACCAGATGAAGCCCCGGATGGAGAGATGTTCCCTGGCAGGGAAGGAGGGCATCAGAATGGTTGCATGGGGGAGCAGGGCAGGTCCAGGGCCTCACGTTCACAGTACAGCCCAGACTGTGTGAACAGCACGTGGGGCATCAGCCCAAGGCTTTTCCCCTCCAAGTCAGATCAGACCTCTAGCTCAGCCAAGCTGGGTTTCAGCAAGAACAACTTATTCAGTTACCAGAGGAGCAGACAGGGAGGGAAACAGGGAAAATGCATTCCTTTCCCATCAGCAGGGCCTGCTGAGCCCCACAGAGCTGCTCACCAGTAGATGTTCTGTGGGTCGGGGGCATAGCTGACAGTCCAGTTGGAGACGTGGAGGGACTCGCTGCAGGAGGAGGCCCTGGGCTCCCCATGGCATGCACAGCCCTGACACTTGCAAGCATTGAAGTCTTTGAGGATTCTGGAGAAGAAGAGAGAGAGGGAGATGCTGACACAGAGTGCTGGGACAAGCAAGGGGGGATGCCTTAGTGCTGGCATTCCTCTGATTTAAGGGGAGAGCTGCAAGAGGTCACCTTCCAGGGAAGGACAGGATCCTTTGCACTCACATGGCTGTGATGGTCTCATTGTGGAAGGTGACAAAAGCCATCCCCAGAGGCTTCTCGTTCACCTTCTCCTTCTCGCGCTTGTAGTCATCTTTGAGCTTCTCCTCCAGCTTGGTGTAGTACTCAATGGCCTCCACCTGGGCAGGGGGACAGGGGTCAGAGCAGAGACCTGGGGACCCTGTGCACCCCTCTACCCAACATCTCGAGCTCTCCTCCCACCTCCTCACAGCCCCTGATGACACAGCAGCACAGGTGGCCACAGGGCTTGGGGTTGATCATGGACGGTGTGTTCTCCTTGCTCTGAAGGTTGGTGAAGTAGATTCGCCCGCGCTCAGCTTTCTTCCTGAAACAGGAGAGGGGAAGAGAAGGAAGGAAGGAAGGAAAGAAAGAAAGAAAGAGAGTGGCTCAGAAAAAGCTCCTGTGTCATCAGACTTGAGGGGGAGCCCATGGCATCAGTCCACCCCGCCCTCTCTCCCAAACCAGGGGTTACCTCTCTGCATCAAGGAACATCAGCCGGGCCACATCATAGCAGGGACGGGCCTCCAGGACAGTGCAGTTGGCATAGGCCTCCCTGTGGACGGAAAGCACCAGCTCATCACACCCAGGACCAAAGACTGTACCCTCAAGCAAACTCCACGCATCCAGGACTTCTGTCCTGCTCCAGGCTGAGCGTCATGACGCACCGCAAGAGCTTGCTGGGGGCATCAGGGGAGCCTATAGGCTGTCCCTTATAGCAGGAGCAACGCATGGGGCAAACGGTACATCCTCTGGGCTCTGGCACAAGAAGCCTCCTCGGACTTTGCCCCATGGCAAGCAAGGCACCCCTCTGACCCCACACCCCCCTCTGCCTTCATGGGCTACAGGGCTTGGGGTCAGAAAGAGGCAGAGGATTTCCCAAAGAGTACAAAGCATTTCTCCTTTCCCCATGGTGGTTCTAAACACAGCTCTGACAGCGTGTTCACTGAGGTCCTGATGGAAGAGGACGTTTTTTTAATGTTAAGGAGAAATCCACTTTTCTACAAGGACCATGATCAGGGCAGAAGCAGCAGCACAACATCCCATGGTCATTGCTTGAGCGCCTCCTGCCTGCATCTCAGTCTCTGAACTTGACTACATCTCAGGGCATGCTCCGTCCATTACTTACCATGCTTACCCGCTATGGCTCCACAAGAGATAGCTGGGCATAACCCAAGGCACACACCAAGGACGCTGCACATTTAGATAAAAATCTGCACAGAAAAGTAATACTAAGATGCCTAAAATAAGAGTGTTCACCGATTTTGACTAGCTTTCTGCTCTCAATGTATTATTGCCGCTTCAGGTAACACTAGCGCTACCCCAATAAAACATCCCCATTACAGAGCAGCCTTTTAATTAGGGATGCAGTGAGACTCACTCAAAATGCTTCTTGATCTTCTCTGGCTCAGCATATTTTGAGATCCCATTGATGAAGAGAGTTCGCTTAACCTGGAAGGAAGGGAGAAAAAAAGGAGAGGGCAGGTAGGTGTGGATGATGATGTGAAAGCCCAGACCGCAGCAAAACCCCGCAAGGCTTGAGATAGCAATGGGAAAGGGCAGTCCCTACACTTCTAGCACCCAAGGCTCCCCCTTCTCCTATGCTTCCACTAGCTGTTGGCATCCTTGGTACACTGCAGATTGACAGGTTGGGGGCCTACATTGCAGCTGCCTGAACAGAAACAGGGGGTACCCTTAAAAAATAAGGAAGGCAAAAGCAGCTGGAGCAACCCCTGACGAAGGCATTGGGTCCCCCCCCACATGTTCACCCAGCACAGGCCTCTCATTTCCCCACAGGCAGTCGGGATTGCTGCTCTGGAAGAGATCTGCTTTTGGCAAGGCATAACAAAAGAACAGCCAAAACAAGACAGCCTCAAATTGCTGTGGGAAGTGGGGTGCTCGGCACCTTCTCCAAGGCCACCTGACTTGACAGGAGGGCATGGGAAAATGTGCCTGGGAGAGCGGCCAGATCCTGCTCACCAAGTCATCCTCTTTGTAGCGCATCTTGGAAGTGTGCCGGCGCATGCTGTACACCGTCAGCAGCAGGTACAGGAAGGCAAAAGATGTGTGCAGCCACAGCAGGTTATTCCTGTCACAAGGGAGACCACAAAGGCCAATGCAAGGTTGCCACTACAACTCTGTATATGACTGGCCAGGCCCAGAAGGTGCTGAGGCCATGAGCAGCGTAACCGGCACGGCACCCACACGCCCTACAACCAACTTCCAGGAGTTCAGCCTGGAAATTGGAGCAGGGACAGTAGCCTGATGGCAAGGGCAAAAATACAACCTTCAAGGAGGTGAGTCTCTGCAGCAAGTGGACATTTACAAATACCCCCTGAGGGCCTCAATTACCATCCCACCCGTGGCCACACATACCCAGAATTCAGGTTAGCGATAGTTGTCCTCCCAAAGCTGTAGGCGTTGTTTTCTAGGGAGAAAGAAGCAGATACAGGCACGTTCAGTTATTCTGAGGGGCACGGAACACCACTGGAGTGGGGTATGGCAGGAATCTCACCTGCCAAACACCCTAAAACCCAAGCTGCCCAGGATAACCCATGCTTGAAGTTGGACACGAGTCATGGTTTCTCTGTGTTAGTCCTGTCCTGCCCTTCACTACTGCCCAGTGGTCTGGGCCATGGCATTGAAAGCAGCTTCCCCAGTCCAGCCAGAGGCTCCCTGCTCTCACCTAGCAGGTCCCCTGAGAAGTTGACAGGTAACACGATGCCCACGGAGAGCACACCCACAGCCACCAGCAGCCCAATGATGTGCCTCTGGAAGGACAGGTAATGCACTGCATCACCCCCACACTTGTCCCGGATCTCGTCATCCCTGCCGGGGAGAGAAAGGCAGTCAGGCAGTCATCTACATTCCCTCAAGCGCCGGAGAAATGCACAGGGTCATGGCTGCCCTCCTGGTTTGAGCCCACACAGCACCCCTGGTAGTGCCCTAGAGAGCTGCGGCCAGCCCCCAGGGTAGGGATCCCAGCATCCAGCCTTGAACCAGCCTGGACAGAAACCTGCCTGTGCAATGCTTACTGCAGCCCCACTCCCCGTGCCCCTGCCCTCTGCCTCCCAGGACAGGCAGCTGGACACACACAAACCCCACCTCACACCCTTCTGGTGGGCCTTGCCTCTCCTGCTGAGATACAGGATGGCTGACACTGTCCCACAGCACTTCTCCTGAGCATTGTCAGGCTGGGGGTGTCTCCCTACATCCTCCAATCCCTCCTTTGTAGTCATTCCTCAGACAGCAGTGCCCCTAACAGGACTCCCAGGCAGAGGAGCATCTCCGCAGAGCAGCAGACAGTGTTTCTGAGATGGGACAGAGGCAGGGGAGACCTGGGCTAGGTGCTCCTCTCTGTGTGACCTTAGTTTTGGCTTTAGGACTCCTCATCTAGTCCTGTCTTTGCTTGTGCTCTTCAGAGAAGGGGCTGCAGCAAGGGCAGTGAATTCACACAGCTGTACTGTGCTAGATGTCCCAATGCCCTGCACTACCTCTGCTTCTTCCCTGTGTGGGTCCCCCATGCAGGTCCTGGGGCACTTACTTTATCCTGAAGATGGCTGTCAGCCAGGAGCAGAAACCCTGTGCAGAAAGAAGACAGAAGTGTCTCACGTCACTCTGTGCTCCCTTTTCCCTGCTCCCTCCTTCAAAGGCTCAGGGAACCAGGCTGGTATTCTTACACCTCCACAGACTTGGCTCAGGGGGGGACAGACCACAAGCACCCAGACATGCAGAGCCACAGACAGGCCCAGGTGAAGGAGATGACAGTGCTACTCCACAGGGCACAACACAGGCTGGACTCTGCCACGTGGCTGTCCCCTACCAACTGGCAGCTCAGCCTCCCAGGCAACCCACGGGCTCCTGGCTAGCGTAGCAGCTCTCCACAGCCTAGGCACACCCAGAAAATTCAGCATACAGGTACTTCAGCCATTGTCCTAGACAGGAGGAGCTCTGCAGGGACTGGGAAGGCAGAATGGGCCAAGCCATGCTCCTCAAAGAACAGCTGGGGGAGGAATGTCTCCTGGGAGCTTCACCACTCCTCCATCACACCCTGTTGTCCTACTGAACTGTGCCTCCCCTTTAGACAGGAAAACAGTAGTAAATGGTGGTGTGAGGAGGAGCCAGACACCTTTCTCCTGGCAAGCATGGTTTGTAATGCTGAGGTGATAGGTTGGACAGACGTCCATTAAGCCACAGGGATGTACAGCCTACTTATTTAAGCACATGTCTAGAAGCCATGTAGTTATGTCTGCTTGAGCCCTATACCACACTCATATGCTACAAGGTGTGGGACCTAAGGCCTGGGGATGGGCAAACAGTGTTGCTTCTGAAGAGCCCTTGGTTCAGACAAACTGTGGGCTCCTGGCCACTCAAAGGTAAGGTGTTTGACTCTTGCTGCTACTCACGTTGTCCCTCTGGTCAAAGTCCACAGAGCTGGAGACAGAGGTGAGGCGCTCATAGCGGTCATGGTTGTCGGAGTGCAGGGCGGAGGCTACGCTAAAATGACAAGCGGGAGGCGAGAGAGAAAGTTAGAAGATGCAAGGAGGCAGCCTGGCCAGGAACCAAGAGCACCCAGAATATGAGACATTAATTCAGGTCAGTTTGCCCCAGGTGAGATGGAGAGAGGTGAAATCAGAGAGCAGAGGGTAGCAGTAAGCAAAGACCTCAGACAGCACCCTGAGCCCAGCAGCCATCACTGGCTCGACCATGGATGCTACTCGCTCAGCACCTTTTGAGAGGCACAGGCACCCACGTTACGCAGCAGCCCCTGCGAGGAGGGGCTGGCAGCAGCTGCCACGGAGAGATAAGGTCTGTTTAGTGCAGGGCTTAGACAGAGGAAAGGAGATGGGAATCAGAGGGTGCTGCAGCCCCTCTGGCTCCAGTGTGGCCACGAGGCGGCAGCCCTGGCGCTCCGGAGAGGCACTGGCAGTGGCTCCAGTCCTGAGGTCCTGGTGGGCCTCACTCACCTTAGGGAAGAGGAAGGCTGGGAGTCTGGTGGTCTGTACTCCTGCTACACCAGTCCTCCCTGCCCTTAGTGCTTCAGTGCCAGGAAACCCAGGAGAAGGAACACAGCTGAGCCGCAGCAGCTGTGCTGCCTGAAGCCAGGCTCAGCCAACCTGCTCCACAGCCTCAGCTGGGCCTCCTGCCTGGAAATCCCTCCAGCAAGAGTGGGGCAGGCAGCTAGAAGTGAATGACCACAGGCTAAAGGACAGGAATACAAGAGAGGTGAATATCCCAGACCGCTTTACTCCAGACGCAGGCAGGGACCTAGATGAAGAATCAGCAGCAGAAGCATCCAAGGCAGACAATAGCCCCCACTACGAACGGAGGTGGAGGGCAGCTGGCAAAGGAGACAAGAAAATGGTCCAGAGACCTAAATGAAATAGCACTTGCACGACGACAACAGCAGGCCGAGACCTGGGAGGTGCAAGAACATATATGGCTGATCTGAAGGCTAGAAGCAAGGAGAGAAACAGATGAAAACATGGTCTCCCTGTAACCAGTACAGGCTCAAGGAGGATCAGATGGACAAGAACCCGGAGAAGAAGGAGCTGAGAGACAAGTGCTAGAGACGAGGTGGATGACATTAGGGAAGGAGAACAAGCAAAGACCCTCATGACCCTGCCAAAGGAAAGAGGATGGGACACACGGCCTCCCTCAGAGCAGAGCAGCACCTGCTGAGTCCCTAGCTAGAAGTAACAGAGAGAGAGGAAAGGAGATTAGCTGAAGGTCATGGCACTACAGGAGTGCAGATTATACAGTGATGGGCAGCCTTGCGACTGCGCAGCCCGACACCCTGCTCTGCTGGAGGGACAGAGCGAGCTTCAACCAAACTCTCAGACCTTCAGCCCTTTAAAATCCCAGAGGCCTTCCAGCTGGATGCAGGGAGCAAGGGTGAGTTTCTGCTGTCCGCAGCCCTGTGGAGAGCCCAGCATGATGACAGAGTGTGCTTTTGGCTCCTTGGTACTGGAAAAGCAGAGGGCAGAGCACAAGCAGCACTTGAGGGAAAAAATTGAGAAGAGTGCCATGTTATGAGATGACCAAGCTAACTCAGCTCCATTCAGCAGGATGCAGAGATGATAGTCAGGATGACCAGCAGTGCTGGGAAGACAGAGGGGTCAAACCTTGCCAAAGATGTGAAGCTGAAGAGGGAGCTCCAACGGTACCTGCATCTAGCTGGCAGCTTTTTAAAGCAAAGCACTAACAAAACATGCGGGTGGAGGCAAGGTTGCCCTAAACCATGAGAAGATTAAGGTGAGACCCTGCCCGCTGCCCCAGATTTGGTGCTGGCCCTGCCAGGCAGGGAGAAGGACTGGGTCTGAGGCATAGCTAGCCTCAGGCCAAGGGAATCGCAGGCTCCAGGAGGGAAGGCCAGGCATGCTGTGGAAGGGGCTTGCTGCGATGCAAGGCAGGAGGTGGCTGTGTGGATGGCAAACCCCCCAGGGCTCTGCGATCACTGCCTTTACACATGGAGGTGCAGGTGGGTTGCCACAATCTCCCAGCGCAGACTAAGTCACCTATTAAGAGTGCCAATGGCTACCACAAACCCTGGCAAGGGGCAGGACAAGGGTACTTGCTCATTCTCAGGCAAAGGGAAGCATCTGAGGAGGATGTCCTCCTGCACCAAGAGTGATACTGCACATTCAAGGGCTGGGAGTGCCAGGCGGCATACATGTCTCCCTAACCCACTACGCGCCACTGAGCCCCAGCACAGAGAATGGCTGGGATGGGAAGGTGTCAGCAGCCTTGGAGGAGCACAGCCAGGATAAGGTTTCCTTGCTGAGCTCCACAGGTTTTTTGAAGCTTCTGGCTACCAACACTGTCCCAGCTCAAGCAGTAGGTTTGGCGGGGTGGGGGGGGCACAGCAGAGAACTCCAGCAAGGCCAGATGAAGAAAGGGAGCAGGAAGAAGCGGCCCCCTGGAGAGCTATGAGCACTTGTGAGGATAACTGAGGTGGCCACCATGAGAAGCCTCAGAACATGATGGTTCTGCTACCTCTGCCTTACTCCCCCTGCAAGGTGTTAGCAGTGAAAAGTTGCCAGACACACCTGAAGCAGGGCCAACCACTAGTGAAGCACTCAAGCATGAGCGACGACGGGTCCCCTCTGTGCCATGTACCACAGCTATCACCACCTCTGTTTTCACAACTCTGATTGCTCTGTTTTGGGGGCAAGGAGCAACTACAAAAACAGGAGCATTCCTGTATACTCTCAAGGCAGTAGCAGTGGCAGGTACCTGCTTTGCAAGTGATGGAGTATGACAAATGAGGCTGAAGCTTGCTCCCCTGGCCTCAAACATGCATCAGTCTGGCTGGAGCAACCATTGCAGGCTCTGTCTGGCCGGCTGATTGTATCCTCTGCAGCATGCACTACCCAGACCAGTCAGCAAGGCATGGGGAACGCTCTTTTCTTAGGCATAACAACAGCAAGAAAGATGAAAGAGCAGGGAGGCAGGGTCCATGGCAGTGCTTAATGGGCAACACTAGGCCAAGGTGCTGGAGGATGCTCTCAGCAGCTCTGAGGCAGGAAGTTTTCTTCTGCAGGGGGAGAGAGAAGGGACAAAAGTGCTGCCTTGCCAGGCATGCTGCCAGCCATGGATAGGTGGCAAGGGACAAGGGCTGGCCTGGTCCTGGCAGCCTCACAGGGTGAAGGAAGAAAAGAGAGAAGTCTTGCAACTGCCTACCAGATCCTGTCCATGCACCCACTTGCCCTTGCAGCTGGCCTGGGAGCAGCACTTTTGGCACCCTGGCATGAGAGGGACCAGGCAAAGGAGGCTCCCCTGTACCTGGGTGACCTAAGTGTGCTGCAGACTCAGGCAACAGGGTTTATTTTCTCCATCATAAGGCGGAATAGCTGGACACGGGCAGGTAGAGCAGGGTATGTGACGTGGCACCCTCCACCTTGGCTGGGACTGGGAGCTCCTCGGCACTGCTGCTTTCAGGAAGCATTTAAGAGCTACTAGGGGAAAACCAGAGTGCATCCAGCTGTGGTAGTGGCTGACACAAAGGGGAGGGAAAAAGAGCATGAATCCACTGAGAGGCACAAATCCAAGCCCGAACTCCCAGCCACTTAGATTAGTTCAGAAGCAAGACAGAAAACTGCAAGAGAAAAGGAGAGAGAGAGAGAGAGCGCGAGCAAGAAAGAGAGAAGAAACAAGACCCTGAAAAAACAACATACTATTCCCGCTCCTCTCGCTCCGTCTGCCAGCGTCGGCGCCTGGGGGCACAGAAACAGAAAGGGAGAGGTTACCACCATGGGAGCTGGTGCTGGGCCTCCTCCGTTGCAGGGAGCTATGCACCCGACATGGCTCCACGCTGTCCTGAGGAAGAGAAACCTGCTGATGGTCAGGCTGGAGAAGACCTTCCTTCCAGAGCCCAGCACCACCCCAAGCCACAACAAACTGGAGCCCCTGCCGGCTCAGGGGCAGAGTACTTTGATGCCAGCTAAACGGAATCTGAGAAGGTGGCCTGGCTCCACACCGTGGGCATCCCAGGGAGCTCCTGAGGGACAGGATCAGGCAGGACAGCCTGCTGGGGCTGCCCAGCTGCCATCTGAGCAACCCTTCCATGTCTCTCCTCCCCACCCAGGCAGCCAACACACCTGCATACCGCTCTCCCAAAATGCTCATTCCACCCCACAGATGGGCCAAGCAGCAGGGGCTGCTCCCTGGAAACCCAGTCCTGGTGATCCACAGCCATGCTGTCCCTCTCCCTGCGCTTACCAGCTCTCCCTCGCCAAGCAGCTGGCACCCCTCCGCCTTTCCGCCCACAGCCACTGCTCCCACTCCCTTGCACCCAAGGTGCTCAAGCATCACCTCCAGGAAGGGCCAGCCCTCTCTCCCCACTGAAGGCCAGAGCTGTGCAGCCCCTGTGGCTACCAGCCAGCACCTGGGTCCAGACAGTTCAGCCCTGAGGTCTCATACGGCTATTCCCTTCTCCTCGCTTTCCCTCAATACCCCTGTGTTGCTGATTTCCCCAGCCAGACCAGGAAAGGAGGGGCAGAGGAGCCACAGGGACACAGCTGCTTATCTAACACTATCCAGGACTGCTTATCTAAACCAGAGTTCCTGGTTCAGTGCTGGAAGAAAACAACTCTTACTCTTTCCACTGTCGTGCAGGGAGTGCTCAAGAGCAGCTTGCTTGGATCTGTATCGCCAAGGCAATGAAAGACACTGGAGCGCAGCCCCATCTGAGCCTTTGAGTGCTATGAGCTCGTGGAGCTCATCAAGGGGAAGAACAACCTACC
This sequence comes from Gavia stellata, assembly GCF_030936135.1. Lineage (NCBI taxonomy): Eukaryota > Metazoa > Chordata > Aves > Gaviiformes > Gaviidae > Gavia > Gavia stellata. The sequence goes on from NC_082595.1 coordinate 20,010,981, forward strand.
ACAGCCAGCCTTCAGAAGCCACACTTTGCCTCCAGCACATGAGAAAGCACCGTGGGCACAGCAAACCAGCCCTGGAGGGAGGCAGACTACCCGCACAACCCCTCTTGCTTAATCAAGGAGAGTTCCTTGTTCTGCAGTGGAAGAAAATAATCATTGTCCTTCCTGCTGCTGACAGCAAAAACAAGAATAGCATCTCACTCTGCTGTGGAGCTGCCATCCCTAATGGGCCCCAGCTTTTGCTGACAGACACTGTAGCCCACAAATGCATTGGGCAGGAAGGATCCATACCCAGACCGACTCACCAGCACTTGGGATGTGAACTAAACTCAACGTTAGCACAGCAGTACCACACCTGGAAATGCAGCTTACCACTTCCAAGTGCTCTTAACAAGAACTGCATCCAGCAGAGCCACAAAGACACCTTCAGAGGCTTAACAAAGCCTTCACTGTGGCAGCCCTCACCCTTCCTGTGACCTCTTTTCCTCTCTCCTCCCTCCCCTCCATCTGCTGTTCCTCTGCAAGGGCCCCTGCACACCTCTGTCACTGTAGGGTCCATAAGTGATATGGAGCCAGCGGGGACCACTACCTCTGTTGGGAGAAGGATGCTGTAACAGAAAAAGCCGGTCAGCAGGGATTTTCTTCCTCTTCCTGGAGCTCAGGGGATACAACTGGCATGCTTGCCTCTCCTCCCCAGCTGCCTCCAGCACACGCAAGGCGATTTATCCCTTCTGCCCCGCAGCAAAGAAGGGTACCACTCATGCCTTGTTTTCCTGCCCCTCTCCCATGCTTACCTGTCAGCATCAGTCACCAGGGCCAGGCGTCCATAGTCCCAAGCAACTTTACGCAAAATTGAAAAGACAAACAACAGTGCCTGGAAGAAAGCAAAGGGGGAGCTGTGAGATGAGGCATTGTCCAGCTCTGTCCTTGTCCTCTGTGTGCAGAGCCACAGGAACAAGGAGGGTAGGAGGAGACAGGACTGCTCAGCTAACAGCACACTGAGGCCATGGGACAGCACAAGTTCCCCAGGGCTGTTAAAAATCAGACTGTCTGGATGGCTGCAGGAGGCAGAGGTCCAGGATGCAACACACAGTAGCTAAGCTAGCCACAGGATCAAAAGGCCCTCAGGTCCCAAGAAGGCGAGATCACGGCTACAATATCTGGCGTCCTGCAGTTCCTAAGAAGGAACAAGCAAAGCCTTTGGGTGGGTAAAGCTGCAGGGACTTGGCACCATAAGCAGCAATTTTGGGATGCAGGACTGGCCTAACCTGACCCATGTTCTTAGGAAAATTTGCAACAAATTGGAGTTAAGTCAATAGTGGCTAAGCCACACAATCAGGACCACAAAGTCAGCCAGCAGTACAGTCCGGGATGGCATTTGGGACCCTCAACTCTAACCACCCCACCACAGTCCTTCCTCCATGGCTAATTAGGGGAGAAGGTGCTGAAGCAACAGTAGGTAGACTTACGAGAAAGCACATGAAGTCAAGGGCTAGGACGGTGGGCACCCCACCGAAGGGCAGCCCCTGCAGCACAGTGCTGCGGATGCGGGCGCTGTAGCAGTAGTCCTTGGTGCTGTTGTTACATGTGGAGGCTTTGCAGGTGGCCCCTGCTGAGCCCAGGGTGGCGATCACGTAGGGAAGCATCTCTACAGCTTCATCGTCTTCCCTGGGGAAAGGGGAGAAAGGCCTGGTTAGATGCAGGCCAGCTGGACGACAGCATAGCCCTGTTAGAGTTGGGGGCCAACCTCCCCACTATCTCAGGCTCCTCTGCGCTACAAGATTTCCCTGGGAATCAGTGTCCAGGGACAAGGTCATCTGGAGAAGTCTGCTGAGTTTGGGGGGTGCTGGAAGAACCTGGGTGCTTCAGCAGCTGTGGTCCCACCATGCACAGTCCCAGAGCTCCCTTCCTTGTCCCCCCACTCCCATGCCATTTAGGTGCAACTCTTTCTCAGGGACTACTCCTTTTCCCAAGAACACGGCGTCTCAGCCCCTTCCCCTCAGCAGGGAGAACATTTAGGTACAGGAAAGAATGAAAGGGTGGGGTGGTAGCGGCATGAAGTCACGTCTGGATGATAGGAACAAACTGCTATGGGACAGTTGCTGCATCATGATCCCACAATTTCCTTTGCCTGGCTGCATGCCATCAGCTTTATTAGGCTGAATCACCACCCTTCACTCACTGCAGAGGCCTCAGCCCCCAGCTCCCAGGGCACCCATCAGGGTTACACCCCCTGCTTGTTTTCTTTCCTTCCTCTGACTTGGATGCATTTAGATGCAAGCACACAGAGGGCAGAGAGGAGGCTTAGGCTCTACTATTTAGCTCGTCAAATATTTTATTTATTTCAGTGCCCTCCCCAAATTGCTACAAGACCTGCAGCTGGGTTCGGGTCAGCATTACTGCAGCATCACTGCTTGGACATGGGGACATCTTCCTCCTGTGCCCAGAAACACTGTCTTGGTGGGCTGAGCAAAAGAGCAGCCACTCACCGAAAGCACAAGAAAGCCACCACCACCGCCCTGGTTTTGGCCTCTTGTCCCTGAGATGCCCCCTGTCACCAGCCCTGCCCTCTAGCTCCGTGTTGGATGGTGACACTAGCACAGAGTGCGCAGGGCTCTTCCCTCCAGCTCACGGGTATATCCTGACAATCTCCCACCTGGCTGCAGACATTTATCAGCATCACAGCACAACACGGGCTGGATAATGACCATCAAACCGTTCGCTGCAGTGTCCTAGAGAGCCTGGCTTCAAAGTGATTGCTCCTGGCTCAGCTGGGATGGATGCCCAGCTGCAAACCAGCTGAAGCACCGATGACAAAGGACACCGCAACAAGCAAAAGCCCAGCCAGGTACAGGCATTGAGGGGGGCCAGCCAAATTGGGAAAGAGCAGCCTGTTAAAAGACACTCACAGGTACAGAGCTGGACCAGGGCTGCTGGGAGCAGAAAAAGGGAACAGAAAAGCAGTAGAAGAAAGCCAAGCCACGAGATCACAGTTGGGAAATAACTGGGGAGCCAGGCAAGATAATTTACCCTGGCTGAATTAACGAGAGCCTCGGAAGCTCCGGGGGAGGGATGGGAAGAAATGATGGGATGAGACTCACTAAAGGGAAGTCACACACTTCAGCATGTGAACAGTTATACCGCTGTTTTTACCTCTGAAGTGCCAGCCTAGATGGACTCACTACAAAGAGAAATACCTCTCATTCCTCTTTTTGGGAATCTTGTAAACTTTTAAGTTGTAAATGGTACCTTGCAGCGATGAGTTCCAGATATTGAGTAAAAGACTACAATCCCACTGCAACTCCACAGCCTTTAGTTCTCCTTGCATAGTGAGAAAAGGCAAAGAATAAAAGCCTTTGCTTTTTCTAGACCTACTAAGCTCACTACTATTAAGCGCCCTCTCCTTCACATGACATGAGGTGTCTTCCAGCTCTAACCACTCTCAGCACTCATCCCCAATATATCCTCTCTTTTGACCATACAGAAAGGTGACCAGAACTGCATATGATATCCTGGGTAGGGAAATGACCTTGACTGTCAGAACAGCATCCTGATGCTCTCCTTATGCTACTCCTCGTGCATCTGAGCATGATTTACTTCTCCGACAGCATCTTTGCGCATTGAGGAAAAGCATCTCTCTCTGTAACAGGCCCGGAATGCTGCTGCCTTGAGTAGCCATGGTAATTTAGAAGCCAGCCATGTCCCAGAAAAAATCATTCCTTCCAATACAGCCAGTTGCATGCTTCCCAGTACCCACTTTCTCATCACCTCACACCACTTCGCTTTACATGGTATCACTTTGGAGTGGCTTCATCTTGACAAATCTGAACGACTCCAAGGTATTGGCAGATTTGGGGTACCTTGCTACACATTATCTTTTTTGGGTCATTAATAGCGAAGTGTTACACTGAAATTGCTCATTCACTCCTAGGCTTTGTTGGCGGACCCTCAGCCAGATTCTGATCCAGGACTCTACATCTCCTCCAGTGGACAGTTTTCTTAACAGTCTTCTGTGAGGAATTTCACAGGTTTTCTGAACATTCAAGCAAGTTACATAAGCTGGCCGAATATTACCCATTATTTTCCCAAAGTACTGAAAGACTTGCAACAGATCAGGGAAATATGATTTTCCTCTGCAGAGAGCAAAGTGTTTACCTCATTCCTGCATGTTTTATAGCCCCATTTTCCTGGTCGTCTTTCTAAAAGAAACAAGGCTCATACACTCAAGTTGCCCATGACCCTATCATAATAATTATTTATACAAACCATTATGTGTTCAAGAGAAACTTTGCAAGCCTATGGGTAATTTAAGCCACATTTCACAGAGGCAGGTCCCAGAGATGTATTTTTTTTTCTGAAGCCTAGATGATGGACTGGAAGGGACTGGAGATAAACCTTCCTAGCCTCTCCAGTAACCCAGCCAGAACACCCAGTAATCGAAAAGCTGTGGCATATGCCCAAAGCTTACATTACCTTTTCATCAGCTCAGCCAGGCAGCACAGTGGCAGTCAGCACCATCCTTAGGTATGCAACCTCCCACCCAGCTGGTAAGCACAAGAAGGGGCTCTCCATGGAGACAGAGGTGCTTCAGGTGTGTGGGAAGGCTGGGAAAGCTTGCAGGGATGTCTGGAGCACTTCTGCCCTCCCAGCTCCCCCAGCTGCAGGCACACTCAGCAGCAGGCCAGAGGCAACCCGCTGTCACATCACTTCAGGTCAGATGCACCGAGGTGCCCAGCCTCTTCTGGGGTTACAACACGAATTAGGCAACTAAGAAAAAGCTTATTGACCATCTCTGCAGGCTTGATCGACTATGCCTACTTAGTATCCTTCATCCAAAGACCTTTCCCAGGAGCCTATTGGCTGAGCAGGAGGCTGGCTGGTCTTTCCAGGCACAGTGCAACCCTTGGGCTTGGCAATACCTCTGTCCTCATGCTCGGTTTGCACCTTGGTCTCAGACAGCTGCTCCAGGGGACCCTCTATCCTGACCCTCAACCAGGCAGGGCACACTGCAATGTGTGCCGTGCTGCAAGGTGCAGGGCTGGTCCTGGAGACAGCAGGTGTTGGGTGCAGTGCTTTAAGCAAAGCACAGGGAGGGAGCAAAAGCAGAGCTCGCAGCAAGCACAGTCCTGCGATGCACCAGCATACTTCCCAATTACAAAAGGAAATCCCCTCTGGCAGCATGGGAGGGAGAAGACGACTTCTCCAGCAACAACTGCCCCCCTCCCCAGATACACCTCTGATGTCCTGCCTCCACGCAAGGCAAGAGATAGTTTTGCAAAGCTTTCTGTTCAGATCCCACTGCCTGCCTCTGGGGAAGGACCCCGGGTGCCTCCTTACACCTATGCTGCCACCGCAGGTAAGAGAGCCCCTGTGACCACACGGGCTGTGCTGTATTGGGACATGGTTAAAGGTGCCCTTCCTGGTCCCTCCTTCCCCTCGTGGGCTGTAGGACGGGGTGAGCTTGGCTCCACCTGGGCTGAGATCAGCAGGAGCTCCTGCACATCAAGAGAGCCAAGGCGCAGGGAGTTGGTGGGAAGCTGTTGCAAGGGCTGGGGGGTGCAAACCAGCCCGAGGTGTCCAAGCCCTTTCCCAACCGTGAGCATGGCTTCCCGCCACAGCACACAGCGGGGCCAAGGAGGCAGTAAGAGCAGGACATGAAACCAGGTCCCATGCAAGCTCTGGAGCCTTCCCCTCCTGCACTCTGTGCATTTAATGCTGACTTCCTCAAAACACCAAGAACAGCATAGAAAGACTTGCCAAAAGGCATTTTTGGCTCTTACTCAGCAATACTGCATTCCATTCCCTTCTCTATGAGCAGTGGGAAGGGGGGAAGGAGGAACGGCAGTTCCCCTGCTTCCCCCATCCCCAAAGAAGCCTGCTCCCTGCCCCGCACCACAGCCCCTACATCCCCAGCAGGACTGGTGTGCACACACCGCCCCATGTTTCTACCCCAACGAGTCAGGAGCGGAGGCATCCTGCTTCCTAGCTGTTGTCCCTAAAGCACATCCCACTGGGTGCTGCAGGGCACGCAGCCTCCAGCCCAGCTCCTGCCTGCTAAGCCCTACGCAAACTGCCCTGGGAACCGAGGGCTTGGCAGACCCAGCACGGCAGGGGCTCTCCTCCTCCTTGCCTTTGTCCTTGGCCTGCAGGTCAGCACAGCTCACTGGGTTTTCCTCTTGGATGAGCACCCACGTAGGAGCCAAGCAAGCCTCCACACTCCCGTCCATCCGTTGCAGAGGGAAAGAGGGAAGAAGGTGGCATGAGACTGGGAAGGCCAGGATGCCCTTCCACGACTGTGTCTCAGACTGCAGAGTGGGCATCAGGATGCCCACGGAGTCATCCCGCAGTCTGGGCAGGGAGTGACACCCAGCAGAGGCCTGAGGGGCTCTTGCAGGGCAGGGGACCAGGAGGCACCTGTTGAGGAGGCTGCCTGCCCCACGCTGAACTCTGCCGCAGCACAGCGTGGCCGGCGCACGCAATAAAAATAGCGCTGCAGGCCTTCCCAAATGGAGCATTTCCCATTCTCTTCACCAGCTCACCCTGGAGTCTCTGCCCCTCGAGCCCAGCAATTGCATCCTCTGCCAAACCCCTGGCACCGGGAGGAAAAAAGAAAGAGAAAAGACTCTGCTGGGACTTGGGCAGGAGTGATGCAGAAGCTGGACAACCAGCTTACAGGCAGATAGATGCACTGACATGGGCAAGTGTCTAGCTGTGTTCTTCCAGCCACACCACTGATGTCAGCCAGACACAAGGAGGTGGCCTGAGAAACGCCTGCAGAAAAATATAAATCAATAATGCATATGTCTGTGCTTGCAGCCAGAATGACGTAAGCACACAAGCTACGTTCATTTGTTGTCTCACCGGTAAATGTTAATAACCCTATCCGTATTTAGAACAGTGAGATTGTGCTCCAGTAGAGACACATTCGTTTATGGATATGCAACAGTCTCTCAACAGGCTGGGGTCACAGAGACAGGCAGCCGGATACTGGCAGATCTGGGGTTAGGATACTAGAGATTTCCAGATTAAAAAAAAAAAAAAAACCAACCAACCGAAAATTCACTAAATCTTTAGGACACGATGTTCAGGGAAGTGAGGTGCGTTTTGGTTCCTGGCCCCAGAGGGTGCTGGGGGCATGGCCTGTACCTTGCAGACCTGCTCCTCTGGGGTCCCCTCGGTCTCCCAAGCACCATAGGTGATCCACACCGTGACGCCAGGGACCTGAGCCCAGAGGACGTGCCACCCTGAGCCCCTGCCTGCCAGGGCAGCATAGACCTGCCTGCACTGGGCCCCTGGGGACCCTCACACAGCAGCTGGCACCCCAGGTTGAGGGAGTCTTTTCACCACCCAAACAGCCACCTAGGTTACCTGCACCTCAGCAGCGAAGCCCAGCAGAGCTCTGTGCAAACTGCTTGCAGCCACGAACTGACCACAGGAAGAACAGTCCAACTCTTGGCAAGCAAGCAGGGAAAAGCCTCAGAAGAGACGGGGAGAAGGGGGCTTGCAAATTAGCTGAAAGCCTTTCCAGAGTACAGCAGCAAAAGGGGTAGATAGCACTCTTGCTGCAGACAGAGGGGTGGGAAAGCTGCCCTGCACCATGCTTCAGACCGGCATGGGGCTTTCAGGCAGCCGAGGGCCAGAGAGGTGCTGACGCGCCAGGTGCAGCGAGGAGGAACGCAATCTGCAGGCCAAAGGAAAAAGCATCAAGAACCAAATGTGCTAGCAGTGCATTTCAAACAAGCCTGGGCAAGGCTCTGATGAGCATACAATAGGGATCAGTCCTGCATCACCAGGAAGGAGGAGGGCCTGCCAAAGCCCTGCATCTCTCTGCCTCCTCTCCATCTCCTCCAGTCAACACACAAAGCTCCCTGCATGCTTCATCATCTGTATGAGCTAGCCAAGCAGACGCTGGGCCTCCAAAGCTTTGATCTGGCAGGCTCGGCTTCTTCAAAGCAAAAACTAAGTGCATCCTTGCTCTGGATCCAAAGTTCTTCCAGCTGGCTTTGCATCAGGCCTCAAATATCTACCAGCAAAGGGCATCACACCTTTTTTGTGTGTTTCAGCCCCAGTGTTGGCAGGTACCGTCACTGTCACGGCCAGCCCCCGGCCCCACGCTGCTCGGAGCACTGCTCTGCGGCAGCTTGTGTACTGCTTGGGAACCCCTGGTCCTGCTGCCAGCACGGCTGTAAGCACAGAGGAACACACAAGTGACTCATCTGTGCTGGGACGGTGCCTGGCAAGGATGGAAGTAGACTGTAACAGTGGAGAGCCTTTGGATCCATGAGAAACCCGAGTTTGATTTTCTCCTAAAGGCAGCCAAGACCTACAGAGATCACTTCATGAGCAAAACGGGAAGGAAGCATGGCCTCCCCATCCAAAAGGAGGAGGGGAACTCCTCCTGACATTCTGTCCTGAACCTGCTAGAGGGTGATCCTGAAGGGACACAGATGTTTTGGCCACCCCTGTGTACATCCCGGGGCTCAGTACTGGGCTGCTCCTCCGTTTCAAAGGCTTGAAACCGGGTTGTTTGAAGAACTCCCTCCCCCACGAAAAACCACTCCACAAGCTAGGGAATCTCAGCATCAGGGAAATCTTTGAGTTTCAGGTGAAACCAAGCCATTTTATTTCCACAACTTCATCTTGACAGTCCTCCCTTGACCAGGCCACATAACACTGCTTCTTTCTTAGAGGTTATTTTCTCATCCATGATTTTCAACAAGGAGAAGAGCTTTTGGGTGCTAACTTCCATGAAGGTCGGAGAACCTGTCCATTTCACAACTCTGTCCCTTTCAAGATCACCCAGGATAGTCAATCACAAAACCTTGCCTTGAAACATCAGCAAAACCCTTCCTGCTGCCTTCGCCCACTGGAAACTGTCTGCCTTGCCAAGCGATACAAATTTAGCTCCAGACAGCTAGGTCTTTTTTACACCTCTTTTTTTACAGGAACTCCCTCCAATCTGCTGGTAGTGCTTTCAAGTCATATGGTGCCCTGAACACAACATACCATGCCAACAGGGGCTATACAACGGCTCGAAACCCTGGTACACTGTGGTTCATGCTCCTCTCATCTCGGCTGGCTAATCTGTCCTCAGCCTAAAGGCTCTTTGGTCTCTCTGGCCCTGCATTTTGCTCCCACGTCACACCTTACCGCCCTCCTGCCTCAGTTTTCAGATCCTTTTGGACTGGGTGCTCCTGGGCAAGGGGTGTCTGTCCCTGTCTGGCCATCAGGGAAGGGCTGATGGTGTCGCCTTCTCCTCCAGGGAGGTCTGGTGGAACAGCGGCACCCACGCAACACCATGCTGTGGCTCTGCTGCCAGGGCGGGAGCCTGACTGCCTCCATCCAGCTACAAGGAACCAACACAGCCACGGCACCCAGCATTTCTGCAACACTAAGGAGAGGTCCCCAGCCCCATCTCGTTTGCCTCCTGACAAACACTATGGAGTCTCAACGCCACATGGACACCCCCAGGGTCCCATCCATGTGTCCCACCCTAGTCCATGGCAAGGGCCCATCTCCTCCTCTGTCACCGAGAAGAAGCCCGAACCTATCCAACAGTTCTCCACATCAATCAGCTCTCAGTCTGCACAGCAGAGTCACAGCCAACCTGATTTGCATGAAATTTTGAGTGTTAGATTTCATGAGTCACCGAATCAAACACTTTAATTCCAAATATATCTACCTGTCACTTTCCCCTCAAGCTCCTGGGCTGTAAATCTATCAGAAAGAAATCAAGTTTGTCTGCTAGCTTGTACTTTATAAAGAAATGCCACTTACTGTTTGGCTTCCCTTGTTTCCTGTAGGCATATGCTGGTAGTGATACAGCAAACGCAACATAAATAGAGTGGTGAGACTGACGAGGTGCTGGACTTCACACTGTATATTCTGCAGAGCAGCGGCCATATGGCAACCAAGCCCTGGTTGGGAGTTAAGTCCCAGAAAACAGGGCTTCCTCACCTATCACCCAATACTCCAACAGTAGCAGCTCTACCAATTCCCAATGGGCATTTAATAAACCCCAGGATGGAGACTCCATCTCTCAGCACCAGTTGTTTTCAGCTTCTCATTTATGGATCTCAGTAGCACATGGGCTGTTCCTCAGGGGTTGCCGCCTTGGTTATCTCCTGCATGTCTATTATCAGCACTTATGCTACTTGCATATGGTCTGCACTTTCCTTGCAAAATACCTGTGGGCCTGCCCCAGGTTGGTTCTCCCATACTTCATTTTTTAGATGAGAGTGACTGTTCATAAAGGATCTTTACTGCATAAATATCGCGTTGGCTTTCGAGCACTGTTAAGGAGAACTGTTCAGGTACACGACATTTGGCTTGGTTGAAACATGAACCAATCTCCCTGGTGATCCCTTATTTAATCTGAATTTTTCCATGTTCCCCTCTGTTTCTTAAATGACCAAATGCCATCTTGTCCGTTTTCCACAGGCACGCATTTTTAGCAGGAGCTTTGCACCTCTCCCAGCTCTCATCCCTTTTTCCTTTACATATCAGTAAGCTCACCTCATCTTAGAGCTTCTTGTTTATCTCTGATCTTAATCCTCTTGTGCATAGGGGAGTATTAACATGCTTGCCTTCCCTCATATCTGTCCCCTACCAGTCCTGTCAGACTGGGTATTCTCATATGCACCCACCTTTTCCTCTTGAGTGAAGCAGGTGTGTCTCTCTCATAAAACCAGGTTTTTGAGCTAGTGTCTCAAGGTCACATTGACTGTTTCCTCCTCCTCACTTCTGCATGACAGGAGTCTTTACCTCCTTGCAGCACAGCACTCAAAGACATAGGAATTTTGTCCACTGGGAATGATTACAATTGCTTACCTACACAATGTGATCAGCACTTCCCACCAAGGAAACCCTTGGTGATGTAAGTCATCAAGCAGCAGCAAGGAACATTTCTCAGAGCTGTACAAGCCACCTCTCAGGGCTCCACAGCTGGTTCCTCACCAGGGGCTGGTAGGATACTCTACTGCATCAGCCCTGGGAGCATTCCTACTCCTTACTCTGCAGCATGCAAGCTGCTCACTCAGAGGTTATTGAGGGTAAGCTTCTCTTTTGCCCAGTCCTCGTGCCCTAAGCACTGACAACACCACACTCAGCATGCACAGGGTTGGGACATTATCTCTCTTAGATGGTACTTCAGAAAAGCTTCATGCCCCTGCTTTTAGCAAGTGCTCCATAGGAACCCAGGAAAATTGAAACCCTGCATCCATTCAGGAACGGTGGCAAAGCGGGTGCATGGGCTGCTTAGAGCAGCATCCCTGGAGATGACACTTAGCAGCACACAGAAAAACCCTCCTTCACATCAGAATGTGAGGAAGCTTGGCATGAGTAGGGAAGGGCCCACCAGCCTGGCTCTCTCATCCAGCAGGAAACACACAGGATGTAAAACCAGGAAGCCTAGAGGGAAACCCCTTCCCTTGTGGGCACTGGGGGGCAAGCAGCCAGGACGCTGCATGTCCTGCAACGGGAGCAGCCTCTCAGTGTTGCTCCTACAACAACAGGAATATCTACTCCAAACCCTGGCACCTGAACCCTTCCTATAACAAACAAAGGCTGATCCTTTTCAAATGTCCTTAAGCAGACTGCAGCTCCAAGTGTTTGCATTTTGCAGGCTGGGGATGTTCTCACCTTTTCCTCACCTTTCTTACAGCACTCCTAGGGTAGCACTTGCCTTGCAGGGTTGGTCTACAAAGGACCCACAGCACAGGCAAGCAACAAAGGTCAATGTAATCACAGTCCTGCAGCAGGCAGAACTGAGCTCCCTTTACGACTCCATGCTGAGAAAAGATTCAGCAGCCACAGCAGGAGGAAGAAAGAAGTTGATTGTTCCTCAACAACAGCAGACATCAGCAAAGGGCTTTCACAGCAAGAGGTCTGGATGTGGCCAGCAAGCCAAGACAGTTATAGGAGAACATCTAGGAACCAGCATTTTGCATCTGCTGGGGAAATCATGACAGGAGTCAGAGCTCCAGCAACAGCAGCACAGCCCAACCCACACCACAGCATCAGGGCACTACGCACAGGGCTGGCACAGCACCCAGTACAACCAAGGGCAGCAGGGTAACCTTGGCCACAAGGATGTCCAAACCAGGACACTGTGATGCTGGAAAAGCCTTGAGGCTTTACAGCACACGGTTCCCCTTATACACTTGGTCCCAGCAGCTACTGAACTCCAACAAGGGAGATAGAAGCTGTGAGAGACCAATTTTGTGCTCCTGCTGGGCACTGAACAAATAACAAAGGTCATAGCAGAGCAAGATAGACATTAAATACAGCCTTGAGACTGCCTTTGCCCCCAAGCCCTCATCTATGCCTCAGAGAGAGAACTGCTGGTCTTCACTTGGCATATCAGTGCCCAAAGATGTCCCAATTCCTCTTCTGCAGGATGTTTGCTCTGATGCTGCCAGATGTAGAGGCAGCTCCACAATAACCTTTACCTGCTGGGAAGAATGAGGGTTGAATATCTCTGAGTTTTCAGGGCAGCCTCTGCCCACCTTCGACTGCCAGGGCTGGGGTCTGCAGGCAGGAATCACTCACATGCACCAGGCTGGGGATGCCGGGCTCTCAGCCAGCCACCAGCTTTTGAGAGATGCTGAGCGGGCTCTTCTTTTCAATGGCCTCTCTCCACACCATGGGGCTTGGCAAGAGGAGCTGGGCCTGGCTTGGGAACACAGGGAACAAAGCGCCAATCAGGCGCTGGGCACAGAGACTACAGCGTCCAGCCAAGACCAGGAACACTGAAGTGGTACTTCAAGGCAAGCAGCCTGGCTCCCAGACCCTCAGATAAAGGTGTGTGAGATGAAGTAGCTGCCTGGACTTGGAAGAGGGCATTGAATTCTCGGTAAGACATGGCAGTGCAAGCCTCGTGTCGTCTGGACTCTATCTCAATGTTAATACAAACAAAGAAACAGTACTTTAACTGGGCAAAGCCGCTCTGAGTCACTGTTTATCCATGGAGCACAGCTTCACAAGAGCAAATATCAAGCCTATGAAAGTCCACTAAAGATTTGCAGTTTGTAACCTGGGCTCCTCTTCAGCCCCAGCTGAAGCCAAGGTGCTCACACCTACTAAGACCACTGAAATCCTGACTTGACACGAAGGAGATGGCTTGTGTACCAAAGGCTGCTGGAGGTGAAGTCAGGAAGGGCCCTCCTGCCCAGACAGACCAGCATCACACAGAAGAACCAAGACAGGATACCTGGCAGGCCCCTCAGGCATGCCTGCCAGGCAGCCACAGCATCTCCTGGGCTCTGCTCCTCCAGGCTGTGGCACTGAAAGGAAAACAGCAGCGGGTGCTTTCCATGGGCTTGAGTCTGGAGACCACCCAGGAGCAGCTAAGCATCATGGCCTGGAGCTGCTGCAAGGCAGCCTGCACACCTGGAACAGCAAGCAGTTCCTCCAGAGTTTTCCTTATAGGCATGAAGTTTGCCTGGCCTTCCCAAACACATCACAGGAGCAGGAGTATAAAAACATTTAGTAGATTATGGCATTTGAGATTAATTACTAATTAATAATCCAAATGAGGTTACCACTTAGTATTTCTCCCAACGCAAATCTAGCTTTGGCAGCTGTATGGGCTAATGCTTAGATATTTCTTCAGGGATCTTCATGCAAAAGAAATAACCCCTGCTCAGGAAAGCTCCTAAGTACATACTTATCTTGAAATGCTCTCACTGAAGTCATCATAACTTAAGTACACGGCTAAATTAAAGTGTTTACCTAAAAAGGGACAGACTTGAGCACTGTGCTCTGCTTCAAGCACCAGATGTTTTCCAAGACCATTCTCTTTACCCCAGCTATGCGCACTGCTTATCAACCCATCCCCAGTTGAGTGTCTCAGGGTAGAGGCAGCAAAGATCAAGTAGCTTAACCAGAATTTTTCTTTGATGGTGAGAAATAGGTTCCTGCAGTACACTTCATAGTGACTGGTTAAATAAGTGATCCTAGACCAGAAAGCTTTCTTCTCTTCATGGGGAAATGGTTCTGGCAGGCTTGAAAGGCATGTCATTCCTCCTGATTCTGTTTCCAAATTTCATTACTTCTGCTTCTGGCTGCTCCTCCAAAAATACTGCTCCCCCTTCTCAGCGAGGGGATTGAAGATCTCTTACTGTCAGGAGATGTCTCACCTGTCTCCACTCTCCTTAAGCTAAGCTCCGTACACCTGGCATATTTCCAAGCACACCTTTCCAGCCTCTGACTGTTTCCACGGCTGATGTCTCTCTGTGTGGTCAGCATCTTTCTAGCCGTATTGCACCTGAACATCCCAAGCACAGATATGGCCAGAGCCAGAGGGAGAATGGCACTGCTGTCTCCTCACTCTGCAGCACAACTCCTTTGCTTTCATAGTCTGAGAGGCCAAAGAGTTCTCTTTCAGTCACATCGTGGCCAAAATATCTAAACCCCCATACTCTGTCACTCTAGATTGTCCTCTTGCTTCTCATTCCCTTCCAGCACAGCTGCCTCCCATGGTGCCTGAACGATTCACAGCAGGAGGGGAAAGCAAGCTTTTTAAAAATTTTAAATAAACACCGGAGTTTGACAAGTGTCAACTATTATACGGTGAACTTAGTTTTCCCATTTAAATCAACAAACATTCAAACATCCTAGTTGTCCCATTCTTACATAGTGGGACACACCTGAACCTTGTTGCCAGACATGATACCAATCATCAGCATTAGTGTCAGGGCTTGCCTGGCTCTGGGCAAACACTACCACACAACCAACAAGGCTTTTGCATCTCCACTGCTGTTATGGAGTATTTTGAAAAGGTCTCCTGTGCTAAAGCACTCGAGTACCTCAGAGTTTCCTCAAGCAGCTGCATAATCTAGGGTCTCCCACACTCCCACTGGGGCAGGCAATCTGCAGATGCCAAGGGCAGAGGCAAACTCCATTACTGCATGATGGAGAAGAGGCTTCCTAACATTTGCTTTTCAGATCATGGTGTGGAAAGACGTATGCTACATGCTGGAGATAAGGCAGGAGCCTCTTAAAGGGCATTTTGCTTTTTATCAACGGAGAAAGCGCAGCCACACTGCCTCATCTCACATGCTGGTCAGGCTCCTCCCTGGGATGCCTTTTGCCTGGCTCTTCCAACACATCCCAATCATCTCAGAGGAGCCAGCCTGGTACTTCACCAGAAAGTGCTAGGCAGCATTAAGTTTACTGGCTTAAAACACAACCTGGACAACGCGGAGTAAGGCCGGACAATGTTGCTTATCTGAGCAGTGGACCTCCTCAAACAGCGAGAACATTCAGATTCAGTTTGCAAGCCACCACTGCCCTCCCAAGAGCACCCAGGCAAGCCCAGCTGCTCCTTCCCCCAGTCACCCTCCCCTTTGATGGGGGGAAGGCTGCAGAATCAGCCATCTCCTGCCTAAGCATCACCCCAGCAGGAGATGCATCCCAGGTGTGCCAACTCACAGCTCCTCCTTGAATCACAGCTGCCTGTGGTGGGCACATCCCCGCTCGGGGGAAGGTGTCCAGCTGCCCCCAGACCAAACCTGGCAGCTGTGCTTAGTTCCTCCAGGGCCTGAAATGGGAAAGTATAGGGATGCAGGAGGGCAGCACCTCCTCCAGCCTCTCCTCCCAGGCAGCCATCCCTGCCTGCTGCCTCCCTGTTTACACCCAAGGCCTGCCACAGCCCGGTAAGCGAGCAGGGAGGCTGGAATTTCACCCCTGGCACCCTGTCCTCCGCTTACGCCACCCAACCGGCATCCCGGTCAAAGCCTCTGAGGAATCCCCGCGTACGGAAATCAGGCCTCTGCCGGGGCTGCGTTGCCAGCCACCAGGCACGGCTGCCAGGGACCGACTGCCGGGTCTGGTGGCAGGGGAACACATCCTATCAGGGTCCACGCTGGGACCTCCGAGGATCAACCCCGCTGCACAGAGCTCTGCTGGGCTCCACGTCACACACGCATCTGAGGGCTGACTCATTTACTGCAGCTCATCAGAAATCCATAGCCCCAGCAGCGCTTCAGGGTTAACACTTGCTCTCCAAGTGGCACAGGCATAGGGATATGCCTGTGTGTGACCGGGCAGCAATCAAAGAGAAATCCTTCGCTTTGTGCCTTCTACCCAGCACCCTCATGGGCACTGCAAAGCAGCCCAGGGCAGTCATCTGCTCGGCTTCAGAGTCTCGTCCGGATGCTGGCCACATACCTTCTTCAGAGTCAGGGACCATTTCAACAGAAGGAAGCTGACGGCAGTGCTTCCCCAAGTTTTACTATACTACTGTCAGCTGCAGTATCTTTGCCCCTACACTAACACCTGCAGCCCCTCAGGGATAACTGTAGCCCAACACAGCCATGTGCATCTCACACCCTCCTCCTGAATCCTAGCTGTTTTCAAGCCTCCTCTCCAATGCCACCATCCACATGTTGGTAGGGGCGGGAGGCTGTGGATGGCTTCCCAGGGCTAGGCGGGGGTCAGAGCTGGCACTCAGGCAGCTTCCCCCCAGCCATGCCCACAGCAGCCCCTTGATGAGGGGTCACCAGTGCCTCCACACAATTGCCAGCCAAACTCACAGGCCCAGGTCCCACTACGCCTGTGCTTAGCAGCAGAGAAAACTCCTCCCGATATAGCATCAGTTGCCTATTTATAACATGCTGTTTACCAACACCAAGCACTCTCTTGTTGAAGGCGGAGGACAAGATGAGTCAAGGAAGAATGAGCAAGGGACCTTTCCCCTGTCATGGGAAGATGAGGGGACCATGGGAGGGTTACTTAGGGCTGGGTGCTGCAGCATGGCTGATCACATGCAGCTCCCTCACTAACGCAAGCAGACTTGAGGGCACGCTCAGCATTTTTTTTTTCCATCAGACCCTTAAGCTCTGGGAAGATCTTCCTGTGAAAGGGTGAGATTAGATCCAGCACACAGGAGTGAGCCAACATCCCCTTGCAGCCTGCCCCAGGCTCAGGAAGCACTGAGTGCCAGCAGGTGTTGAAAAACACATTTAACATAAGGTCTCCAAAAGCCTCCTGACAGCTCCTGGGACCCTCTTCCAGCAGCTCAAGGAAGCTGTACCCATCTCCAGGGGGAACCACAAGCCTACCAGGCAGTGGTCCTCCGGCAGGAGGGTGGGAAGGCAGCCCCCACCGCTTACCCTCGCTCAGACTCCCCTCTGGACAGTCACTCTGTTATTGCATTTGCTCAGCATCCCTGGGAAGAGTTAGATTGGGGGGGGGGGGGGGGAGGGGGCTGTATAAAGCAAGAATATCCGACTGCTGAGGCACTAATGATGCCAGCCTTCAGCAGCGGGCAGAGACAAGCCATGGGTCTCAAAGTGGGGCTGGGGGGGGAAAGGGTTACAACCCCAGGCTCCCATGGCAGTGTCTCATGTTCGAGACACTGTCCAGGAATATGCTCCTGAGCAACACAAGGCAAGAAATGAGTACCTCCTAGGGCTCCTTAAATTTTGCAGGCTTTCTCCGGTGTCCAAGCTATACCCCCTCCTGGGTGGCTGGAAACAGATCCCATGGGATGTTACTGAACTGCACACCCATATGGTGGCAGATCAGAGTCTTGAAGCCCATCCAGGCGAAACAACCGGTGTCAGCCCTTGGCTCCTCCCAGAGCCGCCACCACCACATTTTCCATTCCTCCCTCCCGGCTGCACCCAGCCGTCTCCTGATGCAAGGCTCATTTTTAGAGCCTCACATTTTCCTCTCCGTCTTCAAGAAAGTTGTTGCTTTCCTGACCTCAAATAGCCAACACCTCTTCCACCCTACCAAACTGGTAATGGACCTCCTGGCTCTGTTCCCCTCTGTCATTTCCCGGATCCATCTCCTACACCATTGCACTTACCAGCCCCAAACAGGCTGGTGAGGATGCACACTTACATTAAGAGGCTGGATCGATTTCTGAATTTTTAACCTTTCCTAACAGGCACAGGGAAGGTTGTCTTGGGTGCTTTACCAGAAAGCCTCAGCTGGGGCTTGCTGCATGTTCAGCCAAGGCTTGGAGTCCAGAGGCATGCCTGGAGCACACCACCTTAGTGGCAGGAACACGGGACATCATCACACAGAGGGCCCAGGAACTGCTGGTCAACCGCACAATGAGTTTCAGCTATAAGCCGTCCACTCAGCTCACCCTCATGTGCCATCCCTTCGGCACAGCTTCTCCCCATTAACAAGCAACGGACTCGGTGGGTGTGCAGGCTTCTGCACTCCATGTGCTGCCAGAGGCAGAGGCACCAGCAGCACTGCCTGTGCCCAGGATGATCCTTCACTCTCTTCATCCTCTTGGCTCACCCTGGTACATGCTGCTGGGCCCCTGCTCTCTGCCAGCTTCCCACTCATCCACATGGCAGCTCCCAGCCATCCCCACCTGTGCCCAGGAACACCCACTCCTCCTGGCACCGATTCACCTGCCCCTGGCATCGACTCACTCCCCACTGCTCATGACCACACATCCAGCTCGCCACCAGCGTCCCCACCGCCCCGAGTCACAGGGTGAGGTGACAGCACTCTGTGTTAGAGAGTGGCAGTGAAGCAGTGTGGACCCACAACGCAGGACAGCCTGGCTCTGCTCTGCATCCCACCCCGACTGGCTGCGTGACCACAGGCATGCCGCTGATGCACCTCATGCCTCTGCTTCTGTCCATTAGAATCACATACAACCCCTCCCAGGGAGATCACATAATTAATTCACAGGCATTAGAAAGACACTCCACTTTCCAGATTAGACATACCAGTAGCACGCAAGTATTTCTTGCTGCTTGCACCCCACCTACAGTCAGCTGAAATACCTGTTGAATTACTAGGAGTGAAGGGTACGTCCTGGAGCTATGGTCCTCTGCTCCCATCACTAAGGTCTCGGGAAGCGGCAGGGGCTGTCACTGCCCTGTCTGCCAGGGCTTTTGGATTTACCCCTCTTCTGGGTGAGCAACACCTGTCTTGTCCCTGCTTGAGAGCATCACCAGCCACAGGATTAAAACCGAAGATGGTTTTGGATTGTTTCCCAGCTGCTTGCTGGGGTAACTGCAAGAGCACAAGCTTCACACTGCCTCCACGAGCTCAGGTCAGCTCTGAGCAGCCAGGGAGATGCCCAGGTGGGAAGCAGCACACCTTATGAAGTTTTGTTATTGCTAGTTTCATCCTCCATCCACGGTCAGCGCTTAGGCTCTTCAGGACCAGGTACACTCCTTCCCCTCAAGAGAGGGGGCAGTGGCACTGAGCAGCAAGTTTGTCTCAAGGAGTGAGACAGAAGGAATAGAACATTCCCCATCCACCCGTGGCCTGAGTCACGGGACCCCCGTGCTCCAGCAGTGCCTCCTCCTGGTCCTTCTCACCTGTTGGGTTTCCAAAGGATGGGGCAGAAGTTCCTGTCCCACCATCCCCAACACACATGCCTTAAGAAGCAGCAGGGGTAGATTAAAAAATGCAAAAATAAACCCCCAAAACCCCCAAACCACCCCCCTCCAGCCACACTCATCTCAAACCCTCATTGATCCTGAAATCCGCCCAGCACGAGGCTCCTGCAGGCAAAACGGGGCACCAAAATGCACACACCTCTAAGGAGGGAGGCAGAGCAGGAATAACAAGGCAGCCGAGCCCCAGTGTTGGGGCAGGAGGAGAGGGTGTTGCCCCAGAGCTCTGCTTGGAGCCTCCAGAGCCAGCTCTGCAAGGAGGGCTTCACAACCAGTAACACATTGAAAGTCAAGGGATGCTCTGAAATGCTGGGGTGGGCTGGGAGGCAATTAGAGGTTGATCAGGATGATTGACAGGCTGGAAACAGGCAGCGGGAAGGGAGGGGAGCAGAGGGAAGAGCAGACAGACATGCTTGCTATGGGCCAGTCAGGCTCACCCCCCTGCAGTAGCTTTTCAGGACTAGGCTGGGAGCTTCCAGTCCACGCACCCATTTGGCCACAATGCACAGCTCTACCTGCACCACTGCTTGGATAGGCTGGAGTCTACCTTCACTAAATGGGTTTAAAAATCCCTTTTCTTGCTCCAAGAAATGCAGTGCAAACAAGAGAGAGCGCATACACGCTGCAGTCCAAATAGCAAAGCCCCCTCTCCCCAAGCTGTCCAAAATCTGCTTTGTTCTCCATTTACCATCCACGCACTTCCAGCACTGCTTTCCTACCCATACATCAGTCACTCCCATATATTTTGAAAACAGGCTTATTAAAACTACACACCTCCTCTACTTTGATTGCCCCATCCCTTCTCTTCCCTAGACTTCTGAGCTCCAACCAGAGGTCCTGTTTGATCCTTCACACCCAGCCAATCCCAGAGACATCTGTGAGCACAGCTGTGTCAGACACAGAGGCAAAGACCCAAGCGATCAACATGTCTCCACAGGCATAAGTCTGCTGATGGAGGTGCAGTTATACTGGCTAAACTGCTTCTCAGTGTTTTGAGGTGGTGGAACAAAACCAGACTGAGAAGCAGGAGTATTTTTGCCAAAATAGACATACGGTCTATAAAAGACCTTATAGCAGCCTTCCAGTACCTGAAGGGGGCCTACAAGAGAGCTGGAGAGGGACTTTTTATGAGGGCATGTAATGATAGGACAAGGGGTAATGGCTTTAAGCTGAAAGAGGGTAGATTTATATTAGATATTAGGAAGAAATTCTTCACCGTGAGGGTGGTGAGGCACTGGAACAGATTGCCCAGAGAAGTTGCAGATGTCCCAACCCTGGAAGTGTTTAAGGCCGGGTTGGATGGGGCTTTGAGCAATGAGCAACCTGGTCTAATGGAAGGTGTCCCTGCCCATGGCAGGGGGGTTGGAACTAGGTAATCTTTAAGGTCCCTTCAACCTAAACCATTCTATGAAAATAATGTCTCAACGGAGCAATCAAAACAGGCAGTCCTACACACCAAGCAGGCCAGAAGCTGCAGGTGTTTTGAAGGAGGCACCTAATGCACCCTACAGACATGGCCCAGACCAGGCTCAAATACTGCTATGATACCATGTTTTTATGCCTTCGATCTGTGAAGGTGCATCCCTTACTCCATACCCACTGGAGGACAGCTGAGCTATGGCTGCTACTCCACAAGACTCTTCTGGAGCAACTTGGGCTGTTCCACCCTGCAGCGCTTAACTCCCCAGAAGATGACACAAACGTTTACTGGGGTTATTTCCTACAAACCAGAGCTCTGCTCCCATCAAATGGAACAAAGCTTGAGAGAAAACAAAATAAAGGAGTGAAACACCAGGGGGGTTTCCCCCTCCTCCCTTAAAGCACATCAAAGCATTTGCTTTCTCCTGACTCGCAACCATAGTCAGAAGCTATCTACCAGCTTTGAAATTCCCCTCCTACCCCAGGCAATAATAAAACATGAAGATACGAGAGCGTGAGATTCCAGGAGCACTAGGCAGCAGGGATTTACAAGGGATACATCCTGTCAGGCACAGTGGATCATCTTTATTTTTAACAGCATTACAGCGTTAGTGGGTGAAAGGGAAGTCGTGGATGTAGCAAGATTTTAGCGAGCCATCTGCTGCAGCATCTCACCCAATCTCCCTCTCAAGGTTTGTTCATCACGCTAAGGCAGAAACGCTGCCTCACGGACTGAAAATGGGTGTAATGACCCTAAATAAACCAGCAGCTATAAGTGACAGAGCACTGGACCACAGGCTGGCAGGAACAAGAGGCGAGGGTGACATTTGGTTTTGTTTATCAATTTCACCAACCCAGGCGCTAAGTTTGGAGAGGTGGTAGGTGCTGGCTGCTCCCAGGTACCTGGGAGGCAGGGAACAATTTCAGAGGCACATGCATGGAGAGCAGGCGTAGGTTTGTCAGGGCATCACCCTATATTAGCTGGGGCCAGGCTAATGCTTTCTTTTAGTGGAGATGCCTCCTTATAAGGTAGAGGAGACTCAAGGAAAGGGCTTCGATACCAAGGCAGAAGCAACAAAAAAAGAGGGCTTTGAAACCCAGAGAACAGGGGTGCACTAAGAAAGTGGTAACAGGTGAAGACAGGGACCTCCACCCATGAAAGAGGAGAAGGGAGAGCTGGCTGCATGGCTCTGAAGGCAACTACAGTCCCAGCATCTCACCACCAGTTTTTCTTACCGCTCTTTGTGGCCTGACGTTTCTACCCTACCAAGCTAATGATACACAGTCATAAGATACATTATGCTTATGCAGGATAACCAAGTCCCACCTTAATCTTTTCCTTGATGAGATAAACAGATTGATCTCCTTATGTTTCTCACCATAAAGCTTTCTCTCCAGCCCTCAGATTATTTTGTAACTCTTTTCTGTATGCTCTTCAATTTTTCTGCATCCTTTTCTGATCACTGACACTGGATTTAGACAGAGTATTTTAGTCCCAGTCTCCCCAGCACCTCCTACAGCAGTAAAGTCTCATTCCTAGGGCCACTCACTGCTGCCTTTCCAGGTGCCAAACATTTCACATAACTGCCAGACTTGAAGGAGCCTTAATAGGTCATCTGGTGAGATTCTTTGCTTCAGGCACAGCCAGCTGCAATTCATCCATATCTACAGACTTTGGGCTAATTTGTTCCAAAACAAACACATCCCCCAACCCCAAAAAAACATAAAAACCCCCTTCAAGACAGCCTCCTCTTCTGCTTCACCATCCCAACTTATATTACAGAAAACCATAAAGTTTGAGCTCCCTCATGACAGGTAAAGTAACTTCCTGCCCTGTCTTCATCACAACTACAGTCTTCTAAAAGTACCTTGCTGTACATCCTTGAAGACCATGACGTTTCCTCTTCCATCTTTTCTACCTCAGGCTACGCAGTTGTAGTTCTTCTCATCCTTCCTCCCACACCGTATTTCTGCAGACCTTAATAATTTCTGTTGCTTTCCTGGATACTCTCTTGTTTGCGCACATCCTTCTCCAAGGGTTGCATCTGAGTCCGGTCCTTCAGCAACATCTCATCTGTGTTGAGGAGAGCACTAATTGCTTCCTGCACCTTAGAGGTGTCTCTCCTCATGCAGCCTGGCACAAGGCTTGCCTCATGTTTTCCTCCTCCGCAGCAGAGCACTAACTCACCCTGCTCCCAAACCCTAGTAATAACAACATTTCCCCCTGCCTAGTCAGGGTCTCCTTATTAAGTAGGAACCCTTTTGAGTATAGCTTTTCAACTGGTTGTGGGTCCACCTGACGGATGCTTCCTATCTCCCACACCTTGCCTGTTTGTTTACAAGGCTGACAGTTGGGTCAGTGACACAGACTGACTTAAGTCAAGTTCTATCACATCCATCGCCCTCGCTCAGCCGGTAGGCAAGCCATCCTTTCAGGCAAGGGCGTTGACCGACTTGACGTGGTACGTTCCAGACAAATGCCCACTGATGGGTTTTTAATCAGCATATTCTCCCACCTCCTTAACAGGATAAACACTAACTGCTTAACTGTTCATTCCAGTTTATTTAGAGAGGCTGGTTGTAGCCCCATTCTTTCTCCCTGTATTTCAAGGGATCAAACCTTAGGATCTCCCTCCACTAGATGTTCTCTAAGGTGGCTGCTCACCATGCAAAAGTTGCCTTAGCCTATTTGTTAAGTACTTTCAGGGAAATTTCATAAGGCTTTGCCCACATCTAGTTTACCTAACTAGTCTTGTTGCCTGTTGACTTGTGCATGTATTCACTCTTTAAAATTAACTCCTTTAAGCACCTTGTCACCCCTGACCTTCTTTGCAAGGTGAAGACAGAGTTCTTACTGTCACATTTTATTTGTTCCTCTTTTCCATGTAGCCAGGAGCCAATTCCTTCTTCTACCCAATAGCTGCATGGGCTCCTCCTGCCCTAGCTGGGAGTTCACACTGAGTTTCGCATCCACCACAAATCCGGTTCCTTCCTCCCAGACTTATAACTTTGCAACTCATGCCAATTCAGGCTGCCTTTTCTGTGTTGTGAGTAATAGTGAGCCCCTGAGCAGCTACCGCAGTTCAGCGGACACACAATAATTCATTTCTAGGTCTATGCCTCAAGCGTAGGCAAAAGCCCAGCAAAACCAAATCACCAACTTGCATACACAGTCTTCCTAGGGAAGATGTCAGCTTTACCAGCATCACCTGAGAGCCTCCAGAGTCCAATGGTTTCACACAAAAGGGGTCTAGAGGGAGTGCAGAGGGAGTTGAGGGATGAATCCCTTTTAAGATCTTCCTTGGAACCCAAAGGCACTCAATATTTGGCTCAAGAGCCCAAGTATACTAAGGTCAGCTGCAGAGACCTCCCCAGCCTGTGCCACTGCTAGGCTCTCTCTGACCTCCAAACAGAACACATCAGATGTTGATAATTATTTCAAGCAGGAGACAAGGCCTGCTGCTATCTGAGTTTCTTCTGAGTAAAAGATCATGCCAAGACTGTCTCACCCGCTGGCTTTGAAGGGACCCGAGACAGAACCTACAAAAGATCCCTATTTAATTAGCAAAAGCAGAGCCAGGCCAACATATGACTCTCCTACTAAATGCACTCTCGTAAGAAATTCCACTTAAGAGTAGCACCCTCCCTCTGACCCATGTCAACGACACATCAGGAGACAGCGGGATGCTCTTAAGGGAGCCTTTCAGAGCTGCTCTTCCATGCACGTCAACAGGAGACAGCACAAGACCTCCCCACGAGCAATGCTACATGGCCACCTTGTTGGCATAAGAGAGCCAGAGGTCATATTGCTGGTGGCAGCTGGCTGTCCGCAGGGCAGTGCTCTGCACTGAGCCAGCAGTGACCTGCAGGGACCCAGCGGGAGCATCCCTAGGGGAAAGGGAAGGGGTGTCAAAACAAGCAACTGCTCTGCACACAGAATTACAGGGGTGCATAGGGGATGAGCACACCCAACACAGGGACTCACAGGAGTAGCTCTGGGGACAGACAGTCCTTCTAGGGAGTGACGGGCAATGGTCAGACAGGACAGACCTGCAGCAGCCACTTTTCCAGCCACAGAAAGGCAGAGAGGTTCTTTGGCTTGCTGCTCAGAGGCAGCACAGTTGTGGTGGTTCAGGAAAGCAATTGCAGAACAGATTGAAAACAGGCAGACATGAATCCTGCCTGCAGCTGCTTTCTCCTGGTGCTGATGCAACGTGCCACCTTTCGAATACACAGTCCCTTAAAAGATCCAGACCCTTTCTTTAAGGCAATAGCACAAAGATCTTCCCAGATCAGGCCGCAAAAACAGGAATCTTCAAAACCTTGCTTTAAGCCAGACCTGTACTACCAGCTGCCAATTTCTCTGGGGAAAAACAGCATGCATAAAACAAGACCTCCCTCTCTCTTCCCAGCACAATAACCACCTAGGCAGCAGTTGCTGGCATCAACAATTAGACCAAAGCACATCAAGAACAGGAGACCTTGCTCAAAAGATGCAGTGGGCTGTGCCAGCAGAATCCCCATCTTGCCCATATAAGCTGTGTGGTCACTGTATGAGCTTGGCCTAAGCAGAGCACTGGGATACTGGGAAAGCATTCCCATCTCCCCACCTGGTTTTATGAGGGATGGGGAGGAATGGACTTGAAAATAGAAGAGGGGGAAAGGCAGGCAGGCAATATCAACATGCAAGAGCCATGGGGAGAAGAGAAGTATTTCCAGCACTGCTTAGCAATCATGTGCAGGGATCACATAATGAGCATGCCAAGATAACCCTGCGAAGGGCAGGGAGTGTTGCATGGAGGAAAGTGTTCTGCATCTCACGATTAGCTGCTTCCTGCAGCTAATCTGTATTTAGAGGGCAGACACCCAGCTTCACGCTGGAAGGACATGAAGCGAGAAGGCAGTGCCAACCGCAGGCCTGCAGGCTCAGAGAAAAGCCATTTCATACTGCAAGCTTCTGCTCTACAAGCTTGGCACCGGCTTCACAAATCTCACCCTCTCTCTGTTGCAGAGTGTGTACACACATGCGCGTTTCTTTTTCATTCCTTGATTTTTGTTTTTCTCCTTTTAACGGAATTTCTAGCCAATGCATCAGGCCTGCCCCCCCAACTCACTCCCCTGAGTGAGCTGGAGAGCTGTGGACAGGACTAGGGCTGCAGGCAAAGAGGTGCCTCCTGAGAAGGCCACGCTCAAGGCAGTTCCTGCACACACCAACTCCCTATACAGCTAGTGAGGCAAGGAGTCCTTCCCAGCAAGAGCCTGAGCTGCACAGGACATGGGAGAGAGTCTGAGGGCTGCAGTCTCAGGCAGCAGGCACTCCCACAATGAATGCAGAGTTACCCTCAGAGAGGCTGGCTGCCCCATGCCGCAGGTCCTTCAAAGCTAGAGCATCAGGACCAACAACACACTTGAAGATCAAAGTGGCGGAAGGACACAGGGACTCCCTCCCCTCTCTCCCTGCCTGGAAACCTGCATTTTGGTTTCCAGCTCAGTCTGCAAGCAAGCTCTGAGCTCCCCAGGCTTGTTTCCACCAGGCACTACTGCAGTCAGACCCCAAGCAGGACATCTGGGGCTGGAGGAGCAGAGATGGCTGCAGGGCAGAGGTGAGAGCACCACTACAAGCATGGTTCCTCACCCTGTGCTCATGCCAACATCAGCCTGCTCGGTGGCTGGGCTGTCTGGGCAGCGCTGGGATCACCGGTGGTCCTGACGAGCCCCAGGCTGTACCTCTGGACTTCCACTCCTGCTGCCAGCGTGGGGTGGACAAGAGCAGCAGGGACCCTTTGCACAGCCCAAAGTACAGAGCCAAAGCTCTCTCCTCATGGGTCAGGGCTGGAAAATCCTGCCAAGACCTGAGTGGGCAAACAAAAAAAAAAAAAGAAAAAAAAGAGAGGAGACTCTGCAGTGCTTGTAGCTGTCACAGGTGAAAGCAGGCAGGCATACCTACGGAAAGGCACTTGCTTCCCACCTGCTCAGCCCAGAGACAGGCCCCAGGGAGCCAGGAGAAGCAGGAGACAGCTCTGCTGAGACCAAACACAGGCGAACCTTCCTCTGAATCACACAGCATCCCAGAGGCCATGGCCCATTCGAGGCTCCACTGCTCCCCCCCACAATGCCTCTTGAGCCATCAGGCAAGACCTGGGACCCTGCAGAGCCAGTTCAGGTGGTAGCAAACCTGCCCCTTTGCTTCAGGCTCTGCGTGGGGCCTCTGCCTCCTTGTGCCAGAGGCAGCACCACGGAGAACAGGCAGCGGGCTGGCACACCAGCCGCTTGCCGCAGGAGCTGCCGGCTGGGGTGGGGGGACAGCTGCCAGAGAGCAGCCGGGCTTGACACAGCAGGCTGCTGGGCAAGCTCTCACTGGCAGGAAGGAGGTAGGGCAGGAGCAGCCTGAGGGACTGCCTCCAAGGATTGCTTCCCCTCTCCTTGGTTTCCACCCCCTGGAAAGCAGCTGCTAGATTAAAAAAGCCTTAACGGTGCTGTCATTGAAGGACATGGAGACAATCTCCATTTTCCAAACATCCCCATGATTTTGTCTCATCTCTGCACCACAAAAAGCCCCAGGGGAGATCCAGCCCCAGCCTCCAGCAAGCCCTATCATCCTTGCCTCCGTTACCCACCGCGGAGCTCTCGGATGCTTTGATATGCAAATCAGCCACAGGATCCATAACCAGCACTGTCTGCAATTAACAGTGCACAGAGTATCCTCTGGCACGCAGCAGGCACCCCACGGCTGCGCAGGCTTCGCATCAGGCAGCGCAGGTCCTGGCTGTCTTTCCTGGGAGTGGGAGATGCTGCCCGCGGAGCCCTTGGGTCCCCAGCGTACAGCCTCACCCTGGCCACCAGGATGGAGACAGGACGCTCATGGAAAGGATGCGGGCTGGGGTTGCACCTCGGTATGGATGTGGAGGGTGGCAGAGGAGCTGCCGGCAGGATGCTGCGGGCTCTCTGTGACCTGAGGCACTCCAGCTACCCTGGGCTCAAGGAAAGCGTAATTAGCAAGCAACAAAAAGCAGGCCCTCGGCACTGCCAGCTCTCGGGCTTTTATCGCACAATTCTCACTCTACCTGGGATTTTCTTAAAGTCCTAGTTCCCACAAAGAAGCGATTTCATGAGGATATTATTATTTTTTTTAACGTAAAAATTTATCAAAAAAACCCCCCTAGCAAGTTCTGAGCCCATTTTATTGCTGAAGAAAGCTAAAAAATATGACCAAGGATATTTTAAAAGCCCAGAAGGAAAAAAAAAAAAAATCCCTAAAACCAAAAAACCAAACAAGCAGCAAAGCACTCAGTATTTTTCTTGTTCTGGCTCAACTCATGACTTCAGGACATTTCAGGATAGTTGCACTGCACTCCAGTCAAAGGGGAAGAAAATGGAGCATTGCAAAGCCTCATGGCAATGCCTTCTTGACAAGAAAACTGACACCCTCAGAAAATACAGTAGCTTCAGTTCCTTCCAAGGTTACTGAAGACAGGAACAGACAAAAATAGAGCAAACTTAGTGCAACAAAACATACTCATGAGCCAAACCAGACTGTCTTCCCAACCCCCTCAAAGGCATCTTCTTTCATGTTTACCTTGCTCCTATGGTATCCAGGTGAAGATTGCAGAAAGGACCTCTCTCCCTGTAAAGACAGCATATTCCTACCACCAAAACGCTCAAGATGAAAAAGGCCTTTCCCAGGTAGATACCAGCTAATTGCAGTCATTAGAAGCAACATCCTTAATGTTTTGCTATTTCTGATTTGAACGGAGTCCTCCTGGAGTCAGTTACGAGCTGAGTAGTTGGCTTTCTGCTCTCTCAGAAGCATTAAGAGAATAAAAGGCTATTAGGGACCGTACGGCACGGGTGTTTGGAGGGGAAGGGTACTGGTCCCTGCAATGCACTTGCAAAGGCTTTGTCCCACGCCCGGGTGGGGCATCTGCAGGACCCTGTGCCGGCAACCCTTCAGCGGCTTTGTGACCGCTCCTACGGGGATGGTCCTGCCATGCAGCCCGTGGCTTTCCATGCATGCTCACTCCAGAGAGTGACATGATGGAGCAGGACACTTCCACTGTAACAGACAAATCCGGGGGGGAGGGGCTCCTTGTGGACTATGCACAACTAAATCAGCCACCCTGAGCATGCACTGATCAGTCTTTTGCTTCCAGCTCCTACTGTCGAGGGAAGAGCGAGTGAGGGAGGTGCCCAGAATCCCAAATACCCCAAACACCTGGTCTCCATCCAGCTGAGAGCTCTCAGCCTTGCTACAGACACCAGGCTGACTGCAGCCACGTCACAGATTTTTGGCATGATGCCTCCAGAAGGCAGCTACGTACAGACATCCAGGGCGCACTCCAGGACAGAAGGAAAAACCACGGTTTGCTGGTTTGGAGGGGCTGGTGATCAAGACAAGAGCAGAAAGGGACCGCCTGGCTACATGGTCACGGACACAAGCTCCATCCGATAGCTCTTTGCTAAGTTCTCCAGGGTACGAGAGGCAGGGCGGTATTAGCAATCTGCCTGCTCTTCCCACCCTTGAAAGACCCCTCCTGCCGCCCTGCTGCTCTCCGTCACAGCGGTGCCTGGAGAAGACGGGCAGGGAGGAGGAGGACGGGCGGCTCTCCCAGGACCGAGCACGCACAAAAGCCGCCTCAGCGCCTCCGACGGCGCTCGCAGGTGAGACGGGAGCCGGCGCCACCCGGCAGAAACGGGTCCGGCGCCCCCCGGGGTGCAGAAGCCACGTTACCCAGCAGCGGCCGAGCCGAGGGACGGCGCGCCGGGAGACGGCAAAGGCCGGGCGCCCGGGAAGCGGGTGAGAAGCCGCGGAGCCCCGAGCCACCCCGCTTCCACGCAGCCCCGGCGGGCCTTGCGGGGGGGCGGGCACGGGCCGCCCCACGGGCGCCGCACCCGGGCGCGCCCCCCGCCCCGCTCCGCGCCGCTTCAAGATGGCAGGCGGCGCCCCCCCGCCCCAGGCCGCCCCCGCCGCGGGGATCCGCGCCGCCCGGCCCGCCCCGCCCTCAGGAGGGACCGACGTGCGGCGCCGTTGCCCCCACCCCACCCCGGCAAGCACCGAGGCGGCGGGCTGCTGCCCCAGGCCCGCCTGGCCTGGAGGATCCGCGGCCGCCGCGCCCCGCCGTGCCGCAGTCCACCGTGCCAGCTGCTCGCTTACCCCGTGTCAGGCGCGGACTGGTTCCCCCCGGGCTGCCGCTTCGCCCCACCGGGCTGGGCCGGGCGCTGCGGTACCGCGCTGCGCCGCGCACAGGAGCGGGCGGCGACCCCTCGGCTGGGCTCGGCGCGGGGCGGGGCCCCGGGGGGGCGGGGCGCTGAGGCGCCGGCCCTGCACAGCGGTGGGCGGGGCCCGCGGGTGGCAGCGCCCGCGGGTGGCAGCGCTGCGCATGCGCGTGGGCCTGCGGGCGGAAGGCCCGCGGTCCCCTTGGAGGTGCGCGGTGGCGGGGGCCGTGCGGGGGTCTGGGGCTTGCGCTCCGTGCGGGCGGGGGGGTGCAGAGGCGGCCCCGGGAGCGGCGGCGGGCCGGGGCGGTGGGGAGCGGAGCGGAGCGGACAGGACACCGGGTAGGGTCAGTCGTGCGGCAGCGGGCGCCCCGCCCCTGAGTTGTTGCACTGCCGTCGTGGGGCCTTAGGCCTCCCGGGCGGGGCCGGCCGTGGCCTGTGGACCCGGCGGGCTGCGGGCGGCCTTGGCCCGCCGCCGGGCCAGTCTGCTCCCTGGGTGCTGGCTTTCTCCCGGAGCCGGCGCCGGGCCCTCGCTCGGCCTCGTGGCTGAGCCGCTGGGGGCGCGGGCGGCCCCCCTCGGCCCCCCGGCGCTGGGGCTGGGCGAGAGCAGGCCGCAGTGCGTGTGGGGCTGCCCTGCTCACCTGTGGGCCCTGCGGCGCCTGGGCTGTCCGGGTCCTCCTTCCCCCAGGTACCGGCCCTGCTGCCCCTCCCTCATAGGGAGCCATTTGCAGGCGTCGATGATGCTCAGTGCATGGGGCTTGAAATGTATAAACCCTGAGCATGGGTTGCTGCTCTGAAAGACTGAGAAATGCTGGCCTCAGGGACAGCACGGGGGCCGAGTTTGGGTGGCATGCAGGAGGGCAGATAGTTGTGACATCTTGTGAAAGCAACTGGGAGACAGAGCCTGGGCTGTGCGGAGCCTGGAGCCTTTGTGTTGCCTGCGCGCAGAGCACTGCAGATGGGGTGACCGGCAGCATCTTGCCTTTCTGACAGACTCTGCTCCCACTGAGCTTCAGCCTGTGCACTAACGGTCTGGTCTGGGGGAGGAGGAAAACACTATTCTGACACTGCTGCACATGTGTCTTTCAGAGTGTTTCTTTGCTTCAGAGTTCATGTGTGGCTGTGCTGCCGGGATTAGGCTTGTGTGGGTATGAGTAGTCACGCAGCGAAGTTGGACCAAAATTCCTGTGTCCTGACAAGCATGGCATTTACTCATGTGTGTCATGGGGACTCAGGAAGTGTGGGCGCTGGTCTGTGCTTTGCTGGTTATTCTCCAGAAAACTCCTTTGGAGGTCCGGTGAGTAAGGGGAGGCAATTTGGGGAAGAACACAGCATGACAGGTTTCTTATAAGCATGAAAGACTTACTTCTTGTAGTAAAAGCAGACGAGCAGACAGCCTTTTTAAAAGCAGAGCACAGATGCTCATCTGAGCTGTGTTCACTTGTCTGGTTCGAGAGTTCTTCAAGCTGACCTGGGAGGGTCTTGTTCGGAAGGAGAGAAACTAAGTTAAGGGAAGTTTTTGAGTGAGAAGCGAGGCTTATTCCAGCAAAACTGCAGGTAGCTCTGTGCTGCCTTGCGGCATCAGTGTGCCTTTGTCTCCAGGTCAGGTTTCTCTTGAGCTTGAATTCTGTCTGTATTAGGCATCCTTTTGTGGTGTAGCTTTATCAGGAAGGCCTGGAGCCACTACCGTTCTTTTTTCTGTGAACAGCTAGACTAGGTCAGTGGTTCCTGAAAGCTCCCCACCTTCTCTTCCTTCTTGTTTTTGTCCTTCTCCCTGCCACAGCTCCCCCCAGTGCGGTTACTGCTATCTGGGTTGCGATCGCACCTTGCTGATTGGGACCTGGTCACCCAGGTCAGGGCTGGGAACAGAATCTGATCTTGTGGCTTGCCACCTATTGTCCTGTTCCTGAGACCGCAGTACTTTTAGAAGTAGTAAAGATACATTTGAGAGGTGATAGCAGCATTAAGTTATGAGAGTGTGGGCAGTTCTCTGAATTCATGTGGAATTCTAAAAGACATGGACAAGGCAGGACCTCACTGGGCTTCACCTCCAGCCCCACAGACCATACCAGAACAGAGCTTCTGGAATTAGATACGTGCTCTACCGCTCCTTTCCTTTGACCTCAGACAGGAAGTTGTTCTCTCTGTATCTTAATTTCCTGCTGGTCCACTGGGAATAATCCCTTCCTATTTTAATACAGTACTGTGAATATGAATATATAGAATGGTTTAAGGTGGTCGAATACTAGAATGATAAAAGCCATAAGTACCTTAGAGTTGGGACTTCTGGATACTTAAAATGTCAAAAATGTTTTCTATTAAATATATTCAGCTCTTTTTTAATCTGCCTTTCTTGATTGTTATCTGGAAAATGAGGTTATTGTGTTTTGCTTCAAAGTTGTTAACAGATGTACCTGTAGTGAGTTTCTGTTGGTAACTTGGATCAATTAATATCCTGTTTAATAGCTAATCCTATTCATAAACGGAATTCAAAAAGACTTAATTCCTTTTTGTGAATCCTGGCCTTTCTGGCTGTCATTAATGTAAAACCAATTATGTCTTGGTAATGAATATCTTGTGTATTTTTAACACACACAAGCCCTTAATCACATTGTTTCCTTTATGAGGAGAGCTGTGAATGGATTGAGTCCCGTAGTTCACAGTTGGCTCTTGTAGCTCACCCTGGCAGACGGTCTATAAATAAACCTGCAGTGGCAGAGTAGGGGTTTTGGTATTTGCATCGTGCATATTGTCTTGGATTTATTTCCTGTGTTTTAATGATGGATGACAGATGCAGTTCAAATCTTCATGGTGCCTGGAGCATGTCTATTTTGGTCTCTTAGAAGAATAAAGGGGATGTTGGCCCCCAGTGTTTGACTGTGCAGATCAGGTTACTACTAGTAAAGTGAAGAAAATTATTCCCTGTTTTATTTTGTATATTTGGCAGCAAACTTTGGGTAGTAGGCCTCAGCATTTGCTTTGCAACATCCATTGGTTTTCTTTCCTTGGGGCCTGTTTGTATGGATGAGTTACTAGCAGAAAGAAGGTAAAGAAATAGCTGAATGGTTGTGGAACTACAGATCTTGGGAATATAGCGAGCAGGTGTCATTTCCCAAACTTGTGCTTAAAAAGGAAGGTAATACTGGATTGCTAGGTAACAGCACTATTTAAAAGTACGTTTACTCTAGGATCCAGGCAGGGTAAGAGCGGCACCTTGACTGGGTTTTAGCCTATACACCACTGATAAAAACTTGGTCAGAGCCATTGTACTGGCCTCTTAAGTGTTCAGACGCAGACCTTTTTAGTGCTGCCATGGCTGTGTTAATAGTGCAGATTCATACAGACCATTCTTATGAAGCACATCAGTATTTTTGCTGAAGTTAGAGACCCTTTTCTTGTCCAAACTTCCCGGTGTTTCTGCAGAGATACTGTCACAATCTAAGTCTGGGTTGGCAGTGAAAGTAGAAGTCCCAGTCTTGTGTTTTGCCACATTGCCTCGCACCAGCATTCATGTGGCTGCGGGATGGGTTGGATCAGGGAACTGATATAGCTAAAAACTGTGGCCGATTTACATGAATGCTGGAGCCAGCATAAGGGTGGTGATAGAAATGTGTGTTGGGGGGACACAGGGCTTCCTTTCTTGGTAGTGTGTGCCCTGATGTTGGTTCAAGGTGAGTATGTAATCCTGTCGTCCTTATCTGGAAGATGTCCTTGCTTTCTGTCAGCTCCCTGAGGTGGTCTTCTCCCGTGTTTGCATGCGTTTGACGAAAATATTGTATGTGGTCCGCTTCTGTTGGCTGGGATGAAATTTTCCAGAATTCCTCCATCCAAAAACCACTCAAGATTGCAGTAAATATAAGTTAGTTCTTTAATCTCAAGGAAAAATGTTGAAGGTGGTAGCTTTAATATGGCACTTGAAAATGGTGCAGTGGGTAAATAACTGGTGAAGAGTTTCTTTGTTGTGCGG
Source organism: Gavia stellata (assembly GCF_030936135.1). Taxonomy (NCBI): domain Eukaryota; kingdom Metazoa; phylum Chordata; class Aves; order Gaviiformes; family Gaviidae; genus Gavia; species Gavia stellata. The sequence goes on from NC_082595.1 coordinate 20,044,953, forward strand.
TGTTGGAATTTGATGAGGGTCCGTTGCATTGAATGGGGTATGGCTGAAGGGCCCTCGAGAAGGGAGTGTTTGCTACAGCAGGTTATTGTGTGCTGAGACTTATTCAGTGAAGTAGAAATTGGGTCATTTTAGGGAATATTTGATTAATAAACTTCTCCCCCCTTTCTGAATCTTACTCCAAACACTCTCTGAGGTCTGTGCTAACTTTTAACAGGTATGTGGAACGGAGAGAAGCAAAGCGTCTCTAAGATTCTGGTTTTAAGAAATTAGTCTCTCTAACCATGAGATAGAGCCACTGCTAGAATTTAGGGGCAGCAGGGTAGGAACTGGGAGAGAGGTTTCTCTGCATGGTTCTTTATCACTGCTTTGGTGCAGCTATGTGTGGCCGACATTGTATCAATAGTTGTCTTTGTATTGGGCCTTTCATTTTAGGATAGTGTCCATTTAAATACTGCTCTTGCCTAGCATGAACAACTTGGAAATCAATTCTGCTTGGGCAGGAGAGTGGACTAGATGACCTCCAAAAGTCCCTTCCAAGATAATTCCTTGGTCAGGAGTGTATTAGTGACTAAGTACTAAGCAGCGGTGGTGTTTTGCCCATCCAGGGTATTGTAGGGTGCACTCTTGTATTAGTTGAGCAATACCAACAGCAGACTTCTGGGAATTCCTGCGAATTTTCCTGTGCTTGATGGTTATGGGGGTACTCTTCCCATACACCTCTGAGCACTGAAACCTGATGACCTGGGGAGAGCCACCTTCAGAAGCAAACTCGGGTCACGTGCGTTCCCTGTGCCTGTGCTAAGTGCAGCCTCCCCTGAGCCTTTAAGGCTTGCTGCTGTGAGGCAACATCAGTGCTGGGAAGGAGAGAGGTGCTGGGTGCGCTGGGGCCAATAGCTGTCATCGCTTTGTAGCAGCTCTTCAACTTTGGCACCAACTTGGAGCATTCGTGTGACAGCATCCAGCGTGACAGAGTGGGTGGCTTCTGTGCCCTTTAGAGTTTAGTAACTAGCCACTCCACAGAGGGAAGAACTGAGGGCAGAGGAGGTCAAGTTCACAGCTGCAGAGGGAGCAAGTTGGGACTGGGTCTGGTTGAGGAGCACCTGGAGACAGACGCAAACTATTGGCTGTTTGTTTCTAGGAGGGAAGCTGGCATGTTACGATAGCTGAAGATGTGATTCACTCTTCATGAACCCACTCGCACCCTTGAATGCTGTACTCCATGCCACAGATGCATTTTTCTCTTCCCTCCACCCTGAACCTTCCTGGTAATTGGAAGCATCCCCCCTGTTTACTCAGTTCCTAACAGGATGCTTCATACCAAATAATCAATCATACGAAGTTTCTTAGCTTGTGACACATCTTAATGTGCCGAGGAATAATTCTTAGCAAAGAAGGGGGTACTGAGTCATCTGGAAAAATAAACAGTCCTTGGACACTTAACGCTGTTGGTGCTTCTGCTGGTAGTTTTGTAACTTCAAACCTTCACTGCTGCCACAGGGTAGAAACAAACAGTGACTCCTTCCAGAAGCGGGGAGTGAGTTCAGAGTTTAGGCAGCGCTTTGGGACTCTGACATGCGGCCTTGAGCACATCTAGCTATGCTGGTTGTGACATGGCTGTTCCTCTGACAGAGGGCAGGGCGTGCGCTCGTACCTGCCCTGCCATGAGGGTACCTCTCCTACCTGTCTCATGTAGTGGTAAGGATGAGCAGGCCCATCCTCTCCTGCCACTGAGGCCACCATGCCTGCTAGGGGAAGACAGCTGGACTCCCTGGGAAATATCCCCCAAAGACAACAGAGAGACTGACTCGCTGCTGCTTGTTTGGGTCTTCTAGAGGGATCCAAGGCCTCGGTGCAATTCTGGAGGAAGTAGGAACAATATTACCCGCTGGGCTTGAGTTTCACATGGGGAAACAGTACACCCAAGCGCAGAACAGGACACAGGCTGTCGTCCCTGTCAACGCGAGGTGTGGGCTTACAGCAAGGCAACGTAGTTAAACTTGCTTAGAAATCCTAGCGACAGCAAGGCCCAGGTAATTGGACCTTGATTGACAGCAGCACTGTAAATACTGCAGGGCCGTGTTTTTGTAAGGATCACACAGTTAGGTAAGGAGCTGTGGCAGAAACAGCCTTTTTGGAATCTCATTTCAGAGAGGGAACAGTGCAGGTGAGCTCTGAAGGGAAGCTCTGAACTCATTTGGAGATCTTCTACCCCACTGAAAAGTGGCTTTGTTTAGCAAATGAATGTTAGCTTTGGCTGTTGCTGATCTGTGTTCCAAACCTGCCCGTGTGACAGGTGAGATAGGTTGCCGCATATTTGAGAATGTGTGCTTTGCTCAAGGAGCGCTGCTACAAAATTGCTGTGGTGCACATCTCCGGTACTTCTCATCCCCCTGTCGCATAATGCTTGCTCTCTAGGACAACCACAAACCCTAAAAAAATACATACATCCCAAAGTAAGCAAACACACTGAGGAAAAATAAAAACAATAAAGAGAGTGAAGATTTAGCCTGGGCTTTACTTGGTTGTAGAAGAACAGCTGTGACATCATCTGTTGGAAGGCTCTGTGGGTATTTTTTGTCCCCTAGAGAAGTTAGGTCAGCTTTGTTTTTTAAATAAAAGTTAAGAAAACGGCCTTACAATGTACTGCAACCCTTTGGGCCTAAGCTCATCAGAAATGGCAAAGGGAGATAAGAGGTCAATGTATTTTTAATGTTTACTGTAGAAAGGAGAGAACCGGAGCATGTGTTGATTACACCGCCAAAGTCTAAGCAAGCAGTGTCACACAGCGGTAGTTGCAGTCAGATGGAAAGTCTTAGCTGTACCTGAGCTGGCCTGAAAGAAGACTGGCTCTAGGTCCATGTTGTTCTCTCCCTTCGCTTGGCTCTGCTGGCATAACTGCCTGGGTCATCGCTCCCTAACCGACGTCTGGCAAAGTGACCCGGGTTCAGATAAGCCTTTGTGATTGCGTGTGCAAGCTGGTCCCCATCAGTCTGACAGAATGAGGTTAGGGAACTGCCATAGATATAGTCAGGGAAGAGGTGTGGTGAACTCAGTCAGAGGTCACCCTTGTAACCCAGCTTTGCTGCAGTAGGGGTAGTGTTTTGATTTGGGTTGAGTGAGCACCATAAAGTTACAGGAAACTGTTTCATCTAGGCAGCTTTAACAGGGTGAGATTGGCAGAGGTGTGATTCTGGTCTCTAAACAAAGGATGCTGAACACTTTGTATATGCTAAGAGGGAGCATGCCCTCAGCAGTGGAGCTTTATCTTGTTTCTTGTGTAGCAAATTGTTTCTTGAAGCTCTGATGCCAGGCTGCAAAGTATCTCTGGCTTTTTGTTTGGTTTTATAGCTAACATTGGTAGCTTATACAAGTAACTGTGGTAGATTTTACTGGTCACTGCACCCCTAAGTTAGTTAACATCCAAAATTCTCAAAACTGCTTGTTACATGATTCACAGTGCATGCAGAAGGACCCTTACCTCTGTGCACAGGAAACTGCAGTGCAGCGATACTGAATCCAGCTTTGTAGTACACGCATCTGAATTACATTGTCTGCTGAATTCAGGCAGGGGTTGTTGATCTGCTTTGTGGCATGCTGCGGATGCTGTTAGCACTCCGTGTGCTGTGGATTGCAGCGTCTGAAGAGGTGCTGAGGCTCTAGTTTGTGATTCACATAAGGAAAAGGAAGCAAACCAAATTCTGTACAGTTTCTAGAGTTTATAATTCTCTTGTTTCTTACACAGGGCGAGTTACCAGAAACTAAATGGCTCTCTTGAATAGGCGATTGGGTTTATCTTTAACCCATCTAAGCAGCACAGTGATCCAGCGACACTTCAGGTAATTTTGAAATCTTGCTTTTGCTTTTGTTTTCTTGGGAGAGTTTGCTGATTGAAAAAGATGCTGTTAAGTAGGTCAAGCATAAGTTACAGTATTTGTAATTCAAACAGGATAATATAATTAAAAAAACACCTCACAGTTGTCTCTTCACAGATTGTAAAGTGAGCCCAAACACAGCAACCAATACAGCTTCCTGGCAGTCTGAATGTGGTCTGAACTCTGCATTTTCATGTGCATGTGAGGAGGCTTTTAGGCCTTTGAGGGTGATGCAAGGGCCTGCAAGCAGAAGTTGAAAGTGCCTGTGTTTCTCAGCCAAGTGCAAAAAAGCAACAGCTAGCCCCTGCTGATGCAAACCCAATTACATGTTTAAAATTATTCCAGAGTTTATCACTTCAGTTACTTAGAACAAAAGTAACCTTAAAAATTACTGCCTTGTACCTTAACAGTGTCCATTTTGTTATTTTTCTTTAGGTCCTTGTTCCAGGCTCAAGGCATTTAAAGCTTCTTAAATTTATGGACCTCATGTTTTACAATGCCTTGCACAAAGTTAGAGCCTAATCCCACAGTACACTTGGTGCAGGTATGGGGAATCTCTAGCGTATAGCTCTTTGAAGGGTCAGGGCTTCTGTTTATAGGGTGAGAATAGTCATTCCCATGACTGTGGTCTAGAGAGGGGATTAAGACAATGCTTAGGGCTAGATGTGTGATAGTCCCAGCTATCTTGAGGAGGTATCTAAGTCTTACTGGCTTTCTCTGTAAATGGGCTGCATGAGAGCATTGGCCAGTAGACATTTAAAGGATATATATATATGCGCTTATATGCTGACAGCAAGAGGGAGGCCAAGTCCACGGAAGTGAGGCAGCGCTACTGCAGGATGGTAGCAGTCTTAATGGGGAAAGTGGTGGGCCTGCTTTGGTTGTGGTGGGGTTTTGCTCCAAGACTGTGGTGGAAATGAAGGAAATAGGGGAAAGAAAAAGTCCTCCCTGTGCAGTTACTCTTGTCTAGTGGTACCTGGGCAATCGCACTTACAGCTGTTTGCTACTGCTGTGTTGTGGACTTGGTCCCACCTAGGTTTCCCCTTCTCCTTCCTGTGACAACACTCTTGTCCCTTTCCAGCCTCCTTCCTTCTGCCTTCCCTGCTGTTCAGCTACAGCCGGCTGGCAGAGGATAGAGTGTGGTATACCACAGTCCCTGCCAGGGGATGGGATGAGAGAGGGTGGCTGCTTGCAGAGGTGAGTGACTTCTGAGAGAGAAGAGAGCTGTTCTTTTGTAGGGGAAAGCTGGGGTAGGCCTCTGCTGCAGGAAACAAATCTTGAAAGGCAGTGCTTGACTTCTGGAGCAGTGAGACTAATGCAGACTGACCCAGCCGGCCTTCCCTTACTGCATGTAAAAATGTGTGCTTCAACTGATGTCCATCCACACTGTGTTTGACATGCAGGGGATGGCTTGCTCTTCTAGGCAGCATTGCAAATACAGGTCCTTTGTCTTCAAGAAGGGCTGATGGTCCCCATTGGTCTTTATTTACAATACTTGCTTCTGCTCTGCAAAACAAGGTGAACAGTTAGGTTGATTCCATATGCTGTCTATTTGAGCTTGGCATTCCTGCAGCTGTCTGGCCAGCATGTTTCTAGCACCTTACTGCAAAGCAGTTGTTTAGCAGTAGAAAGAATCTTCCTGCTTTTTCGATGGTCTCTGTTTAGGTGTTCTTTGAAGAGAAGCAACAAATTACTTGAATTTGAGCTTACTGGATAAAAGAATAGCCATTCCTGTAAGGAAGGTTGAATTATTTCTCAGTTTATTCCTGCTGTTCCCAAGCATATTCAGAGTCAGAGCTAACAACTTAGGGTCGTGCAGTTTATTTCTGTTGTTTCTTACTCCTGGTAATCCCACAGAGCAAACAGATACAGAAGAGACTGCGTCCCTCTGGGTTCCTCCCACATGGGGAAGGTGATGATCTGTTAGATTCGAGTTGGTGGCAGCTTAGCACAGCCACAGCAGGACCTCAGACATCTCGCTGAGAACAGAGTAAGATGGGAGATCCTCATACACTTCAGTGAAAAGAAGATTGGTCAGAAAAGTCCTTACTGCTGGGGACTGTGTGCAAGATTGAAAGACTTGAGTCTTAGCTTCCTGTAGGCTGTTTGTAGCAGAAGCAAGCACATTTTTTTGCTTGTAAATTGAAGTTGAATGGAATCATCTGCAGTTGCTAAAAAGCCCAGTAAATGCAAGCCACCCTTCACGCCATCTTTTAGTTGCGTTTCAGAGTAGAATGGTTGATTTATGTTTGACATTTAGTGAAGAGTGTGTAAAGCCCAAAGTAGCATCTGGCTTTCAAAGAGCACATTGAATGCAGTCAATGTGTCACCCATATGGTATGTATTTGTTGCTGGCGCCTTCCGAGTGGTTTGTGTAATGACAAGATCCTGTGCTGGCTTTGTCCTTGCTCCCCAAGGATTATTGAGGAGATGTGTCTCTCATTCTTTCCTGTCTTTTGCTAGTATCACTGGAGCATGCCGAGCAATACAGAAACTCACCCGCGTGCGAGTGGTGGACAACAGCACCTTGGGGAACACACCATACCACAGGCCACCAAAATGTATCCACGTGTATAACAAGACCGGAGTTGGCAAAGTAGGAGATACGATCCTTCTGGCTATCAAAGGAGAAAAGAAGAAGGCTTTGATTGTAGGGCACAAGATGCCTGCTGCCCCCATGACGCCTAGATTTGATTCCAACAATGTGGTACTCATAGAAGACAATGGAAATCCAACAGGGACTAGAATAAAAACACCAATACCCTATATCCTGCGACGGAAAGAAGGAGAGTTCTCCAAAGTATTGGCCATTGCCCGCAACTTTGTATGAAAGCTAAGAAATGTTTCTGGCAATCCTGTTTATATTCTTTAATGCAGTAGCTGTTCCTTGGCCCTTTTCTAGAAAATGGTGAAACGTGATAAAGTTGAGTCATCAAGAGTCTCTCTTCCTGTTTAAGAATTACAAACAACTAGTTTAAATATTAAAATACCTTCTTTTTTTCCAAAATAAGGTTGATTTGTTTCACAGAACTTCTGCAGTGTGTTGGGGAAATGCTTCTTCACTCTTACTGCTCAGGTGGTGTTAATTTGGTCTTAATCATTAAAATGAGAACATGAAAATCCTTCTTGTTTTGCAATGCTTATGCTCTTTTTTCCCTATTTCTGCCTTTCCCACTTCCCCAGGAGCAAGACACAAAGCGCAGTCCCTGGCCCAATGACACTGAGGTCTACAAAATGGATTCACATGTAATAGAGTAGGAGAGATATATAACGAACTGTTGGTACCTTGGGCACGTTCAGTAAAAGGATTAGTTTCTACATCTTTGCCTAAGAAAAGTCTTTAGGAGGAATCAGAATTGGGAGAGCATGATGGCCTACAACTTTGGTGGTGTGTGGTTAAGCAGGGTATGCCAGAGATGGGGAAGCACATGTAGGAAGGGGAGGTGAATGGGGTAGGTTTGAGAAATAGCCTGTGCTCTCCACCTGACCAGCCTCAGGAAATTGTGTTCTCTGAGTAATGCAAGGGCTAGGTTCAGAGTGGAAGGTCCACTGAAAGAAGCTTCCTTTTGGACTGCTTTTCAGGACTGCGACAGGCATTATCTGTGATGTTGGTTGGTGAGACCGGCTGTTGTCCAGCGGTGCTTCCTAAGTTCAGGCACAATAGTGTGCAAATGCTGTTGTATTGCTTTCAGGGCCAGCTGTGGTCTGGGAGCCAAACAGCTGCCTTTATATGGAGCTGAGCAGAGAAACTTGGTATTTGTGGCAGGTAAAGGGACATCGGGGCAGAGCACTCCTACAAATAGCAGTGCTGGGAAAGAGGGTGCAGGGGAGGCAGCCAGCAGGAGTCTGGCCAGTTTCAGGCTCCTGAGCTGACTCCTCACAGGTCTGGTGGCAGTGGCAGCTGTCTGTGCCTTGTCCGTCCACCTCCTCTGCCTGTCGTGCTAGGAAAGCTCCTCACCTTGACCCTGCGTTGCCCCTATGTGAAGATCTGAGAACTGCAGTGCTGAGCTATACCACACTTTTAACTACTTGCTCCTGGCTGATGTGTTTTTTCCCATTCTCCCCACTGTGGAATCCACATTGCCCATGGAAAAGGTGAACCCTGGATCCCCTCGTACTCCATTACTCCAGGTAATGCAGATAAGACGATACTTCACATTCAAACTCGGTCTCAACCTTTAAGTAACGGCACTGTCACACTTAGTAAAACTACCCTGTGAACTGGAGGGGCCCAAGCCTGTGTGTTGCCCAGCTCAGGGGGAGAGCAGAATCGACTGCTGCCGGCAGCATGTTCCTTGCTTGCTGTTGTCCATGGGCCAGTGGGCATTGGGTCTGCTGCTCTGAATCCCTTTGAACCTCACCGGCATTGCCTTTAAGTCCTCCGCCTGCTTGCTTCTAAGGCTTCTGCCCGCTGGCATAGCAGCCGAGCGGATGCTCTCCCGGCTGATGTCAGTCTTTCCAGTCTGCCCGAGTGCCGTCGACTTCCAGGAAGAACTTTCTGTCCTCGGAGGTGTTGTTTATGCCATTTTGCTAAGCGGGACGGTGAACAAACTGTGCGAGCCGGTCACAGTGATGAGCGTGACTGGCCTCCCTCCCTCGGGTCGGGTTTGCCTCCATGTCACGGGCACACGGCATGGCCTGACTGCTCGGGCACTGCTACCGCCTTTTGTTTCCCCTGGTTGAATTTGTTCCCAGATCAGCCCGGGATGCTCCCGGCGCTCGCTCTTTGGGATGAGCGCTCTTCCAGGAGCAGCTTCCCAGCCCTTCGGCGACGCTCGGTCCCTGCCCTGCGGGCGTGGGCAGCCGGGCGGGCGGGCGGGCGCACCGCCGCCTGGAGCGGGCTGGCAGGGAGCGGGCTGGGCCGGCGGGGCCCTGCCCGGCCCCGGCACCCTCCGGCGAGCAGGCCGGGCCCTCTAGCGGCTCCCCGCCGCCGGGCGGGGCCCTCTGCCAGCCCGCGTCCCGCCCCGGCTTCTGGAGCGGGGTCGGGCGGAGGGCGTGGGACTCGCTGGGCTCTGCTCAAGGCCAAGGGGTTTAGCGAGCGCTGGGTGCGCAGGTCCGAGCCTGGCGCCCGGGAAGCTTTGTGCAGGGCTGCAGGGCGCCGGTCTACCCGAGTTGGGCTAAGGGGTGGAAAATCAGCATTGTGCCCTGCCGTCAGCAGGTAGATCTGCTCAGCCCGCTTCAGGTGTGTTTTTTAGCTTTTTCAAAGCTCATCCCAGTAGCAGGCTGAAGTATTTCAAGTAAAAAAAGGGTGTATGTTTTTATGCGTATCTAGGGAAAGTGTTTACACCGCTTAACAGCCCTGCGCTTTTCCTTTAGAAAACCTTCCACAGCCTTTGAAAGTCCCCCGATCCCGATAAACACATAAATACTTTTACAGTTTTTTTATAAACAAATCAGAAGCCAATTGACCTGTCTGTGATGCCCTTCCTGCAGACAGGAGGAGCTCCTTTACAAAAGGATGTAAATCCTTTTGAGAACAGAATAGGAAGATGGCTTCCGTCTAACGTAAGGCTGAAAAATATACTTTTGAATGTCACTTGTATGGGGTACTTCATTTCTGTGCAAAGGCTGTGGGCACGGTGGAAGTGGGATCCATCCCAAGCTGGAATACCTTGTTTATAACTAGCCTGGTTTATAACTCATCTAAAGGGCTGCTTTACTGTCAGGTTTCTGCTTGGCAACAACTCCAGCCTCGAAGCATCTCCCAGTAGGACCTGGGGGCCTGCAAACAATCCTTGTTTTTCTTGTTCTGACCATAAGGCCTATGAGTCCCTCATGGGATGCATAGATCCCGCTGTTTGGATATTAAATATTTCACAGAATATTTGCTAATAACTTTCCAGCATTTTGCTGGGAAAGAGGTCATGGGGAGAGGGCATGAGAGGAAGCGGGCAAGACAATGCAGCATACTTGAGATTAAAATGTGAAGCCATGCTTTATTTCTAAGTAAACTGATACGTGGAACTAAATCCTTAACCTCAGAGCTTAATAAGCAGACATGTAGACAGCTAAGCTAAGCATATCCCGTAGAGCGTCTCCTGCAGTTTTTGCCTGTCTTTCCCTAATGAGGAACATGGCCTCAGCAGAAATCCCTGGCCCATGGTGACAGCTCTGTGCTAGGCAAATTCCAGGCGCTGCCTGTAGCAGCATCTCTCCAAGGGGAAAGGGCCTGGCTCGTGGATGAGCCCTTAGCCTGCTCCCACCCATTCCGCTGAATTCGGCCCCACTGTGGCTGCAGGACGGTCAGCCCCTGACTGCCCCGATGCTGCTCCGGCAGCAGAGCCTGCACAGACAGGAGCAGATGGATGGCGCCTTGCCAGCGGCCCAGGCTGATGTAGGTTCTCTGGGCTCTCCCTCTTTTCCTTCAAGCAGGCCCTGTATTCCTGGTCTTCTCTTTTGTTTCATCACAGGGGGATGATACCTGCTTGTTCTCAACTTCCAGGCTGGCCCCGCTCTGCTCTGGACATGCCAGAGCCTTCTGAGCAGCGAGGCAGTGGTGTCCCAGGAGCGGCTGCTGGGTTTCCTGGGCTCTGGCTTGCAGCATCCTTCTTTGGGATCCACCTGAGACTGAGCTCTCCCCAAATGGGAGGGTTTTCCTTGTGCATCCATCCTGCTAGGAAATCAGATGTGATTTCCTCTGTGGGTAGCAATTCTTGCAGGTCCTTTTCTTGAAGGATGGCTGCAGGCCGCTGGGATGATTTCCCTCGGAGGAGGGAAGAAAAACCAAAACACCACCTACCTCAGCTACTGCCAGAAAGGTCATTCTCTCCCCTGCTCCCTATTTATGTTTATTATTCTGCCACTAACATGATTTTATATGGTAAATGGGAAAATTCCCCAGCGTGAGACGGTGCTTAGGAGGAATTCTCTCATCTCCCGTGCAGCCTCTGGGGGAGTTGCCACCTGCTGCAGAGGGATGGGGAAGCCAAAGGCAGAGTCCTCCCAGGGTCTTCTTGCCCTGTTACAAACGTGCCTCCCTGATCAGCTCCAACTGGGTCCCTGGGTTAGTGTCTGTTCCCATGTGTTTGGATATGGGGTTTGCATCAGATGAAGCTCCCGAGAGGGTGCCTATTCCCCTGGCGATGGCGGGAACTTTGTGCCCAGACATTCTTCCATAGGAGTTGGGGGAGAGGAGTCTTTTTTTACGGCATCCCGCATGGGTAGGGAGAGATGGCCTTTGGGGAGGTGCTTGCCCAGAAAAGACATGCGACGGGGCTCTCTGGTGAGGGTCGGGGTCTGGTGAGAGACAGGCGAGCACTGGGGATTAGCTGGCCGTGAGAAGGGGTGTCCCCGAAAGGAAGCAGGCGAGACAGATTATCGCAGGGGGATGCAGCGGGGAACTGATGTCTTCCATCTGCTTGGAGACTGAGGCTGGGAGACAGGCGGCCCCATCTCGTGGCCCCGTGCCAGCAGGGTGGATGGACCACAGAGCTGGGGGGGGCAGCTCATGACTTTGGGGGCTGGGAGGAGGGGGAGACAGCTGAAGCTGCAGCCGAACCAGGGGTGATGCAGCCGGAGGCTGGACTTTGGTCCGAAGTGAGCATCGTTCAGTTGGCAGGGGTGAGGGCAGTGAGCTGCACATACCAGAGCAGGAGGCTAGATGGCAATGTGGGCATGATGGTGTGCCTGGCAGCCGGCCCCCATGGTCCCCCCCGCACTGCTCGGCGGGACCCTAAGCCTGACTGACACGTCGGAGCCGAAATCTCTCTCTGTCAGCACGTTCCCCAGCCGCTGGCCCGCAGCAGGGCAGCGGAGCCGTGGCTGGCGAGGAGGAGGAAGATGGAGACTTTGGGGAGACTGAGCCTGACCTGGTCCCTTGGGGAAAGACCCAGCGAGAGCCAGGGAGCTCTGACTGGGGCTGAGCCCTGTCTCTATGGAGGGGTGTTGAGTGGCTGGGGGCGGCAGGGCCACATCTAACCCCCATCCCATTTTGGTGAGGGTGAGCTGGGCTAGGGAAATCAGTGGGAAGATGGGTCTGTGAGCGATGCTGGGACTCCCACAGGGCTTGTGGCTGGAGAAGAAGGACACAATGCTCTGCCCAGCAGCGGGATGCTGGCTGGTGGATGGCAGGGGACTGCAAAGCAGGGGATAGGGGTGGGCAGCGGAGAGGCGCAGCCTGGCTTTCTCGGGAAGCCCGGAGCTGGGCCACTCTTCTATTGCAAAACAACCCCTCAAAATGTATTGAAACCCCCTGCCAGGGCCTTTCACCTAGAAGCAGATGCCAAATCCCCTTCCCTGAGGGAAAGGCTTGCCAAGCCTCAGGCGGTGAGCAGGGTTTGCAGGCTGAGCAGCGTTTTCCACCCAGGCACTCACGGAGAGGCAGCAGGAGGACCCTGCTGAGCCCTTCTGAAGAGACAAGTGAGGGTTCTAATTTTTTTAGCTGTCTGCTTCTCTTCTGGACGTGGCTGTGCTGCTTAGGATCTGCATGACCCAGGGAGAGCAAAGAGGACTGGGAAACAGCTGGACCTGGGCCCTCACTTGTTTATATCCTGCAGCTACTGTTCAAGATATAGACAAGGGCAGGGGGAGAGTGTCCATCAGGGAGCCTGTATGGGCTGGGCACTTGTACTGGGAAACCGGGACGGGGGCAAAGAGCCGGGAGTGAGGGGAAGAGGCTGGGGCTGGCACCGCTGCCAGGACAGAGCCCCGAGGTTCGAAGCTTGTGTGGTCGCTGCTCAAACGGCTCTCCTGTGAGTGAGTTAGCACTGACTGCAGCCTTGTCAACTCGTTTTCTGAGTAGTTTCTCCCACTTCCCAGCATAAGAAATGGGGTGGTGAATGGTACTGAATCTAGTCTTAATGCTGTTGCATAAATCGGTGGTGGAGCCTCAAGTGAGATAGTGCATGCCGGGCGGGTCAGCTTATCTTGGAAGCTGTCAGGGGTAGAGGATGGGAATTTTCCTAGGCCTGTCGCAGATACACCCTCTAACAAGAAAATAGTATTGGAAAGCTCAGGAGTGTCTAGCCTGGAGAGAAGGAAGATTAATGAGGGCTCATGACAGAAGGATAAAAAGAAGGATGTGGAGAAAGCACTTTAGGCTCATCCATTCACCCTCTCTGAGAGTGCAGTAGAGGCGACGTTCAATCAAACAGGCTGGCGGAGGAAATAAAATTAGCATTTTTTCATTTTTCCTTTCACCCAAAGCACAAGTTGCCCCATGGAATTCATTGCTCCAGGGCATCAGCAAGCTTCACTGCTTAATACAGCTCAAAATGAACATGGATGCTCGTCTCCATGCCAGCTAGAGTGCGCGTGCTCAGTATGAATAGTACACACACCCTCCCCAAAAGGTTGGGAAGTGATGTGCCCAGGTATTGTGGCGTAGACACCAAAGACAGGCTGTCACTTGGGCATCTGAAATATGAGCTCGCTTTGAAAATGTCTGAAGGCTGTAAACTCCATGAACCTAATGTGGTTCTTTAAAAATAAACATGCAAGCCCCAAGATAGAACACGGACCAAGGCAGAGCCTGTGAAGCAAATCCAAGGTCATTTGGTATAAGATCATACCGCAGACCTTTCTCGCTCTCTAGCTCAAATGAGCTGCTCTTCACTGTTATGGTCTTGTAGCACTTCGGTGTGGAGTGAGGGGGGGACACTGGTGAGTATTGCCCAAGGCCAAGGCCAGGACGCAGTGGTCCCACGGCTCCTGTACGGTGAGGCTAGCCCTCTGCTTGCCTGGAAGCATGGCGGTGTGAGCTCTGCTGGCGTCCCAGACTGCCAAAGGACTGCAGCTCTGGGAAGGGCTTGGCGGGCATCCTGTCCCAGATACCGGGGTGCTTCCAGTGGCGACCTACAGCAGCTGTACCCCAGGCTGCCTGTGGAGTGTGGGGAGAGGAGGTGAAGCTGCATTCAGAGCCCACCAGCTGCTCTTTCTGCCAAGATCTACCAGGGCAGAGCAGGAAAAGGAATGAGCCAGGGTTGGCCCACCCCAAGAAAATTCTCGTCTCCTACCCCTTGTATAGCAGTCCCCCCCAGTTGGGGCTGTCCTCATACCAAAACCAAAGGCAATGCTTTGGTGGGCTTCCTGACTGCTGCTCTGACTCCCCAGTATAGATGTGGATGGTGGCTGACCTTCAGCCCTTGAGAGCTAAAACCTCCTGGGTATGATAATGTCACCCCGTGATATCCATCCCTGGCCAAAGAGGGCCATCATGGAGCTCACAACTGTGGCCATGTGGCCCAGACTCTGAACCAAATCTCCTCCTCTGATGGATGCCAGTTGGGACCATGGCATCCCAACGTGGTTTCCCGTATTAGATGCATGTCTTGGGATTAAAAGTTTTCTTGCTGTAGGTTGTGGGGCTGGGGGCTGGCCCCAGAGGAGGTAAAAATAAACCCTCTTCCTATTTCTGGGACAATATGATGCAGGGTTTGGAAATCATGGTGGTGCCTTCTCGGCTCTGAAACAAGGAACATTTTGTGGCTTGAGAGAGCAGCAGTTGAGCATTAGGGGTGGCATATACCGCTGGGGAACATGTTCCATCTCCTGCATTCCAGAGGTAGGAGGAGCTCAGGTGTTCCTCAACATCCTGGTCCTGCCAAGCCTGGTCCTGCTCACCCCAATAGGCACCCTATGCTGGGACGGGGCAGGGGGAGATACAGTGGGGTGAGTGATGCCCAACCCATGCTGCTGGCCCAGCAGCAGCTCCCTGGAGACACTGATGACAGCAGACCACTCTTCATTCACTGGGGATGGCAAAAGATGAACAGGCCAGGGTGCGTTTCTTATCACTGTGCATCAGGCCATCCCTAGGGGAGCCCTGCCTGGGGTCCACCGGGTGCTGTTTTGTCCTGACTTTCACAGTTTGCCCCATGGTCTGTTCCAAGCTGTCTGGGATGCACAGGAGGCTTGGGAAGGTCATACCCATCTCCAGTGCAGGGCGGGCTGTTACTTCTGCATGATGAGCTTTTGGGCTTTTGCATTCATGCGTGCCTGGAGCAGAGAAAATGGTTGTGTGCCGCCCAGTCACCTGAGCTTTGCTGCTAGCCATGTCTACGTTCCTCTTCAAAACAAGGCCCAAGATCCCCCATGTGTGTCTGCAGAGTGGTGGGAAAGGCTCCAGTTCACTGATGGCACAAAACTCATTGCTTGGAGGGGTAGATAAAGTGAGGAGAGGAGGTGATAGGATGGTAGATAAAGTGAGGAGAGGAGGTGATAGGATGGCAGATTTTATCTTTGCCTTTGTTTTCTGAGGTTGATGCTCAGCTCTTGGCCCTTCTCCAGAAGGCCTTAGACAGCTCTAGGAAGCCTTGAATCTGTGTTTCATGATGCTAACAGCAGTAAATAGCTGGTTTAACTGGCTTCACAAGTCTGCCGCTTCGCCCTTGATGTGCCTCCGCTCTGCCTTGCGGAGGAGGGACAGGTCTCCAGGAGGTCTCACCTGCGGCGGGGTGAGCTGAGGACACAGGGACCTCCGGGGCATCAAACCTAGACCCGTAAAGGTAGTTTCCTCCTGGAGGCTTGGCAGCTTGGGCACTGGGGCAGGGGGGAGAGGGAAGCCAGGCCGGCCTCCTGCTTGCGAGAGAGGGTCTCCAAACACCTGTCGGGCTCTGTAGGGCAGGATCCATCCTACCCCTGCTCCCTGGGCTTCCTTCACTGCTCGTGTCTCCACTCAACGTGCTCACAGCAGCCCTCATTGCTTGCTGGCAAACTCAGTGGCAAAAGGCTCTGCCAATGCAGAGTGGTGGCTGGCAGGTGGTATCTTGTGTTTCTGCAGAAAGTTGAGCAAACCTTAAGACTTTTAAGAATGGGGAAATGCAGAGTTAATAGGCTGTCCCATGCAAATTTTGGGTCACCTGAGGCTGGGCTGAGCTCCCTTCTACAACCTTCAGCTCCTCCTATGTGGGGTGGTTGAAGGATGGCGAAGGGCCCTGAGAGATCCTTGCCAGATGGCATCACGCGGGTGGGAGAGGCGCTGTAGGGAGGGGTGTTGCAAGTCAAGAGCAAAGGGGCTGCATAACCTGGGAGGCACATGGTGTGGTTTTAGGCCAGATGTAAGCAGCTCTGGTGCTGCGCAAAGGCTGGGTGCTGCTGAGAAATAGAGGGGGTGCCATCCCAAGAGACTTGTGAGTTGGTGCATGAGCTCTGTGTTTCCTGCGCTTCAGGAGCTGGGCTTTTATTGACTGAGAGGATAGCAGATCCCACCTGAATTCTGCCATAGCTCTGCTTTTTGCTACATGGGCTATATGGGGTGGATCGGGGCTGTTTATCATGGCTGGGGATTATAGTTATGTAGTTTACAGTAGGGATGCTACTGTGACCCTTTAAACCATGCTGTGCAGAACTGGACCAAGGATTTGTGTGGTCCTTGGGAATGTCTGAAGTACAGGCATGCTAAAAGAGGTGGAGATCAAAACCAGGCTGCATTTATGGCTCCACAATCTGCCACTTTGTTATGGGGTGGTTATTGGATTTTACCGTGTGAGTGAGGCCTTTCTCTCACCCACCCCTTCCTCTGGTTGCTCCTTGTGCCCGTCCCATTCAGCAATGAACACACTCAAACCAGGCTCAGGCGCTGGTGGGACAACGAGTCTGTATGATTAACCAGTCCTTCCTATACATCCCTCTCACCCCTGCTTTTGCCAGGCTGTGCCTCAAGCCCACCCCATTCTCTCTACCTCCAAATCAGCTGTATCTAAGGGACCGTTCAGGCAAATAAGCCAAGTCTGATGGGTCATATGCCCTCATCCTGAGGTGCACTGAATTTCAAGACAAGCTGAGGAAGGTGTACATTGCAGAGCATGTTAAAGCATATGCTTTAACCACGGTCGTTCTGGTCCCAGGGAGGGCAGAGGGAGTGCTGTGCCGGTGCCCCGCCGGTGTTACAGACCTGGAGCAAAGCTCCCAGGGCTTAGCTGGCTCGGTTTCACGTATGCCTGACACTGAGTGTGTGGGGTGGATAACTTAGCTGGGGCTGGCAAACTTCTCAGCCTGGGGTCTCAGTTTGTTGGCCCAGTATCTGTAAGGTCAAGTGCTTACCTGGCAGTGTTAATGCAGCACCACCTCGCTGACAACACAGCCCCCAGCCCTGCCCAGACTCTGCCTGAGAGCACTACTCACTGGCCTGTCTTTTTAATTAAGAGGTGTTCTCCCCATCCGGGTGTTTGAATGGGCTTTGGGTTGACTTTCTGCCAAGTATCGGCCTGGCTTGGGTGCTGGCTACATAGGTGCTGATATCTGGTAGGGCTGTGGCAGCCTGTGGCTCAGCTGCATTGAGACATCAAACCCGAGCCGAAAGGCCCTGGTGTCGTGCAGAAGGGTTAACAGTCCACTCGCTCCCTCTCTGCTTTGGGGAGCTTTGTTCATTGGAGTATTAAATTCCACAGCTGTAAATAATCTGCAGCAGGAGAGATTATCAAGGCCTTGGGAAGAAGCAGCTTTTATTAATAAGATCAGTTCTCCCTGCGAAGCATCACATAGTCGCTCTCCACCCTTTCCTCGCTGTCTTGCCAGGCATTGCCAAGGACCAGTGGCATAGCTTCCCCACATCCATCCCGTACCACACATCCTCCCGCCATGCTTCCTCCGTCTCGCCGGCGCTCATCGGCAAATACGGCTCCTCACAGTGACTGGCGGTGCAGGCTGGAAATGCTGCCCGCTTTGCCTGAAATATAATTGTGGTTTCATTTGGCTGGGCTGCCGCTAGCCGAGGTGGGGAGGTGGTGGGACACATCCTTGCTGGGACGGGAGCCTGGTGCCACTCACCGTCATGGCACCTGCCTCTGCGATGGGCTGGAGGCTGCGCCACCTCTCCTTCCTCCAGGGAATGGCTGTGGGCAGGTGTGGCGTGCAGGGCCCAGACACTGCTTTTCATGGCTGTCCTGGGAGCAGAAAACAGGCCTGGCAGGTGTTTGGAGGGAGACATGTTCCTGGTCATTTAGAGCCATGTGGTTTGGTGTCTGGGAGCTTTTTTCCAGAGCATCCCGGGAACGTCGGGTGAAGGTGGGAGGATCACAGCTACCCAGGGTGGACCAGGCTCTAGCCGGGAGGCCAGCCTGAGAGAGGCTTTTGAGGATGGACACCAGGACTTGGCCCTCTTTCAAGCCTCCCAGTCCCTGGGGATCCTGTGCTTCTACATGAGGAAAAATCCCCTTGCCTAATTCCTCAAACCCTACTCCCCCTCGCAAGTCGTTTCTGGTCTTCTTAGCACATCCCCGGCGGTGATGGATCCCCTCCGCCATCACAGCTGAGAGGACAGCATGGTTTGTAGCTCAGCAGGGGGGACATCGGACCTAGTGGTCATTCCCACCTCCAGGAGGTGGCCGTGGCCGTGGCCGTGGTCGTGGCTGTGGCTGCGGTGGCTCCCCACCACACTGCAATAACCCACCTGGTGCAGGGCCCTCCTGAGCTTTTAGCTTTCTTTTCTGGCGGAGACGGAGAGAGAGAATGAGGCTCCCGTACACCCAAACATCCATAAGCATCACATAGACATCCTCCTTCTCTGCCGGGAGAGTGATTGGTATCGGGAAGCAGCAAACGCTTTGAGTTTGGGGGAGGAAGTCCCCCAGTTTGCACTGGGCTTTCACGGCACTGTAAGCATTGCCAGGAGCACCAGCCCTATGGTGAGGCCGCTGGGAAGCGAGCACCAGCTCATCCTGCTCCTTCCCGCTTTCCTTGCAAAGCTGTCGAGTCCAGAGCTAACCCTGAGCAGGCACATCTTCCCCCCACATCACTCACCCAGCTCACTCCTCCTCCCCATATTCCCGGAGAAGCCTGTGCCCTGTTGACCAGAGCATCGCTTTTAATTAAAATGGTTCCCCTGCGATGTGCCATCTGATTGTCTCCGGTTGTCCCCGCTTGGGCTCTGGCCAGAGCGATGTGCTGGGGCAGAGTATCGCATCGAAATCTCTCTGAACCACAGCCAGCTTAGATAAACTGAAGTCAGAGCAGAGAAAGCAGCTGATAGCTGCACTGCCCTGCTGCGGACGGGCTCTACAGCAAGGGTGAGCTCTGCCCCAGGAAGGCCTGGGAGTGAGAAATGGTCTCTCTTCCCGCAAAGGCCTGCAGAGCTGGGGATGCGTGGGGCAGGCTGTGAATGCTGTGAGCAGTATGGCAGGGTTAGGGGTCACCAGCTCCCTGGGCACGGCTGATGTACCTGCAGGAGAACCAAGCTGGCAGCCACGCTCAGCACTTGGTGGGATTTGGAGATGTCTCTCCAAGGCCCTGACAGGGATAAGGGTGGGACATCCACTGGGGTTTGTAACATGGAGAAGGGAGACCAGTAAGTAAAGGTATCCAAAGGAACCCCTCCTAAATGGAGACAAGCTTTTCCATGAAGGTTGCAGGGCTTCAGCTGGGTACCTGGGTGAGCACCTGGAGCAAGGGCTGCCTGCTCCAAGGTGGCTTGGCTCTCAAAGCCATCTCAGCAAACACCTTCACCTCCCTCTGCCCCCAGCATCCTGGAAGCTTTTCCAGGGACCTCAGCTGTCCCTGCAGGAGGGAATGCTGAAGGTCAGTGACACGCCTGGGGCACCACATGGAGCCATTCCTCCGGCTTCCCAGGGAAGGGTGAATGCCAGCCCTGTCCCCAGCTGCTGCTGGAGCTTCTCTGGGCTGGGGTCCTGCACAGAAGCCTCCCCCGGGCTGGGGCCCTGCAGTGTCATAGCTGCTGGTGGTGCCTCAGACAGGCTGCAGGGTCAGCTCCGAGCAGTGGGAATTGCTGGGGTGTTTCAACTCTTGCAGGAGCGTGTCCTCCCCCCTGACCTATGTGGGACATGTGCCATACAAGGCGGCTCTGACCCTCACACCTCACAGGTGGGTGCAGCAAATGAGCACCCCGTGGGGTTGGTGGGGCGCAGATGACTGGGTTTTACTCCTGCGCAGCCCCTGCAGAGACCCCAACCTTTGTGCTTTGGGAAGTGGAAGATCAGCCTTCTGGCAGGAGGTGAGCAAAGCCGTGGAAGGGCGGGGGAAAGGCCCTGCTGTGCAATGGGGAGGACTCTCTGAGGGGCTTGAAACCCATATGGATGTTCTTAGCAGCCTCTCATCTGTTGAGGCATTATCATAGCAGCTCCCTGCTGTCACATGCTGCCCGTAGAGCGAGAGGTCTTGTGCGCTCATATGAGTCTGGGGCATTAGCGAGGAGTAAATTGAAATTCTTTTCCTTCTGCACATGCTGGGCTGAATTCATGGGCACCTATGGAAACTGCCGGGGCACATGTGTGCTGCTTTATTAAAGTACTAAAAAAAAAAAAAAGTACTATTTTTATTTATTTATTTATTCATTTATTATTTATTTATTATTTATTTATTTATTTATTATTTATTTATTATTTATAAAAAAAAAAAGTCCTATAAAGTACTATAAAAGCACTTTACCCCTGGATGGCGGGTGTCAGGAGCCAGGCATGCGCTCGGTCTGCCTTTTCTCCCCGCTCCTGTTAGCTTTGCTCTGCCAAGAGTCAGTCTGGGCGAGACCCTGTGTGCCCACCCCCACGCAGCCTTCCCCGGTTCCCCCGGCTCGGTCCCCAGCCCCGGGCTGGCTGCGGCCCCCCCCGCCGCCCCGCGTCCCTGCAAGGCGGGCGGCGGCCACACGGTGTCAGGCGGGTGCCGGTCTTCCCGCGGCGCGCGGGGTGCCGGGCCGCTCGCTAACGCCTGCGGGACCGGCAAACCCAGCGGGCCTGGGGAGGAAGCCTTGGAAAATTGCGAATAATTGGCTGGTGTTGCTACAACCTATAGCCCTGAGTGCGCCTTTCTATAGGGGAAGGATGGCTTCTGCTCCTTTTCCTACGGCACGTAGGAGGGGTGCAGCGTTTTTCAGGTGCTGTGTGAATTTTGCCTGGTCTTTCGCAGTGGGGGGAGGAGGGGAGGTGGTCTCCCGCCTGGAGCACCCCAGGTGAGATGAGCTGTGCTGGGCCTCAGCCTCTGGCTGCGAAACGCAGAGGAAGGCTGCCCTGCGAGGGGAACAAAGGGACTTGGATAGAAAGAGCAACGCTTGCAAGCAGGGAGTGTTGGCAACACGGCTGCCGTTGCTTGGGGAAGAAAGCGCCTGAGCAGGGGCGTGGGGAGAGGCTGAGCTCAAGGGGGTGTGGGTCCCCAGCAGCAAAAGGGGATCAGGAGTTTCGTGCTGCTGAATGGCCCCTGGAACCGGGGCAGGCACGAGCTGGACCTTGAATCAAGTTCAGTTGTGCCGCTCCCAGCTCTCTGCTTTGTGGCTGCACCGGGCGTGGGGGGGAACATATTTTTCCCGCTGCATTTTCATGGCGAAGGAGGGGGAGCTAGTGCAGAGAGAGGGCAGGCTGGGGAGGATGCATCAGTAAGTGACGTGTGATGCCGGAGCAAGCAGTGGCCCAGCCTCGCTCAGGTGCAGCTCTCCGTGCTGTGCCTCACGTACAGAGACGCTGTCTATCCTCCAGCTATTTACCGCCAGCTCATTTTGCAAACGCTGCACTCACAAGATTTTTTTTCCCTCCCTTCCTCCCTCCCTCCCTCTCTCTTCACTGTAGAGATGCTCAGACAGTGCTCCCCATTCAGCTTCAAGCACGAGGTCTCCCACCTGCACATGCATTGCACACACTGGCCCGCCTACAGGTTGTTCTGTTGGGCCGGTTCAAATTCACCCCCTTCCCCTTCTCCTGCTCCCCTGGGGCTTTAGTCTGGGGCGGGGGGAGCTCCAGTGAACAAAGAGGGAGGCTGGTGTGGGCTGAGATGCTGCCAGGGGGGAGATGCAGGCAGGGAGCCCGCTGCTCCTGCTCACCCAGCCGCAAGCCTGGAGGTCTGGCCCCAGCCACCCCGCAGGGCTGCTCGCTTCCCGCTGGGGTGTGGGGTTGCCATCTTTGCTGCCCGAGGACAACCCTCCCTAGCGAGAGGTGGGAAGGAAGGAAAGGAAGGGCATGGGGGATTGGGGAGGGTCCTCTGACATGGGGAGTGGGGCACGACGTTATTCCTGTGGGTGATAGTAAGAGATGTGTAGTAAGACCCCACCAGGGATTGCCCTATGGCAGAGGAGGGAGAATAAAAACGCTGTAAGCAGAGGAGCGTGGGAGCCCAGGCCCTCCCCAGTGGAGAACTGGAAAGGGATCGCGGGAGGAAAGGGACTGCCTCTCAGTGTCTCCTCATGGAGGCAGCTGCTTGGCCCGGGGAGGGTTTCTTCTGGAGCAGGGACTACAGCTGACAGCTAACTCTCACCCTTCTCCTGGCGGGCACGTCTACTTTCATCTTTTTTTTAAAGCCTCGGGCCCATGGTTTGTTACAGGAGAAGCTGGGTTTTTATCTCCCCTATCTCCCCGCATTGAGAGAGGACTTTGTGGCTTTAAGGAGGTGCTTGAAAACAGGAGCTGAGGGTTTTCCTAAGGGTGGGACACCAGACAACAGAGGTAGGCGACCGCTGTCTCTGCTGCCTCCTGATTTCTAGCTGCTTGGTCAGCAGCAGTGGGGCTGGCTGCTCGGCTCTCGGCTGCGCTGCCCCAGGGGCTGGCGAGGAGACCCCTCAAATACAGCTGGGGTGGGCCTGAGGCTGGGGTGAGGGGCTGGACAGAGCTACCCCAACTTGGCATTCAGGGCAAGGATGGGATTGCCTTTCCACCCCGTGGGAAGTCTCGTGGGGCCTTCGGGAGCTCTGCTGGGACGAGGGCTCGCGATGGGGCTGGGACCCACAGTCAGGACTCTGGGGTGTGGGCGGGGGTGCTGGTGGGGCGGTGGGCTTGGGGGGCTGCCGGTGGGCCGAGCGGGGCGGCGGGCTGGCCGCCGCGTACTACGGTAGATGGCAGTGCCGCCCGGATTTTATGAATGGAGGAGGAGGAGGAGGAAGAGGAGGAGGAGGGGAGGCAGATGGATGCGGGGAGGTGGTGATGGAGAAGGGGGGGGAATTTGCTGGCTGGGCTCCGGCCTCCACCTCCGTTCCCCCTCGCCCCTGCGCCAGGCGCCCTCCCCCAGCCATTAGCATAGGCCTGCCCGGGTTTACATGTCAGGCTGCACGTTGCAGCGGCCGGATCCAGCAGCCAGCAGCGCTGGCAGCCGCCCCGAGTCAGCTGCTTCCCAGCGAGGAGCGGCGAGGAGCGGAGCGGGGCGGCGGGGAGGCAGCCGGCAGGCACCGCTTTAAGGTGTCCTCGTGGAGATGCCGGCACCGCCGCCCGCGCCCGCCGCTTCCCGCCCGACACCCCGGCACCCCCCGCACCCGGGTCCCCGGCGGTGCCCCGAGCCGAGCCTGGCTCGAGGTGAGCGTGGCCCCACAGGTTTTACACTGGGCTGCCGCTGTGACCTTGGGCCCTGGCATACCCCAGTGATGCTCTCCACGCGCCCCTTGGAGAGCTTTTGGCAGCCCCGGGGAGCAGGCTGGGCTTTGGGGGCACAGCTGCCTTTTGCTGTTAACAGACTCCCCTCTCTCCACTGCCCGTTTCTATGCCCGGCCTCGCAAGGCAGCGCTGGGACACCCTCCTCTCCTGCAGCTTCTTTGTGCCCTGGGGGATATTCACAGCCTCCCATCCTGCTCTCCCACGACGACCTCCCACTTGCATCGGAGGTCCCCTTTGGTGGGGAAAGCCAGGAGAAGAAGCTGAGTAACTCCCTGCCGTTTGCTGACAGAGAAGCTGGGGGTGACGAGTGCTCAGAGCTTTGAGATAAGTAGAGGAAAAGGCCTTTTTCTTTGGTTTTGGGGCCTCTGAGGCATCATCTGGGACTGCATGTGTCGGTCGCTTCCAGCTGCGGCCAGGATTTCCCACTCTAGGGACGAGGACATTAGCATCGCTGGCACAGCTGTGGGACGAGTGACTGAACAGCGGTAGTAGTGACTGCGCACAGCCCCAAAGCCTTCCCTCTAATGCCCGAGAGGGTGTGGGTCGTGCCTGCAGTGCAACACGTACAGCCCTTGCTGTTCACGGGAGGCAGCGGACTGAGGGAGTTGCTGCTTTCCCATCCACTCTGCCCACTCTGCCACATGGGGGATAAAATTTCCTCCAGAGGCAGCTTTGGCTGCCTGCATTGGTGAGGCTTCAGTTTCCTTCTAGGGAGCGTTCAAGGCGCAGAGGTGCTCAGAGGGAGCTTTGAAGGTGACCCCCGAGAGTGGTGCTTCTCCAGGAGGGACGCTCTAACATGGCTTTTCCCAACAGCACATTGATCCGGTTCCTGCTGGGGTTACCTACCCTTGTGCCACCTCAGTGCCACAGCGCAGGAGCAGATCCGGCCTGCGGTGTGGGTGAGGGACCCTGCAGAAAGCCCCAGCACGGTGCTCGCAGTGGCTGGGCCCCATTTCTCAGCAGTGCCCGGGCCCCATTTCTCAGCAGTGCCCATGTTACTTGTGGGATGGACAAGGCTGGCGCTGCAGCACTGACCCCCCCAGCAAGGCTGGCTGTGCCTTAGGGGTGGTATCCTGCAGATCTCGTGGTGCCTTTGGCACCGTATGGGCACTGGTTCCTGCCTGCTGGTCCTGCTCCAGCCTGGGTGATCCCACCTGCCTGACCTAAATCGCACAGCAGTTTCAGCGGGATGCAGGGTTTTTTCCCACCCCTTGTCTGAAACAGTTAGGTAGGATTGCTGTGTGCTGGGAGGTGGTTACTGTGTGCCAAAGGAATTACTGCGTTACTGCGTTCCCTGAAGGAATCCATGCTTCAGTGGCATCCTGGATCCTGCAGGATCCTTCATCCAGAGGGCAGATGAGAGGGGGTCTTTCCAGCCATCGGGGTGAGGCGCCCTGGGGATGGGGCGTGATGCAGGAGGAGGACAGGAGAGCCTGCAGCGGCATGGGTGCTTCCACCTTGTGACTGGCAGGAGGTCCCTGCCTGGCCCAGCACCTTGTGGCACCTCGAAGCCACGGGCAGCGCAGGCCTCGATGGGGCTCAAGCCCAGGGAGGACTGGGGCACTCCTTGCCACCCCATGTGAGCCTGCCTTGAGCAAAGGACAGCAGCTGAACTTCAGAGCGAGCATGAAGCAGAGCCCAGCCAGGGCTGCTCCGCTAAACCTGCAGTTTCTCACCTCCGCCCTGTGCCCAGCGTTGGCTATTGCTGCTCAGCTGCCACAGCTCCCCCCACACCCTGCGTGTTTGCCAAGCACTCGGATGGTCCCTTGCTTGGAAGAGCTGACAATCCAGGGATTTTTGTTTGCATATTAAACCAGCTAAGTATTCAGAATCGGCTCCAGCTACCGCTGCAGGGAAAGCAGCTCCAAGATACATAGCTGCCTGCCAAATCTGCCTGTGCTACCTCCGAGGCAGAGGTACTGCTGCCCTCTGATGCTGCCGGGAGCGGGTGCATGGCAGGGCTCCGACCTGCCAGCCGGCACTCGCGCAGTGTGCTTGCCCCGCTACCGCTGTCTTGAGGGCCTTCCAAATGCGCATCCGTCTCTCTGTCCTTGGGAAGCAGTTGCAAAGTAGTGGGTCATGCCTGCTTACACCCCCGGGTGCAGGGGAGCAGGATGGGGGAGCTGGTGTTCACCCCACCATCCTGTGTCTGGGTCCCTCGGGCTGTGGGTAAGAGATACCCCCTCCACATCCATGCATGGGGCAGGATGAGACCTCACGGTGCAGGTCAGTCACACTTGGGCAATTTGCTGCGTGCCTGGCACTTTGTCTCACTGTTTTTACCCCATGTGGTTTGAGGGACCTGAAGTTGGTTGGCCTGCCGGGCACAGCACTCAGCGTGTCCCTTTTCCAGGGCGAGCTAGTCTGGCTCTCCTGCTCCCGTTTTGGGAAGCAGGGATCAGGGGAGTATACCCTGCCCGGCACGTAGGCCATCCTTGGGTAATGACTGTGAGTGTTTGGCCAGTCTGATGCAATGAACTAAGTAGGAATTTGCTGTCACCACAGCTGGACTCACCTGGCTTCTACGCTGCAGCCGTGTGATTCTAACTCCATGTGACAGTCCTCCAGCCTCCCCTGGGGACCAGGAATAGCAGCGAGGGGATCACATGGCCACTCTGGCTGTCCTCCCCCTGCACCATGCCAGCCTCCTGGCAGCCACGCGTGCGAGCGTCATGCGGTGTCTTCAGTGGCTGTGGAGGAACGTGCTCCTCCTCACCAGCCCTGAGGACAGGCGGGTGACAAGTCTCCTGATGTGACAGCAACACACGTGGCCAGGACACAGCCCTGGCAGGAGGGAGCGGTGGTCATGACATCCCTCCTCTCTGGGATTTAGCGAAGATAGCCAAGGGCGCTGGGGTGACCTGATGCCTTTGCAAACGTCTCCCCGGTGGTTTGCAAAGGCCCTCCTGCCAGGCAAAGAGCTGAGCAGAGCAGCCCTGTGCTCCTTGCTGTGGGGAAGTGTCCTGCTGCCTGGCTGGGCATGGCACTCCGCCTGTGCCGGCCCTGTGGTGAGTGCCCAGGAACTAGGAGGTCCAGCCTGGCCATGGTGAAGAGCTCTGAGAGATGCTGGAGCAGGACCACAGGAGCTACCGTATCTGGGCTTCCTCTGCATGGGGTAGGCACAAAGTACAGGGAGCCCACAGCCCGGGTCTGTCCCAAGTAATACACAATATAGAGAATCCATCAATGCCAATGAATAATTTTATCACCTATCCAGGTGGCACAGGTCAGCCACTGGGCCCTCAGGGCTGATGCTAGCTCAGGGCATCCCAGCATCACTGGGTTTTCCCATGGGGAACCCGTGGAAAAAAAACCTTCCCAGCATGTCCCAAGGGCTGGGGTCTGTGAGGGGACATGCTGAGAACCACCTTAGTGACCGTGAAGGTGGGGGGTCTTGGGGACGACGTGCTGGGCATGAGCAGAAATCAGCTGCAGCTGCTGGAAAAGCCTCTGAGAGGAAAACTGTGCGGCCCACGGAAAATGAATTAGTGTTGACGTTCACAGAACATTTGTTTAGATTAAACAATGTAGCTCAAAGCTGCTCAGCTGTGGGGAGCTGGTCACCGCGGCACTTACTAGATGTCTTTCGGTGTTGCTGTTCATGGCACCGGCCAAGTGACTGGGTCGCAGTGGGGACTGCTGGCCCCGTCCTCATGAGCCTCCTCCTCTGCCCTGCACTGCAACCTTCTCTCCCTGGTTGCTCCTCATAGCCAGAGAGCTGAGCAAATGGTGGTCTCCCCTCCCAGAACTGGATGCTCTTGGTGATGCCCTGTCCCAAAAGGCGTTCTCTCTTGCAGTGTTTGCAAGGAGGTTGTGGTGGGGGCATCTGGTGCAAGGACCTGCTGAACTTTCCCGTGGACATGGGCACTGGGGATCGGGAGGAACAGGCAGCCTCGCGCTGGCTCTGCCCCAGCTCTGCTGGGCTGGTGACGCTGGGGTCCCTGCAGTCATCAGGATATCAACTCTTTCACCAGCTTCCAAATGCAGAGTTTAGAAAAGGCTGTGGCCAGGGAGTGTGGGCTGTGCGCTGCTGGCACCAATGCCTCGTAGCTGCTTATGTGTGCGGCTCTGCCGGCTGGCGATAGGCATGCACAAAATACCTCAGACGCATGGAAAAAAAAACGTTTTTATTTCCTGGAAACCTATACAAATTGGAACCATCTCCCAACAAGAAGTGCCGAGTTTGGTTTCCCGAGGTGAAGCGGCAGCTACAATGAAGAAAAAGAGAAAAAAAGGCTGGACCACCCACCCTCTGTGGAGAAAGCGCCCCAGGCCCCCAGGGCATTTGGAGGGGGAACCGGCCGGGCCCTGGGGTCTCTGCAGGTGGGATGCTTGCTGCCTGCAAATGCAGGGAAGCCTTCCTGCAGTCCTCCCCAAACCCAAGGGAGCCACCTTAAGAGCTCTCCCTCCATAGGACCAAACGGGATCCGCCAGGCGTTTCATATACCATATTCTATAGCCAAGGAAACCTTAACAAAGAGCCGTACGCTCTCACGTTTCGCTTCAGGCTTCTCCCTGCTGCAGCTGGGGCTGAGTTTTTTAAAATCTTTGTGTCATTATTTCGTTCCTCTTTTGATTCAGCCATCGAGGGACAAGGAGATGCCAAACGAAAAGAATGGGCATTTAAACAGAACTAGATTGAAGAGGCAGTGTGTGCGCCGAACAACAAGTCTTTTTACATTTCATATGATCTTATACATGGGCTCCATTCAGTATATTTCCCCTCTGTTTCATTTGAATGTACAGAATTAGCCATTCACATCCTCTGGAATTACGGCTCTTTAACATTTCCATTCTGAGCTGCCTCCATATTTTGGGGGTTGGGAGCATTATTAGCTCAGCTGGGGAAGCACAGGCTGAGGTCAGAGTCGGTCTTGCAGGCTGGAAATGAGCTTTTTCTTTTTTTGGAAAGTGCAAGATTTGATGCTTGATGACTGCGGTCAGAAAAATATACGAGCGTACACAAATATATGTATGTGCTGGACCATGTGTGTATCTGGTTTCAGCAGAGGGGGGTCTTTTTCATGTTAATGCTGGTGGAGTTATTTCTTCAGATAGAAAAGCAAGCCTCAGCTTTCTGATGCGGGGTGTGCTCTGCGATCACCCGGGGTTGTACGTGTGGCCGTGTCCTTGTGCGTGGCTGCGTGGCTGCTGCATCACTGTCTTTTCGTGGTGGGGCTATTGAAAACGAATATTTACTGTGCTATTTACTAAAGCTCCCTGGATACTTGTACAAATTTAGAAGAGTTGGCCCAGAAAACTCAGTCGAACCGAGCTGGGAGTCACAGGAGGAAAACCAGGAGGGATGTGTGCGTGCAGCTAATCCTGCTGAAAAGCTCAGGAGCCAGCACTGCGGTCCTGAGCAAGCACGGGACTGTGTGGTGGTGTTTGTGGGTCTTGCAGCCCACACTGCCTTACCTGAGGGTCCTGCAGCATTCAGGTAGTGTTACTTCTTGCACCCATCAGCACAAGGAAGGAGGCTGGTGTGGGAACGTTTCGCTTGTGAATCTGCCTTTTTTCCTGGCTTTACTTGTCTGCTGGTACAGGTGGGCCAATGCGGCGCTGGAGAGTGTCCCACCTTTCCCCAGCATCTACATGCAGGAGGGTTTCCTGTCAGACAGACAGGATGTGAAAGTGGTAACAACCTGCAGAGAGGAGAGAGCAGGACCTGCCGTGTCTCCTCTGGCCGCTTTGCAACACCTCCATGCTGCAGAGAGGTGCTTCCCTTGGAGGACCAGAGGCTGCGGATAAAGTGATCCCCAGGGACCAATGCCCCCAAAAGAAGTCTCTGCACCCTCTGTCGCCCTTTCTTTCTTGTATTTTCAGCTTTTTCTACTTATCTGCGGTGACTACATCATCGTTTCCTCAGGCCACCTTATTTGGTTGTTGTGGAAATGAGGACAAGGTGGCAAACAAGAAACAAGGCCCCCCCAATGGGGCAAATAAACCCAGCAAGGTTGAGCATGGCTCAGAAGGCAGGGAGGCTCCCATCTTCCTCTTTATCTGGCTTTCTGCAAGACAGGAGCACAGGCTTGGGGGCTGGGACATCACGCTCTGCAGGTGATCGTGGCCAGTTGACTTTGCTTTAATACGCAGCATCTGCTGGAGAGGGCTCACCTGGGCCAGGCACAAAACCCAGGTCCCTGGTCGACCACCCCTGAACCGGTCAGACACAATCAGGCTGCAGGCTTTCCCAGAGATCCCTTCAATCACAGCCTCCTGCCTTAATTTAACCTGGTTATTTATACCTTTTCCTGTGTGTGTTTAATTATAGTAGAACCTGGCAATACCGCTGTGCTTAACGGTCTGTTGGCGTTTCCATTATGAGCCCAGACTGGAAGGGATTATATAGCCTGAGTGTTTGAACTGAGCCTCAGACAGAGACTTGGCATAGACTTGCAGCCCAAATACAAAGATTTTCAATTGGCTAATGGCAGTTTTGAAAAGGGAACATTTTTCACATGCTTAGCCCCTTCCGTTTGCTTAAGCTGCCTTCCTCTGTTTTAAACTCAGCAAGCAAGGAGTCATAATTCAGCAGTGACTCACGTTCGTTGCACAGCGATGCCGTAACCGGCCAAGGCAAGGCCTTCTGCCTTAAGAGGAATTACGCTCAGAAAGATGGCTGGGGGAAAGTCGTCTTTTTCACTCACCGGGGTCACACCATCTGTGCGTCCAAACTGCAGCTGCTGTGGCCAGCACGAGTTGTCTGACTACAACTCAGGCTTTGCAGTGGAGACATCTAACATGACCAAGATGTCCTGGGCTTCGTGAGCAGCAAGCAGCGCTTACACAGCTTCAGTTGTTTCATCCTCAAGTAGACATCTCAAATAGGTTATCATCTCCATCAAGTCCTAAGGGTGATTTTTCTTCCCACCAGGTACGTGGGGAGCTTAGGCACCAATGTCCACGCTGGGGATAGTCTGATGGGACCCGTCCCAATTGGAGGGAGTCTAGAGTAGCTCCCATGGTGGGAGGTGGTGCATACATCCACCTCCACAAGGAAAGAGATTTTTCTCTAGTGCCGTGGAAGGCAGAGCAGGAGCAGGGGAAAAGCTATGTCTTTTTTTATGCATGGGAATCTTTGGTACAGAAGGATTAAAGGATTTGCCCACGGTCTCACAGCAGGTCAAAGGGAAGCCTTCCTTGGGAGAGAACCTAGGTCTGCATTGCACACTGGTGCCTCTGCAGTGGGCCTTCCCCCATGTCAATGTGTTAAATAAGCAAGTTGTTATAACAAGCAGAGGAATATCATGTGCTGGGAAGAGTTGTAAGTCAAATTGGCCAGGCACCAGCAAAGAAAACTAGCTGGTGAATTCAAGAGGAGCTGACAGCAGAAATAGTGGGTTGCAAACAGTCTTTATCTCCAGAAAGCTTGCCTTTGGCTTCAGGTGTAGGTGCTCTATGTCTGCATCCCAGGGAGAACTGGTCCATCCATTGCTGTCACTGACCTTCTAGAGCCTGAGTGGAGGCAAATACCAAACCCTGGCTGAATGAGAAGCAGCCAACCCCCAAGGCGCTGCATTTGCAGCCTGGCCCTAGAGGGACACTGCACAAGGTGCCCTGGCTGCTGCTCCCCCAGAGCTGGGGCTGCACTTCATTCCCCATCTCAGGGGGTGTTGGGGCTGGGTGCGCTCACCCGGGCTGCCCCAGGCAGCTGCACCCCCCGACCTGGGAAGGGCTGGTGGGGATGGGGCAGAGGAGACAGCTTGGTTCCCACCAGGACTGTCACCATGGGAACTTTAGGGACCGAGGCCATTTATGGCTGGTTGTAAACCCTGACTCTGACAGCAAAGGCTTTCTTCGCCTCTTCCTCTGGGCTTGGCCCTGGCTGTCTCAGAGAAAGCAGGCTCACATTTTACCTCCGGCTGGCTCTGCACACACATCCCCTGGCACTGAGTGCTGGCCCGCTGCGTGGGAGCTGCTCGCGCCCAGGGAAGCGCCCTGGCCGTCTCTCCCAGAGAAAGTGGAGCAGACGCCCAAGGTCACGGAGCACTGCAGGTCTGATGGCTCTGCAGACACCTGCGGATGTGGAGGGAGAGAGACGGTGGGCGTGCTTTTCCTCCGTGGTGCCATTGCCCCTTGGAGGAGCTCTCAGATCAATTTGTGAGGCTAAGGATCTCGGCTAAGGTCTAGCTTCCCTCGGCAGACTCCTAGCTTTGAGGCTGGAAAGGCTCATCTCTCAGCTTGGCCAAAGCTGGCAGTGCTGCGGCGAAGACGGAGGAACAGCTGGCAGGAGCCAGCCTGCGGAGGAGAAGTTGAGGGCAGAAGGGCTTTAGCAGCCAAATCTCATCTGGTCCTTCTTCTGACGCCAAGTGCTCCTGTGAAGCCGCTTCTGCTGTGCAGTTTCTGAGGGCTATCCTGATTCGGATGCCCTCCTGGCCCTCCTCTAGAGGGGGAGGTTAAAATGCAGAGCTGGTTGAGCATCGTTCCTTCTCCAGCTGCTCAGCTCCTGTCAAGAAAAAAGTCATGCTCACAACTTCTCGATGCTTCTCTGTCTCCTGGGAGCTGCAGTCCAGGTGGCTCTTGCCCATCTTGCCCTTCCACAGGCCCAGCACCCTGGCTGGACTGCAGATGCCACCATGCACCAGGACACCCTGCTAACAAAATGTGGCGACATGACCACGGTGCTGGATGGGAGCCTGGACTGGCAGAGCATGGCATGGCAAGGGAGAGCATGGCATGGTAGGGCAGAGCCTGGCAGGACAGGGAAGAGCCTGGCAGGGCAGGGCAGAGCATGGCAAGGCAGACCTCAGGGACCAGGAGGCAGCCCTGGTGCTTTGGGGTCAAGGCCTGGGAGAGGGAAGGTGTTTGGCCAAACTGCCTGGCTTCCAGGAGTTCAGGTTTGTGTTAAAAAGTAAAAGCTGCCTGCAGAAGCCAGAACCTGCTGTTAAAACAGAAAAAAAGATTCAATACAAAGAAATAGCTCCAACAGATAATCTCCAGCCACTCTGTATAGGAAGCATTTAAGCGGAGACCTGCCCAGAGACGCTCCCTTTCTCAAAGACACTCGCATGCACAAACACTCTCCACCGCAGGTTTCCCCGCAGCTTGAGGTCCAGCTCTGCCCATCGTGTCTGCCAGGGCCTGTGACCCTGTCTGCACAGAAAGACATCTCCTGGTGGAGTGACGCACTCGGAATAACATGGACCACTGCTTTTGCCATTCTTCTTCTGCTTCACGCTCCCTGATTTCCTTCACAGATGAGTCACTGGCTGGCACCCCGGCTGGAAGATGGGCAAGTCACCCCTGTGCTGCTGAGACAGCCTGAATGCAAACTTTCTGCTCTCGCCTAGGTATGAAACGACGAAGAGGAGATGTGTTTCCCGAGAAAAAGCGTCAGGGTTTGTCCTGGACTTCCTGTGGGATTCTGGGGGAAAAATGAAAAGGTAACGCTGCTCTGTGAGTGTAAGTGCATTTTTTTTTCTCTGTGTGTTGGGTTTTTTTATTTTTAAGAAAGTGGTAAGAGAATTTTCCTCCTTAAGGGAAGAATAAAGCAAAAGCAGACACTGTTAGTGTTGACTGCTCATCCATGGAGAACAGCGGTCCCATGAAAGGCCAGCTAACGTCCGTGGAGACATTTTTGCGTTGGTGCCTAGAGCTAATGAAGTATGACTGTGAAGGGGGCTCTTAACTTAATGCTAGTGCAAAGCGAGGCTCACAAACTTCAAATGTTTGCCTGGATGGTCTCCAAACCTTCTGCCCTCCTTTGGGCTGGAACTGAGGTCGGAGACCTCGGAGCTGCGAAGATTTCAGTGTGGCTGCTTCCAAGCAAAACCAGAGCATCACAATGAAAATAAATAAACAAATGGAGCTATTCTGAGACTCTGCCACATTGGAGGGTTTCATTTGCACCATACCAAGCAGGATGTGTCCCTCCCTGCTTGGAAGCAATGTCCCAATTTACAGTTTATTACTTTCCGATGAATTCCCTCCTCTGTCTTCAGAGTGTGGAGCCTGCACACCTCTATGAGACCCACAGCTCCCACTTGCAGAGCTCTGCTGATTTCCACCAGCAGGGCAGGACCCTGATGTCAAGGTGCAGGTCTGATTCACCTCGTACTAGGATGAGCCCCCGTAGTAATATTTCCATGATATGCAGCTTCCCTCCATGCCTCGTGTTAAAAAAACCTCTTTGCAGATGTGGTCTTGTCCTGATACCCCCAAACTTCAGCTCTTACGCTCCCTGCGCACCTTTTGGCTGTCACCTCTGCCTGCGATGCTGTCCAAAACCTCTTGGTTTTGCCCAGACCCTTGCCTCGTTTTGTGCTGGTGATACTCAGCAGCTGGCTGCCCCCCTCCTCCCACCACGCTCCTCATCTCCTCTGGCTCTTGTGATACCCTGGCTTTCTCCAAGGTTGCATCCTTGCAGGATCCTCTGCATCCTTGTGCTGTGCTCTCGGTTGTTTGCAGTTCTTCATGCTGACTCCTCATGGAGGCTGACCTTCCTTTCCCCTCCCGGATCCAGTCCAATCTCCCTTCAGCCAAATCCCCATCCCAAATCCTCTCTCCTCCCAGCAGTTCCTGTGGCTGTGTCTCTCAGTCCGGTCGGCTCCTTTCTCCACCTGCCTCTGTGTGTGTTGTTCACGCTGCCTGGGCCAGGACGGGAAGTGTGAGGGGCAGGAGCTGCCTAATTTCAGGGAGGGACTGGACCTGTGGCCTGGATCGCAGCGATCCACAGCTTTGCTTATCTGGAAATCCTGCTCAGCCTCTAGCTGGAGCGCATCCTGAAAGGGGAAAAGTTTCAGGGAATTTAGCTGGTGAGCACTATAAGGCTGTCTTAAGGGAGCACATGTGAAAGGGAATATTTCAAAGACTTGGCTAAGTTTGGCAGCAGCAAAGGTGCATCTGGACTAAACCAAAAGCCTTCCCTGCTTCTCCTTTTGCCAAACTTCAAGTCTGCATGACAAAAACATGCAGCTTCGAGAGCTCTTCAAAGAAAAGGTCATCAGATTTCTCTGTAACAAAAGCAAGAGAAATCAAAGTATTTCCCCTTACAATGTTCTTGGAAGCAGATGAATCATTTTGGCTGAAATATATTTTATATCTATATTTGTATAGATAGTTCAGCATTAGGCAGCCAACCAGCAACACAAAGTTCAGCCCAAATGGTTTAAGTATGGCCAAGTGAAAACTGTCTGAAAACCAGCTCTTGGCATGGGAAGAGTGATAGCATGTTCATAGTGCTTGGCAGGAGTGGACCTACCTGCAATGCCTGTCCCTTGTATATCTGCTTTCACAGAGCTGCTGGAGTGGAGATTGTGTTTTGTCAGGGTGAAGGAAGTATGAGAAAACCCTAAAACCTCCATCCTTTACTGCCTTCACTGTCTTTCTCCCCCCCAGGCCAGAATGGCAGTGCCCAATCTTTAACCTGTGAGCGGTACCCAGGATCCAGCCTTGGTGTGGAGATGGAGCTCAGGGCGGATAGGGTATGGTTGCTTATGCACAGGAGAGTTGGTCAGCTTATACCAGTGCTTTCCAGCTACCTCAAACTTACACCTCATGGCAGCTCTGAATGGTGTTGCATCCTCCGTGCACAGGGGGAGGCTGTGTGGTCCTCATGACAGGGCGAGGGGGAGGAGAGAGGGAAGCCAGGCATCACAGACCGACATGCTGGGAAGTGTGGCTGCGCAAGAAGAAATTGCAGAAGATGAGGGCTCCAAGGGCAGGCAGGGCTGGGCGAGGCTGTACCACAGCTCAGGTCTGTACAGGATCCTCTCCCATTTTTCTGCAGTGTGATGAAACGGTTCACTGGCCTCCCTCCTGGTGCTCCATGGCGTGTCTGTGTTCTATCAAGCTGGGGAGTCAGCATCCCAAATAAAAGTGATGCTGCCCAGGACTGGGAGGAACTTGTACTGCAAGGAGACTGGTACTGGGATGTATAGCCAGGCCATAGCAAATGGCATAGAGCTGCACTGCAGCGGTGGAGGCGTTAAAGAGGATGGAAGAAGCCTGAAGCCCCCTGTTAGCACCACCCGCTGCAGCATTGTGCACTGAGAGGTGGGTATGGACGCTGCATCAGCGCAGGGCCTTTCTCCCTCCTCTCCTGCACTGCCACTGTGCCCTGGCACGGGCCACTGCTGTTGCAGACGAGGAAGGCGAGAAGCTGGCCCAGCTGTGGTGGTGCTACGGTGGGTGCAGGCTGGGCTGGGGAGCAGTGCTGCCCTTTGCAAAGGTGCTGTGCGTCCTCAGAGGTGCCAGTTTTGCTTTGCTGCCAAAGTCTTCCATAAGCATGCTTTTTTGTCTCTGGGAGACAGCCTCTGAGCAAGGAGAGTCTGAGAGCCATTGCAGGCCCCACTGTGTTGCTGAGGTGTTTTGGGGAGGGGAAAGAATACCCCTAGAGCAGGGGCTCATGGTGCAGCAGCTGCAGTTTTCACGACAGCCTCCTTGCTCCCCCCCTCTGCCATGTGAAGGGCTCTCCTTGTCTCATCAGTGCTCAGCTAGCAGCAAGCTGCACTTTCCTTTCTGTCCATCTGCCAGGTCTGTGGCACCAGGCACTCTCACCCATTTAAGCACCTCTTCCCACTGGTGGTATGGACGCTTTCAACAAAGGAAGGAGGGAGGAGGGACGTGTCAGGACCTGGATGAGGAAATAAATACTTAGACTCAGATCCACAGTAGATAACATGGTGCTTTACACCTGGCTGCCACCAAGAGGTGGTGAGCAGCCTGTGGGGTCAGGAGAGTTTGCCCATCCTTGACTCGGGTGGCTGGTGGGTCCTCAGCACTGCTCCAGGATTGCGATGTCTCCTGCCAGCCTCGGTCATCTGCTGATGTTCCTTGGTCTGAAGCTGATGGAGGCCGGGGTGTGTGAGTCACTGGGCTCCGCTGGCCTTCATCCATGTGCTCCATTTGGTGCTGCTTTGTGTGTGTGAGAGCGCTCTCCCCTCTCCCAGCTGTGCGTGCCTGCCTGCCAGCGCGCGGCTGATCGAATTTGCAGCTGTGCTGGTTTTCACCTCTCTTCTAGCTCTGAGAGTCTTGTTCATGGATTAGGGGGAAAGAAGGAGGAGGAAGAGGAAGATGGGGGGAAAATGAAAAATAAATTCAGAAGGAGAGCTGCCTAGTGAAAGGGGATGTCCGCTTTCAGAGCTGTTTTCCCCCCAGGCAGCGTGGTGTGCCATCATCTCCACTGTGCCTTCACCACCAGCAAGCAGAAGATGCCGCCTCCCCACAGCTTCCTGGAAGATGAACTGGGCTCCCTGTGGGAAGTCCCCCTGCTTTGCTCGGGGGCTGCTAGCTCCTCCAGGCACCACATTGATTCCTGAGAGAAACCAAGCCACTGTCTCATGGCTTTGCACCCAGTTCTGCTGCTTCTGGGGCTGCTTCTGCTCTCTCCATGTGGTGAGGGGGCCACCCGTCCTGCAGATAGATGGACTAGACCTTCCAGTAGGCACCGTCAGCTCTCGACTACAGTGTATGGCCCATAAAGCCACCATAGAGGTGGTGAATATAGAGCTGGACAGCCCTTCCAGTGGGAGCCCGCTGGCAGCTGCAGAGCTAGGACACACAAACTCACAACCCTATGCCCGACAGCCGCCTTCATTGCAGTAGGTGCACAGGAGGTCTCCAGCCATGGCATCTTGCAGGGGAAGCATGAGACATCCCAACGGGGTGAGTCCCACGTGTCAGGAGGTGTTTGGAGGTAAGTTCTGCTCTTTGCAAAACGTTGGGGAGGGCCTCAGGGTGGACTGTCCAGGATCCTGATTCCTGTGGCATCCTGTGGACAGCATAACCCCCAGAATGTCTTGTGGGCCAGGAAGTGAACTAAGAGACATTTTTGAGAGCTTGAGTGCCATCCTTCTTTCTCCACTGGGGTGCTGGAGACTTTGGTGTGTCAGTCTGAAGCTTTCCTCTGTGTATCACAGAAGGCTTTGCCAAATGATCTGTACCACAGTGTGCCCCCCAAAAACCTGCAACAGGTCATGGCACCCATCACATGGGGTCTTCCGAGGATGAGCAGGACGATGAGAAAAGGGATGGACCAGACAAAATTGTATGGGTTGTGCTGCACACTGTCTTGCTTCCCCACATTGGTTGACGGATTTGATGAAGACCCCCCAGCTTTCAAAATATTCTCCTCCCACTCTAGCCTTTCCTGTAGCAGAGCCAGTTTCTGAAAGGGACCATTTAGATTTCCTGTTGCTTGGCCCTGTTAATCCTGTCTTTTCCCAGGGAACAGCAATGGCCTAAAGCTTGATTGTGCTTTAGCTGGCAGGGATGCGGATCTGTGGACTCCAAGGGTTCCCCACCTGTGGGACACCTGTGCAAACGAGATTAGACAAGGCCCCAGGTCAAATCGGGACAAAGCAGTGGCTTCCCAGCGAGGGGCTGGGAGGGCTGTAACTTCCTCAGCAGCTGGGAGCCTGCAGATACGATGGGAAGGTGCTCAAGGGGTCTGGGCTGGTGTTTAAGCAGCCTGGAGCGGAACCAGGGTGACTTTACAGTACACAGCAGAGGTATACGCTGCAGACAGCGGAAGGTATTTTCCCAGTCTTTCTGGGGGTCCCCACTCACAGCTGGAGAAATGCTTTGGATGTGAGAGTCTCATGGTGAGATGTCAAGCCCATGCGCTCCGTGGGCTGTGCTGGGCAGGGGCTCTGGTGCAGCAAAGACTCCCTTGCTTTCCACTGAGCTGCCCGGGGCTGGGGGTGGAAGGACCTCTCATGCCCCAGTCACCAGGCTAAACGCCCCCCCCTCCACACCTGACCTTGCTCATCTCATAGTCCATGGACTTTCCCCGGCTTGCAAAGACCAGGGGTGATTGTGGCAGACCTTCTCTAATCGGGGACTTTGCCTCCCAGTCTGGGTGCAGGAGGTAATGTGGTGCCACCCCCCCGGCACAAGGCTTTCCCCGCCCCGGTGAGGCCGGCACGTAGGGTGGCCCCCACCCCAGTGCTGGGGGCAGGCAAGGAGGGGTGGGTTTTGATTGCTTGCAGCGTGTCTTGCTGTGCTGTGGAGTAGGGCGAGGAGCTTGGACCCTGTGGCACCAGCCTGGGAAAAAGTGTGCGGGTGAACAAGGGGTAGCTGCTGTGTTGGTGGGGATGGTGGGAGTGGGGAAGGAGTGGTTGGAGGGAGGGGACCCTCATCCTCTGAGGTGCTCAGCTCCAGAGGGGGATGCTGAGTGTCTCGCAGGATAAGCCCTCGAAATCCCAGGGGGGCTTCATTTCCCCTCAGGTGCTGGATCCTCTGCCGTTGTACTGGAGGCAGCAGTCTGGGGGCACCTCTGACAGGGACCTTGGGCAGGAGCATCCTTCCCCCTCTCCTGCCCCAGAAGAGATGGCTGCCGGGGGGTGCAGGAGGAGGCTGCCAGCTGGGAGGACGGGTGGGGGCAGCAGCTACCGGAGGCAGCCCGGGGAGGGGACAGGGGCACAGCAGCAGGCAGCTGCCCCTGCAGCCTGGCAGCACCCTGGCGTGCACAGAGGCCAGAGCTGCAGTCAGAGGGAGGGAGGGGGACGTCGTAGCCCTTGTCCCACCCTCCCACACTGTTCAGAGGGAGGCAGGGGCGTGGGAAATTTGTCCTCACCTCCCCTTGCCCCTGTTTTGAGGGGTGAGAGAGAGTGCATAGTACTCCACGGTGGGGGTGGGGGGCACAGCTGGCACCCCAGCTCAAAAAGCAAGACTGGGTGCTGGACAAGGAGCCGGTCTCCAGCAGCCCCTGGTGCTGGGAAGGCAGGCAGGAGTGGGAGCCCCGGCCAGCCCTTGCTGCCTCTTCCCTCGGGCTGCCTCCCCTTGGGCAGAGCTGAAAGCGGGGCAGCGCAGCAAGCGCCCAGATTTCCCCCGCACCTTCGGCAGCCGGGCGGTGGGGAAATCCGGGCAGCGCCTAACCTGGCGCCCCTCCTACAGCGCTCCTACAACACAGCCCCCGACCTTTGGTATTTCCCCCACCACCTGCAGCTCAGCCCGCGTCCCCGTCCCGCGTGGGTGTGGGAGGCACCTTCCTCCCTTCTGCAGATCCTCCGGCAGCCCCTCCTCCCCACCTGGGAAACAGGCTCCCTTCTCTTCCCGGCCCGCTGTGCAGACACCCGGCTTTGCACGTAGCAAATGGAGGCGATTTCCTCCTTAGCAGCAGCACATGGAAAGTATTGAGCCGTGTGTGGGTTTTTTTTTTTTTTTCCTTCTCTCCTTCTCTTTTTTTTTTTTTCCCTTCCCTTGCCCGACACGCTGTCAGCATGCCGTTGGATGCAGTGTTAGAGCTCCCACTCTTCTCCGCTCGTGTACATCTGCTTCTGGTCATCCTGCGTGGTGCTGAATGTCAGGAAATGACTGAATCATGCAGCAAGCACAGCCGGACTGACCCGGCAGGGGCAGGGAGGGAGGAAGCAGGGGACATTGGTGGGGGTATTGGGAAGCAGGGGGGGGAAAGGAGGCTTTTGGGAGTCGTGGCTTGGCTGAGATCTCTTGCGCTGCTTCTCTCCCAGCGGGAAGAGCTGTGGGGGTCCACTGTGCCTCTCCCCTCCAGTCTGGTCAGTGTCTTTGGGGTTGGTTTGCTCACAGAGGGGACACAGGCATACGTATTCCTTCACTTTTCCAACAGAATATTATTTCCCAGTAACCACCGAGGATGAAACCACCAGGCAAACCCTGGAGAAGAGCCCTTTGCTCATCCTGCTCACAACAGGTTTTAGGACACGTTCACAAGGTGAGTGCCTGGGCTGCTGCTACGTTTTATTAGACAGTGAGTCGAGGAGCTCCCCCATTTCTGTTGCTCTGAGCTGGGCAGGTGGAGCGAATCCCGTCCCCCAAGTGCTGCTGCTGGTTCCTCTTGCAGGAACTTGCGGCACGTGAGGGCCAGAGCAGTGTTTCAGGAGAGGAGGTGGTGGCCCTTCTCTCCACCTGACTATCTGGTGTTTGTCCTCTGGACCGTTTCCTTCCTCTAAGTAAGCGCCCATCTGACTCACGTTTGAATCCCTTTCCTGCCGCTGCTCCAAGAGCTCATTGCACACAGGAATTGCTCTGTGTGTGCAGGCCTTGTTGCTGTGCCATCCCTCGGAGCACGCTCCCTCTCCTCCCACGAGCTGCTATCCCTGAGCTGGTTACAAGCTTTCTGTCTTCCTCGGAGTATTTTACATGCAAGCCTGGTCTTTTGTCTCACAAGATTTTAACACTCTCCAAGTTCTCAAGATCCGAGCCGCCTTCTTCTGCAAGATGCAGTCCCGGCATGGCCGGTGCTTACGGAAGTTTTAGGCATGCAGAGCATGAGGTGTTTTAGAAAGCTGTGGGGCTCTTTAGCCAGAAGACATCGGCGACATACCACCTTCTCATTGTTTCGGTACTGACCTAACCCCTTGGTGGGGTGCTAGGAGGGTGAAGACAGGGTGCTGTCTGTTAAATGAGCTGCAAAAAGTGGCTGCATCTCGCTTACAAGCCAGAGGGATTTTGCTCTCAGAGTGTGTGGGCGATCTTTGGGCAGCGATACGGAGTTTTCTTTGTTTCTAGCTCCTCAGTAGCATCCCCGGATGGAACAACCTGGGACGGGCTGATCCGAACAACACTGATGGACTCAGCTCTTGGTGGCCAATGGTGGAAGAGGTGACCGTGGGGTGACGGGAGATGCAGCCCATCAGGAGCCAGGGGAGGGCCCACGAGATGGGGCTAGCCTGGGGGAGGTACCCTGCATCCCGGGAGGTCTGGGCTGGGTTCCCCCACCCCTCACCACCTCCACTGCTGCGGGCGCACAGTCCCGTTCTGGCACCCATATGACAGCTCTGCTGTGAGCTCGGGGATGTACCGAAGTGGGACTAAAGGCTTTGGAGGGAGGAAGCTTCCCTCAATGTGGCCGTGGCAGTCGGAGCAGAGCAAACCCGCCCCGACTTCCAAGCATCCCTGTCCCTCAGGATGCGAGTGCAGGCCTGTCCCATTGGTGTACAATGCCACTGCTCGGTCCTTGGGATCCTTCCTTGCTTTGCTCTCCATCTGAGAAGGGATGATCTGGGTCCTCTCTCCTCCATATCACCCCCTGAGACCCCACCATCACCTGGGCCCTCAGCAGCTACCGTCCCACTCCTGGAAGTTAACCAGCACTGCCCCGGCACCCCGGCATCCCCCAGCTCTGCTCGGCCCCATTAGCCAGCGAGCTGCATCTCCAATGGTCACCAGTAAGGAGCTGGCACCAGCTCGGAGCAGGTCCCATGGGTGCAGGAGAGAGGCGCAAGCGGGCAGCTGCCACCCTCCTGCCTGGCTTGCCCCGTGGCTCTGCCCTGCCTGCCAGGCTCGGGAGTGAGCACCCAGCCTGGTGGGGCCGGAGGCAGCCGGGGTGTGGAGATGGGAGCACGCTGCCTGGGATCCCTAGGCAAGCCTTAGTCAGAGCCCTGCTACCGTACGTGCAGCCTGGCACTGAGATGGGGTGTGAGCCTCCGTGAGAGGCAGGGAGGAGAGCGGTGATAAACGAGCCTGGGTAATTAATTCCCACTCCTGATGCATGTTTGCTCTCCAAAATGTGTGTGTTGGCATGATCCCGGGCAGGGTTTGGCCCAGCATCCAACAGACACCTTCTTTTATCTCGGTTATTTCATCAAATCTGTTAATTGTATCTATCTCAAGCCCTGGGCTCAGGATGGAGATTTCACATCAAACAGTGACAGCTCATAAAGTGGATCTCAGCTGGGCACTGAGCTCAGCTCTGAGGCTGCAAAGAGGAGTAAGAGACCTCCCAGACTGCAATTTCATCTCAGGCTCTCTGCAAACATCCTCATCGCCCTGCTGGGGCAGACGGGGTCTGCAGAAGGCTGTCAAACCCTGCGTTTGGCAGGCTAGGCAGGGAAGGAGTTTCCCACACTGATGACCTCTGCTAAAGGATGTCCCAGCCCTGCCTGCAGCAGTCAGGAAAAAGTGGCCACCTGAAGCTTGGAAACATGTCACATCTGCAGTGGTTTGAAATTGGGAGCAAGTAATCTCTGGAAAATCCTTATCTGGAGGCTCATCCCAAAGTATATGGGCTTGCCGCCAAAGCTCCTTGCGTAGCACTGACACAAGGGTATTACATATGATGTCCCTCTCGCAGGAGCTGGTTGCCCAGCTCCAGGAGGTTCCCAAGGCTTCCAGCCTGTCCTGCACATGCCCTGCAGACAGCTCATTAATTTCCATTCTACAGCCCAATCTCTTCTTCCTCTGACACGCTTACTTAAAAGTTTCTTTGCAGCCCTCCAGGCGTCCCACCCTCTCCCTGGCTTCCCTTTTCAGAGCTCTCTCCAGCTCATCTCCACAGGACTTTGCCCTGAGTCTCCCTTCAGATGAGCTTCATAGCTTGGGCTCAGGCTGGAGATGTATGGGAAGACCACGGGGGTCTTCCTTGCCTTATAGCCCAGACCTGTAGCTTCAGGCAAAGATGTGAGAAGCCGCCAGAAGGGACATGGGGGAAGATGGGGGCAGTGCCATGTTCCCAGGAGAAAACAGTTCTGGTCTGTGTTTAGAAAGGGCAGCATCTCAGAAGCTCTCCCAGGGCTGCTTTTGGATGAGAGGCCAACAAGCCAGGTCGGCAAGCACAGGCTTGCTTCCTTTCTGGAGTGCTTGTCGCTTGGTGACATGAATAAATATAAAAGGCTTTGCTGCCTTTGGTGTCCTGCACCCCTGGGCCACACCTTGTGTCTGGGGTGCAGGAGCTGATGAAGCCATTTTTGACCAAGCACTCCTCATGCAAGAAGAGTCCCTGGGGTGCTGCTGGGTCCTGCTGAGCCTCAAAACTATGAAAGACGGCTCCTTCCCAAGGATGTACAT
Organism: Gavia stellata; assembly: GCF_030936135.1. Lineage (NCBI taxonomy): Eukaryota > Metazoa > Chordata > Aves > Gaviiformes > Gaviidae > Gavia > Gavia stellata. Next base: position 20,087,770 of record NC_082595.1, read on the forward strand.
CTCCCAGAGCAGGCAGCCAAGAAGCAGCCCTTGCCACCAGCCACCAGGGAGGTAGGGAGCACCGGGGAATCCAGCGGGGCGAGTCCCCAGCTGGCATAAAGCAAGTGGCCAGGCTCCCTATGCTTTCCAGCACCATGGTGGAGAAGGTGGTTTGGAGGTGTGTGGGAAGCCTCTCCCAGGTGCAAATGGGTGAGAAGGGAGGGAGCATGCAGGCGCTTGTTGGGAAAGCAGGCAAGCAGGCAGTATTGATCGCCTGGTAGGGCTGGCAGAGTGGAGGCAGGACCGTCTCTCTCCCGGGAGTATAAGAAGGTGGGGAGGGACCACGCGGATGCTGGAAGTGGAGGTGCTGCGTGTGATGGGCAGGGGAGGAAGGTTGGCGTCCAGCAAAGCTGTAACCGCTCACTATTATGAGATGTCCCACAGGCTGTCCCATAGGCTCATAAATCACCCCTCAGCTGGCCAGTGCTTGAATCACTCCAGAAGCACAGCAATATTCTGTGCAGCTTCGTCTCTTCCCTACCTGAACAGGGGCCGTTCCCTTCCCCCAGCTGCCCTGCCCACACTCGCCGAAGGAGACCCCGGCCCTTTAATTCCAATCGCAAATTCTGGAAATGATTAGTGGGCTGTCATCACTCAGCCCCACCGGATATCAGGCACGGGCCATTTCCGTCCCCTGTAATTAATGGTGTTCAGGGCTGCCTGGCTCTGCTGCGGGCAGGGGAGAAGCGAGTGAGAGGTGGGTGTAGTGCTCCCCCCGCCTGCCTCTCACTGCCTGTCTGGGAAAACTGCTGGACCAAAAAGTGGGGCAAAGAATAAATTCATTCATGGCTAAAGGTAAGGACAAGGCAAAAGGGTTCACCAAAGAATTGGTCCATCCCTGTCTGGGAAAAGAAATGGAAAACAGCGTGGTTGGGGCGGGGGGGGACAACACTGGGGCAGCCCCCTTCACTGATGCGCAGAACCGCACTTTGTGGTCCCCCAAGGGGCCTGGGAACTCAGCGGCCCGTTCGTCCCCTGTCCCTTCCCGGGTACCCAGAGGCAGCTGCCAGCTCCTCCCTGACAGAGAGGATGTCAGCATCACACCCGCAGCCTCCCCGCAGTCACCCAGCAGCCTTTGTTTCCCCCTCTGCCTGCCCCTTTCCCAGGGCGCTCTCTGGCTCCTGGGAGCTGCCCGTTTGCCAGCTGCCTAGCGAGAGCTGCTATCTGCCCCGTGTGAATGTCGTGCATCCATCCAGCAGCCTCCCAGCCCTCCACTGAAACGCCTCATTGTGCAGCTGGCCGGACTACGTGAGCCTGGCTACGTGGAGCCTGTTTTGCTTTGAAGCTAACTCTTCCTTTTGAGTCAACAGAGCTGTGTGGTGCAATTGTAAAATTTCCCTTCGTTGGCCAACCTCCTGATGTTAACAAAAGCTCCCTGCTATGTAAACAGGCCAGATGCTGCAGGATGCTCTCTGCAGGCTCACGTACCCTCCTCACGCCACAGGAGGTGCTGGACTCGCACCTGCGGGCTCCCTGAGCTGGGCAGAGAGGTTGGAGCCGCGTGACCCCCCGGCTGGGGCAGAGTCACCACTTCCCTCGTCCTTTTGCCAGTGACCTCAGATGAGTCTCTCCCTTCCTTTCGGATTAGCTGACCCTGCTGAAATCCTGGCTGAAACGATCTCAAACGTGGTAGTAATTATCTTACGAAGAGGGGTGAGGTTCCAGATGACTAGGGAAGAAAAGGCAGAGGGATAGTACCTGTTCTTAAAGGAGTAAAGGAAATAGAGCCATGGGACAGTGGACCTACCAGGCTGCCTTCAGCACCGGCAAGGGCCCTGGAACAGATGCCCTGTTTGTAAGACTGACCAAGGTAGCAAGGTGAGAAGCAAGAGCCAATGTGGATTTGGCAACAGCCTGATTTCCTTCTACAACAGGGTTGGAGGGCAAGGCTGTAGGAGATGAGGAAGATGTGTCCTGGCTCTAATGCTGTGAGCTGCTTGCATGATCCGCCTGGGTGTTGGTTTCAAAGGCGCATATTACATTTTCTGCCGATGGTTGGCCACGTGGTGGTTGCAGGCACTTTGGAGATCAGGATTGGAGTTCAGGCAGATTGTGACATCGGTGAAATGGGTATAAACAGGATGCAATTCATAAGGGCAAACGCAAGCCACAGCAGGATAATTTGCTGTATGCATATACAAGGGGGCAACAAGGCCTTCAGAAAAGGATATGAGTGTCATTGTGGTGGTGGGTGTCATTACTGAGTGGCTTGACAACACACAGATGTGAAGAAAAAAAACCTGTCCCTACTAGGCTATATGAACAAGAGTGCCACAAGCACCACGTGTGCTGCAATCATACCACTTTATGCAGCATTAGGAAAGCCTCATACTTTCTGGATATATCCAGCTTTGGGCAATGCAGTTCAAGAAAGGCTTACACCTCTTAGAGTCCACGGAAGATGGTCAGCAGCCTAGTAACCATGACCTATGAGTAAAGGTCGAAAGAACTGCATTTGTTTAGTCTGCTTAGGAGAAGAGGAAAGGGAAAACATGACAACCTTCAGATTTGTAAAAAGAGTCTGAAAAAGGAACAGAATGGATTGTTCTCCATCTCCAGGAGACATAAGGTTAGACATCCGGAAAAAAATTTCAGCTCCTTAAGCCCTTAAGGGCTCCTGTCCTCTTAAGACAGAGTGCCTTGCAGAGACCACACGATCTCCTTCTCTAGAAATTTCCAAAACCAAGATGTTACAAATACCTGTCAGGCCCAGTTAGATAGTGGTATCCCTCCTTGACAGAGATATGTCTAAATGATGTCTCAGGTGCCCTGATTTTGGTCATGCACCGTTACATGGTAAGGCGCAGCCATGCAGTTCCAGAAGTGAGTTTGTCTTTGCAGGCTGACAAGAAGGGCATCGCTGAAAATCAATGAACAGTGATTCTTCTCACATTGCCATGTTGTCCAGACACCACACCATATTCCTGGTTTCAAAAAGTGGCTAGCCTTGCAGGAAACATGGCGCAACACTAGCAAGCTGTCAGCTGCCCACATGAAGCTTAATCCACTGTTCAGGCAACCCTACCCTTCAGCTGATGGAGGACAGCAGGCTGCTATCGCTTCTTGCTGGGAAATGCAGTGGTTTAGTTGCACCATGGAGGCTCCTAACTCTGCAGAACTGGGAGTCAACCAGAAAGGCTCATTGCATCATTCCTGTCTACAAGAATCAGATGAGAAGACTTCCTGAATGGGTCCCTCATCTGGTGCTGGCTAGATAACAAGTAAAGATTTAGAGAAGTGGTGGATGAAGCCTACCCTTTGTTGTGGCTGAAGTTAAACCACTAATCCAGGGTAAGCTGCACGTGTGGAGTAAACATCAGTCCTTGAATGAGCTTTCATGATGGCAGAAGAAAGAGGGCCTAGTCCCCACTAGGCCTTGCAGCAGTTCTTCAGAAGGAGAATAGACTGAAGCTGGCGAGTACTCCAGGGGTCAGTGGGAAAGCAAACCCACGGGAGTCCTTCAGAGCTGTGCCAGATTTCTGCAGAAGGCTGTTCAGAGCAGACCTGAGCTACCTTCCTTTTCACGCAGACCTGGTGCCATGGTCTGTATGTGAAATCCTCTTACGGCAGTGCTGGTTCAGCCCTGTGCTGAAGTGTACAAACCACCCCTTCAAACTCAAATGCTCTGTGAAGGTTGGCTCAAGCAAATGGGTGCCTCTGCCAGAGGGTAAGCACGTTCGCAGAATCTGGGTGGAGGCTGCATGGAAAAACTAGACCCTAAGCCTCGCTGACATGGAAAAGCCAACCCACCACATGCACTAAAGGAGGCATTGGCAATGAAAGGGCTGACCGTTGCCTGGATTACAGCACTGAGACGAGAGAGGCCACTGTGGTATAAACATCTGTCAAGAGCCAGATGAGGGTTGGAGCAGAGACATTCCCCACAGGTTTATATGATCTTCAAGGACCTGAGGTCAATGATCCGTTTTCTGCTCCTCGGTGATTTCACAGATGAGTGATCTCAGTGATCTCATGACCCATTAATAAATAATTCTTCCTAACTCCTTGGCTGAGTTGCCCCTGTGTAACAGTGCAGGATGAAACCAAGGGGAATATCTTCCTCCAAGACTTCATATTGCAGCTCAGGAGCATTTGATAAGGCCATCGTGCAGGGAGTACAAAATCCCCTGTGCTTGGAAGGGAGGAGAAAGGGGTCACAGGGGATAACACAGCTCGGATCCTGGAAAGTACCTTCTCTGGCTGTCCTGCTCAGCCAAGATGAAACTGCCCCAGCAGTTGGTTCAGTTCTGCTGGTTGAAGAGGTACACGACCATCCCAGCAACCCTCAAAAGCTACAGCTAGCCCTCCAGACATTCCCACCTTTCACTGGAAACCAAAGGGGATTGCGTCTACACTATTGATTTCTACCAGCCAGCACAGCTTTGCTGCTTGAGGGTGTGAAGCAGGGAGGCCAGCCACACCAGCCAAACATCTCATAACATCTCATTTTGGTATCTGGCAAGTTTGTTCTGGGGGCTGAGCTTGGAGGAGTACCACGACCTCCTCCCCTCCACGTCTGACTGTGGTGCTCGGGAGAGTGAGTCATCCATTTTTCATGTGGAGCTCCCCATCGTTCCAAGGAAAAAGGCCACGCTTCCGGCATCCCTTGGCGTGTGGGTTTCCATTCATCTGTTGATGGCCAGGCAACATGCCATCCCCAGGACAAAATGGCTGCTGCTTAGTTCCTCTGCTATTAGTGCATCCCTTAGGATTTTGCTAAATTTCTCCAAGTCTTTTGGAGAGTCTGTCTGAGCAGAGAGAGCTCAGCATTTGGAGATTTTGGTCTCAAATCCCTCAGTACACTGTGACCAAGTCAGAAAGGCTGCCTCTTCTTTTGCCTTGATTTCTGCAAGTCCTGCACAGGGCAGGAGTGAATCAGATCTTTTGCTACTGCAGCTCCATGTTTTCAGGCAGCAGAGATGCATCTGTCCCAGTGGCGTGTCAACAGGCTCTGTTAGCAGGAGACCCTCAGTAAAAGGTTAGGGAACACAGTATCCCCTCCGGTCTCCTGGTGGGGGGAACATTAGATGAATAAATATCCCAAGGCATGCCAGCCAAATCAGGTCCTCCTGATTTGGAGAAGTCAACCAAAGCAGACCGGGTGGTCACCAAGAGGTCCCCTCACTTTGGGGAGCACATAACACATTGCTTCTTGGTGGGATCAGCTGGCTTTCTCCTTGGCATGGACAAAAGTCCCCCATTTCAGAGGAGGTGGTAAACAAGCCCTGGACCTCATCCCTTGGCTCCAGGGCACACAGTTGCGAAGCTCCTCTGATCAGTGTGGGAGGAAGCGCCTCCACCCTCTTTACGGCTGCCCTGTAATGAGCCCCAGCTGTAAGCCTCTCCCTTCCATGCCTGGAAGCCCAGGCTGGCCTCGTGGGGTGGGGCATGGGCTGTTTAACCCATTCCCTGGACAGATGGACGGATGGATGGACGGACGGACAGATGCTCCCCAGCTGCTGCTGTAGCACTGGGAGCCTCTCTGCTGGGTTGGCTGGCCGGGTTGCCAGAAAGGTGCCAAAAGGCTGGGGGTGCAGAGGCACGTGGGCTCGTGTGCTGGGGGGGAACAGCGATGGGTTTATAGCTCCCCACTCTAAGGCACACCAGGGAGCGACCTCTTCCCTGGGCTGCCACTTCTGCTGGCACCCAAGTGCGGCCAGGAGGTGTGGGGCTTGCCAGGGGGATGGGTTGTCCCCAACACCTCCTTCACAGGGCTGTTCCCGGTAGCTCCTGCCAGCACCATCAGGCTGGGGACGTCCATCCTCTGGGTGCGCGGGTCCGTGGGTTCCCGCAGGGTGCCCTCTCCTTCTGCAGCCCGGCATCCCAGCAGCACCTAGGGCTTTGGCTCCTTTTTTTAAGCAGCTTTTGTCCCTTAGAGAAAATCGGCGGTGAGGAGCCGTCTCCGGCTGGCTCTCCAGTCCAGGCGCAGGCGAGTGGCCAGGCAGCCGCTGGTGTGATGCCTACGTAGCACCGCGCCACAGAGACAGGGCAGGGGATTCCTGAGGTGACGGGGCTGAAGCGCGAGAGCGGAGCGGTGCTGGATGGTGAGAGGCTTCCTCTGCTCATATAGCTAATAGACTAATTAGCAAGGAGCTTGAAAGTTGGCTGTGTTTGTTGTCAAATGCAGGCCCCTTTCCAAGTGGTGTTAAGAGCCTTCCCTTTTCACTCCGGGCGCATTGTACAGCCGGGGCTTTTCCGCCGCTTCACAGAGGATTCTTCATTTAGTAATGGATATAGGCTGAATAGCTGTTGCAGCTATAGGTGACACCAGGGTCAGGAGCGAGGGGTGGCCCGGAGGGGGCAGGAAGGGGGCAGGGTCCTGGTGCTGGGAGAGCAGCGGGAGGCTGGGAGAGGGGATGGAGGGGGCACTGACCCAGCCGTGCATAACGCACAGCCAGGCTGGGGGCAGAGGGGGGCTGCTGGCACACTGCGGGCTGCCATGGTGGATCGAGGGGCTCGGGCAACCGAGGTCCCCGTGCATCTGGTGGTGGAGGAGGGTGCCTATAGGTGAGAGAGGAGCACATGGGCAAAGGTGTGCTTCCGAGCCAAAGGTATGGCTCCTCATGCCATGTGCCCACTTCTAAATAAGATGCCAATATTTAAATGATTCCTTTGAAAAATGCTCCCCTTTCACACGAGAGACAAAAAGTTCACAGAGGCGAAAGGCTGCCGGCGCTGGCAGGACGCTGGCAGCGTGCGGACAAGGGGCGGGTGAGCTTCCCCGCCGCCCTGCTGCCAATGCAAATCTCCCGGCGCAGCTGAGCTGAGCCCAGGGGAAACCGGGAGGGTTTCCGCCAGGTTCCCACAAGCGTGGGGAGCCGAGGCTGTGCCTGCAATCACGTCTGCCCACAGGCAGCGGCCTTTGTAGGCAGCCTGGATAACGGTTATTCACTGCCGTCGGGAGCGAGGACTCTCACCCCTGTGAGGCCACCCCTCCATCCGGACACCTGGCATTTCAGTTCCCTCCAGCCTCCCACTTGGTGTGCTCCTGACTCTCCAAATTCAGCTCCTCCTCAGGAGCATCATCCCTTGGTTCCCCCTGAGAGTGAAGCGGCCAGGGACTTCTGAGGCTGCCCTGTCCCCCCAGGCCGGTGCTTTTTGCAGAGGGAGGGAGGTGAGGGCTTTGCAGAAGCTTGCCTGCAACCAAGGCTGGAGGCAGGGGAGATGCCTGCAGCCCTGGCTGTCCCTCAGGTGCTCCGCAGTGCCTGAAACAAGCACTTCACACCTTCACCACACACTCAAATACTTCCCCAGCCAAAGCGAGGTGAGCACCTGCCAGCCGCACACAAATATTATCTGGGTGTCACGGCAAATATTAGGCACAGGGCCTGGAGCGTGCCCAGCTTCCTGCCAAGCTCCATGAAGGCTGCTCGCCTGCGGCAGGCCTGGCTTTCCCACAGATGCTTGCAATGGCATGGCATCGCTGCTGCTGTTTTCTTTGGATTGGGGCCGATTGCTTATGGAAAAGCGGCCGAAGCAGCACGGATGGCAGGTAGTGCAGAGCCAGGGTGGGGGGGGTGCCCTGCTGATGCAATGGCTCACATCCCCGGCATGGCGCGGTGGAAGTTGCCCAAAACCTCAGGAGTAGGATGGTGGTTTGGCAGAGTCATGACTCCGTGACAAAAGCCATGACTGAAAGTGTTTGACATATCCGCACTCATTCATGTGATGCTTGGAACCAGAAAAGACTTTCAAAAACATGTCCCCTCCTGCTGCCAGAGATCCAGGAGGAATTAACTCCCTTTACTAGCAGTCAGGAGATCTAATATCAAACCAGGTATTTGAGCCCTCTTATGCCCTTGCCACTTACTGCCAAGCTTTGGCCCCTCTAAAATGTTTGAAGACCATCCAATAAGTACTCCACGCAAACCCAAGGTTAGACAGCCCATGGGCTGCCTGGGAGCTGGTCACAGTGTGCGGAGCATGACTAGCCACCGAGTCACACTGGCTGTGCTCCTCTCCCCCCCTGAGCCACCAGCCAGGCTGCAACAAGGCCAGAGAGGCTTCTGAGATCGCTGTGCAGCCTGCCGAGGTATTGAACCTCGGCACTGCAAGCTCGGGATCTCAGTATTTGGACCTCAGGGCTGAAGTTTTCCATGAACGTCAGCTTCTAGTCTGGAAAATAAGTTTGGCGACAGGGTCAGATTTCCAGCTGAGAAGAATGAATGATCTCACTACCAAGCGGGCTATTTCCAGAGCGGTGTTTCCCAAACGGAGGGCTCTGGTGCTAAGTTCCCCCAAAGCAGCAGTGGTGGTACATGGCGGGGCCAGGCTGTTTCCCAGTGTGCCAGCTCGTCTTCATCATTTCCTTCACTCTCCCTCCTTGTGTTAGGGATTTCGGTGCAGGGACCAGGCTGCTTTTGCGTTTCCTTCTTCCTTCTATGTTTGCCTTTCTGGGTCTGGATGTCTTCTCCGTTTTCCAAATGCTGGTAATTCCCACCCATTCATCTCCCTTATAAGCTCTGTTTTGAGTTCACACATCTATTAATTTGTTGCTCATTTGGGATCCAGGCGTAGAGGCTGGTCAACCACGGAGGCAGTCTCTGTCCCAGGTAGTTCTCGGTTTAAACAATCCCTGTAATTCCCTTTGAGCAACCTCTTCCCTTCTAGTCCTTTCTGTTAATCCCTTAACTCAGCTCCTTCCTTCTGCCCCTTCCCCTATCTGATCCCCTCACTTTTTTCACTTTTTATCTCTGCTTTCTACTCATCCCAGCTCCTCCCTCTGCTACTTCTTGTCCCCCCTTCTTCCTCTCCCCCAGTGACCTGCTTGCTTCCGTGGAAGAGACAGGGAAGAGGCATGGCGTCCTCACCGTGCTTGTGCCTCTGGGATGAAGCAGTGAATTCAGAGGTGTTGCATCCCGAAAGTGGCAGCACAGGGACAAGCACGGGGTGATACTGGAGAAGCTTTCAAGGCATTTGGACAGACAGCCCCAGTAAGTAGCCTCAGCCTCATACACCCTGATATTCCCGCAAGCAGCTCTCTCCTTGCTGTTCGGAGTGGTGCTGGGAGGAAGGCAAGGAATGGGCAGAGGACGGGTGGGAAGCCTGCCAGCAGCACAAAGCTCCCCTGCCACGGGATTCAGCTGTCCCCACCTTTGCCCAGAGTGGGGCATTTGGGGGACATCATTGCTGATGTGCAGGCAGAGGGTCCCAGGGGGCTGTGTGTGCGAAATGCCTTGGCAGAGCTGAGGGCCCCTGGGGAAAGCAGGAAAATGGCCGGGCGGGCAATAAGCCCGGAGCACAATGCCCTGGCTGAGGTCTCCACACAGGCACAGTCAGAGAAGCTGCTGCCACGATAGCTGACAGAAGGTGGGGACCTGCCCTTGTCACCTGGCTGGACTGACAAGCTTGGCATCTTTTGCATCTCCTTTTTCTGTGTTGTCAGCAAGACCCAGATTCCCTCACCTGCCTTCAGGTGTAATGCTTCCAGTAGTTATGTCTGACTGATTTCCAGAGGCAGAAAGGGAGAACTGAACCTCCTCTGACATCCACTTCATATAAGCACCCACCTTTTCTGCTGTGAATGACAGAAAGCACAAAACTGTCAAACAAACAGATCTTGGAGAACATGGGAGGGCAGGTTCTCCGCAGTCCCGCTTTCCCGTCTCAGCAATGCCCTGCTGAATTTGCTCCACAAGACACGAGAAAGAAGCCTCTGCAGTGGCCAGCCTTGCCCGCGTGCCACAGGCTCTTGCAAATCGGAGTGGGAACTTCTGCTTCCTCTGCTGCTGCTGGCACAGGCTCTGAGCTCACCTGGTCATGCCCTATGCGATGAAGATGCTGAGGAAGGAAATGCTGCTGGTGCCCATCTTCAACAGCTTAGGCAAGGAAGGGAAGGGGTGTGCTGGGCATGGAGCTGGAAAGCTGTCTGCAGCCAGCTGGCACCTGGCACAGGACGGGCAGAGCTGTACGGGAGAGCAGGGCCTTTCGCTTTGCCCCATGGTGACAAAGAGGTTGTCATGTCACCCCAGTGCTGTTTGCAGCGGTCTGAAATGAAGTCCAACATGCTTTTGTTGGACCTTGACATGCCTTGGCCAACAGGCCAAGATGTCTTTCCACTAGGTGCACAACACTGAACACCCTCACATTTGGAGAGCTCTCTAGGGTTGGTTTGGACCCAGGGACTTGGACTTTGTTTGCATCTCTACCCATTTTAGCTGTTCAGCTCAGGCCACCAGGATAAAACGCTCACCCTTCCTCACTGAACACTGCAAAGGCAGTTTGCAGGATGGGGTGAATGAAGGATGTGATTAGATCTGCCTCATCTGCCTCCTTTGTTTAAGGGAATGCGATGGCACCCATCGCCAGTCTAGCTTTGTCCAGTTTTATAGACAAGTAATCACTCATCTGCTTCAAGAAACCTGGATTATTATTTGGCACCCCGCACACAGAAAATTAATATTTTGCTGGGACTGGGAGTATAAATTACAAATCTGCTGTGTATGCAATGTATTAAACGGCCTTCAGGCATGCTGCAGGGCAGGAGCAAGGGGCAGAGGCAGAGCCGGACACCTGGGGCTGAGCTAGCAACCTGCAGTAAGGACATGAAGATAAAAAGTGCTGCCTTCATGCAGCAGTTTTTACGTGTCAGGGCTGCTTATACACTTAATGCTCTTTTTAATGCTTTTGCCCTCTGATAGCCAGAGGCTAGATAGCGGCCTGCTACAGTGAATAACTGAGAAACAAATAAAATATTTACAAGCACAACTAGTGTGAGCTCAAAAGCTGGTATTCCTGCCTGCCCATGACATTTGCCTCTTCCTGCCTGCAGCCTTTTTCACATTTCCCATGCAAAGAGCTGGGGCTCTATGGCAATGCCCCGCTGGGCTGTTCTGCAAGTGACACCCAGCAAAAGACCTAACCTGCTGCCCAGGAGCATCTCAGTACCCTGAAAAGGCACCCCCCACCCCCCACAGCCCCATGTGCTACCACTTCCCCTTGGGTTTGTCTGCTGCGGGGTGAACATCTTTCTCAGAGGATTTCAATGGGTCTGCTTTACTCTGAGGAGCAGTTGAAATGAGTCGGATATAAGAAAAGTGAGCAAATACAGGTGTGGATGGCAGTGAAACGCAGCTGACAGCCACCAGCATGAGAGCCATGACCCACAGAGTCTGCTGTGGGCTCTATCTCTGCATAGCTGTGCTGCTACTACCTCCCCAGAGAGGCGAAGTAGTACGTGCTCTCCGGGACGTAGGGACACCTTGGTTGCGGTGTTGATATATTCTTAGTCGCGCCAAGGATGGGTTTGAGTAGCCAAGTTACTACGTGCCTATTGTCCGGTGCATGACATTACAGGGACTTTCCTACCCCAGTGGTGTCACCCACGTGTGTGTAACCGTTACTGACAGCTGCTGACTCATGGGTTCAACACACCTCCGGCTCTGGAGACTGCTCTCTGGACTCCAAACCAGCTGGAAACCTCATTCCTTTTCAGGAGATGAGGAGGAGAAGGAGACTAAGACACAATTAACTCCCAGCTGGCTCATGACGTAATGCACAGAGGTGCACACGAAGAAACCACATCTTATAAAATGTTCCACTGTGTCTGCCCTTTCCCTTTCCCTTCCCTTCCCTCCCCTTTCCCTTTCCCTTTCCCTTTCCCTTTCCCTTTCCCTTTCCCTTTCCCTTTCCCTTTCCCTTTCCCTTTCCCTTTCCCTTTCCCTTTCCCTTTCCCTTTCTTTCCCTTTCTCTTTCCCTTCCCTCTCCTCCCTTTCCCTTTCCCTTTCCCTTTCCCTTTCCCTTTCCCTTTCCCTTTCCCTTTCCCTTTCTTTCCCTTTCCCTTTCTTTCCCTTTCTCTTTCCCTTCCCTCTCCTCCCTTTCCCTTCCCTCCCTTTCCCTTTCCCTTTCCCTTTCCCTTTCCCTTTCCCTTTCCCTTTCCCTTTCCCTTTCCCTTTCCCTTTCCCTTTCCCTTTCCCTTTCCCTTCCCTCTCCTCCCTTTCCCTTTCCCTTTCCCTTTCCCTTTCCCTTTCCCTTTCTTTCCCTTTCCCTTTCTTTCCCTTTCTCTTTCCCTTCCCTCTCCTCCCTTTCCCTTTCCCTTCCCTCCCTTTCCCTTTCCCTTTCCCTTTCCCTTTCCCTTTCCCTTTCCCTTTCCCTTTCCCTTTCCCTTTCCCTTTCCCTTCCCTCCCTTTCCCTTCCCTCCCTTTGCCTTTGCCTTTGCCTTTGCCTTTGCCTTTGCCTTTGCCTTTGCCTTTGCCTTTGCCTTCCCTCCCTTTCCCTTCCCCTTCCCCTTCCCCTTCCCCCTCCCTCCCTTTCCCTTTCCCTTTCCCTTCCCCTTCCCCTTCCCTCCCTTTCCCTTCCCTCCCTTTGCCTTTGCCTTTGCCTTTGCCTTTGCCTTTGCCTTTGCCTTTGCCTTTGCCTTTGCCTTTGCCTTCCCTCCCTTTCCCTTTCCCTTTCCCTTTCCCTTTCCCTTTCCCTTTCCCTTCCCCCCTTTCCCTTTCCCTTTCCCTTTCCCTTTCCCTTTCCCTTCCCTCCTTTCCCTTTCCCTTTCCCTTCCCCTTCCCCTTCCCCTTCCCCTTCCCCTTTGCGTGAATTCGTTATGAAAGTAGGGGAAATTATGTCTGAGTGTGGAATACGAATTTCGGGTGCATCTGGTGAGACATTTTTGGGCGGGGGGTGCAAGTGAGACCTCTTTTTGCTCCCAGGTTGGTGGGCGAGGAGTGGGAGCAGGGCAGGACGCCCCCAAAGAGGGGTGGAGGCGCACGGCCGGGCTGCAGGGCCTTGAGCGGAGGGAGGGAGCCTCAGCGGAGGGAGGGAGCCTCAGCGCTCTGCGGACTCCTCGAGGGCGCAGGGGCCGTGCTGGGCTGGGCACCGCTCTGAGGCTGCTGACACAGGCAGAAGGCGGCAGCCGCAGTGTGACCCCCGGCGCGGCATTGCCCGCGGGCCAGCGGGAGGAGGCATGTGGCCTTGGGACGGAGGAGGTCACGATTTCTCTTTCTGAGGTCAAAAATGGCAGCGGGCTGGCCCTGGCCTGACAGAGAAGCGCACCTGCCTGTTGGAAACCTGCGATCGCCTGGATGGCGGCCGCCGGGCGTGCGCGTGGCGGCACGTGCTGCCCTTCGGGCAGGTGCCGGCCCGCCGGGGCTGGCCGGGCGCAGGGGGCCGGGGCCGGGCCGGGGATGAGCCGTCAGCCGCCCGTCAGCCGCCCCGCTGCCCGCCAGCTGGTGGGGGCTGCCCGCGGGGAGCCGCAGCCGACGGGCGCACCGGCCGCCAGCCCGGGCTGTTGGCGCAGCAGCGCGTGCCTGCCGGCCCCGGCACGCACCGGCTCGCACGTTGCTGACCGCACGTACATGCCCCGCGGCCCAGAAGGCCCTGGCAGCGGCCGCGCGTCCCGGGCTCCCAGCCGCCCCTGCCGCGGCCCTTGTCTGCCTGCCAGCCCGTGCCCGGGTCCGCTTCCCCCCTCTCCCTCTCTCTTTTTCCCTTCCTTTTCCCCTCGCCCCCAGCCGCAGAAGGCGGGGGCGTGGGGGGGTGGGCGGGGAGAGGGCGGGGGTGCCAGCAGTGACTGGAGGCAGGAGGGGGTGGGAGGAGGGCCGGGGGCGTCACTGCTCCGCCTGTCTGGGAAGGGGTGGCTGCTCGTCCCGCCGCCCCGCCGCAACCGCTTCCAGAGAAGACACTTCCTCCCCTCCCTCCGCTCTTTGTTTCATGCCACAAAGGAGGAGAGGACGCTCTCTGTGCCAGGTGGGGGGCACGTCCCCCAGGGGGAGGCAGCGCTCTCCAGGCAGCTACGGTGCCTGGGATTGGGTCTTGGTCCCGGCTCCCACTGCCCAGATCAGAGGGGTGCTGCTGCTGGGTGGGACTGGGACCCCGGGGCTTCTCCCAGCATGGGCTACGCCATCACTTCCCCTCCCTGCCTGTGTCACCTCAGGGTCCTGACGTGACACACAGGGCTGGGTGGCCTGGCCCAGGATTTGGGGTAGGTGGTGAGCCCGTCAGGAGGCTGTACGAAACATGGCAGTGGCTGGTGACGAGGGGCTCTGTGGCAGAAACACTGTCAGGTGAAGCTTGCAGGGCCTATATGTTGTCTGCTGGGGACAGCTTAAAGGATGGATGGAGGATAAACAGGGAGACACCAGGACCCTCTGGACAGTAGCAGTGTGCAGGGGTTGCTTGCATTCACATTTGTTACTGTTCCCCGTGACGTGCAAGATGATGTCCATCGCCCCACTGTTCCTTCAAATCCCTGGCTCTTTTCCAGCTTGCACAGAGTCCTTTCTCCGCCAGCTTTCTAACCCAGGGTTTTTCCAGCCTGAGGTCTGCACTGATATCAGGGAAACCTACTTCTGTATTGTCATGCTCCCAGAAAGGCAAAGGTCCTAGGGCAGACTCTTGGCCGTAGTGCTGTGCATTTTTCTCCATCTCTCTTTGGTAGGTGGCCCAGGACAGAAGGCAACCAGGTGGGCTCTCACTCCAGGTTTGAGGGGGATCTTTAGAGTGACAGGATGAGTTTTGCTTTCATTAACCTCTGAATCTTGCTCACAGCACCAGCACATTTGGCACTGTATTTTTTTCTCTCTTTTTTTTTTTTCCTTCCTTTTTTTTCCTTTCCAAAAAGTCTGTCCTCTTGAGGTCTCTGACTGGGAACAGTGAAATCATTCCTCATCCAGGCAGGCTCCAGGTTCTCGTGGTCACTGCCCTAGACTTCCCAATCATCCTACTGTTCATAGTCACTCCCTCCCCGTTAGTAAGAGGAAAGGCCAAGGGCATGATTTTTCCTTTGGACTCTCTCATGGTGAACGTGCCTGTCTGACTGTGCCACATGGCATAACCTTTACTCACCACGGGAATGTCTGCTCACATCCACATGCCCACAGATGTCAGGGGGCAACTTGCCTCAGTGAGACCTCAGGCCAGCAACGCTTTCTTGTGCCAGGAGCCTCCGTGCACCCAAGGGACTCACTCCACGAGCATGTCCTCCCCAGCAGGCTTGCCCTGGCCACTCTTACAGTGCTGGCTCCTGCAGCCAGCCACAGGCTGCAGTCACCTCCCCTGGTGCATGTCTTCAGGACCTGGTTAGTGACCCTGCCCATTTTATTCCTACCTTGCTTAGAAATCTAATGACTGTGCTTCCCCAGACACATTGCCTTGTGCTGGCACAGCAGTCTTACATGCACACCAGCACTTGTGGGTGCTGTTGGATATAGCTACGTGTCCTCAACATGGAGGTGCATCTCCCTTCCCTCACCCGTGTTTCTCCTTGGCGTTCACCCCTTGGTTCTTTACCCCCTGAGCTCTTTGCTGTTGATCTGCCACCCCCCAGCATTATCAGCCCCCTCTGACTATCTTGTCTGTGGTGATGGTGACCAGCTAGGCCACAGGGGTGACTGGGTTGTTGTTGCCACAGCTGACAATGGGCTCCCACTCTTCTTCTCCTGTGCATGTGCCGATGGGGCTTTTAGATTCCCACCAGTCTCTCATTTCAGAGAAGTCTGTCTGTCCATTAACTCTCAGGGCTGGAGAGTACAGCTGTGGATGCTTGTTCAGCTTGAAGGATATCTAGCCATCCCTGCCAGTTTTGAAAGAAAGTGGTTTTCACCTTTTCATCCAGTCGCTTCCTGTAAGAAAAAGACATGTCCATCCTCTTTGAGTCCGAAATCTTGCACGTGCCAGCACTGGCTTTCTTCTGTCCTCATTCCTGGAGGATATTCGCCTGGCCTGCACATACCTTTGGCTCTCCAAAGTCGTATGTGAATGTAGAAAATCTTCCTTCAGCAGAAGATTTGTGCTTTGTTAGCAAAAGGAAATCCCTGAATTCGTTGATGTTCTTGGGAAACTTCTCCAAGACTTTTCCCCTGGTACTGCAAGGGCAGTGTGGACAGTGCTGATTTCCTTATGTGAGCCCAGAGTATCTCAAGCCGTGCTTCTGGCTATGGGTCAGTAATGAGGCCAGTCATTTGTTCAGGCTCCTGTGGATAACTATGTGAGGGCCAAGCACTGTGCCAGTGAGCTTCTTTTAAGGACTGATTTTCTTCTACATAGTCAAGACTCAGGCAGCCTATTATTAACCTCAAAGCCTGATGGCTTGCTTTGCATTGCCATTTTAGTCTGTGTTTTCACCGACTCCAACACAGAACTGCTGCACTTCCATGCACCCCTATTGTCCCCCTGCACTTGCTTTGAGCCCTGCCTTACCAGACCACCTTTCCCAATGTCACACCTCAGTGAAACTTGTCATGTCCATCACCCATCCACATAGAAGATGCCCTGTGAGGACAGCGTTGAGTTTTCAGCCAGTCTGCCACAATTACTTGTCCCAGAAACCCAGTGGAATAGGGAAAAATGGCCTTGCTCTTCTAGATGGGAAAAGTGACATGACAGCAGCAAGTGGGAAGCCAGTAGCAGAGACATCACTTGAATGCAAACCTCCAGAGTGCCAGGCTTAGGTCAGGACAAATGTCACCCTCCTGAAGGACAATAGCAGGAGAAAGCATGTGTTTTGCCCACACCCAAGCAGCTGAGTCACCACTGATAGCAGGAAAGGATGAGAGGAGTTTTGCTAATAAGGACTAATTATGAGGCTGTGTCTGTGCTCAGACCTCCTGCTTAAAAAGTCCTTCTGCATGTGAGTAAGCATACAGCGGTGGCCTTAGCGGGGCAAACCTCAGAGACTGCAGGAGGTCTGAGGGTGCCAGGCAAAAGAAGGGACGAGCCTATGCTAGCCCATCTCTGTGGAGAGGTGAAGCAGGCGTCCAAAAATAGCCCACCACCCCGCTGCCAAGAGCAGCAAGCCTTTGATAAACAGTTTAAAAATAACCTCAGCGGGAAAGACATCGCAGCTCCCTCCATCAGAATTGGATTTGTGTCGTGTTTGCCTTCCCGTGCTCCTGCCAGCTCACCGCTGAGCGTGTCGCTCACATGATGCCCGCTGCCCGCGAAGGCTGGCCTTGGCCGGTATGCGGGTAACCACGAGGGACTGGGAAGATGCTCAGCTATATTTTGCTGCTGCAGCAACGGTTTGTCCTGGCCGGGAGCAGGAGCGGGGAGGCAGCCCTGCGGGGACATGCTTGGTTGGGGCTACAAGGTGCTTTTCGTGTTGTGGCTTCCCGCCCTCCTGTTGACACAAGGGAACGCCTTGTGCAGGTGTCAAGCGGAGAGGGGAAAGCGCAGGGAGGTCTGCCGCAGGAAACCGGAGCCAGACACGCCGAGGGTCGGCGTGTCCCGGAGAACCCTTCCTGGGAAGGGGGGCAGTGGTGGCCCTCTGCTCCACGTGCCCTCACCCAGTGCTGGGACATGGAGTGGCCAAAAGGAGCCCTCCCCGCCTCCCCTCCAGTCCCCTGGGATAACAGTGCAGGCCATAGCCAGGAGATCATCCTGGGATGCAGCCCCATTCCCGCCTGGCTACCCCAGGACAGCAGCATCTCTCCCTAGAGAAAGTGGAATTTTTTGTGGGATGGAGCAGGCTGAGTCCTCCAGGATGCTGGTTCTGCATGGGGGACCTAAAAGCTCTCTCTGGTCACCTGCATAGGCACCCCTGGCAAGCAGCAGAGCAGCGGGGCTCATTGCACTGACATGTGCTCTTGGGCAAGACAGTCTCAGTGCTATATGAAGGGACAACACTTATATCCCCCTCAGCCCTGTGCCACCATGAACACACCCCTCTGGGTTCAGGACACAGACCCCGCACCGCTCCCCTGCCCCGGCTGCTCTGCCAAGCCCCCTCCAGAGAAGCAGGGAGCGGGGTGTGGAAAGAAAAATTCAGACAGAGGCAGAAAATCACATACTTTGGAAGGTTATTGTATTGCTCTTGTGGGTGGGGGAGAGCAGGAGGGAGGTGGGGCAAGGCAGAGGCGGGTGATCCTTCTCCAAACGTTGTCACTCTGGCGCAGTGATCCTTGGAGAGCCCTTGCCATTCTGCTGCCAGCAGGCAGGAGCCAATTAAGGGCAATTAGGGTGGAAGCGGAGAAGGCGCCCCTTTAGCCGCCACCAGAGCGGCCGCTGGGAGTGCTGGCAGGGCTCCACACTGTAAGGTTATTAGAGTTCTCCCCTGTATTGTCCTTGGAAGAGATGCTTCAGAGACGTCTGCTCGGAGCAGTGAGATGAAAGGGAGACGTCCTTTGATGTGTTCACCCAGAGCCTCTGCTGTGGCGCATCTAATCATCCCTAGCACTTCTCCAGCACCTTCCACTGCTGTTAATTACCTAGGCCGGTTACCCCGATATCTGAGGTCTCCCAGACAGAGCAGGACCCCCCAGGGCACAGACGTGGCCTCTGCCCCACACAGTGAATCCTCTTCCATGAAACAAGATGCAGCAAGCAAGGGCAGAGCACAGCAACGAGGAGAGAGGATCTGGGGCAGAGGGCTAGCCGGCCTCCATTAGGAGAGGAAGAGAGGCACAGCTGAAGACGAGTGGGTTTGCTCGCAGCCACACAGGCCATGGCACGGACCCAAGGCTCTTCCTGGGGGCCTGCATGCTCAACAGCTGGATACTGATGATCTCAAAGCCTCCCTCATATCTGCACGTACTGCCACAGGACACCAAACCATATGGAATGACAGTGACCGAGCTTGCAACAGCTTTGTTGCTTATTTTGTGCCAACATTTACAAAATCCCCTTCCTTGGCCACCCCTTCCCCCCATACAGCTCGGGCAGCTGAGGAACAGCAGGGGCAGGAGATGGGGCAGCTCTGTTATGTGTCATGGAGATGTCCTCTTGGCCCACTGAAGAGATGCTCTCTCGAATCCCTGCTCTGCAAGCCTGAGTACTAAGTGCCTCTGGGCAGCAGTTTCCTGCCAACACAGAGATCTCACCACGGCACAGTTTCCTAATATGTTGCCCACAGCACCCTTATTCCTTTTCCCCCTCCTTGTTCTGCTTCTTGGACAGTCCCTCTCCCTCCCCGGGGGTCACACCTCCCCATCTTCATTGTCACACTTTACTGCTGCCAATGTCACCGTGCCCATCCTGTGCTGCTCCTTCCAGGTGGAGCTTAGTGTGCTGCCCTGCATTATTCTCACTGCCAGAGGACCGCAGTGGGGGCGAAGCTGGAGGAGGTAAGAGGTGCAGCTTTTGCCACTGGGCATGGGCTGTGATGGGATGGGAAGAAGGACCATGGTAACTCGCCATACTTGCAGAATCTGTATTTTTCCTGCATCCAGGAGCTGCTGCTGGATGGACTTTAACTTTGTCTTGACATGGATGAGAGCAGGAATGCCATCAACTCCAGACATCAGTCCTTCTGTCTCCAGACTCTGGGCATTGTTGGTTTGGGCCAGGTTCCCCACAGACCTTTGCAAACCAAATGGCCCTACCTAGGTGACCTGTTGGGCAGGTCCATTGCCCTGCCACCCTTCCTCTTCAGCTGGATGGCTCCTTGTGTTTCCCAGCCAGGCAAGTCTGCTGACTAAAGCTGCCATCTCCAGCACTGTACACAGCAGCATGGCGGGAACACAAGGCTCAGAGCATACTGCCTCGCAGTCTCCAAAGCAAAGGTGGGCCCAGGGCACTTCCCATGGGTTTTCCACCCACAGGTGCCACCTCCCACCCCGAAGGAAGCAGCCAGCCTTGTTTTGAGCAGCTGCCTTGTAAATGCATCCTCTCTGAACTGCACGTGGCTGCCTGACTGAGGACAAAGCAACATGTGGCCTTAAGAAGTGAAACACAACATTGAAAACCCACAGTGCTGCACGCAGCCACAGAGACTGATGCTCTCCACCAGCTCTTGTGACAACTGCCTTTATGCTTTTCAGTCTCTGTGGGGAACAGCAATGATGTCTATAGTTTCCTTTCCTGCCTGGTGCTGCCCTTGCAACTGCGGCAGAGAAGAAATGCAAGCAGACAGATGCAGACCTTGGTCTGCTTTGTGAAAATATTTCTAGTGCCATCAGGTTTGGTAAAGATCTTTCATTTACAAATCCTACCCACTGACCCCAAAGCACCTAAGATCCTCTCAGAATTTTTCCTAGCATCCATGATGCTTTTGTGTAGCTCCAAACAGGAAATAATGCTCTTGGAAAAGCTCCTAGCAGCTCCAGAATGGGTCTCTGGAAACTCGGTGGGGTAGTTACAATGCAGAGCTCAGAAGTGCTCTTCCCACACATGCTACCTCTTGGAAGCCAAGGAGGGATTCCTAGGGCCAGGAAGAGAGAGTGGATGCCACCATGTGGCAGAAGATTCCCAAGTGTGGAGCTCAGGAGAGCTTCAGGTAGGCCTGGCTCATTGCTGAGGCTGGAGGATGGCCTGGCCCTCCACGTGCAGAACTTCACCAAGGAATCATGACCTTCTGTGGACTGACAGGGAGGTGCCGTACCGGTACCCTCTACCTTCCCCAAAGATGCCAGCCACCCACTCAATGGAGGTAAGATTTATTCTGCAATTCAGCAGCCCTGGAATTTACCATGGAAGCCAATATTTGTCTGAGAATTATGTTCCAGCACCAGTGACCCATTATTCACAGTGACAGCCTGAAGAACTGAAAACAAACAAAGAACAAAGTCAAATCAAGTAGCTTTGGACATAAACCATCCTGCCTCAAGGCAGAAGACAACTTCTAAGCAAGAGAGACAACTTCTAAAGGAGAAACTCTTTTGGCAGCACATTATCCTACTGCTGCAAAGCTTCTTGCCTTTCTCTCAGAAGCAACAAAAAACAGCCCACCAGAAAAGACTGGGCTAGATGGAGACTTAATTTGATCCAGGCTGGCCATTCTTATCTTCTACATTTTCACTGTAAAAAAGAAAAAAAAAGAGAGAAGAAAAGTTTTGCGTCTTTCTGGCAATGGAGAGAGCCCTAAATATTTAAAGCTAATACAAAAAGATGCAACCGCGTCGTTTGTGGTCTGAAGTATGCTGCAACAAGGGCTCTGAACTGTCATTCATATCAAGAGGCTGTTAACTCTAAACTCAGCAATGGCAACTCAAGCCTTAGCTTTCTTCACTGCTGCATGTTGGCTGAGAATGTGCTTATCCCCTAGGCTCTTTACTGCCCTCCTAACCATCAAAATGCCAATTTCTGCCCCCTCAACAGCTCTTCCAGGGTGTTGCATGTAATTACTGTACTGTATTCTGTAAATACAGCACTGCCAGCTTAAAATACATTTGAGTATCAAAAAGAATACCATGGGGACAATTACTTTGTTGGGTTACTTACTTGGATATTTCATCCTGTAAGTGCTGCACTTTAATTTGAAGGTGTGAATGAAGCTATTGACAAGTCTGAGGTCTTTTGCCCTAGAGATCCAGACAGTCCAAAGGGCCCCATTCCCAAAAAACTTGGATTAAACCTGCCTTGAGCAGCTGGGTCCATGCAAACTACTGGTATATGAAGGTTTAGCTGACTTTGGTTGCTGGGCCCGGACCACCCTAGGTGTTTTCGCAGTTCTCCAAGTCTTTGCTCTTCAGAGCAAATGGGGCTAAGAGGTTAGACCATGCCAGTGGACCTCCAAGGCCCTGTGCTGACTTGCCCCGGTGGAGACTCCAACCTGTTGTTGCTCACTGGGAAGACCAGGTCCCTGTCTCCTTGGGAAGAGCACATAGAAGGTCAAAGTGTGGATTGGGGCAAAATGGAGCAGATCTACTGCTTCTGCTTCTCTCTGCTCTTCTGCAGGGTAGAGCAAAGCATCTGCTCGGGAGGCAGGGTGAGCCTGTGGGAACCAGCTGCAGTGTGGAGGAGGAGGAGGAAGGACCTGGGGTCTGTAGTGTCATAGGATGGGAAGAGGGGATCCCGACTTGTAAAGGGCACAGAGTTGGGCTCACACCAAGGGTGTTTATGTGGTGGCAAGGCAGCTATAACCTTGCTGGGGTGCTGGTGGGAGAAACAGGTCTTGATATACAGCAGCAAACACTCAAAATAAAGAAAAAAGCATTTAAAAATGTCTTGCCTTGGCTGCTGCAACTGAGTTTTGTAGTGAGACTGGAGGTGTCTGTTGCCTGGAATGCTGTGCTCCCACCATGCTGCCCACCAGCCACATGGGAGCCAAGCTTGTCACCATGGGTCACCAGGGACAGTCACCTTAATCGGTTTAAACCACAGCTTGACTCAGCCCCCCAGCTGTGCCACCCATCCCAAGGGAAGGTCTCTGAAACAGAGAGTGACCGCCATGCAAATTCTTCCCGTGGTCACTTTCGTAAATCCCTGCTCAGCTCGGAGAGGGATGGGGAAAGCAGATAGTGGCATTCTGCCTTTAAAGGACAGCCATGTTTCAGCCATGATTCATGCATATGGGGATTTGGCCTGTTTTGATAATTTGCAGAAAGCCATTTCAGCAGAATTGCTAACCAGCTGTTTGCTGATGCTGCTGGTGTGATGTGAGGTTGTCACCCCACCAACCTGGGAGACCTGGGGGATGCTATGGCCAACAGAGAGAGGGGCACAGCATCAGGCCTGAGTGAAGACTTCAAGCTATGTTCAGCTCCCATCATTTCCTTCACAACGTGGGGAGGGACAGAGATGCGGACCACTCATCTCTGAGGGGCTAGACTGGCCTGGTGTTTCTTGACCTTTCTTTCTTGGAAAGAGCAATAAACACCTTTGGACCTCCCCATGGCTGGCTGAGTTGTAGCACATCGCCCTCACTTTGCCTTCTACTCCCACTGCCTGTTGTCTTTGCTCCTTTTCTGGCATGTGTGAAGATGGATGTGTCTGTCCCCCAAAATTGTCTGCAGTCATTTTGCAGTCCCTGTGACGTCTGACAGACCACTTGTGGCCCGCAGACCACAGGCTGAGAAACACTGGACGGGGTGATGTCTCTTGAGTTGCCTCCCAGCCCTTCTCTCAGTTTCTCTGACACAAGTAGAAAAAAGCAGTCCCTGCCCTGAAAAAAGCATCGCCTTGGGCAGACAGGCATGCAGGAGGCAAGGACAGAGATATCCCAGCCACCCAGGAACCTGACTCTCCCAGAGGTGCTGCCTGAGCAGCCCAGACGAAGACTTAGGGGGGGGATCCCACTTGCAGTTGTGCTGTGGCACGGGACGTGGATGGTGGCAAAGGGCAGGCAGGTAAGGGAGACGCAGTGTTGGTCTGTGGTGGCAGCGAGTGCAGGGGGAGGAGAGAGCTCTCACCAGCCCCACCACACTCCAGCAATCAAAGCCCAGCCTCTGTAATTAATACTATTTAGCCCAGGTTAGTGGCAGAGGAAAATTTCTCTTGTCAGCCTGGCTTTGCCCACTGGCCCTGATTTAGCAACATGAAAGCATTTTTTCTGATTAACTGTTCACTGAAGGAGATAAAAGAGATGACCATGAAATGTTTTCTTTAATGTGATGAATGTAAAGGGACTGGTAGAGCTGGGAAGGGTGAGAGGAGAAAAGAGAGTGGTCCGACAGCAGATGGGGCTGGGGTGGGAAAGGGGTATAAGGGCAGAGCTGGGGGACGGGGTTGGAGGGGGCTGTGGGGCAGGGGCAGGGCTGGGGGGGTCTGGGGCTGGGCTGGGCTGGCGGGGGCCACGGGACGGAAATGAGTGGGCATCCAAGATGAAGGTTAGTAATTGAAACATTTCTGAAAAGAGTGACTATGCAAGCAACAGTAATTGTTACAAATGTGTGTATATATATATATGTTTGAGATTTTTTAAAAGGATTTTATGAAGTCGCAGTCTGAATGCCAAATTTCACTGCTCATCTCTACTACTAAGCTAAAAAAAACGTCAGTAGCTAGGAAACAAAGTGAAGTAGTAAAGCTCTGTTTCTAACATGATGTGGTTAGGATATTTTGGGGAACAGTGATGCTGCCTCTAGTTCGTAAAACCATACTAGGGGGTAGAAAAGCTGTATTTAAAAGCTAAACAATTTCCCACCAGCCCTTAAAAGACATTTCGCTGGCATGTAGTCCAAACTGGCCTTCAACGGCTTCCAATGTGCTTTTAACTATGCATTCCTGACAGCTTAGATTTTAAACTTTTCTCAAGCTGGACAATGAAATTGGTCTGACCCTCTTAGATTAATTTCTGTTTCCCTTGTATTATCAAGTAGTGATTGGGGAATTGGGTGGGTTCTTACCAAAATGAAAAAATACTGATTTAGAAGAGAGAGGGAGAAAATCCAATGAGCATCCCCAGTCAAGTTAGTTTTTGCAGCTGTTTGCAGAAAAGATTTTGCCCTGATGTTTTTATGTACTCTAGGAAAGAAAGGGAGAGTGTATAAAATAAAATGGTTTCAGTTGAGAGTAACCTGTTGAAAGGTAGCAAGTCAGGCAAACTGACATGTCTTGTACAAGCTGATAGTGCCAAAGGGGATGCAACTTTAGAGGCAAGCAAGCAAGCAATCATGTTATCTTCCCAGGTTGCGCAGTGAGAAGCTCAGACATGCACAAAAGCATTGGCCGTGTTCAACATTAGGTCGGCTGGTCCGTAAGCAGATCGGATGTCCTCTCACCAAGCCCCCCTTTTGAGTCAGCTCAGCTCCTCTCCCAGAGGTCAGAGGAGACATAGGAAAGCTCCCCGAGCAGGCAATGGAAACACTGAAAGGGAGGTGAGGCTTGAATGCAGATAACAGGAGTGAAAACTAATTGATCTGAAAAAGCACTGTGATTGTGGGGTATAAAATAATGGCTCAGAAGTCACTTTTATTTACTGCAAGGCAGTAATAGCAGAGGGCAGATGATAACACTGAAAGGGTGACATTTTAGGGCTCTTTAATCTAGCAGAGAGAGGTGTAACAAGCAGCAGGGATTGCAATTTAAAGCCAGGCAAATGTAAATAAGAAATGAGGCACATTGCACAGGGGGTGCTGGCACACATCGAAACAGAGCAGGAAGGGTCTGGGGCTCCCCATCTCTTAACATCTTTGTGTCCAGACAGGCTGATTTTCTGGGAGATAAAAACAAGGTACTGAGCTCAACTGCAGCGATGACTGAAATTCAGAAGCCAGTGATGTATGGCAGAGCATTAGTCAGGCTAAGAATTCCTGCCTTTGCTTCATTCAGGTAGAGGCTTGACTGAAAAATACACCGTTCACCCAAACACCTCACCCATAGGGACCGTCCCAGGGTGGTGGTGAGCACATTCACCTTCAAAATGATGTGATGTTTGCATGGCTGAGAGAAGCATGCATCCTTTTATCACCCGGGGGAAAGCAGGGTTAGTCTGCGTGGAAGCAGCCGCAAGCAACGGTCTTTGAGCAGAGGCCTGGGGCCAGGAGAAGTCATCGTGGTGTCTGCAGGAACATGCCTGCTGCTCACACACATCGACCTGATGCCAACCACAGCGAGGGCCGTATTGGGTGATCCCTCCTGTCCGTGACAACCTGCACTCCTGGGAAAACAAAATGCTTTTGCCTCTGCACCCCATAAGTGCTTCCAGCAGCTTGGCCAAGGGCTGCTCAGAGGCATTGTCCCCGCTGCCTGGGAAGCCTTTCCGTGAAGGCTCTGTGGCCATCTCAGGACAGCCTCTGCCTGGACATCCTTTCTTTCCCCTGCTCAGAAATGTTTCCAAGGCTCATTCATAGCATCAGCACATCTCTCCCTCCATGGGTCTTTCAGGATCCCCTCTTGTAGTGTGCCCCTGAGGGCAGAGCCCTCCTTGTGCTCCCCTCGCCTAACCACGCTGCCTGTTCCCAAAACCTTTATTTCTGTGAAACACCCTAAGCCTCCCGTAAGCTCAGCTAATGTGCTGTGACCTGTCCTGCTAATCTGCAGGCAGCTGCCCAGGCTGCCAACATATCACAAGGGTTTGGGATAAGGGAATTCCATGCCGAAAGCCCTACCTTGCCTCTGGCATGCGGAGTGGGGCAAGTACTGCACAGCAGGTAGGAAAAACACCTGCAAGTGATCATTAAGTGGTAATGTTTTCCCAGAAAGTGGCAAATCTGTCAGCCTGGACTTCATCATTGTAAACAGTTTTTATTTTAAAAACAAACAAATAACTGGTGAAAGTCTTCCAGTAGCAGGTGCTGGCTCCATGCTAAGCCCAGCCTTGTAGCCTGTAATTCGCAGTTTTCTATTTGTTCTATCTGCTATTTATAGCTGGTCAAATCTCTCCATCCCACCTCATGTTTCCGACTTGCTCTATCTTCCCAATTAATGTATTTACTGTGAGTATTTTAATAAAACAAAAAAAATGTTTGAATGAAAAATATAGCCTGTGGCCAGGGTGCTGCTGACATGAGCTGTTTGCGAGGGCACGGGTCAGCCAGGGAGTCTTGTGCTGTGATGGAGGTTGAAGAAATGGTGAGATGGGAAAGGAGGTGGCGCACAGGCAAAGTGAGGGACAGAGCTCAAGAATAACCGGGTCTTTCCCGGTGGTGTGAACTGCAGTATTTTCACTGGCTTTGCTTGAAGCACTACCCATTTCGTGCCAGCTGCGGAGGTTGTCCCAGGTCCCAGCTAGGGCAGCCGGCTGCAACAGGTTGGCCCCTGGCTGGGTAGGGAGAGACAGGCATGGGAAAACCGACATTGTGTCAGTCTAAAGAGGAAGCTGTTTAATGAAGAGCCTGGCCACGCTTTTGGAGGAGTTTGACTGGGACACAGATGCTGCAGTTGATTGCAGGCTGGCAGGTAGACTGTGACTCTGCAGCTGAAACCGCTCTGAAACCCTGGGGCAGAGAAGAGCCCTGAAACCTCTGGGGAGATGTGACACCAGCCAACGTGGAATAAATGGGTTGAACAAGCCATGTATGAAAAGACACCCACGTGCCACTGAACCTCACTTTATCCTCCACTCCTTTGCAGATGTCCTTCTTATTGCAGGTCAGCTTCCACTATCTACACAAGCCAAGACTGCAGCTGCCTTGCTGTGTCAGCTTCACATTTTCTTCACTAGGCTTATATTTCCTTATGTATGTGCAAGTTTAAGCATTGCATTATAGCCTCAAGCAGACACCAATCATGCCTCTCCCTTATTTAAATTCATTTTACCTGCCAACGCAACACAAGGTTGCTGCTATATCCACAAGATGGATATAACTGAGCCCCTGCTTTGTGGGGAGGTGTTTTGGTCTGTGTTATGAACTACATAGCCCTCATTGGCCTTAAAATCCAAAAATTTATCACATAGGCTACCACTGCCTTTCTGAAAAGGGTAGTTTCTTTCATTTCACAGAATCACAGAATCACAGAATCACTAAGGTTGGAAAAGACCTATAAGATCATCATATTGGGTCATTTAGGCAGCAAGCTCTAAACCAGAAATTTGCTTCTCTTTCATGTGTAGTGCATGATAAACACTTGTTCTGGATTTTTGAACAAGTTTTGCACTCCTCTGTGGTGGGAGTGTAGTCCACCTGGTTATTGGCTGAGTGGATATTTTCTCATCTTTTAGAGAAGATGGTACTGTGATCCCACTGCTCAACAGGAGGTACAGGTCCACATCCCAGCTCTTGCATGATCCCCTGAATGATTGCAAAGATGCCTCTCTCCTCTCCAAGAATCTCCACATCTGGAAAGTGGGGAGAGCCTTGCGGTGAAACGATGAAAGTGGTGCTGCCTGACGGGGCATGCTTCTGCTCACAGAGAAACCTAGGCAGCTGAGTGAATTGGGTATAAAGTGTAGATAAAGAAAGCCCAGAGTTTTCCTTTTTTAAGTGGTTCTCTACCCAGGATGCAAATTCTGGACCCTTAAAAAGGCCAGTTATGACTACTTGTTTATAAAAATAATGCAGCTGATCTAGAAGAGGAGGTTTAGGGTGTGTTTTGTTACTCTTAGGAGGTCTGCACTAAATTAGTTTATTACATTTTTTTACACCGGACAAGTTTCAAGCTGTTTTTTTAACAGGGCTGCTAGTGTAACAATAGGATGTGACCGAACTGTTAGCAGCCTCAGGCACTGTCCAATGATTCACCAAAGCATTTCACTTGTACCACAGCTGATATTTGTGTGTCGTTCAGCGTGCCAGACGGGAACATTCAATATTTGGGACTCGGATTCCTCCCAGACAGAAAGGCGCTTGGGAGGGACTGCAGCCTATCTCTGGGCTCCTTCCTTTAAAGAAAAAAAAAAAATATCTGATTAAGTTAATTATGTTTTGGGGAAGAAAAAAAAGAAGAGAAAAAGCAACTTATGAGATGTCAGGAAAAAGAAATAGAAAAAACTTTCTGAGAAAATGGCGTGAAACAATGCATTCTTGCCATCTTAGCTGTCTCACCTTTCCTACTGGCTTGGCTGTGATTTACATTTCTATCGATGAAACGGTGATCCTGATGTGAAAAATCTCTGCAAATAACCAGAGCAAAATCCATGCATCCCTTCACAATATTCCAGCTCAATATTGTAGTGAAATGAAAAATAGAAGAAAAGGATTCTTTTTTTAAATTGACTTTTGCTTTGGAAACTGGGCAACGGGGTGATCTCTTCTGGAATTGCCTTGGCAGATGTAGTAGCAGATGGACTGAATGCTGCAGGAAGCAAGGGCAGGGTCTTTCCATAAAACACCACCCCGCATTCCAGATCTCTCACCTAAGCAATTTTTTTTTATGCCAAATACCTTTTCTGACAAGATTTACAGGGGTCTTAAAGAGTCTTATCAAAAATCAGATTGGAAAATGGTCTAATGGCCCTTCCCGTCTGGTACAGAAGGGAGTTAACAGCATAATGATATGAGAATGTTTAGCAGTTTATGTGATTGCAAAAATATTTCTTTTATTCCTAGAAATGGGACCCAAAAAAAGGGTTTTATGAGTTTGACAGATTGCCCCGTTCTACACTGTCAGTTGCTTATTTCACCTCCAACAATACACAGCTGCAACATGTTTGATGTGCCTGTGAGCACAAATCAAAGCAGTGAACATCTCCCTAAATATTTCTCTAACAAAACCTGCTCAAGTAGAGTAGATTATCTACAGGAGTCTTACAGGAAGCACCTGCACTTGGGTATTTAGTTCAGCATTGTTACCTAATGCTGCTGACCTGTTCTGTGATCTTGAAAAAAAATGCTTTCTTTTTGTTTCCTCTCTGATCCCATCACTCTTTTGTCTCCTTACATGCTGAGTGCTTCATGGCAGAATCTGCCTCATCCCCTTTGTTTGCAGGAGGCTCTGCGCGGCTCAGTCAAAGCCTATAAAGAGCAATGTTGTATGAATAATGCCTGTCACCTGGGCAGAGCAACAAAGAGATCTGTCTCTTTTGCCCCCTTGTGTGTTGTGGCACAGTACCACTTTATGGTGTTGTGCAAGTTGGTGACATGGGTAGAGAGATAAGACCTCACCTTTGGATGCTGCTGCATTCCTGGTTTCTGGCACAGTAATGCAGCAATGCAGATGAATTTCCTGCCTGAACTAGATGCAATATAAAGCAGCTTAAAGGAAGATTTCTTCAATTTCAACTTCAAAGCAGACCCGAGGGTATTTTCATTGGAAGATGAACACCAGCATGGTCTCCTGTAAAGCTGCAGCTGCTGCTCTGAGACGTGAGCTTCGGTAAGTGAAGTCTGTTGGAAGTATCAGAGTTACTGAAGCCTAGCTTTCAATGACTGGATTGCAATGCTGTAACTCCCTTCCTGTGTCTCCCATACTTACTCTTACAATACCCTCCAGTCCACTTCAGATCCTCTACCTACCTGTGGACTGTCTACCAGACAGCAAAGGCTGGACATGGTGCCTGGACAGCCAGACTCACCACTGCCCCTTTGATGCCTGAGGGGGAGCCCATCAGGTCCTGTTTCCCCAGTCCATGTGCCTGTAGCACGTGGACAAGAGCACTTTCCAACCACAGGGTCTACTCTGAAAAGACAATGTTTTGGGCAGACCCAACATGCACTGAAGGCAGGCAGGTCACCAGAAGAGGGAGGAGGGAATTTCATACAAAGGTGGTCTGAGCTGTAAATGAAAGAAGAGCATATGAAAAACAAAGACAGTTTTCTGTAGCTTGGATCAGCCTGAGCTATTAAGACTCCCAGTCTGTACAACACTTCAGTCATGGAGTATTTAGGCTTTTTGTGTAACCAAGCTACCTGGCTTTGGGCTGTACTGTCTCATGGGGCTTTTTGCAGTTGCTGGACCGAAAACTTGGTTGCATGTAGTTTTTCTTTGCAAGTTTAATGGGGTTAAGAACCATCCGAAGGTAATGGAGATAAAAATCTTGTGACGTCTGTTTGCACTTTAAAAAATTGCATAAAAACCTGAAAACATGCAAATAAGCCCAGCATTTGATGAGTGATGAGCAGTCTTCCCTCTGCCTGTGTGACAGCCTGGAGCTGCTAGTGACTAGACAGGCTGTAACTACAGCTAAGAGAAAGCCACAAGAAAATGGCACTTGATTAATGAAGCAAAGTGCTAGCTTTCAGCCTTGATGGAGTCCCCAGTCAGGTGGGGTATGATAGCCCTGAGCAGTCCCTATAGCTGTTGACCCCACCAGGCTGGCTCAACACACAGTCCTTAGTGATTCTGGAGCAGGCAGTCATCTGCCTCTCTTTCAAATCACTCTGCCACTACCAAACCCTATTCCTACACCCTGAAGGTCCAGGTGGTACTCCAGACTGTCATCATGACAGCCAGGTTACCCCCAGGCTTGTAGCTGGTAGCTGGTGGAATCAGGCAATCAAATGCAGGATGCTCTGGGTTTCTCTTCAGGTGCTGCAGACAGTAAAGCTTGGAAGGTCATGGAGGAAGTACTAGCCAAAGCCTGCAACTGTGCTTGTAGCACCAGAGAAGAAAATGAAAGGGGAGCACTGGAAATGTGCACGTGGGATGAATTCCACCAGCTACGTCTTTCCAGCCCGCGTCCAACAGTGGCCAGCAACAGTGCTCCTAGGAAAGATGTCAGGGCTCGGAGGGGCAAGTGTGGAGTAAGCACATCTCTGCCCTTCACCCTCTGTCATGGGTATCCATTCCAGCTAAGCAGCTCAGTCAATGAGCAGCCAAAGACAGGCCGTGGAGCAGGATAACTCATACCCCTTCTGACACATGCCATCATTATTTACAATGTTCCTGAGCCTTGCTGACTGCCTTCAAAATTATAGAAGTTGGCCTGATGGTACAGAGCTAACTGAAGTCAGATAGTACTTCCTCCGTCCCCTAAGAGGGAAACTCACTGAACTCCCCAGGCCAACTCTCAGAAGCCAGCAATAAGAATGGGAAGAAAAATTGCATAACTTACTGCTATTTGCAATGGTCCTGTGCGTTCTAGCTACCCAGGCCCCTTCTGAGTACTGCTAAGTTCATGGCTAATGTTAAAATGTGTGTTATTCCACTGGAATTCCCCACCCTTTAACTTCTTTTCCTCCACTGCTTTTGTGGTTATGAGAGAAAGGGCAGGTGTTCCCAACTGTCCCTCGTGATACCATTAGTACACTCATATTGATGACCCCCTTACTCTTCTCCTTTCTGAGGCAATGCATCCCAGTACTTTCAGGGTCTTGCCAGACAAGAGTTACCCCACAGTCATTCTCACTATGTTATCTCCCATGACTTTAGTCAAGCCTTTGACACCGTTTCTCACAGCATTCTGCTGGAGAAACTGGCTGCTCATGGCTTGGATGGGTGCACTCTTCGCTGGGTAAAAAAATGGCTGGATGGCCGGGCCCAAAGGGTTGTGGTGAATGGGGTTAAATCCAGTTGGCGGCCGGTCACAAGTGGTGTCCCCCAGGGCTCAGTACTGGGGCCAGTTTTGTTTAATATCTTTATCAATGATCTGGATGAGGGGATCGAGTGTACCCGCAACCAGTTTGCGGATGACACCAAGTTGGGTGGGAGTGTTGATCTGCTTGAGGGTAGGAAGGCTCTACAGAGGGATCTGGACAGGCTGGATCGATGGGCCGAGGCCAATTGTATGAGGTTCAACAAGGCCAAGTGCTGAGTCCTACACTTGGGTCACAACAACCCCATGCAACGCTACAGGCTTGGGGACGAGTGGCTGGAAAGCTGCCCTGCAGAAAAGGACCTGGGGGTGTTGATTGACAGCCGGCTGAATATGAGCCAGCAGTGTGCCCAGGTGGCCAAGAAGGCCAACGGCATCCTGGCCTGTATCAGAAACAGTGTGGCCAGCAGGACTAGGGAAGCAATTGTACATTTGTACTTGGCATTGGTGAGGCTGCACCTCGAATACTGTGTTTAGTTTGGGGCCCCTCACTACAAGAAGGACACTGAGGTGCTGGAGTGTGTCCAGAGAAGGGCGACGAAACTGATGAGGGGTCTGGAGCACAAGTCTTATGAGGAGCGGCTGAGGGAGCTGGAGTTGTTCAGCCTGGAGAAGAGGAGGCTGAGGGGAGACCTTATTGCTCTCTACAATTACCTGAAAGGGGGTTGCAGAGAGGTGGGTGTTGGTCTCTTCTCCCAAGTGACAAGTGATAGGACAAGAGGAAATGGCCTCAAGTTGCGCCATGGAAGGTTTAGATTGGATATTAGGAAAAATTTCTTTACTGAAAGGTTTGTCAGACACTGGAAGCGGCTGCCCAGGGAGGTGGTTGAGTCACCATCCCTGGAGGTATTTCAAAGATGTGTGGGTGAGGCACTTAGGGACATGGTTTAGTGGTGGACTTCACAGGGTTAGGTTAATGGTTGGACTTGATGATCTTAAAGGTCTTTTCCAACCTAAATGATTCTATGATTCTATGTGATGGGTGAGCAGACCTGTGGCAGGAGCTGCACGCCAGCTGATATAAAGGCATTGGGACCTCAGCAGTGTGCTTTCAGAGGCCCTTTTACACCATGCCCACAGTGCCAGCCTCCTCCCCGAGCATTGCTACAGATCAGTTAGAGCCCCATAAAGCCCATGAGTCAGAGAAGGGCTCCAGGCTGCCTTAATTTGTTTTCATAATCCTGGGCTTTCTCATGCAATGGGAATCCCTCTTCACTGAGCCACTGGGGGGTGTCTCCCTGAGCTTCCCCAGGTCCCTTCTTGTCCAGCAGGCATTTGTATTGCTTTTATCTCATTACACATCTGTCTTGTATTATTGTACATCTTCCTTTCCAGATCATTAAAGAAACCAGCAAGTGGCAGTGAAGAAGGGCTGCTGACCAGTGAAGCAGCCTTGCCAGGGAGGAAAGTGGATAAACAGGTAAGTATTATTGTGTCTGGGTGAGAGCATGTCAAGCTCCAGATCAGGGAAATCTGGGAGTCTTGTATAATGCAAGGGATCTCAAGATACTAAAAATACAAACTTGCCAACAAACGCGACAGTACGGATTTACAGCAGAGCCCAGACAATGGGTGGACAGAAATCCCAACAGCCCCAGACAGTCCCACCTGATCAAGTTCCCCAGCTGCTGCCTTTGACTTCAAGGCTTTATGAAGGGGATTTGAAAAACATGGTATATCCCATTACTTCTTGCTGGAAAGCACTTGAGTCCACTGACTCTTCTCTTCTAGGCCAGTCTAGCAGAGGAAAGCTCCTCCTGACTTGTGGGCCTAAGTTAGCAGCCCTTTTGTTCTGTGTCGGGACTGAACTGGTGGGATGGGAGAGCCTAAGAGAGGCTGTATTAGAGCCCAGTACCCATTTAACTGTGGATAAAAGAAAACCCAGAAAATGGATGAGAAAATCAGGAGAGAGCCATCACACTCCATGGATAGAGAGCTGGTAGAGCTTCACTCCAAGACATCTGTTAAGGTCAGCTGGATTTAAGTACTTTCTTTCTTGGAAGTAAGCGTAAGCGGTTCTCTGAGTAAGATCTCAGAAGCAGGCTTGGGCAAGACCTGACGGTACAAACGTGACTGCAGTCAGAAGGCACTCTCCCTTTCCCTTGAGAGACAAACTCACTAACCTCTGTGGGATGGGGGATCAGCACTGGGAATGAGAGCAAGGATTGCACAACACACTATGTTAGAAACCAGGCTTGACTCCCAGACAGTGTAAATTTGAACAAAGTGCTATACTGGGTCAGATCAAAAGTCCACCTTGTACATCCTCCTGGCTTTGGCAGCAACTAAAGCATAAAAACTGGGCCTTGACAGAGGGATCTTTTCCCTTGTGGGTCCTCTTAGCATCTGACAGCTAGCACTGCAGACATGTCCAGAGATGGAGCTTTGGCTAGGCAATTGTATTTGACAATGAGAGGCTTGTCATGGTCTGGTGCCTTGTTGGAGCCACTGAGATAGTTGTTTTCCATGATATCCTGCAGCAATGAGTTCCACAGGGTGGTCATGTACTGTGTGAAAGGGGGGACCATAAAGAAATGGATAGAGAGGCCAAGTGAATGTACACTGTGCAAAACGCCCCCCACCCACCCCTTTCCCAACACACACAAAACTGAAGACTATGAATCTTTCAATCAGTGCTTATGAAGAAATCCTGCAGCTATACCATACAGAAGAAATGAAGGAAGGCCATGTTTGAAATGGGTTGTTGGTCATTGCCATGTGAGGGACATCCTCACAGGAATTCTGCCAAGTAATTTTAATTGTGATGCTGTGAAAATGTTGTGTAAATAATGTTTATGTGATACATGTATTGCACTTATTACCAAGCCATAAAAGAGCTAGGAAAGAAGAAACTGAAACACAAAATGCTTTGTGATGCCAGAACACTTTTCTGGTGAGTATCAGTTTGCAAACCGCAATGTAAGTTGATGCCCACAATTCAATTGACCTCCTGGAAGCAAAGGTAAACAGGAATAGAAGGGCAGGGATCTGCGGTTCCCTCTTCCCTCCAGAGAAATTAATTCTGTATCAAGCTCTGCCCTATTTCACTGGCATTCTCTCAGCCCCTGAGCAACTGAGAACAAAAATATCAAGAAGTATCCTAACAGGTGTGCGGGGAAGGGGGCCTGTGAGACATGCTTGGCAGTTTTGAGAGCAACCACACAGCTCCCAAATCTAACGAGGAAACCTGATGCCCACCTCCAAAACCACACAAACCAAACCAAAAAGATGGCTTAAGAAAGCAGTCTGTTCTGAAAGGCTGCACTGTCGCAGTGGGAAGTGTCTGAACCAAAGTCTAGCTTCCCGTGGCTGAGAAAAAAGTCCATGTTATCTCCCTTCCCCAAACTTGCAATCAAAAGTCAAACTCTTTGGTTTGGCAGAACTAACTCGTTTCTTTAAATATGGTCTGGCTGTAGAAGAGTGTCAAAAGAAGCTGAGGAAGCACAAGGTGTATCCACTCCCCCGAGCGAGACAAATTGCTGTGCTCAAGGGCTGCCACAGGAAGGCAAAGTCTGTCGCCTACACCACATGGTAGGACCCCTGAGAGTAAGGACCCCCTCACTACAGTGGCTGGTGGTTGTAGAGAGAAATCTCCTCTGGGAGTTATTTACCAGCATCTTTTTGGCAAACAGCAGTTATCTGCTGTGTAAGCTGTGACATACATTGGTATCACTATTATAGACCGCTGGTCCTTCATCTTATTTAGTCTGTTAGCAGCTAAATGTGTAGAGTCTGAGTAATGGCATTTAATGGGAAGAAAGGCAAGTTCTAGAATTAATCTGCCCTCCAGGAGTAGATATTAAATAAAGAAAAGCAATCACCAAGAAGGTAAAGCCAGAGATTGTCTCAGCCTGTTCCAGCTCAGCCTCTCCCAAACACAGACCCTATTCTGCTCCTGTTGCACATTTGTGTCTGAGGAGCCAGGCTAGAGAAAGGAGAGTAGGGTTGCTTGCATGTGCTAAGGACAGGCTGGAGAGCTGCAGACCTTCTTGCTGCCACCTGCCTGCGGTGTGGATAGGAGGTGAAGGCCCCTGGACATCACCCTCTGCCTCTGAGGCTCCTGCAACCAGGGATGCTGTTGGCCTGCTGCTGCCAGGCTCCCAGTGCTCGGGAGCTTCCCTGGGATGCTCTCCAGGCTGCAAAAGGAGAAGAAAAGGACATGTGGAGGAGGACAACTTGGGTGTGCATGATTCCCATGGTGGCAGAGGCTATGGCATGGGAGGGTGGAGTGAAGGGGATGTCCTTGTAGCTCAGCCAACCCAACAGGCAAATGCTGCATGTAGAGAGCCACTGTCAGCTTCCTAAATTAAAGCTGTCGGCAGGTTCGGACCACCCAGTGTGGCAAGAGAGATTCAGCAGTACCTCCCTGTCATTTTGAACTCACTGTGTCCTGTAACATCAAGGCCACCGCAGAGCCAGGATCTGGCACAGGACAGCATAGTCCAGCTCTCTGGGAGCCACAGTCCCAAATCTCACATCTGCTTTATGAAAGGAAGTGAGCCTGGCCACACTCCCTCCCAGAGAGAGCCCAGGGAAATTAGACACGGAGAAGAAACAGAGGAAGCACTGAAAATGGAGAGGTGAGTGGGGCTGGTGTGAGTCAGGGCTTTGGTAGAGCCCGTTTTCCCTCTTGGAGCAAGGGGATGGGTGGGGAAGGGATGTGCTCTAGCCCCTGACCCTGCAGGTCCCTGTTTTGCATTCCCAGCTGGCATGAGGGATGTCAAAATGGGCTGCACCGACAAACTGTGGCCGCTCATCAGCGGGGTTGCATCAGTCTCTGGCACAGTGGAGCCAGGAGCAAGCGCAGTGGAAGCCAGGGGCTTGTAGAGGTGTCTGGCTGGCTTTGCTCTGTGTGTACATGTGCTCACATTGACATTTACATACATCTCCACTCACACAGAAACTGAACTGGAATCAAGATAATTTCGAATAACAGAATGGGATTTCTCAATGGCAAATCCGATCTGAGCTTCACCCTGTGGATGCTACTTGCATAAACCTCCCGTCCTTTCTGTCACCCTTTCCCACTGCTCCCCATCCTCCTGCAGACGAACCCGCCTTGTAACACCTCCGCTTGCTGGCACCGAAGTCGCTCAGTGCAACATCCTGCTCTCCCACATGGGAACGCCGGACCAGTTTGGTACTCCCTCGAGGTGTTGCCTGCAGCACCTGATACTCAAAGGCCAGTGACTAAGAGACTGACAAGTGCCTGGGAGGAACTGCTGGCTGCAGCCTCGCTCCGTTAGCATGAGGTGTGCCAAGAGTCTTGGAGCTGATCAGCCCAGGAAACAGCTTCCTGATGCAATTAAGATAGAGGTAAATTCAGAGACATCTTGCCAGTCTTCTGAGCCATATGTTGCTAATTAAAAGTCAGCCTGTACATTCAGGATCAAGGACAGGGCTGCGTACTCTGGTGGTAGAGAACATTTCTGCATGATCTTGTGACACTGGTGTCTGGATCTGCAGAACATGGTTGTGGCTACCTGTGAGTGAGAGGTTTCCCTTGGACGCTTTTGGCTTATGTTGCATGCTTGCTCCATTTTAAAAGCTTGTAAAAATCAGAGAGGCAGGACTGTCCCATAGGTCGGGTGCTGGAATGGGGCTCAGTAGTTTTCAGTTTTGCACTTGAATCAGCTGGCTTTGAAGCATGATGTTGGGAAAGCTACCTTACTTGTGCCTCCGTTCACGTCATACAGGCCAGGGAGTGCGAAGCGCGTCCTCCAGTGGGACCCTGCCTGAGAAATACATCTTTGAGTCAAGGACTGACTCCTATTCCAAGTACGCAGCACAGCGAGTCCCTAGTCTCTCTCACCCTTAAGACAGCTGTGATACAAATGGTCAATCATCAGAGGATTTTTTTTCCAACTGTGAATTAAATTTTAACAGGGCATCATTTTCTCTACAGCTGACAAGCATTTCTGTAGGAAGTTTTTTGAGCCCAGTAAGTGAATAGGGTTTGTGCCCTGACGGTAATTAATTGATAGATTCAGTTTTGGGTTTAGGAGATAACATGTGCTCTAAGGTGGTCCACTGAAATCAGAAACAACACCACACAACTGAAAAACAGCTCGACCAAAGGATTTCACAATGAGACTTTCACAGCTAAGGCATTTGGGATTGTTGGATATGGATTCAGTTCCCAGCCACAGATTTGCAGCATGAGCTGAGGCTCTCAGGTTCCTCAGCTGTAGAAAGGGAACGATACTCTATCCCCTCTTTATGGGAAGGTTGCAAACAAGTGCAAAACTAAGAGGCTGGTAGAGCCTCCAGCAGCAGGAGCCACAAGCACGTGGTGAAACCACATGCCTGACTATCTTGATGGTTGCCTGTGGGATCTCAAGAGACTAAAATCCCTTCTCCAAATCATTCAAAATCACAAACTTAAGAAAGCAGAAAACCCAAAGGCAAATAATCTGTTTGAAAACAGGACATGAATTAATGGACAGTTATTATTGTGTAGAGTGAATATTCAGTGTGTATTTATTTAAGTTTCCCTCTCCTACCTTCCACTTTTATGTTTTAAAGCAATTCAGAAACAAGCTAAAGAGATGTTTCACACCAGCTCCTTCAGGTTTGGGATCGAGTAACTTTTTTCCTCCTTCAGCTGTCGAAGGAAGCTGATTGCTGGGAACTGCCAAGAGACTGGATTAGCGTCTGCTGAACGTTGCCAGTTCCTAGGACTGGTTGAAAGCCAGGCAGTGCCCTTGACGGCTCCCCCCATCATTGTTCCCCTCCCAGCCATCTCTGATGGCCACCCAGCTGTTCTCCCACTCCAGCCCTCAGATTTACAGTCTGTCACGGCTCACAGCTGCGAGCAGGGCTTGAACAGGGCTGGCCTGCTGTGGTTGGAAGGACTAGCTCTCGTTTCTGGGAGTTGCCACCTTGCCTTCAGAAGAGCGAACAAAACTGCACAGTAAAGTCTTGAAGTGGATGGGTCCCAAAGCAGCAGATCTGCCCAAGCATGCAAACAGCTGGATGCAAGGGCACCAAGAAACACAGAGTCACTTCTTAGATATTTCAAAGGATTCTTAACTATTGTTTGGAAGGTCAGCACAGCCAGTTGTTTCACAGCTGCTCCAAACATATGAGAAGGCGGCTGCAGCGAAGATTTGCTACATCACTGTTTGGCCATTGGGAGGAAGACACAATGCTTCATCAGCTCACTCCTCAGCACTGGGACCATTCTCCAGAGTACTGTCTTTTAATGCTGGTTCTTCAACACCGAAAGATCACACTATTACCTGCCAATGGCTGCCAGTTTACAGGACTGATCTGAGACCTGCAATAATGCACCACTGACTTGATGGCGGGCTGATGGCTCTCAAAATGCCAGAAAATGGGTTCAAGGGTTGTTCCATGTATTTTTTTTTTATGTTTCCCAGCTGGTTATGTTCAATCCTGGGCCAGATACCTAAAGGAAGAGGACTCGAAACAGCACTGAGACACCAGCTGCTGCTATTTCAGCTCTAAGCCTAGGTATATCAGCTTTCCTGAGGGATCCTCAGAAAACCGCGAGACCCCCTATGAGTCTACAAGCTCCAGAAATGCCCTGCTCATGCAGCTTTTCAAAGTACAGCCAGTGTATTCATGCCCTTGTCGCCCAGGTCTGTCCCTGTTTAGTTCCTGAAGGCTGGGAGATGTGGTGCCAGGCATGCAGCCTGGGACAACAGCGCAGGGAGGCAGTACAGCCTGAGGACTCCACGACACCATCACCCCATAGAGCCACAATGTGCTCCTCCAGCTTTGGAGCATCTTCTCCCCAGCTGCCAGAGGCTTGCTCACCAGAGATGCTCTGGCATATTTATTTGCTCTGGTTTCAAATCCCCTCTCTTCAGCCCATGGTAATGCTCGCACTGCTGTGCACCCAACCTGCTGCATCTACAGGTTGCTAGAGTAGTCCTCTCCCCCCAGCCCTTCTTCTCAATTTGCCAATTCTTCTTCTCTCTACCCCCTCTTTAAGCTCCTTTTTTTGGCTGGGAGTAGACTCTTAGACTTACTGCCAAGATCGGCATAGGGCTGGCAGTTCCCCCTTTCCCTGTTGCAGGGTCATGCCAAGCTCTGGAGTCACTGCCTGGGGAAAGGGTGATCCTCTGTAGTCATTCCCCTCCCCTCCACCCAAATGCTGGGAGCTGCTTTAGCTCTTTCTGTGCTTTTATCCCTCACACCAAGAAAATTAACCACTAATGAGAACCATTTGGCTTGCAAGTTCTCACTGCTTTTTCATATCAAGGTCGCCTAAAACTACTCCACTAGCCGAGAGTCATGGAAAGTGCTGGTTGTATAGCTTTTGCTCCTCAGATCCAAAAGCTTTCAGCTTCACAGCCAGCCCAGACTGCTGTCTTCCCTCTGGTCCAACCACTGAGGCTGCTGGCCACTTCTGTGTGGAGATGCTGCAGCTGGCTGGGACTCTCCTGAACAGTTTCTCACACCAGCAGGGCTTTGCCAGCTCCTAAATTAATCAAATTTCTTTTCCACTCCCTGGAGCTCCAGGGTGCATCTCCCATTTTTGAGCTTTCTCCCCTCAGCAGAGATTCCTGAAATTCCTTAAATTAAGAAGTCGGTTAAGTAATTGCAACAAATAATTTTTCTTCTCCACAGTTGTGGTGTCTGTTATTCCTAAGGATCTCAGCACTCATCTCAAATGCACTGTGATACAAAAATGCAGCCATCTCTGAAGTAGTGTCTCCCAGGTGGGACCCAGGTAATGTCTAGCAATGCTCACGAGCATGATGTTTCATTCAGAGAGCCCACACTGTGTTCCCACACCACCAAGCAGCACAGAGGGATCATTAGTATCGTTTCAGAGCTGGGAGAAAGCTGGGGCCACTTGGTCTGAGCTGAACAATTGTGTGATGTGTACAGGATGATTTAGAAGCTACAGCGCCGGAGTGGGAACCATGCATGAAATCAGATGTTTGCAATGAGCAAGACCACGAGAACTGGGCATGTGGCACAAACCATGGATAGCTCCAGGACCGAGGAGCTGGGAGTTGGGGGAGCTTGGAGCCCTGCCTAATGGGGATGAGGGCAGCTTGGTGAGCAGCACCAAACACTGTTCTCGCAGAGGGGGCTGCGTAAACACACTCCTTGGCACTTGGGCAGTGAACAGAGAAAATTCTTTTTCCTCCCAAGAATGTGTGCAGGGTGGGATCTTGGAGCCCGGCCTTTGAATAACGCCAGGCACACCACATTCCTCCTCTGCTCTGCGGGGCCAAGGGGTGTGCAGAGTCCCCTCGGTGGAGGACTGCTGTGCGTGAGGATGCTCTTCCAGTCGCTTCCCTGAGGAGCCAACAGAAAGATGTGGCAGGATTCAGGATAAAGACCCTGTGCTCCTGTCATTCCCAGGAGTTACTGGGATTAGCGTCAGGCCTGACAGATACTCCTGTGTGTGTCTGGGGCCTGAGACTGTTCCCTCAGGATCACACCAAAGGCCTTCAGAGAAGGATGTAGGCACAGATCGTTCCTTCACTGCCTGGAAGCACTTCTATACTGCAGGGAGGCTTCCCTGCGCAGCACGTGGACCGGTTTGATCCTGGATACAGCCCAAATGAGAAGCACTTCTAAGATCTTGTGCTGCTCCAGCAGAGCCCTACCTCCCAACAGTTCAGAGCATCGTCTTCTCCAGCAGCCTCCCTGCAGCCAAAACATTTGACACCATTGACAACCAGGGCTTTCTCTTAATGGGTAATGACTGTCTTACCTCCCATGGGCCCTGTGAGGATTAATGAGTTAACCGCTTCAGAAATGTACAAGTGACTAATAATAATATAGGAGTGGCATAAATCTTTCACAATGAGCAGCCTGTCAGATTCAGCCTTTTCATTCTCTTCCTTGAACTGCACTCACTATGAAGTTGAGTTGTTCTTGCATTTGTTTGTTGATTTAATCCATGAAAAAATCCTGTCAGCTCTTTTTTTTGGTGTTTTGGTTTGTCCTGTGACTTAACAGCAAATATTTGAAATTCAGTGTGTGTTAATGGGGGTGGATCCTCACAAATAGTGGGTGTTGCTGATCCCTGAGCAGATAAGTAAGTATGTTCTTTTGAGAGGCAAAAATCATTCTGCCTATTTTGTGCAGGGGGCTGAAATGTGATGCCTAAAATTATCTTAAGCAGTAAAATACAGTTTCTCATGGAAGTGAAATAGTATCGTACTCCCATGGGTCATCCAAAGGATTTGAACCTAGGCACTATGAGCACCAAACAACCAACCTTCTCTGACTTTGGCTATGGAAACTGCTCTGTCATCTGGGTTCTCCAAGTGACTGGGCAGCACTGCAAATGCAATCCTTCCCAGGATCTTTATTTTCACCTGTTGCTGAACTTGAATTGTTCTTAGTGCATGGTGCTGTATGAGGGCTCTGTGTTATTAGATAACCCTGAAGCATTTTGGTAGCAGCAATAGCTGCATCTCCAGGGAAGCTGGGCACCTCACGGGACCTTGCAAAGGTCTAACGTTCAAACAACATCATACAGCTGTGTCCAGCTCGCATGGTACCTTGTCTGCCTTCCCCACTGTGAAGCCATATGTTGCTGTGGCGATGCTGGGATGTCATAATTGTTTCCACAGCGATGCACTGTGATGTCAAAAGGAGAGGATTAGGATGACTTTGTGGCCAGATCAGGCAGAGCAACTGCTGTCTTCAATTACAGCAGTGGGGAACAGAGCGCATCCAGGGACATGGTCATTGCTTTCTCTGGCAGAGCTCCTTCCTGTCCTTGCTCACCTCTCCCTGCCACTGCTGCCTGTGCCCTGATGGGAAAGTCCCCACCCTAGAGCAAAAGCCAGCAGGTTCTGACATCCCTTCTCCTGCTGACCCAAGCAGGGTTGCTGCAGGAGTGCTGTAGAGCCAAGCCCTGCCAGTGGTGAGGAGCAGGCAGGGACTAGGTGCTGGTACCAATTAGCAGCCTGAATGGGGTTATTACAGGACAAGCTCTGTTTAACTTAACTGCTAACAGACTGGCTCTGTCAGTTGGAAGAAATCACAGACAAACAGACTTAATGGGGGCCCGGAGGAGTGGGGGCAGGGATCATGGTGGCTTCCTCTCTTCTTATGAGCGGTGTATTTTGTAAAATACAAATGTAATTGTCCTTTGAAACACATGTACAGCAGAATGGGGAGGAGGGCGGGAGACTCGCGCTGATCAGCTCAAATCTATGGAGCGATCTGCGTCCCGAAGAGCCTGGGTTGCGGCACATCTGTTTCATGGTCTCTTCTTGTCACCAGAGAACAATAGCAAGGCTTTCTCGTGTTGCCAGGCAGCTTGGGCTGCTCCAATGTCACCACCAACCAAACCTGGGCCCAGGGGAAAGCCTCTGCACCTTCCCCTCTCCTGCAAACCTGGCACTGCCACGGACTATGTCCAGCGCACTCCGCTCCTCCGGTAACCCCCTTGTCTGCTTCTGACTCCCCGGTGCTGTGCTGTCCGAGCTGCCTTCCAGCCTGGCCGTGTGCCCTGCAGCAGCGCTGGCAGCTTGAAGCAACCAAGCCTGACTCCAGCTCTGATCTGAGGCACAGCATGGTCTGACAGGGACTTGCAGTTCTCACAGAGAAGCTGCATGAGCAGAAAATGGATTGAAAACCCTACATGCAGCTGGAGCTACTGTCTGCAGATTTTGTCAAGCCAGATGGGCTCTTTCCTGGATGCAAGGAGGGAAGAGCAGACAGAGCACCATATTCTCCTCAGAGCAGGACTCCGGCTCATTCAGAGCACAGTCCAGTGGCCACAGAGGTCTGTGGAGATCCCTGCAGAGGCCAGGTGGCTCTGTTGGGACCCCTGAATTCACAGGTCTTTTCTGGATTAGGAACACTGGCGATTTGTTTTTACGAGGGAAGGAATGCCACTGGCATGTTAAGTGGATGGTGTGTGTGGGGGTGGTTCTGGAAAACCCATGGCTGTTAACAGCATTGCTCACTGTATCAGGATTGTACTGGCTGAGATCTAGGAACTTCTTAAGGATGAAGAAGAGCCTCTGCCTTCTAAATTCTGCACGTTGACCTCTGGGAAGCTGGACATGGAGGAGAAAAGCAAGTTACACATCTTGTATATGCAGACACTGCCTTTGAGTACTGGATCATAGCAAAACCTTGGTGGCCCCTCCTGCCCAGACTGGAGCAGATTTTCAGTTTACAGCATCTCATCACAACATCAGGTGTGGAGAGGAAAAGTGAGGGGTGGGTGAGCAAGAAAGCCCTTTCCTGGTGGGAGGCAGCAGGGACAGCCTGCCGGCAGGCTGTCAAACACAGCAAGCAGTAACCTTTGCCCGCCACACTCTGAACTTGTCTCCATGAGAGATCAGGGCTCCCAGCTCCTCCTCATTTCAACATTTAGCTGGAGCTGGGCACCCACTGCTTCCCACAG
Source organism: Gavia stellata (assembly GCF_030936135.1). NCBI lineage: Eukaryota > Metazoa > Chordata > Aves > Gaviiformes > Gaviidae > Gavia > Gavia stellata. Next base: position 20,131,605 of record NC_082595.1, read on the forward strand.
AGGGCAAGATGCCACTGATTAACTGCATGCTCACAGTAACTTAGGATAGAAAACTACAATGTAGTATGCGGCCCTTCAAAGATTGCTGACCCCTACCCTATGCTACTGACTTTCTGCTTCTAAGCAGGCACTTGACATGACCACTTTTTGTTCGGTGTCAGCTGGGTATTTCTTGTGGAAGATGACACAAGAGACAGGGCTACTGCAGTGCATTAATTTAGTAAAGATTAAGAATTTGCAGTTGACTAAAATCATAGCAATGGAGAGAAAAGAGCTTTGGCAGAGGTGCAAGAAGGTTATAGCAGGGGCTGCAGGGCAGGAGCAGGGCACAGAGCAGACCTGCGGGGCCAGGGCTAGGCTAGTGGGGACACTGCAAGGCAGGAGCAAAGGCAACTGTAAAGCTGTGCAGTTCTGGATGGCACTGGCATTGCGAAACCATGGCTCGTGGTGATATACTGAACACATCTTCAGAAGCAAAGCGGTGGTTGCGTTAACAGAGCACACATGGCCTCCTCCTGAGTAGCATCCCGTTGCATGGTGTGGCCTTTTAATATGTGCCAAAGGGATCGAGTACAAGCAGCACGTACATAATAAATGTGACACATCAGAACAACAATACCGCACTCCCAAAGAATGCTGGAAATGCCGCAGAATTCACTGAAGATGCCCCAACTCCCCCTTAACTGTTGTGCCAGTAACTATTATTTCTAATGTTAATAGTGCCTAGTAATAAATAGTGGCGTAACTCCAGGTCCCTGTAGACCAGGGTTAATGGGATGGTACTGAAGCAATGTAATCAGCAGCAGAGCTCAGCTTGGATTTCCAGGCTCTTTCTTTTTGACGGCACATATCACAGCTGGAAAAAACAAGGCACCAAAGACAGGCAGGTACCGGGTAGGGGTGCATCCTCCTGCAGCCATTCCTCAAGTTGCTGGAGTTCAGAGCATCCTGGAAGAAAACGAGTGGCAAAAGACCCTGAGAAGTCACACAGGCTTTCCCCCTGCACCAGAGGTAGCACTACCTCGTAGGGTTGGGCTAGTGAAGTTTTTACTTGGCTAAGGAAATGCTGGCAGACAATGCTGAGGTGGAGGGGGAGAGAGGGAGCTTTTCCTTGCCAACCTGTGTGAGTAATGCTCACATAGTAAAGCAGACGGAACCCCTGGACAGGAAGGTGCTTTCATCCTGTTTTTTCCATCCCTCTGTGATGTGCCGACTCCCCGCATCCCTTTTGGATACCTCTCCCATGTCTGGACGTGGGAGCCTGGAAGAGCTGCTGACTGAGATGGGATGGATCCAAATACCTCAGCACGGATACAATCTTTTAAACAAGCAACTGGTGTAATACTGTGATACTGATATGATACAGCCTGGCCCTCCATGGAAACAGCTTGGAATCCTCGCTATGGCAAAACCAGCCTCTGGACCAGGGCTTCCTCCCTTTGCCGGTCCTGCTACACACCCCTCTGGGAGGGGGCTGGGAGGGGGAGGAAGGGGTTAAAAAAGCCAGTGCGGCCCTGACGACCCATCTGCCACCTCATCTCGTGTGACACGAGTCATTCGATTTGGGGGGGGGGCGGGAGGGCAGGGAGCAGCTCTCTTTCTCTCCTGTTTGCTGAACCTCTGATTATCATTTCTGTGCAGTCGAGGAGGTGGCATGCCATTGTGCGTCAGCTGGGAGAGCCTGCTGAAAGGGGGGCTTCTCCCTTTCTTAAAGGAGACGGCCCTTCCTAATCCTTCCCTGCACGGAGGAATCGCCCTCTTCCCAGAGAGCGTTCCCCACCAGGAAAGGACCCTCACATAGCTCCAGCCCACCCAACCATCTGAGCTCCAGCCCTGGGGGCACTGGGCTGATGCCTTGACAGGGATGCCCCCCAGGAGGGAGCAGGGAGCCAGAGTGCCCTGTCCTTCCTTGGAGGCTGGCAACCAGGGGGGCCAATTAGCACCAATTGCAGCGGTGGGTTTTGTGCAATAGAGGCACTTGGCCATGAGGAACTGGTACAAGCTCCTCACCTCATTTCACACAGGCAACAGCAATCAGATGGTAATAACCATGGGTCACTAGAAGGTGACCTCGAGGTGAAAGGCTCTATATCCCATTACTGGTTTACTGAGCTATCGGCCTAACATGTCTCTCCAGCGCTTTGAATCAGAAAATGGTATTGAAGCTCTTTGAGAAAGTCCCTGCTGGCTGCTGTTTAGCATTGTGCATTTCCCTGCAGACATGTGGGAACTGTGATTAAAATCCTCCATGACTACCAAACACTAGGACCTTGCCATTAGTATTGTGTGACTAGGCAGGAATTTATGGATTTCTTTCTTGAGCTGTGCATGCTCATAGCAGACACCAACTCTGATTTTTCTGCTGTTTATTATATGTGTGTGTCTGCGCTCATCTCACTCTAGCCATTAAACTTCCCATTAGCATCTGCTGATATTCCACGGTGTGTGGAAAGGCCCTGAATGGGAAGTATCATCCCTGTGCCGATCTCTGTCATGTCTAAATAGATTGAATCTCACAGCACCAACAATCCAGCTGGCTCATTTATCCCACCCAGGCCCTGTAATGCTACTTCAGATCCCTTGCAGCACCAGTTTCAGCTCTTTTTTATTCTCCATCCTCACAGATCCAAGAGATCATTTCCTTTTTTCTCGCCGTTTGTGCCATCTTCTTTTCCCGTCACAGCTGGAGGAGGGCTGGATGGAGAAGTACTAGGGCCCTTGTTTCTGAAGCACCTCCCACCATGCAGTATGTGTTTTCCCAGGTTACATGATGTGCACACAGTTCCTTTGCCCTAGTCACCTGCCGCCTTGTCACTGTGTGTCCACCTCTCTGCCTGTGTTACAGTTTTGGGCCTCATTGTGGATTTATGATTTTCTTCGTTTTCTAGTTGAAGCCTTCTTAAGCAGATGAGCCATGTTGGCTCCTCTGGTGAGCATAGCTTCTCCGTGGCACTAGCAATAACACTCCTGCAACCACCAAGCCCTAAGAGCTATGAAGCAGATCAGGCTTGTAGGGAGGGACAATTTCTTTCCATCAGATGATATAATTTGAAAAAAAAATGGGAAAACTTTCAGGCAGAAAAGCCTCCTTTTGAGTTCTGAACCACAAACAGCAAAGTCCTGCTAGGCACTGGCTGAGAACAAATGTTTTGAGTTTAGTTTAGTTTTGGTAATCAACTGGGCAGTTTGAGAAAAACATGTTTGGCACCTGTGAAAGGGTGAGGGATGAGAAGTAGTCAGGAATAAGCAGTACTGTGTCATAAAACAGAGTATTTACTAGGTCTATGAGTTTTACTTTCCAGATGGACTATGAATTCTAGCTCCCAGCTCATCCTTTGATGGTATTTAATAAATCTCGCTGGGGATCAGATTGTCAGTGGCTGAATGGCAATTTCTGTGGAGAAAGCCAGCTAGGTGTTTCCGTCCTGCCACCAGTTGCCAATGTGAGTTCATTTGGGGCTGTACTGCTTGCTCAGCGGCACACAGTTTCCAGAAGGATGTTGGGTGGGGTGGGGAAACATACTGCACGATGATGGCTGGGAAATGGGATGTAGCTATAAATACATATATATGTGTTCATCTGCATGGGATGGTCCATGTCCAAACCGCAAATGGTAGCTGCTTCCCACACCAAAGGCACCTCTCAAGCCTCTACCACTCTCTGCCTCTCTTGGCTCTTCTACCACTGCTCCCAGAGGCATGTGCTCTGGGGACACTGAGGAGAGGGCAGAAATTTCTTTCTGCAGCATGGCAACCTAAGCAAAAGGTGATCCTAAGGGATTCTAAAACTTGGGCACATTGGGATGTAGGTTATCATCACTCTCTGGAATGATGTGGCTCCTTTTTGAAGAGTAGGAGGAATAAGGAAGAGGAGTGGATTTAGGCAGCAGGAAAGAGCAACCCTACAGGGATTTTCTCCATGGCTAGCAGATGCTTATGGGGCTCTTAGCCTTTGTCTTTTGCCTTTCCTTTCTGACCATCAGGGGAGTGTCCCTCAAAAATAACCCTGAGAGTGCTACAGTGGCTCTGGGACCTAGTGTCCCATGTGTTAATCATTTCTTTCCTGTGAGGAGGAGCCTCTAGCTATATCTACAACACTACACTGCCACAGTTCACCAGGAGACGATGTTACCTAAACACTTTGCAAGTGTCCTAGCATAGGAGGGGGACAGTAATTGATACATTCAGCAATTTCATTCTGCTTTCCAGCAGACCCCCTCCCGAAGAAGGGGAGCATGGTCACCCAAGGCAATGAGTACCACAGAGCCAGGGATGGTACTGTGACATATTTGAAGAGACATGCTTGCATGGGCAGCATGACCCCCCCACGTGGTGCTTGCCTGTGCAGGATGTACTGTCAATCCAGGCTCCGTCGCTCCCTGCTCTGGGCTGTCGTGGTGTTTTGAAGTTGTGCAACGGAGACCGTCAGATCAGTCTTTTAAGCTTCCACTTTGCTGGGAGTCACCTGGGCTTCTCTAATGAGGCTTCCCAAGTGATTCAAGACCAAGACAGCATGAACTGGCAAAGATTTTGAAGTTGCTGCAGGGTGCTGCATAGGGGACTGTGACATAGGGGAGCACAGCTGGCTCCTGCAATTACAGAGTCATAACTCATATAATTTACGTTAGAAGACACCTCTGAGGTCATCTGGTCCAAGCTTTAACTCAAAGCATGGCCAATCTTTATATTAGATCCACCTTCAGAGCTAGATCAAGTTGCTCAGGGCTTTGTCCAGTTGAGCTCTGAAGATCTCCAGGGCTGGATGTTACACAATCCCTGGACAGCATGTTCCAGTGTTTGACCACTCTCATTGTGAAAAAATGTTTCCTAATATTTAATTGTATCTTCTCTTGCTACAACTTGTTCTGTTGCTCCTTGCTCTCTGCTGTGCACCTCCAAAAAAGTCTCAATTTTCTATATAATTTCTAATTAGGTATTTGAAGAGATTATGCCTGGGAACAGACAGGATCTTTTGGTCTCTTTCAGTATGAAGAGGAGAATAGAGGAAGCAGTATCACATCCTGACCTTGAAATCTGCTCAGAGATGCACCTGACACTGGGATCAGAACAAGCCAAATAATTATTTTACAAGCCAATAAAAATAGTCCTCAGGAAACAGGTATGATCTGACCTAGCCTGGAGGATTAATTTACTGAATTAACTCTTGGACAGTCCAATGCCTTTTGCTGGTCTGTTCATAAGACGAGAAGGAAAGGTAGAAAGCAGAGGCAGCTCTGGGGAAGTCAGTGATGCCAGGGAGGAGGAGGTGACAGGGAAAAGGATCAGAAGTCACTGGCCTTTCAACACTGCTCTTCTGCTCAGGTTTTCTTGTGCTGGATGTGCAGCCTCTCCATGCTAGGGTTGCCACCACACACAAGCTGAATGGTTTCCCTCCTGCAGAGCATGACAGACTTTTTTGCCTAGTGATGGCTGAATGTTTTACGCTGCTGCTTACCCAGCGGCTCTGCAGATTCCCAGGGTAGTTCTGAAAAGGCTGAGAGAAGGGGCCGAAGCGTTTTATCATGGCTGGGAGCTTGGAGGAGCAATATAGGATGGGGCAAGCTTGTCAAAGTTAGACACAATATCGTGGCTAGTATGTGCCTTTTTATAACAGTGACTTTCCTCCAGCCATAACAATTTCACAAGCAAACAGAAGTGAAGAAGGCAGCCCAAGAGGGACTGTGATCCTTCCAAGCAGCCCAGGAGATCTGTGCTATGTAGTTAAGGCCTGGCATTACCTCTACAATGCAAGGGGGCCAACTCCTTAACTGGTGTAGATCAGCACAGCCTCGCTGGAGGCACTGGAACTGTGCTGTTTTGTCCTAGCTGATGATGAGACCTGTGACATCCCGGCTGAGACTGCCTGATGTAGGCTTATCCTATGTGCATGAGAGAGGTATCCTAGGAGTTTGAAGCAATATGGATTACTCCAAGGAATCTATAGCTGCGAAGTGGAGGTAGAGAACCCACCTGGGTTAGATACAGGTCCTGTATGTCCTGCCTAAAAATCAGTAGCTATAGCTGAACGCAGCAGACCTCACTGCCCTGGGAAAACAGCAGCTATGTGAACTCTAGCTAGGCTAGAGAGCCAAACAATGGCATGTGGATGGAGAGAAAAGGTATCCTGTTTCTTGGAAGGCTTTTCTCATGGGATCACGACTTATCTGTTATTAGGGAGGAAGAAAAGCTACAATGGGAAAATAACACAGTGTCCAGCAAGACTTAATTCACCCCACTTAACGCAAGATATGGGACCCATAAGGCCTTGGCTTTCCTTTATAGTCAGCGGAGAGAGACGAACATTCAGAGAAACATCCAGGTCACCTAAGGTCTGCCTGGCTTTTTGTACAGGTCTGTGATTGTCCTGTGACTACAGGGAAGGTAGAAGGTGCTTACCAGAACTCTGCGCCTAAGGTACGTTATTCCAATAAGAACCCATGGGAGGAGCACTCCCTCGTAGAGGCGAACTGGCATGGCAATGCCTGAGTTTTGCAGGAAGGCTGGGGCCCCAGCCTTCATGCCAGAGTGAAGACCAGACAGCAATGAAAGGATCATGACTGTAAAATTAGCATGCTTCTGATATACTGTGGTGGAGTGTTGGCAAGATCTCCAGGAAAAATTGGAGTGAAAATAAAAGTTAGAGAAAAGGACCAAGAGAATAAGCAGAAGACTAGAGCACAGCACTGGTAAACGTTTGGACTAGAGCAATGGCTGGAACATGGGTGGACCGTAGAAGGATTTAGGCCAAGCTCTGACTTGCAAACAAAATTAATGTTTGGATTTGACCCTGCTGATTGTCATGGGTGTTGCTGAGTTTACAGTTTTCCTCACTGGGGAAGGAACACGTAGGGACGAAAGCAGCAGGGTCAGGGTTGCCTTTGCACTTCTAGCTTGGCAGATTTTCCTCTCTGTGGACTTTTCTCAGCATCTGGGAAAGTCCATTGTTGCTACAGCCTCATTTACAATAAATTTCCTCCTAATTCATGCTCAGGAAGATGCAAAATTTGCAGTCAGTCGGAGGGACTTTGACAGTGGAGTTTGTCAAAGATAATTAAAGCCTGGAATCACCTATGTATTTCTTTTTATTTTATTTAAATGTTGCTTATATTGGGATGCCTCCAGGTGTGTATATCAGGAACAGTTTCGATTGCTTTTTTTCATTGTAGCGGAACTAGTTCTAGTTTCCTCTCAGATTCTCCCACTTGCTGCAAAAGATATTAGGAGATAAAATTCCTTTCCTTTTTATGCCGTTTTGTGTCTCAGGGTTGCCAAAGCATAAACATTATTGATACCATTCCTTCTTCTCCTTAGGCCAGCTGCCTTTTTTATTTATTTTATTTTATTTTATTTTATTTTATTTTATTTTAACACCTTTGCTTTGAATATGAATATTCAGAAGCAGTTCCCAGGTGCTGTAAATGTACTCCCGCTTTGGGGCAGTCAGCAGTTTCAGCAGCGTATTTGCAAACAGCTCCTGATGTTCACACCGAGCTTTGCTGCACAGCTGCCGTGCAAAAGCCCAGCGCAGATGCACTACAGTAGCATGTGGCAAGTCACAGTATTTGACACCTGCAGAGTGGCCTAAGGCTTTGCACTGTGACTACAAATCCACCACTAGACAAACATCTTGGAGGGGTGAAGCAGAGACTGGCCAGGGCAGAAAGTTCAGTGCTGATGGTAGTAAGGTAACTCTGGGGAGGGGAGTCTGTGGAAGAGGTGAAGACTTATGGAATACTTAAAGGAAGGTGAGAGAAGATGTGACAGGCTGGTATGGCGACTATACAATAAAAATGATAAATTGGGAGGGACCAGATTGAGAAACGGACAAGGGGATGTGGGAGATCCTTCACTGGCTTCAAATAAAAAGAACATCATGGCCAGAGTAAAAGAGCAGAAAAGCCATAAGAAGGAGGAAGAAGGAAAAGTTTTATTCAGAGTTGCAAAGGCCTGTGGCAGATCCATCAAGAGAGGAGAGGGAGAGGTATATAAGAGAGAAGGGAAGGGAAAGAAAAGTCAACAAGAGATTGACGAGTAGAAGCTGTTGTCTACAGTGCAGTCATAACCCCAGCTGCAGTGAGCCATGGGTGCACCCAGGGTAGGTTTAAATTAAACAGTGCCAGTACTGTCATGTAGCTAGTACCAACACTATTCATGGTGTAGCTGTGGCAGCACAGGGTGCCAGCAGTCCTGGAGACAGGTCAGTTAGCTACATCTCCATGAGCTGAAGAAATCATTTTGGGAAGAGAACCAGAACTGCTCAGGGAGCAGCAGCAGAACAGAATCAGAGCAGAGACATTTTCTGTTCATAATGGATCAAACACAGGTCTGAATTCCCCTCTTTTAAGTCTTCCACGGCCTGTCCCCTCTAACCAGCAGACGCTGTTCCTCTGTGCATGGCCAGTGTTACCAGCACCTGCACTGCAGTATCCGCCAGTGGCACCATTGCCCTCAAGGGCTTTCAGGTGGTCCATGAATGACAGCTCTTTCCCTCCAGTGGCCACAGCCTTCAGCACTTTAGGAGCAAAGAGGTTGGAATAACCTCTCCCTCCACAATGAAAATGAAATGCAAGAGCCCTCCACCTCCTCCCCACAGGCAAAGTCCTGGCCTATTAACTGGGATGGCGGGGAGGGGGGCTGTAAAGCAGGGGAGAAACATACCTTTGTGTCTGCTTGACAACTTTGTAAGAGGCAATGTTACCATGGCAATGGGTGGTCTTTAGTGAGAAAGGGAGTGAGCTGTAGTGTCAGGGTGAGGAGAAGGGGGGAGCGATGCCAAAGGGAGTCAGCTTAAAAGGCCAGTGGGAAGGGAGAGAAGGGACTGCAGAGCAGAAGAGGGTGGTGATGGTCAGAGAACCACATTTGGCAAGGGACAAGTGGCTGTGATAAGCCTAACGTTTGGCATGGCTGCCTCACAACATGGGCTCTCTCCTGAGCTGCTACAAGATGGGCACCTCTGGACTGAGCCTGCATCTTTCCGCTGAGGCCATCGCCCATGGCAATGAAGGCACTGCAATTAGCCCCCGAGGCCTCTGGCTGGACTGAAAGACCCTACCTGGAAGTGCCCATTCTGCTCTCCCCCATCCCCACCCTCCAAGTCTTTCAGTGTTTCAGAAGAAGCCCTGGTGCCCACCCGAAGATGACCATACAGTGTGGCCACCAGAGAACGGTCGGCTGGCAACAGAAACCTGTTGCCTGGGTCGGCGCCAGAGAAATACTTCAGCCCCATAGAGAAATGCCACTGAAAGCCCAGTACTGCGTGGGAAAGGTCTCCTCCCCATCTTTCATCAGATGCCGATGAGGAGTTTCTTTGGTCTTGTGTTTTTTGCAAGGGGAGGGGCTGAGTGGCCAGAGCTGTGCGTGCCTGAAACAGTTAGGCGATTGTACCGGAGGTGGGGAGGAGAGGGAACAAAGAGCCAGGGCTGACAGCACAGCACTACCAACGACTGCAGAGGAAAACTCGGGCTTCTCCCCTCCGCTGCCTCTGCAGCGTGAGGTGGGTGATGCCCCTGCCAGGTGACTGCTTGCCCCAGTGCCTTGGTCCTCGGTGGGCAGCTCTGCAGCCCCGCAGGTTGGACAGTCACGGGCAACACCAGCAGCTTAGGGTTAGGAAGAGCCCTGCAGGCCCCTGGGCTCTGGCCCAGGCCAGCGAGGGCGAAGACTACACGGTGGCCGAGCCGGACACGCAGGCGAGGCAGGCCGAGGTCCCCTTCCCAGGGGACAGCGCCAAGCCCTGCCTCCCGCCCCGGCAGGCCTGCTTCTGCCACCCCGGCTCCCGGCCCTGGCAGGGCCTGCGGATGGGGGGTTCACGGCCGGGGGCGGAGGGGTGTCCCACGCAGGCCCGGGGGCTCTCCCGCCGCTCCTCGCTCCCACCCGGCCCCGCAGGGAGCCCCTGCTGCCGGCAGGTGGCAGGGCAGCCCCGCGCCTCGCCCCGGTGCGGCCCGGCCCGGCCCAGGCCCCGGCCCGGCCTGGCCGTGCGGGGCGGTGGCTCTCGCCGGGGCTGCCTCGAAGCCGTGTGGCACGGCCTCGGAGAGTGGCTGGGGAGTTTCCCCGGGCGGGGAGGGGACCCTTTTCCTTCCACCTTCCGGCAAAGCACAGAGGCGCTGCCGCCTTCCCCCTGCAGCCGGAGCCGCGGAGGAGAGGGGGCTGCGGGCTGCCCAGAGGACACCGGCCTCCCCCGGCCGTCAGGCCCTGGCGGCAGCGGGGGCTGGTGCTGCTCATCCCCTGTCTGCAGCCACTGTAGGGTGTGATGGGCATTTTTATTATTATTAATGGCAGTATGTTCGCACTGAGGTTAGATTACAGCCCCATTGTGTGAGGCTCCACACAAACGGGGTCAGAGACAGTCTGTACTCTGTGGAACAGGCAGTCCAAACAGAAAAAGGCAGCAGAAAGGGCGGGCAGGAAAGAAATGCAGCTCAGGGAGAGGAAGCCCTTTTCTCCCCTGGTTCATCCAACAGGCCAGTGGCAGAAAACAGGCTTTCTAGGCTGTTACGGTCCCCCTCATGCTTTGGACCGCATGGTCCTCTTGTGTAAGTGGAATAAATAACCTGTGGCTGGCTGGTTTTTGGTGGCTCAGCATTTGTAAATGCTGACCGTTTACCCCTTGGTTAAAGCTAAACCTGTCTTCTCTTTCCCCAGCTGTTTAACATAGATACAGGGAGCTGGGAGCCCACGCTGGCATGCTGGGTGCTGTGAAGGTAATTATTAATCGTCGGGGCTCCTGGCTGGTCCCACTCCCTGTCCTCCGGGTATCAAGAGATTGCTTCCGGGGAACCGTTGCCCACCCTCCCTGCTGGGGCTCGCCTTCCCTGGCCCATCCGAGGACTAGCTCTGCTCAGGCCAGGGTAGGCAGCCCTGCAGGCAGCAGCCTATGAGGTTGCCTGCCAGGAGGACAGAAGGACCACTCCAAGCAGCTGAACTTTTCACTCCAGCTTACAGCTTTCCAGAGATGCTTCAAGAGAGCAGAGGGGATGGGAAGCAAGATTTGTAGGGGGACCAGCCTGGCCTTTTTGAATTCAGCTGCAGAGTTAGTTAACAAACTTGCAGGGTCTCAGCCTCTTTTTCTCTTTCTTTGCCAACTCTTTTTTTTTTTCTTTTTTTTTCCCTTCCTCAATATAAATACCCTGGGGCGGTTTCTTTTCTTTTTTGTATGAATGTGATGATCTTTCAGGGCTGTGATTGGCTGTGCAGCTTGTCATCAGGGACACACCTCCTGGCGTGGGGCCACGGCCTCCCCCTCTTGTGAAAGCTTCCCCTTGTAACAAGTAAGCGTAATTACATCAGTTACTCACTAGAGCACAGACCTGCTTTAAATTTTGGCCTCTTGGAGCCAGCAAGAAGCTGAAGAACTAGAAAATGCAGTTTCAAAGGCCAGTAAAGCTGTGGACCATACAAGTCATGCTGTGCTCTTCCCTCCCCAGAATTAAGGTTCTCAGTCACATGCAAGGAGGAATGAATATCTGTACTAGTCATGGAAATGGCTACCTGTTAGGAGAACAGAGCTGCCACACCAGAGGAGGATTTCCGCTTTGCCAAAGCCTGGCCCACCAAAAAAAATACACATCAGGTCCCTTTTGAATTGAGCTTTGGTGTAAATGAACCAGAAAAGGCCACACTTCCAGGGGCACCAAAAAGGAAGAGAGCTCAGAGTGAGAGCTGCAGGGGCTGTGGATGATCCCTGGAAAAGAGCAGAGCCAGCTGAACAAAGGCATCTGTGTGCCAAAAGAAAATGCATTTCACCCAGCAGCAAGGGCCTACAAGACAGGGCCAGACCTGTCAGGTGAAAAAAGTGGCCCTAAAGAGCAGTGTTCGTGTGCCAGGTAGATATTACAGCAGCAGCTTGACGCATTTCTGACAGGTCGGGATAGGAACTTGCAGTGCTTCTGTGGGCTTGTTCCAGAAAGGGCTGAGTGCTGGGGTGGGAGCATCCTTGCTGTGCTCCAGGGGTCCAGATCCTCCACCAAGGTAAATCGGTGTAGCATGTAGGAAGCCAGTGCTCTCACCGCTGAGAGCCTGCTCCACACTGGCATGGCAGAGTTTGGCTGATAAAGAGGAAAGTTTCTGCACAAGAAGGAAAGGAAACGGTGCTCTGACTGGAGGAGAGGGCTCACGTTTTATCCCAGGCCATTTTGTCCTTGTAGGGATGTGACCCTGATGTATGGCACAGATGCTGCTGCTGCTTCGTGAGCTGGAAGGATGCAGATGAGGTGTAGTAGAATGCAAACCATTGATTTATCTAGGAGAGCGGAGTCTTCATGTACAGACATTTGCAGGGTGTCAGAACTGCTGTTCTGACGTGGGATGAACCCAGGCCTTTTCAAACATGTCTTGCAGAAATTATACAGGGAGAGACACCTTCCCCCCCCGTCCCCTCCAGCTATTCTCTAGCACACGTGTTTGCTCAGAGCGCACAGCTGAGCAGATCCAGCCCTGGTTCTGGAATAGGCAGAGCAAAACTTGAACTGGCTCTCACATTGCCTGGCCAGTGGATTGAATATGGTTATAGCCTCTTTTCCCCGTCTGTCTCCTTCAACTCTCTGCCCTCCCCCAAAATAAAAATAACCTTCTTCTTTCTATCCTAGATCAGAGAAACTTCTTCCTGGAACTGTCATGAAAATTGATGTGCCCCTATGAAAAATGTGTGTTTTAATGATTCAGCATTTTCCCATGGAAGAAAAAGTTCCTTTGTTTCTCTGACCAGCTCTCAGCAAATGGCTTAATGGCATGTGGTCCGTGTTTCTTCCCAGGGACCTGTTCTGGAGCTGCTGAGAAGCTTCCTAGGTCATGGTCCATTCAGTAGGTGGCAGGTGTCATTGGATCAGACAGTCTGAATACAAACAAAGAGTTCTCATTTGTTCTTACAGACCTGAAAACATGAAAAGTAGGTGCTTTCTGTGGTATCAGGTGTTCTCTGATCATATCATCTTCAGTGAGACCTGGGTTCTGCCTGATTTTGGGGAGAGCTCTCAATGCAAGCAGCTCTGCCCTCTCCCTGAGCCGAGGTTGCAGAAAGGAAGGAGCAATGTATCACAGGAGCCAAGGAGGAGGCATGAAAAGGGACAACAGGCTTACAGTTCTGAAGGGTGAATACTGCCACTAGTGGCTTGGGATTTGGGTACCCGAAACTGAGGGTACCCTCACTGAGATGTGAGCGCTGCAGGGTGCCTGGCGTCTCTGCAAGAGATGCCTTCCATGCCCCATCTATGCCAAGGGCCGGGGAGCCAGGACGGAGCAGGCAGTGTTTAAGATAGGAAGCTGGATTTCTGGCACAGGAGGAGCAGGCAGAACAGAGGGAGGTTGTGGTGCTGGGAGAGATGCATTGTCAGGCCACAGGGCACTTCCACTTTCCCAGATGTCATATCAGCCTTTGTGCTGACCTCCGGGCCAGGGTGAGAGTGTCAGCTCCCAGCTTTGCTCTGCAGGATCCCAAAGCACATTTGCCCATTTGCCTTGCCTGTACACAAATGCCAACTCACCTTTCTTGTATACCCTTTTCAGGTGGGTCAAGCTTTTATCCTTACTGTTATTATGATCCCTAACATTCCCTGCAAGCAAACTGTTGGCGAGTGATGAAATTCCTTATGTAGAGACTGAAATGCAGGGATCGCAGAAACAAAACAATAATGCTAGTCATAATAATAAACAACAGCCCCATTTGCTTTAATCCACAGCTCACAAAACAACAGCCCAGTCCAAATTCTCATCTGCTGTGGAGATAAAGAGTGTGATTTACTCTGTCAGCTATGGAGGACAGACACACCACAAGGCAGTTATCTCCGGTCATAAACAAACTGGAGTGGCTTTGCCTTTTAACAGGCTCCCTTCTCCTCTCCTGTGGAGTGCTACTTTCCGCCTTACGTAACCCTCTGGGCAACTCCACTGACCTATTTTGTTTTAATAAACTTGAGCAGTTTGAGTTATGCACCCTCCACTTTTCAGACGCCGTTGCCACTCCACAGGGCTCCCTTTCTTGCCCTGCTCTGCAAGGTTGCATAGGTAGTACCTTGGGAGAAGCTAAATAAACAGCTTCCAAGTTCCGACACAGCCCATATGTGCCATGCTTCCTTTTGAATGTTAGCCTTGGAGGTGAGAAGTAAAAACTGAGTTGACTAGGAAAACGCATAATCTTTCAGAAGCAGTTTTTTATTACCTTCCTTATCACCCCTTTAAGGTCATAAAGATTATGCCAAAGAAGCTATTAAGTTTTTCAGGATTGCAAAATATTTTATCAATGATAGAGATGAAGCGTGCCATTCCACTTTTCAATTTTTTGCTTTAAATTTCCTTTTATATTTGGGGATTTGATCTTAATCTCCCCTCTGTACCTTTCTGTTTCCGTCCTGCTTGGAGGCAGTCAGACACGGTTAACGGTTTCTTCTAGCCAGAAGCCTACACTGAGTTGCAAACAGAAGACCTCTCAGGCATTCAAACAAATTAAGAGAGTGAACATGGAAACTAAAAATGTGGGCAGCAGGGTTCCTTAACAGAATGAGCTTCTGGCTTTTCCTCTGTCATGGTTCCTGAGACGGATATAAACTTCTGGAGAGCAATGACTGAGAGCAGTGGTTTTCCATACTGCCTCATCTGCTTGAGTTAATTTAGGAGCTAGGATATATTCTTTCACTGAGAGACATCTGTGAAAACTTGACACCAAAATGTTTCTAGTGGTTAAATAATGGTGTCTGGGCTGAAATGGCTGTACATTGGTGTCTCCACCAGGTTATCCTAGGGAGGAAATAGGGATCAAATGCCATAGGAGGCCATCTGAGATTCCCCTCCCCACACACTGCAGTGGAGGAGCAGATTAGTGTCCTGCTCATAATGCGTCTCCTGCAAATCTCAAACTGGAGAAGGATATCCAGAGCTTTGGAGAAATGCAGAAAAGAGGCTCATGAGAGACCCAATTTTTCACACTGAACTGGAAAGTGTTACGAGTGGACTGCAAAGCTCTACTGAATATTGAGTTAATCCAAGATTTACGTGCCATAAGCCTCCAGAAATTGGGCTGTGGTGGGCTTTAGCTAAAGCAGTGTTAGCTAACCTTTTAAGAAACCCCATTTTTCCTTCCTGTGCCGTCTTTCTGATGGGCCTTGTTTTCCTGAGGGAACAGATCCTTAGCTGGCATAACACAGATTCATCTCACTGAAGCCAGTGAAGCTGGAGGATAGGAGGATCTGACCCCAAAGCAATTTCTCTTAATGGTGACATGTTTTTCACCACCAGGCAAGACGATGGATTGAGCACTGGTGATGGAAGAGTAGCAGGCAGGCTACTGGCACAAAGATCCTCCATTTGCCTCTCCCATGGCATTTACTATAAAGAGAGGTAGAAGCAGGAAGGTGAGACACTTCAGTGAAGCTGGCGTAAAGAAGAGAGGATTCTTACTCAAACTGAGTTAGAGTGGAAAAACTTTTTTCAGGGAAGTGCCAAGTATAAATCACTACCAGAGACTCCTTGGGTGAGATGATTCAGAAAGAGGACAGTAGCAAGCTAATTAATGCCAACTGGCAATAGAACAGAACAGTATTATGACCTTTTAGGACAGTGTGTGTCAATCTTTTCCACAGTATCCCGCAGGGAGAAGCTGCCCCTTTCCCACAGGATTAGACCTCTTGCCTGGGGTGGGCAGAGGAGCCAGGGGTGGCGGATCTTTGAGCTATTGTTTCAGGTGCCTTGCCAAACTGAGCAGGCATCTCAGCATCGATTTATGCTCTGCTCATATTTTCCAGGTTCTTTCTCCAGTCATGCAACCATGTAGAAAGACTTTCCCGGTGATTGTAACGGGAAAACCAGGGGTGGGTGCAGGAGGATAAAAGGAACAGGGGGATGTGCCTGTTCTAACAGCTCTGTCCATCCTGGGGGGAGCTCGTAATTCGCAGCTGGAAACTTTGTCTCTGGGGCAGTGATTTGTGATGCTGAAGCCATGCACAATCTCCTAGTGGCAGCTTAAAGTAGTCTGGTCACTGGGCAGGGAAGGTAAGGCCCATACTATTTTCAACATCCATCGCAGACAACATACAATATCAAGGACAGACTTCTAATAATTTTAAAAATTTAAGTTAAATACGTTTTCTCTCTTTTGAAATACAGCTATGTAAAATTAAATGTGGAGCAATGGCCATTTGTATTAGGAATGAAGCTTAGTGTATTTGATAAAAAGCTTCTTTTTGATTTGTTTTGTTTTAAATATCAAACAAGTTACACATGCTTTCTGGCAAAACATTTCAGAAAGTTGAACCAAACCACTGGCTAAGCACCTGGAACCAAAACTTGTAAGTGCTAAAACCACTTTTGAGAGTAATTGCTCTTCCATGAGTAGAAGATGACTATTTTTTCCATTTCAGTTTATTCAACAACTTAGATTCAATGACTTGCTCATTCAAAGTTAAGAAACCGAATGAGGTTTGGAAAAAGCAGACAAGCTTTTTTTTCTCCTCTGATCTATGAAGAAAATGAGGATGAGAGCACAAGATCCAGCAGATCTACAATGCTGGGGTATATGGTGTCCTGGAATAATCTGTTTAACTTGCTAGCCACTGATACAACTTCCTTTGTTTAATATTACTTTTTCTTTTCTGTTTTGCAGTTAAGGTGGTTTATTTAAGTAATAAACTAAGAATTTAATAAAACTAGTTTTAGACATTTTTAGTGTATTCGAATTTCATTCTGAATGCAGCATGATATGAGTCGATTCTAAAGAAAAACAGTCATCCTATAACAAATTAAAAATGCATAATTCACCATTTTCCAGCACAGAAAAATGTAATAATCAAGACCTAATAAAAGCATGTAAAGCTGTAGGTAAATATGGATAAATAAAACTGTTTGCTGGTAACAGTAAGTACCAAAGTTAGTAGACAGACTCTATGCGATTTTAAGTTAACAGAGTCTTACTGGTTACAGCCTGATGAGTATCAACCTTTCTTTAGGGAAAACAAAAAAGATAAATGGAAAATAAGTTTTGATTTAATATTTAAAATTAAGCTCTCCTTGCTAATTTAAATGGGTGATTTAAGCTGTTCAGTGAGGCTCCTATATATAAATTTTAGTCCAGTTTCCCTGTAGTTATTGCATGGGTGGGGTTTTATGCATCTGAAGTTTCAGTTTCAGGCTGTTCTCTGTGAAGCTGAAGCCAAACCTCCCTAAACTCAATGACATTTTCCCCACCAGTTTGCCAGGAGTCTGGAGCAAGCTTTCAGTGGTCCAGATTGGTGACTGTTCAGTCACTAAAAAGCAATGCCTAGCGCAATTCCTCGCAGGTAGCTTCTGTCGCTGCCTGACGTGTGTCAGTAACAAGTGTGCTTGTCACATGCTCAGGAGAGGAGCAAAGAAACCAGATGCTCTGATGATAACAAGTGCTAGCAGTTTGTAGTGTCCCTGCTTATGCTGTACCTCTCTTTCAAACTTCTGCCTGTTTACCAGATCTTTCCTAGCTCAAAACTCACTTTAGACAATGTCAGCAAAGCTCTTGTCAGTCAGTACCTGTGCAGAGGCAAAAAGCAACAGCCATGAAGCAGGTTGAACCCAAACAGAAGTCATTATTTGAAAAGTAAAGGCAGAGCAAGCACATCTAGTCTGAGGCTGGAGGAGAATGTTGTGAAAACAGTGGAATCATCTCCTTGAAGAAGAAGTAGAAATAAATGAGGTAACAATATATTGTGATACAACTGGAAGTGTCAGTCACTTGCTAGGAGTTTTTCTTCTCCTTCCCCATTCTTCACTTCTGTTCTGTTCTGTTCTGTTCTATTCTATCCCGTTCCACCCCGTCCTATTCATCTGGGTACCATAGGACCTTAAGGCTCCATTTATGTTAGGCTGTATGGGAAGACCAAACGAATTAACCTCTTCCTGCCTCCAGAAGTGTGCAGCCAACCCAGCACAGAGCTATGCTGTGCAGGGATTGCCAATCCAGCTCTGTGCACAGCTGCAGAGTGTCACTTCTTGTGCGAACTTGTTCAGACCTCGGTGTGCACCAAAGAGCACCATGCCACCCAGGCATCTGCTAAGTGTAAGGTACAAGGCAAGTGGCAGTGACAGACTGACTTGCAGTGTGTGATGGGATGATGAGGCAAAAGCAGGCAGTGGGCAGAGCAACTTTGTGCTATGTCACATACATTCTCAGCTGTTTTCATGTGCGGACCGTTCCCCTAGTGCAAGGTAAACACTGCGTGTTTGCATCTCTACCTATCTGCTGATCAGCCCATCCATGTCATGAATCAGCTTCTCCGTCAGGGAGAGGCTTCTGGAGAGACACGTGTCAGCTATTTAATAAATCTATTGCAGTGTATTTACTCTGTTTAACTATAATGGCAGAGTTCATGGGTATCTCCATCAGGGAAAACATCTTCCAATGTCCCACAGCAAACATACGCACACAATTGTCCAGCTGGGCTCCAAAGTGACCCATACTTGTCACCCCTGAATCAGTTTCTCTTTTCCAGCCCTCCCCACCAGTTTATAGTTCCTGTTCTTGAGCTCCTTCCTCTGGCTGTAGATGCCTATCAGCATAACTGGAATTCATGGCATGACCTTTGATTCTTTCTGTCCTCATGCCAGACTCCAGCAGGTCTCTGTTATCAGATACTAAAGCCTATTATAACGTGAAGTGCATGCACAAATTTACCCAGGCGGGTACGCTGGCATCCTTGCCTGATAGTTCCTCCTTCCCAGAGGAGCACGGGCATCTCTCAGCCTCCTTAGGGCCGCCAGGGCCTCTCTTTACATAAGGAAAATATGTTGGCACGAAAGGAAAATGGTTACACATGCTTCTGCTATTTTCTCTTTCAGTGGGTAAATGCTTGTTCGTATCCCATGATGTCATCTTTTGACAGCACGCACTGGTGTTGTGCCAGGCAAAGATGGCGTTCTCATCCGCTGTCTGCCTGAGCCTGCAGGGACCCTCCGGCCCTGGAGCCCAAAGATTTGTCCTCATTATCCTCCTTCTAACTCAAGGGAGGAACATTTCCCCAGGTGGAGGCACAGATGAGGGATGTGACTTGGCCAGCATCACCCTGTGAAGGCCATGGTGGAGCCAGGGACAGAAGCCAGGCCTCAAGAGTCCCGGTGCTATTGTTCTGCAATACCATAGCTGGTTTCATGACATACATGAGTTCTTCCAAGCAATCCTGTCTCCCATGCAGACACCACAGTCATCAGCGGGGTTGCCGTCTGGGCCCTTGGCCACTGCAGTGTACATCCTTCCTTGGCTTGACCTGCAGCAGAGCTCCAAAAACCACAGTACGGGGAGGTGAGGGGCTGGCTAACCTCCTCCTGTCCTGGGTAGTTTGTCAAAGGTTGGGTCACATCACAGGCCCTACTGTCTGCAGAGCTAGCCCTGGACAGTACGTAACCAGAGCAAATCTGGCAGAGGCAGCTGGACTAGCCCAGCTCACCATGGTCACATGTATACAGCAAGACATCTCTTTACTAGTAGCAGATGGGATGCGGAGAGTGCTCCCGGTCTGCGTGCTTCCCGAGATGCCTCCTAGGACCATTTGAGCCACAAAATTAATTCTCATTTCCTCTGAGACCCTCGCACAGTGCCCCGAGCTGGTTCCTCATGCTGCATTCCTCCTGTGCGAGGGCCCGGCTTGCCTGTCAGCTGCCTTGGCCTGCCATCAGGCTTCGGTCGCTCTGCATGAAAACTGTCCCATCTGGTTGTTCTGGATACACCGTGCAAAATCTCCCTGCCTCTGCCTGGCCTCGCACACGCTGGCTGTGACACGTATTTTGGATTTGGGCACTCTAGCTGCAGGCAAACTCTGTTCTCCTTCGGCGGCGTGCTGGGTTTGTCGGAGGGTATTAGGAAATGTTCCCATGGTGGGTGGAAGCACGTAGTACATCTGAGGTGGTTGCTGTGGCTGTGGGGGACAGCTCTGGCCTGGCCCACGCAGCCTCTCCTGCCCGGGTGTTCCTCTGCGCTGTTTGCAGCAGTGCTGCTGTGAACGCCGCTCACCCGCACTGGACTTGCATGACCGAGCCAGTTGCCAAACCGGAGTGCCTCAGCTGATCCAAGGGAATTTTAATTGAACCACCTTTGCCCAGTGCAAGTGGGTGCCAGTTTGTCAAGCCTTGGTGACGTTAGCTGGTGCCGGGGAGCGCAGTGGGTTCACATGCATGCGTTCTGTGGGACTGCAGAAGTGCTTCCCACTAAATGACTACCTGTATGCCTTTGCAATCATTAAATGTAAGGAAGTGCCTTTTGTGTGCATGATAATACACCATTACAGTCATCCTGGAAGCTGCTTCCCCCTTGCCCCGATGTCTCTCAGCTCATCACACAGCAGAAGTATTGCATGTGAGAGGAGTGGGATGGGGCCAACAGCAGGCTTAGCAAATCCAGCTTCAGCCCACCAAGGGAGAAGCAAGTTCTCATGCCAGGTCCATAGGCGCAGGGAGCTCTCTGTTAAATGTCCTCCCAGACAGACTCCATACAGCATGGTATGAGGTAAGAGACAGATTTGGTATTAATCAGATCTTAGGCAACTTTGAACAGTGCAGATTAAAACCAAACACCTAGAAGGGAAGAGTCTTAAGTTCCTCTGTGATGTGCTTGGCCCTGGAACGGGCAGGCAGCTGCACATGGAGCTAGCTTCAACTTGAGGTCTCCAGATACAGTCCTGCAAAAAGTACATTAAACAACGCTCTGCAGCAGCACAGTGAGGCCGCCTTATGTGTTTGCTGCTTGTTCTCACAGTGGTAGTGTGTGCTGTTCTCACACGCAGCTTCGCGCTCCCTGGTTATACATTAGCAATGACACATTCTTTAGCTCAGGTTTGAGTTGGAAGTAGATTGAAGCCCGATACTACAAAGTATGGTTGGGGAGAATGAAAACATCACTCAGGGTCAAATATTTTCTGGTCTCAGGTTAGTAGGCAGAACATGTGACAAACCACTAAGTACTGTTATTGATGAGTATTTATTAGGTACCAGTAGTGCAAGAGGAGATGAGGTCCTAAAGGCCTTCTGAGACCAAGATACCAAACAGGCACTCTCAGTACATGAGTTTTTCCCCAAGGTGGAGGGCACTTCTGGGGATGTGGGGTGGCATGGTGTGCCTTTGCTGAGGGGATTAGGGTCTAGGGGTCCCAAGGATGAAGTGTTTATTGTGGAGGAGCCAGAAGCTTAGCAGAGCAGGAAAGGAGGTACAGGCATAGGCAGAACAGGAAGGGGCTGCTTTGGTGTGGGCTCAACAGAGGTGATAAATTGGGGGTTGAAAAAGCAAGGTCCTGCACTTCGATCTTCTGGCCACACCCTCCAAATCTCTGATGTACCCAGAAAGCACTGACCATTCAGAAAGCCTGTGCTTCTCTCCCATCGTCACAGGGGCCAAACCGTCAGTGCATGTAGCACACTTGACTGAGACAGGGAAGCTAGGACATTGCTGTGAAAACCAGCTGTTCATACCAGCCATTCCTGCTCCAAATGCAGAGTGCCACAATTGCGTGCTTGCAGGCTGGCCTTTTGTCCAGCCCCTCTCTTTCCCTGCGTAATCCACCCGACTGGAACACATTGCAGGGTATCACGCTGCTTGGAGAGAGGCCTTCAGCGTGTGGTGGCTTTGGACAACCTTCCATAATTCCCATTTCATCTTTCACTCAGCACCTAGCCATCACATGTATCTTGATAAAAATCACATGTTTAACTCAGCGGGACCTGGGCTGAATGTCACGCCCGAATAAATGATCCCCCATCCACATGCAAAACCATCTTTTCTCTGAGGAAGAAATTAAGATCAACACAATCAGATCCCAGGATTAATGCAAACCCATCACCAAGGAAATTTCATTTTTAATAATTCAAAATTACATAAGGAAAATGCAAATAGGGAAGAGAGGAGCAAGTAAAGCCAAAATAGATCAAGGCAGAGAGCTCCCCCTGTCTCACCAGCTGCCTTTGGCCACTGACAGCTCAATCTAAATCTTAACATAGGGGCACAGGGTGGATGATTGCAGATCACACTGCCTCCATTATTGCCTTGCATGATCACAGTGGCATTTTTGCTAAAGCATGGGAGGACAGACTGATGGAGAATATTAGCTGTTACCATCCCCTCCTCTTTTCTTCTCACTTTCATGCTTTGCGGAGCAGTCATGCTGTGATCTTAGGCCTGATACACATAGCCCTCCTCCAGCCCTCTTTTAAGAGGATGCTTGGCCTGGAGAGGGAGGTGGAGACAAAACTGACCACTAAAAGGGTTTTGCTGAAAGATCCCTTTGGGTATTCACCAGAGATCTCTTTTGCTTCCATTTACTTCTTATTTCATAGAGCCTTTGTACTCTCCTGGATCAGTAAGTAGCATGTGGAAGGAAGGACAGGAGGAGAGGCAGAGGTGTACAGGAGGCTGTACTAGCCCACTGAAAATTGCAGACTAGAAAAATGGTATGGACTCATCCTTGGTCTCTGCCTTTTTGATTACATGTATATCACAAGGGCCATGGCACTTTCAGCATACCACTTGGTTTGCTGCCATCTCAGTGAGGACTGTGGGGATGAACCTGCTCGGGAGACAACAGCTGGTGGACTTTGTCCAAGGACATTCATGGAGCTTCAGCTAAGCCCCGGTCTGTTTCAGGCAGTGAAGCTGAAGTGGCGTCAGATGCAACCGAAGTTAAGAGATTTGCCACAAGTCACAGAAAAACTGCAGCAGAAACAGGACCAAATGTAGGACCTTCACTGCAGGGCCACCCATGTCATGGGAGAGACAATAGTTGGGCAAGTATTTCTAGAGAGGAGATGCCAAACTTTGATGCCTAAAGAGCCCTTGTGAGACATCCCCTTACAGAGTGTCTTGGCCAGCCCTGGGAAGCCAAGGCAGGACAAGAAGGCAACACTTGTCTCATTTATCAAACCAGGCAGTGACTGCACAGGCCAAATCTTGTCCTAACTCACGCACGTAGGTTGGTGCAAATGTTGCTTGGGTAAATCAGTGTTTCAGCTACCAGAAGTGAACACCTTGGCCTAACAGACTGACAGGGAAAGAATGCACATTTGGACAAACCAAATAACTGTGCTGTCGTGATGGTTCCTTTAGATTGTCTTGTAGGTACAAGTGGGTCATGTTCAGACAGCTGGATATGGCCTTATCCTTCTGAAATCCACTTTCCTGTACTTCCCTGTACAAACCTCAGTACAAAATTACTCAGCCACAGCAGCATGCTGACATACATGATTTTGCTGATGAAAAAAGAGCAGTTTTTCCCAATGCTTCCATCAGTTGTTCTGCCAGTGGGAGGTATGATTTCAGGAACATTAACATGAATGAACAATGTCCTATGACATCTACATTTTTTGGGCCTGCTTCCCTCCCTCATCTCCAAATTTCTGACATGACCTTTGATAAGAGAGTGGCTTGCTGGAATGACACTAGATTGCTAGGAGCTCTTATGAGACAACCCCTTATCAAAGGCTGAGCACAGCCGTGACCAGCATGGAGTGCCAGTCCAAATTTACCCAGGCTGCTATGTTGGCATGCATCCCTAAATTCTCAGCTTCCTGGACTTTTATCTTCCCCCGTGAAATGAGGACATCACAGACTCTCCTCTTAGCTGCCACTAGCCTGTTTGACACCACAGAAATATGCCCAAGTGCAAACATGCTCACCTTCCCAACCCGTACACAGAGCTCGCCCCAAAAAAATCTCAGAGAAGATATGTTTAAAATATGTGTTTCCCAAGTGCAGCTCTGTTTACTCGATAGTGATTGTTCAAGGAGGTGTTTTTGGCCTCTCCTCTCCCATTCTTCGGTTCTCAGCCTAACAAGGGCTGTATTCTTGTCACGGTGTTTATCAGGCAATGAAGGAGAAGCAGCAATGGCTTCCTGGTGCCAGCTGGCACCATGCCATGTGATTGTCGTCAAATGGGGATGTAATAATCGTAATAATATATTTCTCGCTCAATTCAAACCTCTCCTGAGATGCTCTTTTTATTTGAGGGGAGGAGGGGGAAGGCTCTATGACTCTCTGTGTGTCTTGGTCTGCCACTCCAGCTGGGTCTTTTTATCCTTCCAACGTTGCCTGTGGCAAACCAGGTGCCTCTGGAAAGGCTGCAGCTAACTTCACCCTGATGCACTCTTTGGCTGAGGGGAGAAGGCCCCCAAAATGGTCTCTGAGCACCAGAAGGGCTGCCAGACCCCCGATCCGCCTCCCACAGCTCTCCATGCCGTCTGGTGTCTGGGCTGTGGATGGCTCCGAGTCTGCAAGAAGGCGCTGGAGTGCCAGGACAGTGTGTACGAGAGGAGAGGGGTGGCTCAGCCCCAAGTCTTCCCTTCTAACTTTCCTGCCTGTCTGGCCATTAGGAAGTAGAAGGGAACTCAGTCATTAATAACCCTTGCAGTTTTTTGGCCTCCGCACTGAGCCTGTCCATGAGAGACCAATTATAATTGTGCTGCGGCCAGAAATCTCAGCTAAATGGCCAACGTCCTCAGATTCTAAGAAATTCTGTGGAAGAATTTCTTTGTGGAGAGAGAGAGGATGAGAAAAAAGAGGATTTTCTTGGACACATGGCAGTCTGCAAGCAGGGCCAGGATTTCATACAAAGCAGCTTGCTGTGGCTGGCTCCCTGTGCAGAGAGCCAGTAGGAAGCCCACGTGTCACTTCAGACCTAAGGCATCCGGCTTTCCCCACAGGGGATGGATTTCACTCTATAGACGTCTCCACAGGACTCCGTCGCTGCCCTGCTCCTTCCACCACACACCTCTCGGGAGTGGATCACTTGGGAGAGGATGGGCAGAGCCTGGACTGACACCAAGACCCTCTTGCAGGAGGCTCCTCCACTCCTTTCTCACTGCCTGAGTCATTGGGTCCCCGGGGGGGGGGAAACCTGTCTTAAGGGCAAGTCTGCACTGTGTGTTTGTACCCATTTAATCCGTAATAGAAATCAATGCATTTCATGAATGCATGGGTGTTCTCAGCACATCGAGATCTAAAACCTACATTTCCAAAGCAAAAATGCTGACTAAAATGATTACAAAATATATTAAAATAATGGGGGGGGGGGGGGAAGGAAGTAAAATCTCTGCATCAAGGGATTTATCCCTGAGCACATGACAGGTTTGTAGAACAATGCAGGGAGGGAGTGTGAAAAAGGCTTTATGACAGCTAAAGGTTTAAAGTGTGTAACTGCACTCCAGGAGTTAATCCCAGGTAGGAGAGCACTTTACAGATGCACATTAGGAGTTTGGCTTCATTCAGGTGCCGATGCAGAAGGGGAGCAATCTCCTGCCACAGTGTGTGTCACATTTCTTTTTGCCATGGAGTGGCAGGTTAAGGAGAAAACATCCTGCCTATTTAGTGACTCAGGGAATGGACAGGGATGTGTTCTCCTGGGGCACTGCAGTACTGCCAACATTTCCTTATCCAACAGTAACATATGGACATGTGGGGGTTTTGGCACGTGTTTAGACTTTTTTCCCCTACCCATTCACTGAGGTATATACCACCAAAAGCTGGGAATGGCTGGAAGGCACACATCTGGACTGATGCCTGGTTAAACACCCTGGTTTAGAAGTGCAGTAGTGACAGGAAAGGGCTGAACCTCGTGTCATAAACCCTCCCGGGAAAGTGTGTGTGGAGACGTTGTCAACCTTTGCCATTCTCTGAGGGGGCAGTAACTACCCCTTGTCAGTTTTGACAAGGTACTTTTGACTCCTTGTCAGGAGATTAAGAATAGGAACCTAGTAAGTGGTTCCAAAATGTCAGTGTTATTCCAGGCGCAGGAGTAGTTGGAGAAGAAATGTTGCTTTCTCTGTTGCTAGAAATGTCTTCTGTGCTAGTGTGCATCAGTCACAGTACTAAAAGGTAAACAGTGACCACCTGAAGACTGGTGGGACCTGAAAAACTAAAGTGCAAAGTTTAAAATACAAGACACTTGGCTTCAAACATGCTCAGAACTCACTGAGAGACCTGCACCCTGCAGGTCCCACTGAGACAAGATCTGTGGGAGAATCTGTCCTTTTTGTCTGTGAGTCATCACTAATAACATCTCCTGGATAAGCAGGTGTGTTGCTAAATTATAAGAGTAGATCCCAGACAGAGAAACTCACCTTTATAGTAGTTACATTGAAATAACTTTGGAACTGTTGAAAAATGCTGTGTTGATGGCTCTGGAGCAAGAAACATCTTTGTCTATAAAGGCAGTACAGGAAAAGGATGTGTGTTACAGTCTTCTCCACTTGCTTGCCTCAGCTTTTCTCCTTCACTGTCTGTATCTAAGAAAAATCTTTTAGTGCCTATCCTAATGTGGTTTCCTATTCACTGAGAATGGGGAGGAGGAAATCAAGCGCTGTGAACTCCTGTCAGTTGGAGAAGAAATGCTTCAGACCTCTTCATACCCTATTGGGACAGGTGGGACTAAAGAGAAAAGACCAGATTCCTGGAGGGACATCTATTAAAACTGGAGCAAAAGGCTGGGACTGGGTGTTGAGAGTGAGTCTAGAAGGTTTAACAAAGCTGTCATTTCTAGTTCTGCCTGATTGCTGCCTTGCTTCATGTGAGTAGACATTCCATGCCTCTCATATGGGCTCCTTCAGTCTCTGCCTCAGGCATTTGTACCCAGATAAAAATAATCTCCACAAGCTTCACACTCTTGGCCACAGTCCATGCTGGTGCCCACTCCTCTGTGCTGATGTTCTGGATTATTTGTGGTTGGCCAGAGTGGAGCTGTGCTCTCCAAGCCCAACAGCAAAGCACCAAAATCACAGAGTCATGGCAACCCTGAGAACACAACTCAAACTCTAATCGCATTATAATGGCTCAATGTACTTTGCTCAAACTTTTAATAAGGTAACGTGTACCTGAATAACTAGATTTCCTCCTCATGATCATGATCCTGCTCTTGGCAATGACTGGAGAACTATGATAACATAATCTGATTTGAATGGCCTGTGCAGACACCACCTGGCAGCTATTGATATCAAGTTAGGAGAATGAAGATGAATGGTCCAGAGGAATATTCAATTACATTGTTTCCTTTCCCAAGGTAATAACCTGATGAGTAACAAAGTTACTTTCCCTTTTTTGCTGTCACCATCTCAGTTTCCAGGGATTTTTATTTTGTTATTTTGATTTTTCTATTCAGCACCCATCTGGAGATGGATGGGCACTCCCTCTGTTTCTGGAAGCCACGACTGCTGAATCAGAATCAGCTGGCTGTGTTGGAATACGGTGGTAATACCCAGAGTGAAACCTGTGCACTGCAGAGCCTGGCTTTCCAAGACCCTGTGACCAGGAGTGCTGAGAGACAAGCTCTCAACAGCCTACCTTGTTGTGCATTTGCAAACTGCTCTCCGCCCCCAGCAAAGAGCTTCAGCACAGAGATAACGGAAGAGCTTTCTTCTGATAAGCAAAATCAAGATCTTTCTCATTCCACCCTCTGTTACTAGACTGGATGTTTAAGAAATGCTGGAGTTCACTGAGATGTCCAAGACAGGGTGAGAAGGCATGAAGCAGCTTTTCCTAGAGATCCTGGAAACCACACTTGCTTTACTCACTGTCTGTTTGAAAGGCTCTAGAGCATTCACTGACTTGCAAAGTTGATCTAAACATTATGAAGAGATGTTAAAGAATGGTCTCCCTTGTCCACGCACTGACAGACCATTCTCCATAGCCCGGACTTCTCTCTCATGGACTCAGATGGTGCCTTGGGGCCTGTGCTGAATTTTCTGACTTGGTGCCAAACATAAGCTCAGCTTGACTGGAACTCCCCTCCCCATCCTGAAATTCACCTCTGCTCTCCTGAATTCTCTTTATCCATCAGCATCCCAAGGAGGATGCTGCAGTACTTACAGTTCACCTCTGCCTTGGGGGCAAGAGCATTTCCTTTCTCCATGCCATCATGCAGGACTGCACAACTTCGGGAAGTGACAAGTACTAGGTTCCTTCAAGGTCCTTTAAGCATTTTGTAGATATTTTGGTAGCTTTCTGTTGATTTAAGGCGGAATCGGATCCTCTTTGATATATAAAGGAATTCACTAACAAATGCTGACTCACTACCCAAAATCTTTCACTGAACCTCAATCTCTTCTCCAGAAGCAGTTTATGCCATTCTCTTCCCAGCACATGAGACGTCTGGTGTTTCTTGTTCCTGTAAAGGTTCTAGAGAACTGTTTTTTCATTAGCTTTAGACAAAGGGGGTTTTGAACACCAATATTACTTTCCTTCCCCAGTCTCATCCTGTTTCTATTTTTCCCTCCCACTGGCTTCTGAGCAAATACTTTTAAATGTGTAGTTCCTAGGAAATTGCATTATGGAATGACTGTCTTGTCTCCAGCAATAGTAAACCAGCTCTCAGCACTAAAGATAAGACAAGTAAACTGAAAATCTGAGTGAGCCTGGTCCAAGAGCTCATGGAATTGAATGGAAAAGCTCCCAATGATTTCCATAGCCTTGTAGCAAGCTTCTGCTTGAACACAGAACAAAATTAGATTAAATCACTCTGGAGCAGGAGGGACTCACATACTAATATTGAAATGACACAAGCAGGGAAGAACAGAGGATTCTGGGAAAGAGAAGTGGGCAAAAAGAGGAGAAAGAAGTTGTCTTTATTGGACAACAGTCTGAGAGCTGGGCTCATTTAAAACCTTATGGGCCAACAGGCTACAGAACAGACTGGGGGAACTATCTATCTTTGGCCTTATTGGAAAGGGATGAAAGAGGGAAATACAAATAGTTTAGCGATCATCAATATAGTCTTTTTGGTTCCACCAAAATCTCACCTAAGGCAACAAGTTTTGCTTCCTAAATTGTGACAATACTCAGCAGACATGGGAGTTATTATCAAACATTTTTTAGAAAAATGCACAAGCATACATGAAAAGAGACAGCCTCTGGACTTGGGAATCTGTGAACCAAAGGGTGGGAGACAGGAAATACAATTCTTCTCATTGCTACGGAAGTCCAGGCATGAAGGAGGACATGCACGCGATTGCAGAGCATTAATGGCAAACCTCAGAGGTGAAGCCAAGTATGGTGCTCTCTATTACTGTTGTTTAACCGTAAGATCTTCTTGTCTCTGTGAAGTTTCCGGATTGGACCTGACTCTTCAATAGGCACACCCGGAAAGTGATGATAGTTATTCTTTATACATTTAATTCTCTACACCTAATGCTGGCCCCAGTAAAATGCAGTGTAAGAGCTGAGTCATCGTCTTGAGGGATACAAAAGATCAGTGCTTCCATCTCAACCTCTGCACAGATTTCTCGAGAAGATAGCATATGGATGATGAAATCAGTGCCATCAGATGTAAGAAAAACTCCATTGAGACTTCAGTTCTGGCTCCAGCATTGCCCGCATGCCAAACTTTATGCAGTTTGGACATTGTGGAGAAATCCCATCAAGGCCATTTCTCGTTATGCGTCTCCTCAGAGGGAGTGTGGTCATTAGGCACTGCCAACAAAGGTTTTAGCTTTGATCAGGCACTGACGAAGGAGACACTCTGGTCACAGTCACAGCGGGTCAGCCCACCTCACTGGCTGTTTATGAAAGCCATTTTCAGAATAACAGATGGAAAATGCATTACGAGATCTGACTGTTACAGCCACAAGGACCGCAGTGGCTGATCTTGTCACATCACTTGCAAAACCCAACATGCAGAGCTCTGCCTGGCCAGCTGGCAGTCCAGATGCTTTGTTCTTCCCCACTACTTATCAAATACAACACATTCTGGTAAGCTAGACCACATACTTTAGCAATCATCCCAGATTGGACGTAAAGAGTCCAAGCGATGACAAATTCATCGCTTCCCTCAGGAAATGCTTTCAGTTATTCCTTTCCTCAAATCTTAAAAAAACCCCTTGCATCTTACTTCCAGTTTGAATTTTATGGGTTCCATCTTCTGCACTGGACTTTATTAGGGTTTTGTTTGTGGGGTAATAGGCCTTCCTGCTCTTGGATGCATTTTTCCTTAGTAGCTCATTAAAACATCATGGTGTCCCTAACTTTCTTCTGATAATCTATATGGGATCCTGAAGAGTTTTTCATGCTTGAGAGTACCTTAAAGATTGTATATCATTCCTGTAGCTCATTTCTGAACCTTTCCCAGTCATTATGCTTCCCTCTTAAATGCAGTCATCTGGTAGGTGTTTTGTCAATGCCATGCCAGTGGGAAAATCATATTCTTTCTGCTACTCCGTAACTTCTTAATTAGCTACCAGGAGGAATAAGTTAGGCTTTCTTGCTCTGCCTGGAGCCAGCTTCCAGTGTATTACCTGCGTAGCCCATCAGAGCTCCCCAGAGTCACTGCTTTCCAGAATACAACCTCGTAAGTACATAAAGCTTGTCTATATGGACTACTCTCTGCCATATTCATCTAGGAAAGACCTTGTAACATGCATCACCTGATTGTTGCCTGATTATGAGCAGCAGAGATTGCTTTGTATCACTGATCTGCTCTTACTGCCATTTTACTTTTCCAGTTTTCTACCCAGGTACTTACTTTCCAGCATATGGAGCATGGAGATGCTCTCCTAGCATTCTGTTGTCTTCCAGAATAGGAAATAGCCCACACTCCAGTCCACTTCCTTCCCCTGTCTCACCCACGTTCAGATGAAACTGTTATTTTTTGCTATCTGTGAGCCAACCAGGTTTTAACACATTTTCTTCTTCTATTTTTTTCCCAGTTTGCATTGTGCTAGTATCTTGGACAGTGTGCCAACTTTGGGAAACTCTAATCTGCATTATTATTTCTTTATTTATATTAAAGTAGTGACTGGAGGCTCCAGAGGAGTTGTGCGCTGTACTTAAGCATACAAGACGACTGTCCATAGCACTGAACAATTATAACCTGAGCAGAATCTAGGGAGAAGATAAGCAGAAGCTAGGAAAAAGGATTTCACAATAGCTTTGTTTTGCAGATGGGGCACAACAACATGGAGAAGTTCAGATTAAGGTTGTCTGTGACTCTGGCTTAGCTGTCAAAAACCAAACTTTCCCAGCAACTGAGTAGCGGGAAACACCCTCACTCAACCTTTTGACGTCACTATTGCCTGACATTCAGGTTTGATTTACAAGTACCTTGCCTTTCTGTTCCCTTTCTCTACCCTTTGCCATCCTCACTCTAATTCTCAGCCAGCTGGTCTCATCTCAAGTGCACAATTAACTATGTTACCTTAGCCATGATAATTTATTCCACAATAGCACATGTCCTCCTGCAAGACATAATTTTGGCCAAGGGCTCCATTCTTCACTTTTAGATTATTTCCTGCCACTGAGACATGAAACTACTCTTTCCTGGCTCTATACACCCCTTTCAGAGCTGTGAAGCCTCCTGTCTTGTGAGACACCTCCCAGAGGCCTCCAGATTATGCAAAAATGCGAACTCTTCACACCATCAGAATTGTGCATCAGGTGTCCTATGTAATGTCTTTTTATTCTAGTGAGCACAAAAATCTGCTCCCATGAGAAGACAGATGCAGAATCCCAACCTCTGCCTATGCACCTGCTCCTTTAAACAGTCCTGAGGCAAGCCAGCTCTTCCACAGCTGGCTAGCAGATGGGGAAAGGTGGGAACAGACAGGCCGCTGTTCAGGGTTTCTGTGGCAGAGTAGTAGGATTGCATTAAGCTCCTCTTAACACATTATGCAGAATCCTAAGTCTTTAGCTGAACCAGGACTACAATCCTCTTATGCGTCTTTGCTGAAATTCCGTGAGTTACATGCACGCACGCACACACACCAGCACAGAGGAGCCTTCAGGAGCGGCTTACCCCTCGCAGGTGACAAACGACACCAGGCAAGTTTGTGCTGGAAAGCCCGCGAGCCATCAGTCACCCACAGACGAGAGACGGCTTTTGGCTCCCCCAAGCTTAAGGCATGTTGTGATTGCCTCCTTTTTATTTACGGGTAACGGAATTGCTTGTTAAGATTGGCTTGTCCTTTCTTGCTGGGGATTTTTGTGTGTGCGTTTGTTTTCTGTTTCCAGCATATTCATGTGAAGTCTTTACCTCCCTTGACCTCCAGCAACAAGGCAACTCGTGTTGGCGTTTGACAGTCTGTGAGAGACGTTTGCAATGACTGAAGCTCACCTCTGTGCTCCCCAGGACACGCTTGGGGTGCTGCAGCTAGGGTGGACACGACTGCCAGTACTGCATGTGCATGCACAAGTGAGAGAGATCCTCCCCCACTGGGAAATGGGGTTTCCCAGGCCTTGTTCCCAATGCAATTGCAACGAGCAGGGGTGTATAAGAGCCATCAGGGTTCTCCTCCTTCACTGCAGTACTTTGGTATCATAAGTGTTAATTGGTTATTTATTTAGGTTGGGATTTTCAAAATTTACTTCGGATTTTCAGTGCCCATCCTTCTAGGGACTGGACTTTCCAACACTGGCTGGAAAAAAACCAATTCAGACCTATTTAAAGTGTCTTACATTGAGGTCCCAAGCCACATGGCCAAAAAAATCTGTGGAAAGAAATATGGATCCTCTCCTTGGGAGCTGACATTCTCACCCTGAGACCCCAAGGGTGGGATTAGCTGGAGTCCCAGGTCTGATGCTGGACCAAGGCCTACGCAAGCAATGCAAGAGCTGACCATGATGAACTGGAGAAAATGAACCTTGGGCTCTTGCTGCTTGCCAGCATGGGTAGCTTTCTAGTTTCTTTTGGCTTTTCTGCTCTCTGGTAGGGTCTCCCTACCTGTCCTCCCCTCCAGACAAGCTCTGGCCAGTGTCTGCCCCCAGGCTGCTGTGAACAGCCTTGTGTAGCAACTGAAACTGCGGAAGAAGCTGGCTTGCGAGCCAGCTGGCTAGGGAAGGATCAGATAAGTGGCATCTTGAGAGCCAAATGCAGTCCTGAGGGTTTTTGAGGTTGGCCTCCAAGGCCTCTCAGTGGCTGCCCATGGCGCCAGACCTGCAGGCACGTGTCCTGGTGCTCAGCAGGGCCCCCTGCTCAAGCCCTGCCAGCCAAGGGGACCCCGGGGCCCACAGGGATGGTGGTATTGCCACAGTGCCCGGGGCCATGGGCGGGCAGTGGCTGTCTCCATGCGGAGGCTGTCCCCTCCAGGGCTACATCAGATCCTGCTTGCTGGGACTGTGCGGAGGCTCAGTGGCAATTATGGGTGGGTTGTCCCGTGGAATGCCGTAACCCAGGGAATTGCAGCTCTGCTGGTGTTGAGGCATCCTTGGTACATCAAAGCTTTTGTTTCATCTTGCCAGCCATGGGATATTTTGAGTCGCTGTGGATAACTCTGAGATTGTGTCACTGTCTCTGGATTTTTATCAACAATAAGCATGCTTAAAAAAAATAGCTAGCTGTGCCAAAAGCAGTATGGTGGACTCATCATGGTATTTACAGTAAACATCTCCAGACAGGATTATGCAGAGCATTTTTAACATTTAAGTCTCCTTCACACAATCCGTTTTGTTTCTTCGCTCTGCAGAAGCAGAAGGCTGGCCACCCCTCTGACAGGACACACAGTTACCCGTCATGGGGGCTAAACACCAGCCCTGTCCTCCTGTGCTGTTACCTGAGTCTCAAGCAGCCAGTTCTACACAACGCAGGCTTTCACCGAGAAACCGCAGAGCTGCCACTCTCCCCAGAGCTGCTGCTGAAATGCAAGTAGCTCCAAGGCCTGCAGAAATACTCCACTGCGTCCTTGCAGTACCTTCAGCAGGGCTGAACAGTACACGAGCACAATTTTGTACGTGCTGAGGACTGCATGGAGCCTGGGTGTGTGAAGCCTCACCTTAATATCTCATTCCCTTAACGACTTAAGGTGTCTATGCTCCTTGCATGTATCTGTGGTGGGTTTCGCAATCTTGTCTGCGCTGCTTCATCTTTCCATTTGCGGCCTCGCCAGCTGCTGACAGTGGTGAGAGGCCAATTGCAGCACTGCCTGGATGCAGGCCAGCGCATGCAGCGTTTGTGCCTGTGGCTCCGCCTGACAGCATCCCTTCCTGTACCAGTCCACACTGCCTCACGTGCAGCTCTGCTGCTGCTGCTGCTGCCACTCTGTTCAGATCTAGAATATCTCCACCATTCTTGCAGCCCCATGCCTTTCACAGCTCTGTCATCTGGCCTCCTGCTCAAGCTGCAGTGGACCTCTCAGCTGGTCCAGAGCTTTTCCAACCCTGGTTCCACCGGTACATCCTTCAGCTGTCCTCAGTCCCCCCTAGCTCTGGACTTATGCTGCTGTGCAGAGGTGTTGTTAGTCACTGGTTTTTGGAATCTCAATAGAGATAGGGTTAAAAACCCCATGTTTGTGTCGGTGTTGACTGATGGTTTAGGAACAGATATTCACTGAAGTATGAAGGCTCATTCCTGACTTATTTCAAACATAATATCTATAATCCCTAGGCCTCTGCTGACATGTTTTATACTTACTGTCCTGTCTGGTACAAATAGCCGCAGGGAAAGCTTTGTTCCGTCAGACGACTGCTTAGTAGCTAGATGTCTATGGTGCCCTCCATCAAAGCAATGCTCATGTGCACTTGAGGACAGTGCTTTTAGGAAGGAAGTGCTTCACTGAAAGAAATCCCACCTGAAGCTGACCCCTACAAGTGAGACTCTATACTGGTTGCAAGAAAGGGGAAGAAACTCTTGTGGCTCCTGTGGTACTGCATTATTATGCCCCCCTTTTCCTTCAGGAAACTGAAACCTGAAGAATGGTGGTTTTCTGAAGATCACCTGCTGAGTTGGTGTCAGAGCTGTCAGCTCGAGGTCCAAAGCCACATTCCCTGTCTCAGAGACATCATGCTCTACACGGGCATTGCAATCTTGGCATTGTACCAGCTCTTATTTCTACTTAACAAATCAATCGGAGCTAACCTACCCACCCGTTTCAAGCCGGGTCAAGTCACAACTGAGCACCGTTTATGAAACAGCAACTGGAGCTCTGGAAACTGAACTACTATATTTATTCAGCCTGAGGTGAAGTCTGTCACCAGATAATTGCAAAGGGGAATGAACTTATTCCAGTAAGGTCAGTTTTACTGTTTCATCCCTTGCAAGCTCAGTTCATAGTTTCTGTTTGTTAACTGCAACTGAGCTGCACACAGAGGCTTTGTGCTGGGGGATCTCTCTGAGAGGTAGGATGAAACAGTGCCTGTCCCAAAGAATTTGCAGGAGAGGATGTTTGTCTCATGCAGGTTAGTAGCAGGGCTTTTTGTTTTAGCAAAACTATTTCCTATATTCACTGTGCTTCTATTAGGAAACACTCAGATTAGGGTGTTTTCTAGGGGACATGTGAGTCTGAAGCAGAGGAGAAAGAGGAATCCTTTCGTGGGGGAAAGAGCAGGGAAGCAAAGAAAGGTTTGGGTGGAGAGGAGATATGGCATGGTTTGGCAATGAAGGGCTGCTGAGGCAGAGGGGAGTGAAAGGGGCTGACACCCAAGAACAATGCAATACAGCAAATAAAAAGTCAAGATCAAGCATGCTGGAGGAGCATCTCTGGCAAAGAGGGCTTGTTGTGCTGTTGGCTGCATGCAGCTGTGATCTGCGTGCTGTCTGTCCCAAATCTACCAGCAGTTTCTCCCAAACTGCAACCATCTACAGAGAGGCTGCCAAAACCACTTTCCTGGACACAGCAGAGATGCTAGTTGAGCTCCCATTAGAGACTTGGCCTGGCTTCTGGGAATAGAGCCGCTCCAGTCACACCCCTTTCATGCTTGCTGTTCTTGGAGTGGTCAAACTATTGTTTGCAGGGCCTGAACTGCAGAGCTGCATGCGCGGAACTGAAACAAAATTCCCACACCCAAAGAGCTGGGCAGCAAGTCTTCATGCCCTCAGACTTCCTGGGGGTGGGAGGTCATCACCAAGCCTGTGTGTATGGATCGTCCTACTCACAAAGGCTTCAAATGACCCACTGTCTGGCACACGGAACTGTAGCTGTGCCAGGATGCTGCTAATAGTCTTGGAGCGTTGTTTTAAATTTGTTTTGCCATGCAACATCAGATCTGTCACCTGCAGGGTATGAATCCCTCCACGCTAGTACCTGTCATGTCCATTTCTGCACTTAGTACCCCACTCTTTCAAAGGTTTTATTTTCCCATACAGCCCAGCTAGGTCAGAAACATAAATATTCACAGATCAGGTGGACAGATGCTGGCCATTCTGGTCATAGCAGACATCTGAATCAGCCTGATGGCTCCATAGCTCCGTCATACGTTTTGCGTCCAAATGTGATTATTATCAGTTCCTCCAGAGAAATCCTGCAAGATACTCTGCAGTGGTTGGTTCTGGACTAACCAAGCTTGGGGGCAAATTCTTTCTCAGTCCCATGGCCTTGAGACCGGTTTATCAGAAGCAAGAAGGCACATTTTTCTTTTGGAAGTCTGACATGTTTTAAATAGTCACTATTCCAACAGAACATTTGGAGACCATTATAAATACTACCTTCTTCTTAAAAAAAATTTTTACATAGCTCTTGTGCCCCATAGCACCCTGAGGCAGTGAGTTCAAGCTAATCTGGTAAGACGACAGTACGATCACATGCAGTGTTCTGGGATGTCTTCTTGCTGTTGAGTTATAGAACTGGGAGTGCAGGATATCTCTTCTGTGTAGCTTGTTCAAAATTTCTATGACAGCTCTTTCCATCTGTCTTCCCTCTGAGTTAAACATTATTCGCTGCTCTGGGAGGTTAGTCCTAGAGGCCAGTTCCTCTGGGAGAGGGCACTGCAGCAGCAATCAGTATGCCAGGGAAATCCATCCTCTCCTTCCTCCCACTTCTCTCAGCTCTCCACCACCATCACTTCTCCATGGTTCAGTAGGATGGCAGAGCTCCCAAAAGGAGTCAAGGTGATGGAGGAGTTCCTAAAGGGCTGCAGGTGAACTGCTCCAGGTTTTCGTGACAAAGAAGCTCTTGCAGAACTTTGAGGAAGGCAAAGGGTGGAATTTTAAAAACAACCTCCTAGTGGGAACCCAAAAGTAGTGAGCGGCTGCACCATCCAGCCTGTCTTGGTGCAGCTCCTCACTCCCTTCCCTGAGGGATGCCAGGATAGCCCCAGTGTGCATGAAGGCGATGTGCTGCCGGAAGTCTCCACTGTGTGACACAGTGCTGACAAGCCCTGGCCCCACAATGATTCAGTAGGGGTGAAGTTTAGCCTCATCTAGCTCTCTGATGGTAGCCATTGCCCTAAACAGCAGGACTCCCGGAGCTGCAAGGCAGGACTGATGGCAGCACATGTTCTCCTGGACACAAAGATCAATGCTGGCTCTCAGGAAGCCTCAGTGTGTGCTGAAATGGAAGTGGAAATGGTGCCTTTTCATTAGCACACAGGAGTACTGGCATGTGCCTGCTTCTGTGCCAGCAGGTATTAATGCCCATCAGAGCATGCCAACCAGCAGGCACTGTCTAATCCTGCTGTTGTATAATGAATAAGATTATTGAATGGGGGAACTGAAGGTCAGAGAATGAGAATGAATCTGTCTGGAGCAGAGCTGCTGTGCTCTGCTGGGATCCCAGGGGACAGTCCCCTCTGGTGTCCTCCTCACTCTTGCTCCTGGGGGCCTGACCAGTGCTCTCCTCTAGATCTAGATGCC
Organism: Gavia stellata; assembly: GCF_030936135.1. Classification (NCBI taxonomy): domain Eukaryota; kingdom Metazoa; phylum Chordata; class Aves; order Gaviiformes; family Gaviidae; genus Gavia; species Gavia stellata. Next base: position 20,169,068 of record NC_082595.1, read on the forward strand.
CGTGTTCAAGGGGAAGGCTATGAAGACCCCAGCTGGAATAAAAGAGGCAAGACCAATTGCAGCTCCAGATACTTCTCCCCACTTGTGCTATATCTGGACATAGCTGGCTATCAGAGTCCCATCAGTTTCAGGCCATTATAGAAAGCTAAGGCTGGTGCCTGACAAAATAGATGGAGGGTCTCCAAGGGACGAACCTTCTTCCCCTTCAGTCTGTTACAGACCTCATATTTTGACTGCACCATGGAAAAGAGTGGGCAGCACCCAAGAAAGAAAGAAAGAATATCTCTGATACTGTAGTGCTGTAGCACTGCAGGCATGGAAAATGGAAGTGGCATGTGGATGTCCAGATTACGCACAGGTAAAAGCACAGGAATTGAAGGGTAAGTGGAAATGCAGGAGGAGGGTTTGAAGGAGGCAATAAGCCCAAGTGATTTCCTTGTTTCAGCTCTTCATTATAAGCAAAAGCTTCCATCCCCACATCTCATCTCTCTTTCCCATGGTGTGAAGAACTGAGTACTCTGAAGATAAGGATCATTCAATTCAGAGAAGGAAGAAAGGGGTTGCTGCATTACTCTGTAGGCCCTCAGGGAAGAGTTGGATGCTTAAGACTTTTGGACCCTGAAGGGAACTGCCTTTGAGCAGCCTTCAACTGAAAGGACTGATCTGTGGTCTGACGCAGTCAGGGAGGGGGAAAACAGGGTTCTCAGGATTGTATGAAGTCCACAGAGACCTGAATATCTAATTAATTTCTCCAAATGTAGAAGAATTCCCTATCATCTGCCTTTTTTTTTGAAATTATCCAGAAATAATGGGAGGGAACCAAAAGCTTGAGGCTAATGCACAACAGCCCTGTTAATCATTTATTAGTGTTTAGTTGGTGCCTGTGATGTGTGCATGGAGATGGCTCTGATGAGCTCTGAACTTCTGGTTCCCATCTGGAACCTCTTGCTGCACCCAGACTTTGTTCAGACTTTGTTTACTGTCAACTGGCCATCTGGCCTGTCACCAAAAAATATATCAGTACAGGTATCGATCTGTGCAATTGATTTTGTGTCACTTCCTCCTCTGGGAGTGTGTTCACATGAGAATAACTCAGAAAATACCAAGTTCAGAATGCCACTGTGGACCCCCACAAGGGTCCTCTGCCATGAGGACCTCTCCTCCCTGCCAGTGAAACTCCCTGTAAAGAGTTCAAATACTGGTACCTGTTGGTACATTTACCAGCCAGGACTGAGAGTGTTAGGATCCTGGGAGGTACAAACTCATTTTATCTGGTTTAGCTGAAATGATACATTTCTGTTGAGCAGACATGCCTGGAGAACATCATGAGGGTGTCTTGTAAGAGCCAGCCCACTGGGGTCCTTGGGCAACATTTCCTCAGCTCGGTTTATGGAAGCAGAAGGGACTTGAAAGAAGTAGTCTGGTCCCTAGACAGGCTGGGTGGTGCCTCTGCTCACATCTCCTGGGTTCTCATGAGAAGGCTGGCACTGAAACCTCTCCCCTGCAGCAGGTCCTCTCCAGATGTCTGGGATGCCACCGCCACTCCCTTGGGAGCTCTGCCATACCACAGGCCCTGGGGAGGTGTTGTTTACAGGGAGGGAGCTGAAAGGAGGGAAGCGAGGATGGACTTTATTGGAATCTGCAGGCAAAGATCCTGAGCTGATTTTAGTTCATAAAGCCAATGCTGATGTGTGGTGCTTGCCCCAGTAAGACACAGGGAGCGAGAGGCTCTCTCGTTAGCTGATCTGGGAGTGGCACTCACCTGGGTATGGCCCTGAACACCCATCAATCTACCTCTTCTCAGAGCCACTGCTTCCATCGTATGGGTTTGTCCCCTCAGCAGCACCTGGGGTCTGTGCAGGCCATAAGGCAAAGCCCCATGGTATATGAAGCTCAGCATCTCAAAACATGCCCTTGGCCCTGAATGGAGGTGAATATAAAGTAAGAGTTGAACAAAACTGATACAGGAAGAAAAGATGTCTCAATTTTAAATGATCACTGAGAAAAAAAGCTTTCTCTAGGACTCATTCTCCAAAGATTTAAAGGAACTGGTTGACCTTCCATGTCCACCACTCCTGAAAGTAAGACACATCTGATGGACAAAAACCAGCACAGTCCTATAGCCATTCCTGTTTCCATTCATTAAGTGACACAACCCATAACCCCTTGCCATAACCCACTGTACTCTAGGCCCTAACAGAGGTGTCTTGAATGTCTTATCATGTGGCCATGGAGCATGACCTTTCTTCAGTCCAGGCTAGATTTCCTTTAAGAAAAGAATGTACTAGAAGGATTACAAAGATAGCCAAGGGATGAGGTAAAAATAATAGGAGGATCATTGTCAGGAAGAATAAAAACAAACAGTGGCATTAGAGAGAGATTTATTTATGGGCTTACAAAAAGAATGGGTGGAAATCTGTTAACAGACCAATTTTCTGTCTCTATTGTCTTCTGCTGCAGCCATCCTAAATTTTGCTGGCCCCTTTTCTCCACTGGGCATAAACTGGAGGACTTGCTAACAAGTGAAACCAAACTTTTCCATCCTCCTCACCTCAAATTTGGCTCCAAAACCCAGAGTTAGGCAGCTGGAACGTGTTTTCAATAGCTCTGAGGACATCTGACACTATTCATCCAGATGCACTGAGCTTCTGAAAAGGGCTGCTCCATGCATATTTTGGAACCTACATTCAGGCACCAACATTTGAAAGGCTGGGCTGCACTAAGCGGCTCTCCTGCTGCTGCACTATAAGGGAGGGAATAGGACAGAATCCAGCTCTCAGCTACTCAAAAGCAGCAGCTTTAGCCCTAGTATTCATAGTCAGCACCTGCATTTGGCAGCGGGTTGATCTTCAGGCATTTTTTGGACTATCGCCTTAATTTAAAGGCTCTTGGACTTGCAGTCCTGCCCTGAGCTCCCCATCAGCCATGCCGATGTGCAAAGGAGACTGAGGGGAGCGGATCCCACAGTTATATTGGGCATTACTTAGTTCTTTGTCTGAGCCTCCCTTTTTTATCTTCTCAGCTTTTCAGACAAATGGCCTGTACACTCCATGGGAAAGCAGGCTGATGGGGAGTACCTCAGTCCCTGCCAGCTCTGTGAAAGCACACAGACCTTGCCACAGATGTTAGCAAAGCTTCCTTGCTGACAACTCTGTTGGCACCTTTTTCCTGCTGCTCACCTGGAGGTCATCCCATTGGAAAGGCTCTAGGGATAAACCTCCACCGCACATTCATAACTCGCATGTGCTCTTCCAAGCCAGCTCCCCTTCTTGGTTCCCCCTTCTCAAAGACAGTGCTTTTCTCTGCTACATCCAGCCCAGTGGCGGCAGGCAGGGGCTGCAGACCTGGAAGTGTAAGCCAGGCTATTTAGTTTGATCAAAATCACTGAAACCCAGGTGCAGGGAGGGAGAAAAATTCCCATTTACTGTTGGGAGTCTCAGTCTCAGGACTCATATGTGAATAATAAGACTAGACAAATTAGATCCTAATTGATATCAGGCATATTCAATGGTCCTTGCAGCTGATGGATGTTTTTCCACTAAATTCATTGCCTTGTGGATTAGGACCCTTGGACAGAGGGTGCAAACAGAAACCAGAGCTGTTAAGTCTGACAGAGAGCCCCCTTGGGCAAAGAGCTGTCTTGCAGTACCATGTGCGAGAAGAAGGCACTCCCTCAAGAGAAAGGGGGTAAGGGAGATGCTGGAGCTGATCCTCTGTCCTCTGCAGTGGGGTGGGGGGACAGAACATGAGATGTGGGGGATTTGGGGCAATTCCCACGAAGCAGGAGATGGCTCTGCAATGACCTCCATTTCTGCCAGGGTCTGAACAAGTTCATAAGAAGATTGCAGGCTTGAGGGGCTGAGCAGCAATGACTCTGTAACCTGCAGAGAGCAGGCAGGTTGGAGGACTCGCCTGTGCTTTCAGGCATCAGTTTCAAGTGGAAAAGGCTTTGGTGTCAGACCCTGGCTTCTCTTTAAGGGCACTGCTTGAGACTCAGAAAGACCTTTTTTTTTTTCACCCTCCCTCCCCATCTTCGCCACTTTCTTCCCAAACTCCCTCCTTCTCCTCCTGCTCCCCCCTGACAGGCAACCAGCCCAGCTGGGGCCTGTGCGTGCCGTGCCAGGGGTCAGAGAGGCTGGTATGAGCTGGCTGTCGCATGGGTGAAACAGCACGTATGCACCGCCGCGCTGTCCCTTGTGCCTCCGGTTGCACAGCAACCCGGGGACACACACTCGGGTCCCAGCCAGCTGCCAGGGCCAGCCCCACCAACACCTGGTCCTCAGTGCCGCTCCAAAAGCTGGAGGGTGGCGAGCATCCCTCATGTCAAGGAAAGACTGAGCTGACGGTGCCCGACGTGAGGCTCAAGGATCGCACAGCAAATGCTCCAAGTTCTTGGCAGGCCAAAACAGGGGCTGCTGGGTTTATTTATTTATTTTTGGTGGGGAGGAGGGGTATAGGAGAGAGAAGGTTATGATTTAAATATCTATCCTGTTGCCAACCAAAAATGTCAGCGGGGTGTTAAATTACTATTGACTTTGCAGACCAGCATTTGGCCCCCCCTCACCCCTCTAACTCAGCTCTCCCTGCAGCGTCTCTCACTCAGCCGTCAGGGCTGCTATAAAGGGAAGGCAAGCCTCACTGGCTGACACTGGAGGCATTTTATTCCCCCCTTCCCCAGCTGAACCGGCTGGCCTCCAATAGCAGGGAGGACGGGGCGCCGTGCACCCCCCAGCCCTCCTTCCTGCCAGACCTGCTGGCCGCCTGAATGCTCCTTTTGATTCAAAGTTAATAGCCTGCCCTTTGCAAAACCGGCTTGCTTCCCAGCAGGCTCTGCAATGGGTGCTCCAGGCAGAGGAGGGTGCCAAGAGGGGTTAAGGGGAGCATATATGTGCTCTGGCCGTCTTCTGACTTTAGCCTGGTTTTGGATCATTTTCCCTGCCATGCCCCCTTAGCATTTGGCCAATGCCAGATGCTTTCGCTTTCAGACTATTTAACGACTTTCAAGGGGTTCAGGGCTTTTAATCTCTTGCTCCCTCCCTTCACAGACATTTGGCTTGAGGTATCTGCTCAGCTGGGCTGTTCATGGGGTGAAACGAGATGAAAAGTCTTCTGCCACTGCCGGGTATTGCCTTTCATGGAGCTCTCCAGCAGGGCTCTTTCCAACAGTTGCAGGGCACGCAGGGGCCCTGGAAGGTAGGGTGTGGGCTCAGATGTCACCCTTGACTGATCTTGAGCTACCGGTGGGGTACAGAGATGAAGTACCCAGCTGCGAATTCATGTTGCCAAGGGCTTAGCTGCAGGGAGGGGAAGGTGTTGTTGAAGGGGTCTTCTGGCACTAGTATGAGTAGGGGAGTGGAAAAGGTGAGGCGAAGGGACTCTTAAAAAAGGGAACAAAGGAGAGCAGGAGAGCCGTAAGAACCTACACAGAGGTAGCTCACTTCCCCACACCCAGGGGAGGCCAGCTGGAATCAAGAGCCCCAGATCTTGTGCTGCAGTCAAGCTAGCTCTGGAAACCACGCTGGGCAGCGCTTAATCCTGTGAGTAGGCCCGTTTGCCCTATGGGATTTGAAAGCAAAGCTCTGTGCACTGTGCGTTAGAAGTCAGGGGGGGCACACTGGGAAAAGGATGGGCACTCCGCAAAATCAGGGGCTATACGTTAGCAAGGTTTGTGCCAAAGGCAAAAAAAGTGAATGAGAAGCCACGTGATTCTGCAATGACTTGGCTTGCTAAGCCTGCGGGCGCTGTTTGATTTTGCTTCTGATTAATAATACCAACCACTTTGCTAATGTCTTTTAAATGAAGTGACCTGCACGGGTAAGCCGTATAGTAGGACCTCATGAGCGTGGGATCAGCAGGTAGCATGGACTGAAGCAAGGAGGGTGTTCTGGACTCTGGGTGCCGCCTGGGAGTTGAGGTGGTGGTGAAAAGACACCCAGGAATCCGCAGATTACAGTGTGTGGCGTAAATGAGGAGGTGCAATTTGTTCCGTGCCTCCTCCAATCAGTGTATTAGGGAGTTCCAGTTGTTCCAGCCCAAAATCACCACTTTGTTGAGTCGAGACACCGGCAACAGCAGATTATCGTCAAACTTTCATCACCCGGGGCTGAGCATGAGTGTGAGAAATTTCAGCCCAGGGGGAAAAAAAACTGACTGCAAATGGTTTCAGAAGGTTGCAGAAGCCAATGAAAAGAAGTGCTTAAAATAAAAGTGCCACCTCAACTATTAAAGCAGCCAACGTATAAGTGCATCCTGGCAAGGAGGAGAGAAATTGCATGGTCTGATGTGGTCAGTGCAGGATTCCAAAACGGCGTCCGACTAAGTACACCAGCAAATGGAGACTTATCCTTGATCCAGCGGGATATTGAATCAGGGCACTGTGAATCAAAAAGCTATTGCGTTACCTATTGATTTAAAGGACCTCTTTTTGTCAGCAGCTCTTCTCCTTACAGTTTGCAGCCACAAGAGTGAAGCAGGCTGGTTTGTGCGCTGTGTCTCCTGTGAGGAGGTAGTTGTGACTTTATGCCCCCCATGCAGTGTCACTGGTGCTTTCCTGACCCCCTTCCTGGATGGAGGGATGACACAGGGGTCTGATCAACACTACTATGAGACCAAGTGGTCCCAAGAATACAGGACCATATAGCTCTCTACAGGCAGCCCAGCTGATCTTGCTATGCCTGTACTTCCCCACCTCCACCTTATCCTTTCGTGCTGCACTTCCAGAACATACTGCACATCAGTGCATATTGCAAAAGGCCAATTCATGGCAGCCCCTTCTACTCCATCTCTAGGATTGCTCACTCCCAGCTTCCTACAGCCTTATTGCACAAGCAAGATATGGTGACCAAGGCAGGAACTGTGCCAGTTTTAAGCCCCAAGCTGGTATGTCTACTCATTACTCTCTGGTATTTCTAACATCCCTGCTGCCTCTTTCTGTTTTGTTTTCCTGTGAGTGGAAAACAATTTCTCTTTCCTTCATCAAATAATCTCCTTCCAATTCCTCTAAATGGCTTGCACCTTTTGTCTCTCTTTTCATCACCGTCCTTCTCCGTGGCATGGTTGGCTCCCTCTCTCATGCCTGATCCTGCCTTGCCTGTTGGTATCTGCATAATCTGCATGGAAAGCTCCTTGAGGAAAGAGGCCCGTCTTGCTTGCTGTTTGTCTAGTATCAAGTACACCTCTCATGCTGTATAAATAATTAACAGGCATCTGTCAAACGCAGACAAGAGCACACCTGCTCTTGAAGCCTCTAGCTACTGCTGCTTCCATGACAGTGCTCTCAGCTTCCCATGGAGGAGTCATCCTGGGATGTGTGAGGAGGTGTGGTAGAGGGATAGCTGGCTGTGGTACAACCATTGCTTTGGGGAAACTACCCTGCAGGGAATGGGCTGTAAAGCTGAGTCACGGTTGCAGGGAAAAAGTTGAACTCCCCTTGCTGCCTCGCTGTGTAACTGGTCCAAGTGGTTGCTCTTTATTACTTTGCTGCATCAGACTAAGGGAAAATGCTAGCTTTGATGAGTTGCCAGGTCCTCGCTGAATTATAATAACTACTAGGAACACCAGCAAGAGTGATTTTAGAAAGAACAGGAACAGATATATTTGCACATTAGATCCTCAGCAATTTTAACTGGCACTGACTGGGGCCTTCAGTCATACAGGGCCACATCACAGTGGGAAGAGACTGGTTCTGCTTACAGAGGGTTCCTGTGCCCTGTAAACCACAGGGCTGTGTTCTGGGGAGGCAGCCAGATTTAAGGGAGAGCTGGGAGCAGGCTGTGGGCCCCTGCTTTCATGGAGCTGTCACGGCCTCCCTGTGGAGGGATGCTTGCTGGCTGTGACATGGGGGGAGCAGCAGCATGTCCAGAGAAGGGCGACGAAGCTCATGAGGGGTCTGGAGCACAAGTCTTATGAGGAGCGGCTGAGGGAGCTGGGGTTGTTCAGTCTGGAGAAAAGGAGGCTGAGGGGACACCTTATCGCTCTCTACAACTACCTGAAAGGGGGTTGCAGACAGGTGGGTGCTGGTCTCTTCTCCCAAGTGACTAGCGACAGGACTAGAGGAAATGGCCTCAAGTTGCGCCAGGGGAGGTTCAGGCTGGATATTAGGAAAAATTTCTTTACTGAGAGAGTGGTGAAGCATTGGAACAGGCTGCCCAGGGAGGTGGTGGAGTCACCCTCACTGGAGGTGTTCAAGGAACATGTGGATGTGGCATTGTGGGACATGGTTTAGTGGGCATGGTGGTGTTGGTTGATGGTTGGACTTGGATGATCTTGCAGGTCTTTTCCAACCTTAGTGATTCTGTGATTCTGTGATTCCCCCAGTGTTCCCAGTCTGCAGGGGAGTGTGTCTCCCTCCTGGACCCTGCTCAGCCACTGAACCACAATGCTGCATGCTAAGGGCCAAGACTGGCCCTTTCCAGCTTCCAATGTCTGCCTCAAAGACAAGCCAAGGCAAGTCTTGTACGACTTTGGGATACTGCACGTGGCAAGGCTAATGTTGGAACTCTGTGTATTCACCTCTGTGCAGAGAAAAAAAAAAAAACAGAAACCAAAACCCCAGCCCCCGATATCTTTCCTTGCCAAGAACCACATTTTTCTTACATGATGCCATGCAGGGGGGTGGCTACTCTGAGAGCCAACCCAGAGTCAGCTGCAGGACCTAATAAGAAGCCATTTGCTATCACAGTGTGCAGCCTGAGCCTGTGGCTAATGACAGCTGGATGGCAGGTTGTCACAGGAACCCGACTGATCCAGTTGTGTGAGAGGCTGAGCATCCTCACAGGATCAGCCTCTTCCTGCAGAGTGAGGTACTTAAGAATTGCCAGGAATATCATGGACTGATGTTTTGGAAACGGATTGTCTCAGCAAAGACCCCATTATGTTGATGTAGTTGCAAGAAACGTCTCACTTAGCATCATGCTATGAAAACCAGGAGGGTTTTATATGAACCACAAGTAAGAGACACATCTCAGAAGGTAATATGATGGAAGAATACCCCATGGTGTTTGTGCAGGACTGTGGCAAAGTTTCGTAGGGCACATGGGTCAGGATGGAGCATGTTTTAACTTTGTTGTTATTCCGGGGCCCAGCACTACAGGAGTAATCCAGACGCTCAGTGCTTCCAACGCACGCAAAGAAAGCTTTCCTGAACTTCAGACTGCTTTCAGTACTGTCATCCCAACATGTTCCTTTTGCTAATGTGTGTCTGCTCAGCAGCCAAAAGAAAAGCAAAATACATTTGAAGGGAGGGAGTGGGGAGAAATGTTATGAAATAAAAGATCAGAGGATCAAGAGCACTTTTGAGGCTCAAACATGCCACACACAAGCTCTGGGCCTGTGGTCAGCCGGAAAACATCAGTTTAAAATTCCACAATAGCCCTGGTATTTAATCCTTCTAATGCAAATTCCCCCCACCCCAGTCCTAGATCGGCACTACTACTGTGGTGGCACAACCCGAGCCTTTAAGCCCTTTTGAAGTATGCAAGAGTCCCTGTTTCTCAGCAGGAGGGCTGGGAAGCTATGTCAGCAATGTCAAAAATGTTCCTGTGATTACTGTACCTTTCTGAGCAGAAACCAGGAGAGAAAGCAATTAATGCCTCCTAATCTGGCTCATAAATAAAACTTGTTCTCCATGGAAGCGTCATCTCTGTAGCCCCTAATTAGGATGGCTCTCTGTCACCTCTGAGCCTGCAATAGTGGGAGGAAGGACACCCATTATCTCCCTCTGCCCAACACAAGGGTTAGATGTACACATCTACAAGTGAAGCCACGTTTCTGAATTCAGCTGCAAGCAGTACTGTGTGCCTCTGGGATAGTCTCCACGGTTCTGTTCCTAAAGCAGCCAGATACTGCAGGACCTGGGCATCAGGGTCCTCGCCAACCACTGTGCTGAGCAGCTCTAATCCAAGACATACAAAGGGTGAGGCAAGGGGAAGGAGTCAGAAGGCACAGGTGTTGACATACGATGGTGATGAGAACTGTAGACCACTCCAAGTCAGTCAGAGGGAGAAGCACAATGTGTATTGGCAGATAGTCCAGCCTTATCAACAGTTGAAGTGCATGCCAAGTATTTGCACCAGCCTCCCCTGTGTAAGCAGGGTGACTTCCTATCAGCATCAGGAGCGAGACCTTGGAGAGCCGGGAGCAGTGCTTAAAGACCAGTTCTCAGAGGGTGTCCAAGTGTGTCTGCGTTGCACAGTCACTCCAGGTCTTTGACACATGAGTGCTTTGTCCTTGGGTATCCTGGGGGTCTTCCCTGTGGACTACAAGAGAAGCTGTCTGCTCCAGAGCAGAGGGGAAGCCTCCGCTCTTGGATGAGGCATCTCTACTAGAGACCAGACTGAGCTGGAGCAGAGCTCAGACTTCATCTCACAGCCCTGCATGAGAAGTGTATGTGTAAAGATCACACATGTGCATAGGAAGGGAAAATATGTGTGGGTCAACGGGCTGAGAGGAGAGAACAAATGCACCATACGGGAGAGGCAAGGGAAACACAAAGATGGTAGTGTCTTCTGAAAGCATGGAGGGGCTGGGCATAGATTGCAGGGTCATGGCAGGGGATAGATAAATACCTCAAGAGAAGACAAGTAGGGAGGTGATGGGATGAACCTGGGACAGCAGAAAGGATGATGGTGGTGGCAGGTGTATGAGGGGGAGGGACAGCTGAATGCAGCCCAGGAAAGCTGATCTTGCCTTCGCAAGGTCTATGCGTGTGGAAGGTTTGGGGGTAGAAAGGGCCAAAGGAAGGAATGGGGAGGCTGGAGAGGAGCCAGTCCTGGTTACCGTGGTGCCGGTAGAGGTGGTGGTCCCCACCACTTCCTGCGGGAGGTCCGAGCATCTGCGGGACGGGCCTCACAGCTCCAAGTTGCAGACTGTGGGCAACGAAGAACCTTATCTGCATCATTTTTCTCAACAATAAGACCAAAATTAGCCACTGAGGTGTAAACCAGGTCCCAGCCCCATGTCTGAGACCTGAGTTGACCCATTGCTCCCCAGCTCCAGCACCTGCACACATGTGTGGAAGACAGCCCACATGGGAGAGAAGTGCTTGAGGCATTGCTTTCTCAGCGCCAAAATGGTATTGCCAAACTGTTTCCACGGGCGTACACCACCCTTTCCAAGCTCAACGCACCTTGCAGGGAGAAGCACGGCTTTGCTGGGAGCTCCTGTCTGCAGGGACCCCGTCGGCCCTTGCCCTCCCAGTGAAGCCATGCTGAGGAGCTGTGGGACCCACCTGCGGCCAAGCATACCCGCTGCCAGGCCAGAGTGCCTCTGCAGTGCTTTAGGTGGGCTTGCAGGAAGCATTGTACCTGTTTAACTTCAATAACATAAAAATCCTACCCCTAAGTGACGGAGGGAAAAACCATTTCAGATCCCGCTCCACCCTGTGAGGTGCCGAGTCGCTGATGGGTTTGTTCTCCCTGCACGGAGTGGGGGGTGATATAGGAATTTGTGATTCAGGAATTTGTGATATAGCATTTTCCCCTCCTGTTGACTGTACAAGACTGCGATGAAGCCAGGCTTGGCACTACCGTCCCCATCAGCAATTCTGCTAAGAGGAATTTGAGTTTTTATGGTCACTGATAAGATTAAACTCTGGCCCAGGCAGACTCGGCTTCAGGCTGTGTAAAGGCACTGCTTCGAGGGCAGAGTGAAGGTAGTTTGGTTGCTCTCCTTGGGAATTCCCACACTTGCAAATGTTTGGATTTCATCTTGGCTGCAGTGTTAACTCCACGCTTGCTGGTGAGTGAAAGGCCTAGACCCGTGGATAAAAAGGACAGGAGTCCCTTGGGGTGGGTTTCTCCCTGCTTTCTCACTGAGCCGTGCATTTCCTGCAGGACAGATGCTGAGGGACGTCAGGCGCAGCTCCTCTTCCTCCTCTGGGAATGGTCCTCCTCCAATGGGCCTCAGTGAGGGCAGGAGTGGGAAGACGATCAGCACCCCATGGTCTGCAGGTCTCCTCCTTACGCAGCCCGGGGAAGCTCTCAAGGGTCTCCACTCAAGAAGTCTTCTGGGACTAAATGGCAGTCCCCTGGTCTTCTCTGCATTACGTGCCTGCAACGTTCATTAATGCTCCGACCTCCAGAGCTGTAGAAATCATTCTCCAGCAAATCCAAACAAGACCTTCAGCTACTACCTTGAAACCTCGGTCCCATGTTGAGTCAGCAGCCAGCAGGAGCCTGAGGACTTATTGGTGCTCCTTCCTTTTCCCTGCCAGCCCTCTGCAGGACCCCATGGAGGGAGAAGAGCCCCCTTTGCTTGCCTCTGGCTTCTCTTCACACCTGGAGGGTCATGCTCCCATCCCAGGTCCTGGCACCGAGAAGCTCCAAGGACGTGGGGCGGGCAATGCTGGTCAAGAAGGATCAGGGGGATTGCTGGCAGCTCTTCCCTGATGTTTGGTTCCTCTGCTGGCGGGTAGAGGTGTTCCTGGGCCCAAATTATGGTGCTGTTCCCCATAACCCACCCTAATATTATAAATTTCTAAAAAAATACTGTTTATTAAATGAACCATGGCTCTGGGCACCAGCTCTCAGGTGTGCCCAATAAACTATATTTTCTTCTATCCTGAATCCTACTTTTTCTTCTCCCTCTGATTTGCTATGAAGTGTAAATGCTAATGCAGTGATTGACCTCTGGCAGATGCATCCTGAGAGACAGAGGGCCGATTTTTCACCTTTGGTGGGAAATACCTTCCTTGAACTTACAGGCCACCCATGGAGCCCATATTCTTTTGCTTGAAAATTTAGGAGAAGGTAACATTGTGACTTCGGATTGTGAGATACCCTGTTCTGAGTCATGCCTTGGACACAGGTCATGATCTGGTTGAAGTGGGACAGAGGGAAATGAGAAGTGCTGTGTCAAGCTAGTACAGCTCTCTGACAACTCAGCTATTTCCTTGCATGAGGACACTGGGTTTGCAGGAACCAAATTGGGCAAGCGAAGGTCCCCCGTGCCCTTTCCATTTGTGCCAGGGACATAAGGTCTCCAGGGATAGGTGGGCAGCACTGCTTCCATTTTAAGAGAATTATTCATAACGAGCCCAGCCTGCTGCTTTCTCTCGCTGAGATGTCATCCTGGTCCTGCGAGTCATCCATAGGGCACGTCTGCTTCCACCATGGCACCTCATGAAATAAGGCAGTGCTGTTAATCAGGTTTACAGACACCAAGATGAAGGAAGTTGTCTTTGCCATTGCGGATTGAGGCCCAAGTGACTTGCCCCAGGTGTCGTGGGGAGGCAGCTGCGTAACAAGGGGATAACAGATGCTTGCCTGTGCCTGGGGCTGTAATCCCTGGTCCTCCCTCCCTGCAGCCGTGGTGACACCTTCAAGGGGCTGCGGGGGGAGAACCTGGTGCTGCCTCCTCCTGGGATAGCCATGGGGCAGTCCTCGCGGAGAGCACTTCAGAGAGTCAGCAGCAGCAGGTGCAATAAATGAAAGGAATAAATGATGTGAAATATCGGCAGAGCAAGATGTAAGAACAGGTGCTGCCCTATGTCAAATAAGCGAGGTAGGTATCGGAGGACCTTGCTCTGGGCCTCCTGGGGTCTAGTCCCACTTACGTAGGTGACAACAGGGACACAATCCCATGGTGTTTGAATTTCACATAATTTTAAAGGGATGTTCTTGGAAACAATGGGCAAAGCAGTGCCATGGCTGTGACCTGCCCTTTGCCACGCAGGTCCGTTAGTCCAGGCTACAAAGCAGTGACCATCCTGCTGTGGGAGTGCTGTCAGCCCAAGCTGGGTATTTAGCCATTACACAGAGCACTTCCCATCACTCCAAGTGCTGGCACCGACATTAGAAGCTGCAGCTCCTGGAGATGGAGTCACACTACAATCTGTGGGGCTTCAGTGATGTCATATTTCAGCAGGGCTGCCACCAACAGAGGTCCTGAAATACCAGTTTTAATTAAAAGCTGAATTTTCTATTATGCTGCACAGCTCGTACATGCTGACTACTGCTCTTTCACCTTGCCGGGGCTAAGTCCACACTCTTTAAAATATGTCATGTGTCAGTCAGACAGAGCCCGTGGGGGCTATGGCACTCCCAAACCAGAGCTGGGTTCAGTCAGAATAATGTGTAGGAAACAAATGGAAGAGAACAGAGGGACGGTGGGGGCAGTGGGGGGAGGTTCTGGATAGAAACAAAGAGAAAGAGGAGATCTTGGAGGCAAGTGAGTAAAAGGAAAAAAAAAAAGGAGGTAGGCAAATATCTGTGGTAAAGAAACAGCAGATGTCTTTCTTGGGATCGGTGTATTTTAGGCACTGAGTATGTCCAGAGTTCTCCTTCTGTCTCTTGTGAGCATCAGTCTATGTAGAAATGCCCAAGGGGGAGAAAGAAAGAACTGTTATATTTGTTGTGGATGGAAAAAACAGTTGTATAAAAAGTTTATAGGCTTATCTGAAATCTCTCAAGGACTGCTGAGTGGAACTGGCCTTCCAGCCTAGACCTTCTGCCTGATACAGCAACTCACACCAGCCTTTCTGACTAGGAGAAGTTCCCAGTTCTTTTCTAAATGTTTTGCAATCACTGCTCTCCATATGGAGCCCCCTCTTTCCAATGCAAGTCTGGCCCTCCTTAGCAGCCTGTGCATGACCACCGTGTTTCCTCCAGGGACCCCCAGCTCCCTCTGGTGCTTTGGCATGATGGTCACTCAGGTTGCCACAGGCAGCAAAGCTCTCTGGAGCATGGCCCATGTCTAGCTGGAGCTGAAGGCTGGTGACTGAGACATGACGGTCCCTTTCTCGCTCTGCCAAATCCAGTCTCCTGGGTACACAGATCTGGTCTCCCGCTGCCTCACTGGATGGACATGAAAGGCTGCTGAAAGACAGCCTCCAAGGGGCCCTCACAGCTGTGGTGGCCTGCAAGTGGCATGTTCCCTCTGGCCCTCCCGATGTTCGCCACCCCAGTGACTGCTGGCCTTCCCAGCAAGCTCAGCTGGTGGTTCCCGGTGCTGAGGTCGGCAACCATAGGAAGAGGTTGGAGCCATTCACATAACGCATGGGTGCCCTGCAAGACGGGTGGCTGTGACCCCGGGAAGGAGGTGTAATGCAGGGGAGAAGGCCACAAGCTCTGCTTAGCATCTCGCCTTCCACTGATCAGGGAAGGAGAAGGTAGGGCTGTGCCGCCTTATCTCCCATCACCTGTAGATGGCTCTTTCATACTCCAGTAAGGCTGGTGCAAACCTGCCTCAGTCCAGCACTCCTAAAAAGTTGCCAGTGATACAGCTACAGTGGCCTCCAAGGAGGAGGAAAGGAGAGGAAAATGACCCCCCTGTAACCTCCAAAACTATGTTTGGCGTACATGGAAGGAGAAAGGAAAGCTTAAATCCTGCGCCTGCCCTTTCCTCTGACTTCCCACGCCTAAAACGAGTAGTTGCTCGGCTTTCCCGTGATGACATCACAGAAGCAGAGCTGTTGGAAATGACCTCATGCTCTTGCCCTCCTGCCTGACAGGGGTACGGGACTGATGGGACACATGACTGCAGGGCTTCGGTAACACAAGATGGGAGCTATTCGCCCTGGCTATATTAAGAACATTTCACAGGCTCCGGCCTCTTGGTTTAGTTTGCTTGCTGGGATCTGGTGTCAGCAGTTTTGAAAACACTCCTCTCTCCAACAGCAGTGGAAATTTGTAGGCTCCCTGTGAGACCGACCCAGCATCCACAGGAGTGCCCAGAGTGCCAGAACAGGCTAAACATAGCACTACTAAATTTGGAAAGGTTAGGTGGTCAGATAAGGAGAAACGGGGACAGGAGGAGAGGGTGAGAGTCAGCGAAGCTAGCAGTGTTAGGCAGGGAATAAGTGGGAAGGTATGGTTAAAGGGTCTCACTAGTGGGCTCCAAAAAGGAGCAGAGCTATTCAACGTCAGTAGCTGGCTGCAGAAACCCGCTTCTCCTGCAGTGTTCCCAACACAGCTTCATAAGCCAGTTACCAATGCATGCAGAGTATGTTTGCTTCTCATATTGAATAACCAGACAGGATCCTGTGGTTTAGGTAAATGACCCAGTCAATGCAGTGGACTAAATGATCTTTGCCACTGAGAGCAAAGATACACACTCACTGTGCAAGTGACTGGGAAAAGTTTTAGGATATTTGCACTCAACACCTACTTGCAACTGTGCTTCTGCTGGAGTTCGTATGGCATCCCACAGCTCTGCTGGTGTGGTATTCCTCAACTGAGGAAGGACAAAGTAATCTGTTTTAGCTACTGCTAAAACTGGTTTGCACTAAAAACTTTGCACTGAAACAGATGAGGGAGAGCTCACAGGGAGTAACCATTAGCCAGCAGGCAGTGACTGTCAGCTGGGCTGGGCAATATCTTTGCCGGCTCCGTTTAGGACCACAAAAGGATGTTTGCCTCTTCCCTGAACAAATCAGTCACTGAAATAGCCTAAATCAGCTCTGGAGGCTCAGACATATGGTCTGTCATTGGAGACTGCCGTGTGTCAGCTGGGCCAGAGGAATGGATTCTGTGCGTGAGCACCTCACAAATATGAGGTGAAGGGTGCAGATTTCACCTCTGCCACCCAACGCATTTAACCCCTCAGTTGCTGCGGGTGAGGAGCCTGGGCATGGCTAGGTACTGTGGCTCAGTGAATTTCTTGGAGCTCATGAAGCCATTACAATCAGTTGCACTTCTGTGCCCCACAGTTGAAGCAAAAGAGCAAGTGAGGAAATGGAAAAAGCAAATCATCTTTATCAGGTGGACACTGCTCCCTTTTTAATCCCAAGCTCACTGATTCAGCGGCTGGGGAGGCAGTATTTCTGCTGATAGAAATAGCTGTGAGGCCGTCTAAGGCATGGGGGGTCTTCCCATCAAGATCAGCTGCAAGTTCACAGCTTTGCATGTAGTTCCCTGAGTTTGCTCCTGGGACAAAAGCAATTTCCCAGCAGTATCTGCTAGGAGAGGAGAGATTCGTAAGCCACCTGGCTTCTAACCAGCTCAAGTGCCAACTGAGTTCATGCTCTGGGCATGTCAGGGAGCAGCTTTCTTCAAACAAAAGGGGGAAGGTGGGGGGAGAGGGAAGCCCTCCCGAAGAGCTTCCACTCTGCAAAGAGTTCCCAAACGCCCTCCCACTTTCACATGATTTGGGCATTCGGCGTGAGGACAAGTAAGCCCTGACAGATCTCTGCTACAGGGTCAGGCACATGCTTTAGAAACAAAAATAAATAGTGGTTTCATTTCCATGTTCCTTTATCACTAAATCCCTGGCTTCAGCCTGGCATTGGCCACTGAATGGCTCCCTGTGCCAAGACTCTGGCCTTAAGTAAGAAATAATGTTTAAGAGCTGGGCAATGAGGTTACTGTGTCTCACTAAGCCACCACAGATGGGATAAAACCTTGTGAGCCCCTCTGAAATGCTCCCTAAGGGTTACTTTGCTCACACCTGCTTATTGTCCACCTCCTGCCACAGACGTCTCCCTAGCTCAGCTGATTGCTGCGTGGAGAAGTGCAATGCCGATTACTGATGACTAGGACTTGGTGGCCACTAGCACAAAGCACACAACTTCTGCTGCGTTAATCTGCAAGTATTGTGCAATTGGGAGCCTGTATTCATGTAGCTTGGGGTCATGTCACTTTGCAGTTAACTGGTGAATGAATGTTAAAGAAGTAACGAGAAGAGCAATCTACCCTTGTACCCAGTCCCCATGCTAACCACATCATCATATGATGCTGTTAGACACTATACCCAAGCTGTATTATTCCTAGGTTCCTTCTGAGAAGAACCCTATTTTCTTGTGAAAGGTAGCAGGAAAGACCACTAAGTGAAACTATGTGTTCAAATCCCCTGGAAATCATGAATTGTGCATCTAAGTCCCCTTTTTGTGATTTTTGTAAATCTACTCTTCCATAATTGGATACAGTTTAAAAGTAATTTTGGGATGTTCAGTAGCAAAGAGCTATCTTTCGTGCAGCCAAGAAGGTAAAGCTCCAGCGATTTGGACCTGCAGTCAGCTGACACTTCCCATGTGTCTTACTACTTGTAAAGGTTTCTATCTGAGCATCCAGAACAGAATGTTACTTTGACTCCTTTTCTTCAAACTGTGACTCACTTAAGGATCCTTATCACCCTATCTCACTCATCAGGGCTGCAGAAGTAAAGGTTAGAAGCATGAGAGCTTTAAAGGCTCAGCCCCCAATTTAGAGTGAGATGATGCATTTATCTCTGATGCAGAACTGGATGTTCCCTGGATGACTCCTCCAGTAACAGAGGTCTCAACTCCAGCCAGACTTTTCAAGTGTGTCCTGCCAACGCTCTTCCCTGCTCTCCCAGTGCTGGAGAAAGGCCTGGACCTGGTGTTAGGAAGGTCACCAAGCCTTTTTGTGGTAGTCTTAGCGATGTCATTTATTCATGCAAAATTAATTACAAAATCCGTTTTTTCTGGCTCCAGGGCGCGCATGGTGCAAGCTTAGTGCCTTCAGAGAGACAGATGAACTCCAAAAGTGAGTTAGGCTGAATCTTTTTATCCAAACAGTTGCTTGTCTCAAAGAACCTCCTATCCAAAGGGAGGTTCCCTCATTTTCAGGTGCAGATTTTGCAGCCTGGGATTTAAAGGAGACTTTCAGAGACTAGGACACCTGCTTCTAATCCCATGTTCTCGTAAGTCTCTTCCCTAAGGTTATAGCCCTGTACTTCCTATGGTTTGTTTTTAAATATGCCCTAGGGTAAAGCTTTCCATTCCTTTGCCACATATAAGCACACAGCCATTTTATGCTAATTCTTCCCCTGTGGCTGGCAGCAATGGTGAAGTGCAGGTGAAGAACAGCACCAAACAGATGAGTTTGTCTCAACAGTTCTGGCTGGCAGAAGTTAGCTGTGGGAAGAGCAGACACATTGTTTGGCACTTAAGCACAGCTGGATCTCTGTACGCAGGTGTCTATGCTCAGGGGTGTGCAAACGTTCACATATCTGCAAGGCTTCAATTTTTTTTCGGTGTGAACGAGTTTTTGGCACATGGGGTGGCCTATGCCTAGGAGTTTGCACATGTGGCAGCAGAACCTTGCATGTGCTCATCTCAGCTAATGACAAAGAATCAGCTTTGATTAAAGCTCCTCTTAACATTTGAGAGCGCATTTTCCTAGATATATTAAACTGTGGTCAAACATCATCCACATGCTTTGCAATGGCCTCATTAGAAAGAAGGCAGAAATGATGAAAGTTTTGAGCTAAAGCGAGGGTGTGTCAGGCCTTTGGATCTGAGTGTGTAAACAAGGGCACAACAGATTTTGCGAGTATAAACTCTGCAGACCTATAAGACTAAACTCCTGTGACATATTTATGTTTCCTCATACACAAATCACATTGACTCTCACACTCCCCTATCACGCGGAGTCACCGGACTTCAAACGGAGCGGAGGAGGCAGCTGGATTCACTAAACAACATCTTGGGCACTATGAACGTGTGCCAGATAATAAGGGGAGAATCGCAATTAAAATGTCAAACTGTATCACATTTCCATAACAAAGTCAGAGAGGATTTCCCTCTCTGTGCCTTTCCTTTCTGTTTAACTTGTTTAGGGAGCTGAGGCTGCTCTTTCCATGCTGTGGTTTTCAACCCCTGCAAGACATACGAGGTGTATTGTTCTTGCAGTATTTGCTTCCTTCGTAAGATAATTTGTTGAACATTTGAGTAAAACTGTGTAACAGAAGGAGCCAAAGTTGTCTCAGAGGAAACTATTTAAAACCTCCTGCTCAGCGTGACGCCTGCTTACAGAGCTCTGCTCTCCGCTAATAATACCTCCACTTTGTTCTCCTCTGGATCTTGGAGGGCTTTCTGAATGTGCTAGACTCTTACAAGGTATATAAAGCTGATTTGTGTATGAAGCAATTAAGGGAAATTTTAATGTGAAATCCAGTGTTGCATAGGCTCACTCTCAAGATTATTGCAAAGGTTCTCCTCAACCTTTAAACCCTGACTTCAGGCAAAAGCTTGAAACTGTGCTAAGGTTGTCCAAGACTCAAATAAAAATGGAAACTAGGGGGAGCTTCAGGTGTTTGGCAATGATAAGAACCACTTTAGACCTAAAAATTAATATCTCTACCAAGTGTCCCTCTCCTGCCCACCTGGAAATCATATGGTGACCTGCCAAAGAAGGAAGAACTAGACCCTAAAAAAGGAAAGAAAAATTTCAACATAGACCAAATATAATCTGCTTGGGGAAAAAAATGCTTCCCAGGCAGATTTTACTGCAAATACTTAATTGAGTGACCATTTGTACAATGTCTCGAGGCTATTAGTCCTATAAGCATTATCAACTGTTGTTTAGTGGTTGCTGTTACGCTTGACATGCAACTGGGAACCAAGATGGAGGTTGCTTCCTGTAGCAGCTGGCTCTTGTCCCCTTGAAGAATATCTCAAGCTCTGAGCCAGCCCTTCCTGACCTCCATAAACACATCCCTTGCTTTTATATACTGTAATAAAGGAGGCCTCATTCTGTTTTGCCTGGCTGTGGCTGCCCTGGCCTTGCACAGGCACATCCAGCAGCTGGGTGTAAGTTTGAACTCTGGGATTCCTGTGGCAACACCATCTGTGAAGGAAAGGGTGTGGAAACAGATGCTGCCGGATAGTGTCTGAAGCCACGGAAGCTTCCTCCCAGCTAGGAAGCCCCAGGTAGATAGCAGCCCATGTTCCCAGGCATCCTGAAGGCCACGGACCTGCTGAGCAGAGAGTCATCAAAGAGGATTTGGTGCAGTGTTTCTTCCTCATGGAGCAAAACTGGAAGGAGACTCCAGACCTTCTTGTGGCAGAGGACTGTGGAAGGCCTCCATGGTGACATGTACCAGCATGCACTCACTCCTCCTTCTGTGGCCCCTCTGAAATCCTTCCCCCACCTCCCACCAAGGGAACAAAGCACCATGGAAGGCGAATGGCCTGTTGAAGAAGAGGAGCAAGATCTCTCCATGTCACTTGCATGGGTATCCTGTTGCAGAGAGACCTTTGTGGCATCTTGTGAGCTCAGCTATTCAGCTGCAAGGGAGAGGAAGTGGTTACAATGGATGTGAGCATCTCTGTCCTGCTTTCATCCCAGTGCTGCAATGGACTTACTTGGAAGAGCAGTAGGCTCCGTGTAAAATAAACTTTAACAGGCAGCTCCGCTTCGTTCCCAACATCACTGTCACTGGTTTCCTCTCCACCTTCCCTGCAAACACCACCTCTCCATCCTGCTCCATCTGCTCTGGTTTTCTGCTTCTCTATAAAGCAATTCAGGACCACCCGCAACATTTTTATGGGGTTTCTCCACAGAGTTCAGCCACCAGTTTACAGGTACCGTTTTTGCAAGGGCCATTTCTTTATGCAAGGTGTGAACTTACCATGTCTCCTGAAGGGCCCCACAACTACCTGTAAGTAGTTTGTGACTGTAACATGACAGCTTGCATTTCCACCCACTGCCTCCTCCAGCCCTTCAGCATCAGATTTGTCTGTGCAAGGTGATGGAACCCCTTCCCCCAGTCGGTGAGTGTTCCCACCCTCGTGTTTGACCAGGCACCAAGGACCGCACAGCTGTAGCAGCCCAGGAATCAGCTAGCATGCAGGACATGCTTCTTCAGCAGACCTAGAAGTACAGGCCAAGCTTTTCCTTTCCTCCTCTGCCCAGCTGCGAGGTCCCCAGCCTTTCCAGCTGAAACTACACCTTCCTCCTTTCAAAGCCGGGTCATACTGAAATCTCCTGCCCGGCTTTTGCTGGTAGCTGCATCTCCCTGCAGCACTCTCGGCCAGGACATCTGTTGTATTGTGTCCTGCAGTATCTCATGAGTCATCTCCATCCTCCCGCATAATTGCAGGCACAAAAACACTGGGTTGGGAATTGGCTGGTTTGGGCCCATGAGCATCATAGAGATCGGCGTCACCCCCCTCCCACGGGAAGTCCCTGTAACATTTAACAGAAAAACATAACCCTGCCCATGCCTGGCAATTGCTTGGGCAGGTGGCGTCTGCTGGGGCTGCTGCTCCTTTCGCTAACCTTGACCATTTTACAGTTCCCTTGTTTTCCACCCATCGGTTAGCTGCCTCCACCTTTCGGTTGCCCCCAGTCAAGTACAGTGATTGTCACGATTTTGAAGCAGATGTCTTCCTTCCAAAATGTGTTTGGGTCTGAGCACAGCAAGGAGTGGAGGAAAAGAATCCAGCGCCAGGCAGCCCCAAATCAAGCACCAGTGACCCCCTCCCAGCCCAGTCCACCATCAGATTTATTTCCAACGCCAACAAAGATTTTAGTGTTCTGCACAGAGCAAACATGTCCGAAGGTGGTGTGCCTGTGCTCCCCACAGATTTCTCTGCTGAGGGTTAGGAAGAGGGAAGGCCAAGGTTGTATTTCTGGACTTTCTGCTTCACCTTTCTCCACCTCCCATGCTTCATCTCTGCCCTTAGAACAGACAGGCAATTCCCATTGCACATCTTCCCACAGCAGCACCCCATGCACTTGTCCCTTCCTGCTGAGAAAGAAAGAGCATCCATCACAGGTCCTCATACACGGAGTCTCCCCAATTTTGTCGTAATATTTCATCATGGAGCCCAGAGCCATACGTGTAGGGTGGCCGGTGAAACCGTTGTGGCTTTTTTATCATTTTGTTAGTATACCAGACAGGGATAAAGGGCCACAACTGCTGGTTTATCTTAACTATTAGGCATGTGGGCAATCCCACAGAACCACTGTATCCCAACCAGGTACAGCAGCTGAAGCTGCCATTTTAACTTTTGCTATATGCAGGCTATTTGGATTTTGTGAGAAGGCTAGGTGTTTTTTTCACCAGTCTTGTGCATATTTGGTTTCTTTTTGAAAAAGTGGAAGGGGAGACAAAGAGAGCAGCTAATGCTGGAAAGTGTTGTTTGCCTCAGCAGTCCCCTTTGGCCGTGCAAGGGTTTCTGTTCTGAGGGGACCCTTGCTGTTTGTCCCCGCTGCTGCCCCAGGCATCCTCCAGGCAAAGCGGGAGCATAACGCAATCCCCAGCCTGGCAGCCCGAGCTGTTAATTTGCAGATGGAGAGCCAAGGCGCACAGATTTCTGTGCGACCCTCCCTCCCAAGTGCCCTTTCTGAAACTGGGACCAAGCAACGTCTTTTCCAAGTCACACAGAGAGCCAGTGGCAGAGGTGGTGGCTCTACCCGGACCTCCTGCATCCTGCTGTGTCTCTAAGGAGGGTGCTGGTCCCTCTGCATACTAATGGGGTCCGCAAGTCGCCAAGCACCTCTCCAGTCCTGAATGCACTTGTCCTCTTGCAGGTGGAGGCTGTTTGCAGTCGGGGCACCAAGGCTGCCTCTGCGCAAGACCAATGTTCAAGGTCACCCAGGGAGCCTGGGGGAGAGGAGGGAACCCGACCCCAGCTGCCCTAGTGCCAGGTTAGCACCGCTGCCACTGCACGGCTGAAATATTTCCCACCATCTGTGCTGCCTTCCTAGAAACAGGGAAGTCACTCCTGGCCCCTCTCTGTCTGCCAGGCACTGATTTTTTTTTTGCTGCTCTCATTTCTCATGGAGTCAATACAGAGAAGTGCGGCTCTGAGTCCCTCCTGGACTGTGCACTGGTATCCCGGGAGATCCAGAAGCAGTGCCGCCAGTCCAGCATCCCTAATGTGGGGCCCTTATCCTCTGCTGCATCATCCTGCAGCGTCAGCCGCAGTTACCAGATAGAGGTAGGCTGATGCCTGCTAGGGCACTGGTGCTCTCCAGACCCCGCAGAGCCTCACCTTTGTGCCCAGCAAGGCTGGGCCAGCAGCAGCGGCATCTTCACAGCTGCTGCAGACCCATGGCACCTTGGCTGCACACCTCCCCAGAGGCAGTTAGGCCAGGCCTGCCCAAACCACCTCATGTGTCTGGATGCACTTAAACTACAAACCTGAAATCTCCACCCTGGAGTTCAGTGCAAGTACTCAAAATGCCTCCTTTTAGGAAAAAAAAAAAAAGAAAAAGACAGAAGCAGAGAGAAAGAATATCCCTCTTGTTTACTTCATTCTTCAGCAGGTAACCTTGTGATTCTGTGCTATTTTGGTGCTGACATTCCTGGGAGCTTACCGTAATGAGAAGCAAACACCACAAACTAAAATAACAGCGTGAACCTAAGTGCAAGCCCTGGATTCCCACCTAGAGTTTGACTCTCTCTGAGGGCTGCTGGGTCTGTGATTCAATGTGACCGGTGGGGAATTAACGGAGTGCTTGCAAGGAAGGGAAAGATGAGCAGGGTCCAAATGGTCCAAAAGATTGCCATTCCCACGCACCGGTCCCTCTTCGCCTGATGCTTGGTCTGTTGCAAAGCAAGGCTGTGCGCTGCCTCCAGAAGCATGATCTTGCGCCGTGGTTTTTAAATGTTTCATACTCTGATGTCCTGCGTGTTGTGTTGCCTTTGGTCACACACTGCAGCAATCACTTCAGTTACATGGTCAGTGCCGTGTAGTGGCAGGGTATGAATGTGCTGAGTGTTGTTCAGATACTAAGCAAACGCACAGAGGAACGACAGGCAAGTGGGCATGTGATACAGAGATAAAACCCGCCAGCAGGCCCTGGAGACTTCATATCCTACCTGATGTGAGCAGCAGTTGTCATCCAGCCACCCCCCTACCTGCCCCAGGCCCCTGATAGCTTGTGCTAATGGACTGCTGTCCGTGCAGATCTATGGGGTGAAGCGCTTCAGTAGGGTCAGCTGGCTGCATTGCTAAACCCACTCGATAGCTGGATGGAAACCTGTGCGCAGTCTCTTCGACTGAATTGCACAGGTGTCTGGCTGTTGCTTTGGACGAAGGCAGCCATTGCACAAGATTTTCTGTTATAAAAACAACCCATTTTATTTTTCAAAGCCCTGCCACAGTTTTATGGAAAGGACGACGCATTTCTCCCTTGTGAAACTTCATGACGTTGGATGGGGTACAAAACAGAGGCAGACTTTCTCTTTAGTGGCCAACCTGGAGAAGGCTGTACAGCATCCAGCCTATCGCCTGGTGGAGCCTCCTGTAGATCCCGTTATATAATGCAACCCGAGCTGCTGCAGGACCCGGTCTGAATTCACCTGATTAAATTATTAGCCTCATGTCCTGGCAAACATCTCACAAGGCTGCCTTGCGAGCTTGATAAATCTAACACCAGGTTTCGGGTGTCAGAGGAACAGGAAAGCGTAGCTCAGCTTGGAGCGTTTGCTTCTAAACCGGAAGAGTTCTAAGCCTGTGGAAGCGGGAAAGCCACACAACGCTATTGCCTCTCTGACAACGCCACTGCAGCCAGCCTGATGTAATGTTGCCTCTCCCTGGGGGCTGCTGGGACCCCATTTTCTGCACACTGTCTTCTCGCACATTAAGGATATAGGGAGAAAGGCTGAGATGCAGGGTGGAAGCTGTCACGGAGGTGTGTGGAGGGCTCCCCACTCCTCTATTCCCTTCCGACCGCAGTCACTGGTGCCCTGGACAGTGCACGCCACTGGCTGCCTGCAGCCTGCTGCGCCCTGGCCAGGCTGCTTCCTCCCTGGTGTGGTGCTCCCGGCCAGCACCAGCACAATGTCTCTTTTCTTTGCTGGGGATGGAGGTAAGGGGCTGCGTGGCAGAGGAGGACTCCATACTTGGCTCATGCCTTCTGCTGGGGCTGCGTTCCCCAGAGTACAGTGGGCATTAGAAAACATCTCAAATTAGAAACTGGCTTTTGGATGTGTGGAGCGCCTGGCAAGCACCGTCCTACGTCTGCTTAACCTTTGGGAAAAGCAGCCTCGGCACGCTACCCCCGGCACCCTGTGGCTCTCCTCGGGCATCAGCACCAGGTTAACCCAAGGAACTTCTTGCTGCAAGACACAGAGCCATTTTTCTGCTGACCTTGGTCTCCACCTCTCTGCAGATACTTTCTTGTTGCTGCCTTGGATACCTCATGGATGCTTTGGAGAAGCTCCTGGGGGATCTACAGGAGCAGAGCACTCATGCTGGCCTTCCCAACGAGGAAGGGAGCAGGCAATAGCACACAGGAATTGATAGGAGCTTCCCAAGGAAAAGCATTTCTCAACTCAAAGGCTCCCCCTGTGAAGCCTGCTCCTGAGGACAGCCCTGGGAACCTAGCAGTCTTCATGTGATTGCTCAGCTGCCCCTGCTACTCTGCTGGATCACCTGGCACTGCTGATGGGACCGTTAGGTCTAGAAGAGGCCATAAACCAGCAAACCAGAATTGCTGGAATGTGTGGGGGAAGTCAGGGCTGGGCAGGCTTTGCAACGATCACTTTGACCTCTGTGTGTGACTGAGGATGGATTCATGTCCACAAAGTTCAGCGAATGCAAAATAACTTATGGAAAGAAGCAGCATAGCCTAATACAATTGGCGTTGAGCTCCCATGAGCGTGAGAAGGCTGCAGTATGGCTGGATGTATCCTGGTACATTTTCTGACTAAGAGATACCCAGAGGTTTGCCTGCAATAAGCTTTGTATTCATTTCACCAGCTGTAAGTGTGCTCAATGGGGACAGATCTGCTGTTTCGTAAAAGGTTTTCCAGCTCCCAAGTAGCCCAATGACTGAGTATACAAGGCAATCAATGTTACAAGCGCTGCTTATGCTACACCCTGGTGCACTGCCAGGATCCCACACAGATCAACCTGACCCAGCCGGAGAAATCATTGAGAAATAAAAGAGAGAGGGAGAGAGAGCAAGAAGAAATCCCCAAATCCCCAGAAACACAATGTTAAACCCTCCCACCTGATCTGCAAAGCAAAAGCTAGCCCAGACCAAATATAAACCAAGGCTGCACAGCCAAAACAACCAGACTGCAGAAGGTCAGACAATCTGAAATGTGCATATCACAGCAGGGCAGACGTGCCTGCAGCCAGCTTGCGGAGTGGAGGAGGAATGATGTCTCCCTGCACGGACTCATTGGTGATCCTCTCTAACTCCAGTCCTCTTGCAAATCAGAGGGATGACTAGCCTGGAGGAAGCCCATAGTCTACGCAGCTGTTGGCTGCCATCCCTGTGCCTGGCAGCAGCCATCCCAGCTGCATCACTAGCTCTGCTCCTCCCTGCCCACACTTGGATGTCACTGCAGTTTGTAGGATGAGTGACAGGAGTAAGGGAAGGGCATCTTTGTGGACCCCAGCAGACTTACACCTGAGGCAGGAGGACTAAAGCACTAAAGAACTTTATTCTTACTAAGCTAATAGTAAATCCTGCTATAGCAAATGCCCCAGCACTGCCAGAAGTGTTTTATCTTACTCTTATTAAAGTGTTGTTGTTTACTAGTTTTTTTCCTGTAAGTCCTTGGACAAAGGTGTCCCTTTCCCACATGAGCAAGAGGAAAGATAAATGTGTTTCTAAAGGAGAAGTTGAACAATTCTTCCCTGGGTGGCTGGACTTGCCACATGTTCCTGCTCTGCAAAGATGGGATTGCTTGTCATGGTGCTCGTGAAAGGGTTGAAGGTGTTAACATCTTCTGAAGTGTCTGCATGGGTAGTAAGCTGGAGAGTTTAGCAGTGACCACTGGTCCCAGCTTCAGCTCAGACCTTGGTGGGACTGTCCTTCTAAAGATGTGGCCTCCCATCAATGCTACTCAATAAACAGAGACCATCCTTACCCCAAGTCTCCCTTGTAGCCCCTTGATGCTCCTCCCATGGAAACTGCCATGGGGTATAGTTATTTCAGACCAGCTGGTGACATTGTCTTTCAAATGCCCTTCAGGCTGTAAGGAGTCTACCTTTCTCCAACCCCACTTCTGGCAATCTCTCTCCTACACAAAGCATCTTCATCTGTCTATGTTAATGGTACCTTGAAACCATGACACCATCAAGGTGCTCTATCAGTTCTGTGCTCCCTACATGTGTTGTGGATGGGAGTTCACAAGAACTGCAGCGCCCATAAATTCCTCTCTCTTCAGGCACAGTTTTATCTTTCTTATATTTTTGGATTCCAGTACCTTCCTGAAAGACTTCAGTTGCCCGTCCAAAAGGGAGGATTGAGGCTAGAACTCATAATTTGAACACCATTCTTTGCCAACCCAGATGAATTTCTCAGCTGTTCTTCACCAGATAATGCACAGCCCTTTAATTTCATGCAGAGATGTTTCGCCTATGGTGTTTACAGTCATATGTTATCCTTACCATGACAACACTGAAGGGAGTGTCCCTCGTATAATGATAACCCCTGCATATCTTCTCAGAAATACTGAGGTTTTCCACCTTGTGTTCCTGGACAAATTCCTGCCCAGAGCCTGTGTATTTACACCATACCACAGTAAAAACATGTGGGACTGTAGTAGCTGGATTTAAAAAAGTCATCCCTCAAATCCAAGACACATAGCCTGTGTTCTTCTGTCTTGACAGGGGCCTGATGGCTGCCCAGGAGAAAGCAGGCAGGCTCATTAAGGAGTTTTGCAGCTTCTCAGAGGGGATATTACACAGCTGTCCTACAGGAGCCTGACACAGAAGCCTCTCTCCTCCCACCTCCCCAAATCCCTCTCTCTCCTGCATTCACACAAACCTTGATACAAGATGGATCTTTGTCTTCTCACACCATGATCATGAATTTCGAGTTACGGACACTTGTGAGGGACTTTATGGTGGGCCTTTGGTGAGTCTATATCCACCAGCTGCTTGAATCCATCACCATATATACTATATAGCTCTTAAAGGAACTGAGAAAGTTCCTGCTAACATGTTGCTGTTTTGCTTGGAGGCTGTGTTCACATGGGATGGAGGACTACTGAGGTGTGTTCATGTGGGATGGTGGACTGAGGTACCAGAGGATTTGGACGTGTTCTGGGATGTCAGTGTGCTGAGATTTTGTAGTACACCAACAAACCCGATGCTTGGTGTTTGGGTGATCCGCTTGCGACGATGTAATGTCGACTTCCACAATATTTCCCATTTGTAGGTGCTGAAATCAGTTGCTTGTTCAAGGATCACTTCTTTTATTTAAAGGTGTGGGAGAGGGGTGTGTGAAAGAGAGAAGGCTGCTCTAGCTCGAATGGCAGCTGATGAACACTGAAACCTCAAGGCAAATGCCACTTCTGGTTTGGGGGTGGGTGGGTTAGCAGAAATGAAACATGACCTCAAACGTACCCCAGGTGATAATACAAGGGGAAGTGAATAGAAGTATAAGAGCTGATAAAAAAGTGAGTTTACTCACATTTGTACAATGTGTAGCAGGTAGGGCCGTGCACTTGTTTTGGTACTGCAGTTACTACCTAACAATAATGTGAAGGAAGGACAAATAGGTGTGCCACGATATAAAGAAAAGGTGTGAGTAGTCGCACTTCACTAGCAGCAATGCCTTAGCCAACGGGAACTCTTCCAAAGGGATGGCTTAACTCTGTGCCTTTACTTTATGCTCTGCAAATATTTGCCTTTGAAAATGACAATATTTGTGGGTATTTGCAATTTTCTTTGACAGCTGCTACCAGTAGCTTTCCATAGCAAAACAAACTGGGGAAATGTAATTTCCTGAGGAAATTTCCATGAAAATGTAGCAGGTAAAACCTGGCTAATGTTACCAGAAATGTTACCTTTTGCACCATAAAAATGACTTGCTTCAGTGAAATTAATTTCCACCTGGGCAGACTGACTTCATTTTTCATGCTAAAATTATGGCAAGGAAAAAAAAAAAAAACCCAAACAAAAAGCCAGAGAAAGATTCTGCTTTATGAAGATGCCACCCAAAAATACAATTGCCCTCATTCATACCCCAGAAGGGCAGCAATGAGAACGGGCTTCCCTTCCCCAACAACCACATTGACCTCGGGAGCGGGGAGGCAAACCTGTCAGGAAAAGAGAGTTGTGATACACACTCTTTCCTTTATTCAAAAGTATAAAGGGGAAGCTGGGACACTGCTAGCTTTTGCTAGTTGAAAAGTGCCAAGAACTTTCCAGGAGCCTTACAACTGGCAACTACAACCAAAACGTTCAAAATGACATTTGGAGATCATTAGAGTAATAGGAAGAAGAAAGACCATAGTGAATGATGATCTAACTAATGGGCTTCATGTACTGAATAAATAGAAGAACAAATAGGCACAGAACAAAACCTTGTGTGTTTCTCACATATTACAGCTGAAAAAGATGACTCGGTGCTAATCCAAGTCATTACAATAAGGATAGGGAGAATTCTGTAGCCTTTTGTGAGGTATTAAGCTGACAGATTTGAAGAGGAGAGGTGGGCAGATAGGGTTGGGTTGCAAACATACGTGTCTCCAGGCCTCACAAGAACATCGCCCTAGGCATTCTGGCTTCACGCTTGTAGTCTCCTCTCTCCAGAAGATGTGTTTTCTGGAGGAAACAGTGCGAGATTCACTCCTGAACTGGGGCTGCTTTGCCCCTTCTAATCCACTAAATTCCCTTTGTCCTGCTGCCTCTAATTCTCCCCACCTGAAAACACACTCAGCAAAGTCACAGAATCACACATCTGCGGTGTGGTTGAGTTGGGCAGGCACCTCTGGAGATCGTCTAGTCCAAACCACCTGCTCACAGCAGGGTCAGCTAGAGCAGGCTGTTCATTGCCATGTCCAGTTTTTTCTTAAACATCTCCCGTGATGGACGGAAACTCCATAATCTCTTTGGGCAACCTGTTTCCAGCTCTCCCTTATTGACAAATCCAAACCTTTTCAGCCTCAGGCTTGCAAGCCCACTTACTGATAATCACTGATCTAAGGCTGCTCTGATGCCAAACATCTTGCTGATGCTAGAGCAAGAGAAGATCAATAACCCACATGCAAATATATGCTAAGAGCCCTGTCCATGTAAAGTGTAGTGAGACGTGCAGATCACCACGCAACATGGGAGTCATGCCCATGCACGCCCCCACGGGGAAAAAGCCCAGTGCTTCCAAAGGGTTAGTACCCTCAAGGTCACCACAGCAGGGGCTGACGTAAGGCCATAACCTTGGCAGGGTGGGAGAGGGGGAGAGCAGCGTTTCCACTTTGTGGAATAAATAATACCCAAGGCTTCCCTGATAAGAGGGGCTGTATCAATAGAGAACTTTATTCAGAAGGTTAATGAATTGATCTGATCATTCCTGAGATCATCTATTAGTCTGGTGCTTGCCTCTGAAAGAGAGCTGTCCCGGAGCATACGCTGCACATCAGTGAATCAAATGTGCAAAGAAAGACACACGCCTGGGAAGAAAAGAAGCCTGAAGCAAAGCCTGACACTGAACAGCTGGACAGCAGCATATAATAATGGAAAGCACGTTGTGAATGCCGCGTTATCCAAATAAAACAGCACAGAGGAGATTTAGAGAGATGAGAGGGACATGTGGCGAGGATGTAAGAGCTACCATCTTATTCTTTCCCAAAATAGGCCATAAATATTCTAAGGGACCCTTTGTGACAGCAAAGTGTTCTGAGCCTGATTTTTATCCGAAATGAAGTGTCTCAGACACAATAAGAGAGCGGGAGATCAGTACCAGCCTGGAGGAAAAATGCCTGCAGTTGGAGCGCTCCCTGCACCCCCTGCCACAGTGGGGTTTTCCCCAGAAATCACCCCGCAACCCTGCGCCTGCAAGCACCAAGGGTAAGCACCTCCAGATGCAGTGCTGATGGCCACCGGCTCAGCTCAGCTCCCAGGTGCCTGCCTTGCAAAATCCCCCATCACACTTGGCACTAATTGGTACCCTTGTTAGGAGGCTTATCAAAGAACGGGAGAGCTGGATGGGGTCATAATGGCTGAATTATCTCCTTGTTCCTGGAAGTGACCCTGCTGAGCCGAGGCTGAGGCAACTTGACAGGTCGCTGTAGTGGAAGCTAACACTGCCCCTCCTCGTGTTGTAGCACTCCTGGACGTACAAAGGACTTAAGGCACCAGAGCTGTCTGTTCAGCAAAACATGCTGCCAGCACTACATTTACTGTAACAAAAGCAATAACCGTGAAACCCTGTCTGTGTTAAAAAAACACCATCAGGATTCACTAGCAGGGTTAGGAGTCACCTCTATGGCTGACGGGTGCCTTAAAAGACTGAATTAACCCATCGGGATTAAATCATGCCCACGGCGTTCAGAGGAAAACGCTGGCTACGCAGATGCCATATGTACAGGCATGTGTCACTCCCAAAGAGCAGCAGGCTCTGGATGTATGTTGAATTATGGTCTAAACCCACTCTGGCCAGGGAACACGGTTCCCTTCTGTGCTGTAAGTATAATATGGGAAAGAGAATGGACCTGCTGCTGTGATGAATTACAAGGAAGCAGATTGCCTGTGGTTTGGCAAGAATGGTTATATCGTAGTTATTTACTGTTATTATTGATGTGTACATGAGAGGTTAAGACAAAGGTTTACCTGAACTACACCAGAGTCCAAGAAGTTAGCAGGGGTGTATTCACAACTACCTTTTCTTTGGCCTAGGCATAGTTTCTGCTGACCACACGGACACAGAAAAATGTACTTTTGGTGCTGTACACCTAGGAACTTCAGGAAGGCTTCTTAAGGCAACATGATAGGTGGCTTAGTGTGGCCAGTCCTGTTTTTTCAGCTGCTGTGACAGCCCATCCTTTGCTATGGAAGCACTGGTGGTGGACACTAGAGATAGATTGACTACAGCCACATCTCTGTTCATGAGCACTGCATTTAAACCTGAATGGTTGTTATATTTGCTCATGTTTAGACCCCTTATATGTAGTTATAGTAGGCGTTTGTGCCTAAGTTGGAAGGTTCAGCTCTCCATTCAGCTACTGAGCTCCATGCTCCTGTTGGACACCAGATTGGACCAGGAGTGTGGGTTCATTCAGTCCTCCTCCCCTGACTCTCATCCTGAAAGCCCCATTGCCTGGTATGAAAGCCTCATTGTCCAAGTCATTTATAAAACAGAATGGGCATGGAGAATCCATCCGACGGTACTCTGCTCAACAGCGGCAGATCTGACAAAACCCCTTGGCAGTGTCAGCTGGGGCTAGATAAAAGCACCTGGTAAGCTCATCAGCCATAGGGTTGTAAGGTCAAGGAGGAGATAATCCCTCTGAGCCACGTCAATGGAACAAGCTTATTTCCAAGCTCTCCCATTCACTGGTGGGGTCAGAGCTCCACCAACACTGTCAAGGAAGAGTATTCCCGCTCATCCTCACTCTTCAGTGCCTCCTGCCATCAGCTTTTGGCTCACCCATGGGAAGCCCACCAAAAGAAGCTGTGTTCCACTCTCAAAGCTTTGATTGTCTTCACCGGAGATTTCACAAGAGAGTGTGCCACATGAAAACAGGAATATTACCGACTCCCTTTGGAGTTGTGCAGAACAGCATGTCACACCGCATCTTCCTGCCTTCAGGGACAGTCTTTCTCTGAGGGCAGGTCTGAGATTTGCCAGCTTGTGAAATATAATCAGGACATTTCTGTGCTGTCCCTGTCATGAAGCCTTGAGTTCAGGGACACGTTGAATTCTGTGCTCGGTTTGCCTTGCTTTGATGTCCCATGTCGGGGGCATTGATTAGAACACTGAAAGTAATTGCAGCTGCCCTTTGATTCAGAGTATTACTTACCCCTTCAGGCAGTTTAATGCATTGGTTTCACAGTCCTTCTCCTTTGCAAAGTGCAGCCCTGCCCTGAAAAGTAAAAATTACTTCTGGTTGCAAAGATTGCATCTGCTAGGCAAAAGGTATAATAAAATCCTCAGGATGGCATAGTCCAGTAGCTTCACAGAGGGGTGCAGCATCCCTTGCATGCCTGATCAAAAGAACTGGGGAGTGAACTTAATGGATTACACTCAGAGGCGGCTCTTGAGGGATCTTATGTCACAGTGGTGGAAGAAGGAAGTGGAGATGGCATTGAGATCTCTTATTGCAGTTCAGTAGAGCAAGAGGAAAGAGGTACTGCCCTTCCTGTAAATCCTCATTTTTCAATCTAGTCCCACATCATCTCCATCTTCCCAGCTGTACTGACTACGAAATCAGTCAGGCCCCTTGGATTCTGCAGCAAAATCCTGCTCCAAAAGGCCACACATTATTTACTCCAACATACCTGAAATTCTGCTTTGTGCCTACTGTACAGAGAGTGGCGACAGCTTTGCCTGCTAAGCCAGACTGTGCTGTTTTGGGGGCCTCTTGCCCTGTTTCTCATTGGGAATCAGGTAGATATAGGAGAGGATGCATTTCTTTCATCTCTGGAGCTGCATGAAGAAATGATTTTTAGCTTGGCAGCCTAACGGGAAAATAATTCAGATTCAGAGAAAAACAAATGTAAATTCTTGGGGGTTTAACTCACAGGCAGAGGAGGGGGATCAGTCTTATTGTTTTCAGTTGACACAAAATGTTCCATGTGATCCAAAATGAAATGCTTAGCTATGGACACATGCGAACAAAGGCAAAGAGGGGATGGGTTATGCAACTGCAGGAGGAAGGAGCAGTTATTGCCATCACAGCCTTTTATCTGTTATAGAGGGGGCAATAAGAGATACCCGTCTCCAAAGGCCCTGGAGCCCGGTACAAGGCTAGATTAGGCTGAAGTCCCTGCCTGGAGTCAAGCAGCTGCCCTGAGCATGGGGCTCTGACACTCCCTCACCCAGGAATCCCAGTCTCTAAGGGATTCTGGGCCAGCCTGCTCTCCACCTCTCTGCCTTTCCTGCTGAAGATATTCTCATTTAAATACTGATTGGGCCAGAAGAAATCCCTCTCCATCCTGCTGGGTTACAGTACCGTCCCAGGAGATGGGATGCACACATTCCTTTCCTTGTGGGAGGGACTATGAGCTTTCTGCCAGAAGAACCCTACAGGAGAGGGGAGACTGAGAGCCATTCTCACACCCTGGGGGGGGGGGTGGGTGGGTGTCCTCTATGTCCTGCTGCCCGCAGCCGTGCTCCAGGCAGCCAAGGGGCAGGGCTGCATCTTCCCTTGCTGGGTGGGAGTTTAACCTGGGTATTCTACACTCCTGAGACTGGACATAGTGGTACAACCTGAAGAGCACTACCTCCTCTTGCAGATTTGTGAAGCTAATCCCATTTTTTTTTCTTTCCAGCTAGCATCATTCAGCAAATGCAGTACTAATAATGTGTAAATAGTTTCAGGACAACTAAAACCACATTTCCAGAGAATGTACTATTCTCTGGAAAAATAATAATTGTTCAGGTCTATTCATGAACACACACTTGCAGAATTAGTTCCATATATCTGGGAAGAAATCATTTCAATCTCTCTTTCGAAACGGAGCAATTGTTGGTTATAAAAAACTGACCAGGAAAATCGGATGAGACACAATTGGAAGTGCTTAGAACTTAATGAAGAAAATGTTATTCGCATTGGTGCCAGCATCATTGATATTAAGTGAAACGCAACTTCATTCAGCAAGCTGCTTCCTGATCCTATTGTATTTGCCAGTGGTTTTGCTTATGTGAAGAGGATGTGCTGCCTATTGTAGAGCTGTCTTTGCCTGTGTTATATTGGTAAGGGAATGCACTCAGCCTGTGCTGTGAGATCCATGATGTGCTCCATGGGGCTAAGCGTGGGACATGGGCTTGGTAAAGGGCAGGCTCTGTCCTCAAAGAGCTCCCAAGCAAAGTTAGAACCAGCCGCAGCAGGTGGTGGAGAGACAAACAGGCAGTTCATGATGGGATACAAGGCAGCAGCTAAGTCAGTGCAGGGACCTCAGGTGACCTCCAGTATGAAAGGCTTGGATGTGTCTGGACCACAAATCACCTTGGTCCTAAGAGAACTGAGCTGTGGTAATAGAATATGCCTATCCAGAGAGCCACAAAAATGCAGGAAGCATGGAGGGAAGAAGAGCTTTCATATAAGGAGAAAACATTGTCAGGGCAATTAAACTTGGATGAGAGTATGAGGAGAGGAAGCAGGAGTACACAGTAACGCAGGTTACTCCAACCGGCACTCCTGCATCCCTTTCGAGATAAAGAGACCAAGACACTCTCTTTATTATAAGAAGATAGACTTGAAAGGATAAAAGGAAATACTTTTTCTGGCAATGCATAAGGTACTTGGAGAGGGCTCTACGTTGCAGAATCTTATTGAGGCAAACAGTTTAGATTGAATGTGTGATAGACATGGGATTAAATTTACCGTTGCTGTAACTCAGGGAATGGACCATGTCTTAATAAAGCATGAATAATAGCATCTGCAGTTACAATACATAACGCTAGCAACACATGTGGCTTCAAAGCCCAGGCTAGCCAGGATGAAATCACAAGCACTATCAATGCCCAGCTTCAGGGCATGAGATAATCAGCCATGAAAGGGGCAGACTAAGTTATCTCTACTGATGTGGTATTTAGGTGAATTAGGAAGGGTTTTGCACCTTCCCTTCAAGCACCCGCTATTGTTAGCTGTAGATTTGGTATTGGACCATGTGGACAATCACTTTTTCCTAATGCAGCAGACCTTTTCTGCCCCTTGTTCCCCAATAAGCTGATCCCAGGAACTTCCTGCAAAGCTTCTCCCAAGTGGGTTTCTGATAGTATTTTGTCAGAAGGGTGGTGTGGTTGGCTATTTTCTTTCTATTGCTGGCTGGTGGGTGCGGTGGGCTTTGTTAGATATCTGCTATTACAGGAGAGGATTTCTTAGAGCATGGACCAAAGAAGTATTGTTTCTTCTGATGAACAAGTTGCTAGCAGCCAAACAAAACATTGCAAAACTAAACAGGACAGAGCATGTGCTGCACTTCAAGAGGCTGGTCTTGTTTTGATAAGAACCTGAAGCAAATGCTAGCAGAGGACAAATCAGAAAGAACAAAAAGCCTTCTTTTCCCTGGCCTGATCAGAAATGAAGTCAGCGTGATGGAGAGGTGCAAGACCTTCCTTTTGTTGTAGGTTCTTGAGGAGGGGACGTTGCTCTCTGAACCCATTGGCAGGTAAATTCCTCTGCTTAGTCCATGACTGTTGATCACACAAATCAGAGATATACCTCATTAAATGGAATGTAGCACTTTGTTCTCAGATCTGGTTGTCTGCTCTGGGTTTTTCCCCCTTCCTTGGCATTTCATTCTCACTCACCACGTCACTTGTAGCTCATCTGCCCCCCCTGCCTCCATGCTTCTCTGCACATGAGGGAAACTGTGTCTGCATCACCCAAACACTGCCTGTGTTATTTCACTGAGGAGCAGGGAGCTACTCTGCTCTTGCTGTTGCCATACAAGGTCTCTAGAAGTATTATATGCCTGCGGTCTGCCATGGACCCACCACACTGGAGGTGGCTCTGCAGAATCAACTAGATCCCCAACTGGCTATTAAAAGGGACATTCAGCAAACTCTTCTCCCTGTTACCCTGCCACTGCTGGGGAGGTGGGTGGACTTCCCCCCGGCCTGGCTCCGAGCTGGAGCTCTCCATCTACCTGTTCCTGTCCTGCCCTCAGCTCTTCCCAATCTGAGCCACAGTCCCCCACTAACTGATGGACCAGATCTGCCTATGGTGGGGGCCTCAGGAGCCCATTTCACGCCACTCCACATTCTGCTCAGTTATTCCAGGTGAAGCTTGCACTTCAACGCCCATGATACAGAGTCAAGGTGTTAGAAGACAGGAGCCACTGCTTCCAGCATTGGGTGACATTGACACAACAGCAGGTGAGGCTTGCAAACTGGGCAGCCAGAGTCCAGCCTCTCTGTTGGCTTCATTTACATTAAGACTTCAGGAGGGAAAGACAAATGGTGGAAAAGGACCAAAGGAAAAGGCAACACATGATGTCCTCAGTGGTGGTGACGAGCTGGTCACCAGTCAGGTAGCAAGTTCCATCCCCACAAATTCGCCATCAGTCAAACTCCAGAATAATGTCTTCATCCCTGACCCTGATGTTTCTAAGGTATGGAGAGCACTCAAGATGGGAGAGTAACAAAAGGCAAGTGTGTGTACAGCTATTATCAAGAATAAAAAGAGGAAATACAGAACATGGCTTTCATCATGGATGGGATTTACTACCTGCCCTCACCCTTCATGACATAGACGTGCTATAATCCCTGAGGATCCTTCTCGTTGAGAGGGAAAAAACCAGATGGGCTGATTTTTTTTTAGTGCTAAGAGCTGCACGATGCAGTATTTAATTAGACGAATATAAACTTCTGCAAAGGCAAGCCTGGAAGGCAGGAGGGTCATTTTTGTAGTATAAAGGTAAGAGGAAGCGGTGAGCAGGCTGGAAATAACATGGAGTTAGAGAGGCTGGTTTTGAAGGATATCTAAAGAAATAAAGTAGTTTTAACTGTGTGACAAATTTCACTGACCTTTCACTGGAGACAGATCTGTCTTTTTACCTTTTATTTGATCTTGTACATAGATCAGCCCTTTCAGCGGAGATCATTTCAGCTCTTGGAAAGGCATTGCAAACCTAGCTGAGACGACAGACATTTGAACTCAAGATGATCTTTTTCTTTTTCTTTGACACAGAATTAAGCTTCATAGAATGATTGATTTCCAAACACAATGCCTCACAAGATACTGTTCTGTGTCCAGAAACTGTCCTGCTGCCTTCCTCTCTCTTATTGTGCAGCAATTCTCTATTCTGCTCCCTGCTTTCTTCACACTACACTGACTGCTGTTATTATTTCCTTGCTAGAGTTGCACCTGATTGTATTTTTACAGCTCTCCCTACTTACAGCTGTTGTGCTGAGTTTAATTGCAATGCCTTAGCCAGCTCATGATAGGAAAAGGGCCAGAAGGGCCGTCCTCTGTTGAAAATTCCAATCCCCTGCTATTACAGGCGAGCGCGTCCTGTCACATCCTTCATAAACACAGCAAGCTCCATCATCAAGAAGCTTTTAAGGTAACCTTTTTTGGCTGGTTGTCTCACTGAAAGCTTGTTCTCCACCTCTCCTCCCCCTTTGGGAGTTCTGATTATTTGTACGTCTCCTGTTGTGCATTGCTTTGTTTTCACAAAGGCGGATAAAGAGATGGCTTCTTAAAACCCCTCCTTTTATAAGTTTGACATGTAGTTAATTCTTTGTTGTAGGTGATTAGTCCCCTGGCAGAGCATTCAGAGCAGAGTAATATACAGAGTAATATGGAGCAATCAAAGGCGATGTTGATTCAGTCCCAATACCACATCAATGCCAAGGTACATGACTTCTGATCTGCTCTCTAATATATCAATAAAGACTACAGGATGAAATACATCCTGGCATTTGAACAGAATTTAACAACTACCTCAGCATTGTGGTATCTCACTACAGAGAGCTGCATTTCACCCGCAGAGAGCACACGCTGTTGTGCGCAACACTGCCTTGGGCTTTTAAAGACCATTTCCAAGTACTGCAGAGCCAGACTTTCTCTGGAGTTAGAGAAACATATGTTGCATGTGCTAATGCACCATATATCAATGTTCACTAATACTCCATGGCTTTTCATGTCAAGGAAATTTTCTAGAAAGCAGATAAGACAGAAGAACTTATCTACAATCAAGGAAGGTGTGAGACACGGACTGGGAAACGGGTCCAGAAGTTCAGAACTTGCCTGGCCTGTTTTTGCTTTTAGGTTTTGGAAGCGCCCCGACCTCAGGCCACTGTAACCTGAAATTCTTATAGCCTTCTAGGGAATGACTGATGGAAAATCCACACTGGCTTAGCATTTCAAATGTGCTCAGGTTACTGGATGGTTTCTAATTGACCAACAGAAAATTAATCAATAAAAAGAGTATAATCAACTACAAATACCTGTCACCAATATTATGTATCTGGGAGGTACAAATCATATGCTGTCATCTTCCGGCTTGGTGTTAAGTCAATATCTAAACCAGAGGCACTGGTGGCGTATGGCAGTTTTGTAATGAGCTACCCAAATAGATTAATGCTCTTGGTCCTGTAGTAAAAAAGACACATGGGGACTCATCATGAAAACACACCCCCTTGTAGAGGCACGTGGAACATGAGCATTCACAATCAGCTATTCATTACAGAGGCTTTTGAAACTGTGAATAACTTCTACCCCCTGGAAGAAATGAGAGGTGCAGTATCTGCTTCCCCACAGGTGACAGGAGGAGAAGGGATCCCCTGTCCCACTTGTGGAGAGGAACACACTGCTTCTGCTACGTGGTCCATCACTGTAGAGGAGTTCAGAATTTAACTAGATGCGTGCATGTTAACTGCAAAAAAGAAGACATTCAGCCAGAGGAAGGACCATAAAAAAAAAAGTGAGTAAAGCTAGTCCAGGATTTCAATTAAATAACAACAACAACAACAAAAAATACCAAAACTGGAACATTTTTGTGGGCAGAACTAACATTTCCAGAAGAAATCCATGTTAGATCATGTCAAAAAAAATTATTTTTTTAGTTTCCAGTTGTTGAAAGCCAAATGCAATTTCATTTTTTAGGAGCTGGGCACTGAAAATTGCAACCCAAACCTGGAAAACTTTGCTTTGCAATCAAAGTAGTTTTTCTTCAGGCTCCCCAAGAAAAAATGAAAAACTTAAGTAAAAGCTTCAGTATAAACTTTGCCAGACTAAACTTGCAGAAACAATGACCAGGTGAGGTTGCAATTCATGTGGCTATTCTCAAGGTCCAAGAGCTCTTCGGACAACTGTAGCTGGGTGGTAACTACAGGGTCATGATGTCTGAGATCATTTGCAGTCAATGCAGAATCCCTTGCAGAGGATCTCAGGGTTACAGCACAAAAGACATACTTATTCTCCTATTAGAGGAAGTTTATATAACTAAGTCAACAGAAAAATACAAGCACAGAATGACTAGAAAGCCTCAAAGGATCAAGGATAAAATGAACAAACAAATCTACCCTACCACTCCATGACAGTGTGTACACAGACAGTAGTGAGTTACTGCATTCTTCAGGACATAAGAACCCCAAATGCATGTATGCCAGTGCCACCATCAGTGTGAGACAGCTGATTTCTGTACACCGTCCTTTTCTACAGTTCCCAGCATGGCTCTCTGTGTTGTCAAGGGACCAGAAATTTCTGTTCAGCAGAGCACTTGCATATGAGACTTACTGAAGATTAACAGTAAGTATGCTCTCCAGTATTTTCATGAACACCAATGGATGTAAGCAGATCCCTGAAATTAAGAAGATGCTTTGCAAAAATGACACTGCAGTCATCAGTCAAGAGGATTCACACTGACATGGATGCCCGGGTATTGATACTTGGGACTTGATACCCGGGACTTGAGCAATAACAGCCAGCCTGCTGGTGAGATGGGTAGGATGGAAGATTCATTTAAGCACTGGCTGATTCTCACAAATTCCAGTTGGGATTTCAAAGAAAGGAGATGCTCTTCTACGCCCCGCAGATGTTGCTTGTTTCTGTGCCAGAGGCTCAGGAATTGCATGTGCCTTTCCTCAAAGCCTAGCATAATGTCCATGTCATTCCTACATCTTGGAATTAATGCTAAGTCTTGAACAAGCTACTTACTTCTCTTCTTATTACTGTATGGGATCTCACTAAGTAAGGCTCTAGAGTTTCACTTATGGAAATAGCCTTTAAAATCTGTGCTGATCAT
Source organism: Gavia stellata (assembly GCF_030936135.1). Lineage (NCBI taxonomy): Eukaryota > Metazoa > Chordata > Aves > Gaviiformes > Gaviidae > Gavia > Gavia stellata. The sequence continues at coordinate 20,210,361 of NC_082595.1, forward strand.
AACCAAAGTGAATGTCTGCCGGTGTCATTTTTGAGGGAGTAAAAACAACACCAACTATTCACAGTCGTGGACCCTCCTCTCTTTTACCCCCCTTTCCTTCCCCTATGCTCTCCTCCCTCATGATAGAGAAACAGGACTGTAGATGTATGATGAATCGACGATTTTACTGTAGGTTTCTCCACCTGTTCATGAGCACTATCTGTATCACTTCCAAGGTTTTTGTGCTAAAACCTTTATCATTTCAACCAATCCAAGACTTTTTTTGTTTGAACTGTAAACCCTCTGAGTCAGGGATTGCCTGCTTCTCTCTGTGTGTTTATACAGTGCTGAAGACAATGGGGCTATTATTGATTTATCATTCAGCACCACCATAACAAATCTAACAACAACAGAACGGACAACCTGCTCCCACCTGCGTTTCAACGTGAAGATTTGTGAAGTATCAGAATGCTGCTGGCAATCCCTCTATAACATGAAACAACACCTTCCTCCAACATCAAAAGTTAGAACATCTCTGTTTGAAAAAATTAATTTGCATGATAACATCCGCACACTGTGTTCTGCTCAGAGGGAGAAACGTGTTTATGAATGCCAGTGAGGAGCTCGCTCACAGATGTGAATATGAATAGGCTGTGCCACGCAGGTAACTCTATTCTGATGTTGTCAGATCTGGTAACCTTGGGTACTGATGATAGCAACGAAGCCTGTATTACACACATAATCCTGGGTACCAAGGTCATCCATGTTAACTTGCACTGACACAACCAAGCATGGGTTTTCAATGATTGTGGGGTCATTGGCCACAGTTAGAGAGATCCAGTCAAAGGAAGATATAAGACTACAGGCCTCTGAGAGGGCTGGGATCACCATGAGAGGCTCTAGGGGCATTTGCTGCAGGAAACTCTATAAATCTGAGGTTATCACTTTGCTATATTTGACAACTTCCCTTTAGAACAAAGCTATCAGTTACAAAAGGCACTTGCAGTAGATGGTGAAGGATCTCAGGTGTTTCTGCTTCGGGGAAGCAGGTGACACGTCAGCCAATGGTCCCTCATCGTCACTGATATCTCTCATTCCACTAAGCATCAGTCCTGATTTGTCTCCCCCCAGATGACACAGTGGCTAGATTTAGATGGTGAGTACACATCTTATCTATCATAACTCCTATAAATAGTTGTCATATCCATGTACAGTATCTTTCTGGACTATTTACAGCATGATCTGAAGCCCCTTGAAGCCAATGGAAAGGATGCCATTTACCTTACAGGGTTTTGGATCAGGCCATTATAAACTCTTCACCTCTAGGGTATGTGACCACGCTCATTCAGGCCTATCACAATGTATATGGCAAACCACGGTCTGTAATAGGCTTCCATCTGGACCTGCTGCATTTTCTGGCTATGGGTAAATGATCTCAATGAGAGAGTGCAGAATAAAAACACAGAATGAAAGCAGACAAGGACAAGAGTTGGAAGGAGCCCATCTTCCGCTTTGGTACATTTTCCTGCCTAGGATAAGGGAAAGATTAGAGAGAAAGAAAAATGAAAGAGGGCAAGGTGAGAGCAGGTTAGGAGATATCTGGTGGGATGCACCAAGCTCTGTAGCTTGAAGTCTGTGGTCTGCATTGAGATGCACTGTGTGAGTCTATTTTCTTTGCTTAGTATTTGTTATCGTGTCTCCTACCTCAAAATGGGAACAGCAAGTCCTGAGACAGTGTCTACTCTCAGTCCTTCTGCACGGCACATGTACCAGCAGAATTAGGCTTCCTTCAGCAAAATTCTTGGAGCAGATAACATTATGCTTTCTATAGCAGCAGGGAGGAGGGACAGGAAAAATGTCCCAGCTTGGAGGACTGGGTGACGGGCTGTTCTTTCACTCCTCTTCCATCCCTGGCTTACTGACATACTCTGATGTAACCAGCCAGTGAAGTCAGCATCAGTGATACCTGGACAGTGCCTAAGGACCCTGCTAACCCAGCACGATCCTTGTGCGTAGCACTATACAAACAAAATGGAAGGATGGTCCCAGCTCCAGGCAAATTACAATCCAAATATAAATAACAGGCAGCAGTTTGGGGAGAATGTGTAAAAAATGAGACTGTTTTGGCCAGCACACTAGGCAGTAGCTCTCATCTTTATCCTGTAGGCAAAGGGAGGTTTGTATGATAGGTCTGAAGGAGGCAATAAGGAATATTTTCCCTGCTCATCTTACCATGCACCAATGAAAAAGCAGAGATGGGCATGCTGCAAAAACCTTCATACCTCTGTAAGTCAGTGTTTTGAGGTAAATGGGGACACCTTTCATAACCCAACCTCAGTAGGCAGGAAGGAGGCAGCCCGATAACGAGGGAACCGATACCAGCACTGTGGGCCACACCTCAGTATGGCACTGCGGACAGGCAGAAGGGCCCTGCAGGGTCTTCTTGGTGGGACCAGGGGCCTGGGGAGACTCTAAGTGTGACGCTCATCCCTCTCAGGGTGCAGGAAGAGGAGCTTGAGGTGGGTAGGGAGACCCCCCACCTCCTTCCTGTGGGCAGTGAGTGCTGCCATGTGGAGATGCCTCCAGCAGTGTGCGTGGGCTCAGCTTCAGCAGGTCCAGCCCCAACTCCGCATGCTCACCAGGGCTGGAAACTGCCTGGATTCTGCAATTACCTTTCACCTAGCCTCTAAACCCTGTGCTTGGGGAGAGGGAGAAAGGGAGAAGGAAAAGGCAGCGATGAAGGTGGGGAGGTCGGAGGCTGGGGAGACAGGAACAGCAGAGTCGAGGCAGGAAAGCCAGAAATTTTCACTGCAAATGGTAGCAAAGGATGACTGACAAAAAACAGAATGAGCAGGGGACAGCTGGAACCAGCTGCAGGTGGGGAAAGGGCATGGAACAGGGTGAACAGCCTGCCTCTTGAGGCAGGGGCAAAAGCTGGCAGCAAGCAGAAATCCCAAAAGACACCGCAAGAGGTCAAGAAAGGAGGCCAGCAAGAAGGAGTGGAGGGAAGAGATGTGGGTGGTGCTGGATGCTGTGGAGAAGGCTGTATGAAATCCTTCCCCCAGGGCTGGCAAACTTGCCATCTCTGAATTGGTTTGTGCCCTGAAGCAGGAGGCTTACCTTCCTTTTCTGTTGCAATCCTAGCTAGTCTAACTGCAGATATTATTATTCACACAAGCAGCTAATAAAGGATGTGGTGTGGAGCAGCTGGAGTGGAGCTCTGGAAGGTGAATGATGTTAATAATGTTTTTGTTGAGGACTGAGCACTGAGTTTAGGTCTTTTCATGCTCATCTGTCCCACAAATGAGACAAGATGGACAACAGAAGAGTGAACAAATAAAAATGCATGATCCTGTTGGACACTGTGGCTCAGCAACGAGGAGAAGGCAGGTAGCTGGACATATCCCTTGCTGCCAACATCCCCATTTATCCCTGTCCATGGAGAGGAGGCATCATTCCCTTTACCAGAACTTTGACTCATCAGTCAGTCTTTTTGTGCTGTAAAGTGGCTGCAGATACCTAGCTTCTATGAGTGGGATTTTTCAGGAAGTGGGAGACAGCCCAAACACCTCAGATAAAACCCAGCCAAGCCCAAGGCAGTGTACTCAGTAGTCGTTCTGGAGAACATCAGCTTTGGTTTCTGCAGAACTACAGGGTAAAAGTCTTTGCTGCCCTTCCTGAACCCATGCAGCCAAAAGGGAGAGGGGGATGACTTACTACCACAGGAGACGTAGTTCACTGCCTTTAATACTGCAGAAGTTCCTGGTTCAGCACCCAAATGAAAAGAAAGGAAAAAATCATCACCAAATATTTTGGTTTGGTTAGGAACAAGTTTCTTCTTTGGTTTCTTTGTTTTGTTGCTAAAATATTTTAAAAAATTTACTCCAGTCACCGGAAAGCTTTAAGTCAACTGACAGTACAGCATGGTGATGAGTGAGTGGCATCTTAAGCAGACATCTTGTCCATCTGCCAGATCTGGGCTAGCACCCCCATGCACTCACCCCAGAGATGAGTGGGTCTCTAGGACTTCTGCTGATGGGGCTCAAATTTGCAAAAATAACGATCTCCTCCCTGGAGCAGAGCTTATACCTCAGGCAACTCCCCCCCTGGCCCTGGCATGTTCTAGCCACCGAGCCAGAAAAGTAGGCCCTCATCCCTTGCTACATTAGTAGAAAAACTTGAACTGCTCCAACAAGAGGTAAAGCAGAAATGCCATCTTGGATAACCCTTAGCTCTGCGGCTACTTGACAAGGGGGAGACCCCAGTTCACTGTTAGCTGATCCTCAGCAATGAGCTATTCACAGGAAAGATTTCACCACTCCAGAAGCTGGTGGAGGATGATTTGTGTCCTCCATCCCGCTGTCTGCCTTTAGGCTTTCATTGTGTTATTTTTGCATGCACAGTCCAGGGTTTCTTTGGTCTTTCTTACACAACCCTCAGAGAGTCTGCTTAAAACCCAAGTGCCTGAGGAAGACTTAATTATAAGGTTTAGATGGCTCTGTTCTTTTGAACTTCAGCTCCTCCTCCCCACACTGCTTTGATCTGGACCAACATTAGGTTGATCAGTGTAAAGGCAGGGAACACAGCCAGGGTAGCCACTGAATCCAGCCTCAACTACCTGGCAACAGATCCCCAGCAAATGCTCATGAAAGGAAGCTCTTCTGTTGACACCACCAGGAGTTTAATTCATGGATCATCAGATGTAGTTGCTACCTGAAGCTTTACTTTGTCTCGTGAGTCCCATTCTAGTTAGAAACAATTCTGCCTTTGGTGGCTATACATGACTTGGCTGCCATGGTAATACACACATAAAACCCCTCCAGCTGTAGCTGATCTGGTAGCAAGGGTCTATGTCTAGTGTGTGCAGTGCCCAAGGCAGCAGATCTGTGTTTAGCATAGCAATTCAGGGAAGCTGGAAAACAAAAAAATACTGCTGCACAGTGTCTAAAGAAACTAGTTTTAGGAGTGACCTAACTGTATAAACCTGCCAAAGCAGTTAAGTTGCCTGGTGGTTTATTAAAGTGGATAGAGGTGTCGATCAGTGGATAAAGCTGTAGAGTAGATAAAGGTTGTTTATTTTTAGTGACCCAGACTACTGTTACTTTTACCAAACATGCTGTGAGGGATTTGGAACTAATCTCCGGAAAATTTAACTAACATGTTTTAGCACAGTAAAACATAACCACAGGTTTTGGGGGTGTTCTTTGGGGCGCCTCCTGAATTGCTTCTTCTCTTCTCTTCCTCTTCTCCTCTTCTCTTCTCTTCTCTTCTCTTCTCTTCTCTTCTCTTCTCTTCTCTTCTCTTCTCTTCTCTTCTCTTCTCTTCTCTTCTCTTCTCTTCTCTTCTCTTCCTCTTCTCTTCTCTTCCTCTTCTCCTCTCCTCTCCTCTCCTCTCCTCTCCTCTCCTCTCCTCTCCTCTCCTCTCCTCTCCTCTCCTCTCCTCTCCTCTCGCCTTCTTTTTTTTTTCTTTAGTTCTGACACTTGGAAAATGCATCTGGATTTTCTAAGGGTGCCAGCATTTGGGGTATGACATTTGGGTAAATATTCAGATATTGTTTTCAGTCAGTAAAATATTCTATTTCCAGGGTGAGCAACCTCTGCAGTTCTGGATGCAACCCATTTGCCAAGGTACACAATCAGAAGGGACAGGCTCACATCCTCAGCCTGTCCAAAGGGTCTTCTTTACACTAGCTGCAGTCTGCTCTGGGAATTCTGGTTCTCCTTTGTCTCAAAACTTCCAGGGTAAAGATCCTCGCTCCTTCCCTTGCAGCCGCCTTCCCTGTTTAGTGCTGGAGAATGGGACTGTGCTACTAGAAGTGCTGAAGTTGACTACTTAATGCCACACAGCACCTTGACAGGTTTCACTTCAGGTGCTTGATGAACTCACACATGGCAAGCTTTACTCTGCTTAATTGTCATGCCTTTCTATAATGAGGTGGAAAAGAATAGCAGGGCAATTACAGTTGCTCAGATGACCCAGGAAACCAGTAATGAGATGGAGAATCTCTCATCACTGGGTTACCAGATCACGTGTGAGTTAGGTGTGGTTTCATGACCACCCTGATCCAACCTAAGTCCAGCTTTTGCCAAAATGTGTAGCACTGTTATCCTGTCCCTGTCCATGAATTCCCATCCCTTCCCCTGTGCCAGCTGTAGGGCTCATGCATCTGGGAAATCGAGCACATCAGGCTGATCCAGCTAAATGCTCCATCCAGCAGAAAACAGGAAAAAAGAGGAGTTCCCTCATCTGAGTCCCCTGATCTGTCTGACTGCTCAACTGCACCGTCACCAAGGTGCGCAGACGATGGGATGGGAACATATGATGTGGGGCTGAGTCACCCCTTTCAGATGTAGTACAGAATTAGATTGCCTTAAGCCAATGATGAAAGCAGTAAGAAAACAAAAATATCTTTTTCATCTAGGAATTAGAAGTCTATCCATTTGTCATCATTACGGTGTCAGATGTCTTTAATATAATTACTGCAAAGCTAAAGGATGGGACTCATCTCTGCTTATTTATCCAGCTAGTTTAAGCTACTTTCTCTGATCCCTCTAATCAATGGAGAGAGAAGCTTCCAGAGAAGGATGCATCTCATACAAAGATGGGTGTTTAAGGGGACTGAGACATCTTCTGAAGATCAAAAAATCATAGAGTCGTTTGGGTTGGAAGGGACCTTTAAAAATCATCTAGTCCAACCCCCCTACCATGGGCAGGGACATTTTTCACTAGATCAGATTGCTTAAAGCCCTGTCCAACCTGACAATGAGCAATTCCAGTGATGGGGCATCCACAGCTTCTCTGGGCAACCTGTTCCAGTGCCTCACCACCCTCATCATAAAGAATTCCTTCCTTCTATCCAATCTAAATCTACCCTCTTTCAGTTTAAAGCTGTTACCTCACTACAGGTCCTGGTAAAAAGTCTTTCTCCATCTTTCTTATAAGCTTTCTTTAAGTATTGAAAGGTCACAATAAGGTCTCCCCAGAGCCTTCTCTTCTCCAGGCTGAACAACCCCAACTCTCTCAGCCTTTCTTTGTAGGAGAGGTGTTCCATCCCTTTGATCATTTTCATGGTCCTCCTCTGGACGCACTCTAACAGGTCAGATGCTCTTGATTATAGAGTAAATTCCAGCTCCACCTCCAGGACATCTGCATTTCACATCCCATCTTGTTCTTGACTGGAATCTGGCTCAGAAATCTTTACCCTCTGGGGACCAGGCTGAACAGTGCAAGCACCCTCCACACTGACGTGTTCCTGGTGAATTCCTGTTCCCCTTCATCTCTCCACTCCTCCTGTGCTGGCACTGCACCTGCACGGGCCTAATATTTCTTCAGTGAGCTTTGGCTCAGACTTGTAAGGCCAGCAGCAGGTTCACAGAGGTAGGGTTTGTGATGTCATAGCAATTGCCGCAACAAGAAGATGACATCATAAATGCGAGCTTTGTTGTGCCCTGCGTCTGTCTGCAGCACACTAAGCAGGTACAAGTGCTGCGCATGAAGCACCCCAGCTTTCTGAGCTCTGCCTGGGAAAATCAGACAGAAGTATATCCTTTCAGAGAGCAATTGATTTGGGAAGGTAGAGGGAAGAGACATTATTTTATGAATAATTTTTTACAGACGTTTTCCTTCCGGAAGTCCTTTTCTGCTATCTTAGGGCAAGGTCTAAGAGTGTATAACTTAAAAGATCTGGTATGGAGATTTTGATCATAACGACTTAATTAAATGAGGTGTTTGCGGAGTTTAATATTACATCGTTGCTGATGGCCGGCTGATTGTTTTACTTGCCTTTGATCAACTGTGTGAGTGGAGGGTCATCCCAATCACTGCGGGCCTACAGTATCCGTCATCACCCCTCAGTCCTATTTGTCTTGCGTGTGTATGCAGAAGGCCTGCTTTTGATGAACTGTGAAAAGAAAGATGAACTGTTGTAATGAAAACATTCCCTCCCCAAGATCCTCTTTAGACAACATTCAATTGGTTTGACCTTGTCCCCTCTCGCAGAGGACGGTAATGATTCCTGCAGATGGCTGGGTCATTCCTTGGACGCTTGGGAGCGAGGGAGCCAGAATCTCTCTCTGCGTTAGCTCTCTGGCTATGCAGGCTGTAGCTGGGAAGTGCAAGAACAGCATGGGTAGACATACCTGAGATAGCTGTCATCTAGCTGGTTTGAGTCCTCATAGATGTCCTGGGCTGCCTATTTATACTTGGGGGACTTTACCTAGGCTTGTTTTGCTCATGGCACATGCATGCACTAGCTAGCCAGAGAGAACTGGATCTCTTGGGGCTGCGGTCTCCCCTCTGGCTGAAGCAAAGGCATGGCCTGAGGGAAGCCATTACAGATGTCAGCCTGGCTTCCCTTGCCCATCTGCCTTTTAGGCAGATGTAAGATGGCAAATATTAGTAAATGGTCTGTTAGCTGAGCTAGTGGTCTCCTGCCTCTCTCTCTTGCTCCCAAAGAGGCAGCCTTCTCCGATTATGTCACATTTAGAAAACTGACATAAGAGCTGGTGAATGAACACAGCCTTCGTGTTCATCCCCACAGTTTTAGGGAGATGAAATCCCTGGGTCAGCCTTGGGGAGATACCCCTGTCCCTCTGTCAGCTGAAAAGGTGACTGTGTTGGAAATGGTTGCCCATTTGTCTTCAGGGGAGGAGAACAGAAAGACTTTCCAGTACTTTTACTGCTTAATAAGAGAGTGGAAACAAACAGCTCTGTGTATTATACGGATTTAAAAATATTTGGAAGCTAAACTTGGAGGCATCAAAGGGCACATGAACCCTTGTACAAACACTTAGTAATGGCCTGTGCTTGGCCTGAAGAGTTACAGCGAGTGTAACCAAGGACGGGAAAGGATAAATGGGGAAGAGAGAGCACATGAGAGCAATGGGACTTGTCCCATATCACACACCCAGATCACAAAACCAAAGCCCAGACAATCCCAGTTGGTGTCCTATTTGTGAGGCCACTGAGTCTAGTCTGGTGGCCCTTGAAATACTTGTCTTTAGCTGAGGTCAGTTTCCACTTCCACTTGAATAGTCTGAGGATGTCACGGCACATCAAGCTCTGCAGCCCCATAAGCTGGTCCACAGGTCCTCCAGCAGCACTGTCAAACCCACTTTAAGGCAGTTCATCTTTTTCAGAAGTGCAGTTATCCCATCCTTCTGTGGCTGCTCCAAAAGAAGCTGCGGCTACTTTAGTGACATAAGTCTTGCCCATGGAAATATGCACAAATGAAGTGTATGTCTACTGGCCTAATCCTGCTGGTTTCCTTGTACTTCCTCCATTTCAGGAGTTTCATGAAAATGCAGTCGTCGCATGCATCGCAGTTATAAGACACCCTGACACTTGGGCACAGGCCAAATACTGACCGTTCTTGCTTTGTCATGCTTCAGTGAAGCAAAAATGCCACCCTTTCTCCAGGAAATAGCACAGCTACCAGCATCTTGGTACCTATAATAAGAAGCTTTTTGCCAGATGCTGCTATCTGCAGGTCAGAGTGGTAGAGGTGGGCTTTTCTGCCTACCTCTGCAGCACAGGATCATGTAGGTGTGACTCATTTAATCAGTTTAATCATGTTTCCTTTCATTTCAGATGCCTTAGATATTACTGGCTGGGTTGGCCTCACTTTGTCTTGACCTCTGCTGGAGGCACATGACAATTTAGTCTCCTGGAGGACTGCAGACCTAAAGTCAAGGGCTCCGTACTGGGGTATTTGGGTTTGACTGGTCCCAGTGGGATATGAGAGCAGCCAGAACGCTTCACTCTTATACCAGCCCCACGGCTTGCTCTGTAGTGCATTAAGTGCTACAATCCCCCATCACTGTTCCGAGTCAACAGTGCTCCCCGACAAGGTTTGCAGATTTAGCTACATTCATTCAGGCAGAATTCCTCAACAACCTTAAAAGATGTTTTGCCGCAGCAAGATCTGCAGTACTAGGTGTGCAGCTGGCAGGAGTGGCAGTCAGGGAAAGATCAGGCTTGGGATTCCCCTGCAGGATTTCCTCCAGACGAAGAACCTTAGCCAAACATGGTTGTATAAGAGAAGAAGAGGTCCCTCCAACCGGCATCTGAAGCGGTGCGATGAGGCTAAAACCCTGAGCTGGAATAGTGAGGCAACTGTGTGGGTAGCAGCAGTTTGAGGTACATGTGGCAACAAGCACTGAGGGATTACTTGCTCCAGTAACTCAGGCTGGGTGTTCAGGATCCAAAGTAAATACGTGAGCTGCTGTGCTGTTCAAAGGCTTAATACCCTATATTCATAAAACACCTTTTATTCAGCGGCATTTTAAAGCATTAGCGCATCCTGCGTACATGGAGCAGAGGGCGAAGCTGAATTCAGTAACCTTTGCCCCAAGCAGCGGTGGGAAGAATAACCAGGCATTTTTGCAGTGCCTGAGCCCTGGGTGCACCAGATGTACCTTGCACCGGCACTGGCTCTGCGCCGCATGCATGGTTCCTGGCCATCTGGGATCCAGGTGATCCATTCTCCCAGAGACAAGGTGGGCACACACAAAGTGACCTGTAGTCACATCAGTTGCATTTGTGAGAGAACACAAAGGAGTTAGGTGTCTGGGTCTCACTGGGAGGAATACCACCAAATATCAAAATAACTAAATGCTTTGGCACCCCCTCAAAGATCCCCCAGAAACGCAATCACAAAAGAAAACTAAACACTTAATGTGATCAGCGAAATTATTTGACTTATTTCATTGGAAAACACATGAAGGTCGCAATCCCACTGCCCAGGGTATGCACCTCTCCATCTCACTAAGTATTTCTGAAGCATCTGATGGCATTGTTATCCCAGCCCTGACTTGGTGCCAGCACTAGACTAGTCAATGGGAAAACTTTCTCCTCCCTCAGTGCACATCAGCAGATATGTTCAGAAGCCACATGCATACCCCAAGTATTGGACTACTGACTGAGACCACCAAGCACAGGTCCTCCGAACACAGAAAGCCCTCCAGCTGCCTGGGGAGGGGAGTGGAGGGAGCAAAAATTCCCCAGGAGTTGCCATTGTGGGAGCATTGTTCTACCAGACCTCTATGTTTGCAGATGTGCAAAAGGAAGGATGCAAGGATTGATGTGCATCATTTGAAAATTATGCATGTTTGATTTCCTAATTTTCAAGAGGCCTGGTATAGAAACCCAAAAAACCCTCCTTCTGTAATGGAAACTTTCTCCCTGGAGGAAAGTTACCCTTAGGTGCAACGACAGAACCAAGGGTGTGCATAATTTACATTAAGCTGGCTAACTTTTGTCAAATAATTAGAGAAAGACAAAGCTGTTCCTCTGAAAGCATTTTTGAAAGTATTTCCATTTTTTTCCATAGCCTTCATTTCTGGCATTTATTCTAGATTTTTAATTGCCATTTCCCTTGACCAGCGTAGCCACATGATCAGTTTTTCAAAGGTAGTAATAAAAAAAGAAAATTTTGCTGAAAGAAAATGTTTAATTTGAAATTAAGTATTTCACATTCTTATTTTTTCAAGAAGAGAAAGATGGGTTTAAAATCTGTGCAACTAGCAAATCCATGGAATAATAAGCACCTTTGAAAGCTACAGAAATTCAAATGCATTGCTGACCTTCAAAACTTTGCAGATGAAAGAAAAAATGTCTGCCCATTTCTAGATTTTGGTGAAATTAGAAATTGCATGCCTCTGCACTCCCAGATGAATGTCAGATCTTCCACCTCATCAGCATTTATCATTATTCCTACTTAAAAATGGGTCTGTCGCAGATGAAGTGGAAGGTCGAAGGAGCTCGCTGCCCCTTTGCTGGTGTGCGTGTCTCAAAGCTAAATTCCAGAAGAGTCACAAAAGAGGACAAAAGGACGCAGAAGAGCAACAGAAAGGAGCTGAACTTGCAAACAGGGGAGAGCTGCTCTCTGTGGGGATGTCTGAAATGCCTTTTAATTCTAAACTTGGCTGTGGTGCTTGCGCCGGCTTAGCTGTATGGGAGATTTCCACCCGTCAGTCCCCAGCTCGTTGCAGCGAAGCCGAGCTCTGACCTCCCTGGGGAGCAGCATCACGGGCGGCCACAGCTTGGGGAGCCCCAGGCCACCGCTGACATCCAGCCTGCCCCTCCTCCTGTGCTGGCCCACGGTGGAGCACTTCTCCAGGCAAACGCCAGTTGCAAAATGCTTCCTCATTAAAAATGGACAGGATTACAGAAATGGAAGGGCTAAAAATATGGGCCCAGTGAACCTGCTGAAAAGGCAGCTTCTTTGTCGGGTCTTAAACCCCTGCTCACCTCACAGTGTTTATATCTGTGAGGGCGTGCATGCCACTGTTTTACACAGGTCTAATATATGCATGGCAGCATGCCCTTGGCTTTTTCTTTTTATTTAATCTTTGACTTGACAATGTTGGAACTTGCTTCCCTGTGAAACTGGAGAAGGAGGGATTGTTGTGTGCGTCAGGTTTTGCTTTTGCTTTGTTTCTCTCCCTTTTATCGAGTGACATAAAGAAACTCAGCAACTCCTGGCTGCTCCTAAGTGCTCGAAGTTTTTTTGATTCTGTCTGCTGAGGTATCAAGGAATACCTCAGTGCAACAGCCACCACGCTGGCCACCACTGGAAGGATGGTTTAGGATGTTGCCAAGGGCAGCTGGTCCAGCAGGGAGCCTTTTCTTTTATATCAGCTGAGAGACCTGCCCTTCATGCTTGTTTGCTTGTATCTGTAACTCCCTTAAAGGGGAGTCCCTGTGTTGTCTTTGGGATTTTCTGCTGGATGATTTCAGGATGGACAACTTTCCTAAATCCCTTCTCCCATCAGACAACAGTCCATAAAACCAGATAGTGGCCTGGTTGCAAAACAACCACCAGAGAATTAAGAATCAGCTTTGTGACTTTCTGTGTTGATAGCAGAAATCATACAAAATGGAGCTGGAATAAAGTTTGGAAGGTCATCTTGCCCTTCCACCAGCCTCCAGATAGGATCAGCTGTGCTGAAGGTGCTGGAGTTGAGATCGTTATCTCAGCTGCTGCTAAAGCCTTCCCACAACAGCACTTTCACACAGCAAACCATCCCAGTGGTGCACCAGTCTCACAACTGGAAAATGTCTCTTAACATCTCACCTGAATTCCCTTTGTTGCACTTTAAGCCCGTTACTTCCTTTCCTGTCCCCAGCAGACGTGAAGAACAGCTTAGCCTTCCTCCTAGCAGTAGCCTTTCACATACTTGAAGGGTGTTATCATGTCTATCCGTCTTCAATTCCCTAGACTAAACAAACCCAACTCTTTCAGTCTTTCCTCATAGCTCATGTTTTCTAGCCCTCTGATCACTCTTGTTCCCGCCTGCTGGACTCTCTCCAGTTGGTCAACATCCTTCTTGAAGCCTGATGCTCACAAGTGGATGCAGATTGATTCAACAGGTTACTCCAGGTCAAAGGACAGAGGGGAGTAGTTTCAAAGTTAGGAGATCCTCATCACGAATGACCTAGTCACTCCAGCTGTGGCACCTCTGTAAAACTTGGCTGTGGGTCAGACTGGCAGTCTCCCGGAGAAGCAGCAGATTCATAGATTAGTATCAGCACCTCAGATTCATCCTGAAACCTAACAGGCAGCTGTAGCCAAAAAACCCACCAAAAACCCCAACAAAAAATACCACTAGAACTGGCATAGTGGACTCACTGCATGAGACACTTCCCAATAAATGTGCCGTTAAATTTGCTTCTGCTTCAGTTTCTGGATAGATTTAGGATGAGGTGCTCTGAAGAGCACGTGAAGAACAAAGCATTCTCTAGTAGTCTCTTAGCAATGTATTCAGGGACAAGTGGCATTGTCCTGTTGTCACAGAAAAGGAACTTCTTCCCTTTCACATCCCAAGGCTTATTCTTTGGGTGAGGGAATATGCTAGTATGTCTATATTGCATTAGCAAAAAGCCCAGAGCAAACCCCAGACTAGTCTGTACATTCAGCACAGTACAAAGCCTGAAGGGAGGTGAGATCCCTTTTGAAATCATGGCATATTGCCCTCTGAGCAGGGAAGACAGGCTTGGTCACTGGACCACACTGACATAGCTCTTCCGCTCCTGGTCCTGCCATTAGCTCTCTGGCCAGCACTGGGATCTTTGCAGCAAGCTTCATCACATGGTGCAGATGTGCCCCAAGGAACTCATTGGGTTTGTGGGAAAGGTTCTCACTCCTAGAGACATTTTGCAAGGCAGCAGGGTTTCTGCTGGTTTCATTGTCATGTCGCAAATTTTTTTCCCTGGAAATTGCTCTTTCCAAACTCTAACCTTAGCATCCCTCAAAGAGCTTGCCCTTCATGAGCCAAAATCCTTAGCTTCTGTCAAGTGAAGACAATGGAAGGACATGTTAAAACAGCCACACTGCTACACCTCAGGCAAGGCTCAGCTCCACTCTCTTCTGGGGAACTGCTCAAATACATATTGTCTAGGGTTTGCGCCAAGATTTGTCAGTTAATATTTGCAAAATTTAATCACAACAGCCCAGATTCTGAATAGCCTTAATCCCATTGAATTGTTCCTTAGTCTGCAGCGAGCGCCTCCGGTCTCAATTAGACCATTCATGGTTATGGGCACTTTTGAATAAGAAGGGATCAAAACCTGATTCTGGAAATCTGGTTGCAGAATGTGTTCATCCAAACCAAGGATGCATTTCAGCTGCCCAGTCCACAGCATGTTATAAAAAGGGAAGATTTAAACACACACTGTACTGGACCTTTGTAGCAAAAGACTGCAAGGACCAAACTTGCTCGAAAGAGGAGCAGAGTGTAGACTGGCTCTTTGCAAAGCATCTTCCTGAAAATCTCCCTCTTTAAATGAAAGAGGAATCAAACCAGGAAAACAAGCAGTACCTACCCAGGAGGCAGGCTTGCCTCCTGAGTGCTGGATAATAATAAACGATGTGTTTGTAATCCACAGCAGAGATATAATGGCATTTTCTTTGACATCAAATGCTAAAGAGGGAGTGAATAGTTCTGTAAAGTGCTTTTTCCAATGCAGGGTGAAAGATCTTTCACCAGAGAGAGGATGATCTCTGGGGATGGTTGTTCCGATCTTTTCATTTCACATCAGCATGAAGAATCTGGCAAAAAGGAGAAGTGTTTATGTACCTAATACTCCATAATTTCAGGAAGAAAAGAGATTCAACTACGGCTAAAGTGAGTCAATAAAAAAGACATATGCAGGAAGGGGGAGAAACTGAATGGGAAAAAGCTTGGAATCAAGGGGTAACTATACCTCTTTGCAGCGAGTGTTTTAAATTCAGCCTGAAAGCTTCTTTCAAACGTAAGGATAGAGAGGGATAATCCCACCTCCTTCTAGAGGGCAACCATGGTGGGATTCAGAGGGCACCCCTGGCAGCAACAGCACAGGGTGGCCAGGGAAAATCAGGATCCATGCACATCCAGCGGGAGGAAATTAATTCCAGAAGGACAGAATTGACTCAGTTATAATTTGACCATATGACTCTGTATCACTCCTCCACAAATACCAAATGCCGTCCAGAATGATCTTCCGTGCAACTAAATAGTTTGGGGTCAATCCTGTGCCCCACCAAAAGATTAGAGGGCAGGCTTAAACTTACTGCAGGATGTTTTAATTCTCTGTATTAATGCCACCTTTAAAAAAGCGCAGTGGGTGTTATTCTCTGGTTATTTCCTAAGGCCACATGTTGGTTCAGCAATCCTGGGTTTCACTGAAACACCTGCTCTTTACAGGCTCTGCTGACTGAAGGACAAGGTAATTAGGTAACTTACCCAAAGGTCACATGGTGAGTAAAGTAGGATTAGCACACAAGTTCCTCCTGGCAACTAGTCCTGTGCTGCGACAATTAGAAAAGGTTAACCATCCTCTTTTAGCTTTTGTTTTCCATATTCCAGAATGGGGCAGCACGTACGCAGGGCTGGGCCGTGTTACATTGCCTCAGCTGTATTTTGGAAAAAAACCCCACAAAACAAACAAAGAACTCACCCCAAAAAGGGCTTTGAAAAGTCGTCATATCTGGTGGGATGTGGTGCTTGAGAGGGAATGGAGCAAAACAGTGGATTAAGCTAAGCACACTGAATATGAATTCTGGAAAACGCCCCACTCCCTTATTAATCCCCAAGCACAGACCTTGCACGCCTGCCGCTGCGTGACACTTTGTCATGCTGCTGCCAGCCTTCTGCTCAGAGGTCTCCCTGGCTTCCCTTGCCCATCTGCCTGCAGGGCAGATGTGAGCTGGCAAATATCAGTAAAGGGTCTGCTAGCTGAGTTATAGATCTCCTGCTTTAACTCCCACTTGCCTGAGACCTCTTGCCCCAGTCCCCTGCGCTGGCATGGCCAGGCCAGGTCTACCAGCTGCCATAAACCTGTGTAGACACCAGCTGCATTGGAGTCACTGGCCGCGTTGCACAGTGCGGTGCACGTGTGTGTACCCGGTGCTATTTTGCTCCTCAGCAGGACTGGTCTGGTCACGCCATTTTTCAGCAGGCATGCCTGGGAGCACAGGGGAGCAGTCTTCCATGCACGCTGGTCCGCACCCACAGCCCACCAGTCCCTTCTCCAGCCCCTCCTCACCCTGCCTTGCCTACAGCCCCATATCCTAGTGCTTGCAGGCTACAAAGGAGAAAAAATGCTGCAAAGGAGCACAGGCCTCTGTCCCTCCCCGTACCGGGGGGAGCTGGTGCTATCCTGAGCTGAAGAGCACCCTGTAACTCAGTTTGGATCTGCGAGGGTCAACATCTAATCTCCCACAAAATGCCTGATCCCTCTGGATGACCTGCCCAAGTGCTGGGGCAGACAGCTTTCCGTCTTGGTTTGGGGGCAGCTGTGAAGGGACAGAGTGCTGCTCTTCCTTCTTTGGGGGAGTTTTGTGCTACTTTTGGCAGGAAGGCGTAAGTCATCTAAAGGACTCCTGGGCGTGCCAGGGCACACGGTCCCTCCATCCACCACCTTGGGAGAATCTAGATAACAATACCACCACAGAGAGGTTCTCAGGGTGATGTTTTGGGACCACTGGCTGTGGCCTCTCCTCCACCACCGTGAGTAGAAAGAGCAAATGCAAATGTGTTTTATCTTGGAGAGCAGTGATGGATTTTGGCTCTGGCCGGGGGTAAGGTCTGTGTCACCTGATGACACATGTCTCATTCCCATGCTCTGTGCCCTTAGCTCCCAAAGTCATACCCCCAGGACTCTTCCCATTTGCCTAAGCAGTGTCCCCGGGGGCCAGGGACCTCAGCCCTTTCCAAGCGAGGCCAGCAGGCTCCCTCTGAGGAAGGTGGATCTCCTGAGTCCTCCTCCAGCCCACTGAGTGCCGCACGTCCCTCCTTCTCTTGGCAGCGAGCAGATGTGAAGAACAGCTGCTCATCATATTGCTGGAGCTTGATGAACACATTTCACCCACAACCTTTGGCAGGAGCGCATATGGGACGGCCGCTCACGTGCCACAGTACCAGAAGGCACGTACCACACCGGGCAGCGTATCTGGGTGCTATAGTCTATCTCCTGCTATATATACAGCCTTAGGGTAAAGGGTTGAAATGAAAAAAAATCCATTCACATATTGCATTGTGCAAGGGCAGACGGCCATTTCTCTGCCTGCTAGCTGCTTTAAATTCAGGTAGCTTTATCAGCTGAGAATTTACTGGACCATTCATCAGAAGCAGCTGTTTCAGAGTCAGCCAGGGACCACCTCCCAAATACTAGTTGTTCGAGATTTGCATAACTTAAATTCACAGCCATTGAGAGTATTCGCAAAAGCGAGGCCTGCTCCTAAGCTGTGAGCAGGACAGCTTGACTTTAAAAAGTCAGCTCATATTTCTCGTGTGTTAGAAAGAGCACCTGTTTAAACTATGTAGATCTGACTAACAGTGGGCATGTTTTGGGCACTGGACCGTTAATAGAAAGGGTGGGGCTTTGCAGTCATTAACAGCAATCTGCAACTGAAACAAAGACAACAAAAAAAATCAGCATTTTCTTTAAGCCAAGGATAGGCAGGAGGGTGAAAAATCATGACTGAAATAAACCTGTAACACATCATGTCTCATCTCTGGTTGCTGGCCTTCTGACATGACCTCCACCAAGAGGCAAGAACCTCAAAATATATTAACCATTTCTATTCCTCGAGAAATCCTTAGTACTAAGTGATAGCTAATGACCCTGAACTGGCAAAAAGGTCCAGAGCAAGACATTGTAATTGGAGTATAACACTCCCACAGTAAAAAAGTTTACCATTTCCTCTGAGACCTTTTCATAAACCTTGGTAAGTCCAAGAAGGAACAAACTTTCTCTGCATGTTTTCACCAGCAAGCAGTGTTGAGGGGCTTGGATGTTTTGCCACCGCCTTCTCACTTCTTGCAGAAAGGGCTGTTGGAGGGAATGTTTCTGCCCATCTGAACTGCAGATCTCCCCCAGCCAGCTCCCCTGCCAGCCATGTCCCCTCACGGGTGCTTTCAGCATGGTCCTTTTGTTCTCCCATTCATAAACCACTGTGCAAGGACAGATTGCTGATCAACAGCTGTCTATCTGCCTTTATCTGAAAGCAACCATCTGTGTGCCACCTAAAATAAGCAACTGGGGCTACCCCCTCACCTACAGCTCTGAGGACATCACCAAGGCGGTGAAACTTTGGGTGGCTGCCTGCTCCCAGGGCCAGCCCTGGCAAATGCAATTCTCATCTGCTCCATGTATTAGCATTGTCTGTCTCAGCAGCCCAAAGGGCTTGAATGCCAAGTTATGTACTCCTTCTGAAATAGGCAGCGGTATCCTCCACAGTCAATAAGCTCAGAAAATATGCCCGGTACCTGCAACGGTATTGATCAACCACCAAAAAGCTAAATGGCAGAAAGCACTTGAATATGAAGCATGCGTAGAATTTACACACTGCCTTGACTTTGTGCTGGACACTTAATACTTTTGGAGAGCTCTGGTGTTACAAGACTCCGTAAGCCACATAGAGCCCTTGCTGTATCACAGCCATGTATGGCCACTTGAGACTCCGTAATGTGTCATTAAAGGTCACCAGCACCATAGAAAATACTTCAATATACAATTATTTTGGGAAAGATCAAACCTATCAAAACTAATAGATTTTTCACTACATCAAAGACACTTTACTGACATTCAATGAAGCATGTCTCCTTAGATCCTAGAGAAAGGAATGAGCCTCATAAAATAATAAATATCTTTGCACTTTATCTCTTGATGCCTCTATCTATGGAGGTATTTATACGGCCCCCATAACTAGTCTCTGGGCATTTACCTCATCTGATTAGAGTACAGATCTACTAAATAGATATCATTTGTCTGCAAAACCAAACTTATTTTCTTAAAACAGCTTTCTGAAGGAGGGACGAACCTGTTAGTGGAGTTAGTCAAAGAACATTTTGCTGCAACAATTTTTTTTTTTGTTTACCTTGGTTGGTGCCATGTAATTTAAAGGAGTTATCTCTTAAGATATGACAACAAAACCAATCAAAACACAAAGGGCCTGAAACTTGACTGTATTTCAGATCTTTTGCAGTAAAGCAGAGGAGCTCACATACTTTGGTCACTCGCAAATTCTGCATAGGGCAGGAATATCAACAGAAGAGCTGTGTATTACTGCTCTTATAATACTCTCAGCAGAGAGGTTGGACAAACGTCCATATCCAGACCCGTGGTTTACTCCAGCTATTCCCAGCTGCCAGAGGAGGCTTTTATGGCATGGCTGAGCAAACCCTGAGGCTGCTCTGACCAGTGCGATATATTTATGCCAGCCCCAGGGGTCAACGGACAGTGCAAAGGTAACTTCAGAGATCACCATGGGGGAGAGCAGACCCTCTTCTGCTCACTGAGCTTTGGAGAAGAGAGCTACCTGTATTTCAGGCAGCGGTAAACCCTTGGAGAAAAGCCTTGTCCATGACCAGTGTGCCCAGTTTCACTTCACAGGCTGACCAGCACAGCAAAGGGGACAGATGCTGCCAGAGTCACCAGGACAGGGGTGGTGGGCTGGGCACCCTCTCCCTGCTCCCCAAGGGCTGGGGTGACCCCACCTGTGGGCTGAACTCCAGGCGAGCCTGGACCTGACCACCGTCCTCACTGGGTGACTGCATCTCCCTCCGGGAGAGGGGAGCAGCATCCGCTGCGGGGCTGGCTGCAGGGGGCCCTGGGGAGAGCCCACCACAACCAGAGGAGGCTGGGGAAGATGGCTTTTATCCCCTCTTATCAGCGCACCAGAGGTTACTCCTGCTGGGGACTTGGCAGCTTGGCAGCCGCAGGCTTGGCCGATGCGGGCAGGAGGGATTAGCATACAAAATCTCTTTCAGGAAGATGTCCCCCAGAACTCGAAGCATGTCATCATGTCACCGACAGCTCCAGGCTGCTGCAGCCTGATGACTCTCCTGTCACTGGAGCACAGCCCTTTTGAGGGCCTGGGAGGGCCTCCCATCTCCCCCCCTGCTGCAGGATGCCCTGGTCAGAGCTGACGTCCCTGGGGGTGCGCAGGGGCTCCCTGGCACTCCTGGCTTCACCATCCCTCACCCCTCCAGCTCCCTCCCAGCTGGTATTGCCTGCATGCCTTGCAGCGGGGCTGCCCCCCTGGCTTCCCCCACCAGCCAGCCACCCCTCCCTGACCAGTCCCCAGGCTGCTGCCCCAGCCTCTGGGCTGCACCCCTGAGCCTCCCCGCATACCTGTGCCCTGCTGCTGGAAGAGGGAAAGGAGGATGAGTGCTGAGCCCCGCTACTGGTTAAATGGGGCGGTCTGTGCTTTTGCAAAGGGAGGGGAACAAGCTGTTGCCTTCCTGAGCATGAAAGGCTGCTGCCCTCGAAAGAACGCCTGCACAATAAGTGATTTCTGAGGATTACTGGGCAAACCTTGGACATGGGAACATGGAAGCCAGCAGCACTGTGAAGCACCCCCCATCCCGACCTCTGACACAACACCACAGTTTCTGCTGTTTTCCAAAGCAGCACACCTACACTTTCAGATGATCCCAAATACCAGGATGCCCAGCCATTGACTCGGAGGTGCCACTCACAGGCACAGAGGGACTCAAGAGGCTGTAAGACCTTTCTTGCAGTGCTTTCTTTTTGCAGTGCTTTCATCCCACAGAAAGCTGGACCGCCAAAACTGGACACAAAACCTCCCAAAGAAACCCCTTTCAGGCTCCAGCTCAGCATGCCACCTGCCATTACGTTCCCCCGCAGCTCCCCAACTGTTCTCAGGAGGCTCTCACAGCAGATGCACCTGGGTTGCAGCCAAGTTGGCATGAAGTTTGCATGAATCTCGAGACATTTTATGACCTTAATAATGTTTAGCTGAAATAAGTGGAGCTGTTTACAGCCCAGGCCCAACCTAGCTAAAAGCATTTCTTAGTAGGGTGGTGGGTACATAAACCCTCTCGCCTCTCTGTCATTGACCTTTCTGCGGGAGGAGAAGTAGTGCAGAGGCATATGGATAGCAGAGTACGCTCATGGGCCATTGTGCCGGCACCGTATCCATTACAAGCTTCTGCCCTTGTTCTTAGAGGACACGTTCCAGTAATAATATACCCCGGTGAACTTTTCCATCATGAGATCATGGTTTCTTTCATGGGAGACACAGTAGCATGTTACGATTTACTGGCCTTTAGCTGACCAATAGCAATTTTCTCACTGTAGTAACATAATGCTGCAAAGTTTTCTGACGTGAAAAAGCAGTGACCACACTTTTAAACAAAGATTCACTTCCATTTTTACACCTGCAAGAAGGAATTTTTTCTTGCATATAAGTGAATCTGCATTCTTACATACTGGATTTTATATACCTGATTTATGCTTCCCGTCAGACAGCTCTGAAGGCCAAATACTTGGACTGACAACCATGAAAAAATTGTGAGCACAGGGACAAAAAGCAAATGCTAATTTTGCTACTGAGAACCCTGAAAGGGAGATTTATACTTTTGAAAATGCCTAAAAAGAAACTCATGATGTTGTGAATAAAGCGTCAATATATTGTAACCAGGACAGGACATCACTGTTGATTTATGTTGATGTAATATAATCGTGCTTGTTATAATCATTTCAAAGGGAAGAAATTCACAGAGAAATACAACGGATGACTCAAGTTTTTGTCATTGCAAAACAATAAAAACTGCAGAATTTATTGTGGTATAATCAAGTTTTTATTAACACCAAATGTAATTCGATAACAAAGTCCGTCTCCTAAGTCTTTTCTCAAAACGCGGTCTGGCCAAAGTTCTTCCGTCAGCTTTGTTCAGCTCAGATCCTAGATTGCATGAAAATGGTTCTTGGTGAGAAAATTGCACCCTGCAGAGAGAGATTTAAGAAAGTCTATCTATTTAGCTGATCAAAGAGACAGCTAAGAGACAACTTGATTGGGGTTAAAAAGTGTCTGCACAAGAGAGTATCTAGAAAGAGAAGTTCTTTACTCTGAAATGTGGAAGTTGAAGTGCAAAAAATTAAGAGCAGAAATAAGCCTTTAATAGTGAAGGTGTTAGCACTGGAGTAGATTCTCATGAGACTTCCAGGTTTTCTGTTATTTGAAGTCTTTGTTTGGCAGTGGAATTTTTCTAAAAAATATGGCTGGTTCAATCACAGATTATTTGTGGGGGCAAATAAAAAAAGAATGATTGTGTGAAATGCTACTGCCCATGACTTGGCTAGAGCAGATCTCCTCTTTAGGCATTCAAATAACTATTCCCAGGGCCCCAACCCATTGCATTGTCTACACTGGTAGACCGCAGCTCCCTTTTCTCCATGACCTGTCTCAAAACATGTCTAGGCCACTGGCTTTGGTTGCTGTTCTGTGTAGAGGTGGAGCCTCAAACACAACTGCTTTGTGTTCCAGCCACCACTTTCAAAGCACCCCATTCTTCAGGACCACAGGTACCTTAGAGATCTGGTGCTCCTCTATAATCATTTAGAGCATGTGGTTGGTAGCTTGAAAAGGTAATGTGACTTGGGGTTGAAATGGGATTCAGGAACAACTTAGCTCTTTACTCAGTACCAAAAGTGCACGGAAGATAAAATACAAATAAAAAAGCTCTGCATAGATTTCTTTCCTTCAGTGTCCTCTCTATGCTGGGGTAATACTGAGTTTGGGTCAGTTCCTCAGCTAGCTCAGCTGATAAATCAGACTTGCTCCTAGTATGAAAATCACACTGGGTTCTTCCCTTTCCTCCACAAAGCTTAGTCTAGGTCCTCGGAAAAATCCCACAAGAGTCTTCTTCAAATTGTTTTTTTTAATCCCCTCTGTTCTTTGCCTTGTCCTATTTCCATTCTCCAGTCGCTCTCTTTGTAGATATGAGCTGCATTCCCACCAACGTCATTAGCATATCAATTGTTTGCTTGGAAGACGGTCATTATGACTCTGTTCGTCTCTGTTATTACTGGTTGCCCTTAGACTGGTGCTAAAGGCCTTGTCAGCAAAGGCAGAAACAGAAAACATTGCATGATACGGCAATGACCATAGCAACAACATCACATTAATCAGGGTCTGTAGTCTGTGCAACGACAAACTTCCCAAACCATCAAACTGCGTGATGCAAGGCACCATCAAGTTCCCTTTTGGCCCAGAAACTACAAATCCCCCAGATATTTGCCCCCAGACCTCCCTTCTCCAGGTGAGAAAATGAATCAGCTGGGAGCAAGGTAACCCTGCATAACCCTTCACAGGACCATCGACATGTACTGTCAGGGTGGATGTTAGAGCAAAGGACTTTTGGGCTGCCTAAAGCATGTAGTTTACAGGCCCCCCATGGGGCTGATGATTTGCATTCCCCCACTTTAGGGAACATACATCAGACAGATGGGGCTGAGAAGTCAACCTTACAAATGCCAAAGGACTTCTGAAAAATAGGTTGATTGAAGTGTTAGAAAGGGAATAATAATAATTCACTTATATTGAATGTATATGCATTTACATAGTTTATTAAAAATAAATAAATATAGATGTATGAAATGGGTCTCATCATCTGTTCCAGGAACAGTGACATGACTGCAGTTTTCTGAAGCCAAAGTGCACATAGACCTTCTTTACCACTGTTGATTTGTCAAGGTGTTAACATCCTCGAGGGATAAAATGTACCTTTGAAGTAATGAGCTCAAGCTCAGTCACTCACTGTTGCTGCTGCTCCAAGATAACTGCAAATCAGGGGGTGCACACAGGGTCCTGTGCACAGCATTGACAGGTCATGCACACTGGGAGGCACAAACACATTTGCATTCACTCCTATCGCTTGTTGAGAGGCTGGAAATTGTTGCTGAGTTATTTAGGAGGGGAAAATGAGGTAAGTACAGCTTCCAAGACAGAAATTTCCTTTAAAAAGCCGGATGCATTCAGGAGAGGGAACAGTTTAAAACTGCTGGCTCCTGATCTTCCTGTCTTATGCTCTCCGTCTCCCGTATCTCCAGGGAGTGAAAGGCTTGGGCTGCAGTAGTGAGGACAATACTAAGGGAGACTTCATGTCACTGCAGTGCAGCCGGGAAGGTCCATGGGCCTTCCTGAGCAGGGGCACTGATGGCAGAGGTCAGCACAAGAGCAGTGCTGCACAGAAGGTATCAGAAGGAAGGTCTCTGAAGGACACCAGCCCTGGTCTCTGTGCCCAGCTGACTTAGACAATCCGCCTGGCTTATCATGGCTGGAGACAGTCCTTCAGCAGAGGAAGACTCCAGACTTTGCAAACGTCATGGGCTGTACCCAGAGATCAAATAGCAGAAATGCAGCCACAGAAAAGGTGCAGGGAACAGAACACGAGCTGGTATGCTGAATGCGCTCCTCGACCAGCAGAGACATCTGACCTTGTCCTCCCTGTGAGGCAGAGCGGGAGGCAGAGGCAGGAGGTGCCCACTGTACAAGCCCAAGGCAGCCAGTGCTGGAGGAGGAGACTGGGATAACAGGTGCTGCTGTTATACTGAATTATCAACACAGAGGGAGTTTGACAAGAACGATCAGAACTTTCAAGGGGACATGGTGGGAATGCCACCAGCTGCCAGAAAGGACAACCAAAACAGAGTAGTAAATCCTTCCCCATAATTCATATTTGCCTTTTCACTGAGCTGTGGGGAAGGGGACGGTTCATGTCACAGCAATGATGTTGCGGCTGTGAAAGGCTAGCAGTTAGCAGGCGGCTGTGGTGTCAGATCGAAGGTCAGCTTGTGTCTCCAGAAGAGGACTTTGGACGTGTGCAGACATGGAGTCCACTAGGCAAGCCACTAGGCTTGCGGGGAGAGCAAAAGGAGATCTCCCTGGGACTGAAGCCCACTGTTTTCAGTTTGTGGTCATGGCACATTTGTTTGCAAAGCGGTATTCAGTCAGCCACAAGTCACAAGGTTCAACCTGCTTGAACTGTGTTTCAGGAACCTTAAACAAACAAACACCAAATCATGAGATAAGGAAAAAATAAAATTTCCGGAGGAAATACTCCCAGGCATGACAGCAGAAGATGGCCAAACTTTCACAAATTAATGGGTGAGCCAGGTTCTACTCCTGGGTCTTCTTTGAATCCTCATGTTGAATCTCAGCCTACAGCTTAGTGCTGGGCTACAGTGACTCACTGCTGGGCTAGAGCATTCATGGCATGGCATGGCTCAGCCTGCTAGGACCCACATTGCCCATGGGGGCAGGATCCAAGTCCTGGCCAGTACTCTCCTTGTGCCTGTCCCGAGGCTGCAGACCAGTGGGCTCAGCCTAGGTGTGAGCCAGACGTTGAGCAATACAGGCAATCAGAGGATTGGAGCTGGATCGTGAACTTGAGGCTGGAGGTAACACAGTCCTACAGATGTCACCTTAGCAGTGAAGTCTGGTAACTTGTTTACGTAAAGCAGTGCAGATAGAATCATGGAATCACAGAATCATTTAGGTTGGAAAAGACCTTTAAGATCATCAAGTCCAACCATTAACCTAACCCTGCGAAGTCCACCACTAATCCATGTCCCTAAGTGCCTCACCCACATGTCTTTGAAATACCTCCAGGGATGGTGACTCAGCCACCTCCCTGGGCAGCCGCTTCCAGTGTCTGACAAACCTTTCAGGGAAGAAATTTTTCCTAATATCCAATCTAAACCTCCCATGGCGCAACTTGAGACCATTTCCTCTTGTCCTATCACTTATCACTTGGGAGAAGAGACCAGCACCCATCTCTCAGCCTCCTCATCTCCAGGCTGAACAACCCCAGTTCCCTCAGCCGCTCCTCATAAGCCTTGTGCTCCAGACCCCTCACCAGCTTCGTCGCCCTTCTCTGGACACGCTCCAGGACCTCAATGTCTTTCTTGTAGTGAGGGGCCCAAAACTAAACACAGTATTGGAGATGCGGCCTCACCAATGAGTATTGCCGAGTACAAAGGTACAATCCCCTCCCTACTCCCGCTGGCCACACTGTTTCTGATACAAGCCAGGATGCCACTGGCCTTCTTGGCCACCTGGGCACACTGCTGGCTCATATTTAGCCAGCTATCGATCAACACCCCCAGGTCCTTTTCTGCAAGGCAGCTTTCCAGCCACTCGTCCCCCAGCCTGTAGCGTTGCATGGGGTTGTTGTGACCCAAGTGCAGGACCCGGCATTTGGCCTTGTTGAA
Source organism: Gavia stellata (assembly GCF_030936135.1). Taxonomy (NCBI): domain Eukaryota; kingdom Metazoa; phylum Chordata; class Aves; order Gaviiformes; family Gaviidae; genus Gavia; species Gavia stellata. The sequence goes on from NC_082595.1 coordinate 20,236,842, forward strand.
CCTCATACAATTGGCCTGGGCCCATCGATCCAGCCTGTCCAGGTCCCTCTGCAGAGCCTTCCTACCCTCAAGCAGATCAACACTCCTGCCCAACTTGGTGTCATCTGCAAACTTACTGTGGGTGTACTCGATCCCCTCATCCAGATCACTGATAAAGATACTAGACAAAACTGGCCCCACTACTGAGCCCTGGGGAACACACTTGTGACTGGGCACCAAGTGGATTTAACTCCGTTCACCACGACTCTCTGGGCCTCGCCATCCAGCCATCGAAGAGTGCACCCATCCAAGCCATGAGTAGTCAGTTTCTCCAGGAGAATGCTATGGGAAATGGTGTCAAAGGCTTGACTAAATTCTAGGTAGACTACATCCACAGCCTTTCCCTCATCCACTAAGTGGGTGACCTTGTTATAGGAGGAGATCAGGTTAGTCAAGCAGGACCTGCCTTTCATAAACCCATGCTGACTGGGCCTGTTCTGTACATGCCGCGTGATGGCACTCAAGAAGGTCTGCTCCATAATCTTCCCCGGCACCCAGGCCAAACTGACAGGCCTGTAGTTCCCCAGATCCTCCTTCCAGCCCTTTTTGTAGATAGGCGTCACATTTGCTAACCTCCAGTTAACTGGGACCTCCCCAGTTAGCCAGGACTGCTAGTAGATGATGGAAAGTGGTTTGGTGAGCACTTCCTCCAGCTCCCTCAGTACACTTCGGTGGATCCCATCTGGTCCCATAGACTTGTGGGTGTCTAAGTGGTGTAGCCGGTCACTAACCATTTCCCCTTGGATTGTGGGGGCTTCATTCTGCTCCCCATCACTGTCTACCATCACAGGGGGCTCAGTACCTGGAGAACAACTGGTCTTACTATTAAAGACTGAGGCAAAGAAAGCATTAAGTACCTCAGCCTTTTCCTCATCTTTTGTCACTGTGTTTCCCCCCGGATCCAGTAAAGGATGAAGATTCTCCTTAGCCCTCCTTTTGTTGTTAATGTATTTAAAGAAACACTTCAAATTGTCTTCTACATTTGCCAGGTTCAGTTCTAGCTGGGCTTTGGCCCTTCTAATTTTCTCCCTGCAAAACCTCACAACATCCTTGTAGTCTTCGTGAGTGGTGTTCCCCTTCTTCCAAGGGTCATAAACTCTCCTTTTCCCCCTGTGTTCCATCCAAAGCTCTCTGTTCAGCCAGGCCAGTCTTATTCCCTACCGGCTTGTCTTCCGGCACATGGGGATGGCCTGCTCCTGTGCCTTTAAGACTTCCTTGTTGAAGAGTGTCCAGCCTTCCTGGGCTCCTTTGTCTTTTAGATCTGCCTCCCAAAGAACTCTGTCCACCAGGCTCCTAAACAGGCTAAAGTCAGCCCTCCAGAAGTCCAAGGAAGCAGTTTGGCTGATCCCCCTCCTTACTTCTCTGAGAATCGAAAACTCTTATCATTTTGTCATCGCTATGCCCAAGATGGCCTCCAACTGTCACATCTTCCACAAGTCCTCTGTTCACAAACAACAGGTCCAGCAGGGCGCCTTCCCTAGTTGGGTCACCCACGAGCTGTGTTAGGAAGTTATCATCTTCCACACACTCAAGGAACCTCTGAGACTGTTTCCTCTCTGCTGTATTGTATCTCCAGCAGACATCTGGTAAGTTGAAGTCCCCCATGAGAACAAGGGCTAGGGACTGTGAAACTTCTCCCAGCTGCTTATGGCATATTTTGACTGTCTCCTTGTCCTGGTTGGGTGGTCTATAACAGACTCCCACCATGATATCTGCCTTGTTGGCTTTCCCCCTGATTCTAACCCACAGCTGCTCAACCCTGTCACCACCATCATTAACCTCAAGACAATCGAAACACTCCTTGACATACAGGGCTACCCCACCGCTTCTCCTTCCTTGCCTGTCCCTTCTGAAGAGTTTGTAGCCATACAGTGCAGTGCTCCAGTTGTGTGAGTTGTCCCACCATGTTTCCGTGATGGCCAGCATATGATAGTTTTCCTGCTCCAGGCTTCCAGCTCCTCCTGTTTGTTGCCCATGCTGCGTGCATTGGTATAGATACACTTTAGTTGGGCTATTGATCCTGCCACCTTTATGGGGAGAGAAGCCCTAATTCCTATGTGACTATTCTCAGGCACTTCCCTAGTTTCTAGCACATCAACAACCCCTGCGTCTTTACTGCTGCATGGGTCTTGATCCCCTACCTCCACTGAGAGGGCAGACCAAAGGTCCTTGCCAGTACACTGCCCCTCAAACACTGGTGTGCCACCCCCAGGCTTATCTCCAATGAGCCTTGTTTTATTCCTTTCCCCCTTCAAATCTAGTTTAAAGCTCTTTCAATAAGCCCCGCTAACTCCTGCACCAGGATCCTTCTACCCATCTGTAGCCAGCAGGCCTGGTTATAGACCGACCCATGATCAAAGAACCCAAAATTCTGCCAGTGACACCAGTCTTGGAGCCAGGTATTGATCTGCTGGCTCTTCCTGTTTCTTCCCTGGTCATTCCCTGCCAATGGAAGGATGGAGGAGAACACCACTTGTGCTCCTGATCCCCCGACCAGTCGTCCCAAGGCCCTGAAATCTCTCTTGATTGCCCTCAGACTTCTTGTTGCAATTTCATCGGTGCCTATCTGAAGAATCAATAATGGATAATAATCTGAGGTCCATACCAGGGTAGGAAGTTTTCTTATCGCATCTTTAACATGGGCCCCAGGAAGACACCAGACTTCTCTATGAAATGGGTCCGATCTGCATATTGGGCCTTCTGTTCCTCTCAGGAGAGAGTCTTTTTTTCTTCATGAAAGCCATTTTTACACAGGGCCTAGGCCGGCTTAACCTTGGTGACACCTCCAAGCTAGGTGAACCCTCGTCCTCATCACTGTTTAGTTCCACTTGCAGAGCCTTGTACCTATTATGCAAGAGAACCTGGGAAGGTGGGGTGGTAACAGAGGAGGCTCGCCTGCTGCGCCGGGCAGGACCTTGTTGCCATTGCCTCCATCCCTTAAGACGCCTCGTTTGGCTGGGTGGAGAGAGGAAAGGGAGTCTTCCATATCCCATGCCCGGTCTGCCTGTTGGGCCTGTCCCAGGGAAGGTAGGGTGCAATTCCAGTAGTCTATCTCCCTCTCGCACTCCCTGATACTCCTCAACGTACTCACCTCCTCCCAGAGCTCTGCCACTGATCGAAGGAGCTCCTCTGCCTGGGCGCACCTCTCACAGGTGTGCTCACCGCTGCCTTCCGATACTGGATCTGAGCAGGGCACACCCTGCAGCCTGACACCTGGGTGGCAGCGGGTACCCACCGGAGCTCTGTCTGGGAGGCTGCGTCAGTCGTGGTGGGTGCAGAGCTTGGAGAGGCCGTGACATTCTGCCAGGTGGATACCGTAGCTCCCTTGTTGAGCTGGCAGAGCTTTCTGCACACTCCCTGTGCGCCCTCCCGCGTGAACTGCCGTGCAAACTGCTGTGCCGTGCCCTGGCTGATGCACCATGCCCTGTTTGTCCTCTCTCGTCGCTAGCGCTCCTTAGGGCCGTTTAACTCACCCGCGGTTGCTCCTTGCAACGCCCAAGCCACGTCAGTCTTGCTCACGAGAGCTTCTGGCTCCTGGCGTGTCTCTCTGCTCTTCCTGGGACCGGGAACCCCCTTGCCAGCCTCAATCTGGCACCCAATCTAGCAACTCTCTGGCTCTTGGGAGAGAAATGGCAAGCTGCCGAGGAGGACCGTATGGTCTGGCATGCACGGAAGACAATAGGAAGCCAGTAGGAGACCTGCATCCTATTCTTAGCTCAGCCTCTGACTCATGGACATGTCGAATAGGACTCTTCTCCATGGACCAGCTCCATATTTAGGCAGGGACGTGAAAGATTAACTCACTTGCTTTTGCAAAGCACTTAGATCATCAGATGTCAAGTGCTCAACTGCACCTGAGGGACGTTCTGTCCTGTGCAAGGTCACTGAAGTTCCTAAAACAGGTGTGCCACTCCACTGGCAAAGGGACGCCTCTGACCTTTACAGCCTCCTTGTACCAGCGGTATGATGTTAGTGCAAAGCTTGGTGTCCTCCATATTTTTTCCAGGTAGAGCCCTGAAAGCAGTTATTTATTAATACAAATACTTATAATATAAATGAAAATATAAATATTTACCATCTATCCAGGCACTTGCTACTAACTTTTGAAACAAACACTAGCTGCTAATCTTAATAAAATATTTCTCCACGAATCCATCTTGGTTCTTCTGTGAATGAGCTCTTCCTTGGGTATATCTAGATTTCCTTCTAATGAGTATTGGTGAGGTTTGGCTGTTAGTTTTGACATCTCCAGCCTCTGTTCCCTCTATCCCCCCTTGGCGGAAAAATCAAGTCCTTTCTGAGGAGTAGACAGTTACCCAACAGAGTAACTATCACAGAAAGAAAGGGAAGACAGAGACGAAGGCATTAGGAAAGGTTTCCTAACGATCGGCACCAAACACAGCCTGTGTTTCTAATGATGGGCTGCACTTTCCATCCCTATCAGTCAGCTAACCTTCCTGAGTGCTTACACTAAGATGATATCACCAGAAAAAAAAAAGATCAGACATATGAATGTGATTTGCAGATAATTCAAAGCACAAAACCAATTTCCTTAGAGAAGGTTGCAGTTCAAAAGGCATTCATTGAGATGTGACATGTGGCCACACCTAAATGAATTGCTTTCTAAAGTTACAACGGTTAATCAAATGTAAAACTCACACTAAAAAAAAACACAAGAAGAAGAAGAAAAACAGAGTAACATAATGAGTATCAGTATGCCTTTATTTGCAGAGGACACTACCAGGACTAATACGCAGGAGTTGAATGCACCATTAGCAAGTTTGATGATGATGCCAAACTGGGAGGTGCTGTTGACTCTTTTGAGGGACAAGAGGCCTTGCAGAAGGATCTAGATAGATTGGAGCATCGGGCTATGATTAATGGGACGAAATTTAACAAGTCAAAATGCCGGATTCTGCACCTAATGGAGTAATGCTGGGCACAAGTATAGATTGGGAGAGGAGTGGCTGGAGAGCAGCCCTGCAGGAAGGGATCTGGGGATGCTGGTTGACAGCAGGCTCAGTATGAATCAGCAGCGTGCCCTGGCAGCCAAGAGGGCAAACCGCATCCTGGGGTGCATCAAACACAGCATAACCAGCTGGTCAAAAGAGGTGATTATCCCACTGTATTCAGCATTGGTGCAGCCTCACCTTGAGCACTGTGTGCAGTTCTGGGCTCCACAATGTAAGAAGGATGTTAAGGTCCTTGAAAGTGTCCAGAGGAGGGCAACAAAGCTGATGAAAGTGCTGGAAGGCATGTCCTATGAGGACTTGTCTGGTTTGGAGAAAAGGAGGCTGAGGGGCAACCTCATTGCTCTCTACAGCTTCCTGAGGAGGAAAAGTGGAGAGGGAGGTGCTGATCTCTTCTCCCTGAGATCCAGTGATAGGACGTGTGGGAATGGTTCAAAGCTGCACCAGGGAAGGTATAGACTGGGCATTAGGAAGCATTTCTTTACCGAGAGGGTGGTCAAACACTGGAACAGGCTTCCTAGAGTGGTGGTCGATGCTGTTTAAGAAGCATTTGGACAATGCCCTTAATAACATGCTTTAACTTGGTCAGCCCTGAATTGGTCAGGTAGTTGGACCAGATAATCATTGTAGGTCCCTTCCAACTGAAATAGTCTCTTCCCCTGCTCCCTAGTATTATGACCAATTTCCTCATGGGTAGCCATGGTGGGGGTTTTCAATACTGTTTACAAGACAAGTGTCTGGTTACTTCCCTGGTAGACTGGGAACATTCCAGACAGCAAGTATTTCTTCAGACACTTGGATCTGCAGAAACTGAGGCTCATCTCCTGTGGAAGCAGGCAAGGCGAGAGCTGAAATACAGCCGCTGTTCCTTTCTCCTCACTGTCATCCCTGCTGCCCTTAAGCCAGGGCTCAAGCCCAGGTGAGCAGCTGTGTCACATGCACAGTGCGTGGTATTTACAGTTAACTACTATTGTGGCATGTAATAATATAGAGCATCACAACTGCTAGGTGTGTGTGCAGACTTAACGTGCCTCTGCTGTTGCTGTTTGCATCAGCATAGGTCAGCAAAGGATCCTTCTGGGGTGCTACAGTTTCAACTATAGCTTTACATGGTGTCAGAGATGCCAGTCACTGTGATGATATATAGTGCACCACGTTGATAACGTTCAGCTCTAATGCCTGCTGGTGTCACTTCTTGCTTGTAGAGCTTTAGGGCAGCTCTTTGCCAATGAGTGGGAGAGTTGTAATCAGTAACAGAGGCAAGCAGAGGAACAAGGAAGCAGAGGGGGCAGGACAGGGATGATGCCAACAGGCAGACAAGCTTATATTCCGCTGACCAGGGAAACATTCCTGTAGAGCAGAGCAATCCTGGATAAGACAAGGTGGGTACCTATAAATGATGTTACAGAGCTACGTTTCAGGTTCTTGATTGCCACTTGAATCTTTATGAAGAAGGTGAAAGCTACAGTCTCCAGTGACATGTGTGGCCATTGGTTGGGTTCAACTGGATGTGTCTTTTTTCTGCATCAGGACCCGGGGTCATAACTGCGTTTGTATTAATTTTGATCTTGAACAACCAGTCTGGAATTGAAGCGGCCTTTACCATGTAAATCTCCAGTGACTGTGGCAACTGTACCTGCAAATAAGGAGAATTTGGACTTATAAAGCTACTCTATTTTGCTTGCTCACATTTTTCTTATTCAACAAGCTTTAGCTGTTTTGTGATGTGTGAGGAGTACCCACAACACTTGGCAAGGAATTGTCCATGCTCAATGGAAGCAACGCTGAGAGGAGAAAGGGATATGAGAGACATCCCCTTTATTTTCACCAGAGACAGAAAATGTCCAGATTTATCACAGCAAATCAAGCACTCTCTCCTTTAGGCAGCAGACTTACAAGGCAGAAACTCCTCTCACTAGGTCAGCACAGTGGACCCAGTCCTGATGATGGCTCCTCAGGACCCTCCCAGCCTCCCACTCTCAGGTGTTTTGAGACTAGTGAATGAACCGCTGTCATCCCTGGACATCTCTGGCACACCGAACACCCAGCTCTCAGCCCAGAGCACTCCAGCACAGCTCTGGGGCATCTGCAGGTCACTTCTTGTGAGCCCTCTCACGTGGTCTAAGGGCCCAGTTGGGAAATCTATAGTAAGACCAGGGTTAAAACAGTAGCAAAGCTTTTTTTATTGAGATAGCCTCTCAAAGAAGCAGGGCTGTGAAAGCACAACCTTTGCGAAGTATCCAAACTCTGCCGGTAGCTCAGAGCACTGGCCATAGATTGCCTCTGCAACGGACCAGACTCCCACAAAGACCGTCGTTCTGTTTCCATTGTCCAATGCTGTAAAAAAGAGAAGAAGAAAAGCACCATTAAAAGAATGCACGCGAGAGGCAGGGCACGTTGAATTCATTTTTAAGGTATTGGCCATATGGTCATTTCCATTTCAGAAAAGTTGTGTTCGGCAGGATCCCAAGCACATGCACAGACAAAACTAATGATAAATGAGCATCTGCTTGCTTAAAACCCAGTGTTTGACATAGTTTGTTTTCTTAAGAAATTAAAACACATCTTGGCAGTCTCCATCCCATTCCAGAAGGGGACTAGTATCTCTTCCTTTCACTTTGATGAAATGCTTGCTTTGATAAAACACTTAGTAATATGATTTTTTTAAAGTTAACTCATTCACAGAAGAGACTTGACTAATGGAGGAGGATTCATACTTTTGGGGGCCTCTGTCATTTCTTTACTCCTTGTCCTGACATTCGAGGAAGCTTTTAAGTTTCCCAAGAAACCCAGGTTACTTTAAGGAGAAGAGAGATTACCATTCAATTAAAGCTGATCAAAAAATTTTCTCCTCTAGTCTTATATCATCCTAATGGACAACTGAAATGTCCACAAGTACTGCCAAGTAATTGCCCATTAATCTCTGAAGTGGTGCAGGTGTGTTTCTTAACACAAAGGACATCCTGTTTAAAAAGGCTAGAAATGCCACTAATACACCAAATAGCTACCATACATTTCAAGCTTCCTCCTTTAGCTGCTCTGTAAATGTCTTGGTGTGCACAGTTGGCTGTTTGTGTGCCTTTCAGAGTTTCCCCACAGGTAGGCTCCAATCAGCAATAATTAAAAACAAAATAGGCTAATCATGCTGCACTCCCAAGAGTTTCTAAGGTAACATGAAAAGCCTATTGGAATGTACTAATGGTTTTTGTATTTTAAAAGGAAACTGATTATTTGGCCCAGCCCAGCAATATGAAAATTCATTGTGCAAGAAAGAATTTTATGAATAAACAGTGAGAAGTATTTCATTTGGCATCAGCAAGCAGAACACTGGAGAAGAAGCCATTTTGCTGAAATATGGTATTTATGCTACTTTGACATTGCACTTTGTTTAAATACATTAAGATAATTTTACCACATCTGTAAGAGGCCGAAATGCTTGCTGTTCACCCTTTCCCCGACTGCAAAATGTGTGGCCTTGTCTGCAATATCAGAGGTCATAGGGAGAGACAACAGCTGTGCTGCCTAGCTGGATAGCTTTCATTTCCATGCCATCTCCAGCCTGAGGACTGGAGAGATGGCACAAAGACTTCTGCTGACTTCAGGCAGTGTTGGTTTGGGCCTTGGATGCAGCAGCTCAGTATGAACCACTGGTGAAAGACAACAGTGTTTACATTGAATCCACTTCTGATTTACTCTCACCACGAAATCATGTGAGATCTGATAGTCTGCTAAAAGATCCACTCTTTGAAGATATTACTTTCTATCCATCCTACTCCATCTGGGCATAGTATTGTTTTAAAGAGCAGGATGGATTTTAACAGAGGGAAAGTCGGTGTACTAGGGTATTATTTATATTAAGAAATAGTAGCTCTGACATGCCAGGGTGCGTTACAAAAATCAAGTATTGAAATGGACAGGGTAAATTCTGCTTATGCAAAACATTCTAATCATTTTTTTCCACCCAAAAATGTAAAAAAAAAAAGTCTGAACTCTGTACTTCAAGTTGCTATATAAATAATATTATGGCGCTACCAGCAGGGTTACATTCCCCTTGTTCAGAGAAGGCCAACTCAACATGAGTCAATTTCTGCACTCTTGAAAAGACTGAAAAGAGAGCCAAATATGAAACTCCCCTCAACTTTGACCTGCTTTAAGGCTTGCATCCTTAAAGAAATGCTAAACAGATGACAAAAAGGAGCAAAGCAGTGCAACTGTTCAGTAAGACAGCTGCCCTCGCAGTAAACTCTGTCTGCAAGTATGTGATGTAGCTGGACTGTGAAGTGGTTCAAGCAAACCCATTTGACTATGTATTGTAACAGCCTCGGTGACACCAGATACCTCATCTCAGACAAGGGATAGCAGCTTTATAAACTGGCCAGGTATGACTGCAAGGCTCTGCTTCAATCTCCTGCTTAGGCAGGCTGGGATAGGTGAGCAGGACTCATGCTAACCTCTGCAACTGGGCAAACTTAATCCTTACCAGATCAGGAAATGTCACCCAACCTCGGTGCTGTGTGAAAGCAGAACACGAGGCACTCGAAACAGAGCATGTCCTGCAGGAACCTCCCAGCATCCACTAAGGAACATGTATCCCATGGAAAGCACAGCACAAAAATGGGGATACAGGCAGAATCAGGTATGTAGCAGAAAGGGAGCAAGGAAAACCAGAGACCTCCTGTGCACTGCCTGCTTCACAGCCTTTCCTAACTTTCTCACCGGTTTCCTTTTCTAGCTGGAAACTTCTCATGCTTAGTTACCAGCTGAAGCCACATAGCAAAACATATGCGTAATTCATTCGTGCATATAGAGCTAATTACATGCTCCACTGGTTGGCTAAAGGAATTCACACATCCCACCAGCCAAATAGTTTTGGACCAAGGAGTTGAAAAGCTAAGGAGTCGATACCACATTAGCTAAAATTTTCAGTAAAAGCATGACTGTGAGAGGAAAAAATACACATACGTCTAGGAAAAGTTTGAATGCCCCTTAGAAATGAACCATCTGAGCAAGTTTGTTACAGATGATGTCCATATGGCATTTTGCAGGCAGGTGTGAACTTTCTCTGTCTGCATTCAGAGCTGGCCGAGCACAAGGAAGTCTTGGACAAGTGAGGTCATTAACTTTGGTTGTGCATGCTGTTAAGACGGCCACACAGCTCTCCAACTGGGGCACGGGGAGACCTTCTTTATGCCTGCCTGTGCAGCAGATATTCATACAGGAGCATCTGCCTTTTACACTGACACGTCTTTGCAGAGAATGGAGCTTTGTTTAAGAAGAGCCACCAACTATTTACTGCTGGAGACACCAAGAAGGAATTCAGACACAATCTTATTGCATGGAGCCCTCTGATTGTCATTTGTCTAAAGGGCCAATAATTGCATAAAGTCACAGCTAAGTGAGCAGGTCAAGCCTTTTTCAGAAACCCAAAGGTCTAAAAGTCAGCTACTACATCCACATGCAGGCACTTGAATAAAGGTAGCTTGGTTTTCAGAGTAGCCAAGCCTCCCAGCTCTTCGCAGGACAAGTCGAGATATGCAGCATTTGTGAAAATCGTCTTTCAGGTGTGTGGCTATGGATGTCAGGCAGCCCGCTGTACGCACCAGCGTTGGCACATGTTGGTGGCACGCTGGTGTGGCGGTGAGCGGTACCCATAAGATGTCAGCCCGGGGAGCCACTTGAAGGAATTGAAATTCTAGCCTTGTCCCTCTGTGTCTGGCTGCCAGATTCTGACTTGGTTTTTGTCTCTTGCCTCCTCCTCCTCCTCCTCCTCCCCCACCCTTCATTTTAATTCCTTTCCACCGCTTTCACCCTGCTGTGGTCTTTGACCTGCTCTCATCCCTCCTGGTTTCTTCCTTGAGAACATGCTCTTGCAGGGAAAGGAAGACAGAGTGAAACATTAGACTGCATGTTACGATGATTAAAAGGCATGTAAGAAAACCAAGGCTGTCATTTTAATCTCTCACTAATGTTCATTGGCATGTCTTTGAGATAGGGTACCGTGCTGACAATAGTGATGGACAGGGTGTGAGATTGGCCCCTTGAACCCAGGGGCCTCCCAGGAATAGATCATGTCTAGACCTGGTTTGCATCAAGGGCCAAACCGGATAAGCTGATTAGCCAATTAGAAATAGTTCAGCTAGTGGAGTAGAGGGACCAAAGAGAGCTGAAACTGGAGGTCATGTGGGTATCACAACTGATTAATAACCCCGTGGTGATGTGGAACCTGGGAGGGGCTGGCACTGAAGGGGGAGGAGAAGCCCCAAGTACAAAACCAGGAGATAAACAGAAGATGTTTTGTGTGTGTGCGTGATTATTCTCTCTAGAACCTGACCAAGAAAAAAGATCAAACATCAAACCTAAATGTGGAGAACAGTGGTATTTGATCCCCCACAAAATATTTCTAGTATGGCCTTTAAATGTCATATGAAAAAGTCTCACTCTAGAGCTTCATTTCCTATCTTTACCAGTGTATTGCTTTTTGTTGCTTTTTTCCTGTCAGTCCCTACTATATATGGATACTACTAACACTAAATATGATTTTCATCACGAAACTCCTAGAATTTTCCATTGTGGGCACCATTAGTCAGGCATTATGTGAATCATAGGAGTTTAAAATAAATTACTTAGAGGATCATTGAAAGTCAAACAGAACCAATGCAGAGGTGATAACTTTTAATAAATGGAAGAAAAGCAAATCTAAAATCCCTTTGGGAAGGCACCATCTCTGCATCGCCAGTGCCCTAAATCCAGGTCTTATCCAATTAAGGCTACTGCTTGCTCCCTTGACTCCCAAGAACACAAAAGACCATGTCCTTCCCTGCAGTGTGCCTGGCTGGCAGGGTAACGTTACCCATCCTCGCTGCCTTCCACGCTGGGTAAGACATAGGAAAAGAAAGTCCCTCAGCACCGGGGGACACGCTCCTCTGCATCCTGTGCTGACCCCCTGCTTGCTCAGTCCACCTGCAGATAGAAAGGCGGCAGGAGGGAGAAACGAGGGGCCTGTGTGTGTACACACAGGTGGAAGCAGGTGCTGATATGCTGTCCTGTGTCTCACACCTGCCCTGCTCCCTGCTCACATCAGCATTTCAGGGAGAGGGGAAAGCTGCAGCCTGCCCCTGTCAACTGCAGCCCAGCGGGTGTCTTCCACCTAGGCATACCGAAGGCATTCAGGAGCTGTCAGGCAAAACATTGTCAAACATCCCCCGAGTGACAGAGAACAACAGGCTCCTGGTGCAGTGGGAATACCCATTTTGAGCACGTAGGAACAATGTCTGGGTTTTTTAAAGAAGGGCAATGCCCAAAGGTTGCTTAGATTCAAGACAGGATGCAAGTGGTTAACTCCCTTAAGCTCCTTTTTTAAAAATATTGGCTTTACCTCTGTGGTTTGTAGGCCACAGTTGTCCATTCAGCTAGTCTGACCTTTTGGAGAGGCTGCCCAAAGCTGTCTGTACCTGCAATTCACTTTAAACTAAGATGCATGTCTAAAGGCTTTCCAGGGTGGAGACCTCTTTCCCAGAAAGCTCCTACCAGTGTGCCACTCTTCTGCCCATCAGGGAAGTTTTCCTAGTAAGCCTGAGCTGCATCTTTCCTGCTGCATTTATGTCTTTTAGTTCTCAGGCTGGGAGAACAGGTCATTTCCTTCTCCTCTGTAGAAGCTTTGTTGACCCAAAGGTTATTTCATGTCTCTTTCTCTGTTAAACAGTCTCCATGCAAACAACTTCTGCAAGTCCCATTTTTCCAGTCCTCTGCACTATTCTGTTGCTCCTGTCCTGCCTTCCTCCAAACACTCAATATCTTTTTAGAAGTGCAGTGCCCAAAACTGGACCGTGTGTTCTCCCTGATGCCCTCCCAGTGCTGAATAGAAGGTATCGTCCAAGATCTATTCCTATTCATATATCCCAGGATAATAGTTGACATTTTCACAGAAATATAACACAGTTGGCTCATTTGACAACTCCTTCCGTGATCCACGAGAGTTCTTCCCTGTCCTTTTCTTAAACTTTCTGAAAATTTTTGCTCATTATGGGTTTATGCTGCTGATTGATTATTCTTGCCTAAGTGTATGCGCTGTGTGTGTCCCCGTTGAATTGCATTCTATTTTTTTTTTTTCTGAGCATTCATCCAGTTTGGCAAGATCATTTTGAATTCTAATCCTGTCCTCTATCAGGCTCACAAGTAATCCCTGCCTGGTGTCATCTGTAAATTTAATAAACATTCTCAATATTCTATCATGAGGTCATTAGCAAAAATATTCAACACTAATTCCAGATGGTCTCTTACATTTCTGGGCAACACAGAATGTGTTGAAGCATTTCCATGACTGACAATTCGCTCCATTTGTGTTATTGCTGAGAACTTTGGGTCTGGGCTGTGCGGTCACCAATGTTAAGGAAAACTCTTGCATGTAGATGAAGTGAGCATTCCTGCTGGCATGGCATGCTACATCCCCTTCCCACTTAATGACTTGAAAGAGCTGTATGTCTTCCTAGCCTGAAGGAAATAGAATAAATTCTGCTTAGTAAAATAGGCACTTTATTCCCTCATCTTTACTTACTCCTAGTAGTGTCTCTATGTCCTCAACTCATCCCTATTGTTAAAACCTCATTCATTCTTGAGCTGAGAGAAATCTATTTTTAAGGCAACTGCTTATTTTTAAGGCAACTGCTTTCAGTTTAGAGAAAGTCACTACTCCTGATTCCTGTGAGCAAATGGTGGGTTGAAAGATTTCGGAGTAGTGTCCCATGCACCAGTACCCACAAAAAAAAAAAAAGTTTGAACCTCACAAAAAAAAAACTTTCTTACCTGGAGATGATGTTTCAGGATGCGGAAAACGTGCAGGGAATGAAAACCCATGGTCAGTATGTGCTCACACATACACCACAGCAAACTAGAGGAAGACCTTAAAACTAGGAAGGATAGGAAGGATAAGGCTATTTGTCACAATGCCACAAAAGAAAACAAGAGGATAGTGCATCAGTCTTAGATGTTGGCATAATAATGAAAGAAGCATAGTGAAATCAGTATTTAATAAACATACTCCATATTCTAACTGGGAGTTTTAATATAGGATCAAGATTACAGCTTCACTGAAATAATAGAGACATGGTTGAACCACTCGTATGACTGGAATGCTAACAGAAAAGGATACTGCTTGTTCAGGAAGAATGGACAGCAGACAGTGAAAAGGGGTGTCACTTTGTGAGCCTAGTATGTTTAAGCTTGTTCTGAAATACAGAAGACGGGTGGAGTTAGCCTTGCTGAAAGTCTGCAAAGGTGGGAAGAGGATACCATTGTCAGAGTTTATTGGAGTCTATTAAAGGCCATCCATCCATGAAGATAAGATGTATGAGACTTTTTGGCAGTAATTAACAGACACATCTGAAGCACAGGTCTTGTGGGAAGTGGAAGATTTTAGCTACATTTAGCAACATTTGTTGAAAAAAATAATTCAGCAGCATACAAACTCTCCAACACCTTTATGGCATAGGCTTATCACAACATTTGTTTGGGTTCAGAAGACCCAGAAAGGAAGTAAAGGAATAGGTTCTCTGAGTTTGAGTCTCAGCATGAAGGAGAAGCAGAGTAAGAAAGGAAAGGTGGAAGGCAATGTGGATGGGAGTTACCATGAAAAGGTAGATTTCATGGTTCTTGGAGAGACCAGTCAGGAGAAGAGAAGAAAAAAAAACCCAACGGGTTTCAGACAGGCAGACTTCAATAAGCTTGGGAAACTGACACATAATATCTTGTGGGAAACCACCAAGAAAAAAAGGACTTAGAGAGAGTTAGTAGTTCCCCAAAGAAACAATGCTGAAGACAGAAGTGCAGATGCAGAAGAAAGACCAGAAATGGAAAAGACACTGACTTCTCTTCATTGAACTCAAAGACAAAAAGGAACAACAACAAGTAGAAACAAAACCAGATGTCTAAGGATGAGTATGAACATAACCATGTAAAACAAGGTCAGGAAAATTAAAATTAAATTAGACACCAGAGGTAACAAAATTCAATCATTCACTGAAAGGAAGATGGTGGAAAGTGTTAGCTTACTGCTCTGTGAAAAGAGAAGACAGTGGGGAAATTACAAGGAGCAGATCAAAGCCTTTAATATCTTTTTTTTGGCACCTAAAATGGTCAAATGTGAGGATGCAATTAGCACAGTTAATACCAATGAAAAAGAGGTAAGACTGAAGGCTAGAGTCGGGAAAGAACAGCCTTGGGAGTATTAAGGAAAAGAAAACTTTATGCACAGAGGAAAAACTCTCATGTTACCGTGTTACCATGCATCTTAGCAAAACATCTGTTTCCACAATGATCTTAACAAGTTGAAGAAATAGTCTGAAAAAGGTGGATGGGATGACAGGGCAAGATCAAGGGATTAAGTTCAGGTAGACTCTGGAGATTGCACAGGTAGCAAATTTTATAATGTTAAAAATACAGAAAGACAATTTGGTTAGAAAACAGTGTCTGGGAAAAAGATTTGTGGGTTAGCTGAACCTGAAACAGCAATGGCAGGCTGGTGTGGAAAAGGCAAATTATCACATGGAAGCGTACAAACAGGAAGTCAAGCCTGCACACCATGAAAAGTGATATTGCGTTCTACTTAGTAGTGGGATGGCCTTCACTGAAATATTATTCCTTAAGCTCAAGGCATGCACTTCCACAAAAGTGAAGAACAAGAATTGCCAGAAATGCAGAAAATGCAGTCTATGAAAAAAGACTAAAAGAATCAGGATTTTTTAAGGGAGAAAAGACGGAAGGAGAAATGGTAACATACTTTCAACATGTAGATGGCTGTTGCAAAGTAAAAGGGGATCTACTGTTTTAGTTGTACAGACATAGCAAATCTGTGGTTTTCTATTGCTAGAAGAAAAGCAATTCAGGCATTCAAAAAAGTTTTCCAGTAGCAAGTGTATTAATAGGTTGCTTGAGGAAGGTATGGAATAGCCATATCAGGAGGTCTTTAGGACCAAAACCCAGATAACTCTATCAGGAATGGTACAGTTCATCTTGCTTTAGGACAGAGAGAAGCACTCTATCACATCTTGAACCCCTCTCCCATTTGCACCTATGTCAACTTCAACTTCTGCAGGCACATCCCTGAATAAAGGGAATATATGAGACATCACAGAGTCACATGCCTGGGAAGGATCCTTGAAAGTCATCTGCTCCACCTCTGTGCCCCATCAGATCCAGCTGGGAGCAGACATGGCAACAGAACTAGAAGAACAAAAAAAGTGTTTTTTTCACAGGCTAGGAGCTGCTGAGCTCCTTGGCCATTCAAATGTCCTGCCTGCCACATGGTTTCTCCAAGCCCGTTCCTAATGCCCTGTTGCGTGCAGGTACCTGCTTCATCATCCTCGCCTGCACAGGACCTCTGCCTTCAGCTAGCCCATCCCTTCACCGTCTTTGGTGGGGCAAGGCAACCCTAAACCTCAGGGTCCCTCTCTTCGCACTGCACTAGCCAGGCCATAAGATAATGTAAAGTCAGAAGAGAGCAGAATAAATAGGGCAGACAGCTGTTAGACAGCTGCATCGAGCTTTCTGACCCCTGTTATATCTCCATTACGTTTGTTTGTATATAGTGCTGTACAAAAAAGCTAACTGGTGGCACTTTGAAGGAGAATTTTTCTATTACTCATCTTCTTCCTTAACATGATTTCCCCTTTATTTATTTAGCTTTCCACTCTCACTTGAGTTTGCAATAATTTAGTGCAGATGTTCTATCTTTCTGTAATTTATTAATACTGACTTGCTTTTCCCTCCCTTTTCTATAAATGTTTTTCAAACGTTCACACTATGGCTGTGTGACTTCCCTTGCTTGCCTCCAACCAAGGGAGCTGCATGCTTGCAAGGAGAAAATGTGCTGGAGGCATCCTATCAGCTACAGTACTGCAAGCAGCTAGACGACACAGGCCAAGGAAGGGAAGTGAGTAATGAGCTCACCCCAGCCACCCTGCATGTACAGGAAACCTCTTATGCCCAGGAAGAGTGTAGAGACATGCAGAAAAGATGCAGAGAGTGGGGAGAGCAGTTGGAATTAGATGGGAGACGGGTAGCTTCTCCTTGGGATCCTCTGTGAGGGGAGAGGGACTTCTGGTGCTTGCACAGACAGTGCAAAAGTGGCCATCTTTAAAAGGTCACTGAAGTGGCATCCAGCCACTGATTCACCCAAAGCAAGAGGCAGCAAGGTGCAGAAATGGCACTGCCCTGTGTGCCTGGTTTCAAAGAGAAAGACAGGACAGTGGGTCAGGGGCCAGCAAAATTTTGCCTCGGTTATGCATTCACTCACCTGCTGAGGAAGGACTCCGAATGTCCCAGCCTAGGAGATGGACCCAAGCACTTGCCATTCACTCCTGCACAAAGCACAAATGCCACAACCAATTCATTCAAAAGAACAACTGGGAGGGGAGGCTGCCCAGATTATAATCTGATGTTTATAACAGTGATGTGTGCAAGGGAGAGGCCTGCATTTGGTTGTCTGCCTACCACGGGAAGGTTCAACACCATGTCTTCCAATGCCTGGAGGGGAACCCAGCTGCCAAGCCTTTGGCTAGTCTGACTGGTGGACAGGAGACTGGGCCTGGAGGGAGGGAAGCCCTGGACCCCATGCTTTGGTCCATCACTGTGAATGTGTCTTGCATTAAATAATTATTGTGAAGAAGGCAGAGGTGGCAAGAGGAGAAGAGAACAGAATCCAAGATGCCATTCAGGATCTTCAGCACTAGGCCATCCACAGACAACTCCCTTTTTGAAAACTGGCCAGAGGAGTAGGAGTACCTGTTACTGATTTTCAACTCTTCCAGCAAGGTATGTGCAATTCTTCGAGTGTCTCTCTAATGATGGAGATGGGAAAGCACCTGTTTAAAAGAGGTTTCCTTGGAAGAACAAGACGGGCACCAAGAGGTGATTTCTGCCCTGAGTTTCTGCTAGACACCTGTAAGACAACAGCAGACTAGCAGAAATGATTGGAGTCCATCAGCCACTGGTTCTCCACCTCCCTGACTGTGCAGCTGGCGGTCACTGACACTCCATGGAGATCAATGGTATATCTAGCACCTTCTGTGCTTGCTGTCTGCACAGCATGGACCCACAATATCCAGCACACCCAAAATCTTAAGGAAAGAATGTTGTTTCCATGACCCCAGAACACTACAAATATATTCTGGAGCTATTGAATGCATCAAGAGGGCTCAGAATAGCATTTTCCAAGATGTTTTTAACACTAAGTTATTTGGATGTGGATCAGTCTGGGTAAAGCAATCCTGCATCTCTTCTACTGGGTTTCCAGAGGAGATCTGCAAAACCTTGATGCTACCAAGGATGTCTAGGCCAAGGGAGAATTAGAATCTAGCTAGGAGAGGACACAACATCTTTCCGTCCCTTTGTGCTTGCCTGTTTCTCCCCACACTGTGTTGGCACTTGCAGGAGCAGTCGAGCATGCTAAATCAGCTCCAAGAGGGGAAAGTATTTCTAAATGTGCAAGATCAAACCATTAGGGTAGGAGAAAGAGGAAGCTACAGGGATTTTTTTCTTCTTAATCCTCAGAACAACTGGAATGGGTAATGCTGGCAAATGAGGATGCTAGTCCTGTACTCTTCCTGCAGTCACGCACCTTATGGCTGGCCAGGCTGAGACCTGGAACTGTGAGCATTATTCTGCACTCACCTGCCCCATTTGTCTGAGCAGAGGAGCCCTTCAGCCTGCTGCCAGGAGGTAATACACTTCTGGATGTGCATGGTCCCACTTACCCTGACTATAATGTGGTGATCAAGACGCAGAAAAAGTCATGGTGGAAAAAGGGGAGAAAAATTCAGAAGAGTGCAAAATCACTGCCTCATCACCAGGCACATAGTGACACAGGAAAACCACATTCCCTGACTGCAGTGCCAGAGAGCCAAAACAGAATAGACTAGCAGCAATGAGAGGCATTTTTCAAGACATTACACTGTATTCCCTTTCTCCTCCTTCTCCCTGCAGCTGCTCCACCTAGACCCTGGGTAATACAGCTGTCAACCCTGCTTCGTAGATCTCCTCCTATAGGTTTCTTATCCTCTCTTTCCCCTCCACACACACTACACTTTCCTCCATGGCTGCAGCCACTGCCTGTTCCCTTGGGTGACCATGTGCTATGGGACAGCACGAGGTCCTTTCAGATTGACTAACCCTACAGTGAAATTTTCACTTGGTGGGCGTAGCCCAGTGTTTTGTCAGCAAAATGCCTGTATTTAAATCCCAGAGCCCTCCCTTGTGCTATATTCACAAAGATTATTTCATATAGGCACCAGGAGCAAAGCTTCACTTCTGCTGCACAGAAAGACCAGACATGATGAAGACTGTGCCATGGACGTGGTCTCTGCTGTACCATCTGCCCATGGGGCACTGCTGCATGTCCTCCATGGCCCAGTGAGGTCTTGCAGCTATATGCCGCTGGCTCTGTGAACTGTCTTCTCTTCACTGAATGAAGCCAACAGTGTCAGCCCAAATCCCCAGCCGCTGTGCGGGACGCATGCCCTGTGGAACACGTTGGCCCCCAGCCCCGTTCGGCACGTGCTAGCATATCTCCACCAAGGTCAGCAGAGTGGCACGCTTACACACTCGCTGCAAGCATGGCCTTGTGGGGCAGGGACAATAAACTAAATGACAAGAGGGAAATTTGAGTGACAGTGATATCTGTTTTGGCTCTTCCACAGAAGTGCTAGCAGAGAATTAAATATATATTCCAAAGCATTTTGCTCCTCTCTGTCCCAGCTCATTTCTTATCCTTACAAAGGCAGTCAGCAAGCCCAAATTGGCCTAACAGTCCATTAGGATCCAATCTGCTCCAAGCTGCCCACAGTGCAAAAGAAGATTTGAAAGCTCAGATAACAGTTTGCTGCCAGGAGTTCAGCTCCATTTTCCTGCTCTGTGGGGTGCAGGGTGTGCGCTGTGGGGCGTGTGATGCCACACTCAGGACCAGTCAAATATGATACACGATGGCAGAAAACCCAGATCAACAGGGAAGTGGTGCTGATCCTGCCCCGCTAACTAACTTCTGCTCTTTGGAGTTTATCGTGGAAAAAACAACACTGTGACTTGCTTATGGAGCTGATTGTTTGAAAATGATTGTTTGAAACTTGGGTGGCTTAGGGGGAAACATGCTGAAGGAAAAGAAAAGGCGGTTTTTGTGCAAAGGAAGTCATGAGATGAAGAAATAATACAAGTGATTTCACAGGAGAGGAGCAGAAGATGTTTTGTAAATTGCTAGGGTAAATCTGTCTCCACACTCGGGAGGGAAAACAGATAACAGGAAACAGGACAAGACAAAGTGCAAATGAAGGGTCTGGCTAACATCACTGAGTTGTACGATGCCCCTCCAGGACCCACTTCAGAGCCTGTTAGAACCAATGGGTGACTTCCCAATGACCTCAGAGGACCAGGTCCTATTTCCCCAAAAATATGTCCTAGGTAGAGGCAAGATGATGCTGTAGGAACTCCCACCTGTTTGAGCAATGGGAAGCAACACAGGGAGCATGGGATTTCAGATATCTGAACTGGCCTTCTAGTTTGCCAAGCAATGTAATATTCTACATTAGATAGCAGTGTCTTCTTGTAGCTGCAGCGAAGTTTCCATACCCAAACAGTATCTATGGATAATGAAGTCCTGGACAAGCCAAAGCAGTGCCCTGACTTCAGAGGGACAGCAATGGATCCACAGAAAGGAGCAAGCCAGCATGCCCGCTTGAAGGGGTGTCAGATGCCAGTAAGAAGAGAGCCAGTGTCACTGTTTGGGTGAAAACGCCCTCGTGAAGTGGGAGCCAGTGTTCAGGTTTTCAAGCCTTCTCTACCAGAGCAGTTTCAGTAAGACTGTGGTGTCCCCCATGTTCACTCTCTCTGCCTCCCTCCATAGCTGCTTTATGAATCTCTGCAAGTGTCTGAAACGCTGCTCCAAGCTCCAAAGCAATGCTTACAGAGACTTGGCCTTCATCTTTCCTGTGGAGCATGGCTGTACAGACAGACAGCACACAAGCATTTTAGTCAGGAGGGGCCTGGATTCTTTGTGACCATTTCCCTCTTCACTTTTAAGATGGGTGGGATCGGGGAAATGTCTGCTTACATGTCCAAGTCACAGGATTAAAAGCTCTGCCTCCCAGGAACATATGATCAAATCTCAGTCAGTCCCACCGGACCCTGAGGACTTACCAGGAGGTAAGGAAATTAGAAAGGCTTTAGAAACTAGACTCCAGCCCACTCTATGTGGACATGATGGATTAGACCCAAATTTTCTTACAAGCACCAGCCTGGCCTGATTGTTCTCAGCCTAATGTTTCCTCTACTGAGAGTCATCCTGTATCGGGGGAGCGGTTGCATTTCGGAGAGGAATAATTCCCCGAAGATATACAATCCACTGCAATCACTCACGCATACAGCACTGTAAATTTATATAACAAACTTCAATAGCAGGCCCTTACCTAGGGGATTTTTGTGTCACAGCTAGGTTAAGATAAACAGTATCGACAAGAGGAAACATGTACGGTGAGGTGTGGCCGTGAAGAGCTTTTTGCATTATAAAATGGGTAAGCATTATTTATGATGTGAGCAGGATGCAATTTAAATAGTTACAGTCAGATCCTCTGAAGTACTTGATCTACCTTTGAAGATGTGGGTCGTAATGATTATTCAGGGTGAAACATATCCAGTACAGCAAGCTGTTGGTGTTTTTACAGTCTTTTCAGCATCCTTTTAGGTGATGAAAAAAAAAATCCAAAGACCTGGGTTTCCTAAGATCCCAGAGTTGCCATCTAAACTGGCAGAAGCACAAAGAGGAGATCGAAGCTGCCAGCATGCTGAAACTCAATTAGGGGTGAATAAATCAGCCTTGCCTGAAAAGTCAAGAAAATACCATATTCAGTGGTGCTTGGGATGTTTCTGTTTTTGTTCTCGCTGAATGAGAGCCAGTAATAGGACAAGAAAGGAAGAGACAAAGAGGGCCATTAAAACAACGTAGCAGAAGTTATATCATAATGGAACTAATGATAACAAAGGTGCAGCTTTGTTTTCTTTTGCAAATATCTCTGAGACCCTTCACGTGACAAACCAACGCATCTGTTTCACCTACGCAGGTAATGCTCTCACACCACCATCTGTATCTGACTGTCACCATGATGGATGGACATCAAGTCCTACTGTATCGCTGATCCCCCAAAGCCCTTAAGCAATCTGATATTGATAATGTTGCAAGGCTAATCACTTAATAATAGGACTCCCTGCAAACCAGACACCTCTACCACACGCCGTGGGAGGAGAAGATGCTTTGCATACATCATCCTGTCAGCTGAGTTTATTATTCTTGCATTCAAGATAAACTGCAGGAGCCAAATGCTGGCCTGTATAAATTCCAGCCTCAGGAGTCCAACAGGCACTGGGCTCCTTGTTAAACACACACACACATGCATGCATAAATCCAAACGGGTAAATAATACGACATCTTCCTATTCCCAGCAGATCTTTCAAGAGCTGATGTTTTCTTTGTTACCTGGGGTGGTCCTCAGACCAGCTGTATAAACCAGGGATAAGGAGTGAGTACATGGGCTACGCAGAGACAACAGGCAGGAGAGACTTCTGGCCACATGCAGACCTTGCTGCTTTGTGCTAATAAAGCTTTGTTGCATGGCATTTAAACAGACACCAGACAAACAAGCTCTGGGCTTCAGAGTCTTTATCTCTTCTGTTTACCTCTCCCCAGGATTCACCACTATATCTGTTAGGCAAAGAACATAGGCATCTAAGAGGCACAGAAAGGATATAAAACCTTCAGAACTCAAGCCAAAGTCGTCTTAATGGGTTTGTTGAAGAAAATAATTCCTTCCTGTAAAAAATCTGTATTGGTCTCTATTGGGATGATGAGCTGGCAGAACTGTCGGTCTGGTTAGGAGGGTTTACTCCTGCATTTCTTGCAGAGAGGATCCTAGGAATGAACAGAAGTAAATCCTCTCAGTCCTCTCTTTGAATGTATTTAGCCTCTCAGTGGTTCTGGTTAGGTTGTGAAAATATGGTTGCTGATTTGACGTTGTGACTAGTTACCAAAATCCCAAGGAGTGGAAAAGAAAGAAACCTTTCCTCAAAAGTTTCTTGTTACTGGAGAAAATAACAAGCAGAAGAAAAAGATCTGGCAGGATTAACGCTGGCTTCAGCAATATCCCCATAAACTTGAGCCAGAAGTGACATCCTCTGTCACTGACTGAGGTGGGTTCTGAGACTGTATTAACAGCAGGTCCAAGTCCACAGTCCAGGAAGACTCTGGCTGCCCCGTTCACCCCAAAGGGTTCAAAAGCAAGATTTGTTTCCCTTATAGGAAACTGTCTTGGATAGTAACAGGGACGAACACATGGATAGTGTACGAAGTTACTACAGTAGGTCCTGGTATGACTTTAAAGGAAGAAAATATTTTCACACATTTCCAAGTTAAAGAATGAGGAACGTCCCTCCTCATACTTCTCTCTGGCAATCCCGGGGCTTCCTGGTCCATGCATACGACACACCAGCACATGGGAGATCACCGATGCACTGCCATGCATCTTCCACATCTTCTCTGAGCTTTTTCTTGCTGCCACAGAGAGGAAAAAACTTCCGTGCCTCATTTTCCCAACGACCAAGCCTAATGTCTCTGCTGAAACACCGAATGCACAAATGAACCAATCCTACCAATTCAGCCTAAGAGATCAATAGCTTTTACCACTGTTAAAAAATGAAAACCAAACCAGTTGCAAAGATACCCAGCTATGGGAGCAGAAGGGTGAGGTAGTGTTTCCTCTCCCCAAAGCCATAAGCAACAGCAGCTGACTCCAGAGCTCAGTGCTGGAGAAGATGACTTTTGTCAGTGCAGCCTCCCCCAAGTTTCCAGGCTCAGAGCTCTCAGGAAGGATATTTCTCTGCAGTTATTGAAATAGATTTCTATTTTCTGTCTCTTTGACAGGGTGATCATAAATAAAAGATCTTGGTAAAAGTAGCTGACTCACCCAAAGAGAAGTAAAGTGAAACTGAAACTGCAAAGTGCCCCCTGTTAAAGTGACAGTGGCATGGAGGTGATGTGCCAGACTTTGGAGCACTTGAAACTGGGCAAGAGATGTGTCCCATTACAAGAAAAATAAAGGCGTCTAAGCAAGGTGACGGAAAAAGGGCTTAAAAACTTCTTACATTCCCTTAGATCAGCTCTTTCTCTACATTCCTCCTCCCCCCACCCTGCCCTTTCCACCGTAAGGGACCACCTTTTATTACTGAACAGCTGAGATTTGGCCCAATATATCAGCAGAAAGTAAAATGCAGGGGTTTATGCTCTGCCTACTTCTTTGCTCAAGCTCTGTTCTGCAGTCCTAGAAAGAGGCCTGAAGGGAGACTCCTTCCAGAGTCCAGCAATGGAAGGGAAATGAAGCAATGTCTCAGCTAAGAGCTGACAGCAGGATGCTGTCTTTGGGAGATACCTTGGAAGCTGCTCCACAGCTTTGCACATCTGTCATTCTTCTCCTGGCCAGAGAACAGAGCCATGGAAAATGCTTCCTTAACCAAACCCTAGATGGGCTGGAAAATCAAACTAATGCTGGTTTGATTTTCCACGAGAACCTAGAAAATCTGATCCCAAGCCCCGTAGCATGTTCAAGTCTATGCTATTTTTTAATACCACTTTTGGCAGCACATCAGGTGAATGGCAGATTCCATATAGCGTCTCATTCTGCTTATAACTCCCAAGCTGTGGATGTCACGGGCATGCTGCCTGTCTCAGTTTTTCAGCTACATGTTGATCCCACCATTTTCGCTGCTGCAGAAATTTACATTTTCATTTTTGCCTGCAGGTATCAGCAGCTGTGTGACCAGATCTCCTGGTGCTCGCAGCTAACATCTCCTATAGATACACACAAATGTCTATACTCCCAAGAAAAGACAAGGGTGCCTTTCACAATCTGGTCCTCAGTATCTCACCCTCACGTAAAAGCGGGTAGTTCCATGCTGAAAAGGCTGCATACGTGGACATGAAATACTCCACAAAATGCAGCAGCCGTCCACTACCTCCAATTTTGCAATACCAGGTGTAAGCAGTTGGTTGTGTCCCTCTTCAGTTCCTGATTCCTCAGCAAGTAAATAATTTCTTGTACTTCTGTGGCCTCTGTGCAAGGACTGCAATGGAAGAGTCACCCATGTTTGCGGGACCCTGCTAGCTCGTCTTGGTCTGAGTGCGCTGATGGGATCTTTTATGAGCAGAGGTGCAATTCCCCTTCCCCTGAACTGTGTACACACACTGCAACAGCATGAGCTGGATCCTATTACTCCGCTGAAATCTTGTATCAGGCATCGCAAACTGAATGAGTACTCGCATGACTGGCATTTTAAACATCCCCTGCTGAGATTTTATGACTGAGAAAAGCAGCAAAAGGGAGGAGGAGTTACAGTAAGTTTTACATTTTGGCCTTCATGTTACTCAGTTCTTCTCCGCAGCCTTCAGCTCCCCTGTTTCCACAGCCTCTGTTGGTGGCTGTCGCTTACTTGGGCCAGACACTCCCTGACGGCCAAGAATGAACTCGGTCCAGCCATCCTCGGGGGGACCCTCCCAGCACCATGCTGGGCAGGGTCTAGGAGCAAGGGAACGCGCTGAACAGACATGACTTCAGGCTGGTTTATCGTTTTTGACCCGTTGCACAGAGGCTGGAATCAGGATAAAACCTGGAGCTAGAAGAAGGAGAGCTTTGCAGTAATACGCCCATTGCTCAGGAACCTCCCCAGCTGCGGCAGCAGGCATGAAACATGTTCATAGAAGAATAAAGAAGTGTTCCTGTCTGGGCTTTGGCATTTGGTGAAAGGCAAGTCCTGACCCCAGAGAGATGATTTACCCATCTCTGCAGAGCCCCTGGTTATGGCAACGAGGGGGGACCTTTGCCCTCGGCACCATCCGAACGTCCTTGTGGTGTTTGAAGCACTGCACCACCCCGCTCTCCCGCGGCTGACTGCCCCGCTCTTGCATCCAGAGGAAGGTGGCCTGCTTGTTGTCCACCACCCACCACACATCCGCGTGCCTTTCCCAGGGTGGCATTTGTTGGCTTTGCCTGTCAGCATGTAATATCTCACAGTGAGTCACTGCCCCAGGAACACTGTGGTTTGTGCCCTGACCTCAGGAGTTCCAGGATCTGCTCTGAGTGGGAGCAAGACGTGGGGAGCAGGGAAATATCCTCTCACTTTCTTCTCTACACAGGGGGATTCCTTCAGGTAGGACACGTCACCTATCAGCACACCGGTGAGAGCCAAGCAATCCCTTGGTCAACTCATCCGAAGATAGGCAGCAGGAACTTAAAGGGCTTTCCCACTTCTATGGGTGAATCCTGCTTGCCTTTCATCCCACGTGCAGGGAGAAGGTTTTAGGCAGCAAACGTCAGGGCAAATTTTGTTTTGCTTCTCTAGTATTGTCCCAGACATGATAAGAACCACATCTGCTAAATGTGTGGGCTTAGTTGTTTATTTGAAGGGGTGATTCTTTCTTATTTGATCATGGTTCTTTTTTAAGACTGTTTAAAAAAAGAGCTTAACCTTATGAGTAATAAATATGTGATAACAGTTTCAAAAGATTTCAGTCTAGGATCTGTGCCCTTTCTGCTAGGTGCTTTTTATAGCCTTTATGTATTCAAACTAATCTGTATAATCAAATACCATCAAATATGTATTTGCAATGTGTATTCGAAATGACACTGATCTTTCTTCATGTCTTAATATTAAACTCTACTTTTCTCTTCTGTTTTCCAAAGTGAGTCAGTCAATAAATAATGGATGGCTGAGGGCATAAAGTATTATTTTTTGAGCATTTTAAAAATGATTATAATTCATATTACAGCAGGAGAGGAGCATCCGCAGCTGTAATGCACCAGCTTCCAGTCAAAAAACTCCCCAGACACAACTGTTGGGGAGGAGACAGCCAGTTATTTAGATAGACCAAAGCTTCACCCAAAGCACAAAGTGGTGGCTGTAATACACCACTTCTTGCTGAACTTGACTTATCCCAGCCAGTTCCTTCACTTGCTTGCTATTTGTTTACTTATTTTCAGAGCTTCATGAAAGTAATTTTTAGGTTAGTATCCTGATAGAACAAGGTTCATGCAACTATAGTGCCCAGCAATTCCACACCCTCCCAGCTTCTGAACGCATCAGCAAAGGACCAGGAACTTCAAGAGATCTTGAATTTCTACCTGCTTTCTAAAAATTGACATCTAGTTAAGGGAGAGAGACTAAAATTGCTCATCTTTCTCAGAGGAAAGTTTCTGTGAGGAGACTCCACAATCAAAGACTCCACAATGGACAGAGACATGGGAGAGAGAGAGACTAATAAATTCTGCTGCTTACAGAGTTACTTGACCTTGGTGTTATCAGTTTCAATGTCTTCCTTCAAGTTGCAGAGCCCTGTGGAATCACCATGTTGGTGACCAGCACCCTCCTCAAAACACTGAAGGTGGAAGAGCTGCTGAAAGGCCACATGCGAGTCCTGCACCGATGCAGAGGACACCTGTCTTCAGCTCCTGACTTCATCATGGGCTCCTTGCATCACCTCAGCATGGAGATGTTTCTCTTCCTGCCTCTGCTCCTCAGCACTCAGATACAAGATAATAAATCTGCTTCTCTTCCACCCCATGAGAGGCTTATCAGGACAACTGCTTTTTCTTGGCAGGTTCAGGAGCGGGCGAGAAATGCTAAATGCTGCTGGTGAGGCTACAGAGCAGAATAGGAGTCGCAGAGCAGAAGGGATGCTGAGGAGGGCATGGGTCTCAGGTGCATCTCCTCTGCCCTGGGAGGAAGGCAGAGAGCAGGGTTCAAAGGCAGGAAGGCTGTAGGAGGACATGGGCCAGCAAGGAGAGGCAGGAGATGCTGGAGCTTCTGGGGTGCTTTGGTGCTTCATTTTCACTTACTCAGCCAGCAACCAACAGCCTGCATGGTGAGCTGCGCTCCCCCAGCTGCAAAGTAAACACGTGTGAGAGAACAACAGGGATGTGTTTACTGTACGTAGCCAAGTACAGTAGACTTCAGAGGATAAAAATACCCAGTGGAAAAACACATGGGCTTAAGTAAAACTTTAACTATCGGGGGCTGCCTAGCCAGCAACACGTGTATCCTTCACAGGCTCTCCTGCTTGCAGAGAGCTTTGAAGCTCGCTAGGAAAACTCCAGCTCTTTTTGATTAGTGGCTTCTCCACCCCAACCCCTGATAATTACACTATAGGTCTGCTTCAGATTATAAACTCATTCAATGCAGAAAGGCAAAAGGGAGCGTGGACAGCCCATGATGCAGCCTACAATGTCTCCTCCACAATCTCCCCCAAACCTCAACAGGTTCCTGTGGACTGGGGGCTCTTGCTGAGAAAAATTTAGCCCAGAGCAGAGATCAGCAGAGGGCATGCCCATCCTTCCAGCCCAAAAGGACCCAGAGAGAGGGGGATCCTAACAGGTGATGCATGGCACTGTGCAGCCCAAAGGAGCTACTGAGTAATTTCTGAACTCTCCTGCAAACTGGGCAGCACGGCAAGGTCCGGCACGCACCTTGGACTTTGGACAGAGGTAGCAGAGTGAAGGCAGCAGATACAGCCCGGAGTCACTCTGGGCCAGGGCTCCCACTGGCATTACTGAAATGAATGGAATTGCACCCACCGAATTACACCCACTCGAGCTGCATTGGGTTGAGGCCCTGGTTGAACAAAACACTTAAGCACGTGTTTAAATTTAAGCATGTGAGCAAACAATCTCAGGACAAATACTTATATGCTCTAGTGCTTTGCCAGGTAGGTGCTGTTCTCAGCAGCACACACCTGGAGCGAGGTGGTGCCATTTTTTACACGGTCACTTTTCTGCTTATATCCAGGCGAGAAGGAAACTTTCCACTGGCTGTGGGCCAGCAGGCACTTCAGGTATGTGTCAGGTCTTTAGAAAAAAAGAAGTTTTTTTACTCTTATCTGTCTCATTATCACCCTGACATTTGCTTTGGCTTTGAGTTTAATTACCTCTTGAATTGAACAAAGGTTCAGATAGGTCTGAGATAATAAGAAGTCAGTAAAGCTGATGTGTATAGGAAATAGGGCCTCTCTGAAGGTGTTAGCCCATGCAAGCTGACCCTCAGTTATGAGAAAGAAAAGCCGATAAGGGAGAAAGCTATTAATCAATCATCCAGGAAACCTGGGGATGTATAAAGAGGTGTCTGATGTTTGCATCTTACATGCCACCTGGGCTAGTACAAATACAGCAGACCCCACTTAGATAAATACTTGTGCATCAGAGCAGAGCCAGCCAAACAAAGGGAAACCCTGGAGAAAAAAAGAAGAGCTGGAATAAACAAGGGAAATAAATATATTACCATGAAAGCCAATATTCAGAGTAGAAAACTTCGCAATGGAAAGGATACATTACCAGTCACCAGAAGCAGAGATCGAGACCCCCACAATGCTCCAGGTGCTTTGTACACAAAGTAATTAAGTCTCAGACTTGGAGACACTTCAGTCCAACCATACAAAAATGGGGAGGGGAAAGCAGGTACAGACACTTGCCTAACATCATGCGTGAGCAGTAAGGGCTAGGAATAGGATTAGGAGATTGTGAGTTCTGATTGCCACATGAATAAGGGATGGACCAGGCTTGCAACCATACAGAGCACATCTGCACCACTGGCCTCTTACAGAGACCCTGCTGTTCTAGGACAGTTTTATTCTGTATTTTGGAGGTTTCCTGGCCCAGCACATCACAAAGCTCAGTTTTTCAGGGGCTCTTTCTTCTCAGCCTGTTTCTGCAGTGGGTTCCAGCTGGCTAAAGAGAAGGCAGGGGTTACTGTGAACTACAACAACAGAAGGTGGCACAGTTCAAAGTGTGACGCTGGACTCACAGGCCAAGACTGTAGTTTTGCAAAAAACTCTTCACTAAAACTGATAGAGACAAGTAGAGTCCTCAGCAAATCAGGGACTGAACTGTTACTCCGAGGTGCTATCCATGCACCACTTTCCCACTATGATCTGAGCACAAAACAAGGTTATGGTGCCCATTCAAAATCCACATCTGAATGAGAAAATGTAATTTTGAGACTGCACTTTGGAAAAATCCAGCTGACATTTTTGTTTTGACTTTATCAAACAAATGAAATAGCAACACAATCTTGTCAAAACAAAACATTAATTTCATTTTGATTTCATCAGTTTGACCCATGTCATAGCATGCTTTAGAGTCAAAACAGTAAGACTATTATGCCATGACCCGTCATAATATTATGGCATGGCAATTTAATAGACAAAACTTTAAAGCTTTTATACTGCGTTATAAAAGTCAAAACAAATGTTTCAATAAGCTGGAAAGACTTGTACCTTCTTTGAAAACACTGTGAGAACTGACACCTTCCCGCAGACCATATCGATGGTATTGAAGCATCGCTTTTCCATGGAGGGGCACTCGATGGCCAACAATAACCAGGTCTGACCAGCACACTTCTCCAGCAGCTCCACAGGGAATGACAGCAGTGGAGCCATGATTCTGGCTGGTCTCTGCTTCCTCCCAGGACATACATTCCCCAGAGACACATCATATGTGTAGCCCTTGCTTTTCACACCCAAGATACAAATGCATCTTGGAAGTGCATTAAGTGGGGCAGTAAAGCTTGGGCAGGGTCTTGCTCACCTGCACTGCCGTGACAATCCGATCCAATGTATTTATATTTTCTTTAGAGAACATCTGTCAGAGGCCAGATCTACTGATAAAAGCTTCTCCCAAAGGGCTGTCAGCTCTTCTTGGCTGAGAAAGGATAGCCCCTAGCATCACTACAGGGCCACAAGCGGAACTGAAATAGAGAACAGCAGAACCTGCTGACTGAGGCCCCTGCTACTACTCATTACTCTCCCACGCAGCCTTGGAGTTTGCTGCT
The DNA here is from genome assembly GCF_030936135.1 of Gavia stellata. NCBI lineage: Eukaryota > Metazoa > Chordata > Aves > Gaviiformes > Gaviidae > Gavia > Gavia stellata. Next base: position 20,267,750 of record NC_082595.1, read on the forward strand.
ACTGGCACTATATTGTATCCTATTGCCTGGATGGCAGGGACATCTAGATGCCCCACTCTTGTGCAAAGGCCTGTGCAAACATGTAAAAAGCATGTGGTTTAAAACAATTTAGTGTCATGACTTTGGTTATTGTGCAGCCTTGAACAGCACAAAAATTTGAAGTCTCTGTTGCCTGTGGACCTGTTACATGGCAGAGGTGCTCTACAGTAAATGGGCAACACCAACAGGTGAATGACATGCAGAAAGCATCAGGAGAGATGTTCACCTGCAAGAGTAACAGTATGTGCTGAACAAGGTTCTCAGCAGACAGAATGACAATGAAGTACTAGTAATAATGGCTTATTCCCTCTAGGAAACACAGTAAAGGATGAGTTTTAAGGAAGGACTGGGATAATTGTCCACCAGACATATCCCATTTCACCTTTCAGTTGAGGTAGGAAAAGCTGCAATTACCAGAGATGCCCTGAGCATGAGCAGATGATGCTTGGATGTAGGGAACGTGTTACATAATTGTGAGTCTTTGGGCAATTTTGCCTTACCAGCTTAATAATAGCATTTATGATTATATTTCTTGGAATGGATTAGGACTCCCCTTTCTGAGATAATATCTGGAAAACAGGAACACACCACAAAGGGGGGACAGATTTAGAAGAGCTCCATGCTGGTGAGGATGCAGGATTGCTTCCACCATAGCCACTGACACTAGACAGCTCTTCCACATGGAAATGGGGAACGTGAGAATCCAGCACAAGAGAAACAACAAGCAAAGTCTGCTTTTAAGGAGGAATATCTTAAACAAGGGGAGCCAAAAGACTGGAAGAGACATGAAAGCTTGCTGGAAGAGCTTTGCCATCTGCCAAAGATGGGGGGATGAGTGGCTGGAAAGCTGCCCTGCAGAAAAGGACCTGGGGGTGTTGATTGACAGCCAGCTGAATATGAGCCAGCAGTGTGCCCAGGTGGCCAAGAAGGCCAACAGCATCCTGGCCTGTATCAGAAACAGTGTGGCCAGCAGGACTAGGGAGGTGATCGTGCCCCTGTAATCAGTGCTGGTGAGGCCGCACCTCCAATACTGTGTTCAGTTTTGGGCCCCTCACCACAAGAAGGACATTGAGGTGCTGGAGCGTGTCCAGAGAAGGGCGACAAAGCTGGTGAGGGGTCTGGAGCACAAGGCTTATGAGGAGCGGCTGAGGGAGCTGGGGTTGTTCAGTCTGGAGAAGAGGAGGCTGAGGGGAGACCTTATCGCTCTCTACAATTACCTGAAAGGGGGTTGCAGAGAGGTGGGTGTTGGCCTCTTCTCCCAAGTGACAAGTGACAGGACAAGAGGAAATGGCCTCAAGTTGTGCCAGGGGAGGTTTAGGCTGGATATTAGGAAAAATTTCTTTACTGAGAGAGTGGTGAGACACTGGAAGAGGCTGCCCAGGGAGGTGGTGGAGTCACCCTCACTGGAGGCATTCAAGGAACGTGTGGACGTGGCATTGTGGGACATGGTTTAGTGGGCATGGTGGTGTTGGACTTGATGATCTTACAGGTCTTTTTCAACCTTAGTGATTCTGTGATTCTGTGATTTCCTCTCTCCAACTCTGAGAGACCAACCATCCATCCCCACCCAACCTCAATATTTGAGATGTGATTTCCATTAGGAGTACTGTTTTACAGAACTAGGGGGTTCTTTGTTTGTTTGTTTGTTTGCTGTGCTTTGTTTCTGATGTCTCATGTGCTCTGCATCATAAAATAAAAACAAAAAAAAAGAGAATGAGACAATGCACACAAACCCCTGGCTTTTTCATCCCCTAGCTCCTTGCAGTGGTACCAGATGTTGTCCCACAGCAGCCTCCTGGCTGGTGGTTCTTGGCATGACTGATGCCTCCCACTCCAGCGTACTTCAGGCACAGTTCAATTGCTGGCTCTCAAGGCATAGGTCTGGTATGTCTCTTAATTTCCACTATGGAGGGAACAGCCCGTGGCAGCACTGTCAAGCACTCAAAAAAAAAAAAAAAAAGAAAGAAAAAAGAGCAGAAAAATTAATAGGTAAAATATTTTAAAGAGTAATATAATGGAGAAAATTTTAAGAGCAGGAGGCAATTTTACCACAACCCTTCTCCGTTAGACTGAATTACTCTTAAAAAGCACTGTTTTACTAAAAGCTTGTACAGGCCTGCCATAGGTGAGGCAAAGAAAATGGCTCAGATTCAGTCCTTCAGGATGGGTCCACAACCAACATTTGTCCAACCAGGTGGGTAGGAAACATTTCTCATGGCTTCAGAGGACTTTGAATTAGGCACTTCATAATGGTATTGTTGGACCCTGAGGAGAAATGGGAGCAATGGTCTCAGGTTGCTCTTCAAGCTGGTCTTCCCTGTTATAAGTCACATGCAGCTGCTCTTAGTTGTGTGGACTGTAGATTAACTGCTGGTGGTAAGGGTATCCTTCTCCCCTGGCCACCTACCCTCTTTGAACAATACCAACCTTTTCCTGCAGTGTAGCCATAATGTTCACAATCCCACTGATAGAAATTTGGGGCAAAAGCTATGCATTTCATTTTATCTTTTTTATTTCCCTCCATTTTTGCTTTTTGGCATGCTGTTTTGCCTGGCTGCTGTCTGGCTTGCAGGTTGAGTAATGCTGCTCCACACCACGCAGGGCCCTGGGGAGATATTCCCATTTATTGCCCTATTGTCCCAGGGATGAAGGAAGTGGGTTTTACTCATGAATGCATTTAAAAGCATCCTGGTGGTTGGAACAAGCTGCGCATCCAGCTATACTAAAATAAAACCTAGAGAGTATTTTTGCTTCTAGAAGTCCTTAGTTCAGGTTTATCTTTGAGCACCCTTTTCCCAGGAAGTGAGACATGCTTTGATTTGCCTTTGCAACATACAGCTTAAATTGTACTGCTGCTGTGCAGCCTGGAAAGACATTTAGTCCCCTCCAGGTTTTCATCACAGTCTTTTGGATGAAAATTAGAGTCTGCAGCTCCTATGCTTTCAGTATGTTATTCCCTGCGAAAGTAGATGCAGGCATTCGTGCAACGAGGACTGGTTGCAGAGCACTGGCAACACCAAAGACTAAGCAGCAAACTGTCCAACACTTGTCTGGGCTATTGGAGCAGAAACGTGACTGGATGCAGCCCATATCATAATGGAACTGACCAACTTACATACATATATATATATATATGAATGTATTTATAATGACTGGAGAGGATAGTAAAGCACATATACATTAGGGTATTTTAGGCAACAAGGAGGCTAATTTGCTAAACCAGATACTCTGTGTGCAGGCAGGAGCTCCTTGTCTCAGACACCTCTTGCCTTCCTGTCATTCACATACCAAGAAACACAAGTTATAAACAAGTTCAGTTGCTACGGCTCATGCCTCCTTCTCCCTCCAGAGTGATCCATGCTCTTTGACTCAGGTCCAATTGCCCTCCTGCCTCCGGCTGCCCTGGCACTTGGAATAGTCTGTCAAGGTCACCTCCCCACTGCCGGGCCAGACAGTGTGAGTGCTTGCAGTTGTCCTCCTCATTCTGGGCGTGCTGACCATCCCCTGGCAGGTCAGGCATCTGCCAAGCCAAGAAGATCTTAGCCCAACCGAGCTGGACTGTATCTGTCTGGATTCCTCCTGCGTCTCTTGTTTCTGGTCTCCTTCCTCCTCTCTTCCTCCGGCAGAGATGCCCCCTACTCTGCCTAGGAACAGCAGAAGGTGACATCGCTGTCAGTCAAATATAAACCCAGGGCTGTAGTCTGGAAGCACTGTCTGCTGCTTTCTCTTGGAAGCAGCGCTTTACAACATACCACCGTGTACTCGGTCAAGCAGAGCCAAGGAGAAGACCAGCACGCGAGCAGCTTTAGCAATACCAGTCATAGACACTATAAGGTGCTCTTTGCTTTGCCACATTTTGGTACCAAAAGTTGAATTCAGCTGTAGGAAACATATCAGCATTTATCCTGCTTCACTGTGAAAAACTGAGCTAAGAGAGTATTGCCTCTGATTACAGACAATTATGCATTGTTGATTTGGTTTGGTTTTTCAAGCTGCCTTTCGGCTCCCACAGCAAGGTTTGGAGAGGCCAGTAATAATAGCTTTTATTGGACCAACAGATACAGGCAAAAAAAAACAGGTGAGCTTTCAGACACCCCTAAGGAGGACATACAGGGACAAAAGTTCACTTGTTTTTCTCCACCTGTAACATCTGATTCAGTAAAAGCTGTTGTTCTCCCTACATCTCCTCCCTCAGTTATGTCCAAAACCTGCCACGACACCATGAGAGTTCCCAGCTTCCAAGAGGTGCCCTAAGTCTGCAGTGCCAGAGCGAGTCTCTTCGCTTTTTGCAGGATTGCAGGATCTGACACGGGTTTCAGCAGGACTCCTTGCAAACAGACTCACAGCTGGCCTGGGGAGAGGCTTCCTGGGGCAGAGGATCACTTGGAGAAAGAACGATAAGCCGGGAGCCCACATCCACCTCGTGCACACAGGCAATCAAGCCATCTCGAAGGCTATGCATTGGCACTGCTGTTCCCTGCCCAGGGCTGCCACGGAGCATCGAAAATCACACGTGGTTACCTCTGCATTTGGCAATGGTCCTGCTTTTGCTTGATGTCGGTCCTTGTTTGGTGGTCTGTGGGGAACCCCCAAGCAGCCCCATACCATGGCAGTGCAAAGACTGAATAGAACCACTTGGACTAGTTTCCCCTGACTCCTGGGCATGCTGTTGAAAGGTCAGCAGCCAAGGAATGGATGGAGATGGGACAAAGCTCCAGCAGAGGCCTCTCCACCCAGCTGTGCTGAATCAATCACCACCTCTTGGTTAAATCAACCACCACTCTTGGTGCTACCTCTGAAATCCCTTCGCACCCCAAGGTACACTGACCTCTATTCTCCTGGTCCCATAAGTGCCCTGTTCCAGCCCCAGCCTCCCATCTGCATGGGCAACAGCACCTTCCCAGGGCTAGTTCATCAAGCCATGACCACCTCCTCTTTTGCCAGCTCCTTGTTTCTACACCAAGACACAGAAGTGGCTTGAACATGCCCACACTGGCAAGCAAAGACAGTTTGGAGCTGACTCTGTCCATGTGAACTCCAGAAGCCCATGGGGCGGGACATGTGAGCATGGATGTAGTGGGAAAGCCAGTGGGCTGCTCTGTGTCTGGCCCCGAGCTCACAGGTCTCTCACAGTGCTGTGTTGCACCAAGGAGGCAGAAACACACAACCCTTTGCTCCTCACTGCCTGGAGACATCCTAGCCACCGCCGCTGACTCAGCCACCCCTCCACCACTGCTCGCCTGCGTGCCCGGCCATCGCTGCCTGTCGAGGCAGGGAGCTGCCTGCACTCCTGTGACCCCTCTACCTCACTGCAGCTCAAGCCCACGCAAAAAACAACTTTGCTGCATATAGTTCTGTGCAACACCAGGGCTCAGGGCCCCCTGCGTGGCTGAGACACGCCGGCACCACTGCTATTCAAGTCTCCTGTGGCCCCTGTGGAGAAGGGGGGAGGCAGGGGAAGCGGCATTGGGCCCCCCATGCGCTGCATCCCAGCCTGTGCGTCAGGCTGCACATCTTGCTCTTTCATGTCCATCCCAAATACAGCATCCTTCCCACTAAATTATAATGCAGCCGGGGAGGACATGACCAATGTAAGAGAAATTTAAATTTACATTTGACATTTATCCTGAATTGCGCTTTTGCTACAGAATTGGCTCAGCTACTCTCAGTGCAGAGCTAATCTTTGGCTAAGCATTTCCCAGTATTCAATGGTTAGGTTATTAAAAAGAAAAAAAAGAGATTAAATTCCTCTGCCTTTTTATTTAGAAGGTGGTTAAAATGCTCCAGACTTTACGTATCCATTCTCCTCCTCAAGTCAGAAGGCATTGTTCTGTCTGGGCTTTTATAGGTCATACTCGCAAACCATCAAGTGAGGAGGAAAATGTTCCCCACTGGCAATTGGCCCTTGCATTGCCTCGAAGTGAGCATGGGGCCAGACAGGGTGTAGGAAGTCTTCAGTGATTCTCTTGAGAGTTTTTTCTACCTCAGAGAGCACTTTCTGTCTGTAAGCAAGACCTCAAGCCCTGCAGCCTCATCCCAAAAGCACCTCAGAAAACATGCTTAGAACCGTCTTTTGGAAAGGGAAATTTTGCATCCTCTCTGGACTTTCATTTTTATAAATCACACTTTTCTTTACTTGCACAAACACAAAAAATAACTCTCCCACCAGCAAACCTGTTTGGTTTTTTTCACACGCCCAGCTCAAAATAAGCAAAACAATGCATGGGTTTTTTTAATGTAAAAAAAAAATAAAATAACCCAAGGCTGAGGCTCTTTGCTAAGAACAATTTTAAAAAAAGGACAGTTCTAAAGGTCCGAAAATAGATTTTTATAATTGGAAGTGCCTGCAAGGGCCTAAGTATAGCAGGCTTTATTACATCTCTGCTACCAGGTACTTAGGTGCTTCTCAGAACCTGCCATTAGCCAGGTCTGTTGAACAGGGCACATAATTATCTTTTTTATGAAAATGCTGGCACGAGTTCACACACAAGAAAGGTGCTGAGCCTTTGATCCTGAGCACCAGGCAGATCCTTGAAAATGTCACAGAGTGATTCATGTGCCCAAGAAAAGGGAGATCTTCTGCTGAAGAAAAGCAGGTGTGAGGCTGCTTCTAGCCAGGCTTTGTGCTGGTGGAGCAGAGCCGCGAGGGTGGGGGAAAAGCCCAGCAGAGTGGGATGCTCAGCTCCTGCTGTGCAGCAAAGATCGGCTAGCCAAAACTTGCTTGGCCTCGGCAATGGCTTTGCCCTTTATGCAATAAACAGGACGTTTTTCACTTGAGGTTTGTAAGCCTCATTTTGACAGGAGACCAGGTGACGTGGGACAGAAATAGTTCATACGTAGAAGATGGAAAGAGGGGGAAGAAAAGACCAATTCTTCGATTTGGCTGTTTTAACATGGCCAGTGTGTTTGAGTAGGCAGTAGGATGCCAGAATAGAAGGGATGACAGTGTGTCACCGTGCAGAAATACTCTGGGCTCAGAACATAAAGGCCAACATTTTCAAAGTGGGGGTCTAAAGTTAGTAACCTAAATCTGTCCAGGAGCACTGTTAGACTCCCTGCCGAAGCCTGGAGAGTCTCAGTGCTTGTGAAGCACCAAGCCACTGATTTAAGAGACAGGGAACTTCTACTCTGAGCTGGACGTTTAATCCTGCTGGGGGGCTCTGCTGAAAATCCCAGCGCTGCTACCTAGGTTTGAGCATCCAGATGTGAGCAGGCTCAGCTGAGGGCAGAACAAAGTGGAGCACGCTCTCGCTTTGAAGAGATGCTGCTTCTAAATCTGCCTGTTTGGGGCGGAGGCTGACTGGAGTATAAATCAATGGCCACGCTGCATATGTGTGTTGTAAATAAGCGCTGGAGAGCATCCAAGGCAGCCAGCTTCCTGGTTGAGGCGCCAAGAGTTGAACCCGGGCTCTCCGAAGTCTAAAGCGTGAGATAAGATAGCTTGGGTTAAAAAGTTAACCATCTGTACCTGGGGGCTGCAACGACCCGTAGCTTCTGCGATTCAGCCACGGAGGGTTAGCAACATTTTCCCCACTGGTTTCAGGGACAGCTATGTCTTTAAAAGGCTCCAGCCTGAACAATTTGGAAATAGGTTTGACATGCCAGACCTCTGCCAAACTCCCTGAACACCTCCGAGCCCTTGTTCACAGTCAGCTCGGCAGCCACTGACAAAGTCCCTAAAATTAGCTCCCAGGACCACAGAGATCTCCCTGTAGGCAGAGGAGGAGACATCATGGGCACTGAGCTTTCTGCAGAAACTGGGTTTGGAGAACACCGCCAGCCCCACTGCAGGGCTCACGGCTCCCTTGGGCCCCCTCAACTTCTGTTTAGCAATGCTCCATCATGCTGGGTGTGCGGCAGGGTCCAGGGAGCTCTGCACGGATCAGCCTGCTCCTCAGGGCAGCTCTGGTGGAGGACAGCAACAGGGAAAAAGATGCAATGGTGTACAAATAAAGGAAGCAAAAAAAATAATATCACAAACCCCACAACCAAAAGCCAAAGCTCAGCTCTGACATTTTGCTGTCTAAATCCATCTGTGCTTAACATTGCTAAAGACAGCAACTTGTTTCCAGACGGCTAAGCATGGCAGAGCTGCCCTAGACCTCTGTCTGGTACGTGCCACTGCAAAAAGAGAGCATTTCTTCCCCGGTCTCACGACTGCTTAGCCTGCAGTGTAGCCACCACAAAACATTGCCTCTGGGTGGGGGAGTGAAATATATTACTCTCCCTGACAACCCTCATCTCCTGCTTTCCTGCCATGCTTTCCAAGGGCCATGGTCTGCGGCCACTGCTTCTTTCTGGATGTGCATCCCCAATTCCTCACGCCCGCAAGCCCTCCAGCGGGGCTGCCACTGGGAGCGCCAGGACCCATCACCAGGTGTACCCGTGAGATGTTCAGCAAGGGAAGAGGGTGGGGAGGGCCAGCCCAGGGGCTGCCGGGGCCACATTTAGGGCTGGGATGCAGAACTGAAGGGCACCACCTCTGCCAGCTGGAAAGGGCTCGAGGAGGAGCAAGTGCTGGCGCCGCTCGCCAGGCCCCAGCTGTGAGCGGCTGAAGTCTGTGGCCACTGGATGCCTCTTAACATATTCCAGTGCCCTCAAGACAAGGTAAATTGGTGGTTGAGGCAAAACTCAGTTTTGTGTGCAGTTATACTGCACTCCCTGAATTCTTGGTCAACCAATTTTTGTTTGTTTGTGTTATATACTCATTTCCCTTCCCACTTTAAAGGCCATTTTATGATGGCAGAAGGTGCCATGCTGGCAGCTCTGGATGACCCAAGAGTTAGATTTAAGCCCTCAGACAGGTAGAGCGGAGGCAGCAGCTTTTTTCCCCCCTGCCCACCGTGGCGATGGCCCCCGGCTCTGCCTTCCCCAGGCCAGCCCAGAGGGAGCCTGTCCAAGGGGCCGTTTGCCCTGGAGCCTGTCTGCCAGCATCAATGCCAGACAGAGGCAACGGCAGAGTTCGTATCACTGTCGGCAGCTGCCTACCAGGGTCCAGCGAAGTGAGGAACCTGACTCTGCCTGGACACAAATTAAGTGCAGGGAGCAATATCCAGTATCGAGCTCCATTTGGCTACAAATATGGACCAAGTCCCCCAAGTACTGACATTCTTCCTGCCCCAAAGGGCGGTCCAGCAACCCTGACTGTAAGGTGCACTGAGATATCTGCCTTTTAATCTCTACTGCAGGCAGTCTCAGGCCCTGAAACAAGTCTTTATGTACCTTTCAACAGCTTTCCTACTTTTTTTGGACTTAACCAGAATACTGTCTCCCACAGTATTCTCCTGGAGAAGCGACTTGTGGCTTAGACAGGTGCACTCTTCTCTGGGTAAAAAACTGGCTAGAGAGCTGAGCCCAGAGAGTCATGGTGAATGGAGTGAAATCCAGTTGGTGGCCGGTCACAAGCGGAGTCCCCCAGGGCTCAGTTTTGGGACCGGTCTTATTTAATATATTTATCAATGATCTGGATGAGGGGATTGAGTGCTCCCTCAGCAAATTTGCAGACAACACCAAGTTGGGCAGGAGTGTTGATCTGCTTGAGGGTAGGAAGGCTCTGCAGAGGGATCGGGACAGTCTGGATCGATGGGCCAAGGCTAATTGTATGAGGTTCAACAAGGCCAAGTGCCGGGTCCTGCACTTGGGTCACAACAACCCCATGCAATGCTACAGGCTGGGGGAAGAGTGGCTGGAAAGCTGCCTTGCAGAAAAGGACCTGGGGGTGTTGATTGACAGCCAGCTGAAGATGAGCCGGCAGCGTGCCCAGGTGGCCAAGAAGGCCAACGGCATCCTGGCCCGTATCAGAAATAGTGTGGCCAGCAGGAGCAGGGAGGTGATCGTGCCCCTGTACTCGGCACTGGTGAGGCCGCACCTCGAATACTGTGTTCAGTTTTGGGCCCCTCACTACAAGAAGGACATTGAGGTGCTGGAGCGTGTCCAGAGAAGGGCGACGAAGCTGGTGAGGGGTCTGGAGCACAAGGCTTATGAGGAGCGGCTGAGGGAACTGGGGTTGTTCAGTCTGGAGAAGAGGAGGCTGAGGGGAGATCTCATCGCTCTCTACAATTACCTGAAAGGGGGGTTGCAGAGAGGTGGGTGTTGGTCTCTTCTCCCAAGTGACAAGTGACAGGACAAGAGGAAATGGCCTCAAGTTGTGCCAGGGGAGGTTTAGGCTGGATATTAGGAAAAATTTCTTTACTAAGAGAGTGGTGAGACACTGGAAGAGGCTGCCCAGGGAGGTGGTGGAGTCACCCTCACTGGAGGCGTTCAAGGAACGTGTGGACGTGGCATTGTGGGACATGGTTTAGTGGGCATGGTGGTGTTGGGTTGATGGTTGGACTTGATGATCTTACAGGTCTTTTCCAACCTTAGTGATTCTGTGATTCTGTGCTTGCTACCGTATGTTCAGCCATTCACATTAATTACACTGACATCCAGCAATTCATCCTGCTAAGCAAGGGGTGACTGCTGGGACTCGCTGCCACGAGTAACTGTGTACCAACATTCCTCTTCTCTGCATTACATATTTTTTTGTTTTCCACATTCCTTGAGTATGCCCTTTTCCCTGTGTTCTGATTCAGCACAAAGCCTGCTAGACCTTGTTTGTATCTATTAATTAAGCTTCTCTCTCAGGCTACATCCATCCATGACTTTGCACTCTGCCCAGGCACTGAGCAAGCATGATCAAGACCTGTCTGTGCACAGAGTTGAATGGAAGCTGCTTTAAAGTAGTTATCACCTTGAAAAACCCAAGCTTAGGTTACTGTAGGGTCAATACTATCCTATGGCATCTGATCAGTTCAGAGTTCAGACAGTATATCTGTATCTGGCTGCAAAATACCTTGTAGGCATGCCCATAGCCCCAGGTCTGATCTAAAAGCAGTCATTTATCTAACTGCTTTACACTTTTTTTTTTTTTTACCCTGACAGCTTTTTGTCAGTAAGCTTTGACAATCCCTTAATGAATCATTTCAATCAGTTTAGCTACCAGTTTGCTGCCTCATTTGGAGGCATTCTGGCAGACCAACAAGGTCCAGCTTCCCCTTGTGAAGACTGGGTTCTTTGGAACCCACCCTATTGCAATCACTTAGACAATTAATAGTTCTGGTTTTAATAATTGTAAGTTGATCCCATGCCATTTATGCACAGCATGCTTGCCTAGTTCCCACTGTCCCTAGCCTGCCGGTCCCCCACAGCTGCTTGAAAGCAGCAGGTACAGGCATTTTCACATTTTCAGCCTGCTTGTTCTCTAGCTGGCTCCCCAAATAGGGACTCAGAGGTCTCAGTTGCCATCAAGATGTGACAAAGCGCTCACGTTTTCAAAACCACCTAACATCCAAGAGGAGAGTGTGAGCTCTTCTGGAAGCCGGGGCGAGCATGGGAGAGGGGAATGCTATTTGTTGTGGCACCGGTGAGGGAAAGCACAAGCAGTCTTGGACCATCCCCAGCTGCTTGCCTGCGGCAGGATGGACACGTGCCACAGAAGCACTGACACCTCCTTGGGGTTAAACAAGGTTGTGCACTGTCCTCAGACTGGTGCTCTGCTAGGTGCTCTTGATGGGAGCTCAGCCACTAATTTACCCCAGCATGGTTCAGATATTTCTGCCTAGCCCTTGGTAAAATATTTACTATGCCTTCTTATCACTTCCCTAGAAGGTTTTGTTGGAGCTGACTGATGCATTAATTCCTTCAGGACCTAACTCGGGGTTTTTCTACACAGTCCTGGAATGTATCCAACAGCATTAAGAAAAAACCCTTCCTTTCTCAGTCCATTCTTTTAAGCAGAATTTCGCCTGAAACCTAGACTCCGTCTGGCACTAAGATGGCTGCACAGAGCCACACTCCTCTCTCCTGAGGATGGCTGCGACCATTGCTTTGTATGCAGGCAAAAATATCCCCTAATAAGCTAATTGTCACATCTGCAGGAGCAGGATAATAATTAGTGAGCTTAAGTAGAGTGAGGGAGAGCCAGGTTAGAGACTGGGGAATGCTTTCTAATGCTAAGGGTGTAAGGCAGTGGCACAGGGTGCCTGGGAAGGCCACAGGGCATGTTTACGAGGAGGTGATGCACACACTTGTACAGGGCAGGTGAGCCCAAGCCTCAGGGTCTGGCAGCACTAGGTGGGCTCTCAGGTTCCTTCTGCCCCTGGTTTGCTGTGGTGCTCACCTCTTGCATCCCACTCTTACCACAAACACTTTCCACCAGCTTGTTGCTTCCCATTATCCCTTCTAACAAATTCTCATTCCTCCCTTCCAAAGTTATGTGTTTTGGTCTTTGCTGTGCCTCTCGCTGGACTCATATCTGTGTTTTGCCCATCTGTTCTTCTTCTTGATATCCTCATATGGGAAGATGCTTACGGTGCAGCTGCGATTGGTTTATTTGTTAGTGCTCCCCCAGCTTCATTATGTCTCTGCTGTAATTTCAGCTTGACACTCCAAAGGGTTCAGCAAGGTGCTATCGATGCTGGATCTCATCCAGTCATGTGAACAAGCAAGCCTTCACTCAGGATTATCACCAAGAAATTCCTACCCAGGATAAATGAATGGCTGATGATGATGAACAGATATAGCCTGCCATTGTCTCGTGGTGTTTGGTAACTATCAGAAAGTTTTCTATTCCATTTAAACAGAATTTCTTATGAAAAAGCCCTTGTGAGCCAAAACATTAGACAAAGGCCACATTCAGCTCCTCAAAAATGTACATGAAAATTGAATTAACATCCCGTATGTTATATACAGTACCTGTGCAGCGGAGCGGCTCCCAGGTGGGCTGAGACAGAACAATGTCATTGCCTGTTCCCCACAGACCCCCTCCAAAATCGCCACCTACATGATGGGATCTTTCCACAAGACAGTCGCCAGAGGACAGATCAGCTGTGGCATGGGGCGCAGGCTGAATCCGGGAAGCCTTCGCCACAGTGACGAGCCAAACCATGCGAGCCCAATACATAAAAACGGAGCTGATGTCTGAAAGCTCCATGTTGTGCCTTAAATGGCACAATATTATCTCCATCCCTGGCTCCTGTGACCTCACTCTCCTCTCCTCTCAGCCAGTATGAAGCAGTGGGAATTGACTTCTCTGTATTTAATCTCACACGTGTCTCCGTCCACAACAGACCTGCACACACCTAGCTGCAGTACAGAAAATCGTAGCACGAGCCCGTTACTCCCCTGGGGACATAAGGAAGCAGAAGGGCAGGTGAACATGACGCCTGCACTCGTTGAACTGAACCATCCTCTTTCCACAGCCACCTCAGAAATGAGACCCCAGCCAGCACTCAGGCAACCCCTCAGTGGTTGGGAGGGACAGGAGGAGGGGTGGAAGGAGCAGGGAAAACAGAAGTCCTGCCTGCATCCTTCCTGGCTGCCCACTTGAGGTCTTCTCTGGTGGTGAGGTGTCACTTTTCCTTCACCTCCTCATCCTCCTGCTCCAGCAGCCTAACTGAAGGGTGAGGTGGCGGTGGGCTGGCGTAGGGTGGCAGAGGGGAGGGAACAGGGGAACAGGGCTGCCCATCGTTTCGCCTGGGGCTCTTTGCCCTGAGGTCCTTGCTGCTCACCCAGTGCACCACCTGCCATGTCCTTGCTCACCCCTGTGTTTTTTTGTTTGCTTTTTATTACAAAACTCAACACACCGATCAGCCTGTTGTCAGGGTGCCAGCCATTGTATTTGGCAGTGGAAGGAGAGGATTATCATTAGCCCTGCATTCGTGTGCAGCTACCCCAAACAAGGATTAACACATCATTGTACTAACACATAACCCAGGCAGCGCTGCCTGCTCTAGGAAGCAGGCAGTCTGGCCTTGAGACAATATATCTCACAGGTGAGTAAACAAAGGGAGGAAGAACCAGACAGGAAGGCAGGGACCAGGGAGAGGCGAGAGATGCAAACACCTAAGCCCAGACACAGCAGCCTCAGCAGCAATGGGTGGAAACCACAACCTGGAGTTACCGCCTTCGACTGGGGCTTATCCAGGAGCACCCCACATCTCCACTGATCGGGCTTTTCTGGTAGCACTCCTATGTCCTTCACTGTCCCAGGTTTTTCCAGGAGCTCCCTCAGGTCTCCATGATCCATGGACCAGAGCTTGGAGCAGGAGGAGCTACCACCAGAAAGTGTCTTTTTTTCCCATGGAAGATTAGGGAGCCCAGCTTAGAGGTAAGGTCATTTTTCCACTGTGCAAAATCTAGGCCAGAGGGATCTGGCCGTTGTAAAGTAATCCCAGGGATCTACCATTCCTGACATCACCTGCTAGCAAGGGCCTAATCATAAAGTATCTATTCATAGGCAAAGGTGTCAGTGTTTGGTGAATCCCACTCTTTGTCAGTCCATCCATGGGCCTGCCACTCACCAGTGTCCCATTAGGTCCCTTGTTCTGAAAAGGCAGCATTTCAAAAACAGAAGAAACGCAAAACATTACTTACCAAAGCAGACATTTTCTCCAAGCATTTTTTAATTTAAATTAAAAAGCCATTTTTCATTAAAGCTTTTTTTTTTTTTTAAGGTGTGGGGAAAAAATTGATTGTGAAAATAGAGGTTGCCCACTACAATGGCAACATAGCAGTGAAATCTGCTTTCAGGATTAAGCTACCTGCAAGCAGGGGCATGGGACAGGCAAGGAACATTTTTTTCCTTCCCCCTGTGTTACCTTTTTTTTCACAGTTGGACAAGGAAGTTGTGGAGCAATTTGAAATCCCTTTTTTCTGGAATATCAAACACTTCCCAGGCTTTGAAGATGTAGTCTCTTGCCTTGATAACTGTATTTGGAGGGCTGACTGACGATGGTAGACTTCCAAGAGGAGTTCTCCATGCAGGTTAAGGTGTCGTTGCAGAGCTTTTCTGGGGATCCAGCAGCAGAATAGGAAAATAATATTTTCCCAGGTAGAAACTACACCAGCTGTGGTGGGGTATGCTTCAGAAAATACCATGAAAGTGAGAATGCAACTGTGGAAAACAGGAAGCTTGGGAGAGCTCAGATTTCAGGGCTGATAGGGAAGCCTTGTGGAAGAAAGGGAGAGGCTGCGGAAGGTCTGCGGTCTCTAGGTCTAACACTTAGGTTTGGTAAAGAGGGACTGGGGTTTGGGAACATTTCTGTTTGTGGAGAGAAAATTATTTTTGCATGCAGAACAGATAAGAATCCAAACAAATGAGGCTTATCCAAACCTTACAGAAATGTTTGATATTCACCATCCTTTTGAGGGACTAAATTTAATCTCTGGTTTGTTTCATCCAGATAAAGCTGGCGTTCATGCTGTACCAGAAAATAAGCCTCCCTCCCCATCTTGATTTTTTTTCCTCTGTCTGAAATTCTCTAGCTGAATATTTTGAGTCAGAACACATTTTCAAAGGCAAATAGAAGACAGGACCCCGATTTACCGTGAAAGACTGTGCAAGTTATGTACCTAACACAAAGTTTTTATGCTTAAAATCTCTCCTCGCTATGACCAGTAAAATATCCTTTGTGTTACTTTCGTGTGAAAGAGTCCTCCTCTAGCTCGTTGCTGGCTAAATGAAGACTAGGCACTGTTAAAGCTGTTTGGGAGACTATAGTCCATGCAGTGTCAGGTCCAAACTGTGACACAAAGCAGTATTTGGGTCATTGAGAGGGAACATAACACAAAACTCTCAGTTTAAGTAAAAAGTGACATTTAGGTAAAAGAATGAAATAAAAGTACCACACTCCAGAAATGTCATCTGGCAGTCACCTCTTCTGGTGCCTTTCAGGACCTTCTGGTGTGCCACAAAGAAGAAAGATTGCTTTCATTTATTCCATGCCAGGTAATTAAAAGTCAAGTATGTGCACACCAAAAGACATGTATGCAATTTAAAATATATTTCATCCTGGATACTGGGCTTACATCCTTAGATGGTGTAAATCCACATGGCTATATCATTCACAATTGTCGCTCAAGGTAATACCCCATTTCTGCCCATAGCCCACTCTCTACGAATGTTTTGTGAGTCTCCTTTTGGGACACCTCCCAGAAGTTAAATGTATTGGTAGTATATAGTAGTCGTAATTCCTTAGAGCTGCGATACTCCTTGGTCAGCCTCCCTTTTTTCCAGCTGGGGACAGAACAAAATGCAGCAGCCTCAGCTGCTGAGCAACACCTTCCTACTTCCAGCACTAGGAGTAGCCATTCCCAAGTGCCAGCCTCTCTTCCTAGCCTGCAGCCCCATTTGTGCTTGAAAGACTTACTTCTGCAATTGAATTTTTGCCAGGTGGATGCACTCTTGCAAACCGCCTTGGGGTCAAGAGCTCTGGTTTAGGAACAGCTATGTTAGATGCCATAGGGTTTATACCCCCTCCCAATACATAATTTTCCAGTCCTTCCCATCTCAAGTCTTACAGTTCTCGTCAGCACAACTGTCAGCTCCTTTTAGTAATTCTCCAAAATTTGTGGTTTGCTCGCATATTGTATCATGGGGTTTTACACGATAATTCCACCAAGAATCACAAAACCGTCACTTTTTCTCAGTTTGAAGATGGAACAGCTGAGTTTAACTTCCCTGCACCATTCTCCGTCCTTTAACCTCTCTCCCATGCCCTTTTTATTGGTCTCCTCTATATCCTTCTTTTTACCTGTGCAGTTTCCCCTGATAAGCAGCATTAAGACATTTATAAATATACTTATATATATATTCATATATTTACGTATTTCAAAAACATAAAAGTGATCTAACCTCTGAAGAAAAGCCACACACACAACTTTTTTTGGCTCCATTTTTACTCAACTTTGTCTCGGTTGTAGTTAGTGGTTTGGCAGATCTTTGTGTATTTTTGGATCAAACACTCACGCCAGGGAACACAAAGGGTCCTGGTATGAAATTCAGAGGAAGACCTCAAAGAGGGGTATTTATTTTTGTTAAAAATAGTTCAGCTCATCTCTATCTGTATTGAAATTGGCAAAAGAATGGGTATGATTTTCATTTTTTTGCAATGCTTCATTTTAAACATTTGATAAAAATAGTCAATAACAAAAAAGCCAGTTTATTTTTACTGCAATGCAAATTTTTTTTCTGCTGTTCAAGTCCTAGATGACAAATATAGGCCATGGGGATAGCATGCTAAAAGGAAAAGCAGAAGACTCTTCCTTCTCATTTCCACTAAACTGAGGATGTAACCAAAAGCCTGCTAACCCCTTCATCTGGTACCTTGTGTCTTTCTCCTACCTATACACCACCTCCAGTCCCATCTTTACTTTTTTCCATGCTCATGTCAGTGTTGGTAACTTTCTCAATTACTCTGTGTTTCTGTCAGGAAGATTTATATTTGAAAGAGACTTTTGCATGCCCACTAGCTACCATTCCATCAGACAGCATAGCCCAAGACATCATTTAAGAAGGGCACCTCTCAAGTTTTTAGTGTACTCCTAGATCACATTTTTTCTCTACTTAATGTCCTGCTCCTGAAAACTTTGGCCCATGGTAAGAATCCCATGAAGGGTATGGTGGAGAAAGCAGTCTTTGTGGCAAACGGGACGTGTCCCCCATGTGCTCTCCATCAGGGCTCATCTGCAAGAAAGGTGGAAGGCTAAACCTCCTGGGTGCAGGCATCAGCTGCCAAAAACCACTTGGGCCCCACCAAAGAACCATGTGGCCATGCAGATTTACACCTCTTAGGGACAAAAGCTACTACCCAGAATGAGGTGGCGTTTTAATGTGGTGCATAGCTTTAATGTGGTCCATATCTCACCTCAGATCTGTAAGAAGTTAGCATTACTGACAGGAACATCTAAGGAAACTCAAGCTCCACAGTCAGCTGTGACCAGGAGCAGCAGCCCTTCAGAGGACTGTGAAGCGTTGTGTTATATAGGACCATGCAAGATTGTGTGTGGTGCTGTACAAACACAACAGAACAAAAGTTAATCCTTGCCCTGAAGAGTTTCGATGAGAGAAGAAAATATTCTTTACAAAAAAACCTCACCCCAGACATCCAAGTGTACAGGAATGAGTCATCTGGTCAAATGTTGTAGTGGTACCTGAGAAAGAGGTGGTTTCTCAGGACTGTGGCAAAACCCCTCCTGCCACAGATCATTTAGAGCACTCAAACTGCACTGAAGCTCATCTTACACTAAAAAAATAACCCTAATGTGTTTTTTTTCCTAGCAGACTGCTGTATGCAACATCTCATACCATGACCAGCACATTAGTCCTGTACTGGTGGGTGTGGAGGACATCAGGAAATCACTGTGTGTATTTTTAGGCCACTTGAGTTCTGGCAGTATATACCCTGGGATTTCAGCTCCGTCAACTTCCAGCTATACCATCTTAAGCCATGCTGAAGGAAATGGATATATTCTTCCATTTGATACTTTCCACAATAAAGCCAGGGAATTTCTCATAAATCACATCCTTGCTAGAGCAAACTGTGAGGTTGGGGAAGGGATAATGGCAACAACTTTGATTTATTTTTCTTCAACCAGCTTACATGTCTGATCTTCACAAAGGGACTTAGAAACTGCAAAAAACTTTCCATAACGTAATGCAGTCATCCAGAAACCAGACAAATGAAAACCACAGGTTCAGCAGAGAGACCCTGCCTTTCTCCACTGTGCAGAGGATTGTATCTTTTTCCCAGGAAGCATATTCAAGAGTAGACCATGCACACCGCACAAAGGGAAGATCACATTTCCTTCCCAGGTTCCTTTTGTTAATAATAATTATAAGCCAGCACTTCGCCTTGGAGTCACATGTCTACTGGTGAGAGATGTGCTATCTCTAATCCTGGTTCTCCTCTCCCATTATTGTTTCATTGACTACTATTGACTTTATAGTGCAGCTGGAAGCCAGAAATGAATAGGAGAATTGGAATGGCAAAACTGGTGGAGCAGGTTTCCCTGGCCAATGTTGCAACAGGCAGAAAATAAATAAATAAATTAAATAATGCTATTTATCAACAGCCAGGATCCAGGTCCTTCTAGGGTCACTGTGCACATAATGTTGCAGCTTGAAGACAATGGGCTGGAAAACCTATTCAATTCTTGGAAGTGCAATTACATTTCCATAGTCTCACTCCACACCTGAGGTTAGCCCAGTCTTACACGGCCTCTAGATTCACCAGCAGATGCCCAGTTGAAACAAACTCAACTTCAAATCTGTTTTTTTCAAATCAGACCTTCAGATCACATCCTCAGATGGCACTAATTCAGCAGGACAGTGAGAGAAAATCCCCAGGAGGGACTTCCTGATGTGAGGGAGTTACTGTCATGTTACGTTCTGGACAGGAGAGCCAGAATGGGACATAGAAAATTATCCCATGCTGCAATCTTGCTGCCATCATGCAAGGGCCCAGATTCTCAAGCTCTATGAATGGGCCCTTCTTATCAGTCATTTAAATGCATGAGCCGAGATTCTGTCCCGAGATCTTCCTCAGCTGTTTTAGTGACCCATTCTTAGCATGAACTACTACATTCCCATCACATGGAGGGATTAAATTCTGCAAGGAGAAGATGCAGAAATGTAATGTGCGTGTGCCATGAGCATCACTGGCTTTGCTCCACTGTGAATAACAAAGCCGCCCCACAGAAGACAAGAATAGGGTCTCTTCTGCTGAGACTTCAAAGAAAGCTCTGAACTATCCCACTCTGCCTCCTTGAGACAGGCAGCAGCCACCCCAAGCCATCTAATGGTTTACGCCAAGGATGGAGTGAGTCCAAAGGCAAGGATTTTCCCCCTACTTAGTCTGGTGACATCTGAGTCTGGGTCAGAGAACAAAGGGAGGTGGGGACAAGAGAGCAAGCCCTCTGGCTGAGAGCAAAGGGATCCGACAGGTACTCAGCCCCTTCCCCTATAGATGGAGTCCCATGTTTGGTGCTGGGCAGATAAAGAGGAGAGGTCACCATTAAGTCAAACTGGGCATGGATACTACAGCTGCCAGGAGAGGCAGCAGCCCAGTGAAGAGTATGATGATACAGCTTTTAACAAATGGTTCAGGAAACAATTCTGATTTTAAATGAACACTCCAGCCAGACCAGACAGAACTGCTTCCAGCACAGTCTGGCTCTACTGCGCTCTAGAAATCACGCCTTCTTAAAGGCAATTAGAGCTACTTACCCGAAAATGAAGTTACCTCAAGTTTCTTTTGAGATGTGAGGTTCTCCTAACAGTAACCAATGATCCCAGTAAACACTTTGGGGTACTTCAATCAGAGTGACATAAGGTGCTAGTCTTAATAAACAGCTATCCATGAACTGTTCAGAACTACAAGTGACAGTCTCTCAATTCAGAAAGGGTTGCACCCTTTACGCAATAATTTCGTATACGACCTCATCTTGGCAGAGAAAAGGAACTGATCAGTGACCAGATTAGTGGTTGCTTACATCCAAATAATTGTGATTTGACTGTACTTGCTACATTTATGCAAGTTAAATCCAAACTCAGTACTACATGTGGATGGCATGAAGTATTGCATGTAGATACTTAGGACAAGTTTCATGAACCTGAGGCTGGTTAGAGGAAAGAATTTCAAACAGAAAAAAATAATAGTCAGAAACACGTTCAGGGACATGCTGATGGTAACTCTGCGAAATGAACTAAGAGGGAATCTTGAACTCACGAAGGAAATCAAATTGCAAAACGGATGAGGACGTTGGCACGAAGAAAATGGGGTGGGAAGTCATATCCCTGGAGAAAATAACAGGGATAAGTGCACAATAGCTACTGGATTGTACATTTTTCTAGCAAGTCTCATTGGTAACTGTAAATGGGGAAATTTCTGATTCAACATCATGTGTAGCAGCACAGATAGCAGAAGATTTGGGGGACCCTTGGAAAGAAGCCAAAGAAGAGCAAAGTTCAAATAACCTACTGACAATCCCTTTAGCCCTGTCAGTGACAGAACACATGGATGAACTAACTACAGGTTAGCTGAAGGAGGTGACATTGAAGGTCTGGGTTTTGCAGGGCACTAGGTCACATCCCCTGTATAAACAGGATGATAGGCATATTGCTGGTGAGGAGGGAGAACTAATCTTCCTAGCCTGAGTCCAGCAGCAATCAAGGCATTACACAACGCAAGAACTGTGGGTTAAGGAACTACAAACAAGCTTGGCATGTTGCAAAATGATTTAATCGTGTGACAAAGAATGTGAAGAGAAGACTTTTTCCATTTGCTTTTATGTAGACATTAGGCGTCTGGATAGCAGGCAAGAGGAACTGGAAATTCTCATTAGTGAGAAGAAATGTAATATAATCAGCATTACTCAAATCTGCTGGTTTCAATTTGCATGATCGGAATGTTAAAATAACTGGTTATAACCTGCTTAGGAAAGATAGAGTCGGTGAAAATGGGCCGTGTGAATCATGCCATAAACTCAGACCATAGAATAGGAATTACTACACAGCCTCCATGAGAAATGTATGGAAAGAAAGACGGTGTTGCAGCGGACTTCCGTACACTGGAAGCTCCAGACAGCCACTGAGAAAGCATCCTGATTTGGGGAAAACTATAGGCTGTTTTCTAACACAAGGAGCCATCATGTGGTAACTCTTCTGGACTTCGTTCTGACAAAGATGAATTAATTACTGGGCTGAGAGTTGACGGTTGTCAAGGGAACAGTGAGGATGACCTGATTATATTCAATATGGGAAAACAGAGGGCTGTCCCTAACAGTTATATGTGCACCAGGACTTCGAAAGAGCTAATTTCTCAAACCCAAAGAAAATTAGGAATTAACTTGAATGTGGGGAAAAGCTGAGACAGGAAAAAATGTGAATGAAAGTAGGAACGTCCAGGAAAATTTTATTAGATGGCCAATAACTGCAAGCATACAAAAAAGAACTATCGCAACATTAGACAAAAGCTTTGTGGTAAAGTTGAGAGTAGCAATAAGGAATAAAAAAAGAATTTTCAGTGAACAAATGACAAAAGAATGGGTTTTTTAAACTTCAGAGATTTAAAAATGAAGATTTTAAATGGTAAAATTATCTAGGGGAAAATACACAGCCAGTAGGACCCAAGGCAACTAGAAGGACATTTTCAAAAGGATAGTCAGAACAAAGGAAACTGCAGTAGTCACTTAAGCTCATTACTGGATGAAGATAGTAAAAGCAGTAATGATAACATGAAGAGGCAGAAGCGGTTCAGTAAATATTCCTGCTTTGGTGTTAAACATCTTTGGAAGTTAAATGTCTATTAAAGACAAAGCAGTTCTAAATCAGCAGACCTAAATAATCTGCATTCAGGAATCATAAAATTGTTAGATGAGGCCTGTTGTGATTAATTTTGAAGGAGTCTTGTGAAATGGTACATTCCAGAAAACGGAAGGAACATTAGCACGATGCCAGTTCAAACAGGGCAAGCTGGATGAGCAAGGTAACTAAAGATCACTTACCTGAACCCCAGTCCAAGCAAAATGGAAAAACTGACATGGGACTCAACTGATAAAGAATAAAAGGACAAAAAAAAGGCAATTAATTCCCATAACATGGCATTGTGGAAAGTATGTCTCTCTGAATAAATATAATAGGGCTCTTTTGATGAGTTTACAGGAATGGCCAGTAAAGTCACTAGTCAACTGCTACGTGATAGTCCTTGATGAAGTGTTTCCCTTAGTACTGCAAAACAGCCTAATTACAAATTAGCATAACAAAATATCAGGAAAGCACAGGTGAAATGGCATGAAGAACAAAGTGACTGACAGATTTAAAGCAGCTGTCAACAGAGAGCTCTTGCTGAAGGAGGATGTGTCGCTGGTGAGAGTGGTAGTAGGCTCTGTGCTAGCCAACATTTTCATCAATGAGCCGGAAGCTTGAAATTACCACTGGTAATCATTTGTTGATGACACAAAGATTGGCAGATGGGTAAACAGTGTTGAAGGCATGGCAATCACACTGCCTGACTGTATCACTTGATAAATTAGGCCCTTCAAACAACACATGTTTAATGAAGAACATGCTAATATATGCATCTAGGAACAGTGAACACAAGCTATTCATTCAGCCCAGGGATGACGTTCTGGAAAGGGATAATTCTGAAAACGATTAAGGAGAAGACGACAACTGAATTTACCAAGACTAGGGCTCCCTTAGGGCTAATACAATCCCTCAAGATATAAAAAGGCTCATAGAAGAAGACGAACTTTCCATGGCACTGCTGAAAAAATGACAGAATGCTGCAGTCAGTTCTGCTTGCAGCTTTTAGAAGATGCTTGAACTTTGAGGGAGGGTGCTTATAAAAGAACCACATAGAAGTCTCTGTGGATGTAGAAAATTTTCTTATAGAGTGTGACTTTTAGAAAAGAAAAAAACCTAGGCTGCAAGGGACTGCTTCAGGCCACTCAAAGCAGGACCAACTTCAAAGCTAGCAAATAGCTCAAGGCCTTGTCTGCCCAAGTTTTGAAAATCTCTGGCAATCTCCAGTGATTTACCACTCTCCACAATGAAGACTTTATGTCCAGTCAGAAAATGCCCTTGCTGCAACTTGCGGCCATTGCTTCTCATCCTTCCACAGTGCCCCTCCATGAGAAGTCTGTCTCCACCACCCATTAGGCAGTGGAAAACAGCAAGCAGCTCCCCATTAGCCTTCACTTCTCCAGGCCAAGCAAT
This sequence comes from Gavia stellata, assembly GCF_030936135.1. NCBI lineage: Eukaryota > Metazoa > Chordata > Aves > Gaviiformes > Gaviidae > Gavia > Gavia stellata. The sequence goes on from NC_082595.1 coordinate 20,291,328, forward strand.
CCCAGTTCCCTCAACCTCTCCTCACACATCATATATGTCCCAGCTGCCAGCTATTTCAGTTGTCCTCTGCTGGACCATCACCAGTTTACCAGTACCTTTCTTGTACTTATAAAGGTCTATTTGTTTTGCCTATCTAAAGCCAGAATGAGAGAAGATTTAAGGACATGAGGCTTCTGTAAGCCAAAAGGAAAGGAAGATCAAGGATCTACAACTGAAAGCTGAAGCCAGATAAATTGGATTACAGTGCGGGTGCTTAGCTACTAAGCAGCCAGTGCAGATGCTGGACTCTCTATCTCTTGATGTCTTCAAATCAAGGCCAGATGCCTGCCTGGACATTATTCTTCAATCAAACGGCACAATCTTGCCTGGGCTCAAGGCAAGGCTAACAAGGCATGAAATTGTGAGTTGGTGATATGTGGACTGCAGGACCCAGCTGCCTCCAAACTATGAATTGGTTTTGGAATAGTGCATTCAAGGTCCAAACCACTGTAAGCTCACAAAAAAAGCCCTGACTGACTCATGGGAGAAATAAGATAAGCAAAGAAGAAACCAAATATACTATATATCAGATAGAAGAAAGAAGTTTGTAATAGTGAATGTCCCTGATTGAGTTTTCCCTGGTTGGACACTCACTGGACTTCTGGGGCCTGTGTCTCAGGAGGCTTTCTTGGCCTCTCAGAAGAAGATCCTGCAGCTGAACAACCTTTGGCGGTAAGGACCAGATGTCCAAGACATTCCAGTTCCTTAAAAATACTACCTTCTGTAATCAAAAGTGTGTGATTGACTTGAGGCCACAATTTGCATTTTCAGGGATATATAATAGATGTAAGTACACAGAGGTGTGCTTTGCGCAGAGATTTTGAACACCATTTACCTTTATTCAAATGGTAGAGGTGGCATATTCAGGCCTCAGAAGACGACTTCCTGAAAGGAGCATCTTCCCTTGTTGCTCACCCACAGGGCCATGAATTGAATCTGTGTCAGGTTAGACTGTAATCTCAGATTTAGGAGATTTACAGACTCAGTCAGTGGAAGGAAGAGTTGATGTGATTTACCTAAGCCTCTGTGACGCATTTGGCTTTGTATCACACAATATTTTTGTTAAGGAAATATGTAATACAAAGCACCCTTGAAACGATTAACAGTCAACTAATAGGTAGGGTTTCAAGTGTCATTCTAAATGGGGAGCTGTTTCTCACCTGTTTCCTGCAGAATTCCCCCAGACATCAGCTCTAGACCTTCTGCTATTTAACATTTTTACCAATCGCCAGGAAGAAGACATAACTCCATTAATAATAAAGTCTCATCCATCCTTAGAGAGGGGTGACATATGTGTTAAGCATGACAAATTGCCCTCTAAAAAAGCCTATACTTCTCCAAAGCTTAGAGGGAGGCCAGAAAACCGGCTCAGACCAGAGGTATAATTTTAGGTATCTAGTTAGGCTAGATGGATCCCACACTTAAAGACTGAGTTGATACTTATGGTGAGCTCCACAAAAAAGAAGGGGATATTTTGATCAACATCTTCAGGGTAAAAGAAATTTTGCAATTATCCGCTAGACTGAAAATCCTGTGAGGACAAAGCAAGATCTTTTGTCTGGCAAAGAAAGAGGCAAACTAGAAGCAAGGCAGCAGTCAACTAGCTACTGGGGTCGTGTACTGAGGGTTGTGATGAATTCTCTGCCATGGACAATCTTTCAATCAAGGCTGTCTGTTTCCTAAAAGCTTCTCTGTAATCCAAGCAAGTGCAAATTCAAGGTTGCTCAGTAGCTTGTGGCATATGTGAGTTAAAATGAAATTATCCCCTTCTGACCTTAAAAACCTCTCTATGTTATACCTGCAAGCTCTGCAGTTCTTAGCTTTGGAAGGGGTCTCCTTCTGCTGCAGTTTTTATTGAAGGGATAAGACTGTAACTGCTTGGCTGTTTCTTGTGATCTGGCAAGCAATGTCAACTCATGATGGCTCTGAAGAGGGCATCTTTTTGTCCAGTGATAGTGACTAGAAGCAGAGATGGCCGTATAAACACAACAGTTTGACATAGCCCATAGTATGATTTTCTGTTTGACATTTTTGAGACTAAGTTGTACCTGCTTTGGCTGGCAGATTGGTGTCTGGGAAAGGGGAATTGGAGGCTTCATCAAACTCTAGAGCAACAAGCACCCAGGCCAAAATGCAGACTGTAGGCTTGGTGGGCATTTTATATGGAAGTTTAGAGCTCTGCTAATTGATTGTCTGGCCTTGCGCTTCCTACTCAACAAACAGGTGTCTCTAAGAGCTCTTCCAGTGAAGGCTCACTGCAGGGATTTGGTACAACTCTCCAGGAGACCGGTTGAGCATTACTGGAGTTTTACTTAACAAGTCCTTTGCTAGTGCAAGAGAATACGGAATGAGCCATAGCTTACACCAGAATTGCTTTCTTGTACTTTGTTCTTGTGGCTTTCTGTCCTTTTTTACATTAGTTACAGCTCCTTTTCTAAAGGACTATTTTCAGGATGTTAGGATGTGTCCCATAGTCATACTATGTCTTATGTCTGGTGGTGCACAGAGTACATTTGCTGCTCTTGGAGAAGGCAACAGTTGTGTAGCTATTGAATGGTAGGCTTGATGACCAGAAAGACACTCCAGTGCTCTGGTGAGGGCCCCCCTTCCCAGGGCTGGCATTCTAGGCTGCAATCTGACTTTCCCCTGCTGGGATGGCTGCTGAACCAGCCCTTATCTCAGAGACGCTCTCATATGCTGCAGAATCAAATATATGGGAGAAATTTGATCAGCTAGAACAATAGGTTTGCATTGCTAGCTCGAACCTGTGTCTTGGGAAGCAGTGATTCATACACAGTATTACAGAGAATCATGCAAGCAAACCAGTACCCAGTGGTTTACACATAACAGGACTAGCTACACACACCTTTATTTCCCACTTCATGTTAAAATTCAATCTTCCTTCTATGAGAACAAGCATATGTATTTTTACTCTGTCATGGCCACTCCACTAAGCTATTTAGCAGGACAAATTCAGAATAGTAATAGCTGGAAAATAACCATTATATCCTGAATTTGCACAAAACCGTAAGCTCACCCAGCAAAGAGGTGACTTTGTTTTCCCCTCAATGTGGTTTTGATGTTCTTTCTCCTTCCTTTTATGCAAAGCTCTCCACCCCAGAAGGCAGGCAAGCAGCCAATCCACCTCTCTGCCCCACTCCAAAATAAATGTTAGATGCTAAAGAATGCACAAAAGGGAACTGTGAAAGGGCTTGTAAAAAGGGTTGCTGTTTTGATTTTTTTCCTAATTTTGAGCGGTTTTGTTTGTTTTCCACAGTGCACTCTGCTTTGTTCCACTGAGGTTCCTAAACTGTGGCTCAGCCTAACTGTCTGACAGGTCAGAGGACATCTGCCACACAGATAGACCTGATACACTAAAAATGCCACATGCCTTTCCTCTGCTACGTTCCTCCTCTGACAAAAACAACAGACCATGGGCTGATAAAACAAGCACTGCGTTGAGAGATTTGTCCAAAATATTGGATACCTCTGTGGTAGATCTGAAACATTGCTTGTTAGATCCACTTCCAGGGTGATGCAGATCTGGCATAGCTCCACCCAAGACCAGATTCTCAGCTAGAAAAAAACTCTTGACTGCAGCAGACCTAAAATGATTTACAGCAGCTGGGGACATAAGCCTACAGCGCACAAAATGGTGTGTGTACACACTGGATGCTCTGCTTGCCCTGTACAATCCAGGGAGTCTTTGCTCACTGGCGGTTACTTACTGGCCACTCTTCCTTTCTCTGAACTGGTATGTCTCACCATTCCATGTCCCAAATTTATGTCAATATAAGAAGACCGTGAATTATTGGGCTTGAGTGGCGATTATTGCTACTCTTCAAGAGATGCAGCCCAAAAAGCCCGCACTAGGAACACCAGGCTCTGAGATAAGCAGACACCATCCCAGTGCACAGCCAGGAGAAGATGTGAAGCCCCTGTAGCACTTGTTTCCCAATGCACTCAACAGAGGTGCCATCGAGGTTACAGTGCGGAATGTACGGTCTGGGGCAGGAGGTATGTGCTCCACACAGACCCTCGGAGCTCAGAGAGGCTCTTGCAATGCTGATGTTACAGTTGCACCTGCAGATGGTCAGTGCCTGGATGGCTTGGATCCAGGCTCCCTCATGAATAAAGCATGCGGAGATACTGAAGCTCCAGCTGTTGTGCCCAAATTCCACTGTCTGCTGCAGGGAAAGACAGATTGCTCACAAAAGGGCAAGTGTGAGTGACTGGCCACAGAGATCTGTTCTCCCCAAGCCATCAAATATTTCCATGTGCTCCATTCCAAAATATTGATGTACCAAGCCTTGGGAGTTTTATATTTAGCAAGGAACATAAATCACAGATGCGGGGGGCAGCTTCTGTAATGTTTCCTGGCTTATCAACTATACTACTAATAGCTCAGAGGGGCTTGTAAATTGGACTGTGAACACCACAGTGCAAGCAGGAGAACAACGCCATTTGCCTCTGGCATAGGCTGGGAAGTGCTTTCTAGTGATAGGTCCTCTGGGTCCTGTCAGACACCTCCTGGCAAGGCCCACAGGGGGCTGTGAGGTGTCAGTGAAACAAATGAGACTCCGCCAACTGACAAACCTCAGGGTAACACCAGTGCGTGGATTTCCCTGGATTTGCACTGAGTATCTGGGTGTAGGCTCCCTATTACTGTTGCGTCCAAAGGGAAGCCATCGAGCAGAAGAGGAGGGGAGATAGAGGGGGTGAAGGGGGCTCTGGGCATTATTTCACCTTCGCTGGAGTCCCAGCGTGCTAAGACACCCCAGAAGTGCACAGAGTTTTACCATATCCTTTTAAAGACCACGGCACATGTCCTAAGGCAGAAAGTGATTAAGAAGTCAGAGGGCTGGTGTCTTTCTACTTTTTCTTTCCTCTTTGTTTTCTTTGCTTTCTCAGCTAATAAGCCTCACACAGGTCCTATTCTTTTCATTGGAAAGTGGCTTGTAAATTCAACATTTTGGATAAATAGCCTGAGAGCTCAGGAACTCATGTAAACTGCATCAGCCTTCCCCTGGATGGGAAGGTCATCAGCCTTCCCAGCACATTCAAAAGTGATGCACTGGTGTGCTATTGCAAGGAAGGTTTGAGGCCTCCCCCTTTGAATTCATTGTTTTATGCCTCTGAATAACTCAGTGTTTGGTTTAATAATAATGTTTTGTATTCCTGTAGTTCCATCCATCTAAGGACCAAGAATTGGTTTACCAATGTCAAAGCATCTGTCCTCTTGCATTGAATTTTGACATCAACTAATTTTCTTAAAATCAACATTCTGACAGATTTTCCCTCTAGCAGCTTATCCTGGCCTTTAAAAATTCTTTTAAGCAGAATCTGAGACTGGCTTTCCTGCTTTCTTCTTGACTTTGCAGCAAAACTTGCCAAAAGGGAGAAAGTACACATCCAAAACAATGACAGTAATATGCACAAGGTCCTGCCAAATGCAGGGAGTGAACAGCCTGAAGGAGATAACCAATCACTCGCTTATTTACAGGGCTTGTTCACTAGTGGACAGATTATAATTTGAGCAATAGGAGGTACCCGATTTTGAGCAGATGGGATCTGTGAGCTGGCATGTCCCGCCCAGAGCTTCATTGTGACCCCATGCAGAGAAGCACTCGCATCACTGAAGCAAACACAACTGTACCCGGCCTAAGGATCTGCCTGCTGGGCTGGCTTTGCAGGAGCTGCACTGTGGGGATACAGTGCCATGATGTTATTGCATTCAGTTATCTCAGATTTAAGCAAAGGCTCAGCTCTCTTGAAGTCCTTTGGGAAAACTGCCTTTCCATAATTTCCCAAGTCTCTGGAGTTTTTTTGACTTCTCGCTCTTGCCTAAGCTCTGTTTCACCCCATGGTCCAGCCAGGACCATCACTGCAGCTTTTCTAGGTATTAATGCATGGATGTTCTTTTGCAAGTGAGTGCAATAATCTCCCTGGACCTGAGAAAACTTGTCTGTGGTCTGTTACAGTAAGGGTTTTATCAAGCCCATTTTCCTTTGTTTCTTTAATTGTGCCCAGTCCTTACCTTATTTTAGAGCTGGCTACCCACAAAGCAGCAGCAGCCGCAGTACAAATGTCTATAGGGCATGGCTTCTTTGTCTGTAACATACCCAAATCTCACATTGCTGGCAGGCTGACAGGGCTGCGTACTCTGGATACCCTTCTATTGTGCAATGGGATTTTACTCCATTTACTTTCCGTGAACTCTGTTAACATTGTGCAGGGCTCTGTTTGCGCTCCTGCGTCTATTTTAAAATGACACACCTTGTGGACTTCTGTCATTCAGAATTTTACAAATACTTCACCCTTTTTATGACATGTTGACTGTCGAAGCTAACAACAACAGTTTGTCACAGTTTTCTCCTTCTCTGTTGCCTCTGGCGGAGCTTATTTAACTCTTTCTGCGGTAATTAATCTCTCCTTTGCAGACTTCCCTTACCGCAGATCTAGAAAGACATCTACCACACACCTATGATACTATAAAACCTGCTGTTCTAATCCTTCTTTGCTGCAGCCATGTTTTTGCCACAGATGTCTTTCCCATGGCCACCAGCTTTTCTGGTGGCCTATACTCTCAGCCCATTAGGCAGGGGTTCTTATCTGTATTATTGCTGTGAAAGGAACCTTAGGAGTTTGGACCCCATGGTGCTGAGACCTGCATAAAAACAGGCTGGAACAGTGTTCCCTGATCCAAGATAGCTAACATATCTTTTTTTGGCTCATGTTATATTTTAATGCCTTGACATTACTTAAAAAAATGAATTACTGTGACCAGATGAAAAGCTTCCACTGGAGGTATTTCTCTGGGTACCTCCTGTCTCTTTATTTATTAGAGAGCACAGTTTCATACTCCTGAATGTCTTGGGGCTGGCAGAACAACCTGTCATTCACAGCCTAACAAAAGGAAGCAACTGCTCCTCCCACCCCGTATTAAATGATGTTCTGTGTTTACAAGCCTTTTCCAGGACATTCATATAATGGAGGTTATCCTCTGTCTGTTGAAACTTCTTTCCTGGGAATCTATGCTCCTGCCACCCATGAGCATTTAAAAAGCACAGTTCAGGCACTCAAAAACATAAGTCTGGGCAGAAATTGCAAGATTTCAAAAAATATGTTTGGAAGGGAAGAATTTTCTTCATTCGGATGTTGATATCAAGCATGCAGGCACATGAGGTTCAAAGTATTTAACTTTATTCTGGAGCTTCAAGCATTGGAAACATGCATTTAAGTTGAGGTAATGTCATGATTTAGCAAAAACATTGCCTGATAGTACACCCGCTGCCTTTTGATGATATAAAAGGAGCTGCTGGAGGGACGGAAGAGGGTGCTGTCAGCCTCAGGTAAGATGCGTTTAACAAAGCTGATAATAGTCAGTTCAGCCCCAAAGCAGGTAGCAAGGCAGAAGGATTTCTTCCAACACCTGCCCGCAGTGACATAGCTCTAGCTCCATGGTCTCGTTACCTCCCTGAGAGATCCGTAGCTCTTTTGAAATACTCTGAGGCAAAGGAAACCGTAGTCATTGGGCACAATCACCAGTGGGCCTGCATGATGTTTAAAGGCCAGAGCTAACCCCACAGCTTCATGGCGGACCTTGCCAGGGAGCACAGAGGAGCCCACAGACAAGGCACAGCAGGAAACCCTTGGAGAGGGGAGGTGGAGGAGAGGGTGAGGCAAGGGCAGCTAACCCCAGCCCCTTAGAGCCTGCTTGCCCCACTCCAGCTCCCCACTCCGAATCCTGCTCTGTGCAGCGCTTGGCCTCTGGGTTGAAGGCCTTGCTTGGCATCAGATGCCCAGAGGCACTGCATGGCATATTAAGCATCATGTAGGCATGTGATCCTAAGTCGCTGGCAGCATCCCAGCAGTCATATTCCCATTGCATTCCTTGGATATCTCCCAGCTGCTGGCTTGAGAAAGTCACTAACCTTAGTATGCTTCATTGTTCTGGCGGGTGTCTCAGTCCAGAGGGTGTCTCGTGATCTCTGTTGACCACTGCGTGTGCACTTGTGCGGGTCAGCCCAGGAACAGCTGAGCAGACGGATAGGTCTCCGTGGCAGGCACTGTCCCTAGCACCCACCGCCCGGAACCAGAGCTGCGGTGCGGCTGGACGAGTCTTTCCAGCCACGGCACGTCATCATCACTCCCACTAACGCCTTCTCCCGGGAGCGAGGAGAGGGGCGGTGGGCAGTCTAACAGGGTTTGAGCCCTAGTATGAGCAGAGTTTGGAGAGTGGATCGCTTGCAGAACTAGAGCCACGGGAGCACGCTAGCAGGAGCTGACTGACAAGCAAATTGTCCTCTCCTCAGGGCAAGCAGTGTTTATTCTCCATGCTGCCTGCAGTCCGCTACCTCTGAAGGCACAAGGTGCCTGGGTACCCTGGTGAGGGCAGTGACAATACAACCGAGACATGATTTCTCCTCTTTGGCTCCCCTGCCAGCAGGGCTGGCCTGGCAATGTGGACACATCTGCCAGAATGCTTTTTAGGGTCTGTTTGCCTTGGACTCAAAGCCACAAGGGCTCTTTGTAGCCTGCAGCCCTGCCACACAACAGTCCACATGCTTTTTCTCCCTGGGAATCTGGGATGCTGATGTATCCAAGATCCTTCCCCAGATGTCTTGCCAGCATCCACACCCTTATGCCAGAGCACTTATTCAAATAGGAAATAATCAAGCATGGGTCCTGGGCTGCTGCTGAGGATAAGGTCTGCCACTCTGCAGATAGGGCCTGAAGGCTTCTCTTAAACTCAGCTGCACAGGAATGAAATGCCTGAATACTGTCCCACTCATCTTTCCTCCTCCCTCCCTCTGGCTCTGACAACAGCAGGGCTGATTCTTTCACCAGACCGAATAGGCCAGTGCAACCCAGCACTCTGTGCTAGGGGATATTTCTGATGATGGGAGAAAGGGAGCAGAACAAACAAGCCCTGTCCCAAAGCAGGCAGCAGGGCTGAGGAATGAGTGTGGCCAAGGTAGCTGTGCTCAGCTTTTCAACAGGCACAAGCCACTGGCAAGGGCTCCTCTGCAGTGGGAGCCATGCAGCCATGCTGGTCACTCCCCATTTGAAGACTGCTTCTGAAGAGCAGGTCTGTGTTCAAGGTAAGTGAGTGATCCCACGTGCTCGCCAGTGGCTGCGTAGGGGATTGGAGGGCAGTCTGTCACTTGCACCGTGTGCGGTCTCGCTGCAGCAGGCAGGCACCATGTGCTGTGAGATGGCCAGAGACTGTGGAGGGCCACCTCCTGCCTTTGGTCACAGGTGACAGACAGGGAACCACTGAGCCCAGAGGCTGGACCAAGGAAGAATGGGAGAAGGGGGGTTCTATTTACTTGAAGGATGGAGAAGAGGAGATGAAGACAGCAGCAGTGAGAAGACCCAAAAAGGTTCAGTGACAATTAAGAAGACACCATGAGGTGCCAGGGAGAGAACGTTACCCTCAAACCTGACACAACAGCATGGTTGCTGCCATGAAATAACACCTTTCACAGCTCAGGTAAGAGGAGATCTGTCAGCTAGAAATTCATGCAACCAATACATGGGTCTGATGGGGAAAGGAAGGAAGGTGCTGTACACATAACACAAGATTTGCAGACATATACATCAAGATTGCTTGATAGACAGATCTTTGGATGAGGAGGGTGAAGAACACCTGAAGAAGAGACTCTGGAAAACACCAGCCAGTGGAGGAGGAAGAATAGGCTTGCTAGAGGGCAGGGACTTGACCAGTTGCTCACACAAGAACAGAAGCAATGGCAACAGAAAGGGACACAAACCCTCTGGTGCTGCAAGACCCAGAGGCAGGACAAGAACTGGCTGACTTAGGCTGGGATGATGGACCACTTTTAGCTTGTCATCATTTCCTATTATCTAGCAATTTTAGTTGTACTGACTTGGGTTAGGAAGTCAGGAAATGCTTCTCTTTTTCAAGCATTGTTGCATTTTTACGAGTTATTAATGAAATGACTGTAGGCTCCCCATGTGTCTGATACTATTAAACTCTTCATAAGCTTGGAGAAGCAGGCCAAGGTTCAGTGACATTCAGACTACAGGGGGTACCAGAGATTTCTCCCTTGCCTCTTTTTTAATGTACAATAAGTAGAAGTTACAATTATAACAGGAATGGAAAATATCTATGACACTTGCAGAAAGCAGGTCCAGTTTCATTTTATCAAACTGTTCGATAAAAAATGAAACTCAAATATACTGATGATAAACATTGCAAGATAATTCTCAGTCTTAAATGAAATTACTGATATATCATGTTGAAGAGGGTCTGTGCTATCTTTGAAAATATGCAGAAAGAGAGAGACTAGCATCTTCCATTTCCTGAAATACATGGATTGGGAAAGTCAGTATAAACTTCAGAGTCTGTTTCTTTCATGCAGTAAAACAGAGAGGTTGAGACAGCAGGAGCGAAATAGCAAGTAGCCAACAAGCCAATCTGCAGGCACAAGGAGGGTTAGGACTAATTGTTAAATACAAAACAGAGCATCTTGATTAGGGTCTTTCATTATGAAGCCATTTATTTGTTCTGTGATTTAAGTAACAATAAATCATGTAGCACGTGAGGTAGGGAGGAGATATGGGGAAGATGTTTAGCTGGTGGGAAAGGCAATGTTTTTGCAGCACTGGAAGTTTACCCTGCATCCACTTAGAGTTTTGCATACAGACAGCTACATTAAACAAACGTGCACCCAGTGAAGACCACCAGTCAAAAGCTGGGGTCTACAGAGTTCATGTTGCCTATGTAATCTACATTCACAACCCTGAGCATATGGCAGCATACAGCACTTAATTCCATGAACACATACTCTTTTTCCATAGGGCTTCTGCTGCTTTAACTGTATGCATGGTTATTCAGCTCAGCTATTTGTCCTCCTTACCCGGTGCATGGCCTGCAGGCCTGTTTTCCAAAAGCAGCCCTGTAAACATCATTACTGAATTTCCTCGTGGTCTTACCCTCAAATCAGAGAGCTTAAAAAAATCGATGCATGTTTCTTCATAGTGTGCATGGGAGAGGGGATGGTGCTGCCCCGTAATAAAAGAGAGAGATCAAAGTTGCCAGAAGTTTTTTGCTAATTGTGGGTGCCAAAATGAAGGCACTCAGGGACTGGCAAGCTTACAGCATTTTATACATTCAGTGTGCAGTTCCCACTGATTTCCATTCCAGGTGTGTGTGCTCAGCACTGCCACATATACTGTCTACAGGAAAAACACAGCACACAGCTAGTGACAAACAGAGAAAGTCTGAGTGGACTCTACTGCTGCCCATACAGGGAGGAGAGCATCTGTTTCTCCAGCGCAGCATCCCTCTGCCTCACCTATCAGACACTCCTCGCTGCTCCAGCCGTGACAGCCACGCTAGTGACATCAGTGGCACTCAGGGCAGGTGACCCAGAGCAGCTACATTCTCCACAACCCGATTCCTTCCCAGATCAGCCAGTCCTGTGTGCTGAAGGAGGCAGAGGTCATACCAAAATACAGCATGTGCTCATGTAACCAGAGAGCAGCAGCATGTCTCTTGAGCACAAGGCAGAGACATTCCTCAAGCTTGGCATCTCCTAACTGAGCGATCAACTCTGCAACTTTAACATGAGGCACTGCAACAAAAAACGAATCTTTTAAATAAAAAATGGAAAAAATATTTTGCCACATGGATTTGTATTGATCACCCATTTTGGCTGCCATGGAAGAGTTATTAGCTTCAGTCAAGTAATAAAGGTCTGCATTGCAGATTTGCTGCATTGAACAAGCTTTTATTTTCTTCATAGACCAGCCACTGGTTAAAGGAAAGGAGGGGATGGAGTAGGACACCCATTTTGGCTGGGAGTTTCACAGCTATTTGCAGACAACAGATGAATAGGAAGACTGAGGTCTCTTGGGTTCAGTTTCAGGGTGCAGGTAGTCATTGGGACGAGCAGCTGCACACCATTCTGCTGTTACAGTTTCCCTTACTTCTTTGTTTCTGTAGACAAAAGAAAAGATAAAAAGTATTAATAACAATCAAGTCCCCACCTCCGTATAAATCCATAAATGATAAGAAATAGGAACATTCCAGTACCTCTCCTAGACAGATAACATTATATATATTTTCAGTGTGAGTCTGGCCACTGAATCTTGGTCATGGTAACAAAAGTGTCTGAAGAAAGGTCAGTTGCATGTAAGTTTAAACAGTAGCTGATACTCTTGGAGTGAGTTTGATGCACAGTCATGGGAAGTAAAAATTGCAATTGATTTTGCTAAGTAGCTATTATTTCAAAGTGATAGAGGTCTTTCCCGCACTCTCTGGCAGCATCCGTTTCAGAATGCCTTGGAGACGTTACCTCATTAATTTTAATGAGAAGCCCAGACGTGCATCTGACACAACCATAAATTGTTCTTTCTGTGTGTGCATGTATGTGTGTGTTTAAAAGAGCTCCCTGTGTTACCCCGTGAAGGACCTAACTGTGTTACATGCTGACGTCCGCTATTTAGGCACACGTCATCCTGGCTCCACCACAGTTCCCTTTTCATGCTTTGGCCACCCTTTGCGAATTACCTTCGTGCCTCTCCCTGCCATACCCTGCACGCACAGACCTTCTTCCGTCTCTCAGAGAGGAGTGAGAGGTCCTTCCACTCCAGACACAACTCTAGATGGAGGCCATACCATCACCCCAAAAATACCCTCCCTCAGACACAGTCCAGACAGCCATATATTCATGTCAGTCCCACCCCGTGCCCTGCACTGTCCTGTTTAAGTCCTGCAGCCTCCTGGCAACCCCCCTCAAACCCTCTGGCAAGGGACAAGCTTAAGGTTGGCCCCATGCTGCAGTTCTGAGGATGGGCGATGACCCTGTCAGTGCCAGGAAGGGGACGAGAGATGTGAAATATGACAGCTCGCTCTCCTGTTTTCCCCATTTGACCACCCACCCCACTCTGAAGCTGACCTTAGAGGCACAAGCCACTGATGGAAACCATTGCTGAGGGAAAACTGCTCAGAATATCCATCATGGGAGGGATCCAGCTTTGTACCTCCTGTTAAGGAATGTCGTGGAAAACCAGCGTCCTCAAAGCAGCCCATTCACCAGTGACAGTGAGCTCAAATCCCAAGCGTCTTCTGTGGGCAGTGAGTGCTGGCTACTTAAGTGATGTTGCCAGATGGTACATCAGCTGTTTGTCCCTGCAGTTACACCATTTTATCTTACATAAGAAGCAAAATGAGCAGCAAAAGATCACCTCCTATGGTACCTGTGGTCCTAAAATGCCTTCCTCCCACACGCCTGCATATCAAAGATGACACACTTCCCCTTCCAGAAAGATCTTTTCTTCCTCCCTTTGCACAATAACCTTACTCCACAAGATGCTTAATTGTCCTGGGGAGCAGCTCTGCCTTCGTTTCTCATCAAGGCTCCCTGCCATTCCCTTTCCTCAGCTACTTGCTAGGCATTACACCACTGCATCCAGCTATGGGAGGTTTTCAACTCATCATCAAATTCTGACACTATCCATATCATCTCAGACTGGGGAGGAGATGTTTGGTTCGGTCTTTGCAGGCTTCACTTTGCCTGACTGGTGTTTACTCACTCAGCAAATACCCAAAATTAAGGTAAACTTTACCATCTCTCTGTCCTTGTAGGACTCAATTCTTGCACGGTTTGTCAGTCACTTGGGTATTCCCATAAGTGAGTATATTTCTGTTGTTTTTAATCCATCCCAAAGCATTAAAGGCCACCCACCAGCTCTTTAAAAAGAGATGCTGCGTCTGTTCAATAAACAAGTTATAGATCTGCATTTGTAAACTTTGATTCAACCCGGATACTCATGTGACTTAGGCTTCCTCTACTCTCTGTGTCCTGATTAGCATCTGCCCTTCTGTAAACATCCCATGTAGCTTGGCAACATGGACTCTTTGTGTCCTGTGTGACCACTTATGAGTGCATTGCCATTTTGTCTTAATTATAAAAGTAGAAAGTCTCCTCTGGTACTGACAGTATTTCAGAATTTGAGGGTGTCCATCTCACCCCAATGTTGCAAAGCGGCCTCCTCTCCAGTCTGACTGGGTACATGTAAATAGAAACCCAAAGAACTGCAGTTTTTGTCTCATCATCAAACCTATCAGTTCCAAGTCTTTGTCCCCTCAACCATATGTGCATAAATGCACTTTGGTTTTGCATGTCTTTGCTGTTTGCCAAAAGCAGCATATTTTTGTTAAATGGGATGCTTTTATTGAAAGTTTGTAACTAAATCTCCGTTGTCGGACTCATTGTTTTCTGTTGCAATTGCTTCCATGTTTATTGCAAACTAATCTGTTCTCTGCTTTCTGTTTACCCTGGCACCAGTTTCTGTGCCCTGGTATGCATCTCTAAGTAGATTCACTACCACTGGCTCACTGCTTGTTAACACTTCCAAGTGCTGGTTTCTCTAGATTCCCAAATATCTGGTGCTACTTATCAACTCAAGTCCACTTCTAGTAGTAACGTCCCTTGTGGTCAGTCTCCATGAATCACCCACTCTCATATCAGCTGCCAAACAGCCATTAATGAGCAAGGTTTAGTTTTAGCCAGCAAGCCGATAAAAATGGTCAACAGCATCTCCTGACAGGACGTCTCTTGTACAGCTGCCTCTGGGATGTTTCTTAAGGACTGAAGAGTAATCTCTGTCATGCTGGAATGGGCTGCTGATTTCCCATGCATCAGAGATAAAACTTTCTTCTGTTTCTTTGAAATACCGTTTGCTTCTAGACAAGCTCAGACTCAATGCAACCCAATCCTTTTCATTGCTCACCAGGCTCTTCTGAAGCCTAAGGACTGAAGCTGGGTTTAACAAGTTTGTTTCCTTCTGACACTGTGCAAGAGAGATGCTGCTGCCAGGGGTCCTGGTGTGGAAGACCAGCCATTCTTGCCTGGCACATGGTGTGTGGCAGCATGCAAAGAGTAAACACCATGTCCCATTCAGGCTGGTCGTAGCCAGGGAAGCAGTGGAAAAACTTTTTCCCTAACCATTACTTTTTCTCTGGTCTTGTTTTTCATGTTTTCCCCTTTCCTCCATCCACCAGCTCTCTGCCCGGTCTCTTCCTTCGTCTCACAACTTCCAATGTGGCTTCTTCTCTTTCCACCCTCAGCCTTGCATTTCTTTTTGTCTTTGGCTGGCTGTGCAAAATTACCTCCATCCAGGGAGCAGCAATTCTCTACACTTGGTGAACCGCTAACAGGACTCTGTCAACAAAGTGCCCACAGGAGCAGCATGATCTTTGCAAGCCCAGCCTTTTGCATCAGATGGAGGGAGCCACATTTTACAGAATATGGACCTGCTCTGCAGCTGAGGTCTGCTGTTTGAGTTTCCATCCCCCAGGTGCAAGTGAATCTGAGCTTAAATGGGACATGTTCTCCAGTTCCCGCTTCTAAAAGTAGAACCCATTTAACTCAGCAGATTGCCCAGCTGGAACAGGCTATTTACAGCTGTACCTGAAGCTCTGATAAGATAATGGATATGTTGTAAATACCTACCATATTATGTTGCCTTTGGTTAGTGTTTGGGATCACACATGAAACAAATGGCTCCAAGGACTGAATGACATCTCAGGGTTCCTCCTTGAAGCAAGCTGGGAATCCCATAGGACTTTTCAAGTTTGTTTCTTTTACTGGAAATTTCCTGGGCACCTGTTTAAAATAATCTGATTGCATGGTAAAAAGCATGCGTTGTAGCTGGGTTTCAAGGCAGGGAGTCAGGGTGGGCCATTTTTCCACTTCATTCATTTAATAGGTGTACATTTCACTAAGTGAGATTGAACCTGACATTTATTAGAATTATTAAGGAGTGGGGAAAGGAGTGAAGTGGGAGAGCTTAGAATAAGGAATTGAGCAGAAAACACGTGTGTACATCGTGGGGTGAAAGAGGATTTCTTCCTCCTCCCTCCCTCTGCCCTCTCCCATTCCCAAAATTTAGTCTGCTTTCAGAGCAGAGAGGAGAGAGGCTTCTGCGCAGTCACGCCGAGGTTCTCCCAAATTCTGCTGTTGGTGATGGATGGGGAAAGTGCAGAAAGAGGCTATTGGAAGAGGGTTTGTCCAGCCCAGGTAGCTGCTGCAGGCAAAACCTACATAACAAAGATGTGAGGCAGGCTGGTCAGGAGAAGAAAAGAGCGGCATGGGTCATCTGTGCTCCGCTTTTGTTAGTGCACAGGGAGGATTTTCCAAGGGAATTGGGCGGGAGTTAGGGTGGCTCTTGGGGATGGGGCAAGGGAAAGACAGCAATTTCCAGCTCTCGTTTGAGGTGGGCGCTTAACCCTATCTCCTCTGCACTGCAGTCCCCACAGTTTCCCAAGAAATACTTGCAGACCAGTGTTGCCCTGACAGCTCCCATGTGGCAGGAGGCAGCTGAGGCGCTGCTCTCCACCGACACTCAGCGTAGCTGCTCTCATCTCCGCCAAAATGTTTTGCAGAAACCACCCCTCCAGTAGGACTCCTTACGGCATCCACACGTCGTTGCGCTCACAGACCACACACGAGCTGCAGCCAACACTGGATGGTCCATTTGCTTCATGTTGTTCCTCCTGGAGAGGAGGGAGATCCCATTAAATGTGAAAGCCGTGCTCTGCCATCTGCCCCGGTTTCCTGTCCACGTGAGTGCTGTAAGAGGCAGCCGGTGTTAACCTTTGGGGCACCATGCAGAACTCATCAGCATCTGTCCTGAGGTCATTAATAAGGCATACTTTTTTTTTTTAAAGTTCTATTTAATTGCTGGACCCATCCATCCTTTGGCTCTGTGCGTCACTGTGGTTATATTCACACAGGCACTCCCAACCTGAGGAGCTGGAAAAAAGCATCCCTTGAATCATGCCTGAAGCGCAGCACAAGACGTGGTTCTCTCCCCCTAGCAAACCATAATCAAGTTCATATGTGTCGCTTAAACCCACTATTGTTTGTGCATCCAATAACTGCTGCTCGACCCATTAGGTGAAACAACTGCAAATACTAGGCTCTTCTGGCGCCAGAGCTAGAACCACAGCAGAGCTGCCGGAAAGTCAGGAATACTTATAAGGCAACAAGTCAGCAGCTGGGCTGTTACTCCAGGATTCGGGAAACATCAGCTCCCTTCCAGGTTCGGCCGCCATGCCTTCATTTTCGCTCCCACCTTTTGTCCATTCTCTCAGAGGTATAGGCTCTCTCCCTCATTAAGAGCTCGTACAGTGTCTAGCGTAACGGGGCCTTGACCCTGTGCAGCCCCAGGCCCTGCCTTCATAAATCAAGGATAAGAATGGGATTACAGCACTGTCACCCGACAGTAATAACATGTACTCCAGGTCAGAGACACTGAAGGGCAAGAATTGCTCATTAAGGAAGAGAAAAATATGGGATTTTTTGCTTAACATTATCAGGGAAACATGTTCATTCATGTTTACAGAGTTACTGTAAGAGCTTCCTGCAATACAGATATCCTCTGATGGCAGAAGTGGAACTGTACATCGCTGCACTAGGCTGACCTCCAAAAGTGAACAAAGTTCCCAAGACAGACAGAGGATTTGGGGCCTGGAGGAAAGCCCCAGGCAGCGCTAAGCTCTTTGGCTGAAGGGACCCTCCATGCTATGCCAAACCGCCAAGCAGTCACACGTTCCTCAGCTAGACCAGAGCCAGTGGAAATAAGCCCCCAGCCCTGCTGCAAGCCTCCCAGCTCTCCCGCACTGGCATGAACGGCTGAGGCCCCAAGGTTGGATTCACAGGCGTTTTAGCCCCACCACTACAGAGGTCTGACCTTTCCCCACTTGGCTCAAAATGTAGTTCAGGGCCCTGAACTACAGGGCAAACTTTGCAGCCTCTGCCGGCCTCCAAGGAACTCTGGCCAGTACTGGCATCCCAGCATAGACCCCCAAGTGTCTTCGTTTTAGGAAGAAGAGACTTTATTCTGTAGGTTTGCAGCCTGGCTTTTGCTTTCTTAAAGAAGATATTTTTCATTTAAGCAAAGCAGCATTTCTAACCCGCTCAAAGATGCCCCAGCTCTATGCTTCCTTTCCAAGAAGTAAAGTTCCTCTTGGACTTGCAGAGAGGCTTTGAAATATACAATTATTGGAGAGCCAAAAAGGGAGAGAGCTAAAAAGGGAGAGAAGGCATCCTGTGATGTAGTTTTGCAAGCCAGTTGTACTCACATCTAACCCTGCTTGGGTACCTGGCATCCTGGTGACACATCTAAACAGTGGCAGGTATGGGTCAGGTGTGAGTTCTGCAGAAACGGGGTCCGATACAGATAAAGCAGCCTGGCATCCTTGGCAGACTGAAGCCTGAGCCCTTCACGTTCAAAATCTGGGAAATATTTTCCTATGTCTTGTTGGGATTTTGGTGATTCAGATAATCTGGGGTTTGAACTGGCCCTGCTGCAGAGGGAAGGCTGCTCCTTACCTTCACTGCCCTGCTCGAAGGGAGGATCAAAATTTCTCAGGGCTGCAGGCAGGGCAGAGGTGAGCACAAAAGAAGGTTCTGAAGTTCCTGTTGAAAGCATTAGTGAGGGACTTAGGGAGACCTGACTTCAGCTTGGCCAAATCCACTGAATAGTCTGGGGCAGGTCATTTCATCTCTGGTTCCCCGGTTGTAAAAGAGAAGAAAACCTTTCCCTACCTCAGAGTAAATCCCTTGGTTCTTGTCAAGCACTTAACTACGACAGCAGTGAGGGCCATATAAATTATAATTACACTGAGTGCCTGGTGCTGCTGCCCGGAACTAGCACTTCATTCTTTAGTGCACAAAATTTCTTTTTGGTGGGGAAATTAGCTGCTGCTGCAACCCTAATTAGGTTCCCTGTCTTGAATGACTCATTTCAGCATATAGAAATCAGTTTTCTTTGTCTCTAAAGGAAGCTTGAAATCATGTTTTGGAATTCAAACCAGGTTATATTTGCCCATAACACACAGCCCCCAAAGTCTGGTTAGGACAGGGTGGGGAGCCAGGGGTGTTAAACTTAGAAATGGATTTAATTAACCTTTGCTGTTTATTGCTTGCTTCCAGAGTTCAGCCAGGTTAGGAAAAGAACAAGGAATGGGTCACCCAGTGTTTACATGGGGCTTTTGAAGAATGGCCCAGACATTTATTTCCCCCCCTTGTTTCTTTAAACATTCCGAGTTTAAAGTTGTGGCTTAAATTTGGAGCCAAGGAAGGGGGATGTTGATTCAGGGAATGGTAAATAGGTAGTGGTAGGAGGCAATATGAACTTCTCTGTGCTACCTTTAACATCAGTGTACCTTTCTACTTCCTCAGCTTGCTGCGTGCAGAAGGCGATGGGAGAGCCTCAGCACCGGGGTGACAATTCTTTTCCATGCTGTGTAGCTTTTTGGTCATCTGTCTTCATACTGTTCCCCTGTGAAGGATGTTTTTCACTCACTGTGTGAGCTGCAAGTGTAACAAATTAGCATCTCGCGAATGTTTTGGTGAATCCCAGAGGTACCTTTCCCTACGAGGTGTCTTTCTGCACCCCCTTCCACGCAGAGCCTCCATGCCCTGACCATATGTTCATTTCCAACAGGAATGGACAGATCTGCCACATCCTGGGCGAGAGGGTAAAGAAACGTATTAATGCAGTGGGCCACTTCGTTTTGGTCCTGACAAAGTCTTTCTGTTTCTCCACACCGCATCTGCACCCGCACAGACATTGGTACAAGCACAGCCAGAGAGGTGAGCAGGGACCTGCTGCAGGGGCAGGCTCTGCAGCCCTAGAGTCCTTTCGGGTTTTCTTGGGCTCAGGAAAGGGGAGGAGTGGTCAGCCTAACTGAAGGAAGATGCCGTTTACTTCTCTTCTCCCAAATGAGTCATACCCAAATCAGTTTTTCATTGAAAATAAAGTTACTGTGCACAGTGTCGCAGAGTGAAAAATTGTTTTTCAGGGCTAGATGAGCCTGTCCGATGGTATGAAGCAAGAAGCCACACAATTTAAATAGCTGTCATCAGACTGGCATAACCATGACAAGAAGCTCCAACAGTCGGTCTGAAACTTAAGAGTGACACAGGAAGGTTTGGGAAATTATTAAGCCAGCAAATTGCACTGTGAGTGGGAAAAGAGAGACACAGCACTTTTTCAGCCATTGATTCTTACTTTTTTTTTCCTGGTTAGAGAGGAGAGGAGAGGAGAGGAGAGGAGAGGAGAGGAGAGGAGAGGAGAGGAGAGGAGAGGAGAGGAGAGGAGAGGAGAGGAGAAGACATATGACGGAAAATAATAAAACACACATAAAAAGAAATGAAGGAATTTTACAGACTTCAAAAAGCAGTGTTTTGAGTTCAATATGTGACAGATTCCTTCCCTGAAGACGTTATATTAGATTTTTGGATGGTATAAACCCATTTACATCCACTGACTTTGGTGAAGTCACACTTATTTACATCAGTTGGGAATCTTGTCCCACAAACTAGTAGAACAAAAGAAGAAAAAAAGAACAAGGAGGTCACTTTGAGATATGGAGATTACACAGGACAAGGTTTTGACTCAAATGTTTTTTGTAGCGGCAGCAGTGTCAGTCTGCAGTAACTCCATAGCCTCTCACCCGGAGCTTCAACAAGAGATCATCTGAGACTGGGAACTCAGTAGGGTATAGGCACAAAATCTGTTGTAAAGAAAGAAATGCCCTGCAAACAGAAGGGAAATGGCTATAGCAAACAGAAAGGAAAAGAATATCAAATATCAGAGCACCCACATGTTTTTCACAGGCTGCCAGAGCATAATTCCCTCTAACAATCACTTGGGAGATACTCCATCATTCTGTAATGATTGCAAGCTGTGCATTGAGCTGGAAGTTGAAAACAGTGGGTCCTCCAGTAGGGTGGGTGTGATGTCTGCAGTCATGCTTTGCTTTCACAGAAAGAAAGAAAGAAAGAAAAAAAAAAAAAGAGTGGATGTCCTTTGTGACAACCTTCAGCCAAGAAATGCTGATGCTGATTGACTCAAAGAAAGAAAGAACAGTTTTCTCGTAAAGTAAGCTCAACGAATCAGGGTGGAAAGACGACTTTACAGTTAGAGGACAACTCAGGAGACAGTAAGCCAACACTTGCTCCTTCCGCAGAAACAGAAACAGAAACAGGAATTGTTCGTTTCTCTTTGTTGATCTGTAATGTAATGGGAGTCGAGATGGTCTCTCATTACACTTTTGGACAGAGTCTGGGAGAGTGAAACCTCAGTCAGGGCAAAGCACTTCTGGAATCCAAGTGAAGATGAAGATGTCGTGGAAACTTGGATCCGGATAATCCAAAACATTCCTCCAGCCTCCAGTGGAAGGCCATGGAGATGCTGCATGACAGTAAGTGACAGTATTTGCAAAACAGAAGGGGATGCAAGCAAGCTTGCTTCTTTCTCATTATGGAGGAGAGCATAGTTGATTCAGCCTTAAATGGCCCCTGGAACATGAACACACAAAGAGAAAATTTCCACTTGGACTGAAATATTGATTCAGTTGGTGGAAGCCAAATTCTTCAGCAGATTAGGTAGACTGATAAGGTTTTTTACATCTCCTTTGGCATGGAAAGCCCAGGGTTGAACACCTTTGATATATTTATTGGGTACATTCCAAAACATTTCCCTGCACAGATGCTACAAACCCTGTAAAACTTGAAGTGTCTACTGATGACATAATTGTCTGGGACAGAACTGTCACTGAGTATCAGGAATTATTTCAGCATGCGCTTACTGAAGTTGCAAGTGGGGAAAGGTTTCAATTAAACAAAATGATGTTTCAGTTAAAAAAAAAAAGAAAGAAGAAAGAGAAAGAAATAAATATCATAATTATCGAAGATGCTGACCTTAAAAAGATAAATTTAAAGTTCTGGCTCTCATACATGTTGTGTACATAAGTTCACGACAAGATTTTCACAACCTGTGTGAAATGACTTCCCAAACACTGCCAAGGCAGAGTGACAACACAGAAAGTTTAACCATTTGTAGTATGTACTGATATTAATCCAGGTTGAATTTTTTTGGGCCTATTAAAAGCAACCAAGTTCTACACAGATGCTTCAAGTGGTGATTCAAGAGCTCTACTTCACCCAACATGTTGCATGACTGAGTAGATGTCTATAGTGCATGCAGAGAGCAATGGGGGTAAGAAAGCAAATACTTGCACAGCTTAAGAAAGCAATGCTAGGTCTTACACATGGTTGTCCTGATTTGCCCAACTCTCCCAAGGGTTATAAGCAACACAAGCAGACAACAGTTCCCTCTGAAACTGGAAGAGCACACTGTGAGCTTTGAATTGATGACCCAGGATATGTTTAGTCACAGCAGACATGCTGTTGAGAGCATATGCTCCACTTGTCAGCACATAACCTGATGATGTGGAACAAGCAGGAGCAGCTCATGCAAACACAGTAAAAGCATCGTGTGCTTCCTCTCCTGAGACACAGGAGTCCTCCAAGAACAAAATAGCGCAAGCATCAGTGCACGCAACAACTGAAAACTCATGTACGCGTTTACTCTCTGTATGTGTCCGTGCTTCTGGGATGAAAGAAGTAGAAAGCAGGTGAAGCGGATGAGGAGGGCATACATAGCTGTGTCTAGCTATTTCTGCATTCATTTGGAGTCAGGGGTTGGCTCACCCTCTGACACTGATCAGCCCAGCCACACTGAAACCTAAGCCAACAAGACAGATTTCTGCTGGTGCAAGTTGGCATTGGTTCACTGACAAAAGCAGGTCTCATCCTTGGGTGATGTGAAGCAGTGTCATCCCACTAAAGTCAGTGGACCAATAACCCAGCCTTGGCTCTGGAGAAAGTCAACAGAGCAGCAGCACTCATCAGGAGCGGAGATTTCGGCCCCCTCCCTTTTGTTTTACGGTAGATTAGGAAGACGGATTTCTTCAAAAGACCAGTGAGGTGCACAGACAGCAGAGGGGAGGGGAAGGGGAGGCAGGGAGCCAAGGTAAGGAGCTTTGCCGGGCTCATTAGTGCGGGCTCCGAGCTGGTGCTGCCGGAGCCAGCAGTGGGACAGGCAAGGAGGAGGTGGCTCGGGAGGCTGAGTGGGCAGCTGCCGCAAGGCGGAAGAGACAGGCACCGAGGGACCGGCTGCGGGCTGGATGAGAGGGCAGCGGGCGCAGGGGATGGGGCCAAGAGGAGGAGAAGGGAGCAGGAGCCAGCAGCAGCAGACGTGGTGCAAAGGCATCCGCTGTCCTCTGACACATTCGTGGTGTAACGGCAACAGCTACACCACGCTCCAGGTTGTGGTGTAGCTTTTCTCACGCCATCATTGTGCTTCTTCAGCAAATTTGCTGGTGTGCTGAATTTAGAAAAGTAATCTTTAAAAAGAGAAAGAGGGAGACAGGGTTTCAGTAGAGGTGCTACCACCTAATGCTGAAGTTGCCTAATACTTCTTATTAAAAGGCTGCTTTCAGTTACTTCTAACTTTGTCACACTGACCATCTGGCCTGCAATTCCCCATGCTGGGTGTCTGCCTCGAGCTGAATTTGTTTTGTTCATTTGTTTTTGCATTTCTGCTTAAGTGGTGCGGCTGTTTCTGAGAACAAGGAGAAGAAAAATGCATTGTTTCCCTCATGGTGAAACATTTCTACTGGTCTGTGACTCCCATGCCTCAGAGCAGGCACCCAAGTACAGGACTGCCCTCGTATCAAGGATGTGCTCTTGGCAGCCTCGATAAAATCTACTGCTGTTTGGCCACCTTAAAAGCCTCGGAAAACCAACATTTGAGTTTTGTCTGCAGAAGAGGCAAGCCAAGCACTTGTTTTCCCTGAAGGTTTCCTGGATATCTCTCCTGGGTTTGTGCCCCATCTCTTCCAGCTCCTCTGTGGCACCATGCAGGAGATGTAGGTGCACACGTGTCCCTGCATGGGGACATGAGGATCGAGCAGGATGGCCTCTGCCACCACTCCTGCTGAGATCTCTGGCTGTGAGAGGACTGTACCCACTCTGCCTTCGAAGGCAGAGGTAGGTGGAGACAGAAACTGAAAGGAGTTGGGGGCTAGGAATGAAAAAAACCATAAGGCACCAGCCAGAGATGAGAGGAGATGGGGTATAAGTGAGAGAAGGAACAAGACAGAGGCAGGGAGTATCATGGTACGTGGGGGTACATCACTCAGGGTCTAAGTAATAGAGCAGGAGCATTAAAGCCATAGAAAGTTCTCCTTCAGGCAGTCTGTGCCTGTACACCTCAATGTCCCTTGGCTGCCCAGGCTCCAACACCAAACCCAGCGTGTTCCTGTCCCTGCAGTCTGTGGGGCCGATGGGCTGCTACCCTCCCGTCACCTCAGGTGGCAGAAGGCTGCAGATCTCCAGCTCCCTGTCCCCTGGTGACTTGTGCCAGGGTCAGCCTGTCTCCACACTGTACACTCTTTAAGGGGTAAGAGACAAAGCTCTGAAACTTTGTTGTGGTTCCTCCCGATAAGCCTATGCAATAGCGCAGGGAGAACTATGTTAAAGGAACATTATGACTGCACAGCAGTGAGGAAATGCTGGTCCAGAGGCTTTCCATACAGCATTAATTCATCTCCTTTGTGCCTGTGTGTTATAGTACAGACTTTAATTACATGATCACATAGTGTTTTGTTGGGTTTTTCCCACAGGACCCCTGCATCCTTTATTGCCAAGCTGGAGGGGTGTGGAGGAAATGAGGAAAGAGATTGGAGGTGGAGAAGAGATGATCTGGTCATTAATGCAACTGAATGCTGCCTAGCCCTGCTCCTACTACTGAGTCCTTGTGTGCTACTGGCAAGTCACTTAAATAAGCATTTTCTAAGTTGGCCACTACCTCCCGTTCTGTTTGCCAAGCTACGGACACCTGGGGCCAGACTGGCAAAAGTGCTGAGCATTCTGCATTGCAAGCAAAGTTGCTGGGAGCTGTGCCTTCAACATGAAATTATGGGAGTGCCTGGCACTAAAGGTTCAAGAAATCCTGGCCACTCTTAGAAATTCCCTGCCCCACACTCCCACTCTTCAGCCAAGGATGTGTTTTGCCCTTAGAGGTAGTTCATAGCAGGCAATCATGGGTTTGCCAGTGATTCCCTTTGGGTGGCTTCAGTATCAAAACCTGATAACAAGGCTGTTCTAGGGGCTGCTTAGCTCACCTTTCTTCTGTCATCTCAGCTCCATGTTCTGCCCAAAGAGGTTCTCAAGTGCTCATTTTATTTATTCATGAACCTTCCACAATATTAGACTTTTTTGTCCACACACCATTCTCCCTCCCTGCTCTCCTTCCTGGTTCTCTCAACACTTTTTGTTTTTCTTTTTATTGTTCTTTTCTCTCAGTAAGTGCCCAGCTCTCACATTCACAGAAAACAATTGGTTTTGTTGTATATCTGCAACTTTGTCTTTCACAATAGTCACTTGGAGGGTAAATTCTCTGCAGATTTAAGTAACAGGCCAACGTCTAAACATATACAGCACACACACACAAAAAAAAAAATCCCAAAAAAGCAAATTTGTGTAGCTGTAAAGTGAACAGCTAGAGTTGGTGGTCCTGACTCTAATGTCTATCCTCGTTCCACTTTGGTAAAATGGAAGTGGTACTAGCTCCTTCCTCTTTTCATAAGGGCTGTGGTAAGGGGAAATCTGTTCATGTTTGTGAACTGCTCAGACTTAGAGTGAAAGTGTCACAGGAAAGCCCATGAGGAAATGTAATCAGTTTGTGTTCTAGGCAGAGCTTAAGTGGTGTTTAGTAAATAAGGTCTGAGGTCAAGTGATGAGGGTAAGAAGAAATTCTGAGCAGTTACCCAGTGACCACAGTGACTATCGGTCCTATACAGTGACGATCCTGTGACTGTGACACGATGCAGATGCATATAGAAGTTTGAATTAAGGCATGAAGAACGATCATGACTTTAGAATTTCTTATTTCTGAGCATTTCATGTTTCCAACCTCAGTGTTTTTTAATGTCATTATAAGAGGTAATAAGGACACTGATAATATAAAATTAAGTTCCCATCTAGCTGAATTACTATGCAGTTAACACATTTCGAAAAGAATTACTTGGTTATCCATTTGTCCTCTGTGACGTTATAGAACTGGACTTTCTAGGATACATGCCACGACCCACTTTTGAAAGCCCCAGGCAAAGAGCCTAGGGAGATATTCATATTCTTGTGCATTTCACTGTTTAATTTTTCCCCACAATACTCAGGTTACATTTTCCCTTAACCCAATTTCCTCCCCTTTTTATACCTTTACATACAAGCAAGCACCATGTTAAAGACTCATTGTCCTGACTGCTCAGAAACCAGTAAGTGTGAACAGGTATTAACATGCCCCTACAAATACAGCCAGCCAATACATAGCCAAACCAAGCAGGATTGGGTCATTCTCCTGTTGCGCTCTTCAAAAAGGCGAACAGGCTTGGATGATTTCTCCAGACCCTCAGTCCCTGCTATTGCTTTTCTTTGAAGACCATCCAGGTTATCACCATCTCTCTCGTTTGGTAGGCCACTGATTTCAGAGCAAGATCATAACTTCCTCGTCGTGTTTTGTGTTCTCTTTATGCCAGCAGGACCAAACTCCACTGACCGTCCTTGTGGTCACACTGCATGCCAAGATCTTATCAAATCTGCTCCATGTATTGGCCCACCTATCACCTTCCATTTGTTGAGCCCCACATCTGGCTTTAACCAACACACTTGCAAGTTCTTTCAATATCACATCTGCCAAGGTTTTTCCTCCTTTCTCATAGGCTGTGTATTTTGGGTTGATTAATAGATGTTTGTTTTGCGGGTTTTTTTTCAAGATGAAATGGTGGGGTTTTTGGCTGGCTTTCTGCTCCTCCAAAGTCACATTGTATTTGTTCTCTGCCTAAACTTGCATTTGCAATTCAGCCCAGTTAAATAGCATTTGTTAATGCCATTAATGGGCTTTTAACTCCCCGCAACCCGATTAATAGTGGAGATATTAAGTACACCCAGAAGTAATGTTTACAAAAGCATCCACGTGATTTAGAAGCATGAGTCCTGTCAAATGTCTCCACGTCAGCTGTGCCTTTGAAAGTGAACTTCACAGTCTGGCATGGACCCAGAGAGCTGGGAGCATGCTCCATTTTTTGGGGGGGGAGGGTTGCAAGCTTATTCCTCTATAGGACATTGGGGTGAGCATCAAAACAAAGTTGATTTGCATAATTGACATTTTTCCTTCTCTCCCTGACTGCTAGCAGTTTTTACAAGATCTTGTTTTCTGCCTTACATCCTGTTCAGCAACTCTTCTTGTTTTTTCCTTGTGTTTTTAAGGAAGCAATGGGGGCTCTCCGTCACTTCAGGCTCCATCTCATTTGTGCATGGATAAGCTCTCCAGTGCTACTTGTTTTTACAACCTCTCTTTCTAAAATCCTTTCATCTTTCTTTGGCAGCAAGAACTCCCTTCAAATTCCTCTTGAATGTACCCTTTCCCTGCAGCAGGTACTGACTGAGCATTCAGATTTGGTTGCTTTCCCTACAGCAATGGATATTAACATGTCTAAATAAATACACTTATTTATGCAGGAGCCAGACAGGTATCCACAACAGACACTGTTTGCTGTATCCCTCTAATGCTCACCTTTCTAACAAGCCTCACAAATGCCTTATCTCAGTTGAGCCACCCTCAGTTTGCTTTCAGATCCCTGTACGGGCCAGTCCTAATTCTGAGGGAAGAACAAGACTAGACACTTAGCTTCTTTCCTGGGCTGCTCCTTCAGGAAGAGATTGTTTACACCTCAGTACATCTGAACAATTTCCCAGAAAGGCCGCTAGCCTCTTGGTACTAATGCATCGCAGCAAGAGCTGCACAGCTCCATCTCACTCATTGCACAAAAGCACTGAAGCTCCAGGGTCCCACAACCTGCTCCAGCTGTGAGTTCTTCCCAAACATTCATAAAAGGAGGAGGGCCTACCTTTCTAGCCAGTGTCCATAGAATTAAATTGCTGCAAATCTCCACGTTGGCATTCCCCGACCTTGGATCAGTGCTGACCACCTTAAAGAACAAACACGACTTTTGCATCCATCCCCTTGTTGATGCCCTGCAGAACCTTGCTCAACTGCATTGCATTCACCATCTGAATTAGAGGTATGGAGCCAGTGGGCCATCCACTGTGCTGGCATACAGAGACGGTTCCCGTACCAGCTCTGAAGAGCCAATTAGTCTTGCACCAGACACCTTACTAAGCCTGAATGACATTCATCAATGATTCAGCAGAGACTTGATGGTTTTTGGCTGCTGCTTTCTTGTTGTTTGCATGGCAAAAGAATGCCGTATATCATTGTTTGTGGGCCTTGCCTACACTGCCTTCTCTGAGGTTTGCTATTTGACACAAACTGAACTGTCAAGGGATGATCATGCTAGATGAGCACATGCTTTTGGCTCCTCCTCATGCAGCAGAGGAGGAGTGGTTCCTTGTCTGTAGGCAAATGCACGATGTCCTAGCAGACCTGCTTCTCTCTCCCACTGACAGCTTTTAGTCACCAGACCACTTGCAAAGACCAAGGTACAGGAAGGAAAGGAGAGGAACCTCCAAAGTTTCTCCATGGAGTAGGGGAAGGATGGGATGTGACTGGACACTGCACCAGTTCTCTGCATTTCCATACTACATATAACTAGATATTACAGAAGAAGTATACTATTTAGAAGTCACAAGATTTCCTATCAGCTGTTCACACAGATGGCAAGGATTGTCTATATATATATATATAAAAATATAAAATATATATATATCTAAAGCCCAGTGAGAGAGGGACTGATCTCACTCAGATCGGGACCCTCTGGGTGCAACATGGTTATGAGCACTACCTCAGACACTGTTTTACAGTAACTTGGCACCTCCTGTGGCCCTGCAGAGAGGGAGGCCACTTCAGTGAATCCTGCTCGGTGGAAATTCAATGTGTTCAAAGAAGCTTGAGGGGATGATGATTGGGAGTGGCCTGTTAGCACATGGTTAGAGGGTGGAATTAGACCTACACCCATCTCATGGCAAGCTGGCATGACAGAGAGGTGCAGAGTTAGCCAGGGGGGTCCAAGTGTCATTTGGTACCTGGTGAATGTGGGACATGGACTAGTCAAAGAGGGGATGGAGAACCACAGAATGCACCCGAGGAGCAACCCTGCTGGACTGCATGCTGCTTCCCCACGGGCGCCTGCCAAGCACAGCCCTGCCTGATTTCGGACACCCTGCTGTGAGTGTGTTTCCAATAAAACAAAAGAGAAACGGGCTTTATTTCAAGAAAAAAAACACCCACAAAGAAATTGAATAAATGCTATTTAAATCCCCTGTCTCCTTTTCATGAGCTTAATACAGAACACAGGTCCGTCTCAAAGTCCCAGCACGCTAAAGAGGGCCTCTGAGACCACCTCTGTGGGAGACCTGTCTCTGATGTGGCCCTGTCCACAAATCCCTCTGAAGCACTCCATGCAAAAGCAAAGGCAAACCAGCAGCTCCAGCCACTGAGAAAGCAGCAGGCTTTGCTGGAAAAGAAAAGTCTGTGTTTCTCTTGCTCATTAAAAGCCTTTGGGTTTTGCTGAAGACAGACTTCTAGATTTAGCCAGGGAGCAAAACATCACCTGTTCTCCTGCACAAACACTACAGTTCTGTGGGGAAGCAGAAACCAGTTAACAGGAATAGGATTGCTGATGGAGGGCCCAGCTTTCCTCTGCCCAAGGGTGTCAAGGGCATGCTTGTGCAGTGCAAACATGAGCCATGGTTGGGGAAGCCTGAAACCTCCAGGGCCCTCAGCTTCCCTGTCAGATTTTGGTCTGACACTTCTTTAGATGTTGGTTCAAGGGGGAGGCAGGGGGGCAGGTAGCGTGGGAGCTCAAGGATGCTCTCTGTCTTCTTGGAACACTGGGGAACTGCAAGCAAGCAGTGAGGTGGGTGAGGGCTGTCGGTCAGAGACCTGTCAATGGACAGCATGACGTCTTCCATAACCACCACCCTCCTCTCTATGGCAGTCTTATACACTGCAAGGACCTATCTACCTCTACGTCCTCCCAAGTGCTATGAAGTTTATTAACATGATCATTATTGTTTTTCATTAGGACTTTTCAAACATGAGGTGAAGATTAAACCCTAGTTGTAATAAACTCTGCATCAGCTGTACAAGCCTGTCCCAAAGAACAGACAGACACAATGGAGCAAGGGCATAAATCACAGCATGGGGACTGAGGGTGGGAGGGGGAGAATCCGGAAGGTCAGAGTGGTTGGATGATAAAAGAGTTGGCACATTGGTCTCAAGGGCACAGTTTGTCTCTGATGGTGCATAACTCACATGTGAGCTGTCCCTATGAATAACAGCCAAGCTTCACCTCTGTTGTCTTCTCCTTTCTTCACCTCTCACCATGACACCCACTGGAAGTGAAACTCAGATCACACTAAGATCAAGGGGAAAGAGGAACTGGGAGATGGGTGTTTACGGCTTACCGTGTTCACATCCATGTCAATGTCCTAACCAGCGGTTAGGAGGACATCTGCCAATGTGTGCAAACACATGCTGAAGACATTGGTCTGGCAAGTTGAGAGATGGTTAAAAAAAAAAACCCACGGGGAGGTCTGTAAGCAGGAGAGCTCAGGCTGAGCCATTAAGAGTTGGCTAGTCATTAGGAATGCAGCAGCACCCTGATGGCCACAGCAAGATAGATGGGAGATCATCAGCTCTTCAGTTTATCAGAGTGTGGTGAGGGGGCACATCCCCTGGAAGTCAGCACTGAAGTTAGTGGGCCAGGGAATTCTGCAGAATGGCATTACTACCAAGGCATGATATCCTCAGGTGGTGCAAATTAGTGCAGCTTTACTAAAAATTTAGGTAACAATCTGTCCCGAAATTTTTTTTTTATTACTTTTATTTTTTTTGGATGGTTGAGTGTTGTGAACTTTTACCACAAGCAGAACTCTACCCTGTTGTTTCGATAAGAGGCAGAGGATGTTTCGCAAAACTTTGTGGCAGAACACGTAACGCTGGCCAGAGGGCTGTCAGATTTGCAAAACTGGGTGAAATGTTGCAAACAGGCAGACTGGCGCCATTGGAGAGCAATTCCGAAAAATGAACTCCCGGACACTTCCCGCTTTCTGCCAGGCACCCAAACACCCTCCAGATATGCTTTTAACAAATGCTCCTGCATCCCAAATGCTGTCTAGCCTCCAGGACCTCAAAGAATTGCCCCAGCATCTGCAAAAGGATATAAATAATGACTATAGAAAGTTTATAAAAAAAAAGAAGCCAGAGGTTTGACTATAAGCATTTTTAAAAAGTATTGGTTTTGCACTCAGTAGTTCTGCAGGAAACTTGCCATCCCACGATGCCAATGACCGAAAATGCCACCAATATGTCCCTCTTAGGGGCCACCCAAAATGTCTGAGTAGATGGCCATGCCATTGTGTGATTCCTTAAAATAAAATGACTATAATTGCGGTTAGGCTTTAGCTATCCAGGAGCCACATGAAAGAACATGAAAGCCACAGAATAACTTAGCTACATTGTCTACTGGGGCTTTGCCAGGGCTATTTCTGAGATGATGAAATCTCTATCTCTGCAGAACTTATGCTCAGTTTCAGGTTCCCAGTTCTCTGATATACCTTGCCTGGAAATCAGCTCTATCACCTTGAATTCACTGGTGTTTGTTCTTCTGCAGCTGAATCCTATCGTGGAAATGTAACTAAGGATAAGCTGTTCTCTGGCACCAACCTTGCTCCGGAGGCCCAAGTCCCACCCCAAACCCAATGCAGTCTAAAGAAGAGGCAGTCTGTTCCAGGACATGGCATAGGAATGCATGGCTGTCCTGCTGAGTCACCCTGATAGAAGGAACCTCTGCCATGCAAAGGTACGCAGTTATTTTTGCTTGGTGCCTGATCACGTGCAAAGCCAAACCAGCTCACCCAAGTATAGGAAGGGGAGGTAGGGAAGAGCTACAGTTTGTGATGGGAGCTGCACAAGGGGATGGCCGTGCCAGTGAAACTGTTCCAAAGTCTTTAATCATCTGCCACCGCGTGGCTGGTGCTCTTGACTGCTTTTCGAATAATGGAACTGCAGCAGAATAAGTAAGAATTATTACCTACAATTGCAATCTACACATTAGGAGACATGTCTAATGCTTAGAGACACAGAAATAACGATAAACATTTTCTCTTGCAAGGGGACTGGTGGAATCCCTGCATTTGGGAGGAAACTCAGGAAAAAGAGGGACAGTGCAAAAATCTTGGTCTATGTATGGGGCATTTGAGAACTTTCTTTCAGTCCTTTCTTCCCCCAGAGAATGCAAGCAACCATGAAAGAGAAGCCATTTCCAGGGGTGACAAAGTGACTTAGGACCCTAAACCTGCGTTTCAGAAGTGGATTAGGGGGAGGGCTTTCAGCAAGAGAGGTTTCTAAGGCCTACCAGGTTTTGAAAATCAGTCCTCGGTCCTTAAAGATTTAAACCTATTAAGTGTTTAAACACCCTGATGCCCACTTTTTAAAGCTGTAGAAGTTCCCACTCCCACCTCCATGTTCGTACCCTGCTCCCATTCCTCCATAGAGCTATGCTGGCACTGTGGTCCCGCCGGGCAGCTGCAGCAGCCTTTGTGCCCTGCTCTTTGCGTATCATTCCTAAGTTATTAGAGCAAAGTTGGCCAGTGAGCAGAGTGTAATTTATTAGGTTCAGAGTCGGCAAGTATATTAGCAGTGTAAACAGCAGACATGTCCAGAAGCTCCAGTGCCATCCCCTCTGCTTCCAAGGCTCATGATTCTCTGCTGTCCTGAATTTCTGAATAGTTCCAAAGCTGATGTCAGCCCTGTGCTACCCTGGCAGAGCAGGTACTACCTCTTGCATTAACCTAAGAGTTTTGGTGGCTGGGAAAGGAATAGCCTGCATACATCACCTGCCTATATCGGTAGTAAAACGATCTCAAGCTGCCCCACTGATACATGGCCAGTGATTAGAGGGAGCAGGAGAGAGGAGCAACAAATGCCCTACCCCACACAAAGCACATTTGCATCTTCCACTGTTTGTTCAGCCATGATAGTCCGCAGTTAGCAAATCCCCAAGATGCTGCTCAGGTAAGCTTGAGTAGGAGAGTCCATGTCCCAAAATGAGCTGTTGGGGTTTCTGAGCCATTCAAAGGGTCTTATCATATGTTCTTCTCGTCTTCTCTTCCGTCTTTGTCTCTTGAGTTGTGCTTTCATTCCCTGTTATTTGGGTTACAGGTGCTTGTGTGCTGATGTTTAAACCTCTCATACTGCCTGTCTTACTGAAGTCATCTGGCTCATGAAACCCCCTTGGAAGAATGTGTTGATCTTCTGACACATTTCAGCATGGACCCCACATACCCACCAGGAGCACCTGGTGGGACTATGACCTGACACACCATTCCAAGCATAGAAGGGTAAGGGTGCAGGACCCCCCCAGTTCACATTGCCCTGATCAGGAATTACACACCCAGGCAGGCAACAAGGTCACGCAGCTGCACAGCTTTTCCCACTGCTGTCCAGGGGATCTCTTTCTGCTTCCATCTCCCCTCAGCAGTCACAGATAAATGTGTCATGGAGCAGCATGGACCTTGCTAGTGCTCCCCTATCTGTGTGGAAGGGAGGTGGGTTTCCTGCCAACTCCAACTCCAGAAGTCCTGCTAAAATGCAGCAATTTTAACTTTTACATAAAGCCAGTTTCCAGACATCTATGCTGATCAGAAAAACTTGGCAATGTGAAAGGTAACAGCTTGAAAAGTGAAAGGCAAATAAAGCCCCTGTCCCTATTACCTTTCTTCTCAGTGCCTGTGCTCTTTAAGGCAAGCCTCCAGGAGTCTGACCTGGGGACATGGGACAGCTGAGGCTGGCGATAGCATGTAAGTGACACTCAGGCATTGTGCTGTCCTGCACAGAGGTGAACGCGCTGGCAAATAGGAAGGCAATGCATAATGTACTGTGCTAATTATATATATGCCTGTAACCAGGGAAGGGCCTATGTACATGCCAGTGCCTGGAAGAGTCTGGGAAGACAGGCATGCTATGCAAAACTGCTATTCCTCCTTTTCCCTCTCTTCTCCATTCAAGGCACTTACACAGAACACAATTAAGGATGGTATTTATTTATTTCTTTGAATGAAAAAGAAAAATTGTGCTTGTGATTTGGGACGATAGCTGCCAGAAGAGGAACTGGAGCCCTTCCAATACCTCACAGTCTAGTAGTTAAGCATTGCCTGAATTGGGCACCAGGGAATCTTGAGTCCTGCTTTCTTCTACTCACTGGTTTATAACTCTTGGCATTTAAAAAGGCACCTTGTAAACATTTATTTCATTGTTCTTCAGTATATAATTGAGTCATTTGCCGGCTTACCTTGTTAGAGGGAGGAAAGCACCCTGCGAGGGGAAGTCTTCTCTTTTCCCAGCTCTTCCTCGCCTGCTGGGGTGTGATGGAACCAGCAGCTCGGTGCCTTCCGCTTCCTGCCAGCTGCTTTCGGGCAGCCTCTGAAGCGGGGGGAGGTCACCTTGGAAAGGGTCTTCTATCTGCATTGCCAGATCTTCCCTCACCTGCAGGGCACCTGCTTCAGCTCCCCACATCTGTGGTGCTCAGCTGGCTGCTGTGCCAGCCGGAGCCCCAGTTTCACCTCCCGAGCAAGCCAAGCCAAGAGCTTCCACACAACTGGTTCATGTGGAGCTGGAGTGGAGGTGTAGTTGCCTCCCCCCAGCCCTCCCTGCTGAGAAATGTGGTTGTTAGTCTCAGTGGCAGTGCTCTGAAGTTTGTCCAGCTATTCAGCATGTCCCTGCTATCCATGCAAGGGTGGCATGTCCATAATGCTGTCCCCAGCGTGCCTGGGGTTGGCTGGCTCCCTACTCAAGTCAATGTGATTTTTTTAAAAATGTTTTTATTATTATTACTTGCATTTAATGCACAGGCCAAGGCTTGTTTGATGCTGTGGCAGAAGCCCTGCCTTTCTGTTACACCTTATATACAAAGTTAGTGGAGATCTTTGCTGCGTTCCAGTAAGGGACTGAGCAACAAATCTGCTGGTTAATCATCTATCGCTGTGTGAACCTGCTGAATAGCAAATATGCTAGAAAGGGGAAAGGAAAGGGCATGGCAAGAGATTAACTGAGGACAGTCAAAAGTCAACCAGAAAGGAGCGGGGATGAGGCTGGAAAGGTCAGGTGGCAAACAGGAAGGCTACTGTAGTGTAAACACTGCCTCTCAGTCGCACAGGGGCCTGATGCACTGTCCCACTTCCAGTTCAGCCCTCTCTGCTCCATGACCACAGGTAACATGGGCTGAATGACCAGCCACTGCCTCCAGCTGAATTTGATGGCTTGTCTGCCTTGGAGAGACTTTTGGATTCACTAAGTTTCTTTCACCTTTCTGAGACTCAGGTCTTAGCCGTTTCCAAAGCATGTGCTTCTCTCAAGGAAAGACCTGTCGTGATCCTTGCACCCATCAAAAACACACTTCCCCATGCAAAATGCTGTTCTCACCAATGGCTCTGACTGCCAGTCCCGCCGGCACTGGGGTGGTGGGGAAGGGGAATCAACTCGGGTCAGAGACTGAACTTTCTGGGAATGGACTTCTCTGATGGACCACTGTTTCTGCAGTGTGGTAGGGCTGGTGGGGCAGAGCATGTATCTTGGTAGGACCATAAGTAGAGCCTGAGCAGAACAAATGTCCCTCTCCTAGAAACCCATGGGGTATTCACCTTAGCCTTCCAACAGCTGAAGACCAGTGGGCTGGAACAGGGAATATGGCCACTGCCACCCAGGCTTTAGCTGCCCCTGACCACCCCAATTAGATAGCAGTTAGCTGGGAAAGTAGGCATGACCGCATGGGCACTGGCAGGATTTATAGCATTTTTTTACTAGTCAGTGGATGGCAGGATGCTCGGCCCCATGGCAGCAGTGTCTGGGTGGGCAGCAATCCCTTGCCAACTGGGACAGGGTCTACCCCCACACTAAGCACACCTCCAGTAGGAAAGCAGATGGGAACGGCACCCCAAAACCAAGGAAAGGGCTCCATTTCATTGCCTGTTGACATAGAAACGATATGACATTGCCAGCATACTCAGAGCATGGTGGTGAAACATTGTACCATGGGATACCTGCCCAGAAAGTGTTTGTTTTGCTAAAAGCACAATACTGGGCGAATGCCACAATTCAGAGAGGGCAGTACTTTAATCAACACAAACAAAGCAGTTATTGATATATTTACACAACTGAGGTTCCTGACTTGAATTGTCACTGTCCATTGGACGGAATCACCTTTTCTTTGCTCTCCACCTCAAACTTCAGTGTTGACACAGGCACAGGAGCAGCTCTGAGAAGTCTGGTTGATCATCATGCAGCTTTGTCCATGTTGATGGGGGAGAGTCTGGAAAAGCCTGTGGTGCTGGCATGCTCAAGCCTGCTGCTGTCAGCAGTCCCACTCCTGCTTTGTGGAGGGCTGTGAGCACCACCACTGCTGCCCTTGCTCCAGACATTCTGGGATATCCCCACGAGCTTTATCTTCATGTGGGGTCATCAGTGGTGGGAAGACTGTGGCAAGTCTTGATGTCTTGATGGAAAAAGGGGTGAAGGTGGAGCCTGTCCCCCATAGCTGTGGGTCTCCCCAGAGCTCATGTCCTTCTCCTGGGGTGAGGGGCAGAGAGCAGTTGTGTACACCTTAACCAAGGAGAAGAAGGCTACACCCACGCTCCCAGGGGTCAGCAGAAACAGCAAATACCCTCTAGCAGAGGAGTCTGTCTCCACCTCGTCTCTTGCACTGTACTGTTTGGCCATTGCTTTGTTCATGAATTACTTGAAGACGTCTTAGGCTGTTCCCAGCCCTCCTCCATTGCCTTTCTGACTCTGCTGGGATGCAGTTGAGTCCTCCCTACCTTCCATATCTTGTAACAGGCACGTGCCAGATACTCATACAACAATAACACTCTCACCTATGGGGCCATGATACATCAAGAAATGGGGCAACAGAGACACAACTCGGCCTTTACTGTCTCAGTACCAGTCTTTATGCCAGCAGCAGGAAAACAGTTCTTTTTCCTCCATCTGCTCATGCCAGATTGGTTTGAGCTTAGCAACAGTAAGAGATTTGCCACGTTTTTTCCCTCTGCTGTAGAAGACCCTGATCCAGTTTTCAGCTGGCTGGGAAGGAATATAAGTTAAGAAGGGCAACAGGAACCCACTTACCAACTATCAGAGCACTCAGCAGGCTGGCTTTTCAAAGGCAGAGAGGAGTTTGTTACTCTTCTTTTTAAAATAGTAAAAAGTGAAAGGACAAAATAAGCTATTGCCTGCTTGATGGCCCCAGCAGGATTATATATTGCTCCACAGTGTGCATGACAAAACCAAAGAAATATGTCTACCAGAAACTCTCCTTTATTTGCCTGCACACAAACACAAATTGCACTGCAAAATATTTTTCCTGTCAGTCTTCTCATTAAAAGCAATTAAAATAAACAGGAATGTTTTGCCAAAGCTGAAGATATTCTGTCAATTTGATTTAGGCAATTTACCTTGCAGCAGCTAAATATCAGCTGAAAATGAGGGCATTGATCAAACAGGGAACCAGTATCTCCCTTTTCCTGTTTAAGGCTCTGCCAAACTGCAGCAGGGCATGAGAATCAGGGTGGGGAGAAGTGGGAACAGGTGGCTGAAGAGAAAAAGAGAGGGAGAACAAGAGGAATGGAAGTGGCATTACTGGCCAGTGGTTATATGACTTGATATCTAACAGAAATAAAATGTTCTGGCATTTCAGTTTTTCCAATGGAGCAGGCAGAAAAGTAAGGGAGGCATCAGCACAGTGTGGAAGCTGAGGCTTCTAATCACCCAGGCAGCAGGAAGAAGATTGCTCCCAGCATGCACAGGTTGTCTCTGGCTGGGTTTGAGGACCACTTCCATGTTTCTCTTTGCATGTGGCATGTCAGAGAAACCTAAATGTACCAAAGAGTCTCCTCTTGGCCAGGTCCATGCTCTGTTGGCCACCGTGTCCAGGATGTGGCTGCCCATCTGACAAACTTCAGCCTAGCTCTCTACAGGACGTTGCTGGGTATCTTGAGTTCCTCCATTTCATTTTACCTGACAGACCCTGCAGGCCTTAGCAATCCTACAGCTGCTGTTATGTTACACCTGGACACATTTCTGTCTCCAGAAGCCCAGAAAGTACTGGACTTTCCATCAAAGCACAAGCAAGCCATAGCTGTCAGTGTGCAAACCTGAGCTCATCACTAAACAGGGCTGTGATCTGAAGAACATGATGCCAAATGACAGTCAATTCCCTCCCAAGCAAAATAGTGAATGGGGAGTGGGATGCCACATAACTGACAGCAGGTAGGCGAGGGAGGCAACCACCCATGTGCAAGAAGTTAAGGCAGTTTTGTTCCCAAAAATACTGATGTATGTACTGATGTAAAATATTCTTGTGCAGGCAGGGCTGAAAGAGAGTTTTTTCCAAATTGTGCAAGAAATGCAAGGGTAATTACAAACACGGTTATAAAAAGGTGAGTGACACCTCATGGCAGAGCTGGACCCTCTGCTCCTTCGTGCCAGTTCAGACCAGAGGGCTATGTGTCACACAGACGATGAACAGGCCTTCGGCTCCACCTCTACACAGGGGGAATCTCAGCCATCCCATTCTTCAGAGCTGGCAGCTGAGCCATAGAAAATATGAAAATCTCTTCCTCAGGGACTTTCTAGGAACTCACTTCAGGAGGATTCCTGTTGCTGAAAAGGACATGCATCAAAGCGCTATATATCCTGTGGGAGGAGAAGGGGAATTCTTTCACAGACATCATCTCTTCCTTATGTAATTAAAAAAGTCAATGGGAAACGAATCCAGACATGAATTTTTGTCTTTGGCTTCCTGGTAAGCATTTCGCTGCATTAATTTCCTTGGCCTCCTTCCAATTTTCTTATAGAGAGAACCCAGATACAGTGGCTCCCCATAAGGACTTGGGCACCTGGGGACATGTAGCCTGGGAACCTGTTGACCCTCAAGTTGTCTGACTGGGCTGACACATGCATCTTCATCTAACGTATCCCCTGAAGACTCACCCCTCAAAGTAGTATTTTCCATAAAGGGTAACACTGCAGTAATTCTATTAACGAGCAGTGCTGTGAAACTGCCTGCTGGTCCCTTCCCACACACCATCCCTCATGCTGGGGAGATGTCCGAGGATTTAAGATGGAAAGGGATCCATCACCCCGGCTGCAACAGTTTTAGACATCAGCAGGACACAAGCCTCCTGTGGACCCGCTGCACAAGGGCAACTTTCACCACATGAGGCCAAACCATCAGGGCTTGGGAAGGGACCAAAGACACACCCCAAAGCAGCATTTATGATGGCGTCCTGCTGTGCCTCCTGTTTCCCACATGCTCTCACCCCACAAAGCTCTCCAATGCAGTTCTTTCCATGGTCTGGGGGAGGAAAGAAACACAGCCAAGGTCTCCCTAAACAGACTCCATGTCCCCCCTGCCAGTGCTCCTCTGCTCAAGGATGCTACTACCTATTCTGATTCCTTATATGTGAGGGACCCCCAGCCCTCTACAACAGACCACTCACTCAGCCCACTTTTTGTGCAGAAAAAGCTCTGTTCAGAGCCAGGTAAACTTGCAGTGCCAAGGACCACCAGGTTAGGAAGATCGTAAGTTAGACTTCTTTGTATAACTGCTTTCCCCTCCAATACAAACGCTATGATACAGACTTTACATGCAAAAGGCGGTCTACTTTTACCCCACAGGTTTCCTGTCTGCACAGAACAAACTATAATATGTAATCTGCGCAGGTTCAGCATTCCCTCCTGCTTTATCCATGTTTATTTACCACTCTCTATCCAGTTTCTGCCCTGAACATACTATTATTCATTTCCTCCTGTGGTACTTTTCCCATTGTACTTGCTTCTTCACAAACATTAATGAGATTAAGGCTAACAGGATGAGATTAAGCCTCAGACTTTTGGATCATCCACCAGTTTGGGCTTCCACTCAATCTGGATTCCCCCCATGTCACCTGGGATCCCTATGCTGGGAAACTGACTGCTTGATGGCACCTCTATAGTTAGTGGGCAGAGTTAGAAACCCCTCAGTGGGTGACTCCGACCATCTTGTTGACTGCAGGTGAAGACTGTCCCTTTTGAGCCTCTTTTGGGATGGCTGCTCCTTGCCATCCATCGGTGGTTTCCTGCTGCCTCTCAGTGGTTTCCCTTTCTGAGCAGGCATTGCTCAGAAGCTCAGGTAGCACCTTCAGCCTCCAGCCTGGTGCAGGAGGATGAAGTGGCACAGGCTGTGCACAGCAGTAGTTCACCAGCGGTGCACCAGAGCTGTCCCTGCGGTAGGGGTGGGAAAGCAGCACAGCAGCAAGCAGGGGCACGAGCTCTGCTAAGGTAATCCCTTCCCGTCAGCGAGTCAGAGACTTTAACCCACTGATATTACCTCACATAGAGCTAACGTGACTCAGATGGTACCTGATCACTTGTTAACTGTGGTAATGCACATCTAATTGCAAGCCAACAATGTCCTACTATTCCCTGAAAGTGAAAATTTTGCACAGAGTGTGATGGAGAAGCAGGATGAGTCCATGTGAGATGCATGAAGTGATCTCTCTTCTTTCCTCAGCTCCTGGACAGCCCGAGCTGGTATCTGGTCAATGGGGAAGGGAGGCCCAGGTATCAGAAAATGGAGGGAAACAAGAGGGGAAAGGAAGAGATTAGAAGATATGTCCAGAAGAGATGAGTTGTTTAGCCTTAGGGAGACAGAACTGGTGGGAGGCAAGGTTATCCCTCTTGTATGTGCAAAAGTCTGCCACAGAGA
The DNA here is from genome assembly GCF_030936135.1 of Gavia stellata. NCBI lineage: Eukaryota > Metazoa > Chordata > Aves > Gaviiformes > Gaviidae > Gavia > Gavia stellata. The sequence continues at coordinate 20,332,024 of NC_082595.1, forward strand.
AGAAGGGAATAGGTTGTTCTCATTGCCCACTTGAACAGGACGAGAGAAATGGGATGAGGCTGTAGTGAGGGACAGTCAGTGGTAGACAGCTGGGGTGAAATGTCCTCTTTGGGAAGCTGTGGTCTACAGTGCATGGGGAGGCTACATGAGGTTGTGAAACACATATCAATCATATCTGGTTTAGGCGGCACTGACTCTGTCTTGGGACAAGGGGATGGAGATGGTGACCAGGAGGGCCCTTCCAGGACATCAGCAAGGCACCTACTTTGCCACTGGCTTTCGCAGCTAACTGGGACAGAAAAGGTCGGGCATCCAAGGCTGTGCTCAAGGCTGGGGAACAGCCTCTTGCTCGAGGACTATCAATTGCTATGTTCCAGCTACCTTTTCCTCTTGTGTCTCCCTCACCTCCACCAGCTCCTTGTTTTCACTGTCCTCTCCTTCTTGTCATCCCTACTCTCTGTCTGTGATCTTCCCTTTCTTCCCACCTCTCTTCTCACCAGCTTCTGACTTCTTTCCCCCACCCCTTCCTACTGTCCTCCCCGCAGCTTCCACCAACCATCCCCCTAATTCTTCTCCTCTCCTCCTACCTCCTATCTTTCTACATTAACACTCAGGATTCTCCTCCCCTACATCGTCTGAAGTCACACCTAGCCATGACAACGTGGAAAAGAGACTCACCACAAGTTTCCACATGCCCAAGGCTCAGTGCCGGTGGTGCAACTGCAGAGAAAGCCTTGCTCAGCAAGAGGGATCCCTGAGACAGCAGCACAGGCTCTCCCGCACCCCGGGGCTGGCGAAAGCCCTGGGAGGGGCTGGAGCAAAGACGATGGAGGCAGACCCCTGGGACAATTTAGCAGACAAACTCTTAAAAACCTTTGGCAAGCAGGTGCATACCGCAGCTTTTTGGAGCTTAAAGCCTGGTTGGCTCTGGGTCATTTTTTAATAAGGGTAGCAACCAGTAACACATTGAACCCTTCCTGGGAAAATGTCAAGGCCCTCCTCCAAAGTACTCATTGAAAATACTGTAAAAAAGGAAAGATTATTACAGGGCAAAGCAATGTCATTTTCCTAAACTTATTCTCAGAAACCCATGAATCATTTTAGCCAAAACTTTTTTTTTTTTTTTAAATTAATTAGTTAATCACGCTGAAGCAAGAGACTTAGCATGGAAAATTTAAAGCAAAATAGTGACTGGCAATGTTATGAGCAACTACAAGGAAAACGAAAAAGCAGAATAAAACAAAGTGCTGGCTAACTTTACTTGTCGCTGCCCCTAATATACAGATGGCATTCGCACAGCAGCAGTACACCTCCTGTCAAATTTATCAATGTGGTCATGTTAGTACCAACTTAGTGGGAGTTTTGCCTGAATAAAAGCTAAGAAAAATATTGAGTAAGGACTTGGGATGTTGCCTGATAAAATCATGGTGCAAATAAGAAAATGCAATAGCACTGAGTGTTGTATCTTACGAGGACTGTACTTCCTTGTCAGTCAGGAAGCCCAGGTAGTTTACAGAGCACACGAGATCAGGAAGTCCATCAAGATGTTCCTGGCACAGATTAGTCACAGGGCTATCCATCCAAGGGTCAGTCACATGTGTGGAAAATAAAAAAATAAAAAAGTAGCAGCTGACAATCTGTTGGTCTGTGAGAATAATCGATGTGCACTATAATGCACCATGGATCGCACAGTACACGCACGCATGCCCGTTCTCAGACTGAACATCCTTCATGTCAAGAAGAGGATTTTTGTGTAAATCTAAACAGCAAAGTACAACTTTGAATTACAAAACAGAAAGGCAGGACCTCACTGGAGAACTGCCAACATCCTCTCCTTTACAGGCAGATGGCAAAATTGCCATAAAAAGACACTTGAGGAGGAATTCGCCAGTAACACTTGGAGGGGTGTAAAGAGACCATCCCTCTGAACTGAGGAAGGAAATGTCAAACCAGTAGCCCCAGATTGTTTTATCCCTGTGTAGATTTGTCCCCAGAGAGGGGATAAAAGTCTTTGCATTAGAAAATCAGCAGTTCTGGGGTATGTCACTGCAGAGTCACGTCTAGCAACCCAACTGTTCGTTCAGCAGAAGCAGGGGAAGATAGCACCACATCCACCAGCCCATCAGCAGGAGAGGTACCAGGCTCTTGGGTGGACATGTGCAGATCACCTTTGCTAAGACTGATGAAATAGGAAGAGATATTTGGCATTAGTGACTGCCATTAGATTTGCTGCTTCTCCCAAATGCCTGTGTCTAAGAACATGCTATCTATGTCAACTGGTTTCTACCAGAGAGAATATTTGTGTCCTGCTCATATGGAATTGGCTTTTATTCATTTCCCTAGACCTTTTTACATCTTAAAGGCAAGCCATCTAATTTACACTTGCACCTTTGCAGCAAAACCCAGAGCACAGGGTCATTGCCATGAGGAAGACTCAGAGAAGTGTGCCATGGGAAAGAACAGGCCATGTGTGGAGGATGAAGAGGAGAGCTTTTCATGAGCAGTCACAGAAGACGAGCCCAACAGTGATAACTGAACCCAAAACCTGAAAGCATGGGTCTATATTAGGTAGCCCAGCAGTTCAGCCAGATGTTGCCAAAGCCCATGGCAAAGTTCCCATCCCCTTCACTAACCCTGCAGTCATGCTCCTCTACCCACAGCAGCCCATACCACGGTAAGACAGTACAGGAGGGAGGTTCAGGACATAACGCACAGTGAACAGCAGGTTCCAACAACTTTCTCACCACACTGCGTGGTATTTTTTGCTTTCTTCAAGATTCCTTCTGCTGCAGACTCCCAGCAGAACAGGCATAGAAATAGGGAGTGTGAGTGGCGCCTTCCTCAGATAGATTTCACACTTCTAAGGCACAAAGAAGGAAACCAGAGTCACTTCGATCAAGCGCTGTGTGCTGTGTACGGTTAATGATGATACACCACTCCCACCTGTGCTTGACACCTTGTCAGTCTGGCATACTCACTCCTGATCTCTGAGTGTCACCCCTTTTCAATAAAGAAAAATATTTTCAAAAGTGTGCAAGTGACTTAGGAGCCCAAGCCCCATCACTGCTTAATAAGGCATTACATCCACCTGACCGTAAGCACTTAACAAAAGTACTTACAGGTTGGTCACCCAGATGTGGAGTGAGACAGGTGCCACTACGGGGAACTTGAATCTGAATCAGACACCCTCTGGAGGTGCCCGTCTCCCTTCAAAGAGAGCTGAGGCTCACTGTAACATGTACTCCGGCTTTTCAGGCTGCACAGGAGATGCAGATCACAACAGCAAGACCCCGCTGCTAGGTCCCAGTCCGCAGACCAGCCACATCCCGCCTCTAGTTCAGCTCACAACTGAGGTGTGCCCATGAAAACATTTTATTATGTATCAGCATCTGATCACCTAATTCCTGCTGAGGAGCACTTCCCTCCAGAAATGAGCCCATGACTTGGATGGGCTACTCAAGGACTGCAGCTGCTTCCTGGGAAGAGATGTTTACAGGGGCAATCTCACAGCCAGCTCTCTGCTTTTCTTCCCAAGTATGGCTGCTTGTGAAGGTGCTGCCTCTGCCCGCCATTGCTCAGAGCGCACGTGAGACCTGGGGTCAATGCTGCCTGCAGGCTGCGGGGGTTTCAGTTCACATCCCCTAAGAAGGATGGAGCAACAGGGCCTGCAGAGGTGAAGGTGTTCTTGCTGTCCCAGGGGCTCCGTGAGCCTAGGAATGAGAGGTCTAAAGCCTCTCTATAGCCAAAAGTACACTCCTCAACCTAGAGCACCAAGGTCCTGTGCTGCAGCATCTCATGTTCCTCCAGCACAGCAGGTTCACAACAGTTACCCTTACACCAGCTCCACTCCCAGAGCCCAATCCCACCACATTCCTGCTTAGGCTGCTGAATGCAGATGGTGCAATGGGTATTTATGTCACTGCCACCACAGAAGGATTTCCCTGCATGGGTTGACTTCTCCAGAATTGTTATCTAGATGGTGCACCTGTGCCTTGCACTGTGAAGCAGAGATCTCCGTCTCATAAACCGTGTGAGCATCAACCACTGCCACATCAAACATTGTCCCTGCTATTTCCTATGTGATCCAAGTAGAAGCCATGTGAGGGCATCCTTAAGCATGAGCACCAGGTTCCCCTAGGACAAGAGATGAAATATTCATTATGACATATTAAAATAAACCATCCCTTCCTTCTTTGGAGCCAGCTTGTGAACGTGTAGGGTGTGTGTAGTCAGATGAATGTCATTGCCAGATAACAACATCTCACACAATAATGCAGTGTGGAGAGCCCACGCAAATGCCAGTTACTGATCACTGTCATGTCAGTATATTGAAAAATAGTGACTGCTTTATTTGCTGTTGCCACATTTTGATTTTGCAGAACCTCAACACTCATCCATGAGCAGCCTCTGAGACTGTACACAGGGAATGTCTCTGCTTTCCCTTTGTCTGTGACCATACCTTTATACCAGGTAATTGCAAGTATAATAATGTGCAGGAAAGGAATGGAACTGAAGCCACACACTAAAACAAGCCTGGCTTAGAAAATGCTGTCTGGGGCATTCAAAGAGAAAGTCTGTGGCTGAAACATTTATAAAGTGTAACTAAACAGAGCAAAGGGCGATATTGTGGGGTTTTCTTCCCTGGGCTAAGGTGGGCACAGTGGGAACCTTCTGAGCTCTTCAGTTTTCCCAGCGTTTTCCCATCTGTACTCTGTACAACCCTACCTCAGGCTGACTCAGATGAACACAGAAGTGACCATGAAGCGTTAAAACTGTCAATGTAAACTGATTTATTTCTGGAGTAGAGTCCTATTTCCCATCCTGCTTTGCACCCTCGTTTCTACGTAGGGGAAAAGTCGTTTAGTTTCATACAAGTGTAAATAAATGTCCAGTGCCAGCCACAGCCACTGTGACTGAGCAACAGAGGAGGAGATTTAGCCCTTTCAAACCATGGAAGCAGCCATAGGAAAAGAGCCAGTTTCACAACATATGGGAAGCTGTCAGATGCCTCCTCATACTGGGAAAGACACAGCCTTTCCGGTGTAGATTTAAATCCAGGAGAAATATTTATTTCAAAAGATAACAAAGGATTCACAGTAGCAGTGTCTATAATAAGGTGGTAACTAGCAGGGCCATGCAAGAGGAACGTCTCACCCATTACCCACGTAGGTTCAGGGACTGTCTCATCCAGACCCAACCTCTGCCCAGGTATCTGAGCAATGACTTCAGCGGAGATGAGCACTTGGCAAACATCTCCCACCTGAGCTGGGGCAGTTTGGCCAGACCTCGGGGTGGCATAGAAAACGTAGTCTTAGGGTGCACCTACACTACTTTAGGATGTCTGAGAGCAGCAGCCTGCGGCCAGCTTTTGGCCAGCCAGTTTGGGTATGCAGAGCAGTGTTTGCATGATGGCGAGGACCCTGGCAGAGACTGCCTTCCCCGGTAGGAACCTGGCCTCCATCGAGCACTTGCTGCCTCAAGGTTGTGTCTTTGCTGCTGCTGCTGCTGCTTTCACCCGAGCCCCTGAGAAAACAAGCACGCTCGGACACAGTCTGCTATGCCCACTTGTGCTGGAGTCTGCCAGGTGTCCTTAACATCTCAAATGAAGGGGGAACCCCGTTTGGTATCACATAAAAGTCTTTCTAAAGAGGCTTCTTTAGAAAAGGAATCTAATACTACTAAGGCTCTTTGCTTTTTTGTCTTCCAAAGCTGAAGATACAGGACATCAGCGCATCAAGTGATGATGGAAGAAAGGCAGAAAGCACGAGAGATGTGTCATGGCCCAGGCAGGGGCTGGAGGAGTGTCTTACGGAGAAGTCAGCAGACTGGTACTGGGAAGATAGGTGCTTAATTCCCATTGCAGAGGCCCTGTATGACACTGAGACAGACATTTCCTCTGTGACACATAGGAAACAATTTCAGCTGCCCGCACTCCAATTCCCCCTCTGGAAACGGGATCGTCTGGTGCTCACTGTTCCACTCGTCTCCCATAAGGATCAGTCCCACTGGCATTCGGGTGCTTGCCCAGGTGCTGTCATCATGGGGACCAGCTAATCAAACCCTCAGGAGAGGGACATCCCAGCACACTGTGGCAGCCGGTGTCTAATGAGAAAACAGGCTGTGCTGGAGAAGCCTCAACTCCATGAAAACAGAGCCTGTGCCATGCTCAGTGCTCCTGGGGTGGCCTGAGGAAAGCGGTGGGTACAGCAGGGAAGCGATGGGTGGGCTGGTGCCTGCAGCTTCTCTGGTGACAGTTGGGAGGGATCCTGTTGCGGTTGTTACTCTGGCAGCCAGAGGTGTTATCTGACGCGGGTGGGACTCTCTCATCCCCCTTGTCACCTCTGATGGTGAATGTGAACAGCCTGCCAACCCTAGACTTCTCTCCTCTGATAGGCTCAAAATGCTGGGTTGTGCCTCCCTGTGTGCCAGATAAAAAACACTCCAGAAAGATTTATTCTGTATACCTACAAAACAGTTCACTATGAAGCTCCTGTTTCTCAGAGACTCCTCGAAGAATGCCTCTCTCATCAAGAGCACCAAGTGATGGGGTCCCCAAGACATCCTACTTTTCTGCTGCGGGTCTGGTTAAACACCCACTCAGCTGCCAAACTGCATGTTATAAATTGTGAAGATGACTCTCCTGCCTTCAGCTGAGCATCCTCTGCTCCTGAGCACCCCCCTGCCAGCACTCAGGCACTCCTTTCCTCATATCTGCAAAGCAAAGAGAAACAAACACATTTGCGAAACCATGGGCATGCATAGGGGAGTGAGGGCTTCTGCTGGGTAGAGGGTGGCGTGGGGGCACAAAGGGAGGACCTGGGAAGAAATCATTGGAGCAGATCCTCCGCTAGAGCAAATTGAGGTGGACTCATTGACTTTGCCTTGCCCTGGCTGGGTTACGCCTCTTGTGCCATGTTTCCTGAAATAGGGATCCACATGTCTGGCTCGATGAGAGCAGGCTGTCCCAGCAGTGTTTAGAAGCTATGTAAGTGGAAAGCATTTTTACACAGGCTAATTTGACATGTAGCATTTCAGGAACTTACAATTTATTCCATTCACATTTCTAGCCAGAGACAGCATCTTTATTTTTATGGTTTGTGGGGGAAAAAAAAAAGCCCTGCAGAAAAAAAAAAAAAAAAAGAGAGAAAAAAAAAGAACACTGAGCAAATAATAACATGTGTGGGTGGGTTGGTGTGTAATACCCCAACCACACCGCTACAGCAACATTTGGTCCCATTGACCTTTTTGCTCAAATGAAGGTAATTACTCAACAACTGACAATAGTCTGCTGTGTTAATGTCTGTGGATTAGCCCATAGAGAGTGACGTGACAAATACTTCATATTCGACACATGCAGGTGACTTCAGACTTGATCCAAAGTCTAGGGACAGACTGTTCGTACATGCAGGTTATTAAACCTTGATTAAACCCCAAGCTATAGAAAGACAGAAGGATGGAAAAGTGGAAAGATAGATAGATAGATAGATAGATAGATAGACAGACAGACAGACAGACAGACAGACTCTATGTATGTTAAAACAGATCTAGTCAGGAGATTTCTTTCTGTAACATCTTTCTGATGGTAACAGACTCCCTACAAACATCAGCAGGTTTTGTTTCCCAAGGGCTTTTTTTCTTAAAGTTTTCCACTAGAAATATCAAAACCATATATTTTAAATCAGAAAATTCAGTGTGACTGACTATATGTTATGTTGTTGACCTGGCCCAAAACAGTCTCAAGTGCATTTGCACACTGTGATGCACTGTCTCCTAAGCATTTGCATTTCTTTCCCATAATACAACAGTCTTCTGGTTCACATGGGGAAATGGAGCTACCATTCAACCTGGGTCATGTGCCTCCATACAAATAGTCTTTGTAATACTGAACAGACTCAAAAGGAAGCATTCTGGTAAATTGCATGAACTGACTCAGAATGTTGCCACCTGGAAAAGTCAAATAGTCCATTCCCCTCAGAAATGTCAATAAAAGCAATTTGCAGATGTGAACATTTTAGAATTTTTCATTCAGAAAAACTCTGTATTTCAAATGTACATTCCTTGTTTGTCATAAAACAAATGCTGAAGCATCTATTTCATTAAATAGAAATTCTAATTTTTATTCTGCTTTCCTGCTGCATAGCAGCAGACACCAAAAAAAAAGGTAATATTCTACTAGCTCAAGTTATAGAGAAGATTTGCTATTATGTAAAATAAATTATGTCTCTGACATGGAGACCTCATAACTTACATACTTACACAGTGTTGACTATCTTTAAATGAGTCTTAGAAACTTCTGCTGCTTGAGGTTGAATATTGCATCCATGCACTATTTCTGCTTACAAAAGCAGAAGTGCCCACTGAACAATGACAATACAAATTTTCTCTTTACAATGAATGAAACACCTGGAATGAGACACAGAAGACCTCAGGTCATAAGATTTGTGGCATGGCAGAATGATATTAAATTTTGGAGTTTAGTGTCATTGAAAGCAAGCCCTGGGACCTCACTTGTCAAGCAGCAAGGTTCATCCCCGAGGCCGAGCTGCCTGCGAACCCTTCTGGTGCTGAGCCATCTGGTCCCAAGGCTCAGTTTATGTTTGCAGTTTCCCGCTGTAATTTGCACATCCACATTTCGACATCTCTTGGGGAAACAGAGCTGGTATCTTTGTAAAGATTTGAGAGTTCACATTTTTACATCTGACTCTTCTTAAGGGTTAAGAGCACCTTCAAATCCAAAAGACATTATTTGGAAATATTCACCAACTCTAGAGCAGTTTAGACTGAAAGATGGAGGTTTAACTAACCCACTAATTTTGAGCTATGTGTGGAATAGGCCTGATGTTATTTTTTGTCCTCTAGAGAGAAACAGATAACCCCAGGGAGAAACAGGCGCTAGAAGGAGACCTACAAACCCGAGGGTGAGAAAATGCAGAAAGCACTGATGGTCTAAGCAGACAGCTGGAGGATTGGAGGTGGATGAGGGAGGAAGTCTAGCATTTATGTCTTGTTCACAGTGTTTTCATATCAGTCTTATCATCCAGATCCTCAGCTGAGGGATATTTTGGGCCAAACCTTCAGCTGGTGTTAAGCAGTGCATCTCCATGTCACAAACCCTGATTTAGCAAAGAAGGGTCACAGAAACCAGAAAAGAGTCCTTCCCTGCAGATTCCTTAATCTGACTTTAGCTATCCCTGAGCAACATTTGTCCTAACCTCTTTCTAGATGTCCACTGCCTTTCTAGTTAATCTAAGGCAAACTAGGAGACCAAATCCATGGTCTAAGCTGGTAAATCAATGCATTAGCAATGCAGTAGCTCCAGTTGATTGTTTGCTCCTTGAAAACACATCCCCAAAATATCTGTGGGGCTCTCATTTCCCTGGTGGTTCTGGAGGTCTCACCTAAAAGCCCAGAAGGTAACGAGTCCCTGACACCCCAAAACTGCCTTCAGCTTTCCCTCTCAACACCACCAGACCAAGCACAGTGAGCAGAAGAATCCAACAAAACAAAGCCAAACAGCTTCCTGCTGTTATTTTAAGCCAGGAGAGGGGATGGAGGGAGGGGGCAGGGGAAACGAACCACTCAGCATACACTGGGAAATCATTTCAATTTGGCCTATGGCCTCTTGTGGCTGTGGTTTCCACAACATCTCTGTATTCTATCTGTGTCAAGATGGAACCAGCCTCCTGAAATAGACTGAACAAGCTAGACGGGAGCTATTTTAATACCTGGAGCTTGTTCCCTTCAGACTTCGTTGAGTGAGGAGAAAGGGTGGAAGAGGAGAGACAACAAGCCAGGGTGATGTTATTTTAACATATGCAGCAGAGCTGTCAGAGTATAGCAGTTCGGCTGTCTCAGCACACACCCCCGTCTGCCCCATCGCTACTACGTGCAAGGATGCACAGCCTGAGCTAGCACCCGCATAGACCAGAATTAGCCTGGTTTGCGTATGCGTAAGCACACGTCTTATTGAAAAAGCGTCACGGTTTCCTTCGTGACGCACCGAGAGGGAAAAGTGAGTTAATGTCTCCAGACGGGTGTGCGCAAGGCATGACGTACGAGTTGACAAAAAGCAAGATGGACCTTCATGACCCAAGACACAAAAAAAATCACTCCCCCATCGTGCCGCTATGACAGGTTGGCCACCACAGTTCAGCTCAGAAAAGGAGGGCAGGTCCTTTGCAGCATCAGATGTTAGAAAGCTGGGAAGGGTGGTAGGACAGTACACAAAGCAAAGTCTCCAGAATACCAAGTGCTTTTCTACACTTGCAGCCAGAGTTTTGATAATATCTGGTACTGTGTGATAAGAGGGTAGACTTTCAGAGACTTCATCTACTGAAGCAGTACAGACCAGTCGTTTCCCCAGGCCTGCCTGGATCCTGGTTTCACGACAGCTGAGACCACAACTTCCCCTCAGTTCTTCACTGATTTTGCAGCAATAAATAGTATGTCTTGAAAATGTTCCCTCAGATTGCCACTGTTGCCCTTTCAAATCTTGGTGCAGGAGGAGGCTTTAACATCTGCACCTAGAGTGTTTTCCTATATTTCTGTACAGGAGTATGACATTAAATTTGTCTTGGATGACATTAAATTTGTCTTGCTCACAGCACACTAAGCTGAGGGCTCAGCCCCTCCATGGCAACCTCGAACTGAGTTATCCCGATTTATACCAGGCCCACTGTGGCCTGATATGATGCCACAAAACATCACGTCAGCTATACCCCTGACACATGAGAGCTCCACTTTCCTTAACAGAAGAGAGGAAAGCCATATAGCACCTTATATCACCTCTAGGTTGGTCAGAGAACAACTTGCTCCAAGGAGGGTATTCCTCAGGAGCAGATGAAGCCCCTTTGGCAGCCTCTTCCTATTGCTAAAATCACAGGAGAAAAATCTCTTGCTGCCCCACTATTTTGATTGCTCTTTATCTTTGCACACCCTCTGTGCTGAACAAATGCCTGAATCCCCTGTGATACCCCTACATTACGGCAAATCAGACCGAAAATATGTGAGGAATTGTGCTGCTTCTTTCAAGGTTAACTCTAATTTCTTTGCCCTTGCAACCAGACCTCCTTGACACAGTCAGCCAGTGAGGTCATCTTCTCTATCAGATGGAAAGAGCTAAAACGTGACACAGGAGATCTCAGCTCCTTTGGCTGCTTATCTCAGTACCTGCGGCCAAAACAGAAAGCTTACTCAGGCTGCCAAATAAAAATACCTCTTGTGGGCACATTCCTTGCAGAGTACGTGAGAGAACGAGCTGAGAAGACAGCGAGGGAGGGCAGCAAGCAGCAGTCAGACAGAAACAGAAGAAAGGATAGATAGATTGATTGATAGATAGATAGATAGATAGATAGATAGATAGAAAGAAGACAGTAGGTGAGGGGAAAAACCACAGGTGAAGAGCTATGAAGAGAGAGACAAGGAGACAAGTGGGACAGGGGGCACATTGGTTTCACTAGCAGTAAATATCATGGCAGACAACACAACTGTATGATACAGTGCTTTCTTAGGCATGGTCAGCGAAATCCTAGCCCTGTTGAAGACTATGGCCAAAATCCCATTGACTTTAGTAATGCCAAGACAAATGGAGCTGCCCGTGTCTCCCAGCAGCCAGCTCTGGCCCCTGTCAAAATACCTCCTGCAACCTGATCCTGATTCTCCAGTTTCACCCATCACACTGCCAGAACCAGCCCCAAAGGGGCAAGCAGGGGATAGCGATGCACAAATGGTCAATTTGCATTTTTCCCATTTTCCATGTGTGGCAACAAGCAAAGCAGGCAGCTAAGGGCAGAATTTAGCCCCTGCAGCCCATCACCCTTCAGAATGGTCTTCAGCCCCAGCAGGATTTCCTTCTCAATGTCACTGTACCTTGCCTCTGCCTAGGGAAAAGGACCAACTCCTTATCACTACAAAGGGTAGCTATAAGGTTCCAGTTAGCTCCTAGCTTTATGCAAAATCACTGAAGAGATTTCCACTACCTTTGGAGAGCAAAGCATGTGGTGACATTGGACTGCTGCAGAGTCACAGACGCACTGCAGCCAGCAGAGCCAGCTCTCACAATGGGGTGGACTGCAAGAGCTTGCTCTGTCTTATTGCTTACCATGATTTGGTTACACACTGATCAAACCTATGCAATGTGGCAGCGCATAAAACCTTCAAAGCATTAAGAACTCCTTGCAGTGAAGAGCCACCACAGGACAGGCTGTCCCCAGGACAGCGGAGATCGCTGCCTTTCTTGCCTGGCTTCCCACACTATACTCAGCTAAGTTCAAAGTCAGAGTCATTAACTTTGAGGTGTCCCACTGCAAGGGTCAGGATAACTGAAGGACCCGCTACCACTTGAGGTGAACAACGTGGCTGACAGCTTGACTTCTCCAGCATTCAGGAAATCTCAACTGCAAGATGAACCTTCCTCCAGCTGGCTGGAACAGATGCAGGCTCATGCATGGAGTGAGCTTCTACAAGAAGACACCACATGTCTTTCTACTCCAAGTGTGAGGGCTTTTCTTCAAAGGACTTTTAATCCTTCAAAGATACAAACCAAAAGTGAAAGGAAAAATGAACCCACTCAAACTTCAGCACAGCAAGGCACTCCACCTTTTAGCAACCATACATGTCCTCATGCTGCTCAGGTGTTCAGAAACTGGGTGATGAAGGTGTTGTAAGGATCTTGCACAGAAGTATCTCAAAGCTTCTCAGCATGGTAGGGAAAAATGAATTTTGTTTCCCTGGAACAAACTGCTGGGACAAATGGGTGAGAGGAGTCCACCTTGCTGCTCTTTCTGTATCTGGAGTGGGGGGAAAACGTGCTCTCCAACTCTTCTCAATAGCTGCCCACCACAGCATCCCAAAACTACCCTCAGCAACATTGAACACCTTGGGGGTTTTTGTGCTGTGGCGTTGTCAAGGTAGGCAATAGCTTATGGTGATTTTGCTGCCTCTGCAAACTAGCTGCCCTAAGTGTTTGTCTGCTTTGTCAATGTTTAGTGTAAGTCATATCTTTGATTATGAGGAAGGGAAGGGAAGGGAAGGGAAGGGAAGGGAAGGGAAGGGAAGGGAAGGGAAGGGAAGGGAAGGGAAGGGAAGGGAAGGGAAGGGAAGGGAAGGGAAGGGAAGGGAAGGGAAGGGAAGGGAAGGGAAGGGAAGGGAAGGGAAGGGAAGGGAAGGGAAGGGAAGGGAAGGGAAGGGAAGGGAAGGGAAGGGAGGGGAAGGGAAGAGGATCTATAACCAATGCAAGATGAAGCACTGTTTTACACCCCTGTGGCTCTGGCACTCTGGTTTCAGTGGATGCACATGCGCACACCAAGTGATCTGTTGACTCAAATGCCGTCACGGACATAAGTGGCATAAACATTGCCTAATCACGAACAGCTGTCACCTTATGAGGCACATGTGCTCAGAACCAGGAGCATGTCACTTCAGTAACACTGGAGAATATTACTTTGACTTGGCTATAAAAGGAAGGAGGGTGGGTGGGACCCAGGGAAGATATGGACACTGCAGCAGGTACTTGGCTCCTAGCAGCATTGTTTGATCTGTTCAGTTGGTCATGTGCCAGCCAGCCACCTCTCTACGTGTGTTCAGGCAGCTCTTGCATGTCTGAATTCTCATGGACAGCTGGTTGCTTTAACTCCTTCAGCTGCCTTGACCTCCAGGAGGCAGGCAGTATTGGAAGCAGCAGAATAAAACCCAGCAGGGCTCGAAAGCAGCACAGGGCTTGAATTAAGCAAAGGTGTTTTTTGGAATGGCAAAGGAAACAGGGAATTTGCTGGGATCCTCGAATTAATGGTGCCCAGTGCTGCTGCTGTTGATAAAAAGTCATGAACATCATGCTCCTGAGAGGTATTTCCTAACATGCCTTTGATGGAAAACTAACCAGGGCAGCCTCTGCTCTCTCAGGCTTTGAAATCTTGCCATGGAAACCTGTAGCACAGGATGAAGAGACAAAAGCAGCAGCAGTATATAGCACAACCTGCTATCAAGAATAACTGGCAGGGAGAGGTTCATATGCCTGTCATGTCACGCATCTGCAGTTGCAGGCACCCCTCACAAAAGCAAATACTAAACCTAGAAAGCCTGGAAAAGTGACACTGTTCACCGAAGCTTGTGGCAAACTGAATCCCACACCTATGATCCCTTCCCCTCCTATGCCTTACCCCATTGTCACCTGACAGCTGTTCGAGTACGGTCTCTGCATTAGTGCTGTAGGTCTCACCTAAAACAGGCTTACGTGGGCACCCAGGCATTGCATTGCCTCGGGGAAAGTTTTCTAGACCTCATGCCTCTCTGTGAGTCTTTAGAAATATTCAGTAACAGATCTGAGACAGGTTTTGATGTGATGACCTGTTGTTCCTATCACACATTGAAGCCCTTATACCAGCAACCCATCTCTCTGTTTGCCCCTTCTGCTGCACTGATCCAAATTCTCTGGTCACTGGTAGAGATCCAGAGTTATTCCCCAGGGCTTATTCCAACCTGTCAACAGCACTGCTGAGAGCTGAGCGCACCCTGCTATTTCCCGTCCCTCGGTCCCGGATGACAGGCTGGTTGCGAGGTGGACTGTGACATCTCACACTTCAGGCGTTGCACTGGTGTTTGCCATGTTGCAGCCTGAAGAGACCCAGCTGGCATCCCAGGAATTTCAAACAGCATTCGTGAAAACTTCTTTGTTCTGCTCCCTCCTTGCTTCTCCCATGCGGGTGATCTGTTGCCCTTTTGTGCAGCTCAGTAAAAGCAAGGGCAGAATCCCGATCAAGGAAGATGAGCTGGGAAAATCCTACAGAGAAGGGGAAAAAAGAAGGGGTGGGGACTTCCTTCAACTCAACAAACAGGCCTGGGGCCACTGTGATCACGCAGTGCCTGGAGACCATCCATAACATGGGGGAACCATTCCAGACTATTTTGCTGGTAAAACCACAACACATTCCCACTGGTCTTTTCACAAGCTAAATGGTTTTCGCCTTGCTGACAAGAAGGCTGTTCCCATCCAGGGTGCCACTGAAGTTAGGAGTGTCACACTGGTGTATAAATTACAACAGTGAGAGCAGAATAAGGCTGTAATTTTCCATCAACGGTGAGAAGAGCAGCCTTTTGCCTTTCACCATCTCAGCCATAACTCCCAGGGAGGCAGACTCTCCTCCTCACTCCTATTATTATTTCATGGGCCTGCCTTGTCAAAAGGAGTTTGATCAGGCTCCCAGACAGAATGGGGACCTAGGCTAATGATGGAGGAGGTTACGGGCTTGCTCCTGTGACCCCTACTTTTTCTTCAGGAGGGAATGTGTTGGTATATGCAACTGGTCCGGAAAGTGAAGCGGAGAAGAAGGCGGCAATGACATGTCCTCTAGCCATCCACTACAACAAGTCTTCCACTCATCTTTGCCTGCTCGAGGTAGAATATGCTGCTGACGCTACCCTTGACACAAGTCTCAAGCAGGGTTGTCAACACATATTCTTGCCTTGCTTCTCTGCATCTGCCTCTGCCCCAGCAAGCTGGACACCTGCCAGGGGGACTCGCAGAAGCTGGGTCTTGTTTGCTTTCAATTGAGTTTTTACTGTTTTACAACAGCAGCTGCAAATGCCAATTAAGTAGCAGCTCAGCCCCCATTTACAATGAACAGTGAGCACTGCTGGTTCCACTGGGGTGGAAGATTAGTAACCAGCCCATTGACTGGAGGGTTCTGGTGTGTAGGGGTGAGGGAACAGGCACCACTGCACAACCTCCATCTTCTCAGAGTCAAGCACCAACAGATTCTTCGGGCCTCTGCCCCCTCCAGGCCAGCCCCCTCTGCCTTTAGGTCTGCCACCAAAGGAAATGCCACCTCCTCCCTGCACCGCTTGTCTCCAAAAGTAGATCGTAGCTGCTAGCTACACAGCCACGAGGAGAAGTCCTGTCAGCTTTGAGAAGCAACCTTTATCTCTGTGTCTTCCTGACATGATAGACATCTACATGGATTTTTCCGCCAGCAGAGAGTAGGACTGAACTTCTGCAGGACTGGAAGTATGTCTGAACTCCCATTTAGGCTCTGCACCTGTGGAAGATGCTACAACTGTTGGCTTTTTGTAGCCAGGGCTTAGGGACTTCTGAGCCCTACAGAGAAAGGCCTCAGTCGTTACTGTAAAGGTATCTATCCGCATGAAGAAAAGGACCTTCCCAGAAGGTTGCACTACGAGGTAAAACAAGCCCAGATGAGCTGGGATGCCAGCCTCCCTGGTGGGCATTAAATCAGCAATGACAAGCTCACCTGGAAGTCTGGATATCAGAGAATAGAGCAGAGCAGTGGAAATACCCTTTCGTATCCAGTCCTCTGCTTTGGCAAACAACCACAACGCATCAATGTGCTCAAAAGCACCTTTGTAAATCAGGCTGACAGGTGCAGTCTATCAAAATACCCTGCTGGAGTGGGAACTCTGCAGGCCACTTAGCCGGCAGCAATGAGCATAGTGGCAGGGCAAATCCGACTGCAGTCAGCTTCGGCAACCAAGGTGGATTTGTGAGATTGGGACATCAACACTGTTCCTGACAAGTGTCTGGATAAAATATCAGAAGCATCATGTTGGGGCTGATTTTACTACTGATAAATTCCTTTTATAAAATTGCCGCTTTAAAAATATAAGGAACTTCTATCCTTGTTAACCTTTCACGGCCTAGCCCCATGTGCTACTTGCAGAAGAGACAAGAACCACTCCCTTGCTCAAGTTTTCTACTGTCCACACATGCAACTTTAAAAAAAAAATATTGGTTTTTTGCTGAGGGAGGCAGGGGGGAGAACATTTAAACATCAAAAGCTGAGAATTTATCTACCATATCGAAGTTGCTTTAGGCTTGACAAAATTCCCCTTGTTAATTGGGAGCAGCCTGCAAGGAATTACAAGGCAAAATCAAATATTTGAAATGCTTATTCCTGTTGTTACACTGCTCTGTTTAACTTCTCTGGCAAACCTGCTGTCAGTTACAAATTTCTTCCCTGTGCCAAGCCAACCCACAGTAATGAAATGTGCATGCTCCTGAGTTACCCCAGGTTCCCTGGCCTCCTGGCAGCTGCTACTCTTCCCTACCTGTGCCTGTGGTGGGCAGTGCTTTGAAACGGGTGCATGTTCACGGAGGCTGCAGCCTGTGAAGAAGACACCTGGCCACATGCAGGCTCCTCACCCGTGCTCCACCAGCGCACAGCAGCCTCGGGCTGAGTATCCCCGGTGTCCTCACACTCAGCAGCCAGGGCGCATCTCCCCTAGTGCCTCTGTCTCATCCTCTTCCACACCTCATCCCCCTCCACCCCAACCTGCCTGACCACCTGGGTCCCCACACCTAGTCCTAGGGGAATGTTTAGGTCCAAGCCAGTGAGGTTATTGCTACGTTCTTATGTGCTGTGTACGATCTGATAGGTCTTTTTTATTCTTTTATGTGAACGTAAGTTTGCCAGAAACTCAAATACGTCTAACTTGTCAAGCGATGACAGATCTCCCAAGATTAAATGCCTTATGCACTAAATGCTTGCATAGTCTGGGCCTTGGAGTGATCATACATTTGTTGAGATCACACGTAGTCCTGTGACTTCATCGTCGAGAATATCCCCAAGCATTAGGGCAGCCTGTTACATTCGGGGGATAAGAAAATGTCCACAGTACCCCATGAGCACCACCACCACTGGCAGACCCTGGCCCCCACTGGCATGCTGTCAGCAGCTGGAGAGACCAGCGTGACCCCCCCGCTTTCACCGGCATGCCCATGACACCATTGAGAACGTGCAAGGAGCCCCACACGTGTGCACCCATGCCCTATGGACTCTGCCTGGAAACCCTGTTCAGCCCCGTGACCTGCCTGCCTTGGCAGAGGTGGCGTTCAGGGAGCCACACCTGGGGAGTAAATATCTGTCGTGATGAGCCATCCTTCTGTCGTATTGGCTGCCAGGAGGAATCACACCAGGTTAGAAAGACACACCATCCTCCTCACTTATGACTTGCAGCAGGCCTGAGTCAGCGACCGAGGTGATGTGGGTGCCCCGTATCAGCAAGCAGCAGCTGACTGCCTAACGTATATGCCAACAGCCAGCAAAGTGGCAGGCAGATCTCCTGAGAAAGGTACCCAGGTCTCCTGCACCCCTACAGTGAAGATCACCTGCTGCTCTCAGACGGTGTCCAGTCGAGCACGGGGATCTCTGCTTCCTGTGTCTATGTTCTGCAAGAAGGTATCTCAGCATGGTTTCACGCTGAGATCCTGAAAGCTGTAAGAATCACCTAAGCTAGTGCTAAAGGCTTCTCAGGGGAAAAAAAAAGCCCTGGGTAGGATTTGGGACATACACAGTTTTTGAGGATTCCCTCTACATATCAATGTGGGTTTTGTTTGGTACATGAATCCACACAAGGAGAATGGTCCCATCTGTACAGTCAGAGAGACTCAGTGATGCCCTTGTCCTGCAGCCTTCAGGCAGAACCCTGTTGCCCAGTGTCCTATTGGAAAGTTCTCAAAAGTGATGTTGTTATGGGTGGGATAAAAATCTCCAGAGAAGAGTCCTGAGCGCAGCTTATTCCTGACTATGTACATCTTACAGAACAAAACTAATACTAATTTTTCTTCAGGCAAGACGAGGAGACACTCCCATAAAATTCTGGAATAGGCATTTGTTTCATGTCAATGGAGAGGAAAGCGAAGTCTGGCCTTTGCACTGAGCTGTGTTGTACTTACGTGGCTGCACATCACCAATGCTGCAAACCAGCAGGTCTGTTGGTGTACTCCGTGCTGCACTTGCATCCCAGATTCTGGTTCTGAACTCTATCCCTTCACCTCCGGCCCAAGCAACACATGTTGTATCTGGGATGTCCCATTGGGTCTTTTCAGGAACAGAACATGCCCAAAGCTCATTAGCAACCCCTTGAGATCAAGTGATGACGTAACATTGAGTAGCTGCAGAAAGAGAGATACACAGTCTTCAAAGGGATTGCGTGCAGGCCCTGCAGATGCCCTAAGAATTGCACACACTTTTGGACATCCTCACCTTGGGGCATGGTGCAGCGCAGTTGCCATCTCCAGTGTATGCTGTTAAGTCTACCTACTCTGCCTGGGTTTTGCTTGGTTGAGTGACTTTGAGTTTCTTTCATTGCTCAGGATGTTTCCTGTGTGTTCCCTCTGCTGGTACTTTGTTAGAAGGGTCAGGCATTAATCTGTGCGGTTTTATAATTGATGGGCCTGCACCTGGAGGTCACAACAGCAATTTGCACCAGGAAGAATGAAGCACTTAGAGGAAAGCCTTGCTCATTTTCTGCACCACAAGGAAAGTCTGTGGACCCTGCCCATGACTCAGCCATGGTCCGCAGCAACTGCAGGATTCTGGCATCAGCCTGGTGGTTTTGCAGGGCTGCCTGTTGTGCTCTAATCACCTGCTCGCATTGGGCAACTGCACCAGTGTGACGGGTTTTCCTGCCTCTTCAAAACACAGCGCTGGCCAATGGGCATGGGCAGAGTTTACTGTTGTCATTTTTCTGCATGGCAGACATGTCCTGTTTGTCTGTGGGAAACCGCTGCCTGGGAGGAAGTGGTGACTTGATTGTACATCCTGCATGTTACCTTTTCATTCCATCTTCCCTCTAAATCTCAGGACTGAGATTTTCAAATTGCCCAAAAGGCTTTGAAATTCATGTTTCCGGCACCTTCATGAAAGAACCACAACCCAAAATGCTCCTCAGTGCTTCAAACATACTCAGTTGCTTCAAAGCATCCTTCAGAGCATCCCGAGTGGCGATTACATCTGACAGCAGTGACCAGAAAAGCCAGTGTTTGCAGCAGGAAGGACCCAGAGAATTGCTCCCTTCACCCAGCTTTCAGTAAGACAGGTCCCAAGAAGAAGAAATCCTAATGCATATGTGCAGCCCTTGGAGACTCAGAGAGTCAAGCAAACCTCAATGCCAAGTGCTCACTAGACCTGGTCCTTCCCTTGTCTGTCACTGAACTTGGGAGTGAGGCCCAAAGAAAGGTAGATAGGTTTTGTGGCAGCTTTAGCCTCCACTCACCAGGATCAGCGGATGAACACACTGCAGAGGCAGCACAATGAGCAAAGTAGCAAGCCAGGTAGCCTGCTGTCAAGTACATGGTGGTAAACGAAATTACTCTGGTCCAAAAGCCAGCCTCATTTGCTTGAGGGCTTCCATCAGAATTGAATGCTGATGCCATAAAGCATGGTGCAAGAGACGAAAAGTCCCTCCACAGCCCCCAGGGAAGCTCTATCTTCCTAGCCTGGATCCTGAGCTTCTCTGAGCCTGGATACAAATGCATGGCCTGCACACCCAAGTAGAGAATTTGTGGAGCATGGTGCTTTTGTAGAAGCAAGGACAGACAAACGTATACAAAGGTTATGGGTGTCTTTCTAATGGCCTGGTGTTTTCCTGAACCAGGTGGAATGTGGAGAGGGGATCGGCAGCCCTCTGGGGACTGAACAGCCAGGGAGGTTGTTTCACTCACTTGGCATCTGCAAGGACACAAAATGAGTGTGATAGTATCAACATTACCTATAATTAATGTTTTGTCTGCTGGACAAAACCCCTCTGGAACTGAAGAGAGATACCTGGGAACTTCAAATGAGGAGGGTGATAGATACAGGGTGACAGCCGAAGAGGGGGAGAGAAAAGTCCAGTGTAATGTAGACTGTAGTCCTGAATTGTATGATAATCGTATACATCCCCTACCTGTCTCCAGCCAAGTAATGTGAGATTGTATGGGCTCCTGGCTCACCCAGCCTGGTCCTCAGTTCTCGCAGGCACTACATTTCAGAAATATATTGAATTCCATCTTAAAAGCAGACGGGTATTTGCCTGGAGTAGAAGGCTGTTTCAGAGCCCAGTTACTGAACACAACCCCTCCAGGGTCATGGCATGTTTAACAGAGGTCATAAGCTCACTGGAAAAGTGATTGCAGAAGTGGAGTTTTGGCTAGAGATCGGGTAACCATCAGAAGCAGTATTGAGCCTCCTTCGAATTTCCCTCCTAATTTGCTATCCTTGCCCTCCCGTGCATTGCCTTCATGCTTTTTAAGATGGAAGAGGCAGCATGCATGCTTCAGTAGCTACCCATTGTTTGTTTATTTTTTTATTACCTGTTTGCCTTAAAATGATCTCTGTCTATTCTGCAATTCCTCGACTCCTTCACAGAGCAGTCTTAAAGTCACCATGTAAATCACAGCTCTCCTCATTCTATATACACAGACAGGGAGCAATAAAGAAGCTATAAAAAGAAATTTGGCACTTTTTCAGCTTATCGTCTAAGTGTGATGTGGTTGTTCTATACACAGGAAAGAAGCTGACCTCTTGCCTATATTATTTGCCTGGAAGAGAAGAGAGATGGGTTTTTAAGGTGGAAAATTCCTGCAAAAGCAACAAGTGAATGGCACAGAGAGGTCTATTGGCCCAGTTGCCAGGTCTAGGTTTCACCCTGGCTCACCCCTGCATGGAGAGGAAAAGCATGTCCCTTCTCTCTATGGTGCCGGGTGAAGGAAAGAGTTCAGAGCAGCAGGGACCCTGATTTACAGCCCAGCTGTCCTCACTCAGAGGACATGATCAAAGCATCCTGCGATCCCCCGCCGGAGTGATGGGAAGAAACGGCCGACTGGCTATCTGCTTGGCATGTTCAGCTCTAGCATGAGGCCAAGGCAAGCGCTTTGTTTTCATGGACCAGAGCTTCTCAGAGTGGCTGCTGAGCGGAAGCGACTGAAAACTAATTCTCAATTAAGTTGGGGAACCAGTAGGTGGGAAGTTCCACTGAGGCCAAAGGTCCATAATCTTGCCTAGAGGTGACCTAGTGTTAAGAAAGAAAAGGGTGTGAGATGCTCTGTCCCCAAATTTTCTGGTGTGCCCTGGAGGAGGTCATGACCCCTGAAAACTTGTGCTCCTCTCCCACCAAGGGCTGATGCACCCATCTGGAGACCCAGCTACCAGAACATGTGCAGATCCCCCACCAGACATACAAAACAGAGCAAGATGGGATGCAGCCCTCCATGTTGGAGCATAGGACCAGGCCATAGTCCTCGTGTGGTTACGTGATACGTGTGCCCCCTCCAAGGCCACAAGTCACAAGCCAAGGCTGAGCTCAGAGCAGAGATGACTGTGGTCTTCTTGCTCCTTGGCCGCAGCATGCAGAATGAGGACATCTCCAGAGACATGGCTCCACAGGGGCAGGCAGCTTAGCGTGCTGGAGGAAAGGCGTGGGGCATGCCCGGTGCTGTGCTGTTTCCAGAGCATGGGGCCAAAGGGTTTCTTTGGGATTTGAGGGCAGGGCTTGCACATGCGTGTAATCATACTGCCAACCTTGGTTACGTGGCACGATGCCATGGACCCCTCACAGGCGTTGGTGATGGCTGGCTCACCAGACCTGCCTCACCTTTGAACGCATGCTTAGAAAAGGAAGGGTTTCTACCCATAATAAGCAGATAGGAAAACTGGCCGAAGTGACCATTGTGAGAGCAATCCTGCTCCCTCCCCACAACCCCAGCAGCAGCTACTCCACCACCGCACAGTGTTGGGCGGGGGGGGATTATTTCATCTTCCGGCCGGTCTCAAGGGGAAGAGCAAAGAAAGGTCTTTGTGGAAATGTCACCCAGCTTGCCACCGAAGGGGCAGCTCGGGGGCAGCCTCAGGAGGTGCCACTTGCTGCCTACACAGGGCTGGCACGGCCACAGAGCACATGAGCTGCGTAATGAGACCAGGTCCCCTCCCCGGGGAAGGCTGCCAGGGAAGATGATTAATGGCTGGAGAGGTGATTGACCTTTCCTGGTGAGCCTGGGGAGGGAGTGATTAGCAGGGAAAGGGGCTGTGATTTCAGGACATAAATATGGGCTACGGGCAATAAGGGAATTCTTGGGTCACCAAAATGACAGACCTGGCCAGGAGGGACACGGGGAGGACAGTCCCTGTGGTAGGTACTCCTTGGGTGTACATGGGATGGAGGTGGTCCTTCTGGACAGGGATAGCTTTCACTTAGGGCCAGTCCTGCAACCCCAACTGTGATTCCTCAGGCTCCCAAGCTGGAAAATACAGCAAAATGCGTAATTCCACCTCCAGCATGTTTATTCCTTCGGTTCCTCCAGCCACCTCCTCACCTCAGCCTCTTAGCTCTAACCTTCCATGTTTACATCACACTGTGTACCAAGGGGACTAGCTCTTAACCTGCACAGGAGCTCTCTTCTTCAGGCCTGCTCTCGCCACGGGAGTCACAACCGGAGGCCTGAGCCACCTGTGTGGCCACCCTTCCCTAACTTCACCACCAGCCTGAGGGAAGTGGTTGAAACATGATGCCCATACCTCGTCTTGACCCCTGGCATTGTTGTCATTTCCAGTTTTATTCCGTATGGTTTCCTGGATAAATAGCTGGATTTTCCTCTCCTGACCCTTCGTAAATATTATTTCAAGATTTCCTTTGAAATTGTATAAACAATCACCTGTTTTCCACCTTCACACAATATTTTTGCTGTCCTTTAATATGCAGATGGGTCATCTTAGTCCCTGCCTAAGTTAGCATTCTCCTCCAGTGGCTCCCACTTCTGTTTACCTCTTAAGCAACAGGTTATTGCCTTTCACTCACAGCCTTGAATTTCTTGCATGCCAAATAATTTCATGGTAAATACCATGTTGCAGCAATGACTGAGGGATTCTTACAACGTTGGAGGCCTGTGCCTACCTCGCATAGATGTCAAGGATCCTGTCAAAAAGGCCCAGCCTGCCAAGGTTTTCTTCTTTGAAGAACTAAAATGCTAAATCTTGGTCTCTTATATCACTGTAGGATATGAGGGAGTGAGGGGAAACCTGCCTTTAGGTACCTGAAACTTGTCTTTTTTCCTAACTGTGATTTGGTCCAAGTAAAAGTCATGCTTTCTCCCCATGACACTTTATTTATTTATTTATTTTTATCTACCACAGCTATAACACAAATATGGGAGACTGTAAATGTGAAGGGCTGGGGCGAGGCAGCAGAAGCAGTCACCCCACCTATATTTCAGAATTTGGTGCAACCATAAAAAACATTCCTGATAATATACTAGAAGTAAAATCAGCAATGACTGCATCGTCATCATAAAGGCACTGAGAAATCAGCCAAAAACTACAACAAAGAGGAGTCTAGAGACCTCCAAATTTTGCCGACATACTGCTACTGCTATCTTTTTTTGTACTTATTAGCTGCCAGCCTGTCTTGAGCAACCTCTCTGAAGCAAGCCATGGACAAGTGTGGCAGCCAAAGGCTGTTTTTCCTTTTCTCTCGTCTTCTGCTTGAAGACCTTTGCTCCCTCAGCAAATCCTGACAAACTATATGGCACTTGAATGAACAGCTTAACTGTAAACACAGAGCAGGACCAAAGGTGAGATAAACAGGAGGCTGTGAAAAGCAAGCAGCATAGCCCAGCAGCTCTCAGTGATCCGGGAACAAGGGGCAGAGTTGACGTCCAAGAATTGTACTGAGACTGATGTTTGCTTGCCCCTGAGATCATAGGACGCTGTTTTGAGGACCCTTTCCATGGGATTCCTGTGGAAAATTCACTGGCTGTTAAGAGCAAGGTGGAAGGAAAGAGCAAAACGAACTCTGTGGCTCAGAGCATTGACTGACCCTCTGACATGCTCGCCCACCCCCTGGCCATCCACCACCGTGGCCTCATTAGCAGGAATGGGGTCTTCCTGCTCTTTATGGTCCCTCCACAAGCATAGTTCCCTGGAACAGGAGTTTCCCTTCACCAGGTTTACACAACACGTAGACCCGGGGAGAATCAGTGGAAATACTTAGTAATAGATAACCGTTGTTTTTCTAAGAGCAGACTTGCATTGCTCTTGGCAATACTTGACACAGTCAGCTTCAAAACACTTGCCCTGGCCCAGGAATGTGGAAAACCTCAGCACCTCATTCCTTGCAGAGAAGGCTGGGATCAGTCACTGCCTCCCAACAGCCAGTGCTACCTGCAAGACCCAAGCTCATCTGCCTTCCCCCCAAGACCTCCATGAACCATATCATGAAGCATGTGGCTTCATGATGCAGTGAAGAGAGGTGTCAAGGGCCCAGCCGTAAGTCCAGAATGACTTAACCAGGTGTTATGTGCGTGGAGTGCTGCATCTGCATCGCACCAGCTACAGACATGCCAGCAACATGTTGGTGAAACTGCTTCTGCATTCTGTTGTTATTTACCTCCATACCCCACCCAGCAGGACCACAGCTGAAACCAGTGTCTGCAGGCAGAGCAGGCTGGAATGTTTTTAAACACAGCTTTTCGTCCTGAAAGACATTTTGATTAAATACATTGTTTTTAATAACCAGATATTGATGTCAATGGAAATTTCCTCTGGCAAAATATGTCAGCATGGGCATCTTCTTTGTTCTGGGTTGAGAAATACGTTTTCATAAACTTATAAATTTCAAAATTTTATCCCAATTTTCATTGTAATGTTTTTTAACTTTATGAGAGCTCCTCAACGTGCACATCACCATATGAAAGACTTGATATATTGGAGTTTTATTTCCTTTCCTAAATCATGATGGGCAGCTGTTATTTAGTACTAATTAAAACACCTTATCTTTTTTCACAGATCAAAGTGTCTCCTGTTTGTTTTGTAATGAAGCAGTTTGACACTTTTTGTGTTTGACTTTTTGTCAGACTGTTTCATTACAAAACAAACAGAAGTCACTTTGATCTGTAAGAGAAAGATAAGATTTTTTAATTAGTACTATATAACAGCTGCCTTTAATTGCGTTTAAAAATAAAAGAATGGAAGGCTTCAAATCTCTTGCCATATTATGCACTAAAACTTTATCGTAAAACAGTCAATAATCGTTGTAAAACATGAAGAGGACGTGAATTTCTAACTGGTGCTTTGAAATTCCAGAATGTGAATGAAATTCAAAATGCAAAACCCAAAATCCCAAACTGGAAACTCTATGAGAATCCATTTGGTAAGAAAATGCCAAAAATAATTTATTTGGCTTGCAAATACCTTTCAGAATTTCTGTTCCCATGGAAAAGTTGAGGGTCTCGCCCTGAAAATCAGCAGGCAAGGGCTAAGAAGAACTTATATCAGCAGCCCCATTTTTCGGCATGTTAGGACAACCAGCGGCCTTGGTGTTCCCCTGGCTCCTCATCGCTTCTCGACATCGAAATAGCCACATCTGTGAGATTCGTATCTGCTGCTCTGTATGAACATTGCCTCAAGCAGCAGAGTCCAATTCTTGGCTGGCACCTAACCGTACTGCAGATGAATAGTAATAAAGCATCTTTTGGCAAGGAGACAATACCTCTTTCCCGTTGGGTTCCCATTTTGGTGCAGCCCTTCCAGAGACGACCACCCTGGAATTTATTCCCCTTAACTCTGGGTTGGGCACCGACTTCAAACACCAGACCCTTTGGTTATCTGCACCAGCTCTATACCAAATTTTGGGCCAAATCCAGACTTTCAGCCCTCCTCTCCAAACCAATTCACGGTCTGGGCACTGGCTGCCTAAGGGAACTGCTTCATGCTTTCCGATCGCCGCCGCTCACAGCAGCAGTGATTCACCTGAAAGTCTCTGTCTCAAGGGGAATGCCGATGCCTGCAGCAGAGGGGTGTCTTCCCTGCTGTTGACTCCTCCCCTGGAGTTTGCTCCTGCAGGGAGCCGGGTGAATGACTACCAGCTTTCACATCTCCCAAGGCCAGAGGCACATCTCATTTCAGCTAGCTCACCAGAACAACGCCACGCAGTCCAAATACAGCCCTTGCTGCTGAGAGCTTTGAGGAGGGTGGTCTGTCCCATTTGTTGCTGCAGAGGTCCCCAGCACAGCTAAAGGACCTTCTCCAGATGAAAGGATGTACCTGGAGAGGGGAGGGATGGCAAGGGAAAACGGCAGCGTCCCTCCCAGCAGCCCATCTCCACTAGCAGCCAGCGCCACATGCTTCATGGGAGGTAGTAAAACCCTCATAGTGGACAGTTATGTAATAGGCTTCCCCATCTAGCTCGCAGCAATTATTGTCGTGCAAGATGAAGATTTATAATCCGTGTAGGTTTTTATCCCAGCTGGTGTAGGGGTGGTTGATATTTTTATTGCTCCTGTATGGAAAATGTGAGAGTAATGTCTTCCCAAGCTCTTGGCCCTGGTCGTATTTTCAGACAGTGAATTCCATGGGTTACATATTGCGTAATGCAGTGTGTTCCTTTATTAGTGTTTCAGGTGCAGTATTTAAAGTCATGAGCTTTTTCTTTCTCATTCTGGTATTTTAATAAAGAATAAATAGCAGGGTCTCATATGTCTTCTCCCTGCCATTGTTCTTTTCATTCCTGTGTCACATCGCTCTTACTAAATTAATGGCCCTAATCTTTTCTCTGTGAAATCCTTCTAAGGTCTTCTAATAATTTGCATCATCTATCTTTAGATACCTTCCATTTCTGATATGTCTTTCAGAAAAGTGACAAAATCTGAGCACATCATTTCAAATATAGACATAATTTCGATTCATAGGAAGGTATTACCGTACAACCTTTTCACTGCTAGTTCACTATTGTGATCACTATTGCTCAAGGAGCCTGAAAAGGACCTTGATGTTTTCCCGAGTAACAAATAATTAATTTAGGGCCTGTCGCTTTACATAAGTAGTTTAGGTTGATCTTTCATGTTGTATTACCTTGTACCTATCCATGCTGAAATTAAATTGCCAGCTGCCTACTCTGGCGATCCTCACGCTCTCCCCTTTTTGACTCCTCTAAGTAACATACGCAGCCCTGGAGCCCGGGGTCCACATTGAGTCTTGCAAAACCAGTACCCAGGGCCCAGGGAAGAGCAGGAGGTGCTGCACAGCCCTCTGGCAATCTTGCAATGAAGTGTGGTGGATAACGTATTGACCATCCTCCATCCACTGCTGGGGAAACAGCCGCTGAGTGTTAGTCCTACACCACGGGCAGGTCTGCAGGGAAGGTGATGTGAGCCCACAAACAACGGTTGCTGTCTGAGTGGCTAAATCCTTACCTCTGCATGCCCACGGGGATCCTCGGGCACTTTTCATCCAGCTTCCTGCTTAATACCTGCTCAGTACCAGCCATGACATTTCTGATAGTCCTCTCTTCCTGAAGTCTGGGTGCTTGCTGAGTGAGATAAAGCGTGTCTCTCGGAAAGTCAGTCAAGCTCAACTTGAGAGTGCAAGTCTTGATGATCGCACTGCATTGCTATATATTTCTCCGTGGGTCAAGCTAGAATTTGCCAAATGTACCTAGCTCAATACATTGGCTCCCACCTGATGCAGTTGCTTGTGGGGCTGCTCATCTCTTTAGGTTTGCTGTCTGCTTTTAATTGTGATCAGTGACTGAGCACAGGCTGGAGGAGTTGCATCAGCAAAGCTGAGAGAAGTGGAAAGTGAGCTGGCTCAACCTGGATCACAAAAGCTCCATAGGTTCTTTACAGTGACAAGAAAGAGCAGGGTTTGGAAGACAACTGGCAAAGACCTAGACCTCATCGAGATTTATCTGTTGGTACTAATTCTTGCTGCCTCGAAAGGGTCTTGATCAGAGTTGTTTATATAGACTTGGCCAAATCCTCAGTAGTTATAAATCAGCATAGCTCAAATTAATTCAATGAAACTGTCAATTGACACCAGATAAGCATCTAGCTTGTAGTACATTCTCGAATCCAACCACATCGCCTCCTTTTCATAAATACCTGGCTGGCAGTTTTCCCTCCAGGATCCCTGCACACCTTTCCTTCTGGAATCCAGCAGACTCCATGTTCTTGCTGTCTTGTTAGACACAAAGTAACACCTGAGTCTTAGTCCCATTAAAAAAAAAAAAGCACACATGGCTTTTTTAACAACAGAGACCTATTAGCAAGTCAAAGCAACAGCTTGGAATGGTGGAGGCACAAACATAAGGAATCTGTGGTATTTGTAAGAAATGCAGATAGCAAAGGATTTGACTTATTTCCAAATACTATGGCAACTGTTCCTTTTAATTCAGAGGGCTTGCTCAGCCTATTGCATTGCCTGCAATAGCAGTGTATTTATGGATGGCCAGAGGCAAATACACAAACCTTCTTGTAAGAAGTTCTTGCCCCACAAGCTAAAGGGATAATCATTGTTCCTCCAAATCACCTTTCACCAGCAGATTTCTGGGCACTTTGCAAACAGCGACTTCAGCATCAGGGAAACCCTCTGTGAGGCATTTAATTGGTGTTGCTGTACTAAGAGAGTGATTCAGAAGGTTGCTGTAGGACAGTGGGAAAAGCAGGAATTAAACTCCACTAACCCACTTTTCACTTCCAGGCTACAGTCAGTCATTTCCCAAGCCTGGAACTAGAAGCCAAAATCCTGAGTCCCATCACCAGCTGCAACCTCTAAACTACTTCTCTTTTCATTGGCAGAATAATACCTACATCTCTGAAGCTGCTAGTCCACATTGTAAATCCTACACTCTTTGTAGAAAGTCACCCAGAAAGACTCCTCCGTTTGCTTTAAAATTATATAAAACCAAGGTTCCCCTGGTCATGCGGTAGAGACCAGCTCTCTTGCTCTTTGGTTTGCTTTGGAAATCTCCAGGGTAGACTCTCGAAGACAGGAAGAAGCCCAAGTTCTCAGTGAGAGACTACACAACTATCCTGTTTGGGTGAAAGTTGGATAAATTAATGGCAGTTCAATCTGAATCTCTGCTGGGTTTCTGGTGATGATGTTTCAACTCAGTTCCTTATTTAAAAATAGTGATTCTCATTCCAGGTGACTTGTCCTTTGCCTGTCTTCTGCTTTCCTATTCTCTACATCACATAGATATTTTTGCTATTTTTCTACTGTCCATCACACTATATCCCCCACATCTTTTACCAGGTCTTATCCATCTTTATCCTACCTTTTTCCATTTTCTAATTCTTTCTTTAAGTTCAGTGTGAATTCAATGTAAACTCTCTTGCCTGACTTCAGGGTATCTGGATATTTTGTCTTTTGTTTCCCCTGATGCTGTTTACTGCATCTTTCCTTTCCTCACCACTCCTGTGCAAAGCTCCAGATGGCATTAGCTGTGTCTGTTCTCTGAGGTGTAGGAGTATTTTCCACTTTACTTGACTAAGTCCATATCCTGGCCACATTCTGATTTCCTGGTGGGACAAAACCTGGATATACTTGATTCTCAGTGTCTCTCCACTCTACCCCATGCCTTCATGTTCACAGGAATAAGACCAAGTTGCATGGGCAGGAAGACACATCTCAGCCACATCTCTGCTCTGGACACTCCTAGGGCATAGGACCAGAGTCTATACCACAGCGTACATCTATCCATAGTGTAAACCGTGTTTTCCTGACTGTACCTGAACAATGCCACAAAATCTCCACCTATTCAAATATCTATACCATACCTGCTTACAATAACTTCAACCAGACATTGCATATGAGAAGTGCTCAGTACCTTGGAACTTAAGATCAGATAGTTGCTGAGCCAAGCAATGAGATAAGAGAAGGCGCCCACAACCAAAAATATGTACAAAGATGGAGCCTATAATAACTCAGTAGGTCGGCATTAGATTAGGTACAGCACCAGGTCTCCTGATTGTCCCCACTGGTGCCCTCACCACAGACTATATGACATTTCTCTCTCCTCACTCCCTTCTCATCCCTCTCTCCATCCCCCCCAAGCCACTCCTCTCCTTTTATTTTAAGAGCTGACTTTGCCATTTCCCATCTATAAGGTGACATATGAAAACTTTCTTAGAAAACAGTCATAAAAAGAAGAAGAAAATGAAAAAGAAAGACCCAATGGAGAGCAGAAAATTACAGTGTCTGGGCCGTATTTACAATAATTATAATTATTATAAAGCACAATAGGGTGTAGAAACCCGTAATTCTCCTGGTGCTTTCTGATTTTTAGATCTATGTTTAGAAAGCACATGGCAGAGAAACAGTCAGAAAAGGAATGCCATGAAGTCACTTTCCTCTGTGTTGTAAAAGCATTGGGGGGAATATTTGTGTCTGCAGGAACATGGGGATGAGCAGCTTCAGAAATTAGTCCATCATTGCCGGTCCCAGGGTGACGTACCACCTACTAAAGTGAAAAACAAAGCCCTCTCCTGACACCACTTCACAAGAAGGGGCTCTCCTTTCTCTACCCCCATCCATGTGTCATTTTTATAGGACCAGACATTTGTCCCACTTCTGATGCTTTGCTGACTCTTACCCAAATGTCAGACTCCACGCCAGCAGCCGCAGGCCCCAGCCCACAGTAACGCAACCCCAGAGTTGCTCCCTTCCTTACATGAACATATCATGGTGGTATCTGAAGACCTCCCAGTAGCACCTGAGGCAGTCTGACTAACATCTGCCCTATGGGACTCCTTCTTTCCTCATTCCTCTCCCACAAGCAGAAGTACACAGGTAATGCAAGTGGTTTATTTTACTCACCAGGTATCATAGCCAGAGAAAGAATCTTTGAAGAATTGCTCTCATGTGTAAGACAGAAGGTGGGAAGTCTTGTGATGGTCCTTTGCTGCTGCAGAGTGTTATCTAGCCCACCAGAAAGCTCTCCTCCCTGCATAAAGGAGTTTTCCCCATTTGGCAGCGAATTCTATTGCTCATTTCTGCAGCTTTGCTCTTAAATCCCGTGCAATCTCTTCAAGGAAAGGGACTGAGATCTTAAACTCTAATCAGAGGTCTTTCATAAAGATAAAAGCTCATATTGCTACCTAATCCTGCATGGCTGCCCACCTTGGAGCCAAACCTGTTCTTTCTGATCTTCTCCCAGTCAGGGTGATAGTATGAGACTTGTGTCTCCTAAAAGAAAGAGAGAGGCCTCTCCGCACCGTTCAATTATGTCCACAGTAGTCTGTGTTGCTGCAGGTTATGTGCTCCAGCATCCAGCACAAGCTGGATTAGTTTACCTCCACAGATCACTCATTCATAACCAGAAGAGAATAATCCTTGTAATATTTATGCCTACCTGCAAAACCCCTCCCAGCCCTGTAGTAGTACATGCCAAGCTCAGGCTCAGATAAAAAGTCATGGGATTACCCCAAAAGTGGGGTGTTTTACATGCCTTCCCCCAGCATCGCCTCTCCTCTGGTGCAGGCTCAGCGCAGGCACAGTGGAGAAGGACGGAGAAGCACAGAGGCACTCAGAGGAGGGCTTCTCCTCAACCTTCATTGTTTCCTAAGGGGCAGGTGGAGAGTTTTATATGGTGCCCTCAGCAACTAAGATGAGCTCTCTCCCTGAGAGGTAGAAAAGTTGCCAAATGGAATAGGTTTTCCCCAAGGAGGGCTGAAACTCACACCTGGCCAGGTGTTCTTGATCTCTCATGAGACCGACTTCTACCCCACCTCAAATTAAACAGCCTGAAGTCGGGAGAGAGGGTGATCAGATAGATGCACATACAGGTATCTCAGATATGCACCTGCCACTCAGCCAGCGCCACAGAGACGCCAGGGATAGAAGGAAATGTTTTCTTTCTCTGACATTTTTAGCGTGGATAACAGAGTTCAAGCAGAGCAGAGGAGCCCGGTGATAATGGCTTCTGTTGCCTTGAGCTAAGCTGCTTAATTGCATGGGACTAGCTCATCTAATCAGGGAGAAAGGTGAAACACCTCATTGCTTGCCCCAGCTGACTTTCCCCAATGAATAAAGCCTGTGAGCAAAATGCCAGGTGATCCCCAACATCAGAAATAGCTGAACGGGGCAAAACCAGTCCCACTAATGTAATCCTGTGGGCAATAACGTGTGAGCACGCATGCACTGAAATGTCCTGCAGACCAGGCTGAACCTGAAGACCAGTAGCCATGGTCCTCCCAGCTCGCTGGAAGCACATCATTCCTAACTTACTTCCTCTCCCATTCATGCTTCAGGGCTCTGGGGAGCCGCAAGCAGCTCCCAAATGGTTGTTGGTATCTAGAGGAAACTCTGTCTGCTGAAACAGCTGAAATAAGGATCTTTCTTCCACTCAGTGTCTCACAGTTCAGGGCCATTTTCTTTCACCCCTGCCCTCCCCCTCCTCTGCAAGACCTTGGCTTGCTGTTTAAAGAACTTGCAATCACCATTAGATATAAAGTGTTCTGCCGGGATGTATAACTCAAGACCTTGATGTACCCCAAATAATCATGGGTAGCAGAATAAAACAGCTCATCAAGAAGGGCCCTAGCCTGGGCTGGTCTCTTTGTGTGTCCTGTCACTCAAACCCCCCAGCTTTGCAGCAAAACTGGACAATACAGGGTAGAGCCTTGGTCAGTGTGAGATCAGGGCAGGGCTGAGGGGTCTCACTGACCTGGAAGGATGTGTCCCGCAGCATACAGAGAAGTGTAGGTAGTATGTCTGGCCTAATTTTACTTTGGAGCCACGCTCAAGGCAAGTCAGGTATCAGGAGCGTGGGTTTGGTGCCAGTCCAGCCCCCTTCTCCCACGGCAAATTCCACATTACTTGGAGACGGAGTACGATGGGACCGGTGCCCTGTGCAGAGCCTGGCCTGTGGTCTTCTCTCACCAGTGACTGATGCAGCATCAGACACATCCTTAGAGAGGTGGCCCCAGGCTTAGTGGTCAATGCCGCGGTCTCTCTGGGCAGGGGGTACCCACATGCAGGTACATGGGAATGGCACACCGCCTCACTCCCATGGCTGTGCATGTTTATCACTGGATCAGCCACGACACCTGCCTGCCCCTGGCTCCAGCGCCACATATTCCTCATTCACCTGGCTGTCACCACCCACTGCAGACAGTGCCCCAAACCTTCTGTCCACTTTCGGGGGCTGCCAGCTGGCCAGTGCTTGCCTCCCTGTTCTCCCACCCACACCCCCAGCCAGGCCAGGCTTTCCCTGCCAAGCTATGGTGTGCCAGAAGAGGAAAGCACCCTTCTGCAGCCCATGGGCGAAGGGCTGGAGGGTGCCTGGCCATGGGATGGGTCCAGTACCATGCTGTGCCAGAGCGCTGCTGTGGAGGCAATGTGTACCCATGGCACCAGCGTCACGAGACCTGGCTTCACATCCCGCTGCTGCGACTCACCCAACACGTGGCCCTGGCCAAGCCATTTTGCCAGTTCCTTCTTTCTGTCGCCCTCCCTATCTGTCTTGTCTAATTAGGTAAAAGCCTTCCAGGGTAGAGATGACCTCTCCCTGGGCAGTGACGCGGGGCGGCTGGGAGCACTCCTAGACACAATTAACACCTGAGCAGAGCAGGCCCAATGGATATGATGGTGTCAGCAGGAGCAGGCATCCTTGATGCAAACTTTTATCTTGTCTCAATTAGCGGGCAGAAAAATCTCAGACTTTCTGTGGGTTGCTCAGAAAGCCAACCAGTCCCTGGACAACCAGTCCCCAGTCGGAGCAGCTCCTTGGCCTCAACACGCCAAGCAAAGCATGGCTTTCGCAGGGGCTGTGGGATGCATCTCCCCTCCGAAAAGCCTTGCAGGCTTGCCTCAAGCACAGAGCAGAGAGGCTTTCTCAAGCTTTGGTGCTGCTAAAGGAAAGGCTTTGCCCGTTGGCTGAAGATAGCTGGAAGAGTCCTGGAGTTCAGCCTATCTCGCAGGTAGAGGCACACAGGCAGCGAGGAGAGAGTGACCCTGGCATGGTTATTACAAGAGCTGCTCGCCTGCGTCATGGTGGAGATAACATCAACCTATTGAAGACAGCCTTGGAGCAGCCTAATTGCTCCTGCAGGAGAAGGAAAACGTGGGCCCCAGGAGCTGCTCTGGCTCTCGGCTAATTGCCAGGCAGTTGTGCTGCAGGGATCGAGTATCTCAGAGGAAAGGTTGCTGAGGAGGGACAGTGTGGGCAGCCAGCACAGAGATGAGCTCCATTTAAACACCATAAGGGATGGATGGATGCAGTAATACCGAGAGGAGGAGTCTCACTTCTCTGTGTCCTGGTCCTCCCCTGGGGAGGTGGTTGCAGGTCAGAGTGCTACGCCACGGATGGTGGTCACCATCTCAGAAGAAAAGGGCAAGAGCTCTGTTAGGGGGCCAAAGGACAGCAGATAGGAGGGGTGTGATGGCTGCTAGGAGTTTAAATGGGGGCGCTGCAAGGGATCCAAAAGCACACAAGGTCTCCCTCAGTCCTTTGCTACCCACCTTATTAATTCATTGCTGTTTGGCAGTAGATTTGAAGACGTTAAGAAGACAATGTCATGAGACTAGCTCAGCTACAGCCGTTGCTAACCTCAAATGCAATCACCACAGACAGCATTGCAGAATGGCAAACCTGAGGTGTATGGACATACCAAACCCAGACTCTCCTCACTAAAAATCCACATGCTCGGGATGTTTCCGACATGGCTTATAAATAACACATTGGCCTTAAATATTCGGAAACCCACAGTTATGTCCTCTAGGATTCAGGCCAAGCAAAATAAGCGAACATTTTGAGACGATATAGGTCTACGCGTTTGAGAGCTGCATACTAAAAGTAGTAGTGGCAACAAACGTAGTGTTCTTTGTCTGCCCGATGGACACGCAAGAAGTAAAGTGTGTGTCAGGTAGCATCCCTGATAAGACTGAAACTGGAGCTGGCTTGAGCATGTGGGGTCTGTGCATCTTTCCTTCCTCTCCTCCTGCATGGAGTCTTCTTTTCCCGGCTCTGAACAGCCCAACAAGCTTGGCTTGTGACCCTGTCAAGAAGTACAACAGGACCTATCTGCACTGGCCAGGTCCCATATACACTGACCAGGACCCACACAGTCCTGCTGATTGCAGGACAGGGCACCGAGCTTTGTGGAGCTTGCAAGTCAGCAAGAGCTCAAGCTGTCTTCCCAGCAAGCCCGTGAGCTCATTCACAAAACAGGAGCTCAGATCCCCACGAACCCACACGCTCACCAAAAGGAGCCTGGAAATGATCTGAGGGAGAGCACAGATGGAAATCATTGTCATCAGGGAGGCCAAGAGCTTTGCAGGAAGCACGAAAGGATCAGATGTTTCAATGGATAAAAAAGAACATCCAGAGCTACACAAGATAAAATAAAAACGTAAGAGATCTAAGTCCTCTTGCTCCAGGGTACAAGCCAGCCCTGACTGACAGGGATTAAGACAAAACGACACATCTGAGCAGGTTGTTTCGTAATTACCTGCAGCTGCATTTCCTGCCCCTCTTCCCTGCCATGTCTGGCACTGGCCCCATCCCAGATGCATCTCTGAATTAGACCACTGGGAAACTGGCAGGAGTGGAAGGAGGGTCTGTGGAGTGGAGACAAACTGAGAAACCTCAGCTGTGGTAGAGCACACTCAACCCCCTCTTGCTCTCCCCCTTATCCCCACCTTCTTCCCCACCACTTCTGCCGAAGAAAGATCTTGCCTAAGCAAAGCTCTGATGACAGAACAGCCTGCTTCGGATATTTAGGTAGGCAAGGGAAAAAAATTAATTTTCAGACCATCTGTCCTGTCCAAAGAAAAGCAGTCTTTCCCAAACCGAGCTAACTTCATGCAATGGCAACAGTAAGCAACATGATATTAAACAATAATAAATCAAAGCTGACATCATTTGGAGCACGTCCGGACCCTCCCCTGTGGGAGTATCACTCTTCTGTGTGTCAACAGAGGGAAGAGAGAAGCAGAAAGAAACCTAATCCGAATCAAATAAAAGACAGTGGGCCTAGGGTGCTGTTTCTGAGAGAGAAGACCCCCTCCTAAAGACTTGCTGTGGGCACTGTGAGGGCAGGAGAGACGGGCACAGAGAGCAAGGATGGGGCAGGATGACCTCTCTCCTTTGCAGGAGATAATTGTGTAGAACAACAAAGCCACCCTCGGTGCAGAGGGCTGGGACCATCCATCCTGCTGCAGCATGCAGCACTCCTCCTGGACCCCCTGCCTTTGCAGAGAGATCCCTTCTTCCAAACTGCAAGAGGGCTGCGCACCTTGGTCCAAACCAGCAAGCCCAAGAGCTCAGACATATATGGAGAACAGTAGGGCAGAAGGGGAGGACTCGCAGTGGCTCTGGACTGGAGGATGTGGTTGGAGTTTGACAGTGACATCAAGTACCAAAACAGCAGTCCAGAATCATGAGGATGGCTTGGGGAGACATCCCTGAGCCAGCTTTAAACTAGCTGTGGACTAATCCGAGAGTATGAGCAGCAGTAGACAGGCAAGCTTGGCCTAGGAGGGGTCTGCAATCCAGATATCTCAGTGACACACCACTACTGGTACCCACACTAACAGCCAGAAAACTAGGTTAAAACTCAGATTAAAACCCACTTGTTAGGGTGTGTTTACCAAGCTGCGATCCTACCTCTGGAATGCAATGCAGACATACCCAAGGGATGACTGGATTTAGCTATCTCCTTGTAAAATACGAATGGAGAAGGGAGTTTTACTCCAAGGCCAGTCCCAGAGCTGTATACTAAGCACTTCAGGGTAAACCTATGTTTTGGTGTCTTTAATGGGAGCTGAAAAATGAAGCCATTTTCCCAGCGATGTACCAGCAAGGGACACCAGTGTCAGGAAGGTGTGCTGCAGACATGCTTTCTGCTCGTGTCTCCACTCTGCATGCCCCAGGTTGGGGTATTTATACCTAGACACAGAGAAGTCCCCTCTCTCTCTAGTTTGGTGTTTTCTTCAAGGGCATGTCCAAGAAACCAGCCAGCAGACAAGGGAAAATTGGCAGGTGGATGGTGTTCAGAGAGCACAGCTTTACCCTAAAAAGTGAGGGCATCTCCCAGGTGCAGATCTACAACTGTGCTACGGACACTGTCAGCCCAATCCTCCTAAACAGCAGCTTGGTGCCCAGAGGCTGGCAGGGGCCATGGGGCAGGAGCGAGGGGCAGGGGCAGAGCTGGGGGGCCACGTGTAGGTCTGAGCAAGACCCCAGAGGACCAGGACTCTTCATGAACAGGGGATGGTGCCTCTGGTGCAGCCGAGTACAGGTGATGGGAAGAAAGCGGATGCTCAGCACTGGCACGTCTGCTCTGCACCTGTTTGCACCAAGCTGTGCTGTGTGTTACGCAGGTCACCCCAGGGAGCTGGGATCTCCCAGTCCATGGGGTCTGCCCCGCGCCTTGGTTCAGGATGCTCTGCTTGTAACTCCCTCCGCTGCGCGCAGCAGGTCCCCGAGGCAGCCAGGCACCCACCACGCTCCCCATTCCCGCGGCTTCTGCCTCCAAAGATGGAGCCTCTTTCCCCTGAGAACGGAGCAATGTGGCAATGCTCTCAGACCTTGGCTCGTAACAGCAGTAACCTCCGAGCTGCTGACTGTTGCTCAGCAATAAACACCACTCGTGCTATTAATAAACACTATCTGTCAGCCTTGGTATTTTTAATGCCGGGACACTGTGCCCTGGCATGCGGAGCCACTCAGAGACTGAAGGCCGGATTCAGAGATGAGCCTAAACTGGCGTGAGGCACTGCACTGTGCAGCCTGCAGCTTGCGCCTGTTGTAAGGTGGAAAGTCTCTGCTCTCCTTGGTATATTAGACAGGATCCAAGTTCCTCCCCACAAGGGATTTCCACTCCTGCCCGTTGCAATCCCAAGGCACTGAGACTCAGAGACAGGCTCTACCTGCTATTATAGCCTGGGATAGATCTGACAGGATCTCTGGACCCGTGTGAGTCAGTGAAAATACTTCAGCTTTTTCCCCGTGATGTGCCAGTATGTTTAGCTGAATCAGCAAGGGAACACTGCCTACTTACACAGTGTCTTTGGACTCACAGTCCTGGTATAGGAGGTTTCAAGCACCAGATTGAGACATGCTCCCCTGTGCACAGAGGTCATCAAGAAAGTCTTGATGGGATTGATGCCTCTGAGTGGAGTGCCTGGATCCTGCCCACCATGTGCGACTCCTCTGCTGACAGCCTGGAAGAGTAATAGGAAGGAAAAGGAAAAGGAAGCATGTATGGGAGCCGCTCATGTTGTACTGAAGCTCCCAGCTGCTTCCACCTCACTGGGGTGTGAGCCATCTCTGCATCGAGCTGGTGTGTTCTCTGCTGGGGTTAGTCTGTGCCCGGGCAGGGCCAAAGGGGGCTGGTGTGATGCCACAAAGGGCGTCTGCATGGGAGAGGGTCTGGGGCAGTGGGAAAGAGCTGGTTTCACCTGCGGCCTCAG
Source organism: Gavia stellata (assembly GCF_030936135.1). Classification (NCBI taxonomy): domain Eukaryota; kingdom Metazoa; phylum Chordata; class Aves; order Gaviiformes; family Gaviidae; genus Gavia; species Gavia stellata. The sequence continues at coordinate 20,370,981 of NC_082595.1, forward strand.
CATTTGGCCCTGAAAATGCGGCTCAGGTGGTGGGTAGGTGGCTCCTCCTGTGCTCAGGGGCAGGGAGTGGGGCTGTGGGCGCTGGCGAGCCGGGGTGGGGTGCAGGTGATGTCAGAGGGAAGCAGCGTGGCCCCGGCGCTGGCTGCTGCTGGGGTGCACGCTGGGCTGCCGGACTGGCTGGGGCTGCCCCCCGGGGTGCTTCGCCCTTCGCTGCTGTGAGCGTGGCAAGGGCGGCTGCGGAGGGTTTTGGAGGGGTGGGGGGGAGGAACGGCCGAACAAACAGTGAGCTGGCCGAGCAAACAGCCACCGAAGTGAAACAATCGGGTCCCGTTCTGGTAAAGCTCAGCAAATACTGCGTAAAACCTGCTGCTGGCAGTGGTGCTTGCCCTAGTCATCAGGTATAGCACTATCAGAGGGCAGATACAGAGCAACCTAGGGAGGCAGGGAGAGGTTGTGCAAGAGAAAGCTCTGGCCAGCATGACTCAACACTCATTAGCAGTGGCACACCTACGAGAAGCCTATTAAAACTGAAAGGAAGAAGCTCAACCACCTTATTTCTTCTCTTTGCTGTAAACCATCTCTTTTCCCATGTGCACATCTCAGCGTCTGCAGTGATGGCAACAGAGGGAGAAGCGCTGCGGATTGTAATCCCTGGTTCTTGGACCTGCACAGCATTTCTGGAGAATTAGTCCCTGGTCTGAAGAGCTTCCAGCGCTGTTTCACAGAGAAGGAAATTGAGGTGCAGGGAAGTTAAATGATTCACTAAGGGTGATCTTCTGCCTGTGTTCCAGAGATGATCACGGATCTGGCAACTATGACTTAGTGATCCAGAAGAAGTGACGAAGTAGGGCACTTCACTGGGTGTTCTGCAGAGATCTATGCATCTGACTTCTCTGAAGAACTCTGAAACGCCCCTGCAAGAGGGGCAGGGGTTCAAAGACTGAAAAAACTTGAAACCTAATAAGTAGTTTTCATACCCCAGACTCACAGTTGATACTATGGAGGTGGAGGTCAAATCCAGCTCTCAGCAGACATTTCTTTCCAGTCCTTGATCTTACCCTCCCAGCAGACTTTGTGTGATGCTTTGCACTCTGCAGGTTTCTCTCCTGCAGAGCTGTGCACGCTAGCTTTTTCCAGTTTATGATTAAAACACTACAGCACTAGTATGCTACAATCAACACCCCACTTTGCTCTTTTTCTCCTAGTTTTTTCCCTTTTCTCTATCATCACATGCAACATGTGGGGGTCTCCTAGAGGATGTCACCCCTGCACTACCTATTTACATACTGCTTCAGGGGAAGACAGTTGCAGCTGTGAAGCTATTCCATCCTGCCCACACAGACTGCTGCACACCTGGAAATAGCATTACGTGACTGGTGAGCACTTGTCTTAATCAAGGCATGACTTTCCTTTCGAGCCACACAGAGACGAGCAAAGACTCAGAGACAGGCTGCAAAGCTGTGCTTTGCACAGCACACAAAACTTCAGCTCACCACTCACTGCCCACTATCGTGGAATCTCTGAGCACCCAACAGAAGCTACCAATTAATCCATCTTTAACTCCTCGTCATTAATTCACCCACAGATCATCCCCCAGGGTAGCTCAGTACTGTTATTGCCACGATACTGTTATCACCACTAACAGATGAGGAAACTGAGGCAGAGACCAGAGTAGTGATTGACAGTACCCTAACTAGCAAGCAAGGCACAGGGCTGGGAAGAGGACCCAGGAGTCCCAGCTCTTGCAGAGCAGCTGTACTGAACAACCCCGTAACTTTTAGCCAGTTTCTTTTACACCGAACCAAAACACAGGGTTTGGCAAAAAATCTTCCATAGAGGCTGCTGTTTTGGTTTGTCTTGGCTAAAAGATCCTCTCCAAAACTGCCTTCATTCTCTGTAGTAGCCTCCAAGCAGGTGTCCTGTCATTACTCTGCCTTCCATCGTTACCCACACCCCCTCACCCTCAGCAAGTTAGAGACCAGTCATACAGTTCTAGCTAGCACCCTGGATTCAAAGGATCCACTCTTTTCTGGTGCAGGGCTCGGTCTGCCTGGCCTCCTGGGCTGGGAGAGCCGAGGACCTGGTTCAGAGGTACCCACAGAGCAATTTTTGTCACTAATGTGTTCCATGCACTTATCATCTGAACAAGAAAATGAGGAGCTTCTGGATGCATCGGAGTCCCTGCATACAGGCAGGTCTGCGTGGAGATGCTGAACAAGCGCACAGACCTCCTGTGCTCCCAGCATAGCAAAAACGAGGTACCTCCTCTCTTCCCTCAAGGACCCCAATCCGGGTCAGGGAGCCAGGCCGTGGATGTTTAGTCTGGAACAGTCTGCGGGACATGATTTGGTGGTGTTCCCGTGATATTTCGCACAATAAGCTTAGAGAGGACAATGCAGTTGCTTTGTGAGACATGGTGATGCTGTGTCTTGTGACACAGCCTATTAGCAGATTGGCTAATGCTGGGTGTGCAGCTGCTTTCTGTCACGGGAAAGGCTGAAAGCAGCCAGAATATACCTGTGAATCCTGCCTCTAATTACTTAAAGCAAAAAACACTGTGCTCCCAATTTTCCCGTATCCAAGTACCTTGCAGACACATGCAAAATAACAGTCAATAACCAGAACAAAAATCGCCTTTTATGCCTTAATAAAATCCTGGTCAGTAAACAGGATTATACTTGAAATAGGCTGTGATAGAGATACAAGGAAAGAGGCAGATGCCCACATTTCTTTTCATGAAGACAACTTGCTAAACAGCTGAATGGGTTTTGCTACCTCTGCTTAACCCCAGCTGCCTCTACACCCCCTATTTAAAACATTTTGCCTCTTTACAGGGTCTGTCTGGCAGCCCTCCATCACTGCCTAATTTTGCCAGGGCAGGATGCGAAACAGCCGGACAAGGGAACATAACATTTTTCCCTTAATTTCACCAAGGCCAAGATTTCCCTTCTTGCTGAGGGTGGCTTGGTGGTAACAAGGATCCTGGCAGTGAACTTCCTGTGAACTGATGGGAACGGCCCTTCTCCCGGAGCGAGGAGACAATATCCGAGGGCTGTGGACAGAAAAATGAGGTAGTCAGCTAATAAAGAAAATTAACCTGGTGGACATGATTTGCCCGCATTCTCCAAAGCTGGAGTTCTTTTATAAGGCTTGCCGCAGAAAGCTCTTAAGGATAACAACTAATCCCTTGATAAGGGTCAAAGTTCTTGCTGGGCATTAAAACTTGGTGATGTGATTAAAGAAAAAGTGAAAACTCGCTGCTCCAATGAGGAAGCCACAGGGTGCCAGTACTCTGGTCGCTGCTGAATGATCCCAGGACACCGAGGATGAGGAGCTAATAGGTTTGGCTCATGGTGCTCAGATGTCTGAGGAGCCTGAAAGGGATGTAAAGATACTTTGGAGTGAAGCAGCACAACAGCCCTCTGAAACAGCCCCTGGATAGGTGCAAGCTGACGTACCCTGGCACAGAACAGCCAAAACTTCACCTCTCCACCAACGGGCCTTGAAGGTCCCCTCTGGAAAAAAATATTTAGCAGTTGCTGTGGATACCTCTGATTGGGTGCCTGGGTTTCATGTGTATCGACAACCCAAAAGGCAAACAGGGCTCAAGTGACTTAAAACCGGGAAAGAAACTGCAAAAAATATCCACATCAAGAAAAGGACATATATACAATCCTCTTCCAGGCTTAGGAAAGGTCTAAGATTGACAACACCAGAAGATGGGGAGTGGATTAAAAATAGGGTGGAACCTGGACATAGAGGGATATGGTGAGAGCCTGGAGAGTGGAGTCTGAAGCATGCCCGAGGGGACTCACTGGCAGGACTTAAGGCTAGGAAGGAAAGTCATTGCTGGCAAATCACCCACCCATCTGAAACCTGCAGCGGTTTGAAAACTAATGCAATCTGGCTACATTTGCCTTCCGAGCTTTTGGAGTATACTTGGGTCATGTTGGATTTTATTTTTTCACGAGCACGAACAATTGAAAGCTTTTTGGTTTGACTAAAAGCAGGTAGTCTTGCACACTACACTGCTCTTGTGCTGGTCTAAGTAGCACAAGATTCTCAGCGTTGGGCACCCTGGGCTATAGCAGCTGCCTCTTCGCCTGCATGGTCACCCCACAGAGAAGGGGGACTCCAGGGAGTCGATAGCCATGGAGGCAGCTGTAGACCATCTGATGACCACCCTTTCTGCAGCAGGGCTCTCCGTGGCATGGGGAGGACGAGGGGCTGCCTGGGGAAGGCTCCCCAGGTGCTGGTGAATCTGGAAGCTCAGGCACTCCTGCAAACCCTCACCATGAGTTTTACAGCCCTCAAAGCAATTCACACCAGTAAAAGATGTGGCCATGGGAGTGCAGGAGGTTTCATAACTGGGAGGGTTCCCTGCGCTCAGGGCTGCCAGATAATCTCAGGCCTGCCCCACCCCACTCCTGAGACACAGTCAGCCTATTCCTCCTCATCCTACCACTTCACAGGGCATCCTTACCTTCCGCTCTCAACGGCCTTGCACTCTCCCCTACCTCTCCCAGCCAGCAAAGCCCCTCCTGAGCTGTGCCTTGCTGTTTCCCCTCCACCCTCGGTACCCCATAAGCTCCTGTCCCCTTCCCAAAGAGCAGATGGAAGGTGGTGCTATCAGTACCAAAATACCTGTTGAGGTTCCCTCTCAAATGATGGAGAGGAGCAGGGAGACATGACTGCAGCTGGGGCTGGGTGGCAAGGAGACAAAGACTTACCTGCCTTTGGGGAAAGTACACAGAGATCCCTAACAATTTCGGCAAGATGGGAAGCCTTCTACTAACTGGCAATAAAATAATAAGCGGTGAATGGCACTTGATTGTCTGTCAAGGGTCCCAAAAGAGAAGGATGGGATCTGTCTTATGCATGGAGAAATCAAGGCAGGGAGGGAGAGCAGAGCATCGGTGGCCCAGCCGGGAACTGAGCCCAGCTCCCTCACTTCCCACACCTCTGCTCTGCTCTACAGACTAGGACCCGCTGACTCCCACAGGTCCTCCAGCTGTGCTAGGCAATTCGTATCTGATGGTGAGGGAGAAATACAGCTCACCAGATGATTGAACACAGCTACGTGCAGGGCCGCACCTGCACCCACACTGCGGGGCACCACCACCCCAACCTGGCACTGGGAGCCACAGCACCCTCCTGACTCAGCAGCACCAAGGAGAAGGTTCCCCCGTGAACTCCTCGAGCTGGCACCTTCAGCTGATGTGATTGCGAATTCCAGTGCAAACTGAAAAATCTTCCGAAAGGATTTAGAGTGATTAGAAATGAGCAGGAAACAAAATGAGATTTAACTTGGGAAAAGATAAGCTAATGTATATAGGGCAAAGCTGCTTTGCAGTGGGAGGGGACACCCTAGAAAGCAGAACTGCCAGAAGAGGTTGAGAAAGAGACACCATGGAGAGATGCATCCAGAGAGGGACACAGGGGGATAGGTTCAGAGCCAGCTGCCTGTTTCCTTTTCTGTGGTTCTGGAGTGATCCACCTTGGAGTGGGTTCAGCAGCATACACCTTTTGAGGGAAAAGGAGTATTATTGTTATATATGAAAGGTGTCAGGAGATGAGGAACAGGAATGATTGAGGGCAGAGCTCAATGAGCTGATGCCAGAGGCTTTGAAGACCCATTTTATGTCACTGGTCAAGAAACAACCGCAGAGGAGACGTGATCAGACTCCACAAGCATCTGAGGGGTCTACGTCGGAGAGGAAAGGAACACATCTACTGACACATCTGCAAACTTAGAGCAGCAGGGTGAAATTAAGGCAGAGAAAACACAGGCTAAAGAGCAGGACAGTATCCAGGCAATGCAACGTGTTAGGCTGTGGGATACGACCTGCACCAACATAGACTTGTCTGCCATTTGCAACTGGTTGACAAGACAATCTAAATGCAGAAATTATTCCTCTTGGGATGTCTCTGAGTCCGTGACTGGTCCCAACAATTCAGCAGGGGTGTGGATCACACTCAGTCCCACAAAGTGACTCACGAATGTCACACTGTACATCCAGCCACCCCAGTGGGGTACTGGTGCAGAGGGCAGTGCCTCTCCCTGACTCATCAGCACCACCTCCGGCAGCTCAGCCAGTTCTCCTAGGTGCTGTGTGTTGACTAGGTCTACACTGCACATTCACAACACAGAGCTCTGGCAAGCCAATACTGCAAGCAAGAAATTGGCCCTAAGCCTCAAGACCAGCCTCAGATTAGTCACCGAATAACTCAGGGTGATCCTATGACTCATAATTTATGGTGCCTATGGAGACTGGAAACAATCAGATCCAGTGCTGTTGACCCCCCATTCACCACACTTCCAACGGTGAGATAAATCAAAAGAAGTAGGAGTTGGCTCCTTATTCCCCAGGAGCAACAACACCTTAGAAGAAACGTGATCTGCTCAGGAGTCTCCAGGCTGCTTCTCTCAGATGTGAGGTCCTTGCAATGCAAAAAAAGAAGGCATGAAAATTCCAGCAAGCTGCCCAACATAAGGAAGGGGATTTCACAGAGGAATGAGCCAATTCAAGCTGGAAAAAAAAAACAGTGGAGGTGATTGACAGCAAGTTGCTTTTTCAGAAGTTAGTACCTGCACTGGCCTCTAAGCAGCCAGGTGAGGGGTTTCTTTGAAAGGAATGAGATCATCGTAAAGCTCTGTTGGGGCTTTTGCCTCTGCAGTCATGGAGTCAGAGCCGAGCACAGGCAGGAAGGGCAAGGAGGGATGCCAGTGGGAGCCCAGCTTCTGGAGAAGAGGCTGATGACACAAACACGTAATCCCCAGGTATCAATATGCTCATGGCAAAGGCTGCCTCCAGTGCCAGCAGGTTCTCTGTGGGTGAGGACAGGAAGGACAGGCAGCAAGTTGGCAGCTTTGATGCCTTTGCAAAGTGTACACCACGGCTCAGGTAGGAGTTATGGTCAAGACAAAGGAGAAGGGCTCTGGTTGGTTCAGGCTGGTCACACTTCTGGCCTTAAAATCTCTGAAGAGGTGATGGAACTGGATTATTTGCTGTAACTGATCATTGTACTCATCTTGTGCCACCTCTCCCAAGCTGTCCATAGGGCTTGCAGCTAAGGGGTTAGGTCTCTCCCCCTTTTGCTTAGATAGTGTTGCACACGAAAGGCTCAAGGGCTTGCGTGAGACACACCCTTCCTTCGCCACAGACCCGTTCAACCAAGATTCAGAGGTATTGCCATCCGCAGCCAAAGCTTCTCACCTCCAAGGCACCACACAGGTTGAGAGCAAGACATCCTGACCTGCATCCCAGATTATTTCGGCATTACACGTGTTACTGAAAATCATAACCAAGAGAATATTCCAAACCAAACAGGCCTGCCTGGGGAGTACTCAGCAGGAATTGCCACTCATCGGCAGTCCTGGCAGGGTGCTCAGCAGAGCCAGACGCCTTTTCCAGCCTGGATCCCACCACGTGACATGCTCGAAGCACGGAGTGCACCAACAGCTCCCAGAATAGCTGGCAAAGGAGGTGTTGAAGTAACCCCATAGCTGAACCCCTGCCATGCCAGCATCGGGCTTGTAGCACAACAACTTCCCCCTGCTGTGTGCATGGGGCTTGGCCAGGAGATGGGCAGCGTGGGGTGGGCAGCAGAGATCTGGGTGCTAAAGGCACGTAGGAACCTATGGCAGCAGGTTGCAGCAGGCAGCCCCAATGCCTAAGGAGATGCTTGGGCACTCCCGTGTTAGGGAGGGATTGGGCTTTTTTTTTTTACCCCAGAAAAAGTGTCTGTGGCATCTGAAAGAGCAAGGTAAAAATAAAGAGCGTGAACCAGCAAGATTAGCTCCGTATCACAACGTACAGATATAGCACAGAAGTGCAGTTATTTCCTAACGTGTCTCTCAGCCTGGATGTATAGAGGTGGCTCGGGCAGCACATCAAAAGAAATCCTTATGGGAAGGCTTTTCTGGCCTTGGGAGGCCAGCCTTGGCAAGGTAAATGGATGGCACATGCCCAACAAGCCCATTTGCCAAGTTTGCCTGTAACCTCCTCACAGAGACAGCGAGCTGCACCTCTGGGAGATACCTTGGGACCCCCGCCCCAATGCCTGCAGCCAGCAAACCACTGACATTTGAGGGGTGACTTGACCCTTGTCCCCTCCATGGTTCAAAGCCCTCAGGGTCCTCCCAGCTCCCCGAACCAAAGGGAAAGCCTTCCCCAAAGCTGTGGTCAGGCACTCTTCGCATTCCTCTTGCACCCTCCTTCACTGCTGGTGCAGGGGATATCACCTCCCCTCTCTTATCCACAACTCACCACCTACGAGACAGGGGGGACTTGGCTGGAGGTCCAGGCACAAGTGCCTGGTCCCTCTGGGATGGCCGGCAGCTCAGCGGTCCCGTTGCACTGTGGGGCATTGGGTGCTGTGGGGCACAGCAGGGGCCAGCAGCTCCCTGTGGGGTGGCACAGTGCTGCCGGGGCCGTGCTGGCCCAGCCCCGAATGGGGTGCTGAGAGCAAGCATAGTGCCTGCGCGGACCGGGACTGCAGACCTTGTGCTAGACAATCAGGATTAGCCTTAAATTTCAGGAATCCCAAGCACAGGGAGGCTGCCCACATGCTCACCATGTGGTCTGGGATAAAAATACACATCTTTCACTACCAAAGCTCCTGCAAGCAGACGGTGAAGGACATGGCCTGTGGGACGAATTTGCTTTGGGCTTCCAAGGTGCTCCACAGGACCACATTGGAGGACAGAAGCTTTACAGGCATTTCTAACATAGGTGCTGCAGGTGTTGGCAGACCCCAAGCAGAGCCTTGGCTGACTTAACAGACCCAACCAGCAGCATAACACGTTAGCAACAAGGGGTTAAACCAGCTAGCAGGTGCCAAATGGGAAAGAAGGAAGGGGTTTCCAACCAAAAGGACCCTTTTCCCATTGCTGGTGGGGATTTCTGTCGTGTCTGCCCAGGGCACCCTTTTCTCCATCTTGAGGTACCTCTGCTCTTTGAATCCCACAGAACAGATGAAGCAGGCATGAGGAAAGCACCAGCCAGCTGCCTGAAGATAGCATTTTAATGAGCCAGCCACTAAAATGTGGACGTGACCAGAAGCCTTTGAGGGAAAGTTCTTGTGCACAGGGTGAAAGGCTGCACGCTGAGATCAGAGCACCAGCCTCCAAACCTGGCCTCATTCCACGTGTCCCTGCCTCACCTTGGGATGGAGCACACGTGAGCCAGGTGCAAGACACGGGCTCAGGCTGGGCAGGATGAGGGGCAGTCATGCTCCTGGGTCCCGGCTCCTCCTGGAGCGGGGTCCTCACCCACATGCAGCCTCCCCAGTGAGGCTGAGCTACCCTCCAACACCAAGCTGTGGCCGCCGTCATCATGAGTGGTGACAGCCCAGCCATATCCACCCTGGAGGATAAAGGAGACGAGCTGGTCTGTTTCCAGGGCCCCAGGTACCTCATTCAGAGCTGGCTTGGGCAGGTTCTTGCTGCAGTGGTTTGAGGGAGCTGCCTCAGCTCTGCTGGAGCCACACACAAGCGAATCCTTTGAGTGGGTAACTGTCCCAGCTGAAACATGCCATCCAGCCAGTCGCAGCTGCTGCCTCATGGAGTAAGTGGCTACCAGGTCCCCTGGCTCTGCAGATGTCCTGCTTCTCCTGAGCCCTCAGAGGTAGGAAAAGGGAGGGGTGCAGCATGCTCTTCTCCTCCAGGTGCCAGAAGCAGCCAGCCGAGCTCATCATCAGCAGGCAGGGTTTGATGTGTTGTGACTGACAGCAGGGACTCACTGCCTCATCCATATGGGAGACCTGGGATCCCTCATGCTGAGATTTCACATCCAGAGAGGTCTCTGCAGCTCAGCTCATGGGAGCAACACTGACCTGCCGGTTTCAATCTTTTCAATTTGATGACTTGTAAACGTCTCCCAGGTCACATGGAGACAATGCAGGTCTACTGAGGATAGGCTTGCTGTCTTTTGTCACCTTGCAAAGCCATCTGTGAAACAGCCCACAGATCCTCACAAACCAAAAGCCAGAGGTGAATACGCAAGAGAAGCAACTCTGTGGGTTCCTCATGCAGCAGCATCCAGACAGCCTCCACTCACCTTCTCACCTCACTGCTGCACTTCATAAGATGTTACTGAACAAGATGAACCAGAGCTTCCTCAAGTACTCATCCTCTTTCCTCCACTCTGCCCTCTGCAGAGGCTGTGACTGAAGATCCACCTGTTGAGCTACCAAAGTCCACCCTAAATAAAAGCCAGATCCTTTACCTTCACAAGAGCAGGGCCAAGGCAGCCATGAAGTCATTGATCTGTAATAACCTGGGTGAGTCGCCTCCCAGACATCCAAGAACATCCTGCATGCTCTTTCCCAGCACGGCCAGATGACTAACAACATGTGATGCACTCATCTCGATGGCTGATAAGGAAAGGGCACCACTTCCAAAGAGCTTTTCCTCCCCAAGACCCCAAAGCAAATCACAAAAGATGCAATGGTATGAAGATCCCTGACAAAGTGATGAGCACGGTCAGAGCTGAACACTTCTTTGTTCAACGTCAGCCAGGCTGGTGAGGTCTTGCTGAGCCATCACTGGCAGCAGGTTACATACACACTGCTCCAACTGCAAACACCAAGTCCATCACCAGTGAAGGGCAGGCTCAGAGCATTACTTTCATCTTGGATTGTAAGCTCCACCAGGATCACGTCTACTCATGCCTGTACAGCACGCAGCACATGGGGCTTGGCTCCTGACAAAACGGAGGCAGGGTTGAGACCATCACCACACTCCTTGGCATCAGAGGCTACGAAGGAACCCAGGAGTCCTGCCCCCTTGTTCCTGCCCATCAGACCACCCTCTTCTCACTGAGCGGGGAACTCAGGCTGAGCTCCGCACAGGTATTTTGGTGCCTACCTCCCATTCATTTCAACCGGCTTTAAGTACCCAGATGCTTTTGGAGGCTCTGGACCCAAATCCAAGAGTCCGACTGGCAGGTTCCTGGTACCCTGTAGCCTCCAGAGGCAATGCTGGAGGGTCTGCTACACAATGGAAGAAAACCAGGATGTAAGGCAGAAGGAGAAGGCAAAGGAAATCAAGGTCAGAATTAAATTCTTTAATACAAAAAAAAGTTTGTTTGTCGTCGTCGTCGTCGTTTTTTTAAGATATATCTGTAATTTCTTTGTTTAAAAATAAATATGTACTAAGGAATATCTTGAAAAAATTCACTAGACACAATATGTAGTGTTAATATCTTTTTTCCCCGCAATTATTACAGATAAACAGTAGCACCAATAAATAAAATGATAACAAATATTAAAATTAAAAAGGAGAGAGATTCAAGATGTAGAATTTTCTATTTTTCCTGTTTCTTCTTTTTACATATATAAAAAAATCGTAGCGTCTATTTAATCCGAATCACACATATACATAAACATATATATATATATACAAACACATAGCCAAATATATATATAGTATGTAGATGTATATCTAACCCTTGTCTCAATAGGAATGTGTAGGGGTAGGTGTTAGAGAAATTAATTAAATAACTGCCCATAACATGCTACTGACTCTGCCAACAATTGGGGAGAGATGGGACGGGACAACAGGAAGGTTAAATTTATACACAACCAGTACAAATAAAAAAAAAAAAAAGGAGGTACGGCTTATAAATAGTTGAAATTAAATATTAACAAAGAATACTGAAAAATCCCTACTCTTTAATTAAATTATCTGTTTAATTTCTAATTTAAAAAGGGATATTAAATAAGTATATAAAACACTTTCTCTTCCCTCCCCCCCATCGGAAGCCTCTGTCTTGCGCACGATGCAGCATGAGTATTATACATTGCAGATGCAAGCACCCACCCGTGTGTTTTTTCTCCTTCTGAAAGCCATCAGTCGGATGGGGAGTTCCTAGTGGTTAGTAGTCGCTTGTTGTGAGTCTGTTTTTAGACTGTCTTGTCTTTTTGGAAGCTTTCCGTGTTGTACATTATCAGGCGTTGAAAATTCAATTGCAGATGATGTTTGGCAGCATTCTGACACAGACCGAGTACCTTTTTGATTATTATTATTATTAATAATAATTTTAATCACAGAACTAGATTATATATATCCACATAGATGTACAAACACGCTTTCAGGGGTATGTGTGTGTGCGCGCATGTGTAAGGTGGGTTTCACATACACCACAGCGTATATTGCAGATACACACATAGCCAAGATTCTCAGACACTGCTTAGGGATTCCGGCTGCCTTCACATTTGATTCCCCAGCCCAAGATGTGGAAAAGGGGCCTGATATTTACAGTACATCATTAAAAAAAAGTCTTGACGTTCTTAAGGGTCATTCACACTGGGCACGCAAACTGAAGGCAGCAAAAGTTGCTTTCCTCCCCTCCCCCGTCAATCTTGGCATACATATATATTATTTTTTTATATATATATATGTATAAAAATAAATATATATATATAAAAAAGAGAGAAAAACACAAACATACATACACACAGACACAAATGCACACATTCACATACACACATACACACCCCTACGATGTATATACTTTTGATTAATATCCCTTTCCAGAAATGTTCCGTAAGCATCTTGGATGCTCTTGAGTGGCAGCTCTGTGCATGAAGAAAGCAGACAGTGCTGAACAACTGTGTGGCTATGCACCGGTCCCCATTCTTGCTTCAGCACACTGTAGGCCTTGTGTCCTTTTGCAGCCACCAAGGGCGGGAAATCTAGACTCCTGTGATACTTCCTTGATGGAAAGTTAGTGCGCATCAGCTGCCCACCATCCTTAAGAGAAGCCAGTATGTCTCTCTGGCAAAGTTTCTAGAGCGAATAAAGTCAACGCAAAATGTACACTGACATCCCATGTCCCAGCAAGGCAGGCAGGTTATGAGACGAGTAAAGGCGAAGGTTGGGGGAAGAGAGGGGAGGAGGAATCCTTGATCACGCAGACGGCCATTTCCTTGGCCTTTGACCCATCGCACCCTAGGATGCCGCTCTTTGGAACTCCCTGCCCATCCTCTCGTCACCTCTCCTCCCTGTCGCAGGCAAGGAGAAGGTGGTTTGTGGTACAGCACACTCTACAGAGAAACAGCGGAGGCCGCACAAGTCAGTTAGAGTTAAGAAGTTTACACCCAGCGCTTCTACTCAAGTCCAGTCTTAGCTTGTTTCTTATGCCCCAAGTAGCCCGCTTGTGTCCACAGCAGTCGAGTATTATCCAGTGAAGACACCAATAACATTAGCAATGTTAAAAAAAATAATCAGTATATATATATAATATATATATGTGTGTGTGTGGTTAAGATATACATATATGTATATATAGATGTGGTTAAAATATATATACATATATATATATGTATATGCATGTATACACACATATATATGTATGCATGAGAAAACCCATCAAATACACCCCTATAGTCTTCCTGGCTCTGTTATTTAGCAGCATGAAAAGAAAAATAAAATAAAACAGTTCAAAACCCAAAGGTGAATTCTGTGCGGCGGGTGCCTTGGGGAATGTTCCTTCCGGAGTCCATCGTCCGTACTGAAAGTGCTGTGCTCTACCGATCCTTCATTTTTAGGGTTCATTTGGATTAGTGTTTTGTTTTGTTTTTTTCTGTCCAGGCGAGAAATCAGGCTCCAGAAACAGGGCCGTTCCCCCTTCTTTTCCGCTGCTCACCGTCTCGGTTTTTCACATCTGTCAGAGAGGAGAGGGAAGGAAAAAAGAAAGGAGGGGTTAATGTTTGTGATGGGGGTGCAAGTAGGACAGGGAAGGGAAGGAAGGGAGGTGGCTAATGTGTTTAAGAGCACATGGTGTTAAAGACATGGCAGGACGTCACTGGTGGGTTGAAGTGCTGTGCAGATGGGGCAAAACAGCTGAGAATCTCAACCCGTGAATGGGTCGATGAATCCTATTCCCCCAGGCTCACCTAGACGGGGCAGGGGGCAATACCGGTACAGGTGTAAATTTACGAGCAGAATCAGAGACTTCCTCACAAATGAGCTGAGTGTCTTGTTTGCACCCTCTCACACCACATGCACATAGATACACACAAACACACAGTAAAACAAGGCTAAGCAATGCATGCAGAAAGACACACTCCCTCAGCTGTCCACCTAGCCTGTTGTTCGGGTTGGAAGCAGTGCAGACAACAAGCCCTCATGCAGGCAAGAAGGTGAAAAGAAGTGCCTCTCATTCCACTAGCTGCCATGAGCAGGGGTTAGCACCAGAGAACAGCAGCAGCAGCCTGAAGAAGCAGCAGGAAAAATGAGAATTTACCCTCCCCTGTAGGGCCCAATTCTAATTCTACAAGAAAGAGCATGAGAAACTTCAGCTTAACCAGCCTTTTATCTGGAAACAGATAAGCTACCCACTCCTATGACTCCTTCCTATCTTTCTGGCTAACACACCAGCTCTAGAAACATCCCTTAGTGCCAATTATCCCACCACAGAGAGGGACTAGTAGAACAAACTAGTAAACCCCCGCCTTCTGCCATCATGACTTCTTTGGGGTATTGTTTGTTTTTTCTTTGTATTTGAGACTATTTCTCATCCTTCAAACTCTGTAGGGTGATTTCCAGTTATTCTGGGGTTTGGGAACAGAAGCACAGGGAAAAGGCCAAAGTTAGGTCTGGTCTCACGCTTCAGGAGTTATGCTCGCTGGGAGAAGTTTAACGCCAGACGCTGGTCTATTCTGGCCCCTCCATCAATTACTTTCCCACTGAAATTACAGCACCCCAGAAAATTCCTCTGTATACAGAGCAGTTTCCAGCACGCTGGAAGTGCCAACACCTCTCTGGTTTGGGCACAAAGCATTTTCACACCTAAAGGAAGCACTTGCTACTTGTAGCAGCCTTAGTCACCTAGCCAATTCCAGGCAGGCAAATGAAGGCAAAAGGATATCTCCTCTTTCAGCTCGTAGCCACTGAGGGCCCTGGATCTCTTTCCCTTACTTTCTCCCATCCAGACACTGCCACTGCAATACTCTCTTGACAGGAGGAATCTCCTAGGTCTCTGTGAAAGGGGTCTGAGTTCAGAGTCACAGTCAAAGGCTCATTAGCAACCCCATTTCTATGTCTCTCTCTGGACAGGTAGATGATCCCTATCCCCCACCAGAGATGCACACGCGGCTGGTGCAAGTCAAGAGACCCCACTGAGTTCACCAAAGCGCTCAGGTGAGAACCACGAATCAGTTTCTGCACATGTGTATGCCACAGATGGTACATGACAGAGAGCACTCAGATGACACATGAACAGCATGGATCTCTGAACAAACACTAACCACAAAGTGTCTTTGCATCTCCCACCTCACACCTGAAATACAGACCTCTGCCTGCCTTCACCACGACTTAATCCTGCTGTATCCCATGTCACAGCCCTGACTGCAGCTCCTCAAACCACAACTCTGGCTGAGATGTGAACAGGGAACTGTGAGCACAGTGCAAGAGGACAGGGTGCTCTCCTTGGCTTTTAAGAACAAAGAGGCAAAGGAGAATGTGGGGACAGCCTTGAGGGAGGCTCCTAGCCTGGCTTTCCTCACTCTGCACACAGCAGAGTGTCCACAAGCTGCATAAAAAGGGCTTGGAAGACAGGGGTGGTCAAACCCTAGTCAGCTAAGGATTTGTCTTTGTCCAACAGTACACTCAGAATTGCATACAGATAATGTAAAGAGGGCTACAGGCCCTCCCCCTGGCTACCTCAGCAACATGAACTCCGTTATCTTGTTTTACGGGAAAGGACACCATAGATACAAACGCCCTGTCTCTGGGAGCCATCCCCGTCCAAGTCCTGACAGCACATCTGAAACGCACAGCTGCCCTTTGACACAGGGAAACACTGTCCTCATCTCAGTTAGCCCCTCTGCCCTCTGGCCCACGTAGGACAGAGAAAAGAAGTAATCATACAGCACTGGTGCCAGAAGTCAGCAGGAAGCAAGCTCCCCCCTCTTTTCTCTTTCTCTCTCTTTCTCTTTGTGTGTTTCTCTTTCACCCTTCAGGACACAAACCTGCAAGTGCGCTCGTTTAACTCAAGCTGCCTCGACTTGCAACGTGAGTCTGTGAATTTGCAGGAACATTTACAGGTCTGGGGATCTTGTACAAACAAGTGCTTTCTCCTCTCTGAGCAAGGCTCACAGTGACTGCAAAAAGGCAAAAGGAAAGATGTCTAAGCTACAGCGCTTCAGCAGAAAGAAAATACACATGCAACACCCTAAACATCAAAGCAATCCCCTTGCCCCCTCCCGCAGCCCCCATGCTGCCCACTGGAGCATCGCAGGCTGATGGATTTTCCAGCAGCACCCCGGCAGCCCCAGGACAGCACCCCCTTGCATTAGCGAAAAGAGAAAGAAAACAGGCTCTCTGCACAGTATTCACAAATGCTGCATTGGATCAATCGGCACAGGCCAGAGTAAGGAAGAAGGGGAAAGCAAGGATGGGAAGGTAAGAGGTCCCAACCAGCTATTGACGTATCAATGAAAGGAGTTCTCTGAAGTGGGCTATTCGAGTAGAAAAGAGGCCAGCGGCTAAATGGGTTAAATACACAGGATCTCTCCTCCCGTGGAAAGCAGCTGGGCTCCAGCATCATGTGCTTACCCCTGCAGCCGGCACTGCCCTCCTTTCTGTAAGCCCCATCCCAGCCTTGCCACCTAGGAGTCTCCTACGGAGGGGCCGTGAATTTACAATGCAGAATTCTGTGAACCACCATGAAAAGAGGCAGAGCAAAAAAGAGAGAGAGAGACAGGGAGAGAGAAGCCACCAAATCCAGCAAAGAAAGAGAGAAAAAAAGAGAGAGCGAGCACCCCCCAGTTCCCCAGCACCCCCTCTCCGGCTTCCCACCATCCCACCTCTCCTCTCCGCCTGTGACTCCACCAGACACGCACGCACACGCGCGCACACACGCACACACACACATGCACGGCAGATGCCAGCCTGCCTGTCACCAGCCACTGTAGCAGCGAGGGCACAGGACAAGTGGGGGAAAGCGGATGACAGAGCTGCAAATGGAGGCGTGGAAAAGAGGTGCAGGGTGCTCACCCACCCACCCACGCTCTTGTGCCTTGGGAAAATGGTCGCCACTGATGATTAGAGAGAGCCAAGCAAACTAAAGCCACCTTCCCTGAGATACCCTTAGTGCCAGAGCGGTGCCACCACCAGTGCTGTCCCTGCAAGACCTGCAGCCCACCAGTGACTGGGAGGGGAGGGTGAGATTTAAGTGAGCAGTAAGCAGGTGGATTGGTTTGGGGAGAGGGAGGGAAGAGAGTCTACAAGCAGAGGACACAAACGTACAAGCTGGGTGGTTTGTACCGGCCTTTCTTGCGCTTTCTCTTTTGACCCTTCCCCTTTCCTCGCTTTGATTTTCTGGAAGAAAAACAAAAAAAACAGAGAAAGAGAGAGAGGGAGAAGGAACGAAAGGCAGAGATAGAAACAGAAAAAAATGCAAGAAAGAAGAGAAAAAAAAATACAGCCACGTGCCTTGCTGGGAAGGGGGAAGCACACGAGGCAGGACTGGAGGGCAAGTCCTGGGGCCAAAGCACAGATCTCCACCTCACACACACATTCACCGGCCCTCCGTCGCTCCTGCCAGCACCGCAACCAGCTTGCCCACAGCCAAGCCAAGGCCAGGGGACTCAGCAGGCACCACCCCCAGCAGGGCCGCTGCCCGCAGGGTCAGATCTGCTGGAGCCTCCGAGGGGCACCCGCCCCCTCCAGAGAGGGGCAGTGGGAAAAGGACAGGGGGTGAGGGGGCAGGAACAGAAAGCTTCGTGAAAGCATCACGCAACCGCAGCGAGTGCAGACAACCATTCCAGGTGCACACTGACTGACAAGAAGCAACCTGAGCGGACAGGCTCTCCCCAGGGAAAAGGAAACTGCTTTGACTTGACGCGCTGCCCGGCACCAGGCCTAGGAGGGGGCAGCTGAGCTCCAAGAGCTCTGCTGCAGCACTGGCAGTAATCCTGCCTTGGGGTGGGAGCAAAGGGGGCCTGGCCTCATCACCCTGCAGACAAGGGGAGTGACCTGGTCTACGCAGCAGTGCTGTGTGGAGAGGGCTATCTAGCTCCAAGGCTCTGCTCACCCACCCCACCTCCTGCCTGTGGTTTGGGGGACTCCAGGAGACCTCACCGATGTCTGCTAACATCCCCTCTGGCAGCCTCCATCCTGAGTACTGAAGGGGAAAGAGGGAGGCCTGACCTAGTTATGACACCCAGGAGATAACCAGCAAGCAGCTGTCAGATCTTCCCTCCTTTCCCTCCCTCCCCTGACCTTCCACATGGATCTGCCAGACAGACAATTGGACCGAGCCAAGGCACTGACTCTCTTCTGAAAAATTCACCCACTGCTCCTGACTCTTGGGCAGGAGTTGGGACAGGCAGGGGCTAGGACGTGCGGGCCTGGACACTAACCATGGATCCCTACAGGCCAGTGAGAGCATAGGGAGGGAGGGAGGCTGGAGCCTGCGCTGCTCCTTGAGCCACATTAGCACAGGACCAAGGGACAGACATGCAAGGAGAAGGCCCTAGGCAAAGCACCAGTGCTTGTCAGGCAAGTGAGCCCCAGCACTGTGGCAGTTCAGCAAAGGCTCCCTCGTTCCCTGGCGCAGCCCACCTCGGGAGGGAGCTGTCGAGGGGACATGGGGGGACAGAAGGGAAAGCACCATAGGTGTTTCTTAGGCCCTGTTCAAGTCGTCTCACTGGAACGAGTGTCAGAGCATCAGCTCGCTCCCAGCCTCTGCCCTACATGTCAGGAGTCACAGGGAGGCGGTGAGGGGAGGAAAATCAACCTGAAGGGAGGAGAGGGGCACCAATATAACAGGACTTTCAATCCGGCACAAATCAAAGCACACCAATCTCTCCCATCCCTTCCCTTCCTTCCCCAAGGAGCGCAAAACCAGCAGAGAGCAGGCAAGGTGCTGTTAGAAGAGGAAAGGGAATGCAACGCAGACCGGGCTGGCTGCTTCACCCACACCCCATCCTCACCAGAGTTCACACAGACCCAACTCTCGCACACCTTCAAACCACAGAGCCACGCAGACCAACCGTCCCCGACACGGCCCTGCACAGAGAGTAGTGTTGGCTGCACGCAGCCCAATGCAGCCAGGAGCAGATTTCCAGGGGGAGGAGAGGCTGGAAGGCAGCTAGAAATATACAACCACCAGGAGAGGGGTGAAAGAAGTTCTCTCACTCCCCCGCTTGCTCTCTCTGTCTCTGTTTCAGCCTCATCTCCCAAGATTCACCCCCTTCCTCTCCAACTCCGCACCTCTAAATGGCAGAGTCGCTATCCCAGCCATGTGCAGTCCAGCTGACACTCTCGCCCAGAGAGGTCACTCTTTCTTTTCGATGTTGTTCCACATTTTGTGATTGTCCCTGCAACTACTGCAGGACGAGAGCTTATTTCTCTACTTCCCACAACCTTTTTACTTTGGGGAGGAAGGAAAGGGAAGGTTGTGCCTTAACCTCCTTCAGGTCACCAGAGCAAATCCATCAGACTGAAAAAAAGTCTCGTGAAAGCCTCCACCAAGAGCCAGCTAGGACATCGACCTCCCTTTACACCCTCCTGGGCCCCCAGGCAATCAAAAGCAGCGTCACATCCTGCATGGCATCAGTCCTGCCTCCACCAGGCCTCTATTGCCACCTCTCCTTGTAGCCAGCAGAGTTCCTACCCAAGCTGCTGTGAAAGAAGCCAGCAAGTACTCACTCAAGCAGCAAGAAAAAAATTAATAATAAAGAAAGGCAGTGATTTGCAGTAACCAGAAACACCCCAGGAAGAAGGAAGGGAGAATGGGGGCTGCACCTTGAATCCATTCTGGTAGGACACACGCGACGGGACTTCCCTGACTCGGGATAAAGCATTAGGAATGACTGCCATGGCCATGGGTCATGCAAGCTCCAGGTCTGGGGTATGAAGGAAGGACCGTCAGATCTGGGTTTCTGTGCCCACCTGGAACGGATTCAGAGTGTCGCCCCATGCACTACCATATGCCATTTCCAAAAACACCTTCTCAAAGTGAGTATCTCCAACCAAAGAAAAGGGCAAGGGGCAGTGGGGAGAGGAAACGCCAACCAACCACCAAAAGAGAAAGGAGGAAAGGCTTGTCACTTACTTTTCTTGTTTGTTTTTGACATCTTTCTTTGGTCTGTGGGAGAAGAGAGAACAAAGGCCTCATTAGAAGGGAGCTTACCACATACGCTTCCAATATTATCCCCAGTTCCCACCAAGTCCAGGGAAGGACATGTACAGCTGGCAT
Organism: Gavia stellata; assembly: GCF_030936135.1. Classification (NCBI taxonomy): domain Eukaryota; kingdom Metazoa; phylum Chordata; class Aves; order Gaviiformes; family Gaviidae; genus Gavia; species Gavia stellata. Next base: position 20,391,194 of record NC_082595.1, read on the forward strand.
TGCAGGATGCCCATGGCACAGGTTAAGTGGTCCTTCTCAAAGTGTTTGCTCTTCTGTTGCACCTCACTGGTAGCCACTGCCAAAAGACCCCAGGTTGCAGGCTAGCATTGTCCACCTGTGGTATCTAGAGACAGAGGAGCCTCGCCAGCAAAGGACTTCTTTTCCCAGGCTCAGCCATCCCACAGCAAACCAGCTGAGGAGACTGCAGAAGCCTCTGGACAACAGTCCCAACCCAATGTCAGAAAAAAGGAAAGGCTCAGAATATGTTTATTTCAGGAGGAACCAGTGCTGCTCCATTCTCACCTGCAGTCACATTTACTGTGCTGTAAGAAGCTCATGTGCGCTATGTGCTGACTCTGATGGGGTTTAATTCTCATGATCTGGAATGAAAGAAACAGAGAGGGTCACTGCCCATTCACTATTTATACTCACAGCTCCAAATCAGCCCGCTGCGCGGCAAAGCATTTGCACCCCAGGTGCTCCTGGGAAGAGCATGGCAAAGTTTGAGCTGGCTTTGAGGCCCCATTCTCCCAGTCAGGGAAGGCCTTTGATCACAAGCAAGCAGCAACACCAGGCTCGTGCCAAAGCTCTGTTTGCTCATGCATGCAAGGTGCCAGCACTGGTGGACTGCCTTGGAGACAGGCATGGAAGAGGGCGTAACACCACGGCAAGGTTCTCACTGTGCCATCCCTGCTTCGATGCTAGAGGGACTTAATGGAGCATCCAACCTGCTCTCGTGTAGAGGCATGCTTCAGTCTAACGCAAAGGCCCAAAGCAAAAGCTCCATATCCGACTCCTTTTCCCTAAGCCACCGCTCCTTCCCAGCTGACCTCACTTTCTCAGTGACTCAACACACAAAATAAATCTGGTGATCTGTGCTTAAAATGGCCCTGCAGAGCCAGACATTGCCCATCCCCCAGCCCCATGTGCCTCCAGGGAATCATAGAATCATTTAGGTTGGAAAAGACCTTTAAGATCATCAGTTATATTGGAAGCTATGCATGTATTGTCAGTCTCTCAACCCAGAACCTGGCTGGACCACTAGCTCTAACATTTGCATCAGAGATCCGCTCAAGTGCCTCTGACCCTTTACAGGCATGTGGACATACCAGCCAAAAACTGTAATTCAGCAAGGAATGGTAGGAAGAAAACCATCCCTAGCTACACCATGCTAGTAGGCTCTGGCCCAGGCTGGAGCCTGCAAGTGGAAAAGCAGTATGGGGAACCATGGAAGGGCACAGACAGGTTCTCCATCAGAATTCAAACACAGCTCAAATGACAAGTAAAAAGAGCTTGCTGGTAATCACATAGTCCTGCATGTCTCTCATCCATATCAAAAAGTGATGTCAATATTTACAGTGGCCACTCAAGAGGCTGAGGGACAAAAGTAGGTGAGGGAGCTATGGGATAATGGTAATGGGCACCAGCACCACTGTGGACACAAGCTAGGATCCAGACTGGCAGACAAGGGCAGTGACAAAGCTCTCTAAAGCCAAGTTTGCATCTTCCCCATGTGCCCTGCCTTTGCTATCACGGCCATCTCTGCCTCTTCCAGGGAATGAATTCAGCAGCCTCCAAACAAAGGAGGACGACGCCCAGAAGCAGAAAGGCTTTTCCACTTGACACTGAAGCAGTGTGATTCTTAGAGCCCCTTTCCACCCCTGCTGTGCCAATGTAGCTAATGACCCAAATCCCCTGCTCTGTTGGTAAAGGCTGACCTCACATGCCCTCTGGGAGAGAGTACTGACAGGCTTTCCCCTTTTTGCACTACTCAGCTGCCTTCAGAGCAACAGCTGTGTGGACCAAACACAGAGTTAAGGCGGAGCAAGGGCCCAAGGAGTATCTTCTTCGGGGCCTCAGAGATAACAGCATCAGAAATGCTCCTTTGCATTCTCTAAGCGTGAAATGTTCCTTTGCCGAAATGCTCCTCTGCATGCTCCTAGCTACTGTATTTAGGCCCTTGAGAGGTCAGAGCCAAAAAACAGATTCTCCCCTTAGTCTTGAATAGAGATGGGCAACTCATCTTTTAACCCTGCATGGTGTAATGCTCGGCACAAGGGTCAGGAGAGAGATGAGCCCTCCTGATCCGACAATCTCCAGTTCCCTGGGGTAGGCTGCCCTTCCTCTGAATTATCTGGGAGCTGGGACTTGGAGTGGCTGTGATGGTTGAATCGCTTCCTCCACCCAAGCATGCCAGCTTGCAAGCTGGGCCCTCACCTCCATCGTGACGTTGTACACATCCACAGGGACACATTCTAGGCCCTCATCGCCGCAGCAACCTGCACATCTCATCAGAGGCACACAGGATGGCTTGAATATGTACTCCACCTCATCAGGGTACTCCTGGAAAATGTCCACCAGGGTCTCAATTGTCCTGCAGAAGCTGCGCTCGTAGACTTCCAGGAATTTGATAACTAAAAGGAGGAATGGAGGGAACAAGTTAATGCAAACTTAGCTCAAGAACATCTAGTGCTTTGCCCCTTAAAACAAGCCAGACAGTTGCAACACATCTACCCTATGCTCTTCACTAACAGTCTTGCAGGCCTAAGTCCTTTGTCTCTGCCCTACATACACACACACACAAATCAAGTGGGGAAGAGAAAGAGACAATCTCTTCCTACCACTGCTTCAGGGTAGAGGCAAGATAGTCAAGAGAGCCTCACTATTTGCCTCCCTGGCACCATGATGCATCCCACAGGTGCCTACTCCCCAAACCCCATCCCCACTATCCCCCATACTCTCAGATATGCTGCCACTAAGCATATTATCTCAGCCAAAAAACACCTGAGGCTGCTGCAGATGATCTGCGCTCTGGATTAAGGCCCCTCACCCGTTTGCCTTTTACCCCCTTTCAAAAGAGCCAGTGGATGCCCCAGTGGGTTTTAGAAGGCAAGGGGATAAGCCAGAAGCATCCTTTCTACACACCTCGGCACAGAGACACTTCTGAGAACAAGCAGAGGGTTCTGAACCATGCATCCACGTATCTTTACTCTTCCCATCAGCTACCTCTTCTGCCCATGCAGAACATCCACCTCAACAGGCCCCCTCAGAACCAAGACAGCACCTGCTACAAGTCACAGCCTCTGTGTCTCCACACTGACCACTTTCCCAGACCAGGGAATCAAGCCACTCACTAAAAGATTCAAAGCAAGCCCACAACACCCCGGGATTAACTAGACCGTGTACTCAGCTACTGAACCACAATGAGGTAGTGTGGGAGGGGGAACAGGGTGGATCTGCCGTTATCCCCTGCCTTCCCTCTGAATGAAGCAAACACTAACTGCTTGCGACCTGCACTGATTTCACAAGTGTTTCTCAATGTTTCCCAGTCTCTTGCCAAAGCTTCTTTTTGCTGCTTGGTCAAGGGTTGGAGAGATGAGAGATAGGATAGGTAAGTACACATGCACAAAACCCAGCTGCTAGTACAGTTCTGCAAACAGTGAATACCTGGAGCCCTCCAGGCCTCCTAGCTCTACTAGCACGCAGGCAAAGGAGGATGTCTCAAAAGGAGCAGAGGATAAGAGTACACACAAAGAGATAGTACCTGCCCCACGCTGTTATGCACTATAATGATCCACCTGTACAGTATGCAGAGTCCTACAGCACCAAGGTTGATAACTCTGAGTGATAAGCACAAACTGCTTGCATCATGGAAAAAAATGGTCTCCAGTAAGCGTTTCTAAAGTGCCCTGAACTTGTGACAAACTGGCATAAAGGTTACTTTGCCACAAAAATGCAAAAGCTGCAGGGCTTGGAGCTCACAGCCCGCAGTTAATTGTTGAAAGTTAACTCTAGGTCATGCAGAGCTGACAGTGCCACAGTGCTGAGAGCGGGTACAAAAGGGGAGGAGCTTCCATCCAGGGAGTCTGAAGTGTCAGAGAGCGTGAGCAGCTATTAAAAGTGGCTTGTGAAAGGGAAATGTAGCCTGGCAGGCATGGACTGCTTGTTGGTATTCCTCCTCTAGAAGACAGCATGTTTCTGTTCCTTGTCCCTTCCCTTCCTCTTCCCTCCTCCCCTAACTGCAGTATGCCTCCTGTCTGTTCTCCTGTCTTGTCTGCAGCTACCTCCTTCTACCTGTTCCCCTTCAGCATGACCTGAGTCACCACCTATGTTCCAGCAAGTTGAACAATTTAATATGTGGGAAATTCTGCAGGCACACTGACAGCCGCTGAACTGCACTGTTGATTATTCACGCTGTGCCAGCAGAAAGGACCTGGGAACTCTGGCAGTAAAGGCACAGTTCTGGATAAAAACGCTTACAGACCTACTATGAGGGGAGGGAGGGAAGAGGGAGGGAAAGTGGCAACTACCTGTGCACACCAAATGCTGCTCGCCGCAATAGTCTGAGGCATAAAGAGGCAGAAACCGAAACAAAGGAGAAAACTGAAGTGAAACTGATTCACGTCTGCCACGCTTTCTAAATGTTTGCACTGTGCAAGCAGCTGAATTACACCAGAGAATCCGGACTACAGCTTGGCCACAGAACAGTACATTTAACTTCTTTTGCAGAGCCTTTACTTTCATGGCTGCTCCCTGATGACTATACTTGAGATCTGGGAGATCTGACAGGACCAAAGCCTTCCCATAAAGAATCCGGGAGTTTTTGCCTTTACTTTAACATATGATGATTTTCCAAAGTCTGAATCAGCCTCTGAAAAGGAAATGGGGAATCTTTCTCCAGCTGCCAGTCAGAACATCCTGCCACGAAAGGCTCGTCGCCTTGATTTCACTGGACACAGAGCGTTCACACAGAGACTGTGCAATGCTCCATAGTTCATTTGCACAGTTAGCACCCAAACCAGAGTGCATGACTGCGGTACAGTCATCCTCACAGCAAAGCCCTGTCCCTGCTATGGTACCTACACTTACTCCTATGTACCAGGAGTCATATTCCATACTTTGCTGGGCTGATTCAGTCTGTGCTTCCTTTCCATTGGCTGTGTCAGGGACGGAAGAAGGTCTGTCTTTCACAGGGAAACATAGGAAGGTCACTGAAGGACTAACACCACTTGGTCTGCTCCCTTCCTGCAATTTGGGCTTCAGCCCACGTTAAAAGTTAATCCCGCATTTAACCCACACCCCTACCCTGCAAAACACCTCCAGATTTGAGTCAGAGGTTCTTCTTTGTGAATGGAGGGGGAAGTAAGGTTAAAACCCAGTCAGGGCCCACATTAACTCTTCAGGGCAGACACAGCCACAGCAGGCAGGATTAAGTCCAAATTTGGAGCAGTCAAGTGGGAACATGCTAGACTAGAAAAGGAGCAAGTCTATGATCATTTTGCCTCCCCCTCCTGCCAATGGCTTAGCAGCAATACAGACACACTGTTCTTTTAAAAATAAAAGTGCAGCCGCAAGTGCTGGTGGTTTCCTTTATTTATACCAGAAAATCTTTTCTCGTGGAACAAACAAAGAGTGTTTGTCTGACTCCTCTACAACTTCCCGTGCCACAAAACATGTGGAAGGCTCTCTTGAGCACAAAAGGGTAGGGGATGAAGCTAAAATTACAGTCTCCAACCAGACTAAGTCCATCCCAAATAAAAGCCTGTAGCAGCTCGACATCTCAGAGCAAGCACAAAATGGCCAAAGACACGAAATCACCTTGCACCCCCAACCCCAAAGACCCTAAAAGCTTCAGTGCAAGGAACTGCAGGACTGCCCTTGTGGAACAGGGGCACATCATTGTCTCCTCTTCCCAGAGGAGAAACTGAGGTACTGAGAGAGGACCTCCAAGGTCATACAGCAGGACAGAAGTAGAGCCAGGAAGGTAATGCCAAGAGTCCTGATTTCTAGCTCACAGATATATCTGCATCGCAGAACCAGAAATAGCACCAAGGCAATAGCACCAAAGTCTCAACACTCGCATTGCCAAACCAACTTCTCCCACGAGCCTATCAGCCTTCTTGTGACAGGGAATTAAATTCTTTTCGATTCTTCCCCGCCCCAGGAAGGTAGTCGGACACAACACATGGCACAGATGAGTACACTAGCTCTTTTCTACCAACAGCAGAGGACTGGTTACCAAATTAAGCCTCACAGCAGGCTCCATCTTGATCCCTCTGGAGTCACTGAACCTTCTGTTGACTTCAGCAGGAGCAAGGGTCAAGCGCAACAGGCGGCAGCCCGCCAGCAAATCAGAAATTTTGCCCATGCAAAATGGACACCTATCCCAAAGACAGCCTGCTACAAACCTCTGGCAACGCACATGCAGCTTGTCACACCAATAAAGTCACAGAAATTGAAACCGAGTGCGACAAAAAAAGAGCCAATCTGGGCCCACACTGCTAAAGGAGCCCTCTGCTGACCTCCAGCTGGAATAACGCTGGAGGTCACAACCTGTGGGGACCCTGCAAGACCCTGCTCTGCTGTGAAGGTATGGGGAAAACACGGTCAGGATGGTCTTAAAAGCAGCTGATGATCACCTCAGCCTGAAGGCTCCGAAGTCCACAGCCCTTTTACCCCACTTCTGAACTGAGGACTGCAGACAGAAAGCCAACCTGCTGAAACACACAGGGCTCCACCAGACAGGGCACTTGCAGGAGGTGTCTCTGACTAACCTGGGGGCTGACTGCTCTTCTGGTCTACGTTTACTCACACAAACCAACGAGGCAGAGGACACTGCCACAGCCTGGCCTTTGGGCAGTCAGAGAGACACAAAATCACAATGGCTGCAGAGGAACCACCATGTTTCCTCACCAAACAATGGTCCTGTCAATATTGGACCGCCAGCAATGAATTAAGCAGAATCTATCAGATCACGCTGCCGTCCCCTGAACCCTCTAAGCCTGCTAGCTCAAACTGGAGTAAAAGGGTGTATTTTTCAAGCCTGGCTCTGTACAGTGCTTAGCAGTATCCTGACTGGGGGAGTACCCGCAACTGTCAGGAGGCACGACTCCAAAAAATCATCCCGGGCTGTCCTTTTTTCCTTCTTTCCCCCCGGAGACCTGACGCCTGGCCATCTGGGGAGAGTCGGGGCACTGCTTCAGCCTTTGTTCGGGGATCAGCCCTGGCCACCCAGCCGGGCACCGCCAGCGCCGGTGGGAAAGAGGCGGGCGACAAAGATGACAAATCCCTTCCTATGGCACTGTGGCGAATCCCTAGCAAACTGTTCGCCGCTACTCAGCTCTTTGTGTGCGTGCGCGCGCGTCTATATATATATATAAATGAGCATGTGTATGTGCACGAGCGCACGCACGCAGTTTTCCTCAGAGTTGTGGGAAGCGAGCGGCGGGCTGGGCCGACCCTGCTGCCCGCCCCGGCCCCGCGGCCGCGCTGGGGCCCGGCCCCGCGGCCACCGCGGCCCCACGGTCCGGCCCCACGGCCGCCCCAGGCCCGCGGGAGGGACGCGGGGGTCGGCGCCGCCGCCGCCGCCGCGAAGGGGTTAATGGCGGCGGCGCCTCCCGCCGGCAGCCCCCCGCTCCCGCCGCCGCCGCTCCCCGGGAGGTGGCGGTGTTGGCCGCCGGCGGCTCCCGGGGCTCGGGCCTCCTTCCCCCGAGCCCCCGGCCGCCCCCACCCGCCGGGAAGCCGCCCAGCGCTTACCTTCATTGGGTTTCCGCTCCCCATCCCCCAGGGCAGGAGCAGCCTTCGACAACTGCAAAGACAACAGAAAATCAGTCACAACACGGAGCCGTTACGCGGTCCCGGGGCGCGGGAGGGCTCCCGGGCCCGCCGCCGGCGCGCCGCCGCGCAGGAGGCGGAGGGAGGCCCCGGCGGGAGGGGGCGCCCCCCGAGGTGAAGCCGTTCCCCGCCAGCCGGCCTGGCGGCCTCGGGCAAAGCCCGTGTTCCCCCCGTCCCCCGGGGAGCCGCGAGCGACACGGGCGGAGCGGGCGGGACGGCCCCGGGCCGAGGGAAGGGGCAGGCGGGAAGGAGGCGGCCGGGCCTCCAGCACGGCAGGCCCCAGAGAGGCCCCGAAGGGAGAAGCGCGTCCCTCGGGAGGCGCTCTCAGTGATTATGCTCAAGAAACAGAGAGCAAATCTGGGCCCGGGGGAGAAAAATAACCGGGGTGACCTTCTACCGCTGACATGGCCGGCGGGCCTGGGCATCACTCTTCTCCCCCGGGCCTCCCACCTCCACCCCGTAAAGGTGAACCCGGCCCGGGAGAGGAGCAGGGAGGGCAGAGGCGGGAGAAGGGCGGCCGGGAGCGAAAGGGCTTCACTCCCCTCTCACTGTCACAGATGTCTGTCGGTGGCCACCGAGGTGTCGGTATCCGGCCGGGTGTCAGGGCAATTAACTGTGACAGCACTGCTTTGCCGACGAAACTGCCCCGACTCCCCTCCTCTCCTCTGGCAGGGAGGGCAACGCACACCCTCACCTAACGGGCCCAGTCCCCAGCTCCTGCAGTGCAGCTCCCGTCCCTGCGCTCCCTGCAGCTTCCCAGGACAAAAACCAGAAGGGCCCCAAGCTCTGTAGTCACTCCCGTTGTCCTGTTGGGGCCAGGGGCATTTCCACACCACTGACTCAGGCAGGAATGGCGACAGGTAACCCACCCCCAGACCGGGACGGAGGAGCGTTACACCACTTTACTAAGGAAGTCTTTTTAATTCCAGGTGAAACAAAAACTCCACTCTTCCTGCTCTGCGTGAGGGTTTTGGCTCTGACGTAACTTTCCAGCCAAGTCAGGTTTCCCCCTGCTGTTCTCTTCTGAACCAAAACCAAAAAATGCCCGGCTTTCTTCACTTCTCCGAGGTGTGTTGCCACCGGTGTGACGCCATCCACCCCAGAACCTGCTGCCTTTCAGCACAGGCCCAAAAAGAGCGTGGCAATACATAAACCCAGAATACTGTTTCATCAGCAATATGCTGCATTTAGGCTTAGAAAAAGGCCCTCTGATCTCATAGCCAGAAACAGGACTGAACTGAACACGGAAAGCCCACCTCAACCTCACAACGGGAATCTACCACCTATGGTCTTCTAGGCAGCCTGGTGCACCGGGCAGCACCACCGTCAGAGCAGCCCAAAGTGTCAGCTTTTAAAAGGAGGGGGCAAGAGAGCCAGCAAAGCCCTAGAAGCCCCTCTCCCAGCCGCTCCTTTGTGTCTGTGCACAGTTCCCTTTGTTTAAGTCCCCCTGACCGAACTCCTTGCTTCTCATTTCAACCAAAGTCTTTCCGTACCTGGGCATAACTCACCAGCCCAGACCTAAGCCACCCCACGTGTGGATCTATTTCTTCTCTGGGGAGGAGAGGGCTGTATGCCCAACTTCAGTCCTGTGACAACAGCTTAAAAAGCAGGTTCCTAGAAATTGTTTCATTCCTGAAGTGTGAAGGTCACTGCAACAGCACAAACAAAATGGAGGCGGCAGAGGTTGCAGCGGCCTTCCAAAGCCACTCAGTGCCTGACAATCTATGGGTCAAAAGAAAACCACATTAAGGGCAGAAAAGCCTCGATCTGTGTCGTAGCACAGGAAGAGGATCATGAGCCAAGTCAGTTTATTTAAGTCACAATGCCCCCAAGACCTTTCGCAGAGAGATTTTTGGTTCACACACAGAATGACCATGATGGACTGAGCAAAATTAGCTCGGAGACACCTTGAGGGTCACTCTGCCCATTCTCTATGTGAGGCTGCCCAGCCAGCTGCCAAGCCCACCACATCCTCGCATGCAAGCATCCGTGATGCACAGGTGATGGGAAGCAGAAACAAGCCACACACTTTCATCGCTCACCTGTGCCTGGCCGGCACCTCACCCTGCCCCTTACGTACTGGAGCAGGAGCCAGAACGCCCTCCCAGCACTCACCTAGACCTGGGTTGCTATCCCACCCAGAGGACAGGAAACACAATCAGTATGCAGCCTCCAGAGAGCTTCTGAGCACTCCCAGGGGAGCTCTCTGCAAAAACCTGAAAGGTTTTGCAGAGCTACCAGTAACATGCTCTCTGCTCACTATACCAAGAAACTGTTCTGCCCTTTCAGCAGTGCCCCTCACCTATGGCTGGTGCCCTCAAAGCCCGTCCACTAGAACCGCAGGCGAGGCAGGGGCTTTTGTCTCGCTTTAAACCAGGCTGCTACATATCAGACAGGGCAATGGGGCACCAAAAGCCTTCCAAGGGACAAGCCGGCCCAGTGTGCCCTTCGATGGGAGCCTGAAGGTCACGGTCTCCTCTGCTGGCTTTGTAACACAATTTCCTTCCAACAGATTTTCAACATTTCAGAGAGGTGTGGAAGCAACCCCTGGGCTCGAGAGTGGGATAAATGACCCCGGGAATGGGGCTGACCAAGGGGAAGCTCCTTTCTGTGCCCTTTGCAGGTCCCAGCAAATGCACATCCTGCAGTGGAGTAAAACCCTCCCTAATAAACAAACCCACCTCGCACCATCCATGTGTCTGCACCTTCCCTGTCCCCCTTCTCCCCCAGTCCCTGTCCAAAGCCAGTTATTCTCTGAAGGGAGAGAAAAGGTTAATCAAGTCATTCCTCTCTAACCATCACCCCCCTCACCACCACCACCAGTACTCTTTCTCTCCCTTCCCCTCCCCCTAATCTGTGCAGCCTCATTAAAAGAGCTTTGTAACTGTTTAGGACTGGAACAAACAATCCATCCACTTTGAGAGGGACTCTGGGACAGGAGTTAAGGCACTTTTCGTCTTAGACGCTAGAAATTCTTCTCAGCGGTTTCTACTTAAGGGGAGGGGGACGGGCAGGGGGGGACGAGACTCACTGCACTCCTTCTCCATTGTACATGCAGACAGAGGTCAGTAATCCCGCAAGCTGCCAGCACAGCCAAGGCACCTCTGACATGGAGCAGGACAGACAGGAGATCGGATTTGGGGTTGCTCAGGAATCAGCGAGCCCCCCTGAGATATCAGCATGGGCTCCCTCTCCCCTGCTCCCAAAGGAGCGCTCCTCCTCCCAGCCTGTCCTTGGAGCATAGGCCTAGAGCGGCTCAGGGGAAGGTGACCCGCTGTGTCCCGGCTGCCTACAGGCTGGGGAAGCAGGTTCTGGTGGCTCCCCGTGGTGGCCTGACGCAGAGGCACACCAAAGGCAGGGAGCCTGGTGGGTGTGCGATCATTAGCAGTCTAGTCACAGGCTCGCTCTCCCTACCTCGGTGTCTGATCGCTGCCTGTTCTCTATGGCAATACAGCTGGTGTATCTAGGTCCCTCCACAGTTCAGGGCAGGAAGGGAAGAATTCCCAGACCCTCATCAGGGGTGACCTGCCGCCAGGCTGCCACCGAGACCCTCAGACAAAGGAAGATGGGGAATGACCTGACATCCCCTGTTCTCTAGGAAAGGGGGGACTGGAAGGGGACAACAACGCAACCTCTCTGACCCTGTGGGGCGTGAGGACTGTGCACCACAGCTCAGCACGGGCGAACAGCTGGGAAAGTGGCACTGCAAAACCACCTTTTCCTTCCTGTCCTGCACAGAAAGGCCACTGCCACCAGTGGAGGCAGACACCTGTGGCACCAGCGCCGCCCAGCCCCAACCATGATACGATTTCCCACTGTCCCAGCCTCACTGCAGGAGCGACCGTAACAGCTCCTTCAGTAAGGAGGCATCCCCCTGCCGCCTTCACCAGAGGAGCACCGTGATTCCTGCATCCCTCCTCCTTCGCCTTCAGGAAAGCTTCCTGACACGTGCTGGACCCCGCTTTCCCAACTCAGCCTCTGCCAGGGCTTTTATTTAATGCTCTCCAACATGCCTGGCTAGCTAGATAGGTTTTATTCAGCACGACAGTCAGATTAACAGAACAGATAAATATTATCATCAAAGCACAAAACCCTAGTCCCGGCGTGAAGAGTCATGCCTTCTGTCATGCCCAGAGTCATCGTCAAGCTGCCTACGTGAGATCTGCTGGTATTTCTAACGTTCCCATCACCGTGGTGCCCAGGCGATCAACGGACAAATAAGGACAGAACCGAAGGGCAGACCTCACCGTCGATCTGCCTGAGCACTTATATGGCCCGCATCACCCAGCTATCTGAACATCCCACAATCTCTCATGTATCTGTCCCCGCAACATTTCCCCCCAACCCAACTGCCACGCCGTAATTCCTCCTTACTTTTTTTCCCACCATTATCCTCTTTCTTTTCTCATCGGCACTATCCTCCTGCCTAGGAGAAAAGGCAGCACGAGGCTTTTACGCGACTTCTGAGGACAGACAGACCTGGACTCTACCTGATCCGCCGTTTCCTCCTCTGGGGAAGAGGAAGGGGAGGGGAGAAGGAGCAAGGGGAGGGTTAAAGGATATTATCATTAGACACTGATACAGACTTGTCTGACTTATAGACGGGGAACAGACGCTACTGTACAAGTTTACTGAGGAGCTGGAGGCAAAGAAACCCCCGTTTTAGGTGACGGTGGAAAAACTCTTGGAGAGCGGAAAGAATTGTCCCAGGAGCCAAATCTGGCAGGCAGGCAGCATGGAGCTGCTCTCTGCCACACTCAGAGTGAGAGCTGCGCCTTGGTTCCCATCAAGCACAGCCTCATTTGTGGCTGTCACTGGAGAAAGTAGAGATACAACAGGCTAGAAACAAAGCGTGCAGTGCCTGCATGACTTCAGTTACAGCTGAAATGGCTCCTAATTGGGGAGTTACCTTCCAGCATCGGTGCCGAACAAACAATGTGAATAACTGATTAGTTCGCAAGCGACATTTATTTTCACGATTGTGGGAGATGATCTGGCCCACGATCTCTCCAAGTGCCGAGGCGAAATGGCAGGAGAGAACTAACCTGTTACAGCCTTTAAAACGTAATCCATGCCTGCCTAGCGATCAGCCACTTTCACGTGGGCACTCTGTCTAAACCCCTTAATATCTCTTGGCAACACAGCCCTCTTGACTCCTTAGAAAACAGACAGATTTATAGGACAGGTTTGAGCAGAAAGCTGCCTTTCTTTTTTCTTATAAAAAAAAAAAAGAGAAAGAAAAGGAGGAAGAGTTGGTTTCTAATCCCTCAGGAATGACAATGAGGCAAAAGTAAAAGTGACTGAGGAGGAAGAGAAGAGAAAAATGCACGGTTTTGTAATCTCGGTGCAGGAGATATGTATTTTGAAAAAAAAAAAATCAATCTGGAAGAAATTCAGGATCCATTTTGTCCTCTTTGATCTCTATTTGTTTTTCCAGCTAGGTATTTTGAACTCCACTCAGCGGCACTAACCCGAGCTGGGACCCAAGGCAAATACCGACGGAACACCCTTTTGCAATGTCAGGAGACCCGAGGACGGGAGGCGAGGCTGATGCAAGAAGCCAGCGCGCTGCCTCTCTGCCCCGCGCCGCGCAGCTCCTCGTCGGCCGCAGCGCCCCGGGCCCGGCCACGGCCCCGGCCCCGGCGGGACCCCACGGCCCCGCCGCCCCGGGAAACCCACGCCGGGGGCGTGCAGTGCGCGCACATGTGCGCGGGCACTCCGCACGGCGCTGCCGGCTGCTCCGGGGGCCTGCGAAGCGCCAGGCAGCGCTTCCCCCCCCGCTGCAGCATTGCACGCACGCACGCACACACACGTGTGTGCGCTGCAGACACCCACCCAGAGCCGGTGCCAGCAGCGCGGCGGCAGCGCACCGAGCAGGTGGGAGGCAAGGGACGAGCAAGAAAAAAAAAAGGGGGGGGGGGAAGTCTTTTCCGCCGCCGTTCCCTCCACCCCCGAACGCGGGGCACAAAGCCCCCGTCCCGCCGCCGTCCCCGTCCCCGCCGCTTACCTCCGCGCTCTGCAGATAGAGCAGCGCCGCCAGCCCCCAGTGGATCCAAGTGAGCAGAAAGTTCATGGTTGCCGGCGCACGCCGCGGAGCGGGGCCCGCCGCGCTCCGCCTCGCCGCCGCCCCGCCGCCGCCGCCCCGCCGCGCTCTCGCCCGCGCCTCCTCCGTGCCCGCCGCCGCCGCCTCCTGGGGTGCCGCCGGCCGGGCGCTGCGAGGGGCTCCGGGGGAAGGGGGGTTCCTCTTCGGGGTCTCCGGTTTCACCCCTCCATAAGCCCGGCTCTCCGCCGGCCCCCGCTCCTGCTTTCGGTGGGCGCTCCGCCGGGCCGAGCGCAGGCTCCGCGGCCGCCCCGCCGCCGCCCGGCCCCCGCCGCCGGGCAGTCCGAGCTCCACAGCGGCGCCCGTCCGCGGCCGCTCTCCCCGCGCCGGGGCAGGCAGGCACCCGCGCCGCGCTCGCTCGGTTTCGCGCACTCACGCCAAAGTTTGCGCGGAAAGTTTCAATGCATCTCTTTTCCTGCGCCCCCTCTTCGCGGCGGCTGCCTCCGGCGGCTCCCCGAGCCGGGGTCGCCTCCCCGGGGGGAAGGGGCTGATCCCGCCGCCGCTCGGCCCGACCCCTCTCCGCAAGTCGGGGTGGTGGTGGCGGAGGGGACGAACAGAGCGCTTTCCTCCTGCCCTCTCTCCCTCTCTCTGTCCACCGCTTTAAAAAAAATCAGAATAGTAATATTAAAAAAAAAAAGAGAAAAAAATCCAAACTGGCTAGAGAGGGAGGGAACTGGAGCGGGGGGAGGCTCTGCAGGAAAGGGAGGAAAAAAAAAATCCCAGCGGATCAAAGTATAGGTGGGGAAATTAAACGAGAGGATAAAGCAAGGCGGCAAGCCAACAGCAGGTCCCGGTGCCCGGGGAGGGCTGCTCCCGCGGCGCGCTGTCCCCCGCCGGCGCGGCGTGCGCTCCTCGCCCCCGGCGCGGCGGCAGCCGCGCTCCGCGCACTCCAGCGGCGGCTCCGCGCAGCGCCCGCTCCCCGCGCAGCGCCCGCCCCACCGCCCGCTCGCCGGCGCTCTGCAACTGCTCGGCGCGGCCGCGGGAAGAGACGCTCCGGCGAAGTCCCACCCTCCCCAGCGATTCCCCTCCCTCCTCCCCTCCCATCCCTTTTCGCGCTGGGCGAAAAGGCCAGGGAGGTAGAGGGGTGCGCTCCCCCTCCGCCGCCCTCCCCGCCAGCCCCACTCGGGACCGCAGCCCCCCGCGGCTCCCACATTGCACCCCCAACCTCCCCGCCCTGCCTCCCCTCCGGCCGCCCCACGGGCCGCACTTCCTCCACCCTTTCTGCCCTGCGGATGGATGCACGTTCGGGTCAAAATTCACCTTGCCCGTGGGAATTGCTCCAAAGTCCAGCGGAGCCATTTGGGGGGAGGGGGCAGCAGGGGACAAATTGTGATCACAGTCATTATCCGTCCCCCCGTCCCCCCCCAAGGCCTTCGCTTTTCAGATACCGTGGTTTCGTACTATCTATGTGCTAAAGGGGTGGAGGGGGGGGTCATCCTCAGTTGGGCTTTATTTCTCTTTATCCAGTGCCATCCCAACTCGGCTCAAGGGGCCTGCCTGCACTGGCTGAGCGGTGCCCCAGTGTGCAGAAGGGTGTCATACTGAAGGGGTGAAGATTTTGCCAGACAAACCCCACCCTGCTTCCTGGGAAGGTATTTGAAGGGGAAAAAGGCAGCTTTGTCTCACCGGGGTTACTGCAGGCATTCCCCAACTGAGCTCCTTCGCTCGTGTCACAGGTAAAATTTCCTCATACGGGATATAGAGTAACAATATGCTTGTGTCAACATACGTAAATCTCTCTCCTGCCACCATCCTCCCAAGCGCCTTGGGTGGCGGACAGAGTGGAAGTCCAGACTGGCAGATTCCTGGGGCTCACCATGGGCTGGAGGAAGAGGAAGGGGAAAAAGACACTGAAGAAAGAAAAGGCCGTATTATCATTCGAAAGCAGGTATTCCAGTGCTGTGCCACAGACTCCTACTGATACAGGCAAAGCATTGGCTCTATAGAGGCACCTGCTGGCTGAGGGAAACACACGAAACAACAAAAAAAATAAAAATCTTTGCTTTCAGTAGATCTGAGACCTGATCTTCCCTTTGTTTATTTTTTGAAGATTTTGTGTCACCCCTTGGTGCAGTATATGGGGATGTCGCCCGGGTCACACTGATCCCGAGGAAGGCTGGGCGATGAGTGACAGGTCTGTCTGAGCGAGGAGCAGCTCCAGCTCCCGCCCGGCCCCTCCACTGCCCCGGCTGCCGGGTGGCACCCCGCACCCCTGGTGCCCACAGCCTTCCCACCGGGCGAGGGGAGAAATGCAGCCTAGTCAAAAGCCTGGAGGAGAATATAATCCCTTTCCCCTCCGGGACCACGTTTCTACAGAGGAGTGGTGGGTGTTGCTCAAACATCGCAAAAGAACCCCTTTTTTCTTTGCTCTATCCGTTTTTTTTTTAACTAATTGTTGCACAGGGTTTCTGAAGAAACAAATATCCATCCAAAATAACCGGAGTTTACCGTATTCAGATTGCAATTGCCAAAAATGTCCTCCAAGAGATAGGGAGACTTCAAGCCCCCCCCCGGGAAAAAGAGGGGATATTTCACTAACTGAAGGTAAAGCCAAATTAAAGTTCCCAGATGCAGGAACTGCTTCTGACTCTTCACAGTTCACTGTGAGCCGCTCCCTCCTCATGCCAGGCCTCTGCACTTCAGATCAGCAGCTAGCAGATAGCTCACTCAGTACTTTTTTCTCTTTATTTGGTAGAAGGTCGTAGGTGCCTTTTGCCCTCCCACTAGGTGAGCGTTCTATGAATGAAGGTAGCTCTCCTGCAAATAACCTGCAATGTTAACACTCCTCTGAATGGACAAAATCCCTCCAGCTGCTGCACTGCTGGAAGTCCCACACAGAAATCCCACAGAAAAGATTAAATCCACAAGTGGCAAGGCGGAGACTTATCCCCTTAAAGCTACAATGTACTGTAAATAATGTACAGAACCCAGCTTCTAAAATTACCACTACAGGATTGCTCATCTCATCTTACATTTCATCTGGATCCTGTGATCTTCACACCTGCCAACATCCTGTTACCAGGAGAGCGGTGTATGTGAAGTTTGTGCAAATGGTCATGTACTTGCCTGAATTCTGGCACCAGCAAGGGCATTCATATGCCTTCCATGTTAATGTTACACCGTAATAAATACTGATATTGCTACAGAATCTGCAGTGTTCGTGCTAAGCACTGCTCACCGAAAAAGCAAATCAATGCGTGTCCAGGCTACGCTTCTTTATTAGCCTTGTTATCTTTCCCACGTCAAAGGCTCCTGAGACAGAAAGAAAGACAGCATCAACAGGCAGGGTTTTAAATACGGAATACCTAAAAGCACGAGCTCCATGTTTAGGCACTTAAGGGAAGATGCGTGATTTGCAAAGAGGCTGAGTGATGACTTATTTGGAGCTGTGAGATGCTGAGAACTTTTAAGAACCTGACCGTAATTTAGGACTTCATCTTGCAGATTGAATTCAGTGGAAGCTTTGGCATTGACTTCAAAGGGCACAAGATCAAGCCCTTATTTAGGGTCTCAAAATACAAAATTAGGAGCCTAAATTTAGGCATCCATTTTTTAATACCTTGACCCATGTTAGTAATATCCTTCATCTAATTCCTCTATTTGACCTGAAAAGAGAAGAATGTCAGTAACTCTTTACTGTCTCGCCTAAAAGAACCTGTGGCTGACAAGGGGCAAATGCAAGAAATGCACTCCCCACACTTCGTTTATTTTTTCTCCCCTCTCAGATCCCCAAAATAACAGCCAGAGCAATGTTAGCAGAGAAGCTCAGGCCCGCTTTGAAATTGGAACAGGAAATGTGAGAAATGTGGACATTAAAAAACAAATGAAACAAACCAATATTTTCTTAGAATTCCATCTTGTGGGCAAGTCTGGGGGGAATCTGGATTTGGATAATCTAAATTAGGAGAGAAGTCAGGGAAACAAAGAGTAATTTAAAACATTTTAGTGCCAGAGCTATTTCTTAACACACAGCTCACTCGCTGATTTCAAATATAGTCCCCCAGCGCGGAGCGTGGAGAACAGCATGAGGAAAATCAACGTCTTGATCCGGCCTTCTAGCAGACGTGAAAATAAGGCCAGAATGGAGCAAGCTGTTGAGAGAAGCAGTCAGGTGAACGGCTCCTAAACATCCTGAGGTATTTCAGGTGCTTCCTTCCCTGGAAGAAATCACAGGGACACAGATGCAATAACCAGCCTATGGCCGAGTTGACTGCAGCATGGTCGCAAGGCAGCGAATCAATTAACTACACAATCCTTATTATTGTGATTATTTTTGTGTCGGTTGCACTAACAGAGAAGGGAGCAGCTGTAGGTATAACAAAAGGTTGCTCGTCTGAGATGCTTTGCCAACGCTCCCTCTACTGTGGTATAAATAGAATACATGCAGTGGGCACGGGCAGCGCTAGGCTTGTATTTGCAAGCATTAGAGATGCCCATGCACCACCCACTGGCAGTTTCACTTGCCTCTGTCACTCAGGAGTTTGTCCAAAGATCTGCAGCTCCTGGAAAGAGAGAAAAATGCGCCCGAACGCGCAGCACCATCACTCACTCTGTCCTCCTGAGTTGATTTGGTACCCTGGGTGCTTCTCCCGTGGGCAACAATTACAGCAGGTTATGAAGAGTTGTTCCTCCTTCCTTCTCTCCATCTGTATTTTCCTGTCTCTCGCTGGATCTTCGTATGATCCTTTTGCAGCAGGCAGCAGAGGCAGTGACAAGTGAGTGCAGGTAACAGGACAGGTCCCCAGCGATCAGCAGGATTGGTTTAATATCTGCAGAGAGATCAAGAGACTCAAACAGCTTTTTTTCCGGTTGAAACTACATGTAATATCAGCCTAAGGGTACAGACATCTTGACCCTGACCTACATGTCCCCGGCTAATAGAGCTGGTAGGAATATACACACACGGTTACTGCGATAGTACTTCACCTTACACTTACATCACAGTCCCCAGAGAAGTGTCTGATGGGGCAGCCTTACATATTAAATCATTTCCTGGAGGGGAGAATTCATTTGGGCTCATTTATTATCATTTGTCCTGGAGCTCGTATTTTACACTCCCAGCACGGGGAGTGGGTGTTATTCATGGCTATGGGTCTAAAAACCAAACGCTAATTTCAGAAAAGCTGTTCTGTTGTTTGAGGTTGATCACTTGATGTTTGTCCCAGGTGCTGGACACATGTTGCTTGCTGAAGGAGGTATGACTTGGCCTCAGATGTCAACATTTTGGTAACTACCAAACAAAAATAAAACTAAACTCAAGCATGCCTATCCCTCCCCTACAAATCAAGTGGTCATTAGCAATATTGACTTGAACAATAAATAAAACTATACAGCAATCAAATCAGAATCACATCAATGATGCATCAAATTATTACAGTAACAGAGGAACACAGAAGTTGAACAGTCAACATGTGTAGTCCTCTGCAAAGTCTAGCAAATGGGACTTCAGTCCAGAGGAGCACACAAAGCATCTATTCTACATGCCATGGGCCACAAAGTCCCTCCCAACACCTCACACCACACTTCAGAGCTGTAGCAAAGGCCAAATACCACAAACGTAACGTGCCACAGAAAGAGAGAAGAGTGCAAGGCTGTCTCCAAGCCCCGGCAGTGGCAGGCTGTGGTTTGCACCAGTGCCCCACACGACCATCAGAAGTTGTCAGTGCCAAAGAGGAAGGTAGCAAACCTCAACTGCTGGTGTCTATCTGACCAAGGAAGAACGCCCTCCTGCCCACAGATCTGACAGTCGGATTAAATGCTGGGGACACAGGGACAGGGTCACGGATATACCTTGTCACAAATCATGTCTTTTCTCTGGCCATTCACTCACCAGTGCTCCCCTAGAAGGAAGAAGCTGCAGCAGAAACCCTGACGCCTCCTTCTCCTTCCAAGGCAGGAGACACCCTTCTTGCCTCCCTTCAGGAAGTGTGGGATTATTGCCACGCAGGCATGGTGCCAACAAGTGCTGACCCAACCTCCTCTCAGATCTGCTTGGTAAGACTCGAATGCCCCTCTGCAATGAAAGGAGGAGATTTGAGAGTTACAACTTCCTTAGGGTGAAAAGCTGGGGAGCAGCTATTGGCCAGCCATTCGTGGTTCCTCATCCCAGGGTACCAGACGGGCGTGAAATATATATGCACCAAAGCAACACCCATGCCTCTTCCCCAGCAATTAGGGTCTGAGGTAGGGAACCTCCCCATCCCCAAGCACCACTTCCTCACAGGTGACTCTAGACCTCCTTTCACCACTTCCCCCTCCCACCCCCTTTTCCACAAGTAACTCGTGATCATCCCAGACGCACCTCCATGAATTACCTGGGGCCTGATCCCTTCAGGAAATCCTACCCACTCAATCATGCAGGCTATAAACCCCAACCAAAGGATGCTCCAATCAAATCTACAACTGGATGCCAGTTAAATATTTCCATACTGAAACTAGATTATTATCTGATGTGTAAACCACAAACCATACATACAATTGTAAAGCTTCCATCTCAGAGGTATATTAATGTCTGGCTCTACGCTCCAAAACCATGCAATTTTTTTTTAAATAACAGACTTCAACAAATTGTTTTGGATAAATGGAAATTTGATAACTCTTTTGAATCACAGTTTACACAATATAGTATTTCAGTTTCGTCAGGACCTTAAGTAGAGCATATTGAATACAGTTCAGTGAGCAATTTCATGAGAGCACATTTGGTTGCTCAAAGCAGGGGAGTTTTCTTAAATTCCTTCTGTCTCTGGACTCTATAGATGCCCACACACCTCGGTGGCTGTCTGCCCAGAGCCACACCTTCACACCCAAAAAACGGCTGGGCAATACTCCAGCTAATAAAAGATCAAAACAAGGGCAAATAGGCTGTTAGAAGGTTCCTAAATTCTCCAGCTCTCAGTCTCCTGGGGGAGTACTTCTCAGCTCTGGAACAGAAATGCAGCCCTTACAGCATTTCTTGAGAACAGAATTTGAGAGAGAGCCTTCCTCATCCTTGGCCAAGCTCATTAGCCTCCTCCTTGCTAATTATAATTTCCCAAATTCCTTTTTCCTCTCAGCATTTCGAAACCGAGTTCTTAGGGCAAATCTTGGAGAAGGAACTTTGGTCCAAACAGCTTCAGCTTGAGACAACACTTCACTAGTGTCAATTCTGGGAAAACTTCATCTACACCAGAAGGACAAAACACAGCCAAGGCTTAAGATGCCTGAGATGCCAGAAATGGCCCCTTTCTTACAAATAGGATATTAAAAAATAAAACTACTTTTGAAGAAGGTTTTGGCAAAATCTGAATTGGGTAATAGGTTTTCTGATGTCACCAATTCACAGAAATGTCAATATTAAAAGCCCAGATGATTTAGAACAAAAACCATAGAGGCAGCTACGCATACAACTACCATCCATCAACAAAATTAAGTTCAAACACATGATCAGTTTCATCATTTCTAGCTTATTTTCTGCTCATCTAAAAAGAAGTGTTTTTTCTGGAACTAAGCTATAGGTCAAAGAACTTAGCTTCTGACATCTATAGTTTGATAGAGAAGTTGCTTTTCAATATTGTCTGTACTCCCATATATGTTATTTTTCTCCCCAAGGGACAATATTAACTCTTCCAAAGGACGATGGACAGAGGAAGGGATGTGAGTTTGCAAATCTCCGATGAATCTAACGTATTGTATCTATCCTGATAGCAAAAAATAGAGAGCAGCTTTACCCCACCCCCTTCCTGGACATTTCACGAGAGTTACGTTGTGGGTGAACTAGCGTCTTAACTTGCTCACATCTTATCCGTCTGCATTATGTTGCAAGGCAGCACAGGACCATCAGGGCAGTGCTCCAAACCTGCACAGGGCAGTGCTCTCTTACCATTACAATGTGAGGAAGCAGCACTCAGAAAGAGCAAGCTGCCTTCCTAGCAGAGCAAAATACACAGTCCTTGCTCCAAAAAAACTTGCTATGAAGTATTTAGCAGTTTGCTTTCCCTGAAAGTGAGCCATAAAACAACTCTTACAGCAATGCATTCATATCTGGATAGCCCGTTTCCAGAGCCAACCAGTTTGAAAACACAAGAGAAGTAGGCTGAGTTGGAATAAAGCTTCCCTCACCCTTTAGAAATAACAGCATGCCATTTCTTTCCATCTTCTTTTCTCATTTACCTCCTAAAAGTTTCAAAAGCCCCAAAACACCCTCTCTATGCAGGACTAAATGCTTAAGCCACTTTACCTTTTAATGCTCGTAACCCTGAAGCTTGGATGGCAAAAAGCACCTCCTGCCCAATCAAAATACCTTTATGCCACAGCTGGAGCTGCATGCCATTAGTTTTTGGGGGATTGGCTTATATGTCTCCCAGTTGCCATGCACAGTGCTGTGCTGGGGCCCCAGGACACTCCTGACACCAGGACAAGACAATCGTTCTCTGAGGCAACATCCCAAGTACATGCCACTGGCTGGGGACCAGGGCTGTCAGCAAACCAGCTTTTGCTTCACTCAACACCAGCCCAGTTAGGTGAAATAACGTGAGCTGAATCCCGTTTTCAAAGAAAATGATTGCACAACCCAGTGCTATCTGTGAAAACAAACAATTAAGCAAACGAAGCCAGGCAGCAAACTCAATGCAAGAATAAGTGTGTTTCATGCAGTACCATGCCTGGCTAGCTAGCCCTGCTCTGGAGGCTGGCAGTCCCACCCCTGACACTTCTGCTCACTCTCCCCCTTGCACGCTGGCCCATTTCACTGCATTTCACTTGGGGAGTTTGCTTTGATCCTTTGCAGTTCTGGCGTACTTAGCTGGAGGGACCCTGCAATGGTGAATGGCTCCAGCTGCAAAGCTCTGCTGAAGCAGCATTTGCGCCTGTGATTTAGCCGGCCTTTTCTGTTTGAAAGAAAGGTGGCTTTGCAGTCTTTGAAGGAAAGAGGTGACTTCCAAAACAGAAATACATTAATCATTCTGTACTTCAGTTCTTTCACTGATGAATACCTCTGCTGTGTGTGCACCCATGTTCCTGTCCTGCTTGGGAGTAAGGAGAGGTCTGGGCACACGAGGCTGGGCTGGGCAGAGAGTGCACGGTGAGGAGATGAGGCACAGGATGCTAGAGGAGGTGCTGGTGGAGAGTCTGCATCCCTTCACCCAAGGGACCATACCTAGAGGATTCCATGGGAAGAGGACAACCTGTCAGTTCAAGATGTAAGAGAGCACCTCTGACATACTAGAGACATTGAGAAGCCCAAGGGCTACCACCTGGGAGAAGGAAGCGGTTGCCAAGGGAGTTGTCTTCTTTAATAACATCCATCCTTGACCCAGGTGCAGACCATATGCAGCAGACTGGCCTTGCTGCTGAACAGCATCCTATGGTGCAGAGAGCTGGAGCTGGTGACTAGGGGCTCGTGCCAGGTTTCGGTCAAAAGCGCTTGCCTTTCTTTTCGCTATGGACTGAGCAGTGGGAATGGAGAAGCTGCATCAGCCAGCGCCGATTTCATCTGGTCAAATGTTTGGTGTACTTGGACGAGTCAAGACTCATTAAGCAGCTGCTGAGGTTGCCTGAGCCGGCTGCGTTTCTCTCCAACAATGTGCGCACGTGCTTCAGAGAGCACCTATCAGGTCAGTTACCTGCTTTCCCAGGTCTGCAGCTCATCCTGGGAGGGGAAAGACTGGGAAGATCATGCTGGCACTTGTGTCCTGACATCCCACCTGTACGTATCTGGCCACCTGGGAGAATGAAGGTCTCTGAGGGGGTCACCACTGAGGCAGGCCCCCAAATGCAGGAGCAATCTCCTCATCAGATGTGGCCAGGTAGCAGAAACCAGACAAGAATCAGGACGTGGGCCACGTCCCTGCATACAGCTGGACAACAGCTAGCCAGAGGCACCCAAGCACACGGCTAGAGCCAGCCAGCACAGCGACTCTGTGCCATCTTATAGAAGATGGCCTGTGCTTTTTCATTGCAGACACCTTGGGGACAGTTACCTGCTGGCAAACAAGAAAAAATTATCCAGGGTGGTTTATTGCTGGCTGCTCTTGTCCCAAAGGCACCAAAGCATGTCCGACTCCAAAGCATTGCAGGATTAAGAGCAGAACAGCCAGTTGTGTCCCAGGAGACTTGTGAATTGTGCATATTTTACTCTGACCGGCATTAGTAGCGCCTAGGCTAACAGGAGAGGTGATCCCACAACAGCCAGCACACACCTGCAGGCAGAATGGAGGCAGAGTGGGGTAGGAGGGGTCAGGGTGGACCTTCCAAAACACCTTCCTTTGGTGGAAACTCATTCCCTATAGGTATTCTGCACTAGATGAAGACTACTAACTACAAAACTAAAAATGAATTATTGATTAGTTAAGAGTCAAATGAGCATGACTCAATGTGATTTGTTATGGGCAAACAGAATAAAGTCCAAACTGCTAACGTGCAAACCTGGAGTTTTAAAAGGGACAGTTTCCAAAACTGAAAACAATTCAGCTTTGAGCTAAATCAGCTGGGAGAGAAATGCAAACAAATGAAATGGAATAGTTGAGAAACTGAATATTTTTATTTGTGCTGAAATATCACAATTGAGAAAGAAGGCTGGTTTGGAGGGAAAATAAAGCAGTCGCAAAATTAAATATGTAGACGTTGCTCTCTCTGTATGGATTTGTGTGTATGCAGATGTGAGGGGGAAAAGAGAAGCTGGTAGCAATAATTAATTTGACTGATAATTTAATTGATTACAACTGTAGAAAATTGACAGGGGGAGCAAAAGGACAGGAAGATATTTGTGGACAGTAGATTTAAGGGCAGTAAGACAGCTTTTTTCAAGCAGAGTCAAAAAGAAGGATATCATAAAACAATTCTGGTCCATTTCTACGTGGAAATAGTTGTGAAATAATTATCCAATAATGATACAGAGTGCAGATGTAGCCAACAAATATGACTGTTGTAGACTTTGGACAGTGATGACATATTTTCTTTACAATAGGGACTATGGAGATTTTTAAAAATTTAACAGAAGTGTAAGAAACCTGAAGGCAGCGATTTAGATTGAATACACAAAAAAACCCCCACAAAGCATTAAAAAGAGCTGGCATAAAAAGACTCTGAGGGCCTACAATAAGTTTTGGAAAAAGGGTTTCCTAGGCCTAGAAGCAGGGTGGCGTTGTACCAGTATTACAATGAGTATATAAAGAAGGTTGTGTGGCACTGCAGCAAGATACCCAGAGAGCTGGTGGAGCCTCCATTCCTGAGATTTTCAATTAGTAAGAATAAATTAAATGGAATAGCATAATTTGCATCAGTGAGCCTAGATATGTAGAAAATGGATCTGGTTAGAATGACAACTGCTTCTACCAGTGAGACTACAAGGTTGCTTGACAGAGGTAACAGAGTTGATGTAATTTACTTGGAGTTCTTCAGACCATTTTAGTTCATGCCATAGGATGACACAAAATAAGCAGGGATCGTATTAAATGGATTAAAAACTGGCTAACTAGTAGGTCTCAGGAAGTGATACTGTAAGTGAAGAGTCACCATTTGGCAGGTGGAGCTTTTGGCCCAGCTCCTTCAAATCCAACTCAGAAACATATATGGAATTATTCCTATTGAAGACTGAAGATGGCACAAAAAGGGAACTATTAAGTAATGAAGAGGATATGTCTTTGGTGCAGAACAATACAGATTGCCTGGGCTCAAGCAAACACGATGCATTTTAACGCAGATATGTATGACTCTCAGCTACGGAAGAAAGCAGGAGACCTCCTACCAAAAGGTGATTTCTTCCCAAGCAAACCAGAAATCTGGAGAGGACTTGGAGGTCATGGATGTATCTGCCAGGGTGAAATATGGTGTCAAGGGTAACAAGATCCTGAGCTGCAAAACAGGAAATATTAAATAGGAAAAGGGAGGTTGCATTACCCCAGCCTTCAGCACCAAGACAACTGCTGCTGGGATCACTGCATAGGCGGGGAGGAGTCGGGAGGGTGCTGAGAAGAGCCAAAGGATGACTGTAGCACTGGAAAAGATGCCATGGAGTAGAGCTGCCAGGATGCAGTCTATTCGTTGGATGAAAGAGAAGGTCATGGGTGATTTGGTCATGGCGTATAAAAGTCTTACACTGGAGGTAGCAGTGCAATAACAAATGGTTCTCTTTGGTTTAGCAGTTACAAATATTAAAAGAGCCAATGGGGAGAAATGATGCAAGGCAATCTTGGAGATTAGAAATGAGGCAAAAATACAACCGAGGAAAATTACAAGAAGCTCTGGTATATTTTCTGAAAACTGGAAATCTTTCAGTCGTTTATTTTCTAGAAAAGAGCTTTAATGTTTCTCCTTAATTCAAAAAGGGATGAACTCAGGAAGATGCTTTGGCAGGTGTTACATAGATCAGATGCAGTGGTCACCACAGTCCCTTCTGCCCTATGTTTCTGAATCTGTTACAAAAGTTGATGGATTCTGTGGGTTTATTTGTTGCTTGATCTCATTGCAATAGGGATTCATGCCTTCCTGCTAGTCAGGCACTGCTGTTTCTCCACATGGAGTAGTGATTCCCTTCCTGATGGCTTCTTTTCCTTCTTCATCACTGTAGCCAGAAGCAGCAGTCTGCTTCATTACCTTCCCTCCTGCTTTCCACAAGGTTCGAACTCTCACAGGCCAGTCCTGACTCCCCACCACTCCATTCCTGTCCCAGTGTGCCCAAGTCTCCACGCTCCTCCAGCCCTGCTCCTATTGTTCAACCCCAAGAGATGTCTCTGGAGAAAGACCCTACAGATACCCTGAAAGATGCCTATGTCTCTCTCTTTGGCTACAGAGAGCGGCTATGCAACTGCCTCAGGCTTGGCTCAGAGGCAAATTTTTGGGCAGCTAAAGGCAACTTTGGAGCAGGTAAGGCAACCTCCATGACGAAAAACTTGCCCAGGTGATATCCCAGGTTTGTGGCAGAGTGGGGAAGGGACCCAGAGCAGACTCCCATCTCCTGCCCCAGCACTCGAACCCTCGGACCGTGTTTGGCCGGTTGGTTGGCTTTCCCCCAGGAGCGAAGCGACTGAACTTCTGTGCTGCCCACACTGCCCCCTGCTGGTCACACTGGCGCTCGGCCCTCGCTGCAGACTGGCCCATTCCTGACTCTACTGGTTTTCCGGCTACTTCAAATTCTGGAGGTGAGATACAGGAAAAGATCACGATGGCACTTAGTCCCGTGCCTGGAGGTACACGGGATTAAACATGCCGCACCCGTGTGTTTCGACAAGGCATGAATTTCAGCCTGGATGAGGGGAGCAATGAGGAATGTCTCTTTATTCGGCTGATGCTAGCAAGAACATAAAGCCCATGTAAACACAGTCACCCAAGCCAAGGAAGCCTCTGCCTGCAAACACCACTGTAGGAAAGACTCAACACCATCAAAGAGCTACAGAGGCTATTGGGCAGGCGTGCGAACAGGAATGTCATTAACTTGAATGCTACCTCACGCTTTGCATGACTCATAGCTGGAAGTGGAAGCGCAATCCCATTACCTGCGCCCTCTGACAGTACGGTCATAACCCCGGCAGAAATAGATTGCTAAAAACTAACTTCTTAGTATTGTTGTTGTTGTTACTATTAAGAAGCCAGATACGGGAGTACTAACTCAAAGGAATGGTCTGTCCCTTCCTGCCAGCCACCCTCTGAAAGACAGGACTTTTCTGCTGAAGATAGGGATTAAAGAGAAAAATGAGCGAAGATTTCCGTTTCTGAGATAGCTGGTAATAATTAACATGCAGCTAATGGAGGGACATGTTAGTTGGGCTTTCCAGGGAATGTGTTCTAGCTGCGGGAAGATGGAAAAATTCCAGAGTGAAATGCAACTGGCCTTGCACCTCATATTTCTTGTGCTCCCCAGATCCCATCAGGCCATTAGAAGGCCTGACCCTGAGCACACTGAAGTTACTCTGAGCATTTTCTTTGTGCGTAGAGGACTTTGGGGCAAGGCTGCTAAACCCCAAAGAAGAAAACCAGGATTATACTCCTGTTGGAGAGAGCTGAGGCTCAAGAATCCCATGGGATACCTTCATCTCTCTGGCAATATCTTTATGCCAAAATAACCCTGTCATCTGCTGAAGCTCCCCTTCCAATCGAACCCACTCTCTCTTTCAGTAGAAGTTGGTTCCTCGGGGAAAATATGGCCCAGGCTTTGGTACAAAAGGACTCCGATATGCCTACCAACATGACAGACCAGCGTGTGGTCTGGTTTGTGGGCTGCGCACCACCACCAAAACACTTTGAATAAAGCAATAAGGGAGCACAGACCTTGCTGTAACAGGGACAGCACGGCCCCACTAGTGATAAGTTAAATTTTTAGTATATCTCTGGCCTATCTGCTAAGGAATGCAGCACTGATTTCCTCTGTGGTAGGACACTTCTCACACTGTTAGCCCATACAACACTACCAGTTTTCAAGCAGGGAAGCGAAGAGCAACTTCTCCCAACAACTGGGATTAGACACATTTATATACAAAGAGTAAAAAACGCCATCAGTTTGTGCTATCATTGTTTACTGTTGCATATGCAGCAGGAATAGCTCAAGATAGTGTAAGAAAAATAGTCAAAGTCGTACAAACATATAGATTCTGGGGTATTTATGGGACAAGATAGCACAGCGAGGAAGGACAGATAAGGTGGTGTAGGAAGAAAAGAAAATGAGAATTTTGCCCAGGGCAGTTGAGAGATTGAGGAAGACACGAATTTGTATGAGAAAGTTTTAAACATCAGATGATCTCCAAAGAACATTTGTGTTTTTCCTCTCCTTCGTAAACACAGAAGCAGCATAAACAGAGGGAGGGAAAAAACCACACTGAAACCTTAACTCACATCAATAGCATATAAAAAAGAAAGTCTCACTCCATGCAACTTCTTGCAGCTGTGTACAGGCAAAGACTCACATGGGAAAGGGGAGTGAAGGACCATTAGTAATCACAAAACCCAATCTCCTGTGATTACCATCCAACCTTTAAAGAAAAAGTCTTCACAATTTGCCAACCGTAACCGTAATTCTATTGTCTTTGCTCCCGGGTCCCTCAGCTCACAGTTACAAGACCACTCATGCAGAACGCCAGGTTATAATTCTGATAGCTGGTGGAGACAAAGAGAAAGTCCACCAGGGAAAGATAAATATTGTTCTATAAAGATCACCAACCAAATCTACTCAAATTCCTGAAGATAAGAATCGTTAATAATTTCCTGCTCAAAGTGGTCAGCCCTGGCCTCTCCTGCAACCTCTTGTTCCCATGAAGATAACATTTTTGAATAATAATTTTTTTAAAAAATTACCCAAAACTAAAGCAGTTTTCCCCTGAGTAAAACTTCTGTCCCTAATTTAGCCAATGTTGGCTTTAGGCCATCACAGTTCTTTCTTCTCTAGTGGGTTGTATGGTGCATTTGGAGAAATGCAACTATATCTGAAATGCTCAAGCACTTTATTTTAAGCAAAACACAGTTTCCATCCACCTTTAAAAGACATAAGTATTTGAGTAAGTAAAAGCTACCCATTCATCTTACCAGATCGCAAACTCTTTCAGCTGTTCCTGGAGAACAAAATAACAATAAGTAAATTCTGATGTAAATTCTTTTAAGGTCTGGTGAAACACTTTGACTGTAACTATGCAGAATCACTCCCTGGAACTGTTATCTATCACTGGACTCCAGCGCATTCAGACTCTCTCACACACTCCAATAGCTGAAAGTTTATAGCTCTGGTGTTATTTTCAAGCATTTCCAAGATCGTTTTGGTTTGATGATACATTCTCTTCAGTTAGAGCAAACATTTTGCAGGAGCTGCTCTCTGGCTCTTCTGGCTCTGAAAGATCACCACAGCTGAGCAGCTGCAGAAGTGATTTGCCTTGTAAGAAGAACTGTAAACTGTCTGCGTCCCAGGGCAGGGAAAACAGGACCAATCGTTACTAGAACAGCATCATATCATGGTCTGCAAAATATCTGTAGCCATGACCACTCCTTACGGCAGAGCTGAGCTCCCTGTGCCTGCCTTGTGCTGCTTACTCTCAAAACTCCCACCCAGGGCTCTTCCCTCTGTGCTAGCCCCACAGGAGCCATCCAGCTATGAGAGAGAAAGCTGGTTCTGCTCATCAGAAATGTGGCATTTTGCTTATTGCCATGCACCAGAGAGAACCACTTTTGGGAGCCAGATCCAAGGGCAGGCTTACGTGGTGGGCATTGGAGGTCAGTAAGTTATCGCTTTATTTGTAAACATGAGAAAACTTCATCTGGAGTCAATAAAAACATGAAGTCCCATGGGGCCATTTTCCTGAGTCAAAAGCAATAAATTCAAAGAGGCTCATCCTTATGCAGAAGGGAAATTGGCCAAGAACAGCAATATAGTAACACGTTACATTGTATATCTACAGGCCCTTTGATGCCCGGATATTTACAAATATTAATGAGTCATGCTTCTCAAGCACCTTTTTGGAAGGTATCATTAGACCATTTTCCAGATGGGGAAACCCACGGGAGAGAGAAGTGATCCTTCCATAGCCACACAGAGCGTCTGTGACACAGCCAAAAGCAGAAACCAGATATTCTTGCTTCCAGTCCTTTGTTTTTAATTGTAGCAACATTCTTCCTCTCATATTTTATGTTGTATTTTATAACAAGTCATATATGAATACACCTATGTAGGACATTTCTTGCTGATACTTTACTCCTTACTCCTTACACACTGATACTTTACTCCTTACACTAAATGAAGTCACTTAACTGACTCCACTACAGCAGAAAACTCGGCAATAAATATACACTGCAGTCACACAGAGAGCATTCCTCACACAAAATAGAAATCGCCTTTACAAGCAGCAACAGGACGCTGAAAATTTAAGAATGTTTGAGAGGGAAATTTTAACAGAATAAGAAGAAAAATGCGTCTACACATATGACAATGTCAAGTAATGCTGTGTTGTGCTGTCCTGGTCAAGTTCAGCTACTCTGCAGGTGCAATATCCTAAGGGATCAAATTTAAAGAGACAGAATCCAGCGTCTGTTGGTTTGACAGAAAAGCAGAGTTAGAAAAGAAAGAAATGAAAAAATTGTCAAGTATTCTCAAGTATGTGAGAAAGCAGCTATCTATAGGCTCCTTTGTTCTGGGGGAGCTGATAAAAGAAGCAGTCTTCTTTGGCGACACACCACCTAGCACTGATTTTTTGCTCCTGTTGTGGATAAGCAGGACGGTTGTTACTGGATGACCTAAGTCATAGGAGCTCTGCTTTCCTCTAGAACACCATAGCATTTTCTTTTTTTTCTTTTCTCTTTTTTCTTTTTTCTTTTCTTTTTTCTTTTCTTTTTTTTTCTTTTGTTTCTTTTTTTTCTTTTTTTCCTCTTTCTTTTTTTTACAATCTACAGATCCTTTGCATATAACAGCTCATGTTTTAAAGTCAGAACACTATCATAGAGTTTAGGCTAATGGGATAACTTCATTTACATACAGGGCCAGTACTTATTAGCTTATTTCTACAGATCTTATCAAAACATTCAGATCCTCCTGTCTCCTCCCTCTGAAATCTATAAATTCTTCCCACCAAATCCATAGATAAGGGGGTGAGCTGGGCCTCTGCACCGTTTCTGTTCCTTACCAGCCCTGAAGTGGTGTAGGAATTTGATCACTTTATAATTTCTCCCTGGCTTTCTCTTCAGCCTCACTCTTCTTTGCTCTCACCCTTGATTTAGCTGTTTGTCCTTTCAAGAGAACAAAGTAATTGCTCTGGATTTTACCAGGGGACATTTTGCTGGTGGGATAAACCTGCCCAGATGTTGGTATTTACATCAGAGCTAGACGTCTAGACTTACTTTAACAGTCAGCAGAGAGAAACAGGCATTCTGGGGCATGGGTAATCTCATTTTAAGGTAGATGTTGAAAAGCACTCAGATGAACCAAGTCCTGGAAGTGCCTATCTCTCTCCATTGGCTATAAAGATTGCCTGGAGCAGAAGCTCAAACATAAACATCAAAAGTTAGGTGAGATGAAAGTGTATGGTCCTCAAAGTGCCTAATACAAAGGCACTTCAATAGTATTTTGTAGTGCATGAAGTAATATCTATGCTTGTGCTTTCCATGATGTGATCAAATAGTAACAGAAAATAAGGAAGAGGATTTTCTATGAAGGAATCGCAACCCTATACTCCTTCTCTGGGAGACAAGGAGTGGTATCTGCTCACATGCCTGAAGACAGCTAGGCATAAGCCTCAGCCTCAAACCCAGTAACTTCAGTTCAAGTGCTTCTGCTGCCATCAGTGGAGTCAGTCTCCTGTCTCAGCAAGAGGAAGAATGGCTCCACAGCAAACTCCATTCGAGGGAAGAGCTGCTTATGCCTGGTGTCACTGAGCAGATGCCAGTAAGATGCAGTCTTCCCTAATGCTACCTCGTTTCCCCAAAGTAATGTGAGGCAAAATATTTAATCATCACTAAATTTATATCAAGAAGGTGTATCAACTCAGTTGCCTTGTCACCAGTGAGACTTCATCTTGTCCACCTCATGACAGGAGGCCACACTCAGACCCCCTCCAAATCACGTCAAGAGTAGACATTGCAATTACTACCCCTGCTGACGAGGCAGCCAGAGACAGTCCAGCAACCCTAGATAGCAGGCTTTTAATCAAGCTTGTAATCACAAAATACTCTCATATTTAGACACCAGAGTAATTGTAATGCCAGTGTTATGACAGGTGGTAGAATAAAACTCAAAAGCCTTGCCACTGTCCTCCCCAAACCAATCGGTTCTTCACACTAGAAGACAACAGACAACCACTTGTGCAGGTTCCTGTTTTTTCCTTTCTTTAATATCAGGGCTGACTGTCATTTTATCCATATTCCTTTTCAAATTTAGCTACATTTGCACAATGTCAGCATCTCAACAAGATTATTAAAGACACCAGTATCACCCATAACTGAAAAGCCTGGTTTGTTGTGAGGACTCTCATTCCCCAAAAGCAAGTTTTCCAAAGATGTCTGAGCAAAGAGGGAGGGGTTTTGTGAGCTCACTCTAAAGTACCTTCCTAATCACGTGGAAGTGTCTGGGAGATTTTGCACCCTGAATATTCTCCTACTATCTGTTCTTCTACTATCTGCTCTTCCAGTATTCAATACTGTTTTAATTTAGCTTGAGACAAAGGCCTAGTGGAGTCCAAAAAGCTATCCACAATGCTAGTTGTTCTTCCTTTCAGACAGTCTACCAGTAAGGATAATTTCCAAGCACTCCTCCTTTGCATTATGAACTAAGATTGTTATTCTCAGTTTTCTTTTTCTTGTTCTCTAGGAACACTTATTGGCAGTAGTGTCTTTGTTTCTTAGAAGTTCATCAGCTCTCACCATCTGTTTCTCCCATGATGTCACTGCTCTCACTTTTGCCTCATCGCTATTTCCACAGCAATCAATCAGAATTGGATGCCTCAAATGTCTGACCTCCAGGAGGAACTGAAAACCAGAACAGAAAGGATATGAAAAAAAAAAGGATAATGGGAATCAAAACCAGGAAAACCCAACTGCTCAAAGTCTCTGATTGCCTCTAAATGTGATTATTCTTCTAAATTTCTGTATTATGGCCTCATCTTTTAAGAATGTTTTAAAGCTGACCTCCAAAGAAAAGTTGTTTGAATGTATAGACTTTAAGAGGTTGATGTTTAATAATGTTTTCATAGTGTTTTTAAAAAGAGTGATTTCTCTTCAATCTCATATTCAGCCTCCTATAACCTGAATATCAAGAGATGGTGTGAGAACTATTGACAGTTCTTACATCATAAGAAAAAGGTAATAGCATGTAGGTGTTTTAAGTTGGAGGATTAATTTCTTTTTCTTAATATTGGTGCCTAATAAACATAGGAAAAGAATAGTATCTTTGTTAACAATCTCTTTGTGAATTTAGACATGAGGCATCTGTTGGTTCTGAAACATACATCAAAATCAAGGAAGACCCACATGCAAAAACTTTGTTGTTTCTAGCTAAGAAACAAGCAAACCATTCCCTCTTCCCATTTTTCTTTCTTGTCCTGATCTCACTATGTCAACAAACAAACAAGGCCATAAACCCAGTTGTATTTTGACTTGGCAGGGCACCTGTAGCATGTGCTTGCTCTTACATAAAACAGAGCTTTTTAGCTGTTTTTTATTGCTCTCTCTGGTATCAAGGTGCCCACAACATTCCAGCCAGGAGCACTCAGCTGCTTCTGGGGTTGTAACAATGCCAGAAATACCACTGCAAAAAGGAAGGCTTCCTTTCCATACACCAGAAATAATATTTTCCACAGATCCCCAGCTTGCACAAGTTAGTGTGACCACAGGCTTCTTCCTCAGCCCCCTGTAGTGTCTATCATGATGAAAGCATTTGAAAGCACTTTGTACACTAAACTTCCTGGAACTGGCGGGAGGGCTCAGTATGGCATTTTGCAATCTGAGCGTCCATCTAAGCGGCCGTGTTCCTCGTGAAGTCCCAGCGCTGCATATGCTGCAGATCTGCGCTAGCAATTACTGCAAAGGGGTGCAGCTGAGCCTGATCTCAACACAGCTGAAGCACAAGTGCTGCCAAGAACAGAGTGTGTTCAGCACTGTTTTAAGAAGTATGGTTCGTCTTCACATGCAGGAGCTCTCCCTGTTCTTATTACCTCTCTTGAGTGCCAGAGTCTTTGAGGTAAGTGAGAGAGTCCTCTCCTTCCTTGCTCAGAGTGAAAACTACTTACCTCAGTTTGGAACCTCATTTAACTAGAAATTATCCCCTCTAGATGTTTGTCTGTCATCGCTGGGGGTCTGGTACATCCCAAAGCACATATCCATATGTGTCCATCCAAAAATCTCCAGGAGAAACGTTTCCTCTGTACTCGATAATGGAGATATCTCTCACTGTATCCCCAGTTTTATCCCCAGTTTTCATGGGTCTTTGATTTTATCCTTTCACCTCCCCAGAAGGAGATTCCTTTTCTCTACATCTCATACTTGGGAACGGAGAAGAATGCGTACAAAGCTTTTTACATGGATAATGTGTCTGTCTCATTAGTACCTATCTTGGTGCATCAGGTTGAAGAGGTTGTTCTGAACAGACTTATTTTTTTTTAGTGGAACAATTTTTGTCCTTGGTGTTTGGCTAGCATAAGTCAAGCAGAGGAAAAGGAGGACTCATGGTCCCCAGAAAATGGTATCTGAGTCCATCCCAGGAAGTGGATTGATAAGACGATCATTGTAAACATATAAAGGCATAATGGCTGTGTTACTGTGTAGTCACCATACCCCCTCTAGGTGGCCCTTCCCAGGAGTCCAATGTTCCCCTTGTATGGTTTCAAGCAAGACACCCATCAGTGCCGCCCTCTTCTTCAAACATTACGTGAGCGTAACTGATCCTTTTCAGTAGTTATGGATGAACACACCACTTCTGAAGGCTGAATCGAAGAGGGCCTCAGTAATCTCAAGTTGCATCATCTGTTTCCACATATGCATACTCAGACTCTCCTCCTCCACTTCCTTCTGTCCCTTGTCCTTGGTTTCAGCTGCCCTTTCCCTCATTAGTTACTCTCCATATCTCACTTTACCCTGCAATACTCTCCATCCATCTCCCACAATTCACCCTTACATTCCGCAGCCCCACCAGACTCAGAAGTTCAGGGTGCAGATTTTTCCTCATGCACGCGAACAACAGTGGGTGGAGTGGCTGCTGAAATCTTACTGGATCTGTGATATGGGCAGTGGGGTCTGTATGCACTTAAAAACAAAATCTTGAGGGAAATCCTGAAGCCAAGCTAGGATGTTAGGATTTTGCTCAAAAGGCCAATAGATACGTAGTTGAGAAAATGAACCCCTGGCACCGAACAAGATAAGCAGGAGATGTTGAAAGTTAGGCTCCTTGCCTAGAAGTTCTTTGTACTAATCCCTGCCTCTGACTTTGAGGGTGACCTAGAGGAAGACTGTTAATTTGCCTCCTGATGATGAGACAGCTTCAGGAAAAGGAGCAAGGAAGACCTTTAGGGTCTCATTTCTTTGCTTCACCTAGCCTGGTGATGACCACTTCACTCACAGCTGCACTGACCCAAGCGTCTGCACCAGAGTTCAGCATCTATTCTGGGAAATACAGATTGGAGTGAAGGGAAGGATGGGGGAGACCCGTTTCCATGGTTTCAAGCTCTTTCTTTCTCGATGTTGCTTCCCTCCTCTTCAGCAGTTAATTTCTCCAGTTTCAGGGCTCAGGCCCAGCTCTGCCTTCTGCAGCATGGCAGGGTCTTTCACACCTTGACAAGTCCTTTGCTGAGGGATATGGCAGAGAAACCAGTGGTCTCACCCTGCTGCAGTGCCCTCCATCCCTGCCAGCATGTGGCAAAACCTCTTGGCACTCTCCTTTGAGGGCTTTCCTCACTTTTTCCCCCCAAACCCATTTCCCAGCAGATCCTCCCCACAGACCAGAGGCAGGCTTCCCCCCTGGAGACTCTGTAAAGGAAAAGAGCCAGCTCAGAGAGCTTTTGTATCGCTCTGAGCACAGGCTGAATTTTCCTGCGAACACCTCCCACCTGCTTTTTCTAGGAAGGAATGAATGTAGAGAAGCTTAGAGTTAGGCTCATGGCTACAGGTCCAAACACAAGAAAAGGGAAAAAGGGACTGAAAAGCTAGCTACCCTGTCATTAAAATATGAAAAGGATTAAGCTTATCTTGTTCTTAGGAAATAAAGGAGAAGTGGGAAGTGGCACTGTAAGGGGTCTACAGTTGAACAAGCTTTGTTTGCAGGATAAGTGTTTTTTATTCCTGGTGAGGAGAGCTAAGCTGTGTTTACAAATAATGCTGACGGTCCAGCCCTGACTGTGCTCCAAAAATGCAGCATCCCTACTCCTGGATTGCCTCAGCACTGCATCCCCAGAGGCAGGGAGAAGCAATAAACCAGAGTAGCAATCCAAAACATGACACAACTTTTGAGCAATATTTTCTTGTGCCTTGTGGTACGTAGAGGGCTGCTGTCCCCACATCCCACTGGCAATTGCTCTGGTAACAAAAATATTATTGTCTGCACTGTGATGGACAATAAAGACCCCTCGGGCTCATTGTTTTAGAGTCGGGATTTAGCCCAAGTATCCTTACCACGCCTCTGCCTCTAAATGCTGTGATTCAGTAACTTGGCTGTGGGCTGGAGAGTCACTCCCTCCCATCTGCTGCATGGGTCAGCCCTGTAGGTGGGACGGAGGTGATGTGAGGGCCTTGGGCTGGCCTGCAAGGCAAGGGCAAGTTACACCCCTGCGGAAGACAGTGCTTCAGACCCCTTTGGAGGAGAATAGTTGAGAGGTGACCAGTGTGTCTCCTTCGCCCTCTTGCCCAACCTGTGGCTCTGCTCATGTGGACTCCATCCCACATCCAAGAGTTCCCAGGTCCTGTGTCTTCTGAACCCTAGAGGGTACTAGAGAGCAATATTCAGCCTCCTGAGATGCAGGCTACTTGCCTGTGGTCCCGGAGGTGTCTTTTGTGAAACTAGGAAGCAGCCCTGTGTACCTCGGAGGAGCCTCGGAGGCACCGGGGCCTAAGCATCTCTTTCTTTCACCGTCACTCTCTGAAGGAACCCAAGCAGGCACTGTTCAGTGTAGGGAACATGCAAAGCCTAGCAAAGGATGTACTTCCCTCTAGGGTTTCAGGATAGGGGTCTCTGAGGCCTAGGTGATGATAAAAGGCTGTTAACACACGCACCTGTCAGCACCACCCCGACTTTAATAACCAGGGAACCCTTCATTATCACTTCTTCTGCTTTACAAGACACGTTGCTCAGATACTGTAGTGATAGGGACCATAAAAGAACAAGACTCAAGTAGACCAGGCAACCTGTACCACATTATTCCAGCCCTCTGAGCAGTGACTCCACGCATCCCAGTACGGAGGAGAGCACACAGTGTGAGTGCATACCCTGCCCTGCCTGGAATCATAATGCAGAATGGGATCATCCCAAACCCATCCCATCTAGGCACTCATCCAAGTTTTAAATGTTCTGCAAGTTCAGACACAAGAGAAACATTTCTGCCCTTTCTGCTTTGCCCTGTGATGAGAGCAAAAGAGCAGCAGAGACTGTGCGGGAAGTAAGTCAAGAAGACCCTGTCAAATTATGTCCCTGAAAATAATGACCAGTCTTGGTGACTTGTTTCTGCCTCCTGGACCATGCAGAGTCCTGACATCAGTAAAGCGTTTCTGCTTCCGGAGAAAGAAACATCTCTGATTCCTGACAAGCCAGGGTGACAGACATTGGCAGTCCTGTGGAGCACGCTGGCCATTTGCCAGCTTCTTGAGGTTGGCATGTTAATTACACCTGAACATATAGAAGATTTGAATCAGATCTAACCGCTCACAGTTATAACTTTCTATTTGGGCAGCAAAAACGCGCAGAATTTCACAAAGCACAGGTTAAAACAAAAATATGCTGTAAAAGCAGCAGGAGAAAGAACATAAGGAACATCCTAAAGAATGAAAGAGTGAAAAAATGTGCCCTACTTATTTCTTAGCTCATTTTAACTTGGTGGAACTGGCACACGTGCTGTATTGCACAGCTGAACCTGTCCTGGAATCACTTTTTGGATGTCGCTTCTCTAAAGATAAGATTTTCTTTTTCACAACCTCCCTCCCAGCCTTGCAGAGCCATATTTCAGTGATCCCTGAAGTTGTTCCCAAGGCTCAGAGACAGGCAGAAGTGCAGTATTAGGAAGCAAAGAGGGGTCTCATCTGGTAGCACTTTATGCTATTCCTTCATTCCTTCTGGGTCTGAGCTTCTCCTTTCCACCAGCTGCAGATCTTAGTCTCCCCTTCTTGTCCATGGCCTCCACTGCTCAAACCTCTCCTAGCTGTTCTCTCTGCACAGCTCTTCCATTTTTCATGCTATCAGCAAATTTGATCCTGACCTCACTTGCACCAACAGCCTGGTTAAAAGAAAGACATGAAAGAAAGCACAGTTTGGGGTGAGGTGATTAGTTGTTCGTGGGGCAGCTGATTAAAAAGCTTTTAGAAAGAGCTTGGAACAAAATTTTCACCAAGAAGGAAGGACAGGTCTCCTGACCGAAGCCAGATGTCTCCTCTCTGTTACTTGAACTAAAGATTCAGAAGTTCTAAGTGGTCTAATTTGTTACTGGGTTTGCTATTCAGATGAATTAGAGAAATAGGGTGTCCCCAAATATGTTCACAAACCATTTCAAAGAATGCCAGACAAACCCAAGCCCTCCTATGGCCCTGCATGTCTATCAGTCAACAGGCATTGACAATGATGCCCAGTGGGGTCCTTTGCAAAACCTCATTTCCACCTTAGCAAACTAACAGAGTTCAGCTTTGAGGTGGAAATGGATCTGCAGACAAGGTGAACTCCTTGTGTCCCTGATCTTTCATCATTATAAATGTCTTTTTTAGTTTCAGAAGCACAACAAATTTTACCAAAAACCTGGGAAGCTCCAGACAGTCATTGACCATGCTCTTTAGCCACAAAAAGCGTAAGACTGCCATGATCAGCTCTCTGCTGTCTGGCAGACCTCATTGTATGAGTAACCATTGAGGATTTACTGTTTCTCACATACATTTGCCTAAAACACCTGTGTGTGGTCACCTGGATGAATTTTGTTTGCATCCACACAGCTCAAGGGAGGCCCTGCCAGGAAGTGGTCTAAACCCCAGCAAGCTCCCCTAGCCCTGCTCCATGCAGCCATCCCCACCCATAGGTGCAGAGCACCTGCAGGTCAGCACACTCATTGCCACACACAGAACACCCCACAGTCACTGAAACCACACCATGGGCATGAGGAAAGCCAGGTGGACACCGGACAAGCTTGGTTGTAAGTGCAGGCTCAGGCCCAGACACAAATTCAAAGGACACATCCCCTATTGAAACCATGGAATAGGCAGCAGCTACCTTGACAGCAGCAATCAAAGCCCAAGTTTCCAGCAGGCTTTTAAAATTGTCAGACTTCCTGCACTAGTCCAGAGATGAAGGCACATTCAGAAGCTATTTATTGCACTTCAGGTTCTGTTTTCACTCCATAAAGAAAATAAATGTTTTGGCCATGAACACAGTCATTTGTTTGGCTTTTGCTATGCATATGCAGGGAAACTTCCTAGTAACATCTTGCACTGTCATCAAATACCATGAATTTGTTCCTTTCCACTGAGCTAGGCTCAGGCTTGAATTCTCAATTCATAGACTTTGAACTTGACTCAGGGTAACATTGTTTTAGCTGAGGTTCACAGCGTCTTAAGGCCATACAGGCCCAGCCAGAACATCTCATCTGAATTTGTGCTGCCCCTAGGCCACAGACTTCAGCAGTTCAAGAGCTATACTTGGTTTCAGCAAATCTCTGCTAGCAATACCAGGAAGATCCCCACGATTTTTGTTTTTCAGTGAAGAGAAGGCAAGCTATTTATTAGGTGGTTTTTCTAATGCAGCTTTGACAGAAGGAGCGAGACAAAGACAGAAGTATGGTAAAATTTCCATCACTTCAATCCTTACACCCCATCTGGGTGAGGACAGACCAGACCATTTCCAGTTGTTCTCCTGGGTCTCAATACAGGGCTCAGGATGAGGCCTCTCAAGCCAGCCATTTCTGGTGCACAGTCACTGGACCACTTCCCTGCCTCTCGCCCCCACTCTCTCCACCCCATCCTTCCCCACTGGTGAACCCAGGAGCAAAAATGACACCTGAAAAAATATTATTTCTGAAGGCCGGTTATCCACCCCTAATAAAAAAGGCTGAGATCTCTGTGTAACTGCAACTAAGAAGCTGTGTTGTAAAAACTGAGCTCATTCATAAAGAGAAACAAAGGGGGAAGCTGTATGCAAGGAACAATTCACAGAGCACAGCTCCGTCAGCTCTGGCTCTTCAAACCCTCCATGGACCTTTGCTTTCTTACCCATTTAGAGAGTCTGTTCCCAGGAAACCTACATGGGAGAATGGAGAGACAGGTGAGATGATCTTCTCTGCTCACATGGCATGTGACAAAGGCATGAAACAAACTACATGAGGATTTATGAGACATTTTTCTCTTGCTTTCACCATCTTCAGAGATTCATACAAACTGTCTAGCTAGTATGAATGCTCATGGCCAAATTCCTGTGGGAAAAATTCTTGCTGAGTCAAACTGGTCGAAAAACAGAAATTCTGCTTTGTGGGAAATTCCAGGGCCTCTGTTTTCTCCCTAAATTAATCAGAAAAGTCAGAAATCAAAACTTTCTGCAGAATGACATTTCCAAGTATTTTTCTTGAATATTTGGAAGAAAAGATAGGCCAGTCTGAGTTTTACAAGCCACAGCTCTGTGAGACGTGTGACAAGTATAAAACCTTTTGGATATTTCTGTGCTGCAATTCCAAAAGCCACACTACGCTGCAGTAAACAAGTGCAGCATCAGAGACAGTGCTCCTAGCAGCATCAGAGTGCCCTGCAGAAAATACAGTGTCTGTGCAGGCAACGTTTGTGACTTTCCCCTAGCAGACACACCAGCTTGGAAGGCGATTCCCTTCCTTCCAGGGCCATTTGTTGGGCTCTCTTCTGATATCTGTGCAAGGTGAAAGTATGTTTA
Organism: Gavia stellata; assembly: GCF_030936135.1. NCBI lineage: Eukaryota > Metazoa > Chordata > Aves > Gaviiformes > Gaviidae > Gavia > Gavia stellata. Next base: position 20,432,398 of record NC_082595.1, read on the forward strand.
CATTGTGAGTACTTTCTCCTTCCACTGTCATTACCTCTCCCACACACTGTGTGTGTTCCAGTGACGTGCAAAGGAAGTTACAGCTGACATAGAAGAGGGACAGGCTTTTAAGATGTTCCCCAGAGCCTTGAAACAAAGGCTATTACAAGGAACTGTCTGTGCTTCTTCCAGTGCAGAGAGTGCATGCACACCCACATGGCAGCTCCTGAAGCCTGAATTGTGCAATCCTGTGCAGCACCAGCGACGCTTCGAGCGAATAGTCTCGTATAGCACGCGCTGAACTGAGCTCATGAGGCTGAGTAAGGGTGACTTCAACCCTGCATCCTTTCTCTGCATCAAGAAAAGGGAGTAACGGGCAGCAGCAAGCAGCTCCATGAGGTGGTGCTCAGAGGATGGAATGTTTCCAGCACAGTTGCACGTGGGACCACAGCCTCCAAAGCCCAGGCTGGAACTGGGGTGGGAAGAGGGACAGGAATAGATCAAGGTCTGATGCCACTCCTCTGTGCCAGAGCTGCACAGCCTTTCCCTAAGTCAAGCCAGAATCAAGCAGAGATTTCATTGAATAAGGCAGTCCCAGGACAAGGTTTCTCCAAGTGCCCAGGCACCATGGACAAAAGATCATTTAACAGAAGTAGGATGAAAGAATTGTTATGTTAAATCCAACCAGCACCTCCTGCTTCCAGACTGCTCTGTGGCATATTTGTAACAGCAGCATGCCAGGGAGACTGCAAACGCAAGCGTTAACAGTTACACTATGTGGTGCCGGAGAACTTTAGTTAGTTAAGGCCGTGAATTTACCCAGGACTGACTGGAGCACAAAGGAAGTGGGGCAGGGGGGGACGGACATGACTCTTCACTGGCAGGCAGAAACAAAAAGCATAACAAATCACTGCAAACTTCTAATGGGAATCAGAGAAGAGCAGAGCTGCAAGGCATATACATGGAGCACATGAAAAACAAGAAGCGGAGCCTAGGAAACCAAGTAGCTGGATTATTTCTTTCTGAGTTGGAGCATGAAGTTCCTGTCTTGTAAAGGTGCCGTATCCTTCATACAGCTGTGCAACCTGGGGCCTCTTCAGTGGGCTGTAAGAGGAAAAAACACAACTACAAGAAGGGATTTCAAATTGCAGATATTGCTGTCGAGGTGCTGCAGGTTTACAAACACAAGCCCTGATTCTGCTATGTGTTTCTCACAGGTGCCTTCCCCTGCTCCACCTCCAGACATGGTTAACTCAGACATCCACTCACAAATTACTCCTTGCAGGACCAGAGCCAGAGTTGTACAAGCAAATTCAGTTTTGGGGAGTGACTTTTAGTGAGGCTTAAAAGGTCTGGAAGAGAAGAGGTGTGAAACTTCCTAAAAGCTTCATCATTCTCACTAATTCCCCCAGACAGGAGAATCAAAGGCCAAGTGACTTGATCACATCCCCCCTCCTTCCTTATTCCCAGATCAAGAAACAGCAACAGCAGCATGCCACGGTGGTGAGAGTGACCCATGGCTGCAAGGTTACAGGGCATAGTGAATACCCAGGAAGCTTTCACAGAGCCATTGCTAAAGGGTTTCTAGTGGCAATATCCTACCAAAACTGAAATCAGGCGGTATAAAGAGAATAAAAGGGGGAGGAGGAATATACTAGAGTGACAGTCATGTGGTGCAAAGGGCTAACACTAGCCTAATCCGACATTTTATCTCCCTTTAAAAACGTGGGGAATGGTTTGGGCATCAGTGAGATTCCAGTGGACTCCAGCCTGTTGTTAATTTCTCTGCATAGGAGGGAATTCCCACCAACACCACCAACACCCAAAAAATAGTCCTCAGTAAATTCACTGCCTAAACTAACTAAATAAAAAGGTTTCCCAGCTCCACTACCATACCCGACAGGGGAGGAGAAATGAAAAATAGCAGGACTGGCGGCATATTGCGAGACTTTCCCCAGTTCTTCTACTGCAAGGGCCAGCCTTTAGGATGAGCAGGGTTTACGCCAGCAAGTGTTCATCCCCATGGTGGAGTTAACTCACACGGTTTACAGTCCAGTCCCCCTCTCCGGTTAGCTGACTTTGCAGAAAAGCAGCTGTGCCTCACTGGCCTCTCTCCGTGCTTTTCGGGGCTTATCCCACAGCCCCAAGTGCTGTGCAGGAAACGGCATGGCTCTACAAACCCCTTTCCCAGAGAACAGGGAGGAGAGATGTCTGTCTGACCCAGGGCAAGGGGGGGGATTATCAGAAGCCCCTGGAGGACATGGAACATGGGAGAGGGGCTAGACTGCACCCGCATTGCAGAGTAGTTATGTCAGCAGCCTTGGGCTTGTACTCTAGCCCATCTCCTTAGCTGGCCAGCCAGCTCAAGTCAAAAAGCATCTCTGATTTATAGGGATGTGGGTGTGGATAAGACACAAATTACCAGCAACACTGGAGTTATAATCTTATTAACTCTGCAGTGAACACCCACCCTAACTAAGCAGAAAGGCCAGGGAGGCAGGGTGACTCCAAAAGAGAAGCAGGGCAGCCAGGCTTGTAGTTCTGGTCCAGTTGTAGCCTTCCCACTCTCATTCCCTTCACCCCACGCACCCAGCAGTCCCCGGTGCCATTTGCACAAGGAGCGGGCAGGATGTGGCTTTCCTTTCAGTCTCCAGGACACGGGATCTCACCACCAGGACCCCCTCCCCCTGTCCATATTGCAGCCACTCATCTCTGCTCTGCCTCCACCCCGAGACCCCGCAGCTGGGCCCAGAGCATGCAGCCAGAAATGAGAGCTGTCAGCGCAATCACTGTGGGTTTCACAACCTCCTATTACTGCAGCTTTACAGTTTATTTGCTCTGTGTGCCAACATATGTGGACGCATGCTCTATTCCTGTGGATATACGTGCATCTATGTGTCATGCTACCAATCTCCTAAAGCACAGGGGAATGTCAGGCCTGTGAAAAGGTGATGTCCAGGGTTTGGCAACTGCACGTTTTGTGTTCGCTCTGTGTATCAGGTGGGCATGGGAAATTCCTCCTAGACTCTGACAATAAGTTTCTCCCTTGGCTAATTTTTAATGGCAAAGGTTTTGTAATCACCATCCAAGCCTGAGGAGCAGAAATTCCTGAGGGGTAATTGGCTTTGTCGGTCTGTTGGGCGCACTCAGCCTTGATCTCTTCAATTACTGTACGCATGTACCTACTCTCAAACTGACACGGCAGTGAGGGACAAGCCTGCCGGCTCTATGGATGGGTGCGTATCTTCAAGCAGCGCAATAGCCCTGGTAGCTAATGCAGTGCACAAGACATGGGGCAAGGCTAGCACCAGTCTCAGCTTGGTGGCAGCCACTTCACGAAAAAGATCACAGAGGAGACAGGACCCATGGGGACAGGGGGACAAATGAAGTGGGCCATCAGTTGGTCCTCTTCTACCACTTGACTCATGTCGCTGACCACAAACCTCCACTTGCCACCACACAGGGCACCTCGTTCTCATTGCCAGCAAGGCCTTCTTCACATGGAAAACAGGCCAGCCACTGTAGCAAACCCTCCCAATGGAGACTCAGTTTCCACTGGCAAAAAGTCTGCACATGCCAGCGTGGCTTATCCCAGATGAATTTGCTGCCAGGAGAGCAGCACATCGTCTTAAGACTCTTGCCAGCATAGCTGTATTGATAGGAGGGACAGGATGACTTTTCCTTTCCTTAATTAATAGGGTTATACAGGCAAAAAGTTGTTGGGAATGGACCAGGCTGATGACCCCTTAATACTGTCTCATCAGCACACAGCATTTAAAGGATGTGTATGACATTGAAGCATGCTTTGAAGCCCATCCGTGGGGCCCGAGAGGGCTACACATAGGCACAAATCTTCAGGCCCAACATCTGCTATATCAGATTACACACTGGGGTCTTGGGCACAACAAATGAGGTCAGGATATGCATGCACCATCCTCCTCATGCACACCAAGCCTTCATCATGGTCTGACCAGCGCGTTCCTCCACACCATCTCTCGTCCATGTCTGTCCCACTCATGTCCCGCCTGCCCCACGTGCTGCTCCCATCCAGCTCCATCCTCCTCACCTCCTCCCCACGGCAAACTCTCCACTACCACCTTTCCCCCTCCAGCCCCCAGGTCTGCTGCCCTTTTTCTGCTCACCTCCAGAGCTGCTGCCCCTCCGCCAGTGGCCAGCGCGTTGTTCCCCGGCTCCACCATCCTGGGAGTTCACCACAGGCAACTTTTACTCCCTCGTCTCCTCTAATTGCGGTCGGCACCCCCCGGGCTGGGGGAACTCATAAATACCGCAGCCTTGTGAGGGAGTCTTCCAGCCAGTAATTGACTAAACTTTCCAGATGCGATTCCAGCAAGAAATTAAAAAGCAATGTGACCCTTGTCAAGGGCACGGGCACCCCCGCAACGCAAACACCCTCTCCCAGGAAAGCCCCGTCCCGGCAGACATGGGGCTGGAGGGGCCGGCAGGAGCCATGGCGGCAGGAGGCGCTGGGAGTGGGGGGGCTGTAAATCAGGACTGTCCTGGCCCCCGCTCCCCCCTGAGACCCTCATCCGCACCACTCGGCAGGGTGGGCGCTACAGGAGGGATGTGAGCAGGGCAGGCGCTGCCGCTGGGGGAGGTAAGGGCCCGACCGGGGCAGGCCCTGCTCCCCTGGGAGCCTCCAGACCCGGCAGGCACACAGGCCCAGCCAGCGGCGGCCCGCCCGGCACCTCTGGGGCAGCAGTCCTGGCACCAAGGTCCCCCCCTCCTCCCCGGCCCCAGCTCCTGGCAGCACTGGAGCCTGCAGCCTAACTCTGGCTCTTCTCTCTGCCACCACAGCCTGCAGGCCTGGTGCCTTAACCCAGGCAGGCTGTCATTTCCCCTGTCCCCTCTCTCCTTTGTCACACAAGAAACAGCCTCAGGGCTTAATGAAAAATAAAGAGTCCGGAGCTTTACACGCAGGGAGCGAAACAGCCGCACTGACAAATGGGCTGACGGTGTGCACCTCTGGCACGGCACCCCCTTCCCCAGCCTCGGCCCGTGGGAGCCACACCGAGTCCTGGAGGGCCTGACTTGCTGGGGGCCATCCCAGCTGCAAAACCATTTCTCTCAGCACCCAAGCAGTGCCATCGCCTTCCAAATGAGCTTCAGCTCCCTCCGGCAACGCTGTGATGGGAGAGGAGGCATAGCAGAGTCTCTCTTCCACTGGAGGCCTGACTTTCAGCTCAGGCTCCAAAAAAAATGGCACCACCCGGCAGAGCTGCCACCTCACTGGGCTCTGCAAGAGGCCAAGGAATTGGGACAGCACAGGGTGCAGGGCAGAGAGGTGCGGGGGCAGAGACCAGGTGGGGAAGAGCAGGGGAAGGCAGAGGTCCTCGGCAGGGCTGCCTGCAACCAGTGGGGTCTGGAGCCCTCGGGGCCGGGGCCAAGGGACCAGAGGAGGCTTTGGGAGGGAAACATGCCCTTTGTGTGCCGGGCTTCTGCACCCCCTCGCTCCCCCAGTGCAATGACCGCCAGGACAGAAATGATGGTCTCCAGCTGTAGGGCTTGCAGGCAGGGGAGGGGGATCCAGTCTGAGGGGAGGGCATCCTCCAGCACGGGTGTGGGTTGGAGAGGCAAAACCGTGTGTGCTGTGGCTCACTCCTGGATGGCCATGGTCGGTGGCTGAGAAGCAGAGGCCAGGGCTGGTGCAGGGAGAGCAGCAGAGAGGTCCCTGCGGGGCAGGACAGGGCTCTCTGGATGGGGCACGGAGGGAAGTGCCTGGGGAGTGCCAGTGATTCACAGCATCTCAGGCAGGCACAGATAAGTGGTTGAAAGGTCTCTCGCCCTGCTAATCCCGCTTCCCTCCAATAGCTTTAAATCCATCACTTAAAAATTCAGTGTTTCTCTGTTGGAGAGCTGGGTGGCCTACAGGATGAATGGAGCTCTTCACCCCTGGGGCAGTAGGGAGACTCCAGAAAGCAGGGCCAGGAAGGTGCTGGCATGTTAGCACGTAGCTGGGTTATAATTTACACGCATACGCTATATGCTTGCTCCCACTAGCATCCTGGCTTGGAAGGCACCCAGTCTCCTTTCACCCCTGAAGGAACTGGCCTCATTAGAAAGCACTCAGAGGCCTGTGTGGCTATATTTGCCTGCAAAATAGAGGCAGCTATGCCGAGACTGAAGGCAAGACGTGAACATCAGGCTCACTCCCCTTTGATGGAGTTAGAAAGATGGCACTTTTCACGGTGGGCAATTTCAAGCTAGCTGCTTTCCCTGAGGGGACACAGCACACAAAGACATCCCTGCTGCAATTTCAGTGACCTCAGGTGGCATGCAATAGGGATCGTTTGGGTTTGCATATTTAAAATAACACCTATGAGAGACTGCCCAAGGGTCCAGTAAAGATCAATTAGCTGGTAGGAGAGAAGTCTTTAACTGCATGGCTAGTCCACATAAGCCAGGACCTTGGGGGCACTTAAAACGGGATTGAGTCCATGCTTAAGTATGGTTTTATTATTGTCAGTAGCACCATTCACACTGAGTGAGACAAATACTATCCCCCTCCTGCACTCCTCTAGGAAAGCTGTAACCATTTCAGAAGCCCCAAATAAGCCACAGTAGTAGGTGAGCTCTGCAAGGGTCAGACCAGCACTCCCAGCTACATGGGAGGGCTTTTCCTTCAGGTGGACTTGTCTCCAAGCAGCTTACCCACTCTCCCACCACTCTGGAAGGCCACAGCCCCACACCGTCCTCTCCTGTCATTTTCCACCATGTTTCTATCACCTCCACTTAATGAGTGCTGTAAAGCCAGCTCCCTGCTGGCAGGCCCAGCGCAGGGTCCCAGATGGAAGGCTGGGGGGAGGAGGGGTGCTGAGTCTGTATATTCTTCCAGATGTCCCCCCTGCGCACTCCTCCATGCAGAAATATCCCTGCTCCTATCAGCGGTTTTGGAGCTGACGTCCTTCATGACGTGGGTAACGTCCCACAGGGGCAATGAGGAATGGTCTCCCCCGCCGCCAGGCTCCCAGACCCTGCCTGCCCCAGCTGGGGGGACCTCGCACTCGCCCCATCGCTGGCGCTTGTGGGACACTGCTGGGTCACATTGGCTCACTGAAGTGCGGGCGTGGTGACACGGTGGAGCAGCACTGATTTACACTCACCCAGAGAGCTGCCCTTTGAAATTCTGCTCTCCTGCTCCCATCAGCCAACATTTTCCTTCCTTTGGGCTGTTAAAAGGCCATACTGACAAAAGCCCTTGCATGCCCTCTTGACCAGCGTTTCCAAGCACTGAAACCAGGACTGCAAGTGTTGAAAGCGCTGGAGCTCAAGCCCACACTCCCCAACTGGCGCCTTCGTCGTGTTGTCACAAGGAGGACTTGGATCGCGTACAGGAGCAATGGACTGTATGCAGCAGTTGCTCCAGGCAAGGAGGAAGACTCTCAAGGAACAGCCTCAAAGGCAGCCTCACCATCATGCCAGCGTATACCTACTGTGGAAAGGTGCTTCCAGAGACCCCATCTCATTCCCTGTCCTGATTTGACCACATGGAACCTTTGCAGTAGAAAGAAGCGTGACCAGGCACTGCAGGGCCAGCACAAAGGGAGTTCACATAGTGAATGCCTAAAGAGAGGTGCTGAAATCCTGTCATTCCTTGGTGCGTAGCGTCAGAGCTCTGACTAGGTTAGGCGCTACATTCCCTCATCAGCCCCAAGCTACTGACTCAGGTCAAATGCAACCTCCACCACAGTGAGAGAAGCAGCTTCTGCCCCTTTTTAACTTACTTCCTCCCTTTCTTCCTTCCTTCCTTCCTTCGTTCTTTCCTTCCTCCCTCCCTCCCTCGCTCCCTCCCTCCCTTCCTTCCTTCCTCCCTTCCTCCCTTCCTCCCTCCCTTCCTTCCTTCCTTCTTTTCTTCCTCCCCCCAGCATTCCCCTCACCCTGTTCCCAGAGCTCTTCCCTGTGTTGCATTAGCACCCACAGGAGGGGAGGAACAGGGGAAGGGACACAAGGGAGAGCTTTGCTTATCTCTCCTGCAGGGAATTTCTCACCTCCACTCCGTTCTGCTCAGCTGCCCAGGAGGCCGCCCTGTCGCCAGAGACAGTGTCTGGCCTGCTGTGTTGACAAAGTCACAAGAGATGTGGAGTGCACATTGAGATCAAGGCAGGGCTGACACAGGCTTTAAGCCCATTCCCACTGCTCTGCTCATTGGAGGAAGGAGGTGGGTGTCGGGGTAGGAAGAGGAGAAGCATTGTCTTCTGCACTGTGCTGAGAGCCAGGAGCAAACCTTGGCTCTTCTGTTCCCCCAGCCCAGCTGTTCTCAGCCACTCACACTTCCCTGCCCAGTCCCAGCCAGAGTCAGCACAGGGTTGACAGCCGGAGGCATCACTCCATGACCTTTGCAGAGAGGGCAGAAAATTTTTTCCTCATATCCAGCCAGTTTGTGTCAAACACACCAAGTTTTTGCTCCCAGACTCAACAGTGAAGCAGGCTCTTCTGGACAGGCATCCACAGAGCACACTGTCTCCTTCCTCCTCTTCTGCTCTCCTATTGCACGGTTCCTCATCTAGATGATTCCTCATTCAGATGCTTATCTATCTGCTGAGTTTGGCATCAACCCTTAGATCTGAGCAGTCTGCCCACGATCATGCTGCACCCCTGTTTGCAAAGGATCGTGGTGATGTACATTATAACTGCCTGGCAGAGGAGGGCAAGTTAGCATTTGCCTGGCAGTTTTCACACACACCACTCGACCGATTGCAAGTGCTCATCCGTGCCTCCGTTTAGCAAGGAGTTCACTTGCCAGGAGGGGTTTGCCCATTTCCCGAGGTTGAGACCAGAACCGTTGGCAACACCTCCAGCAGCAAGAGCAAAGCTCTGCTCCAAGTGCCCCCTCCCTGCATCCTCCCAGATGGCCAGGCTCTTTTGCCTTCCCCTCACAACCCTCCAACTGCTCCCACTGCCTGCCCCCTCCATTCCCCAGTCTGCCCTTACTGCTCGCTTCAGCTAGGCAGGAAACTCAGGCATATCTTCTCCTCTTTAGTACACTCAGAAAAAGCCTCCCTCTTGCATTGCAGTGCTCCCGAGCGCTTTGTGCTCTGGTGTCTGGATGCTGGGGCCTGGTAAGAGGTCAGAGGAGCCTGGTGGTCCCCCAGGGCTGAGTGCACATCCCCAACCCTAAATGACTGCACTGAGAGCGAGGCAGAATCAGGCCCAGGGTAGCCAGCCTTACACAGCTCACTCATCAGGCTATGCAGGGAGGTGTTGTGGCCAATGGTGTCCCTGCCGCTTTGGCAGATGGGATGAGTTAGCAATGGTACTTCAATGCTAGTGTAACAGTGGCTACGCTTCCTAGTATAGAAATGTTGCTTTTAAAAAAACACCACATAGCTCCACATGTCTCAGTTTCACTGTGAGACTGACAATAATAAAGGCCAGCTTAGCCTGGAATAGCTGGATTTTTAGTGGTGCTCAACTCCCACTGAGGACAATAGTGAATCCCACCCCCCAGCGGGGCAGCAGAAGCGGTGCTGAAAAGCTGTCCAGCAGTGCTGCTGCTGCCGGGAGCCCCAGACATGCAGAGATGTGGCTGCAGGATGCCTCACCATGAGGGAAGAATGAGTAGGACTTCCCCTTCCCTGACGCTCCGTCTCCACCTTTGCGTTGCAAAAACAAAGAGGTTTGGGTGTGATTCCACCCTGCACCCAGCAGCAGCTTCAGCAGTTGCGTGCACAACGTGCCCGCTCGTGGTGCTGCTCATGGAGGAGGAGGGCGTCTGTGCCCTGGGCACGTTCCTCAGCCCCTGAGGCACCATGCTTCTCCCTCTCCAAAGTACACATGCCTGCACCACCGCCCCCTTGCCGACAGTGGAACAGTTGCTGGAGACTTTTCCATGCTGCAAGCCAGGCTGGATGAGGAAGGCCGAGCTCTTCCCAAGGTGCCCTGCCGCCTCCTAACATGAAATCACAGAGCCGATCAATGCATATGAGCACGTAGGGCAGTGGGAGGGACAGTGTGTGCTGTCCCAGCCTGACTAAAAGAGCTTAGAGTTTACAGCCAAACCTGGCTTGACCTCCTCCAGGATCACCCCAGGGAGCTGGGCTCTTCTTCTCCAGCTTTCCTTTTCTCATTTTATTGTTTTGACCTTTATAGCAATATCCAAGTAAACCCCTCAGGCTAGAAATCAAGGGGCTGCAGTTTTCCTCAGTGGTCAGTGGAAGTCAAGAACAAGGACAGGCATGTACTAATTAACTCTGTTGCTTAAAGCAGCACATACAGGGTCCAGGATCCCACCACCAAAAACTAGAGGGAGGGTCACATCTGTACGATGCAGGGCATTAGGTGTCAGAAGGAAAAAAGGAGCAGAGAAGAAAGAGAAATCCCCTGATGCTACACACATGCATGTCCCCAACTAAAAGCTACTACCAGAGCAAACTGTGAAGACCCCAGGCCAAGAGGAACCGAGTTACACTAGCATCTCCATCCAATTTGGCTCCCATGCTGAGAAGAAGAGTCTGTGGTAAGCAAGCTGGCAAAGCCTGCCAGAGCCAAGCTATACAGTAACATTAGCTGTCAGGAGCAGAGCCTCTGGGCTATTCCGTCTAGGATTTTTTAATTTTTTTTAAAGTCTTACTGTGCTTTTTCCAAACTCCAGATTCTGGCAAGCATTCTGGACAGCCTGGTAACTGTGTGCTAAGTTTGGCCTGAAAGCATGTAATCCTAATGAGAATAGAAGGACCTGACTCTCTCCGGGAGCTCCTGCTAGGCTTCAAAGGATCCAGAACTTACCAAGCGGTTTTGAAACCCATCCATGACTTCTGGCCCACTTTCTGATCACTGCCGAGGAGGGAAGGCTGCATGCATGCATGCCTGGGAAGGGGCACGGGCCTAAAGAGGAAAGCAGGGGATGTTCAAAGGGAATGGGGTGGGAGTGGCAGGGGGTCTGCTCACAGCGGGGGATGGGCTGGGGGAGTTCGTGTGCCAAGAGGGGGAAGGATGTGCACAAGTTTTATTCCTGTTGCTGAAGAGGGTGCAGACGGCACAGTGGAGATGAGGGGGTGGGAAGGGAAGGGAAGGGAAGATATCCATTAGTGTCCAAGGGTGAGGGCAGGGCAACAAACAGAGGCACAGAGCTGGGGAAGCAGGGCTGGGTGTCAAGGGAGGTGTATGGACAGGAAGGGGCTAGAAAAGACAGCCTGGGAGCACACATGTGAGCCTGCGTGGGTGCCCACATGCATGCTGAGTTGGGGCTCCTGTTTCTTCAGCTGCCCGCTTAGCACCAACCCCCTGGACTTTGTAATACTGTAAACACCTGCCCCAAAGTAAAGTGTTTCCTAGGACTGGAGATGCTCCAAGAGAGCAGCCTCTCTCATCCCAAACACTTTCCATCTTACACTGGTTTTGCTGCGTATGTCAGAGGGGAGCAAATATGTGTTTGTTTCAGCAGGGACACTGCTCTGTTCATAGGTAAGTAGGGGATGAAAGTGTCCACAGTCACTACCAACACAAGACAGGGGCCCTTGAAACTTTTGGAGGGTTCCCCTCTGCCACCACCCTAGTAGGGAAGAGAAATGTTGTGTGCTTTAGCAGAGATATTTGAGGCTAAGGAGTGCAGAGGGGCCATGAACAGTGAAAAATAACACAGCCACACAGGTATTAGTACTAGCTCAGGATATCACATGAACTGAGGCAAAGGGGAAACTGGAGAGTCAGGAATGGAAGTCCAATCTAGCCACTGGAGAGAAAACAGCGTAGCCCCTCTGTGTATCCTTCTTCTCTTGTCAGATCTAATATTTCCCAAGTTAGGACTGCACATGGACATGCTGCTGACAGAGCACCATGCCGGTGAAAGCCTGATGCTGCACCAAGAAGTATGTGTGCCATGTTGTTAATGCGAAGGGGTGCTATCACCCCCATATGCACCACTGGCATTTCAACGCCTAATCTCTCATGGATTTATACACATCTGGCCATCCCATTGCTGGAGTGCTTTACATGGAAAGCCAACTGCAGTGCTAAATAGCAGACTGCAGAGATGCTCACCTGCCTGCCAGCTGCTTCCTGCTGCTCTGCCGCCTTGCTTCATCTCTCCTTCCTTGTGAACATCAGCCTTTTCAACACCAGTCAGCAGCAGTCATAGCTGTTACTTAATGACTTGCTCCACAGGAGCTGCTTGCCCAGAAATACAGAGGCAATGGCCTGTCTTCCCCACTCTCTGTGGGTCCCAGGCTCCATCCCCTGAGAGGACCCAGCCCCACCACTCACTCCGCACCTTGTGGCAGCAGCAAGGTGGGTGGCAGCATCTCACCCCATGCACAAGTGCTGCTGCACTCGGTGCTCAGAACCAGCAAGGCCAGGGCATACCATCGGTCTGTACCCGAGATCATAACGCCCCAGCTCTCTCAGCAGCCTCAAGAGTGCGCACACACAGAGAGCACACATGCTCTTAGCCTGGGCCGAAGCACAGCCTCCAATGCAGACGTGTTCTCCTACCCAGCACTCATAGACAATGGAAATGGTCTTATTAAAAAAGCTGTAGACAGAATGAATCACAGCCTCCTGTAGGCCTACTCTCTGGGCCCTTCCCAAAGAGATGAGGTTGGCAAAAAGCAACCAGCCTGTCGCCTGGAGCGGCCTGTTAGCTTTATGCAGTACCAGGAGGAAACACCCTGCTTGCCACTCCAGGACCAGGCTCACCCTGGGAAAGGAGTGGAAAGGAAAAGCACTCCAGTGAGATGGTGAAGAAGTCCCAGGTCCACAGCGGGAGCTGCTGGGGAACAGCACTCCTGGAGTCACAGCCCATGCAAGGAGCCACAAATGTCAAGGGATGCAGGCAAAGGTAATGTTGTAGTAGTGAGAGAAAACAGATCTCCACCGAGGAAAGCAGCCCCAACATTTTCCCCAGGACGTGAAGGTGACTATGTCTTGCTCTGGGCTGGGCTGTTCTAGAGAATGTAAGAACTAGCACCTATTTGACTTGTCTTTCCCAGTCCTGGTTTCAATTGCTTGTAACTTGCCACTTTCACCACTTGGGCTGACATTTTCCAGACCAGGCATCTGCTTTAGCCTGTTAAAAGAAAAAGAAGGGGAAAAAAAAAAAACCACACACACACACACATTTGGGGATTTTGACCATTTTCAGAATACAAGGAAGAAAAAGAGGTTATTCTGTCCATGCTAAAAAAATCAACACTTACAACTGGTTAACTGAGAGTTTACAGTTTAAAGCAAGAACTTGAAATTAGGCAAGGGAAGTGCCTAGCTGCCAAGAATATGTCTCTGCTGTCCCCAAGAAAAATATCCCTGAATTTTGATCCAGTTATGAGCTCTATACTCACACAGAACAGATTTGGCAGAGTTGGCGGCTCCATGCTGCAAAGTTTCTGCCCAAAGTGAGTGCGCTGTTTGTCCACACATAGCTCCCAAGTGCCAAACTGAACCAGTCTTACAATGGAACATCTGCATCTCTCCGTCTCAATGTGTTTGGGGTGGGGGGCGTTGAAGGAAATTTTACTTTCGCTGCAGAACATAACCATTTGCCTTGTAAAATCTTGCTGAATCACCCAGTTCCAATTGCCAAACATTAACTGAAAACACTTTCCAGGCCTACCCTAACTTCATTCACTTCACACACCTTTTGATTTTTGCCGTGACCAAGATTGTGTCCCACAAACAGCTCTGGTTTCCTTCCCTAGAGATGCCTAATTTACATCCACCAATCCTGAGATCCATGCAAGTCAGAAAAACCCATAGAAAAATATAACATGAAGATATAACTATAGTATCCGATCTCCTTACGCACCAGGGAGTTAAATCCTAGATGCAAAGACAAGCTTAATTCTGTCACTTTCTCACTGGGGAGGTTTGACAATATTTTTAACCTCTGTTGCTATGTAGGCTCTTACAGCACCTTCATCTCTGCTAGTCCCAAGCAATATTGATCCTGCCTCTGAGACCTGGGCCTCTGATTCTTTTACCCTGCACTCAGGAGACAAATCGGGGTATTTTGAAGCCTCCTGTCTCAGGCATTGTGCTTTTGGATAGATGTGGCAGAGTGGGCAGTGCGGCCTGTGGATGTCATCTCCCAGAAGAGCTGGCCATAGCACAGCAAGCCCAGACACGCACACACCCTTGGCGCTCCTCAGCTCTAGAGAGGGAAGCTGGCTAAAGGAGGCTGCGGCACTTTTCGCCGACAGCTACTAAGCTGCATCTTTCAGGGTATTTGGAAGACCTGTTTTCTAGATTCAGCTTTCACATCAGCGGTCCAGAAAGCAGAAAGCAGAGTAAACCACAGTGTTAATGTACATAGCACCCTTCATACCAGGACCCCTAGGCACTTTGTGAGTATCAGTTTCAACTCTCAACAGACCAGAGAGGCTGGGTAATAATTATTACTTTTTCCTATTGCAGAGAAGAAAACAGACATTGAACATGAGGCAAATTTCCCACAGACAACAGATAAGCCATATGCAGACTTATGAGAGGAACCCAGGTGTCCTGAGTCCCTTCTCCCTGCTCTGGCCCTGACAGTGAGCTGGAATAGCAAATGCTGCATACAGAAAATAATAACACAGGGCTGTTGTCTTAGAGAAATGCTGTGCCCTCTGATTTTAGTCAAGACATTTGTGTCCATGTCTTCCTTGTTCTGCTAAATATTTATTCATAGCTATGCCTAGCCACACTGTTAGTGATGGATATAGCAAAGGGAGATGGAGGGGAAAAGAATCATGATCCAGAGTGATGGATATTCATGGGGTGGGAGATGGAATAGGAGCATTTTCCTCTCCTGCCTTCATTATTAGCACAGCGAGGTTTGTAGAGAGTGTAGTGGGTTTCCTAATTAGACCAACTGGTGTATTTGGGAAAAGACAGACAAGCTGTCAGGAGTTTGAGCTCTTCTTCAGGTCTGAAAGAGGGACATCAAACCTCAAGCTAAGTACAGACTGCAAATAGGCATTCCAAGTTTAACTTCAGTATGTCAATCAACTAGCTGTTTTGAAGGAAAGGGGGTTGTTGGTGCGTCCACAGCAGTAGGAAATATTAGCAAGGGAGAGGGGTAAAGGCTGTTAGTTTCCATGTAATAAGTAGAGGCAGAAGTTCTTGACAGGGGAATAGCAAGGGATTAGTAGAAGAATGAGGAGCTGGGGAAAATCATAAAACCAGTATTGGTGCTGCATCCTTGGTGTCTAGCATCCATTAAAGCCACATGTTTTAATTCCCTACTCATTTTTTAAGGTGTTTCTTAGGTTCTCCATAAGGATCAGGATCAAGTCTGTGACAACGTGGTTGTTCTGTTAACAGTACTCTCCTGCCTGTGTCATCCTGTTCCTGTCATGTACCAATGCCCCATGTGAGTTCATTCATGGCACAGGGGTGGTTTGGTCCCCACCAGTTTCCTTGAGGACACAGGGCACGCTGGAGGACGTGTGCCACGTTCTGCACACTTCCGTGATGGCTTTGGGACATCTTAGCAATTTTATCCTCTGTTGCTCAAACAGAGTCTGACTCCAGTGTGACAATGCCTTGTTGTGTCATGTAAAATCCCCAGCATGGTCTGCTGCTTCCTAGCCTGAGTTAATGCTAGCACCATCCAACGCTTCATCCCTGTCTTTTGATGACTGCTCTCTCCTGTCTATGCCTTCCCCTGAGACCTGGCATAGGATGGGGAGCTCCCTGCAATGTAAGCCTTGCACTGTGCAGGCTGTCCAGCCTCTCTGCAGGGGTTACAAATGGTTATCCTAATGCAGACAGGACCGTGCTCAGCCTCAGCCTGCCCCAAGTGCTGGGAGCTGCCATCACAGCGACTACACTTTGTTACACTGGATGCTGTAAATCTGGATGACTGTGTAGGAGGCATGGGGCAATTTCTGAGGATAAAAGAGGTGGGACCAGAAGAGCCTTCCCTCCAGCGTGGGGGACAGGGTCTGAATAATACTCTTTGCTGAGTCTCCACCACATAATTCATTGCAGAGTAATTTCTTCCTGCTGCATCTCGCCCTGTTTCAGACACCTTTCTTTCTGACTCTCTTATTCCTCTCTCTCTTTCAGTCTCTGCTGTTTGTTCTATGAAACTATTCATCAGATAATTCCCACAGACGGCTGCCGGGCATCAGTTCACTCATGAACAGCTCTGTGTGAGTGTGCTTGAAATACCAGCTGCTCTGAGTGGATGTGCAGGTGCCATGGGATCCTTCTGTCCCCTGCCATGAGGGGAATCCTCTGGATGGTGCAGATATGCTCAACTGCAAACTCCAAAAGGGTCTCCTGAGGCCACCCTCTCATGTCTGATGTTCATGTCCCTTTGGAACACAGTGAATGCTCAAGGCAGAACCACCATGTCCAAAACGAGTCTGCAAAATGAATAGCTATGGATCAGCTTAACCAGAGATGCAAACATTTCTGGGCAGTTTTGACAGTAGGGCCAGCAACAGCCGAGTCTCCAGCAGGCTTTTGCAAAGTTTCCATGTCCCTGCTAAATTAAAGGAGTGTAGAGGTGGATAAATCAGTATCCATTGTCTGCTCCATTCTTTTTCCATGCTTTCCTCTGTAAGCACAAACCAACCAAAGCCTTTGCTTGGGCCCATCCCCAACACCACTGCTGAACTCAACTCCAGCTGAGATCATGTTGGAAGGCATTTCTTAGGGTGACGGGCCTGCTTTCCTCCAAAGAGGGACTTAAAACAAAACAACCAAAGCCACTCAATTAGAGTTTGGGGCTTAGAAGGCCCTTTATCTCATGAAAAAAGAGATTAAAGCCCTCTGATAATTTATAAAGCACTTAAAAGTTTAAAGGGGAATTGGGCTTTTATCTGAACTATCAGATAACATGAGGCACGCAAAGGCCACGCACAAGGCAGCCCCAGGGTGCAGTCTCTTCATTGCAGAGAGCTTGTGCTTCCAACCATGGATCTGATCTCAGTCCCTGAAATTAATAGCCAGACTCTCAGGTTCTCATGGACTAGTTACCAGGCCAGTCTGACATGTCACCGTGGCTCAGACGTGCAGTCACGTAACTCTCGCTTAGAAAGTCCTTGGGTGTCCTCACTTAGTAGTGCCTGACAGCTCCTGTGGTGAGATGGGCTAGATGACCCAGATGCCTTTGAGTGAACATCCAGGCATTGAGGGCTTCTCCCACCACACTGATGGCCAGTGCTTACTTAATGAAGGTGTGTGGTGTGCTCAGCATGCCCTAAGCAATGTATAGTTGGCCCGAGTGCTCTCAGAAGCTTGCCCAACCTGTTTTCATTTGAGTTGGTACTTCAAACAGCCAGTTATTATTTGGGTGGTTGAGGCCATCATTCTTTACTCTCCTGGTAGACTTTTGCTGTCTTCCCAGCTCTCTCTCTGCTCATTATCCACTTTGGCCACTGATGACAATGGTGTCCCGGCAGGCTGAGACCACCATCGAACAATGGAGGGAGGAACATCTGTGGGACACAGAGCATGCCCTGGAGCTGGCCCTGGATCCTGGAACTCACTCCCGCAGGAGACGGGGACTTGCAGGCTTGTGGAGAAATGCCAAGCTTAGCTATTCCTTAGCACTGCCCACACATAAAGGAAACAAGTTGCCCTTTGAGCAACAGGTCTAACAAAGCCCTGGGTTCCTGGAGAACAGGGGGTGTCCTTTGTCCCCGGACATCTTCTCCTCACCCACTGCATTAACCCTTGCCCCACAAGGTGCAAGAGACAATAGCAGTGTGCATAATCTAGAGCTAGATACCTGCTGGCAGGCAGGTCTTGATCACACGTGGTGATGGTGTGGCCAGCTGATGTCTAACAGAAGGTACAACAGCTGGATTGTCCGTCTCTTTCCTTCATAAATCACCAGTTTGTTTCATTTTATCTTCTCTGATAGCCACAAAGTTAGTATTTTTGAAAATTCTACTGCTCTTTCAGAGGTGGTTGAAACTGGCTGACTTGTTGCAGAGCTATGTGAACAGGGAAGCATGGACAGCCAAACAGGCATTGTTTCCTTTGGAAAACGAATTTTAAAAATACCCTGCAATTAAACCAGGCTTTCTTCCTGTGTGCTGACACTCAGTTAAAGTGTGTACTTTGCCCAGCAGAAAGTCTTAGCCTCAGTCATCCTAGCATGCAGAGAGAGCCACCTGGCCAGGCCCATCCTCACTTGACCAAATTCTTCACTCTCTCACGAGTGAATGAATCTAAAACTCCACCTTGCATCTGCTTTGCTGCTGGCAGCCCATGAGAGGATCAAAATGTTCCCAAACAAATGCATTATGCAAATTGTTTGCCAAATACTCACTTGTTTTGAAGGGCCTTTTTGCAGACTTTCAAGCCAAGTTGAAGATGAAGGTTACTTCCGGAGATTTTGGTGGATCACTGGGGGAGACAGGGCTTTGTCAAGTAGCTAAAGCTCTGCTCTGAGGGTCAGAAGACCTGAGTCCCCTTCCCAGCTCTCTACAGGACCTTCTGCATGATCTCAGACAAACAATTCCCATTTGTATTTTCTCTCAGGGTTTGTCCATCTACTTCATTTAAACTGTTTTCTCTTTGGGGAGGAAGCTGGCATTAGTGAAGATTTCTTCAGCATTTCCAGAATGGGACCCTGAACTTGACACTGCAACACTAATAGCACAAGGTGATAGATAAGGACTTTGCAAGTCTTCATTTCCGAAGAAATATCTGCAAAGAAAGAGCACATAATATATCTTTCATGGAATATATACATACATATATAGACATATATATAATGCTCTCATATATAAAAAGCCCAATAAAAAGGGTGGGAATTGACTTACTTAAACCTTAAGAAGTTGTGCTTTGAAAATATTTGGAAGTGTTTGGTCAGGTCATTGGTACTGACAACATGCACAGGACACGGGAAACTGCTAGCATTAGTGAGATGTGCCACATAGCCAGGCCTGTCTGACACCTTCCATGTAGCCAGGTAAGGCTCACTCCAGGTGCCACCGAGTGTCAGTACTCAGTAGCCAACGGCTCTTGTCTGCTGAAGACGTTTTTGTGTGTACATCAGCCACTGGCCTGCGCGGTGCTGAGCATGGGAGCCACTAGGAGATAGAAGAGTTCAAAACACCTCAGGACTTGTGAAGCATTAGAACATTTTTGGGGGTTGTGCTGTGGTTTGTCTTTTGGTTTAGGACACCACCAGAACTGGCCAAGAATACTTTAGTGTGCCAAAGTTCTCGTTCGCATGGCCAGCATGCTAACATCCTCATTCTTACCTTGCATGTCTGTCAAGTGTAAGCAAAGTATCTATTAATTGTGTCTGACTGAATTTCAGCTGCTCTTTTAAAAGGTCATTGGTATCAGTTTAGACAATAGGCCAAGATGAGGCTGAATCCCCGTGGAAAACATGCAAGGCATTCTCCTGTGTCGCTGATTTAATAAGGAAGAGTTCGATACACTCCTGTTTAGAAAGGCCCAAATACTTTGAAGGTTTCTGCTTGAATGGAAATTGGAATTCACCTTGCCTGCGCTCTCACCCTCCGTGTGCTTGCCTCCCTGCGTTGCCCCAGCCAAGAACTTCTACTGTGGGGAACATCTGCAAGAATAGCAAGGGATGCTTCTAGCTTTTTGTGGGAAATACTGCTTCCAGTAGGTACCTCTTCCCAAGCATGAGGCTCATCTTCCAAGGCCAGCAACAAGAGGTGATGCATAAGACTCAACATCCAAGACCATAAATGAGGTCATCAACATGACCCAAGAAAATGAAGTTAACTCTTATTTTGACGCATTGGGGATTTCCAAGAAACAAACTGCTGAGAGTTCATCAGGAGGCAAGATACAGGCATGTATCCCTTGAGGTGACAAATAATCAATCATAAACTCATGGGATGCTTAAAAACATGACCAGGGCTGAAATGCCCCAGATACATGATTGGAAGTGTTACTCACTTGGTTGCAGGCATGACTCTTCAGGTCCACATGGTAATCAGAAACTCAGCCAAGACCTCACCAAGTTGGCCCTAGCTGCCAAATCTGAGGCCCCTTTGCTTAGTCAAGTCCTCTGTGCAATACACGCTTCCTGCCCCATCCTTTGCCAAAGTCCCACTCATCTGCAGCTCACCCCCAGCAGCAGATGGAAAACATCCACAGCAAGAAGCAATGGGAAAAACCAGCTCCGGTTGGCTCCTAACCCCTCAGCACGCTCCGAAATCGGTGAGTTGTGCTGGCTCCCTATCCCAGAGAGCACTGCCATCTCTCCCTTTCTATTTTAACTGCCTCACATAAGGAGTGGAAAATTCTGTGAGAGATTTAAGCTGCCAGGAACGCTGGTAGGCACTGAGCTGTGAATAACCTCCCACTTGCCTAAGTCGCAAGACATGCATTAGTGAGGAAAGCAGAGCAGACCAGTGCCACGATGGGACATGGGCACGGATGCCCCTCCATAATCACTCTGTGCCTCAGATGCCATAAAAAACAATACCCTGTGCATTATATTTATTATATACACCTTTATAAGAGCCCCAAGCAGCAACACGTACCAGAGTCTGCGCTACATTACACCTTTGCAGCAGCTCCAGACACAAGGTACAACCGGGCACCACTCACTCCCTGGTAGAGTATCCCATGGAGTGGCGTGCTAAAATTTCATAAGCACTGTGTGTCCCCAGCACATGAACATGAACAAACGCCACATGTCTAACACACCCGAGCGGGGAGGCTGTGCATTATTGCAACTGCCATAATCACAGCTTCGTATCTCCAGCGTGATAACAGACAGACAGTTTCTGTTACGCAAACTGCACCAGGTAGGGAGGGCCAAGCAACCCGCAGCACGGCATCACTGGCATTCTAGGAACGGCTCCGATCCTCTGCTGCCAAAACACACCACCCGCAGCACGTCCCAGTGCGGTGGCACACAGATGGGGAGCTACAACCACAGGGAAACATCTTCCTGTGGCAATGCAGGGTGCCTTTCAGGGCTAGGTAGGACCATGTTTCAGAGGGATACCATGAAGCCCTGCTGGAGAAGGTCAGCGGCTGGGTGGCTGTGGAGCAGCTCAAGCAAGATCCAGCACCACCCAGGGTGCCTGTTGCTTATATAAAGCAGCTAATAAAGCTGGTTATCATCCAGGCAACTCCTGCATTAGGTGTCAATGGCCATGTGGAGGACTCCCAAAAACAATATACATGCCAGCTTTGCTGCCCAAGGAGAGGAATGTAAAGTAGGAACTCAGCAGTTGGGTTTTGTTGGTCCTTTAACAGACATCTAGCAACAAACGTGGAGCAAAGCTATATTCAAAAGGCACTTAAGCACGTGTGGATTAAAGTTAAGCATGTGTTTGTGTGCTGTCCTAGATCATATCCATTGCAGTCTCAGGGCCTGTGTCTGGGGAGACTTTGTTGGCAGAAGGCGTCTTCTGATACAAAATGCCACCTACTGAGAACAGGCTTTCACTGGGGTCTCCACACCTAATGGGAGGACATACCAAACCAATATGCAGAGACAGGGAATTACCCCTATTAGGTGTAGAGGCTCCAAGCATTTTTGTGCATGCTCACCAGCAAAAAAACCAAGCTCGTGCAGCTGCATTGTGCTCCCAGATTTTTGAGAAAAAGCCTAGAAGGCACATAAAAGAGGAGGAGACAGCCTCACACCTCTGCCCGATTAGGGCACATCCTTCCATTCCTTAGGGTGAGAATATACCGCAGTGTATTCATTTGCAACCAAAAGCATGAGAGGCAAGTAGGCCTCAGTGAAAAGTCATCCAAGGAAATTGTTAACATACATTACAAGAACCAGGGGCATGATATGAAAGCAGCAAGCAAAACAAGCAGTAGGAGGTGTCCGTTTACACAACTGGTAGTTACACTGTGGAAGTCCTTGCCACAGGATGCTGTGGGTACTAGAATTTTGTAGGGTTTCAAAAAACAGCAATATAAATGTATGGAAAAAAGAAAAAAAAGACTCGGCAAAGATACAAGGTCTGCCTCAGAAAGTCCCCAAGGTACAAATTGTGGGAGCTGGGGAACATTTGGGAGACATATTGCTATACATTTGCCTTCAAATTATGCTCTTTGTTGTGCATGCGCTGTCAGCCATCGTTGGAGACAGGCTGCTGGGCTCCACGAACCTTTGGTCTGACACAGCACAGCTGTTCCTCCCCTATGCGCATGCACTTTTTGCTTGGTGGGGGGAGAAAGGAGCAGCAGACTCCCAGCAGTCAGTGCCAGAGGGAACACCCAAGCCTTGGATCAGGCTCCATCCCATAGCTGATTGTGCATGATCAGGGATAGATATTTTGCTCAAAATGAGATGGGGCAGAGGCTTGAATCTGGGCATTTCTCAAGCCATTTCCCTAGGTACAAACACTAGCATGCGCCACTCATATTCCAGCTCTGAAAAATGTAAGTTTCAGTCTGAAAATTACATTTCACACACAAAAAATGGAAATTTGACACAACACTCTTTCTGCCAGAATAGCTGAAATATTGTGGCTTTGTCCCAACTCAGGCTGAGAGCTAATTAGGAAGCTTTGAGAGTCGTTCCCAAACAGAACTGCTTTCCTCTGGTTATCTACCATGGCAGCCTCACTCCAGAAATACACAAATATGTCAAAAAAAGACAAGGACATGTATCAGCAATTCATAAATGTATCTGAAAAAGAATGGCACGGTCTATTTTGCAGAAAAGTAGAAGCATGGCTACGGTTAGAAGTTGAAGCTCTGAAAAGTGCATGAGCTCTCTTTTTCCAGTGCGATGATAGAGAATGCCAAAGGCCAAGGGGACAGGCAGTGCTGGGGGGAAGCTGGCAGAGGGCCTAGGCTCCCCTCCCCATGTCAGCAGCAGAAGGAAACATCACTCATTAAAAAGCACAGCAGAAAGACAGTAAAGCACCATTCTAACACGGTAATGGCAATCCCGAGCATCCAAAAGCACAAATTAGGCTCAAAAAACTTCATGAGCTTTGTTTAAAAGTAAAAAATTACAATCCAACGTGGTAAGCTGAAGCTTTCATGTCTGCCACTGAATCTTTAAGCCTTCAGAGTTCACACTCCCAAGCTTTTCTTGATGACTTTTTGGGCTGGAAATGTGTTTAAAGAAAAACAAGAAATGTGTGAAAAATAAACTGATGTAGGGGTTTTTTAGATTTAGTTTTTGCCACGGCCATTTTTAAATCCTTGCTGTTATGTGCAGAGCAGCTCCTGCCTAAGTAAGGATTTGGCCTAAATATTTACCCTGAAAAAGACTTTCAAAAATAGCAAAGTCAAAGAAGAATAGGGCCAAGGATCCATCCATGACTGTCAACACAGAATGAATTTTTTAAAAAAATAGAAGAGAAACTTGCTACATGTCTTTTTAAAAAAAAATATCAGCAGTAGTATGAAACAGTAGGGCCAAATTTTCTGGATTAATTTGTGAGTAAATCCACTCAAGTCAAGTGGTTTATGAGCAGAATAGCCTGCAGAGTGTTAGGAAAAATAAGGAACAAAGATGTTAGCTGGTTTTGCAACACAAAAAAAGAAAAGAAAAAAACACTTAAAAGTAGCTGCTTCTCTGTGTGGATGGTTCCTGACATTCGAAGTCATTACTCAATGATTAAGCTACCAACTCATTAGGGGTTATTTACATTGTTTACGAGCATGTGACTAATTACACAATGAAGATACCGAAACATATCACCTAATAACAGCATATGGTTGTGGCGTAGATGAATTGGGTGAGCAGGGAGATCCTGCCTAAGTGCTGCCAGCAAGCCCCAGCCCGCCCTGATCATGGGGTGCTCAGAGCACTCCTTCCCCATCTCCCACAAGCAGCAAGTCCAGAAGAGGCAAAAAAAATTTTCAGGGATGCTTGCTTTAGAGGGGTCACTGTCCAAAGGGAAAGCAAGGAGAGCTGCACCCATATTGTCACAGGGAAACACGGGTGAGAGGCCCCGTACAGAGCCTCAATACCAGTGCCACCGACATGGAGGGCGTAATCGGGACGGGTGGTATTTGGGAGTGGTTCTCACTCTGTCCAGAGGCAAATTCCAACCCAAGAGAATTTGCTCCTGATGAAAGGTGTTTGACAGGCAGCCTTGAAGACCGAAGGCTTTAAGGTCTAAAGAAATGGCAGCATCAGTGCAAATGGAGCAATCCCCTTTGTCCAGAGCAGAGACTCCATGCTGGCCTTGCAGGGGGACTTTGAGGAAGAAACTCATCTCCAAACACCCAGTGAGTGTCCTCTGCAGCAGCAGATTTTCCTCATGTAGAAACTTGTCCTCCTGGACCAAGACTCTAGCAATGTTTAATTTGACACAATGCATCACTATAGGGGCTTTGCATGCCCAGGGTTACCGTAAATATCTCTCAGAAATATCCTGTTGCTAGTGAGGCTTCTCATGGGGGAGCCGGGTTCCCCTTACACAGCTTTTATATTCAGGCTACACAGCTTTACTTTACAGATAAAATCAAGTTACATTAACAAATCAACTTCTTACAATATCATGCGTCCCATTTCAGATAGGCTTCCCCTAACCACGTCACCATTTAAAAACAAAAAGGCTGACATGGACCTGACTTATCTAAAACTGGTGTCTCAGGGTAAAGGGTGGTCTCAAGGATGGTAAGGAGAAACAGTGCTGCTGAAGGCCTAGCCCCACGCTGATACCAAGTTACGGCACAGAAGCTCTGCAAATGCTGTAATATGTTCCCTTTGTAGAAAAAACCCATGCAGAAGAAACATCCACCAACAGCTCACAGCAGTGTCAGCTCTTCTAGCCCAGCTGGGTTGAACCTCCTGTGCATGGGAGGATGCCCAGGGCACCCAGCCCTGGGGTCTGGCCAGGGGTCCCACATGCACTGGGCTAGCAGATGCGCTGTAACATGGACACTGAAGCATGGCCCAGTAAGGGGAGCGCAAGACTGGATGTTTAACCACCGATGGCCAAAAAAGCCAGGGAAGCTGTTTGTTAACCTCAATGGCAGCAACATCTTGGATGCGGTTCCTCCAGAAGAAAGTGCTTGATGGGTGATGACAAAATCAGCCAGACTTACGGTGCCACTTACGAATATACACCGTCTCCTAGATGCCATCCCGTCTGATGCTATCGTGGCATCCATATGTATCAGAAAGCTGCCTGGTGTCCCCTGAAGATCAGTAGTGCTTAGCTGTAGCACCCTCGCTCCCTGTGCCTCCAGCACTGGGGTCTAAAGCTGTGACCCCTGACAGACCAATATGCCTGCAGTCACACAGCAGAGTGGTGGTAGAGACAATGTCAGACTACAGCCATGGCTCTCTGAAGGTACCTGCAAGCACCACAGTTTGCTGCCAGACTAACACCTGTTCTCAGTGGTGCCTTCTCCATTTCTCTTCCTCACCCAAATGTTTTTGCTGCTGTTTGAAGGCACTGCGATGTGGAGAGCAGGAGCACATTCCACCTAGAATGCAAACTGTAAGTCTGACAGCACTTCTGAATTTTGGGTACAGCATACCCAGAAGGGCCCAGGACATTCTGGATGGAAGTCACCCACTGCATTACTGGAAGTGCTGGACAGTCACACACAGAGCACCCTCAGCATGACATGGGTAGAGGCAGAAGAAGAGCCTTTGCCTTGTCTGAGAATGTTTTGTTCATGCCAGTGCCCAGAAAGGGAATGAATGCCTCCCTGATGGGGCAGACAGGCAAGAAGGACATGGATGAAGCCCAACACCAGTTTCTGCAGGCTAGTCGGTGGCAGCACCACTGTGAACTAGAGCTCCTTGTGCCTGCAAGCTCCTCATGCTGCTCTTATTCCAACCACCCCAACCCTAACCATGAGCTCCAACTTCCCATCTGCTGTCAGCTCCATCCCAAGCTCATGCCTCCAAGGCTGCCAGGGATTTGTACCCTGAGGCCCAGGGAGCAACCACAGCCCCTGCTCTTTGGACTGGCTCTTTTGGCATAAATGCAAACTGAAGCTCCAGCAGGAACTACTCTGTCTCTGAAGGAACCATGGGGAAATCCCAGCCTGACCCTGAACCCGCAAGGGAGAGGCAAAGGACCCAGATCTCTGAGTTACCCTCTCGTCTTCTCTCCCCTCCTGCCCTATAACAGGATGGTCAAGAGGGAACATGCTGATTTATTAAAGCAGCTCTTGTGCTGAAAAGAGGCCCTGGGTGCAGGACTGCTGAGCTCAGCTGAAATTGGGCATCTCCCACAAGCAGCGGGACAGGGAAATTTGTGTCAGCTGAGGAGTGACCCTGCTACAAGGCATCCAGCTGTTTCCCTTCCCGCCTGGGTCTCAGACAGTGCAAGCCTGCCCACTTCCCTCCCCTAAACCGACCATCACATTTGTCACAGACTACATTGGCCTAAATAGTTAGGTGTCACGCAGCCAGCAGCCCGTATGGGAAGATCTTACATAACCCAGATAAATGGGACAAGGTCAATGCCAAGCCTGAGCTCCTCTTGCAGAAGACCCCACACCCAATCGGTCCTCCCAGCCCTCCCCCAGCACACGGGGCTGCTGGGGATGCAGAGCAGCAGGGGCTGCTCTGTCCGAAGGCAGATCAAAGGGCACTGCTGATATGTACAGGAAGAAATTCCTGGTAGGATTTTCAGGGCTGGAATTTGCCAGCGTCAGTCGGTAACCAGCGGTGCCGGATCAGGTGAGACAGTTTAGTGAAACCGCAGGTGTGGCCCTTTGTCTGTGCCCAGCACCTGGCATGGTGGAAAAGTTTTACCTGGGTTACCTCACATCCCCTGCGCCTGCTGATTCAGGCTCCTCTCTCTATTTTTAAACAAGGTGTTCAGTGTCACCCAGTCGGGAAAATTACTCTGTGCCTCCGGAAATAGATGCTATACCTTATGCTTGTTTTGCCCTATCCCAGGGGAGTCCCTTATAGGTGATACCATTTAGCAGCGATCAGCACTGCTCCTTCATGCAAGGGGATTTCTGCAGCATCTGCTCTGAGACTGTGCAAAACCTGTGTTTGTGAGAAGCACTGTGGAATAAGGATAAAGGGGGCTGAGTTGTAGGAGAGCGCAGCATGGGGAGATGAGGGAACAAGGCTTCGTGTTTTGCATTTTCATGATAAAAAGGAGGGAGGATAAAAAACACTGGCTGGGGAAAGGGGCCGGGGAGGCTGGATGCTGCAGGCAGTGCTAGGGGGGGTCAACAGCCGGCCAGTCCCGGGCCATTGCTTGGGAGCACTGGCCTTGGGAGCAGGGAAGGGTTCTGGCTGGGGAGGACAGATATGCAGGGGGGCCTGCCCCCGTGCAACTGGGATTGAAGAGCGTGGGCAGGGGGCAGAGGGACCCATATTAGGATGGGTTTTGCAATAGTGTGGGTTTTCCTTAAAGCCCCTGCTTTCGCTGAGGGAAGAAATTTTTCAGGGCTTGTCTAAAAAAGAAAGGCAGTTTCTAGTCTTGGTGGTTTCAGAGAAAGGCTTAGAGTTGTGTCCCAAGAGGAATTTTAAGGGTAAGCAGTTGGAATTGAGGGAGGAGGGGAAGGGCTGTTGAATATGGATGCTTCTCTTTACTGTTATTTTTTCTTACTCTATCAATTTGTTGCACACTTCAGGCTGGTAGTGGAGCTGCTCTCCAGTCACCCCTGCCTTGCCAGAAAGTGCAACGGGGCTGCTGCGCCACTCTGGCTCCCTGGCCCATGCTGCTCAGGGACAGTCCGGCCCCGCAGCCAGCCCAGTGCCGCCATCTCGCTTCCCTCTCCTACATCCCCATGTCCCGCTCACTTCAGGGAGTGCCAACTCCTTTATGCAAAGCCCCTTTCGTACCCCCATGCATTGGCCTGTCGTGCTTCACAGAGAGCCTAGGAAGCACCAAAGCAAGGCTGCAGCATGGCACTGGCTTCATGACCTGGATTCATCAACCCCGACCCGTCTAGGGACACAGGGCCAGCTACAGGTGTCCATCACCTGGAGGAAGCAGCCAGCCAGCAGTGTTTGTGTCACGTGTCAGAGAAGGAAAACCACAGAGTCAGCCAGAGGCCAAAAACAACAGCCAGAAGAGGAGGAATTCATTAAGAGAAGAGGCAAGGGAAGCAAAGCATGTTTGTGTAAGGGCAGAGCCAGCGGCAAGCCGTCCTGCAACCCGCAGCCACAGAGGGTCGGGGCTGGAGCCATGCCCACCCAGCCGCCCCCACGCCGGCCGTCTCCTCCGTCGGGCTGTCCCAGCAAGAGGCATTCAGGGACCCTTCCGTCCCCTCCCAGCAGGGCCAGGGGGCTCCAGCAGAGGGTCTTTGCCAAGCTGGATGCCTTCACCCCCCCAGCAGCATCGTTTGTTGCTGCCTTTGGGGCGCTTGGGCAGCAGCGGCCCCCAGGGTGGGCGGGAGGGTTTTCGGAGGCTGAGGCCCCGCAGGGGGGCACACCCCTGCTCCTCATGGCTCCCTGGCTTAGCATCCCCTCTGGCACGCAGGCCAGTGAGTTCCCAGCAAAAGAGTTGGAACCGACTTCAAAAGGATTTACAGTGAGCAACCTTTCTATCTCTTGATCCTCTCAGCTGTACACTGGATTAGGGGCTGGCTGAAGCCCGGAGCCCCCAGTCTGGGGCTCGCTCCCCTTGCTCTCTGGGGATGCACCGGGTACCTGCTTATCCCCAAGTCCCCAAACTCTCTGTTTCCCGTGCTGGCTTGGCAGTCTGCAAGAGGGAAATTCTGTCTGGTGTCAGTGGTGTTTCCTGGACTCTGGCTAGTGGGGGCACAGGGGCCCTCCTTAGGACATGGGATGGGTTTGCCCACTACAATAACATCTGGCAAAGCTCAGTAAGGCCACAGCGTCTCATCCACCTCGGGCCTCTGCCGTTAGGGCTGCCCTAGGCAAAGCCCTATATCCAGGAGGAGGGAAAGCTGAATTAGCACAAACCCTGTCTTCCCTAACTGCGTTTGCCAAGGCAGCCATCCCCACAAACCTTGTATCACCCTGGGGCTGAGCCATTCTGATTTTTAACTGGGCTGTCTCTCCCTGGGAAATATATTAGGTCCTTCGATAGCACGCCCATGCCATGGGACTGTCACATCTCCTCAGGTCCCAGGGAGGAGGGAATGGTGCTGGAGTAACACCACAAGGACTCAAAGGAAGGATAATTTCCCACCAAGGAGGGGAGAGAGTGGGTGGGGGGAGAAGAAACACTGGAGAGGCTGCAAATCTTAGTGAAAGGACTAAACTTTCAAAATAGAAAAGGAAAAGAAACAGGAAAGCTGGGGGGTGAGGTTGGTTTTTTTTTTTCCAACAGACAACAGAGCTGGTCCACATTTTTGAATCATGAAAATGGAAAGTTTTTTGAAAGTGAGAAAAATTATTTTGGGTCAGGTCAGGGTAGCAGAAGAGTGGTTTGAATTCAGCGTTACTAACTGCCATTTGCTCTGCAGGACAGGTCAGTGTGATGTAAAGTTTGTCTTTGAAAAGGATGTCCAGACTTTTTCCATAGGTGGGGATGGGAACACAGGTGGAGTCACTTCATTAAGGAGATGAGGATGGGAAACAGCTCAAGCAAAGTTCATACTGCAAAAGTAGAGATGTTCAGCGATCACCAGAAAAAAACACAGCCAGCACAGTGGACAGGATTACTGCAGGGCAGGACACCAGGGCTCTCCTCCAAAGTGGAGGAGAAGGGCTGAGCAGAGGCATTGGAGCAGCAGAGCAAGGGTCACAACACCAGGGTCTGGAAGCAGCATTGCTGTGCTTGAAGCCCACTTTTGCCACTGACTCCCTGTATGGCTTTGTGTAAATCTCCTTTGTGCCTCAGTTTACCTCTGTAAAACACAGGGAGAAAAAAGTGGGGCAGCTTCCAAGGGGTGGCGGAGGTGTCAGCCACTACTGTCGTGTGTTTTGAGAGGCACTGAGAAAGGGAGAGGACTGCAACCTGCCAGCGCAAGCAATGGATCCATCAGGGTCTACTGGGATGACCTTGTTCTCTGAGCCTTCAGCCCCCATCACACTATTCCCACAGCTGGGTCAGCCAGTGCTGGAAGGGCCACTGCACCAGAAGGTGCCGTGCAATCAATGGACAGAGCCGCTGCTGCTGTCAGTGCTGCTTCAGCTTGTTTGTTTTCCTTAATCCCAAGAGACAGCATCTCTGACATGGCAGCAGCGTGATTAAGATGATCCAGCGTTGCTGTCACAAGCATGTAATTATGGGTTTCCTGTGTCACTCCTGCTGGGAGGTCAGTGACTTGCCCTCCCTCACTCCAGCAGCAGGAGGGGATGGCTGCTAGCTCCCATCTGCCTCTTAACCCTCTGCCCAGCTCTGGCCTCCAGCCTACAGCCTCCACAGCCCTGGCAAAGGGTGGGCAGGCTGCGGCGCACAGCCAGGCTGGGGAAGGATAGCAAGCTGAGAGGGGTCAGGGACACCCAGAACAAAGAGGGGGACAGGGAAGACTGGAGATATGGGGGCTTGAAAGGGAGATTGCAGAGGATCCCCTCCTTTGATGGCACTCGGTACCCTTAGGTTTGCCCACAAGGCTCTGCAGCGAAGTGGCCTGTGTGGAGACAGCTCAATGGCTGCCAAGAAGAGACCTGGCTTTCAGGAGGGGGTGCCTGGTGGATTTTGGGAGGCTGTCCTTCAGACCCCACATGGGACCTGCCTGTTCAAAGGTCACCCTGGTTCCAGGGAGAGGGAAAGCGCTCTCCTCATGAGCACAGGGGCCTGCCGGGGGCCAGAATGAGGGCTACACTGCCCATGGATGCAGAAAAGTGGAAACTGTGGCCTGTTCCCCCTCCCATGACCCCTTTAAGACATAACATAATACATCTGGGTCCATCCTGAGAGATCTGGGCAAGCTTTCCCATCCCCTGCATCCACATATCTCTGCCTACAAGTACAAGAAGAATGTGAGCTTTGCCACAGTCTGCCCCAGGTTCTCCCAAAAGGCACTGCAAAATCATTCAGGAGGCCCCCAAGGAATCATCTTGCTCCTCAACATCCATGTTTCCCTTGCAACTGGCAGGCTGGTCAGGGATGCACAGAGGAGCTGCTCTCACCAGATCAGTTTCTGAAGCTGTTGCACATGGGATTAGCTGCAAATCGCAGCAGAGAAGGACCCACTGCTGGCCTGTCAGAACAAGATGGGGTTTTGTGCTGCATTTGCTCCTGGAGAAGGCAGGGTTTCCTCAAACTCTGTTTGTTTAGTGACCTCTACGTAAGGGAATCCATCGCATGCCTTTATTAATGCTGGCAATCATCTGCAACCAGCTGTTGCCCAGCTGTCAGAGCTGGTATTGCATAGGAATCCCTGCACAGAGAGCCACATCTCCTCATACTTACAGACCGAGGCTCCAAAAGAGACTTAAGGAAGAGCCTCTGAGGATATGGCAGCAGCCTGTTTAGTGGGGTTACTGGTACAGGCAGATGCAGTGGACCTTAGCTCCTACTCACACAGCAAACTGCAGCTCAGCTGTACCCCAGGCTGGCTGTGTCCCCACAGAGTCCAGTGCAGGAACAAAGCATTTCTGTCTGTGAGGGGCTGCCATATGGTCACTGGTCCTCAGCCCCAGCAAAGCTTAGCTCTCTCCAAAGTACCACATGCCATTGTGTTTAGATGCGGGCCGATTCAGACGTTCAGGCCAAAATGGATTGGCACCTCATACGTAAAGCAAGTTGTGAAACTGAGTCTCAGTTCTTCCCTTACTGATCACAACTATTTGCATCTAGCAAGGTGTACCTTCCAGAAGGTCATCCAGTTTCAATCCAAAGACATCAAGAAACAGAGAAGCCACCATCACCCACAACAGAGTGCTCCAATGAAGAGTTGCCTTCACCATTGAAAAACTTAAGCCTTCTTCCTAGTTTGGATCTGGCTGGCATGAGCTAAGAAGCAGGCAAACCATACATGGGTTGTGTTTACACCTAACACAGTTACCAAGAGCTACAGTCTTGAAGTAACTGATATATAAACCTACATGGTAGCAGACAGCAGTGAGGACTTTCACAGGTTTCCTCTAGCCTACATTGCATTAGAAAATAAATGACTCCCCTCCATAAAGCATGCTGTAAGCAGGGGCACAATCTAGAACCTCACAGACAGAGAGGGAGGGTTTCCTAATTCATGCTAGCAGCCATCCCAGCCATATGTCATTGCTCAAACAATCAAGGTTTTCTCTGAAACAGAAAACAAAGGAGCATGAAGGTCTTTCAAGTGAAGGCTCCCAGGAGCAGCCTCATGTCACAAAAAGCTCCAGCTCATGCACAGGCTCAGGGGTCACTGTGTGGTTTAGCTAAAAAGAGCCTTCTTGAAGGGGTAGCGCAAAGCTAGCAGTGGGAATGCAGAGGCAAGCTGGAGAAGGCACGAGACAGCTGTGTGGATCCTGCCAACCACCCTTCCCACTTCCTCCACAGGGAGCAGAGGGGAATGCTGCAGCACGCTGGCCTGTGGTGAGGATTACTGCCGAAATCCTCAGTGCACGCCCCATGTAGCTGGTCTGCACACTGATACAGCCCTCTGTGCAGATGAGACCTCCATATAATGAGTAGCCGTCTTGCTCCTGACCACTTGCAGAGCCAGTCCCTGAAACTCCCCTGGTTTCTTTCTTGCACCCCCAATTCACATGACACAACATCTCTGTGTTTCTGAATGTGCTCAGGGTGATTCATAGGCACACACACAATGGCTGTTTTAGTGCAAGGCTGGGGAGGAGCTCTACCTGCCAGGACAGAGATACTGCAGCTTTCTGAAACATTTCCCAGGAGGAAAACGCTTCACCTTGCCAAGGGTAGTGTCATGATGGCTGTGCCGCTGCAGGGTTAGCGGTGACTGACACACACAGAGTCCCCTCCCAGGATGCGGGAGCTAATCACTTCCCTTGACCTGCCACAGCCCCAGGGGTGGGAATGTGTCCCATAGCAGGTGAGACTCGGGGCACAAAGCCCAGAAATGTTGCTTCTGGAGGGGAACGGGACACTGCTCTATATTGAACCAGTGGAGGGGACACCAAATTTGCACGTAATGCAGGTAACTTTGAAAGCAAAGCAGAAGACATCCTTTAAACATCAGGCAGGGAAAAGGCAGGAAGCTATTTGTCACCTACAGGACTACTGGACTGGGTAGGACCACCAAGGCCATCTGTCCCAGTCCCTACAACTGCAGGCTGATCCAGAGAGATCACAGGCACATTCACCCCCATCCCCTCCATCGCCCACATCATGAAATGTATCAGTGTTCTCTGCAGTTCACAGGAACATGTCCTGGTGCCCTGGGAAAGCAGACCATGCCACACACTACAGAAGGTTAGAAAATTGTTCCTGCCAATCTGATTTGGATGGAAATACTTTCCTGACCCCAAATCTGGCATTTCCTTAAGGCTAGACCACGTGCATTAGACATGTCAGGAAGGCCTTGGAGGAGTTTCTGTGTGCCACTAAAATCACCACGACACCCCACCACATCTTGTCTCTAGCTGCAGCCAGTGTTTGGTGCATCAGGGCAAAAAAGAAACCTTTTGAATTTCTTTTCAGCATTCTTTCTAAGTGAACCAAAAGGGAAAAAAGTTCACTGGTGGGTTTATATGGGCAACCTGAGACAGGGATTCATTTACCAAAATTGTGTGTATTAACTGGAATTAATTAGTGCACTGCACCAAACTGAAGTGAGATCACTTTTCATGTCCCTTTTGGCAATACCACCAGCTGGAACATCCAAAACTCAATATTGTGAGCTTTATTCCTCCAGTTCAGAACCCCGTTATCCTGTCATCTGATCCCCTCCATAAATCTAGCAATCCTGCCAATGAATTATTCAGCTGTCCTAGATCTTATGCATCAGCTGCTACCCCCATGTAAGACCAAGTTCACAAGGAATGGGAAGAGGGACAAAAAGTAAGACAGTTTGCTTTCTCCGTAGCTAGAGAACACCCTATAGCACATCCCAGAAAGAGAGCCAGAGCTCCCCTAAGTGCTTGTGCTCTTCTAGCTAAGATGCAGAATGGCCATGGGGAAGGGCAAGAGCTTCATACACTTGATATCAATCTTGTATTAAGACTTTTTGTTGAACTTGTATCATTGAAAGCTCATGGTCACTGAGATTTCTACAGAACACCGTTTTTCACTCCTTTTTTTTTTTTTCCCTGTTTATCTAACCCACACATGTAACTGGTGTGGGAAGTACTGACAGGACATGACTCAGAAATACATACAAACGTATCCCTCTACATTTACGCAAGTAAATTCCCAAGGATTTGCTGCTGAGGATGGCTGCATTGCACTGAATGTAACAGGTATTTGTACAAAACATCCTTGGGGCCCTCTGAGCTCATGTAAATGACCCCTCCTTGGACAGCCTGGGGCCTTCTACCATGATGGGAAACAGCCATACTTACTTGGGCATTGGCCTGTGACGGAGGACCCAACACTACAAGTCCTACCACTTTCTGCTAACAAAAGAAAGACACATTTTTATGATGTTCCTTCTCCACAAAGGGGTGGAAAGCCCAAAGAATACACCATCCTCCCATTAAAACCCAATCTTTTTTCTAGGAAGCAGAGTATACCATAGAGGACTGGTGTTAGTCACCTCTCTTAACAAGTTGATGGAGGGTGGTATGTTTTGGAGCGTGGGGTGACAACACTATCATATGCTAGCTGACCCTGCACCAGGGAGTCAAGCCCAGCCTCACTTGTGACGGCTCTGCTGATCTTTATCTGCTAGAAATGCGATTAATCTATTCAGAGCTGGATCTGGTGGGGAACCTGCAAAAGGTGAAAGCTCAGCAAAGGGGAAAGGAGAGGCGGATGAATGATTGGTTGGCTCTGCCAGAGAAGGGCCATCCCACAGCTCAGACAGAAAGGGACTGAGACTGTGAGCTCTGCAGGAGAGCAGGGGAGAACTGAAAGTCAGCTGAGGAAAAGCAAAGCTCCTTTATGCTCCTTTGGGACACTTCTTGGAGTTCATTACCAGCAAGCCATGGCCAACTGCTGAAGAAGACAGATCTCAAATGACAACAAAAGACAGAGGTTCTGGGAGTTCTGAAACAAAGATCCCCACAAAGAACTAAAGCAGGACAAATATTGCCACAAAGAGATAGGAACGGCACTGAAGAAGCTGAGCCTGTCACCAAGCGGTGCAGAGCAGCACCATCAAGTCATTAGGCCATTTCTACATGTGAGTATCATTCATTCTTGAGGTCTGATTGCCAAGGTTAGCACTCCAGAGAAAAGCAGAACTTCCAAAAAACAATAAACAAATGTGGTAGAGCAAGCATGAAGCAAACATTTGATTGCAACACATAACACCTCCATCAGGAATTCCAGAGAACTCAAATGTCCTTCACGACAAGAACCAGTTAAACTTTACATCCTTGCAACAAAGGCGTTCCCATTTTACTGACCAGGAAACTGAAGCACCATTCCCATTTTACTGACCAGAAAACTGAAGCACCCGGAGATTCCAACCAACCTTTCTAGATGTGGAAGCCTTCAATAAGATGTCTAAAAAGCTTGCAGCCATGTTAGAAAGGGTCTCAGTCTTTCCAAGATGCTTCATGTCCCCACTGTTGCTAACTGAAAAATTGCCAGCTGACATACTTCAGCATTCATGATCACAAACCTCTCCATAAAGGTGACAGATTATTATTATTACCAATAAGAGGGCCCAATTCAATCACTCCATTCTTCTAATTAATTCCAAGGCTCACAATGCTATTTCCACCTGATGAGAGAGGAGGAGGCTGTCATACAATTTGCTTAAGATTTCCCCAAGTTTTCACAGTTACCTCTCGCACAGATCTTTCTTCTAACCTGAAGGCAGCAGAGTCATGCATGACTATGTGGGGCCATTTGATCCTATCACTTTCAAACAAACGCCCCCCTGGAAAGCAGGTGTTAGCAAGTCCAAGCAAGAAAAATCTGTGTCCCAAGACTGTGGATGACTGTAGTAGAGATCTGTATTAACATGTCCTCCCTAGGCCAAAAGAGAATTCACAGCTTTTTACTGTAAGCTAACTTTATCCAAACTTCTGGTTTGGATCACTGAGTTGGATGTTTGAACAAATCTTCCCACTGCTCCTTTTATGCCAGGACAGCAAGGAGTTTATGTGACAGGGTCGATACTATTTTGTTAGATAAAAGCACACAATCTTTTGGACATCAAAAAAGAGACCCTTCATCACTTACAATGCAAGCAGGAATTCTTGTCCATGAAAATACTAATCTTAACACTTCCCCAGTCTGTGTTAAATTAGTAGCATTCATACGCAGCACTTCAGGCCATTTACAAGGGGCATTTCCTGCAATCAAAAACATATGTCCCGTAAATGGCCCAGTTCTGTCTAAGTTTGCTTTCCTAGAGCAGCTGGCCATTCCTGAGAATACAAAGGAGAATATTTAAGCAAGTGTAGTGTTCGCTGATACCCGGAGCTGGCTGGGAAATAGAAATCCCTTCCAGCAAGAAAGAAAACAATAGTAACCGAGTTTCTTTTTAAGGAAAATACTAGACTGAAAAATCAAAAATGCTGTTTTCATTAGAGTTCCACAAAAATCATGGTTCACAAGAACCGAATCGAAAACTTCTGGTACCCTGGCTGCCCATCTGGTAGGGACTTACTTGATTTCTGGTGCAGGTGAGCTGTCAAAAACTTAGTGGGGCAACATCCCATCACCCAGCCTTCTTGCGCCTCTGACTGCTCAGCTGCACCTCTGATTTCTGGACCTGAGGGGAAGGCTGGGTGGCTGAGAGCTGCACGAAAAGACAACTTCTGCTAGCTCGCCTACAACACTCTCAGCAATTTTATTTTCTCCTTGCAGAAAAACAGCCAAGGATACTTCAGTTTGATTTTCCCAATGGAAATCTGCAATTTTCTTACAGAAAGTGCTGAGCTAGTGAAAAGGACATTTTCCATCAGAGAATTATTCTGATGATGGAAAATTTCCCAACTAGCTTTATTAATACCCTTGACATTGTTTTGTCATTCCTCCTATTTGTGTATCAGTGTCTGGCCACTGAACCAAATTTCCAGCCAGGACTTTCATAGTTACTATTCCCACAGGGCCATCATGTAATTCTTGGAGTACACTAGACCTGAGATTTATTACAGTAACTGCTCTGGTGCCACACGTTAGGCAACCTGGACATGTATTTCAGTACTCTCTTTCCAGCCAAGAAGGCTCGAAGAGGCTGCGTGCTAAGCCCATCTCCTCATCCTTTCATCAAATGCCTTAGCCAGGCCTGGCTCACTCTCAGTTTCACGTTGCATCAAGGTACCCATCACTCGCCAAGTGGTTGTGGTACCAGTCACTATGTATTCCTACCACGGTACCAGAGCAGGGAGTAGCCCAGAAAACCTTCCCTCACCCTAACCAGGCTGTTACTGCTAACACTGAAGCCCGCGTTTGACATTTGCAACCAGAGTAAATTGTTTCCTCTTGAGATAAGCTGCGGTTAAACCGCTGACCTCCCAGGATGACGCGTGGATCTTTTCTCTGAGTGCAAGCACAGTGCTGTAGACCAATGCCAGCGAGCCCCAAGTGCAGGTCTTTTCAGTATCTTACCCTGATGGCTGCCTTTCAGCATCAGTGTTTCAGGCCCATGGGGAAGAGCTGCAAGCTAATTTTATAAGTGGAGTTTCACTTTCTGATAATCCGAAGTGCTTTGCTTCATCTGGAGCCTTGGTACATCATGTGGATCAACATTACTTCTGTCCTTTGTGCACCGGTCTATTTAGGGAGTGTAATAGTGTGGATGTATTGGGCAAGACCCCTTGGTAATAACTGCCTATCCCCAGAAAGGAAGCTAATTGTGACATATCTTGTAGTTGAGGTGCCTTGAGAATAGCCTCAAGCATTACTGGTGATTTATGAAAATCGTCTGCAAGTCCCACAGCACACAGCCAAGCCTCTGCAAAATTCACTTTTCCTTCATTTGCTGTCCAGCCGTTCTTGACAGCCTCACCACTATCTCTGCAGACATCCCTTGTTGTCACCTCCATTAACCCATATGCTGTCTGTATAGCTCTGAATGTTAAAAAGGCTTTGCAGTAGCTGACCCATGGCCCTCCACCAGAACATGGGTGCAGAAGCTATCCTAGAGCTAGCCTGTTACACTGGAGTAAAGCCTTGTGTGCTTTATGCACAGGGTACTTTTCGTCATTAGCCAGCATCCCCATCTGACTGATAGGTTTTGCTTAGTCAAACCTAGGCAAAGGATACCTGTCTTTGTTCATGGCAACTGGGGAACCACCACAGAATGGAAAGCCCCCTCTTTCCTCCTTGCTGGCACCATATCCTCCCTCTGTAACCCCTGAGGGCATCCCAGGTCCTGCCCATGTTGTCATTCTGTCCTACGTAGGCTGTCCCGTAGATGGGTCCTCAGGAGCACAGTGGAATTAAATACATGTTTCTCCTTCAAGGAAAGCTTTCTCTCATGAATTATTTCAGTTCCAATATTCTCCTGAAAGACTTCACCCCAAAGGGGTGACTGTCCCCCCAAAGGGGGAATAGTAAAAGTTTTGTTTCAGGGTGTTTGATGCTGATGCAACTCCCTGCCTTCTACAGTAGTTGTATCCTTTGACACAGCAGTTCCTAGAGCACATTTTAAGTGCAAATCACCCTCAGTTAATAACCGTTTTTGTATTGCTTCATTTCACATACCACACACTAACCGCCCCCCTGACGCAGCATTTAAACTCTCTCCAAACTGGCAATACACTAGTAATTTCCTTAGCACTCCCCCCCTCCCCCCCACTTAGAAATTGTTAATTTTCCTTTTTTTTTTTTTCCCTTGCATTTTTCAGGAGCTCAACTGCATTGCTATCATCACAAGCACCTTTATGGAGAGAGAATTTGGGACAACTTCCACCATCTCAGCAAGCATTTCACTCCCTGGTTTAACAGAAGCCACTAGTCTGTGGTTTCCTCTTTAGGTTTTTAGCAGTCACTGTATTCCTGGATTATAATCCCATTCTGGTCACTATCTCTTGTTTTTCATTCCTTCTTAGACATAACACAAAGAGCCACACAGTCACAGATGAGCACTTACTAAGTATGCACAGCAGCTTCCCCCACTACAACTTGGCCATGAACATAGAGCAAATGTTGCTTTCTCCATCAGCGCTTCAGTCTCTCTTCTTAACCATTTATTTGCTCCCTGGAGGCTGTTTATCTTAGGGATGTAAAGAGCTGGTTTGAGTGCAGATCCTCCCAGAGTATCTGTGAACTGATCTCGGGCACCTGGTGATC
This sequence comes from Gavia stellata, assembly GCF_030936135.1. Lineage (NCBI taxonomy): Eukaryota > Metazoa > Chordata > Aves > Gaviiformes > Gaviidae > Gavia > Gavia stellata. Next base: position 20,471,403 of record NC_082595.1, read on the forward strand.
TCCACGTCAGGTGCTGCTCTCATGCCGGTGAATCCTCGTCAGGTGGAGTTCAGACACCCAGGTTGTTGTATGTACGTGATTGGTGGTGTCAAGGCCTCACTGCAGCACACAAATAGCTCACGCCACTGCCAGCACACATCTCTGCTTGCAGCTCCAGGCCTTCAACCTCCTTTCTTCTCTATTCTCCATAAGGGATGATGTGATGCGTTTGCTTTCCAGTTCAGGGTCCTGTGCAGCGCTGGCTGGCTCACACCTCCCCTGCCCTGCTCCAGGACCATCTGCCCTAGCCCAGACCCACGTTGGCTTGGGGTCAGCCCCCACCTTCCTCCAACACAGGATCAGTGCGGTGACCAGCTGGTGAAACTGGATACTGTCTCCCAGCTTCAACCATTGCATTTATTTCCTCGCTCTTCCCTCACTATCACTCCCCTAAACATCCCTAGTGCCAAAACCACTGGAGCCCTGCTGCAGCCCCCCTTGCTGCCATCATCTTCTGGTGCATCTCACATCCGGCTTCACCATCTCTCCAGACCACCACCATGCTCAATGCCCCTGCCACTGCCTCCGACAGGGCACCAGCCACAGAGCCCGCCAGCTCCATCTGAGGTAGCTCCGCTGCAGGGGCACAGTGTGACCCTTGCCCAGAGCCTGCAAGGATGGGTACCTCTCTCCCCTCATGCCCACTTTGCTGACAGGGAAACCAGAGGAAGGAGACTGGCACCACGCAGCAGTAGGGGGGACTCAGCCTTCCTGTGGGCCACTGCAAATGCAGCAGCCAGCTGCCAGCGTGGGTACAAGTGAGTGCCCTAGAATCCCACTGCCATGGGGGATCTCTCCTGGCACACAGGAGAGCGGCAGAGGTGCCTCGTGATGCTTGCTTACACTGTCTCTGCTCATGGTCAAGCAGGAAAATGTCTTACATGCATCAATTCTGGAGGGCATGATAGGGAGCAGAGAAAGGGGGCCCATGTATCTTAGGGGACGGAGGGAGATGGAGGGATAGTCCATCCATACACAGGTACAATCCAGGCACCTGAGTGGGGAAAGGCATTTTTCACATCTCCCTTCTGGCACCGCATTATATTCTGGCAGAGCTGTGGAAATTCACCTGTGGTGTTACATCATTGGGGCCTGGCATAAAAAGCTGAAAAGGAAGAGGCTTCACCAGGCACCCAAGCGCTGGCTGCAGGCACAACAGCGTGGTTGGAAAGGTACTGAGACGGCAGTGAGTCACAGGTCACAGTCACGTCAGAAAGGGGATACCAGCTTGTCCCCTCCCAGTCAGGTTTCAGAAGGAGTTGCTGCCTGGCTCCTGCTAGTGGCATTTTCCATGCAAACTTGGCAGCACGGGTGATACCCAGGATTAGCTTCTCCTTGGGGGGGAAGGGAAAGCCAGGTGATACTTGGGGTCGTGCCAGCCTGATCCTCACGCAAAAAGAAGACCTGGCTCTTTCCAGGCTCTGCTTCTTTCTCTTCCCTGCATGGGAACCATGTCCCCCAGTGGGGACAGGCCAGGAGGGCAGAGGGGGAGTCAGAAAAGCCTGAGGAAGCTACTGCTGTTGGCAGATATGCTACCTAGACTGGCCCGATGCTATGGTAGTGAGGGGCATTGCAGGATCCCCCCGATACAAAGAGAAAAGTGGCCACAGTAAACGGTTATTTTCTGGGGCTCATCCTTCCTCTCTGACATGCTCCCGCTCCCCCTGCCTTGCTCGGGCACCGTGCACACACCAACCTCACAACAGCTGCAAACTCTCACTGCTTGTACAGAAAACAACAGGCCAGCAACCCCCCTCTGTTTTCTTCTAGCTTAAACATGATAAATGTCAAAGAATTACTTTGGCCTGAAGTTCAGGATGGACAACAGTGAATGTTAGGCCATGGTCAGTTTTAAGGCAATTATCTTACATTTTACTGTCCTGCAGAGCATCCGTGTCCTGCCCCAGGAAAGGGGTATTGCCACCTTTCCAAAGGCAGTAGGCTAAGCATTAGGTCTGCAGAGTTCAAGGCAGTCTGTCTAACACAGCATGCAGCTCAAAGTCATGATTTCACATGAAAAGAGGAAGCTATTCAGGAGCATCTGGGGCAGAGGGGCTGCAAATGAGGACTGAGCTATCACAGGCGTCAGGGAGCTGCAGGAGAGGCGCAGAGCTGGGGCCCAGGGCTGGACCAGCCGGGGCTGAAGGGCAGGAGTGCAGAAAGAGGATTTGGGCTGGATGAGCTGCAGGTAGGAATGACGGTCACGAGCTGAGCTGCACGGATGACATTTCCATGGTCACCATCTGCAATACACCTGCCTCTTGCCTCTGCCCTCGGTCTATCCACCCTTAACAAGCCACAGTTGTTTGTTTGTTTGTTTGCAGCAATTTCAAACCCAAGAGTAAAGCTGGAGTTGCCCGGAGCGGTGCTACTGTCCACACACTGGCTGACCTCATGCATGTATACGCCGGGAAGGTATATGCACCATACAGTAATGACCCAGGACCTGCAGCTTTAAACTCCAGCTATAGGTGTTGCGTCAGGTTATGTAAAGTTCAGTTGCATCACACACTGTTGCACAATGCAGCCTGTGCCTGACGGCAGCATGCCAAACCCTGCTTCATTCATCGATCAGGTCTTGTTGGCCGCACAAAGCTGGTCAGGAGAGAGGTGTCTGCTACGCGGGGTACCCCAGTGTGGGAATGGCCTCTCCCAGCTCGCCACACCCTCCTGAAACGTGCGCGGGGAGCTGCCACCCAGGTCTCTGTTGTATTTGGCACAACAGCAGCACGAGAGCCCAGTGAGTGAACAAGGGGCGAGGCGCCCAGGTGGCCAGCTCTTGACCAGAGCTGAGACCACGTCTCCTTGGAGAGACCCGCTGCTGGCACCACTCTGTGGGAAGCTCTGCCAGGCAAAATGCACCATTTCAGAGCCCGGTACCCCCTCACCGATGGTGTCCCCATGCAGCACCTCTTGCAGATGGTCTTGGCCAGCCCAGCCCAGCACAGCACTGAACCCAGCTGACGTAGCCCGCGCACTGCACATATCCCCCTAGGATCTGCAGAAAACATCTCTAGATCGGCCAGGGATAGAACGCCACACCAGCATTGCCCTGCTCGAGCTATTCAAACCATGGGCTAATGGAAAAGATGACAAGTGGCCCTCCAAGGGCCAAAGGTGATGGGAATGGCCTGTCCAAAGCAGCTGGAAATCAGAGACCACCAGGAGCACACCTGAAGCCCAAAGGGGGTTTGCGTCCATCTCTACAGAGCCCCTGGCTCCCACCCCTGCTGGGCTCCTGTGCAACACCCCTCCCTGGACGTGCTGGGTCACCCATGGTGGCAGGCTTAGCAGTGTTCAGTGGATTTGCCGCTATTGTGTGAAATGCTGCCTTCTTGCCAAACGGCTCCCCTCCTCTGCTAAAAGCGCAATCCCGCGATGACCCACTCCAGGGTGCGGCATTGCAAGCAGTGGCCCATCCACCAGGCTGAACTGGGTGAAAGCCCTACGGCATGGGAGGGTCTCCTCTGGGAGGGGTGTGGGGGACCTACCTGTGCAGCAAGGTGCTCTGTCCCCCTCCAGTGGCAGATACCTTCAGGAACCAGCTACCAGGCTTAACTCACCTAGCTCATCCAGACACAGCTATTTCATACTTTCCACAGCAGAGCATGAGCATTTGGGGCCACCAGGCAGTGCCACACATCATAGCCGTGGTGGGCTCCAAAGCCACCAAGGCATCACGCCAAGGAAGTCCTCGCCAAGGAAGGTGCCTTGGCAAGAGGTCCAGTAGCCTGTGGGAGACCTCAGCCAACCACAGCCTGATCCTGTGCAGACGTTGCCTTCAGCACAGGCATACAGAGCTTCATGGCTTCTATATGCACTTAAGAAAAACAGAGTTTTTGACTTCGGTTTCTTCCCTGCCCAAGATACCATTGCTAGAAACAAAGGAAGGAAGTCCGCAGTATCTCTGTACACAGAACTACAAATTTGGTCTTGGATTTGCCATGCCTGCAGTTTCCTCATGGAGCTGTAGTTGAGCAGGGACACGGACTGGTTGACTGCAAGCCTGCCTGCCTCTACAGTACATGTCCCTCCATGATGAAACGTCCCAGCTTTTGTGGAAGACCCCAAGAGAGCCCAGGACAACAGGGATCCACCATTATGGCATGGAGATGCTCAGGTGATTTTCCTAGGACAGTTGCTGGTAAGGGGATAATGCAGCACAGGCAGACACAAACCCAAGTCCCCTGCAGACCCGATCACCTTCAGGCAGCAGGAACATCCTCCCAGCTGAGCACGAACTTGGCATAGGGAGGATGAAGGTGAGAGGTCTGGGAAGATAAGGGAGCCCGACAGGCTGGCACGTCTGGTGTTTTCCCTCTGTGCAATGACAGAAAGAAAACACGTCCACACCCTCATGACTGATTTTACCACCAAGATATTGTACATTAGCTGCAGCGGGAACACACGCCAGGTAAGAGAGTTGCAACCAAGCCACGGCCCAACTCTCCAGGAGCTAATTGCTCCCTCCAGGAAGGCACCCAGCAGCCACAAGCTGGCTTCGTCGGGCTTGCTCAGGCTGTTGAGTAGGAGGAGGGTTTAATACCAGTCAGTCAGTGGTGAACTGTTTAAGATGTGAGGGCAGGCTGGGCTGGACGAGGGCATGGGGAATTTGTTGGACCTACTGTGACCTCTACTGGCTTGGTCTGAAATTGGTATGCTAGTTGGCCTGGTCTCGCCAGAGCATGGTGGGAGCTGGTCCCCCTGCTGCAGGGCTCCCAGGAGCTCCCACACTGCAGTCCCTGGGGATCACTGCCTCCAGCACAGTCTTTGTTCTCACTCCTGATGCAAACATAACACAACTCCCTCAGCTCCTCTGAAAAGAAAATCAGCCTTTATTCCTCACGATGACATCCTTCTGCAGTACGCAGGTATGCCAAGTTTAAGCTGTAATCTCCTCAGAAAGCTACGTGGGGTCAGAGAGTGCCACACTGAGATGAGAGATTTCCATGGAGCAGTGGTGTCCTGCTCCAAGCGGGACTGGTGGTTCATGGGCTCCCACCCACCCCAGGCTTCGCCCCATCCCGCTGCCAGTGTAGCCACTATTAGGTCTATGCTATGGAAGGGACCCTCTCGGGGGTGGGGGGGTGCAAATGATTCCCTGAACACCTGTGACCATGAGAGGTCATGACAAGTGCTTGCTTGGGTCTCCTGTGGATGAGCCTTGGAAAGGGCACCCTAACAAAGTGAGCAGGACAGCTCACCCCCTTCAGAGCTGCTATCTCAGCATCTGAGTCTGGATCCATTTTCTCCAAGAACAAAGCTGGTTTAAAAGTTTCCTGCCTCTCCCAAGGCTGGCTGCTTGTTCCTGAACCCATGCTGCAGCGTTCTGCCCTCTCAGGGATATATCGACGATAATTTTTCCTTGGCAGCAAAGCTGCATATGAAGCTCCTGCCCCAGGCTGGTGTTCCTGACCCTGCACTGCAGCTTGTCCTTCCTCCTGCCCCTTGCCCCCAGTGGTACCACTAGACTGCTGTACACGACCACAGAGAAAGCTCGTTCACTGAAATGGTTTGGGTTTAAAAAAAAAATCCTTCTAAAATTACAGCAAGTTTTGTGCCCCTTTGTAACCCATTCGGTGGTCCAGCTTGTAGACGACAGCAGTAGCAAAACCGAAGGCACAGTAAACCTCAGCACAGGGGCGGGAGTGAATGCTTAGGGACAGAAACCTCTGCCCATCTTTGCTGCCAGGCGAACTGAAGCACTGAACCACACCCTTGGGGTTTCATGACCCCAGAAGAAGCTGTTGCATCACTTCTCTTTAGCTCAGGGTTTTGATCTTTTCTATGCCGGCAGAGAGCAGGAAGCTTTCTTTTTTAAAGGAAATCTGAGCTTTCAGTTTAATCTTGTGTTTTTAGGAATGCCTGGATCTTAATCCAAGCCTGGAGTTTGGACTGTTTTAAATACATATTGTGTGACATTTCAGAGCTAGTTACATTTAATTGGTGACCCAGAGCCTGTTCCCACTGCTTTGTATGAAGTTTTAGGTTATAGTTTGATGAAAAACACTAAAACACACTCACCCACATACCCCTCTCCAGCCTCTACATTTAAAAAGAAATACGGAGGGGGAGAGAAGGAGGCAAAATCATTAGCAAACCAGTAGGGTCTGAAAATCAAAACCAGAGATTCATTGGTGGTGACACATTAAAGTGTCACAAGCTACTCCCATAAAAGACACTGCAGAACTAGTTTTGATCGAGTGTTTGTGCTTTTTCCTGTGGAAGCTACTGCCTCTACAACAACACAAATGTTTCTTGTAGCAGAAGATCTTTTCCAGTAGTTTCATAGTTTAAGCACAATTCCTCCTGCAGCACTGAAAAAGACTGAATGCTCATAGAGCTTCAATGGGGTTTGCACTCATCTGACCTCTCTTGTAATCCAAATACTCTTCATCACAGCGAGCACACCTTCCTCTGGGCTGTTTGTTCCTGCTAAACATAGGAGAGATTCTCACCAGTGCTGCAATATGTACTGAACAAACATGGTGTTGTGATTTAAAAATAAAATCTGGTGAAATGAAAAGCTGAGACATTTCAAACCTCCTAGAAGACATTCCTGGGTTACGGGGATGTCTTTGGAAAAGCCCAGACACACAGACAAATGACACAACACAACCCTATCAAGCCAACCTTTGTCTCAACCCATCAGACTGCTTCTCTCCCATATGATGTATAGTATGGACTTGTGGACTTGACCTTATTGTGATGCTTTAGAAAGAGCCTAGCCTTTCTTTAGCAAAGGGGATTGTCCACATAGATGAGGGGAAGTGGTTGGTACACCTCCAGATAGCTGACAGTGCTACAACAGAAAGTATTGACAGCAATGAATAAACAATGGTGAAAACCGCAAGGCAGGAGGCTACGTTATTACCCTTACTATTGCATTTTTGTTGCAAAACCACCTAGAAGAGTCAAACTCCCATCTTTAGGCCTACTGTGCAATTCTGACATACATATGTCAAAAGTTGAGGTCTGCCCTAAGCAGAGCATCAATGGAGACAGACAAAGGAAGAGCACAGAAAGGGCAAGAAAGTGATAGAGGGAGTTCCCAAATACGCGCCGTGCCCCATCCCAGGGGCAGCTGAGCTCTTCAAGTTGAGCCAGTGTTGGTCTGAAAGAAAACTTGTACCATCAAGAGAGTTATGATGATTGTGACTGTGAGAAAAACTATCCTACGATATCAGTCTTGACCTCACTGAAGCAAAGCCCTCTGAGTCCGTGAGGCAGGGTGGAGTGAAGCAAGATAACTTAAGGAAAAAGAGACTCAAACACTCCCAAAACAAGAGACTCAATAACAAGCAAAGAGTGACTGAACAGGAAGGCAGTTGCGGGCTCTGCCGTGGGCTGTAAGCTGAATCCCCAAAGCTGGAAAGTTCCTTTCGGTGTCCATATAAATATTTCTGTAAGTTATTTTTAAGTGTGTGTTTTGAAACTGAAATATATTTAGACTAGTTAAATGAAAATGTGGTTTACAGAAGGCTGCTTCTTTAGAAATTTCCCACGCTGGGGAGTCTGCTCGGCCATGCTTGGTCTGTGCCAGGGCTGCCCGGTCCTGTGGGTAGCTTTGCAGGCTGGCGCCATGCGGGCAGCAGCGGCAGCACGGGGCAGAAGCAGGGGCACCTCCCTCATCAGGGAGGACAAGATAGCCATGCACCATCCCTGGTTTTGGCACAGGAAGGCTGGCAGCCCGTGCGACGTTTCCATACTGCTTTCTGATCCTGGCATGAGAGAGCAGGGTAAGATGTGGTGCAGCACATGAGAGAGGAGAAGGGCCGAGGAGGAAATCCTGGATCAGGAGAAAGCAAGCTTTCTCCTTCCTGTGAGCCGCAGCCGAGTGACTTTCCCAGGGCGCAGCAGGGGTCACAACAATAGTCTCTTCCTGATGCAACACGAATCTGGGGTACTCGTCACGTGTGGTCTAATCCCAGAGCACTTGCCACAGAATCAGGATGTTGTTTTGGCCAGGCTCCAGCCTGGCTTGAGCGGCCAGCACCCTTTCACAGAAGCTAGGGATCAAAAAAGTTCATGAGATGGACAGCGTAGTCCCTCTGCCTGGTCAGTGGAGACTGCTGCCTAGGACTGCGGCATGCCATGTTCTGCCTCTCTGTTTCCCTGAAGGAGTTTCAATGGGTTGCAAACTTGTTTTTCCTTGCACATCCCAAGCCATTCTGCAGTCCTGCTGTGTACATGTGGACAGTTTTCTGTCCCATCCCAGAGAGAACTGCTTTGTGGTGAAGTCCTCCTACCTGTCTTTAAGGCTGAAGGAGAAACACAATTATTTATGCACTGGTTCACATAAAATAATTCTGGGAGTGACACCATGTAGAAAAATGGTTTTTCTTCCATTTTGCTTGTTTACATTATCTGTCCATCTCGTGAGCAAAATTCTCATAAGCATTCCTGTGGATTTCAGCTGGCTGGGTTGATTTAGGAAAAACCTTTTGAAGCTTCTCCGCTCCATCCTGCACAGTTGGATTGCTTTTCGGGGGAGTTCTGGGAAGTGCACATCCAACAAAACTGCTTTCCAGGACTCTGATTTTTCTTTTCCAGCTTTTACAGATAGTCCAGCTGGAACAGCAGCATCATGTATGCTATAGTTTAGAAATCTGACCTAGTTCCTTTAATCCATGCTAGCCACGGGAGCTCTCAGAGGGCTCAGAAATAGTGCACAGCCTCGCCAGGTCACTTGCAACACAGGCTTTGAAGAAACAGTTTCATCCAAGAGTAAAAACATCCTTTGAAGGATATTAAATTAATCAAAAATAGGGGGCAGGGGGGGACTTTGTGCTTAAGCAACAGCAAACTTCAAATGAGTCTAGTTTCTTCTGCAGATGAATGAAAGCTAAACTCTCTGTGATGCAGCCTACATCACCCTTCAGAGCTCCTTGCAGGGGAATTCCAGAAAACAGAGCGAAACGTATCTGGTAAATACAAATACAGGATTAACAGCAACTGACCCAATGACAGGACCCCAATCAAGCTGCTGAAATGAAATATAAAGCTTACAGTAAGCCCCAGATTCCCTGTTTGCTGTCCTGCATATCCCCAACGCTTGAGGGGCAATGTTCCCCAGTTGGTAGGCTGCCATCTGCGGAAAGGCTGCCGAGGGGGACGGCAAGACCGCCAAAGTGTTATTAAATCCCAAACAAAAGCAATGTTGCTGCTTTCTGCCCCTCCCCCAGCACAACCCTTCGAGGTCCAGAAGTCACCTCTCTGAACACCATTTCTCCTTCCAAAGTCATTAGACAAGTGTTTTGATGTTCCTTTTATTTTTCCCTAATGCACACAAGGGCTTCATTTTTTTTTTCTTTTTTTCCCAAGTGAGGGGTTACTCCTCATAATAAAAGGAAGGCTGAGAAACCCACTTCTAGGCATCCTTTCTCAGCATAAGCAGAGGTTTTTATAAACCATATTCATGGTCTGTTTGGAGTCTGGTCTCTTCCTAAGATGATAGGTGCAGTTTAAAAAGTCAGAGGAGGAGCAGACCTGCTCTCCTTCTAGTTGAAGCCAACGACAACATTTCTTATCCTAAATCACCCTCATCTTTTCCCTCTCTCATTATAGAAGTGCTTTTCCCAGGCTCCCAGCCATTCTCAACAGCAGCGCCCCAGCCCCCTCTGTTTCTTTTTTACCAGAGCTGGAGACTATATTCCCTTCCCATGAGAAAATGCCATTATAATATTTGCTGCTTTTTCTTTTTTTCCCTTCCATCCCACTCCCATTTTTGTTTTCTTTTGACCCCAGTGGCGCACTGGGAAGAGCTTTCCACCCAGCCATGCCCACTGACACCAAGCCTCCTGGCCAAGCAGCTACAGCTCACTTAAAACACGGTCCTGTGAACAAACAGTTTGACCAGTCCCTTGCCGTGCACCTTCCCCCAGCCTGGTTTGCTTCTCTGGACCTCAGGGTCCAGATGTTCCCACCACCCTCCTCACGCCTCCTTCGGAGCAGAGATAACAGTGTCTTGGGGAGGAAACCTCTGGGCCTTGTTAGCAATGTTGAAAATACATTTTGGATGCAGTCTTCATCTTGCAAAGTATCCTGACAGCAGCAACGTACTTGTCCCATTGCTTTGATCAGGCCAGTCAAGGAGAATATCAAGTGTAGGAAAAGGACATTTGCTAAGGTCAGCTATGAAAATTTAAGAGGTGGCCACTGCCTGCCCTGTGCCAAAATTCCTCTTCCTACTCTGTGCAAGGAAACATTTGAAGGATCACTGGAGTTTTGTTTTGTTTGTTTTTAGGCAACGGGAATTTCACTTTTGTTTCCCAGGAGTCACATGCAGCTGAAGGGGTTTTCCAAAACAAAACCCACCCTCCATTACAACATGCAAAGGGATGGGCCCAAAGGGCATTCTGATCGCACAAAAGCAGAAATATTATAATAATAGTAATAATTTGAATAGCAAGAACATTCAGGGTGAGACAGGTAAACGGTGAGGTTTGGAAAGGCGTATAGACCCTGCTGCTGCAGAGCTGATTCTGCCTTTGGATCCCCGGTGTCAGGAGAAAACCACCCCTGGATACAAGTCACCGCACAGCCTCACTGTAGGGGTTCATACACCTCTACCTGTAAAACGCCATCATTTGGCTGCGGTGAAGGGGAACCCCAACACCCCTGTGCACAGCCAGACCCTGCAGAGGCCGTGGGGCCGGCCAGGCGCCCGGCACACAATTTTCCCCACCTCCCTCTTTTTCAAAGGGTCCTTTCTTATCACACACCCCCCCCCCGCCCCACCTCCCCATTTCCACACTGCCATTCAAGGCAAATATTTCTCCCAGCCCCTTCGGTCTGGTCCTCCCCCACTCCGCTTTTAGGAGGCCCTTTTATCAGGCAAGATCACGGCGAGCCGGGCAAACATTACCTCAGGGGCACTGTGAATCGGGACTGGGGACGTGAATAGGCCCCACACATTCTCTCCAGCCTCTTCCCTTTCCTATAGCAACCAAGTTGGGAGCAGGCAGGTCACACAGCCCCTCTGTTGTGTGGAGAGCCCTGCTGGGGCCGGGGGGCGGCCATTTGGCCGCCCCGTCTGGGAGCAGGTCGCAGGGGGGACTGGGAGCAGGGGGCCCGGGGGGCAGTGCTCAGCCCTGTGCAAATATGGCGGGGGGTGCCCTGGCTCCCCGCTCGGGGCCTGGCCGGTGGCTGTGCCCCGCCAGCACCTGGCTCTCTCTTCCCAATTAACCCAAGCCATCTTTTCTGGCGCAAAAGGGAAGCCACTTGGCTTCATCCCCATCTTTTCTGCAAGTATCAGAGCGGGGAAAGGAAAGCAGCATAACAAAACCCCCCCCTGTGTCAGCCACAGATCCCAGAGGAGAGCACCAGGCAGAGGGGAAGGAAGGAGCCGGCGGAGCCTGGCAGATCTTTCCACCAACAGAGGCTCCTTCAGGTGTCTTGGAAAGGGATCCTCTGCCAGCCCACCCAACCCCCAGACACCGTGTGCGGCGCAGGAGCCACTGCTCGAGAGGGTCTCTCCAAGGTGGCACTGTAAACCAAGGCATTCTGCCTGCCTCTCCACGCCAAGTCCCAGCTCTCCCTGATGGACTTGTCTGGGGAAGCTCCTCATGAGACCCTCAGCCTTGATACACACAGCAGCACCAAGGTGGGGGATGCCTTCCTGTGCCACCGGGCTTTGACATGGCAGTACCTGGGGGCTGGCGTGAGCTATGCCTCCCACCAAATCCCAAAGCATAAAGTGGACCTTGTTTCAGTAGTCCCCTCGTCCTTCACCAGGCATGAATACCAGCTCCCTCACAGTACCCAGAAGGCGTTCTGCAGCCCTGAGCATGGACTGTCCCGCTCCTTTCCCCATCACAGGGCAACGTGCAGTTCTTCCCAGAGGAATTTGCAGTGCACAAATCATGTAGTGTTTAGCTAAAGATGCCAAAGGGCCATCTGACCTCTCACTCTTGACCTCCCACAGGTCATGTCCCTCTTGGCACACATTCCTCAGTGAGCGTGAAGGCAGGGTTTAAACATGGTTGCACAAAAGAACCAGGTCTCACCTGGCCCCATGGACCTCCAGGTCTGGGTGCCTGCAGGGGCAGCAGACAAGGCGCACACCCTGGCACCAGCAGCGTGAGCAGGGACAGCACCTATCGACAACCTGGGAATGGGAGGCAATCTGCGTTTTCACAGGGGAAAGGAGAGAGGATGACATCTTGGCCCTGTGAAGCTTTTCCTTGCAAAATATTTATGATCCAATGTGACAGGGCTTGTCACGAGCAAAACTCTATGTACAACAGCAGCCTCCCTGTGGCTCCACACGTAAGGAACAAGCAGAGTTGTGCTGGGTCAAAGTGAGCATCCATCTAGCTAAGTGCTCTGCCTCCAATGCTAGCTGATAGTAGATGCCTGAGGGAGAAGAGAAGAGCAGGCCAACAGTGATATTGCCTCTGCATGCTCTCCCAGGCTGATTGTGGCTCAAGACTTCCTGGGCCAGAGGCTGTCTTCACATCTAACAGTCCTTGAGGGGTGTTTTCTCCATGACTAGTCATCTTCAGGAGTCACAGATTTTTAGCACCCACCGTATCCTGATGCTTACCCAAGGGTTGTGTAAAGGACTAATCCCCTTTGCATTTCTACTCTGCGTGATACTGCTAACCCCTGGCATCTTAAATAAACCAAAAATATCATTAGTTGGGTAATTTTCCTTCTTGGAAGCATGATGATGTCTGGGATGCCAGAGCAGATCCTTTGCTTTCAGGCTTCTGGTAAGACACCAGTAATCGGTTGCACAGGCAGATGAGCTCAGGCCAGTGTCCTTTCTGCAATGCCCAGGTGTGGTGGGGCTTGCTGCCTTTCCATGCCAGAGCCGCGGTTCCTGGGGTATTGTGCTGATCTGTATGGGACAGCTTGTGCTTCTGTGAGGGAGCCCTTCCAAGACCTCCTGAAGCATACAACTGGCATCACAACTTCGGCCACGGTTTTGTCACTTCTACTCTGCTTTCCTATTCTGTCTTCTGCAGCCCTCTCCCAGAAGCCATTTCAGTCACTGATATGGCAGACCTCTCACAGAGGATGGCCATGGATGGGTGCAGTCCCTTCCGTGGGCTCAGCTTAGCCCATCAGACAGCTCCCAAGTCTAAAAACAGAGGCGTTGAACAGGACTTTGTTTTCCGGGATAGAAAGTAGGATAGATTGTAGACGTGTCAACATGAAAGGGACCCTGCTCAGGCATCAGCAGCACTATCTGGGAGATACTAGTCTAAGCACCTCTGAAAACAGCACAGGAAAGAGGTCCCATTGCGCCCTTTGGTTGCTTGCTCCAGCATTAACTAGCCTGACAGTTAGTTTCCTAATATCATACCTCAAATATTCATGGACACTTACGCATGCTAACCCTCATACCAGCTGGAGCTTTTTCAGGACCTGTGGCTTTACTCCTAAGGACAGAGGGAAACTGTCAATTTGAATTCTCATCTGTTTCCAAAATGAGTGTGTTGTGGTTATTTTACTAACTTTTTTTTAAGTCACAGTAGCAGCCACGAGGCGCTATGAATTGTACAGATAGCGAGGGAAGCATGGTCTTCCCAAAATTCTGTGTATGTGATTCATGGAGAATTATGACACTGACAAAAGGTGGGTAGGAGGGAGCAGCACACCAGGAAAGCGATAGTGACAGTGACTAATATCCTGAAAGCCCGGAGCCGTTTTGGTTCTTCTACCCATGCCGGAGACCCTCCGTCACTCTTGTGGTTTCCCAGTCATATATTCCACTTTCTAAAAAAACTTTCGCTCTCCCCCAAAGGCTTGTGCAAGGCCCACCCAAACAACGGAAGAAACTCACTGACCAGACGAAAACTGATTGCACCCAAAGTGCTGACACACACACCCCGCACGACCCAGCCAGGAGCCGAGCATGAGTGTTTTCCCCTGTTCTTGGGAACTTCACAGCTCAGCAACAGGATGGAAATAACTATGCAATAGAAGCGCATTTTAAAGTGGATAGTGCCCCTTCAACAAGTTGCTACGTCCTCTGCCAAGAGATAACTGGGTCTATCCTGGGATCTGTTGAGATGAAGATACAACATCTGCCACCTTCTGCTGGCTCAAGGGTATCCCTCCTTGCGATATCCCTCCTTGCCCTTGCCTCTCTCTTGCTGTGTGACAAGAAGTCAGCCTCCATCCCAACACCCGTGGCCATTGGCAAGGTTTGCACTCTCCAGGCAATGGAGAAAACCAGCCCTCTGATCATGGGCCAAAGACACCAAAAAGGAAGAGGCTGGGGGACAGCAAAGAATGGGTTGTTGGTTGCAGGAACAGTTTGCAGAGCCCACGACCTGCTCCTCAGGGGCCTCTGAGGGCTTCAGGAAAGAGAGGACATAAGAAGGAGCAGGTCCTGTGCCAGACAATGTGGTCTGGCAGACCCCAGGCTGGGGATCATCATCCCAGCTCCACGGGATGATGTGATGGGGTACGGCAGCCCCATGCGCACTGTAAGCTACCAGATGTTACACCAAGCGTGAGACACAAGTTGGCACAGTAATACCCTCCAGAATCATCCCAACCCACTCCAGAACCGGGCACTGCCCCAACCCAGAGTCATTGCCCCACACATCCAAGCTGGGACCACATGGCACACCGGGGAAGTGTTTGTGCTTGTTCCCAACCCCCAGCGAGGCTGGCAACCACCGAGAGGGGCTGACCACCACCACCGCCACAGCATTGACATCCTCAGCACACAGAGCCGCCCGCATTCCTTCCCCCTGACTCCAGAGCAGAAAACCAGGCACTGCCTGGCAACTGGCTATGTTATTTGGGGTTAGAATCCTGGCCAAGTTGGCAGGTTCAGTGCGTTGGCCACACTGCAGGTAGGGCTGGCTGCGTTCACAGCACAGCAGGAAGAATGTGCCACTAACAGGTCCCCAGCCTCGGCCCCGGAGGGCTCTTGCCACTCTCCTTCTACCAGAAAACCCTACCCTTGAGGAAGGAGCCTGGTGGAGAAGACAGCTCCCAGCACTGGCCAAGAGGATCTGGTGGTGGACTCTTTGCCTCTGCAAAGCTCATAGGCTCGGTGTGGGAAATTATCAGGAGTCCTGAATTGTCAGACGATGCTCCATCCTAACACAGAGGTGGTACTAGTCGCAACTTTTACCCTGAGCCCCACAGAAACTTTGCACATCCCTGCATCATTCTGAGCCTTCACCTCTTCACCAGGTATTCCCATGGAGAAGAAAACACGGATTTGTGATTAAAACACTGGGCTCAGGACTCCCGCCTCTGCATGCAGGAGGCAAGACCCTCCTTGCCTCAGTCCCCCCCCAGGAGCCAGGGCTGACGGATCACTGCCCCCTTCTCCTGGGCAATGGGAAAAGAAAGCTGATGACGGCTGTGTAGGCATCAGCCCCCATGCTTCCTGATGGGGAGCAGGTTAACATGTAGCTCGTGCGTCATATTTCATATTTGCAGTTTAATTAAAATCAAAGACAGGCAGGAGAATAGCAGGGGTGCGTTGGCTAAGGACCACTTATCCTGCCACCCCCATGCATGCAAAGCCTCCATTTGAGGCATCTGTGCCTCTCGAGGGACACATCCTCTGCTCCCGGACTGTGGGCAGAGCCCTCTCATTCCAGTTACCTCCTGCCCCCCAGACCTGCAATTGCCTGTGAATTAAAAGGAGCTATTCTTGCTACTTCTTTTGAAACCCAGAAGTTCCCACAAAATGCACTTCTAAAAAAAAAAAAAAAAAACACCACTATGCTAAGAGGAGCCTTCAGCAAGGCACCCACCTTTGCCTTCCTGCCTCATTGCCACCCACTCAAATCAGCAAGAACAGTAGGTGGCATTTACAGAATATCTCGCTGCTGAGAAGCAAAAGCACTAGGAAGGTGGCCCAGCTACTAGAGTGGGAAATGCAGCGGTCTGCAAGCACTTGGCCTAAAATCGAAGTGGTTTATTTCTGGTAACTCAGCCACAGCAGCTTCCAGTAATGCTCATAAAGCTCCTTTCCGCTCGGGAGATGGTGGCTTCCAAGGCCATCGCAGCTAGCGTTCCAGTTTGGCTTCCTTTAAAGCATGCTGGTGGTAGGCTGAAGTCAATGAGGGAGCCGAGGCTGCCCAAGATCCCATGTGGGGGACACCAGAGATTTCCTAACAGAACCCATGAGGCACTTTTACACTATGAGTAGTGATGATCCAACCTCATATGGTCTGGCCAGCATCCACGTGTTTGGAGAACGAGGGGACAGGATGGCTTATGAAGACTGCCTGTTCCTGTCATTCCTAAGATCTGCCTTATCCAGGCAGGGATTCCTAAAGACCTGATCTGAACAGGTTGCTCATATCACCTCACTCCCACCAAGCCCAAGATAGGGCAGTCTTAGCTGGGAACAGCTGTGGCTTTGCCTTACATCTGCTTTAGACCAAATGATGTCTTGCATCTTCACTGTCCCATGGGGAAGCTGGGATGTTGCCCGAAAGACATCTCATGGGGGAGTTGCAGGAACAAAACCACCGCACATCAAAATCCAGCCTAGCCCAGAGCTATTGTACAACCAGATCCAGTGACTCCACGCTGTAAAAATGCCACAAGCACTGCACCAAGGTGGACTGAAGTGAAGCTGAAGAGGGCATGGTCCAGCCAGCTACCACAAACCCTTCTCTTGCCATGCCAGACCCAACCACTGATTGCTAGCCTGTTCCTCACCAAACAGAAATAGGAGGTCTCATCTACCATGGTGTTCTGCCTCCCTGCCACACTGGAAAACAGTAGCAGGGTTGCCATCAGAGCACCACCTCCAGCGAGGCAGCTCTGTGCAAAGCATGACCTCTGCTTCCCACAGCACCCCTTGCTCTGTGTGGGGTTTCTCTTGACTGCATGCATCCAGCTCCTCACCATTGCCACAGTGCTGAGAACTTGACCCTGACCAAAGTCCCTGCAGATCCTGGCTCCAGTGGCTAAAGAGCACCACCTGGGGCACCTCATAAAGCAATTGGCTAATGCTGCTTGTTGGTCATTAAAAATATTATATGTGTCCTGCACTTCATTGTTCAGCTGTTTTCGAGGGTTGCACAACCACCCCTTTAGTCTGCCCGGAGTTTGGCCCCTTTGCATTTCAGCTTGTGCCCCCTTTGCCCAAGACTGAAAACTGCAACACACCAAAGCCTCTCTACGCCATTCATTCCACTATCACATTGCCCCTATTTCCTCTTCAAGCTACTGACAAGGCCACAGTGCTCCCTTGCTTGAGGCCATGCACTTTTCAAATTGCTCCTGGTTTTGCCTCCTGTCCTGTCCTTTTGGGGCTCAGAGCTCATCATGAGGCTCTGAACAGGGATGCACCACTGAGATGGGGAAGGATGGAGCAGCGAGGAAAGACAAAACCTCTGCCCATGGAGAGCACACCCAACAGGTACATGTAACTCTGCCTGAGCAGCATCCCAGTGTTAACAGACACACACATGCAAACACACCAGCAATGCATACACGTACCCAAGCACCACCGTTGATAACACCAGCACGCTGGTTCTGGAGCCCAAATCAAGGGACCTGCCCCTGAAGCTCCAGATGCCGCTTCCCATTTATCCCCCTTCCCAGGGATTCCCCAAAGCACTTGCTGCCACCCATCTTCCAACCCAAAAGTGAGAGCGGGAGCATCAAGCAGGTTGTCCCAGCAGATCCCATCTCCCACTCTGATAGGCAAGCACTGCCGGTTCACTGGGGCCAGCCACGGGCAGTTGCTAGCAAGAGGAGAAGGGATCTCATTCCCAGCTAATGTGGAAATGATGGGGATCAGCTGAGAGCTCATCCCCACCCCCTCCACTGCTTCAGGCTGTGCTCTGGCCTTTCCTTGGGGTAGTCATTTTAATGACTGAGCATGTGTCTGAATTTCCTGCCAAGTTTCAGTCACAGGGATGGAGAGAGAGAGAAATACGTGCAATGAAGGGGAAAGGGGAGCAAGGCAAAGGGAGGGAGAGATATGTTATCTTCAGCACGTCAGCTAGGGAAAGAAGGGCCTGAGCAAATGAAGGCAAGCAAAGCAATGTGTACTAGCAATGGGTGGCTTCTCCCCCAAGCCAGCCAAGGGCCAAAGCTGGGCAGGTCGGTGAGGTGCTGCAGCAAGGAAGAAACACAGCCAAAGAGCAAAGAACCCCAATGGGGAAGGCAGAAGAAGAAAGGGAAAAGGTGAATAAGGCTGTCAGCATCTCTCTCCTCCCCACAGAGTCCTAGTAAGCAGGAGTATCTAGGAGCCTTCAGGCCCTAGACATGAGAATTAGTGAAGAACCCAAAGCCTCTTCTACTCATGCCTCCCCACCTCTCCGATCCACTCATGCTGCTGCCCCCACCCCACCTCAGTTTGGACTCTGGGCAAATGAGCCTTGAACTTGTCCTGTCCTCCTGCAGTGACTGAATTTGCCCAGGATATGCTGGAAGTGCCTTCCCAGGTCAGCTATGTTTGTTGCTGTGGCATTTTGCCAAGCCAGGACCCGAGCGCAACCCAGCCTGGGCTTCTACAACCCACCTGCCTCCCTGTGGGACCCCAGATCGCTGGCCTGCAGTAGCCTCAGCACACCAAGGAGAGCAGGAAAAGCTGCTTCTTGGTTTTGGAGAGGGGAAAAAAATGGAGAAGCTGGTAAAAAGAGAAGAGCTGATGGCATCCGCAATGTCACCTCTCTGTGCAGACTTGGGTTCCTTCTGCCCTCAGTTCTGCACATAGCAACAGATACTATGTATTGATATTAATGCTGTTTTAATTCTTGTTACTTATTAGTAACATAATTGATACTAATAAACAGTGCTACCTGAGGACTGGAGAAAAGCTTCACAGCAGATCCAGAGGAGAATGAAGTCAAGGAGAAGAGAAACTCTCGCCTACAAGGAGAATTATGCTTCCCCCTGTTCCCCTGGTTTTATTTACCCCACAGTGCAAGACTCCTCTCAACAAACTGCTGAAGCCCCTGAGTCTTGACTCACTGGGCCAAGGCTGCTCACATCCAGCTCTTCCAAAGAACATCTGCCCCCTCCTGAGCACTGCAAGCTCTGCTTCGCGGGTGGGTACCCCATGCCTGCACCCCCCACACCACACTCAGCCCCCGCACCAATGCTCCCCACCACCCCACGGCCCCTCTGGCATATCCCGAAGAGATAGAGCTGGTGTCTTGGGCTTCCTCTTGCCCCGCTGGGAGCCGCCGTGCCATCCCCCTTCATGGCAGCACTGAGCTGGCCTGGAAACCACTTCAAGTGGCCAAGGAGAGGAAATTAATTCCAAGGCCCCTCTGCCATGAAGTCTGAGAAGCTAATCAGGAAACTTTATTAAAAAATAATAACGGCGATAAAAAGGGAGAAAAGTAAGCCGACTTGGAAACTGTTCAACTGCAAGCGCAGGGAGTGAGAGAGGACCTTTCAAATGCAAACACGAGCGAGCCTCCTGCGGGCCAAGTAGTGCTCGGGCAGCAGGTTGCAGTTATCAGCCCTGCCGCGGTCCAGCACCAGATCACTTCTGATCAAAACCAGCCCCCGCTGGCTCTTCTGGGAATGAAACACATCCCCTCGCCGCCTTTTGCCAGGATCAGTTCCCGCCTGGACGGCAATGAATGAAAGCGTTTCACAGAAGCTGGCGGTGCCTCTTCCCAGCAGTTTTCCTCTCTGCAGCCAGGGATTCCCCAGCAGCATGCCTGCGGCTTACCCAGGTCCTGATCTGTGGGCAGCCCACAGCTCTCCCAGCACCCAGCAATGGGTCAGGACCAGGATCATCTCAAAAGCCTTTTTTCAGATTTTTTTTTTAAATAGTGTTTACAAACAAAGCATTGCTCAGAGGCTCAGGGTGCACACCCGGGGCTCCCCGATATCACAGAAACCAGGTGGGGCAAAGTCTGATAACCCCGCAGGTACTTGCACCTCGTAATGGTATTTCCTAACCTCTACCGGGGGTACCCCAGTACCCTCTTCACCACCACTGCTAGGAAGGGTGAGGAGATGGGACAGTCCCGCTGATTTCCCTCTAGCCTGTTCTCCAGCCAGGGACCCAGAGACCCATGAACACTGCAAACAGTGAGAAGCCAACCCCTTCCTGGGGATAAGGTCTCGCGGACTCAGAAATGCTCCCTGAAGTCCAGCCTGTGAATTTGTGCAGTACCTCCCCTCCCTGCAGCAGTCCTGCTTCACCACTGGACATCACAGCTCTCCTGCACTAGTTACTAGCCTCCACCTATCTCTGACTTGGGCTGCTCTCTGGCCATTTCCTATCGTCTTTTTGGCAACCTTCTGCTTGGGTGAGCTTGCTCGGTTTGAGGGAAGGGCTCCCCTGATTTTCCTTCCCACTCTGGCAGGTGCCCCCTGGGTTGCCATGGAAGGAGTGCTCCAGCACATCCTTTGCTTCTCTTCACACTGCAGTCCTTCATCCTTCCAATGCTCACAGTTTGCATCTCTCACAGGATATGTGTTGTCTCAGCAAAGTGTGATGCTCCATTTTCCATCACACCTGGAGTACACCACGCCATCGGTGAAGCCCTCCAGGCAGAAAAAGGCAATTCAGCATTCCCCAGTGTTGGGACAGTACCTTTGGCATCAGCCCCTGGGATGATCCTGTCTGCATGTGGATTCACCCTCCCTGCTTCCCCACTAGCAGTTAATGGAAAAAATGGGCATTTCATGCAGGCAAAGCCCCTATGGCAGCAGAACATCCTCAGGCAGGATGATGTGCTCCTCCAGGGAGGATTTTTCTCACTCCAGGAATAAAGGAGATCCAGGCAAGAGGCAGGAGCTGAAGGGGGACCTCAGGGACAGACGTGGCAAAGCCACCACAGGGAGCAGAGCTACTGGAGAAAGGGACACCACCATGGCCTGTGGGTGGTTGGGGCCTCCAGGGCTCAGCCTGCCACATATCAGAGCCATGTCCACGGTTGGGCCATCACCATTGTACTGGGTTTGGCCGGGACATCCCAGATGAGGTTACGCTGTGGCCAGGGGAGATGGAAACCACTTTCCTGTGTCCAGTTAGTGCATGTTGCCCTTCACATTGATCCTGCCCATCCACCCCCTTTCCTCTGCTCCTCTGCATGCAGCTGTCCTACTGTGCTCACCACCAGCAGGGCCAGACCAGCTCCCGGGAGCCAAAGGCACCTTCCAGAGACGTCCTCCTGTGCCTGGCCAGGAGTGGGTTAGTCAGCCTGAGTCAATCCTGAGACAAATAGCCCGCAGCCCACCTCCCTGCAAACACAGTCAGTGCTGAGGCAGAGCATGCTGCTGGCTCAGCGCTTCAGGTGTGTCACGCACGAACCCACCTGCAAGTAGAAGAAAGAGGCAGGGAAACCATCAGATTAAAGAAACCACAAAGCCTGTCTCTGCGTCTCCCCATCCCTGCCACCTCTGGACAGGATCGATAGGAAACCAAACATCCTGTACACACACAGCATATCGTGCAGCAGGGACGGGAGCTTATCGCCCGCTTCCTTTGCGAGCCTGCCTGTACCTCCCAGGGCTCAGCCCCACTCCCAGCTCCACGTAACAAGTAGAGGTGCAAACAAACTGCCAGCTCATGCCGATGTCTTCACTCCCCAGGCAGCCTCCCGAGAGCTGCTCTCCTCCCCTTCCGGTCCCCGGGGCACAGTGAAAGCAGGAGAAAGTTCTGCTCCTCTGCCCCAGGGAGGAAGGAAAGCTGCAGCCCACACCACTGCAAACCCAGCTGCCTTCCCAGGGATTTGTTCCCCTCCAGGCAGCACCGGCCAGGCTCAGCCCCCAGTGCCTTGCCAGCGTGGCAGGGAATTGGTCCAGCCTCTGGGCTCGCCCTTCTCCCCAGCCCCAAGGGTGTCCCAGAGCAGCCCATGGAATTACACCAGAAGAAGAGGGCAGCAAGCATTTAGGGCAAAGGGGGTAACAGCCACTGAAGACCACTGACGAACACCTCAGCTAGGGGAAATTGGCACGGGGGTCCATTGTGCATGTCTTGGCCACTATCGATAAGATTTTTCCCTTGCAGTCTCTGTTTTCCTTTGGGCCAACGCTCACGTTTTTAAAGTCACAATCCCAGCACGAATCCATTGCTACTTCTGTTATTGCCACCCTGCGGTCCATTACACAACTGTATGTCTTGGAGTTAAAAAGCAGCTCTTGCAGCCACATTGACTGTATTGCTGCATGCTTCATCAGGGCTGGGAGCTTTCATCTTGAGGGAGAAGTGAAGTGACAGGTCACTGTGCTGCCTCTGTTAGGTTAAATGTGAATTTGTCTGGGGCTCTCCTGGAAAGGAGAGGTTGGGAGGTTGCAGAGAGGTGGGTGTTGGCCTCTTCTCCCAAGTGGCGAGTGATGGAACAGGAGGAGGTGGCCTCGGGTTGCACCGGGGGAGGTTCAGCCTGGATGTTGCAAGAAATTTCTTTACTGGGAGGGTAGTGAGACACTGGGGTAGACTGCCCAGGGAGGTGGTGGAGTCGCCATCCCTGGGGGTGTTCGGGGAACGTGTGGATGAGGCATTGTGGGACATGGTTTAACGGGCATCGTGGTGTTTGTTGGTTGATGGTTGGAGTTGATGATCTTACAGGTCTTTTCCAACCTTAGTGATTCTGTGATTCTGTGAAAATCGGTCACCTGGGAGCTGTGAAGTGCCTACAGGAAGGCCTGGACAAGGCGGAAAAAAGCTGACAGAGGAGCAGAGAGCTCACCCACACACCTCGAGTGCATCTCAAGCACTGAGATTAAATAAATCCCATGAGCAAGTTCTCCCTTTGCCCAAGGACACCCTCCCAAGGGAAAACACATGCATAGCTAGGTCCTGGAGGAGATGCTGCACCAAAAGCCACCAACTAACCCTTTGCCTTCACCTGCAGGCAGAGGAGATATTTCTACCTTTCACTGAAAGCCTGACAGGTTTCCCCTTCCCTCTGCAGCTCACTCTGCCCGGCAGAAGGGTCCTGGGTAGGGATGCTGAAGTGGCTACCCCAGTCCCCTCAGGCTCTTTGCGCACCTCCGCCCTGCTCCAGGGTGCCAGGAGATCATTATCAGCCACAGGTGACCCCTGGATTAGCTCTGACCACCCACCAGGCTCCTGCCAACCCACATCCATTATAAGCCTCCTCTGTCCTTGGGGGCAACCTGGCTTTCCGGACCCCCCTGCAAGTTTGTCAGGGATGCCGGGACACAGAAAGGGTGATGGGAGCCCTAACCAATAGCCCATGACGTGCTAATCCTGGGATTAGCCAGAGTTCAGAGGTTAATCACAAAGGTGTGGAGAGGAAGAGGGAGACAACAGGGACCATGGGAAGACCCAAAACGACTCCTGCGCCTGAGCAGCAAGCCTGGACCCAGGTTGGCTGCAGTTTCTGAAAGACAGCATGAAGGAGGCAATACTCTGAGAGGATGTTATCTCCCACCTGGGGTTAGAGGGGCTGATCCCTCCTGATTCCTGACCCATCTCCAAGTCACCGAGCATCCCCCAGGCTAGCACAGCCCTTCCTACAGGGGGGTGAGGAAACTAAACCCACTGGAGACTGTGCATGCATGGCTCTAATACAACCAAGGCCATGCAGGAACATAAAATGGGGATATGCAGGGCAGATATTTCAGGGGGTGACAGCAGGATTTACAAATCTTCCCACCCAGACTGATTTCTCAGACATCTCTGCAGCAGAGAGAGGCATCACACAGGGAGACCTGAATGGGCTCCCAAGTGGGAAGCAGCGCAAATGCTTCAACCTCAATTCATTATCAGAAAACATCGCTAATTTGCTCCAGCACAACCCTAGTAAGTGCAGTTTTCTGGCTTCCAGGCCACAAAGTAGCTATCTCCGCAGGACACCACTCTCGGATCAAGTAGTTTTACCCACCCTCGGAGAGCAGCCCCGGTGCCCAGCGTGGCAGAGGCAGCCAGCCCCATGCCGCCTGCCGAGCCCTGCTGATTGCAAGAGGAAGTGAGGGACGGTGGAGGGTTCCTCCCCAGCCAGGGTCTCCAGGCAGCAGCCCCCAGGGAGTGAGTGCTGTCGGCCCACCAACGGGTTCCTGGCATGCCCCTTGCCTGCCCTGTCACTGCCGCATCCCCAGGGCTTTCCTCAGGGATGTCATTAGTCAGAAACTTCGGCATATGACTGCACATCTGGAAGGAGTTAGATGACGAGAGCATCTGCCAGCTGTCTTCATTTAGGTTTGTTCATACTTGGAAGCGCTCTGCAGCGTGATCTGTAAAATAAAAAGTTGCACTGATTGACACGAGCCGAGGGTTTCCTCTGAGGTGCTCCCTGCCCCCATTGCCTCTGCCTGGGACGCCGACATTAGTACTTATTACATCCCAGAGGCTGGCTGCTGCGTACAGCGGAGGAGACTGTAAGAATAACGACGGCAAAGCAGTTAACCATCGCCTTTCTTCCTGCCAGAGCACTTCCTGTCGGCCAGCAATGTCCCCCCCAGATGACACCAGGACAGCCCCGGTGACACCACCAAGCCTCGTCACCCAAGGGGGACGTGGTGGGGCTTCGGCATGACGCCACTGGAAAGCCAGGGCCCGTCCCTCAGGGACTCCACCCCATGCAGAGTGCTGCAGCACAGGGGGGTCCCATGGGCTCTGGGGTTGCCAGTTCCTCCCCCACCCCCATTTCTGTATGTGGGGCTCCTCCAGTCCCCTTCCTGGGCCCCAGTGACCCCCTGAGATCATGCGTTTTGTCCTGCTGGCAGAAGGAAAGGGAGGAGAGCCCCCCGCCACAGGGGCAAGACAGGGTCTGGCGTCCCTCCAGCCCTTCCCTCAGACCTCCATGTGCCGGACTGGGGCGGCTGGGTGGGCAGTACTGCCTCCTCTCTAAGGAATGATATGGGGAGGGGGACACCGGTGCTGCAGGGCACACCGGCACAGAGTAACATAGCAGCAAGCATGCTGGCAGCGGTGTATCAGTGGGGATGTGCACCCTGTGTGACCACAGCTCAGGCATCCCTCACCAGTGAGTTTAGCCTAAATATCCCAGATACCTGCAACACCACTGAGCTCAGGAAGGGCTGCAGATCTCACTGGAGAAGCAGATGGGAAGCTCGGGGACCTCCCGCTTCCACACCTCGCATCAGTTTCCCATCTGACGCTGTTTCTGCAGCTTTGCCTCTGAGTGCAGCAGAGATTAACAAGGTCTGAGGTCAACCAAAGGAGACTATCATCAGGAGAGCAGTGGCTAAGCTTCACCGAATCTTCGTGGATTTGTCAACAGACTTGGGATCAGCTGTTCCCAATCTGATAATCCAAATCCCACACACACAGTCACGGGCTGCTGGGAAAACAGCTGATCTGTTTTAGGATCCCCCAGGGTTGGATCCTTCCCACGAAAGATGAAGCAGGACAGGAGCTTCCTGTCTATGCCAGCGGCCAACCGCTGACATAGAGTCCTTCCCAAGAAAAAGGATGCTGATACACAGGGAGGTGGGGAGGGTGGTAGGGAGGTGTGATGCTGGGAGAGTATGTACCCCTGCAAGAGTGCTGTGCATTCGCACTGCCATGCACAGCCTCCTTCAGCTTCCGCAGGGCACGTGTGACCTGCCCAAAAGCAGCACGGGGGGCTCGCAACAGACCCTGGGCGATCGTCTCGTCTGTGTGATACATGATCTCCCAACAAGGCTGCCAATGCTGGGCCCCAGCCAAGGGATCGTGTTCCTAAGGACATGTCTTCAATTAATGTCTTTTTTTCCCCATTTTGTTTAAAATTGGGGTTGAGCTGCTTCTAAACAGATGTGTTGGGGCAGCCAAAATATTTGCCTTTCTGCTGGCTGCTTGTTTGGCATCCATGCCTGGGCGATGCTGAAATATTCTTTCCTCCCACCCTCAGTGAATGAGAAGCAGCTTGGGAGATGGGGTGGGCACCTCCACTCAAATACCCAGAGAGCCAAATTCAGTAAGTTCCCTGCTGCCCTCATGTCTCATCTGCAACTTCAGGATCTCCCATGCCAGCTACGTGCTCTGTATGCGGTGCCTGGGTGGAAGCACAGGAAAAGTGAAGGAAGTTTCTCCCCTGGGCAATGCATCTCCTGGGGAAGCATCCAGCGCTGGGTCAAACGGACAGGAGGCCAGGGAAGGAGCAGTCATGGTAGGGACAGGGCAGCAAGCAAAGCCCTCTCACGGCACCGTGCCGCTGTGCATAGCAAGCACCACTCACTCTGCTCACCCTGCAGCCCCTGCAGCCAGCCCACGCCGACAGTGCCCAGAGCAGCAAACCCTTCATCAAAGGAGATGCAGTGGCCCCCACCAGGCTGTCACAGCCCCACACAACCCCAAGTCACCCAGGGGTTTTTCACGCACCCGCTCGGCAGGGGAGCAGCACCAGGGCTTATCCACCCCGTGGAGGGAGATGGCTTTGGAGACACCCCGAACTGCAGGAAGAAGTAAGGATGCACTTGGGTGAAAGACACCACACCAGGAGGTGCAGGACAGCCAGCACCCTCTGTCCCTGCGCTCACTGAGAGGACAGACTCCACAAAACACAACAAAGCCCCTCTGGGACTTCCACCCACTCAGGGACATTCTCAGCCCTGGCTTGTCCAGAAACGTGCCTTTGGAGACAATTTCCAGCTGCTCACAAGGAGGCTTCTCTGCACGCAAACCCTTGCACTGGGTGCTGGAAAATCCCCCTCCTCGCAGCCAGGACTGAACCCTGTGATTCAGAGGCCGGGTGGCCAGAGGGACAGTTTACGTGCAGGCGCTGATGAAGGCATGCAGGCGCACCGCTAGATCTGCGTGCCTCGGGAAGGAGCCGGCCTGCGCAGCGTGCAGACGCCCCGTGACTCAGAGCAGCCTCGCCAGCCCAGCGTCAGGCTCGGGCTGCAGCTGAGGAGCTCGCCTGCATCACGGACGCAGGGGAAACCTCTGCCTGTCTCATCCTTTTCTTAAGAGGCGTAAGTAATAGCATTGCGCTGTCCCCTCCTCCTTCCTCCCTGTGCAGCCACAGATCCATTCGTGCTGGCAGAAAACTGCACTCAGTTTTGGGGTTGGGAATGGGGCTGTCTCTGCAGATTTCAGCCTTCCGACATGCTCTTGCCACCTGCAGGGTTAAACGCAGCCCCCTGCCCTCACAAGAGCTCTCACCAAAGCTTCCAGAGCCTGACATGCCAGCTTGACTCTGCAACAAGTTAATAACCAGTGGAGGGAACATTAAACAAACTGCTCCAGCTCAGCACCCAGATTCATCCCTACTCAGTCACGCATCTGGACACCCATCCATGATGCAGACAACCATTTACCCCAAAGCTTTCAGGCTACAAACAGCCCGAGCCCATCCTCTGGCCCCAAGCCTGAGAGGCCATAGTGGGAGGAAGACATTTCAGCATTGCAAGTTCCTGTCCCTTTTGCTAAGTAATAACCCAGTGAGGAGAAATGCTGCTATTGGTTCACCCCAACCCCAGCCTGAGCCATCCCTGCCTCATTCCACCTTTGTTTTCCTCTCCTGTTTCCCAGGTTGCTCTTTCCACACTCATCACTGCCTGGGTCCAGATGCTCAGGATAGACCTAGATTCCACAGGGCAAAACACACCAGTCAGGTCAATCCCTGGATCCCATCAGCAGCTATTTGGGTCGCACTCAGGGGCTTATTCTTGCTGGTGGCTTATACAGCCACCAAACCCTCAGCCCTGTGACTGCAGCCCCACAAGATCAGGTGTCATGATCCTGAGGAAGAGAGACATTTTTACACTGGCCACTTGACAAATTGTTTGAGACTAGAGTAAAATTCACTTCTGAGCCAGCAGCCCACAGCTCAGCACCTCAGCAACATGGCAAGCCATAGAAAGCCCTTACCCAAACCAGGACGGTCAGGAGCTGACCTGGGAACATGTCTCTTGCTATGCTCTCACGTAGGTTTTTTTGAGTTTGGGTGCCAACTTTTTGGACCCAGGTGCTTCTAAGCTTCCCTTGATCTCTGTAGGCTTCATTGTTTCTGCCACACTGTTTTGTCTTCCACCACTTCCCTGAAACAGGACCCAGTCTCAGCTGGTCTTGTCCTCCAGCAGCAGACCTAAGCAGACCAGATACCCCAGTCCTCCACCTCAGAAAAAAGCGAGTTAGTTTCAATAGCAGTTTAGATGCCAAACTCCCCCGGGGGCCTGGTTTGCAGTGCCCCCCAGCTGGACATCTGCTCTAGACCTGATATTCAGGCTCTTAGCCACCCTTGAGTTTCTTGCAGCTCCCAAAGACTCAGCATATGGGGACCTGCATTTGGCAGTGGGTGAATCCAAACAGTAAGAGATGGGAGTCAGAGGCAAGGAAGAAGCAGCGGATGGTGGGACATGCTGGTTGAAGACAAACAGTTGACACCTGTGGTCAAGCTGGTCAGAAGTGCAGAGCCAGAGGGTTAGCATGGCCCATCTCAGACTGACACAGCACAGCACCAAACTCCCCCTCACTGTTCCAGCTGCACGGCAGCCCAGTGCCACCAAGGGTTTGAAATTCAGGTAGGCTGGTAGGTGAACATAAAGCAAGGTCTGGCAGCTGTATTGCAGATGTGTGTGGTAGCTCTGGCTGCATAAACCCCACATCAGATCAGGCTGGGGGGTTGTGAGAATAGTAGGGGGCACATTCACACAGCAGAGAGGAGATGTTGATAACCAGGGACCACTTGTGGACAGAAGCCCTTAGGTGACAGCAAACATGCCAGGCTCCAGCCCCCTGAAGGACAGGAGTCAGCGCGGGATTCATCCCTGTGTCACAATGTCCACGTATCTCCCTGCCCCTTCCTTTCACTGAGGTCTTGCCTCTACTCCTCTGCCCATGAAAGGCCAAGAGGAGAGGACAATGGTGTAGCAGCCTCAGTCACAGTACTATACTCCAGCGACACCCTGCAGCCTCCTAACTACTCCGTCTAAATGCCACAGCCTATAAAATGGGTTTCCACCAGTGCCTGGGGGATCGTGGCTGGGATCCATCCCTTCACCAATTAGAAGGTCTGCCTCTCCAGTCCTCCCAGTCCCACACGTCAGGACCAGACATGTCGCCCTGCTGTCTGGCCCTTAAGCCTTAAGTGCGCGAGTGCGAAGGTGTGAGGTGTAAAGGCGTAAAGGACAACCCTGCTGATCCCATGGCTGGGCCAGCACCAGCTCCTTCAGTGGATGGGCCTTCGAAGAAAGGGCCACAGAGCCCAGGAATATCCAGTTTCTCATCTGCGCTTCAGATCACTGTGGGCTCTCACCAGGGCCCACCAGCAAAGACATGGGCATGTTAAGAGTGTGCCCCACAGCAGCACATCTGTGACCCAGCTGCACACAGCTGGCAGCACTGGTAGCATCCAGACCCTCCCGAGGGGAGAGGAATCGCCAGCCCATGTGTGCTGCATGGGCTATCCCTCTGACTCTGAGTGAGTACCCGATGCCCTGCTTCCAGCCTTTGAGGTGGGAACTGGCTGGTCCCCTGTGGAGGATCCCCCTCAGCAGGGCTTTGTGTCCAGATGCCACCACACAGGAGTATCCATTGAGAAGGGAGGATGGTGGCAGGGCCTGGCCAGTTCTCTGGTCTCCACCACCTCACTCACTGCCTTGTCATGGTGCCCCAGACAGGCTGACCTCCAGTCAGTGCTCCCCCCCGAACACCCACCAAGATAAATTCCTTCCCTCTTAGCAGAAATGTCTCACGATACAACGAGATTTCCCTTGTTTCCTCAGTACCTGAGATTTAGGGTTTTGATTGCCCAACACTTGTCTGATGGGCTTGAAGGGAGCGGGAGGGAGGTCGAGACAGTGTCCTCAGAACTGATGAGTATCATCCCAAAACAGCCTCAAGCATGTCATGAAGGTCTGCTCCGAGTCATTCCTTGTTGAACTCAACACAGTCATACAGTAAACATCCCAACCTTCAACCCAGCAACGTCAGACACCGAATGTCCCGACTGGCTGCTCACATACACTACTCATGTATTACTAGAGAGCACTTACATCTTCATTACAGCATGAGAGTGGGATTGTATTTTTCCAGTCTGTTGTGAGTCAGTGGTGAGCAAGTGGGGACGTGTGGACTGTGTCCGGTGATGGTGTGCCATGCATACGCACATCTGGGGGAGTAATCAGATGCATGGCCACACTCTAACCTCAGCCTTCCTCTGTGGTCCCACACTCGACCTGGAAGCCAGAGACCCATGGCAGAGTCTGGCCTCGCTGACCCCAGGTGGGGTAGAGCTCTGGTTTCAGGACATCGGTGGGGTGAGAGATACTCCAATGTTCACTTCAGCCCTCACTATCCAGTGCCTTATAGGCAGGGTGAATGGAGGTGAGATGATGAGAGGGGAAGGATGCTGGAGAGGCTCTCAGTTCCCAAGGCCCAGCACCACACCCTGCAGTGCGTGCCCCCAGCGTTCACCGTTCCCAGCCCCGACGGCCCCTGTCACTCCCCCCGCACCCTCAGCTCAGTGGCATGTTGGGCAGGGCGTTTTCCAGCAGGTGCAGCCAGCGGGAAGCACGGGCATACTCAGCTGCAGGAAACAAGGCCCCGTTCCTCAGGAGTCCCGCGCTGGACAGGCAGAGATGACATCCACAAAAATTTGTTCTTTATTTGTAAAAGACCCTTTCTCTTTCCTTTACCTTTCCATACCCCCCATCTCTCTCTCTCCGCACCTCTGACAGCCCTCCTACCTGTACTCCCAAGGAGGAGGCTATGATAACAGCAGAGCTGGATAACATCACTTCTCTGATGCCCAGAAAGCCTTTGGTATGTTTGCTAAGAGCTGTCTCAGGGTAGCCGCAGCCCAGGCTCAGGCAGGCTGAGACACGGGGGAGGTTTTCTGCCACCCGGATCTCCGATGGGGAGGATGGGGATTCTCCAGGCTGGGCAAGGTGTGAGCATCGCCACCCCAGGCCCCTGCAGGTAAACTCCAGGGGTGAGATGAGGTGCAGCTGCTGGGAAGCAGTAGGTTTTGGCTGCCCAGCTTGGCAGGATAGTCCTCCCAGAGGAAGAATGGCTGTATCTTAAGAAATGTGAAGTTTTCCCATATTTCCCTACCAGTGCATTTTCTACCCCACCTCACTTACGTCAGACCTCAGGGAACAGGCAAGGAGCAGGACCACTGCAGACAGCAGTGGGGCGAACCCACACACCCTCTAGCAGGGCAACCATCACCCACTGTTTCACACCAGTGAATGCTCCTCCCCGGGGGCCAAAATGCCACTGAATTTTTGCAGGGATGGCTGCTGCATGGCCATGGGATGGATGCTGCCTCCTCCCCAGTTCTGCCAACAGGAAGGCCAGGCAAACCCAAATCTGTAAACAGCCCACATCCATTTTGAAAAATCCCTTCATCAGCATAATAAATCTTTCCTAACAACATATATCGAGGATATCTGTGCTCCCATGCTCTGTATCAAAGCTAAGGCCTCTTGGCAAAGCCAGGCCGGGCTGGCAAAACCTGCTTAGCTATTATGGCCTGGCACAGCCAGGGACCTTTGGCTTGGGGGTTTCACACTATTGTCTTTCAGCGGCTGTTTAACACACAAAACATAAAAGCAGAGAGCTGTTCAACCTCTACTCTCTGCAGAGGAAGCAGGAGTGAGTGTTTGCAGACTGCTTTTAGAGAAGACGAGCCTACTCCAGCCCACCACAACCCAGCCCTCAGCCCACCCTAGCCCAGCCCTCAGCCCTCCCCAGCCCAGTCCTCAGCCCTCCCCTTCACTCCAAGCCAGGGAAAGGGCTTGCCGGCCCCAGCTGTCTCTCCACCCCAGCTACCTCGCCAGATGTTGGCCATTAACAGGGACCAGCATGAAGCAGGGCTGGCCTCTGGGAGCAGCCTCCATGTGCTGTTAGTGGTACGTCTGTGTGAGCAAAAGCGTGCGTGTGCAAGCCAGCATGTGTGTTTGCAAGTGTGTCTCCAAGGGCTGCAGTAATGTAGCCGCTCCTTTGGCCCGCTGCCAGAGGTGAAACATCTTTCTCGCACATGCATGCTCTTGGCTTTTTGCTCACCCTTGCCCCCTCGCTGATTTGCAAAGCCCCAGACTCAGCTGACTCAACAGCTGAACTATCTGGAGGCCCAGAGCTGGAGGTCTCCCTCCTCCTGGGCTGCGTTAACATCCAGCACACGCTGCTTTCCTAGCACGCGGAGATGCCAGCTTCTGACGCCGCTTCCACCGTCCCCATTTGGCTCACTTGCTCTTGTCAGCCCAGCTCAGCCTCACACACATGAAAAGTCCAGCTTTCTGATTCATCTGCCATGGGTCCTGAGGAAAATGAATCCTCAGCTTTCGTCTTCTGAGGATGGAGTGGGATCTGTTTACTCAGGGAGGCAATGAAGTAATTTTTTTCTCATTTATGCCAATAGCAGAAAGCCATTTCAAAGGGAAAGGAGTGGGTTCAGATCTGGCCTCAGACAAAAGTTGAATGAACCCAGACCAGAATCAAAGGCAAACAAAGCTTCTGGGTGGCTTGTCCATAATACTGGTAAGTCCTGACCCACGTTCTCTGCTGCCCCGATCAGAAAAAGACTCTCCATTATGGATAGTGATACAGCCTATGAATCCTGGCTCCTTGTCCCCACTCCTGGCCACCCAACCTCACCCCCTCCCACTGCTAGGATACAATTCCAGCTGTCCTGCCTCCCGGGGGCCTGCTTCATCCATTAGGTCAATTCCTCTGCTAGAGCTGGAAGGGGAGCCCTGGAGTCCTGCTCTGGTCATCTGGCATCAGTGTTTGAAAGAGCTCTTCTTCCACTGAACCCAGCAGGGGCTGTGGAGATGCCTAGGGATAAAGCAAAAAGCAGGGCTGGCTTCATCCATACGCATCGTCCCTTCAAAACATGGACACAGGATCCTCAGCTCATGCCCAGCTGAATGCCAGGTGGATCTGAGGTCAGGTACATCTCAAAAGGATGGAGGAAAAGCCTTTGACACAAACTGAATCTACAGTAACATTGTCTCTAATGTAAGGTTTTTTCTCCTCAAAGCTTCGTCTGGTCTTAAGGTCTTCACCATTTGGCATTTACATGTTGCAGCACAGCACCCCAGCAGATGCAGCCAGAGTGCATCAGACACTGGATGACTGTTTAGGAAGATGAGCAGAGGCTTGTTGCCTTCCTTGCTGCAGGCCCTACAGCAACCACTGCTCCCACTGTTCAGTTGTGAGGAGCAGCACCTGGGAGGTGGCTGGTAGAGCCCAGTGGCTGATATCGTCAGCATTTCCACAACTTTCTTGGCCACAGTGGGTCAGTGGTCCTAGCGGTGGCCCCAGCTCCCGCACAGACCTCTGCATGCAGCAAAAAAACCAGCAGAGACATGGACAATGTATTTATGAAAACCTGTGTTGCTAAGCAGACATGCAGCTGGGATTCACACCAGTTGAAGTCTCCTTCATTCCACCTTGGCTCTGTTCCCAGATACAATGAGTTGTACTCAAGGAGCTGAAGGGTCCTGCTGCCAGATCTGCGTCCAACAGAATAGGCGTGAGGGCGATCCATGGTCGTGCAACCCCCTAGGACTGGAAATGTCATCACTGACTTCACTGGGTGCATTTCACTGCTCTCCAGAACCCCATAGAGCTACTCACTGACATCATTCCTATGGCCGGGCTTGGCAGCGGCAGTGGGGATGAGGCCCGCAACAGTCAGCAGGCCGGGGATGGTCTGCATGGTTTCCATATGTTAGTTCTTTCTCAGGACTCTATCTTTACTGCTCAAAAGCCTCAAGTGCCCTCTTTAGCTCACCAGTGCAACAACCGTGACTGCTGCTGTGTATGCAATTTCAACAGATCCGCAGCGAGACACCCTGGGTAATGGGGCAACTGACTGGAAATCCTTTAGCTGCTTCTGCTATAGGCAAAGGGAAATTAAATGAGTCATCCATGCAGAGCCCTTCCTTTTTGTTGAGTTGGCTATGAAATGTAAGACTTTCCCCGCTGCTGGAACACTTTCAACAAGTCACAGCAGGATTTTGGACTGTAGAAACATTTGTGCTTCCCCAAAGGTACCTGTACAGTGGGCAAGTGGGATGTACAGGCACATGCCAAGGGATGGGCAGAGGGGAAGGGGAGAGGAGGAGGGACAGCTGGAGAAGCACAATAGCAGAGCACTGCTCCAAAAATTATCAGTGGAGAAAGAATAAGGGTTGCCATTATTAATTAACATCATTACATCCCAACAGTTGAGGTTCACAGTATCCATAAAGCAGACTGGCGGTCACAAGAAGCTTCCTCCCAGTAACACTTCTTTCCAAAAGGAAGTTAGAAGAGAACAGATTTGACTTTATCTGGAGCCAAATGCACACACCAAACAACGGTGTTCTCCACAAATAGCCAATGAGAGTGGCTCTGCATCTCAGCACTTCAAAGACAGAGAAAAATAAAGGCTATAAGTAATGTAACAAAAAGGATAAACATAACTTGCCCTAATGAGTGAGAGAACTAGCTCCTCAAACAGACTAACAAATTAATGTATGTGCATAGAATCACAGAGCTACATGTGTTTGAAATGAGGAGAGATTTCACTGCAGTTTGGAAACTGAGACAGGTGAAGACCTCCACACACAGTCTTGGTCAGGATACTAGGAACAGGGCTTTACTTTCTCATGAGAAATACCACCAGACTCCTCATTGATGAAGAGGAAGATCACAGCTCTGTTATCTCAGCCGGAAGATAGTGCTTCCTACAGCCTAGTTTCTCCTGGCACTAGGATGTGTCATCGGGTTCAGCAAGGGAAAGTGCCAAATCTTGAATCATCAGGACTTCCTGCTCGCTCTGCAAAGACTCAGAAGACATCTTTCTAACATCTATCCACTTCTTGTTTCCTTTTTCACCATTCTGTTCATATTAGATATGGGTAGTCAGGCAGAAAATATTACACAGCCTGATTTCTGTTACCTGTAAAACTCCTTTCTGTTTTTTCACTTGCATATACTAGTAGGCAAAATGCTTATTGATAACTTTGCAGTGCATTTTTTTCTCTATGAGATTCAGCTGGTGCAAGATGATTGCTGGTGCAGATTCTTTTCTGCGAATAAGACCAACATGTCTGGACTAGATCTTATGTGATATTTCTCAGTAAGCTTTTTTTTTTTTTTCCAATTGGAAAAATATTAATTTACTGGAAATGAACCTTTCTGTGGAAACTTACCAGGGCTGACAGATCACACAGGTCAAGGTTAGGTACCCAAGAAGGATGTGGGAGACCCAAATTCATGGTCTGCATCAAATAGACCAGAGAGCCTGATTCATTACACTGCTGTGGTTCTGACAGGATGAGGCCTGTGCTCAAATCCCTCGCCTAATGGATACTGAATCCCTTACACAACACAAAACAGCTCTCTTGGGAAGAGGGAGAACAGCTCCACACAGACACTCACAGGATGGGGAAAATGTCCGGGATGCCAAAGACTGAGACCTCAGTCCCTGCTTCAAGCCAAGCACATATTTAAGCAGCTCTCACAGCATCTTCAAAAGACTGTGTGCCACATTGCCCACAGTAGTCTGGGTGGCCACTGAGCTCACTATTACTACAGCGATCCTCACCTGGCAGATCTGACCTGAAGTACTGCTCACGTGTCCTTTCACTCAAGGGGATCAGTGAGGACAGCTGAGCTGCTCCCAAAGCACAGGCCCAGTCGCTAAAGAGCTGAAGCAAAGCACTGAACTCCTGCAGAGATCAGCCAGGTGCCTACTACAAGGGTAGTCAATGGTGACCACAGGAGATGTTAAAAACTGTCCGGGCAGCCAGATGATGAGCCACGTCATTGCTGAGAAAACAGTGGGACTTAAATCTCCTACAGAGCCAAAGTTCCCACCGGCACCCCCAAAAGCAGCTGGGATTTCAGATGCTCCAGGCTGCCTGCTGGACACCCTTCTCCTCACAGGCCCTGGACAGTCCCTGTAGGCAGCATGCAAGCTGTGCCACCCAGTGGCCCCAGGCAAGTATTTTGTCTCATCCTCCCCCCAGACCCCACTGCCTAAGCAGGTCCCTAAGCTGGTAAGAAGCCATCATCCCCAGGAAGACTGAAAAACAAGACAGACTGGAGCAAATAAAAGCCACGCTGCACACCCACTCCTCTTCTCTCCAGCAGAAAGCATATGGTATTGGTCCACAAGCCACATCCTGGTCATTCAGCCCTCAGTGTCTCAGCACTCCTTATCAGGAGCACAGCCCCCACCACAAACCATGCTCCACCACCACCATCAGCCAATAACCCTGACTCCCAGCCAGCCACAACAGCCCAATGGGCCAAGAACTAAATAATAAACCCCTGGGTTTTCCCAAAGCTCAGACCTTGTATCCTTTTTCTCTACCAACCTACACCCGTTAGTGCAAAAGGCCACCTCTGGAGCTGGACACCAGCTGTGGGTTCATTTTGCACAGGGAGACCTCACTTTCCTAGCTGCAGGGCCCCAGAGCCTCTGCCTGCCTGCAGCAGCCCTGCAGTCACGCACGCATTTGCCATCCTGTGGGAAACTTGGCTATCAGAAGAGCTTTGCAAGCTACTCCCAGCTGCTCCTTGGCAAAGCTGCTTTCTGGAGGAAGGAATTCCCCATCACTAGCTGGTTGCCATAGGCTAAGGAAGGCTGTACCTTGCCGGTGCTCCTCCTGCTCTTCCTCCCCACTCCCAGGTGCTAGCCTTCGCCCAGCCGGGGAACAATCCCTCACTGCCCTGCTTCGAGGGCAGCGGCTCCTGGGCTGCAGTACCAGCCCTCCTGACTGCAGAAAGGCTCTGTGCAAGGCAGCTGCCCCCAGCTCTGCCCTTCCCATCCAGCCCCATCCAGCTCCAAAAGCCCTGTTGGCAGAGTGCCTCCTGGCTCCTGAGAAAGCATCCCCTCGGGGGCTGCTCCTAATTGGTGGTTTCCTCCTCTTTCTCTTATGTCACTGTGTTTTGCTTCCTAGCTCATATTTTATAAGGCTGGTTTTTAATAGGCTGTGCAGGCTGCCAGACCCGAGTCTACCTCCAAACTTCTACTACTGGGAGAAAACGTCCTGTCTGCAAAACAGAGGATACCCATGGCTTCACGTCTGGATGCAGGCAGGGCCAGTGGGCCCATCCAGAGGCCAGTAAGAGCTCTAAGCTTTGAGGCTTCAGGCCTTCAACAATTTGGGTAGTGCCCAAGTATCACAGTGATGGGCGCTGTAGCCCAAAGAAGACAACCTGGGGATGGTTTCCAACGTGCACTCCTGAGATCTGCTAATCCATGGTATGGTGTATGTAATGAGCAGGTGAGATCTTCATGGACTGTAAACAGTCTGAATATTACCTTCCCATCATTACTACATCCTCCTTCTCCAGGGGAACACCAGCTGAGACAGGGAATAGATGAACCCAAAAATCTGCCTGAAATGCAGACAGATTTTATTGCTGTATGCCCCAGCTGCTGACGAAGGAGTGACTGGACCCAGGTAATTTGCCAGGACATGACAAACACACAGGAGGAGCCGCCTTCTTCCTTCAGGGGGCCAGGCATAGAAGACAGAGGCTGGCAGATGCAGCATGCTCCCCTCCCACTGCCTTGGTCATTTGTGTCCCCGTCCTGCTCCTGAGAACCTGCCTGGCCTCCACAGACAGCCAGGAGAATGTTGTCTTCAAGGCTCCTTTGGCCCTTTCTTCCCATGCGGGGACTTGTGGGGTGGTCTGGGCAGCAGAGTCAATGTACTGAAGCTGAACACCCATCACACAACAGAGGCAATTGGGCCTGGCAGCATCTTTCTCCTTGCCCTGAGAGCAAGTTCTGGCTCTGACAGGGATGTCACAGCAGCAGGACTTCCATCCACCCCATGTGAGTCTTCATTTGTCTGAACAGCTGATCTCCACACCTGGGGAGCAGGCAGGGATGGAAGCACATGGCTATGGTTGATCAAAGCCACAAGCTATTCTCCAAGAGGAAGCCCAGGCTGAACTCTGCGGGGGCAGATGCAGTCCAAGACCCTGGAGGCAGACTGTGGTGAGGAGGAAGCTGAAAAAGCCCCCCGCACAAAATCTTCCTCCCTCCTTCCAGCAGACTGGCTCCCTTGCCAGCTGCTCAGCTCCTCACCTCCAGATCTCCACCAGCTCCTGGGCATGAGCAAATCTGCAAGTTATCAAACCTCACCTGCTTCTTTGCTCATATCCAAACTGGGGAGATGTCACCCCTCCCCGTTCCCACATCTCACCCTCATCACAGTCCCATTGCTGCTTAGAAGGTTTCTCCTCTCTGAGGAGCCCACACACAGTGTGACTACTGAACCCCACACACGGCTGGCAAGTCATGAGGGGCTGTTTGTGCTCGCGCTCCAATTTGCAGAACTGGCCAACATACCGTGAATTACGAGTGTCAGATATCACAGGCACATCTCCAGCTGGATTTTCCATTCAGAGGGGAGGTATTGGTTCAACAAACAGCAGCAAGTGCCTCCCCAGTGTAAGAAAGAGGGTTGACTGTCAGAGAAGGGTCAGGGCTTGATCCCCTGCATCCATCCCTCCTCCTCACTCACTTGTGAGCTGAGGATGGGTTGTTCTGAAGTGCATGGCCTGTCACTGCCTGCCAGTGAATATTCAGGCAGTCTATCTCGGTATCGGAGCCTTTGATCCTATTTGCATACAAATGTACTTGGAGATAAGTGGCAAAGGAGGGAGACAGAGGCAGGATTGTTTCTAGAGAGAATGGTGTGCCCTCTGCTTTCCCATGGAGAACTGGGAGCCCTGAGTCCCTTCCAAGCCACTGGCCTCACTGTGCTCTGGGGACAAGCCCCACCACCAAGCCTCGGTGCCAGGGCACCAAGAAGGAGCTCTCAACTCAACCCTGTGAATGGCAGAGCAGGGTTTATTTAAGTGTGAATTATTACTAATTGCTGCACGTGTTACAGCAGAGCATGGAGGTTCCAGCTGAAATCACGATTTGCAGGCACAAACATACATACAGAGAAGTTCATCTCTGCCACAGAGCAGATGCTGATGCAAAAGGTCACAGCAGGGAACAGACCAGAGGATGGCTCAGTCAAAGCTGAGCGCCTCAGCTATCAGGTAACACATGTAGGGAGGGAAAAGCACTGGAGGGAAGCGGGGGCTGTAAAAGAGAGCAGGTAATGTACATGGGAGACTCGAGCAAAGACATTCACCGTGTATTCTTGCAACCAGAAGGCATCCTGATGAAAGCATACAAAATACTCACAAGGAGAAAGACAACTGGGTGCTGCTGTTGTCCTTGGACACACAAGAGTGAACAGATGATCAGTAAGATGAAGAAGCGACCAGTCCAAACTTCATCAAAGTAAACAATTTCCTTCACATAATCTGTGATTAGACTAAGCCATCCCTAACACAAGAAGACTGCGAGGCCAAGAATTTAGCAAACCTTGCAAAAAGATTGGACAATGATGTGGATGAGAAGGAAAAAGAACTGTAATAATGATAACTAACAACGCTTTTGGAAAAGATGCTAAAATTTGTACTCCTGGTCCCAATCCCATCTCTAATGGGTAGGAACCAGAAAGTGATGTTAAGTGTGGAACAGATTATGTTACATCTGCCTACTGCAAAGTTCTTGCACCTTCCCCTGAAGCATCTGGCAAAGGCATCAGAGAAAGCATCAGAGCATCAGAGACAGCATCCTGGAATAAATGGATTTTGGGGCTCACCCAGTTTGGCCATTTCAAGGCTCCAGTTTTCCAGGGTCAAGATTGCAATCTCTGTATTTGCATATACAAAGTCTTTGCAGACACCAGTGAAGTGAAGCCATTTGAAGTAGCATTGCCAGTGCTTGTGATGGGTTGTGGATCTCATTATACTGTTCCTGTTTTTTCTTAAAGCTCCAGATCCTGATGACAGATGGTTAGGTGAGAAACACATTTTCTACATAAGACAAGTTTCTAGTCCTCTTCATTGTGGGGAAAA
The DNA here is from genome assembly GCF_030936135.1 of Gavia stellata. Lineage (NCBI taxonomy): Eukaryota > Metazoa > Chordata > Aves > Gaviiformes > Gaviidae > Gavia > Gavia stellata. The sequence continues at coordinate 20,511,145 of NC_082595.1, forward strand.
CTGAAAATTGTGCCTCCAATGCAACACGTTTTCTCATGAGAAAAGCTTCTAGTCCTCTTCATTGTGGGGAAAGCTACCAAATCTGATTCGAAGGCAACTCTAAGGCTCAGAAACCAAGAGGCAAAGAGAGAAAATGCAGCATTTATTCTTTTACAAAAGCTCGTGATTTTAAAGTTATCACAAATTTTTCTGGTTCAGCTTGAGACGTCTGAAACCTTGGGGCTCAGAATACTGAATTTAAGGCAATATGAACTGCTTTAAGCTCCCTCACATCTCAGTTCTTGCTAGCTTCTCTCAGTCGCAGGGCTTCTGCTCGGCAGCTCTTCAGAAGCCCTCCTCTGGAAGGTCTGTCTCCCCTCTGTGATGCTGGCTTTCAGAGCCCCAAAGGCTTTCCTACTGAAGTTGGAGGGAGTTGGACCTGAGGGTTAGGGCATTCACAACTTGCATGGGAAGCAAGTTAGTGCTCAAATCCAGGCTCTGACCTAGGTTTAGCATACAATGTGAACATACCCATGTACTACAGTCTTGTCCTGGGGCCAACGTCTTATGGCAGCATCTTGAAGGTGAATGTATGCATCTCCTAACTTTGTGTAACCTACTCAGTGAGGGGTTTCCAGTGTGTCCCTCACCCTGGTATGCAGATGTGTGAGATTTGCATCTCTGGCTGCTGCACACAGGCAGAGCTTTCCGGGACGGGTGAGTTTTCCAGCTGTTTTCTGTGCCAGTATTGCCGCCACCTGGAGATGAGAGGAATGAAGGGCTCCCAGCCATTTCCCTACCTTCATCCCTCTGCCTTTTCTAAGCCTCAAAGCACCTTCCTCTACTTCAGCTGGAGGGAGAGCTGGCAGCCTCCCAGCTCCTGTGGTTATGACATTCCATGCACACAGCCTGTTGTGAGCCCTGCTCTGAGAAGGACAGGGCCCTTATGCTCTTGGTAAAAACACAGCTCCTGGGCACTAAGGGATGCTTTGGCAAAAGAAAGCAACCCCCACTCAGTGCAGTCTCCATGCTGCACCTTCTGGGAGGAGGCAACTTGCCCTGGGCTTTCCTGTTCTTGTTAGTTTAGAATTTAAAAGTTGCAGATCTGAGCGAATGAATACACGCTTGTGTGTTCAGTAGAGCCATGCATGTAAAGGAGAAGGGGTTTTCTGCACGTATTTTATGGCACTGTTTGGATATGGAGATGGGAGGGAGCTTATACACTGCATGTGCACGTGCACATTTTCATGTTGTCTGCACGTGTGTGCATGCGTATGTGCATTTCCATATTGTGTCTAATAGGCTCTTTGTTTCTCCAGAGAAGAAGGAAAAGGAAATCCGCATGTAATGAATCCATTTATTTTATGGAGCTCCCCTGGAGAGGGGCAGGGGAGCACGATTTATGCAAAAAAACAGGCAGCTGCTGTTCAGAGGGAGACATCAATCTGGTTTTGATTTTCATTCGTAAGTGGAGGTGGCCACACAAGCCAAGGCCTCGTAAACTCCCTGTGGAGGAGTGTGGCCCATTGGTGTGAGGCTGTCAGAGCCTATCTGGCCATTAGTATTGAACTGGTCTCCTCTGCATCTAATTCCCGCCCTGTTGTTCTGCCTTCCTAGGACGTGTTTCCCTATGCTGAGGCCTCCCATTAGAAGACACAGCCAGAGCTGTACTGGGGTACAGACTGAAATCTTTGTATTGAAGGGCAAAAAGCCCTTTACAGACCATCTGCAGTTCATGTCATAACCTAGTGTATACTCTATACTATTAAAAAAACCCCATAAGCAACACAACTTGTATGCTACAGTCCAGTTCCTCTCTGCCATTTATAAAAACACAAGGAGTGAGATGGGATGGAAAGACTCCTGGGCTGGAAGAAATGGCCTGGAAACTAGATACCATTCATCATTCTTTTTTCCATCCCTGCCATTTTGCATAACTCAATGCATATTGTCAGGGCTGTGAGTGCAAAGGGACAGTGGAGAGTTTCCCGGTGGGAAAGATGTCTTAACAGGGGCAGAGCTCTCGACAGAATTCTGGTTTATTATCTGATTCTTCATCAGATTAAGGATCCATGGAGCTTACCCATCAGTAGCATAAGAGAAAACTTCCCTTAGCATAATCTAACTCACACTATGACTGTCCCATATGACAAGGAAGTTACATTTGGCTTCCTGATGACCTGTCCCCAGCTGTCTGTTCCAGGCACAGCTCATATGCAAGGATCTAGCTCAAAATCTAACTCAAGGTCTGTATTCTTCACCATCACCTCGTGCTTCCCTGGTGAAGGTAGGCCGGTAAGCGGACAGACAGATATATCAATTCAGGAAACCAAGAATGAAAACTAGTCTTTTCTGAAAACTGTTCTCACACACTACCAGCAATTAATTACTGGACAAAGTTAACAAATTTTGTATTTATTTTAGTTACTCTCTGTAACTCAGGTCCCTACAGAGGACACAGATTCTCTAGTTCTCAACATAGAATGATATTTTTAGATCCTTCAGATACAGGTTGTCCTTACAGAAAACAGACAGCACTTGCCTGTTGACACTGATCTTTAAAAGATTTTTCCTTGGCAGAATTAAGGCCCAGTAATGGGTTAGTGAGAAGAATTTGGAAGAAGAGGAGTGGTTCACTTACCACTCCCTAAAATGCTGAAACCACATTGCAGGAGAAGGATTCATTTTGAGAGCTGCAAAAAGGAAGGTGGCTCATTCACATGTAACACCTTTGTTGATCTTCCAGGTAGTCTTTCCATGGCTTTCTAAGAACCTTCTTTGCCACCAGCTTATAAGACAAGCATGTTTATGCTGTGCTGCCAGCAATATAGCCCCTGGCATCACACTGCTCTTTACCAGGCATCTCTCATTACCAGGCATTCTGAACCTCTTGTTCCCTAGCATCTGAAAGGGAATAAAAAAAAGCTGCTTTGAAAGTCTAAAGGCCAAGTGTGCACTGATGTGAAATGCTGACTTTATAGAAGTGGCCACCAGGAATGTTTGTTTCTGAAACCAGTGGGATCAGGGCCTCTTCCTGAAGCCAAAAGTGGTAGTTCAACTGGGCCATCAGTTTTCAGGCCAAGAGAAGGAGCTGCTTTTACAGGCCACGCTGGAAAAAGTTCCTATAACACAGTCTGATCTGTGGAGGAATGGATCAGGTCACAAAGCTTCCACCAGCAGAAGCTTTCAAGGATAGAGTTGGATCCATTTCACAATTTTGTTTTGAAAGAGACCTAACTGCGCACTAAGTCTCAGAACTACTGGCCCTGTAGCAGAGACTAACAAAGATCAGCTGAAAGGCCTCGAATTTACAGTAAAGTGCCATTATCCACACTTGCCCCTTGAGAATCCCCAATTCAATGATTTTACTCCGTTTGAGAGACAAGACTGAGAACCAATGACCAAAACACTGTGCAAGCCAGCTGAGTAGCTAAAAGTAAACAGATCATCTTAATGCTCTCCTGTTTTACATTTTCCTTCCTTGCATATAAACATGGATATCTTTAGTAGCATTGCAAATATTGGGAAATGTTGAACTGATCTACCTCTCCACCTTGTGCATGTTTTCACTTCCACTTATCAAGTGCACACATTTTAAGTCATGTTATGAACTGAACATTTTATGAAATCTTGGTTGAATGATACTGTATCTATCAAAGTTTCTCAATGGTCCCTTCAGCTATAGCTTGTGCAACTCTTAATTTTAATGTGTTCATCTTCATACAGACCTACAGAGAATTGAGGCACAATTATGTCCCAGTTATGGCTAAGCCCCTGAGGAACTCAAAGACTAAGGCCTGTCCCACACTGCAAAGCTCATCCAGCCAAAGAGGGCTGCTGATTAATTGTGCCAGCAAAAATTCTCACGTAGATGCATTTCATCTGATGCAACCCTATACCGTCCTCATTTTCATCAATGGGTAAACAAGGGAATGGCCCTAGGCTGGGAAGAGAGGAGGCAGTAAATGATGCCCAGTCCAGCAGAAAGACTTCTAGACATGCAGACCATATTCCCACTAGGTGGCTCTGCCAATGTAGCTATGCTCTTGATCATTCAGCAATTACTCTAAGCTATTATTTCTCAAGCACAACCACATAGACCACATGTACGTACTCCATACTTCATGAATGGCCAGCATGCAAAAGCTTATTCTTGCTGTTCTCTTGGAGTTGGACTTTTGCGTCTAAAAATGTGTCATTTGGTTGGTCACAAGAAAAACGTGCTGGAAAAATCACTTCATGACTTGCCAAGGTCATGCAGAAAGTCTGTGGCAAAGCAGATAATTGAACCCAGGTGGCCTGCATCCTCAGCTAGTCACCTAAGAACACAGATCAGGTGCTGCATTAGAAGCAGGACAACCTGGAAGCATCCTGAGAAAATTTATGCCATCATCAGGATGTAACAACCCAGAAAACAGGAACCAAAATAATCCTGGGAGAAAGGGTGAGCTGCCATGACAGACAGCCACAAGAGCATGCTCACATATGCTACTGCATGGCTAGAGACATGGCATGCCGAATATCCCATAACATAGCACTACATATATTCGCGTGTCATGCTATAATATGACACCTCTTCTTCAAATAGATGGCTCTGAGAACAATGAGAGGAAATAATTTTCCTGCAGTATCTCTGAAGATCAAGAGAAGCCTCCATACAACTGGGGTGAGGACTACACAGTGGAAGTAGACAGCAGTTGTGAGCAGAGAAGGTTCCAGCCTGGCTGCAGGGCACCCACAAAGGGCACAGTAAATTCTACTACTCCTTACACAAAAGCCATAGGTCCATTGCTGCCTGAAAGGGTCTTAGTATACAATGAGGAAAGTTGAGAAAAACTTAAAGAGCCTAGTCTAGTTCAGCTGGTTGAGAACAAAGTCCCTTCTAGCAGCAAATAACTCAGCATGGCCCTGAATCCTTCATCTAGGAGGTAACTTTCATCCAACAGCTCCTCACCAGGAATTACACCTTTTCAGCCAGCTCTCTGCAGTTCCTACTGACTTGGCCTAATGAAAGTGACTCCTAATCAAGCCTGGTTTAGTAAAGTTCCTACCAGATCAAAACTGACCTCAGCTGGCCCCTGTCATTTCCAAAAAGCTCCTGCTGATTTGGTTGACTGTATGAGCTCCAGGAAAATTGCGTGAAAGCCCTGCATTGGAAAAGGGTAAATTCTCCCTGTTTGGAACACAAAGGAGATAGGAGCAAAGCCAACAGGAACAAAGAGTCAATTTGTCTAGATGGAAATGTCTGCAGCAACTCGTACTCCAGGGCTACTGACCCTGAGCAGGACACCAAGACTTACCCAGCCCCTCGGCCACTTTCTTTCTAGCTTTTTTGACTGCTCCAGGCATGGACACCAGCACAGCTTCATGGTGCAGCCACCTGCAGAGAGAACTATCCTTACAAAAAATTATTTCATCTTGCAAGGGGCCAATAATTTAGTCCCAAAGAGGACACTCAGAAGCACCCTGTACTTTGGAGATGAGCCCAGCAGGACTTTCATGCACTTTCCTCACCCCTCTCAAGCCCTTGGCAGAACCGGGATTCAAAATGATCGCTTTGATTAGAGGCTTATGGCCACTTAAGCATCTGACTTCCATGCATAGCCCACCTGGCAAGGCAGGCACACCTCCCCCAAACCCACGCTGGGCCCATAACATTTGCAGGCTCTGTGGGCTGCTCTGCTTCAGGGCCGAGGAGCCTGCCGCATTCCCCTCCAGCTGCGTCATCGGCAGTGTCATGCTCACAGGTTCAAGCCATGCAGAGAGGGTTGTTTTTATAACCCACTTTCTTTTAACAAAACTTTCCCAAGCTTATTCCTCTACGTTACAGTCAAGATCACCTGCTGCTCAGAGGGATTCAGATTCTTAAAGGAAAATTGCAAAAAAAACAGGAAAGATTGACACATACTGGCATCCAAGGAAGAAGAAAGCACCTTAGCACTAACCAGTTACTCCAAATACTGAGCTCTGCCAACGTCCCTCAGTCCTGACTGGCAGCTCCCCCCTTTCTCTGTTGTTGCCTGGTGTCACCACAACAAACTCCGTGGATGCTCCTCACGCTGACCTGCAGCTCTCCTACTATTCTACAACATTTTGCCCAGTAGTTGTCTTTAAGCCTTGATCGATAGCCCCCAATGCCACACTGACATACTGGTCTACTCATAAGTTAATCACAAGTCAGCTCTGTGATCCTGTAACCCATTCTGTTGGCACACCTTGGCCAATGACACCCCAACTATTCGTGTCCCAGATTCACAGCACAGCTCCTTCCATGCACCTCAGTCCTGACTCCTTTAGCCTATACAGACAGAAACCAGCAGATGTGGAACATGTAAGTTGCTCTGCTGTTATCAGTCCCACAATCTCTATAGTTCAGTCTTTTGCCTCTAGAAAAAGCTACTAGACAAGTCAGGGGAGGATGTAAAATCCACTTAGTAACCTGCCCACCATTCAAATTTGAACTGATATTAGTTTAAAAGCCTGAAACATTATGTTTATTCTGGCTTTCAGTTATGTTATTACTAACTACAGTGACTCCCCACATACTTGCCAATCACATACTGCCCATTCAAGTATATTCTCGGTAATATTAATGAGGACATTTAGTAGTGTTGCTCAGGTCTTTTCCTAAACTAAAAGAATTAGAGCACTTCAAGATTTCTGAGCAAATGAGTTTTCTCCCAATCATGCATTATCTTCTGGCATTCTACAGGGAACTTAATTTGCCATTAAGCTGCCTTTGCAATAAGCTTAGCTGGATCTCTCTGAACTTCCTTGCAGTTTCTCTCTAGTCTTGACCAACCTAAATTTGGCTAGTGCTCACATACTAATATTTAAAGCTCCTGCAGTGCAAATGAAAAAAACATGCTATAACAGGATTCTAAACAATGCCATTTGTTTTTTGTTTTAAATTTTTTTTATTGAATTTCACGCTCGTGAATCCACAGCCCTGGAGACCAAAGCCCTCTTCTTACCCTAAAAGAACTGCACAGGCAAGATGAGAACAAGTTTCTTCACAGTGTGCTGGAGGATCAACTTCTACGTTCCCTAGTGAGTTTAGACTCTGAGGAATATTAGTCCATAACTTCTTTGATTAAACTATCAATGAAAGCAATGAAAGTCCGATGCCTTTTTGAGACAAGGATATTCTCGCCCACTAGGAACTGGACTACAAAAAAACCAACTTATTTCACACATGTGCTGCCAAAGAGCTGTCAAATGGAAACAGTTTATTGTGAAATGTTTTTGTTATGAGAATGAATATTCACTCAAGAACAAAACAAAACCTATCAACCTCTCTGACTTTAAAAACAAAAAGCCCTCTGGCTAAGAGTTTCAAAGTTGTTCACCACCATCAGTTGGCTTGAGATCCAGGATCCAACAAAGTTCAAGAGCTGCTGCCCAGTAGGGCAGGGAATGAGATCCCAAACAGGTGGGGACCAGGTGTGAAAAAGTAGAAGGTTAACACACCCCATCCATCACTGGACAGCACATCTGTAAAAACGGAAATAAATATTAACTCAAGTCAAAATCTTGTCTGGAGATGAGCGGAATTCTCCCCAGTGGCAACTAAAGAATATCATGTGGTGAGGACTGCAGCTGAGCTGATTTACTGCTAAACTGTGCTTGTATGGCTGCAAGAGGCTCTCGTTCCCTCGCTGCTGAATTGCTTCTTCTCAATACAAGAGACAAAGAGTCCTCATGCTCTTCTGAATATCTCTCTGGTTCATTTTTCCAGTTGCAAAGAAAATGGTTTGAAGTTTCATTGTCTTGCCAGACTCATAAAAAGAAACTATCAAGTGCTAGCCAAATTGTGAATAACAGCATGTTTTATGAAAATCCAATTAAACTCTGGCCATCAGTATCTCACTTTCATCTCTGCCGAGCACTGTCTCAGCTTTCTTGCTGCATGCCAAGCTCATATTCTTCTCTGATTCACTCAGTGAGATTACAGTTAACAGTTTTGGTTTGTTGTTTTGGGGGGGAACGAAGGTAGAGTCCTTGTTTATACATTAGAACTGCAGGGTACCAGAAACAAGTATCTTTGGGACCAGAAGGGGAGTTTATTTCCATGTCTCAGATACCAAAATGTGCATTGCTTGTCATTATCACTCACACAAAGAGACACTGAATGCCTTTCCCAGAAAGAACTGACAGAAATGAAATGAGAATGCAATGAAAAGAGAAGAAGTACTGCACTGCAATACACTTTGGAAATCCTCATCAGTGCAATAGCTTTTCAGCTGCACAACATGGCAGAAGCCCATGTAGACCCTACAGCCCGACATATCAGGAGAATTGGAAAGTGTCATAAAAGTACTCCTGGTGCCCTTCTTTTCCCAAGGGAAATTCCCTTTTCCCTTATCTGTCTCTAAACAGATAAGGTATCCAGCCAGCTGTGACTCATATTAGGAAGCCATAAGAAATGCAAAAGCATATTGTGTTTTCACCTGACTGGCAAGGAGGCCAACACTATTATTTTCTAGCAGACTCCAAGTCTCTTCCAGGACACTGATTAATGAAAGTAAAGAATTCACTAAAAAATGCAATCCAACAGATTGCAAAGCAGAAAGCACATACAGTTAGGGATGAAGTGAAACTGATTTTAACAGACCAACAACCACCACTCTAGCCCATCTGATCTTTTTTCCAACATGCCAGTCCAGGAAGCAAGCTTGATGATGACTGAAACAAAACAAAGAGATGTCTTACTGTCTTGTACTGTTATCACTCTTCTATTGTCTTTTACTGTATTCTATTTAGAAGACTGTCTAATAAGACTGTCTCCTATTACTCACTGTAATTTTGGTGCTATGTGATAAAAATACAGTGAGAAGGGCAGTCCCTGCTTTTATTTGTCACGGTATTTGAGGATTTTCATGCTGAACAATATCATAAAATGCAAAAAAAATAACCTAGAGAGCAAATACGTTCTTACCAGATTTGCAAAATGCAAAGATAAATCGAGGTTCAGATAACCGTGCTCTGTTGATTAGACAAATCTGCCAGGACTTAGGGTGGTAGCAAACATAGGTATGTACAAGAAGTGCCACGTTCTAAACTTCTAACCAGCTGGAAAACAGCAGCATCACAAAGAAATACCACTCTGAGAGCTACATCAACAGCACAGTTGCCTAAGTGAGCACTCTTCTCAGAAATATTCAGAGGAGTTAAATGGCCAAAAGCCTCCAGAAGTGAAGGGCTTTGAGGCGAATCTAGCTGATATATTTGTTATATGGTGCCAGCATAATTCCCCGAAATGGCTAGAGAAAAGGGGAAGCATGAAAAGGGTCAGTTGGGAATATATGTGCGTATGGGGGAGGGGGACAAAGAAAAGGCAAAACTAGCTGAGAACAGGCTCCATTTAAATTGCATACAGACCTCACACAAAGCACAGAGAATTGGTCAGTAGATTGAAGCCATCTGGCTAGAGGAGCCGTAAGAGGAAAACCCTGCTGGAGATCTCTCCATCATGTCCCATCATGGTCCAACATCAGAGCACAGCACGGGCTTCCCCCACTCCAATCTCATGGAGCTAAATATGGGAAGAAGAGCAAGAAGAAGACTGCAAAGTTCATTGTTATGACAGAGCCTCAACTCTTCTCGCAAAGTATAAACCCAGCTGGCACTCTCTCCTGCAAACTATTTCAGTCTTGACTCTATGCCTTGTTACAAAAATCCCACTTCACTTAAAGTCTAGGTGTTTGATTCCTGGCTGGAACAGGCTGCAAAGCCTGCTCTGTGCTCAGACAGCCTCGTGTAAATCTTGACCGGAGAGACTGGAAGCTGAGTTTGCAGATCCTCCTGCACTCAGAGACAGCGATGTGAAGCTTACAGATGTCCACACTAAATACTCAATGAAGCTGTTTCTACTGTGACACATCAGTTTGCCAGAAGGAAGGACTGGGCTTCACTGCTTTTGCCTATGATGTCCCAAGACCTCTCTGGTAAACCTCAGGCTTTGGTGGCAATAAGAGAGAAACTGAGTCGAGGCTATACGTGCTGCAGCCAACAGCATAAAACACTGACATAGACAGCTGGCTTCAGGCTTTCATGACTTCCCAGTGAAAGACCACCCCAGGGCTCTCCTCATGTGAATGAACCAGAGGACTCCAGGTCTCCTCCTGCTCATCCTCGTCATTTACAAGCATGTCTGTTGTTGAAGGCAAACTCAGCATTCATTACAATCCAGCCTGGAAACATCTGAAGACACAACATTTTTATCATAAAAACATATAAACATGTTTTAAAATGTATGAAACATATTTTATTTTTATGGCCCAGATAAACCCTCTGACCTCAGCTAATGCAAATTAACACCGCTTGTGTTTCAGCACACTGGTATCTGAACATTCAACGATGTGGTGGTCTTTATGCCGATCATCCTTTACAAATTCAATGTTTTTCATTGTCTGTTTTTCTGAGGTCCCTCCTTCACCTGGGTTGGAAAAAAAAAGGCACTTAACATCTGGAAAAATTAAAGCTTTGGAAGTTTGCCGGTCTGATTGCCACAGTGTTGTTAGAGAGTTTTTGTTCCTTATGATTCTCCCATGCAGCCCAAATATTAATTGCCAGAGATCAAATCTCAGTGCAAGTGGTTCAGTTGTTTTCCATCATTTTGACTTGCCGATATGGAACATTCCCAAAATGTCAAAAGTTATTAATATTTTTAAACACTGAAAACTTACAATTTCTGTATCAGAAGTGATTTTCAGTGATCCTAAAGGTTTCTCCCTCTAGCATATGCCATCACTGAGGTATTTCAGCCAGTGTCAGCAATGCCACAGACACTGGGTATAAAAACAGTAGCAGTGAAAATATATAAGGAGAGGGGCGGGGGGGGAGAAACAGAACTGAAGTGCTCTTGAAAAAGGAAGTTTGATTAATTTTCCCACTGGATTTTTCTTGTTTACACTTAGCTTGAAATCTTGGAAGGAAACATAATGAAATTATTACTTTGTTATTTTACTTTGAAAAATAACCATATCCACTGGAAAAATAAGAAAACCTTAAAAATATAAACAAGTTATTTTCAAGTGAGTCGCTCATTCTCCTACCAGAGTGCCACCTCTCCCTGCTCTCTTTGCAGCATTTCCTTCTTACCATCTCCAGCCAACTTTTCATCCCCCTCTGCACTTCGAATTACTAATTTCTGTCCCAATATCATTCTCCTCCACCCTCTAAAGTCTGTTTCAGAAGCTGGTTGCCACTCTTTCACTACCACAGGCATTTGGGGCAAGCTGTTGTTGTGTGGAATGGGCAGGCCTTTCCTGCTGATGAGCATGTGGCCACTCTCGACCAGGACATGTGATTCATATACCTGAGATGAACCCTGCAGGAGCCTCTGGGCCCTGACACACTCATGACACTGGACAATCTTCAGAAAGGTTTCTGCATTGCAGTGGTTCAGTAGGATGAACTGCATTTTTGGTGCAACATGATTGTTAGTTATTCCCTTCTCTTAATCAGACTTAAGGGGGTTTTGTCACTTTTGGTTTTTTACAACCAGAAATTTGATTTGAACTATCCAGACATTTTTTATGTAACTATAAAATATTATCGTAATATGGTCTTTCTAAGTATGGACTACCCAACAGGATAAACCTGTGAATCTGTGTCTTTTTCACTACAACCAAGCATCCCCAGAACAGTTCTCAGGATCTGTAGCATTTAATATACATACACAGCCAACAGGTAATTTTGAAGAGCTCGCTAAATTTCGTCATTTGAAATCTTGGATGATCAATTGTTGGACTTGAACACATTTCTTCTGCTTTTGATCACCCAACATCAAATTACAAGCTATAATAAAAACTCTAGACATTTTGCAACCTACTTCTCACCAGATTCAGAAGGTTTCCTAATTTTTCAAGAAGGGGGAAGGGAGGAAGGCTGTTGGATGCAAAGTGAACACTGACCTGCACTGACCCCTTCTGGAAAGCACCAAAAATATACCATTGGAAACAAACCTGTACTAGTTTGAGGGGAGCATGTGGGAACTACATGACCCAATAGCTTTCTCCATCTCGATTTCTATGACTTTTAATCATGTTTGGTTGGAACAGCCTCAGCCTTCATAAGCTATTTGCACGGGTAAGGCTCTGGAGCAGATACAGATGTCATCCATTAGCATCCAATGCACCAGAAAAGGCACAAAGGACCAGAAAAGTTTCTTTGTAGTTGGAAGCAGAAAATAGTAATATGTTATAGGAAATAAGAAAAATGGCAAAACATATTCCATTCTTCAGACAAGAACAGAATGCAAATTAGTATGAAAAGAAAAACGGAGCCTTACAGGACATCTACAATGTTTAATCCCAAAGCAGTTCAAACAAGGGAATACTGTTTCTTTGGGAACAGTCCCATAAAATCTCTGGAGACCATAGGCAATTAGGACATAAGCTTCTCACCTAAAATACGATACTTCCTTGCTCCTGACCAGACCCACACTTGGAAGCACAGGTTTAATTTTAATTCCAAAGGAAAAGGAGTAATTCTTCAATGGCTGGTGACATCCCATTCCGTTCCTTGGAAATGTCCCATTCTATCTAAACTGGACGACGCTCTGCAGTGCTGACAAATCACAGACCATGGCTCAACTGACTTACAGAAAGAAAATCACTTTCTTTTCTCTCTTGTCAACACAGATATAGTATTCAGGGCTATTTTTCTTTTCCCCTGAATACAAGGGCTTGATGAAATAAACACGTACAAAAATTATCTGCAAGAAATCAGAAATATGTTAAATTTCCAAACTTGGAAAGAGATGATGGGCTTCAACTCAAATTGGCACATGCTTTGTTTGTCTCCTTGGGACTTGATGGTCTGCATTGCTAACAGTTGTAGAAAACACTCAGAAGACAAAGAAAACATCTCGGGAGAAGAGACAATTCGCTCAACCCAGAGACTGCAGGTTTTTAAGACAGCAACTATTTTCCTTCTTTGCATTAAATTATGTGTTACTTAAATTCTTTAGACACAGCATTTGTTTGAAGGTGAGGCGAGCAAGCAGAGTACTTACTGTATCTGAACTGCTGGCCTCTTTCTGTCCAACCAAAAGCCATAGTGCTGCTTAAGTATCTTCATCAAAAGTCCTATGACATGGAGAAACCCTTGAACAGCCCCCAACCCTCTGTCTGCATATCTTTACCATGGTGAGCCAACACTGTGCTTACCAACTGCTGGTTTCTATCCCTTGAAGAGAGTCACCCCCTTAGTTTTCCCCATCACAAGAGGCAAGGAAGCCAGCAGAAGAAAATGCATTTGATTTAAGCCATTGAATAAACTCTCCTGTCAGGTTGTTGCAGCCAAACTCCTTCCACTAGGATAAAACTCTCCGTATAAAGAAAAAAAGAAAAAAAACAAATCATAAAAATGTGACATCACTGCACCACTGTGCCTAGCAATGTTCCTTCTCCTCATAAGGAAGTTATCCCTAGACAGGATGGCAGTAAATATTTTCTTTGGCTCTTATGTTTAGGCTTTTGGACGAGCTAAAGCTTACCCTGCTTCTAGAAATCATTATATAGCATAACGCGGTGAGAGAGGAAGAGGTCTCTTCTGGCAAGCATTCTTACTCAATTTGTTCTCTGAATAACTGGGATGGCCCTGTTTTCATTGCTTGGCATAGAGCACAAGAATCTGGACAGAAGCCCTGCCTTCATTCCCGTTTCTTCAGAAAGTCCCAGAGTTGAGTGTTTAGATCTGCCACAGAGAGAGATTTGCATTAATTTTCTGGTCTGGTTGCCTGTTCTATAGGCTAATGGGATGATAATACCACCTGAAGAACCTGTCCAGTTTTATCCAGGACTACACTAACAAGTAAAAAGCCTAGCCCCATTGTCCCAGAGGAGCATATATTTTCAAACTGTACTGTAACAAGAAGGAAGTCTAACAAACATGAGGAAGGAGGTGGAATACATCCTGAGACAAGATCACATATTATTTTACATTATATTTTACATTTATGTCACAATTTATATTTTATATCACATTTTAGCTAGAAACTCAGATAAATGTACAGAACTTCTTGCGTGAACACTGTTAACCACAGATGGAATAGAACAGCATGAATGTCCATCAATGCACATAACTCCCAAGGGATTTTATGTCACTCTGTTAGTTTTGCTTCCTGGATTTTTTAAAGAGTTGAAATGACAAAGAGAAAGCAAACAAACACTTGGGGAAATCCCATGAATGACCTTTGCTATCGAGTACAGTTCAACTCAATCTCAAGTATGCTCTTCATGAAGATACAGCATTACCATCTAAAATTAATCATTTGTTGGCATCTAAAGTCACAGCTATCTGATGCACCCCCTCAGCTGGCACCTCCAGGCTACCTTCCACCAAAGGCAGGTGGAAGAAGCTAAGAGATGAGGCATGCTAAGAAAGATGATGGAAAAAGTGATCTCTCCGCAGCCTACAAGCTGCCCAAGACCTGCCGAAGGCAAGTGATGTTGAAACAAAAATGGAAAGCATCTAAACTGGACCGACTGGTTACAAAAGTAAGTTTACAGCCCGGTAACATGCTGCTTCAAATCTTCACCTGCCGAATTACATGAGCCAGTGCAGGAACATGCACTGACCTCAGCATCCCTGGCAGACACAGATGTGAAACAGGCAAATTTGAAACAAGCCCCTTCCCTGCACCCCACAGCTGGCCTGAAACACCCCCTGATGCAGGGTGTTTCAGCCTATCCAAACAAAGGAGCCTTTCCACCACATAGTTTAAGCTAAACCACCCCTTGCTCTTCCTCTCACTGGAGAGCCAGGAGAGACTCAGGAGCTGTGGCAGGAGTGCAGCTCAGGCTTCCATAACACAAAGCCAGCACTACCTCTAGATTCACCTCCACCCCAAGCTGATACAAGCGCAAAAAAACCCAAACCCCTAAAACAACAACAAAAACTTAAAATAAACAGAAAAACAAACGAAAAAATAAGGAAAACCACCCCAAGGGGAAGATGCTGGGCAGAGGGAGTAACAGCCTCCTGCCTCCTCCTTCCCCTCAGGTGACAGGGGCGGGGGAGAGCCGCGCATCAAAATGGCGCCGACAGAGCCCGCCTTCCCGCCGGCGGAAGGAGTGACGGCAGCGCCGGCGACAGCAAGATGGCGGCGCCCAGCCTGCTGCGAGGGGGACTGAGGCGATTGTTCACCGGGCTTTTCGGAAACGGCTGGGCCTCGCCGCCGGCCCGAGCCCTCCGTGAGGGTGAGTCCGGGGGTGGCCCTGGGCGCGGAGCTGCCCGGGGGCCGGGGCGGTGCTATGGCCCAGGCCCCCGGGCTGCCCCGTGCCTTGTTGCCTCACCGTAGTCGGGAGAGACGGCTGCGTTCAGTGTATTTCACTTTCTCCCCCCAAAATACTGTTTCTTTTAGTCAGAATGAGTCTCATTTTGTCCTGCCATCTCTTTTTTTGCAGTCGTGGAGGTGACTGAAGGCAACACGACCACAGTAAGTCCCTGCACCCCTTTTCCTCAGTAGCTGCCCTTGCTGTCACTTCTTTCTCCTTCAGCCTCTCGTGTGTGTGTCCATGTCCATCCCCCCACATCCAAAGGGGGGAAAAAAAAAAAGGGCAAAAGGGTTGCTTTTCTGCCTGAAAGACATCCCAGGGTGTGAAGGCAAAACCAAGGTAGGAGTGTGTTGCAAGTGCAGGTAAGCTGGACGGAGGGTTTGGCTGCTGAAGGTCGGGATCATCACCCTGTTGCTGGTGACAGGTGTCTCCAGTCAGAGCCACTAATGAGTGCCAAACCCCTCACTGCACCCCTGGTAAAGTTGGAAGCCCCGAGCAGAGGCGTTCAGGGCCCAAAATGCAAGCAGTAGTTCTTCAGATAGGTTCATTTATTGAAGTGACACTTGGCATCCTCTCAACTGTGGGCAGGCATGAAGGAGGTTTGCCTGGTGGCTTTGTCACTTCACCCTGGGCCAGCAACGTGAAGTGGCATCGCAGGGTGGCTCTGCACCGGCTGCGTGCCATGCACGTCACATGCCTTTGATCTGTGTTGTGTTTGTTAGTCACCGTGTGTGCCATAGTGACTGCAAGTGATACAAAGCTTGCATCTTGTAACGCATTTGGTAAGAAAAAGTTTTCAGTGAAAGGGGTGTCATCAAAAGAAGACCTTAAATATTAAAGGAAAACTGCTTCTGAAAATAGAAGTTCTGAAGTAACTGATAAAGAAGAGCATTTTCTCAGCTACGATTTAAGACAGAAAGGAAAAGACCAAAGCAGTAGAATTAAAATTTTACTTAATTAACATCATCTGATCTGTTGCACTTTATCAAAAGAATCTTCATTTTTTAGAAGAAGCACTGAAATTACTGGGGCGAGAAAGGAGATTGCATTATTCTGCACACATTATACATGCCAGTAGCAATCTATGCCTTGGCTGGAGACAGGCAGCACAGATACTTTGAAATGTGTAAATACAATGAGGACAGTGGAGCAGGAATTGTTTGGGAATAGCTAGAAGACAGTGCACTAAATGCTAATGAATATATACATAAATAATAAGGAGGGGACAGACTTTTTTGCTTGCTAATGAGACAGACAAAACCTGGTTGTTCATGCCTTTGAAAGTCTGAGTTTCCTTCTTGTCGTAGTTGTATTAGTGGACATTGCCGTGTTTGAAACCTGAATAGAGCATGTCACTTATATTTTAGATATGTAATATCAAATAAAATATGGCAGTTAGCAAGATCTCTAAGACTGTCAACAAAAATAAGTTTGAGGTGTGACAGTAGGTGCGACAGAAAGTCTCTTTTTCCTCTCTTCAAGTGTCACTCTACTAATCTTTGCCCAGAGACCTGAAGAGAAGAACTTGCAAGCATGCCCTGGAGTTGTTTTAACCAGAACAGGGTGGGGAGTGTGCACACCAACACAACAGGCACAAGGGATTGCTGTACTTTGCACTCAGTCAGTTTCAAAGGGGATGTAAAATATAATCGCAAAGTCCCAATACATTAACTGAGGATTGAACTAAAAAAGGTATGCATTGCAGTAACAGAGCCCTTTAGAAAAATAATTCTTCCTGGCCCATTGTAGAAGCATAAGGGACACTTGGATATTTCTACTGTGCAATATCCTAGCATCAATCTAGGATCTGTCAGTGCCCCTAGATGAGGAAAATCTTGTAACAAATGGTGTAAATTGACTAACTAAAGGGCTGATAAGTTTCTCAGCATATCCTGTGGTCACTCTGTTTATCCTACCAACACTGCATCAGTCTTTTCTGAATCTGTCTTTCTATGCTCATCTTTCTATGTGTCCTCACTTTTAACAGTATTGAAGAAAGTGTTTGTCATGAACCAGATGAATGAATCCCAGAGAAATCTGGATTTCATCAGCATACTGAGAATGTAGAGCCCCTATATTCCCTCTTAGTTCTCTAACAGAAGAATAATAACTGAGTGGGTTAACAATATGAAAGTTCTCAGTAGTTGGGGAATAATTGCTAAAAACTGTACACTGAAATTTATCTCAAGAAAAATTGATACTGACATAGCATTCTAAATCTTTATTCATTTCCAAGGTGGAATTACAGTCAAAGTACAGTCTGAAGCCAGACTGGCAAGATTCAAGACCAGATACACCAGTTTCCCAGAAAATAACTTTACAAATGTATAGAAAATTAGATACTGGCCTATATTTTATATTCATAGTTATTTTTTGTTTTTGTAACAGCTGCCATTTGAGATAGCTCTTGCTTCTAAGCCCTCAAAAAAGACAAGCACACATGTAGATAGACTTCATATTCCTAACATTTAGAAAACAAATTTCTCAAGTTCTTCCCACACACACCTTCTACATCTTTTGGCATGTTACTTTTGAGAAAACTTGAGTGTTAGATGTCACCACTTTGTAGTGATATAGAAAAGATTATAAAATGATCTGCTAAAGGAATTGTACAGGGAATTACACTGGACAAAATATTGATGTATTTAAAAAAAAAAAACCCACAACCCAAAACAAACAAAAAAGAAAACCACAAACCCACAGATGCCTCCAAACACTCCTTTCTTAAATTAAACTTTTGCTCAGAATTTTCCCTGTTGGTGATTTATAATGTAGTAAGCCCCTGCATGTTTTGGTCCACAACATGCATCTGCTATTCTGTGACATTCTCTTATTCCCAGAAAAAACGTGTTTTAAACCTTTTGGCTAAAGGGCCACTACAGTTTCAAGGCATAGTGGTTCAAAGGAGTACTACAGTAAATGGAATTCAGGTGGCTATAAGAACTTCACACTGACTGTAAGCTAGTTTACATTTAGTAAAACATGTACAAGAATTTACCAAATGGTTCTCTGTGGCCCTTGGATTTGTTCTTTTCCCCATAGTCTGTGTATATCCAGAGTGCTTGGTATATCTATATATAAGCGAGTTGAATAATGCAGATACTGATCCCCTTACATCTGCGCAATACTGGTCAACATGTTGTGGTCTTGATGAAAAGTATTCCTCAAGTCACAGGTGCAGGTAGAGGTCTAAACTATGCCTGAGCATTATACCCTTTGAATTGTTTCCTAGATTGAAGGGAGGATTATAGAGGATGCTGAAACACCAACTCCTCCAAACCCCTCTGGCCAGTGTCCCATCTGTCGCTGGAACCTGAAGCATAAGTACGATTATGTGGTAAGTTTAATAAAGGAGAGTTTCCCCCATCCTCGTAGCTAGATAAATATTGCTCTCAGATCCACATACTGCACAACCTGACCCTCTTGTCTTTTGCTCTGTGTAGTAAAGATAGTTAACTTCATCTCTGCTTCTCTTGGGTGTAACAAGAGCTTCCTACATTGTAATTGTTTGCTTGGCTGATGGTGTTCTTGGGAAAAAGAAGGATGAGTTCATATCAAATAGGAGGTTCGGCCATCTGATCTGAGAAGGCCATATATCTCTTTTTGTGCCCAGCTGCCTTTCAGCATTGCACTTCCAGGAGAATCAAACTGGAACGAAACATTTAGTCAACTGATTCAGGCCTGTTCTAACTCCAGAGAGGCCGAAAGACTTGACTAGCTCAATTACGTGTCTTCAAGCACTACAATTTCTCATTGGGTCATTGTCCACTAAGGTAATAACTGTTTTGTGTAACTTTTAAAACTCTTGATGGGTTTGAAGAAGAGCATATGTGTTTACAGCCCTTGCAACAGAAAAAGTAGGTTTGTTTCAAGCTTTTTGCAGGAAATGCTAATAAGTTTATTAACTAATGAGAGGATTACTAACACTAAATGTAGAAGATGGGAGGGAAATCCTGTAATGCTTTAACACAAAAGCACAACAGTCAAGAACGGTTTAAAATAAGAAGTGTGAGATAGAAGATGCAGAATGTAACTTTACAAAGGGTCATTCAAACACAGAGTTTACAGAAGGACTAAGTGCCTGCCTTGCAAGCTAAAAACCCAGGACTGGAATTAGAAGAAAACCAGATAGGAACATGCTGTTACTAAGATAACGCAACAGAAACCTCAGAATAAGTTAATGTCAATAGGATTAGGGCGAGAGAGATACAAATGCATCTGGAGGAAAAGAAGTCTTTGTGAGAAAGAAAGTCCATTAATGAGAGAAGGGGACTGAAAGCCATGCTGGCTGCAGAATGACTAAGCTGCTCGCATGCACACACACACAAAATAAAAATTATGTTTTAATACCTAGGTAGTAATGGCAATCTTGCAAATGTCAAACAACAGGAAAAAACAGGTACAGAAATAACTTAAGCATTGAATTAGGTACAGATCAGCAGGCCTGGATTGCATGCAACCCCAAGATCTTAAGGGAATTAGCTAACAAATCTATTACTTCACTTGCAGGATTTTTTTAAAGCATGAAAAAAATCCTAAGGAATCACCAAATGGTTTGAAAATAGCAAGTGAAATACTACGTAGTTGAGAGAGGAAGGAGAATGATGCTGATGATTACCACTTGGTAAATCAAACATTGCAAATTCCAAGTCAAATGGTATCAACTAGGAGTAAAAACAAATAACCTGTTGGATAGGACTAATTATGACTCATGAATTATGAAGAATGTGAGTACAGAAATAGTGCCATACAAAATACTTGCAATTAATCCAGGCAGGTGAAACAACAGATGTGAGATGTAAATGAAATAGCAGTTTAGTATCTTTCAAAACCTGTGTTGCAGAAATTTAAGTTGCCTAGGATCTGAGTGTTGTCAGTGATTCTGACTCAGGCTGGATGCAATATTGAACACTGAAATGAGTTGGGGGTGGGGGAGTATTTAGTGTTCTCTGGTCTGGTTTCTCAAAAATCTGGGAAAGCTAAAAATACAATGAATTTGCAGATGATAGTGAATTGGGAGAAATGGCAAATACCATTAAGGTATGCAAAGTACTATAGAAACAGATCACGTTTGTTTTGTGTTGCCAGCGTTTGAATGCAGCGATTTCTTGCAACTCTTTTCTTCGTGGATGCTGAATTGTGTTGTGATCAAAACAGACTAATCACACTGGAAAATACTTTCTTAAGGTTAACATAGTTTTATGTGACTTTTAAGTGCAAGGAATCAACAGCATCATTAAACTGGGTAGTTCTACAGATTTCCAGAAAGCATTCCATGAGTCGCACATTAGCAACTCCAGAGAAACTGTAAACTGATGCTCAGGGATGAAATGAGCCATGGGGGCAGATTAAATCTTGGAAATTAATACATAGACTCACTTTCTACTGCTGTCTGTAGTAGAAGACTGTTGCACGTAGAGATAACAGTGCCATCGAGAACCAAAGAAGCAGGTTTAGACAATGTGATGCTGTAGAGCCTGAGTTCCAGCATTAGAAGTAGGCTGTTGGTCCCAACAGACAATGTAAAGCATGAGTCTTACGTGTGTTTGTAGAGTGAACTAAGATTACGAGTTTTCTTCTACACTTCAGTTCAGTTTGATCCTTAGATCCTGATTTCTACTGTTCATTATGGAGGCAAGAAAAAACCAAATGTGAGAGATCCTGCAGCCAGAGTCTTGAGAATCATTGCTGAGATCATTCCTAAGAAATTGTGGTCCTAAGAGACAAACTAGGAACATGTCCATCCTATCTGTCGTGTAGGTTTTGAATGCATTTGCATCTGGTGTATGTATATCCAGTACTCCTGCTGTAGAGCAGAGGAGAACTTGAACAAAAAGCTGAAGAGAGCAGTGTGAACTGGTATTTCAGAATTGTAGAAGTTTCTTAACTCAGTATTTAAAAGCATTCCTCTGTGGGGCTGATGAGAACTAGGAGAAATTTCAGTTCTGGAGTAGACCACGTCTTCTGCTTGAGTAAGTCCCTTATATGTTTTAATGCTTTGTACCAGTCATGGATTTTCAGGCTTTTAAACGTTAAGGTGAATAAAATCTCCCTTTTCTGCACAAAAGCACTCTCTGCTGTTTTATTTTGCTACAGCAGTGATGAACAGCAGAATTTTGAAATGCCTAAATAATAAAGTGTAGGCATGTAACTGTGTGGGTAATTAAACAGTGGCACAATTTACTCACTGGTGATTAATTGCCCTGAAAGTCTGTAAATTGAGAACAGCTATTTTTGTTAAAGATATAGCCTAGTTCATACAGCATAACCTATAATCTGTGCTTGGTAAGAGATCAGAATAGATGGATCACAGTAGTTCCTTTGAGATTGATAAGCTGAGATCAGTCAGTTGCACAGAAGGGAAAGTGTGAGCTTTTTTGCTTGGGATGCTTGTAATTGGACTGAATGAGGCACTGTGAAAAGGGAAGTGTTGAATTAGCCCCTGAGGGAGCTGAGTAACATGACCTCATAGGTCTTTCCTTTTGTCATGTGCAACTAGCACAGTCTAAAGTAGTGGCATAATGAGTTACTTTGGCTGTCAGAGAACTGGGGGACCAATGTCTCCCAAGTTATTAATCAACTGAACAGGCATTGTGAGAACTAGCAGGTCATGATTACAACCTGCCTCAGCTGTGGTGTGGAGGGCTGCGGTTGTCTTTGCCAGTTCAGTCCTCAGTCTCTGCTGAGGCTCAGGTTAACAGAGCCTAAGGTAGAAATTCCCACAGTTTGTTGTCTGTGTGTGTCTGTCCACTGAAACTGAGCCCTCAGTTGATTCTTTCCATTGGAGATAAAAAATTATTTTGGTCATTGTAAGGATGCAACTGTATTGAAACCTGCAATCCTGTTACGAAATGCCTGGGGAATCGTGTACAGCTCCCAGTAGTATGGGAGAACGGAAAAACTAGACTCTTGCGTAACTGGAAATAATGACTGGTAGACTTGTCTGATACAGCCCAGTAGTAATTTGGCTACACAGACAGACTCTTCTTGCAGTAAATGAAGATTTTAACGAATCGCATGTAACCAACCAGCCAAAGATCCTGCTTTCAAAGTGTCTGCAGATATTAAAATGCAGAGATGCCTCTGCATTTTGGTTGGCATCCATTCACAAGAATGTGCTGTACATAATGTTTCATTTAGCAAGTTTCTCCAGCCCTTTTAGAGGTGAAGGCTAAACTTGTTTTTCGTTTTCCTCCTTAGCCACTTCAAACATCATTAGTCTGAGTAGGCAGTAAATATGTCATCTTGCTTTGGCAGCAATTAGGGGAAACCAAACTGCAAGCTTTGCCTATTAGCCCTAGATTAATTCAATCCAAGTTGTTTTCATCAAATGCTGCAGATTACAGGGGTGGGAATCTGGGTCCAGCCTCGTGGGAGCTGTCCAGTGATTAAAGCAAATCCGTGGTTACAGGCTTGGCTGTCCACTAGCACAAAATGTGAATTTCATGGAACATGACGGCACCATGAGAACTTGCCAGACATTTTTTTTTTTTCTTTGACCACTCCACATACTTGTTCACTTCCCTCCACAGCTGCCCCATAAAGTTGGCTGTACCTGTCTGATTTCTCCCTGTGGTAAGATGCATCTGTGCGAGTACTCTGGGAGAGGCACCTGGCCTGTTAACTGTGGGGATCTTCAGAAATGGACAAACCTTCTGTTGAGTGTGCAGCATTTTAAGCCAAATGGTGTTGAGTGTAATTTAGAGCTGCAGCAGCTGAGACATAGATGATTTCAGTTAAGAAATGACTGCCACACAAGGGTGTTGGTCAGTTGGTGACACTGTTGATCAGACATGATAACAGAGAACGGATTTTCTGGTTTTGGGGTTTTTTTCCACAGGGAGAAAAAAAAGGACTATCTCACTTTGTTTCCCACCTCCCCCTTTTGCATGGAAACACTTGGTAACAACCCTGTGACTCCATGAGGCGCGGTGGTAATATGAGAAATCACTTGGACCACACACCCTTCACAAGAGCCTGTGGCCTACTTAGGCTTTCACGGCTGCAAAGACTGGAACGGCCTCAAACTTGCCATCAGCTCCCTTTTTCCTCTTCCCCACAGAGTAATGCAGCAGGCTAGTAGAAAAGTCTAGAAAGTTTTTCTCTTTCTAGGCACTTGGAGCTAGACAGCCCTTTTTCACTTAGGGAAGTTACATGTTTGTGCTAAATGGCAAATTGAGCTGTTGGTGATTTGGAGAACTGGATGGCTAAAGAAGAGGAAAAAAGGGGAGTCTTGGTTTCCTGAATCCAATCCAGTGCATTTCAGGAGTGGCTGAAAATCAGTGCCCTTGGGCTGTTTAGCTGGCCTCCATCCAGTTTCCACTAACGCAGCCGGCACCAACTGGTCCCCTGGTTACTGTTTTCATTGGCAAGGCCATGTGTTAGCTAGGCTGAGGATGCTTCGCTTCCGTTTTAACTATAGATGGCCTCTCAGGAGCTTGCTGCTAGTTGCTCAGCTGTGCTTTTCTTGTTCTTTTTCACAACATCACTCTGTGGTGGTTGATAAGTCATTTTGTATCAGTGAGGTGCACAGCCTAACCTGCCATGTTTTCAAAGGAGTTGGATCTGAAAATCAGTCTGAAGACATTCATTGTAGACAGGTGGAGGTAGAAGGGAAGAGGGAAATTCTGTGTCATGATGATATTAGTGAGGGTGGGACTGAAGGTGGGGAGGGGGAAGGACAAAAATAAACCACAAAAACCCAAAACAAACAAAAAACCTCTACAGTTTGACTGCAACACTTGTATGACAGTATGTGTCAGAATTGGTCATTACCAGAAAGTCATACTGAATTCCAGCAGCCTCCTTCAGAGCTGAGCTGGTCTTGTGCAGTGGGGGTGGATGTATAATTCCTAGATAGCTAGGTTTTCTGAATATTAATTTTATATCTGCTTGTGATTGTTTGCTTTTGCAAGGGCAGTAAATGAAGCTAGGAATGCTCCAGGGAGCTCTGTAAAAGAGCAAAGATGGGGAGGTGAGAGCAGTCTGCAAATCTGTGAATAACAGGCAGAGTCAGGGTCACCCAGTGTGAAAAGCAACAAGTACTCTTTGTTCTCGCCTGTTGCCCTAGACAGGGAGGGTGTAAAGTGCTGACGTACCTGGTTTGACTTCTCATTCTGTCGGGGTGCTCGCTGGCAGGGCCCTTCCAGCTTGCAGGCAGCCTCCACATGGTACAGCTACCTCAACTATGAACATGTTTACAACAGTGGTGGAGAAGTAAACTCTAAACCAGCCTGAAGTCTATCAACAGATGGGGAAAAAACAAGCAGCAGAGGCCCTTTGGGCCAACTTATGCTGACATCAGCATGTCAAGGGGACCTGCCTATATTGGCCTGAGGGGTGGCCACATTTGCAGTGGTGCTGTGTGTGGAAATGGAGGGCTCATATCTAAATACTGGGCTGTTGGACTGTGTACAGTTAATGGAACACTTGTGCAACAGTTGTTGCTGCTGCATTTAAAAATTTGTCATCCCAGCTCTGTGATGCTATCTGATTCTAGAGATCTGTTTGGTTTTGTTTTTACTAAAAGTGCTTTATATTTCTAGAGCTCTTAATTGGAAAGGTCAACAGCAGTGTAATTTAAATGATTCTTGAATCGTAGACTAACCCTCAGCATGCTCTGAGTGCTTCTTCCATCCAGCATGGCTGTAACAGCCCCACCTCATACATGCACAGTCAGACTGAAGGCAGCAATTTACCCTATTAGGTCTTTCTCATCAGCACGCGTTCTTTTCTTACAAAAAGCTTCTTCATGTGAGATCTTGGACCATTTCCCTGCTCTCCACCCCTCCAAAGAGACATGAGGGAAGTTCTACCATGGGAAACTGGATAAAAGTTTGAGGAGTAGATAGCAGAGAACAATCCTGCTCTGAGGGAACAAGGAGGGGGCCAGAGGTGATCTAACATATCTGTGACCTTTAGGATAACAGCTGTGATGGCATTTCAAGTGGTGTAAACACTATCCATCTGTAGGTCTTGTGTAACTGTGCCTGAGTACCTAGGACTCATTATCTTAGCTAGAATCTTGGAGCAAGCTACAGTGAAGTAGCAGGAATTGCAGCTGACATCATGTGTTTACACTAATGAAGTCAGGGGAAGACTCAGACCATCTGAGTGACCTTACTGAGCTAAGCTGGCAGGCAGAGTGACAGCAAGCAAAAGCCACTTGTTGTCAAGCTGTAGCCAAAATGCGTAGGAAGGAGTCATTGTTTTGTTTTGCTTTGTTTTGAGTTCTGTACACAGTGCGAGGGTCAGCACAACACCTAAGAATCACAGCAGTTAAAGTAGCTGTAGCACTAATGTTTTTGCCCTTCTCTTGCTCTCTCAGGACGTCTTGCTACTGAGTCAGTTTATCCGTTCTGATGGAGGGATGCTGCCACGAAGGATCACAGGCCTCTGTTTGGAGGAGCACAAGAAGATTGCTGTCTGTGTGCAGATGGCTCACCGTGCAGGTACCTAGTGTCCTCCTGAGACAACCCCTTACTGTGGGGTACCCATAGAACCCCTTAAGAGGGGTGTCCCGCCCAATTAGCATAGCTCAGTGGGATGTCATTGTCCAGTCACCCAGCAAACTCGTTATGGTCCAAGTGCTGGGACAGGAGGATGGATCAGAGACTACTTGTTCCACTTTCTGTGTGTCTTGACTCCTGCCGTGGCAGCAGACATTTATCCCTATAGATGTATCTCCTGCTGCAGAAGGATCTGGGAAGTTCTTCAGTCTCTAGTAACTAATGATTAAATACCAGCTTCTGAAATTACTTCATTTAGGATAAGCTTGACCTACCCCATTAATAACATGCACCTGCCTACCATCTGCCATGTAAAGACTTTCTTGCTTTACCCTGGGAGTGGGACAGACCCAGGCTGACACAGTCGGAGTATTGTGCTGATCTTTACACCTGGTACCTGAGTTGTATCCAAGTTAAATGGACTGAGAATTTTAATAGATTTTCGTCCTGGAGATAGAATCTGATTGGACACCAGTGCCCTATGTCCTCTCAAAAAGCCTCTTCGATGAGCCCAAGTGGCTGTGTCTTTGGTGTGTCTTTCCTCTCTATACCCAGCAGAACCTCCTAGTTTCTCTTTGGCTGGGCTGCAGATTCAGCAATGACTAAAGATAAAATACCCTTTCTGCTGTACTTGAGTTTTTGCTCTGCTGTCCCAGTAGGGACCTGGGTTGCCTGGCTTATGAGGTGTAATGTAACTTCTGGATTCTATAAAGGCAAGGAGGCACTGCAAAATATTCTCATGCCTTTCTTTTTCTGTTTCAGGTTTGTTGCCAAACCACAGGCCTCCACTTCCTGAAGGGCATATTCCCAAGAAACCCAGGCTCAACAGGTGAATAGTCTTGTCTTTCCACATCTTTTTTTTTTTTTTTTTCCTTAAGGAATAAATTGGAAGAGGGAAAGCAGTGCCTTATAACTGGGTAAAACATGCCTCAGGCAACAGGGCTCATAAAGAGTACTCACAGCATTTCAGAGGAGGAAGATCTGTCACATTCTCTTGTCAGTCTTTTAAGGACAAACCGTATCTCATTCAAACCATTTATTCACGCAGGATTAAAACTGCCACACGTGTTAGAGTCTGCCCTCCCTTCCTCAGCTGCAGTTGCCTCCTCATCACTAACACTCAGTACGGCAGTCACAGGAGGATGCCACAGAGATGGAGTCACAGCATCACAGAGTAGCTGAGGTTGGAAGGGGCCTCTGGAGATCGTCTAGTCCAAGCCCCCTGCTCAATAGGGTCACCTAGAGCAGGTTACCTAGGACTATGTCCAGTCAGGTTTTGAATATCTCCAGGGGTGGACCTTCCACAGTTTCTCTGGGCAGCTTGTTCCAGAGAACGACCCTCACAGTGAGACAGTGTTTTCTTACATTCAGACAGAATTTCTTGTGTTTAAATTTGTGCCCATTGCCTCTTGTCCTGTCACTGGCCACCACTGGGAAGAGCCTCACTCTGTCTTCTTTACACCCTCCCATCAGGTATTTATAAACATTGGTAAGACCCCCCTGAGCCTTCTTTTCTCCAGGCTAAGCAGTCCCTTCTCTCTCAGCCTTTCGGTGCTGGGCCCCCAACAGCAGGAGGGTGCCCAGCAAGGGGTACCAGCAGTGGGGGGGGGGGGAGGCGCGTTGAGCAGCCAGCAAGGGCCCGTCACAAGCCTGTTCCACTCTGCCCCATCCCCAATTCACCCTCTGCCTGCCCTTCCTATGCAACAGGGTTTCTTCCCCCTCCCTGGCCTGAACAGCCCTTGGCCTTTGGTGGGCGAAGGGAAAGCCTGCGGCCGCCTCCTGTACTCTGCTGGGCACTCAGAGGTGCTAATCCCCCGTTTATGACCTCACACTCTGTTTCCATGGGGATATCAGAGCGGTTTATGAACCTTGCATTAGTAAGCCATGGGGTTACCAGAGGCCATGGGGCTGTCACTGGGAGAGCTTAGGCTGCAGGGCTGAGGGCGGCCCAAGACTCCTGCATTTCATATCTGACTCTCTGAAGCGGAGATTTGAGGCAAGCACTTCGAAATGTCCCATGGATACTGGCAGGCTGTGCACTGGGTATCAGTGAGGATCAAATTAGAGGACTGTACATTTGATGCAGCCCTGTAGCCATCAGATAATTCAACTCTGAAAACTTCTTTCCTGTGTCTTACAAGTCTTTGGGATTCTTTAGTAGTTGTGTCTATCTAGCAGCTGTGGGGTGGAGCACATTATCTAGTTAGCATTCATGTAGCAACCCTGCATAGCAGGTTGGGACAGGAAATGGTAATTCCTGTGTCTTGCTGGAATCACACCAGATCTTATGCCCTGACTCCTATAAATTGTTCCATAGACTTTTAGTGATAACAAAGAACGGATACTTCCGGATACATTCTACATGCAAGTAGGTGTGCTACACCTCTAAAATTAGGACATTTAAATTGGAGATTAGTATCCAAACTCTCCCTATTGCATTGCTAGTCCTTCCCCACACCACCCTTGTTTTTCTCCTCCCAGCAAGGGAACGTAGCAAGCAGGGTGGAAGCAGAGTTTAGAAAAAGAGAGCAGAGCTATTGCTGAGGAGATGGAACAGCGTTGAAATAGGCAGGCTTTGGGGTCTGGGTGGAGACAAGAGAATAGGATCAAGAAGCGGGATTGAAAGTTTTGATGGTGGGGCTGGAACTAAACAAATGAGTCCCAGAGCCAGGATAAGAGTGCAGGGGTACTTCAGGAGTGCTCTCCTGGTCCCTCATGATACTGTCTTCTCAGCCAGCTGGAAGCTCTGCGTGTTGGAGCCTTGCAAAATCTTGGCCATTGAGGTTCTGTGAGAGTTTTGACTGTGCGTACCCCAACCTGCACCTCCCACATTGCTCTCTGGAACAGTAGCTGGCACCACATAAGGCAGGAGATAGAAACTGCTTCCTTCCTCTAGCCTGAAGGGAGGACTGAAGGGTACCCACATGCTGAAGACATTCAACCAGTACTTATTTTGGGAATGAAGCCAGAGCTCTTATCAAGTTTCCCACATAAATGACTCATCCAAGCTTACCTTGTCTTTGCCTCTGTACTTGTTTCTAAAGCTTTGTGTAAGTCTGTAGCAATTTAGGAAGCACTCAACCAGTGGTGCTGTCAAATGCCAGTGAGCTGGCAGGGGAAGAGGACAGGAGCAGAATTGGGCTGGGACTTTTGAGTGGAACAAGCTGCTTTGTTCAGTGCCATGAGAACATGACCAGGTCATCCTCTAATCCTGTCTGGTGTAATATCAGGGCTGCACACCTAACTTAGCCTGTCCCTTCACTGCATTTGTGTCTGCTGAGTTTTTATGTGTCAGTCCATGAAGGGATGACCAAAGAGCCTATCACAGCAGGCAGTACGTTGCACAGTTAAGTGATGTATTTTCCAAATCCTTGAGCTTCAGCTCTTCTTGAGATCACTGTATTGGCTGCTGTAGTTGTCTTCACCTCTCTGCTTAAATGAGAGGTAACAGTGCGCTTTCGCACTGCTGCTGTAGCCCTGGGAATGCCTATGGGGAGAAACTGAGGTGCCCATAATATGCTTGGGCCCCTTGTTAAAACTTTTCCAGGACAGGAACACAGATAAGGTACATTCCTTAACATTAGTTTAACCAGCCCTTGTGCTCTCCAGCTCTTCCTACAGTGATGGCTTTTTCCATGCTCCACCAGTGGGTCTACTCTGAGCGTGGTGTTGAAATATGTTCTGCACCCCATCCCCTGAAAAATAACCCTCACCAGCCACATTTCAGGAGCAGACTGAAGTGCCCATGTTGTAGAAGCTGGAGCTATTGAATTGCCAGCAGCTGCCTGAGGGACCTTTAACCTGGTCTGTGAAGGAATCGGGGATCCTGGCACAGCATCTTGCCCATTGCTGTGCACCAATGCTTGCAAAGGTGAAAGATGCATCACTTGCTTGGCTCTGCAGCAGTCTGGTCCTCCTTGGTCAAAAGAAAGTAGTTATGCAGAAACAAGCCAGTGAACAGAGACGGAGACAGCCCAGGGAGGTGGTGGAGTCACCATCACTGAAGGTGTTCAAAAAACATGTGGACGTGGCATTGTGGGACATGGTTTCATGGGCATGGTCACGTTGGGTTGATGGTTGGACTTGATGATCTTACAGGTCTTTTCCAACCGTAATGATTCTGTGAACTGCTGCCTGGCAGAAGTCTTCATTTGGATGAGCAATCCCTTTCATTTCTCTCCAGTCTTGCAAAGTTCTGGTTGATGCTTCTTCCAGGGTTGTGTCAGTATTTTTGAGAGGCGCTTCATCTGCTGCCAAAAGAGGGACAAAACAGCTTGATGAAAAACTGCTTTGTCTCTGCTCTTTGCTGCTGAGATGATGTACAGGCCAGCTGCATATGGCTTTATGGCTCCTGTGCAAAGGTGCTAAGGAAGTACATAAAGAAGGGCTGAGGAGCTGTGTTAATGTATACCTTTGAGAGCACCAGAAAAGCTGCTCCTCAGCTTTTCCTTGGCTGCAGTTGTGGCTATCTCAGCCAGAATGTTTGGCCTATGTCGCAGTCACCCTGTTGAAAGTGAGCCTGCTCCAAATACAAAGTGTCTGCACCAGCTATCACCTACCTGAGATTAAAATGTAACATGCCACCATATGGAACTATCAGCAAACCGTCTTGTTTTAACAAAGGTCAGGGGTGCTGCCCTGCTCTTGATCTAGTGATGTGAAGTGTGGATTTATCATCCAGAACCACTCTGCCTGCTGTGCCCCTCCAGAAGGTGCTCTTCTGGTGCTTACTTGATGTTTTCCGAAAAGCGGAATCCCTGATCTATTTTCTGAAGTGGTTATATTATCTCCATTGTACGAACTTTGGACATTCCCTCCTATATGCCCTAGATTTCTCTGCAGAGAGGTAAGAATTTCCCTGCTTTGCACTGGGTCACTTGGCAGCTGGCCTCCCCCTACCCACCCCATCTCCTGATCCTGTTTCCACTACTGGAATGCAAGAGGAAGAGCAGAATGCTTTGGGAAGTAGTAGCCTACAGATCCCGCCTTGTTCTTGGTCATCAAACTGTCTAGTGCAGTATGAATTACCCATCCAGGATATAATGTAACATAGAGGAGGAGATTGGGAACTGCAGAAGGTAATAATATGACAATGAAATGCCAGTTTGAGCCAAGCTGTGTCGTCCTGGGGGTGGTAGGAGATGTGTGAGAATACTTTGTGGTCAGAATTCAACTGGGGAGCACTCCACAGCTCTCTCTTTTACCCCCTGCAGTTGGGACACTGTCCAGGTGAGATTTACCATGATATTTCTCATTTCTTGGACTTAGTTCTTTGCCTTTTTTGCTTCCTGCCCGATTTGGTTTTGACAGCGATAGCTCATGAATGTTACCATTTAACTGCTTTACTAGCTATGGGTGCTTTTGAAGAAATACGGCCATTGGAGTACCCGCATCATCCATAAGCTCTTGAGTCTACTGTCCTCCCCCTCTCTTCCATATCATTTACCTGCAGAATTTGGACGTGGAAAACCAATGAAGTTTACCCTCCATCAATGCAGAATTACTCTCTACAGTTCATTTTCTCACGTTTGGCCAAGTCTGGGGCTTTCACTGTTTCCAAGGGATGATTCCACAAACAAATTTGTCTTGCAGCCAAGGATTGTTCTCTCATCCTCAGCCTGAATTCTCCCTTTCATAACTTCCTGCTGTTATTTCTGCATCCATTTGTGCTCTAGCCTGGCATGTTCCAGTAAGTGCTGCAGAAACAAAATATTTTCACTAGCCCACGAGGCCAAGGAAGTTCTCGGGGATTTCACCAGCACTGTGCAGAGTGACAGACTGTTCTCATATTCCAGATTCATGTGTGTGCAGGCCACCACACACCAGAACCATTTGGGAAATGGTCAAGCACAGCTGCAGGTCAAACTTCTATCCTTGCTTTCAGGAATGGAAACCCGAATAGCTCAGCAGTTTTCTTTCCAGCATGGAAGTTGTTGCATGGATAATGTGGACTAACACTCTATCCAGAACAGTCACTGACTTCAGACCAGCATCTAGATGCTCTCTTAATGTGAATATAGCACTTGTTTTCTTCTGGCAGGTCCAAAATATTGGTTAAAGCACAACACTGTGAAGTTGTTCCTTTTCCAAAAGGACTAAGGGATGTCACAGGTTCCCTGAGTCTGGGCTCTGTCAGCAAGAAGTGCTCTGGATTATGGAGTACGATATTTTGAGTGCTCCATTTTCAGCTTCATACTGGAAGAACAGAACTTGGCACAGATAATATCCAAGTCAATCTGCCCTCCGTCACCTGAACTGAAGAAGTTGCTGTGTTAGGAAAGAGGCAGGCTGCATATGAACTCCTCATGAATTACAAAATTCTCAGGCTCTCTGGACAGCTCTTGTCCCTGGGAGCAGAATCTGATTTCACTGCTATGAACATTTCACTCCAGCAGCATGTGGTTTCTCTCATCTGCATCGAAACTGTGCTGTGCATAGCATGTGAATTCAAAAGCAAAGAGCCAGAGCGGCTGCAGGTGAGCAAAGCCAAGAGGTGTCATGGGAAGGGATGTGGCAGGGAGAAGGCAGTCTTGCCAGCACTTTGATCGAGTGCTTCCTGCAGTCTGTAGCCCTCTACTTTCTGCTCTTAATCCAAACAAAAGCCAGATTGAAAAAGTTCAGTGAGGGTTCAGAAGTTCAGCCTTGAACTGCACCAACACGGCCTTTGCTTGGGCTGCGTGCAGGACTGCAGTTGCCCCATGGGTAGGTCATTTCCCTTACCTAGCACATGGAAGCCCTGTACCTACTCTTAGGTGTTAAGTGGCAGCCTTTGAGTGGGAAGGCTTTGGGGCCATAAAATCTATGGAAATGGACTTCCATGTGCCACAGAGATTTTAGGCGATTGCAATGACTGCAGGTGATTAACCACAGTTCTTTCCATCCTGTTTATATCTTGCCTTTTCCCATCAGGGAAATCCCACCAGGATTCCCATCACGCTTTATCCAAACTACTCATTTGTGCAGCTTGAATCTAGGGTTTCTGGTTGTTGACCAGGATTCTACCATACTCAAGGGGGCAAGCAGAGCCCCGAGCTGAGTTGCCAGTCCATGAGACTGGCAGTGCTGTCTCTCTGTCCAGAGTGAGAGCTCTGCACGCTGAGGTAACAGGTTAGGAGACTGCAGACCAGCTGCATTTGGCATCCACATGGAGGTTCTGTCCTGACAACCCTCAGCTGGTTGAGAAAATTCAGACCATCTGCCAGTGTGTTTGTAGGTTATTTTAAAAACTCCCCAAGACAAACTGTGTGGTTGAATACAATGGAAAGTTGGGTGATTTGGCTAGAAAAGGGAGTACACGACCTTACATGGACAGCAGAGTTTGCAGAAAAGTCCTCTGTGCTGGTCAGTGAAGGTCTCATGTGAGTTTTGTGGATTGTTTTTACTCTGAGGAGAAGAAAGAAATCCGTGAAACAGTAGGAACTGGGATTAGTCAAAGAGGAAAAGGAACTTTGTAGACTGACTGCTCCCGGCCATCAGGCTTTTGCCACTGCTGAATCAAGGTTTAAAAAAAACAACAAAAAAAAAAAAAGGCAGCAAACAAAATAGGACAAGTTTCAGTATGGGACAAAGCAAGTATTAAAAGCGCTAAAAGCAAATGTGCTCCAGGAAGGGAAAGCGTCCAAATGTCTGTTTCAGCTAACAATGAAAAGCCCCAGCCTGCAGTCCCCAAAGGAAGCCAAAAGCCTGCACCAGAGGGCTGGATTAGACCTGCTCAAAAGAGAAATAACAAAAGCTTTAAAATCAGGCCATTACTAAATCCTCCTTCCTATGCAGAATTGGGGTGTGCACTTCCAGCCCCCACACAGAAACAGAGGGATTTCTTAAAAAGCCACTGTCTGTCTAAACCTGCACACAGCATTGATGCATATCTCGCATTCATACATTCACTTCTCTCCCAGTGAGATCATTTATTACTACCAGAGCACTTTCCCGTAAGCATGTGGACACGTGACCAGAACTGCACTTGGCACATTGATGCATTAAAATAATTCAGGATTTTTTTCCTCCTTCGCTGTAAATGCAGTGTTGCAATATCAAAACTTGCGCTACAGACCTCCTGCTGCAGCAAGGGGAATGTGAAAAGAAAGACCTATCGCATATGCCTGTCAAATACCCATACAGCTTCTCCCAAAGGAGCTGCCTTGCTGTGGTTCTTTGCCAGATTCCAAACTGGGGACCTGCATTTGGACTCTGAACTCCCTTTGCATGTGAAATTAGAGACAGGAGAGTCTCTCCTACTTCCTGTCCCGATGTTGTTATGTAAGGGATTCCACTAATGCACTAGCATAACGTTAAAGGTCAAAAGGGACTAATTTAATGCATGCATAGGAGAACAAGTGGCTGGATCTTGCTCTATACCATCTCCCAAATCCCTCCTACTGTTGCTTCTAGGTGTTTTAACTATCATAAACTCCTCAAACCAAAAGCAAAGCATTTTGGAAGTGGCTTCCTGTCAGTGGCAGGAAGCTCCAAATGTGATTAATTTTTCAATTTATGCTGCTTGGGATTGCTGAGGAAAGTGCTAGGAAAATGGGCTGTTGTTATATGCTCCGTAGCTGCCTGGCATAGCAAGCTTTCTTTGTAGTTCTCAAGAATGTGCCAAATGCCTTCAGACAAATGCATTACATGGTCTCTGTCCAAAGTTCTTAATATCTTAAATTTGCACGATGCAAATAAAAGGTAACAAAGCTGTTTGGGGAGAGGATGACTGACTAAGGTTACATTAAGACCATGGGATTACTCAACAGAGGCATGCAAACATTGCTGGACAAAGTTTATCAGTCTGTTCCAAATTCTAATTTGTTGGAGCATTGTTTGTGCAGATTATGCTAGGGTTTTACTTTGAATCTTTACTGTCTGAAAAGACTCTTCTTTCTCTAAGGACCTCTATTCCCCTCTCTACTGGTAGCAAAAGATTTAAAGCCTAACAAAACTCCAGGCCACCCAGCCACAGGGTAAGATTTCCAGTAACTGATTCTGGATCTGAAATCCCCTGCCTGTTTGCAAAGCCAAGTCTAAAACTTCAAATAGTAAAAAGCAGAGGATATTTGCCAGACATTGCTCTTCACAGAAATTTGTAGTTGTGATGATAATTCCATTCTGCATTGTACCTCTTACATTGTAGGTTCTGACTTCCTGCACCAGCAAGCTGCAACAGTATTGTGCGGAGAACACTAAAGCAAATTTCAACATATGAAAATACAAGACTAGGCTAGAAACCCATCCCATGCAGAAGAAATAACCAATTATCCACTGAAAGTAAACAAATCCCTTTTTGGAGACTTTATTTCTCACAGAGTTTAGCCTTTGTAATTAGTTTACCTTATTGAGGCCAGCTGTTGAAATAACACCTCCCATAAAGGCTGGATGCAGTCAGTCTTGGACTTGGTTGCAATGAAGGGATTTGGCACTCCAGTTTAGCTACAGGTAGACAACTTGCCAGCAGACTGGAGACTACACCTGATTTGTTTTGTGAGACTGGAAGTCAAGCAGGTGCCAGTGGGTTCAGTACAGAGGTGCAGCTTGAAAGTTCCAAAACAAAAATTCCTTTCCAGGGGTCCCTTCTGAATTGAAGGAGCTTTGCTCACCGTTATTCCTTTTATAAAGAGGCATGTGGGGAGGCAAAGGCTACAGTGCCTGCTTCTGCTTCAGTTGGAACCTTTTCTCAGTGATCAGTCTCAAACTGACATGTATTTGTGTTGTTTTGACAGGTATCTGACCCGCTGGTCCATCAGATCTGCAAAGCCCATCTGGAGGAGGGGCCCTAAGTGGTGCAAAAAACCCATGCCAGTCGGACACCCTTTGCTGAAAGATAATGTCAAATATACACAGAAGCCTCTCTGTTTAAACCACTAGTGACCAGAACTGGCATAGTCAGTAAGCACAGCTGTTTTCCACTGTTCTGCTTTTTTTGCAAGTTTTTCAGTATCTCCAATTTCCTTATTCCAAAACTGTCATTAGTACTCTATATTGTCTCTAGTGAATGAGCTGTGATCTGCTCCTCTAGGAGAATACAAGATTCAGCAAAGCAAAGTTCAATGTGCAGAATGTTTTGGAGAAAGCAGGGGCTACTGAAATGTTTTTTTTATATATAATCTGTACGATCCATAATTTGCAGCAGAACACCTGTGGCAGTGGCAGACAGACATGTGTCTTACATGTCCCCTTAAGGATTCCTGGCTTGTGCTTCACTCCTGGATCTAGCAAATAATACAAAATGTTGACACCCTTGATGACTTGGCTTGGTTCTTTTTTCCTTTGCAAATACGTTTGCAACAAATCTTCCGTGTCAGTGATATGGCTGCTTCGTGGCATAGTTTGGGACTGATAGATGTGCATAATTTTCCATCCTGTAACTAAAAGGTGGCACCAATTCTTTCCCTGTACAGTACATACATGCACCTTCCACCTACTGATCACTGCTACTTGAGAAGTGTTACGTATGGGCCTGGTATGAAAGGCTTATTAAATTTATCAGGGTCGTTATTGCTTTGGCTCTATTTCTTTTATATTTATCTATCTGGGGGCTAGAAATCAACACAGCTTTTTTGTGTACTACTATGCCACTTAACCTTATACTGCTTTCATCAGAATCATCTGCTAATACGTATTGGCATGGACAGGAACAAAGGGTAAGGATAAACCTGTATTACCCAGAAAATCAAATTAGATTATAATGGTTCTTTTTAGCCTTACTTTATGAAATGGAAGCCCTACATTCAGCCCCTTGAGCTGGCCAAGATCTTTTTTGCTTTGGGAGACAGAGCCAAGACTTCATTAACTACTGAGATAAAATCTCTGGCTGACCGTCTCTATTTTATGAAGCTTTGAAACATACAACCCTTCAGAAAGGAAAAGATTTTTCTTTCTTCTACGTACAGAAGTTACTATGTCTTCTAGCCCAGATAGATAGCTCTGCTCAGTGAGTTTTACTAATGGAAAAGTCACTGGATTAAACCATTGCCTTTAGATGAACCTGAATGAGCACATTTTGCATAAAAACAGGTGATGCACACCGTTAATTTTTTTTCTGTGGTTTACTGCCATGAGCTGGAAAGACCCCTGTAATTTTGGTGAAACGTAACATCTGAAAAACGAAATAATCTCCTCTCTTCAATATGCCTTTCTGGAGTTCAGGGTTTAGTAGAGATCTCTTACAGTATGCATCAGCTTTCTACTCTGACTCCAAGGCAGAAACTCTATTTTTGTTTGTCTTTCATGGGTGACAGCAGGCATTCATTCATATTGTCTCCAAATGAGTTTTTGTGTAAGCATGGTGCCTTTGTAATCAGACAGATGGCCTAGGTTTGATTTCTGACCTAGGGCTTTGCCCGTCATGGAAGAAAATGCCATTTATTACTATCTAAAGGATCTGCAGTGACACATTACAGGGAATTCAATTTGGAGTTGAGGGAGGATTGCACACAGTGAAGTCCTAGGAAAAGAATCAGGGCCAGAGTCCAGGTACAAAAGAATCCTGCTAAAAGAGCAGAGGTTTCACACATTTATTAGAACAAGCAGGAAACAAAAAAATCTCATCAGTATAAAATCTAAATGTTCTCAAGTCCTCATCCCAGACAGGAGAGTCACAGCATGAAGGGCAGATCTAAGTTCTTCTCACCAGTACCAAAGTAGATGTAGCCATATTGCTTCGTCATTGGGACATGGTAGAACGTCAGTCCCAGCCACAGCAGGCTCCGCAGCACCACCACAGTGCCTCCCTTCTCTAGCTGGACAGTCCACGAGCCTGTGCAAGGACATGTGCTAATAAGTCACTGCAAAGGAGAAAGAGGCAGCATTCCTGGAGCAAGCTGTCCCTAAGCTGGGAGAAGGATTGTGGTGGGTTCTGCCTGACCAGTTAACAGTGCAGAAGGCTGCACTGGAGTTTGTGACACCTGAGAAGAGGGAAGTCAGGAAGACCAGAAACCTTGATGCCCTTTTTTCTTTTGTCAGTTCAGCATTACAGGCTGCCCTCATTTCCAGATGTCTGTGTCTAGGTTCACACAGTAGCATATTCCCATGGCTATGATGGTAATGTCGTATGTGTCACAGGAAGGGACCCCTGGAGCTCCAGACTTGTATACTTGATCCCTAGGAGAAGCTACAGATATTCTTGGCTGCTTCTGAGTGGGCAGCAGTTACTCTAACAAGCTCTGCCACCTACTTCGTCTAGCTAATAGCTATAGAGAGCCAAGACTAGCTATAGCAATGCTGCATAGGTATGAAGTTTCTCCTTAAAATAAACTTGTAGCATTAGTAGTGGGAAGGGGAAGAAGGCACTTTCGTGCTCCAGGGAAGGCTGCTTTCCCTGATGCAGCGACTGGGAAAGAGGAAGAACACAAAGTGAAAAGCAGGGTATTTCCTGTCTCAGATAAATTTACAGAAAAGGTTAATTTTCTTCAGTCTTTCTTGGCTCCACCATTGAAGAGGATGTGCGTGGTAGGGGCAAAGGGATTACTTTCCGCATTAATTTTGCTTTGGCTCTGCAGAGGAGGTTCAGAGCCAGTGTGAAAATGCAATTTCTCCTGGATGCAAGGAGCTCTGAGCCACTGAGTATTTGTTTTGCGTCTGACACAACAGCCTGGGAACAATGCCGGAGGGGAGGGGACTGGAGCATCAGCTTGGATTCAATGCCAGAGGGCAAGGAGCTGCCAGGAGAAGAAAATACCAGTTTCAGCACCAAATCAGTAATGCCTAGAGGCTATAATGTAGGGAAGAAGGTTCCTGCTGAACCTCCCTCTAAAAGCAAAAGCAGCAGGCCCAAATGAAAAAAAAAGGCAGTTGGAGCTGTCAGGCTACTACTGGCCTGGAGTGAAGCGATCAGCCTATCTATCTGCATCCAAAGCCAAAATCTGCCAATTCCAGAGTAAGCAGAAAGCCCATAATGCGTTGGGCCAGTTAGATGGTATTCATCCTTGTAGATAATTTTAGGCTCATCAATTTATGCTATGACTCATGCTTACTCATGTCATGGTTAGCCTGAGGAAGCGCTTCTGTGATTGCTGTCAGCTGCCAGCCTTCCCCCTCCCACTAACTTCTGACTCTTGGCCAGTTTTAGTCACATCCGACAAAGGGCTGAAGGGCTTTAACACCACAAGTTCCTACAACAGGTCTCCACAGGACATGGCCCAGGGGTTGACTGCAGCTCCTGAAGCTATTTGTTTGGCCTGCCAGCAGCTGTGAGAAAGCACAGGCTGTTGGGCTTGCCTGGCAGCCAAGAGGGAGCAGCTAGCTGGGCAATCGGTGTTTGCCTAGCTTTGGGCTTTTGCACACTTGCTTGCAGTACATGTAGTCTCTTAGGCAGTTCATGGCAAGCTACAGTAGTTGAGGGCTTGAGGGAGGAGGGAAGTTGAGGGGACACATAGATATGGTGTCTGCAGAATCAGAAGGGAACAACACAGTTCAAAGCCCTGTAAAACCAGGTGTCACGAGTTGTGCTGCTCACCTGTAACCTATCTCTTCTCTGTATTTCGGTACTTTTCAAAAGTTTCTTGGACACCATTGTCTCCCTGTCTCCTTCAGTAGCGAGTTCCACAGGTTTGCTGTACCATAATATGCACAGCTTAAGTCCTGTGTCATCTTTGATCTATTACCTTTCAAAGTACCCTCTTCAGTATGTGCAAACATGGAACTAAATTAACAGCAAGAACCCCTACCTTCCATGACAGTCACTGAACTTTCTGACAAATGGACTCTGGCTGCAGGATAGAAATACAAAGGAGACATTCACAGTCTTTAAAGACTCAGGAGATTTCTGCACTGGAGAGCTTACTTCTGACATGCTCAGCTCCATGTTTGCACTAAAGACAGACAGCTAGAATCACAGTAAAGCAAAGCACTACTTAATATAGGGCAGGATCAGTACAGGTGTGTGCCATCTTTTCACCTTCCTTGCACTGTGACATTCTTTGTGCAGGTCCTAGTTAAAACATGAGCTAGTGTCTTCACAAGCAGCAGTTTCACATACAAGACAACCCCATGCAGTCTCTCCAGTGCCACTCATATGGACACACACTGGACTGAATCTTCATCATACCTGGAGTAAAAACACAGATTATGGTTTAGCCACTGGGATTACAAATTCTGACTGACTGCATCTCTGACAAAATCTGTGTGGTTTTAAGAAACTTCACTACTTGGATAGCATGGAAACCCAGATGAAGAACAAACACTTCACTGCAAGGCAGATGATCCAGTGGCTGAAGCAGTACAGCCATCTGCTGTCAAAGGACAAGCTTTCAAACAGTTTCTTGAACTCTGCCACTACAAGTTTTCAGCATTTGCTAGTGGCAGTAGCTAGACTACGCATAGAGGTGTTAAGCAACAAGTGGCAAGCAAATAGGTCTGAATGTAATTGTGACAAATAACTTCTTCCATTTCTCCTTTGAACACTGAAATGACTTGCTTTCAGTGTAGGGTTCTTGCAGCTTGAACTTGCAGGAATGATCTGCAAGCCCTTCATCCAAATACTGGTGGATCTTGCTGCAGCTTTAGACATTGGTTTGCAAGGGGAACTGTAAACCTTTGGAAGAGTTTCTCTGACAAAAAGATAATGGAGTGAGGAACTCTTATTGTCCTTGATTTAGGACCAGTCCTCTGAGAAGCAAGTCTGTCAAGGGTAGGACTGTGCCTTGCCTTGCTGGGTGGTGAAAGCCTTTAGGGATTATCTAGTTTGCTAATGCCTCCCAACATAGTGGAAGCATCTAACAGCCTATGTACATGTGATAGCTTGTATGTATATGTTCATGTACACAGATGAACCCTCTGCCCCAAACTATCTACAAAGAACAAAAAAATGCCTGGAGCATGATAAGTGGGAAAGGTGAGAGGGAAAACAGGGATATTAATGCTCTCAGGAACTATATCTGGATTAAAACTTCTTTTTGTTGGACAAATTCACGGAGAAGGTAGAGTAAATCAAGTTCAACTTGATTAAATCCCCATATCTATGCTCTGGGGCGATACAGTACATGGATCCATGATCTCCTCAGAACATTTACCCAGTGTCACACAAGCTTATCAATCTTTGTGGAGTATGCATCAGCAGTTAACGCTGCTGATCAAAGGAACTTCCCATGCACTTTCACACCTGGCAGAAATGGACAGATGTAATTGAAGACAGCTCCATTCACTTTTATGCTAGATCTCTGAAGGCTGTGATGTGCAGCTGCTTAATTTCCCAAGCTGCAAACTCTCAAAGGGCTCAAATTTATCATTTCATAAATGTGAGACCTTTGGGGAATATTAAGTTGTTATACTTTCCACCTCTTCTCTGATCCTTGATTCTGCATCTAGTTCTATGCAAATACGGACAATAAAGTTTTGTTGATGCTGCGTAAGTCTTCCTGTGAAATGAGGACCTGAACAAAACAAGCAGGTTACTTAAGGGCAATCCCAACTGGACTGACGTGACATACGTTGAGGACAGGAAAAATTATAAGAAACTGCCTGAAACTGTAATGTCATTTTCACT
This sequence comes from Gavia stellata, assembly GCF_030936135.1. Taxonomy (NCBI): domain Eukaryota; kingdom Metazoa; phylum Chordata; class Aves; order Gaviiformes; family Gaviidae; genus Gavia; species Gavia stellata. Next base: position 20,552,391 of record NC_082595.1, read on the forward strand.
CAGATCCTGTTTCCAGCCAGAATGATGATTAGTCATAGAGCTGCTCTTTATTCTGCAGAGCCAAACAGCAGCAGCAGTGCCACCTTCCACCTCTTCCTAACCAGATCACTGGGGACATTTTTCTAACCCAGCTATCAAAGGTGATTTATTCAGTATACTTTTCCAAACTGGACTTTTGCAACACACAAAACCCATTCAGAAACTGCATTTGATACACAATGCTGGTGTCTGCCTTCTAAGAACTTGATATGACATTAAAGTTCTGGAATCTATCTGCTTATTTTGGTCCTTTTCTTTAAAGGAAGAAATTAGAGCCCATTATCTCAGTACTTCTTCCCATATCTCACCACATTAGCAGCATTTGAGGAAGTGGTCCAGAGAACAAAATCTGAACTCAGGAGACATGGAGAAAGTTGTTCTCCTTGAAGGATCCAAGACAATTGTATTCCTTTCCATCACAGCTCAAATCTCACAATCTTCAAACAAGATGCTTTTTCAGGCCCACCTTTCTTGTAGGAGTTTGAAATAATGTCATAAATCACTCTAGAAGTACTTTAATCAGTAGCTAATGAACAGTATGAAATAATAGCCTAAAATGAATATGCCTTCTTTCCTCCTTCAGGAGAAAGCCTTAGAAATGCATTTAATAACACAATATAAAAAGGGATGGGGAGAATTATAAAAATTAAATGCTGCTTTTACCATCTTTTTTTCTTTTTTCTTAAACTTCCCTGCTATTACAAATGGTTCTTGGAGTAAAGTCATTGCACAGGTAGGTGTAGGTCTGTGTTACTCTAAAAACGCAGAAGAGGGATTGTGGGTTCAAATCCTTTCTAACATTGGCTCAGAATATCCCATGGCAGTCCCTGTGCTCGTCATTGCCCCTGTGTCAAACAACATGTCTCTTACGGGGAGGCTGAAAAGCTCAGAGCATCAGTCTGTAAAGTACACCAAGACTACTAGATAGACGTTGTCAGGAAAAAAATTTAAAAATTATTATTATTTGCATTGGAAGGAATACAACTAGAACCAGGAGACAGCAAGTAAAACCTGGCTGTCCTAGAGTTAAATACAGATTTTAACTTGCATCTATGTGTGAGCTCCAGCCTGTATTGTCCCTAAATCAGGCAGCAGAGTTAACTTCACTGATCATGCAAAGCTCGCTGAGGTGCAGGGAACTGGAGATCATGGCTCTCACACTAGAGATTTCTCACAGTAACAGTGCTCCGGTGAGGTTTCCATCCTTCAAAATACATTTTTTAGAAGAGCACGTTAATTCTTAAGCTGCACCCAGCAAACCTAAGGAAGCCAAGCACTGTCTGTGCTGAAACTATAGCCTGTTGCTGCTCCAGAAGGGAAGGGAGGGAGCTGCTGTGTGGGAGGAAAGAGCATGGGAAAAGTATCTGCTGGATGAAGATCTGGAGCTTCCTATTCCCTCTTTGGACGAGGCTGCAGCCTCCACCCCTCCAAACACAGGCAGGAATTCTGAGGAGTTCCTTACATCTTTCCCAAACAAGAAAGTTCTTTGAAGATCCTGCTGCTCACCCAGTGTTAAACCACTGCCTATTTTATGGCCCTTCAACAGCTGCCAGGACACCAGGGCTGAATTTCAAAAGTCAACCTCCTTCTCAGCTTCTTCTTCCTTTCCAGTCGCCAATAGAAATCCCTGTCTCATCCCCCATGTCTGTCTCAGCTACGGGCCGAATCTTGTAATTCACAGAGGCAATAGGGTGCGTGAGACATTAGCTTTTCAACAAAAGCCTTTTAAGAGGGCTGTTTGCAGAAGAACTTTCCTGCCATAACTGGTCCACTTTCAGTATGACCTCTCATAACATTGCTGCTTTGGAGGTGATTCAGCAATGCCTCATTTCAGTGCAAACTTGAGAAGAAACAGCTTTAAGAGCTAGGCAGCCTGATAGAGAGGCTACATGTCGGAAAAGCTCACAGAGGGTCATAAAAGTGACATTATCAATTCCTCTTCAAAGGAGGAAATGTCTCAAGGGAAAAGCAGCTACAGCATGGTTGCACTTACCATTAACACATATGCTGCCACAAAAGCATGTTATAACATACCTTGCTACAGTCAGTCCTGAGTGAGAGTGAAGTACTGAGTTATAGGACAAATATTAACACCCAGAGAGGGGCAAGATAACCGTTTCCCGTTGCAAAAGCAGCCGCTGCTTGGCTGCATGGCCCCAAACACTTAGCTCTGACAAAGCTACACTACACCCATGGGATTTAGCTTCCATTTCCCTCCAACAGAAAATCCTACGCTGGGAAGAGCTTCCTACTTCTAATTTGCTTTCTATAGGGAACAAAGACAAATTGCAAAGCAGAGTAGCTGTAAGGAAAGGTCACCATGCCCTGGCTCTCAACAAATTTTGCCACACGGACATTTCACGCACAGCCTACCAGCCATAAGGACACATCCAAACACTCTCATGTGGGGCTCAAACTCCTTCATGCCACTTACTGGCTGCAAACTGAATCTCTTTCATTTGCTTGACACACCACCTGCACCCCATATGTTAACACTGCTGTCAATATTTCCAATTCCCCATATAACTATTTAATAATAATTAAATAAAAACACAGACTGGTTGCAGGTTCAGTACTACTTTAAAAAGCCACCAGAGCCAGGAAAGCACAGCTTACAGTCAGTCAGATGCTACCAAGCGGCTCTTGCATGGTCCTAATGCCTGCCACATCTTTGACACACAAATATAACCATGCTCAAACCTCAAAGTAAAATGATCTTACTTCAGAGGCTTTTTCTCTCCTTTATCCTCTCCCACTGGGGACGCCTCTGCAGCACAAATGATTAAGGCAGGCCTGGGTCTTCCGTTTACACATAAGTACCTGTTTTCTGCTGACAAGGAAGACTCAGAGATTGCAATGTTGTCCCAGATGCACAGTATTCAGGTGCCTCCAAGTACTAGGTGAAATTCAGGCCATACTTAGACATCTGACAACAGTGCTGTTTAATCCAGTTGAAGCAGCCTCTGCCCGCAAACCCTTATTCCCCCCCTCATCACTCTTCCATCATAGAGACCACAAAAGTATTTATTTACTGCCCCATGAACCAGGTCAGGGAAACAATCTGGCTGAAAAATAGTCTAGCCAAAAATAAAGTTATTTTTCCAGCTGGAAACTGGCTGCACAGCCAGCAATGCCAACACAAAAGAAGGGACAATACACTGACATAAATGAGCAGCAGAAGATGGGAAGGACTGAAAAAAGCTAGCACAAAAGTAATACACATCAAATTACAGCCTCCCTTATAGCCCAGTTAGTTTGCCCTTTAGTCCAAATCGACCTGATTATTAGAATAGAGCTAGAATCCTTTTAACTATTTTTTTTTTCTTAAGAAGAAATGCAGACTTTGCACAGAAAGCATCCAGAACAAAGATTTGGAATGGGGCTGTGCACTAGAGGAAACACAAGAAAATATGCAATCAAAACTTATAAGGAGTAGGAACAACTGATTAAAATCCCTGCTATTTGGATTCTGACAACTACAATACAGATCATTGTATCTTGGGTCTTCTGTAGTAAATTTAGAAATCTCTCACAGTGACAAAGCACCCTCCTTCCAAAGCACAGGTTTATGCTAGATCCTGTCACACTCCATATTTCTTGTTCAGCTGGTCGCTGTGGAAACGTTTTTGGAGCGTGCCAGGAGTCACGTAGCATCTACCTGGGGAGCCCCTGCATTAATCCGTCACCTTCGTGGGCTTCTGTGATCCCATTGGTTGGTACGAAGAAAAAGAAGGAGTCTCGCGCCCCTCCCCGCTCTGAATGAAAGACGCTTCCTCTAAATCTTGCTACAGGATTTCAGGCTCAATTCAGCTTCTTTGGGGCTTTTGTCACCAAACAAATGTGATGTCTTTGAAAGAAAGATTAACAGTTTGATGAAAGGATGCAATGGACAGCTTTGTTCTAGCCTGCTTCCCCCTAGAGCTTTCGGTCACTGTCACTTTCTTACCCACGGGAGAATATCTGTCTGACCCTCAGAGGAGATTATGGCCACCTTGTAAGATTTTGCCTCTCCTCACAACAAAGCACTGGCCACTTTGAGGAGGTGATAATGATGAACAGGGGCTGGATTAGGGGCAAAGAACCTCACATTGATCTCTGAATTCTGAGAGAACACAAAGCAGTTGATGCTGGGATTCAAAACCCACCGAATGCTTGGAGCACATCCAATTCACTCTCCTGCATGAGGGGCAAGGCTACAAGCCCTGTCAGTCCCTCAGTTGTACTTCTTACCTCATCATCAAATTAGCAGGACTAGTTAAAAGGGCTTAGGACAAGGAACAGATGGCATGGATTATAAACTGTCGATGTTTTCATAGTAAACTAGATACAAATTCCGGCCCAAATTACCTGAAGAGTTTACCAGTTTCTGAGAAGGCTGTCACACTGAGCATGTCTACACAGCACAGCGAAGTTTTGTTGACACTCAAGCTAATTCTGAACACTAAAGATGGCTAAGCATCTTCTAGTGCCTGGGATAGCACAACTGCTATACAAATATACCCATAGATGAACCGTCCCTTGTCCTTTTCCCTCTACTCCTTCAGCATGCAGAATTTCAATCCATATGGTATTTGTGTACAGTAAAACAAGACAACACCCATTGACTTCCTCCCTGCAGAAGTTCTATGGCCAAAGGGGCGGCAAACAGCAAAGCGAAGCTGTATGTAGGGCTGGCACCAATGCCAACTGCTGTGCGGGCGGGAGCTGCCAGTCCTTACGTGGAGCCCCTTCAGAAATAGATCACTCCTAGCAAAAGCTGACCTTGTTCTGACTTCAGTGACACACAGGCTGCCCTAGGCTTTCCCCTGCAAGTAATTTTGCATCATTCCCTACGGAAAGTGTTAGGCCAACGTAACACCAAGGCTGACTGATGTGGTGATAAAACTATAACCTCCAGTTTAAGAGGCTTTACCAGCATTTCCCATCAGTTCAGCAAGTTCATCTCCTTTTCATGTCCAATGAACCAGGAGCTGAAATGGAGAAAGGGTGGGCAAGGATTTCTTTTACTGAGGAGGAAAAAACTTTAAATACAATCCCTGGAAAGTTGCTACGAAAACTCTGCTTCTGTCCTCATTCTTTCACTGCAGCAGTCAGGAGGGCAAAAGACTCCACCACAGCTCTAAGTTGATGGGCAGCCCTGCTCCAGTATAAACTCATCCAAGACCTCTGACTAAACAAGACCCCTGAGGTGATACAGACCTAGGACCCAAAAGCAGTGAATGCACTGCTTTATTACCCATAGACATAAAGCCCAAGGAAAACAGACTCCTTTCCAGAAATCAAGGCAGACCATCAACAGCCAGTCAAAAGCTATAATACTAGCTGGCTCTGGAGTCCTCCTGCTGTGCTACCATGTGAGAGGTTCCAGTCTGATCTTGAACTCCTGAGTTGGCAGCACCCCAGCTGTAGGAGGGACAGCATTTTGTATTGCTCCCAGGCAACTCTCTTGAGTCACTGCAGGAGCGGCCTTAACAGTCTCTAAAGGCTCCCCAGTCCACACATCACTAGCAAAAATGAAGTGTCTTTACTTTTGAAGGATGTAGGAGACATGCTTATGTATTTGTGTATGTCCATTACATGCCTGTGGTCGCTAAGGATGCTAAGAAAACTATTGACAAGTCCAGTGACCATTCCAGAAATTGCCTAAGCTTGGAAGGGACAGTCTCTTCTCCATACCTACAGTTCAGGAGGTCGGTATACCACACACAGTCTGGGAACACAGGCCTTACCTTCTCCTCAATCTGATGCTCTTGGTGCTTTTCTTTCTCATTTTACTTTTCTGTGGTTTCATTTTCTGTGCTCAGCACTGACAATGCTGGCACCATAGTGCGCCCTGCTGGAAGGTAGCAGCTACGGCTATGCTAGAATTATTTCTAGGTATGGCTGACTTCATTAACAGAGAAATTCAGGTACCAATGCTTTAACTAATAACCCACTGAGACAGCTATTCAGTTCGATTCCCACATCCGAAAGCCGATTGTTGTGATGCACACTAATCTGTTTTACTCCTTCTGTACCACTGTGTTATAAAGCTTGTTTGTCAATATCACTTTTATAAATGTCAGGTAACTCCATGGCATACTGTAGCTCAGTTTCACACATTCACCAAGCCTAAGGATCAACCATCCTAACCAGGAACAAAGATAGCTGTGAGCCACAATAGGTATTTCGGTCTACATTTTTGCTACCTCTTTTTATCCTTGCTAACATGAAGCACAGCCCTCTCATTCATTATGGGTCTTTTAGTTTGGATTTCAGTGAGACAGCTTGAAAAGCCTTGTCCCCGTGTGGCTCTTGGCAGGCTAAGAAGTAAAGTGCTCTTGCTCTCAGCTTTCACAGGGCCGGGGAGGTGCTGCTTATTGTTAAGCAATGAAAGGGGAGGGCTCAGGTCACATCTGTGAAATGTTAGTGGAGAAGGGAGTCTGGGTGAAAGTAGGTGGCCAGCACAGCATAGCACTTTACTGGATTTTGCAAGGCCACTGGGGAGATAGGCAGCCATTTGTCTTAGAGCCCTGATAACGGACCAACTTGCTCTCTGCTGGCTAGCTGGGGGTTGTAAATACCTCTGCAGACACAGGCTCTTCAAATGGCTGGAGACAGGCTGATAGAGGATTAATAACCTGGAGAGGGGGGGGGGGTCAAAAGGGAGTTAATTAGCTGTGTTAATGCATGGAGATAAAGCAGGTTTGTGTCTCCTGGACCTCTTCCTCCCAGCACCTGGGCTTTTGGGGCAGCCAAGATGGGGCTAGCACAACAGCCCCCGAGAGTAGCCAAAGGAAACTATCTCCCACTTAAAAATGCAACCTCTCCATCTTCAAGGGCTCATTAAGCACCAACTTTTGCTAAACCGATAAAGAGCGTGCTAATGAAGCTCAGAGGACAGGAGGTTAGTGTTCTAACCCAGGCTACTGTTCAGCAAGCTTACAGAAACGCTAGTGCCCAAAGCATTCAGCCAGGGAAACAGTCACAAATCCATTTGTCTGCAATGCTGTATAAGGAATGCTCCAAAAACACTGCACGTTTGGGTGAAGAAATAGAACTACAGGCTGAGTGACTGTCACCTCCTCCACAGTCAAAATGGTAAAGGAGCTGAAATGATCTTTTGTCTAGGCACTTCTCCTCTCCCCTTCCTCTAGCTGAATCTTGAAACAGCAAGTGGTCAAGACTCACCAGGATCCACCTTGGCACTGTATACCTACTTAGAACGATGCTATAAAACCTCTCCCAGCATTACAGAGTCAGCAACCACATCTAAGTGGTCTTGGCTCATCAGTTCACCTTCCACAATGGACAGCGATAAGTCCAGTCTCCTCAGTCGTCTTTTGAGCCCTCATGCATCACAGTTCAGGAAGCAAAGCCAGCTGTACTGAGAGTCCTGCGCTTAGAGTCACTGTCTCATGAACCCATTGTCACCTTTGTGTTATTGTCACTGACAAAGAAGAAGCCCAAGCTAAATATCACCCTCCACAGCTGTCGTCGTTTACAGCCAGGCATACCAGGAAATCATCTGTTCTGGACTCCTGCATACCACTGCCCATTAAATTGAACTCAGTTACTCATGTCCGGGATCAACAATTTATATTTGCATTTGGCTAAAACACAATTCCCAGGAAGACATCCAGCATGGTGCTAAGATACCAAGAAAGACAGATTCATCCGTTGCACTTGCTAGCTGGTAATCATTTCACTGTTAAAATTTGTACCTAATTTTTCATTTTAGTTTTTCTGGCTATAATTTTCAGCTGCTGATTCCTGTTATGCCTTTCCCTGCTATGCTAAATAGATCTTCAGTATCCAATACTTAAAACTCCATGGAGTATTTACACAGTGTAATACAGTCATTCTCATGTTCTTTTCTGTAAGATAAACAGATTGTACTGTTTATGTCTCTCACCAGCCCTTGAATCATTTTGTGACTTTTTTCTGCAACTCTCCAGTTTTGCAATGTGCAGTAATCCAGTTCTGATTCCACTCACAGTATATGCAAAAGTAAAGTCACCTCCCTGTTCCAATTTGCTACGCCCTTGTTTATACATCTACAGATTAAATTAGCCTTTTAAGTCTCAGCATCAGACTGGGAGCTGATGTTCAGTGGGTTGTGCCTGGGTTTCCTTTCAGAGCCACAGCTTCCAGAATAAAGTCTGGCTTCCAGTCCCTGCTCTTAGATATGTGATTTTGCAGGTAGCTACCACAAAATGTACTTTATTTAAGTAAGCCCAGTTTACCAGATCTCTGTAGCCATTTTGCCCTTGTCATTATTTGTCTCTTCACCGATCCTTTACTTCTAGATCATTTATAAATAAGTTGAAGAATATCAGTACTGGCACTGGTCCCAGCTGAAGACCCTTCTGACGCCTTCCAGAAATATACCCATTCGGTGATTTCTGAATCACAACTACTAATCAAGATCAGTTTAGGGGAATGTTTCTGCAATGTTGGGATTTATTAAAGGTTAGCATCGTAAGTATGCCACAAGTCTCCTGAGATAATGATTTCAGGAGTAACTCATCTGGCTCTGCCATTTTCATTTTTTGATGAACAGAAATGGTTGCCTAACTCTACCCTCCCTTAGCAAATAGTCTGAAAAATGTCTGAAACAGTATTCTATTTTCTTCATTTGATGTGAGTCCGTATTCTTTACAAAAACAAATCAGAAAAAAATTATTGAGTACTTTTGCCCTTCCACATTCTTATCAGCCTTTTTACCATCACCATTTAGTGAGAGTTTCCAGTACTGTTACTATGCTTTCTTTTGCTCTCAATATACTTGAAAAAAATCCTCCTTAAAGTTGTCATGGATTACTCCAGGTTATCCTGGCTTCCTTTGTCATTTTCTATGCATTATCAACTCCAATTTATATCAATTGTTAATTGTTCCCAACTTCCTGCATTTCCTTTTATATTCCTTTTTTTTTTTAAATTCTAATTTCTACTTTTACTTCACCAGTGAACTGTGGTAGGCTTTCAGCCAAAAGCAGCTCTTTCTTGACTGGGAGTCATGACTTTTGAATAAACTCTTCTAATAGAAATCCTATTTCCTCTCATAACCTTTCCTATGTACATTTTTCTTTTCCTTTACCTCTGCCATACCTCTCCTCCTGCAGCAGTTTTTAAGAGTGCCCTGTTGGTGTACCCTATCTCCAAATCAAAGTGATCTGAGTCAGTAACCTGTAAAAAACCTTCAGAGTCCAGTTATTACTTTTCTGAACTGTAATTTGAAAGTACCAGAGAACTGAATTCTCCACCCCCTGTTTTGCTTCCACCCGAGCTTTCCATTCTACACTAGTACCTTAGGCTTTCACCTATCCCCTTCCTTTACCCTTGCAGAATGTAGCATTGCCTGACCATGGTCACAGTAAAATCATCCTTCCCCCTCCATTTTCACTCTCCCCATCATGCCAATGCCTGAGACGGGACTATTATTTCATATCTACACAACATTAGGTCATCAAGTGAAAATGCTGTAGGCATGCTAGGAATTATTGCTATTTGCTTTGCCATTCCATTATCTACAAGCACATGTAAAACTGCCACAACTCTAGTTCCTGAAATGCTATCGCCCAGGGTGCCGAACTCCATGCAGCAGAAAGGACCAGGCTGGCAATCTGCCAGCAGCTGAAAGGCTACATCTAATTGTGCATAAAGTTGAGCAGATTGTCTGCTTAGACTAGAGCAAACATGCTTATCTTTAATGCAGACATATGGCCAGCAAAACCTACAGATCCCAGCATGCAACATTCTGGCCAGCTGGCCATTTGGATCAGCGTGAAGCATTACATGATCTGATACTGTGGTGACAGAAGATCAGTATCACAACCCCTCCATGTTCAAAAATCATGAGTCAGACCACTCAAATTCTTGAGTTTGGCTCAGAGAGCTGGAGATTTTAAAAAGGATAAACCGATCAAATTTGCTTTTGAGACAGGGTTCACATTCTCCCACTTTTCTCTACAGTCATTAAAAAAATCTATTTTTTTAGTAAAAGCTAAGTCACACAGTCACTTGCCTCTGGGAGCAGAGACACCGAGAAAAAACAGACTCACAGTATGGTTAGGGGAGGAGCGGCAACAAATTCTGAACTCTAAAAACCTGATAGATAGACTCAGACAGAATCTGGAACATGCAATCACCACAGATATCACTGCTAAAGATAAGGGTGGCAGGCAGTTTTGTTACAAAATTCTAGGTTTTCCAATCTTGCACTAAACTCTCTGCTTTTACCATTGTTTCCTTTATTCAACCCAGTTTTAACTTCCTTTCTTCCCACCTCAGCTGTCATATAAAATCTTCTCTTTGCCTCCAACTTTCCATTCTGTAAGACACCTCTGCTCTCCTATAATGACAGACCATACATTTTATGACAGTTACCCCCTCAACGGCCATCACAGATGCTCACTCTCCATTTAACAGAGAAAACTATTCCAACAGAGTTTTTACTTTTAGACAGGTTAAAATCAGCCCTTAATCTCTCAGTCCTGTTCTTTAGGTCTTTTAAGATGCTTGGGGAATTCTAGCCAATCCAGGCTGGGAGCATCAGATGTCGCTCACCCTTGGTCCACTTTTTGTGTATTTGTTGAGGGCAGTCACAATTCTAGATGCAATAGATTTGGGACTTCTACTTCAGCTCCGACAATATAACTGTTCAAGAGAGGATCTAGCCAGGAAGGGCAAGAAAATATTCAGGTCAAAACGAGAGACTTTGCCAGAGCTATGAACAACATGTCAGGAAATAGAAAAAGCACTGTCTGCTCTGGGTCAGGACCAACACACACTGGCAGAGTTGAAGGAAGGTAATCCAAGAACCAAAGCTTGAGTGCCTTGCAACCAGGAGTGAGTGACTTTGGCAGAGCCATGCTGATAAAATCAGCAGAAAGCCTGTGTCTGCCCTCTGCTCTTTTTTTTTCCCCCACATTTTCACAAGCAACCAGTACTTTAGGCAACCTGACTGCTTGTTAAGGGCAGGGGGGGGTTGGGGGTGATCTTTCTTTAATGTCAGAACTCCTATCCGCATGTGATAGAATGCAATCAGAGAGGCTACATGCCTTGCTGATCCTGTAACCAATTCCTGTCTTACTTCCTTCACCTGACAAGCTCATTCCATCAATCCCCAGGTTCAGTCCAAAAAAGAGCAGGACAATACAGCCAGACCTGCACGGGTGCAATGATGAATCTTCTCCTCTTCCATTAAGAAGCACTTAGCTGCACTTGAGCTCAGGTAGTCTTTGAGAGGTAACTTTTTTGAGGAGACCAAGATCTGCACTAACAGCAACAACCTCCCAGGAAGGGGGCAAAGGCTCACACTTACACAAACCTCAGGTTGCCACAGAAAAACAAATGTGACAGTCGCACAGTTGAGCCCCACTTTCTGTCTGCCACTGGGTAATATACAGCTACAAGTCAAATTTGGTTTAAAGACTTCCACAAAACTGCCATGTTCATGTCTAACATACAGCATGACCTGCGAGTAGCCTGGTCGCTTGAACTAGATGAGAAACGCTGCAGTATGAGATCTGTAATCTTTCGAAGGTGCCAGTCTCCATCACAGCTGAAGGTGGCTAAAATCAGCTCTGTGAAGCAAATTAGCCTTCAGGCTTTCAGCCCTTGGAGCTTGTTTTCTAGTGGAAGCATAGAAAGCATGGCAGATTTATGTCCTGCTGCAGTGGCTCTGGGGTTTCAGGCCTCACAAAATTAAAAAATGTCCCTACCACAAACCCTAGGAAAAAAAGAGGGGAAAAAATGCAAACAGTAGCAATACCTGAACTACCATATGAAACTGCAGCTAAAATTTTCTTAGGAGGTATCTAGGACCTAACCCCCCTGGCAATACTCCTTTTTGATTCAAAAGGGCCAACTCAATGAGCCAGTGTATGTAAAACTGTGCAGTCTCTCCAGACTACACCTCTGGAAAATGGCTGCAGTGAGGACACTCCCAGTAAGCTGAAAAATGGTTTAGATTTTAACGCTGTTTATGCTCTGAACAGTCAAAAACGTTCAGAATTCAGGCAGGAGCTCACTAGGTTCATTCTCAGGTCTTTTTTGGCAAAGGAAAGATTGGGGGGAGAGAGAGAGAGAGAGAGAGAGAGAGAGAGAGAGAGAGAGAGAGAGAGAGAGAGATGAGACAAAGTCTGAAAAGCTATTTACAGCACTGGCAATTCACTGTCTTTCCAGCCAATTCCATCTGGCACAGGACGCCTACTATCCTATCCTGCTACTCCAGGATAGGAATAAAATAGCAAACCTAAGTTCTGATTGTGTCCCAAGAATATTTATAGACGGCAGAAATGCTTGGCCCAATCTGAAAAATGCAGTAAATCAGCAAAAGGCGGTTAGAAATAAATAACAAGTCATTCCCATCTCTTTAGAGAAATATCCTACCAGAGGAATCCCTGGAAGAAGTCTTTAAATATATTTAACAGTTGTCCAGCAGAACCATACAGATGTGAACTGAAGATACATTCCAGTATGCACATCTTCCTTTCTCCTTCCACAGCATGTAATCCCAATAGAGTACCGATTATTCCACTACAGCATTTGTAACACAGCTTAACAAAGGAAAGTTTAAATTCAGCCTCTCAGAGATATCAGCTTAGTGTTAATGAGAGCCCATTTAGATAAAGAAGAGCAATACTGGGTGGGACAAGAGGTGTGAAATACTTCAAAACCTCATAAATTCCCTCTATCACTGGTGGAGTTATCTCTCCTGGTAGGGACACCAGCTATCACAAGCTTTACAGAAGTCAGGCAGGAATATGGCCCTCAGGCAGAGGGGGTAACTGCTGATGTGGTCAGACCTGTTGTGAGGATGTGACAGCCCTGGTACGCTTACATCTTACCACTGTAAGCATTTATAATTGCTTAAAAAGGGAATTAAGTACAACACTTAAAACATTAAAGGATAAAGTTCCTTTACAGATTCTCAGGAGCTTCTCCCAACTCTACAGTAACCCACATCTTGTCACCTCAGCATTTCCCAGGCTACTTGCAATGCCTTCGCTTTCATTGCATCTCTTGATTCTGCTACCTTTACCTCGTGGGATATCATGCTCCAGAGAGTCTAGAAAGTCAGTGGATGGGTCCAGGTCAGCCTTTTCCAGCAGGGTTTTATTCTTCAGGTTAACAGGCTCAGTAAAATGGAAATAGGAACTTAACTTTTTTGCCTCCGTCAAAGAAAGACCTGTGAACAGTCATTGGTTACCATTAATACAGTGAGCTGGGCTAACATACGTTATACCATCGAATGCCATATTGTTTCTCTAACGCTCACAGCATAGGACAGAATCACAATCTTTCTCCAGTGAACTCCACAGAAGACCACAGACTTGCCAGAAATGGGTGGCAGTACTCCCTGTTGCTGTGCATTACAGACCGTGCTAACTGCGGTCCCAGATAAGCAATGGGCATGAGTAGAGATCAACTCTGTGCCCATGTAGTTATATCCTAGCTCTAGATGGAGAATTCACTGCAGCTCTAATTGCTAAACACTGACATAAACTATACACAGACAAATGAAACTACAGGTTTAATGACTCAGAGCCATTACTGACTCTCCTCCCACCTTCCAGAGTTGAATCATGCACCTGAACATTAGTGGCATTGGATTCTCTCCTCCCTGTTCATTTTACCCAAGATAAAAATAAACCTGAAATCAAAACATCAGCTAGAGAAAGTCATCTTAATTTACAGCCTTTATGATCAAAGTACAGTTGATCCTGATAAAGACAATGAGAATTTACCTTCAAAGTTTCTGTTTTCATGTACAGACCCAAGAGGAGTCTTCACAAATGCCCCCCGGGGGATGATACCAACTGCTCTGTCTATCTGTTCTATCGTAGCTATGAGGCGGGACTCCTCCTTGATCATGGGCTTTAGAGAAAAATAGGCAAATTTTAAAGGCAGGGCTTTCCTTGTTGTCATTTCTGAAAATAAACTTAAGGTGACAATAGAAACCACAACAGACTCATCAGCTTGGAGCCCCACGGCACTAATTGGACGTTCTTCTCATAAGAAGAGAACCAGGAGCAGACAGTCTAGATTCACCAGAGAATTAACTGTCCCTCCCTTCATCCATCCTTTCCTCCCTCTCAATTAAACTACTTATGGGTTGTCTACTCAGTTATAAAGAATGGTATCTGCAGTTCCTACGAAAGCTTCAGACACTGCAGTGAGGATCTGTACCAATTGTGCATAATAAAACATAAAGGAGAAAGAATATTTCTGAGCTGTGTCTAACTCCAGGAGTTTCTGACGTAAGAGTTCAATCAAGAAGCCATTGCTACACAATGACAGCGAAGAGGAAATTGTATATATTCTGCCTGAGCACAAGCTCAGGCTTATTACAAACAAGGAGGAGGAGCCACCACCTGTCCAGTGTGAGGGGTACAACTGTAGCGAAGAGAGTTCAAAAGTGTTTTGCTGTATTTACCTCCTTACCATCTTCAAACAATCTTTCAGCATCTTCTGCATTTATCTCAGTGTACTCGTACTCAAAAGAAGGATCCCCCTGGAAACGGCCCTTCAGCTGCTCAGCCTGTGCAACCATCTCCTCGGTTGCCGGTGGCAGTAGGCTCCATTCCACGCAGTTCAAGCTGCCAGCGACAAGCACAATACAGGCCCGAGCCCGCTGAAGCACAGGGCTCGATGCAGCCTTGCCAGGCGCCTCAGGGGCACAATGAGGCTCCCTCCAGGAGAGCGAGGCAGCTCTTCCTGACCCCCCCACTCCCTCTCTCCTCCCCCCAGCCCCCAAACCGGCCTCCCGAGGCCGTTTAGGCCTCCCCGGTCCCACCTCCCCAGGGAGATGCCCGTCCCCTGCACGGAGCAGCGGTGAGGCCCGGCCTCCGCACCTGTAGAGGCGGCTGCGGGGCGCGGCGCGGTCGGGGCCCAGCCCCTCGGCGATGTAGTAGGCGCCGCGCACGCCCTGGATGCAGCCCCAGAACCAGACCCGCTCGAAGCGGTAGTCGCGCTGGAGGAGCAGCAGCGAGGCACCCAACACCGCCCGCTTCTCCGGGCTCAGCCCCGCGCCGCCGCCGGCCACCAGCTCCAGCGCGGCGGGCAGCGACGCCGCCTCCATGGCGGCTCCGCGTCGCCGTTGCCAGGCAACCGTCGCTCGGGCGGGCAGGCGTCGCGCCGCTGCCGCGCCGCTGGGGTCAAAGGTGACGGCGTGCTTCCGCTGGAGGGAACGGCCCAAAATGTCAATCAAAGTCAGCGCCCTGGCAACGGCGGGGGGGAAACGGCGCCGACATGGCAACGGCGAGTCCCGCCTCTCCGCTGCCATAGAAACGGCGCCGGTGGGCGCAGGCGGACAATGGCGGCAGCTTGTCGTCGCCGCTATCGCCGCCGCCGGGCGGCCGCGCCGGGCCCCCAGCCCGGGAGGGCGGCCGGCTCAGGCTGAGGGCCCAGCCGGGCAGGCCCCGCGGGTAAGGCGGGAGGGGAGCCGCTGGGGCGGGCGCCTCACGGAGGCCTCAGTAGCTCAGCGCCTGAGCAAACACGGGGTGACGGCACCTCCCGTGCGGTTCAACCGCGGCCTCAGGCCTTACCTCCGCGGGGAGCTGAGGGGAGCAGGGCAGCCACAGCGCGGAGGCTGTGCGCCGTCTGTGGGTCAGCCGCGGGCTTCCTCTAGAGCAACGGAGGAGAAAGCAGGGCCCTGGAGAGCCTGCAGACAGCGGCCTGTGCAGGCAGATCTGGCTGTGCCAGTCCTGCGTCAAGCTGACCCTGTCCCGAGACTCCGACAAGCAGCAACTCGTTAAGAATGTAGTTAGGGGTGGCTGTCCTGCGTAGGTGTTCCTCAATTTCAAGAGGCCTAAATCCAAAGTTAAGTCCAAAAAGCAGGAGGGCATACAATTGTATTGCACCTTGGCTGGGATACCAAAAAGGGTTCCATTTTCCTTATTTCTTACATGAAACGCAGCACAAAGAACCCCTCTGAGTCTCACTATTTACAGTGTCATTTTTACAGATCTTATCTAGATCATGTACATCCATAACTAAATGGCTTATTTATAAATGGCAGCATTTGGATCACTCTTTGGGGGCTCATTTTGCTGAATTATGTACAGACAGACATCCACGAAACAGCTCCTGCCCTAAAAATCTTGCAATCTGGCCTAATACAAAATGCAATAAATAAGTAATGAGATTGTGCAGCTGCTTAGACAAATAGAGTTTCTGTTTGACGTCTTTAGGAAGTTTAAGCTTTTATATGTGTGCATTATATAAATAAATTTATGTGTGTACACTTACATTTCAATCCATTGTCACGTCATAAATTCTTGGGTTTCTTTTTCATCCATTTCCTGTTCATTCTAAGGAAAACACTGATCCTGGAACTGCTGCCTGTAACAGTCATCACCTGCTTGTCTGTCAAGTGAGATGTTTAATGAGCTGTACAGCACACAATCTGACCCATTAGTTTTACTTACGCCGCACAAAAAGCGACTCAGATTCCTGAAGGTTAACCACCTTTCTTTGACGTGAATCAGGCAGAACATGAAGGAGTGACCGCAAACTTTTTGTCCATGCTGCCACCTACCACTGTGCTGTAGTCTGATTTTCTCTATGGGAATACAAATTTTCAGGCTTTGTAAACTCATTTAATCACTGATGTCTCTAGAACCGTGTGTTAATATTTTATCTTATTGCTATTATCTGGCCAGTAAACAGTAGAACTGCAAGCCAAACTCATTTAATACGAGTCAGAGAGGGAACCTGAGACCACAATGAATTTCTGCCACTGTCAACCACAGCTGGATTCAAAACAGATGCTAATAGCTGAGAGGCTCTTTAGCCTGTTATGGATCTTCTAAGCCACCCAGTCTCCAGGCTTTGCCTGTCCCAACTGAAGATTATCAAAAAGGAAATCTATAGCTTAAGGAAATTCTTCCTGGTTCAGTGAAGTCTGGTGGGTAACTGTACTCTGCTTTGCTTTGTCTTGACCCCAATTACTAAACACTGATAAGGATCGGGAAGTAAGTGGTTGCATTATTTAACAAATGAAAGGTCAAAAGCACTGCTATTCAGCAAGGTCAAAGGTTACCATCACTGTTATTAAACAGTTTGAAAGCAGTTTCTCCCATCCATTGCCATCCCAGGCTCAAACGAGGAGCTGCTCAGCAGTCGGACAGCCAGGAGGGGAGAGACGCACTTGGCATCATTCAGCCGGCTGCTGGCTAGTCGGCTTTTCTTAGAGACCTGCTTCAGGGAGGGAAGATGCCATGCTCCAGCAATGCACAGCAGCTTCCATTGGAGGATTGAACTCTCCTACCTTTGCCCAGAACACACCTGTACCTGTGTGCCAAACAGCTTCAGCCCCTCCCAGCTCCACCCCATTAGAGCTAGCATCCTTTTGGGTGAGAAATCAAACTCGGGTTCCCTTCCACTCATCTCAGGCAAGGTACTGAAGCTCACAGAACTATTTGCAGCATCAGAGTTAAACATCTGGAAATACATGTACATTACTGCTGAGTGCACAGTGGCTCCTGTATGCTTGCACAACTTTATAAAACATTTGAAAATCCTTCTAGTGTTGTAGTAGCAAGTGAGCTCATCTTCCTTCATGTTCTTTAGTATCCCTCATCTCAAGAGAAAGAAAAATAGTTACCAATCTATATCACCATTTCTGCTGATACAGATTAAGAAGGCTTCCCTTGAAACACTCTTGCAGGACTACTGTTGCTCCATCCTGGGCACCCATTAGGCTGACACTGCTTGCAAGTTATACTGCTATCCATTATCCAGGTCACTTCTTCATGTGGTGGGGACAGTCTGCAGTTGGTTCTGATGCAGCAAGAATTAGATAGGGGCTATTCCTCCCAGGTGTGTTGAATATAAAGTCTGATTTTCCTCCCAGTTATCTCAAAAGTTCACCGTGTCTCTAGCTTCAGAAACATGGTGGGTTTGAATAATTTTCCTGCATGTAAGTCATTACTGTATAAGGCAAATAGGACAGTAAAAGACAGCAAACAAGAAAGGAAAGTACAGAGTTTTTCTCAATAGGAAGGCATGATAGAGGGCTGCTTGACAGAAGGGGAGGAGGTTGTGGATAACAAACAGTTGAACAAACTTCAAGAACTGCAAAGCAAAGCCTTGAGCTATGCTGAGTGTAAAGTAAGGAACTGGAGCCAAGTAACAATTTAACAGCAACGGAAGGGACCAGGGATGTCCCTACCTGGTATAATGCAGACACTTTCCTCTGTCTTGGAGATTGTACTAAATATGGCAAAACTCTGGGAATACTTTCACTGCAAACTGTTCAAAGAAAAAGGATGTGGGTCTTTCGGCTTGTCTGGGACCAATGCCATTTTCTCCATTACTGAGACCTGAGCTAGCTGTGTGCAGTCACTGGGAGACTCACAAAGGAAGGGGTGAAGGTGCAATATGTGCCTTGGGCTGGGCTCCTCCATGTCTGGAATCCCTGCAGTAGCATTCTCAGTAACAAGTCAGCAAGAAATCAGGCTAGTAGGTCAGGATGGGAACAGCTGCACTGAGATAAAGAGGAAATCTGTGGGATGACTGTGACAAGCCTTCCCTGAAGATTCCCTTTGGCATAATCCTGGGCAGGCAGTATGCCCAAAAAAGTGGTTATCCTGCCCTACTCAGGAAAAGACAGGCACAAGAACCAAAGAGCTTTGTCATTTTGTGACACAAAGTTTTCTATGTCTTTAAGGTTCATTTCATGCTTTTCATCACTCCCCTAATAGCATCTATCATTCTGACTGCTCTTGGCACAGGGGACAGGTAAAGAGTTTACTGGGGTAAGAAGTACCAATGTGCTGATTATACCATCCTGCCTGGGCATCACATGAGTAGCTGTGATTCTTCCAGCTGGCAACTGAACACACACGTCTGTCTGTGTGTTTTTCAGGTACCCAGAGGGGTGAGATGCAGCCCTCTAACCTTGCACCCACCATGCTGCCAGTCAAACTGCCGACAGTCTGAGTAGGAGGATGCTGTTGAGGAACCCTGGGAAAGACAAAACAGCACAGTGAGAAACTGCTGTGTAAGTGTAGTCCTGACTGTGGTTAGGCTTCAGGAGGATTTAATGCATTACTGTAGGTATTACGAACGTTTCAGGCTGCCCATCATCCTAGTGTCTTGGCACTAGGAGTTACTATATTCACAAATAACTAATACAGGGTTTTTTAGACGTCCTAAGCAAGGATGGGCACTGCATGAAAGATTGCCGAATTGTTTTGGTGATTCCCTGGAAGCAGCTTGCTGATGATGATGATCCCTGGTCTTTACGAGTTCAATTTTTAGGACTGACACTCATCTCGTCTCTACAAGCTGCAGTTGCCACAGCAAAATGGTGGAAAAGCATGTCTTATAGTGGCATGCATCTGAATGATTTAGGCTTTTCAGAGTGGTGACCAAAACTATATAACAGTGAGAGGAATGAATCAGCAGCCATCAGTAAGCACAGCCTTGGTGTAACAAGCTTTAATCAACGTGTCCTTGGAAGAAAGCCCAACAAATCTGCAGGTGGCTCCAGGCAGAACGTCTCTAAACCGTTTAAGCACAGAGGCAACAAAGACCTGGGTGATGTGTGAGAAAAGCATGTGGCAAGCTGATGATGGGATGAGCATTTCTGGCCTACTGCCTGAGAGCCCGGAGCAGAAGTGAGGAAGTGGATCCAGGGGAGCTCTGAGATCAGAACAATTGACAAGGCAGATCTCATTAACTAAAGATGGTGTCTTCAGAAAACATCCTTCTCCTAGTAAGCTTTGTTTTCATCTAGGCAGAACTTATTCCCATTGGAGACTTATTCCCTTTGCCAGATAGTCAGAGACCACTGGCCTTTTCTCATGTCACTTTCTATAGTGATTGCTATTTCCAACACCTTTTTTTTTTTATTTCCTCAGGAAAATGCTTCCCAACCTGAAATTTATGCTCAGTCTCAGGCACCTGCTTAGAACTATTAACATTTGAAAATGTGCAGGAGCCAGAGACCAACTCAGGTGGGGTGGGTGGCTTCAGGTGACTGCACCCTCCAAGCATCGAACACCCAGAGAGGTGTTTGCATCCCTGTCTGTGGGGCACTGACTCTTGTCAGCAGAGCTCAGCCATCTCCTCAGCAAGTCTTTTGCCTTTGTGTGGATTCACTCTTCCCACCTGCTGCTGAATTACTTTGTTTGAACAACCCAGCTGCGTCATGCTGACACTTTTATGTGGTTTCTTTTCCCAGTAATGGAGTGGAGCGAGGTAAATTATATCTGAAAAGGGGAGGAAAAGAGGGCTCCCTGCACAGCATCTGCTGCGGAGTCTGTCCCTCCATGTGCAATGTGTGGCCCTTGCCCAGCCAGCCTTGCCGTTGCACTAACAAAGGAGGGTTTTCCCCATTTTTACTGCAAGACTGAAAACTACGTTCTTTCTAGTTCTGGAGAAAATGTTACTCCTCTGAAATTCCCAGCCTTTCTTTCCCACCTGTGCTCAGTTCTGGGCAGAGACTGAGGAAATCTGAGATGACCCAGGAGAGAGAGAGAACAGCAGAGATCTCTGCCTAAACTGTTTGAATAGCTAATACACTTTCCAAATACTGGCACCTGGGAATCCTTTAATGACTTGGATGGTGCTTTGGGTAGGCTGAATATCTCCTTTCAGAAACAAAGACTTATTATTATTTATTTATCTGCCTTAAATCTTACAAGCAGTTAGAAAGTAACCCTTTCTTGTATTATATTCCTGCCCCTGTGCTGGATAGCATGAGGCCAAAGTGTGCTCTCATTTACTCCGACTTAACAACAGGTGTAAGTCTATATTAGGGCAGATACTTCAGATTTACATCAGATTTTCAAAGAGCAGAATTTGTCCCTATTCATTTAGTAAAATCTTAAACACACACTGCCCATTCAGAAGGGCAGTGAAAAGTTGTATGTGAAAAATTCCAAATATTAGATGGATGTGTGCCTCCAGCATAGCTATTGAAAAGCTACGTAATCATTTGTAACTGAGAGGAGAAGGGTTGTCACAGAAAGAAGTAATAGATCACCCTGTAAAATGTGTTTTATCCTCTCCGTTGGGAAATAGCTTTAATCAACTGAACCTTTATTGACATTTCTTTATTGACAGAGCTCCAGTAGGAGAAATTTTTCCTTCTTGTCTGCTTAGAGACTCTTACTTGATCTAAAGAGAGAATGCCGTCTGTGGTTTCATGGGCATGCATGAAGACTCTTCTTAATAAAGAGTCATAATCCTTTGAAATTTATTTCCTACCTCTCTCCTCCTTTCCTTGATTTGTTCATCATTGTCTGCATCACTCCCAAAACCTGATTAACCCTATAAAACCGTAATTTGTAGGCTTGAGCCACACAGTTCCTTGCAGACTCCAGCCTTTCTTGGTTTGATCTCTTTTCCAGTTCTCTGATCTTTAAATAAGTGAAAGAATTGATAGCAAAAAAGTTAACAAGTAAATGCTGCAACTTTAGAGATCTTACCTCAAATGAGCCTGGCTTACACCTGTAAACTGCAAGGGTGGAGGGTCACCCTGGGTTTGTTCAGCACCTAGCAGAATTAATCCTCCCCCCAGTCTCACTTTTGGCCTTTAGTCTGTACAGGAATACAAGTAGTGTCACATATAATAACGATAATAACAACTACCAGCTTGCTTTCCTGCAGTAACTATTATATTTGCCTTTGCTTCTACCAGCCTCTACCTCAGAATTTCCTGCCGCACAGTGACCTTGTCCTTGTCCAGCAAGGTCTGGAGGTCATTGCAGATCTCAGCCAGGGAAGTTTCCTCAACGAAATAAGAGAAATCACATGCCTAAGACCCCACCGTGAGTTTGTCGATGCAGCAGCACAGCACTATGCCAATGGAAAATGGGGTGGTTCTTACAAAGTCAATTGTTTGGGCTTTATAGCCAGCCACAGGGCAATTTCACGCTCATAACAGCCTTTGAGGCATGGAGGTGCATCTGAACTGCGAGGCCTGGGACTGTTTTCCGGCTCAGAGGCCCAGATGTACACTGCAGTCACATCCTGCTTGCTTGTCAGGATGTAGCCTGGGTGTGTAACTGTCTGCCCTCTCTTCCCTCTCCTCCCTGCCATGCTTCCTGGTTTCCATTGGAAAGAAAACGGGGATTGAGGGCAGGGGAGTGGGTGCTGTGGTGGACTCCTGGTTTAGACAGCCATAGCGTCTCTTACGGTTCACATCAGACTGGTAACCACACATCGCAAAGCTTGACCTGGCACAGTAGAATCACTGTGGGGTGGGCCATTGCCAACTTCTGAGCACCTGAGACATGCAGACGTGGACTACAGCAGTGCTTTTGAACCAAATTTCCTTTCCCAGAGAACCACCAGAAGGCAACCTCCAAGCACTGCTTGTTTTACAGCTACCACTACCAGCAGGGATGAGTTAAGGTGTAATTGTTTTGGGAGAGAGCTGTTTGGGTCCGTACTGACTGATCTGGATGCCTAGTTCTAGGACTTCAGTGGCTCTCTGTGTGCAAATGCTTAATCAGTTTCAAAATAAAAAACAATTTAATATTTCCTTTTCATTTGACCACAGCTTTATTTTTGCCCCTGTTAACCCAGAATCACATCTTGGCAGCTTGAGATCATTTATCTTTGAAATGATGGGCCACAGCTGTATGAACTTGGCTGAGGGTAGGTGAAAGCTGCAGCCTATTTCAAAATCTACTTGATATAATCAGAAATAGGAGCTTAAGTAGGCCATTATATGTGTGTATTGCTGAGTGGTTGGAAGAATTGTGCTATGAAAAAAACCTGAAATCAGAAAATGTATCTGAGTTAAAATACAGGTTTAGCGGCAGCCAGAGGATACTGGTTGAAGCCTAGGTCTGGCAGAATTCAGTGGCAAAGCTTTCATTGATTTTGCTGGATCAGGATCCCATCTGTAGAGTGCAAATGAGGAGCCAATGGAACAGCAGCAGCAGAAACAGCAGTAAAACAGTTATGGTAAGGTCAGGTATGATGCTTGATGTTTTGCATGGAGAAACAAAATTATAAACCTACAATATGAAATTGATGAGAAAGTTGAAGTGGTTGTGAAGTGGCTACATGCTCTGAAGAAAAGATAACATCATGGGAGATGATTAGAGCATGACCTGGACTCTGGTCACTGGGAATACCTCTCTCCCAAATAAAGCTCACAGCTGCTCCACATTACTGACTAATGTGGACTCCTAAGGGGAGAGATGTCTCACAAATTACTTGTTGTGAGAGCACAACAGCATGGTTCAAACTCCCAGAGGACTTCTGGTTACAATTATATAACAATGCTAAAGTCCATTGAACTGATTGCTTAAGCCAGAAGTAACCTTGGCTGATGACTAGCTCCCTTGTATGCTCTAGAAATCCTACCTTGTAAACATTCATAGACTTCGTATGCACCAGAGCAGCCCCCGCTCCCTCAGTAGTAAGAACATCAAGGCACTCATTCCTACCCTATAAGAATTGGTTTGGGAGAAGGCAGCATGCAAGAAATCTCTTTTCTGTTTACTTTAAACTGCACCTCCTTGGGTGCTATGAACAGCTCATGAATAGTAACATTATCATATCTCCTCTCCTCCACTGTTTTTAAACTGAGAGATTTAATGCTAATAGAACCTGAAGGTAGCAAGGGAAGCTTTTGTTTGTGCATTTATTAAGTAGTTCTATTTTTTAAATCGTATTTCATAAGGATTCTCTCTTTGCAGGGTTTTCACTCTAGGAAAGACCTGGGGTGGATTAAGAAATATCTCTCTCTCTCTTAGGTGCTGTGTTGCAGAATCAAATGTGAATTGTGTTCTATGGGCAACTCGTGTTGGTTTTTTTTTTTTATTTATTTACTTATTGTTACAGCGGTTGGGTCAAAAAACAATGGGTCTAGTGAAGGTAGTCGAGACAGCAGGCCTATGAAAGTGGGGAGCAGGCAAGAAGCAAATGTGAATTTCATTGAACTGATTTTGTAGAGCAAAAGCTTGGTAGACAGTGCCCCCTTTGTTCCACAAAGAAGAATGCATCCATCTGAACCTTGCTGTTGCAAGAAGCAAAATTCTGGCTAAGAAGTGTGTTGAAGAGATGCCAGCTGTTCAGCGTGGCCTGCTTAATCTTTGTATGTTTGGAAATCCTGTGCAAGTCAGGGCTCCTCCAGCCCGAAGGGGAGACTGCAACAAATATTTGAGCACAGACTTTTGTGTCCCTGCAGGGAGATCTAGCAGACATGGACACACAAGCCTTTGCCAGCAGAAATAAAGAGGGGCTTTGACCCTCTGTAGGAGCACCAGAACTGTATCTGCTTCAAATGCTGTTTCTGTTGAAAGGCTCTTGGAATTTGGAGCCTTTGAGGAACCAAATGCATGGATCCAGCGAGATCCTCACTCATTATATTCCCTGTGACTCTGCTAAAGTTCAGCCAGACTTGTCGCAAGCTGGAACTGTCTCTCCTCTCCTAATTTTGGTAGCAACAAGAAGGTGTGTCTTTTCAGGGTGCCCTCCTGATCAAAAGAAACACAAAACGCAGAGGTGCCAGCGTCTAAGAGCAGAGTTTTCACGCTCCAGGAAAATAAGAAGCTTCTGTGCTTAGAAAGAAACCTGCATGGGAAGGATCTGGAAGTAGCCTGTTGCCCAGTGGCGTGGAAATGCGTGTGGTGGACAAGCTGTACTCAGCACTGGGGGATGCAGCAGCTGCTGTGCCTGGCGCACGCACACAGGTGCTATAGAGGCCACAGCTCCTCGCAGTTCCAGGAACTGGAGGAAGAGGCAGCCAGGAGGAGCAAAGAAAACACAAACTGAATAATCAGGAGAAGAAGATAAATTGTGCTGAGTGGCAGCTGGTCTTCAGAGAACAGGCTGTGTAAATACCCCAAGGGCCTTGTGCATCATCCCTGGGAAGCTAGTCCCCGGAGAGGGACTCAGCTGGATCACCACGCCACTCCACACTGGAGGTATGTTTACTTCTGCACAGCCTTCAGTGTTTCCTGTGAGAACATTCCCCTGCTCATAACCAATATATGCTGACCTTTCAAGAAGCAATGTTTCCTTTCTGTGTCTATACACATCTGTCCGTGCCAGAAAAAGCCTCCAAATAAATAAATTATTTACTGCTCATCCTCTTCTAGGCACAGAAGGCAGAAGTGCAGTCCAGTCCTGCTTTTCCCAATGTTGAGTGGGGAGACCAGCCACCAAATAACAGGATTCTTCATTTTGTCTTCCGTGCGTAGCTGACATACAGTGTAGTTTCTCTACCTGTATGTTCTTACAGTGGAAGCAGTCTGTAGGAAAAACTTGCCTGGCATAAATTTCAGCATCATATATACTGCCAGCTCTACACTGATACTGTCGCAGTGGACAGGATGGGTGACTTTTGGAAGAGGAACGCAGCTTGCCAACACAGTGAAGTTTCAGTGCCTGCTGTTGCTTTTGGCTGTAATTGTGCAAACCATCATTCAATGAATATTTAACAAAAGGTATCACCAGTTTGCCCTTCTAACTTACCCTTAGGTCTACATTGTGTCTGCTACATCTCTTTCTTTTTCTTTTCATCCTTTGCTATGTTTCCCTCTTCTTTCTCTGTCCCTTCCCTGGATCTCCAGCAATGTGCCTTGTTAGGTTCATTCACTGCAATTCGGTTGTACTGGTAGACTTGCCAGCGCTGGAAGCACACAGCAGTTTTGGCACTAGCTTTGATGTGATCACCAGGGATCTTGGCAAAAGAACAGACCCCAGCCTGGAGCTGTGGGTTTCCTTATGGGGCTCTGCAGAGGCCCCACAGAGCAGGGATGGCCAAAGGAGAGGAACAGCTGAAATTATTTACTATCAAACAGTTGCTTGGTAGAAGCTGAGGTTTGGCTCAGCAGACCAGTGCTGTCAAAGCAGCTCTTAGGTGCCTTCTGTTCCTACTCGGCACTTGGGCTGTAGCTGCTGTGGCAGTGAGATGTTTTGTCTTGCACCAACCCAATCCCTGGGCTCTCTTCGACTGTCCCTAGGCTGCGATTTCCACCGTCCTCTTCCACGCTTTTGGTACCTGTCATCACCCAGCACCTGGTTCAGCAAAGGAGTGGTCTGACAGAAAACTTTCAGTGACTGATTTACTCTAGGAAATTAACAAATAAGAAACTCTTCCTAGTACAGTCTACACGAATGGCCTGTTAAGCGTACTGCAGTGCTATAGGCACACTGTGCTTGCTCCCTGACACAGAAAATGTCCCTGCTCTAAGAAACTGTCCGTCTGTTTTAGAAATGAAAAATGGCAAGAGACAGCAAGGAAGAAAACAGAAGATATGCTCCGTGGCAGGGACCTGCCTTATCTCCAAAGCACACACATTACTTAGAGCATTTGTTTCATGCAGGGGAAAGGAACTGGGGATTAACTGTTGTCTTTACTCTGCAAGCGAGAGGCAGGTAGTAGAAACAAACCAGAGAGTGGAAAACAAATGTAAAGAAAGAACTTGGACGTTCAGAAAAGGAAGTGAAAGGGACTAATCCCATGGTGACTCCTGGGATCTACTTCTGAACTTACTGTCCCACTCTTTAGTTCTCTATCTAAGATCCATACAGTGTCAGTTAAGGATCTGAGTCATCCTCTTGTTTATTGGCTGTTGATGGTGCCCACAGGCTCTATATGAGAACAGATAATTATTTGCATTTACTGCAGTACCAGGGAACTTCTGCTGTGGATCAGAATCTAATTGTTCTAGGAATACAAACAAACAGAAAACACAGAAGCAGAGGAAAAAGCAAAGTCGCTTTCAGTCTAAGTAGGTAAAAGAAAGAACTGGAGAGAGAAAGCATTATCACCTCCTTTTCATGGATGGGAACTAGAGCATTAAGAGATCAAATAACTTGCCCAAAGTCATAGAGAGGGTGGGCCAGGAAGTGAACCCAATCCATCACGACCCCTTGCTTGCAATCCCATCCCTTCTTTGCATAAGGACTCTGCTCCACCTGTGCAGGGAATGCAGTCATTTAGCTACCAAGCAGTAGTCTGAAAGGGGGCATGAAACTCCTGGTTTAGGACATAAATTAAGCTGGAGTTTTTATAAGATACAAGAACCGATGCTGCTAATGACTGGCTGCTCAATTCCATGGACCCCTGAGAAAGACTCAGTCGGATGATTTCTGTGTTTATATGCACTTGCACCCATGACTTGCCTAAATCTGATAACTTACCAGAAGTGCAATAACCACCCAAATACTAAGGGCAATGTTTTAGGACAGGAAATCAGGGGAACTAAAGACTTGGGACAAATCTCTGTTTTGTGCTGTCTATTTTTAATGGAGACTGTCTTGAATATCCTCTTGAAGAAAGCTGGTCTGGAAGTTGCTGAAGGATGGAAAAGACAGATTGTTTTTCCAGAGGCTGAAGTGGTTGCAGCCACTTGTTGTATTGCAGGTGGGCAGTCAGCACGCAGCTGGTGGCTCCTGTGAGCCCATCAATTTGCCACTGTCATCACAGCTGCTGGAGATCCATTCCTGCATCCTGCCCTCTATAAACAGCAGCTCATAACCACAAAGCACCAAGCGTCTCTGGTCCAGCATCAGCTCAGGGAGCCAGAGAGCTGCTTGCTGAAAGCTGCCTTCTGTTTGCTTGCAGTCGTGTCAATATTTACTGAGTGAGGCTCCACTTCTGTCCAGCTGGAGCATGACAGCTTTGCCACTCTTGCACTCAGTGGCCCTATCTTCCAGCATTAACATCAGGAGGTGATGAGTGACCAGGCTGGCCTGATAAATGAGAAGAGATCTGCAAACAGAGAACAGCAAACACTTCCTGGGGGGGCTCAGGACACCTGCTGAGAAAGATGTGCTTTTTTGCAAGGATCAGGTAGCATATGATGCTGTATCAGGAGAGACACAGGAAAGGTGCTATTGGTGGTGTTGGGTGCTGGGGAGGGCCCAGCTGCAAGCATGGGTACGCGGTGAGCTGTTAAGGTGGCCCCGAATGGAAGGCACGGTGCAATCTCGGAGCTGTAGCTGTGTTGCTGGGCTTTCAGCAGGGCCCTGTGCGTGCAACAGAATCACAGAATCACTAAGGTTGGAAAAGACCTGTAAGATCATCAAGTCCAACGATTACAAAAAAAAAAAAACAAAACAAACCACCACACAAACAAAAAAAACACACCACCATGCCCATCAAGCCATGTCCCACAATGCCACGTCCCACATGCTCCTTGAATACCTCCAGGGAGGGTGACTCCACCACCTCCCTGGGCAGTCTATTCCAGTGTGTTACCACTCTCTCAGTAAAGAAATTCTTCCTAATATCGAGTCTGAATCTGGAGCATGCAGCAAGGATGGGGTAAAGACAGTCCAAGAGGTGCACCAACAGGATTGACCCCCTCTCCTGTTCCTGACTATATAGGAGATGGGGAAGGCAGGATGCAGGATACGCTTGCGGGGAAAGTGCCATCACAGGCTGGAAGGCAAAGAGCTCCACTGCATGGTTACAGCTGCAGCTTCTCAGTTACCAAACGTGTATGAATGAGCCATTATATGCAAATAAAAATGAAGAGGTCAGTTTCTGCCATTAGGTCTTGAAGCTTAATTCTGTGGGATTTCACAGCTATTTTCGGATACTGTAGTGGTAGGCATATTACAACTAATGGTTTGAATTTGGCTGGAGCTCACTGGAATGTTCTGCTCTGCATTAGGCAGACAATAGCTCCCAGTGATGGGGACTGGCAGAAGGGAAGGATCAGTAAGCAGTAGAAAGAGCTTAGAGATACTGAGGGAGAATATTCAAAAAAGGATAAGCTGTTCAGTTTGGGCTGTTTCTTCTTGGTTAGTTTTTTTTCATCCCTCTCCATGAGGACCCTCTAGGGAAAGAAATTTAACAGACTGAAGACTGGGCCTTTTTGTACTCTCTAAGTGACAAAGGAGCATAAGTTCTGCAGAAATTGGCTGAGGCACCTTCGAAAATCCCTCAGAGATGTCAATGTGGGT
The DNA here is from genome assembly GCF_030936135.1 of Gavia stellata. Taxonomy (NCBI): domain Eukaryota; kingdom Metazoa; phylum Chordata; class Aves; order Gaviiformes; family Gaviidae; genus Gavia; species Gavia stellata. The sequence continues at coordinate 20,581,305 of NC_082595.1, forward strand.
GGCAGCATTTCCCTGACGATTTAGGAAAAAAGAGAGGGTGAGCAAGGAGGATATGAGAAGAGGCAGTTCAGCCATTGTATGAGTAAGTGGTGGCTTGATACAGCAGAGTGCAGGATAAGGGAGGCAGGAATAGACAGAGTATTGAAAGGAAGGCTATGGACAATGAAAGGAAGGCAGGAAAAAGACACAAAAATTAGGAATAGTGTGGCTTATGCACTAAGTGAGAAAAATGAGTTTTGGCAGCTGAACTGTGTAAAGAGTCAGGCAGTGTCGGTAGCCCATTCCGGCTTTTCTGATGGCAAGGTTTGCATCACAGTTGGATTAACATGGCTTGGGACTAATGACCCAGTGGTTCAGATCTCCTTTCCCATTATGGATTGGATGGTTCATCTCAGTGGGGCTCAGCATCCCACAGTTAAATGCTCACATCTTATGATCACAGAGGTTCATTTAAATTAATTTTTACAGAAAGGCCTCCCCATGAAACAACCTGCCACAGCAGAAAAGGGTACCAGCAGGGCCATACTCAGTACTGTCCTCGGAAGAGCGGTGCAAGGCTGCAAGGATCCCAGTCCTGCTACCTTGAGCTAGCAGAGCCTGAGGCAGACAGCAGCTGCACCAGGCTGCCTCCCAGGAGCAGCCAACATCTGTTCCCCTTTAATCTCTTGTTCCTTTATGTTTTGGTGTAGCGCTTTTGTGTGTATTGAGTTGCATGCTCTGGCCCATCCCCAGCCACTTGCTTGGACGGCAGTTCCTCAGGCAGGCAGTGCTGCCGGGACAGAAGAGCTCTCTGAGTCTGGGATGTTTTGGGAGACGGTGCAGGCTACAGACTCAAGTGTGTTTCTGCTCCTCCTGCACTCAGACTCGGCAGGATTCCCAGGGCTCATCAGACCCCATCAGGAAGAGGCTGAACCGTGTAAGTTGGTTCCCCTTCATGTCACTGCTTCCAGTTGTTTTGATTACAAGGGGTTCATGTCAGGACAACCTCCAGGGCTTCCTTTCACTCACACCCCATTACGCAGTTAGTGTCTGCACCTGCAGGGTCTGCTCGCCTGGAGCCACCAATGCTTTTAACCTTGTGCGTATGCTATTGAACATACTCGGTTGCGTTAGGAGAAATGGAAAGAGGGGAATAATGTACTTACAGTCTTCCACAAAGGCCTTGTGCTTTCTCAGCTTCCACCGCTGCCTCTAGAAGTTCACTGCAACCCTGGGAAGGGAGCCAAAGATGATCTCCTGCCGAGAAAAGCGGTCACAGATACTCTGTGGCATCTTTCTCCGTTTAACCCCCTGCTGAAGGAACTCACAAAGCAGCATCCAGTGCAGCAGCCTGGAGGGTGAAGGCTTCTTGTGACACAAAGGGATTTGACAGACTTGAGGAGGGGAGGTGCTTTTCTCTCCAGATAATGTATGAAACTCTAGATAACTTCCTTCTGCCTTGGTGTTTGATGGCATCCCTGCAACTCCTCCAGGTCAGGAAGCACAGGAGGATAATATGAATTGCCTTCCACCTGTGAGCCTTTTGAAACGTGAGGGCCAGGATCCATGCAAATGTTTGTCATCCAGGAAGTCACCAGCAAGAGGAACATACGTGGGACTGTATGTAGCTGAAGAAGTGAGGCACCAGCTTCTGCACGATAGCACGCTGCAGTCAGGAACAGTAACACTGGCAGTATCACACATGGTAGAGTAGTTCACATGGAAAAGGGATGTCAGGAATACGCAGTGGGACAGATATTGGAGGCCAGCAAACCCAGAGCAGCTCCAAAGGATTGTGAAATGACCCTTCTCCATGTCCAGCTGTAAGACAAAGCTGGCTGGATCTATTATTCCCAAAACTCAGAGCAAGGGAGGATGAATAAAGCATGAGGCCCTAAATGGAGGGGGCTGCTGGCTTCCAGATTTCCCAGACCAACGTAATTTCACTGCTTTGGTGGATGTGTTCTCCTCTTTAAGTCAAAAGGGGAAAGGGTGGGATAACAGCACCCTGCAGCTAAAGGAAAAGAGCAAGAAAGCATCTGGAAAGCTGAGCTGCTACCCTGCTCACACATCTGAGACTCGGGAGCCAGCACACAGACAGAATTTCCATAGACAGTGATGGCTGTGACCTGTTGGTGACACACCAGCAGATATTTGGACACCTTTTCCTGTCTCTGTGCTAGTGGGAGGATGCTGGACTTTCTCACACCTCCTCCCTCAGGGTCTGTGGAGCAGGCAGGGGCTGTCATAGCTGGGGAGCACATATAGCTGTGGAAGCTATTGCTGTTCCACAGGTTCAAGGGCTCATCCCTTTTTTTTCTTTCACGCTCACACAGCTCTGTTTTCCAGAAGCCAGTGAAAACAGGATATGGTGAAATCAAAAAAAAACCTCTCTGACTGCTTCTCCCAGGAAAACAGCCTATGGGCAAGGACTCTACAAAGCCAGGAAGGAACTGCCAGGAAAAACAAAACACTCTCCTAGCAGTGACTTCCCCTCTGGTTAGGGGGACCTCTGCCATGTCTTCAGTAACAGAACAGTTTCTATCTCCCTCTTCATGTCACTGCACAGGTCAGGTACTTGAATGCATTGCCAGATACCCTTTGCATGTTGCTTTGCAACAGTGGAACCTTAGGGTAGGAGATATTAGAAACCAACATGGAGCAATAAGCACTTCAGTACCGGTGTCATCCTTTCCCCTTATGCACGGCTCAGAGATACCTGGTTTGGGAACCTGCAGAGGATGCTGGTAAAGAACAGATAGGGCTTTAGGTTGCCAGAAAAGCCATGGGTTAGTGCCCTCTATTGGAAAATCACTTTGCCTTTTTTTCCCTAACAATTTCTTCTAAGTTTGCAGGATACGGGCCATCTTACAGGCTTATGTGCTCTGGGTCCCAGCTGCTGTGCCGTGGAGGCATGAAAGCCTTTTGGGCACAGAGCTGCCCACACCAACTATCTAGAAGATGGAAAAAGAAATTTGTCCTCTTTCCTGGGAAGCAGTGATTCTCAAAAGAAATAACACTTGCTTGGTTTGCTTTTGCTTAAACAGAGATCCAGGCTTGAATCAGTATTAGAGTGAAAACAAAAGCCGTTTGCTCTTCGATTATTAATCTTTAACAGGAACCTGAAAACAGTGGGCTGTGGGGATAATGCTCTAGCAGAGAGGGTGCATTAGTATGCCTCCATGGTCTGAGACAGGCTGATGTATTTGAGTGTTGACTCCTCGATCTCAGGGAAAAAAATATTGCTGCAGACTGTAGGAAAGGGATGTGGTTAGCCATATTTGCAAATAAGCCCTCTGAGAGGAGACAGTAGATTTGCCCATCTTTTTTTTTTAAAAAAAAAAAAACTGCCATCATTGGTAGAGTTCAGTCCTATAACGGGACTGTTAGAAGAATTAGGTTTTTCTTTCTTAAATAGGGGATCTTGGATGGGAAGTAGGGGTTGCTGTCTTTTATTGCTTTCTATTTGGAGTCAGTTTAGTTACTAGAGCTCGGTCCGCTTCCCAGATTTTCAGGGTCCGTCACACTTAAGGCATTCCTATCACAGCATCAGTGTTTAATTGCAGCATAGCAACTGTATATAAACTCTAACAAGGATGAAGTAACAGCAAGACAGACTTCGAGGAAGGCCAGTCAAGTCTAGTCAGGGGCTTGAGCAAGCTTGTTAGACTGTGCTGCTGAGGCTTCACTGCTGCTGACATCTCGACTACTTAGAGCTAGATGAGTCTGCCTGTGCAGCATTCCCTTCTCCAATTGCATTTTAAATAAGAAACATCTTGTGGATCCTTCTGCAAAGTCCTGGTGTAACGGGGCACTCCACAGGTTGGTCGGGTCCAGAATCGCTCCTTTTTCCAGGCTCTCTAGTGGCCCCAGGTCACCCTGAAGCTTTCGGCTTTGCACTTTTTAAGAAAATGAATCCCAAATCCCATGCCACAGAGATGCAAGTCTACAGCTGCTAATCATTTCCCTTCAGGATTAGCTGAGCCTGCTCCACTTCCGTGTAAGCACATAAGAAAATGCTGGACAGCTTTCCATGGTTGCAGGGAGCTCTGTGCAAGGAGCTGATTTTCATGCTGGCATGTTCCAAGGGCTGGTGTGGCCCCATCAGTGGCTAACGGAGGAACAGAAAGGGAAGAAATGGATTGCCTGGCATGGGGAGGTTTGAATTTGGGTGCCAGGTAGATGATTAACAGCTGGCTGAGGGAGAAGTGGGGAAAGAGATGGCTCTCAGCTAGACCAGTGTCACTCAGACTTCACAGCAAGGGATACTGAGATGGGAATGAGGCAGGAGAGCTGGGTGTGGTGTGGGTTAGTAACTCCAAGACCTGCACAAAAACACCTACTCAGTGTCACAAGGGAGCTGGATACGGCAGAAGTGCAGACTGGGCTTAGACAAACAGACAGGAGATGCTGCCCCTGTACTGTTCTGCTTTGTAATGCTTGCTTTATTGAGCACTGCTAACCCAGGCAGGCTGGCAGCTCCTACCAAATGATGGGCCATGCCTCTCTCTTAGCACCAATTTCTTGTGTTGTGCCTTCCGGGGCACGCAGAGCCCTCTGTGAGTACTGCAAAAGCTTTTCCCTTCCTGAGCAGAGGACGGATGCTAACCTAACCCCGAGTGCACCAGCTTTAGCTCTGCAGCTTAGCTCTGCCTTCAGCACTGGCACAGGGTGATCCTGCCAACTATGTACGTTCCCAGATTGCTAAATCCGCTCTTTGTCCTGAAAAGGCTCGGGCAGCACCGGGGCTTGCAGTGCCACAGCTCTGCTAGTTTGCCCAGTACATCCAGCTCACCCTGTCCTATCCTTCTCGACCCCTTACTGGAAGACTCCTTGCGCCTCTCTCCCACCTTGTCAGGCAGCTGGAGAGGGCTGCCTGCCCCTGAGGAGGGACCAGGCTGGACTGATTCTGTCACGGCTGTCCTGCGGGCTGTTAGAGGTGCTCAGTTGTGTCCACACTGCCTGGTGCCCAGTTCTCAGTCCCCTTGGGTCCCTCCAACACAGCCCTCCCAGCCCACAGCTCGCTACTTGTTCATCAGCATGGTGAACACCTCATCGCCCACTGCTGTGAGGCTCTGCCGAAGTTGTGCTGCGGTAGACAAATCCATGCAGTGAGGAAGCTAAACCTGGACTGCAGGGTAGGCAGGACTTCTGTGTCCTGTCTCTAGACCTGTCTGCACATGTAGGTGGCACTTCACATCACTACTACAAATTCAGCACTCCCTTCCACGCCTTGTTCTAGGCACCAGTTCAGTGTTTGCACAGAGCAGGGTGCCTCCACTCCTGTCCCCACCAGAAAAATAATTCTCCAGAATCAGGGCAAATAGTGATGTTTCCCATGGGCTGCCTCCAACCACTGTCACGCCTGACCAAGGGCCCAAATATCTGCTTCCTTGGAAAAGCATGGGAAGGTAGAGAAGTAGCCCTGGCTTGAAATCACTATTGCTCTAGAGCACCCCCAAAAATATGTCATAGGCTGGCAAAGAAGAAAAATCCTTCTTGGGACCATATGTATTTTGAAAGTTGTGGATGGGAGAGAACAGTTTGGATTTCCCAGGAGTTCTGACACTTTTCCTGGAGGAATGACTTTTCCTTTTCAATGAATTTCTTGCTTCATGGTATCCCTATCTTCCTGCCCCCACAACACTCGTGTGCTTTACTCACTAGTCATCTCCTGACTGTCACATAGACTATGAGCTGCTTTTCTTGACCAAGGTCTCTATTCCTGGCCCATACTATGCTTACCCTGACAGAGCCTTGATCTTCCGTTAGAGAATCAGAATATGAATACCTCCTATTCACAGCCCAGTATCTCACAGGTAGGAAAAATACAACAGGAAGACCAGGCACATTTTCCTTGCCTCATTTCCACCAATTACTCATAGTTCTATCTTCCTTTATTATGCTGAATAATTTCTTTTCACTCTTCAAATATTTGGAGGCCAGGATCCTGCTCCTAATCAATCATCCCTTAGGCAAACTAGATTTTGCTTTTGTAATGTTTTTCTGCATAGTAGTTCCAGCTTCCTAATCATCTTTGTTGCTGTTCTTTGAGCTGCTTCTCGTTTGTCACGATTTTTCTGGTAGTGCGGTTCCTGGAAGCGCGCACTATATTCCAGGCACAGGAGTCCTGCGTGTCCCATTGCATGTGTGATATTGCCCTCAGGTGGTTACTCCAGAGAGAAGATGCAGCTTTAAAAAAAGACCTCCGATATCTTTGGGACAGATATTTGTAACTGTGTGTGTGTTAACTGCGGAAAGGCTAACTCTGCATTCTCTTAAGTGATGTCTTTGTGACAGAAAGCAGGATTACATTGGCTTTTTCTGGCTGTCCATCCTCAGCTCTAGTTCTCTGCATTTTAAGTGTATTTCCCCATGCGGATGCTGCTGTGCTTAAAGAGCTACACAAAGCTGAATGGGAATCCTAAGACACGAGGCACAAGAACTGACAGACTTTCACCATCACCAACTTTATTAATACTAATTTTATCACTACAGCTACTTGTCTTGGTCACATTTTTCAGCAACTATTTTTGTCTCAAAATTATATGCATCATAAAATTAGATTTCCTTTCTTTATTACACCAGGTGTTGTGTAACTCCTAGATTATAATTCATATAAAGTCATGGAAGGTGCTCAGAAGGTGACAAGAGTCTTTATTAAAGGTCAAATTAGAAATACATTGTGCTTATCTCTCCTCTAACTCAACTCTTCACAAAGCTAAGCCATCCTGCTCACTCTTTCCCTTCTCCCATCACAGCCTCCACTGTCCCAGTGATTATGGTGCTGGTTTATTTTCTGCCTTTTCTATTCTTCTCTGCCCCTTTGTTATGGAAGTGATCACACCTAACACTGATTTCAAAGTGGAGATACACAGCTGATTTATTTCGGAATTATTATGGTCATATATACATTCCTGACCTATTTAATACATGCCATCTTATTTTGGGTTTGCTTTGCTCTGCATTGAGCTTCCTCTCTCAACTCTGCGCTATCCACAGAGGTGCCCCGAGCTTTTCCCTGAGATCAGCTGTAGTTCAGAATTTTTCATTTAAATATTAGGTAAGTGAATTTTTTTTTTCCAGCTTCCCTTAACTTACAATGGCATACACATTGCTCCATCTGCCATCACTTTGTCCCACTTACCTAACTGTTGGTTCATTCCTGCTCCCTACAAATGCAAATGCCAAAACATGCATTGGGTTTAAAAGGAGCAGCCTTTACTAGGGCCTTTTGAAGAGTTTCGCAGTCGTTCTATACCTTACATAGATTTGGCCACCTCACCTCACTTCATCCTCTGGATGTGGTGCAAAAGTAAGCTGTGGTCTCACTAACAGCGCTGAAGATTTTGCCACTGAAACCGAAGGAGCTGGACTGGATCATTCTTGGCTACCGTATGTCTCAGCGCTGATCATGGAGGATGCCTGGCAACTCCTGTCAATGCAACACTGCTAAGAAATGGATGCTTTCTCCTACGTTTTCTTTCACAACTTCACTTGAGTTCCTTGCTTCCTGCAGAATCAATGCTTGTACAATCACTTGGTGTGTCTATAGGTGTGTCCTCCCAGTAACTTTTTGATCTGTTTGCTGATGTCAACAACTTCAACTATTTCAGAAATAGTTCTGAAAGGTGTTTCTACACATTTCATTGAGAACTGATCGCTTTGGGAGGTGCAGGGAGAATTTTATAAACATACCTAGAGAAAACAAAGTCTTAGAACAGTTAGAAAGTTTTTGTGTTTGTATTTGCAAAATACAAATTCTTTGTATTTGCAAATAGTAGCTGTATTTTGCAAATATGTGTAGAAAATGAGGCTTCATTAGTTTGACTGCTTGTGGAACTGCTTATTAATCTTTTGCAAGGATTCATCCTGCAAGCTGTTGTTGCCAAGTTTTCTTAATAGCCACTTGCAAAGGGCTTTATCCTTGTACCTTTGGGAAGGGCCAGTCAGTTATGTATGCTGGGATTTTGCTAGCTAAGTCTTTCCAAGAATGCTGAAAAGCTGCAGGAGAGAAAAAAATTATACTTACAGACTTGTTGATAGAGTCTTGTTTACCGTATTCAGACCGGTATCTTAAAATACAATACCTAACTATTTTCCCAGCTGTATTTGTGGGTCTTCTATATGAGGGTCAAGGTCCATAGTGCTATTTTCTTTAGATGAGATGTCTGCAGTGCTATTATTACATTATACTTAAACATCCCTGGTTTTCCAGACTAGCTGTTTTTAATGAAAACCGAAAATCATATCCTTATGTTAGAAGTTCAGCTGATTCAGTCTTCATTTTCTTAATGCTTCTGGACCTGAAGAGTTTCTTCATGTTACTGTTGTTGTTGTTATACAATGTAGGCATAACAACTAATAATGGAGAGTAGGAAAAAACGTAGAGAGAATAAATGATTATTCATAAAGGAGGCCACAGAAATATTTCCAAATAACTAGCGCAGTTCCCAAAAAGGGAGGAAATAGCGCACAGGATCAGAGCAGAAAACTTTCCAAAATTTCCAGTGAACTGAACACACCATGAGACCAACTTCTCAGAAAACATGTCTCCTCTTGCACGTTTCTTCAGGCCTCCAAAGGGGAGCTCACACACTCCAGCAGCGCCTCGGCTGCCTCTCATCCCAATCGTGGGAGCTCTGCAAGTGCCTAATGCTCAGCTGATGTCTCTGCAAAACCCATGCTTAGATTTGGGGGGTTTTCCCCTCTGAAGCCCTTCTTTGTAAGGGCTAGTTTTGGGAATTTGGCTATGCAGAGCTATGGGGCAGAGACAACCTGCCCCTCTTCTGCAACGCACCTACCCCTCGCAACTGCTGAGCACTGATGCCCACCGAAAGCAAGACCGGGAGTTTGCCAAGATAAGGATGGAGAAAAGGAACTTGGGATCTGGCCTGTGATAATAGTTACTATTACAGGATCCTCAGCAGTGGTCATTGTTATCGAGAAGGATGGATATCATTCTCTGCCATTTCTTTTTGCCTCAGCCAAATACGATAGTTGCTTTTTTAGAGATTTTTTTGTTAAATTAAATAAATTACTGGGTATAGACCCCCTACACATACTGATTTATCTGGAACCCTTTGTTGAAGATAAGGCCTTTGTTTCTGCCACTAATGCTTCTGTCACTACAGTAATGACAAATCACCCAGGATATTCTTTTCCATAAGATATTTATATCTATATCGTCCTACAGATCTTAACATGAGTCCCTCCCTCAAGTGCCTTTGGTCAGTTGCATCCTTTTTTTTTTTTTTTAATGATTCTTGCTTTCTTTGCAAGATGATAATTTTACGTGGCTTGGAGCAACAGTTGCAGAAGATAGGCAATGCAGTCCTAAGATTTTAAGACAGCAAAAATGGCATATCTGACCAGGGTTTAAAGTGGTATCTGTACTGATTGTGTGGAGTTTCCTTCTGTATAAGAAATTCCTCATGTCCACGCTGCTGGGCACCTGGGTTAGCTGAGCCAAGCCTGCAAGCCTCCACCACGCTCACCTACCAAAACACCAGCAATGTGTCCAAGCCCAAGAGGGCTCTGTCTCACATTACGCTCCAGGATTAACACTTCTAGTGCGCAGCATAGCAGGACCCATATCCCAGAGCACAGAAAGGACCTGCACACCCGGCTTTCAGTGCATGGCTGGGTACACATGCAGGGACCATCACATTTGGCACATGCGGGCTCTGAGCACAAGCTCCCAGCGCCTGCTGCCTCCTTCCCATCACCAATATCCCCGAAATTATCCCCGGGGTATCAGTGACCTAAATACACTGTTTTGGACTTGAAAGTTGCTTTGTTTTTAATGTTGCTGAGTCTCTAAAATCAGCACACGTAACAAACTGCCTATTTCCAAGCAGCTGTTGTGTAACTTTGCTCCCCACCCCCAGAGATGTTGCCTGCCATTCATTTAATGGGCTCAATTTCACTGGGAATTGCCTGGGGGAACCTCTTAGCTCCCTAATTAGCAACAGAAGGGGCCAGTCCTTGCTGGAGGTAGCAGTGAAACATTTGTGAGGTCTCCTGAGAATAAGGGAGGCAGAGAAGGGACCATTTCCAGCTGGGAAAACACTAACTTTTATTTAATGTACAGTGCCAAGCAGAGGACTAAAGAGAAGGTGTTAGGGGGAAGGTACTTGCAGAAATGATGATGGGCTTTCTAGGCAAGAAAGGAGCATTTGTGAAGGGGGAGGTGGGGATGGGAGAGATTGTCCCTGGCCCTCCCAAGTCGTTCATCGCTCCTGCAATCTGAGTTTTATGTAAGATACCGTGGAGCAGCACAGAGGCCTCATAGGCTGGCTGCCAGTGGAGGCAGGAGCAAGGTGTTGCTGCGATCTGCTCTCAGATGTTTGAGCTGGCTCTTGTTAATAAGATTCAGGAATTAACAGCTTGGAAGTGCTTAGGAGCTCAGTGTTTCCTCCAGGGATGTGATCACTGAGGCTGAGCACAGAGCCTGCCATTCAGGGCTAAAGTAGACTTTGGTGCAAAACAAATCTCCCACCAACCAGCTGAATGTCCTGAGACCTCACTGGGAAGGTGAAAACTTTGCTCGTCCGTTGCAGGTAGGGTAACGTGCTTGGGGCTATTCCTTAACCCCCAGGACACAACCACACATGGTAAGCTCTCCGATCTTTCCAGTGCGATCCCATTTCTGGGCAGGGCTTTTTTCATACAATACCAATTGAGAAGAGTTGCGTGTGCATGGACAGTCCCAGCTGGGACCTGTTGGACCGTGGGGACCATTCCCTTCAGAAGTCATGCAGGGGAATACAGCATTTGGTATCTTTGGCCTGTGGGAGCAAAGATCCAGTGAAGATCCAGAAAGATCCAAAGATCCAGAAAGCCTCATTAGCCTTAAGAACCTTCCTTAAAAGCAAAGAAAGAAGGTGAAGTTCAAAGACAGAGTGATACCATGGGGCAAGCAGGGTTGAGGGAGCCTGGAGAAGCACAGGGGAGATCTGAAGCTTCCAGATATTGCCCTGCCCTGCAACATCACCAGCTGGCAGCTCACCAGTAGTGGCCATTGACCAGGTAAAAAGGAGAGAGCTGGTCCCTGGTATAAGTCAGGAGGCCATATTCATAAAGATCCCTGTTACTAGTAATATTCTTAAGACAGTGAACCTGATTTTGTGCATGCAAAAGGAAAATTTTGCAGCAAAGCCTTCATTCACGCTGTAAGATGAAGGGCAGCGCATTATAGCCGGGGCCGTAAATCCCAGCGAGGGCCTTGCAATGGCTCTAAAGGTCAGAATAATAATTTCCAAGTTGCCACAGCATCTCAAGCTATGAAACAGCTACATTCAAAGCTTTTATGCTCCACTCTTACCCTAGTTCATTAGCTCATTTCATAACCAGAAATCACCTGCTTCCCTCCCTGTGTCTCAGGTTTTGGTATTAATAGTATTTATGAGGCTTGTATTTTGATTATATGCAACTGGCAGTGAGAAAAACAGAAATTCCAAAGCAGAAAAAAGCCCAAATGGAAAAAAAATGTGGTATTAGGTGTACTGCGAGCTCCTCTTTCCCACTAGAGGGCACCCAGTATTTGCAGAACTGCTGCTTGGCCTTTGGGTGCTTTCAGCAGCAGGTCACGCTACGACAGCATTAGTGAAGGGGCCTGCGAGAGCTGGCAGGTTATGTTGTGTTTGGCTCCTCCTGCTCGTATCCAGCTGCTAAACCAGCTGAAAAAATACATTATGGTAACATTTCCGTGTGTGCATTTTCTATCATTGCTGCAGGGGTGATCCTGCAGATCAATGACAAGAGCAAGAGGAAAACACAGGAAACAAGCTCTCTGTTAGTATGTGATTTGTGCAATGGGAACATATGAAATCCCCTTATAAAATTATGCCAGTCATAAAGGGACTGCGGGACGGCAGCAATTGGGAGATACAGAGTATTAAATATTATTCTAGCTCCTTTTTATTTTTTCCCCCATGCCAGAATAGCAGCTGAACCAGCAAAATCACAGCACTGGGACAGAGGTGGAAAACTTTCTAATAGCACTTTGAGGAGGCTTTCTACAGACGGGTTCGCTAAAATGTCTGTCATTAAAGATAATGGATCCTGCCCCAGTGCAGGGAGATGCTCTGAGACACGTTTGCAGGTCCTTTCCTGTGGGATTCCTCTTTCCATTTATGGGACATGCATCAAAATCTCGCGGGAGGCAGCCTTGTTGACTCCAGCAAGTTTCTGCCTGGAATTGTGCATTTTGGCCACTAGAGACTGTAAGAGAGAGGGGGAAAACCTTGTTTTCCACAGGCAAGCTGCTGCAGCATCCCAGGTCAGGGGATTTCCTCTGGGACCCTTTGATCTCTGCAGAGATCAAAGCCTTTCTGATTCTCCCGAATCTTTTAGACAGAGAGCAGCAACTTGTATCTTTTCTCTGCAGCTTTAACTAGCTCTGCTGGCTCTTTTCCCACATTCCTGGTATAGATAATTTCACTCTCAGATGTTTAAGCCAGACCTTCCTCCACCAGCCTTTATGCTTTTTCCTAGTGCTAAGTAAGAAATAGACTTTTCCTGAGGTCTCTTTTGTCTCCTGGAGACATCACAGCCTGTTGTACCTCAACCTGGCACCTTATGGGGTCCTCAACTACCTTCCACATGGTTTGTAATTCTTTCATCTTGTTGCTAATAATTCTCTAGTCTTCTGACTATAGTCCGTCTGCACTCAAGGATACTGTCTTCCAAGAGGACTCAAGGGAACTGGTTTTGTTTGGGAAACAACCTTAAAGCTAAGTAATCCCAGATGGACATAACCAGAAATAGCTACAGTACAGCAATAAATTGAACTTTGACCAAATGAAGGATTTACAAGCTTTTCTTCGTGATGGGTCTTTTTGATGGCACAGTGGCTGCATATGAACTCACGGAAGTATAAGACCTAATCATCACAGGGCTCACTGATGATGGTACTTTGAGCATTGCATGGAGGTAGGAATCATGTCTTCTGACATGTAACTATTCCTGGAGTGAAGCACAGCAAGGACACTGTGCAACAATTTAGGAAGGAGAAGCCTTTATCCAGTAAGATTTTACCCACCACGAGGGAAATGAAATCTAGTTCCCTGAGCTAAAACAAAGCATTGATTTCTGCGGAAAATGAAAATCTTAACTTTTCCTTTTTGTTTTGGCTGCTGCAAATCACAGGTGCACATGGAATGGAGCCACGTGATACACAGGTTGGAAGGGACACCTGGACGTCAGCTCATCCCACCTCCTGCTCAGAGCAGGTCCAGGTAGGTCAGGTTGCTCAGGGCCTTGTTCCTGTCAAATTTTGAATACCTCCAAGGATCAAGATCCCACATCCTCTCTAGGCACCTGTTCCAATGTCTGAATGCCTTCATGGTGAACTAATTTCTCCTATATATCTAACTAGAAGTTCCCTTGTTGCAGTTTGCATCCATTGCCTTTTGTTCTTCCACTGTTGCTCCTCCAAGATGAGTCTGGCTCCATTTTTCCTACCCTCTCCACTAGGTAGCTGTAGACAGCAATAAGACACACACACCCCTCCCACACTTCCACCCTTTGCCTTCTCCTCTCCAGGCTGAATAAGCCCAGGTCTCTCTGTCTCTCCTCATAAACCATGGGCTCCAGCCCCCCAGCAGCTTGGTGGCCCTACACCACGAAGGGTGGGCTCACTTCAGTCTTTCCTCTAACAACAAGGCTAGAACTGGAGATGGCACTCCATATGTGGTCTCACAAGTGCTGAAGAGAGCAAAGGATCACTTCACTCAGCCTGCTGGCTAACATGCTTGCTATATAGCCCTGTACGCAGCTGGTCTTTGCTGCAAGGACACCTTGTTGACTCAGGCTCAGCTGAGGACATCAGGCTAGTCTCCGCAGAGTTGCTTTCTATGCATTTGGCATCCAGCCTGTGCCGGTGCACAGGGCTGTTCCCTCCCCATGCAGGACTTTGCATTTGCCTCTGTTGAAGGCAATTTAATTTGCAACTTAATTTGCAACTGCACACTTAGGCAATAGGTGGCACTAATGGATGATGTAGCTTGCACTGTCACCGAGAGAGCGTCACTGCTGAAGAGAAAGCCAGCAGAGGAGACACCTGGGTTACTTCGCTCAGAGCAGCGGCCAGGCAAGGAGGAGCAGACATGTGGCAGGAGATCCTTCCAAATGCCTGGTGAGATCTCCTCGGCATGGGGAGGAGGGACTCTGAACGGGGCAACCCAGGGTTGGGGCGGGAGAAAGCGGCTGCAGGATCACCAAGCCATTGGAAGGTGGGAGCATGTGGCTGAGTTCTCCTGAATGTGAGTGGGGAGAAGGTTTTATTAGACTGAGCCTTGTTTTGTGTCGCTGAGATAGCTGCTCCTGGGACACACTTGCTTAGCAGTGCCAAGTTTGTGCTATCGCCATGATAACTGGTTTCATGCCTCTGACTCACTAAACTCCAGGATGTAACTGCAGGGGGATATTATTACCTGTTGCATAAGCTGCTCAGCCTCCAGGGAGGTGGAGGCTGACACTGTTTGCTCTTAGAAGCCCTGTTCTTCCTTGTCTGGGAGTGGTTTAAGGAGATACCGCCTTAAAAATCACACACAGGCTGTCTCAGAGATCGTTACCAAATTGCTTTGGCAACTGCTGGGGACTCCAGTACAGGCACCAGGTTCTGCATCACAGGCAGTGGTGGGAAATGATACCAGGTAAAGAGAAACACCCAGCAGACTAGTTTTTTCATGGGGTTTCATGTCCTTTTTTTTTTGTCTCAAGGTATTGTAATTATGACACCAAAGGGCTCCCTAATCTAGCTGCCTTCCACAAGGCAGAGTAACAAGACTTTCTCTTGTTGCTTCTAATTTTGCTAGATTTTAGACAGTGCTTTTCTTGCAAGAGAATCTACCAGGCTGAAAGAGAACCCAGGAGGATGTTTTCTTTTTCTTTCAGGCAGATGAGCGCTAGAAGCTGGGTTTCCAGTCAGGAGTAGTTAGAAGTAGCAAAGGTATAGCAGCTCATTGAACTCTAAACAGGGAAAGGTCCCACAAGCCTCTCCTCCTGCCAGCCCTGCGGCACAATGAGTTCCACGTGGCTGGCAGCTGAATAACCCTTGAGCTTGAAAGTCCCCTGCCAAGGCTGCACACCTATCGCTACACAGCAGTCAAAATAAACTATTTTCTTGGCTGAAGTAACACAGCCGCCTGTAGGATGAAACACCGCAAGGACAGCTACACCGTTGTTTAGTGCCTTTTATCTAAATTGTGCTGAAGGAGGGAATATTATGGCAACAAACTATCTAGCTAAAACACAGCCCAGAAACACTGTCTCTTTGTGCAGAGGCAGTGCTCTGAGCCCCTCTCTTCTGTTGCATCCAAAAAGTAGGAAAAATAATGGCAGATATTGCGAGGTCGCTAAACAGCTTGTGATCCCATGGCTAGGCAGTGAATGGTGCTGGCAGGTGACATTCTTTGCACCATCCCCAAGGGTTGGTACCATTCAGACAACACTATCAGACTATAAGGATCTTCTTTCTTTTCTTTTTTTCCCTTTTTTAGGGAAACCATCTTGTCCCGGATCAGGTGAGTGAAATAGCTGCTCCGTGCTGAGGCCTCCACTTTTTATTAGCACCCTGGTTGGGGCACAGAATAGTCCCTTCCCTACCCTGTATGATGACAACAACAAAATCTTCATTCACAGTCCCCTTGCAGCCCCCTGCAATAGCCCCAGACACCTCTACTAATCCCCAAGGGAAGCTGGAGACCTTGAGGCACAAGTCAGAGGGACAGGAAGGTCTGATTGCTCAAGCATTTGAATGGTTTTGAAACATGCTACATGTCTGTTAAAACCAGCTCTGGTGACTTAGCTCCCACACCTCAAGAAAGTCTGAAACCTTGCTGTCTAGAGCAGAAACAGGGGCACCAGACGGACAAGCTGAGACCCTTACCCATGGAAAGCTATGGTGGAGGGCCAGTGTTGCCCTAAAAGATGATTGAATCCGTCAGGAGCTATGTATGAAGCATTGCCAAGAGGGGCACATCCAGCACATCTAGCTCTCTCCAGCAGCTGAAGACCTTTGTCTCTGCTCCTGCTCCTCAGCCCATTCTGTCTGTGCAGTTTTTATTCCTGGAGAAGTCCAGCTGCTACTATCCCATTCACTCCAGTACCTGCCTTAAAATAGACTGGCCCATATCCTATTGATCCTTGTCCCCCAGGACACCCTGGTTCACAAGGAGAGGGACAAGGAAGCCTTGTGATCAGCAAGTCCTGATCAGCAAGGACTTGAGATCTCTAAGAAGCACTGGTAGATGTAACCCTGCCCCAAATCTTGCCTGTGATCTTCAAAAATAACAGAAACCCTCAGCCCCTGCTGACTCCATGGGATTTGTAGGTGTTTATTACTGCTCAGGCCCAACTGATGTGAATACAAGCTTCAGCACAGTCCCTTTAGCTTGACACTTGTCAGTCCTTTGACACTTCTGTTGTGAAACACAAACAATTTTATGCCTCCCCAGGTCTTTTGAATATTCTCAGAAGAATGCAGTCCTGGTCCCTGCAGCCGCCCTGGGGGTTGGAGGGATGCTGGTTTACTGGCTGAGGTCTAGACACAAGATCAAGACTATTGAAATGGGCGATGGATGGTGGGGCTCAGGTGAAAGACCCCTAAAAGGGAAAGAAGATGAAAGTATCCGTCCCTTCAAGATTGAAACCTCTGACAAAGAAATCGAGGTACCAGTGGCTGGGATGTAGGGAGGGGCAGAAAGCTGCGAGGTGGAGCCAGTCCGTCACCCACTTTACTGTTTTGAGGCAACGTCTTGGGGGTGGCAGCAGTGCACTTATCTACACCAGTGCAGCTGCCTAGCACCGTTAGATGACGCTCTGGCTAACCACCCTTTATGAATGGGATTTGAGCTCAGACTCATTGCAATGCCCCATAAAGACTTTCTGAGACCACAGACCCCAGCACCCTGGGGCTGCTCCTGCGGAAAGGCCACGCTTTGAGCAGCAGACTTTGATGGTGGGTCTGCGGATGGTGGAGCGGGGTGGGAAGGTGTCGGGACAGCAGTTACATCACTGGGGCAGGACTGAGGGGCTTCCACAGAGGGAAGGGCTGGAAGGGTGAAGAGGGACAGGGTCTTGACTGAGTCACAGCACCTCTGTCCCTACATGTCTGTCCCTGATTATCTGGCCAACTAGCTGTTGGTAGCTTGGGCTGAACTTCTTATTCTTGTCCCAGCCAGTGGTGCCAGCAAGCTCCTAGTGCCAAAAACCCTAAAGTGAGTTAGCAGTGAGGCAAGAGTAGGACCCGGTACTCCTGGGTGCCCTAGGGGAATTGGTAACCTGTAGAAAAATGTATTCCCCATATAAACAATTCAGGAAGTCATGCAGAGTATGCCACTGCTTCAGGGGGGCTTGTCGTGTCCCAGATAGCCATACAAAAGCCGGCAGAGCCGGGAGAGCCTGTCCATGCCCGCTCCAGCATAGGGCACGCGCAGGCAGCTGGCCAGCCTCGCAAGAAGGGCTCCCCTCCCCAGGACCTGCACCGACGCCTGGAGCAGGCCCGCTACACACCGCCGCTGGAAGGGGCCACCTTCCACTACGGCTTCAACTCCAGCTACCTGCAGAAGGTGGTGGCCTACTGGAGGAACCAGTTCGACTGGCGCAAGCAAGTGGAAGTCCTGAACAAATACCCCCATTTCCAAACCACCATTGAAGGTGAGGGGGTCTCTGTGGCTTGAGCAGGTCTCGCTCTGAAACGCACAGAGAGAAGGGGGGGGGGATTTAAGAGGTTACAATATTTCAGACAACAATATGTGTAATAGCTTAGTGACACAAGTAAAATATCACTAGTGGAGGCTATATTATTAATAACCTTCTATAGATTAAGACCATTACGCAGTGGCAATAAGATTAGGTCTGCTTCAAGATGGGCTTCATCTGGCTCTGAACGTGTGCTAACTAATGATGAGGTTTTCTTCTGCTATTGCCTTGAAGCCACCTTTGAAAATTGCAAAATTTAGCCAGACTCTGAGGCTGGAATTTCCCCGACCACCACCCAGTTTAGCCAGGTGAGGTTAGGCAGACTCCAGGTAAGTGATCTGCAGGTTAACTTCTATCTTGCACTCACTTTTTCATGTTTCTCTTTTTATCACCCACATATTTTGTAATTTTGTCATGTTTCTGCATGTGTCTTACCTGCATTATGGTGTTTATTTAAGTGTAGCTCTACCTATATACTGAGACCAGTTTCTCAGGAGATGGATGCTCAATCTCCTGTGACCCCAATATCTGGGACTGGGATCAATACCTCTGTCTGTATGTAAAAGATGAGACATAGGTACAATACCAGGCATCCCCTTTCAGCTAGGCATCTTCTTGCAATGGGTTGATTGTGTAACTTCTGCTACGAATGCTAATTACAGTTTTGCCACCCTCCTTCTTCAGAGTCCAGAGCAGAAACTGTGATGGAACCAGAGCTTTAATTTATCTGTCTTGGATGTGTGGCAGGGATCGATATCCATTTTATTCACGTGAAGCCCTCCTATGTCCCTCATGGTCGAGCTGTTCAACCTCTGCTGATGGTTCATGGCTGGCCTGGCTCCTTCTACGAGTTCTACAAGATCATCCCTCTGCTCACGGAGCCAGCCAGGCACAGCCTGAACAAGGGTGACGTGGTGTTTGAGGTCATCTGCCCATCCATTCCAGGCTATGGCTTCTCAGAGGCACCGCACCAGAAAGGTAAATGATAAAAGGGGGTTGCAGAGAGGTGGGTGTTGATCTCTTCTCCCAAGTGATTAGTGATAGGACAAGAGGAAAGTTGCGCCAGGGGAGGTGTAGGCTGGATATTAGGAAAAATTTCTCTACTGAGAGAGTGGTGAAGCACTGGAACAGGCTGCTCAGGGAGGTGGTGGAGTCACCATCACTGGAGGTGTTCAAAAAACGTGTTGACATGGCATTGCGGGACATGGTTTAGTGGGCATGGTGGCATTGGGTTGATGGTTGGACTTGATGATCTTAGAGGGTTTTTCCAACCTTAATGATTCTGTGGAAAGGCTCTGTTGGAATCGCAAGGGTTTTGGAGTAACACCTCAACCATCCCCGGGCCCCCTGGGCACTGCAGTTTATGAATGCAGATACTTGGCTCTGCATTAACACCCACGTGGCTGAGGCTCTGGTGCTGGCTGTGGAGATTTGGAAGGCAATGGTAGCTGGAAGCTAGGTCTGCTTTCCACTTTCTCCACTTTACACTGAATTTCTATCATCTTGTGTTCACTTTATTGGCAAGAAGTGAGGCAGAGCAGCATAGCACGCTGTACCTTCACACAGCAGCATACTCACGTGCCTCTGTCAGGCCACGATCTTTGGCCAGGGGGTAAACACTAGGACAAACAGGTCTCCTGTTTCTCTTTACCTACAGGCTTTGACACCATAGCAACTGCTCGGATATTTCATAAGCTGATGAACAGATTGGGCTTTAAGGAATACTATCTACAGGGGGGAGACTGGGGATCTCGTATTACCACAAACATGGCCCAGATGCTGCCACAGTGAGTAGCAAAGGGAATCAGTGCAGAAAAGCTGCCTCCAGTTCTTACCCTACCTTCTGGCTCCATGGTCCTGGTCCTGCCTTCTGTTTTCCCTGCCTCTCATCCCCTTCTGCTTTGTTTCCTCCAGGGACATCCCCACCCCCGTGCATTCAGTTGTATTCATATGCTTTGCATTGATATTGGCACAGTTCTCACGCTTCCTAAATTTCAGTGCTGTTTGGCTTCTCTTTCACTAATTGTGAAAGTAAACTCTGCTGCATTTTGATTTAAGACCCCAAGAAGACAGATCATCATTCTAAATCAGGAAGGAGATAAATTTAAAATCAGCAGGGAGAAAAGGAAGGAAGGAGCTCAGCCTTTCAGCAGCTGAACAGTACCACAAAGTACAGGACTTTCCTATCTAAAACGCAGCGTTGAGGCTGATTGGAAAAGAAACATAATACCTTCCTTAGAAGATGGCATCACAGCTCATTGTTTAGCATTTAATGAAAAGCAGGCATCACAGCCACGCTTAGGTCAGAGAACAGATAAAGTGGGAAAGCTCTTACAGCAGTTAGACTGCAGGCTGAGCGGCTCACTGTTCCCAATTGCAGTTGTGCTTCACAGCACCCAGAGCACTGTGGCCACATGTGATGTACTCAAGCTTTCCAGAAAATAGCCAACACAGCCTGTTCCCTACAGCACAGAACAACACAAGATCAACAGCCAGAGCTACCAGCGTGGATATGCCACATCCAGAAACTGAGTACCTAAAGCTAACATATCAGTGGCACAGCTGGATGGAGATGGCACCAGCTGTACCATTTCCAACTCCCATAATTTTTTTTTTTTTGAACCATGATGAACCTGAAGGGCTTTATGTATTTGGCTCAGTGAAATGCTTCTATCACAGCTCCAGTCAGACTTATTTTCTGGAAAATTTAGAGACAGAAAATCACTTAACCTCCTATTCATTAACTTAATTTTAGATCTGTGAAAGGGCTTCATCTGAATTTCATCTTCGTCGGCAGACAAGGTTTGAGAAGGATGATTTCTGTGATGCTTGGGGCTTATGTACCATGGCTTATAGGCCTCACTAGGGAAGATGTTCGACGTACGTACCCTTTCATCCAGAAGAATATATATGAACTTTTGCGAGAGTCTGGATACTTACACATCCAAGCCACCAAACCAGACACAGCAGGTAATTAATTTTCTCTGTATTGCTACAAACATTGTATACTAACTGCTTATGGTATATAAAAACTTACAGTTGAACAAAGGCCAACTGTGTTTGAGAAGCAATGAGTTCTGGTGACTGAATGCAAGACACGGGAACAAGAACTGTGTGAAAGGAAGTTAAAAGGAACAGCTTAAAAAAAGATGGAGACTACCAATATAATTTTTCAAAGTCTTTTAAAGGGCATGCCACCTCTCTTGCGGAAAGAACCCCTTTGCAAAAAGCCTCTTAAAGTAAAGCATAGGGTCCTGAAATTGAAGCTTCTAGAAATACATGTGGGTGAAAACAAGAATTTCATAAACAAGTGCAATGTGAAACTCGCAGAAAGGTAGACACAACCCTAACACCTGAAAAGCCAGAAGCCTGACATAGTGGGGCCAGTAGATAAGGAGTCTGAAGAAAGGTATGGCCATCTCAGAAAAGTTAAATGAATTATTTGTATCAGTCCCCACTAGCAAGGACAACTGAGTGTTCCTTTATTGAAATAATCCCCCATCAGGAAAGACAGCAGAGCTGTCTCAGACTGGTGTCAGATGTGGGGACCATAGAACGAATAGCACCCTATCCTGGCAATTCACTGAAAAAGAAGAAACTCAAACTGAAACGTTTAACTAGTGTCTAGTCTGTTGTTTGAACTGATCTCAATACCAAAGAAGTAAAAGGAGATAAACAAGATACCAGGTTGGGTATTTTTGTTTTGTTTTGTTTTTAAAGAGCCAAACAGAGAAGGTAGCCCCAGAAAAAAAGAAGACCAGTGTGTCTACTCTCTGATCAGAAAACTAGCAGAACTATTTTAAAGAGAAGAACTGATTTACGGGTGGTAATATCACAGGGAATTCATGCTTCAAAAATCAGAGCTCTGGCAGAATCAAAGAGCTGTGGACTAGTAATGGAACATATTTCATTCCCAAAAAAGTTTTGTTGAGGTTCCTCCCTCAATGTTCTTAAAAAAATTAAACTGCCTTAAGAAAAGGATTAAGTTCATGGATTAATAACTAGTTAACATGAGAATCCAAGCATAGGAATAAGGAAGCAAGTTCCAGGGGCAGGAGAGTATCACAAAAATCTGTGCTGGAACCCGTACATTTCAACATGATCCTAATTTCTCTACAGATAAAAGTTAATGGTTAAGGGAAAATTTGACAGCTATCCAGGGTTTGGTTTAATCTAAAGATAATTGCAGAGAGTTGCAAAAACATTTAAGTGACTGGTTGATTAAACCAGCCAATAAAAACTGATGTCAACAAACTCCAAAGCAATATAAGTAGAGGAAGAAAATCACAATGGGCTCTGGTTTGGCTGCTGCCACATGAGAGAATCGATGAGTCATGGTTAGTGCTTTGAAACATCAGCCAGCTCAGAGTTTAAATCCATTATATTCAGAATCTGTTGCACCCCTGTTCACCCTGTTTCATAAATAGATTTTAGATTCAAAAGAATACAGGAAGGGGAGAAAAGGAAGACTGAAGTGACTGAGCAGCTTCTGTACAAGCACTGTACATAATCTAGGGCTCTTCAATCTGGAAAAAGAACAGCAGGGATTTTGTAGCACACTAAAATTGTGAAATGTAGAAAATGAATAGGGAAAAAAAATGTATTCCCTACTCAGTCTCAAGAAATATCTACATTATCGGTTTAGTTCTCATTAGGCAGGCTTAAAGCAAAGCTAAAGTATTTTCACTCACCACAAGTTGTGGTACAGGTTGAATGACTAGTAAGCCGCAAACAAGACTTCAACCCAGAAAATGCTCGTCTCCAGATGGGTCATGTGCTAGATGGCACATTTTAGCCTGCCCTACCATTGCTAGTCAAAGCATTTACATGACTTTGATCTGTAGCAAATCACTCTAGGCCTGCCAGTGCAGGGAAACTGTTGTGCCAATGCACAAACCTACTTTGCATTAGCTATGTCTCACCATGTTGTGCATCATCTTCTACAAAGTCACTCAGTGCTTTACATAAAGGTATGTAAAGGTACGTAGTTTTATATACCATACCCTACTAGGGGTACAGGAATTTTCCTGAGGCAAGCCTCTATCCCTGTTTTACAGACAGAATATGCTGTGTACCTGCTGTGTTTATAATGTTTGTTAGTGTTCCCCAAAGGCTGGAACAGACAACAGATACACAACACTCCACTGTTTAAATTAGATAAAAAGTGATGAACAGCACTCAGCGTCCTGGGTATCCATCCTAAGCGGGACAGTGCTCCCAAATAGCTTATCTGAAATTTCTTTTCAGAGCGTAATCCCTTTACATCTGAATTTGCTCCTTCTGCCATACATTAACAAGAAGCCAACAGGACTTCCTTAGCTCCTAGCTTCTTTTGTACAGGAATTACCTGAGTTTGTAATGCTGTCAGTTACAGCTGGAATTCCATTGGGGTAAATTTGTCAAGAATAAAGTACTACGAGGGCTAGTAAAATACAGACTCTATTGAATTCTTGGTGAAAACTCTGAAGAATTCATGAAAGTCCAGTTTAACTTCCACTGAAGTATTGCAATGCCAGCCAACTGCAATAGCTCTCCTGGTCTTCTCCTGAATTAGGTTGTGGACTGAATGACTCCCCTGTGGGGCTGGCAGCATATATTTTGGAGAAATTCTCTACCTGGACAGATAAGTCATTTCTGCATAAAGATGATGGAGGCTTGGAAAGGTAAGAAAACAGATGCTCTTCCATGAGAAGACTCATTAAAAGAATGAGTGATGATAACTAATGAAGAGACAGGTAAAAGACTCACCAGTCAAAGCTGAATTTTAAGCATGAAAGATTACATGTGACAAGTAGTAGTCTAAATTTCTAGCAGACTGCCTGCAAACTACTGCTTCAGCACCAAGCAGTTTTGCTCTGGGAACATGGGTGCCAATTAATTTACTGCTTGAAAATGAGTAGAGAACAACAACTGTTCTTCAGGGCATGAGCCCAATATAGCATATTGAGAAACAGCTTCCAATGAAATATCTTCATCTTTCTCTCTCAACAGCAAATACTCTCTTGATGAGCTTTTGACCAATGTGATGATTTATTGGGTGACAGCCTCCATTGTGTCCTCAATGCGATTCTACAAGGAGAACATCTCCAAGGGCCATGGTCTAACTGCTGATGCCAGGTAATGAAGTGGCAGATGCAAGACAGACTTGCAAATGAGATTGAACCACATTTGCCTGTACAAACATTTAGATCACTTACAACAGCAAATGTAACTAGTTAAAAAAAATGCAAGTTCTTACTTTCTTTTGATAAATATAGTTAAGGATCACTTTTCTTTTGAACCTATAATTCACACAAGGTGGTTTCTGGCCAAGACAATGCAGAAGACTTATCGAAGTATATTCAGTCTTGTTTGTGTTCAAAATACAGGTCTATATACTTATTCACCAAACAAAGGTAACCTGTGGCTCAGTTCAAAAACAAAACAGAAAAATCATAAGCATTTCTAAGAGAGAAGTTTAAACTGAATTAGGAAGGATATGGCTTATTGGTGGATAAACTAAGAACTACAATTGTTATGCACAAACTTGGGGAAGCAATTTGGAGAGCAGTACTTGAAACCAAGCACCTTCTAACACCCACTGGCTTTAATATGACTATAAGAGAGGCTGACCAAGAAAAGGCTGTGAGCAGAACTCTCCAAGTGATTGATCATACAAAAAAAATAGGACAGTCTTTTTCTTTGTAGACTGAACCAGTTTACCTTTCCTCTCGAGAGAGTCATTTGTTATGCTGGTACCATAAATTTTAAAGTAAACATGAGCTAGCTCACTTCTGACTTTCACAAAGAGGTGTGGCATCTTGCCATGTGTCACAGAACTACAAAACAAGGTAAGCTTAAAAATCTGCACACAGTTCAGTCTTGAAATGTTTCAAAGTTGGCTCTACTGTACACACCTTTGGGTATAACATTATTAAACTCAAGGAGATCCAAATACAAGTGAAGCTCTTCAGCAGAGTACAGACCACAAAATGGGTTGCTGACTGGAGCAGTTACCAGACTCAGAAGGTTTTTTTTATAACTTTCCCCAGGACTTCTTTCAAAAATGCAGTTAACTAATGTCTTCTAGGGTTGGAGTGTATGTTCCCACAGGGATTGCAGCTTTTCCTCAGGAGCTAGTACATACACCACGTGCCTGGGCAAAGGAGATGTTCAAGAACATCATCACTTACTCTTACATGCCACGTGGAGGGCATTTTGCTGCCTTTGAGGAACCAAAGCTTCTGGCACAAGACATCATGCACTTTGTCAGAAAGGTGGAACAGCTTTGAACCTGCAGTTCAGATACATACACAGAATGGAAGCAAGTTCTGCCACCAGTAGAACCCTAATTTTACGGGATTAAATAAATGCAATGTAATCACATACAGAAGCCAGCATTTTATTTTTATAGTTCTAAACTTGTTAATCAAGCTCTAAAGCTCTTCATAAGAAAAAAAGCATCTTGTCTTCTTTCATTCCCAGCACCATATCATTGCTGCATTCATAGTTCAAGTATAACAGAATATGTAAACAGTTTAATGCAGTAACATTGCACTCATTTGGGGAAGAGAGTAGAAAGGAACTGGCCCCCTGTTGCTCAGAACTAAGGCTTCTGTTCAAAAGCTTCTTTAAATACTTGAGTGCTAGCATTCTTAAATATGCATTACAAGCAGCTTTGTTGGAAGTGTAAAGGGTTTTGATCTCCTGAGCACAAACACTCCTACATTCAAGTTATATTTCATTTGAGACACCTGCGTTTACATACTCAAGTGGGCAGCTGCACATAAGGCAGCTTTCTTCATTCTAGCAGTTTTTCCCCTAGGGCTAGCTTTAGCAGTTACTACACATTGTAAACAGTTGTTAATGGATAATAAGGCAGAGACAGCACTCCTAGTGTTCTCCAAACTCAGAAATATCAACTTAATTTCCTCCTCGTTATATAATCTCATTCCATTCCAAACAGTCAAAGCTAAAATATGCACCAAGTGTAGAGGATTACTTCAAACTTTACCCTCCTTTCAAAGACTTTTTACCAGCATATCATGCAATTTTTGCTAGCAAGAAACTGCAGGCAACCTCACTACCAGCAGGCTCAAGTTTCTCTTCAAATGGCATACAGCTATTTGGAGCTATTAAGCTCATTACATTACAGATACGTACCCAGCTGACTGAAGATAACTCCAGTAGGTACCTAGTTCTGACACACTGTGCTCTAAGGGTTTTGCTCCCTCTTTGTCCCATTCTGCAGTACACACCAGGCCAGAAGAAAGGGCTCAAATTCTGCTTCCAAGTAATACATTCTGACTTAGAACAGGAATTTGACAGGTAAAGATAGAGCTGAACTTCATCACACTCCCCTCACCTCTTCTTCACATGTCAGAAACATTTAGAGTCTAAGACTGCTAAGAGGTAAAAGTAACAACAAAAACATTAGTTTCTTGCTTAAGTGAGAATAAACTAGCATGTTGGGGCAGGAGTCCTAACTTCCTCTAAAGAGGGTTAATGCAGAAACTGCTTACTGTTAATTTTAACTGTATACTAACTGATTGTCAGGACTGTTGGACTAAAGGTTAGTAAACAAAAAAAGAAGGGAAGATGCACTTCCCTGCCTCCACAGCACTGCTCAACCTCTTTTTCATCACCAGCACAAAACAGTGCTACATACAAGACCTCCCAATTGCTGAGAAGTCCCAATCTTTGGATTATTAAGTAACTGAAACTGAGCTTTGGGGAAGTCTACTTTTATCAGAGACATGGGCAAACACTTGAGTACTCAAGCAGGGAAAAGTCTCCTTTTACAGGAATAGAGTAGGTAATAATGGTTACGGCCTTTACAGTAAAGGCCAAGTGTATGCACGTACATTATCTAGAGTCCTAAACAACCAGATAATGTAGTAATTATTACCAGAGAAATGGCTACATTAAAACTCAGGAGAGAGGACTGTATCCAGCATTTGCCAGTTCAGTAAGCATGCAGCAGGAGAGTTTTACTCCCAACACACGAATTCATCTCCTGTGCCACAACTCAGGTCCCTAAAGAATCACTGTATCCATGTGCAACTGTGCCTTAAAGGGTATTTGCTTTCAACAACAATTCAGGAGATGAAGACAGATGAACACAGTCCAGCTACAGGAAGGGATTAGATGCCCTGGAAAAGAGATCCAGACAGACAAGAATATGCAGTTACATTTGATAAAGTTATTATCACTTAAAGCAGCACCAAAGGTTATTCAATATTCCATTAAAGTTCTACAGAGCACAGGTCATTCATGAAAGCCTTTGAGCGTCACGGGTGCCTGAAACCATACATAGTCCTCCCAAGTAGAAGTCATATGCTGAGGAGGCAAGGCACTTATGTTGATGTCTCCATCACATGACAACTTAACAGTTAGCTTCCTCCCTCGGGTTGGCACTTTATAGTTGAGCTTGGGCCGGAACCAATCAACACCACAATCGCGGTGTCCTTGGAGCATAACAACAGTGCCCGTGACAGGGAGAGCCTTAAGTTCACTGAAGACATCCGCGACGAAGAGTGAGTGAAAGAGCTTGCGAACACAGGATGCAGTTTTCAGGCTCTCCTCAGCGCTGCCCTCATAGATACCCTCCAAGTTGAGCTCATAGAGCTCCTTGGGGCTCATAACATTGCCTCCAAGTAGAATAAGGACCCGAGGAACCAGTGTCAAACTAAACATTACTTCCAAGTGCTGGAGCACTCCCTCCAGCTCCATCAGCACCTGCTGGCACTTCTTGCTCGCCAGGTCCATGGAGGGTGGCTTCTTAATCACATCTCCATCCTGGAAAACAAAGCTAAGCTTAGCACATTTCATTATTAGGACATATTAGTCCTAATACACTCTTCAGAAAACATGGCCTGTCTCATCCCTGAAAGTCAAGGAAGGTTCAAAGGGTTTTATGCTCCTTTTAAGAGATATAGGTAGCTACATATAGAATCAGGAAATCCAAGAGGAACACAAAGGGCCACTCTATAGCTACTCAGTTTGAATCTGAATCACACTACTGATGAATTCCCACAAGAGTTAGAAACCCCATCTTTTAAAGATCAGCTATCACTCCAAAACCACTTAACATTTTTTTCTTAGAGTTTTTTTGAGTAACAAACAAAACAGTGGCATGCCTTGAGCAGAAAGTTGGACAACGAGAGATAAATAGTAACTTGCTGAGACCTTTAGCCACCTAACCTAAAGCTTTTTTTTTTTTTAATGAAGCTGTGGTAACATTTAAAGATACAGCTACAATGAGCGCTTTACTTTAGAAGCAGTTAACACATTAAAAGACCAGTTACTGAGCTAGAATAGTTAGCTGACAGGCAAAACTCAAATGCCGCGGCCCCCACGGCACAGCCGCCCCCAGGCCCAGGGGTCCCTCCCGGCCACCCCCCGCCACCCCCCGCCCCGCACCGCCCCGCCACGGCCCCCTTCACCTGAACGGCCCGCCGGCAGAAGTAGGCGAGCTGCTCGTAGGGCAGCGGGAGCTGGTGCCGCTGGTGCAGGACGTGCTTGAGGAGCTCGCAGGCGAAGCGGCAGCAGCTCTCCCGGCTCACGGCGCCCGGGAACACCACAGACACCGAGGAGCAGACTGCCACCGACCCGCTCCGCCGGGGCCTCCTCTCATCACCACCACGATCCAGGGCTGGTAGCGCCTCAGCTATGAGGAGCGGGGACGTGGGAGAAGTCGCTCGGGCAGGAGCGGGAACTACCGCTACCCCAGGAGCCGCCATTTTCTGACCAGCAGAGAGCGGCCGGCTGGGATTTGAATGGCCGCCGCCGCAGGGCATCATGGGAGTGGCGGCGCGCCCTCCCCGCGCGGCTTCCGGTGGTGCAGGCGCTGTTTGGTGGGGAGGAGTGGGGTTTCCGTCCGGCGGCCCGCTGCGGCCCGGCCCGGCAGGAGGAAGGTCCGTGGGCAGCCCAGCCCAGCCCAGCCCAGCCCCGGGGAGCGGGGCGGGCTGGCTGGCTGGCTGCCCCGCTTCTCCTGGCCTGGGCTTGGCAGCCGTGCGGTGAGCAAGTGGAGGGGCAGTTGCTGGGGTGCTCGGTGGGGCTAACGACCGCCGTGCTGAGGTGGCACCGCGGCGGATGCGGCAGGCCCGGGTGCCCTAGCCCGGCCACGGGCGCCGTGAGCTGCGGCTGCCTCCTTGCAGGGCTGCCTCGGGATCTCCGGAAAACAGCTCAACTGGTTTTCCCCCCGCCCTGTGCTGGGGCCCACCCAGAGCACATCTGCAAGGTGCGCGGCAGCGAGGGGGCAAATCGCCGCCGGCCGCCCCCGGGCCGCTGAACTCCCTCCGCTTCCCAGTGGCAGCCCTGTTGGTCCCGGTCCCTTGCAGAGGAACTCCGTTCGCCCCGCCGCAGGCTCTGCCCCCCCCGCAGCTGGGAGGCGGAGGCGGGGAGCGTGCAGTGAGTGGGAGCTGCCGTGTTTGGAAACAACGTGGCCGCAGCCCCATTGGGTGCTGCCTCCCAAACACGGCGACTGGAGGGCGGTCGCTGCCGGTGGGTGGCGGGAGGAGCCGCTCCCCGGCATTGACGGCGGGCGAGGTTACTTTACAGCAACCTCGGCCGCCTGTTAAAAGCGCCAAAGAGTGTGAAAGTTTTACGAACGCTAAACAAGCGTCGCCCTCCCCAGGGGAGGAAAATGAGGCTTGGTGGCGCTGGTATTGGAGACTGGCAAAACACTCGGTGAGGGGATGCGAGGCACGGCAGGAGGGTCTTTTGCTGTTACACCCCCTCGGCAGGAGCTTAAGGCGTCCTTCGGGATAGCTGTGTACCGGGATAGTTGTGTACCGGGCTGCTGCCTCTGGGTAGTTACGAGGTACCTCCAATGCTAAACACCTTCAAAAACGTTCCAGCTCCCCGATGCCAGTCAGAACAGATGCTGACAGTTCACTGTCACTGAACGGGGGACCCAGGGCTCTGCCCCGCCGCAAAGCCTGTGAGCTGCCAAGGGGGAAACCCGCGGGCACCGGCAGATTCCGGAGGGCAGGGCCGGGGGAGCGGCGGCACCCCGCGCGTTGCGCGCCGCGGCCGCCAGGCGGCGCCCCTTCCCTCGGACTTCAAGTCCCATCCGCCCCCGCGGAGGGAGCCCATAAGGGAGCGAGCGGGGCGCGCCGCGGGGCGCGCCGGGACTGTAGTTTTGAGCAGGCGGGGCGCGGTGCGTGCTGGGAGTTGTAGACCGAGCGGGACTCAGTTTCCCGTGGTGTCGCGCGGCGGTTGCTGACGCCGGGGCTGGGGCAGGGTCGGGGCGGCGGGGCTGGGGCGGGGAGCCCGGGCGGGGAGCGGGTGCCGCACCGGGGCGGCGGGGCCGCGCCGGCCGCTATGGACTCACGGGTGTCGGAGCTCTTCGGGGGCTGCTGCCGGCCGGTGGGCGGCGGGGCGCTGCGCGGGCGCGGGGGGGCCGCGCCCGGCGGCGGCGGCGGCTCGAAGGCGAAGAAGAAGAACGGGCGGAGCCGGGGGGGGAAGGCCAACAACCCGCCGTACCTGCCGCCCGAGGTGAGCTCCCCCGGCTGGGCCAACAGCCGCCGCGTCCCGCCAGTCGCGGAGGGGGCGCCCCCCGCCCCGGGGCCTGGCGCCGCGGGGGGCCGCGCCGTTCCTGCCAGGGCCGGGCGGGCCCGGGGGCGGGGGGCGCTGCCGCGGGGGGGCTGGAGGGGGCGGAGGGATGGCCCCCCACCGAGCGGCCCGGTGCGACGCGGGCTTGACGCCCCGCGGCAGCCCCGGACCCAGGCAGGTTTGGTCGCGGGTCGGGCTGGAGGCGGCTTCTGGAGAGGCTCGGCCGAGGGTCCCGGCGGTGTTGGTGCGGGGTCGTGCCGGGGTTGGGCTGGCAGCCTTGCGGGCGGTCCTGCAGCCTCGGCCCCGAGAGCGGTGTGCCCTCCTGTCCCGGTCTCTCCTCCGGGGTTTGACGTGGCAGCACACAGTGCTTGTGCCCCCAGTGCCAGCGAGCTCCCTGCGTGCTCCACCAAACCCTGTCCGTTAGTAGTATCTCGCTGTCTGGCATCCGTCCGTGGGTGCTTTGCCGTCTGGGAACTAAATAACTTCAGAAATAAAGCTTTGCTCAACTCATAGTCCCAAGCATCCTGTTCGCATCTCTCCCTGTGAGCCGATCTGGTGGGTGTTAAGTCCCTTTCCAGCTGCCAAATTCATAGGCATTGTTCAGCAGGTTCTAGTGACTCCCTTCCCAGCTAATTGGGCAACTGTTTTCTTACATGGAGATGCAGACACTACTGACAGAGCGTGAGGCACTTGCCTCTTCCAGCAGGGAAAAATAGCATTGGTAGTAAGTGGGTGTGTTGGTTAGTTCAGGCAGTTAGCACCGCGCTAATAGGACACTGCCACTGTGGGGAGCATTACATTGCCCCGGAGTCAATTGCTTGGCCCCACTCAGTGAGCTTTCTGTAAAATATATAAGAGCCTGCGCTGGGAGGGAGCAATTCCTCCACAAGGCAGGGCTGTGACTCTTGGCAAGAAGGGAGAACAGCGCTTTGCTACTGTGAGATCTTCTCTACGGGCAGGATCGTCCCCTGCAGCCACAGTTTAGTTTTTGTTCCTTTCAGCTGGAGGCTGGACACCCCCCTGTGGTTTCAGCACAGCTTCCTGTCCCTGGCTACCCTGTGCAGTATGTGGCTCAGCAAGTCTAGGCTTGTTGCTTTTCTAGTCTCAGATGCCTTGAAAGAGACCCACCCCCTTATTTAGACGACAGCGTAGTATGTGAATGTGTTTTTCTTAGAGCTGGAAAGCTGGTAAATGGTAAGAGAGGAAAACCTTCTGCAAATACTCTTTTCTCACTGCGTAGCTCCGCTGCCCGAGAGATGAGCTGACAATTCAGAACTTCCCTCTGTTGGCCTTTTGCTACTATAAGCACCGCTGTGGTTAGGAGCTGAGCTAGAAGGCAAAGAGAGGGCTAATGCCTCTCCTGACATGCAAATCGGTGTCTGGAGGAAAAGGAAGTGCTTAGTGGTGGCAGCCCCCTGTTTAGTCTGCCAGAGTACTTGCCTTCCTGCAGGCTCCAGTCCTTTCTCAGTGGTCCTCAGACTGAATCAGTGGGAAAATTACTTCAATATTGGCTATACGTTCGTTCTCTTTGGAAAGCTGGAGCCTGTTGTGGTTGGAGTGAGCTTGATGAGTACCCAGGCCTTTCTGTGACAACCCAGTCTGGCTCCAGCTCTTCCTGGGAAAGTTCTAAGCACCTGTATAGACAGTCCGATCAGGTCTGGTTCTCCAGAACTGTCATGCCGTTGACCAGCTTGCTGTACTGCAAAGAAGTCAGTAGCTTGCTTCCTTATGTCTGTAGTCCTTTTCTCTTGCAGAGAGAAGATACGCAAGGATTTGGAGTCAATGAAAAACTAATTGAGCGAGGGAGGGTATCAGTGTGCAGGAGAGGAGACAGTGACTTTTGTTCCCAGTCCCCTGTTTCTGTGCACATCGGGTGGATGGAAGCTGCTGGATAGGGTGGGAGTGGGATGCTGTGGGTGGCATTGTGAGTCATGGATGGGTGAGGGGGGAGACTTCTAATGATCTGCTGGCATGTGCCTTTTTTGAAACTGGAACTCTCTCTCTGTGACTGTTAGACTGGCCCTGTTCTTTTTGGCAGTAAAAAAAATGCCCCAAAACAGTATTACCCCCTGTGTCCCTCTCTAGTTTTGTCCTCTGGTTTTCATGATGTGGGATACAAACAGCAGAAACAAACCTAAACTAAGTTCCCGTTGAGTGTAGGAATGGATGGCAGAAGAGGCTGTGACCTAACACAGTATATTTCTGCCACTTTCCCTCTCTCTGAAACCATCAGCACGAGCTGCAGAGTATCTGGGCAGCTGATGCCTAAAGAAGTCCCCGCTAGCACAGCATCTAACCTTTCTGTCTTGTTTCATTCTCTGACCAGGCAGAAGATGGGAACATCGAGTACAAGGTGAGCCTTTTGAGGTTGTAGAAGGAGGTCTTCCTCCCAGAGGCTAATTTTGCAGTGAGTAACTTCACCAAAGACAGCATATGGGAAACATGTCCAAGGAAGGGACAGAAAAGTGGACACTGTACTAAGGAACTATCAGTCATCTTCTATGTCTCTGTGCCTAGCTCAGTATGCTGAGCTGGAAGAGTTTGATCTCAGAATTCGTTTTTAGGAATCTGTTTTAGGAAATGAGACCCACTGTGTTTTTCCTAAAATCTTTTTCCTTTTGAGAAAAACCTGCAGGTGTCCCTGATAACCATTTGTCACTTTCTTGTGGCTATTCTACCATTCACACTTGCTTAGCTCCTGTGTCGCAGATGGGTCCCACAGTGCTGTCTTTAGCCCCACAGCAGGCATGGTACAGATCCCTTTGGCAAGATGCAGGAAAGTTCTTCTACTGTATGTATGCACCTTTGTGAAACACTTTCTCACCTGTCCTATGGCTTCTGTGTGGACACTAACAGGGACTGTGTTTTCCAGAGCTGGGTCAGAGTTGGGGGCATTGCTTTATGGTGTCGGGTTAGGGAGTTGCTGGCTTGGACAATGAGATTCCCTCTGCATCCAGGCTGTGACTATAACTGCCCCCTCTGTTAAACAGCTAAAGCTAGTGAATCCCTCACAATATCGCTTTGAGCACCTGGTGACACAGATGAAGTGGCGACTACAAGAAGGCCGAGGTGAGGCCGTCTATCAGATCGGCGTGGAGGACAACGGGCTTCTGGTGGGCCTCTCAGAGGAGGAGATGCGTGCCTCGCTCAAGACACTGCGCCGTATGGCAGAGAAGTATGTGTTCCCTTTCATCTGCAGGACCCACAGGCAAAAACAGCCTCCAGCAGAGAGGTTCGGCCCCAGGAGACCCCTGTAGAGCTGGTGGCTCCATTCTACAAAGCCCCTGTATGAAATTCCCTCATCATGAGGCTCTGGAAATATGAAGGCAGTTATAGGGCTTTTGGCTGGAAGCTTGAGGCTCTTCCCCTGCTATCCCCGCTTTCATCCCATTCATTTTGCCAACTGTGATTCTAGAGGTGCAAGAGCTGCTGAGTACAAGTGTGTGTCTCACTCCTTCCTTTCATGTTTGTGGCAGGGTTGGGGCTGACATTACGGTGCTGCGGGAGAGGGAGGTCGATTACGACAGCGATGTTCCAAGGAAGATAACAGAGGTGCTTGTCCGAAAGGTGCCTGACAACCAGCAGGTAGGGAACTGCGACTTGGCCATCCTCTCCTGCTGGAGACTTAGAGGCTTCATACAAGCTCCTTTTGGGATGGGAGCCCAAAACCTAGAGGCACTTTCTCATAGATTGGCCCATAGCAGATGCTTTAAAAAGCTGCCAGAGGGAAGCTTGATGATAAAGCTTTTCATCTCCAAGACTGTGGTTGAGGCAGATACCAGTAAGGGTAATTGCCTGGATCAGAGGTGAGAAATTATTTGCCACTTCTATGGCAACAGTTCTGATGCAGGTCAGTGTGCAAACAAGGAAGAATTTAGAGGTCCTGCTGCAGCAAATGACCTTGTTTGTGGTATCAAAGCCTGATGTGTCATATCAAAACTCTGGAGAGTGTATCACAACTCCTGAGCAGTGGTTTGCTGGGAGCAAGAGCAGAATTTGAGCAAGATTACACTGCACAGTGTCCATCATGGACGGAGGCTCTCTGAGGCACATCGCCACTGCTATGTAGTGTTCATGCACAGCCAGCACGGCAGCGGTTAAGTTTCATGATTTCTCTGTTCTTCCTGTAGTTCTTAGACCTGCGAGTAGCTGTGCTGGGGAATGTGGACTCAGGGAAGTCAACCCTGTTGGGTGTCCTAACGCAAGGAGAGCTGGACAACGGGCGGGGCAGAGCACGCCTCAACCTCTTCCGGCATCTCCATGAAATCCAGTCAGGAAGAACGTCAAGCATCAGCTTTGAGATCCTTGGCTTCAACAGCAAAGGAGAGGTGAGGGAGTGGGCTGCTGAACTCAGAAAGCTGGAGGAGAATAGGACACCCTCCTGTTACAACTGTGAGTGGGACATGAGGGAAGAGAGATGGCATAGCTCTGTGCCCCTTTAGCTGAAACTGAGTGCTACTTGTCCATTTGTAACAGACATCGTTTCTTGCACCCATGGTGAATGATCTCTCCTCACTAAGGAGGTCAAAGTGGATAGGTAAGAGCTGGGTTTTCTTCACTTGCCTGCTGGGGCTCCTTCTCTCACCGAGTCCTTATGTTCCTCAGGTGGTAAATTACAGTGACTCCCGAACAGCAGAAGAAATCTGTGAGAGTTCTTCCAAAATGATCACTTTCATTGACCTGGCTGGCCACCACAAGTATCTGAAAACAACCATCTTTGGCCTCACCAGCTACTGCCCGGACTTTGCTATGCTGGTGGTTAGCGCCAACACTGGCATTGGTGAGTGTTGCCCTGCCTGCATGGATTGACAGCAACATGTGACGAGAAATGGAGAATGGGGGGAGTGGGACCTTGTTAGCTGGGAGCAGTTGTCAGAAAAAAATACTAGTCTGGAAACCTCGGCTGATTTCTTGTAAGCCAGTGCCTATAAGTGCCTGGGAGGGGAGCAGAGCTGGGATCCTCTTACCAGCTGTAGACCACATTAAACTGTTCTCTGGACAGAGAGGGTTTGTTTGGAATTTGAGGCTGTGTTTGTCAGGAAAAAAACCCCAACTTTGACATATTCTTCGGGGCACTGAATCCTGAAGTCTTGTAAAAAGGCAGCTGGAGTTCTCCCACATCTTTCCTTGGTATTTTTGTGGCTGTTTTCTGGCAAGCTCTAGCCCAAGAATCAAAACTACTGCATCTTTCTGAAGCAAACAGATCAGTCACAAAAATTCTCGGAGGTTTTTATTTTTCTGGACTGATGTTTGGTTTTGTTTAAAAGAATGATTTTGCTTTTTCGTTGCCTGATGAACTAAGCAGTTAGGGTGAAATCTCTATAGTAGGCCTGTGGGAGAGCCAGGAGACACAGCTGTCGCATAAACAAGCAACAGTGATGACTGCTACTGCACCTACACTTTCACTTGTCTCCTGCAGCAGGCACAACGCGAGAGCACTTGGGCTTGGCCATGGCCCTCAAGGTCCCCTTCTTCATTGTCATCAGCAAAGTTGACTTGTGTTCGAAAACCACCGTGGAACGGACAGTGAAGCAGCTGGAGCGAATCCTGAAGCAGCCAGGCTGCAACAAGCTCCCCCTGCTTGTGAACTCAGACGATGATGCTGTTACAGCAGCACAGCAGTTTGCACAGTCTCCCAAGTAAGGCACCATTCCTTTCTTCTGCCAGGAGCGGACAATTCAGACTGGGCTGCCGTGCAGAGCTGGGGAAGGGCGAGCACGGGGGCGGCAACCACATCTTGAACATCTTGGCTCCTCATCAAGTTTCCTACCTTTGCATTCTCCGAGAAGGCATTTTCCCCTCCCAGGTCTTTTTCTGGGCTCTGGGAGCAGAAGGTGCCCAAGGCTGCACTGGAGTTACTTCTCCATGACAGAAGTGTGGGTTGGTAGGGGATTGGTGCCTCAACCAACCTGTGAGGCAGGGGTTACTGCAGACTTGTACTTAGCCCCTGTGTCCTCCTGCTCTGGCCATTTATAGCTGTAGTCTCTGTCCTTTTGCTGGACTTGGTATATTCAGAATCCCAGCCACCTTCTGCAGCTGCGCTCTGGCCTTCTGTTTATTCCTGTCTGTTTGTGTCTGACAGCATCACCCCAATCTTCACACTGTCCAGCGTTTCTGGAGAGAACCTGGATCTCTTAAAAGTCTTCCTCAACATTCTCCCTCCACTGACCAACAGTAAAGAGCAGGAAGAACTAATGCAGCAACTCACAGAGTTTCAGGTGCGTAAGGGTAGTTTGTTTCCAGTTCTGGTACTGCACTCGTTGCTGTGACATGTGACAAACATCTGGGGGCTCTGGACACCATGGGGAGAGATGTGAACTCCTGGACTATCAGGAGACATTAAAGTAAAGAAAGGACTCAGTCCTTGAAAAAAGCCTGTTAGGCTGGGCTGTGTCCTAACCAAGGGATGCCCATCTCGGGGAGAAGATTGTTTCTCTGGTTGCCACTTAAAAAGCAGAGGTTCCTCTAATGGGAAGGCAGTGGGAGCTGGTGAAAGCTCCAAGATGGTGTCTGATGACCAGCAGAACTCACCTCCCTCCACACAAGGAGTGGGCAGCTTGTTCTCATTATGGAGTGGTATTTCACAGCTGTCTGAGCAGTTTATTCTTGTTGCCTTGCTTCAGGTTGATGAAATTTATACTGTGCCAGAGGTGGGGACTGTTGTGGGAGGAACTCTGTCGAGGTAAGTGAGGCCAGGCAGACAAGTGTGGGTGTGAACGGTTGCTGAAGTTCCCACAAGGTTAGAGTCACCCGCTGCAGATGGAAGCAGTGCGAGACTGCTGCCAGATGACTGAGCCAAGTGAGGGTAAAGCCCTATAGGTTGTTGGGAGGTGCCATAAGCAGACCATTGGTCATGTGGTGGCAAGCAGGGAGTCTGCTCTAAAGTTGCTGGATTAGGAATGTGACCTGTAGCGTGTTGAAGGAAGGCATGCTGGGACCCAGAGTCGGCAGAGATTAGCCATGATCCCAAGGCATTGCTTTCCTCCTTCCTCAAGCAGGAGGAGGAAGTATAGAGGGCAAGTCCTCCGATCCCAGCAGAGGTTAGCTGCATGCCACCCCATGAGAAGGCAGCTGTCCCTCAGTGTTTGGGAGTGATCAGAGCAGTTTGGCTACTAGCATATCCACACAGCACAGGCGTCAACTGCAGTCTCTCCAGCAGAAACAATGCGGTGTGGCAGAGTACTGGGGACAGAATGGCCCCTGTCTGAGGGATACCTAGTATTCTTAGGAGTGATAGTGTGGCTTTTGCTTCTACTGTAGGAAATCTCTGTTCCCACCAGTTTTGCATTCCCATTAGTTGGTCCCAGGTAAGAATACAAGGACACTCACCTCCTTGGCCCTGGGGAGTTTGTGCAGGTTGATCTTAGAGGGTGAAATTTCTTCCTTGTCTCCTGATGAACTCTGTCCCGCTCTTCTGCCCTGGGCAGTGGGATCTGCCGAGAAGGGGAAAACCTGGTGGTTGGTCCCACTGACGATGGGAAGTTCCTCCGGCTGAAAGTGTGCAGTATCCAACGTAACCGCTCAGCCTGCCGTGTGCTGCGGGCTGGGCAGGCAGCCACACTGGCCCTTGGACCCTTTGACCGCTCCCTGCTGCGCAAGGTGAGTCCTGCTGTTGCCAGGTCCCTCACTGGTCCAGTGAGCAGGACTGGAGGCTTCCATGGAGATCCCCCATTGGTAGGGTGGGAAGGAAGTAGAGATGTTTGCAGGAAACTTGCTGGAAGGGGAGGAAATGGCCAGGCTATGAAGTAGGATGCATACAGGGCCGAGAATGGGATGCAAGCCCAAGCCACAGAGTGGAGATGTGTTTGTGGGTTTGGGGGCTGTTCAGAAGCAAGGGGACTGGCCCTAACTGGTCTGAGCTTTGGGTTGTTGTGCAGGGCATGGTCATGGTGAGCCCAGAAATGAACCCCACCATCTGCTCAGTGTTTGAAGCTGAGATCGTGCTGTTGTTCCATGCCACAACTTTCCGGAAGGGGTTTCAGGTGACCGTGCACGTGGGGAATGTGCGACAGACCGCTATCGTAGAGAAGATCCACGGAAAGGTAGGCATGGGAGGAAAGGGGCGGAAGATGGACTCTAGGCATGGGAGGAAAGGGGAGGAAGATGGACCTCCCTGTGGTACTTGTTGGGATTCCACCACGCCTTCTAGTAAAGCTGGGGGCTACTGGTATCTTGAGTGCTGTGTCCCTTCCTAGGACCACGCTCCACCCCTTTATCCTGCCCATTTGGTTGATTTTCCTCCCAACATGTTAAAGGATTCCCTTCTCACAAAACAAGCAGCATGATGGACTACAGCAAGACTGTGAAGGGAGGTGAACTCTCCATTCTCCAGAGCTTGTGTCTTCCTGTCTCCCCCTATGCATACAATAATGGGAAGAGCTCAAGCCATGCAGTCTGAGGGAGGCAACCTGCTCATTTGCCTCATCTTCTTAGCATCCACATGCACCTCTCCTGCATGCATCAATATGGTAGATGGGTCTAAGCTCTCCCTTTTTCTCTTCAGGACAAGCTGCGGACAGGAGAGAAGGCAGTCGTCTGTTTCAGGTTCATCAAGCATCCCGAATACTTGAAGATTGGAGCCAAGCTGCTTTTCCGTGAAGGAGTCACCAAAGGCATTGGGCATGTCACTGACCTCCAAGCCATCACCACCAAAGAAAATGGCCTGGAGGAGTCCCTGGGGCCTGGACAGCTGAGCTTCTGACTACCACTACGTCAGAGAGACCTCTGCTCACCAACACCTAGGGAGAAAGATGGAAGCTCCCGTGGCTCTCTGAGTGATGCCTGGAGCTGCTGCTGTCCCGTTCTGGCATGGACGTCCCTCCTCCGCACTGTGAGATGGAGCCTGGGAGAGTTTCTCGCATTCAGTGCCGTACATGAGGCAAGTTAAGCATGTTCTCCACATCGCCTGCAGCTTTTGTTAGCCTGCCCTCCTTCAGAACAGATCAGAGGCACCTGCAGACCTGGGCAGGCAAGTTCTGGCTTTATTTACTGTTTGAAAATTACTGGTTGGGAGGAGCAGAACCCTTGAAGACTAGCAGCAAAGGGATGTTTTTCCATCTCTGACACAAGATCTGGTCCCATTTCTCTCTCTGAGCACTGGGTTGATAGCAATCCTATCTTGAGTCATCCTGCAGCACATCCGTCTGGGCAGAGGATGGAAGAAGCCCTGCTACCCACAGCAGGGGCTTGGTTGAACCTCTTAAAATGCATTCAGGACACTTTTTAACCATTTTAATCTTGGTTGGCTTTAATCTGCTGTGTGTCCATTTGTGTGTTAGTTTTGCATTACTCCAATGTGAGTGTCTTACTGTTGGACAAGTGTCCTGTTCCCCACTCACAGCCTCCACTTCAGTATCCCGCTTTCTGACTCCCAGGAAGCTGTGGCTGCTCCGAGTGGCACAGCCTCCCGACGTAACATCGTGAAGGCAGAGTTTGCACTTGCAGCAGCTGGGCAGGAGGTTGTTCTGTGGAGCAGAGCAGGGCCTGGGCCTGTGCTGGCGGGTGCAGGTTGTTTCCATGGATGTTTGGCTGTCGGTGTCACCTGCACGTTGGCAGCAGTGGTTTGCAGTGGACTCCCTGATGTGGCTGTTCCAAGTCCCAGCCCAGGTTGCTCCTGACACGCTTGCCTTAATGTGTGAGGAGGACAGGCTGTGTTACTAACATAAAGCCAGGTGACTTCTGTTGTTTAGATGTGATTTGACAGTGGCATGATTTTATTTCTGTTTCTCCTTGAGGAAGACTTCTTTTCTTTCCCTTGCCACTGGGGTTTGTTGTCAGAGGAAAGCTGATGTTGCCAGGAAAGACTCTGTGCACAAAGAGTGGAGCAGGTTTGTCTCCCACTTGCTGTCGTGCAGCTCCCCTGTGTAGCCTGGAGGGTGCAGCAGGGGCTGTATAGCTGTACATAGGCTTTTAGTTTTATTGTTCACTGTTAGACCAAATGTGTTTGCTGTGAGCCACAGGCCTTCAGCCAGCCCTGTCGCATGGCATGGTGGCCTGCCAGCCCTCACTGAAGAGAAGGGTGAGGGCCTGTGATAGCACTTGGACACCCAAACAGCCCTTCTACCATCCTGAGAGCAAATTCTGCTTCTGGGCTGCTGGCACAGGGAGTGCCTGGGGGCTGATCTGTGATGTTGCAAAGCTTCGCTCTCTGCTGGGCTGGGCTCTAGCAGGTGGGGAGGTGGCGGTTGCACCCTGTGAAGACCATGCTGAGGCATGGGGAAGCTGCTGAAATGGTGGTATCAATGAAGGGATTCAGAGGCAGCTCAGTAGTGACAGGAGTGACCTGTCCCTTGGGGGGAGCACTGACCCAGCTGAAAATCTGCTTCTTCCCCATCAGCCCAGCAGGGCACTGCTCAAGCAGGATCCCTTTCTTCCCATCCTGGCAGTGGTCTGGGTGTTATGGTGACATGGTCTTTCACCCATGCCTGCAAGAAAGTCAGACCCAGCTGCCAGCAGGCTCTTCCCTTTGGTGCTAGTTGGTCACAAAGAAAGCTGCCTGGGGGGTCGTGGGACTCCAGCTGTTTGCAGCAGCCCTGGTGTTTTCTGCCCCAAAGCGGGCATGGAATGCTGTGACCTTCTGTGAAATAGCTGATGGCTGGTCTCACCTTATCCCTGCCATCTGTGGCATGACTGTTCTTGGTGCCATGCTCTTCATAATTGCTGTTTTGTTGTCTTGAATTTTTCTAATGCTGGAGGTTGTCCCTGTTCCACACGCATCTCTATATAAATGTACAGAATAAAGATGTTTTATTGAGCTTGCTGGCTGAGTTGTACAATGAGCAAGGGTGGAGCTGGGCTTTTGCCCTGCTGCCCTTGGAGCTGGGTCACAGTTGGAGATGGCTGCCCTTCACTCCTTCCTAAGCTTCCTGCATTCAGCCCTATAAATACCATCCTGTGGTGTGGAAGGAATGTACGTGCGCTGCTGTTTACAACCATGCTCTCCTGGCTTATCTGAGCAAGCCTGGGTGTGCAGCCTGGGGTGACAGGCAGCCACGTCACCTTGAGCACAGCACTTTAGGCTGTTGTGGGCAGAACGGGCTGTGGCGGGTGCTTCCTTGCAGCCACAAATTCCACTGGAGCCTAATTAAAGGGACGCTTTCTAGGGCACACATCTAACCCGTGGTTTGTTTTTAAAAATAGCTTCGACCTTATCAAGGGGTTTGCGATTGCCTTCTCTCCATGAGAACAGCTTGTTCTCTTGGGACAAGCAGAGGCAGAAAGGCTTCCTTGTGGAGGTGACTTGTGTCACTGAAGGGATTTGCCTGTTCTCAACTTGTTTTTGTGTCAGGAAGTGGCATCTGCTGAGTCCGGTCCTGCCAGACACTTAGGAAATGAGACATGCTGCTGTCACAGGAGCGTGAGGCAACCCTGCCAGACTGGTTGCTACTTCTCTTTACATGAGGACTTTGGGAAACTTGTCACTTAGCCATGTGAGGACTGTCATTAATGGGAGTGACTCTTTAATTCCTTCCTCTGCTGATTACCAGCAGATCTGCATGCACCAGAATGAGCTTCTTGTGCTTCCTGAAATCTTGCAACAATTGTGTTGTGAAGTATTAGACCCCCCACTGACAGCAATGTAGCAGCTTTCCAGCACAGGCTGTCTGCTGGAAGGAGAGAAGCTCAATGGCTGCAATTAGGATAGTGCAGTTCAGAAATGAAGGGGAAATAGCACATGGAAATACAGCTGCACTTTACATCATTATCACTGCCTGAAAGGCGCTCTCCTGTGGCTCTGGGAGGGGAAGCCTGCAGCTGATGAAACTCTTTGCAAAGTGTGTTTCCAAACCCCACCCAATGCTGCCTTGACGTGGCACGTTCCTTCCTCCTGCCCTAAGAGCTGAGTTCAAATTATTGACAGCAGCACTTCAGGAAGAGGCCAGCGGGCTCCTGGCAGCTACTGGTGTGGCATGGAGCTGAGCCCTCCTGGGCAGCTGAGGCCAAGCATGCCCTGGAGCCAGTCTCTCCCTCTGTCAGTGCCTACTTGTCCCCTCCATGATACTCTGTTTTGTTGGCTGTTATAATTTGTGGAGCAGTGGGGCAGCCACTCTGATGTGAACTGTGGCCCAAAGAGCTGAACAAGGCATTCAGCAGAGCATGATCAAAACAGCTACTGGTCATCAAGTTGCATGTAGTATCACTCAGAGGCTGAGGAGGAAAAATGTGATCATACACTCTGCGATGGAGGAAAGCTTTCACAGAGGGCTGTGTGACTGGCATGTTTCCTATCCCTTCCATGAGGACTCCAGCAGTAAGCTATTTATGTGTCAATAGCAATTACCAGGAAATGGTGCCAAGATTTCAAAAAGCCGAACAAAAAGTATGCCCGTACAGCTCCAGCTTCCTCAAATCTTATGTGACATGAGCAGTCTTTCTTGTGTGCTCCAGAGCTGGTGATAAGCATCACACAATACACTGCTAAACAGAGGGAATTGCCAAACTGTCTATAACAAAAATCCTGAGATAGAAAAATTAGCGTCTTCCCCGTGGACAGGG
Organism: Gavia stellata; assembly: GCF_030936135.1. Classification (NCBI taxonomy): domain Eukaryota; kingdom Metazoa; phylum Chordata; class Aves; order Gaviiformes; family Gaviidae; genus Gavia; species Gavia stellata. The sequence goes on from NC_082595.1 coordinate 20,624,025, forward strand.
GAGAAGGAACCACAGGGCTAAGCTACCATTTGTAAGTTATATAGTAAGGGGGCAAGGCCTGCAACTGCAGCCAGAGGAGAGAGAACCACCATGAGGTAAAGGCTGGATAGGGGTTCAAGCCGAGACTTGGCTGGAGAGTGGCTGGGATAAGCCACTGTGCTTACAGTGCCTGCTTTTACAGTAGGAACAGAATTACTGAGCAGGGATGCTATGGAAATACTCATGGCAGGAGGTATAGGTGAGAGTATAATGCAGTTTCTGGTAGCACCAAGCAGGCAGAGGCAAGAGAGCAGCCACCAGCTAAACTGGGTACATCCAGCATCATATGCAATTCACAAGTTCCAGTTCCTCTTAGACTTGGGGTAGAGATAATTTATTAGATGTTTCTGCATTAAAACCTGACAGGCACTATAAAAACTTTTAACTGTATTTAAAAACATTGATTCTTTAAAAACACTGATTATCTAAAAACTGCCAGCGTGGCTGGGAGTTAAGGAGGTAAGCGCTTAAAGAAAAAATCTAAAGTTCTTGTCACACCTTCTCTGGGTCGTTTTGCACTAGATTCTGCTGGAGTCTTGGGCTTGTTCTTTGCCTTGGCAGGAGACCTGGAAGCTGCAGCCTTTGGGCTGGGAGCTGCTGCCGAAGCCACGGGAGCACTGGGCTCCAGGAAGGAGCTTTGCAGCTCCAGAGCAAAGTGATAGTCCATGTGCTCTGGGAACTCCCACACCAGCACGAGCTGGCCACACTTCTCGCAGCGCTGCTGGTCCCCCGGCGAGGCAGGAGGGAATGGGGTGAGCTCAGGAAAGGGTGGCAAATTCTGCTCGTTTCCCTCCATAGCTGGCTCTAATTTCAGAAGGGTCCTGGAGCTGGGTGGAGTCGAGGGTACTTGTATAGCATCAGCCAGCGACTTCTCACAGGGAAGCCTCTTGTAAGGAGAAGTAGGGCTCCCATCTCTGGGACTCCACTTCACAGGGGACTCCAGGTCACACTGCACAGAAGCAAGTCCAATGCCATCTCTCTCTTGGTGCTCTAGGGAGCTGGACATAGGTGACTCTGCAGTGGCAGCAGCAGGCAGGCTGGTTGCTACTGCCATCTGTGACTGCTGCCTTTCTGCCACCTTTTGGAAGAATGACTCAATAGCATTAGCTGGCTTCTGCCTAAGCTCTTTGCTTGGGCTCCTAAAGAACTTGACCCTGGGCCTCCTTGAAGACGTGGCGTTTTGGCTGGCAGTGGCAGTGCCATCATGCTGGGTATCACTCGTCAGGAAGGTGGCGATGCCTGCAGAGAGTGTGGCAGGCTCTGAGAACTTGCTTGCCGAAAGAAGCACTGATATGAGCGGTGGAGACCTGCAAAGGAGAGACTAACATCAGTTCAGATGCCAACCTGGAAAGCAAGAAGTCTTTTGAGGTAAGACTTTAAGCAACATAAAATGTTCACAGGCAGGGGACACGGGAAGTGCAGTCTGGATATCTGACAAGGGGTGGGAGAGATGTTTTCTCTGACAAAATGTTAGTATTGCTACCCCCAGAACAGAGTCTCACAGACATAGCAGGGTGCGTTGGGCAGAGCAGAAAGCCTCTTTCCAGAACAGCATTTCCCAAAGGAAAGGGCACAGGAGCAGCTGGCTGCCAGCCTGGACTTCCAGTCCACTACAGGCCCAAGCTGCTGTGAGACTCCCAGACAAGGTGAGAGGGCCTTAAGGGAGCAGCAGCCTTGTTGGAGCATAACAGACGGGACCTTCTTGCCTTAACTATGCCTCAGCCTTCACTGCAGAGCAGGAGGAGAGAAGGAAATAACGTTGAATATGGGAGCTGTGCACCTTAGTTTTCCTTCCTGCCCCAACAGCCTCCTCCCAAAAAGCACCTTTGTCCTTAGGGGAAGAAAACAAGGCATAGCTAGCTTCTCCAGCCCAGCAGGGCAAGGACTGCCTCGCTCCAGTTGGCAGGCTCCAGCCCCCTACCAGTAGCAATCATCAGCTCCAAGTACAGAAGTGTCTCGATGGATGTGGGGCTAGGAAGAGGCTAGGCTCTCACAGCTGTCCTACTGCTAACAAGTGGAGATCGCTGTACTCCGCTCTGCATGTGCTGGGGATGACTTTTCCTGCCAGTCAGCATAACACTCTCATTCCCTTCTGTCAGGTCCCTGGCTCATCCTGCACCTCCTGCAGCAGAGTAACCCCTGACAGGAATGCGAACCACTTCCTCCCACACTCACCAGGCCGCTTGGTGAGCCCCAGCCATGTTGCAGTTTTGGATGAGGGCAAAGGCATCGTTGCACATCTTCTGGGCATCATAGCGGGACAGAGCGCAAAAGCGGGACACCCGGATGTCTCCCGGCATGCGGATGACCACCATCAGCTGCTTGGCCACTCGGTGATTCTGCAGAGAGAAGAGGTAGCTGTGTTTCAAGCGACACCTGCAGGAAAGAGCAGGAAAGGCCGAGGAGACAGTCTCGCTGCCCAGCACCCTGTACGATCAGCTACCACCTCCGGATGATGCTGTGTGACAGATGGCAGCTTGTCCTGCCTGGCCTGATCTCCAGGGGATGAGCTACAGGACAGCCAGTGCTTGTACAGCTGTGCCACAGAGGATGGGAAGCAGTTAGTCCTTGCTTTCCTTCAAAGGCAGCTGCGTACCTTTCTTTGGCCCTCCTGCAGCGATGAAGCTAGCAGATTTCACCCTGGCCTGCAGTCTACCATCTGAATTTGAGCCTATCGCTTCCTCTCACAGCCCACAGCACAGGCAGAGCTGCATCAAAGGGCTTGCAAGGGAGCAGCGTTACAGCAGGATGAAGGTGCAGTAGCTTTCAGGTCTCTGCATCCTAAAGCACGGGACAAGGACTGTCATTAGCCCTGCAGTTCTGGGGCAAAACCATCCTTCCTGGCCAGGCTCCTGCACACCTCTTTACTTGGGGCACCTCAGCACACAGGCACACATCTGAGGGTGAGCAGTTTTCCTCCCCCACCACACACCACCCTCAGTCTCTTGCAAACAGCTCATGGTGCAAAGCTGCACAGCTTCCTGAAGGCCAGCAGGAAGAATGCTGTCCCCGTGCCGCTGCTCCTTACCTGACTCCTGTCCTTGATCAGTCTGGATTCCAGCTCCAAGGCCAGCTGCAGGAGCCAGTGTTGCACCTGGACAAAACAGTGGTAACAGACAAGTTGGGCCTCTGCTCACAGCACTGCCATGAGGCCAGAGCAATGCTCCACACACTGGGGAATGCTAGAGGGGGATCAGACTGGAACGGACACAGACTATCACAAGGCCCTGTATCTGGAGTGCTCCTGGAAAAATCGGCCCAGGTGAGGATTCAGTGCTGGAGGCAAGGCATTGTAGATATCATACAGGTCCTGCAGCATTACTACTAGACTTTGCCAAGTAATCTGGGTCCCTTGCCCTGGATCTCTCTTTGCGTCTCCCTACAGTTCTGTGAGAACCTCTCCCCAGGGATAAGGTGCATCCTCCCTCTTTCTTTGGGCTAGTTACCTGCTTTCTAGCAACCAAGCCCTTGAAGCTTGGCACTATGAATACCTTTTGAACACCCCGGGCCCACAGTTTTGCTTGTGGGAATTACAAGGTTGGACCTCTTTGTGCAAAAGTTTGTCAAAGCATTTCTGTCAAACAGGGATTTCTCTAATTTCTGGGGCCCAAATCACCTCCTCCCACTGAGCCCCTAGGCTGAGTTTCAAGGCACCATGACACAGAAAAGCAGCCGTTTTGCAAGCTAGTCTCAGCTTTTAGAGTTCTCCTCTTCTCCAGTGCAAAAGCCAAGCCTTGTGCTAGATGTAGGCTTCCCCTACCTCCTTCTGTGTGGCCAGGGCTGTCCTCCCAGGGAAGTTCTTGCTGCAGCCAATGGACTGGGGCAGGTACCGGTTTTTGACAGGTTCCTCTTCAATTCCTCTGCACAAGTCATAGAGCCAGGACCTGAAAGCCAGAGGAAGCATGAGGTGAAGGCAGCCACAGACAGGCAGGCATCACTGGGCAGCAAGTCAGCCTTCTGCTGAGCTGTGCTTTCAGCTTTGTGCAAGCTGTGACTGCCTGTCATCCCCATCTCTGCAGCCGCAGCTGAACAGGCAAGGCTTCCTTCAGGCCACAACTGCCTGTCAGCGCAACTCCTCCTCCTCTTCTGAAGCAGCAACAGGTCACCACTCTGCAGGGCACCCCAACCGCCACTCCGGGCCCTGAAGTGGTGTTGCAGGCTCCAGTCCAGCCTTGTTAATTTGCTCTGTAATGAGACTGTCAACCCTGCCTGCTTCCCAGCCTGCAGGGAACCCTTCCACAGCCTCGCCCCATCCTTAGACACTGTAGAGGAAGGCAGAGGAGCTGGCTGACAGGCAAAACATTATCCTGGGGAGGGTGCCTGGGAGCAGGTGAGACTGGAAACCTGTTTGTGGGCCTGCCAGACCAATGCTTCTCAAAGATGTCACTGAAGTTTTACCTTCCAACCTTGCTAATCACTGCAGAACAACCTGTGACTGAAAGGAAGTGTCAGTTCCTGCCAAAAGCCAAGTTGGGGTAAGTGGTTTATCGTTACCCAGTTTTGTCTCCAAAGTGAGTCTGGAGTTCTGTCTCGCTGAACTGCGTCAGCTGCCCGATGTACTCTACTCCCAGGATGTCTGTGATGGCAGTGCCAAGCTTGCCTCCTAGGTTACGGCTACGGCAGAGAAAGAAAGAAAAAGAGAAAACAAAGTGAAGTATCATCTGGAGACTATGTCTGCAGCCAACTCTTCTTGTAGCAGCTAGAAGCAGTCAGGAACAAGCACAACAAAAGGGAACACTTGGTACATAACAGTTCTTCTGCTCGTAGTAGGACACATAGGAGTTGAAGTGGGAACTGTTCCTTAGCTCACCCAGTTTCAGTGTTTCTCCCTCAGCTCCACCTTCAAAACATGATCCCAATCCATGCTCTGAAGAATGCCTCACACGCTCCCTGCTTCCTCTACACAAGCAGGACCCTTACCTGCCTCCCCCTCCCCTCCCCATCCCTAGTGAGACACTGAAGGCAGACAGCAGCAGTGCAGGTCTGGAGAGCAGGACCAGGGATCCATTCCTCTGGAGCAGCAGTGCTGGTAACTCTTCCCTACACTAGGAAAAGTACTTGTGTGCAGTGTGGATACTCAAAACCAAACCACATCTGCTCTCTGGGAGCACGGCTGAGTCACTCACAGTTGCTCCTGGCTTACACCTATGCACCCCAGCAGTCATCCTGAGCACAGCTCTACCCAGGGACAGGCTGCCCACAGAATGCTAGTGGGCTCTTCAAATGGGGTCCCTTCACTGGTAGGGCTGCAGGACCCAAGCATGCACCTCCTGAACTGTCACTCACAGCTGTGAGGGATTACTGGCAGGATATCCTCTCCATTTCTTACAAGCATTGATGAGCAGTTACTGTGGAGTTGAAAGCCTTTGCTGGCTGCTATCAATCAGCATCAAATTGCTCTCTATTGAGTGGCTAGGAACAGTTTCCTACCTTCAAGTGACTTTAGTTCTGCTCACACAAGCAATGATGACAAACCAACAGGAGCAAGTACAACAATGAAGACAAACAGGGCTCTCTTCCTGATAAAAGCCTGGATTGTGGAAGCACAGCACCAGCATTTCAAATACATGGTCTTGCCACAGAGCAGCTCAGCCTGAGCCCCAAGCTGCACAAAAGCAGGCAGCTCCACAGTACTTACATATTGCTGACAGGCAGTTGACTGAAGAGCTGCGGGACAAATCGCGAAGATACTAGTGTCTGGCGGTTGGGCTTGTTTAACCCACAGGCCAGTTTTGCTAGTGTCTGTAACACAGAAGAGGGTGGAAACCCTGTTATTACAAACTTTGCACAGACTCTATTGTGACTCTACCTAATGGCTTGTGCTGTATCACCTCTAAAAGCTGCCTTTGGAATAGCTGCTAGGAAGGATGTGCAGGTTGCACCGTTGCTTGCTGCCAGGTAGTACCCACTCTGGGACTTGGCACGCACTGGCTGGGTACTCTGAAAGCACTGCTGCTTCCAGACTTCTAGCTCTGCAAAGTGCTGGACTCCTGCTCCAGGCAGCTTAGGAGATCTATCACCTGTACTGATTAGCTTAGTTTTCCATCAGGCAAGCATGCTACAGCTTCCAAAGCATCCCCATAATCCTCATCAGGCTATTTCTCTCACTATGTCTTGCTCCTTCATCTTTTACGTTTGTCTTGCTTTTTCTCAATGTCACTATTTTAATCTTCTCTCTGAGAGGTTCACAGCAGCATAATGCTGGAAAAGGCAATCTGCAAAATACAGAATTGCTAGCCTAGAAGGGATGTTGTCTAGCCTATCTGCTATACGGTTTCCCCTCCCACTCTAACTTACCACAGGATGAAAAATACACAAACCAGTTTGAAATACGTTTAGCTGAGTGTTTGGGGTTTTTTTGAACAAGTCTAACAATTTCCTCTTTCACTGCTTTACCACACATTCTATAACTAAGCAAAATTTCTTTCCTGCCTATTAAGCTATGATCTTTATTAACCGCCTGTTTTACAGGCTTATGTATGTTCTCACTCTTTTCTAGACAAAGTAGATCCCTTTCCTTCAACTTTTAATATACAGTCATTTTCCAGATGTCCAGTTATTGTTATTCTTGTTTCACTGGAGACTCTTCCAAGTTTACCCACACTGTTCATAAAGTGAAGAGCTGCAAGCTGAACCAATCACTGAGACTTTGTGGGGAGAAATAATTTACTTCTTCTGACACCTTCTCTAATCTGCACATGCTGAACAGGATTTGCCATTTCTACAAGAGCACTCTTACTACTGACTCATCCTGCTGCTTGTCCACAGTAACTCTAGGCTACTTCCTGCGACTTAGGAAAAAAGCAGCCAGCAGGCTTTTGGCTATAAAACACAAAAACAGCCAGTGAGGAGCATAAGAAGCACTGCTTGATGATTTAAGACTGTTTCTGGGCTTTTCCAAGCCCAGAATTTTCAGCTCTAATTTCATCTCCCAGAACTCCCACAGCCCAGGCTCTGAGCCCCATCTGTGCTTATCATGACCTGAATTCCTACAGCTTTTTCCTCTCTATTGGCTTCAGTGAAAATACTGGCTTTTAGCAGGCCTCAGACAGATGCCCTCAGTATCCCACTCTAAACATCCCAATTTCAGTGCAACTCACTGAAGAAAATCATTATGGAAAACAATAAGATTTTCTTCAGCTAGATACATGCTCTTCAGATAAGCTCAGTCATATTGTGTTTTGCTAGGGTGTCATCATCAGCTTATGCGGCTCAGGGTGAGATGCATTAGAAACCTTAAGGTCAACACCTCACATCTGCACCTTCCCCTGTACATTAGGCCACTTACGCTGTCAAAGAGCGCACATAAATGAGTTTGGCATGAGTGCTTCTTGCTAAAACCATGCTGTTATCCTACAGGTGCTTCCAAATAGCTCATTCAATTATTTGGTCTTTTATCAGCTGGGTTCCTGGTGTACTCTAACAAGTTAGCTCACTAGGAAGAAAAGTCCCTCAGAAGAGTTTTCTTCAGGAAAAAATGAGAGCTTGAAGCACGAAACCTCCACCTTGAGTTTTAGGCAACAGTGGCTGTAGCCAGAGAATGGTTTTTACTGACACAAATTCCCAGCGACTTGGAGGAAGAAGAATACCAGTTTGGGGCACTGAGGTGAGTCGGGTTGCTTTTCCTCTTCTGGTCCAGCAGTCTTTAGCCCTGCTGGCCGTGCTTTGGGTGATGCTCAGCCAGCTGCTGAGAGCAGCCACAAGAGCACCTCGTGCATGACAGCAGCTGCAGAAACAAACAGACTTTGATGCTGCAGCTATAGAGGGTTTCCTGCTGGGTGAAACACAGGGTGGTTTACTGAGAGCACCTAGCACTCATTTCCTTCTTTGCAGAAAACGTTTGTACCTACAGAGGTGAGCTGGCTGTGGAAGCACTGTAGCATGTTCTGCACAGCCACATGTAGACTCTGGTAATCTCTGCATTGTGCTTGCTAGTATAGATATACGGTTCTTCAGGGACAGCACAGTACATCGTAATTTCCTTACTCCCTTTAAAAAAAAAAAAAAGAGAAGAATAATGCTGGAATAGAAAATGGAAGCTGGTAGAAGCTGCTAGGGATAGCAGGGATGTTCTCTGTTATTCTTGATTAAAGAGAGCAAAAAGGCAAATTGAACATCTCTTCCACTGGAAATTTCTACACTAGTGATCTTCCTCAGTTAACTCATTTCTGCCTCACAGTCTGCTCTAGTTTCAAAGTGAACTAGTGCAGAACTAGCTTCAGTACCTGTGTACAGCTGACAATAGTTCCAGTTGTTTCTACAGCAGTCTAAAATGAAATTTATCTTCCTTAAGTTCCAAAGCATCATTCAGTCTTTATCTTTTTCTTTTTTCAGTCAGAGCCTGCATCTTTAAAATCATAACTGTACAGATAAGCCCCTTTTGCAAAGAATGAAATGAGTGCTAGGTGCTCTCAGTAAACCGCCCTGTGTTTCACCCAGCAGGAAACCCTCTATAGCTGCAGCATCAAAGTCTGTTTGTTCCTGCAGCTGCTGTCATGCACGAGGTGCTCCTGTAGCTGCCCTCAGCAGCTGGCTGAGCATCACCCAAAGCACGGCCAGCAGGGCTAAAGACTGCTGGACCAGAAGAGGAAAAGCAACCCGACTCACCTCAGTGCCCCAAACTGGTATTCTTCTTCCTCCAAGTCGCTGGGAATTTGTGTCAGTAAAAACCATTCTCTGGCTACAGCCACTGTTGCCTAAAACTCAAGGTGGAGGTTTCGTGCTTCAAGCTCTCATTTTTTCCTGAAGAAAACTCTCCTGGGGGACTTAAAATCCTTTTCTCTTCCTAGCAAGCTAACTCATTAGGGTACACCAGGAATCCAAGCAGTAAATAGAGTGCTGACTGCATAGGCCACGTCTCTGGGAAAAAAAACTCCTCCCCTTCCCAGGTGTCCTATAATTTCCCTGAAGGTGTGCTCACACATGGCTGCATTCCCCACTCAGCTCATCTTCTATGGGAGACTTGGAAGAGTGCATAGAAGAGTGTCTACAGCACATTCTGACTCTGCTAATCAGAAGAAATCAGGCGGATGTCTTACACACGTACCTTGTTGTGTGAAATCCCAGCTGAACACCTGAATCCAGTGGCTGCTTCTACAGCCACCCTCATTTCTTCCACAATTATTGCACCCATGGTCAGCTGCAGGTCAGGACAATCAGGGTTATCGAAAGACAGCGACGCTAGCCACTCGTGCAAGCCACGTTGCCGCAGCTCCTCTAGAAAAGGGATACAAAGAGGATCAGCGTGGGCATTTCTTGCTGGGCCCAGCAAAGGGACCGGTAGCATCGGCCAGCCCCAGCCAACAGCCACATGCTTCTGTAACTACAAGCCAACAGCAAGGATGAAAAGCGGGCACCTTAAGAGCCACTCGCTGGGCAAAACAGAGATGACGTTTACCGTGCTTTTGCTTCAGGGGAGATAAAGCAGCCCACCCCCTACCTCACTTGATGTACAGGGAGCGTTACAGTGCAGCAGGAGAGGGACCGCACAGAGCGGTGCTGAGGGACGCGGTGTGTGGCCTCAGAGCAAAGCCGTTAGAGCCGCCCAGCCGCGGTATGCAAAGCGCCGGCCCCGGCGGCTGAAGCCCCGCGGGGCCGGGGCCGGGGCCGGGTCGGTGCGTACCCTTCCCGCCGGGCTGGGGGCCGGGGTCGTCGGGCAGCCCCTGCACGAAGGTGGTGGGCAGCAGCGCGGCCGCCAGGGGGCCACCCCGCAGGGCCCGCAGCCGCTCCCGCGCGCTGCCCGTCAGGTCCAGGTACGCCTCGTCGATGCTGGCCCGCTCGATGGCGGCGAAGCGCGACAGCACCTGCATCACCTCCGCGCTGGCCTCCCGGTACCTGCCGGGCGGCGGGAACAACCTCAGGCGCCGCCCCGCGTAAGGCGGCCCCCGCCGCCGCCACCACCCCCGGCCCGATCCCCGGCCCCGCTCACCGGGTGAGGTCCGCCTTGCCCCGCGCCTGCGGCACCCGCGCCAGCGCCAGTTCGGGGCACAGCGCCCGCGCCTCCGTCGCCCACATCCCGCGGGACACGCCGAAGGCGCGCGCCTCGTAGCTCACCGCGATGATCCTGCAAGACACGGAGGGCAGTGCAGGGCGGGCCGGGCCGGGCCGGGCCCACGGGAAGCGGTGCAAGGGGCCGGGGCCCGCAACGGCGGTGGCACCTACCCGCCGCCCTGCCACTCGGTGTACTGCACCACGGCGCAGGGGCGACCGCGCAGTTGTGGGTCGAGGCGCTGCTCCACCTGCATGAAGAAGCAGTCCATGTCCACCAGGGCGACCACGCGCTCCCGCCCCCGTGACATGGCCGGTGCCGCCACCGCCGCCACCTCCCGCCCAACTGACCGGCCGCCCGCCCGGCGGGGTGGGGTGGAACGGGGCCCCGCCCCAACTCACCGCCTCCCGGGAGTCGTAGTCCCCGCGCGGGGCACGCCGGGAGTTGTCGTTCTCGGAGGGGTTGGCAGCGGCGGTGAGCGGCGCATGCGCTTTCCCCGCGAGCTCCTTCCCCACAGCACATGCGCAGACCCTCTGCGGTGCCGCGCGTGCGCCGCGTGCTGGCCGCCCCATCCTCTCGCTCGTCGGTGGCCGGTGGCGCGCTCCCGCCGGCGCAGCCATGTCCGCCGAGCAGGTGAGCAGCCTCTGCGAGCAGCTGGTGAAGGCGGTGACGGTGATCATGGACCCGGCCTCCACGCAGCGCTACCGCCTGGAGGCGCTCAAGGTACCTGGCCGGGGAGGGGAGGCGGCGGGCTCCGGCCACGCGGGTGCCCCGTCCGCACGGCCCCGGGGTCCGTTCGGGCCCGGCGGGCGAGGTGGGGGGCGGGCCGGCCCCAGGCAGCCCCCGAGCAGCCCCCGAGGCGCTGGGAGTCGTCAGCAAGCGGGGGAAGGCGGCGGGGGCTGCGCCTGCGCGGCGCCCCCCCCCCCCCCCCGGCGTGCTCCCCGAGGGGTAGGGGTGGGGGCTGCCTCCCCCGCCCCGTTACCGGCCGCCGCGTGCCCGCCCCTGTGTTTTAACTGCGTGCGCGTGTCCCTGGTCCTTTCCCAGTTCTGCGAGGAGTTCAAGGAGAAGTGTCCCATCTGCGTGCCCTGCGGGCTGAAGCTGGCGGAGAAGACGCAGACGGCCATCGTGCGGCACTTCGGCCTGCAGATCCTGGAGCATGTGGTCAAGTAAGGCAGCTCGTCCCGCTGCCGTGCCGCCGCGCCGGGGAAGGGTGCCGGCCCGCTGCCATGCAGCTCCTGACGTGGGCTCTGCTCCCCTCCCGTTCCAGCCCCTCCCACTTCAGGGAGGCACTTTCGGGATGCAGAAAGTCTGTCTGTTCTGAGGACGGTTGCTGTCCTGCTCTCTTTCTTTCCCCTTCTGTAAAAGAAGGAGAGGAGAAAATGGCTTTCAGGCAGGTTGGGAAGGTTAATTCACCGAGCTCTAAGGCGCATTGACATCGCAAGATGGAAATAAGCACACAGGGTTATCAGTAGGTCTTTGCAGTCTTCTCTGTCATTAGCCACATGCTGACAAAGAGGCTTTGTATTAGTTCAGTTCTGAGATTCCTCTCTCTGCCGCCTCTACAGACCTGATGCTTTGTGCTTTTGCTGCTGCTTCTCGTGTCTGTTGACCTCAGTGCTGCATGCCTCTTTGCCAGCAGCAGTTTTAACTCAGCCTTTTTATTAAGGGATTGGGCACTGGCAGAGTCAGTGAGCTGTAGTGTCTCTCTAGTTTAGGTAAAGAAATGATGGTTCAGTGAGAATCAAGTCAGAGATCTTTATAAATGTTTTGACTTGGTGTCCTTTTTGTTTCTTTCTTTTTGTTTTCTAAACTCTTTTGAACAGGTTCCGCTGGAACAATATGCCTCGCCTAGAAAAAGTTTATCTAAAGAACAATGTCATGGGCCTTATATCCAGTGTAAGTACCTTCTACCCCAGACTGTTCTCTGAAACATGATTCTCTCACTTGGAGATAGAAAGTTGGGAGCGAAAGGAAAAAAGACTCCAGTTAATTAGCACAGAGGACCTGAATTCAATTCTGCGTGTCATTACCTTCTTGCTGTGCATCCCTGGTTGTTCAGTGCTTTTCTCTTGTAGTCAGGTCAATAACCATGTCACCTCACACAGCAGGAAGTTGTGAGGCTTGTATAACACATATAAGGTACATTTTCTTTTCTTAGGAGGAAATTAAGGAAATATGGATGTTCTTATCCTTTGCAGGAATACTAAAGTCATTATCTTAGTCGTGTTTTCTCTATCATTGTGATTGCTCTTGTGACCAAGTGATCTTCTTTTGAGGAAAATACTTTTGGTTCCCAGAGTTCACTAGCTATGGGAGTTTGGGAGGGTGGGAGTGTCAGCCAAGGTAGCTGGGATGAAGAGCTGCCCAATCTTGTGTTTTGTTCTGTTGTTTTTATTTTGTGTGGTTTAGAATATTTGCAACCACTGTGATTCCCAAGTCAGAATTATAAATGTCTGATGTTTGCTGTCCGCCCCTCTTCTATCACAGGGAACTCAAAGTATTCTGGAGGAGGAAAGTCACATTAAGGATGTTCTGTCTCGCATTGTGGTGGAGATGATCAAGCGTGAATGGCCTCAGCACTGGCCTGACATGCTAAAGGAGCTGGATACTCTCTCCAAGCAAGGGGTATGAAACACATCTGTCTGTTCTCTTCTGCTTGCTCATAGTATGGGTTTCAGTCTTCCATCATCCTGAGGAAAGCCTAACTCACTCATGGTCGGGTGAGACAGGCTGATGATGGACGCAAAAATCCCTGTAAGACTAAGTTATTCTAGGAGATGATTTTAGCAGAGAGAGGGCCATCCTCCTGTCTTGTTTTCCCAAGGTGTGACTTATATCTTCATGCATGCTCGCTTTCTCTCTACATGTCTGAGCTAGCCTCTACGGATTTTAAGGTTTGAACTGTGCTGATGGAGTGTATTTCATTTTGGGACATCAGGAGACTCAGACGGAACTGGTGATGTTCATCCTCCTACGTTTGGCAGAGGATGTGGTGACTTTTCAAACTTTGCCTACCCAGCGGCGACGAGATATCCAGCAAACCCTCACCCAGAACATGGAGAAGATCTTCAGCTTCCTACTAACTACGCTGCAGCAGAATGTCAACAAGTACAGACGCATGGTAAGAGTCTCCTTTCCTTGGGTTCAGTCAGTGTTGGAGGCATTTAGGAATTGGGATACAACTCACAAGTTGTTGGGGAAGCAAGTGCAGAAACTGCCTGAAATCTGTTGCTGTCGCTGTGAGGTAGGGATCTCCTGTGGCCTGGGAAGCCAGTGCTGATCAGAGAGACTGAACACACAAGGTTGGCAAGGGTTAGTGTTGATAGTTTCAATTTGCTAGTGTGATAGTTTAAATTTGCTTGAGTGGATGTGTGCCTCATCCATACTGTTGGAATGCTCCACTGACACTAGGGGTGTATGGCTTAGCAAAATGAAGGTGTGGTTGTGGCAGAAGTGGGTAGATTTGGGGTAGTTTATGTAACACACAGCGGTAAAGAGATGCCATCCTGGGCTCGCATCTGCTCTCTTATGCTGCAGTGGTGTCTTTGTGGTGATGCACCAAAATGCATGAGTTCTTGATGTCTTGGCATTGCATCTGGGCCTCTCTGGTCCTTTTCTCCAAGAGCTCAGGTCAGGAAGCCCTTTTTTGTCAAGTTGTGGTAAGGAATGCTCTTCCTTTTGTGTAAAGAGACTTCTTTCCTGAATTCTTACCTAGAGTCAGAGATGTGCAGGTTGGTTAAGATGGATGGTGAAGGCAAGTCTCTACCCCAGTCTGTTCCTGTGAGAAGGAAGTGGATTTGAGAGTGAAGCACAACTGAGAAACCAACCTAGAAATAAGTTGCTTAGGGGTATCTCTTGTTCTTTTTTTCTGTGAATTAAAATCCAGAGTTAGACTAAATGTGAAACTGGGAGGCAGTGAAGAACCCTCTCCTACCTGACTTTTGTTCGTTTTCCTGATGCACTGACAGGCTGAACAAACCCACCTGTAGAGCACACAGTTCTCTGTGCAGTTCATTGTGGTGGGTGGGAGACCCTGGTGCATTCTGTAGTCTGGTTGAAATGCATTTCCAGGTAAGGTTTGAATTGCAGTGCTTGAGGCTCTGAAGTGTGGCTGCTTCTGCTAACGGTGGAATCTTTCTGATTGGCAAGGTTGGAGCACCCCAGGAACAAGAAGCCCTCACCACTCCACAGGTTAGCAGATCTTTGGGATGTTTGTGCACAGGGTAAATTCCGAGGGTTGGGTGTTCAGTTACCTGTCTGCACACTGAGACTGGGGGAGATGATGGACAGTTCCCTAAGACCATAATAATCTGCAGTGCTTATAAGTATGCAGTTCTGGTATGGTGGTTCAGTTGTTAAATGTTTGGGACACAACTAGATTAAGTTAAAATCACTGCACTGAATGCATTGATGGACAGAGTTTCCAAACCAAAACCTTGCAGTGGAAAGAAATGCTTATGGTGTCTTTGCATCTGAAAAACAAATCAAACCTGAGTGTCTGAGGGACTCCTTTGCATTAGTCAAAAAGATGGTGCAAGTAGTGCATTGCTGCTCTTAAGTGTTCGGACCTGGGAGTCCGGCTGTAAGCTCTCGCCCCAGCTTTCTCTCCAGCTGCCTTTCTGACCACAGACAAATCACTTACCCTTTTCAGACATCAATCTCAGTACATAAAAGCCACCAGCATCTTTCAGAGTCTGGCTTTTGGATGTAAGATACTTTAAAAGGTCAGAAATTTCTTCCCTGCAAGCTTCTATGAAGCACTGAAATGCCTTTCCTTCTTGTCCCCTGTGTCCCCCTGGTGCCTGCTGACTGGAGTGTCATCTTTTGGGTGAGAAGGAAATTGGGGCTTAACTTGCAATTCAAAGTCCTGTTGTCTTACCTGCCAGGGTGCTGTGAAGGTGGTTATGATGGCTGCAGCAATGTCCTGAGCAGGAGACTGTGTTGCAGCCTTTGTCAGTAGGGAGCTGTTCTGTGAAGCTGACTCTGGCTGTGTTCTCGAGAATAAGTCTGTCCAGCAATGGCTGAGTGGAAGTGTGTGCTGTAGCTGCTTGCTTACCATCTATTGTTTTCTTTTTCAGAAGGCTGATCTGGCTCAGGAGCCGAAGGTGAGTGGAGCTATGTGCGAGTTAGTGCGTTAGTCATTCTTAAGACCAAGATTGCTTAGAACCAGGCTTCTCCCAGGCTTTGGAGTCTATTACCTGTAAGTCTCATTTATGGATGGCTTTTTTCACCCGTAATACAAATTCCTGGAGAAGAGAGAAGTGAGGCATAAGTGGAGAAATGCCCAGGCCTTAACTGACATCCTTAGTGTGGGGACTTGGACCCTTCTGCTGCCATCTCACTCTCAGGGCGGTTCCTGATACTGTTCTTCCAGGCAGTGGACGCCTTTAGGTGGGAATTGGTGTTTCTCTCTGACTCTGACCTCTTGCCTCCTCTCTGTTCACAGGCCCAGGCAAACTGCCGCGTGGGGATAGCAGCACTCAATACCCTGGCTGGCTACATTGACTGGGTGGCACTGAGCCACATCACAGCAGACAACTGCAAGCTCTTGGAGATGTTGTGTCTGCTCCTAAATGAACCTGAGCTCCAAGTAGGAGCAGCAGAGTGTCTCCTGATTGCTGTCAGCAGGAAAGTGAGTTCTTCCTCCTCAGCTTCTCTGGCTCCCCTTTGTTGTCCTCCTATTCTCCTATATAATTCTTCAGATTGAGCAATGATATCTTTGCCCTTTTATTTAAAAAACGAAATTCAAATTTGGCTGCTTATGTTAATGATATTTAGCATTAATGTCATGCCAGTACAATACATACAGCAACTGTTAGAACCCTTTCCAACTTCTGTGCTCGCCTCTTCTCACAGTTTTGAAGTTGGAGATCCCCATTAACTTTTTTTCCCCACTTTCTACGACTGTGAAGTGGGAAATATTGTCACCAGCTGCATCATCTGACACCTCAGAGCAATGACAGCGGGATCTAAACAGATGATTTGACCCATACATTCACAAACAGCTTAGTGTCAAGGCTGAGTGTTTTTCAGGTGCTGTTACGTAACTAGCCAGTCTGTAGTGAAGAAGAGTTAATGTCTCAGGATCAGTTTTTCAGTTTAAAGTTCCTGTGGTGGGATTGCTTAGGGAAATTTTTTGACATCAGGAACACCTTAGCTTTTTTGGCAAGTTTTTACTGAAATCATTTGTGGACTGTAAGCCCCTCCCCAGATGGAAGGACAGCCGGGGATCTCCTAATTTCACTTGCAGATGGGAATAAATAGTTATGTTCTAATCGAGGCATTTGGCTTATTTTACACATAGGGTAAGCTGGAGGATCGGAAGCCTCTGATGGTCTTGTTTGGAGATGTTGCCATGCACTACATTCTCTCTGCTGCCCAGTGAGTACCATCCTGCTGCTGTACTTTCACACAAAACTGCATACAAATGGCTTTATTGATGTGATTTGCAAAAGATATTGCTGCTCAACTGCAGAAAGCTGGGACTGGGTTAGAAGAGAAGAAAAGCACCATTTCTTTCGCAAAACTTGAAAAAATGCAAGTTTTATCAAATCGCATAATTGAAGGACAAAATGGTGTAAATATAACAGCTTCCCCAGCTTTCTCTTTTAGCCTGAAACTGATCAGGAGAGACTCTTCAGAGAGGCAATTTCAGAGGTTTTAGATGCCAGTAAAGCAGTGCTTCTTGGTAATAGCAAAGAAATCCCACTGTGATAAAATCAAATTGCTCTAGTCCTCTTTTTATCTACAAGATAGATAGCAGTGTGCCTGTTATCTACAGCGTGAGTAACTGTGATCCTGTTTTTCCTTCTCCCCTCATTCCCAGGACAGCAGATGGAGAAGGCCTGGTGGAGAAGCACTATGTTTTCTTGAAGAGACTTTGCCAAGTTTTGTGTGCATTGGGCAGCCAGCTATGTGCGTTGCTAGTAAGTCTCTACTTATACCAGCAGCAACCCTGGCAAGGCTAGTTTTTAGGGCTGGGTGTGAGGCAACTCTGATCTAAGGTAGGACCAGGGTTCTCTCTGCACATTTGGTAGCCGTAGGGTTCTCTGCCTGCGTTTGGTAGAGGCAGAAATGGCTGTGCTTACAAGTGGGATAACTGTATCCTGCCAAGTCACAGGAATGCAGAATGGAGGGACCCTGACTGATTCCTTCGGCTGTCATCAAAAATCATCTTCTGTAACCTCTGTAAAATGCTGAAGCTTTATTGAAAATTGGTCAAATTTCTTGCTGTCTACTGCTACAGAAAAACTACTCCAGGAAATTACTCCTGTTGGAAGCCTTTTAATTTTCCCTGTTAAAAATAACTCAAAGAGTATACTTGTTTGTTCTACCAAGATTCTGTCAAGTTGAAGGAAGAAACAGGTTTTTTTCCTGCTGTTCATCTTTCCAATGCTTTGTGTCAATGTTGAGATGAAGATGCACACTGATACTTTGCATGTCATGCTGGCTGCTGAATTCCTGCTCTCTCCATTCAGCACAGTGCTTCTACAGTAAGGAAGGCAGACTTGTTGAGAGATGCTGTTTGTGGCGAGACTGAGGCAGCCAGCCTGTGCAAGTGGTAGAGCAGAGTAAATTCTCACAGGGAAGTAAAGGAAAAAAAAAAAAAAAAACACCAAAAAAACCCACCCTTTGAGAATTTTTCCCTAAAAAGAATGGACATCAAA
This sequence comes from Gavia stellata, assembly GCF_030936135.1. Classification (NCBI taxonomy): domain Eukaryota; kingdom Metazoa; phylum Chordata; class Aves; order Gaviiformes; family Gaviidae; genus Gavia; species Gavia stellata. The sequence continues at coordinate 20,641,719 of NC_082595.1, forward strand.
CAGAGGGTGTGTTATTACTTTCAGTGACTTCACTTGCTGTTAGGCAGTGGGAGCTGTTAGTCCGTAATGAAGTAATGAGATGGGGATTTGAGTCCTCTCATCAGTATTCACTCGGGAGAGGCAGCACTTAGCTGTACGGCTCCAGAACAGGGATCTTGAGGGCACCAGGTCATATTACGGTTCACTAACCAGGAGCAGCAAAACCTTGAATTTATGGCTCTGGGTAAAACTTATTTTCCTGACAAACTTCCCAGAAAGTTATTGATAAGAGATATCCATACATTAAATACAGTAAACATTTGGAGGAATGGGAGTGAAATCATCTGGGTGTATTTGCTTGTGAAATTCCGCAGTCTGCAGTTGAGAATTGCTCCACCTTGGTACTGCTGGGTGGGCTTGACCCAACAGGAGTAAAATTGTGACTCATGGCAGTAGCCCCAGCGGCTATGAATTTGGTTTTAACAGAACTCTAGTATCTGAGAAGTCACCTTTTTCTCTTGAATGAGGGTGATGCTGTCTCCAGCGCCCCCAGGCTGGTCAGCAGAATTTGCTACTCCTCAGGCTATACTGCTTTCAGGAAAAATCGCAGTTCAGTGTTTTTCTCTCTGCTCCTTTACAGTCTGTGGCCTTGGATGTAGTGCTCCTACTTTACCCAGAGACATACTGCTTGCGAGCCCAGCGTGACATATAGTTAGTATTTTGTCTGATATTGTTTGTCTTCCTAACAGGGCTCAGATTCTGATGTGGAAACGCCAGTCAACTTTGGAAAATACCTTGACTCGTTTTTAGCCTTCACAACCCACCCCAGCCAGGTATGTAAAGGGCTGAAAGTCTCATATATGTCTATGTAAGAATGTGTGAATGCATAACTGAACTAACCTATAGAAGACTGCAGAACTTCAGCTGTCAAATATTGCTTTCCAGGCTCTCCATTTCAGCTGAAGACCTGGAAGGCAGAGTGGTTTCACCTTCATTACCACTCTGTTAGGAACAGTGCCTGAGGTGCTGAGTAGAAAGCGTAGAATTTGCAATCATCCCTATTATTTACTTTGAGATTTTTGGTGTTCTGGAAGTTCGGGTTGAGCCAGCGAGGTGCCTTGGACTCAGCCGAATAGTCAGTGTAATTTGCTATTGCCTTCTGATAGTAACACTTAATGTTGTTAGCAGTGGAGATTCCAGAACTGAAATCCTTCTTTGTTCCCTCTTCTCCCCCCAGTTTCTGCGCTCTTCCACTCAGATCACGTGGGGAGCCCTCTTTCGGCATGAAGTTCTGTCTCGCGACCCCTTGTTGCTGGCTATGATTCCCAAGTATCTCCGTGCATCTATGACCAACCTAGTGAAGGTACATGCGAACTGTGGCCAAATAGGTGTGAGAAGGTGCCTAGGTGAACATGACCTGTGGATCATGGGGGAGAAACTACATTTTTATTATGTCTTGCCACAGACATGATCTCCAGGCCACTGAGCAAACAACATTTTACTGTCTGCTCCTTGCCTTCAGTCTTCATCTCTTTGAAGCTGGTTTTAGCTGTGATGGGTGACTTCTCATCCTTCCTGACCTTGTCCGCTTTGTCTCCAGGTGGGTTTTCCCTCTAAAACAGACAGTGCCAGTTGTGAATACTCCCGCTTTGATTTTGACAGTGATGAGGACTTCAATGCCTTCTTCAACTGTAAGTTGCCATCACCCTGTGTGGAAGCTGTTGTCTGTGCTTTTCGTCTTACTTTCAGTTGCTGGCAGAGCTTGGAGCCTATCGTGTTGGCTGGGCAGTTTCCACTTGTGTCTTGACTCTTTCAGCCTGGATCACAGAATAAAACTAACTTAGGATTTTCCTGTGGCAGATCAGGCATTTAATTTTACTTACTCTTTGATACTATTTTGCTTGCTGGCCAGGTAGGTGGCCTAGTAGCATTTGCTGCCTAGTGTCAGAGAAAATGTGGAAATTGAAAGGAAATGAAACAGCCTGGAGTCCTGCTCAGGTTGGGAGAGGAAGGCAGATTATAAAAGACTTTAAATGTCATTCCAGAAAGGAAATCTGTCTTGGCCCTGCTAAGCTTCTGGTTAAGTACCAATAGCTAGACTTGAGCAATTAAAATAGCCAGATATGATCATGATCTTAAACCAGCAAATGGGGAACACTGGGTATTAGTAGTTTTAATTTTTTTCTTTCTTTTTGAATGTTACTTCCCAAAACTGAGGTTGGTTCTCACTGGCTGGTATAGTTTGGTACTCACTTGGTGGCATGGAGGATGTGCTTAATAAATTACTTAAATTCTTACTTTTTACATTTATGTTTGAAGATTTTGAGTGTTGCAATTTTTCCTGCTTAGTTTATTTGTTGCTTATTGTAATAAATCTATTTGGGTGGAAATCAAAAAGTAGCTAAATGCATAAAGCCAGAATTCGAAATAATTTTTGGGAGTTAAATGATATTGAAGGTATACATATATAAAAAAATAAAACTGATTTGAAACACAAAATAAAATTACTTGGTAAAACAACTTTTTTTAAAAAATGCAAGTTGCATCTGTAGTCAGCAGAGAAGATTCTTTTGTGTGGTCATGTATTGGAATATTTTGGAACAAAGGAAATTCCTTTTTCTGTGCTTTTCATAACTTTTTGAAATTGAAAACAAGACTTCTTTGGGTTTTTTGAGTTTGCATTAGCTTGTCAGCCTAGAATCTGAACTGGGTTAAGTTGAATAATCTAGAAAAAGTGTGTTTAGCTGAAGGAAGTGGTAGTTATCTAATGCTGTTTTTCTATCTTGGTATCTCAATGTGCATTGTAAGCAGCAAACATGTATAGTTTAAAGAATTTTTTAAATGAAAAATAGAGGCTTAATCATAGTAAATCTGGGTTTAGCATAGATTTCCATAATTCATACTGCATTTTAATTGCCCTTCTTTTTATGTTAATCCGTCATTTTTTAGTCTGTTTAAATTGCTTCCAAAAATTGCCCATCCTGTTACACCTAGTTTACTGACTGTGTATGTGAGCTTACTATACAGCTATTTCCAGAGCAACAGTCCATAATCTTCCCAGGTCTGCAAAGCTTCAGGTGAGCTTTGGGGAAGGGAGCGTTTGTAGCATCAGCGTGTTGCATGGTATCTTTATTTCTCACTGCAGCTTTCCGAGCCCAGCAAGGGGAGGTGATGAGGATGGCTTGTCGTCTGGACCCTCGAACTGGCTTCCAAATGGCTGGTGAATGGCTGAAGTACCAGCTCACAGCTCCTGTTGATACTGGACCCATGAACTGTAAGTTACCCGAAAAAAAATAGGGATATAGAATTTCTTTTTTATTCACACCAATAAGAAACTTCTTTGCCTTTTTGTTAATTTTTCTTTTTTTTAAGGGGGAGCCAAGACTCAACACTAGGCTTTCAGGCTTTTAAGGTCTTTGCAAATTAAAAGCAAAATCAAGTCAAACGCACTCCACCCCAAATTTAGCCCTTTGCAGTCTACCTATGGAATAGCTAACATAAAGCCCTTGGCTCCTCTTTTCCCTCCCACAAATCTCTCTGCAAAACAGATGCAGCTGTCCCTCTGATACAATTTTAGAATTATTTGGGCCTTGTTATCTCTGTAACGTACTATTTTTGTCCAGGGAAGTTCTGCCTGTCTGGCAAATCCCTCTGTCAGTTACCTTGCTTTCCTCCTGTGAAGGAAGGCCACTTGATGCTCTGCAAAGTCACACTGAGGACAGTCTTGCCTGCAGTGCTGAGTCTGGGCACGTGGTCTCCCTCTTTTCCCTTCTGTGATTTGTTGGCGTTTCTCCCTATAGTATTCCAAAGGTCAGACTTATGTCTCATGAGCCTTCACTTGTGTGAGGCAAATCATACACTAGTACCTTAATTGTTCCTGGTGCACCCCTGCCAGGCATCTGCAGGGAGAGGTGTGTGAGTGCTAAGATGTTGCAGTGCGGGAGCTTATCAGCCTGGTGGTGTGCATGCGGGGATGAGCGTGGTGAGAGCTCCAGTGTTCTCTTCCTTTCAGCTAAGACAGGGGAAGGTCTCTGCTCCATCTTCTCTCCATCCTTTGTGCAGTGGGATGCCATGACCTTCTTCTCAGAGAGCGTCATCAGCCAGATGTTTCGAACCCTGGATAAAGACGTATGTGTACCTGATGCTCTTGCCTGCTCTCCTGGCTTGTTCTGGGTTGACATGAGTGGGTTTTTTCAGCTATGTTATCCTTGAAAAGTTTGTAGTAACCAGTTACCTCCATGCAAAAACCCAGATTGTTTGGTGAGTGATTCTCATGAGGAGTAGTGACCCTTTTTTTTTTACATGGGACCAAGCTCATACTGGCTTACTCTGTCAGGCATGTCTTGGTTCTGGACTCTATGCCATGAGAAGTCACAGGAGAGCGCTCAGGTGGCATGCTTTGACATAATGCCTTGCTAGAGGAGAAGAGAACTGCTTAAGTGCAAATTTCCTAAGTTTATTCTTTTTAATCATCCCCTGAATAGGTTTTATTTTATTTTATTTTTAACTTTTAACTAAATGAGAGAAACTCATGCTCAGGGAGTAGAAGATCACAAGCAATTTCTCTCTTTTTGTTCAACAGCAGGCAAATCAGAAGGAAAGCATTTTTTTGTGTCTGATGTAGACCGACTTGATTTTTTTTTAGGTTAGGCTGCTCATGCACTTTAGTTCATCATTCTAATCACAGTAAAATAATTATATGGGTTGATATAGTTGGTTAAGCATGGAATCTATGGAACAGAGTCAAGAGGAGAATTGGGAGCCAAACTGAGAGAGGAAAATTGCCTTTCCCAGAGGTGCAAGCCATAGTATGGGGACTTGAAACTGACATCTCAAGACTGCCCTACCAACAATGGCAATGCTGCTGTCCTTCTTCCCTCAGCAAGTGCACATAGCATGCAGTTAAACTGAGATTTCTACTGCTTTTCTTTCTGCTTTGAGAACAGCTGTGTTCAGCTGAGAGGCCTGATATGATAGCAGCAGCTCCATGGCCTAGCTGTAGGAGTTGTAGGATGTGTGCTACAGGCTGAAGTACTGAGTGTTGCCTCCTTTTTTCTTTCCTTTTGCTTTCCCTTTACTGCCTCTGTAGGAAATCCCGGTGAATGATGGCATAGATCTGCTGCAGCTTGTCCTTAATTTTGAAACAAAGGATCCTCTCATCCTGTCCTGTGTGCTCACCAATGTCTCTGCTCTCTTCCCATTTGTCACTTACCGACCAGAATACCTACCGCAAGTACTTTCCAAGGTAGGTACTTGCAGACCATGCTAAAATCAAGTAGGCTTTTTGTGGTGCAAGGCCCTTGTACTAAACTCCAGGAGGTCATCCTCTTGGCGTTACTGTCAGGGAAGGACTATCCTTCGTGTTAAAGATGGGAAAAACAGATTGAGTCTTGTTCAAGAAGAAACATCAAAATAACACAAATTTTGCAGTTCCTAGCCTTAAATCTTAACATTAAGTGCACGCTCTGGCCAGTAAACACCATGTTTTATTTCAAGGCCTCGTGCTGATGATTCATCTGTCAACTTAGTCAAGGGTTCTTCACTGACTTTAATGAAATTGCACCAAAGTCTTATGATCTATTCCTTGAGCTCAAAGCACATGTGAGTGCAAGATATTAACAAATGACATGAAGTTTTGGATTTTTCCTTCCTTTTCTCACAGCTGTTTGCTTCAGTTACCTTTGAAGTTATAGAAGAAAGTAAGGTATGTCTGAATTACTCTCTGCTAATGAGCTGTAACAGTTAGATCAAATCATACTCTGTTTGAAAGCATGCTGAGTCTGAAGACTCCACTGTAGTAGGCTTCTCAAGTATAGTCCTGCTCCTGGAAAGGGCTGGGAAGTCTAGATATAACTGATCTGTTCTTGGTTGACATAGCCTAATAAGCTTTGGCTCACAAACTTAGAAGGCCACAGGTGTGGTCTAAGGCCAGTGCAGTTAGTCCCAAAGTCTATGTTGGCCTTCCTGAGAGTGAAATCCGTTCACTAGCTATGGGTACTCTTCAGTGGTTGGTGTACGTAACTCTGAAGGATGGCTGTAAAGCTGCCAGCTACCTAGGGAGTGCTTGGAGGCTTGAAATAGTGAGTAAGATCCATGGCGTCCTCTCTCCTTGAGCACAGCTTGTTCAAACATGGGCTTCTTGGGTTGGCTACTGCTCCAGAGGAAATTTGTTGTGTGATTGTTTGGGGTGGGGGGTGTGGAAATTCTTTTTTGATCTGTACTCAACAGTGCAGAAAACTGTATGTAATGCATTTGTCTCTTAAAGATACCCTGCATTTGTCTGAACTTTTGTTTTGTTGCATTGAAGTTTGTTATGTCTGTCCAGGCTCCTAGAACTCGAGCAGTGAAGAACGTGAGAAGGCATGCATGCTCCTCAATCATAAAGATGTGTCGGGATTACCCTCAGCTTGTCCTGGTATGTAAATTCAACTCTATCATGAAGAGTCTTGCCTCAATTTCAGCTGGATTTTGTGGGATCTTCAGCTTCCTTGGCTACAGCCTCTGTTTTTCTTCCAAGAAACATTCCTGCTGCATAAATGGCAAAGTGTTTTATTCCCTGCACCTCCCTTCTTCCCACCCCCACCCCTGAAGAATTTTCTGCCTGAAGAGTTGAATTGTAAAGTGATGAGTTAAATGAAAAGCTGACGAGTTAAATGCAAAAGGGATGAGGAGGAGGATACAAGCAGCACTAGATTCGTTTTATAGGAATGTTTGCTGAATTTCCATTTGTCACTTGTGGTGGTCTCGATACCTTAGCTGAAGACACTAGCAATGACTAATCTCCAGACTTTCTTCTATTGCTTAACAGATTGTAGGAGCAAGAGGAGAGTATTTGTTTTCTGGATTAGCTTGAGGAGACTAGAAAAAAACCCCCACATTTAAAATCCATGAGCCCGTGTTTTGTTTGGTTTTGCTGAACTAAACAGCCTGCATGCAAGATGCGTAGTTCTGAACTCCTCTCTTTAGCATTGTTTGTGTGGAGTCGCTCTAGCATTATGGGAGCACCATAGGACATTGCTAGTTTAAACAAAGACAGTTTTTGAGGATGCTAATTAAGGTAATTTAGAGGTTCCAGTCTGCATTCTGCAAAAGCTGCTAAGAACTAGTGGGTTTGTCTTTGTCCCACTCTGCTGGTCCTTGAACTACAGCTTTCTCTTTCCCATGGCCAGCCAGACATCCTCGCTGGAAGAGCCAAGGGCCCAGAGCTGCCCCAAAATATGTTCAGATGACTTTGCTGAAGGGGATGATTGCTAATGCTTCTACAAAGTTACATGAAGACGTGGTTGTGACTAGAATGGGTAGGGAAGAAACTCAGCCATTCCTGTGGAGATGGTTAATAACGATTCATATGGTTATCACTTAGTTGTGAGCAAAGAGATGGAAGAGTCCTAAGTCTGGCACTTGAGAGACAAAGGAGCAAGGTACTTCTGTGAGCAAATTAAAGCACCAGAACTATTCTGAGGTGTGACACTGCTGTAAGACATATAACTACCTAGAAGAGAATTCCTGTGCTTATTTCAGTCATTCTGGAGGCTAAAGTGAACTGGATGCAGGATGATGATAGAGGGGTAGGGAAGAAAAGAGGTTCTTTTAGACTGAACATCAGAGAAACTTGAGACTGAGAAGGAGATGGCTGTGTAGAGAAAAGGTAACTTAGACATGCTCCTCCAGCTGTTCTGCATAGTACAGTACACCCCACCTCTGCCTCCCCCAGTGGCCCTTCTCCACACCAAATGCATGACACACTTTCACTTGGATGTGTTTTCTAGCCAAACTTTGAGATGTTGTACAACCATGTGAAGCAGCTGCTCTCCAATGAGCTACTTCTGACGCAGATGGAGAAGTGTGCCCTTATGGAGGCCCTCGTCCTCATCAGCAACCAGTTCAAGGACTATGAGCGGCAGAAGGCTTTCCTGGAGGAGCTCATGGCTCCTGTTGCTGGCTTATGGCTCTCCCCAGAGATGCAGAGGTATGGGTCGTTTTTCTGAGCTTTGAGGTGGATGTGTTACAGAGGTAATGTTGCATCCAACAAGGGAATGTGCAAACCAAATGAGGATGGTGGGGTGCCTCGTGACGTCCCATGCTCTGGGCAGTAATTGTGGTAATAGTTCTGCAGTTCAGAAACTGCCAACTGAGTCTAAATACTGTTTGTTGAAAATTGCTAGATAAGAGTTGTTTAAGGTGCTAGAGGAACACTCCCAGCACGCCCAAAGCATTTGCAGAAAATGAGAAATAAAAGATGTCTTTGCTCATCTCCAGGAGAAGCTAGGAAGCTGAGCTCTCCTTACTAAAGCTGAGGTGTCCTGCAGCCCTGGCCAGCTGGGCATGCACAAGAGTTTTCCAAGCGGGGCCATCTTTGTAAGAGATTCTGTATTTGTTAAGATGTTTACTGCCAGTGCAAAGCTCTGCTCAAATTCCCTGGTACGAACAATAATCCCTGTTGCTGTCTTTTCCTACTGCCAGAGTCCTCTCAGATCCTGAAGCCTTTATCTCGTATGTGGGTGCAGACAACAAAATTGCTGATCCAGTCTTGGAAGATCCTAGTGGCCTGAACCGCTCTAGAGTGAGTATCGTTACCAGAAGAGGTGTAATCCTTAGCAAGATGGGACTTGCCTCCTTCCATCCCCCATTTCTGTTGTGGTTACACACAAGGTCTCTCCTGATCGTCTGCTTCTTCAGGGTGTGGATCAGTAGGTTTTTCAGATTGCAGAATAACAGGCTGGCTTTTGCCTCTTTAAGCTACGGTAATGAGCATGTAGGCCATGCAAAACCAGATTATTCAGTAGAGTGAAGCACACTATTTCCTACTCTTTGTGTAGCAGAGTTTTGTTTTGGAGAAGCAATTGGTTTACATGATTTTTGGAAATACAGTGCAGTGAATTGTGCTTTCTGAGCCAGGCATTATGGAAAATGTCATGCTGAGACTGCAGCATCAAATATAATTAAAATTCATACGAGGAGATTTGTGTTGTTCGAGTTGTTAGTGAAATGTATTCACTTCTTGGACAGACTGCAAATGGAGTTGCTATCTTTAGGTCTGTAGAAGACACTGAAATGCAGTCCACAGAGCTGTGCTTGTGATTTGGGACTAATGCAGTTTGACCACTGTGTCATCACAGATCTCTACATCCGTCCCAGCACATGAAGGAGATGAGAAACTGGTGGTGTAGACCCTTCCTTTTAGAGGGCAACCTACCCAATTGCTTGATACTCATGAGACCATATGCATTGATGCTTTGTCTAATAGTGAGTTCCTAGACCACCTTGCCATGGCCAAGGGTCGCTGAAGATGATGGAACATAGCGGGATCGTTTGCTGCATTTTCTTGGCAGCAAACCCACATGAGTTTGTTCCTGTCACCAGATTAGGCTCACTGTAGAGCGTTCCCTTTGAGATGGGATGACGATGGGTTTCTCTGAAAACCTATTTGTTCACGTTGTGCTCTGGCTAAGAAACACTCTCTCCACATCTCTTGCTGCAGATAAGCTTTTGTGTGTACACCATTCTTGGAGTTGTGAAACGAGCTCGTTGGCCTGCTGCTACTGAAGAGGCGAAAGCTGGAGGATTCTTGGTGGGATACATGCCCAGTGGAAGTCCAATCTACCGTAATCCCTGCACTGAGCAGGTCCTGAAGCTTCTTGACAATTTACTTGCTCTCATAAGGTGGGTCAAATTGACTTGAAATAATTTATGTTGACTTAAGAATCTCTGAAAGCCAAACTGTGATAAACACACGGAATGCTCAGAGCATGTTTTCCCAGTGAAGCCAGCAAGAACACAGGCTGGTGCAGGTGCCCAAGTACTGTTCCTGACTGTTCACAGTGGGGAATGGCACTGGGGAAACTGGAGCCTTCTGAATGTTCTTTGGCCTGGCCTACAAGTGTCCATCAAAGCCAATGGGAGCTTGGGCTGGGGTTGCCTCCCCCACCTCCACTGCTATAAATCTGACACCCAGTTAATCGTTTCTCGACTAACATCTCTGCTCTGCCCTCAGCCCCTACAAGGCCACCTCTCCAGTCACCACCAGGGCACTCCCAGCTCTCATCGCATCCTGTTTGCGTTGTTCTCTTCAGTGTTAAATTAAGCTGGTTTTGCTGAACATGAACACCAGCCTCCTGAAGCACTGTCTGCTATTGAAATCAGTGGATGCATACTCTCAGGCTGTTGCTACCTTGCAGTGCCTCTCTGCACGTCACTGGTGTCGTGTGCATCTGGGGCAGCCAGAGGAGGGAGCAAGAGAAGGCAGAAAAGCGGAATCCTGAATAACACAGTTCCCAGAATTATAAAGGAGGAATCTGTCTTGGAGTAACTGCTGACACTGGGGATTTTGCCAGGCTTATGGCGCAATTTTGTGAGATAACGATAATGTTATGTACCTGAAAAGTTGGGGCTCTGTCCTTGGCAGGAGCCTGTTGAGAAGGAGCATTGTCAGCTCCACATAGATTTTTCAGCTCCCAGGTCTGTGAGGAAAGGGGCCCTATTACTCAAGCTCTGTCTAGTCAGGTTTGTTTGGTAGTCACGGAGCTCAGGACTGTGCTGTTTCCAGTGAGAAGCAACATGCTGGACTGGTAGGACAAGCACGTGCTGTCTTGGCCCACCCTAGCAGTGCTTCGCATCACAAAGCTCTGTGTAGCACAGCAGGTGGTACTTTGGCCAGTGAGCAGGGTTGAACCATCTTGTTGTGGCTGTGGAGCTGTGCTTGGAGTGTTTTTGCCTTTTATACTGGAAGGCTGAAGATCCTATCGATGAGCTTTTGGGAGAGGTTGGGTAGAGTAGAATTGCCTGAGTAGAGGTAGCCTCATGCCATTTCTTCCAGAGCCTAGAACATGCTCTGTCCGTATTGTGGGAGACCAACTAAACCAGTTCCCAAGATCTGAACAAACTGCAACAGACAGACTTTTTGTTTGTGCGATCGCTGTTCTTGCCAGAACTTACGCATTATTAAAAACACTCGGGATCTCTGTTACAACAAGCTTAGTAAATTGTTGTCAAACTCTGTCACTACCTGTAAAGAAGCAGAAATTCTGTGCCTGCTTGTTTACCACCTCCAGGAAAATGCATGAGCTATGTTCTATTGCCAGTGCTTCCCCATCTACATAAAGGAAGAGGCTCCCTGGCTGTTTTTTGAGATAATGCATCTGTGTTGTTCGAGCATCTCCCCTGCAGACCAAAATCTTTTCTGAGCACATGGTAGTAACATACATGGAGCGGCCTGTACTTCAGTCAGAGGTATCCAGGCGTTTCTTAAGGCTGGATGCTCCAACAAGAACCAATGAATGATGTATTAAGAGCAGTAGACCCTCCACTTCATACGTTTCCTGGCTGCTGCTGGATGTAGAGGCCTCTGTGTGTGACAATTGCAAGCTCATAGTTGTTCAGTGCAAATGTTGATGATGCTTATGTCTTTCTGAAGGAGTTGAAGCTTGTGCTATGGAGCGTCTCGTGTGGTTTTTGCTAGCTTTGAGTGCTTTTTCCATGTATTGCTTCCTCAGACCCTCTTTAATGTGGATTATACAAGGGAATAAGGAATCTGTAGCAGCCTGTCAGCAAGCAGGAAGTACAGGGATATGAGGAAGGCTGACTGGCAGGAAAGCTGCCTGTGTTGAGGATGCCTTCAGGAACATAGTTGCATTACTACTTGGGGATGGGTGCTTCTCTTAGCTCTGTGCCATTAGGTAGCTTTCTGTGGGGATAAGTACGGTCCAGTGTTGCTCATGTGCTTATGCAGGAAGCAGATGTGGAAGTCCTTACAGACTGTGTTGGTTACTGTGTGGGCAGATCTGCAAGTAGCAGCAGCACAGATCCTACTGAGCAGCTGAATTGAACACCAAGTCAGGCACCAGTATGCAAAAAAAGGGCGTTTTGCAGGCTGAGCAGTTGGGTCTGCTGCTCTCTGGATATTGTGTGGCATTCTTCTGCTGTGTTTGCAGACAGAAGCAGTGGAAGTTGCTAAGCCATTGGGTCTTTGCCAGGGTAAGTAGCTTAAGCTGAGCTGATACCATGGATGAGACCAAAGAGCCAAGAGGAATAAGAGGGAGTCCAGGTAACAAGGAAAAATAAGGTAGTTTTGACTGGCATAGACAGTGTGGTGTGTTCCATGACAGCCTGTCTTTTTGTGCCTGCACATATTTGTCTCTGTCCTGGTAGCTGTATTTACTGAACAATTTTGAGGTTGCTTTGTTAATGACTGCTTGCAGCTTTTTGAGTGATGATTCTCCTGTCCTCTGTGGTACCTCATTTCATATAGATGCTTTCTAGCTTCTGGCTTAAATTGTTCTTTCCTGAATTTAAACCCAAATCATGATCTCCAGCCACCTTTAGATGAAGGCGCACTTCTGGAGTCAGTAGCTGCATGAACTGGTTGGCGCAGCACCTTTATTGTGCTAGGATTTGATCATGTTTTTTACAAATGGACTGGTCAGGCTCAGCAAATGCTTTGCATGGACAAAAGCTTTTTTAGAACTCCTCTTAATGAAATGCTGACTACCAAGGCATTAATGCTGATGAAAGAATTGTTGGATAGACGTGGATGCTGTAGGCATTTTCAGTGTAGACGGCTCCAGCTTTACATCAAGATTCTTCAAGAATGGGCTATCCTAAAGGACTCATCTTCTGGCCTTCAAGCCCATCTCTGTAGGCATCAGATGCTCTTTCCAGCAGAGCTGTGACCATCGCTGAAAATACTCCCCCAAGTCCTGCCATATCCTTTGCTTGTCTTTTCTAAAGCATAGATGTCTCTTGAATTTTGTTTTTCCATGTTCTCCTGCGTGTGGGTTGCCCAGGAGTGCTGAGTCTCAGCTGGAACGTGCCTAGGGGCTATATCTTCGTCATGTATGAGGGCTGTTAGATGCTTTTTTTAACTGCCATGGGGAGCAGCTGATTAGCCGGTTTTTTTTCTCCGTTACCACTGGGACCTTGCTAAAGTATTAAGGGAGATCAGCCTGTGAGTGAACATCTGCCCTCGCAACTGTCAAACTTGAGAAAATGCTTCAAGGACTCTGAAACAACTAAGGACCATGACCGCAGCTTCAGGATATGACTGTCTGACCCATCCTGCTGGGGTTGGAGCAGCAGGATTTCAAGGTTCACCGCCTGCAATTCCACAGTCCTTGGGTTCGCCCCACTGCCCTTCAGCCCAGCATGAGGCAAAACCATCATTGGCATGGAGCAGGCAGGAGACATACAAGAAGAGGTGATTTTAGTAGCTAGGTTTCAGGATAGCCTCAAGCAGAAATGCATAGTTTTTTGAGTCAGTGGAACAGCATTATCCAAACTTTGGTGGAGGCTGGGCTGCTCCCTAGCCTCTCTTGGGAAAGTAAAACCAGCTTGTGCCCCCTTTGAGGCCTGTGGCATGGTGTTAGATCCAGCCCAGAATGAGAGTATGAGTCATTAAGAAGTTATTTGTATAGCTTTTTCTTATGAAACTTACATACTTGCCTTCCTCACCTGCAGTGAGCAGGGAAGTATTTAACCCTTGCAGAGAGAAATGGGATAGTTGCCGTTTCGGAGCTAACTCAGGCTCTCTGCAAACTCAGGCAGACGTCTCGGCATCAGGGTTGCCAGGATTGTGAACAGAGACCTTAAAAAAAAAAAAAAAAAAAAAAAAAAAAAAAAAAATTGTTAAGACATGAGTGAAAGCTGAGACTCTGGACAACATACTGAGGTCTGTCCATGCTCCCTTCCCCCAGCCATTCCCATGTACCCCCCTGCTTTGGGAAACGCTGCTCTAGGGGGAGATACTGAGTTGCCCTTGATCACCTCTAGCAGCAGGTACAATGGCATTGCAGTTTTGGAGGAGGCTGCAGGATTTGTGCTGTGTGCAGCTGGCGACACCCAGAGTGGAGGTCTGAGGTCTCAAAGGAGAGAGGTAGGTGAGAGAGACACCCCCTGCCAAGTCCAGCTCTGAGTGTCAGTACCCTGGCTAAGAGGGGGCCCATTTTGGCCTGGATGGCAAGAACCAGCCACCTGTGGCTGAACTGGTGTCCTTTGTGGAGAGCTGACCGTGGCCACCTCCTGATGATGCGGAATTGTTCCCAGCTGGATGTGTTCTCCAGGGGGCACATATCTCTGCCATGAGTAACATCTGATCAGACTGATGTTCTCCCTAGAGTCCCTCCAATGCCACCTGCCATTCTGGGGACTGTGACCCATCCCTGGGGGGCAGTGTGTGTATTTTGGAGCTGAAACAGCCCTTCCCTCTGCAGGGGCCTTAGGTGCAGAAGATCTTTTGAAATTACAGAATCTGTGTCTTGTCAGTTTTTAAAATACAGTCTCTGATCCCTTTGGCCAAGCTAATAAGCTGTTGCCAGCATCGACTGGAGAATTGCTGGGAGTTTTTACTGCCAGTGCTTGCAAGGGGTGGGGTGAACTGAAATAAGTGGAGGGGGCAGCCAGGAGATTCAGGACATGAGGTGGAGTCACTCCATGTCTCTGTTGGGTCAGTTTCCCCAATATTTTTGCAGGTGGGGAAGGGGGATCCCATGCACACGTGCTTGGTCTCACCTTCCTCATCATCTGCCTCAGAGGAGCTGTTCACAAGCTGAAGGAGAGGATCCCACTGTCAAGGGCAAAAGGGGTTGACCCACATGAGTATAAACCAAGTACTCTTCTGTTTCAGGACTCACAACAATCTCTACATGCCAGAGATGGTGGCTAGGCTGGGGGAAACGTTTGCAAAGGCCTTAGACATGCTGGAGGTGGAGAAGAATGCCATCCTAGGTAAGGGGCTTCTCTTCAGGAAGAATGTGTGGGCTGATTCTCAGAGGTATTTGAGGTAGTGGTCCATCAATAGCAGTGGAAGTGAAGAGGGGCTGGAGAGCCAGCTTCTTCATAGTATTCACGGCTCAGCTATGATTTGAACCTGCTGAAATGAAGAAGTTAGATAAATGCTGGTCTCAGACAAATTGGTTTCTTCTGCGTGAAATGAAGGGTACCCTGCCAAACTGCTTATCCCAGCTGGGTGGTGGTCTCTGCAACATGGTATTTCAGGCTGGAGAGACAGGGGGTGCTGTAATTGTCTGCCTTTGAGCAGAATTAGTGCTCAGCAGGATCCCTGAGTGCTGTTGCAGAGACCTGTCCTGGAGGGCAAGAGCCAAGTCCTTCAGTATGGCCCTGTCATTTGTTTCCAGACAGTGTATTAGAAAGAGGCTTTTGTAACCATCTTAAAACAGTTTTCAGCTTGTGAACACAGAATCTTTACCGCCAAGCAGAAGTAGGTGGCCTTGTGGATAAAGTGTGGACCATGACTCTGAAAATTGGGGTTTAACTTCAGGTTCTGACAGACAGTGAAGTATTCTGGGGAAGTTGCTTTGTCTTTCTTATCTCCATTTCCTATCTGTAAAATGAGGACATGCTTCCTTTACCTGTTTTCTGTGACCTGTAAACTCTCTGTCTGTGAACCACTGCACATAAAGCAGCAGGGCCTTGATCTCCACTCTAAACTTCTTAATATCATAGTTCAGCAGTAGCTTGTGTCCTGACAGAGATGAATACAAACCTGAAGGGATGGGCTATTAGAGGAGCTGCACAACTGTCAGCTTTGCTTCTGACTGGGTTCTGATAGCTCCAGTAAGTTTTGCTTTGGTGAAATGAGGGGGCTATAACAAGCTTAGTGGGAACACCTCTGCTCTGGGTACAACCACCCTGAACTTGGCTGATCTCTATGGGGAGGTTCTGCACCAGGGTTGCTGCACCTCTTCCCATTTGGCTGCATGTTGATCTTGCCAAGCACTTTCCTCACTGCTGTCAGGCTGGCTGGGGCCTGCCCAGCATGTTCTGAAGGTGCGCTGTGTTCTCTCATTAATATAGCTGAAGCTTATTCTCTCCCACAGGTCTCCCTCAACCTCTGCTGGAGCTTTATGACTCTCCTGTTTACAAAACGGTCTTAGAAAGGATGCAGGGCTTCTTTTGTACCCTGTACGACAACTGGTAAGAGCACCAGATATATCCCACACACAATCCAACATTGCACAGCTCAAACAGTAGGTTATTGCTGGGTGCTGACTTCTAGAGTTAGGACACAGCTCATGTGAAAAGTCTATAATATCCAAGTACGAGTTGCGGTGGTAAACTATACTCGGTGGTTGTAACTTGCCATATACACATGGAACGCAGTTGCTGAAAAAGTACCTCAAAATGTGGATCTGCTTTTAGCTCTTCTGCAGTTAGGTAGTCAGACCTAGTTTGTGTCTCTGCCACTTTTAATTGTGTGTTAGGATACATCAGCACCTGAAAGTGCATTTTAGTACTTAAATACTTCATTCATTGTCCCTCTGCAGGTATCCCAAAAAAAAAGAGATACCATGTTAAAATTCCTCTATAGTATTTGTTTAAGAACATGGCAACTATCTAATCTCAAGACGATAGTACTTGCAGCCTTTGCAGGCCAGAAGCATGGTACCTGTTACCTAGCAGAGTTGCAACTAACTTGGTTTTTGTTGCAGTTTCCACATCCTGGGAAATGCCGGCCCTTCCATGCAACAGGATTTCTACACCGTTGACGGTCTCGCCACCCAGCTCCTCAGCTCAGCTTTCATCAATCTCAACAACATTCCTGATTACAGACTGCGTCCCATGCTCCATATCCTTCTATCACTATTTCAGGCCAGCTAGGGAGGCTTTTGAGCATGTAAATTGAAAATCTGGTGGCTTCCTAGCATTGTTTTGAGTATGGCCAAGCCAAAGAAGGGTGATTGAGGAGGTACACAAACAGGGATACACCTGGTGTGGATGAGGGTTGAGCCTAGGAGGGCATGAGCAGAAACAGCAGTGCCTGGGGTCAGAGAGAATAAATGCAAAGGATTTGTGTGGTCTTGGAGGCACCACAAGAGGTGGGTAGTGTCTTCTGGGGGGCAAGGGGGCTTTGAATAGTGTAGGAGCTTGGCAGTAGGGTGTCTGACTAGACCTTGTCCTTGTGTGGGAGACCATCTGGGGTTCCCAGCCCACTTTCCAGGGCTGGACATTCAGTCTCACAGCTAGGAAATGGGCACTAAGCACCCTCAGCTTTCTCAGCTGAACTGTCAGGGGAGGAGGCTGAATACCTCATGCTCTTGCTGTGTAGAGGTGCCACTTGTTAATTCAGGGCTGTGAGAAGATGGGCTTCAAGATGTCTGTCGCTTGTCCTCCCAGTGGAATGGGCTCGTTTGGGCAGTGTGCTGCAGTCTCCCTAGCAGCTGGCCATGTGTGCTGGGTCTCTTCCTTAACTGGTCTGTGCAGGTGTGTTTGTGAAGCCCTTGGTACTCTCCTGTCCTCCAGAATACTACGAAACCCTTGTCTGCCCCATGCTGGGACCACTCTTTACCTATCTGCACATGGTAAGAAAACAGCTTGTTTGGTGCCTGTTACTTGGCAGTCCAGACTCCTTGTAGCAGCTGGCAGCAATGTGTGAGAACATCTGTCTTTCCAAAGCCAGCAGAGACAAGGGCAGAGCCTTGATGCTTAATAATTTTGTTGCTGTTTAGGGGGGCTTTTGAGGTGCGTTGAACCCTGGCTGTTGCATAGCACCCCCTACTGTGAATTCAAACTTGTGGATATCAGCTCTTCAACCTTCAGCCCTGAGAATTTTTGTGGGTTTTTTTTTCCCTGTGTCCCCTCATTTTCCTGACAGCTCACTCAGATTCTTACAGCCAGCACAGCCACAGCGTCATCAGCACAGTTGGTAGCAGTTCTTGTCCCATTCAAAATGAGGCTTGGCATGAGAGCTGTGTTTAAAGCTCTTGTGCTTCTATCAGCAGTTATCACTTGGGCCTCTTTGCATTGTGTCCAGCATGACTCCTTAGGAAGGTACTGAATTTTCCCTTTTGTCTTGAACAGAGGTTGTCTCAGAAATGGCAGGTGATCAACCAGCGAAGCATGCTCTGGTAAGCTTTCACCTCTTGAAATGAGTACTGAAATGGGAAGTGGGATGGAGCTTTGGCCCTTTTCCCATAGAACAGCCCTGCCAGCAGAGAGCTGGAAAACACTGTGTTCACCCTGATGGTGACTCACTCCCTGTGCTTGAGCAGAGGGGATACTTTAAGACATTGGCTCCCTTCACACTAAAACCTGTTCTCCTCAGCGATGATGATGCTGCAGATGACAACCCTGAGTCTCAGGAGATGCTTGAGGAACAGCTGGTGAGGCTGCTGACCCGAGAAGTCATGGATCTCATCAGTAAGTGAAATCAAGCTAGGTCCCCTGGGATATTTGGGAAGTTTGCCCTGGAGAGGACAATAGCAATTTCCAATGTGCAGTAAAACTTAACTATAATGACCAGTAGTATTTAACATAATCCTTAGAAGCTAGGTGTGAGACAGTTAACCCTGACAAAATCTTAGCTAAAACCTAGTAAGAGGTCAATTTAAAACCTTCAGAAGAAAGTTTTCTTTCTTTCATTTAGGGCTCCATGTTTTTGGCACTGTCCCTGTAGGAGTCCAGTCGTCCTTTGGAATCTGCGTTCTCCCTTTCTGTGCCCTGGAGCCCAATACAGGACATTGATTTGTGGACAACCTGAGCATAGAGCAGTTTTGTTGCTGGCAATTGCCATGTCTCTAACCGGACAGGAGGGAAGAGTCCCTCCCCCAACGCAATCTCCTTTGTGCTCCCTTTCTCCAACATTGTGTTTTTGCCAGTGTGGCTTTTAGCAGAGAGACTGGGAAAATTGGCTCTGCATAGAGATTACAGGTCCTCAACCTTGTATCTCCTTTCTTGATTTGCCTTGTTGCCTTAAGATGCTGCTCACCTCAGGTTATAGGCTTCGAATGGTTTTGCATGTTCCTGGTTCTCAGTAGTTTGAAGCAGCCACTGTGCAGCAGGTTCCACTGTGGGAGGATGCTGTGGGTGGGGTGTTTCAGCCTTCCAGGTAGGGCAGTATTTGGCTTTTATACTGGGCTTTCAGATTCTTCAGATGCTGTGTAAGAGCTGGGGGAGCCTGAAGCAGCTGTGAGTCCATCAAAGACTGTAGGATAATCTCTGCATGTTCTGAAGTAGCATCTTCCCTTTTCTGCCCCTCTGACCTGCAACTGTTTTTGCAGCTGTTTGCTGTGTTTCTAAGAAAGGCGTTGAGCATAACACTACTGCTGCTGTAGATGGAGACGGTGAGTAAATGCCCACCTTTTGCCTTTACTCCCCGTGGCTTGTGCAAGCACTTTTCCCATTTCTTCATGCATTCCTTGAGGGAGAGGCTGGCCTGTTGCTGGAAGTTCTGTGTGAGGGGTATAGATTTGGTAAGAAGCCTTCAGCTCTGTCCTGCCCAGCGTGTCTGGGGGCCACAGAAAAACCTGGTCTAGCCAAGGAACAAATGTGCTGTAGGGTTCACAGGTAGCATGCTGGAGCAGCTGATTCTTAAGGCACTAAGAGGGCTGAGGAGAAGAGGAGGATATGCATGGTCTTCCCAAGAGCTGGAGGTAGCTAGTTGGGTGTTCTTCCTGCCCCATAAAGGGTGGGTGCTTTCTGCTTGGAGAGAGGTGTTCTGTCAAGCTGTGCCAGCATACCAATTTTGTGTGCTGTCCCCTGGTCCCCAGCTTAGTTCTCACTGTGCCTCCCTCAGTCCTTGGGAGACCATGTTCACAGTGCTGCCTTTTCTCTGCTCTGCAGATGATGAGGCAATGGCCACGGAGGTGACTCCCCCTGCCAGCGCAGAGCTCACCGAACTCGGCAAGTGTCTGATGAATCAGGAGGTAAGAGCACATGCTCTGACTTCCATCATCCTTTCTCTGTAGTCTTTGTCACGCTTGTCTGTGGTGCAGCCAGATGCTGCCGCAGAGAGCTAGGCTGCTGGAGCATTCCCCAGTGTGAGAATCTTCTCTTGGGAACATACATGGTTTTTAAGGGCCTTGTTAATGGTTGCAGAAACCACAAAGCAAATGGGGGTCGGGATCCAGTATAATATGCAGCTACAGAGTTTCAGCCCTTCTGTGGGCAAGGCCCTGGGCATTCAGCCCGCAGGGTGCTCCCTGGCTCTGCCTCCCTCCTGGGCTCCAGCTTTCATGAGGAAGAACTTCACCGCACAGCTCTTTTTCTGAAAAATCTGCCAGAGCTGGCACAGGAGCCAAAATGTTAACACAACCCACTGTGCAGAGTACCTTCATTCCGATACCTCTGTACTCCTCCTCTCCTGTGGATGCCTCAGAAGCTCTTGCAGAAGCTTTTGCAGTGACTTGAGAGTAGAGGCGGATGGGAGTCCATGGGTGCTCCAGGGCCTTTCCAGGGGAGATGAAGGGAGCAGGTTTGCTTGACGTTGGTTCCTCATGGCTATGGTGGTGCACACGGAGTGCATTTGAGCACCTTCACCTGGAGCAGCAACAGCACACAGGATTCTCAGAAGACGGCCCCGAGGAGCTCCTGCAGAGTCCCTGGATTGCTTCTTGGCTCCCTTCAGGTTTGAACCCTGGAGGTGGGAAATAGTTCCTCTGACTGTTTTCCCTCCCCGACTCCTTTTCAGGACGTTTGCACTGCACTGCTGATCACTGCCTACACATCCCTCTCCTGGAAGGACACCTTGTCCTGCCAAAGAACCACAACACAACTTTGCTGGCCGCTGCTCAAACAGGTACCCCTCTGGGAGGAAGAAGGGATTAGTTTGGAGGGTTGGGAGAGGAAGCTCTGAATGTAGTGAGAAGCATGGCTACTTCACCCCTGGGCACCTTATCGCTTGGGAAGACCAAGCTGCTGCAGAAAGACAGTCATATATTGATCAGTATCCTGCTTCTGTGCTGACAGTGCCTCTTCCCTAGGTGCTTCCAGGAAACCTCCTGCCTGATGCAGTGTCCTGGTTTTTCACAAGTGTGCTGAAGGGCTTACAGACACACGGGCAGCACGATGGCTGCATGGCAGCTCTTGTCCACCTGGCTTTCCAGATCTACGAGGCCTTGGTGAGAAACTCTGCCCTTTGTCCAGATGCCAGGTTGGCTGAGGAGTGGTGGAAAATTAATCCCGTGCCTGCTTGGGTAGGGGCAGAGGAGCTGATGGCCCTCCAAGGAGGGCAGGGCTGTTCCTCTAGCAGAGCTGTGTTAACCGTACTTCTCCCTGCAGCGCCCTCGCTATGCTGAGCTGAAGGCAGTGATGGAGCAGATCCCAGACATCCAGAGGGACTCATTGGAACAGTTTGATTCAAAGCTTCTCAACCCAACACTGCAGAAGGTGGCAGACAAGCGCCGGAAGGATCATTTCAAGCGCCTCATCACAGGTTGCATTGGGGTAGGTGATATCCTGGAGGAAAATGAACCTGTTTCCTTTCATGCCCGTCCCCTGCTGAAGCGATGGGGCAGCCAGTCTACCTGCTTCTCCCCAACCACCCCCCTTCCCAGCCAGGAAGCTGTTGCAGCATATTCTCCATGTTTGTTCTGCCTCTCTTCAGCCTGGAGGTACACTGGGAATGGCAGCACAGACTGAGCAGCCCCTCCAGCAATGACTCCTCACTGAGAGGCAGGGAGTGCCTTGCACAAGAGTGCCTGTGGGAACAGGGTGTTAAAATGTTTGAATGAAGCTGCTAGGGTGGGTGCTGGGCTTTTGTGGGGATGGTGGTGTTGGAGTCTGATAACATGGTGTTAAAAGCTGGGGAGCCGCTGCACTGGTGGTTACCCCAATGCCCTGGCACTTGGGAAGGACCAGGCCTGAGATTCCCCAAAATGCAAGCACAGGGTGTGGGCCTAGGGATTGCTCAGAATCTGGGCTCTGCCTCTGATCTCCAAGCAGGCTGCCCCTGAGTTGAGTGGAGCTATGAAGGCAGTAATGACTGATGCCTGCCTATCTGTCCTCTGCAGAAGCCCCTCGGGGAGCAGTTCCGCAAGGAGGTTCATATCCGGAACCTCCCATCTCTCTTCAAAAAGGTGAAGCCATCATTGGAGACGGATGTGCTAGAAAATGAGGATGGAGAGGGCCTCACTGGACTCTTTTGAGCCCTGAGCCTGGGATGCTGCAACCATCTCCTCCCCTACCTAATATTTTGTCTCTCCTTATAGTAAGCACATTAGATTCTCCTTGTCATTGCCTCCACAAGCGTTCGCCTGAATAAAGCCCCTTACAGGTCCTGTCCCATTCTCCTCCCTACACTGGGATGGGGCCTGCGGTGGCATTTGAACCAGTCTATTAAGCTTTCCCTGATTCCTTCCCCTCCCCTCTACTGAATGAGCATCTTTAGACCTCTGCTTCTCCGCAAGGTGGGAGCTGAGCCCATAGACTCTTATTAGGTAAAGCCTGGTCATCCTGTAGCCTTGGGTCACTCTTGCTCCGTTTCTTTGTCCCTTGGGGTTTAGGATTAATGCAAAAGGCAGAGTAGTGCACCATGTGAAAAGGGGCTACCCTAATCTTCCTCTGGCTACTAGTAGCCGGGCTTTGTGCGGAACACATCAGACACTCCTGTCATGCCTATCAGCACTTGTCCCTAGCGGACTGATATTCTGATGAATCCGTTTCCCTCCAGGACGCTGAGCCTTGCGCTGAGGGCTGCGTGCCAGGAAGCCTAGCAGTGCTCTAGGATCTCCCTCGAGATCAGCCTTTCTAAGGTGCAGCTGCTCTCTAGAAGGAGGCAGACACTGTCATACATTATATATACATACGTATGTATATATATGTGATCATACAGCTTGTTCTACCCAGAGCCAAATGGAAGGCTTTTACTTTGTGCCAGCCTTTCTTGGACATCTCTCAGGGGGAGCAGGACAGATGTTTTTATTATTACTGTTTTTTTCTTTTTACCATGCCCTGTAGACTAGAGCATGGCCAGGGCAGGGTACACAAAATCTGGACCAATATCTGAAGCACCTGCAAACCAAAAGGGATCTCCTCACCCTGTTGCTGTGGAGGTGACAGTAACCTGTGTTTTTACCTGCTCTGGTACTTCTCGGAGAATTGCGTGGTGGGGCAGGAGGGGTGGGGTTTATACTGCAGTTTACAGGGGGTGAGCCAGTTCAGAAACTGGGTTTTAGATGAGATGGGACTCTATCAAACCACTCCAGTCTGCAAAACTGATTCTTCTTACATGACACATGGTTCGCTCGATCTGTCCTAGTGTTAGCATAGGAGCCAGGAGGGGCTGTCCAGAGCTAGCTGGCAGTTTTGCCATCCAGGAGACAGAACAAGTAATAAACAGCCATGGCGGGCAGAGAAGGTGGTGTCTCCACTTGGACAGACCGGACAGAAAAGCTGGGGCTGGGAGGAGTGGGAGCACAGAAAGGAAGAACAGGTCTTGGGAATCCACTCACCCTCCTGCCCCTGCTGTACCACCAGCACCCTCCACTTTCCTCCTGGCCTCAAACTTTTTTAACCTCTGAGCTAACATGACTCCTGGCTCTAGCAAAGGCTGGGTGTATTTATTGTGTTGTGATATTTTTAACATTCTGTGACTTCATGCTAGACACAAAGGGTTTTTTTTAAAATGGTTTTTAGAACCTTTTTTGTAGGAATGTTTAAATCCAAAGCTGTCTCTGAACTGGTTGTGTTACACCTCTGAATGTCAGTAAAGCTATTCCAGTTTCATACACATCGTGTCATGGTTTCATTTTTATTCTTTGATCTGCTTTAGTAAGATCTGAGGCCTCTGCTCTGCCCACACTGCCTTTCTAAGGATTGTTCCAGCTACCTAAGCTTCCTAAGCTTGTTCCAGCTACCAAAAAGGGAGCACCTTTGCTGGTAGTCAACGTACATTATCAGTCTAGAATGGTTCATCCCCTCCCTATGTAATTAAATTAGAAGGCAGGGGGAAAATTGCATTTTAAAGTGTTAGTATGCTGGTCACAGCTGGTTTATATTAATTCCACAACAGCTGCTAAGTCCCAGTTTACAGCTTGAAGGGTATGTGTTGCCAAAATGAAACCCTTTGGCATGGCTATTCCAGGGTATGTCCCATAAGCAATGTCGGAAATATGCAAAGCAATAGCACAGAAAGGTGCATATGCTACTGAAGTAGCCTCCAAGCCCAACCCTAGCTATTGCTGGGAGGAGCAGTGTCTTGTGATAGTACTGTAGTTTAGCCATAACTCTCTCAGCTGACCCTTTCAGTAACAAAGTGATGTAGCTATTGCCTTTGGTCTGTCCCTTCACCTGATGAAGATTGCATGAAAGGTCTTTCTTACAGCAAAAGCAGACACCCTCAAAGAGGTGGGCCTGAGCAGTATCAATGTAATAAGTTTTTGTTACAAAACCTTTTTCCAAGGCCCCGACTGCTATCCAGCTCATCATGGAAGCTGCTTCAGCTTGTGTAAACCCAAAGGATCCAGCTGGAAATTACTATTTTTCAAGTGGGATTAATATCTAAAGGATGTTTACAGTATAAGTAAGTATAGCCCAGAGAAACAGGTAGAGAAAGGTATGATTTGCTACACTAAATTCTAGCAATGTAGCAAGGATTGACTTAAATAACTGCGGGACAGCAGTACTCCAGCCATTCTCTGAAGTTCCAAATCCTTCATCAGCTTGGCGAGAGACTTGCACAAGCCAAGGCCTACCTCGTGCTGACTACCAGTAGTGCTCACCACTGAAACTAACTTGCAAGTTCTCCCAGGCTTCCCTGGGTGGAGACAGGCCTTTGACTGTCACTTGCCCTCCACCATCCAGTTCTGCTTCAAGGTCAGCCCAGAGTACATTCAGTCACTGAAAGGGAGAACAGACTAGTCAAATCTAACACCCAGGAAGAAATGCCTTACCTTGAGCTATTTAAGAAGGGACAGTCAGTCCTTACAGAGCATGTTTTTAAACCCCACCTTTGCACAGGGAAGCCCAGTACTATGTCATAGAATGGTTTGGGCTGGAAGGGACCGTGAAAGACCATCTAGTCCAACCCCCCCTGCTGTGGGCAGGGACATCTTTCACTAGGGCAGGTTGCTCAAAGCCCAGTCCAACCTGACCTTCAACACTTCCAGGGATGGTGCACCCACAACTTCTCTAGGCAACCTGTTCCAGCATCTCACCACCACCCTCATTGTAAAAAATGGCTTACGTCTAACCTATGGCTGCACTCTTTCAGTTCAAAACTGTTGCCCCTTGTCTTGTCACTACAGGCCCTGGTAAAAAGTCTTTTTCTATGCCCTCTTTATGTATTGAAAGGCTTCAATAAGGTCTCCCCAGAGCCTTCTCTTCTCCAGGCTGATCAACCCCAACTCTCTCAGCCTTTCTTCACAGGCGAGATGCTCCAGCCCTCTAACAGTACAGCCTTTTAGCTACCACATTAACTACCCTGGAGCTGTTTTGAGACACCTGCAAAAAAGTCCTGCACTGATACTGACTTGTTAAATCTCAATTCCTGCTGCAAGGTGCTTCACTACGCTGCCATACCAGTCCTTTTCACATACTGCATGCGATCTAAAATAAATGTTATTACGCATCTTTAGACCCACTGCCACTTTCTTCTCTGTGTATTACAGTCTCACAATTGTGAACGGCACAGGAGACAACTGTAAAGAAAAGCCTTTATTTTAGTGCATCTCCTCACTGAGGCTCATTACCAACAGAAAACAAATTCAAAGGGATGGTCCTAGGGCTCTTAACAAGCCCATCTCAAACTTCTTGCCTACAGAAGAGGAATCACCCCTGCACGCAGGTGCAGGAAGCCCAGAACAGCAGTGCAGGGATGTGCTTCCCAGCTATAGCCTTGTCATTCCATAGGCACAGAGTCCAGCTCATTCAGGAAGCGCTGACATTTTCCCATCAGTATCTTGATGGCTTCACTCACCAGCACATCTGGAGGCAAGATACCTGTCGACTCCACTGAAACTGCACAGAGACACAAGTCAGCACAGCCACCATGCAGTTTCAGCCTACGCCTGGCTCCAAGTATTTCTGTCCCTTGTCTTCCTTTACACCACACTTCTGATAAGCCAGATCGTCACAGCCAAAGGAAAAGAGGTTTCATTTGCCAGCAGGGAGCACAAGCGCATTCAATCCCAAAGCAACACCAAACCATAACCTCAGCAGTTACCCAGTGGAATATGAACATATGAAGGCTGACAATGGGGGGAGGGAAGGAGGAGGCAGAGACCCAGTTACACATGCTGGCCAGTCTCTGCTTGTTTACACAAACCACAGCAGGGCTCTATTTTCCGTGAAAAATGGGGCACTTACAGATATAATGGTTTCGCACTCTTGCCAGGCGCACAAGGTTTTTCAGACCCTCATGACGGAAAACTTCTCTGCTGAATGTGTCCAACCGTGCATTGGCTACTCTTGCCACCTTTTTTCCTAAAGGGGAAAAGATGAAACGAGATGGGCGTCTGTAGCAGATGGGTGTCTTGTGGTCATGACAGGTGCTTACCCCTCAAACATGCACTCCCCAATCAGCAAAGGCAGCAAAGCCACAAATATAAAGAATTAGCTCATCCCCAACTTGAAATGCCAACCTGACAGAACTGGTGTTCTTGAACAGTTCCAACCCAAACACAAAGCTTGTATGTACCCTTGGGCAGGACACAAGAAGTCTTCTCCGTGCCCAGCTGCTGGAACGAGCAAGCTCACTACCCAGTCTTAAGACAATTGAACAGTACTGGAAGCTGCAGTCAGCAGCCACAGGGCTCTGCGGACAGGCACCCAATGCCTTAGAATTTCAGGGAGATCCCAGTGCATCACCCAACACATCTGCATGTGACAGCCACTCATCCATAAAACCAGGCTCAGAATAGCATGAACGGTTTCTAATCGGCAAGACAACATCACAACGTGGCTTTGTCTCTACAAGGTTTGGCTGTAGTCTCTAGTCAGTCTCTGCTAAGGCTTGTAAGGAAAAAGGCACTTTAGAACAGGCAAGAAGTACCTTTGATATTCTGGATCTCAATGACTCCAGGGGAAAAGCACTTCTGCAACATCTCAGCTGCTTCATCCTCAATAGGCTGCAGGAGAGTAATGTCAGGAAGCAGTCGATAACTAGCCGTGGCCACAGGAGAAAACTTGGCATGATCTTTACCTGCATGAAGAGTTAAGAGTTAGGGATGAGGGCAGGCCTCAGGGAACGAGAGCACAAGGACGACGGGGCCTAAAGTTCCAGGGAGAAAGCCAGTTCTCCACTCTCCCCTTCACACGGCTGCGCCCTAGTCCAAGCACTCACACTGCTCCTCCCGCTGCCCCAGGACCCACAACTCACCTATACCCTTGACACAGTGCATAAGTACATCTATTTCCTGGCCAGGTCGCAACAGTGCAATGAGGATGTCGTCGTGAACAGGTCGGAAGTCAGCATCTGGAAAAAGGTCTGTCTGATTCCCCAGGGGCACCCACGTCATATGTTTACTGTACACTGCGAAGAGAAGCCACAAGTATCAGCCAGCTGCTGTGTCAAAACAGGTTGCTGACCTGTACAGGCCTGGAGATGGCAAAAAGCAAGTTAGCAGAATGAGGGAATCAGCTTCTCTCTGCTCACAGGGCTGAGAGAACAGACCAAATCCTGTCTCCCAAGACCAAAAAAGAAGAAAAACAGCACCTATTTTTAGGAGACATCTCACCTTTGTGATTGAAATATAGTTCATTAGGATCAGATGATTCCTTGGCTGCCTGGGGGTTTCGGCTGCATTTTATTTTCAGCTGAAACTGCAAAGTATCAATTTCTGTGCCTTCTTCATCTCCTGGAAAGGGGAGAACAGCATGAGCCTCTATGGAATCACACTTCTGCTCAGTTTACACGGCCCTGATTTCCTGCTTCGGGGGAAACCTTCAATATTTCTATTTGATCCGAGACTCTCACCTTGGTTTCTATATTCAAAGAGTCTAGGGTCAGCTCGGATAGGGATGAGGCCCAAGCGATGAGCCAGGATTTCATCCTGCACAATGGATGTGTTGTTGTACACAAAGACTTTCTCTACAGCCATCGTCGGCACCTCGGGGAGACAACAGATCAAGTCAGCATAAGATGACAGTTGAACTAATGCCAATAGAATATCCATCTAGAGTGTCCCTTCTCTCTCACAAATAAGTGCCCTACAGACTCTTTTCCAGGCTACGCAATATACCCTTACACCCAATATACCCTCTTCCCTGTTTTTTTTTTAAACAAACGATCACGAGAAGTGAAGAGCAGGTTGATCCACAGACGCTACCAACAGCACCCTTAAGAGCAACAAGCGCTATCGCTCATGCTTCTAAGGCCCTAACGCTCTTTGGGCTCCTGGCGGGCTTGCAGAACCAATTTGCGCTTCTCTTCCAAACCCAGAAGCGGTCCGCAAGGGCTGACATAAGGCAGGACCCTCCCCACCCCCCATCACTCAAGTCCCCCCGCTCCTAGGCCGGCACCCCCAGGCCTTCCCCGCAGCTCCCCGCACCGCGCCGGCAAGCCTCGGTCCCTGCCCGCCCCCCGCCTGCCCGCAGCGGTACCTCGGCCAGCAGGATGCGGCGGAAGGCGTTGGCGATGGCGGCGTCGATGCCCACCATGTCGAACTCCAGCGCGCCCTCCTCCTCGCGGATTACGTCCACGCGGAACGCCTGCACAGGCCACGCGCCGTGGGTCACGCCGGGCCCCGCGCGCGGGCCCCGACCCCCTTTCCCCCCTCAACCGCCCCAACCGCCGGCGGAGCTCACCCACCTCCTCGAAGCGCCGCTGGTCCCAGGCGTCCTCGTAGCCGGGGTAGTTGCCAGGGAAGTCGGTGGTGTGGACCTGCAGGGAGGCAGACAGGCGGGGCCGTGAGGGGGGCCACGGCCGTGAGGGGGAGGCCGGGCGCCCCCCGCCGCCCCGCCCCACTCACGTTGCGGACGCCGAACTCGCCCAGCACCACGCGGTCCCGCATCTCGTCGGTGCCCCGCTTGGCCGCCATGGCCGCCGCCGCCAGCGGGGGGCGGGGGGGGCGGTGCTCCCCGGCACGTGACGGGCCTCAGCCCGCCCACGCGTGGCCTCGCCGCGCCCGGGGAGCACGGCGCTCCTCCGCCGCCGGCCAGCCCGGAGTCCCTGCAGCAGCGCATTCCTCCCGCCCGCCCTGCTACCCGCCCCGCGATCCCCCCTCTCTGTCTTGTCGTTCCCCCGCTGCGCCCTTCCCCGCTCTGCGCCACGCACAAGATGGCGGCGGCGCCCACCCGCCCTCGCGCGGCCTCGCGAGAGCGTGCCCCTCGCCCGCTAACGTCACATCCGGCTGTTCTGCTGCTGGCGAGCGGTAGCAGCCAGCGCGGCGCGGGCCGGGCTGGGCACTATGTCCGCGCCGGGGGCGGCGGCGGGTGGCGGCAGGAGCGGCGCCGCCGACTGGGGCGGCTTCGAGGACAACATGCAGGTGGGGCCGGGCCGGGCCGGGCCGGGGGTGGTGGCGGCGGCGGCGCTGCGGGGCCGAGCGGGCGCTGAGGCTGTCTGCCCCGCCGCAGGGTGGCGGCTCCGCCGTCATCGACATGGAGAACATGGACGACACGTCGGGCTCCAGCTTCGAGGACATGGGGGAGATGCACCAGCGCATGAAGGAGGAGGAGGAGGAAGAGGCGGAAGGCGAGGCAGGGGCCGCCGAGGAGGAGGACGGAGAATTCCTGGGCATGAAGGGGCTGCGGGGGCAGCTGGGCCGGCAGGTGGCTGACCAGGTGAGCGCGGCCCCCTGCCGCCCCCAGCCCCGGCGGGCCCCGCCTGCCCGGCCTGCCGCCGCCAGCTCCCTTCTCTCCGCAGATGTGGCAGGTGGGGAAGAGGCAAGCCTCCAGGGCCTTCAGCCTCTATGCCAACATCGACATCCTCCGGCCCTACTTCGACGTGGAGCCCGTCCAAGTGCGCGCCAGGTGGGCAGGGCCCGGCCTGGCCATCTCCACCGGGGGGCATGGGGGAACGGGAGGGCCGGCAGCTTTTTGTCAGCGAGAGGCTGACTGTCCCCCCCAAAAGCAAGCAAGCTGGGGTGGGCTGGCAGCAAGGCTCAGATATGGGGAAACTGTCCCAGTGTCTTTAATGAGGCCCCCCAGGTGGGCTGGCAGCCCTGTCACTTGTCACCCGGCATTGCTGCTCAGGGCAGAAGAAGGGGCTTTGGGGCATCTTCAGCCTTCCGCTACTCGGGTGCATCATGTGGGTTCTGTTGGGTTTGCAACGCAGCTGCGTCCAAAAAGGCAAAGTTTTGGGAGGCTGGATGATGAAAGGTGCTTTTCCTTCCTGCTGTTCTGTCAATGATCTCTCATCCCTGAGTGGATCCCTAAATGTTTTCATTGAATCCCCCCCAGCAAAGTTAACTCATTGACAGTAAGGTTCTTCTCCTTTAGTTACCTTACGTGACCCTTTAGAAGGAATCTCTGTCCCCCAAGGCCTGTGACCACAGCAGAAAACACTGGTAATGGGTGTATGGGATCTTTTATTTTTGAAGCATTTTATTAACCATCCTGTTGTCCTCCCTGCTCCTGATGTCATTCCCTGCTTTGCTGTGATGCAGACTGCTGGAGTCCATGATTCCTGTAAAGATGATTAATTTCCCACAGGTGAGTTCCCTCTTGCTGAGTCAGATTCCATGGCCAAATGAACGTGCCACAGACACCTTGTAAAACTAAAGTAGTCCATGTTATTAAGGACCAGAGTTTGTTAGGTTTTCATCTCCCTGAAAATATTGGTAAACCCTTTCCTGTGGTTGTTCCAAACCCTGATCTGCTACCTTTAGTGCTGGTACAGTTCTAAACTTCTAGACTTCACACACACCAGACTCCTCACCACACAACCTATTCTGCTTGGCTCCTGCCAACAATGGCCTTTCTGTTACTTCTCAGACAGACAGTTGATAAACTTCATCTAGGGCACTTCTCGCATCAGTTGGGGTGGGGAGCACTAACCAAACCCTCCCTGATCTGTCTCCTCCTGTAGAAGATTGCAGGCGAGCTTTATGGACCCCTCATGCTGGTTTTCACACTGGTGGCCATCCTTTTGCATGGGATGAAGACCTCGGACACCATCATTGTACGTGACGTCTCAGTGATAAGTTGTAGTTTGACCGGGCTCTGGATTGCTATAGTGACACTAGAAAGGGAGAGGAAACCTCTTCCGTGACTGAATAGCATCTTGCTGAAAAGCAGGTTGATTTGAGGAAGAGCCTGTTGGTTTGGGGATGGGAGGAAGGATGCATGAGAAAGTCTTGATGCTCTGCTGCTGGGAGAGCTGGGTTGTCAGTCACATGGTAGCCTGGGTGCTGCTAGCCAGCTGTTTGATAATGCCTAGAAAGGCTCTGGGAACTCTCTGTGGTGGAATGTGGGTGTTAGCAGGTCACTTGGAATGATAGAATAGAATTTATCTCAGGCTGGAAGGGACCATTGAGTCCAACTCCCTGCTCCTTGCTGGAATACCTAAAACTAAACCACACGACTAAGAGCATCGTCCAGATGCTCCTCCTCACTTCTTTGAGTCCTCCTCATCCTGACACTGTCTCCACAGAGGGAAGGCACACTGATGGGCACAGCCATTGGCACCTGCTTCGGTTACTGGTTGGGCGTCTCCTCGTTCATCTATTTCCTGGCGTATCTGTGCAACGCCCAAATCACGATGGTGCAGATGCTGTCACTGTTGGTATGTACAGGTGGGGATGCTCCAAGGTGCAGGTTGGCTGCATGGTGTTCCAGCATGAGGGTGGCCTATGAGCTCTTCGCAGAGAATGGGAAAAGTCCTTGTAAATTGGTGGTCCCAGGTGACTCCACTGGGACAACCTGGAATTCCAGGATACTCTTCTGACCTGCCCCATCCCAGGCACAGCGACAACACAAAAAGGCAGTTCCTTCGTGCAGGTCTCCTGCTTTGCACTTCCTGATCTGAGAGTCTGGTGATAAAAAACCAGGAGATTCCAATTTCTCTGGAATCAGAGGCTCTTTCCTCTTTTTCCCAGGTTGTGATCTCTGACATCCCTGTGAATCCTTCAGACAGATTATCTGGGTGTGAGCTGCTGTTAAAATTGTTGTGCTGGTTGACTCTTTGGCATTAAATGAGTGGTTTGTGAGGCTTTGCCTTGGTGAAGCGTTGCAGGAATAGGCTGCTCATGCCCTTGATCAAGGGCCCTTTGTGTGGGACTGACACTTGTAACATAGACATTTTTGTTTTGTCAGGGCTATGGCCTTTTTGGACACTGCATCACTCTCTTTGTCACGTATAACATCCACTTCCACTCCCTCTTCTATATCTTCTGGTTGGGTGTTGGTGGACTCTCTACACTACGAATGGTAAGGGACAGGCAGCCTGGGGCCCTCCTCTTCTAGGGACAAAAAAGGGGAGGGGAAGTGTTGTTGGCTTTCTGTTCCTTGGGCCAGGCAGTTAATTTCACAGCCAGTTAGGCTGCTGTGAAGAACAGCCTGATGCTCTTTGGTCATTTGGCCACTGGTGTATGGAGGTGACACTTGGCTTAATATCCTTGCACATTCTAACAGCTGCAGGAGGTTTGCTCCCTTACAGCCCCTGCTGCCATGGAGAGCCATGCCTGAGCATCCTGAACTTTTGACAAGGTTTACCTACATGAAACAAAGTCAGATTAGTCTGAATTTGGTGATGCAAACTGCAAAACAGACTCTGAGCAGTGTTTCCACTGGCTCTTGCTGCTTGGCCCGTCCTCCTCTGTGCTCCTGACTGCAATGCCAGAGGCTCAGGTAGCAGCTACCTTGTCTCTAATCTCCTCCTCTCTCCTAGGTTGCTGTGTTGGTGTCACGCACTGTGGGGCATACGCAGCGGCTCATCCTGTGTGGGACCCTTGCTGCTCTGCATATGCTTTTCCTCCTCTATCTGCACTTTGCTTATCACAAGGTGGTAGAAGGTAAGTAAGGGCAATACGAAGACCTATCCTGTTAGATCTGGGGAAGAAGAGCAGCTTTTTGTTCTCTCTGAGAGAAAGGATGGATAGTTTGGATCTGACCTGAGGGCATTTGTGCCAGTTTGCAACCCAAAAGTGACCAGCATTAGCTTTATTAGAGGAAGCTGTCAAAGTAGGACAGCAGGTAGGTGTGGGGTAGTCTCTGTGCACTGAGTTTTAGTACTTAAAACCTAAGTTGTGACGCAGGATGCTTATTCTTTCCCCACAAGTGAAGTGTTACAGCACTAACTGTTCTTGCATACAGATGTCCAATCCCTTCCTGAATCTTGCTGAGGTCAGGTTGCTTTCCTCTGATCAGGAAATGTGTCATAAGTCTCTCTCCTTTGTGTAATACCTTTTTTTATGTTGTGTTGCACAACACTGATAGCAGAAGCTGCATCTTCCCCAGTCAGTGCCATTTACCAGGCTATACATATTCAGGTCTCCTTTTTTTTTTTTTTTTTTTTTTTTAAATAAAAGGCAAGCAAGCCCCTTTCTGACTCTAGGCAGCCAGATCTGTTCATGGTATTGCAGCTAAATCTGTATAATTTGGGGTTACAGCACAGCATTACAAATCCTTTTAGATGTAAATACTGTTCTTTCCTGGATCCATTCTTATGGCGAAGGTTCTGAGCCCTGATCTGCAACTTTTCAGCAGATGAAATAAAAAATTGCTTGCAGTATATTTTATCCTTCAAGGATCTCCAAGACTGATTATCAGTCTTGAGAAGATCATTGACAGTAACTGGAGGCCGCTTGCATCGGCACGCATGTTTCCTGCCAAGCAGGGGTTATGTTCGCATTGCAGTGACAAAAAATCCACATTGCACCCCCAACTGCAGCTCCTGATGTGAGTCTGCAAATGTATCTCAGGATGAAAGCAAAGAATTGGTCTAAGAGCAAGGATTGTGCTGGGGTGAGGTGGGGAGGGGTTTTTATCAAGCTGCCTCAGCAGAGCAGTATCCCTGGCAATGACTGAATTCGGGTCAAATGGCGGGGAACTGGACCTGGTACCCTCCAAGTGAAAGGATCTATGTTCCTCTGTGCTATCTGCATCTGAACTAACTCTTGCCACTCTCCCCTTTTTTCTGTTCCCTGCAGGTATCCTGGACACATTGGAAGGACCCAACATGCTGCCCTTTCAGAGAGTTGCCAGAGACATTCCAGTTGTTTCCAATGCTGTATTGAACACAACAGCCAAAGCCGTTGCATTGACCCTGTAGTTTTACAGACTTGGACTTGCTTCTTTCACTACTTTCGGGGCTGCATAGGGCCATAATAACCTGCTGCCTCATAGGAACTGGACAGAACAGCAGGAAGAAGACTTGGTTTTGTTTTCCTGGACCTATCCTTTGGGTTGCAGTTTTGGGCAGCTGAGTGGACTGCACCTCAGTGACTCAGAAGAACTATGCTCTTCCCCCACCCAGGTCTGGGCTGTCTTGAGTAGAGTGGTTCTGTTGCCTGCATGTTTAGCTGGGATTTCCCAGCACAGTTGTCTCTTAGCCCTCTTTCTGCTTGCTGATGTAACCCCAGGGTTATCTGCCCTGTTCCTGTCCTGAAGAGGGAAGAATTAAATTGACGTTGGTGCTGAGTGATGTCTTACATTTGAGCCTACTTGTGTAATGGGAGAGTGGTGTTGGGTCTCTTTGCCTTTATCTGTCCTGTTCTAGACTCAAAGCAGGATTCTTTGCAATTTTCTGCTGTCCTGCTTCAAATGATCTGTCATACGTGGCCTGTCTTGGGCACCTTTTCTGTAGCCCAAAAGGCACAGGAACTTCGGTTTCTCTGGAGATACTCAGGAACAGCACAATGTTTAACCACATTCTCTTCCTTGTCATGTTCCAGATTAATCCCGCTCTTTTTACTCTGTCCAGGCTGCTACCACACCTCACCATCCCTTGTCCTGTGTATGTCAGAAATTTATCTGTCCCCATGCTTCCACAGCACCTCTTGTTCTTATCACCCTTCTTCCCGTGTTGCTCCGTGGGACAGCAGTTCTGACTGCAGGGGCAGCATGTTTGTGCATGGTCTTCTATGGATATTTCTATTGAAGAGGCCAGTTCACCTCAGCTCACTCTCATGCAGCTTGCTTTCATGTCTTCCAGCCGCAGGACTGTCACCCCATTGCTCTGAGCAGGAGCAGCATCCTGCTCCCCCAGACATGTAGTCTGCTGTGTACCATCTGGCATTTCAAGCTGAGTCTAGGCCTTATTTCTGAAAGGGCTCCTGGAGCCTTGAGAGTCTGTGGCAAACTCTTCTCCAGCATTTCCATTAAACAAGGGGAGAAATGGGGGAGTCTATAATGGTAATAGAGTTGACACATATATCTCCAGCACACTGATGTAGGAAAGCTCCAGTAAGGATGGGGAAGCAAAGCAGACCCACCTAGGTTTCCTTGCACTGCAGTAACTCACAATTGTGTAGTTCACATGTAGCCTTCCCTCACTGCTCTAACTTGTACTGGTCCAAGAATGGAAAGCTGTTAGCTGCTATCTGGCTTTCACCTTCTCTCTTCCCTGTAGCTCTGGATGACTGGGGAGAGGAGCCACTCAGAGAAGTTCACCCTTATGCTCGGGCTGGGAAAAAACCCAAGAAGTTCCCCCATCTTGGTGTACCCACAAGTTAGCTGTGCACAAGGCAGATGGCATGTCAGAACTGCACTCTTTGCCCCCTTGCTTATATTAGTGGGAGAGGATGCAGCTGTAGTGGCATTCAGACTAGTGCCAAGGTGCAATGAAAGAGAAAGATAGCACCAGCTACTGTCAGGCTGATCATCTGCTTCAGTTAAAACAAAAATGTCACCAGGTAGGACTTGTGCATTTTCAGTCACAGACCTACTTTCCACTGTTCGCTTATTCCCAAGTTCATAATTCATTCCCCTTCCAAGGGCAAGAAGCTTGTCTGCTAACAAACACATACATACTAGACATGTTGTCTCATGCTAGTCTCCTGCCCCCCTTCCTTGGGAAACATTTTGGCTGAAGAACACCACTCAGATCAAGCTGTTTGGGGGAATCAAATTGATTATTTGGGCTAGTAGTCTCCACATCTTTTTTTGTTTGACCAATTAAACCACTTTAAGCTCCTAGAATTTCCATTACTTTCAAACTTGACAAAATGGAAGTGTGAGTTTGTAATGCTGCGTGATTCCGGTACTTCCCTCTTTATAATTCCACAGGAGGTTTGTTTCCAATTTGCACTTCTTGCCCTGGCAGCCTAGAATGGGTCTGTTTTTCTTGATGCAAACTCTTCAAGCACAGGCAGAGGGGAAGGGAAGGAGAAAGAGATAATTGTCACTAGAATAAGTCCAGCCAAGAAGAAAAATAATTCTGTGCCAAATGCTATCACTGCTGGTCTACAGACACTGTCAGAAAAGAGCAGTGCTCCCCTCCCACAGCTAGCGACTTGGCTAAATCAGAGGAATGAAGCTGCACCCTGTGTTTTCACTCAAAGCACAGGAGAGAGCAGTGAGCAAACTCTTAATGCTTCCCCCGTGCAGTTTGTCACGTTGG
This sequence comes from Gavia stellata, assembly GCF_030936135.1. Lineage (NCBI taxonomy): Eukaryota > Metazoa > Chordata > Aves > Gaviiformes > Gaviidae > Gavia > Gavia stellata. Next base: position 20,677,864 of record NC_082595.1, read on the forward strand.
CTGGGGACAGATGACCAGGGTGACAACCAACCACCGTCTCAGAAGCTGTGGGACTTGCACTGCTCCAGTTCTTCGGCCCTGATTAATTTTCTGTGCAGCAGCAGCTGGAAGCTGAATTGTTCTGTACTGACAGAAATTCAGCACTCAGCTGAGAGCTTGAGTATCTCCTTTTGCTGACAGAGAGGGATGCACTTTTGCAGAGAAATGCATCTGTGCTGCAGTTCCAGGAAGCATGCTGAGCACGCAGCCTTAGTAAAGTCCTTGTGGGAGGGCATCTCTTAGCGCTTACTCAAGTCCTCTGGTTATCAGAACAAGCCTTATAGCCATATCATGCCAGACTATCTCTGCCTTTGTTTCCTGCTATGGCTCTTGCAACAAATCTAAAGTAATTTTCTCCCTCCTCCCTTGCAGCAAATCTGAAATAATTCCCCCACCATCACCTTTCCCTTTTGAGGAAGGGTAGCTCTGTGAGAACTGTAAAAGCCCCTTTTTACTAAAGCTGAAATAAACATATAAAGCTGTCAGATTAGAAAGAGGAAGGTAAAATGTATATTAAAGCATCTATGACCACCTCCTCTCCTCTGCAGTACCTGGGAGTCCAACCCTTCTTACAGTCCATCCTTGTTGCACTAATTGTCACCTTAGTTGTGTTTTGGGTTACAGATAGGCTGTTTCTTCTCACATTTGTTTTGTTTCTTCTCGCATTTGTTTTCCTTCCTGTGTCTAGTCTCACTCTAGCTGCTCCTCATCCACTGTTTTTCTCTGTTTATGTGTTTGCTCTTAATGGCATCAGTCTGGAGTCAACTCTCATTCCTTGTGCCCCCAGTAGGTAAATAATAAACTACCTTCCTCATACCTGCCGGGTAACTGCACATGACAAGGAAGCTATATCCAGTTCTTCACAAAATACCACTGCCAAATTTCTCTCTGCGTAGCCCTTAATTAGGTTTAGTAAGCCAAAGCTTTGGACCATTAGCTCCTGTGACACTTTTCCTGTACTTGAGCATAAAGCAAGGTAGGATGCTTGTCTCCTCCATGTGCTCTTGCTCCTGACAACAGGCAGTGAAGATGCCAGCACTAGGGCATCTTCATCAGTGCTTCCTGGCTGCTGCTTTCAATTGAAGTGGGACATGTCCCAAGGGCTCTCCTCCAAACACCTCTCTAATAATAGCCTGTTTAATGAAGCATGGGTTAATTAGTGCCTGGAGGTAACTGCGAGGTGAGACTGAGTGCAGTTTTCCAGTCAACCTGTACAGATCAGCAGCTGGTATTTTCTTGGTCACCGCCCTGCCCACCACCCTGACATCCAGCCTCTGCCCCTCACAGGCCTGCAATACGTAGGATCCCATTCTCACCTGGACCATTTAATGTGAGCTTAGCGATCAGTTGGTCCTTTTATGAAAGCCATCATCTGTATAACAGCTGGATGCTCATAGCTGCTGCTCATATCCCAGTGCAGATGTGTTCCAGGCCAGCGGTCTGGTCTTGGCGCAGTTTGCAGGTACAGTATCAAGCCCATGCACCCCTGTGCAACAGGTAAACAGAGGGGTGTGTAAATAGCTCTAGAGAACAGCAATGGATTACTGAAAGGGCATGGTGACACCTACACTGTAAATTAGATGCTGCAGACAAAGTCTTAAAGGTGACATCTGAGTCCAGCTTCTTATCTGCTGCTCCCCTTGTCTCATTCAGGACCTCATTCAGGGGTGACCTGCTCCTCCATTTCAATGGGGGAGAATTGCTTCATGTCCCACTCCACATCCTACTTTTCCCCTCACTTACCATCCCCTCTCTCCCACCCCAGCCTGCAGACCAAGCAGAGGAGCCTGGGTTTGTCCCAGAGTTACCCACCGGACTGGAATTCATTTGAGCGCTGCTGTGTGCAGCAGCCAGATTAGTTACGTGCAGAAAGCTGCCTACTTAGGCGGTTTAACCTAATTTCTGCATCACTGGCTTTCTTTTTCAGCTCAGTGGAGTTGAAAACACAGGGGCCCTGCTTCCTATTTCTCTCCAAAAACAGGATTACCAGATGGGGGGAGAAAAGGGACAAATCCCTCTGATCCGTACCTGCGAATTAGTAGGGGGCGAGGTACGCCCCTCACACCTCAGGTCAGGCTGAGGGTGAAGGCTGCCGGCTTGCAGGGATATGGAAGCCTGCAGCGCTTCCCCAATCCTCCACCTTTCACCAGCTGCTCCAAGCACCAGCTTCCTGAGCCCTCAGCCACCAAGAGCGGTTCAGACCGACCTCACCATTAAGTCATGGGTCCAAGCCCGAGGTGTAGCCAGTTTAAGCATAAACGTCACTGAAGCTGGCGGGAGACTGCTGCTCCTCAGACCAGGAAGCACGCAGACTAGGCCATGGCCCGATGGCTTTGGCCCCTTCCCCAGGTGGGAGCGGGGCCGGCAGGGAGAGCCCTTCCCAGGGGCTTCTCCCACCCTCCCTCCCCTCCTGCGCCCCCTCAGCTCCTGGGACACAGCCCCCGCCGGCCTTGGCCCCGCCATCGCCTCAGGGCCGCGGGCAGGAGCTGGCGGGCACCGGCGCTGCCCCTCACGGGCTTCGAGTGACGCCGCGACCCAAGATGGCGGCGAGGCACGGCGGTGTGGGATGGGGGTTCCCGGGGGGTCCCGGGTCCCACCCCACCCCGCCCGCTCCCTTCCGCGAGGAGGCGGCCCCGCCCGGCAGCGGGCCGAGGGGAGGGCGGCAGGCGGCGGCGGCCCGCCCCGGGCGGTAGGAGGGCCCAGCGTGGCGGCAGGGAGGAGGCGGGGCGGCCCGGCAGGTGCGGGCGGAGCGGGGCGGGGAGCGGCGGGGCTGCCCGCCCCCCTCCCGGCGATGCTGTCGCAGCGGGGCGGCGCGGCCCGGCGGGGCTCAGAGCCCGGCGCCGGTCCGGATTAGCCCCCGCCGATGGCTCCCCCGGGTCTCGGCGCCCGCGGAGGGGCGGCGGCCCCGCCGGGTGTAGCGGGGCGGCCCGGCGGCCTCCGGTAGGGCTGCGCGGTGACGCCTCCGGGGCCGCGGTGGGCCGGGCCGGGACTGCCCGGCGGCAGCGGCGGCGGCGGCGTTGGCCCCCGCCCCGCCCCGGCCCGCAGCGCGCAGCGCGGCTCCCCCCGGCGCCCAGCCGCCGCGACGGGATCGGCGGGCTGCGGCGGCGGCGGGCGGCGGGCGGCGGCTCCCCGAGCGGGGGAAAGATGCTGCCGGGGTCCATCCAGATCTCCGGGGAGACGCTGTCGGGGGCGGAGATCCGGGACATCTGCGAGAGCCTGCGGGAGAACTCGGTGCGGCTGCTGTCGCTGCGCGGCTGCCAGCTCTCCGAGCGGGACTTCGGGCACGTCTGCCGAGCGGCGGCCGAGTCCCGCTCCCTGGCCCAGCTCAACCTCAACCTGGGCATCGTCTCCAACATCAACCGCGTCAAGCAGCTGGCCGAGGCCCTGAAGACAAACCGCTCCGTCCAGTCCCTCTTGTGAGTACAGCGGGGCGGGGGGCTGCGGGGGGTGCCCCGGCCCCCTCCCGGGCAGGGACGGGTCTTTCGGGGGCTCGCAGCTCCGGCTCAGCTGCTGAATCTACGTCTCGTCGGAGGAAAAACACCTCTGGGGTTGCAGAGGGTAACCCCTCGCCCTTCACCCGGCTGGGAGGGAGCTACCTCTGCCCCGCCGGCTGGGCACGGCCTTGGCTTTCCGCCCGTCACCTCCAAGCAGGGTTGCCCCGGTGTCGGGGGCTGCCCCTGCCTCACTGGCATCCCCTGCACCCTCTCGTTCCAGCCGGGACGGGAGGGTCACCGTAGCGGCTGGCTGACCCTCACAGCACAGGCTTCCCAGCGCTTTTTGCCCACCTGGGGTTAGGATTTGTCATGCTTCTCATTTCGTCTGCTTCTCCCTCCCCATCGGGTTAATTAGCACTCAGGAAGAAGGCTGCTTAGTAATTTTCCCTTTTACCTGCACAGCCTCCATGGGAGTCCCCTGACAGATGCAGGCTTGGCCCTCCTCAACCCTGCTCTCTCCATCCACCCCTCGCTGGTGGCTCTGGATCTAGGAGACTGCATGCTGGGTGATGAAGGCATCAACCTTATCTGTGGGCTCCTGCCACCTGACGGGGCTAAGTCCGGTAAGCACCAGGGGTTGTGGGCTGCACAATGACCAGTGGAGCTTCACATGGAGCAGATGCATGCAGCAGTAAATCCTCAGCCCTGGAGGAGACAGGCTGTGTAGTTTGTTTGGGCTGATGAATTTCTTTCCCCAACTTAAGTAAAGCAGAAAAGCAATAGAGGAGCCATTACCTTGGGCAGGCATGGGCTTTCTGCTATTGATCTGTCCTGCTGGCAGTTTGGAGCTCAGGGACCAACAGGTTGCTTCTGGTTCATGACAGGAGCATTTGAAACTGGAGGAGGGGACAGCTTGGACTTTGAAGCTATTATTTTGTGTTTGCGTGTTGATAATGACCGTAGATAAATATATGGTGTGCCCCCATCTCAGCACTTGGCTTTATTGTCAGTGCCTGAGAATTGTCCGTGCTTGCAAGTGCACTCTGTGAATGTGTAGTTGCATGGTCATAGCCTTAGTGCCAAGACTCAGGTCTTTGCTGGGGATGATCTTTGGTGGTCAGAGGCCAGTGGGCTAGTTAAGCTGAGAGCTGGCATGTGCTGAAATAACACCACCCCTCTCTCCTGACTCTCAAAGTGCTTTCCACCTCTCCCCAGCACCTTCTCCTCTGTGTGCTCACAGTGCCACTGATGCTGTTATCTCTGCTGGCCACCCCTCCCAGGGGCAGGCTTCAGAGCCTACTGTCCCTGTTATCCTCTTTCCAACCTGTCACCTTGTGTCACCTCCTTCTCCTGGTCAGTCACCTTGCACACCCCTTACTTGTTTCCATTGTGTTTGCTATTTAGGGTAAGGAAGGACACAGGTTGGGAGAGCAGAGAAGTGGGGCAGTCACAGCATGGGCAAATGAAGGGCTACTGCTGAAGGCAGTGAAATATTTCAGTGATCAGGGAAATATGTGATGACATATTAGCCTGTCAGAGTACAGGGAACACGACTCAAAGCTGTTCTGGTTAGCTGGACTGGTTCCCCTGAGGCTGCTTTGGTGACCCTAAGGTTCTGGTTTGGCTTCTCTCTTCTCCAGGCCTCAAAGAGCTAACGCTGAGCGCCAACCCTGGTGTCACAAGCAAAGGCTGGGGACGCCTGGCCATTGCAGTGGCTCACAGCTCACAGCTCCGCGTGCTGAATCTGGACTACAACCCCCTAGGTAAGCTGGGGGCACAGGGAGGAGGAACAGGGGACGCTGCACTCCTGTCTCTCAGTATTTGTGTGATTTGCACTGGTGGGTGGTGGGGGACCGAGCTCTAGAAGAGCGGCAGAGCATCACCAGCAGGATGAGGCAGTTTCTTGCATAGGTCCCTTCTGGTCCCCGGCAGCAAGTTCACCCTGCCAGGTGCCCTCAGCTGTAGGGAGAGCCAGCCTTGCTGCTCTGGTTGTGTGAGGTGGCCACGTGCCCTGAGGGGAGGTGCAGAAAGGAGATTGTGCCTTGCGCACTCCACCGCCTTTGTCGTCACGTTTGACCCTCCATGTCTCCCCTGTTCCTGAAGCCCTGGGCGCTGATGCTGGCTTGGCAGATGCAGTATGTCCCTGAGCTCCCCCCTTCATCTTCCCAGCAGAACAGGGAGGAGGAAGAGAGCCTGGCATTTGTTGTCATAGAAACCAACTCTTACCAGCTCTGCTGCAAGGTGGTGAGGAGACGGGGCCATGTCTCCCTGATGATCAGCAGGGTGCTCCCCTCCTCACCCCGTCTGGAAACAGAGCCTCCCTCCAGGTCCTGTCTGTCTGACCAGGTACCTTCTCTTGGGCAGGAAAGGCCCCAGGGTGTTATCTGACAGCAGCCTGGGTTTTTTTCCAAGAGAAGGTGTCACAGTTATATGGTATGTTGGCACTCACTGGGGAATGTCAGGAGAACACACTGGAGTCTTGTCTCTTCATCAGCATCAATCTTTAATGCTCCTGGTCCTGCTGTGTCCACCCCCAAAAGTCTGCTCCTTTTCCAGGGAGGCAGTCCGTCAGCTGCTGCAGAGTCCTCTGTCCAGCTCCAACCTCCCCCTAGACTGAGGTATTCAGCTCCTTATTCTGCATCTGGGATGCCTTACAGGGACTGTTAAAGGCCCTCGCATCCTTGAGTAGGAAGGAGATATGGGAAGATATCATTCCTTGGGGAATAAAAGGTTTCACTGTGTTCCTTCATGTTCCCCTGATAATCTGTGACTGTTCTCATAACCGCAAAATGGTGCACTTTTACTTTGTCTCTTTTCCCAGTTAACAGCTTTTTTTCCCCCCCAAGGTAACTGAGATTTGGAGGTTGCCTGATGGCAGAACTACTCAGGGGATGTTTCCATGACAGCCCCAGACCCATGAGGGCATGTGGTATTACATGAGGGAAGGCAGGCACTGCTGACAGCCCTGGTTTGCTTCTCCCACAGGTGACCAGGTAGCAGGGATGCTCGCCGTCGCTGTGGCCTCCAGTCGAACCCTCGAAGTTCTGGACTTGGAGGGAACAGGACTTACCAACCAGTCAGCCCAGGTATGAGAGCCTACAGTTATTCTACAGCATCACTGACGTCTCAAGGGCATAGATCTTGGCCATCTATAGATGCCCTAGGACCTATACCTGCTTCCATCCCCCTCCCCGAGCCTACATGCACCTCTTTCCCTCCCTGTGCCTGGGGGTGCTGTTGCTTCACCCTGTGGCATTTGGCCACAGGAGGAGCTCGTAAGCCATAGCTCTGACCTGGAGCTCCTGGACCTCCCTCAAGTCGGCAGGGAGAAACACATGGCTCTATTTGTAGTTTGGTTTTCTTGGAAGAAGTAAGGGGTTGGACTTGTGACTAAGGATCAGAGCTAAAGCTCTGTGGACAGATAGGGGCCAAGGCATAGTAGCACAGGCTCTCCTTTCAGAGCCCCAGCTCCCAATGTTAAGAGGGGACTAGCCTGGATACGTGGCAGCAACAGGGTGTACAGAAGTCCCTTCCTCTTTAGATAGAGCCGGGAAATCCAGGCTCGGCTCTTCCCACAGAAAGATGGGAAGTCCTCAGGCTCTCAGAAAGCCTGGCAAAGGAAGGTCAAGGCCAAGGGAAGGTAGAGGTAAGAAGAGGAGGGCTGGAGTTTGCAGGGAGACAGAGCATTTAAGCTCTTTCTGCTCAGCCTAGCTGCTGTTTGTGCTGCTTGTCAGTCTGTTTATCTCGCTCTCTGCCCAGACCTTGCTGGACATGGTAGAGAATTACCCCACAGCCCTACGGACACTCATCCTGGCGGAGAACAACATTAGTCCCGAGCTGCAGCAGCAAATCTCTGACCTGCTCTCAGAGGGTGAGGAAGAGGAGGAGACAGAGGCTCGCGAAGTCACAGCCAGGGAGAAGAACCCCTGGATCTGCCAGAACAGTAAGAGCTCTGGGACCTCGGCTGCGGGCAGGGGCTAACAGGCAGGAATTGGGGTGTCTGGGGTGTTTCCAGTGCCACTGGTCTCTCGTGGTGGGGTTGGTGAATGGGTCCTGTCCCTTCTCCCTGTGAACTGGAATCCAGACAGCTTCCAGGCGTGACCTTCACGTTAAATAGCGTTGGGCTGAGCAGCGCTTGGAAAGGCAGCCTCCAAGGACAATGCAGCTGCTGCAAAGAGTGGAAACGGTACCTCTGAGGCATTTTCCCTGATGCTGCAGGAGCAAAATCTTTGTGCAAAGTCTTAAAACTCAAGGGCAGGAGCATTAAAGATTTCAGGGGCCATTGCCAGATATCCTAGCCAAAACTCGTGTAATTCCTCACTGTTTCCAGAACCTCCCTGCAATCCACACAGCATCAGCTATTCCCATCTCTGCGTCCCAAATGCGTGAAGGGTTAGCCAGGTGCCACAACCTGTCTGTTGCTTGTAACAGAAAAAAAGGTACATTATGGAGATAGCAGTAGCCTGTTGTGTATTGTTTGTATACATGATATTGTATATTGTCATGCCTACTTTGTGATCCTGCTGGTTTGGGGTTCTTCTTTTACCTTTAGTTGTCCTTCTCCCCTCCCAATTCTCGTATCGGACTAGCAGCAGACAAGCACAACCACTCCCTGGCCCTCAGAACATCTGGATCCTCATTTATTAGAGCCATAAAAGTCGTTTACTGACAGCTCTGGCCAAGTTTTGGACCCAGTTTCCAGAAATTGATCCCCAAAATAGAGAACCCATGCAGCAGTTTTGAATGTGTAGGACTCTGGATCTGAAGCACACAGGCACTAAAGATCTCCTCCCTCACATCCAAGAAAAAAAACATTTTTTTTCTGTTTAAAAAGGCTTCTGGATGGGAAACTGGTACCATGCTGAGTTTCTTACTTGCTATGCATGCCCATCCTCCTTGCAGCTCATTCACTGGCCGTGGGGAGAGTCGCAACATTCCTGGCTGGCGCTCTGTGCTGTCACAGAGCCAGCAAGCTGCCCTCACCTTCTTGAGGCAGGCAGGGGAGGGCTGTACAAACCCTCCATTCATGCAGTGCAGAAAGTCAGATTTCCAGGCCTCTGCTGTCATAAAATGGCTGCTTGCCCACTGCGTTCCCGGCTCTTGGGAAGGCAACACCACGACCCTACGTGGGTTTGGTTGGCTTGCAGCCTGCCAGCCCATCCCACCTGGACACTGTCTCTCTATCTGAAAAGACACTTGGCAAGTGCAGATTTAAAGGTCTGCACAGGGCTGGGTAGGCACGGCTGGGTCAGCACAACCAGTATCACCTGCAAGTGTATGTGGGGAGAGTTCAGAGCTGATGTTCCTCTCGACAGCCAAGATCACAAATGCAGATCCCCACCCTGGGCTCTTGCTGCTGTCTCTGCCTTCCCCCTCCCCAAACATCGATTATGTTCTGCTGCGTGGCCAGAGTAGACCTAGTTACTACTTAATCTCACAATCCTCTCAGCAGTTCACTTCCCACCCTGTGGCGCTCTAATTCCTCACCCTCACTTCTGGATCTGGAGTACAGCTCCGCGCTCTCCTGCAGCCCAAACAGCTCATGTTTTTTTTCCTTTCTCACCACAGATTCCAGCTCCCAGATGGTCCTGATGACGTCAGGTCTCGGTGACAGCCTCTTAGCAGAAACAGAAATGTAGCTGGGCTACCCTGCCTGCTTCTGCCAAGAAGAGCACCGTGCCTGCTGGGCGATCGTGCGTCCGCCAGCCCCCCTGCCTCCAGCGGGCTGCCCCAGCGTCTTCTCACACATTTCACGTCCTGTTGAGGCCCCCCTCGGCTCTCTGAGTGCTGGAGCCCAGTCCGAGCGAATCTTTACACACATCCCTGTGTTGTCACGCGCCCCGTCGGCCGCTTGTGATTGTCCAGTCGCTGCATGTGTAGCTCACGCTGCCCTGCCTCCCCCCTGCACCTGGCTGTGCCCGCAGGGCGCAGGCTGTATTTATTCAGATGTGTATAAGAGATGTTCTTTCTATTGCTTGTACTGCTGTCGCGATGAGAGTTTTATAAAGGTCGCGGACGTGGCACCACTCACGGCAGCGTGAGCCTCCGTCACTCTGCGCCCCCGGTGGGCAGACGCCGCAGGGGCCGGCAGCTGCCCAGGGACAGGCGCAGGCAGGAGCCGTGCGGGGCGCTCGGAGCGCCGGCAGGGGGCAGCAGCCCCTCGCCCCGCTGCCCGCGCGGCTTGCGGGCTTTCTCCGGCCTTGGCAGGGGCAGCTTCTCCACGGCGCTCGCCCGGCCCCGGAGGGAGGTCGGTCATAGCCCAATTTGCTGTCCCCCAGGCCTTCCCTCTGCCCAGGAGGTAGAGGGCTGGGCTAGAGCCCGTCTGTAGGGAGCCTGGCACTAGCTGTCCACCCTCTGGTGAAGGCTTCAGCCCGCACCAGCGCTGCGGGTTGCACTGTTCGCCCAAGTGGCCCTTGCTGGAGCTAGGCAAGGAAGGTCATGTTTCAAGGCTCGGATTAGGCTGGAAGTTTAACTTGTGGCAGCAGCTGCTACTCAAGGGAACACAGAATAAAATCATTAATTATGGGGACAAAGAAACAAGAAACTCCTCCTCTGTTATGCTTTGCATACACCTAGGTCAAAGGCACAGGCAACATAACTCAGGAGATGGAGGAAATTTCATCACAGCCCTCTGACCTCTGCAGCACCATTCAACATGAAAAGGAAATGCTTCCAAATGTCCCTATCAGCATCCTACAGGAACTCCCTCTCTCTCATGTTTGGAGGGCTTCCTATCCAGGGTATGCCCAATCAAGCCCAAACCTCCCTCCCCACACAAAATACCAACACTAGCATTACAAAACTCTTATGAACTCCAGGGAGGGGGTATGGTACATGTTCCCACGTAACTCAGTTTCCGTAACGAAGAACTGATACTCTCACATGACTCAGAGCTGGGGCTTCAAGAAAACCAAAAAATATTAAAAGAATTAGCTATACCTCATCCTACTCTAAATCAGCATGTGGAGGTCTTTGCCAAGACACAGATTAGAGGGACAGCCAGCAAAATACTTGAAATGAGGTAGGCAGAATTTTATGAGTAACACTGAGGCTGCTTACAGCACAAGCTTCATTGCAGAGGTTTTGATAAGCCTAACCTTTACAGCCTTTAGGTAATGCGAAAGTTGCCCACATTGTTTTTTAATGTTTCTCAAAGTTGCCTGGTTAAAGAACCTGCCCTTTTTTTAAGCCACTGTCAGCTTCCGAGTCAAAAGTGACTCAAGTGCTGCTGTGAACAATAGATTCTGGTCTGTAGGCTCAGTCTGATCTTTGAGCTGACAGTCTACATTCAGACCCAGAGAGCAGTTTCCAGAGCTTGGATACAATTACAGAAATAAAACACCACTCATCCCACACATCACTCCTTGCCTGGGACTGCACCTCTTGATACACAGATGACTTGATTTGCATAAGCACCTTGAACCAGGCTGCTGCTAAAGTGGGCACTCAGGATGACCAGTGAATTCACAGCTTCCTGGAAAGCTTACAGGTCACAGGATTGCTCTCCCTGGGAAATCTAATGGGTGGCACACCCAGCAAACTTGGGACATTGTACCACAAGAGGCTCTGCTCCCTCACATGCTCAGGATCCATCTGGTCCAGGTCTTAACCAACAGAAAGAACACTATAGCCATTGCCACCTACTTTTAAAATAGTTTATTTCTGGTCTTAAAATATACATCAGTTTGAAAATTTCAGAAAAAAACCCACATTAGTTACAGATTAACAGTCTGGAGCTGGGACACTGAAAGTGGGGTCAGCTCAAGGCCCCAGAGCCAATACTGCTGGAGGTGAGCAGGAGTGCAGAGGGCAGGCACTGTGCCTGCCGGGAGAGGGCTCTGCTCCTCTTGAGGCCACTGCTCCCCCTCAACCTCTGCCAGCACCCTAATGCTGCAAAGCAGAAGTGTCTGGCAAGGAGCTGGGCACCCCTTTGCCACCCGTCTATTTCTCCACTGTTTTGCTTTTAAGTCTACCTTGACCAAAAGCAGAGGGAGGCTGGTTCTGCCCAGCACCATCAGCACCAGCTGCTTCAGCAAGAGTGGGTTTTGTCCCCTGACCAGCATGCCAGGATTCAGGGGAGATGGGGCTGAGCCCTGAGGGGCAATGCCTCCCCCTCTGCCCAAGCAGCTGTGCTGTCCCACAGGCAGGCCACCAGCAGCCTCAGAGCCAGAGGAGCTCACTCAGTGAGTATCCAACCCCAGGTGGTGTCCATGAGGCAGGAGCTGGCAGCTGCTGCAGGTACAAGCCCTCAGCAACACTGCAGAACAGAAGAAATGCAGCAGTGGAGTGGCTGATGACAGCAAATGCAATGACCCCACCACCATGTTCAGGACCAGGGAGATGAACACCCTGCAGGCTCAGAGGACGCTCCCACTCTCAGCACCAGTCTGTTTGCACAGGTATCAAGCGAAATACTGTAGTGAAATACTGAGTCCCACCTCCCTGCCAGAGGGTGGCATCCAGCTCCACAACTGTTTGAGGTGGGAAACAAGGTGAGCCTGCAGGCAGCAGCTCTAGCCAGGGTACATAAAGCAACCTACACAGCTGCCAGAGAGGCCTGCAGCTCCCTTTCACAGGCCCTGGAGCCTCCAGGCTCAAGCTGAAGCCCTAACTGGCCCCAGCTGCAAGCTGCAGGCCCTTTGCAGGAAGAGGGGTTTGGGGAGGGGAGCAGGGCCCCCAGGCAGCTCTTGCCTGCATGTCTTGCTGTAAGCATATGAATAGGAGCTCTCTCCTGGACAGAGGGCTGCTCTCCTACAACCCAGTGAAGAGCCCTCTTTGAGTAGTGTAGGAGAACACCACAAACCCAACTCAAAAACCAGACAGCAGGCTGAAGACAGCCAGCAGGATTTGAGTGGGACATGGCGCAGGGAACCAGGATATTCTCTGCCTCGCACCCCCTGGGAAGCCAAGAAAACACCAGACAGACGAGGGCACAGGACAAAATTAAAACAGGACACCTAGGCTTTGTAAGCCCTCAAAAAAATACTTACATCTACAGACCTCTCCCCTTCCCTCCCCCCGCAACGAGACACTGAGCACACAAGACTGAGAAAAGTCACATAATATCACACTACACTAGGAAAAACACACAGAGAGGCCATAGCCCGAAGGGGAGGCCTGGGACAAGTGCCAGAGGCAGCCTGGAGCCCCCCAGAGAAGGGGGCATGAAAGGAGACCCTGGCAAAGGGCTGCTGCTGAGCCTTGAGGTAGTGTGTCTACAGGGAGCAGCTCCTCAGCACCTGCCAGCCTTGCACTGAGCCCTGCCCAGAAAAGCCCAGTAGCATCCTTCACACCTTGCTCACCCGGGGCAAGACCTTGTCCTTGAGTTTGGAGGGGCTTCTGCAGGCTGGAGACCAGGATCAGAAGGAAGCACAGCTCAGAGCTGAGCCTCCTCAACACACCCTCAACGCAGGCATCGGCCCGGCTGCCAACGGCTGTGTCTGTTTATGCAGGGCGGGGAGAAATAAAAAACAATACACCCCAAAACCAAAGGCTTGGAAAGAAGAAAGAAGCCCACCCAAGAGCAAAGCATCAGCACCGTTCAAACAAAACAATAGCACAGAGAGCAGGGGAAGAGGTGTGAGGGAGGAGACACACAAACACAAACCCCAGTGCCTAGCAAGCAGTGCCTCCCAAAACCACCACAGCAGATAGGACCCGTGCCCCATGCCACAGCACCAGCATCCGTGCGTTGCCGCAGTGGGGGCTGGGTGCTGAGCCCAACGCACAAGTCAAGAGATGGGGACCTGCAGAGGCAGATTCTGGAGAACCACCCAGAGGGCAGCCAGGGAAAACAAAACCCAGCAGGAAAATGAGACACCAGCAATCCCAGCATATCCCCAGGGGCACACAGCCATCCGCTGGGAGAGTCTCTGTGCCCCACTCACAGCCCCTGGGGGCTCCCCGGGAATCAGACACCACCACACAGTCACTCTGCCCTGTTGGCACAAGTTAAAAGAGAGCAGAGCAGCTGTGGGCAACCAGCATGAGAGCACCCAGGGCCTCGGGTACCTGAGTGGGAAGGGGGAAGGAAGATGCGAGCATAACGAGGCACAGGCACCAGGATGAGGGGTACCAAGAACAAGCTCCGGTACAGGCACCAGTGTGAGGCTGTGAAGAGAGCTGCGAGTGTGCCGGGGCAGTGGGTGTGCTTCTGCACACTGTGTGCTAGTACTGTGGGTCTGAGGTGCTGGGGAACAGGGACCCCAGCTCTTCCAGGTAGCAAAAGAAGAGAATAAATATAAAGTTTCAGAGCAGAGCCTCCCCGGGAGGAGGGTACTAAGGGAGGTTTCTCCCTCAGAAGGTGGACAGATAGAGGCATCCCACAGCTCTGCAGCATGTAGCTGCTTCTTGCCCTGCCTCAGCTGAGAAGGTTGCCCTGCTCCTGGGCTTGCGTCAGACTGTCCTTGCGATGTAAGTGGTGGACTCCCATCCTCTTGGGGCTGCGGTGTGGCCGACTGAAGGGAGGCTTGACCCTGCCTTCTCCACTTTCCTCTTGGGCACCTCCTTGGTTGCTCTCCTTGCTTCCCTGGAGCAACATTTCTCTCTCCTCAGCTGGGCTCTCAGGCAAGCCAAGGTCCACATAGTCCTTGTGCTTCTCTGGTGAGGGGCTTCCAGGCTCAGCAGTGCCTCCGCCACTTTCCTGCAACAGCTTCTGTGCTTCATCCTGGGAGAAATCTGTACCGTAGTCTGAGGAGAAATGGCTCCTGCGGGCTCTGGACTCAGTGCTGTCTGTGTCCACGCTCGAGTCCCGGCTCACGGTCCAGCTGCAGCTCTGCGCAGACTCCTCACCATCCGAGTAAGCCGAGGCTGCCCTACCCAGCTCTTGCATGGAGCGGCTGAATCTCTTCTGGAGCTCAGGGGCCGTGTCATGGCTGAAAGCTGTGCGGTTCCTCAGCACCTGCTCTGAGGTGGGGGGAGCCTTGTCCACAAACATACGCTGCCAGTTGGCCAGCAGGTCCTCCTCAGAGCTGGCAGAGCTGGCAAAGGCGCTCGGGATTTGGGGAGGGCTGCTGAAAGGGCTGCTCTGGGAAGAGCCGTGAGCCCTGGCTGCTTTGGGGGACTGCTGACAGGAACAGCTGGAAGCTGAACGGCGCCCTTCTGAAGCAGGGCTGTTGGGGAGTGTCCGGTGTCTGTCGCAGCTCTCATCTTCGCTCTGTACCAGGCTGAGGGAGATGGCCTGGCGCGTTGCGTATGTACAGTTGGGCAGGGGGCTGTTCTTTGGGATCCTTACCTTGTCCTCAGAGAACTCAATCACTTTGCGCCCAGGGTACATAGGATTGGGAGGTGAGGGTGTAGGGTACGGGCTTAACTTCTCAAAGGCAGGCACCTCCTCTGGCACACCTTCCACACTGCTCTGTGGCTTGCAGCCACCATTCTGCTGTTTCCCTGCATCTCCGCCCTCCTTCCCCATCTGCCCTGCGCTGTTGCAGGCATCAGGAGGGGCTCCGCTCATGTCCACATGCACAAAGACATCCTCAGCCATGGGACAGCTGCCACTGCTAGACTTGGCTGAATTCAGAACCAGAGATTCTGGTTTCTCCAAGACTCTGGCAATGACTGAGGTGGGCACAACATCAGATGGAGCCAAGATGTGGGTTGCCTCTTGACCAGGGCCTGCGGACTCCTGAGTGCTGTGCAAATGCTTATTGACCATGTCCTGTAGCTCATACGGAAGCTAGGGAGAAGGAAAAGGACATTAGAAGGGGGCTGCCACACAAGCCATTTAGTTCCAAATAATATGCCTTTTCCAAACAACCTTCAGGTGTACTTTGTACTCCTTACCTTGACCCTAACATTCACCTACCTTGCCTTGAGAAAGGTATCTGTTTCCAAAGCAAACCTGCCCCATGAGGGACTAACAAGGCTCTCTACCTGTCACACCAGTCGTGTTTCTAGGCCATGGTTCACAGGCCCCATTTTGTGAAGAGAACAAGAAAAGAGAGCACACAGGCTCAGTCCTCCATGTCTGTGAGCACAGAGACAAGGCCCAGCCAGTGCATGCTAGGAAGGGGTCTATTGATCTGTGGAAAATCAGCCGGTGGTTGCACTGAAGTGACTCAACAGCCCCCAGTGCTGGGATCCACAGTGCTCCCCGAAAGCTGTAATTGCAGCCATGCTGCCTTGGCAGCCTGCCTGCAGACCAGAATCGATGCCTTCCCTTGTTCCCACCAACTCCACCATCTCATCCCACTTCCTCACTCTCTCCATTTCAGAGAGGCAAACATGGGGTTTACTACCAAAGCTGCAGCACTGGGGTTTCAACAGGAGTAAGCACTGCTCCTTGTCCTGCAAATGGGCACTACTGCTCTCCCCATCACCCTGCCAAGCTGCCCTCACCTTGGTCACCACACCCATGTAAAGAATGAAGTGGAGAGCAGAGCTCCACAAGCCACTCAGTGGCACAGCAAGGTCTGTCCCATCACAGCCAGATGGAAACTGCATCCAAAACTGGGGACACAGGGCACACTGCATGACAACAGCTGGCTGTGAGGCACACTGTCTGCACAGCTGCTCAGCACCAACCCCTCTCCAGCAGCAGCCACATGGGATGCAGCACTCTGGGGGGCAGAATTCAAAGCTCCAGGGAGGGGAGACAGCTGGGAGAGAGGTCAAGGTTACCCCAGCAGTAACTGATACACTGACCTCAACAGTGCTAATTTGAGACACAATGGGGGAGGGAGGGTGACATATTGGTCACCTGCTAAGTTAAAAAAGACAAGCACATGGTTTTGCCGAGAGGAACATTAGAAGGGATGGAGACTAGGGGTACAGCAAAGAGAGAACTGGGATAAGGGCCTGAATGATACTTCCAACTGAAGAAGTGATGCTAATAATGCAAAAGGCCTAAACTGCATCTTTGCCTATCCTGAGGGCAGGATAAGCTGAACAGACCCCACGAGGGGGAGTATGAGTTGGTACCAACTTCTCCCATTCAGGATGCCTGAAAGACACCCTAGATGCTGCTGCCTCCCACATTTCTCCTCAGAATAAGAAGTGAAACAGGGCCAGACTACTGCTGCTTCACTCCTTATCAGGCAGCGTGGCCCTTCCATGTGGCCAGGTGAGGAAGGGAAGAGGACAGAGCAGGGTAAAAGAGAGGTCTGTCCTCCTGCCAGTTCCCATAAGGCACCCAGCAGGCTATCAAATTCAAGGTTATTGTGCTTTTTATAACAGCTCCTGGCTGAGCTGTGAAATGGAGCTGGCGTGAAAGAGGAGCTGGCAGAGGCTTTGTGTTGCTTTCTCAGTGGGAGTGGGAACTGGAGCCCTCCCCTCCCATCTGAGGCTGAAGGATGAGAGGCCAACAGCCCTACAGAGAAAGATGGAGAAAGCAAGATGCAGGCAGAGACCACGAGCCCTTCTTCCCCACCTCAGCAGGACTGCTACTCACATCAGCAAACTTGTGGTTCCTGAAGTGGGACTTGTTACACTTGAGCAGCTGTACTGCAAGGTTACAGTCCTGTCGATAGCGTTCCTGCAAGAAAGGGCATAGGTGTGCAACAGTGTCAGACTGGCCCAATCTCTTACCCGAAAAGGCACCACTTGACCAAAAGCTGCTTGAACAGAAGCAGGAGGCATCTAATGAATTGCTCATGAGGGCATCTGCCATTCCCTCCTCTCCACACCCCTGTGTATTTTCTTACAGCTCAGCCAAGGTGCCCCTTTCAACTCCAGCCCTTGCTCCAGGCATATACTCTGTCAGTGTATCAACCCCCTCTCTCTCTGGGGATTTTAATAAACTCCAAAAGTCCCACCAGATTTGCTATCCCATCCCAAAGGTCTCCACCATGCCTGAAGACACTGCCTGATGTCAGGCATCTTGCAGACAGACAGACTGACTGGAGGGAGTTGAGAGCACTTAATAGAAACAAGCACAGATCCAGGAACTTCTATATTAATGGTGTAGAAAAGGCATCAGCTCCCTCCCAGCTCTAGAGTAAATGTCTCCTCCGTTGGTACAGCCTGGACTCAGGTCAAACCCTAAGCTCAAAAGAGCAAATACATCAAACTTGAAGATCAGTTCTTCCTTGCTCAACCCCTCAGACCCTTTTCTGTTTGTCTGTCCTTACTGTTGTGCACAGCTCCCACATGATGAAGTCATTCACATGCTCCTTTACACTAATGACTTTGAACAAGAGGAAAAGCCCACACCTCACACACTTCCACAGCCATTTGCAGACTGACACTTACATTGAGTTCCTCCAGCTTATTGATGGTGGTTTTGGCATCAAGCAATTTATTAGTGAGCTCTACAATCTCCCAGTCCAGCGTCTTGCGGTCCATCTCTGCCTTTTTAATCTGGGATGCAAGAATACCAGGTGTAAATCTCCCCAGCATAGAAGAACCTGGCTTCACCACCCACCGCCCAAGCACAGCACAATGACATGTTCAGCTGGGATACAAAAACTTCCAGACAGACAGACAAGGGGGACAGCCTGGCTCTTCACCAAGGGAGGGACTCCAAAGGCCAAATGGAGCCAGCCACTCTGCTAGTTACAGACACAACAGGCTGAGTCTGAACCTCCTTAATGCAGTATCTCTTCTTGCAGCACAACCATGTTTCCTCTCTGCCCTGGTTCACACAATGCCTGGTGGAAAGCTAGTGGTTTTGAACAATCAATCCCATCCTGCCACTGGCAGCAAAGACCTCTGAGTTTGTGATACCCAGCCCTCTTTCCTGGGGCAACAGAACGAGAATACTGCCCACAAACATCCAGCAGTCAATGCTGAATGGACAAAAGGGGTTTTTTTGGCAGGGAGAGGGCACCATCTTGAAAGAGTTTAAGCCTTGCTCTAGTAAGAAAAAGGACCTGTGTAGCTTCATCTGGAGATCAGTTAATGCCCTCCCTAGAACAGGCAATCTTGTCTCTTTAGACTCCCTAACAGTTCGAGTACAGGGCCGATAGAGACCCAGACATAACAGCAGAGTGGAAACAGCTCAGAACAACCAAGCCATTCCCTTCTCAAGAAGTTCTTCCAACACTGCCCAAAGAGTGTTCTGAGGCTGTGACCACCAGGGCCCAGCTGTGTGTCAGGGGTACAGCACAGTGACACACAAAGGGGTAGAGGAAGACAATGTTTCCCACATATGCAGTCTCTTCAGGCACTGGCACAATGAATATTAACCCAAGAAATTCAAGTGCTAGAACCAAAGAAATCTCATCCTGGGCTACATAGAGGCAATCAGCATCTCAGCTGTTTGACTTGCCTGCTCACAGCCCACAAAGGGAAGGAAAGGGAGCAAATGAGGTTCACAATCCTCCACATCTTGTGCAGTGCCACAGCTTATGGGCACCACTTCCCAACAGGCCATGCTCCAGCTGGCTCAGAGTCAAACACTCTTAGGATGGAGCACTGCAAGCTAGGACCTGCTGCATCTGCGGGCAGCTGCTGGATACCAGGTGAGCCCTTGGCTGGACGAGGGCTGGGGCCCCTCCATCTGGGATGGCGTATGTGGGACTGACAATGAAACCAACAGGCTGAGACACGTAAAGAGGAAAAAGAAAAAACACACAAACGAAAAGACGCAACTGCAAAAATCCAGCTTTGGCTGAGAGAGGCCTGAGAGGTGAGTGCGCCCAGTGTGTGCCAGCGGCAGCGTGGGGAGGAGAAAGAGAGAGAGAGGGGAAGGGAGAGAAAAGAAACAGCCATGAGTGTTATGAATGCACACAACAGACATACACACACATTGGTTCTGCTCTGACTGCCCCCATCCTCCCAGCATGACCACCCCGAGACTGGCTGACACATCCCTGGCGTTTTGAGAGGGACTGAAGCAACATGACGGAATACCATGCGATTATGTTGTGGGGAATCAAAGCTCACGTGCATGACCAAGTAGGGGCTCAGTAAATCAAGAAAACAGTTCATGACACCAGCCAGAATGGGGAGTAGATGGTCATGGCCAGAATCTCACCCCTCACCCACTGCCACATATGCTGGGTAAAACCAGGGCCCCTTCCCCCATCTGCTCCTAACACACAGGTCTCTTCCACTTCTTCTCTGTAGTGAATTAATAGGGCACTTACCAGGGCATGCAGCTTCTCCTCCAGGTCTTGGTTGGTTCTCTGGGAAGCAGTGTAGCTGTTCTGCAACCTACAGAAACAAGAGTCTGTACATGGGAACAGATCTCAGGCACCTACTCAAGTCCCCTGCATAGCTGCCAAGCAAACCACCAACTCCAGAACTTCAAAAAGGTCGGTACTGAGACAACCAGGCATATTAACCATGCTCCACCTTTGCCACATAATGGTCTTCAGACCCCAAATTACCGGATGCAAGATGAGGTTGGCTGGGTGAAAGGATCTTGCGGAGGGTGTGAATGATTTTGGAGGACTCCTCTGAGCTATGTCATATATAAGCATGTGACCAATGATTGATTTTTAACTGAGGTACTTTTCAGGTAAAGCGGTGATGTATTTTCTTGCAGCCATCAGTGGCTCCTTTTGCACATGTGGGGTAACCATCCAAGCTGGATCCTGCCTTACATCCAACAGATAAAGAATTCCCTGTTTTTGTCAGCCCATCATGCTGGCAGCATTCCTACACTGTACCCCGGAGGAAGTAATGCTTGCAGAGCCTTTCACTCCCCTACAGTCCGGGGGTGCACCTTTCTGAGGATGCAGCATGCCTTTGATTTACACAACAGGGCACAGCCTGCTCACGCCAGCTGAGGGAGTCCTTGGTGGGAGGGATCTCTCTAACTCTACCCCTCTCGTTTTCTTTTCCATACCTGCGGAATTTGTCCTTGAATTTCTCCAGCTCCTCACGGTTCTGGCCCAGCTCCATCTCCAGGTAGTCCTGACCTGACTCCAGCTCCCTCTCCATCGCCTCCATTTTGTTAGTCACATATGTCAGCCTTCGGCGAAGCTCCTCATTCTCATGCTGCAGCAGCCTGGGGCACACAGGAACAAGGTACCACTGAGTGCACAATGGGTACTCCACACTAGCAGCCCCACCCCACTGCCCTGCTCTGGGGCCCAAGACCCCACACAGGGGCCCCAGGAAGTCAGAAACTGAACTGGCAGGAGACTCCAGCACACACAGTGAGAGGTGCATCTCTGTCAGGAGAGGGAGACTCAAATTCTCTTGGAGCAGGGGCAAAGAAGCACATGCCAGATGGCCAGCCATGGCTCCCAGTTCCCTCTCGGGTTACAGTGCTTGGATAAAGCCCAATAGCCAGATGAGCTGTGCAGCTCCAGTGTCCCTCACTGGTGAATGAAACCCACTCAATAATTTATCCCAGTCCAAGTTAGAAGAGTTGAAGGCAAAAAGAGTAAAATCATCATCTCCTCCCCTGAAACTGTTCAAAAGCCCTCACACCTTTAATACATGGTGGAAAGAAGACTCCATACAGCCTTAAGCCCAGAAGCAGAGATGGTGGGGTACATTTGCAGATGTGATCACAGTTGTCAGTCAAATCCATTCCAATACAAACTTCTCCATTCCTCCCCAGCCAGGACATGCCTGGTGGTCAGAAGGATTTCCTGTTGTTTTTCATTCCTTTGTGCTCAGTTGCTCAGAGAAACACAGCTTCTCCCTGGCAGTGCAAGCTTTCTCCTCACTATGGCTTGGAGCTCAGTGCTAGCAGCTGTCTGCGCCCCACACCACCACCAGCAAAGGGCTCAGCTCTCACCCTCAGTCAGCAGCAGGCCTCTGCATACTGCTTCTGGTGGCTTACACCAAAACAGTGGCAACAACAAGAATGGTTAAAAAAAGGCACTCCTCTCTCCACCTGTATTAAAGGCTTCATCTCCTACTTTCTTTCACACCCACCAACTTCTCTGCCTGCACCTGCACTGGGGGTCCATGTTTCCTCCTGCTCCAGGGGGAGAGAGACATACAAGGCAGAGGTTGGCAAGGCACAGACTAAAGCTCTGCCCACATGGCCCCAAGAAGATTGAAGATCTGAGAGGAGCCTGCAGGGCCAGTCAGCTTCATTGTGCAGGTGGCACAGCCTGGATGTGAGGAATCAGCACCCACACAGTTGCAGTATGACAGGCATAAAGAGGGAGCAGGACACTTACTTCATCCTTTCTGTATCCGTCAAGGGTTCCTGCACAGGGAAGAAAACAACTGTGAGATTCTTTCAGAAGAGGATTTGGTCTCTCACACCGTCCTAAAGGGCAGAGTGTTGGTTGCTAGATCCTACCTATGACTCTTCCTCACCTGCTCTGACAGGTCATGCTAGGCAAGCTTAGAGCTGCTAGGATCCGTACACACCGCTCAGCTGTCTGATACCAAGACAGACTGTGTGTTCTGGTTCAGGGTAGAAGAGCTAGACTAGAAACCACCACACAAGTTAGGTAACTTTACTCTCCCACGGTGCAAACTCAGCATCTCTTGGAACATTGTCAACTTAGCTGGTGTTTCAGCTTCCTCCACATCCACAGTTAGTGGGTAGCAGGAATCTCACAGGCCAGCATACACTGAGGATTAAATTGTCACCACAGCAATCACAACACCCTTGAAGCCCCACAAAAAGAAGGGAAGAGAATCATTTGGGAGCTGAAAAATGCATCTACCATTTACACCGCCCAGATTGTGCTGTGAAAAGGGTTTCTTTCTGCAGGCCTGAAACCAGCCACTGTAACTATTCTGGGATGGCAGAAGAAACACCGGTCAGAAAAGCCAGTGCAAGACATTAACGTTCTGGGCAAGACCCCCAGAGATGGCTGGAGCAGGGACCTGCAGAACAAGGAGATACAGCACAGTGACAGTGAGCACACAGCTCAGCTATTCTCACTTCGTTTGCACTCTCTGTGTTAACCCATGAGATGGCTGCTGCCTGCCAGCACAGCTGGGAGAGATTTCATTAGGACTAGAGGCAACTGTATTTTCTGTGAAAGCCCAAGACTGCAACCATTCTCACAAACTCCAAGCTGCCCATGAATTATTTTTGGTGCTTGGTATCAGCAGCACTGCACAAACCCAAAGTGCTGCCACACTTCAGATTGTCCATTAAGTGTCACAGCCAGCTCTGGGCTGAGAGGCCATGTCACAGACAGCTATGGATGAGGTTGTTGAGCTGCTAGCAATGTTACAGAAGGCAAACCATGCCAGTCCTGGCCCTAAGACATCATGGGTCTGCTTCTTTCATCAATTCACACTTTAAAAGAATGGTCCTTACCACCTGCATACATCCTTCTGTCCCTAAAGGCAAACCATCAATCCATTATTTTCTTACATCCTGACCCCACATGGCAATCAGTTAATTCATGCAGAATTATCTAGCAACTGCCTCCCCTACTCCCACAAATATACACACAGCAGATGCTAGTGACCAGGCAAAGGGGATAATATGATTCCTATTAAAATGAGGCAATGGCCCCAAAGCAGGCTGGAGAAAAGAGGTGAAGGCTCACAAAGACCTGAAACAGCCATCACACAAAGATCCAGTACCCCAAAACAGCCAGGCACAGGGCACACACAAAGCACTGAGGACATCCCAGCACCTCCTGACAACGGACCTGCCTGCCTCCTGCACATGCCTGCTGCCCCACAGCCTGGAGGGCCTCCAACCTGCGAACACCTGGGCAGTCTGCAGTGGGGAGAACAGCACCAGCTCCTGCCTTCCTAACTCCTGGGGTCAAAAGAAAGCTGTTTCCTCCCAGGAAGATATACCCAACCCGGAGCACAGCCATGAGTGGCACCCACAAGAGAGCAGCTTCTGGTGATTAAGCACCCACAACATGAGGTCTGGTGGCCTGCTTTCACTCTCCCCTCTGGCATTACAGACTAGATGAGATCCAGGTGGGGGCTTTGACCTTTGTAAAACCCCTGTCTGTGAGCCAGTGGCCCTGGCACCTACCTTGTTTAGTGCCAGGCTGAAGGAAGGGGAGGATCTAGATGGGGTAGGCCCCTCCTCCCGACTCCAGCGTGTTGGAGTGGAGAAGGATCCTTTCTCTGGGTAGTTCGGCTCCACTGCATGCTTCTGCCCAAGTTTAGCACACAGATGGTGTGGCTGTAATAGCCGTGAACAGGGACTGCTTTCATCCCTTCTGCCCTCTGCACTGCTTTTCCATGAAGACAGTGAGTGCTGCTGCCCAGAGGATGTCCCTGCCAGCCCCACATCTGCCAGCTGCTGCAGCTCATACTGACACAGATCTACTACCCTTCTCTCCAAGGAAAGGAGTTTTTCCTTACTGTCCTTCCTCCCAAGGACAGGTTTCTTTCTTAGTCTGGAAGCTCTCTCAGCCTCCTCAACACACTTTCTCTGGCATGAAGCCATTCCCAGCCCCTCACATTTCTTTTCTGCTTTTCTTCTGCTTGGGCCAGGGGATCTTTCAGTTGCACGCTTGGTTTTGACCCCTTGCAGGTGACCTTCCCCTTGGCCTTCTGGCACGGAGCTTCTGGGGAAAAGGGGAGAGTTCTGGTCTTGTTCTGCTCCCCTGGTCTCTCCCAGTGAGCGCAAACGGATGGGACTCAGCACGCGCTGGGTAATCTCATCCAGGAATTTGGAGAACTGCAGTTTTTCCTCTGTGATCTTCTCCCTGCGCTTGACAGAGTCAGCGGCACTGCTGCTGCTGTGCTCCAGCGAACGCTTCTCCCTATGGCTGAGGCAGAGCTGAGGGTCACTGTACTTGCGTGAGCCACGGCCACAGGAAAGCACCTCTACTGAGCGGGACTTGCGTAAGCTCTCAGGGCATGGGCCTGTCATGTCGGTCTGCTTCAGGATCCCTTTGAGAGGCAGGTGTGTAGAGGAGACCCGAAACTTCCTCGGTGTCAGGACTTCAGGAGGCTCTTTAAACATAAGCGAGCGTTCCAGGCTTCTGCTCTTGGAAGAGCAAGTGGGATGATGTCTTTCATCTCCAGACACCACAACTGCCTCCATGCTACGGCTCACAAATTTGCTGAGGTGCCCACGACTGTGGTTTGGGCACTGCTTCCCACTTCGCTGCCCCATCTTCCCACCACGTGGAAGTGCTGGCGAGACAGTCTGGGTCTTGATGTTCAACTCTGCTCTGCACCCTGTCACTTCTTTCTCACTGCTGGACTCCAGGGACCACGATGAGGAGAAGTTCAGGTTGCAAACCTCAAACCCCTCTGCCTGCTTGAGCTGGCCTGCCTTGGTGTAACTAAACCCTGTTTGCTGGTGCAATGGTGTTAAGCCCTTTGCCACCCGGCAAGCCGTTACCTGACTCTGCTCGGCCAAGATCACTCCATCCTGGTCGTCACGAATGATGGGTACCTCATGGCGGATCTCGCGATGCTGTGGGGGCGCCTTGCGGTAAGGCTTCTTTGATGGAGCTGTGCTCGACATCCTCCCACCTGCGTGGCTCCGAAAGTGGGTTACCTACCAACAGCAGAAAGTGCACAGAGGAGAGAGTCACCGGCGCTCCATCGAACCCTAGAAGTGACCCAGCAGGAATTCAGCTCCCCTGGAGTCCCAGAGCAGGTCCCCATGCAGAGTGCTAATAGAGCAGGGAAAGGATGTGGCCACAAGCCTTCAGGAGCAGCTGCAGGAGAGGGAGCAAAGTAAGAGGTAGCTGTGTCCTTCTCCCAGCCAGTGAGAGCAGAGGGCTGGCACATCCTCTCCCCGCCTCTACACACGCTCACTCACGTAGTTTGTGTGTGTCTAGATTATATATAGCAAACGAGAACAGACCTCATAGCAGCATATTGATTAGGCTCTTTAGGAAAGGCCTTTTCCAATATGGAAACTGCAAGCCTTAGAGGCAGCAGTGACAGCTGGAGCAGGAGTTATTGATCATGTGCTGTCACTGTCAGCAGGGACTGTGTGGGAGGAGACTCCAGCCATTAAAGAGCCCAAACCCAGAAGTTTTTGGCTTAAACTAGAACCCCAATGGAACAGACCACAGGAGGCTTGTCAGAAGGACGTACCATACCATTACAACTGCTGGCTCTGTCAGAAAAGACAAAGACTAC
The DNA here is from genome assembly GCF_030936135.1 of Gavia stellata. NCBI lineage: Eukaryota > Metazoa > Chordata > Aves > Gaviiformes > Gaviidae > Gavia > Gavia stellata. Next base: position 20,703,225 of record NC_082595.1, read on the forward strand.
CCCCACGTCACAGGCAGCATCAAATTAGGGAGCAATGCCACTGACGTTGTTACCTAAGGCCAGATTTTGCAACATGCAGCAGTACCACTAGCAGAAAGACCAGATTAGTCCCTTTACCCGAGCCGTGTTGGGCAGGATTCTTCCTGCTGCAGGAGCAGTACAAGAGCAAAAAATGGGATAGAAGGAAAGCAGCTGTCTTGTACGCATCGAAGAATCTCCTTCCTTCCCACCACTTTGGGACTGCAGTGAAGGGCAGGAAGACTTTCCCCCAAGCAGCCAGCATTTCAACCACCCCGTCGTACACAAGGCAAGAAGTCTCAGAGATGCCAAGCAGCCCCTGCAGAGCCTGATACCAGACTTTCCCCAATGACAACATATGCATCATTCATAGTCCCCCTATATTTGGGGTAAGCACCCACTTCTCATTCCCCTTTCCCTTGCTGGATCCTAACACTGATCAAGCCTAGCATCTCTGCAATCCTCAGCACCTGACCCGCAGCATTTCAAAGTGCAGGACCTGCCTCTACTTAGATCACCCTCTCCTCTCTTCTACAGGCAGGGCCATTTGACTCCCATTCACATACCTTCAAGGCAGTCAGTGGATACCACTGGGCCAGTGACCTAGCAGACTTCACTTGCTTTGTGTTTTGGCCAGTGGAGTTTTACACGTTAAGTGTCTAAATGGAGCCCCAAGAATTCTCTCCAATTCTTATCCATTCTTGCCTAGCTGTGTCTTGTTGACACTTAGACTGAGAGCCCTCGGAGGACTGGCAAGCATGAGGTTTCTGCACCAAGCACAGAGTGGCTCCAAGCCACAACAGGCTTTACACTTCACAGGAACATTTGCAAGCTGTCCTCCACTCTGCTAAAAACACAAGCTCACAAAAGTTTCTCACGCCTTTCCACAGATATAAGCAACTTCCTAGGACTACCTGTAAATCTCCACCATCAGAATGCTGGAAACTCCCCCTTGCTGCAGTCATTCCCTCAAGGTCCCTTCTCCTAAAAAGACTCAAGTAGGTGAAGAGATCTTTAATACTTTAGAAAAATCACATCCAGAATACCAAATGCACATTCCACTGTGTTCCCAAGCAAAACTGATGGGCCTGACTTGCTGGGAAGACATTTCTCTTCTTCAAAGATGAATGCTGAAATCCTGACCAAAAGCAGGTTTGTCAACACCTCACCATCAAACAGGTGATCTAGGGGACTCTTCTGTCAATTCCTGCCAGACTAAGGACAGGAGATGCACATGGAGATATCCCAAGCTGAAATCACAATCGTTTCTCTAGCCCACAAGGATCTGAGCACTTACCAGCCTAGGCTCAAATTCAAAGCCTCATGAAGCAGGGACACTCATTCAGATGCCCCTGAAGAAGAGAAACAAATAGCTTAGCATCCATCAAAACAGCCAGTTTGAAATCTCACCCCATAAATACGTAAGGAATAGGGAACGTTTATAACCAAGGACAATTGAATGTTCATCTCATTCCAGGTACCTGCCCCAACCCACATCAGATCTTCTGAAAGTAAATGAAATTAGCTTAGGATAGTTGGGCCACATAGCCCAGCAAGAGCTAGAAAGGCACCTGGCAAGGACATGTCCAAGGCACTTAGGCAACTAGGACCACACACACTCAAAATTCATGAAGCAATAGCTTCAAGGGAACTTTGGTTCCAGGAAGGACTAAACAAACCTCCTGCGAAATGGGATCCTCCCAGCTAATCTTCCCCACTACTGCAGAGGGATGCTAACTGTGAAGCCTTCTGTAGAGAAGCTTGGTAATGCTAACAATTACCTCACTCATCCTTTTAAGTCAGTGCTTCTCACCTACAAATGAGCTGGCAATTATCAGACTCTTGTTTGAGCCAAAACATTACGTCCTTGTGCCTACAGCTGTGATAACCCACACCTCCATGAAAGAGGAAGGCAAGCTACTCTCTGACTTCCAGCAAGCAGCATGCCATGCTCTACTTTGCTGCTAACAGGCTTTTGTAAAATAGTGTCCAGACAACCAGGGATACAACACAAGTTCAGAAACAACCTTCCTCTCTGTTCAAAGCCCAGGGTACCCATCACTACAAGAAGAGAATTGGGTTGACCTGGAAGCCAGCTGTAAGAGTGTAGCTTTGTGGCCATCACTCTGCCACTGGCACGAGAAAGACTGCAGTGGAGTCTTCCCTTCCCTGATGCACTTCTGCTGCTGTGCTGCTTTTTCCCTGTCAATGGCACCAAGACCTGGGAGGCAGGACAGGAGTGCAGGGTGTGGAGCAGTTGTACGCACACAGGGAGAGCCAGATTGAAGGTGAACGGAACAGGCAGGCAACCAGGACCACGTAAACTCAAGATTTGCCAAAACAAACTGAAGAGGTGCCCTAGTGCTGGCGCTGCCCCAACAAGCTGTCTGGCCCCTTTCCTTACTACAATGCTATAGTCGGGTCTCGACTAGCACAAGAAAAAACAGCTTCACAACAATATAACTGCTCTGCGGGGCAAACTGTACAGTACAGGGGGAGAAAGAGAGAGAGAGGGAGAACGTGCACCTCCAGGAAGGACCAGGCCAGCATAGTTTGAATTTGCTTTTCCACCAACTCCCAGCAGGAGCTGGTTCAGCATCAAGGCAAAACCACCAGTCACATGGGCTGGCAGACAAGCAGAGGCTTCCAGGAACAGCTGCACAGTCCACGAATGTTTCCATTGCAGAGGTGCTCAGAATGAACACGCCAAAGGCCTCCCTGTCTCTCAGCACACAGTTCCTCAGCTCAAACAGGACTGTCCTGCTTTCCACCCCTGAGCCAGCAACTATGCTACCTGCCATCTCATCCCCACCTAACTGGAAAAGATACCGGGATTTGAAACCTACCCTCATGATCTGAGAATTTCCAGAGACACTTAAATACTCACAGTGCCTCCAGGCAACTTTCCCTCAAACAAGGACTTACAGATCCAAAGTGACGACGTGTCCAAACATCTCTGGCCGCTTGTCTCCGAATCAGCTTTCCCCTGTCAGCATCCAGCAGCATCTGGCCAACAGATCCTGAAACACGAGAAAGGAATCTTGGCGTCAGTCACCTATCAGCATAACACATGGAAACAGCCAGGCACGCGCAGAGCAACCCACGGCCAGGTGTCAGGGCAGGAGTCAGCAGCAAACTGCTGCACCATCAGGCTACTAATGCCAGGACCCTCCAGTGAAATAAGCTCCTTGTCTTTACTCTGTCCCAGAAAAGGAAGGTCTTTTAACCATCTCTCCACTGAGCAGGATGGCTGTGCAGACCTGTAACTGACCTCTGAAAGGCAGCCGTTTTTTCTATATGGCTCCAGGGGTCACTGCTTCCCCACCTGCATTCCTGTCCAACACCAGGAATCCAGCCTCTGTCATTCTGCTCCAACCACCCTGCCACACCAACCTAATTTTGTTTTGCAGACTTCCCTACACTGAACAGCACAGTTAAGGCCTCCTTGCCTACAATACCTGAGCATCCTTGCTATCACAGAGAGAGAATCCCCGGGAAGCTTGATTCACCACACCTCCGTTCAGAGAGGAGCAGATACTCTCTGCGGGATAGACGGACCTTGTGCTCTAAAGCAGAAACAGATATAGGTAATCTCCAGAAATAGAAGGACGCACTAATTCTGCTCACCACGCTATTCACAAACCTCCCTCTGAAGGAGCTTGCCGTCAAGTCCACATTTCGACTACCCTGGAGAAGCTCAGCTTTAGCCTGGAGCTAGAGCAGGAGGCAGCTCTTCAGCTATTCTAATTAGCACTGTAATACAAAAGGAAACTTAACCTCCTGGTTCCTTTTATCTGCCCTTTCCATCTCTCATCAGTAACGTTCCTTAACGTTTACAGTCCCCTTCCTAGCAGGCTATTGTCTGCAGCAGCTCCCATTCTATTGTCTTCTAGCTACTACCCACTGTAGTTCCAGTCTCATTTCTAAGCTCACTGAGTTACAGCTTCACTGGAATGGCTCATTCAGGGCTACAAGGCTTGGGCTCACACTAATCAGCATCAGCAATAGTCACATCTTCCAGGCAAACAGACATGAACACAGAAAGGGTCAGAAGACTGTAGTGGAAACCTAACAATTTGCTTTGTTAATGCAAAAAGCTGAGGATTCCTCCACCCCCTCACAAAGACAAAACACACACAACCTCTTTCCTCTTCACAGTGAGGGAGTGCAGTGACAGTCACTGAGTGCAGCTGCACAGGCAGTATACAAGCTTGACTCTAGCTGTTTTTACCAGAGAGCATTCTTCAGTGTAAAATCCACTTGCAGAGTAGCTATGTTCTCTGTATGATCTGAGAAAGGCAAAACCTTTACCACATACCAGAAACAGATGTGATATAGCACAGAATTACTTAAGACTATTCTGTACAGGGCCAACAGAACTAACAGCCACTTGGCATGCATGCAAAACCACAACACCACCCGTTTTACATCACTTTGTCTCCAGTAACAGGAAAGAAGTCCATAGCATACAAAAAAGGGTCCGAAAAAGAACCCTTTGAACAAAAAGGGAAGACACCAAAGAAAAAAAAGCACCATTTGTAGGTACCTACTGTCTTCCTGATGCTTGGCAAGTCCCTTGAGGCCTGAGATAGCTAATACACAGCTTTGGTTCTAGGATGCACGCAGTTTCTGTCTGTTTGCTGTTGCAGCAGCTGAGCATTCCCTGCAAAGAGGCAGAGGACTTGCAGGGTTTTCCTCATCATCACCTTCTCTTGTGTTGCCTTTTCTGACCTTATAAAACAGCCTGCTTACTGGTGTTCAGGGTCAGCAGTCTCCCTTCCTCAACAGAAATATGGTGATTATGTTGCAGACAATGTTTCTTATTTCAGGTACTGTGTCATCTTTCCAGCCTCCTCCTCTTAAAAGCAGTATTTCTTTAACCTTGCCTTTTATTCAGAAAGATAAACTTGTATGACAGAGAAAATACATTCCATAACACAATCACATTTGTGTCTAATGCAACACTACAGAAAGATTCATTGGCTATCACAGAGTCAGTGTACTCCAAAAAATTCCAAATGCAATACCCACATGTAAAAAAATGCTGCTACTGTCCTTTGCCACATATCTGATCACGACAGCTAACCCAGAACTTTCACTCTGTGTGGGCCAACCTATACTCCGAATGCATATCCAATACAGAACATTGGCACACCTTGCTTTAGGAGGCAAGAACGTTTCTTCATTAGCATCATGAGAAGCAAAGCAAGACAGACTTGTCCAGTTGCCTTCCTGTGCTTATGGATAGAAGCAGCCTTAGCCTCCACATGTCTCAAGCCAGACTACATGAGAAGTGGCTGCAGTAAGCCTGATCAAGACAACTAATCAGCAAGATGGATGATGCAATAACTGCATCAAGAGGTCTTGTCCAGGATAGACAAACAAGCTGTGTGAAGTTAAAAGCAGCACCTGTAGACTGCTGCTGGCAAGTATGATGGAAAAGGACTACAAGGCTATTAAAGGACACTTTAACATTTAATGAGAGAGACCTTTTCATTCAGAGAAGGCATCTCAATTAAAAGTACTTTCAGATCCACTCTGCTGCTGGCTACTTTGAAGCTCATTTTAAAATAAAACGATGACAGCTCCTAGTGCAGAAATGCACAACTCAGTTCTGCTTGTACATTAATGCTCACAATTCAGATCTGAGTAATAGCATTATAGTGACTCTTGGATTAAAATCGAGTTTCAGCAGGATTATTGCTCATTCCTGCCTTTCCATACCAATTAACCTTGACTGTTAGGCAGAAACCTCTGTTCCCTGCATGGGAACAGTTCCAAGAACTATCAAGAAAAAAGGATCAGGCTAGCTGTTGAACAATAGTCCATGTAACAAGCCCTACTTAACACCTAGCATATTTCCAAAGAAAATTAAATCCCTAGACTCTAAAGTCTTACATAGTTCTTGTTGAATGTAAATACCACCAGACATATCATGTGTCTGTCACACCCACTGCACCCTGCAGAAGTCTCTAAAAGTAATTAGAATTGCACTTTTCTTACAGTCCCGCTCCCCTCTTCCACAATACAAAGATCCCAGTCCCTCTAATCAGTTGCAGTCCATATCCTTAAGTATGCATTTTATTATCTACTCTCTTTGCTAAGAGTAGCTTAGCTTCCCTAACCCTTTTATAAAAGCCAGGACAGATCAGCACTGCTCAAGAAACACTAACATCGCTAACACGTAACTGGAATAGAACGCAACAGCTGATTAACATCTGAACAGGAACAGGACAGGAAGCAAAGGACCCGAATCCAATCCCCAGAAGGAATGTTAATGGAGAATAAAAATACCCAGGGGAGATTTTGACCAGGAAATGAACACTAGCTTTCTAATGCATATAAAAGCACAGAACTACCTTTAATGGCTACATCTGAAATTGCACAAGAACCAGCTCAGTAAAAGGTCATTTGCCAAGTTACCTTTAGCACTGACAGCTACATCGGGGGCTACTGACAGCAGAAACGCTGACACACCAGAAGCTTGTTTAGTTTGTTCAGTGATTCCGTTAGCTTGATCTCTTTAGTTTGTTCAGTGATCCTTTCAACTCTCACAAGGTGGTTTAGGCTGTAAAATTCCAGAGCCTCTTCATCTTTGCACCTTGGGTTTCATATCCTTCCCCACTCTGTCTTCTTACCTGTGTTCTTTTAAGATCTTCCATGGGAAGACTTTTGGAGCATGTTTTTCAGATATTTAAAGAGATGTATACCAGGCCATTAGAAACAACTCATGGAGATTAGGAGAACTCTCAAGAGTTCCTGAAAATAACTGTCTGGGCTCTGCTAGAAAAAGCAAATCTTGATACTTTAACAACACGTATCTGGCAAAAAGCTGGTAAATCAGATGAGGGCAATTTGGGAGCCATGGCCTTAAACTTTCTCAAACAAAAGCTAGGGAATGGCTACAGCAAGCAAACATTTGAAGAGAAGTGAAGGAGGGTATGGGGTGAGCATTTCTGTAGAAAATCAACATGTAGGAATTCCCTTCCCAGACCTCTGTCAGCTCCTGTGCTGCGTAGGAGAGGCAGAAAAGGAGAAAGAAAACCATACATTACCTTCCTAGAGCATAAAATCAAAAGGCATTTAATTAGGACAAGCTAGGAACAGCTTAAATTCTTCAACCACTGAGATGTGGACTCTCAGCCCCTGCAGGTATTCCCTAAGTCTCATACAACCTCCAGCAATTAATATCAGCAGTCCTCTTGTTTCAGCCTTTGGTTTCAGAAGTTCTGGGAAAACTACAGCCTCCAGGTCCTCAGTGCCAGGGACCCAATGTCACTGAGCCATCCCTCTAGCAGAGAATATACAAATGCTAGAAAATGCTGCAACCTACATATTAGCCTCAATGCGCTCTCCAAAACATCCTCTCTGTTTGAGTCGCAGTGATGCACAGATGGCTAACACACTATGCAGTATCTACACAGCCGGACAATGGGGCAGAGCACGTTATTTGCATTATTTACAGAGGACAGATGGACAAGTTGTTGCAGTGACCCAGCCCAGAGAGCATCTGCAATGTTGAGGAGGCATTAAGTCCATGCTTGCAGGTGCTGGCAAAAGTAAATTTCAAGAACTGAAATGGCTGTTTACAGCAACCAGCTTTATTCTAAAACGCTATCACTACAACCGTGCTTGTGGAGTAATTCACGTGCCAGTTTTGTTCCCATAGAGCCTTCATCTGCAAGCAGAAAACACAAGATGTATAGACTAGATTTACCTTTTCAACAAGACAGACAACTGGCATCTGCAGTACTTACATAGTAACTTCTTCCTTGGCCATGAGTTTTGTATGTGTGGAAGTCACCATACATACTGAAGCACATACTGGGCGGAGACAGTGACCAGGAAACAGCATCAAAATTGAGTGAAATTTCTCTCAAGCTCTGCCTAGCTGTAGAAAAGTTCAACTCAAATCTGCTCAGCCATCTGAATTTTTTTAAACATTAAACATTTGTGAAAGTTTTGAGATGTTGCTTTTGCTGCATACACGGCACGCTAACTGGGTCTGCAGGCAGTTTTATTGGCAGGCTGAGGAGGAACCTTAAAATAACATTTCAGGGGTCTCAGATCTGTTCTAGACAAAAAACCCGCCTAATTTATAAGGAGGAGCAGTCTACTTTAATCGAACACTATGGCTAAGAATGACCAAGTTGTACAAAGGCTTGCAATGATCAGTTCGCCCATCCTCCACCAACACGCACCACAACAGGCTCTTTCATTCCACAATCACATGGCTGCAGCCAAACATGACATACTGTTCAGCAAGTAATAAAAAGGATCAGCTTTTTCCCCAAGGTCTTGTCTACATATACACTGTACTAAATTAAATTGACTTAGAAAATAATGTAAAGCAGTATAACCCTCCTGGGTAAATGTTCTTAATTCAGTTTAAGAGCACTTTACATTGAATCAACTTAAGTTAAATAGATAGATACAAGACACAAACTAAATTAAGGATGGCTATACAAGAATGTTGCACTAATATAATCACAGCTGTTTCTAATCTGATTAAGTTAAATCAGTACAACTTCCCTGCAATGGCAAAATCCTTACCAATATTGAAGTTAACCCTTTTTTGCCCTTTTCTACTTCCAAATAAGGTTTTGTTGGGTTTTGTGTTTGTTCTTTTTTTCTTCCAAAAAAATCCAGAGTGACATCTCTCTCTCAGAATCAATATAAGCTAACCACACTACACAAGGTATATTAAGGTATTAAAGGTATTGACATTTATATGACTTGAAAGTGTTACTACTCCTGTGCCAACTAAACATTATAATAATGCACAGACCAGCATGCCATAACATTTTCTCTACTCTCCCCAAGCACGAAGGGAAAGGTGATCGCAAATACTTGTGCTGTACCCTGCTTTCCATACACCCACACAGCTTTTGCTTGCTGATGTCCAACATACCTGGAGCAGTTCAGGCACCGGGAAGGCAATGTTCCCCACTCGCTCATTCCTAAGCATATGGCTCACTAACAGTTTATCTGAGCAAAGTGGAGTGTGGAGTTAGAGCATGTTATCTAACTCCCCCCAGGCATGGTCTTACTACTGCCCCTCTTCCACCAAAATACGAAGTTTTCTTGCTAACTGTGGGGTAAGCACATACACAAAACAAGTCTGAGGTCACAGACCTAACATGCTACAAATCCACACTCCAAAATCACCTCTCATCTAGTCAGTTCCCACAGCATTTCCTCTTGAAACGTATTTGTCAAAATTAAATTCCAGCAATTCCAAAATTACTGGGTTTTTTTCCATTCCTTATTCAAAACTATCTGAACTGTTCCTCCTGAATAACAAGAATTTGTCTTCATTCTTTTGGTACTCTCACTTTCATCTCTACCTGCTTCTTCAGTCAGGTCTCTTCAAGCTCATTCCAACCTTCCTCACATCCACTCCAGCAATGCGACAATCAACCTCTCCTCACTGCCGCCTTCTACTACTGTCTACCTTCTACTACTGAGCTACCATATACAGAACTAACTTACTCTTCAGTACAAGTTTTCCACGTTCAGCACGGAAATACAATAGTGAGAATTCCCTCAGAGCCCCTTGCAGAGAACTAAATCCCTCATTGTCCTTCAGAAACTAAATTGTGCCACAAGTCTGAACAACGTGGTGAGCTGTCACTTCTGCTGAGTACCAGCAGCAGCCATGAAATCAACTAGAGTTGTAAGTCCATTTAATTTATTATTTTTTTGAAAGAGCTACTTTGAAGCCCTGATCACATGGCAACATGGACTGTAGGTACACAAGAGTTCAGTTGCTAAGGGAACCACGCTTCCACTTGTTCTATTTTATGAGATTTAAATTTCAACTCTCAAAGGGCTGCAGGCACATTTTTGCAATAAACTGGTCTTAAGTCTGAGATTCACACTGGTAGCTTCTAGCAATTATAAGGTTATGTAGCCCCACACCAAGTCTAGGATTCATGCTCACCATAAATACATTCCATGAGGAAGGCAAGAACTATTTCCATTCCATAAGTAAAGAAATTGAGGCACTAGAAGAAACAACAACTTTGTGCATTGTTTTTGCATGAAATTCCATGCTAAAGAAAAATAACCTCAGCTATTGTAAGAAAGGAACTGCAAGAAAATGCAGTGTGACACAGCCTTATTTCTTGCACCTAAAACAAGAGTGATGTGGGATAGAAAAGAGAAGGAAAGTGTGCACGAGCTAAACACCTACCTGACAGCAATTGAGTTGAATAGCCTGCAATAAATAATGCAGCAACCCTCATCCAGTAGTAGGACAACAATATTTGTACTATACTCAATTCTCTCTGCTGCTGGGGTTTAATCCCAGAAAGAATTGTTTTGGTTTAATTAGCTTTTCCCTAGAGATGGTCAGATGTGAGAGGCAGAGAATGGTACAGGCTTAACTGTTGGGTGATTGTGCAGCTGCATCTGTAGCTGAACAGTTAAGCATGTCCAGGAGTCCAGCTGTAGTTTGCACAACACAGTCCATCTCTGCCATTAGCCAAATGTCAGCTTCCTCTTTCTCCAGATTATGTATCAGTCAGAGGCACTACCCAAAGGCAAGCAAACAACTAACATGCAGTCTCACCACCATCCTCTTTCTCAGACAAAACCCTCAAACCTCAATCAACTGAAGTCCCTCTTTCTTTGGTGACAGAAGCACATTCAGAAGCATTGCCATGGAAACTTGAGCTATCCTCTGTGCTATTCATTAGAAAAGATCTTCTAGCACAGAAATATTTTATGATCTCTACGGCACTGAATACAGACAGCAGTCAATATAATGAAGTAAAATTACAGACTCCAGCATTGCGTGAGGATAGCAGTGGGTCATTCTTCAACCAAGCCGCCTGATCCCCGCTTCACCTACAATGAGCAATAGCTCATTATAAGCTGGCAGGGAAAAGCAGTGTAGCGCTGAGAGAAACAGAAGTGGTGTTGGAGTTATAAACCTATCCAGCCAAAGGGAGAAAAGATAAAGGGGTTCACAGCCTTTTCCCAAAGTTGATCACATCCTGCCATTTTCCCTTCCCAGAGGTTAGGAGTGATGCTGCTACTGACTCCTTTGCAAAGCAGGATTCCTACCAGGCACAGATGCCTCCCACTTAACTCAAGTCACAGTCATTGCCTACTCTGGAGACCGCATCAAATATTCCCCATCGACTTCCACTCAGCCTCTGCACCCAGGCACAACGTGGAGTGTTGGAGCACCCACACACTGGCAGTAGTCGTCTCAACAGGCCACAAAGGCAGAACAAGGAAAGGAGACGGCTTTCAAAAACATGCTTTGGGCCTAGCAGATTCAGAGCCTGAGCCAAGGGCAGGAACAGGCACAAAACTTGTCTCAACTCTGTAAACAATAGAGCAGCATGGCTCCTGAAGCAGAATGTAACCCTGGAGCATCTTCTCTCTTTTTTGTGGTGTGGCCCTGTAGTTAATCTGCCTCAGTTTGCCTCATTTGGTTTTTTAAGCTCTTTGTTTTTTTATAATCATTCTCTTAGTCTTCAGCACCACTGAACTGCTGAGAGATTTTATTCTGAGAGTTCAGTCACAGAAATAAAACACTGTTTAATCCAGCTTAGGAAAACCAAACAGATCCACCCACCCATCTTTCACTGGTGACCCGTATAAAGCACGCAACTGGCTATGGCTCTTCTCTCCCCATTCACCCGGGCTCCAGTCAGTCCTTTTAAGAGCAGGATCCTAACCATAGCAGAGGGGACTCACACCTCCATCCCCTGCCCTACAGGCTGTACATGCAAAGGCTGCAGGTCACCAGCAGTCACAGGCTGCACTGCTTGTCCTTCTGTATATGCTGTATTGTACCTCCTAGGTTCACCTCCTTCCCTTGGTGGGGATAACCACAGACGCCCCACCTGAGACCAAGTAGGGTTGCTTCAGCTCTTCTCTCAGACACAACCCCTCCTCAGGGCAGAGTCAGAGCTCTCATCAACCATCTCCTTCCACATTTGTCATCATTGCTAGCATAGGTGTTGTTCTTCAGCTGGACCTAATAATGAACACAAATTGTCTCAAGGGGCAATTGCGGTGAAGGCCCAGCACTTTAGTTTTACCACAAGGTCAGCTTGTCCAGACTAGCACTACATCCCCTGCCCAGCATTGCTCTTGTAAAACTGAAATGCCTTGTCTTTACCACCATTATCCTTTGGGATAGCATAAGCCTCTTAATTATTCTGAGGTTAAGGAAAACCAATTCCTTTTTAGCAGTGAAGACAAGCTCTTCACCTCCACAGGGCTCCTCCCTGTAGACCCTCCTGTAAGTAAGCTCTACGCAGCTCTTCAGAGAGCAAGCTAGGCATGAGAGATAGTCAAGCTGTAAGTGAAGTCACCTATCCTCAAAGGGGGTCTAAATGAGAGCAGGGGATGATCAGCCCCAGATATCCTAAAGAAATCAAGCCATCATATTCCAGGTACTTTTTTTTTTTTGGGAGGGGGGTGTCAAGTGTCAGACTAAACCACTCAAAGAGCTAACAGCTCACCCCTTGTCTAAGGGCAAAGACCATGGACAAATGCCAGTCTCTAGCCAGGCAGATGTTGCAAAGATAAAGTGTTTGTCCAGTGTGACAGCAAGCTGCTCGCTCACGCCTTCAGCTTCATGCAGCTGCACGAGCTCAGCTCTACAGAGTCTGTGACTCTGGACTAAGGAATGTCTCAACTGGAGAAACACCACATCTGCTGCCCACTCAAGGTGCCCCAGGATCAGACCAGTTCCCAATTTTACTGTCCAGCCCTGCTTTCTGCTCCCTGTCCCACCAGGGGGAGATCTAGCTACTTGGTGAGGGTTACTGCTCTAGCCAAAGGAGTACCTCTCCCTGGCAGAGGTGTTTGGGACTGGGCACAGAAGCACAGAGATCTGGATTTCTACACAGTCCTGAAGGCCAGTAGGGAAGCCAAAAGGAGGAACTAGTCACTTTCTCTCCACAACATATTAAAACTCACTGACAGGAAAGAAAAAGGCCAAGAATCAGTCCTCTCTCCTCCTTAGCCAATATCACATCCATTTCATTTCAGCTCCCTTATTCCATTCCTGGCAATCGGAAATGACAGCAGAAGCAGTATTTAATCCTAAACAAGACCTCCATTTTGGCAGCCATAGCCTATATTGCACGACAAAGCTGAAACACCCAATGATTATACACACTTAAATGTTCTATCAATAACATTCCACTTTTAGACTTACTTATATTTTGCTACACCTCATGTTGCCACAGGGCATATTGTTCAGTTTGGCACTGCAGAACAGAGGAAGGAAAACAAAGATTCAGGCAACACACTTTCTTGTCAACACCCAAGCCCTAAAAGTCAGGTATGGAGTCAGTGGCAACTAGTTTGAAATAAAATGCACAGTTTACATGAAATTAAGGGAGGAGAGAACCCAATATTAATAATTTCCAACTGTTTCATAAGGGTAGGAGTCTTTTGCAACAAGTAACATTCCCCTAATCGCCTATCATTGAGGTCCTGCTTTGAAAAGTGATACATCCTCCTGAAGTGAGGGTGGCAGGGACCAGTCTGGTAACAGTAGCTTTGCAGAAACTGACCCAGAGACTTTGGCAACAGCTAAAAAGCAAAAACTATGCTGTAAGGCCAGAGCACTTCTGGGAGCCAATTCTTTCATGCCTGCTACTGTCTAAGGATGGCAGTAGGGAGGTTTTCTGCAGAAGACTAACTTTAATATGGAAATGACTGGCAGGTCACAGAATTTCAGGCTACTAGAAATTACCAGAAGGTAAACTGCAAGTCCCAAAGGTCAAAGCAAAGTGGGTAATGAAGTGAACAGCCCAGGGCTTACCCAGGACATGGATGATGCTCTGCTGTTCTTTCCACAAGCCTTGCCCATGGGCTGCCCATACTGATGCTGCCAAAAGGGACCATGTTTTCCTGTACCAGGCAAATGAAAGACTTACATAAAGAGGACAAGGATGGCTTGCATGGTAGGGCCTAGTGACCATTTCTCACAGACATCATGTCAAGGATCCCAAAACAACGCATATGCATCCTGATCTGCCACCCTTCACCAAGCTCCTGTCCTCCTCTCTTGAGATACCAGCCAGAAAAAGGAAGTTTTTCCAGAAGAAGCTGGAGCAGTTCAGCTGCAGTGCATACATGTAAGAACATTTACCCACCGACTCGGGGAAGCACTCCTTCCTGGGTTAAATCCCGGAGCCATGTCATCTCCAGGCAGACATCTCATGCACAGTTTGTACTGAGCAGAGCTTAATGGCATGAGCCACTCAGTCATCTACTGATTGCCAAGAGCACACAGGCTGCAGGGGGGACGAGCCAACCTTAATTGGCCTTATCGGTGTAAATTAAACCCTACAACACACCCAAGCAAACAGCCAGTTCCTTTGGAGGAGCAAGCATGAGTTATTTTGCTGCAGCTATAAAGGAAACATCACTGCTAGGACATGCCCCTGGAGTGACTGTGCCGCTCAGCTCTCGCGCTGCATTCCTGGGGTTGTTTAGCATGGACTCAGCTCCAGCCTTTCCACAAGCAAGAAGTCTGAACCCTGAATGCCATCTGCAAACACAGCCAGACTCCACCTCCTGCATGCCTGCAGGCCACCAGGTGTGGCCAAGAATGGCACAAGCTACACACTAAACACACCTTTGATGTGGAGCTGAAAGCATGTAGCCAGGGGGCATGAACAGCACGCCGCCCCGCCGCCGTGCTGACTCCCAGTGCAGGAATGTGGCTGCAACCACAGGCCAAGGAAGGCAAACACATTGCATTCCTCACCAGGCAGGGATGGAAAACAAGCAGCAAGCCCACACACCCACCATGCTGACACAGGCCACGCTCCCCATGCATGCCAGCCCTGCCACTGCCAGGACCCCAACGACAGCTTCAGCCTCAAACTCATCTGTGGGAGAGCCCTCAAGTTCTCCAGTCAACTTCTCGAGCCATGGGGCAAGAGAAACAGAGCAAGGCAGGAGAGTTATCAACTGGGCACACAAGCCACGGGAAGGAGAAGAGCAGCCACCAGGGCTGGGAAGTAACCATGTTCCAGGGCAAGAACAGAGAGCTCTGTGCAGCAGCCTGGGAAGGGAATTTCCCTGATTTTTCCTGTAAGACAAGGGGCAAATGTAACACTGAGCCTTGCTGAGCTAAAGGGGCAGAGCTGAATAGGAAGCTGACTTTGCGCATCAAGTGTGGTTGGAAGGATCCAGGCCTTTTTCCATATTCCCAGGAAACCACTCTACCTTAAGTCAAGCAGCTTCTCTGAGATACAGGTACTTCCTCATGTCCCAAAAATCCTTTTGTAAACACTGTCTCCACTGCCCAGAGAAACAGATCTGATCTTCATTGTACATTATTCTCCCCCTACAGCAGCGATACCTGGTCACTTACATGATCAAGGGAAAAGAGGCTCAATGTACAAAAACACAAGACATCAGGTAACCTCTTCTCTCAGGACAACACTATTTTAGAGTCACAAGCAAACCCTATACTCTAGTCAGAAAAAACACTACTCCTCCTTCACATGGCACTGTTGCAAATCCCAAAGCTTTCCAAAGAATTCACAGTTCCCAAACACATAGTTACTCTAAAGAAAAAAAGATGAGGATGCATCAGGAGGTGAAGTTGTCAGCAGCGTTCTCAAGTCCATGAAAGGAAGGCTGTATTCTGACCCCCACGTTCTGAATCTGCATTTATTTTGTGTAATACAATTAAACACCAACCCACTCCTAAAAGCCCATTGCCCAGTGCTAAGGGCCAACTGTGAGACTTAATAGCCAGTTTTCTCTCAGTGCCAAGCAGGAAAGCCAATGCTCTCATGAGCACTGTAGCAAGAATACATCCCACTTGAATCTACACCCCAAAGGCTGCCAAAAAGCGCTTGTATCTGCTGTGCCTCACAGAGTAGGTTCTGAACTTCAGCAAAGCACAGGGATGTCAGAAAGGAGCAGGATTTCATAAGGCAAAAATGACAGAAACTATTCTGCCATATCCACTTGTGTTAAATATATATTCCCTTCTAATTTCCAAGAAGCAAAGAGCACACACACGGAGGGAGCCCTGTGCTGTCACTGCACAGAACAGTGTCAGCAAATCCAAAGAACACCAATGAAGGGCTGGAACACTAATCTCTGGGGAACCTGGAAGGGGAAAGGTCAAAGTAGCCACAAGCTCCTAAAACATGTTGATGCATCTAGCAAGCTGCTGGAGCAGGGACGTTTTATAAGGCTGCAGCCCAGCTGCTCCACACCCCACATGGGCATTTCAAGGCCCTCACCAAGGGGAACGGTCTGGTATTAGGTAACAGGAACAGACCAGATGAAGTCCAGTAGACTTTTCATTAAAATTCAAGGCCTCAAGCTCCCTATTCCCTTCCAAGCTAGTAAGGCAGGCTGCTGCAGTAGCTCCAGTACCTGGAAGAAAGAGGCATGAAAGGCCAGATTTACCAATAGATTTCTATCCAAAGATATAAATAGAAGCCTGGCAGGATTTACAAAAGCACCCAAACAGATTAGGTGTCTAAATCACCACATGCAGGAGAAAGGGCTTCTCCACTTCTAACCACTCCATACCGCTCCAACCCCAGCCACCACAAGAAAACCCATTTCAGAGAGGACGGAAGCCCCTGCTGCTCTACAGGTTGCCAAGGGCCATCCCTGTGCAATCCACTTCGATGGTGACGGCACCCAAACTCCCACAAGTCTCAACAGTGCAACCTGCAATGTCTGTAGCTCTCACAGAGTGTAGGTCTGCCTGTTTCCCGGAATAGGAGCTGACTCTTCAGCCTCTCCTCTCCCTTCCCCCACTACATCTTTATTTTTCATAGACTTAATACTGTTTCAACCCTCATCCTGCCACTGGTGGGCGGGTGAGTGGGGGAAAGGGGCCCTTTATAATTGTAGTGTTGCAATCTGCCAGCCCGGCCAGGCGGCCTGTTCCCGCCTGCACTGTATTAAATACCTTATAACTGATTACACCCCCATGGGGCATGATTAGCAGTCTTCAGAGAACAAAGTCTACTTTCATAAGAATAAGAACAGACACGTATTGCTAACCTACTACACAGCTGGGCAGGTGAGGAAACGGGGGAAAAAAAGGGGGGGAGAAGAGTTAACTATACTGCTAACTCTATTCTTTCCTTCTCTCCCCTATCTCAGGGTCTCTGAGTTGAGATTTCCACTGCCCTGAATTGTTTCCTTCAGACCTACCCCAGAAGATTCGGGTAACATAAGCTCATAAACAAACTGCTGTCTGTGGAAGTCAGGCAAAGTCCTAACCTGGAGAGGTAAGGCCTTGAGGCAAGCAGATTGAGCTTTGCTCTGGGTGACAGCAATTCCTTCACACCAGTTCCCAGGAAAAGGGAAGGGTGAATTCCAACAGCAGCATCAAAAACAAGGAGAAGGAGGGAAAGCTCGAAATACGACCGCATACCCACGCCCCTCTCTCACCTCTGTATATACCTGGAAAGTCTATATAAGTAAGAGCAAAGCATCTAATCCAATCTGGAGGTTAAAAGCTCTCAAGAATCAGGTGATTTTTTTTTCTTGTGGGGAGAGAGGAGGCAGCAAACAGGAGGAAAGCCCTCTCCACCTGAAACAGATAATAGGGATCCCCAAGCATACACAGTCCATATGCATTGCCACAACAAAGAACCAGCCTGATGGAAACTTAGCCAATCTGACACGAAATGACCTACACCTCATTAGCAGGTGCCTTCCAAATCTCAAATGCCCACACAAACAGCCACAAACATTATTTGGTGCTATCTGGCCTCCATCTCAGCAAAGCACAAAGAATCAAACAGACTGTACAGCCTCTCACCAAAAGGAGTAAGAAAAACAGAGGCAACTCCTAGGGTCAAATCCTAGGATGAGTCCTTCCAGCTACTCCCCCCAAACCTACAAAAGAGGAGAGCAGAGCAGGAAGCTCCAGGAAAATAGTCTTTTTTCAGAGGGTCAGCTGTGCAGCAGCTTCAACAAGATAGTAAGAACCCTTCTAACTGTGTCGCTTTGGAAACAAGTCACCTGCTTTACCCAGAGCCCGCTGGCTTTGCCCATGGCCCCATGGATGCTCATGGTACAGTCTGGAAGCACTTATGTTCAGCTGATGCATCTAGAAGATGTGCCTTGCTGACACATTCCACCCAGATTCTTACCCAACCCACCCAAGAAGGGATTTGTTGATGGACACACCAACCCAGCTAAAAATGGTCTACTTGTATCTGCTTTACTCAGCAGCTGGTCCTTCAGCCAACACATAGGAGGCATCTGAACTGTACTGTCTAGTCTCATTTGTACAGCAAAATCTGCATATTCTCTTTATTATAGAAAGACCTGAAGGCACCAACTGACTTTAGGCTCTGATGTACTCGGCATTGATGTAAAAGCATCAATACATTTAGAGTTATCAAACAGATCATGCTTCCAGGGTTTGGACAAACGGGAGGTTTCACCATAAACACAAGTTAGTCATTAGAAGCTCCAGGAGATAATTTAAATTATCGCAGACAGCACAAAAGTAATTTTACTTTGGGAGCTGAAGTTGCAAAACTGTAATAAATGCAAGAGATACAGTAAAACTTGTTATAAAAGCTGAAAATTAGTTGTGAAGCCCCAGATGACCTTGTATATACTTTGATTCTTCTACCATGGGCTAGCAAAAGGGAAACCACTCTTCACACTGTAAGAAAGCCAAAAACTCTATCATCCTTCAGCTCTCCTAGGAGACAGAAGTAGTCTGCCTGCATTTTGTGTGTATATATACACACACATAAAATATGTAGAAATAATATATAAATAACATTTTAAAAAACACACAGCTAACAATGAATTCTTCAATCCCCCACCATGCTGGGCAGCTATCAATCAGTCATCTGAGCTCAAATTGGAGCACCGCTATCCAATGCTCTCCCCTGCTGTACCCTCACAGATACCCTGCACCTACCCCTCCCATTCCCAGAGTAAATTGCCTTCCACTGCAGAGAAGCACTCCCGCTATTCTGATACCGGTATTCACCACCAAGGCAGGACACCCTAATTTAGCCCCACACTGGCCTTCTGCAAACTGCTAATCCCCAACACACAGCTGTTTTTCAAGTGTACGGGCGTGAGCAAACCGTAAACGATTTATGGCGCGTGGCAGGAAGACTCCTGGCTCCCTGTGTAGGCGGGGTTTTGGGACAAGATCATGCTTGGACTAATGTTTATATTGCAAGTTGTCAGTCGGGTAGTAAATCATCTCTGGAGCTGCATAGTAATACAGCTTTCCCCATCCAGCTGGAGCCTTGATGACACTGAATCCTGTTATAGCCATTTCAGATACACCTGGGGACTATTTACAAAGGCATCATCTAATCAAGGAAAAATGGATACACATATAAGTAGACTCTACAGAAATTCTGCAGCCCAGCAAGTGTGATTTACTTTCAGGAATCAATCCAACATGATACGAGAAGCTTCCCAAAAGTGGCACTCTGTACTACCCCTAAAAGAAATTGGACTGAGTGCCTACACAGACATCTACTAACAGAGTGTATTGCTAGCAAAATGCAGTTACCTGAGAAAATCCTTCCGAGCAAAGTTTTAATTTCCTAGTATTTACATAACCACAGTGCAAGCAATGCTTAGAAATTCAATTCTAAAAGTTCAAGAAATATATTTTGCATACTTCAGTGCATGAGGTGCTTGCTGCTCAGAAAAATGAAACCACTTAAAGGTAGGATGTGAACTTGAAGTCCATTCTCAAGAAAGATTACTTAAAACAACTCTAATTTTAAACAAATATCCTGCCATTTTCCATTATTTTCTTCTCCCCCATTTGAAAGGGCTGTGCACACAATACACATGGTATGGATCTCCCACAGGTAAAAAGGAAGGGGGAAGAGTTCTCAATAAGGAAAAAATTATAAATAAAAACACAAGAAAAACCAGAACAGTGGAATTAACTGCAATCACTTTTCAGTTATGTGAGATAAGACCAGATTTCAAGTCATCTCCCTAGAATATTTTTAACCTTCCCGTTGGGCAGCAGCAGAGTCCTCACTAATGAGCAGTAAAGCTGCAGGATGAAATCTGATTTAGGAGACAACGAAGCAACGCATCTTTGGAAATTGTATAGAGCTTGTGCAGCAAGACATACCCAGGTCTAGATAGAGTTAGCCTGAGTAGCATATGCTAAAATAATGGTCAAAAACCTTACTGCCACAACGATTATCTAATTATTATCTCAGGGAAACTAATTCTATAAAGTAAAACTTGCCTAAGGCTTTTTATGAGCTTAAGTATAATTCCCCAATAGTTAGAGAAACTACCTCATCTGTCCCTTTTGATTTCAGAACCATTCATGCATGAGTGTTACATTAATGCAGCTGGACAACTGAGACTTTAAACACAAGAGTAAGAAAATCCAGTCATGACTCCTACAACATTGCCAAAGCCAGCTTTATCACAGAGCCAAAATACAAATGCAGAACTCAACTAAAGACACAGTAGTCACTGTGGGACTCTCAGTTCTGAATTTGCTGACCCCTAGAAATCAGAAATTTGAACGAGTTCTCTCTTGCCACTAGCAGCAGGTCAGATCCTCTGTGCCTAAAAACCAGCCTAACCCTTGCAGGAAACCTTACTTTCCAATCCTGACCCATTTCACTTCCTCAGCGTCACAAAACTTCTGTGTAAGTCAGTAACCCTTTACTCACAGCTGTTATGCCTGCCACAAAAGGGTTACATTGTGCCCTAAAGCACATGTTGTTCCCAGAACAGCCCATAGGGAGGGTATCCATACCAGGATCTCAAGGTTTCCATGACCTGCTCCTAGCTCTGAAAAATCACACATACACACTCTCTTTCCTTCAGGATTTCCCCCTGCATTTAGGCAGACATTATAAACACACACCTTTTTATACAGATCTCCATACCACTGCCACTTACCTTTATTAGCCTATCCATCAAACCGATTGTATGCCTACTTGAACAAGCAGCACTGATGATTCTCTTGATCCTCAACAGATTGGACATGAGCACAGGACACAGACAGTAGTACATTGAGGCGCATGCTACAACAGACCAGATCTCACCTGAACAGCCTCAGAGCCCTTCCTTTCAGCCGCCTTCCAGACTAAAGTCCACTACAAGACTGCAACGTGGAGAGGCCAAACTCCACACATTCTTTTCCCTCTCACAAGCAAAGGCAAGAAGCACAAAGCGCTTTGCCTGACCACTCGGCATGAAGAGACAATACTTACATGTCTTCACATTCATGAATAAGACAGTCCTCATCTATGGACTGCACTGTCTTTCCAAGGACCCTGCTCTACTTCAGCTTAAAATCCTCGACTACCAGGCCTAATCAGAGCAACTGGAGTGCTTTGTGGGTTTGTGTTTTTTTGGTTGGTGGGTTTTTTTTCCCCTAGTGTGGTTATCACAAAAAAGAAAGGTTAGCGGGCAACCTAACATAGAAAGTAAGCGTGGTTCAATACCTTGCCTCTGACACAGGCCAATACAAGGTGGTTTAGAAAATGGAGCAAGAAGCCCCACTGGACAATTATGGAACAAACTGCCCTTCCTTCAAACCTCTACCTGTTAGAGATTGGGTTATGTCTGAAAAATACACCTAAAACAAGTTCTTTAGCTAAAGCAAGTCTGAACATTTCCATTCATAAGTGCTTGATCTTTTCTGAATCCCGCTCAGCTCTTAGCCTCAGTGCTATTATGTGGTAGCAAATTTCCACAGATTAGACATCATGTGAAAATACTTTAAAATCATTATTCAGTTTGATGCCTATCAGTTTCACTGAATTGCATTCACCTCAACTGAAGAATACATTCCAGCTCCTTCACCTCTGCACAGCAGTATTCCTAAGGCTTGGCACCCAGCACTGTCAGAAAGCAGAGGAAAACTAAGCCCACCCAAGTGATGCTTATCCTGCATTCCAACCATTGCAACGCTATCCTCACACTCCTACACAGCCTTCAACGCCGTTTCCTTCCCAAGCACAGCTCCCAGGAGGACACTCCAGAGAGGGTGGCTCATGTCATTCCAAATATGAGACAGCCTGCAAGCTGCTGCTCTTGGTCCTCTCTGTCTGAACATATTAGCAATAAGACCATACATGAACACCCTGACAGTGAACAGAACAGAACAATTTCCAGTCTGGAACAAACAAGGGGGCAAAAAAAGAGAAAATGTTGATTTAATTCAAAAAGATTCAGCCAGATAAGGCATTACAAGCCATGAAAACAAGCAAACCTCTCCTGGGAAGGGAAGAAAGGGGGGGATGTCTCAGACCCTGACTTGCACTCTATAGCAATTTCACCATGCTACAGAATATGCAGGACAGTGGATCAAACTTCATTTTGAAGTCACAACTTGGAATACCCTTTTCATCTCTCCTCCACTGAGCTTTACTAAAGCATTCAACGCCACAGTATCCAAGCATCTTATAGACACTTGTTAGGGATTTGAGGAAGAGTGCATAAGATGGGCGTTAGTCATATTTTGCAACCAAAGAACGAAGAGTGAGAAACAGTAATGATCTGAACACGTTCAGACAATAAATCTGTGGCAGAAATTAGGTATCCTACATTGCAGTTCACAATTCACACTGCAGTGACATCCTTCCCCTCCAACCAAATGTAAAGGTACTTCAATTTTAAAAAGTAACATTCTTCCTGCTACAGTTACAGACCCAGTCAATCTAGATCTAAGGAAAAGCCCTCAGGCAGGGGAAGTGGCAGGGAAACAGGATGGACAATTTCATGCCCTAAGGCATTAGCCGTGTTTGCATAGATTACACACATAGTTCCTTTGCAGTCCTATGTAAAATGAATTTCAGAGAGGATCATATTTACCCAGTTACTAGTGACTTGAAGTACACAAAGCTCACACAAATGCCACAAGCACTTGCTCTCGCCATAGCTCAAGGTGTCGTACAAAAAGGGGATATCTTCCCAAACAAGGCCTTCAAGCAAGGAGATGAATGTATGCAGCTTCAGGACCTTAAATTTACTCACAAATCATCAACCAAGTTGAACAGCCAAGAAAATCTGCTCTATTATGACAATTCCAGATCTTGACAACCCCAGTCAAAAGAGCAGAGATGCGTCCAAAAGGTGTCAAGCCAGATCCTCATTTCTAGTGAAGGAATCCTGCCCTCAATCTGTATTGCATGCAGACTCATTTGAGACCCCTACATGTTATATTTCTCCCAGCAACATGAAAAGCAGAGGGTTATTAGCCACTACTACATTATTCTTGTCACACTGTGCTGTAAAAGCTAGGTCCTTTCTAACAAGGACACAACACGGTTAATTCGTTATGATCTAACCTCCAGAATTATTTCTTGGGACTACACTGTAGATGTGGTGACACATGGAAATCTCACAGAGTCCGGCTTTCAGTGTATCCTCTATAAAACATAGCAGACATTTTAACCTGTTAGGGAGCTCACCTTCAGAAAAACCATCAGCCTCCAGGATTCATAAGCATCAAGTCTACTTCAAACAACTACCGGAAAACAGAGTCACATTTTACTGAAACTTGTTTATTTTGCTATTGCTCAAACAGCTTGGCTTTCTTCACCTTTTTAAAAGCACTTTATATGCCACACCAGCTGCCACAATCTTTTCTCCAAGCCAGCTCTGGTACCATTCACACCAACACGTTGACCAAAAACCACTTATCCCATCTGACTTTATTTATCCTGCTCTAGGACAAAAAAGGGGCAGACCTGCAAAGGACTATACCTCTTTCAAAGCTACAGTCTATTTCCCCTGCATACGATGCCACGTGATTGTACTTAAGAGTGGATAGCAGAGATAAGAACTCAGGGTTTTAAAGCTGCAAAGCAAGTGACTTAGCAGCAGCCAACAAACTACTCAAAACAGATTGGAAAAGAATGCAAGGTCATCTTTGGTTCAGAAAGCTGGTTTGAGGAGGCAACAGGTCTTGGCATATAATTCATACCCTCCTGACCCAATGCCTTGTTAATATTAAAGATTAAGATAGCCATGGGTTGCACTTTGGAAATCTGCTGGCCCTGCTGAAATGCATTCGCATGATTTCAAGAGCACTGTGTGCCTGGGAAGGAATGAAAAGCCAAAAGCTTCTGATACCACAGCTAAGACCTGCTAGCTTAAATGCTGATTTAACATCCAGAAGGTGAAACACACTGTATGCAAAGCACTGTTGGAATACATACACTTCCTGCAGTGAATCACTAAGTGAAGAAAAGAGAAAGGAGTTGTACTAACAGTGATTTTGACAAGTAACTGAAAGGTATGAACAACTCAAAGGACCCAGCTGCTGGGTACCAAATAGCTCCCCCTCTAAACTAGATCTCAACAGTGAGGCCAGGAGAGGACAGAAAGGCCATCAGTACACCTGCACCACCCATCAGGGCATCAGTTAAAATACATATGGAAAAAACAACGTGGTGGAAAAAATAACGTAACAGAACAGAGGATCACTAGAATTACTTAACGTTGGCATCGCAATTATTGTGAGAGCAGGGTCATCGGAACAGACTTCATTGGGATTCTGACTAGGTAGACCTCTTGTGATTACAGAGAATACAGCTACTTCAGCACTGACAGAACAGACTTTAGACTGCTTCTCTGGATGGCACGTAAAGAGCATTGGCTTACAACTTTAATTAAGCTTTTCTTCCCAGGGGCTCTTACTGAATTCTTCAGGGTCACTCCCGTTTCACTGACACCCCTAGCCTCTCAATTCAGGCAATGTAGGCCTACTATGATGCAGAGAACTCCACAGAGAGGGACAGTTTTTCAGGTATGTAGTTCACATACTCTCAAAAAATTCAAAGTACTGGGACCAAAAGAACACAGTCTGACTCAGCATCAGCTCATTCCTGGCTTTCTTACCTGCTGTCTGATGCTTCAACAAGGATTCATTGCTTCCTCTTATGAAAGCCCTTTATCCCAGTTCCTTCTCTGAATCTGTAAAACAGAGATGCATACCTCTGAAAAGCTTTCTCTGGCACAGAACTATCTACATTTGACAGATGATTTTTTTCAGCGGAAAACCTCCACCTGGATCTCTCAGATCTAGGTCATTGTCAGCCTTGCCAGACTTGCATATCATTTGCACACCCTGATGCCTACCAATACAATCTCCTGCCCACCTAAAAATCCGTTTATTAGCACTCAATCTTTTACTCTGCTCCATGCACTGTCCTCAAGCCTAGAGCCAGGTGGAGTTCAGTGTTTACTGTTGACCCGTTTTTCTTTAAAGTCTTCCCATGTTGCCAGGGGCTGCTCACTAATTCTACAGTAGGAAGCATCCCTTCTGCTAAAGAGGGTGTCCAGGCTGCTAGAGAATTTCCCATTCCTCCCTGCCAGGTTTGGCACCAGGGGAGTGCTTCTCCCTCCCTTCTGCCCATGTCAGTTATTCTCTGGTTCCTTAACACACACATGCTCGCCCAGACTTGTTCCACTTTGCAGCTCCTACTCCAGCAATGCTCCCTGCACAGATACTGCTTTCTCATCCCCCATACCACCTACCTCTCCATCACCCAGACAAGGCTACACTACACCCTGCATGGACCTGGTTCGGCCTGCCACTTCGATGCCTGCTCTGCTCCCCACCACAGGGCGCCCCCCAGGAGGGAGAGCTCCCTAATACCCTAATGGCCGAGGCGGTGGCACTACCACTCTTCCCCACGGGAATGGCCCCTTCCCCGGGGCCGGGGCCGAGGCTGTGGCCCTACCCCCCCCACCCCCCACCCCGCACCCGGCCCCCACCTGCCGCCCGCCCCGCCCGGCTGACTCCCCCTGCCCACGGTGCAACCCGCCCGGACCCGCTGCCCTCGGGGGACTCGACATCTCCTCCCGGCCCCAGGCCACGAACGGGGACAGGGAGAGCCCCCCGCTCGCAGGGCGCCGGCCCGAAGCCCGCCCGGGAAGGCTGACGAGGCCCGGGGGCGCGGGGGACCCCGCCCGGGCCCGGGCTCGCTCCCCAGCCGGTCGCGTTCCCCACTCCCCGCCCCCGGGGCCCCAGCCCGGCTCTGACCCGGTCGGGCTCGGCTCCGCCCGGGGTCCCAGTGACTTTGCGGCCGGTTCTGCCCCGGTTCAGCCCCGCCTCGGGCCCGCCCCAAACTTTGCCCCCGCTCGGCCCGGCCCCACGCTCTCGCTTCACGCCGCCATTTTGCCGCGGGGCACGCCGGGTAATCCGGCGGAATCCCCACGCCGCAGCGCAGCTGCGTCATCGGGCAGCACGAGAGGGGGCGGGGCTGGGCGCGGGGGCGGGCGGGCAGCGCGTCTCCCCCGTCACCGCGGCAACGCGAGGGGAGGGGAGGGGCGGGGGAGAGGGGCGACGGGATGAAACCAACGGGGCCGCGCGGGGCGGGGGCCAGGACGAGCGAACCCAAGTGCCAGCGAGAGGGGGGGCGGGGACGGTGCCCTCCCCTCAGGAGGGGGCGGGCCGGGCCGGGCCCCTCTGCCTCCTCTACCGGCGCCGCCAGCGGGCTCAGCCTGCCGCCGGGCCGGGCCCGCTTACCCTCTCCAGGCTGGTGGGGTCCGGGGCCATAGGAGCAAACGGCGGGTGGCAGCTTCGGGCAGGTCCGCGTTCGTCTGGGAAGGCTTTGCCGGGCTGTTTGGGCCCCTTCGCCGACAGCCCGGTGGGGAGGGCTGCCCCCGTGCTCCCCGGTGAGAGGAGGTTCCCGCGAGGCCTTTGCACGGTTCTGCCCGTGGGGACGCTTGGGGAGACGATCACACCATGCGGTTATGTGTGGACGGTCGTATGCAATAAATCCCCCTGATGAGACAAGCCGGCTCAAAAAGTACCACCCAGGGCATGGCACAGGGGTAGTCCAACAAAGCGGGACCGTGTACCCTCAGGTAGGAAACTGGCAGGGTTGAGGTGTCTTCATACGTGTTTAGGGACACGGGATGGACTGACGGGCTGTTAGGTGCCTTTCGCTGCACGGCTCTGGCAGAGGCCTCTCGCCTGGCCGGGGAAGGATGCACAACCTGCCCCTGCCCCTGCCTTTACTTCTGGAGGCTCCAACGAAGCAGCCAGGCTGCAGCCCTTGGTCACCTCAGAGGCTACCTCCGATGTTACACGGTTGTCCCATATCCGAGCAGACCTTGAAAATGGGCAACTCAACCTCTGAGCTGATGACGGTGACAGAAAAACAGTAGTATAGGCTGGTTAAGGCAATTAGAGCCCGTGGGTGTGCTCAGGACCCCAAAGTGTGCTCACAGTAACTGCAGGTGATCTGCCCTCTTCAGGTCTTTGCCAGCCAGGACAATTAACCTGGAGGCAGTGTCCAGGATCAGCTCTTTCCCCTTGTTACATTCCTCAGTCCCTGAGAAACACCCTGACACTCTGAGGCATATCACAGCTTGTCACTAGGGAATTATAACCCCATCCGTGGGGCCAGGTAGAGAAGGAGGGAGAGGGGGAGAGCTGTGAATGGAAAAATCCACCTAAACCCCCCCCAAGGACAACTGCCTGTTTCTTAAAGGAGAGGGGTTGAGGACAGTGTGTACCAGTCAAAGGTGGACAAGAGCTAGTCAAACCTGGACACAATTTAAGTAATGTGTTTTGGTTGTTATTTGCAAAATCATCCACTCTATTGTTCTAGCCTTGGGACTTCAAGAAGACAATACATTTTACTTTGAACCAAGTCACCCCATTTATTCTGCTGTGAGCTCACACAGGTACTTTGTCCATTGCCTTTCATGCCTGGTGCATAGCCTTACTCACCCTCCCCCCCCCCCTTCCCTATTATTGTTTCTTCTACAAACATCTCCTGAGTTGATATTCACATGGTAAATAATGGAGCTTAGTCCACAGGAAATTTGCATGGTCTAGAAAAGTCCTGATAATATTTGGAAGATGTTCCCCAATGTACTACATTTACAAAGCCTTCAGATTTGCCTTCAGGTAGTACCAGGCTTGCAGCACTGCAAACTCTGCCCAAATGGTCCCTTCTCTTACACAACAAAAGACAGGTGATCAGCAGGACCCTGCTTCCATGACCTTGGGATTATGGTGCAAAAACGTATGCTGCACACCCAGCAAGTGCCGTCTGCACCATGCCACACGTCAGCCAGGGATATTTCAAGAAAGCCTTTGGTACTTGTACCCCCATAAATTCTGCAAATCCTCCCTGTGCCGGAGTCAGATAACAAGCAGAAGGACAATGGCTCCAAGAATCCAGGCTGCCCATCTGCTCTGCACTTCCAGATTCTTGCTTCCACAGCGCCAGCTGATGAAATTTTCATAGCTGATGAGGTTTCTCATTTCCACTGGGCCTTGCTGCCTTGGAGCCTTCACAATTGTAGTCTGTTCAGGTTTCGGTGGGTGCGCACTGATGGCAGCAATGATTAGAGTCCTTTGCTTTCTTTTGGTGACCTTTCAGAGTAGGATCTCCAAGCTTTTTGCAAGTCTAGGTGAAACAAGCTCTGTGGGAAGGAGAGAGCTTGATGTTCAGATGGTCTCAGCATTTACTGCTTCCCTTAAACTTAACACTTCTCAAAATCAGATCCCAAGGTCAGGCAGCCAAATGGAGACAGGAACTAAACTCAGGATGCCTGAACACCAGTCACCTGCTCTGAGCACTGAAAAACACTCTTCCTCAGATCCTGAAGGCCTTGATTCCCAGTCCCTCTCCCTCTCTCTCTCAACACATCCAACCTGCCTTTTCCCGTATCCGGTACATTTGTGAGCTGGACTCACCACTGCCCTGAGTCCAGAGATGTGACATGATGTGGAAGCATGACATTAGGTTACATTATATTCATTTATATAACACCATTAATACCAAAGTGCTGCTCCCTGCTAGAGCCAGTTGCTCGCTAAAGCCTCTGAAGTTCAATTAACAAGCACCAGGTAATCTAACACTTGACTCCCAATAATCCTTTTATTTTAAGGGGCCCCTGGCGGATGTAAAGCCCTCAGCAAACAGTTCTGGAAGTACATTTGAGATTCTCTCAAATACCAGCTGAATTTATGACCCTCACTGAAGAGCAGGGAGCAATCTCTTCAAAATACTTTCCAGCTGGCAGCACTTTATATAGACCCCTGTAACTGCATAAAAGGAACCCCTGGAGGGGCAGGTGCCACCCCGTGGAGGGACAAATCTCTCTAAAGTGCCTACAGTCTTGACTGGTGAAGAAGTAGATGCTGGAAGTAATGTCTCCCCAGCAGAAGAAGGCAGAGCAGGCTTGGTCCTCTCAAGTTCCCCACCAACCCAGGTCAAGCTGGGAAGACAGTGGGTGCTGGACCACCCTTTAGTGGTTGGTTCAGAGGCTGTCACCTGCCTGAGACTTGTGTGAAATCCCATTTCCTCCTGCTTGAATGCTGCAGTCCTGAAGGGACTCTTAGGAAACACTCACGCCCTCCACTACTTCTCCGACTCCAGCTATCTGAAGAGGCTGCACAGAGGATTCCCCACTAGACCTCAGACGGGAAACCCTCAGAGGCAGAAGAGGATTCATGGATGGCTTGAGCCCACCAAATCCAAAAAAACCCCAAAACGTATTTTGAGCAGAGCTTGCCAGTACAAGAGGAGCCCAGCACCCAAAACCAACAGCATCTCGGGAACAGTAAGAACAGCAAAGCACAGCCAGCCTGGGACAGCCGAACAAGTCTGTGGATGCAGAATTGGACAGCCAAACACACCCTGCCAGTGTGCCTGGAGCATGCACCTACCAGAAAAATACAACCCACCAGTAAAACAGTTGCTAACAACACCCATGTGTATAATTCAGTCCATTCCACTACATAAGAGTGAGGGTTGGGGCTCAATTTTAACATGAAGATGCAACCCTCAAAAAACTCCCGGAGATTTTTCTACAGGCAAACACTTTGCTGTCAGGATCCCCAGCAACAGCGGTTGAAGAACAGAACAGTGCTGACCCCTCCCAACCCAAAGTGCTGTTTGTCTTATGGGACTGCCTAAAGGCACCCATCACGGTTGGGATGTAATTGTGCTGGGCACTGCACAGAAAGACAAGCAGACACAATATCCTACCCCCGAGGCTTGAATCTCTTGAACCTCTCTCAAAGCATCTCTGCCAATATGGGATGGAGGACGAAAGCAGAACTGGAGAACGACAACAGAAAACCACCGTCGCAGTACCCTGGCACTTGGCACGCCTCCATGGTTTCATGCCATCATGGAGTTTGAGCAGAGAGGGATGTACAGCTCACACTGGTATTTCAAACGTACATAGGGGCACTTTCCCCCAACCTGTACACCCAATGAATACATTGCACATCAACACTTCCCCATTACAATTGCTGCCTATGCATGTTTCGTATACTTATAAATGCATATGTATAAAAATAAAATAAATAAAATAGATATCAGTGACCCCTACTGGCCATTTCTAACTAGCCATAAAATAGTGCAGCAACAGCTGGCTCTTGCCTCTTGCCCTGTCCCTAGTGCAGTCTTTCATCGCAGGGCAGGGAGCGCAGAGCCTGGCAGTGGTGGATTTGTACTCTCTGCACTTGCCTTGCACCAGTTGCATCACTCCTGGGGGCAGGCAGCAGAAATCGGGGTCTTCTGACCTCGAGCAGTTGGTTGTGGCATCCCCCT
Source organism: Gavia stellata (assembly GCF_030936135.1). Classification (NCBI taxonomy): domain Eukaryota; kingdom Metazoa; phylum Chordata; class Aves; order Gaviiformes; family Gaviidae; genus Gavia; species Gavia stellata. The sequence continues at coordinate 20,733,779 of NC_082595.1, forward strand.
CATCCCTCTGCTCACCACCAGCTCCATGCCACGTTCACCCCGTGAACCAGTCCTGGCTCTTGCACTGAGCCCTGCACAGGTGCCTCTAACTCCTATCCAGGGCTCTGCAAGGGACCAGGTACTGGGCTGTGACCTTATACAGGGTATATATGCCAGAAAAAGCCTGTTCCCAGCTGGGACCCACGCCACAGTTACCACTGCTCCCTGGGGTGAGCTCCCCACAGGAGGAGCTGCCCCAGCACTGCACAGTTTCTCCTCCCTCAGCCTCGCCCGAGCCCCGCCAACGCTCTCAGCAAAGCTTTTGCCCCAACGGGTGCTAAATCCAGCATGGGTGCTGCTGTACAGCAGAGACTGAAGTGCAGTCATCCTTCCAGGCCAGCGATTTAGCCTGGTGAAGGAGCGGAGGAAAACGGCACGTGTGGCCAAGGGGCAAGACGGCTGCTCCCAATGAAAGGTAAAACCCCACGGGAAGCAAAAGCTGGAGTCACGGTGTCAGCCTCAGACCAAGACTCGACTCGAGGGGCTCTGCCTCCCTTCCCCTTTGTCAAAACTTGTTTAGCTTGTCATGCTAATAAAGCGTTTGAAATGAACGGAGTTAAAACTATGTGGAGAGGAAGAGGGGGGATGTCTCTCTCAGCGGAGCGTGCGGGGAGGTGGCGGAGGGGTTAGGCGTGACGCTGGCTCTCCCCAGTGCGCACAGGCAGATGGGGCTTCGTCTGGGTGTGGGGCTGAGCACTCGCCTGCATGCGAGGGGAGGTCACTGCATGCCAGGGTGTTGGGGATGGGACTTCACCAGGGTGCACAAATGGGGAGGAAGGAGCTGATCCCCTGAGCTCTCCGAGGGCAGAGCATGGACTCACAGGCTCTTTCAGGCAGAGGCACATGGCTGTGTGTCGTCTCCCGAGAAGCCCTTCTGCATGCCTACCATGCGTCTCCAGCTCAGAGAGACCTTTTTTTGTGAAATCTGCAACACTGCTCTCCCTGCGCAGCTCTCGCTGTTTATAGGGACGGGTCCAGGCAGGCTGGAGAGGAATTACCTTTCCCTAGGACACGCTTGGTGCTTGGCTGAGCACACTGCTTCCCTGCTTCACGGGAGCTGCTGAAGGCCAAGGAGCCAGTCAGTCTGCAATTAGCCTCCCCCCAACACTCGTCCACATCCCCTGGGGCTAGTAATTATGGACTCCCCTCCTCTGCATCCAGGGTTCAATGTGCCTTTCTAAGCACAGGCCGTAGTTTCGTGAAATGACCTTGAAATTCACTGCAACAGGCTCTCCTGCCAGGTTTCGCTGCAAACACAAAGATATGCCAACCTCTGTAAATACCCAGGAGCAAGCTCAGAGGCAAGCACCGAGGAAGCTCAAAACATTTGCTTCAAGAGATTCCCGTTAAATGCGTGTGCGCTCCCGGTGAGATTAAGAGGGTTCATTGCTAGAGCTGCCAGCTGGAAAGGGAAAGGGAGAGGACGTGGCGAGAGGTGGGCTTTGAGGCACTCAAGGGTGTGTGCCAGCAAAGGGAAAGCTTGGCAGACATCTTCTTCCCACTCCAGTCCTTCCAGATGGCCTCCTGGCAGTGGGAGGCAGGTGGGGGGAATGGGTACACCCACTGAAGTCTGTGCCCTTGGGAGAGCCTTGACATTAGCTGTCACACACAGATGCAGAGGGAATCCAGAAATCACAGGGCAAAACAAGATCCTACCCCTTCTCGATGAACTCATGGGGTTTTTTTTGAAGTGGGATGACTCAGTCTTTTGAGCTGTGGGGGCTTCAAGATAAGACATCTTTTCTCTAGCCTCTCTCTCTATATATATACCTCAGTCTCTTTCCCTCCCCCCTGAAAGTCTAACTCCATTTGCCTTCAGGATTCAGTCTTTTTTTTTTTTTTTTCCCCTTATGCCTCCATCCTGTCTTGGATAGAAGTACTGAGGGCGGACTCAGGGAATCTGTATCTCAAAATAATGTGTGACTTAAGCTTACTTTTCCAGCTCCTCAGAGCAGGTTTGGAGGCTGCCAGGTACTGAGCTCAAGTCCGTTACAACGACATGTGCACTCTGCTACACTTGGAGGATCTGTTTTAGTGGAGCAGCCCAGCAGAAAGTCGGATATTAGCTAGTCCCAACAGAGCAGCTGCCTGGAGGCCAGTGCAGGGTTCAGACCCCCATCCGGAAGCAGCAGCCCTGATGATGGGGGACTCTGCAGCTGGCTCAGAGCAGAGGGTAGGTGAGCTGGCGGTCACAGGATTGGACGGAGGCTGACGCTTGGCTCTGAACACCCAGGAATCACCTCTCCAGGACATTTCACAGGCATCACTGGAGCACCCATGTAGTCCATCCCCCCTTGGCCTTGGTGATGGGAAACGTATGCTGAGCCACCCCTCTGTCCAGTGGGCATGTGTGGATGGTGCCCAGCATCCTTCCTCTCCTAGGGCCAGGTCCACATGGCTCAGGGGAAGGGACAAGCATCTCTCTGAGCAAAATTACTGAAGAACCTGCCCTTGTGGAAAGTTGCTCCTTACCCCACGGCCTGGAGCTCATCTTCAGTGCCCTGGAGCAGGAGGTTTTATAGCTCTCCGGAGTTCATTTCTATTTATTCTCACTGTCTAGTCATTTTTTAAATGAATGCCTTCTCATGTTACCCAGTGGCAACGAGTTCCCCAGATCATCAGTGTTTAGGTTAAAGGTGATCCTTCCTGTTGTTCGTTTTGACTAAACTTATTTCTGATTTTGCTGGGTGTCCTGGCAGGCCGCAAAGGATGCAAATAAAAGAGGCTCGTGCTGATCCTAGGCAGTGTTCTCAGGGACTCCAGGGTCACAGGGAATGTAACACTGGGCTTGGGCAGCATTCCTGGAGGCTTTTGGAGAACACAAAATACATATCAGGGTAGCCCAAGGTGGCTACCCTTAATGCAATACTGAAACGGAGGAGGGTGAATCCCAGGGCAGCTCCCATACGCTGAGGCACCCCTTGCAGAGCCACCAGGCTAAGGGAATTAGGTACTTCCCTCCCCTGTGCCATTTCTGGTGGCCTCAGCCGCCAGACCTAGGAAGGTTTGAAGGTCTTTTGGAGGCTGAACTGCACTTTTGCCACCAGAGAGCGATACTTAGGGCAGGGCGACACAGGAAGGGTTCACCAAGACCACAGCTTGGCCCTTTCTCCATCATTCCCCAGGTCTGCCACCAGTCCCACTGTTGCATGCATTGCTGTCTGTTGACCTGGCCATGCTCCGCGGGGGGCAGATCATCGAGATGGTGCAAATTGGGAGGGAAGAGCCAAGAGATTTTCCACCTTCGACCTTCACCCTCTCCCTGCTTCTCTTTCGCCCGCCCCCTCCACTTCCCCACTGCAGGCACAAACACCTACTGCCCATGGAAGCTATTTCTAAGCAATCCCGGGCATCTGGGGAATGAGGCTCTGAACAAATATCGGAGTGTGCGTGTGCAGTGAGCGCGCGCGCACACACGCACACACACATACGCACAGCCACGGTGCTGCTGCAGAGTCAAATATAGACCTTGGGGAAGGGGGAACAATGGCCGGGGTTGGGTTACATGGCTGCAGGGCCAGCGAGCTGCTGATGTTTGTTGTGGGCTGGGGTGGAATGGGAAAAGCAAGGGGGGTGGGATGGGGGAGAACATTTGTTTTAACCCAGAGACCCCGGGCTGGTGCCGTGTGTAAGACGGAGAGGGTGACCCAGAGCGAGAGCTGCGGGAGAGGACGATCATTTGAGTTGGCAGCTTGGAGGTGTTTGCGGTCTTTCTCCAGCTGGTTTGTGCCACTCCTCTGCCTCCCTTGAGGGACTAGAGTGGGCAGGAAGGGGTGAGTTTCTCCAGGCTTCTGCACAGGGAAGAGTTTCTTTCTCTCCTTGCTCGGGGGAAGGCTCCTCGGTGGAGGAGAAGAGGCAACACCACCTGTTCCCTCAGCACAGCATCCACTCCTCGCCCCTGATGTCCGGCTGCCTCCAAGGTGCAGGTTCCAGACGTCGGAAGAAAGGAAAGCAGCTCCAGCTGGTTTTGACAGGTAATTCCTCTCTGTGGCTTGGAGCGGTGATGATGCGTTGGAAGGATGGCAGGGGAGGGAGCCTGCAGCTGGCACGTGTTGGAGGGGGAGGCCGTGGTGACAGGTCATTCCCGTTCCCACTCCAGGTTCCTGCTTTGTGGGATTTCCTTCACTGGAGGGAAAAGCAGTGGAGGGACTCTTATGGCTAGGAAAAAATCCTTCCTAATTCTGACCCAGCAGCTGTTCCATCCGAGACGCCTCTAGGGATGGCACGGCAGGGTCTAAGCCAAGCGCAGGAATCCCCTCCTCAACGCCCATTTCTTGGGTCTGCAAATAGAGCTGCTCTGCTTGAATCACCCTGGGCAGCCCAGGGACTGCCAGAGCAAGCCTAGGACTCAGGAGTGTGCCCAGGGACAGGACAGGGGCCCTTCAGTGCTAAGGAAGGAGTGCACCCAAGGTCCACAGTGCTTGGGGTTTCCTTCTGGTCCCTTCTCCCTCCTCTGTACCCACCTTTTTTACTCCCACCCATCCCTGCCTGCTTCTGTCTGTGATACTCGCACGCAAAACCAAATCTCAACCCCCAAACCCCATTTCCTCAAATATGCCCATTTCCCCCCTGCTGAAATCCCACCGTGGTTTCTGTTCTCCATTCCCCTGCCTCGATGTTCAGATCTCCAGCAACCAACTTTACCTCCTGGATGGCCCTCGCTCCGTGCCACGGCTCTCACCTCTGAGAGAAGCGGCATGGTGAGAACTGCGTGTCTCGCTCCGCTGACTGCAACCTAACCCTGTCTCCCTCTCCCACAGTGCTCATGTTGTGGACACAGATACTTACAAATATCAATGTGCGCAGGGACCCCTCCGCAATCGCTCTCCTGCCTGCCTGTTCAAATGCACACACAGCATCCAGAGGGTTTTCTTAGGCGCGTTTAACCAAGTGAAGTTTAAGAGCACCCAGGCATGGTTGTGCAATGGCATTGCAGTGCAGCGCGGTCAGGACCAGGGCAGATCCCAGCAGAGGAGTGCAAGAGCAGGTGAGGATGTTGCGGGAGGTGGTGTCGTATCTGAGACAGTTGGTGCAGGCAGTAGGATTTCAAGGAGGAGGTGATGGTGAGGCTGAGCAGCCTACACTCAATGTTGGAGGTGCTGCCAGCAAAAACTTGGCCTCCAACCATGACTGGCAGAGCAAAAGAGTTCAAGGCAGGGTGTTGCGGGGGTCAGAGGAGAAAGGTGGATCCTCCCAGGTCCTGGAGCAGCAGTAACTGAAGGTCTGTTTTTTAACTGAGTACCAGGAGCTGTGCTTTGCCCTCAGCCTCCCCCTCTCCCTTTTGCTGTAAGCCCCAGATACAGTGTGAACCAGGACTCAGAAGCAGGCTGAGCTGGATGTGAAGGATTGGGGGATGAGAATGGATGGAGAACCACAGGAAGCATCTCAGAACGGAGCTGGTGCACACCTGTCCCATAAATATCTGAGGAGCTTGCAGAGCAGCCTGAGCAGCAGGAGGCTTGGGCCTCTCTGGCCCTTGAGGACCTTGGAGCAGTTAGGTGGGGTGATGGAGACGGGAGGAGGCAGGCAAGAAAAAGAACAGTGCTCCTGGCCAACAGGAGAGCAGGAAAGAGGCAGGAAGGAGGCAGCTCCTGCAGTGGTGGGCAAGGTGGGAGGCTCCCATGTTATTGCTCAGTAGGGTTGTATTGTCCAGACCTGCTGAGGATGGAGCAAGCAAGGGTCCACAGTCAGAGCTGGCAGAGAGCTAGGCTTTGACGGGGCTGCTGGCTGTTGCTGCGGCCCACAGTGCCATCCACGGCTACCGCAGGATGCGTGGTGCTGACAGGGCTGTCAGGAACTGCAGCGGGCTGGGAGGACTGGAGAAGGTGAGAGCAGGGATGAGGTGAGCTTTGTCTGGTGAGATGGGATGTGGAAGCATCCATGTAAGTACCAGTAGGACATGGTTCTTCTTCCTTCCTGGTGGAAAAAAGCAAAACTCGTGGGGCGCAGGGGTAGAAGAGGGCTGGCTGAGGTGAACTTGTAATCTAATTAAGGATTGCTAGGACCTTTGAAGGTAACAGATACGATCTTGTCAGGTAGCAGAGAGGCCCTGCAAGGTGAGGAGGAGAGCGCGCAGCCGTTCCTCACGAAGATGTGATGGCCCAGCCCCTCTCCCAGGGTTGTCTTACTGTTTACCAAGGCGCTGGCGTCCACGGCTTGTGAGCAGCAGCGAGAGAAGTGCAGGGGACCACAGCTTTGCCGGATGGCTTCTTTCTTGTGGGGTGACCGCCCCACGCTGCATCTCTGCTTTAAGGACGGGGCTTCTTAACCCTATGGTTTGCCAGTGGAGGTGTGTTAGTGTCCCCTGAAGCCAGCAAGGAGGGGCTGCAGGAGGCGTTTTGCATCATTTCAGATAATCTGAGCGAAGTGAGGGCTCGGATCATCCCGCACCTATTTGTGAGACAGGAAGGGGCTGCGAGGCGGAGGTGCCCCGCGGGGGGCCGGCGCCAGCGGGCTGGAGCCCCTGCCCAAGCGTGTGTGTGCAACCGCGAGGGGGGCCGGCGCTGCAGCCCCCCGAGCCCCGGGCGGGGATCTCCCCAGCAGGGCCGCGCCCCAGGGGAGCACCCCCAGCCCGGGGCACCCCTCCGTCCTCTGCGGGCGGGTCCTGGGGCACGGGACCGGTGACCCCTCTCAGACGCAGCCCCCTCGGGGCGGGGCGGGGCGGGGCGGGCGGGCCCGCGTGGGGCCGTGCCGGGCCCCCCCGGCCCCGGCGGCGGGAGCAGGGCAGGGGTGAGCGGGCAGGGCGGGCCGGGCCGGGGGCTGCCTGCGGTTTGGGGCGGCGGGAGGCGGGATGTCCCGGGGAGGGAGCGGGGATGTGCAGGCACACGCAGCCGCTGGCAGGCGGCCGGGGCTGCACGGCGGCGGCGGCGGCGGCGGGCGGAGCGGCGCGGCACGGCACACGCGGCGGCAGCTCCCTCCGCAGCCCCGCGCCTCCCCAGCCCCGCCGCCGCCGCGCCGGGCATGGCCGCCCCCCGCCGCCGCGCCCCGCGGTAGCCCCAAGACCCGCCGCGTCGCCGAGGTGAGCAGGGGGGCGGGGGACGGGGGGCAGCGCGCGGCGGGGACCGGCAGACCCCCCCCCCGCCGCCTCCCCCGCCGCCGCCCCGGCCGCAGGGGGACCGGCGGGGCCGGGGCGGTGCGGTGCTCCGCGGAGCGTCCTCTCCGGCCGGCCGGGCGTTGGGGGGAAGGCGAGCACTCCGTGGCCGTGACCCTCTGGGGGGCACTGAGGGCTCGGGGTGGTCCCAAAGCCGCGGGGGGGGGGGGGGCGGGCAGGAGGGGCGAGCTGCAGCGTCGCGGCATCCTCTGGGTTCCCACCCCTACCCCCGGACCCTCGTCCCGGAGGGGTCCCTGATGGCCCCCAGTCTAGGGAGCGGTGCCTGATAGCCCCCCTCCTGGGATTGTCCTTGGTAGCCCCCAACCGCACGAAGGTCCCTAATACCCCCGAGGGGCAGATTAATAGCTCCCGGGGGCGTCCCTAATAGCCCGCAGCTTCTGGGGGGCTAGTAGCCCCCAACTCAGGCCATAGCAGAGGATCGGGACGGAGGGAGCTCCCTGCCCCGTGTCCCTGTGACCCAAAGTCAGGCCTGCCCAGGCGCTGCTCACAGCTCCCTCAGGCACCAGCTGCCCCCCAGGATGCCCCCGGCACCTTGCCGGGGTCTGGGGCAGCCCCTGGGTGGGCGCTGGGAGCAGCGCCCGTGGGGCGGCTACGTCAGGAGGTCGGAGAGGCTGCGCCTCGAGCGAGGAGGCTGTGGGGAGCCATGGGGGAAACAACCTTTGCAATGACATGTGGTCAGAGGTTGAGCTCCTCACAGCCCTGAAGGAACAGGATACCAACCGTTCAGCCCTAAATTATTTTATAAGTTTCATAGGAATTGCTTCACCCTCCCCTGAAATGCAGCAGCTGTTCGTCACTGCCCAGCATTTTGGGGCAGGAGGCGAAGGAGAGTCCTGGGAGCGTGGTGACAAGGGAACCGTGTGGAGGGAGGATGCAGTGGTCTGTGCTCGGATTTGGCTGGGGCAGTGACAGTAACATCCTGTAGCCCCCCTGAAAATGCTACATCCTTCATAGGTGATGGTTTGTTTGCTGGGGAGATGCTTTGAGCAACATCATTGCTTTTTGTGGGCTATCTTCTCTGGTCCAGGCAGGTGAAGTCCTTAGCAGGGATCCCAAAACCTCCTCCTCCAATGCATGCCTACATGGGGTGGGTGGGAGGACTTCTGTCCCCATCTGAGAAGTCTTTCATGCAACTATCGACCCAAGACAACCTTTCCGAGCTGAAGAGTCGAGCTGAAAGTGGAATGGCCCCTGTCCATTGCACCCACGCAGCTGAGTGGAGTCTGCTCCATACCTTTACCACTCTCTTAGCAGAACTGTTTAACCCCTCCCATCTCATTATAGTAATGTATTTATGATATCACCCTCGAATTTCCTGCCCTTAACAACCCCAGAAGGCTGGGAGGGAATGAAGCGTTTTTGGAAAGCATTTAATGTTACTTCAAGAGGGCAGGAGGCGGTCGGAAAATAGATGGGTGCAGGAACCCTGGGCTGACAGGGCTCTCTGCAGGACAGCTGAGGAAAAAGACTGCACCTAGCGAGAGTTGTGTGTTTGCCTTTCCTACCTGGGGCTGCAGCCCAAGTCTAGTGCCTATCGCTTCACTTCCTTAGGCTGTAAGGGGCTGCCATTTACTGCCTGCTCATCTGCTAGATCTACTCGACTCCTTGCCCTCCTGGTGCTGGAAAAAGACTCAGCCCATCTATTTCTTTGAACATGCACTGGAAGGATCTTAACATGAAGATGAGGCTCCCCAGACCAAGGGAGAGAAGATGAAGGTCCCCAAAGCTGAACTGGTGTTTCTAGAGGCTTCTGCTCTCTTGACAGCACCTAGCAGGGGGAGGTGCTCCAAGACGTGGTGTAACAGCCTGAGCTATTACACGGTCAGGATTGAGTATGTGCACTCAGTTCTCCTGTATATGCATTTTAAAAGGCTTTTTGATTCTTAGTGCTCCAACGTTGCCTTAGAGGAAGGAGCCTGGAAGGACAGAGAGGACTGCGGTGACCAGTCCATACAAAACTGGATATTTCAACTCAAAACTGCCAGGTAGCAGAGAGGAAGGGATACATGAAGTGAAGCTGCGGCATCAGCCAGTGGATTTTTCTGAGCTTGCTCTTTTTCTCTCTGTAGGTGTTCATCTCGGTGGGGCCACACTGACCATGCTCAGGAGCTTCTGTCTCCAGCTCATGTCCTTGGTTTGGATCCTCTTGGCCCATCACCACCTTGCCCAAGGTGAGTCTCTGTAGACATGCTCTCTTACATCCATCTTTCCAAACCTGTGCTTGGCATTGCTGAATTCTCCCCAGTTCTCCATGCAAAATAGAGCTGGCCTGACCTGGAAGACCAGAAAATGCTTCTCAGTCATCCAGCACCTGGGGGTGACTGGGGCAACCGTAGAGACTCCCGCTCTGGTGCACATGGGGGTGGTGGTGCCTGAGCAGACTGGCAGTGAGAGGTCCCCCTGCTCTGTCTCTCACATTTAGGGTGAATGGGTCACTGAGCCGATGAGCCTGTTCGGAGAGGTGTGGTGAGGGGGAAAGAAGATCCCAAAACTGAATGGCTAATCCTGGATCCCATGAGAAAAAATCCCTTCCCAAAGATTAGTTTGCTCTCCCCCCACTTTGGATAAGCAATGAATTCCCAAAGCCATCTGCCAGGAGAGATGGTTACAAATAAGAAAGATGACAATACTCAGGCTTGGGCTGAGCAGTCCCAGGATGCTGTTCCAGCTCTGCAGTGGCTTGTTTTGGAAGGCTCTTATCCTGAGCGGTGGGACCTGCCACCTCATTGCAGCAAAAATGCGTGCATGTGGATGGGGAATTTCTCCTCCTGCTTGCTTCCTAAGCAGTGCATTGCACGGTTTGGGGAAAGCCTGAGCACACTTCTTGGCAGTGACTTTAACCTACCCTGGTCTGGGATGGAGGGTCTCAGTCAGTTCATCTCCTGGGCCTGGCCCGAGATCCTGCTGGGCTCCTGGAGAAACCCCTTGCCTCCTGACATTTGTTCTAGCTCTTCTGCCCACGGAGCCAGAGTGAGCCAGCTCCCTGTGGGGCTAAGATGCAAGCAGGTGATGGAGGAGAGGGGAAGGTGGAGATGAAAGGGGACACCTGGCTGGACAAAACAGGCCAGTGCAGAGCGGAGGATGAGAAGTAGCATGGCAAGGCCATAGCTCAGTTACAGTGTCTGTGGCCTTTAAATAAATAAACAGAACTGGATACCTGGCCCCTTGCAATGCCCAGCCCTGCCTCCCCCAGATGGCGGGGGAGTGCTGGCAGCTGGGTCCTGGTGGAGGGCAGGACCCCCACCAGACCTCTCCATGCCAATAGCTGTCCCTGGGGATGGGGACAACCCGGGAGATAAAGAGGATCCATCTTCAGCCCCTTTGTGACCCTCACAATACCTGGTCCTGAGCTTTCCTACCATGCTTGTCACACGATCATGGGACCAAGGTCCCAGGTGGGTCAGGCCCTATTACACAGGTTGCCTTATTGCACGGACAACCCCAGCTCTTGCCCAGAAAGGCCCGAAGTCTAAGGGAGGCGGGGGGGGGGGGATGATCAGAGACCAGGTAGTTTTGAAGTGGAATCCCATTTCTCAATAAAGGCAGTGTTATTACTGCTTGGGTGGCTGCAAAATCCTTTTCTCTCCTGTGGCATCCAGCCATTGAAAGGAAGGTCCCTTACCTTACAGTTCTGGGAAAGGGCAGGCTGAGTGCTTAGGAAGGAGAAAAAAGCCGTGAGCTGGCAGGGCCGTGAGTAGATCAGGAGTCATCTACGATCTCTGCTTAATCTAACTCCCCCTTTCTCCTGTCTTGCAGGTGATGACTGCAGCGAGCGCTGTAATCTTGCCCATGGCTGCTGTGATCAGGATGGGAAGTGCAGGTATGGCTTGTCCTTGGCTCCCCGCTCCTGCTGCCCCTGACTGTAACTGCTCTCCCTTCCTTGATGCTGCATCCCCAGTGCCTGCACCCCTGCCCCAAGCTGAGGCACCTGGAATTGGTGACTCTGCTCTCTTTTTAACTGATGCCCTCTGGAGTGGGAGATTTTGATCTCTCAGCCCTTTGCTGGTCCCATCCAGCCTTTGCTTCAGAGTTTCCAGGGTCCCCCCTACTGCAGATTGACCAACATCGTTTTGCTGAGCCCTTTTTGTCTAGATGGGAGCGTAGGACAGTGCAGCCATGCCTGAGTGATGGGAGGGAGCCTTCAGGCTCAGATACGGTGAGGAAAGTCATCAGACAGCAGGGCAGGCTTGGGGGGCAGCCAGCTTGCTTGGCCTCCTTGCTGTTTGAGATGGGGATGCTCTCCCCGGGGGCATGGAAAAGAAGAGCTGCTGATGTGCATGTAGATGTCTGAGGGCATCAGGGGTCACCTCTCTGAAGCCTGGGCTGCAGTGAGGATCTCCAGGTGTTTTCATAAAGGGCTCGCCAGCAAGTTGAGGCCACCTCTGTCCCACGGCAGAAGCGTGTGCGTGATCGCTGACGTCCCGGCTCCAGGTGGTGCCTAGATCCCGCAGGGGCAAAGCTCAGGGCCTGAACCAGCACTTCAGCCTGAGAAGCAGCTACGTGGCTGCCCTGGGCTGTCACAGCCCTGGACACTGCCCCTTGTCCCACCTTAGGGCCACCCAGAGCCCTCATCCCACAGGGCAGCCCCAGGCGGAGCAGGCTGCTACAGGCTGGCCTGGACACCTGTGCTGCAAGGGAACAGACTGCCCATTGCCCTCATGTTCTCCTCGCTGGGGCATGCTCAGCCCCCTTTCATAGCACAGCCCCCAGCGTCACACCATGCCTGGGCCATTCATTCTTGCCTAGTGGAGCAGACGTGGCTGGCAGTGACCATAACCACACTGACCGCTGCATCAGGGAGTGTCCAGCTCTGGTTTTGCTGTGTCCCCGGTTGCAGTTGCAAAGAGCTCACTCCTCCCTGAGCCCTTTCTGTGGCTGTGGCTGGTCAGGGGAGCTTGGTGCTGCGAAGCCCTGGCCAGAGACGCTGCACTTCTCCATGCGTCAGGCAGCTGAGTTGCAGGTTTTTCCAGCAGAGGCATGCGTGAGTTGCTGCTCCAGATTCCAGGCCTTCAGCAGCTTGGCAGTACCCCGTTGAAATCACCCCCAACTCAGGGAGATTCGACTGCTTACCTAGCTAGCTAGCCCCCTCCTTGGCAATTTTTAGGTTGGCCATTCTCCCTTTTAGAGAAAGGGAAGAGTTGATGGCACCTCTCCCTTACTGCAGCCTGTGGGTACTGGAGGGTAGGGGTGCTCACAGCCCTCTGTAAGCTCATGGCTGTCCAGGTATGAATGCATTTCCCCAGACGCTATCAGGCACATGATATCACCTCCATTCCCATCAAAAAGCCTCTAATTAACATATATATTTTTTTTTAACCATTTTCCTCATCTCTTTGGAACAACCTGCAGTGACAATAGCCAGTCCAGGTGTGGAAGTGCAGCCTCAGCCCGGCCTGGCAAAGCTGCAGTCACAGCACATCACACTGAAACGAGCCACAGCCATGAAAATGAACCCCCTTGCTTATTCTAGAGACCGTGTTGTTTTTGTTAGGTTTAATTTCGTACTGTTTGGAGTATAGCTTTTGTTGCAGCTGGTGCCACCTCCACTCAGCTCTCATCTTCTTATCAATCACTTGCTTTCCCCGTTGGAGCTGGCAGGTCTGAGCGAAGCCACTGGAGCAATGCAGCTTGGCTTTACTTAGCCATCAGCACTGCCCCGCTCTTCTGCTGCCAGAAGGCTTGTTGTGTGCTGTGGGTTTTCCCATCACACTGCCCTTGTGAACTGGTTCATAAGTCTATTCCATACGCCAGCCACAGCAAGCAAGGTTTCACAGCTGGATTATGGTGCGCTTCAGATGAAAACCGACACACATTATAATGCAAAGGGGTGCAATGGAACATGCAGACCTCAGGGGCCTCTTGTCCTTTTCTCTCAGAGAGTTCAGGATTAGGGATGGGGCTTTTCTCTACCCATCACAGTGGTTGTGCGATGGGGGAGGCGCAGGAATTTCTGAGCTAACGCAGTGGTGTGTACAGAGCGGTTGGCTGGGGGAGAGCAGTGGGATGTGGGCAGTAAAAGCGAAGCTGCTGAACTGTTTCTGCCCCCTCATCCTCCCTGGCTGCATACTGTGTCTGCTCCTGCTCTGTCCACTTGCTTCCTTGGAAAGATGAGATGCCAGTACTGAGCTCCTCTGGAGGAGGGAGCCAGCAGAGTTCATGGGGAGCTTTGGGAGGGTTTCCCAGCAGCACCGTATCTGCGGCAAGCCTGCGCGGCAAGCAGCGAGCCTTTCCGCAGCCCCTGCTTGGGTTTTATCACACTGCCATGCCCTGTCCTCCTGCAGGTGCGATCCAGGCTGGGAGGGCGAGTACTGCGAGGAGTGCGTACGTATGCCGGGGTGTCTCCACGGGACGTGCCACCAGCCTTGGCAGTGCATCTGTCACACTGGCTGGGCTGGCAAGTTCTGTGACAAAGGTGAGTTGCAGACTGGGCTTCCCAGCCTCTGGTGCTGAGAGCAGAAGCCCAGCACACCCTGCATGGCAGAGTGAGCCGGCACAGCCAGAAGCCACCCAGGTGATGCTGCCTGGGCTGCTCAGGAGATGGGATGTTGTCTGGCTGCTGCAGCTGGAACCATCCCCTTTCTGCAGAAGAGGTCAGGCTGCCAGCACCTGCTCCCGGGCTGCACGGCAAGAGCTGCCATGACACCAGCCGGCCTCAGGAAACAGAGCAGATGAACTCATTGCCTTTCCCATGCTGCGCCTGGGCTCCGGGCAGCACCTCCTGCTTCCCGCGGGGCTTCCTGCCTTCAGCAGGTGGCCAGTGGACTCCCTTCCTCCCACTGCCCCCCAGTGCAGCTCCTCTGTGCCACAAGGTCTGCGCTGGCCGGACAGATGGTGTCACATTGTGCAAATTTGCAGGACAGTTTGCTTTCTCTGCACCCCTAAGCCTGTGCATTTTCCGGACTGTAGCTGGAAAGCACCAAGTAGGTGCTGCACATCTATTGCTGCAGGTGCCCATTGGCGGGGAGGCAGGAGAAGCTCCTGCCATTTCTCCATTCCCCACTGGGTTTGACGGGCTGCATGGGAACTGAATTGGCCACATTGCCCCTCTTTTCTCGCTAATTCCCATCTTTTTCTTTCCCCTCAGACATACACATCTGCGAACACCAGTCCCCATGCCAGAATGGGGCTCAGTGCATCTATGACCGAGACGGGGAATATTCTTGCCTGTGTCCAGAAGGCTTCCATGGGAAGGACTGTGAGATGAAGACAGGGCCATGTGAGAAGGCAGGGTGAGAAACAGCAGTGGGGGCAGCGAGATTACAGACAGCATTAGCTTCAGGTCATGCACTGCCAAGTGGTGGCCCAGCTTGGCTTGTTATCTGTGGATTTCCATGCGCTAATGGAGTTAAGCCAAAACCATCTTTGGCTTTGGTTTAGCTGCGTGCACCGCACAGTCCCACTGGGGCAAGGTCTTTATTGCAATCTGAACAGATTCCCGTCCCTCGCTGCTGTAGGTGTGATGAGCTGACACCTGTCATGCCTTTGGGGAGCATCAGGAGGGCACGTTTCCTCTTTAGATCATTTGGCTGAAGACCCTCCCTGGTGGGTGGTGGGCCTGTGAACAGCCACAGCCTTTGAGGAGGTCCCACAACCTCTCTCTCAGGGAGCCAGAAACTCCTGCCTGGTCTTCTCCTTGAGATAGCTGCCCCCATGGAGAGAGCCGGTACCGGACTCACTGGCCGTGCGAGCAGCTGTGTGTGTTTACCTCCCTGGGGTGGGGGAAGCTGCTTGCTCTCCAGCACCATGACCCATCCTTGCTCTCTCCACGCAGGTCTCCATGCAAGAATGGGGGGCAGTGTCAAGACAAAAATGGTTTTGCCAGCAACTTCACCTGCCGGTGCCTTGCTGGCTTTGTGGGGCCTCTCTGTGAGAACGACGTGGATGACTGCCTGATGCGTCCCTGTGCCAACGGTGCCACCTGCCATGACGGGATCAACCGTTTCTCCTGCCAGTGTCAGGTGGGCTTTGAAGGGCGTTTCTGCACCATCAACATCAACGACTGCGCCAGCCAGCCATGCAAAAACGGGGCAAAGTGCTATGACCGCATCAATGACTATGACTGCTTGTGTCCGGACCGTTTTACCGGCAAAACCTGCGAGATCTCCGTCCCCGATCCCACCTGGGCTCCGCTCTACCACCCTGCGAACCACGAGAACAGTGGGATGGTGAAAAGCACCACCAGCAAGATGCCAGAGGTGACGCAGCCAGAGCCTGTCAGGACCGCGGTCACGGGACGGCGCATGGCCAACCACAGCGAAAAAGAGCCAGGGGGAGGGTTATTGAAAATCTCTGTGAAGGAGGTGGTGACCCAAAGGGACTCGGGGCTGAGTGAAGCCCAGCTGGTGACAGTGCTGGTGTTCGGGGTGCTGACAGCAGTGCTGGTGCTCATCACTGTCCTGCTAATGCTGAGGAACTGGCAGAGGGGCCGTCAGAGGTCGAACTGGTGCCAAAGTCCTTCACAGAGTGCAAGGAAGCTCCAAGACCAGGAGTGTCAGGTGGGCATGCTCAACACTGTCCTGATCGAGCCCAGAAAGACGACGGAGCTGTGAACTGTGAGGACTCTGAACCCGGCCCTGGCAGGTTGCCATGCTGGCAAAGCCCTCGAACTGCACCCTGGGGAGCCGCGCCGGCACAAGCTGGGCAGCAGGGAAGGGGTCTCAGGGCAGTGAAAGCGTCAACAACAGTCCAGGGCGTCGAGTGTTGGTGCAGTGGCCCTGCCTGGGTCTGAGCTGTCTCCCGCCCAGCCGGTGCAGCTAGCACCCATAGGCACCTGAAAGCAGGTCTGTGTTGGGCCAGCCCTGCAGGGGAGCAGCAATGTGCTGCTTGTGGCAGCCCACACTGTGCAGAACTAGCACTGCCTGACATGCGCTGATGTGAGCTCTCAGAAACAGGACGGGTAGTGCTGGAGGAGGGCACATCCTTCTTGTAAGCCCAAATTCTGCCAGTCTCTGTGTAACTCCTCTCTATAACTACTGGAAGGGACTTTGCTCTCTTGTTTCCGCTGGTGTTGGGATGTTTCTTCCGGGGCCTTTGGAACGGTTGTGGCCGCATGGCTCTCTCTGCCCCGGTACTGGATGGGGTGGCTCCTGGCTGTTTCTGGAGGCTGTCATTTCAGATGCCATGTCCCTGGAGAGCAAGGAGATGTCCTTGCTCCCTGGCCTTGTGATTCTGTGAGCCAGTGTGAAGAGACTCTGGAGATAATTTGGGGTCTCCTCATGCCCTTCTTCTGCCCTGGGTGAAGCCCCCTCCTCTTGCTGTCAAACTTGGGGTTACAAACATGTTCTGTACTTTCCTCCTGATGATCCAGGGGTCTTCTCCCTCCACTTACCGAGCCGTCCTTTCTGGTCTGGCCACAAATGACAAAGCTCCTTCCCCTCTTCAGCGTGCACTTCCGCTGCATTATTTGCTAACAGGGAGAAGTACGGCCTGCTCCCCTCTGGGGTCCTCAGGGCCTGAGCTGGTCCTTCCCATATGCCCTCATAGGTGAAACTGGAGATGGACAAGGCTGGAGATGTGCTGCAGCTGTTTCAGGAGCAATACAAGATCCAGATCCTCCTTTCCTCTCCCAGTCACTCTGAGGCAGGAAG
The DNA here is from genome assembly GCF_030936135.1 of Gavia stellata. NCBI lineage: Eukaryota > Metazoa > Chordata > Aves > Gaviiformes > Gaviidae > Gavia > Gavia stellata. The sequence continues at coordinate 20,750,516 of NC_082595.1, forward strand.
CTGGCACTAACCTCAAATCAGCCATTGTAGCGTTTCTTGATACAACAAAGGCTAAGCTCCCCACAGTGGATGTGAGGACAGGCTACTGAGCCTGGGATAATCATAGGAAGTGGATACAGTACTGCCCTCTCCACCATTGCTAAACCACAGCTAAGAGGGAGTAGATGGCCAGGTCACTTAGCGTTTGTACTAGGTCTGCTCCTGCCTGTGCTGGTCTGATGTGCAGCAATCAGCATCTCTCTGCTAGGGCCAGGGTTTTCCATGCATCCTCATGGGCATGGAGGACTAAGCAGTGGGGTAAAAACCCCCACAACCTACACCCTACTACTGGCCTGTAGGGTTACAGAGCTGGGTTCAAGACGGTGAGAAGAGAGCAGACAGAGAAGTGAGCACCCAGCCAGGAGGGAGAACTGGGAGAGGGGACTGGGACTTCATCAGAAAAATTATTTTTTTAATACATGGATGAATGATGTACCTTTATCAAATAAAACAAATACAAGTCCAGAAACAGTGTATCAGAGAATCATAAAATAATTTAGGTCAGAAGGGACCTCTGGACACCAACCTCCTGCTCTCAACAGATCCAATTACATCAGGTTGCCCAGCTACTTGTTCTGGATGAGTATCTCCATCACTTCCCGCAAGAATGCAAAGCCAGATTATGGCACAGGACTTGTCCTGCCCCATGCTCTGGCTGCAGGGGTGGAGATGGTTCCCGCAGCCTCAGGGGAAGGAACGGGACCTGCCTCAGGACAGCATAGCAAAGATGTATACCTGCTAGGTGTTGCCTCAGTACTGGGGAGAAGGGGAAAACCCAGGACTGAGTCCAAGGGTGCCCATGGGAAGAGCAATCTGATCCTAGAACTGAAAGCAGCTGTGGGTTTGTGCAGCTGGGAGTAGGGCTGGAGGGATAGGGATTTTCCCTTGGGAAAGAGGTCTTGAAATAAACTAGCCTTAGAGGCCTTTAATGTAATCACATTCTGGCCCTTCAGGGGAAGGCCTTCTCCACCGTAAACTGGAGGAAGAGCAGCAAGGTCCCTGGGTGCAACCTTCTGGGTTTGGAAAGGTCAGTGCCCTCTGAAAGTAGTAGGGAGGAGGTAGGGTTGTCTTCTGTGCAGAGAGGGCACCACTCCTGTATCTCACAAGGAGGTCTGTGTCTGGGGGAAAAGGGGACAGAAACCTGAATAACGGAACTTCACAAGGATGTTTCCACTTTATTCTAAATTGCACATGTGGGACTAAGTCTCAGACTAGGAGTCACTGATTCTTCAGTGAGCAGAAAAGCCCTCTAATCTCAAACAGGAGCCTTGTAGGAGAGCAGTATCACACCAGCCAGGCTTGCATGGCCCTAAACACCAGGTCCCATCTTCCCTACTGAAGGAAGGGCTGCAGTGCCATACTCCTGTCCCTGAGGACACACAATTGCTGCCTGCAGGCAGGAATAACCCCTTCCCTCACGTCAGCATCTCCTGGCCCGGCAGGGACAGTGCTGGCAGCTGAGGCGAGAGGAAAGCCAGCCACAGAGTCAGGAGGGCTGCCTGGGCTCAGCCCAGGAGGGAGGTTACTGCTGCCCGCTGTGCAGCAGGCACTGGAACAAGGAGCCATCTTTCTGGCTTAGGCGGGTGGGTGAATCCAGCTCTGCCACTCTCCCAGCTTGCATCACCAGTACACGGTCTGAGTCCAAGATGGTGTTCAGCCTGTGGACAGCAAACACCAGGACACATGTGGGTGAATCTGAGGAGAAACCCTGGATACTGCTTCCCCTGCTGTCAAGGGGTGGCCCAAGACATGCCCAGCACCAGGATCTGCAGAGCTTCTCCCTGTGCATTCAGGGACACACTGCAGTCCAGCTCCCCAGAGAGCCTCTGCACACTGCTGAAACGCATGACCTCTTAGTAAAACACAGCAATGCCTTCCAGTTGCTGGGGATGGCAGGGCACCAGGAGCACAGAGGGAAGCTCTGTGGAGGGAGAGCTCAGGGCATGCCTGATTCGGGGGTTTCACAAGATGTTCCCACAGGAGAGTTATTGAGTTGCTTCTGTTTGACCCTACATTTCCTCACCTGCCACCTCCTGAGAGCAGCAGAAATGGACTTGTGCATCAGCTGCCATTCCCCAGCAGTCTGGCATCTTTGCTTGTGCTGCCACCACCAGTGGATTTGTAGTTGCCAGACTACCAACCACAGCACCCGCAGCACATGTATGCTCTCAGTTCTGCCCAGACTGCTAGCAGGGCAGCAGCAACCTCTGGCCCTGGGGAGGGAATACAGGGCAGCAGGAATGCCTTTGCACAGTCGTGCACTGTTCAGTGCAAAACTACAGTCCTACAAAGCTGCAAGTCACAGGGAAGACACTGCACAGGATTTGAGCAGGTAAAAAGCATTATGGAGCTCAAGACTCTGGCTACACATTCATCCCCAAGAGTGACAGGATGCAGCACTGGAAGTGACCCAGAGGGGCAAGGGGCAAGTACTGAGTCACTTCCTGTCCTAGATTTCACCCATCCAATTAATGGTTCACCAGAAGCTGAGTGGCATGGAAGAACCATGGGTTCAAAACAACTCCATCACCACCTCTCCCTCCTTACTGCTCTCCCCATGTCCCTTCATCCCAGTGGAAGAGGGTCTGGGGCCATTTTCAACCCAATCTTGCTGCCTTGCCTTCTGCCACTCCTTCCTCTGCTGGTTCTCCTCCCTAATTACTCCTCCATCAAAGGTGGCCTCCCCCACCCCACCCAAACACACACCTCAGCCCATTGTGCCCTTACCTTTCTACTCTATTTATGCATAATATCCCTACTGTAAGAACCACATTCCCTTCACACCCCTCCTGCCTCGCTCCTATCTGATGTATTTAACAAGACCCACTGGATTCACTTGCCAGGCCCAGCATACCCCGCCTGTCATCCATCACTCACACGTCTAAGCAGCAGGACACAAGCCCCTGCTACCTGCTCATTTGATTTTTATTTTTGTGGTAACCTTTGTGCTTTGAAAACACCCTCCATACAACTGCATAACCCTCCACCAAATTCTCCTCCACTTGGCAAGAGGGGGAGCACTGCCTAATGCTAACCCATCCCTTCTGTGTCCACGGTATTTATGTTTTGCCCTCCTCTGTCTGTAACCATCTACTGCCCCTATTACACTAAATCTCTCAGCTTTGGGGCAAGCACTGCTGCCCTGTCATGCCTGGGCAGTGTCTAGCTTGCTGGCATCGGGTGCAGGGTGGGACCAAAACTCAGGGTTTTGGAAAACAGAACTAACTACCCAGCGTTCTGCCTATCTCGGTCAGGAGCTGGCTGCAGCCCTTTGGCACCCGCTGTCCTGCAGTGCCCTCTACTGAGCCAGAAACACGTGCTCCTCCCGGGTCTCCATACTGCTTCTTTCCGTAGGATAGTTCTCCATTGCTCCTCGCCCTAATTTGGCAGAACCACAAGGTCCGATTCACACCCCGGTCCCAGCAGGCAGTGCCCAGGAGGAAGAGCCATCTGCCATACGATGCGGTGTTTTGCCCTTTGCTGCCCCCCAATTTCTGGGTACAATGTTTTCACATCCAGTTGTTCCCAGCACCTTGGGGCTAATAAAGCAGAAAAGGCAAACAGGCAAGGTCCAGCCTTTTGCACTTGAAAAGCCTCATCATGGGGACCTCCCTGCTCAGCTCAAGGCCCAGGCATGGCAGGCACAGCCACCACTCCCTGGGAGTAGTAGGATGAATTTAGGTGCAGAGTGCTGCTTTGTCTGTACCTGTGAGCAATCGTCAAAACAGTTTTGTCAGCGAAGCGCTGGCGGATGGTCTGCTGCAGCAGCTGGTCTGTCTTCTGATCCACGCTGGCTGTGGCCTCATCGATGCACAGCACCTGCCAGGGACAGAGAGTGAAGGGAACTCCCAAGCACCACAGGGGAGACCCCAAACCCTGCCCAGGGACAGCCTGAGAAGGTAACACAGGTTGTCTGTTCCCACTACACCCCAACTCTGGAGCACAGCCATGAACAGTTCCCCCTCCCCCTCGCTCCGATGGAAGCAGGACACTCACCTTGGCCCGTGTCAGGAGGGCTCTTGCCAGACATACCAGCTGCCTCTGTCCCACAGACAGACTCTTTCCCCTCTCTCCCAGCTCACTGTCCAATCCACCTGCAGGAGTCAAGCTCAGCAGTCACCCCACCAGGCTCTGCACAGAGCCCCAAATGGCTCCCCCAGCCTGGGGTTTTCATAGTAGCACTCAAAATCCCAACCCTGCTCAGGCTCAGGCTTTGGGAACCACAGCATTTATGCTTGGATGCAAGCAATGGCTGGCACAGAGATGCCACACTCCCCTAGAACTAGGGGCTGGCTTTTCTCTCAGGCTCTGCTCTAACATCCACTGGGGCCTGGTCTCAGCAGCATGATCCCGCCACCCAATCCATCACATGTCAGTCTTGTGGCACTAAATCTCAGGGAATGCTACCAGGGTCCCACTGACCTGTTCTGACCCTGATCCTAGAGTGGCCTCAGCTAACCAATTCTGTACTGCATCCACCTGGCTCCTTTTCCTCAGCTCCCTGACTGAGCTGAGGCCTTCTCCCCTCTCCCAGTACCAGGGCTCACCAGCTGCTTCTTGCTGCGTTCAGACTCACCCATCTGAGTAATGGCATCCCACAGGTGGCACTGCTCTAGCACCTCGTGGAGCTCAGCATCTGTATGTTTTCCCTGGGGGTCCAGGTTCTCTCGGACCGAGCCACTGAACAAAAATGGATCCTGGGGGATGATGGCCAGCCTAGATCTGCAAGCAAATGAGAGTTGAGGGCTCATCAGGTGGGTGCCGCAGAAAAGCAAAGGCCTTTTTTTTTTTCCTGGGGTGGGGTGTCTTGGCTTGCTGTGTATTTTTGAAGCACAGAGACATGGGTCACAAAGTCAGCCTGGTTCCCTTAGCACAGCTGTTCAGAAACAACAGAGCAACTCATAAGAAGCTGCCACAACCAGACAAGAGGGTGCCATGACAGTAAGTCCTTTGCTCCTCACTCTTCCCTTCAGCATCCAACCACTGACAGCTCTCAGCCTCCAGGTGCCCCCCGGCTGCACTCCACTCTGCTCAGCCCTCCATACCTCAGCTCCTCCAAGCCCACCATCTGGCTGTCAACACCATCCACGAGAATCCGTCCTGATTTCAGCTCCAGCATGCGGAAAAGGGCCAAGAAAAGGGTGGATTTTCCAGATCCCGTGCGACCCACAATCCCCACCTTCTCTCCAGGGTAAACAGTGAAGTTCACACCATCGAGTGCATTGGGCAGGCCTGCTCGGTAGGCCAGGACCACCTGCTGGAACTCCACAAGCCCCTGGCTTGGCCAGTCAGCAGCAACCTAAGAGGGATACCAGGGTGAGACAGGGTATCACCGTGACCCGCTGTCATCTTCAGCCTCACCTCCCCACAGGCCAAAGCCCATCCATCCCTTTGGATGGTTGTTTGGCTTCTGAGCAGACCCAATGCACAGCCCAGCTGCATCTCCAGCCTACTCCTAGGCTTATTCTTCTCTCACAGCTTGAACCTAGGACCTGTTCTGCTCTCCTACCCCTTCCTGTCATTCCAGCCTTCACCAACTTCTGTCAGAGATTCATCCCCTCCAGAGGATATACTGGTGAAGGATGAGCAATCACGGCAGTTTCTGTAGGTGAGGGCCCTCCACCCATTCACTGGAACCCTGTGATCTCCCCAGGAGGCAAGTGCAAAACACAGAGCCAGAAGATGGGCCAGTCCCTGAAAATATATTTGAGCTTTTACCTGGACCAGTTTACCCTGGGACTCCATAGGGATGTCTGTGGTGTATTCCTCTGTCCGCTCCACACTCACCATCATGGTCTCTGTCAGAGTGAAGCTGGAAATGAGGCCTGAGAGCAGGTTTGTGACAGACAGGGCGTATGAGAGTGCAAGGCCCACAAGTCCTGCAAGGACAAAAGCATAAGCAAAAATGTTACTGGCAGCGAAGGAGCTGGAATCTTGGCGGTAGGAAAAAGAAACAAGGGAGTAGTCAGCACTCTGGAGTCTGGGATCCCACTCTAGGACGGGGACATGCAGAAGCTGAAGCACTACACTGTGGGTGACTTGTAGAGGGACAGGGAGCAGGAGCTCTGAATCCTACCCGGGTGTAAGGAGATGTGCAGCTCTGGACTAGGACAGGAGGAACTCCTGGGCCACAGCCTAGGAGCAGGCATAGGACAATCCATGGCAGCCTACCTGGATTTCCCAGTTGCTTCTGGTGCTGGATGATGGCAATTCCTGCAATAGCAGTAACCACAGCAACCCCAATCATCTGCAGGCGGATGTCCAGCCACTGCATCGCTGTGTTGCTGGTAAAGAGGCAGCGCTGGTTCTGCTCCAGGCGCAGCTGATTCTCCAACTCAAACCTGGCAAGCGCACAACAGAGGTTCGCACCAGGCTGTGCACCACTCAACCTCCATTCTTGCTGCCCCTGACCAGGGGCATTCCTGCCACCTTATAACCAGCCCCACATCAGGATGGTGCTGTTCTATAAAGCCAAAGCTCTGGTTCTCTGGGTGCTCTTTCTTTTCACTCACCTCTGTGTTGCCCGCATGGCTCTGATGCTGCTCAGTCCTGAGAGGGTCTCTGAGAAGTGAGTGTAAATGGGAGACAGGGTGACACTGTAAAGGCGCTTGAGCTCCCGGGATGTGCGCCGGTAATAGCGCTGGATGGAGAAGTAGACAGCAGCCAGAGGGAGTAAGACCAGACCAATCCAAGGGAGGCCATAGGTGATTATCACCAGCATGCCCAGGAGCCCATACATGTTGGCCAGGAAGATGTTGAGGATAAATGGCAGGCTGTCATCCACGCAGTACAGGTCTGAGGAGAAGCGGTTCAGGATCCGGCCTGTTGGTGTGGTGTCAAAGAAGGTGACTGTGGCCTGGCAACAAGGGAACCAGAAAGTAAGACTCGGTCAGCTGTGGTGAGATCCAGCCACAGAACAGTGCCCAGGAGAGCAGCACCAAGGGGAGCAGACAAGACCACAAAGGGGTGGCCACCACAGCCCCCTTCCTTTCCTCAGCTGGAGGAGAAATCTCAGACCCCAAAGCCAGCACCCACTCGCAGCCAAACAACTCACGCTGTTCACATGGTAAAAGGAAGGAGCCCTTCTGCGGCAAATGGCAGACAGCTACCAACATAGCAGTCACTCAGATCCCTTACTGGCCCACCAGTAGTCAGTGAGACAATCCTCTAATCCTAGCCTCTAATCCTATCTTCTAATCCTCTAATCCTAACTCTAGCCTGAGGACCCAAGGAAGCCCAAATCCTAAAGAAAGTTAACTGGTACATACCAGCACCAGCCCTAAATCTTGCTTAATGACTCCTTCAATGGAGGTTTGCACCAGGCTGTGCACCACTCAACCTCCATTCTTGCTGCCCCAGACCAGGGGAGTTCCTGCCACCCTATAACCAGCCCCACGTCAGGACGGTGCTGGTCTATAAAGCCAAAGCCCTGGCTCTGGTTCTCTGGGTGCTCTTTCTTTTCACTCACCTCTGTGTTGCCCACATGGCTCTGATGCTACTCAGTCCTGAGAGGGTCTCTGAGAAGTGAGTGTAAATGGGAGACAGGGTGACACTGTAAAGGTGCTTAAGCTCCTGGGATGGGACAGAGATTCTCATCTGAATCTGAACTCATGATCCTGCAAAAGCTACTATGATTCAATTGGCCCTCATCTTGGCTCTATATCTAAGCCTAATGCGTGAATAGATGCAGGTGCCAGCCATAAAACACCTCTCCATGGAATGGAACGAGCCTTACAGGACACATTTTGAAGCCTAGCTCATTGGCCCCTTGTGCTGGCTGAGGTGCAGCTGTTTTTGTATATAGTCCTAAGGGGAGCCCATGAACTAATACCAGCAGAAACCCTAATCCACCTCCCAAACCCTTACTCCCAACTTCGAGAACGTCAGGGCACAGTGACTTGCAGGAGCCCCAGCCTGCCTTGGACCATTACCTTTAAAGCCCTCTGGAGTAGTTGGTTGTGAATGACAGTGGCAGCACGGATAGTGCCGTAAGCAAAGAGGAAGGCCCGAAGAATGGTGAAGAGGGAGTTGGCCCCTGCAATGCTCCCATAAACTATCAGGTAGAAATTCACATCCAGTGAACCATTGGAAGGGACTGGGGTGGTGTCAAGAGCTTGAACGGGGGAGCTGGAACACAGGAGGAAGAAGATTATGAATCTGCCAAGGTCACCATGACAGTAAACTCACAGACAGGGCATGAGAACCCAGAAGCATACGCCAGGGAAAACCAGGATACGTCAACCTGATACTCCTGTGAGAGACCACCCCTTTGGCATGCTGGGACAAACACTCTTATTACTATGCAGCTAGGGGTCTTCCATGAGCCCTTTGGGCACCTCATCAGGTCAGAGATTTCGATTCTCTTTCCTTGTCAAAGCAGCCACACGGATCCCCTGCAGCGGGGTGGTCAGTTTATCCCTGCTCTCAACAAGGATCTTCACAGGAAATGCACTTAAGGGCAAAATGGGAGTGTGTTTCTAGCTTCCTTTGGCATCTCCTGACCAGCATTCACTTACACAAGCCCAACAATGGAGAAGAGAAGCAGCTCTGGGGAAGGCGGGGAAGCTGAGCGGACCATCACAGAAGTATTTGCTATCTGAGATATCCTGGAGATCCAGTGTGACAGCCACCAATCTGAGATATTTCTGGATGCTACAGAGAAAGACAGACTGCATAAAGAGGGATTCAACCCTTGAATCAGCAAATACAAAGCAGAAAAGCTGGAGGGGAAGCTGCTGGACAACTTTTGTTACTGTCTCACTGCCCAGTCTAGTCTTCCCCTGCCTTCCTTCTCCACTGTTAGTAGTAGAGCAGGAGCAAGGGAACAGCCTTGAGCTGCAGCAGCGACAGGGCACTGATAGAAGAGCAGACATGCAACTGCAGCAGTGAGACAACAGATCCTGTTCCCACATGTGCCCCCCCCCAACTGTGCTACTTTAGTTTCGGGAAGAGAAAAAGGGTCTTCCTACTGGAGGGAGAGCGATTAAACCCTTGGCCTCTTTTCTTCCCTGGACTCCACACAACCAGGGAATGAGAGGAGAGGAATGTCTAAAGAGAGACGTGCTGCTGGGCCACTGCCTCACCTTGCATGAGGAGCAGAGAGAAGAGGATGGATAATGCCAAGCAGCTGCCCACTGCCAGCCAATATGCCTTGTACACCTGAAAAGCCACTGCCCCTTCTTTCTTCTCCTCCTCCTTGTGGATGAGATTATTGTTTTGGGTTGATTCTTCTGCCGCTGTCTCTACAGCCTCTTCTTCGCCCTGTTCATCAGGGGCTGTGGGAATGGAGGCAAAAGCAAAGGACAGTGCGACGTAAGTTCCTCCTGCAGCTGCTCCTTTCTGTGAACAGAGCAGGTCTAGACTATGAGGGAGACTTTTCTTCCCTCCTCTCTTCCCTTTCAAGACAGGTGCACCAATCCTGGCAGACATTCTTCCAAAGCAGGACCACAAGTGGAACAACAGATTCAAATACTGCTCCAGACCAATACCCAATGATATATGGGCCTCTTCTCCCTTTATGCACACACTACCCACAGATCAGCACTGCCACAGCAGAGCAAGGCGGTGGGAGCTCTAATCTAAGGCCAGCAGCCATCAGGTACAGGTTCTGTCTGGGTGCTCAGCTGAGTTGTGCTGCCCCAGCCACCCCCAAGCTTGCCAGGTACAGACCTTTATCCTTCCGCCTCTTGTCCATATCCTTGAACTTGGGGAAGGCTTCCATGAGTGGCAGGATATCAGCTGGTGTGCCTGTGAAGACAGCCATGCAAATGCTTCAGATTCTGTGAAGAACAGATGCCAGTTACTCACTGCCTCTTGCTATGAAATAGGAAATGGACCAGTTTTGTTCTCTCATAACATTCCCTATTTTCTCTCACAGCACCCTGCACCCTTGAACGCCCTGCTCCATACAACCTGCTATGGCCTTCTGCCTTATCAGCACCCCACCTCTAGGGCTGTCCTGTTCTATCTGTGCATCTGCACATTCCCTTCCACCCCACCTTTGCCCACATACAGTATCCTCAAGCTCTTTATCGCTGGGTTCCCCACTAGTTAATCTTACTTCCTTATGTCCACCTTTGCTCAAGCCATTCCAAGACTGACACACAGGCACAAATGAATGCCTGAGAAGACAGCCAGTGTACCTGTCTTAACTATCCTGCCATTGTCTATCAACAACAAGGCATCAGCCTTCTCCAGAAACTCTGTCCTGTGGGTGCAAAGGATCCTGGTCTTGTGTTTGAGAACTCCGAGAATGCATTTCCGCATAAGATGGTTGGCTACGTCTGCATCAACAGCAGCCAGGGGATCATCAAGGAGGTAAAGCTCTTTCTCCTGAGAGGAAGACAAAAGACAAGGATACAGCTGCTGGCCCTGCCGGAGCAGGCAGTACTGTAGAGATAAGTGCAAGTGCCTCTGTGTGGCACACCGCCAGCACCTTTAGGCCAGCACAATGTGGTTTAAGACATGCTGCCAGAGCACATTGTACAGCTGGGTGCTTCCAGCTTCTTTACATCTGACTGGCACGTGGCACAATCTGCCACAGCATGACTGCTTTGCTATTTACCTGGTAAATGGCTCTGGCAAGGGCTATTCGAGCCTTCTGTCCCCCACTGAGTGTCACACCATTTTCACCCACCTCTGTCTGGTCACCTGCTGGTAAAATCTGAAACGTTCAAGAGAATCCATTTAGAAGGGACAGCAAACTACTGGAGACCCAAAATCAGAACACTGGGGTCTCTCTCCTGCCTCTGGCAGTAATTCCTTAGGGTAACACCTTACCAAAAATTAAACAATGCAACAGTCTATACTCTGGTTCGGCAGACAACTGGCAAGCTTGACATTTATGCAACTTAACTCTCTTACACTCCAGACTAGGGCGGCCACATCTGAACTACCCATTGAGACTAAATTCTGATCTGAGATAACTGAAATTGCACCTGGGAATTTTCTGGGAGAGCAAGAGCTGTGCCTGCACCAAAATCGTGCCAGGGCCCATCCAAACAGCTTAGCAGTAAAAACTACATAGTATCAGTAGCTGGAAACAGTTTCCTCTTGATTTGGTAGCACAGGCATAGTCTACTACTTCTCAAATAAGTATCTTGCCTTTAAAGAGTATTCATAGCTCCTGCCAAAGCAAACAGGAGCTCCTAGTGCTTGGCACTTCAGAAAATCAGGCATCAGGTTATAAACTGGGAGAAGACTAGCTTCCTACCATACATAACAGCCAGGTTTACTGGCTAATACAGCCATAAGCCTCAAACCTAGAATATGTGTACTATTGACGGGAGGACCACAGACTCAGCCCTTCCAGATCCCAGGGAAGTTCCTTCTGATCCAAAAAAGCACCAGCTGCTGACAGGTTCTGCCTGAAAAACCCAGTAGTCATCAGCTCTGCAAAAACATCTCCTTTCCCCAGGATCAAGAGCTTTTGGCTCAGCAGCAGAAGAAACCATCCAAAGTGCTACCAGAGTGACTACACACCTTAAAGAACCCTGGGGCCGGGTATGGTCTGGGATTGGTAATCAGAGTACGCTGTGTGCCTGGGACATTGGAAAAGCAGTCTATAGCCTGAAAGAATGAGAACTGCTCCCAGAGAGGCTCAGGCTGGATGCAAAAGCTGGCCAAGAAGGCCCAGGCAGGTTTACAATTTATGCACTCACATTGAGGTCCTCGGAGAGGGCACATGCCTCCAACACCTCCTCGTACAATGAAGCATCATATTCCCGCCCAAAAAGGATGTTCTCACGGACAGTGGCATACTGTATCCAAGGCTCCTGTGTGGCCAGACCAAATCCTTGCTCCAGGTCACAAACGTACACTCGTCCACCTTGTCTGCAAGCACACCAGAAGTGGGTGGAAAGGGCAACAAAGGAGAACCGTTGGCAGATCAAAAGGGCCTACAAATATGGACAGCACTGGATAGTTCCTGCCTTACGTGGCATGGAGGAACCAGGCAGAAAGGAGTCTTTAGATTACTTACTTAATGAGCTCTCCAGTGATGGCTGCAAGCAGAGAGCTTTTGCCAGAGCCTACCTTCCCAACAACCCCCAGGAGCATCCCCTGCAAAGGCAAATGAAAAGAAACAACCTTATGCGCTAATACTGGTTGGCTTGTCCAGATTTCTTGAGCCACATGTAGCCTGTAAGAAAGCTAACTTCTGTCTTAAACTAGGACTACCTCACAGGTTCAGTAGCAGAGCTGGGTACAGTTGTTGGGTAAACCAAACTCCTGATATGGCAGGACACAAGTCTGCAAGGATTGTTAACTCTGGAGCCCAGCTATGTTCCCTGCCCTGTCCTCTCCTGCAGCAGTGGTGGAAAGCAGAGAGAGCTGGTTCATCCCTTGACTGTAAGCCATGCTTGGATCTCCTCCAGCACGCCCCAGCTCTGAGATATGGTATGTGCCCTGTGCCTCTTGACCAAGGGACGGTTTTGATGCACAGCTCATAAGACCATGAAAACATGCCACCCCTGCTCTATTATTTGGCCTCTCTAGTGCCATTCTTCTTTGTTACCTCCTTCATCCTTGCTCACCTTTCTCACTGACAGGTTCTCAATGTGCAGTTGCAGAGTGCCTGTGGATAAGGGCTGCCTGGCACTTTCCTCCTCAACTGGTGCCCATGAGAAGGCTGCACATCGCATCTCCATGGCAGTAGCAGTACTTGAAGGGCTATCTGCAAGAGAAAAGCAGCACAGCATTGCACTACTATGAGAAGGCCAGAAAATGAAAGGCACCTAACATGACAAATACTATCAGATTTGTTCCCAAATGGATGAGACCACAGACAGGGCACCGCCATGATGCCCTTGACCCAACCACAGAATGAGACGCTTGCCTACTGACTTGTCCTTAAACTTATACCTCCCACCTCCCTCCTCCAGCTCCCACCAGACACACATCGTGACAGAATCACACAGAATCATTAAGGTTGGAGAAGACCTGTAAGATCATCAAGTCCAACCATCATCCCAACACCACCATGCCCACTAAACCATGTCCTGCAATGTCACGTCCACACGTTCCTTGAACACCTCCAGTGATGGTGACTCCACCACCTCCCTGGGCAGCCTGTTCCAACGCTTCACCACTCCCTCAGTGAAGAAATTTTTCCTAATATCCAGCCTAAACCTCCCCTGGTGCAACTTGAGGCCATTTCCTCTTGTCCTGTCACTCATCACTTGGGAGAAGAGACCAACACCCACCTGTCTGCAACCCCCTTTCAGGTAATTGTAGAGAGCGATAAGGTCTCCCCTCAGCCTCCTCTTCTCCAGGCTAAACAACCCCAGTTCCCTCAGCCACTCCTCATAAGGCTTGTGCTCCAGACCCCTCACCAGCTTCGTTGCCCTTCTCTGGACACGCTCTAGCACCTCAATGTCCTTCTTGTAGTGAGGGGCCCAAAACTGAACACAGGATTCGAGGTGCGGCCTCACCAGCGCCAAGTACAAAGGCATGATCACTTCCCTGCTCCTGCTGACCACGCTATTTCTGATACAGGCCAGGATGCTGTTGGCCTTCTTGGCCACCTGGGCACACTGCTGGCTCATATTCAGCCGGCTGTCAGTCAACACCCCCAGGTCCTTTTCCACTGGGCAGCTTTCCAGCTACTCTTCCTCCAGCCTGTAGCATTGCATGGGGTTGTTGTGACCCAAGTGCAGGACCCGGCACTTGGCCCTGTTGAACCTCATACAGTTGGCCTCGGCCCATCAATCCAGCCTGTCCAGATCCCTCTGCAGAGCCTTCCTGCCCTCGAGCAGATCAACACTCCCACCCAACTGGGTGTCATCTGCAAACTTGCTGAGGGAGCACTCAATCCGCTCATCCAGATCATCGATAAAGACATTAAACAAGACCGGCCCTAAAACTGAGCCCTGGGGGACACTGCTTGTGACTGGCCACCAACTGGATTGAACTTCATTCACCACAACTCTCTGGGCTTGGCCGTCCAGCCAGTTTTTTACCCAGTGAAGAGTACACCTGTCTAAGCCACGAGCTGACAGTTTCTCCAGGAGAACACTGTGGGAGACAGTGTCGAAGGCTTTACTAAAGTCCAGGTAGACAATGTCCACAGCTTTTCCCTCATCCACGAGGTGGGTCACCTGATCATAGAAGGAGATCAGGTTGGTCAAGCAGGACCTGCCTTTCATGAACCCGTGCTGGCTGGGCCTGATCCCTTGGTTGTCCTGCACATGCCCTGTGAGCACCCTCAAGATGAACGTCTCAATAATCTTCCCTGGTTCCAAGGTCAGGCTGACAGGCCTGTAGTTCCCTGGATACGACCCACTGACTGTCAGGGAGACACTCTAAGGATAACCTGGTTTTATTATTGTTGAAGGTAAAAGAATGGCAGGGAGCTAGCAAAAGGCAAGGAAGGAGAGAAAGGGAGCTGAGATGGCTCAGGAGAGGAGCACCCACTCAAGCATTTCTGCCAGGCAAAGCCAAAGTTGTTGATGGCTTCAGTGTCAGTGGAGCTTTGGACAGAGGAGGGAGCAGCTTCTTCTAAAGGGACACTAATGGCAGGGGTCCGTGGGGAAAAGCAACGGCCTACAGTTGGTAAAGAGGAATGTTATAGCCTTGTCTCACGTTTTCCACAGAAATGAAGTGCCTTCACTTTGCCTCTGACAACCAAATATCTTGAATCATGGGGTGACAGCCAGCTCCCCTCCAGTATTGTCCCTGGGCCTCACACCTCAGCTCTCTGCTCCAAATGCCCCCTGGCCAGGGCCCCAAGCCCAGCAGCATCCTTTGCCATTACCTAGGGCATAATAAGCTTCCAGGTCCTGGTCCACGAGTTCAAGGAAACGCTGGATTCGATCCAGAGAAACTTTGGCTTCCAAGGTCCCATTCAAGACCCAGGGGAAGCTGTTGAGGGGGAGAATGAGCATCCCGACAAGAGCCAATGCTGTGAACACCTGCATGGGTAAGGAAACAGACATGAGTTGGAGCCAGTACCTCCCTTGCATCTTGTATCCTCCAAACAGCTTCAGCAACGAGAGCCTGAAGAGCTGTGGGGAGACACAGGCTACGTTAATTTCCCAGAGAAGATGCCTCAGGACTGCAGCCCCACTGTAGATTGTCCTCTGCATGAGACAAGGTTGGAGCTCTCCCTACTACCTACTCACCTTTGTGGCAGTGAGCTGGTGACCCAACAAGACATAGGTGATAAAGATGGCAATGGAGACAATAACAGGCAATGCTGCCCACAGATACACACACACAGCATCCAAGTACTTGATGGCTCGTAACTTCTGCAGCTCTTTAGCCCGGCAGGCATTTATCCTGGTGCTGAAGTGCTTCTCCCACGCGTAAAACTTGATCACACGAATGCCACATAGGAACTCTGTCATTAGCTGCAGACAAAAAGGAAAAGCACATAGAGCAACTGGTACCTGCCTAATGCACCAAATGCCAGGTAGGCATCTGGGCTCGGGTCAGGTTTGCAGTTGCCTCCTGCTAAGGGCCAGGCTAGAGATACCAGGAACCATTTATTGCTAACAAGTCATAAACTCAAGTGGCAGCTACTGGGAACTTTGCTCTCACTCATTCCACCAGCTTCCTCAGCCACCTGTGCTGTGTATGGCTCAGAAAGAGGCAAAATATTACACTACTTCCCAACTGAAGGATGTGCAACACAGGTGAAGGGATGTGTGGAAATACTAGCTCCAGCCTGGATGCCATTTACCTACGTTGGCCTGACAGTACCTTGAGATAATACCACCTGACTCTCAGGCCTGGTGCTGCCATGACACAGCCAGTCTGTATCCAGAGCCTGGCTGGCTCACATCCAGCAGCCCAGGTGTCTCTGCAGCATGCTGCTCTCTCATTCCTGCTCTCAGGTCAGCATGTGCAGAGCAAGCCAAGATATGCCTGTGCCTGACAGTAAGAAAACCTAAAAAGTGAGAGTTCATTCAGCAAACCAATCTCGCAATAGTTGGAGAAGGTCCAGCATACCCCATACAACTAGATGCACCTTCTGTCAGGAAGAGAAATTTTAAAGCTCCCAACAGGTCTGCCATGGAGCTGACTTATGTTTCATGCTTCCAAAGCGTGATGGAAATAGTGAGTGAAAATGCTGTTCCCTCACATTAGAGATACAAGGCTAAAAGGTGGGAATCAAATGTTTGATATGTGGCAAGGAGAGAGATGGCACTGTGTGCTGTGTGGTGTGGGTGGGTTGTTTTGGTGTGGGTTGTGGTGTATTTTGTGGTTTGTGGGTGGTTTTTTGGTTTTTGTTTGTTTGTTTGTTTGTTTTTTGGGGTTTTTTTGGTTTTTGTTTATGGTTGGACTTGATGATCTTACAGGTCTTTTCCAACCTTAGTGATTCTGTGAAATATGCAGAAAACAGTGGAAAAGATAACTGAGGGTGCCACACTGGAGTGATATAAAACCACTGTGTCTGTAATCATTGCTTCTGTCCAGACTGCAAGCCACCTCACCACTGATAACGCTGATTGAGTAATAGGATTGAAGCATCTCTAGAGGAAGCAATCAGAACACCTACCTTAACTACTACACACAGAAGAAAGACCTGCAAGGGAACCTGAATTAGCCCAGGGGGCAAGACAAGCATTAGAGGTTCACTATCTTGTGGGTGGTGAAACTGCATCACCCTGAAATGCTTTTGAACCAAATCTGTGTGTGTGTGTGCCCCCTCTGGCATTTTTCCCAATAGCTGTGATTCAATTAATCTGTTTGGGATTGTGGCAAGTGGCCAAAAGGCAATGTTCTAGGGACAAAAGGGGTGAAAATATAGCAGCAAACTCACAGAGCCACAGCTGCCCCTCACCTTGACCCGTGTATCCTTGTGTTTCAGCATCTCCTTGTTGTTCATCATGATGCAGTTGGCTATGACCTTGTTGATGGGCACAAGCAGCAGTGCCAGGGCCAAGCCTCCCAGAAAGGCGACCCCCACTTGCTGGTAGAGGAGGTAGAGGGTAATGGCAAACTGGAAAGGCAGGCTCCACACTTCGTGGAAGCTGAGGCAGAAGTTGACTAACCTACTGGTGTCTGTGCTCATGAAGTTGACGATTTCCCCCACGGTGAAGTGGACAAGGCTGGTGCCGCTGACACGCAGAGCCTTGCGATAGATGGCAGAGATGATGGCAGCCCGCACCATCAGCATCACCTTATTCACCTCGTAGCTGAACTGGTTCCGCAAGAGAGCGCCCAGGAAAGAGCCAGAAAAGAGCCCGAGGGCATAGAGCACCCCACGGCTCAGGGGCTCCTGCCGTGACTCCATGAAGTTCACCAGCAGGTTCAGAAGCAGAGGACCTGAGAAACCCAGCAGGTTGCCGGCCAGCTTGAGAAGTCCAAGGGAGTAAAAACGAAGCCCAAAGGCCGCATGAAGGACTGAGAAGAGTCGCACGGCCTCCTGAGCACGGTGTGAGCTGTCTGGGACACCACTGCTCCCATCGCCTCCAGCAATGATTGGGCTAGTAAGAGACACCGTCTCCTCCTCTACTTGGTGGAGAGCTGCCTTCTTCTGCCAGCAAGAGTAGAACCGATCACAGACCCTGGCAGTTTGGAGCTGGCGAGGAAGCACACAGACATCCTGTGGCTGGTTCAGCTTCCACTGATAGCCACGTTTCATAAGAGGGTTCATCCAAATATAAAAGAAGCGTGAGAGCCAGCTCTCACCATCTTCTGCCACTCTCTGCTGATCAGGCACTGGGATCCCTGGCTCTGAGATGAGCTGGTCTTGTTGCCAGGAGCAACTGACAGAGAGGAAGTCTTGCCTGCCAGCGGTGGGTAAGAGGTAGCCGATCACATACACAAGCAGAGAGGCCAGCTGCAGGCAGAGAATGGCGAACCTGGAGGAGGCAGCAGGGTAGGCAGGGGACCAAGCTGTCCCACTTTGGTAGTACCACACCAGCGTGATGACAAAGGAGGGTAGGGGTAAGAGAGCAAGGAGAGCCAGGGCCACAGGTCCCCTGTTAGAGCCGTGAACAGACCTGAAGAGCATGAGAAGAGCGAGGCCGTGTGTGAGCCATGTCAGGGCAGCAATGCCATTTGCCAGCACTTCTAGGTACACAGGGCCCAGCTCCTGCTGAGAAATGGTGGCTGGGATGGTATCAGCAAGGAATAGGCCAGCAAGTACAAAGGAGGCAGTGATTCTGCATCCCCAGCCTGGCCTGCAAAGCACCCCAGAGCCAGATCTAGAAGAGGAAAAAGCAGAGAAAAAATTTACAGTTGAAATTACATCACTTCTTAGTCAGTACTCTCCTTTCCTCCTCCCCTCTTTCCCCTTCTATCTGCTCACCCTTACTTAACTTCCTAGATTCACCTCACTAGATTTGTAACTTCTACAGAGTAGGCATTGCTAAACTAGATCAGGTCAACATAGCTCAGTATCTGATCAATACCAGAGATTCAGATGCTACCAAAGAATAGCATTTCTCTACAGAAATTTGTTTGCAAACTGTGATATTTTGTGGTCAAATCAGACTCCAATCCTTGAGGATTAAAAAAAAAATAAAATATATATATATATTTAACCTCTTTAACACAAATTCTGGATGATCAAATTCTGTGTGTCACACCTCTGATCCTTGATTTCTCTTTTCTTTGTGATATTTTGTCTAGAAACATTATTTTTATCACTGTTGGTTCCAGTGGTGCTGTGTATGTAGTCCATAATCTATTGCCCAACAAAATATTTCATTATCACTTGATTCATTATCATTCATTATCATTTGCAGCCTTTCAATATTAGTGAACGTTGCCACATTTACGAATTTCAGAAGAGGGTAAACAGAAAAACAATTTTTGGTTTCTCTGAACCCCTTATCACCTTATATATGTCTTCCATGACACCTTGAATTTATATTATCTCCAGTTTTCCCAATCCCCATTCACTGAAATTATTTTGAATTATTTTCTGTGATTTTATGCTCACTACCCTCTCTATTCTTTCTGGATTCCTATCTGCAATGGAGGGACCAGAGCTGTATGCAGAATTAGGACAGATGCTGACAAATATAATAGCACTATAATATTGTGTCATTCTCTAATTACATATTCAGCACATTACAGGGAGATCTAATTTCCAGCCTATCCATCCACCTGTCCACCCACCTCCAGTCCTGCATAATAATAAAGAGCTAGACAAGTTAGTTGTCATACCTTGGAGTGCCAAGGAAGCAGGCACTGACCACTGCAAGGATCGCATGAGGAATCACATTTAATGTCAGCTGATTAAAGCAATGGCCAATGCTGCCATAAACCCACACAGGGAGTGGATCTTCTGGGCTGGTCCCACACAAACCAGCCAGGATGTTCTCCATCCTCTGCTAGGAATTCAATGTGAGAGACCGGAGCTCCTAGGATATAAAAGAAAAAACAGCATGAGGTACAAAATGAAGAAAGTACAGCCACAGTCCAAAGCAGACTGTGATAAGAAATGAACGTGGGGCTAGAAGCAACTTCCTGGGTCATGCAGTCCAGGCCCTGCTATCGCACACTTGCTATCGTATCATCTACTTTACAAAACGATCAAGCTCCAGCTTAAAATAAATTATGTTGTTTGTTCCCTTAAGTCACCCCGGGACTGCAGTGCTCTGGGAATTTGAAGCTTTCTGCTTATTTCCAGGCTGATTTTTTCCCATGGTCAGTTTATCTTTTGAAACTAACATCAGGAAGCATTTGTCTTCTTATTGATTGCTCTGAAAAATATTTTGAGCTGCTTAAACAATAATCTATCAATTACATTTCCATCTTCAAAACAATTCCCACAATAGTGCTCCTTAAGACAACGTGTAACGTTAAACACCTCCAGAGCGCAGGGGAGGATGCCAGTGTCCCTCCAGAAAAGCAGGCAGCACCTCCAAGCCACGCAGGGCAAGGGAACTCGCAGGACTCGGTCCTGCTGCGCTGAAGCACACCCGGGAGGGCCTCGGCTTTACAGCGATTTGTTTGCACCGGCTGGTCCCATCTCCAGCCTGGGACCGGCTGAGAGCCGCAGGCTCGGCACGGGGCCGAGCTCAGCAGGCAGGATCGGGGCACTGCAGCACCGGAACCGGGGGACGGGGCCCTGTCATGGCGGCCCTCCCCGCCTGCGCCGGTACAGCCCCTCAGTGCCGGGCAGCCCTGGCTGAGGTCCAGCCCGGCGACGGCCTCCCCGGGCCAAGGGGCAGGCAGAGACGCCGGCACGTGGCCTGCAGCGGGCGGAACCCCCCAGGGACACCCCCCCCCCCCGCGGCCACTCCCACTGGGGCGACGCGCAGCGACGCCGTCACCCCCTCCCCACGTTCCCGTCGCACGCCGAAATTTGGCCCCTGCCCCCCGCCGTACCTTAGCTCGCCCCGCCCCCCCACCCCCCCGCTCACCGCAGAGGGAGGAGCGGGCGCAGGGCCGCGCCGTGCGCCCCCTGGGGGGCGGGAGGACGCGCTGCAGCCCTGGTACTGGGCGGGGCGAGGCGGGTCCGGGCGCGCTGCGCGGTTGCTGAGGGGCCCGGGGAGCGGGATGGGGGCCGGAGGGAGATACTGTCGGGCCCGGGCCGGAGCCGGGGCCAAGTACCAGCCGGCGGGCAGCGAAATGAGGGCGTGAGTCAAACCGGGCGATCTGGACCAGGGATGCCGCTCGGAGGCGGGAGCGCCAGGCCCCGGCGGCGGGCCAGGCCCGCGGCCTGGCAGCAGGGTCGCAGGCTGCCGGGGCGGCGACCCACAAGGGCCCCGCGCTTGGGAGCAGTTCTCATCTCTTCCCGAGCAGCTCCAGCTCGACTGCCTTTAAAGTGCCGTGCCGCCGCCACCAGGTAGATGGCGAACCCGAGGGAGTTCGGGGATTCGCTCGAAAGCGTGAGGCCGAGATGAGGAGAAGCAAATGAATTAAACACCTGCTGCTCATTCAGACTTTTATCTTCTTCAAAACAAACTAAAAATCAGCCCCCGATCATGAACAAATGTGATTTTCCCCAAAATCCCTCTCGTTCCTTCCTGGTCATCTTATTCATCCCTCCCCTCCTTCTCCTACCATGTTTGGCCTGCAGTGCCTGGCACTCACGAACAGTTTCATACCGACACGCGCCAAACGCATGTTGCAGTGTAACTGTGTCAACCAGTACAGAAATATTTATGCACCGCTGCGCATCCAGAAGTCAGGTATAGCCCAGGCAGTACTTTTATGGGTATAAATGTGCTTTTACAGGTACTTTGCTCATAGCAGATGACATTACTACAAGAGCACTTTGCCAACAATGGATCAGTATACCCAAGGTGGCAGAGCTCTCCTAGCGCAGTAATAGCCATACAAAGTGAGATCATTATGTTAACCTAATACAATCATCTGAATAACACAAGCTAAACAAAACCACTCGGTTTTACCTGTATTGTGCTCAGTGACTATGTTTGTCTGGAGCATAAACAGACACATGCAAGCAGCATCCCCAAATACGATACCCAGCCTTTACTACAAGAGCATGTTGCATTGGGGGATGAGTAAATGCTCAATTTTCCAGCTGAGAGAAAACGAACTTGAGAGACATCCAGCCTCACCCCCTCCAGACTGTTACACAGTAACAGGACTGTGCAGTAAACATCACCACACCACCACCTGGCAATTTTAGCTGCTACTGGTGATTTTTAAAGCAGATGCTCTGGATACTTCACTTTCCCAAACCCTCCCTCACTACTCTCTCTTGCCAGGTAAAATTAGCATATCCCTGTAAATAATTAAACACAGGTAGCAAACTTTACTTTCAACATGCAGCTCATCAGAAATACAATAAAGTATTCTCTGAGCTTATGTGGTGGGTTGACCCTGGCTGGATGACAGGTGGCCACCAAAGCTGCTCTATCACTCCCCTCCTCAGCTGGACAGGGGAAAGAAAATATAACCAAAGGCTCGTGGGTCAAGGTAGGGACAGGGAGATCACTCACCAATTACTGTCACAGGCAAAACATACTCGACTTGAGGAAATTAGTTTAATTCATTACCAATCAAATCAGAGTAGGATAATGAGAAATAAAACCCAATCTTAAAACACCTTCCCCCCATCCCTCCCTTTCTTAACCTTACTCAGGAGTTCTCTACCTCCTCCTCCCCCGGCAGCACAGGGGGATGGGGAATGGGGGTTGCAGTCAGTTCATCACACCTTGTCTCTGCCACTCCTTCCTCCTCAGGGGGAGGACTCCACACACTCTTCCCCTGATCCAGTGTGGGGTCCCTCCCATGGGAGACAGTCCTCCACAAACTTCTCCAACATGAGTCCTTCCCACGGGCTGCAGTTCTTCACAAACTGCTCTAGCGTGGGTCCCTTCCACGGGGTGCAGTCCTTCAGAAACAGACTGCTCCAGCGTGGGTCCCCCGTGGGGTCGCAAGTCCTGCCAGCAAACCTGCTCCAGCGTGGGCTCCTCTCTCCATGGGTCCACAGGTCCTGCCAGGAGCCTGCTCCAGTGCAGCCTGCCCACGGGGTCACAGACTCCTTCAGACATCCCCCTGCTCTGGTGTGGGGTCCTCCACGCACTGCAGGTGGATATCTGCTCCACCATGGATGTCCATGGGCTGCAGGGGGACAGCCTGCCTCACCATGGTCTTCATCACGGGCTGCAGGGAATCTCTGCTCCGGAGCCTGCAGCACTTCCTCCCCCTCCTTCACTGACCTTTGTGCCTGCAGAGTTGTTTCTCTCACATATTCTCACTCCTCTCTCCAGCTGCAATGGCTGCTGTGCAGGTTTTTTTTCCCCCCTTAAATATGTTATCAGAGAGGTGCTACCACCATCGCTGATGGGCTCAGCCTTGGCCAGTGGCAGGCCTGTCTCGGAGCCGGCTGCATTGGCTCTGTTGGACCTAAGGGAAGCTTCTAGCAGCTTCTCACAGAAGTTGCCCCTGTAGCCTCCCCCCTGCTACCAAAACCTTGCCATGGAAACCCAATATGGCTTAGAAGTGTTATCAGTGGGGTGCTGAGGAAGGAAAGTATCAGTAACATTTCTGTCTGAGTAAATAGAGCTATCTGGATGAGGGAGCGTGAGACAGGAGAGATAAGAGCAAGAGCTTGGAGGCCACAGTATCCTCTAATCATAGTTTCCTTGAAAGGAGCAGGAGAGTGTGGTTTTCTTAAACCTATATATATATATATATCTATCTCTTTGTTTAATTGTCTCTGAGGATTCTGATTTCTCACAGCCCTGAGAGTAATCTTTGCTTGTGTGTCAGAGTTGCAAGGCTGCCTTTTCACGACCAAGCTAGCTACCGATTCTGTACGCTGTGTGTATTTGGCCAGTCTGCTCTTTCTCCCACAGGTCGTCCAAAGGTTTCTAGCATATACTTTCCTGCAGAGGCCTTGATAATAAGTTTTATGTCCTCCCCGTTCAAGGAAGGTTCCCTTCAAAAAAATGCTGTGAAAGCAGCGAACTCTAAAGACAGCAAATAGAGGATGCGTGACGCCGGAGCATGAGCTACACGAATGAAACTTTCAGATTTTGTGGTTCTGATGTCTTATTTCCAAATGAAAAAAAAAACCAAACCAACAAACCCAAACAACCGACCACTTCCCCTGACTTAATAAGACACCAGCGAAGTTCTCAGATATCAGAACAAAGACCATCCTTTCTCCCTTGAGCTAATCACTCTCAGAGCTTTTCCATTTCAGCCACATTGCATTCTAGCGTTCTCCTTTTTCATGTGCTGCATTCTGCTTGCTCATCTCTCCTAACCTCTGCATGTTCAAAACCATGAACTTTTCCACTTCAGCTGAAAGATAGACAGCTTTCATATGCCACGGATCCCTTCTTGCTTTAGACAGCATTATCTACACTCATATGGGAAAACAAACATAAAGGGTATTAAAAAAAAAAAAACTCTAGGAGACTACCAATCCACCCTAACTGACCTGAAATCACTGGTGCCTGTTCAGCACGAGTACATTTAAACAGGAGCAAGGGAGAAATCTAAGTAGACATCCCTCCTTTTCGTGGTTCCTTCTGGCTTTTTCCCCTCTCTCTGAATATTGCTGCCTGTGACATTTACTGCTATGTATTTGACTGATTTAAGATGTGCGCCATGTGGAGTACAAAGTACCTTGTGCTATAGAAGTACTATAAATAATCAAACACCTGACATTTATCAAAAAATCACAGCATTCAAAATGGAAAAAAAACCCCCAACATCAGGCTTAATTTAATCCACCCCCACAGGCTGATGCAGGCCAGATTTTATTAATTGTCTATTATCCAGAGTTTTTTAATGCTCTAGATTGATACACCAAGAGCAAGGAAGAGCCAACTGGCAAAGGGAGACTTCCCCCCCTGCCTTACGAGTTTATTTTGTAACAGATTACTGAATACCCCTCCCAGGACTCGGAGTCAGGGAATGAGTGTAGGCTGCATGCCCATTCCACCTTCCAGCTAAAAGTAAATCTTGAGCTGAAAGAGAAGCCAGCCTAGACAAGCCTTAAATTCAGAAATATCAACCTTGTAATTATAGATGTAAAATCTCTGACAGCAATTGTCTGTTTGGTTGCATTTTCTGTGCTCCCAGCCAGGGCTCTGCTGTCAGCTGAACCATCCTCGAATTCCACGACATCATGACCAAGGAAGGCTTGATTACTTGGCTCAGTCCAAAATTTTTCATCAATGGGCTGCTTTGCCCAGACCTGAAGACACAACGTATTTATTTTGCTCTGTTTTCCAGGGGAAAAATTAATGCAAAGTTCAGAAGACAGAGGAGTATCTTCCACCACACCTCACGAGAACACTAATTTTGCCATAAAAACACAGAAATTATCTTTGTTCTTACTAGTAGCCTGGCCATTTAACATTAAAGGGAGTGCTGCATGGTTGTCTCATGCCCCTGGATCTAGTCTTGACTCAGATGTAAGAAGGTAAAAAATTATAATGTCTTATGTTTTTCTGTGTTACTGTACCGCTTTTTAACCTAACAGTCCAACCTGAATTAACTTCAATTCTGATTTCTCTTTACTTGTTCATACTGAGCTACTGCTAACTTTTCTCATTCTATTCTTCTCTCTCAATGTTGTTTGCTCTCGTGATTTTCTTATTTGAGGCCTAATGAGAATTCAGACACCTTACTACCCCAACATTGCCTTCAGCATCCAATTAGCTAAAATCTCTCCAAGCAGCAGCTAATTGCAGGTTCAAAGATGAGCTTTGGAATTCCCAAGAGCAGTCTGGGAGCTGAACTTAGAGCAGAGCAGACTGACTGGCACCCCCTCTGTTCAGTGAGAGTCTGGAGCACCAGTCACAGGAGAATTACAAAAACCTCTGCAAAGCAGGTAAGGACCTTGCCTGACTTTTTGAATCCCTGAGACAAACTGTAGCACTTCCTCTTGCAAAGACCTGAAAACTCTCACTTTGCTCTGCACCATTGGGCCCAGATTTCAGTACTGATTTTAGGAATAATTTAACTGAATCCCACTATGGGTGCTCAGTCCCTTTAAAAACTTACCTTAGTAAGGCATGTGATTGAAAGATGACACTACAGCTAGTAC
This sequence comes from Gavia stellata, assembly GCF_030936135.1. Taxonomy (NCBI): domain Eukaryota; kingdom Metazoa; phylum Chordata; class Aves; order Gaviiformes; family Gaviidae; genus Gavia; species Gavia stellata. The sequence goes on from NC_082595.1 coordinate 20,775,993, forward strand.
AGAATGAGTTTATAAATTGTAATTGTAAAGAGGTGCTCCCAAAGATGACAGGGCACTACAAAATGCTAATAAGCACTAGTTACTCAAGTATTTTTCTCCAACAAATAGAATTTTTCTCTTCTGAGCTCTTTTAACACCACAACACATAGGATATTTGCTTTCTTTTTACCATTCCTCCCTTGAGCACTTTACTGGTGTGCAGACAGATGTTTTAATGAACTTTCTGATTAGTTATTGGTATCAGGATTCCTTCACCTTCCAAATGCCACTGAAACCTATCACCAGAAACCACCAGGACATCTCCTGTAGACCTCCTTTGGATACAAGGCAAAAAGAAGTTACAAAATATTTTCATGTTCTGGCATTTTGCAAAGCTTTTCGATATTATATGCATAACTTAATATAAAACTCTGACAGGAAAAAAAAATGCCTGGTTTCTTGGGTTTGTGGCTTTTTACTTTTGACTGTTTTGAAATCAAACTGTGGTTTAAAACCATTTTTTAAAACCTATGTAAAGAAAGCAACAGCATGGAAGACATGTCCAAAACCAAACAAGTCTATTTTCTCACTCTCGCTAGGCTGTTTTTACTTATTTCAGTTGGTGAAACTGAGCACTTGACGTAGACGCCTGACACTACTGCATGAAAACATGGGTTTCCTTTTAATGAAGAAACAACACATTTGGGATAATAGTATATTCCTTATAGTGATAAACTACTTCAGTATGTTCTACAGTACGAAACTAGAGGGGAAATTCCTACATACACATCAGTTTTGTAGGTATTGTAAAGCACAGCTCTGTGCCCCTCCGAGCGTCACCAAGTCTGCTGCTTAGGGTAGTTAGTTGGAACAGGTTGAGTATCCATTGCCTCCACTGTCATTGCATTTTGCTCCCACCAGAAGCAGATCCACAGTCTGCTGGGCATCTTCAGAGATGAAATTCTTATCCCAGGATACTTATAATTGAATTAAGGTCACTTGATGAACATTATCAGCCTTAGAAGAGAAGGGGGAGGAATGGGCAACGGTAACGGAAAATAAGATAGTCTTTATATAGCTCGCGCTTATTTTGATGATTGGCATAACTGAGCATATTTCCTGAGCCTGTGTAGTGGTGCACTCACTCAGAAAATGTCAAGGTGGGGCAGTTAGTTTTAATACACAATTGTACCCAACCACTCCCAGCAGAAATACCTTATTATGGTATCAGACAGACCCCCCACCCATCAGCCTGCTGCTCTTTGTTGCTGCTACTCTAAATAGTATGCTTCAAATGGTGTGTTACGTTCTAGCAAATACATTCCCAATTTAATCGAAGTCTGCAAAAACTGACTGGGTTTTCAAATACAAGCCCTCACATGTCATCTGGCTAATAATAAAATACAAATCTAATGCATGAAACTTCTCCCAGTTTCCAAACATGATCTAAAAGCTCAGGAATTTGGGAAATGGAGAATTTTATCAGAACCTTCATTTCTCTGCATTCATTTCTTTCTACTGCTAGCTCATTTCAGTTAATTGAAAACACTCTTCCTCCTCCTCATCGGAGACAGCCCCCAGCATGAAATAAGAGAAACATTTTGTGCTTCACTTACAAGAATCGAAACTTGTCATACTCTCTTGCCTGCACTAAGCATGGTCGATAGTGGGTGCTCAGGTAAGGAGAAGGAGGAGGCGGGAAATGATTCCTCGCTATCATGTCATCCCAGCTCCCGGCAGTCACAGCAAGGAAATTTGTACAGAAATTTTTCTGAGCTGGAGGCTCAAGCGCCACATTGCCTCATCGAGCTGCCAAAGATTGCTCTTGAACACGCTTCTGCTTAAGGACAACACCCATACCGACAAGCTCCACAGCACAGTGTGAGGGGGAAAAAAAAAAAAATCCCAAACCCACAGCCCTTTTGCTTTTGGCTTCAACCTAGAAGCTGCTGCCACCGTAGACACACCAAGCTGTGGCAAGGCCCGGCCGAGGCCGGCTGCCTCACGGCGTCCGTGAGGGAGACGCCCGCCACGGCCGCCCAGGCAAAGCTCCCTCTCCCTCCCCACAGCCTTCGCCCCCCGCCCGGGACGGCTGAGAGGGGCGGCGCAGCGGAAAGTCCCGGAGGAGAGGCAAACAGGATGGAGCAGCCGCCTGCGCACGGCCGAGCGTGTCCCCCTCACGGCCACCCGGGACCAGGAGCTGGAAGGGAGTAAAGCGCCGCACCGCCGAGCCCGGCGACAGCACCCACCTCCCACCGGGCTGCAGCCCGCCCCCCCACACGTGACCGGGCCTCGGCGGCCGCCATTTTGTGCGGGCGTCCCCAAGCAACGCCTCCCGCCCTCCGCCCCCTCCCCGGCCCGGGCTCACCCCGCCCCCCCGCCGGGCCCGGGGGTGCCTGGCTCGGGAGCGCGCGCAAGGCGGCTGGCGGCGCGCACGCGCGGGGCGGGGGGGGGGCAGCCGGTGGGGGGGGCCGGGTCAGAGGAGCTGGGGCGCCCGCGCAGGCCGCCGGGACCCCCGGGCCGCCGGCGCCATCATGTACCGCTCTAGCAGCGGCCGCTCCGGCCCCTCGTCCTCGTCTTCCTCCCACCGGCTGAAAGAGGGCAGCTCGTCGGGGTCCCGCGCCTCCCGCTCCAGCACATCGGGGCCGGGGCCAGGCCGCGGCCGGCCTCCCCCGCCGCCGCCCGCCGCCGCCGCCTCCGCCTCGCCGCCGCGCTCCGCTTCGCCCCGTCCCCCGCCGCGTCGCCACCGCTCCCCGTCGGGCCACCGCGGCGCCTCCCGCCGATCCCCGTCGCCGCACCGCAGCAGGAGGTTGCCATCGCCGCCGGGGGGCCCGGGGCCCGGGGGGACCCGGGGCCGCCGGGGGAGCGAGCACGGAGACGGCAGCAGCAGCCGGGTAACTACTGCCGTGCGCTGAGGGGTCTCGGTGCGGGGCTTGCCCCCTCCCTCGGGGACTGTCAGGCCGCGGGGGGTCCCCGCCGCCTCCGCGGTGCCCGGCGATGGTGGCCACCGTCCCCCGCGGCTTGGCGGGGGGTGTCTCTCCCGGCACCGGCCTCCCCTCAGCGGTACACCGCCCCCCCGGCTGTGCCCTGGGGTCAGCCCGCGTCGCCGTCGGCGGAAGGGCGGGAGCGGGGGGCAGCGGGGCGAGAGCCCCAAACTTGGCGCGGCGGGGTTCTTGCAGAATTGCACCGGGCCCGGGCTCTCCCTGTGCGGAGGGAGAAGGGCGCTTGTCCCCCTGTTCCTTAGCGAGCCAAATGAAAAAGAAAAAAGAACTATTTCCATTTTAAGTAATGTTTTTCCTTTAATTTCCGTTACATTTTTATTTCTCTCTTAATGGCTAGAGCCATTTTAGATAAGGCTCAAAGATGATGCTATCTTTTGCTAAGGCAAAGGATGTAACTAGTTGCTTTCCTCCATTTAACACTGGTTTGTGTTATTGTATAAATACCTTTTAATTTATGGGAAGGTAACTTTTTTAATAGGATGTTGAATGAGTACTTTGTCTGAGTTCTTCCTGCTGTCATGGACGTACAAAGGAGACTCTGTTACAGATTTATATCTTTGAGAGGTATTCCTTGATAGGCACTGCTTTGTAGTTGGAGCTGTGCACAAGGTGTTACAATCTTCTTGCTCCATCTTGGCAAAATCTGATTTGGGCACGGGAAACTCTGGTTTGGCATCTGAAGTGGTACCATCTTGAATGCAGACACCTTCGTACTGAACCAAAGTGTAGAGCTGTACTTTTTTTTGAGCGAGTGGCATTTGCTCGCTAAGGTTTTCTCTTAATACTCCTTGGTGCAATGATTGTCTTGTCTGATAACTGTTAGATGTGGTATGTAATAGGTTCACTATGTGTTTGTATTGTGCTGAAAGAAGAGATTTTCATACTGGGATATTTTAGGCTATGGTTCCGTGGTCACTCAATTCAGCACGTGTACAATTAAAAAGAACGGTGCACTCAATTTTTCCTCTTGCTCTGCAGTATATTGTGTCCCCTCCCTTGTGCTCACACCTGTATTTGTGAAGTTGTAGGGTGAGCTGATTTGAGGAAACAATGTGGCTGAAAGTCAATCCAACAAAAATATGTTGTCTGCTATGATTCATTGCATGACAGGCCCCCAAGAGAGAATGGCGATTGCCGTTTCTGATGGTGGTGCAGGTTCTTACTGGATTTCTTTGGAGCTGTAGCCATAGAAGAAATCACAGGTGATTGTAATGGAGTTAAAATTCAGCTGTTGGTGCTGTTTGTTATTTAAAGGTGAGCTGTCCTGAAGGTATGGACAGATAATGTTGTATTTGACAGTTAAGCCAAGCCAGGCTGAGAAGCCACTGGCCATTTGTTTTTAGGCTGTATTTCACCATTATCTCAGTACTGGTCTGTGGGGTAGCCCTGCAAATTGCATTGCTAGTAAGACCCAGGTTGAAAATAAGTAATTTTTTAAAAGGAGATAATTTTTAATCTGATTCATTTCAGTTTATGTTGTAGCTTGATGGACAGTTGCATGGTCACAACTGAGGGGATGACAAACTGGGATGCAGGAGCAGAACTTTCTTAAACTGACTTCACCATCTCTCAGTCTGCTATTTCACTGTATCCGTGATAGGCTGTGAACCTGTGCCGGCTGTAACAAAACTTTCAATGCCAAATGTGTTGGTGGTTCAGACTTAGAGAAATTTGAACTAGGAATTTTTGACTGGAAGTCTCCCACTCCCCCTTTAGGGTGAAAAAAAAAGTCACCAAAACCCTCCACTTTACACAAACATTATTCTTCACAAACGCTATTCTTCCAGTGTTATTTTGCGCCCTTCTGGCTCAAGTTACAGTAGTCATCTCAGCAAATCGTTGCAGATTCTTGATGTTTTTCTTGCCTATTCTAATTTCAGAGAAGCATTGAAAAATTATTAATCCTAGAAATTAGGCTTTAGCAAGTTAGCTAGTGCTGAACTGCTGATCCAAATAGATTTTTTTGTTTATTTACAAGAATATCACTGCATTTAAGGAAAATCTTTCTCTAGGAAGCAGCTCTCACAATAAGAGGGATCCTCAGACAATTAAATACCGCTCTTTAACCTGTATTGTGCTGTCTCTTGCATATGCTAAAGCCCAGTGTACGTAATTCTTAGAGTGTATATTGTGCGCATTTTTTCCATGGAAGTTTTTGTCCATCAAAAGGTGTTTGACCAACACTACTTCTTCTTTAAAAGTGATGTTATAAAGCATGAAATATATATACAGGTTGATTTTACTTTTTAGAAGTACTGTTTACAAAATTAGCATTAATTAGAGAAAGGTAAAAGTTGGGATTACGCTGATACTTTCCAAACAGTGGAACTAAGTGTGATCAAAAGAAATCAGACAGCAGATATGTTGGGTCAGCATGATCGGGTCAAGTTTTAATGAAGTTTTCAGATTTATGTGACTTAAGACCCCCTCTCCAGAAGTTTGAGGATACAAAGTGTGGAAATGTGGAGAGTTACACAAATGTGTTAGTAAGTGGCATTTTGGAGCTGTCACTGAAAGGAGATGAATTCAGACAGAAGACTGAGAAAGAGGAATTTAAGCTGCAACAAGAAAGGAGAACTTGGAAGAAGGGAGTATATGCATAAGGGTGGAAGATGCAGGATGTAGAATGAAGGCAGTGATGGGGTGAGGGCATGGCGTTGAAATGCAGAAAAGTTTTGAGTACAAGCTCTAAGTTAATATCCCTATCCTTCATATGGATTATGGAAGGAGCAGCCTTAGAGATTTCTTACTCCCTTTTCTTGATTCTGGGAGTTGTTTTGTTTTTCTTTTTTTGAGATGGAGTGCATGCATTCCCAGGTTATTAGCACCATTGCCCATTTTCTCATGCACAACTGGGATACTGACTGCCAGTGGAGCTGTGTATTGGACGTTTTAAGTATGGATGGTGTTAGTTTCTTAGTAACTGGGGAAGACTTCTTGGGAATTGGAAGAGCATGGAGTGACAGCAAAGGTTTGGGGTGAGTATTGAAAAATGTAATGGAGGAGAGGAAGGTCAGGGCTGTACAGTGAGAGATTTTGTCAGACTTTATTTGTTCTTGCAAGGCTGACACATGCTGCTTTTATTTGTCCCTGCTGACCTGCATGCTTGTTCTTTTTATAGTTTCTCTCAGCTTCTTTGCTTTCTTGTAAGAAAATTGGCTGAAATTAGAGGACTGGAGTATGTTGGGTCAACAGAGAAAGAAGAAATGAAGGGCTGGTATGCAACCTGTGCAGTAATAGGGCAATGGTAACTGCGGTTTAGGCGCCAGAACAGGAAGGGAGGAAAATGCAGTGCAGTGCATAGGTAGGAATGACTAGTGGTGGTGTTCAGTGCTCCAAATGAAAAAGCTGTTAAAACTGGAATTTCTCAAACTGAAAAAAAAACCCCTTTTATGAAGTTCAAATATATACCACTGTAACTGCTGTCTCTGGGCAATCTGTATGGCAGTCATACGCAATCCTAACATCCGAGACTTTCTAAATGTAAACTATTTCTTTCCTTTGCCCAGAAGTTTGTTCTGAGATGTAATCATCACTTCTCTGTCTCCAGTTTCTGGAGATGATTGTCATGTATGTGCCCAACTTGCCAACGGTCTCGATGGCGAGAAGATGCCCTTAAAGATAATCACTTCTTGAGGCAGTCCTCAAAATTCAGTGCTATACTGGGCACATATGAGCCTTCAGAGTGTGTTTGTATGAAACACATGCGCCTTGTATACGTTGTATCTCAGCCAGGCTGTTGCAGGATCATATTGTGCTATACAACACAGTTGGTCTTAGAAAGTAATAGCAATTAAAATGTGTTCTGATAAATGCTGGGATTCAGATTAATGGAGCAAAACAGAAATCACTGATATGTTACCTTAGAACAAGGTTATCCGCACAATGGATTCTAGTGCAGATTTGTACTGCAAGTAAATTTCATTCAGGCAAATTTGTGAGGCAGTTCTTTTGCTTTCTTGTTGGAGATTACCTACTGTTCTTCTTTTGGTCTCTTGGAGCATTGAGCTGAATCTGCTGCATCTTCTTAGGGTGGATGTGGACAACAATAGTGCACCTGCTGCTTGCTACTGCAGTTTTCAGCAGTGAAAGCAATATGCAGTGCATGACTGGTTTGGCAGAACTGAAGCTGGTTCATTGCTTCCTGTAAAGCAGAATCTAAACCATGTTGGTTTAAAAAAGTAAATCAAGTATCTCTGTCTTCAGACAGTTTCATCTGTTTCTTATGGAACTCCCCTTACTTTGATGTTCCTGTATTCTAGTGCCATATTCTAGAATGATGTGAGGCATAAGTGGTTAAGCATAATGTACCAGTAATGACATTTTCTGTATTGACTGTGTGTCCAAAAGAAGGTCTGTGCAGAGGCAGTTAGCTCAGGCCTTCTCTTCTGTAGTTTTTTTCAAAGGCAACTTTACTTAGCTCTGGTTTAGCTCTACCAATAATAAATAATGATAATGGGAATTCTATTGTAGAAGGTGTTTCTATAGTCACTGGCATTTTTAGTATTATGTTGTGCTTATCTGCTGAAAGGAGCATGAGGTGAGGAAAGTTGTTGAAAACATCACTGCTAGGAAAATCTTTGTGTACACTGGTTTATGCTTTGGTTTATGTTGTTACTAAAGCTGGAAAGGGCCAGAAATCCAGACACTTTTGTTAAGAAATTTCTGGCACTGTTTCTTATGCAATGTTTGTTTAGCTGCTTCTCTACAAAGGAAGAAGGACAGCAGCAAATCTGGGACTTACTGAACTTCTCACTGTTTTTCCACCTTCCAAAATGGTGCTTTGTGAAAGGTATTTTTGAGTTGAAAATTTCCCTTCTAGATAAAGTAAATATAGAGTGTGTTATTGGCAGCTGGGATGAGAAATTAAATGCACTCAATACTCTCCCCTTTCTTTAGTAACTAAAGACAATTTAAATATTTGGAATAATTGTTCTTCTAGTTTGATTTTTAATTGATCCATCCACCCCAAGTCTCATAAGTTAAGCAGAGCACAGTCACTTGCCTTTCTGTAGCTGAGATTAAAATTCCCTGATTGATGGGCTTGCACTCTTTCTTCAATTTACAGAGACGTTCACCGAGTCTCCGCTCTGAGTCTTCACTGGAACAGAGTTTGCGGATTACTGTTGGTAATGACCGGTATTGCATTGGCACACCAGAGCGAAGGAGGCTGCCTGATAGACTGGGCTCACCAATTGATAACCTGAGTGACAGGTATGGTCCTCCACAGATGGGGATTCAAGTGTGTGAAACAGTAAGAACATGGGAATGGCTGTACTGGGTGAGACCAAACATCTAAGTAGCCCAGTGAATGTCTAGGGAATGAGGATAAGAGGGCAAGTGTGTAGTGATGCTTCCCTGGAATACTCCCCCAGCCTCCAGCAAGTTGTGGTGCAGGGGATTCCTGAACAAAAGTCACTGTCTGTGTTCACAGTAACTCTAAACAGCTATTTCTTCTCTGATTTTTGTCAGATGCTTCTAAAATGCACACAAATGAAAAGTGCTCAGAGTGTGTTGCAGGAGAGAGCTGCTTCGTTTGACATTTCACAGCTTCAGCCACATTCTTCTGTTTCTTCTGAACCTACCTAGTCCTGACTGAAAGGAGAGTTGTTTATGGATAGCGTAAAGCTTCAGCTTCCTCATTTATTGGGAGGAATAATCTACTTTCCTGATTTTTGAGAACAGACCAGAAGAAAGCTCTAGAGTAGCTTGAAGAAAATTTATTATTTTGACTTTAAAAACTCTGCAGAGGAGAAGTGAATGTAGTCAGACTATCTCATACATGGTAAAGTAAGTGTTAGAAATCTTAGGGTCCCTTGATTGGGAATGGAGAGAAACATAGTTAATGAAGAGATGTCTTTTATGTTAAGAATACTGCTGTGAACAGTGAAGTATAAATATTAGTAGATACTGTTTGGAAATCTTTGCCTTCAGTAGGAGAACAGGTATAATCTGGCAAAAGAAGTAAAATCAGAAGACTTTGTGCAAATAAAATCGTTTTCTTTGTCTTGAATTGTGAAGTTAAAGATGGCATAGTTTGTGCACCAGAGCATACAATTTCAGTTTCAGGTCAGGGATAAGCATCCAGCACAAAAAAAGCACTATAACTTCCATTTTTGATGCAAATATCCCCAACTGTTAAAAAAAAAAAAAAGGAGAGAAAAAGAGAGAAGTGAGCAGAATAAGTGAGTTTCCTGTCTTTCTCAAGTGTAAGGTTAAGTTTCAGCAGGTGCGGAAAGCCAAATGCGAGGTTAGTTTTCAGTACTGTCAGTTTTATGCCTTTACCTCGGTTCTCCTGGGATCAGTGTTCGATTTGTAAATCCCCTGTGCAGTCTGCAGTCTTCTGAATGAAATGGGTGCATATGCCCAGGGAGAGTACAGTGGTTGGAAGGAGCAGGAAAAGGTATGTAGGAGAACTGGCACTGCTCTGGCAAATAAAGAATATGTGGGGGGGGTGTGTGTGTGTTTGTTCCATTGCTTCCTTTTTTCCAGTGAGGTTTTATATTTAACCTGTTTTGTGGTTATGATGCATGGTTAGAAGTAACATCAGGTACAGCTGAGTTTATTTTAATGTGAGTGAAAATGACAAAGAACTTTCACTTTATCTCTGTTACAGGAGCCATAGATGTAAAAAAATGGTCAGAATAGACTCCTGAGAAGGTATAAAAGTGACAGATGAATCAAAATGAGAACAGAGAAAATGAGACCGTGTAGACCTCAGCTTTTAAGTGATTTCCCATATATTTGTAGTGTAGGTATGCAAGAACTCCACGTGGTTACATTTACTTTTTTTTTTTTTGTCCAATCTCTTTGTGCTGGCTGCATTTGTCTGAGTGGTGTCCACTGTCCAGAGCTTAAAGTGTGTGACAACCTAGTCATTCTGTAGCTTTTCCTAAAGCTTCTAGGTACTGCTTCTGACTTCCAAACTTCTTCACTCTTTAGCCATTTTGGTTGTTTTTAAAAGATGCTTTGTATTCTGTTAAGGACATTGTTTATCATGTATTTTTTGGTCATGTATTTTTTTTTTTTCCCTTGAGAGGCTGCCCTGATACAGGGGCACTGACTTGGTATCTATCACTGGGCTTTAAAGTAGCCTTTATTGTGACTCATCATTGGGTTTAATACTGGGCATATCACATTCTTATTTAGCACTTGGCATGTTCTCATTAAAAAAAAAAAAAGAAAAAAAAGAGTGTTTTCTGAAGATATCTCTTCAAATTTTGAAGTAATTGCAGCAAATAATTCTGAATTTAGTTATTCTCAGCTATTTTTGCTAACTATTCAGAGATTTCAAGCAATCACTTTTACAAATTATTCTCTGTAATTTGCAGGGCCTTGGGATGGTAGAGAGGTTCATTAGCCTATAAAGAAAATAAAATACCAAAGGATGGAAATCAGGGATGCTTTTGGATTCCTCTGCAGCAATGGATTTTCAGGATGCCCCAGGAGAATTTCTCAGGGTGTGTGTCCACATGCAGGTCCATCCTAAAACATCTGTAAGAGCTTGCCCCAAGTTTCTAGGGCAGCTGACCTCCTGCATATGTGTAAGTAAGCATGCTGAATGCTGCTGGCCTGTGACTTCAAGGTCACCTAAGCAGCTTCAGTCTTCTACTTCAACAGATTAGTAATTTTTTGTCTTCCAGAATCCCAGTCTACCAAAATGAAGAATATATCTTATCCCTCTCCCTGTCTTCCATCTCTCCCTCTGTCAGACATTCTACTACTATCTGAGCTGGCATAAGCTATACAGAGCATCCCACCAATTCTTTCATCTGAGGTTAATCCAAAAGATTAGACCATATCACTGCAGAGACTTGGGTCTGTATTAAGTTGTGCTCTGAAATAGCATTTTTTTGGCATAATATCAAGAGTGACAGTTGGCTTGAGTATGAGCAGCTCATCTGACTTCACATTCAAAGACTGTCTGTTAAGGTGGAGTCCTGTTGGTTGCTGACAGCAGAATGCCATTATTTGTTTCTGTGTATGTGAATAAATGTGCCAAAAAGTAAACTTACCTTACACTAGTTGTAGTTCTCTGAGGCATCATGTCCATGTAGTCTATGGTCTGTTCTCCTTCCCTGAAACTGCAAATTCCAGTAATTCACAAATTCCGTGTTGGTGAAGGAAGTGGGATGTTCACCTTGTATTCTCTCTCAGGGATGCAATAGCCTGTAGTGGACATTGCTGACTGAAAACACCCAAACCAGTTAAGAGGGACATATCTCTGTTGGACTGTATTTACAGAATTATATTTCAAAGAATCAGAGTTTCTGTAAGGCAAGTAATCCTTTTCCTCACACCTGTATTTGGGTTTTAAATCTGCATCTTAGCTGTTCAGGGTGTATTTGGCACATCTTTCTAGTTGTAAATATAGTAGGTTTGCTGTTCCTTTCTTTCTGAAGTATGATGAAATATTCCTTCTGCTTTGTCACTGCAGTCAGAGCATTTGAATTGTAGGTGACACCTGGCAAGCGTGCATGCAAATTATTTGCACAAAAATCAGCTGAAGGTGTTTGGTGAAATACATCTGTTACTCCACCAGGTGTGTTCATGCAGTTTGTATAGGTTTAGTAGGCTCTCAGAAAAGGTGACAATGGGGATAGACGTGCCTTTATGTAGGCTGTGAACAGCAACATTTATGTATGAAATTTAATTGTAGCTACTTTTTAGATATTTTGGTGCTTTTGGAGGGGGTGGATGTGTGTAGTTTGCTGGAAACTGGAAAAGTACCATCTGATACTGTGGGTACTGGTGTATGCCATATTTGTCTCATAAGATGTGTTGGACTGATAAAGCATCTAATAACTTATGAAATGCTTTGCAATGATGCAGGTTAGAGATAAAGTGAAGTTTTGTGTTGGTTTTGTTCTTAAATATGCATGTGTAAACTATGAAAATACTCAAGAAAAAGACCTTGGCTGTTTATGTCTGTTATTCTTTAGTCTGGTGACTTTGAAAACTGGGGCTATAATTTATCTGCAAATTTTTTTGAAGTTGTCATCTGGCATGACTTGATTTGCCCCTTCTCAGATCTATGGAGGGACTTTCCTCAGTAGGAGGAGGTGATTTTTGAGGATTCAGGCAATCGTATGTAGTTTATCTCAAGTTGATGTCTTTACTTGTGAAATACCCATGAGTAAAAACAGCAGCTGGTTTGGTTTGTCTCTGCCTGATCTACAGAGCAGTCCCAGAAAAGTTTTTAGGGATGGCGAAAAAGGCCTTAGTTAAAATGGTACTCCATATTGGAGGTGTGTGTAGGAATCAGTCCAAAAGAAGATACTCCAAGAGATGTAGCTAGTTATTCTGGTGTTATGCCAGTTGCACATCCACTGTATGTACTAATACAGAGGCTGGCACAAAAGAATTGTACTATTACATTTACTATCCGTGGTTCATAGACATGTTATCAAAAACTGTGCTTTTTTTGGGGTATAGTAGTTCATGTGATTAGTGACAGTCCTGTCTACAGATCTGTTGCAACAGAAAATGTTGCTAGAATTTGTGGTCCTTGTCCACAGCTGAAGATAAAAAGAGCATCTGGTTGCATTTGCCAGTGTGAAACTGAATTATACCTTGAATAATTCATATGAAATGTGACCTTGGCATCTTTCTGGGAGAGATGAGGGAAGGGATTGTGGTCTGAAATGTGATAGTAATGTTTTTTTAAAACATGTAGTCTTTCTCTTTCACAAAAGTAAATCCAACCTATCAATTTTTCAAGGCTCTCCTTCTGCAATATGAGTTGAATTGTTCATGTCACTGTGTTTGCAGGTGACTTCCTAGGAGGGATGTATAGTACCATTAAAAATAAATCTCCCCCTCTCCCCTGCCCTTTAAGTACCTAAAATGTTTCTTCTGTTTAGTGATGGAGATGTTATTCTGAAACTGATTTGGAAATTTCTTACTCTTGAGTAGGAGTAAGACTTAGTTTACTCTGACTGAAGTACTTATGTTTATTCTATGCTTCTGTTACACAGGGATGATATGGCTGATGGTCCAATATTCACTAGAGGCCTCTCATGTCCTCGAGGCCTTGAGAGATACCCATCGCATGAAGATCAACCTTCAAGTCCCTTCATCATGAGACACGATGAAGACTACCGCAACCGAGATGTTTTCCTCCATCGTTCAGATTATAGTCCACATTATGGTCGTCGAGAAGAGCTGCCTCGTGGATCTGATAGAGATGGGGACAAACTCAGGAAATCCTCCTACCCGTCAAGGCCAGAAGAGAGAGGACGAGAAATAAAGCGTCCACGGTATGAAAAGGATGAGAAGATGCATGGTGTGAGTGGAGAGCATCAGGGTTTCTCAGCAGGAACACGAAACTATCGCAGACGAAGCCGCAGCCGCAGTAGAAGCCCAAGCCCATCATACCTGAATGAAGAATTCCGAGAGCTTGACCGTGCAAGGAGGAAAAGAGAAGAAGAAGAGCGTAGTAGAAACTTGAATCATGATGTTTCAGGCAGTGGTTATGTGATCCCCGGCTTGACTAACACACTACAGACCTCTGAGCCTCGGTATACATATAGGCCTGAGGAAATCCCATCCATGCCCAAAAAATCCATTTTGAAGAAACGAGTGGAGATGGAAGTAGAGTCTCCTATTCAGGTTTGGTCTCTGTTTGTCTGTCTATATGTTTCTACTTTCCAGAATAGTCACTTCATGATACAGAATGTTCATTTGATTTCAAAAATAGAAAAGCCAAATCTCTATGTTTTCCTGTCTTTGAGAGAACAGGTATCTTTTTGCAGGCCTATACAAGTTAGGATTGCATTAGAAATTTTAAATGGTGAAGACATTTAATCAAGAATCATATATATATATATACACACACACACATATATATATATAAAAAATAAAAAAAAATCTGAGGCCAAATAAAAGATTGTTGTTAAAATTCAGCCCAGGATGCTGATATCTGAGCCAGCTTTTTAGAAAAGCTGAGTCTTTTTGTACCACATGCAGTCAGGACATTGATTGAAGCTCTCTGCCTGTCGCAGTGCCTCTTTCTTGTTTCTTTATAGACTTAGACTGCCTAATGCATCCTCAGTACCTCTGGCTGAAACCATCTTTGAGTTTCCTTATTTTTTTCCCTTTGGACTGTAGGCTGGGATCAACCCTATTTAATTGGTCCCCAAGCTAAACCAATTTAGTATTGAAATTAGAGCAATGGGAAGATAAGCAGTTGCGACCACTGTGATAAATTGTCTTTTCTTTTCTCATGTTTTAGCACATCACTTTTGATTTGCCTGTTGTACTGGTCAGTTTTGGTTTGACAGTGACATGTTTATCTCAGGAGGTGCTCCAATACTAAGCATCCCATTCTATATCTATTATTGGAAATCCTGTTAAACATGGCATTAATTATGCATTTCTGAAGAAGTGCCTGGGAATAACCCCAGTGCAGTTGTTTTTACCTGTCTTAAGGTGTTGTAATCTTACTTGTCTGTGATTAAACTGAAAGCGTAGCCAAATTTATGTTATGGGGTTTCAATTTAAAAGTTTCAGTTCTTATGCTTGCAAAAAATTAATGAAATACAATTGTGATTTTGTGTATTCTCTGGGATAAGCATTCATTGCTGGACATGACATTCCGGAATCATTAGGCAACTTGTTTTGTAATCTTCTGTGTTCTCTTTCAACTGTGTATTGTGTTTTCTAACTGGAGTTGTGAACTCCAGGAGAAATATACATGTTCCTTTGTTTGTTCTGTGAGGTGCATAGTCCCCTCAGAAGGTGCTGTAGTAAATAGTAACTTCTATCTCTTTCAGCCTGAAGGCTTTTCAAGCAGTCCGGCTCCCAGCAAGGATCTTCCTGTTCTTTCTAGTCATTTGTCTTTGCCCCAGAGCAACAACACGGCTCCTTTTGCCTCTGAAGTGGAGAACTTCCTCAAACGGTTTAACAAAGACTCTGTTGTGGAGTCTGCAAACAAGGAGTTGTGTGACGGTTTGTATGGGTGGAGTCCACTTTCTGGGGCTCCCAAAGATGCTTTCACATTTGAAGAGAAGTTTGGAAGCTTCTTAAGTCACAAGGAAAAGGTAGAACCCAAGTCAGAGCCTGCTGATCGCCATACTGACTTCCTGCTGCCTCATGAGAGGGCCAGTCAGGATGGCAGTGGTTTCTCCCGAATTCTGGGCATGATGGCTGATTCTGCCAGTGCTCAGGAGAAGAGGAGGCGTAGTTTTCCTGACATTGAGGATGAAGAGAAATTTCTTTATGGTGATGAGGATGAAGACACCAAAACTGAATCTCTCCCCATTCAGAAGCCCCCGGTGAGCTGTGGCAATGAGATAATAAGCCAGAATGTGAGCCCACCTCCTTCTCCTGCTCCAGCTGTCAAACTGGATCCTTCAGAAGAACCTAATGCTGAGTATGCAAAGATCCATGACTTACTCAAAACCATTGGGCTTGACATTGGTGTTGCTGAAATTGGAAAACTGGCTGTTCGTACCCAGGAACGCCTTCATGGCAAAAAGTTGGCATCTCGTTCTCCTGATCGTCGCTCTTCAGATCCTCGCAGACTGGACCCTTGGGACTTGCGTCGCAGCCGGAGTGACACTCGTTCTCCTGAGTCAGGCCAGCAGCGCTCAGCATCACCTTCAGTCTCTTTCCAGCAGTCTAAAGATGCATCCTCTCTTCAGAAATCAGAATATACTAAGCCAGTGGGACAGGATATACCTACATGTGCCCCAGAACAGCCTCTTCCTTCTGTCTCTCTCATTCCCTCAGTTCCACCAGCTCCTGCTAGTTTGCCGCCTACACCTACTTCTGTTTCCCAATACCAAATTCCCAACTATTCCCAGTTCACTGCCACTCAAATGCCTCAAAACTATCCACCTCCCACAATGGCTCCTCCAGGATACGATGCATATGGGCATTATATGGCATATGCAGCCCCTGGCTGGACCATGTATCCCCCTGCCCAGCAGCCTAATCCTACACTGCCGGAAGCTCATGGCCTTCTTACTATGGCCATGTCAGCGAACCCCATGCGCCCCAACCTCCGGGTGATTGAGACAGTCTCTATGGGAAAGGATGTCCCTGATTTAAAAAGAGATGGTTCTGTGCTTGTTCATGTCCCTACCACTCCTGCTAATTCCAAAGTGCCCCTTCGTCTGTCTTCACACCCTCTCAAAAATACCACAGAAAAGATGTCGGATGAAAAAAATCGGGCAGCTCAGAAGCAGAAGGTATGCAATCTATTCTAATACATCAAAATACGTTGGACTGCTTGAACTGCTTGATTAACAGGGTAAAAGCTTTTCCTCTTCAGGTGCGCCTTTTTTTTTTCCTGAGTGGTTTCAGTTTAAAAGCAGTTGGACTAAATTTGCTTTTGTTAAAGATTTCTAGGCATTAGTCTGTATTACTCTGTGACAATTTAAAAAAATGCCTTTAAAATCCCCCAGAGTTGTATGCCTGTAGGTTATGGCTGAACAGCTGAAATCAAGCACAAAGTTGAAGTTCTTGGGGCCAGCCAAAATCTTACAGAAAAAACACATGGTGGCCACAGCTTGGCTTTATTCTGCTGAGCTTTAGGTATTGAAATATCTGAAGATATCTAGATACATAAATACCTGAAGGGACGGCGTAAAGAAGATGGAAATGGGCTTTTTTCAGTGACGTCCAGTGGCAGGACAAGAGGTAATGAGCACAAACTGAAACACAGGAGGCTTCATCTGAACATGGTACGTGGTACAATAATACCATGGTTATACCTATATTAGACGTTCTTAAATACATACTAAAGGACTTTGTAATTCACCGTTGCATATAATTTTCCCTCTACATTTGTATTAATTATCTCTTATAAGAATCACAAAATCAAAAGAACTTAAGGGAAACTGTTCTTTACTTGGTGCATCTGACACCAGTTTAGGTTATGGGTGTTAATGTTTTCCTCTTCTAGTTACCTTGATTTGTATGATAATTAGAGAGGAGTGGGGAAGAACATACTTTAAAACAGGAAACTGTAGTTACATAACTGTCAAAGGACTGGAAGATTCCTGAAAGATATTTGGGTTTTCAAACTGGTGCCCACTCAGTCTTTGTTGTTAAAATAAGGGGATAGAACCATAGAATGATTTAGATTGGAAGGGACCTTTAGAGATCATCTAGTTCCAACCTCCCTCCCGTGGGCAGGGACACCTTTCACTAGATCAGGTTGCTGAAAGCCCCATCCAGCCTGGCCTTGATCACTGCCAGGGATGGGGCATCCACAGTTTCTATGGGCAACCAGTTCCAGTATCTCACCACCCTCATTGTAAAAAATTTCTTCCTTATGTCGAATTTTAATCTACCCTTGCTTAGTTTAAAACCGTTGTCCCCTGTCCTGTCATTGCAGGCCTTGGTAAAAAGTCTCTCTCCATCTTTCTTATAAGCCCCCTTCATATATTGAAGGGCTGCTATAAGGTCTCCCCAGAGCCTTCTCTTCTCCAGGCTGAGCAACCACAGCTCTCTCAGCCTTTCTTCATAGGAAGGGTGTCCCAGTCCTCTAATCATTTTCATGGCCCCAAGAGGTCCGTGTCTTTCTTGTGCTGGGGGCCCCAGAGCTGGATGCAGTACTCCAGTTGGGGTCTCATGAGAACAGATTTAGAGACGGAGAATCACCTCCCTCGACCTGCTGGCTGTGGTTTTTGTGCAGCTCAGGATACAATTTGCTTTCTGAGCTGCAAGCGTACATTGCCGGCTTATATCTGATTTTTCATTTACATATGCATATCTGCATTAGAGACATTCTTTCAGTGTAGCTGTGCTAATGATTAATTGTGTTGGTAGATGTGCTAGTAGAAGAGCAGCACATGGCAGAGGCTGGAAGCTTTTTGCCTACTCAGTTATATCACACTCCTCAGAACAAATCAGGCCATGGAAAGATGGACCACTGAATCCAAGAGAGGCTCAAAAGAAGTCACTTTAAATTTTTCGTCTGATATAACCTCTCTGCTTTTTGTTTGAAGTGACTTAAAGAGGAGTACTTACACAAAGTGCTACATCAGCAGATAAGTGAGCTTTCACTGCTTGCAGGAATAATAATTTCTTCAGCTGACATGGTTGAAATTTTGGTTTTAATGAAACTTGGCACTTCTGGAAGAGCTCTGTTGGCTGAAGGTGTGTGGTTTTCTCCTGCCATGACATACCCTGGTAGCTCACCTGTGCATCTTGGCAGAACTTCTAGGGCTTTGTCTGCACTAGAGATGTCTTTGGCTTGGACTTAGTCCACAGTTTTTTTGCTGGGATGGCTTGAAGTATAAAAACTTGCGTGTTCCACTTGATGCCCCTGTGCTGGCAGAAAATTCAGTATGAGAGAATGGTGTTTTGGTGATTACAAAAAACTTGTGGCATTTAAGACATGGCCTAACTGTGTTGGTAGAACTCCCAGGGCTTACTCCAGGCAGGATCTAGGGATCCTGTCAATATTTACATTGCCATAGTAGTAGTGATTCTCTAGGGAAGACAAGGCCTGGGGTCAGTTGTTCTTTGTTCAAGGGAGGAATCAGTAGTAAGCTTTAAGAGCATTGTGAAGGTAAAAAGATTGGGATTTGTCTCTTGAAAAATGAAGCTGGGAAGGAAATTGAAAGAACTTTTCAGGTTTTATTTTAGCATATTGCCTGGTTTCCTTCTGTGAGAATCAATGAAAACCAGTGAAAAGCTCATCTGTGAGCTTTTTAAGCAAGAAACAAACTTCATCCAGGTGTTTCATTGCAGACAGTTATGCCTGCAAAATATATTTCATGATACAGTTATGATCAGATTGAAGCAGAAGCCTAAATAATAGCTAAAATTGGCCAGAGTCAAAGCAGGAGGCAAGGTGAAGGGCTGTGAAGTCTTTTGTCACTGATGGAACACGCTAGCTGTAGAGATACTGCATGAGTTTTGAAGAGCCATTTAGCATTGATCTTTCTTACCCCTGTAGAAGATAGTCATCTGAGCCTAAGTGCCTTGGGAAACGGTGCAACAAACAAAGCAGTTTTGAGGAATACACTGCCCAAAAGAAAAAAATCGCCTTCATACAGGGTTGAAGCATGAGCACATGATATAGTTACCTGCAGATGCAGAGGAAGAGGTGTATTTGTTGTGTTGAAATACCGAAGAACATTTTGAGAATAGTGAGCAGTGTTCTGTGACTGGGAAACTGAGGTCTTGCTGTCAGTCTTGCAAGACTGATTAACTTGTATTGGGAAGAGAAGAAAATCCAGTCCCCTTCCAATCTGTTTAGGTGATAGAAGAGAGAGAAAAACTGAAGAATGAACGAGAAGCACGGCAGAAGAAGCTTTACTATCTCAAGACTGAATTGGACAGGCTTCGTAAACAGCAAGGTACACTGCATTCCCCGCCCCCCCCTTTTTTTTTTTTCCCCACTGGGATGTGTTACAAGTACCTGCTAGGAGAAGTGAAGACCAGAATAGTAACAGTCGGTAGTTTAAAACTAGTATTTTCATACTCTGGGCAATGCAGAACTCTTGAGAAAGCAGTGACCTAATTACTATATTAAAATTAATTATGTCAAAATTTGGCTGTTACACTGAAACAAACAGTTGCCCTTGCATCTTCTTCGGCAGCTTGATAAGTTAAATGAATTGCTCTTTGTCCATTTTAGTGCTTCTTTAGAAGAAGTGAGAAATAGTAACTGAAGACGTGTCATTGTGCCTTTCAATTTTTCATGAATCTTATCTGGAGAAGGAAAACTCCTCTCTAGACAGAGCTAACTTTTTTAAAAACTTTTGTTTGGTCCATGTAAATACTAATTTCCCTCACCTTTGGAAAATCATACTGTCAGGTTAGAATGTACGATTAACTTTTGCTTGTTTGGTCACACAGGGAAATAGTGATTATTAAATTGATTCTCTCTCTTGAGGATTATGGTGTCTCTATTGGGGTGGATGTTACAGCAATCCTTATAGAGAGGGATCGTGCAGATTTAGTGATGCTGTACCTGAGAGTCAGTTCCATCTTTACAAATTCCTAGTCAAGATTTAGCTATAATATTTTATATTAGTATTTTACTTGTTGCTGGAGTAGTTGTACAGATCTTAAGACAAATTTCCTGTTGCATTTCCAACTCTTCTACTTCCTTGATTGGCTCAGGAGAGATGTTGAGGAAAAAACGTCGTGAGAAGGATGGACACAAAGACCCCTTGTTGGTTGAGGTGAACAGACTACAAGAGAATATTATGAAGGAGATTTCAGAGCTGCATAAAGAATCTGATGCAGCTGACAAGAAGCAGTCTGAGCTTGACAAAGTAGCGCAAATTCTGGGGATTAACATATTTGAAAAACCCCGGAAACCATCTGTGGAAACCAAAGATTCCTCGGAAAAGAACAGCAAGTCAGAAAATGCAAAAGGTCTGGAGAAGACGTCTTCCTCCAACAAGGTAAAGTCTTCTGGCTTGTCTGCTAATGATTTTCCCACTAAGAGAAGAGGGCACTGGGGAGACAGCCACTCCCAAACATTTACTAGAGGATCATTTGATGTCATTTGTTATCACGTCTCATATACTGGTTTTGATGGTGCATGCAGGTGAGAGTCAATGTATCGGTGTTTATAATTTCCCTCAGGGATTGTGCAGTTTGGTACCACTTACTGGTTTTGGTCTTGGTTTTGATGAGGTGTTGGTTGGATTAAACAGTATCATCAGTGTTTGTAGCTGTTTGGTCTCAATGCCATATCAGGAGGACAGACTGTTTTTCTCGACAACATTTCTGACATAGCCTGTCAAGGAGGAATGTTTGTAGCGGCAAAGCTCCCTGCAGATTTGGAGCATGTTGGTGTTCTCACTGCGTGATGATATTAACAAATCTCAAGACTTACATATGGTTGTCAGCTTAACATGATTATTATGTACATGCTACGTATTCTCTCCCAAGAAATGTCTGTATGCATCAGTATGGTCTCTCTGACGTGGTCTATACTACTGAGTGCTGGATACACTGAGTGCTGGATACACCAAAACAGGCTTATCGCAGAAGACAGTTTTTACTTTGGAAGCAGTGTATGGTAGTAACATCTGAAAGGTTATGCATGTATTCAGGAGATGAATTATCCTGCTTTTCAGATGTTAATTCAAATATGTAACTGAAACAGCTGATGGGAGATGGTAGATGCTTTTTGTGTAGACCTTACTGTATATTTTTTGCAGAGAGGAAAATGTTAGTAGGGTAAGAGGTATTTCCTACAAGGTCACTCAAATCTGTGTATCCTGTAAACTTTTCCTTATGCTTCTTCCTGGTCTGGTTCAGAGAACTCATTAGATGCCTTTCATTAAGGCTTGCTTTTGTGTTTTGTTTTTGTTGTTTCTTGGAACATCACTGAAGTTTAGTGTCCACTGACTTTTACACATCATTTGCTTCAGTCGCCACATCGTAACACTAAAGTAGGCAACAATGTCTGTTAAATCCTACATTGCATTAACTTAAATTGCTCTCTTTTCTTGAGATATGGCATGTGTGAATATATTTTTCTTTATGTTAACTTTCATTGTTTGTATTGTCCATACCCATCATGACTTGATCCCCTTGTCATAGTTCCTTATTTTAACACGGAAAATTCTGAGTTCTGGCCAGGAACATTTAATGTTTTCAGATATCTGTAGGCACATAGGACACTGCCCTTAGTCTCTAAGATTCACCTTGTAATTCTGATCGTTAACTTTTTTTAATGAAAAGAAAGATGGTGCAGGCCTTTTGATACTAAGATCAGTTGACTCCGCCAACCTAAGGGCAAAAACGTATGCCTTTCTGCTTATTTGCAAGCTACCTTGTGGTCCCTTGCTGCTGAACCTGTGTCTGTGTGCTGTAGTTACATAGTCAGTGCAGAGGTGAAGCTAGCCTTGTTGTACTAAACAGACAGACCGTCCTTTCTGGGCTCTAAATAGCAGCAAATTATAAAGGCATCTTTGAGCTGGGGATAAGCACAAACTGGGGTTAAGAGTTGGCTGTCACCTGTTTATGTGAGAAGCATTGTCTTTTTAAAGTTCTGATTGAGATAGTACTTTTGTAGGATATTTTGGGTGGGTGTATGTCTGTAAATAACAATGTAAATAAACAGTGACACTTCTCAGACATCATGAACATCCTTCCATGCACTTCCTAAGTTGATCTTCTCATTGTTCAAGAGAATGTCAGCTTTGCTATGTTCTTGCAGACAGAATATAAGCAAATATTCACTGGGTCACTTCCTACTCTGCTACTAAGAACTAGTTTGTATTGGGATATGGATATCTCTGGGGTGCATAGTGGCCTGGGTGTCTCTTCATTGTTTGATTTACAATGTATGTTGTGTGGGGTGGTGTTAATAGGAGAGAATCTATCCCTGTTTATCAAAAGGAATTTCAAGTAAGGCAGATGTTATTTAACAATTTTGAATCTGCATAAGTAAATTTGTTAACACCGATAGTGAATAATTTGGAAGTCATGCAACCAACTTGGGTCCGCTAAGTGAATATGCTATTCTTTCCAGACTGCCATGCAGATTAGAAATGATAACGTAATGGGCTTTCAGCCATTGAAAATGTAACTCAAAATTCAAAATACATCTAGTACTATCGTAAACTAAATTAGCAGGGCTCATTCATGATCTATTTCAGGGATTTTTTGTTTTGCTACTCTGCAGTGTTAGTGTAGTATTAATTTTTGCTAGAGTCCTAAAATGTCTGTGTATCACTGTAGGGCGTCTTTCTGTACAAATCAATGTAAGTGCAAATATCACATGCTTAAATCACAAGATGCTTCTCCTTATATACTTAAGTAATTAACAAAATACCATCTTTCTATTATTGCTAAGCAATGAATCTTCTGGAGAATTCAGGAACTCTGAAATAATCTGATAAAGCTGATTGAGTTAAATACTTTTAGTCAACTAATTCTTACTTCCTTTTTCATTCTGCTTTCATCCAAGCTACTTTTACAGTAACTTCTGAATGCTTCTAGGGGAACCATTTTAGGTCTTCTGGGCACTGTTTGGCTAGTATGGTAAATTGGAACTATTCAGACCTTTATGTGAAACCCATAAAGTGGGAAGGGTGCATGCCATAGGGAATTTGTTCATTTGGTTCCTTGATTACCTACAACCATCCAGCCATTACATCTGGGAGCCTTATTGGAAGCTCTTCACTGCGGCCACGCAGCATCTTAGTCGTGAATACCAGCTCTCTGAAACGGTGGAATTAGCCTGGGCGCTGAAAAGCAGGTGATATATTTTATTTTTTTTTTGTGGTGTGTGACTTCTGCTGGAGGCAGGTTCTGAGTTCTAGAGCATTATGTCTGTCCTGCCTTGTCTTAGAGAAGTGTTTCCTTTTGTTCAATTTAGGAATCAAAAACTACTAATGAAAAATCCAGAGGTAGAAGCCCGAAGCCAGCAGAATCCTCTTCACAGTCCTCCAAACATCCTTTCCAGTTGGCCAATATTTATGAATATTATGATGCAGGGAACCACTGGTGCAAAGACTGCAATACCATCTGCGGGACCATGTTTGACTTTTTCACTCACATGCATAATAAGAAACACAGACAGGTATGTTGCAGGCTTCCTTCACTAAGTGCTTTTCATGTTGCTATAAATAGTAACACTAAAACATACATCACAGAACTACATTTTACAAGAGAACTGAAGTAATAATAAATCCAAGAAGTTGCTTATCAAATTCTTTTTCCCTAATGTTGGACTTGAGCATTTTGTACAGCTACCGGTGTGTTCCAACTAGTGTAAATGGGGCCTGTGTTCAGCTCACTCGGGAACTAGCGTTTGATATTTGTGTTTCATATGTTTACCTGTCCTGTGCTATCATTTATATTTTACCCTTTTCACAGGTTATTTTCTCATTATAAATTGCAAAATGGGAGGGGAAAGAGAGGAAAACATAGTTCCTGTAAATATTTGCACGTTGGTTTTAATGTTCAGTGTTCTGAAAGGATGTTAAAAAGGAAAAAGACAAGTGTACTTGCCTTGCTAGTGTAATATATGAGCCTGTATACCTCTGTCACTGTGCAAATAGACCCTGGATCCTTACAACAGACCTTGGGCTTCGAAGACTCAGAGTGAGACCAAACAAGACTCCATAAAACGCATTGATAGGATAACTGTTCCTGCCAAAGGTACGTTAATTTTTTTTAACTTGGGTATCATCTCCCTTTGCCCTCCAGCAGGTTCCAGTTGCTCAGAGAAAGGAATTTCAAAACTTTACCTTGCTATAGGAGCACATATAAATACTGTATTATTAGGTAAAAAGCAAATGATTTAATCTCCTGGTTGTTCTTGTGGAAAAGGTCATGAAGCAAGAATGTAGGAAAACATAGCATGCTTCCTTCTCTTCTTTTTAGAGTTTAGTTTTTTATTTTGAATACCAGGTGACTTTTTCTTTCTCCAGTGTAGTTCTGAAGTGATTTTTGGTAACATATCAGGATTCAGAACATGACCACGAGTGCTTGCTGTGTTTGGGCAGACCTTGTGCAGTACTCCACAGTCTTGCAACAGACTCTGCCGTTCAATACGTTTTTAGTAGAGGTGTTCCTGAAAAATCACTGATGAGTACTTGGTAGAGTGTGGATGCAGAGAATCTGAGAAAGCCATATGGAAGGGGCTGTAAGTGATTTGAAAATTAATATAAGATTTAAAATCTGAATGTCTAAATAGGCATGCCAGTGATCAATCTCTGTTTATTAATCTGTTACGTAGTTCTAGTAGTGCCCGCTAAAGGAGGATCTGCAGTGTGTTAGATAAATGCAGCTGGTTCTGTAGGCACAAGGATGCAGTCTTGCTGAACTTCAATGAAAATACTTGTGTTCTCTTTAAAAAACAGGTGTTTAGTATTTGAGCAGACTATACCACAAAGATGGAAAATAGATTAAGACTGTAGGAAATGTTAACCTACTTGAATAGGGGATAGCCTTAATACGATGGAGAGCACTAAAATAATTTTTTGAATCATAGTAATCAAGCTTCTTCACTTCACATGTTTGCTCCTGGTAGTGGTGTTTCCCATACTGTAAGTGTAAGGAAAGCAGCATTAACTGTTCCAAAAGGAACATTACTGGAGGTTTTGCTGTTGTTCTTTGATGCGGTTGTCTGGCTTTGTTAAGAGCTTGGCATTTATTAAGTTTTGTTTCTCTGATCGTTTTCTTCGGCCTTTTCAGGCTCTGAATTTCTGATTCCCATCACTGGATATTATTGCCAGCTCTGTCATGAATTTTTTGGAGATCAAATCTCAGCAGAGCAGCATGTGAAAAGTCATCCCCACAATGAGAAATATAAGGTTGGTAACTGGTGTACCAGGAGAGAGTCATTCTTTGTGTTAGCTTCTACTTGTTCTGTCTTCCTTTCCTGAAGAATGACATTTGACTCCTTGGAGTATATGTATTTGGTTATCTTCACTACATTCTAAACAAGCAGAACTTCCCACTACATAGAGACTAATCTTTCATTTGCATGAAGCTGAAATGGTGTTTAAGTCCCACTGTTGGTTTTCAAACTCTTCTGTAAAGTGCCAGCACTGCTGCAAGCCACCACTCAATTCACATTAAATTACGGAATGTGGAGTTTGTAGCATCTCAGTTTCTTGGTAGGACAAAGTTCTCTGCTCAGTTAGTGTTGGGATGGCACTTACTGAACACGTCAAAACTGTTACAGAGTGGAATTAATTTATTTTTCATGGAAACAGTAGCTAAAATTGTGCCATTTATTTCCACAGAAATACATAGATGAAAACCCACTCTATGAAGAGAGGAGAAATCTAGACCGTCAAGCTGGATTGGCTGTAGTTCTGGAAACAGAGCGTAGGCGGCAGAGCGAGCTGAAACGGAAACTAGTTGAGAAACAGAAAGAAGAGAAGGATGAGAAGAAACCAAAAATAATAAAGAAAGAGGAAGCAAAGAGCATACCAGAGCTTGGAGAAGGGACTAGTGAAACTCAAGGCAAAATAGATTCTTCTGGGCGAAAAATGGGTATCAAGCTTAAGCTGAAGAAGGAAGAGAAGAAGGAAGAGAAAAAAGAAGAAAAGAAAGAGGAATCTAAAAAGGATTCACCAAGCCAGACTTCCTTTGGGAAATTCAGCTGGAAAAAGACTGAGAGAGAGGATAAAACCCCAGGAGGACCTATTCTAAAGGAGGAGAGTACAGAAGGAAACAAAGAGGAGAACAAGTGTCAGTCTGGGAAACCCCATGTCAAGCCCATTGAAATCAAGCTGTCTGGAAAAACTGTTATTCCACACACTAGCCCATGGACACCAGTTGTTTTCACATCAACACCAGCAAAAATTCTACCCAATCTACCAGTCCCAACTATGATTTTCAGGAAGTCTACTACTGCGACAGTTAGCAAACCAGCGCCTTTGAACACCTTTTTGTCCATAAAATCCTCTGGAGCCACCACCAAACCACTGCCTGTGGTAAAAGAAACCAATGCAGATCTTCTACTGCCTCCGGATATCATCTCAAAAGCTTTTGGAGGAGAAGAAGTAATTTTAAAAGGGGGAGAGGAGGATTTGAAAGCAGGAGAGAAAAGTGAGTCTTCTCAGACTTCTGATATACCACCTCCACCCCCTCCTCCACCAGCAGTTCAGCAGGCAGCTGTCATCCCTGCAGATGAAGTAGCTCCAGGTGTGTCTGAAAGTGAACACACAATGCTGGCAATGCCTGTGAGACCCCCTCCACCACCACCACCTTCAACTGCTTTCAGTGAACAGGCAAAAAAGGTAGAGAAACGAAACTCTTGCTTGGCCACAGCCAATGCTAAAGATCTCTATGATATTTTCTACAGTAGTGGTGGAAAGGGTTCAGCTGACAGCAAGCTTGCAAGTTCTGCACTTCCAAATGGAGAAAACTCTAACCTAACAAAACCTGCAGACTTATCTGCAAACCCTAGAATGAATAATAATAGCTCATCCTCCTTGAAAGAGGATTCTCAGAATGTGGCTACTGAAGTTAGCCAAGCCCACTCAGCTGAGAGAAGCTCAGAACTGGAGAAAACTGATATTCAGGAGACTTCAATACTTCATACTGAGATAAGCCCTGACATGGAAAATGGTATTCAGAAAGACGTAGGTCAAAAATGTGAGACTCCTCTTTCAACAGATGTTCATACTAAATTGAAAGAAGATTCCTCACAGTGTAATAATCAAGTAATGGGGAGTTGGGTTCTTGGTGAGAATCAGGCTGAAATGAACAAGAAACCCCTTCAGCCTCAGCTGTTGGAAATGTTGGTCACAGAATTGTCAGAAACAAAAACTGCTTCTGGTATCCAGATGCCTGCAGAGATTGGACTTGTGGATATAAGACGTAGAGAGCAGGTAGGCAGTCAGGAATTCTGTGATCTACAGAAAACAGAGGTCCAAGAGAAGGTTGGACAGGAAGATGCAAAGAAAACTGGAGTTACTAACAGAAATGTTCCTGGTACTTTGGAGAAAGATGCAGAGATGAAAGACTGGGAAGTAGAAGTGGTAAAGCCTGAGCTTAGCTTACACCCAAAGACTTTCTTACCTGAAACACAGAATGAAATTCAAAATTTGGGAAATTGTTGTTTGGTAGAGGAAAAGTTAAGTGGTAACTGTAGAACTCACTCAGAAACTGATAGTCCAGACTTGCTCTGTGATTCTCAAAACACTTCAAAAGAAAAAGCTTTAGTAGCGGTAATGACAGACCAGAATTCTGTTGATGCCTCCTTAAAAGATGTAAAACTGAAAAGTGTAGCTTTGGAAGTATCTCAGCCAGGAGTCCTTGGCAAAGCTTCCCGAATTTCAGAAACCCAAAATAAGATTTCAGAATTGACAAGAAGTCCTGGTGAATGGGATACTTCCAGAACTAGTAATGGAGAAGAACGGGTCATCACAACCCATTCTTGTTCTGAAAGTGGTTGGGATCTATCAAATACTCCAAATGTAGAAATAAAAACTGGTTCTAATGAAGTTAGTGCTTCAGAATTGACAGAGTTACAGCCAGACACATGTCTCGCCAACACAGAAACTAGAAGTAGTATATTAGAAGCTCAAGAAAAAGTTCGACCTGAACCTTCAGGCCATGCAGTATTAGATAACCAAGCCCAAAGGCAGGAAGTTGCATGGTTAGTCAACGCCTGCTCTGCAAACATTGTTGAACTCAGATCCAGTGTAGAATTAGTAGTTGAAGTTGAAAAAAAATCATTAGGACACACTGGATCAGATGCAATGTTAGATAATGTTTTTGTCAAAAGAGATGCAAAAGAAGTAGGGACTGGAGGCTTTTCTAGGGCTTGCTCTGATCTTGTCCAAGAGTCAGTAGTTGCTTTATCAGCAGATTTCCATAGGGAACATCTTTCAGAAGAAGCTGTCCACTCCCCAGAAACGAAACATGAGGTTGTAAGAACCTCAGCAGCCAGTGACTTTAATCTGAATATCACTCACTCAGGATTGAACACTGAGCAATGTGAAAGTCTCTCTGCAAATGTTTGTGTGGATAACAAGAAAGTTTCTTTGACATCAGAAGATGTGAAACACAATGAGACTCCCTCCCAGAAAGCAGAGCTTGAGTTCAAAAGCACTGATTTCAGTTTGGGAGATACTAAGGTAAAACATGAATGCTTCAGCATCCTTACAGCGGGTCTTTTAAATGAGAATATGGAGGAAGTCTCAAAACTCGAAACTATTGCATCCATTAGGCTGGAGTCCAGTAAACTGGGGAAGCTGGGCATTGAGAAAACAGTGGATGAAACAAAGATTACTGATTTTGCTACATTGACTTCTGGTAGTCGGGAAGATAAACTTTGCACACGGATTTCTCAAACAGCTATGCCGCAGCTTGGATTGCAGTCCTCAAATAGTGACACTACAGAAGTGGTCATGCCAGTTCTAGAAATGCAGGGGATTTCTCCTGTGTCTGAAATCCTGCAAGTGGAGGAGAGCAAAGGTGGCACTGTTGAAATGCCATCACTGAGTTGTGATGGAGGCAGCACAGAAAGTCAGGCTTCTGGGTGCGTGGAAACTTTCCTTCCTGGGCTCAAAGAAACACACGGAAAAGAGGGTGGCTCAGGAGGCAAGGGAGTGTGCACCATCCAGAGCAAGAAGACTGAGCAAACAGAAACTGCTGACAGTGGTTTGGAAGCGACAACAAATTCAGGAATTGCTGAAAGCTTAGCAGAAAGCCCAGTGGGTTGAAATAAACCCAGCCAGTCCCAATATTTGAGGAGCCAGAGCTGGGATTATGTATATGTTTTTTGGTTTGGTTTTTTTTGTTCCAGTTGAGGGTTTTGGGTGTATTTTGCATCCTGTGGTAGGACTTGACTAAAGTGAAACTTAAATCATCGGAAACCAGACACATACTTTATTCTGTACATAATTAATTGTGTAAAATGTTTTTCATGTGAATTTTTTTGCCAATTTCTTTTCTACACTCTGCTATTAAAATGGAATCTCTCGTTTATAATGCGTGCGTCTTTGTTGTTTATTTTGGGGGCTTTTATTCTTTGACCATTCTTGGATGATTTCCAGCTCACCCTGTTTGTGTCAGTAGCACTGTGAGTAGCCCAGCTGCTGGGACAAGCTCAAGAACAGCAATTTAGAACTTGAGGAAATGCAGACTTGCAGAAGAGCTAAACCTGAAAATTTCTTTAAACTGTAATGCATGGTTTTGTTTACTTTCATTGTTTGAAATGCAAGAATGTGATTAGAGTTGATTTTTTTTGTTTGTTTGTTTATGTCTCTGTGATTTGTAATTACTGTTGTATTACATCTGTACTTAAGCTGTTTCATTGTATTGTATAAGCACATGTATGGATGCCACATCACTAAGCAAGGGGAGAAAATCTGTCCGACTGGCTTTTGGAGAAGAAGACTAATCGGTAAGGCTCTGTGGCCTGACACCTGGACCAGACATATTGAGGTCACTTACATGATTTGAAATGGGCTTTCTTTCATTGTATTGTGATCCAGTAACTATTTGTGTTAAATCATTTAGCAGCTGACCAGCTCTGAAGAAGCAGAAGATCAGAACCCTGGTGTCAGGAATTGGACTCGCTTCATGTGATACAGACACATGCATGCCTACCCTGAATGGTCCTTGAGCTATTAAAAGCTCTAGTGTGATGGTTCTCATTTGTATAGCTTGTTAAAGACTAAAGTATTAAATGTGTTTGCTTGGATAAATATAACATTTTTATTTGTAAATTGTTTAAAAAATAAACATATGGTGGTCAACAAGACTTTCTACTTGATTTTTTTTTTTAACTCAAGGAAAGTGTTTTATTTCAATTAGTTTCTAACTCCTGTAGTAGCTGACAAAACTGAGAAACTGTAGATGATGAAGACATTCAACAGTTAGCCTGCTCAGTAAAAAAACGATTTATTCACAGCTGAAGTCAATGGAAGAACTACTGTCAACATCATCAGTGGAAGTTTGCTTGACGTCCTGAGCCCTATGTAAAGCTCAAGGCCAGGGGGTCAGGGGCAGAACCCAAGCAGAGTTTGCATTTCTGTAATCACTACCAGCATGTGGATCTCCAGAGGGGAAAAAAATCACCATGTTTCTTCCATTTCCATGGCTGTGTGTGAAGAAGGTATGAAACATTTTTCAGAGTCATTATGGTGGTTTTAATATTAGAAATGTAAGAACTATCTAAGCTGAATTTGGAAATCTAGTATAAATGGTCAAGTCACCAAAAAAAAGGTAATTAAGGGAAGAGGGTTTTGAGAAAGGCTCTTTGAGCTGTTTTTATGATGTTAAGCAGTTACTGCATTGAATATAAGAAGTCTTTGTTAGTGTCATTGCCCTACTTTCTTCAAATAACCATTGCTGTCAAAACCAAAGAAAGAAAGGTTTGACATGCTTTGATAATTTTAAAATGGAGTTGGGTGATGAGTAGAGATTGCTTAAATCCTGGTTTATAAAAAAGTCCTTTGTAGTTGTTTCTCAGTTTTCTTTTGTGAATGTTTTTTTATTATATATCTGGGTTTATTTGTTTACATTTGCCAGCTAAATTTTTTCCCCCCATTTTCTCTCCAATTTCTTCGGTGAAGTGCCTGGTCCCTTTTAAATCTGCAGAGGAAGAGGGGAACTGATTTTCTTGCCTGCCTTGTATTGAGGCATATCAGTGCAGGGAATGGAAATATTAAAGGGAAGGCTGAATTTTTGCACACTTCTGCATTTTGGATGGTGCTGTTTTGGAATACAGACGTGCTTTCCAGTTAGTTTCCTTTTGCAGATTGGTTTTCATGAAGGTCTTGGTGCATGCAACGGCAAACACAATCATTTGGACAATCGTCTTCTTCAGACAATCTTATTCAATGTTGTGTTATCTGTGCGGGACATACTCTTGATTAACTTTCTATTTGGGGAAAGGACATCAATATAAATCCAATATCCTTGTTATCTGCTGTCCTACAGTTGCTTCTACAAGTCAGGGTGGTCAGTGCAGAACCTGGCTGGCCATGAATGGAGAGCAGCTAACACCAAGGGAAAGCAAGAGGTTTGCAAATGAGAAACTGAGTATTGTTACCCTGTATTTGTCTTCAGCTTTCCAGAAGCTGAACCTTCCTATGGTACAAATTAAATAGTACTCTTCATACCCTTTCATCACATAATTGTTCTTCTATCCCTGAGTGGCGTAAGGCTCTCTATTCCACACTTGAAAAAAGATCAATTTTGTCTTTTTTGAGGTAGGAGTAAAAGGTACTGGAACCGCTGGAATAGACAAGAACAAAATGGATGGTGTAGATGATGACATCTAGGGAGACTGGCAGACAGAGGCGTTAACACTGTCTTGCAATTTCGTGAAATGGCATATATTTTTATTTATGTATTCTTTTTTTTCTTCCTTTTTTTTTTTTTTTTTGCTGTGGTTTCCAGAGGCATGCAGTAAGTGATTTATCCACTGTACTGGTCCCCTGTGCTGGCAGAGCTGTAGCATAGTGCACTGACTGGGAAGCCTTAAGTTCTAGGCTGGCCTTGGACTCTTGACTCCAGATCCTCAGGAGGAGGGGTGAGTTAATGGAGGGGATTTACTTGTGTGTTTGAATGGTGCAATACAGCATTACCTCTCCTTCCCGACCTAGTTCTCTAAAAGCTGCATAAGGCATGAGAAGTTACCTTTCTCCTGATTTTTAGAAAGCTGCTGATAGGGAGGAAATAAGCCTAGTTTGAATGTTTCTTTCTTTACACTACTTCAAACCAGGCACAAATAACTAGTAAATTTTAAAGGACACAGGATTAACTCTAAGCCTTCATTTGATGCTGCAACCTTTAGTTAGCCATGATGGAGGCTGGCAGAAAGGCCTTTCTTCTGGATGAAGTTTGTTGCAAAACCAAGCTTTATTAAAAGGCAGTGGAAGAAGAGCCATGGAAAAGCTGCTGGCGTTCAGTCTATTGTAAGTGCAGGTGTTTTTTCAATACTTCTTCCAGTTTCTTTTAACTTCTGTGGCTGCATTTCAAAAGGAAAAGCGGCCTTCAAATTTTTACAATTGGCAGAAAACTTTAAAAGCAAAAATAATGTTTTAGACAAAATACAGTAAGTTACTTTCCTGGGGTAGTCTCTTGGGCAGGTAAATCTTGCTTCTAGCTTGCTGGAATCTTGTCTTTGACTAAGTTTTAACTGAGCAGCAGATAGGCTTTTGGGGGGATTGATTGATTGTTTTAGACTTTTAAATGGCATGCGAGCAGGGAAGAAATGTATCAACCAACGTTCTGTTACTATTTTTTTCCAAATGCATTTGTGTCTTAGTGGTAAAAAGTACAAGTAGTAGATTGAGATACGAGGTCTCTGCCATTTCTTAAGTCTTGCCAATGGTGGAAATAAATGCCTAATTCTTAGCTAAGGAAGGAAGCTGCACAAAGTTCTTAAATTTTGCCTGTGGAAACAGATAGTAGGGAAGTGGGCAAAGACAGATTATTTTTTTAGCCTGGTAAACTCCAAATGGTTTTCAGAAATAGCAAGTGAAAGTAAGTGATGATAGCAGAATTCTCTTTAAAAAACAAACCCACAACAATCCACCAAACTAACGCATCCCAAAGTGTGGTAAAATTGTATTTCTTTAGTGCAAAGGGCAAGAGAAATTGCATGAGACAGGTTTTTATGTGGCACTTGATGTAATACTGTTGGTTTATTACTCTCTTAGAGCATTACAGAATGGTAAAGGGAGCAGAATCATTCCCTGAGACAGAATTCAGTCCTTTTCTGCCTGCTGCACAGAGTAAGTGCAAACAGCCTATGTGCCACCACTGTGGGAGTACAGAGCAGCCATAAACCTGATTTTACTTGAGTCATCTGCCTCGATCTAGCATGAAGAAGGAGAGAGAGATGCAGGTTATGGTTGCCAGACCATTCTTTCTATTAGCTATTTTCAGCCAATATGGATGTATTCCTGGCTATAACAAACTTGAGCAAAATAGCACAGCTGCAGACTGTTAGATTCTGCCTTAGAGCAGAAAACGGAGGCTCCGTATTTAGTATTAGTTTCTGGGTTTTGTTTTGCCATCCCACCTCCGCTTCTTCTTGGGCTGTCTTGTTGCTTGCAGTGAGAAGGCTCATTACCATCTGTTAGCAGTTCTAGGCTCTGGTAAAATGAGTCAAGCTGCTGTAATAATTCCCATGAAGCTGTACACCAACTGGGGATGGAGAGAGCAGAGCCATTAGAATTGCTCAGGCGGGTGGTGGAGAACAGTTGAATACCTGCAGGAAATAAAACCTGTATCAGAACTGCTTCAGGGGAAACAGTGTTCCCTTTTCCAGTAGGCTGACTGAAGAATCTTCAGTTTACAGACAGGAAAGCACACACACGAGGTAATATTTTCAACTCTTAATCAAATACAATTTTTCTTCATGAAACTGCTTTTGTGGGGGAGCTTTAGCCAGAACCTAAGCAACACTGGAATTAGTACCAATCACTTGTGACACCACCCTGTCTAATTTGTTTACAAACTTTAGATGAATGTAGAAACAAAATAATGCTTTAGGAGCTGTGGTAGCTGTGAGGAATATGAAAAGCCCTATAACAGCCATCTGGTAAAGAAATGGTAGGGATGATCCTCACATCAGTACTCACATTAGGCTGTATTCATCTCCTGTCAGATATGAAAAAACAGAAATTAAAGGTAAATGCCAAATAATTAGATGAGAGGACTCATGTAGCTATGCACCTGAAAGATGGGTATTTAGAAATGCTTGATTAGTGGGGGAAAAAAAAATAATCCATTAGCAAGGGAGTATCAGTCACTGCTTTTTCTCAAAAGAACTGAAGGCTTAATGCAATTAAACCCATTTAATATGGTGTTTTCCAGGTACTGTTTAAACTTTATGTCCACTGTCAGTTAGTTTCACAGATTATATTGCTTTACCAACTGTATGAGAGAGGTTCAAAACCTGTATATCTGGATTGTGTCTCTAGCCATATCATCCAAGATAGGATTACAAAAGTAATTCACACTTGTATTTCATGCATTCAGTGCAATGAATTAATGCAAAAGATTCAGTTTGGCCGGGGGGAAAAAAAAAATCCATATCTGCATTTGCCACAGTACTTTATAAATCACATTTGATCTATCTGGCATTTGATATAAGATATGGGTGTGGACAGCCTGCTTCAAGCTGGCTACAATGTCTACAGAAGAGAGATCATCCAAGATACTAAATGACCTGTAATTATCCTCTGAGAGTTGAATTTGTGTTTCAGAACCCAAGAAAGGCTTATAGGTTGAAAGTTTATTTCATGTTTATAAGATGAAACCCTCTGCTTTATAAGGTTAGCATCCTAGACCAAAGCATCAAATAGCTTTTAGTTATCATAGTCCTTACAAATCTCTTTTCCTAATGCACTACCTACATTCACAGTATGTTCAACCACAGCTGTTTTCATTCTGTATTAAGCTCACCAGATTTCTTCCAGACTACATCAAAAGCTTTTGGTATCGAAAGGTTTTGATGCAGAGGGGAAAACAATTAAAAGGGCATCATATTTGGGAATGTAACAGTCAAACCCACCAGATGCTCAGCCAGCAGGATTTTAGGGTGAGCATTGAGTTTGCTGTAACAAGCCCATTCTCTTTGCTGGCTTTTGGTTAATTTCCACAGGAGATAAGAAAATGTTAACTGGAACCGCTGGACTTCTGGAATCCTGTTCTGAGAAGGTGGGTGTAGATTTGCATGGCTGGAATCGTATCTCTTTCTCTCTTCTTTTTGGTATGAGGGCACATTCTTTTCATTAATATGATTAATCAGTAAGGCTTTTTCTATATTCTTAATGGTTAAACATGCTGTTCATGGGTATGTCTGTAATGTAAGTTCTTTTGCCAGCATCCAAGAAGACTGTGTATGTGTGGATGCTTCCTTTCTCTTGATTAAACAATACTATTTTAAAAACAGACATTAAACTTTTGTGAAATAACACTGGCTCCTGAGTGCTGTTTGTTTAACAGTTATTCTCTAAAGAGAGTTAAAAAAGTGCAGGCTATTTCAAACTATTAATAGTGGCAAGAGAAGGTGCTAGATTTTGAAGCTTCTTTATTCATAGGGCCTTTACAGCCCTACAGTAACGTAGTTTCTGTATCTCTTGGAAGAGCTGCTTAAGGTAGGGAAAAAGGCTTTTTAAAACTCCTCTCTCTATACTTAATCTGGAATCTTCCAGCTATTTTTAAACTCAGCTACCATGTTGAATTATTCATGCAAACTTTTTTGTCATATGTTCACAGAAGTCCCTTGTTAACTCTTTTTGCAATTATTTCACCTGAGGGAGATGGTGCTGTGTTTCACCAACAAAAATGTCCTGACAGCAGCTACCAAGTATGTAAAAGAATAAACAATATACAGTCTGCTTTTTTTTGCATTGATTAGCTGTTGATTATTCTAGAAAATGTGTAAGAGTTTGCTTTACAGTATGTAGGTAGGCTCATCTTGC
Source organism: Gavia stellata (assembly GCF_030936135.1). Classification (NCBI taxonomy): domain Eukaryota; kingdom Metazoa; phylum Chordata; class Aves; order Gaviiformes; family Gaviidae; genus Gavia; species Gavia stellata. The sequence goes on from NC_082595.1 coordinate 20,811,817, forward strand.
TTTATATGTGATAAAAAACCATAAACTAGTTTGTTGCTACTGCTCAGGGAAGGAGAGCACTTTAGAAATACTTATTTTTCCCACACAAACTCCACACAATGCTAATGTGTTTCCTAGCAGCAGTGCCTGGTAAGTCTTACCCATCTGTATAATCTTAAGTATTGAATCGTCAGCTCTCATCTTGCTGTTGTGTTATAGATCAACTTTCCCTTTTTACTTCCTTAATTTGCTACTGCACAGGCTGACTGGTAAACTAATTACCGTAGCACTGACATCCTTTGGCTAATAGAGGTGTAATCCAGGGATGGATTTGAACACCCTGTCTAGAAGAGACTGCCTATACTTTCATCCCTTTCTTCAGTAACCAAAGCAGCAGAGAGGCAGAGATCCAGCTACTCTAGAAAATAAAATAAGCATGTATTGCTGCTGATAAGGTATTCAGGCATAGGTACAGTATAGCTAGTGAAAAAATTAACTGCCACACAAAGGCTGCATTTTAACCTTGTTCTTTAGCAAAAATTACCTCCTGCCTGCAGGAGGAGAGAAGTGTTGGTGGGAGTTGCTAAACCTGGTTGCCTGGCAGAGGTGAAGCTGCCTGCAGCTCCATCTCCCCAGGTCCAGCCAGTAGCAAGGCTGAATGTGTACTTCCAGTAGGCATGCACACACACAAACATATGTATATGTATACATGTGGCCAGCCACACAGATAAACACATATAAAACTAGAAAAGAGCACTTCTGCAAATGGAAATGGGATCAACAGCATCATCCTGTTCCCCCTGTCTGGAATGAAGGTCCTTAGTGGAACACACAGACATACATACAACATGGGTCCCTCCAGTAACAGGCCTTAGAAGCTCATTTGTCCAGTAGCTGGGCCCAGATCCTTGTTCCCTCCAGCTGCAGACACCTGGTCATAGAAGCCCCCGAGGCCCACTGCCCCACTCAGGTTGCAGGTACTCGGACCCCCTTGCACCCGCAAACACAGGCACCCACAGTCTATGGCTCCCGTCAGGAACTGGCCTTTGGCAGTCCACCCAGTAGCTGACCCTGGTGCCCTCTCATCTCTAATCCTCTGAACCTGACAGGACAGCAGTAAGGACTGAAGAAAGTCCAGAGAGCTGAAAGTAGTCAAGAGGCTGGAAGAGTATTAGGGGAAGTGTCCTATGTTCCTGTCGTGCTCTTGATCTTCCCATGGTACCTGGTTTTAGTTAATACTACCAACAGGCTATTTGGCTAACCGGAATGTGGTCTGAGCCAGAACTGATGTTCCTAGGTACATGGTAAATACAGCTGTATGTCTGGCAGCCAGTGGGCTTTTATCTGCAACACAGTGGCTTGATTCTGCTGCATCCTCAGAGAAATAAGTAAAAAGTTTGATTTTGATACAAAAGAGATTAGCAGCACTTCAATGTGCACACTCTGCACCTTGTAACACTCAAGTGTGTTTCATGCTGTTCCACAAGTGCAGATTTCAGGATGCCTCTGTCATGGGGATTCTTGACAACCACAGAGCAAACAGGTAAGACCTAGGGTGGGGTAGTGTAAACACTGTGAAAATAATTTGGCTATAATGAAATAATGTCCACCTTAAGGTTGTCATCTTTGGCCAGGTTTCCTATGGAAGGGAGGTTTAAACCATCAGGGTGTGTATCTTCAAACTCAGTGATTCATTCCAGGCAAGTTCAGCAAGCCTCCTCTACACTGGTGGCAGGTCCTTTTGGTGCAAAGCTGAAGGAGGGGCTGCAAAGTCAAGTCATGCTTTATTAGCTGTGAGAGCATCCACTGAGAAGGAAGTCCTTTATCTTCAGTCAGAGCTCACATCATCCCGGACACCAAAACCAATCAATCACAAAAGGCAAATACGCAGGAAACCAACTGTCTTTGTGAAGTGACAACTGGCATCAGAGCAGTGGAGCACCTCACACCTCTCAGAATAAATATTTCCAGCCGTGCGCAGCCTCAGGCCACGCAAAGCTGCCAACTTCCTTAACCTGTATGTCACAGCCTGAGAGCATCTGACCAAGATCCACCACACACATACACAACCCTCCAGGACCAAGGTGGCTGGAAGGGGTTTACAGGGGTCCAATGGACAGGACAGCAGCAGCCCTGGCTGGTTTGGTTCTTACCATAGGGGAAACCGGTTACATGTTTTTTCCAGTGCTGGCACAGCATAAGGAGTCATGTACGGCTCCAGCCAGGACGCTACAGTGAAGCTGCCTGAGGACCATGTGGACTCCCAGACCTATGGCTCCCTGCGAATGGGGGGGGGTGGGGTGGGGAAGGACCCATAACAAACCCAGGCAGGGGGAGAACAAACACGAGAAGAGCTGAGCTCAGTTCTGCAGCTTGACAAGTCTTCTGCAGAGCCTTTGGTAGCCCACGGAAATCAGCTCCCCCAGTTACAGCCCTGGTGTGTGAGCTGACAGCCTGAGTGGCTGCTGCTCCCAGAAGTAACCATGGAGCAAAGCCATGGATCTCATTGCATGATAGCAAACAAGATTAATTTGTTCGAGAAGCAGCTGTATGCAAAACAAAAACTAACTGCACAGTGTCCAGGTGAATTTCTTCTAGAGGGGCCAGGATGTTGCACAATTTTCATTCACACCTCCCATATCTCCAAAATTTGGGTGGTGAAAAACCCTATGTAGCTAGGCGCAACCATTACATCAAAAAAGTGTCACAAACCTTCAGTTGCAGTGTTGAATTTGGGAGGAAAAAATCCAATGCCCCAAACCTCCAGCTTAGAATACCCACCCAGGCAAGTTTCCCAGACAGAACATCTGAGATGCTGTGAGTAAATCCAAAGTGAATGGTCTGAAGTCAAGGCAGGAAATTCTTACAGCCAAGTTTAGCCCAGCAGTGATAAGGCAGCTTGCCAGGAGCCTTAGTCGGGTTTTGTTTTTTAAAAAACTGCAACAGCCTACAGCTACTCTTTGCCAACCACTACACAACTAGAAGCAAATATACAAAGAAACAGAAATGCCCATACTATTCCTTTCACATTAAGCTTTTAGTCTTTAGGAGGTAATTTCCCCCTAAATTTGTAGATTGACCTGTCTTCAATAGCAGAACCAGTGACTGAGCCATCTGTTAGTGAAGAATTACTTCTTTCTAGCCCTTTGAGGTACTGTTTCTTTGTCCTCCTACCTATCTTGAGGCTACAAGATCCCTCCTTATTTGACTGCAGCTTTTCTACTTTATGCCTGCCAAGGGCAATTTCATGAAGTGCAGGCAGCCAGGACTCCTCTGCTGGAGCATCAACTCACTACTGTTGATGGACTGGGATTATTTTTGGCATGAGCGCTTTTGGCTTTCTCTGGCACGGCCTAGCCATTATGACATACTCTGCTCTCTTACCCATGCTTCCTTTTCAGTACTGATGTGCTTTCTGCGGGACGGCTGTGTCCCGGGCAATATGGCAATGCCACCTAAGAGAACTAGAAAGAGCAAGAAAAATTATCCCCTATAATCCTATAATTGAGTTTTCCATTATTAATGATCCATCTTTATCCACATGCATGGCTTTCCTTGTGAAGATGCCGGCAACTGAGAGAAGGGAACAGTGTTACGCCATCTCCAGTCCCCAAAATTGGTAACAGTTTTTAAAAAGCTGCCAGAGCGTTGCCTTAAGGAGTTTCACTACCAGCAGGGAGTCGGGCAGGCTCTGGTACGGCCAGCAGTGCTTCAGCATCCTCAAAAGCCACATCACCAGCAGGTCACCGAGACACTGCTGCAGCCAGCGCCGCCGGGGCACAGCCCCCCGCGGCCTCCCGGCCGCCTCAGCGGCGACAGGCCATCCCTCACCGGTTCGCGCAAACCCGCCTAGGAAGAAACGAGACCCGCGAAAGCAGCGATTTCAATTTATTATTTCCCGCGGCACCGCCCGCGAGCCCCCACCTCCACCCGCCGCCCGCGGGCCCAGCACAGCAATCCCCCGCCCTGCCCCGGCGGCTGAGCTCGGCCCCACAGGAGCGGCGGGAGGCGGCCCTACGGCGGCCGCAAGGGGGCCTGTGCGGCACACGGCATGCTGGGATTTGTGGTGCCGCGGGGTCCCTCTGGGTGGGGAGGCGCTCGCGACGCAGTTTGACCCTTCTGCCGCCCCGTCCCCCTCCGCCTGTTGCCGCGACACCGCTCGCTATAGCACATTCCAGCGGGGGTTCGGCGGCGGGGAGGGAGGGGTCCTTCCTCCGGGTCTGCCCGGAGTGCCGCCTGAACAGAAACGTGGGATCCTTGGCTCGTCCCGGGCTCCTGTCCCACAGAAACACCCCGGCGCCCGTCCTCGCACCCGTGTCTCCGTTTAGCAACGCTGCCTGGTTCGGCGGGTAGGCGGGGACCGCCGCGGAAGGAGGCGGCGCCGATCAGGCATGGCGGCGGGGTGGCCCGAGAGAAGCCGGGTGAGGGGTCAGGCCGGGGACCTACTCCTTCCTCCCTCCCCCCCGCCCTGACATGCCAACCCGGCAGTCGGCGGTGCGGCAGCGTGCGAGCAGCGTACGTGGGGCCGCCGGGGTAGGGGGGACGGGCGCGCGGCGGGGGCTCCTCGCTCCCCCCACACCACAAGGTGGGGGCGGGGTGCGGCCGTTGAGCCCCCCCGCGGGGCCGGGCTGCGGAGTGGGGGGGCGGTGGGGGGAGGGAGGTGGCGGGGCTGCGGGAACCGGGGGCACTGAGTCCCGCTGTCGCGCAGGTTCCCCCTCCGTGCTCCGCCGCAGGATGGAGTTCGAGCTCCTGGAGAGCGACGTGCTGGAGTCGCTGGAGGACCTGGGGTAGGTGCCCGAGGCCGAGCGACGCCCTGTCCCGGGGCCGGCGCTGGCGGGGGGAGGGGGCGCTTGGCGGCCGTTGGCGGGGCTGTGCCGTCCCCGGGCGGCCGGTGTGGGCCGGGAGCAGGAGGGCGGTCCCGATGTGGGCCCCTGGCGCGGGGGGCGCCGCTGTCCGCCCCGGGCAGGCGGGGCCGGTGTCGCCCCGGAGGGCCGCGGCCCAGGGCAGCACCTGGAATGGTCTTTTCTCATCAGAGCTGAGGTGCCGGCCCCATAGCGGGGCTGGTGGTGGTGCCGCTTGGGCTTGAGAAGAGCACCAAGCGGTACAGCAGTTTTTCAGCTGTACGGCTGAAAACATTGCAAACATTTTAGCTCTTCCTGCGTCCTGATCGCCTTGATTCTCGTGATGCTATCTCATCTGTGAGCCCTGTGTTCAATAGAGCCATCCTAGCTGAGACTGGGGAAGAGAGGAAGAAACCTTTTAAGAGAAGTCAGGGGGGAGGAAAACTTTTAGGCTTCATATTTAGTGAAACATAATAGACAGCAAAAAAAATTGTAAATAACACAGTATTTTCTTCCTTTGCTTTCTTTTTTATATAATATAGCACAGGAAACTTTTGTTGTTTAAATCTGTTACTCTATCAGAGTCAGTAAAAGTTACATAAATATGAAAGAGCAAGGAGAACGTGCCCTACTGTAAGCCTGCCTGTCTGTAAACTGTTGAGAGTTCAGACAAGAGGCAGTTACAATTTTACTGCTGGTGGTTCTATGCAGACAGCTGTATTTACTCGCATTGGCCACATTCCCATAAATCACTTTGTGGCTAGAGTCATTATGCTCCAACAAAGATTATATTTCCAGGCTAAGTTGGTGATGATAGTTCCAAAACTTGACAAATAGGCTTCTGTTTTGGCAGGTATTTCTCTGACTGAAATGTGAAAAGTTCACTGCCATGATGCACATACTGTGATCGGCTTCTTTTTTCTGCCATATGTTTAAAAGCATATTACTGGCTTCAAGGATTTGTGATTTGTGCTCCTTATCTGTGTAATTATAGATAGAAAGTGTTGCTGTCAATTTTTGACATAAACAAATAAAGCAAACAATGAAAGCAGATTAAAAAATAAATCATGTCAACCAAGATTGGCAACAGTGATTAAAAAGAAAATTTGGAGAGCGGAAGACATGGGACTTCAACAGTATTGGTAACAACTGGGAAAACTACTGCATGTGACTAAACGACTTCTGTTTCCTTGTGTCTGGAAAGACTGGGATGTTTGAGGTTTTAAGCTTTGGCAGTAGCTCCGTGATCCTTCACAGCTCAATTTATTTTTTCTAACCAGACACTGAAGACATTTCTAATATATTACTTGATTATTTTTTTAATAGCACTGCACGTCAAAGAGTTGTTTCTTCTTAGATTTGTGCTTGAGGTGCTCAAATAGTGCCCTCTTGCCTTGTAAGTCACTTTGTTGAACTATTGAAAAAGCAAACAAACCAGACAGCATAATGCTACCAAAGGAGGAGTGTAGCTCTACAACATGTGCTATTGGCAGGAATGGAACGAAAAAGCTGCTTGCAATCAGGAATCTGCAAGTTGGATTACTGGTCAAATAGATGTCTAGCTGAAGTCATAATTATCAGACATAACACAGTCAAGATGTCATACCTGTCAAAGAAAAATTCTAGAAAAGAGGCCTTTGATGTGACCAGTGACTTAAATCCTGATCCTGCCAAAGCAAAAGGCTTGTCATCACTTCCCTTCTACTTTGATCTATAACTGGATGTTTCTATTCTGATTCCCAGATGTTCCTATACATGTGTAGGTTTGACACCTCTGTGGGATGGAACTTAAACTTGCTCTAATTAGCCTGTTGGAATTGTCTGGCCTAGTGTGGTAATGTAGCAGGGTTGTAATACATCAGATTACAGCTTCCCACCAGCTGCCAGTAGATTAACTCTGTGTCGTTAATCGAGCTGCTCTGTGAGGTAAAAGTTATTTTTGAGTGTGGCTTCTTCATTTTGGTTGGATGAAGTAACAGGCTGTTACAGCAAAGATCAAATCCTTTATATGTGGTATTAAGCACAAGAACAAAGTGTGGAATTTGGTCTTTGAGAGATTTTTTTACTTCTGAGGTTTGCCAAGAGTTGACTGGATTCACTGGGTTGCTGTGACATAGGGGTGCCTTTACCTGGAAGTTCGAAAGAGGGATTTCAGTTTGATTATGCTCACTCTTGGATGTCTTTCTGTTTTGGGTGCAGTATATCAAAATAATACTGTGCATTTTTTCTTAAATACTCTGGTAAGCTCTAACTTTGTGCTTCTACTTGGTTAATAAGGCAGTCTTCTCCCTACTCTTCCTCCTCCCCCTGACAGAATATCAGTACACAGATGTCCTGAAAACTGTGTCTTCTAAGACCTGTTCTGTAGACTCATGCTTTCTTGCACTAGGCCTGATTTTTGCTTGTTTTGTTTATGCAAAGAGCTAATTCTATTTATTTTTCTTGTGCCCATTTAAGAAGGTAATTTTTCAAAAGAGGATATTGTTTTGCAGATCACTTTTGTAACATTTGCATCGGAGGCTTTGTTTTGCATGGCAACCCTTTAATACATGATAGGGAATGACAGAAAGGATGCACTAGTTCCGCAGTAATTATTCAACATATACTGTAAAGCAGTGCTCAAGAATGATACTTTGAAACTGCAGTTGCCCTAGATAGGTATATTGTAAATAACTTCTTCAAGAGATAGAGGCAGAGAAGTTGCTGCTGTATGTGATAATATTCTCCAGGATGAAACCTTTGATGGTGATATTTTGTGACACGGTCTTTTTGGCAGCAAGCTAATGTGCGTGGAAATGCTGGGTTTACCCAGATGTTTTCAATATGCTTTTTCTTACAGTTTGGTGCAGGAATCTTACCAGTTTAGATGTTCAGCATTGCAGATGTGACGAGGGTGTAGCTCTCAATATGTATACAGTATAAAATAAGTCTCTCACAGGACATCAGTCATAGCAAACATTAATAAACTGTGCTTTTGTTTTACTTGTCAGTTACAAAGGTCCATTGTTAGATGACGGAGCGCTGGCTCAGGCAGTCTCTCGTGGAGCCAGTTCCCCCGAATTCACCAAACTCTGTGCTTGGTTGGTATCTGAGTTACGGCTATTCTGTAAACTAGAGGAAAATGTGCAGGCAACTAACAGTAAGTAGCCATAACTCTAGCACAAATGTGCACTTAATGTGTGTTCTTGCATGCCATAAAGATTTGGGCTGACAATTGCTAAATCTGTTGTACCAGGGAGTATCATCTGCACACTGTCAGATTTTGGATATTTTCCACTTCAAACTTGCCTAATGAACAGCCAGTAGAGGTTGAAATAATAGTGAGGATCAAACAGTCTTTCTTCTGAAATTAGCTTTTTCTTTTAATTGTTCAAACATAGAGTTTTTTAAAGTCCTTAGATGGATTTAAGGAAACATTAGTGGGTTTTTTTAATTAGATCATGAGAATACTTTTATTTCAACACTTCTGTTTGTAATTTTGGTGTAAGAAATACCTACTGTTTAAGGAAACATTCTCATGACTACAGTAACCATATTTTCTTTTTATTGTTGGTTACCTTAATGCTGTACTTACTATGTATGTATTTTTCCCTCTTTATGAAACACTCTGTGAGAAGGAGCCTGAAAATGTATGTTTGTTTGTTTATCATTTTGGTGGAGGAAACAAACCTTAGTTTTCCAAAAACATTATTTTCAGTCAACTAGTCATGACATTGTACAGATTAAATTGTTAAATTGGTATGATAACCTGTACTTCTGAATATCTAGTGTATTAACTCATAATGCCTTTTTCTCTATGTTTTTGACATGTCCATCCTTTCTTCTTTAGTGTATTTGACTCCCTTTCTCTGTAACAATACAGCATCTCATCTCTTCTAGTAGTATAAGGTTCCTACTATACGATTTATGTAAAAATACAATCCAGCAGTATTCTAACACCTATTTCAAGTTCTTTAAACACGGGGATAGAAACGTTTTATCTGTAGTACCGTCAAGTCTTACCTTCATTTTGTGTGACTTGAGTTTATAAATAACAGACATTTTGTCTTGAAGTCCCTTTTCTAAAGAAGAAAAACTGTTAACCTATCACTATTTTTTGCATAACTTGGCTTAACAAATTGAGATTAGTTTCACTAATTTCTGACACAAATATCAGTCTAAGCTTTGGCTTACAAGACTTAATTATTTTTTAAAGGATTTTGGTACAAAATAAGATCAATTGACAAATGTGAGCTTACAGGGAGAAGTAGTAAAAACATGAGAGCTCATAAACCATGTTATTCGTGACTTTATCAGAACTATCTAATGCATTTGTAGTGGGGACAGTTAGTTGATACTTAAAATAGCCCCGTAAAATTTGTGATGTTTTTAATGTCACTTTTTGTTGTAGAAGTTGCCAGTGGCTGTTTGTTATAGCTGGGAAAAGCTGCCAGTGAAACGTAATTTTGTGATAATGAGGAATATCATGGCTCCAAACAGGTTGTGCTGTGTCTGGAGCAAAGCATTTTTTTTTTTTTTTTTTAAAAAAAAACAACAAACAAACTAGTTCATTCTAATCGTAGCCAGAGATAGATATATTAGCTGTAAACAAATTATTATTTTCCTTTTAAGGTCCAAACGAAGCAGAAGAATTTCAACTTGAAATGAGTGGATTGCTGGCTGAAATGAACTGTCCATATGCATCATTAACATCAGGGGATGTGACAAAACGTCTTCATAATCAAAAGAACTGTCTCTTGCTGCTTAGTAAGTTAAAAGGGTGCTTGCAAGCAAATCTGTTTTTGTGCGAGAATCAGTATTGTTTCTTACACTTAATGAGGTACTGTTTTTTTTTTTTTACCGCAGTGTATAAAAAGTTACTTAAAATTATGAATTATTTTTCCCTGTAATTTATGGTGTTAGAATGTTATCCTTTTCGGTCTCATAAACTTACCAGTTACTCTGTAGCCAGTATAGGATAGAAAATATTCTGAGTATTAACCTTTTTCACATTCACTAGCAAAAAGCCTGTCCTATTACTTCTCAAGAGGTGCTCTGAAGAGGGGGTAATTTGGAGAGTTCTGCTGGGATTTAGCCACTGAACTTTGTTTAGAAGGGTTGTAAAAATGACCACTAACATCACATGCATCATCATTTTGGAGCCTGCACCATGATGACTTGCAAGGTGCAATAAGACTTGTGTTTTCCTACACTCTGACAACAATTGGAATTGTTGTGAAAAAGACAAAATGTTTTATCTTCTTTTAGATTATCTCCTGTAGTAAATAGCTTCAATGTTGCTTTCTGCTGATTGAAAAGAAATTAGCGGTAGCAATGGTCATGTCTTCCCTTTACTTTTCCACCCAGCTGGTCTCAATACCTAAATTGGTTTTATTCCTGCTTAGGAAATGTTGGAGGAATACTTAAATTTCAAAAAAGTGTGTGATGTTGATTCACATTTAAAAAACCAAAGGTTTTTACAAGTGTCAGAGTTAGAAATTGTAATACTAGTTTTAATCTGATCTTAAATTCGATATAAATTAATGTTTTATTTGCTTCCTGAGTTGCTACTGATTCTTTAACTTTTCAAAACAAATTTAGTTCTGCCCTCAGCTGAGATGTAAGAAATTAATTACAGAGTAGGGTCCTGTATTTCAACAGTAGAAGAAAGATGAGTAGTAAGACTTAATCTGACTTTGTTTTGATAGTAGGTTCAAAAATGTCAGATGAAGTGAGGTAATTATTGCATTTAAAGTATTTTGTAACTCAAACAATCTGCCCTTCAGCTTATTCTCTGTAAGTCAAGCCATTCAATAAATTTGGCTTGTTTGTGACACACAATTTATCCCAGAGTTTATCCCAGAGGTCCCCTGTGATGTACGTTTTGGTAATATAAGGCCATGTTCGGAAGCTGAACTCTGGTATCCCATCTGGCAGGAATACTGTGTTTACCGTCAAATGTGGAACTGAAATAGATGCCAAATTCCTTTTGCATGTACCATGATAGTAATACTTAAAACTTTTGCATAGCTTTCTTCACCTACATTAAGCTAACTTATTGGGTATCCTGTTGTATGTGAGCCATAAAACCAGATTTTTTCAGGAAAAACAGAATAATCCTCTTTAATGCAATGCCAGGGTATTTTACATTTTATTGAAATGCAGCACAGTTTATGTCAATTGGAAGATGTAGCAGTATTGCTGGGAGAGGAAAGCACCAAATAAACATAAGTAGTTAGGATTGTCTTGGTGTGCAGCATCACTAGAATACAATATTAAGTACTGGCATCTTAAAAAAAAAAAAAAGCGCAAGAGTTTCAGGTTGGTTCAGAAAAGGTCTGTGAAAAAGAATCACTACCTGGAGAACGTTTATGTCTTACAGTGACAGACTTCAAAATTTCAGTCTTTGTAAGAGGAGGTTGAAGGTAGCTTGAATGTGATCTCTGAATTCTTGAAACAAAATTCTGCTGCTAGTTTCTTTTTCAGGAGGTCCTAACGGGGTGTAAATAATTGAAAGTTGAATATAAGAAAACTTTGTGTAAAGTACCATTGAAAGAACTTACAAAGGATTCTTCACTGCTTTACATATTTTAAGAATTTTATTATTTATAAGGTGTTCTGTGTCTTTAGCAGAAGACATTCTAGAGATCTAGAAGAAATTACAGAGATCATTAAAATGCTTTGTTCTTTTCTTAATCTTTTCATCTGTCCCAATTTTTTAGGTAGTAAGCTGTCCATAGCCATGGATTTAGCCCACAAGTCTGTCTTTATCAGTGCAGTATCTGTTTTTCAATCCTTGTATTTAGAAATAATTATTTACGTTACTTTTATGGTCACCCACTATGTTTCATGATAAAAGTATTGTTAAACCTGTGCATTTTTTTCAATTGAAACTTAAAGTTGTGACAATTGCACGCAAAGGCTGTGCTCTAAATTTATATCACTGTAACTACACCTAGTGCTGAAATTTCGGGTGTAGACCATATTCAGAAATTACATGATTTTAATATTTTTTTTGTTTTTTTGATAGAGGAGTTATAATGTGATGGTAGGCTCTTGCAGTTCTGATATTGAAGAGCACTGCAGGCATTCTAGCTTCTATTTCATCAGTTACTGCCTTCCTTTCTGGAATTGTTATAAACCTGAATTCTCAATAGTACTTTAAAAAGTGGGGTTATTTTTCCACTCTGCATCTTGCCTGGGGAAGTAGAGGAAATTCATTCAACATTTCACTTCTCCCTACTCATTTCCTTGCTTTGTTTCCTAGAGCCTCAAGGAGCACTTGCTTGTCTAGCTTAAGGTGCATGTACCAGTCCCTCATCCTGCTTATTTCCATGCTCCTAGTCATCTCCTGTCTTTGCTGGGCAAAGCCTGAAGGAAAAGAGCTGTGCTCTGTTGAACTCTGTGATTAATACCTGTCGGAGTCATAGGGATTTTCTCCAGGCTTTAATTGGTTGTACTAAACCTTTCCCCTGTTTGTTGTGTTTCTAGCATTGGGCTCAGTGATTATTATAATGTGAGCATTCCATGGGTACCAAAATTATAGCCCTGACTCTTTCTAAAACAGTCCATTTGTGCATTTGTTGGTTGTAGCACTTGAGTTCTCACTGGTTCTAAAATAATTTAACTCGGCTATATCTGACGCTGAAATCTAATTTTTCTTACCCCAGCATACCTCATCTCAGAACTGGAAGCTGCCAGAATGCTGTGTGTGAACGCCCCTCCTAAAAAAGCACAGGAAGGAGGTGGCAGTGAAGTCTTTCAGGAGCTAAAAGGCATATGTATTGCTTTAGGCATGTCCAAGCCTCCAGCCAACATAACGATGTTCCAGTTCTTCAGTGGAATTGAAAAAAAAGTAAGATTCAAAGGAACAAAACTAGAATATTTATGATGTTACTGTTTTGATGGAAAATAGTTCTGCTACCAGGAAGGGATTTGCCTCTTGTGAAACTCCAGTGTTTGAATTGTGAAGGAAAGTTAACATGGTTTACTGACTATGCCAAGAATCAAGATTTTGAAAATGAATTTAAAGGCTTTTCCACGCCAAGGCATGAGGTCAGACACTACTGCTATCATTGCCTTACAGGGTGAGGTATTTCTTACTCTGTTCTAGGTTTTAATGTCATCACCTGTTGCAGGAGACACAGAAGATGCTGAGCTTAGGCCTTGGAAGAATGTTAAGGAGAAATGGATTCCAAGAAATATACCTGAACAAGTTTTTACAGGAACCTACTGTTTTAAAACTGTTTAGGTTAAAAAGTGTTGTAACTAAAGTCAAGTTTACACCTTTTCCCTAAGGCTTCATCAGTTCTTGTGGTTCCATTTATTTTTGTTCCTTTACATGTATGTGTTCTCCAGGCTGTTGTTTGGTGGTGGGTTTTTTTTTTTTTTGTTGTTGTTGTTTTTTTTTTTTTTTAAGAAATTTACTTTTCTTTGCTTTATAAAAATCACTGAAACAAATGAAGTGGAACGGACTGCTCAGTGCACAGACCAAAGGTGGGGGACAGAAATTTTTTAAGTTAGATTAAGTAACTTAACTTGCACGATAGGGGAGAGCAGAACAGGAGAAGAGAACCTTTGTGGACTTTAAAGAACAGATATCATTACAAAGCTCCGCAAAATACTTTCAGAGAAGTTTTTTGACTAACCTTTTAGTTGCATTGTACTTAAACAAATCCAAGCAAGTGAAAATAGTGCTTCATTTCTTTGTAAGAAATCGTTTTGGATTGACCTGTTTAAGAAGAGGAGGATGGGTTTCAGCAGAATTCCAATGTGTAGAATGGATGCAGTTTGTTTTCTGTTTTTTGGCATTGTTGTGGGCATTAGATAGTTAGATAACTAAGAAATCTGTGCTTCCATTTTTTATAAAAGGTAGAAAATATTAGTAACAATGAACAACGCTAGCAAGCTTTGCTGGCAAAAAAGACTATAAAAATACAGAATACAAAATAGATAAAAATCTTTTTAATCTGGGAATTCTGTTATGTTTTACTAATTTACTTTTATATTGTCTTGCTTTAAAGTCAAACTTGCATACACCTTGCAAAATCGTTGAGGTTAAATTAATGTTATCTCATTGATTTTTATCCATAGGTGGTTATACTAAAAAAAAGTGAACAGTCCTTATAGTGTAATAAAATACAGCAGGAATTTCTAACCTACAGAGTTTTTTAGAAATCATACATAGCTGTGGTGCTTACAGTCTGAACACTTTGGGTGTTGGTAGTATTTCAGAAGGAAAAAATAAAGCTGATTAATAACTGAAAAACTTACTTCACTCTGTAAATGAAAATACATCATGAAGTTGAGTAAAATGTGAAAATGTGAAAATTTTACTCTTGACTTTAAGATGATAGTTATAAGAAGAGATCACCCTAAAGTTTTCTTGTTTTTAAAAAGCGAGTCTTAAAATGGCAATGTTCTGATCTAGCATGTGAAAATTAAGCTACCGTTTTCTTCGCACATACATAGTACAGTTTGGAGCAGGATCTTTGTATAATTGACTCTCTTTGTTAGTGATCCACCACATTAAAAAAAGAAACTGCTGATACCTGAATGAACTGCTACCTCTGCTATTCTGAAAACACTTGGTTTTAAAATCTTCAAGTTAAATAAATTGGGCTCAGCACCTTTGGAAAACCAAAGGTTACTGAATGTGTTAAATCAACTGCTGGAATGAACAGCCAAGAAAGTTGAAAAATGTGGTTTGCAGCAGTGAAGAAGTGGAGTTTCATAATTCCAGCCTGCTTTGATCCAAGTTTTTGTTGCTGCTACTCCGTTTCTTCCCTCTGAAGTCCTCAGAAATTTTGAGATGGCAAAGATAACCTAAGTTGTGCCCAAACTTTTAAAATGCAAGTTAAATTTATATTTTCATATTGAAGCTTTTCTCCTTTTGATTGTAAAGAGGGGTCCTTCTTTAGGCTGTGTTATATTTCACATAGTCTTAATACCCTCTTCTTGATACAAGTGTTTGGTTTTTTTCCTGAATTAAAGAGGTGATGGATAGAATAATCCCTCTGTCTTCAAGGGGAGCTGTACCTCATGGAATCTTTCTATTTTAACTGTAGATCTACTTTATAGTCCTTTCTCTTAATTTTTAAATAATTATAGCCGAGACTACCAGAAATATAAAAATAGTTGCTTTCCAAAAGAAGTGTGCTTGGTTCTCTGTCCCAGAGAAAACAACTTGATATCGGAGGTTTCTTTGTCATGCCTATGACTGTCCAAGAGTCCTCTCCTGTAATTTGAATCTTGAAAAGCTAATTATTTTTTTTAGCCAATGCTTATATTTTTGTATGTCTCCTAACAGCTGAAGGAAACGCTAGCAAGGGTTCCACCTAATCATGTTGGAAAACCTTTATTGAAGAAACAACTGGGACCAGCTCACTGGGTAAGTAGTTGCAGGTATTACAGATCGTTTCCCTTTTTCAGGTATATAAAGTATTGATCTTGATTCCATGTATAATGTTGCAAAATGACTCTTCTCATCTCTTTTTGAAGATGAGAAGGCAATTTCTTGCAATATTTTCCATATATGTTGGTACAATGAATGTTCAGCAACTGGTAAGATCTTAGGCTCATGAATCTTTATGTCCAGATGCAAGCAAAAGTTTTCCAAAATAAAGGAGATTTATTTATGGTGGTGGTGCTGACCTGCATGCTTGTGCAGTAGCTTAAGCCTTCCTCTCCTGCCCCTTGCCAGCACTTTCGGTGTGACCTAGCCTTGCTGAGATGGTGTCACGTCCCCTCCTGTGGCTTCTTTCCAGCTAACCTGTGGGTCTTCCCATAATTTCCTTCTCTTTGTCCTGCTGGAGTTGTCTGCTTTTTTCATAGCCTCTTCTCCAAGAAGTAGTGAGTGTGCAGGTGGAAGCTGGGAGAGGCTGTACACCCAGGTGGTAAAGCCTCAGTCATCTCCAGCTAGGTTTTGTCACCTGCTGTTCCAGAAGGATGGTTCCCGGGTTAGATACTGCTGCTGCACTAGCACAAGGCTATGGCTACTGCTGCAAGACTGCAAGTCTCTCTTGTGTTTCTTGCTTAATGTTGATGCTCATCTGCTCCCAACAGTCTGCTTCCTTCAATGCTTGTATTGTTGAGGCTGAAAGTGGGCCCCATCGCCCCGCTCCAGCCAGGCTTCAGTCAATACATAAACAATTTCCTTAATGTTGCATATCTCAACTGTTGCTCTGACTAGACCACTGTGTGCTACCAGGTGTGTTTCTAGTGATGGCTTTTCCCTGTAGGGCACTTTGTTGTCTTGTCTGTACGAAGACTGTGCTTTAATCAAGATCCTCTTACAGTACTTTACTTAGAGTCCTCTGTCTTTGCTCTATCTTTGTCCTTAAGCTTACTACTTTTTAAGAAGGCAAGGACATCCTGGTCCCTAGGACTTATGTATGTCCTTGGATCTCCTTCATCTTGTTGCATGTAGTATTTTCTCACTTTTGCTTCTCTGTCCTGTTGGGTCTTGAGAAATGCCTCAGCAGTGTGTGCAGATTTTACGTCCCTTGTGAAAAACGAACACTGTGCTGTTAGAAATGGTAGAAGGCTGAATGTGAGGATGAAAGAGCCTTCAAAGCCTTCAGGAGAATAGTGCCAGTGGGCATAGCTTGCTGTGGGCCCATTTGACAAGGTAGATAATTGCAGGATTAAACCCTGCTTGATATCTCTGTGTGTCTTACTCTCTTCCATCCGCATAATTTATTATCTTAAGTAAAACATTTTATCTATAATCTATATGTTATGTTTGCAAATTCTTGTTTTAGGAAAAAATTGAAGCAATTAATCAAGCCATAGTCAATGAATACGAAGTCCGAAGAAAACTATTAGTCAAACGTTTGGATGTAACTGTGCAGTCCTTTGGCTGGTCAGACAGAGCTAAGGTACAAACAACTTGCTGTGAAGTCCTGGTTGATGGTAATGCTTTATAATAAGTATCTCTGGAAAACTGCTTCATTGTTTCGTCCTTCATGAGTAAGAAATAATCACAGGAGTTGTCTGGTTTTGGTTTGAGTTTCTGAAGAAGTTTATGACAATATAAGATGACTGAAAAAAATTTTACTTAAAACTGATTTGCTGGATTTTAAAATAGTATGCAAAATGAGAAGATAGACCATGTGTAACTATACACCAAAGCCAACACATACTGTTAAATAGGCCACTAGAAAAAAATAGTAAGAGGACATTACTGATCCAACCATTTGCGTTCAGAGTGCCGTAATGCAAATCATCACATGCTGTGTCTGCGTGATGGTAGAAAAGCATCTTCCTATTGACCATCCCTTAATTTACTTTGTGCTGTCCACAGTGATCAGATTTTCTTAACTCAAAGTGTGTCTGTCTGCAAGCACACCTCCACAGATGCACATGAGAAAAGCTGCTAAGGCACTACTTGTTCTTACCTCATAGAGTAATATTGTATGCACTTCTTTTGTCTTTGAACCGCGCAAGTGGCTGTGACATGACGTCTGTTCTCTCTATGTGACACACAATCTGCTTTTAAAAATAATTACATGGTTTCCCTATTTCCTATATTTCATAGTGAAAAAGGAATGACAAAATTTAAAAAATATCACTTATTTTCTAGGACTAAACCAGATCTGCTAACACGCTGTTAATTGTGCTGCTGGCAGTGTTTGAGACTGAGTTATTAGTGATAAACTGTGACATGTGAATCATCAAGTGTTTTTTCTTGACAAATGATTTATTCAAAAAGCAATGTATTTTAATAATAAACTGTGACCTCTCCCCTTTTCTGTTTCATCACCTGAGCAGGACTTCTACTAGTGTCCTATCTCTCAAACCTTGTATTTTTAGTAGATCATTGAAGAACTATCTGATTGTTTGAATATTTTAATAGTGAATGAAAATGGGCAAAAGTATGGATTAGATTAAAAACCAGGGGCTTCTAATTGTGTTATAGCTTTGGCATCCAAATCCGTGTTTGGGTTTTTTTTCTAGGCAAATTCTCAGATGTTTTTGAAGTTGACCAGCTACATGAAATCCTTTCACAAAGCCCACAAATTGTATATGTGCATTTATATCTATTGAAATGCAAATTTAAATTTTTTAGGATTGTAACAACATGAAATTGGAGAATGTGGCTATAGTATTCCAGACACGCAATACAGTTTGTTTTAACAGTAACTTTTAGCAATGCTTTAATACATGAGGGTAACTTTTTTTTATTTTAAAGTTTGAAAAGTATCAGAATACAGTAGTATAACTAAATAGTTACTTCTCCAGATAGTAGAAACACCAGTACAAACTTTATTATTAGGGGTTTTTTAAGTTAAAAAATTTCAAGTTTCACCTAAAAGATTGATACCATAGCACCAAAATACTGTGCTCAGAGCTCAGTCAAACTTGCCAGGGAAAACCATACTACTGCTCTGGTGAATACTGCTGCTGCTTCTGTCTTTAGCCAGCGTCAGGTAAATGACGTGCATGTTTTCCTTCAATAAACCCGGTTCAACTTATAATAGAAAAGTAGAAGCTTTTGGTTCTAAAAACTTATCACTGAGTCATTTGGAAATACATACTCTCAATTCTTCCCAGTTCTAGTTTTCTGCCTTTAGATGGGAAATACGATTTTCAGACTTTAAAATTTGCTCCTAAGTTCTTGCCCTGTCAAGAGATTTGTTGGAAAACCTGGTTTGCCGGTCCCCGCTGTTGTCATCTGGGGTCCAGACAAAAAGCAGCCCTTTTGTCTGTGTGCAGATTGTGATCTGGTTTATCTAACTGCATCACACATTATACTCTGTTGATAACTGAAGATAGATGTAACTCATGTATTCACTCATGGCTGGTAGTACTGATGTCTGTTGTGTCTGTCAGTTGGAAAACTGCTGTCATACTTTTGAGGTGTTCAAAAAAGCCAGTATGGTTAATGGCAAAAGGCAGTAGAGGAAGAGAGATTGCACAAAAGGCAAAGCTGACATGTAGGATCTCATCTCTAGATTGGGCACTACATATGTGAGACAAAGGACTGAATTAGAGCAAGCATTTGAGAGCTTTAGTTCTGCCAGTATCTCTTGATGGCTTGCCTTTGTGAAGAAGCTGACTGGAATGAAGAGTGTGAAAGAGTTAACACAGCCTTTTTCTGCTGATACAGTGCTGGAGATACGGTGATGCTAGCCTAACTGGTATGGGTGTGGGTCAGAGTGCAGGCACAGAAGGAGGTCTGGAGGCTGGATGCAGATGTGTTTCACTTTCAGTATCTTTTAGACATTAGCAGTAATTCATATAACTATATGACATACTTCTGTGTTTGACTGCCTGGAAGTAATACAGTCTGCATGTATATATTGTTAATCTTAAAATTGTCAGAAGATCAGTGTCTTGTCAGTTCAGTCAGAATAGTGTTTCCTGTATTACTTAAGGAATTAATTTCACAAATGTTAGTTTTCTTGCAGTGATTCTTAGTTACAAAGTGGTTCTCACTGTTTTTATATTAATTCTTGTTCTATTTGCAGTAGTGTCTTGTTCTTCAGTGTTGATTTGGTTCTTTTGGTGAGGTGTCCCATTGCTTTCCTATTACTTTAGCTGACTGGGTTTTGTTTTTCTTCTCTCCAACAGAGTCAAACAGAAAAACTGGCTAAAGTCTACCAGCCAAAACGTGCCCTCTTATCTACTAAGTGCACTATTTCTGTTGCAAATCTCTTGGCAGCTCGGCAGGATCTGTCAAAGATTATGAGAACGAGCAGTGGGTCCATCCGAGAGAAGACTGCATGTGCCATTAATAAGGTACCTTTGGTGACAAAAGGCTTGTTCTGTTACGAATATTTAAGTAATTTGAATGTAGTAATAAATCCTACTTCTTTTAGGATTGTAAGTGGAATTTGGAAAGAAAGGATAAGAAACTTGGTGTTTATGTACTCCAGATTATGCTTCAGTGCATTATGGGAACTGCAATTTCACCTGTTTAGGTTCAGAGTGCCCCTTCTTAAGGGCAGTAAAAAATTGCTGAAATATCTATGATTACTTTCAGTGGGAGTAGGCCTCCTCCGTCTTATCAGAATTACTGATGTCATTACACTGCTGCTACCTAATTCTGTCACTGTGTCTAAAATAGTACCTACATAATAACCATGTTTCTGGTCTATGTAAACAGAATGTATTAAGATCACAAAACAAGGATCTCACAGGTTAGATTATAGTCAAGTGGGTAGTTATAGCAATGACATAGTAGGAACATGATTTAGACTGAGGAATTTCCCTTGTTTCAAAAATTATGATTTTTACAGGAGTAATAGGCTCACAAAAGTACATGTGCTGAACTTAAAGCTATGTACAGCAGTGTACTTGGTACTTTTAAAATTTCTGGGTGTACATGCATGCTTTTCTCCATTTGTCATGTAGGATGGAATGGTGGTGTGCTGATTTGACCACCCCTCCTCCACCCCAGATAATTTTTACACCTTTTTAGTGTAGTTGGAGTGTGGGATATAAAAGAAATTAGGTGGGAAGACAGGTGGCACTCATGAGACCATGTGTATGTTTTACTAGGAATGCGATACTGCCCTGCTGCTGATCCATACCCTGTTAACTTATTTCCATTATCAATATTAAATGTTTTCCAAGACAGTAACATAAAGTACCAAAGTCACCTGCTTCTCTTTAAATTTTTCTGTTATGTTACTTTAAAACTTGAAGCAATGCAAGTGTCCTGTTGCATTTTAAGTCTTGCTAAATTCTTAATATCACAGCATCCTTGGACAGCTAAAGACCTTCTAGAGTTTTCCTCAACTCTGGTCAGCACTGTCTGACAGCTGTCTGTTGGTGTGTAAGTTTGCCTCTGTGTGTCCTCAATGAAAGATAAAAATCTTTGCACTTGGTTTACCAAAGATGTCATCTTAGCCAATGGTTTCTACAGCAATTCAGAGCACTGTTCAGGAGAGAGACTGTGTTGCACTGTACTTGTGGTTGTTTGAAATTAGCAGTCTGCACTAGTAAACAGTTTAATGAAAGACTCTATTGATGCTGCCTCTACTGGTGTGCCTGCTGTTTGAACAAAAAATCCAGCTCTCCAAATGTGCCTTGTTAGCAGTGCTTGGAGTACTAGATAATCCCTGTTTACTTTTTATTAATTGGAGACAAAGGTCTGTCACATTTAAATGTACAAAAGGAAGCATTTCTTGATGAAATCCTCTAGATGTAAGAACCTTTGAGTGGCTGCTGTTTGTGGTGTGTATCAGTAAGCGTGACTCTTCTGTGAGGTGTTACAACTCCTGTGGCAGTTCTCCCTTTCCCTTTGCAGGTGCTAATGGGCAGAGTGCCTGACAGAGGAGGAAGGCCCAATGAAATTGAACCACCACCTCCTGAGATGCCACCGTGGCAGAAAAGACCAGAGGCTGGTCTGCAACAAGGCGGCAGCAGAGGAGGAAGAGGTGGCTACGACTCCTCATATGGAGGGCGAGGAGGTTATGACCATGGGGGTCACGACCGAGGAGGAAGAGGAGGCTATGACTCATCATATGGAGGGCGAGGAGGTCACGAACAAGGAAGCCATGATCGAGGGGGACGAGGAGGACGTGGTGGTTATGATCATGGTGGCAGAGGAGGTGGAAGAGGAAACAAGCTTCAAGGAGGTTGGACAGATGGTGGAGGTGGTGGCTACCAGGATGGCAGCTACAGGGAGAGCAACTACAGAGATGCAGGTTTTCAAACAGGTGGCTACCACAGTGGTGGTGGCACCGGTGGCGGCTACCAAGGAGGAGGCTATGGTGGCTACCAGTCGTCTTCATATTCAGGAAGTGGCTACCAAGGGGGTGGTGGTGGCGGCTACCAGCAAGAAAACAGATATCAAGATGGTGGGTCCCACAGTGACCGAGGGGGTGGGCGTGGAGGAGGGAGGGGTGGCCGTGGCGGTCGTGGTGGCCGTGGAGGTCAAGGAGGAGGCTGGGGGGGCAGAGGTGGACAGAACTTTAATCAAGGGGGGCAATTTGAGCAGCACTTCCAGCATGGAGGTTATCAGTATAATCAATCTGGCTTTGGACAAGGAAGACATTTCACAAGCTGAGGCTGCTAAAAACTTTTGCTTCAGCAGAGCTCACGTAATAGAAACCTGGTTTCAGAGGCCTGGCTTAATCGCTGCTTGAATTAGTACAGGTTTGTATGTGGCAGGTAGAATCTCTTTGGGTGGGATGTTTTGCATTGAGCGAAGTACAACTATCTGTAGACCTCTCTTCCCCCTGGCCCCCCAAACTGTCTGAATTAAATGCATCATCACTACCCACTGCACCGTAAACATCAACTAATAGCCATGCTTTTTAGATGTTGGACTGGTTCCCTCTGCTCAAAACACTTGTGTTCTGAAACTACCTGCTGTGTTTGCCTTCTGCTTTGATTTAGAGAAATATCAAGGCCTGTCTGGTCAAATTTATCTATTAAAATACACAATAGAACTTCTGCATTTTTTCCCCCAATCATTGCTTGATTACATATCCTAAAACCAGTTCTGAGTATTGCTTTTTTGGCTTGCTGGCCTCTCATTTTAGTCATAAAGATGCTACACACACGGGTGCACTCACAGTGAACTCCCACTGACAGGCAGGTTTGTTGTCTATTATATGAGCTCTACTGTGGACGCCATGTTCATTAGCCTTATCTCCTGCTAAACAAAGTTTTCCCACCTGCTCAACTCTGAAGACTGACCGCCGCCAAAATCTGCAAAGATCATTTAAAACTAAGCTAAATTGTGAACCGATAGTGTGTGTAGGCCTGTAGTTAGGTGTAGCAATTCAAACTGACCTGCATCCATCCAAAACAAGTTGCTCCTCCTCCAAACCTAATTTTTACTTGAAATCAGCTAGAAGAAATGACAAACTGAAATTTATTTTGTTTGCAAGTTAATACCACTGGCTCAGCAAATCTAGGGCAATTTGTTTTGGGGGTTGTCTTTTTAAAGAAATGCACTACGGCCTGGGAAGTGTAGTTCCTGCCTGGAGGAAGCCCTTTTATTATTGCTGCAGAAAACAAAGCCTGGCTGAGTTTGATGTTCTAATGTTGGGGTTTTTTTCTTTACTGAAAGCCACATAATGCTTCTTGCTGGGTTTTTTGTGTACATAAACATTGTCAAGCTGTGAAAGAAAATGGCTGAAGGTGTGCTGTTGTATAAAAGGTGAGCAATAAAAGTATCTGTATGTTCCCTTTGCTTTAGTTTCTTTTCCTTCTTGGTAGTAAAAAGCAGTTGCTACAGTAGCTGGGAATTTGTGGGGATTTCTGTCTGCTTCATCTGTTTTACATTTTAATCTATTTTAAATGTTCTAGTCGTCCCAGCTGTACTGTGCATTTTTCCCCCTGAGAAGCTGTCAGAACAGGAGCGGACAGGAGAAATTAATCTTCAATTGATCTGAGTTTTGTTCTGTTCTTCCCTCTGAACTGGTGTGGCAGCACGTAGTACTCTCTTGGGGGGTCACTGTGTAAAGTTATTCTTAAGCTGTGTGTGAGCACCTGCCTCCCAGGTTACGCTCCTGCATGCCATGTGAACATGGTGTGCAGCTTCTGGGAACTCTCCTGATGCTTTCTAGCCTTGTGGAAAATGTATGTTCCTGCTACTGTGCTTGGATCACTGTAGCAGAGGCTATGCTGATGGCAGGCTCTGGCTACCTGAAGTGCCCTTGGGGCTGAATCTAGGTTGACACAGGCAGGAGGAGTTCCGGGGATTACAGAAATAATACGAGCATTTTAGAGAATCTCTGTAATGCTGGTGTTGCTGTAATTCAAGCTAATAATGTAACTAAGCTGATAAACATTGTTTAGAACTGACTTCGCTATATTTCATTCTATGATCAACCTGAAAATCTCTTGTTTAATTTATTGAGGCCACTAGGTGCTGCTAGTGATTCACAGGTTGGAAGCAAAGGTCTCTGTGAAAGGCACTTGGGAATCTGACTTAATGTCTCTTCTATTTTTTTTTAATGTTTCAAAACAATTTAACAAGCCTGACAAGGGAAAAGTTTTCCATATTGAATCCAGGTCTTTGAAGGTCACTGGTATAGATCTATCTCAGCATAATACAGTTCAAATTATGATCATCTAAAAATGAATGTTGCTGCTTTGCAAAGAGATTGATGGTTTCTAACAGCAGGATGCTCCAGAGAATGTGTCTCCCTTGTGGGAGAGTACTACCTTGTCATGAGCATTAGCTGGTGACTAGCTGCATTCATGCAAAAATAATCAGTGTTTTTTCTAAGAATTAAGATTCCTACAACTGGGTCAGTCCTGGACTGGTAAAGGTAGAGAGACTGACAGCGTTAAAGAGCTTTTTGCTGGGAATGTAATGTCTTCAAGTTGACAGCTTCTGCTTCTCTTTGCACTGCTCCTCACTGTAAAGAGGCTGGTGTTTTCTGTCAGTGCATTCGAGTGCTGGAAACTTGTTTCTAGTGAGAGGGAACCCAGGAGGCTCTTCAGAGAGCCTCTTGTTGAGTTGCATCAGCACCTTCAGAGATGTCTTTCTGTGCTAGAGCTGCCAGTTTCTGTGCAAGGCTATGACTGTTGCTGCAGTGGATAGCCTTACTTTTGCACACTGACATGGTGAAGTGATGCTGGGGTGGTGTAGGAGCACAGAGCTTCCCCTTACCCCTTGTTCCAGCTAGCTTTTTCTCCTCAAAATATGTTGCTGCTCCTCCTCCCTCTTCCAGGACTTAGGGTAAGCCAAGTCCTACTTTATTGCTGTTTGAGGGGGAAAGTTTAAAAAAAAAAAAAAATTAAAAGAAGGCAAAACAGGAGGCTTTACTCTTCCATCAGGAAAGAAAACACTTTGCTTCTGCCAGCTGTTGTTGTTTTTCCTTACTCTATTGTTTCCTTTTAGTGTGCTGTGATTTCTTTGTTCTCCAGAGAAAACATGCTTTGTATATGTGGAGAGAGCAGCTTTGATTAATGAAAGCAAACAGCCACTGCTTTGTTATTGTTGGTATGATGCTCTGATATTTACTGTTTTCCAGACATTATTCCCGCTGCACTGGAAGGAATCTCTTAACTGGAAGCTGGGAGAGGGGATATGGGTTATGGAGATTATTAGGCTTGTGGTGGATTGGATACATGTGTTTGATTTTACTGTGCATCATGTTGAAAGCAGAACTCCAGCAGATCAAGAAGGGAATTAAGTAAGCAAGCATTTATATAGGGGAACAAAGTGTTCCTCCTTTTAACCATGGTTGTTCTTGCCACTCTTCTTCCACAAACTTTAGGCATCTTACTCTGTTTTTCCATCTGCCTTTCTTCCCTAGCAACTTTTGTTTCCTAAAGGCTTCACTTGCATTGCCCTTCCATTCCATCTATTAGGATCACCCTCTCTCAAGCGTTGTCATTGTGCAGTAAAATAACTATGGGGAGCAGGACACACACTTGCTTCCCACATTAGGCACATTAGTATGTGACTTAGAATACCATGATCTATATGTACTGTGGTCATGGTTAGGTTTTCCTTGCAGGTCTAAGGAATGGATAAAAATTTATTCCTTACTGTGCAAAACAGTAACACAACAAGGGAAGGGGCATCAAACTGAGCTTTCACCATGCATCACTCACCCCAGGAAGCCTTTTTGCTTGTAGCTCTTCCCTGAGTAGTTTATCATCTTTAGGATTGGTGTTGGCTGGCAATCCCTGGCTCGCTTGATGAGATTCCTCTATTCTCTAGTCAAACCCCTGAAGTGTGCAGCTTCATGGTGATGTGCCATTACAGCTGGTGGCCCCCAGAGGGGCTCCTCTAGCTATGGGTTAGACTTAGCCAGAGCATGTGGGTAACCTGCTTTAACATGGTGGGGGCTTTGATTATGTGTCTCCATTAAACTGCTATTTGCACCTGAATTAATAAAGTGGCAAGTGCCTCAACCAACCTCTGGCCTAATTAGAAACTAGACACTTACCAGTCAGGTACCTAAGATAGAACTGGGAAGAAGGGAAGCAAGATTCATGTCAGTAGATAGTTATGAGAAGTGGCTGGAGCTTGAAAGGTCCTGTGGCAAAAGAGTATTCCCTGTAACGGGTTATGCACCTGGGAAATGAAAATTAAACTCTGCTGAAGTGGGAAGAGTAGAGTGGGGAGTAAGAGGATTCTCACTAAGATCTGATGACTCTTTTGCGTGTCAAAAAGGCTCTTGTGGGTTCTTAGAGTACTAGAAGTTAATTCAGCTCCCTGTTAGGTTAATGAAGGCCAGTACACAAAAGCCCTCAACTGTCTGCTCATTGCACATGATTTATTGTTAGTTCTGCCATATTTAGGACTGCAGTAGAGAGTCTTGGTGGTGTTGCTGCTAAAGACTGTCAGGCTTGTGATTCTGCTTCCTCTCTGAACTTCCAATTTCCCTTGGACAACAGGGATGCTACAGAAGTATGTATGTATTTTTAAGGTGTTGAGCGTGATTTAGCAGTCCCAAACAAGCTGGCTCATGCTAAACTGCAAGCTTGCTTTATCAGCCTCCTAGCATACCCTTAGGTTAGAAGCACACCAGTGTTGTGATCGGAGAGCAGTGCACTGAGGTGGATGTGAACTTCTGTTTCCCCTGTGTAGGCTCTCAAAATACTCATGTACTTGTTTGTTTCAGGTTATGGCTTTTCAAAAGGACACAAACTGAAAAAGCAAGTGCTGTTGCCAGCTGTAAACATTGCTTTCTCCCCTCTTTGGCTGAAAATAAGTCGCACCTCTAATGGCTTAACAAACAAGGGTAGAAGGGAAAAAATATTTTTCTCTTGTGTTTACTTTGTGCCTTTTGGAGCTCTGAGTGCTGTCAGTGTCATTGTTTTCGCTTTATTGTCCAGTAGTTTCCCCTCTTGTCTACGTGGGTCTTTCCCATAACAGAGGAGAGAAAAACAAGTACAAAAAGTAGGAAAACACTATTGTAAAACCAAAGAAAGAGGGAGTCTGCCTGTGCTGTGGGCAGGTGGAAGGTCATAACTCGTTTTCACACATGAAGCAGAAATGAAGGTGATAAGGACCCTTTAAACTTTCCGGCATTGGCTTAACTCATGGAAAAAGCAGACTTTTTGGCTAAATTTCATACTGCCCCAGTAGTAGCTTTTTGCTGATGGCTTTTCTGTCTCCTAGGACCAGATTGTCAGCAGCTGTAAACAGCACTTTATTGTTCAGCACACAGGTTTTCCAATGAGTTTAGCCTATTGGCTGCAGTGCTTATTTTGAAAGTCCAGCTCAGATCAGTGCTGATAACTCAAAAATTTGTTCCAAAGTTACATCTGTTTCTCCAGTGTCCCTGGGTGGGCCAACTCTATTGTCAAGTCTCTCCTGAGAAGTACTTGGAGCTATTTTTTGTGCTGTGCAGAAGCCCATCAGTTAGCAGGCTGATGCTGAATGAAGCAAACCTCGGTTAGATTTTTTTGGCTATGATGATCATGAAACAACAAGCTGTTGTTTCTCCTGTCTCTTGTATCTCCACGAAATCTGTATTCAGATCTCCATCCTTCGATGTCCCTCTGCTTGGTCTCCATTGGGATCCCCTTCCATTCTTGGTGTCACGTAGAGAGGGAGAGCTCTCTTAGTATGCTTCTTCCCATGTTTGTTCCCCATCTGTCTATTATTTGTTCTCCATTTTTGTTGTTGTTCTGCCCCCCTCCCCCCCACCCCCCATTGTCCAGGATCCTTCACATGCAGCTATTTCCCATACAGATGCCTAAAGCTTTTGGAACTAGTGTCCCAGACTGCGAGGACTCTCCTGTGGTCAGGTTGTCTCAGCCAAAGGCTTCCAGGCTCCCTATTAGGAAGACCTTGGGGGCTGTGTTAGGGCATGCTTTCACTTTGGTTTCCACAGAGGAGACCCTGAGCAACAGTCCGCAGAGGTGACAGCAGCCAGTCCACTCCATTTTGGAAAATGTAAAAATTTAGGCTGCAGCTGCCCCTAAACTTGCTCTGCAGCTCAGCTTTTTATCTTCTGTATTGAAAGGAAAAGGGCTCACGTTTCCCAGCTGGGGAAAATCCATGCTTCAGAGTAGCTCTGGTCAGCAAGCATGTTACTGTCCCCTCCCCACCTCCCCTTCCTCAGACTTTACCTGCCTGAGGAAGGCTCCTCTGAGAAAACAGCTTGTATCTAGGGAAATGTTTCTTTGTAGAGCTGGGATTACTCTTACCCAAAAGCTGGGTAAGACTGAGGGGGCAGAGGAGAGCAAGACTGTGAGGAGATCTAGAGCAGAGGATAGACCTGCAGTACAAACCTGGTTCTGCATTTCACTCTGAAGGAGCCAGATGTCCCCTTGACTCCTTGCATAGCACTCAGGGCTACTACGTAAATTTGATAACAAGGCTGAAGCTCCCTTACTTGCAGCACGAGGCTTTGCGCAGGTTTTGTGCAAGCACAGAAAGTCCTAGTGGGTTTGGCTCGAACAGCCAAATCATCTTGTACAGGGTCTCTACAAGCACTTGCATTTTTCACCTACTCTTGTTGCTTGTATTCTCTGGCATTTGCAGATCAGGCTGTAAATAAGGTTTGGCATAATTGTCCTTCTTTCCACTGGGTGGTGGTGGTGGTGTGGGACTGGCGTTTGCTTGTTTTAAAAACACCTCCCTTCTCCCCCCCCAGTTTCTTAAAAGATCCTGAGTACTGAGACAGGGACGAATGGATGTGGTAGAAGTATCCAGCATCATCTGGGATTGTGTGTCACTTTAGCTACTTAATTAATCCAGTGCTCTTGTCATTATGACACTTTCTGCTGGACACTCTCCTGGAATTGCTCTACTTCTAGCAGGCAGGATTTCACCAAGACCAGCAGAGGCACGTAGCTGAGTCGGGAACTGTGATGGCTGGTATGTTTTGCCTTTTGTTAAGTCAGGGGAGGTGTACAAGAAATTCTTTGTTGCTTTGCCCAGATTGGGGAACTAAAACTGTCCTGCTCCTGTTCAGAAAAGGATGTCAACTTGAAGTAAGGAGAGAAAAAGATTTTTTAATTTCATGTATTTGGGCCTCCTGCAAGGTAAAGAGCTCATCTTATACAAACTTCTTAAAATGGCTGCTCACACCCTGTCAGCTGTCCTCACTCAGGTGCTTGCTGTGGAACTAGAAGATCAGTCTTCTGCTGCAAACAGTCTGTTAATGCCTTTTTTTTTTTTAAATTACATTGTCTATGATAAGTCTATTCCTGTTTGGGGCATGGGGGGGGGGGGGGGGGGGCGGTGAAAAAAGGCTGTATATCTACCCAATGTCTTTTTCTCAAGTTTTGCAATGGCTGTGAACACTTACTGCCAGCAACACACTCTCAGTGTTCCTTTTCTTTAAATGCCTAAAGCAAAGGGTTTCCAGCAGGAGCAGGTGCTTGAAATTTTCACCTAGCATGAGTCCTTCTTCCCGGATGCTGCCATATTTTACTTAGAAGGATCAGCTGTGTGAGCCTGCAGTCTGTGCTTGATTTGCAACTGCTGCTGAGGTAAGCACAAAACTGACCAAAGCTGACAGGCTTGCTAGAGATGCATTGATGAAATCTCTACAGTGGGTTGAAACTTAAGTAGTCTATTTGCTAGTAGAATCATCCCTCAGAAAGTGGGAGCTGCTTCTGTAGAAGATACCACTTTCCTTGCTTAAATGTGAGTCTATGCCTTGATTGCAACATACGTGGAAAAAAAAATGTCCTTGAAAAGGCCTTCCTCAGGAGAACATAGAGCACCTACTGTTTTAAACAGTTTAGGCAAGAAGCTTGTAAGTATCTTGGGAAGTAGATAAGTGAGAAGATTATGTACGAGAAATATTATTACCCAACAATGAAATGAAGATGGGCATGGTTTGTGGGCCTGATAGGAAAAGCAGGTACCCTTCAGAGCAAGAGTTACAACTAACTTTTAAAAGCCTGCAAGAAATACAGATTAAAGACTGTTTAAAACTCTTAAGTGATGTTAAGAATGAAGTTGCACATGAACATTTCATTTATAAAGTGTTAAAAGGCTTATCTCAACAGATCCATCAACAGCCTGGATCATAACCAAATGTCTCTATTCAAATTCTTCACCACATCATTTTCATTGTGTGCAAGATGTATTCTGTAACGGTAGCTGTGCGGTCAGCCTGTTGTGACCTGTCACCTGACCCACCACAGGAAATAGAGACCATATTTTTGCTAATGCCTGTTCTTTGCCCACAGCAGTAAGAATGAAGGATGCTTCTGGCCCTCATCCTAGCTTGGAAATCAGTGCTCCCTGCAGTGCTTATATTTTTCTGAGTTTAAAACACTAAGAGCATGTTCTCTTTTTTTTTTTTTCTCTCCCCAGATCTACCATCATTACTAGTTGTGTTGGAAAACATAGGAAACGTGCAGGATTCAAGATGCAAACCTGAGTGGGCATCATGTAGCTGCAGTGCAGATTACACTCAAATTACCACAGAGGAGTGCAGCTGTCAGTTTTGGTTAGGGAAGTCTATGAAAGTATTCTCGGGTCTTGAGGGCTTATAACTTGGTGAAGGGTGCAATAACTTGAATTTTGTAGGAAATCTTATAATCGGGTTGCTTTAATTCAGGGTGTGTGTTCCCCATACACACCTCTTTTTGTGGGGAGATGAGGTAAGAAGAATAATACCTGTATGCCAATTTGGAATGCACCTTTCAGGTTTGAGCTTTGTGCTGTTTTGTTTTCCCCTCTTTTTCCAGATGAGGGCTGTGCTCCTTAAGTAACTTCATGTTTCTGAGAAATGCTGCTTCAAACCTGCTTCTCGGGCCATTACAGATTCAGATGCTATATCCTACATTAGCAAACTGCTAATTTGGAGGTTGCTTTTCAGTACATTTAGTCTTAACGTGTGCAGGCTGCTAACCAGAGAAAAACATATCGCCTATACATACATACACACACACTTAAAACTAAGGTGTTTATTACATGCTCATTTTACCGTAATTGGAGCTGGCAGAGAGGACTCCTCTCCATTGAAGTCTAACCAGACATATGCATAGTGTCTTGGAATTCCTTGGAATTCTCAGCCATGTGCTGCCTATTTGAAGGATCCCCAGTCTGGGAACTGGTATCACTGTGCTGAACACCAATATGCTCACTGTAGCAATGTAAACATGGCCAAAATTCAAAACCCCAGGTGTGCAAAGGATTTCAACATCAAGGACTTTGTGAAAGGTTTTTGTCTGAGATTTAATCAACATACACACCTACTTCTTTCCTTAAAAGATCATTACGAGCCTCTGGAAAAGGAGTGTTATCAAACAAGCTAAGATGCTTGGCTTCTGTCCTCACCATTGTTGTTGCTGGCAGACATACCGAAATGATGCAGTATATTTAAAGGAGGCCAAATATATCCTCAATGGCATGTAGGGGAAGTTTTCACAAAAGTCATACAAGAGAAAACACTGAGCGCAGAGATCTGTTCTGCTGTGTCTGTGCAATGTTCATCCAAATGGCTTACTTGTGAGAAAATAAATAGTGCTTTATAACACCTTTCAGCTAAGAAAACAGGGCAATGGTTGAATTTAAAAGTACAAGGTACAGGAAAACTTCTCCTGGCCCAGTGTGGCCTGTGACAGTTCATCAACGCTTGCTGTATTACAGTTGACATCTTAATTTTTCTGTGCTTCAGGGTGAGCAATCAGCTATCCTGTAACCAAAAGAAAATAGGCACTTACATGCTAGCAACAGATGGTCAATAAAAGCATGAGGCTTTGGAAGTGTAAACTTTATGGGTGACAGCAACAGAAATCAGACTAATATCCTGCGCTAGCCTGACCTTGTATATTTATCAGAACGCTAGTTCTTGTGAATCTAACATGGAACCTTGAACTGTGCATTGCAAGGGAACAACAGCCCATAATCTGGTCAGATATCCACCAGGCTATTTTAATGATTTTCAAAAAGAAAAGTGCCTAACTCCTAAAAGCACATACTGACACCAAGAACAGTTAGAGTGTTACAGTAAATGCACGCTGCAGTGTAGAAAATAGGTATCTATGGATGATTTGGCATTCTTCTGAAACCAACTCTTGTGCAAGAAGCAATGGCAAATTTGAATGAAAAAGCATCCTGAAATTCATAAAATAACCTTATGAGGCCTCAGACTCTAGTAGATTTTAAACTGTCTTGGCTGCTTCTGCAACTCACCTCAGATTCTTGTCTTTCTGGGAGGGTTTCTATTCCATTGTGATCCTGTATATGTTGTGGCACCTCAGCTTCTAGCTCTGTATCAGCCTGCACATTGGGCTTTTCGTTCTCCCATTTTGCAAAGCCTTTGTTCTTCCCAGCTTTGCCATGGAACTTGGACTTCATTTTGGGGAAAGTATGGGAACCTGAATCATTCCAGCCTGGCTCATGCCACAGTGGTTCTGTCTGTGTTGCTTGGCTGGTGGTTGCCCTCTGCAGCCGCACCGAAATTTTCCGCGAAGAGCCAGTGACGAGGGTGATAGCTCTGCCATCGAGGTCCTGGTGTTCTGCAGCAACACTGGGAAATTCAAATACTTCGTCTTGGACTGAAAGAGAGGGTAGAATTGTTTATTTTGAATATTCTACTTTAAGGTCTTTACAAAAAGATAACTTAAGTCTGGGGCGGGGCAGAGGTAACACCCTATATGAAGCAGTGGTATAATTAGCAATATCCACATGACATGCTGCTTGGAAACTGATTCTGGCACTGTGTGCGCACATTTCCTTCTCCCTCCATCTGCATGCTCAGGGGATAAGGCAGAGCTAGAACTGTGCCCTATGTCTCCCAGCTCCTGCCCTTAAGTGGCTTATAAGGAGAAGTACAATTTCCCTAATTATAATTTTATTTCTTTTCAGCTGGGATAGGGGTGCCAGTACAGAGGATAGGGAGCCTCAGGCAGGAGACCAAGACCATCACTACAGAAAGGGATGTTGTAACTCGAGCACTGAACACAAGCCACAGTGCAGTGGAAAGTACATGTGCTGCTCTGTGCGTTGATACAAAAGAAAAATTAAAAATGGCAGCAAGGACGCTGGCCGCTAGAGAGGATTCCAGAAATGGTTTAAAATAGGAACAAAAGTGCTCTCACCTGGAGGCAGAGATGGACTGCTAGGCAGAGAGCCATGGTTGCTGCCTACTGAGGTTCCTCTGGAAAATTTCCTGCACGCCAGCACAAGCAGGTCTCTGCATTGCTTATGACAGTTGGCACCGCAATCTGTAAAGAAAGCAATTGTCAAGTCACCAAATGGAAAGCCACAACTATCTGGTAGTCCCTCAGGGCTATTAGCAGACTAGATACCAGGAGGGACTTTGAAGGAACAAATACTTTGACAGAAGGTACAAAGGGAGTTACAGAAATGGATCATTTGGTGTGAAGAGCATTACAAAAATTGGATTATTTCCATGGCAGCCATTAATAGAAATCTGGGGAAGGGAAGAAGGGGATGATATTGTAATCAGAAATCAGTTTCAAGGAAAAAACCTGGAATTACTGGTATGATCCTGTGTATGCCATGGATAAAGCTTCTATTCCACTGCATGAGTCTCCAAAAAAAGGTTGGGTTTTTTTTATTTGACCCAGCAGGACCCCTTATAGTAACCACATTTAGTTGGAAGGCACTGGCGTGTCCATACTCTGAGCCTCTGGAAGGACAGCTGAAGGTTAAAACTCATCTAAGTAGCTCAGCAAGCAACATCAGCACAGAGTAAGCTCTGTGGACATGTATCATCCACCTGGATGAAACTGGCTGAGTGCCTGCACACCTAGCCTCTGCTGGGATTTGCATCACTGCAGATACACTCATCGCTAGGTACATTTATCTGAAGTGTGACTGCAGTATGGATCTTATCTGCAAGAAAGGGCCAAAGGGTGGAAGATGTGTGCCCCAAACGCAGGGTGTCTCTCTTCTGCGTCCCTTGCCCTTGTTTGAAAATTTCCATCTCCCTTGTTTCTCTGTTGCTGCTCCATGACCTAACATTTTGTTCTAGGTGAGCCATTGCCAAAGCATTGTGTTTATAACTCTCTGCTAAAAGAGCCATTCTGCTCAGGGCAGCAACTCTAGCATCATGGGTGGTTTCTCCCATCACCTTGTTCATATGACTAATATGGAAGTACCTGTCCAGCTGTGGTTTTGTCTTTCCTAAAGGTAACACCTCATGCCCCCTTCCCCCCCCCCCAAATACAATAAAGATCTCTTTTGTCAGTGGAGGAACTCTTTCATCACTTGTAGACCACACAGTCTGGCTTTATCTCATTATCCACAGTGGTGGGGTAAGCAGCAGACCTGAACAGATAAACTTCTTCCCCCCCGCCCTGCTAGCACAGTGTCAGAGGTTCAAAACAGAAAATGACAGCTCTGTGCTCAAAGGCAGAAATCATCCATTATGGGTGCAGCACTCTAGTGGTGCTGGCATATGAAGCAGTTGGTAGCTGCTGCAACAAAGGGCAGGCACTAATTACACTTGTTGAGCACCTTAAGATTGAGCAAGCAGCTCTGTTCTCTTACTTTCATGCTCCATTGCCTATAGTTTTGTCTATACAGAACCACTTTTGCTCTCTCTCCACTGGGCCACTGTTAGAAGCAATGATGCAGGACAGAGCACAGCTTTCAGATCTCAAGTTGAGTTTACAGGGCTGCTGTGACTAAACCCTATCTTCCTTCCCTCATCCTACCGGTAAAAGTACAGACCGCAACTAGCCCTTTCATAGCTGCTCAGATGACAGTAATCAGGAATAGCTGAATGACATACGTTGGTTTAGCCGTGGACATTTTCCCCACCCCTCTCTGAGGAAGAGATGTTCATGAGTGGAGAGGGAGACAGTAATACGGTGTATGCTAAAAAACAATCCTGCTGATTCTTCACCCTTCTGGGAGCCAGTGAAAAACTAAGGGAAAAGAGTGCATATAAATACAACTATGAAGCTCCAGAGTGAATGTTCCCCTGTGAATAACTGAGATGCAACTAAAACTGTGAAAATCAACAGTGCCTTCAGCCAGAGCTGGGCTGCCTGAGAAATAAATAGGTTCAGGACTTCAAAGCCAGTGAGGACCACTACAATGTCATTCTTGGTCTGACCTGCTCAATATGGTGCAAGTACTGCATAAGAAATTAAATATGTTATGAAAGCAACAGAGCGGGCTGTAAGAGCTCTACGATTTTTTTTAAGTTGAATGTCTGCAGAAGATCTTGCAATGAGATCTGCTGGGCAGTCGAGGAATTAAATATTTCTCTATTTCTAGCTCAGCCACTATTGCATTGCAAGATCAGTTAGGCTTCACTACAGGCATGTGGATGTACATGACAGCATTGCCAGCAGATGTTTTCCTGACCCCAGGTCTCAGCAGATATATTTCAGGATGTCTCAGTGTTAGGATGAGGACACTTGGTTTTCCAAGATGCAAGGTCTTTGCTGGTAGAAAGTGACACCTCATGGACTCAGAGGCTGCTTTGGACCTTTAGCTCACACGACCTGTGTGTTCCTACTTGGCGCTATGTCCCCTAATGCAGTGAGACTTCATAGCATACCAGCAGTCACTGTTCATGGACAGTACCAAGTACATAAGCAAAATTTGGATGAACAGATGTCATTCTAGTAAAAAATACAGTTGACCTACTTGTGCTAAAACCCACCACCTACAGCCTGAAAAATCCATGCAATATTTATTTACCTTTGCATTTGTAGCCTTGTTTGATTATACCCCAGAGCTGCAAAGAAAGACAAAAGAACGTCAAGGAATCAGAAAAGAAAGCCGGAAGGAAAACAAGGTCACAATGAGGAAGTACCAATGGCTACAAAAGTACAAACAGGATACAACTGCTCTTAACACCCTTCCTGTTAGGCAGACCTCCCGCTCTAACTGTGATAAGACTTGTGTGGCTTCCCCCTTATTTCTACTACTTACAGTGGGACTACCAGAGAAGGAGAGACATAGATAGCATTTGCTTCCAGAACAGGTGAAAAATTGCCATTATATCAAGCTTACTGAAACCCGCAGAGCACGTTTTGCTTTTAGGCTCACTTAATGTTATCTGCAAGGGAATTTCCAGTGGACATCCATTCTCCAGATAAATGAATGACCCATGTCATTCAAACACAGCAGAAGAAAACACCACTGGGGATAAAAATTAGGTTCTTGGTTCCCATACTGGTCTCCAGCACACCTAGCCATAGCAGTTGGATTTGTCCAGCTGACTTTTTCCATTAAAAAAAAGGTTGAAGAAACAGGCAGAAAAGCCACTGAATTCCATCTTTGCCTCCTCCCAGAAGCTGTCCTTGTTATGGTTGGACTTGATGATCTTACAGGTCTTTTCCAACCTTAGTGATTCTGTGATTCTGTGATGTACATAACAACCAAATGCTAAACTTCCAGGAGACAGGGTGTGCAGTCCCACTTTTGGGAAGCTTTCGCTGCAACATGAGCAGGATTTCTTGGAAGTAGGAAAATTCCCTAGCAAATGGTTATCTGTATACTCAGAAGCGCTGTATCTACAGCCATTGCATTATAAAAACAAGCATTTTAACTCTGAGAGGCAGACAGAGGAAGGGGCAGGTTTTCTAGCCCTAGCATTAAAGGAAAAAGATCGGGGACTGCAGTGTTTATTTATCCTGACCTCATTCAAGACATTACCAGGGAGGTTGAGCACACACCGGCAGTCGAAACTGCACATGGCTCCTCACCATATTTATAAGAATCCATGCACAGTATGCAGGGGGTGAATATGGTCACTAAAGAAATGGTCAAAAGGAAGAGCGGGAGAACATTCACAATACAAAGGAAAGAGTAAAATAAACAGAATAGGAAG
Source organism: Gavia stellata (assembly GCF_030936135.1). Taxonomy (NCBI): domain Eukaryota; kingdom Metazoa; phylum Chordata; class Aves; order Gaviiformes; family Gaviidae; genus Gavia; species Gavia stellata. Next base: position 20,848,271 of record NC_082595.1, read on the forward strand.
ATTCTGGGGAAAAAAATTAATACACTGCAAAAAAGTATTTGCAAGGAAAAATGGGGGCTTGGAAAAGCAAAATAGATTAGATAGGGCAGAAGAAAGGTGAGTGACAGAACAACAGTGCAAGAAGGGTCCATAGAAAGCCTGCTGCTTGCTCTTCCTGCTAATGCTGTGTATTTGCACAGTGAATGCCGTTGCTGCGGTCAGGCAGAGACAATGGAGCTCCCCAGCTCTCTCTTGGAAGAGCAGCAGCAGGGCTGCTGTCGCTGCTCCTCTTTACATTGCTTTTTTCCCCAGGTCTTTTTGCCAGGGTCACTGTAAGAGACATGGATTGTAGTTTCTTTCATTTAAGCTCTAATCTGTTCCCACTGAAGAGCTTTCTCCTCACCTTCTTCGCTCTGTAGCTTCCTCCTACTCAAATTTGGCGCCACTGTTGTGATTACACACAGCAGCAAAGCTTAGCTGAAGTGCCGTGTCATGAATTCTGGCTTAAAGCTTTGAATCTGTCTGACACAGTTTTGCTGCAAAGTTGGCTTGAGGTAGCTCCAAGGCAAGAGGATCTGTGCAAATTCGTATTATAAAGCTCGGCGGAATGACTGGTCACCTACCCTGCCATGCAGTGCAACTCAAGTTGTGGGATGGAACTGTGGCTGGCCATGGGCATATATCAACTTTGTGCTGCTTAATGGCATTAGATTTTAGCTTGACCTTTAAAGTTCGTATCATTTTAATAACAGATATTTTATTGGATACTGTGTGCATCGCACTGTCATGTCAATTCATCCTGCTGCACTGTCAGTGCATGTTATTTCGACTGTGAATCAGTGCATCGGTTTGAAATTAAGTTTCCACCCATGGATGAGCAGCACTGAAATGCAGAACAAACACACAGCAGATTTGGTAATTGGTTCCTGTTCTATCAGCCCAACTCATCCACAGGACAATGCCAATGACTTCAGTGAGTTGACAGGAAAAATGAGCTTATTTCCATTTCCTGTACAACCCCTTACTCATTTGTATTCCTGCACTGGGTGTAATCAAGGAGATATGAAAAAGCCAACAAAGGCTAATTAGCAAACTGATGCAGGAGAAAAATATCTGGTGGAGAGGACATTGCTGGGCAGTCCTTGGGCTTTGCTTTGCTATGGAAGCCTTCCAAACATGAATCAAGTGTCACAAAAGCAATGACATCTTCCCGAGGCTGCAGGCAGCCTGAAACAATAGGCTGAGGCCAGTGACTGCCCCTGCCCCATCGCTCTGCTGGAGCTCTCAATTCAAGAGCCCACCAACACGCTCCTGAATCAGCATTGACCATGTCATCTCTGAGGTTTTTGCAGTTCTAGCAAAAATAGGTGGAATTCCTTCTTCCTCATGGCCTTGATCAGTGGTTGCAATAGGGACCACGAGCCTCCAAACAAGACAGATGTGTCACAAAAGAAGCAAGCGGAAGACAGGAGCACAGACAAGAGCAGGAACACCAGTGCTGGTCTGAGAGGAGGCACGTTTTTGCACTTAGCAGTGCTGTTATTGTTACTGTCAGCCACAAAAAAATATTACTTAGGGGAAAAGTTCACACAGTACAAGCTGGAGATTTTGTGGCTCATAGGAGAGGCAGATCTGCGCTGGAGAGCAGGGACTGTGTTCTGAGTTTACACCCTGTACATGGGCCACATGTAAGTGGAGGACATGGGCCTCTGCCCTTATTGCTTAAGCTGTCTAAATGTGGACATTTGATTTCAATGGGCGTGTACATTAATGTAACTTTTAAATCACAGGAATTCCTTTTTCTTTACTATACTTGGTTTGAAATGAAAAAGTTGTATATATAAAGCACTCTAGTAAGTGTCATCTGGTAAATTATGGCTGAGAGAAGACACAAATTAAAAAAAACCCCTCAAATAAATTAAAAAAAATCTTATTGTACAGAACTGCTGGAAGCACTTGTGATTTCTTGACCAAAGTAGAAGATCTATTAATTCAATAGAGAAAGGATTAAGGCTGTTATGGCCATTCAGAGAATTACGAACATAGCTATGTTGCCATGTGCAATTTCTTGAGAAGAAACAGCTTTTGCTTCATCTGCATCCTCTGTTCCAGACACCCATTTTCCCTTGAGCTTGTTTACTTGGGAAATCAAGCCAAATTAAAGAACTTAAGACAAACCTAGTAAGGCCATTCATATAGTTTCTAATATCCTTTAGCTAACACCATTTTATTTTTTCCCCTGCAACAGTAATTCTTACAAATGCCAGTATTCAGGAACCACTAAACCAAAACTGGGTAGCACAGCTACAACATGAGTAAATGTTTTGTGCTTCTGAATGCAATGAGATATTTGGCCAAGAGACTTTAGCAATGCGTGGAGCCAGTTTCACCTTGTCTACATTAAAGGGTAAAAAATAGTGTTTAAGATACACTATTATTAAAAACATACTTACAAATCCTGCACAGTGCTCGCAGAAAGTTGGTTTAAGATAGGTCATCTCCTGAAAGTTATGAATAAACCCTGGTCCCATTTTACACTGGAACTGTGATTTAGCTCTCAGAAAGTAAGCCATCATTTCTTCTTTGCTTATAAGACCATCTCTGTTAGGGAAAAAAAAGTAGAGTAGATCTGTCACTGCTCATGGCACTGAACAATTCAGTATTTTCTCATTGCAAAAAGCACGCAGCACACAAAGCACATTCTTTGCAAGAGCTGCAACAGCCCTGGCAGAAAAAAACCCTTAGAGCCTTTGTGGTTCTTATGTTTCATTAAACAGCAAACACTAAACTTACAGCATGGACCTTGGTTTCTCACCTGTTCATGATATCAGAGCACAGACCAGGCCATTAAGTGAAGGATCTTGACTTACTGCTAACACAGACCAAGTGGCTGACCACCAGCCTTGACAGCCAAAGAGATTCTGGACAACAAGAATTATCAAGCCCAACTAACTAGGAAATATATATACCTCCTAGAATATTTGTTACCCTCTCTCTGCTACATACACTCATTTCCCCTGTCCCGTACACAACTTATTTGCTTCATCAGTCTGATGCCTGGTCTGAATACAGCATCTCCACTGTAATTTGACGGTACTCTAGGGGTTTTGTCTCAGTCCCAGCAGGAATTCCTCATTAAGCTATTACATAAATGATTTTTAAAGTACCAGGTAAAGCAGGACTCCAGCCTGGGTGGACTTATAGAACCGACTAGAGCATAAGAAGTTAAATGAGAACAGAGTTAAATGAGAACAGAATTCAGCCTTTAGTGATCTTCAGTTCCTTAAGTGAGATGTCAGACAGAAGCAGCTTGGGAGACACTGTGTCTTCAATATTTGGTTTTCCTAAGTTTTTAAATTGAGGAAAAGAAAAAAAACACAAAGAAATCTCCAAACTTACTGGTCTTTGTCCAGCACACAGAAAGAGTCCAAAAAGGGGAAGTTGGCAGCTATACTTTCAAAGTCTTCCTGAGAAATATAGCCATCGTGGTCATGATCATAGTTCCTAAAGACAGACTGGGGAAAAAAAAGAAATTATTGTCCTAATATCTAGCCTATCCTGAAACTATACCAGCTCTTCAACCTTTTAATTACATGTAACTTAATGTTCAACATTACTAATCAGATGCTCTGCTGCCTTGTTTTATTCCTTTTATTCCTACTTGGTACTTCAATATGCATATTTATTGGACTGTAGGGGAAAAAATGGCTAATTTTTAAAGAAAACTTGACCTCAGTATTTATCTAGTGATGGTCCTCCACACGTCTTCAGACATAATTATTCTTGCTTTATTTTTCTTCTTTATTGGAAATGTCACTAAATTTCTGCCTGATGACATATTTCCTTTGCTTCACTAAGTATGCTTTTTAATCACAAAAAAAGAAATAAAACAAAAATAACGCAACAGCAGCTTTCCCATGAGTATTTCAGATGTTTTTCAATTCTCTTTTAGTTGGTCATCTCTGCTCTGTCACAGTACTGTTTCAATCTTACTTGTTTACTAATAATTTGACAACCATATCATTAGCACTTTGTATCTAACAACCATTCCCTCCCATCAACCCACCCCATCTCGCCACTAAGTAAAAAAGGACATGGGATCAAGTTTAAAAGGTTGCATAAAGTGATGGAAGCCCTCCTCAGCTGCTAAGGAATTACTATATTCTGTCTTACTGATTGCAGAGATGTGCAAGGGGTATTAAAGCTATGTGTGATGCTGATGGGAAAAACGTGTCAAAGTCAACATGACTATCTGAAAGACAGACACTGAAGCACAAACTCTTTCAGTAGATTAAGATTTGGTTGGCAAAGACAAGAATTTAATATACTGAGACCTCTGAAAGGTGTTTGCATTGTCCTCATTTTAACAAGAACGTGATGAAGCCTATTTCTAAGCACCTATCAAAGGACCTGTAACCGATAACTGGTTCATGAAAATACCTCATCAAGAAGGAACCAATACACAAACCCAAGTAGTATTCAACACTTTTAGTAATAAAAACAATGCCTTAAAGCACAACTCAAAGCAGCTAGTAAATGATAAAGATTGGCAAAATGAAGACAGCTGTCCAGAGTGGTGTGGGCCTTTCTGTGAGCTGTATCCATAACAGCCCCGAATCATGTTTTAATCCTGTCAAACTCAAGATCATACATCCTGAACCAGGTTGAAATTGTGGAATGGGGGACTGCATCTCCTCCACCCACAGGAACAAGAACAACCCCTCACTCAGCACATTCTGGAAAGACTAAGGAGTTGTGACAGACTTCCTATTTAAACAAGCTATCAAAGAGAGGTTTGGATGTGGAGTGATTTTTATCAATACATATGACACTGACAAAAGCAACACAGGAACAGTATGTGCAGTTCTGGCATCCCACATTAAGAGAAAAATGAAACTTTTTAAAAAAAAGAGCATGTACAAAAAGTAAACCACAAGATACATTTGAAGCCTGAGTGAGAGAACTGAAGACTTTAAGTTATCTTAACAACATAACCCCAATTAATGACCTGTAACCCAGACAAGGTCAGAATTTAATAGCTCCTCCCAGACTTAGTTATTAATTTGTAACATGCAGAAGGAAATCTTGCTTCATTATCTACAACACATTCCTGGTTCCTCTGCATGCTGCTCACATCACTGAAAGTCCCTTACACACCAACACAACAGGGCCCAGTCTCTCCAAAGGAACCTGATAGTGTTTGGTTTTGTTTGCATTACATAACACGTCACCTTCCAGACTAAAGCTGGAAGATCCCAGCTATAATTCTTCATGACCCCATGCCCAGCTTTTTAAAGTGATACCAAGACAGTGCTTTCTTTACCATACAATGTATGCTCTGGACAGGTAAATGACAGCAAGTTGAAAACCAGAAATAGGGTTTCTGGAAACCTTCTCTGGACCTAGTAATGCATGAGTTCTTGTTTCTGAGTATTTTTGTTTCCAGCTGTCTGTTACCAGACATAAACTGGGTGACTAGAGCTGTGAAAACTCAACTTTGCGCACTGAATTTATATTTGCTAATCAAACCTATTGAACAGCAGCCAGGCTTTGGATGCTCCTGAAAGTTTGCTCCTTTGTATCAAGACACCTGCCTACTAATCCCATCACTGATTGCAGGAATAAAATAAATATTTCTGAAAGTATCACTAATCAAATTTGTTATTGGATGTCTGAAATTCATCCCAATGATAACAATCTCTTGAAAAGCTTGGAATTAATTATAATGATGACAATATCAAAGCTATCGTTCTCTTTGACCAGTATGTTCTTCCAAATACTTACATCCACCAGCTTTCGTATGTGCTTGTTAATGACAGTAGGGTCGGGTTTTGGTACCACTCCAGATGCCCACTCCAGTGGCACTACTGGCTTGTTAGGGGTCGTGGGGGAGGTAGGCTGCTGAGAGATGGATCAGAACACAAAGATTTTTTAAAATCTGAATTATGAAGTTGAATTTCCTCTAAAAGCAGATCTATATGTCAGAGCTACAACCACAAATACTGGAGTCCTTTTGTGCTCTAAAAATGTGCTTCACAAAACATCAGGCAAGGTTTTAAAGCTTGTCTCTGCTAACAGTTTCAGCTGGGGTCTCTGTGGCACCTTGCAGCTACACTGGCAGTGGCAGTGCCCACCGAGCTCAGAAGCAAAACCAGGCAGACTTTCCTCACTGCTGTCTCCAGATGGTTCAACAGCAATGAGGCTCAGAGCAAGAGGTAAGGAAGGAGGGTCTCCGGACACAGCGGGCATCAGAAATAGGCAAGCCCAGAAACCTGTTTTTCTCCTTCCTGGTACAGCCCCCGAGGAACTTGCCGTCACCATGCAGCACCCTGATGGAGGGACCGTGCCCAGGAGCCACACGAGGGGCTGCAGTGGCCTGGATAAGTTAACGGTCCTGCTCTGTGCAGCACCAAGAAAAGGGCAGGATGCAGAAGCAGGAGCAGAATCGTGCTCAGCCATCCCACTGGTTTCCAGCCAACATGTGCTGTCACAACGTGGCAGGGAAATGTCAACGCCGTAGCAGAACAAGAGCGGAATCTTTCTGGGCAGGGACAGGAGCAAATTTACAGTAGGCCAGGACGCACAGCTTAATTCGTCTAGGCAGCCTGAGCAGAAAGGGGCTAACCTTTGACTTGCTCTCCAGATAACACCGGCCAGACTATTTTATTTTGAAAACAGCTTGGTCCTGATGAAATGGTAGCTGATGAAATGGTAGCTGACAGCTCAGCTGATGCACAGAGCACACAGCCCGACTCCCTTCACATCACTACGGTGCTCTGGGAGAAGCTCTGGCATGCAGCTTGGCTCATTCAAGTAGAAAATATAGGACAAACCTGAACACAGTTTCAGGTAAGGCTTCAAAAACCACCAGGCAGCATGAAAAATGTTGCAAAATGTACTGGCCTTCTCCTGCATCTGCCACTGGGCAGCCGGCAGGTGAAGCAGTGTCAAGCAGAAAAATGTCAGCATGGTTTGGATCAGAAGGGAGATGGCCCACAGCCACAGAAGGCCGCTGTTTTAGCTGATGAGCAAGAAATCTGGGCCCCACCTGTCTCCCTATGAACTGCTGTGAGTTGAGAGGGAGATCATTAAGCCATTTAAAAATGTTACAGTTATTACTGTCTATAACAAAGGTACTGTAGACTTTGACACTGAGGTGAAAAATGGTCACAAAGTCAAACTCTACCATGTTCGGTAGGGAAAAAAAAAGAAGGATGTGTTAGTAGGTTGCTTTATTCATTTGACTTTTCCTTATTCAATTGTCAGAACAGCTTTTATCAGTTCCTCAATGGCTCTTGACTCATCATACAAATCTGCACAGGTAAGTTAAGGAAGAAAAAAATCCCTATATCCACAGAATTCAATTCCAACAGGAAATACAGTGAAAGTGGACATCCAGCTCTATATGCTAAAAGCACTTACAGAAAATGTTTTCATCCTAAAATTAATGTCACCACACAGGATGGACCAACACGGTGGCAGGTGGTTTTGCTCTAAAAATATGCAGAAATGCAGCAATCTTTTAAAGATGACATGCTACATGATAACATGTACCATGCCAGTGTTGTGATGTTCTTACAGCTATGGTCAAAGAAGAAATTTGAAATGTGTCTTCTCTTAAAAATATCTTAGACTAAAGGGACTCAAAGCATCGGTATCAAAGTGTCAGAGTGGCGCTAGACTACCAAGTCCACACTGAGAGCTTTTAAATCCTGCAGGTCCGAGTGTAAAATGGCAGAGAGAGACTGAACCCACTGGAGCATTCCTCTTTATTCTGGGCTATTTCATTTGAAGCCTCATTCAATTTTTATGGTTTTTGACAAGTTGCCATGAAAACTTCATGTTACTGCCCACCAGCCAACGGGAAATGTCAGTTCCTCCTATTTCACCCACAGACTTGTATGAACAACCATAATTTTATTTATGTATTTTAAATGCATGCTATGAGGAAAGGTACTAACCAGTGTCCAGAGACTACCTAGCTGAATTTATTGAACATTTAAAAACACTGTATCTGGTCATGTTGTTTGTGATTTCAGCCTGTAACTCCTGTCTGTTTCACCAGCGCAGGGATAATGGTATCGTAGACTGAAAAAGTATTTTCAGAAGGATGCAAACAGCTGCGTATTTTGGTGTTGAAATAAATTCTACTCAAAAGAAAAAAATCTATGTAAGTGTGCCTTCAGAAGCATAACTGTAGCACGCAGAGTTGTCTTCTAGCTAATAGCTGTACTAGTAAAAACTCCTAACAAGAAGATAACTAATGCACAGCCAAAAGCAGGACAGTGTGACAGGGAGATGCTACACTACAACTGGAGGTCAGTCTTCAGTATTTTTTTAGGCTGCTACACTGACTGAAGAGTCTCCTCCCAGTTTTAGCAGAATGAAAGTCTTGCTCAAGTCCCTGTTGACAGCAGGCTCGTATGCTAACGGATCAGCTCCACTTTTGCCTCAAAAATGACTGCAGCAGCATGAGGCACTTCCTCTTCAGTGCACCTGCGCAGGAGTTGTACATATACAACAATAAATCAAGGAGCAGTTGGAATGATATAACTACGCTGTCACGTCACCTTTGACAAAATTTTCCACATACAAAAGCTCTACAGATTCTTTCCCCTCTAATATAGCTTGTGTGCTTTGGCATTCCATCAAAGAGAAGTATGCTCCAAATAGTATGGCTTCTGTCGATTCAGCTGTAGCTTTTTACCCATCAGGGTGCTGCAACAGCTCAACGTCATTGGCTATTCATTGATCGTTATGCAGAAGTGTCCCACAATTGCTGCATACTGTTAAAGTTCACAGCACTGTTTATATTGCTTTTGTCCTTCTTAAAGTTCAGGCTGGAGATCAAAGCAGCAACGTGATAATTTTTTTCATTTACAGTAGTGGCCCATTCGTTCTTCCACAGCATAGAGTTGTAACAAATCAGTTTTGCTGGCAGTAATGGGAGCATGAGGAAGCCAGAATGACTGCAATAAATGGGAAACTGTTGTGGTCAAATCATATCCAACAAGGACTGGAGACTCAGTAATGAAATTCCAGGTGTTCAAACTGAGTTAGTGTTGACTATGGAAATATTCAATAGCTTCCTTACTATTGCTCATCATCCACCATTGAAAGCACACACACATAGTCCTCAAGCTGGTCTCCAAGAGTGATAAAATATCTTAAAACCCAGAGAAGCCCTATACTTGGAAATTAAGGGATTCTGCTTCCTTGCTTGCTTTTAGGAATACTTCAAAAACATAAAAAGCACTGCAATTAATCACCTCAGACTACTGGACTCTGCTCTTACACCCTGCTAAACATTTCCAGCCACCCTTAGTTTCTGCTGGTGTCAGACTTGAGAGGGCTCAGCCTGAGAGAATCATGTGCTGGATATGATAGGAAATAAGGAGGTTAATGCACTGATGAAATGCTCAGAGGGAAGAGGAGTCCCCAAACTTTTGCAACAGAAGAGAGAGTAATACTTTACATGAAATTCAACTATTAATTAGGAGATTTATCTGTATCCTCAGACTTGCAAAGCATAATGAAAAATGCATTAATGCAGTATTATCTTTAGCTGCACATACTAAAAAAAAGTAGTATCTATTCTGAGGTGTTTAAACATTACTTGAGAGCTCAAGATACAGCCAATTCTACTTAAGCAAACAGTTTTTAAAACACTACAGCTAATGCTCTGCCTTACCTAAAACAAATCTTTGGACTCAGTGTTGTTTTACGTAACTGCACCAGCATCCAGAAAATGAAGTAATGGTCATGCAATAAATAGATTTAAACTTACAAAGGATATCTTCACACAAAGCAGAACTGTGTTTTCCAGGACTTGCAGAAGTTTTCTTGAAAAATAATTATTAATGAAGTCTGGCATGTTTCACTATTTACTTCTCCCAATATGCACTAAAATCTATAAAGAGTGACTGTGTTTACTACACAAACATAGACACTAAAAAGCTTTATGTGAATATGAATAAGGAAACACATTAACTATCATTTAAAAATTTAATCAACTACATGCAGACAAAATAAGCAATATGTCAAAATGCAGTAAAAGATGACCTACAGATTTGGAGTTTCTTGGTTCCAGCACCAGTGAGAGCTTGTAGATATCATCCTCAGTGTGATAGAGGTCCAGGGACAGCTATGTGTAAGAAAGAAGGAAAACCAGTAGTATTTATTAGACTGGGTTGGATATGACAGGCTTGTAAGCAGAGATGTACCTCCCACTGAAGCTAAACAAAACATTTTGCTACTCAGAGCTCAAGATACATGCCAAAGCTGCGTGCAGCTGCTGGGAAAGCAGCTTTTCACAGAGCTAAAGTAAGCCATGCTGGTGAGCACATGTTGCTGTTCACGCTTGTACTGAGCCAAGCAGGCACTGTACTTGAAGGCTGTCACAACCTGCATCCCAACATGTAAAGTGAGAGGGGCTGTGTGCTGACCTTCTCCAAAGAGGGACGTTGGCACCGAAGACCACCCTTACACAAAACACTTTCTTCTAGCAGCTCAATGATAATGAGAGATCTCAAAGAAATAACCTGGTGAATACAAAAACTGCAGGAAAGAAGTTGTAAAGAGTCTAGGCTAGAAGGACTTCAGACTGTGTTCTGGTCAATTTTTGTTCTTGAAGAAGGGTCAGAGTACTGTAGCTCTTCTACAGAGATCAGCCCGTGCAGCAAAAGCCTCTGGCCTGTTCCCGATAGCCTCTCAGCAAGTAAGGCAAATTACCTTTCAGCTTCTGTTTTTACATAAATGAAAGATTTTTCCTCCACGTTCTCATTCTTTTCCCTAGAGGATTTATTGAGAAAAAAGAAGGGGCATAAATACGCTTAAAGTAAGGTGAATCTGTTTGTTTTTACTTTGGCAGCTGGGGTCTTGTGTCGATGCAGGTCTGCAGTATATTCCTCCTCTTTTGGAGTGATGAAGGAGAAAAGCAATCAACACTGTGGCTAATGTTTTGCAATGAGAGGAAATGAACATTACATGTTTCCTGTGATCATATTCCTACATTAATTGGCTTTGGAGTAATTGACATGATTTGAAGTTATCGTCTACCTTGCAAATCCCCAATTAAGCTAAGATTGAGTTAAAAGGATGTTTCCCAGCAGGCAGATAGAATTACTATTGACGAAATGACTGTGACAGAAAGTTATTTTTAGAGAACCTGAAGTGCTGAATTAGTAACAAGCAGGACCAGCGACACTGTACTGCAGAACCACCTCTAGGAACCACCTTCTTTTAGGCAGAATTTTGTACAATGAGTAAGACAGGAGTTGTACCCTTTCCCAAGATAGGTACACATCCCAGAGAGAACACATGGCATTAGAGATGTCTGGATATTGCATTATTCATTTTGTCTAGCTCTAACACTATTCTGATTTTTGTGCTTTGTAATTTGGTTATGGACACCAGAGAAAGCCTGAGCATTCCACAGGTTCCTTCACCCAGCTGTCATGCTGCTGTCACAGGGGAATGTAAGGACCTGTCCTAAAGATAACGTAGATCCAGTAACTGCTGTAACAAATATCGTTCATATACTTAGTTATTCAGTGACTGTATTCTTAGGTTCCTTGGTGGTATAAAATAAGCAGAACTCAGCTGGAGCACATGTTATTATCAGGTCAGCCTGGGACTGACAGCAGAAATGCTAATTCAAAAGACCTTGCCCTGTTCCTACTAAAGAGCACAGTTTTCTCAGCAGGCCAGATGAGCAGGGTGTGGATTTGGGGATGGAAATGCATTAGTATTTACTGAGCAAGTTTGTATCTCCCCCTCCCTGAATTATCTGACCTTATCATAAGCAGCAGTTATAACTTCATTAGGCACTGCGTGTGTAAGCACGCAGTGGACAAGGTATTGTATAGTACAGAAGTTTCAAATACTAGTAAAAAAATTACAAGCATGATGACTATGCAGTTATATAAGCTCTCATTTTCTATTTTATTTACAGTTTTGCTCTGACGGATGAAGTGTAATAAGTTTTTCTAGGACAATCTTTACAGCGGGTGGCAGTTTCCATTCTAATTTGACTTTCATTGTGGTCTTATTTTTCCAAGCATTTTTGGGGGGGGGATTGAGGAGGGTGGGGGAATGATCAGGAAGGCACGAATTTTTTTTTGTAAGTGGAACTTACTGAACACAAGTTAGGGAGGGTGACTTTCAATTTGATTGTTTAGATATTTCTCATTCTCTTCACTAGACTGTACAAATGACTGGGACTTTCCAGTCATTTGCATGTAGTCTCAGAACAGGTTAGATAAATAGCTGTTGAGACCTAAAAATAATGGGGGGAAAATGGTGGCACCAAACAAGTTCTAACACAGTTAGTATAAATACACTGTAGGCTAGTTGAGAGACTGAGATCCACTTCCAATCCACATAAAGTGATGAAACATTTACTCACAGGCTTTTATTCGCATTGTGAAACAAAAACAATGTGGAAATACTGCACAGCAGGTAAGGAAATCCCTTAAGCATCCTTACCAAATGTAAGTTTTGTAATGATGAAAATGTCATTAGAGCTATTATTCCTCTCTGGTGCACTGCCAAGCTCATGCTTAGGTCCTCTTTTACTACCTCTACTTCTTAGCTCCAGGTTTCGGACGCCGGGGCTGGTACAGCACCAGAGTCAATGGAGATGGAGTGAGTGTGGCCAATAAGGCAGGAAAGGAGGAAGAACCACACGGTCTAAGAGCAAGCATGCACTAAGGAGTGAGTCCATCTTTGTGTAACACACTGGCTCACCAGCAGCTGAGTCATGGCACGTTTACTTCTCTTACCCATATAACTCAATTCATTTACACATAATAAGGGAGGACTTGCATCACTAAAGCTCCCTCTTAGCTTTTGCAGTCTCCTATGCAGGTAAACCTGGTATTTGTCTCTCTGCCCTCCATACAGCAAACCTTTGCCATATTGTGGAATGTTAACTTCCATGCAAAATATTGGCTTCTTTCAGCTACTTGTTCAAAGCTAAAATTCTGTGAGCTAGAAGCTGATTTTTTATGCCGACAACAAGATGGGGGGGACACCAGACTTCTAAGTTTGTGTGCAGACATTTAAGACAAAAGAGAGACCAACTTTCCAAAATGCTGATCATTCAGCAGCTACCACTGAAGCCAGAGAGATCTCTTGTTCCCCATTCACCCTTTTGGTCTATATGCACAATAGCATCTGAAAAATGCCCATAAAACCCTTGGCCAGGTGGCTTGAAGTTTACTACCAAGCCCTCATGCCAGCTTTTAAGCCAAGCTCTCACTTCATAGCTCTTAACACAGTCTCCCCAAACATCACCATTTCCAAACCACTGGAAAGGTATCAGCTCCTCCAGAGTGGATAGGGCTCCACCACCAAGGAAAAGAAAAAACAGGGCAAATTCCCACATACCCATGAAATACCCATTTTATCTTCTTGTGCAAGTTGCTGGGCTAGCAAACCAGCACCCAGTGATTTACTTGTCAAGCAAGCACAGGCCAGGCTGTTAGCACTTGCTAAGTGTGGTGTAAAAGGCAACACTGCAAGGGATAGAGGCCAGGCAAGAGATTTACACATTGCTTATCAGGACAAAACACCTATTAAAAGCTTGCCCAGATAAAAGTGGCTTAATGGGAAAACAGCAGAAATGAACAAATAGTTGGGTCAGCTGATTCACATGCAAATGAAAAGCATGCTACACATTTATACACATTTACTAGTTTTGAAAGGGAGTTTCTCTAAGTTTAAAGATGAGAATAAATTTTATAGTTTACATTAGAGACGGAAGACCTATCAATAAATAGAATAGTTATTTCTTCAGGCTCTGAAAACTGAGGATGACTTTGGCAGCAAAGGAGGCTAAATTTGCTAAAAGACCATTTGCACATAGCAAGATCAACTATTTTTATTTGGCAGTTCTTGTCAGCTTTGGGCTGCAATCCTAGCTTTTCTTCTCCTCTTTCTCTGACCCCAGCTGATAATTTAAAACTTTCTTATTACCAAAAAGATTGACAGAAACATTTAATCTACTATATAAGTTCATTATTACTGTTTAAGAGACCACTGTAAAAAAAAAGTATTGTATTCATATGTACAGATGAGGACAAAACCTACATACTGGAAGAAAAATGAGTATATTCATGTTATGATATGTACCAAAATTCTGGTCCAGGAACTTTTTGTAGAAATTTGTTTTTTTTCCTTTCCAGGAGCATCTTAGATCAAAACTCCCACACTATCAAACGTATTTGACCCACAACTACACTTCCAGTGACTACTATGAAGACAGAATTACCCTGCAAAGGTTTTAGGATACCTACAACTGTCTACCTAGGACACCCATGGCTGTCTCCATCAGTACTAAAAGGTACCACCACAGAATCATGTTAATAGGTAAAACGCAGCTCAAGTTAATTGTAGCCCGTGATCAGATCTGGAATCAACACTGCAGCATGAAGCTTCATTTATTTACAGATTGGCTCAACTGTAACCAAAGTCAGTGAGTTATATTAGGAATGAATACATCAGAGCATTGTAAGTGAAAAAGCATCTGTCATGTACTCAATTACTTCTCCTGGTAAATGAAATATACTGAATTAAATATGAAAATATAAATAAAATCCCTATCATTTTGCTTACAACAAACAAAACAACGACAATATTTTTTAAAAAAAGGAAAAACAGTTACACTATATAAACTCAGGTTGATACAATGGTGGATAGGAACCTGCAAGGTCTTAGAAAAATCTGAAGCTTTCTGCTCCTTTTGGAAAGCAGGCTGTCACCCAAAAGAGAGAACAGCTAATGAAAATGTCAACAGCAGTTCAGCTTCCATCTCTCACTTCACATTGTCTAATTTCTGCCCTTTTGGGCTCAGTTTGTTATTGCTCAGTTCCCTAAAGCCTGAGGTTCCACTTCCCCCTACTCACAGCCAAGCCTGTGAACTTTCAGAAATGACCAGGGAGGGAAAGAGTGGCATGAGATAAGAAAGCAACTCTCAATCTCTACAAAGACAAAACAAAATAATAAATATCTGCCTTTATAGTCCAATATTTAAATTAAAGGGGTGTTGTAGTGGGCAGCACGTGGTCCCTTCTCTTCCATGTCCCACTAGCCAGGATTAGGACTTGTTCCCAGATAGTCCCATACAAGGTGCAACAGGAGAAGCTTTTACTATTTATAGAATCATGGAATGGTTTGGGTTGGAAGGCACTTTAAAGATCATCCAGTTCCAACCTCCCTGCTGTGGGCAGGGACACCTTCCACTAGACCAGGTTGCTCAAAACCCCGTCCAACCTGGCTTGGGTTGGGGCATCCACAACTTCTCTGGGCAATCTGTTCCAGTGCCTCACCACCCTCATGGTGAATAATTTCTTCCTAATATCTAATCTAAATCTAGCCTCTTTCTGTTTAAAGCCACTATCTCTTGTCCTATCACTACATGCCCTCGTAAAAAGTTCCTCTCCAGCTTTCTTGTAGGCCCCCTTCATGTACTGGAAGGCTGCTATAAGGTATCCCTGGAGCCTTCTCTTCTCCAGGCTGAACAACCCCAATTCTCTCAGCCTGTCTTCATAGGAGAGATGCTCCAGACCTCTGATCTTCGTGACCCTCCTCTGGACTCGCTCCAACAGGTCCATGTCCTTCTTATGTTGGGGGCCCCATTGCTGAATGCAGTACTCCAGGTGGGGTCTCACGAGAGCAGAATAGAGGGGGAGAACCACCTCCCTTGACCTGCTGGTCATGTTTCTTTTGATGCAGCCCAGGATACAGTTGGCTTTCTGGGCTGCTCCCCCAAAGTTTCCCATTCCTCATTACAATGAAGCCACAGGTATATCCACACCAGCTTGGTAGCTCCAAGCTCAGGCTCATATTTGTCAGCCTCTGGAGCGTAAAGCTCTGTACCTGATCAGTCCCAGCCATCACAAACTACAACCTCTGCTTACTTTCCAGATATGCAGATTTTTGAGCATTTTAAAGTAAAGCATGAAAGGAAAAAATCCAAGGCTCCTGCCCAATAGTCCTCCAGTTAAGGCATTTACCTAGAATGAGCTAGGTAATAAGAGTCACCTCAAGTCTGTGACCTGACTGAGGAAAAACTGGAATTTGGTTCCCACCTCCACAAGGAGTGGGGGACAATGCTGAGGCATTGCCTGTTCTGGACACAGCTATTTAGAGACAGTAAAATTATATCCATGGCTTTTGATCTAGATTTTCTTCTGTCATCTAAAAGAGAAAAAACAAATTTGGAGAGAAACATGGTCTCAAGAAGTTCATGCTGTCCAACAAAATAAACACTGGAAAAATTCTCAAATTTGTCCTGTTTACACACAGACCTTGTTTCGTTCTAAGTTTATTTTAAAAACGATTCTACTGATTTAAGGAGAGCAAAGATATACGCTTTTAGTCAGGATTAGAGATCTGAAAGGCAAAGTTAAATAACAAGAACAGAAACAGCATAAAATGATTACATATTAAGAGTCCTTTACCTAACATGACATGTTTCAGACTACTCTCAGGTGAGTGGGTGACTTTTATTTGCTTGCAACATCAACTGTTTTATGACAAACAACATGCCTTTTTTTTCCAAGTTTCATAGGTTCTATCTTTAATTCCAAGATACTGGGTTTTGCCCATGACTTGAACAAACTGTGGTGCTGGGTTAAACACTGCTGCAGTTGAGATCAGTGCTAAAATGACTACATTTCAGTAGAAACAGGATTTGGACTGATGGTTCAGGGACCACACTTCAGTATGTTTTGAAATAAAGTGTAGTATTTAGTAAAATGACATTCATTGTCTACATATCAAGGAGGGGACTGAAAATTAATTCCTTTTAGCATTCCTGTGCAATCTGCTCTAGGTGAACCTGCTCTGGTGGCAGGGTTGGACTAGATGATCTCCAGAGGTCCCTTCCAAGCCCTATCATTCTGTGATTCTGTGATTCTCAGTTGCAGCTTTTTTTAAAAAAAATGGTTTAGTCAGTCTTTTTGAAGTCTCACTTTCCTTTGGTTTGAAATGGGACATTCAAATCCTTATCTGTAATTTGTGTGTGCAAGTTTCAAACCTCCCCGAATGCCGCCACTGCCAAGGGGGAAGGAAAAGGGAAAGAGCAGGGGTTGCAGAGGCTGTTTAACATCATTCAAAAGCATTTTTATTTACTGGATAGGAAGAGTACTGTGTCACACACAAAGCACAGGGGAGCGAGAACAGACTGATGCCCAAGTTGGAATTTCACTTGTGTGTCCATGTCAATACGTCACCCGATCTTTGCGCAGGAGACGTAAGTCTCAATTCTAAGTAGTCAGAACTTAGTTTTTACTTCTCCTAACACAAATACAGCCCTCTTTCTGCCATTCTTAAAATAATTAATTGGTAACAATTCTGTTGCTGCTTCCAGCCATCACATACTACAGTAATGAAACTCTCTTTGACTCTATTTGCACCTCATGTGAACTTGTTCCTGTTTCTTTTACAAAACTGGGATAACAATGTGCACTTATCTCTATTGATATGGACATTCCTATTGACAGTCAACATCTGAATAACAGAAGTGAATTGAAACATGCTCAATACTTACGGTTAGCAGGTTAATTAAGTCCATATTAGGCTCTAAATGATGAGAAGCAGTTTGCAGGGAAACCAGTTCACTCAAGGTGATGGAAAGCTGCTGCATTTTCACTATGTTAACTTTGTTCTCATCTATCCAGTCAGGAAAAATGACATGGACAGCAATCAAGTCTTTCAAATGGACTCCTAAAATAGGAATTTTGAAGCCAACACACTCAGCAAAAGTCTTGCGGTAGTTGCAGTAGTTTCCATTGGAAGAGACCAGTTCTGTCATTTCGTTCCAGTCCTACGAGAAGCAAGACTCTGTGAAAGCATTCACAGCATTTCCTTAATCTGTTTTAAATGAGCACAACTCATGTCAGGGTGTTGACAGTGTTAATCTCCTCTCTGGCACAGGCAATAAAGCAGAGGATCTCTGTGAGCTGATCCTTCTCCACTGAGAGGAATGCAACCAAAGTGCCTTTTAGGATGCCCTACCATGATCCAAGTATTGTGCTGGTGAGACACCTGCACTGCAGAACCTATCAAAGAGGTGATGTTCTGCTCAATATGTCTATATTCAGGAATCCACCATACCTTTGTGACTTCGGAAGACAGATGAGAATGAGTTTCTTTCAGCCGAGAAATAGAGCTGTGGCTTAGACCTCCCACAACTGCCATCAGTGTGTTGAAGTTCTGGAGGTGAAGGAGCTTCTGCAGGAGAGATTGATCATGCATAATTAAAAATCAAGGAAATACATGTGGCAGCTATCCAGCGTCACATATGACAAGCTAAAGGAGACAATCTATCACTGCTAAAGCAGAAATCACTAAACCAGGGGACATAACAGAATGGTTCAGCATTTCTTTTTTTAATTAGCTTAGCTCCACAAAAAACACACAATAGTGACAGTTGTGAACTAGAATACAACAAAGAAAAATTATTTTACAGTTATGTCTGCTAGTTAAAAAATGCAGATATACCACACGTGAACAAATAACCTGCAGTGGTGTTGAACAGGCTATTCACTGAGGAAACAGCAAAAAGCATCCAGTTCATTTGTTTGCTGTATTCTCTATTTATATTATTGCTTTATACTGGAAGAAAAAGACTCATATGCAAGACTTACCTGTGCAACATTGATAAACTTTGTGATTACTTCTGCCCTTTGCTGGGGTGTTGGTTTGCTGAGAACCATGAGCTGGACCCATTTGGAGATACCATTAAATAACGCAATAGATCTCTCCAAAGTAGGATTGTTCTCCAAGCAGCCATGGATCACATAGCTTTGGTAGTCTGTGAACTAACAGAGGAAAGGCATTTTCAGTAAAATGGTGGACAATTTAAGAACCAAATTGAAACTTTGATCATTTTTTCTTTTTAAAGCTCCTCTTGTTTAGAAAGTGACCAAGACTCAGGGTCAGCAGACCCTGCTGCACATCAGTTCTTTCTTAAAAGTTTTTTGTTGCTGTTTTTTTTTTTTTTTTAAACTTAAATGTCAACTTAAAACTTTAGTGTTTGTGTGTCAGGTAATACAGGAGCCTGCATGACGAGCATGATTACTACTTCCATGGAATTATCTTTCCCATAATTTACTCAACAGTTACAACGTTTTATTCTGTGTAGTTTTACTTGACATACACATGGCATGATACTCTGTAGAAATTATCTAGTGCTACAAGCAAGAAGCATATAAATAAGAGCTTTCATCCTACTCCAATATCCTGACCAACTGTATTGTTGATGTAAAGAGGGAAATCTTGGCCCCACTGAAATGAATAGGAGCTCTGTCAGTCTTCACAGGAGATTGAACTGCACCCCAAGAAGCTAACTGTGCACCCATTTTTTTCCTCCTATGTAAAAAAAAATTCTGTCACACAAGGATCTGCTTCTGATAAATCTTGCTCCTTTTGATGTTATTATTCAATCCCTGTGTGTTCATGGACATGATTCTACATGGGAGAGCTACAGCTCGCAAGAATTAGATTTCCCTAAATGTTTGGAAAACATTTTTCAGCTGTCCCTTAAAGAGAGATTTTCAGAAGCTTATGACATAACTTTAGCTTGTGTGGGGAGCTGCTTACAATGCCAGCCAACATGGGTTTCTTGATCTTAGCTGATCAAAAATTGCCTGCTAGAAGACCATATGATGGCATATACTCTTACACAGCAGATGCTCATGTCAGAGCTGCAGATAAACAGTATTTCAGCGTTCAGATACTTTTAAATGTTTTCTGTTATAGTTAACACTGCCCTTCCTTCTCCCCCATATTTTTTTTAAATAGGTAAAACCAAAGACAGGATTCAGACTAATCTTCTACAATTACATAGTTTGAGATAACAAGTAGTACAAGATTAATTAACTCATTGGTTGCAGAGAAACATCTGAGATGACAGCAAAATTCAAGCTGAAGAATTAACAGACAAATTAGAAACAACAAGGAAAAAAGGAAATTCATTGGAGGTCTGAGTTTTCTTTCTGGAATTCCCAAAGGAATTAAAATATATCTTAAATCTAGTTAGAAATGCATGCCTTTTTTCTCATCCCTCCCTCCTTCTTTGAGGTTAGCATTGCACAGATCACGGTAGGGTGTTTTCCCATGACTTGAAATCTAAAGTAATAAACCTTTGAATGTTATTAAATGATGTCAAAAGTGATTCTATTTAGACTGGTCTCAGCTTATCATTGATCTCTTTTTCCTTCCTTTCTTGAAAGAAACAAAAAAACCTCACATATTTTTCTTAGTTTTGGAGTTTGATTTCTTTCATGCTCCTAAATACTTTTAAAAAAGTATCATTTTTTTGTGAAGAGCACTTGTCATCTTGAGAACTTACTGCTTCCATGTGCCACCAGATACAGTGGCATCATGTGACCTTTTCATATGGATATTTGCCAGCAGAAAACAGCATTTCTTTTGGCATTTGGGTTACTCATTTGTTTTGCTTTAGCTTTTACTTTCATTTTCATCCATTTTTGCCTCTTGTTCGTGTCCAGTCCTGTGTGAAAAGAAGCAACTGTAGCTGAATTTTCCTTACTGCCAATATGGGAGAAGGAGGAAAGAGAAGTTGTGCAGTCTCTGTTCTTGCAGGTTTTCAAGACCCAACTGGCTAAATCCTTGAGGAACATGATCTACCTCAGACCTGACTCTGCTTTGGGTAGGGGGTTGGCCTAGAGGCCTCCTGAGATCCCTGAATTATCTTCTGATCCTATGTTGGCAAATGAAAGGACAGTTTCTGAAGAAGTGGTTGGGAGTGAACGGAGTCTATAGAAGGACTATATATATTTCAGTCTCCTCAAAAATTATTTATTGCAAAGACTGTTATGTTTCCTGAAAAGTAATTAACTATTTTCTTCAGAGGGAATAAAAAATCACCTGAAGATTTTGAACAATAATATTAGTTCAATCAGTTGCTGCAACACATGGCTGCAGTAGCTTTTAGCAGTAATTTTTGCCCAGAATTTCTCCACAAAATTAACTTCTGTCATTAAAAGCATCAGTCATGAAAAAGATCAAGGAAGTGTTGGTGCAGCCATGGCTATGTACATCATATGAAGGATTATAAAGATTTACTACGCTGAAATGTCGAGGGAAAAAAGTCATAAATGCTAAACCATGTGAACACTCTTTTAAGGACAGGCTCCTATTTGCAAGTGACAAAGTTGTAGGCTTCTTACAGAAATTCTCCTAAAAGATTTATGTTCCAGAAAAGTGAGATGTTCAGCTAGTTCAATGGGCTCCAGATGGTCAAACAGCAGGCAGGCTTTTCCTTTCTTGGAAATCCTCTTCCTCTGTGTAACTCTTCTCATCCAGTCATAGGAAGGACTGAAACAGAAAAATAGGTATAACTCTCAATTCTGTTTGGGTGTATGTGAGCGTTGCCCACAGTTTGCACACATAGTATAAAATTACCAAGAGACAGACCATGAGCTTTCTGATTTGTGACATCCAGCATATAACAAATACTCAGAGTAAGACCCATTCAGGTGCATAAGAGAAGATAAGAGTTTTGGAGGTGCTACTGCAAATGATAAATAATAGCAGGTTTCTATCAGAACAAAAGGACAACATACTCTTCTCTATGATACAGGAAGCCATAATTAAAAAATGCTTTGGAAATACAAGAAGAACAGGTCACACCAAATTCTGATACAGAATAAAAAAAGACTTGAGTAACATCAAGGAATAATTTTTATTCTGTAAGACCACAGGTCCATGAAATAACGGAACAACAGAAAGAGTCAGTCAAACAGTTAACAAAACAGTAAGAAGTCGGTGCACAAAAGTCAAATAATTTGCTTGCAAGCAATGGAATAATTCCTACCCATATACAGTAAAAGCACTTCAGAGAGCAGAAACAGGTTGCTAACAATATTTTAAAATGAAGATTTAAGAGGCCATGTTCAGGTCATTTCACTGGTACCGTTCTTGCAGGAAGTCTTGCAACCTTCATTGAGATTAGTAGTGCTGTCCTTCCAGGTTGTTATGCCATTTTTAAATAATAAAAAATTACTATGCATACACCATGTTTTAAAATAAAAGCTACAATATCAGGTGAGATACAACAGCCTGTCTGGTGATGTTTAAAAGGGAACTTTCATTTCAGCGTGTCAAGGAAACACTAGTGTAATCATTTTGATGCAATAAAACTACAAATGTGAATGCTAAAGATTTTCCAGTTAAATCATAGAAAAGAAGTACAAAGAAAGCCATTAGAAAAAAATAACAGGTTACTGATGAGAGAACAAAAAAGCTTCCCTTAGAAAATGCAACATTTGCACAACATGCCAGTCACTGTGTTGCTTGTCATTCTGTATAAAAAATTATAGGAAAAAAGTAATATTAATCACTTAATTGGCAATAGCTTTGTCAGGAAAATTATTTCTTTCCCATTTATATTAAAAACTTAGATACAGATAAGAATCTTCTCTTTATTGTGACACTACAACTAGAATTTCAAATTTTTAGTAACTTCAAATTTAGAAGACAATATAGTATTTTTGTAACCACTTTTTTGCTCTCGAGACCAAGATGGCCCTTAATATTTTTATATTTTGCACAGAACTAGAATTCTGCTGTTACGGAATCAGAGAGAAAGATGTTGAAGCTCATAACATCCTTACACGCTGGAGATATCAATGAGATGGATGTGGTCCTCATATCCAAGCTGGCTGGCTACTTCTCGAAACTCTTCAGTCAAACGAATCAGCCCAAGATCCAAGTTAAACTCCGCAGGAAATTCCAAAATCCAGTATCTGAAATCCACAGACAGCGGTTCAGAGATGCCCAAGCATTCAGGTGTAACATTCAGTGGCTGCTTATATATACTCATATTTTATTCAATAGGACTTCTAAGTATTTCAGACCCAATGGCTTTTGGGCAGAGAGGGTGGACTACCCCAACTTGTTGCTGCTGTGATTATCTGTGACACTGAAATGGCAAAAGCCACTTTATCATATAACTTCCTTTGGTTAACTCACCATAGCACAACACAGCAGCATTCTATTGAAATGAGAAATTCAACTGATTGCCTCAGGTGACACACGCAAAAGGCACACACATGTGTCCTGACTCACGCTGCCAGGACACCCAAATGACCCTTGCATTTATCCCTTGTCTAAGTGAGACACTTTATTTGCTCAGAAAAGATTTTTCAATGAAAATGAAAATGTGAATTTGAGTGGCAGTTCTACCATGATAACCATGTAAATGAGGTGTCTCCTCTGCTATTTCAGGGGGTATGGAAAAGGCTTTATCAGTCCTGCTTTCAATACCTCCCTCCCCTTCTTCACAGTGATACAACTTAGTCCAGAGGAAGAAATAAAAAGCATCTGTTTGAGGGAAGCAGGTTATATATCATGTTAGCTTAAAAATCCATGCTTTCTCTTTTACAGAGACATGTTCCTATACAAGCACAGCCTAACACACGAAAGCCTTCCCATAGAAACAAGGTCAGAGACAGTCGGCGCAAGGATCAGAACATACTCAACCTAACCTGTAATAGCTTTGGCATCACTAACACACTCCTGTCATCATAAATTATGTAGGGATTGCGTGAACTGAAGCTGACAGCCCAAAGACAATCTTTCTCTACCACACTAGATAATATCTTGAAGTAAAATGTGTCTCTCCTCTGTGTGGCACTGAACTAGTCTCCCTCTAAGAGATGTCACACTCAAACACCAGGTAAATCAGCACAAGTTTTCAATCAGCTTTTTAGGTCAATACAGTTAAGTGTCTTAAAGGCTGGATGGCTCAATGTAAACAATTGTTTTCAAAGCACAGAAATTCACTCTCCACTATGGACTTGAGATCAAGTTAAAAAAAAAAAAAAGAAAAGCTTTATATTTTCATGGTTTAGTTTTAATCTTTAAAAAAGAAATTACATTGATAGTATTCACAGAAGCATAAAAACAAAATGCTAGAGGACCGGAAGCATGCTTACCTCATGAAACAGCATATTTTTAATCTGAATTCATTGCAGTTCTCCCCGTTGGCATCTCTATATGTAAGCTAGTTAAAGAAAGCTTTGTGTGCCTTGATTACGTAACGCTGTTTTTATCCACAGAAGACTTTGACACTAGACCAGCTGAATAAAAAAACAATATAAAACTTTTCTTCTAGAGATAACCACAGTATGTTTGATATTTCATTCAATTTCACAGCATCTTAGGGGACACAGACCATTTCCTGGCTGCAACTTTGTTTTTTGCCCTAGCAAAAATGCCTCTATTATACTATTCTGAATATTCTGCTGAACTGTTTCTTGCCAGCTCTGGTTAACCAAATACGGTAATACTTCTGATTACTGAAGACTTTAAGAGGTATAAATGACATGTAGGTGCTTAGCTACCACTGAAAGTTCATACTAGTCCAAGGCCAGCTGGCCATTACACATTTGAAAATTTATCTTGGCAATATATTTCCACTTATTCAAAGTTAATTCAAAGTACGCCTCAGCAAACTTGTACATAGAAGAAGTCCACAACCAACAGCAGAAAGAAGCTCACAGACTTCCACCTTTTAGGCTGAAAAAATCTCACCCCTAAAACTTGTTTGTCACTAATTAATTGACACATTTTTACATGCAGTCACAGAAATACTCTGCTGTTGACATTGTAATGTCAATTTGCAAGTCTTCCTGAAAGGATATGTGGACAGAAGCTTGCCAGCCAGCTCTGTGGAAGACAGATACCACCGGTGCATTAAAAGAAATGTTCTTGGCAAATGGCTGGAGCACCGATTTCCTTTGTCATCTGCAAAAGAGAAACAAGTGAGTTAACCATGTTATTCATGAACAGAGAGAAGCTTTTATTCTTCAAGTGGAATCAGAGAGAAAGTATCAAAAGTAGAAATGTTGGGTCATTATCTATGAAATAGGCAGGAAACAAAACCAAAGAACACAAATGCTCCTTTATTGATAACTACTGCTAGATTGTAGTGGTAGGTAAAAAAATAATCAGTGTAGATAACAGGCCATAGCTAGAAAAACAGGGTATGGACAGCACTATGCTAAATGTTATACAAAGACACTGCCAGTAATCCAAAGAACAAATCCAAAACTAGTCCACCAAAAGGGCAGGGAGATGATTTATTTACAGACACTTACACTATTTCTTTTGTTGCAGCTTTATAGCTTCATGCTAAGAATTACATTGTTAAAAAAGGGATCTGCCTCAAGGAATTAAATTTCAAAGCAACACCTCACATCCATGCCGAGGGTCTCTTCTGCAGCTGCTGTACATTGTTGGGTCTTTGCAACATAGCCACTGAAACTACAGAAAGAGTTATTCCCTAGCATGCTGGCTGATCATCAGTGTTCCTCAGCATCTGCAATCTTAGATTATTTTCTGTCTGTCACTCTTTTAAAAGACTGGTTGATATGCATGTATGAAATGGGAACCACACATGGGCTACACTTGTCAAGACAGTGTGTATACAAGGAAGAGAGGCATGATTTCCAACAGACAAGAAGTATATGGGCTCTGCTACCTCTCATTAGGTATTTAGAACAACACGTTTGACAGTGGTCTACAAACATGGATATATGGGGATGCGCTACACTCAGTAGCAAGATCTGCCCCTTAATTATTTCCTCTCTCTCACCTTTAGTTACTTGTTTCTCTCCACAAGAGAAAAAAAAATCAACACCTCATTCCAATCAAAAGCTGTCCTGCATTTCAAGAGACTCTAAATGTAGTTTTGTGAATTAAGGCCCCACTTCAAAGCATTTAAGCCCATCCATGAACTCATCTGACTGCAATGTGACATATGTCATGATTAATGGTGTTATGGATCAAGGTCCATTTCATCACTTCTTTCCCTCAAACCTGGTACATCACATTTTAATAAGAGTAAAAAGATTACATGAGCCTTAAGTCATATTCTTGCCAATTATTGCACGATGATTTGGAAAACTTCAAAAAATGACTGGTCAGAAATGCAGCTGTGTAACCACTCAAGACAAAGATCAATGCCAGAAATAACTCCTTGAATAATTGAACTAAACACTTCTCTTGGTGAAGGCCAGCATTTTAAAAACCACTATACCCACCATTGTGCATTATCTGTATTAAGAAAATTTAATACAGTATGCATGTGATTAAAATTCTGGCCTGTGTGCTTCTGGGCCAAAATGGAACACGGAAACTTTTACAGAACAGAAATACTGTTTGCCAAGGGAAAGACTAGCTAAATCAGAGAACAGCAGGGGTGATATTATAAGACGAATTTCAAGAACAGCAAAGTAAAATATTGAAAAAGCATACCAAACATTTCAATACAAGCATTCAAAAGCTCATCTAACGATGCAGCCTTCCCAAGTGTGTTTGACTCCATTGTCCTTTAATAGTTGTCAAAAAATAAGAGACATTTTCACCAAGTAGAAGGATACTTCTTCAGCTGCACAGCTTTTTCACTTTATGGTTGGTTGCATTCTTAGCTGGACTTCAAGGAAAATCTGAAGAAAGTAAAAGAAACCAAAATTATATGACTATATGGAACACTTATCAGGATGCAATGTTTACAGTTCAACACATCTTTTCCATAAACTGTTTTTTCCCCACACGATACAAAGCACGTGAAAGACTGCCGTAAGCTTTCCCTACGTTCCAGCTTGTGTTTTTAAGTGTTGTCCAATTGTTTGTCCACTAGCACAAAATAAATCCATAGCAAGGATCATAAACCAGAAACCAGATGGTAAATGAGGGCACGCATGTACAATGACGCACATTTTGTTCAGGTCATTTTATTTACACTTGATAAGTCACTTTTTGTTAATAACCCTGCTTTTATATTTTTAAGCATAACTATTTTTTTTCCCTAAGGTTACTGGTTCATGGTAATGCTAATGGTCTTAATTGGCAGTGACCGCATAAAACGTTTAATGAAGTTCAAAGCAAACATTAAACTAGGAGGTGATTTTTCAAAGAACCTTAAGATCAGTCCCTCCAGCTTTTTTAACTTCCCACAGTAGCTGAACACTCACAGAAAGCTGAACACATTCAGAAACTTCTAGATTGTACCATACATCTACTATGCATTTAATTATCAAATATCCATTTACCTGAAAGACGCACAAAATACTCTGTTACAAGTTTTCAGAAATAATTTTACAGGTTATATTTAAAGAAGAGAAGAAATCAGTATTTTATTGTTTATCTGTGACTAAGCCCCACTACTGCTTGAATTGTAACAAACAATAACAAAGTACATCCAGCAACTTGTCTAGAAAAAAAGCCAAGAGTAGAGCTAAAACAGTCCTTGAAGAGAAACAATGCAGGGATTTGGGAAATTTCTTTTTGGAAGTTGTTGCACATAACATGACTTTTTAATGTTGGTCATGCAAAGCACTGATGAACTATAGACCTGTTTTAATTCACCCACAAATACCAAGTTTTTCCAACCTATCATATCACAGATTTGTACTGCAAATTCAGTCCTGGTAGGACTGGCATCCTTCACCCTTTTTACTAACCCACCCTGACCTCCTCCCAAATGCCACCGTTACGAGCACAGAGTGCTCTGAGCTAGGTCTCTGCCAGCTTGCAGTCCTGCAGACGTCACCGTGGTCCAGCCACCCAAGGGACACCAGGCAGTGGCAGCTTTGCTGGCCCTGCTGGTGCCACCTCAGCCAGCCAGCTCACAGCCACAGCATGGGCAGGCGTGCTCCTTCCTCAGCAAAAGGCAAGGCCAACGTATCCTGACACAACTCCTGCTTCCCAGAAAGAGAAGAAAAAGCTGCTTGTTCAGGCTAGGTCTGCACTACCGAACTGACCATGACCAGACTGGCTCCCAGGTGCCGAGGCCAACTAGCAGAGGTTGGCCTGTATCTATGCCAGTAAAGTCTCTCAACCTCCCAGACAGAGTTGGCATGTGAAAACTGCCCATTGCTGGCCTATGCTAACTCTCACCTGCACCTCAGATCCACTTAGAGGACTACTAACTGGTCAGGGACCCTCTAGCAGCAGAGCGTATTGCATCCCAGCACCTGGAAAAGTGTCCCACACTGGATAATTCTCAATAGACCCAGCTTCAGAGTCCAGTAGGGCTCAGGCTGCTCTGAGAATGTAGGGGTGTTTTGCTTGGAAGACCTTCAAAATGTACCATTCAGCCAAAGATACTATTAGTTTTAAATGGGTGTCTACAGCCACGTTCTTTCTTGCCCCATCCAACAAAGGATTTAGACATGAGACACTTTTCCCTGAAGCTGAGACAAGGACCCTGCACAAAATAAGCACAGCTCACTGAGCAGGGAGTTTCTACAAGTCAGTGCATGCATGCAGCCCAGGTCAGCCAACAGGAAACATTAGCAGAGAGGTGCAAGCATTCAGCCTGGCCCCGCCAGTGTCCTCCTCCTAGCGAGAAGAAAGCATCTTCCTCTTGGTGGTGCAGAACCCCTTCTTGAAGGAACACACGTCTGTTTTTCCAGGAATTTTGCAGAGCTCCTATTCACAATGAATCGGGGGAAAACTATTCCTTTCACACAGCAGTAAGAGACAGAGCACTCATCTAAGAAAAAGGGGAAGGTGGGTACACAGTGGTCCTTGGCTTTGAACCCACGCTTGGCATTGTAGCAGAAGGCATCCTAACAGTTAGCTCTGGGGCTCGGCTGGCCAGCCTCAACCCTTCCTGCTAGAGCTGTGCCATCATGCAAAAAACCAAAGTTGTCTGGAGTGGACCAGAGAGAAAAGAGAATACAGGGAGATATGCGACTCTCTAACCTGCTGGTCAGGCCACACATGAGCCAGGATTACCCTAGGTTCAGTCTTTCTTCCCAAGACTGTTTATGTACTTAAAGTGAAAAAAAGTCAGTAGAGCATTTGCTTGGTTTACTTGCTTTGAGAGTTAGCCAGCAGCTGAGCAGTGTTTTTCAAGATCACAACTTTGTACTTTGGCACCTAACTTTTGCTAGAATCCCACTTTGGGCATGTTTTGTCCTTTTTGACCATCCTAAAATCCTTCTTTAAGTGCTTAAATTACTGGCTTGATTTTTCACAAAGCCAGCTCTCTAGCTCTTACAACTTCGTCTGACTTAGGTTTTTTTTTTCAAGAGGAGAAAACCAAAATAAATTTTACATTCTTTATTTTAAAATATTTTTAGTCAGCTCTTCAAAAAATAGACTTGAGAAAAGCTATTGCATTTTCTGCCTATCCCTTGAAAATTGCTGAGCATGAAATACAGGAGGGGAAGATATTTGATCTGGCTTTTTAGTTTTGTTAGTATTACCATCCTCCATAATATATAGCATAGGAGAGTATCATCTCTGTCTTCTGTTGGCAACAGTATAAAGGCAGCCATATAGTAATTAACAAGCAATGCTCCGTGTAAAATTGCAGGATTTTTTTTTAGTTATATGACAACTACTTAACTAGTAGATACCTAGATCCTGATGTTATGGTACCATCCCCCCAAACAGCCTATCTGACTGCTAAAGGGTTTTATTCTCCTAATGCTTCTAAAAGAAGAATAAAACATTTCCACTGGAGGAAGAACTGGCTGACTGGGGTTAAGCCACATATCCACAACTGAGCCAAAACCTGATACCACACCTCTTGACTGCAAACTCCAACAACCACAACCATTACATCATTATTTGTGTGATTAAGAACTGCTATTCTACTAGAACGATAAATGTCTTGTCTACATCATGCCACAATGGTATCCAACCACACCACCACCTCTAGAGATGGAGGAGTAAAATACAACTATAAATTTCATCTACATAAATTAAATAAAATATATTCTGATAGTCAATGGTTCAATGTAAGAGAAGCATGAAAAGAAAAAAGAAAATAAAATCATAGCAGAGCTTTTCTACATGTAAAGGATTAAAAACTTTTGAAATAAGTGGTTACTATTAAAAAATAGATTGCCAAAGATGCAGTTAGACTTCCAAATAAAGATAACCTAGAGAATCTCTGCCCCCAGGTGCTTCCCAGCATAACTCTGAAACATCTCATTGCCATCCAGCTGTTTCAGGAGGATTCAGGAAAGCTGGATAAGAAAAACAGAGCTCACTCAATGAGATCACACAGTTAGTGAATGATTGCATACTGTAATCAAGCTAAAAAAATAAATTTTTGCCTTATAATGGAATTATACATCCTGTTGGGTTTACTGTGGTTAACAGAGGCTATTAAGGACACGGGAGGCACACAATCCTCTGCAGCTACCCATTCTCATTTCTTAATCAAGACACTTGAAATGACAGACTCCACTGCAAGTCTTGATGGTAACCCGCCACATGCTGGGAAGGGATTTCAGGGCAATAGTCAGGAATGGGTGAAGGCTACAGCAGTAGGAACACAATCAATATAGACCTTAGCATTCCCTCAAAGCCTATGGCTTTGTCTAAAGGACCCCCTTCATTTAGGTAATAGATAGAACCATAATATTCCTATGAACCAAGTCATGGTATCAGGCATGTCATGCTTTATTTAATGAAAAGTTACCACTACGGGATGCGCATGTCCCACTTAGAGGGAAAGCAAAAACATTTTCAATGATGTGCCCAGAGGTTAGATGGGCTGAATTACAAAACATAGAGTCCCTTCCAAGTCTTGCCATCACCCTGACAGCCACATGCACACAGACAGTTACTTCGAGCAGATGGCTTTCCTTAGTACTCTTGTGCAGTGTAATTGCATTTTATGTTCAAGATTTTGGAAATCTTGAACTGGCACTATTGTGGACTGTCTTGATAGATGTATTTAAAACAAGAAGGTAGGCTGTGAGCTCTGAGATAGATGTGGTCAGGTGTAATACATTAGTTTTTTAAAAAAACAGGATACCCTGCCAGCAAACTTGTGGTCTTATGCAAAAGTACCAAATGGTGTGAACAGAGTGGGCAGAGTGCAGTCAAGTTTTAAATGTTGGCTACTGTCATTAGTAAAACCAAAAGACATCACTTTTACTGCTGGAGGCTACTAAGGGGAGGTCCACACCTACAAGTTACGGCAGTTTAACTAATATTAAAATGTCAAGCCAGCACAAATCCCTGTGTGGGCACTTTCACATGGATTTCACGCAAGTTATATTGGTTACAGGTGCAAGCTAAACCAATAAGTCAGGTTTAAATAGGTTTAAATTTGACATACAGAGCAATATTTATTTAGCTAAATGAAATTTAAACAGCTTTTTAGCCAAGCCAAAGTAAATGTACATGTAGCATTTTCCTCATTAATTAGAAGTGGGCTATTTTCCTTCTACTTTGGGACAATAAATAGAGCCACACGCAAACAGTTCAACTTTGACACAGAGGCACCTCTATGGGTCTCGGTTTATCCATAAACTTTGCAGAGGCCTGCACACAGGAGACTCGTATTTTTTACAAGATTAGGACATTCTTGGGGGTTTAAGTAAGCCAGACCTCCCCTCGTCTCCCCCTCCTCCAAGTCTACACAACACATCACTGAATGTTTGCATTAAACGGCTTCCACCTGGCTGCTGGAGAAAGAGTGCTAAATGAGAGCAGCTGAACAGGGAAATTGAATCAGTAGCAGTATGCAGAAAAAGAAGCAGAGAAGAGACTGAGAGTCTCATGAGAAGGTTTAAGGGTAACTTCCCTTGCTACACCTTTTTCCTTTATCCTGCCTTGCTCATGTCCAGGGCAAGCTCTTCAGCACAGAGTTCATCTGCTACCCTGTAGATGTAGTAGAGGTTCTTGCAATGAGGCCTCTCTTGTGATTAGTCTCTACACACATTAGTGTAATTACCATAATAAGAATCCCAGCTGGGACACAGAATGGCTGCACCTTTGCCTACACAGTTGCAATGGAGACATCTGTTTAGGCTCAAGTCATCACGGGTCCTAGGTTGCCTAATGCATGGTTCCTGAAGTTTTTCCCCTCCAAGCAGTTAAATATGTCTTGTAGGTGGTCAGTAGCAGTTTATTTATTACAGTACACACCGCAAGTCCATTTCTAGGAAACGCTGAGCAAGTGACATAAGTGGCCAGGTTTCTCCAGTGTCTGACATGTCCTGAAGCTGTGCTAGGCAGGAAAGGGCAGTGATGCTGGGCTGTCAGGCAGCCTAATGCCACCACTTCTGTCCCAGTCCATGACCTCAACCATCACATGCAGCTGGCTGCGGGATGGGACATCTGGCTTACCGACAACGTTTGTCATGTGGAGTGGGGACACAGAACAAGGGAGAGATTGTGGTACTGCTCCATGAATGCAAGATACAAGCCTTGCTGGGAGCAGGAGAGGAAAGAAAATTGAATATGAGAGTCTTGGGCACATCCAATGTGACTCATTCACCTTTGCTACACACCTTCAGACAGTAGTTGCGCATTAGGCCACAATAACTGTCTGCACCCTATTACTTCGATTCAGTCTTTTTCTGGATCAAAGGGGAACTTCAAAAGACACTAAACAGAGTGGGACGTCTGTGTCTCAAAAGAGGAAAGAACAGGGGGATGGCTAAGAGTACACTGCTGATGGGCAGCTAAAGCCAAACCTCATATTAACAAGAGACATTGCAGATGGGATGTTAGTGGACCCACAGCTCTACAGACTCCATGGGATAAAGTTTCACTTACTCCATTTCATTCGCCTACCCCAAACCAGTGTAATCTCTGTGGTGGGTTGGCCTCCACTAGCAGGCAAACACCTACGCAGCCACTCGGTCACTCCCCACCCCTCACAGTGAAATGGGGGACAAAACAGGAGGTACAGGAGCAAGAAAAGTCATGCGTCAAAATAAAGAAGGGGAAATCACTCACTAGTTACCATCATGGGCTAAACAGACTCAACTTGGGGAATTTAATCACTGCCAATTAATATAAATACTTAATTACTGTTTTGGGTATTGGGAGACAAAGAAGACAAACATTAAAACACCTT
Source organism: Gavia stellata (assembly GCF_030936135.1). Lineage (NCBI taxonomy): Eukaryota > Metazoa > Chordata > Aves > Gaviiformes > Gaviidae > Gavia > Gavia stellata. The sequence goes on from NC_082595.1 coordinate 20,881,122, forward strand.
TCCTCCCACTTTCCCAGGCTCAGCTTCACGCCAGACACCTCTCCTTCCCCCGTGTTATCGCTGCAGTCCCTTCGGTAAGGCAACGAGCAGTGCAGAAGGTCAGGGTCAGTGCACAGCAGATTCTCTCTGCTGCTCCTTCCTTCTCACTCTTGTCCTGTGCTCCAGCATGGGTCCTCTATGGGCCACAGTCCCTTCAGAAGTGTACCTGCTCTGGCACGGGCTTATCTGAGGGCCACAGTCCCTTCAGGGAAGTACTTGTTCCATCACAGAGCACCTCCTAGTCCTCTGACATTGTTATTCCCTCTGTTTTTCCCTCTGTTGTTCCCTCCGCCTCTCCATTCCCTTGTTCTCTCCGTGTTCCCTCCCTCTCAGCATTTTCTGCCTTTTCTTAAACATGTTTTCACAGAGGCACCACCAACTCGGCTGATGGGCTCAGCTGTGGCCTGTGATGGGTCCCTTGCAAAGACAGCTGGAAGCAGCTGTGTCTGGCACAGGGCAGCCCCTGGCCTCCTCCCACAAAAGACATGCCTGCAGCCACCCTACTGCCAAAACCTTGCCATTTACATCCAATATAGCCTTTCAGGGATGAGTATTTGTCACCTTAGCACAAAAGTACGCAAGTTACAAATTGTCAAAATGTATTTTACTATGCTTAATCTTGAGAGAAGAGTCCACTGGGCTAAATATTTACTTTCAGGTCATCACAGATCACCCAATTAACACAGAAGGATATTATAAATGATTTCAGGGCCTACACATCTACTCTTCTATTGGAACAAAGGTTAAATAAGTAGGACCATGGGTAAGAAACCAAGTGAATATATGGATCCGCTCATATGCACTACCAAACTATTGGTTCAGAGCCACATAATGCCTTGTAGAAGTTAATAAATTAGCACATGGGGTACAATATGTGCTGACCTAACATAAAAGGGAAGCTTACAGAAATCACAAGGAATGCTAATGGACAGTCACATGAGCAAATACTTTCAGTAATCAGAAAGTCACTTGATTAAGGCTTGAGCTGCTTAGACAGCATTTTGTTTAGCATTCTTATTTCTTTCTGTGAAATATAACCAAGATTATTTCTGAGACAACGGGGAAAAAAAAACAGGTTTCCTCACTTATAAACCCCCTAAAATAATGGATAACTTGATAACTGGATTTGTAAAAACAACAAAGGTTTCATTCTCAATTGCAGTTCTAGCATTTTATGGAGCTGGTTATCTACTATACTTCAGCTTTGTCCCATCCACTTCTATACTTGTTTCCTCAATTTACCATGTTGGCATTTGTCCCTCAAACTGTAACTCCAGCTAATAATGGCAGTAAAATCTGAACATACATCCTTGAATTATTCCATGTACTGTGATGATGACATCTTACTTCTACTTTCCATGGGTCAAGGTAGTACAATTGCCCAGAATGCATCAGAATCACAGAATCACAGAATCAGTACGGTTGGAAAAGACCTGTAAGATCATCGAGTCCAACCTGGGGAAAAAAAAAAAAAAAAAAAAAAAAAAAAAAACAACAAAAAAACCAAAAAAAAACAACACACCACACAAAACCCACACCGCACAATAACAATAACAAGCCACAACCCACCCAACACCACACAGCACCATGTCCATCAAGCTACATCCCACAATGCCACATCCACACGCTCCTTGAATACCTCCAGGGAGGGTGACTCTACCACCTCCCTGGGCAGCCTCTTCCAATGTTTCACCACTCTCTCAGTGAAGAACTTTTTCCTAATGTCTAGCCTGAACCTCCCCTGTCGCAACTTGAGGCCATTTCCTCTAGTCCTGTCACTAGTCACTTGGGAGAAGAGACCAACACCCACCTCTCTGCAACCCCCTTTCAGGTAGTTGTAGAGAGCGATAAGGTCTCCCCTCAGCCTCCTCTTCTCCAGGCTAAACAACCCCAGCTCCCTCAGCCGCTCCTCATAAGACTTGTGTTCCAGACCCCTCACCAGCTTCGTCGCCCTTCTCTGGACACGCTCCAGCACCTCAATGTCCTTCTTGTAGTGAGGGGCCCAAAACTGAACACAGTATTCGAGGTGCGGCCTCACCAGTGCCGAGTACAGAGGCATGATCACCTCCCTGCTCCTGCTGGCCACACCATTTCTGATACAAGCCAGGATGCCGTTGGCCTTCTTGGCCACCTGGGCACACTGCTGGCTCATATTCAGCCGGCTGTCGATCAACACCCCCAGGTCCTTTTCTGCGGGGGAACTTTCCAGCCACTCGTCCCCAAGCCTGTAGCGTTGCCTGGGGTTGTTGTGGCCGAAGTGTAGAACCCGGCACTTGGCCTTATTGAACTTCATCCGGTTGGCCTCAGCCCATCGATCCAGCCTGTCCAGATCCCTCTGCAGAGCCTTCCTACCCTCAAGCAGATCAACACTCCCTCCCAACTTGGTGTCGTCTGCAAACTTGCTGAGGGAGCACTCTATCCCCTCATCCAGATCATCAATGAAGACATTAAACAAGACCGGTCCCAAAACCGAGCCCTGGGGGACTCCGCTTGTGACCGGCCGCCAGCTGGATTTCACCCCATTCACCACAACCCTCTGGGCTCGGCCATCCAGCCAGTTTTTTACCCAGCGAAGAGTGTACCTGTCTAAACCACGGGCCGCCAGCTTCTCCAGGAGAATACTGTGGGGAACAGTGTCAAAGGCTTTGCTGAAGTCCAGGTAGACAACATCAACAGCCTTCCCCTCATCCACTAGGCGGGTCACCTGGTCATAGAAGGAGATCAGGTTGGTCAAGCAGGACCTGCCTTTCATGAACCCGTGCTGGCTGGGCCTGATCCCTTGGGTAACCTGCACGTGTCCCGTGAGCGCCCTCAAGATGAGCCTCTCCATAACCTTCCCCGGCACCGAGGTCAGGCTGACAGGCCTGTAGTTCCCCGGATCCTCCTTCCGACCCTTCTTGTAGATGGGCGTCACGTTGGCAAGCCTCCAGTCATCCGGGACCTCCCCCGTTGACCAGGACTGTTGATAAATGATGGAGAGCGGCTTGGCAAGCTCCTCCGCCAGCTCCCTCAGCACCCTTGGGTGGATGCCATCAGGCCCCATAGACTTATGAGTGTCCAGGTGGCATAGCAGGTCGTTAACTGCTTCCTCCTGGATCATGGGGAGCCTATTTTGCCCTCCATCCCTGTCATCCAGCTCAGGGGGACGGATACCCTGAGGATACCCGGTGTGGCTGTTAAAGACTGAGGCAAAGAAGGCATTAAGTACCTCAGCCTTTTCCTCATCCTTGGTGACAATGTTCCCCGCCGCATCCAGTAGAGGATGGAGATCCTCCTTGGCCCTCTTTTTGCTGTTAATGTATTTATAGAAGCTTTTTTTGTTGTCCCTCACGACCGTGGCCAGGTTGACCTCTAGCTGGGCTTTCGCCTTCCTAATTCCCTCCCTGCATGACCGAACGAGGTCCTTGTACTCTTCTTCACTTGCCTGCCCCTTTTTCCAGAGGTGGTAAGTTCTCTTTTTTTCCCCAAGCCTCAGCATAAGCTCCTTGTTGAGCCAGGCCGGCCATCTTCCCCGCCGGCTCTTCTTACGGCACATGGGCACTGCCTGCTCCTGCGCCTTCAAGATTTCCTTCTTGAAGAGGGTCCTTTGAACCATCAGGTTCAAAGGAAGAGCTAAAGGAAGACTTTAGTTTGTCTTCAAAAAGCAGAAAACTTTCAGCCACACTTCTCAGTAGATTTGTTACAAGAACTGTTTTGCTATTCCCAGTAAAGCAAAAATAAAATTACAATTATCAGACATTTGATTAACATTTATGATGCCAGGGGATGCAGCTCTTCTGAGAACCTTTGCCCTCCAGCCATGCTAGAGATCTTCAACACCAAAGTACAACCCATTGGGAGAGGACAGCAAACAGCAATAAGAGTTCACATACTCTAACTCAAACTTTTTTCAGAAACTGAATCAACACACTGTCAATACCTCTTACAAGTTATACTACTGCCTGTAAGCCTTCAGAGAAACTCTTGGGAATTACCTTTACTATTCACAGACTAGCATACAGCTTTTTACAGTCTTTCATGAATAAGTCTGGTTTGTTAACTTAGTCACATAGGTCAAGTCAGGGGAAATAAAACCCTTATCAGCATATATTCTGAACTGTTACATGCCTTTAATGACACTGGACCAGCCCAAGAAAAAACATTTTTTTAGTTATTTTAAAACATATACGGGGAAACAATCAACCCTTCAGTTCTGACAGACAAGTATATTTATTATCGTAGATCTGTTACAAAATATTTTAATATTTTTTATTATTTACCATTGCCAGCCATATTATCTTGAAGCCAAGCTAGAAAAATCACATTGATTTATTAATTAGATTATTAAGAAATCCTCTGCCCTGTTTACCTAGGCCTTCTGATATGTTCAGCTTGGAGATTTACATTTGCCCCCACAAAGCTTATTTTTTCTCATTTTTAACTAAGCCATATGTATTCTATTGTGGTATAGTAACTGGGTAGTGTCGTTTTTGAAGCTGTTAAATCTTCCAAGATCTATGACAGTTTTAAGAGTCAGCACTACTTTCAGTTTCAATCAATTTTAAGGCAAAGAGGAACCATAAGAGCCTCTAACTTGTATTTAAATTCAGAAAGTTTGGTATCAAAGTTCTTGTCTGATAAACCCATGGCTTCCAAATTGATTTTCCCTTGGAAGAAGCTTTTTCACTCCATAAAATTCTGTAATTTCCAGCTATTTCCCACTGTAGACTAACGGCTCATGGCACAATACTTTCTAGGCCCATGCTGGCAGACAGCCACATTGCAAACATCTGTGCCACACATTATAATGATGCCACAGTAATTACAGACACGAATGGAGCTTCTCAAGCACATCAAGCTCTACAGGCTTGTGCCGATCACCCAAACAGCAGAGATTATATCTAAGTGCCCCAGAAAGCAAGATGTTAAAATGCATTCCCTCTTCCCTTTTCCATCTCTGTGGCTACATTATATCAAGAGAAGATAAAACTATTACCTGCAGTCACAGATACCAGTGAAGGGAGACTTCAACACCTCCTACGTACCTGCTGTCATTGCCAGCATCCATGACCGTATCTGATTTCTCACTCTTTCTGTTTTCCTGCATTCCCCTAGCTGGAGAACAACTGTGGTTACTTTGCATCTACTAAAAGCAAGGGTATCGCCTTGTGAAGAGAGGAGGTTAAGTGCGTGTTTATTTTTTTCCTCTTTAGCCCTGTTATCCCATACATTACCTCACATCTCTCCCCATGATTTCACAACCTATACCTATCCTGGTGTGAGGAGTGGCTTCCCTGTGTAGAGAGCAGTTTTGCTGCTGACCTTTCCTCCTGCAACTACAATCAAAACATGGGTTGGCTTCAGAAATATCTTGACCACACATTTACAGCCTGGGAGGTACTTATCAGTGCAGTAAATTGAAGGCAGCAACTGGCAAAACAATAAAGGCAGGAAGAGGCTTTCAGAGACTTAAGTAATGTGAAGCTGGTTGTCTCAGATAGAGCAAGACAGAGTTAAAAGGACAGAGGGGCAGGACAGAACTTTGGCTCCTTTTGCTCATTTGGCTGTTACGGTGCATTTCTAACGGAATCATCCTTCCTTCTTCCCTTTGATGAATGTAGAAAATGGTTCACATGTAATTGCTATTTCCCCACAGATGTGCTAATAGGTCCCAGACAAGGAGAGAGACCGGACCAGTTGCTAATGGTCAGTAACCCTTCTCACTCCCTGGTGGCAGCTTCCCATTCATCTGGGAGCAGTCCCTCTTTAAAGAGAGAATGCAAATTAAAACAGTACGCTAGAAAACACTGACAGACACACATGCCAGTAGACAGACCTGCTGTGTGATCCAAGGAACTCATGCAAATTGCCGTCTACTGCACATTCACATGAATCAGGGATGCCTGCCTTGTGCAGTGCTACAGTTTTGCACCTGCAGAAGTCACTGATGACTCATAACTCACAGGCAAGCAGGCGTGCAAAAAAAGCTGGTAGAGTAAAAACACAGCCTGGAGGTCAGGAGAGATCCAGCATCTTTCTTTGTGAAATTCTGTCAGCAGATGCTGGACATCAAAATACACAAGCAGTTCCGTACATCTAGTTATTTTCTATGAGGTTCCCTTGGGAAGGTGGGTGAAACAATGGCAGGCTTTGGATTTCTTAATGATGCAGACAGAGTATTTTAAACACAGGCATACAGTATTTCTTAAGCCAGTCCAGAGGTTTTTAAAATAGTAAGCCTCCAACAGAGAAGAGCAGGGAAGAGATTATTTGCTCTTTCTAGTGTGTCTGACCAGATTTTGTCCTTTTTTTCACAGGTAACAAAGCAACTGTCAGCCAGCTGACTAAACCTTGTTTCCTTATTAAGCAGTCAACTAAGAAACACACACTGGTTAGTACGATCCTATGAAGACACACAGCAAACCTCTAAAACTCTTTACAATACAAGAAGAAGTCTACAGAGTACTGGATACAAGAACAGCATCACCACAGTTGATTCCTATACCCAAGCTTTTGGAATAGAGGGAGTTTTATTAATAACCATGTACCTTCCTAACAATAAGACAGCTTGCAGCCAACAAGTTAAATGCCTTCTTTAAAAAAAGAATAATGGCAACACAGAAATTTCTCATCAAAAGACTTGAAACACAAACACAATCTCATCTGAAGAAGGTGGTATATATAAAAATATACAGAAAAGCAAGACAATTAGAAAAAGGGGAAGGAGCAGTGTAAAAAAAAATCTATCTCAAAGAAAAAAAGAGGAAAAGCATCTTGTAGCTCATGCCTTAGTTAGTAATACATTAAACAAGTAACTTTGATCTTTAGTTTGCTAATATTTTGGCAGTTAAATGTTTATTGTATAAAAGAATATTTAACACAGGATTGCAGCTACACAAATATCCCACTTCCGCAACCACAGAACAGGACAACAGGACTTCAGAGAAGCAAACCTTACCAAAACCCATTGGTTAAGTTTGCAATGCTTATGTCTTAAGATACAACACTGTAATTCTCTAACCCTCATGTATTTGTAGTGCAACCTGTATTTTCTGCCTAAAAGAGTGAGATCTGTAGAAAATCCCAAAATGCATACTTTGTAGAGAAGCTGTGCCAAAGATTCACCATTATTTGAAAAGCAACAAGAGCAGTTGCGTAGCTGTAACAGTTGAACGTCACATACTCCACGTATGTGGAGTATACTCCAAGTACACTCCAAGTATGTTTCTGGCTGCATGGATAAAACCCCTTCACTTAATTGGTAGTATAACACCTTTGCAGTGGCTGGTTCAGGCCATCCCAAATACCTGTCACCCTCACGAGTAACTTGGAAGACACTTATTAAATTCATCCAAGCCTATTTGCTTCGTATTTATAGAGGAAACTCATAACTATTTCCTCCTTAGCATATATTTATCAAATTTAAGGAGCTTACCAGAATTTCTTGAAGGGTCTGCTTAACTCTAGTAATGATTAAAAAAAAAATATATCCCGTGGCTATGTGGTAAAACTAATGTGAAGTGAAAAAAGTGGTCAAGTAAGGAGAGGAAATTAAAGGGTGGGAGGTGTTAGGAAGATCTTGATTTAGAAGCTGAAATAGAAGCTTAGGGACTTGTTTTCCCTCCCCCATTATTCGGTATTGAAAGACTGACTCCTATTGCAGTCAGGTTTTCAAAACAACTCATGCCTTTTCAAGCTTATTTACAGAAATGAATTATATTTCTACAAGCACTAGTATATCAGGTAACTGTGCCCAAGTCAGAATTTACTGAATATAGTTAAGTCAGAATTTCTGAAGATAGTTAAATCTGTGCAAGAATTCCAAAAGGAGCGGGTTTTGAAACACAGACATGAAGCAAATTGCAAAAGAGCCTTTACTTAAGATACATTAATCTGAAAACCAACTCTCTTATTTTGGTTCTGCAATTTGAGCTGAGAACTAGATCAAAAAATATAATTAAGCACCAAAATCCTGGCTCCCTTTCACTTCCAGGGCCTGACTCCAGGGGTGTGATTCTCAGCCTGGTCTCTCACTTCTCACCTTGTCACCCCAGAAGGTGACTGCCTAGAGCTTTTAGCCTCTTTCTGCATTTTCAGTATTAAAGTCCCCAAACGCTCAGCAGTGTTCTTCAAGAAGCCTGTCAGAGCCAGCAACACCAAGAAGCTCCCTGCTTAGGTCAGTCCTAAACCCTTTTGGGATCTGTACACCAGAAACTCCTCTGCCTTGCTTGTGTTAAGCATCCTCTGGTCACACCTAGCACGTCACTCCCATACTAGATAGGTGCAGCCGTGATGCCCAAGCTCTTTATCCAAGACCTCTGAACACTCCTTAAAGCTGTGAGAGATACAGGATCAATTCTTCCCATTAGTGGAATGATTGTAAATCTCCCACTGTCCTGACTGAGACTACAGAGCAGATTTACCAGCCCCAGAACATCAATGAAATTCCATATTAAATGAAATAATTAATTTTCTTTGGGCTGTAGGGAGAAAGCAAGCAAGAGCATGACTGAGCACTCACTCAAGAAGAGGGGGAAAAAAGTGAATTCTAGTTCTTGCCCCAATGCCTACTTAAGACAAAAATATACGGACAGTCATGAGGGTGGGGCCTGGAAACCAAGAGTTTTAGGAAGGGTGGCAGCTGTTCTAGGAAATATGTGTTCGTGAATTCAGTAAAGCAGAGCATGAGTAAGCAAGCTAAAGTAGGCAAGACATCTTTAGCAGAGGAGATTATTATTAGTCTTTCAAGGAAGCTATTTCATGAACAGTGTGATAAGGCTGGAATGTCATGGCTATTCTGATTCAGATGACAAAAATCACTATATATCCAGACAGTAAGTTGACTCAAGCCCTAGTTCAGTAAAGATTTTCTGAGGTAATTTGCCCCACTGGTAATCAATTACATATTTGCATAAACTGTTTTTTTTACTTCCCACTAACAACACCAGAAATGTCCAAACAAGCTCTGGGTTCAAACATTGGGTCGCTACAAACCAAACAGAACTTACCAATGCATATGAACCAGCACCAAGATTATGGATTGGGTAGACCTAAGTGAATTATGGGTTATGAATGGAAGCCTATCTGTAATAATGCTATTTCAGATTAAGGAAATTCAATTTGGTGAGACCAGAGTTTAAGCTGGAGAAATGTTATGTCTTTTTAAAGAATATGAAAAAGAATATAGCATCATGACAAAGAATATATGCAACCTTGGGTCATGTATCAAAGGCAGCCTCATCAACATGTTTAGCAAGCATGCAAATATAACCAGTATAAGTCACATTTTATCTATTTGACCATATCACGTATGACTTCTTCAATACTAGCCTCTAAGACTGATTTCTGCATTGAAAACCATCAACCTGTTTCAGGCACGGGGAGCAAAACATACTTCAAAAGGAATGGAAAATCCTTGTTCATCTCAAAGATCCTGTTCCTGCACAGACTTCCTGCACTCCAGACTCTCTTGCACAAGCCCACGGCTACTCTGAATGGAACATCTGTTTCCATAGTAGGGCTTGAAAAGAGAGGCAGTTTTAACAGTAGCGGAAGGAGTTGCATATGGAAATGTATTGATATACGTAACACATAATACCAATATATATTAGCTACTAGTATATTAAGCTTGGTATGACTTCTGTGGTAGTCCAAGGCAGACATAATGTTGAATCACTAATATTAAATTTGTGTTAATTTAAGATGATACAGTTATTTTCTGTTTGCAGGAACTGAATATATAAAGTATCTGAACAAGAATAGCTCAGGTTTCACTAATTTTGCACAGATTATTATGCCTGGCAGGTTCTTCTTCTGTTGAAGCCTTCTCCCCTTGCCTGAGAAACTCCAGATCATTAGTAAAGAGAATATACATAAATCACAGGTGGGAGAGTACAGTGTAGAGAGAGTCAAACCATTTCACCTATTTGAATGTGGTCAGAGGACGCTGCAGCAAGGGGAGCAGTTATTCAGAGAAGTGAGACAGCAGATGGCCACCAAAACAACCAGAGTAATTCTCAGGGGTAATCGTATTTTCTGCTGAGCTGTAAACATCAGTCGTGCGGGTATTTCCACATGCCCACACTTTGATCCTGACCCCATACACACTTAGACATAAGCTGAAGTTTCTGATGGGACCACTCATGAGTTCAGCTCAGCAAATACCTATGTGTTTGCATGATTAGTCTTTGTATCTGAACTGGACTTGCCAAGTCTATTTTGTTGATATTGCCAGTGCTTGTAGCCGATATTCTTTTACCTTCATTACAAGAGAAAAGTTCTGCCCTGTCCCAACACCCCTAATCTGGTGGTCAGGTGGTTTTTTGGTATGTTATACTAATAAGCAAACCTATTAATGAAAAAGTACTACTGCACTGGCAGTTCACATCGAATAGAAAAAACACAGAGAAAAGCAATGAACAGCAAAAATCGTAAGACCTGAGAATTTGTTTCAGCTTTTTTATTCAAACACTCAGCTTTAAGACATTGCCATTCCTGACTTAAAAGAAAATGCCAACGTGAAAACATGTCTATCAAATTTAGCAGTGAGAAGTGATTATACCACAAGTATGTTAATGGAAAACATTCTGTGCAAGTTGTTTAGAGTACCTATAAAAATGTTCTGTAGCCAGACCCGGACAGCTTAGGAAAAAAAGAAAACCACACAAGTACCCCTTCAGTATTTATAAAAGTAGTTTCCTCTTTTTCTTCAGGAACATCCTGGGAGTGGCTCCTGTGTATAATGGCATTTTCAACTAGAGAGAGGGGCTGGCAAAACTGTGGTTACTCTTCAGCTAGATGTTTTGCTACAGAGCAGAAATATGCCAATTCAGAGAACTGTAAGGGTGCCCTAATCATTTACTCAGAGTAAAGGAAAAGGATTTAACAGGAACCTTACAAGGTTCTCAGTGATATGAGTACGCAGTAAGCTTCTGCAGAGGGACAGCAATGGTCACGCTGTTACCAAATCTCCTCTACTATGTAATAAAACAATTCCAGGATGAACAACTTCTGTTAGGTATTGGACTTTATGGAGATGCATCAACGGGAAATGCAAGGGCTGAGCACTTCCCCAGACAAAGCATGCTGAAATTTAATTCAGGTACTTCATGCCTATTCAGAATTGCCTTGACTTACATGAACATATGGCAGGGGGTATATTCAATAAGCACTTGTTTTTCTGAGATCAGGATATTATAAAGTAATATAAAAGAGCAGTGGTACAGAGGTTGTGTCTTCTGCTCAAGCACAGAATCAGTGTGTGCCTAATGGTGTCCCATGACTGGTGCTGCAATAACAGATGTTGCAGTTGGAATTCATCAGAAAAGCCATGAAGTGAGGAAAGCCTGAAGACTGCAATACTCTCATTTCTCAAAGTACACTGTGTTTAACAGTAAGTATCTCTAGCAAAATGGGTCAGTGATAAGGTTTGAAACAACTGCACCCTTGAGAATCTTGTAATGTTGATCAAGTTTTCTTTATTTTGTGGACAGAGGATTTAAAAGTTTAGTCATGAGTCTTGAATTTTATTCAAAATAAGATACAGTAATGACAGCTGGAAGCTGTAAATAAAGCAGGGTTGTTTACCTTAAACTTTGTAGATCCAAATGTTGAGTTATTCTCCTTTATTGTAAATGACCTTAATACTCAATAGTATAGAGGCACAAAACTGAGCTCTCCTCACCACGTTTCTTTGAGACAATAGAGTGACTGCTGTGAAAGAGTGTTTTCAGACATGTGTTATCTGAAGGTGAGCTCAGCAGTGCAGTTTTCTAATTTTTACTATGCAATCATCACTACTTCCCTTTTATACTACAATTAATTGCCAGGGATGCTTGAGAATAAAATCAGTTGCACAAGAGGCATATATAGCTGGCTCGTAATCCAGCTGATGCAGAACCATATGGCTTTACATCAGTCTTCTGCACCAACCCTGGCACCATGGTTGGGCCTGAGATAGGGAAGTATAAGGTACAGCAGGAACGGTCTGAGCTCCTATTTATTTTCTGGTGGATTTGGGGTTTAAATTAGGTTCAAAGCAGGGTACTTTAATAGTCCTTTTCATCTGACTGGGCAGTTTGCTTAACAGAAAATGTTAATCACAAACATAAAATACAATGTCTGGAAACAAGCACCCCACAGCATAGTCTTACCCAAAATGAAGAATTCCTACAACTCTGAAGAAAAAGAGAGTTATTCTGAGGTCAGAATAAAAAAGCGAGAGTAAGCCAATTATTCTCCCTGCCCCACATGGGATGGAGACCCGGACAGACCTGAAGGGCCCCATTGCAGCCAAGGTTCCCAGGGGACTAGGGGCTCCTGAGTGCAAAGCCAGGCACCTCAGGGCCCCGCAGGCCTGTTGCATTCATGGCATCGCATGCCATCTGCGTGGGAGGGCTGCAGTGTAACCGCAGCCTGACAGAATTGAGCTCTTGGTTCAAAGGCAGTCTACCCTCAGAGACACAAACAGGCAGGAAGCCAGGCAGACTTCTGGTTTTGTGAACAATTGAAACTGATTGACATTTTCCTATAAAAATTCCAGTTAACCAGCAAAGCTATAAACTATGGTTTAAAAGGAAAATAAAAGTCTTCAGGGAGAAAGAAATGAAGTTCCTCTTTCTACTTAAGAAATCTTTGAATCAGGATTATTCTCCCCATCTTTAAAGGAGGGACCACATGATTCACTAAACCTGCCAGTGTTTAGCCTTGGTCCCATTCTGAGATTCAGGCTTTTTGACTTGATATACACCTTCCTCAACAGGATCCCACAGCTCTCCACCTCTGTCCCTCTCAACCTTCCTCAAAGCACCTGGCATACCTCAGTCTCAATGCGTATCAAGCTCCATTACCCGTTCATTTGTTCCCATTCCTCCTGTCTTCCTCAAAAAAACCAGTTAATCTCTACATAAATAATTGATTGAAAGTTCCTTTATATATATCCTATACTCCAATTCTTGTGTTTTAAAGCAAAACTCACATCAGAATAGCAAAAAATTATCAGATGGGGAAATCAATCATTCATGAAGCAAAAACATAAAAAATGAAAGTATCCAAAAATACATGGAATTAAAAACGTGGAGATATTTAGGAGACTTGCTCCCTATTCTTAGGGAGGAATTTTTAATCTTCATGATCTAATTATGCATTATTATCCAGAATGAATCAATTATATCTGAATCAGTGCATCTTCACTGTTCTCCTGTATTTCTCTGCTTCTACCATTTGCTTTCCAAAAAAATCTCTTAATTCACCCCCAAAAAGTAACCAGTCACAAGCGACTTTCTTCAGATCAGTCACACTATTTTGAGGGGGTACCTCTGTCAATTCCTTACATGAGTACTTATAAGCCAAATACTGAAATTGCTCTATACTCAAGTTGCATCATTACCTATTGACTAGCTCTGCCGAGAAAGGAAAATACGTTCATCATAAACAACCTCTTCACACCATCATCGGAGTAAATAAGCACTATTTCCCTCCCTGGCTAGCATGAGGACAAAACACTGTACCTGTCTTGTTACCACAAGAGCAAAACCAACGCTATTGTCAATCACAGGTCAGAAAAATATAGGCATTTTGAGCATGAATGACTGCTTATCAATGAAGTGACAAAAATACGCCTCGCCCTTAAGTGTTTTTACGAAAGGTCTAGGATGCAAATAGGAAAGCAGTGGCAGTTTAGGAAAAAAAAAAACCAAAAACAGGGAAAATCACTTACTGTACTTGGTTCTGCAGAGGTATTCAACACAAACATCACCCTTCCTTGTCCAGCTGCCAAGTGCTAAAGCACAAAATGAGCAGCTGTTTCCTTCAAGCTGGGGCTGTGTGTCTTAACTAGTCACATGCCCCTCCTGATAAATCTCACTGCTGTGCCAGGAGGTCAGAATCTGAAGATCATTATTCCCCTTATTAGAAAATCCTTTTCATAACAGCAGCCTTTGCTAAAGCACTTGACTGGAACGTGGTATTATGTGCTCAATAACGTCGTCTTTTTTTTTTTTTTAATGAGTAACACCAAACAGTAGATAAGCCTTAATCGACAGTAGGGGCAGCACAAATGGAAAGTTAAACACATCTCTGTTGATTGCCTCAGGTTTGTTTCTGACTTCACAATTTTCTGTGTTTAAATTTAGGAATTTAAACCATGAGGAACAGGACAATTTAAAATGCTGTGGCATTCATAGCATCTTTAAGACCAGGATACTCCACAGATCATGCAAAATATGTGAACAATCCCACTTTTGAGGATTAGTTGTACTTAAGGGGCAACTTCACTACTTTTCGTGTTTGGATAGTAGAGTGATGAGTGCCTTATTAATACTGGAGATCATTTTAATTTTGATATCTAGCATTTTTACAGTACAGATTATGGGGCTGCATTGTGCCAGACATTGTCTAGTCAGACTGTGATAGCCCTTCTGAGGTGGGGACTATCAATCAAAACAGAGAGAGAAAAATGGGAAACAAAAGCATCCTTATCCCCATGTTCCCAGATGTAGGACAAACGAAGGAGAACCACTGAAGTCAAGAAATGAACAGATTCTGATGGAATTTTCCAGGGTGATATGTAGCCATACGTTACTGAAATTCAACTGAGACTCTGCACCTAACTTCCTTTAGCTTAATCACATATTTAAAGATATTTAGGTATTTAAGGACAAAGGCATTCTGCCAATGGGATTTTGAGGGTGAGATGCAAAACATAATTTTCTGAAATGCTTAATTCCCATTCCACTTATAGGATATACTGTGCTGAAACTCCGGCAGTGCTTTAAATTGGAAAGACTGACAGGACACAGGCAATTGCCATACCTCAGTATAGGATGTGGTAATGCATTTTATTGTGTGGTAAGCAATCCAGATCTTGCAAGATTGCACAGTCTCATGGGATTATGAAGGATATTATAGGGCATATTTCTGAAATACAACCTGCACTAATAGTACTGTAACTGAGATTTAAACAAATTCAAGGAATTGCTCAGAGCCAGACAGCTGCCTGTTGTTAAAATTATTAAATTATAATAGCATACCTAGCTGGCACATTTGTCAGAAACTGATGAAAGCCTGGAAATCACTGAAGATGAGGGCTGCAGCAAAAGAGGGTAACTCAGGTTGCTTCCTTTGACCTTTCCCAGCTCTTCATATTATATAAACTCGCGCATGGTTATGAAACCAAGCAGCCATCAGCACTGCCAGCACAGCCTGGAGCAGGGAAGAAGCCTTCGTGCTAATTACCCTTGCCTTTGTGGGTCTCTAGTTTTCTCGGTATCGCAGGGAAACCTCCGGGTTTCCTTGACAAGTTTTCATGGGAAAAACCTGCCGCGTTACATGGACTGTCATAATCCAGCCACACATGGGTGCACCCAGCCCATCAGAGGACCTCGTCGGCAGTCTGGGAGGTGAAGGTGCCCCGAGTACCCACGGCCGGAGCCCCAATGAGGGGCCTCCCGCCAGCACCCCTGACCTTTCCCTGGTGACACAGCAGGGTAGGAACCTTGTTTGTCCTTGTCTGCCTCTGCGCCAACACCCTGGTAACATATGTAAAAAACGTATAAGCGAGAAGGAAGCATGAATTGAAAGCCTCTTCAGTTTATGGCCGGGGAGGCTCGTTCCTGGTTTTCCCCGGGAGGACGTGCCCGGGGCGGCAGCCTCCCTCCCTTCGCCGGCGGCAGGGCAGAGCCGCTGGCGCGCGCCCCGCCAGCCGTTAAGACCGTTAGGACCCTCACAGAGGGCACCGCGACGCCCTCAGCGGCGGCACTCCTGAGAGACTTCGCCCTTTCGGCAAGACATTTCAGAGGGCAGAAGCGCACCAGGCGCGAAAGGCGACGGACGGGAGCCCCTGTATGTCACCCAGGGCCCGAGTTCCCGGCTGAGGGCCGGGGGTTCAGGGGCACCCGGCGGCGCCCATCGGGCCAACGGTGCTCGCCGCCGGCGGTGGTGAGCCCGAGGGGCGCTGCGGGGTGACCCCACAGCAGCCCCCAGCGGCCTGAGGTCCCCGCTGCAGCCGCCTCAGGCCCCTCACCTCGGAGGCCTGAGATGCGGGTTCGTGCTTGAAACGCTTGAGCGTCGTATGATGCCAGGCCTCTGTTCTGCGTGGGTAAATGGGGTAAGTGCAGTGCAAGGAGGACTGCTTCTGGAATAGTAGGTTAATGGCTAGGCAAACAGCAAATGTTTGCTGCAACTGTGCAGCACCATTTTGTCCCAGTGCACAATCAGGCTTGACAACGTGTCAACAAGTTGCTCCTCTTGGCCATCCTGGGAGGCTGCGTTGAGGAGGCCTCCTGAAGCTTCCTTGGGAACTTTCATCAGGCCTCTAAAGAGTGTTCCAGCTAAAGAGTGTCCCAGTGCGTGGGGCTCTGTGACCCTGGGGCCTTCTGAGCTGCTGAGGAGGCTTTAAAAGAGGGGTAGAGGAAATTGTAAAAACTATGAATTTAAAAATGAGAAATAAGCCCATGAGTTCATTTAAGTTTAGGACACTGGCGGGATGATAATTTCAAAGAGGGACTGAGAGCTGCCCCTGCAGAATTGAGTTGGAAGCTCCTGAAGACCCTGGCCATGGATGACTGCTCACAGAGCTGGGCATAAAATACCAGGCCTCACTCAGAGAAAGGAGAAAGCGCTCACTGTGCTTTAGAGCATGGCCCATTGACCAAATGAGTTATCTTTGATAAATGCCATTTCATTCTCTCTAAAAGGTGTTTTCATTTGAGATCAAGGGTAACAGAACTTTATATGCAGCTTTAAAATTAATCCTAAATTTCTGTACAAACTTTGTTACAAAATTACTCCCTGATGATACTGAAGAAAACATGATTGAAATGTGTTCCACAATAGTCTACTAGTCCACGAATGCCATTAATATTACTTTGTCCATTTCTCTGATTATGCAGTATCAATCACACAGTTTTATATTTATCAAGGCCCTTTGATATCATTGATTAAATACTGGTAGAACATGGGACATTTGAAATGGCACACAGAGCAGAGGAGTCATCACTCTGTACTGAATAGCTGCCTATTTTTATTTGGTAGTAGTCATGCTCCACATAGGAACATAATTTGATGATAATGACTGAGTGGCAATATTCCACAAACAACTTGGGATACACTCCCTAAAAAGAAAAGGATCCTTTGTATTTTCTGAAATGAGTAGACAAATAAACGATTTTTTTTTTTTTTTATGGCTCAGTAAAAAAATGCCATAAACTCTGATTGTGGTTTATGCAGGAAAAAGTTTATCAGTTCCTCATGCTTAGATGGACAGATTTAAGTCATCGTGAAACAGAACAAAAAAATAATTTGGGTATAATTCTTGAAAATAAAAGTCTCAAAAATTTTGTGAAGGGTTTCTTTTTTCCTGTTCTTTCCTTTTTTGAAGAAATACCAACATACAAAAAGATAAGGTAGCTAATGCAGACACAATGAATATAATGTTGTATTCTTATATCTATCAGATGGCATCCTCTGTATGACAAAAGCTTTGCTGTTTTTTACACAACAGTGTATTAGCTTCTCTTTCTGTTGGGAAAACAACTCAACTGGATTGAAAAGGGTACATTTTTCTCTGTGGACATTGATGCCTCAAATAAAAACTAAGAAACAAACATAGATTTCTCAGACATGCTATGAGAAATACTGAACAGGAACAACAGAAAATGAGTACAGTTAGCATTGAATTGTGATAGGGATGGGTGCATGTAAGGTTAAAATTTTAATGTCAAATAGTATGGATAGCTTTTATAAAAGCTGCAGAGAACTAAAGAATGGAACAGTTGCCTGTTTTGGTTCAGTTTGAGATCAAGAAGTTGTTTGCTTTTATTGATGCTGGATAAATGGATCCAGAGCCTCTCCTTACTGTAGGAGAGGCTTTATTTCATGGCTTGTTTTTAACTTGTTTCTCTTACCTTTTTAGACATAGAATCATAGAATCATAGAATTGGTTAGGTTGGAAAAGACCTTTAAGATCATCGAGTCCAACATACTTGGCTATGTCTTGCTTATGTGTCATTTAATTAACTGTAAGTGCATCCAGTTATAAATTGATCACTGATAAAGAGCTTGTCTCAGCATCAGTGCTTTGATACTGTGCAAAATTTTGGAATATAGAGTTATCTTCTGAATATGGCAATTACGGATGGCTGTTTTGTGTGTAGCCTGAAAATGCCTTTTTCTGTTAACATGTTCTTCTGGAGTTTATGTAAGAGGAGGTAAGACTTTCAGTGGACAGAAATGTCACATTATACTAACTGCAAGTCTGTGTACTACATTTGTTTCCTAAATGGTTGTGCTATGATTTGACTGCAGCCTTTTAGACTGTGTGGAATCCATAACTAACAAACAGTGCCTGGTTTGCCGGTCTACCTTACTGCCTCAGATATTATATAGCCTTCGCTATCAGCAGAAGTGAATGAAAGCAGACCATGGAAGCCTTCACTAGGCAGGATGTTTTATAAATACCTAAGTGTGATTAAGAAGTCTGCTATAAATAGTCCAACAGCTCTTACACTAAGCTGCCAGCTAAAGGGCATCTGAAGGACATAATGGAAAGGAAATTTTGCTGAAAATATTGTATATAAGTCTCTCAACCTTACATTACATTAAATCAGTTTTAAATATCTATAGGCTATGTTATATCCCTAGCAATCTAAGTCAATTCCAAGTTCTTCAATGTAATGCTCTAGGGGGCACAGGAGTACTGCAAATGCACTGTGTACCTCCCCTTTCATACCCAAGGGTACACCCAATAGTCATGTTATGGCTAAGAAAGCAAGAGCTGAGAAGATAAGGTATCATCAAATTAGGTCATCCTTAAGTATGACCCTTGAAATCAGTTCTTTCTTATATCAGCAGTTATATATCATAGGTGGAGCCTGTAGCAATGCGTAGAGTTAAGGGTGCTGGTTGCTTTCCATTGGAAAAAAATGCTTTTGAGTGATTGTAAGTATATGATAACATAGTAATTTAAACTGAAATTTGATATGCTGTGCACCTGCCTGAAGTTCGGAGTTAATGAATCAAGCTAAAATATCTGATAATTCCATTCTCAGAAATAACAGACGGAAAAATTGTTGTGCTCTGTTAAACATTTCCTCCAAGTGTGGCATTGAAAAACAGTAACACTTCTAGGCTCTGAAGTACAGACCTGCCTTTTGACAGATAAGTTGCATCATGGCAGGCGATGGGGGATTTTTTTGTTGACCTAGTAAGCATTCAGCCCAGCTGTAAGCTTCTGACTAATGTTTTCACTTGCTCAGCAGAGATTTGGGTGTGGCTAGTGAATTCTCTGGGGATTAAGCCACCTTGCCAATGGTCCCTGCCCTCAGTGCTTCTCATGCCATGTTTCAGAAGGGTTCCTACCTGTCCTCCTGGCCATCTTTCCACCACTTTTGGATGGCTTTTAGTTTTCTGTTAAGCACTTGGTCTGCATAGTGGAAAACCCTGAAACGGTATGCCTGGAATGGAGGAGAATATGGAGAAGGGGTTACTGGAGTTAGGAGGGAAGTGCAGTGAAGGTGCTAAGGTGCAGAAGAGGTGGATAGGAAAGAAATAGAATAGAATAGAATAGAATAGAATAGAATAGAATAGAATAGAATATTTTGGTTGGAAGGGACCTACAATGATCATCTAGTCCAACTGTGAAGTGCAGATGTGTAAGTGTAAAGGAGAGAGTATCCAGGAGGTAGAGATGGGAGGTGGAAGGATGAAGTTTGTCGATAAGGGTGGATTATATAAGACTGGTGGGAATAGCATGACTAAATAGCTTAAGGCAGCCTTTTCACTCATGTACATTACTAGTGGCTCCCCTCTCCTTTTCCTTCTTTCCTCTTGATGTCCAGCTTAGAATCTGTGCTCTGGTTTGTGGAAATGCTGTGCATTCAGAGCTGTAAGTTAATAGTAATTGTGCCTTATCTCATGTAATATTTTCTCTAAAGAAGTATAGGGAGATACTAGATTTTAGGGATTACAGATTCGGCATGAAAAATAGGGGATAGTCTTAATTTTTCTGTACCTTTGGTCCTCAGATTTAGAAAAGGGATGACAATGACTAATGGGGTGAATGAAAACCTCAAACCTACTCAAACAAAACCCAAACCTACTCAATCACAAAACAAATCCACAAAAACCAACTCTCCTCCTCTCTTATTCCCTCCCTCCCAAAGCCCACAATATTCACAGAGAAGCTGTCAATTTATAATTCTTTCCTTATATGAACATATGTAAGAAATTTTAATTATTAAAATCATTACTATTATTGTAAGACTACAATGCTTTTTATTTCCAGTTCATTTTACTTGGTTCTGTTTCACAGAGAGAGGTCATAATTCTTATTTTTGCATTTGTCTTGTTGAAGGACATGTTTGTAAGGGGAAACATCTTGTCAAAAGCCTGCAGCGTAAATTGAGCACTAACTGGCTGTTGCAGTGAAGAGGCTGTGGTGGAAAGGGATTTTTTAAAAGGCAATATTAAGACCCTCATCATATTAAGTTCCTCAGTATTTAATTATTTTAGGTGATGTGTGGGTGAGCCAATAAATTTGTCTTTTATGCAATGTATTGTCTTCAAACATGGAATTGCATCAAAAACTTCTCTTGATGTTCAGTCAAGGTGCTTGGGTTGACCAGGATGAGGAATTCCTTATGTCTTGAAGAGCACCAAGTGACCAACAGTATGCAGCATGAGGCATTTCGGTTTCAAGTTTCTCAGTGCTTTCAGCAACTTTTCTTGTTTAATAGATTCTCAATTGTTTGATGATGATATTGCATGCTGCTTGTGAGTTTATCCATGATGCTTCTCCTTCAATACTGTGTCTTCCATT
Organism: Gavia stellata; assembly: GCF_030936135.1. NCBI lineage: Eukaryota > Metazoa > Chordata > Aves > Gaviiformes > Gaviidae > Gavia > Gavia stellata. Next base: position 20,901,955 of record NC_082595.1, read on the forward strand.
TTTACAAAAGCAGCAGGAGTTAATGAAATAGCTGAGCCAAAGCAACTGATAGGTGAATGTGTATGTATTTCTGACACTGTCAGTTATTGAAATGGAATTTGTTTCTTTTAGAAAGGATTTTTAGAAAGAATTTGTGTCTTTTAGAAACAAATGAGATATTTTCTCTTGTAAACTTTGAAGTACAGAGATGGACTGATAAATGTGAGTTGCTCTGCACTGTGAATGCTAAAGGGTAATGGCATTGCCTTTGCTAAGGGATAGGGTGAAATTGTACCACGCAGTCAAAGCAGGCGATAAGGACCTCTTGTGTAGCAATAACAATATAGTCATGATTGCTTAAAAAAACCCAGCAAAACAAAGCAACAAAAGCTCTTCACTGTCTATTACCGACTAAATTGAATAGCTATATTCCACAAGGTGGATATGCTTATTTCAGAAACAGAGCTTGAAGAGTGTGTTCCTATAATTCTAGATCTAGATGCAGTAGCACCACTAAGCACAAAACCAGATCTGTCATAAAGGGTAGTTTTTCAATACTGTCTTGATTGTTCTGAAGTTGAAGATTTCTAGACTTGAGCACTTAGAAGAGATTTCTTTTGTAGGTTTCTCTAGCCAACCTCGTTGTGGATGACCTGCTGAACAAGGATAAGGCGTTGCTGCAATGTACAGTGGCTCTCAGGTTTTGTTGTCTTTTCTGCAACTGGTAAGTTTGAGTTAATCAGCAGTTCCTTTACCATTTAAAAATCTTCAACAAGTATGTTTTTTTCCACAGTTGATGCAAATGAGTACAAGTGAACAAGAGTATGACATCAGCACTTTTTCAGAGCTCTTCATTACATCCTCTCTCAGATATGAAGTGGAATGATAGTTGGAAAAAAAGTTTTCAAGTCAGTGAACATATGTTTTATAATGCATTTATTTCTGTTTTACAGAAAGTACCTAGCTTTCTGAGACTTCTGTATTTTACTTGTCTCTCCTATTGTAAGTTCAACTACTTTCAGCTTTGTCTTGTATAAATCACCTCTGAGTACCCTTTTCACTCAAAATGTACATCAGAGAGAATGTTTTTCTGCCAATTTTGCATTATACATAAGTAGTGAAAAATGCTTGACGTAGTCCATTTGCATTGACTTTACAAGAGTGAAAACGATGGAGTCTAGTAACAGACCCAGAAAAGAGGAAAAAACCAAGCCTGTTTCCTTCCTTTCCCTAGAAAAAAACTGGACATTTTTTTTTAACAGTTTCTGTCAAAGTATTAAAAAATAATGCGCCGCTTCCTTGTAAACAATAGTACTTTAAGCTTGTGCTTGCACTCTAAAATGAGGCATGGATCACAAATGCCTAACCTGATAGGATTGGCAAGCAGGGTTATTCTATGTCCAACACACAGCATGTTTATCAGTCAGACTATATGTTATCCAGCAACTTCTCTGAGATCTGCTGCATTGCGTGCAAATACCTTGGGGTCCATGCTTCTACACCTACTGTGAGATGTGTGAATTTGGATCCATCTGTGCCTTTTATGTACTCTATGAAGTACCTAGTGCAAAGACAAGAGAGAGGCTATTGCTTCCATACTCATTAGTTGTGAGGACATTTGCTTATTATAGTCACAACACTTAATTTTTTTGTATGCCAGAGCCCCTTGGGGCCAAGATCTCTGTATATGTAACTCTGCTGGATTTATTACGCTTGTTTGAATCTGGGCCTTTCTCTGTTGCTAGTGTTCCAGTTTCATGTCTCTTTAATTGTATGAGAACACTATCCTGCTTTTTTATCTTATTTCTGCTTTTAATTATTGCTTAAGACAGTTAGTCAGACTCTAATAGAATAAATGTAAATGAATAGAATAGAACTATAATAGGATGATGTACTGTGTCCAGAATTCCATATAGGCTGTGTTGCAGTATAAACCCACAGCATTATATGAAGGCAGTATGGAAGTTCCTTATTTTAAGAGAGAAAGAAGAGGCTGGAAGGAAGGTCAAGCAGCTTGGAAGAATTCAGCATTAGTCCACTTCCCTCCCTTGCCTCTTCCCATTTCTGAAATGATAAAGAATACTTTGTAGTTCAGTTGAGATGGAATGCTATTTCAGTTTTCCTTTTCCCTTTAATAATGAGGCAGCTGATCTTTGGAGATGTATCTTTGTCTCCAGCCTCCCAAGATAATTGTGGTATGGTAATAATCCAAAATAGCAGTGAAACATTTTATGATACTATGTTGGAAAAATAAAGTATGTTAGGATATAAAGAATTCTAAGAATACTGAGCTATCTAAACAGACATGTTGGTACACATTAATTTTTGTTCTCTCTAACTAAAGTGACCTACAGCTTTATAATATAAACTGTCATGAATTAGTGGGACAATGTCAGACTTGTTAACTTGACAGAACATTAAACTCCCCCCAAACTGAGTTACTGTGCATATGGTTGAATCATGTTGGTAGAGCAGACTCCCCTCAATGCTTTGTATTACACCATAACTGCCCTGTCTGTTTACTGCCTTTGTGCTATCTTGACCAAGTGGCATTACTTCTTTGCAATACTGGCAACAGACTGGCCAATTTGCATTTTCATACTCCTGGAGGTGTATGGTCCTGCATTATAGAACTGTTACAGCAGGGCTGTATTTTGCACTGTGCAGTTGCTTGCATCCACACAGTCTGTTTGGGGACCACTGTGATAAGCTGGTCTGCAACCATTACTAAACAGGTGGCTGAGAAGGGTCATTTCAGAAATGATATCCAGTGCAGAAATGAGAGCAAATTGCTGAAATGAGTTTACAGAAGAGCTGAGGACTGAAACATGGTAGTGTGCTTGCCCTTATCCCCTGCTGTCAAGAGTTGGGACAGGTTTCTCCTTCCCCTAGGGTACCTCTGTGCTTCCCAAGAAGTACTGTACTTAGTAACAAGGAGATTGCCAACCCTGAAACTCAGTGGAAATAGGAAGACGATAAAGACGAGAATACTTCTCAAAGCCAACATGTCTTTTTTGTGCTAACCCAAGATATGAAGATGCCTGCATGGTTACTGAACTTGCAGGCTCCTTGGAGGAGTCTTTAGTCAGTGTGTCTTACTGTATTTTTGATTGTATTTTGCGGTGAAGAAGCATTGGTGATACTATGTCATAGGGTGGAGTTTTTCTTTGTTCTAGGTGTTCTGTGAATACAGTCACTTGGGATGTGTATCAGCTTCAGTGTTTTTAGGCTCTTAGTCGCATAGAGCAGAGGCCATCCCATTTTGCCTAGCCCTGGAGGCTGCACGTTCCAACTCCTCTGTTCTGCTGCAACGTGGGAGATCCATTGTAGTCAAAGGATCTTTGAATCCTGGGAACAGAATATGAATTGTGGGCAAGATGGACTTGTACTCCAAGACAGCCTTTCTTCTTCCCCCTCCCTTTGTTTTTTGTTAAGACTGTATGTTGTATCCTTCCACAGCACTGTTACGCTGTTGTGTGTGTTCATGTAGTATAAATCCACTGTTACTGATCCTTGTAAAGGAGGCCCCAGGCCAAGTCTCCCACTTTTTTTCTTGTCTTTTGTTCAAATAATAAGTCTTTTTAAACTGCCTATGTGTGTTCAAGCGATGATAAGAGATTTGACAATTTCACTTTTGCTGTATGTCTCCGTTTGGTTAACATGTCTATGTCTCATCTGCTTCTGAAGAGTGGCTCCTTATTTTGTACCACAGTTTGCACATGGTCTGTGGGAAATGAGAGAACTGAACGCAAAAAATATAGCTGTGCTTTGGCATGAAGATTGACCTGTAAAGCAGCTTTTTCATTCATCCTTGCTTATGCAACAGTACTTCTCTAGTCCACTAGAAAAGTAGGAAAGCAACCAAAGTAAAGTTAATGGCTTTTTCTGATGACACATAGACTTCTGGGAGAAACAGTCCATCTTCCATACACAGATTGACCTTCACCCTTGTGCAGTAAGCTGGTACAAAGCCCGTGCAACACTTAATTCCGTTTGAGCTAAGAGATTTGTGTCAACTTGAACAATTCACACTGTAGTGAGTTGCTACTCATGCATGTAGACCATCATGATTTTCCCCTTAAACTTTTATCTTGAATATACTATATCCATATGTTCTGTTGTAAGCAGACAAGCTTTTGGGTTTCAGACAAGAAGAATGGTAAAATTAGCATGTTGTGTTTCAAGTCAGACTAAATGATCTAATGACTCTGGCTGGCTTTAAATTTTATCAGCCTGTTGAAATAATTTTGCTTGAAATCAATGGGACTACTCATAAGCTTAAATTTAAGCACCTGTATAAACATTTGCATGAGTCAGGATGTTATTCAGCACATAGTTATAAGCTGGGTTTTTTAGACATTATCAAAGAAATTATTTTTTAGCACTGACATTTCTGTTGTAAGTGTTGAGCAGCTGCTTCTGTTTGTAGACCTATTTTGATGCTGTCCAATATTAAACTTTGATTTGGCTGGGTTTCTTTTTATGTCCCCTCTCCCCCAGTTCTGCTTTTTGAGTGAGACTACTGTAGACTGTACATGTGTTCTCAAAAACTCTTGCTTTGGCTGCCCCAAACAGACACACTGGTACTTCTAAGTCTCTGCTCATTTTTCCTGTAATGTTAGTGGGCTTGACTGTGACTTGGAGCACAAAGCTCCCTTGTAAGAGTGTCTGGTATAGTGGAATAGGGGCTTAGGGAGAAATTAAGATTCTTACAGTGAAGCAATTGCATGAGGAATAATAAATCCTACTAAACCTGAGCTAGCTTTGCATGAAAGCATGGCATGGTTTGTCTGTCACCCAAAGTGCATTATTTTTTAAGTCATGTGATTTTTCTTTAAGTCAGTCAGCTTTCCTGGAACAGTAAACCCACGCTGCCCACACAGTAGTGACAAATTCTCCTATATAATTTTGAGCTTGGAATCTTAATAATTGCAACCCTGTTAGTACTTGTGAACAATCAAAAGTGTTTATATACAAATAATCTTCTGCAGAGTAGTTAGACCCTAGCAGGTAGTAAGATTTTATAAGGTGCAGGGGTGTAAATTTCATTCTAAGGCCTTCTAGAATGATTGTATCTTCAGGACAAAACACTCAGTTTGCAAACTTAGAACTCATGAACTTGTGAACTCTTGCAGTTTTGAAACAAATCTTTTCGTGTGTGGTTTTTTTCGCCCTAAAACTGCTACTTCTGCGATTATGTGACTATGTAAGGCAGTTTCTATTTTTTAAACTAGGGTTACTAACTCTCACAATTACAGAGACAAGCTTGAAAACACTGGCCTTCAGTTCTCAAAGACAGAAAGCCTAACATTTCTAAGCCAGGTTTTTTTTAAGACAATCTGATTTATTTGGAAACATCATAGTACATTTTGAGCACCGCTAGCTGTAGTGCTGATACATTTTCCCTGATTCTAAGTTGCTTTGAGCCTGTCCTAGATGCTAAAATGGGAGAAGGGATTGAACAAAGAGTAGGGTAGCTTTGAGCTACTGTCATGTTCCCCATACAACATACTATAAGAAACAGAAACTAGTTGAGTAGCCAGTGGAGTAGGTTGTTCTTATCTTCAGAACAAAAAACTCTGTTCTCAATGAGCAACTCTCTTGGCTTCAGTGGGTTTGCGTCTGTGCCTCTCATCAGGATTTGTTCTGTTAATTCTTTGTTAAGGATATGAATTTATTAAGAGTATTAATGAGGCCATTTCTAAGTACCATCTATAATATCTTTTCCACAGATAAATGCAAAAGTGCATCGGTACATTATTTTATCACCTCTTCCTGTATAATTACATTGTAACTGGCTGATTTGCAAATTATCTTCTCCTTATAGCTAGGCAATGGTCTCTGTTTTACTACATTTATGCAGTGATACCAAGCTTTAAAATAATGTCGTGATGAGTGTTGCAGACCTGAATAAATCTGAATGATCCAGTGTCTGCTGTTCAGTTATATTGCAATAGCTGTGCAACTGACATCTCATGGAAATGATGACATTTGTTTAACAGAAGAAATTGCAGTGCTTCTTTGCTTGGGTGAGTATTTATCCACAGATTTGCCTCCATTCCTTCCCTCCATCCTATGAGTTTTACAAAAGCTTATCTAGTATAATGGTGGTTACACAGTTTGATTTTTACATTTTTTAATTAAAACCTTTTTTTTTGGTTTCTGTTCAGTCTTTGTGCGGGGGAATCAGTTACTGAAATTGAAAGCAAGGAATGTTACTTGAATGAGTGCATGCTATGCTAGTTACTCAAACTGCAGTCTGAAGAGCTTTCTCTTTCAAATATCTGTACAGGCTTCTATTTTTAATCCCATTACAGGTGTTTTGTTCTTCACAAGACCAGGCTTACAACCTCTTGGAAATAAGAATTACTGTAAATAATTGGGTACTTTGAAATCAAAGAAAAGCCTGATCCCTTCTATGAGCATTGACTAACATCTGTTTCATTGGAATTGCTGCTTGGCACCTCTGAATCAGATTTTCAGCTGACTGCTGCTGTTTACAATTGTGCTATTGCAGCTTTTCACCTACATGGATGACATCCTGTCTTGCTATCTTCACAATAACAGACTCTAAACATAATAGCATGCTACGGGGATACAGTAGAATGACAACACAGCACACTTCCTTTTTACTCACCAGCAACTTTTTACAATAAACCACTAATTCTAAGCAACATCTGAATAACAAATGAATAATCTGAATGGCATATGCATAGAGGTAATGTGTTAACACAAGTGAGACTAATACAAAGGTTATTCTCATAGATTGTTCAAAGACGATGAAAATCACAGGATGAAATCCTGAATCTAGTATTCTACAGCTTCTATCCTCCTGCCTTCAAATCACAACAGTATTGCCTTTGTTAGAAGAGCAAGGACATGTTGGAAATCAAAGAAATCAAACACAATCTTAAAATAACATTACATTTTTCCCTCTTAAAAGTCAGTCTTGGTGATGCTAATTCAATGAATTAATATGGTCTGTACACTGATATGTCTTAAAATGGAGCTTTTTACACACACAGTCATGATAGTATAACTCTGTCTATATTATCTGAAAATATGCAGATTAAAAATTTCCACTCCCATTCTACTGTCAGTTTAAATTAAACCTCAGAATGGCAACTACATCATACTGCAATGCAAAACCACAATGAATAATACATATTCATATCTATATAGAGTATATTTTTATGCACGTGCACATGCACACACACAAATCACCTGCCGTAATAAATTCTAAAGATATAGAAACTTTCAGGTGCTTTAATTTTGGCTAAGTTCCTACCTTCAAATGTTCCTCATGAGTATAAGACTAAATTCTCACAAAATTTCAATTATAAATTATATACATTTTGATATGTTTTATGTATTCTAAATTAACACATCTTGTGTAAATATGTATTACATATACTTCTCCCTCTCTCTGAATCTATATATTTAGTCTAATGCAGAGCTGACTTCATTATTTTTCTTTGGGGCATGTAGTTACCATCAGTATTTCTCTAGTATTTAATTGCAGACCATAAAATGAACATGACACAGCTGAGGAAAACAGCAAAGTTATCTTATGAATATATGGAAAAGGCTTCTTTTGCTTAAGGAAAGTTCTGAAGAATCCATAATTGAATTAGATTTCTTTATCTAAAAATCAGACATCCTGCCAAACCTTTATCTACAGATACAGTTCCTTCTCCAAAATTCATACTATTTTCATTTACCAGTCTGGCCACACCTGAAAAGACATGGAGAATGCAGCAAGCAGAAATGCCAGAATAAGGTGCTTACCTTAATGTGATAGGTATCTAACTTACAGCGCAATCCTTTTTTTTAAAGAGTTCTTCTCACAGTGTTGAGATGCTGAGATTATTTGCTGCCCAGCCGTGTCCTGTACATGACTCTCATGCTCAGCAGCCCTGGCAGGGCCCTGGAGAGACAAGCAGGATTGTGCTCTGTTCTCTCCCAGCAGCTTCACTGAAGCTGGGGCTCTTTTGAGCTCAATTAGTTCTAGATTGTTTGGCTAAATGGCAGCCACACTTCCTTCTATTCTTTCCCAACTTAGTTTTCCTGCCTCCAGTGGTGCTTTTTCCTTTCTTTGGACTATAAATAGGCCTGCCACAACACAGTCTATCGCAGTAAGGAAGGCAGGAAATGCATTTAAACAAAGGAAAGATCTTAGGGTTTTTTGCCCTCCCCCCAATATAAGTAAAATAATTTGATAAAGACTGCTCTGCAGACACAGTTCTCTTGCATGAGGAAAACAGTTGTTCAAAAACATGCTAGGATGTCATCTTTTGTACTCTACAAAAAAATAAGGAGACACAGTAGCACTAGGCCTTTTGACCTTGGTCTTTTGAGTAATTATCACTTCCTTAAGTATTTAATTTTGATTAAATATTTGAAATTGTGTGAGACTGGAGAGCTCGAACAAAGATTTTCTTTGGCTTAGAAGGGCAGACAAAGATGTCTAACATGTTTTAGGATGGCAAAATACATGTTATAGGAGGTGCAGATCTTGCATGCTTAAGAATGATGTTTAAAGTCTTTGAATTATCATTTCATCTGAGTACTTTCTTCCTCAGTGAAACTCACCCTGCAGCCTCAAGCTGGAGGCTAAGAGCTTGGAAGCGTTTAAGCAAACTTAAGTGCATTTACATGCAGGGAAGCAGAACTTTTGTGCATGTATTCAATGAGGACAGCTGTGCAGCTATAACCCTTGAATAGCAACTATATTAGAATCCTCAAATACATTTTATTGATTAATTTGGGATAAAGAATTATTTTGATGGACTTTGGATCAGTTTTCTGATCAGAAGCTTTCCAATTTTAGTTATTTTCAGCTTAGTAATTTTAATAATACATATTAAGCTTTCAAAGCCCTGTCAAGCTGTAAAAAATATTAACCATTTTTACATTATACTTGATTAAGATGATAACATAGAACTGTACTTACCTGGCTCTTTATCTGTTATCCCTATTCCCACTTTTTCTGCTGTCTGAGATACATGCCTTTCCTTCAATTTATACAAATTAGGTAATTTGCTGCAAAAAGACTTTCTGCTGATCTTTATGGTGGTAGCTTCATGTTAGAATAGCAGTGTGCTTATTGAAGATAGTTAAGACTGCAATGCATGGTTTGGAATTGGTGATTATTTTAGTGGGAAGGTAGAGACTTAAAAGAGAAATGTTGCTATCTGGACAAGCAATTTTTCTTCTGTGTAAGATTTGTATGTGAAATATACACATACAAGTCCTGCTGAAAGTGGTGAGAGTTAAGGACCTGTGGCATTTGAGAAATTTGGGAAATGTTAAACCTTTGGTTTTAGTCATATTACATAGGCAATGTTCATAACTTTTTGCTAGTATGGTGTTTATGTGTGAATTTTCAAATTTGTGTTAGCTTTAGGTAGACTAGATGATGCCAGAGCTGTTTCTATAAAAATCAAGAGCATCTTCAGGAGAGTACCTGTCTTGTTGAGAACTTTGCAAAGATCCTGTTTCTCATGACAAGAATGTGATTGCTTATGAAAAAAGAAGAGACATACAAGTGGTGGGTGAATACACACTTTTGTTGATTTCTTGCAAATTAATAATCACTCAAATCCAAAGTTTTCCTTGAAAGAACTTTTTTATAAAGTTAAACCAAAATGGAATGCTCCGAGCGAAACTCCTCTCAAAAGCAATAATTTAATTTATGGAAGGACCTGAAAGTTACAATGTTTATGATATTTTTTCTTGTGTTAATATTGGTTATTAGCAGACAGGCTTAAAGTCGTAGGAAGATGTCTATCTTTGCAGATCATGTACTACGAATCTGACAAAGAGGAATATAATTATTTGTAGTGAACAGTGGATCAAGTACTGACTTTAGCTGAAGCATGGAACCAGTTTTAGCAGAGAGGATTCTTTCATGGAGATGACTGAAGGCAAACTGCAGTCTTTCTGGCTCTTTCAGACCTTAGACTGAGGCTGAAGGACTGGCAATGTGTAAAAGTTGGTTGAATTAATTGTCATGGAACAGCTGTGGAATAGGTATAACTAACCCTGTTTCTGCAAAGTTGATCTCCACAGTGTAACAGCACTTTAATGCAAAGCTGCTTAGCAGTAGTCCACTTGTACATACCTTTATTCAAGTGTAGTTTAGTTTAAATCTTAAATCTTCTCAGTGAGTTGCTAGTGGTTACAGACTTGAATTTGCATCATGCATTCTCTGTGCACTGTGGTGCAGTTAGCACCAAGCACTGCCAGAACCCTGGAGAGGCTTAGTCTTTAATAGCTGCTTGCCTTGTCTCAGCACAGTGCCAGTACAGCCCAATTGCAGGAGCCTGCTTGCACTGGTTTTGCTGGTAGCCTTTCTTTCAAAAACACACATATTTTCTCAATGTCAGTCAAAACATCTCCAAACATTAAAAATAGATTGCAAAGTTGAAGCAGGATTACTCTCCTCTGTCATTCTGACTTTGCACACTGGAAGAAATTCTCACCCAGTGTGCAAACTTTTTCACTCTCAGTTTACTCTTGCAGTCTTGAGGAGACAGTTTGTCTTGAGAGAGGTCTTCAGAGTTTCCACTTCAGAGTTTCCTTTGGGGATCGATCAGGTAGCTGGTGGAGCCACAAGAGAGCTAGGAGCAGGGTGAGAAAGAGTTGCTGAGGGCAGATGCTTGTAAGGTGCAGTTAAATTTTTCTGTGTCAAAGCGGAAGAGATGTATTTTCTCTGACAGCCCGTTTTTTACTAGTCTTTCTTATACATTAGACTCTAAGACAAACATTGGCTGCATGAGCAGATGCAGAATAACACTGTGGTGCCCATAACTCGCGGGGAGTCCCCTGGAATTCAAAGCATCTTGTCACCATAGTTAATTTACACTCTGCACCCTGAAAACGCATGTGTGTATGCATTAAGGATGTAAGCAAACTCCTTCTTTTCAGTGAGTTCCTGTGTGCAGAGTCAGCTTGTTCATGTAAAAAGAATCGTCAATTCTTCACTACAGAAAACTTACAGTGAGTTATCCCATGGCAGCATGACAAAGCCGCAGCTTTTTGCTGGACACCTCAAAGGGGCTTCGTACAAATCGCTTTGATTTCTACCAGTAAGCCACAAAGCATGAATCTAGATGCTTTGATATGGTTTCCCCCCTAGTGCCGATTACTGTGTTAGTCCTAGCTCTGCATCTGACTTTTCACAATTAGAATAGTAAAAGTGGTATCCAAATTCCCATGAAATTTGAATATGGAAGCTTTTCAGAACAACTTCCAAAATAAAAAGCTGAACTATCTGAGCCGTCTCCTCTGCTTTTATGCTGCCCCTCCCTTGTGCTGCTGAGCACCATTGTGTTACGCCACTCTTTCCACTGACATCAGTGGGCATGGGTTTGACATAAACTCAGCGTGAGCAGGGCAGCACACTCCAGTTTGTCATGTCTATAATTCATTAAATAGCTTGTTCCTGTCCCTCTTCTCTCCTCAGTTGTCTCCTTCTTGCTTTCACATTTCATTGCCTCATGGAATATGTTGCAAGAAATTACATAACTTTCCCTGGTAAAGCTATACTGAGGAAGAAACAATAAACAGGTTCTTATCTCGTATAGCTCTTGTTTAGTCTACCTGACTTAACACCATGGAAATCACTTGTCTCAGTAGTATTGAGTAAATTATAAGGACACAGGCTTTCCTTTTGATTTCTGATCCTTTTAAACACAGATGGTCTTTCTGGACTGCAGTGCAGGCTGTGGGCCAGATCCCTAGCTTCTACAAATTGGTGTTGCTTCATCAACTTCAGTGAAGCAACACTGATTTGAGCTGTCTGGGGAGTCTGGCCAATTGGTTTGAATGGATCTGTGCCAGTTTATAGCAGCTGAGGAGCTGTGAGTTTAAGGGCCTTTCTAATTGTAGCTTATATTCACTGTATAGAAAATACATTGTTTTCTCCCCTCCGCCACTCAAGCAAATCATCAAAACATGGAAATATCCCAACAGATCTGCCGCTTGCAGCTATGGGGCAAGCTGAAGAACAGTTCATTGTGATCTTAAAAAAAAGAAGTCAAGGAAAACCGCAGGTCAGACTCAAGCTGTGAGTCAACATACATGTAGAAGATAATGTGCTGGTTGTCTGCCCTGTGTGTTTGTGGCCTCACGAGGGTAGCACAGTTGTGGTCTGTAATCCCTCATGCCATAAACTATATGTGTGTGTTTTAGATTGGTTGTGTGATAATGAAGGGAGGACACGAATAGAAGTCTAATTTGTTTTTCACCTTCTTGCTTACCAAAACACAATGTATATTTTTTCTCTGTACCTTAAACAAAGAACATGCATTAAACCTGATGGCAGCTTAACAGTGAAGATTAAAGTTAAAGCTTCATTTACAAAATGTTACAATTATTAATGCCCAAACCTTTTGTACATCCCCATCTCTTCCCTGTGATTGATTTCTGTACAAACAATCAGGAGTTTAAAGGTTTTACGGAGGTGATGACAGCAGGAAACATTATCTCCATGGTATTGATGAGGAAAGAGAGTAACTTGCCAAAGGTCTCACAGGAAGTAATACTTCTATCTGGAAAGCTTATTCTGTTGGTTGTTTCTGCTTTTCATCTTTTTCCCCCCTTGTATTTTACTTGTCTCCTGTTCCCTTTTCAGTCACATCTTTGTGTTCAAGGTTCTTTGCATTCTACTTCTGTCCTGCTTAGGGTGTGTGTAATTTAGTCTAACAGAGTGGATCTTTGCTTCCAGCCAGCTCACAATTTAATCTTCTGTTCCCACTTCTAAAATTTTCATGCAAACACCCTTATGTTTTCTCCCCCACTTGTGAGAAGCTGCTATAAACAACTGCAACATTACCTCACTGTTTTTCTGCAAAACTCCCATTTGTCCCACTGTCCCCAAGAATGTCAACAGTTTTGCTGCAGGGTGGGAGATGGTGTTTTGTTCCAGGAAGGTAAAAGGGGCTATTTAAAATTTCAACAGGTTCTTGAACTGTCAGAAATTATCTCCAACAAGTCCTTCTTCAGGTGTTGCCCATCTTTGTGGGTGGCTTCTCTGCTCTCCTGGCTCCTCAGGATGCCATGTCAGAAGTCCCCATTCCTGGCTGCATTCCTTGTTCATACAGGGTGGGCAGGTGCTCTCACTATTACTAGCATTATCTCATTATTTCCTTGTATACTTTTTCCACCTGTATCCATCTTATTTTCTCATTTTATACCTCTGTTGAGAGAAAGCCTTTTTTACAGCACTTGGCACAACAAGGTGCCCATTTTTGACTCCCATGCACTATGACTCAAAGGTAATAGTAATGGATAGAAGACCTCAGGCATTATAGTCCTGCACTTTAGCCCTTAGATGTTTGACCTCAAAAGCCCACTTTTCTACTCTTGTATTTATTTTAACATGTGTCTTAGAATTGAAGTTTCCAAGAAAAAAAATGAGAAAACATATAGCAGTGACAAATTGTTTCCTCCTTCGTGTGTAATGTACTAATAAAAGAGCTGTTTTACAGGTAACGCATCTCTAGGAAAAAGACTTCCCAACAGGAATCTGCTAACTTTTTCATGGTTGCTAGAAGCTGGGTGCACACCATTTTACTTACCCTCGTAGCCAGCTGTAGATTACGAAAGAAAGTATTTTAAAATGGCTAAAATCCATCTGCTTTTTGTTAGGGTGATGGAGTTAGGTTCTCATTTACACTAGTTTCCCCTTGCTCTAATTCATTGATCAAGATGAGTTACTTTCCCCATGTATCAGTGTGAATTTATTCTCCTGTAATTTCCTTTGCCATTATTCCCAGGGGTTTCCATTTGCTGACCAATTTCTGGATTTCAAGATGTTGCTTTCCTCTATCTGCCAGAACAGGGGAGACAGGTTAAGTTGTGGTAAATGCTGTTGTGTCATCTTATGGAAGACACTGTAGTTCAAGCCCCTTTGCTGCCATTTGAGGTAGGCCAGTCTGTACTAAATGGCTTTTTGGGGTATAGCTACACAGTTCTCTGTTGGAGTCTAGGTCATACTGACAAACATGTGCTCTTCTGCTAGAACGGTGAATTGAACACCATAAATCACACTGGAACACAGACCCCTTTTCTGGCACGTGCACTGGGAAGGGAGGCAACTGATTTGCCCTGCCACAAGGTGACATCTCTTCAGTGACAAATCTCTGTTGCTTGCACCTGTCTTGAGAGCAGCTGACTGCCGCAGCCTCCTCTTCTAAAAGAAAGGGGAAGAGTCGCTCCTTCAAGGTTCTTGTCATGTGCTGTGATAGTGTGTCACCTCCTGGCTGACAGTAATCGGGCCTTTGAGAGACCCCAACGGACAGGAATAGCAGCACGCCCAGTGAGACTCCCCAGCCATGAGGTTTCTCTAGTGACTTCAAGGGGACAAGGATCACACAGTGGATATCTGTTTTGTTGTGTTGGGAGGATGAGTGTCCATTTGTGTGTTGAGTTTTTTCCCCCCTGCATTTGTAGGAATTGTTCCAGTGCAGTTGATGCTTTCCCTATCTCCTTGACCTGTATGTATGAGCTAGCTTTACATGAGCTAGACCAGCAGCTCACAGTCTGGGGTAGGAGTTTTGTTGTGCAGGGCGATTAAATAGTTTATTTCTCATGCATCGGGAAGAGTCCTCAGAGTGTTAGTCAGCTGGGCTTTTTAGGTGACAGGTTTTACCTTAGGCTAATGGGTGTTTTAAAAATAGCCATTGTTAGACTCTAATTGCTCTGTGGCAACCTTTAAACTTCTAGCATGCTTTTACTCTGATTTTGGGTTCAGGCTTTTTGGTTGCTGCTGTGTTCTTCTTTTTCTGAGGCTTCACATTTCACATTTCTCCCATTGCAGAAACACAGTTTCTGTCGTCTTGGAGCTTCTTTCTTAAGACCACCGTTTCCCTCTGAGTTGTGAATTTTCTTATCACTCCTTAAACGTGAACAATGTGGCACTTTAGATGCTGTGCTGACCTCTAGTGACAAAGGCAGGAGAAAAAGTATGTCTGCTGTTAAAACCCATGAACGGCAGGCTTCCCTGGAGCTCCCCTCTTTTCTGCAGTTTTCAGCCCAAATTATAAGGGCTTAATCTCTCCTGTATCTCCAGGTCTTATGATATTTGCTTATATTTCTGTTCAGTTGTTGAACAGCTGGTGCTGGATTCAGAGCTTCTGCTGGTTGTGCAATGGGAGAACTCTATTAACAATTGTTAATATTTATTAATTATAAAATTAATACATTTTGCAAGGTGCCAATACTTCATCCCATTTATGATCCTACAAGAGAATGCTTTATATAAAGATAACTTAAACCCCAAAACCCAGAGTTTAAAAAGTTCGGCTCGACTCTATTTGCCCTTTAATTACAAGTACATTTTAGTTCATGTTTCATGTTGCCAACAGGGGAGTTGGAAGGGTTCTGTGAGATACTACTTGTTCTGAAACATATAAAAAATTTATCATTAGCAAATTCCTCCAGCATTGCTAGTTCTTTTTCAAAAGGTTTTAAACACTTTATTCCTCAGAGTTTTGAATTGTTTTATTTTTTGAAATGTTGAAGCGTTAGAAAACTGCTGTGGTTCTTTATATATTGGGACCACAGTTACTCCCTGTGTGAGTCACTGAAGTCAGTGGAGTTGCACCAAAATTAGGTGGGAAAATGTTGTGATATATAGTGATATTAACAGATACTGTCAATTACACTTGCACAAAAAAATGAAGAGTTGACAGTGGAAGTCACAGATAACTAAAACAGAGACATTAGAAGTATAAGGGAATTGTAGTGAGAGAGAGCTGCTGCAGGGACCTTTTGTTTTGCTTGGTCTGCCCTGGAGGCTGGTAGACCATGTGCAAGGAGCTCTTACTCAAGGCCGTTGCCCTTGAGCCCTGTATGCTGCTGAGTCTCTTGGAGCTGTTTTGAGTTAGGTGTTTAGACAGGGAAAATACCTATAGTGTTAGATTTTCCTAGATTATCTTCCTTTTGGTACACATTTGCAAGTGTTTGTTTAGGTCTAGTATGTGGTAAATGTAATGTTTTTACCAAACACTCAAACATAAACCAAGTTTTACAGGATGAAGTAAGGGCCAGCTTGGCTAAAAATAGTTACTGCTGCCTTCTGATGGAATAACTCAATACCAGAACTGTTACCAGATGTGAAATTAATATATATATGTCTGGATGCACTATGTGTTGTTTCATTCAATAGTGAAACCCTCAAAAGCTCCCTGTCATCTGCTTTGTTTTATATTGAATGCATTGAAATGAACTAACATTGCAATGAGTAATATAGTTAATGTAGTTCCTTTTTTTTTCTTTTCAGCTTAAGGGAATTTTAAAATAATAATTCTCTCTTTTTATTTAGTTTTTGGAAAAAAATTACATCTAAGCATGAGCAAATGGGAATGAAAATGCCATGTTCATTCAGCTCACTGTTGTGCAAATCAAAGGATTTCCCTTTCCTGTTTTATTTTTGAAACTTCCTTATTCCATGTTTTCTATTCAGCTCAGTTTGGTGATGCTGCACGCCAAAGAAAAATACATTCATTGCTAAAAGCATACTTGAAATTTCTTGCTTATAGTAAAAGAAGGAAAGTAAACATGTCACAACTCTCTGGGTAGTTTTGGGAAGAATACAAAGTTGACTTGGTGGTGGTATCTTCTATTTCTGTGAGGAGAGAGACCGCTGTGATGGATGTGATCAGTTAACTTGGCGGAAGATTTTTCTAAGTACCGGATAGTAGCTATCAGTTTCACCACATGCCAAATCCGTATTTAGAGACTGAAAACTACTTTGTGGAGTCCAATGCCAATTAACAGGAAGGAGTGGATGCATGGGATGCTGAGGCTTTGGGTCATGAGCAAATGACAGGATGTGCTCGAGGTGAAAAGCAGAAGAAGGACTGGCCCTGGAAAGGGGTATCAAATGGGACAGAAAGTGGGGAATGCCCTTGTGGCCAGAGCTGAGCTGGATGGCTGCCTGCAGCAAGAAGGGGAGGTGTGGATCTTGAGAATGGTGCCCACTCACAAAGTGACACGAACCATTTAGATGACAGGAAAGTTTATTTCAGTTTTAGCTGGAAACAGACTATATGCTGCGGGGATTTCAGAACAGGTCCTACCCACCCTTTCGGGCAGTTACCTTCTGGATGAGAAGTGGCAGAAATTAAACTTTTCATGTGAAAGAAATAAAAAATCTGCTTAGCTGTACTCAAAACTTTTCTGCCAAAGACATTCCTCATCAAACACACATCGTGGGATTTTTCAAAAGAGCTTGGCACAGCCTTTGCTCTGCTCCCACTGGAATCCATGGAGGTGCCACAGGTTTCGGTGGGAGGAGAGCTAAATCAATATGGAGTGCTTTGGAAAATCCAGCCCAGAATGGATCCTGGCAGCATAAGTAGATAGGGATTGGAGGTGATGTTGAAATTGTCACGTAGAAATTTTCCACGCTGGCTAGCAGTATCTTCTCCATCCCCCTTGGTTCAGAGCTAATGGAAAGCAGCGTGTGGTGAAGCATGACTTGTGGGGAAGGGAAAGTCAGTGTAGAAAGAAATAAGAATATCCTAATTTCCTCCCTCCTTTGTGTCTTTTGTCAGGACAAAAACTACTGCAGAACTTCCCTTCCACCTGAGGTTGTCACTTAACTCTTCAAGAACATATTGGTCGATAGCAAGCAACAGTGCACATTGTGCGTAGTGCTCTTTCTGGATGGGATTCTCTTGAGACGGGCTGAACAGATTGGTGTTCTGTTTTCTCCAAAGTGAAAGGCACGCTCCTGGCATGTGCTTAGGTATGGGAGAAGAAGGGAAAGGGGGTCACATCCCCTCTGTCAGGTCTCACATAAGGGCAGGGAGCAGAGGCTGCTTCTGTCAGGTCACAGCCACCTCTCATGGAAAAATGTAGTTTGGAAGGGATCTCTGGAGGCCCCTAGTGCAATGTCCTGCTTCAGGCAGGGCAAATGTCAAAGTTCAGTGAGGTGGCTCAGCTGCTGAGGCACAGAGGTATCTTTCCAGCTTTACAGCTTGACAGGGAGAAGAGCAAAGCCATCACAGGCCCCAGATACAGCTGAGACAGAACATGCAGCCTGAAGACTTCCATTAAGAGTCTCTGAGTCAAAATACGTATCTGGTGATTCAGTGGTCTTGAAGGAAAGCTGACATGGCTGACATTCTGCATTTCTTTTGTTTACACCATTCTTTCCCCACCAGATAATAAAATCACTTATTAATGCAGGTCATCACAGGATAATCCTGTTTCAACACGTTCTCTTTTTGCTACATGGGTTCTCAAATGGTAAAGGTTGGCGGGGGTGGTGTTGTGTTGGGGTTCAAGATCTTTCACAGCTTGGTGTGCAAACACAGCCTGTGCCAGCTGTAGAGGTGGTGCCCCAGGAGGGTCCGAATTTTCTAGTTCTCCTGCTGTGTAAGGTTATTCCTGCAGGTGAATACAGTGACTGTAGCCTGGTCTGTGGCATTATCCCAAAGAAGACTATTACTCTCTCCCAAGCTGACATGGTCACTCATTGGGAAGTCTTCAGCAAATGGCTGATTTTCCTCATTCGCTCACTCTTAGTTATTCTGCTTCTCTTTTGAATACACCACTTAGCTTCCCTAGGTAAATTTCAGATCTTCTGATAGAAAAAGCTATATAAATACCAAATAATGATCTCAGAAGTGAGCAGTAGCTTCTGTGACACATAGCATTTTACCTATTCTTTGCTTGAATTTCTCCTTGATAGCTCTTTTGGCCTGCTTGGTGTTAGCAAAGTACCCAGCAAGTACAAACTACTCTTCAAAGTGGGTAGCATTATTAAAAGAACAATACTGTAGTCTCTTCTAGAGGCAGAAGTGGGGTTTTTAAGTTTGCTGGCACTTTGAAGGAATGCACTGTGGTTCAACTGCTGGCCAGATAAGGCCCGTGACATGCTCTAATGGGTTCTGTCACCTTTCCTTTTGAGAAGTTAGGAAAGAGTGCGAAAGCCAGGAGCCCCTCTGCTGTCATATGGACATCACTCAAGGGGCAGTGAGGAACCCAAAACTCAGATTCAAACCCCCATGAGGGTAAGGATCACTATGAACTAGTAGGTCATGACAATCACTTTGGCGCTGTTAGTGTTTGCGGACTTCTCTTAGTCAGGAATTTATTTGAGTGTGTCAGTTGCCACGGACTAGCTGAATATTTGTTATGACTGCCGGTTTTGTCTCTTGGGTTGAAATGATTTGTCCAGCTGTGACTGTTTTTTCCCAAGGAATGTTAGTGCTCACTTTGCATAGTTTTAACATTGGCTAATTTTTCATTGACTAGCATCCCAACATGAAAGTATCTATTCATATCACCTGTATTTCTAGCTGAAATGTGTGTAACTCCAGTTCTGTAGTAACTTCATTCTCATTAACACAGCAGCATTATAAGGGAACTAACAGAATTCAGTTCTACCATGTCAGCAATTTTATTTTTTGTAGCAAGGAAATGGCTGGCTGAAAAAGGACTAATATTTTTTTTAAAGGGTCCATATGGATATAGAAAGTATTGGTGCCATTTGGTATAAATTGTAATCAGTTCCAGACTCTGCTGCACTCAGAAACTTGAATCATGGAATTGTATGTGGTGGTTTCTGTATTTTTAGGGCTCTCACCTAAACCGCAGCTCTTGTAACAAGTAAATGGTTACATCCATGGTGTCCAATCCCTCGTCTTAATGATGTTAAGAAAATGTTTGTTTAACTACGAATCAAAACTGTATTCCTAAGCCCTGCAGCTTTTCAGGTGAAATGACAGAACCAGCCTTGCTACACTGGGGCAAAGTAGGTGGGCTCCAGAGGCTGGTCAGATCGGCTGAATTTCACTTAATTCCTTCAATTGTGGTTCCTTTGTTAAAACATTTCTGAAGGCCTGGAGCCAGGCAACGTGGAATACTAAGCACTGGGATGTCAGTGGAGTTCAGGCTGTTTGGTCTGCTTTTGGATCCCTGTGTGTGTTTTAAGGCATATTAGAGGTAAGAAGAGGCAAAAAGGAAAGGCAGAAGCATGCACAAAGTATGTTGTTTGCTTATATAGCGTCTGTAATAGAAGAGTGCAGCTGTGATGAGGACATGGCTATTGAACCAGAAGAATGTTTTCAAGCTTCACTCAGGGCTTGGGTCAACTGCTGTCCTCTTGAATGAGGCAGCGGAGATGGAAGGTGGCTGGACACACCAAAACCTCTTTTGTGAATTGCTAGTAACAGAAACTGATAGGCCAAGAGGCCACTTAGGCTTAGGTTTGTTTGCCTGTTGGTTTGTTTTCTGTGGAACCAGAGCCAGTGTATGCCATCTCTCTGAACCTACTGGTAGCTTTTAACCCTGTGACCAATTTCAACCATGTGTGTAAGGCAAACGAGACGGAAAGGCCAGTACAATCTGAGTTCTGGGAAGTTTGATGAACAGCTAGAGACAAGTGACCCAACTAACCCTCCCTGCTGAGAGCATGGACAAGATTTGGTTTGGCAGCAGTTGTGTCAATGCATGTGTATCTGTCACCCTGTCCTGGCACAAACAGCTGCAGATGGGTGCTGCCTGTGCTTGTTGAGAGTAACAGAGATGCAAAGAGCTGGAGCTGGAGTTAGTCTGCTGAGGAAAGAGTTACAAGGACAAGTTTTAGGAATTCAGGCTTCAGTTTAGTTTTGTTGCTCATGGAACAGCTTGGGTTGGGGTTGGTTTTTTTGTCTGAAATAACACAAAGTAAGGGGGTTGGAGTGTGTATTGTCTGAGAATGGCAAAGTCCTAGGCTATTCTAAACTTGTTGTTTTAAAAAGATGTAATAAATCAGCAAGGAGCCAATCTTGTGGCTCAGAATTACATGTTCAGTACAGTGTTGCCAAGCTAAGATTTCTAAGGGTACTGAAGTTTGAGTGCTATTTCCTCAGCTGTCATACTGGTGTACTCCCAGGAAAAGTGGAGACTTGTACTGCCATTTTAAATCCCTAGCTGGGGAAGGGAGTACTGGGATGTCAAAAATCTGAGGCTGTGGTGCTGATTGCAATGGCAGCTTTGAGGCCTAGGCCATCTTTCAGAGGTGAACACAGCCAGTTTCTGAAGCAGGAGGAGGCCATCTGGAGGTGGGAGTAGGGGGAGCACTGTCTTGTCTATGACTTTTCATGATAGCTGAAAACAGACCAGAGCTCATCTTGAATCCGGTGAAACGTTATAACTGTGACTTTGTTTTTATTAAGATCGCAGGATTAACCTTAAGCAGGACAAGTAAGAGCTCTTCAGTTACAGAATTCCCTAGTAAGACCAGACCTTCCTTCCTTCCTCCTTAACCACAGCAGGTAAGCAAGAATGAATTATATATTTTTTTTTGTAATTGTAGAACAGCTGTAGTCTACCTCTTTTGACTGAGAAGAGCGACTGGCCCTCCACCCCTCTCCTGCTTAATTCTAGAAAAGTCAAGGGAGTGGGGCACTTTACAAAGAGTCTCTTCCTTAAAGATCCCTCCCCCCACAATTTCATTCAGAAGTTTTTCTTGCATTTTAAGATACCATCAGATCTTAAACGTACAATATCTTCACTAGTCCTAGTGTCAAATTCCAGCAGATAGAGGAGGTGCCCTTGGAAGGATAGATGCTTCTACACGTTAACAGGCACATGGGCTTTAATGAAATCTACTGAGTGTGCAGTACTGAAAGGAATACAACTTAAAATATTTTTGGTTCAGTGGCTGACCTAAATATTGGAAAAGAAATTTGATTCAGAACCAAAACAAGTATTTCTTTTTTTGTGAAACAAGAAATAAAAATCTGATTTTCGGACAACTGGACCCAATTTGACCCAGTTTTTAAAGTCTCATGTTATCCTTTTCCTTTTAATGCAGGGCAGGTCTAAAAGACACAGCAAAAATGTTTCATTTGGAAAATGTCAAAAGGACCTGTTTTGGGATTTCCAAAGCAAACTCTTTCACTCTGGAGAAGGTCAAAGTGAAACATCTGTCAGTCTCCTAATCACTTTCTCTCCTTCCACTGAAAAATAGAGCTGATGGGAAGGTACAGTTCATCAAGAAAAGGAAATTCTCCCCTTTCTCTTCAGTATTTTCTGAAAACCAGGCCATCATACTGAAGAGCCTTATTTGCAGATTTAGTGGGAAACATGCCTAAACCAGGAAAGAAGAAAAATTCCATGGGAATCAGCTTCCAAGTCAAACAGTTTCTGTAGGTCTGTGTTTGAAATCTTCCCTCTGGAAGCCTAACTTCAGGCATCAACTAATTCAGATTCTGGTCTTATTAAAACAGCATGAGAAGGAAAAACCAGCCAGGCAACTCCCTATAACTATTGTAACATAAATTAATTCTAGTGCTGTAAACACCTGAGGGGTTGATTTTTGTAACATAAACACCAATAAAAGAAAAAAATTGCCTACAATTAGTAAATAGCTTTTTCTAAAAAAAAGGTGATTTTATTGAGTTTTAATATACAGCTTTAATATGTTAGGGTAATCATACAAGATCTCTCTTGTGTTCAATTTACACATTACAATACAGACGTGAGCTAAAATCTTTTGTTTTAATGTACAAAAGGAATCCAATGTTGTCCACTAGCAGCTTTGAACTCGGCAAGAAAGGTTCTAAAGACTTTAAGTGCAGTAACAACCATACAGAATACAAAATGAATATAAGGACTTTTCACCAAGGTATATAAACATTTGAAAACAAATGGCGCCTGCTCCACAGGGCAGACAACTAGCAGATTTAAAAAAAAGTCACTGACCAATGTTCCAGAGAAGGAGGAGCATTACCCTGTGTAACAGTTCTTATAAAATGGCCTAAGAATATCTGTATCATAGAATTTGTATTGATCAGAAAAAAGGTCTGAAAAGAAACAGTAGGCAAGGAACTGAACAATCAAAAAATGACATAGTAATATAAAATACTTCCATCACTATTTAAATGCCAAATTAATCAAGCAATAGTAAAAAAAACCAAAAAAACCAAAAAAACAAAGCTCTTCTGCTTAAAATAACAGCACTGTTTTTGCTTATTTTTGAAGATACTTTTTTTCTTATGAACACACTATATAGTTGATTGTTTCTTTCATACAGAGTAACGTGTCCATTTGGTCTGTCACTTCAGTGAAGCTGATATACAACCAGCCCATCATGTCTCATCTTTGACACATTTTAATGCTTTTCTCCCCTTACATTTGCTACTCCGGTGCCTTCTCTTCTCAAGTTAAATACTTTTCTTCCTTTTCTTTATACAGTGCAGAGTATATGGGCTTAGGATATGGAGATTTTCCTCTACTCCAGTTCACTGTCTAGTTCTGAGTTCAGTGGTGTGCAGTAGTTTGGCTTGTCTGAAGGTACGTACCCTGGGAGACACAAACACTTGTACGAACCTTCTGTGTTAATGCATTTGGCATTCTTGCAGAGCGACATCCTGTTGTTCAGCTCGTTGCACTCATTCACATCTGCAAAAAGGGGACATCAAAACACATGCACTTAAGTCTGGTATGTAGGTAGAACTCATTTTTTTCCAGCATTGTCAGGAGCAGAGTATGCTGAATGAATACATTAAGAAATATATTTTCAGTTCAGATCAGGTGGAATTAGGCTGGGTCAAAAGCTGTAACAGAGGAGTATGTTATTGGGAAGAGGTAGAAGTTATCACAGGAAATCAATAGTGTATTAAATGGCCTTAAACTGTTAGATGACCAACTCCAAATTCAGCCTAAGCTGCAAAACAAAAATTTAATAACCACTTACAGGTTTTTATGTGATGACTGAAAAGTGGCTTATAAGAAAGAAGTTCCAAGTTCTTAGTATAATATCTGTATTTTAAAAAATCAAATACTTTAGGAGCTGTTGGTGTTGTCAACTAAATAGTTTTGAACAGCAAACTACCTGCACTCAATATTGTGCAGCACTAGTCTGAAATACACAGGAGCTACATCTTTTCTTGCTAAGGAGACCAGCTTGCTATAAAGTCCTAAAGATTACAAGGCATGCAGGCAGCTTATCATGATACAGCTGGGAGACATCAGCTGTGGGTTACGAAGCATAATGCTAAGCAAGGTTTGTACAGACCTTACACTGAAATACCCATGCACGGTCTCTATAAGACTTCTACACTAAGGGGTGTTGTTTTGCTTCATCTTCTCACTGACACTTGCCATTCCTGTGTTTTGTTGTTTTAATTGAAGACATAGTCATTAGATGTCCTGGTTAGTAGTTGTACAGATTTACTAGTTTGAGAGTGAGAGGAATAGTCTGGTCTGTTGACTGTTGAAATCAGTGAGAATCAGGGGCCAACCCCACCGTGTGGTTATCTGCATATTTAGGTGATTCAGCCACTCTAAAAATCTGCTCCTAAAATTACTCTTTTGCTCTGGATCCAGTTCCATCCTCTTAGCTCACTGAAGCCTTTGAAAAACATTTGTTCTGTATATCAGTGTTAAATTATTGATGTAAGTTTAAGCTTCATTATACAATTGTGTGTCTGCTCATTTCTAGGCTCTTAATGGAACACAGCTGTAATGACCAAGATGAACTGAGGAACACCAACATAGTTTTTTCTGTAACAATATTTACTGGCCTTTGCAGTAAATCAAAGAAAGTTGGCACCTTTAATACAATTCAGGTGATCATCTGTAACCCCTTTGTTTTAGCCCCTCCTTAGGTCAAGTGACTGAGTAAACTGACAGACTAACAGAAGAAGATGAAGTAACATGCTGCCCTCACCAACACAAGTCATTTTGGCCATGTCCAGGTGATAACCATCAAAGCAGTCACAGGTGTAGCCTTCCTGGACTCTTACACATCGGCCATTTTCACATCCATTCAGAATACCACATTCCTCTGCTTGTAACTCCTCAAAGCTGTTCAGAAAACCTGGGTGGAGAAAGAATTGCAAACAACTAAGTTACAGAGCTGTTGAATCAGTATACCCAAATGTATAGTGAGAGTCTGAAATTCTCTCAGAAGTTTACTGGAATGTGGCTTGACTTTGCAGAAAATAGGTCAGCTTTAGCAGATCTACACCATCTGGAGTTTTAAATGCACTAGAAAAGTGCTGTGATATGTTTCAAGATGAAAACTGCATAACTTTGTTTTTAAATTTTTAATTTGTGTTAAAAATGTGATTTTTTTTTTGTAAAGGAAACTGCATAATTTGACAGTATATTTTTTTAAAGGATAAATCAGTGTTTTCTAAATAGCACCTTTTATTTGAATTGGTATGTGTATCAACATTTATGGAAACAAAGGTAAGAAGTGGTAATGCAGTTTGGTGTAAAAGTTCCTTAAAACAGTATTTTAGAAAAAGAAGATGTGTGTAGGGGGAAAGAGATGCATTCTAATTTATCTAGAAGAAAACGTATTTAAAAAAAAAATCAATCTCAACTGCCTTAAGGAAAGAAGAAATCAGCAACTGCTTTCCTGTTGTGGTTTTGGTTAACAACCCTTTGGCTGGTACTTCAGCGACTGGTGCCAGTACAAATACCTATAATCTACCAATTGCTCCTTGTCATAATTCTAGATGGTTAGTAGTCAAAGCTGAAGAATTGCCTTTGTATTCAGTGGTTTGCACAATGCCTTTTGTGCTCTGTATCTTAGGGCTTTTTTGACAGTTATGCTTCTATGTATAAGGAAGGATTTATACTTAAAAAATTATTTGACATTTTCACCTGTTCAGAGATTCTCTCTAGGACTGAATCGCTCCTATTAGTCCTGCACAAGTTTTTTAACTAGCTTTCTATCCGTGGAGCAATGATGTAACAGGACTGCAGATGGCAGCCCATCACATCAAAAAGACTTCTGAGGAAAAAGTTGAGAGCATTTTGGAGTCGTAGGTTTACCAGCATAATGAATATATAACATATAAATGGAGGGGAAGTTGGAGCTGGAGTGGAGTGGAGTGGGATACATCTCTCCATCTGCCCCATAACTAATATAATTAATATAGTGACTCCACAAAAAAACTATTGGTTTATCTAAAATCTGTTTACTGATTTATATTGTTGCAACAGTTGCGATACGTAGATTTGCAATGCTACCTAGGAGTATGAATTTCTCCCCTTCCTTCTGCTTGTTCTTCTTTTTATATTTACTCCATCCTGTCTTGGTTCTTGAGGCCCTCTTTTCTCTCGTCCTTCTTTGCCTGTCCTACTCTGCTCTTTCTGTATCGTCCTCCATTTAACTTCTGTACTGTCATTTTCACTCCCCCCCACCTCTTTGACTACATACATTGTTTCTATCCTGGATTTTCTCTGGCATGGTGGGATTCTTAGTAAGGATCATGCTGGTCAGTCATACACTGAATAAATTCTGGAGACATTGAACACATAATGTGAAATAAGTACTTGCTGACATATGCCACATCTCAAGAACATATACAATACATAGGATGTATACAAGTGTACATTAAGTGGGAAACATCACAATCATTTCCGTGAAACTAGTAAATCATATCTCAGTTCAACAGTCCTGAGGATACTGAGCAGACTGTCATGATGTATGGTTACAATGTAGTAAGAAACTTGACCAATTTTCATTATGTTCTCAAGTCCTCTAATAGAGCTTGCAGAGTGCTCATGAGGGTCCTTAGGAAATGAAAGTAGTTGCTAAATTAGAAAATAAACAGGGCCAAGAAAGGGAAAGGTGCTCCCCCTATGCCCCCCCAAATACATAATTTTTTTTAAATAAAGAAAAGGCATAATTTATTTGACATATAGAATATATGTACATACATATGCATGTACATAGACATATGTACACACATACGTACATATTTTTTTCCCCTCTCTCCCTCAAGTACAATATGTTGTAATTTTAACTAGCTAAAACCAAAATACTTATCGCTCACAGCAAGTTCTACTTCACAAAACATTCTACTTCAAAACAGCTGGATGGGACCTGTGTTGTAATTCTAATATGCATATTTGGTTCTGTAGAAATTGATTACACACAGGTGACAAATATTACATTGAAGTACATGGCCCTGCCATGGGATGGGAGGTATCGTCATATTTCTCATACAGACCGCAGCAGGATTGTGACTTGAAGTCTTTGATGCCCTAAACATGTGGCAACTCTATCTGTCACGGAATACGCCTCTGATCAGGACAGAGTCATACAGCTGCACGTTTTGGGGTTTCTTATGCATTTGCTTATGCATTTGCCACTATCCGATTCAGTGATAGCATCGTAGCAAGAAACATGAGCTCTTAAGCCTCTGTCCCTAAGACAGTGGACTCAGCTGTGGATTCAAAACTGTCCACAATTTTATCAAATTTATTCACCACTGCTTATAACTTGCAAAGTGCTTCTTTCCCACTCAGTATTTTATCTGTCACATTGGCTATCCAGTCATCTTTCTGGGCTTTTCGTTGTGCTTGGTAGTTATCATCTGTGTTACATTTCAATTAGACATCAACACTCAGTACTATTTAATTAAAATCATCTGGATATAAAGAAATAAGACATTTTACATTTCTGTGTAGAGCTAAAAGGTCAGTTAGATGCTAGATAAAAATGAACTCATTAACCTGATTTGTGTAGTTCTGTATAAATGTATGAAGTGCAATGTGCGCAAGAAATACATATCACCCTTCTGATAGTGTGCTGTAATCCTCCTGTCCTGTTTTGACCTATTACCATTACTTGAAAAATAACTTCTTGTACAGGGGAAGTGCTTTGGGAAAGAGTGTAGTGGCAACTTGTAGGCCATGTGTGTAAAGCATGGGGAGTTACCAGTTCCTTCGGATAGCTCCACTTCTCTCAAACTGTGATGAAATATGCTGGACCTGTACACAGTGGCTGATTTTGAGGAAGATGCTGAGATCTGTAAGCATTCCTCTCCCACAAGTCTTAACAGTGAGCTGGGCCAGACCCGTAAGGAACCCTGATATTCCTGAAGTACAACTGAGATGCTGTGTACAATCCCTCACACCCGGCTTGGCAGGCCATTCCATCTAGCCTGAAGGCTATACGCATGCATACTCTCTGATCATACTGTGCTGTACATTTTCTCTGTTGAGTGAGAACGACTTGTATACTCTCCATTTTCCCCGTATAAATTCTGCTGGAAAATCATGGAAAGCTGGCGTGAAGGGATTTTTTTTTTCCTTTTAAACTAAATGCACTCCGAAGAAATCTGTCCCATGCTCCAAAGGAAAATTAATTTGTGAGAAGGAAAACTGGCAATCCTTTTGACCTTTAGCTGTAAATCTGTTGGTAAATACAAATTTAGTATAGTTGGCACAAACTATTTCACTATATTAAAAATTCATATTGTACTCTGAGCCCAACTGGACTCTTATACAACACTGGCTCTTGAACCAGAACACCTGACTGAAAGCTAGTGTCATAGGAATAACTAAAACATAAATAGTCCACATTACTCAGAAGCACACAGAAGAATGAAGCCAGCTACAGGGCAATAATCCAAGTTACAACCCTCATTTCAAGTATTTTACATAACAGAGAAACTTGCTTACGATCTTCAACAAAGTATGGATTAGTTTCTGGAGTGTAGTGCTCCTCAAAGTCAACTAAAGCATCTTGTCCATATGGCCGTCGAGATCCTGGAACAGGAATGTTGCACAGCTGGGCATAATCCTCTGAGGGGGGAAAGAAAATAGGATATAAAACTAATCACACTTGTAACACAGGCTGCATTACATTAGTCCCAGTGAGCTGTGGTTCATATTAGCTGGAAATAAACTTATCTTCCTAGAAACACCATAAATCCGCAATTTCCACAAAGCATTCTCTCTTCAAGAAGAATGTAGTTAAAATGTTAATGAGCCAAACACAGACTATTAAGTCATAATAGGGATAACACCAGGGATAGATTTGAGTCAATAACTGTACAAAAAGTTATGGGTCAGGTTCTTCTGACCTGCATGGGAAGCAAGAGCAGAGGGATGCTGTGTATCCTGCTGTCAATGCACCCCTCTCCAGGGCTAGCTATGGTTACCCTCCTCATTCTGCTGGAACAAAGGCTACCCCAGACCATTGCAGCTGCTAGCAGAAGCCACCCCAAAGCAAGCAAACTGGAGCAGGTGGGGCCATATTTCTGGAACCATCAGCCAACCTGCAGAAATCACAGAATGAAAAATCCTTCTAAAATAGCACACACTCATCTGTAAACTGTATGTATCTTCAAAACACAGGCTTAAGTATGGGTGCTGCTCAAAGTCTCCTTGGCTGTGAACCTCAAAGGGCAAGGGGAAATACAGGAGAAATAGTTATACTCTGATTTTCTGCCTCTCTCCAATAGCTAGACTACACAAGTTGAAGCAGACCAAAGCAACTTTTCATTTCAGGTGTCAGAGTCCGTGTCTGAAATGCTGATGCAGAGTTTGATTTTTCATTTGATTTACTGTGTCACCTCTGTTTCCATTACTATTTACTAAAATATATACAAGACAATTTATTTGAAAATAGAAACGTTGTTAAAATACAGCAATCCAGGTGCTCCTTTACTGTTGCTACAGACTGCTTACCATCTGTTTCTGTGAAGATTGCCTGGTGTTCTGAGAATCAGGCAGAGTAAGGACGGGAAAGAAAACCACCAAAAGAGAGAGGAAAAAAAGCCCTAAGCAGATACAAAATCCAAGAATTGCAGATGGTTACAGAGCCAGAAACCTCATGCTGTGTAGAACTGTCCCAGACAGCAAATAGTTGGATAAATCCAGACTGCCTCTAGACAGTGCAGAGCACAGCCCCACTTCCTGCCCAGCATTGTCATTTTATTTTCACAGGTAGTATGTCCTCCACCTGGAATGGTTTTATTTTGTACTGAAAACAACAAAGTGTTCAAAAAGTCTGTTTGAATTCTGTGGTCAACAACTTGGCTCTTTGAGAGCATAAGACTGTACAGTACAGGCAAAGCTTGTCTGTGCATATCCCAGAACTGTCACGGGTGCCAGTCTCAGTCTGCAGAATGAACTCTCCAGAGAACTTACAAATCATTGTAAATCTCACCACCTTCTGCTTCAAGTGCAAGGTGATTTCCTCTGATGTGCATCCTCCAGAATATATTTACACACAGTAATAATATATTCAAACAACCCTCCCCACTCCCAGATGAAAAAGTATACTGCCCAAGAGAGACATTCCATGGCACATGAAACAAAGCCAGCATGAGAAAATAAATGGCATATAGCAAATGTTACTTACATGCCTTAACGCCCAGCTTCCCACAGAGATACTATGATAATGAGCATAGTTTTAAGAGCTGTCATAGGACCAGAAACACCGTATTCTTCCTTCCCCACATCTAACCCCAAATAACATCCATGTATGGGGACAGCCAGGTTATCATCTCAGACTGACTCCTTCATTGTTTTGCGTTGAGCCCAAGGGCTCTGATATGTACACAGAGAAAAGCTGTGCAGAAGCGCCCATTCAAAACATTTGTAAATCCAAAGCGCTGGAGCTCTCATGTACATGGCAGTTGGTTAGTCTGAATATTGTGCAAGACTATTTTATATTGCACATTTGCCAATGCAACGTTTATTATCTAAAGAAGAATAAAGAAATGTTGACAATAGAAACTTGTTTCCTGCCACACTGGTCCTTTGCCAATCAAGTTCTGGACATCTGCAGTTTTAGGTCTCATTATAAGTAAATTAGTGGCTACAAAATGATGAAGAGCTGGTTTAGGGCATACTGTAAACTTGGTATTTGTTACAAGGAGTTGTAACTATATCAAGGTCTTCTACAAGGCTATACATATAACTGTAATAATCTATTAAGCTCTTGAAGTCTATTATGCTTAATTAACCATTTGTTAATATACACTCTAATCTTTTAATAATTTATACATTATTTGTATATAGAGCTTTAATACAAAAGCTGACAGAGCACTAATAGTCTTAAGTCACTTTAGAATGTATACACCTATCCTCCTTATATATAATTTATATAATTGTTTTGATACATACTGTGATGATTTGGAATTACCTATAATGCTCTTTTAATACTGTATGTTCTGTTTAGTTGCCCAAGTGTAGACTTTATCTCTTGTCTTTTGTAATGTGTTGATTCAGTAACTAGGTGCTCAGGAGACAAACCCAAGGAGAGCAACAGCAACCCACCTAAGAAACCAACAGTAGAAGTTCAGGACCAATAACAATGGCAATTTATCTATGCCACCTTGCTGATCTTGTCTTTTATTTTTTTTCCAAGGAAGAAAAGGGTGGACAGAGAGTACAAAGACTGAAAGGC
The DNA here is from genome assembly GCF_030936135.1 of Gavia stellata. Taxonomy (NCBI): domain Eukaryota; kingdom Metazoa; phylum Chordata; class Aves; order Gaviiformes; family Gaviidae; genus Gavia; species Gavia stellata. The sequence continues at coordinate 20,933,102 of NC_082595.1, forward strand.
ATTCGGGGAGCCACATTCTGGAAGGATCGTGAGAACCATCATTTTGAAATAAGGGAAACTAGAGACTTGGATGCCTGAGAAAAATGAACCCATCAGAGTCCCCCTCTGGAGGACAGAACAAGTTACAGCAAGACAGATGTGTACGTACAATTTCTGTTGCTTTAAACTTTTCCCCTTGCTATGCTACGTTCCCACAATTCAAATTAAAAATAGTGTGTTTTAGGTCACTGTGCTCTATGCTGGTCACAGTTTTCCAGGGAAGGGAACTACATGAACAGAGTGCCTTAAGATTTGTGGGTAAAAGCATGACTGGTGCACAGAAAGTTGCAGCAAGTATATAAATGAGAGAACAGCATGATATTGCCCTAGGGAGATGACAGTAGGAGACTTAGATCAAGAAGGTGGTAAGGGGGCAGAGAGCAAGGGAAGATCTGTAACTACCCCTGAATGACAAAAGCATTTTAGTTGTCACAGAAAATAATGCTCACTTTCAAAGCAATCTTTCATGTAAAGTAAAAACAGTATGCATTTTCTGTAATTCACAGTCAACGATAAAAACTTTTTCTATATAGATTTATTTTCTCTGCTCACGCATCTCCTGGCTGTGATCAGAGACAATACAACTGTGGTTCAGGAGGAAAAAAAGACTTGTGTTTTTAATGTAATTCAGTCTACATTGCTCCATGTGTTTCTAAGTTTTTCTCATAACTTGCAAATGAAGCATTGAGACAGCTTGTTGTATAACTTAGGATAGCTATCATAAAAGGAAGCTTACATATGCTTCCAAAAATGTAAAGGACATTTTTAAAGTCATATGTGTGCATATAAAACAAGCGTGTTAGAGGATTACAACTAGGCACACATGCGTACTGGCATAGATGTTAGCCATAATTGGTGATGAAAGCTAGGCTGACAGAGACAACGCAACATAAATTGGATGGACTGACTGGCTTTTAGGTGCTTGTTAGCACATGTGCAGCTGTGCAAATATGCATCTAATTTGCATATACAGTTGTTGTAACTTTGCAAGCCTGTGTGGGCCTTATTTGTATTCTCTAGTCAGAAAAAATACTCCGTATTTCATGTATTTAAAGCAAAATATTATATAAAAAAGCTTTTCCTGACATAACCATGAAACTACTTCACCATGGCCAATCCTACCTCCTGCCCATAAAGCAAGCTTTATTTCTGATCTGGGTCCTCAAAATTGTCACCATCACACAGAAAAAAGGAGCCAAAGCTATCAACACCAAGGCAGTTCCTTCAAATTATTTAAGAATGCAACAGTTTCACCATGGAAGAAACCACTGGAGAGAAGGACAAAGCCAAGAAAGCATTTATGACATGTAATATATGTCCCTTCCCAACCAGAGGTTCTGGACGTCAGTCAGAATTGGTTAAACTTACACTGTCTCAGGAGATTGCATCATCTGTGAACCAAAGCTGAAGATATTTCTGTTCTACATTTAGATTGTGCTATTTGACAATTTAGATCATTTGACATCCTCCAAGAACAGATGCTGAGGTTTGTGGTGGATGGCATTCACATATATTCTACAACTCTTGGTACTAAAGAAGAAGGGAAGGGTACCGGTCGTAAAGGATTTTTTTCATGAGTTAAGAAGGATATTCATATTCTCACATGGAGATACTCTACATGAAATCCCTGAGGAAAAGCTCACAGTGGATGTAAAACTCTTGTTAAAATTGAAGTAATTACCAACCCGATTATTTCAAAACCTCTTGTTCATCAACTAAGACGGCTCACATTTCCTAAAACAATCTTTTCTCTCCTACTGCTCGAGGTAGATTGTTAAAAGTTGTAGAAAGAGTCAAGCTGTTTCTGCCACAACTTTGCAGGTGGCTTGCTGACTCCCATGTACGCTTGGAACGTGAGGTTCCATAAGGAAAACCCTTCCAAGTCTATTCTGCATGTCTCTCCTAAACTTCAGAAAAAGCACTGAAAATCTTCATCAACAGAAATGAAAACAGCCAAAAATCTGCACAACTGAGCATAAGACTTTGAATATTCAGGGCCCAATCACTGTAATATTTTGAGCCCAAAAGCTAATCCATTTGTCCAGAGTCCTTACCAGAAAGGAAAGAGGCACAATGCCATCCTAAATGGAAAGACGAACAATGGTCTCCAGAAATTAATCCAGTGCCTCCCTGCTGATCTTTACCATCTCAAAAGAGGACAGATGGAAACTCATCCTTTACACACATTGGTTTTCCCTGTAATTCCATGAGTAATCTTCATGAGTGACATTAGCCAGAACTCAAAGGGAACACCATGTTCTCATAACATGAAAGCTCAGCCCAGAACTAACTCATAATGTTTACAAGGGCTACACTGAGTTCCTTGCAACAAAAATGCAATCCAAACAATTTGTCCTGCCAGAAGGGGTAGAATTCAACAACTACGTGTACACATCTCCAAGGGTCTGCACCTGAATTAGTCATCCAGTGTCCCTTTTTAGTCCATGGAAAGACATAACCATTTCTAGGACACCAACTCATCCTAAAGTAGATATCTAGAACAGGTCAGAGAAATCTAACGCTCAGGGTGCCTATTTCTCTTTCCTGACAGAAGGGGAAACTGGTAGGACCAGCACAGATGTGCGTTTCTGTGTAAAAAAACATGTGAAATTGGCCAAGAGAAATCCTACGTGATACAACACCCCAGATGATTCATGTTACCCACTACCCTCAGTATTCTCCTAGTCTGGGCTTTGCAAATGCTAAGGTGGAGATAAAAAGAAACTTCAAGTACAATGTGAGTCTTCAGCAGTTCTTTATGCGACTCCTAGTCCCGCAGAACATCTGTAACATCTACTGACTGGAGTTGTACCATTATCCTTTCTGCAGACCTTCTAAACATAAAGTGGTTCCATAAAACCCCACAAACTATGAAGAATTTAAAACTCACAGTGAAAGAGTACAAAGTATTTATAAGATTCCACAAATAAGCAGGCTGATAAACTGAATGCTGCTGTCCTTTACAGTTGCCTAAGAATGTGTTCATGACATTATCTTAGTAGTCAGACTACCAAGTTCTTAGTTCTCAATAGATAGTTATTAAAACATTGGTTAAAACTGCAAAGTCCCAGTCCTACCTTACCCCCTTTTTCCATATTAAAACTTCTCCAGGCAGCCACCTACAGAAAGAGGAAAAAGCACCCTCCTTAACAGACCGGCATATCTTTAGTTCAAGGGCACCTAATTCCACCTTCCTAGCATCCTAAGATGTTACTGAAGCAAAGGTGGTACTGCACTGAGGTAACAAACTCCAAGACAGGTTTCCAAAGATCATTTTACAAATACAAAAATAGGCAGTTTCCCTAAGTTAAACATTGACCCCAGCACACCGCCTTACTCAACATTTTCTAGCTGTTAATTCTATCTCCTCCCTTCACATTTCCTGTACCCTGTAACAATACACCTTGTCTAAAATCCACTCCAGTCCCATAAGGGTCCCACAGGAGCTTCTGGAGGCTCAGCAGGTTTATAATTCAGGTGTGACATGTTCAGGGTAACATGAGATATGTATGGCCTCATTTCAGATTCCAGATTTTTTCCATCTTGTCCAGTTGCTCTGTTTTCTGGCATGGATGCTTTGACCCAGCTGCTAAACCCATCGGTGCCCGTCCTGCTGCCAGTTACTAGAGCATGGACTCCGGATGGAGACAGTTAGGTCTTACGGCACAAACACTAAATTTACCAAGGAAGCAGAACTTCTGAAGGCAGGTCATCTGACAGGGCTTTTTGGGGTGGGTGCAATGAAGAAAGGATGCTTTGCTTTTGTTATCTAAAACAAAAGTATCCAATTTTCTGTTTTTCCTCAATTGGTCAATTATTGCAGATAACACAGAGGTTTCTTAAGGATAATTGCTAAAAGTTCTTTGGGCAAGTACAGCCTAACACCACAATGAGCCCAGAGAGAATACATTTCAGTAGTTAACATTTTGGTATTGGACGCAAACTGTGAAAGCCTTTATCTGTACTATGATGATATCACAAGATCATAATGTTAGAACCAATGTAATTGAAAACAATCTGTCTTTGCTGTCTTTGTTTAATGACAAGAAGGCCTGCCCCACAAATTGTTTGTACAAGTAAGATGTACGCAATCACATCACTACAGTTCATGTTTGCACTATTTTGATCAGGATTTTGAACTAGTATTTTGAGTTTGTTCCTTGATGTTGTCATCAAAATACTTTTCAGTCTCACTGATGTTAAGATGTTGCTGTTCAGTTGCAATACTTCAACACGTGCTACTTATTTTTGCCTCAGGCTTTGATGTTTAGTGGCGTTTTCAGTGGGGTCTGTTTGATCAAGCACCCATTAGTAGTTTTTATAAATCTTATCAACTATGTAAATTCTGTTTTCATGCTGATGAAGGGCTGGATTACTTTTTCATTTATATGGATCAGTTCCATTTATATGGAAAAGTTCTCTATCTTCCTGATGCTTTTATGCTGGATGCTACTTAAACAGGATATTTAAATCTTGCCATGAAAAATGGAAGTGCTTTCAAGAAAAGCTGGGACACAAAAGTTAGAGGTTATTTTTATTAAAGCGTGAACTTCTTTTAGACGGGACTTGCAAATGTAGCACTTACGGTGGTAGGCCTCTATTTCCTTCTAAGTGCAGCATCTAGATCCTCAAATACAAGGGGACTATAAACAAGGTAAAAGGAAACCACAGATCAGTCAATGATCTGTTCTATAATCCAACCCGTATCATGGTGAAAGTCTTCCAGTGATAACACTTTTCACATCCCCAGGTCTTTAACATGTGTTACAAATCTTCAGAATTCCCCTAACTTGGGAAATAAGCAAACAACTTCAGTAGTAAATCAGGCCAACACAATACACAAATACTTAAAAATGGAGAAATTCCAGGTTCTCCAGCCAGGACTTGAACCTGTGACCTGCTGGCCCAGAAGTGTGAAAGCACTCTCTCGAGCCAATGATATCATTTTAAATGCTACAAACTGAAGATGTCAAATGAATAATTTTTTTCAGTTCAGTCAGCTTTAAATTTTTCTTGGTAAATGTTCCTGAAAACAGAGAAAGGCTTCCAGGTTTCTGTGTGTGTGCATGCACATGTGTGCGAGGACACATGAGCATATACCACCTCCACTAAGAAATGTAAGCTTGTATGTTTGTTCTGACATAACAAAGATTCAATGTACTTTTATCTTTTTAACCATCTATGTCTGAATCTATAATCATGATTTAAAGTATTTGGGATCAAAGTATGCCTCATGGTTTCAGTCAAAGCAGATACTTTTCAGTGCATATTAAACTTCACATAAAAATTATCTTATGTCCAGAGGAAGACAGATGTTATGATCCAACATAATGCTCTTCAGCTTTGACTGAGGGTCATCCAAGTGACATTAGCATCATGTTATCCATGTCATTTTTTTAATTAATTTCTCAAGTTTCTTCACAGAGCTAGTTGGGATCTGCACCCCACAGTTGTCACAGGATTGCTGCTCCAGAATCCTGTGGTCCTGATGATCAAAATCCATCTAATTTCAAGCCTAAATATGTTCAGACTGAACTTGTTCCAATTTTTTGCCTCACATCAGGACTGTTACTTAATTTAGAAGCTTGTGGGAATTCTCCATGATCATGCTGTAGCGGAGAGTCTTACCATTTGCAGCCATTGTTCTGCATCTAGGTTTGGCTTTGTTCATCTTCCCTTGTAAGACAGGTTCTCCATTCCTTGACCATCTTGGTAGTCCTTCTCTGTTCCTTTTCAGATTTACCCTGCTTTAAATGTAACTAGCTAGAAATCTTCAGAAGCAAGTCTTTTACCTACCTGAACTCTCTCTACCAGGAACAGCTTTCCTTCCTTCTCTCAGGATTGCATGCTTGCAAGACACAGATGGGTCACTGTCACCGTGTGATGAACTTTGTACAAAGAAAAACTCCTTTATTTTGCTCTATCTTTCCACCTGAAGAGCTTCAGGTCATAGCAACAATTCTTGCTATTAGCTATTGCCCTGTATTTTTTTTACTATTACATTTCATTCCATTGCAATTGTTATTCTAGCAGGTGTAGTAATTCAATGCCTGGGAATGTCGTCCTATAAGATTTGTTCTGACAAAGACATTTCAGAGATTTCCGTATCTTATAAATCAAGCTGCTGTCAAGCCCTGTTTTTCTTCTTCAGTCTATTTCTGGGGTAAGCATCAGCCAGCAGTTACTCCAGCCAACATCATCAAAATCAGGTGCTTTTTTCAGCTGCTGCACTTCCAAAGCAAACTCAAACAAGTAAAGGTATATAAGAACAGGTTCAGGGACCTTGCAAGTAAATTATAAAAACATAAAACCCAAGGAGACACAAACAACCACATTAATGCTTCACTGAGCTTCTGTATGTAGTTTTAACTCCAGGGTTCTTGCTACAAGTAAAACATATACTGCTTTAGCCACAACATTATGGTTAGAGTAATACAAGCCCAAGTAAAAATCCAGGTATGATCAGAATAAAAGACTTTGTTAGTGTAGCGTAGTATTCCTACATGGAAAACCATATTACTGAAAGACACATTTGTAGTAAGAAAGCTACATCCAAACTAGGCCTTGGAATAGTTTATATGGGGGAAGAAGTTAATATGGTACCAGACTGTATATACCAGGGCTGACATATCTCAGGCACAGCATGACATATACCTATGCTGCTTGCACTGGTCTCTTCTCCAGTCCCTAGCCCCCAGAAATAAGTCTGTGTGTCAATGACAGCATTTCTCTCTATATCCATTTAGTTTTTGTAGTCACCACAAGAAGCAGCTTCTACCTGAAATATCTTGGAACAATGTCTAATTTCTAAACACGTAAACAAAATACAGTCTTTTAAAAATATGACTGTCAGTCAGTTTTCTTTAACATTAAGTTATATTCCCTGGAAATTCTTCAGTCCTTATCAGTACTCCATTTCCCTTATCTACCTTAAGTTGCTCATCTATATGTTTAATAATATCTGAGCATATAGCCATATAATAACAACTCATTCTTTGATAGGTTTAGTGATTCTAAACCACAACTTACCAGATGCTTATCAAGCAAACACACCTAACTGCAGCCAGCCTGTCAGAATATCACACTGAAAAATGCATCTGAATGTATAATACCAGCAACAAAAATCCAAACCAGTTATGTAGCCTGTGGAGTATCATGCGTATGTGTGCACATGAACTGCATCTGTATTTTCTTAGACAGTTTTTAATTTATCAGTTCTGTTAAGGAACTCTGCTACCCTTAAAATGCCCTCCTGTTTCCACCAAGGTTCTAAATTGCCAGTCACTGATAGTTCCACCTGAAGGAAAGGGGTCATGTAAGTGCCAAAAATTAAACGTAGCTACATTTTCAAAATCTAGACTGTAATGATTTCCCCTTAATTAATGAGAAAAATACCCATTAGTTCTTGAAAGGTTAGGTTTTTTGTTCTTTCTTATCTTAGTAGTCCTACTATAAATACAAAGGATTCAACTGATTTCAGATTTCATGCAAGAATTAGCAGATGTTTCCTTACCTGACTCTTTCATAGGGCACAGTGCGCACTGCATGCCCCAGGCTTCACCATATAGGCAACAGCACTCAGTATATGTAGTCTGCTTTCCAACCAGGGGTCGACTACAAACAAAATCATCACTTAGATGCTGCCAGCAAAGATCCTGGTAGACCTCAGTTTCTTCAGTTTGTTCTGATGGAGAAGACAGTATTAGATCATCATCGCAGCATTGTTAGTTAAAAAAGATACTTGCCTAATGCAGAATTTTCTAAACTTAGATTAGAAAAATAACCTAGCTTTACAGACTTTGCTGAATACAAATTTAAGCTTGGAAGTCATGACCATTTTTAAGTGCCTGAGGTGGCTCATCCCTCGAGTGTTCAGCTTTGCAAAAATCTTAAAAGGTTCTTACTTGGCACTATTAGGCCAATTTAAAAGCACATTGGGTTGGACACCCAAGAAATAAAACCTCCTAAATCAATAGTTATTGCTGAACGCTTAACACTGACTCAGCTCTGCTTTCATGGAAGTTAACAGAGCTTGACAAAAACCAGTGTTAGGACAGAGGTGGATATTTGGGGAACTCATCCACAGAATGAATCTTTAAAAGTTATTTTGCTTTTCTTATATTGCCATCAATGGCACCTGAAAGAACTTTTACAGCTAGGGCAGAGCTGAACAAAAATTTTACATGGGCTCAACGGGAGACTGGACAAATACTTGGAAGAGAGTCCCATTAACTAAACAGACAAACTACATCAGGCTCAGGAAATCCCCTGAGCTGAAAATAGCTGGAGGCTGGGAGAGTGCTGGGGAGGGTAAGAAGTATTGTTTATCTGCTCTTCTGGTCCCTAATCATCCACTTACAGCTATTGTTAGAGACAGAATGCTGCTGTGAACTACTGTCACATTCTTACGAACATTAACAAAAACATGTATTTTTGTCAAAGCTGGAATATTTCAGAGGCATACTAGTTCTGACAAAGATCTCAGTAGGAACAATTCCTAGTCCTAGCAATCTCTGACCACTGCTGATCCGAGAGAGAGGAACTGTAAACTTAATCTTCCACTTGGAATGTAAAAACATCAGCACAATTGTTTTGTAAAGACATCTGCAAGGTTTTGATTTTGTTCCAAAATGGAGTGAAAAATATGTGTTGTCACAAACCAAGGTTCTGTTTTGTCCGTGCATATCTATTAACTGCATTTTTACATGATGCACTGGTGCATGGGTGAGTGTAGAATTGAAACCTAGCTCAAGAGTAAAACAGTGAGTTCTGAAAGCGCAAAGGTGATCAGAATTTAGACGCCTATTCTACTAAGAAGTTGCCAGAACACGCAGTGAAAAGCAACAGTGGGTCTCTGCAACCAACTCCAAATTCTCCTGGCTGCAAAGGAACCAGCCTGCCCCCTCCTCTGCGTTAGGGAGGACACTGCCAGTAGTGATACAAGGCTTAAGCGCTTTGTTCTGGGTGAGAAGATCATTGCTCTATCAGCCTCAATGTTGCATCACTGAAGACCCTTTAGGCCCTTGCATTCTCTTCACATCCTAGATGAACTCAAAGGACAATCCTGCTCTTGCTTTGTATAACTGAAGATTGAACAATAGAACTGCTGTGGTTCCTTCACAGTTTCAGGCAAGAGGATGAACACATTACTCCTCAAAAGTATCAGTCTCATAATTTGGAGTGACTAAAGCAGGCATTCAGTCTGTATTCCCATTTCCTTTCACAGAAGCATCTTAGGAAAATTGACTGCAAGTTGCAGGGACCAGAGGTCTAGATTTATGGCTATACAGTGCCAATATTAATCAAACCCATTGTAACATTTCTGTCAAAGATGTGTGTGGCATAGACAAAGCTGTACAGACTGCATAATGCTCTGGATTTCTGAGACGTTTCTAAGAATCTCATATCTAACATTTTTTCTGAAATCAGTGTCTACTGAAATTAAAAGAACGTGTAAAAACCTTACATTAACAGTGATGCTGCAGCCCACAGCTTGAAAATGTGAGCTTGATGTACCCTCAATATTAATCAACTGAAAGCACAGATACAATTTCAGCTATTTCCTCCTATATCCTGTTATTCCTATTTTTATTCCTTGCTTTGTTAGAAGCAATCACTCACTCGGAACTGAATCTCCAGAGTTAGCCGACTGCCAAACCCCAGCCTTAGTGAGACAGCAAGCAGGCTGTGCCTCGTTACCTACGAGGCTGGACAAGGCAGACGCAGAGCTGGTGAATCAGGGGGCTGAAGGCTCCCCAGCCCAAGCCTAATCTCATTAATACTTCCAGCAATCTCCTGTCTGCATTGGCAAAGCGGAGCCCTGTGGAGTCCTACATCACGATGCTTCTGGATCAACAGATGATGGTCCAAGCATTGCCTTCCAAAAATCCTCCAGAAGAGCAGGCTCATCCAAGCATGACCTAGTCTAAGCTTACTGGGGTGTGTAGCCGTGTCAGCACCACCTCGTAGAGGTGTACTCACTTCAGTAATATGTATAATGGATCATACCACTTGAATCTGCTGGTCTGATGCATCGCTTTTCTGTTGAGTCCAGAACCATTGGGTGTGTACAGAAACAGTTGTAAGATCCTTCTGTGTTAATGCACTGGCCATCAATACAGCTGTTTGGGTCCTGACATTCATCCGTGTCTTTAAAATGGAAGGAAATGTATCAAGGACAGCCAGCACAAAGTAGTCGCATTGTGTTAATCCATGTTTATATTTTCCTATATTAGGGGAGCAGATTTCCCTGCATGCCTTCTGTTAATTATCACAAATACCAATTGCTGGCAGCAAAATCCTGCCTGTGCTCATGGAGAAGGACAGACAGATCAGCAGGATGTTGACTTCTGAACCTCAAGTACTAAGGAGCATCTGGATGAGGAGGCTTGCTGGGGGGGTTGGCGTGCAGGCCTACCCTGCATCCAGCACAGCTGCAGCCGCTTCCCACATTCCTATCCCTTTAGACAGTACCAGCAGGCATTAGAGGTGGGCATACTCTGTAAGACTCTTCATGAGTTGGTTAGGAGAAGGGATAACCTTATCTAGCCACAGTAGTTCTATTCCTTATTTTGTCTTGGAGAGGAAAAGCAGAAATTTAGCTCAAAGGGAAGAGCAGGCCATTTTACTTCAAATAAATTACATTAAATTAACAAAACTCCCACCCTTTGTAAAGAACAACCATTGAATCCCAAAGTGGAAGGCTCTCTTATTACGGTGGCAAAAATCACTTCCTTTCATTATGCTATTCTGCACATTATACATGGTCTTCTGCTTACAAAGCAAAAGCCAAGGTCACAGTTATGAGTAATTTTCAGTTGAATACCAGAAGCAAAGGAGTACAAGGTTGTGCAGACTGAAATGGGCTTATCAATGACCTGAACTGTAATTTCACATTGCATATTAACTCCTTGTGGAAAATATCTGTCCTTGAAAAAAAAAATCTCTGTTAATTTGATTTATTATAGTAAAACCAGCACACTTACAAATGAAAGGTGAACTTCAACATACAGGCTTTCACTGCTCAGCCCATGTACCAAGAACAGAGGGCTAAACTGTACCTTGGCAGAATGAAGCAGCAGTGTGCATGTAAGGAGGGAGCCACCTCTGATTACTTTGTGCTGCCTGCATAAATGCTGGTACGAGCTCCAGACTATGCATTCAAAGGAGCACAAGGGGCTGTTTTGGAGATGCAAACTCCTGGGAGTAATTTGCTGAGAAAGGAAGCAAATAAAGCAAACCCTGCACTACATGCCATCACCATGTCAGCCAGAATTGCTGCCCAGCCAAGCAGAAGGGAAGGGAAATGACCCAATGCCTCTTAAAAAGTTGCTACAGGAATTTGGAGGCCCAGTGTTCCTCCCCTTGCTGGGAATACTGCAGTTCTGATGGGAATCCTGCCGTATGAGTCTGCTTGTTTTGCCCATCTGCATACCATTATAGTGACAAGACCACATTAAATAAACTTACCAAAGCACTGAAGCTTAACAGGGTCATAGTATGTGCCTTGTTTGCAGTAGCACTCGTAACCTGGCTGCGTATTCAGACAGAAGCCATTTTTACAGATTTCTTGTCCAAAGAGTTGGCATTCATCAGCATCTGGGGAGAAAACATTAAAGACTGTGTTACCATAATTATTATGAAACCAAGCAGAGGAGCAAGATGGAGTACAACCTATACACTTCTCTATTCAAGTAAACTTCACTTTAAACAGAGGGCCCCAGGAGCACAGATATCCACAGGGAAAAAAAAAAAACAACTGGTGTGGAAGAGGCTGCGGTGTGCTCGTAGCCAGAATGGGAAAGGGAAAACTGGTGGACCATGACTTTCCCTTTCCTTTGTCAGAATAAGTCCTGTGGCATACAGAGACTGAAAGAATCTGCAGCTCCCCTTTTTTTCCTTTGGTACCACATTGCTCTTAGCTCCAAGCAAAACAGATGAAAAATATGGGCTGTATTTTCCACTATAATTTGCTTTACCCAAGGGATTCCCACCATGGATCTAATTTAATCACACCATCTAATTACAAAACTAAGCTGTTATGCTTATGGATGGACTTTGTGACTGCTCTGCTCTCTCCACATAGTTTGGTGACTCTGCTGTGCATGGTAGGGAATCTTCATACCCACACAGCTTGTGACTTCATTTTTCAAAGCTATATGCACAACTTCTGTGGAGTCTTCCCAACACGCAGGAACAATTGTGTCTGTTGCTAAATATAAGGCTGCAGCTACTATAGACCTAGTGACACCTGATGAAGAGAATCTACCACACTTTCAAATGAGGCTAAATGTTTCAGGGAAGTTTCACAGAAAATTATGCCAGCTCTTATATAGCTTTTCACAGATGTACACATTTTTTCCCAGTCTTATATTTATGTATTTGTTACTGTTGGAATTCCATTCACTTTCTTTTTCCAACCTACTTTTCATTTGCTAGACCTACCTAGAACAGTCTGTTAAAGCTAGCCTGGTATTAAAAATGGCAATAAAAAGCACAGTGTAAAGTAGGTGATTCTCCTCTCAATACCAATTGTCTTAATCCACTGTCTTCTATAGATTTACTCCCCATTTACTCTGGAGCAACACAGATTTTAGCCCAAAGCTGTCACTTCCAGCTGTACAGCATTTTTAAAAGTGAATTATTCAAATGCTTACTTTTTCCAGTAGAACTGAAAGTGCTATAAAACTATTTCTTTTTACAGCCACCCTTCCAGCCACTAAGTGGCTTCAAGCATTAAATATTTTAAGTTTGACTGTTTAGCAGCAAGAACAATGCAAAGATTAATAAGAAATGTCATGTACACATCTGCCTTTTTGCTGTGGAACATGGATCTGTGTCTGGGGAAAAATGGGAAAGCCTGGGAGTAGAGTCAAGGAAGGCTAACTGAGTATATTCTCTTCTGACAAATAATTCCAATTAAGAAAACAGGAGTTGCTCCTACAAGCAGAAGCTTGTGGACAAAAGCAACAGGAACATATAAGTTAGTGTAACAGAAAAAGATCACATTATTAAAAGTACTTGTCCATTTATTGTTTGTCCTTTGTACCATTCCTAAGGTTATTACAAAATAAACTTACTGAAAACAGAGAAAGTCTTATTATGGCAAGGATTTCTGGAAGATATTTCCAGACAAACTATTCCTACACCTCAATATTTACGGCAGCTAGAGATATTATCAACCCTGAGGTAGCACAACAAAAACAACGCAGATTTTCTCTGAGACACATTTGGACATGTTGTACACACAGCATGTCCCAAATCTACACTGCAAAGATATACAGAAGTCTTAGATCTGCAAAGATAAACAACAGACTTAATCCCTGAATAAAAATACTCTCAGAGAATATTAGGTCCTTTAAGATGAGCTCTGTGCCAGTGTTCTGACTTGTCTAGATGTAAATTGTCAGACGGTCCAACACTGGTCCCTGCTACCATCAATCTCAGGTCTGGATTCATCCCACGGCACTTTGTTCTTTCCTCCAATTTGGTGGACAAAGCGACACCTCCAGAGAGTGGAGGTCTTACAGGAGTTACCCTATTTAAATGCCCACATTAGTTTGAATGAATCTGGGTATAAATGCCTTATAATCTTTAGCACCCTTTCCATGTTCCATGCACTTTCCAGGTGCAAAGAAACACCTGCTGAGGATAACACAAAAAGATATTATTAGGAGAGAGAACTGAACTCAGCCATGGTCTACTCACTAACTTGATAGGAAAACCGACCTTGTAGTGAGCAAGTCATTGAGGAAGGATAGTTTGAAAAAGCACATGTGACAATCGTTAGGAAAAAACCCCAAAATCGTTTAAGTCCCACCAATTTTTGTCATCTCTCAGAATTAGTTCTGACAGATTAGTGATTAAGCTAGAAGCAACTCTGACAAATGCTTATCTACCAACCATGTGATACTATGCCTCTATTAAGGTCTTTTAAAAATAGTAAATTTTACTGCATTTTTATGTGATATGAACACACAGCATCTTCTACATTTAGTTCTTGATTTGTAAAACAGCAATTCCAACAAATATATAAAATGTGTGTGCTTTTCTAAAGGTCCTGTAGCTGCTATGTAAACCAAAGAGAATATGCTGACTTCATTTTAGCTAACACAAATACAGTATGTTTATGCCAAGCAAAATTAATTTCACAAATTATTAATATTGATGGCTACTTCTGAAACCTGAAAAGGAATTTCGCTGATCTCACTCTTCCTTCTTAGTGATGCCAACTCCCTCCCGCCCACACCCATAAACCCCTTCTGTCACTCGCATTTCTCTACCATCTTTTGTTCAATACTTATTTCATGAAGTTCTGTAATGAAAACATCACTGCTGAACTTCTCTTCAGTTTTTATATTCATTCTCACTTGTAACTCTAATGTTTAACGACTCTTTTTCTCTCTCCCAACTCCCCATACATTTATTTACAAATTTAAGGTGGCTTTGTATTTCACATGTAAATGAGTATTTGAGGTTTGTGGTCTCAGCACCTACTCTTACAGTATATAGCACTTAGTATAAATTAAACCAGAATATTACAGAGACTGTATAATTGACATTCTTAACAATCTGCCAAATGATGATTTTCAGTAATGTTTCATATCACAACCTGTTTTTGTCACCTCACACTTCTAGACAGTCAACTACCAGAACTTTTGAAATAAACTTAATACAAGTCAGTACTGACCTTTGTAATTCTGAGCAAGAAGCCCGTAAGATGATTCTCCGGAGGGAATGAAACCTTTTCCTTCAGGACACAAATCAGCAAATTCAGCTAGGAGAGAGAGAAAATAAAAAATCATGTTGTTAAGAAAAAGTTACTCACGTGTTACATATGTGTTTCAGGGTATTTTGAGAAATCTGATGCAACGTTTTGCCTTATTCACATCAGGCAATCATGCACACCTTTAGCTAAATGGGGGATGCTAATGCTACAGCCAGACTTCCCCTTGCTCTCAGTTTGCAGAGCTAGCTTTGAAAAACCTAGCTAGGGTACCCACAGCATCACAGAGCTCCATGCAAACTAATTTCTCTTGCTCCTTGGCAGGAAAATGTAGTCCTTACTGGGTTTCATGGTGCACTGCAGTTATAACAACACCAGTAGCCAAATTATCTTAATTAAAGCTAGCATGAGCCTCTCTGAGCTATACTGCAAGCTGCAATCTAGACATACCCCAACTGAGATACAACCCCCTGTCCACATTCTTCAGTCCTTACACAGGAAAAACACTAATTGACTGCAACAGGAGAACATGGTGTGGATTACAGAGGGAAATTATTTAAAGTGTCTTGGACACTATACAGAATAAAATAAACCTATCCAAGCAGAGAGGGTCTTTTCGTAATGCGTTTCATTTCAGTTTCACTGGTTCTAAAGTATAGTTAAAGCAGGAATTAAACATGATGATACATTTGTGTGAAATGTAATCTTTAGTGCTTAATCTCAAAAATTTTACACATGTTCTCTCTTATGTGATTTTTTCCAGCTGGATTCTGAATTTCAGCCATCACTGTTTATGTTTCAAGCACTGTATTCAATATTTGTGACAAGTATCATATGGCTATGTTTTTCTAATTTAATATTTAGAGGTTAAACAATGGCCTGCAGAAAACATTATTAAGTGAATTGTTCAGTAAGTAGCAAAATGTAAAACTAATGACATAATATATATCAGTAATTTGTAGTGCTATGGAAACAACATTGCAAAGAATAGCTGCAGACTCAAAACCACTGTAATACTTACCTTTGTTTTCCAGCTTGTGGGAAAAATCTAACATGTTACCACAGCATCTAGAAAAAGCTTCTGTGAGAATCCATCTTTGTTTAAAATCAGTTGGAGATAATGCTGTTCAGTAGCAGGCTGTTTTTATCCCCAGGGTAACTGCAGTGAAGCCAATGGATTTACACCAGGTATGAATTATTCTGATTAACTTTTCCTCTGTGGAAGTTTCCCATGGATAAGTCATGACTGAATACTACAGAATATGGGATTTAATGGGCAAGCCTCCTCTGAAGGCAAAGCAGATTACCGTTAACATAAACACAATGCTTCGAAAATTTGCAAAGGGACGGAAGGCCTCCTCTTACCAGTTCCAAAGACAGGGCATGGGAAGATTTCACAGTTATCACCCCAGCCAGCACCCAAGGTACAGCAGCATTCTTGTTTGGTTACATTGGATGTAAGCACATTGTCACAGAAATTAGCATCGTTCAGATTGTAGTAGCACTCCTTCTTTCCATCTTCATGTTGATCAGCCTCTATTGGTAATTCTAAAGGCGAAAAGAAAACATAAACCACATAAGATGACATGTGAAATGAATCAGTTTTTACAGGAGAATCAGGAGAGCCACAGTACCTCAATTTCACCACAGTGAAGAGCGGCATTGTCAGGCAGGGAAGAAAATGGTTAAGTACAAATTTTGGTTTAACTTTTTTGTCCTTAGCAAGAATGATGGAAGTTTATAACTTCCCTTTGATTTTTTCTGACCTCCTGTTCTCCAACTTGGCTTCAAAAGGATTCTTCACATATGCACTTCTTTAATTTTTAAACAATGCATGAACTACCTACTGTCATGCTCAACTATCTGACTAGCATGCCCAACTGCTGACATAGTGCTTTTCATGTATGAATCCTGAAGCTCTTTGCAGAGGCAAGCAAAAATTACAACCTAATTTTACAGCTGGAGCTAAGGCACAAACTGAAAAGGCCTGATTTTCAAAAGAATGAACATTTCCAGCCCCTTTTAATTTGTCTGGGAAAACCCCACATTCTACACTTGAAAACAAGGCCCTTTACGATTTTTGCAAAAGTAACTAACTGACTCCACAGTAAACAGAGGAATATAATGCAGATGTCAAGTTAACTGACTCTGTGCTTTACTTTAAAATAGGCTTTACTTTAGAAGAGGCATCCAGCCAAGGAGTCAGATTTTCTGCCTTTAGCAGTTGAGTGGGTCCTCTCACAATATTTATAAGGACTGGAGGCAAAATAGTCTCTCCCATAGATCTAATAAAAAACCCTATTAATAGTCAAAGACCTTTCTAAAGTACACCAAGAAGCGAGTTTGAAAAGAAATACCTAGTTAAAGCTTCTGTGTTTGCAGAACTCTGTCTATCTAACCTTGCACTTCCACAAAAATTCTTATCAAGAGCTCAGAAGTGGGAACTATCAAATAAAATTGTTATTCCCACTTAATCAATACGAAAAACTTTTCATAAGGTAAGTGAGTTCTAAAATTACAAATGCTCACATTTGTTAATCAAAACCAAAACTTTGTTCAGGAACTTAAGACAGATAAATCTTGAGGCGACTAGTTTATTTCCTTTTAATCTTGGGAAATTATGCTTAGCACTTAACCAATGTTTAATTCACAAAAACCTACTAGAAAGTATTGCATGTTAGCTGATTTTCCATTGTTTGAGATTTCATTCATTTCTACTCAGGCTCTTGCACTATATGCCAAGCATGAGACATTTCTCAAGTAACACATGTATCCAGCCAGGAATCAAAACCTTATTTTATACCTGAGTGACAGTGCATTTCAAAATGCTAGAAGATTAGTAAGACCAAAAGAGTTGTGGTGTATAAACTACCTTTGTTTTCCTTGCAGCTCTTTTCAAGAAAGAAAGGCCCACTTACAAGTATTGGTATACCTGGGAGAGCCAAGTTCACTTGACTACATCATCTGTCCACCTCTGGTTGTCTCTTGGAGGTCAAGCTCAGCCTTTTTATGCCAGTTATAGGATGGATTTTCTTCTAATCCCATCCACTTAAAAAATAACGGCTGCGAGGTGGGAGCTTGAAGATAGTGATTGTCCAACAAATGCTAAAGGAACTAAATGAACTCCAGCTCTTGCTACCTCAAGCCTGTTATCCCTGCCCACCCACATTCCCCCAGGCAGATAGGGCAAGGCAACTTTACTGAGCATTCAAATACTAGATCCATTTTGAGAAAAACAGGTTTAAAAATGCCAGTCTGTATTGCCTGTTATTGCATTTTAATGGTATGAATGTGTGTAATAGTTCTTTTGGCTTCTACTTCCAAACAGACAATTGGATTTCTCTTTTTTTCCTCAGAAAAGTGACTTTCTGTTTTGGGAGGTTGAGGGGCTGATAGACACCTCTATTCAAATTTAGTACAATGTTGCCACCAACAAGGCAAACTTTCCTTTGCGGTTTCACCAATATAACTAAGTTGTACATTAAAGGAAACACCCAGCTGAGTGCTTATTTAATCTTTGTTAGTTTAGCCTGTAGTCTCCCCTCATCTGATAATTACAATTTTCCATAATGTGTTGAATTTCATAAAGTGCGGTGGTTTTGCAGTATCAGCTGCTATCCAGTAGGAACTACGTTAGGACTATCATGTGTCACAGAAACGCAACTGAACTAAATCTGTTATCCCAAGGTGAGGGATGGGTACTTTAGCCACCAAATTATACATTTTCCTTGGCCATTTGCCTTTCCTTACATTTGCCATCTGTCTTACTGAATCAAAGCCAAATCTTCAACAGGAGAAAAAGCATGGCAGTTTTCATGCTGTTTACCAGGGAAGGAACACCAGAAGCTGCCCCAGGAGGAAGGGGAGACAGTCTCATCATGTCATTGTTTATTCCCATTTTACATATGATGTGTTGGTCTCTCCTCCCATTATCTGTTCAGCAGCTTAAAAGTCTGTTGTTTACACAGCTGTGAATGAGGGTTAGTCAAGCAGGCCTCATGAATGTTTGGAAAGCAGATGAGACAAATCTTTTATTATTATGTTTTTTTTAAACCAAGTCCAGTCTGTGTCTACAAGCTTATAATTTCTCTCTCATACATTATTAACCACTAGTAAACAGGTTGGTTTTGAACGTGGTTTCATTAGGTATGTTGACAAAATATGATAGGAAATAGATACTTTTTTTTTGGTATCATTGTTGTTTCAGGTCTTTTGTTGTTGGAAAATGTAAAATGTCTCTCTACCTAAGGCATGCTGGTAAAGCAACATAACTTTATCAGGTTGTTGATA
Organism: Gavia stellata; assembly: GCF_030936135.1. Lineage (NCBI taxonomy): Eukaryota > Metazoa > Chordata > Aves > Gaviiformes > Gaviidae > Gavia > Gavia stellata. The sequence goes on from NC_082595.1 coordinate 20,952,156, forward strand.
TGACTGGTCTATTAACAGCCTGTAAGAGATATGTATAGTTGCTGCTAGATTGAACTCTGAAGTATTTATTAGAAATAGATTTATATACCGTAGTGTACCCTTGATCCAACAATATGCTTCAGCATGTGTTTGATGCAAAAATGTGCTTTAGTATTATAGGATTCAGTGGATAATGAGGATATTAGCATATGCTTAGACTTCAGCATACACTTAAATATTTGCCTAAATAGCCTGTTAACAACTGAGATCTGAAAAAAACCCGCAACATACAAGCTGATGGGAACTTAAATACTGCAGCCCTGTATTGTTGCCTCTTATTCACAGCTGGAATCAGTAAGGTGGTTGCTAAAGTGAAAAATCATCACTACAAGTTCATGACTTCTAAAACCTCAGCAAAGACTCTGGTGACTCTGAAAAAACAGCTTGAGTAGCACACACTTTCAGAACCTGATTTTCAGAAAGACAGTAAAAAGAGATTGGTATATGCCTATCACCAGGGTGTACTTGTTTAGATTTTTCAGTTGGCTCCACATGTGGCAAGCTGCAACACCTAACGTGTGTGCGTCCAGTGTATACGCATATATGTGTCTGTGTACAATTCAGGGATTAGTGCAAGTGAGGCACATTTAAAAATTATATCTAAGACCATGTTCATAAATGACTGAAATTCAGATTGTTCTGTACCTTAGAAAAACACGTGCATATTGTAATTAAAAAATAATACAAATATGAAGTTACCTTTAAAGTCTTAATGTTTAGGAAACCCTTAAAGTTTAGGAAATTTAGAATTTCTCCTTGTCTTAATGTTTTAAAGTCTTAATGTTTAGGAAACCCTTAAAGTTTAGGAAATTTAGAATTTCTCCTTGGGCACCAAATCTCCAGCCCTGAGGAAGCTTTTGGATCAGATTTATAAACCGTTACTTGGCAGCCTCACATTTTTTGTCCTGGTGGTTAGTCAGATTGGGAGGGAGCATGATTGTATTTTAATACAGATCAGTCTAGCAGGGACTCACGTTTCATAGAATGGATTGGGTTGGAAGGGATGTTTAAAGGTCATCTAGTCCAACCCCTCTGCAATGAGCAGGGACACCTTCAACTAGATCAGGTTGCTCAGAGCCCTGTCGAACGTGACCTTGGACATGTTTGGCCACTAAAACTGTGATTTTTACTTATAAATCCTAGTAAATACTGTTAAGTATCTTGCCATAAATAACCAATCATATTTCATGTAACCATGAGAAAGCAATGTCTAAATTAGCTGTAGGTACCTAAATGGGCTCTGGTACCTTAGTGGAGTTCTCCCACTGGAATTCTTTTTATTGGCTGAGCTGTAACTCAAATTCTGACCTTACTGACCTTTGTATATGTAAGCCAGATTCTTCCTGATATGCTTATGTTTACCCACATGCTTTTGTTTGCAATTCTCATTTTAAATCATACCTATTATAATCCTCAAATATATACTGTCCTTTATAGCTTCTGGATTCAATGAAATGAGATATATTAGTAATACATTAGAATATATATGTAATTTATATGCATACTAGAACATGCATTTTTCTTACGCAGAAACAATGAAAACCATCCTTATTGGATTATCACTTAAACTGCATTCAGCTTGGTACTTTCTTGAAAGTCATCATAAATGGCTTTATATATCTTGTTAAAAGAATAACTGAGAAGACTTTAACCCAAACTAGGCATTTTTTTCTCTCTTAGGTACAAAGATGTATAACAGCAAAGTTTCATCTAATACAAAAGAGATTTCTTTCCTCCTCTATCTTTTCTCCCTTCTGAGGCATTTGCTACATTTTGTGAATGGCAGGGCAGAGAGGAGGGGAATAAGACAACCAAATCTTGCACAATAACTTTTTTTTTTGGTTTGATAGTGGAACGTGACAATATGGGCTAGAATTCCTGATACATACATTGAGAGGATTGTTTCAGGACACAGCTAGCAACCTATGAATTTCCACTAAGTGAAATCTAAATACAAGGAAGTCTTGAGAGCCCTAATGGCAAGTAAAGTGTGAACACACAGCATTCTACAAAGTTAACAGCCTTTAACCACATGCAAAAAAAGTTACGAAATTAAGTAACATTTGAACAATCTTCACCTATTTCCACTTGATATGAGGTGGATGAACATTTCTTTATGCACAAAAATACAAAATGAGAAATAAGAAAAGCTGAGTAAACCACACTGAACTATAGGTATCTGCAACAGAGTAATGCAGGTTAAATTCTTCCTTTCTGAAAATAGGCAGGATGCAAGCTAATGCTGACAGATGATGTCCACATGCACCGTAGGAGCTTTCAAAGCACTGCACCTGACTTGAGTATGTGGCTTGTCAAAGCCAGAGGATATGTAGCTACTCCATTGCTCTTTGCAGGGAGATAGCATGCTATTCCCATATGATCATGCTGCAGCTGGCCTAGGGGGAGACTGAAGTACTCATCGTTGGGCAAACCGACATAGCTGTTGCAGCTCATCCTGCAGCGAACACATGGAGCTTATGCCACTTACAAATGGGGAGGAAAAGACTGGTTTTGTTCCCTCAGCTGCACAAGGGCCATCCATTGGTTCCCAGAACAAAACAGGAACAAGCAAAGCGAGCAGATGTAGAAAAATGAAGTGTGTATTGTCAGCTCCTGAAATATCAAATCCAGAGGCACATGGGGCAGTGTCACCACTTGACTGGTCAGTCTCTGAGGTTTTGAGAAACAGAAGCCGACTGATAAGAGGAAAAAAAAAAACCCAGCAAGGCTGCAGGATGTACAGGAAAGCAAGAATCCTTTTTAAGAAGAACAGCAGTACTTTCCTCCTTTTACTTAGGAAGAAAAATAAGAGAATAAATAGCAAGATCTCTGTTCCTAGTACTGCCACTTTTTCTTATTCTAGTTCAAGAGCATATGGTGTAAAAAGTACATCTCACTGGGTCCTAATGTGCATGTCTTCTGGTCTCCTGTGAGGTCTTCCTCCCTGATGACCTTATCAGAGAAGAGACAAAAGTGAAGCAGATGTTTTTTTAGGGCCCGATGAACGCTGGAGGGGAAGGAAGAATGGATTCTTTCCAAAAACTGATCACAGTAAAGCTATGTTCACTGGCAAGAACAAAATGGAGTTAGTACTGAGAGTATTCATCTGTTGACAGTACAATCAGCCACACCGTGTTCTTCATCCCCTCCCTCCCCATAGTAACGTTTTGGTATGTCCTTGAATACTCCTTGGACTTCTTTTTACATCGGCTCAGGTCCTCTGCTAATTTCTTTAGCTTTGGCTGTGTTTCGACAAGTAGCTGAATTCTTCCAAGTACTACCTCCTCACAATACCAAAACAAAGACGGCATTCACATCTCCTGCAAATCTTGATAATATAATTTAAAAACTCTTCTTCCATAAATTAATGGAAGAATTTTAAATGCTGCTACTTCAGTTATCATCAGCAGGTATTTAAGCTATTCTGCTTCATGGTGGAAAGTAGGTGGAAAGTATTTTCCCTTGCAACCAGGAATGGAGGCAATACCACTGGGCATTGCTCTGCTGTCTCAGCCATCTTACTTTTTTTCATTCCTCCTTCATAAAACAAGCTCCTGTAAGCCTGAATCTTTCCCACAAGATTTTGCAAAGGTTTCAGTTTGTCAATCAGCTGTTAATGATATTTCACAGGCAGCTTCTAGACTGCTGCTGAGTGCTACATTCAGTGATCTAAATACTTGTTGCAGTTAGGTCACAGATATTTCAACCTTGTTTACTAGTCTGAAAGACCATGAGTAATACGAGAAAATAGCCACAGCCTTGTAAGCAGTGGAGGCTATATCCTGGCACTACCGCCAGTTATTCTAAAGCTTTCCGAAAGCTAGATCAGCCTGCAGTGTAAGAACAAAATAAGACAGATTTGCATTCTGGAGGGGAAAAAGAGCTATGCAAGTAAATCCCTTCATTTCTTGTACTCTGTTGCTCCTTATTGTGGGCTTGTTCCTTTCTCCAAATTGGATCAGCGTAGAAATGTGGAGGCAACTTTAAGAGTTCTAAACTCATTTTTAATGAGCGTATTTCCAGTAGTATTTGCAATACCCAAAACACTTGATAACAAAAGCTCACAAATCCAGTACTACTAATGGACTACTAGGAAAAACAGGACAAAAGATGGAGTAAAACAGGCAAGGGCACTCAAAAAGGCACTCAAAGAGACTGACAACAATTAAGTGTTTCGGTTTTTGCTTTCCCAGCTACCTTTTCTGAGGACTTATGTGAGTACTAGATAATGCTAAGAGGATACAGCTATATACAAATCTTGGTTTTATTCATATGCTCCCTTAAACATTGTCCAAGCATACTAGTGGATGTTTGCAAAAATTTGAACAAAAAATAAAATCATTCAGGCCACAGACTTCATTTCATATCACATTTCATTCTTACAGTACAGCAAACAATCTCTTGTTTACTCTTAAATGCTGTAACTGTTCATTATTACTGCCAAGTCCATTGACGTATGAAATTTAGAAGGTGTTTCTGCTATATTTTCACTGTTAATGATTCATTGATAACATATTCCATCCTAGAAATGCCTCTTCTCATGCACACACTTTCAAGAAGACAAAGTTTTAAATTTTTCTGTTGTAGTTAAAGCAACACCAGCATCTAAACCAACTTTACCTTTCCAATGGTTACATATGCAGGGGAAATCATGCCAAGCATGCAAAAATCCACTGTCGATTTACCTGGTGAGGTACGGAAGCGACACTGTCCGGTCATTGGATCATACTCCTGGTTTTCATCAGAGCACAGGCACAGGAAAGAACCATCGACATTTTCACAGAGGGCTTCACCACATACTCCACTCAGCATTTCACATTCATTCACATCTGTGGAAAAAAAACCCAAAACATAAATCAATTCACACCCATTACTGACAGTTTGTTCTTTTATCTGCTGTATCTGTGCCAATATTGTCTGCCAGATTACAGATGTGATCCCTGGGAAGGATTAAAAACTCACTAATACCTAAGTGGATTCATAAACAAGTAGCCAGTCCTTTGAAATAAAGTCCCCTGAAAGCCACAGTACAGTTTACAGACTATTGGTGCTGATTAGGTACTGCTTGTAAAACAGAACAATGGCTTTCATTTTTTCAGGGTTTTTTTTGGGGTGTTTCTTTCTCATTTTTAAATACTTGCTTTTCTTTGTACACTTTTATTGGGATTTAAGATTCAGACTAATTTCATCTGTTTTCTTAATTTATTTTCAAACTTCCACTGAATTCAAAGAGCAAAATGAATAGATTTTGGTGCAATTCAGACTGCACTATGAAAAGAGACTTCCCTTTTCTCCTCAAAATCCCACTTGCCTCATGAACATCCACTGAACAGTGAATTCCCCAGCCCCACAGCCACCATGTGCCTCTCATATGCATGGCCTCACAGGCTGCTCGGGAACCCACAAGGGTTATGCCCAGGTCACGCAGACAGCCCCTGCCGAACACTGCAAATTTACTGTTCCCAAAAACCCCACATATTTTTAACTTGGATTCCATATACCTGCTAACTAGTCTACCCTGAAGTGCTTTTTTGATTGATGGGAGAGTTGTCTGCTGTTTAAACAAGGGTTACCAAATACTGTTGGGATCACTTAACTTTACTCTCTTTTCAGTTGCTAAAGTTTACGTTTGACAATCTACTTTATCTACTAATGACAGAATCTGAAAATTATAATTTGTGTATCACGATTCAGAAATTTCTATAATTGGGTGTGGTCTAAAGTACAACTTGTGAGGTAATGTTTTATCCTTTTTACCTCTTATCCAGCAAGAATGAAAACCTAGTCATATGACCGAATGTTGGTTTTTGTGTATTTTTATATAAATATGCATTTTAACTTATGGTTTGCTCAGCATTTTCAACATGAACTTAGATTTTTTTCTTTATCTTTTTGCTGGATTCCTGTCATGAGGAATAAGTCTTCTTTGGGAAACGTTGCCTGGCCAGGAAGTAAAGAGACTCACCTTTTCCTAAAATTGTTTTGGCAGATAACTGGCAGCAAAATTTATAAAACTATTTTATATTAGACAGTGTATGCAGTAAAAAAACCTAAGACATTATTTTGTGGTGCAGAATCACTTCACTGGCAACTCAAAATTAAATTTAGTTTCACAGCAGCTTTTGCTTTCCTTTTTCTTTCTTTGCTTCATTTATTTTCATCCAGGAAAAGTCACTGTATGCAAGAATATACGTTGGTATGTTGCAAACTCAATGCCAAATAGCAAAAAGAATTTTGTAATAAAACTATTTAATGTATTAGAAAACACATACAAACACTTCTGTAAAACTTCTAACTCCTCCTCTTTGTTCAGTATTCCGTTTAGGTCTCTGTTCCTGGTAAATGTGTTTCATCCTGAGTCTGGTTTGAAGAAACTGCTTAATGAATACCTTTCCTTGATCTGGTATTAATTTTATACTAGAAACTTGCGCTGCCTCAGGTGGATCTCAGGCCCAACCATCACTATTAACAACAGATCTGGAAACCTATTACTCACAAGAGGAATGTGCAGTATTTACACATCTACAAAAATCTCACATCTTTTCATGGTGAGAGGTGTCTTTCCTGGAGCTCGAAGCCAATGTTAAAGTCTGTTCAAATACGATGTGCCTAGGGAGGTGTGCCATCTAATTCAGACTGGCTGTACCACATGCCAGACGTTATTTCCTGTAGGGGGTAGTACAGAGTTCTGGTTATTCAGCTAAGAGACTAAACAGATGTTGCATTTAAATAGGCTAAAGTACTAAATTCAATCTATTACGATTTATATTTCTGAATGGTCCTGACATGCAGAAATGGTGGATTTTCTTGGTTTTTTTTAAAGAGATAAAATGAGTGGCTCAGCTTATTTGCTGTTAGTTTCCATTCAATCCTAACAACAGGTTCTCATTAAACGGATACACAGTTAAGTTTCTGTCTGGCACAAAGTTCAGTGACTAAAGCACAGCTCAACCTTATTTTACTAGTAAGTGGTACAACTTTAAAAAAATGACAGAAAACAAAAATATTCTTGTGAAGGAATGCATTTTGCTCATATGCCGCTTTTTGCTCACTAGAACCTTGCAGAAATGACTGCTTGCACCCAAGAACTCACCTGTACACCCTTGCCCATCCCCTGGGTCCTGATACCCTTGGTAACAGAGGCAGCGGTAGGAGCCATCCATATTTTCGCAGAACCCGTGACTGCCACATATTGTGCCGTTTGCACATTCATCAACATCTGCAAGGAAGAATTTTAACATCAGACAGGCCGTGTGACAGTCAAAGCAGACATTCATGAAGAATGCAGAAAAACAACAGCCAGGCCATTTTTGCAAACAGATGCAGCCATGTCTGTCTATACGGTGGGAAGGAAAACACAAAGGACAAGACTCAAAAATTTAATGTAAGCACACGTACAATTTAAGAAATTGTTTCAGTGTTAACTTCGCAGAAAATATCTTACATCAGACAACGGTTTTGGTCAACTGTCTCCCATCTGTTTCACCAAACCTGCCAATCATGGCATGATGCTACATACCACAGAGTAAGACATAGTTTAAATATGACCATCTCTCTGACCAACTTAGAGATTCTGCCCGTGTAGCATTATACAGCCAACAACATGTGTGAAGCTGAACCCACTGTGCCTACAAAAAGAGTTCAAGTGTATGGTTGCATCCATTGTGCAGAAGTGCTGCACAGATCTCATTCTGGCTCTCAGCACAGAAGAAAATTTCATGGTGTGGGTGTGTGTGTAAGTGGTAAATATCTGTGGACTGAGCCTTCTGGCTTTAATCCTGCAGGTTTACACATATGAATAATCTTACTCAGGTAGGCAAAGTAATTACAATGCCTGCGTGCTTTCTATACTGGCCCTTTAATTTGTAGTTCCCATTTGTGGTTTGCTGGCCTTACAAGTAAGTGTCACTTGCATGAGTAAGTCTGTTCTTTGTCTCAGCTGTCCATCAAACTATAATGAAGCAGAGCTGCTTGTGGCAGAATGTGGTTTATTTTTGTAAGTGTATTACAAGTGCTAGGAATGTATTATTTTTATCTTCACACAAAGTAAGACCTAAACCCAAGGCCCTGACCATCTGTGGTCATTAAAGATGTCATGGTGTGTTTTTCAGGAGGAAGAACATTAAATGGAACGGGGAACCTGCCAGGATACTAGGATTAGTACTTTCTGCCTTCTAAATTCCTCTGCAGTTTGAAGCAGAGAAATTATTGCTATATTTCTTCCCTAGAAACCATTATGACTGTTACGTAATATTGCTGTCCGCTTAGAATTACCTTCTGCACTGTGCCTTAGGGGTAGTTACATTTTAAATAGTGAATAAAGCCATTAGTTTTTATCTGGGTACTAGCTACTATCATCAATTCTGCACATTAGAGTAGACCTTCATGCGATGGAGCCTACCATCATTCTACCTCCAGTGAAGGCCTTAGGCACTCACTGAACTAAAGAGCTGGTGGGACTGAATCCTGCATTGCCACAGAGAGAGGGCTTCTTTGAACAGGCGAGCAGCACTGCTGCTTGGTGTCTTTCTGAAAGGACAGAGGGGGGCTCAAACGTAGTCCTGTCCACTCCTCCAGCTCTTCACAGCTGTGTCAAACAAAGGCCTAGAAAAGTCAGCAAAGATGCACCTCATTCTTCTCCTGACAGCGCTCACCGAGCAAGGACATTTTTATTTTTAAATTGTGTCTTACACTCAGCTGAAAGGGGATTCTTGGTCTTTGAACCACGTGGTCACAGCTCCCCAAGCTATCCAAATTTGAACAGCACCATCATTACCATCCACACAGGTTACCTGTTGTGCTGCCCTCTTGCTGCCAAAGTGCTCAAATTCATCCACACATGCTTCTGCCTCAGGGAGAGGCTTTTTTGGGGTCTTGAAAACCAGCTTTTCCTATGTGCTGTGGTTGGGGTTTGAACAGGTTTAGAATAGCGTATAGATTTTTAAGGCCAGAAGAGACTATCCACAACCTCTTAAACAGGTTAAAAAACTGTCTGTAGCAATTTCTGTACCAATCGAGTAAATTGTGAAATTTTAACATCTTTTTCAAAAAGGCACCTCATTTCACTTTAGGATGTTTAAGTGATGGAAAAATCACCTCTTCTCCTACTGAACTGATCCACTGGTTAACAACCTTCAGTTAAAATACAAAATTTATGCAAAACCCGTATATACTACGTACACCGAAATCTAGGAGACACATGAGTATAACTGATAATTATAAAAAAAGTACTTGCAGATGGAACTGGCAGAGTAATTTATTTGTTTTGTTGTTTTGCCAATAAAGGTTTTAATGGTCTTTATATCTTGATTTATTAAACAAAAGAAAGATATTGAAGGAATTTATCTTAGAAAGGGTTATTTGTATTTGGCAAAGAATACAATAGCTAATATGATTATTTTTAAGGAACTGAATATGAAAATTTGGGTGGTTTCTGCATGCTGAACTTTTTGAAATCTATCACAAACCCTCCCTAGTAGAATTAATTCAATAACAAGAGTAAGCAACATATACGTATTAAAGGCACTGTCAAAGGTGAAAGGTGAAGTATTACCTTTGATACCCTTTCCTTCTCCAGTCACGGTAATGACAGAATTATAAAAAGATGCATATGGAGTTACTGGGAGAAAGAAGATACAAATTCTTTAAAGTTGTGTTTTTCTGGTCCCTCCCTCTTGCTGCTGTGCACTATACCTGCATAACATATCTTATTTTAATATTTAGTCTCATGTGATCATCAGAGTTTTGGTCAAAAAAATCTGAATACTCTATCTCTTATTCAGAAAACCCTGTTAAGAAAAATTAAGAAAAGGAATTCAAAATGAGTAAACAATGGTGGATTGACAGCCAGGAATTTAACACAACAGACAATAATGCACTGTTTGTATTTTCAGTGGCCAACTATAGTTCAACAACAGAAGTTCCTGAGCCACAAGACAGTTACTCTGTTAAAAGTCTAGACAGAAGAAACTAAAACTGTGGATTTTAGAATTACCTAAATTACAGTATTTCTCTTACTTAACAGCTAAATGTTAAAGGAAACATATAGGGGAATGGATCATGCAGCTGGTTCTCCAAAGGTAAACTAAGGTCATTGACTAAAAAGCTGCAGAAACAAAACTTGTGATTGTAGCACGTGTCCTAATTTAGTATATAATAGAGCCACAGAAGATGGTTTTGTTTTTTAAAAGTACACAGTCTGAACACTTTTTCAGTGTATGAGAAATTACAGAGAAGGTCCAAGAACCAAATATTTTTCCTTGTCTAGACAGCTCACTCAGAGGACTTCTGTTTTACAGCCGGAAAGGGCATTTGTTTCTTTAATCACCCTGTAAAGCATGAGGCTTGTAATCGGTGATTCTCTTGCTATATGGAGACAAAGCAAGGGGAAAACCTAACTATGAAACGAATATATGCTACGTCTATACAGTGACTAAAGCAGTTCTCTGTAATTACAACCTGGTTTAGAATCCATGACTCAGTGCTGCCTGCTTTAATCAAAACTCCTTTGATCTAACAACATCAGGATCTAAAGAAAGGCAAAACATGTGTGCACTCAAGTGCACTCCTATTCAGCTCAACAGCATGTTTCCATTTTCTGCCAACCTGAACAAGATGAAGGCATACTTAACCTCAGGCGTGATATTTAAATCTCACTGAAATGTACTTACATGGCAAAGTGTCTGGAAGAGGAACTGTTTCCTAGGACAGTTCTGTACAGTGCTTAGGGGAACAGAGCTCTGATTGTGAGACTTCCAGGGCTGCCCAATAAGACCCATACATAAAAATCACTGTCATGAGAAAATTAGAAAAACGAATATTTGAATAAAGACTTCAGCCTTTCTAGAGGCAATGATGCTGGATGGTCATTCCAACATTGCAATGATGTGGGTAAGAAAGAGATTCTTGTTTTCCCCTTTATGTTCGTACTTGTCTAGCCAGTGTCCAGGTAAGAAGTAGTTGATGCCCTAAAACATCTCTGTCAGCAAATGTGAGAAGGCTGGAAGGCTTATTTCACTCCTTGTGAAATAAGGAGGTAGCTCACAGGGGCCCACACTGGAGACGCATACTTGAATCTATGTTCGGCAGAAGCCTGAGCTTGCTTTCTTCAGTATTTAACCAGAGATTTGGTGAAGCTGTGACATTGTCTACTGCATAAAATTTACTCCATGGTAACAGATGTAACTCTGCTCCAAAAGGAGTCCTAGATTTACCATACCCTTTTCCTAAAGCTGTCTTGTCTTCCCTACATATGGGCAGAATTATGGTTGTGATGTGCAGTTACAGGAAACATCTACTCTCTTAAAATGTCTTCGGTGGCAGAAGTAGCAGTTATGCACTGTTCACAGCTTTGCTCTTTGTTTCCCTGACTTTCAGACTTCTTAGGTATGCAGTCATCTTAAATGATGGACAATGTAGCATCTTTGTGTACAGATTTGTAAATTGTTCTTTAATCACAGAATGACCTGTGGATGCTCTGTGCAAGCATCCAAAAGGCTCAGATGGGTGACTTATTCAATGGACAAGGAAAGGAGCACAGGATACAAGACAGTATGTGAGGGGAAAGGAAGAAGCAGAGGTCGGAGAGTAAGTTTTTTTGGTGTGCCTGTTAAGGCAGACAGTGAAGCTTGGGGCTTGGAGCAGAAAGATGGAAAGCGAGGGAGCCACTGAGAGACATATGGGGTTGGACATGGAGACAGAAGAGGCGCTTGGGGCAGGGTATTGACTTAAGCATCAGAGAACCTCTGACTTGAGTTTTTGCCAACACAGTTGACTAGCAGCCAACTGGGTAAAACACTGCCTTTACAGGAACCCTAGAGAGCTCAACAGGGAGCTAGGGAGCACTCCAAGAGCCTCCTGTTCAGAGAGCCTGGCACAGCCAAACTGCTGAGCCTGGGGCCAGGCGGCAGTGGAATGTCACCGCTACAACAAAAGTTTGTCTACACCTTGGAAGAAGACATAGTCTCCACAGCTGTTCAGTTTACTTTGGCCAATGGCCACAAAAACTCCATACCAGAACTGAACCACATGGGGTTCTTAAATGTTTTATGCTGTTGTTGTTTCTGACTTTTCAAAAAACCGAGTCAAACTCATACAAAAACAGTCTGGAGATATGGAAAATCTGCTCCCCAGGTACAGAGAGGCATCTGAATCCAGCAAAATTTCCTCAGGTTCTTTCTCTGATGGTATAAACAGTTATTCTCACTCACTTAACTAGAAGTAAATTCACAGAGGCACCTAGTGTAAAGAACAGTAGCTCCTGCGGCTGGAAGCCACATCCTGTACCTGGAATGTCACATGTTCCTTTTGTTTCTGATCCTTTTGTTTTGTCCTGCCTTTTCGCATGAAGCTGACACCACTATAAATATTAACACTGACGCCATCAGTGCTCCCTTTAAATGAGTTTTTCAACTCTAGAATTGTTTTTATTAAAATGACAGAATGGAGAAACTAATTGTGGTAGAAAAGGAGTGCTGCTGCTTCAGAAGACTAGAAGTACCCTTGCTTCGCCAAGTTATTAAAATACTTTTCCAAGTGCTGAATATAAAGTCTGATGTGTATTCCATACACACCACCAATTACTTGTGAAGCACGCTCAACTGGTTTTGTACTTGTTTTATTCTTCATTAAAAAGTTCCAAAACTACTCACAATCCTGGATATAAGATCTTGTGATTTCATCTTTTTCTATTCAGTAGAAGTTTGGCTTTTTTGTTCTAATGGAGATTAGCTTTGTACTACTTCATCTTACGTGATGGTAACCCTTCCCTGGGAACTGTGCTACGTTATTAACTGTCAGAGATCCAGACAGCAGGGCTCATTGTTTCTGGTACATCCCCTAAAATTAGATGCCACTGACTTTTTTTTAAGTTATGTTTGTATTCAGTTCTGCCTTTTTCAATTTCTGAGAGTTTGCTTTCACAAGGTTACTAAGCATTCTTCTAACTTTGGAATAAAGTGTTTGGTTTCTAAAAGCAGGCTGCATTCTTCTCTGACCACTTTTTTTTTTAGCTATGCTCAACAGTGAGGCAAAACACCTGCTACTACTTTTCTTGCAGAGAAATTGAAGATAATTTAACCATATCCTTCCTAAACACTGGGTGAAATGTATACATGCTGCCAAAAGAGTTGATGAGCATGCTTTCGAATTATCCCCATTACTTGAAATCACAAACTACTGCCTTGTCCATCAGTCACTGGAGTTATTCAGATTTGCTCTCTCTAGCCTACTTGACCAGGCTTTTCTCTTGGCAGTAAGAGACTGTTTCTTTCAACTTATGCCATGATTACAAAGTAAAGTAAATGTTTAGAGAGGGAAAAGCACCAAAAATACTGCAGGATTTTTATCAATAATAATTAAAACACAAATAGTATGTTTGATGTCATGCTGTATCTAAATATACAGCACTTATTCCCTTACATCAGCATAACAATATTCTTGCCAGTAGTGTATTGCATTTCATTAGATATTATATTACTAACTATATGGCAGGTTACATGCCAGCTCAAATAATAATGCTGTAATGGTGTTTTTCCTCTGGTAAAAGTACGGGGAGCAAATGCAACAGTCAGACAGCAGTTTCAATACACCTCCTCCACTGAAGGAAGAACCTTTTCACTATCCCTAAGTGACGATGAGAAGAGCTGGCCCATGAAAACCAATCACATATGGGTTTACTGGCCTATAATTTGGGACAGAGAACAGCTTGCTTGCTTCTTGGGTGCTTGAGATCCACTACTCAAAGCTTTTAACACTGAGTTATCATCTGCCCAGTGCTGCCTCTCTGCATGCATCCTGGCAACTACTACCACATGATTTTTTCCTCTTCTGAACTTTTCCCACAAGGCTTCTTGTTTTGAACAGTCCTCTCATCCATAAGAACAGCCATTCTTCATTCAGTTAGGGGAATTTTTGTTTTCTGTCAGCATCACTGACTACACAAAGCCACATATCTTCTTGGCATCATTGAGCACAAATGTCCTGTTTTAAATTCAGTGCAGGAGAGCAGCATCACTAGCTCTCCTGTTAGCGTGTCCATTCCATTAGCAACAGGATATATTCTCATGCTATAAGCAAACAAAAACCCTAGTTGCACCCCTAAATTCTAAGCTCCTGGTTGATGTTTCTCACCAGTGCTGTTACTGGAGCAGCTTTTATAACCTTATATGAAAAATACCTGTATAAGCATACCTGCATACACTTAGGAAGAATAAGCTCGCTTTAGCACCGTAAAGATCTCATTACTGCTATTTCCTCCATTTCTGCCATTTCAAAATGCCTGAGGTTCTATCATAGATAGCATTTTACTACAATTTCTCACTGGAGTTACTGCTGTTGTATCGATGCTTCATCTGCATCTTTTTTAAAAAAAAAAAGTCTCGACAAGCTAGGTTCTGTTGTCTTGCACAAAGCAATGAGAACATTCAGGCAACTCAGGCTTGCTGCTATTGCACTTAAGAAGCTTTAAATTAAATAATCCTAAATATTTATGGCAGGAAGGTCTTACCCACTGAAACTTATCAGAAGCCTGAGTTTCAGATTCACTTTATGTGCATTTTATGTATATTTATTCCTTCCACCCTTGCTATAAGATAGAAATAATTTCCCATCTATGAACAGATTTTCATATTATTACAAATATCCACTGGTTTCATATATATTAACATAAAAGTATCATTCCCTCCTTTGCCATTGTTTGCAATAGTTAGCTTAGTATTCCTTCTTTTTCACTAATTTCTTTTGCTCAAAAAAATATAATCCAATGTTAAGATAGCAAAATCATTAAAAAAATCAAGAGAAGTAAACCACAGCTTGCAACAAACATTACCTCCATTACATTGCCAATTTTGTACATTTCCTGTTATACTTCTTATGATTCAAACAGCTCCATAGCACCCCGTGCATTTACAAGAAAAAAGAACAAAGGGCCCTTAGGTGGCAGCTTGCTGAGTTAATAGTGGTTTTGGGGTATTAGACCCAAAATGACTACTTTTCTCACCCAACTAATAACAGCAAATAAATGGGAATGCATTATTGTGACTTGACTCACCTTCACATGTTCGGCCATCTGCAGACACAGAAAAGCCCCGCTCACATATGCACTGGTAGGAACCATCCGTGTTTAGACACTCCCCGTGAGGTGAACAGAGCTCAGATCTCTCACACTCATTAATATCTGAAAACACAGAGACATTAATAGCTTTGCAAATCATCATACCCTTAATATTAAGCCTAAGTTCAATTAGTCTTAAAAGCAGCTTTTATTTCCACCAGCTACCTCAATAGCTGTGCAAATGGGGCTCATTTTCCAGAGTAACCAAATCTTCTGGGATCATTCTTAAACTCTGTATAGGCATCGTGTTCTGCTGCATCATACTCTCACTATATCACTCTCTGCAGTGAGAGTGATTTGTGAGATATCAGTATGAGCTCCATACTAGCCAACATTTCTCCTGCATTAGGGGAATTCTCAGACATCTCACTGCTTTTTGATTGCTGCATGCCAGTCAACTTGTGCATCTGGCTCCATGTGCTACCAGCAGGTCTGGAGTTGCATCTTTCCCAGTAGGATCATTTTATGTAATTTAAAGCCGAATGCTCTTTTTTGCTGATGGGGAATGGGAATGGTCCCAAAAGGTTGCCGTATAAAAGTCTGTCATCATTGCTGGTTTGTTGGTTTTTTTTAACTTAGAAAGCCTTTTTCAAACACTGCCTTTCAAACTTGTGAATCTGTAAAACAAGGATTTCTTTCTAATTGATGTCTCAACAACAAAACCTGCCATCAGAACTTAAGGAATGCATTCATTCGTTAATGAGGTACCACTTTCACATGATTTATCTTTCACATTGTAATTGCACTTTTATATTTTGCTTTACAAAAACCTATTAAGACTTTTTCAGTACCATGCTGAGATCAAACACAAATTTACAAACAAAACTTACATGTGTGGCTCATTCATCCATCATGACAGATACTAGAATTTCTTATTCTTAACTGTGTCTTTTGTTGCTTAGATTTTGGCCGTTGTTACAGCCATAGAAAATGCATCAAAGTAGACAATAATTTTGATAGACTAAGGAAATCATGATTTCAATACCATCATTTCAAGGCCCATGACATCCATATAAAATTTTCTTTAGATACAGACTGATTCTGTCCTGTGTGTAAACCTTCTAGGCCAGTGTCCTGAAGTCATGGCACATATGTGGAAAGAACAGAGGCAGCTCAGTGAGGGGTAGTATCTGTATGAGGTGCACAGGCAAAAGTCAGTGCACTGTGCTTCACACAACACCTACATGTATAAAGTTTTCTCTGAATTCATAGTAAATGCAGACCAATGACATACTTCCTGAAGCTCTCTGGAAGTCAGGTAAGGTTGGAGATCAGCAATGACAAAGACAGTACGGTACCTTCTCAGGACCCACACTCTCAGTTTCTTAAAACTGGCAGAAAAATACTGGTAACCAAACCAGCTGATTACGCAAGGTAGAATGATGTATTAAAAGACAGGAAAACAAAATTAACAATGCTAGGAAAATAGAGTATAATTCATCTGAAAGAGAAAACTGCATACTTTCTAATGTTTTGGACTCTTTTCAACTTTGCCCCTTACCAAAATGCATATTCCTGATTTCTAGCCTAGACCAGATTCAACTTGCAGACACCGCATTCTGTGATAAATTTGCCAGTTTAATTCAATAGCTCTCTACTTTCAATCACAGTTTTGTTTGAAAGTGATAAGGCTATGATCAAGTCACCTCATTTTTTTCTTCAACAAAATAAACAGTTTAAAAGCATTCAGTCCTTTTCCCCCCCAGGCCATCAGCTTTTTTGGGTTCATCTCTGACTCTCCTCAGCTGATCAGCATCCATTTTGAATTGTAGGCACCAGAACGTCAGTATACAACAATGTGCCAAGAGCAGTTGTATCAGTGTAAAACAGAGGTTAACAAACCTTGCTTACTCCTGCTGGATATTCTGATTTTTCACTCTTCTGGGGAGTGCATTAGTCC
Organism: Gavia stellata; assembly: GCF_030936135.1. Classification (NCBI taxonomy): domain Eukaryota; kingdom Metazoa; phylum Chordata; class Aves; order Gaviiformes; family Gaviidae; genus Gavia; species Gavia stellata. Next base: position 20,969,207 of record NC_082595.1, read on the forward strand.
TACTGGCCACAGGGTTGCACTGGAAGCTCACGTTTAGCTGACTGTCTCTGACCCCTAAATCCTCAGTGATTGTGTCCCAGAAGGAAGTCCACTATCCTACAAGCATGACTGAGATTCCTTCTTCAATATAGAATTGGATATATTGAAACGTGTATTTTTGCTCATATCCAGTATACCATGTGATCAAGACCACTCTACACTAGTGGCCTATTATCTGTGTCTTTTACCATGCCCCTAATCTCTGCAGGTAAATTCTCTCAAAAATTTTATGTTTTTTCTTGCTGTTACAGAACTCTGATAGAACCAACTTCCAGTCATTTAAAAATGTCTCAGTTTACAATATTTCGAAGGTAGTGTTGAAATGTAAAGGAGTCATCATTTATAATACAAGTATGGCTAGTTTTGTCCTGTACAAAACACAGGACAAGAAAATATATTGAAGATTCCCATCTTTGACAAGTAAAAAATATACTATTGCATCCTGTAATAGCTTAACAAGTAGTCAACACAGTAAAAAAAGTCCAACCATACTTAATTCTGCTAGCCAAAGATCTCCCTTTATGTTCTTTTACTGTGCTCAGTTCTTTGCTATTCTAACTTGTCAGTATTCATTGTATCAAATTTTCATTTCTTCCATCTGTTTAGATATTGATCTGGCTATTTCTTAACCAGTTTCACTCCCCTCTAGAGCAGGTTGTTATTTTTCAATGTTGGTGGTCTTCTTTCTGAAGCGTGGTGCTCTTACCTGAAATGATTTCCAATTTTCATTCACATTTTTCTGTTAAAAATACTGTCTATACCATCTGTCCTTTAGTTGACTCATAAGTGCTTTCAGTTTTGTTATATTTATCCATGTAAAACATGAAGCCTATATACTACTACTACTACACATAATGGAGCAAAGAGAACAGAGTGATATCAAAGCTGGCATTGATTTATAGCTTGTGATCAATTCTCTTTCATCTGCTAAAGCCAGGACTAATACAGCATTTCTCTATGTTGAATGCAACATTTTCTCAATTAGAAAAAATTCACATATAATACACAGAACTTTTACAGGGAGTTTACTGTTGGTTGCATAAGATCTTCAATATAAATCAGCTGGAATACAGTCTCCCAGCTCAAGCCTAAACTGTGCATAAGAGAGCAGCCAAAGCAAAGTCCAGTCTCCTGGTCCTCCAGTCATTTAGAGCACGAACACACTATCACTTTCCAGCCCTAATACCATGGTTCTCATCTCAGAAAAACAGATGGCAAAAGGTAGTCCTGAGGCTTGCCTGGGTGTTGCGCCAACATGGAGCTGGGATCATTCAGATCTCTCCAAAAGCTGGGAAGTGTTTTTCTGGGTTTGGCAATGCTGACTCAGCCTCAGATAACACATTCTTTTCCTCCTCACCCATCCTCCACAAAGCACTGCAAGTGTTTTAGAGGTGAGAGAGGTTTATCTTGTGTGACTTGACACTAGCTATATCGCTCTGTTACATCACTGATTCACAAATACAGAAGGTATTATCAAAACAAACGCTCCCAGGATTTAGGAAACTGTAGCACTGTATCTCTGTTAGTTCTAATAGAGATTCTCTTTCAAGTTATGACGGCTGAGATTCAGTCTCAGCAGAAATAATTTCTTAGCATATATTTACAGAGAGCAATATTATGTGAGAAGAGTAAGAAAGTACTACCAATGATAAATTAGTTTCTCTTCCTTAGCATGATCTGTGACTATCATAAGTTATGCTTACAAAATTGCACATTTATAATAATGAACCATGTATTTTTTATAGCTATTTCATACCTTGACATCCCCTATTTGCTATCTGCTGGAAACCATCTGGACAAGTGCATTTGTAAGACCCGTCAGTATTTATGCAGTTTCCTCCAAGGCAAATATCACTGTCTTGAAGGCATTCATCAACATCTGAAATAAAAATGTAATGAACAATTAGATGATGTAAAAACTAATGAAACTTTTAATAGTGATACTTTGATACTAACATAGCAACTGGAAGCTACAAAGTCATTTAGTAACTGTGTGTGTGTGAAATTGTTTATTACACTTCAGCATGTTTTTAATTTTTTTCATCTTATCATCAAACTCCTTGTATTTTTAGAGAGCTTTAAAAATTTGAGTTTCTGTCATTTATTCTTAGCCAGCTTGTCTCATTCATTCTTAGCCAGCTTGTCTAATAGGCGCCATCTGCATCTCTAATGAAAGCCTAATAACGGACCTTTATACTAATCTCTCCCTTACTTTAATGGTGACTGTGGTGTTACAGTAGTACTACTAACAAGAAAATCCAAGCAGTTGTACATTTAGAAGACAGACACAAAAAAAGCCTACTAATGCAAATTTGTAGTTTGCAATATGCATCTTTGGACATGTTTAGACCACTGCACAGAGATCCCTGAGACGGAAGTGACCCGACTCAGACATCCCCCAGAGCATGGGCAAACCCAAGCATAGCTGGTGTGTCACACCAGGCAAGACATGCCTGCAGAGACTACTCACAAAACAACCACGTGGACAGGAGGCTTGTAGGACAGGGACCACACTGTGTGTACTGCTGTGCGAATGGTTGCTTTTTCAGAGGCAGTTCATGTGATGCAATACAGCCATTTCACAGGCTTAGCTGCTTGGTCACAAAGCTGAATAGCTGCTTTTGCACAGTGCTGCACCCAAGCCATAAATCTAGCCCCAAAGTCAGGGCACGCAGGGTCTGTCTCCCACCTGCCTATACACCACGTTCCCAGCACCAAGCCTCAGGGCTGTAGACTCTGCCCTAGTGTCTTGACATGCATAGGATAAACATGCTGACTGACACATAGCAGGGCAAGTTGCAGGATACAAACTAGATACGAAGTAATCAAGTATTTCAAGAACAGGACACTGGCATTGTCTTCACCTGAAGTCTTTTCTTCCCAAGAGGAAACAGAGCAAAGCTGCTGTGGGTACAGGATTAACTCAGCAAGTGCCTACATTCCAGCAATATTATACAGTTTTGTTTCACTACAGTTAAAGATCGCAAAGTATTTCATGACTGTGCTTCTAGTTTTAAAAGAAAACGGAAAATAGGAGAGTCAAATAAAAGAAGCATCTCATAAGCAACTTTCCCGTGCCTCCACAGTGCCCTGTCTCATAATTCACTGAGTCTATTGCTCTGATAGTGCAGATAGTTTCCTTTGAAAAATAGTTATCAAAGAGTTTTTCCACTGCCTTTAATTATTCTGACTTCCTAAGTATGGATTTTAGCTGATTAGAATTGTAACTTTTTCCTGTGTTGCAGGAATAAATAACAATTGTAATTAAAAAAAGAGGACACGACCTCATTTCTACACTTATCTCTGGAAAGCCCAACACTATATCAGAGTGCAGCTATTCTTGGGATTTAATCTATTTGATAAAAATAAGAAATAAGGATAGCTTTCTTACATAAACAAATGTTATTGCAGATAAAACTGCACTTAATGCTGACAAAGTTGTGACCTTTTGACAACCACATGTTTTATAATCATTTTCAACTGAGAAATAAATTGTGGTTTATTTAAAACACCAATTAATTCTGACTAGGAGCATGAGAAAAAAATAACGACTCCCTTGCGCTGAGTTAATGCCAAGTCTCAAAACAAGAAGGCGTCTTCTGCCAAATTCAGTCAAAATGCAGTATTTTCCATATGGGATGCAAACCTCCCTTTCTCTGATGCACCTCTTCACAGGTCTTTTGGTTGCTGCACAAGAATCTCCAGAAAATTCAGAGACAGTAGCTCATGCTTGAGCTGTTCAGTGCTTTTTACCACTCTTTACCGGTGCATGTCTAGAGCATTTTGGCTAGCAAAAGCTCTGAAAGCTCCTAGGAGAACACTGGAGCCTCCTACACTTCAGACACTCTTTTCCAGTAACCCAAGTTCTTTGAGATGTATAGTCTGAATGGAAGTCCAGCTAGTGCATATTCATACTTCCTTCATACTTCCTTCACACACTTCAGTTGAGACAAGGCCAATACTTTTTACCCACAGGTGCGCTCACACTTTGTGTTCCCTCATATTCAGAGCAACACTGAGCAGGAAGTCTCAATGTCACTTCATCTCAAGAACAGGAGATGCTGAATGAGAGGGCAAGGCAGAAATAAAATAAAAATGCATGTGGTCAAAGTAACTTCTTTTTCTATCTTGAAGTGGAAGGTTGTGCATACAGCCCACCTGTGGATAGTTGTGTATTTCCAGGCTACTAATTCCCAAGCAGATAAGAGCAAGTCACTACAGGTACTGCAGAACGGAAAAGTTCTTCAGCCTTGGATAACAGGGTATACAGGCATTTACAATAGGAATGGACATATGGATTATTGCTTTCAGACAGAACTGAAGGTATGAAGGCCTCAGTCCAGCTTTCTCATTTTCTTAAGAGTTCAGTGCAAGGATGCATACAGACCATGCATACTGCATGTATACACCAATGTATAGAACAATTATTCGCAAATTACTTTTATTCTTAAACAAGAGAAATACGGTGCAAAGACTTCCAGACAAAAACTTTTGAAGTAGAAGAAATCCTTATTGAATATACAAGCACATTTCTTTTGCTAATCACATTGGCTTTATAGCCCGATACATTTTCGGGTATCCTCTGACGTGACAAATAGCTATCCTTGAGTCTTTGAGAAACTGGACAGAATTTGAACCACTCTGTTCAAATGAAAACATTCAGGTAGATAGGCTAATCCAAAAACCAGAGGCCATCATGTGGAGAAACGTTGGATGTCTTCTCCAGGAGATTTTCTCTTTATGGAAGCTCTGCCCTATAGTCCATGCACACATCTGGCTGAACTAACAGTCAGGAGGAAAGCCATTTTCATGAAGATGGGAATGTGGCTGTGAGGCTGAGGACCTCTGTTGATAAACCTGTAATCAACCAAATTCCCTAAGCGTGCACTGAATACTTCAAGGAACCTTCAAAAATAATTACATCACAAGGTGAGGAAAAACAAGAGAGGTAAATGTATAGCAGATAAAGCAGTTGCACAAAGCATTCTTACTGACAGCAGAACAAGCACAGTCTGTTCAAACTTAGTTTCCAAGGTGTGAAAAGCAGTCCGTAATACCCTGTACTTCAGAAAAATATTGAAGGGAGATAATGCAAGCACAGAAGAATTTCTTCTGCTTCAGTAGATGAATAGATTTTGTGTAGAACTTTTAATATTTATGAAAATCTTCAGTGAACAAACTGTCTCTACAGAATTAACCACTCTGTCACTAGGTAGAGAAGCTGTAGATTTGGTTACAGACTCTTGCAAATGAGACGAAGACCCTGGGGTGAGGGAATGGCCTTACCCTTTTTCTTTGTATGATCCAATTCCTCTTCTTTTGTCTTGAGATCTTCTGAAATTATTTTTTCTTGAAAATTGCCCTTGAACAGGAACAAGGAAGAGATGAAGATAAAGCATGGACCTGTCCTGACAGGCCATTGCATAGTGATGGAGAGCAGCAACAGTTACCATAACTTCTTGGGCTATATGAAATGCACCAAAACTGTCTGAAGAGAAGTTCTGGAAAACATTTGGTCCTCAACTACAATGGATTTAAATTAATTTCTATATTTCGTTTGCTCTTCTTCACTACAAGATGGTTTAACTCACCATTTCATATGCTCACACTCTGCTAACAGCATTTACTAATTCAAAATCTCTCTCTGCAGACTTGATGGTTTGTAAGGCTTCTTGCTGAAGGAACCAAAATGCTTGAAAGGGTTATGCATCCCACTCTCTCACCATCTCCCTCTCTGCTATGCAGAGGAAAGAAAGAACTTTTTCTTGTTTAAGGTGGACAAGGTAAAAACTCATAAATTAAACTGCAGCAACAGAAGATTACCATCACACATTTGGGGAAAAAGAAAGTCTAACACAAGAATAGCAAAGCACTGGCACAGGATGCTTGAAGAGATATTTGGAATCTCATCCGCTGAAGCCTACTCGGAGCAGGTTAGATGAGTACCTGTCAAGAATGACACCGTATGGTTTGTTCTGCCTTTGGGAGGCAGGGTGGACCAGCGATCCCTTCCACCACATTTTTCTTTGATTCTTGACACAGTATCTCTGCATCTGTTGCAACTCATGAAGATCTTGAAGCCAGGTGAGAGCAAAATTCTTTGACATGAGTTTCTAGTGCCCTGCATCATCAGCCCACATTTCTTGAAGCTGATGCAAGTGATGCTGGTATTCACCAGGAGCTCTGAGAAGATCTTGTTAAGTTCTTCTGTGACCAGATTCTCCAAACAGGTCAGTACCAAAGACAATCAGTGTGCTGAGGAGATTTTATAAGCTATCCTTATTCCTTGTCGGTGAGAACTTAAAGAGATGCTGTCACTCATTAAATGGGGACAATCCAGTATCGTCATTGCTGATGAAGTCTGGCCTGGTATTACGGGTTTGTCTTGAGAAGACAGCATTTGGTTGGCTCAGGGGGAACTGCTCTTCTGCCTGGATCACTTGAAAAGGAAGATTCCTGACCTATTGCTGTGGGTGAGAAAGTGGGAACTGCCTCCTAGAGTACTGTGTGGAGGATAACCTACCAGCAGAACACTATTAGGTAGAACAGCAGTAAGGAGCTGTGTCTTCCATGGTATCAGCAGCTACAGAAAGCACATCAGAGACTGGAAAGTTTTTATGTGCTAATACCACACGTATGGTGAGACCTAAGTGAGAGATTTTCCCCCCTAGGGTGAGATAAGGAAGCAACTGAGGTACAATCTTATCTGGCGCTCGCTAGTAAGTAATCTCACATGCTCAAGTTGACCATGAGTAGTGCAGCAGATGTACCCTATCAGGTGGTATAGCCAATGATGGAGGAGAGGGAGTAGCTTTGAAATAATTCACTAGAAAAAAAGAATCTGTTTGCCAATTCCTGGACAATTAAATCATTCTACTTGAGAGACTGTAGAATCTTCCTGTTTTCTATAACACAGCATTTCTCCCTACACTTACTGTACATCTTTCATTTCTTATTTTTGTTTTCACAAGCTCAGTATGTAGACTGCCTTTTGAGGTGGTGAAAGCTGTGAGCTCCAACAGATCCCCCTGGAGCTCATCTTATACTACATATTTTCTCCTCTGAGTGCACATGTGGGATTGTGGTGGCTGGCTACAGGTTCCCAAAAACAGCTGGAGAAGAAGTTTTAACTTAGCAGGCCCCCATGTGAACAGTGTATGCTGGTAGAAGCTTTTGTAATACAGAACTCTGTGTCAGAATTTGAGCAACAAGGTTTGGAAAGGCTTGATTGTTTTTGGTAACAATGTCAACTGCTCTTCCAATCTTACTGTTGGAAACACATGTGCTGATTTCTTGTATGTGGGAAGATGAGAGGAACTATTTCTAAGAATCCATTAAATATGTGGCTGTGTAGGTGGGGACTGTTGAATGATTGACAGTAAAGTATTGAGAAAGAAAGAGGAGCAAGATATCCTTCTGCCCCATTCTCAAAAGAGTTCATGTCTATAGCTTAAATACTCAAGGTCTTATTGAAAAAAATAAATTGGTAGCTTAAGTCCACAAGCTTACCTTCACACTGATCTCCAGTAGATGATAATGTGTAGCCTTGGCTACAAATACATCTGAAAGATCCTTCTGTGTTTCTGCAGCGTCCATTCGTACAGAGTGATCGGTGCTGGCATTCGTCTATATCTGTAGCAGTAGAGACAGTGAAAACATAACACATCTGAAAATAACAATTACTAATCAAATGGTGCAATAACCAATTCTGAACAAAACAGCAAAGCAGAGTGTCAATATCCAGTACTGCTTCCTTTGTTCTTGTTTATTAATGAATGCAGACAGTCAATGTAATGCATAAAAATACATGAAATTGCAGACTGGATGTTTTCCTTGAGATGACTGCATTTAGCATTCTCTCTTGTAGTGTCAATATATTGATCAGTGCACAAACGGGTACACACAGACACACAAATACACACATGCTGCCTGAGAGCTGCTTTTGTTTCTTTTATATCTGGCAAAGGTAACAAGTCAGCTGCTCCAGTGAGTCAGCAAAACCCACAAAAAACTTTCCAGCAGGATCACTACCTTTTAACAGGGTGTGGTTTTCAGATGCACACTGAGAGGCTGTTCCCGTATTAAGTTGTACCTTAAGGCTCTTTTAAATACTTGCCTTGTAGCAGTATTAATCCTCTAAGTATGCGGAAATGTCTCTTTGCTTCCATAACCACTGCTAATCCCTCAGCGCTTCAGTTCTCATAAACTGGGGTCAGCCTGGGTTAACAGATGGACTTTAACATCAAACTTAAATTTTCCTATGAAAAGCTCAAAATATTGGAGGGGAGTGGCACTTTGAATTCAGAACATAGCACATGTCTTGTTTGAGCTAGGAAACTTGTTTTCCCTCCCTTATTTATAAAATACTCATTAAGAAACAGTAAATGAATTGACATGGTAGGTTCTTAGTCACTTCTAGGATTTAGGCATGGCTGAATGTCTTTCTGAAAATATACTCAAATTCAAACACGAGAAAGTTACTCAATGAGGTTTTTCAGGTCTGTGTTATGGCTATGTAGTCTGACCTCTTAAGTAATGGTCCCCTGCGACCACAGAAGTTTTGAATTTAAGGATCACCAAAATCTGTGGGGCTATATGAAGCATCTAGGCACATGTACGGGTCCTTACTTTAGAAGGGTGCACTTTAAGAAGAACAGTCTGCACATGCCAGCTTAGCTTGGCAAGGGTCCTTTTCCATGAAAGGCTCACAGGAAGCAGTCAAACTTTGTCTACATACTTTCCCCAAGACCAGCCTGCTGTGCATCCTAGACAGCACATTTAACTCACTCAAGACACTTAAACTGATGTTTTGTTTCAAACTTCCTGACAGATTTACATGAACGATCATTTAGTTTTACTGTATTATTTTTAGCACTCAGAAGTCTGAAAGTGTTCGGTGCGATATACAGACACTTACGGAAGCGGGGGGCGGGGGAGAATTAAAACCAACAACTGACAAGAAACATTCAGGTTTCTGCGTGCTTCCACAGTTTGGAGACATTCTCCCAGATGTTCACCTTTTGGGAGAGGTTTCAAGAAGCCCCCTCTCCCTAAGGAGAGGGATATTCATACCTCCCGGACACACTCTAGGTTCTCTCTCAGACTACTCTGCTCTGACTTCAGATCCAATTTGTCCTACTGGAGCAGTCCTGGTGGGAATTTTAGATGTGGAGGAAATGTAGAACCTGGTATTTTGGAGGTACCAGTACCATTCTTAGAAATACAACACCGAACTCTCTACTAAATGTACTACTTGAAATGCAGTGACACCAATGCAGGCATCAGCACAGTGGTAACTGACACTGCTGGGTTCCAAGAGGGTGCAGCCTCATTTTCTTTGATTCGACTCACCGACACAAAAGAAAAGAAGATAGAAAGAAAAGCAATTAAGGCAGCAAAAGCCACTGTCCTCAAACCTCCAAAATGACAAAAATGCCAAGGATTTTGCAGAAATTCAAATTTAGCAATATAAATATTACTACACATTCTTGATTAGCTTTATAACAAATGTAAAAATCTACAATGTGACCATGGAAGTCATAAAATAAAAATATATATTATTACATTTTTGGTTATTTAGCCTCAGTGTTGCATATTTAGTATTTCTTTTAATGAAGAAACAACATTAGACGAAAAATATTATCTAAAATGTAAGTGCTACCTTATGAATTTTAACCATATTCTTTCTTACCTTCACACTGATCCTCTGATGCAGAGAGTTTGAAACCTTGGCCACAAATACATCTGAAAGACCCCTCCATATTTTCACAATGTCCATTTGTACAGAGATTGCCATACTGACATTCATCTATATCTGTGAATACAAAGAAATCATAAGCGTATAATTAATTTGGATACAACCATCCTTCAGTTAGGCTTGGGAATTTATTCAAATTCTGCCATCTGTATGATTATAATCACTTTTCCTGTATTTTTTGACCTTGACAATTCTGCAGCAATTCTGATTTTAAAAAAAGGATTTGAATTTGAGCTGGCTTGTGCCCGAAACACTCAACTATACTCAGAGCCCACATGACTAAAATGATGCTTTCATTCCAGTACTGCAAGGGCTGCAGTTTAGGCTAACAAACCTTTTTCTTCCTTTTCTTTTTTTTTAAATAGGGGTTGCATTATGAACTAACTGTGTCCACATCATCCTTACCTGAATAAGATTATTTTGCCCATACTTTTCCCACAGCTTAAACCAGTGCAGTTTTAGTATAGGTAAGAGGTCAGCAAGTTCTGGCACGTTCATTCTTGCATTACACAGATTTACTCTTCGGATACGTACCTATGATAAAAGCACTAGCAGCTGCCAATACCTTGTAACCGTTGTCACTATTCCTTCTGCTATGCAAGGAACAGTCCAGAAAGGCAGACACAGCTCATGCTGGCAAGGCTGTGTTAGAAGCTGTTCTCTCTGAAACCATTTTTAAAACATGTGCTCTGATCAGAATCCCCCGACCTGCTGCCTCCGCTTGTTCACCTGGAGCTTATCCACAGGTGCGAGGAACAAGCAGGTCCTCTCGGAAGCTAGAACAGACCTCAACCACATTTTCTACTGTTGAGTGTTTGCTGTTTTTTAAAGCTAGGTCAATTAACGTACAGGATTTAGAGGAGTTCTCCAATGCAGAACTAAAGACTGTATCAAACACATGTACACGACCTTCATAGTCTATGTTTTTCAAATGGACTTAAAGGGAACAGGTTCTAAAGGACTTAGCGGACACCTGAGGAATTTCAAGGGGGTTTCTGCACTTCACGCAGGTCCCTTTGTAAGGCTACTCTATACAGGCAACAAGGAACTCCACCGAATTATGCCCTTATAACAAAAGTTTTAGAAGCAACATCTCTCTTCCTGGTCACAAACTAGTCTTTATTTACAGAAGGACTTGAAAGAAACCTTTTTTCTATAAGCTATCCCATAGACACCTACTTTCATCATTCTCTGAAAGAAGGGTATTAACTAGATGGGCCACTCTCTTTAGCCAACATGAAAATTGCTATGTTACTGTTTAAGAATCATTGTCAAGAATTCCTTCTGAATGCAATTTGTATAAATCAACAAAGAAAAAAGCAAACATATAAATAAATAGCATCTTTCGTTATAAACCCAGCCAGAATTCAGTATTCTAAAATAATCAATATTGTCTTCTTTCTAGAAGTGGTTTTGTATTGGTATTTTGTGTGGCAAGGTTTTGGTAGCGGGGAGGGGGCTACAGGGGTGGCTTCTGTGAGAAGCTGCTAGAAGCTTCCCCTGTGTCCGACAGAGCCAATGCAGCCGGCTTCAAGACAGACCCGCCGCTGGCCAAGGCTGAGCCCATCAGCGATGGTGGTAGCACCTCTCTGATAACATATTTAAGAAGCGGAAAAAAGTAACTGTGCAATTGCAGCTAGAGAGAGGAGTGAGAATGTGTGAGAGACACAGCTCTGCAGACACCAAGGTCAGTGAAGAAGGAGGGGGAGGAGGTGCTGCAGGTGCTGAGCAGAGGTTCCCCGGCAGCCCGTGATGAAGACCACGGTGAGGCAGGCTGTGCCCCTGCAGCCCACGGAGGTCCATGGCGGAGCAGATATCCACCTGCAGCACGTGGAGGACCCCACACCAGAGCAGGGGGATGCCCGAAGGAGTCTGTGACCCCGTGGGCAGGCCGCGCTGGAGCAGGCTCCTGGCAGGACCTGTGGACCCGTGGAGAGAGGAGCCCACGCTGGAGCAGGTTTGCTGGCAGGACTTGTGACCCCACGGGGGACCCACGCTGGAGCAGTCTGTTTCTGAAGGACTGCACCCCGTGGAAGGGACCCACGCTGGAGAAGTTTGTGAAGAACTGCAGCCCGTGGGAAGGACTCGCGTTGGAGCAGTTCATGGAGGACTGTCTCCCATGGGAGGGACCCCACACTGGATCAGGGGAAGAGTGTGTGGAGTCCTCCCCCTGAGGAGGAAGGAGTGGCAGAGACAAGGTGTGATGAACTGACTGCAACCTCCATTCCCCATCCCCCTGCGCTGCTGGGGGAGGAGGAGGTAGAGAAAATTGGGAGTGAAGTTAAGCCCGGGAAGAAGGGAGAGATGGGGGGAAGGTGATTTTTAAGATTGGGTTTTATTTCTCATTATCCTACTCTGATTTGATTGGTAATAAATTAAACTAATTTCCTCAAGTCGAGTACGTTTTGCCTGTGACAGTAATTGGTGAGTGATCTCCCTGTCCTTATCTCGACCCACGAGCCTTTCATTATATTTTCACTCTCCTGTCCAGCTGAGGAAGGGGAGTGATAAAGCAGCTTTGGTGGGCACCTGGTGTCCCACCAAGGTCAACCCACCACAGGTTTTCACTTAAAAAAATAAAAGGTTAATTTTCAAATTTAATTTATTTATTTATTTGGGGGATGTAGTTAACAGCAAGCGAATGTCCCTGTTTGCATGGAAAAAGCTGTATTTTTAGCTTCACTGATGCAGAAAAAGAATTACACCTTATTTGCTTTTATGTGCCCGAAATCATATTACTCCCAATTATGCTGTCTTTTGCCACCACAAAGCACACAAAATCTGTCAACATAAAAGAGTAAAACTACTGATTATTTGAAGCACTTGAGGTATTTAGGCAGTTGTAGCACAGAGAGAGAGCTGGAAAAAGATTAGAGGTCTTTAACTCATCATCATAGCTCTTATTACCTATTGTGACTATCTGCAGTAATTATTTTCCTCATGTATATTTATCATTCTTGGCTCTTTACAAGCTCCTGTACAACCTGACTTTGACAAAGCCCACCTCTCCCCAGACACAAACGAAATCACCATTATTGTCCATATTTCAAATTACCTGCAATTCTTGTTTCCTCACTTGAGCCTCTAACTGTAAATAAGATGCTCTGCTGCAGCCTGGCCAAGAACTTGAAGTGGCATCCTCCCAAGAGATAACAGCACAGATCCATAGGTGCTCTACTATGGCAATTCAGTAGGCAATACTACTTACACCCTTCTGCAAGACTCATTTCTCAGATCCCTACTGTTGCAAAATGTGCTCACTCAGCAAAACACAACCTTTGCTCTCAATGTATATGATCAATGCTCAAATTCAAGAATTTCTTAAAACACAGATAACCTAATTCAGCAGTCAGGCATGCAAATTTCCAACTGAGTAACAAATCTGCTTCTAACAGATTCATTTTAATCTAGTTATCTCCAAGCTACTTGAAAACGAAGCCTGCAATATTATTTCTGATATTTGGATGGGACTCGAAGGTCAAGACACTTTCCCATAAAGCCAGCAGAAAAGCCAGGAACAGAACCTAAGTCTTCTGAGATGAAGTCCAGAGCTTTAACTGATTCTGTTGAAGCTCCTTACAGTAGGGCTTGAGGTATATGGATCAGCTCTGCTGACCTCTGTATTATAGGTCCCTAATGCTGTACAAGCTGAATATTGTTAACAACACAGCTGCAAAATCCACCACAGTGATAACCATGAGGATGAAGCGGTCTAGAAAGTTTTGTCAACCTAATTTTTTTCATTTATTTGTCAATACACAGAAGTGTGCTCTAGATTCACATACTACTTTATTTTCATTATATATCAGATAGATCACTTTATTTGAATGAGCAAATGTGGAGAGAGAAAGATGAAAAAAACACGTGACCGAAAGTAAACTTTAAAAAAAAAAATATTTTGAATAGTCCCTGTACAACAGAAATGCACTGAGGGACCTGGGACAGTAGCAATTTCAAGACAATGAAGTGGCAGGGTGTGCGGGTGCCATTTTTAATTTCTTCCAATATGCATCTCACATTGGATAGTCCCACCTAAACTGCAGTTAAATCTACATAAGTCTGAAGTGAACTGATTGACTTGCTTTTATTGAACAAAAGTAGCTATGTTCCTGGCTTTAAATCCCGGAAGATTACAATATCAGTAGCATCAAGGAACTGTAGAATTGTTACACTAGATTTTTTAGGGCATCAAGTACAGACAGAGGAATGAGCCAAGGTAAAAAAAATTACTGAAAACAGCACTGGGGAAAACTAGCACAGCTGCAACTGACCTAAAATAACAGCAGAAATAAATTAATTCATGGAACAATGGACTTAAATACCTTCATAGATAACTTGGGAAATATTGTCCTTTCCAGTGTATTTAAATTGTACCATATTGCAAAGCTACAGATTTAAAACAAACTCTGTCTGCATTACATATTCTAGAATGTGTATGGCTCATTTCCAACATGATGTAAGCCTAGGACAAACAGAAAATGAAGACCGATCACATCACTAATGATGTGAGTGAGATGTCTAGGCTTAGAACATTTCATAAAACAAAGGAAAAAAAGGGAAACTACATGCAGTAATACAAGGGAAAAAAGTATCAGCAACTTGGAACCAAGACCCATCCCTTACATGACTTAGTTTTGTTTGTAAATCTGAGCAGAGCAGTGACTTCTTTTCTTTCATTCTACTCCTACTAACCTGGTTAGCAAGAATGAAACAAGTGAAAGTCATGCCATGGCATTTTCAACCAGGCTATTTTAATGAATAGGTATAGAAATCAAGCTTGATTATTGTGAAAGAATGCAAAATTAAATCAACTTCACATTTTTGAAATAAGGAATTAAATAAGAGGAAACCTTTCTCAACAGAGTGCAAGTGTCACATTCTTTGCAAGGGTAGCAAGAATCCAGGCAGGTGGGAAGGAGCAAAACAAAGATGAACATGAACATGTGCTAAGTGAACCATATCAGTTTGTTGTAAACAATCCATAGCTTGTTATAACTCTGTCAAAATCCATGAAATTACTTGAGAAATACATTCCTCCACAATAAGTCAAATGACAAAACCAAATAATGCAGCTATGACATGCCGATATATAGTAACAGGCAGATGCTCAGACAGACATAATTTGCTATAATATGCCTTCATTAGAAAATAGGGTGGTTGAAAAAGGTATCACCTATACAGTAACACCAGTGGTGAGGCTCTGACAGCTACACCACGCATTTTTCAGGTGCTTTACTGCAACCTGGCTCTAGTCTTGCTCCACATCAAAAGCCCATTTGCAGCTGCAGCACAGTAGATGCCCACCTTCCAGTGCTCTTTCAACCAAAACAATGCTCTTAGACTGCTTCATGAACCGAACCAAATCACAGCAATTGGGAGCGATTAGGAAATAAGCTATGGAAGTACACTGCCAATCTGACCTATAGCAATAATGCAAACACCTCCTATGTAGGTTATTATACACCTATGTTTAGGTAACATGGATACTCCAACCATCACAAATTATAGGGCATGTGTTACACACAGAGTGGACAGGAGGACTGACAACAGACAGCAGATCCTTCACAACTGAAGTAAAATTTAAGTTTCTGGTAGTGCCCCAGGAAGCGGCACTCAAAACTGCAAAAGATCATTTCTTTTTGCACAATGGATTCATTTGCTTTTTCTCACCTATATCTCAGACAGCCAAAACTGATTCGGAAAAAAAAAAAAAAATCTAGCATTTAAAAACAAATTGACAAAACCATAATGTGAGAAATCTGTCCTAAAATCCTAACCTAAAGTTAGACAAGCTGTTTTAAGACGTGTTGAATGTTTTGCTGGAAGTACAGATAATTAGCAAGTTTTATTAATACGTTTTGTGAGCAAACTCCCGTATCCTATTGAAAAGCCTCCCAGTCACACTGATGTCTTCGCACTCTCGTGGTTTTTCTATTTGTTAATACTTCCAACCAATGGCCTACTAGCATTTCATAATAATAATAATTACATCCCTTATAATAATACATCCCTTTCAGTTCAGAATCACAGAATGATAGGGGTTGGAAGGGACCTCTGGAGATCATCTAGTCCAACCCTCCTGCACACAGGAATGCGTCCAGGTGAGTTTTGAATATCTCCAGAGAAGAAGACTCCACAGCCTCTCTGGGAAGCGTGTTCTAGTGCTCTACCACCCTCAAAGGAAAGAAGTTCCTCCTCATGTTAAGGTGAAACTTACTATGACCAAGTCTGTGCCTGTTACCTCTTGTCCTGTCACTGGGCACCACTGAAAAAAGACTGGCCCCATCCTCCTGGCACCCACCCCTTCGGTATTTATAAGCATTAATAAGATCCCCCCTCAGTTTTCTCTTCTCCAGACTTTAGTCCCTCAGCCTTTCCTCATAAGAAAGATGTTCCAGTCCCCCAATCGTCTTCGTAGCCCTATTCTATATTTTCTATTTCAAGAATTTTGTTTTGTAATTGTATTGTATTGTTTGCAGTCTAGATTCAATGTTCGTTTATATAGAGTAAAACACGATTTCCTCATATATACTGTGTCTGTGAACATAAAGTAATTTCAAAAATCTTGTATTTTGAATTATTATTGAATGAAATGGGGACCCAGGGCACAGTGCTGTCATCAGGTTGTAATGTTGATGGCATAGGAAATACAGCATCTCAGAACAAGAACTATAACTGGAGATACAAACAGTACTGAACATACCATGGCACTGTCCATTCCAGCCTCTGAATCCCACTCTGCAAAGAATGCACTGGTAAGAGCCAGGAGCATTAATGCACTGCGCATCTGGACAAGTAGTTGGAGTCAGGCATTCATCAATGTCTTCAAAAGAGAAGATAAAGGGAAATACCGGTCACAGCCATAACAAAACACTGAACAATAAACTCAACTGGTTATTCTGATTGTGCTCATGTTATACTAATACATTAGAAGAGTTGTGTACTTTATCTGTTAGAGACCCAGGAAGGTACAAGTTCGCACAGATTTGTACTAGTGAAGGGGCATCTCTGAGAAATAAATTAGACCATAGTGCATGCAACTGAATCTGAATTTTCTGTTATACTGTGAATCTTTGGTAGGCCCTCGATAACATACAGCAGACAAGATTTCTGGCTTAGATAGGTAAGAATAACTTTGCTTACATCACCCCTTTACCATATTGAAGTGTTCTGAGGTTCTTCCTATAGTCAGTCTTAAGAGGCTTTGGAAGTGCATTGCAACAACAATAAAACTGTAACTCTGGCTTCTCAAAGCAAACAGGAATTTGGTATTCTCCAGTGTCCTAGAGTTATGCAGCATGTAAGTATTATGAGGACTGTAAATTTAATTGTGTGAATGGTAATCAAAGATGTTTACAGGGAGTAGGGAGTTGTGCTGGTTTTGGCTGGGATAGAGTTAATTTTCTTCATAGCAGCTAGTATGGGGCTGTGTTTTGGATTTGTGCTGGAAACAGTATTGATAAAGCAGAGATGTTTTGGTTACTGCTGAGCAGTGCTTACACAGAGTCAAGGCCTTTTCTGCTTCTCACACCACCCCACCAGCGAGTAGGCTGGGGGTGCACAAGAAGTTGGGAGGGGACACAGCCGGGACAGCTGACCCCAACTGACCAAAGGAATACTCCATACCATATGACATCATGCTCAGCATATAAAGCTGGGGGAAGAAGGAGGAAGGGAGGGACATTCGGAGTGATGGCGTTTGTCTTCCCAAGTAACCATTAGGCGTGATGGAGCCCTGCTTTCCTGGAGATGGCTGAACACCTGCCTGATGATGGGAAGTGGTGAATGAATTCCTTGTTTTGCTTTGCTTGCCTGCGCGGCTTTTGCTTTACCTATTAAACTGTCTTTATCTCAACCCACGAGTTTTCTCACTTTTACCCTTCTGATTCTCTCCCCCAGCCCACCTGGGGGGAGTGAGTGAGCAAGCGGCTGTGTGGTGCTTAGTTGCCAGCTGGGGTTAAACCACGACAGGAGTTAATCATATCTGAAAGAAGGCACAAGCAACACACACATCACTGAGGCTGGCAATGTTTAGGATGATAGAGGGACTTGTTGCATCAGAAGAGGTCCTAGATTACCCATGACAAAACATGAGATAGGTCCCGAAAAACTCATGGAGCTCATGTCCAGGCTCTGAGCATCTACCAAGAACTTCTTGTCCTGCACCAAAGAAACCCACAATACATGCAATATATGCACTCTAAAAGAGACTGCATACAAAAACGACATTCAAAGACAAGTTGCTGTCAAGTGACCAATAATTAGAAGATGTTGGAATTAAAACTGTGTGGGCAGCCTCACGCCAGTCTGCTCCCATACTTGAGTATCATTTTATAATATGGTCTTTAATTACACAAAAATGATAATCTTTCCTACCAAATACTTGCTTCACACGGCGCACAGAACTAATGAAACTCAGCTTCCTAAGCTCCTGTCCCTTCCCTGCCCCAAGCCTAGCGGTTGTGTCTTCTGCAATTAAGGACTGCTACTCCAGCACAGATAGCAGGGAGATAATTCACTCCTAGTTTTGGGAACAAGCTCACAGAGGAAAGTAGCCTCCAACACTTGTAATTTAACTGGACAATGCTCCAACCTTCAGAGAATTGAACATCCCAGCATCAAATATCTCACTGGATGTGGGCAAATCACAATTTTTCACAGAATCATGATTATCCAGCTGAGAATATTTTCCTCACAAAATCAGCAACAGGCTTCTTCAGTTGCTACGATGTAGACCTGCAAATGTTTCTCAGTGAAACTGCTGTGAGATTTTTTTTATTTAATTAACAAGAAAATCCACTTCTGCTGAAACCTGCTCTCAGAACTGCCTGGACTGTATCTGCCCTCAAAACACACAACATGAATGATGTATTTGGTACAGAAATTTTCAGTCAAAACGAAGTCTAAAAGCTGCAAAGCTTAAAAAAATCACAAGAAAATTTTATAGGAATACTTAATTGCATGCAGTGATGTTCAGCTATGCCTATGACACTGTTTGTTCTACATAAACAACAGACTCTACAACAACAACATATATGCACTCTCCATGTTTCCCAGGCTAGGCCCACAACAGAGCTTGCATGAGTATAGCTTGAAGGCAGAAGGAAGATGGGGTGTGGGAGTGTAAGTAAACTGGGTGTATTGTGTGCAGCATGGAGGATTCTTGCCTTTGTTTTTGAAGTGTGGAGGAGTTGGAAAGGAGTTATTTGTGGAATCTGGAATCTGTCAGTAGAGTGACTATAATGTGTAGGTGTAATGACATGGTGAAATGATTCCCCAAATGTGTCATTTCCTTGGTTTGATGGATTTAGTGTAGGAGGGTTTTTCCCTTAAGCAACCTTAAATAACTTTCAACAGAGAATTTGGTTTCAGAAATTACATATTATTAAGTTAAATGATAGAGGACTACCATCACACTACTTAAAATACAAGCTAATAAGCAATTTGGCACACTGTGATATTCTGATTTCTAGACTATTTTAATCATAGATTTCCTACTGACAGAGAAGATTTGGTAAAAGTAGTTGTAAGAGTGGAGTGTGTGTGAAACATTTATTTAAATTAAAAAAAAAAATTTGTCTGAATAGAAAGAGGAATCTTTTAGCAATGCTCAGAGCAGCGAATATATCCACAGCAGCTTTACGTTGCTTATTTGCTAGGCAACCTAACATGTTAGCAATTTTATTTTGTCCTAAGTAACTTAGACTAAAGCATGAACAAAACTATGTTTAAACGAAATGGCTGTTTGTGGTTTTTAGTTCACTATTCAAGTTGAAAAGGAGTAAAGAAAAAATAACAGCAAAAAAGGCAAAAATATCACACTGAAAAATAATGTGAAGTTTTGAAGGTCAGATGTCCTAGGATCTCCTGCAACATGAAATACTTGCTAGATATATATTTCCAAATTAAAAAAAAAAGTCACCTTATAATTTGCTACCTGTTATAATGTAGGAAAAAATAGAGGTGTTTTTTTTTTTTGAAACACAAACTTGATAAAGTATGCAGGGAAGGACTAACAATGAAGTTAAGAGATTCCATGGCAAGAGCTGTTAAAATAGCTGTCCCGAGACAGTTCTGTCCATAGTGGGGCAACTCCTTTGCAGCATCTTAAATAATAGGAATTGAATTGTGGTTCCTGACATCAAATAACGGAAAAGATTGGAGAGTACTCAGAAAGGTTTCTTGTTTAAGATTGCACCCTCTGAGAATTGTCCCTTTGCAGCTCAAGCAACAGTGCTAAGCCTCCGTTAAACAGCAGGCAATGTTAATCATTCCAACCAGCGGTAACATTTGGCATTGTTTTTGCGATATGAATAAATGGTAACTTCACTTCATCATCTAGAACATACTGTAGACAAAACAAGCAATGTCCTTTTGAACATTCTGCCATTTTCAGCTGGTGTACAGGGGGAAGTTAAATGATCTGAAAGCAAATCAAATAGCATTTGAGATTGAGGAGTTTGAAAGGAGTTAAAAGACATATACCAGGTAGAAAAAATATTAAGTTAAAAATGAAAAAATCTGTGTTATTTTAATATTTCTATCTAATGGCCACATTTCTTCAAAAATAAAGAAATAGATGGGAAGTTTTCAGTTGAGACCAGAAACAGCAGTCAATGTGAACAAATTGCTCTTCCCATTAGTTGTTTGGCCTGGCAACTATTACTGCATTGTTATTGGTGAAGAGTCCAAACCTACCTTCACATTCACCTCTCCTGTTCATTTGGTATCCACTATCACAATATTCACATCTGTACGAGCCAACAGTATTTATACAAAAGCCTTCCCCGCAAGTATGAGGTCTTGAACATTCATCAAAATCTGTAGATGAAAAAAAGAAGTTAAGAGAAACTTTGCTTCACCATGAAATTACTGAATGCGTGCATCTCCCCTAAGCTCTGCTTTAATTAAACAAGCAAGTAAGTTTGGATTTTCATGCTGTTTGCAAGCCACAGCCATACAGCTGTTCTTACTGGGCAGTTCCAACTTTACCTCACTGCTTGTAATCACAGAGAGAATGAGATCTAGAAACAACCAGGCTGTAGGAAGAAAGCCAGTGAGCAGCCCTGTGGTTGCAAACACAATGCGTGTCACTGCATGTATATTGTGCCCAAGGCAGTTCTAACCTGAGGAAGACCACAGGCAACTCAGGCTGCTTGCATTACTCTGCAAAGTCCATGGCTGTTTGCAGCTATATTTTAAAATACCGTTTGTTACATCTGCTAGTGATTGAAAGAGTTTTGAGTATTTGTATTTTCCACCACAGGTCTTTTTACTAAATGGCAATTTTCCTAAACAAGCATGATATGGAATAAATTCTTGTTTTTCAAGAAATAATGATTTTGAAAAGTAGTAGGAGCCACTCAAATATTTTCCTCACCACAATACCTGGTAAGAGACAGTTAAAAACACTTCCAGACATCAGTCCAGTACCAATGGCACTGAGGAAAAAAGCTGAAAAGGGGACTTTAGGGGATTTTAGATAAGCTTCTTGATTAATTTTTGTATTTTTATTTTCTATAGAGGAGACCGGTAATTACCTACGCAGTCGGTTCCATCTTCACTGGCCATGAATCCAGCTTGGCAAATACATAGGAAACTTCCTTCTGTATTTTCACAGCGTCCAAGGGAACAGAGATGGGGTGCCTGATTACACTCATTAATATCTATAAAAGAAATAAAAACATAAGACTGTAGAATAACGTATTTAGTTGTGATTTGTTTTGTGCATTCTATGCCATGCTTTTGAAAAGACTCTTGTTGCAATTATTCTAACTATTTGAAAAAGTATATGTTTTCCTCTCCCTCAGAGCTGCAAAAAAGATGCTTTAAATAGTTTTGACTGGAAAAAAATGCTCTTATTGGCTTAGACTGTAAGAATATTGCACTGGCCTGAAGAATGTGACGTGATTACTATTCAAATCACTACACTGAGTGCAAGCTGAGCACAAGCTGCAAGCATGGAACATTAATGCAATTTGGATGAAACAGAAGGATTTTAAGTTGCCATTTGGCTGTGTATGTGTGTAAATTATTTTTTAATAGTGTAGTTGCACCTGATAGCATGCATATCAGTGTGAAGTTACTGAACTTTTGGTAGCATGAGAAGTTGATAGTATATAATCTGGCAACATGATGTAATAAACTCTTTCTGATCCAAGTTACAGAGGAACATGCATACTCTGAAGGAAAGATACCAATACAGCTGCTTCCAAATCTGAAATGGCTCATGTAGAGCCAGTCTGGGCTCTGCCTCATGTTCATCAGAGCCCTCTGTTCCAGAACTTACTAGCTTTGAATGGGATGAAGACCTCACTCTGCAGATTTCCTAATGTGCTTCTGGGATGTTTACGACGTATTTTCTCTTTTCAGCAAAAGGTTGAAAGAAAAGACCTAACAAAATGACTGGATTTAGTCCAGCTGCAGAGCTGGTAGCTGGGCAAATCATTCTGAGAAACAGGCACTAATTTAGTCATTCTTTGTTCCTAGCAGTGTGACGATTTTAAATACCTCATATAAAGCTGAGAAGAGATGGTCTGCCTAATCACTTTTTCCCCCATCTTACAATGGGAAAGGCTTTCATTCAATTTAATTAAATTCATGTCCAGTTCTGAGCGGCTGAAAGACTGTATCAGAGACTAGCTGGCAAATTTTATTTGACATACAAAAACTAGTTTCTGTGTAGTTTGGAAGCATTCAGTAGAGGAAGCAACTCCTGACTGCTCTGTAGCATATTACCCCTGACCAGACTCCACATTTCAAGCATTTCATAGCATGGTTATTTCACATTTTTGAAAGCGTCCATTCATACCAGAGCACTTTGTCTGCTGATCGTTAAGTTTGTACCCCTCGTAGCAGATGCAAGTGTATCCCACAGGCAAATTAACACAGTGTCCTGCTCCACAGATATCAGGATTAACTGTACATTCGTTGATTTCTAAGCAAACAAAAAAAAGTTTAACGTTAAACTCTCCCACATAGTTCAGTAAGTGCACAATATTCTGTAATCCAAGTAGAAAGATCAGGCCTGAAAACAACTATAAATCAAGTTTTTAAGTCCTGAGTTTCTGTAATGGATACCTTATCTGGAAGAATCTAGAAACCACCTAGTCTCTTCCTAGTGACATATTCTCATGTCCTATCCAAGATCTCTAAATGGGTACATAAAAAATAAACTAAAATGAAGATAATATAAAATGAAAATTTATACAATTTAACCTTTGCATTGAAGGTTAAGAAAATAAATGCAGTGAGTTTCTGATTTTTTTTATAGAATACTCATCTGTTAATGACTTGGATGTACTTTGTAAGGTAAGAAGATTCAGATATGGGCAGAATTGAATGCTAAACCCTTACATTAGTTTTAGAAATTCTCAAAGTATATGTGTTACTGCAAAAAATACTAATGACTCTGTTTAGTTGCAATTTAAACTAAGGTTATACAACAGCATGAAATTGTAATTCCTGAAAAAGAAGTTATCATCTGTAAAGAAGAATCATTTATCCAGACTATTTAGAAATAAGTTACATTTAAATTTAACTAAATCTTAAAGTACAGAATTAAGTCACTCAAAAACTTCTCAGCTCTAACTACATTCAGTTTTTTAAATCCAATTTAGGATTTTGTCTTACAAATCTTACTTCACTTGTACTTTACTATCTCTTAAGTATCTGAGCAACACTTGGAACTGTATCCGAACAACAGATTGATTTATTTGTTTATAGCACACAGCAATTTCTAGTTCCACTCCTTCTCCTGAGGAAAGGAAAAAGAGCAGACCATGGAAAACTACCATTATTATTTTTTTTTTCCCCCCTAACTGATGTGAGTTCCCAGCAGGGTAAGTTCCTCTCCTTGTAAGAAAGCAGGGAGCTGGCTGGCAGAAGGGGCACAGTCTCAGCAGAGCTGACTTCCAAATTCTGGTTTGACAATCACGATTGGTAGAACTTTCATATGGGATCGACGAACTGTAATTATAGGTAATTGAAGGAGGCAGCTGAATGTTTACAGAAGGACAGGATACTTTCTCTACTCTTACAGTAGATTCAGGAGGATTTAACTGCAGACAGAATCGTACTTCAAACAATTGGGTGACTCAGACCCTGCGCATGTTGCATGCAACTCAAAAATCCATTCCTGCATGAAGGAAAGCCATCTTTGAAGAGTTAAAGCACGTGCAATTTCTCCCTGTGAATGCAAACTGGGAAACCTCTTGGAAGGCCCAGATACCTCTACCATATACAAAACTGCATTTTGAAGTATTTATCTGGATATTGCTATTACTTCAAAGCCTGTGTTAATTCTGAGAGACTAGCCAACGTGACATTGTAATGCTCTCATGTATACACACATAGTACATTCACCTTTTTGTTTTCAAATTGACAGCAAGTGAAATTTTCATGCCTTTTGGACATAGCCACCACTTAAAGAAGTTTCAGCTATGACAGGAGCATTACTTGCATTTCTGTTATTTTCAGTTCTTGACACATGGATGTAGAAAAGTCAACTTTAATACATCAAAAAAGGAAGAAGCACAAACATCAAAAGAACATTTCAAAATAGATCTTACAGTAATTCCTCATCTGCTTTTTGTAGAACATGCTGATCTACATTCCATGAAGTCTACATCCAAAGGACATGATCCCATATACTTCATGAACACATGTGCAGACTGTCTAAGAACTGACTTATATCCAAGAAGTCTTCAGTTCTGGACTTCGGTTGCAGATCATGTAATCTGAGGTGGAATTATTAATTTCTCCTTCTATCATTTATTTGTGGGCACAAAAATGGCAGGTACATCCTGGGAGGGCCCAGTCCTGGGGCTCTGTTGACAGTACCCTCATTGCTGTGCTGTTCTGTACTTTCTATCTCTCCCCAGAGTATTCCTTTCTGTTCTACAGCTACATTCTCTTCACTACTATAATTCTGAAGTAGCATGGAACAAGTTATAGTGTCAGGAAATGACAGTCATTTCTTAATTTATTTTAGTTCTAAGAAGGAAGTACAATACCTGTAACTTGAGTAGGTGCAATTACTTGACTTGCACTTGAAGTAGAGACTTCAGGAGCAACTTCAACAGGCAGAGGAGGAGATGTTTTCTCAATCACTACTGTGTGACATGGAATGGAAATCAATCAATTCCAAAAAAAACCCCTTAAAGCGTTAAAAAAAAAAATTCCCTTAAAGAATTCACACATGATACTGAATGAGCCAGACGCTATAGAGCTTTTCAATAGTTTATTCTGCTTAGATCTGGAGTAGAAAAAATAGTATAATTGGGTTTTCCATCATTCTACTGCTTGTGAAAAAAAGCTGAGGTGCTAAAGAAAGCAAGCACAATAGTAAAACTTTTGCAGTGAAAGTTATGCATAAATCTACAAGGAGGCACCTAAGTAAAGTTTCCTCCTGAAAGGGGTACAAAGCCTCAACTCTGCTGACATTAAAATTCTCATGTATGTAATCCAGGATATCACTTTGCCTAAAATATGTCTTGGCCTCCTAACAAGTCACCCAGCCAATGCCAACCTCTCAATTCCTCCCACTTCAGCTTCCATAATTTTTATTCTTTTTCTCCATATTCTGCTCATGGAAAAATTAGTTGTGAAGCTGCAATCAATTTTTCATTAACCTCTGTTACAATTGCTATCTTCCCATTCTTTGAAGAATTGTAAGCACTGTCTCATACTAAAAGCCAAGTCAAAACAAATTACCTGGAAACTGTGGATGCAGGTTAATTGTAGAAATTCCAGGAGAAAGCTGAGGCTGCCCAGGCTCTAAATCAGGCTGCTTTTCTTGATCAAGGGAAGCTAATTCCTATAAGAATGATGAAAAATTTACATTCTGAAAACATTCTCTTAATTCAGCTATCATAACAACCCACAAACTCCTGGCTTGAGAAACTGCTAACATTCTCATGAGTGGCTTTTGATAGCAGATCATTAATTACCACCTATTTAAGCCTGAAAGAAAACAGAATACTATGTTTCCACAATGGCATAAAATTTAACATTGATTTGATTTGAAGCAGCCATTTCATAGCGCTTCTAACTGTATCTTTGGCTTTGTCCCTCCATAGTTCTCCCATCCTCTGTTTTTTAATTGCTTACAAATAGTATTTAATTGCAGTTCAGCATCACACAAAAGTATACAATCACATACGTCTCTAAGTTTTTGACCACTGTGAAAGGTTCTCTCTTAGCTATTGCACAGATCATCGTATTTTCATGAAAGTGTTAGGTGCTAGTAAATCTTTAGGAAAATGACATGAAGTACAGCTGCAGTTATTCCAAAACAATCCCATTATCTTCAGCATAGAGAACCTGGAACCTCCAGAATGGGGGACTTAACACAGATACAGACCTGTATTCTCCACTGAATACACAGCAATGCTAAAAAACCCTAGGAAACTAACTTAGGCTTATACAAGTCTCTTAAGCAGGTGTCACAAATGCTTCTCAAAGCTTCATAGTTTCTCTCCAATTCATTTTCTCTAGCTGTCAGTATCTGTGGCTCTCCTTCATACTGTCTGCATTTTTCAATATTCTCTTTAAAAAACAGGCTCCAGAATGGGATAGAACAATTTAGTAGTAGACCCTCCACCAATGCCCTGAAGAGAGGTTAAAGTAATCTCTTTCCTGTACCTCACTACCTGCCTGTTGTAGTACATACTAACAACATGAGCTCTTTTTGCCTCAGGGTTTGCACTGCAAGCCCACAGTGAGTTGTTTGTTCCTCATAAATCCTAAATCCTTTTCAGACTTAACATATCACATCTTACACACGTGGTCTGCATTCTAATTCCTAGATAATTTACATCATGTTTTACCTGATCAGGGGCTGCAGTTGCCACTAAAACCAGAAAGAAAAAAGGAAATTAATTAGTCTTCACATAACATTTACTTACACATTCTATTTAAAACTACTAGCACATCTGAAAATGGTTGTTGCCATCACAGAAAAATTTCAGGCTCTAACCTCATTCCAAAATGGTGCAAACTTGAAGTAATGGTCCTGAAGCAAGCATAAAAACTAGCCTGAAACCAGAATAAGATTCCACACACTGACCAATGCTTATAATTATTTACTCAGTATTCAGCTGCCTTATAGGTTTCTCAATTGTTTAATTGTTTCCTTAGAAACAATTCAAGAAACTCACAGGTTATTAACTCAACTGATTAAACTTTTAAAATTCCCTCCAAGGAATATAAACATCTGTAATTATTTTAAAGGTAAATTATGATATATAATGATATATAACTAACCATTAACAAATTTGCAAGAATGTATTGTTAAAAAAAAAAAAATCAAGTTCTGAAATTTGCCTTTTCTTTAAGCAAGCAAAAGTGGTTTGGGGTTTTTTTCCCTCCACAAAAATGACTTTTTTCTGGGAAGGAGAGGTAGAAATTTCACATAAGTTTTTATTCTCCATTGCAGTTTGCCTTTTTTGAATTTGTCTTTTACTGATGAAAATCTATATATTTCTGTAAAAACCTGTAAGAATATTTTTCTTTTCACAATCAACATTTTCCACAGGATAGTTTAAAAATAAAAAAATAAAATCACTCTTCTTGCTCTAGTTTCTTCAGTATTAGTGGGGAGGCTGATAATCAGAGCTGGAAGAATATCCAATAAAACCTCAAAAATTCCAAATGCAAACATATCCAAAAATGGAATATAAAATTCAAACAGGTGTATGTGTCATTACTGACCTAAAATAAGCATAGTTTTCAAAGTTTTCTATTTTAAAAAAAAATTCCTTTTTTCTCCAGATTCTCTGCGTTTTAAGATTTACTAGAATATGGCAATCTTTCTAATTACTGAAGTAATATTTTAGCAAATGTAACACAGAAAAGCCCAGAGGTTTATGTGAGATTTTATAATTCAGCACAGTCTGTAAGTATATTTGAATGGCTTATTTTTCTCTTCAGTTTAGCTCCATTTTCTTTTTGAAAGCAAAACTAGAGCAGTGATTTTAACTGGAAGTAACCCATGTTGCACAGAATTTTGCAAAGCCAGCTGACTGAAACTCTTTCTGATAATGGCCATGGCCTGACATACAGATACATAACTGCTACTTGGAAATAACCTATTAAGTACACAGTATCATCAGAGGGTTCTCCAGCAATGTATTTCTTGTTGTCTAAACTCAGTTCATGCCAAGTTTGCTGGCAATGTATTTATAATAGTGCTGTTTTTTGCATTTCTTTGCTTCTGCATTTGTTTTAGACTCACGATAATTTAATCTGCTACAAGTTCTTAGAGGAGCTTGCAGAAAACAAAGTCTGAAAAAAATATCTCAGAGGAGTCAACTAATCATTATACAGCCCAGCAGAGAGGCGCTGATCCAACATGGTCACGCCGAGGGAGTGCACAGCTGCAGGGGTGAGAGCAGACCACACCAAGGGGATGTATGCCCACATCAGGTGGTGCTAATCTACAGGAGTGTAGACAAGGAAGATGATGAAAACCCCTTAGCTTCTGCCACCCCAAATGCTAGTAAATCAAAGCCTGAGTTGAGTCCTTTTCTGTATGTTAGAGATTAGAAATATATTTATAGAAGTCTTAAAACAAATATTTATTATTTCTTATCATAAAAATGAATGTGATTAAAGCAGTCTCTTTCTCTCCATGGTGTTCTCAGCATCTGGTAGGAGCTATACATAAAATTTCAGAAGTAAATCATGTGACACAATACACCTCACGACATGGAACGTTCTGCTGTGGGAAGTGACACCTCTTTGTCCTGCACTGTATGCAGCTACTGCGCAAAGAAACATACCACTGAAGACACATGCATAGAAATATAGAAAGACTAAATTTCCCCGCTCTCACCTTCTTGCACAGCCATTTCAGTCTCACTTTTCTGTGAGAAGGTCAGTGCCTCCACTGGCTCTTCCTTTGCTGGGAGAGGTGGAGGAGAAGTACCTTTAGCAACAGGTTGAGTAATCGGGGTCTTGCCAATGACAGGTGGCTGTACTCTAACTGCAGGGTGATGATATAGCTTGTTTCTGTGAGGGCCAGAAACCGTATAACCCATTCCACCAGGGCAGATTTCCTTAAAAGCAGCTAGATTTGGGATGGGAAAATATTCCTTTTAGGAGTCTAAAAGTGCAATATGTTGACATAGTGGAAAATATAATGACTACCACTAATAAATTTAATCTCATATTGTATATACATTTTTACAAAAAATATTTAAAGACAAGCTATGCATTGCATGCTAATATGACTGAGCATTCTCCCAAAAGCATGTTCTGGTTGTTATTCCCAGGAGGTTTCCACTCCAGTTTACCATCTTTCTTCAGTTATGTTTAATATATCATTATATCAAGATAATTTTTTGCATTAATCCTCTTCAAACAGTATATCCTTTCTGAATATGAATTTAAATATGCAAATTGTCATCATCATCTACATTGCATAAGGAATGAAGATCACTATTTCTGTCATTCTCTTTTTGCTGAAATCAAAGGAATAAAGCTCATCACCCTGTACTAGAGGAGCAGAAGAGCATCAACCAGTAACAACATTCATTCACAGGATCCCATTTGACTACATCAGAGGTCTCATACCAGCCCTGATCCAAATTCCACTGAATTGAATAAGTCTTTCCACTGACCTCAGTGGGCTGGATAAAAACAAGATGGGGATCATAAAAAGCCAAATCACTACTGGAAGAGAGGGGAAATAATCTCATATATAAAGCTGCTACAGAAAAAGGTAATGGAAGTCAGGCAGCAGCACCTGCTCTGATCTCTGCAGCTGCTCTACAGCAGCATCAGGTTTTGCAGTCCTAGAGGAAGACTAGAATGAAAAAGAAATACATCAAAGATAATAACTGTGCTTCTGTCAGGGACAAGGAGACCTTCAGGAGTCTTGAGGGGGCAGTGCTTCATTGTCCTCATTGCTCTAGGTAAAGCTATGTTGGGATGAAACACCAAAGATTTAGTCTCCCATGTGTCCGATGTGATTTCTTACAGCTTCTTAAGAGATGCGCGGACTGGGGCATTGATAAATTCTGCTTTGAACACATCAGGGTGTTAAAATGGATTAGCATCTAAAGTAAAACCACAAAATACTAGCTATACATACTCCACAGATTAATTCATTAAATTATACATTAAATCACAGTATGCATTAATTGCATACTGTCTTCTGATGGTGTCTTAGTAATAGAAAAGATGAAGGGTCAAACTGATTAAATTGAGTGGATTTAGAATGATGAAATAATTTTTGTTGAGAAATGCTAGTATCAAAACTTGCCACAAAAACACCCAACTGAGAGTGGGAATTCTGGTCAAAGGAGGAAGACAGAAAAAATTTGACACCTGTCCCTTCAGATGCATACTCAGGATGTAGGAAATCTTGTTTCAGGTCATATTCTCTCAAATGCAAAATAGAAATGTGAGCCTTATTCTACCACAGCTCTGATAAGTGCTCTCAACACCCGGGTATACAAAGCCAGCCTCTCTCAGTCTCTCTTTTGGAGCTGGTCTACTTTGTACAATTATTTTAAAAGCTATCACAGAGTAAGATCATGACTTTTTCATTCAATGACTCTCAAACTAACATGGGATGCTGCAGTAAATACATTACCCCATTCTGGAGTATCCCAATTTCACACATTTTTCATAGAAAACTCTGAAAGATTATGAATTTAACCTGTTACAGAAAGGAACATGTTTTTAAATCATGAAAGTTGTGATGAAATGGGAGAAGTGTTTCCCACACAGCCCATCAAAATTTTCTACTCACAGATTTTCTCTCTGAAGTCTTTTCATTAAGAAAAACCACTAAAATAACCAATTCCACATAACATTCAATGATGTACTTTTTATGACTAGAGGGCAGTCAACTTTACAAAAAGATATATTCTCTGCTCCAGAATACACACAATTGGGCATACAGCCTCATGCAATATTCTCATAGATGTAAAGCATCTGCATTTAAATTGCGAGTCATCTGATGAGAATATTTTTTTTTCTCCATTAAAAAGCCATAGAAATATTATTTATCTGAAAATAAACTGGGCTTTTAAAATCCTCATCAGCGATCTAGCAACCCAATGGTCATGCAGGAAACAGTGGCTTTAAAAAACAATTGAAATGCTCAGAAATGTTGGTCACTTCCATTTCTGTAAGCCCAAATTAAAACAGTAACGAATCTACTGCTCTCAACATGTCTCTGATGCTAGCTGTGGATTTCCCAAAGCAGCTAGCTAGTTCTGAAAATCTGAATCTTTATAAAACCTTCAGAGAAATACATGACCTGTATCATAACAGTGATATCGGCAGCAGCAGCTTCAGTAAGAACAGTGGATTACCATTACAAATACCTGTGCTAAAATACTGAACAAGCTGCACATCATGTATATTACAATAAGCAATGATGCTTTTAAAAAAGATGAATTCGACCATACATTTGGACAAAAAATAATATTCAATTGATTTTGACTAAAGACTCTAACTTCAGTCATTTAAGTTTTAAGCAAAACTGGGGAACAGAAGGTACTTGAAAGCAGCGATCAGTATCTATAATATCTGTTATCTTAATCTATAAGCAGCCTAAATGAGGGTGGTGACCAACCAAGCTGGTATTTTCCAAGTCCTTATACATTTAAAAAACAGCAAGACTCCAGGTGAACACTGGTAATACAAGTGAATTTTATGTATCAAGTAAGGAATTGTTTCACTGAAAGGTGGCATGAAATGTTTAACTACCAGTTTATTGTTAAGAAGGCAACACCATACTTAGCACAGTCCTCAAAATGGATGGTAAAAATATGAAGGACGGTTAGAAAGTAGAGATACTCCCATACATATCCCACTAACTAATGTAAACTACAGCACATGTAGTTCTGTAACCTAATCCTCAAAAGCTGCTGTCCTTTCACTGGTACCTTTAACAACTGAAGAGTATTAATTAGATTTTAGGTTAATTTGCCTGTATCTATAGTCAGAATATAATGTACAATTAAATTTATTTTCATGTGATGGAGAATCAAAGTTCAAGGACATATTCTGAGAGGCAAATATTGTTAATCTGGAATTCTATCACAACATATCAAAGATAATTACTTTGTTTTAGTCACAAATCCCTATGAATAAAACTACTATATATGTGATTATTCTACTATCATGTAGAGAACTGTCATAATTTACTGATGGACACCTCTTGTTTAAAACCAATTCTTGGATTTTTTTTTTTTTTGAAAGCATGCATAACAAACATAGGGTGTGGGCAAGAGCTTGTATTTTTAGTGGGCAGTTCTTACCTGTTCCTGGAAGCGGACACTTCTCACAGTGCGGGCCCCAGGCTTTGCCAACACTGCAACAGCAAAGCTGCTTGCTGAGCTGAACAGAAAGAGGATGCATGCATTGCTTTCCCGCACTAACAAACCGGTAGCAGGGTCCTTTCTCTTCAGCAACTATAGGATTATCAGCTGCAATGAAAGTGGAAGAGAGGATGCTACTGTTTACATGAAAAGCAAACCAGAGAAACACCAGTAGATTTCCAACACCAGTTAAATGGATTAATATTACCATCTGGACAAGTTTTATTTCGAACACCTATTTCAAGCCATAATCACAACATAAAAGAAAATACTTATTTCGCATCAAACACTCCTGAATTCCAACTCGTCCTAGATCAAGGATAAAAAGTATTTTAAAGAAAAAAAAAAATTCCAAACCAGTAGTTGCCATGCGGCCACAATAAAGAGTCAGAATCAGCTCTCTCACTTGTACACAAGTTCAGCTGCTGAAGACTAAAGTCAATCACTAGCAATATACAGTTGTGTCAACCTACACAGACACTGGAACATGCCATAGGCTATATAAATAAGACAGTAAGTTATATAAATAAGACTGCAAAAGGATTAAGTATCATGCATGACTTTTTTTTAAAAGAGACAATTATATATTTATATTTTGTTATGCTTAGTTTTACTGTGGAAGAGCCAAAGGCCATAAGCTATGACTAGTATGAAGTAACAGGAAGATAAGATCCATCCAACTTTCTAATTTAAGCATCCACATTCACATACAGTTAACAGTTGTGAGTAATAAGTTCATTTAAAAAATAGAGACTATCTGATTTTCAACTTGACATGTAAAAGCAAAAATGGAAACTGACTCCTTTTTTCTGGTGTTAAACTGAAAAGTGATAAGAAATTCTTCAAAATGCTGAAAAACTTTCTCAGTAACTGAGTGTCATCAATTAGTAGGATAGGATAATTGTGCTGAATCCATGAAAGAATTCACCTACAGCTCTAGACTATACTTTATTTTATAAATCTAAAGATAGCTTAGATAAGGAACTTAGGAAATGAGGTATTTTTCACTTGTAAATATTCTTTCCAAAAAAACTTAAAAGTGAGAAATTTAGTTCTCTATGCATTCTTCTCTTCTTGCAGAGGTAGTTGATCTCAAACCAAGTTAAAGCTGATTAACAGAGAAAAATATTTGCATTCATGCTGTTCACAACTTTTTCTTTCTCCTAATTCTTTCTTAATTTTTAATCCTTCTTAATCAGAAAGAAAATGTGCCAAAGATCATCCTGGGCTGAATGTTTAGTAATGGAAACTACTCGGGTCGAAGCTGCAGAGGTGGGAAAGGCGAGGGCAGGACACAAAGATGATTTTGGCTGGGGAACTAGCAGAGAGGGGAAAAAAAAATTGTGGGAAGGAGAACTCCAGGCTGGTGAGAAAGACTAAGTGTATGAGGAGGCTGGATGTGGCCTTGAAAATTTTGTGACAAGAAAACCAGAAAAAGATGACAAGAATTCTGGACAGCCACTGGTGGAGACCAAGGCTTTCAGGACAGAGAGACAGAAAAGAGGCATGAACACTGAGACTGACTAAATAAGTGAGACTGACTAATAAGTGAATAAGCTGAGGAGGAGGCAGGGACAGCAAAAAAGAAAGGGACAGCTTAGAAGAGTTGGGGCCAGTCAAATAAATCCTCATCTAAAGTGCAACTAAGTATCTATTTTGGTACTTTGATTAGAACTACTACTTACGTATGCATCTTGAGAGGGTAGGATCTGGCACAAATCCCATTGTGCAGGTACATCTGTAGCTGCCCATGGTATTCAAGCACTCACCATTAGGGCATACTCCCTGTAACTGACATTCATTGATATCTATGGGAAAATTGAACATAATCAGATACCGAATCGTGTATTCATATTCTTCTTTCTTCAGAAGTTATCTTTTTTTAAATATGTGCAGGAGAACTGTTACGAGTTAACGCTCCAGTCGACACTCTTTCCCATACTGACAACATTTATTTGATTTATAACCTTTTAAAACACTGCTGAGAACATAACAGAAAAACAATTACCTTTATACATCATTCCCAAGTACTCTGAATTAAAAAACAAATACGCTTGACTGGCTTATCAATCCCTCTTTTTCTGACTAGATGATTGCTTGATGCAGTCAAATACAACTCACAGAACAGTCACGGAGACAAGCTGTAAGCGATGTAGTATATTTTATACAGGATGGAACACTGCTTGACACATTTAATACAGTTTTTATTAGTATTTGTATTCGGTAGTGCCTGAAGGTTCTTTGTGCTGGAAGAAGCACAACGCAAAAATACCATCTCTAGCCTAAAGAGCTTACCACCTTAATAGCAAGAATATGCTTCAGGAAACACAGAACACATGTGACGTGGGGCAAAAAGGATTGCATCCATGGGCACACAACTTTGCAATAATTAACAACTGTTTTGTTAAAGTTTGTTGTTACGAGGCTACCTGCATCAGTGTCCCTTGCAGGGTCCCACTGAATTATCCTCCCATGCCCCAGCATTGGGCCTCAGGCCTTTATCACACTTGGGTTTGTATCTATAATTCACTTACTCTTAGAATAGGACCTGTCCGACCATCATCTGGATACCATCTGTAACTAAGTCAGCCAAACTAGGATTTTATTTCAGGAGACAGTAACAACGTAGCTTGCACTGATAATTAAAACCTTAAAATAATTTAAAAAATGCCCCAACCTATAATTGTTTCTGTCATAAATTGTCACGTCTCCTCTTTCAGAAAAATAGAGTCAGCACATTGAAACAGACCTGCTTTAAAATGTTTGCATGCATTATTTCTACATAAGACTTTCCCTCCCTACGTCTAAGCTAGGAAAAAATATCTATCTTGCTGGGTAAACAAGCTTCAAGCAGAAGTCAGACATTCCAGCTAGCTCCTTGGAAATCAGGTATTAGTGATCATTTTATCTAAAATATATAATATTTATTACCTTTCTTCTTAGTTTTTATAAAACCTTCACCATTTTATTTTACCTCATTGTATGTTGCTGCCCAATTCAACACAATCAATGAAGGTAAGAAGTTGAGTGTGCAAAATACAACAGATGTGCTGGAGTTGGCTTTTGGAAACCTACAGAAAGAATCTTTCACGTTCCTACCTTCTTCTTCATTTTTCTCCACAAGTTTGGCTACCTGTCCTGCGCAGGACTTAAGCTCCCAGTACAGCAGACTCCCGCAGTTGCCATGTCAGCTGCGATTTTTTTCCGAACATTCAGTGTTGAGCTTATCCCTCAGCTCTTCCAATGCTATACCTAATCTAGTATCTTGACACCACCTGGATCAACTTCACCCCCATGCAGTTAGCCACATGTGACAAAGAGTGGTAATTTATATCCTAGAACTTTGGATGAAATGTGATGGAAACCACATGAATTACAAAGGATCAGCTCTGCCTCAAAGGAATTTTCAAGTGAAATTCCCAGACTACATGACTTTCTGACCTCAGAGGGAGTGGGCTGTTTAAAAAGTAGATTGGTATAAGAGAAGAGTACAAAAACCTGCTGAAACATCCTCCTACAGCAGTCTACCTTTTGACCCATCCAATCTTTGAGCAGGAAGGTGTCACATATAAGCACAGGAGTATCTTATTTAAGGATTGCACTTATTTTAAATAATATTAATTTAATTTTATAGTTCTTATTTTCAAGGAAAGACCAAGTTTCTTGTTTGTTAACCATTAAAATACATTGCTATTTGCTTATGTGTCATCATTAAGAAAAATCTGGCACTTTTCCTTCCTATCTAGGAGGATAATTCTACCATTTTACATGTATTTAAGCAAGGTAAGTAATTATATAGCCTAACATAAGTACATTCATACTTGCAATGTTTAAAATTATTAATGATGATTTTACTCATTGTTTGCATCGAGCTTCATTTTAAGAAATGTTAAAAATCTCTATATGGATAAATTTTATTATTTGAATACTGAAAGTATATAGGCAAGTAAAAATCAAAAAGTAAAATCCTGCAAAGACACAGCTAGGTAAGAAGAGAAAAAAAACATTTATAAAACCTGCTTTCTAACTTGAATTTGAATCATTTTATTCACAACGCTAGTAGTATCTGTACTACTCAAATAAACCATATATTTTAAGTTTGTAGAAATGTGTCTGTATATTGTAGAAAGAAAAAATGGTGTCTGTTGTTATAATTCTCAAGCAGTTTTTCAAATTTGAATAACTTAGCTACTGAACTGAAATGCATATATATACACGTTTACAAGGAAATGAAGAAAAAAAATTCTATTCCACAGAAGAGGGTATAAAGTCTGGCTTTGCACTTAAACAAATTCTAGTTACCGGTTACAGACTTCAACTAGCTGAGTGATCTTGAGTAATACCTAGTAGCAAAACTGTGCTATTTGGATTTTATAATGAAAAATTTCTTAACATAGCTTATATTTAAGTCTTTATACAGATAAACTGTAATTGTGAATTTTAAACTAAACTGAATTTAAATATCATCTAAATAGAAATGATGCACGTTTTTACAGATTTGAAGTTTATTTCATGTCACTGCTGAGAAAAACTGGCACGGGAATGTATCAGATGCATTCGGTGATACTGGGACCATCCCGTTTTAGAGTTTTGCCTAGTAATAGTGGAGGTTTCATGGCATTATTTACTGAAGCTGCTAATTTGCAGGTAGATGGGATCTTCTTATAACTCGTCAATACACCATCATCTTTCTTTCCAAATTTTTCATTCAGCTATTCTGCAGGAAACATTCACAGATGCTGTCATTACTGCCTCTGTATTAAATCTCTTCCTAGATGAACTGTTCTTGTATGTCTAGTATTTAAAAATATAACACCCCATTCACATGTACTCTGTTATTGCTATTTAATGTGGGCACTGCTACATTCAAGTACCAGCTTATATGTATGTAAGTACCGATGAATGTTCCTTCTAGATTTTCTGATGTGGATATTCCTCTTGCTAAATTTGTCCAATTTTTAAAGTTAACTTTATTGTGTATGTTCTGATGCTTCAGCATAACTTAATTATAGTGTATTTTAATGCCTCTTTTCCAAGTCATGTTTTCTCGATGAGCTCATAGAATTACTGAGCTGACGCTTTATGCTGAATTACACAAGTCTATCTAGGGATTCATCAGAAACAAGCCACAAGTTGATAAAAAAACTTCAAATTTTCAAAAGATACATACATACATGTAAGAATAGTGTTTATTTAGCAACTCTGGGTTAAAAAAAAGAAAAAGCCCTTTCAGATTTACTATCGACTTCATTTTATTTCAGACTGTGATAAAAGGCCACCTACCCAAAACGTTTCCTACCACCTGCCAGCCTGCCCCGCTGTGCAAATTGCACTGGAATCAACTTGTTCAGGCAGCTGGAAAAGAAATCTGATTCAAGATTAACAGACCTTTTTTTTTTAGCCCTCTATTTCTTGTATACAGACATTAAAAATATTTCAGTTTTAAAGTAGCATAGCAATAAGAATTCATTTGCTCCATTGTAAAAACTAGAGAAAAAGCGACTTTAAAGTTGTCTGAATAATCTTTTGTTGGGCAGAAGTACGAACTGACAACATGCTTGTAGAGCAATTTGATAAAACACCTTCATCTACACAGAGGAAGTATTTTAAGGGGCTATGTAGCAGTACTATAAAATCATACATATGTAAATAAAACTTTCTAAAGAACAACTAAATACTAATTTTCAGTTTTCAAGGAAAACAAGAGTAATGACGTTCCACTGGTAAAAAGCCTCTGCATTAGTGACACACAAGAAAAAGGTTAAGCAAGGAGCTTTTCCACACAGCACCTTGCACGGCTCCACAGCAAACTCTCACAGTAGGTGCTGTTATTTATGATTTATGAAGTGGTAAATAAATCATTGATTTTGTAATAGTTGGTGCTTGATAATGTGAATGACTTGACCCTTCTCAATGGTAATAAACTGGTGTAACCCCACTGGCAGGAAAGAAGCACTGTCATTCTGCACTGAGTGACAGCCTGACCCCTTGCTGTTACTCTTTAGTATTATACATGCCAAATACATGGAACTGGTCCTTGATACACTGTGCTCCTAGATTTGGTAGTCCATCTCCATGAAAATTTGACAAGAAATGAAAGCTTTACTCTTCCTTTGGATCTGTTGAGATGGCAGTGGAAGCCACATGCCATCCCAGAGGCCCTGTTGGTGACTCTGCTCTCACAAGTTCATCAAAATGCACAGAAGCTTTGCCATAACCAGAGTTTTGACAGTGGTGCTGCAGTACTGTACAGATGAGACTGCTGTGTCTCAGCGCCTCCTATATCCTCTTCTAAGCACACAGCTTGATATATGGTAAGGTCAGCCACCACGCTGACTCCCAGCTTCAAACAACCCAGACGCTGTAACCAAACCGCTGCTAATCTATCCCACAGTCTTCCCCACTAAGGAGAACTTAAAACAGGCTCTCAAGAACAGTTAGTGTTTGATACCTTCCCACAGATTTTTATAGGTCTGCTGGGTGTCAAGGTCAACCTGCTCTCTGAAGATGCAATGTGTCAATGACTCGCTGCCACTGAATTTCCTGGGGATAAACCAACCATTTCCTAACTGAATACTTGTCTGCTCATGTGAAGAGTGTGACTACGAACGAAGTACTCTTCATGACTTAAAAAAAAAAAAACAACCCTCCAAAACCAAACAGAAGCGAAGGAGGAAGATGGGAACACATGCTAACATTGAACTTGTTATAAACCGTAATAATTATATATAGTTTTACTAAGTCCAAGAACAACTTCACCTTCAAAGAACTTTACATACTTTAGTTAGTAGATAGAAGATGGAAATGAATGGATAACTCAGATATCAAAATGAAAATTTACTTTACTCATGGCTTTTTCTCCTTGCTTTCTAAGAGCGTTCACGAAGAGATTTTATTTGGATTTTTGTCCAGGGTAAGGCAATCTTGAAGATTTCATATTAGAATTACCCCAAAACACAACTGTGTTTTGAAAGCACTTTACCAGAATCCTGTTCCTCAACCAGTTAACAGAATCGGATGAAGAACTGACCTCAGTTTTTACTCATGACCACACACACACACATTTCCAATTATATGGGGTGAATATGACAATACTAAACTAAATTTCATTAAGCCTAAGTGCAGGCAATAATTAATACAACATCCTATTTTCTTCTAATAACTGTAATTTAGGGAAGGACTGAATAGTCCAGAAGAAACAAAAAACCAGAAAACTTTTGAAAAACAAGTAACCCTTATTTGTTACTTTTCCCTAAACAGTTCTTTCTTGCTTAAAGAGCTAAAACCCCAGTGGATTTTCAACATCTTAATCTATATTATGAGGGTCGGGCTCTTTCACTCAAGTATTGATTTACTTGTTCAGCTCTCTTACATGCATTGCATACTGGGAAATTGCGATGACTGAAAAAGAAATATATGAATCAAAACTTTAAAAGGAGAAAAGTTAGATATGGGATCAAATTCTGTTCCAAGGTACTTAAATTTAAGTGACAAAGCATTTATACACCTAACGGAAGGTTTTCCTCTCGCTATTGTATAGGTATTTGTGCACAGAAGCGTACAATGTAGTACAATCTCTTTCTCTCTCCACTGTATGATGATGCAGGGAAGAACTCTGTGCTGGGGGTGGAGGACATGCTGCAGAAGGTATTATCTTCCAATGTTCTGCTTGCATTCTCCAATTCTATAATAGCTTTTAAAGCAGGCTGAAACAGTCTTGGGGGCTGCATTAGCTGCTGTTCAACACTACTTCAGTTCTCTACTGGAAGACTACATGCAATGTTCTCCTACCTTTCCTTGAGCAATGGCATGCCTAATTCGATCACATTCAGGAAGTGAATCACTTCAGATTTATTCTAGGATTAATGACACCATTGCGTAGCCTGATTATCCTTTCTCCAAGAATAACAAACCATGCCCAGTGTAAACATCCAATCCTAGGAAAAATTCCTGTGCCTACTTATAACGAGATCTGTGCCTGCCACTTACTGCTGAAAGAATATGCTTTGCTCGGTTACTGTAAAACATGCTGAGCAATTTACTGGGTGCATCATAAAGCTACTGTAACCTCCTTCAATTTGCCCATTTACTGAAATACTTAGATTCCTCAGCAAGCAAATATGAAAATGCTTCACAGCCTACTGGTCTTCTACACATTAACAGGTCAACACAATCTGAAGAGCTTGATGCCTGCTATAGCCAAGTGAAGTGGTGCAGAAGGACTAGTTGATC
Source organism: Gavia stellata (assembly GCF_030936135.1). Lineage (NCBI taxonomy): Eukaryota > Metazoa > Chordata > Aves > Gaviiformes > Gaviidae > Gavia > Gavia stellata. Next base: position 21,009,572 of record NC_082595.1, read on the forward strand.
AGCAGAGAGCTGTTCTGCTATAGACCAGCCTACAAAAGCTGACAGTTGGAGTATCAGCCCTGTAGTGTTTCCCTTTGGCAGTCTCCAGCTGCAAGAGTATTTGGGAAGAGAAGTTCACTGTGTTTTGGCTGTGTTAACCGTTATAACAGCTCTTCAGACCACCCAGGCCCAGCTGGCCTAATGCAGAATTGCAGGAAACACTAAGGTGGTGTAAAGCTGTCTTCTCTCCCTTCAGCCTTGTAGCTCATTTGGACGCACGGAGCAAGTCCACTCTCTACCCTTTTCAGACAGCGAGTGAGGCCCATATTTGGTTACAGACATACTGGAATCTGAAACATTCCTATAAAATGAAATTCATTCTTTCATCTCCATGCTTAACGCATTGAATTTATGCTCATTAAAATCATCACAGCTTGGAACATTTAACCACATTTAAACATTTAACTTAAAAACAGAATTCTAGAACTGAATGTACATGTTTATTAATGTGTTCTGGTCAAAGTTGCAATCTCCTCACAGTACGTTATTTAAATCTATTCATTTAAATAAAATATTTTTGCTCAAGAAAATAGTCTATGAATTTAAAAAAGTCAGGGGTCACTACAAGAATTTTGAACAATGCAAATGTAAACAAAAATAGTCTTCAATTTGTTTTTTGAAAGGAACCATTGCTACCATTCATGTAAAGAATGCAGTCAAATTTCTTTTCAGGAGAACTGATAACTGAAATGATAGCGTCAACTATCAAAATTGGATCAGGGTTTGGTTTTTTTACTATATTGTGTTGAAGTAACTAGAAGACATTTAAAATTTTCATAAATAAGCTGAAGAACACTAAGAAGTGATTTAGTATTAATTAAAATAATAACCCCTCTTTTGAAACAATAGATCTCATTTGCAGACAATGCGTTTTCTATTTTACACATTTGGTAGGTGATTTTTGATAACATGAATAAATACGTCTCAATATGAGACATATGAAAAATTCAGATTCTCAAAGTCACATTACATGCATAAACAGGAGAAAACAACTCATAATTTCACAATTTTTAAGACAACACATGACAAGGCATAGAAACTAAATATGCAACAGCCTCCAGCTAGGGCAGTCATGATATCTGGAAGGTTCTTATGAAAATTGGACCAAGAAAGGGAACTTGTAGAAGCAGAAAGCCTAGTCAGACCACCACAGCCCTGGTAGCTGCACTGAAATAGTCAGAATAAATTTGTGGCTAGAAAGCACTGCAGTCCTCCTCATCCCCTCTGTTCCAAGTGCCTGGTGCCAGAGGACACAAGCAATCTCAACATCAGCAGCCCACAGCTGATTCCAGGCCTAAGCACCATGGAAAGGTAAATTTCTGAAGGGGGACTTCTGCACTTAGTTCTGAAATCAGATTTCCATGTTTTTCAAAAACTGACTTTGTTTGAATGACTAAGTAATAAAACTGAATGGAAAATGTTTATCTCCTTTTGATGCAAAGCGGGCAACTTGCCTTTCAATAAGAAGCGCATACACTTAAGATACTTTGCTGCATTTAAGCAAAGCAAGCCTTCTAGATCAATTATATACTAATTAGAATTTGTCAAAGTACTAGGAAACTTACTAATGGGAAATGACCTAGTGGTCAGTCATTAAATGTTATTTAGCAATATCTGCCCTGACAGATGTTTTCATGTAGTTAGTGCTTTAATATGCACAGTATCTCATGTTGCAAATTAAGACTGGAATATATAATTTATGTCTCATTGCTGAAAATTTGACTCATTATGGTAGGTATACACTAGGCTTCACTAGGAGTGCCATCTGACTGAATGATCTCCGAATTGCCTCAATACGCAGGCATAATTTTTTATTCTTTTTATGAAAATCTATTACAACTGTACCTACTAACACCACTGAAAATACTGTTTCAACTGTTTCTGCTATAGCTATGTTGTTAACCACTATTAATATCCTCAGCTCTAAGAAAAATATAATACCCAGATTTTACTGCCTCCATTATAGTTGACTGTTTCAATAATAACCTGATTAGTGAGAACAACAAGGGGTAAAAGAAACAAACAACAAGGTTTGGTTGCTAATGAAATTATTGCAATATATATTTTTAAAAATTACAGGAAAAACAGTTGCTTATTCTAAGAAATGACCCACTGATTTGTTCTGAGCTAACAGAGTAGCAACAGGAGAAATCAATCCAACTCGTTTTCTGCTTCTGCATGGAATTTACTGGAATGCAAGTTTGCAGAACCACACTTTGGACATTGATTATGTGTTTGAAAACAGCAACCCAGCCCAGTTTCTGGAGAGATATTTATTTCTCAGTATGATCATCATAAAAGAACTTCTTTGAAAGAAGGTTGTTAACTTAGTAGCTAAGTAACAATATATAGCATTTCTTATGAAGCGAAGCTTTTTTATTACTTGTAAGTAACGAAATACATATACAACATGCAGAGAAAACAAATTTATTACTGTATTTTAAGGGCAAATGTAGGAGGGCAGAATATACCTTCAAAATTTATTTTAAATCATGATGAAGCCAAGGGAAAAATCTTGCAGTCCCCAGAGCACATGATTACAGAATTTGATCCATCAACATACAAGTACTAGTTTCTGAAAGCTCATATACATTTAATTTTAAGCATATGGGGACTTTTCAAGAACTTTCATGCACAACTTTTTATTTCATTGAAAACAACAAGTGTTCAGGTATTTTTCCAGTTCTTCAAGATAAGATTTTTAAAGTGCTCTATCAGCAATATGTTAGTTTCCTGAAAAAGGAATCCAACCTTTTCACCAGCTGTTTTTTTCATTCTATTTCAGTTTTCCAAGAAAACCATTAGCAGAAGGAGGGAACACTAAGTATAATTCTGAACAGGGATCCAGAAATTAGCATTTCATGTGGATTCTGCAAAGAAGTTGCAACTCTGATAAGCTGTATTTTGGCTTTAATGACAGCCTGAGGGCATCCATGTGTGTACATGTAATAAATCATCCCATTGAAAAGATAATTACTGAGGGGGAAAAAGCTTTTCTTGATAGCAATTACACTAAACTGTTTGAATTAGCATACCCACAGATGGTTCTTTGTTGTTCTACATACACATTAGGGAGAAGAATGTTTCATTACATTAGTTCACTCACTCGAAAGGAAAAAAATCAGGACCTGGTTATTAATCACACTAATACTACATAGGCTCTGTAAACTAAGGAGGCTTTTGACTGCAAAACCGATGTGGAACAAAAGGTTAATTAGGCTTTTAGGGTTGAGTTTTCAAAGGCAGTGAAAGTTGGACGATATCTAGGTGAAAACAGCAATCTCTTCTAGCTGCAGGGAGTGATTCAGAAATATATCCCCATTACTATTTGGTCTGGCAATGCTGGCCCTTTCTGAGCACGGACACAGCATGCACACCCTTTCAGCAAAGAATAATCTAATTAAAATATATACTTGCATATGGATATACTGTGCCACTCCTCTCCAATGTAACTGTAAGTATTATTACAAGAATACAAATACTTCCCCGCCAGCAGCTTAAACAGTTTTCTCTTCACACCTATTGCTGTTGCTTTGCTCCGTGTTTGTGATACGGACAGCTGTTTCTTCATTAGCCCTGTCCTTTTCTCTTCTAGAAAAGCATGTCTGCTTCATATAAACACAAACAGGACACTTTTGCTTGACCCATTGAGAAGCACATGCTAATGACCATTTCAGGACTGAAGTACACCCTGCCAGCAGCTTTCACATACAAAGCTAGCTTTCCTGATGACCGTTCAAACAGAGGTCAAAATCCTGACCCTCTGAAAGAAAACAGTAATCTTGTTACTTACTTCAGTAGGACTAAATTTCATCTTGGCTTTGTTTTATGGGTATTCTTTCTCCCACTTCCTTCCTTATTTGTACCTCCTTTTTGGAGCGTGCTAGTCAATAAGTTACAGAGAAGCCACCCAAGCCTCGATGAGGCAATAAGGGGAACCTGCAGCAGTCACCACCTCTGTCCTCTCCAGAAAGTTAAGAGATTGTCCCCATCCTCAATTCATCAACAGTCTACTTCCTGGTGGGATAATCCAACTCCCATTGTCTAATTAAACTCTAGGTTATAAGTTTCCATGTATCAACTACAACTTACATTTAGAGTCTACAGCTCACTCTCTTCTGGAATAATGATAGCAGTAATAAACCAAACTATTTAAAGCCTCACATTTCTTGCAGTTTTAGTTACGTAGTACAAAAATGCGTCAGGGGAAAAGCTATCAAAACCCAGTACAACAAACAATGACTAGCCTACCAGGTACGGATCTATTTCTGCACAATACCATGGCAGGACTTATCTTCCTCTTATGCTCCTACCCAGAGACATATGTTCTCCCTCTCTATCAGCCTGTCACTGCTCAGCAAAACAACTTCCTGGCCTACTTCTGGCAACCTTCACAAGCACCATGCAATTTTTTAACTGTCTGTAGCCCCTGATTAAGGATCTTAGTTTCCATGAAATAAGGTTTGCCAACACCTAGGTACAACCCCTTGAAACAAACTGAATGCCCTACTCACCTTCAAATGCCTGCTGGGTTGCTGCTGTCTAGGAAACTATTGTGTATACAGTGGGGTTTGCGCACAACTACTGGAGACATCAAAAGCTCCTCTCTCTCCTGGACCATGTTCAGAGGGATGCATGATAGTACTAATGCATCATGGCATCCTCCAGACACTTTCTGTGCTCAAAGTTAGAAATCCTCCCTTTTGCAGACTCTGAAAAACCTCATAACTAATACGCAGAATGATAAAATCTCCTTCAAAATGGCTGGAAACATCTTGCTGAAATATATGCACCATCTATGTGTTTCATCTGAGGCGTGAAAAGGTGGCCCATCTATGCCTTACACTCACCTTCTTCACTTTTTAACTTTGCAGTCCTCATCAATAAAGTTGCCATCAACATCTCCCCATCCCTTTTATTTATTAAGAGGACTCTACAGTCTTCCACTGCAGATCAGGGAACAAGCTCTTGAGATGCGATTTGCAGCTCTCCTCCATTTAGTTTTTTACTATTTTGACCCAACCCAATTTTCTCTCACAATCCTCCAACTGTCCCTGCAAGCTGGTAAACCACTAGGTAGAGAACTGAGTAGCAGATAGGCTCAAGTGCCTATACTTTCAGATAGCAGCTCATATCTCCCTCAGCAGTGGATGCAGCGGGATGTTTGTGTTTAATGCTCTACAAACTGTTTGGTTTTGGTTGGTAAAATAATTTCTTTATGTGGTTGGCTGCTGCACTCTCCTTCATCAACATGCTAACTGAAAGTTTTCAGTTAAATAAAATTATCTCCAAAGTGCCTACATATATCCTTTAACGCCAATTACTCTTTCATTTCCTTCTTCTCTCCATCACCACTGCTATTTGCTGGGACCTCTTTTACCCTTGCAGTGTCAACAATGACTAACAAACCCGACCACAGGTCAGCGTCAGCCTCACTTGAACTCATTCTTCCCTTCCTTCCCAAATCTCTCTCCAGACCACCACTGCAGGATTGCTCACATCTTCTCAGAGCTCCTTTCTCTTGTTTCCTTGAGCTGTGCCAAACAAGTCAGACAAGCAATTAAGTTTTTCCTACATCTTCATCTGGCACCTCTGTTCAATACTCCAAGATACACAGAAAGAATGAGCGTATGCCTGTGGTCATCTGTTCAGCTTTGTCAGATAGAGGCGCCGTAGGGCAGGGGGATCTAAATGGCCCAAGCGTTTCTGTGGAGCTGCATGATCATGCAGATCCCACAACCCTGTATGTTTTGATAACAGCTGTGCTTACAGTCAGGAGATATAGGGCATAATCTTGGAGTAACACAACTTATGCAGTATCTAACTCCATACATCCTCACCTGCACTATGCACATTCTTGAAGTGTGTGGGTCACTGCTTTATATAGCATCCAGGTACACATGGCTTTTCATTTCCACTTGCCAGTGACATTATCTGGCTGTTCTCAGCACTGTTGTGACTAACCTCTTAAGTCCAAAAGAATTGTTCTTTGATTAATCTATACTTTCACGATTACAGAAATTGTCTATTGCTAGTTTCATCTGACTTAACTGAGTAAGTCTGTAGGTTCACTGTTTAGCAAAAGAACTGACAGAATAATGTGTTTCTACTGAAAAACAAAGTAAATGAATTCCTATGAAATCATCTTTATACATCATCAAATAAAACCAGAGTATATGTAAAAGTTTTAGAAGTTTTTTGCCTCAGAGCAAAGAAAACCACTCTATGGAGTTGCCAATATTTGGAAAGACTTACAAGTAGCCTCAACATTTTTTCCCAAATACAAATCAATGGACCAGATCCATTCATCTAAGTCTTAAATATCAAAGAATCTGTCACAAAAAACTGGTACTCAAAATAAACACAATCAATTGTGGGCACTATCGTACCTTGACAAAATGTAGCATTGATCCTCTTGTAACCTTGTGGGCATTCCATCATAGGACTGTATCCATGGTAAGCTGAAGAAAAAAATTGTGTCAGTTAAATACTGCTGATTTATATGCTTATTTAGAGAGCCTGACAACCACATTATTATGTAACTATAAAAAAAAATCATTGTAAGTTTTTATTATGTATGGTTAAGCGTAAAAGGGCAAGAAATTAAAATTAAAGGTTCTACAAGTAACCTTAATTCCATCTCTTTCAACATGTATACCACTTAAGTCTTCAGTTATCCAGTCAAATTTATATTTTTTTAAAAAAAGAAATCTTTGAAATCAGGACATTATCTTTCATCCTAGTTGTTCTCAAATATTAAAATAATTACTTTCCCAAACCAGCTACAAATATCATATTGGGAAAAGATAAAGATTCATGGTGGAAACTCAATGGTTTTAAAACTGAAAGCAGCTTTAGAAAGCAGAAATACCTTCAGTGTTAAGCAAAATTGTTGGGTACCATTTCTCCTGCCACAATGAATTAAAAACATATTTGACATACATAGGAAATAGAAGCAAATGAACTTTTAAAACAAGGCAAAAAGAAGAAAAATGCCTTTTTTCAGCAATTCAACAAAGTTGCTGAATTTTAGAAGACTGTGTGACTTATTGGCAGATCAGTGTAAACTGTCAAGGGCATAACAACACTGCAAAATACAGACTGAATTCAATTTTGCCACAATAGAAAGTGTTCAGTTAACTAGATTTTTATTTCTATTGATTGTTTCTTTCCTCTACTTAAGGTTGCCTTTGAGACTACAGAAAACTGTTTATTGATTCTTAAACTGTTATAACATCATAAATGAGAGCAGTAACTTCTTTGTATAGCCATGCACTAAAAGCTAACTTCTTGGCAAAGCCCAGTACTTTATTAAACATATAGGACTAAACTTTTGGCACTATGATCACACAAGTGCCTTGAATAAGAATCAAGAGAGTTTTTCATAATTTGAATGCTACAACAGAGATACCTCACATTTGGTCAGATCTTTTGTTTTCCTTAGAAAGTGTTCTAAATATTCAGGAGGCCAAAAAAAAAAAAAATCAAACACATTACTTTCCATCTTTACTGTATATAAACAGTCAAATAAGACAGAACTGAGCAAGATAATGTTTTCAATTGGCTTCACTTCACATATAATGCCTGAATTGCACATTTATCCTTGCAGCTTACATTAAAACTGGTAACTGGTTGACTAGAAGGGTGGAAAAAAAGAAAAAAAAAGAATTATTTTCATTAGTTCTAAAGTTTTTCCTATTCTTTGGAAAGATTTAAGTGATAATCTTGAGTAGGAGCTTTTGGAGTGCAATAACTTTATTTCAAATTGCTGTGAATTATTTAAAATTATTGCTTAATTAGAACATTAAGATTCTTCTTATAGATTGCTTAAATGGTTAAACACAAAAATAGCATGGGTCAAAATACAGCAACAATGTTCTTATAGTTTTGAACACATACTTTTCCATCTTTACATTGACCATAACCATTTTAACACAAATTAAAATTTGAAAATTTTGTCTCTCAACAAAAAAGTGGCAGCTACACATTTATTTTCAAGGCAGCTCTAATCTTTTCACAATGTTAATATTAAAAACAGTTGAAATTTAATGTGAGATTTTCAAAAGCGCAATGCATTAGCCTATTCCTGGTCCCCAAAAATATCAGCGAAACTCCTAACGCTTATGTTGGCAGAGTCAGATTCATAATTGCACTGATTATGTCCTAACTTATCTGTGTTTGCCATTACAGACCTGATTCAATTCACACTAAAACCAAGAGAGTGTCTCTAACTTTTTGTGGGCAGGAATGGTACCCTGCAGTACAGCCTGGTGGAGGAAAACAGAGGAAGAGCAGAGCTCTTCCAGTTGTAGATGGAGACCAGCCCATAAGCTATGCCAGGCCTTTTCCAGTGCTGCACCGCATTTTCCTTTCCAGGGTGACTCAGCTGCTCTAGAAAGTGAAGTGGTGGAGTGCACTTTCTCCCTCCCTCCTCATCCTCCTAGTCCCACACTGAACAGGAAATAGCGGCTTACTAGCAGCTGTTTTCTTCCTTCTACAAAGAGCAGCAATGTAAACAGGTCGCAGTAGAGTAAGGAGCTTATTCAGTGATGGCTAGTGATCAATGTGGGAGCTGGATGGAGTCCTACATTACTTACCCTTTACTCACTTAGACGTGTTTGTAATTACTAACTGTTAGCAAGAAGCCTGAATGATCATAACATTCCCCATGTAACACAGAAATGCACTTTGTCTTAAAAGTTGTCTTCTGTAGAAGCCCTCAGAAATGGAGATCTGTTCCAAAATTTCTTCTTTTATTTTTCAGTAATACTGAATAACCCGTAAACTTACAGACATGGGAGCTGTCTCAGGCCAAGGCACTTGACTTTGTAACAAGACAGAAGCCCTGACTGAGCAGTGGCTATTACCCAAAATATGCGAGTGCATCTTTACAAAGTGACAAAACCCTATTTAAGCCCATGGAAACAAGACACACACAGACTTAAGTACATCCTTAAGTAGTTGACTGAAGAGAGAAGAAAAGTGCCTGCTAATGAGACTGAAGTATACGCTTAAATATTTTGCTGAAGTGGGTTTTGCAGAAGATTACATTAAATGCAACCTGTTTACATATTATTATAAAAACAGGTCAATCTTAAATGAAATTTATGAAGCATAAAACCATAAAAGCAAAAGGAATCCTGTTTGCTTCCAAAAGGTCTATGATAAAAAGGGTAATACCAACTTAGTGAAGTATCAGAACAGGTCAAAATGACGTGGGACTAACTTTGCCTGCTGAGACACTACCATGGACACCACTTAACTGATAATTTACTAATAATTTACTTGACTCCCAAGTTTTTCCATCCAATATCATATACACACATATATAAATATATAAAAAATATATATATGCATACTCTTTTTACCACTGAAACATTCTCATTATAGTGAAAAAAATAAAAATACTTGATGAAATATAAATCCTTAAGCAGGCACTCCACCTTTTCAATAAATCTTATAATAAATTTACATTTATCTTTGGAAATTTTTGGCTCTACAGAAGCATAACACTTTGATACTGACATGAGTCTTAATTTGATACCTACGCCCAAAGTACACTTAGGCCCAGATCCAAAACAATTTGTGTGCCTAAGTTCACATTGAATACCTATAAAACTTTAAGATGCTGTAAGTTTAATTAAACTCCTGCAACACTCCAAATTTATCACCTGAAGTTCTTAGAAATCTGAAAATTCACCATTTGCATTCATGCAGAATTGCCATAAATCGTGGCATGATTGAACAGCATCATGCACAACTCATTCCTAAATCAAATCTAGACTAAGAAATTACATATACCTCTACCAAAGCTTCCTTACAGATTCAGTGAATATTCTTGAAGCGTACACCTACCAAATCATACTCTTGATATAATGTAGTGGTAGATGACACTGTATTTTAATCTGGAGAAAACAGACAGTGTACCCGCCTCCTCCTCCCTTCTTAAAACACTATTGTACAGTGAGAGTTCCCACCTAGAAATAAGAGAAATGTATCCCATTATGTCTAGGAGACACAAACCCTTACTTTCCAGGAATGCTTTAATAACAAGGACAGGATTATTCCAAGTGGCAACATTCTCTGTCTCCTCTTGAAATTGTACAGTTATTTTCAAAAAAAACCAATTCCAGATTGAGCCAGAAAGCAGAAGGGAGCGTGACTCATACCATAAGTAATTAAGGACACTGGGAAAGAGACTGGGTTCCCAGTCCTGTTCCAAGAATTGTTTCTACATTTTACGGGTTAGGGCATCTCCTCATAGGTATAAAATGTAGATTAGAAATTCTTCTGGCAGATAAAGGAACTCTGAATTGCCCCATCTTAAGCAAGTATGCTAGCCATTAAGCTTTTATTATAAAGGACAGTGCTCATCTCATTAGCATTTAAAAAAATTATTCTTACTCAGTGCTTTGAAAAAATGGTGGTTGACTTCCCTTCAGGAGAGGTTTTAGGGTGAGTTCAGGCACTTCTCTGTACCCACCTAGGAAGCATCTGAGGACCAGGATTTTGGACACGGTTTGTCCCCAGTGTTTCCATTTGCTTGCTCTTAACACCATGCCAAGCATGTTGGCGTTAAGCAGCTGCCTGATCAACACGATGTCCACTGGGGATTCCAGGCTGAGAAGACCAGTGTTTTACCTGAGCTATGAAGAACCAGCACATGGGCTTCCTTTCAAACCAGGCACCAAAAATTTGTATTGGTAGTTCCAACCAGTTTTTGGTTGAAGTACATTTCAGGCTTCTGTGCCATTTTCCCATGGCACTCCTATATCCACTAAGCAACATTTTGCACGCCCACATGCTTCTCATGAACAAAACTTTAAAGTTAGTTAAATTAGTTAAATAGAAGTAGTTAAATTGCTACTTCTTTGGAGAAAGCTATATATAAATTGCTACTTCTTTAGAGAAAGCTACAAAATCGGGACAGATTTCACAATTCATACACCAGTACAGAATGCGTGTCTCTGTTAGAAACTGTATTTATGTGCTACAGGAATAAAAATTCAGATACCTGAGTCTTTTATTAACTATGGACCTCAAAGACCCCAAGGAGGCTCTCTTTTGGAAGCAAATGAGAAGATAAACATACTCCAAAACACAAAATTTAAATGCTTCATAAACTAGCAGATCAGACTGAGTCAGTATAAATTTGTATCAGACTCTCCTGTGGAAGGAGGAATCAGAGAAGTAGGAGTAACAGTAGATCTTCTGCAGGAATTGTATTTATGTCCATATTAAGACTTGCGGACAAAAATACGCTTCCAAAAAAATCAAACACCGAGCATGTTTCCAGTGTTGCTATCTGTAAAAATAACAGGGGCCTAGAAGACCTAGGGAAGAATGACTGCAACTCCTTACACTATTTTTGGCCCACTAAATGCAAGTCCACTCCATCTGCAAAACAGAGATTACATTATCTTTTCTCATCTTCCATTCAGTGATGAAAATATGACATGACAGAGAAGTATTACTATTCCTGTGCAACAATAATGTCATTCACAAAAAGTTTGAGAGACTGGCTTCACCTATCATGTAAATAATTTGGAATTTCTTTCTCATTATAATATGATGTCAAATCATAACAAAACAGTGAAGAAAGTCTTTGTCATTGCTTAATTGTTGAAGAAGATATTTCAAAAACAGAGCAAAAAAATATAACCGCCAATTTAGAGCCTGGAAAACTTTGGCTTCACACTTGAAAGTTCATCTGCAGTCCCAAGAGGTCACTGCGTTCTCTCCAAGCAGTAACTGGTGCCTCTATAATTTAACATTTCTGTGCAAACTTTTTAAAAAATAAATCCAGCTGGAAAAGGCAAGATGATTCAATGTCATTATCCTTCCTGCACTGAGAAAACGCAACAGTGCATCACTGACTTAAAGGAGGAGGAATGGGAAAAAAAACCCAATGACGTTAACTTTGCTGGCTGCACTGAGTGCCTGCGTATTGTAACTCTGCTGGCATGCAGAGGAATTCCAGTCTCTGCAACCTGTCCCTAATCAAACCATAGCATTTCCTTTCTACTAGGTTCCTTTTATTTTTTGAAAAAGGAAAAATACTACTTGAGGGGGAAAAAAAGCCATAAACTGATCCAGAGAATAACAACAAAATAGCACTTACATGGCTTCTTGGGACATTTCTGGCATTTGTTAAAACCCCAGGAAGTACCCACGGTTCCACAGCAGTCTTCTTGCTTGGAAAGGCCAGGAAGTGCTTTGCCACACTGGAATAGTCAGGTAAAAAGTACTCTGGTTAATGATACTGTATGATGCTCACTTCTAGTACAATGTTCTTTTTCAGTCATCTTGGGTCAACCTCTTGCTGAGACAATGAAGATTCACTGGAGCTCTTAGCTGAATTTAAATACTGCCCATGCATTGCAATAGCTCTCTACACAGGCATGAGCAAATTAGGTGATATGATAATCTTCTCCTGTGTCAACTTGAAATGAAGGAGAAAGAAACAGAAGAGAACAGTATATCATAGGAATGAGTGAGTTAACTCGCCACTGGCACCTATTCCATACATTTTTCTTCATAAAAATGTGCTCATCCATTTTTCAAAAGCTGTATAAATTATCTCAAATACCTTTCTAATTACTTTCTTAAAGAAAGACAAAAGTATGCCTGTGATTTCTATAATGTTATTCCCTACTAAAAAGCCTCAACTTCCTGCCAACTTTTGTTTAACGTTTATGACCACTTACTGAAAATTGCCAAATTATAGTGACAGATTCTGCTGCCCAGATACTAAAGAAGGTAACTCAGATAAGATGACTGAAGCTGAAGTTAGTGATGTCTGTATTATTCCAAACAAGTGTCTTTCCCAATGCAAATACTGAAATTAATCTTGCAATAATTTCTGAGGTCAATATTCTTTTTTTGCCTGACCAAGAATATTCTTATTATGCTTTTTACTAATAAGAATACTAATTTTCAGAATCTTACAAAATACTTAGTTATGTTCTTGACTTTTGCAATTTTCTTCCATTTTGTATGGTAAAGAAAGCTTAAATGTATTTCCGAGATGCAGACAAAAATACATCTAAACCCATCAATTAGGTATAAAATGGAAGTGCACAAAGCACAAGAGAAGCGCACAACAGCTGCAAAGCAAATGCTGATACAAATAGGCACTGCAGCAAACAATTCAAATGTGCTGAAGTGTGAATCCTCAGTACACAGTGATTAGACCTTCCCTGATCTAACTTCCCTTCCTGACAGCATATAAAACTCTGACCCAAATGCTCACTGCCACTTAGCTTTCAAGCTCAAGATAGCTGGCTCATCCTATGGCACAGGCTGTGGCCTTGTGGTTGCTTTCACTTCGGCTGGTAACCCAGTCACTCCGCAGCAGGGGATGCATGCTGAGTGCACAGGCACTGATGGCTTCCTCTAACCTTCCCCAAATTTTTCCAGTGTGCTCTTAATCGTACTGACACCCATGAGTCAATGATGTTTTCGAAGTACAGCATTATTCTGTGTAGCTTCACAGTGTGACTGCTAACAGGATAGCAGGCTAACCCACAACGTCAGGGCTCTGACTCATCAAAGGGTCCCCTCTTTGCATGGTGCAGGCTGGCAAGACATCATCCCAGCCACCTTCTCTGCCCCTTTTTCACAGATACTCCCCAGGTGCCTCTTGAAATATCTCAGCAACAAACTGAAAGCAGCACCAGTTCACCGTTTAAACACTGGACCGTAATGCATAACGTGCAGCAGCTCTGCACTTGCTGCTTGTGAAGCTTAGACATCTGTCAAGTAAGGGATGTGTGAGCAGCCAGGAGTATCCTCTGTCCCAGCCTCTCTCACGAAACTGAGCTTCTAGCACCAGGGCAACTTAGCGAAGTTACGGGTCACCGCTGCACATCACCGCTATGTGGGGTAACACCACTTTTGCCTTGAGCCACATTTTAGGGTGACACATGAACAATGTAAAGAACAGAGTGGCCAAACAGGTTAAAAGACTGCTCCGTTATTGTGTAAATTTAGGAGTATATTTTCACACTACCATCTGCAGAGGGTCTTATATCAAATTTTCCCATGTTCCAAGGGGTGAGAAACAGTCCTGGCCTGGATGGTATATGGCTGTGTTAAAACAGTAAAGTATCAAAGCACGTACCATCTTTCAGATGCAGACCCAGGCTTACACTATGTGAACACGTGTCTTTCAGGCTGTCTTGAGCTCCCCTGGCTTGGGCGCTGGCAGGATTAGTATGAGACTGACCACTCCTGATCAGTCAGTTAGAGCCCCCTCCATTTCTGGAAGCAACTCTTAGCCTGGCACTTCACAAAGGCTGTCAAGATGCACAAATAGGGAATTCTGCACAACTCTGCTGCAGCAGCTCGGCTGTTTTCAGAGCTAGAATTAGCTGTTTCAACTGCCTCTAGCTAGATGATATACACGTCTTGCTGCAGCTCCCAAAAGCTCAAAAATCTTTCAGCTGAAGCATACTCATAATGTCTCTTAGAATCATAGAATCATTTAGGTTGGAAAAGAACTTTAAGATCATCCAGTCCATCCGTAAACCTAACCCTGCTAAGTCCACCACTAAACCAATGTCCATAAGTGCCTCATCCACACGTCTTTTAAATACCTCCAGGGATGGTGACTCAACCACCTCCCTGGGCAGCCTGTTCCAATGTCTGACAACCCTTTCAGTAAAGAAAACTGCTCCTCATAAGGCTTGCGCTCCAGACCCCTCACCAACTTTATTGCCCTTCTCTGGATACGCTCCAGCACCTCAATGTCCTTCTTGCAGTGAGGGGCCCAAAACTGAACACAGTATTTGAGGTGCAGCCCCACCAGTGCTGCTCTTCCAAGTGGCTGTCCTAAAACCTTAGATAATTCATGCTACATCTTTACACAATGCTGGTTTCTCAACATACATCCTAGGTGAGCATGCTCTAGGAAGTACCATTTTACTTTATAATCACAGCTACTCAGTTTTACTTTACAATTACAGCTGCTCAACTCCCTTCCTAGAGCTGGTACTGCTTCCTCAAAGAAAGAGAAGCCACTTACTAAAGTCGTATACTGTGGCTGTTAGTGAAGAGTCAGCTAAACCAATTTGCACTCAACTATTCTGCTGCCTCGCCCCATGCCTCAGTTTTACAACTCTCATCTCTCCGAAAAGAAGTGGGAGGAATCAAGGCTGGTGCTGCACCTCCCCTTATGATCTCAGAAATGGAGCATTTGGGCAGCAAGGCACATTACCTAACACCCAGTGTTCCTCTGCAAGGTCACAAGCCTTAAGGACACATCCCAGCAGCTCATGTTTGTCAAGGCAAGAGTCCACTAACATGAGAGCCAATATGCCATCATGAACTGGCCTTTTTTTTTTCTTTTTCCCCAGAATAGAAAAGGTGTCATTTAAGAGTAGTAAATTAAAAGCATATAAAACAAAGAAGGAAAAAAAAAAAAGAAAGGAGGAGAAAGATGGACTAAAGCCCACTTTTAGTTTAGGTGTGGTGCTACAGCATTTGCAATCTACTGAAAATCATGATCTCTGTGGTCATAACTTTTTCAAATTTCCATATAAAAACCACGAGCAAAAATAAGGATGCCAAAGTCTGAGTCATCTGGCAACTGTGGTTTGTAGTTCTGTTAGTAAAAACTGGCAATGATTAAAGCTGTTGCTCCCACTGCCTCTATGGTGAATTAAAGCTTGAAGAATCAATGATAATTTGGTTAACGTCCAGATCATTGTAGAAACTGGCCAGCGAGGAAAAGCAACTGCCACATGGGGCTCCTAGTGGTGTAAGATCTGTGTAATTTTGGAGCTATGCATCAGAAAAAATGACTGCTCTGCAAAGTCCTAAGCCAAGCAGAAACAGAGAGTTCTTCTATGGCTAATAAACCCTGATTTCTCTGGTACATCTAATAGTGCTTCAGATACTTTCAACACTCATGGCACTGCACAAACTGTTTCCTAGCCAGCTACAATTTCTTAAGATGCTCCTCCCTTTCACAAACCCTAAGCATCAATGAACTGAAGCTTGTGTTTCTGCAGGTCTCAAAAACTTTTAGGTAATTTCTATCCACTTCAAAAGTCTTAACCACTTCCTACTACTGAGAAGAACTCATTAGTTCTTCAAAAAGTCTGTTCTAGTCTCTGAGTCACAAGTGACTGCAAAAGTCACTTGGGGAATCCATAACTATTTTTAGTTTGTCTCACCATTCAACACAACTCTAACACGTAAGTATGAGCCTAAAATAAGCAGGGAAGCTAAACACAAGCACACAGCTTGCACTATGCATGAAGATGATGCCATTCCCTAAGCTTAGGCTTATGCTTTTCTATCCATCACCCACACACATTTTAAACTAATCTAGCCTGTATTCCTGAGGGCTTCTGGAAAACTCGTCATAGACAGAGAACAGATTTTCATGAATGATACATCTGTCACAAGCTTATGACTTGGAGATAATTCTTACTGATTCAGAAGGCAAAGAAGTCATGAAGGATTGCTATAAAAGAGCTCGACTGTGCTGAAAGAGACTCAGCAGTAGCAGCAGTATGAGGCACACATGGTACTGCTATAAAACAAAGTTCTTCCTGGGTAAAGCACTCACAGACACTGAAAGTATTGTTTCGAATCCACATATTTTTCCCCATGCGTGCCTGGGCTTCTATGCCAATGTTTTGTATAACTGAAGGAAGTACTGAATATTCCCACTGGTAGACTGAAATTCTGGCTGACCCTGTGCTAGTGCAAAAATGCCACCCCAAGCCACATCACCTCTTCGTTCCTCTGTCCAGACTCCAGCCGCTGCCCCATCTCCACAGTCTTGGAGTGCTAACAGTACTTGAGCTGTGCACTGCCACCAGGGTTTCATGTGTTTTCCAATGCCAGGGAAAAGGAAGGATTATATCCTTGAAATCCCTCTACTAAGGCAGTAGAAGGAATTTATTCAGGTCCCTGTAAAGTGCGGTATAGAACCCAGTCTGGCAATTAGTCTCAGGGCAACCGCAGAGGATTCTGGCCAAGGGACCACAACGTTTCCTGGGACTCCCACTCCTGCATGACCCATCTACAAATCCCTGTCACAAGCTGTTAGCTAAAACCATAATACAGGCATAAATAAAGGAGTGTCACATGATTAACTATGATTGAAATCGATAGGTGCTTTGCCTGAGTTAATAGCTAATGACTCTGGGATTCAGCTCAAAAGGCTGCATTTCACATACCACAATAGCAGAAGTGAATGGATACACTGTTTAACTTTCTGTAAACTATTCAACAGGCAACTATTCAACAGACCTTGGATTGTTGCTTCTTTTTTTTTCCTATAGGCGCAACAAACAGAGTAAGAAACCTCAAACTTAATAAACCATATTACTGAAACAATTAACAAACACACTTAATTAGCCTACTGACCAGCTGAATGACAGGTTGAATGAAGAGTATTATCCCATGTAGCACTGGCTCACTAACAGGCATTGTCTCATAAGCAGAGGAGAGAAACTTAAATACTTCCAGACTTTCTAAAAGAACTGGTAAAGAATTTGTTTTGGCTTAAGCAGAACATTCTTCATAGGCAAGTAAAAATTATCCAGCTTTCTTCTATTTAAGTAATTAAAACAATGTTTGGTGTTTTTGGTATCTGATACATCTTTAATCTTCTGATATTTCAGGGTATTGATCTTGCAAAGAATCTATTGCGAATGAAGCATTAATCCTGGAAATGAATCCACACTGATTTCTGACAGTCTATTTGTTTAAAAACTTCAGAAGCCAAACCATGAACTTCAAGGAATTCCAGACAGTTATTTTATTTTACGAGATTGTATTTTTAAGACTATTTTAAAGAAAAAAGGTTTTAAAAGTGCTCTCAGAGAAAAAGTACCAGTATGAAGCACAGAATTTTACTTGTATCATTTTTCCTGCCTAAAGAAGATAAATAGGGAAGTTCATTTCATAAAGCTGTCAAAAAATGAAAATACCTGAAGCTTACCTCTACAGGAAATGTTTTGTTAAATCTGAAGTTCAACAGGGATGTTATACAGTTGAACGAATAACTTCAACTGGCATATTACTACTGTCATCGCCTCCAGACTACATACACTATGATCCTATTGCATACAGTAGTATCGATACTTCAGGTTATGCACTAAGAGCTATTAACACATTTTGCTGCTCTGATTTCTAACTCAAAAACTTTGATGCCTTTATTTAGTATCTCCCATCGTGAAAAACTCATCAGTGGTCTAAACCCAGTTCCTAAAAACTTTATGTTTTATATTCTCAACGTTAAGTACATGATCAGTGTATGCCCTTGTGTGAATGAAGTTAGGTAAATGCTTAATGATTTGTATTCAGAATCTTTATCATGATATAATGTCAACAATTTCTGACCTTTTCCAGCTGCCACCTATCACTTGGCTTATTTTGTATTCTACCAAGTCTGACAGCAGAGAAGGGTGTTGCTCAAACCAAAACAAATGTTTCCTGTAAAAGACATTATTTAATACTGTGTTTCAGTAAACTATTTCCATAGAAATTTATCCCACTAAAGATGCTGATCAACTAACATCTGTTTATCAGACATACTTGTTATTTGTCAGAACTAAGCAGCATTTGAAATACATGTGAACATATATGTGAGCATTTTGATCACAGTGAAAAATGGACAGCCCTTATAATTTTCAATAGTCTTTACTAGTGTTCACCATTAATGTTATTTAGCTTAATTTATTTTAAAAAAATCTATCAAAATATGCTTCTATTGTCTGATATAGGTGGTATATTTTGTTCTTCTTTAATATGATTTTCCAAAGTATTATTATAATACACCAAATTTCACTTCACAATACCAAAACAACTCTAATTCAGGCATCCTTCTCAACAGAGCTGTAACAAGTACAGATCTTTTCTGAAACACCTTTCAAAGCACTTTGCAAGGGAAGCACAAAGCATCATTCAGCAAACAACTGACAAGTGAGGTGTGGAACATATCCTCCAACACTGCAACCTGGAACTGACCCGACTTTAAAGCACCCCAACAAAAAGGAGGGATCAGAAGACAGTATTTTTGAAATTCTTTCAGCGATCATTTCAGAGAACAGTCCAGCTCTTCTCAGCAGTTACACCAGCAGAACTGAGGGACAGTGAGGAGGAATGAACAAGCATGGGCAAATACGACTTGTTAGCCAGCTTCTCTTCTGGACATTTTTGCATATGTTGCCATCAGCCAGGTAAGCAACTTCAATATTTGTCTCTCTCTAGAATAACAACTCTTTTTTATTTTGTTTTTTAATTATAGAGGCTGAGATCACCAGAAGTCTCCTTCAGTAAAACTGATACTCAAAAATATCTGCTGAGGAGAACAGCATTACTTGTGAACCTAGTCAGAAAGAGCCTGCTTTAGAGAAATTTGGAAATACCAGCTTCTCCAATTTCTTGCTGCTTTGCAAAAAATGCCTCCCTATTTGCAGTTAAGCAAAAAAGAGACCAAATCAATTTTGAGAAAACACTTTTTTTAGCAAAAATACTGAAACGCAGTAATCATAGGAAAACATATGAATATACTTAGTAGACACTTCAAAGTGATCTTAAGAGGGGAAAAAAAAAGCGGTGCTTAATTCTCTTTATATGAATTTTGACAGATAGTAGGCATCTGCATTTTTTTCTCAATTTAAATGCAAAGTAATCATGTGCAAAAGTAACATGACTTGGGATTACCAACACAATCTTTACTAGGTGCACCACTGACATTGCAGAAGTATTTTGGGAAATAACAAGTATTTTGGGAAATAACATGATATTCCATATGATGCCATAATAAAGGCATTTTTATTAGAATTAAAATGAAAAGCAGCTGAAGAGGAGGAATTAAAGAAGATAAACATAATCTTCCTTATTTGCTTGCTTTTTAAGTAGGACTTAGAGAATCAATGGTCTAAGATGACTGACTCCTTGGATTTCAGAAACACAGGACTACATCGTTGTAAAGGACCTTGCAGGACACCACATCCAGTCTCCAGCTTTTGAAGGCACCGTAATACACAGTGCTCTCCACAAATCTACTGTTCTCCATCTTAAGTGGGATTTTTGTCCTACTGCTTCCATTGTACCTGTTTCCCAACTTTAAGTCTCTATTTTTTCAACATCATTTTCTATATAACAAGGTGCAAGTTTAGGTAAAGGTTTGTTTCCTATATTTTTATGCCAACAATAAGTTTCTGGCCTGCAGCTTAACTGCTAGTTTATGATATACCCTGCAAAAATTTTTTTGTTACTAGGAAAGCATTTGATGAACCACAACTTTTGTATGCAACTTACCATAGTAAGCTATCACGTAACATGGTAAGCTACCCTGGAGCAATCATCGTTAACATGTCCCAGAGGAGAAATAATTGCTAAGTGTTCCACTCACAGAAAAGAGAGGCAGCCAGGAAAAGTGAATTGACTTAAGCAGAAGGAGAACCATCCAGAACAATATTTGCTTCCTATATTACTTTTTAAAAATTGAAATATTAGTACTACTTTTATAGTTGCTCTTTCCACTTTATTTCCCAATGCTGAGGACACTTCAGAAAACAGTCACAATTAAGCAACACATACATATGTGTGTATATGTATTTATGAAAACATATATCTTTATTTATCTACTCTAATTAAACTAGGAAATTTCATTCCTCTAGCCCCTCCCTCTCTCCTTCTGTCCTTCTAAACTTGTAGACTGACATATTTTCACACATCTTTTACTACCCTTCTCTCATGGTTGCTGCCTTTGGTTATAGTCACTTATGATACTATAGACAACTAAGCAAAGAGGAGGTTTAGAAGAATTTCTATGTTGTTAATTAGGAGTGATTAGAGGCCTGAGAATATGACCAGATTCTTCAAGTCCCTGTACCATAACGCTCTCCAAGCTCCAGTTCAGGGTGGCTCCAGTTGCTAACTTTAACAGCATGCGCTCTGTTGGAAATACACTGCAGAAAATATGCCCTGGCTCTCTTGGGATTTGAGTATAGCAACTGTCCTACTGTTTTTGCAGGACTACTATTTTTGAATGAGATACATTAAAGGAATTTAACTAAGGCAGGGTGAGGAAGAATGTGTTGGGAGATGAAAAATATTCCACAGAAGGTTGTGAAAAAACCAAAGCATTAAAATCAGAGGACCTGTAATTGAAGACCAGCTGAAATTCAGGGAAGGAGAGAATGAGAGATTAAGAGAAACATAGAATGGTAGAGGTTACACAGACACAAAACGACAGTAGAGATTCTGATACTGTTTTTATCCTGTGCTTTTAGCCTGGACCAAAAGTAAGTTCAGCGAAGTCTTTCTTAACTTGGTTGATTTGCCTACAAGAGGCCACACACATATCCTTCCATCAATCTGCTCTATAGATTTTAAAGTCACCTCTGATCCCAGGACATTTAGTAAAACATTTCTGAAGCCAAATATACAATCCACCCTGCAAAAAAATGTATAAACACTGATGACTGTTAAAAAAAGTCCGGATACCAAAATTATCCAGCATAAACTCCAGAAAGGACTTGTAACACATTGCTACTAATAGGGAAAGGTCAGTTTAGCAGCTCGTCTGAACAAATAAAGAGAACCCTCATATTTAGCAAAGCAAATATCAAAGAAACAGAAAATCAAATTCTTTAAGAATTGATCTGTTTAAGAGTAAAAAAAAAATAAAATTAAGTGTCTTTCCCAGTTCAAGGTATGTTTAACATACAAATAAATAATATGCATTGCCTGACTGCAGGAAAAAACATATTAACATTTCAGGTTCAAATTTGAAAGGTGAATGAGTCACTTAAATCTGTATTTACGGCAAGGTCTTAAATGAATGCTTTACAAAATGCCACCGTACAACTCCAATTCTAAATTGAACCATTAAATTAAATAACAAAAGGCCTCTGAAATACTTACTATGCTCTTCTCCAAGACTGACACTGAAAGAATCAATGGAATTTGTAAAAATTGAGAACATGCATTATTCTAAACTAGGAGGCACCACCCTTTCTTGAGAGCACTGCAAAGACACATTTTTCCAGGGGAATACTGAAAAAACCTTTATAAAAATTGGAGACTGAGCATTTAGTAGGATTCCAAGTCAGGCATGAGGGCAATGCAAGCATATTTCCCCTTTTCTCCCCCTTTAAAAGGAGCACATTACTGTCTTCTGGTGAGCAATGAGTAAGCTTTAGTCTTAAAGCCACTGTTATGTGAGGGGCATGCATAGGACACTGCAAGTTTTGGATATGTCATTTGAAATACCTCACTCATGCATGTGGCAGAAAGAACAGACAGGAAATATATCAGCATAAGAGGTAAGAGATAAAAGATGCAGCACCCACTACCAAGTCTAAGATTGAGGAAGGAATTTTGTCTTCCCCTACATATGAGTGCAAATAGAAATACAAATAAATAATGAGCAACCATTAATTATCATAATTATTTCCAGCATTTTATAATTGCACATTATAATGCCATGTTTGTTAGACCTCTCATTCTTAGGAAATACAGAGAAATGGTTGTTTGACACAGGCCCTGCTTCATTTTGTCATGTAAGATCCATCAATTTTCATGTGAACAAGTGTTTCAGCGTTTGTCAAAGAGCAAATTCAAGGTTCTACTATTCCTGAAACAGACAAGCACGAAAAGCTCATCAGTATAAATTAACACCGTAGATCCCAAATCAAGCATTCAGCAATTAGTGAATACTAGCCTTTAATGTTCCATATGCAAACTTAATTCTGGTCTCTAGAAACATTTTTGGGGCATGATGACATTTAAAGTTTACTTCTTCCATAGCATTTTTCAGCATTAATTATTTTTAAACTCCATCATGTGATGGCCTAGCATGAGCAGGTTTGGGGATCTTTACTTCCGTAGCAATAATTTCTGAAACTAGAGTTAATTATGTCACCAGTAGAAATGCTACAATACTCTGCAGAAGCCAGTCACTAAAAGGAAAAGAGAGAAACGTTCTACAGGAAAAAAGTCAGTTCTTTGGAGCTGGCAGAGGATGACCACAACTAAGGAACTGTGATTTCAGTTTGAGGTTCCAGAAGGTAATTGCTATCACTACCTTGGGATCTGCCACCTTATTACTTTTACCCTGCTTCTGCCTGCATCCTGCTTCTGCTCCTGTCTGTTCCCCATCACTGATCCTCTCCAAAGCTCCTTGCCCCTCTTTGAGTGAGGTCTCTTCCCACTTTTTTTTTTTTCATGTGTGTGTCTGCTGCTTGGGAGCCATGAGAAAATTTCCTTGCTGTGAGTTCTAACGCTTGGCATCACAGCATTCACTGACAGCTAGAAGAAACACTTGTAAAGGACATTTTGCTCCAGTCCTGCATTTCAGAGATGATGGGTGCTGTCCCTTTGAGGGGAAGGCAGACCATGCCCTGTGCAGGTGAAATCTTTGGAGAATTTTGCTGCCAACATCTAACAAATGTTTGTGGAATATATTGGAAATAGTTGTATTTTTAGATGCTTGAAAATTGGCTAACTTTGGGTGCATGTTACTGCAAGGACCAAAAGCAGAGTGACCTTTGTGATAAATTTAAGTTTCTAATTCAAAGCATACAGACTATCCAAATCTTCATTGAAACAGTTGTACATTTTTTTTTAGCCTGAGTAAAGCAATACATTCATTCTCTAACATCATCCGTCAAAACAAGTGAGCGATTTTTCTGAAACCTCCCACAAAATTGCAGCCTGAGGCATGCATTCAGTGTAAAAAAAAAATTGATCTGAAAAGTTAAATTTCAGCAAGGTGATAAGCAATAAATAACAGGCTCTTACTTTTTTATACAATCTCTCCACGTATGCTTTTTTTTCCTCTCTCTGTATATTTACATATATATGCAAATATGCCAAAATGATAATGCTGTGTCACTTATCAAAGTGCTTTCAAGAGCTGAAAGAAGATATGCAATTTTGAATAGTCATATGTAAAAACTGATGTGAACATATCTTAAACTGAACTAAGGTTTTAATGCTCTAGCAAACACTCAGTTGAATTATGATTTTTCTACCCCATTCAATGGTCCCATTTCAACAGATTACAAACATCAGCCTACAATACTGTAAAATATATGAAGTTGTTGAATAGGAATTTAAATGAAAACTGCAACTCCTTGAAAAACATTTGCTGTTGAGATACACATGCAAAAAGACTCATTAAACCAAAGGATAGTACAAGCTGTGGAAGATGGTGTAACCTTAGTCATTCAATCAGGAGACATTGAGCTAGGATTTAAGTCATGTTTTTTAATTTGGAGAAATCGCTTATAAATGGAGAAGTTACGGCTAGAATAACTGAAATTGGAATGTCAGGGATCCAAGTCTGCAGCAAATAAAGACATTATCTTGAAGGAGAAGGAGGTTCAGAAAAATATTACTTTGCAAAACATTTTATAGTCCATTTTCCCAAGAATTTTCTTTTGGAAAAGAATGTCAAATGCATCCTTTCCCTGTGATTGGTGAAGAATTTTTTCACTCTTTTATGATATGGTTTTAAAGCTGTCTCAAAAGCCTTAGCAAACATTTCTTACCTGTGTCCCAATAGTCTCCTGGAAGCAGCGCCCAAGCTGAGTTTTAACTGAAACAGGAAACATATGAGGAATGGGTTGTTGATTTGTGTAACCAGTATGTCCTTTCTGGGTCTTCTGATACGGAAGACCTTGGTAAGAGACCTGTGGATGTCCTGGCTGAGGTACTTTTGCTTTTTGTCCTGTTGATGTGCTGTCAATTCTTGAAACTTGATGGATCTGAACTGAGGCTTCAGGGGGATGTTTCACGTGGATATTCACTATGTTAGGAGGGAACTTCACTAAAATAATTGAAGGAAAAAGAAATTAAAAAAACTGGTAATAAAATATGTCCAAAAAGATATCTTAGGCACATCTAAGACATCTCTTTTTTGTACATTATAATTTTTATAGTGTCTTGAAGTGACCAAAAATGTAAACAAAGCCCAAATTTGGGGGTTAGAGAGAAGGCTGAAAGAATGCATAGAGTCTTATTTACAAAACAGAAAATGAAAACTCTTCACACAGGAAGATAAAGACTGCTACATAAATATGGATGTCCAAATTGGCTGGTGTGACATTAATATTTGTGGTCGCACTGTGTAATAAGAATCCCATTCAAAGTTCCAGAATTCAAACTCCACTGGGTTATTTTTGGATATATAGTAAGCTTTATTTTCTTTTTCAGATCCATCATCTTTCTCTGGAACACAGAAAAAGCTTCAGATTTCATCTCTTCACCTTTATATACCTGCCAAGTCCTGAGTTTGCCCCTGCAACACTTGCCAGCATCTCAACCATCTAAAACAACCACTCCCTTCACTGAACTTTGAATTCAGGATCTGGCAGTTAAAGAGGGAGGAAATGTTTTTCAGATACTTCTGGTTTTAAATACAGTTGTAGTTTTAAGTCTGGGTATATAGATTGAGACCCTCCAGTCAACTTAATGTGCACAGAACTGTTTATGAACCTCAAGCTTCTTTTCATTGAAACACAAAATAGCCTTTAAACATGTAACTCAAATTATTATTGGGGAGGGGCAGGGAGGAGAGGTGTGTAAAAAGTTTTATAGTTTGTAAGCTGCATAACAAAGTTAGCATTTACTGTGTCTGGCTGGGTCTCTCTCGTCAGCAAGTACTGCACAGACTACTCAAGGCCAGGCAATTCATTAGATGTAACACCCCTTCCAAACATCGAGAACCAACAAATATCATTTGACATACTTTCTCTATAATGCATACTGGATAGTTGAGTCTTCTGAATTGTCTCCTTGCCTCCAGGAGGCCAGACTGTTCTTTGGAACTTGATTAGGCATTTTCAGTTCTTATTTACAAATTTCCAACTCACAGCTCCACTTCCTAGGAAGCATATTTCATTTATTTTAACTGCTTTAAAATTCTATTATTTTGTAGAAATTACTTCTGGTTTTTCACATTATTTTCATTTCTCTAGGCACATTTTAGTATTAACTGGTCTTACATAGGAATTCCTTAAAAGAAACAAACATTTTTACTGTGCCCTGCATTGTTTCATTTATGAAAATCTTCAACATATTACAGACAGAAACATCAGGAATAAGGTAGCAGGAAGTCAGCAAAATATGGCTGCAGGGTCTTAATGGCTCTTCAGATCTTGCCTGTAGCAGAAAACAACATTCAAGCAAAATTCATGCTACATGAGTTCTGTTACAGGTAAACCCACAAGGAAAAGATTCAGTGTTACAAGAAGCAGTAAGGCCCTTCTTAGGCTATTAGACTGGTTTTGCAGGGCAAGACAAGACAGCATAGTCTGGATGTGAAAAGAACAAAACTCACCCCAACTTACTATCATACATTTTTATGTATGAAGAGGGATCCCTTCAACTAGTTTCTCCAGCTGATAAATCTAAACAATATATTAGCCCTCAAAAGAAATCACTGAATTGCTGTGCTTTAATCTATCAATCCACCTAGAGATGTTCAGATGCTGAAAACATCAAATTTAGGCTGGTTCCTCCCATGTAGTATTATCACCACAGTCCTCTCCAGGTCTTGGATCACTGCCTAGATGTGCTGATTAATTTTGATTTCTGCTAGCCATTTCAGGATTAATTGTTTTATTCTTTCCTTGAAAGAAATGAAACGTTCCTCTCTCCACAATCAAACATCCTCATTTGGGCATGGAAAAGGAAGAAAAGGCATTGTGACTGCTGATGGTTCTGATGAGGTCTTGAGGGTCAGGAAAAAAATATTCAAGAGGTCAGACTCTTTAGCAATGAGAAACCTATTGTGTCTTTTAATACAGCAACTCTAAATCTGAAAAACAAGTATGTCTAAAAAAAAATTTTATGGTCCACCATATTGTCTAAAATAATTTGATCTGGAATTAAACAGTCACAGAAATAAATTTCTGCTCTGCTAAATGTTTAGGTAATTATATTATCTTATTCTCTCACTCTTCCCTTCTCCCTGCCCCCCCTTTGTTTTTAGAGTCAGAAAAGTTCTGAGGAGCTTTGGAGGCTAATACTCCAACATGTCAGTGGAAACTATTTCCCAATGGACTGTGTAGCAGTCCCTAGAGAACAAATCCATTGAAAAGATGGAGCAGATACTTAGAAGCATTTATAAAAGATTGTTTTCAGAAGGATACTCTCAACACTTCCTTCACCCCTATGTCCCTGTCTGAAAACAGAATTACTACATTAGATTATATTTAGCATAAACATATAAATAGTTTGGCCTCTTTTAGCAAAGTTATTCAGGAACTAGTTGCCAACAACTGAGCTTCCTCACATCTTTCCCCCATATAATTTATTTTTATTCAGAGGCAGCAATCTTGGAGAAGCAATGTAAAATTACCCTCAACAAGGAAAAAAAAAAAAATCAATCTGGCAATTCAAACAAACAAACAAACAAACTTCACACTAATTCATATGTTGTGAAACTGAATTGCCAGGGTCTCTCCATATGGACAGGATCTCACCCAGACAAAATGCTATCAGGAGTCATAGGACACACAGGAAACAAATTCAACACTCCTCTTAAAGGTCATCAGAACTTGTCACATCACAAGAAAGTATTAGGGGAAACAGAAACCTGAAGCTGACTGAACTTTCTTTGACTGGGCAAAATTTGATTAACAACACAACTTTTCTTGTTTCTGATCATCTGCCTTCTTCACAGCATTAGCAGTAGGAAATCCTTATCATTTTTTCCTATGATATTGTTATATGACCTGGAAAGAACATTCTATTTAACTGAATCATATCATGGCCTATCTACATTAAAAAGTTCACCACAAAATTAACTTATAGAACTCTACCAAATGACATAACAAAGATAAACATGGATTGTATTTTTAGTTTTACATTAGATTTAAATTTTGTTATGTTGAAAGGCATTGTCTCTTCCCTCCACTAGTAACCATGGAATTACCTGCAACTTTCTATCTAGGTATACTGCAATTTATGGACTCTGTTCAGCCACAATCATTCTCTTTTTGAATAGGTCTACTCTCCTGGAAGAAGCCCCCTGCATTATATCCTTTGACTCTGCAATTTGCATTAAATTCCACTGTAAAGCGAAGTAAACCTATTTATAAACTCTTTCCAATAGCACTGTTATTTCTTATTATTTCAGTCATTGAGCAAAATACTTTCCAGTCATTCTGGTGAGGTCATGATTCAAGTTGTGGTGTCAAGATTCAAACTACATAGACAGATCACTATCGTTACTGGCTGGATACTCAAAGTTGGTTAATAAAATCAACTCCAAAGTAAAAAATATCTATCAAGAAAAAAGTTACCTTTTACACCTTGCTGTCCTGACATCGTCAGTGGTAAAGTATGAGTAGAGTGGATAATTTGCGATCCTACAGCCTTGTTCACCTGTTGTGGGTGATGGTACAGTTTTGGAGTATTGGCAGTCTGCACAGGGATCTGACAAAGTTTACCAGTGTAATTAGGAGGGCACTGGCATTTATCTCTAGAACTGCACTGGCCTCCATTCATGCATGGAAGGTGGCAAATAACTGAAATGAAAACAAAAAGAAAAATTTTGTTAATGACTTTAGCTTTAGTATTATCAGACCACATATCACACAGAAGTCGAGGAGGAAAGGAATAGGGCTGAGGCATCTTCCAACATCTGAAGAATGACTATCCATCTGACATGCACTTTCAATTGCCTTGTGGAAGAATTTCTTCCCTTCCCCTCTTTGTGACCTCTGCCTGGTTCACATCTTCTCTCCATGACAAACCCTCCTTTTGACCTCTGCCTGGTTCGCATCTTCTCTCCATGACAAACATGGCAAGCACATTCTTCCTTTAGAAATCCCAGCTATTTTAGTTCTTTAGGCTATCAAGCAGATGCTAAATTAATACGGTGCCTGGCTGCACCTCTTATTCCCGCTTTTTTACAGGTATTCTTATTTAGTCAGCCTCCCATTTCTGAAAATCCTGGGCCACCTACACTTCCCTGGAAGACTGGGGAAAAACTCACCAGAGAGTAGACAGTACCGGGGATAAACTTTCCATTTTCACTGTAAGCGTTGGCTGTTCTCTGGAAAACCATGTCTTACTGAGTATCTCGATTTTTGCTTCACATTTATCTCTCAGATAAAAGAAGCTAATTTGTATACCCACCCATGAAGACCATAAAAATATCAAGAGATTCTACTCAAATTATTTCGGAGACAAATTCCAAAGTATTAAAATATTTTAACTCCAATATAAAGACAATCATAATTAATTCTGTGCCAGCTAGTATTTCCACATTTACAGCAATATAAATTATCAGATGAAACATGAAAAATGTCAACATTGAATGAAAAATATTTAACTCAGAGATACAAACAGTAACAGGCATGGTTCAGCACTTTTTAAAAATATCATGTGGGACTTTATAATCAACCATAATCTGGTTGAGCTGTCAACATTTTCAAGAACTAAATGATGTAAAAACAACAGGAAAAACACGGTAAGTTTTTGTTCAAGACAAACTAAGGTCATTTGTTCAGAAATCCAAGATTTTGGAGAAATAGCATACAGTATCCATTTGTCAGCTTTAAGATAAGATTCTGACTCTAAAAATAAATAAATAAAAATTGAGACTTTACAGTAATTATAGCATTTTGTTGGATTGGTATTGCTCAGTCTATACTGAATTACAATTAAAATGAGAAACTGTAGATAATGCAAGGTAATTAGGAACCTAGTGCTTATTATTGCAAGTGGTGTAATCTCTGGACAACCACAGCCTATTGCTATTATTAATACCATAAAACATCAGTATTGGAAAAGGAACTTGTGTGTTGTGCGTCACAAGAAGATGCAGCAGGACATTCAACAGCCCAAGGAGTTCCAACCCAGATGCATAATTCACCTGGCCCAGGAAGAGTGCTCAAGAAATAGCACAATCAGCCAGGCTCATCGCAGAGCACCCTCACATTGTATTGACGGGGTCCGGAACAGTGCTGCCTGATCACCAGATAGGTCCCCACACAAATGTAAACAAACAGCCAGAATGATTTTTCAACTCCGTTCTGCAAATGTATATTTAATATTTTTCTCGTCTTATCTCATATTTTCATTTCATATAAACTGACTGAAAATACTTCAAGCTGTAGCACTGTGCTAAAAGGCATAGTTGACTTTGGAAGACTGTCCACACCAGTGCAGGCCTCACTTTTTTGGGTCCCAACACTGTTGGGACTTTACCTGAGTGTATAAAAGATATCCTTACAGAACAGCTGTTACTTCAGGGCAAAATGAAGGATTTTTGACCCCAGCAGTAATTAAAGCATGACAGCTATCTCTCTCTCTTCTCTCTCTCTGGTACTATTTCTCCTTGAGCAGCCACAAACGAGCAGGTTTATTGCAATGGCAACAACATACAAAGAATTTTAGGTACCTGTAAAGATCTGCCTAAGCAAGGCTGAAAGCTAAGGTGGTTTTTCTGCAAAAGTATCATCGTACAATGAAATAGTGTAAAGTAGCATTAAGGGGACAGCAATTTGGCGTTTGAAAGAAGTACAGTGAAACAAAGGCAAACAGAAATACTCTTACTGAGGAATTCCTTGAGTGCAAGAAGCCTATTCCGTAGATTTTTCTTCCCACCCTCTCCAGCCTCAAGGCAACAAGGTAACATGCAAAATACAGCTTTTAAACAATATAAATATAGCCAGTATTTCCACGAAAACAAATTACTTTCTTCCGAGCTCCTGTTCCTATAAAGCAGTTGGCATCTGGAAGGCCATGTCACACAGGTATCTGCATTACAGGGCGCTCTTCAGGCTTTGCTCTCCTGCAGGAGCCCGCCAAGCAACAAACGGGCACATTAAAAGCTTTGCTTTCAAGCAAACAAATGTTTGTGTTAAAAATACTGGGAAGGAAGATACCGATAGAACAGAGTTCATTCACATCCCTTTTCATAACTGTTTGCTGTGGATATTCACACAAATAACTTGTGCAAATAAGTGCAAACAAATGCCACTGAAAGATCTAGTATGAGATAAATAATGAAGAATGTTTAATTTCTTAGTATTTACATACAACAGAAAATAAAAATTCCAAGCTGCCCACATTATCATGTGGTACAAATCAGTCAGTCAACTGATTTATGTACACATATACTGATTTACATCTCTTGAAGGTCTGGCCTAATGTATGAGGAATTAACTTTAAATGAGAATACATTAAAGCTATTCTGCGAATCTAAACTTCTGTAATAAAAAATTAAAAATTCTGAAATATACAATTGTAAGTTATACTCAGCCATGTAAAAACAAATAGGATGTGATTGCCAGGCTAAACTGAAAACTTGATAATCTCAAACGGCAAATACTATGAGAACTTAAAAAAAACAAAAACGAAAAAAAAAAAAGAAGAATGAAACATATTGAAACAAAATATCCAATAATTTTAAATAGGCATAATAAGCACACACACGCACTAATTGGAGTTTCCTCAGGTAGTTTATGGCCAGGAGAAAGGGCTACATTTGATTATGAATCTGGTGCTGGAAATCACAGGCACAACTTCACCAGAGCTGGAATTACGCACAGACCATTTGAGAAAACTGAGCTGAAGAGGGGTAAGCCCCCAAAAAGGCAGAGGAAGGAAATGCTCCTTTTCCTTGACAAGGCTCTGGGAACCTCAGGTTAACAAAGACCAAAGATCCCTGGGGAAAGGACCACTTAAGATAGGAACAGGGTATAAAGTCAGGGTATGTTTGAACAGCTCAATTTCTGATAGAAGGTTTTTGTTTTGATTTGTTTTGTCCTTGAGGTTAAAGAACTTAAACAAACAGAATGGCTGAATGCTGCCAGAGGCATAGGGGACACTCCTGACAAAACCCAGACCCATGTGCTGGGAGAGACCATTAGAAGATGTTGGGTTTGCGCATATGTTCACAACCGGCATTCAGACAAAGGGCGCACTGGAGCCTGATTCTCACTGGGCTGTTGCCATTTCCTCTGAAAAGGAAAAAAAAAGGAAATAAAAATATCCACTGTGGTGTGAAATCCTCTAGCTGCTTGGAGCCTGAGAAAAATGTGGAGATAGGTCTGCACGAGAAGACAAGAAATTTCAGTTCACACGTGGGTATCTTACAAACAAAACAAAGAAAGTATTAATGGACCTAGGAAAGGTAACAAATTCTTCACTCAGATCTGCTATAAGCCAAGTCTCTCGACTGCCTCTTAAGGATCAGCCAACATACCGTTGAACAAATTTAACTATTTCTTAATATAAATGAACATCCATCCTTTAGAAATGTAGAGACAGGTTTAAGGAATTACAAACAATTTAAGTATTCTTCTCATCCTTGAGCAATTAATTGGTAATAACAACCTTAGATTTCTCTGGCATCCAAAGGCCTTAATTCCCCTCAGCCTGGCACAGCTTGGTGGGTATCACTGTTCAAAATGAGCCAAGCAGAGAAGGTGTATAGAGATGCCCCCACAGGGAGTCTCTGAAAGGCTGAATGCAAAGAAAAAGGAGAATATTTGCAACATGAAAAAAAAGCTACTGCAGCTATGGGTGGGAAACACAAGAATAGGGCATGTAATAATCAACAAAGAAGCTAGGAAACCACTGATATACAGTTTGTCCATGTAATTACATCATCTGATTTGTTTTCAAGATACTCAAACAACCTTGAACAGCTCCAGATAAACTACTTTAATCAAGTCCGAATGTTTTCATTTAATCAAAATAATGTGTAACAAAACAAATTCCAAGCACCTAAATCCTCCTAATCCTTAAAAATTAGCCCACGCTTACCCAAACAAGCCCTTAGGACGGATGGAAATTCCCTTCCTGTAACTAGTGTTGAAGAAAATGAAGATAGGTTTTGAAATGTTCCTCATCTGACTCTCCAAATGCCTTTTCTTTCACACCTCAGGGAACACGCGAGTTTCTGTCTCACGTTCCCCCATCACTCTTTGCCTTTTCTACTTACACGCTATCAACTATTCAAGTGTAAACACTATTCAATTACATTAACAGGCTCTCAGAATCACAGAATCACAGAATCAGTACGGTTGGAAAAGACCTGTAAGATCATCGAGTCCAACCTGGGGGGGGGGGGAGAAAAAAAAAAAAAAAAAAAAAAAAAAACAAAAAAACAAAAAAAAAACAAAACAACAAAAAAACCCACACAAAACCCACGCCACACAACAACAATAACAAGCCACAACCCACCCAACACCACACAGCACCATGTCCATCAAGCTACATCCCACAATGCCACATCCACACGCTCCTTGAATACCTCCAGGGAGGGTGACTCTACCACCTCCCTGGGCAGCCTATTCCAGTGTTTCACCACTCTCTCAGTGAAGAACTTTTTCCTAATGTCTAGCCTGAACCTCCCCTGTCGCAACTTGAGGCCATTTCCTCTAGTCCTGTCACTAGTCACTTGGGAGAAGAGACCAACACCCACCTCTCTGCAACCCCCTTTCAGGTAGTTGTAGAGAGCGATAAGGTCTCCCCTCAGCCTCCTCTTCTCCAGGCTAAACAACCCCAGCTCCCTCAGCCGCTCCTCATAAGACTTGTGCTCCAGACCCCTCACCAGCTTCGTCGCCCTTCTCTGGACACGCTCCAGCACCTCAATGTCCTTCTTGTAGTGAGGGGCCCAAAACTGAACACAATATTCGAGGTGCGGCCTCACCAGAGCCGAGTACAGAGGCATGATCACCTCCCTGCTCCTGCTGGCCACACCATTTCTGATGCAAGCCAGGATGCCGTTGGCCTTCTTGGCCACCTGGGCACACTGCTCTCCAAGGAAAAACCTTAAACTGCTCATTAGATTACAGTATTTCCACTGGATGCATCACGAATCAGCAGATTAATTTTGTCTCTGAGTACTACACGGTTATCCAGCATTACTACATGCCCCACAGCTGTTTGAGCATCTTTCTTCCATGCTGTTACTAAGCATACAGAAAGTGCAGGGACTAGCATGCAGATCTACCAAACACAACTTCCCATAGGAAAGAAGAGATGGCATTCACTGAGGGGAAGCACCGCCATATACAACATTCTTGTAATGTAGTGTCTCTAAACACCGTACACTTTAGGTAGAAATTGAAACCCAGAGGTGGTATGTGTAGATCTGCACAATCACTCCAAACTTATTTCTACTTTCTAATTGCAGAAACTCTAATATTAACTCACAAAAGGCACAGAGGTATGAGCTACAGTAATGATGCTATCCTCCAGTTTAGACTCTTCCCTATTCCCCTACTTTTTTTTTTTTTTGCCACGTCTTTTATGTTGTCCCTCAATTTTCTAACTACTTCATCCTAAATGGTTTTCTCTTCAGATTCCTGGTTGTAATTCAGAGGTGTTATACAAAGAATTGCAAGTTAAGTAACCAAATAATTAGTTCATTTTTTAAAGTACAATTAAGAGAATCTTGTTATTACAAACTTGTGCTTTGGGAAGCAGAGGGAGAAAAGAAAAAAAGCTTTAAGTGGCCTTGATTTAATAGTGTAACACCTCTACATTCACCTCTGAATTTATCTTAAGGTTTGTATTTTGACAACTTTTGAAAGAAACATTCTATTGCAACAACAACACAATTTTTAAAAGTAAACCTGACGGTGAGAGCTCCAACAGCAGATGTAAAACGCTCTTTTCTGCTCACCACTGAAAGCAGGAAAGTGATGCCCTGCCCATGTGAATAGCCTAGTTACCACCCACAAATCCCTTGTTACGTACCACTGCTATTCACTGATCCAAACAGTGAGGACTGCACCAGATTTGGTTCGAGACACAAGCAATCCTGTAGAAATGGCTACTCTCTGCTACTGCTGAGAGAGGACTCTCGGTTTGTGACAAATGGCCTCCCTGTCACAGCACTTTTTAATGAAATCTCTAGTATTCAACAAGAAAGGAAAAATGTTTTGAGGTTTTCCTCTGGTTTCCTTTGTTGAATGGAATCTTGCGCATTAACAATGGCTTAAGCATAAGGCATGAACTCAGGTAGATTAATACCCTGTAATATACATAATAACATACAACTATATTTTGAAAGATGCTTGTAAAAGTAAGTGTTGCTGGAAAATCAGTGCAGGAAGGGTGGGTAGAACAACAGCGCACACTTTCTCAGGTGGGCATACCAAAAAGATACAAAGTAAAAAATACAATGAAAGAGTTGTCATATAGAAATCTCTCTAGTAAATAGTTTCAGTTAGTTTACTACTTAGTTTGATTAGTTTTTAATTAGCTTACACAAATATAAATTCCCCCCAAATGGCATGAATTTAAAAATGTAATATTTTTACAACAAATAATTGTAAATTAGTAGGAATGACAGGCAATAGAATAGTATAGGTAAGGGGCGTACTTCAAAGAATATCCCTGCGGAAGTACATTTCTTTATTATTGGAGGCTGTTATCAGACTTCAGATACCATTTGTCAACAAGAACACCAAAATCTACTTTGTTTATACAGTCCCAAGATTTTTCTTCTCCTTATTCTGTGCTTCTGTAGCTATAATTATCATCAACATAAGATAGTCAAAGCTGTTATGCATGTTCTTTCACATATGAGCTTCCAAGTCTTATTTCATGTGAAAAAAAACCTACCTGAGAAAAAATGCAGTAGTCATTTCAGTGGGTGCATTACCATTCACATTTGTTCAGCGAGAAAGAAATAAAATAACTAAAAATGTTCACAAGCGGAAAAAAAACTACTTTATGTCATGCAAGGTGGTATGTTCCATTATGCCAGACTTCTGACCAGAACGTGATACAGAGGAACTATATCAAATGTGGTCCCTTATACTGTCACCTTCACACTGCTTATCAGTAGATGTGTAAATATTATAACAAGGATCTTATAAAAAAAGTTTTTACTCTGAATGCTGCAATACATTAATAGAAATCATCCTAAAAGGCTGAACACAATACTGAAGGCACTTCAGGTGTTTCCTCTGGAAAGAAATAAGATCTGCAACACCGCAGGGAAAAACTTCAAACAGGAACCTACCTCAAACCTAATGGTATAGTAAGAAAAAATATGCAGCTACTAAACTGGGTTCTCAGCTATTATGAATTAACTGACTTAATTAGAATTTGTCTTATATTTTTAAACTATTATTACCAGGGGATCTTTAACGAAGTAATGCAGCCCCACTTGGGAATGGAATCATAAGTACTGATGTTTATCCAGAAAAGGAAACCAAATTATTGCCAAAATAAACAAGCTTTGTAGTATTATTCCTGTCTGGATCATGCACATTTAAAAAAAAAAAAAAAAAAGAAAAGAAAAAAAGAAAAAAAGTCTCAAAGAAAATCAAGAGAGTTAGCCACAAAGAACAATCCAAAAACAAGTTTAACTTCCAAAATACAAACAAACTTTTCTGCATATGTTATTTTCTGTAGGCAAAATTATTTTCTTACATTTGCACTGTTAAAATTATTTTAAAAACCCCACAACACTAGGGATAAATACAGAATGATGACATCTCTCAGGAATTATATATAATCACTTGTTATTAACATCTCCCCCTCCCACAAAATAGTATTAATGCTAAGCTGCATTGCAGGGGTCATTTTGCTGGTTTGCAGTTGAGTGCACATGACATCTCAAGACTGTTAACAGTAAATATGTAAGCAAACATCAGAGTCTGAGGATGAACTCAACTAATAAAGAAATTTTGACCAACAGAACAAATCACATTCAAGTAATGACAACTGTCTTTACTCCGCTCTAACCCAACTGCAACAACATTCGACTCTGTCAAGAAGACCAAAGCAGCAGGCTGCCTCTAAAAATCCCAGAGTAAGGAGATCTGTGTACACGGCATATACAGATGTACACATCTCCATTTTATATAAATCTTCTTCTTTATCCAGAAACCGCTAACAAGGATACATAAGCTTTTGAATGATTTTTTGCTGCAAAGAAGACCCTAAACTTCTAAACATTATAAGAACATGGGGCTTTTAAAAATGGATTGCTTTAAGGAGAAGATAAACTGTCCTAGAAATGCATTCTTCATTGTATCATATTATGACGGAACAGATGAAACACCCATATTAAAGTGTGAGGAATCCAGGCAGTGCAATTAAGGAGAAAAGAGTTTTAGCTTCCATCTCCTCCCAGTGGTATAACACAACATTTGTTTGCCAGTTTCCAAGGTCATGCTGTAAAAATGGTATGCCTGGGCCCTTTCTGAGACGGACTAAATGTTGTTGAGGGTGAGATTCTCTTTTCCTCTACTTAAAAGGCTCATTAATGTAACCAGAAGGCTAGAGATATCTCTTATGCTGTGAAATTGGTAAGTATTTTTGAAATCTAGTTTTTGTCGATCCAACATGGACGTACATTTTTAAAGAAGATGAAAGAATATTGTATCCTTCTCACAAAGCATGAGATTTCATCCTTTCAGGCCCTTTAATAAGATCACTATCTTGAATTTAACAGCTCTTATGTACTAGATGGTACCTACGCCTACTATGAAACCATCTCTAACCAGTATTTCTAGTTACTAACATTCCAGAAAGTAATCAGGCATTTCTGGATGATGCACATATGTTGCAGAGATTGTTTACACACAGAAAACAAAGTTATTGAATCTTTCTGCTTTTATTTTATCTGTAGTAACAATTTTATAAATGTGTCTGTTGTATGTTATCTCCTGTACCACTACTGGGCTGCTTCTCGTAATATTTAATATCTATCATGGAATATTTTTCTGTGAATTCTTTAGCTATCCTTACCAACTTTCTATATTTAGTAACTTTTAATTTATAGTTATCACTATTTTTCCCCCTTCCATTTATCATCAGTGATACCCCTGTGTCTCACTCATCATTACAAAATCAAGTTAGTGACTTCCTTCTTCTTTGCTGAATCATCACTTAACACTTCCAACAGTAATTCCCATCTTTTCATGCTTTTCCATATTTTTTTCCTCCTAATCAATTCTACTTTTAATTTTCTCTTGTCAAAGAATCCTTACTGAAGAAAAATCATATACAAAGATTTAGAGAAAAATGCCAGTAGCTTTGAGGATTGGATTCAAAGCACTGCTCTTAGCTTGAATCTAGTCTCATGACTGAACTCAGTAGAGTTGAGAATCGCTGTGTAGAAGAGCAAGTAGTAGTCAATAAAGCCATCTGAACAGGCATGATTTTACACTTTAAAATATGCTGTCAAGAATCCTAAGGAATTGCTCTTGCTCTAGAAGTATTCTTCCTCTCAACAGAAAAAAAATAAAGAAATTCCCAAACAGCTTTCTCTTTCTGTCACTCTCCCTACTCCATGAAATGCCATACTGCACATATTAAAAATTTAAAAAACCAGAGGCATTGCACTAAGGAAGCTCAACAGCTGTCATCATGCCCATGGCTATTTGATGATTTATCAATTCAGTTATTTTAAATTTGCTGCATGCTTACAATCGTGAAGAAAAACCTTACAGATATACAATGTGTCTGTTATAGCCATGACCATTGTCAGACTGCAGCCATATCATTCTACAAAATAAACTCTTTCTACACTTTTTCGTAGACAAACATGAATTTTCTTTGCACTATACATGTTGACAACATAGTTCCAAAATCAGGCACTACAACAGTTGGGTTTTTAAAATTCTATTAAAGATCTAGAATAATACATTTAAAATAAACAGAAAGAAAACACTAAAAAAAGAAAGCCCACTGCTAGAATGCAGTCTAGCTGTTCTCTTAATGTTTTCACTGTTGCTCTCACAATTTTGGAAGATGTATCTCTTTAAATGAAACTGTACTTTACTAGTTCTTTTCAAACACCTCCTTATACTACCATCAGCACCAAGCTTTAACAAATTGTGTAGTACCTTAAATCCTAATTGGAGGAATGTCTGTGATTCTACTTAATGCAGCACCACATGGCAATTACCAAGGCAGGCAAGTAAAAGAAAGCATCACAAAATCAGATCACCTACATCTTCAGGCATTTTATTTTTTCATATCTCCCAAGACCAAACTTCCCATTTAAAATTCATTCTCTAACTCAGCTGGTAAGTACAGGCTCAGTTTCTGGGATGATCATTATCTCCACGAGTAACTGAGCTTTATTTGAGCTGCTGAAAGACTGTCTAGTGATTAGCATCACTTAATGTTAAGTGTCAACTCACTGTAAATAAGGTGCAGTAAGCGTAACAAATTAGGTATACACTAGAAAAGAAGAATTGTCTACTTATGAAAAAGGGGGAGGGATGCTGTCTTCACTGGGGATGGAAAGCTGTAAGATCCCATCCAAGGAAAAACAGAGTCAAGTAGGTATTGCCTTAGTCCTCTGTGTCTGTATTAGAGTGAGTTGAACAAATTTATAAATCTCCATTGACTCTAACACAAGTTTCAACATGCACCTCATATGTAGATGCTGACATTTAAGCTGTCTCACTCTATGTCTCAGTTTTTCATTATAAAAGCATATCAATAGTGCGGTACTAGTCATTCTTTAATGGAGGCTACATCGTCAACTATGGGAGATCCTGCTAGTGAAAACTGGGGAGCAGGATCAGATCATAAAGGACAAGGCTGCAATACATTTTAGAGAAATATTCATTTGTTGAGTGCGCATCATGATCACCAAGAAATCCAGAACAAACACGCACAGGATAATTTCACTGTACTACTTGTATGTCTTCCTCAGTTTTAAATTTAGTACTTCAAAATGCCTCAAGAAGAAGAGTTGGATGTTAGTGACTTGAAGGTGTGTCCACAAAATCAACCAAGAGACATCTGATATGCTGCCAGGTGTTTCACTCATCCCTCAATGTGGGTCCAAAGGGTGTGGGAAGCTCATAGGACCTATATCACATCCTTCCAAGCTCATGCGATAAGCTGGCTATCCTCAGACATGTCAAATGTAACCATAGGCCTGTGTGTAGGTGACTGAAATGAGCACCATCTGACCAACAGCTACCAAAAAACTATTAAAAAAATGTTACTGTGTGGAAAGAATGGGATGGCTGAAAAACAATATTAGAATATTCAAATGCTGTCAGAAAAATAAAAGGCATGCTCTGTCATGGAAAATGGCCTAAAGCTGTGGTTACTCAACATAAAAAAGGTATAGCAAAAATTATGGTAGTTGAGAAATGATTGACAAGAGAATTCTGGCTCAATCATAGGCATGATGCTCACAGCCACTCTTTGCTAAATCTACTTCAAATAGTCTCAATATCTGAGACTATTCAGACACTATTTTTAGAGGCAAGGGGATAGACAAGAGTGTTAAGAGATGACTCACTCCTACCCTGATCATATTTGGTGAATCTATTGATTTTATTAGAGCTGATATATTGAGTATAACACAAGAGTTAGGCCTAGAATCAATATACCAAGAAAAAAACCAAACCGCTAGTTGCTGTTTATCAGGAATTAATACATTACAAACGACCAGCATCAGACCTTTGATAATGATGCTAAAACATACAGAAAAGCTACTCCAGGCATTTCTTCAGATTTCTACAGTGTGTTGATATTAATTTTCCTCTTTGCGCAAGACATATGCAACTGAAACAAAATCTCTAGGGAAGACTGGGTTTGAAAGTGTAGCAAGTTAGCAACACTTTCTTTAAAACTGCCATTCTTAAAAACAAATTCCTGCAGAATACAAAAACAAACAGATTGCAAAATAGTATGTTGTAGTATAAAGAATTTATAGGTATCATTTTAAGTAGTCCTGAGTAACCTATTAATTGCCATTGTCAAAGTAGGAACACTCAAATCAAGGTGCCCAGTGTATGATGAAATCTAACTCTTCCTATGTTCCCAGGGCTTTTAAGGCTTACTCCTCTGTAGAGCATATGCATGCTCAGGCATACGTAACACTAACATGTAATAGTTGATGTTGTAATGTATCTGTTTTCAACAGACAGAGCAAGAATTCCACAGAAGGACAGATAACAACAAACAAGCATCTTTATTGCTACAGGATCCTTCCAGGCTGTACTCTTCCTTTCTGATGTCAGCTGAGCAGCATTACCCACCTTTAACGACTACAGGATTAATGAGTAACTTGGCCATAATGACACTAAGCTGTTAATGCTCACGCACTGTTACAATTCGATGAAGTCACTGAACTGATACTCTGCTTTGACACCATTCTCCTATTAGGCTGTTTCCAAAAAGCATACTAGACGCTTCCACGGAGTAAAAAAAAGTAATAACACCCAGTAGTGTAAGGTAGAGAAAAGAGCTGCTCTTGGACATCAAACTACTTGGCTACCATCAGACAAAATGGAAAAATGTTCTGAGAAACATTTAAGCGATGTGGTCACGCCTCTTATGCAAAGGCTCTGAAGACCACAGAAGCAGCAGAGCTAACACTGGCCACAGACATCAGCATCCTATCCTCACCATTTCCAGCAACTGCATAACAGATATTTAAGCTGAGATTCATCCCATTTAACCTTTTGTGCCTTCTTGAGCCGTTTAAGTTAGGAGTGTTGTTACCTGAGGTTTCCCACTCTGTCAGTGAAGAGCGGCTCACGCAGCAGGCCATTCAGGCCATCCTGCCATAAAAGGTGTGTCTCATCACTGACTACTAGGTTCATGACTCAGGGACCTCAGTAAGATTTGGTGAGTGGGATGAACCCCCAACCTTAGAACCAAAGGGTCTATGAACACTGATCCACTGCATCCCATACCACGAGACATCCTCTAATAACAAAATCATGTTTTGAATAGAAAAAGAAAAGCCACAAGCCTTATGAGGAGCAGCTGAGGGAACTGGGGTTGTTCAGTCTGGAGAAGAGGAGGCTGAGGGGAGACCTTATCACTCTCTACAATTACCTGAAAGGGGGTTGCAGAGAGGTGGGTGTTGGTCTCTTCTCCCAAGTGACTAGCGACAGGACAAGAGGAAATGGCCTCAAGTT
Source organism: Gavia stellata (assembly GCF_030936135.1). Lineage (NCBI taxonomy): Eukaryota > Metazoa > Chordata > Aves > Gaviiformes > Gaviidae > Gavia > Gavia stellata. Next base: position 21,051,475 of record NC_082595.1, read on the forward strand.
GCACCAGGGGAGGTTCAGGCTGGATATCAGGAAAAATTTCTTTACTGAGAGAGTGGTGAAACACTGGAACAGGCTGCCCAGGGAGGTAGTGGAGTCACCCTCACTGGAGACATTCAAGGAATGCATGGACAAGGCATTGTGGGACATGGTTTAGTGGGCATGGTGGTGTTGGGTTGATGATCTTACAGGTCTCTTCCAACCTTAGTGATTCTGTGTGAAAAACTGTACTCAGTACAAAAATTTCCATTGTTTCCAAACATCAGGAGACTGCTCTGTGATTACTGTAACATTACCACAGTGCTCATTTTTGTGTGGAAAAGTTCACAAGTATGAAGTAGAAATAGATTCTTTCAAGTGGATACCCATTAACACACAAATACTAGCTCCTAATCCAGACCTTCCTGGACTAGTTAAAAAACATGAAAAACATAAGCTATCTAAGATTTTCTGGCACTGGCTAGATCACAAGAAATTGGAAAGTTTTCTAGGGAGTTGACCTCGAGGAGGTGACACAATATGAGAATATTGGGAAGGATGTTATTCAGGGTTTGAGTAATGAATTAGGTCATAGGAGACCAGTGAAAAAGCAAGAGACTCAAATCCTGGAGTTCTGAAGGAGGAAAGGAACAGAGTCAGTGCTAATGAGTAGGAAGGGTAAAGGTTACTCTGCAGAGAGTGTACAGTTAGAAATTCATTAAAAAACGCACAACTTCAACGCTTCTCGTTGTGGTTCTTTTAACAACACATAATAGCTGTATAAATTGTTGCAAAAGCTGTGTAAACCTAAAATACAGTCAGCGCTCTGACTGGTCATGCCCAGTTCCAAGCAATTAAACCATGCAACCAACTCCCCTGAGTTGTGTACAATCCCACTGACGAGCTTCATACCGCAGCATTGTACCTGACCCTGTGCACTGAAACATGTGCAAATACAAGAAATCCATTTGCCCCCAGGTTAAATGGGATGAATCTCAGCTTAAGTATCTATTATGCAGTTGTCAGAAATGGTGAGGATGCTGATGTCCCTGGCCAGTGTCAGCTTTGTTGCTTCTGTGGTCTTCAGAGCCTTTGCATAACAGAGGCATGACTACATCGCTTAAATGCTTCTCAGGACATTATGCCATTTTGTGCAAGTACAAAAAAAATCCATTTGCCCCCATTTTCTCAATAGGCATTCCTAGTCCTACGTAACTTCTGATTAGATTGAAAAAAGGTGTTCTAGCACCTACATATACAGCATCTAACATAACAGGCTGAATTTAATATAATCAATCAATAAGTAAGATAGACATGATGGACACATACTAACTAACTGAAGGAAGATAATATTACAGCTTATGTTATGAAGCTGGGCTCCTTTGGTTCCCTATACCAGTGGTCTCCAAAGCAGGGTGTGCTCACCCCAGGTGGTATGCAAGACCATCTACTGGGATGCTGGAAACAAATATGTTTTGTACCATTAATGAATAAAATACATTTTCAAAATAGAGTTTACTTCATCTTTATCTCATCCATTTTTAATTTCTTTTTTGTATATGCTTTATAATGTACATATATAATACATACAGTACTACATGTATATCATTTATAAATAAATAAATGTATATGTATTGGGGGTGCATGCTCAAAGTTTTTCTACTGATAGGGATGTGTAATCAAAAAAGTTTGGAGACTGCTGCCCTATACAACCTATGGACAGAGGCAGTCCCTCTCAGAGATAAGTCAGAGAACTCATGTTCTTAAATAATGACATAAAAAGTTGCTGAACATTCTCCTAAACTTAAAGTATCTGAATAATATCAAATATAAAAATTTGACTTCATAGCTCAGCTTATCATCTTCAAATTAAACTAAAATTACAACCAACATGACAAAATAACACAGCTGAACAAAATACAGATGAGAAATACTCTCTGTGACTGGGTTTCTTAAAACTCAATCCCCTTCCTGTGCAAGCAGGAAATACCCAATTTTCCCTCTATTCATTGACTGGCATCCCTCAAGACTTTGTAAGAAGTTTGTAAAAAATGTTTACAGTTCCTATGGACTTCAACTTGATTCACATTTGTCAATCCCTGGTTGAAATTTCACAGTTCCCTTTTAACAGTTCAGATACATTATGGATAGATAGAAAACTCAAAGAATTTAAATGTATGCGTAATAAAGATATAGTTCATGTTCCGAAAGAAAGATCCAGAAATCTCTGTGCCTCTACACTACAAAACAGGCCTCTCAATTACAGTGATACTCAAATCTAAGAACTAATTATAGGTGGAATGGATAGGTGAAAGTTATACAGGATACACTGTGCAGGGACAGAGGAATTATCTGGGGCAGAATAAACAAACACAGAGTAGACAGTAGAGAGGCTGAATGGCGAAAGACTGATCAGTAGAGCAGTGATAGCTGCTTGCTTGCTTCCTTCTGATGGTGTTATGCCCAAAAGGACACATTAAATACAAACACATTTGCTAAGAAATCTATCCATGGTAAATGCCATATTTTTACTAGTAAAGAAATTTGTCAGACTCTTCTGTGCTTGCGTAATTCAAAGGCAAGTTTCTTCTTTTAAGCCAAAGTTGGCATATACTTGATCTTCAGTGAGGTATGTGCAAAGACATTTGGTTTAGCAGTAACAAAATTATAGCTGTACAAGGTAGTGTGTTTATTTGAATATGCAACAATGTAATCATTCAAATAAATGCACTCTTAGTTCTCTTTTTGCAGTACTTCAAGTCAGATGTACATAAACTAATCCCTATAAATTAAAACCATATACAGTAAAACAAAGCATTATGCATTTTAACCTTGTGCTCTGTTTTGCTTTAACTTTGAGGCAAACATACTCCATGTGTTTTTGAATGGCTGCAGGTGTGGATTTGGTACTGTTTCCATTTGTGGTTTTTCCTATGACTGCACATCCAAAAACTGTGTTCCCTGTAATATACAGTTTGATGAGTGCTTTGAGAGCAGATGGATTTTTGCTTCGCAGGGATGGTCTGAAGTCCTCAAGGTGAGCAAGGGAGTGGAAATGAGTTGCTAATAGGTTGTCTAAGTTCAACCTCATTAAAATCATCTGGCTAAACAACGTATTTTCTTTAAATTAGCACCTGGCCTCCATTAGAATGAGAGGGAAAGATGTCAAATTTGAATAATTATTTTAAGATTATGAAGAAAGAGCTCACAGATGCTCTAAGCTGTATGGTAGAAACCAGAACTATTTGTTGATGACAAGTACTGATAAATACATGGGGGAAAGAAAGCATTCCTTCTGAACAGATGTGGATATCAACAACAACAAAATCCTTAAGATATAATTTTTCTTTGTAATTTGAGTATAGGTGGCCAATAAAAATGCATTAAAACCCTGAGCACTGCTCAGACTACAGAGTGATACATTTACATTACAGGGTGGAATTTTAGTTCACAAATGGTTCAGATTAGGAAAGCCTACACTACACTACCTGGACTGTAAGTATACAAGTTCATTCTCCTGTCTGCTCAAATTTACTTTATAGAACAAAGGGAGATTGAAAAAAAGGAGTATCTGTTAAACTGATGCTTGTGATAAGTGGTTCCCAAATTGTTTTACATTGGCTCTTCAGGCTGGGAAATACCTTTTTCCTAGTACCTTCTATAAGGCAGAGGATGTAAACAATTCATAAAATAGTTGCACCGTTATTTGTCATCCTTTCTAATTTAGCCACTCAGTCCAGTATCTGAGGAAAAACACTTGGCCTGCATTTTGCTACAGCTGTTACAATGCTGTTGCATGAATAAATATTTCAAGCATGGTCATAATTTATACAGATGAAATTTCAAATTGCCAGCTAAAGCAGTGAATAAACTCTAATGCCCTGATCCTTTTCTTTTCCTTTTCTGCGTGCACAAGAGACACACACTCTGACAGACTGACCAACTTCCCTGACTACTGTTGCAAAAAATTTAAAAAGTTAATCTTTTAACCAAGTTGTCTGAGAATTCTGAAATTTTCCAGTGTCTGCCAGTGCCTGTTAAAAGAAAAAATATTTCATCCGGCAGCAAAAACAACATAAAATGATAAAGCCTGACAGAGCAGAAATTATAATTACTGGAAGAACAGCAGAAACAAAAAACTTTTACCAAATAAGGCTACAAGGTAGCCACTATAGAGACAATAAAAGGACTAAACTGATAATACTGGGGGAATAGCAAGGTTCTTGCATCGTAACTACTTCAGAAAAGCATGATACTATGGCACGTGTAAGTGCAAAAACCAAGGATATCTCAAAGTGCAAAAACGAAGGCTATTTCAAAGTAACACTTCATTCTTACCCACAGAGAATACACTACTAAAAACAGACTATGAATGATCATACCCCGTTCTTGACTTAAGCAGTTATTCCAAAAATAAGCTATTTTAGAATACACTACTAAAAACAGAATATGAATTATCATACCCTGTTCTTGACCTAAGCAGTTATTCCAGAAATAAGCTCCTCATCAATTAGGATATCTAATGGAACATAATCAAGTCGAAAACCAAAGCATTTTAAAAAAAAAATCAATTCTCCTCAGTTATGTTACCAAAAGGAATTCAAAAATCTCTGCATGACATTTGTTATCAATTATTTTAAATCCTCCATATGAGAAGCTATATGTACATCTGCTAAGTCTCAGCTGAAGCCATAGGAATAGCGTTTTGCTGGGGCACAAGTTACATAGACCAGACCTGATAGGTCATCTACCAAGGCTGACACCACTTACCAAGTAGTAAACACCACTTCATAAAAGAGAAGAAAGCATCTTTTCTAACATGTTGCCATTCTAGCAACTCTTACTAAACCTAGTACAACAAAACAAATAAATGCTAAAATATAATGGGTAGAAAACTGAACAAGGTACACCTCACAAGCTGCCAGAAGAGTCTGTAAATTCTCATTTATCTACACAAACACTTCTACAAGCTGCTGGTCTTTTATATGCCTTTATACGTCATCAAATTTGCCCTCCAGTATTATTTACAATAAATGCCTTTTCATACCAAACATTATTGATAAATCTTCCTCAAATGTCATAGTCGTACAGTACCTCTTAAATGTAGTAGGATATGTGTAGTATGTATCATATGCAGCAAAGAAACAACAACTTTATTACATAGCAAATGGCAGCAAGAAAACGCCATTCATTGTTCTTGGATTTCCTGTCGTACACCAACTACAGATAAAAACGTGCTGGCTTGCTTACAGGTCATTGCCATTTTTAACCAACACAATTCTTTGATAAGACCGGAAGTGCTTGAATAAAAAGCAATGTTAACTTCTACAGCATTGATAGAAATTCATTATCATGTATGTCTCAATGAAATTCAGAAATTCTATCAAATTTTTGTAAAATAACTCCTTTACATTTTCACAATTCTAAATAATTATGCTCTGTAGACTCTTTCCTATAGAGGAAATTCTGTTAGAATAATAATTACATACAGAGTCTTTTTACTAAATTCCCTTTGAATAACTTATTGATTTAAAATATATTGGTCAAATTTTCTTTCATTACTTTCAACAGAAGACTAAATAAAATTTGAGCAAAATGTTTATGCTGCTTCTTGGAAGTTTCTGGCTATACATAATTGGAAACTTTTGAACAATCTGAATTATCCTAACACATTTGTACAGAGTCACCACAGTAAAACAGGAAAATTTTTTGATACAAAATTCTAATAGGGAAAGTGCCAAATTTCAACAGGCAATATAATTTGAGCATTATTGCAACAGGGTACAGGATATGCAGATCACTGTGATCCATGCTGAAAGTTTTAAATTTTATGATTAAATAATCATAAAAATTCATGTTTTGAAGGACCAGCTACATTTTCACTTCGGACACCATGACACCATGTCACCAAATGATGTCCGTCGGATCCTTATTAGTATGTTAATATAGGACCAGAGACAAATGGACCTTTTATAGATGAGGAGAAAGGAAGATAGATAAACATCATCTCATTCTCTTCAAGTCTCAGAAGGAAGAATGGCTCACATGGACGGCAGGCCACAATACACACATCTGACATAATTCTCAACCTCACAACAATTCTCTACAAAGACCAGTGAAGCTGTAGGAGGAACAGTAACTTTCACTCAAATTCAACAAAACAAGAAATAAAGGGTTCCTAAAAATCTGCCCTTCTTCCAAGGGACAGCACACAACAAAATATTCCCTTACCTCCAATAACGGCTTAAGTAAACTATGGTTGTGCACAGCAAAGCCAGGAGGAAGGACAACTGTGCAGGCTATATGAAAAGGGATCAGAAGAAAAGGGGAAGGGAACACTGAAAGAAGAGATACTGATGAGCTTTAAAGAGTGACATAAAGGGGAGTAGCAGAGCAATAATTCTATCACCACCTCTGCCACAATCATCTCCTATGGTCTTGGGAAAAAAATTTTTAAACTCTCCTTGGTCTCCATCTACAGAATGCTGCTATTTCCCTGTTCGACACAGATACCGGCAAGCGCTCAGTCACAAAATTTCTAAAGAAAAATATGCACTTCCACTGAATAGCATGCAACTCTTTTTTTAAACTTCTCATGTGTAATAGTTTGAATGAACTGCTTTAAAATGAGACACAGGCCTGCAAATGAACAGTGAATATAAACCTAAGTATTAAATGACTGCTTCCTTATACTAAGTTCTGTCATTCCTGTGCAATGAATGAAGTGGGGATCCTGTGGAAAAAATAGAATGTAAATCTATAATTAAATACATATGCACAACAGGGCAAAAATTAAAGACCGTGAAGAATTTGGACATTTCCTAATTCCTTACTGCTTCTTTTTACAGTTACAAATTAGACGCTGTCCTCCCACTCTTTACAGAGAGAAAATTCATTTCAAAAATAGGTATTTTGGAATATGGAATAATTTTGAGGAGCAACAGGACACATCACTGAGGAACTTCAACAGTGAATGAGACAGAAATGTCATATGTTATTCTATATGCATCCTTTCCTATGCAGCTATATCGACCCTGTTTTACAAGCCTCTGTAGATATATCAGGACTGAAATACCATCCAAACTGCACATGCATCAATCCAATAGAATAATGAGAATCATCTATTCAGCAGAAGCGTCCACTCAGATTAAATGCTTTCATTCTCCAAGCCAATGAAATATTGGAGGTTGGTTAGTTTAACTGTGCAACACATCCCATTCACAAAATGAGACTGCAAAAAAGCCCAAAGTTTCACTGAAGCACACTGGCAATCAAGGAGATCCTGCCTTTCAAATACCAAGCTTTCATCACCTTCAATCGAAATGCTTCATGAGAGCAGCCAAAATCTCAGCTACCTGAAAAACTACATTTCCCCCAATCTGTTTCTTGTTGTGGGTTTTTATTTTTAATGGCTTATCCATACCTAATAAAATTTTCAGGAAACAGGATTTGTTCATTGCCTGAACTCACCAGTAGTAAGTTTCAGCTGAAATGACAAACTGAGCAAATTTTAAGAATCTGAAATACCCCATGGAAAAACTTGAGTAGCTTTAGTACAGGAACTGCAACTTATTCTCTCTGAAAATCAAAAGTGTTTGCAAAGTTGAGCACAAAGTTTAAAACATACACATAAAATTTTACTCTGGTTCATTATTAGAAAGAATGGATTATTAAGAACAAAGCAAAGTCATGGCTAACTGCAATCTATCAAAGAATCTAAATTCAATCTTGCGTACTAGAACACTGTTCCTGCTACACAAATACATTTAGATCTAACAACGTAAACCAGTTTCCTAATTTCCCCACTCATAGTATGTATCTATTATTAGTAATTGGAGTTAGTTATCCAAATAGGGCATGTGAATTTCTCTTTTCTGGCTTTAGGAAGAACAAATACTTTAAAAAAAACATACTGAAAAAGTGCTGTTTGCTGCTTTAAGTACATATTTTCTGCCACAACATTCTGTTTCATGGTTGCACTTTTAAAACGTCAAATGATCAGAGTAAGAATTTCCATGCATTTTGGACAAACAGTAAGTAAACAAGTTTAGAACAGGGACTTAAAAGCAAAAAGCACAAGCAGAACATAATACAGATGTCAAAAATATAACAAAAATAAATTATCTCAGAAGACCCAAATTACTTCTGCTTTATGTATCAGCAGAAATCTCTATCAGGACAAGCCTAAGTTAATGAGAGGCACTAGACAGAGAACAGTTGTAAAAATTATTTCAGTTGTATATATTTTAAACCCTGATTCAAAAGCTCCTGAAAATCTACAATCGGTGAAAGAACTCAATCTACAGGTGTAGGATCTCTCCTCTCTGGCTATTAAGAAGTTAAGTTCACTCAGCATTTTTATTTTTAACTGGAGAGCCTTGAAGTCATGGTTTAGATCTCGTTCTTATTTCTCTTCTGTAAAAATGATGATACTGAGAGATATGCTTTTGGTGAATGCTTTTGGTCTTTTAAAGGTAATAGGGAAGATAAATAGCTACAAGCAGGTTAAAAATCCCTATACACGTGGAGCAACTTGTTTTTATACATTTTTAAACATAACACTCCCTTATCTTTCCATCAGATACTATTATAAGCTGCTTTTGTTGAATATTTCTAGCAGTGTATTGTACACAGTGCATCACAAGCTGCATGGCCTGAGGCCAGGAAGGAAGGTGTGGAACACGTCTCCACAGGTCGATTTCCACTCTCCAAGTTTTCCAGTATTTGAGAGAAGGTCATGTTACAGCACAGATTTACATAGCAGACAAATTACCTGACTGCCTATTCTCAGCATTTCATAATTTCAATAAAAAAATAGGTCAAATGAAAGGGGGGGGGAGAATAACACTATCCTTTCACAGTGGTCAGAAAATTAAAAAACTTACTTAGCTGTGGTTATTGCTAAAACATTGGTAAAAATCTGTATTGACAGTTAACACAAGTTTGAAGTATTTGATTTACCATTTCTTTACAAAATCCTTTTCTTTAATGCCTCACGACGACCATAAACAAACCCAAAATATGCTGTATTGCTCTTTTAAAACAGTTTTTATTCTCATTAGTCCAAAACATATATATTTTTACAAACATGCATATTATCAACGAATGTGTTATTAATTTCAAGAGCTTTCACCCACAGTCTGATAGCCTAGTAGGAGTGTTAAGAGGAACTGCTCTTTGTATAGTCTGTCCAGATGAAAAGAAGAATAATTTGGAATAGTTTTTTCCCCCCCTCAGAGCCTGATACAGTGCACTTTAAAAAGGGCAGTATTGGCCAGCCTCAGCACTGCCTCACATTATGTTTATACTAGACAGAAACTAAAGTTACAATGTTCATAGTTGGCATTCTTTGAGTACAAATTGGCAAAATAATGAATTTTAAAAGTTTTTTTTAGCGAACAATACTATGATATTTTCAGGATAACAACAAAATACTTTCCAAGAGAAGTTAAGGATATCATAATGTGAAACAACAAACTTCAGTGTTTAGGTATGTATCCATATATCTGTATTTCTCTTAGCTTACCAGACTGATACCTGCACACAAATTCCTACCAATATCATATAGTACACAGTTAAAATATGCTAATCATTATCCTAGATAGCTTTCAGGATTTGTTTCAACACAGTCAAGCAGTTGTAGGGTTGGACTGGCATACTGCTAATACTCTTATTGAGCAAGCAGAAAGAATAAACATTAACAGAGAAATGACTGGCTTCAATAACTTCAACTGGACTTAAGATTATTTCAGTTTCTAAAAATAACAAATATGAAATCTGATTTACTCTCAGAAGTAAGAAAAAGTTTTAAGCTGATGTATTTTTAAAAAGGATTGTAGTTTTAAGGAACTCCTGAAGAATTTGTTGAAGACAGATTTACTTTGTTAGCTAGACTTTATGTGCATTTGATACTTATTCAACAAGCAAAAAGAGGAAACAGAAGTTTTTGATGAATCTGACATTTTGTCTATTTACCAACACAAACTCTGAGGGATGAATTTTACCAAGAGCTTCAGCTTAGCATGTTGTAGCCCTGCAGCTGAAAATTCAGATGAAAAATATGGGAGGTTTTTTTCCTATGACACAAAAGGAACTTTTGGGAACATTTCTGAAGGATACCAGAAAGCTTGTCTAACATACAATGGTTACTACTCAGCACAGCCCTCCAAACAAAGAGTAACAGATGCACAACTGGTATTAATAAGAAAATACCTCCTCCCTCTGTTAGTCAAGAGAGGACAGCTAAGGACAAATACAGTTTCAGGGTACTTACCTACTCGGAAGTTAGTGGCTGTCAGAGTGTCAGCAGCATGGCCGTTTTCACTAATGAGGGTGGTGGTATTTCCCTTCTCACAGTTGTTCTGACAGTTGCCTTTGGTACAAGTCACTTTACAGATGCTGGGTGTAAAGACCACCTTGATGCGACCAGTGTGATTTCCCACTGTCAGTGGAGGCAAAGAAAAAAAGAAAAATAAACAGATCACTTTGGTATCCATTGATTTCCTTCAAAAAGTTTTTGAGGGGAAAAAAAAAAGGCGGGGGGGAGAAAAAGGCAACAGGTCTACAGAAGGAGGGCAGTCTGCAGTGCTCTCTCTCATAGATCTCCAGTGGTGTCTCTGAAACAGGAGTAGGAAGCTTAGCAAACAGAACTCCGGGATCCGCTCCAAAACCACATTTAAAGTCAAGTCACTGGAGTGGGATTAGTAATCACAATGCTGCACTTTATTCACAGGCAGACAAAGAGCAATACCAAGGGCATGACAGCTTAAATAGCCAACCCTGACAGGCAGATGTAACGTAAAGAGGCTGGCTGTGCACCTAGGGGTGAATAAACTCTTGTGTCCTCCTGCATACTTTTCCTGTTTCTGCACTTATTAAGTCACTATTTGTAGCTCGACCCCTGGAAATGTTTTAGGCATGCGGCATGTCTGAAAACATCTGTCTCAAATCTCCTGGCACCCCAGCCCGAAGTGGTCAAACCTTGTGACGCAGCTGCCTGGACCCATTTTTTCACAGTTTTTTGGCACTATTTTTCCACAAGGATTTACATATTATAGACTGAGCTTTGCTGCCAGCCTTTGTTTAAGCAATAAATAGCTCAGAGAAAAGGGTTAGTATCAATGCTTGAAAATACTGGTTCTGAGCTCAAAGATTAAAAAATGGCTAGATCCTCTTTTTTTTTTTTATATACTTCCTTATAGTCATTTTAAAAACTTGAAGACTGAGCAAACGCTGATTTTAAATTAAGGTTATTAGAAGGACTTCTTGTTACAGAATTTGATTTAAAAACAGATGTATTTGATCCCACATCTAACAGCTGAAGACAAAAAAGGGATTAAAACTACTCATTAGGAAAATCAAGGAAAAAGAACAGATTCCATTAGCAATTATTTAAAAAGAAAACAGTTTGTCCTCTGCACACTTCTTATTAAATTCAGCAAGTTCTTGGAAATATATCACAGCATCCTTGTGGAAACTATTAATAAATACTTTCATATCAAACCTAACAATCCCAAGAAATGACGCACAGAAAGAGAAGACTCTCCCTCTTCCTCATGTCATAGAAATAAAAAAAGTTGCTAGATAGCTGTCTAACCTAGTTTATGAAATACCTTCTGGACAAACTTTTTTTTTTTAAAAATCTCAAGAAAATGAAGATCTTCCCACTTCAAAAGAATATACAGTCTTCTTATTTCTGGCTCTTCATAAACAAATTAAAACAATTGTGCCAACTGTTTTGTCTACAGTAAAGGCATTGCTCTCTTTGAACAGCAGCTGTAGTACAGATGCACCCACCTTATTCTCCCTAAACAACAGTTAGAAAAAGCACAGCCCAGACAGACACAGGAATAAAATATTTCAATTAAAGGCTAGTATTGTAATTTTAGACGATTTAGAAGACACCCTGGATTCCTGGATGCCAAGCATTTCTTACGAAAATTGTTAACACACCTTTCCCAATGAACAGACATAAGTGGCTTGTGAACTGCTGAGGCTAGAACTTCTAAACTTTCCTTTTGTTAAACAGAGCTTCACAAGCAATACTGCCATATTTATATTTTACTTGCATATTTTTGTTTATATATTTATTTTTTTATATATCTATCTATCTATCATTTCCTAGAAAAGCCCAATCCATTTTATATTTTCAGATGTTTTAGTAACATTTTTCCTTAGGATGTGATCTAATTAAAAAAACATGGTTAGTTGAGTCACAAAAGTCAGTCCTGCCTACACTGTAAAAACTAGTATTGGGGGACCCACACAAATTTTCCAGCTTAGCTAAAAAAAAAATTGACTTTGCTGGTATAGATGGAACTACACCATGATTTAACTCTCCTTCATAGTATTCTGCACAATGTTGTTGAGTGCTAAGCTGTAGCAAAATTTGGGCACCATGTAAACAACAAAAAAACCCATATTTTAAAATTTTTTTTATCACAAAGTCAGATTTTACCAGAAAAAAATTCTGTAGCGTGATTTTTTTGGTAGAAGAGACACCTTAGTATGAGACCTAATGGAAATGTTAGGTTTGCCTCTCGCCCCTTTTGGGTGAGAAAATGTTAGCATGTAGGTTTGGGAGTGACAATATAGGAACAGCAGTTGAGCAGTACCTTCAAAAACACAGGCCAGTATCTACAGAGGTGAAGAATATCCGTGAAAGCAGCTTTAAATGCAGCCTTTCAGGGAAGTGAGAAGTCTGAAAAACAACACGATGTAAGCCCCAGCCCCTACACATATTCAAATAATTGTTCAGCACTGTTTTTGCTATAAAACAAATTCAGTTCTCACAGAAATTCCTGGTTTACTAGTTGCAAAGAGAGAGAAATAAAACAGCTTCATATTCTTTTGACATGGGAAGATTTTCTCCATCTTTCTCAGTTTTTATGAAAACTATAATGAAACTATTATTTTCTTCTCCTTGCCTAGTAGGCCACAGCTTTTAACTTCCTCGATTCTTCCGGAGACATTTAGGAAGGATACAAAGCTAATGATGGCCTCTGAGCTGAAAATTGACCAGCGTATGCGGAAGTGATTCAAGGCAGAGGTGTTACCTTCATCCTTCTCTGTAGTTGTACCTAAGCAGACAGTACTATCCTCACACATCCTAAGGTTTAGGGACTTCAACAGTGAGCATAATACATGCAGATTTAAATTGAAATCAGACCACAAACCCTCCTCCTGAAAGGAAGCTTTTGGCAGAAACTCTGCAAAGTTAGACTCTTGGGACTTCCTTGAATCCTCACCCTTTCTTCTCTTCTGTAGTTGTTTTGGGTTTTTTTTCGATCTTCTCCAAAGGGTGGATGAGTTAATTCTAAATGTGAAACTACCCTTCAATACCTCTTAGCTGGTTTAAAAGTATTAATGTTAAAAGTTTCAAGCTAGAAAAAGCCCATTACTGCTATAGCCTTGACCTCTTTTGGTTTTAGGTTAGTTCATATTAAAGAAGGACAGTGCATTTTTAAGGTAGCATACAGATTATTTTCCTCTTTAAACTCCAGAAGCTTTACTGATGATGCCACTGGTGACATAGACATGACAAGATCTGCAACTTAGATTATCTCAAATTAATTTCTGGAAAAAAATGATGGTGCTACAGCACTGCAACATACCTGGAATCATTATTTTTTATATACATATAGACAGAAATGTATCATAAACTCTTCAAAACCAATTTTAAACATGTGGAAATGAAACACCTCGCTCTGCTCTTAAGTATAACACCAGACTGAAGAAATACAAATGTGAGACCAGATAAATGAATGAGCCTAATGAAAGACAACAAAAGCAGAAGATACAAGCACCAAATAAATAGCAAAGCTACTGAAAAAAAGGCAGAACTAGAGATAAACTCAGATTGTTGTTTTAACGAAGATAGGACAATCAGGTTTACTAATACTGGCTAACACTTCATCCCTGAGCTAGGCAGCAAATTCACAACAAGGAGGCTCAGCCAACTGCACCATCATCCTGCCTTGTAGTCCAGGCTCACTTATACCTAAGAACTCCTGGATACATTTGTCAAAAGGAGATCAGTGGAAGAACATACCTGTAATTTCCAAAATCTGTGAAGCTCTCTTGAGCCAGATTCAAAAAAGAAAGATGCCTGGGTAAAGTGATGAGATTTTAGTTGAAATTTGGCACTGCGTGTATGTGATTTTCTTTCCATCTCATAAGTCACTATGATATAATATTATGAACATGGCAAGCTCCTGCTGTGATAAATTTATGATTTAACAACAACTGCAGGAGAAATGGAAAATATAAGCAAAAGGATTTCCTCACAGAATCCCTTTTGCCCCCACTGTCCATCATGACAAACCAATAGTTTTTTCTGCATTAGCAGAAAAGGTGAATGAGTTAAGACAAGGCAAGTGGCAGGTTTTAGGTCCAGGTGGTCACAATGGCACACATAGCCATGCCTAGGCAGAGTTGTATAAGGGGAAGGATTCCTCCTCAACATCCTGGGTCCCTTTGTCTATAATGCTATTCAGCCTTCGTTTCTTTCTAGAAGAATTTCTATAAACGCATTTTTTTTTCTTGGTTTTATGGTTGCCCTCACAGCTCCAGCATTCTGCAAAGATTTAACTAGACAATATTCAATAGCTGTAGCGGATCTCAGATTTGTGGCATATCCCTGTTTTGTGGGAAGACAATGGGCTAGCAACACTAGCGAAAGCAGAACTGGTATTCAGTTAAAAAGATGACTACACTGTACTGTCTCATAGGTCAAGTGGGATGAAGAGAAAAAAATATTTTAATGTGTTGAAAAAATTATTATGTTATTGTGTGTATGATATTTTGGTGCTTCACAGTGATCTAATCAAAAGGATTCACAATAAAAATCACAAGCAGTGGCTTATACTGTGGACTCGGCTGGCAGAGCTTACACATACCTCTCCCATAATCCTTGCACAAAACTTCTTTCTGACTCTACTTTTAGAGGAGTTTGTGTTTGGTTTTTTTTACTACCTTCACTCATGACAAATATCCTGAGGCAAATCTCCTGAGGAAACAGAACTAAGCAAACTGCAGACTTTCCATTAGTACCTCCAAGAATGATATCCACTACTCTGTTTTCATGACATCTTACTTCTGCACTGAACCCAGTATGTTTTCATATGCGTATCTACACAGAATCTCATCAGACCTGAAGATTCTATCTTAAAATTACATTCTCTTCCCAAAGACAATAGATTATCTCAGGCAATTTCATGTTTTCAAATGATAACCATGATGCATGAGGAGAACTTTGGAATGAAAATCTATCGTCTCAAATCAAGATAAGCTTTTAAACAGCAAACAGATTCAACATTTTAAATTCTCAGCTGACCAACTCCCTCTCTTTTTTATTAATTAAATGCTGACACAGAAGAAGGAAAGAAGCAGAAGGAAATTACTTATTTCCTAAAATAGGTGTCTCCCAGTTATTTCACCAGTCCACCTGGTTTAGTCCTTGCCACTAGTTATGCTTGTTCAGCCAAAAGGAAAGCTGACATTATATAAAAGTCAACCACGTAAGTAAAATAGTTAAGTTTTTAGAACTATTGTTGAATGACCTTTTTACACTTTTGACAATATATGAGGAAGTTCTGTCTTACCACCATTTAGTCATAAATTTAAAACACCCATCCCCCAAACCGTAGTTCCAAAAGATCAGAACAAGTTGAAACCTACATCTTAGGTCTATCAGAGTCTGGAAGATTCACTAATGTTAAGAGCTAAGGGGGAAAAAAAAGAAAAGAAAAAAGAAGAAGAGCAATAAAGACACACTAGATTCACATACAGACCAGAGGCAAATCTTCCCTAAATTTCAGATTACACACTGAGAGGAATACAGCCCTTCCTAGGCATAGAAAGGACTGAAAGAGACTCTGAGAGAACACCTATCTCCCCTCTCTTCTTTTTTCCCCAACACAGGATGAAACAGCAGCATTACATAAGAAGTTTGTCCAGCCTACTCTCAAAAATCCTTCTATTATGCAGATTCCACAGCCTCCCTAAGGAACATATTCCAGTGCTTCAGCCTCTCTTATAATAAAGGTATTCCTAATACCTAACCCACATCTCCCCTCTTGCAATTGAAGTGTATTATTGACCTGCCTTATCTATAGCAAACTCTGACAAAAACTTATTCCTCTGTGGATCAACTTCTAACATACTTGAAGACTGCTTCCATGAATTTCCCTCAGTCTCATTTTCTCCAGACCAAAACCATGTAAACTTTTTCAGTCTAACAGGCCATATTTCGCATACCTTCATTCTTTCTTCTTTTGCTTTTGATACCACTAACTCATCTTTCTTCAAATACCCTGTGCAAAACTAGACAATACTGCAGCTGAGGTCTGATCAGTGTTAGGGAGAGCAGCAGGATTACTTAATACAGCTTATGTAAAATGCTTCTGTTGCTATAACTTACTTTCTCCCCCAACAGTGCACTATTGATACTTCATACTCAGACCCTGTCTGCAGGCTAGGCCAAAGGGGCACAGATGTCCCAAATCCCTTTCTGATCTGTTGATATGGATGTCATCCCGGTGAAGTGGATGTGGAACATTCCTTACATGACCTTAGCAGGACTACACTCAATGCTTACTCTGCTCCAAATAAAACGTATACATTCAAACCCCCTGCATTCAAGCCTCGCCCATCTGAAAACCAGGCAGAATATGAGCCTTATTTTTTCTGCAACAGTCACAAGCACAAACAAATCTGAAAACTACATGAATTCAAAAAGGCAAAGCATAGGTGCTGGGTAATTTCATTTTTTGCTTCAATATACAACGCCTATCTTCAGGTAGGGCAGTGGATCTTTGCTCTTTCCAGAAACTTTGTCTTTTCACAAGCACTGGGAGAAATTAGACATGGCAATGATATTATAAATAAGATGACCCAGCTTTATTTCATCCAAGATCCAATGCCTTATCTAGGGCTTAAAAGTACTCCCCACAGCTCTGCATGAGGTGAGATATATGCGTGCATACCCACCCACTCAAATATTTTGAACAAGAAGGCAGTATGTCAAGCTTTACTTTATTTACCATGTCTAGACAGCTATAGCTACACATTGACATGTAATTAATTCCAGCATTCCTTCTACTTTTTGTTATTTCTGTAACTCCTTATTTTTGTTGCTTTTGTAGGATCTTACAGGTATTTCATTAGTTAATACAGCTTAACCTTTGATATTTTGTCACTTTTCAAGTATTCAGTTCTATTACCTTTATGCAAACCCATAGGGCTTCAAAGAGCAAAACATGACCCAGCTACCTATTATGACAGTAACTGAACAGTAGTCTCCACAGCTTCTTTTTGTTACCATTCTTATGGCCACCACTGCTATTATACACACTTCTCTCTATACCTATTTCTGACTAGCTATGTCACAACATCTACACATCATTTCTTCCTTCTGTCTTGTTTAGATGTTCCAACCACAATCTTCTCCCTCCAGTCAGAAATGAGCTCTCAGACTTCTTGCTTCTATTGCACTCTTGTTTCTTTACCCCCTTTTTAAGCCCTGCTTGCTTCTTCAGCATCCTTGACAGACAGACAAAGAAATCATCCAGAAGACTTGATGCTTCCAAGATAAGGAAGATGATAACTGAAAAGAAGGTACCTGGAAAAGCCTTTTTCCTTCCTGATTATCACAGGGATACAATCTCTTCCTTGCTCCCTGCCACAGCAAAGACAAGAGGGACTTCTGCGGTCTTCCTCATCACCACCCCCACCATCCCCCAAAAAAACAGCAAAATTTTTGGTCTAATCTAGGAGAGTGTGCTGGTTTTGGCTGGGGTAGAGTTAATTTTCTTCACAGCAGCTAGTATGGGGCTGCATTTTGGATTTGTGCTGGAAACAGTATTGATAGCACAGGGATGTTTTAGTTACTGCTGAGCAGTGCTTACACAGAGTCAAGGCCTTTTCTGCTCCTCACACCACCCCACCAGCGAGTAGGCTGGGGGTGCACAAGGAGTTGGGAGGGGACACAGCCGGGACAGCTGACCCCAACTGACCAAAGGGATATTCCATACCATATGACGTCATGCTCAGCATATAAAGCTGGGGGAAGAAGAAGGAAGGGAGGGACATTTGGAGTGATGGCGTTTGTCTTCCCAAGTAACCGTTAGGCATGATGGAGCCCTGCTTTCCTGGAGATGGCTGAACATCTGCCTGCCGATGGGAAGTAGTGAATGAATTCCTTGTTTTGCTTTGCTTGCCTGCGCAGCTTTTGCTTTACCTATTAAACTGTCTTTATCTCAACCCACGAGTTTTCTCACTTTTACCCTTCTGATTCTCTCCCCCATCCCACCTGGGGGGAGTGAGTGAGCAAGCAGCTGTGTGGTGCTTAGTTGCCAGCTGGGGTTAAACCACAACAGAGAGGCAAATAACCCACTCTTCAGTTCTATTGATCTCAGTTTAAGATCCAGATGACAATATACAATGTATTGTTTCAAGCAATTTACTACAGCAAAACTCACTCCATTCAAGTAGGTTTTCTTCATTAATTTTGGCAGATTCTGACAAACTCTCTGCTGTCTACAAGACATGCTTGTTGTGTTTTCTTTTATAGGGATGTCTGTCACTTAAGTATCAAAGGAGCACATGCAGGCACAAGTGCTGAGATCATTTTGAAAGGCATTCATAATTGTATTTACATGCCCCCCATGCACCCTTTGCTGATAAATTCTGTTACTGACACAGCCTTTTTAAAGCAAGTCAGAGGAATTCACAGTAATTACAGTAATTTTTGTCCTGTGCAAGTGCGTAACACACAAATCACACAGATTTGAAATCTGGGATCTCTGTCAGCAGGTTTTATGAATCACCTTTTGTCTTCCTTGTCTTTTTTACCACTACAAAGATTCTCTATCTGCAATCTGCAAGCAACGAACATCCTATTTTGAACTACAGCCATTTTCCATGCTTAAAGCAATTTTGGAAGTGAGAAATATAATTATCACTTCCCTTTACATAGTTTAGGATGTTCCAGAAAAATATACCAACCCAAATAAATTAGAGACTGCAATGTGGTTTAAGATGTCTGACAGAACAGCCTCAATTCTGATCAATTGAATTTATTGGGGGATAATTCTTTTAATCTGTTTTTTATTTGTTTTAATCTGGTTTTTATTTGTTTTAAAGGTATTACACGTAGACTAGATCCACAAATGGATACAATGCTAAAAACATTAAATTTCAGCCTTGAGTTATACCACTAATCAGTCCGAGGTCTCTTGTACAAGGGATGAGAGAAGTTAATTGCATGAAGCAAGCAGCCTAACCAGCACACGGAACAGGAATGTGCCCAACCCATTAAACAGGAAACGCTGAGGATGTAAGACTGCTTAGTTCAAATCCTTTTAGGGCTCAGACACATTTCTTTGAGGAACTGCGTGACTCTTCACTACAGCTGGGTTCCAAACCCAACCATGACTACACTATAGCACTCCTTCGGGAGCTTAATCCTGCAGGAGAGTTTAGCAAGGCTTAGTTGACTGCACTTCTAAGGATCGGTAGGTGGATGAGTGGCCCAGGAATTAAGCCAGTGGTGCAGGTCGGAATTAAGCAAAATATTAGCACCCAGATCGCCTGTCTTCTTCAGAGCGAAGCAATTCTCCTGAAACAGAACTTCAAGCTCCTCAAGAGTCTCATGCTTGAAAGTTCACATCCATGCTTCAGGTTTGGGGCCAGAGACAACTCCAGCTATAAGCAACCTAGCACAGGATTCAGGTCCACAAGCCTTTTTTAACTCCCATTCAAGTTACTCAGATTCTTAGGTACTTTAAAGCATATCTGGGCCCAAAAGGCTTTCACACTTGAGGGATAAGGGAACAAAAGCCAAAAAGCCACATTTAGATACAGACAATTGTCTTTATGTCTAGGACAGAAAGCCATTCTACACAATGCTCATCTCAGCTGTAATGAAGCAGCAATGACCTCACAGCCCACCAGAAGCAATTTTCCACTGATGGAGGCTATTGCAGATACTACTGCAAGTATTGCACGCTCAGATAGTGAAGTCTGCATCTTTACACAAACTTACAGCCATACAGAAGGTCAGGTGGGCACAGTTGAACACAGGTTAGTGTCACTGACACTTTAGTAGTTATTACCAGTTAAGTACAACTGGTACTGTCCACTTTATCAGCAGGACTCTTTCAAGAAGGTCTGAATTAGGCCTTTACACACTGAGCATTAAGACTCATTCCCACCCAATCTCACTCATCTGAAATTATGCATTTTGCCTAAGGTAATTATCTAAGCTCCTTTCACCATCAAGACAACAGACTTTACCCTGCCCTATGATAGTATTACAAGTCTTAAGTTAGAAGAATGTTATTTCTTTAGAAAATAAATTCTTGAGATAGACACAGTTTTCCCCTCCCAGGGTACGTGACTCCCTTAAATGAGAAACCAAGTCTTAGGTGCAACACTCAAAGTGTTTACCATTTCCAGAAAGAATAGGGAATAAAAATTAAATTAATATTACCTAAGTATATTCACTTAACATTCCATTTCCTGAAAGGAAGCAACTGAAAAGCACTAAGGAAGTCAAACTGTAAACAGTGACAAAGGACAGAACATCATGGAATTAAGTTATAAATGAACATAGCCCTCTCTGCATGCTGAATCACCATTAAAAAAAATCTCTTTCAGCACTGCATGAAACCAAGATCTTTTTTTCCTTTAATTTTCTGAAGGGGGGAAAAATGACTACAGAAATAAGGATGTCGCTGATTCTGAAATCTCCGTTTCACTGGGTATGAAAGGACCTTCTTCTTGAAGTACTTTTTTGTCAACTTTTGTTCATTCCTTCTGGCATGGGTGATGGCACTGACATAAGAGCAGAGCACTTTCACAACTCCTATGAATAAAACCAGACTTAGCTATTTGCAACAGTCAGAACCAATTCTTGGTATCCAAGACTTTTATCACAGCAACTCTGGAGTTAGCCTGGCTAAGGGACTTTTAATCTTTATTTATATGGGTTCAATTGGTCTCTATATTCAGCTAAATTAGTATTTTTCAAACATGTCATAGAGGTTTTCCCCTACAGAATTTTCTGGAAAGTCTCTTCTCTTTTTCTTCTTGAGAAATCTTTGGTTTGGAGCCAATTCTCTTTCATCACAGCAATTGAGATGCATTTGTCTCAGTCTGTGTTTTTCCCTAGCTATAACATGTTTTGAACTGATTTTAATTCTGTTTGCCAGATCACCAATCTGTTTTTCCAACATTTTTCCCCCACACTGCTGTTTGTCAATCTTGGCCTCCATATATTAAAGTATAGAAAGATGATCATTCATTTTTGGGTGGATGTAACATTTAGATGTTCCTATAAAAGCACCAGCAGCCTTTGTCTGTCACGCAGACATTCAATTATTGGTGAGCTCAGGGCCATAAAAATCTTTTTTGGAGTCCAAAGAGAAAAATACATTACTTTTTTAGGGGTGCTGATTTACTGGCCTCCTCAGTTGTGAACCCTTTATAGATACACAAACAATCACAAAGACAGCTTAGAAAGGGTATTGTTAAAAGGGTTGCAGCTATAGTATATTGAGAGAAGCAGTTCGTATTTATACAGAGCTGTTCTGTCTCCAAAGATTTCAAAGAACTCCATAGTCTTTTATAATTGCTAAATAAACTATGTTAATTTGTTGAAGTTATTTTTTTCAGAATTTGTCACTCTACATTTTAAAGCAAAAGCAAAGTAAATATGCTGCTTGATTTGATAGAGTTAACCACATTAGCGTGAATCTCGTTAAGCCACTTAATTTATATTTGGAGTTTAGCCTCTTGTTTCCAAGAACCACTGGAATCAAATGCAAAATTTAAATGGCTGTTATGAACTGTCATGCCTTTCAATAGCAGTATGGGTAATGTTCTTAAATGGGAGAGAGGAAAAGGATGCTTTACTGAAATTGTTTGGGTTTTGTAATAAAAAAACTCACACTGTTGTTTGACCCTGATGCTGACTGCACCAAATTTTTTTTCTTAAATGTTTTAGAATGTCCCTGAAAAATCCCCCTCACCTCTTGAAGGGGAGCAAAGGCTTTGAACACACATGCAAGTGTTTTGCATTTGAGAAAACAAAACAAGAGAGTCCCTGACATTTATACATTTACCCCATTCCCCTATTTGTATTTGATTATGTACAACCTCAGGAGCAAGACATGAATGTCAGTTCCCATGAGTGACTGAAATTAATTTGACTCTACATTCCCTCCAGATAGACTGTGTTGTGATTTTTCCTGCTTGTTACTCTTAACTGTTCATTCTCTTTTTACCCACCCCATTCTGCTGGCTATACCCTGCTTAATCAGAGTATAGCCTTAACATCCCTCCCTTAGCTCCAAATTTCCCAGAACTTCTATTTAGAAAAGTTACCAGCATTCAACTCTAATATCCATACATACACAGGAACAGAATGCAATGCTCACACTCAAGTGAGAGAATTATTTTGCTGTTTACACAGGGCAGTTCCACAAAAAAAATACCAAGAAGGGTGGAAAGACTATCTGACCCACTTAAGACCTGAGGGAGCTTTTCCCCTGAAGTCAACAGACACTGAATTGTGGTAGAATGTCAAATCATACGGATGCATTTACATGGAACACGTGTCATATCTCTGTACGCGTTTTTTTAAACAATAAAACATTTATGTATTTTACAGCTGTTTAGTCATACTTACTGATGGAGAAATACTATTATTATGACATAAGTGTCACGTAGTAAAGTCAGAATGGTGCAATTTCACAAAAATAGTTTAAATTAGAATTTCAAAGCAACACCTGGTTTTGCTTAAATCAACCTATGAAATCATCAGTGAAACCAGCATGTGTAAATTATGTATGAGCTTAAAAACAGCTCCTTTAAGTTATCAGTCCATTATGCTTCCAATAGTAGGAAAGCTATTGTTATGCCAAAATTGTAACAGAGTATTCTGCACATCACAGTTCTAAGTGGTGGGACACTTTCTTCCACGTTAATCTTATTTCACATATATAAACATATGTAAAATTATGTTGTAAAATATGAGGCAATATAATGTATCGATAGTTAGAACAGTTACATGAGTTTCATATGATTGTTTCAGCTTCATCTTTACACAAAGATTTAAGTGCTGCCCACAGAACCACATGCAGATTCTAAAAGTCTAATACCCATACACACATACTTGTCGAACTTCAAGGCACAATACGCACAACTAAGCTATAGTAAGGTGTGGCAAGCCTGTATTCACTAACCATTATGTAACCTGTGCTACTTAAATTCGAGACATGTTTTCATTTTCTACCTAAAATAGAAAGGAGACAAGTTTCCTCAATGCATTTTATAAGGAATTTTGGTGAAGATCAAAAAGCTACCACCTACCTAGAACAAAGGAAAAAAGCCTTCCATACTATTTAATTGCATAAACTTAACATGCACCTTCAGTTGCAAAATTCACATACATTTCATATTGTTTTCCTGAATAAACAGGTTAGGCTCATTTTCCTTCTTCAACATATATTTATCCTTGGGATAAAGCATGTGTTTATATAACAAAGTTATTTACTTCACACAATGCTGTTCCAGCTGTGGGTAATGTAGTCTATACCTACTCTTGAGTTTTCCTTTTGCTTTTAGTGTGATTTCCGGTCACCTCAGCCGCTAATTAATATATTTTCACAACACACCCCTAAGACAGGGAAGTGGTGGCATCATCATTGTACACATGGGGAATTGTAGTCCAGTGAAGGGGGTGCAAAAGCGCCCTACACATGCAGGCAACACAACCTCCAACAACACCGGACAACTGATTTCAGAAACAGAAATTCCACTTTTTTCAGCTCAATAGGCTAAATGGACAATGCCACTAAAAACTAGCCCTCAACTGTGTCAGGCTGGAAAATTAGGTGTACGTTTAAATGCATTTTCTGAAGAATCATTTAACACCAGAAGTGGATAGACTGAATCAGAACTTCCTAGCCTCTTACTGCTGTAATAAGCAGTTCTCACAGTAACTGTGTTGAAAGGAATTCCAGAAAGCACACATTCAGTTTAGCATTTGCTTATTATGATATATTTACACATTTTAGACCAATAGAAACAGCACAGAACTCCTGTAACTAATTTTCTTCTGCATTACATTTATAAAGCCAGGGAGATCAGCACTGGTATTTAGAGAATCCATGCTCAGCTCACATTGACTAGTGGTTACGGTTTAACAGTGTCATTAGAAGAGGAGTAGTGGAAAATGTCTGAGGTAGATGTACCTGAATTACCAGAAGTATCATCTTCCTACTGTTTTATAGATTACTAGGTTGCAAATAGAATTTTACAGCTGAAGTTTCTGTGCTGATGCCATTGCTACTGTTAGACTCTTAGAGTATTTTTAACCCTGAGGTTTCAAATATTCAGGCAGATTATAGGTCAAGTGTGCCAGTAGGTACTTTTAAGAAAGCAACGCATCTCTTGAGCTCACGATGAGCTCATATAAGATAGGCTATCTGGCTGGCCTTAACTATGTGTCAAAGTATTTTTGATGTTTACATTACAAATGTTGAGATTCACATGATCTCATCTTTTTCAGTTATTCTTTGCTGATCGTATCAATTCCGCTGCAAGCTTACTTTCACCACTATATATTCAATCTTCCTACTCATGCTAAACCATATTTATACTTTCTCTGCAGCTGTCAGTCTATCCAACATGAGCTATTTTCATTTGCTTGAGAAGGCTCTGAATTTCCAAAGCCTTATCTTTATGCATTGGCTAATTCTGCACAAAGACATCTAAGATTAATTTGCAGTAGCTTAAATATACCAGCACACTGATTAAATAGAATCTGATAGATGCTTTACAGTGTAATAACTGTATCAGGTGATTTAGAAGCATATTAACAGAACAGCATTTCAGCTCTGAAGACAAGCACTTTAAATTATACAATGCCATATTTTTGGATCCTGATTTTTCTCTCTTTCTGTACTGAATGTACAGCCCTTTGAAAAAAGCAATATATGGCCATATAAATAAAACTGTATTACAATACTAGGCATAAAGAGAAAGAATTAATTATGGAGTAAAATTGTGACCATTCTGAAAATTCAAATGAGTCTGTGAACTCAAAAATGTTGAATTCAAGATCTTTCCAGGGTCGGTTTTTGGTGTGTTTTGTTTTAAAAAACCAAGACTTTTTAAGAAAATCACTATGGACAACTGTAACAGCCTCCGCCATTAGGCACAATGAATGAGAATTACAAATTTATCACTAAATAACTTAATTTTTATATAAGCTTTATGACTAATTACACTAGCTATTTTTAGGAGAAGGCTTATATCCCACAGAAAAAAGATCAAAATGCTTGATAGTAGAAATGGCTACTGAAAGGTAACTGCATTTCACATCCCAGAGTGACTTTAAATGCTATTATTGTAACCCTGATGGCTTACTGAATTTTCAAGCTCCGTTGATGTGATATATAACTTCACAGTAAAATTAATTTTCAAAGGCAAAAAAAGGAATAGACCATTTTGCTGTCATTAATAAGACTACCATACTGCATGTTCTGAAAGCTATCAGAAATGAAACTGCTCATAAACACACCACAGTAAATGTTCCAGGAGGAACCTTAAATGAATTTTAATTGAAAAGCTATAATGGGACATTCAAACATTCAAACATAACTGACTGTCTATGAATCAGAAGGTGCCCAGAAGCAACCTACTCAGGGTTGGCAGTTTTCCTCCCAAAGCACCATTAGACCACATCTTATTTGCCTCTGCCAGGACAGACCTGTCTCTAAAGTTATCTCAGGACTGACACTTGTTTCAGTTTGAAGTCTATCCATTTCATGTCACAGGATTGAAATAATCTGTAGAAGTCCAGAAAAATCAACACCAATTGCAGCTAAAGCTGGAAAAATAGATTTATTCTATGGAATACATCTTTCACAGATGTCAATCTCTGTCACAATGTTAATACTTTAAAATAAAATGCATAGAAATGGTCAGAAAAAAATAACATAATCACTTGCTTTGCACCCCATGTTAATTGATAACTATGAACTCTTGGGCGATGCCACCAAATATTATATGGCTACTATTTCTTCTCTGAAAAAAAGTTATTTAATGATAAGGAAAAAAAGGTCTTGACGTATTCAGTAATAACTTTTTGGCTTTTGCTTTTTAATAAAATTACTACATTTTCCCCCTCTCCACATTGCCATTACCGATTCCTTTGCACAATGAAATAAGAGGCTCTGCCATGAAACACCATTATACATTTATCAGCAGTGACAAAATACCATGAGATCATCAGCCACTCTCATAAATTTCCTCATATTAACTAGACAATTAATGTTAACCCTGCCATAAGCATGACATAATTTGCAGGAGCTCATCCCTCAGTTCACAACAGGGCTAGGAACTGCATATTGGTGATCATCCCAGAACACCTGACATGAAATTTCACATCCTAATCTTACCTTACTGTAATGAATTCAAACATCCCTAACATTAAAATACTGACAATTGAACTTTCACACTCAAATTTATAGAAACAAGTAGTCTTCTATACTTGGAGTCCATTCCAGCACCTCTAGAAACTAGAAGCCACCCTAAATAGATACAGCTGGCCACATTCCAAGTCTCCTGTTCAGGCTAGGGATATACAATCTTAAACTCTAATAACACACAGCTCAAACTGCACTCTGTACTAGCAGATATCTAAACTGCTTCATCAGAAGTTGCAATCACTGACTCCCACCTCACAAATGTAGAATTGGAGGCAACTTTACCTAAGTGACCTTTTCCAGGCTGCTCAAAAGCCCAGTATCAAAAATTTGAACACCATACAAATAGCCTCAGACTTAGTCCTGCATTTTACCTCTGACTCACGACTGACCTTACCAGGCCACAAAAACTGTTTTAACTATCTGTCCTCTGGGTGTTTTAGGAACCATAGGCTTTCCAATAAAGGTAGAATGTTTCACTAATGCATTGCTCACTGAGGGGCTTCTTAGGATTTGATAACAAATACTCTATGTCTTCAGCTCCTGACTTTCCTTCTCCCAGCCATGTTCCTCAGAGCACTGTAATTAACAGAGGAGCTCCAATAAGCTAGAAAGAGCTAGAAGCACTGGCTCCTTTGTCTTAGAGTTCACAGAATCATTAAGGTTGGAAAAGACCTGTAAGATCATCAAGTCCAACCATCAACTAACACCACCATGCCCATTAAACCACATCCCACAATGCCTCGTCCACACATTCCTTGAACACTTCCAGGGATGAGTTGCAGGGAGTTACTTCCTTATGCTACAACAGAAGAACAAAATCTCACACAACCCATTCGTTTTGTGGCAGCTTAGTACTTGCAAGCAACACTGAGTGTATTTAAGGTAGACTGACTCAAACAGCCTGAAAGAAGGGCGCAAAAGAGAAGATTTTTTGGCTGGAATCCAGCCAGCAACAGTCACTTCAAGTACTAGGAGAACTATACAATCTGGGATTTGTATACTCTTTGTCAGAGGAGAAGGACACAATCCAAACCCGGTGGCCGCTAATATCTTATTTGGAGGAAAGTTACAGCTGGCTGGAAGAAACACAATGGTATCCTATTTGCAAAAGGGACAATTGGTTGATGTTGACAGTGTGATTAAATCTCCTTTTGAAGCTTGAAGAAAGGGATGTAGTGCTTTACAAGCAGTATACTTCACCACTCTGAAAGTGTTAAATTGAAAGACCTCCAGCTGCCCCCTGTTTCTCCCATTAGGGCCTAGATTCTAATTAACCATCCATGAACTTACACATGCAGACAAGAAAGCAGGGGGTTGCATTTAAGTATAAACGGACAGACCATAAAGATGCACAACGCAGAAATGCAAAGATACTCACACAAAGAAACGATGTTTACAGATTTAGAAGGAAAGGCTCTTCCCTAAATCCTCAGCAGAACGTATTTCTCTGTGCTACAGCAGAGGAAGTCTGTCAGGAGACTGCAAGTACCTTAAGTCTCCATGTTAATTAGTCCATTATTTAACTGCAGAGACTTTTCTACAAATCAAGCCAGCAGACGCTCTGCAATACCTAACCCGTAATTCATGAAGCTCTTCATCTTTTAAGCCAAAACTTGTCCTCAAGCTCCCCACACAATGGGGCATGAGCCAAGGCCACAAGCTGGGCACCCACACAATCCTGTTTTTATAAGTATGAAGCAGAAACTCTCATGCAGCCTACATACTGTGCAGAAGTTCATAAACACATAATAAATTAAATATAGAGAAAAAGAGTCACCAATGAGACCACAATCCTGGACTCCAGCTTTCCAAGAAGCGTATCCATCATACTGAAGTAACGGGAACTGTCTTACGCTGACTACATTCATGGTTATGCCTACTCTAGCAAAGTGCTCACAAAGCACCTTTTATCTGAAGGAAAAACTATCATCTAGAAATAGCATTATGAGATTCCAGCAGTGAATCAGGTTCAATTTTTCTTCATCCAGGAAATCTGTTTTGCCTCTCAACAGGATGTAGAATGTTGGATCATTTGCTAATCTAAGAACTATCTCATGTTTAATTAATTTAACCTTCTTCTGTCTTGAAGTGTTACTGCAAGTCAGGTGAACAAAAGAAATTTTCAAGATCTTAAAAAAAAAAAAAGGGGGGGGGCAGCTTTGAAGGGGGAAGAAGGGAGTACACTTTTTGCAGTTGTACTCACATTGAAAAGGTGATGCAAGCTGATCCTGGCCCAGTCTCAGTGGTAATGAGCCTTCGGTGGACTGATCTCCTGAAATAACTTTTTTTACTGGATAATATTTGGGTTTGATCACATATTCCTGTGTTTGGCCATGATGAAGATTCATCATCAGTGTCTGAGATGAAAGGGGTATCATCCTGTTTTAGAAAAAAAATAGAAGAGACAGAATGATGTAAGAATTAATAAATTATACTTAGAAACTGCTGGTAAAAAACATCAAAGACAAATTCATCTGTAGTGCAAGTTCTCAAAATACAGTTTGGGAAACTTACTAGCTTCCAGTTAAGCACCTGATTTTCCAAGCATTTAGCATTCTCATTGTCTTGTCAGCTCAACAAAAACCTAACAAATACTACACAGATTATATCACTTCCTTTTCGACACAGCAAGAGAAATATCACAGACAGCTCAGAAAACAGGGAGGAATGGGGAAAAGTCCTCAAAAGTCATGAGCTGGAGCTCAACTTTGTTAGCACACAGAGCTTTCTAGACTAGTCAGAGAAGCAGCGGTGCATTTAAACCTCTCTCTGTTTCCTACAGTTGTCATTTCTTAGCAGGTATGTTAAGTAGAACCTAAGCCCAGCTGACTTTCCACCTCTGTTCCCAGAAACCCTGCTCCCTTCCCTACCATACCCTTCAAGCCATAGAGCACAGGGTTGCTCCTCTTCCCCTTTTTCAGCCTGTCTCCCATCTTATCAGAAAGTATGTCTTGGTTTCGCAGCTCCACATTACTTTCCCCATCCGCTTTCTCTTTGCCTGCACTTTTGAACATCTCTGACAAATGTCCCACAACAACATGGCTTCCTTTCACAGCAAAACTATTTCCTCTTCCTGTTAAACATGATGATTCCTTCAAGCTCACTGATTCTCTCACTACCAATCCCAGTTCCTTACTTGTATTGTTAGATTCCTCCCTAAGACCTCGGTTTCTCACTGCTTAAGACCTTGCCAACTTTCAATAGAAATTCCCTTCTCCCTCTCTCAAAAAAACATGGTTATTTAGCCACCATCAGCAGTAGGAACCATTTCTTTACTAACAGACAAACTGGCCTTCACTCTTCCACAGTGCGACCCAGCAATAAACAAGCAAGGGAGCAAATCGCACAGCTGTTAGCCACATGCAATGAAACTGCAAGCCACTTGGGGCCCTGGACTGCAGAGTTCCACTGCCTTGCAAGTAATAGCAAACCTTCAAGTAACAAACCTACTAATAGCAAATCTTCAAGAAGTTGTAGCTACTGTAGATCACACTGTAGAGATAAGCACTCCTCAGAGAGTAGTATCAATTACTAACCTAATAACAGAGGCTACTAGGACTGCCTTGTCCTTCACTCAAATGATGGCATAAGGAGTGGGATGCTGTAAGCTTCCCTCACTTTCTTCTCAACTAAGGGTCTGCAGTAAGTTCAGTCTGCAAAAGTGGAAAAATGGGAAAGTCATGGGATTTGTAACAACCATCACTCAAAGAGCCACAGCTCTGCAGGGTAAATAACCATCCTCTGAGAATAAGGCATGGGCCCTATATCACAGAGGACAGCTGAGCGGCACTTCCCCACAGCAGTGGGACTGAAGACTTTCAGCTGAGTGAGAAGTCAGATGGTTATTATATTGCTTTCTGACATGTGGAGCCTGAGCCAGCCCCTATCTCCAAAGCAATGCCTGATTCCTTAGTCATGTTATTCGAGGATGCTTAGTAACTGCTGTAGCCAATGGATTTGTGGTTAGAAAAGACAATGGGGTTTTGTCCTACACAGATGCTCTTGTTAACTTGGATCAGTTTGAGGAAAAATGCATTCATTAACAGAGACATTCTATGACTCTTACACACAACAGAAACATAACTCCTCAGACTAATTCCAACTCAAATTTTTCTAATACAGTGCTTACACAGTCTCATTATATTCAGTAAAAGTCCCTTCCCCAGATTAAGAGAGAATACTGTACTTTCCATGTTGTCTTTAGGTTTCTCACCAGCAGATCCGAAGAGAGGCTTCAGGGATGTTGGAGGTCAGGCTCAGAATTCAACACAGTCTGATAAGAAGTATCACCAGGAAGTCCTCAGCCTGAGATAAAGCTGAAGTCACTGCCTTCAGTACTGCTTACATATGAATTTCATTTCTTTGAAGAGTCCCTACAATCCTTCCCACACAAATTGTTTTTTCTACTGATCCTGTTTGACACCTATATATAAGGACAACCATTTCTGTACCTGGACATAAGAGGGTCTATACTGAATTCTTCCCATGTTATGTGTAAGCAGGTCATGACAACAAAGGTCAAAATACTACAGAAGTTCATACTACAGCAATCTATTAGAAGTTAAATATATTTAAGTTTAATGGTGTTATCTTCTTCGACAGGACACAAATGCTGCCATTTAAGTACCTGTCTGTTTTCTGTTAAGGCTATAACATGTTGTAAAGTGTTACCTTTTATATTGCCACATACCCAGCCACACTGTAGCCCAATCCTGTCAACACAAAATAGAGTCCATCATAGCACTTAAAATTTAAATTTAAAAAATAATTTAAAAACCCAACACCACACCAAAGACAGGAATGCCATATGTTGGAGGCTGAAAGTTTTACCACCGGAGTTCATAAAAGTTGCCCCTTCCTTCCTTTTCAGGTATTGTTATTTTCTTCTTTAATTTAGTTTGCATTAATAGTAATGTGAATTAATTATTGTTAAGGCAGTATAAGAGTAAGCTTTGTTTTGCAAGAGAGTGGTTTACTCAGTAGTACACAGGAAAGCTGTAATCTTTACTCTAGATACTCCAGTTCTTTAAAAGGAAACACCTTCACCTGATGTGTGAGTTCTTAATCTTAGTTTCAACACAGTAAATTGCCTATTCTTGTATCAAGGTGTATGCTTACGCTAGTTGCATGAGAGAGTTGTCTAAACCCTTTTTCTTGCACAATTACCCTCAGTTTTGATGATCTTGGTGTATAACTACTAAAGATCTTGAGTATAGGTACACACAAAAGTACTCCAAATGTTTAGAAGTTTACCAGAATTGGACACCCACTGCTGATGTGTATGTAATCACCTTAGTGATTCTGTGATTCTGTAAGCTAACTGGCAGCAGGTTTTTGCCAGACATCTGACAAGCTCGACTGGTCCTGCTCATGAGAAGTGCAGTTCCAGCAGGAGCTGATACGGTCAAACATCAAGGCAATTATGAGACCCTCCTATTCTGACTGTTCTTGTGATCACAGAATCACTACAGTTGGAAAAGACCTGTAAGATCATCAAGTCCAACCATCAACCAACACCACCATGCCCACTAAACCACATCCCACAATGCCTCGTCCACACGTTCCTTGAACGCCTCCAGTGAGGGCGACTCTACCACTTCCCTGGGCAGCCTCTTCCAGTGTTTCACCACTCTCTCAGTAAAGAAATTTTTCCTAATATCCAGCCTGAGCTTCCCCTGGCACAACTTGAGGCCATTTCCTCTTGTCCTGTCGCTAGTCACTTGGGAGAAGAGACCAGCACCCACCTCTCTGCAACCCCCTTTCAGGTAGTTGTAGAGAGTGATATGTGAGTGATATTCAAATTCTTCTCAACATGACCTAGTTTCTTAAAGTTGTTAGTTCATAATCAAAAGGATATTGCATAGCTAACTGAGATGCTGCATCTTCCACTAGAACCAAGGATACTCCTCTAACTACATCATGGGAGCTATATGAGACCAGTCACATAGCTCTATCAATGGCTTGAGTATACACACTGGTGAAGGACCCAGGTTTGTTTTCCTAGCCCAGCACATAGGGGATCCTTCAGTGCTGCAGGACTTCTAAGTAAGAAGATACAATTCCTAGTGGGCTCAGCAACACAGTGAGGGTTGGTTTTTTTTCCTTGTATTGATCCCTGTGAAAAATCTTCATAACTATCCATTCTAATTGACCTTAGAAGACAGAGGGGAGCCTGAGCCTCAGAGAGAAGACAAGTAATATGTCAGCACTGAAAACTGTTCATACAAATGTAAGATGACACAAGGAAACATTTCAGGCCTTGTTTGGTAACAAACGTCACCCCAGTCCCTAGTGAGCCTTTGGAAATGATCTTAACAGCTCTACTACAATGTATTCCAAATCCTCTAATAAGTAATGGTTGTTGCTATAACTGTTGGTGCCAGCCATCCTATGAGCCCGGGAGTACTACTGCTTCTTCCCTGTAGGGTGGCCTCTGCCAAGTTCTGGAGCTCTGCCTGAGCCCCTCATGCTGGTCCTATCTTTGCATGGGGGCCCAGATGCTGTATCCACAGTCACATCACCTGTGCCAGGGGCCCCTGGCACAAAGCAAAAGCAAAGCCTGCTATTAGGCTCAGATTCATTTAGTTGTCCCAAGGCAAATGGTTCAGGCCATTTAATCTCTGTTCAGATTAGGATAGAAATGCTAGGCAGTGAATAGAGTGTTTGCATCTATTCCCAGTGTTGAAATATCCAAATTAATAAATAAGTAGCAGGATAGACTGATTTCTTCACAACACTACTCAAGGTTCAAGGCCACTAGGAATAGCTGGTGCTATCTTGCTACCGCAGTCCACAGGAGGATACTTGAAGTAGGTCACAGACACTCTAAACCAGGATTTTATAATTTAAAACAAAGAAATTAAGGCATCCTCATCAACTGATGGCCACTATACTTGAGATAAATAGTTGTTATCATTAATAACAACCATCACTGCAACTGAAGGTATTTTATTGCTTCCCAACTTCAGCATGTTGCTTACTGCACATCTGAATGCTGCACAACTCAGTGGAACCCCTGGGCATTGGTGCAATACAAAATATTCAAGTATTACCAATGGGCCCTGTAACACTTAGTTAAAAAGATGCAATCGTTAGTTCCAGTCTTTAAATTTTGCATGAAACAGCCAAGACTGCACAAGTTTTTTGCATTACACAGGCTTATGTCACTAATTTATCTGGTAGTTTGTAATTAGATGCTCAAAACTGACATTAAGTTAATAAACTTGACAAAACCTTTCCATTGCTGAAGTGTACACTAGGCAGACAAACATACATCTAATTGCATTTTCAACAAACAAACAATATGAAAAATACTAATAAGCCTACAACAGCACTGCAGAGGGAGAACAAACATTGACAGCTAACTATCATACAAAAGAAAGCTCTCTTGCTTGATAAAAGCAAACAAGGAATGTGATGTATCAGAGTAACTCTGGCAAGCAGAAACCAGACCAGCAACATTTGGCATGAAAAGTACCGTCTAGACTAAATAAGACAAGCCTGACTCAGGCTGCTTTATTATTTTATTTACTGTAAGTCTGATGCTCCCATGCTTGGCTCCTAGCTAGCAATACTTAAAAAAATCTAAATTGCTAACACAATCCTTTTATACAAACCTACAAATTAATTCCTCCTTCACTACCTCCTCTCAAACTCACAATGAACAGTCAAAAAGAAGAAAACCCAGCATTTTCTAAAATTATGAGATGATAAAGAAAATATGCAGGACAGTTTAAAAGGCATGAAAATAGAACTAAATCCCCGCCACCCTGTAAATTATTAAAATTCAGTTGCTAGTTCAGCCTGACCTTTGCCAGCTGTTTCCTCCTTACATTGCTTCTCTGATTTTTTTTTTTAAAGATACATGAAAAAGTTTAACTTCCCAGCTGATGATGAACAGATGGATTTCTTCAAAGCCCTTTACATTATCACACCCAACATTAATCAAGCATGGCTTATTTCACAATGTCCCACCAATCACAAAAGATGAAAGAGCGGAAGCATTCAAGCTTTTTCTTTTCACCATTGCAAAAGTTCTGCACAAAGTTGAGTTTTACGTACAAAAATGTACTTTTTAATGCATAATTAAAAATCCTGTCCCTGAAATATAGTGCAAACACTGCAAAGCAAGCACTGAGACCTGCCTGCTCTACAATAACTAGGGTTGCATTAGTTTTTTCATTATAAACCTGCCTTGACTTGGTATCTTTGTGATACATTTTTCCCCAGGCAAAAATTTGCAAAGATCATGGTTTGGATATGACTAATTTATTTTCAAACAATAACTTCAAATTATTAATTTTTACTTTTTTTACCCCTTTAAAAGGTTAAGATGTTATTTACACTGTAGACAAGATCTTATTTGATCATAATCAAGTTGATTTGATTTGTAAAGGAAGTAATACTACAAATCTTCATAAAGATATTTAATCTACACCAAGATAAAAGGTAAACAGGGAATCAAAATTGTTTACAAAGTTTCCCACAGAAATTTAAAACATTAACTTTTATCCACAACTACCAGTTTTGCCCAACTTAAATATTATTTCTGTGGTGAAATCCTTGAGGACACTTTCAGGGATTATCTACTCTTAAGTCTTTGCTAATAAAGCTAGCCCTGTACTCACAGACTCAACTGAATTGCTCATTGGTTGGAATCCTTTTGCCAGCATAAGGTGGTGCAACAGCTGAACTAAAGCTCTGTGAAACAACAGTGTTTTCAAACTAAGTGCAACTATGACTCCATTGATTCATTCCATCTTCTGCATACAACAGAATAAACTGAAACATGTACATTTATGAACATTCTTCCAAGTTTCTAAAGAGAAGAGGTACACCCAGTTTTCCAGAATCACGAGCAACAATTCATTTTCTAGATGTCAAAAAGCAGAAAAAGGTTTTAAGGCAAAAGTGTATCTGTTGGATGAATATTTAGATACAGAGCAAAGATACAGATGCTCAGTCACACAACTTGATGGAATCTACAGTTCTTGCAAGTTATGCAACAGCAGACAAGCATTTCTCACATAATAGAGCATTTAAAGATTAAATTTGAAGAATACTCATTCTGAAAAGGAATTAAATTATATAAATGATACTTCTATCAGTAAGAAAAAGGAAAGCTTGCCTACTAAATCTTTTCATTAGAATGGGCACAGAAAGTTTGTTCTACCCTTCTCCCAAAGGGCCATCAAGATACAACTGATGCAAATCTAAAAAAGTCGTCTTAGAGTATTAAGTCTCAACTACCCTCAAAGTAAACCAACACTTAAGGAAACAGTATGCATGAAGGCTAGGAAAATCCAATATGAAACAACAAGAAACAGACACAAGTCTGTAGTCTCACTGTAACAGCAACTTACAAACTTCCCTTTTCACCACGCACCGAATGAACAACTAGAAGCTACAAATGATTCATTATCTATGCATACCTTCACAAACACTGAATGACTGAAGCTCTTCATGTATCCAGATGAATTAATTCTATATCCAGATTATTTTGTTCTCAAACATATATACACCTTTAACTCATCAGGCACCTCTTACCAGCAAAGTTCAAGGAGGCAAAAAAAAACCAAACTAAAAACCCAAAACAAAAAACCTAGGTGTGTTGCTGACTTGTTCTTGTTAACCTGCTTTTGTTGATTTCCCACCCCACACCCACACCAGGACATTACGTTTGATAATACAAGATACATGTAAGATACTTTGTCAATGTCTTTTGGAAATCAGGGAGGGTATCAAACTCATTAACATTCAGCTTTCAATAAGAATGGCTGCAAGTGTCACAAATGCTTGCATTAAAAATTTGACCTTCAGGCATTCACTATGTTGCAACAGTAAGTCAAGATGAAAGTCACTAGTTAACGGCAAACTTACTTAACCAGAGCACTGAGCAAGTTCAATAGATAATCCTTAGTAAAATTCACATACGATATCCCTTTCCTGTTTCACATTACATTTTCTACAGAAAAATCACTTTTGTTTTCATAGGGCTAGTGGCATGTTACTGAATATTACACTGACACTGTAATAAAAAAAAATCACTCTGATAAAGACACATTTACTAGAGATAATTTCTAAGCTGTCCACCCATGAGACAGACATTGGTATTAGAAAAATATGCTGAAATGACAATTAAAAATAGAAACAAACACCCACGACAGATGTTATACAATAAAGGCAAATGAGCACAGCTGCTGCAAAGGAAAACCATGCATCACTAATCTACTCAAATTCTTGAGCATGTTAAAACAGCAGACAAAGAGCCCAGTTGGTTGATATAATTTATTTGAAATTTGAAAAAGACTTTGAGTACTTAAGAGGCTACTAAGAAACCCTAAATTCTAAAACAGCATTGCAAACTTAAAATGGGCAATGATACGGAACAGAACAGATACACTTTTTCTTGGACATATATTAATTACCGCATGTTCTTTTGAAGTCTTTTGAAGTCTACCAACACATACATGGTTTGGCAATACCTCACTTCAATTAATTAATTGACTTAGAACTTCATATATTTCTGTTACAGTAATTCAAAAAACCCTCAAATCTAATTTGGTCTTCCAGACTAGCAATTTGGTCTTCCAGACTAGCAAGCATATATCTAGACAAGGTAAATTCATTCTCAGAATACACTTACGGCCTTGTCTGAATTAAGCAGAAATCTGTAATTTAGGAATCTAATAACTAAATAAAAGTAAATATGCCTGTAAAGAACCTAAAACTACCTTCGCCTACAGTGAGATTCTGACCAGTTAAGTCATGATTATGAAAAAAATAATGCAATGAGTAAGTAACTACACCATCCAGTTCTTGCGTAGATGCAGATGGATTAACAAAAAAGTGTTAAGCACAAGTCTTAAGAGGAGCAGCTGAGGGAGCTGGGGTTGTTCAGTCTGGAGAAGAGGAGGCTGAGGGGAGACCTCATCACTCCCTACAATTACCTGAAAGGGGGTTGCAGAGAGGTGGGTGTTGGTCTCTTCTCCCAGGAGACTAGCGACAGGAAAAGAGGAAATGGCCTCAAGTTGTGCCAGGGGAGGTTCAGGCCGGATATGAGGAAAAATTTCTTTACTGAGAGAGTGGTGAAACACTGGAATAAGCTGCCCAGGGAAGTGGTGGAGTCACCATCACTGGAGGTGTTCAAGGAACATGTGGACAAGGCATTGTGGGACATGGTTTAGTGGGCATGGTGGTGTTAGTTGATGGTTGGACTTGATGATCTTACAGGTCTTTTCCAACCTTAGTGATTCTGTGATTCTATTTTTTTACTACAGCTTGTTATGTCTAGGAAATGTTTTAAAAGTATGACCTTGCTGGTATAAGCAGAGCTTCTCAGGAGTCTGAAATAGGTTATAAACCTATGATGTACTCCCTGTTTATAAATTAGACATGTCCAAGTAGGAAGATAAGACAATTAATAGTGGCTAGACAGGAAGAGAGAAGGACTCAGAGTACCTGGACTGTAGATGAAATTGAGCACTGATGAACACGACAACGTGCATCAGAAGCAACCAGAACTTGTCACACACATTACTGATGTCTACACTGACTGCAGCCAGCCAACCAAGAGACTCTATCATCAGCCTGGTGAAAGTTTCCAGCATACAAAATTGGATTAAAAGATAAAACTCAAAGCATTACTGAGTGTAAAGAGCTGAGGGAAAACAACAAGGAAAGCTTTTAAAGGCACTGATACCCACAAAGGTAAAAGAGAGTCCATGAAGTGCCAAGGCAGGGAAAAGCCAGACTCTGGTTCCAAAGAAAATTCTTTAGGGAATGTATGACAGAAAGATACAAAATAATCCTTAATTCAAAATGAAATGCAATAAATTCTAGACTAAAAAGGAAATACTTTTTCCCACGTACTGCAGAATCAGTTTATGGAAAGAACTATCACAAGATATTATGGATCATAACTGCTTCCAAGGATGCCAGTGTAAATGGATGATGAGCACACCTCAAATTCGATTATGAGATCACAGAAAACACTCAGAAATCCCTGTGCTTAAGGATATGTTTCCAACATAGTAAACAAGGTAAACAAACCTTAATTTTCTCCTCAGAAGGAAGTGCTAACAAGCATGCAAGTCAGAGCACTTTATCCCTCTGTAATACACAATGATTTTGTACATAAGCAACTACTAGGAGATGTAGTATGATACTGACTTTGCCCAAGTATTATACACAAAAAGTGCCAAGTGCTCATTATATGAGAATAAACGATGACTTCATGTGTTTGAATGGCGAGATGATTATTGCACAGTAATCATCTTAACCATTTTACTGAAGGCTTTCTAAATTTACTTGACAAGAAGCATGGAATGCATAGTACTTTGACAGGCAAGCCTAAAAAATTTCAACATTAAATCCAGACTCCACCTTCAGTGTGTGTATTTCTCAGCAGAAGCTCTTTTTGGTATACTAAATCAGCAGCAGGAAGCTCTGACAGATTGTACTGGCTAGAGGATACACTCCCTGAAAGACCCCAGGGACTGCTCTTACTAAATTACGCCACAGAATTTAGCAATCCTAAAGATGGAGAGTCAGGAAAAAAAGCAAACCCAAAAAGTTTATCCAAGTTCTCCTCAGCAGTGGCCACCTAAATTCAAGTGATGCAACAACAGCATGCTCCCTGCCACATCTGGGAACTCTGGAAGTGATGCAAGACAGAAAACAGAAGCACATGTTGTGCTGTACCCCTAATAGTGAAAAAATAAGTGGTGAAAAGTTTTGGTGGTAGAAATAATATTTGTATTAGACCAAAACACTTTTAACATCTAAAATTTCAAATGTACAACTACTTTCTTAGCTGAACTAGATAAAAAACTCATACGATATATTTTTTCATACCACAAAACTGAGTAATAAAGATTACCCTTTGTTTTAAGTCATCACAAAAATGGAATGTTTCCATTTGTGGGCAGAACCAGGGAAAGGGGGGACCAACAGCAAACGGTTACGCTTACCAGGAGTCTAACTTTGGGGATCAGGAGCTTCCAAAGCCTCGTGACATACACCTACAAATAGTTTGAACATAACATCACACAAAAAATATTTTCTAAGTAATTAAGGTAGTAAATTCATGCAGGATCAGAGGACAGCAATTTCCAGAAGTTATTAGTGAATTTTAGTTGTTTCTTGAAAATCAGAATTTTTGTTCATTAAAACTGCATACATATGATGCAGTATAACTATGTTTTCATCATCATGAATTTTCAGATAAATAACATCCAGGAAATTGTGTGTTAGTGCCTGCATGGTATAATGTCTTAAGATAGACAGAAGGTAGCTCTAATCCTGCTTGTGTCGGTACAAGATCCCTGATGTAAAAAAGTCACTTCAGCAGAGCTAAAGAATCAACTAAAGCTAACGGAACTAATAAAGCATTTATTCACTGTCATGACCTGGGAAATTCCTCTGCAGAAAGAACCTTGACAAAGAA
This sequence comes from Gavia stellata, assembly GCF_030936135.1. Taxonomy (NCBI): domain Eukaryota; kingdom Metazoa; phylum Chordata; class Aves; order Gaviiformes; family Gaviidae; genus Gavia; species Gavia stellata. The sequence continues at coordinate 21,091,396 of NC_082595.1, forward strand.
CCTTGACAATAGATTAACAAAAATTAATAGAAGTATAAATAAAGCATGTTGGAAATACTACAAAAAATAGTTAAACACCACCAAAATACTATTTATCAGCTTATCAGCTTGTTTAATAATGGAGACCAGATATAGCCAATTTTACCTACATGACTAATCACTTTAAGGCTTAACAGGAGCAACAATTTAGGAGTATCTCTATTGGCTTAGTGTCCGAGAATCATGAGAGGTACAATATATACTTTTTAGCTTCAGACATTAAAGGAAGAAAAAATAAGCTTAGTACATCAACACTAACTCTTGGCATATATAGATAGTTACAGCATTTCATACAGCAAGTAAATCTAAAAACAGCACACAAAGAGTCTAGATTTAAAAACAGGCTGTATTTTTCTCATTTACTTGCTTAACTTAATCCTACTAGAAGATTGGTTGCTTGAAAACTGAGTGTTAAAATAATCTTTTAGAAAGCAAACACAGATAATATAAAGACAGTAATATTTTTGTCTGAGAAAGGTTCATGATTTTCAGCAAAAATTACAGGGCTAAAGGTGACCATAGATTTCAACTGAATAGTGACTCACCATGTCACTGTAATGAGCCCAAGGAATGCTATAATTATAATTAGTATTATAATGATGCACTGTTGTTATTTTTAAAATAATTCAGTAGAAGGTAAGCTTATCTAGTGCACTGAGGTCAACAATGAAAGCTAAACTGTTTGAAATCTCAGTTCTACTACTGATCTTGATATACTGAGCAAAACAGTTTACTCCAGAGACAGAGAAGTTAGCATAAAAAGGTTAGAATAGGCTCACATTTTTTCTCCTCTCCACTTCTATATCTGTAAAACAATGATCTACGTCACAATCTAATTGGATGCTGCTAAGTATTTAACAGTGAAAGGTTTTAAGATTGTACAGTGCTCAGTACACATGCAAAAGAATACCAAAATAGTTGAACTGGTTTTAACTATTGTCTGTTATGCTATGTCTGTTTGCCCAGACACTAGCATAAAATCCTGATTCCACTGAAGTCAACAGCAGAATTCTCATTTATTTCATTGCTGGCTGTGACTTCATCCCAGGACTTTGTTACTTGTCAAACACAGCTTTGCACCTTTGGACTTAAAATCCATATATACTACGTTCAGCAGCCTTTACCCTGCCTTTGAATGCCAAAGTAAAGACTCCTCTTGGTTCCTAATTCCTGAAACCCACATTTGTCACCGTGGAAGGCAGTGAAATGCAAACAAACTTCAAGAACACAGTATCCCTGACTTCAGCCCATGATCAACACAGGGAGAGAGTATGTGAAAGCGATTTAATTCCTTATTAGAAAAGTAAGTCCAACTACAGTTCAATTCAGCTTGCAAGAAAGCAGCTACGAAGAATTTCTGACATACGGCTGAACCAACAGTGTCTGGAAGAACTTGATCTCCTATTCCAAACCACTTTGCCTACTTTAAAAAAAAAAATAAAAATACTGTGACCAAAAGCCCAGACTGCATTCCAGAGGTCTAGGAATAGCTTGTTTTCCTATTTGCAGTAGGTAAATTTGAAGTCTGTGAGGCATTCCTCTGGTTTTTAAGGATGTCTCCAATTTCTCCTCAAAAATTCACTTTGCTTCTTTCTCCACATGTAAAACTTTGCTTTCCCTAGAACTACAAGCTTTCTTGTAAGAAATATTTTCAGAGTGAATTTTGAGAAAATGCAGTTGCTATACATGCCTTCTTTCTGGTACTGTCCCAGTCCTTGGTTTTGGTTCACACATTTTGGTACAATGTATTACACATATATTCTAAGTCGTTGAAGTTTGAGACTTACAGTTTTGTGTTATACACAGGCATAACAGTAAACCACATTTCACAGTACATAATTTTTTTTTCCCCTGTTGCATAAGGGATTTCTTTTAAACATAAGCTGAATACGGTAATTCCAACAAGTCTAAACTATAAAAAGGACAGGTTATAAGGTGTTTGAAATTACATCCTTAGGGCTCAATTTAGAAGATTCTCCTCACATTCTTTTGATCTGCATGCTTCGTTATTGAAACGTCTGCTAGAGTTCTTTTTCTTTCCTCATTAATGACTTCAGAGAAATACATGCTTGAACTCCTAAATATATTAAACTAATTTAAATTATCTTAAAACACCCAGTGACTGTTCATCAAACCAGAAAAAGCAGACTGTGCTTCTGGAAATAACACACTATTTAGTTAGTGAACTGCATACATAATCAATTAAAAAACAAACACATCTAAAGAATACCATCAATATGTATACTTTGAGTTTGTTAAAGTTGATAAAGCACCACAATAACCTAGAAATATAAAAATAAATTTTAAAACTCTTTAAAGTATTTAATATTTTTTAATTTTTCTTTTAAAAAATGTTTTCATGGCATACCATTTATGCTTTTTATTTCACAGGGGAAAAATAAGAGAAAAAAGCAAACATTTATGCACCTTTCACAGTTAAACAATTCAAATGTGCAATTCAGATCTACAAACTCAACAGTTTATGATAACATTTTAATTAAAGTCTGATATATCTAGGTTTGTTAACTTAATGAAAAACAAAAATTTAAGTACAGCATTTCCCTCTACAGGGATGAGTTCTATTACAGAATTTTGGAAAATTAAAACAAGATTTCAATTTTTAAAAAAATTATACACAGAACTGAAAAACCATCCTTAATGTAGCTATATTTTGTGCTGTAAAGAAAAAAGAGACAAAATTATTATGTTACTAAAACAGGTGTCCTAATTATAAACCAAATAAAAATTTGTATATTCAAATTGGGTGATTGACAGTGACAAGTCACTGCCAAAACCAACACAAAACTGATTGTTCACAATATTTGCATAGGCTAATACATGTTGAATCACAAGACAGATCAAACAACCTTATGCACACACTAGAACATATACATCTTGCAAGCAAAATCTACTGAGATAACTTGTCATAGTAGGAATATAAGCAAAATAACTCAGTACCATCTCAGGACCACTGAAAAAGCCTGTATTTTGAAAACATCCTATTTTCTGTGGTGCCAGCTGGTTTGTGAATTACACATCCTCAGCAGCCCAGCAGAACTTGTTCCATTGATCTTTTGGAAACTGGCATTCCTGCCAAACAGACCTTTTTGAGGCTTGTGTTTAGCCCCACATCCAAACAGCCTGTAGAAACTCTGCAGTCCTTGGTTCTACATGAAGCAAATCCACCTCTACCTTAGAGTAAAGCAACAATGATTTCAGAAAGCTGTGGATACTACTGTGAAACCAACAACATTACGCATTTCCAGGTCACTTCACTACCTTGAATCACAATGATGCTGAGCACATTCTTCCTGTTTCTAGGACTTAAATGTTCCTGTAATTGCCTGGTATTTCTTGACACTTTGAGTCCTTTGGCAGGACTCACTCACTGCTCAGTGCTATTTTTAGCAACTCCAGCAACAAATACCATAGGTACCTACCCTTATACACCATTTAATGATAAAAAGGCATAGCTGTTTGGAACCCCTGAGCTTAACACACTACTTTTGAACAGAGTGAAAGGTGGAGCAGTCACTGCTCATCTCCAGTTCTTTAAACACTACTTTGGGCTTAGCTTGTTCAAATGCCTCTGTCCTCTCTTGTCGGATCCAGGTTTATAGGTACACCTGATCATGTACAACGTAAGCAATGAGCAAACACTGTAAGCTCCGCTATGCACACTCACAGACAACAGGTTTGAGTGATGAAGGCCCTGGTTCTGCCCTTTCAGCTGACTAGAGGATACAGAAGTCTCTCTCTCTCTCCTTGGTACTTGCTGGCTAGGCAGCCTGTTGTCTTGAGATCAGTTACTGTTCTTCTGCAGGAAATGGCTGAATCATACATAGGTGCTTTTGAAATCTGCAGCCTGCCTTCCAGGGAAGATATATAAAGTTGGATTGGTGTAACACTCCACTTCCTTTCTGTAACAATCACCAATGGGGAGATACCATGAGTATCCTACCCACAGAGATGGTTTGCCCAAGTACCCCCTGCTCAGGAAGATGATAGGTGACTATACTGATACTGTTAGAGAGATGATGATCCTCTGCTGCCAATATTGACTTCACAACTGAACAAACTGGGGGGTAGGGGGTGGGGGGGTGTCAGGGAGGGAGGGGAGTGAGACACAAGGTTGAGAGAAAAGATAAAGAAAAAAGCCCCCACACAGGAGCCACAGTATGCCTATGTTATTGGGCCTAGGATGGTCACAAGCAGAACTGACTGGCAGGCCTTTTATAATCCTTATAGCCTGCTGCTTCTTAGCTTATAAGGAGCTTTTTCTTATAAGCAGACTTGTACATACATGGAGATAGAAACTGCTATAGTAGAGAGGCTTGTTTTCACAATTAAAACAATCTAGTTACACCAAAATGATTATCTCCTGCGGATACTTGTTCTTAAAGCGCAGCTTTTTTCCAGTTCAGCTTAACTCTTGATGCAGCACAAATGCACTTAACACTTAGCCAAGAAATATCCTAAGTATCTTCCTTGACAGAACTGAAGACAAAAACCCACAAGCACATGAAAAAATGCCCGATTTCAGATGTACAGGGCATGCAGCAGTTTCCTACTAAAACTAAAATTAGTCAGCTGGATGTTGAGAATATTGTGACTTTAAAAGTACCTTTCAAATTTTTTGCATTCTCTGTTCTGTAGCTTACTGCATGAGCTGCTGTAGTTCTTAGCACTGTTCTGTACTGTATGAGGCTCTGCAGTTTCACAGTTCCAAGTGCTTTATTTCTAATTGCGAAATAACACATAATGATAAAAACCAACCATATTTTAAAACAACATACTAAAGGGTAAAATTCAGGCTGCACTTCCAGCCATAACTATTTTTCCTACCTACTGATCACTTGAGTACTTAACTACAGCTCCTATGAATGCCAAAACGTTTTGTATGAAACTGACACACAGAGAATTGCATGCAAACAGCAATCATTTCATTTCACTAAATTCTAAATCAATTTAGAAAACAATTACAATAAATATCGTGCACAACAATTACAATTGACTTAAACTATACAGGATAGGTTTTTTTTTTGTTTTGGTTTTTCACCTCCAATAACTTAGGAGGGATGGGAGGAAGAGAAACAGGAAGGAACAGAAAAGCCAAGAGCTGACACTTGAATTTTATAATAGAGGCCCATATTACTACTTCAAATCTCTGTAACAAGTTTGACAATTAAAATAATATATTTTCAGAAGACAATCACTGTAGTTCTTAGTTTAACTGAATCTGAAACTAATTATTTACCTGAGTTGCATGACCACAGTCAAAACCAGCAATGGCTCCCCATAGCATATGTTAATGGTACAGTGGAAAAAGTAGTTTTGAGATCTTGTGCCAAGCATGCTAAAAGTCTCTAAAAATAAGGCTTTTGTAGCAAGCACCATCATGTTAAGAAACTAAAGATTTTAAGAACACATGCATACTGTTTTCTATACAGTTAGGAAAGTTTTCAAACTATTTTCAGTTACTATAACTGCATTATACTCTGTGTACCAGGAGGATGTTGAATCAGAAGAGCAACTACTTCTGACATGAGTCACTGGTATTTTAGAAGTTCATGAATATTATTAAGAGACACAAAGTTAGTAAAGCCACACCAAGTTCAATATGTCAAGCAACTTGACAACTATTATGCACAGAGCTTATAATCTACCCCTCTGAGCATCAAAAAGGAACTCTGACTTTGAACTGTACCTGTGGGAACAGAGACATTTAACAAGCCTTCCCACAGAATTTTGTATCTATCTACAACAGTACAGCCACCAAAGACTAGAAAGAAATGTGTGGCAATCACCAGCTTTTATCATCTCTTTGGTTTCATTCTTTTAGGCTGGAGCAATCTGTCCCCCACCCCGTTTAAAGCGAAAATAACAGACTATTCAAGTATTTTTTTAAATGCCATGATCTAAGTAAAAAGGAAACACGTAATCTTTTGTGTTAGAGACGCATTGCCCACAGTGTAATCTAACAAACTGAAAGTTATGCCTACTAAACTCTGCACCTTGAAGCCCACGTACACAACTCTCACAATATTCAGGACATGTTTTGTAACATTTGCTGAGAAGAATCTTCCTCTTTAAAAGACTGAAGCTGAAACTTGGCACACTTGGTCTTGTTTCAAGAAGGAAACTTTCTTTTGCCAGACTTGAAAAGGAGTGGATTTTAACATTTCCAGCTTGGAAGAGAAAAAAAGATTCTTTTTATGATCGCATAACTTAAAAAAACAAACACAGAAAACCAAGCAAACAGCAGCTTTATGTTTTAAAACTCCAGCATATCTTAATGAGGATGAATAGTTTGCTCATTTAAAGAAAATTAATTGAAAATGTTATGGGGTGCACATGAAGCATGACATTTTCAAGAAGGGAGCACAGCCAATGAAAGCAAAGAATGCTCATTTTAAATTGAGAATCATCTGCTAGTTTCCATAGCTACTTTTTAAACAATTGTAAGCTCTATCATTTCTTAGAACAACCTTGTTTACTATGAATAACTTTCAAATAGCTGTTCTTAGAAAAAGCTACTTGAAAGCATTTACGAAAAAGTACAATATTTAACAGTGGCTGTTGTTTTCAACTTATTTAAAAAGACAGATAGGTAGTGTTAAAATGTAAACCAACAGCAGGTAATACCTTTACCTTTTTCATAGTATTAATACTAGTAATACAGTGTAAGCCTTAGATACCTCAACCAGGATTCCAATCTTGCCACGTGCAACACTTCAAAAACACACAGCAAAGCAGAAATTACAGTGCAAGGATCATACAGGCCAAATACACACTGCAAGAAGTAGGAATGAAAGATGAGGAGCTCCAAGAGAAAAGAACAGACTTCCCAAAGTGAAAGAGGGGATGAGGAGGAAAAAAAACCAAACAGTTACCAGACCTCCCCCAGGTCATTTTTATAAATATATAATTTGTTTCGTTTTCAACAATGACAACACAGTACAAGTAAATATCAATTAAGTAGACAGCAGCTATAACATCTCATCTGCTATGAATAAGCTATGCATCATGTAGAAAAAACAGCTGCAGTTCATGTTACATGACAACACATGATAACACAACAACATCCTGCTAGCAGCTCTTCCAGGTACAGAGCAACCTAGATAGTGTGCAAATTAAAGGAACTCTAGGTCTGCGTCTGTACTTAGCAGGCCTTGTTATATCTTACCCTTGGATAAAGTTAAAGCACTCAGTACAGATGCTATATAGTGTTTACACAGTTACCTAGTTTCACTTCTTATTCCACCAAAGAATCCAGTAGGCTGAAGATTAACCCGTATGACATCTCCAAAAGGAGCTTTGCCTTAAAACATGCAAACATTCCAGGAAAAGCTGCATTCATAACAGTGAGCCCAGGACTTTCCCCTCACTTGGCTGAAGGACTCCACATGCAGGTGAAGTTAAGAGCACTAATAATAGCATAGCACTCAAGAAGAAATGACAATGTCCGTACAAAACAGTTCTCCCAAAATGTGTTAAGTGCCTGAAGGCAAAATGGCAGGAAGACTATGAAAAATGTGCCTATGTCCTCTTCCTTTAAGATCTTGACCAGCCAAAGCAGCCAGAAGTAAAACCTGCCCCCCCCTCCAAAAAAAAAAAAAAATGGCATCCCAGCTATGGGAACAGGAAGCTAGGAGGACTGTGTCTCCCTTCTCCAATGGGAACCTGAAAAAGGGGTGAAATACCATCCCTCCAAACAGACCAGCTATTACAGAAAGGACTGACAGACTGACTAGTCTGGAATCACCCCTGAATGATCTCCTTACCAGGAGCACTGCACACAGAATTAGCAGTCCCCCCTCCTCTCTTTCAATAATAGCAGAATTTGGCAATGAATGGGAGGAAAAATAAAAAAAAAAATTAAAAAAATCACTGAATTTATACACATCTTTCTTTTTACAACCTCATTCTCTTCATCACCTAAGTTCTCGCTAGAAGTGTTCCGAGTGTACAGCTGTGGGTTACATATCTTTCTAATCTGACTTCCAGAAGCACATCAAAAGACAATCCTGACGTGCAGAATTCCAATTTAGGAATTCACTGGATTTCTAAATAGTCCATCAAAAAAAATTTATAGATACAGCCCTCCAGGGTGCAACAGAAGGAAAATACTTCAGGATGCAAAATGTACCCTGCAGTGAAAAGCCACTGGAACAGTGAAAGGGGGGGATGAGGGGGAGTTGGCTTCTTGTTAAGGATCTGCATATGTGCAACAGCTGGAATTCCCAAACAGGCATTATATAACAACAACAAAAGCTGTTCAAAGCAGTAAGAAGGCACAGCTGGGACTGTGGTGACCAGCAGTTGTCCTCCACTTTAGAGCTTCAAGGTTCTAGTGCAGGAAGCAAGAGAGACACCAGAGCTTTTGTTCCAGTAAATAAATATATAGATATATAAATACATATTTCTGCTTCACCATAATTATTGACAGTGGCATCAATTCTACAACCATCCTTGTCCACCATGCAGAAACCAGAACAAAATCCATATCAAAGTAGTAACTAAGATCAGAGTATTCATCAGTTGTACAGGGTTTACATCCCATTGGTACCTTTTCCGGAAGCATATACAGGCTATAAAATGTACAAAGGTCTAAGGAAAGAGGTCTTCCAGTGTAAAACCTATACAAAGGTAAGTAAGTCTAACTTTATGCTTCCAAAAGTTGTCCCATTCTAAAAGTACTTTAAAAAGTACTTAAAACTAAAGGGATTCTAGACTCAGACATCACTGTCCAGAGATGATCACTGCAGATGATTACCAAAGCATTAACTTCACTTCAAGGTCATCTTGGAGTGTGGTTCAAAAAGTAGCTGAGCAGCATCCTGGGGGGGTGTGGAATCACAGTGAGACTTTTTCAAAAAAATGTAAATGTATTAAGACTGTAAATTTTCTAACTATGAAGCCAATGTAAAGACAGGAGTACTGCCTACAGCCTTTAAGTTTAGATCTTGGTTGACTGTTTCCTGTACCACAACTTTAATTAGACTAATTCTTAAGAACTTAACATACTTTGTGTTATAGAAATATTTTGGGATCATGTATATTACATAAAGGCATTTACTTTTTCTGTGCTATCATGACCTCAGCTATTGAAAGGACAAGGGGCAATGGTTTTAAAGAGGGACATAAGGAAGAAATTTTTGCAATGAGGGTGGTGAGACACTGGAAGAGGTTGCCCAGAGAAGTTGTGGATCCCTGGAAGAGTTCAAGGTCAGGTTGGACAAGGCTTTGAGCAACCTGGAAGATGTCCCAATCCAAACCATTCTGTGATTCTGTGAAAGTGCCAAATGACAGTACATTTGTCTCGTGCTCTAAAACTTGACACTTTTTGCTAACAGTTTGCACAAACAAGGTGCCAGAGAGGTTGACAGTTTCAGTGCATGTCTCAGAAAATGGTATAAACATAGGGGACTTCAGAGTTGTCAGAAACTGGAATAGAGAAAGCTGTGGAGGACACAGCTCCATTTAAAGCTTAATAGAACTACATTGATAGCACTTACAAGTACCATAGGAGAATTTTTAAATTGGTGACTGGGAAAGAAAGTATACAGCTCTGAATGATGCAGTCACACTTTTAGTGAAGTCAGCACACTCAAGAACAAAGCAAAAGTTGGTAACACTTAAACAGGTTAACAGTGAGAAACAGAACAAACTGTATGCTTCTTAAACAATATGCTCTTCAACAGAGGAGGCAACCAAACCAGAAGTACCTGGTGCTTCTACATGAAACATTACAAGTTCAAGAAATAGAATGGAGAAAGAATGACCAGCTTTATACAGACTTATTAGGAAGGAATCATTCCTACCTTGGGAAAGGAAGCTAATGGGAGAATTGGGAAAAATGGAATATCCTAGACATGAAACAGACCACCTGGTGGAGGAGTGATACCACTTCTCACAGAATAGCCTCTCAAATTAGATAAGCAAATTAACCATATCAATCACTAACAGAGCATCTCTGTGAACTGTAATTTCCATTCAAAGCAGAGGAAACACAGCATTAGTACTATATTACTAGCTGCCTAAGATGGTGACAGCTACCATACCACTGAAGCTACAAAGACAGGAAACAATAGTAATATGAAATCTCAATTACCCCCAAAAAACAGCACAACAGTAAACCACAATTTTTAGATGCTATTAACATCTTCATGGATCAGCTTATCAGGAGCCCAGAAGAAAAGAATAAAATCTTGTTTTGGCCTAACCTGTGTACAGCATCCAATTCAAATGTTACCACTGAAGATGCTGCAAGAGTGAGCAAAACTTAAGAGTTAACATCCTTGAAGAGGGACAAAAGTCAAAGATTCACTACAGCAGTTCATAGTTTCAAAACAGAAGAATGAACATAAAATGGAAGCTAGTTGAAAAAAGTTAGAGCTGAAAAACTGTCCATAAGTCTTTAATACGTTGCTTAATTGGTTCTAAAGGAACACACAGAGAAGAAAGGACAGAGAAGAAACTCTCAATTAATTATTCCCATCTGCATTCATCATGAAGCAGCTTAGAAAGGCTCCTATGCCTTTCTCTATGAGGTATTCTCAGGTTCTGTTTCAAATTGAAGGACAGAAGGTGACAGAACAGACAGTGAGTCAGGTAATTCTCACCCAAAACTTCTAAAAGTTAAGCAAGATTCTACCTGTCTATTATGTAGTACTCTGGGCAAAACAGAACCCAATAGAGAAGACTATAGTAACTTTCATTAAGAAAAAAATGGAATGGGGTTTTACTTGCCTTACCATAGATGTGGAACATGTTTTTGATAGTTTATTACAATCCATGCACAGTGCCTGATGAGGTGAATCAAACACAATGAGCTCTTGGAGACTGACTGGAATCTTGACTGAGCTGTTTTATCTCTCACTGTAATGAAGGTTTTCTGTGTTGGCTTCCTAACATAGCCGAGTTATGGCTGAATGATAGGGGAGGGGGTGGAAGACTTTCCTACACATACTTGTTTGATCCTTCCACCACACTAAAGATGGGATTAGTAGAGGAAATTGTACGACAGTAGAGCTAGGCAACAATTTCTCTGATATTACTGTAACACTGACCACTCTTTTCTTGCACCAAAGCTTTACTCAGGTAAGTAGTGTTATATACCCACATAAAACCATAAGCCAACTGGCTGTTGCCATCAAATGGATCAGCTTCCTCCTCCTGTCTGGAATAAGCTCTGGCTGGCTTGAGATCCCAGTTGGCTTCCTATAATTTAAGTCTCTGTATCAAAAAGAGATTCTATTTCTGAGAAACCTTTTCCTGTCAAAGATACTGATGAAAACACTGAACATTCTTCAACACCTGTTTGTGAGACCTTCACTTCACTAAGTGATAGCTCAAGTGTAGATAAGATGAGATGTTCATGCAAAGGTAGGCTACATCATCTCAGGAACATCAATAATCCAAAGTATAGGACACTGCAGCTGAGTCTCATGAATGTCTTGTGTGGCAGTGCAATGGTGATACTTCATATTTTCAAAATTCTGTCCAAGATATCTCTGCTTTTCTGGTGGATACAAGTCAACATACTGCTGAGAATTCACTGCATATGCACAGTACTTGACATGGCCAGATGCTATCTAGCTCCAGTCCATCAAAAGAAGTCTCTGCTGAACTCTCAACACAAGTAAACTGGATAGTTGCAGCCCCAAAGATTTCAAGCAAAGGAGGTGTGGTAAAAATCACAAATGTTCACATCCAAAAGGTCTTACAAACAAGTCGTGACAACAGACTGGACTTTGTCCACCAAAATACCAAAGGCTTCCCTCAAGGCAATTTGCCATAACAATCTGCGCACTCCTCATAGATCCTGTTAATTCACAATGGTATCAATCGACTAGCCTATTTTGTAATAAATTCATGTTTTTCTAACTTTCACTCTACACTTAAGTAAGGCCATGGTCTTTAGGCCCAGTTCTATTACAACCCAATTAACAGCAAGAATACTCAAACCAACAGAGGTAACTACAAATTATCTGTTAGCCTATAGACTAGCACTGAAGTGTGTACCAGCACTGTTCAAAAAGGACACCAGGACTGAGACTGGTATCATTGTCATCAAAAAATCATCTCCATGTTCTCCGCCAACACAAACAATCCCAGCCCTGAGGGAGGCCAGCCATTTCAACTAAACAGTGACTTCAACTCCCGCAGCCCGATGATTACATTCCCCTAGAATGATGAATGGAGGTGTTCTTGAGGGGTGACTCAGTGCCTGGCAGCACAGAGAGATGAGTAACTACCTTTGAACCAGTTTTTGTTCTAGCACACATACATCAATAGCACTGCCAAAGACTGGAGAATTGAGAATAGCTGCAGTATCAGAATCTCAATACACAGGTCTCAACCTACCAGTAGTTGATGCCAAAGATCCTTTATGTATGCCTAGTGCTGCTGCAGCAATTAAGTTAATCATGCCCTCAACTGACAGCTCAGAACCGCATTACTAGTCCCAAAATGCTTCTGACCTCCATTAGGAATAGTGTGAGGACACAAAGCCTTAGCGGTGAAAATGTAAACTCATATGCAGCCTCTATTTACATAAGGAGTCCCCTGTGCAGAACGCCCTGCCATAGTAAGAAAAAAGTAATTACTGTTTTAGAATTTCTAGGATTACATAATTAAATAGCTATCTATATGAATATGTTTAAGTTTGGGATCAAGAAGATCCAAGATAGCTGGTCTTCCTCAGAATAATTATTATAAAGTGCTTGCAGGAGAGAGTAAGAAAGAATGAGAGGAGTGTCATTTTTTTAATCCAGAACAAACTTTTTAAAAGCTTTAATAGCAAAGCAAGAAGAACCCTAACTCATTCACTATGAGAAAACTCAACAAAGAATTAACTTGGCTAACAGGTAAAAATGCATTCTGGAGAATAGCTGAGGGTGTATAAGCCAGACAACAGCTGAGAGGAACTGCACAGAGGGAGAGGTGCTGTGTCCCCTTTATCCTTGGTACAGACATACAGCTGGCTGCTAATTCATTGGATGTCAGGTGATTGGCTCTAGGCAAGAAGTCTAAGCAGAGAAGGGGTATTAACAGTCACCCACAACAGAAAGTATCTAAGGACAAGCACTCAAGCACTGCTCTCTACACACCCTTAGTTTTAGCTAGGCAATTTGCTGCTGCTTTACTGTCCCCATGCCTGACCTTACACATCAGCAGAGCACGCTGGGTTTACGAGGAGAGCTATACCAGACTAGCAATTCATGGGGGGAACAGGTGGGAGTGTGGGAACAGACAGACTGGGACACAGGATGGGACATGACACATCATGAGAAAGGCAAAATAAACATTCTGTTAGTTTTCCTTTTCAGTTATTAGTTACAGAGCTAGAAGTGTTAAGTCCCATTTTGGGAAAATGTTGTGTTAAGAGAGGGTGTTGTGCCCCCTCCCCCCTAACTGTACTGTGCTCTACAATAGAAGTTGAACAGGAGGATCCCAAATAATTTGGGATTGACTGTGACTGCAACTCATTTGTTTTTAATTTGTGTATTAGTAATCTGCCTACTGAAGCCATAAGAGAATACAAGAGAGCTCACGTGTATTGATTTGTGTCCATCTGTCATTTGAAGAAGAGGGGCTTCACTTCAGCATTCAATAGAAAGACAATTATACACAATGAACAAAATAGATGGTTCAAAAAAAATGTGCTGCCAATAAATGACATATTCCAGTGAATTCAAACAACCCTTTTCAAAATTCTGGCATTCTGCAATACGAAAATAAACCCTAAGCAGAAGGAAAAGCAAAGCTTGCCACCTACTGCCCAATGACATAATAGTATGTACTAGCATAGTCTGTTAAAAGGAGATAGACAATCTTGCCTTTGAAACTCATTTCCCTGACACAGAACATACAGAACTGCATCTTCAATTGTCTTTTTAATAAAACAGAAAACAAAGCCAATGCACAGAATATCCAAAAGCACTATTTTCCTTTAAACCAATTTTAAACTGCTTATAAAATCTCTGACAAGCCTGAAACATCATTTATCATAACATCCAAACTGACAAGGAATTCCTTTTAATATCCTCCAGTGATGCTATGGGCTTTAATAAAGTCTGTTCTCAGCTGCATCAGAAGCTTTCTGTATAGAGAGTACTTTAAATTAAAAAATTATTACAATAGATAAAGCCTATCAGAAAAGATTTTTTTTCTGTACACATGTCCAGAGGAGATATTTTTAAAGCTATAGATTGCATTAATAACAAAACAGGGCTGTAATGAAGGCTAGTTTATTGCAAATACTCCCTTTGTCCTGGAAAGTCCATGTCTCAACAGCAGAAACAATGATTCTTTTTGTTTTCAAGCACAGAGAAATTCTCTTCAATAATCACAATGCTTCAGTGAGCTATTAGTCTGGAGGTATGTATTTTCCTAACATACCACTTGTAAAGAGTCCTTTCTGAATAACAGTAGGTCCTTTGCGTAGTGTAGGAGGTTCCTTAACAAAGTCAAGTAGTTATGATTCAATTCCCTACATAACTTCTGAGCACAATAGGAGACTTATCTTCACATACAATGCTATCTATGCTCGACACTTCAAATTAATCAATAGTCCACCTTCTGGTCCTCCAACATCTCTTTCTAAGGCCCTGTGAGATAATTCAGGGAAAATTTGCTAAACAGAGAAATGGACAAGGATTTACTGCAGAGTCCCTCTAATAGACTACTGGCTGGTTACAAAGTCTTAATCAATATTTGAACAGTAACATCAGGAGAAGATCTGGCGTTCTCCAACTGCCTAGTGTTCTTCACCATGTACACTCATGTCTTAAATCTAGTCATAACAAAAAAAATCTGTTTCTCACCAGATACTGATGAACAGTAACAGCCAAACTTCAACATAAGAAGACATGAGTAATAAACCTCCTTGTTAGTGGTTAGATTAGCAACTGATTACACATTGTGTAAAACAATAGTTTTGGATTCCTGGGAGGAATTTATCAAAGTACAAAGATACATGTCATATGTAACCTTTATGGAGCTTAGGCAAAGTGGAAACTGCTTCTCAGTAGGAAAAAGTCTGCTTCTCAGTGAAGTATTCAGACCCTAGCACTGAAGAAGAAAATAAGTTTACTGGAGATGAAGTATGTGTCTCTTGGGGTTCCTAAATCATGAGCAGAACAGACTCTTCATAGATGAGAAATCAATGAGGCATTTGTAATTAATCAGACAGGCCCAAACCTGAAAATACGGCTGCCTTTGTCTAAGGCCAGCCCACATCATTCTCTGAATTAAGATTTTTGAAACATCTAGTTCTCTGCTACACTAGCAAAATGCTGAGATTAAGTAAATCCCCTGAAGAGGGATTCTTTGTGTCTTTGTTATCTATTTAACAAGGTTATTAAGAATGAATTCTCAATATAGACTGGAAGCGTTAAGGCAATACCAAAAGTTATACTAATACCCAGGACATACAAATCAGCTAATAGTTGCAGCTAATTTTATTTTTAAAGGGCTGAAGATCAATTATTAAGCAAGATTCCTGATACAAAGACCAAAGGCAGACACATCTACAGAGTAAGCCTTTCTCTAAGTTCAATATACCTAAAACAGAGGAAAATGTCCCTGCTTCAGCGATCATTACAACAGTAAACAAAAATACCTAGATTTTTCTACAGACAGAATACTGTTAAATCATATTTCTATACATGAAATCAGTAATAAACCATATTCTCACTTTGTTTTTCTTCCTTTGGAAGTTAAAGGTACAAATGTATTTTCATAATAGACATTAGTTTTCCAGATCAACCTACTGAGATGTATTCCCACAGCTCTAAAGAGGGAGGAATGAAAACGACATGAAAGTTATTCCCATTAGCTTATTGATCATACATTCTCCAAGGTAAATGGCTACTTGCAATGTTGGTTTTATTTCAGCCACATCCTACAATCACTACTGTGCAACAGTAGCTTCCTTAGAGGAACAAACTTTAAACCTAAGAGGGTAAAAAGTCTCTGTCAAGTATCAAATTGTTGCATAGTTGTTTTGGTATCACAAACACTTGCTAATAGAGCAACCTTTTTAAAAGTAAATGTTCTGAACGCCTAGAAAGACTTTCTGCCACATGACAAATGTTACGCCAAACCAAATTTTAACAATACAAATACGCCTTCCTAAAACTGAAAACATGCTGTTATGCTATCCATGAAAAGCTGTGCTCCTTCAGTCCCCAGCAAGCCACTGGAAAGATGTAAAGTTCTTCTGATTGTTTCCCGACATCTCCTGAAATAAATCCTTGATGATAAATGGTAAAAGTTTCAACAGTAGTACAATTTAAAAAAAAAGAAAAAAAACAAACCAAACCTGGAAAAGCCACATTGGAAGAGAACATACTAGTTTGCAACAAAGTAACAAATAACATTGAAACCTCCTCATTAAAGCCCTTGCTACACATCCTGATGCAAACACTGAATGGCAGGCACACTTTTTTTAAACTAGAAAAAGAAATTTTAAAAACACTATGGTTTGGAATGGTGGCTTATAGTCCTCTTTTCAACTAAGGTGAAAGCACCAGTATAGTTTTAGAAGTAATCTACTTTCCTGAAAAGCAGTGCCTCAAAAGCAGAGGCAATGATTTCTACACACAGGGAGTATGCCTAGATCATTATGTCTCTATTTTGCTGTATTAACATATATTAGCATAAACATATTCCAGTACCAAACAAAGAAAATAACCTGATGACAAGTTAATTAAAAGTCGAGTTTACCTTGTGGAGTGTGTTCAATTTGCTGGGATTGTGGGTGGGAAGGCTACACTGACATTCTCCAAAGGCATGTGCCTTACAGGACAATATGGATAATTGACCTGCATGAATGCTTTTCAAGTTGGTTAGGAAGAAATCAATAACCTGCAGGATAATAAGGTACACTACAGTTCCTTGCAGGTCTCTTGTTAAAAGTACTGTGCAAAGGTACCTCAGAATCCACCCCAAATAACTCACAATGGAAAATTAACTTATCTGATTCTCCCTGGAGCCACCTTGCATTAGTGAACCTGTAACAAGTACATCATGAGTTCATTACACATTAGAAGCCTATACTGAAGGGATACAGTCATCAGTTTAAAACTGCAGACAGACTGTCAGTTTTCCACCTCTGACACAAACCAGTGGACTCAAGAACTGCTGGAAAAAACTCATCTCTAACCACTGGAGTTAAATTGTGAAGTCTGAGAAGCATTAACACCCCGATGTTGCAAAGCACATGGATTTAGATGTTCTGTTCTTAGAATAAATCAAACAGCCATGGCACTGGGCTCTAGGAGAGCAGAACCTAGTAGCCCATGACTTACAGACAAAAGCTCTGAAGCCCAAGGTAATGGTCTATGGTTGTATCTTAACAGTGTAGTCATGGCTCACTTAAACAAGGATTTGTTCAGACTCCTCTACACACTCAATATCCTGAAGTACACACTTAAGGGTATCAGCCCTGAGCGCACATACAGTGCATGTGCCGAAGAACACAGATTAAACGCCAAGTTGCACCAAGAACAGAAAAAATCATATTTAAGAATATTAATATGGAATATTCCACTTAGAATAAAAAAACATTAATTTTCCAAGATATCATCACTGGAATTACAGTTCAGTGGCTTCCAGCTCCCCTGTGTAACCCAAGAGAAGATATGGTCTCTCCTCCTGAAGGAAGAAGGTAGTGTATGATACAAGTTCCTGGCTTTGAAGGTAAAGAGTATCACCAACAGAGAATGAAAACTGAACTACAACTTTCAGAAGTTAAGTCATCACAGACTTTCTAGTTTTAGCTTGCATTAAAGTTGTTTTGGTTTGTTTGCTTGGGTTTTGATTGACTTCTATGATGAGATGACTAGCTCAGTGCATGAGAGGAGCATGATGAATCTTTTTAACCCGGACTTTAGCAAGGCACTTGACACAGTTGTCTCCTTATGTAAAAACTGGTGAAATATGGATAACTGGATTATAAAGTGAGTGCAAAAACTGCCTGGCTGAATAGGTGGTATTTGTTGATACAAAATCCAACTCACAAGAGGTTAAGTGGGCAAGTATCTGCTTTCCTTAGAGATCAATACTGGGACCAATATTGTTCAACAACTTTATTAATAACCCAGTGAAGGGGGGAAAAAAATGCAGTCTCAGCAATTATACAGACAATTCCAATTTGGAGGATTTGAGGGATTTTGACAGGCTGGAGAAATGGGCTGACAAAATTCAAAGGCAAACACAAAGTCCTGTATCTGAGATACAGCAAATCTGTGCAATCATGCAGGTTTGGCACTGAAATGGCTGGAAAGCAGCCCTGCAAAAAGTGACCTGGGGGTCCTGGTGGAAAAGCTGAACGTGAGTCAGAGTGCCCCTACATGAAGAATGACAGTTAATATATTGGGCTGCATTAGCAACAGCATAGCCAAGCAGATCAAGGGAATGATTATTCCCTCTGTCTGGCACTTGTGAGGCTGCATCTCGAGTATTGTGTCCAGTTATGGTCTCCTCAAATCACAAAAGATACTGACACAGCAGAGCGAGTCCAGCAGAGGGCCACCAAGACTGTCAGGGACTGGAGCACGTAGCATAGGGGGAGAGACTGAGGGAGTTGATTTTGTTCAGGTCTAACAAAAGACAGCACAAGGGGATGATATTGCAATCTACAACTGCCTCTTGAGAATATATGGAGAAGACTGAGCCAGGCTTCTTAGAGACATACAGCAAAAAGCAAAGAGTAACAATCAATATGCAGCAATGGAAATTTCAACTAGTTAAGGAAAATTATTGGGTTTTTTCTCTGAGGGTGGTCAAACACTGCAACAGGAGCCCAGAGATATTGTGATATCTCCAACCTTGCAGCCCCAAAAATCTTCAAAGCTCAACCACACAAAGCCCTGAGCAACCTGTTATAAATGATCCTCCTTTTAGCAGAGGGTTGGACCAGATTGGCTCTACTTACAACTTGAATTTTCCTATGCTTCACACCAACACTACACCAAAGTCCTTGCTTTCCTTAAAAAAGTTTCCTTTTTTTAAAAACAAAAAGTCAAGGTCTTTCTGGACAGAAGTCCAATCTTCTGTCAAGAAGTTTCCATAAAGTTTTTTTAAACAGACCTCACAGTTAAGTTCAAGTGCAGGGCTCTTCTAGCTAGAAAGTAGTGAAGTTTCACTTGCTCTGTACATCTTTAGTACAAAAAAAAAAATCTATCATAATGGTGATGAAGATGGATGTAATCCAGAAATATTTACGCTCACAGTAGCTATTAACCTTCAAAAAACATTTCTCTAATCTTTTAGACCATTGTCTGGTCAGTCATCACATAAACCAATATTAGAACCACACGTTCTAAAAAATAAATTATATACAGTCAAAGATACAGAAAAGAACTAGTATGCAGGACAAGAAATAGCTAAAAGAGCAGACTCCTCTATTTTGCAGTAAACCTCAGCCAAGAGTTTGTACAACACAAAGTCAATCTTTACAGATTATTTTACATATATATGTCAACCTATAACTTACATTCTAGATTATATAAAGAATATATTCCATTTTCAGTTACAACTGTCCTACATACCTGATTTCAGTAGAGTCACAACAGCATGAGCATTTCTTCTCTCAGTCAGGTTTTTTTCCAATCTAAATTCACACCAATCTCACATATATCTTTATTCAATTAGTAAAAATTGAGGAACTATTGGAAAAAATACTACATCCTTGAACATAAGGAAAAAACACTTTTACGACACAGGTTGATAGGTTCACTAAAATTAGCAGGTGATACACCTGCCTGTAATAGCATGGGACTAGACCCAGTGATGCAGGAATACAGGTTTGGAGGGGACCTCTTAGGAAACATTTCTAGGTGTGTCAGACACATCAGTAAGCCCAAATCTGTCACCTAAAGCCTGTGCATCCACCTCTCCTTTGATGAGCTTTGCTTTGCCCAATGCAAAAGCAAACTTTCAAATTTCACCAACAACTGCCTCCAAAGGAGGCTGGAAGGAGCAATGTTGTGACACTTCAGTGTATTATTGAGCTCCAGCTGGTTGATGCTGTATTCCTTCTGGTGACAATTTCCAGAATTGTACTAGAAAGTTCCCTTTAAAAAAATCATCTTCTGCCCCCACAGCTGGTAAATGCAGAAAATCAAGCTGTTGGAGCTATACTGTCACCAACAAGTGAGAGAATGAGATGTGAGAGAGACACCCGGAGTTACTGGAGAACTATCACAGGAATTCAGGACCACAAAGCACATCTGTTACTGAGATCAGAATTCCCAACAGGTTCCAATAAGAAGCAGATTTTTGTTTTTGAGACACCACTTGTTTTCAATTACAGCCATCTACATCTTCTGCTAACATTCTTCCAAGATGAGACCTTGTACCTGATAGTATCCATCTTCAGCCCAGGGCTACGACAGACTTTGCTAGCACTAAGTGCCTGTGCTCTAAATCCTGCATGTTCCAGGAAATTAATCTCTCTCCAGGTTTCCTTCTTTTCAGCACCATATTCTTCAAAAAAAAATCTCTGGGAAGAAATAAATTAATTTCCTGATGTCCTATATGTCATTACCACCATGATCCTAAGAAAACATGTAAGAACACATCTTGATGACTGACATTGGAAAAGTTGCATTCATATACAAAACAGAAAAAAATTGTCAGAGACGGCAAAACAGAAGCACCATAGAGACAAGCTTCCTCTAGGAGCTTATTTTCATGTGCCTGGTTGGGTTCTGCCCTGACTCTCACCAGTCCTTGACAGCTCTGCATAGCAGCAGTGTCTAGATCAGCATACCAACAGCACTGACAATGGATGATTCCACTCCTGCCATAGCCTTCCCTATGTTTCTAGGCATGGGAACAGAAAAAAGCCATTCCAAAAATATATGGGCAGCCTCACACAACATACAAGATCACAAGACATTCAAAGAGGAACTGAAGCAGGGACTAGCCGATTTGCTCTGCGCCAATGCTAGAGACCTGACCTCAGAAGGATCTTTTAGTCCCATAAATTGTCCTAATAGTCTACATGAAAACTACTGCTAGCACTCATTTCAACAGTTGTATCTAAACATCCAGCTTCTTCTAGTGCATTTTATATGACTGCTTTGGTTTGTGAAACAGCCCATTTCCTTTCCGTCTCCCGCTCTTATGTCTTGCTCCTGGCTGTAGGCTGGCCTTCTCATGACTCCAAAGACTCAGTTTTCCATTTTCCCACTCTATTATTAAGCTGGCTGAAATAAATTTATCTTTATGTGATCTCAAAGACTAACAGTCCTATCTACCTGAAAAGGTCTCTTTACGCCTAGGAGAAAATCCTCAGGTTGAGAAGGGTCACGTGAACAACAAAGCCCACCTGGGTTAACACTGTTTATGGAAGCATGCAGAGGCACTTTGGATAGCTGATAACAGATGACTGGTTTTGTTAGTCTGAAGTTGCTTCCTCTACATCTGGGATGTTTCATACAAGCAAGAACAGAGATTCTGATGAAGCATGACATGCTGTAGGTACCCTCTAGAAACACTTTGAGCATCATAGCCTGGCAACTGCCATAGTAGCATTGAAGAATACCAGTTTATTATTTTCTCTTTTCATACAAGAGGAACCCTTTATCCCTGGACTCTGCTTTTCCAGGAATAATGGAAAACAAGTCTTCTCTAGAGGCGCCTGCAAGCCTTCTAAGCAAAGTTTCAGAGCGTTTGGAAGATAGATTTTTTTCAGGCAAGAACAAACTGCATTCTTTTCTTTTTTTCTTTTTTTTTGAAGTATATTTTACTACCCAATTTGGACAACTGGCCTTTCTCACAACAGGAAGAATTCCTTGAGAATGCTTTTGTGTGGGGGAATGAAGAAAGAAAGAGAAAAGCACACAGTACACTCTACAGGAATCAGTACTGATAAGACAGGAATTGTCTGGCCTCTTTGCACTGATTTGCTGTGCTGCACTGCACTTTGTGGGGCTAAGCAGAGAAGCCAGGTGCTGAGGATTAGCAGCCCTGCTAGTCTGTATGGGAGGGAGCAGAAAAAAGCCTGCTGATTTTACTGGTAATTTCCCCTTCATATTAGTCACTTCAAAAACCCTTGCTTCACTGATAGTAATGAAACTGGGCTCAGACTACTACAAAATATTAAAATTGGGTAGCAATTTCTCTGTCCTTTAAGACTGTGGATGTATTTGTTCCTAAAGCCCACTCTGCCCCACCTTCTATCTTTCTCAAAGAACATGCTGGCTTAGGGTTTAGAACTCCAAGGGAAGCAAGGTAAATTCCTCTTCTTATTACACAAGACATGTAGGAACCCAGTTTTGCTTGTGGCTCCACAGTTAGACTAACTAGGACAACAGTAAAAAGAATTGGAAGGGTTTAGGAGGAAAGAACTTGATCAAGAGGTTACCAGACAACACCAAATATCACTGGCAGTGCCCAGAGATCTCTATTCTCAGATGCACCTTTGGAGAGGGGTGGCAGGATGTACTTTGTTGTCAGGAGTGTGTAACTACTCAGGTGCAGACTTTTATAATCACACACCACCCTTCCAGGTTAATTTTTAAAGCGACATGTTGAAATTCAATGCTAGACTCTGTTCTAGGCTAAACACAAGAAGTCACTAGTGTAAATTAAAAATAACTGCTCTGAAATTAGTACAGCATTGTCATTCTAAGGAAAATCAAGTTGACTGGTATTAAGGGATATTCTGTTCAGGTGAGGAGATCTGGCTCATAAGTAATAGAAGTTTAAAAATCCACTGAAGTCTGACAGTTAAAATAAAAAGCTCTTAAAAAAATTTGTGTAAGTTCCCAAGTATGATTATTTGAAAACACTTGCAAGGAACAATGTTTTATAACTCTAACATACAGAACTTCTTTGAAAGCAAAGAAAACACTTACTGTGGTTGCATTTGCTGAGGTAACCCAACAGGAGGCTTCTGCTTGATGGTGAATGCCATCTGAGTCATAGGGCCAACCTTCGGTGGGACCTGTACCTTCTGAGAGAAGGTCTGCTGGGCAGCCTGCTGGGGTATGGGCCACGGGGGAACAACAGGACTCCGGCCTCCAGTGGAAGATGTGTCTTGCATGACTGTGTCCTCACAGGAATTACCTTTTGTTCCTGGTTTACACACACAAAGCTGAGGTCGCAGGCACATCCCTCCATTTTGGCATGGTGGTGCACAGTTAGCTAAGAAAAGACATTTTAAAAAGTACCTGTGAAACAAAGCATGAAGGAAAATGCAAACCCTCCCCGCAATGAAAAACGACATTAATTGCTACTGTTAACTAGAGTACAAGAGAGCAACATTAAGCTCCACAAAAGACAGTATATAAGTTGGTACAGCTTTTACTGCTTTGCTACATAAGACATGTGCAACATTTGACAACTTCGAAAAGTAAAACACTGGTGAGCTAAAACTAGGAAATGCACAAGTTAAATCAAGAAATATAGCAATGTTTCAAATCTTCCTGTTAGCAGCATTTATACTCTCCTTTCCTGCATCCTCCCTCCCTATACTTTAACCACCAAACTGCATCTGATGAAACAATATTATGCAGATTATAGTTTTACTACTGATCCAGGCTTGGATTCATTCTATTACTATTTAAAAATCATAGATCCTCCACAGGGACCTAGAAGGAATCCTTACAGTCACACTATAGATGACGAAAACAATGTGAAGAAGCATGAAGTGATTCAACCCTTCCCCCTCTAAAGCCCAAAATTCCCTCTGATATCACCACCATAATAATATAAAAAAGGAGATGTACAAACCACTGCTACAAAGACATAGCTACACCTAGGCATTGCATTCTTTGAAGAAACAGGCAGGTGCTTGTGATTATCCTGAACTAGCTTCTATATATTCTTTCTACCACCAGTGAAAAGGGATCAGATTCTTCAAAAGGCAATTCACTTTCAGGTATCTGGCATCAGATAGGATTAATTACATTGTGTTCCTCTATCCACTGACTATAGAGGGGGTCTGAATAATCAGTCTAGATTCAACACCCAGGTTGTAGACCTAGTTAAAATCAGGATCAATTCCATTCTGAATGAGCAAGAAACTTTAAGCAAATACCACCAAAAAAAAGAAAAAAGCAAAAGCAGTTCTTGATCATATGTATACATAACACTGCAAAGGTATGCCTAATTTGAGGATTTATTTTGGATGCTTAAACTTACAATGCTATTGTATTCAGAGAATGTTAAAATAACACAAAGATGGCAAAACAAATTAATTCTTATCCCGAGGATACAATTTAACAGCAAAATACAATTCTAATTAAACTACCTATCAAAATTATTTCTTTGTTAGTCCCATTAGAGATGGCATACAATGAAGAATTTACAAGAAGAATCACTGCTGAGCTCCAGTTTGCTCCATCAAACTAAACATACTTTTAATATTGTCAAAGATATTTTAACATAGACAAAATGATATGCCAGATCATAAAGTCTACAGGTTTTACTAAAATAGGTAAGATCATATCTTGAACCATAACAGGTGATTCTGCACCATATTCAGGTATATCCAATTGCACAATTATTTTATTTTAAAAACAGTCCACAGCCCTGGTCCAAATAAATTGGAGTACTTGGCACTTCAATCGTTTTAATACATATATTTATACATAAAAATAAACACACATGTAGACATATGAAATAACTTATTAGGATGGGACTGTGTTAGTTTGGAGGACTAATATGTCAGCTGATAATACTATCCAATACAGATGTATCATGTATACCACCTGTACATGACACTAGAATTGCCCTACAACTTTAGCTTGAGCTTTGCATGGGGTTCTTCCCACATATACTTCCCCCTTCCATATGTTGTTCAGCAACATATCTCCTTTTCAATACTACTTAGCTGAGCTAGCTTAATTGCATATTATGCATCTCCCTGGCAACAAAAGTAATTGAAAGTAATTGAAAGTAATGACTTCCTTACTTATATTTCTGTTTATTTTTGAGACTATATTTTGTCTTTGACTGCTGAAAGACTGAAGACCAGATTCACCGTAAACTTGAGAAGGGATTTACAACAAGCATATGTTGTAATATACAAGCCAACTCTTTCTTGCATCTTCCTTTAAGACCTAGATTTTGCTACAAACGGTAAAAATTTGCTTATATGGCCATGACTGAAATTAATTATATCTTTGGAAAATAGATTCAGGAGCCTTAAATTCTAATGAAGTTTCATTGGCTTTGGAGAGACTCTAAGACCAGAACAGTGACCCCATCATCCAGGCCATCTGTAGAAAATGGATAAGGATCACAGTGAAACAGTTTGGGCACAGTTTGGAGTGCTTTAGAAAAATATCATATAAAAATGTCTGTTAAAAAAATAAGTCAGGATTTTCAAAAGTCCCATTTTTACAACATTAAAAAAATTCATACTGAACAAATATTTCTTGAAATTTATGAACATGCATCTATAGTAACCTCCAGGCTTCCCAAAAAGTTATTTGAAAAACTAAAATCAAACACAGAAGGAAGCTAAGAAGACCACCCCAGAAGTCAATATAACAAATTATCCACTCTGCTAGGACACCGATCATTGTGTATCTCCTAACTCTCAAAAGTGAAATAACAATTTATACATGCACAAAAGACAATTCTGAGAAAACTGCAAGTCTCTTTTTCCTGTAAAGAACCAAAGCTGTGCTTCAGAAGCCTAAGAAAAATTAAGTTTCCACTTATCAAAGTGTACCTAATAAGGTTGCAATGAATTTAAAACCATGCAGCTGAAAACAGAACCTGTTTTGAAATGACCTTATCTTTTTTATCCAAACAGACTTGAAGATTCTTACTTCACCAAGAGCAATGTAAACCCTGAAAATTTCTCAGCTTTACATACACATAAAGCATACAAAGCTCTGCAGGACATACTATATTACTCTAGCTGGCCATATAATGAAACAAGCATCACCAGATCCAGCAAATATGTTATAAAAGACCCAGTTTGTCTCAAAAAATGTGAAAAGTGACAGCAGGCTGAAAAACTGATCCATTAGATCTTCACAGCAATGCACCCTTTGATTGAAGTTCATTAATGTTGTGTAATAGAAGATCACAAAATAGGATAAAAGATCATATTTTTAGGAAAGCATTAAAATGAACATTTTAATTGACATAATAACAGCAGTTTAGCTTTAAAAATGTTCAAGACAGCTGCAGAGTGCCAAATGTATGACCTAAGTATTTCATTTGAAGACAACAATAATGGCACATCTAACTGAAAACACCATTATTTTCCATAAAGCTAAGCTTCCAAAAATCAGAGCGTGGAAGTATTAAGTTTAAAACTGAAAAGCGGGCTAACATACTCCTGTTAAAGGCAACAGGTTTGGTGCTATTCAATTCAAGGAGGTCATGACTGCAAATTCAAAATGGAGCTTGGCAAAGATGCAAGTAACAAGACTAGCCTTAGTAAGTCAGATCAAAGATCCACTTAGTCCAGTCTCCTCTCTCCATTACTAAGGTGGATGCTTAAGGACAGGGGTAGGGACAGGATGAGAAGTAAAAGTTTGTACAACTACAGTCTTCCAGAACTAGAGGCTCAGCAATTTTCTGAGCAAGAGTGCTCATTTTGTGGTTAATAGCCCTCATTGTTTTTTTTCTGCCAGGAGTTCATTGATCCGCTTTTTGAACCTGCTAGTTTCAGCATCCAAAACCTGCTGTGCCAAGGAAGTTGGCCACGTTGGAATGCCAGGCATAGACAACCAACCTCCCCCCACTTACCAGAAGTGTGGTGAAGTACCATGGGGTTCTTTTGGGTTGGTTTTTGTGTCTTAAGACCATGCAATCTGTATCTACTGAAAATAACTCTAGGGAGCCACATTTGCTTTGGAAGTCCCTAAATCACCAAAAGCTGAAAGCATTTTCTGTGGCCATATCCCAACATGTTCATCCTTTTCATGCGTCTTTCCCTAATCAACTACTGCTCACCACCATCGCAGACAGAATACTGGGTTAGAGGGAAGCTTATCAGGCCTGGTATGGTTGTATTTACAACATTCTTTTAGAAAAGCAAGTATAAAATAATAACATTGCCATTAGGCTTAAACACACCCCTTCCAACACATCTGTATGTTGGTTTGGGACTGATCCATACACATGCACTTTTCAAGTCCATGTGTTCATGTTATTTTGCTTAAAGAGTATATAAATATTTGCAGGAGCAAGACCTAAAATATAAGGTTTATAACAGTTTTAAAATGTGTAAATACTTTAAAACATCTACATATACAGAATGTATTTCTGGTTTAATACATACTACATTAAGCGTAACTTATTATATTAAATTAGTAAGCATAAAATATAATATACTGAAGAATTTAGATAAAAATTGCTTTTTTGGACCTTAGAAAGAAAATACATGTATAACTGCACTTGTCAAAAAAACTTTTATATTAAATTCCTGATAATTCTTGAATTAAAATCATTAAGATCTGATTTCCATGCTAATTACTTTGATTTTACCTTGATTCACAATCACCTTCTTCCAACAGTAACACCTCATTTACAAGCTTATTTCCTATGTCTAGATTATGTGGAGAATTGAAATTCACAAAAATGTACTTTTCAGTGAGAAACTCACAATAAACAATTTAAATGTCCCATAAGTTTCCTGCACCCAAAAGTTTCTAATCTTTTAGCCTCAGCTCCACCTTCAAGCATCTCCTTCATCAAGCAACTACTGCTGGTTAGTACTTAAATGACCACAAAAATTTTTCAATGTCTTTCTTGAATTTCTAATACTTTGATACAATGATTACACTACAAGAGTGTTGTGAGTTTCATGTTATTTCTAGTAAGCCCATCCACTAGATTCTTCCTTTCTGTTTCCACATAAAATTTAACACTTTTTTTCTTCCTCTTAACCACATGTAGTCAAGCATCAGTTTAAGCAGAATGCACTAACTTATAACAAATTTCATCACAGCGCACATTGGCACAGTATATATAAACTTCTCTCATAGGAATGTGTAAATTCTGTCAGGTAAAATACATGCTAGAGGGCAAATAATAGAAAATACAGTAATTGGAAGAAGGACTAGAACTGTGGGGCTTTTTCAGATTCCAGCATAAAATGGTCAAGAAATGATGCATGCAGCAAGTTTACAGAAATGGGAAAAAAACGACACAGTGACATGAATACATCTGTGCTAGAGCAGAAATTTCAAGTTCCTTTACATGCAATGTAGGAATACTGTTAAGGGCATAGCAAATACTGTCTGTCTTATTTCATTACTTTAAGATTTCTATTCCTCAAGCACACAAGGAAACCAAACCAAAGCTCATCTTGGTTGAGTGCGCATCCTAAACAAAAAGTTGTGATACAAAGGCACCTTTAAGTCCTGCTGTGTTGAAAGACAGCATGATGACCCCCCCACTGATTCCAAAAGCAAAGCAGTGAAGCACTCTCTCTGGAGAGAAACAGGCTGTGGGTTCTGAAAGGAAAGAGGCATATTCCAGTTTCCTTCAGAGAAATCTGAATATGGTGCCGACATCCTGGAGAAGGGCAGTTTATAATACCCCATTCTCTGAATTCCCTTATTGATTAGCTCACCATTTATTTTTACCCTTTTATTCTGGATACCATTTTGAGTCTTTTAAGTCACTGTAAGCATTACAGCGGAGACTAGAAACTCAAAAGCTAATTGAAGGAACACTTGGTGCTCACCATCTAATGCTTTTCTGGGGATCTAGTTCTCCATCTGAGTATCTCTCCCCAAACAGTTTTCAGAAGTTGAATTTTACCAGAAATATATCCAACAATTCTACAGAGTCACTGAGGATGGGGGACAGAGGAATTTGTGACCAAGGGTGAGACAACCATATTGTGAGACCATTCTATTAAAAAAATTGCAATTACTTAAACAATCAGAAGAAATGGCATTAACTGCAGAAAACCTGTATGACCTCTGCACTACTAATGGAGGAAGTATTATGACCATCTGTGTCTTCCTACACAGGAACTTTGCTTTTGTCATAACTACATGGTCTTAGGGAATTCTTTCCCTAAATATACTTCAAATAAAAGCATGCGTCACTGTTGGAATTCTTCACTGGTCCACTTCAAAACATCTGAAGCATTCCCACACTGGCACGGATGGACATAAACGTGACCCCCAAGAAAGGAGGGAAACAAAAACCAATACTTTTGGCATACATATTTATTTTAAAACAAACAAAAATCACAGAGGTTTCTCTCCTAACCTAATGACAACATAAGGTACTTTATTAAGATTAATTTCTATGTATCTTCACAGTATTATCTCAAAATCCTAAGATTTATCAGAATTTAATAGCAGCTATACTCAAATACTTCAAAAGCCTAACTTCAGCAAAAGGACACATTTTTTCAGTCCTAAGAATATAACATGCTGTTTGATACTTGGCATTTTCATTAATGTTGTCTTTACTGGAGTTTATATAGTATAAATACTTAAATTAGACTGTACAATCTGGGAAACATTTTAAAGTATTTAATTATATGAGACCATAATTACACATATTCTGACAGTACAAACATTTCACATACTATAGATCCTTCTATCATTTCAATATCAAAAAAATCTTTCACTACAGAATGGACTAAGCCAAGGAAACCAGCAGATTCACATGTTACACACTGTTCTTGCTTCCTGGAGTGGTTAACACTCCAGTCTGCAATCCTTTTAATTCTCTTAACCTTTCTCATTACAGTGCTTATTCATTTTGTTACAAAATACTTTGTAAGGCATACCCAAGAAACTGAAAACCTAAAAGAAACTCAATAAAGAGAAAATGGAAAATTTTTAACTAGAGGGAGCATTCAGACAGCTGAAGTGTTACAGAAAAGAAATACCACAGAAAAGGCTATTAATCATAATAGAGTAATTAAAATGCTAAGAACAATAAAGTTTTTCCTAAACCCAACCAACTCTCAATAACAGTTCACCATTTAGTTGAGCTTCTCCAGAAATCCAGGCCTAAACTGCCATCTAGAGATAATAAAACTGATTTGAATTATGAAAAAACAAGTCTTGCCAAAAGACACAAAACAATCCCCCCTTATCAGGAAGCAGCTCTCCAAAACTCTAGGTTTATGCAGGGATTACTATCTGCATTTCACAAAAAAGAACATGGCTGAGCAGAACTATTTTTAGCTTTGTATTTAAAAGAACATCTTGCCTTGCTAACATGTAAAATCCTCGTTCCCCTTCTGTGTGCAATCAGAAATGCAGAGACATGCTAAAGCTTCGCTTTCTTTCTGTAGTTAATGAAGAGGATCTGTTTTCTAGGAATAAATTAGGCTACCCAAGTCAAGTACTGGTGCTGTTAAAGGCAGAACAAAAAAAACTAAAGCAAAAACCCCAAACCCAACCCAGTATCAGTCCATGTTAGGTACAGAACACAGACTCACTTGACAACCAGAACCACCCATAATCTGCTAGCACCCAGTACTGCAGTATTTGAACAGGGAGCCAGCTGAGGAAGGTGTGTGCCCCTCTCCATCTACCTTCTAGTAACCCCGTAGCTCCCAGGCAATTCAAGCTTGCTTTAAGGCAGGATCAGTTGGCATAAGCAGCCCTTTACGTTGGAAGCTGCAAAGAAGGATATCATTAGAGGTTCCTGCACCCAACTTCTCCTCAAGGCCCCCGAAGAGTGCAGAACCCCACCCCTCACTACAGCCTTGCTTTCCCAAAGGCCAGGAGGTTCGCTGATCCTGTACGCACAGCCGTTTTGTCCTGCTCTTTCGCTGTGCTGGAGAGGAAGGAGAGGGGAGCATGCCCTGCTTCCAGCTATTCCTTTCCCCACGCTCAGGAAGAACGGCCATACAGAAGAGAGGTGGAAGACTAGTATTGTAAGTATCGAAGTATCACTTCACTGTCAACATGCCATTTTGTTCCTGCACACGTGCAGAACTAGGAGAACACTGTGCAATCGCTGGATGAACCACACCTCCCCCCATCACCTACACAGCATTCTACACCACTTCCACGTTACACATTGAAAACAAATAGCCAACAAATCTGAAAGGGAAAAAAAAGAAAAAAATGGAGTTTTCCGGGTTCTTTCTGATACTATATTAACAGAGGTAGTGTTCAGGACTTTTTTATCAACTGTAGATTTACCACAGCTTTACTACATGCTTCTTTTGTTAACACTGCTGCAGTGAGCTGAATGAGTTCACTTTCAATCTGTTGTCTGCTTCAGTACAGGAGCACAACATCTTGAGAAGTGTCTTTTAAAGTTCTTTTTTTATTTGTTTGTTTTAAATCTATACACACATAGTATTTGTATGAAATAGAGATTATGTATCATTATAACCTTACTTGTTTCCAGTAAACTCCCAAATGGCTCACAAAGACAAGGCTGGGTAGGTTTCTCCTCATACTAATTGTGGACTTATGTTTCCTCACCAAAACACGGCAACGCCACACGGCATGGTCATGTCTGTATGGCAGGAAGCAGCTAACAGCTCCCCATCTTCTCACAGCTCTTACTGCCTCCTCTCACGGGAGGGAGGCTGGCTGCCATCAATGACCAGGAGATGGACACTGTGCTCAAAGTCTCTGTTACTGCTTTGGCTCAGATCAGGATTCTCTCTTGAAGCGTATCTTATCAATTGCACTCACTGACGTTTGGTTTGCATTGTGGGGCCATCTTAAGGCACATCTTTTAGATGCAGAGAAAAAAAATTAAATAAAAAAACTAAACCCAAAACGTGAACACTCCAAGAATGCACCTAATATATTTCAGCCTCATATTGGCATTCATTCCATGAGACCAGACTACACCTAGTCCAAAATAAAACACCAAGCCCTGAAACATGCATACCATGGGCCTCAGGTCATCAAAACCAAAGGCTTTAGTCTCTAGATCTGCTCCCGTTACTCCACACTGCTTGCTAATGTAGACAAAGCCAAAGCTTACAAGAATCTGGATCCCCCCTTCCCAAGGACAGTAAGCAAAAATAAAGCAGAGTGGAACTACCACTGAGGGCTTAGCAAGAGCTTTCCCACTAAAAAAAGCTAATCTATTCCTTGTATATGAAATTTAAAAGTTTTATTTACATATTACAGTAGCAAGCACAGCAGAGGCAAAACCAGGCTACTCAAGTAATGCCTTTCAGTTTTTCAATTTTGAAGTGTTTAAAAGCAACGTCAAAGAATAGATTAAAAATTACTAATGTATAGGTCAATTTCATGAGGTCAAAGTAGCTATGTCTCTTTAAAATTGAGACATGTAATTTCGATTTAGACATAATTTGAAGGAGATTGATACCGCTTTTACTGAGATGATGATCTTAGAATGAGAAGAAACAACATTTGGGGAGAGTATGTTATAGTTAGGCTTTGTATATACAATGTAAATAAACAGAACTTGGTAAAACTCAAAGCCACAAAACTGATTAAGCACAAGCCTCTGGAATCATTTATGACCAGAAAACCTCCACGAAGCACAGCTGCAAACATTTGAAGTACTCAGTTCCAGAAGTACAGCTCTCCTGCATACCACCATTTCTAAGAGCTGAACTGAAGACAGAGAAAGAGGAGATTCTGAGCAACTACTATTAAAATATTGGGTAGTAGAGAGTTTTATATCTAAACTGGGGGACCCACATATGGTTCTAAGCTTCCAGGGCTGAATCCTAATCCTGTATCAGAACAAGACCTAAGCATGCAACCTTTCCCTCACTTCCCCTGAGAAAATTCAGGAGCACAAGCTAGAAGCAACACTACTGGTCACATTGTGAAGTGCCCTTCTCCTGAAGGAGACACAAAGCTGTAGCGTGCTAACTCAGCAAGAGTGAGAAGTATAGCTCTGGAGGTTTAGGGATCGGACAGCTCAAACTGAACAGCAATACACAAGCAGAGGCCATGCAGTTTTGGGAACTGAACAAAGCAGACCTTCCTCTGGGCAAGTATTAAGACAACTTTCTAGTCACCTTCTTGTCCAGCAGGAAGACTCTGCTGTTGTTATTTTCTTATTCTGAAAAAGCAATTAAACCTTGTATATCTATAGTGTATTCATTTAATGTTGAGTCAGGAAGTCTTTCAGAAGAGAAGAGAATAAGCAAGATAATCTTTTAATGTAAAAAAGGCAACAGACTGTTTGTCTTGTTTTCTGATGAGCTTTCCAAGGTGCCTGAGCACACGACAGACAGGAAAGAACACCATGACCAAACTGAAAGAATCTAGTCCAGTTCCAACTCCAAAATCCTCACCTTATGCCCAGCGGTGGAACACATGTATGCACACATACAACACTGAGAAGCTGACAAAGACACAAGATCCTTTTTCTCTTAACTGACAAGGATGATGTACCTGGGTTCTACACCTACACAGACAGTAATTTCTCTCCCTGTAAGAAATTTACTCTAAGCATAATCCTGTGAAATGAACTTCCTCACTTGTTTGCCCTATGAGCCTTCCTTACACCTCTGCAACAAGGAGCTCATATTTCAGTACTCCCTTAACAGCCAACTCTCTCCTTCCCACTAGCATTTGTTAATTCTCATTGTTATGTTAGTGAAAGTTAGAATTCCTCCAGGCAATGCTATTTTTTAAACTATCCAGTTCACATTGAGAACACTCACAAACAATTTATATTAATACACCAGACAAAACATATTATTATACATTTTAGAAGGGGTCTACTATTACAATAAGTTGGTTATGATGTTTTGGGTTTTTTTAACATACCACATCCTGCATACACTAGGTAATTTATTTCTTGACTTCCCAACATAAAGAACAGCTCCTTGTAATCATTAAGAAAAAGAAAACAAAACCAGAAGAAACAAAAGAGCATATTTTGTAGGAAGTAATATTAACCTACAGAATTTCAGTAGCAAGTAACAAAGTAGGACATAACAGGTTTCAATACGATAAACATGCAGCTGAGAGGCAGGAACTCCTAATTTCCAGCTTAGGCCTTCCAGTCAGTTGTTATAACTTGTCCAAGGCCACATTTAACCTATGGTTCAGTTTCCATAAATTAAATAAATAACAAAAAAAACACACTCTAGGCTTTACTTGCCTTACAGCCATGTTATAGAGCTAATTAATGTTTGTATAATGCTCTGGTAATGCAACAAGTACTAACAAAATATGATGTCTCCAGCCTTGGTGGTATCTTATTATTGCGCTTACACAGATTATAACCTATGATAACTATGACTAGAAGACAATCTTTGCCATAAACCCTTTCACATGCTTATAACATTCCATGGTGTTTATTGCTGTGGTTGAATTTTTCCCACCTTTGTCTTTACCCAAAGGTAGATGTTCTGAATGCTTCAAAAAGGTTGTTTTCGATTGTTAGAAGTAGTTCTCCCAGTGTAAAGTAACTCTGAATACTTTTAACACTGAGCTTTACGATTTCATCTTTTTAATTAGAATGATGGAGTTCTTCATAAGCGAAGTTACACCAAGTTTGAAAAAAGTTCTTAAGATAAAACTTTACAATGTAAAACTGAAGTATTAGGCACAGAGGGGGGAAAACCTATATACCTAAAATCATATACAGTAGAAGTTCTCATACAGGTAGGTAACAGGAACACAGAACCACACCTTCTGAGGACAGACTGTAAGGCTTCCAAGAGAACATGAATACTGTAAACACAACAGACAGTTCAGCTTCAAACTAAAATTTAGAAAAAGGACTTGGAAAGTCCACTTGCCTCCTCCATACAGATGCTGCCCTCTGACCTGCACAGAAATATTTCAAATACCCCTTGTTGCTGCTACCGAAGGAAACATGATACAGCTGCCACTGCTCCCAACCAGACTGCCACCCGCCTGGGATGAAGTCACCTAAGGGAACGGCAGCCTCAGCCATAGCCCCACACACAAGAAAGTAAAGCTAGCAAAAGCATCATGCAAGAGAGATGGAGAGGGGAAGATTAACAAAGCCTGGGCTGCAAGACCTCTTCCCTTCAACCCCTCCTCTTTCTGTAGGTTACAGGCAGGCTTATTCACACAGGTGCAGCAGAACAGAAACACATGGTGCTTGTTCCAGCCTGGGATTACACCTGAGCTAATAAGCCTCACTGATCAGAGCTGGCTCTCAGCACTCTGGTTATGGAAGCACAATGCAGACAAATGGAAGTTGGCTCTGGAAAGAGCCAGTATGGGTCTGGGGTTTATTAGCTCAGGCTTTGCACCATGCAAAAGAATATAAACTGGCCCTAGAGGCCAAATAGCTTATTAAAGTGATACTGAGCCTGAGCTAATAAACCCTGACAGATCAAAACTGACTCTGCATGAAGTCAGCTCAGGTGTGCCTGCATCTGTGGCACAATTAATCCACAACTGCAATAATCCACTCAAAACCAACTAAGCCCACTATCTGAATTTAAAAGTCACTTTTTACAGGAAACAAAGGGGTTAACTTTTGCTCAGTTATAGGGTTTCTGTTCTTCTGAAAGGAACATCTGGAGGTTGAGGAAAAGAAGATATCTGACTTTTATGACTGTGAGACTAATCTTCCACAGCTAAATCAAGTCAATTCTATCTCATGATATGCCTAAGTTATAAAACAAGACAACTTCAGTACATTTAAGTCCTTCCCTTGGCTTGCCAAGGGAGGGTAAAACTGAGAAGACCCCAAGCCAAGTGTATTATACCACTGCTGAGAGGTATCAGTAGCATCAGAGAAGGCAGCAGGAATATTTAACGCAAAGGAGGGTCCAATATCAGAGACACAAGATGAGAACGAAAGGTCAAAGACAAAATCCCCCCATCTTTCTTTTAACTCTTTCTCTGCTACTCCATTCCTCCAATAACTATATGAATGAACCAAGTAATTAATGGATTTAAATTTAATTGCCTGACTTAGTCATTATGGAAGGCCCTAAAAATAGAAGGGAATGAAAGAAAAAAAAAAGACAACAAAGAGGAGAGAACAGTTGGATGATAATGGGAGAAGTTGAAAAGATAAAACTTAAAGGACAGAAAGCAAGGAAAATTACTTCATTTATAAACAACAGTTAAAAGAGATGGATTGAAGGTATCTGGAAATAAAGCTTACTAGAAGACAGAGAAAGAACCACGAAAAGGAAAATTGTTTGGGTTTTGTTCCAAATAGTTAAAATAAAATTGGTTGACAATACCATTGCAGTTGAAATACAGTTCTTGACTTTTAATCTCCTGAAATTATTAGGAGGGTTTTTTTCACTTGGATTAGTCCTTCAGCTAAGGTAAGTGTTTCTTAAGCTCTCCAATTAGCCTCAAAATACTATCTCAAACAACGTAAGCTGAAGGAAATCATTCTCGTAGTTGTAACGTGTTAAGCAAAAAAGATGACTAACCTAACACATCAGCATGTATTTTAAGCTGAAAAAGTTAATTTAGAAAACTACCTTAAAAACATGCCTAAATTAGTCAGGGAAATTGTGAAGTTTTATGAAGTTTTGTCTTTAACAGCCTACTGTAATAAAGTCTTTGCTTCTTAGCAACAGCTCCATGCAGGTCAAAGGTACTTGACCTTATCAAGGATTACAAATGCGATTGCTCCCTATTGTGAGAAATCCCACACAGGGACAAAAGCCACTACAAAAAACCCCAAACAGAGTTTGCATCATGAAAGCGTTGTTT
The DNA here is from genome assembly GCF_030936135.1 of Gavia stellata. Classification (NCBI taxonomy): domain Eukaryota; kingdom Metazoa; phylum Chordata; class Aves; order Gaviiformes; family Gaviidae; genus Gavia; species Gavia stellata. Next base: position 21,128,019 of record NC_082595.1, read on the forward strand.
CCTCCAACTCTGTGAGGGACAGAAGTCTGTCCTGCTGAACTAAAGCAATGTTCCAAGAACTGCCCAATTTTGCTGATACCTAAACAGGTTTCCTGAAGAGGAATGTCATTCCAGACTTCCATGACCTCATGGCAACATCACTCCAGTTTAGCCATTTGCAGTCATCCTGAATCCCGCCTAAATTAGCAAGGGTTCTTCCTGTTCCGCATTAGAAAGGACAACAGCTTGATTCAATCAGTGTTATTTTATGCACATATTTTGTGTTTCTAGACATCCCAGTAAAGGTACATCCCTGTACAGGAGCTTCTCCAAATCCACTTTTTTTGTCTTGTTCAATGCTTCAAAAATTCCGTGCCCTAAGCACGGGATAATCACGGGGGCTGCTGGTGAAGGGACAGTGATGGTAGATGGCAATTCCTTGCTCCCTACCTGTGCTCCTCTGGCAGGTTCTTTACCCTGTTAAGCCCCCCCTGTTCAAAAAACTCCCAAGACCCAAGCATTAATGGAGGACGGGAAGGGTTTTCCACAAAAATAACCTCTGCAAAGCTCTCTCCAAAAATGCCACTGTCTGTGCTGAGAATAAGCATAAGAAACACCTGCTGTTCATCCTTTAGCAAAGCTGAAGGTTAGCAAGCAGGGATTTGGGGATGAAAAGTGGAGCGTCATGACTGCTGCGCCCCACGACACCGTGGGAGAAGGGCGCGAGGAAGTGCGCTGGTTAACCGCGCCAATGCGGCGCGGGTGGGATCTGTAGCTCAGCCAGCACCTCTTCGCCCACAGCCGACGTCATGTCAGCATCCACGGCCTCTCAGGTGCCCGTGCGGTCCCCACAGGTCCCCCCGACACTGACTGCAGTGGCGTCCCCACACACCCGCCCCCCCCCGACGCACGCGGCTACTCACGTTTGATGCACCTCTGGGAGCCCGTGGCCTTGCTCCAGCCATGGCAGCACTGCCCCCCGCAGACATTGGCCCTGCGGGAACAGCAAAGAGGGACGAGGGTCCAGCGGGGCCCGCCGCGGCGGCCGGCCCCGCTCCCCATCCCCGGCCGGGCCGCGGGGCGGGCGCTGGGCCGGGGAGAGAAAAGGCGGGAAGAATTAAACTTCCCGAAGAGCGTTTGAGGAAACTCCTCGCCCAGCGCCGGCTCTGTCTGGGAAGGCGGGCTGGCGCCTCCCGGGGAGAGCCGGGGCCGGACGGGCACCCCGAGCGCTGCTTTCAGGGACGCAAGCGACCAAGGCGCGGGCTGCGGCTCGCCCCTGGCAGGGCCGGGGCCGCCCCACGGGGAGGAGGAGGGCGGCTGCGGGGCTCCTCGCGCACTCGACGCCTCAGCCCAGAGCCGCAGGCTCCTGGAGAGGCGCGGGGGGGGCGGGGGGCTGGCCCCGCGCGCGCGGCCTCAGGTGCCGCGAGGAGGCGGCAAAGAAAAGGGGGGGGACGGGGGCGGGTTACACGCCCCGCTGGTTTGCAGCCAGCCGTGCACCGGCGGCGGGCAGGTAACGCCGCGGGACCCCCCAGGAGCCCGGCGCGGGCTCCCCCGGCCCCCTGCCCCTACCCTTTTCCCCGAGGGGAGGCGACAACGGCCGCGACGAAGGTGCTCGCGGGCGGAGGGAGGCTGCAGGCGGGCAGCACCACCGTCGCCTGAGCCGCGCTGGGCAGCGGGGGACGTGCGGGGCACGGCGGGCGGGAGGGCGCCTTACCCCGGCAGCGGCGGCAGCTGGTGCTTCTGGCGGAGGGGCAGGCCGGCGCTGCTGTTGCCGTGGGGGCCCGGCGGCGGCTTGGGCCGCGGGCCGAAGCGGGCGGGCTTGGCGAAGGAGGCGACGTGAGCGGCGGAGTTGGGGTGGACCGGCCCGGCGGGGTTCGAGCGGAGCTGAACGCCCGCGCCGCTCGGCTTGCTCATCCGCCGGGTCCGCTCCAGGTTGCCGCCGCCGCCGCCGCTGTAGCGCGTGTTCAGCTGTACGTTAAACGTGCGCTGCTGCTCCCCGCCGAGGAGGGTCGGGCGCTGATGCCGGCTGCCGGAGGAGCCCGCCCGGCTGGGCTGCAGGACGTACGTGATCCTCCTCAGCCTGCCCTTTTCGGAGGCAGCGAGCGCTGGTGACAAAAGCGCACAGGCAGCGAGGAGGAGGAAGCCCCATCCGATCCGAGCCATTTCCACAGCAGGAGCCCTGGCAGCCGGCGAGCTTCGGGGACCCCCGGTGCAAGGGTTTCCTCTCCTCCGAAGGACTTGTGTGTGCGACCCGCTCCCTGCGCCCCGGGTGCGGATCCTTCCTCAGCTCGCTGCCCCCCAACCTGCTCCGGGGGTGGAAAGGAAAAAGGCCTCAGGTTCCCCCCACCCACCCCCCAAGCTGTTAGAAAAGTTCAGCAAGCACGTCGCCCCGCGGAGCAGGAAAACATCGTTGGAAGAAAGGAAGCGGCGGGTGCGAGCCGAGCTGCGAGCCGGAGCGGGAAGGGAGGAGGAGCAGCAGGGGAAGGGTGTTCGCTGGAGGGGGGTGGTCGCAATGCAGAGCAGATGTTTCGGTGGCCGGAGCAGCCCGGGGTCTGCGGCCGTGCGTAAGAAACGGTCGTTAAGCCAGTCCGGGCTGAAAAAACCCACCCTCTTTTTAAGAGTTTCTCCGCTAGTGAGTGTGTGCGGGAGGGGAGGGGGCGGGCGGGGTGCCCCTGCCCCGGCGCCGGCCCCGCGCAGCCAATCTGGGGCCGCCGTGACGTCAGGCGGCGCTCCCGGGGCGTGGGGGGCCGGGGCGTGGGGCCGGGGCCGGGGCCAGGTGACAGGGATGGGGACCGGGAGCGGGGAGGCCGCGGGGGTCCGGCTGCGAGCGGGGCGATCAGGGTCTGCGAAGGACCCTGCGCCGCTAAGCACGCCTCAAAAATACGTATTTTCACTTACGGGCGCTAACTTGCCATCTGCCTGGGGCACAGACAGCACAGCTGTCCCGCCCAGTTGGGGTAACACACCGGCACTTTTACAACAGTTGAGCATTTCCATTTTAATGGATATGGGGGAGTTGAAGAATAAAAGGGATCTCGCCCTACTCGCTGCCTGTGTCTTGCTGTGGGGCCCAATGCAACAGATTAAAGGTCCGTCTGGGTAGAGCAGTGATGTCAGGCGGAGGTAAGGCTTTAACCCCCCAAAAGCTTTATATACATGCTTCACTTTGTAGGTAGGAACTCAATGAAAGCACTTACGCACGTTAAAGGTAAGCACATTCCTCAGTCTCCGCCTGATGAGAGCCCTAGGTTTGAGATTGCTCTTAGCAGAAATTCTAACAGGATTAGGAGGCACCATATTCTTTCTTGTTTTTCTTTATGTTTGTAAAGCAGTATGTATTCCTAAAGAACAAAATACAAACCACAGTTGTACACTTGGAATTAATATATAAGCAAAACTGCCTACATTTTTCTCCACTGTATCTTAACTGATGTCGTCCTTTAACATTGTAAATAAAGAAAAAAACAAAGTTCACAAAATACCCTGAAGATTACATCTTTTAAAATACTCAGAAGCTGATGTGACTGAGTTCTTTCCAAGAAACTTTGCGGAGAATCAGTTTGCAAATCCGATAGCTTGGAATCCAGGTCCTCCTCCCTGGGTTCACCTCTCCTTTTTTCCAGAGCTTTAAGGACACTGACCCTGGGTCCAAACTGATGAGATTTTATTCTTAAATGCTCTTTGCGCAGCTACGCAGCCGGCACGGGGAGCAGGAGGGTTTTACATTGACAGGATTCCAGGCAAGAGCCAGTGTTAGGAGCACAACGGTCCCTTCCTCCTCAGTTCTCATCTATTTAAAACTGCTCAAAAATAAACAGATGTTTTAAATAGATGAGAGTTAGGAGCTTTCTATAGTCACACTGTAAGGGAGCCACATCGGCATTAAAGGCTTCTGCTCCTGTGCCTCCAGGGCTCTGAATCCAAACCCAGTGTTTGAAAAGAAAATGTCACTAGCCCTGGAGGCTTACAAATCCACAGTGGGTTAAACTACAATGAAGCTCTGTGGTGGTTCAGAAAAAAACCTGAGATAAACCCTGAAAGTAGCTCCAGCTTGAAGATAACTCTGAAGTTCACTGTGAGACCACTGCCTCTTCTCTTAGAAAACGTATACATCTGTTGTTTTTTTAACTTGGAAGACATTCTCAGCAACTGAACTGTTCAGTCTTCCGAAGGCTAATTATTGTCAATCCTGAGTATGCTAAATGTTTTTATAGTGTTTAGGGAACAAAAAATACCTTGAAACCAGAGAGGTGGGGTGAGGACTGAGTAAGTAGAGAGAAACTGATGTGGTACTCGGGATTGTTGCTCTGCACAAGGCTGCTGTCCTTCAGAAGTTTTCCAGAATGAGATCACAACTACGTGTGTGGCTGGGTTTGTTGAACAGAGGGCAAAAACTGCATCATTCCACAGCAGAAGCCAGTTGTTTTTAAGAAATGTGGGGTTTAAGTCTGTCAGGCAGGGGGCAAATGCGGTGTATTACTGGCTACTGTACAGCAAATGGTAAGGGACCTCAATGGAAATATATCCACAAAGGTGGATGCCTTGCATAAAATGAGCTAGGTTCAAAAACACTCTTGAAAAAAATATTAAGTATTAGCTGAGATTAATTGGTTGAGGTCAAGCACTCTTCACAAATGTACATGGCAGTTCTGACTTTCAGTGTTCTCTTTTTTCCTCTAGCAAGGAAATCCACACTTTTCTTCTCTGTTTGCCTGGGTTTTGGCCACTTTTTTTTTTTTTTTTTTTAACTCCCCCTGCCCCAGGTCTGGAGGGTCTTGGGTGTTAGGGACCCAGTTTGGCTGCAGTTACATGTTGGGTTGGCTGCAGAATTTTTAACAGCTGAGAACTTCAGTGAACTGCCACTGCAGTCTGAAGCTCAGCTCAAAGCCAGTGGATGAGGGAAAGGCTGTCGATGTTGTCTACCTGGACTTTAGTAAAGCCTTCGACACTGTCTCCCACAGTATTCTCCTGGAGAAACTGGCGACTCGTGGCTTAGACAGGTGCACTCTTCACTGGGTAAAAAACTGTCTGGATGGCCGAGCCCAGAGAGTCATGGTGAATGGAGTCAAATCCAGTTGGCGACCGGTCACAAGCGGAGTCCCCCAGGGCTCAGTTTTGGGGCTGGTCTTGTTTAATATCTTTATCGATGACCTGGATGAGGGGATTGAGTGCTCCCTCAGCAAGTTTGCAGATGACACCCAGTTGGGTGGGAGTGTTGATCTGCTTGAGGGTAGGAAGGCTCTGCAGAGGGATCTGGACAGGCTGGATCGATGGGCTGAGGCCAATTGTATGAGGTTCAACAAGGCCAAGTGCCGGGTCCTGCACTTTGGCAACAACAACCCCATGCAACGCTACAGGCTTGGGGACGAGTGGCTGGAAAGCTCCCCTGCAGAAAAGGACCTGGGGGTGTTGGTTGACAGCCGGCTGAATATGAGCCAGCAGTGTGCCCAGGTGGCCAAGAAGGCCAACAGCATCCTGGCCTGTATCAGAAACTGTGGCCAGCAGGACCAGGGAGGTGATCGTGCCCCTGTACTCGGCACTGGTGAGGCCTCACCTTGAATCCTGTGTTCAGTTTTGGGCCCCTCACTACAAGAAGGACACTGAGGTGCTGGAGCGTGTCCAGAGAAGGGCAATGAAGCTGGTGAGGGGTCTGGAGCACAAGCCTTATGAGGAGTGGCTGAGGGAGCTGGGGTTGTATAGTCTGGAGAAGAGGAGGCTCAGGGGAGACCTCATCTCTCTCTACAATTACCTGAAAGGGGGTTGCAGAGAGGTGGGTGTTGGTCTCTTCTCCTAAGTGACTAGCGACAGGACAGGAGGAAACAGCCTCAAGTTGTGCCAGGGGAGGTTCAGGCTGGATATTAGGAAAAATTTCTTTACTGAGAGAGTGGTGAAACACTGGAAGAGGCTGCCCAGGGAAGTGGTGGAGTCACCCTCACTGGAGGTGTTCAAGGAACGTGCGAACGTGGCATTGCGGGACATGGTTTAGTGGGCATGGTGGTGTTGGGTTGATGGTTGGACTTGATGATCTTACAGGTCTTTTCCAACCTTAGTGATTCTGTGATTCTGTGAAAATTTCTTCACACATAGAGTCTCTGCTTCCAAAGGACAAAAAGTGCAACTGTCCAGCACCAAAAGGCAAGATCCTGGCCTTTCAAAAGCATGCTAAGTGGCTACTAAAGTTCCTGAGGATCCTCTAGTAAATGGTATCAATGCTCATAAGAAACCTCCTTTGGCTGCCTCCCCAACTCCTGTGGAAAAGGTACTGACTGAGTTTGCAGTTAGAAGCAGGAGTTAGTATCTCACACCACCTACCAGGCACACCACTCTCTTAAAGAGCTGGGAAAGCAATTCACACTATTTCTGTTCCTTTCCCCCATGGTTTGTGACTAAAGGGTGATGTGACTAAAGGGTTTGTGACTAAAGAGAAATGTAAATAAAGGTCCTTAGCCTGTACATCTCCTGCCAGAAGGGCAGTCCTCTGGGTGCTCAGCTGAGGCTGAGAAGGGCAGAACTGGCTGGAAGATTGAGAGCAGGATGGATGCAGGAGGCAGAACTGCTGCCCGATGAGATTGTAGGATTGCTTCAAGGGTTAAAGCCTTAATGGACAGGGGAGAAGCCAGTTTGAGAGTGTGAGCATCTGCAACAAGAACCAAAATAGCATTATTCAAGCCAAAATGAAAGCAAAAAAGTTAACTGCTGTATGTTTTTGTTCAAGTCTCATGACTTTGGAGACAGTCCCATGAGTTGAGTGAGGAAGGACAATTGGTTTTGAGCCATTGAAGTTAGCAGCACTGACCTCCACAGTTCTTTTTCAGCAAATGAAGGAGACACGACTGTGGCCCCATTTCTCATGGAAGATGTCTCTGGTGCATAGGCTCACAGGGCAAAGCAGGGACCTTCACAGGACGCTTCAGGGAAGATGTACATTATGTTGAGGGTGGTCATATGAGCACAGGTGATCACTCAGCCTTCCTTATGCAGCATAGTGCCACAGCATCGCCCTGTGACCTGATGTCCAGGTTAGCCAGGCAGTAAGTTGAATGATTGGCAATGCTCGATGTGTTGGGCTACAGGGCCAGCAAGCGGCCCTGATGGTTTTGTAGATCCACCAGGCAGTAAGCCTTAGCCTGCAAGGAAAGCTGAGTTGGGAACTCACATTAGAGTTTGACAAGGTTGAATGGTGTGTTCAGCCCCAATTTTGGCTATAGAAGAGCACTTTTAAAGTAGTGTAGCTCCATTAGCTTCAATAATATTGCTCCAAACTTCTTCTGAGCTAAAGGAGGAAAAGCAGTCTCTATAATTTCTTGTAAGCTGAGAATCAGCTGAAGACCTGTATCTGCTGTTTTCCTTTTCCATATTTTTGTATTTCCATATTTTGCAAGCTAAATTATACCTTTAGCTGCAGCTTTGTACAGGTAACATGACTCTAATTTAGAAGGTATTTCTTTTGAACAAAAGAAAACAGCCCAGTCTCATTGTTATAAGAGTAGGGAAAATAAGTAATTGACCTTTATTATGTTACTAAAGTATATAGCATACGTGACTCTAAATACATACATGAAGTAGATTTGCAGAGTAAGACCGTGTTGATGGAAATGTAATTTCTACACAGTATTTTTTGAACAGAACTGTACCTTCCAACCATGACTGTTATTTGTTCCTTCAGGCAGAAACTATAATTACTTTACAGTTTGCAACTAATACTCTGAGGCCTCAATCATTCCTGAGTTTTACCACAGTATAAATACCATTAATAACGTTTCACAAAAAGTCCTACTCACTCTATTCATGTAGGCACTTACATTCACTTCCAAGGAACTCAGATAGTCAGACTAGGTCTGGATGGATGTGTGAGGCTTAGAAGGAAGTGGCGTAGCTTTGCTGAACAGATTCGCTACTGGTGGCCTTCCTCTGTGACTTGGAAATCAGTAATGATCAACCCTGGCACGTCTTGGTGTTTCCAGACTCACACGTTACCTTGGGTATATAACCTTCTGCCTCCCCCTCCTTGGATTTGCTACCACGAATGCATCTTCGTCACGCCTTCCTCAGCACTTCCTCTGAAAGAGGTCATCATCTTCCAATGCACCATTATTGCCACTCCGATCAGGGTGCTGTTGCATTAGGTGCTATACCCACATGCCAGTAGATAAATTATACCAACTTTTCTGACTGGGAGTCACACAGTCCTGAAGCAGAATAGCTTTTCAGGGCCAAAGGAACTTTTATGATGAGACTTAGAGCTTGGTCTGTATATGAATTCATATCTTGGAGCAATACGGGTCCTGTGTGGCGCTGGGTGTCTGAAGCAGTCAGATTAGCATGCAGATAGTCCAGAGCTACAAGTCTGGATGGGAAAAGAAGACAGACTAATGATAGCCAGGGTAACGGTCATCATTCCCCCTCAGGACTACTACCAAAAGAGATTGCCGTAAGGACTTTTTTTTTTGCATTAAATCACATTGAAAGTTGGAGCCATTTGGCAAAAGTCTAATGCCAGTCTATCACTACTGACCACCGCCATATCCAAAAAAATACATGCTTAAGGCAAGTAGCAGCTGGCTTCTTTTCAAGTTATTGACATAACTGTCATAGTAAAAGAAGTTGTGTGGATTTGCATAGTCTTGAATTCCATTTTCCTGAACTAGCAGAAATCTCTACTAGAATATTTGGCAGTTTCACAGTTATCGTCACATACATAAAATAACTGATTCAGAAATGCAAGATTTTTTTCAAGATATGAAAATCTCCATACTGTGTTGTTGCAATTATTCTTCCCCTCAAGGAAATAAATATACCTTGTCTACAAAACAATTAAAATATACATTGAACTTTTTTATTACACTGTTCCTTACAATTGCTGAAAATAAATAAACTGCAGAGGAAATTAGGTGGAAAAGACCACAAAAATTAGAAAATACATTTAATTTTTTCACTTTACCTTAGGAGAAGACATGTTTAAACTAACACATTCTTCACAAAAGCAAAGTAAATATTATAACTAATATTTGAAAACTCTCGCAGCATGGCTATGTCATATGCCAAGAATACTAACCTCTACAAAAATAAACTTCAGCAGTGGATCCTGATTTTTCACTGCTGCACTGTGTGCTCCTCAGACTTATGAAAGCTGAAGGAAAAAGTGTCTGTGTAAAATAAAGCCCCTCCTGACTTGAATTAGCATGAAGAATGTCTTAAAGATTTCATAATTATACATAATCCAGGCAGACCAGCCCATCAGCATAAGTGGAAGAGAAGCAGGCAAAAGTGGTATGAGACTATGGAAAGAGGAGCCATGGGTTGTGGGAACACCAGCCATGATTACACCTGCAGCAGCTGCTTAATAACCTGAAAGGTAATGTTTTCACCCCCTTGTCTGTGCTTGGTCTCCCCGTCTGACAGCTTGGGATGATGCTGGGAGGGCAGCTTGGGTCTCCACTGTCCGCTTTTGCCTTGCTCTCCATGTCACAAAGAGAGAAACCCAGCCCTGCTTAGACTGCTGTGCTAGAAACTAGTACCTGAGCTTGACTGTCAGGGTAAACAATTGTTTAAAGACCAGCTGGGTACACAGAGCATCAGATCCAGGCTCTCCGGATTAAAAAAGGGCAGAATACTGCTTCTAATGATGCATTTGGAGCAGCTCCCAGACACACCAGTGTTAGAGGTTGGGAGTATGTATATAGGTTCTCTGTCTGCTGCTCTTTCAAGGTTTGTGGTGGAAGGTGATGAAATGAAAATTACAAGCTTTTTTTTTTGAAGTAGGTAGGGAGAAAAATGCTGGGCTTTCATTTCCATCACTTTTTCTCCAATAGCAAAAGGTGTCTGCAGAGGTGTTTAATGTCAGTCTGCAGTGTGTCTGTCTGTGTTTTGCATCAGGATGCTTGACTGCTGACCCTGGACTGAGCAGGAGGACCTCTGAGGGTCCCCTCCACTCTCAGTTATTGTGTGGGTCTGTGACGAGGTGTGGCATCATGCCTAACAAGCAGCCTCAGGTGGAAACAGGCACAGCTCGTGCTCATTTTGGGTGGGACAGAAACCAGTTTCAAGAAAGTAAGACTGCAGGGTAATAATGTACAAGGCTTCCTGATGTAGGCTGCAGATGGGAAGGAGCTTGAGGACTGGATGAGCTAGGACATGCCAGAAGGGATGAAGCAGACCCCAGAAAAGGGCTAAACACCTGGGCTTAAACATGAAACCAGGCACAGCCTGAACTGATCTTGCCACCAGGCAGGTTGTAACGTAAGAGTACCGTAGAGCAACACACCGTGTCAGTGTGCAATGGACCACCACCCTCCACAAAGGGATGTAGCAGGGGCATAAACAAGTAGATATGCTATTTTTCTCAAAAGGCTTCAACCTCAGTGAGCTGCAATCGATGGAAAGACTCCCTACTGATTTTGCTGGTCTCTCCATTGAAGCCCATATGTGGAGGGTAGAGTATTTTGTGCAATCGCTTTAACCTGCCTCAGAGTCTGTCACATAACCAGATCCTTTTTCCATTCCTGTTGGTTAGAGTCAGTTCTGCAGTGTTCGCTGGTTGGGCTCAGGACACTGAGCCTAAACAAAGGATGATTATGAAAATTGTAAATTTGTATCCTCCCTTAACAGCTGTGTTTAAAATAAATCTCTATAATTGTCAGATTGTTTTAAGTTTGCAATCATAATTTACCATGCTTCCCTAAAGCAGTAGCAGATGAATCTAAACAGCGCATGGCTTGTGGTCTGTCCACAGCATGCCCACGACATCATCCTGCTCTCAGACATTCCCATGAAGGCCAGCCGGTGAGTCACGCAACCACAGCTCCTCATTGCCGGTAAAGGGAGCGCACCTGAGGGGCAGCCTTTCACGCTTTACGCTTTCCTACGTTCAGGCACTCATTCACTTCTCCCAGTGGGGCTCCAATCTCCGGCATAGGCAGTGTCTCCACAGAGGCGTGCTGATGGTCTCTTCAGAAGCCTTTTGCACACAAAAGCAGGCATTCCCGCTACACATCTGCAGGCTGATTTATTAGAATACACAGATTTGCAGGGCACTATAATATTGCATGCAGCAGATAGGAGCAGCATGCACAGAGTCTTTTAGCTACACACGTCTGTATACCTATCTGGAAATAAACTGAAGATGTGCCTCAGTGCTAAATAGTTTGTCTGTGAGTTAGATTTTTGTTTGAATCACATGTAGTTGGGGTGTAAAGAGGAGAGCCATTATCTGTCCAGACTAGGGTCATCCAGGAAAGCAAACATTCTTAGCAAGAAGTTTCAGCTCATGTAGCCCTTTTTTCTTTTTTTCATTTCACTTGTGTTGACTTTTAGCCAGCAGCACACAGAAAATCTGGAAAATTCTCTAGATTCAGGGTCCATGCGTAGATGAATTTGCTAGCTTTGTTCATATTAAATTTTAAAATTTTCAGAAAAAAATGCAGATTTCTATTCTTTTCTTTGAAAACAAGCATAGCATCATCAAGGACCACAGTTTTGACCTATCAGACTATGTACAATCTTGAACTGAAAAGATGTAATCTGAAGACAAAAAGAATTATATACCTCTGTACAGAAGCTTCTTGTCTATTCCTATTCAAAGCACATTGATAGCCATCTCTGACCTATGATCAAGTAATTCCTATACTCCTTCTAAGCTGAATTCATCTATGTTGCCCTCATTTTCGGTGGGGCTGTAGCCATGGCTGACAACGATCGGGATTCTTCTCCAGGACAGTAAGTTTGATGATTTCCAGCAACATCCCTTGCAGGAGTTTTTCAAGTAGAGTTGATTTAAAGGCAACTGCAATTATGAAAATTAGAAATTATGACTGTCAACTATTTAAATTGAGAGAAACCCTCTCCAGTTGAGAAAACCTGAACAAAGACCATATGTAAGTCCTTAGCATTGACTGGCAAAAACACCAGTGGGGTTTTTGACTGTTTGCTAGTTTTGCTTAAGATACACTACATAAAGTTCTCAGGGTCTGCGGGAATCTCTTGTGATTCTTTATAGTTCAGTTCATCAAATACCGACATTTTCAGCTTCGGTGTTTCATTATTTAAAGTAGTTTTTGCAAGCCACAATCATATAGTTCTTCAGTCTTCTCTTGCCATCTACGTTACCATGTATCTTTTGTAGACTAGAACAGATTTCTACTAAATGATTTAGCTCTGCTCAAAGACAGCGCTGATAAATTGAACTTTCACTCCTACTACCTGTTATTATATTTTATTAGTTTTAAAATGAGGTGAGTTTTTTCCTTCTGAAAGAACTTAAGCTATGTTTTTATTGCAGAGAGGATCTAGGTGATTTGACAACACAATTAGGTAGAACAAAGTCTTTTTACAAAACTATACAAATAGTTAGTTAGTCTGAACAAAAGATCCACAAGAGCAGTTTAAATATTTCCTCATAATTTGATGTAGGGTTTGTAAAAACAAAAAAAGAAGATCCATATTCATAACTCATGTACTAAAAGTGTTTGTTTGGAATCTGCATCCAAATCTCATCTCATCTGTCTTCCTCTCTGTGATCTTCAAGTTTTCAGGCAGGCAGCGCCTGAGGATTAAGTTCTGCCCTGTTCTGGAGAAACTGGGGAGTTTTGCTTAACTTATGCATGTTTTAGACTGCTATTAAGAGCGCTGATCAGCACATTAGGGAAGTGGGTTTTTTTTTCCCTTTGTTTTTTAAAACATGTTTGTACAGATGAGCTGAGGCTGAATTTGCATTTAAACTAAACCTCTTTAGCAAGTAATTTTCTTGAATGTAACTATTTCCAAATGTTTCCACAGCAATTTTTTTGAAGTGCCCGTAATGTTGTCACCAGGCAGGTAGCTTATTATTCACATTAGGAATAAAAATCAAAAAAGGTTTTGACTGCATTCTCTAATAGAGCTTTTTGTGAATGAGAATATGGATATCATATTGTTGAAAGAGCTAATAGGGATTCTCAGTTCCTCAAAGCCAGGAGCATTTTTCTTTATTTTTTGGTAAGTGTGTCTGCTGTAAAGAAACATATGATGGTTTGTCTTCTGTATTGAAGAGTTAATGTGACCATCTAGTTAAGTACTACATATGTTGAATACTCCATTAGCTAGTTTTCATAGTTAAAAGAAACATGCTTTAAGGCATCTTTTTCCTCTCTTGCTGTGCAATAATCTTCAGTACATGTTATCCTTTATCCTGTATCATGAAAGCTTATCTTCTCAGCAAAGGCGGCTTCCAAGTTCTCTCTCACTGGTAAAGTAGTTTAGCTCTATGCCAAACTGGAAAATTTCACCCTTCCCCAGGGGTAAATAAAATCCATATAAGCAAGAGTTCAAGTCGAGCAAGTTCTACACTAGTTACTCTTTCCATGAGTCACACACTTTTCTGCAGAATCTGTCCAGCTCCTTGTCTCAGCGATAGAAGATCAGCATAACCCAAATTACCCTTTATAGCTGAAAAGAATACTAACCTCTAATACTAACAAGAATAAAAGCCCTCTGCACTTACAAACGAGACTTTTCGCCTCCTTTCCTTCTGCAGTTTTCTTCACTTTCCCATTCCTCTTGCTGTTTTCCTAGGTCTGGCTCTAATCAAAACAACATGCTTACCTTTTAGGTTTCTCATATTGATTATTTCTAAAGCAGCCACCAGTCTTCCTAATGTTTTTCAGTCAGGGAGATGCTCTTCTTTTCTTCTACTATCTGATCGCATCTGCATTAGGAAATTATGTTGTTCATATGGGATCGTTCTTCGCAGCACTCCAGTGCATAAGGCTTAGACTGAAATCAGCAGCAGTGTGGGGGTGGACACCGAGCCTGGGTTCAAGGCCTAGCACTGCCTCTTACAGTCCACTTCTAATTCGTAATAAGATTCTTATCTTGGGAAAAGCTAATGCTCTTTAAGCATTCTGGGTGATCCTGTAATCAATTAATCTTGCACAGTGTCTTAACTATTCTATACAACCATTGTTTCCACAGGGTAATTCCAGTAAGAACAATAAATAAGAAAATGTTTTTACTTTTGTGACTTACTTAAAAAAACAGAAATAGCGTCTCAGACGATAACCTGTTTGTCCAAACAGGGAAATACAGCACAGTGATTAGCATCTTCCAGGGCTAGGTGTTATGTATGGTACATGGGAAACCTTTCTTCAAAAGTAAGAAAATCACACATTCAAAAGAACAATGAATGCTTAAACTGAGAATGTGAGAAGCCGTGAGTTAGTTTTCGTCACTGATAGTGCTGATTCCACATATTACCAGCCCATCTGAAATACTGTGCACAGCAAGCAGAGTGGTCCCAAGGGGGAGCTTTGATTTTTATTGGGTAATACGGCGATACATGCGCGAAGGTCTGTGTATTGTCCAAGACGATCTTGTCATAGACAATAATCCCACTGAAGCGCTTGGAATGTTTTCACAGTTTCATTTTCCAGGATATCTCCAGAAGTGTAGCTGGTGATGTCTAGGCATTGTGGAAGATGAATTATATTCTCCTGACCTTCAGTAGTAGGTTAAGCCACTAGGTAGCCTGTTGAATCCAAAAGGAGTTACACTAATATTTTGGCTGCCTAAACCTGTAATTTAAAGATGTTTAGAGTCACAGCTTTATGAGTATACTGGAGTAACACAAACTATAGCACAAAACACTTTCAACTGCAGGCAATGAATTATTCTTTGTTTATCTGTATTTGTTTTACTAGGCTTTTTTTTTCTACCTACAGGTTTTATGGTATACAAGAATAAACATCATTAGGATTTATATATAACAAATGCCAATGTACTTAGAGGAAAAATCCAAGCCCCATAACAGGTTTTGCTTTGTTTTAAAAGTACAATGGTGTGAAAAATGAGCACGTGTTTTAGGTTCCCTTTTATCCCTTTAGAGTGTTGTCTGGCTTTTCCAAACTTTATACATAAATATGACTCTATAACCTTGAGATAGGAAAGCACTTGTTTAAACATGCGCATGCCCACAGTACGGTAATTTACAGAGACTCAGCGTTGGCACCGTGTTCTGACATAGAAATTTAGGGTTGCACCACATGTACTGAACAATTGCTCTAATGTTTGAAATACAATGGCCACAGTGTTTTGTTTCCAAGTTCTTTAGGAAAAATCAGTACAGATTTTTTGGTACGATATTACCTCTCTAGGTACTGTAGAAAAGTATTCAATGTATTATTTCTGAATATAGCTGTTACTTATAATACCGTAAAAAAAAAATCTTCAAGTTAAAGCTTAGGCACAACTTACCCACTGGCATTTGGGGCCAAAACTCTGAAATTCAGTGGGAATGCTGTGGTAGCCTGTGGATTCAGAAGCTGCAGGTGGAACACTAAAACACAAACAAACAAGTAAACAGGCTTTCTAAAAAAATCTCCAAGTTACATATACCAGTTTCATTGTTATAAACCACCAAGTCAACCAAGCACTTTGTTTAATGAGGTGTTACAGAGTCAGAGAAAAGGGGTTGGGGGACTGTATCAAAAAGTAACAGTGCAAGGTAGGGGAGAAAAAAAGCCCACATTTGTCCCCGTCGGAAGACAATTCCCCGTGCTGGGTCCAGTTGCAATACACGCTGTATAACCACACACATCCTGGTGCTCCTCAGCCCAGAGAAGTTCACTCAGAAAACCCCAAAAGTTTTCCCAGCTTAGTCTCACAGTTTTTCCCTCCATAACACTGCAGGGATCACAGTCCAGCCACCTCTGCATATGGCCACTCCTCAGTGAGTGGTTGTAAGACAGAAAGATTTTGGTGATATGTTCAATCTAAGCTTATTTTTTGATAGGAAGTCATCCCTCTGCTTTCCTGGTGTCCAAAACTGACCTTATAATCTCAAGGAAAGCACCTGTGTGGGGCGATTGCACTGAGCACAGAGCTGCCAGTAGTATGAGAGGATGTACCAGCCTGTCAGGAAATCTCTCTGCAAGGCTCTAAGAGGAGGAGAAGGCAGCTCAGCTGTTCAAACTGACATTATTTTGAAAGAGATGTTGAAAAATGTGAGCCAAAAAGTGATCTTTGTAGCCTTGCAGGACCTCCATGGTCTCTGCTGCATTTGAATCAGCTAGACAGAAGCCTTTGACAGAGTTGCAGAAATGCTACAGCAATTATTTTTCTCCTTGCATTTTAGTAGCTCTCAGCAAAAGCTTCAGCTATCTGGCTTTAAACTGACACTGCTGTGGCTCACTGTCTGCCTCGGGTTCATTTCTAATGCTGTCTAGTTCTATTAAGCAGCTAATAATACTCACACCTATGCAACACTTTTCATTTATAGACTTCAGCACACTGACACAGCTGCACGTCCATTTTACACAGGGGAAAAGTCAAGGAAAGTGAGACCGACACTGGACTTTCTAACGTATGCTGCAGTTTGGGTGGCAAGAGGCTGACGGATATTACTTGTTTTTTTCCTCTGGTGTACTGGAAAAGGGTTTAATTAGCCACAGCGGACTTCAAGCGTGCAGCCATTTACAGGCCTGAAGGCCCCGCAGGGTTCCCACACATCCCGCAGACACAGCTGGTTGTGCTTTGGGCATGGGGGCTCAGCCTGAAGTGTGGCAGCACCCTCCTGCCACAGGCCCGGCGCACAGCACAGCCGCTACACCTGAACACAGCCTGCTCCCACATTACAATGAGAGGCAGAAATAAATAGGAGGGAGACACGCATCCTTGGAAAGGTCGGTGCATGGGGTCAGAGGGAAGACAAAGGGGAGAGGGAGACTGTGTACGGAGGAGGGGACACACTGCAGAAACTTCCAGGACGGTGAGGGAAAATGCATTCAGGGAAGGAGGAGAGGGGGGACACTCTCCACCTCGTACGCTCAAATTTTGACCCAGCAAAAATCCTAAGCATTGGTTAAGTGTCCTTTGAATTTGGGGAGCTGGAATACCAATGAGGTGCAGTGTGCACCTGCACCGGGCGAGATGTGAATTAAGGGTGTGCAGGCAGATTTAAGCCTGGAGTTCCCTTTTTGAGTGCCTGAGTTTTGCAGTCTTAACATTTTTCCACATAGACATCTGTCCATGTTCCTGTCCTGTACTGGAAACATTCATGGATTTATAGTCCAGTTTTCCTGATTACCATGCCCAGGTAAATGACAGCTTAACAGAGCAGGAAGCCGAGCCCCTATCATTACATGAGAACAAAATGGACCAGAAGGCAAGATCCCAGGGTTGGATGGGCCAACAGCGCAGTCCTCGTCGTTAGGAGCAACCCTATCATCCATGGTGCAGAGGTATATCAAGTTTCATTTTCATAGCCTGTAGAGTTTTTGCCCCACCACTTCTTTGTAAGGCTGACACCCTCTTTTAATTTCCAGCCTCCATTTATCCATCACCACTTTATATCAACTCCCTGCTTTTGGTGCGAGAATTTTCTTTCCATTTTAACAAAGTTCAGGGCTTTTCCTGAGTGGATAACACGTATGTCGAGTTAACTGCAAGTGTATTGGCACATCACCTATGGATTAATAAGAACTGCTATGTTAATGCAGGACTCTGTATTAGAAGATCCCAGTTCTGGATGTAAAAGAAAGACTATATATCTAGTGTACTTCCTAACACCTTGCAATTGTTAACATAAAACATTAACTTTCTTTACAGAGGTGTAGACAATGTTCTTGACTTAAACCACTAATGAACGTGTGATGTTTAAGAATTATTAAGCAGACTAACAGATTTATGAGTTAAATAACTAAGCTTTAGCCTTAAAAAAACATTTAAATAACACAGCCTTAACAAAATATTTAAATAGCCTGGAATTAAGGCTTGAATAATTAGAAACATTAGAGACAACACACCTAAATAACTTTTTAGAAAACACGAAATAATAGAGTTTAGTCTGACAGTGAAGCTTATCAGCTTAAAAAACCATGAAATACTGGGAAGCATACAGCAACTTGACAATTAATCTCATCATGGCTCATGTGTTGAACAAGAAATACACACTGGGCCCCTCTGGTGAGTACAAAATACTTTTTATGTGGTTTAAGTTTTAAGGCATTTGTACATTTACCAGTTAGATTGCTATATCAAAAAAAAAAAATCAACAATGAACGGGA
Source organism: Gavia stellata (assembly GCF_030936135.1). NCBI lineage: Eukaryota > Metazoa > Chordata > Aves > Gaviiformes > Gaviidae > Gavia > Gavia stellata. Next base: position 21,146,033 of record NC_082595.1, read on the forward strand.
GTATATTCTAAGAACAGACTATCAATTTTTTATAGCCTATGCATCCAAATACTCTGAAAAAACATAATCTGACTCTTTCTAAAACAGTTTAAAGAAAGTCATCAGCAGCTGCTAGGTTCTGATTTCCGTTCATAATTTGATTATTAATTTAGGTGCAACTAGAAGGTAAATTTGGCCATCCCAGATTAAATCTCAGTCTTTGTATATATTGTTACCTATTTTGCAACGATTCGCTATTTACAAAGAAATTCTGAGTTACCGGAAAGCTATGCCGTCAAACAGCTGGCACAGCCAATCAAAAATAAGATTTTCTTTTTAAAGTTAATATTGCCATTCACAGCCTTGGCTTGTGCGTGGCTCTAACCCAGCTGTTCAGGATAACAAGGGAGCAGACAAAGGCATGTTTCGCCCTTTCAGACCTTGCTGCACTGCTTCTGCTTAGCGTTTGCTTTGGGAAATGAAGGGAGGGCACGGGCTGCCAGCTCCCTGGGAGCTGATGGGCAGAAATACCCGCTTCCTTGAAGCTCCTGCCCACTCATCCACAGGCTAGGAGAGAAACACGGTGTGGGGCAAGGAAGCTGGGGGCTGCAGCCCAGCTCCGCTGCCCTGCTGCCTGCGGCATGAGGGAGCACCCCACGCTGGAGTGGGCCCCTCCAAGGGCTCCCCTCCTCACCAGGGCTGCTGCCTCCTGGAGACTGAACACTCAGCCTAACCCATTATAAGCAGAAAGCAAATTTCTGCCTAGCAGCTGGGAAGGCAGAAACCAAAACCAGGCACCCCCACCACTTTGAATCTTTGGTCAAATTTGAGTGAGTGAACGTAGAAAACAAGTGTGCTATGATACCTCTGTGTGCATAGGAAAGCAGGCAGAAGGCAAGGCTGGAACATGCACATGGGAGGTACACACAAAACCCTAAAAATAAGAGGCTATAAATGTACTGCACAGTTAAAAGTAAGTCAAATGTTTTCAGAAAATCTTAAAGGGAAGAGTGGAAGAAAAGCAGACCAGCCCTCTGGGAACTCTGCTTTCCTAAGTCATAAAACCCTCTGTTTTTCCCCGTCTGGAAAAGTTGTCCACAGTGCTCAGAACAATATGTTTTTATTTTTAGTCTTTTACACCAAATAACCATGAAAAAAAAAAAAATCAGTGTCAACTGCTGTGAGTGGGCAAAAGTACCATCTTGTAGTTGAGAGAGATATATTTTTAAAAGCTGGAATTTGAGACACGAAATTGAAATTGTTGAACAAAGTTAACAAGTAAACTTAGTATTTCAGAAACATATTTATGTCCTTAACTAAAACATGTTTTCCAAATTGCTTTCGTTTTTTATGCCATATATAAAAATATTTCATGTTCTTCACTTATGAAATTCACAGAAATTTAGAATCTCAAAAAGTTTTGAAAAATGGACATGCCAAATGTGTTATTAATAAACCAAAAAATGTATTTTATTGAATGAAATGGCTTGACAACAAGCCAAACTTCCAAAATGGAAAGGAAGATACATTTTTTTCTTCTTTTTCTGAAGGCATCTGACTGTGCAGGAATGCTTTGTTGAAAATTTAAAGATGGACAAATAATCTATAACTTGGTGGAGTATGGAGCAGCAGACTGTATTAATTCAACCACAATTATCTGTGCGGCACTATTTGGTTTTGCATGGTCACACAGTATATTCATGCATATTGTATCTAATCCTGCTATCACTAGATAGACAAAACTCCAGACATCAGGAATTTGGTTTGGCTAAGTCAAGCCAAGTGACTTATTTCAGATGCTGATATCTGTTTCTTAAAAAGAAGCATTGTTACTTTTTCCTGTATATTCTATAGCCATACTGATTGAGGCTCAGATTGTGTGGGCGTGCTCAAGGGAAATCTTCAGACAACACCCAAATATTGCAGAAATTTGTAAAGCTGTTAATGAGGTTTTGCCTGGGTGTGTTGCTGTATCTGCAGCTGAACTGGGTCAGAGACTGAAGCTCCTGGGCACCCTCCCAGCTGCTTACTGTTGCTTTTTCTTTTTTCCCCTGCCAGAGGTTACCCTCCTCTGATATCCACCTCGGTCACTGTATGCTTAGGTTGACATTGTGAAATTATGTAGTTGTCATTGTCATGAGTGCTTTATCAGTGATACCTCTCAATAGGTACTCACTTTATGGATAAGATCCCACCTGTATCTCTGTTAGGTCAGGGATAGTCATTGGCTTTTTAGTTTTTCATGGGTGGTAACTGAAGCAGAGTGAGCTTCGTCAGCGCGCTTGCTGACACCTGCACCCACCAGTGTGGCTAAGGCTGCTGTAGGAGTCCAAAGTTTATAGGAGCAGAAAATCAATAGAGGCACTCCTTGCCTCGAGGGGCTGGCAAGCCCCTCGGGGTATGTGAGCTCCTCTTGAGCAGCCCTCCTGAGAAATGGAAACCTCTGCTCCAGTTTACTGGGCTAGTCCTTATTTTGTGACTCTGCTGTGCCATAAATGCAGACTCCCTCAGATGCCAATCAAAGGCAACCTTTTAGTCCTCAGTTTGGCACACTGCAGGATAGGTGTTAAAGAACAGAGATAGGGTTTCGCTGCATTAACGTGTGTGGCAGGGTTCCCCAAAAATCTAACAAACTGTAAGCGGGTGACGAGGTGACAAGAGGCTGGGGATTTTTGGCAGCCTGCCACCACAAGCCAGTGTTTGCTGTCTGTATGTCATGGGCAGATCCTGTACAAAGGTCACAGCAAGCTAAACATTACAAATCCTAAAAGGTCCTTGCACAATTAACATTTTTAAAATAATATATATTATATAAACTGCTGTGTTTTAAAGAGGCCAGGAACAGGAGAAGGTAGCCTGCAGCCAGGAATGTGCTAATTAAAGTATACAATAGAAATATTAACCAAGTGACCTTAGGGGTGGGAAGGAGGCAGGAGGAAGGGGGAAGACATCACATAATCCCCTTAATACCATGTTATATTCCAGTGCCCTGAAAAATGAGACAGACAGGAAGAGAGCAGTCCCGCCATCCTGGCTGGGAAAAGCTGTCTCCACCAAGGCAGCGGCTCTGCTTGGGCCTAAAAGCCATGTATAATGTCTCTGAGCGCCCGCCAGTGCACACCATGGCTGGGCTACGCAGCACACAGTGGCCTGCAGCCTCATGAGCCCATGGAGAACCTAGAGACGATGCTTACCAAATGTAGTTTTAATGGTGGGTTTTGTTTTACTTTTTCCTACCTTCGTATTACAGATCGATGGTTTGAAGTAACTCTTCTTTTAGCATAAGTTTAAGGGAAAACCTGACTGTAAGTAACCTCACACAATAAAGCAGTCTGTTCCTACACGCATGGCAATGTTTAAAGCTTTTGCTGTAACCATCATCCCTATCTGTATTTTTCAGGATACTGTAATGATAATATAGTCACCCTCCTCTTAGTCACACAGGCTGTTTGGGAGACGGTATCTCTGGGTCTGAGGTGGGGGAGCATCTGCCAGCAGACTGCTTTAGCTAGGAAAATCCTCTGGCACTCAGGGTGAGCCAGGAGCCTGCCAAGTACAGAGCACTACAAAGGAGCTTGTAATGAAGCAATGAACCCTGCGCATGCTTCTTTGCCTCCATTTTCTTGCTGCTACGGAGGAGCATCCTTATGTTATGGCCCAGCTCCTGGTTTGTTCTGTTTAAATCTACCAGCTCATCCTCCTTTTCTGTCCTCAGTTGATCTTGCAGGTAAACTGGGCTCTTCCTGTTGAAAAATCCTGTTTGTCTCTACCCCCTCTTCCTCAGCACCACTCTTGTGTGTGGCTGTGAAATTCCTCACTTAGTTCTTTCTGTCCCTTGATCATGACCTGACATCTTTATCAGCCTCTGATGTTCAGGCTGCTGGGTGTACAGTACACAGCAGCTTGGGGCTGGAATTCCCTGGCAGGAGCCTGGGGAGCTGCCAACAGTAGTAATAAGGAAGAAGGACGGAGAATTTAGCCAGATTCTGTCACATTAATATACTATCTCAGAGTAATTAGGGACCTCATAGCAGCTTGGATATACACGCCCTTTACACCTGCCCACAACTCGCTTGCACACTGTATTTTTATTAGCATTTTTTTCCTGATCTTTTGAATAGCATTTTGGAGCAGCTCTCAATATCAGCAGCAGGATGAATAGGGTAGTCCCAGTCAACTTTAATTTGTAGTTTGTGCCAAGGATAATATTCAAATATCGGCTCTTACTATTATAATTACATAAACTTTCTTGGCGTGCAAGCACCCAGTCAAAGGAATGCATGCCCATACCAAAAGTTCTTTCAATACCTTTGCTGGCATCTGTTGTATATTCCCTGAACAAAGAAAGAGAATGGATCTTTTCAGCCATTTAGCAATTCATACTTAAGGTCTTTGTTTCTGGGGCAGAGGAATGAAGCTGGTCCCCAGGAAAAAAAATGGTTAAAAAGACCTCAATATAATCTTGTTTCCCTTCATGATTAACTGCAGCTAGGAAAAAAAAGGGAACTCTTTCATGAGCTTTAGGTTGCTGGAAACATACTGGAGTCATGCTGCTTTGTCAGCTGAACAGGAGCTCCCAATGTGACACACTGCTAATAGAGGCAACACTGCTCGTGGATATACAAGCATATACCCAAGGGTATATCAAGTAGAACGGCTATCGTATGTCTGCACGCAGTCCTGAGCAATTGCTGCTAGAATACTGTCCAGGCTTAGTGCTTGCAGTTCAAAAGGGATGCTCATAAATTATAGAAAGTTCAGAGAAAAGCCACAACAGTGATTAACATGGACATGACCAATCTTCCTTGTTCTGTAAGTCCTGTACCAAAATCTTTGTTTGATCAAAAGCCAGGAAAGGGGAACTCCGGGAACAATCAGTAGAAAACACTGGTCCCCCAGGAGTCCCACCGCTCACTGCATGAAAGATGAGACAAGGCCATGATAGAAGATGGGCTGGTAGCTCACCTTTTTCTGTAACCATGCTGCAGTCCTGACAAGAGATTGCACCTTAACTGCTTGCATTTCATGTAGCTCGAGTGCTGCTGGTTAGCCACCTGGAAAATAAACATCATATATGAGAAAGACCATGAATTCAGACTACTTAGCTCATCAAAAAGAAGGTTAAGGACTGACACGTTCAGAGGCTGATACATGAGTAACAAGACTTTGACAACAACTGTTCAATTCAGCAAAGGAAAAGTACTCTGAAGGTTGCTTATGAATAGTACTCTCGTTTCTTAAGGTGAAAAAACTCTTTTTGAATGTAATCCAGCATTTGGTGTTTTGAAAAAGAAAGCTCGAGGCAGCCATAAACTCATTTTCTTCCCTCTTAAAGCCATTCTCCTCTGCACAACCCTGTGCACAAATATTGCTTATTCACATGGTGAATGGCTGCAGTTTAACTAAAAGAAATCTCACTGAAAATTATTCTCTTTTTTTGCTATATTGAAAAGAACAAATAAAAATCTTCATACCCATTTCTAATTTTCTACTTTGGAAATATCTATTTATGACATAGGAATTCATAAACTTGAATAAAAAAATATACCCTAAACTCTAAGCAGTCTAGCTACTCTGGCAGCTCACCTCTTTTCTGATGGTGGTGTGTAGCTGACGACAGTGTACACTTACCAGCAAATTGTGCTGGGCCTTCAGACTTACTACAGAAAAAAAAAACCATTCAGAAGCCTTTGGCCAGGATGACCCCCACTAGCAGAGTTTAAAAACTTCACAGTTTATTACAGCACAGAGCCATTTTTTGCAGTCCACAGGTATGCAGAAGAGCGACTAGGAGATGAAGAAAAGCAGGGGATTTTGGGAAACCAACACTCTCAATTACAAACCCTTAAATAACATTAAATGTATTTTTATGAAACATCACAATCCTTCTTTCTCGTCTTCGTTAAAAATAGGCTAATAAGAATCACATGACAACGATGAGTGCTTCAGCAGCCATTATTGTGGCTAGTGGGGTTTTAAAACAACAACAGAATTATTGTATGTTACTATTAAATCTTCTTTGTCTCCATTGATAGAATTGATCCAGTGCTGTTCAGCGAATAAACATATTGGTGAATTACTCTTTTTCTTGGTCAGCTGTTGTATTGACAGGACTCTTTCATCCTTTGAGTGGTGGATGGTATGTGTTGCTGCTGGGAGGCAGCAGACAGAAAGTCAAGTTGAGGGCTTAGGGGACAGGCTAAGAAATGCCAGTGGAAGCTTGTGCAAGATGTGAGAATCAGCCAGATTCAGAAGGGAAGGAGAAGCCCCGGCTAGTGACTGAGACTGATTCTGGACAGCCATTTGGATTATCTTCCTGATGACATTACTGATAGTTGCTTTTAAAGATGCAATAGTGATTTCAAGACATTGTTTGGTTTTCCCAGAAGTTTCAGAAACCATCTCAACCTCCAGGAAGTCAGATGTTGTTGAAATAACTTGCCAGAGAGGACAACACCAAACATCCTCACAACAGCAAAGGGAAATGCCACTTTCTCACACGAAACATATTAGAGGAAAAGGAAAAGTGATTAGGAGAGTCTTCCTCTAAATTTAAGAGCTTCATATCATAATCCTCTGTGTGAGTCCAAATGTTTTTCTTATCATGAGCCCAACTCTACCAAATTAAAAGGGAGCCATAGAAACCAGTAAATCAACCTATACTTGCTTTCTGTACCTCAATATGCCACATCTAGTATCCCTGTGATTTGCAGTGATCAGAGAAAGAGCAGCTTGTGACGTTAGGCAGGCATTTTTTCTCATCAGTAAGAGTTTGTTTCCTATTTCTCCCTAAAGCTCTGTCCTGTATCCAGCAGTGGGCCTCGTCCTGGCATCCCAAGCGCCATCCCTACTCCCGCACAGGGAGGAAGGATCGGTGCAATGAATTTTGCAGCTACTCTCTGTGTACACCCGTCAGTGTCACCAACCACATTCCTGGGACGTGACACATGCTGGAACACCTCTCCTACGCATTTTTCTCCTCCAGTTTTGGCTCATTCCGGTGGTTTTCTTAGAAAAATGAACTATGGTCGTATGACTTTAAAACGTAAAGCAGACATTTTGGCCCCTCAGCAAAACAGTTTTTAGAGTGAAATGCCGTAGAGATGGACAGATGTTGTTTTGACCACCAGAGGGGGCCGGCATTGTCCCAGATTCACAGTAAAAACAGAAAATCATGTTTTAGGAGAGGAAGAAAAAGGCAAGTATGCATTTGTACTAGGGTAGCACCTACAGGCACTGAGCAATGATCAGCTGATTGCAACACACCAACAAGATGAAGGGAAAACAAGTTTATGTAGGGAGAGCAGGGAGTGCTGTCTGGTACCCACTCCATCAGCTGTGCCCAGAAGGTATCCTACAGAGGAAATTCTTGAGGAATAATATGAGTTTCTCTGTGAATCTGTATGTGAAATACAATGAGATTATTTCAGCTGTTGTATTGAACCACTGCCTCCCCCCATATTCATTTCAGGAAAAGTAATGCTGTAGATGCAAGTCAAGTTTTCAAAACTGTTCTTGAATGTCATCACATTAATATCTCTGTTTTAATTTCAAATGAGACATTTTTCAATTGCCAATATTTTATTGACATTTTGCATAGATCTAAGACAGGGTTAGGCATCCCAACTACAGTACAAAGCATACACTTTGGAAATACAGCTTCCAGTTAATACTTCTAATTATAGTGAGAAATCCTGGCACAAAATTTAACATGTAAGAGTGGAAAAGCTTAAAGAAAAAAAAAAAGGGGGTTTTCCCCTAAGAAAATGAACTGATATACAATAGAGTGATATAAGTTTTCATCAACACCTACTTAGATATCATACTGTAAACCTCAAAAGCACTTGTTTTTCCTTTGCCTGCACTTTGCTTTTTTTATCTGTGTAAAATGAATGCAAAGCATGTGTAATACCATACCCCATGCTTGCGCTCTAAAGCAACTTTTGACAAGCATCCATATATAATCATATATATAACAAGGCAGCAGAAATTCTAATCTAGCATGTATGGATGTTTTAATGTAAAAAATCCCGTTTATGTTCTGTGACTTTTACAGTAGGCAAAACAATGGCATTAACACCACCATATAGAATTTAAAAAGACAGGCAAGTTACTGCTGCTTGAATAGCAATTGACAATCTTGCATATTCTTGCTTGGAAACATTGTACAAAGAAAACAAATCTTCCAGCTGAAAGCCTCATTCCTAGAGTCACCCAATAATACATAAATAGGACCACTTAGGCACACAGTATTTGTCCCCCACCCTGACTTATTCATCTATTTGTAGCGGATATGAGAGCTTGTGGGTGGCCTGACATGGTCCTCATTCAATTTTCTTTAATTACTCACTTGATTTCACTTGAAAGAACTATTAAAATGGCATCTTAATTGCTCAGTTTTATCCAGAATCTCTTTCAAAGCCCATAAACTGTCAAGGATTAAAAACGATGTCACTTTTCTGAATTCCCTATTCAGAGGGGAAAAAAAAAAGAATCTCCATCCAAGCCAAAATAAATACATAAACACAAAAATACACAGCCGCTGAGGAGGGGGCCAACTCTCCCTCTTCCCCTATGCTGCACTTCTGCTGTGAGCAGGATTTGGGTAAAACAGATGATAGATGAAGCACTACAGCCATAAAGCTTTAGGCAGGAGGGGAAAGTCATGTTTGGGATCCTCAGATCCTGGAAGATGGAGGTTCACAGCCACACCCCACCTCACCCCCCCAAACACACAGGAACCGCCATCCCGGGTCAGATGAAAGGTCCATCCAGCCCAATATCCTGCCTTTGACAGCAGACAGGGGCAGATGCTTAGGAAAAGAATATAGGAACAGGGTGTGCAAAGTGATTCCCTCTCCACGCCCCCCAAATATCCTCCCTGTTTCCGACAATCAGCAGTTTAGGGATTTCCTGAGCCAGATGTTGCACCTGGAACACTGCTTTTAATAGCCAAATAGAAATTGAGTCCCCTTTCTACCAAGAGAAAGATACAGGGTCTTGGCTGTAACTGCAGTCTGGCTAACGCAGTAGCAGCCGCAGAGAGTGGCTTTACTGCTTCTCTGAATTCAGAGAACGTTTATTCCTGTTTCTGATCTTCACATATAAAAATGCCATAAATTCAGGATTAGCACTAAGGAGAATTAATAGCCATCAGACTTTATAAAGCTAGATTACGCCATCAGTAGTCTTATTAAGCAACCTATCAGTTGTGAGGAAAGCCCTGTTTTTACATGCACAAACACACAACCCACATCTGCAAGCAGATGTTAACTGCAAGGCATATGGAATCTACCCCTTAAATATCTTACATATCAGAAAGGTTTGGCTCAATATTTGATTCAAATGCACTTCAATCTAGCTGGGAACTGGAAAAATAAAAAAAAAAAGATAAGTGTTGGTGTAGAAGCATGAGGCATTAGTGCAGTTGGGCAGAACTTCCCTTGAAGTGCTGCAGATTCCTTGTGCAGCAGACCTCTCATACATGGCTATAAGGACCAGCTCTCATGGATCCAGAAAGAGATTAATTTTTTCCTTTGGAGAAGAGAGGAAGTGAAGAGAGAAACTTTCTTCAGGAAATCAGATTTTCCTGTCCTTGATCTCCATGTGCAGTTTTGCCTTTTCTTTGTTTTATTAACTGATTTGAAAGAAAAATTGTCTATTATTTCTGCCTTAAATAAAATCTCATCTCCCCTTCTCCTCCTGATCAAATGCCACCCACTTTCTTTTTTTTTATTTTTATTTTTATGGAGTTAACTCAAAAGTAACTGAACTCTGAAACCTGGCATGCAAATAGTTCTAATCTTAGCGTATACACATGTTCAAGCTTGAAAACGAACTAAGATAAAAATAAAGGTGTTGGCAATTCTGAATATGGCTGCTTGGCATCTGCTAAGACCTTTAGAATATCCTGATTAAAGTCCCCCATATTTTGTGACTTGACCCAGATATACCTGCCTGATCTGGATGCTCAAAAGGCTCTGCAGAGGCAGCAGACAATGAAGGAGAGACAACCCTCACAGTTATCACAGCAGAACCTTGTGGATGGTGAGAGAAAAGGAATTAAAAATTGCCTAAACACAGACATGCTAGAGAGTGTTTTCTTCCAAGAACTGCAGCTCCCAAATACTTTTGTTGCATTCTGCTACTTCAAGCTCTGCAGTTATTAAGCACTTTACTTTCAGTGGTTCCAGTCCATCAGTTACTCAGTGTATCACAATATACATTGAACTGGTCATACCACATTCCGTTCCAGTGAAACAAGAGCATCACTGACTAATTTTGTAACAATTTAGCTCCTGATTAATCAGTGTTTAGGTGCATGTTCACCTTCAGGGAAGAAGGATACCACTCCTGTACCCAAGCAGTTTGCTTAGTTGGAGTTTACTTAGTTTGGAGTTTACCTACTCCAAAACCAAAAAAGCCATAAACCCTAATGCCTGTGCACTGGAGTTCCAGCATCTTTAAGCTGTCCAAGGGAGACTCAAAATTGAGACATCCCCCAAGATCAAGGTCAAACCTCCCATTAGGTAGGGATGTGCAGGTCTTCTCTACTTCTCCCTTTCTCTCGCAGGAGCCCTTAGAGAAGCCAACCACCTTCAAGGAGCTGGGGTCCTCTCAAAACACTTCCCATCTCACAGACGGTTGCAGGCAGTGGAAGTAATGCTCACTTCCCTTCAGTTCCCCTACCTTCTTTTGCCCTTCTGCCCAAACCGCTCTGCACTCCACCATGCAGTCACCGGTTCTGCCATCCCTGCGCAGCCATACAAGAGGGACAGAAGAAGAGAGTCTGTCTGCAGGCCTGAAAAGCCAAGACAGACAGATGGAGAAACCAAAATCATCCCTTTCTGTAGACCCCCTTCAAGGAGAGATGCAAGAGATAATCTTGCCCATAGCTTTTGGCAATTATATTACATTTAAAATGCTATTAATTGATCTTCATGTTGTCAGTAAATTCTTTTAAAACCATGAGAAAGTATTGGTATGTAAACATAAATTGTCAGAGACTACACATTGATACGGCGAGTTAGGATTGCCAGAAATTTCCACCTGCATGTCACAGCCAGTGACTCCTGTTAGAAAGAGAGGCATCACTGCAGTGTGTTACCTCAAACATGGGTGTGTGTGTCACTCAGGAGAGCGTCCAGCCTGAGCCCTGCCATCCCCACGCTGAGCTTAAAGTTAAACATTAATTCACCGAAAAGAAGGGAATAGATAGTTCTGGGTACCAGTGAGACATACACACATAAGTAAAACAGATACTGGCAGTCTTCAGGGCCTCTGAGATGCAACAGATTATCTATCTGAAAAGTCTTTTCTATGTGAGAAAGCGCACTTAGATAATCTCTGAATTTTCTGAGCACGAAGCATAGACAGCTTCTCAGAAAACGTTACAAATATTGAAAAATTTCAAAGTATGTTTTAACTCTAAGTTGGATTTCTCATCAAGAAATTAAGTACTGAGAGCCACTGCTAGAAGACCAAAACAAAATACACATTGTTGCATTTTGTGTCTATTTTATACATTAGAATTCTGCTTTTTCTCAGACATGACTTAAAACCGGAAGAAATGGATCAGTTTCCTCTGCGCTTATGTATGTGTATACATGGACACACCCACATGCAAGAACAGCAGTCATAACATGTTTTATCATTTTAAAAAATCCTCCTATGGGAAAATAATGCTTAAAGTGGCTTTTTCAATTTCATTAATTAGAACTCAAATGGTTTCCAGTTATGAACATAGCTCTCAAGAAACAAGTGTTTCTGCCTATTACTTACCTGATTTACATTTCATGTCAGTTAAAATTGAAGGAGTCAATCAGCTTTTCGTCCCCTACTGGCACATTCTGACTGCAGACATAAAGTCACACACAGTCCTGCAAGCACCACTCTTGTCAAGCTTAAGAACTCAGATTTCCAAAATGCAGCAATGACAATTCAGTTCAAAGAAGACAGTCCAGTAGTTGTAGTTACACCATAATTGGAACAGTCAGTGGAAGCAGCATATTTTCTGACTAAGAAATTGCTGATCACTTTAGGCCAATGCAAAATAAGGAGAAAAAAACTCCTAATTAAAAATTTGCTTTGGAATAGTACACTAAAGATTTTTTTAAAAGTGATTTTTTCCCGTTTGCTGCTTGCCAGGTGTTAACAGGATTGCTGGTGCATTTGCACAGCTGATGGAGATCTTTGAGGGCAAAGTTTACAAGAGACATATAAAATGCATCTCCTAGTCTCAAATACAATTTATTATTTCCAACTACCCCACGTGAAAGCAATAAAATTCCCTGCTCAGCACTTGAGGAATGAGTATCTGACAAGGAATGCAGCAGAATTGCCCCCAAATAACTTTGCCCTGACCCACCAAACACAGGGATAAAACAAATGAGATGGTTCTTCACTCCCCTCCTCCTTTTCTGAGAAGTCAGCATTCTCCACTGAAAATAAACCAGTGTCAGTAAGTGACAATTCTGGAATTCTCCCTGGGAGTTAAATCCCAGCTGAGACACTAAATCACTTCATGAGAATGTGTGCTATTGCAAAACATTTGTATCAGGATCCCATTGCACTGTCCTTGGGTGCATTCTTTTTTTAATAAAATAGACAATTCATTCCATTTGGGCACATCACAAAATTGCCACCAAATAATACTTCATGTGGCAGTTCTGTAATAATCAAAGAGACATGCCGGGTACATTATTCTAAATGTTAGTCTTAATCCTCCAGGCAAATACTAATGGATAGTAGCAATTTGTGTAGTCATTGGAGCATAAAAACGAACTTTCTAAAATATCTAATGCTTAAAAAGCAAACAAACAAACAAACAAACACAATAGTTTGCTTGACAGAGCACAAACAGCTTCCCCACAAAACATCTGAGAAAGAATGAAATGGCAAAAGTTTGGACAAATCCAGTTTAGTCATTGTGCATGGGTCTCTGCCTGCACTAAGAAATGTTGATGCTTTCCTACTTTATACTGGCATGAATGCTGCTGCACTAAAGGAGCAACAAAGGAAGCAGTAATACGCACAAGAGGAGACATATTTAGCAAACTGAAAAACTTTACCTGTTTCCCTGCTACAGAACAGTGGATACCATAGCTATCAGTAGACGTGTTAGACCAAAACTAACAAAATGTGATTGCAGAGACAAACACCAGATGTGTAAGTAAGTGACATTGCAGATACACACACAAAGCCAAGGTCCCCAAGTAAACAGGCCCATTCCTACTAGAAAAATAATGACGCTATGCTATGTGTAAGAACTTACCTTGTAGGAGGCAAAACCCTCTGACTTCAATCCACATGGCTATGATTCAAACTTAACTTGTCACCTGAACTTCTCCAAACTTCCACTGAAAATGGAAGAACACATTGTCTTGGAATCACTGAACAATTTTAATGTGTCCTTTTCTCTTCTAATTAAGTGGTTGAAAACAAACAAGCAGATTGACCCACACATGCAACAAAACTATCATTTCCCCATTTTTCACTATGCTCCCCCTCATCCCCTCCTTCAAATTTTGAAACTGCACAATTTGATCTTTCCTTTTTGGAAATGCTTTCATGCTTGAGGGAAGAAGGAAAAGCTGCTGCCCACCTCCTCATGTTCAGACCCTGGACAGCAAGATACCTTAGCTAACGCATCCTGGGAGCCTGCTGCCGAGGTCCAGGCAATGATTCAGAGCTGCCCTGCAGGACCATTATGCTAGGAGAGCTATCGAGCCCAGCATGACTTGATCTGGCCTCTTCAGAGCCATATGTCCCATGGCATCCTCCAGCCATCCTAGCTCCTAGAGAGGCTTTTACCCATGAACCTGGGGGAACAGGGACAGCAGGACTTCAGACTTCATGCCTCCTGCCATGCTCCTTCTGGGATCACACAGCTAAGGAGGTCAGACACAAGCTCAGTTTTTTTTCTCAGGTTGAGGTAAGCCAAGTCATGTACAGCAAGCCCAGGACAGAGCTTACCTCCATCTCAGTGGTCAGGGCATTCATTTGGGAGGAAAGAGTTCTGGTCTTGGTATCTGCACAAGAGATCATTTGTAGCTTATTTTCAATAAACAGACATATGCATATATACATCTACATATATAGGCATATATATATATTTAATTAATTGAGCTTTGGTCTAGTATTTGCTGAGGGTGGGTACCCTCAGCTTATTGTGGTAAGCAGTACATGGTACTAATGAGCACTACTCAAATTTTGAGGGAGCCATATCCATGTTTGTGCAGGCTTGATCCAACTGGCTGTGTGTTAAATATGTTCTTAGCTTGCTAATTGCACTGGCTCCCTTCTGGGAGATGCAGAACCATCCCAAGCATAGCCAGAAAAGGAAGTGCTCCTGAGGCTCCAACTGGAGGTGCAGAATAGAAATCCAGGCACGTCAAGAAGGGAGGGACTTGATGACTATAGGACTGGGAGGCAGCAAAGTGAGGGCTTTTTGGCTTTGTATTTTGGTATTTCCAGCTTGAGCACCTATGCCCTTTATGGGGTTGAGTCTGAACCTCCCAAGTTCACGGTAATATCTTGCACATGTTATCAGATAGGAATGTTTCTCCTTCAAATCTGACCATCTATCTTTCTTGTTACAAAAACTTTTATCTCAGTTATGCTGTATACATATTTTCCCAAATTGTCTTCAAGGAGCAAATAATATGAAGCACTACATCAGGACAAGAGGACAAGAGGAAAGAGGACAAGAGGAAATGGCCTCAAGTTGCGCCAGGGGAGGTTTAGACTGGATATTAGGAATAATTTCTTTACTGAGGGAGTGGTGAGACACTGGAATAAGCTGCCCAGGGAAGTGGTGGAGTCACCATCACTGGAGGTGTTCAAGGAATGTGTGGACATGGCATTGTGGGACATGGTTTAGTGGGCATGGTGGTGTTAGTTGAGGGTTGGACTTGATGATCTTACAGGTCTTTTCCAACCTTAATGATTCTGTGATCTATAAAAAAATCCAAGCAAACATAGGAATTGTTTTGTAAAAACTAACTGCTTTTCATGAGACTGTTTAAGACAAAGAAAAAGAAATACATGTACTTGGAGCTTGATGGAAGGATGAGGTGAGGGTAAAAGATGCGTATAACTGGAATATTCTGTCTTTTGAAAACTGCCACTCCCTCTGCTATTTCTAATACAAACAATTCAGTTCATGAAATGAACTAGCCTGAACATGGAAGACATCAGTATTCAGTGAACACTGTTTATTAGTTAACATTCATGTTCAGAGAAGCTTGGCAACATCTCTGTGAGTGTGTTGGAAATCTATGAAACTATGCTTTTAAGGGCAGAATCTGCTTTTTGAACTGATCTGAAAAGTACCTTACATTCCTGTTTATAGTAGAAACAGTACAAATTAAAATGGTAAAGTACTAGATCCCAATTAATTGCAGGCGTGACAAAGAAAATATTAATAAATTCTGTGTGCCCAAAACCTTTAATTGCAGTATTTGAAGATCACTGACTTCCTCTGATATAGTTATCCTAAGCTTTCAAAATCAAATGTCACTGTAACAATTTCTTGAATAGTTTTCTGCCTTTTCCCTCTCTCTAGATGGAGAATTTCCATCAAAATATGTTGCTGACTTAGGCCTTCATATTTATGCTGATTCTGTATGCTAGAAAGGAGACAAGAAATAACAAGTGTGTTTTTCAAAACATATTGCCAGACACAGAAGAGAGAGATCAAGTTAGTTACCTTCATGATCTCAACAAAAATGAGAGATTGTGCTTCTGGTAACAGAAGTGACCAAACCGATATTCGGTCTCTGTCCGGCAACATACTCTCAGCTCTGGAAAAACAATGAGACAAACAGTTGAACAAGTGTTTTCTCCCTCTTAGATATAGCTCTGCTATCTTATCTGTCAGTGTAGTGGCTATGTTAAATCACAGTCTTTCATAGGATATTACCACTAAGGAGAGGCTTATGGGAAACTAGTAATTGGTACTAAAACTGCCTGGTCTTTCACCTCTGTTGCTGGTAACCAACAGGTTTCCCATTTCTGTGCTTGATGAGATACTCTAACTTTGGGAAAAATATTCACGCACTCAGAGCTGTGACACACATTTCAGTGTTAACCTCATTTTGCTGAGCAGACATCCCTGCCTCAGTGCAGACACTGGTGTTCACATTATAAAAACAGATGCTTTAGTGCTGTGCATAATGACATAACAAGATCCCATGGCTAGAAGATTAATTTAGGTAAGTTCAAATGGTAAAGCACACAAATTTCTACTGTGAGAAAATTCAGCAGTTAAATAACTTATGAAAGGATGCAGTAAATCCTCCATAACTTCAAATGTGTGTCAATATTGAATTTTTTCACACCTGGCTCAAATGTTCTGGGCATAAACCAAGAACTGCAGGGTGAAATTCTATGGTTTGTCCTATAAGGAAAGCTGAAAGAAATTAATATTAATAACACCTCCTGGCTTTAAAACCTATCAGTTCTTTGACCTCTGATACACTAAATGCCACTAAGACATTTCGAAGAATTGTCCAATCTACTGTTTTCCAATTTAAAAAATTTTATTACTTTGGAAACATGCTCCTATTTTTTAGTATTTGCTCCACTTCTTATTTTCCTGACTTTTTTTAGAAAAAAAAATAAAAATCAAACAACAAAACAAAACTTTCTCCAAAAGATCTGCTTAAACTACTAAATACTTTTGCCTACTTCAGATGCAACCCTGGTTTTATGCATTTATTATAAGATAGTACAAAGAATTTTTTTAATTGCTTAACTTTGATTTTATCCTGAAAGACCAATCAAGTAGCTTTTTCCAAAGATAATTAGGCACCTTATTTCAGCAATCAAGAGATACTTCAAGTAGAGCATGTGCTAAACATCTCTGCAGGCATCGCTTACTGTGTTAAGGATTTACTTAATGTTTGAAGGAGTAGAATCCTAAAGTTAAACTCCAAAATCCATGTTTAGTTAATTTTACAAATAGTGAATACAAATCAGCTCCCTCTGATATGGCTGACCAACATTAGACTTATTCTGTTATATAATGTTGAAAGTAGATAAACCATCTGAACTCATTTCCCCTTTGACTTCCTTCAATCTCGGTAAGTTAATGCATATCTTTTTTCATCACCTGTCTTTCATATGGGGGACAGCAGAAGATAGAGATCTGTCCTACTAAGGAATCTGCAGACAATTGACTTTCCAGCAAACCCCTATAATGTATAATTCATTTTCCAAATGAGATCCTGCCAAACCTGAAGAGTTTGTGTGCAAAAACATCCTGATGTGATTCAATATTTTATTCAACAAGCTCATATCTTTATTATTCTTGGTCTAGTTTCCAAAGATATTGAAAATGTGTAATCATGATATGTGTCTTCCCTTAATAACTTTTAAGCACATGGCCAATTTCAGTCACATTTTAAGAGGAATAGGGATGTGGAATATATTCAGTTCTTACAAGGTTGTTAAACTGAACTGAGGAGAAGCTTCTATTACTGCTCCACTGAAAAATGACAACAGTATTAGACATCAACGAATGCAAAACACTGTGGGTATCCCAGCTCTGGGAACAGGTTTGGTTGGCATTTACACTGTAGATCAGACAAGATCTACCCATAAGACAGAAAGCTATATATTAGACCTCAGAAGCATTGCTGCTCACAAAACTATTTTCTATACAGTGATTGATAGATTTAAAAAAAAAAAAAAATTAAGAGAAAAGTGTTTGTGTAGTCTCAACCTGCTGCACACCAAGTGGCTGCCTGCAGGTGCCACCCAGGCTGCAGGCTAATTCCACGCAAAAGATTGCCTCTGCCTCCCAAGAATCACTGTTGCCGTTCCCTGTCCCCCACTGATGAAGGGGAAGACCTGGAGACCTCCTACTTTGCCAGACACTTCAACCCAGGAGCCATCATCTCTATGCCATGTCCTGTGAGCAGGTCCCACAACTAGTCTCCAGCCCTCATAAGAAGGGCTGGACAGCTAATCACGCAAGCCATAAAATCTCATGCAGTAATTTCATGACTATAATATTTGTGTTATTTCTTTGCATTGTTATGGCTTTGGTTTGCTATTGGAATTCTGTGTTTCTGCCTTCTTTTTGGTAAGTACGGTTCTCATCTGCAAGCTAAACAATATAGAATGATGCTGTATCTATAAGGAGAAAAAAGTCACTAAAAAACCACTGAATTTAAAAATGACCCAGCCTCCATGTCAAGATTTTTGCTGGAACTGATAAATACTAGACTGCAAGAAAAATTGAAAATTAACTTTAAACTATGGCTCTAATAGCTAACCAATTTGGACAGTCTTATGGAAATTTACTTAGAAAATCAAGACACAGAGATTTAAAACACAAAGACAAATCAGATTCCTAGATTCCGTAAACACACAGGACAAAGTATTTGTTTTGACTGAAAAGATCTCAATATTTTTTTTTTTAAATGTTTACTTACATAATACAAACTTGTGTGTATAAAGAATAATGTACTCTTTATACCCTGACATCATCCATCCCATCTCTCTGATGAAAACCAATTGTACTATATGCCTTAAATATTTTGTCACTGGAAATTCAGCTAGAAAAACAAATGCCTAACAACTTTATTGTTCAGTTCCTGAAAGAATTCTGGTTTTCATTAAAGCAAAGACTAGTTATAAAAGCTGCTTTTCAAAGTCTGTGTATGGTACCACAGACTGACATTATGTACCTAAATGAAGCACATGGTGAGAGTAAATCATAGCATATCTGCATCATCAATCACTAGATGTTTGCAACCAGTTGCTAAGGAATTAAAGCCTCTGATAGCATCTACAGCGTGGACAGTCAAAGCATTGTAAAATCGATCGTTCAATCACTTTCCTTGTGTTTTTAATTAGTTTGGATGACATAGGAGTGGCTATCTCTGGGATTGCAAAGCGCTACGTATAGCCAAACCACAGCTTTTGTGATTCTGAGCAGGACTGGGCCTTATTGCTAAGAAACTTCAAAGATTATCTTCTATAGTAAATAAACATGCAATAGTTTGGATGTAAAAATATATATATATATATTTTAAACATATAAAAAGCCTGGTCCTATGACAAACCAGTTTGTTACTTCAGGAGTTTTGCCATTGACTTAATTGGACACCGAGTCAGGACATGACAAATCATTCAAGGTGCGATATCTGAGCGTATGCCTACGCTGGGTAAAAGTGCGTTGCTACTGTTTCTCTAGCCTTCCCTTTCATGTGCTGTCTGAACTAAACTCTTTGCTCTACACAGTGTACCTTCCTTCTACTCTCCCTTTGTAGAGAGACAATCCTGCCAAGATAACATAGACCTCTTGCAATGAGAGTATTCATCGTATTGAACCATTTCCTCAAGCACCTTTATCTTATTTTTGGAAAGCATGTCCTATCAAGAAAACATTAGTCAGGGTTGAGAACCCCAACATTTCCTCTGTCTGCTGTCTAAAAATTATCTTTAAATTTTTCATGCTTATTCTCATCTGAAAGGTAGATTTTTTTGAAACGTTTGAAAGTAAATATATCCAGCTGTTCCTTAAGTTATGCGAGACTGGAAAAAAATACATTTTTCCTACTGTATAAAGAAGAAAAAACACCTTGCCTTTCTCTGCACAGCTAGGAATGCCTGTTCCGTTAGATATTGCATGTATGTTCTTATTCTTATTCTGCAACATATACATGATTGTGCTGGGTGATTAAAAAACCCCACCATCAGTAACAGAAAAAAAATCACTTCTGATTGTATTCACTTTCCCCAAACCCACATCCAGGTGTAATGAAATTCTCCCCTTTTCAGATTAAATTCTTAGTTTCTTCTACTCTCTGGGTCAGTTTCATACAACTGGTTTTAATAGAAGCAGGCAACCAGGCCAGTCACTTATTAATTTCAGTTGGTTCTTGTCCTACTGGGTGGTAAGAGCTTCCTAGGAAATGCTTAGTGACTTTAACTTCTGTTGACCTCCAGGCAACTGAGTACTCTCAGCATCTCGAAAGGGTGAGTCCCTGCATTCACAGCTTCAGACGTGGTTGCAGTATAACTGTGAGGTGCTTTCAAAGTAGTTTTCAGAACTGCCTGTTCCCTTTTTCTGCCAGGGACATCAGTGAAGTAAAGCATCGACTTTCCATTAAATAAAAAAAGGCAAAAAAGCAAGGCTTAAGCTTTATGTCAGAGTAGGGATGTGCCACCCAGTCCTTCTGAACTTACAGGGCACCTTTGCTATTACCTGAGAGTGAAATAAAAATTTCAACCTAGAAACTTTTATCTCCCTAAAATACTAGAAAAAAGCCCAGCATACCAAGGGAGGTGGGCCCCAGCCACGCAGTATGAATCATGCCATAGGTCTGACCTTGCAGAATCTGTGTTTGCCTCAAAAAAAAAGGAAAGTGGACATGAGAAGAGACAGGCATTGTACCCTGCAACCCTATGTTCCTCCCTTCATGTGCAGACAGCAGAGCCGGGTACTTCAGCTAGAAAGGGCAAAGCAGAGCCAGGGAAAGGGTGTGGTGGAGACCAGGCATGCTCAATAGTTATTTCTACAGCTGTATAGGAAATTTTAGCTGTTGGCAGTCTGCCTTGGCAAGCCACACCTCGTCACCCTTTCTGAGCAGAGAGGAAAGAAAGAAGAAGGGGAGCTAAGTAAGAGCCCTCTGTGGATTCAGCCACCAGTCCATCTGGAGCCAGGGGTATACCAAAATGTGGTGTTTGAATACCTGCTTTGCTTTGGCTATAGGCTAGAGATTTCTGCTTTACCCTTAAATTGAGGAATAGTTGTTGGCCTAAGTGCTGGAACAGCAAATGCTAGTAGGACTGTGAAACATATAGAAAGGCTAGATGCTTTCCCCTTCTCAGCATGGGAAAGAGCTCAGATGAAGTACTCTGCCCCATTTGGACACTGCACTTCACAGATGGAGCCAAATGGAGATAGCCCTGAGGAGAGCAATGGAAATTAATCTAAGGTCCAGAAAACCTGATGTAGAAGGAAAGATTGAATAAACTGGAGTTGTTTAGACAAAAGGATTGAAAGGAGACTTGATAACAATCTTCAGCATGTAAGGCTGCAAAAAGAAAAGGAAAGCAACAAACTGTTTTCCAGGTCCAGTGTGGACAGGATGAGAAGTAATATGCTTGATTTGCAGTACAAGAAATTTGGAGAAAAGGGTCCTCTAACAAAGGAGAAAATAAAACACTGGACAGTTTGTCTGGAGAGGTCATTATGGGTGGTATTTAAGAACAGATCAGACAAATCTCTATGACAAGTGATGTTGGTTTAACTGATCCTTCCTTGGGACAGGGAGTGGATTTTATAACCTTCCTGAGATCATAGCTTGAGAAAACTTTAAATGAGATAAACTGTGTGTCATGGTCACACTGCAGACACTGAGACATGACATGTGGATGAAGGTCGGCAAGGACAGGCCAAATGGATTCCTTGGCATTTCAGAGGAGGATATTGGGTACTTATTTCAGGCCATATCATGTGTGAAACATTACCTACTAACACTCACTCCCCTTTGCCATTTCCAAGTAATTTCTGCTTATCTGGGAGCTGATTCAGAGAAGACAGTCTTCCAGTCACTGATAGGGCCTCACTTTGCCTCCTTTCACACAAGGGAGGAAGGGGTCTGGGAAAAGAAGTCATATCCTCCAACCAGTTGTTGGAAATCACAACTTTTTCTTAGGTCAACAGAATTCTCTTATATCTGCTTCAAAATTTGGATTAACAAGGAACCGGAGCATCTCTACAGTAAGCAGAGCCCTGAGGTGGGAAAGACCCTGCTTCTTACATAGGTTAAAAAAGATGACTAAAGATACAGAGCCACATCCTACATATCTCCTGTATGTGCAAAAGGGCCAAGAGCCTTCTGGCCACCCCCAGCTCAGGTGAATCCTCTCCTCTGACCAGCCCAAAGACAGTAGAAATCCTTCTGGGAAAAGTCACCATCCTTTTCTTCCTGCTGGCCAGACAATGTCCTCATCCTCATTCAGCTCTGCAGGAAGCACATTCTGGTGAGCGCTGCAGTTTAAGGAATGCAGGCATGTTAATTATTAGAGCTTCAAAAGATACAAGTTCCAGTGGGCTAGATTCCAGAGCTCTGAATGAAAAGAAAACCTCATCTTGATCTCCCTTGGCCCACAGTGTGGGCTGTTAGTGAAAAAAAAAAAAAAGATAAAAAATTGAGTACACACAGAAGATGGGTTACCAATACGAAACAATAGTACACAGCTTTAGGAATATGGGTTCATTTCAAAGCAAAAGCTGTTGTTGGGCAGCATTCCTTACACAGGCTTACTCTTCACTGCTGTTAAGAAAATTCAACAGGAAGATTTCAGTGTAATGTTTACACTGCTCTCCTTTAAAGCAGATGTAAGCACATCTCCCCCTTTTCTATTGTATGTTTGGAGTTCACAACTCAGTTCCTGTGCTGTGACCATGCTACGTAATGGATGCCACCAAGATTCTGAAGGGCATAAGCAAAAAAGGATCATTTCAAAATGTTTGAGAACTGAGTTCCTCTATCTGTAGTTTTCCATCTTTTCCCACCATAGTTTCTTGCTGTTTCCCCCCTTTTGCAGGAGAGTATGTAAAGCTATTATACTGCTGCTTGCCTCCCTCTTTGTCTGAGGAAGCCTGTGAGACAAGCAAGAAAAATATCAGATGTGTTCATCCTCTGGCTGCTGAAGAGATGTGATTCTAAGCATTGGAGGTAGGAAGAGTAGCACAAGTATTTCTCCGCCTTTAGCGACTCAGATAGGACAGCACAATCCAGGACAGAAGTTCAAGATTTGGTCTGTCCTGTGCAGGTTCCTACTGTGATACACATGGACAAAATAAGCTTGTTTAGATTATGATTAAGCATCAGATGGCTAATCTAGTAAAACATTAGATCAGATGGTATCCAAAGAAATATGAGGTGTTTGCACAGAAGGAAAGGAAAGATAATTCTCTCATGAGAGCTTGAAAGCCCAGTCACCATCACAGTTGAATACTGTAGACAACAGTAGAATCTCATTCCGTAGTCAAAAAAGTATTTTTCCATTGAGTGAGAGAGGAAATCATGTGAAGATTGGCTCAGCTATGGAGGCATGCCTCCTCTCTAGTCCAGACAGAGACTCAAGCTGCTTCTTGCTAGCCTGCTGGTGCAAGCTGTCTGAATGTCAGAAGGTGCAAATCTCCAGCTCTTTCTACTCTTTAGATGCTCAGTTTTGTGAACCACTGAGGTTAAATATTTGCTATTTCTAAAAGTTAAAATCTCTACTATTCACTGCTAGCATGTGACATGTCTCCTTCTCTCATGATGGCTGCAGCATGTGTCTGAATGGATTTGGCACAACTTAAAAGTCAGAGCTCCTAACTCTAGTTCTGTTTCTTACTTGCTGGATGGTCTGGGGCAAGTCACTTCAATCCTCTGTGCCTCAGTTTCCCCACATGTGAAATGGAGCTAATGATACCTCTCTAAAGCCTCTGGAAATGAATGACTGAAAAGTTCTAGATACTATTATTAGCTTATTTCCCCAGCGGTTCTTAAAATTGCACACTCTCACAAAAATACAGGTTATTTAAAAAAAGTCAGGAAATTTCCCGCAGTTCAGACTTTAAGCAGGAGAAATAAGGTACAAACCTAAGAATCTGTCTAGTGAGAATCCAGAGTTTCTTGTTTAATTAAAACATAGATAGCTAACTCAAACTCCACTTCTTACCTCACTGATGATGACTAATTTACAAGAGATCAACAGCACCCAAACAAGGCAGGGTTTGCTGTGAGTGGGCAAAAGAAAAGTTAGAGGGAGGTCTCTCTGGGATCTATGAAAAACATGGATATTATGCTCTCAACATGTTCCAAAAACATCAAGGATGAAAAATTGCGTTTCAATATAGCCAAGAGTTCAAGTATGTAAAAGGTATTTGACTGGATAATTACCTATACAATTATGAATGAGTGTGCAATTGTGAAAACTGAAAAATTAGGCTTAACATTTACCAGTGCAGGCTTTTATAGTAGGGCCGAAATGGAAATCTTCTGTTCCAATGTACAAGTCTATGCTGTCTGGATTAAACAGCATAGTTAATCAACAGCTGATGGTGGTAGTTGTGTGGGCTCACCGAAAGAAAAGGACAAAAGCACCATTTTGGAAACATATTACACATCTGCTGTTGTACACATAACATTGAAAATCAGGAAATAAATGATGAAATCTGTCTTCTCTTATGGGAAAAAGTTTTAACCAGGGTTTTCAAGCACACAAAATATCTCTGATATTCACTGCAGTACTGCATCCTGAAATGCCCAAGTTATTTTCAGTAGAATTTCCTACAAAATTGGAGCTTGTGACATCATTCTTTTTGTGTTCACCTGTGTATTCATTCCGACAATTTCTTAATATTTCCAACCAGCTTCTAACACTGGTAGAATTGTGAAAGATAGCTGACTTCCTCCTCCTTTTTTTCCTGAAAATAGACAGATGGGTAGAGATGCTATCAGAGTCGTGGCTCTGAGAAAACTTGCAGTTGTGAGTTCAAGATATGAGAGAAGCCTCATGGGAGAAAGCACTTATATAAACACCCCAATGATGGGAAAAGCTTTGCCTGGGGCTCACATCCTCTTAGATAGTGAAAGTCAATCACCCATAAGACAAAAAACCATAGGAAACCAGGCTTCATTAGTTCTGCTGCCACAAAATTACTTGTTTAACAAAATGGTTATTCCAGGATTTTTGAAGAAAAACACTGTACTGCAGGCATGTACAAGTCTGGATTCTTTTTTTTCCTTTTTCACTAAGTGCTTCTCTTTATTAAACTGTAAATTGTGTACCTAACTCACCAAGAAACGCAGTGTCACTGCCGTAAATAGGAAGACAAATAAAATAGCAAGCTATGAAGCACATGAGAGTTGAGCGAATGTTTGCACAACCAAACATGACACAAATCTACCAAGAACAACAAAGAATGAACAATTTAAACTACTTGCCTACTTCGCCAAGAAGTGATGCCTGATTTTTAACAAGTAAACCTATAGCAGAATATGGAAAAATAAAAAGGCCAAAAATCAAGCTATCCAGAATTTTCTTTTCAGCAGTATATTTTGTCCTAAATTTTCAGCAGTGGTTTTGCATGCCAAAACATCTGAATCAAGATTTATTATCAGAGAGCAAATTTTGAAAATACAGCTAAAAAAACCCAAGCCTATTTTGCCATCTCATAGCTGGTCAACTCGGAAATGAGGCATACAAAATCTTTAGTGATTTTATTTTTAATCATGGACTGTGTGTATACTTTTTTGCTTCTCGGAGTTCTCACTCTGTTTGTGAGAGGAGGAAATTTAGTCACAAAAGCCCCTTTGTATTCTTGACAGGAGGCACTCTTCAAACATTAAAGCAAGTTACAAAACTGTAATAATCTGGCCATCAAATTCTGGATTTCACACATACACACACAAAATACCCTCATACACCCTGGAAATCTTTTGCTATTGCACCAGCATTCACAAAAACAACATAGAGACTTTGGCCAGGGTCAAGGAATTGAATCTTTTAGGTTCCCCAGTATCATCAGGCTGAAAAAGTAAGGCTCAGCAGCTTTCTTCCCTGGTGGTCTGTTAGGGTGGATTTACAATGGTTTACATTTTTCAGGTCTGCTTCAGGAAGCAGGCTACAGACTTAAAAAAAAAACCCAACCCAAGTTCACCTCAAACCAAGTGGCCAACAACCATAAACCTCACTGAGCTCTGGCTCAAAAGCCTCAGAAAACAGGGAGGGTGAAGGTGGTAGCAGTCCCATATGTGAAATATACACAATGATATGGACAGAGATCCATCCACTGCTCTGGAGAGCAACTGCTTGAAGGATTTATTCATTCTCTCACACCTCTCATGATTGCACTTACTCCTTTCTTACTTTTTCATCCCATCTTTGCGAAGAAAGTATAGTTCATAAAGAGCTGTAGTCATTCACATAGGGATCAAAACAAATTCCTTAGTTTAGTCCCTTGTCTGTATTGTTCCCAGTTAGTAGGATGACAGGAAAACACCTCTTAGCTGTAGCCAGATTAAAACTTCTGTAGAATAATATTTTCTTTACCCTTCTTACACTCCACTTAAATCAATGTTTTTCCTTTACTGTTTTGTTTAAATCCTCTTTTTTTCCCTCCCTGTCCTTTTCTTAAGTAGAGTCCCCATAATCTTTCTCTTTGCACTTTAAAAGTTGATTCAGTTTGCTACCTCCTTCCTTCACTTTCTGGGACATTGGAACCATTTCCAGCTTATTCCCCTACAATGGGACCTACTTTATATATCTTGTCTCAACTTCTTCACATCTAACTTTCAGTACTCTCCACCCAGGTTTTATGCGACTGGAGCAACAACAGAATGCAGGAGGTAACTGAGCATCAGACTGCAGCTAGGAAAAACACTGATGTTGGGAAGACAATGAACATCCTCTAAAGAAATACCTGCTTTTTTTTCTAGCTTGGCATGTCATAACTATTCTCTGCCTCACATAATGCTCTGCCCTGGGAGCAAGTTTCCATGTTCTGGGCAGAGCTGACTGTTACCACTCTAGTTAAATGCAATTTTGCATTTAATGGACATGTTTAGATAGGGGATTTTAACCTGGGTCTCTTGAATCCCAGACAATTACTGATGCTTAGATGATATATACATACCTCTCTTCAGTGTTTATAGATCATTCATCAAGCCATTTTGTAATTATTTGACATTCTTTTCTTATTTTAGTATCTTTGGTGAATTTCACTGATATGTTCCCTAAACAATCTTTGTCTGTAACTCAGTGGTTGAGTCACCATCCCTGGAGGTATTTAAAAGATGTGCAGACGTGGTGCTTAAGGACATGGTTTAGTGGTGGACTTCATAGTGTTCGGTTAATGGTTGGACTTGCTGATCTTAAGGATTTTGCCAACCTAAATGATTCTGTGATTCTATGATTCTAAATGGCTAACTAACACCAGAACCCTCACCAGCTAAACTCCGTGGCCTCTAAGCATCATTACTCTAAGTCCCTCCGCTATTTTTTAAACCATGTTGATGCATACATTTAAGCTGATTTAAAAATTTGTGTACTGCATATTCCATGGTCCTCCACTGATTTAGTCATTATGTAAAAATAACACAGTCAAATGTGATGAGGTCTGTTAGTGACATAAACAAGGGCTATGACTGGCATGGAAATAGCTATATGTAGGCACATGTTCATTGAGAAAAGAAATGATCTGTAAGAGTCAGGCATCCTGGGAAACATGAATTAAGGGGGTAAGTGCTCCAGCGCAGATATCTGATCCTGCACATTCCAGGCTATCTGGGACCTTGATACTCTGATTCCTGCCCTCCCCCCCTCCCCCCAGCCTTGTATCTCTGTAAATAACATTTCTGAATATGAACCACCCTGCATCTGGCACAGGACTGCTTATGCCAAGCTGACTACACCCTTCCCCTGGGGCGTAAGGTCATGAATCATGACAAACACAGCAGTATAGGAATTTCACACCTTATAAAATGATTGTTTACAAGTAATAGCAGTGATTACTCCAAAAGCATTTCAGAAAAAAAAGGGGAAAAAAGTTAATTAGATATGCAGACACAGTAATTAGGCTGTAGCCACTACCAGTTATCTCTTTACCCAGCAGCCTAAGTCTTCCTTTATTCTTCTGCTGCTTTTTCTCCAAGGAAGCTTAACCCCCTGCAATCCGACCAAGAAGAGAAACATCATTTAAATAACCTTCCCCTGCAGCACAAAACCCTAATTCAGTTCCTTTCCTTGCTCCCCAGGAAGAAACAAGCCAAGAGGGTAACTTGTGGGGTATGTTCATTTTGCTTACTAGCTTGAGACTAGCCAGACTTGGAGACTATCCAAACTATTCTGTCTCCTAGCCTTCCCTGATGCAATTGCTCCAAGCTAATCCCACTGGGAGCACGCTGTCAGAAGACATCCAGCACTTGGGAGCCTGTGTGTCCTTTCGATGTGTGGCATGGATGGCCAGCCCCACAGAAACACCAGAGACACCATCTGGGAAGAGGTGAAGAGCAGCTTCCCCAGCCTTCCTGTTCCAGCCAGTAGAGATCAAGGCCAGATGACCTGCGGAGCACACAGCCAAGGCAGAGAAGCAGCTGCTCAGTCACACTTCCAGCCTGGAGCTGCCACTTCTCAGCTGAGATGCCAGGACCCTGGTCTAACCAAAAACCTGCTGTAGCAGCCCCAGGCTACAGTTTGTGTTTCCTTCCATTCCAGTTTAATTGCAAGTACTACCATACTTAAAATGGGAAGCCAACCGTTTTCTGTCTCCCCATACAGCTGTTCACCCCCAATGTGTGGTCAAAAATAACATGTGCAAACTCGTTGTAGCCCTGCAAGTGTGTGTGCACAAGACACTTAAGTACAGCGATTCCCACTGTTGTCTCACCCCTCTATGCAATCAGCCGTATAACATTGGATAGGGTAGGTTCTACATGCCACAAACAAATCTCTCTTACTCTTAGTCTTTTGGCAACAAAGATTACTTATGGGCTCAAGCTTTCTACATTTCAAAAATTCTCTTTGAAGCTGAATACTCCACACAGGGACTTTCCAGATCCTTCAGAGCTATTGGAAGCAGTAACAGCATGTGTCCTTCTCCACTCTCGCCAGTGAGATATTTAGGAGTTCCTTTGGGCTCATCTTAAAAATACCCAGAGCACAAAAATAAGTTGTGCCTGAAGGTCAGTTAAAATGAAATCTTCCAAATGGTGTTGAAAGTGCACCACTAGATGCAGCTACGAGTAGGGGCTGGGATTTATTTCCCGACACCTTTCATTTAGCTCAGTCAGTACTTATGCCGATGGCAAGCAGAAGCCAGGGAAAGATTCCAGAGGGTCAAATATTGCAGATCTCTTCATTTCTGTGTAGGGATGTGGACAGACTGACTGAAATGGTGGCAGTGTGCCTAGCACAACAAGGTCCTGCTCCATGACCAGGGATCCATAAAACAGGGTTACAGAAAACAACAGCTACACCTTCCCTTGCCATTCAGCCATAGGATGGGTCCAGCTGCTGTTGAATTTACAGGTTCTCTGCAAAGGCGGCTGCTATGGCCTGACTGCCCCACTGGTGCTGTCATCTGTAGCTGGAATATAGCACACAGCAGGCATGCATGAATTTCAGATTTCTATTTCTTCCTACAAATTAAACCCTTTTACAGTTACATTTCTCTAAAGATATTCTGGGCATTAATATTTGTTCTGTGCAGCTGTGAGAGGCTTCTTTCACTTCATATAGAAGTTACATCTGCTGTGTTCACCATCTGCTATATTCACAGGAAAGTGTAATATATAAAAATAACATTAAGGTGGAGATAGGAACTACCTAAATGAAAGCAGAAGATTAAAATCCTTGTTCTGGAGCAGAAGTAATTAATTTTAGTGGTTGCTGCTCACTAGCAAGTTTGATTATTTTATGGTTCCCATCTCTTTACCCTTTCCTGTTTAATTATTCTCCCTTATCAGTCATTTAGAGACTAAGAACCTTCAAGAGTGGCTTAATTCAGTCTCGTCCTCTTTTATGTTTTCTTGTCAAGACTGCTGTTATCTACTTGTTCTTCCATCTGTGGCTTATTTGTTCTGCCAAGGCAACAAGTTTCTCTTTGTCAGCTCCCCAAGGTCACCTCTGGGACATCTTCCATATGTGTAACTATATCCAAAACCAATGGCTCTAAGGTCACCTGCAAAACCCTTTGCCTTTTACAAGGTCTTACCTCACATCTCCTCTACCTGCTCACAGAAAATCACAGTAACTTGTACATAAACTGAATGTGCTAAAAACTGATGTTCTTATTCCTCTGCCTATTTGACAGTCCTTGAGCTGTGGTTTTCCTGGAGGAGGAACTGTATTCTTCAGCTATGTCTAGACTGGTCAAACTAATAGTGTCTGAGCACAGGCCCACCACAGTCACCCATCTTGCTGAACTGGTAGCATGGCCTCTGGCACGGTTTTGCCTTAGGCCAGCTAACTCTCTTCCAAGCATTACGTGGGCACAGTTCAAGTTTGGACATTAGAATGGGCCAGGGACTATTCCCAATAAACAGTTGACAGGTCCAGTGTTGTTTGGGAGAGAGAAGTGTTTAGATGTATGGATGTGAGCTCTGCCGTGTCAGCATGGAGCAGGCTGATATCCTACCAGATGTTACCGTAAATGTCAGTCCTTGCAAAAGGACTGTTTGAGATGTGTATAGAGCCCATCCCTCTGGGGATCTCAGCCATGACTGACATGTCAGCTTGCTGCCTGAACCTCAATAATTAAACAACAGCTGTATTTTGCCGTTTCTAAGATTTTATTAGTGCATAAGAAAATTTTTGCCTCCCCGCCCCCCCAATTACTTGAGTATCCCTTTCTTAAGGCACAGGGACACCTCACTTAACACTGTTAGGAGAAAAAACAATCCTAATCTCCCTTTCATATGAGAGAAGCCAAGAGGAAGAATTAGAAGTCTCTGCACTCCCATTCACCTCCTTGAGCCATCTGAATTACCTTTGCTGACTCAAGGGTTAACAGGGAGTAGCCAAGGCTGCCAGGGTCTTCCTCTCCAAACCCTGCCTGTGAACCCTGTGGGTACCTCTTAAGCAACCATGCTGAGACAGTGGGAGCTGGAGAGAGCCTGACTCCAGAAGAGCTGTGCTGCAGGGGAAAGGAGGGTCGTGGGGAGGTACAGAGCCTCTCAAAGAGCATCCTGAAGACAAGGCAGCTGGAAATGAGTTGCAACAGGGAAGATTAATGTGTGAGGTGGTGACATAAGGCAAGGAAGAGGCAACAGAACTAGCAGCTGCAGAACTTGCACAGCTCGCAGAGGGCCTTTCCCATGCTCCCTTCTCATGACTCTGGAGGGAGCAGGGTGTCAAAGACCCCCTTGGTGTGATTCCAGATAAAGCTGTTATTCCCTCCTATAAGGCTCCTCTCTGAGTCCAGGGAGGAGAAGGAGAGATCAATAGGGACCTGGGAGCTTGTCTTCTCTCTCTTATGGAGCCTTAGAAAGAATTTGGTGGCAAAAGCCACAAGTGAGAAAGGAGCAAACGAAAGCAAGAACATTTGCTCATGTTCTCTGCTGTCAACAACCGGCACTTACAGCTTGATACCATTCTCAGGCCAAGCATCAGATGCCAGAAGGCAAAGACTGTTGCCTGGTAGAGTGGTTATCTTGTTTCTTGCATGCCTCTGATGATAGCACGTGGAGGTTTTGCTCCTACTTTGTTTTAGGGGCAATAAAAACAGATAGGGACAAGGCGAGTGTGTACATGTTCTTAACCAGATTTTGTTTTTAAATGAGAAAAAAATCAGAAGAGTAATTAAAATCTCTCTTAACTGGGATTCTAGTCAAAGCATTGCTACATCACCCTTTCCAACCCCTGGCACAGAACTGAGCTCTGAGATCTTCCAAACACCTTTTCTTAAACTCTCCCATCCCATGGCTACCACATAGTCAATATTTAGGAAAGATATTTACAAAACAATATTTATACCCATACTCTCATTCTGTCACAATTAAACACCATTTCCAGAGTTGGGCTGAGATCACTGATGGTATCAAGTGCAAACAGGACAGTAAATTATAAAGCCATATTAGCATCATTCACCTTTAAAAGGCACAAAAATGCACACATACATGCACTCACACATATGCAATTTTGCCAAACATTAAAGAAAGATATTTTTAAGCTTCTGTCAGATAGATACATGACTGCTGTGAGGATGTTTATATATTTAAAATGTCTAATATTATTTCAGATATTTTCCTCTTAAATATATTTTTATTTTTTAATTATTTTTCCAAATAAGTTTTGACATATCTCCAAAGGCTGAACACATTTAAATTTGTAGAAAGGCACATTTAAGGTCTGATAACATTATGCTCAGGTAAGTTCGAAAAGTCACTGATTTTTGGGGACGCTGCTCTTACTAGTGTGCTGGGATCCACCCTCATAAATCTACACACTCACGAGTAACTTTCCTCCACCACATCCAACAAGAATATGCAAACAAGTCAGGCTCGCATGCAGAACAAGTTGTGCCGGCTACTGTAGGGGGCCCAGTTTAGGAAGTATTCTTTACACTACCAGTCCTGAAGCGAGTAGAAAGTCTGTTTTTCACTGGGTTTCTCAGGGGAAGTTCATGGCCTCTGCATTTGACAGATCAGAATAACACTGCTGCTCCATTCCTGAAGTGCTGATGCAATATTTTCACTAGAGGTTTCGCAGAGAATGTCCAAAGGAAAAAAACCCTTAGATTAAATTTCAGTGACAATAAATCAAAGCATGAATGCTTAAAACCACGCAAATGCAATTGCTTTCTGCATAGATATTACCTTGCCATCCCATAATACAAAACCCATTTGTTTTCACTGATGCAGAACCTTGTGGTAGAAATGTCATTACAGCAAGTAGCAGCATCAGGGAGGATATCAGGTTTTCCTTTGGATTTATGTCTTGGAAGGTGGACATATCTGCAGTGATCCAAAACACACACAGGCAGTGTGTGACAACGTATCCCAGTTGTGTTCACTGTTGTCACAGCAAGCTACCTTCACTGCCTTTCCAATACTTTCACACAGAAGTAGACCCATATGAAAAAGAACATTTGCAATATGCAAAATAATTTATAGCATGAATGTATGAGAAAATGTCTGGAAAAGATCTAAATACGCAAAGGAATTATATATATATTTATAATTTTAAGAAATTAATTTGTCATCTTGTCCAAGGTTTTTTGGCCCAGCTCCTAAGCCTCCATGTTCAGCATCAAACTGACCACTCAGCTGAAGGGATTGCCAGTGAAACAACATAGGGTTCAACTGCATTTAGAAAAAAATTGCAAACCCTTTCTCTTAAAAACCAACCAACCAGCCATACCAAACAATCCTTCTCACCATGGTAAGAGTGACATTCACAAAACTGACATCTCTTTCACTCAGTTAAACCTCATGGAAATAATAAAACCTTAACCAGAAACTCTGAAATTTTGCCTCAAACAGAACGCTCAAAAGAGCTGAAATCCAAAGATTCCATGATATCCACAAGAGACTTGATTATAGTCAGTGATGTTATGCAGCAGGTGCTCAAACACTGCAGTAACAGGTGGGAGCATTCACATGCAGGACGGATAAAACACTGAGAAACTGAGTCACAGACGTGTCACCTTATGCAGCAGAACATTCCAAATTGCTTTGCTCTGCCTTGAGGTGGAGAAAGGGCCCCTACAAGCAAGAGAAGTATGTGTGTGTATTTGTGTGTCCTTGCACATATATACATAAGAGTGGTCTGCAACATCTGCAGTAAGTTAGGTAGTTGGTGTCACCCAATCAAAGCAGAAAACTCTTGGTATTATCCAAGAAAGTGAGGCACTCATAAGAATATAATAGACACCGGATGCCAAGGGAACAGGATAAGCAAAGGCTTAACCTCAGGAGATTGAATCTTTCTCCAAGATGTTCAGGAAACTTGGAAAAATCCTACTGACCTCAGTGTCAACCCTCCTGATTAATAGTTTGCCAAATGTTTGCTATAGTTCTGATTAGGAACATCTCAGAACCTGAATCATATCTTACAACTCTTTCTGCAGTAAAACAGAATGTGCAGACAGAATTGAGTATCTTGCTGCCTATGCCATCTCTGAATGGTGTCACAACACTGTGTGTTTTCAGTATTATCACTGTTTCATTTAATTTTATGGACCTCATTTCTTAAATTGTGTCTATAGTCCATTTTTTTTTTCCTTCCCCCATTAATTTATACAGGACTCAACCTGAAGTTCTGTTTGAAACTGTGTAAGTTACTCTATTTGATTCTTTTCGACTTGCTTTCCTCACCTATCAGCTTTCTTAGAGATTACTACAGCAGTAAAAACCCTTGTGGACCACAGACCAAATGCAAGACGTACTTCAGCTACAAAAAACCCCTCTGCTTAGCATGACAGTAAATTAATTTTGTAGTTACAGATTACAAAATTATCTGGTTCCAGCAGCTTGTCAAGGTTGAGAACTACTTGCCTGTTTTTCTCTTGCAAACACAAAATGCCAACTGGCTGAGGCTGTGTTCACTACACCTGGTTTTAGGACTGCATAGAATTTACAGTCAAATTACAAGCCTCTAAAAATAGGAGGTGATAGCGTTGACAATAGCAAAACCTGAACAGTGCAAGACGGACTGCTACAAATAAAACAAATCAAATAATTGTAGGTACGGCTGGAGTGTTCCCAAACAGACACAATCACTCAGACCATATGGGCTGTTAAAAGCCTTACAGTACACTGGCATTTGTGCCTACAGTTTGGTTCCTTTAATTTTGGGCTATTGCCAAGCTGTGACTTACCTTTGCTCTCCAACTGCATCTGTTTCTTCTGGTTGGTCTGCCATCTCTCTCTGGCAACGTAATAGTTTGGTCTGGTTATTTACTGCTCAATCCTCTGCTCAAAGACAGACTTGTGCCTTCCTGCCTGATGAATAATGCTAATCTTTTTTCCCTCGTTTCAGCAGTTCCACAGGGACCATCATCGTCTCTGGGCTGCTGTTCTCACTCCACAGTCTCAGTTTTCTGGCAAAGGCTTACGGTGCTCTTTACTGCCCACTAAACACACAGGTACTTGCCCTCTGTCTCATCCCCAAGGGGCTCAGCCAAGACAGAGGGAAAAACATCCTTTTTCCACTCCTTGAAGGAGCTCTCATCTCACTACAAATTACATTTTTCATGTTGCTGTTAGCTACTCTTTACACTAATTGCAACCTTAAGGTCCTTCCTAACATCTTTCCTACCAAGAACTCATAGAGAAACTAAAGAAGTGGGGAAGAGAGGTTACAGGGAAGGGAAGAAGGGGCACTACTACTGGAAAGGGACAAAATGCAATTGCCATGGGGCAGAAGCAGACGAAGAACTATAAAAATCAGAGGTGCTTTTCCAGGGACCAAAGGCCACAAAACTGGCAGAGAGCTGAGAGAAGATCTCGTAAAGATGGGCAAGCCAAGCCCATGCCAGAGAAGCAAAAACACAAAGGTGATTTCCACGATTGCAGGACCACCATTTCAGCGAGCAGAAAGCCCTGTGGGTTTGCTGAAACTGAAAATTAAGCAGGACAAGAGGCTTGGAGGTGAATGGAATGACTGCACTTAACATGGAAAGACTATGATGCTCATTTAGAGATGACAGTGGAAAAGAGCTGAATTGTAGAGGTTAACTTCTAAATGTGACTTGCAAAATTAGCTACTTCACTTCACCAGTGATGTCATTAATAGGCTAACTTGTAGTTTTGAACATTTTCATGCCATTAATCCTGGTTTTCCATTGCATGGCTTTTGGCTGGTATTTCTTTGCCTGGTTCATTACACTGGTTTTTGGCTAAGAACTGTTGTAGTTGACTCACAAGTCACTGAGGTTTAAAATAAATAGGAAAAAAAATGCAGAAGAAGGGATATGTGACATCACTGGTGATTAAAAGGTTCTTGGTGTGTTCTGAGAAAACATTCATGTCAGAGTAAACTGGAAACAGAAAAATGGACTTTCATACTTAGGTCAACTTGGAAAACAGTTCTATACAGAAAGCAGAGTTAATTATCACAGATTTTTGATCCCAAACCACCCTGTTCTTGCAGAGACCCAATTTAGGTTTAGATCAGTATTAGTGGATTAAATTCATAATAGGTCTTTTATCTACCCCAGTACAGAGGGGCAGTGACTCACTTACTTGTCTTGTCCCTACCGGACATCCTTGCCTAGCTCAGTGAAGCCACCCTGAATCCACAAACTTACTTTTCTTGCCTCAACAATGAAATCAAAAGTGTGAAAGAAGCAACTGAAAGGGCAAATGCTATAAAAACAGTATAAGCAAATAAACAAAAAAAACCCCAAGACTGCTGTTGTACTCTGGGGTTTTTGTTTGTTTAAAGAGCAGAAACAAATCTACTTAAGATACAATATATATTATAAGCTTTTCCTAAGAATAAGGGTGTCTCCATTTTCAGTAAGGAATTCTAACTTAACATGCTGCCAAGGGTTATCAATTTTTAACTCATTTGCTGAAAACCAAATACAGACACTAATAATGATTAGACCTTGCTCTTTGAAGGATATTAATAGTTAAAAAAAACCCCTCTGCTACTACATTCAGCCTATAAAGGAGTACTCTTTTATTAGTGTAGCTGAGGGATTAGTAGAAATGTTTGTCTAATGAATGCAGCTACTATATTTGAGCACATGCCTGAATAAGCTACTTGTCGATTGAAACCTATCTATTTATAAGTACTTCTGAATGGTGCAAAAACTATCTGTATTGCATTATTGCAATGACTTTTGCATAAAAGTAAATATTTTATTGCCTTTCACATTGTGAAATTCACCTCATTTGCCAGTTTTATTTCTGAATCCTATCATGTAAAATGTACAGGATGGACTTTCCTGCATCTGGCCTGATTTGCTTATGACTTTTTAGCTCAAAAAAAAAAAGCGTTACTGGTTTGGCAGTTCTCAACAGGGGATAGGCACATCTTTTATATGCGTTTCTGCACATAAAACTTCTTCAGAAATGCAAATTAAAGCACTTCTTAAAGTGCTATCCATGTCTGTCTTAATTCAAGGTAATCATCAAAATTTTGTGATAAAATAATTTCTAAAATTCCACTCTCCATTCTTCAGCCTTAATACAAAGGCAATTCTATTAATTTCTGCATTTAAAATACTTCATAAATGGATGAAACCACAGTTTTGTAATGGCAGACATAAATGGAAACCTCTTATGTGAATAAAAAAAAGAAAACCCCCATATGTTAAAATATATCTGTTTACATATTTTAAATCTAACAAATAGACCAGCAATAAAAAACTCCCTGGAAAATGGGAGTTGAAACAAAGACAGCAGGACGTTCAGAGTTAAGGCAGACAGTGTTTAAAGGTATTTAATTATGAAAGCAAAGCTTTTTTTGCTGAACTACAGTGAACATTCACAAAATCTCTAGTTATTGCCTGTTAATAACAAATGCAGATGATCCATGTTCAGGCTGATATTTAGGCCTAACTTTGTCAAACCTGAATAGAACTTTGAAAATAGGGACTTTGAATGAGTAACGTGGGAGAGATGGAAAGGCTGTCTGGTTTTCTGAGAGTGCTTAGCACATTCACTTCTAAAGTCAGGTGCCTTTAAAGGTTTCTTGAATGGTACACCCAAAGTAACTAGTCATTTTTTAAAAGATGACTATCAATCCTGTAGTCAGCACTTCGATTAGTGGCAAGCACGCTAGAAATGCACAGACAGGAGGGCTGACATATGTTCCAGTCTCTGTAATGCATGCTTTCGTAAGATGTACCTTCCTGTAAATGTACCTCTTGCACCTTCAGAATTAACAACTCTTTTTATAACACACACATGATTATATGTGCATGCTTATACATCTATACATATATGCTTACAATATAAACAAAAATAATCAAATTAATTTCTTGAAATAATTTTTGAAACACAAAGCACTTAGTTTGAGTAATCACACTGAAAACAACTCCATACAGTTGACAGTAATTTTTTCCTGTTTAGAATAAGATTTTCCTATCAAATTCCTGTTTATTTTTAAGTTCAGAGAACTTAAGTTGTACATTATCAGCTGTTACCTTTTCCTTATTTCGTACACACTTCTGGTACAGAGCTCTGCATGAATGCAGATGAAGAAAAGTTAAAATACTCGTATATTATTTTAATTTGTATTACTCTGCAAATAGCATGAGTTTTTTTAGCTTCCTTTTATCCCCTGAAATACATTATGTCCATCTGTACTGTCATTTATACAGTCACTGATATTGAGACAGAAATACTGAACAGAAGAGTTAAGTCAAAATAATTTGAAAGTGACTTTATACCTTCTTGGGCAGTACTTCTCTAAGATAAAATTAATTCCTGTTTTTTTCTGCCTTATTTTGAAAATTAGAGGTGTCGTTTTAACCAATGTACGTACATATCCGAAAGCTATACTTGCAAATGTATGCTCTGTATTTGCATATAAGCCATACACCATTTTGAGATCTGAAAAATTATTCCAAGCTTTATTCCTTTTCAAGGCACTTTTAGTACAGAGCTCTGCATGAATGATGGAATGAGAGCTTCCTGTCTTTCTGAATGTACCAGTCAGTGTGGTGGAAGGAACATAGAGGACAATGTGACATAGAACACAACATTTACTGGCATTTATTTGGGATGACCTGCCTGAGTCAGCATCGCCTCACCGGCCCTAAGAACATTCACTTCCGCTCATGAGTAATGTCCCAACCCAAGAAAATCTTTTAGCACCACACCCAGCTGTGTACGCTTCCTCTGTGTAGACACAGCCCTCTGGGTGAATCAGGAGATCTTCCCTGTGCTCTAACCACCAGTGGCTGAAAATACATCGTAGGTTGAACTATATTAGGTCAAAGACATACAAACGCATGCTCTTAGGCCATGGAAATAAATTCTTTTTCATACATCATATTTCCTTCAAGGTTTACTGGCTTTATACTCATCTTCAAAACCCCAAGACAGTTGCTTTCCCTGTCTGGGTAGGTAGAAGTTGAATAATTCTAGACTCATCCATTTTACCTCTACATCACACCAAATTAGCTCTACTGGCAGATAGATTGACAAAATGGGTAATCCCTAATACTTCTGAAGTCCAAAAGAAAAAAAGATTGGAAGTACCTGAAGTTCTACTGTGAACTGTAAGCCATTCCTGCAAAATATTTCCTAATCAGGTCCATGCTACACTTAGTAATCGTTATCATATAGCTGTACACAGAGCACTTGAAAATAACATACATGTTATAGAGGTATTTGTAAGTGTGACAACTACATCGGTTTTGCTAAACCCTCAAGGATTCTGCAGTTGTCATGGGATTGATTTGAACAAAAAACTTCCCCATGTTAGAAGACAGATGCTCCCCATAAGGTGGAGATCTGCAAAGTCTGCAGTCTGTTTAGGAAACATTCCTTCCTCTTTCCATACCAGCAAGTTTTTTTGACAGCCAGAGATTTTATAGTAACATTGTATTTGTGACAATCATCTCCTAGAGCTATCCTGAACCAAATGCTGCTGGCATGAGTACAGAAAATGAGCATCATAAAAAGCTGAGGTGGCTTTTGTGTCTGTAAAGTTTTAAAAGGCCCCTGTGATGAACTCCAAAGAAGCAGTACAGGCTCACCTTGTACCCAAGCAAGATGAAAATGCCACTAATACAAAGAAAGAGGAAGCAAGAACATACCCAGTAAGACATTTACATCAGCTGTTCAGTCTCATCAATGAAGTGGCTGAGACCTCCTGGGGTGGTTATCAGTTCTGAAAAGCCAGTGTCTCCTGAATGGTGAGCCAGCTCCTGCCTCTCCATCCTCCACACCATGTATATTGTCTGTACGCATTTAAATTGTGTATTTTTAAATCTCTGCAGACATCTCCCCTCTATTACATTAATTATGACAGGAAAATTGATATGCTGTCATAACACCAGTCATACCACTCTTCAGGAACACAATGTCTGTGGATAGTAGGCTTTCCTTGTATTAGGTGAAAGACAAAGTTGTTTATATTCCACACATCTGCTAAGAGAGGGAGGCTCAAACGAGGAAAAAATCCATGCTGAGAAAACATGTGAAGTATGGCAGGGAAGAGCAGAATGACTTTTCCATGTGACCACCTTAAGCGAAGAAACAAAAATAATTTTCAAAAGAAAAAAAAAATCACAAGGAAAAGGAAATAAAGGCCTTCTGACAGACCTCTCTAATAATCTATATGAAATACTAACTTCCCATGTAGCATTATTAAATGCTAGGCAGAAGCCATTACACAAAAATGAATGTGGCTTCATGTTCTGCACCTCCAAACTTCAGTTATAAAAGTTTCTCAGGTAGACTCAATAGAAATTATTTTCTTTTAAATCATGACAACTGAATTCAAGTCTCATGTTTTCAACTTGATAGTGGGATATAATTCTGGTTTAAAATTTGCCATAAGAGCACAAGAAAAATGTGAGATTTCTGCCATTGAACAATTCCACGCCTAAACCCTTTCTTCCCAAGAAAATTCAGTGCTGGGAACAAAATAACAGTTTTAAAGTTTTTTTCTTTTCCTTTGTGAATAAGGTAAATCATATCAAAATAAAATTATACAAAGATAGTAGTGGTGGGAGTCTGTCACAAAACTCACAGCCTGTTTTTTTTCAGTCAGGTGGGCCCCTCAGTTGCAAAATGGGTATCTCCAGCAGATTCACTCTGCACAAACTTTAATGCCTCCTCCCGTTCAGGGCCATTTCAAAGAAGAAGAGTTTCGGAGGCCGCTCTCCTTCACTAGCAGGTAAACCCTTGTTAAGATAATAATTTTTGTGGGAACCTCATGTAAAATACTGGCAGCAAATTATTTATTCTCCATTCTAAGAAGCTTTAGAAGGATATGAAGCTTTACAAAGGTGTCAAGATGGTTTCCCCCTTCACACATCAAAATAACATGCTTTTACTCCTGCTTCAAATCCAATTGTTTGGTTTCCTTTTACCTTCTGACTTTCTCTTCAGGGACAGTATTCTTGCCATTTAGTAACAGTATAGTTTTAATGACCGTACCACAGATGGTGCATACCCAGACTATAGATAACCACATTTTTGGAGACTGCATCATTCTCATATAGAAGAAAGAGCCAAAATTATGATTAAAACTATTTTGCATAGGTTTCTGAAAAAATTCTGAAAAAGTCTTATTCTAAGAAGAGCTGTAGCAAAGATGCTTAGAAATGAAACAATGCAAAATAGTCTAGATTAAAATAATGTATTCAGGTCTAGTCAGATATAAGTATTTTAGAGTAGATTGCAGTTTTACTGCTGCCTCAGTGGGGGGAAATCCCCATGCCTGTAAAAGGCCCAAATGAAGTGCTAGCCTGTTCCCCATGGGACACAGGTTATGTATTTTTGAATAAAATAATACTGCTTTAAGTAATAACTGTTGTAAATCCTAATGCAGCAAACATCCTGCTACTTTGATTGTATTGCTAGAATAACAGAAAAGACTGAATTTTTTTACTCCAGGGACCCCACTCCTACTCCCCTGTAAGCAATTAACACCGAATTAAAATCAGAAAGTGCCTGATGACCTCGTGAGCCGCATCAGGCCCTGGCCCTGCCTGCAGCTCCCCGCCATGACAGCCTGCCCTCACCTCAGTGTCCCAGCACTGACCGGCCAGCCTCACAGCTCCTCTGATTGGCCAGCAGCAGACAGACACTCCCTCCGACTGGCTGTGCGCCTCGCTGGTTAGCGTGATAGGCTGGGCCCAGCTCCCGCCTCTGCCGCACGCTCCTCCCTCTCCTCCCACCCTGGCACCTCTCCTGCTCCCCCACTTGCAACATAGGTGGGGCGTCCCGCAGAGGCCTGGCTCTGGGTGCGACGCAGTCAGGCAGAACTAATCCTCAATAATTGCCTCATAAACACAAGTAGCTCTGTTCCAGAAAATCCGGGCCTGAGGAACCAAAACGTGCAACTTGGTAAGACTGCGAGAGCAGGTAAGAATCTTAAAAAGCAGCCTGAACTCTGAAGAAAGCTCACCACAAGAACGGCTCTGTACAGAAAAAATGTTTATTGAGGGCGTTGTTGCATTAGAATTGTTACCATTCCATCAGCAAAAGCTGTGGCAAAAGAAACATGTCATTATTGCCTTCCTGTCACGAAATCTGGTCCATATGTCAGCACTGGTCTCTCAGCTGGTTGCTCAGTTCCTGGAGTTCAGCAATCATGTTGTCCATGGTTGTCACCTCATCAGCTATCTCACTGTGAACCTCGTTACTTGTTACATCTACAAAAAGTTGCTGCATGACAAAAAGAAATACATAATTTTAAAATAAACATACAGTTTCTCTGTTTCAGCATAGAGACAGAATACAGCAAGCTCATCACCACTACACTGCCTTTTGTATTTTTGGTATCTATGATGGTACCTTAAAAAGGCCATTTTGTGGCTAATAAACAGATGTTATGTGTATACAGACAAGTATATAGACCTGAGGTCTGTGCCACACACTTGATATTTTGCCAAAGGGGCTGAATCCTCCTGTGAACACTGGGTTTCTGCTCTGACCTGACTGCCTATGTTGACTCCTGATCCCATTGAAAGTAAAGGACTTTACCATGAAACTCAAATTAGAAGAGCATCTCACAAACTGTCACTGCAGTTTACAAACCCACCTGCTGATAAATTATTAGTTGTGAATTTTAATGGCCATTTTTCCCAGTGTCATATTCTGTTGTGTCATAAACGTTTTAACATTTGATGTCAAGACATGTGTGGGTGGAGACGCAGCTAACTCATGAGCAATCATAATCTTCACGTATTTACAGGGAAACCAAGGGAAAGCAATGCTAAATGACTTGTCTAAAGCCTTGACATACGCAAGCTGCACCAGAATATGTTGCTATTGCAAGGCCAGGACCTGTCATTTGACTCAAGTAATATGGATGCTGTGTGAGGTACCACTCCACAGAAACATTGTGGTGGGAGGGGGGACCCAAACTTACGTTTCCCCTTTATTATGTAAAGGGAGAGTGATTCACATTTCATTTGACACAAATGAAAAGCCTACATTTAGAGACAAAAACAAACCAAGAAAACAAAAGTTGCTCTGGAGTACATCTGTGCATCATTATATCATCAAAACATAATGGGAAAACACAGATATGTATATAAACAAAAATGTACTTAAAAGGCCTGAACCAAGGTCTTCAATGTGCCTCAAAACAGTGTTGTCACAGAACAAAGGAACATCTTACACAAAAATAGGAACATGTTCCTGCTACAAGCACAGAAACTTTTCTGACTTTCAGCCCAAAAATCTCACACTGGGAATGTGACAGAAAAGTTTGGTTCTTTCTGGCTAAGACAGCTAAATAAATCAGGATGACATAATTATTTGTTCACTTTTTTTTCCATGCAGTTAAAGAGATCTATTCAACTAGATGCAGCCTGGCGAAGTTTCACGCACCATCATTCTTTGGGCTTTGTGCCCCACGTTTCCCCACAACAGAACCCACATTTCATGCATTTACAATACAGCTCCATGACCTTTCTCCTTGTCGGAGACGCCACCTGTCAGATCTTAATGATGCATGGGGGCAAGGAGCAGAAGAGAGTCCACTATGCTATTTGCCAGAGCATGTGACTGCCCAGAAGGCTCTGTACAGAAAGGAGCACATTAACAACACATTTTCGAGTTACAGCCTTCAGCAGAGTGTGGGTACATCATGAGTCCAGCACAACACAGGAGCTCCAATGTCAGAGATGAAGATTCCAT
This sequence comes from Gavia stellata, assembly GCF_030936135.1. Lineage (NCBI taxonomy): Eukaryota > Metazoa > Chordata > Aves > Gaviiformes > Gaviidae > Gavia > Gavia stellata. The sequence goes on from NC_082595.1 coordinate 21,189,307, forward strand.
GAAAGGCGAGAAGCCTGAGAAGCGACATTTGTTTCACCTGTACAAAAACTACTGATTTGTTCTAATTGCATGTCCTGACTACAATATTTGGAATTCTATCTTTTAAAAAAGTTACTTTCACTATTCCTTTATTCCTTCTGAAATTTTAACTATCGAGTCTGCTCTCAGCCCATTTTTAAGTGCTTTTCTCTGTTAAAAGAAAAAAAACCCCCACACTAACAGCAAAATGAGATGTTGCAGTCAAGCTTGGACAGGCATAAACAGCGCTAAACTGTTTGCGCATAGGATCTTACAGAAGATGACTGAGGTTTTTAAACCACAACACACTTTGGAAATTCAGTATGACTTCAAATTAAAAGATGGCATCTTGGAAAGTATGCAAAAACAGTGAGGTCACACCAATAGCTTTATCTCTAACATGTCAGTTTTCTCAGAAGTGCCATAAAACTTAGAGGCACCCTTATCTGCCAATAATATAGATGTTCATTTAATTAGTGCCTTCAGGAATTAAGAATACAATTTATTAGACTCACCTATTCTTAATCTTTCAGATACTGCATGATCTCGTGTAATATAAACCACCTGTACTTGTATTTATATCATTTATGTCAAGTAGTCTTGCTTTCTCTACAGTCATACTCGGTCTACACACTTTTTTAAAAAAACATTTTGTGAATCACAAAACATACATGTTGTGCCTTTTTTTCACCACATTCTGAAGACTTACATATGTCAGTATCTAAAAGCACAGTTAGGGATCTGCTTATACAACTTTTCTAGGCTTTTATTCTTAAAATTATAGGACTTAAAAGAGTGAGCCAAGTTTAGCGCACTGGTGATGGATCAACACTTTGTAACACAAGCACAAGTTATAAAACTTATGCTCTGTAATTCACATTTACTAAACCCCCCACACAGCCAGGAAGAATACTTCTTTAAGACATTAAGTGTATTTTGAATGAAAACATATTCCAGATCAGTCCTCAGTTAAACAATAGCTGTGTCTCATGTAAGATAAAGGGTAAAATTAGAATAGTAACAGTGCAGAAACAGACTTGGCTCTTTGGGTGCCTGGCTATGGAGGCACAACTCCAAAAACCAAACATAGCATTCAAACATGAAGATGTTTTCCAACAAATTAATATCTGAATTGGTAGGGTATCCATGAAAACCTTATTAAAAATTACTTTTCTCTTTTAATAAATTTGGTTTTAAACCACCTCAAGTGATGCAAAGTAGTCCTGACACATTTTGGTCCTTTCAGCAGGTTTACATCCATTCTTTCTGAGACTGCTCTGCTTCCCCCATGATTACTCACATAAGGAACAGGTCTTTGAAATGACTGATTTCTTCCAAACATTTGAGTCTGTCTGCTCAACGTTTTAAGTAAAATTCTAACTTAGTCCAAGAGACAGCATTGACATTTTAGAGTAGTAGGTTTAATTCAGTCAAAGCCTAGCAGGAAGAAGGGAAATAAAAGTCTACTTAAAACTGGAATTCTTAACAAGATAGAGGTGAATATCCATCTGATGATGCACTGGGACAGGCAGGTATTATTTGATATATAAATGACTCAAAACAGAGAAATGGTTTCTGGCAACAGAACAAAGATCCCTAGCTTTCAAACAAAATTTCCTACCTTTCAAACACTCCTACCTTTGCCTTGGATGACAAGCCACGTAAGTTGAGCCGAGCTGAAGAAAGTATCTGCAAAGCTTCCTGACGATTAGGTTTATTCTTGCTGCATTTTATAGCCACTAGAATCCAAACACAGAAGAAAAGAACCCCAAAGCAAAAAAGCATTACCTCTATAACAGAATCACAAAGATTGGAAAAGACCTGTAAGATCATCAAGCCCAACCATCAACCCAACACCACCATGCCCACTAAACCATGTCCCACAATGCCATGTCCACGCATTCCTTGAACACCTCCAGTGAGGGTGACTCCACCACCTCCCTGGGCAGTCTGTTCCAGTTCTTCACCACTCCCTCAGTAAAGAAATTTTTCCTAATATCCAGCCTGAACCTCCCCTGGTGCAACTTGAGGCCATTTCCTCTTGTCCTGTCACTCGTCACTTGGGAGAAGAGACCAACACCCACCTCTCTGCAACCCCCTTTCAGGTAGTTGTAGAGAGAGATGAGGTCTCCCCTCAGCCTCCTCTTCTCCAGGCTGAACAACCCCAGCTCCCTCAGCCGCTCCTCATAAGACTTGTGCTCCAGACCCCTCACCAGCTTCGTTGCCCTTCTCTGGACACACTCCAGCACCTCAATGTCCTTCTTGTAGCGAGGGGCCCAAAACTGAACACAGTATTTGAGGTGCGGCCTCACCAGCGCACCCGAGCCCTCACCCGAGTACAGGGGCACGATCACCTCCCTACTCCTACTGGCCACACTATTTCTGATACAGGCCAGGATGCCATTGGCCGCCTTGGCCACCTGGGCACACTGCTGGCTCATATTCAGCCGGCTGTCAATCAATACCCCAGGTCCTTTTCTGCAGGGCAGCTTTCCAGCCACTCATGCCCAAGCCTGCAGCATTGCATGGGGTTGTTGTGACCAAAGTGCAGGACCCGGCACTTGGCCTCATTGAACCTCATATAAGTGGCCTCGACCCATCGATCCAGCCTGTTCAGATCCCTCTGCAGAGCCTTCCTACCTTCGAGCAGATCAATGCTTCCACCCAACTTGGTGTTGTCTGCAAACTTGCTGAGGGAGCACTCAATCCCCTCATCCAGATCATCGATAAAGATTATTGTAAAGATTATATTTAAAAAACATTTAATTAAAAATCTTGATACCCTCCATAGACAATTTTTTAATGTAATATCTCCAAAAAGAAACACACAAAAAAAGAATGCCAAGTAATTTTGAGAACATAACTCTAAACCCTACAGGTATATGTATCCTTCTTAAACATAAATATCACAGCACAGTGAAGTCTTACAGAGTCTGAGTTTTGTCCATCTCCTGTTTGGCACAGTCAATCAAACTTATGTGATGATTTGAGGACTGAGATGAACTGCAGATGCATTTTCGCTTGCATTATGAAATTGCTAGACCATGAAATTAATTAATTCCATGCTTACCTCATATGTTTACTGACTCACCCAACACAATTTCTGCCTCATTCCAAGTACATTTTTCTATGCACTATCAGGATGATGCTCTCTGTTAGAGGACTCCCAATAATAGGAATAAATATAATGGGTAAAGTATAATATTATTTTGTTACTAAACTTAATAAATATTTGCTACACTCTTCATGAATAATAAAAGTTCTTTTCAGGTAGAACATACCATGTGCAATCTCTATGGCTCCTTTCACCACTTCCTTAAAAGAAGAAACATTCTTCTCCCAATCACTTGATTGAATTTCACATTTATGTGCCTTAGTGAGACACTGCAGCGACTGCAAGGAGGAAAAAAAAAAATTATCAGTATGTGAGAAAGCAAACTAGGAGACTACTTTAGTTTTGGGTATCCATTAATTTAATGTTCAATCCAGAAAATGAATGTATCTTTACTATGCTTGATTTCCTGTGAGTTGGAGTAGTGTCCTTCTCTGCAACGGTAAGCACCAGCTGTAACACAGATGTCCTTCACCAATATTGCATCTCAAGTATGAGAGACATAAAGTAACATGTGTCTTATTTTTATCTTTTAAAAATCTGTCTAGACTGATGGATGTGACCCATGTTTGCCAAGTCATCATAATTAAATGCACATGAAAAAGGGAAAAATACTTGTACTCACACTTTGAACAGCAATTTTGTACCTAAAAATTTTATAACTGAATACATCAAAGCTTTCTTTCTGTATACATATTCTTGGCAAATAATGTCTTTTACAGACGCAACTATTAGCTGCTATACTGCTCTGGTTCTCAGTGTGAGCAGGAAAAATAAGTGTAAACAATACAGAAGGAGGGTCCCATTAAGAAAAAAAAAAAAAATCAAGAATTTAAGCAGAAGAAATTTATTTTTGCTTTCGAGTTTTGTTTTCTTTCTACAGCATCAGATGTACGAAACAAGTACATGCCAAAAGTTACGTGGCTTGGTTCAATGACAACTCTTCAATTATCTTTTTGAGGAGTTTAAATATAATATAAAGGAATAAAAAACTTTCAATGCGGTACAGGTACATAAGTGCAATAAAGACTTCTGATTGCTGAACAAATACAGATTAAGTCTGGGGGTCATCACCCCAGAAGCTTCTACTTTCTCTCTCCCACCGGACTTCCAATCACTATGGCACAAGTGATTGAAGTGCTCATGCTGCTGTAAGTTGCAGTTAGGGTGTATTAAGTCAAACCGAAGAAAATTATTTTTTTTCATAATAACCTAGGTTATAATTGGTAGTAGTTCTGGACAGCAAAGGCAAGAACTTCCAAGAGAAGGAACAGCAGTTTTTACAGCAGTCTGACTTCAGTCTGCACATGTCTGAGTCAGAGCAGCAAATTAGGGGGGTTTTGCTGACACATGTTAGGGAGGGAAAAGAATTCAAAGTCTTGCGGGCAGTTTGTTTGCACTTCTGGAACCTGGATTTATCCTGGAAGGAAACAGTTATGAGCTGGGGAAAGTTCAACGAATAGAAGGTTTCATAGCCTGGGTATGGATCATCAGGAAAATTGAAGGTTGGAAAGATTCCTCAGTGGGAAAGGGGTGGACTGGACTGCATTCAACATAGGAAAGAATGAAGTACTGAATGAGGTGGCAGGTCAGATACATAAAAGTGTAAGAGTAAATATATGCTAAGCTGAAAAAAAAAACCCCACAAACCCAACACTTCAATAGTTTTACACTCCTAACTTGTAAACTCTGTCTGACTTTGATTAAATTTAAAAAGCCCTGTTGTGAATTGGAACTGTAGACTCTAGTGATTCATGGTATCAGATACGGCAGCAGAGCAGAAAGGTAAAAAAACAACAACCAACCCGCCCTTTACAATAGCCAGACATACAAGGTTGTTCTTTCAAATGCTATGTTAGGAACAAAATTGGTTAAATATAATTAAATCTGCACTAAATAAGGTATTACATTATGGAATGAAGATCAAACCCTACATTTGTAAGGCAGTACATGACACTACGATAGATCTGTTGCCATGTCTTTGTCTTATGATGCCACAATATAGTAAATAATGCCCTTTTAGAATTCATTGACCTTTTGCATAATAAATATGGGTGGAAAACTGCAACGATACATCTGGAATTTTTCTACAGATAGTTATATTCACTTAATATCTAACTGACACATGATGGTGCTTGTGGCAGTGAAGCCAGTAAATACTGGTTTTAACATTTTTACTTTACAATACAGTATCAGAAAAGCTACCAGGGATTATCTAGTGTATTGTAAATTAATTTTCACACTGTAAATTAATACATGCTGTGGTTGTAGGCAGTTTTGCTCTTTCATGGTCTATATCTATGGTACTGTTATACCAGGATACTTGGTTACACAGGTAAGCATACCTTAAGTATTTATAAACAACATTCCATTTTATAGGGCAAGCTAGACTATAAGCATGTTCCATAACCAGTCTGGTTCGGAAACACAGTTAAAGTCCTGTCTACTCTACAAATTGAAACCATGTTTTTAACTCGGTTAGTGAAAAATACTGTGATGTAATCAGATTCTGAAATGATTACATTTATAGTATAGACAGGGCCTCTGCTACTTTGCATGTCTGAGTAAGAATTTGAGGATATATTACAGGATATTGCAGTGTCTGTATTTCTGAATTCTAAATAGGCCAAATCCCTTTTATTGTTCAGCTGTAAGGAAAAATAGGGAAGGAAAAAAGGAATTGAAGGTAGAATGGACACTGGCAATGACTAAACAAGGCATTTCACAGGGCAAAGCATAAAGAAGACTACAATGAGCAAGGCCCAAATAATTATGAGTTTAACCCCAGAGGCATACAATTTGTAGGCCTGACCATCTGCCTAATATGCTTGACATCAAGTGACAAGCAATCCTCCAGACTGACATTTTTGCCCAGGCCAAAGGCATATCCCCATTAGGAAACACATACTGAATGCTGATCTTGTGTATTTTCAGCTCTAGTGAAGATCCGATAAGCCAGTGAAGATCCGATAAGCCGTAAGTATTTTTGGAGTGTGCAAGGCTATTTGAATTTTGGAAAGTTAATACCAAATGCAAAGCATGCTTCAGCATATAACAAAGTAAACACTTCTAGCAGTGCAGAGTGGTTATTTTGGAAATGCAATCAACTCGATAACCTGGGAAGTGATAGGAACAAGAGGTGGAAGTTAACTAGAGACAGGTAAAGAGAAACAAATGATTCAACAGATTAAGAATTAAATAGCATGACTTAATAATTCCATTTTAAGCTAAGTAAGAACAAAGCACTTTTACTCCGAGAACTCTAACTGTGGTATAGACTATCTTAAATACATTTGCCCTTAGTGATTGCAAAGAATATAGATGGCTATATATATATACACACCTATATTCTACATTAACATCCACTTTTTTCCGGAAGCTGCAATATCTTGTCTTCAGAATCAAAGATTCCAATTTAAAAAAAAGACACCACCATTAGATTATAGCCATTATACTGCTGCCAAGAAAAGCTTCAGAATACAAATCCAAGACAATGCACATATGCTGTGATAGGATGTTTTAAAATGAAATACTGATAAAAGAGAGATTTTTTAAAAATCCACAAAAACTGATGTAAAACATCTTGCTCCTATTAGATAATAAAAATGTGTGCGGTAGCAACACGAAAAGCACAAAATAAGCTTATAGAAACACTAAAGCAAAACATGTCTGGAACAACAGCATGTCTTAAACTAGCACTACAATTTGTTAGAGAATAGAAGGTTTGTACCAGAAGCATGTATCCATAAAAACGTGTACCTTACAACACATTTACCTTTTCAATATCTTCACCACTATCATTCTGTCCATTTCCATGAAGTCGGGCATAAAGTCTCCAGATCTCCCCATCATTTGTCACTTGTGAAGTCACTCTGCCCAACAGCTCTTTCAATTTCCCCTTCAATCCACTCGCTACCTCTCCAGTGCGATCTGCCATACCATCCACTACCGCTCTGACCAGAATAGCCAGCACCTTAAAAAAGCAGCAGGAAAGAGGTTTTATTTCAATTCAAATCAATATCAGTATATCTAATGATATCTGTAATTTTTGGTCTCTATTAATGATTCCGTAAGATACAAATATAGTACCATATGACAAGTATAGAATTTACTAAGAAATACATTATTAGGGGAGTAATTCAACTAATTTAAACCTCATCTGTAAGACTGTATGGTTGGTGAAGATAAAGAGGCCAAAGAGCTAAGAGAGAAGTTTGGGTTACCGGGACAGGCTAGTGTGAAAGAGAATGGTATAGGAAATTGTGACAGTATCCTAAAGATATTTTCACCTTATAATACTGTTATAAAAAGATCAGTAAACTCATCAGGCTCGACCAGATTAATTCAGGTAATGGGAGACACCGTTGTTTACAGGACCTCTATTTAACTACCTGCAGAAACTGAAATATGTATAAGAGGATGAGATGGAAACTGGAAAGCAACTGAACACTACCTTGGGAAACTCTGTGTTTAATACACTTCTGGTGAATTACTAGTCAAGTCAGTTCAATCAAACTTTTTACAAGTACTCATTTAATGGCTGTACTTTCTGAGTCACTGGCTTGAGAATGTGAGATCTGACCTGCAGAAAATGCTGAGCACATGCAGCTGCTGGTGAACTCAATGGGAGCTGGGCTTTGCATGTATGAAATGCTACATAATACCAATTGTCCCAGAAAAAAACATGAGCCTTTGTGTCCCAAACTGGATGCTGAAAATTAGAACACAGTTTCGCTGTGCCTCAGTTCCTTCTCAATAAAATGAGAAACAGCAAATGTAAATTAAGACATTGGATCATATGGTGAATTAGAAGAAAATAAAACCCAGAAAAGCTGTGGTTTATTAAGTGAGAACTGCCTGTTCTGTGGAGTGCATGAGACACTAAGACTGGGGAAGAAATAATGATAAAAACAAAATGGAAGTCTCATAAGGCTTGCATTCCAAGGTAGGCCAGTAAAGGGTGTACAAACACCGTCATGCTGGTACTTCCTAAATTGGGAGGCTATTATTTGGCAACTTTAATGCTTCAACATTTTTGTCCATGTGTTATTAATATTTACAATGAAATCACATTAATAGCAATATTAATATCAAGACAGTAATAAAACCGATTTCAAAGATTATATGTGAATAGCCCCAAACCACACAAATACACACTACTCTAGTAAAAGTAGGACAGGGATGTATCCTCACAAACCAAGATGTAGTTCACTGGCAGAAAGTAATGCCAAAATTATGACAGTATCAAAGTATATTACACTTAAAATAAAAACATATGCAGTTTAGTATTTGTGCTATGTCATTTTCCTAAAACAACTTTTCCTCTATAGAATGACCCAATTAACATGCATCCCAAGAATTAATTACTGAGTTTTAACAGATATAGGAAATCTTTCTCAAAAAAACCCAAATAAATAAAAATGGCTGATAATGTTATGAAATAAAAGTGAAAGTGAGAAAAAGTGAAAAAAATTATATATCTCCCTGGTATCTTTTCAGAATCAATATGAAATCATAACAGCATCTGAACATCAGCTGAATAGCTCCCCTCTCCTCCCCCCCAAACTGTAACAGTATAGCCCTTAAAAAATTATATGACAAACTGACTGTTCTTTTCTTTTCTGTTAAAGAGCTCAGATTTTCACTTAGGATAATAGAAAATATGATCAACTATTAATAGTCAAAAAGTTCTGAAATTCATATTGCATTCATGATTTGCAATCTAAGGGACTAAACCCCAGCATTAAATGAATCAGGTCTTCTATAATGATTTGCTAGAAAACCACCAGCAAGTATTGATATTTCCATTACTACAGCATTGTAATAAAAACCATAAAAGTGGTGTAAGAAGAAACATTAAATTATGTTCTCTTTTGAAAAGGAACTAGAACTGGTCCTGAGGATTTATATACACATGTATGACTTCTCAATCAATTTTTCAGTTTAACAAAATTGTTACACAAATTCCAAAAAGTTACTTCACATGAATATCATGTATCGTTGTTAAGAGTTTTAAAGCCAATGACATTTTGTTTGCACATGAAACAAAAACCAGCTTCATCAGTCAGTAGCATTTAGTAACTGAAAAATTACCCATATTCCCATAAAGTTCAGGCTTTGCTTACACTTTCGTCATAATAATCTATCACCTTTTTTTGTAATTCATCATGTAAGCTTTAGCAGTACAGCAGTTAAAATAAAACTAGTGTGAAAGCCTGGATTAAAGGGTCCATTAAACAGTAACGAACCACTAACGCTACTTGTCTGTGCCCGGTTGTTAAATAAAGCTATTTCAAATTGGAAGTGAATTGTGCTACTCATCAAAAAGTATTAGCAATGTAACAGAGCTTTCCATTTTAGACTGTTGTCTTAAGTGTTAAATTTTAATTTATATCTTTGAGAGATTTTAAACTGCCATACATACTAAACTACCAAAGCAATGCTCTGTGGCCCAGGATCCCACACAAGAAGCCTTTTTTTTTTTTTAAATGTCTTTTTTAATGAACTGGGCTCCATATGACCACTGTGCAGAGCGTTTGTGTTAGGTATGACATCACACCATCTGCATTCCTTCTTCTGCTTTGCTTTTGTGAATAATGTGTGTTTACTAAAAACTGAACCAAAAACAACACTGGACAAAACCTTAGAAACAAACCCAATAATTTTTAAATGCTGTGACAGCTATCAATTAATCTCATTCCACAACTGTTATTCAAACAGCTCCTTTCATATAAAAATTCACTCGGTCAAACCATTTTTAGAAGCTCCACTAATACTAATCAAACTTGACAGTGTTCAAGTAAGAAGAGAACCCTCAGATACCAGATCCAAAATTAACAATCTGCAGTCTGTGAGCTCTCCCTATGCCCCTCCCAAAGTAACGCTTTATAATAAAGATAATTGTCATTAGTGAGCTACTTAAAAGAAACAGAGCTCCAGAAATTATTAATTTCTACCCTTGCTCCTCAAAATCCCCTTGGAACATGCTCTTGCAGCCTTTTATTAGAAACAGTCTGGCAACACAAACTGCTGAAAAGAGGATGATATTTGATGGAAAGGGTAACAGAAGAAATTTGCCAGATTCTCAAGAACACAGAATTGCAGAGAGGAACCATTTGTCCATACTTCTAAACTCATATTCTTTGACAGCACAGGATGAAGATCTGGTTTCTGAAAGCAATGTAGCAAAACAGCTTTTCCACCCACAAAATAACTTTGTTATTCACAGAACTGCAACTTTCCAAGTAAAAAAAGATTGTTTGCCTCCACAAACATGCACGTGGTGCAAAGTAGCGTGATTAGCAGTTGCAGAAATCTTTCAGGTATATTTACCACCTCAGACTAATAATTCAGAGGCTAAATTGATGATTACCACAGGTATGGCTTTCTCCTCAGGGTCTTCTTAGTGACTGATCTACTAGCTGAAACTACAGCGAGCCTTTGTCTTTTATTACGTAACATCTATACTAAAGGTTTTCAAGTTATATTTCTCAGTAGGTTCATGAACATTAAAAGGAATATGGAAATTTGAAGTATTTTAAGAACCAGTAAGGAAGGAAGGTAAGAAAGCATGCTTGTAACATGTAAGGGGAATACTAAGAAACTGCGACTTTTGAAAGTATGTCCTTTGCTGTGTTCATTGTATTGTTGCTCACTTATAAAGAGCCCTTCAGCTTTTCCTTGTTCAATTCTGTCTGCAGAACCTGTACACATGTATCTTCAAGCCTTGTGATATCCTGATCTCAGAACCTTTGCCACAAGGATGACATCGTTAAATAACTAGATTAGCTTAGAAGCAAGATTTCCCAAAGCTGCATTCTGTAGTCAGAAGTCTAGTACAAAAAGACAGCAATGGCCTAACAGAAATCACAGATGAAGATATGAATGCCTTACTGTTTTTAGCATAAATTAGTGATTTAAGAATATGACTTCATAATATGCTGAAATAAAATTAAAACATCTGATGTAACTCCACAAACCAAGGACATTTCAAATTATATATTCAATTGCACACTCTTAATTGACACATTCAGTCTCACAAGGGGTATTCTGCAACAACGATTGTGCTAAAAGTGATTGGTGATCGGCTTTGTTTTCACAAATACTAAATATAACCTAAGAGAAGATCATACTATGTTGCATGCAAACAGAGGTGTATGCTTCCACTTACTCATATTCATGATTTCACTTTATTAAAATACAATTGCACAAGAGGGTTAAAGAGCATGTCTATTTAAAACAGGCCATTTGGCAAATGGGAGAGGCTCAGAAATTAATGGTGAGCTTTGTAAACAATCTCAGCAGAAGCTTTTAGTTTTATGTGCTTTTTTTTGTTTTACTATGGGAATACTCTTATCTTCCTTGTAAGATTATTGATTAAAGCCTTTCTGAAATTCTTTAATCAGGCTCTGAGTTTTTACTTGGCCAACTAGTAAAATCCTTCTAATTGAGGAAACTGTATTACAAGTTACGATGAAACCCATAAAGCACGTTACGTAACAGAAGCCAAAGTTAAAATTAGGATGCCAAAAAAAATTTAGGATATATAGCATATATATACTTCTGTAAAAATTATAAAAGCTGTATGAGAAGAAGATGAAAAAAAGGACTTTTACAATAAAAATAGAAATTTAGTGTGAGCAATATCTCCAAATATTTTAATAAAATATCCTACATAAAATTTGATAAAACCCACTAATAGGAGTCTGTATCATCTCAAAATATCTAAAATGGACAAATACATGTAGAAAGTTTTATTCCTGGTCAATCTGACTAAAATAATACAGTAAATCACCCCTAAAAATGTTAAGTTAACAATTGAGAAAAATAATGCATTAAAAAAGCACCAACCATCTACAAGATGTTCCATAAATAAACACACAGGCCCCACCACTACCACAATATTGTAGCTGACAAACACACTAATCTTTACCATATATAAGACTATTTTCCATAGATATTTGTTAGTGCAAGGAGAGTTTGAGACCTTTTAAAGTTCAGCTATATCAAACCTAACAGTTTTTATTCATACAGAATGTTACCCTGTGCATGGTTTGCTTTATAGTAGTATTGTACTCACATACAATTTGTTATTAAAAAGTAATCTGAAAAAAGTTTTTAATATCCCTGCCCCCCATGAACAAATGAGATGTTTCCACAACTAAAATTAATTCTATCTGTTCTCTCTCCTCATCACTGGACTCAAACTCCCAAGATCCAGGAAAGCTACTTTTAATCATTTTATGGTATAAGAAAAGAAGCATACTCCTGGGATCAATGAGCAGCAGCAGCTGGATCCTCTTACTCTCATACTACACACAAATTCCCTAAGAGCTCATAAGCTGTTCAGCCAGATCCATTAATTTTGCAAAGGCTTTTGGAGGTGTTTCACTACTCTGCTTAAGGGATTCTTTGGCTTGCCTTTCAAATTCACCTCGCTATTTTCACTGAGTATACAAAACTCTGCTTGGGTCAGGACCTGGTTTTAGGCAAGGTAACATCCCAGCTAAAGCCGTTAAAGCAGGCTGTCTGGATTTTATCCAGAGGGTACATTTACAAACACAGAAGTTAACTGAACTTAACTGAACTACAGTGAAAGATGAGCAAAATACCTCCTTTATTTTTCTTTGTTCTGATTATTAAGAATCAATATTCTGACTGTAATGCATTCAATCTATGAAATATAATTTGCTTTCAAAGGCTCATTTGTGGAATTTTCAAACACATGGGAAAAGCTTACCTGTCTTTAAACTGAATGATTTATATTATTTGTGATACTAAGATATGCAGGAACAATACAGAAAGATGGGGTTATGCATTGTGTTTTATTTAAGAATAGATCTTAAAACTGCAAGGCTCGTATCTGTCCTTCTACAAAGTCTGAGGCAATCTGGATGCAGAAGTTTTCCTTTTTTGTCCATTTTTATTTTAAAATACTTAGTCTTGCAGTCCAGATCTCAAAAAATTAAATGGCTTGCCTACATAACTTCACTGGTATGTGTACTATCATTACTGATACCATTATCAGCAGAAATCTCTCTGTCTGACAAGTAAAATTAATGAACATATACGATGACTTAACATGAAAACTTCCCCACCTGTGTATCCTTGTACTTTTCTCTTAAGTCCATGAGCCGGTGATAAGATTTAATTGCTTCTGAAAACTCTCCAACATCTGTACTGGTGAGAAGATAGTTCTCCCATATTTGCCAATGCTCATAGTTGCACTTGAGAGCTTCTTGGAGAGTTCGAAATGCTTTGATTCTAATCAATAGTAAAAAAGAAGAATAGAAAAGAAGATTATTAAAGATTTAATAGAGAAGATTTATACATTAAAATCAGTTAGCATCGTATCAACTAAAAAGCTGCTTATTTAAAATACCAGGTTTAGAAAACAGTGCAAGGTAAAAGTTATTGTTCATAATTTACAATACTGATAATTCCTTAATCTCTCTTGCCAATTACTAGGAACTAGGTAATTTCTATTTTAGCTCTCATAATTACCTTTTGACAAAAATTCATTATAATTGTGCCATCTATGTAAATATTTTATTTTCTGAATTTTTAACTGGAACCATAAGAAAACAGTCTTACTCATGCTGCAGTTGTAACACACATTAAAAAAATAAAAATCACTGAGTTCATGGCAGATGCAGAATGATATTGACTCATTTCATCACACAAAGGAACTTAACAATAACAGCTTTTTGTTATTTCAAACATTTGCATATGGTAAATGTGCATACCCACTGCAGAGAAGCCCAGCACTTTAAACCTTTTTTTTTTCTTATGTCAGCTGGAAGCTTTACTTACACTCTCTTTTCCCTGACGCTACACGAATCAGTACAAATGTGTCAGAGGGTCCTATCAGGGACCTATTAGGGTCCTTCACCAAAGGTGCTGCCCAGTGAACCATCTCATAGTGGCAGGAGAAAGTATTGTGGAATAAAGGTGGACAGAATAATTCCCGTAAAGTCACTGTCAAATCAGGAAGCATCTTTATTTTTTCATATGGATCCACTGCAGGCAACTCTTTACCATTCCCTTAGTCAAAGAGAGAAATAATGGCATTCTCTGGTAAGGAACATAAGACAATTTGGCCAAATCAAGAATATGGGCTGAAAGCTGCTGACCTACAGTTTACAGAGTTATGACCTCCTGCACAACGTGCAATCAATGCTGCCAGAGAGGAGTCGGGAGTAAGAAGTCTTAATGCGATCTGAAGCATATGTTGGTAACGTCTGGGTGTCTGCTGTTTAAAGCTTTAAACGTACTGCCAAAAGTTTCAATAAATTTGAAACTTTAAGAAAAGCTTTGCTACAGAATCAGAATGATATGGTTCTTAGGACTTCAAGAGATTGAAGCTTACTCTCAGCTGGACAGTCATGATACGTAGAAAAACCACAAAGGAATAAATTCCTTTAAATGAAAACTTGAAACAGAGTTTTCCCAGGCTGGTAAAAATCTTCTTTGGGGAGGTATGACAATAAATCTCTACTTAATAAAGATCATATAAAGATGGCTTGTTATCAAAATTTGCAGTTCATTTGCTCTACTGCTTGAGTAAGTTGCTAAAAATGCTATCTCTAAAGACAGACAGCTCAAAAAAATTGTTGGTTGAGTTTCAAAAAGAGGGTCCAGGACAGTGTAAATATCCCAGCCAGGAAAAGGGAATATCTAACTAGTGGATCAGGCCATTAAAAGTTTGGAATGGCTGGATCAGTGTAAAATGTAAATAACTGCCAATCTAAGCCCATAGTATTAAAAAAGTTACCAAATACACGCAAAGAAAGCTGACTGATGGAGCAAAATTATTGAAGGAAACCAGATCATTTGGCATAGCTATATCAGAATAGTCCACATGCAGGATTTTCCCATGTTCACTCCCCTTTTCTCTCTCTTCTGATATACGTGATGCTACTGAGTAAATGTACTAACAGTTGGGTGTCCTCCACTGCTAATGGTCCTAGTAAGGGATTTCAGACCCTGGTTTTGATAGATTACATTAGAAAAGAACAGAGACCTGATTCTTCCTCTGTGGATTTTGCTACAATGGAAGCTGGGATCTGCCACAGCTCTCTGACAGGCTGGAAAATGCTCTGGCTAACTGATGTACCCCAATGACCTTGAGAAACTGTTTCTGAAACTGCTCTTCAACATCTGGAGGATTAGCCTGTATGATCTCCCCCATCTTCTCAAAAAAGTTAGTAAGTTATCAGGAGGGCAGATGCCAAATCAGATGGAACCGTGAAATGTAGACAAGGTAACAGGGAGATGGGATGGAAAGCGTATTCCTCAAATCATCACTTTTGCTACGCTAATGAAGTCCTCTAGGTTGTCAAAACAGATCCCCTACGTATTTAATAAATCATGTAACAATGGCATACAGGGCAACAGTTAAACCAATTCATATCCAAACAGGAAACAGTAGGCAGTACCAGTGCATCATCCTGTCTTGGAAATCAGGAATCTTTCACCCAAAGGACAGAGGGTCAGTCCCAGTTTGTTCTGAGAAATATGAGATTTAGATTTCAAAGGCCTCCTGGCAAGAGAAGTTTTTCTGGTAAACCAAAGAGTAGAGTCTGTTTTCATCACAATTGATTTTTCTGGAGAAAATTCAGAATACACAGAACTTGTGGACTCTTAAAAAGCAAACAAACCCCAAAAACAACAAAACCCCTTTCATTTGGGTGTCAGCAAGTTGTTTGCACACACTTTTCAAAAAGACTTACACATTTTACATTTGTCTGTTGTACGAGACTCTGCTAAGCCTTACCCAAATGCACAATCCTTGGGTGGGACTGCTTTAAGAGCCTGGTAGGAGTAAAGCTTAATTTTGTTGAGGGAGCAAAAGAAAACAATTAACTTAAATATCTTATTTTTGTTTTCCATTTTTTAATCCTCCTCCCACTTTTTTTTTTTTTGCTAGCAGGCTTGAAAAGTAAGAATTTACACTTTCACCACCGCTTGGCCCCCCAAAATAAATTGTACCGACCTGTACTACTACAGATACCTGTTTTGAGAGTGGGTTAAACCAACTCACACACAGTCTTGACCTATAAGTGACTGCACAAATAATGAAAGAAGTTGCTATTCCACAACAAATACAGGCCAAACTCAGCTATAAGCATGTAATACTGACTTAAGATTTCCTGTACATATTCTTCTCCCACAGGATTCCTGTGGAAAAAAGCTCAGACGCACGCCCCCCTTTACTACTTTTGATACAATATCAAATAGGGCACAAGTTTTGTATGTATTTAGCATGTTAAATCACAAGAGTAGATTAACAATAATAAAATTAAACCAATAAAGTGAAACTAATCAATCAGTAGTTTCTCAGCCTTGTAGAAGATGGACAGAAAAATAATTTTCATTAAAGGTACTTTTATGAAACAAGCATAAGCTAGTACACTGAGCATCTGACATTCCCTTCTGAACTTCATCCAAAAGAAGGAGGAATCTATCACACACAGTCTAAGACAATAAATTGGGCATTCTCAAGGCACTGCTGAAGATGAAAGCAACTACTAAAAAGTTAAAAGCAGCTCCTGATTTCTATTACTTTTTAGTTTTGGGTAGTTATTCTAACCTTCATTTCTCTTCCCTCCTGTTCCCATTAGCATACCAAACCACGTCTTGAATTAATTTATGATATTACTTCCCACATTTCCTTCATATGTTTATCAATTTACCCTTTTATGTAAATTTACTATTCTTTTTCTCTTTTTTAGTTTGCCTCCTGACTGCATAACCGTACAAATTTATGCCAGATTTTGAGTAAGGTTTTTAAAAATTTATGTTATTCTTTTGCTTCATTCTTGGGGGACAAGTTACAATATGAAAATTCTTCTTAAATACTAAGTTCTTTCAGGTATTCTGTGTCTACAAGTAACTTTTATTACATTGAGTTGAAGTACAGAACAAGAAAGGCAGTCCATTTAGGTCAAAGCTTCTTGTACTAATGGTTAATTTGGAGGGAGAAGAACAAGCGAGCTATTATGCGTGTAGATCTCCATCTGCTTTTGTAATATAAAAAATTAACTGCCTATTTTTCCCTTAAATCTACTGAGATTTATATAGTATGAATTGACATAGGTCTGAATATATAGTTTGCTTGAAATGGACCTATCTTTTTAACTTCATAGTCAAATTAGTTTCCAACTTTAATATGAATGTTTTGCACTGGTTGTACTTACTACATCATAAATACTTTTAACAAGAAAAAAGTGTAGGGTGAGAGGTTGCTACTTTTATAATGCTTATGAAACTATTTCCTGCAAAATAAGTTAACAATGATCCAACCTGGGAGAGAGAACTGAAGGGATAAGAATTACAAAATATGAGGTAACCACATTGTAAAAATAAAAAACTCAATGGAAAAAAAAAAGGAACCCCCAATTATTTATTTTAGAAGCAGTATCTTCTAATCCTTTTGAAGTACTTACTTCTGTTTTAATCTGATATAAGCAGTTGATAAATTGTTCCAGGCCTCAGCATTCTGTAATCATAAAAGGAGAAGTACCAAAAAAAATTATTTACTTGTATTATGCTTATGTCAAAAATAAGTAAACAAAACTACTGTGAAATATCGATTTTGCTAATCATGCACATTAACACATATTCTACCAGGCAGTAAAAATATTACACTGAAATAGAAAATATTATATTAAAATAGAAATACAGAAATAAATATTACTGACCACAGCAACAATCAGGTATATAAATATCAATTAACTGCCTTCTGGTTGGAATACACTAAGTCAGCTCTTGCCTTCAGTTTAAACTGTAAACAGGCATCCTCTTCTGGATCTAGCTGGGATGGCTGGAGAGGTCAGTGCTCCCAGCAGCTCATCGCTTCTCACTGGCTGGAAGCTACTTACCTGCACCGCTCTGTTAGTGTAAAAAATTATCTGAATGTCCCCTAATGCACCTCAGGCAAAAGTAACTGGGTTAGTTCCAAGAGTGTTTATCAACTGTAGCTGAAAAGGATTATGGAGTGCTCCAACAATCTTTCCTCTGGTAAAACCAGCAGAGCCATCTACAGAGATGGTCCTTGCCCATCACCCTACGCTGGCTGTAAATTTCAAGCCACACCACTGAATTCAGCAAAGTGACAACAGGTACAAATTTGAAGAACAGAACCCAAGTACCACGATGAAATGCACTCTGGTACTGAAGGCTATCCTCAGGCTTAAGGAGCATTTAAATCATGTTGGGAAACCTTTCGGAGGCTTAATTCATGAAAACGGTCATTACATTGCTGCAGATCATTGTATAAAGATAGGTTTCACCTCCATAACTAAAAGGCAGCCCAGCATTCTTTACTCACAAAAGAAATACCTCTTAACCCACTGAGAAGTCAGTTGGCTTGTTCATATGAATACTATCAGGCCCCAGACAGAAAATTGAAAATTTTAGTTTCTACTTGGAAGCAAATCTACTGTACTGAAACAAAGAAATACCAATACATAAACTAAAATTTCCAGTTAAATACAGGGTTGTCTGTATGTACACTTTTTTCCAAATTATTTAATTTTATTAATAAAGAAAAAAGAATACTCTGACACCTTTCATTGCCGTCTCATTCTTTTCCCCAAGAGAAAAGAATGAATAACAGTTTCTATCAAGTAGGTGGCATTAACACTAAGTGAGTAACATGCTGGCAGTCAGGCCTTTTGACAAAAGTATTGCCAGTACATTCCCAAGAGGTAATCCAGCTGATGCCTCTGCTATCTCAATGCGCAGTCACACTCAAAAAGGCAATATTGTACACATGCTTGCCCCAGGCATCCTGAAAAACTGGCTAACAAGCTCCATACTCCCTGTGCTTATGAACTATATGGATACAAATTTACTTGTCAACCAACTGCTTTTTTTTTTTCCCCCCAAGAGAATTTGATTACTTAGAGGACTAAGTATTTTAACTTAATTTTTTTGTTTTATCTCTCTTTAGCACTCCTCACAGTCTACTCATTCCCTTTTCTCTGTTTCAGCAATGTATGTAAGCATAAAGGAATTTCTGCTCAAACATATTTTAACTTTCATACACACATACTCGGACAAAGTTAAGTATTTGGGCAAGTATTTTTATGAAGCTTCATGACAAAAATATATCCTTCATGCACAAGCTTAATTTATTCAAGGGGCTAAGGCTTAAACAAGTTTTTCATTATTGCTTTGCTTGTTTATAATGAAAACATCCTTGTTGCTTCTAGATAAGCCATCTAAATTACTTGTTGAAAAGTACATACATCTGGTTCCAATGTCACACAGCGCTGAAATGCTTTGGCAGCACCTTCATAGCCTTCTAAAGCAATATATGCGCAGCCCAAGGAAAACCATACACCTAGCTGGAAAGAAAAAATGGATGATTACATATATATGCACATACATATTTCTGCACAAAAACATAATTTTGGCTGGATGCTGAAACACACACTACTCCTATTGATTTTACCCAATTTTCAGCTATAACAACAGTATTGCATTGGAATAAATAATATCCTGGATGCAGAATACAGGAAGGAAAACTTTAGGTTCAATGTTTTAATAAATATGGATAAACAAAGGTGTTGACTATATAAAGACCACTTAACCATATATGAAATGCTCTTTAACAGCACATATTCATTTAGAGAAGAAAGTGATAGCTATTTAGAGATTTGCATATTTTGCTTTAACTTGTGAAAAATCCACATTCACTTTATAGTATTACAATTAGGTCAAATGCTAAATACTAGGAAATGTATTTCATGGAAATCACATTTTATAAGAAACATTTCTAATGACTGAACATGAACACTTCAAAATTATAGCTCTTTCTGCTTGTCAGAATAGCAATCTTCTCTAGTTTATAATGCAATGTTTAGAAATAGAAATGTATTAAATAATGCCTTGCATAGAGAACAGAACTTTACCAGTTCAATAATCTTGCATTGTAAGTCTTTAGTTGTTACAACTAAATACCTCTCATCCACACAGATTGAAATAAATTACAGCAAATTAAATATGTATTCTCATAGCTCTTCAATAGCCAGTTCCTGATTCGCTACATGGTTAATTCTCAAAGAGCTGCAAGTTAACCAGTACTGCCTTTTAGAAAAGGTCTGTAATTCAGATAAGTATTAAATCCCAAGTACATTCACAGAACATTTTCTGACAGCATTATGCTGTTTAAATGTACGCAGTCAAAATCAAACAGAACATTTCATAACGTGCTGCAAAATCATTCCAGGTAATACTACCTACTGCAATAAGCTCAGCCGTTTCTCCATTCTAAATGACAAGGTAAGAAACATAAATAGGTTGTCTTGGAAAATTTTTTGAGAGAGGGAAAAAGGTTGGGAAGAGGAAGATGGAAAACCAGGTTACATTAACTCTAATTTATATCGCACAATAACATATTACTTTTCAAGATGTCTGATTAATCTTTATATCCTCTTATGTTTTCGGTACTACTTTTGAAGCAACCAATTCTGATAACTCAGGTTCTTCATAGGAAACCATAATGGCTTTTTAAACACAAAAACATTACTTTAAGAAACATTTGCAACTCAGGGGATTTTACAGGGTTGAGGATAAAGCTGTCGGTTCATATGTAAGGAGCTTCAATCTCTGCTGATTAATTGCAAACTCTGTAGCAGATATTTTTGCAGTTCTCTCCAGATCAGACTCATCTTTCTGTCTCTGAGACCCAACTTGAATCAGTAGCAAGGTGTCTGCTACAACTGGATTAACCCGACTTACCCACTATAGAGTTTGTAGTTAATCTGCTTCAGAACTTAAATCCCAACATACCAACATATGACATTCATCCCTGTCAGATCTGGCACCCTGGTGGGCAGTCTTTCTGATATCAACAGAAGAACTGAACAAGCTTGGCAATAAAGATATCCTTTTGCATTTGGGGGTGTACGTGGAATGGCTGATCCTCAGAGCATACGGATGTATTAATAGGTGAAGACAGAACTGGCAATTACATCCGGTCTGGGCAAACATGAAAACCTACTTTTCAGCATTGTCAGCCTGCCACCTTTCATGATCTTTCAACTCATCACTCAATGAAGCAGCTGTGCATGAGAAAAAAAACAATGTTTCCCAGATCTCAGAAGGCAAAATTAATAGGAAATAAACATTTAGTCAATCTCATTTTTTAAGCCTCTTTTATCCATCAAGTTTCCAGAAGTCCAGCACTCCCACATGGCTGCTACCTCATTAACTCCCCTTTCTCTTCTTTCTAGACCAATAACTTTCTGGATCTGAAAAGCGAGGGTAAAGATGGGGACCAATCAAGTATGAAATTGAAGGCTAGCTTCAACTCTACAGCTCAGCATACAAGTTAAACAGTGCTTCTGTAAAGGGTGAGAGAAAAAGAATCATTGCATTTTTTGTAATTCTAACAAGTAACAGCAGCACAGTCTCACTTCTGAGCTTGTGCTTCCAGAATCTGATTGACTAAAACTTCCACCATTTTATTTTTTTGAGGCCTATGGTGAGCAGCTACATCTCTCAGGAACTAGCTTATCAATGCTAAAGCTTGTCAACTCCTTTCTCAAGGAAAAGTTACAGCACAAGGAGAAAGTAAAATGATTCCTTACTTCTGTGGAGAAAAGCTATATGAGCAGGTACCTAGTAGAAGTCATACAGTCACTGCAAAGAATGGTAAATAATTTTCTTTTCTCAATAATTTGAAACAGGATATTTTGCCTAGCAGTAACTACGTATGAAGATTTCAACTGAATGGAAAAAAGCAAGAATTGGACATGATGGAGAAGGTTGGGAAAGGTGTCCAAAAGGGATCCTTTAGTGACAAGAAGAGTGAGATGAAAAGTCTCTGGGGTGGGAATTAAGTCAAGGAGCTGAAATGCTACGATATAGAGGCAAAAAGTGTACAGAAAATGGAATAGGTCACGCAGATGGAAGAATGTTGTTATACGTTAAAGAAAACTTCAGCATCAATCATATAGAAAATAACTGTGTAAATGAACAACAGAACTGGTATGGATTAAAATTTCAGGCCTCAATAAAAAAGCAGTATAAAGAGTGTATCACGGAATACTTCACTAAAATGGAGAAGGTAACATAGTGGGGGATATCAGAAGGCTGTGAAGTTAGAAATCCCAGAAAATACAGGGAGATTTCGATTCCTCAACGCAGTTTAGTAAATACCATAATGAATGCAATTCTAAGGCTAAATTTTTTAGATACAAAGAAGCTAGTCAGGAGACAGTAGTTACCTTGATCTTGACCAGCATGAATGATAAGGTTCAAAATGCTACCACACAAAAGATACTTTGTAATGTATCTAGATTCACTAGTCCTTCAAGAACAAAGGCAACTCATTTAATACAGAAGATGTTAAATTTAAGAGCTACTTAGAATGGAAAAGCTATGTTAAAAACTAAAAGGGTCAGCTAAAAGAGTAAAGGTCTGCAGAAAACTTGAAACATGTAAAGACAAGATATTTCAAGGCTTGCAGCAACTGCATATTGTCTTTCAAAAAGGCTCTATAAAGACTAGACAATCATAACAGTTAAAAACAAAATGCAGGAGATTACAGAATCACAGAATCACTAAGGTTGGAAAAGACCTGTAAGATCATCAAGTCCAACCATCAACCCAACACCACCATGCCCATTAAACCACATCCCACAATGCCATGTCCACACATTCCTTGAACACCTCCAGTGAGGGTGACTCCACCACCTCCCTGGGCAGCCTGTTCCAGTGCTTCACTGCTCTCTCAGTAAAATTTTTCCTACTATCCAGCCTAAACCTCCCCTGGCACAACTTGAGGCCATTGCCTCTTGTCCTGTTGCTAGTCACTTGGGAGAAGAGACCAACACCCACCTCTCTGCAACCCCCTTTCAGGTAATTGTAGAGAGCGATGAGATCTCCCCTCAGCCTCCTCTTCTCCAGGCTGAACAACCCCAGTTCCCTCAGCCGCTCCTCATCAGACTTGTGCTCCAGACCCCTCACCAGCTTCGTCGCCCTTCTCTGGACACGCTCCAGCACCTCAATGTCCTTCTTGTAGTGAGGGGCCCAAAACTGAACACAGGATTCGAGGTGCGGCCTCACCAGCGCCGAGTACAGGGGCACAATCACCTCCCCACTCCTGCTGGCCGCACTATTTCTGACACAGGCCAGGATGCCGTTGGCCTTCTTGGCCACCTGGGCACACTGCTGGCTCAGATTATTAAAAATAAGAGGACATGCTTTAAAAGCTGGTGTGCTAGACAAATGATAAAGCTACAAAAGAATAAGTCTGACAGGTTAAATAGAAAAACGTGGTAGCTGTGTAAAACAAAACAAAAAAACCCCCAAAACCAACCAAAACAAAAGGCCAAAGTTCATTGCCTTTCATCTACTATAGCAATGAAATGGTATTTTATCATCCCTTAGATATCTGGAAAGGGAGCATGAATTTCTTCCACAATATAAGGAGGACAGTGACTCTTTAATAATATATTTAGGATACAGTTTAAGAGCAGACTTAAGCTATATTTTGCGTGGAACAAATGGTAAGAACTCCCTTTTTATTGGGGAGGGCATGAAATCTGCTGATCCCACTGGCTGATGTAAGAACTGCTCTGAGGAAAAGTGACTGACTGGAAGGTAACGTAAGGAAAACTTTGTCCAAAGTTCAAAAAAGACTTTTGTCAAGGCTTGTGGAACTAGGTTAAAGTTCTTTTTTGGAAATAAAAAAAAGTGTGTTGGCTAGAGGTTCAAATGTCACTACTGATTGGAAAAACACATGAAAATGAGCTGTAAATTTTTATCCTTTTCAAAACTGAAGACAGTGACCAGCAAAGGAAGATAATTTAGACTTGGACTCTTTGTTAAAACTTGCCATCAGGAATTTCCAGGTGAGTCTTTAATAAGTCTAAGTGATTATGAAATGCTTTAAGAAAGTCTAAACAATTCTCTCATATAGTGGGACTATGGTTACAAAATAACCTAATTATAGTGTATCTGAATATTTAAAAAGAAAAAACCCAAATCATATATCTGAAGACACTTTTTTGCATTTTTAAAGCAATTTCTACTATTTGCATATGGCAAATACATACAAATACATAGATTCCCCCCCCCCCCCCCCCGAATCTGGTAAACTCTTCAGCACAATACTCTTAGGAGTACAGCAGTGATAGTTTAGAAACAATCTATACCCTGCAGAGCAAAATTAGTCTTTGGAGTCAGTAATTACAATAAATTTTTAAGAGCTCTAGTTGAGCTCTTAATCCTAGCTGAGTACTTTTTAATTACTCATTTTTTTGGCATAATTTATCTCCCTTACAATTCAGTTTCTTTTGAACACACCAAACTGACAGAACGTACTGTAGTTTTAAGTAAGTATAGTGACTTTTATCATCTTTTCCAATGAGAGACTCTAGCTCAACTCTTGTTTAAGTTACTTTTCCTTTTACAAGATGAATGAGAAAAATTGTTGAGAATAAGGCTCTCATTGCAATGTCCAAAACTTTAAATTCCAGATGTAGTTGATGGCAAGCTGACTTCTAAAGTGTGACTGTTTTCCCAAATTGGAGAGAGATCACTTATCTTGCTTCACACCCAAGAAAATTAGCCTGAGAAGTTATGAGCCAAATAGTCTAGCACAAAAGAGGATTATTCTTTTCTTGCAGACCGTGACATGGTGGAGAACGATGTGGGCACAAATAAGGTGCTATGAACACTATTTCTGGAAGATTCAAAAGTGAAGTGACTGGATACAGGGAACCATGCAGTGTTCAGCACAAGAACTAACAAATCTGTACTTTAACAAGACGTAAGTTTTGTTACGCAGACTTTCACTGCTGGAGAACTGACTGCATGAACGCTTTCATCTCTGGAATTGTCTCAGTCCAGCCTTGCACAATGCTCGCAGTGAAAGCGCAAGAGAAATGCATGTCATCGACTAGGCATGTACTAGAACAAGTAATTCTGTGAGCAGCAGTGCTAATGAAGATGAGTTTCACATATATTTGAACTGTAAGACTTTCATTACTTTGTGGATTCTCCAAAGTCTCATATGGTGGTTGGCTAATACTGCAAAGACCTACCCTCAGAGACCTCAACCAAATTTGACCAGTTGGCCAAAGAGTACACAAGATTAAAGGAGGGTTAACAGAGAATGATTTTATCCATTAGATATTTTGGGGAATCACTTGCTGCAGACTAAATATCCCTCCATCCAAAAAGGTTTTGATAACCACAAAAACATAAGAATTTCTCTGTAACAGGGAGTCCTTGTTTACCTGATGAATTATTCACAATTCTGGCAACAATTCGTTAACAAATATTTTCCTTGTATTAAAGTCCTTGCATCTAGAATCACCTTCCTCTCTGCTCTTTGTCCACAAGACATCCTGGAATAGGAAACAATTCATTTCTGTAGTGACAGAATACAGGTAGACTTTAGAAGACAGTGATATGTCAATCCACACTATCCATTTGCTCAATCTATTTGTTTGAAACAGTTAATCTGAATCTTAAAGCTTCCTGAGCAACAAGAGGAGGAAATGTTCACTTTTCTATATGGACTGGCCTATTTTTCTTGGATTGCCTTTCATTTTAAACTTCCTTTGGATAGGACACAAAATAAAAAAGCATCTCAATAGAATATTTCTCAGTTTCCAGCCCTGTAGGCCATCTTCTGCAGCCCTTTATTATCCGGGAGTCCTCTTGATTTCAGTAGGGTATCTATATGAGTAACATATATTTTGTTGGCATTTCCTGAGTCAGTAAAAGAACTGAAAGACAAGGGAAGCGTTTTTGTTCATTTTGCTTTCCATTCTGAAGTTGTTCGTAAGTTATCTGTAGTTCACTTGAATAAGAACAGGACTCTGATTCACTGGAATAAATTATGTCATTGAAATACAAAAAAGTTTCAGGATATAAGATTAGAAAGGCTGGAGGCCTTTAAATTTTTTCTACAGCAGAAGTCCAGCTACTTATGTGGAAGTCAAAACAGCAGCTTTGGCAGTATTCTTTTGGAATATTCTACTTTCGCATGGACCTGGAAATGGCTATGAAGAGCACAATTTATATACATAAACAACCACAAAGCTCTCTTAAATTCTCAAGACCTTCCACAGGGTGGACCTTATTGGGGTGGGATATAGCGGCTGAGAAACTGAAACAAAATTACAAAAATCGTCTGTAGAACAGCTTGCAAAGGATCTGTCAAAACACCCAGCTTCATCAAGAGAACTCTTTTGACTGTGGTTTCAGTATTGATGCATTACTGTAATAAAAGCTACAAATGTAACACAATGCTTCTTAGTGACAGAACACTTGAAAAAGATTTCTGTGAAATACAGAAATCAGTTTGTAACTCAAAGCCAACAGACAAGGCAAAAGGATTTAATGAAAATCTATACAGCATTCTTCTTATGAGTATTTTGCTTGACACTTGTTCATGATAATTATTAATTTTCAATGGCTTAATGTCTTTGAAATAGAAGAGCTGTACAGACAAAGAGTTAGCTGCATGCAAGGCCCTGAATGCAAAAGGATGTCTTCATTTCATTATGCTACTGTTTTTAGCCAGGCTTCCAAGTACGTGGTAAAACATTTGCTAAGAATAGTAATAAGCTGTTACTTTGACATTTGTGCACAGAATTGCCTTTTAAAAAAGTGTGTCATCATTCAAAACTGAACACACCAAATAAAACAAAGCCGTATGTGTATCATTTCCCAACCTGCATAGGGTTGATCTGCACAGAACGTTCAAAGCACTCCACACATTCCCTGAATTCCCGGTTGCGGAGATGGAGGAGGCCTTTGGAGCGTTGGGCGCGGGCACTGCGGTGCCTGGAGAGCTCCCAGGCCTTGTCATAGTACTGGTGGTCTTTAAGAACATCACCAAGCAAACAATATAATCCTGGTGTTTCCTTTTTCTCTAGCTCCCGCCTGAGTATTTCTTCTGCCTGTTAAAGAACAAAGAGAAATCAATACATAATGGGTCAATTTATTTTCATTTAATCACCCACCTGAACAAATACCACTTTAGCACCTTGCAATCATCAGTTGAAGACTAAGAAGTAGGTATAGTAAGGAAACAGTATCTTGATCCAACACAGCATCAAAGATAAAGTCTAGAGAGAATCTGGTTTTAAACTGTTTTTAAAAAAACCCACACTTCGACATCAACATAATATGGTGGCTTTAGGTTTAATGCACCAAGGGAAATGTATCCATTAAAACAAGAAGCAGGTTACTTGTCATTTTATATGTTAGGTGTGTATTCTGTCCCAAGAACAAATATCACTCCTGGAGATCAAACCTACACCTACCTCATAGCAATGCAGTATCAGCACCGTTAAGGTATGTGCAATCCTAACAGTTTATCATCTGTGTTTTTTATAAATCCTAGTTAGTACTCTTGCAATGACTGTCATTCATTTTTCTCTAATTGCTCTTCTCTGAAAATAGTTATTTCCATTCTATTACATCTGAAGACACATCCACTTTCATACTGTTGGTTCTGGAAATGCTACTCTCTTACATAAGATGCAGAAGTTATAAATTTAATCTAAACGTTTGAGATAAAATATATTCAGAATATATACAGCATTATGGAAAAGACGACACAAGCTGGGTCTCCCGGACATGTATTACAGGCTGTAACCAACTTTCAAAAGCTCTTTCTCTCAGGGTCACTAACTGGCTCTAACAATAAAATTATTGTTTCTCTTTCAAACAAGAGATAGTCTGCTTTCTGTGGCTTTTTGAAAAGATAAATACACTAGACAGATGATCTGTTGTTTAGACCTAACTCTTACCTCAGTCCCCTGCTGCAAAAATGTAACATACATAATTCAGCTCAGTATAATTTTTCTATTAGAAAAGGTCTATTTGAAGCATCTAAACCAAGAAAGATTTGATGCAGCCTGCCACAGAACTGAAGTTTGACATTGTAACACTAGTCATTTTTCTATCATAGCTCGTTTATCTAAAAGGAAAGCTGAGTTCATCTCTGCATTTAAATTATTACTGCTTTTCTATAAGAACTGTTTTCTTTGCCCTTCAGATGATCTCTAGAGAATCGAAGTCTGTTACTCCTCTTCCTCAAATCAGTAAAATGCATTGATCCTGTCTGAAAATAATCTTTAGAAAAATGACTTTGTTTTACTTTGGTTTGAAATATTTAATGTATAGTAATTTTAACACTTCATTCTTAGTATCTTTTTTGTTAAACAAAATAGCAGTAAAAGTCTACAAATATTTGAACTGCACAAATGCAAAGAAGGGATGTATTGTTTAGATTTCTAAAGGGATCTTAAACTAGCAAAAATGGAATCCCATTAAGAAGAAAATTAGTGGCTGAATATTAGGAAAATAACTTAATGGCAAGTGTTTTTATGTGCCTATAGAACAGTTCTCCAAAGAAACTATTACTTAAAATTCAGAATTAGCCTAGTCAAAGCACTAGAAAACCTCACGTAACAAGAAGATTGCACTTGCAGAGGGTTTGGCTAAAGGGCAGTTTACTTCCCCTTCCCTGCCTCCGTTAGTTCCTTTCATCTTGTCAGATTAAAGGAACACATTAATAATAGATCTTTAAGATGATTTTTTCTAGAGCAGAGAGAACTGGGTGCTTTATTATTGCAGTAATCACATTAGGCACCAAAAGGTAAGGTTTTTTTTTTTTCCCTTCAGATAAAGAAAAAAGACTGAAGTGTTGCTGTGTAAACAGCAGCTATGAGGTGAAAAGTGGATTGCATGCTGCTTCTTTACCTCTTCCTCTGCAGCGCACTCCCAAACTCAGATTACTATTCTGTGGCAGTGCCTAGCACTAATCATACACTAGACTAGAAAGCCAACTATTCAACTAATTGGATTTCACATTTAAGAGCATAAAACCATCATGTTCTGGTCTAAATTTACAAGAATTCATTGCTAACATAAACATTTCGGCACACAGATAAAACAGAATTAAATAAGCAGAAGTCTGACTTTTTCTTCATCTGATTAGCTATCCGATCACCTCTCTGGCACGTTACAAACCTTTTTATTACTTAAACCTTTAAAGGCTAATACAAAGGGGATAATAACTACAAACAACAAAAAAAATGTATTCTGAAAACATTTGTCATTTGTCTTCTACAAAACCAGATAATACTTTAAAACAGGATTTCTCATTTTGCCTAGGTTTTTGTGAAGAAAAATATTCCTTTCTCTTAACTTTGCAGTAAACCATTTTCAAAAATGCACATTTCATCTTTGATAAGAACCCTGCTTCTGCAAAAAGCAAATCTTTTCTTAACAACAAAAAATATTATCAAGAAACATTTTCCAAACAGCTCACGCAATGTACATAAAAGAAATAAAGCCACTAGAGATTTACTCTTACCCATTAAACACATATTAATGATTAATTCACATGCTTTATAACTAAAAATTGTATCTAAATTAAATAAGCTTTGATAAGAAAATTAACAATTAAGTTACCTAAAAAGAAAAAAATGACGCTGTATAACCCTGCTGACTGAAACAGACCTAATTATAACAACACTGCTTTTCACAGAATGGTCTGCACCAGAATGGATGGAATTCAATACTCAGTTCAAAAGTCAGTTAATCTAAACATGAGAAAGATTTAGGCTGTTATCTTGCTTTCTGGACTACTGGAGTTGGTATGGGAATTAAATAGGCAACCCTTCAGAAAAATCCACAATCAGTAAAGAGGGTTCTGTTTTAAATGAAAGGTGGTGCTTTTCTATTACTCACTACAGAGACTCCTGGAAACCAAGTTCAATATTCATTCTGCATTTGGCTTCCCAACCCTAAACTTCCACTTGCCATCCCATCCACATGTTCCCATGCTTTTATTTTATTTATTTCCTAAAAGACCCTATTAGCCTCACTCTTCACAGATCTACCAGTTCTATTATTTGACAATTCATTCCTTTGCTAGTTCAAAGTATTTCCTAAAATGCTTTCAACTTTTCTGCTTGCACGTTATTTGCTAGGCCACCAGAGAAGCAGCATGAAGAAGCAGAACAGATAAGCATGGGAAATGGCAGTGAGAGAATCACAGAATCACTAAGGTTGGAAAAGACCTGTAAGATCATCCAAGTCCAACCATCAACCCAACACCACCATGCCCTTTAAACCATATCCCTCAATGCCTCGTCCACACGTTCCTTGAACACCTAAGGAGAGCTCTTCAGTTTTCATTTTATCTTCCCTGTAACTTCATGCGTGACCTTGGGCAAGCCATTTACTCCTCTTTCTCAATTTTGTAGCTACATATAGGAGTGCTTACCTGCCTTCTACATCTGCTATGATATGTAGTGGAAATCAATCAAGTTCTTGAATTATCTCGTGCACTCGTCAGTATAGTACTACCTGACTTTGCATCTGGGAAGCATTTCCTGAATTTAAAGGTGAGCTTCTGAGATCTTACCATAATGGTGTTTCCTTGTGTTTTAGAGCTATCTGTGTCATGTCACGACAAGAAAAATAACTATGTAGAACATGGATTGCTGGGTATTTTGGTCTAAAACCAGACTGTGTACCATGCTCTTTACTCTGAGGAGATGATGGAACAGGGACAGGACTGAAAACAGGGTTGTAAGACTAAATACCAGGCTGATGCTGAAAGGTAGATGTCATGAATTTATCAAAGGTCAGCAGCTACCATGCTCTAGAGCTCCTGCAAGGGAGAAAGGCCTCACTTCAATTGGAAGAACTGAAAATTCACATCTCCGGTTTATCCTTCCTTTTTTCTTTAGCAGGGAAATAGAAACATTTTTAGTGTATTATCCATTTCCGGTGAGGTTGAAGAGACCTGTTACACCTTAACCAAATAAAGTTGTCCGATGTAAATAATACTCTTGAGATCTCTGGGTCCCCCTCACAGTTAAAAGAAGGGAGAGGGACACTTTTCAATACCAGTTCTCACTACACACATGGAGATTAGTGTCTGCTTTTGCAACAAGTCTGTTAATGAAATACAATGAGTAAGACTGGAATGAGAAAGCCACAGCAACTATCCACATACTGTGCATTCAGATTTTAAAATATTTTTTTTTTGTTCTGCTCATCGCTTGGCACACTGTTACTCTTCTGTTGACTCATGTTATGATATCAGTTTCTACTAATTTTGTTCAGATTATGAAACAAGCGAGTATAAAGCTGTATCTAGTAAAAGATCCACAAAAAAAGTTTGCTAAATGTTAACGACATCTTACTCTGAAAAATTTGTACTGCTATATGGCCCTGTTATAACCGAGTGAATTATGTATTTCCCAAGTGCATAATGTGGAGCTTCACATAGCCTTATCTACATGCTCTGTTTCTTTGTCAGCGCATAATTCAAAAGTAGGAGGAAGGAACACATTACTTTGATGTGTAAGTACTCATCAAACACATTGATATTGCTGATATCTAGCTGTTTTATTAGATTTTTCAGTATTTAAATACAGGTTTTCTATATAAAAGCATTTGTGAGTGAAAAACATGTAGAAGTTTATTAAATAGAGTTTGTTCTTTTGGGCACATATATGCTAAGTTCTTTAATGATGCGAACATCCACTGAACAACATGCTGCTCTAGTAGATTCTCATGCATTTCTAGAAGAATAACTACTGTGTTTAAAAACATTAAAACATTTTTGATAAATACAAACAGTTCACGCTCTGAAAGCTTTCTGATAAGGAGCACAAATAGTGACTCCCCTTGGTGTACAGCTATGTTTCTAATTTTCTGGCGTTTTTATCTGAAGCTAGCTTTTTTCCCAGAACTACTGTTGCTTAGTACTTACATAGCATTTTCTGTTTTTCAAAGCACAGCACAAACCCTCATTCTGAAAGCATTTCTAAGCAGTTTCCTGTGTCAGATATCCTGTCCTATTCTCTGAGTGCCATTTTCATAACTCCCCAAGGGCTGTTTGTGAATCTAAGTAGGACAGAATGCATTTCCAGGAAATGGAAAATATTGACCTCTATTTCTCCACTGTACTGAAAAGATTGGGATATTAGTATACTATCCCCAAGGCATGCATAATGTGATACAGAATTTGCCAGCAAAACATATCTGTCAGTTCATAATGACCAAAATCTAGGCATCGGTGCACAGTAATTAGAAAAATATTTAAGTATGATAAATTCGGCATTTTTCTATTAATTGAAGTTATAACTCTCTATTCTGTCAGCTTAAATTAGTTTAAGCATAGTCTTTGTGATTTTGTCTTCATAAAGGCACACATACTTTCCTATATTTAATGCTACCATATACCAAACAGAGGGAGAGAACAGGGAAGAAAAAAATATTTTTGTCTGAAAGTGAGTATTTCTGAAAGCTATATAAATACTGAAAACATTGCTTGATAGCATAAGTTCCTGTTACAGTCTTCAGGTGTGAGAGATTGCACCAAAAAGAGAACACAGCTAACCTTACACACAAGTAGGCATTGTTTCCAGGTATCATCTTCTAAAATCTTCCTACCATTACTGTAATAGTAACAGCAAAATAATCAACAATAGGAGGGCTGCTACAGCCTGCTACCAGCATTTTTAAACAATTCTGTCACCGATACATAGAGTTAGGTGATGGCTTTAAATTGTTTTTGTCTGGAGCTGATCACACATAGCTGCAGCAGTGTTAAAGAAATGATGGAGAAGTTCAGGAAAACAACAACGTAGACTTAACAAAATAAAGCCTTTTAATCTTACACGACTTCTTGTCTCAAATGTTTGATTCTATAATTTGATTACGTCTACATTATGTAATTAAATACATCAAGCACCAACGTTGTTCTATTTAAAGTGTGTTTAAAAACCAGTTAAGAGTTTGAAATCAAGAGGGAGAGAAAACTACTATCCCCTCCAGAGAAAGCTCCAAGACCCCATCATGAATGACTGCTACAGCCTTCTTGAAATGCTGACATTATACCTTGCCGCGAATCCATAGTTGTTAATCTTCCTTAAATATTTTCAAGAACCACTATCACAATCTTCTTGTTTCCTAAGTTATTTTTCATTTACCAACTTCTATTTCATGTGGTCATTACCCCAAATCTTGGTGGGTTTTTTTTTTAGCATTGACAGGTTATGACAGAGTCATATGTCATGTGTCCATTTTTCCTAAACACTTTTCTCATGATACTCCTGTAGAAGTGAGTGTCATTAGTGAATTGACAGCTCAAGTCAGACAGTCTTTCATACTTCAGATCCTATTTCAAGATAGGATCTCAGCTGTAAAAAACATTTTTCTTACCTTTCCATGCTGTCCTGCTCTTTCATAGCAGATCACTGCATCTTCCCACATTTCCAGCTCCTCAAATATCTGTAAGGCAGAGCTGGTGCATCCCAACTCAAAGAGTAAGCTTGCAAGCTGACGCTGGAAAGATAACAAATTCCAGGTAACTGAAAATAGGTAAGTAAATACTATTTACATTTTTAAAAGATGTTAGTGGCATTTCTGACATCAACAAGAAGCAGACAGAGAATATGAAATTATTCTCCTGAAACCTGAAGCTGGAGCCTCAAACAACGTCAATACCTCAGAAGAACGCCATCAATAGAACAAGAATTGTTTTGATTTGACTTTTGTTCATGTCAGTACCTTAATTACCTTGAACTAATTCATAATGTAATGCAAAAATGGAAACAGACATGGCAAGGATGAATTGACAGAGCTGAACTTCCACCCTTTAAACAAGGCGCATGGCCCATGCCAGATGCAGCAGGATGTTGGGAATGCTAAGAGTGGGAAACAGAGGCTGAAGGAGGGCATTAAAGCCTCTTCTAGCACTGCTTTGCCATAGTAATCTGTACCTGTGCAAACACAGATGGAGAGAAAGGCTCTGATACAATTTTCTTAGGTACTTGTTAGAAATCACTGTCCCAAATAGCCACTGCCAAAGGCTGTTAGTTTTTAGTCACATCAATATTGGATTTGAGTTCAGGTTCAACTCCCTAGTTGAGTTTTCCTCGTAGATAAGTCAGTCTCTGTTATTTCAAATTCAGGTATTATTTCAGTGTACTTCTGAAAATAAATAAGCAATCTTTTCCATCTAAAAATAAACAAGGTATGTTTGCATGACTGAAAAGCTGTCTTTGGCCTTTTGTTTATTTTTTAAGAGGAGATTAAAATCATGTATAGGCTTTCATCTTTGGAGAAAGGGTAACTTATTTACTATGTGTGACAGATATACAATTTGGTTTCCAAAAGCAAATGGGAGCATTCTGTATAATATATATAATTATGCTATGAGATCCCACACAGTGAGCTTCTGCAGTGTTTTTGGTGATCCTGAATGGATTCCCTGAAGTTCCCCACAGATGTCATGGACCTCTTTTTATAGGCTTGGGTTCACTATCTGCTACAAATTCACGGAGTCACCATATGGGAATAGACTAGTAGTCCAAAAATTAAGAACTGGCTACAGTTCTTTGACATAAATACATAACAAACTGAAAATCTCTAAGAAAGTAATTATTTAATTACTTAGGGAAAAGTCTACATTTGCCAGTGTCTGGAACTAAATCTTATTTATGCTTTATTAAATTTACTCAAACTTTGTAAAATTTATACAGGCAATGCCTCTTCATTACTATGACTAGAAGACTGCAGCCATCTTCCATTATAAATCCCTATTTTAGTATTTCTATCTTTGGCTTGGAAAATGGACTTGGATTGAAAAGTGCCACTCTGACAAATGAAAATGAAAACCACATTTGCTAGTTTTATTGCAAGTGCCTGTTGAAAGGTTGTGTGGAATAATTTGAGAATGCTAGCAGATTGGTTAAAGCAACCTGCACTGAGGTTAGAAATCAAAAAGGAATAAAACACCATTAAAAGTAAACAACACGAACACCCTTGTAGGTATGTGATGCAAACAGTTTTCTTAAGTTTGTTAAATACAGCATCATAAGACTCTAATGTGTAGATTTCTTTTCTAGAAAGAGTTTCTTGTGAAGATAAACAGTGTTGTTTTGGAAAAAAAAACCCCTGTCGGCAATAGTAAAAAGGGGCATGTCTCAAAAATAAAAACTTTCTCAGCTCAAGGAGTTTTTCAGTGTACTTTTGACTCCTAATTTGGCTGCTTTGACCATGATCCACTTCCTGAAAACAACCCAAAGGGAGTGATCATTAAAAGATGAGAGAGATGCAAGTAATAGTAGCCTAAGTAAACCAGTAATAAACAGTAAGACAGTAGCAAGATTATTTTTACAGGAGATATGTTGGAAGCTTGGAAGTTTTGGTCCATTTTAACTGAAGAAAAAAGGAAAGTAAAGAAGAATTGCACTACAAGCAATTACATCTGTGCATGACAGAACAAGACATATGAAAGCAAAACACTGTAGAATTTTACTTCTTTGCAGAAAAACCTGGTGTGTTGTTAGGTTACGTCTTCATTTCTACAGTGGTTCAACTCAAGATCGTATCACTCTCTCCTGACTTTGGAGTCATGCAGTATGAAAAATAGTAAGAACCACAGACTTTTAAGTAAAGCTTCAAATGGGATTGCTTCACACCTGTATGATCCAACGTGGAGGCACCTGACAACAGTAGAAAATCTTCATGCGTTCAGATATTGACGTATTTGCATCTTCAAATTGGTCTGCAAGTGCCTGTAAATGCAAAGTATATTCTGATTTAGTATTTACTTAGACTTAATCAACCTAAAAAAAAAATATCCAAAGCATTCAGAATTTTATACATTCATGACATAATGGGGAAATGATATTAACACTAAACTCTAGTAAGCTTACACTATAATATGCTAGTCTTTTCATTACCCCATGTAAGAAAATGTAATTAACATTTATGTAGAAACTCTTCACTAGAGCTAATAATAAATAAAAAAGCTTTGAAGAGATTCAAATTTCAAAGTGCATGTAACAGGAATAAGAATCAAATTTACAATCCCAAATACTTGCAGAGTAAAACTGTGTTAAATATTAAAGTGACCTTGCCTAATGCATTTCAATTCTTTAGCTAGTTTTTCCCTGTCTAAGAGAGTATTGATGTGCTTTAGGTATGAAATCTCTTATTAAAAAGAGAAAGACAGACAAACATATTATAGTGGACCATGCTTTTGGAAACACAGTTCTAATATAGAAAAAATTCTTGTGACTTGGAGTACAATTCAATTCAGGCTTTTTTTTTTTTTGGTGGAGCTTTGGGTTGTTGAAATGTTTTCTTCTGAAACCCTTGGAAAGAGAATGGTAACTTCTGCATAGCAAAAGTGCAGCAGCCTCAGCACAAACTTTTTGTCTGAAAACCCACTATGAAGTTACTTAATTAAAAATTCAATAGCAATAAAAATAAGGTATTAAAGGTAGCCATAGCCAGAAAGTTTTTTAGAAATTTTAAGATAAGGGAGAAACTCTCTTTAAAAGCCAGTCATTACTAAACTAGCAAATTTAAGGCCAGAGATGTAAATCAAGGAATATTAAAATACTTGCCTTCACATGATTCATCTATCCATGTCTCACATACAATTCAGTCAAATATTTATAGAAGGAGCTAGACAGGTTCTCAGAATTTTCTCAGCATGGAAAATGAATGCAAAGATTCCCAAACAAAAGGAAGAATTGGATAGGATCGCTTCTTTCTCTCTCTTTCTAAATCCAACTGTTGGCTACCCAACCTACATCAATAATGCAAATATTTGTGTAAGATTAAAATAATCGGTTATGTGATTTAACTCGCTAAGCATCTTGTAACTACTGTTGATGTTAGTGGGATTTATTAGGTGGCTTCATTCTTTTAATAAGAAAAAAATCACAACAGGCAGCAATAATTTAAGCTTTAAATCCATGCTTAACCTCCTAATTTTAAATACAGATATTTAAAATAGTCAATCTTATTCACATTTTCTTTCAAAAAATTATCTCCAGAGGCCTGTTCCTAGAGATTATCCAGAAACCTACCCCAAGAAAATAGCTGAAGTACATTTGTAGTAAGGAAAGGGACAGACTAATAAAATCACATTCCTTTACACAGTTTGAAGCAATCCAAAAGGAGTCAGTTTCAAATAAAACCTCTAAAGAAGTACTATTTAATTACAGTCTACTTGACTACAAACTATATAAAAAATAATATTTCACAGTTTTAGTGCTGAAATGTTCTAATGCTATGCAGAATTACATTTGCTATGTTCTGTTGCAACAAAAATTGAACTGAAAAATTTTCCAATTCCTTGGGTAATCATTTTCCAAGACCAGACAAAGAAGTAAACTACAGTTGGAAAATTTAAAAATAATAATTGCTCTAAGCCTGAGCAAAGCCAGAAAAACCTAAATATGTCCTGCAAAATAATTTTTGAGGAGAACAGGAAATGGAAGGTGGTTTGTTTTTTTTTAATTTCTATTGTTCCAAAAGAAAAACTGGAATTCAAAGAAAAACAGTTTTTCAAAAACAACATATTTTATTGGAAAATTTGTGGCCATATTTTTTTCTACACTTCCTAAGCAGAAAAGTGTAATGTAAATGACATGTTATAGGAGAATATGACTGTTAGCAAGTAGAATTTTTTCCCTTCCCAAAACAAATACTGTACTCTGTTCAGAGTTCCAACAAAAACTGAAAATATAGGTAGAACACATGAATATTACACATTCCCTAAAAAAGTATAAATGCTAATGAACTTAAAATTTATTAAAATCCATGGTTTATGCACTCTCTCACATGTTGAAAAAATAGGGTCTGATAGTTCTGCCTACTAGTGAAGTATAGAAAACTAAATTACTAAAAAATTCTACGTTTCTGAATTATGCTTGAAGAAAGAAAATTTGGGTTGTATAGTGGTGAGTAAATGAGAATCCTAACCTTACTGCACAGGTAATATCCAACCACAGAAAAATAAATCAATAAAATGAGCAAGATAGCACTGACGAGAGAGCCTTCTTTCTCATTAATAATCTTCAAGATAAACATTGTAAAAACAAGAAAAAATCTACGTAAATATAGAATATGTGCAAGACAGTCAAAAGACATAAGACTTGATGTCTTAGTTTAACCCGAGTCTCAAATTCCTGCCTTGAAAGTTGTTAAACAGAACTACAGCAGAAACCAACTGAAATTCACAACTGTAAGTGATATCACGAGTTCTTCCATATACCACCCACCCCCCCCACCCCCCCCACCCCCCCCCCATGTAACACAGAATTTCCCCAAGGCTTGAGCTGCCATAGATCATGAGTTCTGAAGTCAAAAAACACAGTACAGAGAGATAAACTAATCCAGACTGGAGACAATTAAAAACATAGATGGTTTTGATGGAATTTTATATCACAAGCAAAGACTACATTTTTGCCACATGAAAGCAGGAAAAGACAGCTCTAGAAACTACAATTCATTCTCCCCATCTCATACTTAAATCTTTGGTAAGAGGTTAAGAAGTACAATACATAACCTGTGTTTGGGATAAGTATACCATGTTAATTTGAAATCACAGTAGAGCTTTTATCACTTTACTAACCAACTTTAGTCTCATCACTTTACTAATCAAACTCAGCTGGTAATTATCCATGACTTAAGTACATGAAGTTTGTAAAGGATTTTTTCCACCTTGGATATTATTTCCATACATTCATTCCCATTGCACATCCTTGCTTTGCCTCTATGTTCAACATATGTATAACATCACTATGGCCCTGATGGTAAAATATCAGCTTCGATTTTATGCCTACCTAGATTTCAGTCTCTTTGTCCTCTCCACATTTTGTACTGTTCTTTTCTTGTATGGCTGACAAACTTAATAGCTTTTTCTTTTTAGCCAGACCCTATCTCTGTACTTAATCTCTGGAAATACTACTATCCCCTTACAGTTTCTGGTCACTGAGATGTCATTTTCTTGTGATGTAATGCTATTGGATTTCTCAACCTACTTACTGGTCTGGGCAGCGGAGGGGGAGGTGCTGATCAGTGACAGGAGATGAGAAAATGGAATGAAACTGCATTAGGGCAAGCTTAGGCTGAACATTAGAATCATAGAATCATTTAGGTTGGAAAAGACCAACCATTAGGAAGACCAACCATTAGGAAAAGGTTCTTCACTGAGAGGGTGGTCAGTCACCGGAACAGGCTCCCCAGGGAAGTGGTCACGACACCAAGCCTGTCAGAGTTCTCGGTCATATGGTTTAGTTTTAGGTATTCCTGCGAGGAGCAGGGAGTTGGACTCTATGATCCTTATGGGTCCCTTCCATCTTGAGATATTCTATGATTCTAAGTCCCTCCATCAAAGTTTTGTCCCTTTTGTTAAAATATAAGCTTCAGGTAGCTTTTTGCATCTGAGGTAAATAAATGGCAGACCTTCATATCCTTCTTTCTATTCTTAACCTCTTTATTCCAGATGAAATCATCTACCTACTTTCTCAAAAAAATACCCCTTACTATGTAATACTGTATCTATACACAAACATTTTTTCCTTCCATTTCATCTGAAGGATCTCCTGATCCAAGATTATTTAGGGGGGAAAAAAAACCCCAAAACAAACAAAAAAGCCCCAAACCCACATCTTTTGCAAAGAGAAGGATGCTCATTACTTATCAAAAACATCTTGAAAACAGCATCAAGCTTTTGTTTGTGCAGCAACTATTTAATTCCATCTGGATCCCTCTCCCCAATAACACCAAAGATTGGCCAGTCCATATCCAAACCTAACATTGCTGACCCCAATAAAACATCTCCCTCAACACAGTCTTGACCCATAGACAGCATTTTATCCATGCTGTTTCATCTCACTTCTCAGGTTTTCATATCAGTAAAACACAATGTGACCGCACCACTTTTCCTGTTACCTGTCTTGTCTGACAAGAGCACTTCCAGTTTCAGTGTTCCAGTCACAATTGTTCCACCATATTTCTTTCATCTGCACAAAAGCTTGTTTCACAGGCTGTGTCAATAATCATAGCTTGTTTATTTTGTTTTCCTGCCTTCTCCCACTGCCAACCAGGCATCCAACTGTTTTCCACTGACCACACCCTATTTAAAACATTATTTTTTACTGTATTAGTACCTGATTACTTGCTGTGCACTTATGAGTATGACCATCTCTACTCGTTAGCATCTTAAACTCCCTCATACTCTCTGATTTATCCTGGTACTCTTGATGTTCCTCTTTATTTATGGTTTTGTAGACAGGAAGATTAGACAAGTTTTTTTTCTCGTCTTCTCCTTCTCAGTCTAGAGATCTTGTCAGTCTGCCAGAATCAATCCCTGGTTAATACCTTTGGGACTCCAGTGGCGACCATCCACCCAAGAGTCCTTTCTACATGAATGCTTCCAACAGTCATAAATCACAATGTTTCTCTGTCACCTAACCCCGACCAACATGCTGACTGTGGCATTATCTTGCCTTGCTTTTGCCCTCCTTTTCTAACAACTCTAAGATGTCCCACTTTTTACAGGTTTTTACCATATTTAACGTGGGTTTAGCTTGATTTATGCCAAAGGAAACTGATACTGTCATACATTCTGCTTTCCCACTATTGCCATGGTCCAGCATGTACTACTACCCAACTGGTACCTTAACTCCAGGCAGACAGAAGAGGATGAAAGGAAAAGTACTTTTCAGTCTTTCCTAACACAGAAACTCCAGACACGCAACATTTTCATGATGTTCTTGTGATTCTCGGGTCCTCCTTCTTCAATTTCTCCCAAGTCTGAAGACTCCTTCTGAAAATCCCACACATCAGCCTGACCTCTCCACACTCTGCCTAACTACCTATTTCCATTTCTCTTGCCCTTCTTCTTTTTTTGTCCATTACCTCTGTATGTTTTATAATCAGCAAGTTGATGCCACAACTCTACTGCTCTTGTATTCTAGCTGCTCCCTTAGCTCCGTGCTTCTTCTAGCAATTCTCCTGCCAGCTGTGTGCATTATGGGTAGGTTTATTTAGCAGAAGTCAAGAAATCTTTAGCAAACTATGCAGCCTCCTTAACATTTTCCTCCTTCATACCGTAAAAACACCAAGTTTCGGCATCTGCATCTCTGACTGCTGGTTACAGTTTGTTCACAAGCTTTGCCAAATGATACTTGATGCAAATTAATTTTAATACACTCAAAGATGATAGAAATACCACCAATTCTGTATCCATCTCTATATTTTCCCCTGCTTTGTCCCACTTCCAGTGCTACTCCCCAGCACCAACATTATCTTCTATCCTTGACAGGAAAAAAAAGAAGACTAACCATCCACTCATTTAATCCATCTTCTGCTTCTTTTGGTCACTGTCTGCTCAGATTTTCAGCCTCTTCCTTAGGCCACTCTTGACCCATGGTTAGGTTTAGAAGGTAAGTATATACCAGCATATACCATAAACAGGAAGCTTTCCCTTCAGATGTCAAAACAAATACAGATCTCCCCCTTTTTGCTCTGCTTGCTGAGCTTATGAAAATTACAGACAACATAGCAGTGAAACCTATTGTATTTGCTGAACACCTACTATCCTAGCCCCCCATTTAACATAAGTATACTAGGAGTATGTCAAAAATTAAGTACATCCTCAAGAAAAAAAGGGAGAATGAAGGCCTTGCAAAAACCAGCAGAATACTGAATCAACAAATTAGCATATTAATCTTGGATTAAAAATTAAGTAGATAATGTAGGTTTTACAAATGGCCAACTCTGGGCATCTGCCTTTACTTATACTGCCTGTATACCTTTTTAAGTGACAAAGTATGGACACCAGTTTTGGGACTCCCTGGGTAGGTCTTGGCTTATGGGTCGGGCACTGAAGTGCCTGATGGTGCAAAGACACATTTGGAATTGTTGAGCTGATTGGAAAAAGGTGTCTGGAGACAAAGGGGATAAGAAATAAAAATGCATCTGTAGGGAAAACAATCCTGCTATCTCATCTCATTATTACTGTGGTTCCAAGAATTTAGCAGGTGTATGGCCCAAACTGAAATGGGCTCACCTATGTTATTTACTCAAGAACAAAGTAGAGGAAAGCTTCATAAAAGTAACATCAACTACATGTGTAACTCTGTGGTTGTACAATTACAAAGTTCTTATTTTATTCATAAGCTTATTTTATAAATTATGAATAAACAGGACTATTTATCATTGAAAAGCTCTTTGATTCCTTACCACAGAACTTGGTCAAACAGATAAAGAGTTTCTACTGCTTAGCATTTAAGAAACAAGAAGTGGGCATTTTTTTAAGCTTATGCAACAAGAAGCTCTTGTGGACCCTGTAATGTTTACAGACTTCTGTAAAACTTCAGGAGATTCATCATTAAATTAATTCAAACTTTCATGCAAATTAAGACCTAATTCTAAATGCTTTAAAATCTTTACTTTTGGGGCCAGTGATATTAAAATACTTGTCTAACAGAAAACCTACATAATTCTTGAAGCTTCAAAACTTTAAGTGGCTTTATTATTTTAAAAGATGTCCTCTGCCAAATTACATTTTCTAACAATAAAGCCTGAAAAATGCTGCACAAGAAAGAACTATAGTCCAAGTTGATTTGGGATATATTATGACAGTAATCGTTGCAGCATTGTTCCACAATAGTGTACTCAGTAATACATAAATACAGAATTACTACTAAATGCTACATTTCCCCTGAAGAAAACATGTATTATATAATCAGTGTCTAAAAATTCAGAAATGGTATACACATTAGAAAGCAGGTGACAAATACATAGAATATAGAGAGTAAATAGGGTTTTCCAAATTTTCTTTCCTGTGATCAGATATTCCAATCTTTTCTAATGTACTATGAGTATTTTAGTACCTTGTGGATATGTAATTAGATCTTGAGTCACACTCTTTTGGCAAACTTTAAAAAAAAGGCAAAAAATTATATTTACAATCCAAACAACAAACTTTTTTCAACAGCTCTTTGTCAACCCAAGAGCTCCTGTAACCAAGACCACTGGGACAAACTGAGGCATACTCAGACTTAAAATAAAGGTCAGGCATAAAATCTAATGGTCAAAGTACTTAATCTTCCAGTGAAGCAATGCCAGAAACTATGAAGCAATAAAAACAGCTTTCATATAACAATGCGGTAAAGTTTTGCTTAACGGGAGAGAATAATTTCTGGTTGATAAATATGGATATAATGTGGAAAAAAATGAAAACATTTGGGATTAGTCTAAACTTCATGAGGGAGATTATGACCAAGTAGTGATTACTTTATTGATTGACAATTTTATCAGTAGATAAAAAGACATAAAACCAGCACATGTGGACTTATTACATTCAACCATTATTCAGAACAGCATTTTGACATTTAAGACAGGCTTTTGTTGCTTGGAAACTAAAATGACTTAAAGGAGATAATGAGCTATCCTTTTAAAAAGCTCACAGATGATATATTTCTGTTAAATGATGAAAACCTCTGAATAGTAAGAACTAAAGCATCCAAACACAAAACAAAAGCTATTAAGCAAGGATGTATTTCAACATCAAGAAAGAAACCCTCCCCCTCATTTATCTAATTTTCAAACGGGAATTATGACATTA
The DNA here is from genome assembly GCF_030936135.1 of Gavia stellata. NCBI lineage: Eukaryota > Metazoa > Chordata > Aves > Gaviiformes > Gaviidae > Gavia > Gavia stellata. Next base: position 21,232,881 of record NC_082595.1, read on the forward strand.
AATATTTGAGGAAAATTTATTACAGTGATCACTATTATAAATTATGATTTGTGATTCATGGAATCTCAAAAAGACCATTTCTTACATTGTGCAGAGATGCCAAGATGAAGAGCACTACTTACTGGAGATTCTACATTATTCACATTCTCAGGAGGATGAAAATGTTCTGAGAGAACTCTGTAGAAGTTCAATGCTTAAAAGGGCAAAAACCTTACCCTCCTTTTACCCCTCATTCAAATATAAGTCTTGGTTTCATTACAATCTTGTGGCCTTGAAGACTTCCATTTTTGCTCACTTTGCAAGCTCACCCTTTCAGTCATTCTTCCAATGAAATTATTGCTCGATAGGATTGACCTATCCTACGTGTGGATGAGGCACTGTGGGACATGGCTTAATGGGCATGGTGGTGTTAGTTGATGGTTGGACTTGATGATCTTACAGGTCTTTTCCAACCTTAGTGATTCCGTGTGACCTCAAATGGTCTGTATATTTAAACCAACTAGAGGACTGTGTCTCACACTGCTCCCTAGGAACTAACAGCTGGTTTAAAATTTGTTAAAGCTAACTTTAAAATGTTGTATAGCACTGACTACCTACTTTGTATTGCAAATGAATGGTTTCAGGGCACCTGGAACACAGGAGCTGCAAAGATGTCAGGACACTTCACAAAGAGAAATTATTAAGGCAATGCAACTCTAAAACTGTAAAAACAAGCCGCATTTGAAACAAAATTAACTGAAACATTCAAGGAGGCAGCTTCAGGCTGCAAGTTTTCAAAGCTAAGTTTGTTTGCATTGAAAGTTATGTTTTAACTACTTTGCCCAATGTTTTGGTAAAAACTTCTTGATTGTACCTAACCACTACATTGAAAGAAATCACAATGTTCAGTGTCCGAGGTTATTTGCTTTTTTAAAAATTCACAAGAAAATGGCCCCAGTTTCTAGCAGCTTTACACACAGAAGAAAAAACGTTTATTTCCTTTAATTGAAATGAAAACAAAAATTTTCTATGCATATTCTTTCAAATTAGCGTAATCCCTTTTTAAACAGCAGACTAATTTCCCAACTACTACTTTGCTTTTTTTTTTCCTCCCACCCTAGACTGGACACAAAAGTGTCCTTGATCTGTAAAGAAAAGAGGCCTTCTTGTACTGGATTGAGCATTATCCATACCACAGTATTTTTCTAGTAGCTTATTTTGATGGATTCTTCAATTAAGATGCTCCATCTCTCAAGAGCATAGGTACTTATAGTATTGAGCATGCAATGTTTGTTTTATGGCTTCTCCTCTGCTATCTCCTATTTTCTTCTCCCCCTAAACAGCTAAAGAAACTCAGCATCAGCTATCCCTCAGCAAATACTTAGAAGTGTAAAGTTTCTGGGCTAAGAAGAATGCCAGTAGAGGCTTCTTCAGGACAGCCATCTCTGTGGCATTTGCACACAAGTTTAATTTCATTATCTGTGCCTGATATCAACCTGAGAATAACACAGTACTCTCTCTAAGATAGATGATACCTAGGACATTTTCTAAAATGTTTCAAGTTTGATGCATTTAAGGCTGTTACTCCCTTTAAAAGCATAAGCAAATAAACTTTTTTTTTAAACAAAGGTTGTGTCCATTTTTCGGCAAAGGAGGGACTTGCTTGTAACCTTTAATAAAGGTCTGACTGATCTCATGCCAGAGACCATCTATTCTGGTGTACTGTGATCTTTTCTCTCCGGCCCTGTCAGGCATTACAATAAAGTGTTATATAGAATATATTACGTCAAACATTTTGTTTGTTTTGTAGTACATAAAAGGTATATTCTTCAAGAGATGTAGTTCTTCCTCAGAAGAGCCACAAACAGAAGAGGATAGTCAAGCTGAACCCTTTAGTTTAATAACTTTTATATGCAGTATTTAATCGTTAGTTTAAGTATGATACTCAAAACATACATGCTGCTTTATGACCCATTTAATCTATTCCGTATTCCAACTGGAACACCCTGCTCAAGAAGAATAATCTATTGGAAACATCCTGTACTTTTTCTATTGCTGGAAGACTTGAGTTTACCTACCATATATCACATATTTGCATTTTGCTTACAGTAAGATGTAGAATACCGTATATATATAAACAAGCAATAAAAAAAATGACAAGTTGTCTGTTAAGTAGCAGAAAAAGCCTCAGTCAAGCTTCATCACAAAACATATTATAAGTAAACATACTATAAATAAATATTCAAACCAAACATTTATATATGACCAAAAAAATTAATTAGAACTTAGGAATTAGATGGTCATTTCTGAAGAATGTAAACAACAAACACTTAAAATAAAACAAAGAATTTCAGAGGAAAAGCTTTTAAGACCATGTTATTAATTGCAAGCGTGTAAACATTATCAGCTTCCTTCTACTTCATGTAGAGACTGGATGGTATTCTGTTACACAAATAGATATCTCAAGGGAAAAACAACACCACAAAACAAAATGCGATATATTCAGGTAACTCAGTGCAGTTTTTTACTAGCAGTCATACCAAGCATAATTCTTTCATGTTACTTAGATGTCCTTACATGCCTGTGAGGAGGAAAAAAATATTGTCTAGTCTTATCTACATACCTGTAACCTGAAACCACAGAGATTCAGCTGTTGTAATCACTAACAGCTCTTTTTGCAGTATTAGAAATAGCCTCTTTTTTTTTTTTTTTACACCAGTCTTTTGCTGAAATCTGTTTTTCAACTGTTCTCATTCAGTTGCAAATATCAAGAACATCTTTAATTATTTGGTGAAGGGGACAGGAGTTTGAAGAGAAAAGACAAACAAGTTCAGTCTCTTTTGTCCTGAATTTGATCAGAATGTCTCAGATAACATCTTCGGACACCCATTGTTTTCCCTTCTTACCAAAAAAAAAAAAAATCTTTTTCCTAAGAATAGCTTCCCTACACAGTGAAACCTTGACTGATACCCAGTAGTTTCTGTTGAAAAATTACTTGGCAGGCAATACACATTCTTCCAGTAGCTGAGCCTGACCCAGCAACCATAGAGTATATGATGGTAAGTACATTAGAAATATGACACACAGGCAAAGTGTTTGAACTTTAGCTATCCCAAAGAAAGGCAATCACATATAAAGAAGTCTGTTTTCAATATATGTATTTTCTTGAAAGACATCCAATCCAGTTCTTCACATGTTCCTGGAAAGCTCTCTATATATCAGGGAAAAACAAACAGACCCGCTATCATTCTCTGTTAATGATTGATCTACTCACCAAAGAGGAAACTAAGCATCTTCAGCAACAATTGGCTTGAAATCAGTTCCATTTCCATTAAAAATGAAAACACTCTAAATGCATTAAATATTCCATGCCTGGTTGTATGACATATTCAAAGAGAAGTAGATCAAGCTCCCCTGAAGTCTCAGTTCTTTATCAAAAAAGGAGGAATCCACAAAAACACATTTATTTCCACAATCATATAGCAGCATTGGACACCGTCTGTCTGGTACACAACCAATTAAGAAACCAAACCAAAATAAAATTTTCATTCAGCAGGACAGAGTTTTACCATCTGTGCTGGTCACTCACACTAAACAGGTTGAGGGACAGAGACTGGACAACAACAGATCTTCTGCTACTTCACAGAAGAGCAACTACAACTCAACATGGACTCAGGATACTAAAAACCTTGCCCAACAAAACCATGGGCTGCATAAATGAAATGACAGTCAGCGTAACACATACACCCTTTAATTCATTAATAGCCTTTAATTACTTAACCGAGGAACATCAGCTCCAAGTTCTAATGGTACCAGTCTTGCACTGGAGGCAATTTTCTTGCAGATCTTCAGGAGGAGGTAGCACAGCGCTGCCAGAGGAACAGATGCACTTTGCTTTCAGCCATCCCCTTTTATGTGAGACACTCTAACCTGGGCCAGAGGGAGAGGACTGAAAGACAACTCCTCCACCAGCAGCTGCCTCCACCTACTTCCTGCTACCATTTTTTCCAGGGGAGAAAATAATGTGAGCCCAGGAGTCTGCTGGGCCTCTGGCCATTCATCCAACCCTCAGCCTGCACCTTTAATGGAGAACCAGAGGGAAGGCGGCAGATTTCAAACCAAAGGAATTGTCCTGGCAAGGTGCAGCTTGAGAACTCCTGAAATAGTTTTAAGATTGCACTATAATTTGGCATTTTAAAACTTAAGTGTCTGAACTCGCAACATTATTAATGACCTTTGTTTGCATGCATTTTACACAGGAGAAAATGGCATAAAGCAGGAGATGAAGCGTTCTGTGGTAGAATCATTTACTGCATGTTTCTATTTCTAGGCAACTTCAACATTTGCACAGATCTACATCTGGAAAAACGGGCAGGTATAGCACAGCAATGTGCATAATAGCTACAAACAATATTATTTATGCCATTTAAAATCTAGTTCAGGCATGGTAGGTTTTAACACTTACAAAAACATCTCCACATATGTCAAAACACCCAAGTCTTACCACGAAACCACAGTGCTATAATTTACAATATTCAGACCGACAGCAATACTGTGAAGAAACTGGGTAACAGCAAAAGCAAATGGAAATACTGAAAAGAGCCAATATCATATCATAGAACTCTCCATACACTGATGCAAATGATTATTTGAATCGATGGTCCTTAAATCAATTTGGAAAGTTCAGAAGCCAAATATAGTCCTCTATTCATAACTATAACTGGAGAAGGAACTAAATGAGTTGAGTTAGCCCAGCAAACAGTTGTCTGGTTAGAAGCTACATCCAGCCCACACTATTGCAAAGTTTGTCTCCAGTACAATAGTTTCCAATCAACTGGTTCTTTACATACTAGATTCCCAAAATTTCCTACCTCTGAACATTTAGAAACCACGTAAAGTTACCATATTAAATATTTTTTTAATAACCTCACTCCCCTTGTAACTTACTGGAGAGCTAGGCCCTTGGCATGATGGAAATTCTTTCGATAGAAACACCTATCAGAAAAAGCAGTTCTCACTCCCTAATACAACATCAGAGTTACAAACTAATTTCAAAGCATGAACATTTTCATTTTTGGAATTCGTTCTTGTTTTTGTAAGTGATACAATCATTTAATCTAAAAAAAGAAAAATAACGTTTTCCCCTCATTAATTACACAATATTCCATTCTCTTCTATTTTATCTTTTCCACAAGCATTATTTTTCTTCACTGTTTCTAAATTTATCTCACAAAGATTTGTCACCAGTTTAATGACATTTTTTACAAATCCCTTCACCCCACTTTCTGTGAATCCATACTCTCTAGATCAATGATTACAAATCTCCATGGCTTATACTTTACCATTTTTGTTGCAGAAACTGATCTCCCGAAACAAATTCCCTAAAGCATTCTCCTTGATTTTCTCTGGTGTTGACCTACACAATAAAAGTAAAATGCTTCCAATGTAATGTTCTCAGACTCTACCCTGATTTGCCTATACAACCACTTTCTTGCCCCTACTTTAAAATTCGAGAGTAATTCTTTTCAGCTTTTATCAAATTTCCCACTGAAAATCTCCTTTGACAATAAATGCATTGCTTTCTCTTAAAACCACAGCTTGTATGCTGACCTGAGGAAGTACAGTATTTTTTTTTTTAATCAGGAGAAAAGAAAAGCCTTATTGACACACTGTTTATTCTTTCTTTATTGAGTTGAGTATATAAGGACAAAAAGCAAGGACCACTAATTATTGGGATTTATGAAGTTGGCTTTGACTTATTACCTATTCCAACTTTTGCAAGTATTAGAGCACCACTATTTCCATATTCTTTCACTTTAAATACTTTTAAAACTAACACCAGTCTCTAGTCTCTCATTTCCTGCAATGGTCAAAGCAGCACTAAAATACCTTCTAATGGAAGAATTTTTCAGAACAATGCTGGATCACTTTCAAAACATTAAAAAACACAGACAAAAACACTTCTATCAATAACATTTGTCTCATGGTTACTGTATTTATTTCCCAGCAATTGTTTTTGTACCTCTTAGCTTCATTTCAGTAAATAAGAAGGCCCTATCTACTACATACATGACTATAAGTTAGTCTTTCAAGACTGAATTAATCCTCTACGTTTTGAGGGACAGTTCACCATGGCCCTGGAACTTCTTGAACTACAATAACCTATGTGCTTACTGCCTTCTGGTCATGCCGAAAAAACTCATTCACTTGGCAGGCTTTGCAGGGGAAGACTGGGGGTATATTCCTCGGAGAAAACTGTGGGAGGACAAAAAACTGTTTTGTTTATTTAACGGATTTAATTTCTTACCTGTAATGAGCCAGAGAGAACTGATATAAATTTATGCAATTTGAATTAATACATTTCAATAGTATTTCAGTCAGCAAATTATTTTGGTGGGGTTTTTTTTATTTGTTTGGGGGGTGGGGTGGGTTGGTTTTTTTTTTTTGCATTTGCAACTTCTGTTCTTTTCCTTTGAAAGATTAATTTTCATCAGCTATGAGAATGAGACTGTCCTTCAGTTATACATAACCTTATTTCTATCTTACTTTTTTTAAACCAGGAGGATCCAATGTAAACAGGTTTAAGACAACTGTATCTTTCGCATAAAATTTCTCTGTTTTTTAAATGTAAGTGTTAAAGAATGACAAATGGCATTTCTCACGTCCTAAATAAAGACATTAACTGGCCATTGTTTCAAGACTTTTCTAGATGGAAATGGAAGTGTGATTAGCAAGTAAAGCAAATGTACATTATTATATCAATTAAATAAAATTATAGGCCTTGTAAACAGAAAGACAGTTATCAAAATATGTTTTGCATTTACAATTCGCTCCTTTCTTATAGATATCTTAGAAATGCATATGTTCTGATTACACTGTTTTATAAGACATTAAAATTAGTAGATCTCAGTGTTTCAGGCCTAATTTTATAGAGCAAACAAGAAAAACACGCCTTCTTGTCTTATCAGCTACCAAGGAGTTTCTCAACTCTGAATAAACTAGGTATTGAGCTATGAAGAAAACATGCCTTTGCACCAGTGTGACAGCTGTTGAAGGTTGGTTTACCACTTCAACATAGTCTCATTCCAGGTATTTCACCAATGATTTTCACCAGATCATGCATCCAATTGTCTTTAAACCTCAGCATCAAAACATGTCCTGCTGGTATATTAATTTAGCTTACTGATTATAAGTGTAGTTTTAATAAATTTTGTAATTAAATACCTAAACATTAATTGGATGTACCAGTTTTTCTCTACCCTAGCTTATAACAACTGTGTTATCACTTGGACATTTAAACTTTGTTGTTTTATAGGTAGTAACTGCATCATCAATAGAAATATTGAATGTATAAAGGTATTAACAATTTTAAGTATTCAGCATTAAACAATTCGGCTAAATTACTAATTTTAAACAATTATTCTACACTTCCTACTCTACAAAAAAATAGGTTTATCACTTCTTGTCAACCTTATTTCAGAAAATGAGCATTTAGAAAAATTACACTTGTTTTACTGCCTACCTTTAGTAGGCCTTTTATCTATGAGATTTTTCAGTCTAATTCTCTGGTGTACCAGTTAAAACTGTTTCTTTTTTCTACTCTACATGGTGGAAAACTGGAAATCTGCTGTTTATACAACATTTCCCAGACCTTTTTTCTTTGTGATATTCTGGTAATTCATTCTTTCCCACTTCATTACTGTCCTCAGGCAAACAAATTAATTCTTCACTTTAAACTTACTCCGTAAGTATCCCCTACATGTTTAATCAAGATCATAATCCAATCATCCACATCATAATGACTTGAAATTCCAAAATTATTCAGAAAGAGACTACCTCTTGAATCTAAGGTACTGGTTTAATGTATACAATCACTTCGATGGCAGAAAAGAGGGAAGGCCAAAAATTTGTGAGGCTTCTGTGCAAAAGAAATTGAAGTACTGGACTACAAATAAGGCTTAGTTTTTGCATAACTCCAGGTGAACTTTTAAGATGCAAGAAGATGTTGATAGTTGTAGGGGGAAGTATGCTGGGGCAGAAGTTATTGATTAGGGTGCTGGAACTGTGCATGTCTGTATTTTTTCTAAATTCTTAATGTGATTGTTTTTGTTTGTTATATCAGGCCCTGCAGATGTGTATTTCACTTTGAAAACAATACTAGTGAACTAAGAAACAAATATTTGCTTAGGTTGTCAGTGTCATCTTACTAAAAAAAGCTTCAATTTCTTTGTAATAGGGCTTTTGCAGCTGGGTGGGGAAGGAAAGCACACAAGAGGAAATGAGTCCAACAATCCCAAATGAAATATAACACATTTCAATATCAAAATTAGCACAAAAGAGGTCAAGGTCATGAGTAGAAGATAACTGGATTCATGAATGTCTGATGTAATATTTCCTTTTCATTTGAAACTGAGAGCCAAGAGGTATACCAGGCAATTTAGAGCATCTCCTATGCAACTGTCATTTGGAATGTTTTCCTGTAGGCAAACACTACCATCTAAAGAAGCGTGGTAAAACAAATGAGGCCTCTAATAGCACAACAGCATTACTGACCTTGAAAATTATGAGCTTACTCTTCTGGATAAATATTGAGCCCAAAGTTACTGAGTGCCACTGCTTAGGATATGGGTTTCAATGTTAATGAATTAAGCCTCAGGACAAATACGCTTAGAGAGGACACAAAATCTTCAAAAAAAGTACTATGTATATATTTTTATCTTTATGCCATTGACATTTATTTTTTACTTAGTTTCATGTTACTTATATGAAATATAATTTTATAGTTATTACATTATCCTTATCAAGCAAGTGTACCTTCTTGAATGTTTTTGTTTTCAAAGAAAAAGCTGTTTCATCTGTCAATTATGGTATTCATTTTTATGATGTATCAAAAGGTGTAAGCAGAACTTCCCCTAAAATCTCTAGAAGCAGCTAGATTTACAAGCTTACTTGTGAAGGATGAATTTAAAACCAGACCATTTGTTTTCCGTTGCAAAAGCAAGAACACTGATATCATCCATCAATTCACCATGACAGCGCTACGTTTAAAATTAGTCCAAATACAGGCTAGATCATTTAGCATTTGGGGAAAGAACATCCCCATTTCCATACATGCATCTTGCCCCCTTTTTGGTATGCTTGCAGCTTATTTGTTTGCAGTGCAGTATCGTAGTCTCTCTCTTACTCTGCAGTCTCAAATGCCAAATATATCTGTCTGACCTTAGCTTTAATCTGCATCTTTATATGAGTCAGGAACAGGAGAGGTAGTTGTAGTCCCTCTCCTAAAGAGATCTGCATTGAAGGTTCCCCCTTTCCTATCAGATGATTTGACATTTTTGTCACAGCTTGATATAGCTGCATACATCTGCCCTAAACCAGTAGACATATGTCTCACGCAATCATATGTGTGGAGACTCACCCGTGGAGCACAACTGCATCTTATATGGATGCAAGTGCCCTTTGTAGCTAGTTAGCTAGCTTTGATACTGCCATTGGTGAACAGTAGTTATAAAACACTTCGCACAGGCTGCAAAACCTGCAGAGGAACTGCATATACTTCAAAATAGTAAGCCTGCACTAAGTTCCAAGCTGTTGTGGTTACACCGCTTTTATAGTTCCCAAATCAGCTTGCTCTGGAGGAAGGCACAACTGCAGTCAATGCTAAAAAATAGATGCAAAGACTTCTTGCATCAGCTTTGCTTTCTGTTTTTCACTAAAGGGAGAAGGACAAGGATGGAGAAAGAAATAAAAAGAAGAAAAGCTATGATTGTTAAGTTAGAGTTTAATTACGATATAGGAGGAACAGACAACTGCCTTAACAGATAAGGGAGACTTTGGTTTGTAGTACCTGGCATATGCATTGGACAACGCGACTCAAGAAAATCTGTCTACCAGTACTAGGCTATTTCAGAACATGGTTTGTTAGCTCACCTTGGGATACCTATCTCCAGATTTGCCATTATGACATACAGCTGTAAAGATTCATCTATTCAAATTTAGCAACAGCTGTAAAGCTTCATTTATTCCATTTAGCAATAGGTAGGAACAGCATGTCCTCATGCCTTGCATCTGGTCTGATTACACGTGGAACTTAACTATTTTGATTGTTTAGTTCATTGAAGTTGAGCTTCATGAGCTTCAATGCTTATGCCTTCCAGTGCAAAGCTTAGGCAGAAAGATGTGAATGTTGCGTCCTGGAATCTATTGATTTTTTTTTTTTTTTTGCAACTCGCTGTCATCACTTTGACTATAAGAAAAATGTAATATTACTGTTCAATATGGCTTAAGGATTCTCCTATCTGACATTATGACTCCTAATACCATCATTTGAACTGTCAGGACACTGAGTGAAGAGACTCTAAAGAGAGAAAGGTAAATTACCTCAGAGCTAAGATTCAAAGGGAAACATTTGGAAAAAATGGGAGGTTTACTATTTTTGGCTGCTTTTAGAAAGTGCATTAACAACTAGAAATGGAACAGCTCAGGTATTGAACATAATTCTCAAATGAGAAAAAAGGTTTGTACTTTAAAAGTACTAACTAAGAAAGTATGAAGAAACTTTAGCACAGAAAGAATGGTTTCATTCTTTTCCCCACACCAGCTAACAGCGCTGATCCAAACTGGCAAATAAAACAGTGCAGTAGAAAGCTTCTAGGCAGAAATCATTACTTGGAAAATTATACTATTCAATATTCTCTTTTTCGCCAGTGGTGCAAAACCACTTCAGTTATTCCTGAGTAACTCTTGGCAGACTGGATCTCTGATTATTTTTTTTCCAACAAAAACCATAATTGCATAGTGGAAGAAAAACAGAGGGAGCCAAGCACCACCATGTTAATTATTTTGAAGTGTGCTAATGAGTTCAGGGTATCCCTAGAATCACTTGTGTCATGTAACATCTTCTGTCAAATCTGTCATCTGCCTAAGCAAAATGAAATACATTCTGAAAATGTGTGTCTTGAGACTGAAATCATAACTACCATCAAGAGGTCACTCTCTCTTGTGATTGCTTTCTGAAGTAATAAGGTTTATTTCTAGTGTTCTGGAGGTCTTGTGATCTTGCGTAGAATTCATTAAGGAAAGGTTTTATAAGACACCTGGCTTTTCTCCTCTTTTAAAACACTTTTTGGAACATGTTTTCTAATAATAAATACAATTCATAATAGTTGAGAACTAATGGGATATCAATGCAGGATCTTTACAGGATAGAAGAGATGTGTCTTCCACTTATTACCCTCCTGAAGGAAGAGAGTTAAATCTCTCTCAGTTCACCAATGCATCTCACAGATCCCAGTAACTTTCTGTCAAAACTTCCAACTTCATGTGAAACAAGTTTATTACTGATAAATTTTTCTCCTCCTTCCTCCCCTCCCCCATGCCATACACAACTAAAAGCAACTATTAAGATCTTATTTACTGTACTCCTAGAGTAGAAGAGGGGGTTAAAGAGTAGGAAGAGGAACTCCTAGTACAGTGATCTAATAGTTTAGCTGAACTGACAAGTGCTGTCATTCCCTTGGTCATGCTAAAAGTCTCTCTATATTGCTCCAACCATGGTCTTGAGAGGCCTGATCAGAAAGATGTATGACTTGAGAAGCAAAAGAAGCAGGAAAAAAATCTTTTAGCCTCAAACCAATCCAGATCAGACTAATGTGAGAAAGACTGCTCCCCTCTCCTTTTTGAACTCTTCCCTTAGATGTTGAATTTGTCCAATGTAGAAAACCCACCAAATAAAGCAAAGCACAGGAAGCAAGCTGGCAAGCAGATGACAGTTTAGTTTTGAAAATAAAAAGGATATGTTTCTGTGATAAATGACATAACTTTCTTGCATAACCATTTAAAGACCATTAATTTGAAAATAATGAAACAGCAAAGTTATATTCAGGCTCATAGAGCTCAAGATGCCAGATCTATACCAGCCTTTTCTTTCCATAGGTGTACATAAACTCTTTTCAGATTTGAAAGAACTGAACATCAATCAGCATTTTTCTACATAAGAACAATTTAAACTAAAACAAACAAACAAAAAATCATTATTTCCCTTTTTCATACACACAGAAAAACATTAGTTGCTGGAGCAAATGACACTCTGAAGTATTATTTAAGTGAAAATTACAGGGCAGTTGACACAGAATTGCCAACCACATACATCTGTGTATGACTAAGGTTATAAAACCAAGATCTCATGTGACCTTTCAATCTCAGACCTAATGATTAGCCTATAATATTGCTAGTCTGCTCCCAGCTCTCCTGAAGTCTTATTAAAAACACCCTTTCAAGACACATTTTTCTCCCCTTAACAGGCAAATTCCTTTGCTGCCAAGAAAAGCAAGCAAGAGAGAACCTTATGAAATTACCGCATAAGTCGTACTGCATGTTAGGAAAACCAAGCAATTAGCTTACAGGCATGCTATCACCAGGTGCAGCGAGCAGCAGGAAATACAATCAGAGAAGGGGCACATAACAAGCTGATAAAAGCTGCAAGCATAGAGGTAGCCAGTGTAACCACCCAGATCAAGCTGCAGGAAGTAGCTGTAACAAGTCACTGTACGATAAGCCTGAGCAGGCTACTGGTATACCAGGCATATGGCAGCTTCACCTCTTTTGCTGCTGGCATAATCCAGCAGTAATGATGCTCTCACTTCTACCCCACCACCCTTTGTACAAAGGCATGACAATTTAATTAATTTTCCTTCATTCTTAAAAATATTTAAAAATCCACTGAAATGGAAGAGTACAGTTATTTCATGTATCAAGAAACTACAGTGGGATGCTATCCTTTATGTGCTTTAAACTGGTTTGGTTTTGCCTTTTTTTTTTTTTTTTTTAAAAATCACCTCTCCCTTTCCTGTTTTTTTCATAGCTCCTAGCCCACTCAAAATTCCTTTTTTCTTCTCCATCCTATTACTTGAGCTCTGACTGCACTTTCAGGAGTAATTTGTAGTTTAACAGCTTATTCCAACCCTTTTTCCACTATTAATAATTTCTGAATTACTTTCTTACAATAGAAGGTAGGTGAAGATCCCAAAACTGATGTAGAAGTGGCAGGTTTCTGGTTATGTGGAGAGCTATTTATCAAAAACTATCCCTTTTTCTTCCTGTTTTCTCCCTCCCCCTGTTTCCTTTCTTTCCAACCTCGCTCTTCTCACCCTCCCTCACCTATATCCATATGGAAAAAAACCCAAACACCCGACCTTAAAAAAAAAAAAAAAAAAAAAAAATCATACTGTATCCAGAGACACATTTTGGTTGGCAGTACCTTGACCCAGACTTCAATATATGTTATACTGGTCATGATTAAATATTCTAGTGGAATGTAAAATAACTGGTTTAGCCTCAAATACTGTTTCCTTTTCTTAGAAAAATGGTTGAAAGAAGTACTGGCTTTAGAAATCTTTAACCTTACTTTTGTGGATCCAAAACCCATTTAGGCAAAACCTGGACAGAGACAACCAGTAGCATCCAGAAAAAGTTAAGAAAAAAAATATCTCCTCCTCCCTGCCAGTTAACTACTAGCTGAATTACGGTCCAGAGTACCCAGAATGATCATTTTAAAACCTGTTCCAAAGACTACATTACATGTAGTTCAGACTTTTAAAGAAATCAGAAAAAGGTTTTGAAAATGATCGTTCCAATTCCTTTTAAAGCTTTCCAACTAGAAAAAAATACTTACAAATTAATTTCATAAAAACTGTTTAACGTAAAGTAGGAATGTATTTAATACTTGGAGTGTGGCAGCTAAATTCAACCAATATACCCTCATTTCAAAAATAAATGCAATTATTTTCAAATAATTAAAACAAGTAAAACAAACATAGCCAGGTCCACAAAACAATGTAGCCCAAACCCCCTGTCTTTGACAAACCAACAATGTAGCCTGGCTTGCTTTAGGGCTGAAAAACAGTATATACCTGGCCACTGATATTCATCTAAAAAGATGCTTATAAGCTGGTTAGAAGGATTTGCAGACCCAGTGTAGAAGCAGGTAAGGGTGCAAACAAGGAAAGGATGTAGAGTTATAGTAGAAGAGGACAGGAGAGTCCCAGCATCAATAAGTCAGAGCCTATAATGGCTCGTGCACTCTTCAGACAACCTTAAAGTAACTCAGGGGATTTAGTTTACCACTTCTTATTCAAGCCATCTTACAAGAATTTATACAATTACTTCAAAAATTTGATATTGCAAACAATGGGGGAAATCTAATCATATTTATACTCACCTCCTCCCTTAATCTTCAATATCTAATCTTTCTACAGCAAGCTGAACTAGTAAAAATGAAATTGTAAAAAACAAAAACAAACTAAAAAACCCCACAAAAATAATTTGTATGAAAATTCTAAACTTTTGAAATCCATTTGCTACTGACAAATAGCTGCAGAACTCATGAGCTCTGTGGCATCTTTGTGAAGATGATATATAAAAAAACTCGTGTTATGTACGAAAATAACATCATTCACCCTATGTTTTCTGATTCCTCCTTAGAACTCTTAGAAACCATGGTATTAAAAAATTCTGATATGGAACTCAGGAATGAAAACCTTAAATGGAAAGTTATCCAAGTTATTTGATCAATGTAGTACATATCAATCCTTAAACAACTTTTAACTATTTTTGAAAACTGAGCTTGATACCCTATCAAATCAACACAAATATGTCATTATGTTCAAACATCTAGAAAACTTTATGAAAGAAAACATAAACATACTCAGATTAAAGATAATATTTCAAACCACAGATTCTGTGTCTACTGTGACGTCACCTCCTGAAACGTTACAGTGCATGCTAATCATATCCTTCATATTACTGCAGTTGCAGCACACAATGAAGTCAGATAACTGTACTTGCAACAATAACCCCTTCGTGAAGACTTCATTATGAGACTGTCAAACTGTATAACAATTTCCAGTACTCAGGTTTAATCAAGCTGGACAAAAACATTGGAAACATTCCAACTGTTTTAAAGCTTAGGGCATCAAGGATCCCGAGATCGCTTCCCAAATGCCATCAGATGCTACATCTCCCAGACTTGGAATCCTGGCTTCCTTGACACTTCTACTGAACCCAGGCAATTCCACTATAGCAACTCTATGCCTTCCTCAGCAGAAGAAAAATGCAGCAGCACATCCAAGCTGCACTCCTTCGAAGATCCATGCATCAATAATGATATTAAATGAAACATCAGCTTTTCAGGATTTAATTACACAGCACCATAATCGTAAGTTTTATACATTCCTGGCTGTTTTAGTCAGCAGGACTGTTGCCTGATGGACATATAGAAATGCCTGCTGTTCATGTGCTACAACAAGACTTAATAGCACAAAGACGACAAATAGCTAACAAAACACTGTAATATGAAGAAAAAAATATCCTTATATAGCCCACAGACCTTTCCTTTAAAACAATTATTTTTCAAATAAATCCTATTAGTGACACATTTCAGAATTTTAAAATTTCTTTTTTTGTATTTGAAAACTGATCTTCTCTTTGTTTGGAGCAAGACAATATAATCACTGCCTCAGACTTGCAATAAAAACACTAATCACTAAGTATCACATCAAAATGGTAAATCAAAAGTACTGCTTTATTCACAAATGTGTTTTCTTATTCTCACAATACCAATGACTATCTACAAGTTTCAGTGTTTTCTACAGATGATTGACTTGAGTAAAAACTATTAAAAAATGCTAGCAGTAGCAGCTTTACATTCATGACCTTCTACTTAAAAAACTCCTCAGATCACAAGTCAGAAACTAGAGCTAAGAAAACAGATTTTAATCTCAATCTTCCAAAAGTTGTCATGTTTTTGAAAGAAAGTGACCATTTATTACTTGTACATATAGGAGTTCGTCTCAAGACTGGCAGACATAAAAGGACTTGTGATTTATGCATCTAATTTAGGGACGTAATTAGAAAATTATCTCATTGTACAGTTTGCAGAGAGCAACTGCAGAAACTCCTAACTCCTGCCTGTTTCCATTTGATATATAAAGAACCCCTACCTATAACAAGGCAGCTTGGAAGTCTTACCTGAGTCTGCTTCATTGCCCGTTCCATTCTGCGAGTACTTCCTTTCTCAAGCTTGGTCCGAAGGAGTAAAGCTGATGTCTGAATGGCCCAGAACTTCGGCTGAGAGAGCAAGCACTGCAGAGAAAAATAGTATTTTTTCATTAATTCATTTTAAAAGACACTGAAGACAGTAAAGTTTTTAACAGTGCTCTCAAGCATGAATGCTGTTTCCTATTCTGAAAGTCAAATACGTGGTCATAGTACTTATTTGATGAATTGAAGGCTGTACAGATTACCTTAATCTATTTTCAATATAAAAGGCAGCCATCAAAACTATTTTCTCCTTTTTAGCTACTGCAGCAATGTGTGTACATGTGCCCATATGGTGCATATACCAAACTGCACAAATTAAAATGGCTACTCAGAATGAAAGGAAAACAAAGAATTTGATCCTGAGCAGCCTGGCTCAGCCTTCTTCACACCTGCATACTGGATAGTTGTAGACAGCAGCAGGGACCCTACTTCTTCAGGCTGAACAAAACCAGTTCTCTTCTGGCCTCTTCTCATATGAGAGGTGCTCTGATGCCTGCATTAACAGCACCTCCACATTAAATAGGCTGAAATTGCTAAGAATCTTAAGAATATTAATTTAGAATTTGCCATGACTTGAGAATAACAGGAAGAATTTTTGATGTGTAGTAGATGTATAGGGAATACGGAATAATCTAGGTAAAAAGCGTTCCTAAAGACATGGTAGGTTATCACTTGAAACGCCCTGCCCTGATGCCAGGAACTTGGTGCCTGTCTCCAACCACTGATTTTTAGGAAAGCCCAACAGGAGATACATAGCCAATACATCTTTGATATCCCTTAATAATGTACAGACTGGCTGAATTCTTTCCAATATGGTTTCAGACACAGTATACCATTCTTCTGTTAGATATTCACTTTCAAAAGGGAGACAGCAGGAAAACTTCCCTGCTAATTTTGTTGACACTACAAATACAATCCAGCTTCTCTAAGAAAATAAATTTGTCTATAGATATTTGTAGACTGGAGAAAAAGCCCCAGTGGTTTTATTCTTTCCTCTCAAAGATCTCCCAAAGCATTAAAAAGTATACTTTGCTGGTGGTTTGTGTGAAACGCCTGACAAATTTCTGTCATATTGTAATCTATCTGCTTTTCTTTTCCCTTTTCACAGGAAGGAAGCAGAAAGAAACAAGCTAAAACAATTGCTCTCCAAGCAAAACTACAATGGGAAGAGAGGTGACAGCAAATGAAAGCATAAATGAAAGCAGTATGAACGCATGTACAACCACCAAACACTTCAACATCAGCTGATCCTCCCTCTTGTGACCAACAATCTCTGCACTGATTCTTTCATGACTTCTACTCAGTATTACATTAAGAAGTACCCAAACGCTCCTATACTATCCTCTATGTGCTGAGGACCTGGAAATATTAGGGGAAACACAATCACAATATTCTATACTCTCTATAATTTCAAGTGCTCTTTTACAAATCAATTATGATCAGTAAATCTGTCAACTGGTCCAAATCCTAGTTCTGAGAGCTCATCTCTCTCCTGTCTCATCATGGGAAGTTCAGTCTACCACCTATTTTTGTTTGGTCTTAAGACAAACCCTTCACTGCAGGACACAAGCAAGGCATTCCTAACAGAGGACCCTGGTTTCTGAATTTATTCTTCGGTGGCCATTCCAGGTGGCTGCTAAAAAAATCCTTAAGGGATTGTTAGGGCAAACACTTGAACAATGTTTACTTCAGCTTAAAAACTTCTTTTGTGAGAAAGGTTACCCTTTCCCCCATTTTCTCCACTATTGGTATTCTGTCATATTATTTTTTTACTTAAAGGGAATTTTTTCTCTGCTACATGGTGGTAGATATTAGTATTTATTTTCCAAATGAACACAACATCTCTCAAAAGAATAACGAAAACTAAAGGGCTTGACTAATAATGCTCCTAAAGATATTTTCAGGTCGAATTAGAGCCCTTGTCCAGCAGCAGAGTACTTGTCCCCTCACTCTGGTTCACCTTAGCAACTGGCAAAAGCAGGGCATAGCATAAAGCCTCTGTGTCCACGCCATCCAGCTCTGCAAGAGAACCAGCAGCTCCGGAAAGCCTCTCCTCTGCCTCCATGTATACCTCCTACACCACCGTCTAGGCAGTGATTTAAGCAATCATGCTGTATGAGGTGTGTATGAAGTCATATGGGGAGGAAGAAGTAGTGAAGAGAAACAGGGTGGAAGAGAGGCAGAGATAATTACGTTTCACCCCTCTGCTGGAGCAAAGACAGTCTTATCTCGAATAACCATCCTGCCTTTTACAGGTATTCATAAAACAAAATGTAAGGTATATCTGCTGTACAATTACAGAAGAAAAATTTAAATTCTCTAACAGTTTTATTGATACAAAAAAGCACTGCAACTGCATAGGACAATGAGAAGCAGCCCTATTTTTCAGTTAAGAAACACCTGTAATTTTATACTCATACTGAGCTCAGTCTTATGCCAGAACTCAAATGCTCAACTTTTCATTGCCTCATTGTAGTGTTTAAAGCACCACAGATACAAAATACATGTATAAAGGGCACAAATGTTTATACTCAAGGGCTGTAAAGAATAATTTCAGAACGTGTATCCATAACTACTAAGCATGCTTTAATCTCCTACTCAAATTCTCCACATATTCCAGATAATAAATATTTTCCTCTAATTCCCAAAGCTTTATATTTTCACCTGAAGCTAAGTCTAGACTCTATTAATGAGACTATAGGTTAAAATAAAACATCTGGAAAAAAGAAAAACTAAATCAAGATTATGCAAGTTTTGCCAACACATCTGAAATTTTATTGTACTGTATCAAAGGCAGCTATGAAAATTAACAAAATAATTCTAAAGCAAAAACACTATTGAGAATCTTCACAAGTCATCTTTGTTCTTACTTTAGGGAAAGAATAATAAAATAAAGGAAAAAAACCAGGAAAATCAGATGGGGTTAGAAGAAAGGACAGAAAATAAGGTTATGCAACATTTTCTGCACTGAATGGAATGTTTTCACATGGGAAAATGCCTTTCTCCAATTCTTCCCCACATTTTTTCCTACAAACAAGAACCCTTTATATCATCCTCTCCCACAATTTCAAAGTGTAAAAAGGAGATTACTAAAATATTACAAAAAACAGAGTATTTCATTGAATATATCATCCTTATATGATATTGGAATAAAACAACATGATCCTCAAAGTCTTAATAACAAAGTAGTAAGTAGTCTGTTATTGTAAAATACCTTTATAATATCCCCATTACTATGTAAGAACAAAATGGCAAGTAATACCTGAATTGCGAGATAGATGCACATTATTAACGACACCCAGACCAAACCCAGTCACATGAGTTCTGCCAAACCCAGGCTGACTCTCAGGTACCATTAATGAATGATTCAGCTTCATCATTATTTAGAATTTAACCTAGGTGGGATGCACTTCCTGATCACTCTAATAACTTTCTGTTAGAGAAACAGAAAGAACAGTTGCACAATTTGCAGTGTCTATACAAAATTCAGAACAAGCTAGCAAGAATCTTCAAGGAACCTTGTGCCACTGGTATTTCATGTGTACGCATATATACAAATGCATCTGTATATGACTTACGCAGTTACAATGTTTGGTTTTAAGGAAACTACATGCAGAGAAAGCACTCTGCAGCTTAAAACCAAGAATGTAATATATTCAAGATAAAACAGAAAAGTTAACCAAAGAATCCTGGGAAAGCTGGGACACACAGAGGAACGTTATACAATACCGCAAGATGTCCAACTGACAACACAAACCAAAGTCTTCTGAAGGGAAGATAAATAAGACTGTATCAGTCAGCCATGACACATAAAAGGTGTAAGTTGTTTGGAGCAACTCTTCTGTATTACTCCATCTGCTATTTAAAAAAGTAGGAGTTCCTTTAGGAATTCTTTCTGACATCAAAGTCAGGAAGAGCTTACATGGGCTTATTAGACATGCTAGACAAGCTGGAACAGGTAAAGATGATCCTTGTTAACTGCAGTTCTAAGTAATTTGAATATTTTCTGATTTTTCCTTATTATAAATCTACGCTTTAAGTAAGCCCATTCTTTTATTCTTGTACCTTGCTCACTGATAAACTATCAGTAGCCTAGCAAACTACTATGATTGCTATGATGGACGTATCATTCAAAAGTGGACTTTCAAACTCTGAGCATTTTTAACTGCAACCAGTTGTGGAATCCCCAAGAGTTTGCACAACAGTCCATCACTGAACCAAAAATACTCTGCTTATTGGCCAAATTGCCACGATGTGGTGAAATGACTTACTTGAAGGCACCGGCATGAGGCACCTTGAGGATTGCTCTGTTCCTCTGTCATCCCCTCTAAAGAAATGACCTTTAGTTTAGATTCATTCAAATATTTGCTAACATACTTTAAGTTACAAACAGACAGAAAACACTGGGAGGGTGTTTTTAGAAAAAAATGAAAAAATCCCTTTCTAGTTTCTTTTCATTACCAATTTCAGTTAACATACTTCAGCAGCTTTGTTGTTTGCTTTTTCAAAAAGCCACACATAATTAAGATTCCCAGATTACTGATGTGGATTAATTTATGTCTATTTATCATCAGTCTTGCTTCATATAACCAAGTATATCATTATATGATGATTTTCATTAATTCATTCAGATAATTAACACGAAAACCTTATTTCTTCAATATAATCAAAGGCAAAATGACAACCTTATAACCCATTCTATGCTTCTCTGTAAGATGAGAAAATACTGTGGCTTCTTTTCAACATCCTATATTGTGCACAGTAGTCATGTAAGTACATTAAAACTAGTTAGAGGCGTGTGACTGAGGCATGAACAGGCAAATTCTTACTTCTTGCAGACATATCTGTTAACCTCTGGTGAAGTACTCTATCATTGAAAGCTACCTTACAAGTACTTAATTTGTTTTTAAGTATACAGCAAAGGATTCTTTGACATTAAAAGTTCTACGGAATTCAATCCTAAGAAACAAGAAAAGAAAATTAGTATTAGATTAGGGAGAATTTGATTTTGTTTTCCACAGCCTCATCGAAATAATCTGATGCTTACATTTCTGTGTAACTAAAGCAAGTTTTTATTTAAAAAAGTCACGTCCAAATGACACTTGTTTAATTTGAATTTTCTCTGGAAGTTTCTGCTAGCACTGAACTGGTGACAAAAAAGGTAAAATGAAATAGAATTAAAAATAACTGACTTATGGAAAAACCTGAAAGATGCAACATTATTGTGGAAATGTTTCTTTAAATTTCATCTAGTTATTTTAAAGAGAATAGTATTTTATAAAAAATACTCCTTGCAATTCTGGAAAAAGTATGCACAGGAAACTTTTCCCTGGGAAGTAGTTAGATGAATTTTACAAAACTATTTCTAATTGCCTAAGAAAGATTAAGGCAAGCCAAGGTCCAGAGAGAAGCAAAAAGAATACAAGTTTTGAGAAATGTCCTTAGAATATCAACTCCTCTATTAATTGAGCTCGAATGGAGATGATTTCCAGGAGTACTGGCAGCTTCTGGTTGAATAGGATTTGTAACTTTAAACAGTAAGTCTGTTAGAACTCTGTAAGGTAAAATAAAGTACATTTGTGACTAAGTGGTTTCCAATACCAGTGCATTTTTTTTTTATGTTGCACTGAAAAGCATAAATATCAAGAGGATAAGAAAAATACTACACTTCTAGTTACAATTAAGCAGTAGAACCATGGCTTAGCAACAAAACAAGCCAGTCAATACGACCACTTTTTGCTTCTCTGCTGGGTGTATGAACATGTAAAAATTTCCTGTTTGCCGAAACAGAACAAGTAGCTTCTCTGTTCAAATCCAGCATACATACCCATTCTGCTGTACATGCCCATCCCAAAGATTTAAAAATAAGTAAGAATCAAAAGAAGATCTGATTACATATCATCACCAGCAAACACATAACACTGAGGTTTCACAGACCTTAAATTCCTCCTGGTAATGTTTTTATTCTTATCACAACACTCAACAATTTACTAACCCTTCAGTGACCAGAAATTAAGAGGAAACCACAGTAACTACGCACATACACAAAACCTCAAAATATAATAAATATGCAACTAAAATACATTACTGTTTTCTAAATAGGCAAAAGGGAAGCTACATATTTAACTGGACAAGAAGCAGTATTTGATCTTTAAGCTGATTTAAATATATACATGTCAAAGGATTGTTTTTAAGCACAGAATGCAGTTCTTCCGGTGAACATAAATATTTTAATGCAAAAAATTTGCTTAGCAACCACCTAAAGGAACTGTTATCTCCTTTTATCCATATTTTAATTAAAAGTTTGTATTTCATAGTTATCACAGTATACATGCTCTGTATTCTCAGAGATGAGATTGCCAATAAACTTAAAAATGCACTTAGAATTACAGAACATTGAATAACTATTGGAATAAACAGTTTTTTGTCTTTGATCCACCATTGTCCTCAGTTCAATGATACCCCAAGATTTTTCCCCTTTTTATTTCCCATCATGGTATTATACACCAAACCTATCATTAAATATCATTCGTATTGTTATATATGATATACAATTACTGTATGTAAATCTTTATGTGTATTATTATATAACTGTGTTAAAATTGTACCCTTAAAATAAAATGTGTATCTGTAAATCCTCATCTAATTCATCCCAGACAAAGACTAAACACTATCATTTTGGAGAGGTTATGGTTTTTTTCATACTAACAGGGGAGCTCCTCCAGTCTCTTCATAAACCATCAGTTTATTGAAATTGAATAATCTGAAGTTCAGATGGAAACATCTCCCATTCCTATATACTTATATATAAAAAATACAGAATACTTTCTGTTTCTCTGAGAGCGTCACCTTAATGCATGATGACATGACTTTAGGTTCAAAATTCAAACATAACCTGACATAAAAAATAAACATTCCTCTTGGACAGTGAATTGGAAAAGGTGGCAACAACACACAATACACCAACACAGTAAGCCTACTGACTTCACTGCTTGTACATGAGAAGTTATACTAATGAATTCGGCAGTACAATCCTCAACTTATATAAAATATCATGACTACATAATAGTTCTGCACAAACAACAGTGGTTAACTTGGGAACAAACAAATAGGATGCTGAAGCAAATTGTTTCAAACCGTCTTCTCATTGCAGCTTCTGTTTTCTGTAAATTGCATGTGTCAATAGTTGGATAAGACCAACTAATTTGAAAAAACAAATTTTGGGCATCTGTTCAAGACAGCAAACCTTCAGATAAATAAACTGTTTATAAATAAAATCTCTAGAAACAGTAGGCTTGCTTTAGGCACAAGCAATTAGAAGATGTAAGGCTCTATATTCTCCAGTCACATTTTATTAGCTATGAAGACCTTCATATTTTCTAAGGCCCAACAAGAAAAAAATTACATTACGATTTCACTCCAGATGATTTCTTGTTAGAACTTGACAGATTCTAATCCTATTTGGCATAATTATGTCCTTGGAGAGCAGCACAAACAAGATAATGGACATAAACAAGGAAAGTAGTATTTTCATATCTTGAGAATGCAAGGCTTCCATAAATCTTATGACAGTGCATATATTTAATGGTTAGCAGGTAGAAAGGCAGAGAAGAAAAGATAGTCTGTAATTTATCCAGTAAATCTAGTTCCTAGCATGGACTAGCCAATAGACTTAGTAGATTGCCTTTTTTTTTTTTTAAGATCTAAACAGAGGGAATACTCGCATTAGTGTGTATTCTACTCCATGTACATCTCTCCTCCTCAAGGTCAAAAGAATTGCTCAGACATCAAACAAACATCAAAGGCCCTGTTGATATGTTTTAACAATTATCAAAACCTGTGCTGTATATGGCTTGACACATCTGTTTAATTTCACGCTTCATCTATCCTACACTTAAAGTCACTCTAAAGGCGATTCAGACTGGAAAATCAAAATATTACTAACTTATCCTGCAAATTAAAAGTGTATATACACCAACACAAAAGCAACTGTTTTCAGAAGTTCTTATTTCTTCCTATTAAACAGACAGTAATTTTAGCTAGCAACTGACTACACCTTTTTCCATATGGCTTTGACAACTATATTTTTTTTTTTTAAAAAAAAACAACAATATACAACGTCTTTGGAGTTACAGATTACTAATTGATCAAACAGTCCTAGGGCAAAACTATCAAGACAAGAATAATTTACATTTTCTTTGCAAACACCACAACTTCTATGAGACACTTAAAATGAACTGTATTTCAGGCATTATTCCAAGTCCTGTGTTAGTGTTTCTTTTTCAGTGTTGCATGGGGAAAATGTGTTATTACTTGGTTAGGTCTTAAATATTTTCTTGCCTAACGGTATCTAATATAAATGCTACATGGCACCTTTACAGTATTAAGCCAAGACCTTTGCACTGTAACAAGAAAACAAAAAAATTATGCAATGCTTGAGCCTGTATGACATGCATTAGCAGAAGTTCTGTATTTTCCTTTATTAGGTCTTTCATTGATTTTAATGAGTTGTTACAGCAAGATAATATGTTAGAGTCAATCACATGATCATTTGTGATTTTTTTTTTTTTTTTAAGGTCTCTTCAAATTATCATGATTTAAATGCTACCTTCTTTTTAAACAAATTGTGTCTGACTGTCAGTTAGGTAAACCAGAGAGACAGGCAGAACTCCTGAAAGTATTAAAGTGACAGAGGAGAAGATTTACTTTCCTGCACCAGCTGAGACATCAGCATAGGCCCATTTTCCAGTACTGCTTTAATATTCCATATGTATTTCAGTAGGTTTAGACCACACATTCAGCATATTTTTTCCGAAGTCTAAAGTTATTCACTTAACTGTGTGACAAGGGTTTATTTTGGTCTATAAAACTAATCCTGGGACTGTACAACTAAAATAGCTTTTCACCACAACAGGTGTTAGTTGATCATGAGCAGAGCTGGGCTTACAGCTCTTAGCCACAGCCATTAGAAATACCTCTTGGTGTTAAAAAGTCAAGAGCAAGGCCAAAACACCATCAGTGATCTGCATCAAGGGACTAGTTTAATTAGAATGGTATTTTTAAAAGTCTCTTTGTCTAGTCTTGTCTGGTAGCCTCAGCACTCAAGTTGTAACATTACATCATTGTAAATACAGAGTACCTTTTGTTGAATTTGACTGCTAAAACGAGACAGTATCTGATTTCTTTGTATTTTTATATACTTCAGTGTGTTTGAATGAGATTCTTTCACATATATTTCACAGTCTTAGATAACTGAATACATTTGAAATAAAATATTAATTCTGAGAGTTTTAAAATGAAATATATGTACATACACACACAATGGACAGTTCCTTTTTCCCCCATCTGCAGCTATGAAGAGTCATTACAAGTTTCCTTTTTGTCTGTCCACACTTTATAAAGCAAAATGTATACAAAGATGTTAAAAACCTCTTAGTTATCAGCTAATTATTTAGACTATACTAGACTGATTTAGAAATGAATGCTAGACTCAATATAGCAGCAATTACATTGCACTTACCTAAATGCAATTTAAAGTTCTTAAGTATCTCATCTAATCTCGGTTTGCAAGTGACTGACTCTCTCTAGAATTTATCATATCTGGAATTTATCACATCTGAAGGTACGTTAAATACAATATAACTCAGCAGCTGGCTTAATCAAGTCAAAAGTTAGAAGGGAAGATTAGAATAAATTTTTTTCTTACAAGACTTACAAAATATTCCACTAGTGTATACAAAAAGGCTAACGTCATTTCACTTTACTGTATTTTCCACAGCTTTTTTTTACCCCACTGAAATAGTGTTCTGTAGCAAATTGGTAGCTTTTGATAACATCCACCCAAAGGAATTCTTGTATTCCACCCTTTTTATCACTCTAAATATATTTCCACTCCATGGCAGTTGTTTTAAGCAGTAACTCTTACTCCTTCTGATTACCTACCTTGCAAAGAACAGCTTTTGGGCAGTTATTTATGCTAGGTCAGCTTGGAAATTGTGCTGGCTTTTGTGCCATTTCTGTAGTACCTAGGACTTTAAGGAATAAAAACATCAGGAAGGAAGGCCTGGAAGTTAGTCCCCCCTGGGTCTTTTTACACAGGTAGCGATGACAGGAAGGTTCCCTAAAAAGACTGTTTTGAATGAGCATCAACCTTAGGGGCTCCCTGAGAAAGCCTCTTAACTCTCCATTGACTTTATGAAGCAAACGAGGTTCCTAGCTTATGCACATTGGTTAGATGCCCAACTGAGGTACTTATTGCCAACGAATCCTCTAGACAGGTTCCCAATAATTTTATTGTATCTTCCAGTCTCAAATCTCATTTGGTTCCCTCAAGTTTGTCATGGGGCTGCAGACACCTCTGGAATGACTGTTTCATCTGGGTGGAGGAAAAGATATGCTTTAAACCAGACTTTATAGACCATAGATTTCAAAGTGAAAAAACCCTAAGGTGTACCTTGCATGCTGCTATAGTTTTTAACTCAAGGCAAAGACCAAATTGAGAAATATGTAAGTGTTTGCACAGATTTAATCAGTTTCAGCATTATACTAGCTGGTATGCTAGCAATAGATGTAAGGGAATATGAATCAGTAGTCCCATTACTGAAGTGAACTGTCTCTTTAAAAAGAAGAAAACACCCTTGTGTACAACTCTTCTTAATTTCCTCTAGAGTAAGACAATTAATAGTATTTCTGTAGATGGCACTATAAAAGCCAGCCAAAGAAAGTCAAGAATAATTTGCATTAAAAGGACTACACATTGTCTCTTTTGACTGAAGATATTGGAAAGGAGTATTGAAAACAGAATCATGAGTGAATTTTTTGCAAAATAAACGCATCTGCTACTTTCAAAAGTTCAATTCTGCCAAAACATTGCAAAAACTATTATCTGTTATCTGCTCAAAGATACTGTTACTATCCTCATTAGAAGTATGAAGACACTTCAGTATCTTTCTTCAGCTATCTCATCTACCTACCCTTAAAAGAAAGGATTCTTTGTTGAAAAAACCCAACACAGCTGCTTCTCATCAAGAGAGTAACATTACTCCATATTCACTAGCATCCTTTTCCTTTGTTCAGTCAATACTCAGACTCAGCATACTCAGCTGACAATATGGCTAGAAGTCCTGATGGGATGACTTCCAAAAGAAAACATTCTCAGACTTCACAGCTTGTTTTGTTCATCTTGTTTTCTCCAGCAAAGGCAACATTCAGGTAAAATGATGCTGCCTTACCTCTGGCCTTGGTTCTTGTAAGTATCATTAGTTAGGAGAACATCCAACTTCCCTTTCCATTCTCCATGACCATCTCATTTTAAACCTGAAGTCATCCCTAGGCCAGCTCTCCTCTGCAGTAAATTTTATTTTTGAAGGACAGGGAACGAGAAGAAACATATGAAAGGTCTATATCTGCTGCTTTTACTAACAGATACAAAAATTTTGTTCTGTAAAAGGCTGCATCTTTCTTTTTCCCTCCTTCTGCTTCCATGTACACTTCCTCATCTGCAGAAAGAATACCAATCAGAACAACTCTCCCTCTCCCCAAGTACACTTTTCAGTAGCGTACAAAGAAATGGTTAAGCACTTGTTAGAACAATGTTTATGTCCAAAGTTCAGTCCATATCTGTTTCTTCTTCTTCCTGCTATAGTCTTTACATCTTCTGAACACACATCAAGAATTTCCTGAGCTGTCTCTTAAGTTGGATGTTTCTATGTTTTTTTCTTGGAAAAGCTACTGTCTCACTCCATAACCCTGAGACTCAGAAACATGCAAATATTGTCTGTATTAAAGAAATGAAATTAAACGGGGTCATTTGATGTGGACACAGGTATGCTGGAATCTGATCTCTAGTCAGAAGTAGAAGAAACACAAGCACATGATGACTGTCTTTCCAGCTAGCTGTGAACCTAGCTCTGCAGATAATACTGGCCCAGTGTCCCCTACATTATACACTTCATAGAGAAAAAGGTCAAATGAGCACTAGAGAAGCATTCCCTTGCAAGGGAAGCCTCATATGTTCCACAGAAAATGCTATGTGAAAGGAGTACAAAGATTCACGCTTACTGAAGAATTTTCAGTGGAAACAATAAAAAGCTTTGTATGGATTTGAATATAAACAGAAACACAGAAAAGCAAGGTCACATTAGCTTGCATGGAACAAAAATAAAACAAAAAATAGGGAGACAGTTATAGTGAGCGATAAACATGATTCTTTCATTCTGTCTAACACAGCCTGTTAACCTGTATGCATGCAGGTACATAACTTTCAGAGACACCTATGGAAGGAACAAAAAAATCACAATTCAAAGTAATTTTAGACACCCTGGAAAAAATCAACTCAAATCAGGTTCTGCTAGGAAAATGTTTTAATGCTTTCTTCCCCTTAGGATTTTCTGCTTTCTAATAATAGTACAAAGGTATTATTTGAGTGTCAAATGATTTGTTCAGTTCCACTTATACATCCAAACTGCAGATCTATCCTGGATGTCAAAAATTATTTAAATTTCATTCCACATTAACAGGCATCAGTGGGCTGATATTTAGCAAGTTTCCAAGAGCTTAACACTCTGCCATGATACTAAGTGGTATACATACTATATCTTCTTGTAAGAGTTAGAAAAATAATAATTTTTCATGCTGTTGCTTAAGCTGTTTTTTGGGTTATATTTTGGTTTCTTTTTTCTTTTCATTTTGAGAGACTATTTAAATTCAGCAGTAAGTTTTCCTTGGAGGTTTTCAATTAATTTTTTTTAGGAGAAGGAAGAAACTAGAGAAGAAAAGGAAATGTCATGAAGAAAGAAGATACTGTTTTATTTAAAGGAATCTGCTTTCAATGACTAGCAAAGGGTAAACCACATAAGATACAGCTCCTATTTTCACTTAGAATGGAGTCCAGCCATATTACTGACACTTGCTCTGTTGTGCCAAACATATCACTTATTCCGTGTTATGCTGAAAACAACTTCGGCCAGATTTGACTGTAGTAGCATTGTCTTTTTCAGGTCTGTGGTTTGGACTTACTCCTGAAACAGCGTAAGTACAGAATTCCACACCACATCACAGTACTGCATTTATTTCCTAAGGCCCAATCTCAACAGCAATAAATCAGATTTTTGGATTCAAAAGACTAGAATTTTAACTCTTTGGTACCAATGATAAGGATTTCCCTAGGTATTAAACAACAGTGAATTTCTCGTTTTAACTACCTAGCCTCAGGAATTTCACCGTCTATGCCAAGGTTTTGAACACATCATGTGCTCTTTTGACAAAATCCTGAAAAACAGAAAAGCACATTAAAGAATTTGCTCTCTGCACAGGTGGTAAAACAGTTAATTTGGTTTGAGAATGGCTACATATCATACTTTAATGATGGGTAGTTTCAGGACTATATGCAATAGTATTTGCTGTCTGAGGACTTGCAATCTGTTTAGCATCAAGACAAACAAAACAAATGACTGCAAAAAAGGGTGATTTTCTAACTTGTTCCATTCAGATAGGCCATATGGGAGAAGAAACATGTCCTACTCCCCGCTAGGTATTTCCCTGGAAACTACCACAGTAGGCTCTTAAATCCCCTGCCCTGCTTGCTGCACTTCAGCCTTGTCTCTCCTCTGACAAGGAGCATTTTTGGAACAGACAGTGCCATAGGTGAACTTACCTTCTGCTGACAGAAATTTATTCCTCAGGCAGACAGTCAGTTATGACTTTTCATCTTTCTATTTCTGGTACTGCTGCCTGTAGCTACAGGCAAGCAGAGATACAGACAAGACAAATCATAATTTGTCAATGCTTTCTTTAGGTTGGTCAACTCTTTCTAAATATGGTTGTTTGGTTTTTTCTTTAAAAAAAAAAGTACTTTTTACTCAGCAAAATCTAGGTAAGACTACACATTAAGGTTCCTGTTTCTTCTTTGCTTGTTTGAACTGTTCAGGGCAAACTCAATGTTTGTAGCACTCCAGATCACTGGAAAAATCTCTTAGGCCTGACAGATCCTGCATCCTTATACAACTGCCCCAGGGTGGTGGGATTTGTCTGTTCTGCCTGCCTACTCGCATTTATGAGCTCACCACTATGTTTCTTCCATAGACCACCAGTGATTCTTCCTGTTTATTTTTGTCTATCCAACAGTCTCTGGAAGAATAGTGCTTTATATGCTACTGGTATCTGATGCAGCATAGATTCTTACTCTAACAGAAACTTTTATCTTTACTTCTGCAATGGTAACTTCAGGACAAATATGCATTTACAATAATTATCCTTAAAATACCTTAACTGAGTATCTTTTGAAGGAAGAGAACGTAGGGCAGCAAAAATACTGGTTCTCAGACAGATTTGGAGCACAACCATAAAAATTTTACAACACAATGGAGGTTTAAAAGCTCCCTTCACATCCTCAGTATAAGGCATAAAATTATCTTCTTGAAAAGAACCAGTTTACATGTTTTCATAATTTCAAAACTTCAAGATTAGTCAGTGGCACAACAAGAATACTTTAACAGTTGCATACAGTTTTTACATTCTAAAAATGCCATTTGTCCCATCGTATAATGATGTTAACTAGTCAAAATCAGCTATCACATTTTTTTCTGTAACAGGAACACAGCAAAAACACATTCAGGAAGAATTACATGCCTAAACCAGTGATTTATAGTAAGGCTGACACTGACTTTACTATTCAGCCATGTCAGAACAAAGTATAGAATTTCTATAAAACATCTTCACAACCTTCAGTCTGTATAAACAGCTGTCTGTAGAAGAACGGTGAGGTACAGCAGAGGAAAATCCAAACAATACCAGACAGGACTCTACGGGGAGTGTGTCATACTTGGTTTTCCACTGTTTTGAATGCCAGCATCCACCACAGGAATTCTGCCTACAACAGTCTCTACTATTCAGCAGTCTACATATTGCAATACTTGGTGTTCACAAATAAATATAACACATTGAATGCAAAAGGTGTGCCTCAATTACTGTTTGGTGGGCTAAGTGGATAGAGTCAAAGTCTGGAGATGACTATTTCAGTGAAAGTTCTAGGACGGTCTCAGCAGTTTCCCGGGAAAGAGCATACGAACAAGTCTCGATGTCCATTAAAAAATATTTGAGTTATGATTTCTTCTAGTTCCTGACTTCACTAGCAGAACTATTCTGTCTCTTTGAAGAGCTACCGTTCCCATTACATGCGATAGGATCAAGCTGCTGGAGGTCACCAGCAGCCTGACTTTAAATCTTATGTGCAAAAGTTTAGTTTCCAGGACCAAAACAAAGCTGCAGCCACCTTCCTTTCAGAGACTTAAGACACAATGGTCCTGAAAAAAGACTAACTCCTTAAGCAGCAATGAAAAGCGAGGAAGGAAAGGAATAAAAATAGGGTCAGAAAAATGTGAGAAAGAAAGGAATTAGGGAAGATGAGAGCAAGAGTGAAAGTCAGATAAACAAGAGGCGAGAGCTGACAAAGAAGGGCTGAGGGGAATATGGCATGGATGAGCAAACAAAAAGGGAAGCTGACAGAGGCACAAGTGACTAATACTGAAAAAGAATGAGTGAGAGACTGCTGGAGAGCATGAAAGAAAATCCTGTCTTGGTGGGCAAAAGTGAGTAACATTCCTAAATTTCACAGAGTTGCGTAGAGAGAAGCTGTATTCTGAATATATTTATTAGAGACCAAAGGCAATGTCTGGGATGTGCTTAGACTTGGAAGAAGTTAAAAGCACAAGCTGTAACAGATTAAAATTCAAACACAACAATCTAATACCTGTCCAGTTGTATTATGCACATAAACAGCAGTAGTTATTAAAATGACTGTGAAAACTGGATGAAGAAGCTACAAGATGTTTCCCTTAGACAAACAAAAGAGGCAATTTTTTTAGTTATGCACCTCCAAGCTTTGCATTTTCCCAGCTCTGTTAGAGATTCAACACACATAAATAAACGTTTGCCTACTATTACATAAGGGAAAGATACAGAATATACAGACAAATAAATACACACACTGGAATTCTTACACAATAAGCTGTAGGATGAGAAATAGGCCTTATTCCAGCAACTAAATGACCTGCTTGCTTTCTGAATCTTGCTGCTAAGCCATTAAACAGCTTCAAACCATGCAAGATGTTCAAAACAAAACCAATTTTCTAAACGTATTTCCTTCCTTCATTCTAAACCTGAAAAGGTTTCCACTGACATATATTAAACTAAAAAGCAAAGAAAACATACTGAGTTTTAGCCAATGATAAGAACAAACCAGGTATGATACTAATTTGGGGGAATGCAAATGCATATGCTGTTTCTCTCCGAGTGTTGTAAACTTAAAATCAACGTGTCATTTTACAGCACAGAAAAATCTTTCACAGCCTATTTAGAGAAATCTGTAAAAGTTATTTTCTCTCTCATCTTTTGTCTAGACTAGATAGAAGTTATTGTGGAATGTGTTGGCCAAAATATTCTGACAAATGTACTGAAGAAAAGTCTAGCTGACACAAGGCGTGAAGTCTTTCAAGAAAAAAAGCCCAAACACCACTTTAATTAATGTAATACATGCATAAGGATAATATAGACAAGGCAGTAAAGTCTTCTCGAATACCTCAAAATACACCAAATAATATCTAGTGTTTTGATTTTATTTCAGTTCAGAAAAGGCCTCAAATCTCAGCTTCACAGATAGCAAAACATTAAATAGTTTAAATATTTTTAAAACATTTTTGTGAATTGAAACAAATAGAACATGATGCTTTTATACATTTTATTGGCATTTATTTGAATAGTCTTCATAACTAACAGCTCTCCTTGCCATGATTAATGCAGCCAATCCAAACATCTCAAAAGTATTTATGCCATACCATATTGTCATATATGCTAAGCATATAAATTATGCACAGCAAGAAAGTCTGAATTTTCTCACAGTAATCACGAGACTCATTTATGATACGCATTGCAAGAACAGTCCACTAAACGTACTGGTATTGTTTCTATTTCCTGATACAATGAGCTAACCTTCATGAACAGAATATGAACCTTTTGTATTCATGTATTCGCAAAACTGGAATTTAGTTTTTATAAGGGTCACAAACACTTCATGTAAATTACCTTATGAAATTTTCTTGTATATTTGATGTTACAAACAATTATTCAAAATAACACTTTGCTTATCAGTATGTAAGTTATCCTAGTAAAAATGTGTTTGTGGAAGAAAAAAAACGCTGAGTTATGGGGTGTGCTGGCAAGAATACATGCTTTTTTTCCCCCCTCTTTAGTCATAATGTACATGATGCACATGATCAGTACTAGAATTCAAGTAAAATAAATGTGCATACAACCTCCATGCAGATGTATTTAAATGTTTTGCATATTAATTTAATCTTAACATCTGAATTTCTGGTCAACAGCACTTGAAAATTCCACTTTACTATTTAAACTTGCTGCTTGTAATAAAAGACAAGAAAGGAAATATTGCAGAAATACCAGAATCAGAGCTGCTTAACCTTTGTCCTTATATAAGACAGATGGCACCATGCTTTTCCATAACATACTGAAGTCAGTTAACTGCTTCTACAAGGGCAGCACACTGTGCAAAAACATACTCAAGATCACTGCTGAACAGAATGGGGTTTACTCAAATGAGGACAGCTAAGCATGTGAACAGATATTTTGCTGAATATAAGCTGTAAGTGTTTGTTTAGGAAAATTTTTCAAAAATAGTTTAAAAACCCCAAATCTTTCCCCTTTATATGTTCTTTCAAAAGCCCATGATTTATAGACTTAGGACTTGATTAAACATCATTTCCCCCCCACCTCCCCCAAAAAATCTTAAATTGACCATCAGTAAATCCCCAGAAGAAAATACCAATTAGAAACCCCCTCCAGTAGGTTGGTTACCTAAAACTTCAGGATTAAAAAGACCAAAGGAAAAAAAAAAGAGGCAAAAATCATTGGAGACATTTAATTTCATTCCTAGTTTTGGGGGAATAGAAAAAGAAATTTATGCAAAAGCAGGGTAAGATAGATTCATTTCTTATTGAGTTCATCTTATATTTTCCCCAAAGCAGCTAGAAGAGAAGAATAGCTAGAATTGACTGCACCTGTTTTTCTTTTAAAAAAAACCACCACAAAACAGTGACATTTTAGTGATGATAAATGAAACAAACAGTATCAGATTTGCAAACTTCAGACACCTTGGGGGGGTAAGGAAAAAAAAAAAATGTATTTCGTGACTGCAATCAAGGACTATGGCATTCTAATCAAACTTATTCTAAATTGTGTAATAAGTCAAAAAAATTCTGTTACTTTTTCAATATTTCATCTTTAATATAGACCAGAAAGAATGTTTGGGTGCTGGTAAGAAAAATGTTCTACTTCCAGTCCAAACTACAGACATGATACGACCAGAGAAAATTAAGCTCAGTTGCTTAGAGACAGTAGCAAGTTGACCAGCAAACAAGAATTCAACTACCTTGATTATTTTCAGATGCTATTGAACAAGCAAGATTAGAGTAATTGAAATGCTGGGTTAGGAAAAAAACAAATGAAGGGACAATACTAAAACTAGGCAGAGAAGATGAGGGCAAGACATTAGGACAGCTAAATAAACTTTAAGAATAATTCTTCCTCACATTATGGTAAAAGAACAAAAATGTAAGTTTACTTTGAAAAAAGTGAGACTTGGATTTACCCCTTCTTTAGTTCATCTGCCCCCTCCCCAGCCAAACAGGGGATATAAATCACTAAAAAAGTGACTGCTAGTACTGATAACATATGAATTGAACTGATCATCAGAATATTGTCAAAACGGGAATATTAAGCACTGCACAGAGTAGTGAGATTGTCTTATTTCCTTCAGATGATACCTCAGACAGCATTTTGTTGAATAGGGGGTTTAATTTAATCTTCTTGTTGCAATGAAATCTTCCTTGCTGAAGTAAACTAATAGTTATAACTGGTGAAGGACACAAGAGGGGGAAGGGAAGCCTGCGACATGTCAACTGCCTGTCAGAGAGGTTGCTAGAAAAAATAAGTGAGCTGCTGATAGACAAAGAGGAAGGAGGAGGGGGAGAAGAAAGGCTGCTGTGGGAAAAAATGTTACTAACTGTCATCAAATTTGCCTGCTTAACTTCTCAAACCCTGAGACAAGCAAATAATCTATTAATATTTAAACATGATTTTCGTGTTCTCTTACCATTGCAGTTTCAGTGAGACCACTAAATTCTATCGCTTGAGTAATTCTGTACAGATTATACGAAAGAGCAGACTATTCTAGAATGGAAAGGCTATCCCAAATTTCCTCCTGATCAGAAAGGCACACAATAAATCAGGCATCATCTCCTGTAAGATATGATGCAAGGAGAGCTGTGGATCCCATGGACACAGGGAAGAATGCAGACCACAGAGAAGAACAAAGTTGAAAGGGATAAAAGTGTCAATTATGTTGATATTTTGTAAAATAAAAACAACTTCAAACAGACTGTTACTTAATCCCAGTTTTGGAATGGAATGCAAGTTTCCTCCCTGCCTTATTACGCATGTACTGCAGCACCCAGTTACTTTACCCTAAAACATCTAAATGCATACAATACAACAGCAGCAAAAATAACTGACAACACTAGGTTAATTTCCTATCCACAATACACTGTAAACATAAGTACTAAACAGTTTGTGAATAAGCTTCCAAGAAATCTAGTTGAGTCTTTGCATGTGATACCCCAGCAGAAAGAGGCAGCTTCTCTTTTGCTATACTCAATCCTATTTCCCAGTAATGTGTGATGGGCCAGAAAGCATACATGCACTAAATTAGCAGCAAGTGTTTAGATCCTGACATTCCTGGAAAACGATTCAGACTTTTGAATAAAAGTGCTTAGAAGGAAAAAAAAAGAAAAAAAAGAAGAAAGAATAGAATAGCTTTGAATTAATTTACCTAAAAAGTCTTAATAGTACTAGCCGGGCTTTGCTGAGAGAAAGTCTTTGCAGTGTTATAATCTTGTAACCAACAGAGGTTATTCAAAATGGGCTACACAGCTTAGAAAAGAAGTGAAAGAGACTTTTTATAAAGCCACGAAAGTTACAGCAGAGACACATGGCACTCTTAATGAGCTTTTCAATACTCTTGCTGGTTATAAAATATAAAGAAAACTGCAGCCATTTTCTCAGCAGAGAAAAATGCACTGCTTTTATTTAAGCTATATAAACAACTTCTCTTTAGACACCAAATTGGCATGTTAGTTTTATAGAGATTTTGATAGGAAGGCTTAACATTAAAAATATCATATGCCGTGATTTAATTGCTCCCTAGTTCCACTTTAATATCACAAATGCCATACAAAAGATGAGAAAAACAAAGCATTCCCATTTCCACCCTCCACTCCCTCCTCCCAAAGCCCCCTTCCTACAGTGAAAAGCAGAAAAAGTATTCATATATGCGTATACACACACACTCAATAAAATGTGCACTATAATTCTTTGCTGTGATTTTCAAAAGGTACCATACAACATCAACATCAGTTTCTATTACACTCAATAAATGCCCACTTCTGAAAAAAAAATCTGTCCAACCATTCTCAAATTTCTTAGTAAAAACAGTCTCTTATGGAATCAGTAGTTCAACACAGTGGGGAAAAAAAAAAGACATGAAGCATTCCCATCTGGTCCATCTTTGGAATACATAGTATTCCTCGGATTTTGACAGACTCCCTCCACATTCTCCAAGTCTTTGATCAGACCTTGGTATCCTTCATGGCATTACTGGAAGAATTTCAGCATGATCAGGTATTTTTGTTAGAAGATGGTTAATAATTTTTAAGTTATGTACTCTGAGCAAAATAAAAACTATTACACTTTTTTTCCTCTTTAAGAAAGGTATCCTCACATGTACAAAATGTCAATAGACAGAAGAGCTGCCAGAGCTTCCTCTTCCTGGTTTTCACCGCTTAATAAAGAAACCAACTGCTCTACTCTCCATAAATGACAGAAGTCTCAGGAGTATAACAAACCAATGCAACTAAGTTTTCCACAGTCCCTTTTCTTTCCCTTCTCATCTTCTATGGATTCCAAAGGATACGAATATGGAACTAAGATGTGGGAAGCACAAAGAGGCTTCTCTTCCAGTTTCTGGTTGCTTTTTCTCCTCAGTCCCTTATAGGTTAATACTGTTGCTACCACTCAAAGTCCCCTGATCATAACACACTAATATGGGAAAAAAGTAATATTCTCCCACACTGGGTTAAGTGCTTATTACATTTACCACAAAGTCCATTTCTCCTGGACAAAGCAAGGGCAAGGACAGATGGAGGAGGTAATGTTAGGGACCAGCTGCAGCTCCTTAATGCTGGATATTCTGCTATCGAGTGTCATATCAGACTATGAAACAGTGAATTGCCTCCCCACAATGTAAACTATAAGCTATACTATAAACTTTCTATAAAGCTGTAAGAACTTGTATTGCAAAGTCTAATCTTAGAGGGTTTTTTTAAAAACATTTTTCTCTTTTGTAAGAGAAAAATGCAACACCATCCAGTGTTTAATCTTTCCCCTATTTCCCTGCAAGAATGGCATAATCTTAAAATCAAAACATAAAGGAAGATTTACCAGTTCTTACATACAGCTTTCATATGTTCCTGGCACTCTTTTACATTTCAGAAAT
Organism: Gavia stellata; assembly: GCF_030936135.1. Classification (NCBI taxonomy): domain Eukaryota; kingdom Metazoa; phylum Chordata; class Aves; order Gaviiformes; family Gaviidae; genus Gavia; species Gavia stellata. The sequence continues at coordinate 21,270,580 of NC_082595.1, forward strand.
ACTTTTTAGTTTCCTGTTCTAAAGTTTATGTTCGCATGATGGACATCTTTTACTAAGCTTCAAATGTAATTTTTAAAAAATTGTTTAAAAAAATATACGTACATTTATATAACAGTATCGTTCATTTAATCTCCTCTTTGGTATATTGTCTTAACTGCATTACCTATTCAAAATGATGCAAACAGCAAATATTTAATAGAAGTGATTTTAAGATCCTACTTTTGCTCATTTACGAAAAGGATTTTTTTTTCTAAAAAAGTATTGGGCCACAGAGATTTGTAATGTACTTGTGAACTTCTAGGGAAAAAATGCTGCCCAATATAAAACCCAGCAGACTTCGCATTTGTATTTTTACATTAAAAACAAGCCATTGAAATTAAAGATAGGATAAGGAAGCTTATTTAGGCATTGTAAAAACTAACTTGGGGAGCCATGAGTAAACTAAGCTACAAAGCAGTACTGAGTTAGTTCTTTGGTTTCTTGCATCATATACTTCCTACACAGAAAGCTCTAGGGAAAAAAAGCTTATTATATGGAAGAAACCAGTAATTCTAACAGAGAAGCACTGGGTTTCACTACTGGTTTACTGTCCCTCTTTCCCTCTCTTAAAAATGGCTTTTAAATGCAATATTCAGTTAGCTAAATCAGAAAGCTTGCCAATTATCACATGCATAACTGTCTCTGAAGCAGCTTGTGTGATATTTGATTTTGAAATAAGATCTTAGCTTTCTTAGGAGTCCAAGTGTTCCATAATAAATTAATAAAAAACATTATAACTGTTTCCCTAAACTGTTATGCATGGAAAAAAATTAATTCCCCTTAAAATCAATGTCCAATTTTGTGTTTATTCTTAAGTGCATGTGAGCTACATTACTTCTCATGTAAAGATATCAGATCAACAATTCAACTATAAGCAGAAAAAAATAAAGAAAATCAAATGTATCTAATATCAGCTATAGATTAACAGCTTAAAAATTTAAGTATTATGCTTATGATGGGTGAACAGATTTGACTGGAACGCCTCAAGCACTGATGTCCAAATTATTGTACCAAGAGGAGCTATCCCAGCCAATGAGTCTACATAAACAAGTACACAGGATTTGATACACACTCACACCTTGCATCAAAAAATTAGCAAAACTAAAAGTAATTCTTAGTTACAGAAGTTAGTACTTTTAGGACAATGGCAACTATTCCCAAGCAACTTCAGTAAATGAAAAGCAGCAATCCTTTTGTATTTGACTGTAGTCACCAAGCAGTGACTAATAGTGACTTAATAGTGTAATTTTTAGGACTGTAAGCTATGTTGTTTAAAAAAAATAAAATACATACATATTACAGATCTAGTAATTTTCAACTTCCACAGATATAAAAGGGCGTTTAGAATGCCTGTTTGCCAAACTACACCTAGTATGAGGCAGGACCACATCATCTACTTGAGTTTACTTTGATCATCCTTTCCCTCTCATACTACCTGGACCTTAATTCTCTCATTTGAGAGAAATTGCAGGTCACATACATTTGTTTTGCAATATCCAAAGCAAGAGGATCTCTTGGTGATTCACTCATCTATTAAAAATGCCTTACAATTTCTCAAGTTTCCTAAGATATCTTGAAATGACCTCCTTTCTTCAGGAAACAAATTTCAGCAGATATCAGATGAATGCATGACAACCATCTAACCAGCCTGCAGATTTAGGAATCCACATGTAGGCTGAGAAGATGCCTGCTCACACACGCACACACACACAGCAGTTTAAATGATGCTAAAGAAATTACTAGAGCAGCATTGATATAGTGCTCATTTGCCTGTTTCACTAGGTAGTACCAAAGTTTGGTAAATACCTTAAATAGACGTGATAACATTTGCGGTGCCACTTATTTACTCAGCTAGCAGACACCGTAAGAACCAAGGCTGTGTTAACAATCACACAGAACGTCCCTACTGCCAGGGAGGACAGCGATGGATTTGCTTGCCTTGGTGACTCAGAGCTAAGATGCAGAAGAGCTCAGAGATTTTATCATTAAATTCTGCAGTGATTATCCACAATTTTAGGCTCAGGTGCGAACTCCACAAAAGATGCCTTTATTGAAAAGAACTTATATAAGCTAATATCCGAGTCCTGCTTTCAGTTTCCAGGAAAGATTTGGAATGGTAATGTTACTATCATACTTGTTCTTGTTTGTGTCTTGGGACCATAGGTCAAGATCAAAAGAGAGAATAATGGTAAGATTGAATTGTGGCCGTACAAAAAGTTAACTTGGAAACATTAAGCAAAAGTTTAAAAGAACACTATTCTGATATTGACATTTATTATTATTTCCTCTAATTTTTAGGCTACCAGCTACTTCTTTAAGCACTGCTGTTCACTGAATTCTGCACTACTAGTGAGATCTACATTCCTGTTTGTTTACTGCTATAGACCCTTCTATTTTGCTATTCGGAGCACAAAGTGATAGGGAAGCCTACACGTATCTTTCAGCTGTGTTTCTCTGGAAAACTATCCTGATAGTGGCTGCTGATCTTACAAGGGTGAAGCAAGCTGTAGTTGACTTAGAAGCTCTATAAAAAGATAAGTAAATAAATGAGTGTAAACATAAGCTCTGCACAGTCACTGCAATAAATATTTAAGAAGCAAGTTCATCAGCTCTCCTGTGATTTTTGAGGAATCTGCCACTAGATGGCAGAAAAATGCAGTTTAATTTTCTCATCAGTATGACGAATTCACCCAACAGATCTCTTACATCTCAGATAATAGGTAATATGATCTGTCAAGCAATGTCACATAAAACATGACAGTAAAGCTGATTATCTTTCTCGTCTATTATATGTACTACCTTGACTTTTTCCTCCTCTGCTGTACAACCTGAAGAGTGTTTAAATGTTTGAAAACTCAAGCGTTAAAACAACTAAACCCCACTCTTGGTTTCATTATTCTGGAAAGTATGGTAGTAGGGCCAACCTTGTTAAAGATGTTCTGTTATCACAATATCACTCCACTTAATATTAAAAGGATAGAATATATGAAGAAGTTATTTCAGTATTCAGGTATATAATGGCTGCATTTCCACTCAAGAATTATGCAAACAATAGTGGGGAGTGGGAAGACTGAAACAGGGAGTGGACAAAAAAAGCCCAGGGAGTTTGACAGGAAATAAAATAAGAGAAGCAAAATTCTGAGTTTTCACAAAAAACCCTCAACTTAAAATATATTATTTTAACAGCAAAAATGGCAGGGTTTGTTTTAACAAAACTATGTGCACATCTTGAAATTTCATACATTTGCATTAACACTATTTTTGAAAAAAAATTGTATTGTAATACTTTCATCATTTTTTTTAAAAAGTTTGCAGTACGCAGTTCACCACCTTTTTTCATTCCTACAACCTTTTCTATGTGTGCATTTCCTTACTTTGTACATATTTATTCTTTCTGTAAGTTTTTTCCTCTCCTTTAATGGTCAACATTCTTTAATATCCTTATTGGGTACCCCAGAAAGGTGTAGTTCAAAACAAAATACTTCAGAAACTACAAGTGTATCATGAGAAAGCACTATGATCACTGTAGCAACAAATAGAAAATCTACATAAACCAAACTGTTCTGCAGTGATTCACTCAACTCTCTCATGCAGATGTTACATGTGCTGTACTAGCATAGGATCCTAAACAAACATTACTTTAAAACCAACCTATTTTACATTTATCTAATAAAAAGATTAGGATTTCCTTTTCTACAGATTAAACTTCCTTTTACCACCACAAAAAAACCCCAACAACAAACCATTATTGTAGTTAACCTTAGATTACTGTCCATAGTCCTTTCACATAACTACAAGTGTCAGTGATAAAATTCTAGCTCAATTGAAATCAAAGGGCTTTTTTCTGAGATCCTATCTGCAAATTCTTAACAAGAATTTACTTTTTCATATGGCACCACTATAGCAAAAGGGTCTCACACTACAAGGCTTGGGTAGGAGAGCAAGCCCTCTTTACTGCACCAAAGCTGAACTCTAACATTGTGGAAAGCAAGCAAAAATAGCAATATAATCACTAGCCTTTCCTCCTCCACCCCCCACATCCATGAACTATTGTTGAAAAACCACATAAAACCAGAAAAGACCGAGTAAGGAAGCAAATTGTGTTTTGTCTTGAGTAAAAAAAAAATTACACTGAAAAAATACTGAGTTAGAATTTTCGAGGCTTCTTTGGAAGTTACAGAACTGTTCTGCAGCAAATCAGCCATTGAACTAGGAAGAAACATGTCTAAGCAGAACAACTGATACATAGACTGAATAAATCTGACAGAATAAAGCTGAAATTCCTTTTGAACTCCACTTAAACACTGTTCAAAGAGCGCTTTCAACACTAGTGCCATAGGAGGAGTTTGCTGTAAAAATGCTTGGTTTAATATTACATTATAATTCATAGAGTTAATAAAGACAAAAACAAATATGTAAAAAAATGTTCTGTGCATATTTTTAGGTGAAATTTTTAGATGTCAAGCTTATCCTGCGCATGATGATGGCTCAAAACTGGGTTGAACTTCAGCACCACTTTTTATTTCTTCAAATAACAAAACAACTGAATACTAAACCAGATTTGGTTTACAAACAGTTTCATGATTAATGTGATTGACAGGTTACTGTTTAGTACTTAACTTAAATATTAAGTGAAAACATGTTTACTAAGAAGTCCAGATAAGTTACTTACTGAAGTAAAAGCCAGAAGTTCCTCTTCAGTTAATTTGTGTATTGGATTGTTCTTTTGGAAGTCTATACTGTGAAGGAAAAAAAAAAACAAAAATAACCCAATGCTGATTTAAACTTTAGAATAGCACTAGGCAGAACACGCTTTTAAACTTGCAAAAATCTAAAGAACATTCTGGAAAACTGTTACAATGACAAATAGGAGTATGGTAGGTGTAGAGGAAGGCCTAGACCTAGGAGCAGTCACAGAAAAAAAGAACGATTTATATATTTTAGTAGTGCCTTTCCAAGACCATTCTAAATTGAAACATCTTACTCAGTTTAAGCTTATGGGAATAACAATTTTACAAATCCTAAACAGTTTTAAATACATTCTCTCTTTTTACAGAGGTCTGTTTTCACTTAAAATTCTAGGACTAATTGAACACAGATTCTACAAAGCAAAAACCATTAATGCTTAAAAAGTGCTGAAGGATAATCTCAAACAAACAGCCTCTTTTTAGTCACTCAAGGAACATGACCACAAGGGTCTGTCTCTCACTAACCGGCATTACCACTAGCTTGTGGTACACAAAGGGGGAAAACCAGAAGAATACACAGAGATGAGAATTAAAATTATTTTATTCACAGTTGGACATGTTTACAGAGATGACAAAGAAACTGGGCTTACAACTCTACATGGGTGGATGTTCTCCTTAGACAGCAGCCCACCAACATTTACAAATATACTACAAGAGATACCTCCAAGTGGCACAAAGAGCAACAAGGCTACAATTCAAGCTCCCTGAGAAAACAAAAGATATCAAGTGAAAATATATCTTAAATCATACCACAGAGTATGGATTGTCACCAAACCTATATAATGGCTACATACATAAGCTTAAATTCATCACATTATTCCCTAAACTTTGCAGCAGACTTCATATTATAGGTTAAAATTGCAAAGATAGTATATTAATTGTGATGATGGGTCACAGTTTGAAATTATGCTCCCTACTTTACATACCTTACTTTGGAGACAAGACTTCACCCCAATCTAACTTTTTTCTTGCTATTTTGTTAATTCTTCTTTGTACATATGATACAATTACCATTGCAGAAATAACAGGTATAGAATAGATCCTGCCTGTTGAATCTCAATTATCTTTGAAAGGTCATGGAGGTCAAGAGAGGTACCTGAGGACTGACGGAAAGCAAATGTCACTCCTATCTTCAGCAAGAACAAGGAGGATCCAAGTTAGCCTCATCTCAATCCTTGGAAAGGATATGAAGCAAATCCTTCTTGAAGCCATTTCCTAACACATGGAGGAAGTGGTTGGTACAGATTCACCCAGGGGAAGTCATGCTTGACCAACCTGATAACCTCCTATGATGAAATGACTAGCTTGGTGGATTTGGGGAGAGCAATGGACATTGTCTACCTGGACTTCAGTAAGGCTTTCAGCACTGTCTCCCATAAAATCCTCATAAAGAAGCTGATGAGCAGACAGCGAGGTGGACTGAAAACTGGCTGAACAGGTGGGCCCAGAGAGCTGTGAAGCTGGAAGTCAATAACTACTTGTGTACCCCAAGGCTCAATACAGAGTCCAATACTGTGCAACAATTTCTTAAGAATCTGGGTGATGGGCCAAAGTGTACCTTCGGCAGGTTTGCTGATGGCACAAAACTGGGAGAGGCAGCTGACGTACCAGCAGGTTGTGCTGCCATCCAAAGAGATCTCGACAAGCTGGAGAAACAGGCTGACAGGAAGGAACCTCATGCAGTTCTGCGAAGGGAAATGCCAAGTCCTGACCTTGCTTGAGCAGAAGGTTCGACAAGATTGTCTCCAGCAGTCCCTTCCAACCTCAACCAATCTGTGATATGAAGGACAAGGTGACAGAATAGTCTGCATTCATTTAGGTAGAAGAAACGATGCTTGATTAACCAAATAGCCTTCCATGATGAGATGACTAGGTTGGTAGACTTTATCTTGACTTTGGAAATGTGCTTGACACGGTCTTCCATAACATCCTCATAGACAAACTGATGAAATATGGACTAGATAAATGCACAGTGTGGTGGACTGAAAACTAGATGAACTGCCAGTCTCAAAGGATTATGATGAGCAGCGTGAAGTCCAGCTAGAGGCCAGTAACTAGCGGTGTATCCCAGGGATCAAATGTTTAACATCTTCATTAATGACCTAGATGATGGGACATGATGCAAAGTCCTGCACCTGAGGAGGAATGGCCCCATGCACCAGTACAGGCTGGGGGCAGACCACCTGGTAGTAAGCTTGGCACAAAAGGACATGGAAGTCCTGGTAAAAAACAAGTTGAACATAAGCCAGCAATGTGCCCTTGCAGCAAAGTCATCCAAAGCCTCCTGGGTCACATCAGGAAGAACGCTGCCAGCAGGTCAAGGGAGGTGATCCTTCGCCTCTATTCAGCACTGGTGAGACCACACCTGGAGTGCTGTCACCAGCTCTGGGCTCTTCAATTCAAGAGACATGTGGGCATACTGGAGCAAGCCCAGCAAAGGGCCACAAACTGAGAAAGCTGGGATGGTTTAACCTGGAGAAGAGAAGGCTCTGGGGGAATCTTATCAATGTGTATAAATACCTGATGGCAGTGAGTAAACAAGACAAAAACAGACTCTTGTCAGTCGTGCCCAAGGAAAGGACAAGAAACAATGGGCACAAACTGAAATCCAGAAGAGCCCATTACAAAAAGTAAGCAAAACCTTCATTAACATGAGGGTGGTAAAGCACAGGAAGGGGTTACCCAGAGAGGTTGTGGTGTCTCCAGCCTTGGAGACATTCAAGGTCCAACTGGACATGGCCATGAACAACCTGCTCTAGTTGACTGTTTCAAGCAGGGAAGTTAGACTAGATGATCTCTAGAGGTCCCTTCCAATCTCAATAATTTCATTAAATTTTCATTTAATGGTACTTACAGTTTACATTTTTCAGCCTTATGTTTTGTTAACAAAAGGAAGAACAGAGTCTATTTCTTACTGAAAGATAGAAATAAGCTGACTTGTTTTACATCACACTTAAAAATTTCTCTCTACATTGTGAATGTTACCAGGTTATCACAACACTAATCTCTCTAGCCATCCTATTCTGACTACCTCATGTAGCATACAGAAGGATTTGTTGTTTTTCTTTTCTTTTGGTAAGGTTTTTTTCCCCTTAATCTTAGTAAAAAAAATTAAGGTAGTTTCATTTTTCTTCCTGAACAAATGTAACATTTATGCTTTGTCCAGGACATACTGTAGGCTCTGAGGAACAACTAAAAGATGTGGCTGTCTAATGAGTTTACACTGCCTTCATACCCGAGTATACCTAAACGAGACTATACGTAAGCTGTGAGAGTTGAAAGGAGACAGCACAGAGAAAATAGTCTGTGAAATGCAGTAATTTGCCATTTATTTACAGAGTGACTGAATATTCCAAATGAAGAAAGAATCTGTTTTTCAGTAGAGAACCTTCCTCTGCATTCTAGTGCTTATAGTCTAAAATGGTCAAGATAGAAAAGGTAAAACACATCGATTTTCTTTTTGTAAATTCTACCAAGGTGTAACAAGAATGCATTTTGAAACTTTTTTTATACTATATTGTTTTTAAGTTATCTCCCCCATCACTTGCTTATCTGCCAGCTGTGAAAAAAGGCCAGAGTGCCTGATTAAGTCTTAAGACCTAATAAAAAAATTCTAAGAGTAAGCAGCAAAGCACTCAAGAAAAAGCAAAAATGATGCATATCAATTTGAATATCAAATATTCAAGCACTCTTATCTCTTTATCTTTGCATGCCCACAAAAAGAAATAGAATTTTCAGTGTGGCAAAGTGCCGAGCCTCCTTCCTGACGGCATGGGTCTCTACCACATTCCACCACCTTTATACAGAGGAACAGGAAAAAAAAAAACAAACAAAAACACAGGCACAGGAAGGGAAAGTTCTCTCTGGAGAGCACTGCTTCAGCATTTCTAAAACAGCCATTCTTTAGGAACCACCAATATTCAAACTAGAGCAGTCTAGGAATCAGTACAGATGAAACATTCAGGAAATAAAGGGATGAGTTTGAAAAAATTCTGCTCTGGCAATGCAAATGGCATTGTTCAAAGGACTGCAGCCAAATACAGGCAGGCTGAGAGACAGTGCAAAAGCGTAACAACACTCACTCCCTTCTGAGATTCAATTTCCCAGTTCTGTTAGGAGATAAGATCCCTTTCCCCTTCTTCTGTAACTTAGGAGATCTACTCTTTAATAGTGCTTTTCTTGACGCTTTCTTACCAAACTTTCCCCAAAATTTCTGGGGGGGTGGGGGTGATGACAATGATGACACATGACTACAAAAACCCACCAAAGTAAACAAAATCAGTGTGTGCAGTAAGTTTTTTTTACTTTTTTTTTTTTTTTTAAAGAGCTATCAGAAAGTGAGTGGCATATGGGAACTGCTCTCTCAATTTATTAACACAGTAACATCTAAAGTTGTTATATAAGTTATATAATAAAGAATCTAAAAGCATACCAGGTTTAGAGTTGATGATTATTCATAGCAACATAAGCTAAAAGAATAAAATGTTTGTATTTTTTAAAACTATTGAGAGATTTATGTGCAATGTGAATTGATATAAATATAAGTAGGTTGCTCAAACCTGAACTGAAATTACATAACTGCAGTTCTTTAAGGTTCAAGGTTTCATGAAAAGGTTTCTTCACCTCTTTGATAATAATAATAATTTGATTAATCAACCAACTAGTTTTATCCTGTAACAACACAGGCATCTAACAAAACAAATTGGGTGGGTGGGTGAGAGACAAAGGGCATTACTGACCAGAATTTTTTAAGAAAAGATTTGCACATTACTGTAGGGAAGAACATGACCAGAGTAGCTGAAAGACAACAGTTTCTACAGTGGAAGAAAGCTTGAGAGACCTTTCAACTCTTCTTCCTGCTCTACAGACCTCTAACTTCAGACAAATGTTTATCCAGTCTATTCCTAAAGACCTCCCAGGATGGAGGTTCCACACATGCTTCATACCATTGATGTTGATGTTTCATAACACCATCACCTTGAGTAAGCTGTATGAGCATGGCCACAACTCTGCTTTTGGTTGAGTACTGATGAGAAAGGGCTTTGAAAAGCAAGTCAAGACAATGACATCACCTTTTATTCTTGTTATGTTCAGTAAAGTTGGACTCTGTCAATAAGGAAAACTAACTATTATTCCTCCTTCCTGATTTAGCTTGTGTGGTTCTGAATTTCGGTGAAGAGATCAGTTAAAAAAAAGTTTATTAACTATTACAGTAATGTATTTTTCACCCATCTTCCCACAGAAAAGAAACGACGTTTCTGGTGGGCTTTTTTGAAAGTTTTAGACAACACTGCTAAGAAACAATTCTGTCACATAGATCAAGGTATTTTCCTTCCTTGAGAAAATTTTTCATGAAAACAGGAACGTAATAAAGAATTTCTCTGCTTCAGTTACTTCTTTCCTTGTCCAGTGTCAGCTGCTAGCAGAAATACTTATAGTCAGCTTGAAGTAGTCAACTAAAGTCACTAAACACTAGTCACTAATACAAATGTGACTTCAGGTGAAAAATAAGAAGTTTCTCTATCCATGGGGGGAAAAGAGTAAAAAAAGGCAACAAGAAAACTTCAAATATTATAACAAGAACATCACAGCAGCTAGCCAACCAGAATGTTAAGTGACATGACCAAAGATTTTGAAAAGCATAGGTAAACCAAGGGACAGTTAAATTTTGACAAAATTGGAACTTATTTCTCAGCATTCTAAAGATATATTGATTCAAGCAGAAAGCATTAATTCTCTCCTTATTCTAGGCAGCTTTTTGAAGCATATACATGTAGTTCCTTCAGGTCAAAGCAGTGCTAAAATAGGTCTCTAACTTCTATTTCTGCCACATCCATGTACAATGTTTTAAGACACATAAGTACAGTAATGCAGAGCTTGAAAGATAAGAGAAGATTTTCCATACTGACTCAAATAAAATTTAAAGCTATATTTTAAATCTGAATCTAGAGTAGAATTGTAGCTTGGTTTTAAGCATTTTTAATGACTGTGGTAGCTCTTGTCAGAGTACTTTACGAACATTTAATTTCTATGCCTTGTATTTGTTCTGATTTCAAGGACAGGTTAAGCAGTTCACCCCCGAGAATTTCAGGAGCTGAAATCAGAGCAGAATTAAGGATCTGTTGCTGTAGGATCTATGATCAGGCATCTTTTCACAACAATATGCAGAGAAGTCACTAATCACCACATCATTCAGCTTTGCAAGCTATTTTCTGTCCATTCTTGAATCCTGTCTTAGGGAGTTGAATGAAATAGAAGAGGGAAAGAAAACAAGGAGAACATTCTTTAAACAGATAAAACAGAACTTTATACAGCAGAAAAAAGTATTTTCGAGTAAATCAGCAAAAGCTAATTGTTAATAGCTTACAATTTACAACCAATTCTTTTATCTGATTAATCAGATCTACATTGGCAGCCTAATGGATAAGGTATGTAACAGTGGAATTAATAGCAATCATTCCAAAGTATCCCTTTTGGGATTAAGACTAAATATTTCTGTTTCAAGAACTGATTTAGAAAGTTGACAAATGTTAAAGAACATTGTTAAAAGCTATTAAAAATAAAACAGTGTTCTTCAAATAGCTGAAGTTGTATTAAAACGCAGAATACAGAAAGGGTCAAAAACTCTGGAATATTAAATAATAATAAAGAAATATCTCTAAAAATATAATTAAGGAGTCTAGAAAGTGTTTAAGGAGCAACTAACCAAAACAGTCAAAATCAGTGCTAAATCCTTCTTCCAATAGAGAAGGAACAAAAATTGTGAGAGTCCACAGGACCATGGTATAAAAGCCATAGCAGAGAAGCTATATGAATTCATTGCAATGCATTTATTGTAGAAGAACATAGTAAAATTCCCACAAGAGAGCCTTTTTGGGTATGGGAGAGAATTACAGGAGAGAAGAATCTTTCTGAAATTAAAAAGCTGCAAAAGAGGTTACACACTAAGAGGTTGGATGCTAAGACGTTAACAGGGGCCAAACAGTATTCAGAAATGGAAGTTTTAAGTGAGTTTTGGTATGAAATAGCTGAGACACTAAAAGCAGTGTTTAAGTCCTTATTTAAGACTTCCTCATTGCCTGAGCAAAAGACAGCAGCAAAAATGATGCCAGCCTTTAAAACTGGTGTCAGGGGATCAGTGCAACTACTGGCTTGTAAGCATAGTATCCGTTGCAGGTAAGGAGAGACTATATAATGAACAGAAGGACTAGAGATACCTGGACAAATACAATGTGTATGGGGAGAGTCAGCCAGGCTACTGGAAAAAAAATTCCTGCATTACAAACCTGTTGGGGGGCTTTTGGAAAGTTTAAACAGTGTGAGGATATACATAAGCTGGTTAATGCAATCAACTTGGATCTCTGTAAAATATTTTGAGAAGTCCCTCACCAAGAAGGACTTTCAAAGAAACTGAGCATTCATGAGATAAGAGGGAATGTCTCGGCAAAGATCAGTAACTGATTAAAAGATAGGAAACAGTACGAGACAAATAGTCAGCCATCCTACTGGAGAAGGTCACCATTGTAACCCTACATAGGTTTTGTGCTGTGATCCATGTGCTGTAATATTAAGAAACAAACTGGAACAGGAGAATGCATAGTGAGGTGAGAAAACTTGCAAACGATATGACAGTCTTTGAAGTAAGGATGTGAATAGACAATAAGGAGCTACAGAAAGACCTTATAGGACAGAGCCACAGGGTAATAAAATAAAAATGCCAAGGAATGCACAACAGGAAACACAGTCCTAGCTTCACAAAAAAATTATAGCCTCTGATCCGACCATTTCTAATCAGGAGCAACGCTTTAGCACTGCAGCTGCATGAAAACATTAGCTCAGTACTAGTCAGCTGTTAAAAAGGCAAATCAAAATGTGAGTAATTAATTAGGAAAGTAATAGAGAATAACATATGAGGGCATACTACATGAAGTATACAAATCAATAACATAAAGCCTACGTAAAATACGACATAAAGCCTTTGTTTGTCCACCCACAAATAGTATGTTCTGTTCTGGACCTTTCATTCCAAAAGCAGTAATTCAGTATTGGAAAAATTTCAGAAACAGACAGCTAGACTGATTGTTGTTTTATGATGCTGAATAATGACGTTTTATGCCTTATGAACATATAACAACTTCTACAAAAGGAACGTCTGATTAGGCTAGGACTGGCCGAAGAAGGACATTGCAGGTTTTCAAAATTGTTAGGAAATAAGAGATTTAAGTCACTAAGTGAAGCTACTGGCAACCAAAACCACCTGAAGGAGGTTTTTGAACAGCAGACAAAATATGCAGACAGACACCTTTGCCAAAGGATGCTACCGATGCAAGAAATTTACATGGGCTCAATGAAAGATTAAAAATATTTGAGAGATCCATTGAGGGCTGCCATGCAAACAAGCCAGATTAGGCTCAGAAAATCACCTTTTAGAGGCTGGGAAAGAATTAGGGAGAAGGGAGCAACATGTGCTTGCCCTGTTATTACTCATCCTTAGGTATGTTGTCACAGCCACTCTTGAAGACAGAGTATAAAGTTAGATGGATGAAGACAACTGCTGAGTTTTTGTTTGCTTATGTTTCCTGGCACATTACCTCTCTGCAAGTGCAGACAATGCAAATTCAAGTTCCTCAGGTAACTAATTAAAACTACAGTTAGATAGCATGAGATAGATGATGAAGGATAGGTCAGACTTCCCACATATGCATGTTTATGATTATTTGTTGTATTTCTATGCAGTTTTACCAGCTGTGTTAATTTTGTGAATGAAAGAGCCAAACCCTTTGGTTCCCCACTTTACAAGTGTTTTCAAAGTTTCACAAAGGTATTTCAAGTGACTAATGTGTTTTATGTGAGTATTCTGAATAGCAAGACAGGAAGTTCTTTTCCCCAGTGGAATCTCTTCACACAGCTGTATGTACTGGTGCACAGTAATATCTTTGTAGCAATGATTTTAAACAGCCATAAACTGACCATGGTGAGATCACTATACTGTCTGGCACCTGTAACTGGTTTGTTTCAAAAAAATAATTTACACTTACATGGTATGTTTGTAAAGATGGGCCAGAGTGCCAAAAAGTATTTAACAGAAAAACCTTCATCACCTTTAATGCTGTCCAAGATTTTATTTCATAGCTCTTACTTTCATAGAACAACATGGGTAAGCTCTTATAAAAACAGATGAAAACAGTTGTTTACCTGCCATTGCCTTGTACTTCTGATACAAGCTGTATAGCATGACCTTGCTATAAAGCGCAAAGAAGGCTGCAATCATATATATATCTCTCTAAAAAATCTTAATAAGCACATGATCCATCTTACCTAACTTCAACCATGTAAAATTTAGGCCTTTAATCTAGCTAACTGTCTATGCTTCCTTCAGAGTCCATGCAAAAATACAGATCAACGTAGGGAGTGATTCAATCCATTGTAAAGTAAGTGCTTGAAGTGAAATGAATCACACTTTGCAGGTGCTGATTTCTCCATTGACTAGAGAACAGCCAGCCAGCTAATATTAGATTCTTACATTTCAAGTAGCTAAATGTTTTCCTGTTTCATCTACCCGTTTCCGCATGATGTCTCCATTGCCAACATGTATATTGAGATTATTTTTTTCTAATTACTCAATTGATTCAAAAGCTCGTACTTGGTAATTCTGTTAAAAATCCTTTAGTCCTAATGCTATTTAGTGCTTATGCTGCTGTTTCAAGTACGCTTCTACAGCTCACTGGGTAAACTGTATAATATATTATTATCCAATGTATTACTGTATAATAAAAGTTAGGCTTCCTGATGCTTTCCTTACCAGCTGAAGACTGGTGCATAGTCTGTGACTGAGCAAAGGCACCTACAGTATTACACACTATTTTGACCTGATTTGATCCTTGAGACACAGCAAAAGATTAAGAAATAACGAGCCATTAGACATTTCTCTTTGATTTCTTAGGATTTTCTATAGCCAGTCTAATTTCTAAAAGCCTTCCCCTGTTAAAAAATGGTGAATCAAGTGATGAGATGGGATTTTCTTCCCAAACTGCTGACACACAGCTGCTATTGTCTATTCTAACACTGATCTAATTTGCACTATTTCTGCGTGACAAGGGAAATGTACTCCTCTCTCAGTTTCTCAGCATTTTGGCGTCTATACTATATTAACACATTATTTAAATAACGCATTGGCCCGTTCTTGGGCTTTTTAAGATTTTTATTTTATTTTTAAATCAGAACTTTAATATCTTTTTCCATCAGCCTCTGAAAGTTTGGTTCGAGGCTCTATACAAAGTTTTGGCCACAGTCTTAAGGCTTGACTATAAAATATATTTTATACCATCATGACTAGTTATTTTCATATAAAATATCAAAAAAGTCCTAGCCAAATGATGCTTCTGCACTCCTAGGATTTTCTTTTACTATTTCCTTTAGGTTGCATTACTCCTGCATTGAGATGATCTGAAGACACCTCTAGACACTTTCTTCCTATACAGATACTACAAAATCTGATTTAGTTCCGCAGAGTGCTCAGTATTTGGAAGAAAAGGAATTTACAGAGAAGAATTTTAAAGGAAACTGCCTCAAATTAGAGATGCCACAGAGAACTGGCTGGGTACAGTTTACATTGCTACTTTTTTATGTAAATGGATTACTGAAAAATAAGTTGTTCTTTGCTTACATCAGTGTAACAGAGAGGACTTTAAAAAAATAATCTAATTGATTCAAGCTCATGCATGTTATCTACAAGCTGGCTTAAGCATACCAGATGAGATGTTGCTTGGATTTTTGTAAAGACAGCTGGTATGAGGTATTTCAACACTTCAAAAACATTTTATATCCTCTTAAAATGTTATTGGGGGAGGAGGAGATGAAAATGTTTGTACTGACACTGTAATAGTACTTTGTTTAGCCATTTGATCATTGCAACCTACTCGAAATGAAACTTAGTTCACAGCAGGAAACATTACGTGTATTCAGGTAATTCTATAGCATCCTACATAATTGTAATTAAGTGTTTTCCAAAAGTTGTAACAATTTTCAGTTTGTTTTGCCATCCACAAACATTTCCGCATGCTGCTGATTTTGAGTCAACATTATTTAGCTACAAAAATCTCAGCTGAATTAAGGGGCATCTCTGCGACATTTGCTGTAAAACAAATACTAGCAAGCACAGTGAGATTTATAGGAAAAAATGTACTCACATTTACTCTTTTTCTTTACCTACAGGCTGCCTTTCTTCAATAAACCAAGTCAGTCTCTAAAAGTTTTTTTGCATCAGAAAAAACATCCACCACTGACAACAGCAGTCAAAACTAGATACCATTAAGGTGGTGCTAGACCTAAAACAAAGCCTAGTTAGAACTGCTTTGGAAACATAAAGGAATTCTAAAGCCAACTTATTAATTATGAAATGAGGTATTTATTCTATAGAACTGAAGTCCTCAAGCATGTAAGAAAAGCAAGGGATTTGCTACAGCTAAGGTTTGAGAAGTATGTTTTGGTTAAAATCCAATGCTAAATGCTTTAATATGTATATGCTTCCTTGCAAACTGATATGCCAATACCTGGTATAAACACCAAGGGTATGGCCAGCAATCCAACCCTGAACTCCACTCAGTCACAAGGGTTGTATCCTAAATCCCCTCAGAAGAACAGTTCTCAAAGCTGGCATTCTACTAACATTTCTGCAACATGACTGGATATCAAATCTTGTCTCCATCTATGACTGGAATTGTTTCAGTTGCTTAACATTATCCCACCCACTGAACGGCATTTACCATTCCTATAGGGAAGCAACACTGAAATTTTTTTTTTTGTGGTAGCTTTTAGTTTCTTAAATGAGCTTCTTGCCAAACTCACACACCACTTGGATTATAATGTACATACACAGCTGACAGTCAAGATGGTTTCTAGCCACTATTCAGAGCATGGTTTCAAAGTGACATACTGTGGTGAAGAAACCTACTGTGCAGCCAGCCAATGTCAAATTAAAATTCTACCCTTTCATAAAGAAAGAAAAAAAGATTTCCTTCAGAGAGGTGGAAGCAGCAGGTATGATATAATCTGAATATAAGACAATACTGTGTTAAAAAGTGAAGTGTGCCTGAAAATGATTCTCAGGAACGGGAAGGCTTTGCCTTGACTTGAGTCAGTGTGAAAGACTAAAAGTGCCTGGGACAAGAATATATGTTAACCCACTGTTCATGCCATTCTGTTGTCGTGAAACTGGATCTAGATGTGGCCTTGAAAAGAAAACAAGTTTAAGACTTGGGGAATAAAGAAAATACGAAGCCACAGTACATATTCCACTCATGAATTCCCAATTACAGTGGATAGGCTGAATGGTTAAAGGGCATAGCTGAAATCACAGATATACAACTTCACATTGGACTTCCACAATATAGACAAGCCAGCATCTGGCCCTTCAAAAAGCTGAAGTCTGAGAAATGAGCATATGAAAGGAAGCAATCTTCTCTCCACTAATGACTTCCACTGCACTTTATGGGACAGGGGAAAAAAATAACTGAAAATTTTGGTGAGCGGGGAGAGAAATATTATGAAGTGCTACAAAACAAGCAAAAAGCCCCGCATCACAAATGAACTACTGCCAAATGCTGGGTTGTTAGCTTAGGCTATTGAATTGTCTCACTAGTCTTTCACTGGCCTGTTATTGCTGTCACCCTACCGCAAAGATAAGACCTTACAACACTCATGTGCCCCTATAGAGGAAACACCGGTCTGAGACTTGGGAACTAGGATTCACTTATTGTTCGGCTCCTGGCGTTCTTCTGGCTTGGGCAAGATATTTCAGCAGTACTACAGATTCCATCATTTTGCAACTCACAGATCAGAAAAGTGCTTTGAGAGGTATCAATGATGAATACCGCATCAAAGTCACAATTTCTACTTCGACACACTAATACTTCTGATAAATCACATATGAAAAATTGTGTGATAACTGTAATTGGATAAATGACCACTATGTCATAGAAAAAGTATTTCTCTATTAGAAAATGAGGATATTCATTAGCAACCAGCTTATTACCCTCAAATCTCAAGCTGCTTTTTGCTCTTCTGTGCCATTTCCAAAAATCTATGTAGCATATAATTTCTGATAGCCAGGAAAAGAAAAAGCTTAGGTGCAAAGCCACAGGGACTTTGTACTACAGCCTGTAACTAGCAATGGATGCTCTGGATTTATACAAGTATTCCCATTGCATTGAATAGCAGGGCAGCGTTTTGCTTGAAAGACGTGGTTGATCCTCATAGGAAGCTGACCATTGCAAACTCTGAAATGTGTTTTCAAAATTTACCAAAGTGTCATCACCATGTGGTAGCTAATGCCAAATGATGTTTGACACATGATTAAACTGAGGCACAAAGAACAAGAAGCTTTTCCAGGACAAGAGAACAACATAGCAATTAATGAAACATGGCTGAAATTCTGAACTGGACACTAATGTTCACTCTGAGATAACTGAAAATGCTATCCACATATAATGCAAACCTTTTAGCATTTTAGGCAGACTATATGATAAGGAAGGAAAAAAGTCCCATCAACTTACCACTTCATTATTTCATTATCACAATGATTCATGCAGTATTTTTTAAGTAACTGTGAACTAACTTACCATATTCCAAGGATTACAGCAAGCTCTTCTGCACACAAATCAGGTACCTGGTACTGATCAGCATCTGCTAATTTTATCTCATTAAGCACTGTGTCATCGTTTAAATCATAATTCTGTTGGAGGAGAAAAAATATTTTAAAATAAATAGGAATAGTTGCAGAGAAATTGATGCCTTCAAAATATGAAAAAATAGGCTTGCTTGAAACAGGATAATAGAGACATCAAGAAAACAACAAAATGGAAAGTGATTTCCCATGATTATGATAGGATAGCTAACTCACTAAGCCAGTAGAATGAAGTATCATCTGAACCACTTCCGCTACAAGTATACTGGTTGTCATGCAGAAGGAACAGCTTTCAGGACAACCTTATGGTTACCTGAATATTGATTTTTCTCCTTAAATAAGGGCTGAAGGTGATTTTCCTTTTCAAATTGTTGCTTGTAGTATTATCAACATTTCATCCTCTAGTATATATAATCTGTTTCAGCTTGTCTGTATAATGTTAAATGCTTTCCTAACATACAGGTTTTCAGGCTAGCGACCATGGACCTCTGGGAATGTATGGATGTACAGTTAAACTCCTTACACAGGGAACTGTTCCTCCTTTTTTTTTTTTTTAAAGGGAGTTTTGCAAATTAAGGAAACACAGATTGAAAAAACCCCACTGAGCTAGCACCTCCAGATACTTTGCCCTGGTAAAGGCAAGAAGGGGTATTCTGAAAAGGTTTGCTCCAGGACAAGTACTTGTGACTTTCCATCAAATGTCCTCTGGAACAAATCATTTAAGGAGTATTCAGTTTAACATTTACAAACAAGTATGCTACCTGAAGTTCACTGTCTGTCATTTAACTTAAAAGAAGAAAGCAATATAATCTGTGGCTGAAAAGCGTAAAATTACTCAGTTCACAGAATTTGCGTTTGTTTTGAAACAACAGAAAATTCCTTTGGCTGCATGCAAGAAGGAAGGTAGATGTAATACTATTCCTCCTTCCCCTGGAAAAAAAAACCCAAAACAAACCAGAAAAAACACAGTCTTTAAACCAGTTATTGTACTACTGTTTTTTAGCTACCAGTAGTAGTTTTTGTAATCTATTAAAAAGAGAAAATGGATCTATAGTAAGAGTCTTTTGAAATTCCTGTTCATTTCCCTTCAATGTCCTAGTAGAAGCTGTTTCCAATGAATACATTCCATTGGCAAGGTCAAAATGAGGGTCTACAGAAGAACAAAATGTGAACAGGAATGCTTTGCAGTGGGTTATCTGCATTCATCACCAGTATATAATCACTATCTAAATGAATCTGAACTGTGATTTGACAGAGAATGTGAAGAAAATGAACTTATTTTCTTTATTTCTTTTATTTTAAGGGGGTAATGAGGATATTCCTGCTCTTAAAGGCATATTTAATACCGTCACTTTTGTCTCTTACTACATTAGCATATATAAGGATTAACTACCACTTTCAGATGAAAATTATTTTGGAACAGAGCACTATGCTAGTATAATGATACCACTTCATTAGATGTAACGTAAATTACAATTTAATTTATAAGGCAATTAGCTAAAAATTGTATGCTAGAGTTTTAAAGCAGGACTTCCATTCCCAGATTTAAAAAGAAATTCCTCATTCCCCCAAAACATAAAAACACCTCTGAATTTTTACAATTAATCAAACTATTTTAACATACCATTTCATATCAAGAATCCTTATGCATCACCTTAAGCCTGATGTCTTCCTTTCACAGAAACATTGTCAGTTTAACTGAATGTGTGCTTTCAGATCATTTAGTTATTCTGAAGAAAGCTGACCTGCGAGCAAAACTTTGAATTTACAATCTCAAATATTTCTTTTGGAATGCAAATAGTTTTCCTTCTAGTGCCATCTGAGATAACACAACTGCTCAGCACCAGAAGGAAGCAAGAATCGCTTGACCAGAAATCAGCCCAGCTACCAGTCCAACAATCGGTCACACTGCTATATAATATGGTTGTATTTTTAATGGAATTAAATTACGGACCGCTTAACTGCAAAGAATTTGTTTGGTCATCTTACGGAACAATAATAGGGAGAGAACTTTAAGACCATAGAATTAAGCACTCCAAAACAGGAGATGAAAATCAGGTGTGACCAGTCGCAACTTGGCCTTTATACATACTGGCAGAGTTTATAATTCTTTTAGGAATTGTCCTGGATGAGTTGAAAATTTCCTATTTATACACAAATAGAATATTTGCCTTTATCTGCAAATGGCAGATGTAAAATAGGAATTGTGCGCTCAGACTTGCACAAAACTCAACTCCCTCCGTGTAGCCAAAACTTCAAGTCCTTTCTAGTGTCACATTTATACTTTTCAGAAAGAGTGGATACGCTTACTTTCTCTAGCATTATTTTCAAGATACATTCAGTAAAATTTTAGTAGGAAAGTGTGGATAACGTAAGCATGACTAATTTTTAAAGATTCCAAACATCCCAACTTTCTCAAACTCTGTTAAACTTACTTCAGCAGCTTTGGGGCTCTTCACTAAAAGGACATATGAATATAGTATTTTATTAGCAAGGATAATATATTTCATTCCAGGTTATAACTACAGCCCAAAACAGTGTTGCCATTTTTACTGCAACGATAAAAAAATTTTTTTATTCCAAAATAAAGTCCTTATCAGATGTAGACTACAAAGGCAAATTTTTCAGAAAGTTGTGAATAACTGGAAAAAATAATCATACAATACCCCAGTTAGGGACCCTCTGAGAACAATGCATCGTATCAGTTAGTTCTAGGTAAGTTGGACTTGAAGCCTACAACTAAGTCTGACACTCACCAAATGCCCCCCCGCCCCGAGCTCTCACTATCCTTAAATGGGTTGCTATACATAGCAACAAGTTGTGACATATATGCAATCTCCTTTCATCAAATCAAATACAACACTAAGGATGTATTAATGGACAAACAAAAAAGCTAGGATAGTCTCCTAAGATATTTGTGCATTCAATTTAGAAATAGAAGTGTTGTCAAATTCTTTTGCTTAAGATCCCTGCTTGACCTGGAAGTCAATCAAGGCATAACCTTTTTTATAAAAACTCTCCAGCCTGAAGAATAAATCTCGGACCATAATGCCTCAATTTATCTCTGGCTTCTTTAGCAAGTTCAAATAACTTTAAATCCTGACCAGAACTTCTCTTCATGAAGGAAAAATGCCATTCCAAAACAATTCAGTGATTGTTGAGCAATTTATAATTGAAGTCATCAGTAGGGCCAAATCGCATAATTCATGCCAGTAGGAATACCTAGACCAATTTCCTACCTTCACATTGCTGCTAAACATGTCTGTCAGTCCTTAGGAATCTGTGCATTTCTATAATGCCTTGCAGGCTATTTTGAAAATCTGTCTCACCTGTCTTCCTAACTCCATTCTTAGGCACCAGAAATGATAAATAACTGTAGAATATCATATTTGCAAACATGCTTTTAGTTGAGTAGCCACATTTGTCTTGCAGACAGTCATATGTTGTTTTACCTCATGTCCTTTAATATTAGGCAAAGGACTGCCCCACATCTTTTCCAAAAACTTTCAGAAATCATAAGTAAGTTTCTCCTAGGCACCACAAACGTCTCCCTTGCAGACCCCCAAGAAAAGCTTCAGCACATTTTCATTTTAAGAAATCAAAACAATTCTTCTCAAATATGTACCATTGTTAAGTTTTCTAGAGGTGTTGGAGCTGGACTTAGCTCACTGTGAGGAAGCAGGAATTCATCTGTTCTTTGGACATGCAAAATAAGCTGTGCAACATATTTTTCCTGAAATCGTGTTCTCTTCCCCAAAGCACCTACAAAAATTCATATAAGTTTATATTAATGAACATTAAAAAACAGTAATCCCATCATATACTAGAAAGCTGCTCACAAAAAAAGCAAAATAAAAAAGAGAAACACATTGAGAATTAACCTATGAAATTTAGCAGTGGTTTAACTCTGCTCAATCTCTTTGCAGTGAACTACATACATTTTCACTGCTAGCTATGACATACAAAGAAATATGTATTACAAACATACAAACACAGCTAGATAGGTCTTGCAAAGCCACTTTTAGGTAAATTCCCCATAACCTGCCATATTGTCTCTTGAAAACTCGTAGTCATCAGGTTTCATCAGTTCCCTACTTACTCCTAGCAATAAACCACAAACAAGTTTGATTTGCCTGCTAAAAGTTAATGACAACATGGAGACATTTAGGCAAATGAAAATCCCATATCATCTTACAGGCCGTCATTTAAACTATTTGAAATCTTTATTTGAAGACTTAGGTCTGTGAAGCGGGATCACAGACATGAGGTTACCACAATATAGCACATAAGATACTGTAAAAGCAACATGGGAGAGAGTGAAACAGTAAACCAATGAAGGCTGTCTACTGAATTAATCAATATTCAGAATGCACAATGTGAAATAGCTCTCAGTGCCGTTTCTTCAGTTCTTTATTTGACCCTCAAACAACTTTTACTAGTTTTTAGGGGGGCAACTGACATTTATACCAAACTGAAAAGAGAAACATGTCTGTTCTTCCTCTGTTAGCAACCTGTTTGCAAGCTGCAATAGGAAACCATAGAACAGTTTCAGGACAGTAACTTAGAATAACAGAATCCTAACCAGAGCCAAAATGGAGCTAAAAATTACCCTATAAGGAGGTTTGCTTGCTTATTATTACTATGATACAATGCTCTGATAATGTGAACTGTGGACGTCCAGTAACAAAAACGGAGGACTGAATGCTGATCCACTGTTGCTTTTGCAGAACCAATTAAGATCAAGTTCTTAATTTCATTATCACTTTGAAAATTTTGCAAAACACAAAAATCTTTGAGATAAAGATGACTGGCTGCTCATGTAACAAAGGCCTGAGAATAAGGCCATTGCCAATAAGAATCACCTGGCACAGACACTGGAATAGCAGTCACTCCCTTCTCTTTCCGGAGATGGAAAGCAAGCAGTAGGGAAACCAGAAATTAAACTGCTTTCTCCTTTTCTGCCAGTCACCCCTTTTAATAGGAAAGTCCTGTGTTAAGAGTTTATGAAGAAATGAAAACAGTTCTAAAAATATCACCTTAAAGTTGCAAAGCACACTACAGACAAGAAACTCACAGAGAAATACTAGGTTATGATTCATACTAATTTTACACTGTAGCACTCAATTCTCAATTTTAATAACGCTTGAAAATCATTATGTTGCAATTCACTTCCTATTATGTCTTACTGCTTCAACAACTGAATAAAATACCTGCAAAGTTACCAATAAATTTAGTTGCTACCACCCAGAAAGTGTGATTTGTTTATGCTCTGAGATGCACACAGCCCGCACCCCATTTTTTTTTAAGCAAAGAATTCCTTGCTATCACAGGGACAAAACATAATCATTTTTATTTGGAAAATATATATCACACATGTTTAAGCTGGAGGGAAAATCTGCTTGCTTTATACCACTATATATCCTCACAAAAGAGAGGGAATCTGCACAGAGATTTTTGTTTCTGGTCCACATTAGAAGTTCCCAGGGATGCATTATTGGGCATGAAAACAATAAGCAGACAATATGCAGATCTCAGAGTTCAGCATTATTAATCCTCCAGATCTGTTGATCTTAAATTTATTTCAGATTACCACCCTTCATTTCAGTAAATTTACATGCAAGAAGTCTTTTCTTTTACTGGAAATTGTTTTGTGGAGTTATTGATGGTTGGGACTCATTGTGAGGAACATAAGGATGCTTTTTAATAAATGATGAATACAGCACAGACCTGTATTAATGGGACCTAAAGTACACAAGCCAAAACAAGTATGATTTATTCACACATTTCTACAATAAATTTGGAAAATATTGTTTCTAAATTCTCTAAGAACAGCATACATTACCATGCCATAATAAAATGTTCAACTAGTAAGGATTACAAACATTAAAGAATAAAAACCTCTTAAAATCCTTTCCTAAAAAGGAAATTCCTTCTAAAAGCCTTAAAAATGTCTTTGCTAGAGGTTGAATTTTCACATTAAAGCAAAGTCTTTTTTGATGATGTAACATTCCTTCCATTTAGCTAAAACATGCATGTCAAATGAATTTGTCTAGAATGCCAAGAATTCCCACATGTTTACTTCAGTTAATTTGCCTTCAGGTTAGACATCCTTCTTAACTATTCTAATAGATTTATGTAGATAAGCCAGAGAACTTTTAGGAGTTTCACAACATTTTTCCAAGAGACTGTATCGCCACAATCTCTCTCTGGGACTAGCATAACCTCTTGGTAAAGTAATCAACAATACAAATAATTCCACTGCATCCAAATTTTTTTTTTTTTTACCCTCCGAACAAGAGGTATTTTTCCTAGGTTAGATTTAAGGAAATTATTCATCCAAAATCTAAAGATCTCCTTTAAAGGAAAAAAAAAATATCCAACATATAGCTGTAAGCTATATCAGTGAATAGCCACCTGCCACTTTGATTTTTACTTATTCTTATTAATTAGATGTTTATAGCTTCAATATCATCACACACACTGATTTTTTAATAAAAATGAAAAAAATTTAGGTTAATTTTAAACAAAACTACCTTATAATACCAAGTTTGCCGTACATGCCACACATGGAACATGTCACACATACAGTGCATGTTGCACATAGGAAAAAAGGGTAGGATCACTTGAAATGCATGGAATTTTTTCAAACAAATTTATGAAAATTACTCCTATGTTTTAAGCAGATACCCCTGAATATAATCAATTCATAGTTAAGCAAAAACATTATGCCATAAGATTTTCATTACAGATTTTCCTAAGTAAACCTTTAAAACCTTTGAAGAAATGAGGACAGATTTCCACAAAAGTTGTTTGGTTTTGTGGGTTGTTTTATTTTTGTGTGTGTTTTGGGGTTTTTTTGTTTGGGCTTTTTTTTTAAATTAAAATATGAAACTGACTCAGGATATAAGCAGGGGTCACTGCAGCTCTAATCTAAATATAAAAGAACAGCTAGCCTTGTGCATACAGTGGTGTAATAGGTAAGGAGGCTGCAAGTTTCAGTTCCTCAGTCCTTTCCACTAATAACTCTACAGAAAAAAAATATAAAGGTTTTTGCATTTCTACTGAGGCGCAAAAGTTCTCACACAGAGGTGTGCATTTTATGTCATTTTGATTACCTAGCAGGACCAGCTACACCAAACAGTCCCATATCTATACATGTAATTTTAAATGAAGTTGCAGGTGCAGCAATCTGATCTGCCTGACTCCAAAGAATAGGTTCTGAAAGGATAATTATAAAGTCTCCATAGTGATTGAATCCTTGATATTTCTGTTCATTAGAATTTTGACTTTTCTACTTATTTTCTGTGATAACAGCAGTCCTGGAAGTGACTTTTAAATGCTATTTACATAGAACAGGTCTAGGCTAGTGGCATAAAAGGTGAAAGACTGCATCAAATCACCATGCAGACTTCTTTACAAGTGTCTCCAAACAAAACAAAAAAATATTCATGACACCAACTAGTTTCAGGAGTCCCATAACAGAGACAACTAGACCTAGAATTCAATATGAAATGCAAGATGGAAGGATCGTAATATCACAGTTGCTCAGACACCCGTATTAGGGATGATATTGTAACTAGATGGCATATTTCTCATCCCTTTTCCAAGCAATGCTAATTCTTAGAAAACAAATAAGTCCTACCTGTTGAAAGTCAAGATTTTTCAAAAGATAATTCTTTTTTACTTGTATATGTGAGAAAACCCCAACAAACCATTAGTTTGGTCCAACCAACCGTCCTCATAGACGTACAAGCAAAACCTACCTGTGAGATTAATCTGCAGTTTTGTTATGTCTTTAGCCATATTGAAACATTGTTTAGCTTTTTTATACTCATAGTAACACAAAAATGTATAGGCACACTCAAGATGGAACTGAACTGCTAAGTGCCAGCTTTCACCACCTGTGAACAAAGTTTCTGCTTCTGTCACTGCAAATTAAGAAAAAGAAAAGCTATTAGGATGCAGTCCAAGAGAATGATATTTTAAAAATACATTTAAAATACCAGGAGAGAAAGTCTGTTATGCTTAAAGCAGACCTGTTGTTCTTTACACCTCCACACATTTTTAAGTCCACAGTCAGTGTATAGAAGATATGCACTATTTAAAGCATGGGGACTTAGGACTCTTTAGGGGTTTTTTGCTTGTTTTTGTTTGTGTATGGGGATTTTGGGGTTTGGGTTTTTTTTAATAATTACTGATTTGCTGAGTGATTAAGATCATGATCTTCATCAGGAGAAAATACCTTCCTAAATAAATCTGAAATCTTTAGGAAGGAAGACTTGACATTTTTTCATCCAGCACAGAAGCTTTTATATTTCTTATATATTTAAATTCTATCTTCAAAATACAGTAAATGACAAAAGAATATTCTTGCATAGTAAAATACAGACCATTAAGTTGAAAACAATTTGTGTGAATTATTCTTAGATGGAAGTGGTTTTTTGCTTTGGGCTTTCTTTATTTTGCCAGAAAATATTTACATAATAAAGTTCTTTAAAAGCTCACAGAATCACAGTACCTAAAAAGACGGATAACCTAGACTAACATAGATGCTGTGTTACTTAATGGATGCTTAATTTTTCAAACACGCTTTATTAAGATTAGTAAAAAGTCTTACTATATGAAAAACTAATATTATCAAGGATTTTTTTAAACATTTTTCTGACTTTTGAATTTAGAGATTGGCAGTCAACTCTAGCCTGAACAGATTTTATTGTTTAAACCTCCTAGGCTTTTTTTTTTTGAGCACTTGTTAATCCCCAAAATCTTTCCATTAATATAGAAAGCTGTTAAATCTGAACATATTTTTACACAGCTTTTTTAACTCAGTAAATAAGAATTTGCATAGATAAATCCTGCCTAGTAACTTAACTTTTTTCAAAGTCTGAATTTAGAGATTTTGTTTAATGACAGCAAATTGGTAATTTAAAAATATTACTCCAATGGTTTTCAACTAAAGTAGTATAGAGAATACAGCAGGTTACAACTTTATCCTTAAAAAACACCTCAAGAGACTATAACTATTTAAAAGCAAAGTCTGTTCAATTTAATCCCTGCTTTTAACACAAAGCCTATTTCAAAAACATTACTTCAACACTGAGAAAGTTAACTGAATGCTAACACCTCATTTAACTGATGTATACTTTTCATTAAGAAATGATCTGAGGTTTTAATGCTTTTGTCCATATTTATCATTAAACACATTCTCTTTTTTTAAAAAGAGAATAAGGCCCAGAGGACCATAAAACATCTGCCTTTCTAACAAACGCTTTGGTTTTTGTAAAAAAAAAGTAAAAAAAAAAATTCAGTAAATGATTTGGGACATCTGCCATCTTTACCTGCTTTTCACACTCTATACATACACAATGCCACTCTGATGGCTTCCCAAAGGACAAAAATCCTATTTATATGAGGAAAAAAAAAATGGGGTTTTCTATGAGGTTGCACAAAAATTCAACTTTCCCACTGAATTATTTTGATTCAAAGAAAAAAAAAACAGGTTATAGTCTATAATCATACATTACTTCTTGATTTTCTATAGCTAACAAGTTTCAATGATCTGAATATAAAATTACTTGCGCTAAAACCACATATACTGCTATAACAAACTAAAGTGATACATTGAGAAGTGGTCTTACCACTCCCTATCTAAATATCATTTACTTACAGTACTAATTGCAAAACTTGGTAAGTTTAGCCATTTGAGCCTTCAAGGACCTTTGTTGAAAGTTTCACATCACTACTAGTATTGATGTAACTGCACAGAAGCACTAATGTTGCAAATTTAAGCCATTCCTCTGGCATCCCATACCATGTTTGGCACAGGGCCAAACGGATGGAAAACTGTGCTGAGCCCTGTTGGTTTTGCACAACAGCTGCTTCAGAACAGCAAAGAATCACTGCAGCTGTATTCTATTCAGGTGATGTTGACTTTACACCTGAGAACAATGTATTTTATATAGAAAAGATAATTTCTCCTGAATTTGATCACTTTTTCTCTAGTAAGACAAGGTTTTCTAGTTAAGGTGATACAGAACAAGCAAGGGGTCTTTTCAAGCCCTAATCAAAGACTATTTAAAAGGTTTGTTAAGTATTTACTTTAAGGAATATGAAGGTACTTGTTTGAAACACCAGATGGCTTCAATTAGAAAGTAAATAAACTGTTAGAGGCAGCAAAACCTGCCTGAAAAAACTCACTACATTTTCAAGTGTACTTTACACCATCTTCTCTGAAAACCATATCCAGGAGTCTCAAAACAGGTCACTGAAAACAGACATCTTAGTACTTATTTAGTATCCACGCGTATGCAGCAGCATCCTCTACACAGATCAGGGCTGCAGAAACTACTGTATCTCTACCCAGTATCACCTAGTCAATGAATTTTAATTTATGATTACTTCTCTTTCAGTTCTGTTCCAATTTTTTAGGTATTTTAGGTATTAGAAAAAGTAAATCACATAAATGTGCTACAAATTTCTCTATTACAGATTTTATCTACTTAACAGAACCCAGAAGTGTTTTCACGTACTCTGCATTCTCCAAAGTTAGCATAATAAAACTATACTGTCAAACAAGAATTGGAGTACCTGAATAGAACTGCAAAACCACTGGTATCTAAACATCTTTGACATTGAGCATCTCTGGAACACATACTCAGAACAACAAAAAAATTATCTAGAAATGAGCAGAAGACTACTTACAGTTTCTAAGCTTTTTAAAAAAATATTACAAACATATCTCCTTAGCCTTCCTTATCTGAATGAAGCACACCAGCACCACTTGTTTCATAATATAAAACTTATAGATATTTTTAGGTAAATATTTAGAAAATATACATTCTGGAAGTACTGTACAACCTAACACGCAAATATTCAAGCCTTACTACATTAAAACTAAGCAACAATAATTTTGTCTCAAAAAGCTTACCCCTAACCATCAAACTAAGCAAAATAACCTGCTCCAGAACAGTTAACCACCTCTATGCAACTTGGTTTTTAAAATTACTATGAGAAATAAGTGGGAGATTAGCTTTTATGACGTATCTTGGAAGTCACATTTTAAGGAATTTTTATTTTCGATACAAGCATTTAAACAGGCTAAACTTGTAAGACTAACTCCACTACACTGACAACACCCATTTTTTAAGTAAAACTCAATTTGCTATAATTTAATTTGGAAATTAAAAATGCAACTTAGATACCTGTGCAAGATAACTCTAGAATTTAGTTCAAAATTCTCTTATAAAGTATAAAAAATACAAAAAATCATAGTTTACATCAATTGTAACAAAACCCTTCCACTCCAGTGCTTTTAGTATCCAGCAAGAGCATTAAGTCAGCTGTTTCTTCACTGCAGAAGACCCAGTAAAATTCTGTGCTCAATTTCGTTACTATACTAACATCTTTGTTACCTATTTGGAAGTTCTTCAAGGACCAAAAACCACTTCACACTTTACAGATAATTTGTATGGCCTGAACCTACACATGGTTCAGATCAAAAAAGCTCCATTAAGGTGTGGTAGGAGAGGGGAGACTGGAGACTTGAAACTTTGGCATTTAAGATTGTCTTCTTTGTCAAAATAAAACATACATGACAATTCATCTCTAAATACAATAGAAAATTTCTTAAATGTAATTGGTTGGAAATTTCAGGTTTGTGAAGTTAAATGAAGAATCTTTAGCTAACTAAGTAGTGAGGGGCCAATGTACATAAAAGCTTGCCTCCTTTTTCCAGCTTTTTCAGTTGTTGTAGCAAAGGATATTAACAGTCTATATAAGGTTTGTTCCTCTTAGAAAAAATCCCAAGCAATATAATTACATTTGACATTTTAACTTTCTACATTATCCTTTTGTAAACATCAATATACATATTACATAATTTAGTTTCAACATTGTCTATTTTCTCTACATATAATGCAGAAAGGTAACAAATCTCAAAACTTAGGTGGGGATAGAGAAAACAGGAAAAAAGAAGTTTCTCTCTCCCATGAAGATACAGAAGAACGACGACACTCCATTTTCAAACCAAAATCAACTCAGTTAAATAAGGAGTGAAAACTGTACAGAATGGCTTCAAGTGAGCTTGTGATAAGTTAACAGTGCTAAGCACAGGGGAAGAAAACCTTTGACTACAATCAATTATTCCCATTTTCATCTTAGAGTCTGGAAAATAGCATGTGCCACACAAGTCCATGTCAATTTAAGTGACTTCTGTTCCCTCTCTACTCTCTGTAGTTATATAAGCATCTGATAAGCATCATGTTGCCAGAGTTGTGCCTACAAACTCCCCTCCCCCATATCTTACAACTGATGCTGTAGGCCAATAAATCAAGTAATTAGAAACATACCTTGTTTTATACAGGTCTGGGCAAGAGTAAATAGCTCAGGTGATCTCTCCTCTAACAACTGCTGGTGAATATTCACGTATCTTAGAGTCCACCAAGATAATGTCTGAAACAAAATACGGATACTTCACGTTAATAACAAGCATAGATCCTTTTTTAAAAAAGGAGAAAGATAAGCGGCTTTAAAATGTAGATTTCGTAATCTATTAGATTCTAATTCCTAAAAAATACAAACCCAACCAAAATAGTTGTTTTATACAAGAAGTGAGCACTAACCTATCATAAACATGAACATATTCAAGCAGCTCTACAATGCTCTAAGAGTCTGATGAGCTTTTCCACTGTTAATTTTTTAGCTGCTCTTTGAACCCTGCAAATCTTTAGGACCAAAATCTGGTAAGAAACTCTGAACAGAAGATAAAAGAAATACTTGTGTGTGCTTATTTTGGAGCAGCCACTTGCTACTTTGATTTCATACCTCCTAATTCTTGTAAGAGAAAGACAAAAAAAAGTGTTTCCTACTTAGATTCTTTCATGTCACATTCACGATTTTAATAGACAGCCATGATCGCACACTTCAGTAATCTTTCCAGGCTGAAGAGTCCTAGACTATTTAGTTACTTTTTGTATGGAAGCCATTCAGTTTTTCTCATCATCCAGTGTTGCCCTTCTATGCATTTTTTCCTGTTCTGTTTAATCTTTTTTTATTTCTTCAGATGGGGGTAGAAAGGAGACAGAGAGGTGGAAAAGGACCAGAACTGCTCATGAGCACACCTTACAATCACAATTGAGAGTATTAATGTTTGTACATGGAATTTCAGAAGGGCAAATACCTTACTGAACTAAGTAATCATTCTATAGCAGAGCTGAATCATAGCTCAGGAAATACGTTTTGTGTACACAGTTTTCTAAAATCAGGTAGGTTCCCCAGCATATCTTATCCCTCTCTAGCTGCACCAGGTGGAAATGTATGGAAAAGCTAATTGATACTCTAATATTCTACTCTCAAAATTACACTTAAGATTATCATCTGTGAACGTAGGGCATACCTCTACACATACTCTAATGATTACTAGTTATTCTGCTACTGTTAGCACACCAATCATTTTCTACGAACAGGTGTTTGAGTGCTTCGAGAGGCACCTATCTTCTGAACTTTTTATAAAAGTATGCTTACATCAGACCGACCTAAGGGCTGTACAGTATTCAAGCAAAAACATCTAAACCAATCACATGTAGTTGACTGTAATGTCCCTAGAAAGGAACCATCAAAAAGAATGGCAGCATCTATTTCAAAAAGCAATGAAAGATAGCTTTTGATATAAATCTCAACGAAGTAAAAGCACACAAACAACAGATTTTGCGAAAAAGGTAAAAATCCAAACATTTCATCACTTATTTAGAAACCTAAAGGCAATTTAAATAAGAAGTTTCAAATTACTTCAGTTTAGCTTTATATAATGAAGTATTCATTTTCCCAGACAAGTGAGTATCCAGCTTAATGATACAATTTCCTGAGGCCTGATGCTTGCCACTCCAAAATGTTAGAATCAGACAGAACATATTTATAAAGTTTCAGGTAAGCCAGCTGAGCTCTGTACAATATTCTATCAGCAATGTTAGTTTTCTGGGAGCCAAGTTAAGAATTTTTGAATGTTTTTTAAGCATTTAATCTTCCATGTGCAATAGCATTTTTGAATAAAACAGGGCTTTTATTGATGCTTTAGCTAATATATTTCAGAGCATTTTACCCTGTTTTAAATTTATTTGCACTAAACTTAAGAAGCAAAGGTATTAAGAGACTTCCTTTGAATCAAGCTGAAATGAGAAAGAATGGCAAGCTTTAATTGCTACACTGACCTGTTGATGAAAGTAGTTTTTATCAGTTGCTGCCTTTGAACTACTGCCCAAACTTGATGTAGCCACAAGTAACTGACCCTCCACTAGGTAGAAGGCAGCCCCCCATTATGTCAGTCTGAGAGGAGTCAGCAAGGGAATTCTCTATACCAGGTAGATTTTCTGCCTCCCTGACTGACCCAATTGCTGAAATTCAACAGCACTCGTCTGTGAATAACAGGGAAAACGATGGAAGAGCTTGGCTTCCAGAAATGCTGTACAGCCAACATCTCCCACACAGTTTAATTCATCACTCATACAAAGACCCAGCTGGGAACAGATATTGTCAGCCAAGCATAAAGAGGGACCATGTGGCATTTTGATCTCCAGCCAAATTCTGTTCAACTGGAATGCAATAAAGAGAAGTTGCTGCTCTTAAGTCTCCCAGTTCCAGAGAGTCCTGCTACCAACCAGCCTGCTGCTAAACTACAGAAGAGGTAGAGACAAAAACTCTCTTGAGAAGAGGTTCATCATATCTTCTTGTTTTTAATGTACAAGCACAACTGAAAATTAAGGTAGCTTCCACATGGATGCCTGCAGAAGAGATAGAGGACAGTGACAAACAAAAAGAGAGGACTTCCTTGGTGCCTAGAACTCATTCAGTAGATTCATACAGTAACAGTTAACAATATCCCAAAGCTTGTTAAAAAGGACATAGTAATGTATGCTGCATTACAGGGCATTCCTCCCACCCCCCCCTCAAATAATGTTCCAAAGTATGTGTCTTTTAAAAAAAGACACATTAAAAAAATTAAAAAATACATTTTCTAATTTTTCCAGTTAATGAAGGCATCTTTCTTCTCTTTTGGGGAAGACAGTGAGAAAATAGCTGATCTTTAAGAAAAACATACTTGCATTTGATTGTAAGCACTTTGTCTGAACTGTTTCTGAGAGAGAAAAACCTCAGAACTACAGAAAAAGAAAAGGAAGTTACACCGATTCAATGAGGTATGAAAAAAAGAAAGAGAGAACCAATTAATGAGTAGCTGGCAGTCACAATCGTCAGTCACATACTTCTTACCTGAAAAGATGCAAGTTTCTGTCTTGAATTCACAAGGATTATCCTGGCTATAAGCAGCAAAATAGGATGAGAAGTCAAAGTATAGACTGATTCACCATCTAGAACCAGCATCTTCAGAATAGCTGCATGCAGCATTTTTGGCTGAAAGAAGAATAAAAAAAATTACAAGTTTCAGGAAACATAAGTAAGTTTATAAACAAATCATGTGATACAGAATTAGAAAAAATAACTGTTCGTGTATTTAAGGAAAAAGTCTGCTCAACACATTTAAAAAATAAACAAATCATTGTCTCTTGGAGCCTCAACCTTTTACCAAGTCATGGTGAATTCTCCCTTGTTTCTTGCTGTCCAGATACACCATAACAACATGATCTGAAAGACTCTGATTTCCTCCTACCTGAAATGCAGATGTCCAGTCAACACTATCCCCAAACACATTCCAGTAATACAATCCCTCCCATGATCTAAGGAGAAAATCTTCTGATAAATCCTTGCCATTCAATTTGTAATCACAGAAATAAAATAATTTGTTAATTAAATTAATCCTACAGCACTCAAATACACTAGATATTCCTCCAGTGATGTCAATATGCGTTATCTTCCTCTTTCCCCAGAGGGCGCTGGAGTGGCATCAGGACAGCAATATTAAGAGTCATTCTTCCCCTTGTCCAATAAATAAGAACCTCTCTCTGCTTTGTATGCTTTTCTGTACGACGTTCCCTACAGTAATTCTTTTACTTAACGGGCTTGAGGTAGCTATCCAAGGAATCTGTCTCTCAGCAGTGACTGTCATGTGACAGTCACCTATTTTTCTCTCCCTTTTAATGCAATGAAAGCATTAAAGCAGTTTATCTTCAGACTTGGAGATGTCAGTTCATCGGTTTATTCCTGGCTCTCATATGGCAGGTTTCCTTTGCAAACTTAAAAAAGTAGGGCTTTTGTTTTCAGTTGGTATGAAAGGGGCAAGAAAAGGGAATGGAAGGGAAAGAGACAAAAGGTTACATGACAGCTTGCATTGAATTCACTTGCCTGAGAAAGATTCTTATTCAGTCTACACAACCAGGTTCAAAGTTATTTCAGTCACATTTCAGCTTTTTAAACTAAACGAATAATGTAATTCCTAAGTTATTTGAAACTCTTTTCAATACCTTTACCAACAGGTTACATTAAAGATAAAAGTTGTTAAGCCACATTATTTCCCTAGTTCACTTTTTAATGACCGGGTAATCTTTAAGGCTTTTTTTCTGATTTGCTTAGCTTCATTAATTCTTTACCTTGCATTAACATCGAAAATACTTTTACTTTTTAGACAATTACTTGGGACTTTAAATTATTTACTCAAGTGGAATTCTTGTATGACATCACTGGAGTAATTTCTATCCCAATGTAGAAAACAAAGTTTACAATAGTCTAACAAACCACTTGAGAATAAAGGAAAGAAACTGCCAAATGGAAGTATACCAGATCCCTCCCACCTCTAGTGATTCAGAAAGGAACAGCCTTACCAACATCTCTACTCTGATTTTGAAAGGGAAAGTCATCATTCAGTACTTCTAAAGATTCATTTTTAAAATCCACACACACATATAATAGAACACTTAATATTAACTTTCAGTTTAACTTAAACTTTTTTCCCCCGTCTGCTCCGTTTTGATTCTTTCTGTAACCAAAGTAGACAGTATTTAAAATACTCAGTGGGAAAGCAAAGAAGCTATAAGCTTTGTTATAGAACCATTTTCTAAAACAGCCTTGCTATGGTATAGTAATTTACACTTGTTTAAGCACCGTAGCAACCAATTAATCTCAAATTCACATTTCAAGTCCTTTCGCTGGAGAGCTCAGTCCAGCTAATATAACATTACAAGGAATGTAACAAGGGAGGGAGAAGAGAGAGATGATGACATGTCATAGCCTTGACAATAAGCCAACAAGTCTCAGAGCCAAAGAACTCCTGTCTTCTGTTTTAACAAATCCATCTTCTTTTCCAGGAAGCAAATCACATACAGGAAAGCAGATATCTTTTTCTTTTTACTGAGAAAGCCTAAACCAACATTCATTCTTCTAATTTCTGCTCTAAGACTGCATTGTCAGTGCAGAATTCTAACAACAGAATTTACTGCCCTAAGGTAGTCTTTAAGATGAGAGAACAGCTACATATAAATGAGGTAGATATTTAAGCTTTTACAGTTTCAAGGGCTGAAAAGTGAGCAATCAAGTCCACAAAAATCCCTAAAACACTGGCCAAGAGTAAAAAGACATTTTGAGCTGGTCTTCTTGTGTTTAAACACTTAAATATTAAAAGTGTCAAACCCATCTCATATAGCTATAAAATTTCACATATCTCAAAATAGCCACAACCCAAGACTTGCTAACACAATGTTCTTGACCTAGTAAACCTGGGTTAGAGTGTTGAGTCTTTCCATTCTTCACCAGACTTGCCATCAAAACGTGTAATCATTTTATTAAGGAATAATTTTCTTAAAGCACAGAAACATATACTAGACAATTACTATATGCACATACGCTGCAAAATCTCTGAGGTAATCATCCAATTTCTGTTGGACATGCAGGTGGTTCTGTTCAACCACCTCTGGACTAAATACAGATAAATGAAGCTCAATTCACTCTAAATGCACGTTTTAATCTCTGAAACACAGCTGGTTATGTATTCAACTTCCAAACTTAACAGCTACTGTTAAATAACTACTACTAAAGCCCTAAATCAACTGCAAGCTAGACAGTACTCTTGGCTATTTCATGGTATTTCAAAAGTATTTCCCAGCACAACTGTTATAACTGGAGTAATGATGATAATAATCAGAAAAAAACTTCTGCCATTCACATTCAATAGCTCTGAGAATAGAGTGTATGAGAATTTTAGTTTAGAGACTTCATGTTCTTTTCTTGCTAACAATTATGATTAGAGGCAACACGAGCATTTGGTATGCTTTTATTTTTGTATAAGGGACTGCTCCGAACTGGCCTTCCTAACATTATATCAGTTCTTTCTCAATCTTGCGGATCCTTTCCCTAAATATTAAAAAGGTAAGTGGAGACAGAGGTAGAAAAAGCCAGACTAAAGGCTTGGGAAGAATTAAAAAATGGAGAGGAGTGGAAAGAAACAAGCTATCAAATAAGGAACCTGTATGTGGCTACTAAGCCTTATATACTGGGCTTCTCAGGTTTTAAACAGTACAAAGACTACTGCACAACAATTTGTCATTTGTCAAAGCTAAGCTGATACATCTTCCAGAATAATGGCGGATATACTAAGGTTACCAGCCAAAGATTTGGTCCTCTGGAACAGAATGCACTCTTTACTCTAGACTTTAGGGGATGGAAAAATTGGTTTTGTTTGTAACTGCTTCTCTCTTCAGCTTTCTGCAAAGGACGTAAGATTACAGTGGAGGCTGTCTCCAGTTTCATGATCCAAGCCAGCAACAGGTAACCCATGCAGAGCTGAGCTGCGGACTGAAGATAATAAAGGTGAGCTAGCATAAGCAAGACTTCACTGAGAGTGCTACATACAGAAGTACTTGGTTATGAATGCTCTTATTCACATTCCCTATGAGGGTAACTTTGCTTCATTTTTAAGGGAATATTTTCCAAGTGGCTGTATTAAGAAACTCCCTTCTTTTCTATATTCATAGCAAGGGAATGTAGGGCAAGACTGTAGGATAGTTTAGCAGATTATCTCTGCTTACAAGACTCTGACTCCACACTTAACCTTTATCATCCCCCCTTATATTCCCCACAAGTGAGAGAAATTTACCAAATCTTTAAAGCCTGTATCGTGCTGGTCACTGGTATTCAAACAGCACATCAATCAGGCTAAAATTCAACTCCTTCTTTCTGGCTAGTTTATGCTAATGGAAGCCAAGCACCATTCCAAAAGAGGAATTTCCAATAGATTGAATTAACAAGGCTAAGGAATCATATCAGATTTCAAATAGTATACTATATAGTACATTGGTGTTTTTCACATGAATTATCAACATGGCTATTGGTATCAATAGAAGTGTGGTAATAGATCAGTCTCTTTCAGCAAAAGGATCAAATAATGCAAAAAAGCAGCAGTAATACAAGTATAAGGAAAAAGAGTTATTCAAACGCATTCCAAAACTCAGTATTTGGAATCAGCCTGGAAGTTACAAAAAAGCCAGCAGGAGCTGCTGATACATGTATTTGGAGGATTCCTACTAGTTATTTACATGTATTATCAATTAACACATTGGGATCTTCTTCCGGATGGAGCTTCTCACTGTTACCAAATATATCCTATTTGTGAATATGAATTCAGACAACAAACAATTAAAGCAGCTTGTCCTCACAACATTCTTACAGTCATTGGTGGTCTTAATTAGTCCTACAACACAGTTTTGTCCAGTTCATCTACTGAAAATACTAAACTAAATTGTATGAGCCACTCCTCAGAAACTCTCAAATTAAGGCAGGATAAATATGCTCCAACCTCAACAGTTCTGTACCTTTTATGCCCTTACATGCAGACAGACAGCAACAGTTCTTTAAGACACAAGGAGCCTATTACTATAGGCCACTTATTACAAGCACTTAGCTCAATAAAAATGTTTTAGTCTAATACCAGCAAGTTCAAAGCCAGAACTGCTAATCCATTTTAACTGAAATCTAGTACTTTTTAAAATCTTCCTTTAACACAATCCACTTATTAAAAAAACTCAAGATAGTATCAGTCAGACTATTTAATTGGTGTGGTAAAGTCTCAAAGTTATTTTAGAAAACCAAAAGACACCTAGTAACTACAACGCTAGCTGGTTTTCTGTTTAGAAATTACTGAATTACTTTTGTGTGTGGACTCAAAAGAGAAAAGCACAAGCCAGTTCTGCACAACATAAAAAGAAATCCTAATAGAGTACATGAATGTAACCGTAATTTACAGAGAAGGCTGGAATCAATTTGGGGGATGGGAAATAATGTACACATACTCATGAATATTGTTCATGGAAGACATCCAAGAGGCCCCTACCAGCAACTCATCTAAAAGAGGCTATTTTATTTGTTCTTCACTGAAATTAAAAGATAGTCTCATGCAGTCTTAATGCACTCATAAGAAATTAATGATGCATTCAGAAGTTATCTGGGAGCAGAAATGAAACTACACCACTGACCTAGAGGCGAAACTTTCAAAGGATAAAAATGGCAGCAGTTATATGGCCTGAAAGCATAAAGTTAAGACTAATCCAATAAAGTGTTCTGAAAATAAGAACAACAGTTTTAAAAACATTTCTGAAATAAATGAGACATTGTAAGGCTGAAAATTAGTGATATTGCTTAGAGCAGGCTAAAAGAAACATGAAGACATAATTTTTTAACCTCAATATGGGAAAAAGATCAT
This sequence comes from Gavia stellata, assembly GCF_030936135.1. Taxonomy (NCBI): domain Eukaryota; kingdom Metazoa; phylum Chordata; class Aves; order Gaviiformes; family Gaviidae; genus Gavia; species Gavia stellata. The sequence continues at coordinate 21,309,686 of NC_082595.1, forward strand.
TTTGGTCTGAAAACCTGAAAAACAGAAGGTCTATTTAAAATAGGATTGTATCAGTCTTGATGACAGAATAGGGAAGACTACAACAGATGGAGAAAATTAGAGCTATATTTTTAACCCACTTTTTCTGAATATCTGTGTATGCAAGAGAGGAAAGCTGGATTAATGGAAGCACAAAAATGTCAGTTTATCGAGACGTTCATTGTTACGGAATGTTTATATACTAAGAATCCTTGGAAAGAAAAGTAAGTACATAAAGATAATTCAAAACATACAAAAGCTTCTGAATGAAGATGTTTAATAAAGAAGAGAACTGAATATTATATTTTAGCACATAAGTGTTTAGTGCTTTTGGAAAAAACCCTCACTAACATTTCAGAAGAAGATAATATAGACAGCAGTAATATAAATAAAGGTAAACTTCTGTCTGAATACATAAATAGCTAAACCTTGCAGCAATATCAAACTCTGATGCAGTACTCATTAGAAATCAAGTACACTCAAGTCTGTTTTCCTTTGTAATCTCTTGCCAGTTCAGTTTCTGGAATATCACCTCTGCATAAGCAAACATCTTTTAATGCATTACATTCACAGCCACAGCTGATACATAACAAAAACTAAACAGGAGATGTGTATTTCCTTATTCAACAGACAATTAGTATCTCATTCTTCCATTAAGACAGACAATAAATGGGACGGTTAATAGGAATTATGAGCACTGTGTTTTACAGGCCTGTGAACTCTGTCAGTGACAGCAATTCCATGACTATCATCTTGAGCTGCAGCCTCTGTGTTAGACTGCAGCCTGAGCATATACACTAACACAGAATATTAGACTTCTTCACTAAACAGTACCCACAGATCATAAGAATATTTTAATACTATAACCTTAAAGATTATAAACAAATTATAAGGAGAATGGAAGAAATTAGTTTGTATTTCTTATTTTTTTTATTATATATAAAGGCAAATTGAACTTTTCCCTCAGAAATAGCATACTTTAAAATTTCTGCTAACTCATTTCACACCCTATAAGGTTTAGTATACTTGGTTTCCACTGTGACTTATTTAGTCATCAGAAGATGAGATTTGAATTTCTAGTATCAAAAATCAAGCAAAAAATAAGCCTATATTCACACCATGCCAGCTGTAAAAGATAAACCAAACTGATGAACATCTATTTAAAAAAGGGGAAAGATATTTTATCTGAATTAGTTATTTAGAAATACAACCTTGCAAACAAACCTGGGGTAGGACTTTATGAATTATGGAATTCTTGCAAAAACATGCCACAATATTGCAACACAGATCCGATGGTTTTACATGAAACTTTTCACACACTCAAACTTTCCCTCATTCCACAGTTCACAGCATTTACATTGCTCATGGTTCATACCTTATTTACAGTGGAATTTTGAATTTAAACCCATGTGTAGATTTAGCTTTAGCAGAGACTAGTGATATGTTCTTCCCTGACATGCTGCAGTAATCAGTATTTTACCGTAACTTTAATTCGAAAAGAAAAATTAACGCTCAAGAAGCTGTGCTAAACCACAGGTGCCGGAGTCACGAGATGGAGCATGGTACTGCCATGAGAAACAATATATGCATCTCACTAAAAAGAAATTATGGTGTTGATTAGTTATTTACATAAAAACATGGTGAATTATATAAAACTGACAGTCCTCAGTTTCATACCCTACATTCCCCTCCTCTACCAAAAGTTCTATTTGAGTTAGCATTTTTGTACTAATACTACTACAATTCACTCAGCATCATCCATGAGCCTAACAGGATACTAAGCATCCAAATCTACTGTTCTCTTAGTATCTGCCATGTATTCTACTACTCGCAAGATATGCAGCTTCTACCTTATCCTAAGGAGGGAAAATTTCTAAGCCATTTATAAATACCTTTCTTTGATCCAGCTAAGAACACATCCCAAAATAAATAAAGTTTATTGACTGCAAATGCCCTTCGAGTAAATGCTCCCATATAACAAACATATCTTCCCCATCCAAAACCAAATCTCCAGCAGGAAATCTCTACTTAAGAGAAACACAGTAACTACTTTTAGGACACTGGGTACAAAACTGATACAGCTGAAGACGCTTGCAATAGCAGCCAGTAGGATCAAGGATCAAGGCAATTCATTCTAGCACTGCGCCTCATAAATGTGCCTTCTCTGACACATTTGTGTTACGGTCATTTGTGAAAAGCAGTGGCGATAAAAGGACAGCTTATTAAAATCCAAGTATACCTCACAGAATTTCTGTAACAATGCAGGTGGCAAAAAGTCCTGAAGCTTCAAATGAACAGGAGGCCCAGTCCAATTGCTTTGAACGAAGAGCTGCAAACTGCCCACACCAAGTAGAAACATCAGCTTCTGCCTGTAATATAGAAAAGCAATTAGCAACATATTACAGTTTTAATTAAGGCCACAAGATCTGATTAATTCTTGTACTAATTCAAAACCCTCAGCCTTAAAAGAAAATAACCATTCTTTTGTTAGGAAAATACAATTAATGTAGTATTCAAGAAAGCACATAGGGAACTAAAAGGCTTGGGAATATGTTTGTTTATAATGGTTGTAATTAATAACAAGCATTTTGGAAGCAGAGTTAGTTCATATGCTGCAAAATTTAAGGCTGTATCTAACTATCAGAGATCAGAAGGAGATCAGCATAGGATGCAGATTATCCCCTATTTACCTATTGCACACTTGTTATATTTTCTTCTGGTACATTTAATCCTCAGCATTTACAGTGAAAAGATATTGCATTAACGTGTTCCAAAACAGCATGTTTATTTTTGGTTTGACATAGCTGATTATTTTCACTCCCTCTGATAATAAAACAATTAAATGAACAACAAAAAAGTTCAAAACTATCACCTCCAAGTTGGTTCAGATACTTTGGCAGCAAATGTTATCTCATTCAATCATGCTTTTGAATTTAAATCATGGTATTGTATTTAAAGACAGAATTATGAGACTTTGTTTCATTCCTGGAACTAAGTATGGTAACATTTTCCTTATTTACAAGGCTAAGCTCATCTATCATCATTATGATATTATTTCTTTATGCATCTACAGTAACAAATAATCTATGTGGTCTGCAGAAGGCAGGGCACAATCCCTCAAAATTTAATGGTCGATTTAACAGGTGTAGACTTTTAGGAGATTTACACAAACTTCTGGTTTATTTTATGGTTCCTTAATGACTTAGAAACTTACTGTGTTATAATAAGTCATGTGCCAACAAAGGCATTGTCACATATATAACATGCCTCCTGCCTACAAAAAGTTAACATTTTAATTGTGCTGTTTTGATATAAAAATTGGTATGTTAAGGAACGTAACTGAATTGGAAAAAACTAGTTTTGTTGGTGTTTTTTTTCCTTCTGTAAAACAGGGACTTAAAGATGCAAAAGTCCTCCAAATGGAAACAAAAGGATAAAGTGTTATACAACCCCTAAAAAAAAGTCAAATAGAAAAGCCACACACAAACAAGCAGCTGGTGGGCACGAATGTGACAAAAGATGTAGAACAATGAGAAAGTAAGGGTGGGGAACACTTGATGGAAAAAAAAAACAGAAAAAATGAACAGACCTATCAGGAGAGTTAGGCAACAAGGACTGGTATAAAGAGTTCTTGTCAAACAAGACAACATAACATTTACTGGTATCATTATTCAGCCAGTAACTATCTACCAGCAAATGTTATTTGAATACGTATCTAAGCTTACCATTAAACTTCCAAACAAATCAAGAACACAAAGCACTAATAATTGCTGTATACTAAATTGTTACCATTACACACAAAACAACCACACAGACATACATTTTGTAATTTATTCTCCCATGATAAATTATGCTTCAAAGCTTCTGAATGGAAAGGTAACATACAGAATAATCAACCTGCACTGTGAATTGACAGATGCATTTCAGTCTTTCAAAAACTAATTTTCATTATTTTATCATTTACATTATTATTTCTACTAATAATTTTCTATTTCTTTATTTTAACATTACTGACATCCATCTATCTGGCAGGCAAACTTGCTTGAAGTCTTGACACAGTTATATCCATGCAGAAGACCTCTGAAACAACTGATAACCAATTCCATTACTTCGGCTGGGATACTGTCTTTCCACTGGCTAATTTGTCATCACCTATTGGTTGTTTTTTTTTCCCCATTTTCAGATCCATGACCAACTTCCAATCTCCTTATCACTCATTCTGTATCAGAAACTCAATTCCAAGCTCTAATCCCTGCAAATGCTAGCCTCCCTTGCCTATCCACTATTTTTTTTTTTTCAAGAAAAAATGTCATTCTGTCTCCCTGACTGCCCTTCACACTTACAATACAGACCTGCAAATGGTCATCTCCTAAAGGCTGCCTGAAAACTGCTGTTCTGTACTGCCTGAAAAGCAACAGCTGCAAGTATCTCACTTACTATGGTGACGTACATAGTTTAATTTATTTCTTATATTTCCTTAGACGTATGTCTGTATCCATCCATCTTGTTCTTCCTTTCTTTATGTGAATGGGGGTTTTGCTGCCCTTTTTTTTTTAAACACTGTTTACACCAAGTCCAGTAGGATTGTGATCCATGATATAAAAATCAGATGCTTATATAAATTCCACTGTAATATTCATACTGCTATACGTAATCTTGCTCAAATTCAAAATAAAAGAATAGAGCATTTGTATTTGAAAAAATAATGGATTTGCACATAATACTAGAATTTACAAACAAAATGTAAGAGTGAGAAAATACTCAACAGCCAGGCTATGCTTAAGATGCGATTAGGTAACATGTTTTGGGAGTGTTTCCCTTCTTTTTAGTGAAGTCAGAAACTACAGAAGAGAATTCAAAGCAAAATTAGACACTGGATAGTTTTGGGTTTTTTTCAATTCATATGCATCAAAGCAAGCTGCATAAACAGCAAGAATTTTTTCATTTTTGTTTTTGAAGATATATATTGCACACCAGTTAACCAATCATCAGATGCCCCAAGAGAAATACCATTCAGTGTTCAAGTTGGAAAATCGTAACAAGCTTTATTTTATGGATTTGTTTGTTTTGGTAAGTTTGGTATTCATTTATATGTTGAATAAGGTAAAAGTAGTAAACACATGGTCAATAAAAACAAGTGTTAGTGCTCATTTCCTTGTTCCTTTAGGATTTGGAATCAAACATAATAAGAGACCTTCAAGCTCTTTTGAAACAAGCCCTCTGAAAATATTCTACCTTTTTGTTGTGTCCTGCACACTATTTCCTTCCAGTCTTTAGAATCAAACTGTATGTCAGGCAATGAATGCAATTCCTTCACATGGAGCTCAGGAAAAAATAAAAAGGCATTCCCCCTCTACATGCTTAACACATATACTATTGCTTCATCTTCTACAATTTGCTGATTTAAAACACAGCTATGAAGCTACGTTTTCTGTAGAACATAACTGTTACCCACTGAAGTGAGCAGCACTAGCAGGAAAAAAGTGAACAAACTCCTATTCAATAAATTTATTGTAAGGAATGCTTTGAGACTTCATTTTTACGCCATAAAGCTTAAAAGCACCATAGTGAAAAAATGTCTGGGGCAGGGAAAAGAGGGAAGCAGTTAAAGTGATAGCAAATGTTGCCACAAATTTTAAAATACTGTTAAATATTTTCCTTACAGAACCATAGATCTGAAAGTGGAAAAAGTTACAGGCTATGTCCAAAGAATTTATTAGCTAGATCCAAATTTTGAGCTGTTTTGTCCTCATGCTGCTCAGCTTTAGCTTCAGAAAAAGAACTCCTTAAGAGTTCTTTATAATACTGTTCTTTTAACAGTATTATAAAACCCTACTTTGTACTATGTTTACATTGTGCTAAAAGAAGATTAACATTATCCAACTTTCTGTTTCCGATTGAATTCAACTCCCATTGCGTTTTTTAATCTCCAGAATTACAATTTTCAGTTCAAGAAAAAAAAAAGCACATATTTGAACTAAGCCCATCTACCAAAAGTCACAAGAAAACCACTGTCTTCCTGGATTTTCAGAGCTAGAACTTAGAGGTTTGCTGCATTTCTTTTGAATCACTCAGCAGAAAAAGAAAATTACATTTTCGCCATAAAAAAGGTAAACAAAAACATTTTCACCACAGGCAATGGAAAGTCAGAGTGCAAATGTTAAATTAATTCCTTCCATAAGGCAATCACAGGGCATAGGGCCTGCAGGTAGGAAAGATAACTATTTAGCACATTTTAACCTAGAAAGGTATTGGAGACAAACAAACATGGTACAGATTTAAATGCTATACGCAGTGCCTACCTAAAACAGGAAATGATCTGTCTTTCAGTAAAATTTCTATTAAGATAAAGTCACAAGTTACTTCCTTCAGCACTAATATCGTTCAAAGCTTCTTATATTATTACTAATAGAGCTTGAAAAATTCACTTGACTGCTACAAGCAAAAAATGCTTCTAGCAGACACTGATACATTTTGAAGACTACACGCTTTTATTTTGAATAAAACGCCAGGCTGTAATTTTGGGCAGAAAACCCTCTGTCTGCTTCTGAAAGGCTAAATATTGCAGATCTGCCTATGTATCTTCTGGCAAGGGGGCTTCTAATGTTGCCTAGATTTGCAGAGGGAACAAGAAAAACCTCCAAGACTGAAGAGCTGGAGCATGAGCACCTGAGGAACAAACTACTTTGCTGTCTGCAGTAGAAGAGCAGCAGCAGAGTCCTGTAAATGGCATACAGGCCAATAAAAACTCATAGGTGGAACAGAAGAAGAGGGCACATCACCATGACAGTATATATAAAGTATTACTGAGTGCATGATATAGATTATGATTATCTTTGAGAAGCTGAATGGTTCATAAAGGCAGCAACACATATTTCAAGCAGCAACACATATTTCAAGCAATGATTAAGATCAGGATTGGGTCTGTTTCAAGTCCTGACCAATCTTTCTTTCCTTGACGCATTATTCAGAATAAAGTATTGCAAGATGACAGAATCTAGCAATATCGAAAAATTTCTCTAGATTATGTCACCATCTGAACTCCAGCTAATATTTAAGAGCAACAGCACAACAAAGTAAGAAAGAAAAAAAAAAGGAAAGAAACCAGCTAGAGATAAAAAAGCATGGGAACAACCTCTGAACACTCCAACTCAGAAAACAGGAGCGCATCATATTGTGTACCACACTAGAAAATAAGCTTTTGACACACTATGATCACTAACAAATTTCAGTTCAATATTTCAGAGGTGCCAACTTATTTGTTTCTCTCTGGTATTTTAGCAAAAACTCTTGTTTCCATGTCTGTCGTCCCAAAACACAGGCACATGTACTCAGCCACACTTATTGGCAATACATTACCTTCCTCTTACTTTCTTTTTACCTTTATCTTCTCTTACTTTTGCTCTTATTTCGGCAAAACTTTTTTGCACCCTCACCTTTTAAAATAAACAAATATATATACACACACACATATACATTTTCTGCTTTACTATCCCTAGTGTGATAGATTTCAGTCTGTTCGTTAGTTATGTATCAAACTGTAAACACTGAAAAGCCAGACTCATTAACAGCAAGAATTAGCATATGCAGTACAATTAGAAAGAATCTATCAGAGAAAGTCTTGAAGAAAATAATTAATCAATAAATAACATCCATTAGTAATACCTTCCTCATTTTACATTGAGAAGAGTAGAACAACCTTACTATAAAACAGAAATATAAGTATTGCTTGGACAGCAACATTACGTGGTACTTCAAGTAGTCACATAAACGTGATGCAACGTTTCAGAGAGAAAACTGTTAAATGGAAACATGAATTTACATTTGATGGCTTCTTTATACCAGCACCTTCAGAGGTAATCACTGTAAATAAAGATAGTGTTTTCAACAAACCATCATGTCACAATAGTATCCAGTGAAAGAAACAATGATAATGAATAGATGCCCCAGGGGAGTGGGAGGAACAACCCAAGAAAACTGTTTTCTCTTTTTCTCTCAGAACAAGAATTTTGGAGGCCTTATGCCACATACTATAAAATAAAAAAACGCCTTTTGTAAAAATCAAACATGGCCTCTATTAGTCTTCATATAATAAATAATTATTTCCACCTTTCCATGTTATCAACTTCTGCAGAACAGTCCAGGTATGCTAGAATCTGTTTCTCCAAGTAACTGTCAATATTCTCTTCTGTCACAGAAGATGCACTGAAAACATTCCGGATGGCTGAATTTGAAAATATTGCCTCGTATTTCCCATCAAAAAGCAACTGCAATAATGATCCGCTTTCTGAAGAAAAAAAAAAGAAAAGAAAAAAGGAAAAAAGAGAAAAAAATAAATCAGTGTCAACTTTGAAACAACTTTGTCTTACAAGAGCTATTCAATTCAAGACATACACCGCTTCCCTTTCACAGAATGCATGTTCATTTACGTTGCAGGAAAAGTGCAGTTGCATTTAAACAGCAGTAGCAGACGTCACTTTATTAAAAAGAAATTTTACAGAACTCATATTAATGTTCCAGTGAAATACAAACTGCCAGATGAATGTAAATCACAAACTTGTGCTGAAATTTCAGGGGAAATACAAGGATGGCCTTTCAAGTATGTACACTACAGTTATTGAAGACAACTTCAATTATTACAAGAGGGTTTTCATCCTCCAAAAAATTTTACATGAGTGTGTAACAGTAAAATCCTATAGATCAGACAATAATTTCACAGACTAGAGAACCCTCTTAGGGAAAACACGACAAATAAAAATGGTTCACTACTTGCAAGAGTTCAGTGAATAAATTCTCATATAAAGCTGTAGAAACTACTCAGTCCTTCCTTTAAATGCTTAGAATATTCACAAAGACTGGGCAACATGATTTTATCTTTCTAAAATAATTATTTTCCTATTGTAAGTTTACTATCTCAATGAGAAGTCTGCATATGGAGTCAGATTCTTAGGAGTAACTACTAAGGTGGATTTGGATCCATGGTTCTCCACTGAAGCCTTTCAAGACAAATGAAGTCATGAAGCACTGTACAATTAATTCCTAAGAAGCTTTGTTCACAGAAGGTATCTTCCCTTTTTTCTTCAGATATGCTACAGTGCAATCAATCCAACAGCTGTTAGAACAACTTCACTAGAACAACTATTCTTGAGCAAAATCACTGTCTACACTGCAGCTGTGGCTGTAACTCACATAGATGTACCAACCAGTTTTAAACTAGCTGATGCAGATACTGTTAATGGTGCAGCTGAGGAAATGCAGAGGTCTGCATAGAATAGGTGCCTTAATATTAATCTGTGATTCCAGCTGGGGATTGCAGCTCCCATGTACTCGTTAGCCAATTTAATGCTAGCACAGGTATAGATCCACAAAAGCAACATCTGACCAGCCCCAAGCTCATCCAGCTAGAAAAAGTATTCTAAATCTCAGACATATGGTAAGACCAAGCGCAGAACCAATTTCAACAGCAGCAATGGATGACTTGGTAAGAATGGGTGATAGATACACATTCATTCTAATCAATCTGGGCCAGGCTGTCAACCACAATTTACTTTTGTTCTTTACAACAATCACAGAATCACAGAATCACTAAGGTTGGAAAAGAGCTGTAAGATCATCAAGTCCAACCAAAAAAAAAAAAAAAAAACCCCAAAAACAAAAAAACAAACAAAAAAAAAACAAAAAACCCACACCACACAACAACAACAAACCAAAAACCAACCCACCCAACACCACACAGCTCCATGCCCATCAAGTAACAGATTATGTAACAGATCATTTGTGCTAGATGATTTAACAATTTAAGCTGTACCTGGAAAGGCATATGCAAAAGAATAGTAATGGCTCTGCAGCCATGCTGACATCATACTCTCACAGAGAACAGATGTAATGAGAAACTTTTTCCAGTCTATCCTTTGGGGAGACTTCCTTTCACCAGATGACAACTTCTTTATATTGCATTATAGTTGCCCAGAGAGGCAATGCTGTAGCTTGTAGAATAACTATTGGCTGTGAGGACACTAATGAAGAATATTGAGGTTTTCTCTTTCTGGTAACTCTGTAACATAACTGTGAGCACATAAAATCTGCTTTTGATTCTGTGTTTGGCTTCTTTAAGACACCATACAAATTCAAGGACACAGTCTTTAAATTTAGTTTCAGGATCATCAACAGGAAGGGCCCATGTAAGTGACGACTAAGAATGATCACAAATCCCACCATTTGCTATCTCTACCACAAGATACCTTTCTTCAACAACAGTCTTCCCCACATCTTACAGCAGCACACTACTTAAGTAAAACCAAACCAAAACTAAAACAAAACAAAACACACCACAAACAGCATACACAACTCTCAGTGAAATGATAAGACAGATCTCACAGATGTCAGTCACATCACCTAACATTCCTAGACAGTACAATGATTAAGGTTAAATAAGAAGTAACATAATGAAATAGAGCTGACTAGCTCATTAAGTGCTTGGGTAAGGATAAATGAGTCTTTCAATATGCTACAACCTCTAAATGTTTTAAACAGCATGGCACATGACTTGAGTGCAACTGTATTTCTAGCCTGTCTGAAATATGGAAGTACCTTTTCATAAGAAATGTTACATTTTAAAAGCCGCTGCATTCCCCGGCAGGAAAGCTGGGTCAGTAACAACCTAATCAAGTCCCCTCAAGAGACTACTTTCCGTTGTTCCCTCAAGTAACCGCGACTGAATAACTAATAAAATATAGAACAGGTAGTTCATGCCAGACTTTCTCGCCTCATGTTTTCTACAAGAGCAACTTTCACATCACTGCCAAATTCAAACAGACAGGCAGTCCTTCACTCGTGGGTCACGAGGCAGTCGAAGGAAGCACCGTGATTAAAAGCCTCCAGAGTGCCGAGGTGAAGTGGGCGGCGGGGCGTCTGCCGGCCGCCCGGCGCAGGGCAGCGACTGCTGCAGCCGCAGCCTCTCCACCTGAAGCCCAGTCGGACCGGCAGGTAGCGGCCGAGAAACTGAGAGCCCCGGCACGGCGGCCGCACCTCTCGCCTCAGCCGGGCCGGCAGTGCCGCTCGCGCTCCTCCAGGCTGACGAGCCCCACGGGCCTCCCGCGCCGCGCGGCGCCGGCAGGAACGCCCCGGAGCCCGGCAAGGGGCAGAAAGGGCGGGAGGGGGGGACACGACCGCCCCCGGAGGGGGCACGGGTGGAGGGAGCCGCCAGCCGCGGCCCCGGCTCGGCCTAGGGCTGGCGGAGACATTACTGGCTCCGGATACCCACAACAACGGCCGGGCACCTTCCCCAGGCCGGGCCGGGACCTCCTCTCACCTGCCGCCGCGACTTCGCCCTGCTTCCACTCCAGGGACTCCGCCGCGCTAAGGAAGCCCCTCAGCAGGGCGCGCTCCAGGGCCAGCATGGCCCCGCTACCCCCGCTCCGCTCCCCACCACTGCCGCCTCGCTCGCTCGCCCGCCGCTCGCGACCCCTGCGCTGACAGGCGCTGCCGGCGTCCCCTCAACCCATGTGCAGGAACCGGCCGCAGGCAGCCGCCATGACTCCGTCGCCGAGCACGCCGGGAAGACGCGGCACGGCGCAGGCGCGGCAGCAGCCCGACTGCACAGCCCCGCGCGCGCGCGCCCCTACCAGAGCGGGGCCGGCGGGAGGGGGCGCGTGCGCGCCGCGGAGGCGGGGGGAGCTGGAACGAGGGTGAGGGAGCGCGCCTCCGGCGTAGCCGGAAGCCGCGTGCCTCAGCACGAGACCCACGTGCGCAGGGCGGGGGATGGGGCGGGGTGTGTGCGTGGGAGCTCTCCGCCCCGCCCCCGCCAGGTGCCGCGACTTCGCGGGGTCGTTGCCGGCAGCGGCGCGGCGGGAGGCGGGGCGGGGCGGGCCGGGCCGGGGTGTTTCCCTGCCCCCGCGGGAGCTGACGCTGACCCCGAAGCAATAGCTTGTGAGGCAGGCGTGCGCAAGCGTAGGCACGCGTACGTGTCCGTACGTACATGGCCTTTGCCTGTGCGTTTCCGTGTGGAGAAGCCTCTGTGAGATCCCCGCGGGAGGGCAGGTGCTGGCTGAGGCGCCCCGCCCTGAGGGGGAGGTGGGCCGGGCCGAGCCGGGCCGCCGTTGGGGCAGGGCCTCGCAGCGGGGGCGGGCTCCGTGTTGCCGTGGGGGAGGTGGCAGGGGCACCTCGGCCGGCTCGTTTGTGGGGAGCTTCCGTGTGTCTGTCCGTACGAGCTTCGTTCTTGTAGTGGGTGATGCGTTGGTCCTGTTTTCTCTCAGGCGACTTTTGCATAGGATCGGGAAGTTAGAACCTGTAAAACCAATTTTTCGGCTGTATAGGTGAGACAAATGATAGTGTTTAAGATTTAAAGTAGGTAAGAGAGAAAACATTAATTATGATTAGTAACCAGGCAGGATTTCTTTTGGATAGGTAGTATGGTCTGGGTACCTGTATGCCTAAAGGTGGTTTGGGCACAGACGTGCGGTTGAATTGGCTTAGTAAGATTTAAGAGGAGGTGAGGACCGTGCTTTGGTCTGTTCCTGTATTTATTTCAGCACCTGTCCGGATACCTATAGGAACGTAATTCTACCCCATTGTTTCTGAGCTCTTTACTTCCATCGTGTGCATGTACATCAGAAGAGCAGTAAAAAGGCCATGCCCTCCTGCTTATTGAAAATTGAATGAAACAGTTGAAACAATAAAAATACTCTCTCAGAGTTGCCAATGAAACTTGAAGGTAATCAAGTCAGAAACCAGAAGGCCATCACAGCAGGGGGCAAATTCTTGATATGGAAAGATGTGTTCTGAAGATGACTGTAGTGTAAAGGTTGTAATTCATTTTGCTATTAGGTGCAGTGTGTAGTATCATGAAATAGAGTATTTCTCAATCTTATTTTGTTGGTCTTCAAAATGAAAAGTCTGTCATCATGCTTCCCTATCTAACATAATCATTAAAAGCTGAGGAAGACTTAATGCAGCTTTTTATTTAGATGACTGTCATAGGTTATTGCCTGCTTGGGCTTTAATATACAGGCTGTTAATTTCAAATTTAATTTAAATCAGATTTATGAGACCAAAATGCAGTTAAATAAAAATGTTTCTTTTCAACTTATTTTCTGACCTGAAACAATCCATTCTATTTATGTCAGTTTTGACAAGAAAACTGATAGAAATTTATATAGTTAATAGATAGCCATCGACTTGCTGTCAGTTCCAGGAACTGTGAACCAAAAGTGAATGTTCATCCTGGAAGTAGTGTGCTACAGAAATTCTTAGGTCCTAGTAAATAATTCAGTTTCCATGTGCTGTGTTAGAAAAATCATGAAAGCCATGAAGTTTATTTTATTAAATTCACTGTTAAAAAGTAGAATGTCTGAAATCAAAATGATTTTACTTGCTTACTCTTCGTGTGTGTAGCAATAGAATTGTGATTCTGTATGAAAAATATAATAGTCAGGAGTTAGGCTAATTCTTTGTGTTTAAAAGTAACTTACACAGTAACAAATTTCTTTACCTTCCAAGTAATAGATCTGCACTTAAGTGAGGTCTAACTAAATGTAAAATAACACTCTGTTTTACTACCACCTGTTTTTTTTTTCTTCAGAGAATTCAGAATATCTGTCAAAATACAACTAAGAATTTAGTAAATAAATGAAAAAGACATTAAAGGTCTATCAATAATATTAAAATAAAAATTCCTGTTGTGAGATTTTCTGCTTTTTATTTTCAGGCAAAACTGGTAAAGTAAAATTTTCTGGGAATGAATAGTTGGTAACTATAATTACTTAAGAAAAGCAAGGAGTATTTTGCTTTCTTTCTCACCTCTGCCAGTTCCCCCTATGTGTGGGTTTTTTACCCTTACAATTCAGTTCTGGAGGCACCTAGAAACTATAGCATGTACCTAGGCAGGAGTATGACCAGCAGGAATTAGTGCACTCCTGACTGACGGTGGACTGATTGTTACTGCTGATGTGAAAGATGTTTTTCATTGTTTATCAGTTGCTATTTGCCACAGACTTACTGATGTCTGCTGTTTAAGCTTGCTTCCCTAAGTGATTTGAAGAATATACATATACTTCTCAAAGAATAGTTAACAGGTTTTGTTTGCCTTTTGGGATTGCTTCTGCCAGTTGGCTCAAAGGGAAGCAAGCCTTTTGCAATACTGTGTAGTGCAGATTCAAGATTTTAGCGTAGCAGGAAGTAGATAATCAAACCCTTCGATACAAGAGTGTTCAGAGGATAACCTTCATCTTTAACTTTGTTCCAAGAGTGTTAGAAAATTATCTGTATGAAGTGTTGTGCTACTGTGGTATCTGAACTAGCATGTTTAATGTCACCTTGCAAGATAATCTGTGCTGCTGTTTTGATGCAGTATTTATCTTCTGTTGCAGGGTTTTTTTCCTAAAGCCTTTTGAAACAGGTGATCTCATTGTGGACTATCAAAAAAAACCAATTATGACATCTTTAACAATGAGCTGCTGTTTGTAAAAGCTGCTGTTACATGAATTTTAAATTCTTCCTCAATTCCACGTGCCAGGTCTCTGGTACTGCTGAAGAAAGAAGCAGTTGTATTGTATGCCATTTTTGAACAATAGTTGATTTGCTATATGAGGAGTGGGGAAAGGGGAGGAATTGTTGAGGAGAAAACCCTCTCATTGGTATAGCAGGATGAAAACTTGCAAGATTGTGTAATCAAACTTCTGCAATTCTAAAGAGAATATTTGATGTATCTGGTGAGAGGAGGGGAGCTGCAAGGCTTGTATTGGGGAATTCTATCAGCTTTTCTTACTTTGGCTGTTAGTTCAGTCAAGCTATATCCCAGTAACCAGTTATTCTTTGTGAATCATCATATTTAAGGTTACATCATCTTGAGTTACAGCATCAGACACATGCTTAAAGCTTGTTGGAAGCTTAGTGGCCCCCAAAAGACATCAGGTAAATGTTTAAACTATATTCTTCAGTTTTGCTGAGTTAATGCACAGGCCCTGATTGTAAGGAGAGAGGTGGTCCCTCAGAAACTTTCCAGCATACCTACAGTTTTTCTGGTTACATTTGCAATTTAAAAATAAATGTAGACTTACAGTCTTGAGGTGACAAAGGCAAAACAATGAAAATTATTACACAGCTATTACAACCTACTAGTAGTATATCTCAATGACAGGGACTGATGTGATACTTGACATATAGTTGCTTCACTACATTCATCAACAAGCATCGTATCCATTGGTTCTCTCGGGTCTGACCAGTTCGCCATCTTATGCTCTTGCTTCCCCCACACCCTGAATAACACAACCACTGCTCAGTCAGTGAGGTGGAGGTAGAGAAGCTACGCTTCTAATGTGCTAAAATAATAGTGGTTAGGAAATTCTTCTCTTACCAACAACTTTATAAAGCAATAACAGGGAGAGGCAGTGTAGACCACTGCACAACAAGAAAAGAAAGAGTGATTCAAAGAGAATGTACAACAAAGAACATGGCCAGTTCCAAACAGCCCTGGACAGCTCTCCTCTGATATTTTGGTGACTCTCCTAAAAGCGCTGACATTAATTTTCATTGATCATTTAGAAAATATTATATACTAAAATTACTGTATCTCTTTTTGTATGGTACCCAAGATCAGTAAATAATTAGACAAAGATGAAGTAGGTCTCGAGTAAATATATACTCTGTCTGTAAAACAAAATTGTAAGATCTGAGGTGCAGTCTTCCCACTCTTAATAGGTTAGTTTTTCTTAAATTTAGCCATTCATTTACTATTGCCTTTCCTGATGTCCATGAATATATATTTGCTGTTCATTTAGCAAATGTTTCTCTGTTCCTTCTTTCTTCTCCTTTCTGTCACATCAGAACATACCTCATCTGAACTTTTATAAACTAAGTAAATCTTTCCTGGTTAATTAGCAGAAATTTGCTCTGCCTCAACTACGTAAGATCTGTGAGTTTCCAGACAAAGAAACCAAAGCTTATGTGAAAATAATTCAATTTACTGTTCAACCAAAGACAATTCAGAAATTACTCTTCCATTAAATAAGCATGTCATATCATGCCTGAGTTTGCAAAGGGTTTAATGCCTTCTCAAATGAGCTCACACAGAATCTCATAACGTCTTAGGTTTTTTATACAGCAACATTGCCTGTCTTTCTTTGCTAGCTTCAAAAAGAGAGAGAGGGATTTAAAATGAGATTTCTTTTTTTAATGTATTAAAGGGTTTTCATTCATTGGATTCTCTTTGTTGGTCTGGAGAAAGAAAGCTGAAGAAAATTGGTTCCTATCACACTACATCAAACAAATTTTAGCTGGAACAGATAGCATCTTGCATTAAAACTATATGATAACTTTCATCTCTTTTGTGCACTCAATATTTTTGAACACAGAGAGTGAAAAGTGCGTGGTCACCTGTAAGCAGAAATGTGTTTTTGAGATTACCTCACATTTTAACAAAAGAATGCATAGTTCTCGTTCTTGGTCTGCATGTGTGTCACAACCAGTTCAGGGTGGCTACCGTGCTTCTACTGTGTCATCACTGTGAGACTCTGCTGGCATGAGACTGGTAGGTTAATCAGAAACACTGATTATGACAGGCAGTAAACGATGAAGGGGTGACAATTTTCATATTCTGAAAACCTAGTTGAATTCCTAGCATATCATCTTTCACCAGGCAACAGTGAAGCTCTTGGGTAGTCAATTCCAGTTGTGCTTGAAAATCACTTACAGTGCTGCTTTTTCTGTTGGTCCTCCAAAGCCTGAGGTATCTCTGTGACTTTTGACCTCAGTAAGGTTTGGTGTATGACTTAAAGAATAAGGACCATTGACCATCCCTGTTGAAGGACAATGAAGCTGGTGAAGGGTCTGGAGCACAAGTCTTAAGAGGAGTGGCTGAGGGAGCTGGGGTTGTTTAGCCTGGAGGTGACTCAGGGGAGACCTTATTGCTCTCTACAATTACCTGAAAGGGGGTTGCAGAGAGGTGGGTGTTGCTCTCTTCTCCCAAGTGACAAGTGATAGGACAAGAAGAAATGGCCTCAAGTTGCACCAGGGGAGATTTAGATTGGATATTCGTAAAAACTTCTTCACTGAAGGGGTTGTCAGGCATTGGAACAGGCTGCCGAGGGAGGTGGTTGAGTCACCATCCCTGGAAGTATTTCAAAGACGTGTGGATGAGGCGCTTAGGGATGTGGTTTAGTGGTGGACTTGGCAGGGTTAGGTTAACAGTTGGACTTGATGATCTTAAAGGTCTTTTCCAACCTAAACGACTCTATGATTCTGTAACGTAAGATTTGGTAAGTACTGTGGATGAAAGGGGATGTGTGTGTGAATGTGTGTGTGTTAATTACAGAATATTCCATTTGAATAATCAGAAAAATACTGGGTATGTTTTTGTAACTATTTTTACAATATGATAAGCAGTTCTCTTCAGCTTTCTGCCTCAGGTTCTGAAAAACATGAGTTAAATTGTTATGTGATTAAGCATTAATGCATTTTATGCAAATTGTATTTCAGAATTGTTTTAGATCTACAGAACAGCCACCAAACTCTTAGATGTTACAATGTACCTTACAATATGATTCTTCCAACTAATTAGTGTGAAGATTTAACTTTAATAGTGGTATTAGCTTAAATGCTCTGTGGTAAGTTACAATGAGAGACGGGAACATCCTGCCTGATGAGAAGTCTACTATTCTGAAAAAATTCCAGTTGTTTACAGCTTTGACAAATAACATAAATATGTAGTTTGATGTTTTCTATTTGGAGAATGTTCCCTAGCTTGGACTTCAAAGCAAAGTAGGTGCAATTTATCTTTTTTTTACACAAGGGCACAAAAATGTTTCTTCCTGTGTTTTCTACTCTTTTCTCTGTTTTGGATGAAGGGGTATTTAGTGATTGGAGCTGTGGTGCCCTGTATGTCAGAGAAGTACTTTTTTGCCATCTCCATTTTTGCCATCACAGTTCGAATTTGCTTAAGTAAAAGTTCAGCATAGTTTTGCAGTGTGATAGAATTATAACAACAGAGGAATAAAGAGTGTGTGAGGACCAAGTGTTAAGGAGAAAGCCTCAAGTTCTGGAATTGTCTGGAAATGACAGAAATTCAATTGTTCGAGTAAATTTAATCTAGAGAATCACTTGCACAATATTTATGAGAAGTTAATGTTTCACAGTATTTTCAAATGTGATTTTGATTAACACGGAGCATCACTGAGGATGCTGTCGGTCCTCCAAAGTTTGAAGTAGGCAAAACTGACTGCAAATGTTAGAAGTTGCAAAGAAAAAGATTCTAGAAAAATAAATAACTAGATTGCAATGGAGGGAAGTGGACGAAGAGAGAATATTCATGCTTAAAACACCAGTGGGTCTGACTGGCCTTTAGCAACCTAAAATCTGCACTAAAATGAATTTCCATATTCTCCATAATGAGTTTATCCCTAAATCTTTGAAACTACTAGCTTCTTTGAGGATTATTTGTCCTGGGAAGAACAAAACCAAGATAAATGTTCTCTTTCAAAACCTGCCTCAAAACGCCTGTCAATATTTACTATATATTTATAATCTGACACAGTGAAGGATTGATGAGATCATTATCAGTGGACTAGGATGACTCATTTCCCTGTCCTTCTTGACTGCTTCTGCTGAGCTCTTTACTTCTTCTGGCTGCCCGAAGGAGAAATTCTGACATGTTCTGAGCAGGCTTCCAGAGAGTTGGAGGATACCAACCCATTCTTTTACAGTCCCTGAAGGTGACCAAAGGATTCTTCAAATCTCACAAATTTTCTGTGTACTGCCAGCACCGGTGATACACTCGTGATTTTTCATTCATGTTGCACAGTTGTTAATCATTAGACTCCACAAACATCAGGAAATCTGCTAGTGTTATCACAATCTCTTACTTTCCACAGGCAAAACTCTTGGTATCGATAAGATCAGGATTTTACTTTCATTGACATGTGTAACTTATGTACAATCTTTTAGATCCTATGGTAAAGTGAATGGTATCTGTTATATTCCAAACCCCTTCCAGGTTTCCTATGGCTAGTAGGATGAAACGAAGTTCCTATAGGTTTTCCAACTGTTCTTCTCAGTAGCAGAATCATGCCTTACTTTTGTTGCTGTGGGAAATTTCTTTCTTCTTTTGCTGTTGTAGGTTAAGGAACATTCTAGTAGGGTTATTACTAGAGAGCAGACTAGAAATGCACATGATGAGAAATCACTTTTTATATCTTGTTGCATGCCTGAACTCTGCTGATCTATTATACATCTATTCTGTTCAACGGCTGATTGTAGCAATTATTAATAAAAATAGATTAGGAAATAGTAAGGGATTAGTCCATGTCTACATGTTAATTTATGTTCTGCCACAAAATAAACTACAGGGCATTGTGACCATACTTTGAACCTGAGAGTAGGGAAAACATTCATACTGTCCTCAACCTGTTCGCTTGAAAGAAAAGCAGTTACTTTAGACTTATGTTGCATCTCAGAGGAAGACCTCTTCTTGTTCTGCTGTATGAATAAAATAATGATCAAAGGCAAAACAGTTTTTTTTTTTTGGTCCTTATCTAGTCTTGAGTCTTGGTTTTCGGATGTTTGTCTGAATTGCCTAAGGTTCTATTTGGCTATGTAGTACCTCTAGCTTTACTGAGGAAGAGTGGACTGAAACAAATATGATCACTTTACTAAGGATCAAAAGTTGGCTAAAACCAGATTTGCAGGAAAAAATTTGGAAAAAAAAAAAGAAAAGAAAAAAAGCTTGTCAGAAAGTTGTTAGAGATGTGGGAACCTATTAGGAGCTGGAGAATACTTTTTGTCTTTTTATGGATTCACACAGAGCAAAAATATGTTGGTGGTCTGACATCCCAGAGTGGCTTTGAATTGTCTGAATCACAGAGCTGCATCAAAATGACTCATTCCCATTGCATACTGACATCCCTGCTGGGAAAGAACTGCTGTCTCTCCCTTGTAGCAATTTCAGTTTGCACATTTTTGTTTTCTCCTCCCACTGAAGTTTTTGTTCTTACAGACATCTACATTTGAGATTGCCTTCTTCAAGAAGACAGGCACTGTTTTGCAGGTGCAGTAGGTCATTTATTTCTGTATTAGAAGTGAGCATTCACTCCTCCAAATGGAAAAGGAATATTAAATCCTGTCTAGTGTCTCTAAGGGACTTTGCTGTAACTGTAGTCCTTCCCGTGTCAACACACAAGAGGATAGTAACATAAGCACCAGGTGCAGCTTTGTACTTTTTGGTGTACACCTTTCCTTTATATACGTAACATCTAAATCCTTTAGAATAAAGATGCTAATCCTTATAAAACAAGCAAGTGAACAGCCACTGAAAGAAAAGCCTTTCTAAAATAAGATGATCAACCAGTGCCATGAATTCTTTGTATTCAGTTCCACTCAGCTCAGAACTATCCTGCCTGGGATGAAACAGTACATATACTGTGTTTTTTCGCCACCATAGATCAGTCCTAGAACGAGTGAACCAGGAACAGCACACAAAGAGTAGATGCTTCAGTAACCATATGTTTTTCTAATCTCTCTGGATGTAGATTAAGACATTGTGTTTTCAGGGAAGATTTCCAAATTTATGCTGGGGGCAGGGGGGAACCCAAAACTTCCTTTTTCCAGAAATTGTGATTATTTTTTTTTCCCCTCTTAAGCTTATCGTCTTCTATAACCTTGGTGACACAGTGGGTGATCTGTCCTTCCACAAAGTCATTAGAATTGTTACTCACTGCATTTTTCACAAGGACTTTTCAGGTGTATGTTAGTATTACCGCGAAATTTTTGTCAGCACACTTGGGCTAAGAGCATATGACTTGATGTCTGGCAAAAGTCCTACAGGATTTGCTTCTAAAAATTGATAAGCCCACACAAGATGAGGAGAGATCAGGCCAAAGAGGCATAGTGATAGTGCCCTCCTGAATAAAACATCCTTTCTTAGAACTTCCAAGGAAAAGATTTTGGGTCTTTGCTGCTACCTGTGTCTTGCTAATATTCTCATGATTTGCCTTTTCTTATCCAGGAAATTGAAGCTTAGGTTATTTGATTCAAGTTTTCCTCTGGAGTTGGCAGTAATTCTAAGGCTGAGTGCCGATTTTAACTTTTAACTGTTTAACTAAGTTTTTCCCATACTGTCAAATAATCCTTCTTAGAACCCATTTATAAATTCTTTTTTTCAGCAAGAGCTTTTTGGAGTGGTGAAAATGCATCTATACATTTATGCATTACATTTTAATGAGTATTTTTTTAATTACAGAAATCAAGTATGATAACTTAAAATTTCCTCAATGAAATTAAGTAAATGTGACATCACAGGGTCTCGGAATGCTCAGAAACAAATCAGTTAAGATTTCTTGACCCTTAAGGACAGGTGGTTTTGTAGTTTGGTTTATTCCCCCCCCACCCCCACCCCCACCCCCGACAATGGCTAAAGAGCTAGGGAACCAGAAGGTTTTGCTTAAATTTCATAGCTTTATTTTTTCTGTTAATCAATAATTCTCAACTTCTCTCTGGTTTCTTTCTCAAATTTTGCTCTTTTCTTTATGAACTAGACTATGAGGAAATAGTTAGGATGGTTTTAGTCAAAAAAAGAGAAGCCTTACGGGAGTTCATGATAGTCTTCCCATTTGTAAAAGTTGCTATAAAAAGGATATCCAGGATGTTCAGCACACACATTTAGACTTTTGTGGTCTTCTGAGCGTAGGAATTTTGCCTAAATGATTTCGTGACCTCCCTGATGAAGCTTCTTCCTTGTGATTTTGTCGCCTTAAGTTTTTCTCTGAACGTTGAACCACCTTGATGGGAGAAGGTTGCATTCACATTTGGTGGCTATGAAATATGCTTTGCAGCTGTACTGGCATAGAAACAACTTTCATCAGTATAGAGCTTTACTGGTCTGCTCTGTTGAAGGCGTAGTCAGGAAAAGGGACATGAGATCTTTCCATAGATGGTTGTGATCTGATAAATAAGCAAGTGTGTTGTTTAGAACTATGTATTGCATTTGCAGTGCTGCTTAATCATACTTTAATACTTTTTAGTCTAATGATTTTAGACAAGTGATTCAAAGTGTTTAGTCAAGTGCTGCTCAAAAATCCCAACAAAAAAAGAACTTTTCTTCCTCTTCCTCTGCTCTCCTTTTTTACTTCATTATGTCAGTCCCCACTCTGCACCCAGGCAGAACCCCAAAATTAATAGTAAGTCTCATTGTGGGAATGACACTTGCATGACCTTGGAAAGACTAGGTAGAATTACAGCTTTGATTGGAAATTGCTGCTGCTCTTTTATTGGTGTTTTTTAAAGTTACGTATTATTCAGTCTTAATGGCATTAGGTGTTTCATCTACTAAAATAATGCTTTATTACTTTTCTGTAAACTTAGAAAGGTTATCAACAATTGTGTGTTGCTTTCCTTCTTTTCTATAGGTAAGTATAAGATAAGTATATTTTTTAATAGCCAAATTTAGATTGCAGAGGTGACATTAAGACTATCAGATTCTGATAGCATCACAGTGTGGTATAGGTCAAGACTTCATTTAGTCCTGCTTCTAGTGTGAACAGATTATCCTCTAATGTCATCTCTTTGCTCCTGACATAGAATAATAGCTATTTCTATTTACATCTCATTTTCGAGCCATAACATTTCTATGCTAGTACTAAAAAATGAAGAAAGGTACAGTATAAAGGTAGTGTCCTTGCTTCCAGAAACAATTCAGCTATAGCATAGAAGTAGGTGTTGGGGACTTGATTTTTGTCCTGTGCTCTTAAAAATGGATAAATAAAGGTAAGATAAGGCTTGTATCTTTAAGTCGTCTAGTTAGTGTAGCAGTACATGTTGATTTATGTTGTGAAGCCCTCCAGTTTCTAATTTAAATTAATCTGCTGCAGGGATTTAGTATGTGAAACCTGAGTTTTGCAGAGACTATAGGTCCTTACTAGAGAAGTTATACCTAGTTTATACTTTTAAGGAATACTGTGTCTCAACCTCTTTGTTTTTAAACATGTAGTAGAATCACAAACACATTTTCTCATCTTCTAGTTCCTTATCTCTCCTTGCAACTATTTTCTCCTTAAAGTCCTTCTTTACAAAGTAACAAAATGTATTCTGTCTGTGTCTCTCTCTTTTTTAATAAGCTATACTGTCCTCCATTTCTGGCAGTCAGGTTTCTGGTCTTTCCAAGTTTTCAATCAGTTATTTGGGAACTCTGCTGCTGGTTTTGTTTCGTAGTATTTGTATCATCTCTCCTTATTACTTAGTGGGATTTGAGTTTTATACGCATGAGATCTTTAATCACCATTTTTTGGCATCTTAACATCTTGAATTAATTTAAGCAGATGAAAGAGATCAATAGGTAAGGTCTTAAATATTCTTGATAGCCAGATGCTCCTGTATTTTGCATGCAGAAATCTTCCAGCTGCTGTCAGGTTGACAAATGAACTGAGTTTTGAATGAGTCCCCTGTTTACTTTAATGGCCGAGTGTTCAGATATTCCAAACCCCATATTCTGTCTCTGCATTGAAGTGCATAGGCCTAATAGCAGGGAAGCTTCCTATTTATTAGTTTAGTATAGAGTACATTTCTGGTTTAGTGCTGTCAGAAATAGTTAATTTTAAACATTTGTAAGTATCTTCAGACTTAAACTCCAAACACAGAATCTTGTAACTGCTTCAGACTTGCACAGGGGGCACTTGGGGGAGGAGGAGGAGGAGCTTATGTCAGCAGCTGGCTTTTGAACCCTAGAATTGAAAATGTAATTCTTTCTTTGTTACTTGTGTTCCCTAGAATTATTTTTTGCATTTGCTATAAAGTTGCTATAAATCAAAACTGTCTCACCTTAGCATGTATACAGATATTTCAGTTAATCTTAGATACTATTGCATTATTCCAACCTTTGCAAACAAGCTTAAAAAATCTATAGGAGTTACTATATTCTCTGATACTGTTTACGGTAAGGACTGGTATCAAAATACACACACTGTCCTGCTGTAGGAAGGTCCCACACTCAGAATGTACAGAGTACCTGTTGTCACTATGTAAAGCCTTGAGATTGTTATACATAAGTTGGAAGGTAGTGCAGCACGTGGGAGCAAAATTTAAAAGACATTATAAACTATGTTATCATCATACTACTAGAAAAATTGTTGGAAAAGTCAAGACATTAGATATTATAAAGATTTTATTGTTGCTTAATGACTTACTTAGAAATATAAAAAGAGGGAAATCCCACAGGTCTAAGCACAGCCAAAATCTCCGCCAAGGTGCAATTTGGAAAGATGCCATTTAACCTCCAGGAAAAAATCCTGCCAGAAGCTTGGACTAATAACAGAGTGTTCAGACTCACTGCCTAAATAAATAGACTTTACAGCCTATTGGATGATGATGATACATAAAAATATATTAACAAATCCCAATAATGGGATAATACCAACAACTTAGTCCTAGGTATGATTGAAAATAAACAGAGCATTTAACATAAGGGAGCAGAAAGAAATTATCCAGTCCCTGTATTACTGTTCTTGCTAGCCTGATTTCCTAGGGAAAACAGATCTATGCAGTCTTGTCTTACTGACTGTCCTCATTTAATACATTCAGAATCCATTGGCCACATTCAGCCAAACTTAAACAGAGGCATAACTTGTCTCTAAGATTATTATGTTTTTTCTAGGTTTGTGAAAAAGCTGGATAGATAAGGAGAAGAGAAATATAACGGCTACAGTTTATGTCTCCTGCATGAGAACTTTTGTATTATCATGTAACAGAGAACTCAGCCTTAGGGGGTGAGGGGTGTGGGAGTGGGGAACCATTAAATGCCCTGTGAGCAGAAAAAGCTTCAGTTGCAGCTTGCAGTCAGCTGAGACATAAATCAGTCGGATGCCAGGCCTCACTAACTCTTGTGTATGCAATATCACCACCATCTTATGCTTACAGCACACATATTTGGAAACTGTTTACTTTTCTCTCTGTCAATTTCTCTTTGTATAATGTAGTTTTTTGTACTCAAACCTATTACTGCTTTTCCAGTGTCGTAGTATCCATGTACATCTAGGCTAAATTCTGCTGTCACTGGCAATGCAAGCCACTGTCATAGTTCACTTTTGTCCCGTATTGCAATTAGCGGTATCATTTTCTCTGATTATATGACAAGATTACAACCAAGTCTTCTCTTCATCAATAAAAATGTGTAGCTTAAAATCTCCAGATTCCAGTTGTGAAACAGAATTTGTGACTATAACTCATGCTGATGTCTTCTGGGGAAGGAAGAGGAAAATCAGATTCTGATGTACAGTGATTTTCTTTGTAAAGTTTTTCTGTGTCTGTCATTGTAATGCTAGTTGTTGTCAATGTGTTCCAGACTTTCTAACATGGAGGATGTGTTGCTTTGCTTCAGGTTACTAGCACAGTCTTGAAAAAACATTTCTAAAAAAAATACTAGCTAAAGAGAAGGTGTGAGAGGGAGAGATGAAAGGGGAAAGGCTTTACATTTTCTCTGTTGAGTCAGATCAGCCAAAATCCTTGGATTGCAAAGTTGACAATGATTTTCTTTTGGTGTCTTCTTAATTTGTCTTGCAATATATATGCAATATATAATCTTACTGAAATACCTTTGATGGGTAGCAGGGCCTAACAGGGGTTTATGAGTAAGATACATAGTATCGTCCATGGACTTGCAAAGTTTATCATTTAAACTAAAAAAAATTGGGAAAAAATGAAATAGTCCCATTAAAATACCCTCACCACACCTGCCCTTGCAAAGAACAGCTGCATGTTGCCATTCTGTGTATTTCAATGAAATTGAAAGTTGCTGCTGCCATAGGGCACCTTCATGGTGGTGCCCAGCTGCAGCAGCACTGGCCCCTTCCTTTTCACATTTAATGCTTTGTCTTGACTCAGGAAAACAGCTGTGAATTTCTGGAATAGAATTTATTTAAGGAAGGGATTCCTGTTCCTCACTGTGTAAGAGGTCGCAGTTCTAAGTTACAATTTTAAAAATGCCAACAGGAAGGGTAGGGCTTCAGTCTCTGAATGAGTGTTTGAGGCCAGAATTTTCTTTTTTGAAGCTAAAGTTATTTTCAAACTACAATTTTAAAAAAAACCTAGCTAATAATTTGCAGTAGGGTAACAGATTCAAGGCAATCAGAAATAACCAGTTTTAAAGGAGTTTCCTTTGAACATTTATTTACAAAACTTTTTCTCAGGTATCAGAGCTATGCTGATAGTGAGAGTCAAGTATAAAACATTGTCTTGTTGCTTTTCTGTAAGGACACCTAAAGCAAATTAATAAACATAAATAAGATGTTACTACTATTTTATTCATTTGTATAATTTGCAGGAATCAATTTGTAGCTGGCTTCACATTTTAACCCAAGAGAATGTGAAATTCAGCTTTCATGGCAAGAATTATTGTAGGTGACATTCAGAACTTCTCTTCTGAAGGTACCCATCAAGAGCTTGGGGCCAGCCAAGCTTTTCTCCTCCTTGTGCTTCATACAGCAAAAAGCAGCAGCCATGGCCAAAAGTAACTGCTGAAAAGGTTATACTGTGGAAATCTCCAAGCTCTTGAGGATTCATAGAAAAATGGTTTACTGAATATGACTAGAAGATGAGTTAGTCTTGTTGGTTCTTATTTAAACAAACAGCTATCTGTTCTGATCTTTTTTTCATCCTAATGATCACAGAATCACTAAGGTTGGAAAAGACCTGTAAGATCATCAAGCTCATCCAGTTTATTTATACACCAGAACTACAAGTGAGATGATAGATAGACTCCTTGCTCACATATGTGTTTGAATACAATTCAAGATGGAAGACTAGTCTGAGTCACAGAAAAAGGATCAGTTCCGAGAAATATATATATAATGATCTCCTAGTACTTCTACAGTCTTCATGATTTCCCCAAGGCATGAGTGAATTCACAGCTTCTGTAATGTGTGACTTTCTGAAGACGATGAAATAAAATTTAATTGAAATTTAAATAAAGCCAGTGCTAAAGCTTACTGCTTTGTGTGCTAATGCAGCAGCAGTCCATCTATTTTTTTGCAGCACACGCTTTCAGTATTACTGTAGTCAGATATCTGCCCATGGAAAATTTTACAGATTTCTCAGGTGGAGTACCTACCTTTAAATTTTCTTACAGTTTTTGTAAGTAAGTGAACCTCATACCTATTATTCAAAGGACTAGTTGAAAAGTGAAGGAGATGTCTTTTTGATAAATATTGCTGTGTGGTGTGAGGTATTCGTTTTAAGCATAATTCTGGCAGCTGGTAGATTTCAAATGTGAGAAACTTGGCAAGTTCAGCACAGGATAATCTTCAAGCTGTGAGTAGTCTGGATGAAGCTACAGGATGAAATAAAACTAAGAATGACTTTTCTTAAAAGTGATTCATCTGCATTCACTGAATGTAAGAAAACAGTGACAGTTTTTTCTCTGATGTTGACAGTGCAGTTCAGTGCCACCAGCTAGAGCTTTGCTCACAAACACAGTGCTCACATAATAGAGCACTTGCAATTTTCCCTATTTGTAGATATACTCTTTTAAATAGAGAACATTTCAATAATGGTTTTCAAGCTAATGTAAACAAAGGATGAGGGCCTTTCTTTTTGACTTCCCAAGGTTGCATTGTTACTTGTTCATGTTAGGGTATTAGCTCTCATAGACCCTGCTGTGCCAGTCACTATACAAACTCAGTATTAAGAAGTTTGCCGGTTTCCAGAGAACTAGTAGTCTAAATTCAGTACTGCAGTGGAACTGCTTTGCTTACTCATTGACTGGGAAGTAATTTTCCTATTATTTTTAATGAACCATATTAAAATAGGGCCTAGAAATCTGAATCACAGCAGAAGAATTGGGCAACAGTCCTTGCTGCAGGACTGTGAGGGCACAGTGAGTGGTGGCTGCTCCTTAAGGCCAGCGAGCCGAGGGGGGCTCACACAGCTGGCAGGGCAGGGTTGCTGCCACCAGGGCCCACTGCCCGCAGGGCCAGAGCAAGGCAGGCCCGTAGGCTGTGGTCAGGTTCAACCGAGTCTAGATCATCATGCAAACTCGCAGTGATGAGGCAGGTCCAAGGTCAAGCCGGCCCAGGGGTTGGGGTCAACAGGGTCCATGACTGTGACAAAGCTGGAAACTAACACTGTGACAGCCTAGCTCAGGCAGAGAGTGATGGCCCTGGGCTGGGCTTGAACAGAGCTCCTGGACCCGTGGGCAGAGATGCGTGTGGAGGCCCCAGGTGAGGCTGGTCAGGGCTGTTAAGGCCTATTGGTGCACTTAAGGGCCCTGACAAGAACTCTTTCAGTGTTTAAGATGGGAAGATAGGGTGGTTATAAGATGTACTTGGAGATGCTGTGGAGAGGTAATGTAGTAAAAGGCACAGAAAATAACGTTTTCATAAGCCAGCTGCGTGAACAGCTGTATCTTGTCTGATTTTATCTTTTTAATAAAAAGATCTGAATGCTATGTAAATAAAGAAATTGCTGCAAACCCTCCATGTATATACAATCAGTAGGTTACAGGAGCTGTCATGGTAGATACTGAAAAAGGATGAGAAAAAGAGTGTCGAGAAGTGGCATTGCAGACAAGCCTGGAAGGGTTTTGTTTTATTTTGTCCATAATGCAGTGTGAAAGATAGCATGAATGTGCTTGTGGAGGAAAGGGTAAATAGGCGATGGAAATAGATGTTGCTAGCTGAGTGAGGGATCTGGCTGTACCAATTTACATACATGTATATTAAGACCTCTAGTATCTTGTTCAGGAGATGATGAATAAGGGGAGTGGGTGGACATTTAAGAGGTCTGATACATTATTGTTACTGACAAGGAAAATAATTATTAATGGTAGCATTTTATGCTGAGAGTCATGTTCTGGAAGAACCACCTGGTAAGTTGTGGCGGCATTGCTGGTAGAGGTTAAGCACCTGGACAAGAGGTTCAGTTGTTGACCGAGACTTTTGAAGTCTGCTCTGTGTCTTTGGAGTGCAATAGAATTTTCCAAGCAAATGAAACCTAGTCCATGTTCTTTCCTCCCCCCCACAATTGACATCCTTTTCTCCAAAAGACCTCTTGGTTGTCTTGGAATAAAGAGCATTTCAGCGTCATAGTTCAAATATAGGGCAGATGGTGCCCTTGCAGAATTTAGATAAGATAACAGCATGTTGTCACCTGTAAGTGCAGTGGTTAGAGCAGTTCTGCAGTGCAGTCACTGGGATGTCAAAAACAGAGGAAAGAGA
This sequence comes from Gavia stellata, assembly GCF_030936135.1. NCBI lineage: Eukaryota > Metazoa > Chordata > Aves > Gaviiformes > Gaviidae > Gavia > Gavia stellata. The sequence continues at coordinate 21,338,890 of NC_082595.1, forward strand.
AATTTTACTTTAGCAAATGCTGCGTGCAAGTTTTGCAAATTGGTAAATGCTATTCTTTTGGCTTGCTGCAGTGCACCTGACAGAAAATTATTAGAGACACATATGCATAGAAAAGTACTGTGAGTTTAAAAAAAAAACCCCATAGTGCATTTCAGCATGTAGTAGGTTGAGGGAATTAGAGGGAATTTAATATATCCATAGCTGACAGGTTTAATTTGTCAGCTTTTAGCATGGCTTCAGATAATGGGCCTCAGTATGAATTTTAAAAATATACTACCTTTGTCAACATCAAGGACTACAGAAGTATGAATACTCGATTTTCTCAAAGTAAATATGAGGTTGTCAGCTGGAGTCTGTTCCTAAGTTGAATGCAATATGGAGAATGTGTGTGTACATTTCCTTTTTCATCTGTGTTACTATTGTCAGTATCATTTAAACATTACATTAACATATTGCTCAAGTGAATCCTTGTTTCAATTACTGAATGCCATTTTATATTTTCTTCTTAAAAGGGGCAGAAAGGTAAAGAGCTTGAAAAATAATTTAGATGGAACAAGATTATTTAGGCTGCCATTTTAGGAAAAAATGGTGAAATTTTTTCGTTAACCTAGAAAATACTGTAGCAGTTAAGAGAATTAGGCATCCAAGTTTGACGTAAGTACTAAACACTACTTAAATAGTCTGGAGTGAAGGACTTCACATTATCAGAAGAGACCACTTTTTAAAGAAGGAAGTCAAGCTTTGCATGAGCAAAGAGAATATAGAAGGGGAAGGACAATGCAAACATTGGAAAAGTTTTAATAGTTTTTGCAGTGAGAACAAGGTAAGTGGAAAAATCTATGAATTGGTAAAGGGAAACGGCACTCGAGAACACAGTGTTTGAGTTTAAAATGTTTTAGTTAGAGGAATTCATACTTGTTTTAGTGTTTTTTGGATCTGATTCTGTGTTGCATCTCTTGAGAGTCAGCAGTAAAGATTCCGTTTTGGGGACTTGCACCATTCCAGATCCTGACTGATTGCTACCAATGGTTGTTTTCATGTAAGGTGGCATCCTCCAAGATGCCACTGAACAAATACGCAGCTATAGATAATCCAAAGCACCTGATACTGCACATTAATCTATTTCCTTTCCCTTCTCCCATATTAGTATTGACAAATTAATAAAGCTTACCCAAGCTCATCAGAAGAAAAGAGATCGCATCATCCCTGTCAGAACAAAGCAGAATTATTTTATTTGATTTTGCTTTTCTGTCATGATCAGTGGGCTCACACAGAGATACAACTACAGACATACAATCTCTCTCTTTATGAAGGATAAGAACAGAAAGACAAGGCCGGGGGTGGGGAATATTTATTGTTCCTGAGGTGGTTGGTTTTTATTTTTGTGTTATGTGAGAGGCAGAAGGATTCCCGGACAGTATGCAGACTTATGGAAAAAGAAAGATTTGTTTGTTTTCTGTGTGTATTCAGGAGGATGCTTTACTGGTGATGTATTGTTTGGGGTTTTTATTTTGGGTTTTTTTTTTTTTTTCTGTACTATGTACTAGGGTTTTCCTGGTGCAAGGTCATGTTAATGATATGTCTTCCCCCAAAAATATATTTCATAGCACATCAAGAGGAATTTAAAATTGGTGAGCTAATTAAGCTGAATAAAAATGAATAAACATCACTGGTGAAGGGATGAGGTTGAATTCACCAAGAAACTGTCCTGTTGTAATGAATCAAATTACTTTAAGGATCTATTAGGATCTATTAAAATCTATAAATAGTTTGGTTTGGGGTTTTTTGTGGGTTGTTTTTTTTTTTTTTTTTTTACAGAGAAGGAAACTGACAGTTATAGGATAAGTTCAAAAATTAGCAAGGTAGAAGAGGCTGTACTTGCACGAGCAGCTGAGCTGGCCAAACAGCTCACTGCCTCTGAAGGTGGGAGGTCTCACTGCCCTGCCCTCCTCCCTTGCTTCCATCCACACTGCCCTGCCTTCCTTGGAGGTTGCTCTGATACCCAGGAGACCCTTCCCTTGGTAGGCTGCAGTTCCTGACAGGTTCCTCTTTGCACAAGCAGCTTTTTGTCGAGTTGATGACACTGTCACAGCGATGGTAGAGGTCAGATGAGCACTGGAGCTCGTCTGGCAACTCAGCTGTAGGAGCGCCGCTCTGAAGTGAGGAAAAGGGGACCATCCCCATTCCCACAGCAGTGATCTGTTAGATCAAGTCACGGCATCTCACATGGCTGTGTACTGTGCTTCAGGATGAAATGCATGATTAAAACATTTGTGTTAAATATCAAACCTGCTTAACTAACTGTTTTACAGAAATAAACTGCCCTGACAAAATTGCTTCTCCTTCAGAGTCAGGTGTTGAAGTAGAATTTGAACATGAAAAGAAACAAATAATGAACCAGTCCATATTTTTAAGTGTTAGTTCTCTTTTGCCCAGACTAGGTGTTCTGCAAGATGGTGCTCATTAGAGGCTGGATAAATGCGGAGGGGATAGCCAGCTTTCCATTTTAACTGTATATAAAATACCTGTTTTAAAGGGGACTTGCTTCTTTCATTGCAGCTGCTCTGTGTGGGCTATAGCACACCTTTGATTAGATCAACTGTGTGGAAAGAGGATTGCTATGCCTTACCCAGCAGGGCTGTGGTTACTGAGTAGACCCACTGCTGCAGTAAGGGGTAGGGATTAAAGCTATGTGAAACATAGTTTTTGATCTATTTTCCACAGATTGTTTTTCATCTATTTTCCCTGAAGGGAAAAAAAGAGCAAATAGGAAAAAAAAACATTTTGAATCAAACAAAAGTCAGTAATTTCTTCCAAAGCTTGACTTGGAGACATCTTATACAAAGAAATAGGGAGTAACAGCCTTGACTTCTAGGTTTTGTCACAGTCCTTCCATTTTCCATGATGCCATATATATATATATATATTTGTTCTACTATGCTACTGTAGGCTTTCAGTAAATAGTTGCATTTTGGTTAAGGTGTAGACTGCAATTCAGGCAAGGGTGGTTGCTTTTGGGAGGAGAAATAAAATTCTGTTTCTCTCCTTACTACTATTTCGTTGTTTGAGAATTCTTATGCACATAGCCAAATTAGATGCAAAGCTAATTTCAGTTAAAAGAATTTGTGTGTTCAACTATATGTACATGTACAAATGGTGAACATGAAGCGCTGAATTATTACTCAAAAACTGTCCTTAAAAAGAAGAATGAAATTATACAACTCGCAAAGTTAATTTTTATTTTAATCGTCTTTTACAAATTTCAGAAGATCTTACTATTGGCTGGAGCTGGATTTTTATTCTAGAAAGGTTTTGGGTTCTTGCTGCTCCAGTACTAAGTTACGTGTATATTTTCTCAGTCTGTAAAACTGTGTCCATGTCAATATAGTATTTAGGTCTATTTTATGAAAATTAAAACCAGATTTTTCTTATCAGCAGCTAACATCAATCAAGCCCTCCCCCCACCCCCCCTCGTAACCTTTAATGCTAAACAATGTTCCAAAAGGAAAATCTGTTAGATCACCTATTTTGATTCTCTGACATCATTCTGTCATTGCGATGAACTAATTTACATGGAAAAATATATTGCCTCTGCTTTTAGACAAAATGAGTTTATGATGATTAATGGTTTTACTGCAAATACGAGAGAAATTGGAAATGTCCAGCCTTTTTAAAGTGAAACATGAGCTATGCTCAGTTTCCTCCTTATTTTCTTCACCTATTGTAAAATGGTTTTGAGTAAATTAAAATGCACAAATTATGTCTTGTAACTGAAGTAAGCTATAAATGCAGGGTATCCATGGTAACATCACTACATAACTGGGACTAGAGACAAAAGGGAGAAAGTAATTACCTTGAAGCACAGAGTCTAAAGTATTTTGATGGTAGGGGACCTAGATCACGTATTCCATGGTCAGTCATAGTCGTTGAGGGAGCTGGATGTTTCGTTTGGGGAAGAGCAGGCTAAAGGGTGATCACCTCCAGCTGTCCCTCCTGGTCAGCATTTCTAGGATTCTGTGATACAGTTGACTTTGGGCAGAGGACTTTGTGTACAGAATGGTCATATGAACGGCTAAATTGTATGTTAACAAAAAAGCAAAGAGCAGATCATCTTTTCTGATATATGCCTTAAAATGACACTTGTAACATTTCCTTTAGCTTCATACAGAGCTGTCTTTTTCCTTAGATGTTTTATAAATTACAAGTTATACACAAAGGCCTAAACTAAGATGAGAAGATGATGCTGAATAAGAACTCTGAAATATTTTCTTTACATATGCTAACTGAACTAAAACCCAAAGGCCATTAAGGCAAAAGCTGTTCAACTATGGAAATACTTAAATTTAGGAAAAATGTAAATAGTGACATTTTTTTCCAGAGGGCTTATGGAACAAATTTAGTCTGATAAAAAGAAGGCAAAGGTTGAGGTGAACACTGCTGGCAATTCAATCTGCGTGGAAACTTTGCATCAGTCACAGGATGTAATATTTGGGAATGAATGGAGAATTATTTCCGTATGACAGATCAAGCACGTTTTGCTGTGGGACCCCAGATTCTGACCAGTAGGATGCTTAATTGCAGCCTGCAACGAATGTTGGGGCACAGAACACTGTTCTGTCACCTCAGTGGAGCTTTGATGCATAGAAGGTCAGTGTGTTGAAATGTGGAAAATGAACTATCAGGGGAAAATGAAAACTGGATGAATTTACAGTCATGGTTTGTCCTTAGTGACATTGACTGGACAACTGTCTTTGAAGGCACGCTTGGCAATGGAAAGTCACTTGCTGTTGGATTCTGTGCCTGAAAACACATTTGCAAGTAAAAGCAAAAGTGTATTTAAAGTGGTAATTAAAAATACACTTACGCAAGTCATACTAACTATGGAAGGAAGACAGCAGTATCACACAAGCATTTTAACTGTGTTATTTTTATTCAGATGATTAATCCACGTCTTGCATTAGGCATATGTTGAATTTAGCATTCTACTGCAGTTCTCTATATGCAATCTTGAAATTTCCACGCTATCATTCATTGATTTCTACTAGCAGTACAGACTCTTGAGAGCTCTTCAAGATAGAACCATCTTTCCTGAATTACACAGTTGTTTATCAGGAGCCACGTACTCTTGTTCTCCTGGTCTTTTTTTAAATGGTTTGGCTTCTCCTCTGATATAGGTTATTGATGTTCAGTTCCCTGCTGTGTGTCATTTGTTCATCTGGCTATTTGTTTTCTAACATGCATGATTTCCTTGGAGGAACAGCTAGAAAGGAGTGGAAGGAGGTTTAACACATCAGTAGGCAGTGCAGATACAAAAGGATATTTTGTTCTCTGGAGTACCTCTGCTTCAGTCTTCCTTTGCTGTCATCAACAGCAATTGTTTGTGACCGAGTGTATATTTGTAGTGTTGGGTGGTTGTTGTTTTTGGTTTCTTTTAAACTAGAGGGAAATCTGCATTGAGCTAAATCATCACTCGGATGTGATTTCCAACCTTGTCTTCCCTGTTCTGTCATATGGATCAGGTGGTCTCTATTAGACCCTTCACATGGCTAATGTTTAAAGCCTCCCAGAGAGCTATATGACAGCAGGTGTGTCAGTGCCTGTGTGACCTGCCCACACACTCTGTTGCCTTTAGTGACTACGAGGCAGATGGGAGACATGTTGAATTGAATCAGCAAGAATTTTTCCCCCCCTAGTTTAGGTCTTTTGTAATGCTCTGGGACTTACCCAGAATCCCACATGCTATGGCAAAATTCAGCCAGCCAGACGATCGCATGATTTCTCTTGTGACTGCTGCTGAGCTGGGGGCCAGCCCCTGTGAATTTCATATATCACACCAAGTTTTACTGGTTGAAACTGCCTTAAAATCCAGTTGAGATTTGCACAGTGACAACTTGGTAGTTCAGAGGACGGGTCCTGTTGGCAGACTTATAATTTCCTTTGCAGCAATCCTGCTGTTGGCTATTTAGTTTTTGATCTGCCATGTCACCTCTGTTTCCTCTTGAACCATTGCCATGGTATGGTGCCAGCAAACATTTGCAAGGTTTTCAGGACAGCCTGAACTCTAGCTATAGCCAGGATGGAGGCTGGGACTCGCATCCCGCAGGACCGTTCCCAGCCGGCATGCACGGGGATCTGGCACCCTGATTTCCCTAATGTGAGAATGTTGGTGCTTGGCTAGGCTGGTTGTGCATATGTAATGATGATGGCCTTGTTACATCCTAAATTAACTACACTGGTACCCCTCGGGCAGCGTTAGAGTTGCTGTCGTACTCTACGCTTAGAATTGTGCTGCACTGGGCTTCAGCTAAGACTGCTGTACTGCTGTGTGGCATCCAACTCATTGCTGCCTTCTTACAAGCTGCTTAAAATAATTGTGGAGATAAGATTATTATTACCAGAGGTTTCAAACAAGGGAATTTTGACCGACAAAGTCTTGGAATTTTATATTGATGTGGTTATTGCTAATTTAGGTATGGGAAAAGGTTTTCTGTGGCTGAAAACTTACAGTTTCAAGGTGAGAGAACAGGATCTTACAGGTCTTTTCCAACCTTAATGATTCTGTGATTCTGTGACTTCTGGAGATAATCCAAACCATTGTTTAGGAATAGGTTGCAAGACATTTTCTGTTGGTATTCTTTTTCTGAATCACATGCTTGTTTAAATACCTGAAAGAAAATAGAAAAGATGGTAAACCCCCCCCATTTTGCTTTTCCCATTTGCTTTCCTGGTAAATGAGAAAATGCTTAATGAAGCAGCAGAGGCAGTCTTTAATGATGGCAAATTGAATTTATTACTAGACTTTAGTTTGCTTTAGTTTTCTGATTGAGGGGTTCCTGCTTTTTTTTTTGTAAGATGTGTTCATATGTTTGCTATCAGGGGACTGGGATGTGGTTGCTTTCTACCCGTGCAGCTTTATGCAAAGAGTTTATGAACTACTGAAGGCTTCATGCATGCCTGTGGATGTGGGTTGGTAGGTGACGACAATGAATGGAGGTGCAGGACAAATAAATTTAAAAAAAAAATGCAGTAAGTGGTTAAGCTGGAAGTATGCAGCACAATGGTGGCAACAGGAAACTGTCTGCAGGTTTTTAAATGCAGTGAGATGTGATATGTTTGAGCAGCATGCTCCTCATGTAAACCCACCTCTGGCAAACTTAGCAGATCAACCTGCTTGTTATTTTTGCAAATATACATTTATATTTGGTTTAAGCATAATTTTGGGCATTACTCTCAAGGTTTAACAACTTCTGTTGTGTGCAAGTCTCACCACAGTTACCTCATTTCTAAATGTCTTTGAGGGGGGACAATAAAATGCCTTTTCTTACTCCCAGGAGATCTTCTTAAGAACCAATGCAAGCAGAGCCCTAAGATTAACTCAGCTATCTTCCCACGAGAAGCAGGGCTACTTAATCACATAATCACTAAGGTTGGAAAAGACCTGTAAGATCATCAAGTCCAACCATCAACCCAACACCACCATGCCCACTAAACCATGTCCTGCAATGCCACGTTCGCACGTTCCTTGAACACCTCCAGTGAGGGTGACTCCACCACCTCCCTGGGCAGCCTCTTCCAGTGTCTCACCACTCTCTCAGTAAAGAAATTTTTCCTAATATCCAGCCTGAACCTCCCCTGGCGCAACTTGAGGCCATTTCCTCTAGTCCTGTCACTTGTCACTTGGGAGAAGAGGCCAACACCCACCTCTCTGCAACCCCCTTTCAGGTAATTGTAGAGAGCGATGAGGTCTCCCCTCAGCCTCCTCTTCTCCAGACTAAACAACCCCAGCTCCCTCAGCCACGCCTCACAAGACTTGTGCTCCAGACCCCTCACCAGCTTCATTGCCCTTCTCTGGACACGCTCCAGCACCTCAGTGTCCTTCTTGTAGTGAGGGGCCCAAAACTGAACACAGGATTCGAGGTGAGGCCTCACCAGAGCCGAGTACAGGGACACAATCACCTCCCTACTCCTGCTGGCCACACTGTTTCTGATACAGGCCAGGATGCCGTTGGCCTTTTTGGCCACCTGGGCACACTGCTGGCTCATATTCAGCCGGCTGTCAATCAACACCCCCAGGTCCTTTTCTGCAGGGCAGCTTTCCAGCCACTCGTCCCCAAGCCTGTAGCGTTGCATGGGGTTGTTGTGACCAAAGTGCAGGACCCGGCACTTGGCCTTGTTGGACCGCATACAATTGGCCTCGGCCCATCAATCCAGCCTGTCCAGATCCCTCTGCAGAGCCTTCCTACCCTCAAGCAGATCAACGCTCCCACCCAACTTTGTGTTGTCTGCAAACTTGCTGAGGGAGCACTCAATCCCCTCATCCAGATCATCGATAAAGATACTAAACAAGACTGGCCCCAATACTCATCCCTGGGGTGCTCCGCTTGTGACCGGCCGCCAACTGGATTTGACTCCATTCACCACAACTCTCTGGGCTCGGCTGTCGAGACAGTTTTTAACCCAGCGAAGAGTGCACCTGTCTAAGCCACGATTCGCCAGCTTCTCCAGGAGAATACTGTGGGAGACAGTGTCAAAGGCTTTACTAAAGTCCAGGTAGACAACATCCACAGCCTTTCCCTCATCCACTAGGCAGGTCACCCGGTCATAGAAGGAGATCAGGTTGGTCAAGCAGGACCTGCCTTTCATGAACCCGTGCTGGCTGGGCCTGATCCCTTCGTTGTCCTGCACGTGCCCTGTGAGCGCCCTCAAGATGAACCTCTCCATTATCTTCCCCGGTTCCGAGGTCAGGCTGACAGGCCTGTAGTTCCCCAGATCCTCCTTCCAGCCCTTCTTGTAGATGGGCGTCACATTGGCAATCCTCCAGTCGTCTGATGCCCTGCATGGTCTCTGCCTGATAAAGAACCTGCTTCTTTCCTTTCTGGACTTTTAACTAAACAACCTTAAATACAAAATTTTGCTATCTGAATTACAGGAATGTTACCAACTCTAGCATTAATATTATCTAGACATCTGAGGATGACAGTTTATTATTAAATGACGGAGATATAGGCACTCTTAATGCAAAGGGTAAGTAACATTAATATAGCTGGAGAACTAAATGGACCAGGTTGTCACTTTTCAAGAGCCAAAAAGTTGATTCTGAGGCAAGAAACACAGAAAAGAAGAGATTGCAGCTTGCAGAGATGATAGGCCACAATATGCAGAACACTGGCAATCAAGATGGAGCATTGTGGTTTGGGATTTGCTTTCTCTGAGCCTTTATTAAAAATAGAGGCAGTGGTTAGATTATTTTAGAGCTGTACTATAGTAATTCACTGGGTAGATATTGTATTTTCTGTACTCATGTTCTAGGAGAATAAAGCAATGGTACCAAAAAAATCTCTGGAGAATGAAATATTTTCACCTGTGATTCGTTTTAGTAATTGTGGAACTTATTTTTACCCCCATTCAGCTTACTGTATTTCAGAAAGCTCACGTTCCAATATAAATGCCTGCACGTTCCACCTAATGTTGTCCCTATCTATGGAAAAGGAGAGGAAAATAAAGCTCAGAGAACTGTTTTTTGAAGACAAGTAACTGCCAGACCTAGTGCATTTATACATATATAAATATGTAGATGTGTATGTATGTGTATATTTATAGCAAAAAAAAAATAGAGAACATATATCTGAAATAGCTTCTGTACCTGGTACTTCTTCCTTATGGTAAGATAAATGTAAACCTGTGTCTCCTTTCCATTGAAAAATGCTTCTGATTTCTGTTTTCTAACTAGAGTTGACTGTCCAGGGAGATGAGTCCACGTGACGGTGACTGGCTTCTGGGGAAACAAATAAGGAAACAAGAGAAGAACCACTTCTAAAACACACTAATGCAAAGGCAGCACGGAGGTAAAAAATGAAGATGACGTGCCTGAGAAACTCCAAATAAAAACCTAAGCCTAAATAATTCTCCTTCACAGGGATCAGAGTAACATAGCATAGTCCCAGCTTAAATGTAGGTCAGCTGGATTTGTGTTCAGATATTTATGGGTAAACAAGGCAAATTAATAATATGGTTGCTTGCTTATCAAGTTGTTTGCCTCAGGATGTAAAACAGAACATTTGTTTATGTAACACAGAAACATTTTGGGGAAGAAAAGCTCCCCTAATAAACATCCTATGTATAAGATTACATAGTTGCATGGAAAAAAAGATTGTTTTGTAGTAATGTTTTCTTAACAATATGATTCCTGCCTGAAACTGAGTGCCCTATTTGATATAGCAAGCAGAGGTTAAACTGGCTTAAAGCCATCATAAGTAGTGTAGTACATTTATTTCCTGTATTATACAAGAGCCTTTTTTTTTTTTCTCAAGTAAAGAATTCAAGCTCTATTGCTGCTTAATAGGTCATCATCCAACCACAGTACTGATGAGAGTGCCACGGTGAAGCTCCCTAGAAGCTGTAAGTAGTCCAGTGCCTTACCTGTGTTAGCATGATTTTTACCTGCTGCAAGGGAGTCTCCTCGACAGGCTAGCAGACGTGCACAATCTCTACCTTGAACTTACACCAAAGACTTAGAGAAGAAAAAGAGTAACAAAACCCATCCAACAACACCAAACAGACTGCTGTAGACCCAGTCAATCTATAGTCACACACGCTTTATTCTGCTAGTACCTAAACATCTAACATGTAGTTACTGGAGTGAAACTTGAGGGTGTTTACAGGGTTCTTATGTTTCAAGTTTTCTTGGGTTTTTCTAGATTGCCATCTTTGTTTTTTCCTGTATAGCACTGGTAGGATTACAGAGGAGCATTAATTCATACATTTATGCACACCTTTTACCCAAAGCAAATTCCAGAGGAAACCTCTAAATTTTGCAGAGGGGATATTAATGTCCATATTTGAAGAGTCCCGTGTCTGCAACTGCAAAACAGTTGTTTATGCGTAGCAATCAGTGTAATGAGTGGTTTGCTCTCATGGAGCATAGGGTCTCATAGATTGCTAAGCTGTTCCCTCTTTGATACGTAGTGTAGATTGAATCAGTCAGAAAAGCTTGGCATTGTTGTCTGTGAAGCATCAGGAAAGATTATTGACTTAGTATGTGGTGTGCTCTTCCTTCCGCAGAGTGGCTACAGCGATTCCAATGGCCGGTAACATCCCACGCTACACTGCATGGCAGTGTGTCTGTCAGTGGACAAAGGCAGTACCAAAAACCCTGGGGTAAAATTCCATAACAAGCTAATTAGCAGTTGGCTGCCCTTTGCGCTTTTGAAAACAATTTCTGTTGATTTTCAAAACATTTTCTACAAAAAGAGTGTAACAGTTAAAACACAGTACCTCAATGTGATGGTTAGAAACTGTGATCTATCTACAGAGGTTTCTATTCAATTTGATGAATTGGTAAAAGATGAGGGCAACTGGTTTAAAAAAATACTCAGTTTTCTGCATACCTCATAGGATTTACTGTGATTTTACTGCAAAGTAACATAGCTACCTTGTGTGTTATACCTAAAAACCTGAAAATACGTATTTTGTTTCTGTTGCCAAGTTCACAATTTACTTACTAGACTGTAACATAGTTGCAAGTTATTAAGGATTGAATCTCTGCATTAATTTGGTACAATACTATTCTAGCTCAGGTTAGAGCAAAAAAATGGTAATTGGTACGTGGATACAAATTAGAGTTTAATATCCCATGCAGCTGTTTACATCTGCTTAATTAAGCAGCAGTGACTTCACATTAGCATTGCTATGATACCATAAATACAACACTAGAGAAAAAGGTATAATCATGTTAGCCACCCTCTTAATGCCAAATCAATGCAAGTTAGGTACTTTTGTTGTTCTTTAATTAAAAAAAAAAGCTTTCATGTTTAAGGAGGATCTTCAGGTCTGATACATTTGGTTTTGGTACAAGTGCCAGGATTTTATAAAAAGACTATGCTTCTGTAGGCAGACAGTTAAAGCAATAATTGAAGAGCTCTAATGGAAACCACTAACTTCTTAAATATAGTTGGAAGTCAGTGGGTAATTTTGCTTTTGGAGCCTTTACAAGAGTAGCACAGTCGTTTTATACAGTAATAGAAGGTAAGTAAATACCCATCTAGAAGAATGCAGTGCTGTTTTAACACTGATGAAGTTCTAACACTTTGACTATGTGGCATAAACGCTGTTTCATGTATTTACCAGCAGCTCGGGCACAGAGCTGCTTGTTTCGCTTTTTGATTAAGGATCCCCTGAAGTAACGCAGACGTGCCTAAGTCAGTATTTTGAGAGGTATATACAATCAGGACAGGCCTTGGATTCACACAACATATCAATCGAACAGAAAAATTGTACTTTGGTCAGAACTATCAAAGTCTGTTATCCATCAGCATAAGAACACAACCTCAGTTGGTGCCATTTTTAATGATTAGAAATAATACATTGTAAAACAAAAAGTGAAAAAATTCCAGCGTGATACTTATAAACAAAGAACAAATAGAAAACAAAAAAGCTTCGGTTTTGCCTGAATTATAGTATTTATAATACAACAGATCATTAGTCTGAGGTAAGACCAGTAATAACTTTTTAGTCCTTCAAGGACTGCTCAAAACCTAAGAACAGTGATAGTAATGCATGTTATGTTAAAAGCGAGACTTGATTGTTAAATCAAACAAATCCCTTACCCTTTTTAGTTAGGGATCTGTGGTTGCACATATAAAATTGGAAATAAGTCTATACAGTAGGAACTACAGAACGTTAGAGTCCTGTGTGCCACGTCATTAGCCCCGTCAGTACTTACGAGTACAGCTGATTATGTAAAAATCAGACATGTCACAGAGAAAAGACTTTGTTCCAGAATAGCCCTTAAGAAATTTAGAATACTGTTAGTTTACATAAAATAGCCAAACAAAAGATGAATTCAGAAGTCCAAATTTTGGCATGAGGTAAAACCATGTGCATTTATTTCATCTGCATTTTAGAATTAGTAAGCATAAAATTAAATATGTTGACTGTAATGAATTCAGTCATACAAGTGCAAGTCCTCAGCTAGAATGTATTTTACGGCAGTTTATTTAAAAAATGTACCAGTAAATCATAAAAGAGGGATCATGTCCATTTAACGTTTATTGAAGTATACAGGAGGTTTTCTTTAGAATCAAATATGAGCATGAATATATGGCCAAACGTAAAATCTATCAAATTCAGTGAAAATTTTCTGACTTTAAATAGTAGCTGTAAGAATGACCAATATATATTCTTTGTTACAACCGCCCTCACTCTACAAGTAAAAAAAAATAATAAACATTCAGTAAACATTCTTTCCTAAGGTAGTTTCCCTTATATATCAGTGATTTATCCATTTCTTGTATACATAACTTTTTAAACATACCAATCAGTGGTTCTCACAATTGAAAAATAAAAACACAAAAAAGTTTACACTCTTGTACAGGTAAATAAAAGATCATCTTGAATTAAACTGTATATCCTTAAGGGCATAGTATAGTTTCAATTTCATTACCTATTACATAATTAGCTTCTTACATACAAATATTGACATATTTGGCTTGTGCTTCAAAGCCTTTGTGTCTAGAAAGTCCATGTCAATGCAACTCATAACTTGAAATCAGTGGGGATATCTTTACTGCTGCTGGGTTTAACCTGTTCGTGCAACACAGTCTCTTCTGAACTTGTTGTGGCACTGCATTTTTCTGTGGAGTCGTCAGTGTCTGGATCCAATCCTTCAGGACAGGGAAGTTTTAGAAGTTCTTCCCGCAACTGAGCTGTGTGACGCTGAATATACAAAAAGAAATCAGCGTGGAAGAGACCACAGTTAAAACATTACTTTTCACAATGCTAGAGAACATGAAGCAGAAAAAGGATTAAGTAGAAAAGGTTTCAATGTACTATCTCAGTGACTGAATAAACTTTTCCCCTGTACTTAAGGATTGGTACTTTTCTTGTAGTGACAGAGTAATTAGCAGGTGCTGCTAGGGACAAATTAAAGGTAGTAAACAGAACTGCAGCAAACTAGTGCATCAGTATGAATGCTATGCTATTTGTCTTGCAGTTGAGTCATCTGTATTCTGCGATCACAGCAGAAACCGGCTGGGACTAGGTAGGTCATACAGTCAAAACATAAATTTATAAAGAGTTCATGGTCTTGATGAGATCTGTTACAGAGACAGATATACAGAGATTTGTTACTGATCGTAGTAACTAACAGTAACTTCATTTTGACAACCAGTCACGTTGAAAGAATGCAAGTCTAGCAATAGAAAAAAGAAGACTTGAATTTTTTTTTTTCTCCTGGGGAAGAAAGAAAAATAAAATATAGGTCTGTTGTCTGTGTGGACACAAACTACACAATTGATAGTACTTGGCTAGGAAGGAAGAAAACACTATAATGGTCGTAACTGTTGATAAAAGTTTAACACAGGGTAAAACGTAATGGACTACCGTTTAGTAACTGTTCTTGTCTAATCAAAAAGCTTGTTTTCTGGCAGGGAATTGGTTGTAGTACAACTTTATGATAAGCCCCCACTCACCCCTAGAGAGAAGAAAATAAAGTCTCTATATCTTACATTAGTACTTATAGAAAAATAGGCAGGACAGGCGCTAAAGGAAAATCTAACTTGTGGAAAAAAATACTGAGAAAGTGGTATGCACATACACTTTATCTCTTGACAGCTGGGAAACTTACGTTTATTTACATGTTTTAAAGTTGCTGGGGTTTTCTGTAATTGATATTATAAAACTCAGCTGCTAGGCAACTTCATTGCCATTTGTCGTCTTTGTGTTAAAGAACATAAAATTATAAAAGCAAGTCTCACCTTTAGAGCTGCTGCATGATGGGACATAGTCCTGCCTACCCGTTTGTCACTGCTGTACTGCTGTATGTCTGCTATCCACTCCTCACACTGAGCCATGATCTCCACTCTTTTCAAGTAAAAGTGTTTGTGGATGACCTGCAAGAAAACATTCCGAATGAAAGAACAGAGTGTTCATTGTTTTCTAAGAACCATATACTTTAACAATACAAAATTTGCAAGACCCCTATGACTCTAACTGAGTATAAGGAAAAAAAAAAATCAGTATGAGGATAATTCAGCGTTGAACCAGGCTGCAGATAAATTGTGGAATTTCTGTCCTTGGAGGTTTCCAAGACCCAACTGGAAAAAGTCCTGAGGAACCTGGTCTGAATTCAGCCGATCCTGTTTTGAGGAGGAGGTTGGCCTGGACATCTCCTCCAGTCTGTATGAATCCACGATTTACGTGCAGCCTGCCATTCCAACATTCACTTGTGTTACCTGGGTGAAGCGTAGATGAGTGCCAGAAATACAGTCTCACACCAGGGAAAAGAAAAAGTGATAGCAGAATGGTAGACACATTCTTCAGTTCAAAGACGATCTTACTATGCAGGCACTATGTATGGATGTTTATTTTGCATAGGGCCAGGGTTACACAAACACAATATTAAGGCTTTTACTGTTGGTTTCACAGTCCTATTTTATTAAAAAAGCACAGGTAGGAAGTACATGCACCATGTCTTCCCCTGTCACTAACCTCTTGCTGTCTGAACAGAAAACAGATAAGCAGAAACACTGTCAACAGTATGAGCATAGGAACGTAACATACTTCTGCACAGAGAAGGATCATACCAGCTGCTATGGAAGAGGTACAACCACAGTTAGACGTACTAGGCAGAGGCAGCACCTCTGAGGGAAAACTAGATTTCCCAGGCAATAGTAGTTGAGCTGCCCCCAGTTTGGGTAGTAACCAGTGTTTGATCACATAGTAATTCTGGTATTTCTGTACAGATTTGAGTTTAAAAAAACCCCAATCAATCAACCGTTAGACAAAGTTGTCAAACTCTACTTAGTATTGGCTTTGTCTTAAACAGTTTTCTGAAAGTCTGCCTGGTGAAAGAAACAAAATAAAAGAAATTTTATTGAGCACAGGGAGTTCTTGGCAATATTGCAACATAATTGACAAAATAATCTTTCCCTCTAGAGGTTAGAGAATATAGCTATCTGACTAAAGAAAAACTGCATATTGAAAGCATAATTTGCTTCAATTCTGGATGCATTCCTTATATCCATAATGGAGCTTGGAAGAACTCCCAAAGACCAGCAGTTCACATCTCCTGAGCCTACCTGTCATTTAAGACACTGAAGGGAAGACAACTCAGATTTGTGAAGACAAAAGATCTTAGGAGCTGAAAGATGTACATTCTTTCTCAGACCTAAGTTTTCAGGATGCCTTTGTTACTGAATGATCATCATCATTAAGGTTCCTAACACAACCTTACAAAAAACCTAGAGGTCTTAACAAGAAGCTAGTCTCTCAGAGAAGTGCTCAAATAATCTATATGAGACACATTTTCATTTGGATGGGGCTGCAGATGGAATCTAGTGTTCTTCCAAAATCCAGCTATTGCATCAGAGGAAAATGTAATGCTTTCTAGTGCATAATTTCCATTTTTTGATATGTAAAGAAAGATACATGTCACTTTACATAATGATAAGGAATATGTATTCAGAGAAGCAGAAAGAGAGTTCTCATGTTGCACAAGCTGATAAGGCACTGGGTTAAACTAGTATGATTGTGTTTTTAAACACAAAAGCAAGCTATCTTAGCCTTAAACTTCTCCTCACAGAAGCGGGCTATTGTAGCTTCAAACATCTCAGAATCTTGAAGATTTCATCATTCTGTCCTAAAGACCTCAACACAGGGAAAAATAGAAAATTATATCTTGGGAAATTCGAAAAACTGCAGTTACCTAAACCAGAACGAAACAGTTTGGATGCAAAGGTTTTAAGTGTTGGCCAGTCCTCTTCCGTGCAGCAAAACTCTTGTCTCTTCACAGGTAACAGAAGGGAGTTTTAAATGTTAAAGATAGCTCTGCAAACTATCTACCTCTTAATGCAACTTTTCATTTGTGTGTGTGTGTGTGGCTTAGCTTAACTCAGTCCTAGCTACACACCACATTTAGAAAGCTAGTAGTTGTTTTCAACATCTGCCTTTTGGTAACAATGTGCTATGCATAAGTCATCTGTTCTTAGGGAATGATTGGTTTTCCACTAAAACACCACCACCTGGATACACCTTATTACTTTACCTTCCTGAAGAGGGGCAGGATATCAGCTTACAAGCTGCCTTTTTCACACAAGTAGTAAAAAAGCTAAGCTGCAGAGCAAGCACAATATTGCTGAGATTCTTTTGAAGAAAAGTGCAATAACAGCAAACTGGGATTCAGTTACCAAATACTGTAATATTGCATATCCTTCGTTTCTGTATATGTGCAAAGAAAGATGGAGCATTATTGTCAGGGAGCCCACCGCCTTCTGATATCTTCAATTAATTTAAACTTACTGTAATTTGAGAACTTCTTTTGCAAAAGTGAAATTGTTACGTTTAGCTAGAAAAAAGAACCTATTAGCAGAGGTTATTTAGTTACGCGTCACAATATTATCTTTATCACGGTCTTCAACTTACTAATTAAAACACATAAGAGGTAGTTTAGAACAACCACCGTGTTTTTCTTCATTAATTCAAGACACCAGAGTACACAGCACATCCTTTTCCAGTTGCATGTGGATAAAGTATTTAACTCCTGTCAGGCAGGTGAAGTGTCTATGGTTTCGTATTCCATAAGACACAGTAATTTTAATGGAAAAAGGTTTTTGCATTCCAAAGCATGTTTTTACAGACCGCAAGGAAGGGATGGGAAACTACCGTCTCACTCACATGCCACACTTAGCAGTGTGCATAATCCTAAAATAATTATGCTTTTTCAACATTTTAGTACGCAGACAATTGAAAGCATAGGTGATGCTACAAGATGGTTGCACACCTCAATTTAGAAGAGGCAAAAGTTTTAGTAGCTCAGAGTAAAATGTGTTTTTCTCCAAGTATTTGCTGGTAGTACTGTGAGATGACTCATGTTTGACCAACCATTTTGCATTCATATTCATACAGATTCTCTTAATTAGTGTATCTTCAGCTCTTTTTTCCTTGAATCTTTTGCCATATATGTTCAAGTCCCTGAGATCTAATTGACCTGCTCTGAGAAAGGAGTTGGACTTGAGGAATAAAGACATTGAGAGAAGTCCCTAACAACTAAATTATTCTGTGATGCTATGGGTGAGTCAGTCTATTTTCAGGAATGTAAACAAATTAAGCAATTTGATTTCTTTCACTAAGTTTTTTAAGACAGTGTAAATGCATGAAGGTTAGTATTGCTTTTTTCAGCATCCAGACAGTTGCTTTCAAAGGCACAGATTTCTAGTTTAGCACAGATGTTTTGTGGATCCTTCCATAAATAATATGCAGGCTGGAATTTGTTGTAAAGTATTTTTCCAATCTGCACTGTTTTGGTGTATCCAAAGTGTTTCCTAATACTTGCTTCAAATTCATGTTTCTTGGAAAAATACTTCCTGTTAGCTGTGCTGACTAACAAACACTGAGTGCCCATTTGTAGGGCTGATCAATAGTTTTCACATGGAATATAAAATGTACCACCTGGCATTAAGAATGAGCCAAGCTTTATGAACCATGTTTTATCAAACTGTGCACCAAACCTCCTTACAGGTCAGTCCCAATTTGCGTGCATTCCCCTTTCCCAGAAAAGGATCTGTGAAGTCAGGTGCATCCTTATTCACTTCAGTCTCTGGAGTCAGTTGCCCCAGGGAATAAAGAGGAGGTTAAAACAGACATTTCGTGCATGATGTTTCCAAATATTTGCATTATTCTTAACACTCAAACAAGATAAATAAATAAACAAGATATTTACTGTGTTTCACAAAACCTACCTCCTTAAAACATGGCGATGGATTTCTGATTTGTTCAAGCATTGCCCACTTGACTGTGGCCTGTCGTATATTTCCATCATATTCTCTGGAGCTCTGGGTACCACTCGGAGTACCTCTTGATCGTTCATAACCCGGTTCATTAAAATATGGTTCTGCTACCAGTATTAGGGATTGGACAGACACTAACACCTGTTAAGAGAAGAAACTAAATATTAAAATTGTGCCATCTACTTGTTTTTACAAATATACATAGTTTTGCTTACCTTATATGCAAAACCACTTCTATGGCAAAGTACTGTAATTTGTAATACAGGCTACTTGCAAGTAGGGAATGTCCATGCTTTCAAACCAAAACCATCAATACATATAAAAAAATGTAAGTCCTACAACTATGTATTTAGCTTAAACACTGAGAAAATGGCAAATATAAGTTAAAAAAATAACAAAAATACAAATTTAAGTAAAAGAAAATGTTTAAAGGAAGAGATGTCTGATTGCATCCTTTTGTGAAAGAAAGTGTATTTGTGAAGTTCTCAGTCAACAATTCTTGAACTTTTCCTGTGGCTGAGCTTACTAATTCTTCTGATTCTGAACTAGATGGAAAAGGAACAAGGGAGGTGAAATGCGAACCACTGAAATTAATCTCGGTATACATGCTCTCCCATTTTTTCTTTCAAATGCATTCAGTTGATTTAGGTATGTTTTCAGCCCTTTAGTTTCAGATTTTACATATAACATTGTGTGTCATATGCCATTAAAACAAAACCTCAGTATTTCTCTTGAGATAGGAAAAAAATGTTTTCAGTACTATATCAACAAAGCACCAACTATTCAGTGATAAGGAAACAACAATTTTCCCCCTTTCAATTTTATTATCAAGTACATGTGGGAAGAGATGCTTACATACATACATGGCATTTAACTATATGCCCAAGTATTTCTAATATGAAACAAAGAATTAAATAGATACACAGGGCACTTAGGAATCCAAATGTATACGTATTGCATATTCATGATTTGATGGCTTGCTAATTCTTCCAGTATTAGAATGTTTGGCCCTGTTAACTTGTTGTTCAACTTAATCAAAACTATGTTACATGAGAAAACATTGTTATATAGGTAGAAAAACATCACTGACTTTTTTTTTAAAATTTATTTTAAATGAAGGATAGGTTTTTCTTATGTACATAAGACCAAGTCCAGCAAGAATTTTAGGGATTACAATTCTGTGACACAAACCTAGTTCCAGAACTGTAAAGAATTCAAAAAAGGTGATTTGAACACTAGTATTTCCTCAAATATTGAAAATCTGATGGTATGTTACATGCCTAAGAATGGCATTTTGAGCACCTGGCATACTTAGGTGCAAGACATCCACTGCAGTAGATTAAAAATGTCAGGGCAGCTGTTGCTGGAACCGACTCTCCTCCCAGCCTAGACACAATTTAAAGCTTGGAGCCAACCCCTAATTTAGCAGCCCAGTTTGTGAATTTGGGTACAGATGATGACAGTCCTTCTTTTTCTTGGAACATGCAGAACGTACAGCTCACGTCAGATAGATACCGTGTCAGTGACAATTCAAGACTTTGGTTCTTTCACAGGGCAGTATCCCAACAACTAGGTAATTGTGCTCTGTGCTTAAGTGTGGCATTCTCTTGGAGTTTCTCTTGTAGCAATGCCAGCACAAAAGCGTTCCAGCTTTCCATACTCTCTGTGATGTGTACTCACTCCATAGGCACATCGCCAAACCTGTAACTCATGTCAAAGCAACAGCCCAAGAATCAGCTGAATGACCCAGGTTCATCTGAGTCCCACCATCACCTCACAGAAACACACCCTTATTCCTTCTGGTGCCATGACACTTTGTGTTTGTAGCTGTGTAGTTGCTGTGCTTGAACTATAGCATAGAAGGGCAATCTAGGGCAGCGAAGTCTTTATCCTGATGGTAGGGCAAGTGGCTGTGCAGTAGGAAATGTGAACTAGCATCCTCCTTTGGGCTGTGAAGGAAAATTAAACAAGTTTTTCTGCTTCCCAGGCAGGGAAGCTAGCTGCTTCTCCAGCTAGCTGCTGTTAACACAGTATAGTGTGCACCATCACATTGTCTCCTGTGCTTGCCATGCATTCAACCAGAAGCAGCCATGACTATTTTGTGTTACACTTAAAAATTAAATTATGGATAAATGCCTTAATATGTACAGAATGTGCCTCACAAATCAGTTTCCAGCAAGAAAATGGCCACTTGTGACACTACAAAAGGCAGAATATTAACGCAAATGTGCTAAGCCAAGGTAGAGTATTTCAGGTCCAACACTTCAGGTACCTAAGGTGTTTTGTGATCTATGACCTTTACATGTGTGTGGACGTAGTTGGGTTTTGCTTTTTTAAATTTTGTATTTTAGAGAGAGATATTCAAATAGCTATGGTAGAGAAATTTGACACTACGCAGCATTGTACTTTCTTGGCCTTAATAATCAGTTGTTACTTTGAATTATAGTTGTAATGAATGAGAAACTCTAAACTGATCTTCCAGTTTCATTTGGGTTATAAAAGTTAATTTCTGAAGTATTTTGGGTGGTCTGACAATAGTTTCATCTTTGAGCCAGAAAAAACATGTACTGCTTAATTCTTTCCAAGCAATTTATTTTGTTCTACAGCTGTTTTCCATTTAAAAGCTACAAAGTGTTTTTCTCCCAGTACCGGGGGGGACTTTTTCCAACAGCTTTCTTACTCGTTTCAAAATGATACCCTGAAAATCTTTAAAATTTTAAACTTAAATGCTGCATGAGATTTCTAACAACCAAATCCAACATTTTAATCTAAGAAAAAGGACTGTAGTGAAAATAAGACTTCATAATACCTGCACATTTCTACACTGATTTTATAGTTATAGTTCAAAATTTCAGTTCATCTCTTGATTAAGAAGTATCTTGGGAAAGTGACACTATGTAAGGAACCACAACTTAGATCTCCAAATCATAATTGTCCCTTGAAGGGAGAGGGAACATTAACATCTGCAAGGATGGAAATTCCACAATCTTGGACACCTGTCCTAGTGTTTGATCACCCTCATAGTGAAAAAGTTTTTCCTAATATTTAATCAAAATTTCCCATGGCCCATCTTGTGTCAATTGGTACTTGCCCTAGTGCTCTGCATCTTTAAGAGGTCTCTGGCTCTATCTTCTCTATACCTTCCCCGTTTAGGTACTAAAGACAACAGTAAGATCTCTTTGCCATTGGTCCAGCCACTTTTTCACCCACTTATAATGCACATCTCACTGATTTGGCTACAAGGGTACTAAGGGAAACTGCATCACAGGTCTTGCTGAAGTCAAAGTCAGCTACACCCACTGCTCTCCCTTTGTGCAGAGCCAGTCACCTCACTGTAGAAGGCAAGCAGGGTAAGCACTATTCGTCCCCAGTAAATCCACATTGGCTGTTCTCAATCACTTTCTTGTTGTCCATGCACTTGAAAATAGCTTCCAGGAGGATTTGCTCCATAATCTTCCCAAGGAGTCAGGTGTTGCTGACCAGTCTGCAGCTCCCCAGATCCTCCTTTTTGCCTGACTTGAAGCTCCGTGTGAGATTTGCCAGGAAGCTCCCCTGATCGTTCTGAACTTTCAAAGATGAGAGCTAGTGGCTTTGCAGTGACATTGGCTGGCTCCCTCAGCAGCCTCTGATGCATGAGATCTGGTTCCATGAACCTGTGGATCCAATCAGCTTGAATACTGTGGGTAATTCCTCATTCTCACAGACCTTCCTAGTGAGGGCTCACTAAAGAGTGAGGCAGAGATGGCCTCTGCCTTTTCTATGTCCTTGTCAGTGGGTTCCCTGCTCCACTGAGCAGCAGAAAAGCCTAAGGAAAATGTGTTCTTTTGCTGCCAACACACTTACAAGAAGTTCTTGTTGCTTTTTATATCCCTTGCCATTTTCAACACCAGCTGAGCTTTGGTTTTGCTAATTTCTCTCCTGAATGCTTAGACAGTGTCTTTATTTCTAATGAGTAGCCCATCCCCTCCTTCCACCTTCTGTGTACCTTCTTTTTGCAGTTGAGCTTAGGCAGGAGTTCCTTGTTTACCCTTGCTGGCTTTCTGCCACTCTTGCCTCACTTCCACACACTGGAATAGACAATTCTTGAACTTTTAAGAGACTGGTCAACCAGCTCTCCAAGGCCAATTCCTGAACAAGCCAAAATCTGTTCTCCTGAAGGCCAGGGTTGTTATTTCTACTACGCTGAAACAGAAACTGTACAGACTTTCAGGATTTAGAACAGAAGATGTACCTTGTGCTACATAATAATTACTTCAAGGAAGACTAAATTCAGAAAGCACCATAGGCAATCGCCATTGCAAGCTTTACTTTTATTTAATGTATGTGCTTATTAGTCAGTGCATTTCTATTACGTGAAGCTGAAAATTATAAGGACTGCATGTCCTAATAAATTCCGGTCAAATTTAACACTAATTGTTATTGAACACACTATACCTACACTTTAACTCCCTTCAGCTTTACTCCTCTATTCAGCTTACTTGTAGACTTCGGAGGAGTACCTTTACAGTCCTCACTAGTATACTTCACTTTCTCATTTCTCACAATGTGGAGCCTGAGTTGGCTTCACCATAAATAGCTTGTGATAGAGAGTTCCAGGAGGTGATGCCATCTTCCAGTCTTTTTGCTTTTTTTTTTTTTAAAATATTTGAACTCATCCAAGCAAAGTCCAGACAGTGCAGAAATGAGCTGCACACATGAAGAGCCACTCTTCAAGACAAGACCAATAGAAATACTAGTTGGAAAGAGCGCTTTGAAGAACTAGTCTGCTCTACAGTGTTTCTTTTCTAGTGATCCAAGGACGTTTTCTGGACTTTTGTCTTATTTATGCTTTTTTAAGAAAAGTCTGATTTAAAAGCACTAGAAAATCCTTAGGACTGACAGACCACTTATTACTCCTAAATGACATCTACTGAACAGAAAGAAGAAATGCTCACCTGCAAAAAACTTGATGTTTGCGGATTCCATTTCTCTTCTGGCCTCCCATGCCATGTGTTAAGTATGCTTAAACATACCTGAAAAGGTGACATTGTTAATACCACAGACAAATATTATGATGAAATAGTTCTGCTTGGGCAGAATAAAAAGTTAACATTACATTTAAATTTGTTTTTGACAAACTTCTGTGTAACTGCATTCTAAAAGACAAATTTGTTTCCTGTGAAAATAATTTGAAATGAAAGCAGATAAAAATAATGTGGATAAGCAAGAACAGCATGTTAATAAATGAAAAAAATAAGGTGGATTACTTTTCTTCAAGGAAAGCCTACGGATTCTAGCACTTATTGTTGTGGGTTTTAAAGACAATCATTCTGCTTCAGCATGTGAAAGGTGGTTTCTGTCACACAGACTATCAAGGAATTGAAAATAGTAACTTTTATGACTGATCTGGACTTCAGGGAAGTCTATGGAGTTCTTGAACCTTATCACAAAGATAGGAAACACAAAAAGACAAACAGAAGAAATTTAGAGGCGCATATTTGCCAGGACTTAATGTATGTTAGGCAAAGAAAAAAAGCAGATAAAGTCTCCAGTATGAATTACATTCTGTGTCCATGTTAAGAGAAAACCTTGTGCCTAGTACTGGAAAGGAGTATTATAGCTTGTGAAAACACGGAGCATGGGGAACCCATGAATGACAGTGGAATAAGGGAAAAATGTTAGCCCATGGATTAAATATTTACACAAAAAAAACCCCAAAACCCAACCCTGAAGGAGTGCCACAGTGCTACAGCGAAAACTATTGTGTGAGTCTGTGCTTCAGTGGAGACATACACATAGCCATCTCTCTAGATGCAGAGAATTTAATGTGTGCTTATTTTTAATATAAATAGAAGTTGCATCTCCCTGATATGCACTTGACTTTTTGTTAGCTTTTTGGAGCCTTTAGAATGAGCCACATACCAAGGAGAGCGGGGAGGGAAGGAGGAAAGCTTGTTTGTTTTAACTTTTAATATTATTTCCAAAAGCTTTACTATTTTTTGAGGAAACTGTCATTAAGCCCATATTTTGGAGTTACCTTATTTTTTTGTAAAAGTATACCGAGGTTAAGGAAAGTCTTTATCTTCCCTCAAGAAAAAGCACTTTGGCATGGAAAAAGAGAGACAGGGCACTTGGCAAACACATTCAGTTGCTGCTGATATGAAGCATGCTTTGTCCATGGAAAGGATCCCGGGTATTTAAGCTAGCCAAAATAGATTTCTGCCTGGTTAATTTAGCAAAGAAGATGGAAAAGAACATTTTTCTAGGGCAAAATTATTTGCTTTTTGGTCCAATCCAGCTCATAAAGGCTTTAAAAAAATCTCCAAGACTATTCTGAAAGGAGATCATTCCCATTTGAAACTGTTAAATCACTCTTCATTTCAGTTTGAAGACCAGTTTTAACCAAACACCTTCCTGCAGTATGATCATTTGATTGCAAAAGGAAAAAATTTTCATCTGTTTCACTTCCTTGTTACATCTATACACAAGAACAAAGTTGACCTACCTTGCCATCATTGTAGAGGTTTGGATTAAATCTCACGCTGTGGCCTCCAGTTGTTTCCAGATTCACAAGTGGAGGGGAATTAGGATAGTCTTGTGGAAAATATACATCAAATTCAAAGCAACCATTTGCGTAAGGGGTGTCTGCAGGACCAGTAATGAGAACCTACCATTGTGGAAAAAAAGAAAAAGATGACAGTTTTCAAAAAAACCCTTCTATTTGTCACACAGTTGAGATTTTTATAAGGTATATGAAGCATTTTATTTCCACATGCTACTTATCAGAAAATACTGTTAGACATCATAATCATATGCAGGCTGTCAGTCTGTTCATTTTGACACTAGGTAAGTGAAGCCCTCTGCTAATGTTCATTTATCCAGATTACAAATGGAAAGCAAAACAGAAGGAGCTAAAACTCTGCCCTCTATTGGATGCTATTAATAGAATTTTTCTTCAAACTTCAGGTCCAGAGATACTCAGTGTACTTCTCATACCTACTGCTTTTAATGGACTTAAATGGTTGTATGCAAAGATACACTTTGACCATAATGGAGTAACAAAATTAAACTTTTCCCTTCAGAATAGCTGAAGAAGAATGAACCTTGTTCTGTGAAGTCTCCTTGGCTAACAGAGCACTCCTGGGGTAGATGGACTCTCCCTGCTCCCCACCAAGTTATTGAGAAATTGGGACCAGACACTAAAATACTACTACTTATGTTAAAGTTTGGACAGCAATTAAAGTACACATGAAATACTTCTGTTTCTTCTTAAGACTGAAGGCACCTTCTTAAACATTTATATGCCAAGCTGAAAGAGGGAAATAAAAATAACTTTGCTTTTTACCTTCATAATGTCAAGCCGCTCCTCATCACAACGTACAAAAACGCTGGATGAAGATGAGAGAGGCAGCGATGTTGAAAGAGTCACAGCTTCTTGAGCAAGACGTCGGGCTCTGGCAGCACTGTTGGCGTCACTTGCATTTTTTACCTGAGACATGTAGTGGTAATTTACTTTAAAAACCAATTTTCCGTCATCATCTTCAGAAACCATTTCAAATGTATCTAGAAGAGAAGAAAATTTTAATGCATCAGGAAAACAGTGAAGTTAATAGTGGATTAGTCTTGGATACACATTCTGAGTATTAAAATCAGGAAAGTTTAATTTGCATTATACTAATGCAAAAAATACATATTTTGTGAGTTAACTGTGATCACAGAAAACAAAGCATTAACAGTCCTGGGTTAAATTATTTTCTGCAGCAAATCTACAACTTTTCATGTGCAACTTGTCAAACATACACCGTTTCTGATTTGGAAAGCTACCAGCTACTCCAGACCAGGAATACAATGATACTCATGAATACATAATAATGCTAATAAGGGAATGAGCGTGAAGCAGAGTGCCAACAGTATTTATTTGTGTGGTGATTGCAATGTTATTAAAGAATCATAACAAATTACAGTGAAGCTAGTTTTCTTTAATCACTTAGTAGGCAAAACCTGCAGCACGGCTGCCAGGGTGAAAAGCTACCATTACAAACTTTCCTACCTCCTATTCTTGGCATACACTCCACAAACATTTGTGAGGAAAATCCCTTACAAATACAACTGCAACTCAAAAAAATACTCATAGAACATGTTTTTGCCATAATTTTATAGCTCTTTTTGGATGACATACTATTTGTTCTTCATGATTTTTTTTTGAACACGTTCCCTTTATGGCCAAAAGAAGCACCAATTCCCATCACATTTTGCAAATGCAAGATATTGCCCTCCATGAAAAGACACAGTGAAGTTTACTACAATTTCATTTTAAAAAAGCCATTTTGATCTGAAATCTATTAAATTTAAAAAATAAAAGCTACATTAACAAACATATATATACACAGTCATATATGAGCTTTTAAAAAAAAATCTACTAACATTTCAATATAATTTGAGGACTGAAAGACTCACAAATCATTACTGGAATGAAAACATGAACACCATCATTGAATTCATCTGGTCCCTTGAATTAATCTAGTTGATGCTTAAAACATTTCTTATTAGTTCAAACAGTGCATTAGTTGGTAACCTGAAAATACAGACTTAAGAATTTTCCATATGTGAAAAGTATCAGTGGTGACATATGTAAAAAAATTGGTAACTTTCTAAAATAGTTAGGGATTCAGTGTGGTGATTCAGATTGCATATTTCTTAGGTATTTCTTTCTAAGACACAAATATTCACACTTCTCAACCTACCAAACTGGAGTTTTTTCATGACAGCCACATACTTTTCTTCAAGAGACCGTAAAACAGACAAAGGCTTGGGCTTCACAGCAGCCTTTTTGGAGCATTCAGCCATCTTCTTTTCTGTTACACAAAACATGATGATTATTTGTAGTTAACCATGTAATTCTGAGACAAATACAGCAAGCACTCAGGGATTATTTAACTTGAAATGACATTTTATGGTGACATTGTTTGCAGAGAAGTCTGAAAACTGGGGATCACTCACAACATACGACTCTTGTTTTTCTCACTATATATTTCATTATCTGAACAGCTCAAAGTAAATAAAGATCGTTATCTCAGCTCATAAATAATTTATAACTACTGCTGCTATGAATATTCTTTTATCATTTCTTCTAATTTTTTTTTTTTTAATTTAAAATAGGAAGTATGACACGCTTGTGTGGATGGACATTCACACATGTATTCTTGATACATTCTCCAAAATCAGGAGTTGATTATACAAGTCTTTTTAAAATCCGCTCCTCCAGTTGAGCTACTTAATCTTTAGTTTTCTTTACTAGACAACTGGATGGTCCTTTGAGTATCAGCAGGTTCAATCCATGACTTAGATTTTTGTTCTGCATTCATCTAGTTAAGAGTTAATTTAATTCGTAAGATTTAGTTTTAGCAGCAAAGGCTTTACTATTAAAGGTCATGTATGCTGTCTTCTGCCAAGGTTCCAACCGCCTTTGAAAATGTAGTCAGTGGTTGGGGGTAGAAGGGATGTATTTTTTCTTGCTTTTAAGCTAATTTATAAGTTATCTGTTAATGAATGTATTACGAATAAACACTATACAGTATTTATAATAGTATTTCTATTTTACCTTGGTTTGCTTGGCGCAAACTGGTGGTAGCAGCATAAACTATCTCTGCAGTCTTTTGGATGTCTGGTACCAAAAGTGTCAGTCCCTCTGGTTCTTGATCAGAAGTATCTGGTTTTGCTCCTGCTTTAGCTTTGTCTTTTTTAGACCTGTTTTTGGCAAAGAAATAGGATATAGCATGAGGGAATATTTTTCAACCAGTCATACAGTACTCAGTGTATTTGTCAACAGGGAAAAATACCAAAGATTAAAGACCAAGATTAAAACAAGTCTTCTGAAATGGAATGTCTCTATGTATCTCCAGGTTAATCACTGAATGCAGCAATCAACCGTGACAACACTGAACATACAGTCTTGATTTGACAAACAGAAATATGTCTGATGTGAACAGTAAAAATATGAACACAAAGCCAGTGATACCAGTATACTAGTTTCTGCTTCAACCATTTACTATTTTTGATTGTTACTCCTGCATGCTGACCTTAGGTTTACACTTTTTCAAAAAACATTAGAAAAGCTTACAAAATCAGCATAAGAAAGATCACGTCATGAATGTGCACTTCATGCACCCATGTAGATCCTGGTACAAAATCAAGTCCTAAATAGGTAATACAGAACTCTTTTCTATTCCATAATACACTAGCGATTCTTTAAAATGCATTAACGGTAAAACACT
Organism: Gavia stellata; assembly: GCF_030936135.1. Classification (NCBI taxonomy): domain Eukaryota; kingdom Metazoa; phylum Chordata; class Aves; order Gaviiformes; family Gaviidae; genus Gavia; species Gavia stellata. The sequence goes on from NC_082595.1 coordinate 21,367,925, forward strand.
AGGAAACCTCTAGTAAAAATTCACAGTATGTCTATGAGCTACAACCTCAGTATCACAATAGAGTGGATCAAAAATGAAGTTTGTGTGTCTCTGCAGTTCTCTTCTGCACTGTAAATTTAAGACCTTTTTTTCAATAAATGGTTTAATGTAACATAATTTTAAAAGTCTTAAAAATATAGAAAGTGCCTATATTGTATTGGATGTTTATAATCAATGTATTGCAAATTAAAATGTCAATTTAAAGACCTCAAATTTTTATAATGAAACAATTTGAAAATACAGTATATACTAACACTGTTGTTTGATAGAAGCTAGTTGCCTAGTAATTTAAGATATATTTAAATATTTTGATTGTGATAACCCAGTCTTTACTAGCGCATATATCCAATTGTTGAAATTAAGACATGATATTTGATAACACTGTAAACTAAATGTATGTATTTAAAAGCCGCAATGTTTTAAGAGCTAGCATAAATTTACATTGTCATCCTGCAAAACTTAGGACATTTTAATGCTAACAGCCCCCAAATTACTTCACTGTAATTTCTGGGGGTTTTTTTTGTTTGTTTGTTTTAAAAGCTTTTGTTCATTTTAAGATCCAAACAAGTTCAACAGCCCGGAAGCACTGGTTTTCTCTTTCCCACTACCATACCTAGAAGCAAAACAGAAAGCTATCTGCACAAGAAAAATTTAGCAATTTAATGCTTTGATGTCCCAAACATATTTTAGCAACTACCAAATACAATATTCTTTCTGTATTTTAATCTAGACTGAAATAATCCATAAAGAATGAGTCTCTAAACTATTCAATAGAGGTGACTACAGTAATACTGAAAGTCTTTGTACTGTACCTAATCAAGTGAGAATATCCCTAGAGTGCATTAATAACAAAATTCGTTACTGCAGCATGGTATAGCTTCCCTGTTCCAGATTTAATCCAAAAGGATGTTAGCCCATTGTTGATTTCAAGCAATACTGAGCTTTCAGGTGCTCAAAGTTAGGAGGAAAGCATCAGAGCCAAACAGTGTCATCCAGCATTTGAGGAACAGTTTAAGACAAAGAAGCAGCAGCCACATCTTCCATTCATACTTTCCAAAATCCTAATCACTGCCTTTTTGCTTGTGGAAATCTCAGCCAATATTTTTCAAATAACCTAAAAATGTGTATTTAAGCCCATTAAACCTCAGTGATACCTGTTTTAACATCACAGACTTGCTAGCAGCCACCAGTCCCAAGAAAGGTGCTGCTTTAGAACTGCTTGCTGTTGATGTAGAATCCTTAAGCTATTTGCTACAAAACCCTTGGAGAAATTTTGACCAAAATGAAATGTCAGTGGGCTTGTCCAAGAAAGAGATACATGAAAAGCAATGAAAATGTGATTGGTGAAGACACTGAAAGTGAAATTAATTCTTACAAATTTATTTTCATGACAGTTATCTTGTAGGGCTTTTACCTTCCACATGGTTTTACAATTTAGACTACCAGCCTTTTCCTCGTACTCAGTCTTTGAGCAAAACAAAAATTCAAGTGCTGGCCTCAGACAAAAGGCTTAACCACATGCTTAAAACCTCCTACAGATACACCGAGTTACTGACAGTCAGCTACCTAAGCAGACAAGGAATATCAATCTACCTAGTTGAAGCAGTAGGAAAAGGACACATCTAATCAAATGCAAATTCTCAGTACCAGTAATAGAATTTCCGCTTGTTCCCCCTGCTGTCTGGAACAGTTAACACTTCAGCACTTTTGAACTATCACAAGAGAACATATTTTCTTAATGTCCCTTTTACCACCAATACAACTATTCTGTCCACTGTTATACTGAGCAAAATAGACAAAACCTCCCATTCCTCAGAATATACCTTTTAAATCAATTGGTTGGCAGAACAGCTCTACCTTATCACCTATAGGTATCTGGAGCTTGTGTGATGGTCTACATTTCCAGGCTGCCTAAACTCCCCAGTCAGGCCAGAACTCAGACTGCATAAAAGCAGCTGAGGAAGCAAAGCGCAGGAGTGATTCCACCTTGGACGCCAAGAAGAAACCAGGTCTCATATTTGACCTTGATTCTGCCTAATCAGGGATTTCAGTCAGTTTCTCAGTGAGTTTAAGCTAGCTGGCATCACAAAACCCCCAAATCAGACATACTGCCTTATCAAGATTTAGTTTCGTCACACAAATCATGCTTTATATTCTAATGGTTAGGGTAAAGATAAATTTTTTTCTTTCTTTTGGGGAAAAACCCAACTAATACTGCCATAACTTGTAAGACTCCTAGTAATGATGACCTCCATTTTTTCTTCCCTCATTCTGCCTTCCTACCCTTGTTTGATTCAAATCTTTTGCTGTCTAAATAAGAATAACAACTTAGCGCTATTAATCCTGCAGTTCCTAAGATGTCACTATATGACCTTCTTTCCATATTTAGTGTTATACTCAATTATCTGGAGTTATTTAACTATACTTTACAGCTTGTCAGTTTATTTACAATCAACATATGGTAAGTGAAGTAATTCCCTAGACTCTAGATGGGGAAATCTGTCAAAGGTTCCCCAGTGGTATATATTTTCACACTGATTGTAATTTGTAAGGTTCACACAGTTTTGTCATCTCTAACCATCTAGAGACAGAACTGAATTTCATTGCAGACATGAGCTGTTACATTTGATTTTATACTTCTTTTACATTAGAAGACCACAGCGGCCCTTTCTAAAATCATATCCTTACAATATGGTTTATAATGACTATTAAATAAATGCAGTTTAAAGAAAATTAGATTAGGTACACTGTAAGATTAAAATCTCATGTGAAAAAGCTCTGGAACTGCAGATGGAGGTGTGCAGCTGGTCCATATACCCATCTCCCTGATGTCATAACACACCCTGGTCTGGAAAATTTAAAAGTCTATATGGTTTCCTAAACTCGATGGTTATAAAAGGGGAGAGACACAAATGTAACTCAAAGCCCTGTGAAGAAGTTGAGTGGGTTTTACATATAACTGATGCATAGATGAATCTTACAACACTTGGAGAAGTAAAGGTCAAAGACTCTTGTGGCCTCTGTAAGCCTGCTGTGGCCTATCAGCCTGGTGTATGTATCCTAAGAAATAAATACTTTAACAGGCTTTGTTAGGTTTAGTCTTGGAGGTGGGAAGCAGGACTTTCAGGGCACTGCAAATGTTACTCTAAGGACAAAATTACAGCGATACCGGAGATGATTTTTTACTCCCCAAAGCCATTTCTTAGTGTAATCTGAAACACATGGTATTACTTTGTGTGCACATGCAAAAACAACCCGGTGACCACTGTACCATTTGTGAGCATGTATAACATGGGCAAACCAATTATTAGTTGAGAAAATGTCATCTTCCCTTCTTGGTATCATCTCCACTTTTATACTGCTGCACTCCCGCCTGGGTTCAGAGCCGCAATGAGCTCTCTCCAAGCTGTGTATGATACACAAGTGCTTCAGAGGGACAAGTAGAGTCCCAGCTCTAGAGAGGGAGTTGCTGGGAATTACAAAGCTCTCCCCCCAGAAAATATGAATGAGATCAAATACTGGCTTTATCACTTTAATCTTCATAAGATCCTTCCCTGCACTCTAGCAGCCTGTATATAAATTTATGTATACAGATAAACTAACAGTGTTATCAAACTCCTGAGTTCTAATTATATGTTTTTCAGTGGTTTTCCAAAGAAACATGAGAACCAATAATACTCATAAATAATAAACTAAGGTCAAATATATAACCACATGAATATTTCGCTGTACATCTTCTCTATTTTTAGAAAACATCTAAATGTCTGTGTTTCACTGTACATTTCTTTCTGCCAAGATTCTGTGCGTGAAGCAAAATTTAATGCTGTTATTTAATACAGGCCAAACCTTTATCTAAACGTTACAATTTTCAGAGTGGAGGAGCAGCCAAATATTTAATTCAGACTTAGAAACTTCCCCATACTGTTGTTCAACCATTAAAGAAAAAGCAGACAAAATCATGTCAACTCATCTTTAAAGGGATGACAGTCACTAATATATTTGCTAGAAGAGACAGTAGCGTACACGCTAATAATTTAAGCCATTAATTTAGCTTGTGTTAGAAGATGACAGCCTTCTCTTCACGCTGTGCTAAATGAATAATGAATGATACGCTCCCAAGACAACTTTAATTTTTAAAGCCAATACTGATACTTACTCACCCATGCCTGATACTCAGAGGTAAATGTAATGATATGGAATTATACCTTTATCAAAGTATTCACAAAATAAAGCCAATGAACCATTCAGCCCCTCTGTACTCCAGAGATGGTGCTTATAGCAGAATTCTGCTCAGTTTTATACTGACATTCACTGTGTTGGAATAAAACTGTCATAGGCTTGCAATCGTGCTATCTATCAGCCCTCATGGTCCCCCACCTTCTGCAGGTTTCCACAGGTACCAAGTAGAAGTTTGTTCCTTGTAGTACTTCACAGATTCTTAAACCAATCTCCCGAAATCAGGCAAAACAAGCAAGGGACCGTGCCTTTGCAAATAAACACTGGCGAAAGCTAGTAACCTCCTCTGAGATGGCTCCGCATACTCCTCCTTGGGGCTTCGAGCACTGCATTTACAGACACTAAGCTGAAGCATGCCAAACCAGCAAAGGCTGCAGGACTGCTCCCTGCAGCCAGCCATCAGCTCCAAATACGAGCTTGAGGGTGCAGCTAAAGAAACCAACAATTGTTTTGTCTTTTAAAGAAAAATAAATTAAAACAAATTAGGCCTCAGTTCCTGGGATCCAATTATAAAGAAAAAATTTTGTTTGCAAAATGCATTTCACATAGAAGTTCTGCAAAGTAACAGCAAAAGACAATGAAAAGCCATAGCAGAGAAAATGCCTCAGGCCTACCTGGTTGTATTCTAGCATCCCCATGCAACAGAAAAACATCCGCGTCATAACAACAATGTGATAGACAGAGCTGATACATTCAGACAACTTTGGAACTGGCAGGATTAACCCTTAGTAGCAGTGTGACAAGCGACAGAAGTGTAAAGATGACAGAATTCAGATCTCCCTCAAGCAGTTATCATGGGGGTGGCAGGGGTGATGTGGAAAGGGAAAGCATAGTTTGGAATTTTAGACGCAGGCTTGCTTTACTCCACATTACACAAAAAAGCCATCAGCTTATTTTGCCAAATTTAACAACTTGCCATGAAGCTCACCCAGCAGATGGTGGTTCAGATGAGCCTGCTTTGCTACACAGCAGCAGTCCTCCACAGCAGAGGGCTCAGCCATCATAGCAAAAAATGTCTCAAACTCAGCCCTTGTGGCAACCCATTACACGAGCCTGACCATTCTCAAATTAGTGATTGATTCTGAATCCCTAGCAGACCTACAAACAATCATGAGAAAGCATCTCATACCTAAATGCCTTCTCCATTATCCAGAATTTCCCCAATTTTCCAATAGACTATTATGGCCTTTGAAAGTACATGAAATAAAATGCTAACTAACTGGAATCCAAACCCCAAAATGTTCTTCAAATTCTGGATCCAAGTGGACACTTTTGCTCCAACATAGAGATGACATTTGGTAGACATGCAAGTAGAACTGCTGTTCAGATAAAGGGAAGTTTTGTCTTTGAAAGCAGATGCCGTAATGATGATGTTGTTCTGGCAATTGACCTAAAAGGGGCAGCATGTTGTCCCATTTAAGAAATTCATGCCAACACTTGCTTATATTGCTGGCAAACTTTCAACTAAAATGCTGAGAATTAAAACCTTCCACCCCAACGATTCCAGGCTGTTCAGGCTGTTGGTGTTTTCATCCTTGTCTATATACTGCTTTAAAGACAAACAGTATTATGCTTAAACCAACCGTGAAAGACAAGATTTCTTTTTGTGCTGGTCTATCGAAGTAATACAAGAAAACTGTATAGACAATGGAACTGAACCAACCATGGACTTTTTATCAAATTCATCAATTATTAAAATAATACCAACTGTGCTTCTAGAATTGTTCTTAATTTTCAGATCCTAAGCTGACACTGAAGAACTAGTCATACCATATTTTATTTCACCAAATTAAAAAGAGCTTATGACTAGTAATCATGTGCCATTCTCATAAAGAAACTTCTTAGACTTCAACCTGGGTAAGTGACAAGAAGATACAGGTTTCCACGCCTATTAAATCTGAGGCTAACAGATGACCAGACTAGCAAAAAAAAAAAAAGTAATTGTGGTGGAGAATTTTATACATACATCTATACTGGAAATGGATTACACAGAAGCCAAATATATTTTATTTTCTATTTTAAGAAGATTACATATACTATGATCTACATAATACTGCCAGCAAGCACAAGCTGACATAAAAAACTGTTATTTGTCCTTCCTAATTCTGTTTCTTTTATATTAAGTCTGCAAAAAAAAATATCCCACCACAGGTACGTTACATGCTTGATATACAAGACTAGCAATCTCATTCAAGAAGGATCAGAGAAATTCAAGGGTAAGGTCCAGTCCATCAGGAGTTACTAGGAAGATTTCCCAATAATGGAATTCCTGCTCAGAAAATCCCTCAGATACTGGTTGGTAAATATTGTCAATTTATAGTGGGAGGAAGAACATTCTACACTCGCCTTTTCCTGACCTTATATTTACCTTCTTTTCATGATGTTACAACATATGCTTAGAGACAGCACTAAATTTTGCAGGGAAGGATGGGTATTATTTCCTAACAAGCCATCTTTAAATTGGAAGCAAGTAAACAGAATCAAGAAACCAATGAATTGCTGGAAGCATAGAATTATTAAAAGAAAGAAATGAAAATTTATATAGCAGCATTTGCTTTTCCAACTCCCTCAGTCAGGGCAGAAAAAGATGATTCAGCCATTAAACCCTCCCCAAATCCTCAGTTCTGAAAACTAGAATGGTTGAAGACATACAGAAACAGAGATGAAAAGCTGGTTGTGAAATCTGTACCAACTACAGCACCTCCCAGAGGCAGGAGGTATTGGGAGGCATGACGGGGGTTCCTTCTGTGTGTGCTAGTCTGGTGACTGTCCTTCAAATAGCAACCACATGCAGCGCTGACTTAATCCGTCAAATGACTAAAACCAGGCCCTCTCAGGCATGTACCCTGATGCAACATTTTACAGAAGGTGACAGTCAAATCTCAGTGATAGTGGCATTTCTGAAGAGGAGAAGCCATAGTTTTGCAGTGTGAGAACTGATGATAAAAGCAACCATAAAGTAACACTGTGAATCACTCGGAAGTGCTCTGAGAGATGATTTGACCTTTGGAATAGTCAGAAAAGGCAAAAGAAACATCAGAAAGGTAAAAGTAAGTAGTTTTGGCTGTTAAAATAACACAAAGCTGCATTGTATTTATCCAGAACGTTCAGTTTTTCTTTGTCAAAGGAGAATATTTAAAGGGAAAACTGATTTAGCAGTATGGGTACTGGTTGTTACTGAGTAGAACAGGAAAAAGACGGCCAGCCTACATTTTATTCTTCTACAACATCTATGGCTCAACCAGCTCAGGGGATAATAGGACAATAATACCAGGTTTGACAAAGCAAAACTGTCTTCTAACTGTGCACTACACCAAAATCAAGGAAGAAAAACAGTTAACAATTAGACTGTGTTCACACATTCCCTGGAAGAGAACCTGTGCTTGCTATCACCGTTATAACCATTTTACAAAGGGAATTACCTAGAGGCTGGTCTATGGTTACTGAAAGAAACTCTCATTCATGGTTTGTCTGGATGTGTTTCCTTAAAAAGTAAGCTGACCTCTGGAAGGTGTGCAGAGCAAGCTCATACAGCATCATACTGCAATGCTTACACAGCCCGATGGCATCACAGCTGAGACAGGATATTCAGATACTTTTCCATTTGTTTGCTAATTGCTCTACTGGACCGCAGTAGACAGTTCCAGTCAAACACAGAGTTTCTCAGAGGTGGCTGGAAGACCCTGAAGGCTGACATGGACGGGACCAGGGCATGTGTTTGTAATTTCACATCATCTTTAGCATATCAGCTCACCTCAGAGGCCTGTGCTAAGGCACAAAGAAACTGTTGTAAAATCATCAATGCAAGGAAACATGCTTTCCATATCTAGCACCAGCAGATCATAGAATCATAGAATCATTTAGGATGGAAAAGACCTTTAAGATCATCAAGTCCAACCATTAAACAAACCCTGCTAAGTCCACCACTAAACCACATCCCTAAGCGCCTCATCCACACGTCTTTGAAATACCTCCAGAAACGGTGACTCAACCACCTCCCTGGGCAGCTTATTCCAGTGCCTGACAACCCTTTCAGTGAAGAAGTTTTTCCTAATATCCAATCTAAACCTCCCCTGGCACAACTTAAGGCCATTTCCTCTTGTCACTTGGAAGACGAGACCAGCACCCACCTCTCTGCAACCCCCTTTCAGGTAATTGTAGAGAGCAATGAGGTCTCCCCTCAGCCTCCTCTTCTCCAGACTGAACAACCCCAGTTCCCTCAGCCGCTCCTCATAAGACTTGTGCTCCAGACCCCTCACCAGCTTCGTCGCCCTTCTCTGGACACACTCCAGCACCTCAATGTCCTTCTTGTAGTGAGGGGCCCAAAACTGAACACAGGATTCGAGGTGCGGCCTCACCAGCGCCGAGTACAGGGGCACGATCACCTCCCTACTCCTGCTGGCCACACTCTTTCTGATACAGGCCAGGATGTCATTGGCCTTCTTGGCCACCTGGGCACACTGCTGGCTCATATTCAGCCGGCTGTCAATCAACACCCCCAGGTCCTGTACCGCCAGGCAGCTTTCCAGCCACTCGTCCCCAAGCCTGTAGTGTTGCATGGGGTTGTTGTGACCCAAGTGCAGGACCCGGCACTTGGCCTTGTTGAACCTCATCCAATTGGCCTGGGCCCATCGATCCAGCCGGTCCAGATCCCTCTGCAGAGCCTTCCTACCCTCGAGCAGATCAACACTCCCGCCCAACTTGGTGTCATCTGCAAACTTACTGAGGGTGCACTTGGTCTCCTCATCCACATCACTGATAAAGACACTGAACAAAACTGGCCCAAGAACTGAGCCCTGGGGGACTCTGCTTGTGACCGGCCACCAACTGGATTTAACTCCATTCACCACAACCCTTTGGGCCCCACCATCCAGCCAGTTGTTCACCCAGGAAAGAGTGCACCCGTCCCAGTAATGAGCAGCCAGTTTCTCCAGGAGAATGCTGTGGGAAACAGTGTCAAAGGCTTGACTTAAGTCTAGATAGACTACATCGACAGCCTTTCCCTCATCCGCTAAGCAGGTCCCCTGGTCACAGAAGGAGATCAGGTTAGTCAAGCAGGACCTGCCTTTCATAAACCCATGCTGACTGGGACTACATACCACTAGTCAAAAATCTTCAACCTTCTCTATACAGTTAGAGTTCTCACCACAAATAGTAACTCACAAATCTTTTGCCTCCTGAACCTTATTCTTCCTAACAAAAGCCAAAGGCTTCTCTCCTAACCAGCTAGCCTCCGATGGAGAATCCATTGAGGAACCTGGTCCTTACTCAATGGGTAAAGCAGCACAGAAGCATACAGAAGATAGATGGGACATTTATTGTAAAAATTACCATTCGGTTTGGCCCTCCCTGATCCCATTCATTATAGAACGGGCTTGTTCAACAGCTCCCGAGGAATGCCCCTGCCTTCAGACTGACAGCAGGAAATGTACCGTCCTGCAAACAAAAGATTCACCTCATTGAAGAGGGAAAGAAATTAAAGAAAGATTTGAAGCAGACTGCAGCACCTGTTCAGGTGAATATATAGAACTGAATCTTCTTTCACTTCTATATTTTAATATGTAAGTGCAAAATACAGTTTAAAGGAAGGTGAGGGATCATAAAACTGATTACCTCAGTCGGTTTGTATAGGTATCTACACAGGTCTTCATTTTAGCCAACAAAGTCCCAACAGAAGTTTGTGACTCCAGCTGTTCTTCCTCCTCTTCAGTATTTTCCCCTGACAGAGGAAGCAGTAATGGTACCATCGATGTGCAGGATGCAATAGCACGGAGTAATTCTAGCAGGGCTCGGTAAAGGGGAACATGGCGGGCCATATCCAAAACTAAGAGAGAAAAACAGTTTACAAAAATTACTAAAGGTTGAAGATGACTCTTAGTACAGATGTTTTAGATTGAAAAGCTAGATTTTAATAAGTATTAAAATATTAATGACATTTAATGGTAAAATGCAGTATTTTATAATACCAATTTATAAGTTATGTTTTAGTGGACTTGTCCAAAAAAAAAATTGGTAAGATACCTGGAAAACAAAGGTTAGCAAAAGACACAAGAGGACAAAAGTGCTAACAAGGAACAGAACAGGATTACCACATGCTATATTCATTTCTAGTAGCTTAATATACAATGCTGGCTCAAGTTGTATGCCAACAGTAATGGCAAACAAGTATCTATGGAGGAAGAATTGTAAACTATGGTGTAGCAGGGCACCATTTGCTGATTCTAATAGCATAAGCATTAATAAAGAAAGACTTTCATACCACCCATGATTTATAGCTATCTTCTCCTTTGGGAAAATTTGTCTGCATTATTGCAGGAGTATTTATGGTCATGAAATAAATGAAGTGGTCTACTAAGAAGTCTAGCTTGCTTCTTTTAATGGAGAAAGTATAATTTTAAAAACCATTATGCATTCTTCAGAGCATGCAAAGGCTCTGAAGAAGATGCAAATTTTATCTGCATACATTTGAACCACAAAACAGTAAAGATGAATAAGAATATATATTAGGTAGGCAAACCTCACTGCCTAAGTGTTGCTCAGTGTGATGTATATGTATTATAGAAGTAACTGTGGGTAGAATATAGATAACAGCTCCTCTGACTAGGAAAGACAGGCAGAGACACACAATTCTAATGGATTCTCTAGCACCACATTGTTTATTTTTCTTTTCCACTTGCTTGGACAAGTATGTAATGGATGTAATTTTAACTGACTTTGTATCATTAATAGAAAACCTGAAAATGTAGCAATATACAGATACTTTAACACAGCTGCTTCCTCTGTCCCTAGGACATGCTATTTTTAACCTAACTGCAGAAAAAAATCACTCTAGTTCAGAGTATTTACAAATGACTGAGTTTATGATAAAATAAATTTATGCTTTTTCCAGCAAAAAAACCCCAACAAACAAAAAGCCCCTGACAACTCACATTAGGACAGAACAAAGCATAGAAGAAAGCTTTAATGTTTCATTTAGCACATCTTGCCCTCCAAGCTAAAGCATATCACAAACCTTCATGTCCCGTCATCAAAGCCTTAGCTCTAAATACAGCACAATGGGACAGTATAAACAGGCAAGCAAAATTCAATAAGCAGGTTTGTCCAAGTTTAAAGCTGGATTTATCGCTACCAAGAGTTCTTTGATCAACAGCATGCTATTCATATTTTGAAACTATTACAATGGCACAAACTCTTAACTGAGTGAAGTTCTGTTGTGTTGAACAGGAAGAAAATTCACTGAAACAAAGCATTAATCTGTCAGGCCTGGTATCATGGCTCTAAAAATACCCTGTGTCAAAATATTCCATATATTTAAAGCAAACTCAATTGAATTTAAGCATCGGCATTAAGAAAACCAGTTTCAATTATCTGTCAATTCTCACATTTTATATATTTTATATACATATTTTATATATATATATCTCCATTCCTTATGCTCAGTCGCTAGCCAACAATGATTGCCCACAGAAAAATCCCCACAATGTGTAAAATGGCCTTAAAATAAACATGAATAGATCTGATGATGTGTGAATTTAAAAAAAAAAAAAAGAAAAAAGAAAAAAAGGAGTGTGGGAAGAGAGTGGGGCAAAAGAAAGGGAGAAGGGGAGACCATAAAACCCCATAGTGTAGCCCTCACCAGAAACCACCTCCCACCTATGAGCTAAAGATCGAGCAGCTCCTCAATTTAATCAATAGCTGTTTATTATGAAGATAGTGAGTGAAGGAGAGATATGACCTCTTAGATAACCACAGCATTTCACTTCTGGAAAGCTTTCATTTATTTATTTTAACCATGAAATATTCATGAAGCCAGAATAAATAATTTCAAATCCTTCAATGATTGCTTGCCCTCTCCTTTGCTAAATGGATAGTTAAATTCAAAACTACTTTCAGGAGGGAAACTTTAAAATGGGCATGTTTTCCAGAAAGATAGGAGAGAATTTCTGGTTTTAGCAGATTCAATTCACTTGCACTGCTTTGCAATTGTTCCCATGTGAAACAAATGAAATGCATTCACTTGGTTTCAATTTAAACAATCTTTTAGGGAACAACCAGCAATTTCTTTTACCTTAATGCTAGACTCCTCTAAACTCAATTTCTTGATACCATTCTGTGTCTTACACTATTTTTGTCCAAGGCCTTTATTATACTTACTAAGGATTATGACCCATGCAAGTGTGTTTGTCTGTTCAAAATGCCAGAATTCTCCCCCATCCCCAATCTAAATCCTAAAAATGTTTATCAAGACTGGATATCTGGGTAAGTATCAGAAAAACTTGCTGTGAAGAACTTAAAATTGACAAATTACTGTTCATTACCTTTATTTGGCAGTTCACCTACTCCTTGTGCCTACTTTGCTTTCAATTGAAAGAGAACTGACTACAGTGTGTGTCTTCTGCAGATATAGCTCTGCTTTCTGAAATAGGTTAAGACGACTTCAACATTTTTTTAATCTCTATATTTACATTTAATTAGACGTTCCAAATTGGATAATGCTCAATTTTTAAGACACTATGTTTAAGCCACTAGGACTACAAGACACTCCTTTGTCAATTAACGCCCTGGCCCAGATCTATTGTTTGCTAACCTGTCCATCTCCTCCTGGTGTGGCCGGCTGCATCTACAGATGTCCCAGCAGCACCCTTCTGGACTGACAGAGGCTTTGCAAGTCCAGCAGCGTTCAAACTAGAGCCTCAATGTTCAGGCTGTACCACTCAGACTCCATCATCACCTTTACTTCTTTTAGTGTTTGCAGCATATTTAGTTAGTTGGGATTTATGATAGATGTCTTCCCTTTAGATATCATTATGTATATATTTGGGGAGAGTATTTTAGAAATACAAATGATACAGCTGTGTAAAAAAAATAATTAGATCCTGTAACAAAATCCTTGAAAGGAATTGAATTAAAATACTAAAAACACAAAGAAAAATATAAAATACAAATCTGCAAATTAACAAACCCTAATTCCATCAAATAGAAGCAGTGGAACCTTTGGACTATCTACCTCACATACAGGTATCTTACCAATTAAGATGCCAGCAATTTGGATTTTAAGCAAATATAAATGTCAGTGAAGAACAAGTGTTAAAAGTAATCCACTGCTTTCTTCAAAGTATGCTATTCCTTGGGAACATACCCAACTTTTTTCTGCCTGACTGAATTGGGCAATGCAGGTATATTGTAACATTTTACTTAAATTAAATAAGGTAGCTTCTTGTGTAGGGAAGAAAATCCCAACACATAACAAAAAAGAAACAAATACTTTTGCTTATAGCAGAGCTATAATCTGAATAGCATTAGCACATCTTAAATATGTCAGGTTTTTTTTATATAGGTACTTCAGTTGTGTAAGAAGGCACTAACAACATTTGATTTATATGAGCATGCACATAAGCACACCAAACTGCAAATACACAGCATTCCTAAGAAAATGAAAACGGGACATTAAAATTCTTGGCTTTCTAAAAATGACAGATGGATGGATATATTATCCAGGATACTCTGTTATCTCAAAGTCAAAAACGTTATTAAATAATGACAAATATCTTTTCCAAACAGCTTAATGTGGTGCTTTCAGACTCAGAATCACTAAGGTTGGAAAAGACCTGTAAGATCATCAAGTCCAACCATAAAAAAAAAAAGAAAGAAAAAAAAAACCCCACAGAAAAAAAAATTCAAATCCACCCACAAACCACAAAACACACCACAACCCACACCAAAACAACCCACCCACACCACACAGCACCATGCCCATCAAGCCACATCCCACAATGCCACATCCCCACGGCTCCTTGAATACCTCCAGGGAGGGTGACTCCACCACCTCCCTGGGCAGCCTCTTCCAATGTTTCACTACTCTCTCAGTAAAGAACTTTTTCCTAATATCCAGCCTGAACCTCCCCTGGCGCAACTTGAGGCCATTTCCTCTTGTCCTGTCGCTAGTCACTTGGGAGAAGAGACCAACACTCACCTCTCTGCAACCCCCTTTCAGGTAGTTGTAGAGAGCGATAAGGTCTCCCCTCAGCCTCCTCTTCTCCAGACTGAACAACCCCAGCTCCCTCAGCCGCTCCTCGTAAGACTTGTGCTCCAGACCCCTCACCAGCTTCGTTGCCCTTCTCTGGACACACTCCAGCACCTCAATGTCCTTCTTGTAGTGAGGGGCCCAAAACTGAACACAGGATTCGAGGTGCGGCCTCACCAGCGCCGAGTACAGGGGCACGATCACCTCCCTACTCCTGCTGGCCACACTGTTTCTGATACAGGCCAGGATGTCATCGGCCTTCTTGGCCACCTGGGCACACTGCTGGCTCATATTCAGCCGGCTGTCAATCAACATCCCTAGGTCCTTTTCCGCCAGGCAGCTTTCCAGCCACTCGTCCCCCAGCCTGTAGCGTTGCATGGGGTTGTTGTGACCCAAGTGCAGGACCCGGCACTTGGCCTTGTTGAACCTCATCCGATTGGCCTGGGCCCATCGATCCAGACTGTCCAGATCCCTCTGCAGAGCCTTCCTACCCTCGAGCAGATCAACACTCCCTCCCAACTTGGTGTCGTCTGCAAACTTGCTGAGGGAGCACTCAATCCCCTCATCCAGATCATCGATAAAGATATTAAACAAGACCGGCCCCAAAACTGAGCCCTGGGGGACTCTGCTTGTGACCGGCCGCCAGCTGGATTTCACCCCATTCACCACAACTCTCTGGGCTCGGCCATCCAGCCAGTTTTTTACCCAGCGAAGAGTGTACCTGTCTAAACCACGGGCCGCCAGTTTCTCCAGGAGAATACTATGGAAGACAGTGTCAAAGGCTTTACTAAAGTCCAGGTAGACAACATCAACAGCCTTTCCCTCACCCACTAGGCAGGTCACCTGGTCATAGAAGGAGATCAGGTTGGTCAAGCAGGACCTGCCTTTCATGAACCTGTGCTGGCTGGGCCTGATCCCTTCGTTGTCCTGCACATGTCCCGTGAGCACCCTCAAGATGAGCCTCTCCATAACCTTCCCCGGTTCCGAGGTCAGGCTGACAGGCCTGTAGTTCCCCAGATCCTCCTTCCGGCCCTTCTTGTAGATGGGCGTCACATTGGCAATCCTCCAGTCATCCAGGACCTCCCCTGTTAACCAGGACTGTTGATAAATGATGGAGAGCGGCTTGGCAAGCTCCTCCACCAGCTCCCTCAGCACCCTTGGGTGGATGCCATCAGGCCCCATAGACTTATGAGTGTCCAGGTGGCATAGCAGGTCGTTAACTGCTTCCTCCTGGATCATGGGGAGCCTATTTTGCTCTCCATCCCTGTCTTCCAGCTCAGGGAGATGGATACCCTGAGGATACCTCGTCTGGCTATTAAAGACTGAGGCAAAGAAGGCATTAAGTACCTCAGCCTTTTCCTCATCCTTCGTGACAATGTTCCCCGCCGCATCCAGTAGAGGATGGAGATTCTCCTTGGCTCTCTTTTTGTTGTTAATGTATTTTTAGAAGCATTTTTTGTTGTCCCTCACGACCGTGGCCAGGTTGAGCTCTAGCTGGGCTTTCGCCTTCCTAATTCCCTCTCTGCATGACCTAACGAGGTCCTTGTATTCTTCTTCACTTGCCTGCCCCTTTTTCCAGAGGTGGTAAATTCTCTTTTTTTCCCCGAGCCTCAGCAAAAGCTCCCTGTTCAGTCAGGCCGGTCGTCTTCCCCGCCGGCTCTTCTTATGGCACATGGGCACTGCCTGCTCCTGCGCCTTCAAGATTTCCTTCTTGAAGAAGATCCAGCCTTCCTGGGCCCCTTTGCCCTTCAGGACCGTCTCCCAAGGGACCCTCTCAACCAGTGTCCTGAACAGGCCAAAGTCTGCCCTCTGGAAGTCCATGGTAGCAGTTTTGCTGACCCCCCTGCTTACTTGGCTAAAAATTGAAAACTCTATCATTTCATGGTCGCTAAGCCCAAGACGGCCTCCGACCTTCACTTCTTCCACCAGACCCTCACTGTTTGTAAACAGTAGGTCAAGCAGGGCACCTTCCCTGGTAGGCTCGCTTACCAGCTGGGTCAGGAAGTTATCTTCCACACACTCGAGGAACCTCTGGGACTGTTTCCTCTCAGCTGTGTTATACTTCCAGCAGACATCCGGTAAGTTGAAGTCCCCCACAAGAACAAGGGCTTGCGACTGTGAGACTTCTGCCAGTCGCTTGTAGAATGCTTCATTGGCTTCTACGCCTTGGTTGGGTGGTCTATAACAGACCCCCAGCAGGATATCCGCCTTGTTGGCCATCCCCCTCATCCTTACCCATAAGCATTCAACCCCGTCATGACAATCATCGAGCTCTATACAATCAAAGCACTCCTTGACGTACAGAGCCACCCCACCGCCTCTCCTTCCTTGCCTATCCCTCCTGAAGAGTTTATAGCCCTCCATCACAGCACTCCGGTCATGCGAGTCGTCCCACCATGTTTCTGTGATGGCGACCACGTCATAGCTGCCCCGCTGCACGATGGCTTCTAGCTCCTCCTGTTTGCTGCCCATGCTGTGTGCATTGGAATAGATGCACTTGAGTTGGGCTATCGATCTTGCCCTCGACAATGGCACGTCACCCCTAGGCTCATCTCTAGGTAGCCTGGCTTCATCCCCTTCCCCCTTCCTGCCACACTGAGTAGGACTGGACCGTCCCAGATGTTAGGCACACACAAACTGTGGAGTCTTTCACATCTGTCTGCTTTTGTGCTGTTGGTCGTCCCCGATTCTGCAGGGCAGTGAATTGCTGAGGAAGGACCAATCCCCAGTACCAGGGACCAGTTCAGAAGCTCCCTCTTGTTGACTCTCAAACAGAACTGCTGCCTGAGAGAGCCTACCTGAACTTTTGCTAGGTTTCCTGAGCATTTCTTCAAATGACTACTATATGCCACATCCTTACATCAAAAGAGAGGTAAAGATTAAATTATGTTATTACAAGACTCAGAGCAGGGATTTGCACTCAGTTTTTATCCTGCTTCCTTGTCTGCCTAAAACAGGGCTGGCAGGACAGGGCCACCTGGCAACAACAGTGTTGTCGCAGAAAAGGCTCCAAAGCCAGTGCCTGGAACATGGCTTTTGCACTGCCTGACCCAGTCTGCTTCCCTTGCAAGCTTCCTATGTGCTTCTCAACTTACATCCAGTAAATACACAACAAGGTCTCACCTTTTGGCTATACCAGTAGCTAACCAGTTCAAACAGTGGAGCATGAAGCAGAGCTCAAGCTAAAAACTGCTGCTGAACCTGGAGCATGAGCAGCCAGCTACAGGAGACCTGAAAAACAGCCCCTTGCCAGTGGGTGGAGGTGGCTGTGACAGCCCAGGGCAAGGGAGCCTCTGGGAGGTGACAGAGAGCAGCAGGGCAACACCACCACGGGGTGGGCAGCAAGACGATGACAGCAGTGCTCTTGAAGGTTGGAATCCCAGTGCTGCCACAGACAGCTGATTTAAAGGATAGTAACAGCAGCTTCTTTATTACCACCTTTGTTTTATTAATTGCAGGAATTACGAGTTCTAGAAGGATAAGTGGACATGTCCAAAAAACAGGTCGATGTCTTATTGTCCTTGATAATTAGCAAGGAAGTTCACTGTAGCCTTTCTGGACACAAGGCAGCATGCATATATACTCACAATTCACATCAAAAACGTGTCTCAGGTCTAAATTTATTCTTTTGCATTTATGAAAAGCAGAAATCTCAGCAAAGTCACTGTCATTTACTAAGACAGGTAGGGATGGCAAACATCTGGAAAATATCTCATGGTTTAGTGGGATAAGGTCTCATCCCTCCCTCCCATTCCTTTGGGTAATAAAGGTAAAATTTTACTGGAATCACTACAATTCAGTTAGCCTCTTGTCACACTGTTTGCAATTTAGAAAGACACTGAAGACTAAATGAGTAAAAACCAGACATTTCATAAAACCAGATCTCCCTTACATGCTAATAACAAGCAGTTCTGATTTGGGGGGTGGGGTGGAGGGAAGAGGAGTCTGACTGAAGCTATTTTAAGAAGTCTTGACTTTCAAAAACTGCTGAGCATCCCGTCTTTCGAAAACTGCAGTCTTTCACAAATGCCTAAAGGTCATGAGATATTAAGGTACTGATCACATTTTTGAAAACTTCTAGACACAGCCCTTATTCCTGGGAAGCAAATGATTACCATTCAAAGACTGTGTGTGTGATTTCAAAACATTTAAATTGCTTTCCACACATCTATTTATTCATCACCAATATAGATCTATTTCTTACAAAGACCTAAGACTACACATATGAAATTACAACCTTAATATAATGAAAAAGCATATGAGGGCAGGTGGTTTCATAGGATCAAGCTATCACCTTAAATTGCATATATATCTGTAACACGATAATGGCCCAACTGAGTCTAATACTCCTTTGATTTCTTTTAATATTATACAATACTCAAACAAAGAATAGCCAAGCCTAATGGCCCATTAAATAGATAGTACTGAACAGCAATAAATTTTTTTTGCAATTCATTTAACATCCTCAGTACAACTTAACTGGCTATGAATAAGATTATAAAACTTATTTCCATTGCAAAGGTTATTTAAAATGTATCACAAAGAATATGCACATTTATTTTAAAATAGAGGAAATTATTAATATAGCATATCCATTCTATCAAAAAATCGTCACACTTTACAGCAGATTAAAGAAACAAATAGAGAATAATAATTTGTAAGAAAATGATGAAAAGTTGCATCTAATGTCAAGGCCTTCCTACCGTGATTCTCACTGTGACCAAACTAGGAATTCCTACCCCAAAGAGCTTACAAACTTGATGTAAAATAAAACAAAACATACACCTGAGGGGAAAAGAACCCCAAACACCCTTACCAGTTTTACATATATCACATTGCGAGATGCATACCCTCCCTGCTTCTATACTACAAGAAAGACTGTATACAGATGCTCTCAATCTATTTCCTGTACATCATTTCTCATTTACTGGACTCGCTTCATTTCAGGACGACTTCTTGAATTTCGGTTATTTTAGAGGCCCACGAAAGTTTGACTTTTTCAAATTATTTTTTCTTACGTGCAATTTCTTTATACTGACCAATACACATGACTGACTTTCTGCCTTTGTTGAAAGAAAGAAGGGTCTGCCGGCAGCCACAGCAGAAGGCACCACTGGAAACTCTTTCCAAATTACAGCCATTTTACTTGTTTTCTCTAAGAGTTTTGCCACTGCAAACACAAGAGGGATGGTCATGAATGGACAATTAAAAGGATATAACTGAAAAAAAGGCATTCTGGAGAGAATGCATATCTAAAAATGGGAAATGTAAATTTAAATGAAAAAATTCTTGCAAATGGCTACAGATGTGGCTTACATTTAACAGATCAGAAGAAGGGGGAAAAATGGGTTAAAACTTGTAATGAACAAATTGACCTCTATAATCAAAGACGAAGTTGAATTCTGATTTTATAATTATGCTCTCATCTTCCATTCCAAGCGGCCTCTTTCTTGCATAGGGTAGAGTTACCAGAGACCCAAGAGACTCCTTCAAGTCTCATTTCTTATTTTGTTTTGGTTTTGGATCTATTTTTCTCCTATTTCAATGAAACTTAGATGACAGGTTGTATTTTGTTAAATTATTTGTCCCAAAGTAGCCATCTAATCCTGTCTCTATTTTAAGTAACGTGAAAGAAAACCACTGACAGTTAGGTAGAGCAGCTGTATCATAAAACTGTTCTATTCACATCATGTACAAACGCTCAAAATTTACTACAGTGTATCCAAACCTCCTCTGCAAAAAAGAAAAAGAAAATACCTTTGTATTCCAAGACACCTTTTTTTTCTTTCATAGTAATGAAGTTTAAAGCACATTGGTCTCATCAATTTAAGAAGCTAAAAGTAAAATAAGACATTCTCATTACCATGCTACCTACTAAAAAGTTTAGTCCAAGATCACAACTGGAGCACCACACACACCTGCCACTACATTTTTCTCTTTTATTTTACCTTTTTTTACCTCCAAATAATGTAAAAATAGATCTTAAAGTTCCATCAATTTCACACCATTTCTAAAACATGATTAGTAATTACTGAGGACATATTTTTGATGCCTCAGTATGTTATTCACAAACCTAAAACCCATAGCCATGATTAAGACTTCAGGATCTCATTATCGTATTAAAGACTCTCAGTAGCTACAAACACTGCTGTTCAAAAACACCACACAAAAGAAACACTCATTTTGTATTTTTAATTAAAACCTTCAGACGCAGTCTTGTGGCCACAGATACTGCCAAGCATGAGTGAGACACAGTGTCTTTCCAATAGGGCCACACATCCTTTTCCTAAATATTTTATAACTGGAGCAGTTCCTCAGTCCCCCTTTACTGCATCTTTGCAAACATATGATCTATGAATGCAGTTCACACTGCAGGCAATAGTGTCAGTTCCAAATACGTCATGCTCTATTGCCTCTTGATTTTCTGTTTCAGAATCAACCCAGGGCAAGCCTCTTTTATAATAGGCCTAATTAACACCCTGTGTTCTGCTCTGATTTGATAGAAAAAAGGATTGCCTACAGAGTATTTCAAAATCAGATCTCTTTAAGAAAACATTAGCCTTCAAGTAAAAATAAAACAAAAGCTTTCTAAATGTTGTCATCTTGTAACAATTTAATTAGCTTGACTTTTTCTTCACTTTTCTTTATAGGAATTAACACAAGCATTTTCACAGTACCATTTTGAGTATCAGAAAAAATGGCACCAGAAAAGACTAGTCCCCTTGCATAATGAAGCAGGAGAAGGAGAGGTTAAACCCCCTTACGGGTCATGAGTTTCAAATCCTGTGTCAGAGCAGTAAAACAATGCAAGAAGGGTGGGCCTCTGAATTCAGCGTGTAGTGTCAGGCTCCAAGATGATTATTAATGTTCAGATACAGCCTTAAAATTTTGCTCTTCTGATGTCAGCACTGAGCCCATTAGCAGTCAAAAAAAAATTAAAAAAAATCATATCAAATGTTAGAAAAGGTGAAGAGAAATTAGTAATTACTTAATGAGACTGCACTCAATCATTAGTACCACTTCAACACCATGTGCATTTTTCCCCTTTCTCAAACAGACAGGACAGAACTGGAAAAGGGACAAGAGAAAGGCGACTAAACAACCCAAGGTACAAAATGAGCTGCTGTACTATCTAAAATGAAATAAACTAAGACTTTGCAGCCTCAGTGACTAATGAAGTGTATGATAAAGGGGTTTTTTTTAAATTATGAGTGGTAAAAAAAGTGAATAGAATTGGACTTATCAATACATTCACAGGACTAGGCACACCATTAGAAAAAATAATGCCACTTGTAAAGGAACACACAGAATCATTAAGGTTGGAAGAGACCTGTAAGATCATCAAGTCCAACCATTAACCCAACACCACCATGCCCACTAAACCATGTCCTGAAGTGCCATGTCTACACGTTTTTTGAACACCTCCAATGATGATGACTCCACCACCTCCCTGGGCAGCCTGTTCCAATGCCTGACCACTCTCTCAAGAAAGAAATTTTTCCTAATATCCAGTCTAACACACTACACAACACATCACTGTTAAGCTTTGGAAAAGCTTAGCACTAAATGCTGGAGCAGTAAATATTGTTACAGGTTATAAAAGCAATTGGGTAAATTAATGTAAGAACAGGACATCAACAGCTAATAAAGGAGGAGACACCACCCCTGGCAATATAGCAGCAATACTAGGGCAGCATCTGTATGTGAGCCCCATTCCTATACTCTCCCACAGGCATCTGTAATTGTCCACTACTGGCGATAAAGAAATGGGTAACAACCTTGGTCTGTCTTGGCATTGCTATTCTTTTAAGTGTCTTCTAGGAAACTTGGAAAAAAAAAAGTTTAACTGCAATATAAAAGGAAAACTGTGTATTTCAATTATAGAAGCAAAATACATTGCTCAAGTTAGTTGGTCAGTCATTTGGAGTTAGTGTAGTAATGTGGCTCAAGGGAGCAGACCATTGCTCTTAACTATTTCTGGTTTGCTTATTTTTAAAGAATAACTGATTTTGGTGAAGTTAAGTATTTTCAGGAAAGTTTTGTTTACAAGTAAAGTTGAACAAAACTTAAAAACTTGGCATAAGTGTATCCATTAATTCAGAGAAAAACTTTGCCAGAAAAAGGACATGGCATTATTTCATTAGGCCAGTGTGTACAGAGTAAACAGACACTATTTCCTGTGTTTGGAAAGGACAGGAAAAAGAAATCCAACCAATATAAAAGACATAAAAACCAAACTAAGCTTTTAAAGCATAAGTGGCTACTAATACCGTGCATGGTCCCCAGTTTTGGAGATACTACTATTTCCATACCATACCTGATAATGGAATTCATTAGAGAGATCACTCTCTGCCATTAAGTAGTGCTCCAAATAGTCTTGAGAAGGTGGTCAGGTAATGAAGGAATCCTTATTGGAGGCTACAGAGGCATCTAACATGAGGGGTGGGGAATACATCATCAAGTAAGAATAATTAATGAAAACTAAAAAGGCAAAATTCTGTATTAATTGGTTTTGTTTGTTTGAAAAAATGGCCCAGCAGGCATTGGTGTAGAAAGGGTGTGAGCAGAGTACTGCAGAGGAAGTTCATACTGCCACGCAATCCAACCCCACTGCAACTTTTAAGAATCTCTCCTCTGAAAGATCACTCGTTTACCTAACATCAGTTCTTTAAAACAAGTAAAATGTGAAGAAACACAATTAAAGCATAAAGCTATAACCAAATCATGCTTGTATCCAAACACAGAAAACAAGTGTAAGGAAGCATCAATGTAAAGCTACAGGATTGCTCTATATTATCCAATAAATACATAATGATATAAAGAAAGGCATAGATAAAAGAAAGATATAAAAAAGATGTGAAGAAATACATATAAAGGCATTCAGAGACTGCATGAGAATAAAGTTTTTTGCCTGGTCAAGGGATGAAAAAACCTACATTATTAATACAACTCTTTACTATGGCATTTAGTAAGATAAAAAGGACGAATAATTTCTATCTGAGGTAGATGAAATAAATCTAATGTTAAAGGTAAGGTAGAAGCATGAAACTAATCTTCCACTTAGCCAAGAAAATAAGAAAAATACTTTCTGTAGAGAAAAAAAAATGCAAGATTTAAGTCCTCTGCAGCCAAAATCTTTCCTGAAAAAGTAAAAATAAAACCAAAACAAATCAGGTGCAAGCTTGCCTACCACCTCATGTTAAATGTCTCAAGTGTAGGTGCTCCACAGAGATGAAAGGAAAAGTATCACTGCTCTAAGAACACAATGTAGGATTTTTAAGGAAGTTAATCTGGCTTTCATCATCCCTGCACTGGAGGAGGGAGTAGTGATTTCACTATTTTTGGCAGAGGAGCGGGCAAGCAGCCATCTTGAAATGGGCCTCAGTCTAGGCGTTACCCCTTCTAGCCCATAAAACAGTCACTAGTATTTTAGAGTAAGACGGGAATTGAAAATAAGATGGAAACCTGCCATTTCATTGCACATGCTGCAGAAATCAATATGGAAAATCAAAATTAGGTAATGAAGTTGTGAGGTTTTTTTTAAACCATTACTTCAGCAGATGGAAAAAGGCCAAGACTCGGGTCTTCTGTCCTTACTGTCAGACTGTCAGCAGAGGATACCAACATTGTTACTGGAATGAAAGGACATGAGGTTCCTGTGCTTTATGGCAAACTTCCCATATGTGTGAGCACACCTACAAGATCATGTCCTCAGGGGACAGAAAGGAGAATACTTAAGAATCTCATTCTGCCTTAAATATCTAATTATTTTGCTTGGCCAAGACGGCAAAGCCCCTGTGCATATGCAAAACAGAACCTTTATCACTTTAGTCTATTTTCTGGAGAATAGTTGGTTGTTTAAACACCAAGATGGGCTTCTGGTAAACATGCAAAGTGCAGGCTGAGGAGAAAAATTCAAGCCTAATAGCCTCCCTGAGTCTAAGTTAAATGAAAGGTAACCCCTTGCACTCACTGCATACTGAAAGTGCCTTAGAGTGCAAATAGCTATGTGGTAAATTTATCAACCAGTTTAACTGAGCACCACATATGACGGAGAGAATCATCTCCATGCCCCAGACTTGCAGAATAGGAGAATTTGCACCTTCCATGCAAACTCATGCAAGTTCCTGCATCACTTCTTAAAATGGATCATCCTCCATTATGTTAGAACATAACAACAAAGACAAACTCAGAAGAAAAGAAAATATTCTTTTGCTAATGAGTGGTACTATTTTGAAGTTGTCCTCTAGGGAGGACAGGAAGATATAAATACTAATAAAAAAGCTAGAGTTTGTGTGTTGGAATAACCTACCATAAATTAACTCTTTCTAGACTAACTCCTTCAGCCACAGAGATCTGTTTCCTTTGACTTGTACTCAATATTATGACTACCCTCAGAGTACAGTCAGAAAGGAAATACCATGAATGGAAAGTGTCTGCATATGAGTATGGGAAATGCCAGATACATTTACAGTATTTTGTTTTCAAAAACAGGAAAAAAACCACGAACACAAAAGAAATAAAAGACAAGTGAGACTGTTACTGCCTAGAATAACGAAGACCTACCACTTGATCAAACAAATGAGACTTTCAACTGCTGAAAATGAAAGCTGGCCCTCACCTCAATGTTCCAGTAAGTTCCTCTTCAAATGCATGCTGAGCTACACATCTCAGCTGACAAAACTCTTACCTGAAAGTACAGTGAGTGCTTTCTTACGTGAAGTAAAAATATCTAAAACTAACCCTTGCAATCTGCTCTGTACATGAACAGGAAGAAAGCGATTGCTAGTTTGTTTGGTCAAGAAATTTTTAGCAGATTATCCAATTGTGCTGCCACTAATCGACAAAGCCACTAATATGGAAAAAGACAAAAAAATTGAAAATGCATGCATGCATTACAGTCCTTTCAGGAGTCTCTTGTGTGTACCAATAAAACATTTGTGCCCCGTTAGCAGCTACTGTATCTTTAGCAACAAGAACAAGGAAGGCATGAGAGTTAAAAAAAAAGGAAAAAAAGAAAGAAGCAGATCGTACATTTCTGCAATATAATATGGAACCGTAGGACATCTAGTATGGTGTCACATTCTCCTCTGATGTTATATTCTCTTCTCAAAAAGGATTGAGTCTGTTGGTAATGACAGGCATAATTTTTAAACTTAATTCTTAATGCCTCCAGTAAAATCTGTGAATGGTTGTAGCATGTGTTGCTGCACAGGAATCTATTCCAGACACCCAGCACTCATATTCCCAACCATGATTGGGATCCCAACCATTTGAGATGTACTGTTGACTAAAGTAAAATAAGAAAAAAATGGGAGGCCCAGTAACATTTACACTGGAAATTTTGAAAGATGCAGTGTGGTATCTCAAATTAAAGGGTCTGCTGAATGTGTTTACCAATTATCTTCAGAGGGAAAACCAGTCTAGTACTTACGGGTTACCAAACTTGTCCTGCAAACAGGGATATAGCTACCAGTTTTGGCTTCCAGTTATTGAAGGGAAAAAAGGAACTCCTGGATCAAACACTCACAGGCCTTAGCAATGAGATAAATGGACCAGGAAAGCTTAAGGATAGGCTCCCTCCACTTTAAACAAGGTGGAAGCTTTACTGCCATGTGCCTTGAACAGTCACACCAGTGACCTGTACTGTTTTCTGCACATTAAACAGCTATCGCAAGATGATGACAGTCTGTTGGCAGAGAGAATTTAATGGAACACTTATGGCCCAAACTAAACACTTTTGAAGACAAGAGCCCCTACCTTTTATTTCTCAAGTGAATAATTAAAAATAAACATATAGAAACTAACTTCAGGAATGAAATGAACACCAGCTGCATCTCAGGTATGATTTGTTAGCTTCTACACATCCTTGTATCAAGGATCAGCATCTAATTGCATTTCTCCTGAAAACGTATTAAAAAAAGATAACTCATCTGTGGGAGGCAGGAAGGCAAACAGTTTAGTTTCCTTTTACATAAAACATATTACACAGTGGAGTGCAAGGCATCAAGGTCTGTCAAAAAAGTATATCTCATGTTAGTACTAGAAGAGTGATGTCTAAGTGGATCCAAAGGGGAATAGTAAAAAAAATTACAGGTCCTTGGCAGGCAGGTACAGATACATAAGCAGTCTGTTGTTCATGCTTTCAAGACAGTCATACTATCCTGTAACCACAGAGCTCCAGAACTTCATAGCCGTCTCCAGATGAGAAAGAAACCTTGTTTACTTATGTTTTCAGGATTGTCCTGTAAAGCACGTTCAGTGGCTTAGTCATCATTTGGAACAATGTCTGTGATTTAAGGCTCATAAAAACAAACAGACAAAAAACCCACCCCACTCTTGATTGCAGAGTACTGTTTTTCTGAAAAGTACTCTATTATGTAGGCAGCAGGACAAAGAATATGTGGGTGAGAAGCCCAAGAAGGAAGAACAAGGTGAGATGTGCGAAGTCACACTGACATCTAGCCTTTACCCCTCCTATTTCTCATCTGATAATTTCTTGACTATCTTTCCCACAAAACTCCCTTCCTTCTGGAAAATCTAACAGGCACTTTAATTCACTGTGATCAAGTGAGGGGGGCCAGAGGTTGCAAGCTAGTCAGAAGTATGCTCTGTACATGCAGCTGCAAAATCTACCACCAGCTGTGTAAATCAATGAAGAGCTCTCCAGTTAATGGATTTATGTTTAAAAGTCATATAGAACAACGTGCAGTACAGAAACAGATAAAGATTGAAGCAGAAGTTACAGTCTCTCAGTGACCTTTGCTAAATAATAATTTGTTGACAAAAATATTTCCATTAGCTCTTTGAAGTAAGTAAACTTCAGTCTTTAAAGGACTAAGTGCTTTATCTGCCATACAAGCCAGTACCCAATCACAAACCAAATCTAAGCTGCTTCATTGCTTGTAACAACTAGGTTTTTAATCCTCAAAGATCTCAATGCCATGATGTTTCAATACATGCTTCATAATTACTACCTATGAATTACAACAAATTTCTGCAACACAGTACAGCTAGAAGTATACATTTACAATTTGTTCTTTCATAAATATTTTATATCATTAATGACTTAGATAGTCGGTTTTGACATTTAAATAAAATTGTTATTTATGTTCTACTCCAAAAGCACTATCTACTAGGAAACAGTATTTTCAAGTGCTTTGAAAATATAACAAGCATATATTCATATTCTTTTGCAATAGAAAATAAGAGATTTCATGAGATGGTAATTTCAGCCTCTTATTCCAAAACTATTTCCAACTAAAGATGATAAATCAGAGGAAAAAGATGTGGCAAAAGGTGCTGAGATGGTGGTATCTTCTAGGTTGGTTGGTTTGTTTTTTAAGACCAGTCATCTGGAAACTGATACAGACAAGATTTGTTCTTTCTCACAAGGTAAGATGCTTTAAGGGCTCTGGAGAAAGAGGAACTTGTTTTAGTACTATTGTTTTATGATAGCCACCCTCTTGGACTAGGATCAGTTCCCACTACTCTGCTTCCCTTTGCTTGCCCAGTAAGGACACAATATTACCTTAATGGGACTCCTCCAACACAACAAAATTTATGAATATTTTGTTCAAAAACCTGGTACTTGAATGCCCTAATACTCCTCCAGAACCACGCAGCCAACATTCAAAGCCATGTGAAGAAATAGTCCCAGATACCTGCTGTCTTTGACAAAAACCCTCTTAAGCTGCAGAGAACAGCACTGAATCACAACTGAAACATTTTAGAAGTTACTAACTGCTTTTTAAAGGTACAATACCCATAGAAGAGATTCTTTTTGACACCAGTGAAGAAGAGAAAAATGAAGACTACCTGATAAGCCATGTGAGACTAGGGACTGAAGAAGAGAAAAAAACCCTCTCTCTTTTTTTCCATCATTCCCTTCCACCATATCCAGAAGGCCACCACACACAGTTGGGGCTGAAACCCTCACCTCTAACTCAGGAACATTCATGAGACACCAACTTCCGAGTTGCTTCAGTTCATCAAGACAGTGATTAAAATAGTTCCCTCAAAACCATTATGTGACACGTCACTCGACACCCTCCAAAGGCAGGTTGGCTCAGTTTTTCCTAAACTATTACGCAACTGTCAAACTTACCGCTTTTCTTGACAAAACACCAGTGTGCATTCTGACCATATTCACAGACAATAAAGCAGTGGCTGATCTTAACTGGTGCTAAGAGAAGCTGGTGTCACAAGGGGTGTGGCAGAAGAACCGGTACTACTCTGGTCTGTTCAACTGATATCTTAACAAAGAACTATTTTAAAGCAAATGTGAGAGACTGGAACAAGTAAATTTTTGGTAAGTGAAGACTGACAGGTGGGAACAATCTAGAGGAACTTCTGCAGTTAGTTATGAGATAATTCTGGATTTTTCCAAGGATATTCTGGGTTGGTAACTAAGTTACAAAATCAGAAAAAAACCCTCAGACAATAGCCAAAAGGCATTGAAGTTCCTCAATCAGAAGGAAAACAAGATGTAGACACACAGTTGAAGTGTCATCAAGTCAATGTTGAGATGAAACACATAAAAGAGGTGTGAATGAGAATAGTAAGAAACCTAAAAGTAACTTGTGTTGCTACTGATGAAGGACCCGAGTTCTTCCTCTTTTTTTAACAGAAGAATAAAAAAAATACTTTGAAACCTGTCTCAAATTGGCCATGCCCATCCCTGCTGACTCAAGGGCAGCACACATCAATCTATATCATAAAAATAGGCTAACAGCTCCCACAAAGAAAGCAGTAGCTGTGCTTAGTTCTCAGGAGAGAGAGGAAAAAAAAAAAAAGAAACAAAGAAAAAAAACCTAAGGAAGAAGGAAGGAGCATGGATCAACTTCTTGCTTATGCTAAGCGAACCAGTTCGTCTTAATTTGTGCATACTACTGCATCTCCCAACAGACACAGCTTTGCTCTGTTGTTCTGCAATTTAACTGAAAAAGTGTCAGATCTCAGAAGTTTGTGGAGGTTGTCAGAGAAGAAAACTAGAATGCATCACCTACAGGATGCATGTGCTACTACATTTCAAGTACTTTCCTGCGTCTTAGGGAAAATGCAGAACAACTCCAAGGAAAAACAGTCTTCATGGACAACTGATGTATGAATGATCTTTTGGATTTCATTACAGCATTTTAACTAAATAGATTTTTAAGTCTAGACAGTTCTTTACATTTTTCTTTTCATTTTCTCCTTCAAATCTTCCTTTACATTCTGCTTTAACTTGTGATCTTCAGAGCATTTGCCCTCTATAAGAGCAAACAATATCTGACTCAAAACACGCTATTTTAATGAAAAAATACAGGATATAGAATAATTTTAGAGTACATGAAAATCAAAACTACATAAATCCATAAAAATACATGAGGAAAAAGAAAATTTACACTTTGGTTAAAAGTACTTGTTCCTTTTGTAAATGTGATGTTATGGGTGTACCACATTACTCACAGAAGTAGCATATAGCAGGATAATGATCATCTAAGGATCAAGACTGTAAATCACTGAATTTATACCACTGATTTTTTACAAGATAGCCTGGCAACTCCCTCTTGAAGTATTAATATCTTTAAAATATGACATACATTTGTATTGCCTAAGGTCTATTCCCATGCAATACAAATGCTCAGACATCACCAGTAATGAACAGAATGACCTCTAATCAACAGAATTTGTTCTGCTCTTGGGATGCTACATAAAATCAGTTACCAAGGAGTTGCCAAAGTCTTGCTAAGTGCTTGAAAGCTCTGCCTCGACGGAAGTAACATAATTAAATTTAGGACAGTTTTGGATACCAGTGTCCAAACCCAAATACTATGTAACCATGTAATGTTCACCCCCAAAACAGGTGGTTTTGTTATTGACTTGTATAAAACGTACTCCCAGGCTAATATTATTTTACACAAAATGTAAAATATCTCCCCATCTTTCCAGATATCATCAAATACTATGGATAAATCAAGACCTTTTCAAATCAACCTATACTACTCACTTTACTCATGTGAGAAATCTCACATGAAATTTTCTCTTCATACTGAAGATGCACTGTAGCTATAACATGGATGAATTCCTCAAGTTTCCTACAACTGAGACATGTTAAGCCTGACAACCTTTTTCTTTCCTTCCCCCCCCTCCTCCGGCCCCAGCAACTCTTTGCCAACACTGACAGCTAAACCAGTTACTGCTCCATCCCTCTTACTGCGCTAGAGATCTATTTTTGGCTGGGTCTGTTTTCCAAACCAGTTCACGGCATGTCCGCACAGAAACACGTATCAATACAATGGAAGGACAAGGTGGGGGGAGAAATGCCATCAAACCAAGGTCCATGGCAAACACTGGATCTGAATCACGGTGTGCAGGAGATGTCGCTCCCCCTCAACTGCATGCAGAGGGAGCCCAGAGAGATCTGTTTCCCTGGGTTCACCTTAGCCACTGAAGTGCCAGTTGCATCAGAACTATGAAAACTGCAGACCTCAACCATGGCAATAATCAAGCCAAGAAATATTTTGTGAATCTTTTTCTGCTTTCTGTAGACACATCTTAATTAGCTGGTTATTTGCAGTGTAGCTGCTGAATTTACTTTATTGTTGCTATTTATACTTGACAATATTGCAAGAAATTCTTCCGCTGACGTTGAATCTTTACACCTGGCTGTGTTAACAAGGTGACAGATTCCTACCCTCTAAATACATCATTAATCTTTAAATCCAAGATGCACATTGCACAATTTCCCCCCTTTCACAAAGCAAAGGGTTTGATTTTTAGCATGTAAGGGTTAATACAGTACAATGGCTTGAAAATTTGGTTATCGCTAGGTGCTCTCAGCAACGTGAATGGTCAGAATGCACAGGTGAAAATTTCTCCATCTTTGTGTCTCTGAATTGTTCCAAATGAATAGAGAAACACGTTCAAGATACACAGACAGAAAACAATTCCAGGAACAACTGAAGTTGCAGCAACATTTTCGGAATAAGGGAAGAGCTTAAAAGTAAAGACCATATACACATATTAGAATATATTTTAAGGAAGATATGCTGCAGAGATTTAACATAATTACTTAATTCTTCTAGAATGAAACAATTTCACTGAGGCAACATGACTTTCAGGATAAACAGCACATCATGTACAAGTACCACACAGCTCACAGTTCTTCAAACATGGTATTTACCATTAAAATAATGCACATGTAAAATATGTGGTTTTGGCCATTAGTAAGAAACTAACAAATGTACTTAGACACTTTAGAAAAATAACGATAAAAAAATTTTAATGTGTAAGTAAATTAATTTGAAAATGGAAGTATATAAAGCAACAATTTTACCCTCTTTTGCTTTCTCACAAAAAGATTATTGAAAACTGAATTTCAAACAATGCCTTGTAATTTCTAAAATACACTGTTCTGGAAAGTGATCAAGGTTTCCAGTTACAACCCTACTGTTTGCATTCAATGTAATTAATTATCTTCTGATTTTTCATATGCATAAGCTTTTTTTACTTTTGAATTCTGAATTGCTTGATACTGCAAGTATTTTTTTTTAAATTAGTTTTCCAATATGTGTAAAATATAGCTGCTTTCATATCAAGAAGCTATGCTATATCAACAAAAACATATTGCATTGGTAGCCTTCATAGAACAAAGTGACTGAATAAAATTATTTGAAACACAGCTACTTGCAGAGGTTATTAAAATTGTGGCTTTTTATCTGAAGAGATTGGGAAGAAGAGAAGACTTCGCAGAGCTCCCCCCCACCCTTTCCAATAGAGCAGGCAAAAAATACCTCTCTGATTTACCTAGAAAAAAAATGAGTCAACGTTTCCTATGAAATCAGAACAGGAATATTTTTCTTTAAGTCTGTGTTTTCATTAATTCCACACTAACCTGCATTCTTTGGGTGGCAAATAAAAAGGCGAAAAGCATTAGAAGTAGTATTTCCTATAGCAACAATTGCCTGTCAAACAAAGCATAAAAAGACAAAAGGCAGAAACACTGTTTCAGCTTGAATGCCTTAATGTCACCATTTGTCATGCAGCACTTCTTCAGAAAACCCCGAAGTACAGTTAACTCTACTCCTCTTTACACCGCTCACTTTCTCTGTTGGTACAGGATTAAAATGTGCCAGGCCTGACAATGAAACAGCAGAGCCATCGCACATTGTTATGCAACTCACTGTCTGCAAGGGTGGCTCGTAGCTCCTTCTTTATTCAGCAAGTGCCAAGTGCATGTTTAATCAATGTCACAGCTCACCACAGTGTGCAACTACAGCCACTGTCATTCCTCTCTTCAGATTTGCCTGGCTAAGTTATGCAATGCTCCGAAGAATACCTTGGAATTCTTTCCAGAGGCTCTGAATGCAGGTGTCTGACAGTGTTCACACTATTGCCAGTAAAGCAGACTTCTTTTCATCCTTTCTCAGGCTGGACTAAAATTACATAGTGTGACTGCACGTAGTTCGCTGCATTTGGAATTACAGCATGTCAATGTGAGAAAGCCTCTTCAGACCGCTGCCACAAAGAGTAAATCAAAGGCTGGGTTTTTCTGAAGTCTTAATAAATAACTAAGTATACTGAATTAAACCAGGAGCTGTTAGCATTTTTTTTTTTTTTAAAAGACAAAACCAAACAGCATGCATTTCGTTGCTCTGCATCATCTAAGGAAAAAAAATCCTCAATTTTAATGAGAATTAGTCAACAGTGAGGATCATTACCAGAAAGGGTTTTACTGTTTTTCGACTACACTTGCTTTAGTGGATTACTGAGAGAGAAGGCCAGTCATTTGGAAGATTCTGTAACGTTATTATCCTCACCGATAAACTTCTTCATCAAGGAACTGTTCATGCTCCTATCTGGTCTATCTGAGTAAGGAGAGCAGCCCCTTCATGAAGATAAAAGCCTGGTTTGCCACTGAATCGACGAGTAAGAAGCATGTCTGATGACATTTTATTCCTGATGCAATGTAGGGTAAGAAACATCTTTTTTTTTTTTTACCTTTCTGTGAGATACGCTCTGAGCTGATGGCTTTAATTAGACTCACAGCAGAAATACGCTGATCTCCAATGATTAAAGATGTTTGCCAGGAGAGAAAAATGCTATTGCACTATAAAATGTGATTTTAAATTTTCATTAAATCAGGGTTATCTGAACTAGTAGAAATCCCAATCAAATTTTGGTTTAAGGTTAGAAATTTCTGATCAATAAGGCTAAAACAAGATAGCAGATTACATATAATATCAACATCTCAGCCACCAATGAACATAATTTTACAGGGAACATGTTTCTAGAGGATATTTGACTGTCAATTAAGAGCACAAGAACAGCTAAGTAATAGAGACGACCTGTCAATATCACTTTTGCAACAAAAAAGGTAATAAATCATATACGCATCTGTAAATATCTATCTCAAGTCCATATATTGCATAGAATTTTGTTACTATAAAAGTACTACTGTCCTTTGGCATACTGCAATAATAAGCATATACAATGATAACAACAACCTTTATATTTGAAGAGGCAGAGATTTTCTGTTAAATGTTTACTGTTGCATGGATGTCCAAAAGCTGATCTATTAAACAAGTAAAAGGATAAGATCTCACCTGCAATTGCCTACTTGGGGCTCACTGGTCAAAAAAGACTGTGATACTGTATCAAGGAGACATATTTTCCATGCTCAAAAAGAGCAGACGTGAATATTTTCAACTGTTTTTGTACTGTAACAGTTAAATATTTAACAACAGCTGAAAATTCACATACTCTGAAATGCCTGGGGAGGTTATTTGACAATGCTTACATACCTCCTTTCATCAATCTGATGTTTCCTAAGGAAACAAATTAGCTGGCTAAAGACAAATTTTAAATTTCTTTTATAATAAAGCATTTTAATTGACTTGAAGCATCAAGCTATTTCTCACTCCTTCTGCCAAATCTGTATCTACAGAACAATTACTTTTAACATGGACATGTTCATGCAAAAAGAAAACAAAAGATGACTACAACTCAATAAACATAGCATTGAGAAATACTGTGTAAAGAAGTACAGAATTGTTTTTAAAAAGATCAAAGCTTGCACATTTGTCAGACTAGATTTACCACTTGCTTTCTTTCTTCTAGCTAGCTGCCAGAATACTGGTGAAGGTATTTGCAGGAAAAATGGGGACCTCTGCCATCACAACACCGGAAGATGTAAAAAGGCAAGAGGAGAAAGAGGAAAAAGAAGAATCTATTTTAGCACTGCTTGGGATTATTGGAACTGTGCTCAATTTATTTGTTATTGTTTTTGTGTACATCTACACTACACTTTGATGACATTTTTGAACATCAATTGCACAGCACACAGTGCAAAGACCAGCGATGGTAAGAATGATTTCTAAATTTAAAGCAAAAAACCCCCACTGTCTGAAAAAGATTATCGAAAACATTCCAGAGCAAAGTGTCTGGCTAAGGGCACTGCATCAATGGCTGCTAAATGTATCTGTGAGCCCAGCTAGGGTGCTAAATTACATAAATGAAGGCAGATGTTATTCAACTTCTCATTGATAACAGATGAAATCCAAATAGCAGAAACAGAGATGGCACTGTTTTATTGCCGGCAAACATGCAAGACACCAGAAATGTAAGCAAGCAGTGAAAACATTCAGAACATAGAAAGAGATCAATTAAATATATAAATACATATAAGCAAGCCCCACGATGCTTTCTATGGTTTTGTGCAATATGTTTCTTCATAGCCGAGACCAGAAAACAGACAAAAGGATTTTATTTTTAGATCACCATAATTTTGGCTTATAACTTACACTAAGGTATAATAAGTGTGGAAAGAGGAACAACGTTATACATGAAATTGTAATAGTATAAATAAAATTTTAACTATTGACTACATTCTGCAGCATTTTTGTTAGTCTTGTGGCAAGCTGAAAAAGGTTAGATTTTCTTGCCTTTACTGAATCTGTACTTGAAATCATCATGCTATACTTACGATGTGCTTTTCTAATTAAAAATCCTTTAAAGTGGTGTGAAAAAATAAAGCATAGTTTCAGTACTTCTTTTACGCGATATTAACAATTACAATGACACACTAACACAAACGAAAAAAATCTTAAGTTACATTTTCTATATCGCCATTTTTAGAACATGTTTAACATAAGTCAAATACAACTTTCATGTTTTCATCCTGATGTTTATTTTCAAGTAAAATAAAACATATCACACAAGGATTCATGGTGTTGCATGAAAACAGGTTTAATAACTTTGCCCAGAAGAGTGTACTCTCGCTTTCTGGGCCAGGTCCTGAAGACATTTTTCCTTTTTGTAACGTTTATGAATGTGGCCCAGAATTGCAACTCTTATGCATACTTCATGGAACATGCAATTAGACTAATGAAACTGACAAAAATATTTCCTTGTTTTAAATTAAACCTATGTATGCCTTTGAAATAAATCCAAAGCTGCAGACGGTCTGAGATCATAGAAGTTTTTATATATATGAATGTATCTCACATGTATCTTCTGATAGAAAAGCTACTTTTGAGAGCTTAGCATTAAAAACACAGTAGAACAACAACACTAAAAAAAAAAGAGGAGACACTGATTTTAATAAATACCATTCTTAGTATTACATGTACCCCAGAGGAACAATGGAAGACCTTCATTTTGGAAAATAAGCTTAGTTCCTTCTCCTAGGCTGCAAAGCTACATCCAGTCCTTCCATAAAATAACAAGCAAAGAAATACGTTCTTTGTATAGGTGATAGCTTATTACTGTATAGAACTTCATAACTGCTAAATCAACTGAGCCTTTGGAAGTCACTTCTAAACAAGCACATGCATAAAATAAGGTCAGGGATCTAGAACAGAATGAATTTGGCAATGATATTTCAGTCAGTGGCAGAAACTGCACTGTAACACACTGATTTATGGACGAATGAGGTGGAAGATGGTATATTCTGGTTTTGCCACTCTGAGTCAACACTGGCTCATCCAGAAGAAATGATAAACAGCACTAAGGCTGCACTGGAAGGAAGCATGTGCAGACAAGAAGATCTATTCACAATCCATAGTCTACAGCAAATCTCTAGTATTGTATACTCATTTTCAGTATGTAAAGCACCAAAGCATTCTGTAAAACTAAGCTACATTCTAAAGCAATTATGCAGGTTATTCATGTTTATTTAAGACTATAGAATAGAGTCAATACTTTCTTAAATTTTTCAAGGTACTTCTTATATCTACATACTTCGGAATATTATTGCATTAATCTTGTAATACAAGGATATTTGAGATGGGGCTTAAAATGAGAGGTTACAAGAACCTGAAAACTGAACAGAAATAGAAATTCAGGTAGAAATTACTGCTGTTTATTTTGATCCTGAAGTTATTTAAAACTTGTCAATTCTGTGAAATAAATAAACAAACACTTTTATTTCATGCCATTTCAGTGCATAGCTCTCTCCTCGAAACTGTGAATCAACTGATACACCAGCACTGGAGTGAGATACTGCACCTTTTTTGGAAACACTTCAATAGCAGAACAAATAAAAAGCAATTCCAAAGTTGTAACTAAATGTAGCAAAGGTGCACCATCATTCTTCTACCAGTGAATGAGTTCATTAACATTAAGGAAAACTAGTGGAATTTTTAATTTCAGTAATTACATACTGTCTATCTAAATTGCCATTGTATTTCTGATTTCGCTTATAGCAAAAGGCTTTGACCCTTTGAAGGAAGTCACAGGGTAATATTATCATAAGAGACTGCCCTGGCATGCGAGTTACATTTTGTATTAAACCAGAAATCCAATAACCTCTCTTAACGGGCAATACTTGTGCCTCTATACTCAGGTGGACCTAAGTCTAACTATAGTTAAATGAGCTGCAATATACAGCTTTGGTGCTTATATGTTTAATCCAATATACGCATGCATAAGAATCTCAACTACTAAAAATATCTTAACAGCAACTACCTCTTATTAGACACAGTAAAAAGTCAATAGTCTAGGGAAAAGCAGAATTTCACGACAATTCAACATTTACACTGCAGCAGTACCTTCACACCTTCAGCAATGGATAAATAAAGATGCAGTACTTCTTAGCTGAATAAGCTCAATGTACCAACTTCAGAGATCCATAAGGGAAGATAAGCTTGCTAAAGTACTCACCCTAGTCAGTCCAGTGGAACTGGACTACTTTGCAAAAAGTAAAGCAACACCATATAATGCCTTGAGAATATGTATGATTAATAGAAAAGAAATACTCTAACTTCAGCAGGAAATCTAGTGTAGTTCAAGCTCTGAGGTAAGGAGGTGAGGCCTGAAAAGTACGACTTTAATGGACTCAACCAACAAAGGCTGAAAGAATTCAGTACATTCACCTTCAACAGATCTGTCCATAGTACTTAATAAATAAAGTTCACAATGAGGTATTTGGCAGCAGGATGAAGCAGCACAACTGTTAATACATACACAAGTCCAGGGTCCAATAGTATTTGGTAAACTATGAAAGGTGCATTAAAAGCAAATACTGGACTCTTATGAAGTGGAACATGCTGGTCAGTAAACACAATCCTTTTAGAAAAGCCCTCACATAGGAATGCATCATCTCTTCTCAGCAGTCAAACCCCAGGAAGACTAAACTAATCTAACACCAAAAGCTATGCTGACCACATCACATGGAGTCTTTGTCCACCAAAGAAGGAAGGATGACTAAGAGAGCTAAGAGGGGAGCATGCAAGAAAACCCCAGCTAAAATCACAGTATCACCTGCTTCCTATAAGCCTGGGAATTCAAGCAAAAGAGAATTCAGGCAGAATTCTACAACTTGTTATGAGGCCTGTCTTCCAAGGAAGAGGTGGTACCAAACCTCTCTCATTCTTCAGCTTTAAACAAGATTAAGTCATCTCAGGGCTTGCTAGATATTAGTTTAGGGACAAACTAGTACAACTACATTTTTAAGCAAGAAAAGTCTACCTAGTATCGTGGTATCACTGGTAAATCCCAGCTTCACTGGGCTTTTTACTGTCCAAGCCCATAATGAAATATACAGTCCCTGCCCTCAAAGTCACTTGATTTTCCTTCTATTTCATGATTCCCTTCCGCTGCCTTCTCTCTATAAACCTTGTTAGCTACAAAGAGTACTATTACTACTGCTTTCTTCTCTCCCACTTGTAAATACTAGCTTGTATTAGTCTTCATAAACCTAGGTCCACCAGTCAAGTAACTCTTACTTTTATCAGCAAAATCTAGACCTTCAAAATAGCCATGTACTCTAGTTAGAACCTAATGGTCACACATTTGCTGGGAACCTCTTGTTGCATGGCACAAATTTTATTGTTGTGCATTTTGTTCAAGGAGAGAAATGTTCTCATATTTGAAAGAGTTCCTACAGCAGTAATTCTTTCAAGTGAAATGTGCTGTATACAAGACAACAGTGAAAAGGTTTTACATGACAGATTTTGGTATGAAATGTGCATAAATGCTCAGCAATTAATACACGCTAGATGTTCCATGATACAGAACTTAAGAATGACAGGAATTTTACCAATGTATACATGAAGTACATAGGAATAAACACAAATGTTAAAAAAAACCCCAAACACCTCACCATGTTACAAAGATAAACAAACTTTTTTCATTTATAAAATGAAAGATAATAAAAGCCACAGTAATGCCATACCAAGACATGAAACAAACACAAGAAAAAATGATCAAGAAACAGGGTAGGGATTGCAGCAGCTATTGCTCCTTGTGACTAGAGCTACAATCTATCTTGCATAATAAGAAAAGTCCTTCAAAGACACATAAACCTTCTTTCTCTACAAGAAAAAAGCAATTATGGAAATTAATGAAAGTGGTCAGTTCACAATTGTCAAGGACTTCACAATCACCTTGCTCTGATGCAGATGAAGCTGCAGAATGTGTCAAAGCAATCTGGTTTGTAAAGATCTGCTTCAAGGTGAGGTTTCTAAAAGACGAAATGATATGTGAGCACTCCTTATCTGATCAATATTCCTTTTATCTAGAACAATCCAGATAACAATCTAGTCCATGTATGTTTTGGGCAAATTGAGCAGGGATGGCAAAACATATTTAAGCAACAAAAAAACCCTAGATAAATGTCTAACTGTGACAAAGGCCAATTTTATATTCCGATACTGGAACTGTTCCAAGAATTTTGCCAAAACAACTTTGCAAGCAGGATGTATCATACCTGTAGCTAACTGAACATGTTTAAACCAAATACAAAATTCTCATAAATACCAAAATACTTACTATCTTGTATCACCACAGTGGTATCAGTCTACTGTGCAATAAAGGGAAACAGTACATCCAGCAGCTTCATTGCGTATTATATTTCTTTATAGAATCTAGTAGAGGAATACCTCCAGCCTAAGGGTAACCTTTAACTGGTACCACTAGCATCCATTCAAGTCTGAGAAAGTTAGAAAACAGCA
The DNA here is from genome assembly GCF_030936135.1 of Gavia stellata. Lineage (NCBI taxonomy): Eukaryota > Metazoa > Chordata > Aves > Gaviiformes > Gaviidae > Gavia > Gavia stellata. The sequence goes on from NC_082595.1 coordinate 21,407,660, forward strand.
ATTTTCAGCAACTCTATCAGCATTGTGCTGGGAACAGTTTGTACCTGCTGGGGTGCCAGAACCCGGGAACACTCTATTAGCATTCTGCATGCAGTGTCCTAATTTCTCAGTCCAGCATGTTACAGGAAGAATACAGTTACCTGCTTCTTCCACATGAAAGTACATTTTGACAGCAGAAGGTACCCTGGTCTGAAAATGAGAAGACCATGTACATGAGTGTTACTAATAACGCTGTTCCCTTTCCTACTCCCCCTGAGTAGGCATTCAGCCCTATTGGAGAAGGGAATTTTTCAGTCTTATGAGCATTGTACCAGAGCTTAACATAGCTCCAGTGCTTCTCAACCTCTGTCTCTCTTGTGACAGCCAGGCTCTCTGTCAGCTATGTCTCCTGACACTCTGTCAGTGACACCAAGAGCCCCAGCATCACCTGCAACTCATTAATCTGAGAATTATCTGTCTGCTTTTGAACTAAACAGTAACTACTGCACTGGAATTATGCCTGACTACCACTAAGACAAACTATTTTCAAGGACTCCTTTCACTAAATGCATCTGACTCAAATATTCATGAAGAGAAGACATTCCTTCCAGAAGTCATGCCTTTTTGCACATTTCCCTCTCATACTGATATCCTATTACATTTTCAAAGACAAGCTTGACTGATAAAAGCCTGCAAAGCTATTTTTTTAATCCAGAAGAACATTGTTAACTATAGTTTTAAGTACAGCATTTTGAACAAATACAGCAGGAAGCATTCAAGACTATCGCTTGGATCAATGTATTAAGCATAACAAAGCTGCTATATTAAGAGCTACAGATCCATTTATGAAAAAGCAGGAAGTATCTGCTTTGTTCACTCTTTACTAATTTTTATTTCACAAGCACAACATATGAACATCCCCTGCCAACCACAAATAACAGTAGTCCAGCAGTGGAAAACATACCTAAAATGAACATTTCCCACTGAAACTTTGCCTTTTCTTTGTACTTTGGGAATACAAATGCTCCCTGAAAGGTAAACTTGTCCGAACTTCTCTCCACCAGCCACATAACTCATCTCTTCTATCAGTATCTGACTGTTCTTCCCCAGTTAAAGGTGACTTACACAGATACGTTTTTCTATTGAAAACAGCAAAAAGCAATTTCAACAGCTGCAATTCATCTATAACTCAGAAACAACAGCTTCATCCTTTAGATAACAGCATTTTTGCCAGGTCTTTCAGTGACTTTTCCTTTCTACCTCAACAAAGAAGAATTTGTGAGTATCTGTTAGAAAGATTACTTCATTGTTTTACTTTATCATTTACTTTATTGTTTTACATTAGATTTTCATTTGCAATAATGAGCCCGGTGTATAAGCTACAGAGTTCATTTTCCTCACTGTAGTATGTGCAAAAGAGAACCAACAAATTAATGGCAAAATTAGGGAGAGGTGTCAAACTGTGAACTGGCAAGTGAAACATCTTCATATTTTTCTTTTTACTATAAGGCCCCAGCAGACTTTTTGAACTACTTCCATTCCATCATACAAGATTATGTAATGCCCTAGTTACCACAGATTAAAAGAGCCACGTTCTTGTTTTAGTCCTATGCAGCTTTGTAAATACTTCAAGACACAGATGATTTATCTTCTACCCCGAAGATAAAATATACTGTGTAATGCAACAAGAAGCTATGACATTGTTTCAAGAAATTCACATCACCATACCCTACAACTGGCATTCACATGAACTGCAGTAATGTGACAAGACGTTTAGCAGTTACTCCAAATATAGGGCAAGCAAAATAAAAATTATTCAGATTTGGAACAACTCCTTCTGCTACTTAGGGATTAAATCCATCCTTACAAAGCAACTAAACAAAAATACAACCTAAGGCTAAGGCGGTGTTTAAAAACTTCAGGCTGACAGTTATCCAAAGAAAAAAATCTTTATCAATATTTTCATACTAAAGCCTGTCATCTAGTGAGACTGAACATAAATCACAAACCCAGTCTGGTGGTTTTGCCATTAGTTCCACACAGGCATTTGCTTAACTCATACTGCTTAACACTACCTTGTACAACTGAAGTGGTTTTCACAGCAACATACAACATACTGGCTAAAACTATCAAAACATCTTTGTTTTAAAATTATGAGTAGAAGTGTGATGACAACATATAACTAAACTGTTTTTCCTTAAAAAAAACCCCAACAATTTCATTGTTCCCATATATTCGAAATATTTCGCAGTTTTGATAAGGGGCTTATTTTTATATTTCCTAAATAAAGCTCTGATCAAAGTAAAAGAGAATTGCCCTAGTACATGCAACATTTACCAACTTCATGCATACACCTGCTCAATTTTCTCACAAAAATAACATTTTTCTTCACAGTAAGATTCATGGCCTTGTATGAAGTACTCTCTCTCTCCATGTATCTCCTACAGAACAACTAAAAAATAAACACTCCAGATGGAAATACTATTTTCCTGTTAATTTCAACAGCTTAAGAATCAAATTTCAAATTTTAAAAAAGACATTAAATCAACAAAGTTTAAACTCTTACAACAAATTAGTATTTCAACGAACACTACCATTTTGTTTTCTAAGACTCAAGTGAATGTTCCATTAGTACAATTCTAAATTGGCAGACATACTGAAACTAGCCAGAACTACCTATTTTTTATATAAAAACTTACTTGACAGAAGTAAGCCAACTTTGATTTAGAAGGAGACAACAGCACATTACCTGAATCATTGCGGAGATATGATGACATTGCTGGGATGAGGCACGATTGACTGAGTAGCTCTAGGAGAACAGATGGAAGAGCACTGCTGTTTTGTCCTCTCCCCTCATGGCTAGTTTGGGTCTCTCCATTTGATGTACTCCCTGCAGGATTTATGTAACTGGCAAGAACCTGAAATACACAAAAAAAATCTAATCAAACCCGATTTATTTTAGGCAAAAGAACTTTGACTTTCCTTCCTTAAGGAAGACACCATAATACTTCACTAGCTATTTCGCTAATTCAGTAGTGGTATTTATTTCAGCAGTCCCAAAGGTATCTCAGAGGAAATTCTATACAGTTATTAGATTATGATTCCAACTTTGGCTAATGCTAAAATTAAATAGCTATTATAATTCTGAATGACTTTAAGAGATCAATTAATATGAATTTTGACAAAACTGCTGGAGTTACTCAAAGCAGGAGTTTGCCAGCTTACACCACTGAGACATGCAGCTGATCAGTCCCATTCATTTCAGAACACCCACTAGCAACAAAAGATTTGTTTTTTAAACTGCAAATGTTTAAGAACACTTGTAACTTTCTTCTGGATGGGACTTCAGGGTTTACAGATGGAACAATAACTTACGGTGAGCATGGCAGTTACTTGGAACAACCACTTGTGAGCACAGCTCTTCCTTCAGTAACCAAAGAGCAGCCTTCCCCTCAGTGACGGCAGGGGAGTCACCTCACGACTGCACACCTGCTCATCCCCAGGGTAGTTCTTGCTGAGTTCACAGGCCCTTACTGTGTCTTGTAGACGTACAACCTAATGCACTTCCATGGGTCTGATTCGTGCAGTTGTACTCTCAAATTAAGTAACTTCAAGTCTTGAAAGGCTGTGTTATTTCACGTCTCAGGGGCTCTCTTCACCTTTTTAGCCCCTTCTCCTTTCTTTTATTCTCCCTCTTTGCTCTAACCCCATTACCCATGGTATTTTGTTGCAGCATCTTATCAGCACTCCATACAACAGAATTTTTCAAAAAAACCTTTCTAGAGAAGGGACCGGACAAAGTCTGCTGTACAACGGACTGACATCTTCAGCAAAATGCTGAAGGGTTTTCTACTTCTTCCTACAATTGCTGACTGTCCAAAGCAAATGCCTCCTTATCTCACGCCTTATGACAGTTATAGCTAAACTTCTGCACAGCATAATACAGAATACTGCCTAGAAGCTTCACCAAGAGTAATTCAGGTGATTTTCTTCTTTCTGGCTTAGGAAAACTGTTTTGGATTTTATTTGTTTTGCTTTTGCAAGGGACGTGATACTTGTGCCTTGTAATCTACAGTGACTGGAATAACTGATTACATCAAAATGATATCTTCATCAGTCAGGGCATGAGCATTTTCAGAATTTCATCTCTTTTGTGCTTTACCCCAGCAGTGAGGTTAGCTAATGCATTTGAGCTGACAGTTCTGTGAATGAAATTTTTGATGACTAGATAGATTCTCATTTTCTCTACACTGACCTAAGATAACAGGGGTTGGTCGAATTTCACAGTGGACTGAAAAGCCTAATTATGCAGGATTTTCTTCCCCTTAGCATGAGGCATTTGGAAGGCATCAGAGTTTTACTAAGATCTGGATGTTTACCGGTGATTTACTACGGTCATTTAATTGACATACTCATGATTTTATAGTATGTCTGAGCAAGATTTTGTTATATTGGCATAACACATTTATGGACACCAATAGCAACTATGGGCATTTTCTTAAAGCAGAGCAATATGTGAGAAATGAGTAGGTAAGATTATTTGGCACACAAAGCAAAACGCCTATTCCCGCATCCTCCTCCTTTAATAGACAGTCTTTACTTTTGACTGAATGCAGTTATGTCCACAGAGACGTATGACAGCTCCAGGGAAATACACTGGAATGCTTCTCGGTTCATTGTCTATTCAGAACTGTCACCCAGGCTTACCCACTGAGGTCTTTTTTTATGCAGCAGCCTACTGATGTTAGAAAACAGCCTCACTCAAAATATGATCTATACCATTTTTCATGTAGGCAGGCAGTTGTACACTAGTTTTTTTCCCAAAATACCGTAATTACTGTGCTGTATGACTGAAAACATAGCAGCTCGGTTTTTATTATCCAGGTTCTAATGTTTCAACTGCTTACCATTGATCAAAATTTCATTATTACACACCTGTAGAAGGCACGTCACATGCTCTTCTTCTAGCCTCTGCTTAGTCAGAGCTTGTTCAACATCCCATCCTGAAGCTGTGGAGCCTGTTCCAAAGCCTGTACCCTTAGCCCAGTACAACTGCTGTTCTTCTGTTGATGCACTGTTGTGTGTACTTGACACCTGTGGCTAAGTTTAAAAAAAAAAACAACAAACAAACAAACAAAGAAAACCCACAATAATTTCACTTTTTTCATCTATGAACCAATTCTTTAGAAAGCCTTTGTTCTGCAAAAGAGGGTAATTCCAATTTATTAACTTAATAAAGATATCACTGGGATTCAGGGGAATTCAAAGCTTTAGATAGGAAAGACTCCGCCACATACATGGAGTTCCAGTACAGGTCAGCACTAAATTGTTGCAAGGGAGCTCACTTTTGTTCTTTTAAGCTACTGTCACTGCTTAAATGATTAAAGCTATTAAAATGCTACTTAATCCATATCATGGTAAATATCATAGCTCTGTAATGACTACTGTCTAACACCTAGTCAAGTTTAATAGCATAATTAGATTAAGTGAATGGAAGAAGAAATGTCAAAACTACACAACTGAAGTGTTAAGATGCTCAAGCATGTGCTGATTTTGAATAAATGCTCCAAAATGGCAAGAGGTGTAAGTTACATGTATAGCTCTGACACATGATCTCTCAGTCACCAAAACAGACACTATTTCCTCTCCAGATAACAGGGGGCAAATACCTCGTCCTTAAAACGTTCTGAGAAAGAGCATTTTTCCAAAGGTGGTTATACAGCTTTTTCCAATGGTCTGCATCACTGCATTTTACTAACATAACTCTAATATTATATTGTTTACCCCTATGAAACTATTTAAGTACTTAGGCTAATTTTGAAAGTTTACCAGATCTTTGGCAAAAAGCATGCAGAAAAAACTCTGAGCATTTTTTAACTAATGCTTTCCTAATTATACATTTAGCACCCTAAACAAACTCATTTTCCGAGGCGATGAACACTTGCTACGTTCATTAGAGTTACTCAGTGACAATTAGCCTTACTGGAAACCAGGTCACGTGAGTAGGTGCCCAACTTTAATTTGTAATATTTGATTTATGGCTCTGTAAAGTTTCATTTTCTGTTCAGATCTTCTTCAGTGACTTTGTTCAGTATTATACTTGAAGGAAAAGAAATTATGTATGAACAATCTGCAATGGTAAAAAAAGTTATCACCTACGAAGTACCACACTGACAGTAGTGTGGAATCGCCATTTAACTTTTACATTGGGAACGTAATGCATCTTGGTGATGAAATAGCTGTGTGGTTATTCTCATGTAGACATTACTCATTACATCACTTATGAACATGCTGTGCCTTTAACACTCAAGAGGACTGTTATAAGCACTGACTTAAAGCACTTAAGGGAAAGCCTGGCCCCAGAAATACAAGCCTTGTTGCAGGCCTGATGGATCTCTAGTTTCAAGTTACTATCTATCACCTAATAGATATGAATTATGAGAAAGCAAGCTGTTTAAGGGGTCATAGTAGAACCGAAGCAGAGATAAGAATTAATGGTTGCCCTTTCCCTGCAAAAGCGCAATAATGATAAGGCGTTAATATGTCAGCAGCCTGATACCCCATTTGGAGCAGAATATCTCAGCTTCCCCTTAAATTTGACTAGCCATTAAAGTGAATTATTCTCATGCACAGCTTCATATCTTCCTTGCTCAACCCCTCATCAGTATCAGAGCTGCTAAAATATGGACAGCCCTGTATTTTGCATCTACTTAGCCATATTTAGCCACCAGGAACCTTTTCATGCAAGACTCTGCCACAAAGATGCTAAAGAGGGCAAGTAATGATTTTTTTAAAAAAACACTTTTATAGACAATTAGTATGTTATGCGAAATGGCAACTCATAATCCTAAAAAAATCAGGGGATACATGTTCTGAATAGAGGGTAGTATAATACAGCAAGTACTTCGAAAAAGTTTAATTTTGGAGATTCACTCAGGAACTTGAATGCTATGGAAAATTCTTGTCTTTGCATCTCATTTCCCCATCAGTAAGAAGGGGATAAAAAAAAAAAAAATCACTGCCTTAATTCATTAATTTTCACAACTCATTTACATTTGTGAAGCATTTAAGAGGAAATAATTTGCAGCCAGTAAAGTTTAGATGATGAATGCTAGATAAGGTAATGAGATCATGCTATCTAATGAGGATTAAAGAAGCACTATCCATTGAGCATTATGCCTCTCATGCACTGAAAAAGAAGGTCCTGTGAAAGAAACTGATTACACCTTAATGCCTCACGACAAGCCGCCTTTGTTGGTTACATTTCATGATTACTACGTTTATCTGCAATGTGCAAGGACAATTACTTAAGTACTTTCTAATTATTTTTGCTCTTCATTCAAATGCCAACTCTGCAGAAATTAGACTATAATGAAAGCATAGAGATTATTTTCTTTTTTATAACTAAAACTCTTACTGCTTGTCAGTAGCAATTATTCTGCTGCTGAACTTACCTCTGCCTGGTTGGGACTAGAGTTCGGCACTCTTGGTGCATGGTGGCTTAGAGCAGACAGACAAGCAAGGATAAGATGTATAGCCCCAATCTCCAGTGCCATCCGCCTAAGCAGTACTCCGTCATCAGTAGTCAATGGTGTAGTGCTGAACAAACTACGCAACACATGGAAGGGCAGAGTTGGAAGCACGTTTGCTGAAGGAGACTGCAGGATATGACCTAGATTGAAGAAGAAAAATATCAAAACCACATTTTCTTTCAATAGTTTAATACAGCCAACCTCTGCAATGGTTTCTAAACGACACATACCAAAATATAGTAAGGACTTAAGCATTCTCATATAGTAAGCTATCTAACACTAGCTTTCTCTTCACAAAAAAAATTTCAGCAGGAGAAGAGTGCAGAAGAAAGAATGTTTCTTTATTTCCTTTATGGATTTGGTTAAGAACCAAAGTTATAAAATCTGATTTGCTGTTTCCAGGGAGAAAACTTAGTTTGTGAATAATATTGAGTATACTTTTGTATCTGACTACACTTCAGGTTGTATTTCTGAATGAAGAAAACGAAGGTGGTTCAGACTAATTTTTTTTTTTTTTTTTTTAAAAAAACATTTCAACTACACAACTACAGCAAGTTAAAGAATGCACATGGTCAGTTAACAGCAGCTCAGCTGACAAGGATCATGATCTAGGATTTTTTTTCATATTCATGTGCCAAAGTGGGAATTAAGTCACTGAGACAATCCAAGCTGTGATGCTATTGAAGTTGAATACATGGTGAAATACTAACATAATATTAATTAGAGGAGCTAGATGTTTGAATTGTGTAGTAGAATTATTTAAAATTTTTAACCTTTTTGCATTATGAGCAAAAATGACTTCTTTTAAAAGCCACATTTCAAATAATCGAGTCACCTATCAATGCAACATACTCAGATTTGGGAAACTGTCTCCATTTTTTTCTGTATTTAACAATGCATTTCACATTCCTTCCCCAGTGCAGTAAACAGAGATACTCGACAACCGAAAATACTTCAAAATAGCCAACTCTGTTCAGAAATTTGCTTCTTATTTTAAATATATTTATATTATTTTCTCCCTCATTCTTAGAGTTTATCAGCTATATCATCATCCAGAGGTCTAAACTGAAATACATTACAAATATGTATGTTTTTATTTGCATGTATATGTATCTACGCACACACATGCATACACACACGAGTTAATTCATATCTATCTGACACTCTCTGTAAAGACAATAACAAGAAGGAAGCAAAAAGTCCTCTGACTGGAATCTTCATAAATAAAACTGAGCACCTCTGGAAAAAAGCCCATTTGATAGACTTCCAGAACTGCAGGTGTAGTCAAATGACAAGGATACAAAAAAAAAAAAAAAAGACATTTGCCCATGATTTATTTTCTCAGACAACCGAATCCATGTTTCATCTATAAGCCATGGATTTGTAAGTGCAGCTCTTCATATTATGTGAGAAAGTAAAGATGTTCTAGGTGTATAAAAAGATACACTTCCAACAGAAAAGGAAAATATTAATGCTTTATACAGCGAAATAACGTGGACTGCTGTGTACAATTGATCCCACATTTCATAGAGTTGAATTTAGACGTTTGGCTAAGGGAATGGAGAAATTGACTGTTTAGTACAGCAAAAAAAAAGGCTAAGAGGGAATACAATTCCTGTCAAATAATGCGTCAGAGAAAGAAGAGCTATTTATGATGAGGAGCAATGCTGGCACAAAGATAAATGGGCACAAACTGGATATGAATAAATTTAGGCTGAAAATTAAAGCAGCCCCTACCTATCAGGAAAATGATGCTCTGGAACTATATTCCAATAGCAATAGTGGATGCACACACACAAAAAAAAGGAAGCCAGATTTTAAGGGTTTGAGCTGGTCTATTAAAAAAAAAAAAAAAAGAGAGAGAGAGGGAAAGGATATAAAATTGTTTGCAATAGCAAGGGACTGGAACCACTCCAGGACATAAAAATCTGAGGGACTGCATACAGTCCTTCAGTTAACTACTGCTCAAATTAGGTGGGGGTAAGTAGCCAGACTGAATTTTTGTTATCCAGTTTATCCCTGTCTACTATCCTGTATTTAAGTAATAAGAAATAAAAACACAAACAGAAGGGAGGGTAAACAAGACTCTTGGTTTCTCAGTTGGTCTTACAAGCTACACGTTGTCCGCCACTCTATAGGCTCCTGAATAGAGACTAACTTCAGTTGATTGCTGCACAGAAAAAACAGCATTCTTTTCAAAGTCACAATGAAAGGAAATGTCTTAAAAGTACTAAACCATCTTTCACATACACTCCTCCACACTAAAAAATACAAATATTAGAACTATATGCAGAATTCCAGGTTTGGCTGCAAAGACACTGACTACAAATTGTCTCTCAGTTCATTTGTTCATTCATCGAAGAATACCCCATTTCTCTCTCTGAACAACACACCACTGAAGTAGAGCTCCTGCTCAGCTAATTTGATCACGATGATCTTTAGATCTTTCTCTCCTTTTCTAAAACAGTATTATTCAACAGTTTATTCTACATCTGCTGTAGCTATGCTCCTATCCATATTATTCTGCATTTGGTTGCAGAATTATACGACGTTTGCTCAAGTAGTTGAGCATACCCAGAAACTCAGATTGTTCTGTCTGAGCGCGCTGTCATCTTGACATTGTCTTTGTAAGTTTTATCAGCAGTTATTTTACAATTACTCTGACATCAAGATGAGAACACTTGAATACTGATGATTGTGACAAAAAACTTTGTCAGACAGAATTTAATATTTAGAGACAATAGACTATCAAAGATTCTAGCAACACAGTTCTGCACAAATCAGTTCTAACCTCCTGCTAAAAGCATGACAATGTAAATAAATATAAGTAAAATGATCTAGCTGTGGTCTACAAAAAAACATAATAATTGCAGCACATACTTCCTTCACCATCATCTGTAACTCCCAACACCAATCTCAACAGACACTGAGCATGTTTCCGTTCTTTTAGCAGCACCTCAGCATAGCCCGGGAGACGAAGAAATAAACCAAAGGCAGCCAAAGAATGCGCGGGTATAGGAGACATAGTCTGAACTGTTGACTTGATCGGTGGAGGTTCTGCAGCAATTGTTTCTGGTGCTTCATACACCAATTCCCCTGATTGTTCAATGGTAACCCATTCAAACTGATCACTGTCCTTCTGCTTTTCCTGTGTGGTCGATGTAACCACTGGAGTGCTCACCTTAACCAACAACACCAACAAAACAATTTGTTAGTCATTCAGTTAATCACCTAGGCAAAAGTTTTAATAAATTTAGGATCTAAAGGACATACAATTCTAATATAGGACACCATTAAAAAGTCACGTGAAATACACCACCTTTTACAGATACGGGGACCAGGCTAAATGGCTAAAAAGGGGCATACTTGTTGCATTTTCAATACAGATCTAGAAAGTCCCGGCTACACAAGCAAGCAACTGTATTTTGCCAACCTAAAATCCTCAGTTAAAAAGATGTTGCTTAAAATCTAGAGGCATAGGAGACAAATTACACAGAAATAAACAATACAAAGATTAGTTTATATATCAGACTGCTAAATAAGAAATGGCCCTTTTATTTTTAACATTAAACAGTGTGAACTCAAGTGGTTAATTTTTAACTACATATTGCAAAAAGGAGAACAATTAATCATAATACCTTTAGAAACTAAGAAATTTGAGTATCTTAGTAGTCTTGTAGCAACTCATGTGTCCTTTCGGGCTTTTGATTGATTTGGCAGGCTTTATTACTATTATGCTCTAACACAACAGTCTGTAGTTCTATTTTATGAACTAACACTGCACAGAGGACTATGCAGCCAGGCATTATGATGGCAATCAGAGTTTAAGGGGGATAACAGTTGTACAATTCCCCAGGAAACAGTCACACACTCAGTTAAAATGAAGGTATGAGACCCAAGTCCCTCTCAAAACTAAACATCACAGAAGTTTCATTTTATGCTATTCAGATGAACTGATGCAATCATATTTAAAATTTTAGTATTTATCACCAAACTGATCTAAACTGGAAAAGCCCTTGCAGAATTCATTCAGAATACCAAATTCCTAATTAAAAGTCAAAGCCATGTTTAGCTGGATTTATTCCAATCATCTACACATTAAGAGAATAATTAGGGAAATCTTAAAATACAGAGTTTACAGAATCAAAAGTATCAGTGACTTAGAGAAATATAAAGTAAAATTAAGGAATGAAGAGTCTGGGGAATTCATCAGTCTTCACTCTGAATCTTCTATTTGGTATTATTGTACTTAATTTGTTTTTATGGATCACAGAATTCTTATTCAGTATTTGAATCCAAACTTATACCTCAAGCTAAAACATTGTGGAAAGAAAATAACTTCCCAGGACTATAGAAAAAGAAGGAAAAAAAGGGATGAAATTTCTCATGGTCATAAGTTGCCTTTCATCTGTTGCAGAATTTCATTAACCAGTCTTCTTCAATACAAAGTACGCATTATTTCTCCTGGGTTTCAAAATGCAGGAATTGCTTATGTGAACACACTTCCTTAACTTTTAGTTTTTGAACAGGCTTGATTAACTAGACCTCTAAAACATCTTCGCAGACCTATTTACAAAGGATTCATACTAATTACCTGGTCTCACTACAGGGTTCCTACTCCTGCCATAGTTTTACAGTCAGGGTACTGAAGAGCACCCTTAACTCATGACTAACTTAATTTCAAAGGGAAAAAATATTCACAATCTTTCCTACTAGGAGTATCAGCCAAAAATTTCAAAAATATAGCCAAACAGAATTTGAATAATTCACAGGTTATTTATTTCCCTTTTTAATAAAGAATGTGTACCCAGAAGAGCAGCCAAAGGAGTAATTCCACACTAATGACACTGCTGATACTTTTGAAAAGCCTATCAGCACCTCCAGAGAAATTCTATACATAACTATAGGTATACAAAAAACCCCATATATTATTTATTTTAGATATATTGTTTATGATTATAAAGATAATTAAGATTATACAGTTATGTATTATTTATAATAATAAATCTGAAGTAAAATTACATGATCTGCTTCGAGAACTAAATTTCACTTAACCATAAAAAAAACTCTTACATGAGCAATTAAATGATAACCAAGTATGGCTTTATAGTACATGAACAACTTTATGTTACTGTACCCTCCAAGATAGTTTATGAATTAACAGAAGAAAGGCAAGCAGCAACACTGAATTCGTGCATTTGTTGCACAAGGACATGGATACTCAAGCAGCCTATAACATGTATAGGGAAGCAGCATGTATAGCTGGACTGGGCTGCGGAGTTACGCACTTGCCTATTTTAAAGCAGCTTCCCCACATAACTGAGATGCCAAACTGAGCCATGAGAAATATGAGGAAAATACTCTCCTTAAACAAACAAAAGACTTTTAGCATGTTTTTCTACACTGATTCTTTCACTCACTTGCTGAATTACGTCAGGATAAAGCATAGGGAGTCTCTCTGCAATGAGGGCCAATCCACCCATTCCTGCAAAAACTTGCAGTGGAGACTGAATGGGACAGGTTTCAAGAAGCGATTCATCTAGCACTGCATCCATACACTCATCCCCAGGACTGATGGCTTCATCTTCAGGGCAAGGTCCCAGTAAATCTGCATGTTCTACAAAAAACATAGGGGTAAAAGAAATTAATGCATCATCATCAATATTGTGTTTATTTCTTTGTCCTCACTTAAAAGTGTACTTCAAAAGTAGCAGTTCCTTCTTAAGCAAAAACCTGAGTCAAGAACCTGAAATGAATGAGGACAAGAGTATCAAAAGAAAATAAAAGTATTCGTGGTACCTTTTGCCAGTGATGGCAGATCCATGCCATATCTTGGGATTATTTATACAGCGTTACATGTTAATTATTATAATTTTATGTTTTATTAGAATTTGATCTATGCCTTCAAAATTTTGTTAACTTTGGAAGTATGACATTTTTTAACATTGTCTTTTATCTAGGAGGTAAGAGTAGGTTTGTTACTCTCCGATAAAGAGTTCATAGTTGAAGAAAGGAAAGATAACTTTACTTAAATTAGTCTTACTTTTTCCTCAAAAACGCTGAACCAGACTTTTTCTTTTCAGTTTCCCCTTTCCCATCATTTAACTCACCATTCATAAAGTCCTATCACCTATCACTCACCACACCTATCATTCTCACATCTCCTCTCTGTGACATGTCAAAATACCCCTCTGCCAAAGCTGTGAAATTTAATTCTATTCTTCCCCATAAAAAAGATCAAGGTCTCTATTTTTAACTTTCTACTAGCCTCCATCCCCCCAGTTTATGACTAAGCACTGTAATACTTTGTACAACAAAAAACGCAATCATTTTACACAATGATGCACAGAAGTTGTATATACGGAACCCTAACACAATTAATTTTGCCAAAAATTAACCCTCTGCTCATTACCACAGGCATAATTCATAGTGAAAATTCAATTTATTTCATCTAAAGAATCTGTATTGCAGATTATTTTGTTAAATACTATAATGCAGTGGTCCTCAAAGCCTTCACAGTATACCCACATCAAAAGGCAGCATAGGTCAAGTGGTCTCAGTATCTCTTTGCTGTGAGCAGTCTGACACTCAGCTGAAAATCCACGATTATACTTAAAATGTTTGTATGCACACACGCTATCATTTACTATATACTTGTAAAAACACAGAAGCACATTAAAGCATAATTCATGCAGCTATCAAAAGTAATTTTTTTTTTTTTTTAAGGTTTCAACCACATATACTTTATCTTTTAAAACCTTTTCTTCCCCAGTTTGAAAGGCAATAGGAAAGAGCAGGTCAGTCGCTATCCTAATTCTCAACTTTTAAATGTGCAAGAAGCACCAGGTTACAAGGACATCATGGAGATGTTGTGGGAGGAGCACATTGCTATGGAGCAATGTGATCAAACTATCGGATTTAATAAGCTCAAATCAGGGCTACGTAGGAGCATGTACATCAATTCTCCTTAATTCAAGCTGAAGGACGAGAAATAGAAAAGGTCACATACACTTCCAAAGCAGGATAATCCTTGTAAGAAAGAGCCCAAACATAACAGATAGTAGATGAGGTTGCCTGCAAACATGCTGGACTCAGCAAGGGACCACTTTCCGTCAGATGTGTGGAGGATTCCACCACGTTAGGCTGAACGTGATTTACAGTTTGATTGCTTGTGATGACATGAATTGATCAGACCACGAGAAAGGTTAGATTTCCTTGATAAGGAAAATTTCAAAATAAAGATTTTGAAGGAACACTCACCCCTCTGTTTTACACTGTTTTACAGTGTAAAAAGCTGTAAGCCCTCCCGAAGAAGGAAAAGAAGAAAATAGACACACACAGATACTCAGAACGCACAGAAAAATCTCTAAGGCCAAATGCTTCTCTGCAAAAGACACTTGAAAAATATGTTATCAGTGAGTAAGGGTATAGGCATATCTTTTATTATGAGTGCAAATATAATGCTACTCCTTTCACATCTTAAATATTGTTGCAAGGAGTTACACTTAAGTGTGCTTCTCCAGTACTTGCTTTAGTTAACCTTCTTATAACCCAATTTAAACCATTTCACCTCCATGAATGTTCTGCAAGTTTTCAGTGAAGTCATGCACTTCAGCTATGGAAAACTACTGATCTCAAACAAAGGCATTGAAGCACACAGAAAAAAATATAAATAAATGACACTTTTCCTCAAGTATAGTAATAGTAAATGCAGCTCTAGAGACACCATGTGAAGCCGCAAGTGAGGAAATACTGATATGTAAGAATGATTTCTATAGATACGAAAAACTAGTCAAGAGAAAGCAGTAGCACTAACCTTCGTAACTGATGAGTGGTGATTGTGAGACATCTGAATGTAACTAATATTTTGCTCTATAGCACCACAGATCAATGGATTTGTAAAGACAAATTCAAATTTTCAGAAGTATTAGTCTCAAGTTTAAAAAAAAGCGCCTAGTAACTTAATAAAAAGTTCAAAGAGGACCTTCATGTTTTCACATGCAACTCTACTACTAAACTGAAACTCCTCTAATGATTTTTGAATTTCATTCAAATAGAAAAATATTTATTATACAATTATCATTTAAATAAACAGCAAAAGAAAACAAAAATATTGTTTGAAAGAGAAAGGCCTCTCAATAGTGTGAGAGATCTGTATACCCAGCCATTACATGGACTCATGAAATACTTAGCTCAGACCAGATAGCAAGGAAATAAGACTTTTTTTTTTTTCAACTCTTCTTTCTGTTTCTTATCTTTTCTAGAAGGAGATTGATCTATTAAGTGAACAGTTTTTACAAGAAGCCCCTGTCTTAAAATAGCCAAATGATCAACTTTGTAATTGCATGCTGTGCCAGCAGGCTGGTGATCAGCAGATCACCTTAGCTTAATTTCAAGGTCCCATTCCTCCAAGTCCTTCCCTAAAAGAATGATATAAAAATATTTCAAAACAGATTCCTGGGATACAGCTCCTCCATCCCCTTTCCCCAGTACTATGAGTAAGTGCACAGCAAGCAATTAGAAAAAACCTTAACATAAACCAGACCATATTAGAAAATGTTAAAAGTAATGTTTTTAAAAGCTAGAGTTACAAGACCTGCTTAGATGGGCTTGAGAATAATTCCGCTTTTCAAAGAAGCATTTAAGTACCCAAGTTGCCGCAATAAAAAATTTCACAGGCTTCTATAACTCATATGGTTTCACACAGTTCCTGCATTACTTAATCTGCCCTGGTTATCAGCACAAACACTTACTACAGAGAAGTGGTATACATATCAAGAAATAAAATACACAGTATCTATACAATCATATAATCATATCATATACAACACTACAATGAAGAAAGAAAAGTGAAACCAGAACAATCATATTGGTGCATCTTACAGATACAATCTAAAACATGCAATGAATTTGTTCTTTGTCACAAAGTTTAGCACTTGTCTTGTAGAGAATGGCTCAGGAACATCATCCAAGAAAATACAGAAAACTGCTGTTTCTTACCAAGAAAATTAAAACCATTTTTGTCCAAAATAAAAGCATTTTAAAAAGGAAGATACCGAAACAGTACGAATACTCACCTTTTTCTGTGTGAAGACGTTTAAATGAGTCTGTTTTCGATAAGCTTGGATCTGAGATGACTTTGGAACCAAGCTTAACTGTCAAATCTATTGACCGGTATCCTTGAGGGAGTTTACGGTCATACAGCAGAGTCAGAAGCTGGGCAAGTGTCATTTCAGCTGGTAACGGTTGGCCTAGACAACAATGGCATCGAGTCAGACAGGAAAATTACAACTGGGTTATTTTAACATGTATGTCAGGTGCTGTTCATTACTTGTACCACAGATGCCAAGTAGACGAAACATTCTCTGGCTCCAAACTAAGGCTTTAATTTTAACGTTTGTTCTCTTGGGAAAAGGGCTCCCATCAGTTTGCAACCAGAAGAACTATGCCAACATTCCCTAAGGAATGGTCTCCCTGTAGTGAGAGCCCAAGCACTTGGCATATTTAATAAATGGCTAAGGCTGTAATTTGATGTGCATTTTAAGCCTGTCCCTTACTGTTAAACCCCACCCCTGCATCACACTTGAATTGTGGTGGCATAAAGGTGTGTGACCATAAGGTAAAATGGCTGAAATGGAAAAAAGTGGAAAACAAAGAAACCTGCAATTCTTCTTCAGTCCTTTAGTCCCAAGCATAGCTCACTACTCTTGTGTTGAGACACAACTCAGTAAGAAAAAGTGAATGGCACTGCCAGGAATACTTTTCTCAGCAGCAATGGGGACTTGAAATGCACACGCAACACAGCCCAAACTGACTACTCAAATCAAGATTTTGGCCACTCTGTTGTTTACGAAGAATATGTCCATCCCTGAAATTACAAGTTACTCAAGGCAGAAGAATTTTTCCCTGATAACGAGTAAGACTTAAATGTTTTAGAGTTGGATCATACAATACACTTAGCATGCCTATTTCATCTTGACTGTGGTTAATCAAGTAACACTAGTTCCAGGAAGGTCTTTAGTAGCAACCTGTTTCTTCAATGGAAGATGGTGTCTTAAGAAATGAAAATTAAAAATTGTCTTGCCACTGTGCAACTGAAGAAGTTTTCTGCCCTTTTTTTCATCACTGATTCTGCTTTCCATGGCTTCTTTTTTTGTAACAACTGGCTGTTGCGCAATACATGTGATCGACCAGATCACAAATACAGAATGGTCTACATTACCACTAGTAGACAGTCAACCTTTACCAGCTAGATACTGAAACAGGCACTGAGTTTTGATCTCCTTTCCAAAATAATAGCATTAACTGTATCAATTCTAGATATTTTAATCCTAGTGTATGATCCCTCTCAAAATTGCCAGAGGACAGCCTCAAAACCAATAATTCTGCAGTAAGTTCCAAATTTAGTTTTTTATTGGGTGAAAATCACTTTGATCAGAAGTTTACCACTTAATTCCATTAGCTGGTTCCTTGTTTTTATACTATAAACCAGGTAAGCTCTTCCACATAATATTGAAGTGTTTTACCCTCCCTGGAGGTATTCAAGGAGCGTGTGGACGTGGCATTGTGGGACATGGCTTGATGGGCATGGTGTTGTGTGGTGTGGGTGTTTTTTTGTGTGGTTTTGTTGTGGTGGGTTTTTTTTGTTTTTTTGTAATGGTTGGACTTGATGATCTTACAGGTCTTTTCCTATCTTAGTGATTCTGTGATTCTGTTTCACCCATGTTCCCATTCTTTATCCCTGATTTAAGGTTAAGAATTCCAGTCACACCAATATCTCTCTATAGGAGAGAGATCTCTCTCTATGCCCCAACTACAACATTGCCACTGTCAAGCCACTATGATGTTATAATGCTCCACTTCCAGTTGAAAGCTGCTACCCAACCCAGAAGTGCTCTACACTTCAAGATGTACACTTCAAGATGCTCAACAGAAAGACAAAGATGTCCATTAGCATTACATCTACTTTCTGATGACATATCAGCAACTGAAAAAGACCATAATTATTAAGTTTAAAAACAGTTAGTAAAGTTACCTGGTAGAAGTTTATGGTATAGATGAAAGACTGGAACACTAATGGTCTTGCTGGAAGATTCTCCTCCTGAGGAAGACGTACCTACTTTATCTGCCATCACTCTTCCTCGCCTTGATGGTGGACGTGGAGGGGTGGATGAAACAGCTCTTTTTGACTGAGATTTCAAACCTAGTAAAGTAAAAGTATTCAAAGTCATTCTGGTATTTAGTAACTTCAGCTAGCCGAGATGCAATGTACTCAATACCTACAATGACAGCAAAAAAGTCAAACTTTTCAGCACTTGCAAATTAAATATCAGAATAGCATTCATGTATAAAATATATTTGGATATAATCCCAGTATTTTTACAGTTAACAAGGCTGTGCATCCTCCTTGAGCCCCAAACACAAACCAAACTGTAACTGTACTAGGTCATATCACCCACAAAAAAAGCAAAAAATACTCTGATTCTGCTCTTAAACATAGTTAAAGAGCCTGTCTAGCAATGGGCAGGTTTAGCAACTTTTTTAGTTTTTTTTTTCAATTGAAAGCAAGAAAGGCAAAAATTTCTAAACTGACAGACATTTCAGCAGCAAACAATAGATAACAACCACTTGTCTGGCCTACGAATGTGACTTCAGCTGCAGTACTGACATGAGCACATATGATGAAAGGTGTCTTTAAACATGCTTTTAAAGTTGCCTAGGCCAAAACCTTCAGAGTAAGCACTACATGAAAATTAAAAGGCAGAATAGGAACGTAAAAGCTTACTGAGCTTATATAGCAAGACTGCCATGTTTTGGGACAGCTTAAGTTGACTTCAGGTACAGTGAAATTACATTACTATCGCGTACCCTTCCACACAGGTGACAGACCAAGTAAAAAAGTCAGCAGGTCCATATACAAAGATTCATACAACTACTGCCTCATAATCAGCTAAGAGCAGCTGGAAAACTAACAACATCCATACCTCAAATGCTATGATACACTCTGGTTTCAGCTGATCAGTAGGAGCAGCTATAATACGCTACACATTCTCCAATCATCTCCAGTATACTAAACTAGCTTGTCTCAGGAAGATCTGTCTCCAAATACCATCTCTACTCTCTAATAATTTTACCAATAGGGAACAAGTTAAACAGTGGCTGCATGAGGCTCTGAGGACACTAAAAAAACCCCCAGAATAGATACAAAGATAAAGACAAAAGAAGACAAGATTTCGCAAACAGGTGGTAAAACCAAATGCAAATGAATTAAGTTTAAATGTAAACTCGTTTACTCAACTGGAAAAAATACAAGCAAAAAGAAGGAAAAACTTAGGTCTGCTTCTTTCTAAATAGGGAATGGGCTATATCAGGCAGTATGATCAGAGATGCAACTGGGATGAGACATGGCTGACTATGCTATGCCCTATCTTCAAGCTTGGTATATTACTTTTTTTCTTCCCAGATTCTTTATTCATGTTTTAACCCTTCACTTGGACCTATTAATATTTTAGATCTTACCAAAACATGTTTACCCTGTTTAAGTGGCACCTACTGCAAATATCTTTCCAGATAAAGATGCTGTAATTAACAATCAGCTGTGTTGCTTTAAATATATACCAAGTTCCATGAAACTGCTGCCCTATTGAGCACTTGAGTTTAGAGTTATATCTACATCTAAAAACCTGAAATAAAAAGCTTAAGAAATATTGATGCCAGAAGTCAATGGAAATCAGCATCTCTTCACGCTCATGAAGTGTAAGTGAAATTGAGGTAGCTCAATGAAGGCAGAGAGCTAGATAGAAAAAGGGAAGTTTGAAGGTCACTAATCTCTCTCTCTCACACACACACACCCCCCAGAACTTCAAACCAAAAGACAAATGATCTCTACAGCCATCATCTGAACTGTAATCTTCTAGTACCACTGCAAAATTAGTATGTACAATCTATAGCCTCCACAGCAGTTTTTTGAAGGAGAAGGGTTTACATGAATGATTTCAGAAGGATCTTCCCATTAGTTTTTAGAAGGTGAATGCTTTGGAAGAAAATCCTGTATGTGTGGTTTCCAGGTGGAATAACACGATTTTATGCTTACGTCTCCATCTGACAGTTTTTAGCAGAGTACCACCAGTTGTTATGCAAAGTATATGGATTCTTTTATTTCCAAAGCATATTGTGGGAGTAGGTAATCAAACTCTGATGCACCAGCCACTGCAAAAACGTAGAGGTAGTAATACCCACACCACGGTGATAGTACACAAATACTAATATATTGCCATAAAATCCAAGCTTCAGGTATGTCTCTACAGAATCCTGTAAAATGCACTAGCAACAGCATCCACAACATGTCACTGACACACATATTTAGGTACAAATTTGTCCAAGTATAATAATCGGCTACAGGCAGCAGTTCTACCAGGAATCAATCTTTGCTGCCTAACAGCCAGTTAGATGAATTTGGCACTACAATTTTTCTAACCATCATTACTAATAAAAAGAATTGTTGGTAGATATGAGTTCCTTCCCTCCCCCGCCAAAGTCTGAAAGATCCACTTTTCAGAAGGTGGAAGAAACAAAACATACCAGAAGCAACAACAACACTATAATTGTCCTGATATCCATTTTCTGCTTTAACTTTTTCTTTCTCTTCATAGTTCTTTTTTTCTTTATCTTCCTTCTGTTCATTAATTAGCTTAGCTGTGATACTCGGTGTATCTATACAGGGGAAAAAAAAAAAAAAGAGGAGAGAAAGGCATTTCAAGATACCAAGTTGATTTTGTTACCATTTCTAGGCTGTTAACAAGGCTATTCTCAACTATTTTAGTGGCTTAGAGTTCCATCCCAGGCAGTAATAGTCTTGTAAATACTTATTAATTAAGGCATCATAATTCTGGTCCACTCTTCCCCCAAAAATCTGTCCTCTGACAATTTAGAACTGTAACAACTTAAAACCATTACCTGATGAGTCAAGTGCATTCATGTTAAAACACCACTGCAACCAACCAAACCCAAGATCAAGCAAAATAAACAAAACCAAAAAACCCCACTAATCAAAACAAAACACCAAAAAACCCCCAACAAAACAACAACAACAAAAAAAACAACAAAAAAAATCCTAAACTTTTTTTAAGGACACCTACAGACTTATTTAAATAAATTGTTGTATTTAGGTCTGGGTAACTAGTGTTATATACTGACTCAATTTCAGAACTGGCAAGTAAGATTGTTCCTTTGTAATTGGAAGATGTCTAAAGTAGATTACACATCCAAACCTTGTGCTGTTTGCTTAAGTGAACATTAGATTACTGCAGTGCAACCATTTTGGTTCAATCATTAGCGTAGATCACAAATATCAGCAAGCAACTACTAAATCATTGATTACTGGTGACAATGGATCATTTCACACCTTGTAAGGTACAACACTGGCACCAAAATGGCCAAATAATTCTCTAATTGCTTCTGAGTAGTAACTTGTTTCCACATAGCCACAGCAGCCTTAAGCTATAACCACAGACTCAAGACCTAGAAGTACCATCCGGCTACCTTTAACGGTATATCACCAGTGGGTGAGATGCTGAAAGAGATATGGTTTGACCTTCTGGGAAATACATTATAATTTGTGCCTGAAGACATTGGTTATGTCTGTTAGACAGTAGCGCACACCAAAAGAAGATAGAGAGTGCGAAACTGCTGCTACTCAGGACCCAACATTCACACACACACTAGGGATATATATAGGTATATGCCTTTTTTAAAAAATTTCATTATTATTATTAAACTTCAGAGCTGCACTAGTTTGGTCCAATGGACTGAATGCCCATTTATTGCTGAAGAATTTAAAGTTCATTAATAAAATTATCAAGGAAGCTTAAGCAATGGTATTTTTAATACTCAGGTAATACCCAGACTTGTTCAATTTTCCTGACCAGCCAAGACCAGTAACTTAAGACTAAGGTGAATGAAATACAAAACAATGGGTACTCGTCCTAGACAATCCTATCTGCTGTGATACAGCACATTTTCTTCCTATGGTGAAGGGATGTGTGTAGCAGATTTAGCAATGATTTTAGACACCCCCCACCTTTTTTTTTTTTTTAGGGCTAGGAGAAAAAGTATGAAATGAACATGCTTACTGTGATTTATTTTTGCAGAAAGTATGACACAATCAATTTGAGACATTAACAGGTTAGTTAAGAAGAAAGAAGTTAAGCCAAGGGACAGCCTCTGACACAGGATCTTCATGACTTCCTATTGTTGCAGCGATGGCAGTTTTTTCTTCCTTTCCACCCCCAGTCCATCCCTTCTCTCTCCCTGTCACCCCAAACACACAGTTTACTCTTCATATATTCAAATCTTCTTTACTATGTCCTAACCATGGACTTCATGGAATGATATACAAGTATCACAAAGCTTTTAATACAATCAGAGAACTCACATTAGATGAGGGATGGAAACATAGAAGAACCTGAACTTTTCCGGAATTAATTCTTCCAATTTAAAATGAGAGTTAAGCTGAGGAGTAACGATTCCACAGCAAAAAAACAAAGTTATGGTGCCCTACAAAGTCAGCATTTGATCAATTTCAATTACAGGCATTACAGTACATCACATCATCACATTCCCCTCCCCAGTCCCTATTAGCACTGGCTATCAAGTTGACTGCAATACACCACTAAGGCAGCTATTCAGCACAGTTTATGTCACTACTCAACAACTGATCCCTACCTCATACACAATGACTACCCCACCCATTACAGTAATTCTGACCATAAATTGCACGGAGATCTAGAAGACCTTGGTCACATTTCACACATGACTGTGTCTGGACAGTAAATGAATACAGAATTCTATCAGAAATAACAAACTATTGCCTGATAAATAAGCATCAAACATTTTTCTAGGTTTCACTATTTTTTAATTAAAATCCCAAAGCACATCTTGTTCTGTCTAGTGTTCTGCCAAGTATCTTTGTAGTACTTCTATCACCTTGTTAGGTAACATACTTATTGCCCTCATGAATTTATTAACAATTTTCAGTAGATTTTCAGTAGATATAAAAAAGCAATAGTTCCTCTGAACTCCATGAAGATCTGCTTCAGAAATGAAAGATGATCTACAGAGTTCCAAAAAATTACACCTAGAAATATATCTACATATAAGTACATACATACCTAGTCAGGTATGTGTGCAGCTAAGTGCACACACTTCAGCGCACATCTGCAAAATGGCAAAATCATAATTGCTGTGATGATCTTTGACTTTTCTTTTCTATTACTGAGAACCACATCTTAAGACTAAAGAGGAAGTGCTGGGGTGTTTTCCTTTTTTTTTTTTTCTTTTTAATTAAGCATGCTTAAAACCAATTTTTGAGGTAACGTGACCAAACAAATTTTGCTCTATTTCTCACCTGAGGAGAATCAACTTGCATCTTGCCTGTTTTCACCTAGAGAGCTCTGGCATGGACATGACACCTTTAGCGTGAATTCTAGTCTTTAAGTACATTTTAAAAAAGATCACTAACCCTAATCTTTAACATATAGCTCTATTTTATGAAGTATTAAATAAACACTGAAGTTCAAGGTGGGATTCATTTTAAGATTAAGACATTCAGGTGTCGAAATTCGTATTATGGTCTGTGGAGGCCTGGTAAATAGAGTCCCCTACAGAGGGGGATTCATCTCTCCATATATATTCAACTAGTATAACTGAAAGTACTGAATTTAAAAAAAACTAACAAAAAATTCATGCCTTAACATTATCCTCTCATTGTATAGAATTTTAAAATTAACCTCTAAAAGAAAATTACAGTTTTCAATCTCCATTTAGTAAGCAAACTCAAATGCTTATATAATAGGCAAAAGCATAACCACAGAAATTAGATGGAGCCTTCATAGCCTTTTCATAGCAACACGATTTCATCTCCATCTTGAGATAAACTTTTAAGTTCCAGGATATTCAACTCACGTAATTTGGGAATATTTAAGTGACTGGCAGAAAGAGAGGGCATTTTAAAGACTGATATTTGCAGCATCATTTGTATGGTCTTGCAAATATCCCATGAGGGATTTGAGAACACATTAAAACTAAAAAGCAAACAAAAACCCCCAAAACAACCAACCAACCAAAAAACCCCCAACCAAAAAAAAGAAGAATGAAACAAAAACCCCACCTTCCCCACCTGAGTTTTAGAGCAGGAAAAAGTAGTATTTGACCAGTATAAGTGCATTTTACGTGGAGCATATAAGGCATATGCAAAAGCTTACAACTTAAACCACTGTTTCATATTTGGCAATTACCGATGAACACTGCAAATAACAAAGTAGACATACTTGGTTTATGCGGGTTTTTTGGTTTTGTTTCTTGGGGTTTTTTTGAAACTGTATCTTAAAAAAACCCAAACAACCAAATATGAACTATTGCAAACTTGCCTGACACACGATCGAGAACCTCTGCTAGAGTTGTTGAGACAGGCAAATGAAGAGTACGAAATTTGTGTCCAGCTCCATACATTGGATGTTGAATTACATGACTAGTAGCATTAATTCTACCTTTGTACAGCTGAAAGGAAAAAAAAGTCAACATTTAACATGACTTTAACATTCAGAAATAAGTTAAAACACTAAGTTCTTATAAACTCACCTCAGCAAAATAAAGTTACATCTTTTGTGTGCTAAAAAGAAAACTGACATATCCTTCAACTTTGGAGGCATACAGTAAAAATGCATCAAATTAGGACAATTTTAACTTTTTACCTCAAAAGAATTTGCTTCGAAAGCCTAGAATATATTTAGGATCAGAAACAATATGATATCATATTTGTTTTAAAAAACATGATCATTTTATATAGCTGTATATGAGAGAAAAATTGAGTGTCTGAGACTTGAAATTATTTAGGAAATTAAAACTTGATTCTGAAATTAATTAATTCTGAAATTAAATAAGGAAAATCACAATATACTTGGAGTAGAGAAAGATGTCATTCTCTATTTCTCTGACTTGAGGATGAATTTTATTCTAGATTTAGTATCTACTTTTTGCTATTATGACGGATAACTAAGTCACTACTAGTTAAAACATTTCAAGTATTTGAACATAACATATTTTAGCCTGAGGCCTGTTTGCATTTTGTATCACTCTTTGCAGAAAAGTCTGTAAAAAGTTACTGCAAGCAATGACAGTGCACTGGTCCCCTTCCTCCTATCAACAGGAGAACTGTTTACTAATATTCACATACAGAACCAATTTATTGTTGTGCAGTATTATCAAACAAATTTAATACTTGATGACAATCAGAATTCAGCTTATAAAATACAGGTTTGGTAAGAACTTAAGAGATATAAATGGGGATCCAATCTTTGAAAGGTTATGTTGTTGGATATACTAGCAGTATATGCTGCACATCCACACTATTTTTACGGTCTCTCTCCGGATGTTAGAATCCTTTTCTCAGTAATAACAGCCAGATTGTTTCCTGTTTTTTTTAATAGAAGAAACTGAATTATCTGACAACTTCTTTTCAAGATATTTTTTCTGCTTTTACATATCTAATAACATTCCGTAAAAAAATGTTCTATGTAAAACAACTTATTACAAAATTGATGTTACCTTCACATTACCAATGGCCATGTTAACAATTCATCACAACCAGGTTAAAACAAAACATTTAAATGTTGGTGCTAAAACTGTATTTGTTCCTCCTTTTCCATTTTATACTATCTGAAGCAATTTCCCTGTCATGTATCTCATGCAGGACTTTACTTCTGAGATGTAGTAAGAAGAGCAGAAACCAAAGCAGAAAATAATTTTTCCTTGTATGGGAGTATCAGATCTTTTAAAAACCTCTGTTTTTCCTGTATTTCTTTATTCACAGCCTTCAATTAACAGCATAGCACTTCAGTCATTAATTATAATTCTGTGTTATGGTGAAGCATGTAGAAGTATAAAAGCATACATCTGCTTTATCAATTAATTCAAGTATTTGTCACTCAAGAATTTATTCATGGTGTTTTGGCTAATGCTGAAGGATCCCTGCCAATTTTGAAGCATCAAAATGACGACTGTTCCCCAATGAAACTGATAATGAAGAACTGCTGGAAGGACTAGAACTTGTATCTGTATTTGCTGCTAATGCGTAAGGATACTGTTAAAAAGTCTTACATAAGATATTTCAGTTGTCAGTTCTTTCAGAAGCAGTATATTTTCAACAAGATGGCTTTGTCTTACCACAGTGCCTTAAATTTTCCTTTAAAATCTGAGTTACAATTCATCAACACATTCCTTTCCAAAATTCCACAATGTGTACAGTAGGAAAAGCTGCCTTTCAACATTTCAAAGTTGAATATATCCAGATTTTTTTTTATTTTTTTTAAGGCTAAATTTATTCTGTGTCCACCATACTGTTATCGAAAATTCTTACTGGACATGGGGATTGAAGAAACAAAGTAACTTTCTCATCCTCTAGCATCAGCTGCAAAAAAAGCCTCCTAATAAATCCTGAAATATTTCCAGAGGTTGGGAGGTTCCCACGCTGAGGAGAGGACTGGAACAATTCACAGAGAACCTGGGAAAGCAAAATGACACCAGATTTAAAATATTTCTATATTTAGGTCCCTAAAATGTAGCTCTACACAGCCATAATAGGGCAGTGTCTAAGATCTACCTTCCAGTTACCATTCAAACCAGATCAGAAATGAGCACCACTGTAGAAAATACCAGCAGCAAATAAGGTTTTTTTATAAAAAAGTTCAAAATACTGACTACAGCATCAAAGTAGTTGTAAACATGTAGACTACTCAAGAAGATAAAAAACTGAAGATAAAGTATTTAGAAAAATAGCTTTCAAATTCCTAAAGCAAAAATTTCCCACTGCATAATGCAGTATTACTACTGGCCATTAACAGAGAACTGTACTGATTGCTTTACTGAAGTTTACCTGTTCCCAGGGCACTGTCATTCTTAATGTTAAAAAAAATATTTTTTTAATTATACTTTTATTCAACTAGGTCTGCAAGGTTAACAAATGTGAGTAAAATAGTTGAATTTGCATTAGGATGCCCAATGCAAAGCCATATTCAGCAATAAACCACATTTTCCTGGTCACAGATTGCACAGGGTATATGCTTGTGCAAGCAAATTTATCAGGAAACCTCCTTAACTTACTAATATAAAAGATGCGTATGAAGCTTAATTTCCAAATTCCATTTCAGAAGAGTTTAGACCTATCCAATTAAACATAATATTTTGGATTTTGGTCTAAAGTTTATTCCTCTAAACCAAGAGGAATACAAATTCATACATAGGACTGCATGGCCATGCCAAAACATTTTTATACTTTTCAAAGTCAGACCAAGAAGCTGACAATCTTAATACAAAACTTTTCCAATCAATGACAGCTTAGAAAAAGAAGTTATTTTAAAGAAAAAAAGAGTAAAAAGTTTTAAAAGCTGGCTGTAGTTATTAATAAAGGAATGAAAACTTCTTTTTTTTTTTTTTCCCTCTCACCTGTGACATAAGCCTCTGGTTATTAGGATGGCAAGAAATGCACTGTAAGAAGAAAGCAACTGTTGCATTTTCAATTGCTGTCCGCTGCTGAGTGGTCAACCCTGTTGTTACAGTTGAAGAAAGCAAGCTAGATCTTGCACTGGTCTGTTGTGCTGTCACATTGTGTCCTCCAGAAGTAGCACCAGAATGGCACAACAGAAATAAAAGTGCTGTCCATAATGGATTGACTTCAGAGCCACCCAACCAATCCTTCATCATGTGGCTGTTGCCAACTTCTGTCAAAAACCTGAGAACAGGAGCAACCAGGTCTGCTGTGATAGGCATTTTATTAAAGTGCTGTGGAACATGATGCCTCCTGAGCCTGTCCTGGGTGATATCCATTGATTGTGCAGTGCAGTCAGAGCTAGAAGTATGGTTAAAGCAAAAACTAGCAAGACTTCTTACAAGCAGTGAAGGCAAACCTGAGTCCAATAATTGCTTGATAGCTTCAGGAGACTGAGATGAGGCAGCAAGAGTAGCCAGGTGAGACTCTGTTAGTGCAAGAGGGGCTTGTGCGTTTTTAGAGTCATCTGTTAAAGATGAACTAAGGTCCTGCTTTTTGCTGTCATCAGTCATGGACAGTCTGTGTTGACACTGCATTGGAGGAGGAGTGATACCCATCCAACCCATGAGTAAGGAAAAATAATTTGGGTGGATGTGGCACATTGAGCAAAGCAAACTATCAACAGCTTTCTTCAAAACCATGTTGCAGGGAAGAGACATCGACCAGTTAAACAGTGACCTGTAGAAGACAGAAAATCATGTCAACACGTAGTTTGCCACTCACAGTCCCTTTTCTTCGTTGGTTCATAAAACATCTCTCTACATTCACGATTGACTATTGTAAAAGCTGTTGTAAACCACACTGAGCTGAGCCTGAAAGCCTCATTTGGATCACAGTATCAGCAGGACATTTGTTACCCAAAAGGCATTCCTCAATCCTATGTTTAAATTTCTTTCATCATACTGTATTTAAAATCGAAATAAGCTGACTTTTCTGGCATGCTGCACATGAAAGACAGGATTTCAGTCTTTTGACAGTTGTCACATAATTTATGCATGATTGAGACAACTGCAACCTCTTTGTGCTTTCAACTCTCCAAGCTGCAGCTACTAGGATCACACACACGTGCACAGACAGGCTCATTTACATAAAACTCTCTTAATCCTTTGTAAGAACTGGAAGTGTTTTAACATGTTTCCAAAATTTTTAAAGTTTATTTTATTAGAGTTCTACCTAAAGATGTTGCAAAAAAATGAAAACAGCAACAATCTTGTTGGTTGAATGATGTCACCCTTCCTACCCTTATTCAACCTGAACTTAGGACACAAGTAAATAACAGAATCATTCCTCAGAGATACTAAAATCCCATCTACTTTTGAACTCACTTCCATGCAAATACTATGTGCTTGAATGCTAATCAAGGCACATGAATGCAAAAGCTAATTTAGCTCCTATTACTCAGCTTAAATTTCAGAAGTGGTATTTGTAAAATAGTGAAATCATAATTTCTTCATACAGACTTGTTCAGAGTAGGTGAAATATTTTTAAAAGAACCCACAGTCTTCTGAACTGCATTCACAGTACCATGACACCATACATAAATTACATTATCTTAACCTTTACATACACAGGTGAACGCACACTTTGTGCCACTTCAATGTTAGGTTTTTAAATACGTTTGGATGTATCATTACACATCACATTCCCATTTGAAGACAAGGATTGTTTTTCCCTCTTCTGGATGGAAGTGTTATTGTATGTTTAGTCTATAAAAGTCTATAAGAGTCTATAGAACAGAATGTGGGTCTAACCAAAAGTTAGCTTTACCACCAGTCTAGTGACTGACTGATAAAAAACTCTCTCCCAAATAAAATGTTTAAATGTTTTGGTCATCTCAGTGACCAAATGACCCATAACTTTGGGAAGACAGTCACAGTTTCCCAAAGTTCACATATAATAAAGGTACACTTAAAGTCTTCTCTAACTATATCTTCACACAATCCTTGTGCCAGAATTTTCTGTGTAAGTTCATGCTCTATGAAAAATAAGATTCTTTTCCAACTAGATATTAAAAAATAACGAAGGAATAGATTAGTATCCATTGGCCAAAGCAGAAATATTGACATGGAAAATGGGGATGATGGGAAAATACATCTAAGAGAAAAGTCAAATATCACATGAAGGAGAAACTAGGATTTATAGCTAGAATCAATGAAAATATTTCAAAAGTTAAAATATCAAAGAGGATAAAGAATACACATGAGAAGTTATTTTTATTAGAAGAACTATCTACCCTTATAAGTCTGACAATAATCCTTCTATATTTATTAAAAATGTATTTTATAATTTGCTCCAGATGCTGGCTGATATGAATTACAGTTTTATTTGGCAGGATGTAGAGGAACAGGGCTATATTGCAACATTCATACTAGGTACAATAGTTTTATCAGTATTCCTTCATCTCATCCTGTGATGAAAACAACATACCCTCCTCCAAAAAACAGGAATTCAGTTGTGAAACCCACTTTTATATTAGTATAAATCTAAATAGGCTATCCCACTTTTATATTAGTATAAATCTAAATGGGCTATCCATTTTAGGAAGTCTATTTTTATTAGAGTTCTTCCTTTTCAAATGTTAAAATTGTTAAAATCCAACCTGAAAAGGTATTTCTGTTAAAATGTATTCCCGAAAGGACTGATTGACCTGCAATTTTAAATCCTTACATTGATTCCCAAAATGAACAAGCTCATTTTGAATTAACAATTATTTATATGACAGTATCACTGAAGTGCCTTTGGAAAAGGTCTAGCTTGTAGTCATGTATCTAAAGACCAGCACGTTGCACATACAGAAGAGCTCCCCATGCTTGTACCAGTAACTGTAACTTGTACATGTCACAGTGTTTAAATGTTTGACTGTGCCTATAGAAGACAGTAAAGTAGCAGAAGAAAATGAATGTTTCCTAAGGGCAACAAAAAATTACGTGCTATCAAAGCTCCTTTCATTAACTGAAATTTCAGTCAGTAGTACAAATGAAAGATACAGGAATTTAACAGCTATAATACATATGAAACAAAGCTATGTGGCTTCCCTTTTTTGTTTCGTTTAAACAGAAGAGATGGTTAATCAACATAAATTAGGAATGTTAGCTCACACGTTTTCAATCTGGAGTCACTGAAAGTATGTATTTGGTGTTTAGGGTGAACTTTTCTTTAGAATCAAGGAACACCCAGTGAATTCATAGTTCAAGATTCACTCAAGCTTTTATGCTTTCTCTCTTTGGAAATAAACTATGGCTGGAACAAAAGTGGCAAATCCAAAACCCAATCCCTCCCTCCCCTAGCTTGTAGCTATCAGTTATAGATATGGGATACCATGAGTAATAAAATAATGCTTATATAATAGGATACTAATAAAGATCATGATTTATAAGTACTGTGAAAATGACTGCAAACACTCAATTTCAACAAGAACAGCCCAGAATTATCCATTAAAAAACTCACAAACAAAAACATGCAACAGTCTACCTTTCACATATGTGCAAGTATATACATGGATTTGCTGTTTTGTTTTGGATTTTTGTTTTTAAACATAATTACACCTGGAATATATGAAGTGCAGTTTTGTGTTTAGAACTACAGAACTACCTGTTGAGATATCTCTAAGTATTCGCTCTATCAATTAGCTTCAGGGATGACAATTTCCACTACTATTTCACAATGAGTACGCTTCAAGTGGTATAATTTCAGTGAACAAAATAATTCTGTTATAAAAAGTACATGGTGCAAAACTTTGCTTTACTTACTCAAAGAGCTCTCTGTCCAGCAATGCTGGTAAATCATATTCAACAAGCAATTCATAGCTATGCCACAAAATTGCTGCTACGCAATGCAAATGGGAAGGAGATGGCATCAAAAGACCGTACTCTCTTGTTGAGCTATTTGGACAAATGTAGCTAACCCGTCCACTTTTTTTCATAGCTGCAACTCTTGCGGAATCGCTGACCCATTTCAGCAATGCTTGAATTCTGGAAGGCAAGATGATGTAGTACATTATAAAGGGTCAAAGAAACACTCAAAACCAAATTAGCTTGATGTCTTTTAGTAATCTGAATTACACATTTATCTCTCCCTTTGAAGCAAAGTTCAAGAGTGACCTCAAACTCTGTTTTCTCAAGACTTAGATCACTAACAGGGGAAGAATTAATTAAAAACACTTATCATCTTGGAAAGTCAAATGTAAGCTTTCTTTCTATAGAGAAAGAAAACACAGCAGGTATCTGAGTTCTGAGTATTTGAGAGAAAAGTCAATTGAACACTAAAAGTTTTATCACATTTACAAGAGCAAAAAAAGAGGGATAGCATTCTCTGCAAAGGAAGCAAGGAGCTAGGAGGAAAAGCTGGAAAGCTTCTTTAGATTTTTGTACTTTCAGGTTATCTCATAACAATCAGATTTTTAAAAGTCTAGTTTTGTGCAGGAACATCAAGCCACTATTTAGCAGATTATTTTTGTATACACTTCCACATGAAAATCCAAATAACATTACCTATCTTTTGTTCCAGGGTCTTGAGTTGTTCCAAGCTGATAAAGAATGTCTATTGTGGAGTCAGAAGAGAGACCATTTAATCTTCCAAACAGTAAAGGGCTATTCAGATCTTGCCGCATTAAAAAAAAAAAAAAAGGGTGGGGGGGGGAGGAGGGGAAATAATAGAAGTACTTACATACATATTTTTTTAAGTACTAATTAAATTATTATAAAATTGCAATATTAACATTGAATTGAGTTTTACCATTAACATAAGGATGCAATTCTTTTACACACCACTATCTTAAAACTGTGCATTTTGTATGTTCAATGCAATGTTCAGCCTTACCGTAAAAGGAAAAATCACTGCAACATTCATCACATACAGGACTTAAAGGTTTAGCTACTAGGATTTTCTTCAACATATTTCAAAGACATGACTAATTCCAATAGAGCTGTCAAACCTCATGCTTCTCAGAAGCAAACATTTATTTCAAAATGAAAGCTTATTTAACTCCAATTTCCATTAATGGGACTAAGGCTGAGGATTTCCTCAGATTATTTCCTATTCGTCTTCTCCTCACTGTGTTCATCTCCTGCCCTGTAGGAAACTACTCTATTATCTAACAGCATTCCAGCAAAAGACAGTAGGCTACACTGAAACATTAACTCATGGCAAAGTAAGTCACTGAAGCCATTTTGAAGAGTGTTTTCTGTTAGTATCAGCAACTTCAAAACAGGAAATATATGAATTCCGTTTTCTTTCATTTAAAAGGCACAAAACAGCAAAGCAAAGTGGTATGGAATCATAAATACAAAATAGCCAGTGCATTAACAGAAGAGCTACTGCAAAATTTCGCTGTAGGACATAGATTAGTTGTTCAAGTGTCTTGATTATGTACCTCCACCTGTAAATATTTTCCATGATTAGTGCTATTCAAAATTTATACTGTCCTACAGGCTATTACTGCCCAAATATTGCTGAATTTGTTTTCCTTAACACTACTCATGGATGCTTTTTATTTTGAAACATCTAGACATAGTACCTATAGTAAGACGTGCTTACAATATATTGCATGTCCTACTCTCGTGTCTTCAAAACATTCACCTAATTATCTATTCTACACAAAGATCAAAACAACCCTGGTTGCACTGCTTTACTGTTGTAGAACTACCCACATACAAAGACTGTGATACTTAGAAGCGTAACAAAGCGCAATGGCAAGTTCTGGCAACCCAAGTTCAGAATCAGAAAGTAACATGCAAATATATTTGTACATTTATACAAGCAATGTTTTCAAGCAACGACTGAAAAGAAAAACATTGCACTCACCTGCAGGATCACTCCCTGATGCCGAGCAGTTTCTTAGAAGAATGTCAATCAATTTTAGGCCTATTCTGGTGGACTGAAGCCCAATTTTTACAAGCACAGCCTCAATGTTTGGAGAATGCATACCACAGTAAGGTGACATTAGTAGAGCAGCACATGTCTGCAACAGATTAGCAGTGGGTGCTGCAGCACTAGCCATCATTCCTTCTAAATCACTTATGTGAGTGAGGCAGTGGTGTAATAATCTTAACCATCCAATACTGAAAAGGAAAACGTGAAAATGAACTAATATATCATTTTCTTATTATTTTTCATCTGTAACATAACTACCTGTATTAGATTCTAGAACAAGTACTGCAGAAAACTACTGTGACATCATCAGATATCATCTGAGAAAAGCAAATTAAAATGACTGAATTTAAGACCACAACATAATATACATTAGTGATGCTGTTGTAATCACTGGCTTAATGTTGTAAGAAAGGCAGGGTTTGTGGGAAGGAAGAGTTAAGAGCCTGCAGTTTTATTACTAAAGTTTCTCAAGGTTTCTTGATTTACATACATATTTCTTCCAATAGGACCAACCTATTGGGGGGAAGGTAGAGGGGAAGGTAGTTATTATATAGAGGGAAGGAAGGTAGAGGGGAGGGTGTGTTGTTTTTTGGGGGTTTTTTAACGTAAAAAGGAGCTGGCCAAAACATAAACGTAAAACATGAAACAGCACAGTGACTTACTTAGGCACCACTGGATTTATTAATATTTAAGGTCAAGATTCTGCAATAGTGGTTGGCATTAAAATTATACACCTGCACAGCTTCCCTGACTTTACAAATTTTTAGGTTCATACACATCTACAATAAATTACAGTGAACCTTAGTGAACCTGATTTAAAAAGCACACAGAAAAAGTGCAGAAATTAAAAACATGTAAGCCACTGCATTTCCCCCGTGTCTCTCATTCTTTAACAATATCGTTCAGTATTCCTTTTAAAAATAAATCTTGAAAAGTAAACCTATTGTAATTAAATTAATTTGGAAACACATTAACTAGACTTTAATTATAAAAAATATACTACAATGCTGTTTAAACAAGCATTATGAAAAAGATGGCAATTTAAGTTGCACGTGAAATAAATGGCACCATTTCACTGACAAGTTCTAAATTAACAGATTAAATTATTTTCACAGCTAACCTTATTTCCCACAGTTGAAAAACAAGGCAAACTTGCCTACAGACCTTAAATGAAGTTTACACTTTTATTTTAGGAATAATTTACTCCTAAATATTTATCATTTTAGGAAAGAGCAAGTTTTCTATTATGTCTAAAACAAAATTATATCCAAAGTTATGGACTATCTATATCATATTACTATAATGACTTTATTGAGATACTTATAAAACTAAGCTGAAAGCCACAATAAAACATTTCAAGACATGAACAATGTATACTCACCTTCTTTCTTTAGATACTGGTTATTTTTGTGTGACTTTAAGATAACCTTTTCTGAAGTACAAATATAGCAATAGTATAATTTGTCTATGAAAATTTGTTTCACTGCTACTGAAGATCAAAGACCGATTTCAGTTACACAGCTTTTATCAAATATACACTGGACAGTATTCATGTTCTCTATATTTACTTACTTTCTCAAAATTTTTCCCAGCAAAAGAAGAGAGGTTTGTAAAACTTTCCCATGTTCTTTTTTCAAACTTATAAACATTAAGGTTCAAAGATGAAATATTTCAAAGTCATGAATTTTTACAATTTAGTAAGTTAAATTTCAGAACCAGGAAGTCTCAAAAATTCACCCATTAAATTAAATTCAAAGTTGGAAAACTTTTTAACACTTTTTTTTTTTTAAATCCTTAAGGGTTTATTTATTTTTATTTTAAAAATGAGTATGAAACTCAAGATGCCACCCAACCAAATAAAATCTTGTGAAAAGAATTCTTGCTGATATGCCAGAATCACAACAGGAACATTCAGTTCCTATTTCACAAATGTTTGCAAACTGCAATATTAGATATGACTTCCACAAAACACCCCATTGTCCTATTTCTATTCCTGCTCCAATACTTATGTAACTCTGTTTGCTTCAGTAGGGATAAGAAATATGTTGCTACTTCAGGTTTTTTTGACAACTGCCTACCCATTGAAAACACAAAACGCAACTCTCAATGCTTTCCTATCCTTTGTATTCTTTCACCATTGCAGAGATGAAACACATCCTTTTACATATGCAGGTTAAGCATGCTACCAAAAAGTGAGAAGTACTGCTAATATGTGCCTTCTGTAAGAAGAAAAAAAAAAAAAAAAGGCAAGTTTTCTAAGATATTTGAAACAGATTCTGCAAATGTTGAAATTCAACTACGAAAACAGGTATTCATGAATACAGTTTGCTACGGCAAGATGTCACTCAGAGCAGAAAACATCATTAAAAAGAGAGAAAAGCACGAACTGGCACAAACATGCCTCTAGCTATTGATACTAGAAGCTTACCTTGTTTTAGAGACCTGATCCTCAGAGGGAAGGAATGGATTATTGACGGTTGCAGACGAGGTGTTTCCGAAGGCCGTGAGGCCTAACAGTTTGATCTGAGAGAGGCCTAGTGTACTGGCATCCCGAGGACGATGGAGACGGAGGCAGACAGCTGAGGCAACTTCAGCTTTTACCAGCTGGATTTTTATATATGTGAGACCACTTGTGATAACAGGAGTTGACAAAGGTAACATATTGACACCATCTGCGCTTATTTCAACAGACACTGATGAAGGGCAAGCTACAGAGTAAGATAAGAAGGTTTAATACTATTTAAAAATCTGTACTGGTTTGAATTTTAAGTGTTAAACATGTATCCCTGTTAAAGATATAGAACAAGATGATTGAAATGATCTTAGGCAAACAGTACTACAGAACTGCAGCTGGAGTATTTGACCTGTGCGATGGTATCAAAATGCTTATGCATTTTAACATATACATGGAGTATACAGTTTATTTCGAAGACTTAAGATGAAGAAAAGCCCTGTCAGTGTAAATGCCGGATGTTTCCCTAGCAGGGCTATGACAAGAAGAGCTGAAAATCTCATGCTTTATTCCAACCACCATACAAAACCATTTTGCCTGAAGACCACTGACCAGTATCACATTCTCACTCAGGAAAGTTTTGAGAAGTTTGACAAGTTTTTTGGCATATTTGAAGTCAACATCACAAAACATGTACTGAACTAGAAGAAATTAAGTAGGAGGCAGGGCCTTACATGCTCAAGGAAAGCAGAATTAGCAAGCTTTTCGACTTATTTTACAGGTATTCTTCAAACAACTTGCAGCTTTAGTTCCTCTGATTATACTCTTTGTATCATTTCTAAATCCTACCCTTCAAATTTTGAAACCAGCATCAAGGTCAGTGAATCTACTTACTCGCCAGAGAGGCCAGGTGAGGCTGGATGTGGATCTCCTTGAGCAGCACAGCTGCAGGAAGGTGAATCGTGAGGTCACACCAAGCTTCCTCAGGTAAAAATATGTACGACCACGCAGCAGACCGAGCTCGTCTGTGGGGAGGAGTAGCCTGTAACAGCACTTCAGCAGGCTGGGCAGTGGGACTGCTTGAGGTGATGGAACCTTCAAAACCAGCACCATTAACATTGATTGTTAATGTTTATTAATAAAACCCAGATTAATTTACAACCTGAACTGTGGAGAACTTTTTTTTTTTTCTCTATCTCACCCATTTCAGTTTATTGGTAACATCCCATGTGTAATAACGACAACTGCTGAGATATTTTTCTTTTACTCTTAGACTGTTTTACAATAGGCAGTTTACATATCCACATGCATATGCATGTGCTTGAAAATTTGCTAGGGGACACCTGCTACCAAAATCCTAACCTTTCTATCAAGAGTTCATTATAAAAACAAACCCACCCAAAAGGTGCAGGTTGAACAGTATGCTTAGAACTTGAACTCAGTTAATTCACAGTTAACATAATGAAGGCTTTAAAGGTTTAAATATTATAATGATAGCATAAATTACTTTATAACCAAAATCTGCAAACCTTTTTCTTTAAAAAGGTTTGTTTCACATGAAAACCTTTTTCTAAAAAAGACACCAGAATAAAAAAAACCTGACCACAGCAGCTGCTTATTTTTCTAATTTTAGTGTGAGTTAAGAATGAAGTAGAAAGATCTAGGCTATGCCTTCTTTAGCAAGTAGTATGGCACAAGACCAGATTTGTGCTGTTCAAACTACAGGTACTTGGAGTGTTTTAGTTTAAAGTAGCTTTAGCCTGGCCCATGACTGAATGGCCTAGTAGCAGCTGGAGGTCAATTCCTGGACACATTTTGATAGACTTTCATCCCAAATGAATCAAGTTCATCTCTCCGAGAACAATACATGAGAATCAGAATATAGTAAGTGAGGACAACCAGAAGGTTAATTTCAAAAGCACACTCCTGACTGAAAGTAAAATAGTAAGACAGATGCACTCATAGCAGACCATCAAGATCTGCAGCACTTTGCAAGTTGGGAAATAAGACCTGCAAGAACCCACCACCATATATGCTTAGGATTTTTACTACATAAAGTAATCAAGCACCAATATTAGCAGGATTCTTAAATATACCTTTTAGGCATTTGTGAAGAGCAAGGCAAAAGATTTCTAACAGACCCCTATTCTGACAAATAAACCTTTTTTTTTTTTAAATTTCATTATTTTTGACAGTTAAATTTGAATGACAGGACTGAACGGATTTCTCTCTTGTCCAACAATTTTTCCAGAAATTTTAAAAATAATCCTTTTTTTCTCTCCTCTTGACAGTGAGATACATTGTATGAATACATTCATAGGCTATGCTAGGCTAGTGGGCAGCAACAGAAAACATTAAGACACCGGTAGTGAAAAGGAGCCTTTGTAAGATATTAGAGTACATCTTAAAACACATGCATTTTATCTAAGTGGCAGCCACTGTATTGATACCAAAACAGCACTCCAATTCTAACAAACGTTCATGCAGGCAACATCGGAGCAATTAGGTGCAGGTGTGAGAGGAGCATAAACAATATCAGCCCTATGCTCCAGCTTCTGCTGCTCTGTTTGACCTAGCTCGGGCTCATTCCCTGTCATTCAACTTTGCTATGCTTCTGTAACAGCTCCATCAAATCTGATGTGCCTTAAGTCAGTGAGTCTTAGTGTGTCTACGGCAGATGGTGGGTTGGAACTGGCTATCCCCTGACACAGGGGAGGAGGAAGGGGCCCACCTTGATGCAGGACTACATCAGACAGAGATCACTCCCTTTCCTTCTTTCCCCTATCCACACAAGGTCTTAGTATCTGCGGAGGAAGGGGCTAACTTCCTCCCTAACATCTTCTTGAAACACCAGTAACCCCTCTGTTCAGAAGATTTAATAGTATTGCAACATCTGACACTATTACAATATTTTTTCTTAAGAACTTGATAAAGATTCAAATGACCAGTGGATATTAATGTAAGAGAAAGAAGTATTACTTACCCAAAGGCGCAAAATTGTGAATTCCTTCCGCATTATCAGGCTCAGAAGCTAGCACCCTAGCTTTCAAACTGCTGTCTGTTGCTTTGGTGGGACCAGAATCAAGAAATTTCATAATAGTTGAAACCATACTTCTTGCTGTGTTAACAATAGCTCTTGTGCTCGTTACCATGTTGTTACAAATAAGCTGAACACCACCTGTGTATAATGTGGGTGGGGGGGGAAACAACACTGTTCAGAAGCATGCAATAGACTCTAAGCAAGCAAATGCCTATTTAGTAAATTTGCTCCTCCAGACAAGTATCTGTATTCCTCTCTTTAAGTGCCAAAAAAAATCTACAATAAACCTTTTACCTGATGCAGCTAAAGAAAAGACATTCTCACCCATATCATGGAAAGCCTTCAGCGCCTCACTTGTATCCAACACTCGTAAAATGAACCAGAGCAGTGGCTCAGATAACTGACAAGTGGCGAGAGAACCCTAGAAAAAAAAGTTAAGAAATACACAGCTTCATGCAAAATTAATATGACAGAAATACGCATTAGTCACCCCTTTTAGTAGGCAAAAATCCTAGACAGGAAATGCCATATGGTTCATTCCTAAACAGGAGAAGTCATTGTGGTAAGGAAAAGATCAAACTACCAGGGGTAAGCAGCTGAAGGGAAATAAGAATATTGAGCATTTGAATACCCACTATTATGAACACAATAAACGTGTTTCCCACCTGAACATAATAAAACATTCAATTCATCTTCAAGCCTTTAGCCAGAAACATTTACAGGAATGTCTAAATGTCCTTACAGAAACTCTCTCTCTCCCTCTACCATGGGCAACGGAGGGAGGCTTCCTAACTTCAGCACCAAAGTAAAGTGAGGTTGGAAGAATGTTAACGTTTCTTTTACATAGCACTAGTTCAGTTTTCTGAGCTTATTATAGGTTACAGTATCAACTAACCTATAATTCCCTTGAAGCACAGCAGACCTAAGGGAACTTACCTGTCTTCCCATGTACCCACAGGCCATGTAGGTAAGAATTGGCTGAAGCATCACTTGCACTGTTGTTGCTTTTTTACTAAGTGTTGTCAGGATAGTGAACAACCCATCCCCAACTGATATTGCATCCAAGCCACCATGAAAGTTTTCATGTTTAGTGAGATGTAAGCCACTGGCACCTTAGTGAAAACAGAAACAGTTCAAAGGTCAGAAGCCAAGACCTAACAAACCATTACAGCATGTAAAAGAACTCAAGGATATTTAAATTTCTTTCCAGTTAAATGTTCACATGGATTTTACAAGCTACAAATAGGCCAGTTTTCAGGATCATATAAATTACTATTAGTGTTCCCAGATACATGCTACATTCTTTATAGTATAAATAGGAAGACTCAACTAGGAAGCCAGGGAACTTAAATCCAATTTTAGGTAAGACCACGCAAATGACCGTAATTAGCGAAGGAAACAGAATAAGAACTACAAGGATTGGAATCACTCCTAGCCAGAAGCAACTAACAAGTATATAAGATTTTTTTCAGATAACAGAAGTCCACTTGTGCAACCAAAAAAACACCAAAACCACTTAACATATATATTTCTATCAAAAATACCTCTCCTAGAATTCTCCTCCTCAGTGTTACAGCTCGGGATTTATTAATGAGGATTCACTGAATATCAATATTCAGCAGTATTGATTACACATTGCTGAAATTGAGCATGGAAAGCAAAAGAAGAGTCTTCCGAAGGAAGGGATTACCTCCGTAAATACAACTGTTGTAACAAAGCATATGACATCAATCTGGAAGAGCTTTTAAAAGTGGTTTTAGATTTGAGTGGAGAGAATGGATGGGATAATCCCATTTCATTTAGAGAAACTGGAGTTATACTAACAAATAATAACAAAAAATAATGTGTTCAAGTGATCTTTGGAACATGCCTTAGAGAAACATTCCAGCAAGAAAACTGACAGCTATAGTACTTGATTCACCCTCAAGCTATCAGGTAAGAAAATACTGATAAGCACTGGATGCATGGAGACAGACAAAGAAAAGTCTTAAGACTCAGTCTTTGCATGGTATAGAGAAGTTAAATGGAACGAATGATGGAGCTGAAGCCAACTAAGGTGGGTTTGCTGTGCAGACTTTGAGGAAAGGTGAAGGTAGGATAGAAGGGCAACACTGTTACTTGTATGATTTTCATAGTCTGTTATTGACAAAGCATAAAAACCTAATGAAATAAATAGACAAAATGGTCATAAAAGAAAATCCAACAAATGTTTTAACTTCATATGACAAGTGAATTTCTCAAGGCCATCCTGATTCCTGACCAGCTGGTTCACCAGATGCAGTAAATTAACCTTACTAGCACAAATTTTGACACCAGAGTTACTACTTATCAGTACACATCTGCAGACATCTTCTTGTTTATCTTTCCTGAGTAGCTAGCATGGTGCACTAGCTATTACATGTTTACTACTGTATGCTGATAACTGATTTTTGGATCATATATAACCTTGGCTGCAGTCTTGGAAAAATGTTTTGTTCATAGAAATTGTTTGGAGAGAGCTTAATACAGTTCTTCACGAAGGAACTAAAACCACAAATAGCTGTGTTATATCTTCCCAAAATACGCATACAAATTACTTTCAATAACTTATATTAAAAGACCTTGGGAGGAACAATCCACTGAAGGGATCAGCTGGCCCAGTGTCCTCAATCCAATGAAAAACATTTTGAAACAACGCTATCTTTCCAAATTGCTTTTTCAAAATGCAAAACAACTGCTGGACAGAAATTGGTGGTTTAGAAAGAAATGCCAGTTGAGGACTGAAAGTTTGAATTTCACCCCAAAGAAACACATATTAAGCACAAACCATCCTTCCCAGAACAAAGTACTTTCAGTGTTCATAGCATATTTGCAATGTGACACCAACTGCCCAGAGTAAAGGAGGAGACGTTCTGGAATTAGTTTCGGGAAGGTTCCAACAGCACAATCCAGGCTTGTCAAATCCTGCCTGCTGTTTAATTTGACTACTGGAGGTTACTACTTTTTCCTCAATTGCTTTTACGCCAAAATGAACCACTGGTCTAACATTCATGTGCTCTCATCCAAAAAGTATATTGTTTTCTGGTAATAGCACTGGTTAACAGTTTCATATCTGCTTAAAAGAGACTAGCACAGAAAAGGCCAGAGGTAATTTTTTTGAAACAAGAGAATCACTGTAAAGAGAACAAAATTTTACAACTATTACGCCTGAAATGGAGTGCAAGCTCTTCGCCTACCCTCCTGCAAAGTGTTTTTCCGGTTTTGCACATGTAGTAACATTCATGGTATTTCAGTCAGCGATT
This sequence comes from Gavia stellata, assembly GCF_030936135.1. Lineage (NCBI taxonomy): Eukaryota > Metazoa > Chordata > Aves > Gaviiformes > Gaviidae > Gavia > Gavia stellata. The sequence goes on from NC_082595.1 coordinate 21,450,417, forward strand.
TAATTTGTGCAAATAAACTCGATGTTATCATCACAGCTCATAAGCAAGTCACAAAGATAATCTCTCTGAGAAAATGCACCTGAGGTACATGTCTGACAAACAGCAACTTTGCTGGTCAGAGTATCATCAGCTTCTGCACTTGTTTGTAGCAGGAAGATCCCACCCACAAATATATGACTGGAACTCCCAGAACATGATGTTAATGAGATTTCTGGTAAAACAGAGGAATAGAAAAGTTCATGTATTCTGTGCGAGGGCCACAATCATAATTTGTCTTTTTCAGAAGTGATTAAAAAAAAAAAGAGGAAAATAATGCAATGCACAGAGAATAGTTGAGGTAACGTGTCTATAATACGAATTGAGGACTAAACCTAATCCATGCCTAGACGCATGCGATGGGCACAGACTGAAATACAGGAAATTCCATTTAAACATAAGAAAAAGGCTTTTCTACTTTAAGAATGATTGAACATTGTAACAGGTTGCCCAGAGTGGTTGTGGAGTTTCCACCAGCTAGACAAGGTACTGAACAACCTGCTCTCTGAGGCAGGCTCTGAGTTGACCCTGCTTTGTGCAGGGAGGCTGGACTAGACAATCTCCAGAGGCCCCTTTCAACATTGACCATTTTGAGATTCAGCAAATTCAAATGCCAAACACATTCCTGTTTGGTTTTAATTACTGCCTCCCACCTCATGGCAGTTTTTTTCCACATACCTGTCCCCCATTTCACTTCTTATCAGTCTCTTTTTTCCTCTCGTTTCTCTGACACGTTCTTTCATGTATACACCCAGTTTATGAGTTTGTAGAAGTTTTAAGTGTTTTACCACCCCAAAAGATCTTCTCTTTTATTTACAAGATACCTACCAATAATCATTGCCATAGCGCTGCTGTTACACTGGCCAAGTGCAGACAGAATCTGGCTCATAATTTGTTGGTTGGCTAACACCAAGTCTGCCACATATGCAGTTGATCCTTGAGTATTAGGGTTGCTTCCATTGCCATCTTTGCCTCCTGAAACCTTTTCTTCATCAGACACACTGTCTGTAGTACTGCTTGCTACTGGAACACGGGCACTATATTCTCGGTTACTGGAAAGTGGCAGCTGAACTAAAATGTTGACCAGCTTTAACAAATCAAACATAAGCTGATCTCTTGTCATTTCTCCACAAACCGCTTTGGCATCACCTGGACGGATAATATTGGCAAAAAGCCCTCCAAAACATGCTCGAGCACCCACAGAGCTGTCTGAGCCGCTGCGAGACATCACTTTGTCAGAACATGTAATGTAATGATGCACGAGGAAGGTTATAGACTCAATCACTGCAGAAATAGTGCTAACTGATACAACTTCAAAATTCTGTTCCAGGGTAAATTCCAAGAGTTTCACTTGTGCATCCAAGGGTCCCTGGCCCGTCTGGAAAGCACCCCTGTAGGAAAAAAAGAAAAAAAAAAAGAAAAAGAAAAAGAAAAAAGATATTTCATTGTTCAATATTAACAAGTTAAACAGGTTTGGTTGTTGGTTTGGTTTTTTGGGGTTTTTTGCTTGATTTTTAAGAATCAAAAAGTACACCAGACTTTCCATAAATAAAAATCCAGCCATTTCCAGAAATGCATATTGAAGCACAATCTGATCTTTCACATGAGTCAAGCATTCATAAATTTTTAGTATACTTGTCATTACACAGCCTGTAGAACCTCCTCATACTATCACTTTCCTGATACCACTAAGGATTAAAGTATTCTTTGAAAAAGTCTAGGAGCCATAATTTTTTTAAATAATTCAGTTAATTTTGTAGGTATATGCTTGGAATATAGTCCTGTTCAACTGTGGGTGAAAAGTTTCGTATGTTTGCAGGAAAACTTCATGGGAAGAAGTCATCTCATACTTTAATATCAGTAGGATTATTTGTTTTCTAACATGAAATCATGATGGGTTTTTTTTCTTCCCAGTTTTTTTTTTTCCTTCTTTTTTTTCCCCGAGGTAGAAAGCAGAATGGTAAGGTTTTAGCTATCTAAATAGTAATACACATAAGACCATGAGAAGGTACTCAAACTATAACAGGTTGGTGCTTTTAGGTTGATTGCTTGAAGGATCTCTTTTAGGGATAAGTTTATTTTCCCACTTGCTTTTACACGTATACTGGTGGACTACAAAATGAACCTTTTGAATCAGTGTATTTAAAATAAAACTGGTGCTAATTCTTGAAGTGTGAGTTAGTTACTGATTTTTTATATATTTCTCTGTATCTTTTGATATCGATTAATTTTACTTTAACTTTTAAAATTAAATACAGAACAAAACAGTTTACAGAAACAGCCCCATTCCAAGATTCACTATGAATTAATTATTTTATTGTATTACGACATTTCTTGTATAAGTGATTGATCATCAGTGTAACCTGGTAAACACCACCCATTCACAATTTAAGTTACTAAGGTAAAATCTCTTAGAGAAGTCCGAAACTGTTTTCTGTATGATTAAAGAATAGATAACACTGAAGTGCCACCTACTGGGAAGCCAGAAACTAAGGAAGCTCATCCCTGATTATATGAAGCCTTTGTCTGGGGATGAGCAGAACATCAATACCAAAAATAAACGGTAATTCCTAATGTACTTCAGACCAAACAATTGGCACATTTCTGGTGTACTGCTGTATACAGAAGTCTGGTGCCCATCGACCTAGCCTTGAAGAAGCAGAGCTGTAAAAGACAAGCCATAAACTCTCAATCTCTCCCCTGACCAGTGGCACTCCTCTACACTAGTGGACATCAATAGGCCCCAGAAGGAAAGTGGGGCAGAGGAGGTTTTCCACTGTCGGGTGAGAAGAGGAAAAAAAAAGACAAAGCAATAAATATGCATATTACATAAATAGGATTATGCAATCTCATATTTCATCCTACCATGTTATAAAAGGCATCCATATTATTTTCACAATCTACGAATCTTTCATTAATTCAGGCCTCTCAGAATACTTTTTCTCTTTTTAATAGGTAAGTTCATCAGCAGTGCCCTTATTTTAGGGATTACTTTAACAAGGCCTGAATCTTAGCTCTAGATAAAATCAGTCCAACCAACTGTTTAGTGCTTCTATTCACTGCCCCTCACACACAGATGGCTGTGTGTAGATTCCAGTTGCACTTTTCCACATGCCAGAAGCAGCCCAGATCCTGCTGGTATTGCTGCAGCAACACCTAAGATCTCCATCCATATATAACTTGACAGTATGACAAGGCGGGACATACACATCTTAGTTGTGATTCACACTTGCACAGATTTTAAAGACAGAGGGCATGAAAGGAAAAAAAAAAAAAAGTTAAGATTTACCTTTCTGTTGAAAGTATATGTATTAATTTCAATAAAAATTCACTGAACATCTGAGGACAAGTTGAAGAAAGGTGGACTTGTAATCGAGTAAGAAATTCTTGCATAGCTTGTGTCGCTGTTGGCCCAACCTGGAGTGAAAGGCATTTAATAAGTATTATATGAAACCGAAATGTCTTCAAGAACATTAAGTGGTAGCTAACAAGAACATTTTCTAAGAACAGAAAAGTATTACATAGCTTAACTTGCTTTCTGAAAAATTTTACAGGGTTTTGACAGAACTATTAAGTATCAATTTATATTATGTTTTTATCTATTACTAACCATGAGTAAAAAGCAAATAATTCATTTCTTTGCCTAAGACTCGTTTTGCAGCTTGAGACTTTATCTTTTCAGTAATGCAAACTACACTTCACAGAGTATACATTTCTGTGCTAATCTGAATGTTTTTTCAGAAACTACACATTTACATATAAGTGCTTTAAATTAATGGCACTGCACAATGTTTGAGTTTTGGAAAAGAGTAAGTATTTTCTGGAAAATTTTCTGGAAAGTACTGGAAATACCAGGTGTTTCTGTCTCCTAAACTAAGTGTTTCTGAGACTCTTGTCAAATATTACATACGGTTAAGTTAACTTGGGGTTTTTTAATCACTATTCACATATGTTTCAAAGACTGCAAAAAGCAAAAAACATTAGTTGAAATTAGGAGAAACAGTAGACACCACATGAATTCAGAAAACAGGCAGAAAATAAAAGCGTAATTTTAAATTCTGGAATTATTAGATATTTAAACTTAATCTACATTAGCATTTTTATCCCAACCCAACAAGATTTCAGGAAACTAACTGAACTATTACTTCTTTCATGCATGCAACTAAGGAATCCTAACATGAAACACATTCACTGATACATTGCATGGCATTCTCTCCCTGTGGCAAGTCTCCAGATAGTTGTAAAAACATATGATCACTACTCAGAGCATATCACCAACATGAACTTCCCTATGGTTGCTCATCAGAACCAACTAAGACTACAACCAAAAAAAAAAGAAACCAGCCAAGGACATAATACATTATGAATAACACATATTCATGTCAAGTGTATTGAAATTCTATTATGAAGAGTTTTTATCTTATTTTAATTGCTAATTACCTGTGGACTGTGTTGATTTGTTCCATGAGGATTAGTGCCAGAAAGAAATTTCACTAACACATGAATGAGGTTTGGATCTGACACCAACAATTGGGCAGTACTTTCCTGAGCTCCAATGGCACTGCTTGGACCAGCTTAAAAATAAAGACATAAAAATAAAATCTGTAATCCTAAGCATTAAGTGTAAATCAAACATTTATACTGCATATCCCTTATACTTATTTCATGATGTGTAAATATTCTCAGCAAAATCAGCTACCAAAAGCTGCTTACTCGGGACTACAATTTTGAGTGTAGACTTTTCCATTAAGTACAGATATAAACCCCCAAAACTGTTCCATTAGTGTTCCAAGCTTGCTAGGACAGTATTCCTGAAAGTAGAGCTTCATTTTGTAGAAGCAATCTATACAGACATTTTGATTTGTTTCTCTTTGCTAGTCCAAAACCTTAATAAGGCTTAAATGCATTTGTTAGTTTGTCAGACAGAGACCGTATGTTCTATTATCGTGTAAACAATCAAGATATTTTTGTCCTTGGCACATTTAGAGACTTCTCATCATTGACTAAAACTGCAGGGAGCTTAACAGATAAGAACTTTGCAGACCAGAATTAGAATTAAAATACACCTTTCAACATTCAAACAAATGAGCTTTATTAAACGTGAAGTCTTACTCATTCAGTAGTGGTATATTGAATCCATTCAAAACACAACTTGAAAAAAGTACAGCTACCTACTGAATAAAAATACATATTCTTATAATATTACACATATCCAAATGAAGTTACAGGTTATTACATGCTGAAGATGTGATCTCTTTCAGAGTATCTCATCATACACAAAAGATTAAATCAAGAGGAAATGATGCTCTGGTATGTTAGCTTGGCTGGCATCCCTTCGCATCCCAAGATAAGATTCTTAATTAGGAAGACTGTTAAAAGAACGAAATCCTGAACTATTTACTAGTCATTCTGTTTATCAGAGTCTTCATCATTCACAATAATTTCTTTAAACTAAGCAAAGTTAAACTAAAGATCCCAACCAGGAGGGAAATGTCTCTATCAAAAATGGAATTAAACCCTGACTGCTTCCATCTCAGTTAAAAAGCTTTCAGAGCAATGAAGTAAAAATAGCATTGGAAAGACACTTGCTATGAGAAGAAATCCTTACGGGATGATGGAAGAAGATAATTCACAGTAAGTTTTCCCCTTATCAAATGCCATTTTATTCTCAAACTATAAACAGATTTCTTGCTTTAGATGAATGCAGAAAACTAATGCTGAAAGTATTTCTTGTACAGCTATACAAACCAATTTGCATTGATTTATCAACATCAGTAGTGGAACAAGCCTGTATTACTATGCCTGATGGCACGGCAATAGCTGGAGTTGAATAAAAGCAAGAAAGCATCCCTCAGCATCCCAGTTCCATTGTATTATAGACAATAAGCTTGCTCTAGTTTACATTTGATAGTGCAAAAGATGTAAAGGCTAGGTCTTGTCTGGGTAGGGGACAAGCCTGTAAAAAGTAAGCACACAATTTCACAGGTTCTCTGAAAGAAAAACTGAATATTTCAGAAAAACAGAGAAGCCTTCCATTGCAGGATGTGCCTTGGAAACACCAGTCTGGGTGAACAGACCAAGTTTATTTTTCCTTGCTGAATCTGCGCCCCTGAACATTTACTTAAGTAAAACATACAATACACTGATTTTCCCTCTTAGAAAATCAGGTATGTAGGTTGTTGGTGGGGGTTTTTTTAGTTGGTTGGTTTTGGGGTGTGTTTCTGAGTATAGCATGATACAAGTTAAAAATGAAAGTGACACTCAGCTCACTAAGAACACTAACTTGCTAAGCTCATAGCTCTTGCATGTACACTTAGACCTGTTATATTACTGCCTTTTGGGTTTTTTTCAAAAAAGTTCCACTTATAAAATATTCTGAAATTTAAGACAAGTCACTATCAGTAAAATTACATTCAATTACATCTCACATAACTAATCAAAATGAGAAGTTAATCTGAATTTCGTTATTCTGTTTTTCAGTTTTCTGTAACTTTTCTTGTTTCAATGTAACTGCATCATTCAAGCTTTGAGTATGACTTCAGTTTTGAGCTAAATACCACCCGAGTTTGTCCAACAGTACTGAGTATCCAAATTAATTTTAAAATAAGTGTACAAAGTGCCCAAAATGTTTATATTTTTATTCGAAAAAGGAACATACTTTTGTGCTTTCCTGCATTCCTGAATGGTACCTTCATAGACAGAAGATCTTTCATTTTCTTTAGAGACCTTGAATCACCTATGAAGTCTATAACGATCACCGTGACAAGGAACACTGCTATTCAGTGTTCTTCTTTTTTAAAAAAGAAAACAAAACAAAACAAATTCTCCATTGAAACTACAGCTTTTGGAATATGTATGCTTGTATTTTCCTGAACAGGGCACATTTGGGGTGTAGCTTCAAGTTTTGTTCACTTGGTGTTTCTTTGAAGATAACATTATTTTAAAAAACTCCAGCTTTTTCCTGCTGTGTTCACCTTCACTCATTAGGTCTGTACTGTAACTACTCAATTAAATCTGGCTATTTGTGAAGACTTTACATCTTAATACAAGCAGATGTTACATTAGAACTTCCCCAGAATTGACAGTCCCAGCCCATCTCCTCTTCACAAGCAGTAGTCAAGTCCACATGCTAACCCTCAACTAATTTCCTTCCAGGATTAGAAGGCTCCACAGTTTTTCTACTGTTTCATGACAGGGTTGATGCCATAACTGAATAAATACATATTCATTACTTCCTATGTTATTTTATTTTTATATTTTCTATTTAACAGCTGAAAATATCACTACACTATAAAAACCCACTTTTCTCCTACATTGTATTCGTAGTCTGACACGTTTTGTTTAACGTTCTAACTCAGATTTCAGGATGCATCAACATTACCTGCTCTGTCAGGTGTTTATGCTCAGAACACTGCTTTCAAACAGTATTTCTGGTGACAATAACAGATAAGCAAAAAGGCATGTGAGGACAGTATGAACAGGTCTTGCTAAAGGAACAGATGAGTAAATGCACTATGAGAATGATTTGACAGATGACAGCTGTTTAGTTTAGAGCAATAGTAACTCTGAGAAATTTTTCTCAGCCAGGTGTCACTGTAGATTTGCTTCTACTCACCTTCCTTTACACGGCATTAAATGGTTCTAGATGTCACCCATCAAATACTGATTTTTAAACATCACCATTGCAAAATTTTTCCCTGGATCCTGTAACCAATTAAGGGCACTGTTCTGAAAAGAAATGGCCAGGGATATTGGGTTTATCCCTGAAAAATATCTGGCACTCCTCAGATAAGAGTTTCTGAAGCACAGAAGTTACACAGACTGAGCTCTCATTCAGAAGACGTTTATCAGCACATAATGGCATAATGAAATAAGATTTTTCTGACCATGAACTGACCTGCCCTAGACAGTGGCTGCTCATAAAATCCCAAAATAGGACAGTTCCCAAAAAGAATCTGTCCTATACTCGGGTGGGGGGAAAAAACCCAATTAAAAAGCCTTGATTACTACTGGAGAGATCTGGGGGTTTGGAAAAATAATTAAGAAACAGCTTTGAAAGTAACATCATGAGATCTCTAGAACCACCTCATTTCTCATGACAAGATCTTCTAATTCATTGATCTCTTGAAAAACGGTGACCAAAACTGTAATCTTCAGAGTACAATAGTTTAGAAGTCAGAAGTGGATTCAAAGAGACTACCCGTAAAATGCAAATAAGGCAAGACCCTTATCTAGAATGGATGGAAGAATATGAAAAAGCACTGCCCTTTTTTTTTCCTCCCTCTTTGTCTCCCTTTCCTTTTCTTTCCTTTTTTCTGAAAACAGCACGGCTGAATGTGAACATATGTATCAAATGGCAATAATGAATTTCAACTAAGTAAAGCAAAGGTTCTCTGAGAAGGCTTTGAGATATGATGGTTTAGAAAAATTGCGATAGTGGGATTTTCTCAGTGCTAAAATGCCCACCTGCAAAAAGAGTAGTGAATCACCTATGGGCAGCTACACCTCTAAGCTGTTTTTCAGTCTCTGAAACAGCCAATATCATTATCCAATGCAGATTATGTCAAGAAGTGCCTTCTTGCTTATTTAAAAGGCTTATTGCATCTGAAGAGGTTTATTATACCTGAAATCATCTGAATAAAATATTTTCAGTGGTGGTGGTGGTTTTTTCATCAGTGAAGATATTCTGCAAATGAACACATTTGGGGGCTTGTTGTATTTTGGGTATTAAAAGTGGAGAACTTCTACTTCACAGCTTAAAGCATTCCAGAATTAAAGAGGATACAAAAGAAACCTGACATGTCACTTACATTTTACCAGTCTCAGGAACAACTTGTCTTCAAATTGTTCACTCTCTACTGGCTGTATTTATTTTAAAAAACCAAAAACCTACCTCTTCTGGAAATCAGGATCTTGAAAATTATAAGTTGATGAGAACTCCTGTGAGACACTGTCTGTAATGGCTTAAGAGACTATTATTAGTCCCACTTCTGAACTAAAGCACACAGAAACCAAAATTACGGATTGGAGTAGTGCTCTGATGGATCAATTGTCAAGAATTGAAGAGAGATTATTTCACTTCCTAAATGTGACAACTCAGTGCCATTGAGACAGAATCTTATCTTGAATTATTACCTGCTGAGGAATCCTGGCATAGAAGTTATCTGATGGGTGCTTAAACTTATTTAGCTCCTGGTTCTATCGGTGAGTACGGGAAAAGGGGCAATTAAGGGATATATCTCTATGTTAATCCATACACATGTATAAAAGGAGACACACCTTCAACCCTTTTCTTTACCCTCCAGCAAGCTTGCATCTCCAACCCTTTCCAACTCAGCCCCAACCTTGGGCTCACAATCCTGTATACATGAAAATCCCCAACCACATTCATATGCTGAAGTGCACCTGCAATGAGTCATAGAGGTTGCTTCTGAGCAGCTTTTCATTCACATTGTCACTTACTGATCTCAGGCAGTTGCCTAAGAAACTCCTGCAAACACACAACTGCCTGTCTGTCAGTGTTAGAGCACAAACACTGAGCCTCATACTACTTGGAACAGATTCACATATGGTCTCAGTGGTACACACAGCATAATTTTTTGGAAATTGCTAGTCTACAGTTACAAATTGGAGTGTTGAAAATACACATGGGTGTTACCTGCAGGCACTGTTATCCTACAAATCAGGCCATGTTCTACTCTCAAATACCAAGAATAAGATGGAGGTCTCAATTTGAGATTATCAATTAACTCTCTTCCATTACTTTATTCACAGCTCTACTGCTTCACCTAATAGCAAATATGTCAGCAGATTTTTGTGAGACTGATCTCTAAATAACATCACAGAAAAGGGACAGAAAGTGAAAACCTGAAAAACAAGTGCATCCCAAGGACAATGACTTGAAATGGCACATATGAAAAGAACATTCATAAGCATCTTTGAAGAAAACGGTGGAGAACAGCTATGTCGTCACAGGATGGCAAACTGCTTCACAGCAGTGTGATCTTAGGGTGGTTCTGGGTTTCTTTCTTCTGTAATTACTGTCTTTAGTTATATGCTTGGAATGAAAACAGAATTTAAAAGAGCTCTGACTTCGTTTAACATGTAGGTTTTAAAAGATTCCAGTCTCCAAGTCCTTACTATTTGATATCTTCCTTAGCCTTGAGGACAAGGCCACAAAAGCGTTCCTCACGACAGCTGCCCTATGATACTAAGCCACTTAGAAGCTTAATTTCTTCATTTAAAAATTCACGAAGAAGATTATTTCTACTGTGTTATGGAGCAATATACAGAATGTGAGATAATCTGGTGTGCATAGGAAAATGAAATGAAATGAAATGAAATGGCTGCATTTCTTTTTTAATAGATTCAGCTTCTAGGGACTTATTTTCACATAGCTTAACATAAGCAATGACTAGTGCCTGCATATTTATGAAAATATTCCTACTGCATCAGAAAAACATGAATGTCTCTCACAGCGCCTTAATCCCTCCTCTCTGCTATCTCTTCCCATAGTACAAAGCTAATTCCCAAGGATCGTTAGCTAGTCCTAAAATTCATTTAAAAGACACTGCCAACCTGTTTATAATGACATTTTCTTTCACCACTAGGGTTTCAGTTTCCATGGTACAAGCAATTCAAGGAGCCCACTCTTGAAAAGCCTGAAGTTATGGAGAGTCAACAAAAGCACTTATATGACAAAGAGAAAATTCTGGTAGTCTTTCAGATGGGAATCAACACTCATCTGTACATCACTAAAACAGGCAACATAAAAAAACCCCAACACCCACTACTTACCATTAAGCTGCATATTTGTCATGAGAGTCAGGCTATGAAGCACAAGGCACCATGTCCGGAGTAAGGTATTAGGATACCATGCCAGAACTGACAGGAAACTAGTTACGGAAGCTGTCAAGAAAAACATGTTTTTCCAAGCTTTAATCTTCAGGGTATTACTATAAATGTCTTCTTTTTACTGTAAGGTGCTACATTTATTATTGTTATTAATATTATTATTAATATTATTGTTTGTTGCATTTACTTTGTTTTGAAAACTGTTGTTCCAGGAAACTAGGAAAAGAAGCGTCACCAACACTTCACAGAAACTGGCCCACAGAACTTTCTACCGTGCCCAGACCCTGACATCTCAGTGAAAACAATGCAAGGAAACTTCTGGTTTCAAAATGCTCTCATAGAAGTCAGCGTAACAGGTTCATTACAGCAGACATTAATGTTTTGGACTATCACCACAAGATATCACAGTTTTTTTTAATTATACAAATCACTTTAAAGAAAAAAAAAAATTGGACATGTCTTTGTACTAGATTAGTAGACTGATGCCAAAAAGTAATTGGGCTTCCCCCCGCACTGACTCCTTTGATAATAAATACATCACAGGATGGTATACAAGGAGAAGAGATTTGTCAGAGAAGTACATACAGGTGCACAGTTCACCTTAGACTAAGAAGTGTCTTTTAAAAAGTCCTCTTGGCATTAATGATGAATTATGAACCACAAATTTTACAATTTAATTTCTGAGGAGATTATGCAAATTCAAGGAGTCTCAATTACATACTAGCTACACATTTTTTGTGTTAAGAAGAAAATGAGCCCAAGAGCTCATTAATAAGAACACAGAAATTATCCCAACATTGATCTTATCAAGAATACTTATTTTAATACTTTTTGCTTATTAGCAAAAATTGAGTACTTAAAAAAAAATAATCTTATTTTATACTTCCTGAGAATTAATTTCCCATATTTAATGTATTTTACCTTGGTTCAAGGAAATGACAGGTATTCGGTTAGCGTTATAAAGGAAAATATCACCGCCACTATCCTTACTTCCAGAGGAACTGGAATTTAGGCTTAGTGTTAGCCATAACTGTAAAAGGGATTCAAGCTGAAAAAAGGGGAAAAAAAACCCACTATCAGACCAAACTCAAGTGTTTTTCCAGAACTCCAGAGCATAAAAGATTATCTGTTTTGATTTTAAAAACCTTATCTACATTTTCAGGTGCTACTGTTTGACTGACAACACACACACACTCTCTCTCTCCCCCCCCCCCCCCCGCCCCCCCCTTTACTGGATTTACTGGATTTGAAGATTCTGATAAACATAATATTCAAAACAAATTCAGTGTAACTAGCAAATGCTTCTGCTATGTTTTTGTAACTGATTTCTTCTAAACACAGTTAAGTTTCTCTTATGAAGTTTCTTCAAACTTATGTTAAAAAAAAACCAGCTTTACACACTGCTCAGAAATGCCTGTATCATAACCTTACATCTGTAACACCGGTTTGCAATGTAAGCTTTTGGAATGTCTCAATATAGTCAAGGGATGTTTACCAGTCAACCGAAATTATTCAAAAGGCCAATTTAATTACTGGGAAACCTCCTTTACTATCAGAGAGACACTGATGCTCACTCTGAGTAACTCCCTTGAGGAAAATAACTATTTAGACATTTTGGGGGAGCATCAAGGTCCTTTACCCCACAAACTGAGATATTTAAAGAATGATTGAGGGATGGAGTCAGCCACACAATTAAAATATGAACAGGTGGGCAGGCACCTAACCACTCATATATAGCATACATGGGATTCCTTTGTATGTATCAAGAAGAGAGTTGCTAAACCAACAACTTTTTAAAAAGCATACTTCTAATTTCAACATTAGGATCATTGGATAATTCAGGTTGGAAGGGACCTCTGGAGGTTATCCAGTCCTATCTTCTGCTCAAAGAAGGTCCAACTAAGATGTCAGACGGATTTGCTCGGGGGTTTATCCAGCTGGGTTTTGAAAACCTCCACAGAGACTGCATACTTAGTGACACTCTTCACTAAGAAGCTAACAATTATCTTTCAGTGAACCTTATAACTTGATTTTTAAATATGAAAATGTATACCCACTTTTTCATTGTAACAAGAAATGTGCTATTTGATAAAAGCTTTCAGCAGCTTGTCTATTATTGGTACTATTGTCCATGACAACTTCACAAGCAATAAAACACATAACAGACTACTTGCATCCTAAGTAGTAAGAAATACAGGAAAACAGCTTTCAAATTTAGAGAGAAATACTGTCAAAACATTTCAAAGTTCCTAATTCTGTACCTGAACATGGTGGACTTGTAGCATGGAAAAGAGTTTGTTGAAGCATGCGCTCAGCATAGGTATAGACGACAACTGTACAATCAACTGGGCATTTTGGTTAGCAGCATGTAATCCTCTTAGCAATGAATCATCAGTTCCACTAGGAGACTGGGTTACTAAAAAACAAAACAAAAAGTACCAGCCCCCCCAAATTATTCTGTAAAAGTCGCTAAAAGTAATTTCATATTTATTTCCTTGTACTTTATACTTAAGGTAAAGACACTTATTTTGTAATTTACAAGAACATCTTCAATATAGTGTTCACTATAGAGTTGGACTATTGACTACCATACTGTGAAAGGCATACTTGACTGTCAGATATCTCCATCTTCACAAAAAACTGTTCGGAAAGTGAGCCCACAGAAATACATTTTCACAGTTCTTGCCAAACACGTATTATAGGAGTGTCCTGGCAACACTATGGTAAGACAAACAATTGGAATATCTCTTTCATGCATTATGGTAAAACTACTGTAGTCAATAATAAACTTCCAGAACATAAAGTCTGAGGATGTCACTAAACCTACTCCATCACCAGATATTCAACTAATGACTGTATGCATATTAAGGTACCTGGGGAGCTACAAAGAAGCACACCTTAACAAGATGGGCAGCGCAACTCACTGAAAATATGTTCAAAAGTAAATTGGCATCATAAGTGGTTTTTTTATCAGAAAGTTTACTGAACACCCGAGTTCAAAACTGTATTCAAATATTTTCACTTTCATCATTGAATAGGTGAAACTGTCCAGTGCAAAGCAGGCTTCAAACAGCTGAAATTTCACACTGAATGCAAGAATGAAGCTTCACAAAAATAGGAAACTTAACGTTCACCTTCACCTAGATGGGAAAATGAAAACAATTCCTCCACTGTACCATTATGCACTGTAAAAGGAATCCTGCTTATTTGACCAATTTCACAAAATGTCTTAAATGTATCTGTACACATAATTCAAAAATCTGAATAAATATCTCCAAAGCTCAGCCTAACAAGAAAATTCAAGAGAAATATAACTTTTTATAAGCTGCTAAGTGACTGCAGAAAAAATTAGCACAAATTTCAAAGCATCATGGTCAGTATGTGAAGAGAATGATTTGACAACATGTAGTTACATGTAGGAGATGTGTTTGTTAACGCTTGTAGAATGGAATCAGCCTCCAGGGTGGACATCATTTTCAGCATCAGCTCAGCCTGCTGTTCAAGTCCAACTTCTAGACGTGCATCTAAAGCTACACAAGGCAACAAAGAGTATAAAACTGAATTATATCAAAAACATATGTAATTAGTTACCCTAATTTCCTGTGCAAGCAATATAGATATACAGTCCACATTAAACTGAAAAATATCTTAGTATCACTAACAGGAAGATCCACTTTTCCATATGACGGAAGCAGAATGTAGAAGCATACTCTGAACTGAACATAGGAGTCTTACAGATGTGAAACATATAATTAATAAAATACTAAATTTCTGTGAAACACACACATATTTCTTTTCACAGTCACTTTAATATCATACATGACTAAATCTGCATATGTTTAAGCCTGTTCTTCCTAAGGCAATAGCTCTCAAGCAAGAACCAAAAAGCTGTTTTTCCCCAGCATGGCATGGGAAAGATCTATCACCCCAGTTCAGTAGTACTCCTCCGAACTAAACAAGTGTGCCACCTCATTCCTTAGGGTAAAGCCAACTATCCAAAGTATCAGCCAACTAGAAAAGAGCTTCCAAAATTTCCTGAGAAAACAGGAATGATTTAAAACTGCCTATAAGTTTGAGTTAAAAAATGTTAGAAAATAAGATTTACTGCTATGTTAGGCTGTTTTAAATATAAACCTCGGATAATATTCTCTCAGTTACCACAGAAAAAGTGGGGCATATATAAAATTTAATTCTTTGCACTTAATGCACAGAGACCATAATTTAATAAGCAAAAGGGTCGAATACAGTATCACAGAAAAGAGACCCTGAACAGAACTTCAGTTAATTGCTCACCTTGAGAGACTGATACGCTCACAGTTTGTGATCCATTTTTCTCTGTAGTTACCGGGGGTTTTGCAACTGGAATTCCAACACCTCCAATGTAAGGATTGTAATTGTAGGTGCCATAATCGGCACCCCAGTAATCGTACCAGGTGCTGCTTATAGGCTTAAAAGACAAGCAATAAGAAAAAAATGAACAGCAAGTCTTTAGACTGTTTATGTACTAGAATAAAATTTGTAATGACTAACAACAAACACTGAAGTTACAAAAAATTAAAACCAGAAGATCGGATCCAATAGCTTTAGAAAATTTTGTTTCAAATTTTATTGCAATACAAGCTACTGAATCCTTAGCGATTGTCAAAATCTAGCAATGTAGTTAGCTGTCTCAAAGATTCAAGAAGCCAATTTGAAAATGTTATCATCAGTTTTTATTCACACATTTATACCATATTGTAAATCTGGAAGTAAGAGTATCACACAGATATTTTGAGAAGTTATTTATCAAGACAGAATACTATATTATTAACTGTACTGTTGAAGTACCTTAAAGCCTCAGTGAGGCTCAGGGATTATTTGTATTGAGCTCTGCAAAAGAAAGAGTTGAATAATCTCTACTCAAATGTCATAATTTAAGACACTTAGAAAGCATATGGATCACAAGGAAAAAAAAATAGTAATGTAAGACTGTATGAAGGCTATTTGTGTATGCCTGTCTTTTTAACAGCAAGATCCAATATCAACTGTCATTTTACCAATACAGAAGTAAACCATAAAAGGATTAAGAACGGAGAAGAGTTTTTCTGGCTGTTTTTTAGAGGACATCCAATCAGGCAATAAGATCATGAAGATACCTGTGGATGAAGTGAACTAAGGAGGACTGCCAAATGAAATGATAGCAGACTAAAAGAAGGAGGGAAACATCACTAACACAAAAATTAAGCAATAAGTGGAATATTTTTTTAGGGTGAGATTTAAAGAAAAAAAAAATCTTACATGACAGGTAATCAGTGGAAGGACATATGAGGGAATATAGAAGAAAAAGGGAAATTCAGCATTGTCTGAGCAAGTGGTAAGAAACATAATTTAGGTTAATTCAAATGAGGCTGAAGGTTTAAGTCAACAGCGAGAGGAGTGGGAAAACTCCAAATGAGAGTGTCATCCTTATAGACAGAGAAAAGTGACTCAACATTTTATTATGAACAGTTGTGTTTCTTTACAACCAAAATATTTTTGTTTTTTAATATACCTTGACAATATACTATTACATCTAAATGTAATTTTACTACCTCTGAAATGTTTAGCTTCTGTTTTAAGTATGAAAGCATTTAATAATTTTCCTGTTCCCCAGTGAAATAAGTCTTTGAGTTAGTTGCCTCTCCTCATAGTCAGAAGCTGGTCTGAGCACTAGCTATTGCTGACTTTTTTTTTTTTTTTTAAACACAATACTAGCAATATTAACTCCTAAGATCAATCACAGAAGCAAATGGCACTCTATTCTTGATAAAAAAGGACAAGACTAGATCTTATTTTTCTTTTATATTATGCTTTTGTTGTCTTTAACATGTGTTATAAACATCTTGTTTATACAGGTATCTTCAGGCAAAAGCAATATATTTTGTGGTCAACTGAGATATGAATACATCTGAGATGTGAACACAATCTTCACATCCTTTCCTGTCATTCTACATTAAACGTCTATAAAAAGCTAAAAGCAGGTCTAAGACATCAAATACCACTAATGGAGAAGTGTAAGAGAGAAAGGATTTTACTATTTCACAGGTAAAGGTTATCCTGAAAACTCAGGTGTATCCTACCTTGAAGACTTTGGCTGCCAGGGGATCTTTTTCCAAATCAATATCCAAAGGATCAATATCAACTTCCATCAGGTCTTGCAGTAATTCAAGGTCAATGTCCTTATCTTTTTCCAAAGATGACAGAGGTGGAGCACCTTTGAATGATTAAAAGAGTATTAATACTACCACGTACAAATTATAAAACATGGATATATTGTACACTTAATAGATAATTTTAAGACTTCTAATATTACAGCCCTTAGTGGAAAAAGTTAATGAATACAATCAAGTTGGCTTTTTTAAATACTCGGAAAAATAACAATTTTTTACTGATCAGATGTAAAACTAAGTGGAAGAATTGCTCATATTCTGCCTGTATTTTCAGAAACTAATTACCCTATCACCAAAAATCCTTTACTGATATTTTGATAGATGAGTAACAGCAAAGTTTTTTTTTAATTTTTTCAGTATACATATATACATCAAGATTATGAAATAATTTACCTGTGATGTCATGCGTCAAAGGCTCATCTATTGTTTCCACTAACTGAACTGTGGACTGCTGGAGAGAGTCATCAGAATCCCCAGCCGAAGCTCCAGCATCTTCTCCCAAAGCACTTTCTTCCATAGCTTCAGTTGCTATAGGTGCCAACAACTCTCCTACGTATTAGATTAAGCAGACAACTCTATTTCAAGCTTTATTCCAGTTACTTTATTCCAGTGTCTAGACCAACTGTCTGTTTTTCTTCATCTAACTCTAAATACTCTAAGGCCTACTTCTTCAAGGTGAGGAGTTCTGAAAAATTTTCAAATAATCAGGGTCATATAAATATTAAATTTTTGAATGTACAAGTCACTAATTCAGTAATGATTGTAATACTGTAATATTGTAATTGCAATTTTAAATTGCCTTTTTTCGCCTTTTTTTCCACACTAATCTCAATTTTATGATTTTTTTTTTTTTTTTTAACTATCTTAATAGTGTCAGCAGATTCTAACATAATAATAAAAAAACCCTAAAACATTGAAGGAAGAAAGTTGCAAGTGTAACGTACATTCTGAAAAATACAAACTTAAAACGAACCTGCTAGAATATCCTGCAGCATACAAGTCAGAGAATACTGAGCCCATGCGCCTCCCCAGGAGATGTCTCCTCTGTTAAAGTCAGTTCCAACGAGAAGCAGCAATAATCTTTCCAACTGAGTCTCATTTACTATCTCACATAAATGAATTGTTGGTCTTGTAGCATTTGCAATTCTAGCAAGAACCTATAAAAAACCAGAAATATATACCTTATCATATTTAACACTATGAAAATATGTAATAGCTTTAATTTCTACAATTACCAGATTTTGCTTACAAGTAAATCAGGTATTTTTACTAGCTTAAATTTCAGAATTTTACAAACGTAATTATATGAACATATGTTTTTTTAAAGTCACTTTTCCTACAAAATTTTGAAGCCATCATATTGTAAGTTACACAAAAGGTGACAGATGGGAAAAACCACCTCACCAGAAACAACTAGAAATTTTAATGCTGCAGCTTATTTTTACCATCCAGCCAGCAAAAAAGCAGTATCAGAAAGCTAATTCAATGCAGTCTCCATTGCAACTACAGAGTGATGTTCCATATTCTGTTTACCTTACAAACAAATAGAAGTAAATCTGCATGACAAGTAAAGTCCATGGACAAGAGAAAGAGTGCCAGCTTCTGCACTACAGAAATACAACGTTCATGTGCCAGTGTAAATGGAAGTGGTTCAATTTCTGGAGTTTCCTTTGTTGTTGATACTTCTGTATCTAAAGTAGAACGAGGCCATTCTGCAGTCCGACGTAAGCGTATTAAGTCCTTGAAGTGCTGCAGAAATCAAATTTGAAACAGTTTAATTTTAAAACTAATCTCTAAATCTTTTCCCAGTGAAAATCTGAGGCAGCAATAACAGTAACTGTAAAACTTAAAAAAAAAAAAAAAAAAGGAGAGTCTAAGACTATGTGAGTATCTGGAATGGAATTTAAGCTTTACTGGCAGAAATTTGCTTTGGCAGCATGTTATCTCAGGTGACAGACTCATAACCAAATTATCCAGTTCTGCACAAGCGTCAGTTAAGTGCCTTCGTGTTTGCAATAAAACATATTGAGAATATGTATTTTAGAAGTTTCTTTCATATTTCCACACCTGCATCTAAAGCTACGGTTACCATGAAGCAAACTGGACATAAAAATAGCTAATACAGAAATTTACCCTTACAAGAATGCTGACTTGTCAGTTCTTCACATTAGATAAATCATCAATAATTTCTAACTTTCTTAATACTTCCAGTGTACAAAGTGTCCATTAGCCACCATAAATTGAACTAGTCTGATGCTTGATCAGGGCTCTAAACTACAACCCTTTTGACACAGGGTCTACATATTCAATGGAGGAAAGAAGGTGCTTTTATTAATCCTCCCATCCACCAAGGGCACACATTTAGCAGCTCAGTTCATTGTATCAGCTACACAAGCAGTCTAAAATTAGATAACACTAATGCCTCTTATAATCTCACTTAAGTAGTAGCTACTGAAGTAGACCAGAGAAAGAACTATTTAATAACACAAAGGTTTCAGCTTTCTCCTAAATGAAATCGTTTTAAGTTACTCACAGCTTGTCATAACTGAAAGTGATTAGTAGCCAAAGTAGTAAAAACTGCATGAAATGCAACTATCAAGTGAACAGTAATACTGTAACTAGATGTTAACATACTGCAAGGGGAAAACTCTTTATTTCAACATGCTTTTTTGATGCAACATGGCTGCTATAAAGTGAAACTTAAATGGCTGGACAGCATATTTCAGCCAGCGACTCATTTAAAGATGTGTCAAGGGGGCCACCAGTGGAGTAGCACCCCTGATATAACCTGCTGGAACAAAGCAGAAGATAGCGCAAGAAAGAACAGCTCATGACAAGCAGAGTTAGTGAAAGCTTAGGGCTTTATTTTTATGCTGCCGTTTGTATTTTAGGGGTTTTGTGGTTTTTTTTTCATAATTACTGGAAGTTGTTGTAAGATTTCCCTTCAGATTGCCTTTAAGGTCCAACATTCTATAATACCTTTCCACTGGCCTACTTTCAGTCATCCTAACAGACATTAGTACTTCTGAAACTAGAGAGTAAATATTTAGAGATACGTAAGTTTGGTAGCTAGAAAGATTTACACATTTTTTTGTGTTCCCTGCAAAGTCCATGTTGCCATCTCCAGAAATCCCTAAATTTCAGCACCTCATCTCATAATCAAAATAATTCTTTAACTACCACATCTGGGGCTTACTGCAAGATGCCACAACTTAAGTGATAAGTACTTTTAGGAAGCTAAGAAGCTTCTGAGAAAGCCTAGAAAACATTCTCAAAAGTCGTATTTATTAGTATGGGGAGACAGTAATTCGCATGATTATTTTCTGATTACTCAACCAAGAGCGCATCCAGAAGAGTATCATGCATAGAAGTTGGCTGCATAAAAAATTATTTTACATTTCTATTGGTATATGTTATCCAAAGTTTGAAGATATGACTGGTATACCCAAAGCTACAAGATTATTAGTGATTTTGGCCATGACTACCTAAAACACCCCTGTAGAAGGATAAACTATTTTTCACAGTGCAAGAAATTTCCACATGGCTGCTGTTTCCAGCATCAGAATATACTTGATAGCAGGCATGATGAAACAACATTTTAAAATAAGGTCAACGTAAGACAAAAATGACTTTGCAGGAACAGGTCTTTTCACACAAAGGACAAGAAGTCAGTTACAGTTTCAGAGCATCATACCTTTGAAGTAGCCTGCTTTAGTTTTGCCTGTTCTACTAAAAGTTTGTATGATGATCCTTTGTTGCTTTGTATTTTCTCTTTTTCCATCTGTTCCACCAAAGCCTTCTGTTTTGCTTTTAATAGGTTAAGTTGCTAAAAGAAAATGTTAATAGGAAAAAATGAAAATTTAAGCAATAAGATGTTAAAAGAATCAGTATGTTCATATGATAGTAACCTTCAGTTTAAACTGTAACTTCAGCTTTTAAAATACAGTTTATATACAATTTTAACTAAGACACCGTAAGGGGCTACTAGCAGACCCAGAACAGATGAAGTTTAAGAAGAATCAGTATTTTTAAAGTAGCTCAAGACATACATGCCCAGGGTCATAAAACCTGCATGGTTGCATTCAGAAATGAAAATTTTGATTCTTAAGAATTACCAACTTTTAAATCACAGCTTAGGTGCTTGCACTCAGGTGTACCCAGATTTATCTAGAAAGTAAATTATATTTGTTGCCCAGTATGGGCCACAAAGTGCAACAGTACACTCCAACATCTGTTCCTCCAGCAGATCCCATGCCCCACGGTTTGAGATGAATGTCAAAGAAGTTAGGCAGCCTTTAGCTACAGAACCAGACCTATGCAAAAGCAAGGCTGAATGAGTCCCAAGGCCAAAGCTGTTCTTTCAAGAAAGGAGATATACTATAAATGAGATAGACTTCTGTGAAAATAGCCACTACAGTGCTGGTAGTCACCTGTTTATGATGCACAAGCTGTTTTCTGATCTTTCGGGAATACAGTCTATCTAGGCTACTGTTGCCTTTAGTAGATCTGCTCAGACTCTGAGTATGAAGGCTATTATTTATAAAACTCCACTGGTTTCCTAATGGAAATAGGAAAAAAAAAAAAGGAGTTATTAATCCATCTCATTAAACCTCACTTAACTCCAGAGAAAAGCATTTACATTGCAGCAATGGTTAGCATCTCCATGCACTAAAGAGTAAAGAAACAAGCAAAATCTAATTCTCTTAGTGTTATGCAACTATCACCACTGATGGTAATATTTCTGTGTAATTTTAAAACGCAGTGGTACCATCTTGTTTTTATTATTTTTAAAACATATAAGGAGGTAAGCAAGACTGTCCTAACTAAAAATACCTGAACAGCTTCCATAACACAAAAGCTTTACAGTTTTCATTTTTAGAAAACACGTTCAAAGAAATAATAATAAAAAGAAACAGACAAAAAAATGCATTTAAAAATACTGGATACAAATACCATGGCAAATACCGAAACAGTTATGAAGTCATACTGTTGCCTTTTCTCACAATACAAACTGTCTCAACATGGTGTACTCTCAATTGCCAGGTCCCAGAATCACAGGGTAATACACAGACATTTTACAAACTAAAATCAATCCTGTATTTTTCACTTTAAAAAAATGAAAGAGGTCATATTTCTGAGGAGAACGGGACGTAAAGAAGCAGACAACAGTGCAAATAAAATGATCACAACATCTGGTTTTAAAATCTCATTTTTCAAGTGAATTGAAAATACATTTTAAGTATTTGAACAGCTCCCAAACCAATACCCATAGAAGCAAGTTTTGATAAGAAGCGTTATATACCTGTCAAAAATCGTTCCCTCTCTTTTCCATTCAGAGGTTTCTTGGCTGTGGCTGCTTCATCTTCAACAGTAGCTACATAATCCAGTAGTCTGGATACCAGCATTACAACCCAGCTGATCATGGGAATGTCTAAAACTCCTTCAAAATAAATAGATTTGAGCGCCTTAATAAAGTTTTGAAGCCATAACAAACCAGTTTTAAAGAAATCATAAAAAGCATTAGAGGGCACACATTTCACTAGGCCACAAAGATTCCATTCCCTGGTTGTTTTTTTGTTTTTTTTTTTAAATGAGGATAAGAGTCTGAGTACTCACAAATGAGGGAAGAAATCAAACATTCAGTATACAAATCAGGTGCAAGAGAAAACATCACAGTTCTCTTAGTCTGATGAAATCAGAAGTCAAAAGCTTTACCTCTACTGTTAAAGCTAAAAATGAAGCAGCATTTTTTTTAAAAAAAGTCAAAAATTGTATGTCTAAACTTCCTAAATACCAAATGCAGAATGACAGCTGCTTGAATTAAAGCACATAAATCAGATGTCTCAAATTCTATAGCGTGAAATTCCTCCATCAACCAGCACTCCAACAACAGTTATATCCGTGCGCCCAAATACCTTCATTTTTACTCCTTTGTTAGTGTATTTTCATGTGGCTATTTGAATAAGATGCAGGAAAGCCAAGACTGAGTTCAGACTAGATGAACCATTAGTGCTGGTGGCACTAATGACAGGCTATTGCCTATTTCAGTCTCACACATTAAGTGCAGTATTTTCGTATAGGCAGAAGGGAAAAAACCCACGTCTTGCACATCATGCAAGAAAGATCTTTGTGTGCATGAGCAAATCTAAATGAACAGTTCTTAAGTGAACTCATGAGTGCTCAATAAAGACCAGAAACCTACAATTAACGACCACTTAATTACAGTCATTATGCAAATGACATACTTTTACATAATATCAATACAGCAAAGTAATTAGTACTAGAAGTTACCACACTTTTTCATATCTGTGCACTGTGCTGAGACACATTTAACTACACTACTCTTTTCATGCACTGACCTCAAAAAAGCTTTAATTAACTGAAACTGTTATTAATTCCAGATCAAATACGAAAACTAAGGCACAGAAACAACTTGTCCAAAATCACATATAGCTGCTGGCAGCCCGTGCAATAGGCTGCAGGCCCTGACTGTTAACTCCAGTTTCCTGTCCACACTGGCAGAAAGCAGCCCACCCCAAGCAGGTAAAGGAACAGGAGGCCTCCCCATAACAGGACCTGAACAGGAACTGCAGACTAAATTGCAAGAATAGAAATGAGTAGCACTGGTTACTGCTACACACCTTTTTGGTTGGCAGAATAAAAAGAAAGGAGCCTGCTGCAGAGTGAAGTATATACCTTTTCATACCTCTGTCTGAACAAGTGCATTTCTTTTCCTTTTATCTCTTAAAAACATCAGAATTTTCAGCTTGTCTCCCTCCCTTCAAGTGTCTTCTGCTTATTCCCTTCCCTCCCCCGCCTCAAAGTTTACAACTTCTCTCTACCCACAATACTCACCTCTTGCTCTGATTGTCCTTTGTTTTCTGACTTTCTCCCCAGTAAGTTTTCACCCCTTTGACCCTTAGTTATGTGTGATAGTTCTCAAATAGGAATTTCTTCTGCTGTATCTGATGCTTCCACCACACATAATAATGCCCTAGTACTCACCTGTACTGTCCAGGAGGAAGGAAGCTGGAAGACCAGCAAATAAAGCTCTGAAGTATCAGTTACTTCTGCTTCCTAAAGTCCTCCGTGAGGACAACTAGTAAGGCAAGAGCTATGAAAGGAATTGGCAGCTGTGGGGAGAGTGCAAACAGAGGTAGAGGAGACGTAAGCTTGGGTTTGCCTCAAACTAGTTAGAGACTACAGCAGGATATGGCCATGATAGAGAAAGTACATGGTAGACCAACTGGAAGTAACAGGACAGCTTCTGACACCAGCTGTAGGCTTGTTTACCTCAGGAGACAAGGTAAAAAGTAAGGACAGGGTCTCAGCTGGTATTTATCAACTTCACAATGCTAGGAATTTTAAACAACCTATCTTCTACAAAGCTCAGCTACATGTACGTAACAAATGAAGCAGCCTAGAGTTTGATGTTTTCAAAAGCAAGCATTTCCTTCAAACTTAGAGTAGTTAAAAAACAAAGAAAATCCAGTTTGGAGAATATAATGTCAGTAATTTTTTAGGGTCAAAAAAATGCAAATTCCTTGTGATGACAAAAAAGCCCTATGTAGTTTGCAGAAACCATGCAGATACACCTAAGAAACTTGTCTTCATAACCACATTTCATCTCAAAAGCTTGAAACTTAGAAAGGATCGCATGATCAAAAAGGGGCACTTCCTTCCAAAACGCTAAATTCCAAAGTCATTCACTAGAGTCACTAGAGCCGTGAACATATTGGATGTTCCCCCCACTTTGTTAAAACTTTAAATCTTCCTAGCTGAATTAAAACCAACCAAATAGATTTTCTCAGGTTTAAACGGAGGGGTGGGGGGCGGAATCTCTTTTAGCACCTAAAGAACAAGAAGTTTCAGCACATTTTAAAAGACAACTGTGTTTTGGAAATACAGTAAACAAGCAATTTCTTTCACTACACCAAAAATTGTGAACTAGTCTCTCAATTTGCTAGCTTATAATGAATATAAAAATATTGTTTCCCAAATTAGAGGGCTACCTTCAGTTCTTCTGTGCACAGGTAAATGAGGTTGCAGTGGTGACAGCAGGTTATCCAGGAGATCAAGTAAACTTTCTAAAACACCACTGTTGCTAAGTGATCTTTGGCCAATGCAAGAAAGCAACATGAAGACCCTAAAAAAAAATTACATATTTAAGATTTTATTTCTTTTTCAGATCCAGTAATATTCTGAAACACCCCTTACCAAACAATATTCCCCATGGCTTTCATCTGAGACACAAGCAGATTGCTACAGAAAGCAGTACTGTGAAGCAAGTGAACTGGATTTCACGTTCTATTGTTGTAAGGATAACGCAGTACTTTAGGGTGAACATTTTCGCTTTCACCCTCAAGAGGTCAGCAGAGCATTCCGTTTCGTACATCTGAAACAAGATCTCATCCGTTCTATTTCCTATTACATATGATATACTGAATAGCAGGGATAGAGAATTGAATCCATATAGTCTTATATCCTTGAATTAATTAATTTTTAAAGATTATGAAAATATAAATGTTGCTGTCCAAATAAGGCAGAAAGCCACAGAACAGCAATATGTTTGATTAAAATAAAATGCTAATGTTTAGAATATCAAAGACCTCAAACAATAATCTGAAATAATCAACACATCTAACATTCAATGGACAACTCTACACGTTTGCTCTTATCTCAGAGAAATCTTTTGTATTAAATGCTAACTGTGTGCTTTCCAGTCTCAATCCTACTTCCAAATGCATTAGAAGAGCAGCTCTATGATGAGGGTGCATTTAAGCCTGATAAAGGAGAAGGCAATTTTTGACACTGGGGAGCAATCCTGCTAGGTATACAAAGATCTCCAAGTAAGGAAAAATAGCAACTTATTGTGGTGCAAGCACCAAATAAATGCAACAAATAACTGCAATCAGAGATTTATCACACTTGCAGTGCTTTTTTGGGGACTATTTCTTAAATCACTGGAATAGATGGATAATTATCCTTCAGTCACATTTTGTCAATTCCAATGTTAAGTTATGAACAATGGAATTATTTAAGTGATCCACAGGTAATGTACCAATATAGACTTATACCTTACCTGTCTTGTGGGAATATGAGAAGTTGCTCTGAGTTGTATAATTCCTGCAGTACGTTTGAGAGAAACTGGCCCCACCATCTTTCTCCTCCACAGAGCTGAACAAGCAGAAGGCCAGTATGCAATCGTATCTTTGGGGTTCCACTGATACACAGGTGTTTAAATAATTCTTCACAAGCTTGAGCATGAAAAGTACTTTGCAGAACCACAGGAACAGAGTGCCCTTTTAAGAAAAGAGAACAAGCAACAATGTTTAAGGAGACAATGCCTTGAAAACATAGGAGGAAAAAGTTTGCAGAAAGTTTTTAAAACTATTATGATTAGCCTAATTGGCACAGGGGGGGAAGGATGAGGGAACACATGGGGAGATGGTAATTTGCAGGTAACCCATAAAGACCAGGCCATTTGGTCAAAACCACATCAACTGCATGTCAGTGCAAATACCCCCATGGAATCTACCCAAAGCAAAAACCAAACCATCATTAAGCTTAAGAACAAACTGGCACAGAAAATTACAAGACACACGCACCTATCTACCAATGGAACAATTTTTTTTTTTTTTTGAAAAAACCACTACTCCTACTCAGACCTTTCAATTTCGATTCTCCAAGAAGTCTTTCAATGGTAAGTTTAGGAAATAAAAATCCTTACTGGATATTGAAAATCATGAACTGAGTAGAGATACTGGTTTTATGACTTTTTAGTTCCTCCTATAGAAGCAATTTCTGCTTCCCCTCCCCACTTAGAACTGCCTAAATCCATCCCCAGTGTTGCACAGGCTTCGATACTCACAGATCCTTCCACAAGCTGATTCCACCTATGAAAACAACATGAGTATTCTGCCTGGGCAGTCTTTTGTTACTTCAGCAAACTGAATCAGCCCACAGAAGGATCAGATGACTATCTGAACAAAGGAATATGCAGCCGGGACTATGGAAAAGGGAGAAGGACCTCAACACCCTCTCCTATTGTTTTCGGGAACATGAAGTGGTTAGGTCAGCTTGGTGCCACTGGTGAAACTTTACACTGTATGTTACCAGCTATTAAAATCACAGTAAAACGTATCTGAACATAGTTTAAAAGCTTTATAGTGGGAAAGTACAGATCAAGAAATAGAAAAACTTGCAAATTGTTTCTAACAACATGAAAAAAATATCAAATCCTTGAAAAATACTAACCATTTGAAGAATGAAGCAAACTAAGCAAAGTATCCAGTAAGTATCTAATGATGGTGCGTAACTGTTCTGTGGATGACATCTGAATCAACTCTTTCGGATCAGATTGCTCCTTCATTGTTTTCCTGCTTGCACCTAAAGCCACTTTGAGCCTCTGAACAGCATGGTGAGCCAAGTTGAGTTGAAGCTGTAGCTGAATGCAGTCCTGGTAAGCAGAAAATACTCTGCTATCTTCTTCTACTGCCTTGTCTGGCTTTCGTAAAAAGTACTGGGCATTGTTAGCACTATTGAGTGGTGGCAGGTCAATACTCTGCAGAAGGATTTCTAACCGATGACAGGCCAAATTGTACCTAAAGGGAAACATTCCAACACACAATTCAATAGACATTAGCAAACGGCAATACATTTGACAGTCACCCTGCCAGAAGATGACTTCTGGTCCATTCTGAATGCACTCTTAAAACAGATATTGAAAAAAAATACAATATAGTCTTTGTTACTGCTATAAAGATATTCACTGTAACAACTCTACAACAAAGGCAGAGTTTTCTTTGGTCTGAAGAATACCATGGGAAAAAAAAATAGAATCTATAACATTATGATATCCCAGTGTTTTAAGTTAAAATAACTAGTAAGCCCGCGTATTTTTTTTCTTCTAACCTGCACTGTATGTCTTCTTGCAATGCAACCATCATTGCCAAATGTTGGTCAATTTCTGGCTGATTTGCAGCTTCACCTTCTCCTCTGAGGGGATCGTGCATTAGTTTCAGCTCATTTTCAAAGGGTAAGATATAGGTATGGCCATAATAAAATCCTAGTGGGATTTTTGCTCTGGCATTTGTGCTACCATATCGACCAATAACAGTGATCTGAAAGAGAACACAACTATACTGTAACACGATTGTATCAAAACAGGCAAAATAAATACCAAGTCAAAAATTCCTAAGAAATGTATAGCCAACTAAAGTTTGGTCTGAAGAGAACTTAAGAGAAAGTTCACATACAAACAAAGATCAAGAGTTGAAAAATAGAGTATGCGGTCTATCTCCTTTTACCTTCATAAATCTACAAACTGGGGGTGGCAACAAGTCATGTAAAATAAGTGAGTGTGTGCTAATGTCAGTAGCCACTACCAGTCGCCTTCCATCCACTTCTTCTCCTAAAGTCCAGATGTCAATTGACAAAGAAGCCAAATCTCCACAAGTGGGAATCAATACATCTGTCAGCAATATAGGTCTTCCAAAATCTAAGGTCACGAATCTTCTTGCTCCTAGGGGAAAAACATGGGATTGCCTAAAATACCAGCACGTGCTAACCAGAGAAGAGATGTTACTTCTCAAACAATAAAGCCACTGTTTATATATTGTTCAAAAGGTGTACGTCTGAGGTTAAAAAAAATAGCTGCACAATTTCAGAATCTCTCACTACAGCTTGTACTCTTTAAAAAGAAAATTTTGGCTTCAACTTAATTTAAGTTGTTATCCTTTTTATGCATTGTTTCAGAACAGGTGCTCTGTCCAGAGACCCAACATATTCCCCCAGCCGCCAGGATTTTTCAACTTGATAAACATCATTAAATGCTGGGTCTTAAACTTCCAGATACAACAGAAATGCAAACTGAGAAATATCTTTTCTTTGGAAAGCCAAGTGAGACTACAGCTAAGCAACTTACTTAAGACCCTGTAAAGTATTCCACTTCTTATGAGAAAATGTGTCAAAATTATTATTAGGAATTCTGGTTTTACCTGAGTGCATTCGCTCTATAATAATTGACTGATGAGGTGGAGGTTGAAGAAAATGTGAAGCGTGAGATATTGCAAGAGCAAGACCAGATCCAAGTGGATTCTGAGGAGTGGGAAAACATCAGTAAAATTAAGGCATTAAAATCTATGCATTTATAATAAGCTGTTCTTTACAAAAGTCTGTAAGAAAACGTCTTGTGATTTAAAGATGTACAATTTTGACAACACCTCACTACATTTAGATTTGAGCATGAACCACCAAAATATATTAACTACTCAGTTCAAAGGATTAATAACTCACTATACAGTTAAGCCAGCTCCAATTAAAAGACATCATTTGAGGTACTATAACAACTCTATCTTGCTTTCATAAGTCTTCTTTTCATACGGTCTATATTTAGTGATATAGTTTTCACATGTCATCCAAATAAACAGATATTTACCAGCACTCAAGTACAAATTAGATCCTGATAAGGATGCTTACAGCATCTTGTTTCTATAAGAAAAAACCCCAAAAATAATTACCATTCTAGACTTGCTTGTATTTTTGTTATGTGCTGCAAGGTTAACTGTTGGGGGATCAATGACTGAACCAGGGAAAAGCTGAGCAAGCTCTGCATTAATAACAGCAGAAACTGCCTCATTAGGTGGAGTCAAAGGTGGAGTCATGAACAGAGGAGTTGTTTTTGGTGTGGGTGGAATGACGTCTGAAGGATGGATGAAGAACCCTGGGGCTGCTACTGGATTAGAAGGCACAGAGTTGTGAACAGGACCAACTGCTGATGCTGCTGCTGCTGCCGCTGCCGTTGTCTGATGCAGTTTTGCTTCCAGCTTAGCTTTCTGTGGGGAAAATGAAAGCAGTGTATATAGCAGACAATGCTGCTTGTGAACACAGTAGTAGTATTGAACTACAAGCTCAACTTTCATATAAAACTAGATCTAAAAAATCCAAGCTACCTTCAATATAGGCATGTTAGATGTCCAACCATAAGCTGAAAAATGAAACTCTATTCAATTTGACCTCACTTGCTGAGGAACACCAGTAATTAAATAATTAATTGAAGTAATCAAAAAATCATAAAAAACCTACAACTGAACAGCAAAGTAAAGTCAACACAGCCAAGCTTCATACTGACAATGGCTTTATGACTGGTACTTCCCTGTGCTGGCAATTGGGCTTTTCATTTCGGTGGACTTTCTCAATTTCAGACTGATATATTTATGTATTAAGACTTAGTTTTGGTTACAAACTCCCAAACCACCCTCAAAACACATAAAAAACAAGTCTGAAAGACCAAAGCACCATGGGAGACACTCTCAGCATTTTGCTTAATAAGAGTGATCCTCAGTGCAGAGTTGTTCCTTCCTCAAATGCACTATGGAGAAAAAAGGGGAAAAAATAAAAAAAAAAAAAGGTGACTAGCTCTGCAACTACTTTCTCAGCTTTTGAAGTTTAGACACAGCATTAAAAAATAGCCAAATAGCCTCCAACCTGTTGCTGAAGCTTCAAAAGCTGCTGCTGTTTCTCTTGCAGCACCTGGAGCTGTTGCTCGGCTGAGGCCATTGCATGAGAGAGAGACTGCAAAGCTACCTGGGCTGCTGAACTCAGTGCTGTGGAGGCTTCCCCAACCGTTCCAGAAGAGAGACCACCAACTGCTGGGGTAACCCCAAAGGTACTCACTGGCATGAAACAAACAAAAACGAAACAAAACAAAGACATGTATGTAGATAATAAATGATAAACACAGCTTTAATTTAATTCCTTACTAATTGTTAAGAACAATGTAAATACAAGAGAAATATCTCCTTTTATCCAGCTCTTGCTACAGTGTAACATCATCTTGAATTACAAAGCATATGGGTTTTAGACTACGTACGCTCATCACACATGGAACATTTTCATTATAGAAGAGCCACTTAATGCCCTGGAATTCTTTCGCCACATAAGGCTGCAAGGTAAAGATGCAACCTTGTATGTTATACTCTCCAGTAGAAACAAATGGATTTAAATTAATAAATTTGGAATCCAGTTTGTTTGGTAAGCTCTAAGAAGTTTTAACTTCACATATAGTAACTATTTAAAAAACCCCAAAACATTTCAACACTTACAAAACTACAGGCAATCTGTTTGTCAAACAGTGCTCATTATGTCCTATTAAAAATATCATATTGTGGAACTATGCTAAGTAGAAAAAAAAAGAAAAATTGTATATACCAGTAAACGTACTTGCATCGTCCCTTTCTATTCTAGTTCCATCACTTGTTGAAACACAGGTGAAGTGCAGAGGTTCAACTTCCAGAAGTCCAGTAAGAGAAGTAAAACTACCTTCAGCAGCTGCACAGCTACTTATTTTCCCATTTCCTGAAAGAGAAATAAATACCTGCACAATCAGCTGATGTTCTCTTGATAGCGACATTTCAAGTCATGAAGAGTCGAAAGGGAAAATTAAGTATCATCTACATATTTTATTACTTCACATTGCGGAACAAACACGTTAACACTATCACATCCACAATGTAAATTGAAGTATATTTTAAAATGGATAATGCTGCCAAATCTGAACAGAACATCTTAATAAGCCAAACTATCAAATGTGATAGTAGAAGCATAGTGTAACCTTCTTAATTCCAGAAATAAATTACATATGGATGCTCTATTCTTTCTACACTGTGAGGAAATTAGCTTGCAAAAATACACTGAAGTTACTGGAAAGGAAGATAAAGAAGATAACAGACTGACTAAGATCATACACCAAGTTAGTATAAAAACTAGACTATTATTCAATATACTAACAAATTCACAGTGATGTATGATTATTCAATATACTAACAAATTCACAGTGATGTGTGGAGGGAGGGATAGGAAGGAGATGGACAAGAGCATACAAGAAAAGGAAAGGAGTCACTATGACTGATGAATATGCTTGCTATGAAAAGAATTTCCTGACAGGTAAAAACTGTCCCATTCTTAGGACATTCCACAACCTAAAGATTCACTTATGAACTAACCTGAGAGGATAGATACAAATATGCTTTTAAGGTATATCAATGCCTCTGAAACAGAAAAAATATCCATTAAATCTGTAATATTTAAGTAGAAGAGTGCTTCCCAACTTCAGAAAAATCCATGTAGGTTTCTCTGCCTATGAGATGGTTGCTAGTCTAAATGAATAATAACGTATCTCAAGGAAGCTGCCGAATAGAAGCGACAGATGCTTCCTATATGACTCTGACCCAGGGAATGATAGCAGCCTTTCTGTTTAATCTCTAGCCTTTTCTTAGACCTTCTACAGGATAAGAAAAGAACAGATTCCAGAAAGACGCTTTTTTCTTGCCCTAGGGGCTACAGGAAATGTAAGAGATCTCACGAAGCAAGAGAATATCTTGAACTTCATTATGTACAGCTATAAAACAGATGGAAAGTATAAAACCACATCTTCACTAAAAAAAACCAGTATAATGGCGAGAATTACCAATTCTTCTGCAATAGATTACTGTTAAACATACGTACCTGATAGAACATCAGACAAATCAATTTCATCTGACTGTACTCCAATGCTGCTGTTGTATACATTTTTACAAGAAGAGCCACTTATTTCCAAATCAAACAGAACTGGATCAAAAGGTGAACTATATAATCCATATCTGCAAACAGAATAAGACAAACAGCACTTTTCAAACAATAAGAATTTATATAAAATTATTTACAGAAAAAGGCCAAGTATTTAATCATCAGGATTTATTATATTCCAAACTATTAATTCAACTGACATATCTTAGAAATTACCATTTACTTATAGTTCATTAAAGTAATTTATTAGGTGACCTTTTCAAACTGCTTGTGATGCTAAGGAAGTAACTCTTTGTTACTAAATAGTTTTGAAGATGTAACACTGTCCTGGAAACATGACACACAATCACAATCACACTCAGACATGGAAACTACAACTACGAGTCTTAGACAATTAGCCGGAGCAATACGCATGCCTGCACATGGTAAGTAAGTCAATAAAAACACAGCACGGCTTTCCAAAACAGCAAAAGAAATTCTACCTCAGCTTGTTCTTCCAGCTGAAGTAAGAACTAAAAAGGAAATGCCACTAGGGATACCAATCAACACTTGCGAGTACTTCAAATGTCTCAACAGAAGAAAACCTCATTACTCCTACTCTGGCAGTATTGCAGAGGAAAAAAATAATACAATCACTCAGGTAACAAGGTGGTCCCAAATTAATTAGGGTTCTATAAGCCAAGAAAAGGAAAATCCAAGGAAATAATAAAATCAGTGTTGGTATTTTTGTGTACCAACACCTATTACCAGCAACTGACAACACAGGAAAAATGGAAATCAGGCCAAATTATTAAGCAGGAGTAGAAAAAACAAATGCATCTGTGCAGGTACAAAAGCGAGAAACATACAACACTTTGCGCTTTGACTGGCAAGAGGCAGAACAAATATGAAATATTTCCATTAACACACCAGCAGTGACAGGAAGTTCCTCCACCCCCTCTTCCCTCTGCCTCCAAGCAGCTTCTCTGTTCTTTAGCAGGCGAGGAAAGCCCACAATGTTGAGAAGGCTGGAGTGTTCAAATGTCTTTTTTGATCAAGTAGTCACAAAAGGATAAATGTCTACATGAATACTACAACTACCAGCCACAAGATAGAACAGGTTCTAGGTTTCTCTGAATGTTAAAATGCTTCCATGTTGGCTGGGTTCAGTGCTTTTTGCCACACAATCCTAATGATGTTACACAAAAGGGCAATAATTGCTACTGATTTTCAAAAAACAAAAAACAGAGAGGAAAAAAAATCTGAGAATTCCAGATCAACCCATTTAACATACATTCCCCAACCAAGTTACTTACAAGCACTTACAAGGTGGCAAATTCAAGATGACAACTTTATACTAAGAACAACACATATTAGATGAATCTAGGCTGCTCTCTACAAGCATGTACTACACAGAAACAGTGCATACTGCACATCTAGCAAGACTGACGTGTTTGCTGCATGACCTTTTTTCATAAGCAAAGCAAGACAACATGCTACTGTAAAGTGGTTACTAAAGCACACAAAAATGCTGAGAAAAAACTCAGTAGGGTACCTTCACAGCCTGTTTTAGACCTCAGATTTACAAACTCAATAAATTAGGTCAGGTCAACATTAACACTAATTACTTGCATGATTAAGTGAAGAGTTTGACTTATTAAGTAAGCAGGTGATAAAACCTAAAAAGGGGTTACAAGAGCTTTGTAGAATAGGATCACAATTTGAATATATTGCGGAGAGTTAAATATCTTCTGTCCAACTCAGATTTATTTCAATAAACATAGTGCCATTTACGGATCCTTCAGCAGGATAGTATTGTATAGTATTCTCCTGGAGAAACTGGCGACTCGTGGCTTAGACAGGTGCACTCTTCACTGGGTAAAAAACTGTCTGGATGGCCGAGCCCAGAGAGTTGTGGTGAATGGAGTCAAATCCAGCTGGCGGCTGGTCACAAGCGGAGTCCCGCAGGGCTCAGTTTTGGGGCCGGTCTTGTTTAATATCTTTATCGATGATCTGGATGAGGCGATTGAGTGCTCCCTCAGCAAGTTTGCAGATGACACCCAGTTGGGTGGGAGTGTTGATCTGCTTGAGGGTAGGAAGGCTCTGCAGAGGGATCTGGACAGGCTGGATCGATGGGCCCAGGCCAATTGGATGAGGTTCAACAAGGTCAAGAGCCGAGTCCTGCACTTGGGTCACAACAACCCCATGCAATACTGCAGGCTGGGGGAAGAGTGGCTGGAAAGCTGCCCAGCAGAAAAGGACCTGGGGGTGTTGATTGACAGACAGCTGAATCTGAGCCAGCAGTGTGCCCAGGTGGCCAAGAAAGCCAACGTCATCCTGGCCTGTATCAGAAATAGTGTGGCCAGCAAGACCAGGGAAGTGATCGTGCCCCTGTACTCGGCGCTGGTGAGGCCGCACCTCGAATCCTGTGTTCAGTTTTGGGCCCCTCACTACAAGAAGGACATTGAGGTGCTGGAGTGTGTCCAGAGAAGGGCGACGAAGCTGGTGAGGGGTCTGGAGCACAAGTCTGATGAGGAGTGTCTGAGGGAACTGGGATTGTTTAGCCTGGAGAAGAGGAGGCTGAGGGGAGACCTTATCATTCTCTACAATTACCTGCAAGGAGGTTGTAGAGAGGTGGGTGCTGGTCTCTTTTCCTAAGTGATGAGTGACAGGACAAGAGGAAATGGCCTCAAGTTGCACCAGGGGAGGTTCAGGCTGGATATTAGGAAAAATTTCTTTACTGAGGGAGTGGTGAAACACTGGAACAGGCTGCCCAGGGAGGTGGTGGAGTCACCCTCACTGGAGGTGTTCAAGGAATGTGCAGACGTGGCATTGCGGGACATGGTTTAGTGGGCATGGTGGTGTTGGGTTGATGGTTGGACTTGATCTTACAGGTCTTTTCCAACCTTAATGATTCTGCGATCAGGTTCACAGTTTTAAGCTGCATTAGCAACTCTTTTCAGAAAAGGATACAGAAGTTACAGGAACAAAAACCAAAGACTGAATCAATAATGTCACATAAAAAAACCCATCACCCTTTTAATCTATGTAGTAATGAATATAAACTATGTGAAATACCTCTTCTGCTTCACTCATCAGAGATCTCAACTGGAATAGTGTTTACAATTTTGTGTACCACAATTCAAGGAAGATGAGGACCAAAGAAAACAGCTCAAGGAAATGCTTTAAGAATGACTACAGATCTGGAGAATACGATCAAGATACAAACATCCTCTAGACATCCAAAATTTGTTAAGAATGAAATAATCTGCTCTTTATTGCCAAGGTGGACAGGACACAAACATTAAAAGGCTTTAGTTGCAGCACGAGAGACTTCAGATCAGACGTGGGCAGAAGGAGATAGTTCAAGTGTTAATGATAAGAATAATTAAGCCATGTAATAGCTTACAATATTTGGAATAATTAAATTCTACCACTACTTTAATCAGGTGCTTTCAAGAACAGGCTGGAGAAATTCGTCAAATTTGCTAGACAAGCCAACCTGCTTTGTTGTAGGACAGCCTAAAATACTGTCTGAAATCTCTTTTCTGTTGTTCCTTGAACTGCAAGTCATATAACACACTCATCTGGCCTTATCCATGCAAGTTTTACTTGCTTTACTGCAGCACATGAGAGTAAAATGAGTACTACTCTGCCTTAAGAGAACATAAATGTGCAGATCCTTTAAGCAGACATCTGCTTTTATTTGATTACCAACTGTTAGGCTATTGTACCTGGGAACAATGACAAAGAAGAAAAACAATACTAGAAACTCGACAACTAATGCACACAAATATGATAAAATACAACTCAGGGAGAGGGAAGGCAAAAAGAGTAAAGCAACGGCTGCCTACTAATTCCTCTTTTTTAAAAAAAAAACAAAAAAAACCCCAAAAAACCCTTCTGCACAAAAAAACCCCAAGAAATGACAGTATTCTCTTGATCTGTAGACATATAAAGAAAGGCCAGTAAATTCTGTCTAAATCTGTAAACTAAGTCAAGAAATAGTCCTTGCTAGAGAGCTATAGTAATGGGATTAGACAGATGTGTCTGCTGCTATTCTTACCCTAACTATGGGGATACTGAGTTAAAAGAGAAAGCAAATTTACTTCCAAGACGAAAAATCAGTAAAACACCATCTAGAAACAGTCAGAAAACCTAAGCTTGAAGGATGCCAAGAACAGGGTCTCACTTCAGAAAGCTTCCCTTGAGATGCAGACAGCTATGTTTACCACTAAGTGATCTGAAATGTCACATGTGCCAAACTCAAAAGTGAGCAACTGGAAAGAAAAAAAATGTCTACTTCAGATATGCTCTTTAAAGGAGGTACTTGGAAACAATCTATATGAAGGAACAAGTCAATTCCTACAGGAAGGTGCCATTCTCATGTCAAGTCAAATATTCATGTTTTTCCTCCTCCATCTGGTTTCTAAAGAAAATTCAACAAGAAAACAAAGTCTTTTCTTTTTCCAGTTCACTTTGTGTATTTTTCAAAATTCTCCATTATCCAGTCACCATCTCTATTGCTGTGATAAGTCTTCTAATAAACTGCAAGGATTACAGATGGTGAAATAAAATAGTAACTGAGAAGAGGAATGTAGTAGAGAGCACAATAAGGATCCAAGTATAACACCTGAGAACAAGTTTTTATCAAGTATTTTGGGATTACAGTCCTTTAAAAAAACCAAACCAAAACAAAACCAAAACCCCCTCCCGCAACAAAAATCCCCCCTCCAAACCTAGCTTACTAAATTTTCAATTTGATCTGAACATTCTGAACTAACCTCTACCAAATCTCTTCTACGTAGATCTTGCTTGACTTGGAGGAAAACTCTTGCCCACAAAACACAATTGAAAGAGCTGTCTAACAGCAGCATGTTCCCATCATCGTAATATGGCTTTGGAAACTGCTACAAAAGTGAACCGCCAGAGATTTCCTTTAGGTATCATGTAAATCCAAAGTTAAATGGTCAATCGGTTCAATATGTAAAAGATGCAACATCACAGTCTGAAATTACATTGATATATAATTACTGTAAGAACCTGCATTCCCAGTAAATTAGTCCAGGTCTCTACAATTAGAATCTGGCCTTTAGTAACAATACATTAAATGTATGGTCAGCTTACAGACAGACTACAATTTTGTGTTTCTGCACTATGCAGAACTGAAACCATTCAGTATATTTGATTCCCTCCCATACTCAAAATAGGACATGCTTTGTTAATCCTTACACTAAAAATCATAAATACTAACTTAAGGATTGCACATTACATACATTACATACACATTTGATGATTTAAAGTGCACTGTAAATTGCAAGATAGCAATTAAATTCACCTTTAACTTTGCACAAGTCAAAACTATTTTCCAGAGCTGTATCAAATTAATACTTGCTCAAACAAATCTGCCAAAATGCACCTTTTTTTAAAAAGCCAACCTTTTTCAGAACACCAGAGGATGGCATTAGACCATTTGTATGTTTGTTTTTATTAAGTTTACAACAATCACATTTCTTAGTACCTTGTTTGAAGTAATGCTTCCATGGGTGTTAGGCGATCCTGCAGCTGTCGGGACACAGCAGTTAGCAATGATGCACAAGCTGTACTACATCCTGCCAGATCTTCATCCTTTACATAATTCAGCAATACAAAATACCAATACACAGATCCTACATAAAAAAAAAATAAATTTTCATTTCAGGTGAAACATGATGTGAATTTTCCACTCAGAAAGCATACTTTGAAGCATAATCAATGGAAGTGATAAATGAAGTATCGATTGGTTACAGAATACAGACTAGGAAGCATTCTCCCCCTCCCCCTTTTTTTTTTTTTGAGAGACTTCAATTTAGAATCATTCTGTAATCACTAGTCTTGCCACCCCAAATACAAGTGTTAAAAGTAATCTTCCCATTCTATCTAGCATTCAAAAGGCTTCAACAAGGTGCTAAAGATACCATTACTCTGCAGTATAGATGAGGAAGGAATTTAATTTAGCTAAAAATTTCCTTTTGGTGCAGAAGTAACAGAAGTGGATTGCTACTTGGACATCATTTGGATACCCAGGCTCCCTGCAATACATCTCCTAATTCTCAGAAATAACAGACAATCCTGACTCTCACTTATGTCAACAGAATCTGTGGTTGCTGAACACCTTTGACAATTCTTGCAAAACTTACTTAAGGTCTCCAAAAAACGTCAGTTCCTTAGCACGCTGTTTTAAGCAAGCTAATTTGCTTAAAATTCCATCATCTACAAGTGCATACTTCATACTTGGATACCACTTCACCAGACGACTCCAAGAAGTAGTTTATGCTAACTGAACAATTACCTAATTCTTATTTCACAAGAGAGTCCGACAAAATATGCCAAACAACAAATGTCCTGTGTATTTTTATGACAACAAACATTGTATACATACCACCTGTTGCAGCAGCAGGCAAAAGAGGCATATTGTCAAGTAAAGCTTTTAGAAGAACTGATCCAAACCCCTGTTGACTTGGCTCACACCTGCCATTGCTACAAAGAAACACACAGACACTTTAACATTTAATGAAGTAAAAACAAAACATGAAATCTCCTCCAGAAGATGAAGCTGAAAGACTGATGTTCTTTGCAGTCATACGCTAACACATTTTTCCTCAACAGAAGATCTTCCAGATCTTGCTGCTTTATAAATTCCATGTTAAACAATAACATTGTATATACAATTCAGACTGCATGCAAAATCCCCAAATATATATAAAATATAAATATAAATAAATAATTAGCACTGACCTGATGCATAGTGCAAGAAATCGTGCACATTTGTGAGCTATGCTCCGCCCAGCTTCAAAGAAGCAAACACGTATTATATCAGAGACACATTTACGTGTTTTAGAAAGCAAGCTGTCATTTCCTTCCTTTGAGCTGTAAAAACAAGTTGTATACTTTAGAGAATCATATAAAACTTGAATCTTTTTAACAGAGCTGATACTGAGAAATAGCCATGCTGATTTAGACACAGTTTCTCTCTTACCTGCCAGGTCCGTTTGAATACACTCCAGCCAGCCAACAAAGTGTGTCTAGTACAAGACTCTGAGCATGTTCTGTAGTCAGACCATCATCTGTCTTCTTGCAAAGAGTGGTAAGCAGCTTCTCATGGAACTCTGAAAACTGTAACATGGCACACCGTTGAACTCTAGGGAGAAGGGGAAGGAAGTAAAAACAGAATTATCCAATATGGCCATTCTCCCATTAAAGTGTTCCTCCGGCTTTGTACCTTGTCTTAAGAGTGGCAAAAAAAAGATGCCTAGATGAGAGTAAAACTAGTACTCAAGCCTATATGATACTTTCCGTGCACACATTCCCAATCTTCCTATTTTCTGCCTACAGAACTTCCTAGGTTACTGTATATTTAGTAAACTTCAGGGATTTTTTTTTTTTTTCCTATTAACTTGTCTAGTAACTTCTAAACCTAAACAAGCTTTCATCATCTGCAACACTCTTGGGGAACCATTTGCATATACCTCTTTGCAGCCTCTTTGACCTCTTTAAGCCCATTACAGCCAGTGCCACCATTGTGGAGTGGCAGTTGGTAATACAAATTAAATACTATATTATTCGTGTTTAGGTCTGTAGTACCAATCCATAGAGACTTTAACCAGCTTTTTGGGTGACAGTTTGTTAGTTATATTTGATTGTAAACTTTTTGACAAATAATATACTCTCTGCTGTAAGAAACAAGACAACATGTGGAAATAGAAAGGAAAGATACTGCCTTTAAAAAAAATGTGTCCAAATAAATGATCTAGTTTACCAAGAAA
Source organism: Gavia stellata (assembly GCF_030936135.1). Lineage (NCBI taxonomy): Eukaryota > Metazoa > Chordata > Aves > Gaviiformes > Gaviidae > Gavia > Gavia stellata. The sequence continues at coordinate 21,490,846 of NC_082595.1, forward strand.
ACTTTTTTACATTTGCCTCTTCAAGTCAGGCAAATCACTCAACATACATGGTGTAATTCTACAACTTGCACAGCACAGTGCCCCCGAACTCACAATTTACAGGATTTTCCATACAAAATACGTTTATGAAATGACAATTTGAAACAGTGGTTTGACGTGAGTTATTTTGAGAATTACGTATTTTATGAGAAGTGTAACTAAAGCTATTATTTTTTAGAATTTAAAAACACCTACAAACCTTTCCTTTGAAATGGAAGTTTTTTTAAATCTTCGAATCGTTACAGATACTTCTTGAAGTAAGTCACAGCCTCTCAGATTATCTGATTTTCTTGAAGAATTAGTGGCTTCAATTTTGCTAGATGGCTTTTCCTGATTTTTTTGGGAAAAAGAAAATTCATAAATCACGTTGTTTTAACTGCTTCATTTGTATACCTTGTTCAGTGAAGGGCATACAGTTCAGTAAAATCTCTCACTAAGTTTGAGCATTGTACTAAAATAGACTGCTTTTATTCACTAATTGCTTTAATGCAGAACATTAAATTTAACAATGTTCTGTAATTTATTATGTTCGAACCATTCTAATAAAGTCCACAAGATGTACATCCTATCATCCGATCTTAGAACTACAACGATCAAGAGTAAAATACACGCACACAAACAAAAATCTTCGTATGAGGATGAAGTGTATCAGCTACTGAAAACACTCATGGAAACAGAAGTTTCAAAAACAAGTGCCCAGAGTGGGGAAAGTAGCAGAACACAGATCTTTTCGACTAAATTTGCACAGAAGAAACAACTTAAGAGATGTTGAACTCTGATTCCTGAAGGTGTTAACACAGTGTCAACTCCTAAAAAAGTAATTTTTAATGGATCTTAATTCTAACAGCTGTTTCATTTTCAGATTACATAAAGAATACCAATTCTACAATTTGAACACAGATGTCTTTCTTGGCTATTCGTTACCTTGCCTGCTGCAACTTTTGCCAACAATGAAGCAAGGGAATGGCCCTTGTTAGTCTGAGGTTTAAGAGATGGTATTCTAACAACTGGCCTAATGCCACCATTGCAGATTTCTTCTGTTCCTCTGTCATTCACTGCTTTAACATGAATTAAAAATGAGCGGTACTTGCCACCAGCCATGCCTAAAAGTAGAAAAAAAACGGGAGGGGAGAGAATTTGCAGTTTACTAGGGCAAGTTGTAAACAGATTTCAACTTCACAGATATAGTGTACAAGCAGAGCTCAACTACATTAATTACAGTACCTTTGCATCAGTTTGAAAAGGTAAATCACTATTGTGTTATACAGCAAAATTTGTCAATGTGAAAATAAATACAAACCAAAGTCTGACTACAGAAGTATGAGATGCACTTTAGTCACGCATACTTCATATGAATAGCATAATAAACTGGTTTACCTTTAACAAGCTTTGGACTTGTTAGTGTCAACATTCCAGCATGTCCTGATAGATCAAGTCCAGTAGCAAGCCATACTGGACCGCAAAGTATGTCTTCCTTGTGTTCCTCCAGAAACGGACACAATCTAAGACCTTAAAAAACATGTGTAATATGGACCTGAATTACTCATAATTAAGTCACAAATTCTGATCATTTGCATGGGTTAAAAATACACCATGTCAAACTCTGATCACTAAATACATATAAACTCTACATTGAAAAATAACAATTACTTGAGGTTCACTTTTAGCCATTTTCCAAGGAAATCAATAAAGGTAAATGACAGTTTTCAAGCATTTTCAGTTATATTATATGGTTAATATGTACGTTGACTAGCTCATCAGAGCCACAAAATACACCACTAATGATGAACCAATATATTTTGAACCACAATTCTCACTGGGTCTTTTCTGAAGCAGGACAGAACTGTTTTTAAAAAAATAGACTGATTTGTTTCTCCTGGGGTATATTGAAATTATCATTCACTCATCTGCTGCTTCTTTCTCAGCATGAAACACCTCCTTCCAGCACTTTTTCTTTTATCACCCCTTTGATCTCTCCCCTCACCCTTTGCAACACCTTTCCTGGAGTCACAGAATCATAGAATGGTTTGGGTTGGAAGGGACCTTTAAAGTCATGCTCTAAATAAGCCTGATCACATGAAAGAAAAGAATGTGTAAAGTGAGACTGTTGAAAGGACCAAGAAGAAGAATCGTAGTTCTGGAACTGATTCACTCCAACTATCAATTTTTAGTCTGTAGCTCTCCTCTGCCAGATCCAATCTGATTGCCTTTCAGAGTCTCTCTAACAGATTTTGTGGAAGAGTACTGGTTAACAAAAAGGGTTATAAAAACCACGCACAGCAAGTCTGATGTGGCTGAAAGTCAACATGACTAGTTATGAATTCTTTACTAGCTGTTTATTATTTTTCTTGGTTTACAGCAGCAATCTCTACAAAAGCCAGGTATGCAAAGAAAAATTCTATTAAAACTAGCTAAGGAAACCAAGTAAAAGACTGCTGGAACAGGCTAAGAGTTTAAGTTAGAAAGGTGCCATATAAATCTAATTTCTAAATTCAAATAAATACTAATCTGCTTTTAAGCACCAAAACTCTCCAGTAGGGTTTTTTTTTTGTGTGGTGTGTTTGTGTTAAACTTTCAACTCATACGGTAAACAGAGCAGTGAGAAAGGCAATATTGAAGAGGGTTGAGAAGTTAGGCTATATCAAATGACTAAGAAATTTTTGCAGAGAAATCCAGTGTATCATTAAAAAAGAAAAAAGCAAGCTTGTATTTTAAATGAAGTATAACAAGATAAATAAAACTTACATTGTGGTTCCTCTACATCCATATACTGCATTTCTTCATTGAATTCAACCAGTCCAGGTTTTCCATTTCTCTCCACTTCAATATTATGAGCTGGAGATAAAGGAAATGTAATCTGTCTATCTACTGCTGCTTCTGGAAATAAAAATATTAGCAAGATTTCATAAGCATTGCTTAAGGCTCACAGAAAAAAGAAGCAGTATTTTTCATAGCAAATTTATCAGCTTTCTGCCCAAAACACTATTTCTAATATAAGAACCACAAATATACAAAAGCATGTTTTTCATAATAGGATTGCAATTGAAGTTGCAGCAAATAGTTAAGAAAATATTTCTTTGAATGACCTGTAAACAGCCTGCTTTGCTTTAACACTGCCCAGTTTATTTTCTCCTAATAATCAACTGCAGATTACTCCTAAGTAAATAAGATTCTGGTATTGAAATTTTGGTAATTTTAACTGAAAATAACTGGATTGCTCCTGCTGAACATCAGACATTATTTTGATAATATTTAAGTACAGCTCTTTTTTCAATTAAAAGGTTCTCATGAATCACAGATGAAGAGGACATGCAAGCAAATGAACAAGAAGCATATACAGTGAATTAACTGCCAGATCACAAACATTAGTTCCAAACAGGAAGAATTATGCCTCTGACCTTATTACACACTGACCGTTATTACACACTACTTATTCAACTGGTTCCAGAGCTCCTGTCATACAAAAAATGACTGAATAAACTCTCCCCTACACATCTTCCTTAGGTCTCATTATTTTAACATTTCAGTTCCTTTCTCCCCCTATGAAAGGGGAGAAGGGAAGGGTGGTGGGGGCAGTTAACCGAATTTCAGTCTTAAGATTTTATACATTTTCAAGAGCCACCAAACAATCCTGAATATTACTTCTCCCTGGGATTGGAACATTTTGATTAATACCCAGCACATATATAAATTACCTAGGTTTGTCTTCCCTTATAATGAAATCATTAGTGCCCTATTACTTCATTCAATAGTGTATAGAAAAAAGGCAAATGTCATTAAGGTCCTTTTCTAAAACCCAAGACATTGAAAAAGGGTAGGAAACAACTGCAATGCAATAATAACACTTGAGAGGATGTTGACTAGTTGAGGCTCCCCAATGCTACTGAATCAAAAAGAAGAAAAGACCTTGCGCCAAGGTTGGCTCGCAGGTGCTCTCACATCCCCCAGCCCTTTCCAGACTGCCTGCGTATACCCTAGCCCTCCACTCAATGCTTTTTCCACCTTATCCATACCAGAAAAAAGCAAATTCCGCTACATTGCACGTAAGGAAGTGAAATGCCACTTTCTGGAAGAGCTCTGTCATGTTTTATGATCAGTATGCTCTAGTGTAAAGCATCTACAGAAAGCTGTGGCAATCTATTTCACAGCCAAATCAAATGCCTTCAAAAAATTACCAACTTATGGAACTGTTTGCTCAGAAATATTTAAAACGAAGCATTAGGAAAAAAGTTTAGCTTTTCTTCTACTGTTTTGTTTCACAGGTCAAGATTTTCAATTAATGCTGACATCCAGATCTGCAAATGGACTGAATTCTAAAATTCAAAGCATGTTCCATTCAGACGAGCAACATGGACCATCTGTCCTATTTTTTGCTTTGATAGAACAAATTTCTGCTGCATGTTAAAATTTAGGTTTTACTTCAAGCATTAAACAAAAGAAGAACCTGCAAGAACACCTGTCGACTGCTGTCCTACAGTCACAGCTAGCACTTCTGTTAAAACTCTTAAACCACCTTGTATCTTAGAAGAATATGTTTTTCTCCAAGAATATTACTATGCTAGAATATTTTATTTTTGGATAACCACCAGTTTACAGGATTTCTTTAAGGAGCATTTCCAGCACACTTTTTTTCTTGTTAAACACTGGGGGATTCTACAGAGTGAGAAATTGTATGAAAGCATGTCAATGATCTTTGGTATGCCTGTATTCCTTTTTAAAATTTAAAGCTCTATTTTACCCTTGTTTAAACAAGGTCCTCTTACTTAGCATTTAAAAAAATAAAAAAAGAAAAAAAAAGAAAGAGCTTTTATAATCATGCTTGCTGTTCTCCCCAACACATTTTATATCCAGCAGCCAATTTAATAATATCCAACAGCAAGATTTCCCTGAAATACCAAGTTCCTAGAAGCTTTTCAAAAAGAGGTGGCCAGATAAAGATAACTAATTAATGCCTCAATAAAACAAAGTGCTGCATGTAATACCTTCCACCCCTAGCAGACAGGGCAGCAGGACATGCAATGAACACTCTCACCACACGAAAATCCCAATGGAGGCACAAACTCTTCCACATCAAAGAAGTGACCTTTCAATTTATGCTACCCCCTCACAGGTTCCCTGAGAGCTAGTAAGATGCGGAGTCCAGCCAGGAGTCTTCCCAAGGCAAGAGCATTCATAACTTTGGTCTACCCTGTCAAAGCTGCAAGGAACAAAAGGTGAAATCATACTGCAGCTTTCACATAGCTTAGTTAATGAGCCAGATGATGAGAGAATTCCCAAGGAAGATAGCTGTCATCAAAAAAAGCCTTGCTATTTTCTCTTATGCGTCCAAGAGGCACTGGCAAATAATTTCCTTCTGTGACTTCGAATAATTTATTGAAATTTTTAAAATATAAAGAACTTAAAAGAGCACCATTTGTTTCACCAGTCAATTTCTAGGATGATTTACAATTGACAACATATTTTTTTTGAATCCTATGACTGTGAGATTCAAGCAGTACCGAATAGTAATTCCGTTCAACCTTTTGAGTTATGCACTTTTATTTGCATAAAATTCAGGATTTTGAAACTGTTTACCCAGTTTGTTTCCCCAATTTACATTCAAACATGGTAAGTGAAAACAGACCATGATGCTGAGAAATAGAATAAAATGAAAATAAGTAAAAACAAAATATTTACACAATTTCAAGCAATTCTTCTAATATACATCACAGAGAATAATGAGCTTGACAAAAGAAATAATATTCTGAAAGATATCTGAAGTTCTTTCTTACCATTGACTTTCCCTAAGCCTGGAGCTTTATTTTTCAGCAAAGTCACTTGAATCTGGGGAATGTTTGCGATGTTTGAATTCAAAACAAATTTGAAGTCCACATGTCCAACCATACAGGCTTTTGGTAGAACCAGTTCAAAGACATGCTCATCCCAGCTGTTGCTGTCAGGAAAAAAGAGGACAATGACCCAGTGTTAACAAGCAGGCAGCATTACCCAGCGTATTCTACATCTATGAACACTTTCTTTAACAAGAAGAAAAACTTATTTTGCATTAGTTGACATACACATGAATTTCTGAAGTAAAAGTCTTTCAAGCTGCAGTTAACCACATTCACTTTCTGAAGAACATGTTAAAAGCCAATTGATAAGAGAGGGGAATCAATGTTCAGATAAAAGTAGCAGTGAAAAGACTCCCTATTAACTTCATTACAGTACTGTTTCCATATTACTACAAATACCAGTTACTCATTTCGAGGAAAAAAAAAAAAAAAAAATCAAAAAAATAACTAAAAAAAGATCTACCAATCAGTGAAGCGTATGATAGTAACTACCTTGCAATCTCTTAAGTTGGCCTTCCACATTGGTAAGTGTCAAACAATGTCACTTTTCAGTGGTACAACAGCCACATCCTGGAGACTCAAAATACTAGTTTCAAATTATTTTTTTAAATACATTTGATAATTTATACAGGATAAGTGCTTCTTAGCAGGTGCACACTCAGAAGCCTGTGCTGTGCAAAATGGGTGCAGCTTTCTTTTAATGAGTCATATTTTCCTTTTGAAGCCAAGTTTGGTTTACACTGAAACTGTAAGCTTGAAATAATAAGTACTCCTCAATGATCAGTTCCAGAGTTTGATACACTAAGGTTTGCAAAAAGTAGTTCAAACCAAAGAGCAATTCAAATAAAACTAATCATGCGTCAATTGTCACATTTGTATACATTTTTAAAATAACTACACTTCCTGAACTTCTCCATTCATCAGTAAACAATCTTTTTAAATGTAGTAACTTTGATAGCCTGTGATTATTTAATTGTATAACTGAGAACACTAAGAAACTGAGTATGCTGCTATAAATACTGGTTAGATGTTTTTCTAACATCTAAATTACAAAAAGGTATTTTAAATCAAATAATATGCTACACATTGAGTATTGTGCAGAAAACCATTATAAAATAGATTAAGCATTGGTACAAATGTATTTAATGCTTTCCATTTTTTACGGTAGTATCCCTGAAGGCCATGTCTCCCTCAGGCCAGTATAATACACTTATAACAGATTCCAGGTACACACAATGAAATGGCATGCCAACTTTCCAGAACAAGCAACAAGCAACAGTGAAGAATTTTCAGCTAACCGTACAAATAACTCAGGTAAATAAAATATAATGAAAATTTATCCTACAACTCCAGGGAAAAAAGGCTCTCTTAGCAAATCTAACACTAAAAACTTAGAATCACTCATGCCTTTCCTCTGGCTTGGAGAATATGTAGCCCAGTGCGAAACAGGGAGAGGTTTGGGGGTGGTTTTTTATTTCTGAGTATTCCTATAGGTGTCATGCAAACCATGGACTGAATGAGACGTTCAAAGGAGCAAGCCTTCTGAAAGGCTAAGCAATATTCTGTTCATGCAGTTTAAGTTAAAGATCTGGTACAAAACCAGAAATTAATAATAAACCACTCTGTCTGCAGTAGGCTTTTGTAGTCTGTGTGTTGCATACAATGCATACTGCCATACAGAATTACAACTGTTATTTGTCTAGTCCAGAAATTTATTTTTGACAGAATTCAGCAGCAGATGCCCCAAAGGAAATATTAAGTATCTCTCAATAGGCATGTATGGAATAATGATCCTCCATGAAGGTCTCACATTAATCCAAGAGTGCAGAGATCTTCTTATACCTGTGGCAATGAACTTCACAATCTGATTCTGTGATGAGTGAAAAACTCCCCTTTAAACAGTTTTTTAATTTCTCATAGCTCTGTTTAAGTGCAACCTCTTTATTCATGTGTACAGATTCAAAGAAGCAAAAAAATTAATTCACTTCCTTATTATTTTATCAATATTTTAGGATACCCATCCTAAATATCACTTTTCTCTGATAATCTAATGCAAGTAATTTTAGCGACTTTTCTCACCTTTGAAACCCTTGCAAATCTATAGCATCTTTTTAAAGAAGAATACACAATCAAGACTGTTCTAAATGCAAATACACCATCATTCTCACAAGTACAAAGTATTTTCCGTAACACTTCATTCCTCTTCTAGAACACCTCATCACCTTTGATCTTCCACTACAACTGAACCTGGAGCTGCAGACCCGTTTCCAGAGTTTAAACACTGGAAAGCACATCAGCACCTAGCTCTTCCTTCTTTCACGTATGTCTGCATAAGATGAATACATAAAATATTTCCTGTATAAATCTGAGAGAAAGCCAGGAAACTCAGATGTCACTGTTTTATCAAAGCACATTTAAACTTTTTGTTTAATGTACTTTTTAAAAAAGGATTAACCCAATTTAACATTTCAGTTAAATTACCACTGAAGGGGAAATACTGATATTTAGATAATTCATAAGGTAAATCAGACTCTGCTTTTTCTGTTTTCTTTGTTACACAGCCTTTTCAAAATAACAAAGTAGGATTGAAAGAACGTGAGTGTAATATAATGTCATTCCCAAAAATACACTTACAGGACTATCCCCTTCTATCTATTTGAGAAACAAAAGAATTACCATATCAAATTGCATTACGCATCCATCTAACCCTGGAATCCTACATCTTGATAGGAGTCAGTATGAGACACTCAACGAGGAGATTAAAAGAACGTCGTATTAAGGACCAACAAAATAATCCAGAAGTGCTAACGTTGCTCACAATCTTAAGATTGTATATTCTACCCTATGAACAAAGGGACTATAATTTAATAATTTTCATCATGAGTCATTTAGCAGCTGTCAAAGATTTCCAGTACTAAACCAAAACTTTTAACTTTACCTCTTTACGTTCCTGTTTTACTTTGCAGCAGGCATAATTCTTTTCCTCTAATGAAACAATATTCATAAGCTAATCTTCCACCTATCACCTTCCAATTAACAGCTATCACCTTCACTGTTTACTTCCTTGTATCTTCATATTGGTAGCTTTTTACTTTTCAACTGTTGCTGAACACACTGGATAATCAATAGTTTTAACTGGAAGTTATTTTGCAAGGAAACACCTCCTTTCCACTTGTTACATACAGAATATTTTACTTACAGAAAGCAAAACCGCAAGATAAATAAAGGTTTTAAAGCCCATAATGCACTGCAAGTTTTTAACCGTAGCTTATGAACATTTAATTAAAGCAAGCTCAGCTCATGTTAGGTGTCAGCCCTGGAAACATGTGCAACTATTACCTTCCAGACCTGTTTTCCCACCTGGAATACTTCATTATCACATGCTAGCTTTCACTTATTTATACGACAAGCTTTTTCTCCCCCACATATGATCTCTAGCTCCCCTTGCATCCTCTGGCTATTTCATTATTTCCACTGTATGGGCATTTAGATTCTACATTACTATCCAAATCTTATACATAAGTGGGACAGATGTGTGACAGCCTGACCCAAAACATCTTGTTGTGCCTTATTTATTAGTTCCTTAATAAAACACACAAAAACTTATATCTATATTTTGTTTCTTCAAGCATTTTTCAGGAGAACTATGCAAAGCTACTTCAGGTAGGTTTTAAGCAACTCTTCAAGGAGACTGCAATGCTGCTGTTCTAGTCTTTAGGATCCCAGAAGAATTCCAAGTTCTCATGTCATGTGTAAAAAACTAAGAAGTACTACACATACCATGCTGATGCAGTTCATTTCAATGAAAATATTGCCTAAATTTTAGCACAGCTAGGGCTCTATATTGGCTTAAGTAAATGTCTTGTGTATAAAGATTTGACATGAACAGACATTCTATCTTCACATTTTAAAATAATTACAATACAATTTTGTTTAGGACAACTAATTAGTCATAGTGGCACCTGCAGCTTGCATTTTCAGATTAAAAAAAGTACTAGGAATGTATGTATGCATGCATAAGAAGGGTGAATCAGATTTTTACAGAAACAAGCAAGAATATCTGTAATTCCGGCAAATGTGCTTGTCTAATTATATAATGAAATGGCAACATTTGGCAAACAAAAATACACAAATTCAAAACTTGACTTTTCAATTTGTTTCAAGGTCCGCTATAATAATGCTGGCAATCTCAAAGAGACCTGTAACGCAAACTACCAAATAGGGATGATTATCTTTGAAAGTACACATTCTTAAACTTGCACGCTATTTAAAAACAATGAAATTGCATTAAATTTGTGATTATACCAGCTATACGAACTAGTTAAGCAATACACACATGATTCTTTCTGCACCATTACCCTACCTACCTGTCTGTCTGTAGCTTCCAAGTTCGAGTATGCTGAGCTGCATCCCCATGGTGCTGCTGGTGCAAATGCTGAGGATGCCGTCTTTGCTGCTGCTCTTGCTGGACTTCTACCCAACAGGGAGGGACAGTGGCTGAAAACCGTGGCGTCAAGGTCTCAAAACGGGTCAGTTCCACCAGGGATGTTAGTGTTTCAAGGGAAAATGGCTGGTCCACCAAAAGATCAACTCCTGAATAATTAGAGAACATACATTAATTATTACATAGCTATTATTTCCAGAACATCCTATAAACAGTTTGAAATATATCCAAACTGCTATAGGTAAAATTAACATGAAGTTTCAAAAACAAAAAACGAAAAACAAAAAAACAAAACAAAAGCCAAACAAAAAACCCCCAAACAAACAAAAAAACACCACCACCAAAAAACAAACACAAGCAACCAAGCAACCCTAGCCTTGAAGCCAGTGTCCTATGAAGGCAACTCAACAAATTTTCTAAGTTCTGAGAGCTCTGAGCATGCTGCCTGGGATTCAGCCAGAAGCATCAGGAAAAAGTAATTAGCCAGCTATACTTTGATGATGTAAAGCTGATTAAAACATTTTTTTAATATCTCTATTGACTCAGATTAAAAAAAACATGAAAGTTTTCTATTTCATGAAAACAGACATATGGAATTACTATGCAATTGTAACATTTTTATCACTATTTAAAACATTACTTTGGAACATGCTTATCAATATAGAGTTGTTTTATGGTGGATTACTAGAATGTTTTGGAAGGCTCCCAATTTAGCTTAAAAGAAGGGTAAGTGAAAAACAAACATGCTTTATGTAATGCATTTAAAAGACACTGGGCCTAGACAAGTATTTTGTCTTCTTGTCTTCATATTCAAGTCTTGTCCTGAGGAAACACGGTTATTAATTGAGTAAGTACTGAAAATTAAAATATCCCAGGGAGGCAAACACCTAAAGAAACATTACAAAGGAACTTCAAAAATAATCAGGTTTCCTCAGACAAAAAAAAATTGAAAACTTGAGGGAAAATAAGATATGCACAATGTAAATTTTCTTACATTTAAAGCATTTTCTCTTAAAAATGCATTTTGGAGAAAATCTTTTACCTGTAAAGAAATGATGGTTTTCAAAAGGAGAAAAATGGCTATCTGACTACTACTGTCACCACCAGGGGAAAAAAAAATAAAAATTCAATGCACCAACACAAATACCATCCCCCCAGTGAAGTCTGAACCTAAAGACTATCTTACAAAGCAAGCCAGGTTGAAAACAGAATAGTAACAAGATTACATCCTCCAGCTTGAGAGTAGAAGGGCACATGCAAGTCTTCACAAAAAGTAGAGAAGCTCAAGATGAGGCACCCAGAGTCAGGCAAAAAATTCACTCTCACTGACACAACTATGATTTCTACTTTTCAATCTAGGAGGCAGGAAAATGCTGAAGAGATTAGAAATTAGAAATGCTTTAGAAATTTAATTTCAATAATACAACAAACACCTTCATTTTTTTTACTGCCAAATGTGAACCTCATTAGCTAGATGACACTGCAATGAGAAGTGAGATCATAGCTCAAACTGTGCAACAATTCTACCTTTGAGTAGACTGGATTTTTTCTGCTTCATTCTCCCTCCCCCTCCAACAGAAACAATTACAAATTCAGAGTATTCAGAGCAACCACAGGTAATGTGGTATCAACCCCTACAATTGAAAAATGAAGGACTTAACTTTCCAGTGCAGTCAAGTATACTTGGCTTCTTTCGCAAAATTACATGGTTTTTGTTATATTGTAATAGTGAGTTATGACCAGCTGAAGTTCTAATAGCAAACTTGAAAAACGGTTTTAAACTGGTCAGGAAAACTAATACTCTTTTTCAATTCAGTTCTAAAAAAAAGCATTATTTTAGATCACTTCACCACAAAAAAACCTCTGCTCTTTAAAAGGAAATAATAATTTTAACCTAATTTACAACTCGCTACAGTTAACATATTTTCTTCTAAAACAATACAATTTAAAATGTATCCAAGTTGTAAATGCAGGCTAGAAAATAAAATTTAAGAAATGCATTCCAGTTTGCCAACAACAGAGAAAAATAAACACACGAACAAACGACACAATATATATGAACAATGTATGGACAAAAGCTTGTGCTTATTGCTGTGGTTTCTATCCTGACTACAGCATCTTTTAGCTACAGTTTCAGAGAACACCAAAATTATTTCATAAAAACACCCTGCTGCTGCCTGCCATCAGCTGTGAACGAGATATATAGATCAAGACTTTATGCTCAGCCAGATCCCCCTAGAAGTTCATTTCCCCAAACAGAAAGCCTTCTGTTGAGCCATGTCTCTGTCTGAAAAACATGCTAAGACAAAAGTGGAAGAAAATGTTTTTTCTGCTGTTTAGCACTTTGATTAAAAGAGAAGCAACACTGATGTTATAAATGTTGGGGGCAATGTCTGATCATGATCCATACACATGCTGACAGCTTCATTACTTAGAAAACGTTTGCACAGTCCTAGCAATTATTCACACATTATATGCTAAGAATCCAGTACTATTGACTTTAGTCTCCTTAACCCAGATAGTTCAGACTAAGAGCTCTACAACAACCATTTGATTTCAACTCTTCCCCCCAAACCCCTCATTTCAGCACTGGCTTCCTATGACTGTTAAGCTTCTCTCACAGCTTTTAGTGGCTCAGTTTGATGCCGCAGCAGAAAAGTACTCAATTTATCCGATCATTACTGTGTATCCAACAACTCTCTGGAAAGCACTACAGACCAAGATCAAGCAATACTACACTCTCTGGACTATATGACTACTTAAAGGATGGCCTGCAGCTTGTGGACAATCTACAGACACAGCTACTCTGAAGTCCATACATAACTAAATCCCTTTCTTGTTCCAGTGAGCCATATTCAAGCCTATACTGAAGGCTGGGTGGGGAGGCGAACAAGAAAAACAGCAACAAAAAAAAATTACCCATCACAGTACTGGCAGAATTTAAACAGTAATGATCATCAATTTCATTCATCAGGTTAGTCAAAGTTAGCATTTGATTGGAAGTCACTTAAATCTGCTGATAAGCTGCTGTACAGGGAATGCATCTATTGAAGCACATCTATGTCCTGAATATTCATATTCTCTTTATTGCTTTATTTGCCATTAGCAAAAGAAGAAAGCTGCAGAAGAAAGCCACAGACTTCTTTCCCTCACATATGTACAATGGTTTATTACCTAGCGGTTTTGAACTTCAGGAATGGCTCCTTTGGTAAAAAAGAGGAGGAGCAGGAAAAATTCAGTCCTCAAAGCAGAGAAGACAACAGCAACTGTTGTACTGCTGCTTACAGATAATCTTATGACAAAAAGCATCTTTTCCTTCCCTCTTTTGATTGCCTCTTGGGGAGTAAAATCAGGGGTTGTACAAACACAGCACAACACAACTTAAAGTGTTACAAGGTTGGCAGGGGTTTGGGGAGAAAGACAGCAAGTAGCCTGTTGACAACAAAGATGCCATGATCCAAAATGGTCTCCGTACTGCCACTCAGACCCCTCCCAGCTTTTTTTTGTCCCCTGAAGCTGCAGGCAAAGACACTCCCCACCACACACATGCACACACAAAATTAACATCAGTTCTCTGAAAAAGCCATAGCTACATGAATGGTTTATTTCCATTTTATCATTGCTTTATCTTCATGCTTTATATTGTTTATTCTTGTATTTTATATTCTAGGTCATCTGTTCCCAGTATGTCCCTATTTCTGTCCCAACAGACATGATCAAAACTTCCAAACTCCAACCCAACTAAAATAATTATGCTTTGTGTCCCTATCTTCAACAATTGCAGGTAAAACCTCAGCATGACTCAAATCTTTCTCAGGCTTAACCAGCAAAATTAGATTTGTTGTTAAGTTTTAGTAGCAAGTTATCTGCACTAAAGCATTTTTGACAAGGGCCGAGAAAAGATTGAGAGGCCCACACAGGAGCTCCCATAACCTGCATGCTCACTGTTCTCCCTTACAGGCAGGAGGAGCGCCTCACATTTTCCCCCTTCTACCAACAACAATGCTCTCATCCAACTCCTTATTTTACTTAAGTGGGCCAGGATACTACAAAAGGCAGCAGACTGGTGGCAGGACTGATAATTGACAGCAGAATTTGAGCATAGCTCAAGGCGGACAAACTGCTAAAAACAAAAATCCAAGAGTTCACATTATAAGCTTATCAACAGTAACTGCACTGCTTGAAGTATAGAGAGCATCAGTTTCGCTATGTGCAACAATATCTGTTGAATACATGTTTTGTACAGTTTTCATAAGCAGAGTTGTACAGCTTCTGCACGAAACTTTAAAGCAATTTTACATCATGAACATATGATTTTAATTCCAAATATTTAAACTATGAGGGAAGCTCAGTGCATGCACAATTACCCGTTTTTCCTCTGTCTGCCACACTTAAAATAACATGCAGAGATTGGAAAAACAATCAGTTATACAAAAGGGAATTTTTTTTTAAATCAGGAACTGCTAAAATGTTATGGTTGTACATAACCAGTGATAGACATACAGCAACTACAGAACTCCAACTTCGAGCAGCAAAAAAAGTATAAAGCAGCATGCTATTAAATAAATCAGTATCATCTTAATATGCAAGTTCCAAAAATTACAAAAGCATTTTTTCTTACGATACATTTAAACATGTGCAATTTACCTGTAATGCCTGGGCTAGAAGGGTTAGATAAGGGCTTGGTGCCTTCTGATGACTGTTCTACGCTTTTGGAAAGGGATCCATCTACGAGTATATCAGCTTCATCTATGTCATCGCAGGTCCCTCCAATCTGAAGGAAATGAAGTTCTCCACCTAAAATCATCATGGACAACAAAATATGAAAGTTTAGAAAGGCATACAGCTAAATTCAACTCACAAGACAGGCTTGTAGTTGAAGAGCTATGCAATTACGGCAGTAATCATGCAGGATCTGAAACCAGTAAGATTATACAGGAATACTCATTTCGCTTTACTACTACAAATTTTTTCAAGGTAAATGCAAAACAGAACTACAAAATCACTGACTCCAGTTGTGAATGGCATCAAAGGAAAAAAAAAATATTAGGGGGTAGCGGGGCTGAAAGGAAATTAGCTAAGGGAACCTCAATAGAAACCCAAAATCATAACCATTATGACACTTTCCATAATCCAAATCATGCTTTTAAACAGAAAATATTACAACATGTCAACTGAAAGCCTACACGACCTCATTTGTACAGGTTGCATAAATTTCCTTTTAAAGTTCAGTATTTGAGAATTAAAAAAATCACTTCCCCACTGAACTCTCCTAAGGGATTCTTCACATTATTTCATGAAACCTGGAATTACAACACTGATCAGGTCAACAGTCAAAAAAGCAGGTCCAAAATTTTCAATAGACACAATGTTTTGATGGAAGCTTGAAATCATTCAAGAGAGTTGCCCATTATACACCACTGCAGATATACATAGATGAATTCCGTCATTTACAGAGAAGTCACCAAGAAGGACTGCTCAATTTTACATAAGGCTGGGGGAAGAGGAAGGGCTGTTAACAGTTTCAGAAGTTACAAAAATCCTGATCAGTAGGATTTAAATAGAAAGGAAAATGCTAGGGTAGGCCTTCCGTAGTTTTTCTGAAAATTGATTACAGACTGTCCTTCAGCATCTGACAAATGTTATGACAAACTTTGTTATGCAAATTATCCAGGTAGTCTGAAACAAACAAACTTGAGATAATATACATAACAAAAACCCAAGATAAAAGCATAATCAGCAGGTACATGTTCGGCACTGTGAGGGGAGCGAAACAGAGAGCAATAGAGAGGCACAGCAAGGCAGACAGCAAGTGTGAGAGGCACAGAGAGAAGATGCATGAAAGGCACAGAGAGAGCTGGTACAGGTGTTCTTTCTGGATCTCAATAAGAAAGGCGTGACAACAAATGACTTAATGAAACAGCTGTTTTAACAAGAGAGAATAAAAAGAGGAAAATAATAGCTCAAATGACCAAAAAGGAAAACCCACCTGGGGTCTCGGTGATGCGCACGGAAGCAGGGCTCCCAGTATCTGAAGGGATGTGAGATTTTCTCACTGTCTATATTTCTCTTTTTATTCTGTCTTATTAAAACAGCTATTTCATTAAGCCATTAAGCCATTTGTTGGTGGGGCCTTTCTCACTGACATCCAGTAAGAAGCCTGTACCACCCCTCTCTCAGCCCCAACCCACCCACTCCCGGTGCAGAACAGTACATCCCAAGTAGATCCCATGAGTGAAGGGGAAAAAAAATAGTTCTAGCAAATAACACTCACAATGAGTTTCCTTGAAATTAAACAGCTCACAAATGAGCAATTTTCCACAAACAAAGATAATTAGGAACACATTAGAACACACAAACCTTGACAGCTTCATGTGGTAATAAGCCAAACCTCAGTTTGTTTCCCATTCTGTTTACTGCTCAAAAGATCAATGATCAGAATGATCTAACGATCAAAACCAGATAATCTCCTGCCCTGGAAATAAGTACATCCTCATGCAACGGAAGTTCAATATACTGACTTGCACCATCTGCCAGTTTTACGGCTCACAGCAGGAGAAACGCTGAAGAACTTCAGGAAGTTGTGGGGTTTTCTAAGGCAAAGTTATGCCAAGGTCTCACTTATTCTGTAGACGGTTGGGTAGAGTTTGGTGTTAAAGAAACAAAACCTTGGTTCTCAAACAAAGTTTCTGTCACTAATTAACAGCAGCAAAACACATCCTTACGATTTTATCCATACTACAAGAAGAAGAGAGTCACAATCCCTGCATTCCTGAAAGACTCCAGCAGTCTTCCAAAAAAAATTCTGTGCTAAACTTGAGATATCTCACTTCCTCATACTTGTTTTTAAAAAGCTTCTGTAAAGAAGTTTATCATGAACTTCAGTTATACAGTATTAGCCTATAAAATTATTAGTGCTTATGCACACTTTCCAAAACCCTGCAGGTGGCTTTGCTTCTGTATCACAAAGGAGGCATTTGCTCTCATACAACATCCAAAGACAACCTTTCTGATGATGCATGCTTAATTACTTCATTTCAAAGATACCACAGTTGCTACAGTCAGGTGCCAGGAAAAAAAAAAAATCTGTGCAAAAGTCAATACTATATTTTTTTTTTCCCTTTTTTTTTTTTTTTTTTGGCATTACTTCTGGCTCATGGTATGCACTACTAGGCTGAAACAGTGACTCATCTGGTGCTTTCTCATTCTAGCCAGGTAGCAAACATCATAAGCAGTAGTTTATCTGAAGACTTCTCTGCTTGTATCACTTTGACAGAGGCGATAAATGCTTCTGTTGCACTACCAAGAAGATATGAAAGCTGACACTGACTTACTCAGTGAACACACGGGAGAATAATTGGAAACCAGCAGCATTATACTTCCTGAAAATAACAGGTAACACATTCAAAACATCGTTAATTTAATTCTGAATTGTATTTAAAATCTGTAATTTGCTTGGACTCAAGAACCTGGTGGGTTATACAAACAGAACATAAGAATCATAAATACAACCAAATAAATCCCAAGCTTCCTTCTTGCAAAACAGTTTTTGGTTCCAGGAAAGGAGCATTGGCACAAGTTAGAGAACATGTCAGAGACTAAGCTACTGCAGTCAAAGCCAATCTGGTGAAGTTTTCCGTATCCTGAACATATCCTGCACTCTGGCAGGAGTCTGGAAGAGTGACACAATTGTCAATAGCAAATCACAACACAAGGACATAGTCGAACGATACCCAAATAGTTAAAGGAATTAAGAAAACAAAGCCATACCACAGGAAACTATCCACTAAACAACTTACAGTCCTCCTTGTCTCACCACTGGGCTGTACAGAAAGGGTTAGCTCTAAACATACTAGTTCAGAACACTTGAAAAGTGTCCTCAAGAAAGCTTCCCCAAAACCTCACTCCAACAGAATTTACACTGTTCTTGGAGATTTCAGCTGTAAAATTCCATCCCAGCTTATGAAAAAATAGAATGCAATTGAATAGGGACAAGTGAAAGTTACTATGCCTAGCAAGAAATAATTAAATGCGCTATTATGGGATGAAAAAAAAATCAGCTAGCCAGCAGTTCTGTAAAAGAGGCTCTTGTGGGTCAGAAGATAAACCTGATTAAATTTCCTGCTCAAAAGTGCAAACATCCTATATGTATATGCACACACGGTATGTACAAACTGCAGAGCTGCTAAAGAATTCTTCTGTTCCATTCAAAGACATCTGTACGATTACTGGGCCTAGTTTTGGGTATGACATCAAGAAGCATGTGGACTGACTTGAGCAGATCCTTTGGGAGGGGAAAGTAAGGGGTTTTTTTCTTTCTAAGTCCCTGAGGAAAGTTTAAAAGGATTGGATAAATTCAGCTTAAGAAAATAAATGGTTGGAGGAGGACAGTACCTAAATTAACTGTCTTCCCCTCCTTTTTTGAAGCAATGTCTTTGTCATCTTCATAAAGGACAGTAGCGACTCCAATCAGCAAAGATGATACAGGCTAAACACTAGAAAAAAAACCAAATCATCATCAAGGACAGCACGCAGTAGAAGAAATTTTGTGAGTAGGCTGTTAAATCTCCATGTTGAAGATCTTTGAAAACAGGCTGATCAGTACTCTACTTCTGAATGGGTAAGTGTAATTGATCCTTACTTGAAGTGATCTCTTAGCATCACTTCCAACACTAATTCTGATGTGGAAAAAACTCGACCTCTCCCCAATTCCATTAGACCCCATTGCCTATGAAGTTAGAAAACTGAAAACACTAAATTGATTCCTGAACTTCAAATACACCAGTATGCAAGGCTGTCAAAGCCTAATGACATGGAAGACATGGAAGAGACAAGTGATATCCAAACAAAACCAGAAAAAGCCCTGCAGAGAGTAATTAATACACTATATACAACTCAGGAGCAAGAAAACTGTTATAATTGAAAGGGACAAGACTTGGGGGAATTAATTCTCAAATGTATGCAAGTACCATCCAGTTCTGCCAGGCTTGCAACAAGAAATATTAGCATAGACAACTCACTTTTGACATATGAAACTCCAGTCTGAAAAAACACACTTTCTCCAACAAAGGGGAGTGACTAGATAAACTCTTATTATAATGTAATACTGCAGGCAAGAATTTAGGAGAATTATGTACATAGAAAAGAACATTAAAAAAAGAATAATCACAAAACAGACACCTAAAGAAAAAAGTGCTTATAAATGAAAGTGTAAAACAATCAGTAAGATACAAATGTACATTACGGGTTACATTCAGTGTTCGTGGTCTTCTTTTACAGCTTCCAACTCTGACTAATTCAGAAATAGACAATATCCAAAAGAACTGATCCAGTGTGATCTAGGAATCACCATGTGCGAGAAGCTGATTATGGAACTTCCATTAGAGCTGGGTCTTTTTGTCTGTCAGCTCTGAAGCAATATAGGCAGAAAAGAAAACTGCTAAAACGAAAAAGCACTGGAGTTCTTTCTTATGATGAAAACAAGTAGAAAAACTACTTCTTTTCCCCTGCTTTTCCCCAAACTACTTCCAAATAATAACTAAACCAAATGAATTTAGGGAACTACTGAAGAACCACTTCCAAATGGACTTTCTGTTGAGCAATTTTTTGCTAGATGTAACGCAAAGACAAATACTAACATTTTCAACAGGACTCAGCAGGAAAATGATTTACTGTAAAACCTTCATTCAACACAGACATTCAGAAACTAGATTTGTGAAAGAATTAGATTGCAAGTTTCAGGTGAGCACAATCCAGGAATGCTTCTCTCACTAGAAGGAACTCAAGCACTCAAACAGATCATACAGATTTTAACACCTACTCAATCAGTCAGTCTGGCAGGGAAGTACCTGCTTCACCACCATGAACTTTTCCACTTCTTGTAGCATTTGCTTGAAATGCCACCTCACTTTCCTACTCTATAATAGTTCTTCAGAGAGAGCTTCAGACACTGAAGTTCATAACTTGACAAGGGAGAAGAGCAGCAGCAGCGAAAGGCAGAAAATTGACAATTCTTAATGATCTTTTTAAAAATACTCACAGAAACACAAGTACGCACAATTTTCAAAACTGCCAAAACAAAATAGAAGCAGAGATTTGCACCTTTATGTTAGATAAAACAGGAACATTTCAGATATTTCCAGCTCATTCCATATTCTAAAGTAAAGGTCAACAAAATGGCCTGAATAGCAAACACAGCTACGCAGCTAAACTAAGGAAACAATTCAAAACAAATCCAACAAAAGAAAAAAGTAGAATGTATACTGTGGACAATTTTCTTAAGTATTTTTTGGTAGGACTGCAAGTTAAAAAAAGAAATATAACTAGATGAAAACTAAGATATAAAGAAGGCGGTGACAACTGTAGCTCTGGAAATTTATGGACCCAATACAAACTGTATCTGATCCTCTTAAACACCAGATAAGAGGCTTCAAATATCATCAGAAGACCACCCTACAGCTGTAACCCTATTCAAAAACAATACCTGTCAGCCTACTACATCATTTTATAATAAAGAATTTACTTTTTTTGGATGCTACAAAAGCAGAACTTAAGCTGTTTTATATTAATAACACAAGACAAAACATTTAAAACCCCCATATGATAACACACAAAGCACTACTAATAGGGATATTAACTATAGTCTACCTTGGCCAAGGGGAAGAGAAGAAAGCAAAATAGAAGAAGACTAAAGTCCACTATGTTTGCTTAACAGAACTGGAACCAAGAATACACTTGCACACTTCCTCCCAGAGGTCAACTGCAGGTAATCCTTGCACAAACAGAGAAGCACCTGAAGCTGACACCAAGAGGTAACATTTTGAAGCGGGATAAGAATAATTATTCCCAGCTCACAAAGATGGATGATGTCAAATGCAGGTCTAAAACATCTTTACATAAAACCACTCAAAACCTGAAAGACCCATTCACACAGAGGTTTCTTTTCAGTTATATCTTAAATATAGCTATGGGAAACATTATATGATCTACCAATGAAAATAATATGTCAACAAGCAGGAGCAGCAGAAAAAAAAAAAGGCTATTCTACATCCAAAACTTTCAGACATTAAAGTACCTCTTTGCCTACTCCCACCATTCAAGCAAGTAAACAAGAAAGAATATACTGCTCAGCTTATATTCTTGAATAGTTTTCCAACAACATGCAAGCATTTCCAGTGCGTATAGGTTCCAAATCTTCTACTTAACATTTTCACTTATGTCTCTGCACTACAAGCTACTTGCTAGAAGGATTAATGTTGAATACATCAGTGAATATAGCTACTCTACTTTCAACACATATCTTCCTAACACTGTCAGACTGCAGGCACCATCCGATACGTGGCAGTAAATACAGAGGAGCAAAGACCTCAAAGTGATTTTGGAAGAAGCCTAACAAAACTGCATTTAAGAAAAAATAATAATAATAATTAAAAAATAAATCTTCAGCCACCTAGCAGATAAGCAAGCAATTTTATCCACTTACAACAAAAAGATTAAAGGATGATTATGATTCAACACAACAAAAATTATGCAAAACCTATTCCTTACAAGTTATTCAAATGTACAGTAAGACATAGGATAAAAAAGTTGTATCAATAGTTGAGCTTTTTGATTTGTTTTTTCTTTCAGTATTCCTCAGTTTTATGCAGTACAGTTAGTTATAAATATTTAAGATCAAGTAATTCTTTACAAAGCTTCATATTTTGGCACAAACATTAGGACTCTGAGGCTTCAGAGATATCTAGTATCAGACCCTGAAATCCAGACTTCTAATGGACATTGGTCCCTAAATATTTATGATGGCTTTGGACTTAATTTCTCAAAAGTGAGAAAAATTATACCAGGAGAAGTAACTGAAAAGTTAAAAAAGGAATAGAAATTGAAAGCTTCTGAAGACATTCAAACAATGAAAACAATGAATTCTGAAGTTCATTCTAATTTGGTTGCAGAGCAGAAAAATCAAGTTCCAAACAGAGGTGCAGTGGGTGCAAATGAAAGATAAGAATAATCAATGAATAAAAAAAAATAAACTAAGAGTTATCCAAGTACTATATTCAAAAGAGGAAACCTGAGGGCAGAGGGATACCTGTGGCATATAGGACTACAGAAGAAAAAAACCAAAATCTCAGTCATCTTAAAGGCACGAAGAACAAAGGAAGTCAAGCAAAGCTATTTATAAATTACTATATGGATATTATAACACTCTCAGGCAGGAAAAAATACAGAGATATTTACTGAAAAAGCAGAATGATATGCTTGTCTATTATGAGGAAGATGAAGTATTCCCCAGTCAGTAACAGAGGTGGTGGTTATCTAGGCAGAAGAGACAAATACTCCTACACACACAGAGTAAATGCTCCCAACTCAACAGATGTGCATATCTTACACTCAGGGTCCCAAAACAGGTTTAGATAATACCAAATGCTACAAGAATATAATTAACATACACGCTAACACTGGATGGGAAAGTACTGTGCACAGTAACAATAAGCCCTTTAACTTTTATCATTACTCTTAAAAAACAAGACAGACAGCATAGGTATGATGTAAGAAAGAAATTAATAGTAGCACAATTCTGTAAAAAAACCTTAGCAAGGTTTGGTTTTTTTTAAATTAGATTGCAATTTGATTAGCAAAGTATAGGTAAAAATATTATGACATGGATATGATATACTAACAGTTTTCAAAGGCAATTAAACTTTCAGTTAGAGTTCCAATTTTAACTAGGAAAAAGCATGCATTATTAAATAAAGCTAAAACAGTTTAATAGACATTTCTTCAAAAGCAGTTACGAAAAGAGAACAGTTTAGTAAATATGAATGTTTCCATTGTGAATCTGCAAACATCAATACTAGTTGCTAACATGCAATTTTTCATCCATATAAAAAAGCAAATCTACAACCTCCACTGCTAAAACTCTTGGTAGGTAAGTGATAAACACAGGGCCCTTAACAGACATGAGATTTTTACAATAAGCTTGACTTTATCTGTTGGAAATAACAGGTAAATCTGATTTGAATTTAACAACAGCTCATAGAAGGACTGTGTAATCAACATGACACCATCATGAAAGGAGGAAATGCGTCAATTTAAATTCTTCTAGTAGAGATAAAGTTCAACATGATATTGGTGGGAGTTAATCTGAAGTGTGTGAACCATCCCACCAGCTCAGCTCCTCTGAGACGCTAAGCGTTCCCACCAGACCTGCATTCAAGTGCAGGAGAACTAAATGAGACATTTGTACATGGAGGAACTCAGCTGGATGACAGCTAGACCTGCTTCCACTGCCCCAATGTGACACAAGGAAGCGGGGAGGTATGTGGTGGTTTAGGGACTTCTACAAAGTAGCAGTTGCCTGGACTTGAGTTACACTCCCCTCCTACCTGCCCCTTTCCCCCAAAATGTCTTAGTGTTCGTTTTGAAACAGATTTAACAATCCTGCATGGATAGTCTGGCTCTCCTGCTCAAGAAAGTGTAATCCCAATTGCAAAAGGCAGAAGCAGAACCAGCAGCCCTATCTGAAAGAAGATACAACTGATCACTGGAATAAGGTATAAAATTGTTATCTTCTCTACCGTCTTGAATATTGCCTATTACAGACAGGAGACATTTTTCTGAAACATGGATCTAATTACATACAAGAATGACTTCTATTTTTTTGGATTTAAGAAAATCTGTGCCTCTACAAGAACAAATTTACTGGTACACTGGACATACCCAAGAGTCACTCCCATTTTAGAGATTAAAATCTACATTTAAGATGAGGAATTAACTGGAGTCCATGCTCCCTATAACAGAATTGAACTGTACATAAATTCAATGGAATTTGCCTAATACTATTTTGAAACTTAGACTCTCACATTCTATAATATAATCCAAATACAGTCAAATCAAGCATTAAAAAAAAATTTTTAAAGAAAAGTCTTACCTTTGGTGCATGCACATAATCTGTCTGTGCCCGAACAGTATATCACAGAGACAAACATATCTGGTTCCTCAGTGCCCTCTTTTCTAGGTGGCTCCACTTTGGCCAGAATTTCAAAGGTCGAAAGATCTAGTATTTTTACATATCCTCCCTGAGTAGTTATTACCAGGTGCCCAAGAGTAGAGATCTCAGATCTTCTCTCTCTCCCACTGCCATTTTTAGAAGTTAATTGTATTTCCTCTACAGGCTCCTCACAGTCATCCTCTCGATTATCCAATATATCTGGTGGGAGCAAAATCATTGAGGTAATTGTGTCTTGGGGATCTTTGATATGCTGGATTTTTACTGGTTCCTCCTCTAGAGTAACTATTCTAGTGGCATAATTCATCTTATAAAGCACTAGGTATCCACCACTAACACTTCTCTGTTCAGGTTGAATTATTAAAGGAGTTGGTACATCTGCTGGTGACTCACGTTGGATTACATCAATACTCGTGCCATTCACTACAGCAAGACTTGATTCTAGTTCCCCCTTCCTTCTATTACACAGTGCCGAGTTTAATTTATTTAAATTATTCAAGGCCTCTACTTGATTTATTGCACTCAGAGATTCGACAGGACAAGTCCGCAGTCCTACTAACAAATGAACTCCATCTGCACAAGGAGTGATTGAATCTACACACAGGTTCTCCTCCTCTGCAAACTTTGGCAGACGCAGGCACTGAACCAAAGTCCCAGGCTTGGGAACCATAGAGCTCCACTTGTCCGAGTCCGGAGAAGTTAGGTTGGCTGCAGCATCTGCAAACTGCTGAATGTAAGTCACAGGGGGATCCTGTAACAGCAACTGTTCCTGACTGTCCAGCTCCATTTCAATGATCTGTGGAACTGTAAAACCATCATCATGCATACTTTTACTCATAATATTGTTCATCTGTGAAAATAGTTTTCCTGCTTTTTCATCAGACTCCTTAATGCTGTATAGCAGCAATACAGGTAAAGTCCTCCTTACCAGAGGGGAATTCAGTTCTGAATTAGTGCAGGATTCATTGTCAGTTGAGCCCTGTTCCGAGACACTCTCACCTCGAGTCCTACTTAAGCCATCCAGTGACCTCTGAGAGTTACTGCTAACAGGAGAGGTAGCAGGTGATTTGTATGTTAATAGACCTCCAGCTAATAAACAAGGAAAGGGAATGTTGTGTTGTTCTAGATGTTTTTCCTTCATCTTTTCACTCTTACAGTTGGCCAAACAGGGATTTGCCCCAAGTTCTTCTAGATCCTTAACCGTGTCTTCCAGAACATTTGCAACAATCTCCCACTGAAGTTTTTCAGGTTGCTGAAGAATGCTGAGAGCTGTTATATCAAGGCTGACTTCCATAGTTTCTTTTTGTGATGTATGCCCTTTAAAACAAAAATGTTTAACATACTATATGTTCAAAAAAAAGGCATCATTTGCATATATTATGGACTTATCCTTATAATTAAGCAAAAAGTCACCGCTCTACAGTTTCAATATGTTAAAACATTCTGTATGTTCAAGATTTTATAGTCAAGAAACAATAAGAGGCCCAGAAACATTCCTTCCATGTAGACTAACTGTTCTCCTAATTTTATCAACAAGACTGAAAATAGGACATTAGCCTTTGTAACAAGTCTCACAGTAAACAGCATTAACTTTCTACCAATTATTCTACTTAGGCTAGACCACCATACTGAAATCCAACCAATCTAATCAACTCAATTCATGTTCTGCCATATATTATTCCCCTTCCTTCCTAGACAATCCAGTACCATCAAAAATCTGCAATTCTGCATATTCATTCTACAGTCTTAGTTGAAAAACATGTCATTTTACTCTAAAACTTGATACTTCCCACCACGTAGCAGACTACCTCAAACTATTATAAAACAAAACTCAGTAAAAACTTAAAAGAGATAGCCTGATCAAATTAAACAGTGCTGCAAGAATTAACAATGAATCAGAAGAGTTCAACTAGGTAATATAGAGATTTAAAAGACTACAAAGGACACCGTATGAACCCAGCTTAAAAGAGGTGATTTAAGCATAAATGACAGAAAACCATCTTTGCTAATGCTTTTGTTGAAAAAAATCCTTTTTACATCTCAAGTCTATTTCCTTGTGTGTATGCACATGCACATGTTCTTTTTTTCCCCACTTGCAGATCCTTACTCAAAGATGTAAACTGCATTACGGCAAATAAGCATGTGATCCTCTCTCTCATCAAAATTTAATTCAGCCTTTAAGAAAACAACACAAGAACATCATGCATAGCACTGCTATGCTTCCATATGAAATCTTTATTCAGGAAGAGAAATATACCCACAGGGAAACAACCAAGATACAGGAACTCTCTCTGGCAATCCCCTGAATTTGAAGAGTTTTGTACAGCTGTAATTTGTTCCCGTTCTAAGTAATTTCTTTTAACTTGGTTTGTGTGTTTTATTGACAGCAAGATAAGCAATGCTTGTTGTCAAATAAGACATTTATTAACCAACAAAGTAGGGTTTTTCCTTTCTCCTGTATGTAATCTCTCCACCACACAAACAGTGACTTAAATATTGGCATTGCTTTCAAGGTCAATCTTTTTTGTTTTTTCTAATACAGTGAATATAATATCTTTTGCTTTTGACAGGTTTTTTTAAAAGCCCAAGAAGAACAATTTCCCTCCTGACCTCTAAACTATTAGATGGATCAGATATAACCTACCTGTCACAGATTCCGATCTGGAATGCTCTTCACTGTCTGAATCCTCCAGTAGGTCATCACTGAAAAAAAAAAAATGCATGAATGATGCCATGGATGCTGTAGCTGCATTCTTATCTTTAATTAACTTTTTTTAAAAAATTAGTAAAAAATAAAATGTCTATTATAACCTGGCATTTCTTTTAGTCAGCACTGTACATCCATTGATGAGTTAGTCACAGACACCAACAATATAAAGATTTTTTTCCTCCAACATCAAACCAGTAGACCAGC
Source organism: Gavia stellata (assembly GCF_030936135.1). NCBI lineage: Eukaryota > Metazoa > Chordata > Aves > Gaviiformes > Gaviidae > Gavia > Gavia stellata. Next base: position 21,518,079 of record NC_082595.1, read on the forward strand.
TTTCCGTCTGCCTCATTCTACTGTTGTATTCCCAACAATTCAGACATAAATGGAATTAAAATGAAAGCCATTTCTCAGGAATATTTCCACAAAAACCAAAATCAGACAAACAAAACCTTTAAAAACTGATGACACCTTCAAAGTTCTTCAAAATAGCCTCTGAATGGTGGAGCTGCCAGACTGGTCTTCAATTCTATCAAGGCCATTTTTTAGCTAGTACAGAAAGGGTGTATGAACAGTGTGTCACTTTTAAAAATACTACCAAATGAATCGTTTTTTCATAAGAGCAGATTCTGTTCAAGATACCCCTTCAAGAGAAACAGGTCCTTCAGTAGTTCTAAGAATATATGAAGATGTTACGCATCTGGCTTTTCCAATATAAAAAACAATTTCCTATTACAGGCTCTTTACACGCAGGAAGACCTGTTGTGCCTTTGCAGCTTCAGGTATAACTACTCACAGTACCAAGTCGGATCCCCAAATTTCAACTGGATGCTTCCTCCTTACACCCAAGAAACAGATCTTTTTTGGCTCAAACCTGATCAACCTTCACTTCACAACAAGATGACAATTCAATACTTTGATTCTCATCCAGCTTCCCTTTGAGTGGAAAAGTGACAGTAAATTTCATATAGATTAAGTGAAGTGAAAGATGATTAGTTCTGAGCAGTATGATTGTACTGATCGTACCATCCTTTAACCAGCTCTTAAAATTGGCTTAATTCTTTAACTCTCAAGGAGTTTACAGCCCTAAAGCTACAGTAAAAGTCTAGACCCCAGCGGCTGTTAGGCCCCACACTCCAATGTTGCCCACGTTTCTACATACCCTCTTCTGAAAAGCAAGCTTCATATTTGCTCTGCAGTACTGTAGGAATCACACCAAGCTTAAAACCAAAGATTTACTTTCCTGTGCATGTAGCAGTAGTGTTACTTCCCGTGATGCTGAAGTTTAAGAAGAAACATTCAGAAAACTAGCCAGACTCCCCCCAAACATCTTTTGTCTTGAGTCTTCCAACAATTATTCACTCTTTTGTTTGAGTTTTGGTAATATGAGAAAGGAGTTTCCAGTAACAGACTGTAGACAGCAGAAATGAAAGAACACTGCTTTTTCTCACATGACACTTTCTAAGCACTGGCATACCCTCTAGCTTATCAAGCTTGCGACATGACTGTCTAATTGTTTAAAGTCTGTATGCATGTGTTAAAGGTACAAAATGAAAGCAATTCCTAGCACATCCACATAATTTATTTTCAGAATGACATAACCAGAAATTACGGAGAAAAGCATATTCCAGAAGTCCATGAGTAGCCTTTACTTTCAAAACCTGAAATGCATAATCCATAACTAAAATGAAAAGCTGTTTCAAAACTTATATTCCTTTCTCCTTTTTCTCTGCCACTGGAACATCAGCACAGGGCAGCAATGAGATTTGGTATCTCTCTGTTAGTGGAGTATAAAAACTGAAACAGCAGGAATAAAATGGAACTGGCTTTAAAGATAGAAATTTAGATTTTTTTTTTTTAAGTGTTGAATTGTGTACAGATACACAGTGATTAAAAAAAATTATCTCCATGAAAAACAAAAATCTTAACAATCTTATGTTTCACAAAGCATGACTTAACTATACGGCGTCTACCACTTACACAGCAGCATTTCATATTTCTAATTTTGTAGATCGGCATACCTGTCTCCTTCTAATTTTGGTATATCTGAGCAGCTAGATGAATCTTCTAGCCATGCTAGTGTTGGTCTCCTTGAGTCAACCCCTGAGCTCTGTTCTCCTGATAACATAAGTTGCTGCACAATCGCTGGATCATATGCATTGATCTCAAATTTTAAGTGGACCTGAGAAATAACAACAAAAAAAAGAAGAGGTCTTTGATTTAAATCAAGATATGCTTAATCAGTAATTAGTTAAGAAAAACTGGTTGTTTATATTGTATACCTTCATAAGTTTGGAAACATCCCATATGCAGATCTTTCCTCGTTTTGTTGCAGCAGCTAGAAAATGAGGGCAACTTCCAGATCCAAAGCAGGCTATTCTGTCAGTGCCATCTGTGCAGGGAAATTGTGCTGGACTTGTTGCCAGTGTGACTGAAAGAGGTACATTCTGAGTGTGCTCACCCTTGACAAATGGGCAGTTTGGGGAATGTCTCTCATGTTCAGACCTTTCCATATTAAAAACAAACATAGCAAACATTGATTTCTTACTGTGAAAAATATACACATCATATACAAACTCAGCCCTTGAAGTGACACTGAAACGGAACTGTGAACTGTACTGCAGTCAACCATACATGAGAGTTCTGAAGTTACTAACGCAGCTTTCCCTGCTGTTTCTTAATAGCAGACTATATTAAAGCCTTTGATCACTTAACGGATATTCATATTCAAATGGAGGAATCTACACACAGTGATCTTAATATAATAAATCCATTTTAAAAAAAAAATAATTGTTCTATAGGCAGTAGCCCATCAAGCCCTCATGAAGAAAAGCAAAGATTAAATTCTACAGACCGTACATTAGAATTCCAATGTTATATTATTGTAAGTAACCTTAGTAAGATGAAGAAATGTCCTAGCTTTAGTTCTATCCACGCTTACAAAAATCAAAATTGAAAACAGTCCTGAATGACACATTGACGAAGCAGCATGAAAAAAACCTTCTGATCTCAATATATACCTAAGGCAGAGACATGGCAAAGAGCAATTACACTACTACAAAACGTCTGGAAACTAACAAGGAAAAAGAGAAGACAAGGATGATGGAGATAATATTACAGAGGAAAGTTTCCAGCAAGTCAGGAATCTTATGTGTTATAACGATTACAAATTACCAAATAATCAAGACAAAAATTATGTTAAGAACTCTTCAAATCAATATAACGTCCTGCAATTCTGTCACTATGCACAATTTTAGATGATTCAGGAAACTAGTAATGGATCTTGCAACTTTACATAAAAGGCAAATAAGCACTGCATGGCCATTGCAATTTAAGAATTTAAAAAAAAAAAACAAAACAGTGTTCTAGTCACAATCATACAGAGGATTGAGTTTAGATCTCTGCAAAGAAATGTTGGCTGCCATCTTTGCCATGGAACAATTTGAAATGAAACAGCAAATCAGAATTAAGAAATAAACCAACTACAATTTCTTGGGTTTAGTGTTATACAGAAATTTGACATAGTACAGGGAATTATTTTGTGATTTGTCTCATTGACTCATTCTGGAAATCCATTCTTGTCAGTGACACTCCCTAAACTCAGCAGAAATCCTATTGAGATAACGTTGATCTTTGTCCTCCAAAGGTTTCTAACCTCTTTGGCACAAAAGTAAATCTAATCCAAACATCATTAAACTCACCAAGGTTCATCTGTAGGCTCCCAGCATACCAAACACACACTACAGGTAAAGCACATGGCTCTGTCATCTCCTGATGAAGCAGGCTATAAATATAAGAAGAAACACTTGGAATTTATATAGCTATGTACTATGAAATACTTTAACTGGGTGATCAAGTCCTCTCCTTCTTCTAGTGACATAGCAAAGCACCACATCAAATGTATAAAAGGCCACAGATTATGTATTATAAAGCGGCAGTTATTTCACATTTAAAAAAAAAAAAAAGGATACACCACATTACTACAGAAGAGATTCAGAACCGACATCTGTGCAAGCCACTGGATAAAAATCATATACACATAGAACAGAACCCAGCATCACTTCTAAGCCTTTTTTTTCTTTGGAAAACGTTCACAGGGTTCAAAAAATTTAGAGCCTCAACAGAATAACTGTACATCTGCATGCTTGGAAAAACATAGGTTAAACAAATATTTCGTATTATGCCTTCAATCTGCTGGAATATAAAGCATTTTATATCACTCCTCTGCAAATAATAGTTGTTACTAGCTAAAGTGACAGAGGAAAAAGGATGGAAATTTCCATTCTTTTAAAATTTAGCATTTTCATGACCACATTTCAAGTCACCAAGGTATGCTTAGGAATATGCAGAAGCAATTCTAACATATGAATTCCCTGCATTTCTCCTCCTGAACAAGCTTAAGAAATCCTCTAAAAACTTTATCCACTTGCACCTATCAGGCTTTGCAGTTGACATAATGAGGCAGACAATATTGATGTCAAATGATATACATTGCCTAGCCATTGTTATGTAAATCCATACCATAAATTATTTTTTTATAGCAGAAATAATTTCAAATAATGAAAAATGGAAATAAGCAAAAGTAGTGGAATAAAATGTTGAGGTTGTAGTTATTCATTACGCTTAATAATTTAATGTGATCTAGGACTTTTGTTTGTTACAATACAGTTTAAGTCCCACTAGGGAAGTATGGTTAGAGAACTCTGATGTCAAGCTTACTGCTTTTTTTGCTTTACTTGTAATACAAAAAGTAAGGATATTTACTCAACACTCTAACAAGGAGAAAAAGAAACTCTATGTCAACTTCAGCTTAATTATTGTTTAATTCAGATCAATTTGATACTTAAAAGTGTTTTATATGTTGACGTTCAGAACAGTATTTTCTGTGATCTGTACAAAAAAAGAAGCAATCTCAAGGCATGGGAAAGAAGTGAAACTTAAAAAAAGAAGAAAAGAGCTGAATGACAAACTTTTTCATTATGTTTTTTGCATCACTGAAGCCATTAAAAAAACAAAAAAAAACAAAAAAAAGACTTTTTCCCCTGCTCCCCAAACCTTCATGTAGGGAACAAATACTAAGAACAACTAAACCTTTTACCTGGTGATAGAACCCAGCTTGAGCCATAGGATCTGGCTGTGCCCACCTATAACCCACATGAGGCCATGAAGTGAATGTCTCTCGTCTGTTAGCTTCACTATACATCAAAGACCTAAAAAGGTGAAAAATTCTACGTTACCCAAAATTGCCACTTAGAATAAAAAAGTAAACTATTTATGAGATATTTTCAATGCTTTAGTAAGCGTTTGAAATACCACAGATAGTTATTTATAACTTATACGTAAAATTACCATTAACAATTACAGAAAAGTTACGAAGTTCTCTCACTTGGGTGCCTGAAGTACATCCTCAGCTAAAGACCAAAAGCAATACAACAACCTACAGGCCTTAAAAGCAAGATTAATAAAATAAGCTTCCAGGTAGCTTATTTGGTCTAACTGCAAAAAAGCATCAAATATCCAAAGCTACTCTGCATTTAGGGAAGATGCAGAATCTAGCCCAATAGAACTGCTAGAGAGTTGGGGTTTTTAACTACTGCAAAAATTTGGGTTTATTAGTTGAGCAGATATGAATATGCCTATTTAAAAATACTCCAAAGCAATATTTTAGGCTTAACTGAATACATGGTACAAACCCCCCAACATTCATCCCTCACTACACATATAATACTTAAAAATTATAAACTACTACATCACAAAATGCAAGCTCCCCTACAACTCAACATCTACAAAGAAAAGAAGCTCCTTTCTTTTCCATCTCCACTCAGTGCATGTCCCTTATCTAAAATAGTACATAAGAAACAACTATCAGCTTTACTTTTTCCTTGACAGAAGTTTGTTCTCCAGCATAATCCGAAGAACTAGTGCTGCTAGATCGAAAAGTATCTCACTTCTTGTCTTTGCCCCTCAGTTTCAGAAGATTTTTGCTGTCTTGTAAGAGAATGGATATATTAAACATTTCCTACCAAGGAAGTAAACTATTCTTGCAACACCCACATAAGGGCTGTCTTAACTTGACGTTATACCATCTTAAGAGACAGATCTCTGAGAGCTCTAATCAAAAATACAATATGGCGAGGTACAGGTAGGCCTGGAAGCTTGGGGAAGGGAAGTAAGAGATTAAAGCAATTTTATTAAATTATTTGAGCTGTAAGAAATTATAATACACTTGCAAAATAATATTTGTATAGAAACTTTCAAGAAGGAATTAATTTATAGACTTAGAAGAGTTATCTGTATTCTAACTAGTCTTGGCTTATGAAGGTTAAAATAATGCGTTACTCGCTTGTGTCCACATTATCACTCGGATCAGAAAGAGATGAAGCAACAGTCTAAGGTAAAATTTTCTCTGACTCGAAACACATATCAGGTGACTACAGCATATAGAAGTAGCATATATATATTCCGCAAAGGTAACAACTTCCTAAAGTTCTAAAACACAAAACATGGGCATAACTCTTTCTTGTATGAAGGAAAAGGAATTGATTTCATGATGCAGCATAGTATGTATGCGCTATCTTTGGTAGACAAATGAGTGCTCTCTTTGCCTTCAAAAGAGGCATACATACGCTCTTAAAGGTATGCAGTTTCTGAACATCTCAACATTGCAGTCTCAGTAAGGTTTCAGTACTAGTTTAAGTAAAGCCAGTAACTTAAGTAACTGGTCATACGCACCTGACTGTTCAGATAAAACTCATAATCAAATATGATGAAAAGTAAAGCCTAGGTGAACATATCACACTAATGTGTTGCAATACCACCTAGGGACCTGTATTCAGGGCTGCAAGTGTTACCTTTCTGAAAGTATATGTTGGGATTAAGAGCAAAGTGAATTCAATTTGCCTGGCATTAAAGTCAGAATCCAAACAAAACAGTCTTGTGGCACCCATAAAGGTTTCTCTAAGTCTAGTAATATGTACAATGCATTGTGCATTAAACAGTTAATTAGCGGTATGTGTAAGAGGAAGAATGTACAGAATAGGACTAATTTCTTTGGCAAATAAATCAAAGACAATTAAGAGCTTATTCTGATACAACTAAGGGGTCAAATTCATCACCTATTTTGTCTTAATATACCTGTCCACAGATCGACCAGGTCCCACGCCAAGTTCTGGTCGTGCGCTGGGTAAGAGGTAAGATAACCTATCCATCACAGAGGATGCTACAGGTAAGGCAGCAATATTTTGATTTATCTTCTTGAGTTCATTTACAATGGCACTGGCGACAGACTTCAAAACATGATGAGGAAGGTGGAACATAACCGTTGCCCACTAAATTAAGAAAAAAAAGTGCCTAGTTTATATTTTTAAAATTTTAACATCTAAACAGCAAATAGATCACGAAAGCGTCAAAAGCGAAAACAAATGCACGCCTTGCACCCTCTCTTGATTTCAAGAATAATACAAGAACAGACACACAAAAGCAACATGGACATAATGCAAGGAAAGTCAATAAATTCAGATTTTAAGCTCAGTTGTGTTTATCAGCAAGAAACTAACCTTGTTTGTTCTCTTACCAAGTTAAACTTCACACAGAGGAACTAAGGAACACATTAATACATTCCATTCTCTTCAAACAAAATCCACCACACTAAGTCAAGCATCTTGTATGCTTCAATAATGGTAGCGAAGCAAACTAGACTTGGGAATCTATGTTAAACAGTACAGAGACAAATTCTTACCTTTGCAACTTTATGATTTGCTGCTGTTTCATGTGAGGTATTTTTTAAACCATCCTTCAGTTGTGTGATGAATAAATCATATCCCTCTGTGCTAGAAACATCTACTTTTTCTATGCAAGCAGATAACAGCTGCTGAGCCTAAAATGCAGATGTGCAAGAAAAGTTAGCATCCATGTTGAATAACTACAGACAATAATTACACATGTTTCATTATTCTGGGAAATGTAATTTGTCATCTCCTACTTTATCATATATTATATCTGCATAATTCCCGTGAACGACCCACAGTTGAGGAAGCAGTTCCAAATTTCACTTTGTGGGCCAATCAATGGATAAACTTTGCCAATAGTGACAGCAATTACTACAAGTTCCCTCAAGGGCAATATTAACAAATGTTAAAACAAGTCAGTCATATAAACAATTAAAACAGAACATATATTAAAGCCAAGCAAAAAGGAGACATCTATTGCCCAATGCTTTCCCTTCAAAAGGATTCATTCAGCTTTAGGGACAAAAAGTGAGAGCAAGAACAGTCTTGACATTTTTCCGAGTAGCTTTGTATCTTAAAAACCGTAGATGATAATGAGAAAAACAACATTGCAACAAAATTAGAGATAAATTACTTACAATTCTAGTATAATAAAGCTGAAAAAGGAGGCAGAAAAAAGCCAGGCTAGTTTAGAATCTAGAAATTCTTAAAACTCAGAAATAACGCATCTAGAAAAGAACACTATAAACTTTCATTTATAGACCTTTTTTCTTCCAAGTCCCATCTGTTTCTAGCTTGTCCCTCTGTCTGCTAACTTCACATCGACAGGTAAGATTTAAAGGTATGCTTTATGTGCAAAGCACAGAGTATTCTATATCTGTTGTTAGGTGGGATAACTTCTGAAAAATGTTATATGAAATCTTCCAAGTTACAAACACAGGGAAATACTTCCCAAGGGCAGCGACCAGCCAGTCCTTTAAACAGACACAAACTGCTCCAAACAGAATGGGCCAAATGGCCACTTGGTTACATCCTTGGGGACTTCAGGGGAAGACAGACATAAATAAGGCAAATCAGTCCCCTAGCTAAGGCTGTATCTGTTTCTCAGATTTCTATAAAAAGACAATTACAATTCTTGTGGCATTTCATACTTCCCAAGTCTCTTGCAGATAACAGAACAACAGACAGATTGTGGAAGTTCATAAATTTACAGTGTTATATGGGGAAGTAAAAACAGCATAGAGGCTGTATCATAACTTGTCAATGCTGCTGATTAGAAATGCATAAAGATGCACTGCAATACCAGCAGATCAATCGTATAAAAAGACAAATTGAGTGCAAAAATTTGCAGAAAAGTTCTAGAGACTAACAAAAAATAAAGGCTTTTGCTTGGATAAAGTTTCTTGACCTTCCTATGATGAAAGAGGTGGACTGATGCATTTCTATGATACTTGCTTAATATCTACTAAAATTTTCTGAGGTCTGGGTACCTCCTCTTTAAAATTAAAAGAACTGCAGACTGATAATGTTTTTCCTCCCACCTGACTGATTTGGCCATGAACTCCCCAAATCTGTTCCTACAGAACTATAATATTGCCCAATTCTTTTTCTACAGGAAAGACCTTTACAGAGAAGTGCTCTATTTTAACCTTGAAATAAGGGTCTGTAAACTCTTTAGAACCAAAGAATCTTTAGCTAAAACTGACACAAACTTATAGTTTGTATTGAACCACGTGAGACTGCAAAGCAGTGACAGCAAAACTTACGAAAGGAAATGCTGACCTCTGCCAGTCTCTTCACACTCAGCCACACATACCAAGATTTTGCAGTTACCCACAAAGGGTGTAAAAATGACACCAGTGGCAGCAAGCCTGAGGAACCTGGAAAGCTCTCTTCAGAGACCTCTATGAAGCAACATTTTATTGCTGTTACTCCTACTCAAGACAAGTAGTTAAAAACCCCACATATAACACACATTCTTGGTTCATAATAAGCACCTATTATTCAATACTTCAAGAGCACATAAATATTTTAAATCAATGCTCAGGATACATTTTTGTTGGTGGTGCATCATTGAATATAAATTTATTTCCCACAGAGATGAGTGGGAAGTGCTCTTTTCTCAGAGTGCTTTAAAGATTCAGAATCTGGATCTTGTAGTCCAGTTCTGTTTTTTCAACTGTATGCACTATTTTAAATATTACTATCGGCAGATGCTTTATGCTTTTCCCAAACAAAGAATTAATCTTGCTTGCAATTAAAATTGTTGTACAGATTAGCTTCCTAGGTCTGTTACTTCATGACCACTACAAAGGTGAAAGCTACTTTCCTCATCACCAAGTGCCTTAGAATAAATAGAAGCAATTGTTAGCTATCTTGTATTAGGCAAAATTTGAAAATAAGAATGTACACGCTACCTCACCTAATAAATGCTATACTAGCTGAAGGTAAACCAATGCAACAAAATCCTAAGCATTACACTCTAAGCAAAAACGTATACATCAGATTCCCTTAAAGTAATACTAAATGCTTGGTTATATTGTCTCAAACCAGGAGAAATGACATTACAGCTGTGATAGTCCAAACATAAAAGGGAAGCCAGGTTTGCAGGAAAAAGTCTTTCATTAGGCCAACTGACCTAGCTAGAAAAGCTAGATTCCAGCATTAATTCTTCACATGTAGCAACATCATATTAGCTGATTTTAATTGTCTTTCTTTTCCTGAAAGCCTAAACAAAAAAAAATTCAAGGACGCCTAGCAACCCAGACTGGCTTCTAGAAGCGTGTATAGATTCCATACCTAAGCACTGACAAAGCTCTGGAAATGAGTCCTTATTTCTGGTCACTAAAAAGTTCTTTCGTCTGAAATACTGTGCTCTTAATGAGGCAAGCTCTTACTTGTTTGAGATATGGATAACTGCAAAAAGCTATTGCCCTATGATCGCTAATAACTAAGAAACTTTTCCATTACAGGCTGTTAAGATCACATTAGAAACTCGGGGTCAAACGTCTAGTTTCAGTATTTCTGACAGAATTATTTACATATTCCCCCCACCCCCCACCCCCGCTCCACATCTTACCTCCGTAACTGGCAATTCAAGCTGAACCACGTCATCTTGTTTTGAAACAGGCGTTTGCAGAGCGGTGTCTAACAGTAAGATGCCATTGAGATCTTTCCTACATCCTACTGCATAATCGTCCACAAAGATCACCTTATCCACAGCAGAAATATACTGACATTTCACTCGTCCACCTGGTTTAGCTATAAAGGGAAAGACAAAAAGCAAGATCCAATTAAAAAAACAGCTTTTATAAAAGACCTTTAGTATCTGTTCAGGAAAGTAATGTAACACTTCAGCAAAATATTTACTTCTTGTGATGATCAAAAACTAGCATTTTAGCTACTACAACTTTCACTAAACTTTTATAATTCCTAAGTTAAAAAGCAAACAACCAAAATCTATATATTCCATCAACAACTACAAACATTTTACTCCTATAAAGGAAGCCACCATTCAAGTCCTGCTCCTACCAGGAGGCCTAAACTAGTGTTTTCAAGCCTAATGTAGATGCCTGGTGTACTTGATGTTAGTTGACAACCAATAGTAAGAATTAAATTGTACAAATCAACATGAAAATTAAGACAAAATTGCTCAACTACAATTAAGGCTGATCAACACCTTTTCATCAAGCAAAACAATACTCAAACTTCTGAAAACTAAGTACAGCATATAACATGTGCCAATGCTACACGTGTTCCTTGAGACACTAAGGTAGCTTATTTCTGCTCAGCGCTGCACACGTGGTGTCAGTAACAGGGTAGAGAAGTTTGGTGGGGATGGAGGAAGACTGTCAGCAGATAAATAAGGAAAGGCTGTGGCATTGGGTATTTTCCCCAGAAATGTTTAATGATACTCAACATTATTATGTGTCTGAGGCTGGATGGATTGTAAAACTAAATGCATGTAGTATGCCATCTGTGTAGAAGGCAAATTGCTTTAATTCATGGAAAGTGTAAGCTGCTGCTACAGAAGCAGACTGTATCTATGTTATAAGTATATGGACACATCATGCAAAAGGCAAAGCTGAAGTCGCTGGATGGTCAACACAGATCTCTTCTTGTTGCACAGGAACAGGAGCTTCATTAAATTTTGCAGTAATCAAGTCCCGTCCCTCTTCTCCTCTTTCCTCAGACACTGGATTCTGTTTTTATTATGAGTAATTAAAAATCACCATTTAGGTAGCTAGCATACAGATAAAGCATCCAGATAAAGACAGCTACATAATTCTGTCTTCACACTCTGATATAGTTAAATGGAAATTAAAACTTCTCCAAATATAGGGCACATCAGTCGGGCCACATTGCATTTGTGGTATCCTCTCTCGAAAACTCAGGTCAAGAAAAGTTGTCGGCTGCCCTTCTCACCAAAATTTTGGAAACAATGACTCATATGCTCTCAAAATACAGGGCATATGCGTTTGCCTGCATGAAGTATACTGCAATTGTAATCATTGCTATTACGGTCATAAACACTTCAACAGCCCTGGAATCACTCAGTAGTTGTGAAGTCATTAGTCCTAGATCAACAAAAAAGGGTCCTCTGAAAGGCAAATCAACTAGTTTCAAACTGCATTTCTGCCAATACATTGGAGTTCCTCACACAAGACTTTACAGACAACACAGCTGCAGGCAAGGAAGTAAGTCATTCTACAGGAAAATGACAGTTTCAACAAAAATTCAAACACAAGTTTTATCATCTTTAAAAGTATTAGTTTCAACAATGTACTGAAAACTATTATGTAAATAAACTGAAAGGTATCTGATATCCTAAACTAGAAATGTCAGTAGATTCACATGGTGTTTGCAGTCTACTCACTGTGATCCAAGTGATGGATCACTACAGGACACTTTCTTTAACCCATCACTTCTCTCCTCCTGCTTCCCAGAGAAAATGGGAAAGCAGCTCACCTTTTCTGGCAGTGCCAACACCATGAACACTTTCTTCTGCACTTTCCTTATTTCCTGTCAAGCACAGGAGTATACTCATGCCCTGTGACTAGGAGTTCAGCAGCCTGTAGGAGCTCCTGCCCTTGTGGCTTTCCAAGCTAGACCATTCTTATTTTATCATTCCTGTAGTGAAGTTAGTGAAATTTCATGTCTAACCCATCAAATGGCTAACAAATATCCTCTGTGTAAGTAGTCCAAATTTTTCAAAGCCAATGAAGAATTACTAATGTGGTAGATAACATGCCTAATCAACATAATATTTCTGCTCCGTTAAGAAACAAAACAAAAAGTTGTAACTACAGAACAAGAAATATATTGCCTAACAGCTGTGATTCTCACTGTGATGGTTAATATTTTGATTGGTTACATTGACAGAAAGACTTTGGCCAAACTATCTCTAGAAAGTTATTTACAGTTGCTGGTTGTATTTTACTCAAAGCACATAAGCTAAGGAAGCTTGTTTTGGTTGTAAGTTGATGGAGCTTCAAGGAAATGATTCAATCAATATTTAGTGTTGTTCCAACACTCTGGGAAACAGGTTCTGCAACTGACTGGCTTACACTTTGAATAGCCTCTGAACTGTTGACAAGCTATTTTGCAAAATTAGGAGTTTAATTTTGAAGTTCAGAAAACACATTTCAAGATGGTTCTACTCACAAACTATATCATAGTTCACATCTGGCTGTCCATATGATTAAACCAGTAGGTTGAGAACCAGGAAACTAAAGAATTTAGAAGTCACCACTGTAGAAGAAATGACTAGAAAAGTTTAACCATCCTCAAAGCATTGGCAAAAGGGTCCTTTCTAACTCAGGATCAATGTTCTACAATGTGCCAAAGGACTCCAACTAATATCCTTTGACAAACCACTGGTGGCACTACAACATTATGTCCTGCTTTTCCAGCCTGGCTAAGTTTACTAGCACGAGGTAGTGACCTACATCTTCACAAATCACAGTTCAAAAGTTTCACATAAACTCACTAAATTACTTAAGCCGGATCACCAAAACCCAACTGTTATTCTCATATTAGCCCTAATTCCTTCAGCTGTAATTTATTTTGGGTGGTGGAAGGAGAAATAGTCATTCAAAATTTTCAACAATTTTGCTTTTAAGTCTTGGCAGAAGTGGATTGTAGCTTCCCCCAATATCTCCGCCCTATCTGTCTAGGATTAAAACTTCTCACAGAGAAGTCATTAAGCCTTTTGTCAGTTCCTATAAGGAAACCTGGCAGGCTGCTAGCATACTAAAAGCGCAAGCCCAATAGCATACTACATTATGGTATGTCATCTATAACAGCCTTAGAACTAGCAACCTGAAAACTTATAACAAAAGCAAATAAACATCAGATTGCAGAAATGAAGAATTTGAGATAAGGAACATTCCCCCTCCGCCTTCTTTGTTTTGAGATCAGCAATTTCCTGTGATCAAAATCTGACCTACAAAAAATATTACAGAAAACAAGCTTGTTTGGAAAATACATAACAGTCTAAGCAGCATCTATTGTGCCCCCTTATCTGCAGGCATTAAGATGAACCAAACTATTCAGAGAATTAGCCTTGCATTTCAAGAAGTAGAAGAATGAAAAAGCTTGTGTCCATTTCTCTGCCATAGATAGCTATAGCCTCAAAGCTTTAGAGCTTAAAAGAAAGTGGCTGTCACCTGAATATGAATGGCCACCATCATGAACAGATGTAGGTTAATGTTGATAGTAACACCTTTGATCTTTTCTAATACTGAAAAAAAGTTAATTCACCTTAAAAACTGCTAGCCAGGAATGGCAGTAAAACATATCAGAGTCAGTAATTCTCTTGACAAGAAGCTCCCAATGCACAGCATGCAAAAAAACCCAAATAGTTTCTAAATTATGGTAAACAAACACTTATGTACAGCTATAAAGTGAGAGCAGTAAACACATGCAGCATAGCACTGATTCGATAATGCTAAGATCCAAGACCAATTAAATATCTAAAGGAACATCCATAACTTCAATCTATGAATGCAACTAGGTCTTTAGATTAAGAGTTAAAGTAACATTTTTGGAGAAATAGAAATCACTTCAGTTCAGCAAAACACACACATTACGTGCACTGATACCAGTTTTTGCACTTTCCAATTTAAACTAGAATATCCAAGCAATATCTCAGTACTTATTTCAAAATACTGCAACCATGGGAAGATAAATGGATAAAGTTTCAGGAGATCAAAAGCCCTATCTATCCTATTGACTTCATATCATTAGATTTGAACATCAAGCTATTTAAAGGGAAGAGAATCCAAAATCTCAAGAGAAGGGAATGGTACAACTGCAAAAATCCTTAAAATTTACTGTTAGAATTAAAAATAAAATTTTAATTTTCCCCTTTCTATTGTGAAGTGTGGGTGTAAAGCTTCAAGTTTAGGAGATATTATCACACATGGTAATATGCTGTGTGAAATTCTTCTTCCAGAAGTCAGGTTAGCAGACAGCAAAACTATCCTTTCCATCAGAGACAAAAATGCTTCTTGCCAGAACATTGCTCAGCTACTTCTCACACATTTTTCACATGTGCCTGGGATTAAAAAAAAACCATACATATCAGTTGTCCTCATTTGTTGCAAAGCAGGTGCCTTTCCTGTTGCTACCATTTCACATTATCATAAAACCAACTGAAAAATCCAGTTAGCAAGTATAACATAGCATTATATGTTACCTAAGTAACACAAGTTTGCCAAGGCAAGTATATCAGAACACCTGCAGTTTGAGGAAGTTCTACAGTACAAATAAAAATAAAAAAACAACTGTCTTAAAATTTAACTTGCTGTCTTAACTTGATATATTTGCAGGAAACTATTTTGAACTGATACTACATAAAATCACAATTATGGATCAGTTGCAAAGGGTAACATTTTCACACAAAAAAGGACAAAAAGCAAACCACTGCAAGTCTGGTTTAAAAAGGAGAAAGTTTTCTCTAAATTGTTTTACATCAGTAGCTTCCCAAGGAAACAAAGACATGGTGGTTATGAACACTTGGGAACACAGTAAAGAGAAGATGGCTAAGGCATGGCCAAACCAGGCCATGACTGCTCATCATTACTGAATTTATCAATTATAGATTCTCTCTTATTCTTCCTCTTCTCCTGCTCACGTACATCTTCAGTGGAAACTTCAGCAGTGCAGTTTTATCTTCGAGGTCCAGGCCCAGCCCCCTATTTGCTCTAAATATCACCTCAGCAAAGCACTCTGCTGCCACCATGAAGATGCTCCACAGGTCCTTCCTTTCCAAAAACAAAAGCATTCTCAGACTTGAGGAAAGGATAGAAAGGAATCTATTGGATGAAAACAAGTTCAAGTTGCTATTTTAGATGAATGAAGTAGACAGGCTTAAACCAGCTATACACAAACAACATTTTCTCTTTTAAAGTTCACTGTATACACACACGACCATCTGCCACATCACCTGGAAGAGCAGTCTAAAATGACTGAATAAAGCAAAAATATGTTCAGAGCTGAAACAGGAAAGAAAACTAAAAAAGTTCTTCAAACAGCAAGAATGCTAAAGGAGGGAGAAACACCCAGCTTAACATCACAAAGTGCCTTCAAACTCCCTTTGCCAAAACTGGATTTAGTTAATCAAGAACAAGACTACAGTTTATCTTTTCCTTTAGCAACAGGACAGAATTGTTTCAGTATCAGTTTCATTATATGGTAACTGGTTTTAATAATCCTTCTTAGAGTAGAGTAGAAAGATGTGTTATCTGGGCCAAAGCATTGGAGACTGCCACATGAATATTAACTAGATGTGTCTGATCAAGCAGCTACTAACAGAAGGTAACATTAGCACTTAAAAGGTTTCAGAACATAAACAAAAACCCACTGAGATCAAGGCAGTTCATGTCTCACTAGCTTTCCAGGCATAGGGTCCTCTTCCACTCTACAGATTTAAACTGAGACTGACTCAGCGGGAAGACACTGGTGAGCTCTTTGCGCCCACACTTTTTACGTTGCTTCAGATCTCCGTGTATCTAACATTACTGCTGCTTGTATGCCACACAGAACACAATTGCTCACGGAGCTTTATACCATCATCCCTGAGAACAAACGATGAAAGATTTCACAAGGTATTCTACAATCCTTCCTGCAAACTCAGGTAAATTGTGAAGATCTAAGTCCCTGCAATTCTCCTGCAAACACCTCACGGAGGACAGTGTCCTCTTCAAAATTTTTCTCAAAGTGAAAACTATGATTAAAAGTTTTCAGGAAAGTTGTCTTTCAGAAATTGCAGACAGACAGTTCACACAGCATCCACCCAGAACCAGAGACAGGCAGGGAATACTTCACAGCTCAGTAACAGGAAGTTCCCATTCTTCAAGAGCAATGCCCATCGCAGCACTTCATAACACAGAACCTTTGCCAAATGAAATTTTACCAACAGTTTCTTTTTGTCACTAAAGCAGCTAGAGCATCTGAGTTGACCCCTTATGTATACTGCAGCCTCTGTAACAGGAGAAAACATCTCCAGTTATGGCACTTTTTAAACTCCAAGACTGTTTGGCAGGAAATGGTTTAGCTCCCCCCAGCCCCAATATTATAAGAAGCTTCCAAAATATCAAGCTGGGAGAAGCAGCAAGTTCTCAAAAGCAGATGGATGGGCTATAAGGCAAGTGAAAAACTGGCTAGACTGTCATGCGCAAAGTTACTCGTTAATGATTCAACAGCTAGCTGGAAGCCAGTTATGAGTGGCATTCAGAAAAGCTTGAGGTGGTTTACTATCTTCATCA
Source organism: Gavia stellata (assembly GCF_030936135.1). NCBI lineage: Eukaryota > Metazoa > Chordata > Aves > Gaviiformes > Gaviidae > Gavia > Gavia stellata. The sequence continues at coordinate 21,535,240 of NC_082595.1, forward strand.
ATGACCTGGATGATGGGACAGACTACACCTTTGGCAAGACTGTGGATGAAACCAAATGGGAGGCGACTGAGGGCAACTGATGCATTCAATGGCAGGGTTGCCTTTTAAAAGGATCTCAAAAAGCCAGAGAAATGGCTTGACACAACCTCCTTAAGTTCAAAAAAAGACAAATGCAAGGTCTTACACCTGGTATGGAATATAATCCCATACATCAACAGAAGCTGGGGACCAACTGCCTAGGTGGCAACCCTACAGAAAGAACTTGGGGATCCTGATGGACAGGCTAAACAAGAGGCAGTGATGCATCCTTGCAGTGACAAACCGTTACCACGCAGGGGATCACACAGGCAGTAGATCAGGGGAAAAGATGAGTCTCCTCTACTCAGCAGTTTTGAGCCCACATCCAGAATACCATGTCCAGCTTCAGTCTTCCATCTGAGATGTCAGCACATGTGCAAGAGTCCAGTGGAGGGTTACTAAGACAGTTAGAGGGCTGGAGCACACGAGGAAAAGCTAAGGGAACTGGGCTCTTTTAGCCTGCAGAAAAAAAGGGTTTAGGAGGAAATCTAACAGCAGTCTTCCTGCAGTAGTAGTTCAACAGCTATGTTAGACTACTGAGTTACTATCTATCTTTCTTGACATTATTTTTAAGGAAATTCCACACTGAACACAGGAGCAACCATACCGGATCAGAGGCAAATGCACATAACATCACATGTTGTCCAAGACAGTGGTCTAAACCAAGTGGTTAGTGAAGAATTTAAGAAAGGGTACATATACAATGGTACTTTCCTGTAACACTCTCAGCCCCTGCTAATTTGTGCTCAGGGACCTTCTGAGCCAAAAGTGGTTTCTTTTTTTATATAACAACTTTTGATAGGCTGTCCTTCCATCAGTTTGTCCAATGCTGTTGTAATTCCACAAACATTTGGCATCCACAATGTTCTAAAGCCAAGAACTCCATATTTTACTGTTTCTCACAGTTACTTCTCTCGATGCCCCCAGCTCTTGTACTAGAAGAGACAGTTAACTCCCAATTTACATTTTTCACACATCCAGAATTTTGCAAACCTCTCTCACCCTCCTACCTCCCCATTCCCAAACATACCCATCATCATCAACATCTTTTTCAGGTTGAATACTGTCTCACATATATAAGCCATCCCACACCTTAAGTCTCTAGTTCTGTTATACTCCTTTTGAGATGGAAATACCAAAATTGCACATGTACGCACATTGAAATGGACTTACATTCTCAGTTTGGTTCTTGACAACTTCTCTAGTAACTGCTTATACAGTAACTACTGAGCGTTTAGTTGGTATTTTGTATTTCTAGCACAACTCCAAGATCTCATTCTGGCATTATGAGTCAGTTCAGAGTCCAGTACACCAGGCTCCAAATCCACTAAATTCTTATGAGTACTTCAAATCAGTTAAATGCATTCTCACATCCTGCTAATAACTGCTTCTACATAGGAAAGCTGAAGTAGAACAGACTAGATCCATTCATGTTTAAGTTATATTTAAAGGTGAAACTATTATTTAGGATGCCTTTTCAAATTCTTTAGAGAAGTTGGCAAAACTGAAGGACCTTGTATGCTTAAGACAACTATTTGCAGCATAGGAATATTTGAACATGGTGACTATATAAGTTTAACTTTAGCTGCGTCACTAAAAGGGGACATTCAGAAAAGCTAACTTAAGCCTTGTAAGACTGGTCTTGCCAGGCTCCTTCTATAGGTAATGGGAAGCAGGTTCCTCCAAAAGCTCAGCGTAAGGACTTTTCCTTTCCTCTGTATTGCATGGAGAGGGAACTTAATTTTATTTGTTGAAAAATACTAATATTGATAATTCTCACTTACAAAAGCCATAGAAAACTGAACAGAGAAAATCCACTATTAAAAAAAGTCTATCAAGCAGTGTTGTATGTCATCATTTACATAACATGAATCTAGGATCCTGTAGAAGACAGGTCAACTGAGTCTATCACAGTATTTCTCCACAATAACCACAGTGACTTCTTGCTCTCCAATAAAACATTCCCTATCTTTCCAGTCTTCACTGCCATCTGCTCAGCTTCCTACTTCCCCAAACCTTTCTAACCCTTTCCCCACTGTCATCCAGCCACTCCATCATAGTTCTCAGTCCCATCCCTCACCCTCACAGCTCTTCCTTTCCATAAGTTTTTCGTGATAGACTCTCTGTAGCCTGCTGCCCAGTAAACAGAGTTTATCAAACTCTTCTACAGCTGCCAAACGCTCAGATGAGATCCTGATTGCTTCACACTCAGTCAGGTCAGGGGAAGTGCAGCAGACCAGTTTCCCCTCCATAAACTCTACAGGGGACTGAAGAACTGCCGACAGACTGTATGCTATGCAAGCCTTCATTAACTAGCACTTCAGAGTGGATATGTGCTTTCACAAATGCTACTAATTTTCGAGACTACTTAACTGGCAAGAAGCAAAGTCCCTCCTCCCTTAAGTTACACATTAAAATTTATCAGTAAAACACTCACTGAACAGCCCTAGCAAACACCCCAGGAAAGTTTTAAACATAATGGTGTTTACGTTTATGTGACAGGTAAGTTGTTATTTCCATAATTTTACACTTTCAATCTAGGCTGTAAAACAAAACCTGTTTTTTCTCCCCCACTTCTTGTGCATCATCCTTATCTGTGGAGTGCTCTTTCCCCTAACAAACATGCAAATCTTCAAAATAAACGTTTTGCATGTACCAGACTTCCTGTCTACTTTTTGACTAGCAGTGTGCACTGGGTCCTTACCAAATCTTGATACTCTTCCCAAACACAAGGCAGCAAAGGAATTGGGCCAATACGCAATCTATTATTTGACTCCACAGAAACCAAAAGCAGCTGCAAGTGTTGGTGTCTACATGTACTTCACAAATGGAAGAACTGAGGGCAATAGCTGTTCTTTCTTGAACCGTCCACTCGGTGATAAGCATTCATCTGGTGACTGCAAGCAGTCATTGCAATTAAGAGAGCACTAACAATTTAAAGGACAGCTTTCTAAGAGCGGAAAGCAATACTGTGGCATCACTTAAAAGCCATCAGGAAAGTGAACTGATCCACGTGTAAATTTTTTGTTTAAAAATAAAAAAACAGGTGAGCAGCTACTGATCCCAGTGGAATAGACAACACGCAACAAGCTATCTCATAACATGACCTAGGACAGACTGATACGCTCAAAAGTTGTCCAAGAGTCCACACGGTTGTAAGCCTTATCTCCGTCTCCAAGACGGCCTAAGAAGCATTTTTGAAAGACAACACATTGTTCAGGGAAAATTAAAGAATCCTCATAACAGCAAGGATAGACAGCTGTGTTTCTTGATTTGAAAGTAACTTGGGAAGAAAACCTGAAATAACAGATCAACACCATACAAAAAAAATCAGACATAATCATTATTAAAAGGAGAAACAATTAAGGTGACTCTTCAGTCTAGGACAAATTTTTCTTATACTCTGTCTTAAAAAATCCTAGATGTTGTATTTCGCTAAGATCAAGTTATGGATACCAATGCAATAGCAACCATAACGATATTGTTATACACAGCGTAACTAAAGACTCAGAAAGGGGTTCTCCTAAGCCAGCTAACATTATCGTGGGCTGCTAGAAAGGACCAATCATAGGACAGGAGAGTATACTAGATCCAAACCACTGATCACCATGACGTTCAGAATAGTAAAAAGATCAGGGCTTCTAAAGATCACTAGGCTGGGCAATCCAAAGCAAAAACCTTCTCCATGTTTCCATTACTTCAAGTCCAACAAAGATTTATCTGCTTTCTTTCATAATGTTCTGGACTTGAACTAATCAATTATCTCTGCCAAGCTGCTTCTACATTTTATATAATACAGTACACAACATGATGACTGGGAGCTGAGCTGAAGGGTTTATCACATAAGCATATTAAAACCTGTCTTGACCAAAGCTGGACCACTATCAGACCAGGGGTTGAAAATCAGTATTTTACCGAGGATTCTTCATGTAAATGAAAAATACCTTAACTACCGGTGAGATGGAATAGGGCAGGAAGTCAAAGTTCAAATCCCCAACATAGAGCACAGTATTTCATCTTCAGGTCAGTAAGAAGCATTTCAAGATACATCTTCCTGCAGAAGACCTTTTTCAAAGTCTATTTGCAGAGGGCTAGGAAATTTCTGATTATCTGACATTAAAGCATTCTGCAACCTTTAATAATACAGTGCTACTGTTGCAATGACAGCTATGAATCCATCAGTCCAGATACGAATGATCGGTCAATAAAATGAAAAAAGTTGTGCTGTCTTGCCTGGCAACATAACATATGCCTGCATCGCTGTCTGTTGTTACTTCTGAACCCCTGCAATAAACATAGTAATGCAAACATCCCTTTAAAGGCATGTGAAGAGATCTCTATTTTTACTCTATTTTAGCTTCTGCAGAAGATAATCCAGATGTGCTTCCACAGAGCCTGGAAGTATCAATTAATGGCGTCTTGACAATCTGGCAAGATGCATGGCAAGTAAGAAGGGATATCTGACATACTCTGATTAAGCTAGCAGACAAATGGAACACACAGTGGCCTAGAACCTTTACTGGTATAAAACACTGAACTCAAATCTAACAATTCTCCTATTCTGTTTTTCAAGTGCTTAAGGCTCTTCATGAATGACCTTAAGATCACACAAATCAATGGAATGATCTCTTTGAGAAGCATTTTACCTAGACTAGCATTGTCATCCAAGTATACGCAAACACAAGGTGGGCTGTAGCTGATTATTAGGTATTTGACAATACTCCCCATGTGATGAAAAAATAAAGAAGCAAAAAATCCTGTATTAATAGCAACAGCCTTCATTTCATGTTCAATTATGAGACAAAAATTATTAATAAATGAAAATAAGAGCCAAAAAGACAAAGAAACTCGCCCCAATTTTGAGGAATGAAGGAGACAACTTGAGCAGTATTACCACAGTGAGCTTGAAACAGTTGAAACTACTGATGATGGCTTCAAATAATTCAAGCCTAGAATTGGAGGGCGGAGTATCCCAAGAGTTTCTTCCTAGAGATTATAAGAAGTGTACACTCTCTCTGCGACTTCCAAGCTGAAAAAAAGAATCTTTTCTTCTTGTTTTGCTTCCTGCATCACATGGAAATGAATCAAAAAGAAACAGAAACTGGATATCCCTTGATAGATTTCCAAGGCTCTGTAATCCAAAGTGATCCAGCTGAAGACAAACAGGACTTCCCAAAGAGGAACCCTGACAGATAGACAATGGTGTTGAACTTGCTGCCACAGGTGAGCCTCCTGGCTGGGATCTATTTCCTTCTAAATTCTTCTGTTGGGGGAACAGCGGTTGAGAGCCTCTGGTAATAGTGCAGAGTCTCTGTTTACCCTACAGGACCTGGTCCATACATACAATGAACAGATCCTTCCCTGTATGGATTCAGAAGTCTGTATTTTGATTACTGGTAGGGCCTCTATAGTAATTTAGAAAGCTTTAACTATGAAACACTGTGCATTTTAGCAATACCTTCAGAGCCTCATTCACTATGTCAAATTAATCTAGAAAAACCTACAGAAACACTCAAAATGGTCACTGTCCATCTGAGAGTACATTTTCGTTTCTTATTGTGTTCCTGGCCAAGATTCTCTGGGAATTACAGCACTCTCCCAGTTCAAGCAATTTTTTTATTTTATTTGTAAATAGAAGGAACTAAGAAATCAAAAATCTCTACAAACACTAAGAAAGTCACTTGAGATTATTCTGGAAGTTTGTTCTGACTCTTCGGGGTTTTTTGTCTGGCTTTTTTGGTTTGTTTTTTCGAGGCAGAGGAAAAGGCTCATCCTTAGTGCTGTATTTGGAGATTGATCATTCATGCTCTTTGGCTACCAGTGGTCAACTTGCAACTGAAAGCACACAAATATTTAAATGCCTAAGAGCGAAAATAAAGTACTTGATAGACTTGCATGACAGATTCAGAACTAGTCCTGACTAACCACTACAAGCAAACACAAAGAAATGCATAATATCCAGTAATCACAAGAATTGTCCTTGTACTCCCAGTCTGGCTCTCTGAAATGCATAGTGTGCATACAACAGCCTTTGTAGAGTAAAACCTTGTGACCAGGTAAGACAAAGATTAATGTTAAAGCATCACCTGCTTTTCCCCTTACCAATGGTACTCTTACCCACTACCACGCTCTGGGCTGTTGCAAATGATCACCTGGCCCTCTTGAACAGGCCTACAGTGCCCCCATAGGAAACAGATTAAAGATGTTCACACACTTTCAAGAGATAGATCTGATGAAGATTCAGTGTGGTATAATAATAATCATAATCCTCACTGGATTCCTATAGTTTGGGCTCAGATCATCACATATATCAGACCAATGATGTTGACATGAGAAACTGAAGCACGCAGACCAGAGACCACATCCTAATGTTCGGACCTGATCTATAACTGAACTGTCTTTTGGCTGTCAATCTTTTGGCTAGCTCTTTTACACACCAAAGACAGCAATCTGCATTTACATTCTAACAAAGGCAGCCTCCACTGCTCTACCAGAGTCAGTATTCCACAGGTTCAATCTTTTCACTGAGAATGAGCTCAAAGCTTAACATATTGATGCAGTAAACTGCGACTGCAAATAAAAGCAACACTGAGGCTTGGTGGTGTGTTTCCTTTTCTCCCCCCATCCCCTGATGGGGGATCCTTTTTCTTGCTCTGCTTTCTAGAAAGAGAAGCCTGCTATATTCTGTTCTTCCTTGGGTAAAAAGCAACAGCATTTCCAACCAACATAAATCTTTTGGCAGGGCAAACGACCTGCAGCCCCAATTACCAAGGAGGACAAGTAGTCTCTCAAGAGCAGCAGTTTTCATTCCTAGGGACTCTATTTTTAGTTATAGCACCAGAAGTCCCTGAAGCAACAATATCCTTTGACCTGTCATTTATGGCAGGGGAGGCAGCAGGGACAGAGTTGGTCTACAGGTCTGAGTGTCCAGCTACTACTATGCTACATTAAAAGAGCTCACATCATACAGAGAGGGCAGACATCATAGAATAGTTGAATTCCCTTTTCCTCCTCTTCCCAAAGAAGGGCTGAAGAGGCAGAGAACAAGAGTGAACATGCTTGCTAACAGCCCCAACAGACACCAACTGCTGAGATGAACCATATTTCTGACAGGCATGCTGGTCTGAATCTATAAGGACATTAAAGTTTCTTCAAACTAAACTAAGGTTATAAACTTCTTTCCAGTAATGTAATCATCAACTATACTGGGCAAATAAAATTTGGGTAGATTGCAAGCAATTCTGTTGTTTCATGTGAGGAGGAGTAGAATAAATCTTTTACAGTCATGCTGTCACAGAGAAGACTGACACTAAAGGAAGCATACATGACTGAATGTACATAACAGAAGTAAAGCGGTAAGTTATTTTTAAATAGTTACTATTTAGGGGAGAATTGCCATTAGCATTTTGAATACTAAATCAAATCCCTTGCAAGGATTCTATCACAGAGAAGTGTAAAACAACAGCTTAGCCTTTGATTTACAGTTCACTTCTTTTTGTGTTCATGAGAATTAAACATGCCCTACACAGACAACCAATTACAAATTAAGTCCTCAATTCATGCCCTCTTCATCCACAACTTAAAAGCAATTCTCAAATTCTGGCAATAGCTTGAAGAAAAGTAAGAAATGAAATTATTAATTAAAAAAACCCCAAAACATTTTAGGAGATAGCATGGTAGAAGAAAGGGAATTACAGAAGCAGAGTGATCTGAATTCTGAACAAAGCAGGAAACACCACACAAGAGCCTCATTTTCAGTATAAGCGATTAACAACAAAAGCAGCTGACAGCTTCTTAATAATTCCACCACACTTTTTTTTTTAATCGCCCCAACGCTTAACCTTTACACTTTACAATGTACCAACTTTAACTTATGAAAGGAAATCACTGATTTTTGTCCTTTTCTCTTCAGATTAACATTGTAACACAGTTGTTGGTTTTCAAGGTGAAAGTATACATATTACCTAGACTATGGCATCTCTGTACAATTCTTGACATTAGTATGCCATGTTCAGGTGGCAAACATCAACCCTTCACTACCACCACTCAGCAAAGCTAGATCTTATTAGCAACACACAACTGTAAGGAGAACCTAAACATGGAAACACACAACCAGTAAGAAACGTATCTTTCTATGCCAAGGGCTGGTCTCACAACACACCAAATAACCCTACCCCCTCCCCACCAATATTCTGAAAAGCACCACAGTTTAAAAACCATTAATGAACGAGGAACAAAAGCTGTTAAAAGCATAAGGATCTTCTTCCACAGAGCTAATTTGTTAACAGTGTAAAAACACTAATGGGCAACAAAGAAAGTTGCTCCATAGTTATGGAGATACTACAATCTTAGCCTCCTCAAAGTCAGTACCTAATCATGCCTCCTTAACATAATAGGAGGGATACTGTTACTAGCTCCAGAGACAGTCAAGATATTCAGCAGCCTGAAGAACTATACAAATATATATATATATATATAAAATAACATACCACCAAATAACTTTATGAAGGATTCTGATCTTAAATAATTCTGAGCTATCAGACAAATGTCACTTTTAAGAAATAAGCCTTCTTAACAAACCCAGAATATGGCTCAATAAATACATTACTACAGTATCACATATCAATAAGAACTAGAACTTTGTCTATCCTGCATAACATGTTTTTTCTAATCTTTGGAAGGTTCAATGTTATGTCATCCACAAGAGTACTTGAAAAACTAAAATAAAAAAATGCAGCCCTATACATCACAGCCTTCCATTCCCATTTAATCTTGTAGCAACCACGCCAATACATTTTACAGAAGAAAAATGCCTCGGTGCTGCCTACACAAGCATCTCCGCCCCAAAGAGTAGGAACCGTTCAGGCTTGAAAAACAAGAAGGGGCAAAAAAGAGCCAGGGGAACCCCCCGGCACCAAGGGCCTGAACCAAGCCCGGCCTCTCCCCCCACGAGCAAACCCCTCGCCCGCCACGGCACCTGTTTTCAGGCGACCCTCCGGCCCGCCTCCCCCGCGGCGCCGCGATCGTGCCCTGCAGCCGCCCCGTGGGCTGCCACGGCCCGCTCCCCCCGCCGCCCGGGCCGCGGGGCCCGGCAGGCCGCGGGGGCCGAGCTCACCGTTGAGTGCCGACGCCTGTAGCGTGGCCCCCGAGGTACCGTCGATGACTTTGATGGCGCCGCGAGCGGTCACGGCCAGGATGGCGTTGAGCGCCGGGTGGTAGCACAGGCTGCAGAGACCGTCGGCGTCGCAGCGCAGGCAGCCGTCCCGCAGCAGCAGCCACTCGCAGGAGCCCGGCCCGGCCGACACCGGCCCGGGCCCGGGCCCAGCCGGCGCCGCCGCCGCCGAAGAGCAGGAGGCCGCCGCAGCCATTTTCCCGGCCGCTGCCGCCGCCGCCCTCAGGACAAGAGGCCCGGGGGGAGCCGCTCACTGACAGTCCCTGGAGCCGCCGCCGCCGCCGCCAGTCACCATCCGGGTCCGGGGAGAGGGGGAAAGGGAGAGCGCCAGCGTGAGCAGGAAGTGACACAACCGCGCCGGATGCGGAACCGACCGCCGGCCTGACACCGGGATGGGGGAGGGGGAGGGAAGCCAGCAGCAGCTCGTCACGGAGAGGGGCGGAGGGGGGGCGCAAAGAGAGGGGCGGTGCTCCGTTGCGCGCGCGCATCCTCATCCTCCTCCCCCCACGCCCTTCATGCGCGCGCGGGTTGGACTCGTGCAAAGGGCGTCTGCATCGCCTGTGGGTGTCGTGCGCATGTGCGGGTGCTGTGGGGCGAGCTGGGCGGGCGGGCGGCGAGCTGTTCCTCAGGCATGGGGGAGCCTCGCTTCGTGCGGGCGGCCCAGCGCGGGTGGCGGCGACAAGCGGGGCCTGAGCAGGCCGCCTCCAGGAGGGCGGCGGTGCGCTGGGGCTGGCCTGCGCGGCCTTGGCCCTGCCGGGAGAGCGTCGGGGGGTGGTGCCGGGCCCCGGCCCGAGGCCGGCTGGGGGCAGGTTTCTGCCTCCGGGTGGAAGGCTGCTCTCTTGAGAGGAGTCGGCGTAACTTCTCCCTTCTGGCTCCGTCTCATCCAGGGCTTGAGCCCGGTCGCTGGCCGTCGTCTTTCCCTACTCCTCGTCGCTGTGGTGTCGTTACGGCTCTGGACAAAAACTGGGTCGTAAACGAGCGAGCGCGTTTGCCGCCTTTCGCCTCGGGGAAACCGGGGTGGGGATTTATTTTTCATCCCCTGGCTCTGAGACTGGTTTTCTTTTCGTACTTCAAGAGTGATGTGAGAGAGTCCCTATTTAAGTTGCCTCCAGCTTTGGTACCAAGCGAAAACGTCGAAGTGCCGGCCTGCCACGGCTCCCCCTCAGAATAATCCCGGTTCGGGAGCAGCGTCTCCCTGGCGCCTGCGGGGGCGGGGGGGGCTCCCGCCTCTTGGTGTGGGCGGGAGCGTTGCGGGGTGGGTGTGTGTACGTCTGTGAATACACACAGTGGTTCCAGCCTGGATTTTTTTTTTTTTTTTTTTTACCCAAAAAATGAGGGGTGGAGTCATTCTATCCATGAAAGCATTTTGTTGTGACGTAAGTATAATAAAAACTTTTGTATTTTGTTGAGATTTTCCCTTTTCACCCACTGGAATATCGATGCAGCTTGTATAGCTAAGCCTACTTGTAGGCATTCTTTTATCTAAGTGCCATGTTTTACTAAAATATTTGAGAAAGCTTTTAGGCTACTGATGGTCTTGAATACAATGATGTTTCAAATATTATGTGGTTTCCTACAGAGGAGTAGCTTTACTGGAAGGACCCAAATTAACACAGGCTGCTGTAGCAGGAAAGTGATTTAAGAAATACAGTGTCCATGTAAAGAAAAAAAAAAAAAAACAAACCAGAACAAAACCACGTGGGTATGTATGCCACCCAGGCTAATCAAAATTGTCCTGAGAGCAAAATAAGCAACTTTTAAGCTTGCTTTGCTACTTCAAGCAAAACATTAAAGACCAGTAAGGGTAGTGACAAAACTTAAAGCAGATCTGAAGCCATATGTTGTCTCCGCATCAAAGCAATTGATTTCATATACTTTTCAAGTAGGTGTAATTTTTCTGATAAACAACAGAGTATGTCTGATGAGTAGAAGAAGGAGAAAGACAGGTACATATATATGTGTCTGGCTGCTCTATACAGAAGATCATCCAAACAGCATGTCTCCTTATTAAGGTATGATACCCATGTCTCTACCTTGAAATGAGGCATTGCATCTTGGAAAGGGAGCTTTTTGCTAGATGGATGTGCTCTAAGTTTCCAGTTTGGACAGACAGAAGTAATTAATATATATATATAAAACCACAAAAATTTATTTATAGCCTCAAAGCTTGAGATTGATGACATGTATAGGAATATAGATGTGTCTTCATTCAGTAAATATAAATGAGCTTCATATATTCTGTAAACAAGTTTAATTCAAACTTTTTATAAAATACATCTTGTATTTACACACATACCTCATCTAAAAATACGAGTTTGTTGAACACGAAGTTATTACAAACTATCAGAATCATCTGAGAGCTGTTTGTACATATTTCTTGCACAGCATATGCCCAAGGTGACCCTAGAGATACTAAGATTAAAAGGTGCAAATCTGCAATTGTGTACAAAATATGTACTATGTTAAGTGCTTATCTACATTGCATATTACACATGTGCCAAGTCTGTGGAATGAACAGTTAAAATTACAACTACAAATTTCACAGAACTTTAGTATAGAGAAAATTAAGATATTTGAAGGTTAAAGAGAACATTCTTGCATCCTTCAAATATTCATAGTCTGAAATGACTATGAATATTGCACAGGATCCATTATGGACATCTAATGAGCAGCTATGCACAGAGGAACTAAGCTTAAAGCTCTCTGACAGCCTAGTAACCTAAATGTTTGTGGTGATTAGTTAAACATGTATTCGCAGGGTCTGCACTGAGTCTTCTAATACTAGTTGAATATTCCTGTTAAAAAAGAAATAAGTCATGAAAAAGAGATAAGACTAGATCATCATGCAAGATTCCAAAGCTAACATGCTTTTTTTTTTCTTTAATACACTGTAATTGCATATATTTTTTAGAATGTGGTATGAATGCTCACAAAACACTTGCAGATAAGTACTAAGCTGCTGGTATAATTGGTTTTGTACGACTCTGCAGTAATTCCACCAGAACTTCTGCAGAACTCAAAAATTAGGTGAAAAGTCAATCACTCTACCAGTTTTTCTCCTTTAATGTATTACAAGCTAGAGTATTACATTACAACTTGGATCTAACATCAACTTTAAATAGTTCTGTTTAAAGCCAACACAAGCATCAGCCAGAAAAGCAGACTGAATAAGCTAAAGGTTTGTGGTAGAGTTGGAATTCAAATATGTATTTTGCATCAGTAACAAGTGGTAAAAATAAGTTACTAAAATGGCAAGTTACACAGTCTAAAAAGCTGAAAAACTATAGTTCTGTTAAGGAAATATGTCCATCAGGGATCAAAGACAGCCCTTGCTATTACCTTGTCATGGTTGATTTTTATTTGCAGCATTAAAAAAAAAAAAGACATGGGGAATGCTTTTTTTCTGATACTAGAAAAAACCTGTTAAGAAACTTAAGATGCATTTGGCAATACTAAATACTGAAGATTGCAAATGCCTAAGTTAATACCATGCAAAGTGATCTTCAGTGGACTTCCCTTGTGAAGAAACATTACCATAAGGACCATTACATAAGCAACCAACACAGTACACAGGAAATATTTAACATGTCATCACATTATTACATAATCCTTGGATAGTCAAAATTAGCAAGACTGTCATTGTTACTAAGGCAGTAATTCTGCCTTATTTAGTGAAGGGAGAATCTGGCCTTACAGATCTTCTATTTCTCTTTACAAGGGATTAATAGTACAGGGGGAAAAAAATGGATGCATGTAAATTCCATGCTATTAAAAGATGTTGTAAAACATAGTTAGGGAAGCATTATTTTTATTTTGTCACCATAAAATAACATTGTTTAAAGATCACACAAATTTGATAGAACATCTTTTTTCTCCAACATTAAGCCAGCACTACAGTTGAGAAAGGTGTTCACCCATTTCTCAGTAAATTTATACTTTTAAGTAAAATAATTTGATTCTCTAAATATGCATTTTATTTAATTATGTCACGCAGTAAGTATCTTGCTCCTTTGGTCAGAGATAGTATATGAAGATTTGAAATACTTGTATCTTCAATTTTTAAAAACCCAATATACATCCTTAACCAAGGAGTATTTACGCTACACACAAGCCATAGATACAAAATACACAGTATATACATGTTTTGAAAACAAATTGGAATTTATAAAAACTCAATAGCCAAATCAAAGTAATTGAGGCACTAAATTAAAAGTAGTATCTTCATGTCTTGATTATACAGACTATTCTGTGAACAATCAGGACTGTTTCATAAATATATACTATCTACAGAATTTGCTGTGCCAAAAAAGCCAGCTGTGTTTAAGCTCAAAAGAAAAATTGCACTTTGAGACTGTTACAGTTAACTTCTCATTTTTCTCCTTGAATATAGTAATCTGGTCCTAGTGCTTTTGGCACAGGTATTGAGTTGTGTTTTTGCCACACTTTCTTATAAAACACAAGGTCCTTTGTTTTGTTCATTAAAATCTGAAGAGTCTTAAACAAACCTAGAACTTTGATACAAATCTATATAGCTACAATTGCTTCATTAAATAATATACACAAATATGCTCTTCAATCTTAAAACATCTTGACAACTGGATACAAAACAGTCACTTGTATTATCTCCAGCCTCCTTAATCTTATGCATTATCAGTCTGCAAGTGAATAAAATACAGTTTCTGGCCACATCTTGCATTAGATCACACCCCAGTGTACAAGGACAGAAAATAAATGTATAATAAAAAGATTGGATAAATTAGAAGGGGTTTCTTGGTCTTGAATTCTTCTCCAACTAGTAATGATGCAGCACTGTACGCAGCCCAAAAGACTCCAAACAACTGAAAAAGAAGAAGATGAGCAGTCTTAGCTGACGCCACAAGAAACTCTCTCCAAATACCAAGATAAAAATCAGTTCTTCTCTCAAAATAAAAAGAATTGGGGGGGGGGGGAAGAACTCTACACTCGCGTGCAAAAAGAATATACTACGCATTTAAGTTTAGAAGAATATTTAACAAATAGGCATGTTATTTTCATTTGAGACATTTTTACTCAAGTGGGCAGCTAACGATCTACAGTAAGTTTTCTCTTACTCTGTCTTACATACAGATACTGTAAAGCGAGCTGTAAGCTTACGTACACCGATAATTTGAAACTTCACTGGAGTAATAACTTTCCTTTCTACCTTGACTGTCCCCAGCTATTAACCCCTCCCTTTCTTTAAGCAGAAGAGGTACTATACTTGACTCTTCCTCTTACCAGAGGGTTAAATTACCATTTTTTATTTCAGGATTTGTCTGACTCATAAGCTTTTCTTTAATTATGATGCCCCCACCTCAAGGTAACCGAACCCCACATTTGTATTCCTTTCAGGTGCAGTGAGAAGCCTGCCAAAACACAATCTGTATCAAAAACTATATTGCTTACTAAGTTAAGAAAGAGCCAGTTTAAAAGACTGGCAGAAAGTAACATTACCTATGAATATCCACTACGTTATATCAAGTTAGCGTGTATACTTTTAAAAAAATGTCTTGAGATCAGTGAACTTGACTCAAACCTCAAACTAAGAAGGTTATAGCAGAAAGTAATCAGACATTATTATCCTCTAGCAGCACCTTGAATATTAATAAAAAAGGAAAAATACTTAAAACTGAGCGACATGCAAAAACACTGTGATCTTCTGCAAAACGTAAGACCAAGAGTGCAGACATAAAAGGACCCCAGCAAAGAACTTCTTCCACAGTTCTGTAAGACTGGCTGAAGGCCCTTGAGGGATTATGTAGCCCATTCAACTGCCATTGTAAAACAAAAACAAAACAAAAAACAAAAAACCACCTACACCCAAAAAATTACATACTTCTGTTTTTGCTGCCTAACGCAGAGATGGACAAGAAGGACAATCAAGATCATGACTGAATTCCCTAAGATACATTAGGAAAATTGCAGCGATTAAAACAATTGAGGTGCATTACTTGAGTAGTTTACTTTGCTGATTGCAACTAGAAAAGAACTGACTGGAATTTCACTATTTCACTATAAGTTCCCCAACTTTAGGACTGTGAAATATTTCCCGAGGCACAGAGCTCTCAAGCCATAAGAAGTAGTACTTGTCACAGCATAAGTAGTTTTGGCCATGTGTGGCTTGTCTGCATTTTCACACTAATGATACAAAGGTAAGAACCTTGCACGGATTTGCCCTGAAGTTAATGTAAGACTGTTAGTAGTAATCAAATAACAGAGGTTTCATTAACATATATTTATTTTCAAGTTATATATTAGTGGCAAGTTAATGATTTGCTTTCTGACTATCACTTAATAGTAATTGCAAGTTATCAAATCACAAACACAGCAATTTTGTTATTTATCATACACTTTAGTTGTGCTTCAATTATACTGTTTATCAGCAAGCTAAAAGGACAACAATCAATCAAAGCAACAGAACAAGAACTCAAAAAGCGTACAGCTAGTACAGAACATACTGTTAGCTAGTAACAGAATATTCTCAGTCAACCTTTCCAAAAGTTCAGCAATAACTTCAAAGGCTACCTAAAAGGGTTTTAAGTAGTACTGGAAGTGTTCAAGAATGTTACGTAGTTCTGGGATCTATCAGAGAACATTGCTGGTTTCATAAAAGGTGTCCAACAGCAGGTGGTATCAGGCAAGTTATTCTTGCTTTGTGCCTTACATTCCACATCTGTAACATCAGAACAATACTTACCTTCTCTGCAAAGGGTACTGAGAGCTTTGTACTGCTATCACTATGGGAAGGTCTAAGAACAATGACTAACGTCATATTCATGCTGCAGTAACTAAAAATAAACTGGATGATGGGTGAAGGGATAGAACAGCTTATTTTCAGATTCTTCATTTTGAGGTTTAATTATGCATCCTCTTCTCAAAATGATAATCCTATTTATTTTAATGCAACTATTATAGCACAGCAAATTACTTAAACAGAAGCTAACCTGGTAAAAACAGGTGTTGTTATAGCAACAGCACTGTATGAACAGAAGCTAACCTGGTAACAACAGGTGTTGTTATAGCAACAGCACTGTATATCCCCAAGTACTCAAAAGAAACATTTAAAACAGAATTCACTTAGCAGTCATGTCCACCATGCTAACCAAAAGGATGACAGAGCTTACATTGTAGTTTTGAATATTTTGACCCATCGCTATGTTGTCCTGAACAGATTAATACTTGAAGTGTTAGGAAAGTGACTTAAAAATAACTAAACAATTCTCAATAGATGATACTGAACTTACTTTTATTAGGGTAGAAACAACTTCAAATGATCCAACCACCAAAAGTACAGGTGCTATGACAATGAGGGGAAGTAGGGAATATCCTATCACACCAAGAACTTGGCCATAAGCAACCTGAAATTTTCAAGCACATAAAACCAAGCTTTTTAGTACTCAGTCTTTGTCACCAAACACAATTTGATGTTGTTGTAACAGTATGAATAGCGATAATAATATGTTAGGTATTCACGAAGCTTCAACTAAAGGAAGCTTGCTAGTATGAAAATTGTTTTTGTATGCTATCCCCTAGAATTTTGTTATTAATCATTCAGTTCTCTTAGAAATAGGTTGTTATTTACAGTGTTAAAAAAAGACAATATTACCACTTCCAAGGGAAGTATTTACACAGGTTAAAATATGTAATTCCACCCACCCCTCACATTTTCATTTTCTGCCTTAGGTGGTTCTCAACTGCCATTCTCCATGGACTGTACAAATGATACCCAGGAGCACAGAACTACAACAGACCTCTCAGTCACCAGCTGTAGTCCTGTCTGTCACAAGTAGCAAAGATACGATTTTCTGCATTCACATACTCATATCCATTATATATAAATAAATTCATAAAGTACATTATTGCTTTTGGCATCAGTGGAAGACCTAGAACCTGATCCCTCTAAGGCACAGAAATCTTCTGATTTCCAGTTTAAATTTATTATGATTATCTTAAACAGATTTGTTCAAAGTATTTCCATAACTGCTTTTAGCATCGTGGGGACTAAAATGTCTGATTTCCCCCCACTACAGTTTGAAATGCTCCTGGGCCCAGCTAGGGTTCTTGGATTTAACAGGAAAAACAGTGGCGAGACAAGTGACCATCTTGCAATCAATCTCTTATGGCCATTGATCCTTCACAGTGAACTGTGCAGACCTATACTTTCTCCCCCGTTTATACATTCTGATAATTTCACATTTTGAGCCACAAAACATTGATTTAAGGGCATCTGAATTATGCTGGTATGCAGGAAAAACATGCAACAACATTTATAAAAGCTTTTTCTTTCAAAACAGTGTTCATACAAGAAGACTAGCAATTATGATTAAAAGGAAAACCTAAAAAAAAATTAAAGTAAATGTAAATAATGTAGGAAGTCTGCAACACTAGTTCATCATTAATGCAAGATGCATAGTAAAAATACAGAAATCAAGTATCACTGAATATTTAGTTCTTCATGATACAGTTCAATGCATTTTATGCTGCAGAGCCATTTTAAGAAGTTTCTACCCTCCTGAGTGTTCCATCATAGCTGTTTGTGGGCCTTGCTGCAAGTCATTTTTTGTCATTTACACCTTAATTGCTTAGTGACTCAATCTGTAAACAGCTCAAACAGCTATTCCAACCCTGAAGGTGTAAGCAGCTGGAGGGAGGGATGTAGGCCAGAACTTCAATTAGCTTTGCAGTTGAAGAACATGCACTGACTTTCAGCCTTTAATGGGTTTGAACTGCATCAGGCGAAGGATGAAAACAAACACTGGTAGGTGCTCTATACACAAGGACATTACACAACTGCTGTTAGCCCCATTTAAAAAAAAAGTTTAAATAAAGGGCGTTGCAAGAGCAGTGCAAAGGAGGAGAAAGGGTTCCATTTAGCTCAGTGACTGAAAAATTGAAAGCAGTTGTCCCTCAAGAGTGGACTTCAGTTCTGGATCACAGGCACCCGCTAGAATTTCTGGGATTCACAGTACAAATTTCCAGATTGTTTATCACATCCAGCGTGCCATCCATTGGACAGAAAGATTAGCTGACCGTCTCTGTATTTTAGATTTTATTTTGGAGGCCAAGAACTTGAAATGTAGACATTGCACTTATCAACAAGATCCATTCTTAGTTGGCTACAAGGTCCAAAGCCAAGCACCAAGAAAACCCAACTACTACTGAAAAATGGAGCCAAGAGATTTTACATTACCTCCCTCTATGCCCTTTTTGCATACAGGTACTTACTTCTCCTCCAAGAACCCTGGCCAGTAAAAAAATTGTCAAGGATCCAAATATCCAAATAGTTATAATCCAAGAAACAACCTTAGGAGATAAAGAACAATTCATTTATATTAATCATTTTCATTGTGAGAAAGGAAAACTCATTTCTATTAATCACTTTCACTGCAGTCAAGGATTTTATTATGCAAAACTGAATTTTGAATTGCGGCAAGAATAGTTTTACTTAGTATCACAATGCAACTTGAGAATAAAATTCAGAGGTTACATTTACAGAATCACATTAATGCACATGTAATGTTTCTTGTAAGTAGTGTAACATAGTATCAGAGTAGGAAGGGTTTAGTTAAAACTGAAGCTAAGACCACCCTAGCTAAATATCTGCACATCCCACCCATTACAAAAGGTGGGCTCAGACAGTTTTTAGAAGTCAGCCCAACCAATACAAGGAGTTGGAATTCTGCTTCTTTCATCCATAAAGACACCACTTTATTCTTTACTCAAACTGAGAATGCTCAGAAGACGACATAGGACTTTAAGTCTCAGTAGAACTTGATGATGATTACAACTTAAGAAACAGTCCCAGACTCCTGGGACAAAGTCTAATTATTTTTTCTTGCTTCTTTCATTGGTCTGCTCTTAAACTGAAGAAGAATCTTAAAATCGTTCTCTGGCCTAACAGAACCTTCAAAGTAACTTAGCTATTCTTGGATTTGAGGCACTGGGAGGATTAGAAGTGAAGCTCTCCCTTTTGAAATAGCTTTTTAGAGGGAAAAACAGTATCAGTCGAGTCTCTGTATTTCCAAGTGTACAACAGCTGCACTTAAAAATGAAGTTAGTACTCAATTCATTTTTTTTTTGCTTAATTAAAAGTTCCAGATTCACAGAAGAATCAAATAGGGGATGATTTTTCTTTAAATTTAAAGACAGATAAAAATCACAGCACGACTTCAAAAAATTAACATAACTGTAACTGCTTTATGCTATTTGTGAAAATAGTGAATGGCCTCCTTTTACTTTCTCCTTTCTTCCACTGTCTAAAAAAAAGAGGACCAGATTAAAGTCTTAGAGCAGGAATGCTCACCTCTCTCCAGCTTACAGCCCACCATTCAGTTTACCTAGTCTAGCTGCTGTCAGTCATCCTGTTGCTAGCTACTAGCTTTCCTTCCTCACACATATAAAATGCTCTTACATTTCTATGGTAAATCCACTGTTCCTAAGAAATATCAGACCTACTGTTCATGTCCAGTAGGTACATGAACTGCAGAAGGTAGTTTATCTGTCACAGGA
This sequence comes from Gavia stellata, assembly GCF_030936135.1. Taxonomy (NCBI): domain Eukaryota; kingdom Metazoa; phylum Chordata; class Aves; order Gaviiformes; family Gaviidae; genus Gavia; species Gavia stellata. The sequence continues at coordinate 21,555,017 of NC_082595.1, forward strand.
TCAAGGAATGGTCCTTGCTTTGCCTAGGAGACAGCTAAGTAGTCCACTTGAATAATACAGTGGTTTGGTCTACTCCAAGTCTCATAGAAACAAGATAGTGAGAGCGAGTTCTTAGTCAGCATTTGATACACCATATGGAAGACGGAGGTCACAAAGGCAATGATTTTATCTCACCATTCACAAAAATCCTTGCATAAGCACATTCTGTTACTTTACATATGGCTTATTACTATACTACATCATATTTAAAACAACATATAGTCATGAAGATTTCTGAAGCAGGATCACCTAGGCTCACATTCAAATTTTGACTACAAATGATACCACTTCTCTATTTCGATCTGAACATAAAGAAAAAAGCTAACAGTATTTATGGAGGCCAATCAAATCTGCACAATGCCTCTGAATAGCTATTCATCCTAGAGTTCAAAAGGAATTATGGAAAAAGTTTATTGACCAGAGGGAACTTATTTGATTGTAATTGAGCAGAGAGGACAAAACAACAAATGGCACTAATGAAGATTAAATATACCAGATAACAGTGGTGATATAGTATGAATTAAACACGTAGCTTTATTTGTCAGGAAATTAAAATTCATGGCATCCAAACAAATGTTCTTCAGTGACATTTTTTAGTAATAAAAAGCACGTTAACAAAAGGTCACAATTGGAAATGGAAGGATTCACTAATATGACTATAAACCCATTAGTACCAATCTGTTTCCTCTAGAAACCACATCTTTCCTTTGTTTTACTGTATAAAAACAAACCTGACATTTCATCATGATTAACTTATCTGTGGGCTATTTAATACATTTCTTACTGCTGTCTTCCTACATATTAACTGGAGAAACAGCATTTGAAATGTCCCGCATTAACGTGTAAGGAAAAGACTTTCTACCTATGTAACAATGCAAATTGCTTAGCAATCATGTCGCCAAATTTAGTTTAGATCACTTTTTAGTAGAAGGCTTATACCTACCTTAAATTGTCCATATAATGAAATCATTGAGAAGAAGAGGACAACTGCCAGAGGACCCCAAAAGTCTGGATTGTCTCTCACTACCTGCCTATTAAACCCAAGAGATGGCATAGGCATCAACACACATCGAATTTTGTAGTAAATATCCTTCAGATCAATGTCAAGTTCTTCCCTGAAATTGTAACACAAGAGAGCATTACTATACACCACAGTAATGAAATTGAGCATAAAAATTATGTTCGGGGGCAAACTATGTTTATAGAGCAAGTCTCCTGTTGCCCACAAAGCCTTCTGAAGCCATGACTAGCAAAGGAACAGTTCATCCGCAACAAAGCAACACCATACCTTGATCTCGCATTCAGTAACTGGTGTGACACAGTTAGATATATTTAATTATTCAAAAATCAATTACATGACTAAGAACAGAAAACATACACAACATACCCTAACAGTCTACATTAAGACAGTAGATGTATTTTCTGACATGCAAGAACATGACACATTCATACCACTGTAACTACTTAAAAGTCAAAGACATGCATACACAAAAGTAGGATGGCTGTGTATTCCTATGCTGAGCAGTTTGCCATGAGCACACTCATTATGGAAACATTTTATTTCAAATTCTACAAGAAAGAATACCTTTACATTCACTAATCATAAACCATTCAAAATACATCAGGTAAAAACAGGTTTTTTAGATAAAATGGGGTTTAACTTGCTTCAATAACAGTAGTTTTCAGCAGACTAGTTTATGCCAATTGTTTAATTACTGGCTTGTTTCCAATATGGGTAAAAAAAATAAAAGCCAATTAAACTAGCAATAAATTCTATCACCAGGTCTTGGTCTTCTCCAGTTGCCTTCTCCACTCCCTGCTACAAATTGTGTGTAAATTTACCAGAAGATTCTTCTGCATAGGAGGCCCTTAACTGATGCATCTTGTCCTGATTGTCCTAGCATAAGAGGAAGGAAGTAGACTTCCCAAGTAATGGGCAATTCTACTTCTTTAGGTTTATGCGTGGAACCTTAAGACAAAACTGTATGCTACTGTTTTCCTTACACAGTCATGACTGAGGAGCTCTGAAGAGTTGCAACAGACTTCCCAGCAGATATCCTTCTGCTCTACATTTAAGAGCACAGTGGAGAAAAGTGTAGAATGATATCCTAAGTCCATTTATGAAAGTTTTGTACAAGGCTTTCATTTATGGCTTTTTCCTCAGAAAAGGTGAAGCAAGAGATAAATGCAAAGACATGATTCACCACAATTTCTCTTTTAAAAAAAATCTAAATATTGCTCATTGAGTCTCTCAAGGCAATTTCAGGATTGCTATTACCAAAGCTATTTCAGAATTGGTATTACTAACCTGTGACTAAATAACAAAAATTGTTCTTTTACACATCCCTGAATCTAAGGAGTAGACTAGAAGCATCTGTTTTCCTCCATTTATCTAAACAGGAGGTAGTATTCCTATATTGTACTCTGAAGATTGTGTAACACAAGTATTTCCTGTCTGGAAATAATTCTTTGTCATCGCCTAGGGCTTCTGACAGTTTCTCATGTGAATAAACTGTCTTCTGCATGAAGCTGACAGCTACCTCACCTAAAAAGTGATGGTAGCTCTAACAGGAAACACATGTCTGGAATAAGGCTGCCCAATGAGAAAGAAAAAAATCTCACTCTATTGAACAAAACACTTGCACGGCAGCACCACATTGGTGAACTTCCCTTAGCTGGCTGCTATTCTTTAAATTCTTAGTAGGATTCAGATTAGAAGGCTTCCTGACAGCACATGTTCTGGGAATAATCAGAATTGCATAAAAACTGCTACATGAAAGTCAGATTAAGGTCTTCTCTGTTAGGGTGATTATATTCATGCTATTTGCTACAAACTGATCATTTCCTGGGCATGTTCTCTTCACTTCCAGCAATCAGCAGCTTAGAACACCTAGCTGTCTTTGAATCACAAACTTGGTTCTTGTGGTATAAAGTTACACAAAAGAGCGAATTCTTATGTTGTCACCTCAGTACACGATTCTGTTCCTTAATTAAAAGTTAGAGGTTTACAGAACAGACTTATTTGCACAAGGAGATACTTCTGCACACTTTAAAGTGCTTTTCAAGTAGCAGTTTCATTATCAAGCTCTCCAGACATCTGTTCTCTCCCAACACTCTCATTTGAGTTCTCCAGAGTACTCTCCTGCTCACTCCATTTTTTAAAGCATCATTATCTTTAATTCACACAGGAAAACACCAAGACACTGAGAATGAAGTTGCTTAGGTGCAGAACAAGCACTAAAACCCAGGCTGCCTGACTCACAGTGTAGTAACCTTAAGATACAAACTTTCTTCAGCCAACCATGTTTTTGTGAACAGAACAAGGGATGCAGAGGTTTTCAGTTTTAAGGACATTTTTGTCTTTCAACACTAACACCCATTTAATCTAACTTTATAAGATAAAATAGCATTAAAGATTATAAAGTTTGTGCTACCTTGCTTCTAGCATCTCTACTGTAATAAGCGTGATTCACAATGCATTTACTTCAGAGTAACTGACAGAATTTACTTTGATTTACTTAACACGAATGTTTCCACAGAATTGTCTTAGCCTCTGATTCTTTGACAACATTAAGAAACTTGCAACTACAGCGCAAAAGATAGAAAGAATACAATCTAATTATTTAAACCATTACAAGATCAACAGATAAAAGCAGAAAAGCCATAAAAGCTTTATACTTGTAGACATTAATAAAACTGGATTTTACTTCCTCCTTCCTTCCTTCCCCACAGTGAGTAACAAGCCCCTCTTTTACACTGAAAATAAAACCCATAATGAGAAACACAATGCTTTCATTCCTGCACCAGAAAACACTCATTGGTCAAGTAAACAGAATTCTAGTCACAGCAAAAGGCTGTGGGACAATTTGAGAGGCTACAAGTTGTTTGTTTTTCCCTCGCAGCTATTAAAAACAGATACCCAAAAATAATTATGACATACAGGAGTGGCTTGTTATCTTCTGGGTCATCATCTTCCACTTCCAGAAGCCAGCCATACCCTCTCTGTCTTAGGAATGTAGTTGCAGTAGATTCTTTGATGAATTCTCCTCCAAGATTTAGCTTAACATCTGGAGTTGTTATGGACCCACTAAGATCTTAGAGAAAAAGGGAGAGAAAGATACACCTTTTTGTGTCTTGCCAAAAGCCATTTGATTTAAAAAGTACTGGAAGATAAACAACAGACATATAAAGCTACACATGCTGGTTATCACCACAAAATATTCAAAGTTATAGAATATAGCTTTAACAGATACATAGTTTGAAAGGGTACTTCTGGTTTTAATGCAATAGTAACAACGTTGATTTATGTTCCAAATTATCAAGTTTTAGCTTCTAGATGGAGCTCTTGTTTTGATGACACAGTGTTATGGTATGACAGAAAGGCTTCAATTTGTGCTTTATCATTAAGCATTTAAAGGCATAAAAGGAGTTAACTAATGAAAGTCTCATCATACTGCAAATTGTAGATTATTTACCAATTTTTTTGCTGACCACACTATACCTCTTTTGGAGCCCATTCCTGCACAGTGGCATTGTTTCAGCCAAAACCATTCTCTGCTTTTATGTCCAATTTTTCATGAAAGGAAAACATTTGTAGATGTTTTCATTTGTAGCCTACCTTTAATACAGGTGAAACAGTTAGAAAAAGAATACTATCAGAGATCCTTAGGCTCCAGACAATAAAAAGACATACAAGGAGTTCTCTTCAGTACACTATGATCTTGCTCTGCCACAGTATTAAACAAAACAAAGAACAATTTATGTTTGTTCTGGCTGTGTCAAAAATCACCAATAAATATTAATTTTACTCTCTCACTGTATTCAGTTATATACAGAGGAAAAATACAAAATAGTAACAGAAAATATACAAAGCAACTTGAGGAAAGAGAAAATATAGAAGGGAATAATTATTCCTTTAGGAAATGATGGATTTCCATTATTTGCTACAAAGGAAAAATCCAAACAGAAACATGTCAGTTTTTTCTACAAACCTTATTAGAAATATACTGAGAGACAAAAACTCACTTCTCATCCAACACCTTTTCACTTCACCAAAGAAAAATCTTATTTTGCCTTTCCATTGCTGTGTGTTCTTCACACAAACAAGTTCCTACGCCCAAAGTTCCCAAAACACCTAGTTATAACAAGTATTTCGGAAACACATACTCACAGAGGCAAGTCAGGCCATATTTGTAGATCACAGTTGTGACATCTTCTATCAAAATGCAACGCAGTTTTATAGAAACAAAATTTGTATAGTGACAGAATCTCACACAGTCTTCAGCCAGCATGTCTGAAGTGTTCACTGATCACTCAGTATCGCAACTAATTTAACAGAATTCTCCTTCCCAAATCAGCTTGCTAGGCCACTGAAGCTTAAGTTTAAGCTTCTCCATAAATGCTTTTCAACCATTTCATAATCATGAGAGTTAATGATCCATTGCTTTGATTCTTGGAACACCATCTGCACAGGATCCTTGTAAAGATCACTGTAACTTAAAGAAGGAATTTCTCTTTGCTCCTGCAAGTATTGGCACACATACACTGTTCTCACCAGACACAAACAAAGCCTTCCTCTGCTGTTTATAGAGAGAGGAAAAAAGAAAAATGTATTCTTAATGCCTGAGGCTTTCTCTACCTTGATGCCCAGAAGTTTCCTATTGTCACTGAGACCCTTTTGTCATTTAAAAATATTTGTTTATGCTACAACATAACACTTCTTTGGAAGGAGAGGTTCTTGCTACTCTTTCTGCACAAATGTGGCTGACAAAACAAACAAATATAACAGTCGAACCAGCCATTTATGTCTCCTTTCTCAGTGACTGCTAACAATCCATCCTGAAGCAGAGAAAATTCTACAAAAGTCTTATTTACCGAGACTCCTTTTAGCAGTTGATGATTGGAGAATACCTACAACCACACTTTTTAATTACAAAACCTATCAACTAACATGATCTTAAGTCTATTTTGCAAGACATCTTTGGGACATAAAGCTGCAGAAACCAAGGAAAAAATATCTGCCACCTCTTCTGCTATAGACTGCTTTGAATTAGATGGTTAACAGCAGGCCAACCAAGTGCTGAATAATCTGCCGAGAATTGATGGTTCTGATGCTCGCTAGCAAGAGTTAAGGTGCCTTCACTGCTAGCGTCTCAGGCAGAACACCAGAGAAGCAAAACTGAGGTATCTCAAACACCTCATTTCAACCAGGCATTGTGGAAAACCAGCTTTCAAGACAGTCTTTGCTCTCAATTTTGAAAAAGTGGTACAAGAGGCAAAAAAAACCCCTAACAGTCTGTTCTTTATACCATATCTGCCCACTTAATTGAAAACACCTCTCCAGCATTCTTTCCCACAAACAGCTCCTACCTTTCATGGAAATAAGATGGGAAAATAAAACAACTTATACTTTTGGTTTTCATATGGATCAAGGTTTGGGAAACAAATAGAAATTAGAGTGCAACATGTAGTATTTTAATTTAGAAATACCAAGCTGTTTAACTTTGCTTATGTTTTTGTTTGTTAGGGTAGGTCTATGCAGCACTTTGCAGACAGGACTACACTTGAACAGGCAGGACATCATGCCTTGCTTATGTTCATATAGAACACAGAGCTGAGTCCAATTCAACACATCCTACTGGAAAGGTGGCTGTATTGGATTGGGCTCAACATTGCTCACAGGGAATCTGGAGAGTTTCCATTCAGAGATACATGGATCCTTTTTCAGGCCAAGGTGGAGAAGAAAAACAAAACAACAAAAAAAACTTACAGCCGAGATTGTACCTGTTGGTTAGTATTCCTTGTCAGAGGGACTGGGAAGTTCACCAATAAACAGATATTCTACACTAGTTTTTCCACTTCAGTAATTCTTTTCCAGGGTGGGGCACATGAGTGAGGATTTACACGATTCCCTACCCCTGTCCACAATTAGAACATAACTAAATACATACATAAAGTAGAATGCTTGTTTAAATGGGTAGAGTCCAAAAAGTCATTCTCCATCAAAATAAGTTAGCACATTGTTGACTCTTATATGTTCATTTTCACAGTCTTAAGCCAGATCTTCATGTCATGCTGGTACACCACATCTATTCGTGCAGCAGTTAGGCAGCGGGCCATACTTCACCCCCTAAAGTACATGCAGGGCTTCTCTTTCCCCCTCATTACTGTGCTGAAAGGAGACACGGCACCGACACTTCGGCACAACACTACAGCTAATGTCAACATACGGCACAATCTTCAATAAACACCAAACTGCGCTTCCAGCAACTTGGGAAAGACGAGCGGTCTGTGACAGCACTTGTCACGGTTATGTCAGGTCGCCGGACACAACCTCGATTACAACTTTCAGAGAACCTGGGAAACGGAGCGCCACGGCCAGCTCTGCCACGCTGCTGCTTCCACCACGCGGATAAAGCAGCTGCTCGCACCCCCGTTAAGCACCGCTCCCGGCAGCCTGCTGCAGCGGGGTCCCGGAGCCGCGGTCCGAGGGCAGCGGCCACCCCGCTCCGCCCCCAGCCACGCCACCAACCTCAGGGGCGGAGGGAGGAGGGCAAGGAAGGCACCTCTTGCCTCAGCGGCACGGGAGCCGCCCGCTCCCCCGGGGCTCGGCTAGGCCCTTCTGCCAGGAAAGCGAGAGCGGCCCCAACCGCGGCCCCGCGCTCACCTTCGGCGTCTGCCGAGGAGACAAAGGTGAAGTCCCCATTGCTGGGCGCATAGAGCGGCGGCGGCTGCTGCTGAGGGCCCGGGGGCTGCATCTCCCCGCCCTCCGCGGGGGCTACGGGGCCGGTGGGGGCAGCGAGAGGCGAGTGGGCACCAGGGCCTGAGGCCTCCCTGGATCCCTCCTGCGGCCGCGACCGGCACCCAACACCCACAGCGCAGCCGCCTGACAGGGCAACAACAAGCGACACCACGCCTCCGATTGGCTGCTTGCAAGACGCGCCGTGATTGGCCGCCGTAGGGCCAATACTGACTGGCTGCCCGGCTCGGTCTCAGGGAGTGAAGTCACTTCGACTCCGCTATAAAGCTTCTTCTGATTGGCTGGGACATGAGCGGGCCGGTGGGAGGGGCGAAGGTGGCGGCCTGCTGAGGGGTGGTGTTGTGTCGCGTTGTCCTCCTCCTCTGTTCCCCAGGGCTGGCGCTGCTACCCGGCTGCTGCGTTATCGTCCGGCCAGCAGCCGCTGCAGCCCCCTGGGCGGCTTCCTTCTTCTTCCCCACCACTTCAAGGGTAGCCTGCCGGGGGGGGTTGCCCCGCTGCCGTTAGCATCTGTCCCCGGGGGCGCACGCGGGGACCGCGCAGCGATGGGGTGGTGGGCGGGTGGTGGGCTGGGGGTTGGGGCCGCAGCGCAGGGACCAGTCCCCACCGGTTGGCAGCTCCTGAGCGTGCCCCCTGGCTAGTGTCCTCTGCTAGTTATGTTCCGAGACCTGTGGGTGACCAGCGTATCGGGTCGGAACGTACTCTAACGCTACGTCAAAAGGTAGCCCCGGGAAATCCACTACTTTAAATCCTCCTCCCCATCCCATGCGCCCCCCCGCGCCAAAAGGTATTCCTCCAGCAAATGCTTCTGGTGGAAGGCCGGCTGGCAGGGCCCTACGAACGATGAGAAGCAGCCCCCTCGCACTAGAGGCGCTGGAGAACTGCCAGGGCAGCTCTGACCCTGCTGGCTGCTTCGGTGCAAGAGCTGTCGTCATCATGACGGGCAGTGTTCAAGACGTGAGGCCCGATGTTTCAGTCCAGTCTGGCGCCCTAGACCCGATCTGAAGGCTGGCAGCAGAAATTCAGCATCTGCAGCACGCTGGGATGACAGCTTCACCCCCTCACTGCCAACTGCAAAAATTTTCCTGGTTTTCTTCTTCAAAAGAAGGACAAGCATGATGGCTCTGGTTGTGGTCTATGCTTTGAAGAATCAGGAACCAGTATCTCACTTTTTATGTGTTCAATGACTACTAGATTAAACAGAAAAGCTCCCAGATAACCCTGCTTAGGCCTAGCCATTAGCTCCTTCCCTCTGCTCCCTGCTGCATACCAACACATTACTTCTCAGAGGACACTTTTTTCCCCTGACATCTCAGGGAAGCAGGCTTAAATTTGGTATTCATATTTTTAATTCTATTTCATACATAGAACTCATTAAATGCCACAGAGTATAAATATGGACGTATTTTAAATGGAAAAAGTTACAGGATGAGAAATTGTGTTAGAGCAGTGGTTTGATTTGGAGAAGGAACCTCCTTTCTCATATATATCCCATTAAAGGAAATCACTGCGAGTTCCATCTCAAGTAATTTTGAACAAGTAAAAGCCAGTCTGATTTTTATGGAGAGAGCATGACTGGAAAGTTTCTATTTTGCCATACCAAATATAACTGAAGTTTGCATTTATATCAAATATAACTTGCATTCAGCTTATCTGTGGACATTTTACAGTGATCATCAGTTTCCTTGCAGCAGCAGATAAAAATCACCTATAATTGTATGTAACCTATTTTTTAATTGAAAACTGTCTTGATAATACAAAACAGCCCTACAGATATTTGTGTAATTTGATTTCCCCTTTAAAAAGTTGAGCAATCAAGACATCTGCTAAGAGTAACTTATTTTCTTAACTATTATGTGGAACTTGTTTGTTACAAGACCTTTGCAATAGGCTTCCTTCAATTTCTTTTCAATTTCTCTTCCTCTGTTACTGCCAGCCTGTCAAGAGTTCAAGGAGCCTTTGGATGATGCTCTTAGTCCTATGGTTTATTTGTAGGTAGCCCTGCGAGGAGGAGGGAGTTGTACTCGATCATCCTTATGGGTCCCTTCCAACTCAAGATATATTATGATTCTATTATTATATTTACGTACATTGTTATGATTGTCCTGTTCCCTATTGTTGCTGGGATGTCTTGGATGCTTCTGGAAGCTATGCCCTCCATAGGATGCCAGACACATATTACCGGACAAATTTAGAATCATAGAATCATTTAGGTTGGAAAAGACCCTTAAGATCATTGAGTCCAAACATTAACCTAGCACTGCCAAGTGCACCACCAAACCATGTCCCTAAGTGCCATGTCTCCGCATCTTTGAAATACCCCCCGGGAAGTGACTCAACCAATTCCCTGGGCAGCCTCTTCCAATGTCTGAAAACCCTTTCAGTGAAGAAATTTTTCCTAATATCCAGTCTGAACCTCCCCTGGCGCAACTTGAGGCTATTTCCTCTTGTCCTGTCACTCGTCACTTGGGAGAAGAGACCAACACCCACCTCTCTGCAACCCCCTTTCAGGTAGTTGTAGAGAGTGATGAGGTCTCCCCTCAGCCTCCTCTTCTCCAGGCTAAACAACCCCAGCTCCCTCAGCCACTCCTCATAAGACTTGTGCTCCAGACCCTTCACCAGCTTCATTGCTCTTCTTTGGACATGCTCCAGCACCTCAATGTCCTTCTTGTAGTGAGGGGCCCAAAACTGAACACAGTATTCGAGGTTGCCTGTTTTTAATTTCTTTTTTTTTTTTCCTTTTTATTTTTATTTAATTACATAGAGGAATGACAACAAAGAATGCCATGTCAAGGAATTGCTTGCATTTAAGACAAACCTTTCACTTGCTTCATTGTAATTCTTCTTTATTGAAGTAGGGTCTCAAAACCTTTAAGGAGTTTGGTACCTGTCTCCTAAGAAGATCAGCAACATACGCTGCTAGAACAAGACTTGGGGGTGTGGGGGACAAAAGTAGTGTACCTCTTGATAAACACGAGGAGCAGCTCTCAGGCCACTGTAAAATGGTGGGAGGAGACAAAAGAGAAGGAGATGAAGTCTCACACTGGATCAGCTTTGAGGAGGAAACTTGGGACAATGATAATTAATGACAGAATATTTTGCAGTAAGATGAGTGGCAAATGCACATTTTATTAATGTGCCAAACAGGAGCAGTGACAAATGAGATTGCATGATAGGCTGGGTGATTAGTTTTTTCCTCATTTCATGGGTTCATGCGCTGGACCCAATGCTATGCATGTGCTGCATGATTTTCTAAGTAGAACTAAAATGCATGTACGTTGATGTAAAGCAGAAGAAAATTTTGTGACACTGCTGAGCATGCCTAGCAAAGAACAGATCTTGTTCGCTACTTAGAAATATTTTCTGTATTTTCTCATTGTCTATGATTCTGACTATGATCTCTGTATAAACACGGGCAAGTAAGTAATTCTATTTCTCTGCTTTCAATAGACTATTTGTAAAGACATGCATTATCATTCACCATCTTCTTTTAAAATATGATTTTGATAATAGAAGGAAACTTGTTTTAATTATTTCTTTTCCTACGGACTTTTTGACTGGCTGAGATCCAAATGAAATGTCACACAGAAGAGATGCTGAAGGAGACAGAGGAAAGACGTTCTGCCCACACTTACCTAATATAAGACCAGTGAGTAGATTTTCGAGTTGCTCCTCCTGATGCCCTGTCTTACAAGAGCAGTGAAGGATCGAGAAACACACCTGATCCAGGCACTCTGCGTTTTTCTCAGCATTTGCTAAAATATTAAGATTTTGGCTGTCCTTCCCCTCCTTTCAGCCCCCTTCCCTTCCCCTCCTTTCAGCCCCCTTCCCTTCCCCTTCAGACTGCAAGTGAGCAACCCGTTGTCCCCTGCCTGGGCAGTGCCAGTGGAGGGCACTCTAGCACTGCTTTTGCCAGATCAGACCTTGTCCAGGGTTTCGGTTCAGGCTGGGATTCTGAAAAAAAGTGTTCAAAACCAGTTGAGTAACCTGTTTCATCCAGATGCTGCTACTAGATTTCTCAGCATTTTATGCGGTTTCCCTCTCTGTGCACTTTAGAAATGACCTTCCTTGATTAAGGCCCAGACTACATGTGAAAATTTGAGCAATCATAAATTGCTCCAACTGGTCTGCTGAAGTTTAGGTTGTCTTGTAGTATTCTGCACATAACCACCCTTCCATGTATCTTAACTGTTTGCAAGTGCTGGCTTCACTCCTACGGCCAGTGGGACAATTTGCTTGCACTCTGGTTTGCTGTATAGTAGTCAGTGAAAGCAAAAAGGGAAAGGGAAGTATTTGAAAAGGCTGTAGAAAGCTGTGCTGCATACAAATGCCTTGCCGGACAGCCACAAAGACAATCAATCTGCAAATGGTTATCTTAGGAAGCGTTCCTGTTTAATTTTAATTTTAGAAGTACAAGAATCATGCAGTATGTGAATTTACTGGAACATTTTGTAGTATTTACTGTGTGAAAAGGAAGTCAGAATTATTGATGTTACGAGTCATCTTCCGATTTCTTGGGGGAAGTCTGGAGCCAACTGCTGTGACAGGAGAAGTAGGTAGAGTTGCTGGGGAGTTTTATTCCTCATGGCTCAGAGTAATATCAGATTAGGCTAATCTTTATGCTGATAGTATAAATCATCCACTTTGAAATGGCTTTTGCGTTTGCGTCTAGGGTTGTTAGACACTCTCTTTGGCCCTGCCTTGCTATATCTAGTTGCTTGAGTCAGTGCTGCTGTAATTAGTGAGGAAAGTCCTGAGCCCTGGCTTCTTGGAACAGCAAGACTCCATGGTTTAGTCTAGATATCACAGAGTCCCGCAGTGAACATCTCACTCACGAACTAAAGTTATGATCTTTCAATGAAACCATTAAAGAGTGAATGAAGTAAATGCATCATAGATACATTCATTTCTACTGGTAGTAGAAATGTTTACTAACTTGACCATTAACCCTGGACTGAAGGCTAGGTTTTTGATAACTGCTGTATCATAAAATTTCAAATAGTTATGAACTGGAACAAAAGTGTGCATTGAATACTGAAGGACAGTTTACATGTCAGCTACTGTATGAGCTAGACTTATTCTAAGAAATTGAATTCTCTCTTCTCAGTGGAATTTATAGAAAGCAACATTCAAAGAATGGGAGTGATCACTGTCAAGCAAATAGCAGATGATCTTTTGGCCTGCAATGTCATGTCTTGTGAGGAAGTGAATACCATCACCTGTGAAAAGGTTGAATAAGAAGCCTCAAGAATGATGATTTACATGATTTTGAATAAAGGTTCAGAAGCCTGCAATATTTTGGTTAAATCGCTTCAGAAACACAACCCTTTTCTCTTTCATGACCTGCAAGGATATTGTAAGTATTACTGGTTATATTTTTGTCTTCCAGTCAGGACTTAAATTATTATAGAAAAAAAACATGAAAAACTTGCAATGCACTCATTTTTACAATAGTCTTATAATTCTGTAGTTAAGTAAACTCTAATTCAATTTGTATGGTCTGAATTATTTCTTCTGAGAGAATAAGACAGTGAACACTAAGAATTTTTACAAACTGTAAGACACTAAGAGGGGAAACCCAAATCCAGTTAAAAATTCTGAAAGGGTGAAAATCATCTGTGATCAGATAACTGAAGTTCAGACAGTTAAACACATCCCATCACTTGTTTATGGTAAGTGAGTTGTGGGTGAGCTGAACACTGAATTAGATCAGTTCTATGGACAAAATTAATATAAAATTTAATGGGGATATGTAATGAGTTTTTCAAATGTAAACCTCTTCCCTGGAAGCTGAAACTACTTGTGCACAGGCTGCAAGTTTGTTACGTTGTTAGAGGACTATCTTATTGTATGAATGTAATGCATACACCTAGGCTAATCTTTCAGCACTCCCAGAGGGCATGACGTTTGTTACCAAAGCATTTCCCTAAAACAGATTTCCCTGATTTCCTTCAGTTTGTGGGACTCTGCTGCTTTACCCACCTGCTTCAAAAGTCTGATCTTGAAATACATGTCTGACTCAGCCCTGTTCCTTAGTCTATATTATGCACTTTAAAAAGCAGTGCATAGAAACCTTCTAGGACTCCCTTTAGAAGCTGTTTTTTTGTAAGCTTCAGACTTTATAGACGTTACTACATTTTATTATGTCTCTGATGGAAGGTTCAAGTAAGCTCACCTCCAAACTGTATGAAAGCAACTCTTGGACTAACCAAAAGTAACAAAAATGCAAAAGACATAGTTTAAAAAAAGACCTAGATTAAAAGTTCATTTTGCTCCAATTGTCAAAAACCGTTACTGATTTACAAATCTCTCTCTTAAGACCCTAGTACCTTTCATATATATATAAATGGTGTCTTTCCATATTAAAACCTTATTACATGAAAAACTCATACTCTCGTCATGCATTTGCACATATAAACTTTCATATGCTTGTATGCAAGCTTACATTTTTGGAATTCAATGCATAAATAGAATAAGTCCAAAAGGCCCTCAAATAAGGAATTAAGTGGAGCCACAGTGGTATCTGCAGACTATATGAATCTTCTGCACAAGGAGTAACTGCAGCCCTTATCAATTAAGTCTTGCCTAGACAGTGGACAATAAATACATCTCGTGCCTCTTGCTTACCACTATTTCATTGATTTAGCAAGTACATTCAGACAGTTCATCCAAAAGTAATGAAATTTTAATTGACAAACTCATTGACTATTTAATTCACTGATACATGATCTGTTTGCCTTAGGTACTACCAGGCAAGTGGAACAAGATAAATTAAATTACTTGATTCAGAATTTAAAGTATGTGTATCTGTCTTAAGCTTTTCAAAAATACCATCCTCTGGATAGTGATTTTGACACAATTTTTGATTTGGGAACTGCCTATAGTGACATCTTGCTGTGGCAAAAAGATACACATAATAGCAGGAAAAGGCAGCTGACGTTAAATGTCCTTCTGGAGGAATTGAAAAATCCCTGCACTATAGAAGGAGAAGCTGGCAAAGGAGAAAAACAACTCTTCTAAAAAGAATTGCTGTACTCTGGGTTTCTGATAATCGCTCTGCTTTGAAAAAATTCCAATTTGTTTTCTTTATCAGCCTGACTAGCACAAGAGGTGGAATATATGAGACTGTCTGTGATCAGCTTCTTTTTGAACAATACCCCATCTGCAAACAAGATTTCATGAAAATGCTACTAGTACAAAGACAAATGGTTCTTTTCCTGTTAGATGGATATGATGAATTCAAACCCCAAAACTGTCCAGAGATAGAAGCAATGATTAAAGAAAACCACAAATTTAAGAACGTGGTCATTATTGCTACCAGGACTGAGTCTATCCATAAAATCAGACAGTTGGATCACTGATTGCTGAAATAAGAAATCTATCGGAGGAGAGTTGCAAGAAGCTCATTAAAAATGCCTTGACAAGTAAGATGGCTGATGGTCTGTTAAACCAGCTTAAAGAGGCCCCTTCCATGAAGAACCTTATGAAGACTCCACTCTTTGTCATCATTGCTTGTGCCATGCAGATGGGTGAAAGTAGTTTCCATCCAAGCACCCAGACTCTACTTTTCTCTACTTTGTATGATTTGATGGTGGAGAAAAACAGGTACAAAACAAAAGAAATAACAGGAAATCGTATTATACTGAGCATAAATCATTGTGGAGACTTAGCTTTAGATGGAATATTTGATCAAAGATTTGATTTTCAGTCTGAGGATTTAGCTGACATAAAAGAAGTCCTGCTAGCTTCATTCAGGTCTTCTGAATAAATATACAGCTCAGACTAAAGCCAACATAACATTCTTTCATAAATCATTTCAGGACTACACTGCAGGCAGAAAATTTTGCAAACTACTGACATCCTGCCAAGAAGCAGGGGTGAAGAAAGGGTATAGTTATCTACAGAAAATTAATACTACTTCAGATACTACTAATACTTATTTCAATTTGCTCCTCTACACTTGTGGATCCTCTCTAGATGCCACTAGAATAATTGTGGACTTACTGAAAAGAATTGATCAGCATAGAGATATTTCTCAACAGTTTTCATTCAAGAATCTGGCTTTGGAAAGCAAATACACAAAAAAGTCAGAAAATATAAGAGAAAAGGAAGATTTCAATAAAACTGACAAGGATATCTTTGTGGACTGTGTCATTAATTTCTTTAATGGAAGTTCCTCAAAATCAGCATTGAGCAGAAATTTTGAAGAGGTTTTTTGTGATAAAAGTATTTACATTAGTAGTCAAAATATCATAATTTATTTCTCTGATTTTTTTAGATACTTACCAAATTGTGTTAGTGTACTAGAACTGATTAATTTAGATTTTTTTGGAAATTACTCACCAAGTAAGGAAATAGACAATGAGAATGTGGAAGATCTTCAAATCGGTTCACTTAAAATTTACATTCCTGCAAACTGTCTCCTTATCCTTCAACTGGAACCAGTGTCTCAGACAGTCTCTACCCAACCTTTTCCATGGACTCATTATTTTGTAGACCTCTGTCATATTCTCCGTAGGTCATTCCTTTCAGACGTTCATATTTTCACACAAAACCATTAATTACTTTTCACGAGAACCTAGTATCACTGAAGTGTATCTGTTCTACAAATGTATTTGTTTCTGTATTAAATTAACATGCTGTATACATTTATGGGATTTTTTTGGCAGGTGGACTTATTGATGGAATAAAGAAACTTGTGAATGCTGAAAGGCTTGTACTTGACAACATAAGTATGGATGAAGGTGATGCAAATAAATTAGGTGATTTCCTCTCTCCTATTTCATACAATAATCAAGCACATATAGTGCTGAGAATGTGAATGTTTTAACAAGTTGGTCTGAAGTTTGTACACTATTAGGACTTGAAAACCCTATCATTTAATTTAAAGAAGTAATTTCTTATATATTTGCATTGAAGTCTTGATAGGTTCTGTATCCTGATCGTCACAAAGTATTAGAGTGCTCCTTTCAAGTTAGTAATGCATACTGTAGTCAAACAGATTTAACATACTGATCCCAGGCATGAACTGCAAGTCAGGAGGTTGCAAAGGTGATATAGTTCCCTTCCTTGACCTATTGCTGACTTTCTGCAAGGTCAGTCACTGGATACCAAGGTTGAAAAGTTTGAATAATGTTTGCTAGGGCCACACAACCCAGTAACTGAAATGGAGATGGCAATCCATATGTCTAGCCATCCTCTCCTTGATGGCATGGTAAAAGAATGCTTCTCCTGGATTTGTTCCACAAGAAGATCACATTTGATCTTCTGTGAGTTACTTTCTCTCAGCTGAGGGGCAGATGTAAAATGCAGTAAGGAAAGTTTATATAAAGATTTTATATAAATCCTAAGTATAAAGATTATATAAAAGAGAAAGGTAAACTATTGCATAGCTCTGTAAATGAACAAAATAGGAAAGCAAATAATGGATTATGCAAGCCAAACTAATTTTTGAAGTTGTTTTTGTTTCAATCATTGCCAAAAAGATTCATTCTGATCAGGTACCTACTCAAATCATTTTAACAAGGTCACAGTAGTACAAATAAGGATAAATAAAAATTATTTAACTAAAACAGATTAACTCAGGTTAGCAGAACTTAGGGAAATTCACAGTTAAGTATGTAAGGAACAAGCTGAAAGAATTATTGAACGATAGACAACTGTCTCTGAGAATTTGTGGAGGCAGGAAAGTGGAAAATCCAGTATCTTTGCCTTGAAAGGAGGAAATCATAGACAAGCCAACCTCACTTTGATACCAAGAAAAATTCTGAGACAGATTATCACACAAACATTCTGTAAGCACTTAAATTATAGAGATAAAAGGTAGCGTGAACAAATCACATCAAACCTTTCCAGGGAACAGGATAAGAAGATTGTGAAATGGTAAGTCTGGATCTATCATGACTCAAATCAGGCTTTTAACACTATCCTATACAACATCCTTAACAAGAAGCTAATTAAATGTATATAAATAAAATGGTTGAAAAATTACTTTCAAAGAGTTATCACAAATGTTTCCCTAAGTGAGAGAACATTTTGATATAATCAATTAAGTCCTTCCTTGGTCTAAACAATATTTTAACTGATGGCTTAAATTGCAGAATGGAGGATACGCCTATAAAATTTCAGATGATACTGAGCTTGGAAGGCTTACAAGCCCTGTTGGAATGCAAAACCATAAATAAAATTGGATGCACTTAAGAGGTGGTCCAAAAACAATGGTACGGAATTCAGTATAGACAGATGTAAAGGGCTGTATCTGGGAATGAGACATCAATTTATGACTATAAAATGGAGATTAACCTGTGTAGCAGGAAAGAATCAGAGGTCTTCTGTGGAAAACTGGAAATATTATTCTATTGCAAAAAACATGTGCTGGTGAGTGCTGAGCAACAAATCTATGCCCAACCTCAGTATCATAATTAAGAAAGGTATAGAGAAATTGAGAGAGAGCACCAAGAACAGCTATAGGGTATGAAAATGTGACTTATGAGGAATGGTTTAGTTTTGTTTTGATTGAGAGAGAAGTCTGAAAAAGATATGATAGATTTTTTGTGTTCTTTAAACATTGCTACAAAAAGTTGATAATCAACCATTATTTTTGTTCACTGGGAGAAGAGACTAGCTAAATTTGCAACAAAGAATATTTAGATTGGATATTGGCAGAAACTTTCTAAAGCCAGGAAGGTAAAATAGCACCTAAGGAGAATATGGAAATTTTCAAAGAGCAAAATAGATAAATATGTATCATAAATGGTTTAGGCTTATCAATATCCTGCCTCATTACAGATGCTTAGACTCTAAGGTCCCATATAGTCCTACTCTTCCACAATTCGCTGATCCTGTAAAATATATATTTTTATATCATAATAAAAAACTTGACAGCTCCTTGTGAAGCAGGAGGTTGAAGTCTCCGGGGCTTAAACCACTACAGAATCTCCCATGTATTCAGACAGCTTTGCCCTGTTTCTGTGTTACAAAGATGTCTCAAAGTCGTCTCATCACCACTGAAGATTCATTTAGCCAGTAGAGTATAAGTTACGCAGAACCATTACTCCAGCTCTTATGGCTGGCCAGGTCCTTTATTTCATTAATTCCTGGAGACACAATTAACAAGAGAGCACAGTTTGCATTGGAGGGACATCAGAAAAGTGAGAAAAACCCAGAGGCTATTAAAAATCTTGTCTTGCTCTTCATTAAAAAGCAAAGAAAGGTGCAATAGAAGGCAAGTTATGCTGCACTGAAAACATGTATAACAAGCTTTTTTCCCTCCTGTAGCTCAGAATCTTTGTAATTTGCCAAAACTGAATATACTTGATTTGTCGGAAAATTACTTAGAAAAGAAAGGAAAATATGCTATCCACAGACTTGATAAGTCAGAAGATTTCTTTAGATAACTCATTTAAATGGGGAATAAGCTTCAATTCTAGGACTTATCCAGGCAGAAATTCAAGAGTTCTTCCCTCTTTTATTTTTAAGTAGGATATAATTGGTATCCTGAAGTATTTGGTCTCAAATAGAAGTGTGGAATATTGTATGCAGTTGGGTGCTCTGTCTTTGCTATCAAAGCAACAGTCTTGGAGTCTTTAACCTACCAGTATTTTCTTCACTGTTGAAATGTGATTTGGTTTAACTTTTTAAAGTGATTTTACAGCAAACTGTTATAACCAAAAAAATTACACTTACTTTCATTTAGTTGATGGCTTAAATGTCCTACCTGGGATGAAAGTACTGGTGCTTCCCTGGAGAGATGATGTAAAGGTTTGCCTAACAAAATTGTTAGAACTACTGGAAACAATGCCACAACTGACAAAACCTGGATTGAGGAAATGGAGCCTCACTGATGGGGAGGTAGGAATACTAGGTAAGTAAAGGTGCTGTGGATGAGCAAAAGATGAAGGACAAAAACCAGAAAAACTCAAAACGAGTTCAGGAAATGCAGCAACTTTTAATAATGTAAGTGAAATAGCATCAAGTCTGGGTAGGACATATATATATATATATAAAACACATTAGGTGAGCCAAATAATGAGCTACATTTCAACTCAACAAAGACCATTTTTCACTGGATAAATAGTGCAAGGAAGACTGCTGGCAAATGGAGATTACTGGTGAAGAATCTCCTTGAGAGGGAATCTTTTCTGATTGACGGATTACTATCTCCTCCATAAACATCAAGGTAGGTAGTTGAAGATCAGGGAGATATAAAAACTACCTGGATTCACACCACTCACCCCTTCCGAGAATACAGTAGAAATGAAATGTCAAAATAAATGAGAATTTTCATGAGGCTGATCTTGCAATGCTTTTGTGTGAGTGTTCATAAGCAGCAGTCCATAGTCCATTTTAGCTAATGACCTCTCTGTAATTAAAAGTATCCTGTTGTATGCAACATACTGCATGTTAAGTTTTAACAAGGAAGAAAAGTCTAGATATAAAAAAAATTGTGAACTGTGGCTGCTATATTTTACATTCTTCATTCCAAAAAAGAAAAAAAGTAATATGCAAGTACATGTTTAATTCCTTTTCTATTGATGGTGGTACTTTTTTAAGCATAGAAGTTCAACTGAATTCAATAAGATTCAATTCTTCAATATCCTGAACAGGAATCATTCTCTTCATTAGGGCTTGAAGCAAAAATACATATATAAATAAATATATGTTCACAGGCAAATTTTTTGAGAAAGAACACCTGAAGAACCTTCAGCACTTGGACTTGGCAATGAATTGTGTGACAAGCGATGGCTGGCTTTCCTTCATGCAGCCACTGATCTCTCTCAGGTAGCTGGTATCTGTAGATTTCAGCAGCAAACAAGACTGGGTGCCTGCACCACTGTTAGTCTGCAAATTAAGTCAGGTACTAACCACACTGAATTCTTTAAAGGAGATTAAAGTGACTGGATGGAAGTTTGATTGCCATGACCTTGGACTTATTAATGGTGCAAAAGTAAACTGCAGAAAACAATTTCAGCTAGTGCATTCTTAAACAGAACGAGCTTTCCCAGTGGACATTCACTTACAATCTTTCATATCTGAGAAATGGTCTTCTCTATAACCACACATTGAATTAGCAGCTCTAGGATTGTTTGGATCTCCTGGTCTGCTACTGAGACGGGAATGAGAATAGTACTACATCCTCTTCAGGGGAAAACAAGTCAAAAGAAAATAAAAGATAAATCACCTTGTATTAGCCCAAATCCTGCAACCTGTAATGCCTCTCAGTCTTTAAATGGTTTCAAGGAGTGTTCACTTCATCTGTGTGTGCCTTCTGTGAGCTCATTTTTATTAGCTTTGAAGTTTAGCTTTGTAGATGAGGGAAAGCTCTTAATAAAAATGTAACAAAGGCTGCAACTTGATGGATAATAGGTAAGTGTTTTACCAGCTTTTTTTTCAGTTAGATAGATAGTGTAGTTGTCTGACCTAGCATAGAGAAGCTTTTCCTACTGGCAGGGCAATTCTGGTATAGTTACATCTCTACACTATGGGAAAATTTAATGCAGAGACAGAATATGCCAATGAAAAGTTAGACCTCTAAAATAACAACAGTATGATTAGAGCATGTTAGGTCTACAAAAGAGGGCATGGTCACACAAGTGACCATGAGTTAAACAGAGATGTAAACAAGAGCTATTCTGCAGTTATTAGTCACAAACAAATTCTTACTCCACAGCAAAACACCAGGTAGCTTATCTCAAGTGACTTTTACCATCTTTAATCTACCATCATTTTGGCTTGTAAAAATAAGTCAGCATTTATTGCTTTCTTTCACAGTAAGCTACCTCACATTTAACACGTAGTAGGAGTTTACACATGGACATCATAACAAAGTTGCAGGTGTGCTCTTAAGTTCATACTGTGCTCCACTTTACAGGAAGTTGGTTGTTTTCTGATACCCTTAGTTCCTGGTGTAGACAAGCCAGAATGCAGTCTCCAGGCCCTCATAGTCCACAAATATCCCAGGAGAGAACCATGTACGCAAGGCAGCTCCAAACATAGCAAAAGAAAACAGAGGAGTCCCTCGGCCACTTCTGTAAAAAGCAGTGGCCAACCAAAGACAGCAGACTCTTTTTTCCAGTCTGCCACTGGAATGAAGGGACAGGAGCACCAGTTAGAGCTGCTTTTTCTCTTCTCTAGGCAGCGTTGAACCATGGGTGCTTGTACGTCATGAACCCATTAACTATGTTATCTCCTCAAAAGCACTTGTACTTGTGAATTCTGTTTTGTGCCAGAGAGTGCTTCAAAGCTGTTTCATTTGTCTCCCTGTGCTCTGCCAGTAAAAAGAAATACAGCATTTCCCCTGTAGTTAGGATCCTTCAAAGGCATGACCCCAATTCAGCAAAGCACTGAATTTAGTGAAAATGCTTACTTAAGCATTTTTCTTAAGCATATCTCTATTGACAAAATCCGACACAGGCTAGAAAATACTTTTTTCTTCCAAGCAGCAGAACCCTATATCAAATACATAGACTGAAAACTGAATAAAAAATAGAAAAATGGATTTAAAATTACTAGGGTGCATCTGTGAAAACAGACATGGATTTCTGTGGTTTTATTTTTTATTTTGACACAGAAAGGAGATCTCAAAATAATATAGTTTAAAGAAGATAGTCTCATCAACATTTATGAATTTCAGTTCTTTCAATTGCTTAGTTGCTTAGCAGAGCAACTTTGTGCTTCAAAGCTCTATTTCAGATTGGTCAAAATGTGAAAGAATAACCAAGCTCTTCGTAACCCCTGCATCCCTCTTCCCACAGCTGTATTTGGGTTCTTTCCTTCCTGCTCCCTCAGCAGACTATACTTCTCATCAAAGACTGTAGTTAATGTTGTTCATGGTAGAAACAATGAAAAGTTGAATAAAATAGAGAAATCATTTTTGTTCTGCCTATTCCTTTGTTTACCCTTTATCACTGGCACCTGATGCTGCAGACCAGGCAAATTTCTGGCTCTCCACAGCTTTGTTCTGTAAGAAAAAACAAGTAGAAAAGCACACTCTCTATTTTCTGGTGGATATTGAATTGCAACATACTGAGTGTTCTTGTCTTGAGATGTATAAAACTACTCTGACAGTTAAGACATATGATACAAAACCAAAGAGCTCTATTAGGCCTCATAATTAATGCACTAGGATGTGGACAGGTGTTGGAAACAACCAACATATCTTCAAAGGACTTAATTTTCCATTTAAAGGTAGTTGCAAAAACTCAGATCTAGCCAGCAGTGTGCCCAGGCGGCCAAGAAGGCCAACAGCATCCTGGCCTGTATCAGAAATAGTGTGGCCAGCAGGAGTAGGGAGGTGATCGTGTCCCTGTACTCGGCGCTGGTGAGGCCGCACCTCGAATCCTGTGTTCAGTTTTGGGCCCCTCACTACAAGAAGGACATGGAGGTGCTGAAGCGTGTCCAGAGAAGGGCGACGAACCTGGTGAGGGGTCTGGAGCACAAGTCTTACGAGGAGCGGCTGAGGGAACTGGGGTTGTTCAGTCTGGAGAAGAGGAGGCTGAGGAGAGACCTTGTCGCTCTCTACAACTACCTGAAAGGGGGTTGCAGAGAGGTGGGTGTTGGTCTCTTCTCCCAAGTGACTAGTGACAGGACTAGAGGAAATGGCCTCAAGTTGCGCCAGGGGAGGTTTAGACTGGATATTAGGAAAAAGTTCTTTACTGAGAGAGTAGTGAAACATTGGAAGAGGCTGCCCAGGGAGGTGGTAGAGTCACCCTCCCTGGAGGTATTCAAGGAGCGTGTGGATGTGGCATTGTGGGATGTAGCTTGATGGGCATGGTGCTGTGTGGTGTTGGGTGGGTTGGTTTTTGGTGTGTTGTGGTTTGTTGTTGTTGTGTGGGGTTTTTTTTGTTTGTTTGTTTTTTTTGTTTTTAGGTTGGACTTGATGATCTTACAGGTCTTTTCCAACCTTAGTGATTCTGTGATTCTGTGATTCTTTGCATTGGCAGCCTTTTGCCCTCACTTTGTGCTGATGTAAGTAAATACGTACAATGCATAGCAACGGAAAATCAGGCACTAGAAATGTGGAAGATTATGTTGTGTAGAGGCTGGAGTGTGTTCCACATCTTGTGAGATCAGAAACAAGTGCCATTAACTCTAGTCCTTGGAGGAATCCTTTACTTTTGGTAAGTAGTCGAAAAGTCTTTGTTAGGACTGCTGGTAGGGGGAAAAAAGCAAGCAGCTGACGAGCAATGTTTTAACCACTTTCAAAAATGGGTAACTGAGCCTTTGGAAGACAGTTCTAGAGAGGAATCAATTGTAGCCTGTGGATAGTCTCAATCCTACTAGAAGAAAGGCATAATAAGACCAGACCCTAGTTGTCAGTGAATAAATCTATATTTTGGTGTGCTGTTTTCCTCACTAAACTAGCACATTTCAGTACTTCTACAAAATATTTTAAAAGTGAAGAATTAACCAGCAGTGTCCTCCCCTCCATCCTATAAAGCAAAGGAGCTTGAAACACGTATATAGCTGATTTTTCACATTCCCTTGGTTGCTTTCCCCAGTTTTCCTCCACAATGTCTTGGATCATATTCTTTTATACTTTGTACGTGCTTGTAGTAAGCACAGTAGCACTGCCTGTAAACATGAACAATTTTAGATTTGTTTTTACAGTCTATCTCCTTCCTTCCTAAAGGTCTGATGATTAACAAGCTGAGTTATAATGCTATTGCTACACATTCACAACTTAGGGATAAAAAGATGCTGATGAGATACTTAAAATGTCCAAACATAGATATATAGAAAGCAGGAAACTGCACCCTACAGAAGATCATTGTTTGTTGTTACAATACTGTATAGTGTATGCTTTCAATGATTTATGAATGATCATTTAATCTGTCTTCCCAGCCCTCTGGATCTGAATTAGTCTCTTGATAGCTCTGATTAACTTGGCCCCCTTCAGTCATATAATGCTGGTTTTGCTTGTAGATAAGCAGCTTTGGGTTCGTTGTATTTGGACTGTTTCCCACAAGTGGTATAAATGTGTCCTTAATGCTTCTTACAAGTTTGTTAATAAGATTAGAAGGATGATTGTAATATTTGTTGATTACTATCCAGTACACTGCTAATCCATTATGTCAGTGAGGAAAGGGAAGTACACAGCATGGATTTGAACATAAATCTCAAACAGTAGCACTTGTTAACTTTCAGCAGCTTATGTATTTTATTGTGCTCATTGCTAATTAAAATTCTTACACAGAAATCTTGCTTCACCCTAGGCTTGACCTGCCTCATATGATGCACTGAGGTGGCAATTTCCTTGAATTAGGGTAGTCTGGGCATGTGACAAGTATTCTCTGATCACTTTCCTTATTGTTAGTCTCTAATAACTATGTAGCACGCAAGAAGAGCATTAACGTCCTTATAGTGTTAGTTCTCTCGTGTGAAAACATAATGGGTTCCAGTGGAAGGAAAAAAGATTGGGACTATTTCTAACTGTAGAGATTCCTTCACATGCAGCAAGCAATCCTTTACATTTACTCCTCTGCACTTGCTTTCCTTTTCTCCTTTAACTTTACTCCTTTCTACTCACGTTCCTTTTTTCCTGTGAATCTTCCCTAACATCCTTTTTTTATACAAAGAGATTTTTAACAAAATGTGTTTAACTAAATTTTGCCTGGGATATAGGAATGATCAGGTGACTTTTGTGGGAGCTGCAACTGCTCAAAGTCTTTCAAGACTGGGACCTCAAAAATTAGCTTGAGATTCGGATCAAATGGTGCCACCTGCCAAAACGCAGAAAATAACAATAAGAATAGATTTGCCAGTGTTAAAACTCAGAAAATTCTCTCCAAATTACAAAAATATAATAGGGAAAACAGCAAAGGGTTGTTCCTCTTTAAGCCCGTGAATATCCCAGTATCCAGAGTGCAATCTCATTGATCTGGAGACACTTGCAGAAACCTAGCTACTTCTCAGCTTTCTTCATGGCACATGGACGTCTCAGGAGCTCTACTCACAATCCCTCAGGTTCTCTACTCAAAAGTACCCCAGACCACTTCCAACTGAAGGTTTGAAGGTACAAATGTGGAGCACACCTATCTCAGCACAGCTAGTAGCAACAGTGTCTTACTGGAAAACTCTGGTAGGAGTTCGTGCACTCAGGGCAAGAGGGCATGTCAGGTCACAGATAAGCCTAAAAAAGCCTAAACAACCCCTGTTCTGAACAATATATTAGAAGATGAGAGTAAACTTGCATGACTGGTAGGAAGCAAACCTTTTCCAGCACTACATGAAAAGAAGTAAGGGTGACTAGGAGGTTTTTCCACAGGCTTTAGGACAAAACTGAGTATTTCATTAAAGCCACAGCCTGGAAAATTGAGTCAGTATACTAATATACCACAACAGTCAGGGTTACACTGTTGTAGCATGTTAGTCAACACATAAGCATATATCTTCCCCAACCTTGAGGGATTTTCACTGGCAGATTTGCAAAAGCATAATCATCCAGGCCAACACTCATAGGCAGTTATGCACAGTTATGCTCCACTGATGTCACCGGGAGTTTCTCTGGTATCTTCAGTGGAGCTTGGGCTTCGCTGCTCCTTTGCTTCCCTTGACTCTTGAACATGCACTATCTCGTCTTTTGCAGTGTACTAATGCTAGTCTGTGCCTGGCACAGAATTGCCCTTAAACTGTTGTACTCCTTCTGCTGACCATAAGAACATAAGAATAACCTCTGTGAATTTTCAGCAAAGATTAAACAAAAGTTTCAAATCAAAGGGAAATAAATGACTGAGCCATTGCTCTACATAAACAATCAATGACTCTACTGCTGCTAGATTAGAAAACAATATTCACTTCATTTCAAGCAGGAAACTTTTCATTTCTATCAATCAAAATAGAAATGGTGGTGGTGTTACTTGATGGTTGGACTTGATGATCTTACAGGTCTTTTCCAACCTTCGTGATTCTGTGATTCTGTGAAAATGATGCAAGAGCAATTTGTTTTGTAATTAAACCTGTTACTGAGTTTCCATTTTGAAGCCTGACCTGGGTCCTACAAAAAATCCTCAATAAAATTTCAATCTGCACGTTAGAGGTAGAGGAAAGCCAGCTTTGTTCCTGAAAATATGAAGTGGTCTTCACACTTCACACAACTGTAAGAGCAAATTTGCTAGCCAAAATGCTAAAATAAAGATGGAATAACAAACTGAACGTAAACCATCCCATCTCCTGCCCTAAAGACAAAATAGAGAATATTTCCCCTGCAGACCTGATTAGCAAAAGTTTTGTGACAAATGAAAACAGTTAATTATTTGAATTGTATTTGAGCCAATAGAATTTCATTTGGCAAAGGCTCTAAGAAAACATTATATTAACTTCATGTTACTGTGGGAAGTTGAAAGAATCCAGAGGTGTAGGGTTTTCTTTTCTTAAAGGAATTTTTCAGAAAAAAGTACAAAATGTAACCTCAAAAGATGGACACTTGTAACATTTTTATTATTCTTTGCTTAGTATGAGTAGTGCTGTGTACTTCTATTTTATTTTAGTTTAGGAGCTTCAATAAAATATATAAAATACAAACAGATACTGACTCATGTTTCTTTCAATGAACAGCATATGCAGGACTTTTCTGACCCTGGAATGCATATGAGCTAGTTAATGACCTGATCCCGTACTCCAAATGAATTATGGGTCAGTCTATCATATTTATTAGCAACCACTGGGTGTCACTGTGTTTCTACAAATACAGCTAAAATAGGCTTGATAATATATTAAGGAAACAAACGCATATCAGTTGCATATAATGCATACCATTATTGTGTCTTTTTATAGAACTGTCAGGCTGCTTATTCTTCCATGTGTATGACACTCTTAAAGAAACCAAAGTAATGAACAGCAATGATCAGAAAACCAGCAGCTAACTAGGAGGTTGCCCTAGGAAAATGAGACTCCTCCATTTGCTTTTTATGCAGCCTGTAATTGTGATTGCTGGCATCAGCACGGGTGTAGTTCATTTTATATTTCTTTGTTTGGAATGTATTGCTACAGAAAAAATGGCTACATATATTTTGTCCAACCTCTGCAAGTATTGTAATATTAAAGCCTCATACTTCATTGCAGTTAGAGGCCATTCTCCTTTAAAAGATTCATAGTAGCTATAAATATCAACTTCAGCATGGAATTCAGCCTGTAAACAATGTGTGCTCCAGAAGGAAGTTCTTTCTTCAGTGAATATCTTAAAAAGATCGATTGTGGCACAGAACAGTTCAAAACTCTGGTTTCCATCCCTCTGTTTCACCAACAGCTTTTAATCCAACCGAGGAAGCAAAGGCCGGGATGACTTTTAGGCTCTGGACAGACCATTGTACATATTATGCCCCCCGAAATACTTCTCGAACTATTTAGGTTTCACAAGACAGAGTGTAGTTGTCAGTGAGGGTTACCGTGCCCTGTTAGCAGGGACCGCAAAGCTAACCTCATGAGCACCAGCCCTGGAGCTGAGCTGTGCTGAGCTCCTGCCAGCAAGGGCTGAGGGGTTATTGAAGGACTGACAGTGGGTAGAGCAGAGGCAGAAAGACGTGCTGCTGTCAGAGGAAGAAGGAACCTGGATCCTGCTCACCATGATACTTCAAAGTCCTCAGTGGAGAGTCCAAGCATGTGAGCAGCCTCTCACAGTCTTTTTCCATATGATTCTGCCACGTGTTGTTGTCATGAGCTGCACATATGCAAGGCTTAGAAGAAATACGTCGTGATACTCTCCTGGCATCTGTGAACTTAACACTTAGCATGAGCAGAAAGTATTAAGACTGGCAGGTTCTCCTGAAGATATGAGATGCAACATTTCTTTAGCCTTGCTCCTATAGTTACCACACAGCAAGGACAGAAAGTGCTGGTGAAGTGCTTTTTTATTTAGGGTCAAGTTCATGTGATACATTCAGCTATCTGAAGCATTTATAATAGAGACAGGCAGCTAGCTGTAGGTATCAATGACAATATTCTGATTGATCAATCACAGCAAGAGAGGCAGGAAGGTCAGTGCCCTGATGAAAATAAGAGAGAGCAGTACTGACTTAGGGTGGACCATATGTATTTTGTCTTCTAAAGTCTGAACATGCATTAGAAACATTCCCCAGTGAAGGGCTGAAGCAACTACGCAGTTAGCTCTGTCTCTGTGAGTCTGTAGATGCCTAAGCAGCTGCATAGATTGAGGCCTTGAGACTGTAGCTAGAATTGCCTAAAACTTAGCTTTTTGTACTCTGAAACATGGAATATTTCTCCTCTGATCTGGAATGGAAACTACAGTGATTGTCATCCCCCACAGATTTCTCCAGTCTTCTTGCTTTGTTATTTTTTTTTTTTCAAAAGGCGACGAATCTGACTTATCTCCTGGGGACTCCCTGGCGGGTTTGCTGCCGCAGCCCTGTGGCCTGGCACAGTGCTCTGCTCTCTGACGGAGAGCCCAGGACACTCAAAAGCCCCCATCTGTGTCCTGGCTTCTCGGCTCCTAACCCCAGCTCAGGCAGCCTAAAAACTGCAGTGTCTACATTTGGCACCCAGTCCTCCGGCAGGGAGAGGGGAAGTCTTGTGAGCCCCTGCATGAACTGAGGGTCCCAGTGCTCCTGTGCTCCGTGTTACAGCCTGGGGGGTCGGCAAGAAGGGAATCCTCCAGCTGGTCAGGCAGGGGGCTTGAAATCCTGGGGACCTCTAACCATCGGCTAGCCTGAAGAGCAGAAACCCATGTTTTGCATGTTCTGTAAACATGGAGTACGTGGAGGCCACCACCAATCTGCCATTAGCCCATCCTCAGTCCAAAAATGAATTTGATCTCTCAAGCTCCAAATCAGGCCCATACCTGTGGAAGCAAGATTTATGAAGAGCTGCTCTCTGAGGTGCTTCTTCTCTCCTCCCAAAGTCTGTAATGGCAATGTCCTCAATTCTCCTTCCCGACACTGGGCAGAGCCAGCTGCTGTTTGGCCCTTCCCCTTTTACAGTGAGGTTTTGCAGGGATGGAAATGAGAGGAGCAGTCCTGTTGCTGCCACGATGGATCCTGAGGTGCTGGATTATTTCTGCTCTGGTCTTCTGCTGTCGGAAGGGCCAAGCAATGGACCTCGTTGGCTCTCTGCAGAAGCTGTCATCAGCTGCTGTATGTAGCCCAGAAGCAGGGCTGTGAAGCCAGCAACTAATTAGAGGGATTTCTTCTGACTATTTTGTCAAGTGCTCTCTTCTGCAAACCACCTTTCTGTTCACAAACTGTAAACTTTGGGTCTTCAACTCCTTCCAACTCAACTTATTTTAAGCTCTGCCAGAGCTGGCCAGGGCTTTAGACCTTGGAAACACAAACTCCTGAACAGCCCGCTACATGAATTCTCAGAAAACTGGACAAGTTTTTAAAGGAAATATGACTGATTTGGGAAAAGTTTGTTAAAACCAAACTATTTCCAAAAAATATGTTGTTTTTGACAGATCAGCATTTTCCTATGACATTACATTTTGTCCTCAAATTCCTGAACAGCTCCAGTCAGGTCTTCGTTCTGGTTCGGTGAAAGCAATGAGATCATCATCCAGTCACGCCAGACAGCAAATCCAGTTTTGTAGAAGGACTTTTCTCAAGCTGTGAGTTTCTACTTTGCAAAGGGTTTCGCCACTACTTTAAATTGCTCTTTGCATTTCAAATTTCCTTTTCTTGAAGGGAAAATCACAGGATGCTGAGAAAGAGGAACACCAAAGGCATACGTTTATCCCGAGATCATTCATTCAAATGCAACCAACTGCAAGTGTTGATGACATCTTTGGAAAGGAAGGTTAAGATTATTACCTTGAGCCAAATCACAAGAAACTAGGGTGTTTACACACTCCCTCCCCCAATCTGCAAATGTAAAAGCAACATCTGTGGATGTACATCTCTTGGTTGAAGGCAAAGAAGGGCAGTAAGGTAGGAAATGACAGAACTAATAGGAATTTGCTGACATTCAACTCACATGCTGTGATTAAACTGACACATCCTCGAATATCCAGCAATTACAGACATTTGCAATACTGCTAAGGGGGATCTTCACCAGGAGCATCTCTCTTCAAATATTTAGAATCACTTTGTGAGGATTACCTCTGAGGTCTTATTTGGCTTACCATGTAACACATGCTTTTATCAGGTATGTTTATTTTCTATCCCACACTTAATAATATCCATGGAGTATATCCAGTTTCCTACCCTTAAATCCTTTTTTTCATAGGCTAATGCCAGAGTTCTCTATGCCTTTTTTTTTTAAAAAATTTCTTTTTTTAACCATTTTGAATTATGGTACCAGGCAGATACTATGATTTTAACACTGCAGTCCTTATTGGTAAGATCACCACCAAGAGCACGCATGCAGAGGTTCTCAGATTTTATTGATTTGTACTGAGTAGAGTCTCAGAATGATATAAAGTGTTCCCTGTTTCAAAAAGGCCTGTGGGCAATATTGTTGGATCACCAAGATCCAGCAATAAGATTTTAATCCTTTATATTTCAGGTGATTGGTAAATTCAGATTCAAAGATCATGATCCAAATTGGCCTCAGAAGTGTTTGGTCCAAGACAAATCAAAACGTAATGGGAGTTGCTTTTCAGGGCTATTTCTGATTTGCCGCCTTGCTAAGGAAATAAGAATTTCATCAGAGGGGCAGAGGCAAACCATTCCGGAAATATCAAATGAGAATTTGGTACCATCAAACTTCACCTGGTAAGCACTTAGATTTGTCTTCAACATAAGACTGAATGCAAACTAGCCGTAATGCAGATTCAGTCCCAAAACTTTTCAGTCCACCCTTAAGCAACATTAAACACAGTGACAGCCATAGAAATCTACTGTGCATTAAGGAAACTTGTTAAAACATGCATACTTTTGATCACTCGAGACAATAAATGAACAGAATAGCATGCACTCCCAGACTCAGGACTGTAGGTGAGTTGATTCAGAAATACTTATATTTACTGACCTTAAAGTGAACTTTACTGAATGGTGGGCAGACAAGGTTTACCTTGCACCCTTTGTAGGGTACGGTAGTGGCACAACTCCTGACAGATCAGGCAGTTCCAGGCCCACTCCTCAATCAGAACTGAAGGAAGCATCTGAGAATGAGAATTTTCTTTCTCTGGCCTTTTGTATGCAGACATAAGATTTGTTCTGAGCTTCATGGTTACACTTCGGGCCTGTCTGCCCAGTTCTGTGACATGGGGTTTACCACAAACTTCTTTATGGGTCACTTAGGAGCCTCTAAAATACATAGCATGTAAGGAGCTTATTGCTTAAGTTTTACGGGACTCAAGCAAATAAAACTGTTTGAATAATAACAATATTTCTTGAACTCAATAAACCCGGAGGATTTTTAGATACAGTTAAAATGGCGCTCAAGCCAAAAGTATTATTAAAACTGATTTATCTCAGGGCTGTTTTAGCCTGAGAAGCTTGCAGCTGGTTTATGTCAAGGTTACTGTGGCTGCAACATCCTGATGAAACCAATTTAAGCCTCCCTGATTCATTTTTCTACTGTGTTGTAGCTGTCATCAGTGTATAGACCCAGTGCTAACCTCAAGGATATCTTTGAAAAATAAAGGTAAACTTGAGTTTATAGGTTTTGGTTAAACAGATAAAAAAACCCTATAAAGTATCAGGGGCTATCTAGATCTTCAGTTCAATGTAAATTCAGAGGATTGCCATAGAAACAAGTGCATTTTTTTCATAATGGAAGAAACTAATGAATTAGAGCAGTGAGTTAAATAATTTAGAAGATGAGTATGGATGACTGCTTAACTCTCAAGCAGCAAGCTTGTTCTATTTTTAGCATAGTTTCCATTTTTTCTCCTCCTCTCTGTATGTATTTCAGTAATTTACTTATTCACTAATAAAGTACTAAGTGAGGTCTGTAAGCCCACTGCCCTTTTCTATACCATCACATGGAAAATTTCAGTTTAGGAGACTTGCTTCTAAGGTCAGATGAAGAGGGTTCATAGAGAAGATGATCATCTTGAGGGCAGAAGTAGTGATACTGACGTGTTGGCATATATGAACAGTCCTGTGACTGATTTATCAAATGTAGTGTGATGACACTGTTGCATGACTGCCAGTTTCATTTCAGAGCCTGGGATGACGCTACATAATTATCCTTCTGCCTAGAAATAAAAGGGCAAGTTGAATGTTGATCCAGTTTAATAGTTCCAGGAAGGAAATATTTCACTGGAAGAAAGTGCAGTTGCAATGCAGAGGATCCCATTTGAATTAGGCAATGCATTACTGGGTGCATGACCTCTTAGTTGAAAGTAGGACATGGGCAGAATCTTTCATTGTATTTGAAAGGGGCACATAAAGACAAACTGTCATGGCCAGATATTCAGACAAGTGAGAAGGCAGCAGCAAGGTCCCAAAGGCAATGACAGAGGCTCTGGAATGGAAAATAAAGAGATAGGTGCTCTGCAGGTCAAACAGCATCATCATCTGTGTTCCCTTTGATACAAATGAATGTTATATCAGTGCTGAAGAGATCACTGATGGGTATCAATGAGCAGTTTGGTCTCCATACCCGTTTTAAGCTTTTTGCTGCTAGTCATTCAAACTCCCTTCACCAACAGTTTTAGCTCTCATGAGCCAAAAGGTGGACAAAGCAAATGCTACCTAGCAGAAGGAAGACCAAGGAGCTCCAAACTCTAATACATGCAGCTTATGCCGCAGGACAAGATACAAAGAGGCAAGCAGACAAGAGAGTACATGGCATAGTGTCAGAAAAAAAACTGTCAGGAGGAGTCTCCCTGTGGGTGAAAATGAACCACTGACTATTATGCACCTAGATTTAAAATCTAGGGAAGCAAAATTCTGTGGAGCAGCAAGTCTCCACATCTATTTTAGTAGTAGTTGATTAAAACAAAAAAAAATGCAGCTATATAAAAATGAGACCTCTTCTTGAAAAAAAGACCTAAAAGGGGCAACTAAAAAAGTAAATGTTCACAGTAACTATTTATTGACAAGATATCAAAGGCCCAGAAGGATTGCAGGACTTTTACCACACAGACTTCAGATATATCAACACACTCCACCCTAAACCGAAAGCAATCAAATTACATGATTTAATATCAGATTAGTGGAAGGTATTTGAAGTAAGAAGACAGCTTTCAAATATCTGAGGCTATGTTGAAAGGAGGAAAATGGAAAATAGTATAAAAACTGGCAAGTCAAATATAAATGCATACGAAGGCAGGTTAGAAAAGATTTTGAGGATCAACTTGAAAAAGACATAAAATGTCATATAAATTCTTTTTCAAACAGATGAGGTATAAAAAGCCAGCCAGAAAGGTTGCAGGGCAATCAATGGCCAAGCATAAAAGGGAGTACTCAGAGAACATAAGGTCATAGCAGAAACAGTAAACATTTTTTTTTTTTTGTAGCTGTGCTCTCTTTGGAGACTTTAGGAACATTTCCCCATCAGACTCCTTCTTCCCAGTGGGTGGATCTGAGAATGTGTCACAGACTGAATTGTTAGTGGAAGTGGAACCATCAACAAAGTGAATAGTAACAAATCACCATACCCAGATGTTCAGAGCAGAGTTGTAAAGGAACGCAAGTCTGAAATAGCTGAACTATTAACTGTTGCGTATAATTTCTCATTTAAAACCACTTCAATACCAGCTGAATGGAATTTCATAAATTTGTCAGAAATAAGAATTCAAAACCATTGAAAACACCAGCTAAACCAGTAAAAGCAGTGGTAGGGAGCAAGCTGGAAAAGGGGATAAACAGTGAAGTGGCAAAATTTGCTGATGATACTGTATTGTTCAGGGTAATCAAAATGACAGCTGACTGTGAAGATTTGCAGGAGATCCTTAGGATGCTAAGGGAGCAATAAAACAACAAATGAAACTGAATGCATAGGTGTAAAGTAATGCCTGCAGAAGAAACAATCCTATATACATGTTAGACTCAGAAATAGTTTCT
Organism: Gavia stellata; assembly: GCF_030936135.1. NCBI lineage: Eukaryota > Metazoa > Chordata > Aves > Gaviiformes > Gaviidae > Gavia > Gavia stellata. Next base: position 21,589,715 of record NC_082595.1, read on the forward strand.
ATCACTTGGGAGAGAGATTTTGAAAGGTAAGTCCTTAGTAATGAACAATTAAGTTGCTAAAATGCTGGGAATTATTTGGAAAAGAGTTTAGCATGAATCCATAGTAGACCCAGAACTTGAAAACTGTGTGCTTTCCAGTGCCCTCATCTCAAAAAGTTTATAGTAAAAATAGAAAAGATAAAAAGAAGGACAAGAAGGACTGTGGAAACTAAACAATGGCTTCCCTGCGAGGAATGGCACACAGCCCAGAAAACAAACAATGGAGGGATGCTGTGATAGAGTTCTGTAAGCAGACAGTAGCAATGAAAAGGTGAGTAGGAGTTAATTGTCCTCTGTCTTTTCTAATAGAAGAACTATGGATATCAAATAGACCTAGCAGGTGACAGATTCAAAACAAACAGAAGAAAAGAGACACTTCACATAATGCATCATAAGTTCTTAAATCCCTGAGCCGAGTATATACCAGGGAAGCATCACTAGATACCTTCCCTATTCTTATACTTGGCAGAATCCAAGTGTAAGAACAGGGACCCTCCTAGGACTTGGACTCTTAGGGGAAGATTACCATGTCTTAGGAGAAGGTTGCTATTCTCATGCCATAAGACAAATTAATTTCATTCCTCTCCTTTCCATGTTCTGAGTTTATTTGTTAAAGGCTCTTATCATGTCAGCAAAATATACAAGGATCTGGGCTTGAACCACTGTAACAAGAACTTCCCAAGAAAGCTCGGGATAAACAGATAAGTTTAGTTTCTGTTGAACTTCAAGCAGAAGTCATTTTGGTTAAACACATATCTCCATAGAGAAAGCATCCCTTTTAAGGCAGAACAATATTAGATTACAGGGTGTGTGACACCATTTTTCTACATTCCAGTTTAACATTCACACAAGCTCTTCCTCCCAGATGTGACATTTCACCTGACACTTACTGCATGTCATGCATTGGCCTGAAGGCAGTAGATGAAAGTGACATGGCATTTAAATAAAATGTTCCCGACAGCATTGTCATGATCTGCAATCACATGAAAATCACTACCGTTTATTTACAGTGGCATTTATTTACACTAGAGATCTGTACCCAGCCCAAGGGCATAAAGCAGTGACCTAAAGTCTTAAGTAGAATTCCACTTGAAATACAATAAAACAAAGGAAATATGCCACAGTAATAATATTTGAAAGAGCTGCTGAGTGGTAAAATAAACACTGCCTCTATTTATCTGGCTATCAATCCATGGAGAACACGGAGTAATTTGTCATGCTGGAATGGTGAGACTCGTGACCATCTTTGGGATCACTTAACTCACAAACATGAAAACTTAGTGGGAAGACACAAGATCAAAACCATCCCTTTTTTAACTTGGTGTTACAGCTGAGTAAATAATAATAATAATTTTTAACCTGGTGTTGCACACTGAGTAAATAAGAATTTCCCGCTCCTTTTCCCAGTGGTCATCGGTCTTATTTACCTCAGGAATTCCAGCTATGCCCAATTTTAATTTAATATCTGAAACAATCTTGTAATGTGCACTAAGAAAGCATTTTTGTATATTTGCATATTTTAAAAAGGAATTTACAAATAAACTGGATTGGTTTAAACAACTGCATTTTAAAGCATACATCATGTTCTATAAGGGTAGTTGGGAGACAGGATGTGTGGATTACAGCGATTTCCCTCTGCAGATGTGATGGATAGGCTTGGGAACCAGATACAACTGTCCCCATAGTACGTAGGGTATGGAGGGCTGCAGGGCAGAGGAGGAGCCGGTGCGTGGCATGTGCCCACACCTGCAGTGCCTGCTGCGGTAAGCCAGCCGCATCCCTGCAGCTCAGAGAGCAGCCTGGGGCTGTCCCTGTCGGCCTGATGGAAGGGTGGTACCCCCCAGGCGGAGCACCACGCACACGGAGATGGGTGCTTGAACTGGCACTCAGGTGCAGGATACGCCCAGACTCTCTCCCCTAGTATGTGCCTGATCCCATTGCCAAGTCAGGCCTTGCATTCATACAAGGAAAAGGAGCAAGTCTGGGCTCAAACATGGTCCAATGAACAACACAGATGCACCCGTGATTCCGGGGAATTTTCTACGTAGTCCTCCTTCTGGGTCATATTTTTGACTGCCTAGTAGATGAGTGTGAAGATGCTGACTCTTTTGCACAAGAGCAACAGAAGAAGCAGCCATTGCTGTTCCTAACAACTATCTATTCATATACATAAAATCAAACCGGAATTACAAGGCTGTTTTTTTTATATTGTGTATCCTTGTGCTGCATCTACCACATGCTTCCACATTTTCAGCAAATAAGCTAGGAATGTTGCAGACACTCTCAGTCATGGCAAGGCTGCCTCACTTGCCATGTACGCCACTGAACATTGAACAGAAATGTTGCTGGACAAAGCAATAGATAAAACTCTCAAAGATTCAGTGCAGCGCTTAGCAGCAATGAAAAAACAAATCCATGATATATAAATAGAAACACTGCCTATAATCTGGCAGAAATAATTTTAGAATCATTTCAAGTGGACAGCAGTATGCAAACATGAACAATATGCACAGAGATTAATATTCAGGGACTAGTATGAGAGGAAAAAGCGACTGGAGTAGTGTCTGAGTACATATTCTGGGGTTACGGAGAGGGTAACGGAGCAAATGTCCTGGTTCTCAGGGGGGAGCTACATGAGGAGTTCCAAAGGGTTCCCTCTTCCCGTTTTACATCCATGAGCAAAAGAAGGAAAACGATCCAGAAACAAAGGATAATCTACTTAGCACTGAAATCCTGATGCCATCAAGTCTTCCCATAAATTCAGTGGGTTTTTGATGAAGCCCTTATATATCCAGAGCAGGGAAAAGAAAAAGCAATGACTGGGACAAACATTCTGAAAGGTGGCTTGGTTATCTTTTGGGGGGATTTAAAGAAATGGTGAGGAAACAGCAAAGAGCCCAGGGCAATGACACTGCTGAATGTCTTGCCTTCTTCACATTTTGCATCTCCTTAGGATTCTCATTAGAACCATATCTCTGGTCTGAAACAGTAGGAGTCAGCAGGATAAATATACTGTAAGAAACACATTTTCATCCAACAGTTCAAAAGCCTCAGTTAAAATGGTAGAGCTTAATCTGTCCGCTGTGGGCTGTAGCAGCAGACAGCATGGGTGGGGCCTCAGTGCAAGTCTTGGCTGCCTGTTTTTTTTAGGGAGCTTGAATAAAGATATTTATTCTTGGAAGAAAATAGGTCAATTATTTGCTATGGCAACTGGAAAATAAACACACAAACTGGCAGCAAAACATCTATCCCCTGTTTGAAAAAAAAAAAAGACCAAGTAAAAGGTTACTTTGTAATATTCATTGCTAAACTATTTATTCAGTTAAATTCCATGTTGGCTTTTTACAGCCTTGCAGAGCACAGTCCGCATCGCTGTGAGCTGATGGGATGAGGCCCAAGAGCTGCTGTGGAAGCTGAGCCTGAGCTGGAGCACAAGCCTGAGCCCAAGCCTGACCCAGGCCACTGCTGACAGTAAGTGGGGAGAAATTTTACCTGGATGCTTATGCAGCAGGAAACATGAATCATGAGCACTGTCTCACTTCTAGCGGGATTTGTGTGTGCATCATTTGTATATAAATTAAGTTTACATCTTAAAAGATGTCAGTACTACTCGGTTGTTGGAGGGAAGGTACTTATTTACTTACTTCCCTTGTCTCTGCAGAAGCCAGCACTACTTGCTTTCAACAGGGCAGCCAGCCTGCAGTTCATTCACTTCTCTTAAGCTCGGGCCATTTTGTTTCTGTAGCTAGGTTCTTCCTTCCAAAAGTCAGAGGGTTTCCTCAGAGGGAGGAAAGGAGCCTCCTGGCTCCTTTCAAAAGAAGCTGACTGACTTCCCCACTATCTTTCCTCCCTTTAACAAAAGGGAGCCTTAGCTGCTCTCAGACTGTTCAGGACTTTCAGGTGTATGTCTCCCTGTCAGCCTCTCTTCCTCTTTGTTGACAATGGGTGATGTGCCAAGCCATTGATTGTGAGAAAAGGCAGGTAACATATACCATTATGATCTATATTTGTCAACTGAGACTCACATTCTTATTTCTTATATAAATCTGGAGTAACTCAACGGATCTGAGTTGCAGGGTTCACTTCAAACTTGGAGTCAACTGACGTCAACTGATGAAGCTTTACAGAAGTACAGCTAACACGGGAAGCCAGCCTATCTTCTTCGGAGAGCGGGAGAACTCAGTTGTTTGAGTTACTTCAAAACAAAAGGATCAAAATAGTGGACTATAACTGAAGTCTGGTTTTATAAAGTAGTAGTATCTTTGAATACCACAAAAAAGGGACAGCAGTAGTGAGGTAGCAGGCACAGCACTGAAACGTACAATATGAAAATTCTTAAAAATATTTTCATATTCTCTGTGAGTGGAGAGGAAAACATGCGTGGTTTTTTGATCTAAGCAGCTGTTAGATCAGGATGTCCTAAGATCTGCCAGTTGGGAAGAAAACTTAGTAATGGATTCAATCATGTATCTTTTATGCAACTTGACTTATAGGAATCTACAAATCCAGCTTCTTTGTAGAAAAAAATCAAACAACCTATGACAGCTTCTTCACTTACTCCTTCAAGACTCTTTCTGCCAGAACCTTAATCCAAGAGTCACCTCTCCAGGCTTCCCACAAGCCTACACAGCAGAGCTCTTCAGACTGCTGAAGCTGCTTTTTCTCTCTCTTCCAGTGTGTGGTCTCACTCCTCATCTCCCTGAGCCATATCACACACACACATGCACGCACATACACACACACTCGCACATACTTTTCCTAGCGCCTCATGCAGCCGAAGTATCTCTGCTTAGAGAATTCAAATTCCTCAGCAGCTCTGTCTTGCCTTTATTTTGTGTTGAGTATCTAAGAATGCAAGAGTCCCAGGGCCAGAAAGAAAGCAAGAAAAATACAACCTTAATCTGGAGGCTGTAGTATCAGCGGTCCTCAGCTCTAGAAGCAGGCAGGTATGGGCTCTAATGCCAGCTTCCTTGAATTATTTATCTTTCATCCAGTGAATGTGCACTGTGAATTGCACCCTTTCTGGGGCATAGACTCTTCTTTTTACATGAGTGCTTTAAACAAGGAGGCAGAATCGACACCTCGAATCTTTGCTTGCTCTAAGTGAAGGGGCACTATTCCTCCCCGAATTCCCGGCATGGCCCAGCAACTCTCCTTAGAAACTGAACATGTGGTGTAGGAGACATCCTTTGACCATATTTTTCAGATAAGGTCTGTGAAGGGTCATAGGTAAAGAGGCATAAAGAGCTAGATAACAACAGAGCTAAATTCCCAGATTAGGTTGCTTCTGAACATGTATGGTATCTACCTTTAGTTGTCTAACTAACTTCTCATCCCTAAGTACTTTTAAGATTAAATATTCTGAGGCAGTATGCTTTCTGGACCTCCTTCTTGAAGTTCCTGCCTATATGCAACATAGCTAAGATAGTTTGTACAATGCCTTCGGTTCCAATATTCTTTTTCAGTCAAAATAGCTCTGTTGACCTCAGTGATATTAATCTTCATTTTTTCCATTGCAAATGAATCAGTATTGGGCCCAGAAGCTGTGAGCCACTGGAGCATAACTCTAATAGGCTCTTACTCTTAGACAATTTTAAGAAGTAAAGATGCCAAAGGGTACTTGGGTTTGGAAAGCAAGACTCTTTTCACAGCTTCTATCCACTGTAAATACTGCATGAACTTCTAGTGGTACAAAACCCCTCTGTTAAAAGGGACCAGGAATGAAACTTTTTTCCTCAAACATCTCCTTCTTTACTGACAAATCCTTGGGAAAAGGAATTTTGTTAAAAACACGAATTTCACTCATCAGAACCGATGCTGTTCCCAGAGACCACGCTACACACAGGCTTGCTTAAATTAGAGTTAAGTGGGGAGAGAAAAAAAAGACAACCTAACTAACTCTCGCAGTTTCTAATGGCCCATATCCTATTTAAGCCATGGCTGCCTTACACTTTGCAGGCATAAATTTCTTAGACAAGAGAGGAAGTATGGGGTTTTTTTGCTCTTGCTGTTAGTTTTCATTCTTTGTTCTCCTGCCATGGCTCCACCACCCTTCCTGTTCCCAGAATAGCAATTTGGTGGCATCTCTGAGGAGTGTAAGAGAAGAGAGGGAAAAATGTTGTGCCAGAATATGGCAGGAATGGCTGATAGGAAACAATGGAAGAAAAGAGGAGTTGAGCCTTGTGGCTACAGCTGGCTAGCAGAGTCATGCAGTGCCAGGGGTAATCCAGTGGCCCATGTCCAGATCGTTCCAGCGTAGACTGCGTGCTGGGGATAGAGGGGTGAGCCCTGTCCTCCTCCCCATTCACGGTATCTTCCCAAGGTGCCATTTTAGAGGTGTAAAACAGCCTTCAAATAATGGTAAAATTACATTTCAGAGATAATATTTCATATCAACCAACGAACCATATGGGTTTTTCACATGTGAAATGTGGTTTTAATGTGGAAAACTGCAACTTCCTGAAGATCCTGAGTTAATTAGTTACTCATCTTGATTGAAATTCTCCTTGCAGGCTGCTGTGAACAGTTTTAAACATCTACACGTAATGCCTTAAAACATACGAATTTTTATTTCCAAATACAATGGAGAACAATGAATGTGGCTTATTACTGACACTAGTGAGTAATTACCACACAATGGTAACAAAAGGCATTTGGTGAAGACAATGCGAGTGACCACTAAACCTATTTTTGTCAGTATATCCACAGTATTGAATAACTGACTCCCTTCATTCTCTTTGATTTCCTGGCCATCCACACTGCTAAACATTAGTTTGTTCCCAGCAGCTCCCCAATACCTTCCAACGCAAAACTGCGACGTGGGATTGGGCATCGTAGTGCCAAGTGAAAACCCAGGGCCAAATGCTCCATGCTGTGCGTGACATTAGTCTGCTCAGGAAGGAGTCTGCTCTCATTTCCGAACAAAATGATGAAAAGAGGTGCTGACACTGATGTTGGGTATGAGCAAGATGCTGACTAGTATTTGGAAGTGGAGACAGAAGAGAGAGGGAAAAGACAGGGTGGAAGTTTTGGTGATGCTCGGTTGTCTATCATCCGTCAGAAAAGACTTCCTGAGAACAGGGTTACACGGTTATGCTTTATTTGGCTGAACGGAGTACTCCATTAGGTCTCTCTTTATTTGGATGAGATGCAGGAAATTAAAACAAGCAATATTTTTAGAGCAAGCAACATTTTCTTTTTGTAAGCCCTTCTACCAGCTTCTCCCCAAGCTCCTGAGAGAAGGAACAGGCTGCACAGCTGGCCAAGAGGGCTGCTGAGGTTCAGCTGTTTACTATGCATGAGGACCTGTCTTGGAGAAAGCAAAGACTTCAGAGTCTACCATTTAAAGGGAACAAGATGAAGTTCAAAGGCATCATTAAGTTCCAATCCTAAAAATACATCAGGGAGGAAAGTAATTTTGCTGGTAAATGGGTCCACATTTATTTGCAGGCTCAAGTAGCTTAAATCTAAATCCCAAACTTCATGTGGAAACCTTTTGCCAGCTGGTGCAGACAGGGTATATTGACACACAAGCAAGGAATTCCACATACAGGAGGAGATAGAACAGTAAGAGATAAAATTGGAATATTTTAGAAAACAGTAAATTTAGGTAAAAGAAGAACGCTTCAACTCTGTTAATGGAATACAAGTAGTTCTTCTTCAGGGAACTGGAGAGTTAACCCATTTACAGATAATAAGGCATTTTCCAAAATAAATTCTCCTACATGTAAGAACATTGAGTTGGTGAGAAGAAGGTTAATCTCTTATCAATGCCTTGTTTATTTTGAACATTTATAGCTTTATGAGACTAACAGAATGATTTATCAGTGGCTCTGAAATACTGTAAACATGTCATCCACAGTTTCTACGTGCATTTTTGCTTTGGGATCTCTAGGATAAATTCTACAACTGAATTGGTAGTCACATTTCCTAGGATGGAACATACTGATGTGATTCACATTTCTAGGACTGTTACTAGATGCAGCAAGGAAAGAAAAGAGGAAATATTAAAGGAAGAACTAAAAGGATCAACCTTAATTACTACTCACAGCATCTTATCATGAGGTCCTATCAGCCACATAGAAAAATGCACTCCCTCTTAATGCTATTGGTTCTACATCCAGAAAGAAAAACATAAAATAGCCTTTCTTTCTTTTTTTTAAGATGGCATCCAAGATTGCTCTAATTAGCAACAGGAGACTGAAACCACACAAAAAAATAGCCGAAACATAAGCTTAAAGTATTTTGGAAAAGAAGACAAAATTCCTCAATGTGCTTCCCTTTTTAAGGCTGAAAATGGAGTAACCAATTTATGCCACAAATCTGTGTTTGTGTCAAAGGTTCGTGTAGTGTGTTCCCTCAAAATGGTGAAAAACTGCAATATTTCATCAGAGGAGATATAAGATCAAAATGCTTCCAGTGGGACTGAATTCTCATCAAGTATCACAACTGTATTTAGAATCTTTTGGCTGATTTGATCAAAACTTCTTACTATGTTCAGCACAGGATAACAGGAAAATAATTGACAAGAACCAATGTCATAGAAAGACATGTATTAGCAAGTTCTAACTTGTGAGTTGAATAGGAGATCCTACCGTGTTCTTCTGTTGTAATAGAGACCTGCAAATTTTTCATAACTTAAATGATTGTGTGCTTTAATATGCTAGAGGTACAAAGCATGTACTCAGATGTTTCATTTAATAAATCACCAATGCATTTCTCATTGTCGACTTCTTTAGTAGGAAAAAAAATAAAGTATATATGTGGGCAGGAAAAGTAACAACCCTGATACAGCTATATTGAAATTTGCATCCCTAGAAGTGCTGACAGTAAGTAAATTCATATGTATTCTTGGTACTTTCTTGTCTTTATCAGTCATCTGGCCCATCATTCATGATGAAAAATTTAAAAATGAAACAACACAAAACATTTGAGACCGAGAGCGCTTTGAAGGAGCCTAGATGGTCTACTTACCTCTCCTGCACCACTTCCTTCTCTGTTTGTTTGTTCATAATGTTGGAGGAAGTTTCTGGTTTCTGGGGATGTGATAGAGCAGACATATAGCTAGCACTTACACGGGGTTAACCGGGCTAGGGAAATCCAGAAAGAACACCTTGGGAAGAAGATAATATGTGGTCTGTGAGAAAGAGACCACCAATGTAGCTGAATTACACTCTTCAGCTGAATTTGTTCTTTTCTTTTGGAGTGTGTGGAAGATAACTTCCTGAAACAGCTGATAAGGGAGCCTACCAGGGGAGGTGCCCTGCTTTACTTGTTGTTTCCGAACAGAGAAGGACTGGTGGGAGAAGTGATGGTCAGAGGCCATCTTGGGCTTAGAGACCATGAAATGATAGAGTTCTCAATTCTTGGCGAAGTAAGGAGGGGGGTCAGCAAAACCACTACCATGGACTTCCCAGAGGGCAGACTTTGTCCTGTTCAGGACACTGGTTGAGAGGGTCCCTTGGGAGACGGTCCTGAAGGGCAAAGGAGTCCAGGAAGGCTGCACCTTCTTCAAGAGGGAAATCTTAAAGGCGCAGGAGCAGGCAGTCCCCATGTGCCATAAGAAGAGCGGGGAAGACGACTGGCCTGGCTGAACAGGGAGCTTTTGCTGGGACTCAGGAAAAAAAGGAGAGTTTATCACCTCTGGAAGAAGGGGCAGGCAACTGAAGAAGAGTACAAGAGTCTCGTTAGGTCATGCAGAGAGGGAATTAGAAAGGCAAAAGCCCAGCTAGAGCTCAATCTGGTCATGGTCGTAAGGGATAACAAAAATTGTTTTTACAAATACATTAACAACAAAAAGAGAGCCAAGGAGAATCTCCATCCTTTACTGGGTGTGGGGGGGAACATTGTCACCAAGGATGAGGAAAAGGCTGAGGTACTTAATGCCTTCTTTGCCTCAGTCTTTAACAGCCTTACCAGATATCCTCAGGGTATCCATCTCCCTGAGCTGGAAGACAGGGATGGAGAGCAAAATAGGCTCCCCATGATCCAGGAGGAAGCAGTTAACGACCTGCTATGCCACCTGGACACTCATAAGTCTATGGAGCCTGATGTTATCCACCAAAGGGTGCTGAGGGAGCTGGTGGAGGAGCTTGCCAAGTCACTCTCCATCATTTATCAACAGTCCTGGTTAACGGGGGAGGTCCTGGATGACTGGAGGATTGCCAATGTGACGCCCATCTACAAGAAGGGCCGGAAGGAGGATCCGGGGAACTACAGGCCTGTCAGCCTGACCTCGGAACCGGGGAAGATTGTGGAGAAGTTCATCTTGAGGGCGCTCACAGGGCATGTGCAGGACAATGAAGGGATCAGGCCCAGCCAGCACAGGTTCATGAAAGGCAGGTCCTGCTTGACCAACCTGATCTCCTTCTATGACCAGGTGACCTGCCTAGTGGGTGAGGGAAAGGCTGTGGATGTTGTCTACCTGGACTTTAGTAAAGCCTTTGACACTGTCTTCCATAGTATTCTCCTGGAGAAACTGGCGGCTCATGACTTAGACAAGCGCACTCTTCGCTGGGTAAAAAACTGGCTGGACGGCCGAGCCCAGAGAGTTGTGGTGAATGGAGTCAAATCCAGTTGGTGGCCGGTCACAAGCGGAGTCCCCCAGGGCTCAGTATTGGGGCCAGTTTTGTTTAGTATCTTTATCGATGATCTGGATGAGGGGATTGAGTGCTCCCTCAGCAAGTTTGCAGATGACACCAAGTTGGGCAGGAGTGTTGATCTGCTCGAGGGTAGGAAGGTTCTACAGAGGTATCTGGACAGGCTGGATCGATGGGCCCAGGCCAGTTGTATGAGGTTCAACATGGCCAAGTGCCGGGTCCTGCACTTGGGTCACAATAACCCCAGGCAATGCTACAGGCTGGGGGAAGAGTGGCTGGAAAGCTGCCTGGCAGAAAAGGACCTGGGGGTGTTGATTGACAGCCGGCTGAAGATGAGCCAGCAGTGTGCCCAGGTGGCCAAGAAGGCCAACAGCATCCTGGCCTGTATCAGAAATGGTGTGGCCAGCAGGAGCAGGGAGGTGATCGTGTCCCTGTACTCGGCACTGGTGAGGCCTCACCTCGAATGCTGTGTTCAGTTTTGGGCCCCTCACTACAAGAAGGACATTGAGGTGCTGGAGCGTGTCCAGAGAAGGGCGACGAAGCTGGTGAGGGGTCTGGAGCACAAGTCTTATGAGGAGCGGCTGAGGGAACTGGGGTTGTTCAGTCTGGAGAAGAGGAGGCTGAGGGGAGACCTTATCGCTCTCTACAACTACCTGAAAGGGGGTTGCAGAGAGGTGGGTGTTGGTCTCTTCTCCCAAGTGACGAGTGACAGGACAAGAGGAAATGGCCTCAAGTTGCACCAGGGGAGGTTCAGACTGGATATTAGGAAAAATTTCTTTACTGAGAGAGTGGTGAAGCACTGGAATAGGCTGCCCAGGGAAGTGGTGGAGTCACCCTCACTGGAGGTGTTCAAGGAATGTGTGGATGAGGCATTGTGGGACGTGGTTTAGTGGGCATGGTGGTGTTGGGTCGATGGTTGGGCTTGATGATCTTACAGGTCTTTTCCAATCTTAGTGATTCTGTGATTTTGTGATTCTGTCATTTTTCAGTGTGATTACTCACAAATTTAAATGCTCTGTATACATATAGTCCCTGTGAATTTCTGTAAGACTATCTATAAAGAGAGTTAGTTCTAATGAGCTTAAAATTTCACTCCAGTGTTATGATATTTAAATAATTCATTAAGTTTTATTCAAACAACATATATGGGTTTGTTTTGATATTTTTGTCAGTGTTATAACCATTCCTACAGTTTTATTCTGACTGTACACATATAAGATTGAGAGGGGAATAATTAAACAATTATTATGAGCATATCCAATCTAACAATGAAAGACAAATCTTCTGCCCTTGTATAACTTCTAGTTTCACTCCCACATTGATAGAACAGTTACTAGACTGAAGATACATTACAAAAGATAACTGTAAGAAATATATGAAAATTATATAAAAGAACATTGAGGTTTTATTGTGATGGCCTCAGACATAAGGAACAACAGTGTTGTCCATAAATCCTTAATTCCATCCCTTCACATACATGCAGTACTAACAATTAGAAGATCACGTATGATTTTTTTCCTGCAGCACTTCTATTTCATTCAGCATGGTGTATCATTAGATTTGTCAGCAACTTCTCTAAAAATCTCATTAGATCCTTGCTGGCCTTGCAAGACACGAACCTATTGAAAGGAAGCTCATTTTTCCTGATTTTTCAAAGCAGCAGTCTGCAAAACCCTTTGTGAGCTGGGTGTCTGAAGCCCAGGGTGGGGTCCAAATCTTTGTTGGGAGCCTTCAATTTACATCTAATTAAGTCTATGAATAAGCAAACCTTGCTTTTTGCCTGCCATAAATTCCATGCTCTTTGAGACTTTCAGTTGTCACAAATTCACTGTTGAAACCACTGCTGAGCTATGAATATCGTCTTCAATAAAACATACCTCCTAAAATCTACTGGTAGAATGCATATAGCAGTTTTCAGCGCTGGTTATAGCTGCTATGCTGTAAGACATTGTCAGCACTAACCTTTTCCCATTGTTGGGGCCCCCTTTCTGCTGCTTCTTTACTGCTTTGATTATACAGCAGCAGTGCTAGAATTATTTATGTTAGGATTTTATATTAATGTGTATCACCATACTGTGAATGTGCCACTCATTTATATGCAAATTTAGGGGCAGAGTCCATGCTACACCTCTTCTTTTCTTGCTCCTGATTGGAAATCTAAGTGTAAGGATTCAGCACTAATAAAATTAGGACAATTATCAGTGCTCTCAATCCTTACTTTTTTTTTAACAGTCCTGCAATAGTCATTGTTCTCTGAGATTCTCAACTGCTACAATAAGGATACTTAAAGACTGCAGATGTTCTCATTACAGACAAAAAAATAGGAAGGAAAATGTCTAGCATTCCAGTTTTGAGGGAAAAACTTTAAAATGCAAATTTTAAATGCTGACAGCAAGAAACATTTGAAGACAATCAGAAATCCTTTAATACTTTTGTATTGTAATTTTATTTTAAAGCCAGTCTCAGTTTTGGGGGATCTGCCTCACATTTTATAAGAATGTTTGATACATGACTTTTTATTGTGAAACATAAAGCACTGTATGGTAGAAATTGAGTTTAAAACAAGAAGAGAAAACTTCACCAAAAGACAGCAGCAAAAAGAACTTGAAAATGTTACTGCAAGTTAGGAAAAGAATTCATCCTAGAAGAACAGGGGAAAAAAGCCCTATCATCACACTACTTAGGAAGCAGGATCTGGATTACTGTAACACCTGGTGTGGGCTCACACTGGTTTCAGTCCCAAATAAACTCCTCTGTGCCATTAGATGGGACAGGAGTTACAGTCTGATAGGCAGCAGATTTTGAAAATGGCAAGAAGATTTTTCTTATTGGTCTCACATTTATAATGTTTTCATTCTATGCAACATCACCAAACAAAATGATAAATGGTAGCTACTTATATTCTATGTTTAACTTTCTGTCATACTTACACTGTTGACAGTGTAAGTGGAGTCACCTTGACATATATTAGACACCCATAGATTCCTTACTAAATTATCTGATTTTTTCCTGATCCCAAATTTGCATGCAGCCAAGAACTAATTTCACAGCTTAGTGCTGTCAGACAAGAGCATGCTGCTGACCTCATGTTCCTTAATGTTTTCACTGACCTTACTAGGTAACACCAAAATCTTGTGGATACCTTATAAGCCCAGAGAGTTCGAATTTTCTTAAGATATCTGCTTCCTGATTCTGTCAGCAAATGAAGTACAACAGAAGATTGAGAGGAGAAATCTCCAGTTTGTACAGTCACCTAGCCAAAACTAGGCTTTTGTATAATCTGGGACAATCTCATCTTTCTGAATAAAAAAGCTTTAAGGATCATCACAGCTAATCTTTGGGCAGCACTTATACAAACCTGGGGACTGCACCCACACACCACTCAGCAAGTGAAGGGGTTAAGTCAAGGGCCTCTTTCCAGAAACTCCCTGGACTTTAGCAGCAGGAGGCTCCATAAATAAACAATTTTTGACAACCCAAAATCCAAAGAAAAAGAGGTGATCTGGAAGGATCTGCTGTGGTGTGATCATGACAGAAGAAGCAACTTTAAAGACACACTGCCTAAAGCTAAAATTAATTGGTAGAAAGGAACATGTCTGACTCAAACAGCAAATAAATCAGATTGGATTGACATACTGCAACACAGATGCATAATTATCATCTTGCCTAAAAAAAAGGAAAGAAAATGGCAAGAAACATCATCTTTTCTGATAGCAAAAATTATAAACAATAAACAAGCATGAAATAACCTCTTCAAAATCTTGTTACTATTGACATTCTGTGTGCTCTCAGCTCTGATGGTGTTCATACAAAGACACATGGTGGGCCTGGCAGCTGCATTACCACCATTTTTAAAGTGATATTTTCAGGCAAGAGTATGTATAACAGCATAGTTCTGTTTCTTCATGAATTGTGTATGATCGAATCAGAACCAATTAACTTGTAACCAGTGTACTTATTTCATAAGTTCCTTTCCCTGTAATACCCTGTGACAGTCAGGGAATGTACTCTTTGATATGTATTTACTGGCGGCTCTCAGAAACGTGGTACTGTTTGTACAGCAAAGTCAGAGCATCAGTGAGAAAGGCATGGACCTCTCCTCCAAGCAATTTCTCTTCTCTGCAGCCTCACAGACAGAACTTGTCAAAGGCTGTCACCAGAGCAACTGAAACCTCTCATAAAGCAGCATTGCTGATGTGAGACAACTGTACTCCAGGGAAATACAAAAGCAACTATTTTCAAATGGCTAGTATTGAAGTAACTTGTTATGAAAATGGCATACTATGATAAACAGTCATAAGAAATTAGAGTTTGATGGCTGGTGGGATCATCTCTTGTAATGCTGCTTTCCTGATTAGTAGAAAAATAATCTACAACACAGTGTTTATGAGGAGGCTTTCAGGATAAATTCAGCCCTTTTCTCCGTGGATGAAAAAAAGCTCTTGATATTATAAGCCTAATTACTCAACTATGGGATAAGTTCAAAGGAGTGGCTGAAAAGGGTCATGATATCCTCATCAGTTCCCTATGTGTCTGTCCAGGGAGCAAGAAGAGGCAAGAAACCAAGCTGTGCAGAGTCTGAAGAACAGTAAGAGAGAAGGGCTTTTGGGTCTTGAGGTTGAAGACTATGACTATACTTTACTGCTGTACTAGAGATGCTAAAAATAACACTTCCATGCAGGTTTCTTTTCCTGTTTGACTCAGCATGCAGAGCAGATCTTCAGTGAGGAAGCAATTCCCCTTTAGTCTTTAGCTAGAGAAGACATATTTAGACTTAACAATTTTTTTTAAAAAGTGACTGAGGACTGTCTGAAGACAGAAGGTCTCTCATTCATAATAAATATGTCTTTCACCTACTCATCAATTTATTTATTCCATCTTTTTTGGGGGAGGAGCTCAAGTTCAAGTTGAAATTCATGAAGAAAATGCTGATTAAGAGAAGGTAAGAGGCAAAGAACATATTTAAGCTGAGTTATAGTGTCTGCAACAAGTTGTGTGGCATCGAGTTATTTCAGCAGGCTGTTTTCCATTCTCAGACCATACAGCTTCCCCATAATTATTATGCTGCAAAGTCCATGAAGGTATAAAGGCAGCCACTGGCATTGGATACTTTAATAGATTACATTCAGAAAAATGGGGTTGTATTAGAAAGTGGCTGTGACTGAAGAGAATTTCTAGGGTAGCAAATGTAATTTCAGTTTTCTTGGAGTTGGAAACAGTGATAAAGAAAAGATATGTTGCTTATGAATGTCGCTCACACCTATAGCCACCTTCGTCTCAGATATGGAAGAAGATGAAGGAAAGAGTGGTGGGATTAGAGAGTGAACACTGACTTTTGCATTTATATTTCTTATTGGGGATATCAAACTGCAAGGTGCTGAGCATGCTGCCCCTTATTAGACTCGCCCCGTTGATTTCAGTGAAATAAATAATATATAATAAATATATATAATATATAATAATAAATATATAAAAATATATAAAAATATAATATAAATATATAAAAATATAATAATAAATAAATAATATATAATAATATATAATAAATATATGAAATAAATAAATAATAATTTATTTAAGTCCGCCCCTGAAGATTTTGCTGGATTAGGCTGACAATGTTTGATATTTTGCAGAATCAGTTTCAGAGCTCTCTCACTGGTGCATTTTCTTCAGAAGACATAACTGACATGATACTCATTTCAGACTTGTTCAGGTTTGGTTATGTTTGAAATCTCCTGACACTAGATGTCACGACAGCTATGTCATCTGAAGAAAAGTATTATCTACTCTTCATAGCAGTATCTGTAGGGTTTTTTAAGAGTTTAGGACTCTACTATGCTATCATTTATCAAACTAATTGAAAAGTAGTTTCCTATTTTTCTTCTTCACTTTTTGATGTCATCAGTACTCCGATGTCTAATTAGAAGTATAAAGAGATGGGTTTTAGTGTCACAGTTGTGTAAATCAGGAGTCAGTCCATCAGAGTTAATGGATTATATCAGGCCCAAACTGAATAAGCATTGCTGGCTCAATTAAATCAGTACAACCCTCTTGAAAAAGATGTTAGTAAGAGCTTCTGGGAACTTTCTTCTTTACCAGATTAGTCCATCTAACCCATATTATATGCTCTCCACTTTAAGTAATTGTTTCCTGTTTTCTCTCCTTCTTCTAAGCAGAAAATTTTTGTTTCCTTTAAAATACATCAATGGGGATCTTTACAAGATTATTGATATTTGCATTGCCTGCATAAGGTGTACCTTTCCTGGTATACCGCTTACCTTCTTCAGAAATTAGGGAAAAAATGTGCCCCTTTGCATAAAATGTAGTTCACTGTAAGGCACTGAAAGAGAGTGCTCTGACATGATAATCTCATTATGGGGTTGTGAGCCATTTTCATTTGAATCAACTTAATCTTACAGAGTTTACACATCTTTTAAAAATCACTGTTAGCAAGGTTTGGACACAAATATAAGTACAGAACAAATTGCATTTTGAAATGTCTGGAATCTAGCTGTGAATATTTTTCTAAATGATGTTTCAGCTGTCCAGCTTCCAAGTGCTCCAGCACTGGAGCTCTTAAATGAGAGCATTTGTATTTACCAAATTGATAACTTCTAGAAATCTATTTGAAGAATCCTGGTGTCATTAACATTGTTTCTATACTGATGATTTTTAAGATTGGAACTTTGATCAATTTATTGCCTGTTTATATGATGTTATTAAAAAATCAAATTACTATTACATAATATTCAGTAAAGGAGACACTGTGTCTATCCTCATTTTCTCACTTTCCTCCATTTCTAACAAATGAAGGTCTAGCCACTGGTAATCAGCTTGCATAGATTGAAAACTTCATTTAATTTCAGAAATAACTCCTCTTATCCACAGGTGTTTATTTTGCTTTTATCTCCATAACTGTCTCAGCTAAAAAAAATGGGATAATGATGTGGAGGCACCTTCTAAATTATGAAAAAGTATTATCTCCCCTTTGATCTCATCTTTTCTGTGAATCCAGTGCAGCTATTTATTCACATAGTATCTCCTTACCTCAGACAGGAAGATTCAGACTTGCACATATGCAAAGACCAGAATTGAGAATACCAGCAGTAGGTGCATGGAGCTTCAGCAGCATTTTGTAAGTCTTCATTATCAAAGGGGAGATACACACATCTACTAAGCCAGTTCTGAGAACAAATGCTGAGACAAGAAGCAAGAATTTCCAGAGTCTGAATGGAAACCTTGTGTGTCTACCAAATATCTTGAGATAAACTCCTGAAGTACTTTTGATAATGTGAGGGAATTAAATGGGAATTTGACTATTGACTTTAGTGCAAACATGGTTTTGCTTCTGCGTTAATAAGCTGAGCCAGTGTGCACTCTGATAGATGTCAGTGAGAGCAAGGTCCTCCACAAAAGGACCTTTGAACAATTTCCCCTGTCTTCAAGAGCTCCTTCAGACAAGCTGACTGGGTGGAGAGGGGAGAAAATGCAGGCTTGCTTTATTTCCCACATTTTTCTCATAGCAGAGTTGAAATAAAGGATCTTCTTTTTGAGGCCCTTAATTATTAATAGCCTTTGTACCCTTCTCCCTGTTCTCTTACGACTCTCCTTCCTTTGCTCCAAAATTTCTTTTCAGCTTTAAAATCACTTTGACAGTTGGGATCTGAGCATGGCCCAAAGCTGTTACTTTCCCAGCAGGTCCTGAAGTCCTGATTGCAGTTATTGGGTATTACCTTCTGGATGCTCTTTTACTTTAAACAGTATATATGCAAGCATTGTAATATTTTTTTGTCTTTGAAAGAGAAAGAGAACTTTTTGTTTTGGTGAGATCTTAATCATAAATTGATTTCTTGGACAGGAATATTCACTTGGCATTAAGCAACAGTAAAGACCTTTGCTTTCACTTCAGGCTGCTTTAGAACATTTCAAAGGCTGCAGGAGATAATCTTTCTATGATTTACACTTTATCTTAATTGTGCTGCAGTATTTCCAAAACAATATTGAAGGATGTTCTTTTGTGGGTAGCTAGGAACAAAAATATCTTGTTTAACTTTTGAGCTATGTACACTTTCTTGGCAAAGATTAATTTGAGAGATGGATAAAAGATAGCTTTTTTGCTCCAAGGAAGGGGTTTACTCTATCAGATTGAATTTTGTTACCAGTGCAAACCTTTTACTGATTGGGTTGAATTATAAGAAATAAAACTAGGAGAACTGATATTTCCCTGGCTATTTCCCAGTGACTGTTGGTTTGACAGTTTTTTTGTAAGTCTTTGTCACACAAGGTATCTGAGTGTTTGTCCTCCCGTTGTCGTTTTCATAAAGGAAACCAATCTCAGGGTCTAATACAACTCAGCATGGAAAAGATGAGGAGTGAAGAAGAAAGACTTTTGTTAACCCTATCTTCTCCTGACTTGTATGCTGATTTTTCTTCTCTTTTTGTCTATTACTGCAACTCTGGGTGTGGGAATAGAAACATAAGACTCTTTCTAGAAGCCTAATGAAAGGATAAAGATCACCTAAAACAACCCCTCCATCAGACCCAGCGTCAACTTGTGTGCAGAACCCTGGCAGGGAGGAGCACTGGCATGCCAGGGGAAGGGAGATTTCTATATGATGTGCTACAAGAGTCAGAGGTATCTGGAATTAACTGGCATTTGTATGCTTCAAGAGGCTGGGAATTCTTCACGGAGTAGATGGATTTTATGACAATTCATTCTATTTTTGGGATAGTTTTCAAGATGCAGGTTTTTTTGTCACAAGATCATGGCGACTGTGGGATGTGGGGGGTTTTTTTGTTGTTTTTTTTTTAAAGAATGCAGTATATCTAGATTTATCCAAATGGATGCTTTCTTTTCTCTTTATCGCAGACACTGAATGTAGCAGTTGAGTTTGATTTAATTGATGGTGGAATTCATATAACAGGAGTCATGCAGTATTTCCTCTGTGCTTATGTTTCATTTAACTTTCCTAGTGTCATTTAAAATATCAGCATTATTATTCATTTCTGAGATCTTTTGGAGAGATTATATGTTGAGCTGAAGTGCAAGTTTGCTTAAAAATAGACAACAAATTATATACTGCAAATGTTCACAAGTTTACACTGCAAAGTCTATTTAAATTTTAATGGGTAATTTTTGCATTAAAATTCCACACTTCTTAGTATTTGCCCATCAGTTACACTCAGCAAATTAAACTGAGGTGGTGTTCCTATTATAGTGACCTCTCTGGTCCCTGGTGATGACCAGTGCATCCTGCCCAGATATGTACAGCTAACTTCCACTCACTGACAGTCACACTTGTCTCCACATGTATATGAATGCATCCTGTTGTCATCAGGATGATTTTTATTCCAAAAGAAGTTGCCTCCGTTGCCACAGCCATGCTCCTCCCTCCCCAAAATGTGCAAACTGACATATTTCTCTCACCACTTTTGTGTTAACAGACCCTCCCTCACGCACCTCTCTGTGGCATGTGAAAGGAAATTTCTACAGATCTATGGACCCTCTATATGCCCCTTTTGAAATATGGTTCACCTCAGTATTTGCAAAGCACTTTCTACAGAAGCCGACACCGATCTACTCATGAATGCAGCTGGGACCACAGTGGCAAGCTTGTACTTGCTTTCAATTCTCATATATTGTATTTGGTTGCAAACTGGCTGGTTTTCTTCCTCAAAAGCTTGCCTGTAGATGCTTTACACACATCTACTGTGAACTTCTGGCAGTCTCTGAAACTCTAATGTTGATGGGCTGTGGCCACCACATGTGCACAGGCAGAATACAAGGAAATATGGAATATATAATAAAAGAATACATATTTCTAAACCTATTGAACATGTAACATGCAACAGTTCTGACATAAAATGAATCTTATGAAGCAGAATTACTAGTATGCTTGTGTGCCTGTGAAATGTATAGTTAAGGAAGACTCATTTTCCTTCCTCTTGTCTCTTTTTGGCTCTGATATGAAAAATAGTCCATATTTAAAACAAAGTGTGGCAGTTACAACTGAAATGTGGGCTTGTGCTCACAAACACACTTAAAAATGTGTCACATTGTGTTTACACTTATTTAACTGCAAATTTCTGTCTAAAGAAGAATTTAAATGTTTTCAGTCAAAGTCTGGTTTTCTAGCCTAGACAAGTTGGAAACATCATCCTCTCCAAAAGAAACTTATTTTTTCTAAATTTGACCTACCTTTAAGGATTTCCAAATAAGCAGCTATTTGTCCTGTTTCTGGTTTCAATCAAAACCAAACCCAACATATTTATATTTCATAATGCTGCAAGTGAAGTTACTAAATTTTCTTTGACTGTATTAAGTTGAACACGACATACTAATCTTAACTTGCAGGGATACAAACTAGACCTGGAGTACCCAGAAATTTCTGATGCCCATGTAAATCAAAATTGGCAAGGTCTACAGAGTTCTAGCTTTTGGGGTTGCTCCAAAACTTTTAATATTGCAAAACAGACTTCTTAGCTAGGAATCCTAAAGATGCTCAGACAATTAAACATTTAGAGAAAGGAAAGGCTGTGCAAATATTTACTTATGATTATTATTGTGGTACTTTCAGATCCAGGCCTCCAAACACTTAATAGATGTACTTAACTTTAGTGGGAGTACTTCCACTGAGTTAGTAGAAATATTCATCGGCTTAAATTTAGACACAGATGTGTTTGCAGGACTGGAACTTTATATTTTATATGACTGGTATTAAATTCACCTTCCAACTGTAGCTTTAAAGTTCATTTCATAATGGGACTCCTGGGGAAACAAGCTTAGAAATAATATATGGTCCTGGAAAAATATTTTGAGTTCGTAAATAATATGATAGAGGATATTTTCAAACTTTGGAATAACTTTTCCATTGAGGCACATTTAAAGACTGTTTAAAAGAAACATGAAGCTTGATTTAAACATTGGAATATATTGCCAGAGGGAAGAGAGTATACATTTTCATTTTTATGAATTAGGTTTTGCTGAATTATCATATTTACTGCCATCCCATTTGCATTTGCAAGAGGCTTATTTTACAAAACACAAGAAGAGAAGGACTTTCCATGCCTAAGTTAGATTCTCATCTTCTGTGAAAATGTGTCAAATATTTCTTGAATGTGAAATTTAGGTGTGCTCGCATGCTGTATATGCAAGAGAACTCAGTATGCTAGCGTCCAACTTATCCTTGCTTTTTGCCCTTTGCATTGTTAGTAACACTGATACAAAGGCTGTAAAACTCCATCAGGTCACAGTGCCACCTTCCCTGACAGAAATGACTGAATGTGGTGCAGAGTAGCAGTGCATAGGGCCCATCAAGCTTCTCCACTGAAACAAAGGACTGCTTATAAAACTGTAGTGAACGGAAAAGGGTGAGGGGGGCCATAATCCCCTCACTGTGCTATATGTGAAAGTGGGATATGATCTGGAGCTTGCAATGCAGTGCTGAAAGCTGAAGGAGGTGCCTAAGAAAGAGAAAAACCACAGGAAAATGACAGCAAAGCCCTCTTTTATAGTACAGAGAATTACAGGCCAGTTGAAAGGGAGAGCAAAACACTGGAGTTGTTAGGCTGTAGAAGCATTTTGAAAGACGGGATGCGGTACTAACCATAAGTAATCTTTTTGGGTAAGGTTGGGGGTTTTTTTCAGATGATTTCTGATTTTAGGCCACAATTAAGTTTCAACTTTTAGGACTTTTCTATGAGGCCAAGTGGAACATCCTTGCATAGTTCCACACAGTTCTAACAAACCTGAATACTTACACACAGGAAATATTTTTCCCCCACTTGAGGAAGTACTTGTGGAAAAGCCATAAAATGTAAGAAGACAGAAAACTGATAGGATTTTATAAAAATTATTACAGAAATGCAAAAAAAAGTAAGATCTTCTCCATAGGCTTCATTAAACAATCCTGGGAATACTGCATAAAAAGATGATCATTCTCCATCATACCCTCCGAGACTGCGCCATAAGGACCACTGGCTTATGCAATCTAGTCAAAACACTTGAGGTCTTTGAATGTGGTCAGCATCTTATGTTTAGGACATAAAGTTTTCTAATGCAAGGGTCAAAACAAACAAAAGTGCCAGATGGTATAAACAGACTAAAATTTCTGTGTTTAGGGGAAGACTACCTGAGCAATATAGAGAGGCGACCACAAAACTTTTCCTCTAGGACCTTTTTCCAAGCACAAGAAGCACTCTGAGGTCATAAGGAATAAGTTCAAAGGGGGTTAAATGCCATGCAATGCAGTGAAATATGTGGAGTTCCATTAGTGATAAAGTCATCCCAATACTGTTTGGTTTTAATGCATTTGCTGTAACAAAAACTCCTGAATTAGGGAGCAAGTATATTTTTGGCTATGTCTATATTAGCAATCAGTGCAATAGGAGTGGATCTGCAGAATGAAACACAGTGCAGAGGATCCCACCACAACACTGTGTGTTTCACACACAACACTAGTCTCATCCCATGGACTGAATGCTTATTAGTAGTTATGCATGAGATGCGCTCTTGGAGAATCTCCCACCTAAGATTCATCTGGAAGGATGCCATTTTGTATACTCCATAGCTTCTCCATGATGCAAACCAAAGTGCACAAGTGGGGGCTGTGAGGAGATCCATTTCACAAGTGCCCTCCTGCTTGACACTAAAGTGCCAAAGTAGGTGAACCTTTATGTTCAGAGACGCGGAAGACCAGGACTGACCACTCACACCTTACTTTGCAGCATTGTGTAAGAGGCCTGAGAAGATCCGTGTCAGCTAACTCTACCTGGAAGCACAGTCATTCCCCTTGGGGTCCCGACAGCAATGTGAGGTCCCTGAGCTCATTAACCCATCATTCCTATTAGTGCTCATTCTTCAACTAGTTTATTCAGTCTTATCTCAAGAATCTCTGTGCTGCCATGGAGTCCAGGCTGACATGCCCTTAAGCAACCAGTGAAAAGAGCTATAACTGCCAGAATAACAGTGTTATTCAATGTGTAGGTGGGAGAATCTGTTTCTAAGGGAGACATCACTGAGTTTCACAGGAGTGCGTGATCTAGTCATCAGTTGAACCTGGATCTGACTCCAGCTCTTATCTTTAAACACAAAACTATCTATCTCTTTAATACAAGCAGTGTGAATTGCAACCGGTCATAGTAATGATGAATACACTTACTGCAGTCTGGAAATTCAACTTTTTACTTCCCAGTTACCACAAGATTCACAAGAGATGACATTACGGACAAAAATTATCAAATAAATTAGTAGTTGCTTAGTAAATTATTCTTGTCTCACTAAAGTTTGAGATGCCAAAGTATTTTGGTATTAGGTTCCTTTGCTTTTGTTTGCTTCAATAAGTTTGAAAGGTTACTATGTTAAACACTACAGAAAAGCAGAGCTTGCAGGGAAAGGCAATATTTTACATTAAATCAACTGATTATTTTACATTAGACCAAACAGGATAACCTTTGGGATCAGACCCTCTTCTCCAGGTCACTACGGGCATTGTTTTGAGCCCTACACTTTCCTTTCCATGGCATTATAAAAGCTTTACAGAAGCAGAAGTGCTGCAGATTTCATGGGTGAAACTC
Source organism: Gavia stellata (assembly GCF_030936135.1). Lineage (NCBI taxonomy): Eukaryota > Metazoa > Chordata > Aves > Gaviiformes > Gaviidae > Gavia > Gavia stellata. The sequence goes on from NC_082595.1 coordinate 21,613,927, forward strand.
TGAGTAATGAGTACTTAATTTGAGTCACCACAGACATTATTATTCGCCCTATTTTCAGTGAAAGACAAATATTGATGATTCTGCTGAGGTTTTCATGATCTGTGACTCTGTGCAGACCACAGATTTAGATGCTCAATTCCATCAAAGAACTCTGAAACAAAGCCATCATTTCAGGGATGTGAGAATATAAAGGGTTAATGCACACCTTGTGACTGACAGACCAATGCATGAATGAAAATAAATGGAGATATATTAATCTATGACAGAAGAAATTAGTGTCGGGCGATCTTACCTTAAAAACCCATTACTAATATAGAAACACTGTTCAGATCAAGACATGATTTTTAATATGCACAGTGATGTCTGCATACACGTGGCTTTTTGAAGAGGAAGAAGAGGAATAAGAAGAAGAAAAGGGAGAAGATGAAGAGGAAGAAAGAAAAGGTAAAGGTTAAGAAGAAGCATCCTGCTATGCTAATGAGGTCAGATATCAAAGCCACTATGTTTCCTGCTTAAGGATTAAAAAATCCCCACTGTAGACTATCGTAAAAGGCTACAATATGATTCTAATTTGGTAGGAGATACAAATAACAGTGTAGACAGATCAACAGTATTGCAACTAAATAACGGGTGGAAAGCAACTGTAAAAAGAATGTATCTTACAAGCTAATATGTTGGGGAAACATAATCTGAAACATACTGAATTCAACAGGAGGAAATAATACTGGGAATGGAAAAGTACTATTTGTAGGGAAACAGTAATGCTGAAAGGATTTCTGTAATAAACAAGAGATATATTCGCTGTGTCACCAGAAGCTTAATATAATTACTTACACAGAATAGACAGTGTAAAGGGAGAACAGAGTGAGGGAAAAGAGGTGAGAGTCTGATGAAGATTTACTACCTTCATGAGGTGTCTTTATGTGGGACATCTGCTTATCTGTCTACCAAATAAAGAAGGGATATAAGCAGCCTAAATAAATGAGACTAGAAAACTCTAGGGCTAAACTGTATTCACCTTATTCATATGAGTAGCCTTTTAAAATCAACAAGACAAATACTATGAGCAAGCCATGCACAGTTAGACCTTCAAGAAGTATTTGTAAATGAAACTTAGATTTCTTCAGGCAATGTGCCTCACTGAGTCACTGGGCTGGGACTCAGAAATACTACGGATAATATTTCCAACTCCCTGGCTACAAAATCTTGAACATGCTCGTTTCCCTGCATACTTCCACCCCTTTTCTTTCTTATTTACTTAGTTTGGAAACCCTTTGAGGTAGAAACTTAGTCTTTCTGCGCAAACACACTTAGCCAAGGACACATTTTTGATAGGAATTTCTAGGTACAGTTATCACACATCAATACCTTCTTACTTTCCTTCACATCATCAGTCAGGCCTAAACTCCACCCCTGTTACTTTGGCTTTTTTCGTTTTAGTCATATAAATACATTTTGAGAAGGGTTATGTTCATCTGAGAGGGAGATCTTTGGATTAGCTGGGTTTGAGTAAAACATTGTAACTGCTGTACTTAGCCACAGCTGTAGCTTTCCTCTATAATTTTGTCTAATATTCTATTATCAGTTCAATTTTAAAAGTGAAATAGTATGCTGGTACTAGTACCCTATAGATAATTAGGCAGAAAGCAAACTCACCCAGGAAGTTTATGAGGTTTAGAATTCCATTACGAATGTCCCTAAAATAGTCTGCTAATGCAATTCAATTCATTTTTTTAACCAGAATTACCATGTGGCCTTGGACAGCTGTGGTTAGCACTAAGCAGCATTAAATACTGAATCCCGAAGGAAAAGATTGCTTTGTCAGCCAAATGCACAAAGCATGAATTCCCAAAGAGGCTAACAACATACAGGATAATGGGAGATTAATCTTTCAGAATGGCAAGTTGAAATACATGTAGACTAGCATATGTACTCTAAGCATTGACAAAGGAAATAATTTCTTCAAAAGCCTATGCTTTGTTCTTAAAACACCATTTCTTTCATAAAATCTTTTTGTAGCTTTTCTATCAAACAAGTTCATGAAACATAATGCAATTGACCTTTATGATGTAATTCACCTACCTAATCAAATGGTGGCTATTTGAAGATGCTTTTATTAAACGTTTTATGTCACATTTAGATTGCATTATTTGGGCAATGACACAAAATTAGAAAAGTCATGTTACTTTAGTTATATTTGCAGTTTCTCTGGTAGTTGCTTAAGCATCAAGTGTAGCGGGCCACCTGCTCTCCTTACTTGGAGTCATGGGGAGGTTCACACCCTACAAAAACCTCATTTGATTTTAGGTCCATTTTCTTCTCCTCTACCTCTGAATGATGCCATCTACTGACACCACCTTATCCTTTCAGCACGAACTTTCCTCTGACCCAGCTCTCTCCATCTAATCCAAAATATGAGCTTGTCTTCACACCTTGTCTCACACCTTGCCTTCTAGCATTTCTCATTTCCACTAACACAAAACAGGCTGGATATTAGGAAAAATTTCTTTACTGAGAGAGTGGTGAAACACTGGAATAAGCTGCCCAGGGAAATAGTGGAGTCACCATCGCTGGAGGTGTTCAAGGAACGTGTGGACGTGGCATTGTGGGACATGGTTTAATGGGCATGGTGGTGTTGGGTTGATGGTTGGACTTGATGATCTTACAGGTCTTTTCCAACCTTAGTGATTCTGTGATTCTGTGATTTCCTAAACTGAACTGCTGGGGAGGGATTCTTCATGCTGTGTAAGGCTGGAAGAGCACCAAAGGACCCCGAAGTATTGTATCTGGTGAGGGATCTGTTCCAGTGCTTAATCATGTTACAGTTGGGAAATCTTTCCTAGTGTCTGACCTGAATTTCCCTCACTGCAGTTTAAGAACATTATATTTTTTCTTGACCTCCAATAATCATGAAGAACAATTTGTTTCTCTCCTTTTCACAGCAGTCTCTACGTACTTGAAGACTGCTCTCATGTCTCTCCTCAGTTCTCTCTTCCCTAGACTAAACAAACCTCATCCTTTCAATCTCAGAGGTCAGATTTTCTAGGCTTTTGATCATCTTTGCTGCTTCCCTCTGGTTCATAGATTTCTTAAAATGGGCTGCCCAAGCCTGAGCATAATGCTCAGAGATGAGGTCTTGACAGAGATAACTGGGAGAGTTACGATGCATACTTTTAAGGTGTGTGTGTTACACATTTTTAAGCACCCCTCATTATATTTGGTTTGTGATCTACTAAATCTCCTTACCATTTTGCCCAGAAAGGCAATCTAGCGGTTTGTTTTCCATCTTTCAATCATGCAAATAATTATTTCAAAGTATATTAATTTATGCTTGTCCTTATTGATCAATATTTTTATTTATTTAGTATTTTAAAAGTAAAATATGATATTTTTTTCCCCATCATCTAAGTCACTAGTGAAAATGGTGAAAATATTCATTTAGGAAAAGACCTTTCTAAATGCACTTAATACAATCATGTATTTTGACAGAACAACATTAACAACTGTCCTTTTAGTACAGTTTTCTAACCAGTTTTCCATTCACCATGTTATTAGATTTACTTTACCATATACCCCCAAGTTTCTTACATCACCTAAGACCAAATTAAGATTGGCCATTTACTATTTCTCCAGTATCCACATGGCCAATTATGGTGTTATAGAAGGAAATTAGATTAGTGCTATGTCACTTGTTCTTTATAAGTTCGTCCTGCTATTTAGTTATTACCCTGTGGCCTTCTAGTAATTACAAATACATTGTTTAAATACCTGTTTTGATATTTTTCCAAGAATTTAAGTTCAGTTAACCTATATTTTTTTTAAAGAGGGACAGTATGTTTCTTTTTCTGTGAATCCAGGGAGAATGACGTTAAGGCTGCCTTTGAAGAATCCCCTCGCCTCAACTTGGTACAAGTCATGGCAGGATCAATACCAGTGGTGGTGGCAGAAGGGCACAGATGGACCAGGGTGAAGCACTGAAGCACTAAAGACTTTTCAGATGACACTGCTGCATGTTCGAGACATATGGAAAATACATCATGGAAAATACACCATAGAAAATACGTTTCACTCCTGGCCTGCTGAATCAAGGCTGAACACGCTTGACAAAGCTGACCTCCCCTGTCATTTACTATCCTCTTCTCCTTTATAGCACTAACCCCAATAACTGGCATTTTAAGCGATACTACAGAGTCTGAGTGCCTTTCTTAATGGGATCCTAATGAACCAGCATCTCCTGGTGCAAAACACCATGCACCTAGACAAGTGCAAGTTATTCTTTCCTGTACAGGTGCTCAATGTCTCTTGCTATACTTAGTTTTACAACCCCCCAGCTGTCCTCATGCTGCATGATTCCCCCTTTTCATTACTACAAAACACAGGTGCTACGTGCTTATCACTTTATCTGTTCATTTTTCCTCATCATTCAGATAATACCAGTTTTGTTCTTCATGCTACCCACTAGCTCCACCCTTCCCCATCATATGAGACTGTGTCAACAATAAACTGAAAAGCAACAGCAATGAATCACCCCTAGCAGCTATGTTCGCACCTCATCTCTAAAGCAGTTTTGGGAGTGGCTGTTGAGCATGCATCAACCTGCCTGTCTCTTACTGACATGGGTGACCTGTGGACACCTGCAGCCAGCCAGCAGCCAGCCTGCCTGGATATGCTGGCGTTACGCTAACTCACTTTGGGTGCTCAGGTACACAGGAGCTTGCGTGCTCCATTAGGCACCGTCCCATCACATCTGGGGCCCCGTTTTCAGGTTCATTGTCTGCATAGACAGTGAATGTGGTCTTGAAGACAGCCTTGGTTCTCTGCCCCACAGACAGCGTGGGTAGGTCTAATGGTTTCCTTGTGGCATTTGAACGTGCTGCTGTAACTCACTTTGAAGTCTGTGAATGCAAGGATTCAGACCCAGTTCACCTCAAATTATTGATGTGAAGGACTGAGTAACCACAGAAACAAAAAGCCATACAGATTAATTAAAATACAGACCAGCTATATATTGTGACTTCTAAAAAAATCATTAACAACCATTTTATTTTGTCTTTAACCTAAATAGTTTTCTGCTTGAACATTTTCCAAATAATAATCCTTTTTTTGATGTAAGAATGAATCTCTGAAGATTTTTTTTTAGGGAGAGATAGAGACCAGTTATTGATTTTTGAACAGGATGCGTATATTAAACATTTACCTCTTCATCCTCATAGATGGTGCTGCAGCAGAGTGAGGTATGTTGGGCTGAAGACAGGAGGGTGAGATCTGATATTGGCAGGAGAAAATAACCAAAATCCTCATGACAACATCAAAACAATTTCTTAAATGGCAACAAAAGAAAAAAGTTATGAGGAACATATTGCGTATTTAGAGTCCCTGGCCACCTTAAAAATTTGAATTACTAATACAACTTCATTACTTACACAGCAAGAGTCTAAGTGTGAAATTTGTAAAGGGATCTTTTAAACTTGCCTGTGCAACCAAAGAGAACTTGTGTAAAATAAGGTGTAAAGATTTAACGTTAAAGATGGTGTGTTTTGCTTCTCTCCAGATGTAAAAAAAATTGCTCTGCCATGTAATTTCTAATGAGCATGTCAGAATTCAGCTTTTACTGTAGTTTTGTGGCTACAGAGAGATGTTCACCTCAATACAAGGATAACCCAGAGAATGTATAGTGAAGCAAACTTAGGCACTTAATTACTGTTCCTCTTCGTCCCTTCACAAATCCTCAGAGAGAATGGAATGTTCTCTGCCTTGAGTTACAATTTTTCCTCTTCAGTTTTGCATCATATCACAGGGGATTTTCCAGTTCTTTTTGTGTTTTCTTGTCTTTGGTCCCAGGCTCTCCTAATCAAAGACTACCGAAGTCTCCAGTAAGGGGCATGAAATTTCAAATATATGAGAAATATATTAGTATGCCTAAGCTCTTTGCTACAACTATGTGCATGTGTAATATGTTCCCACTGGACATACTCTTTCATTTTTATGTTGACAGAAAAAAGAAATTGTAATCTTTGAACTGCTCAGCTTCATGCCTGCATTGACACTGAGTGTCCAAAAATGCAGGCAAGGATTTGACTGCTTGCAAAATAAGGGGACCTTTTCTGAGTCCCCAGAACTCCAGATTACAAGATATGCTTACCTGCCTAAGGGCTGCAGGGCCAGATTTATTCTGTACCTGAGTTAGCCTGCTGCCAAAATAACTCAACCCACCTTACTATAACCTGTATTATTCCCTTAGAATGGGGTAAAAAAAATTAAAGCCTATGGGAAGCTTGTTTATAGACCAGTCTAACATGAGCCATTAAATGGGAGAAACAGACACACATAGCCCCATTTCAGTCATTCATTCAATATGAAATTGCACTCATAATTAGAGCCTGTGGGTGAGCAAGGCTCCTTCAGCCATTCCTCTTCTCATGGGTTTGGGAAATAGCAACATTGTTTTTTTCTAGAAACCTATGCTAACATCTGTTTTATGAAAGTAATTTTTAAATTTTTATCCTTTTAATCACTTTTTGTTGCTCCTTTGAGCTCTAGCAACCCAAAGAAACAACTTGCTTAACTGAGCTTTCAAAGCTAAAAACAAATGAGTGCAGAGATCCTTCAGTGGCTTCCACAGCTCTGTTTTAAATATGTTGCAGAATGGCTCTCAAACCTTGCCTTGCCTTCCCAGGCTTCTCAGAAGACCTACTTAGCAGTGTCTACCAAATTCTGGGAAGAGAAGTAATACAGATGGCAAAGAAGAAGAGACTAAAGGTAAGAGGCAGGAGGAAAAGGGCAAGGAAATGACATCCAGGAGGGAAAGGGCAGACAAAGACTATATGTAGACAGAGATTCCTTTAAGCAACTGAACTGAAGTTTTGGGATTAAGTACTGCAAAATCATGTCCATATCTTTCACCTTCTCACTAAGCCATCGAGAGAGCAACTGACAGAGGTAACAGTCCACTTCCTGAGCCTTTGGTATCTCCACAGTAAATTGTTGACCTGCCTTCCTGATAGTCTTTTAAAAGGGAAAGGTATCATTTATGGAGAGATATATGCAACATTTTTCAAGTAGCAATATTTTTCCAAAAATAATTAGATACTACAGCATTGTTGCAGAACATGAATTGGTATGAGAATAGACTACTTGCAAGCACATCTGCTCATGATTCCTGCTGATCCCAGGCTTAAGGACAAGATGAGGGAATGTGGGAAGCACTATTTCCAAGCTTTCAATTCATTGTCTGTGAGCAATGGCAGCTCTATCAGACTTCCACGTGAATAAAGCATGATCAGGAGACACTCCTGATCCCCTTGGTTCTCTCTCTGTGAAGTATGAGAACCCTGTTCTTGAGTGCTAGCACAGTTTTCCCAGACAGTCAGTCCACAAGCAGGGTTCAGGAGTCAGAAAAGACTTTAGCAGGGGTGCAAACTGGTTTAAGACTCAGAAGCTGAACCGTCAAGAGCAACCAGCCATTTACTGGACAAAGAAAAAACAATGTTGAGGAAAGAAATGCAGAAAAAGAAAAAGGGAAGAGGAGGGGAGCATTGAAGAAAAAAGTAAGTCATGAATTTTCATGTGACCAAAGCAAATGACTGGAGATCCAAGCTTCTGGGATCTACTGAGAGCTTCCCTAACGACTGACCTAGCCTCTCTCCCCTTGTTATCTGTGCAGGTTCCCAGAGGTATAATTCCCATTATACCACTTACCTATATTACAGGCATGCTGAAGGGCTTTAAATAGTTGGAAGGAACATATCTGATGTGTGCCAAATGTTATCATTATTAGAGGCAATTAGACATTGCAGATAAAACTCATCTTCCTTCCTCAGACAGTGTCCCTGGAAGTGCTCTGCAGCTGTGTCAAACTCACCAAAAGACTAGCTCCATGATCTATCATTTCAACTGATCTATAGCAGCTTTGTGGTTAAGGCTCTCCAGAGCTATTTCTTATCTCTCTGCCACTGACTTCTCCTAACAAAACACAAATTTCTCTGTGTCTTAGCTCCTGATTGATAGAATGGAAACGTTCCTAACAGGCACATTACAAAGATTAGCCCATTTATGATGTGTTCACACAGTCCATGTCATGTTGCACTTGGGGGGAAAAAAATTCTGACCTAAACAATGTCTTTGTGAGGCAGGAAAAATAGATTCTCAACCTGCTGCTCCTGTCCAGCACCTACATTCCCCATTACCAACACAGATGATATCTGTATCTAAAATGTCATGAGAGTGCATTAGAAAAAAGCTGGACAAGACTAACACATACCAGAGACTGAAGTAATATGCACAATTATCTTGTTGGAAAAGAAAAAATAAACACTATTATCTGAATAAAACCAGAACTTGCAATACTTAGATAGCAGGCATACCAATTTTGATTTGAATGAGTTACCAATTCAGTGCTCATAAATCTACTTAAGCTGTCAAAACATTACATACCGTGGAATATATTATATATATTAAATGGGTCAGATTTAGGCCACTTCCTTCCCACATACAAAATTGGAGGTGGTTAAGTAGGGCACAGATTTTAAGCTTGTTCATGGCCTCCCATAATCCTACTCTCAACAAGTCCTGTAGTAGGAGCCAAAAGGCAAACAGAAGGAATCAGAAGGAATAATTTATATTTTTTGTTATTACTGCCTATCAGCCTGATGTTCTCAATGCTTTCCACTGACAGAAGTCCTTAAACAGCCAGGCATGATATGGAGCAGATGACTTAATCATTTGACCATGTCTCACACTCTCCAGATGTTGCCAGAGATTCTCATGCATTTACTACATGTTGTTGCACTCCCTCTACCACTGTCACCGCACACAACAGAATCACAGTATTAGATTGACCTGATCTACTGCTCTGTGATCTGCAGACCAGCTGGCTCTTGCACATGAGGCTGTGGAAAAGGGAGGAGACTAGGATGCTGTGAAGCAGATGCAAATTATGTCTCAACAGGGCTCAGTGTTGAAAATAAGAATATAATACCCTACTGTGCTGGACCAGTATTCTGCCTCCACCATTGGCACCAGGAGATGCTATTCAGGGAGAGCATGCACTCTTGGCCACTATCTCCTTACTGTTCCTCCCATGTCCACAGTCATTGATTAAGAAATTCCTGTTTATTTTCTTTAATATACTATTGGACTGGTCATCCAGGAGTTTCTAATTCCTTTTATCCTCTGCTGAAACTATCTGCCTCCAAAATTTGTGACAAGTTTCAGAACTTGACTGCCTGCTGTGTGAAAAAATATACACCTTTACCTGTTTTAAACCCATTTTCAACTAGTTTTAATGGGTGACAGACATCTAGTTTTATTACTGAAGGATTTGGTGAGTTAGCAGCTCTGCATTCACTTCATTGAGTGCCTTCACATTTCTCACTGAGCATTCTCCACTCAAAACTGAAGATTTAGCTCTTTAAGTCTCTCCTTTTAATGCAGTTGCTTGACATCCTTAATCACTTCTCTTGCCTTCCTCTGTACCTTTTCTAACTCCACTAAGACTTCTTGTGATGTGAGGATCAGACTGTACACAGTGCCCAAGACGTGAGTACGAGATTTTGTATTGCAGCAAAATCATGCTTTCTGTTATGTTCTCAGTGCCCTTTCTGATGAAGTTTGACTTTTTTTTGGCCTTTTGACTGCTGTTGTGTCTTAAGCTGACAACTTCAGAGAACTACTGGTGATGATTGCTAGCTCTCTTCCCAGAGGTGTAACGGCCAATTTCAAGTTCATCATTCCATAAGCGCAGTTTAGACTTTTTTTCCCCAAGATTAATTACTTCACTTTTTTTTACACTGATGCTAATTCAACACTTTTTTGTCCACTCACTCAGCTTTGTGAGGTCTTTCTGGAAAACAGGCCTACCAAAAGGCACATTCCTCAACTGCAACTGCAACTGCAACATGCAACCGCATGAGATCCCTCATGTGACTGGAGCACTTCCAGCACACAAAGCACTTGCAGATACCCTGCAAAGAGGTGACTCAGCACACAGGAGCATCTCTCCTCCTACCTGAACAGGCTTGAAGGTGCTGGGAGAGCAGGAAGTTGAAATACCTGCATGTTTAGCAGGGATTACCTGTTTGAGTGATTGTAAAAGTGTTTTTCAGCCATTTCTGGAATGACTAAAATATAAAATGTTTGTATTTGACTGGTTATGATTTCATCTTTAGAATCAAAAAAGGGAAATAATTTCCTTGCCTGAGCAGCTATGAGAATTTTGCAGCCTAGTGAAGAGTTCGCATATCTTCTCCTTCCCTGGCTTCTGTGTGCAGTGACAGCTGGTCTGTGAGCTCCTCTGACCATTCAGTTTGTTTGTTCAGTCCTTTGGAATCCATCTTTTCTGTCAGGATATTCTCATCTACAGGGACATCAGAAACACCAATTCCCCTGCCATGTCCATGAGGAGCCAGAACACAGAAAGGTAAAGGAAGCATACTTCACATCCTATCATGGATTTAAATAATATCGTAGTGTAGTATCAGGCAGGCAGATTAATTTCAACTGTAATGACAGAGCCAGATTACCTCACTGTTTTCAAAAACTCCCTAATATGAGACAGATCTGGCAATGAAGAATTTTGCAAATAAAGATCTGCAACTGGCCAGGGAAGACCTGGCCAGGGAACGTCAGAGGCAGGAGACTTGTGTTACAGTCTGTAAGAACCATGCAAAGGGCTGTCAGAGTCAGCGTAGCAAACACTGTTTGGACCCTTGAATCTAGGAGCTAAAATAGTAGTACACAAGCCAGTTGTTTTGATGGACTGTGCTTTATGTGCTGCATGAACCTTGCTTCCCTTTATCCGTGCTTTGTTTCCAAAGCTGGTACTGAAATTAAATGCTTCAGAAACAGATGTATTTTGCAAGCAATCTTTCAGTCTTCAGTAATGTATGTGAAAGACAGTTCAATCTTCTAGTGCTCTCCTACAATGTGAAAATTATTGGTTTATCATCTTCATGGTGTTTGTCTTTAACTTAAAAAAACCCACCATAACAAGATCATACCATAAAAGACAGATCATATATTCTGCCTCAGGTGGCCACTCCTAGAATCCCTCTTCCAGAATGACTTAGTCCATACTCTAAATTAGCATTCGCTAGAAAAAATGAGCTGTTTCCCCTCAGAGCCTGTCTCTGCATGCCAGCAGCTTTCACCTAAACCTTTCTCAGCAGGACTGCCACCTGCTTCCAGGGCAAGGTCCCTCAGGCAAACAGCCTCTTAGAGGACAGCAATAGCCTAATCTTAATTCCTGACAATGACATATGGGGAGAGGCTGAGAGAGCTTGGATTGTTCAACCTGGGGAAGAGATGGCTCAGGGAAATCTTCTCAGTGTAACTATATGATGGTGGGGAGGAAAGAAGACAGAGCCAGACTTCTCTGTGGTGCCCAGTGCAAGGACAAGAGGACACATACTGAAATACAGGAAATTCCATTTAAATGTAAGAAAAAGCTTTTTTCACTGTAAGGCTGGTCAAACTCTGGAACAGGTTGCCAAGGCAGGTTGTGGAGTCTCTATCCTTGGAGATAATTGAAAACTTGATGGGACATAGCCCTGAGCAACCTGCTTTAGCTGACCCTGCTCTGAGCAGGGAGGATTGGACTAAGCAGTCACCAGAGGCCCCTTCCAACTCTAGTCCTTCTCTGTGATTCTGTGTGAACATCCACAGGATTTAAAATATTAAACTCATTGCTCTGCTTTCTTGCAGATTTGAACGCAACTCTCAAGCATGTATGTTTGGGATAGGATGGGTTTACACCAAGACAACTCAGGAGAAGAAGAGCAATAAACTTGAAAGACAGATGTATGACTTATGTTTGGACATCTGGCTCTGTTATGTGCTGTAAGGCTGACTCTCCGCTGGGAAGTGAAAGGCAAAATCCCCCAGAACCAGCATAATAACAATTAAAGACCGTGTCTCAGAAAAGAACTTGCACATATATTTGCCTACAGATTTTAGTGGAACTTGCTTAAGCAATCTGCTGAATCAGGACTAAAATCCACCCATATTAACAGGCACTTCACCTCTACAGGGTGACCTACTTAATTACACTAATACCTTTTAAGAGATTTATTCCTCTCCTGAGGTATGCATTTTCCCTTGGTGTTTTAGGAAAGCCTTTGACAGACATTATGATGTGTTAAGTGAATTGCTAAAGATTCTAAATAGTCCCAGATAACAAAGAACACTTTTTCTTTAATGTGCTTTAGAGGAGTCAAGTAAACATATCTGGAAATTTAAGAGCACCAGTTGAAGTGTTTATGAAGTTGTACATGAGCTATTTGGTTGTAACAATGCTTAACTGTAATTTAGTGGTCTTATTTGAAAAATTTTTTGTCTTTTTTATGACTTGTTTTTTATGGGACTAGGCAATTCACTGTGCTGTGCCACTATGGGTTAGAGCATCATGATACAAACTGAGATCCACCTTTGTTGTTTCGTATGGGAGCATGGCTTCTTAGTTCTAGGCATCATTTTCCACAAGTGTAAGTACAGACAAGTATCAGCCTCATTTACCCCTCTTGAAGTTACACAGAGGTTTTAGGCCAAAAGAAGTCCCTTTGAAGAGACTTCAGTTGTCTAACCAAACCCATTAGCTATTAATTTCCAGAAGAATGCAAAGATGTAACTACAGTACAAATATTGCTAATAAACATACCAGATCCTACTCCTCCCATCAGATAATGGTGAAAACAGTTGTCTTTCTAGCATGACTAAGGTTAGATGAGTTCAGCACCTGTTGTAGCAAAATGCAGTAACTATTGAGTGTGTTTTTCTAAAGCAGGTGTTGAACTCCCTTGACCTTATTCGCATCAGCTGGACAAATGGACAACTGTTTTTCCTCAACAAAGAGCATGTGTGTGATCTTGACATACAGTAGTTTCTGTGATTTTGAGAAAGCCTAAGAGTAAACTCTGAAGTTTGCAGCTTAATAGTTTCAATAAAGTGGAAATCAGCCCTGAACTAAACATCTTCTCCAAGCTAAACTTGAACTTTAAAAGGTTTGTGATTAATTTAGATGATGCCTCTTACAAGGACACCAGTTCTTATTCTCTCTAGTCAGCTTTTTTTTTCAGCCATCTGGAAACCTATAGCTGACCTCTCCCTTAAATGTCTCCAGATGCACTTGTTTTTCAACCTCAACTACTTCTGAAATCTTTGGCACCCTAACCTCTGTAATACCATTCAGCACAGGGCTATTGCTTTTTGTAAGATTTGTTTCTTGGACATCTATATTAAATAGGCTTTCCTTATTTCATATCAGTTCCTCCAGGAAGGGTAAGTGAATTTGTCCCATTTTGTAATGTGTTCATAGCATGATAATCACATACCGAGTAAGAAGAGTTATCTGGGTACATGTTTTCCTTCTGATTTAGGCCTTCTTTCCTCCCAAATTATAATTGTGTTACCCTTTTCCAGCGGGAAAATATAGTATTCTACATAATGGCTTTCAATTGAAGTTAATAACAGTGCTGTTAGGCTTTGTAAAGGCTTTGCCCTTTACTTTTTTTGTGATTTTCAGATGCTTGGTTCAATGGACCAAATGGCCTTCCATTTACAGAGTACCAAGTTGTACTGGAAAAAAAACACATTTCAAAAGTCTACAGTTGTACATGATCATTAAATAGTAGTATTTTAACTGGTTTTCAAATAATTCAAATACATTAGCATTTATATGCAAGTATGCGATTAGAAGAACTGCAAAGTGTACAGCAGTGTATAATAATGTTCACATACAGACATAATAAAAATATAGTTAAACACAAATGCTTCTAAGATATTAAAAGAACAGAAATTCTGTTGCCAAAGCAAATAGTATTTTACTGAGTAAAACTAACTAATGATCTCTTATTTTTATTCTTATTCTTGTGATTTTGTATTCTCCCTGCCCCTAACTAGCCACCTGATATACAGAAATAAAGTAATTTTAATTTGTTTAATTTCATGAATGCCCACTGTGAGCCATATCTAACAATTCGTTCATTCAGAAAAGAGATTATCATAAGCAGGGAATTACTGTTGTATTTTTCAACTAAAAAAGGGGGTATGAAGTTAGTTCAATACATGGTCTGTCTGTTTCTCGGACTTTCCAAGATGTGCATCATGTGAAAAAATGAAATTATTTCCTACTTCATCTATGTTCAGAAACAAAGGGAAGAAAACAGCCTTATAGTTGGTACAGTGAACTGGAATTTGGGACATCAATATAGCATGTGCAAAATAAATGTCTGCTTGCTTTTAGTGTTAACACTTGTGGACAGGAAAAGGTTACTAAGCTTTCCCAAAAAGATATATATATTGCTCCTGCTTTTGCCCATCTTTTTACTTTCTGGCATGAAAGCTAACTGTTTCAGAAAGGAGCTAATTTCTCCCTCATAATATAGAACTAATGAGTAATTACCTTTAAATGAAAACATGTAAAAATATAAATAGATTATAAAAGAAAAGCAATGTATGTGTTAATGTGGTGGATGCTGGCAATTTGTCATGCAAATGAAATAATATTTTTCCTGGGAAGGTATTCTCTTTTTCAAACACTTGACTGTTTTTACACTCACACTGTGAGGCCCATACACATCATGGTCTTCCTCCCTGCCGCAGGAGTAGGGCTCCTGCACTGTTTCCAAAACTTGCAGTCAGAACATTCCCCTCCTCATCCTCTCCTACTACATGGGTGGCTTACCCTGATCCTGTCCTTCATGCCAGACCTTCTCAGAACAGGTCCACCACCTGCACTCCTGAATAGCAGCACCTCATACATGATAGCACTGAGGTTAGTTAGTTCTCACATGTAGAGCATATGAGCACTCATATGGCAAATGCTTTAGCTGACAGTAGTAGAAAGGATTATATTTATATATTCCTACAAAGCCAACTTGACCTCGTGTTCTGTTTGGTACATTTTCTAGTGGATGAGGGAAAAACTGTCGATGTTGCCTACCTGGACTTTAGTAAAGCCTTTGACACTATCTCCCACGGTATTCTCCTGGAGAAGCTGGCGAGTCGTGGCTTAGACAGGTGCACTCTTCGCTGGGTAAAAAACTGGCTGGATGGCCGAGCCCAGAGAGTCGTGGTGAAAGGAGTCAAACCCAGTTGGTGGCCGGTCACAAGTGGTGTCCCCCAGGGCTTGGTACTGGGGCCAGTCTTGTTTAATATCTTTATCAATGATCTGGATGAGGGGATTGAGTGCTCCCTCAGCAAGTTTGCAGATGACACGAAGCTGGGTGGGAGCGTTGATCTGCTTGAGGGTAGGAAAGCTCGGCAGAAGGATCTGGACAGGCTGGATCGATGGGCCCAGGCCAATTGTATGAGGTTCAACATGGCCAAGTGCCAGGTCCTGCACTTGGGTCACAACAACCCCATGCAATGCTACAGGCTGGGGGAAGAGTGGCTGGAAAGCTCCTCTGCAGAAAAGGATCTGGGGGTGTTGATTGACAGCCGGCTGAATATGAGCCGGCAGTGTGCCCAGGTGGCCAAGAAGGCCAATGGCATCCTGGCCTGTATCAGAAACAGTGTGGCCAGCAGGAGCAGGGAAGTGATCGTGCCCCTGTGCTTGGCACTGGTGAGGCCGCACCTCGAATCCTGTGTTCAGTTTTGGGCCCCTCACTACAAGAAGGACATTGAGGTGCTGGAGCGTGTCCAAAGAAGAGCAATGAAGCTGGTGAAGGGTCTGGAGCACAAGTCTTATGAGGAACGGCTGAGGGAGCTGGGGTTGTTTAGCCTGGAGAAGAGGAGGCTGAGGGGAGACCTTATCACTCTCTACAATTACCTGAAAGGGGGTTGCAGAGAGGTGGGTGTTGGTCTCTTCTCCCAAGTGACAAGTGACAGGACAAGTGGAAATGGCCTCAAGTTGCACCAGGGGAGGTTCAGACTGGATATTAGGAAAAATTTCTTTACTGAGAGAGTGGTGAAGCACTGGAATAGGCTGCCCAGGGAAGTGGTGGAGTCACCATCACTGCAGGTGTTCAAGGAATGCGTGGATGAGGCATTGTGGGACGTGGTTTAGTGGGCATGGTGGTGTTGGGTCGATGGTTGGGCTTGATGATCTTACAGGTCTTTTCCAACCTTAGTGATTCTGTGATTCTGTGATTTTTGCCATGAAACCACCTAACCTGTGGTTAAGTGGGACTGAACAGCAGAGCCATCAGCCCAGGCAAGGCGTAGTCAGTGCATCTTTTTAGTAAGAAAAGCAGTTCTCACAGTAAAAGACTGCTCTCTGCTCTGGCTTTTCTTTCTCCACTACAGTGGAATTCACTGATCTGTTAGGGAGGGTCTCTGCCAGATAGCAGTCCCAGTCCTTGGAGGAGCTGAAGCTGTCCCTGATGGGTTAGCACAGAGCTCCCTCCTTCATCTCAGTGAAAATAGTTTCTTTTTTCTGACAAAGTCATGCTTAGTACTCCTCCTGGGTATCTCTCCCAAAGGAGGCCCAGCTTCCATTTTAGTTGAAAAATTAATCTATGATTTTTTCTGCCTAAACTACTCTTGCATGTTCTATATAATCCATGTCTTTTTTTAAAAATCTGGACAGGATGAAAACCATAGAAAATATTTCCTGTCTTTTCAGATTTGTGTCTCAAGGCTCATAAAGGGTCAGTTATATCCACACAGAGACTGTCTTAGTGGGTCACAGATGATGTTAAAACCTGTTAAGCATCAGTAAGGCAGGGCAGCACAGTATGATCTGAACCTCCATTACAGCTCAGATGGTACTAGTGACCTCTCTGTTTTCATCTCTGCAAATTGTAAAGCTGCCATCTGGACTCCATTCACCTTCTCTGTAACTGCACTACACAAATACAGATACTTTTAGGCATGAGAGTGCTCTGTCATGAAAAAAAGAGTCCTTCTATCTTGATTCATTTAAAGGACACCAGGGCATTTCTCCAGCTACACAGTGGTATGCTGGAGGTACTGCCTGAAGTCAATACTGTGTGAATACATGTATAAATAAGCACTTAAAGAAAAAGAGAGTTACTGGTAACTGGGATTCTTTCAATTTGTGTTGTCTATGGGTATACTTGCAGCTTTCTCCCCAACCTCTCTCTCCTGGGTCCCTGAAAATATTCAGGATTTATGAAGCCAAGAGGAGCAGCTTAGGGCCATAGCACTGCTTATGCGCAGAGCCTTGCTTTCTGGGGAGGATAGCTGAGGGGGTGGAGGCGCTGAGCACTGCTGCAGGTGCTGTCCAAGCAAAAAACCCCGCTCTGCTGTGCCAAGTAGCACATACACCACATATCCTGAAGAAGTCAAGCTATTGGTGAGCAGCTTCCCTATTCAAGAAAAAGAGCCGAGTGCCAGGAAGCTGATGTTGCAGACACCCCAGCAGTGGTCCTTGGGGTGCTGTGCTGCTGCCAGAAGTGCTTGTGGAATGGTTACAAGATGTGACCGGACTCTCTCTGTCAGGATAGTCATCAATGCAACAGCAAATCACCCCACTGCTTGCCAGCCTCTTTACAGCTCCATGGTCTGAAATTACTCAGGTCTGACCGTGTGAAGCTTCACTTAACTTTCATCTTGTAATACAACATTTTGTTCCTTTACAGCGTTATTATCCAGCCACAGGTTTTGTGTTTAGCTTGCATTAAGTATTTTGTTCAGTAGTACATATAATGAACATCAGCTACCTTTGAACTAAAGATTTATGTAAATAGTAAGCACGAAAGTACTCTTGAAAATACAAGGAAAATAATTACTTAGTGGGGAACGGGTAGAATTCTGCCCCAAACCAAAATAAGTAAGAAAATAAACAGTTGAAACTGATTTCTCTTGCAAATACACATCAAGTATTTGCTTTATAACTATTACATAAAAGGCTTATAAAGTAAGCCTCAGTCAGAAGCTCAGGAAGTACAAATGCTGGGCTGCAGCAACTAAATTTCTGGACCAGGAGTACTAGCTTAAGGAAGGCAGAAAACATTTTCCATCTACTAACCTTCTACACAACTGCTACTCTAACAATTTAAACTAATAGACCACCTGGCCCCTACCGAGTCTCCATCTTATTAGAAACACATTGACTCTGACAGCTGCTTGGGAAGCCAAGAACCACATTCATCACTGGGGTATCTCATCTGACATCAGTGAGATCAGAATTTGGCTTTAATCCTCCAAACCGCACACCATTTTTACACAGGAACTATGTGAAAATTAACTTTGAGTGCTACACTAATTCTACTGTATTTGGAGAAGGACACTGAACGCTTCTCTTTGTTCAGAACTTCCCTTAATAGCATCCTTAATCAGCTATCTTCAAGTGAAAAGCCTTTTGTCCACTGGTATGGAAGAAGGAAAAATTAGAGCTGCTTCTCCTTCAGCCTTGGGGTGAAGACAGCACTTGTGGCACTGCATACCCACAAGAGACACAGAATTGCTGGACCAGGCAGGCAACAAGCTACTTAAGAACAAAGACTCAGGAGATATGCATAAGCCCCCTTTTCCCTAAAATATCTGTCTAAGACTCTGGTTAACAGCCAGTATTTCTTGGTGGCAGATGAGCTCTTATTTTGCAGCAGCAGACAGGGCTGGGCCTTCACACCACATGCTGTCAGAAATGTTATAGCCTGGAGAATAGCCTGGCTTCTTCTCATTGAAGAATGGAAACTTGCTGTGTATTACTCGATTTGTATGTTCTGATTTTGTTTTGATTTTGGCTGCTGACTAGAAATAGGAAGACAGAATAAATTTTGTTTAATGGACAGAAAGTGTATGAAACCAGATATGATGGAAGAGATAATTGTATAGGTACTGATTGGTTAAAACTACTCTCTCTGTTTTCTTAATCTAGAGATCTTTCAGAGAATCTTTAGTAGTTTTAAAATGAAGCAAGGACTTGTGGTAGAAGACTTTTTACAGTTACATTTTCATTTTAGCTGGATTTTGGATGAAAATTATTTTTGTATTCATAACATTTTAATGGCATCAAAGTGCCCATAGTGTATAATTTGCCTCCTACACTATGTCAAAATTCTGGTCTTTATGCATCAGAGCTTTCAGTCACAGACCTTATTTTTAATACCCGATTCAGACGTATTTTAGGTGTTTGCTCTTTGGAAAAACTGACTCTGATAAAAAATTATCATAGTTTAATTTTCAAACTGAACTTCCCTCTGAAAAATCAAAATCTTCTTAGTGTCTTGAATTCAACTGATTAGTCACTTTCAAAAATTTAGGCTGGTACTCCCAATAAATTAAATAAGAGATTTCTATCTATCTCAAACACAGGATAAAACCACAAATGCTGGACACCCCTCTCACTGTGCCTGTGTTTGTGCATGTGTATGCATGCATATATATATAGCTTGTGCAAAAGTTTCTAAGTTTTTCATAACAAAGTTTCTCTAGCTACTTAATCATTTTTATTATTCCATAGATTGGGAGTGATAATTGCAGGGAGCTCTGAATAAGTTGACTTTTACATAATTATCAAAAAATCAGCTTTCTGGAATATTTCTTGTGTGATAAGCATGGTTTGGAAAGTAGTTTTATGTCTTATAAATAATAGATTTTTAATTAACCTTTCTTTTCCCTGGCCTTTTTTAAAAGAAAAAATAAAGAAAAAATAAAGAAAACAAGGACACATTGCTAGAATTGATTATGTTATTTATTACAGAGCTTTTAAAAACATGTTCATAAATGGTTGACTAATGACACAAAGATTTAGATCCTGCACTCTAACTTGAGCTTGCCTTAGTGATCTTATCTATAAATGATTAGCAGGTTTATGGGATAGGAAAAAAGTGGACTTTTCTCTGGTTTTCAGTACAAATCATGCCCAGAACATGTTCTTTGGCATCCTGAAAACCAAACTAGAACAAGAATGTGTTTCTTAATATGAAATATTAATCTAAATTGAAGTATGTTCACCCTCTGGGGGTTCTATTCTGATTTTTAGTGATTGCCGAGTATTGTTAGAGATGACTGATTTGGTGAGTGCTCTATCCAGCATTCAGCAGTATAAGCACTAGAAATATGTAGTTGTGTAACATCACAGAGATGGGATTTTGCCAGTGAGACATGAAGATAAATTGCAAATAAGAAAAGAGATGTTTTTACCTTGTCCTCTGAAGAGTGCAATTTATTTTGAACCTCCACCCCACCATATGCTATCGTACACATGGGGAAACTTAGTCTAGAATAAAGCCAGAAGCAGTCTTGTCTTGTCTAAATCACGTAAATCTGGAGCAATCTCCATTGTTGCCTTCTACAGGTATTTCTTTATGAGTTTTGAAATGGAAAACTGAGAGATTTACATAGTTGAACAATTGCCTACAAAGCCTGGGGCATGCAGCTCATTAATGCACTAAATACACTGACCACGTCTCACAAGGAAGTTGCTTGAAAAAGCCATCTACAGGTATAGAGCCAAAATGTTTTTAAAAGAAGCAGAAGCAAAATTTCACTTTGGGTCAAGAAATGGTACTATTAAAGAAACAGGTGCTACTTCGTACTCAGATACTAAGAATTTGACTGCTAGTGGCATCAACAGTCTTAGATCACAGCCAATAAGAAAAAGTAAAATTTATGTCTATTTATCTTAGAGGTCTACTCTGTAAAATATATGCAAAATATGTTAGGAGCTTATTCACAGATTTGGGATGATGCTTCTCAAACCCCTTTTGCTTTGGGGGGGCTATTAGCAAAAGCCCTTCTTACAACTTTTGAAACATTAGAGGAGATCCTATGTTATGGTGCTGAGAAGGGGAGCAGTTTACATACTTTTTTTTAGATACTATGGCGAGACATTGCTTTGCATATTATTAAATTTTAAAAGCAGAGCCCCTTTCTTACCTGAGATGAGGTACATGTTATCTGAAGGGAATGTATATGACAATTACTGAGGAAAATCAATGACAGAAGTCTCAGTAGGTACTAAGACTTATAGGCTTTGTAAAATGATGAGATATATATATGTTAAGAGGTTAATATGAAACAAAAATATATTACAATTTTAGCATTTCATTATGCTTTAATTTGAAAAAAAAAACATTTTAGTGTCTGCCCGTTTATATCTAACATTGTAGTCACCCTAAGGTCTGATACAAAGGTTTTTTTTTAAAGCTAGTCCAAAAATGTTCCTTAAGGTTAGAAATAATGAAAAAAATCAGTATGTATGTATGCAGATGATAACACAGATGCCTTTATCTTTCCTAAATTGAGAGGGGAAAGGCTTAAATGAAGAGTGAAGTAATTTTGGCAATTTGATGAAAGCTTGCAGTACACAGGCTGGTCTGTCAGAGGCAATGCCCTCATCAGAAATAATACTGGAGGGATAATTTGTAAGAAAGGGATATCCACAAAATGCTGGAAAAGACCAGCAAAGCAAAGAAAGAACCGAAATGCTGCCATCTCTCTATCACTTGCTTATATATGGATTGAATCTATTCAATGCCAAAGTAGTTAGGTCTACATTTTGCAGAGGAGCAGAGACTACTTTATTTTAATGTTATAAATATTAGCCCATTTTAACTTACTAAGAAAACCCACCAGGATACCACTTCAATACATGTAAAATACAGCACTAACAGCAGGACTTTATGGTTTGGAGTCCTGCAGTTTGCAGGCTACATTCATTTATGTGTTGACAAATGAGAGTGATGTGGAGTAACTTCTAAGAACAGGGAGTCTTCTCAGACTCCATTCTGTCACTCTCCCTACCAACTGTCCAGTGTCTTTCCTTTGTGCCACCTATTTGTTTAAAGCCAACTGCGATTTTAATGTTAAACAAAGCACAGAACGCTAAAGAACATTTCTTTCCCTGTTTCTGCTGGCAAGATCTGCAGTGGCATTTCACGATTGTGGTGTGTTTTTCATCGCTAAAAAAAAACCTGCTTAATTTTGAAGCCATAGGAAGAATTGGTGCTACACAATGACACTTGTTTGTAAATGGCCATCGGAAAAGAAGACAAAAATTAACCTGTATGAACAGCTGTCAGAATTCTCCTTCTGCCTTCAGGGGGTGATTATTTTCAGTTCCTCAGGGAAAGATCATCCTCTTGTCAGGCCTTTTCATTACTCTTATACACCCACCCAAAAGGTTTCTGTTGCATGAGGTATACACCAAACTTGCTGCAGTGATGCAGTCTGACTGTAAGATACCTCCACAAAAGAGTGTGTAGACTTGTTCATTGGGCACTGACTGTCACTATGGAAAATTCCTTCTGCATATGATCAGGCTTTCACTGCTCACATCTTTGTGACTAAAGGTGCTACTTGTTGTGGATTAAGTTTTTTCAACTCATTTTCCTGCAGTTGCTGCATATAAAATGCTGGGAATAGAATTTTCTTGCCAGGGAAAAAAAATCTGACTGAACTGAAAAAAATGCTGGAAAGGAATTTGCTCCAACTTTCTTCCCTCACAGTACATATACAGAGTATTAATCTTTAGACAGGCGAAGGATGATAACTGGTGTGAGCAGGCATGCACTACAATCAACAATGATTTAACTCCATTCCAGTTCTAACATTTAAAAACACTATCCCTTCCAAGTATCATCAATCAAGCCCTTGTTTTAGGAAATAAAAAATTAGTTGCTGTTGCTAAAAGGCCATCGATAGATTTTTATATTTAGGGGGAATATTCCACTGCTCTTTTTTGTTCAGATTTGGTTATTGGCTATTAACTTTTCAATAGGAATGTTACAAAAGGCTTGTTCAGCCCATCTCTGTCTTCAGACTTGAGATGGAAGGGAACCATCTGTAGAGCGTAAAGTAACCTTGGCATGACCATGATCTTGCAGGCAGCTGCTCTCCCATCCATGAGAGAGGGAGTTGGTTTCAGTGCCTGTGATTTCCTTCTAAATATTTGAAGTTAATGTGGTTCACACAAGTGACTGGGGTTAGTTTGGCATGTAAGTAATCTAATTAAGGTTTAATCACTAACTGGATAACTCTGTGGTTTACCAAACAGTTTAGTGGGAAAAAATAAATGTGTTCCATGCCTAGAAAGAATGAATAAGATATGATTCTTCAGTTAGGAACTAAATTATTTAAATCTACCTTGAGTTACCTCACTGAGTTCAGTGTAGCTTGGTAAGGAAAGGAAAGGGGAAATTTGAGCCTGTTTTCCCTCTAACACAATTTATAGTTCATATACTTCCACGCAGTTTATAGTTATTTTCTTCCATTTGTCATTTTACAGCTTACTTTTTATAGATAATATTACTGTGTTTGGACAGATTAAGTTCCAGGCAACTTTGCTGCACATTTTGTGGCCTCCTACATTGTAAGTATCCTACAATGAGTATCATGTGTTTCCACAGTTGAAGGAAGAATGGATTAAATACAAACAAAGCATGACCATTTGAAAGTGTGGTTCTGTGTATGAGTAGTAGAAAACTCTATGAATATTTGAACAATTTTGTTAAGATGAGTGAAACAGGCATGTGTGAGCAGCTGGTTAACTACTTCATGAAATGCCTGCTCCATTAAACTGATCTGAAATTGTACCAATTTTCTCCAAAAATGTCTGGCACCTGTTTTAAGCTACATTTTTTGTGGCCTGATCACAATGTTGAGAACGCAGTGGTACACAAACTACGTCATATTTTTCTAACTGAATGCTTCAGTCAGGCTTTAACTTTCAGTCTCATTCAATGCCTGTTAAAATCAATTGAGAGATTTGAATAGGCAGTGAATACACAGAAACCTTAGAGAGTTCTTCATAGAAACGCTCCCTCTAACATTACTCTTACTTAACTTAAAAGTTGCATTTTCTTATCTTGTTCCAGGATAAAGCTACTATTTAGGAAAGATTTGCAGCATTCCTATAAAATATGTAGAAATCAAAATATATCCACTAACCTGAAATGCAAAGTAACTTTCTTGGGGCAATGAATTCAACTGATGGTAAAATCATAACCATGATTAGTACAGACATCTGCCTAAATCTCTAGGCTACAATAAAACACCTTTGTCCCCAAATACCTTTCTAAGTCAGCTTCTTCATCTGTAACACTAAGGATTACACTACATAGCAAGTATCATGATGTTCAGGTAAGTTTGGTGAATGGTTTCCTGCAGGAGTGGTTTACTGTGGAAAGGTTCAGATAAAGCAAGTGTCAGTCACTACAGTTACAGGACTAATTTAAACATGATTAGGAGGATAAATGGAAATTTTCTAATACATTTGGACACATTTATATCGATCCTTCAGTGTAGTTGTACATGACAAGGTCATCTTTGGAGGAATTAACATGGGCATCCAGAAAAGGATTAGTTTTGCAGCAGCATGCACTGTGGTAACAAAAGTTACTCTGCTGTTTCTGTAATGTGCAAACAGTGTACAGTCTTTTGCAAAAGGAAAGAATATGTGAACAATGGACCGCCTCATCTCTTTCTCCTAGCTTGACAGCTTAAGACAAGAAAGTTTTTTGGGGTTTTTTTGGCTTATTCTGGGTTTGGAATTATTTTTTTGTTTTTGCCTATGTTCCTCATCTGCATTAGAGTATCCTTTCTTGTTTACTCTTCTTCCCTTTGTCCCAACATTTTCACATCCCTTCTTTTCCTTATCATTCCTCAAACATTCTCCTCATTCTCTGTTTCTATTTCATTTTGCTTTCATCAGCAGTTAATTCAAGTGTCAAGTAAACTCTCTCTTCCTTACCCACTCCTTATATTTAGTGATGTTTGACTCAGCCTCTAACTTCTCCTGGTTGTCTCTACTTCCTCTATAGTGGTTTTCTATTATACCACTTCTAGTCTCACTTTCATAACTCTCCCACTCTCCTATGTCTTTTCTTCCTGGTTCTACTGCCTTTGAACGCCCCCTACACTAGAAATAGTGAATAGTTTCTATTCCCTGTTTTCAGTTTCCTACTCCTTGTCTGACATTGTTTCCATGGCTTTCCTCCCTTCTTTCAAGCTGTCTTCAGGCTGTCATGCCTGCTCTTCCCTGTGCTTCCCTGCTCTTGCTTCTGGCCTTCCATTCCTCTTTCAAAAGGCTGTGTATCTCACACTTTTCTCTGCATGGCTGTCGTCTCCTGTCAGTTCTGGTTATGTATCGTGTGCTCTCACAATCAGCACATGTGGGAAATGAGACATTTTGAAGAGACTGCTGCAATTTGATTCTGAGAAGAGGCACTGGAAAGAGAGAGCACAGCTCCTCCAGTGGATAACTGACCAGTGCTGGATGTGGCAGTTTGATTTAATAATCAAGACGAACATGAACACATCACATGAACACATCCCTCTGTTAGAGGTGGATTTCCCTGTCCTGAACAGTTCCGTTCATGTGTCAGTATTAAAGAATTTCCAAAGCCACCAACCTCACTCCAATCCTGCAAAATTTCAGACTCTGAGACATGTGCAGACCGAAACACTGCAGTGGGTGCCCTCACACTTCCCATCCATGATTTATGCTTTTGAGTGACCGTTTTTTCTTTAGTGGGATAGGTTTCCGAACCTGAAGTTGTCAGATTTCTATAATGAGACCAACTATGATACTCTTAATTCTGACAACCAATTTTTTTCAAACTTTCTGGCAGTCACTAGCTAAAGAAATTCAAGGAATATTGAACTCTTGGTGAAGCACCTAAGTCCAGTTTTAAAAGCAATGACATTCTGAAGGCAGAGTATCCTCGTATTTTGTATTAAAGACTACAACATACCAACCAGTACATCAAATTCTGCACATTGATAAGCCAGCCTCAGCCTGTGCAGTTTCCTGCCTTATGGCAGGAGTCTTTGCCTGCAGCAGACATACTTAAATACAATACACCTACTTTTTAATGACTGTATTTGAAGAATAATTCTGTTTCTCTCCTTTGAGGAAGGTATTCCCCCTATGACAGATCAGTGGAGCTTCCATAAAGAGAAATGCAGAAGTGTGTGTAGGCTAAGCTGAAGATTTCCTTTTATCAGTTCATAAGGACAACATATTCTGACTCATGAAGCAGAAAGCTGGAATTGCCATGCAAAGGCTTGGAAACGCTGTCACCACTGGGTAGAATTAGCCATGTTCTGCAGTCAGGGAAACTGTTGCTTGGTTTTTGTGTCCTCAAAATATATTTAACACAACCTGCCACTTAAAAAAATTGGATTTCAGTTACCCTAACAAGGGATAGTTTTCTCAGCTGAAGGGAGCTTCAAAAGGTGAAGCAATTCCCTGATGTTCATGGCTGCCAGAACTGTTCTTCCCTGAAGCTGCTTCTGGCTGAAGTTCCTGTTGTAACAGATCTGTGGACCATATTATGAGAAGAAAGGTCAGATAAGCAGTGATATATTTTTCTAGTGTGCTTCAATATATCAGTAATAACTATGAGATTGTAACCTGGTGAGCTAGAGTTCATGCAGTTGCCAGATACAGGAAAGTTTGTTCTGTTCAACTTTTGTTTCATTTAATTCTTCTCTCTAGTTTCTAATATAATCAATATTGCTTTCTTTAACATAATCTTGTTTCACGAATTGTTGCTGAAGCAGGCTGCTCCAAAGAGATGTAAATGAACTTCTCACTTCTGGGGGTGAAAGAAAGGAGGTAAAAGATACTTAGCCTGTAGCACTCTGCAGAAGATATGAAGCCAGAATGTTGCCAAGATGCTGGTGAGAGTTAGTTGGCATACAAAGCAAGTCAAAAAAGGGGGGGGCATGGCATGTCATCCACAGGACAAAATACTGACAGGTGCCAAGAAGAATTCTCTTTTACAGTGTCAATATTTTTGTTTTACTTTGCAAAAACATTTGCCCTCTGCTGTCCTGCAAACAGCATTACTAGAAACACGTTTTCAAATGATATAAAGAATCACAGCTGGAGATGGTTATTTCAGTAAAATGTATTTCACTTAGTTTGGACACACTTAATTGGGACAGATGCTTTACTGAAAAAGCTTCTAGAGAATCAATTCACGATAGTACATAGAAATGTCTGGGACTTAATTAGGACAGTAGTCACAAGTTTTCCTTAACGAGGTGTATTTGGCCACTGCCATGGGTTTACGTGGTGTTTAACCAGGTGTTAAATATGTGTGAAACACTAAACTTCAATCTTTTCATAGAAACGTTGCCAAACAAAGATCTAAAGAACAACAAATGAAATTCAAGATTATTATTCTTCTTTCCTTTAGCACTCCATTTCATTCTGAGCCTGCTGCTCCCTTTTGTGTAGGTTTCAGTGTCAGGTCCGGGAAACACTACAGATTTCCATTTGTGTATGTGAATGTCAACATTATAAAAAAGATAATTTCCTGAATAAGCTAGGGACCTGGAGGGCAGCAGGCTTCCAGATCCTGGAAGGTCACATATGTCATTCCATTTATGTTATTTTAGCGCTAATGTCCCTGTTCCAAGCCTCAACTTGCTCCAGGTGACTGTGCAGGCCTGAATTATTCAAAATTACTTAAAGACCATTCAAACAGCTTTTTCTAGCAGTAAATGTTTTGGCATAAGGATTGGGAGTGCAGCTTTATGTGAAGCAAAGTCAGCCCATAAATTCCTCCTCTGGTACCCAAAGGAGAGGGACATGTTTGTTTCCTTCCATGGGACTTCCACCAGAAACTGCAAAAAGTGCTAGTCAGCGAAGTTCAAGGCCTTTAACCATTTTCAGTAAGGTTTCCCCAAACCGTGAGGTTTTAAAAGTAAAATACACTCTTTATCATTGCTTGATGTTTACATTCAGAGATCCTATCTACACAAGAAAGGTATTTTTTCTGTACAGCCTGAGCTGTGAATTCAAACTGATATAAAGACAACTTATGCTTTCTGAGCAAATAATTTGTTTTATTTTTTAATGTGCTATTTGATTTAGTTCATTCATTTTGAGAACAGCTAACTGAAAATTTGTTCTAAAATTTAATGTCTGTAAGGAAAGTCCACAATTAGACTGGTGTAACTGGGGAAAAATATCCTTTGTTTTCAGCCTCCCAAAGGGTAACATGATAAGTTAAAACTGGAGTTCTTGTATGTCCTGCGGCAAAAGGGGTCAACGACACCGTTAAGGAAGATTTGAGAAAATAAAGGATTTTTAGATGGGAGATGATTCTTCAGTTTTCTGCTAAAGTACATAAAGTTAAATTTTTTGCTCTCTCTATTCGGGACAGTTTCTTTTCAAGGCATTTGGATGTCTAAACACAGGTGGTACTCCTGGTGTTGTGAACTCACTCACAGTGAAATCAGTCCTCAGAAACCATAAGAGACAGACAGAAATAATCTTTTAAAAAACAACACAGTACTGAAGAATGTGATCACATTCACTAGTGAGAAACTGGGCTTCTCCCTTCTTGCTTGTCTTGGGAAACACACAGAACTTCAAAGTCAACTTATTTTTTCTCCTCGCCTTGATACTCTCAGCTCCATAGACTGCTTGAGCCTGCTCTAGTGATTCAGAAGAGTGTTGGAAAGAGGAACTCCAGCTGCTTTGCAGAGCAAGGACCCTGAGAATAAATGTTTTCCTATTCAGCTGTGAGCAAAACTCAGGAAACTGGAGGACAGAGCCGTCAGTCATGGGACGCTTTGATATTCATCCTGCTTTGCACAGCCTGGAAAATCTGCTTGGAATAGGAGAAGAGAGAAAGAAGGAGCAAGCTTGTATGAGTGTGAGCTCTCTTTACAGGTGCTCAGCTCTTCCCGGGACTGAAGGAGACACTACCATTATTCTTGCCCCCATCTGGAGCCGACCTGTTTTTTGGGATAACTAGGATAATCTCCTGAGGCATTAGGCTGTAAAAGGAGGAAAAGTAGGAAGCAGCTCAAGACATCAACAGAAGACAGAGATCCGATCTCTACACCTCCTCCATGTAAAGCCAGCTCTGTCCCTATAGGCATCATGGTATACCCATAGATAAGCTTTTCCATAGACATGATTAGGGGACATATATTTGAGGCCTCCTATCTTTTATATTTTTGCAAGTTAGATCTGCAGGCCTCATCTCAGTTCATGTATAGAAAACGTGACCCTTAATGCCTTTTGAATCAATACACAAAGCAGTTATATTTGGACAGCAGCATAACTGGAGAAGTGTCCAACAAAGTATGCCAGTAGAACTCCAGCATATTTCCTATTTTAACAGTCTGTAATTTGAGTGTTTGTTCTCTTGAGTGCCTTCAAATTATGCCAATTTCTAGAGATTAGAGTCTAGGCTAAGTACCCTCCATGAACAGATATACAGTGGATCTCTGTTTTAGTTGGAATAAGGTATATATTTGAACTGATTGCTCATTGCCTGAAAGAGCTATTCAGCTCACTATAAAAATTGTGGTTTTGACATGGGAACGTTCTTGTGGCATTGTTTTACATAGCAGTGGTTGAATCTAAAACTTTAGATTCTGTTTGGACACTTCAGCTGTGATGTGGTTTGAACTGGAATACTCAAGGTTCTCTTTCATTCCCTACCAAAGGAGAAGAAAAATATTATTGCATGTTTTTGATGTCAAGAGAAGTCTATGTTACTTTCTCTGCAGGATCGCCTTGTTATGTTGCAGGTATGTTACCATCCTGGCAAGTAATGATGATTAATTTATTTTTCTGGTGCAGGAAACTGAATTAAAGGAATCAAGCTTATAAACTTTAACTTAGTCTAAATCACTCCCTGGAAAACATTTCTGTTCACAGGCAGAGCGGTGACTAAAGCTTAGTAGAAGTCTTTTATTAATCCTGTTTCATATACTGACTCAAAACATAATCATGGCCATATCCCAAGACCTCATCTGCTTCAGGCAATGTAGCCGAAGTTTGGTAAAAAAATAAGCATTGTGGATGCTGCGCTCCATATACAGCCTGAGTATTCTTTGAATAAATTAAAGTTCTTGAAAAATGTAGATGAAATGGGGAAGTATTACCAGGAAAAGTTTATGTGCATGAGTGGATTATCGCACTCCTTACAAAGTAATGCTGTCTCCTGATAGAAGAAAGGAATTAGAAAAGTCAGCTACTCATTTACATGAGCATCTACAACTAGAAAAAGACTAAGGAAACACATATAACAAAAGACTCTAGATTTTATGATTTAATTCTTTTGACAAATAGCTATGTTGCTGATTGAGGGAGACTGATGTGGTGCAATTGCTGCTGCAGATTAAATTCACAAGGCAGTGAGCATTTTTCAGACTATCATCTTATTCACCATTCATTGTTAACACAAATTAGCTTAATTTCAGCTAGTGGTGAATCTTCTGTTTACTAGGTTTCATTTCACATATAACTGGAACTTTATATTGAAGGAATCTCTGGTATATATTTCTAGCTAAGTTTTTGCATTTGCATTACATTTGAATTAGACATTTTTGAACCATGCATGAGCAGCGGTTGAAAAAAGGTTGATCTGAGTTTTTTAGAGTACAACTGCTAAACTCCATTTCTGACTGTTCTTTGATGAATTGAGGCAAAGTTTCTTTTGGAATTTTGCTTGAGTAAGTCTTACAGAATTTGGCCTAGTTTTGCCTGTCTTCAGTAAGAACAACAACGTAACTGTGGTCTGTTCTTAGCCTGTCACAACACAAATTGTGTCTTGAAACAAAGATCTACAATGTCAACTTCGGTACCCTGTATGAATATTGACTTTAACTTTGCTTAGTCAAGAACATTATAAAAAGAAAACTGCAGATAGATGGAAAAAAGGCAGAGACTTTAGAATGAAAAGATTCAGTTGTTTAAAAATATATTGGGTCCTATGTGACCATTTAAAAAAAATTAAGCTATAACAGTCATATTTTTAAAAAATAAAATAGCTCTACTGTGCAACTTTTGCTTTCTTCCAACAGAATGGTGTTGTGTTGAATTTCAAGGCTGACCCTGGAAAGCATCTTAGGTGACAAAGCAAAGATCAAGGCCAGCGTCAAATTTTTCTAATTTATATTTCTCCAATGCTTTCAGAGTTCGGAGGCAAGACAAAGTCTGACTGGATTGAGGGTATTATATTCCCACATATGTCTCATGAAGAAATTTCTTGGGACTAAGAAAATCATAGATGAAAATTTCCCTTGTTCTTTTTGGCTTAGTGTAAGATGTGCATATGTGAAGTGTAACTCAGGTGAGGCTTTTCAAAATCTCTTGTTTCAGTCTGATACTCATGACTGTGGCGGGTATCCTTGAATAACAAAATTGCTATCTGCAAATGACCCTCTTCTCCAGGATCACATGAATGCCACTGTGCGGTGCTGAAAGAAGAAAATGAGGTCGTATTTCACTTAAGGACAGAATGAAAGCTGGAACTGGTTGCATATTTTTCCCCGTATTTTCTTTTCCACTCTCATTCAAATCTCCATGGCTGATGGTTAACAGGGTGCTTTGCTTCTATGTGAGGAAGCATTTGTTATTGCTTGCTCACTATTTTCCATAGCAACACAATGTCTCTGTTTAAGATCCAGTGGAGATGAGCAAACAGAAAAGCCTTTAAGAAGCAGTTCGTAAAAGAAGCTAAATTAAACTTAACTTTTTCAGCTTAACTGTGTAGTCAGTATTTATTCTGGTATTGTGACATGTCTTGTTGAGGGCCAGAATGCTCTCAATCTTTAACCACAAGAATGGCCCTATTGGGCCAAATCCACTGTCCCCTTAGCACAGAAAGCCATTCTGCCAGCACTGGGTAGTGGGTTCTTACAGAAGAACGCAAAAGGAGGGCAGGCATGACATGATAAATGCCCTGCTATACCATTTCCCTCCTTCCCTCCCCCAGTTTGTAAGCTGCAGCTGAGGAACTCTCTGGACTAGAAGAGGTGTCTGTGTTTTTAAATGCAGGTGTGTACAAAGCGGTTAGATTGCAAATAATTTTATTCTTTATTTACTTCAGTAATGGCAAGAGACAAGTCACAGCCTCTCTGTTTTGTGGCATGGTGCACTCATGGAACATGTAAGAAAAAACAGGCACAAATCTGAGATGGGAATCAGAGACACCTTGAAAGGTCCAAATCATTTACTGAACCTTT
The DNA here is from genome assembly GCF_030936135.1 of Gavia stellata. Classification (NCBI taxonomy): domain Eukaryota; kingdom Metazoa; phylum Chordata; class Aves; order Gaviiformes; family Gaviidae; genus Gavia; species Gavia stellata. The sequence goes on from NC_082595.1 coordinate 21,645,772, forward strand.
TAAAACCACAGAATGCGTATATAAGTACATAGCATTAAAATAATTATGTTGACAACCACATTTTGTTTCCAGAGAATTAGAAGAGCAAGTGAATAGTAAATTAAGACTCGTGTAAGGCTGTGAAAGATTAAGTATCCTAGAGACTCACCCAGCACATGGAAAAGGCTACAAAAACATTGGTAAGGATACACACAACAAATTATTTGTGCCCCAGCCCGGAAACTGAAGTATGTGCAGGACTTTGTGCACAGGTGCTGCTCCTGTACCAACATTTCATAGAAGCAGTAGCCATTTATAACCCACATTTCTTTAGAATCCCTTTCCCTACCATACGCTACATAACCTACCTGGTGATAGCAATGGTAGCTAAGATCAACAGAGACAGGCAAAGAGCATTACACGGACAGTCTTTCCTGTCCTTGCAAAAGATTTTGAATTGAACAGACCATTCACCAGCACTGCCAGCTCTCATAACTTTTATTGTAAAAGTCCTTCCATACATGAAGTGTACATTAAGCCCTAAGTCCTGGAGTCATTTGCTATATTGTAATATCTGCACCTTTACCTTCCTTTCCTTTATGTTTATATCCATCATGATTGCAAACCTTGAAAACCTTGAAAACATGTACTCTAAAGCTTGAGAACATAACTGAACAAATTAAAAGCATTACCATTTTTTAGCTCCCATGATTACCAAGCCAAACCAAGTTTACATGAGCCTTGTTCAGGCAGGCCTTGCAACACCTCATAGAGTTGTTTGACTTGCTACAACAGCCCCAACTCAGCATCAACCTGGCCTTTTTATTCAGTGTCTGTCCAGCCAAGGCTGCTGTCATTACTTTGACAATAGAAAATGTCCTGAAGTTATCATGTACTTACTCTTCAATTTAGAAAATAAAAAACTGCCACTGCTTTGAAAAATAAAATTTAAAATAAATGTTAGCTAATCTCTGACTAGACCAGCAGCTCTTGGGTTTATAATCTTCATTTTCTATTTAATAGAGATAAATCTGGATTTAAAGTATAATGCTGCAGTATTTCTACTTTTAAAAAAATTGTTAGAAACATATGGAGGTGGTTTGCGAATACTAGTGAAACATGCACTATGAGAGCAGCAGCAGCCTGGTAAAAAGGGCACCGAGTACATCAGGACAAAAGGAAGGGTAAAGACTTAAGTCTGTAAGCAAAACTGTATCTTTTGTCAGCCTTATCTAAACTGGCATAAGAATATGATTCTCTCTCATTTCTGGTTTTAGTCAATTTTATTTTCATGGTTTGTTTCATCACCAGGTCCACACAACTGAATGGCAACCATTTTACACATGACTTAAAGCTACTCTACTGTAACCAAGTATTTATGTAGGGTACTATAATTAGAATTTTTCCTCTGCTACAACAAAATTCTGGTTATAGACACTTTTAAATATGATTAATCAATCTTAAAATGCCTAGTAATAGAATTATGAAAATATCAAGCAATGGTGAATGACAATATAGTTTTTTTACCTCAAAAACATTAAGTTATTGGATGCAACAGACTGACACAAAATAAGTAACAGCACAAAAGAGAGTAGGGAGACAATAAAAAATGCCCAGGAATGTAGGTCTTCAATTTAAGCATGCAACAGCAACAGAACAGAAGCAGGAAGACACACAGAAAAGCATACTGCAATTTGTGTAAATAATTTCTATTTTCACAATCCAGTCTTTCAGTCTTTCTGTAATTGCTACATGTATAGCATGGGATGTTTTTTGGAGTCATTTTTAAGTTATACAACTACATGTTTCTTGTAATAGCTTTTTTTTTTACCCAGCAGGTTAATGTGACAGACATAAAATAAAAATAACTGCCTAAAGTCTGAATGAATTTCTAAAATTTCTTCACGTGTGGCTGAATCTATCATTAAAATCCAGACATGCTGACAAAGCATCTCAGATCCTATGTGACGGTAGGGCTGTCAGCTTACCACTCATGAGGTCTGAACCACGTTCATCTTTGAAGCATCCATTCACAGATCCGATGCAGACGTGCACCTGCCACAAAAATCTGGGCTTTTTGCTATATGAAAGATCACTGTATTTGGGTAAAATAAAGCTCTTGCTGCTGTCACACCTCAGCTAGGCCCTGGGGCAGCAGCGAGGCCTGGATGTGGCGCGGTGTCGGGCTCACACGTGGGCCCTTGGCTGGGCCGAAGGGGTGTCAGTGCCGCACAGGGACGTGCCAGGGCACCTGGGCCCGCCGGGGCACCCGCCGCCACAGCAGGACCTGCTGCGTCGTCCCCATAAGCTGTGCGTCAGGGCCCTCTTCCATCTTGTCACACTGTCCCTGAGGAAAAACTCTTTCCCCTCGCTGCCCCCAGCTGTGGGTAAACATCCACAGCATTCAAAAGCAAATGAAGGAAAGGCATGTAAGTTCAAAGCAATTTAAAAAAATTATTTTAAAGACTCTTACCACAGTGGTGTCTCGCAGGAGCTGCCACTTCTCCTCCTGAGGTTGCCAGGGTCGCAGGCTGCCTTTCCTCCCTCAGCCACTCCTTGCTGTCTGTAGTGGGAAAACCTCCAGATTTGGGCTGGCCCAGCACTTCAGCCAGCGCCCCAGTGGCAGGGGGCAGAGAGGAAGGCTCTCCCCGGGGCACTGTGCCCAGGCCCCTGGGGCCCGCCACCCCCCGCCGTGCTGCTGCAGGCCTGCGTCCCCTCAGCGGCCTCTGCGCCCGTGGGCTGCCTCCGGCTGCAGGGCTGCCTTGGAGCTGGCTCCGCTTCACACCTCAGCGTGCAGGAAGGGTGAGTGATGCGCACAGGGCACTTGCAGAAAGAGCGGGAGGCCTGAGAGAAACCCTCTGCTCTCCCCATTTCGTGAACGAGAAATAGAACCTGCCACAGTGCCTAGATGTGCACATCCCCAAGGTTTTGTTCAGAGAAACATCCTTCTCGAGAGTAATGTTAGCTTCCCCTGTGCAAGCCAACGCACCCATGCAAATGCCTGTAACTTTTCTAAAGTGGGATGTGAATATTTTTCTTAAAAATCACACAATAAAGCCGTGAGAAAAATGCTGTGCAGAAGAAAGCATTATAATCTGCATATAGATTAACCTAATAACATGATCTAATAATGTGTTCATATTGTCATAATCTTGGAAAGCTCTCTTGGATGTGATAAAATTTAGCAACTAATGAAACATACCTTTTTATGCCTCTCCTGGAAAACTGGAGAGAGCCAGTCCATTGCTTTTTAGCTTTACTTTTATCCATCTTCCCACCCCACAGACAGAATATTTTTTATCAGTGCTGAAGGCAGATTGAAGAGTTTATAGTAAAAAGACATAGGCATAGCAAAATGCAGTGGTTGAAGTTTAAATCAGCAAATTTTAAACAGGAAATAAAATACATTTTTAACACTGAGGTACGTAACTGCCAGAGCAGTTTACCACAGGCATGGAAAATTCAGCATGTTGTGCACTCCCTAAATTTGAATTAGCTGTCTTTATAAAAAGGTATTTTATAGTGAAGTTTTTGGGGTAACCATGGAAATTGCTGGATAAGATAGGCAGGAGGTCAGGTCAGGCCAGACCATTATAGCCATCCCTTTTTACTACGAACCATGATTATCATCGTCTGTACCTAACAAGCCATAGGCTGATAACCTTCCAGACAAGCAGTACATTTTATAACAAAGTTGACTTGCAAGCCGAAGCTGGAGTGTTCCTTCCCTGATTCCACTGAAGAGTAGATGCCCCGCGTGGCCTGCAGAGAGCTGTGAATTTGAAGGATGCTTTACAGTTAAGGACAAATACGGTTAGTTCACCTTAAATGACCATGGATTTTAGAGAAAGTAATCAGCCCAGAGTAATGCAAGTGGTATACCGTCATGCATCTTCGCTTTCCAGTTTCATTTAGTATTGGCCACTACCAAAAGAGTATTTGGAAAATATTTTTGCCTATGTTGGCAATTTCCCCAAAGAGCAAAGGCACAGATGTCATTGATTTTAATTTCACTAAGTGTATTCATTGTAATTATCCACTGGCAGAGTCCATGTTACAAAAAAAGAATTGAAACGTAACTTCAAAAAACCTGACAAGAATCAAGTCCTATTACCAGCTGACTTGAATAGCTGCACTTGATAAGGGATATTTTTTTTGTCTAATGTCCAGCTAGCAATAAATGTTCAGAGGGAAAATTTGATAGAAAAGAAATAGAAAAAAATAATAGGCTGTAAACATCAATACATGATGTAAAACTATACAAGATTACTTAGCAACAGTAACACAGTTAAATCAATATTCTGGCATCAGTGTTATGCATTTCAGGATGACAAATTTTGGTATTTTCCAGACTCTTCCACCTTCTAGCTGCCTATTAATTACCTTCATTTGTCAGCTGGCAGTACAAACAGGGTACAAATGTTTAGTCTGCTGCTTGTGTTAATATCTAGGAGATGCAGTAGACAGAAGGTTTCCAGAACTCTGCTGTATAATCACCCTATGAAATTGCTTAGCTCTGACGTTTGCTAGCACTACTAGCATGTTTTCTTTGTCTTAGAAATAAAGTAACAGATGAAAACGTCTCAAGCTAACAATAGCTTGTTTGCATTCTTAACAAAACTATCTTAGAGCAGAACAGTAATTCCACCTCAATATCAGTTTTAGATGTGCTTACTTACAAGTTACTTTTTAGCATTCAGTTTTAGGGCCAGGCTGATTTACACAGTGAAATATTTGCATAAGCCACCTTGTGTTCCCACCTCATGAATAACAGTGTAGGAAGAAACAGAGGTAAAAGCAGGTTTTTAAACTAGCATGTTCTGTAGGTCTTCTCAGGCAGTGAAGCAATAGCAGAATGAGACAAGAAGCACATTGAATGTTACTGCTGTGCTCCCACCAAGGGAAACAAACTTGATCCTAGGCATTGGCTCACTCAGTCAACTGTTGGGGCGGTAAGCAAACCAGAGTATAAACACACATATGCACAAGAGCTTTCCATCAAGCCTGGAACTGGACCAGGCTTCCTCATTGCCATGTAAGCCAGCCAGTGCAATGCATCATCAAAACTCTGACTAGAGATAGCGTATCGTTCCTTTTCTGAAGTACCCATTTATTACTCAGCAGCAGACAGTTCAACATTGAAAGAAATCCTAGCACAAGGCAACAATTAGGACCCTGTGACAAAACTTCTACCACTTCGTTAGGAGGTACCCTCAGCCCATTTGATCACTCAGGCAGGATCATAATCCTGTCAGCATTCTGTGGGCAGCAGCATCAACTGCTTTTAATGCCACTTCTTTTTTTTACCAGCTGGGAGCTAACTGAATAGATACAGGCGAGATTCAGCCCTGCTCCTTAAAAGTCTTTCCCAGAGCATGACAGTGTGAATTTTTTGATTTATACTTGCTTTCTCAGGCTCTTTTTACACTGCAGCTGCAGAGAAGTGGTAATTCAATGACCTACTAACGTTTTTCCACATAAAAAGCCAGCAGCAGAAGAACCGGCATAGTAATGTAGTTCCTCATAATGCAGTAGGCTGGCAGACAGATGTAACAGACAGATGTGATAGGTACCCTGATCTTGCAATGGTTTAGAAATGTCACCTAGCATGAATAGATTTCTCATATATTTGAAATTAAACACAAGGTAATATTTGCAGGACTGGTGTTGAATGCAGGTCCAATAAAACTATAGGTCTACACAGAAGAGTGAATGCAAATGGCCTTTGTTGTCTGTCTGTGTGGAAGTACGTACTTCACCTTGCTTGTAAGAACTACTGAAGACCACAATAATGCCAGTTTACTTGTCTCTATGTGTTAATGGAATATGCTGAAGATCTCTATCTTCAGCGTTGTTGCTTCCGGCTCTTGCTGAGGTAGCCTGCAGGTTTATACAGCTGAACTTTCCTCATTTATTTTATACAGATTCTTTTTGTCAATATAAACACAGATCAAAGCTAAAATGTTTTAAAAATGAAGCTAGAGACAAAAGACAGCAGCTGGTCCCCAGAGGGAGGGTTCGAGCCTCCAGATCAGAGAGACTGGGGAATTTCCTCCTTGTGTCTCAAAGGCTGTTGCTAAGGAGACCACTTTTGCTTCAATGAGCCTGTGGGATGGACTAGTTGACATATATGCAATATTTCTGCTACTAAGGGAAAAGAAAAGCACAAGTTGTAGAGTCTTTGTCAGGATAGAGCACAGAAACCCACTTACAAGCCCCTTTTCAACTACTATACTTGCTCCTACTGACAAAAGTTGGTAACCTCACAATTTTTCCCTTCCTTTGCAGTCATCTTCATTTCAGATGAGAAGAAAAATGTTGCTGTGAAAGGCAAAAAGATGATGCCTTCCTACCAGCAGAAATCCAAGGAGAGCACAAGCTTTCTGAAGGAACAGCTCTCCAGTTAGGCATAATCCTTCCCTTATAATTTCAGCAGGTAATCATTCTAAAATTAGCACCATCTGTATATTCTCTAACAGTACTCTTTTACAATAACAGGAGATAGTATAAATGAACCTGAGCTTGCTTTACCCCAGATAGTGCTCCTGTGTTACTGAATAGTTTCAATGGTGCTTCTAAGTAGCACAAATATTTGGCTTGGTTTAGAGCTTAAAATGACAATTTTTACATTTAACCTTCTAGCATTCCCAGTTTTGATAATTTCATGTTTTTTTCACATTGGCTTTTGTATCAATAGATTTGACATTCACATCAGTTATGTGGCTGAGGTCACAAGATCTCTACTGTCCAATGTATTGTTTCCCCATGATGATCTTTCTATGAGATAAATTAATCTTGACGAGTGTTTCCTAAAAAGGAAGAGAAAGAAGTTTCCACTGCAGGACTATTGAAAATCAAAAGGTCATGCAAATCTGATAGAATTTAAAAAGTTCTACTGTTATTACTATTTTGATTATAAGTGTACTGGTTTACCAAAATAGTTACATGCAGGAAAGGCTGTTGGGTGGACACCCATATGTAAATGCATTACACTGAAATAGCTAATACAGCTTCTAGAATAAGCTGTATTTGAATAAGCATGTTCATCTGCACTAAGGAAATTCTGTAAAATGTTGTAGCAGTAAAACTCATGTAGATAAGGCTCCCCTAGTAATCTATGGCTCATCTAGGAATAATAAATAATACAATAAGCCCTTCCCCTGTTCTCTGAACCTAACTTTACAAAACTGTTGTACAATACAGAGGAAAGGCGTATGGTTTTCATCAATGAGCTTAATTCTCCTACCTGGTGAAGTGAATGTGACTCCCTTCCCCAGTAACAATGGTATATTATATTCTTTGCTTGGCACCTGCTTCTTTAAATTAGGACTCACTTTTTGATCTTTAACCTTTAAAATATTCTCTCTCTCTGTGATGTAAAGTTGCTTGCAATATATATTTGAATAGAACAGATCTTTCACACTGAAGGAAAATTTAAGCATATTAAGTAGGTGGATGGCAAAAGACGATCCAGGAAGCCTTAATAATTTCTTTTCAGTTTATTTAAGCTCATTTATTTCACCATAATAGACACATTGACACTCAGTCTACAGGGAAGTAAAAATGAAAAGGGAGTATGGCAAGACAATGTAGAGCCAATGTGCTTCATTTCAATCATTGTCTCTTTATAATTCTTTAAAGAGAGATTAAAATACCTTCTCTAAATAACCAGTTAATTCAATAAAACAAATACATGTTTTTACATTTTACATATATTTACATCCATTTACTGATTCTATTAGAGGAATGAGAGCATTATTAACTTTGGAGTAAACAGGAGGCATAAACTATTTGATTACTTGATGGTCTTTTGCTTTTCACTCTTACACTTTGAGGAAAGAAAACCAAAATATTAAAGGTGTAATAAGGAGGGTGCCAAACTGTGAAAAATGTGCCTCCTCCTTACTAGCTACTATTGCTACTGCTGAGAAGGAGTAGGTTCCAAAGCAGGCAGGTGAGTGAGAGATTGTGACAGCTGCAGAAAAGTAAGGCTTATTTAGTGTGGGGGTGGCTGGTTTCCAAAATTGCAGTAAGAACACCTGGAAAAACTCTTGAAATGACCTAATGTGCCACAGTTTGCATGTCTTTTGTGAAGTAAGAGATAATTTTCGTATTTATTTTTTGTTGTTACTTTTTATTTTGGGGGGAGGTATAATCATGTTCTGCAAGACATTGTATTTTTATGGAGCATTGTTTCATAAAATCATCACCTTCTCGATGCTGAGCTAATAGGAAAGAATGAAATTTCATTGTAATGTCACTTAGATCTATCACCAATCAGCTCTGGTTTCTTCTCACTTAATTACTCATCTCATCCTAAACTATTTATATCTTAGAAATATTTGGTTTATTTTTCCCACTCAGAAGGAATGCGACTAGAACAAATTGAAAACAAAAGGAAAAACCCGAAGTTGCTTCAAAATGAGTGAGCATGGAGTTATTCTTCTGAAAACCCTTGAGCTTCTGATAAAGTAACATTTAAAAAAGAAAAAGCCTAAATTGTCAGAGATTTAACTGCAGACTTTCTATGCTGAACCTTTTTCATTTTTAAAGGTTTATAGTGAAAACACTGTTTTGTTCACAATACATTAATTCTTACTGCTTGTAGAAATTATTTTGGAAGGTATTATATTTTAAATACTAGTTTCCAGTAATTTTTCCACATTACTTCTTTGCTTGTGGGTCTGTGTTTGCAGCCAGTAACATACAACAATGGCTTCATTGCTTTCAAAGTTGATATGTTTTACATTCTGAGTATGTTACTCAGTTTCTCTAACATAGTCTGGAAAACTTCTGCAATACGTGAAGCTGGGGCTTCCCAACACTAAACCAAAGTGAATCATTAAGTTGCTTCCCACACATTTAAAGTTCCTAACACCTTCACTATTCTTGTATTTTAAATGTGTGGGGAACATTCTTTGCTAGCGTAAAGAGATTTCAGCTTAGCTGTGACAATTTTCAGCAGCTGAGGATCTCTTGCTCAGTTGTCACATATTGCTATAATTCCCCTTCTCTGCAATAATATTTGCATTACAGCTATTGAAATACATTAAAAATAAGCCATGTGCAGAATTTTTGGCTTTACTGAAGAGGATAACAAATAGAAGCTGTGATATTATACCTTACGGTTAACATCCGGGCTATCTGGGCCCCAGGAAAGTCAAAAGGAGTTTTGCCATTACTTTAAACGACACCAAGATTTCACCAGATTTTGCAACTAGATCTGTCTAGATACACTCAAGATGGACTTTCTCCCTCTTCATGATGGTATGAAAAAATGAGAAATTTTCTCAGAAGATTAGATTCATATCCACATAATACATTCATAGCCAGTATTTCTAGAAGGGTTGAGAGCTACCTCTGTGGTATGATTCCATTTCCCCCAGTCCTGAGGATGACCCTCAGTGGTGGTTCAGCTGTATCAGATTCCAGCCTTCCCAGATCTGTGGGACCCCACAACACCTTATCAATAAAGGGTGATATGGAAACAGCATGAAAAAGCTCCGAGATTTCTTGCCACCACAAATGTGTAGGAGGGGTGTAGCTCAGGTGCATCGTTTTACTTCATGAGGATTTACTGGTGACAACAGCTCCATGCTCCGTAACAGAACTGCAGAGAACCAACTGTTTTGCTGCTACAGTCTGGGTCATAGTGCAGGAGGGTGGGTGGCAAGGCAGCATACAGTACTGATAGTGGGCAGATAGTATCCAGGTCTACAGGGTCTTCCTTTCAAATGCACATAGCACAACCCTCCAGCTTTCTATCAAAGCAAAATCAACCACTGCTTTGAGGACAGCCAGCTGGAAGTGAGGGGGACACAAAGATGGCCTTGTAGCAAGAAAAGGGTAGTACTGTGGAAAAACATCTAATTTGCACAAGCGCTCAACAACTTTTAGGTTCTTTCAAGCATTTCAGTGCTATTAGGTATCCAAATAATGTCTGCTTATGCCTAAGGCTGGACTTCCCTTTCAGAAGTAGGCTTGACCACAGCGATCTGTAAGTTCAGGAATTCAGGACTATGTTACCATAACACTTAGCTAGGAATAAAACCACCTACAGTAATGTAGCTTCTAACAGGTTCACCGCATGGCAGGCTTTCTACTTAGCAACAAAAGCCAGCACTAGCATCTCACTTCACTGCTTTGCAGTCTGTAGTGGCTTCTCATTTCATGCAGGATGTAGGGAATCACTAATGCTAATCAAGGCCCAAGACTCTAGCAGGCTCCTCCCGTACATATTGGAAAGTCCAGGCACTAGTAAAATCACTTTGGGGAAACTGCATAATCATCTGTGTACAGGAAGGATGAACTTAAACTGGAATGTTTGCAGAAAAGAGCTGGAAGGATCATTAGGGAATGAAAGGCCTTGTAAGAGATTTAAATAGAGCAGCTTGTTTAGTCTAGCAAAATGAAGATCGAGGGAAAAAATGAATGCTGTCGACAAACACACTGGTGAAGAGGGGTAAACACTAGGAGGAAAAGCTATTCAGGGTAAAAGACAGCACTGGCACAAGGGTACAAACTGGCCTTTAATGATTTTAGACTGGAAAAACAAGGAGAAGTTTGCTGCAAGAGTGAAATGGTGGAGTTATGACAGCACCAGTGGAAACAAAGGGTTTAAGATCGAGTTTGACCTAGCTACGAAAGGGTCTATATAATGGGGCTAGCTAAGATGTGGGAGATTGGTCTTGATAACTGTGATACTTAATGCAGTTTTGAGACCTAGTCTACAAACAAACATGTACTGAAACAACTCCAGCCATTGCCTCTCCAGCTGTGAGCAGGACCTTCACACAGCAGCTGCATTCCACAAGAACAATGAAATGAGTCCAGGCTCCCTCACGAGCCAGAGAGACAGGGACTTGGCTTTACTACATTTGGAATATGTTACTTGTAGAACTAAGGATAAGCTTCAGATCTCACTGCATTCATAACTACATATAAAACTAATTTGCTTGATTTCCTACAGTAAGCTTTATAGGCACATAGACACGTTCTGATTTTAATGATCTTTTCATTATTTCTACAACTGGGGAGAGAGAGCAAGTGGGGAAAAAGTGTGGTTATGATTTTCATAACTTTTATAAAATGTTCATTTTTAAAACTTTTTTGAGAAACATAGGCAACTGTCTAACTTTAAGGAAGGATTCTTCACCATTTCCTTAGAGCAGTTTCTTCTTGGATATGTGTTCTTAGACATCTTGGGAACTTAGAAAAAAAACTTCAGAGCTACTTTAAGTTTTGCAGTGCTGTATTAATATATAACTTGGCAAAAAGACTTTGCCTTTACATATGAGCAAGCTTATGACTGTTCCTAGAATTCTCTTTCTGTTGTACTACATCTGGAGACTATACATAACTTCTTAGACTTTCATCACGGCCTTGTATTCATATGCTATTGATGAAAGTCCTTCTGATCCTCTAGTCAGAACAGATAAAAAGCATCTCTAAAACAGTCTTTTTCCTGTCCTATCGCTGAAGAGAGACCCAGAAGTGCCAGCTGGGCTGCCACTTTTCCATGCAATACAGTAAGGCCTTGCTTGAGTGTGTGGCTTGTCTTAAAATGACTGACTCCTTTCCACAAGACTTAAACAGACAGTTAGAAGCAAAGCATTAAAGCCACATCTCTTTATGATCAGGTTTCGATTTGCTGGTTTTATTTTGTCTGATCAGAAGAAACTGTTCATCATTTACGCACCATTTATCTCTCCATCATTTATCACCACTCTCCATCATTTATCAACAGTCCTGGTTAACAGGGGAGGACCCAGATGACTGGAGGCTTGCCAATGTGATGCCCATCTACAAGAAGAGCCGGAAGGAGGATCCAGGGAACTACAGGCCTGTCAGCCTGACCTCGATGCCGGGGAAGATAATGGAGAGGTTCATCTTGAGGGTGCTCACAGGGCATGTGCAGGACAACGAAGGGATCAGGCCCAGCCAGCACGGGTTCATGAAAGGCAGGTCCTGCTTGACCAACCTGATCTCCTTCTATGACCAGGTGACCTGCCTAGTGGGTGAGGGAAAGGCTGTGGATGTTGTCTACCTGGACTTTAGTAAAGCCTTTGACACTGTCTCCCACAGCATTCTCCTGGAGAAGCTGGCGAATCGTGGCTTAGACAAGTGCAGTCTTCGCTGGGTAAAAAAACATCTGGACAGCTGAGCCCAGAGAGTTGTGGTGAAGGGAGTCAAATCCAGTTGGTGGCCGGTCACAAGCGGAGTCCCCCAGGGCTCAGTTTTGGGGCCGGTCTTGTTTAATATATTTATCGATGATCTGGATGAGGGGATTGAGTGCTCCCTCAGCAAGTTTGCAGACGACACCAAGTTGGGCAGGAGTGTTGATCTGCTTGAGGGTAGGAAGGTTCTGCAGAGGGATCTGGACAGGCTGGATCGATGGGCTGAGGCCAACTGTATGAGGTTCAAGAAGGCCAAGTGCCGGGTCCTGCACTTGGGTCACAACAACCCCATGCAATGCTACAGGCTGGAGGAAGAGTAGCTGGAAAGCTGCCCAGTGGAAAAGGACCTGGGGGTGTTGATTGACAGCCGGCTGAATATGAGCCAGCAGTGTGCCCAGGCGGCCAAAAAGGCCAATGGCATCCTGGCCTGTATCAGAAATAGTGTGGCCAGCAGGAGTAGGGAGGTGATCGTGCCCCTGTACTCGGCTCTGGTGAGGCCGCACCTCGAATCCTGTGTTCAGTTTTGGGCCCCTCACTACAAGAAGGACATTGAGGTGCTGGAGTGTGTCCAGAGAAGGGCGACGAAGCTGGTGAGGGGTCTGGAGCACAAGTCTTATGAGGAGCGGCTGAGGGAGCTGGGGTTGTTCAGCCTGGAGAAGAGGAGGCTGAGGGGAGATCTCATGGCTCTCTACAATTACCTGAAAGGAGGTTGCAGAGAGGTGGGTGTTGGTCTCTTCTCCCAAGTGACTAGCGACAGGACAAGAGGAAATGGCCTCAAGTTGTGCCAGGGGAGGTTCAGGCTGGGTATTAGGAAAAATTTCTTTACTGAGAGAGTGGTGAAGCATTGGAAAAGGCTGCCCAGGGAAGTGGTGGAGTGACCATCACTGGAGGTGTTCAAGGAATGTTTGGATGAGGCATTGTGGGACATGGTTTAATGGGCATGGTGGTGTTGGTTGATGGTTGGACTTGATGATCTTACAGGTCTTTTCCAACCTTAGTGATTCTGTGGTTCTGTAATTTCATTATCTAGTACAGTAAGTGCTTGCAGGCAGACTATAAAAGTATCAGTTATTCTCTTTCAGTATATTCAGCTAATGGGTAATCTTACCCGAAGATCTAACCTATTTATTTATAAAACACAATAAAAAAATTATCTCTGGTGTAAAGCAGTTACTGTAAGGAGGGTTTGGGCCAGTTGGATCTAGCAATGTAAATAAGAGAAGGGGAAAACAATCCTATAAACGGATGAAATGAACAAGATTTATTAGATCATCTTGAATTTCCCCCAAGATAAACATCAGGAATAAGTTACCATAGAAAACAAGTGGTGATTATCTATGAGTTCAAGAGATACCTGATTCATTCTGAGGAATGCTGAATCATATTATTCCAGAGTAAGATCCTGTCATGGTTACATTTCAGATCCATGGTCTAAACTGGGCTGAATGGGACACTCCCAAGGCCACCTATGTATTACTGGAAGTATAACTGGGGATTCTTTAAAGGATTTCCCAATTCCATATTCATTTCTGCATACATTTCTTGTGCTCGAGACTGGTCAAGGGATGGTGGTGAGAAGAAAGACATGCTTAGTACTTTGCTGTGGCCTTGTTGCAAGGAACTGGGGGGAAGAGGAAGCGGGCAAACCCAGAACCACTGGAGCATGATAAACTCATATAGCTTCCTACAGACAGCTCTATTTTCTGATTGCTTTTTGACAACCACTCAGCTCAAAGAGATAATATATTTTAAAGTGATAATTCTTCCTTCATTCCACAGGAGCTAAACCCTGCTTCACTGTAAAAGTGATCTGAAGGATATTCAACAAGAAACTTCACAGAGCACCATGGACTCTGCTTATACTCAGGTCAGATCTACAGATTTCAGTTTGTTAAACAGTATTACAGTAGAGAAGTCCTAATTTCCTCAAGCCTAATTGGTACCGTGAGAATCCCTCACAGGTGTAAATTGTTACAGCTTTATGGATGGATTTGAGATAGCTCTTTGTTTCTTTTCTTTATCAAGTCCAGACATCACTGAGTTTTATAGAATGTATGTGAAATCCTATTTAAAGCAACAACTTTTATTGTGGAAAGAAGGAAAACCACCAAAACTGTGTCATATTTTGCTTTCCAAGGTATTCTTTTGCAGCTGAAGTGATGAACTCTTGGTTTATTCAGTTAGAATACCTAAGGATATTTCCCCGTAGCACAGCTTTCTAACTGTGAATAAAGCTTCATACCTTTTTGAACTATCCTACATCATACACACATTTGTAACTAGAAAAGCACTTTAATCAGACAGGAAAACATGTTCAAAAGACATGTAGATTTAATCAGGAAATGTGATTGAATGGATTATTGCACGAGTTTTAGAAGGAAAATGTCAAAGTTCAGTATTTCAGGTTGTGTGTTCTCCCTACTTTGACTCCATCATGTGCTGACGTTTTGCATACATAAATGGAAAGACCTGGCTGATCTGAAAAGCTGCCATGTATCAACTAATAATTTTAATATAAATTTAATGCTGGTAGAAAGTATAATGAATATGAACAAGCAGGTATAGAATGCAAATAACAGTACATATCTACCTCCCTTGAATGAAGACTAGTGGAAGTTTGCCCTGTCAGTAGATTTTCCCCTAAAAGGAAACAGTTTACAGAACCCAAAAAATAGCCATGCGCAAGCCCAATTGTACACATCTCTGCCTGACAGTGATGAACTTTTTACAAGATAGATAGTTTAAATGATCTCTTTAAGACATTTCCTAAAAAGGAAGAGATAGAATTGTCCACAGCAGATTAAAAGATATGTTAAGAAACAATGAACAAACAATACAAAATTGGACTCCATAGTATTTAAATTTATTTGCACTTAGCACATATCTGAATATCAAAACACTAAGTCAAATTTAGCATCAATTTATACTTTGCCTGACTTCCTAGACTTCAGTGTGGGATACAACACAGTGCACAATTAGCCTGGCTTTCTAAAGAAATGCAATTTGGAAATCTCACTATGGGTTCATGTGTGTGTGAGATCCTGAAGTACTTTTGAAAACCTTGGTCTGTTTTAGTCAGAGTTGATGGACAGGTAAATGGCTCAGTTCTGTTTGCTACAAACTTGATGAAAATAAGCAGCTAAGCAGCAGAAAAAGACCCTTTTAGTGCCCCAATGCAGAAAAGGCTGTATTACGAGAGGAGCCTTTTTTAGATGTGACAGAATCCACACAACAAGATTTCCCTCGGCTCCCAAAGATGTGAAAGCTCTTAAAAATCACGACGCATTAGCAATGCCGGTTTATTTGTATAACTGTGTGTACTCATGTCTTAATATGCATATATTGTTATAGATTGAGTTTTATTCCATACCAGAAAAAGCTGCATTAACCAGTGGGTCAGCCACTAACTTATGTTCTTTTCTCAGATTTGCCCACTGGCATGATGTATCTTCCAGCATGCCAAGGACTAAATGGTTATGATCTAATGTAGTAATTTAATGAAGCTTTCAGAATGCACCTTGCAAATGCAAGTTAACAGTGGAGAGAGACAGCACTAGGACTTTTTTTTATCCATATTCAGTTTTCAGAACTGCAAGAGGAACCCTACAAATGGAAAAGTGTGTAATTTATATTTTGCTGGCTGTCATGTTATATGATACACAGAAAGCAAGGCACAGTGGGCACACTTTCATCTGAGTGACACTTTGCAAGGTACATGGTGAAGAGGCAAAGCCCACAAGTCCAGCAGGGGAAAGCTCTAGGACTACGCATAAACTGGTGTGCTCTTGGGCCTCTGGCTTTGGGGGTATGCCCTGGCAACATCCTGTCTAAGATCAGAGCAAGACCCAAGCAGACATTCATTTTCCATTCCTATGCTCAGTTTTCAGTAGAAGGAACTGAACATATGGGGCAGAGGGGAGCTAGGCATGCTTTAGCTATGTCTTGATGCTGTTCTGCTGAAGGATCGTAGCCTCGGTGTGCAGTGTGTCTCCATTGCTCAATGCAAACACAGTCTGAGTGAATTAATGTCTATGTAAGTTAAGCGGAAAAGCATAGAGGGTTTTTAAGTGAGTGTGAAGGCACTGCGACTTAATGAGCAATGGCACAGCCTTCTGCAGATTGTGAGACAGCTATGTGTTGGGCTTGCAGAGCCATTTTTTTGTTGCATAAAGTGCAAAGTAATCCTCTTGCTATATGACTCTCTCCCAAGCTGATGAGATGATCTGGCGAAAGGATGCCACCCCACAAGCAGACTACTTAAGAATTTTTCTCCTTTCATTCAATAACAGTAGGAAAGGAAAATATCCTTTGATTACTCCCACATCAAGGAGCAATCCACAATATTAACAGAATAAATATTTTTCATGATGCAGCAGTAATTAAGGATGTCCGTTTCTCTCGCTTGCTTGCTTTAGGAATAGTGTCAGATACTCCATGGCTACAGGATGGTTTAAGGTTACAAATACCGCTAGGGTAGTGTGTCTCATGCCTCATTTAGAATGACTTAGCCAGAGTTATTTCATGGTGGTCTGGTCGCACCTGTTCACATTTAACTGATTCTGCACAAATTTGACCTCTGTCTGACATCTCTGCTAAGGTGTCATGGCACAGTGAATATCCCTCTGTTGCTGGACATGTGTTGTATTATTTCTTGAACTGTGGTGACAGTCCGGTTATTCTAACTGCTCTCCACACATAGGATGAGACAGCCCTTGCTCCCCAGCACAGTTCCAAAAAGACAAACAATAATAGTCAAACAAATAAATTAGATGCCTTGCTGGTAATCCCTGAATATTAGATTTCCTGAAGCCATCACTATCCCATGTTGCCTTCTTTTCCAAGTCATGTAGTCATATTGCCTTATGATTGATTATATTTCAAA
Source organism: Gavia stellata (assembly GCF_030936135.1). Lineage (NCBI taxonomy): Eukaryota > Metazoa > Chordata > Aves > Gaviiformes > Gaviidae > Gavia > Gavia stellata. The sequence continues at coordinate 21,662,809 of NC_082595.1, forward strand.
CTGAGAGCAAAACCTAGATTTTTTTCTTCAAATGATACAGTTTTTCATGGGAGTTTATAGGAAATATGATTTTAAGGCATCTATCATTGAAACCTTATACAGTCTGTTAAGCATACATATTTACAACACCATGTTGTGTATAGTCTAGTAAAGCACTGCAGTTCCATGCAATAGTACTCCTTAGATACCCCAGTTAATGCTGTTAGGCTAAGCACTGCCCTCCAAACAATTTACCTGCAAATTTTTTCATTTAATTTGACAGACCAGACAAAAGTTGATAGAAGCACAATGTTATCTTTCTTATTCTAGAGATGTCAGTCTCAGCTGTGGAGAGATTAAATGATTTGCACAAGTTCATGCCCACAGTTCAAGTCTGTGCTAGAGCCAAGAGAGCCTAGAAGTTCAGGCTAATGCTGTAGTCGGAGGAATCTTTCCCTTTCCCCTTTGTTCTTCCTATCAGCTTGATTGTCTGCCTGGCAGTGCTGGGGAAAACTCCCTTCACTGTACCAGTCCAAGCACAGCTATCAATGTTTGTTACTCTGAGTATGAGAAATTGCATACCTCAGTGTGCACATCCTCAGTGTTAGCGGTTAGGATTTCCCCAACACTGTGACAGGATATAGGGCTCACTATAGAATCCTAATTAACATTTACCATATTTGTGGCTTACATTCAAAAGTAATTTCATAAGCCAAATGCAGTGAAAGCTCTTGCAACCCTGTGGATGCAGAAGGTCAACATTTACAGTCGCCTTGTTAAGTTGCTGTCTCCATCTGCATTTTTCTAGTAAAAGCAGTTAGGATAAAATAACAAGTGACATGAAGCTTTTCTGATTTTAGAAAATACTTGATGATTAAACATAAATACATGAACCATGAACTGCAGATATGTCTATCTGCCAGGAGAGGAAATAGAAATATTATGAGTAAGTCTATTCTCACAATTTTTCCAACCCACCAGATAAAATTTACTAGAAATTTAGGTGGAGGAAAAGAGAATATATCTCCAGAAATTTTTCTGTACTGCATCAGAGTGCTTTGTCAAAAAGTAATAGGTAGAAGCCCTGAGAGACAAAACTAACACCCTACAGTATCATTCAGAAACAGAAAGTAATGGCTGGAATTCTGTTTCTTATAAAGAGAATAAATATTAGAAAACAAATAAGCCATCCAGTTATTACAGTATAAAATAGATGGCAATGATAGCTGTTTGGGACTCCAAGTGTTTAAAATCTTTTCTTCTAACACTGCCTTTAGACAGGTGTCTAAGGACCCAGGCATAAATGTTTTCAGTTAAGGTGTTTTTCTCTTCCAGTTGTCTAAACATAGTGGCAGTGAGCATGGGTTTCTTAAATATTATTCTTGGTGCACATTTTTCTTTTTAAGTATGCACCATAAGTGCATACTTGTTCAGTCTGGAGAAGAGGAGGCTGAGGGGAGACCTTATCACTCTCTACAATTACCTGAAAGGGGGTTGCAGAGAGGTGGGTGTTGGTCTCTTCTCCCAAGTGACGAGTGACAGGACAAGAGGAAATGGCCTCAAGTTGCACCAGGGGAGGTTCAGACTGGATATTAGGAAAAATTTCTTTACTGAGAGAGTGGTGAGACACTGGAATAAGCTGCCCAGAGAAGTGGTGGAGTCACCATCACTGGAGGTGTTCAAGGAATGTGTGGAAGTGGCATTGTGGGACATGGCTTAATGGGCATGGTGGTATTAGTTGATGGTTGGACTTGATGATCTTACAGGTCTTTTCCAACCTTAGTGATTCTGTGATTCTGTGATATCTGTACGCAGTTAATGAGTAACCTAGAGCTTATCCTATGCTATAATATACAATGCATTTTTAGTCCACATGGATCACAACCAGTTGGGGATTTGAAGATCGGAAGCAGCCTTGGTTGTAGTGCAGTGACCATGAGATGGTGGAATTCTGGATCTTGAGAGGAGGGAGCCAGGCAAAAGCAAGATCACAACCCTAGATTTCAGGAGAGCAGACTCTAACCTGTCAGGGATCTGCTTGGAAGAATCCCATGGGATACAGTTTTGGAGCGAAGGGGGATCCAGGAGAGATGGTTTGTTTTCAAGGATCACCTCCTCCAAGCTCAAGAAAGGTCCACCTAAATGAGAAGGAAATCAAGCAAAGGTGGCAGGAGACCTGCATAGATGAACAAGGAGCTCCTGACTAAACTCAGACAGGAAGCATACAAGAGGTGGAAACTGGGTCCAGTGACCCAAGAGGAATACAGAAACACTGTTAAACCATTCAGGGACAAGGTTAGGAAAGCCAAATGCCATTGAACTGAATGTGAGGTGATGGTGAGAGATGTGAAGGGCAACAAGACAGGCTTGTGCAAGTACATTAGCAGCAATAGGGAGCACAGTAGGGAAAATGTGTGCTCACTGCTGAAAGTGGCAGGGGACCTGGTAACAAAGGTTGTGGAAAGGGCTAAGGTATTTGATGCCTCCTTCACCACAGTATTTACTGGTAAGACTGGCCTTCAGGCATCCCAGGTTCCCAAGACCAGTGGGAGAGTCTAGAGCATGGAAGACTTGCCCTGGATGGAGAAGGATCAGGTTAGGGAGTATTTAAACAAAATGGACATGTGCAAGTCCATTTGGCCTGATGGCATGAAACCACAAGTGCCAGTGTTGTTGCAAGGGCATTCCTGATAATCTTTGAAACGTCATGGTGATCAGGAGAGGTTCCTATGAACTGGAAGAAAGCAAATGTCACTTCCATCTTCAAGAAGGGAAAGGAGTATCTTGTCAGCCCCACCACAATCCCTGGGAAGGTGTTGGAGCAAATAATCCTTTAAACCATTTTGAAACAAATGAAGGACAAGAAGGTGATTGGGAGTAGTCAGTTTGCATGTACAAAGGGGAAATTATGCCTCATCAACCCAACATCCTTCTATGCCCAGTACCCCTCCCTGGGCACTCACTCTTGGGTAATAGGATGATGGCTAGATGGAGTCTGCTGTGATCCAGTGCAGCTGTTCTTATGTTCCTATGACATTGATCTGTGTCATTTCAGACCTAGAAAATTACCTTTTCCCCCAAGATGAGGGGGAAAGCCAAACTAAATATTCCCCAGTGAAACTGCGTCTATAGACACTATGAAAGGTCAGTGGAGATGTCTGCTATCCTGTGAAATACTTCTCTCAAAGTTACTCTACTACCTAAGACTGTAGTTCAGATTTATAACCCCTAAGTCATTTGCTGAAATGTGACATGTGACTATTTATTGCTTGTTGGGCCAGGTGGAGGGATTGAGCCTGGCCTAACCTAACTTTGCTGCATTTCCATGACTGTGTCTCATTTGCTTTTAAAATTCTGCCATAGGATGCAGACAACATAAGCCTGGGAGAAGGAGGATGGGGGAACAATGTCCTGGCTGTGTAAAGTTGCTGGATGTGGGGAGCTTCTGTGCACCAGGTGGAAACCTGGTGTTGGTTAGACCATGACCAGCACAACTAGCCAGTGTACGGCAAAAGGCACAGTCCACAGAGCCAGAGAGACAGACTTTCCTTTTGGCAAAGCACCTGGGAGCTGTGAGCACGCCCAGAGGAAGAAAAAACAAAACCCTCACAGTTGACAAAGCATTTCATAATGCAGGACTCCTAATGTGCAGCAGTGCTGTTCACGTGAGGTTCTCAGTCCTGTGCCTTCCAACTAGACCTGTTCCTGGACCTTTCTCCTGCTTCCCCTCCACTCTTGCTCCCTGGAGACCTATTGTCTCTGTGGTGACCCATTGTTTTGACCTTGCTCCTCTGCCTTGGAAGACTGGAACTGTCTTGAACAAAGGCTCCTCCCTGATGCTCACTCATGTATCCCTTGTATTCAAAGCCTGAATCTGTCTCCTAACTAAGAGTACAATTGATGGTAGAGCTAATACACTCACAAGCTGAGGGCAGCTGTTATTCCCCATGACTTTCCTGAGGGTGAATCTTGAAGGGCTAGCCATGGTCCTTCTTTGGTCTAGGTCCTCAGGATATGTGTTTGGCACAATAGATGGCATTATTCTTCACTTTCCCAGTGATGGGCCCATTCCTGGGTGTCTCCTCCCAGGACTCTCAGTTGGTCTGCCTGACTCCAGTTGAGATGGCAACAAGTAGGTTCTGAGGACCATAAGTGCTGAGCACATGGTTTCTGTTATGGCTAGTTCTGGCTCTGGGTTGGGTCTAGGCCTGACTTGCTTTCATTAGGTATAACTGAGCTGACTTAGTATATATGGAGGAGTCTGGCAATAAGCAAGGAAAGGCCCAGGTCCACTGATCTTTCAAAAGTGCATGAGACAGTATTTTATAGTGTAATGTGATCAGCTCGGGGGAATATCTGAGGACTGTGACCTTGAAGCACTTACAGCTGAATGGAGGCAAGAAGGGACTGGCAAAAAATCCACTTGGCTAACTGCTGACATGTGGTATCTAACTTGGTGTGAATTTTACCAAAATATAGCTACTTCTGCAATATATGGGAGCAACTTTCTTCTTGAGAAGTAGTTTTATTTATCAGCACTTTGTCTTGTAAAACTGCAGCATTTTTTAATAAGGCAGTTGTGTGCCCTGGAATGGCATTAGCAATTTGCTAAATGGGAAAATTGGTTTGACTTTTCTTTGCCAGATGGTTCCATCCTACGTAGCAAACAGGGAATGGCCCAAGGCTCCTTCATTTGTACTGAACCAAAATCTAATAGCGTATTAGATGGCTTCTGTGACTGTTTGACTTACTGAAGATAAAATTAAGCTCCATTTCTCAGGTCAAAAGTATTACCCACAAAAATCTTCCAGAGATGTCAGTGTTCTCATGTGGAACCCCACCCCTGTCCATGGGCTCAGAAGCCCCATTTCAGCTCAGCACAGGGCCTTCAGTCCCTGCCCTAGCAATGCCATAGGGATACTGTTCTCCACCTCTGCATCCTGACAGGAGGTTCTAATAGAAGAAAGGTACCTAAATCTATGAATATCTTAAGAAGCAAAGGAAACATAGCACAGGCTAAAAGTCACACATCCACAAAGCAAAAGTCCTAGTTTCTCTGAGCACAAGCTAAGAAAGAATTGTCTTAGACAATGAGGAAAAGAAATAGCTTGAAGAATATGTTGGGTCATACCGTAATGTACCTGTGAAAAAGAATATTCTCTCTGGTGTAAATATTTTGGGAAATTTCTTTCTATCTGGGAGTAATCTGGTATAAATCAGAATCCACGATTTTATTGGAGTGATGTTAATTTATACCAGGAGAAAATCAGTTCTTTTATAGTTGGCATAGGGAGAAAATACCTTACAATATTCAAAAGTAAACAGAAAGTATTAGGCAATTCCTTGATTTTCTAGCACTTGTAAAACACTAACTAGAGAGAAGCAGATAGTGATAGATAGAGCCTTACATTTGGAGTCAGGAAACCCCTTAAAAAACACCATAAAATGAAAGCATTTATAGGAAACAGATGTACTAATGTACTTTGTGTTCATATGAAAAGCAAATGGATGCAAGCGGAACAGTTAGGTCACTGCTAATTTAATTAATTTGCTTACAACAACCATTAATTTCTTTCCTTGGAATAAAGTCCAATGTGTCTCTTTCTTACCTTCCCCTTGCATCAGCCAAACTTTATTTGGCCTTACTATGTTGGGTCCAACACCTTCCCTGCTAGGCTTGCAATTGGGTTATTTATATTTGTATTTATATTTACATCAAACAGCTGCTTCCAATTCTGGTCCTGACTGACATTCTCAAAAAGGCAGCCACCTGAAGTGTCCCTTCTCCCACTAATTCTAGCAGAAATTAAAAAAATTTTGAGCTGATATACTTTCTAGGAGTCTAGTCCTCCTATGTTTTTCTGAAATATGGCCTCAGGCTATTCTTGTTGCTTGTTGAGAATTTCCTACAAATTAGAAAATGTCCTTCAGCCCTAACTCTGATAACTAGCTTCCTTGTTAACACCAATAAATGCAAAAAGGAAAAAGGACTATGAAGTAAAATCCTTAACAAGGTATTGCTTATGACTCTCTCCAGATTTTCTTTTAGATCTTCTGCCCTTTTCTGTCATTTATACCCATTTGCCAACAAAGCCAGGTCGTTGTCCTGTATACACTTTGTAACGGTATGGGTAAACAGGTGAAAAGGATACCTTCAGTACATTAAAGTTTGAAGAGTGGGAATTCAAGCAAATATCAATGATGAGCAGTTTTTAATTAACATAATGTAGCTTTGCCAACGTAGGGAGGAAAGTAAGGTTGCTGTGGAAGTCATTAGTTACTTGATGTACCTATACAAGGGACTTTCAAAAGAAACTGTGTGTTTGGACAAACTGCATTTGCATCAGACTCCTGTCTCAGGGTTTCTGCTAGCTTCCTTGTCAAACTGTTTTCCATCCTTGAGTTGTGATCCAGTTTGGAGGTTTGTTTTGCTTTTCAGTTTCTTCTAAGGCATTTGATTTGGTCAAAAAGACAGAGATCGATGCAGGGTTGTGCACCTCCCAGCATGTGACTTGCTCTTTACCTCCCGTTGACATCCTCAGCACAATGGTGATTGCCCCAGTTAGGTTGGCAGGGGAACTGGGACAGGGGTTCAATGGTTTTTGAATTAGATGATTATTAGACTTTCTGATATGTTTTTGTATTGCATTGTGCATAGCACAGCTTGTAGGATTGTACATGTGAGGAATTTAGCAAATACTCATGCAGAACTAAGCACATGCTTTATGACTTCTGCTTCTTTCTCTGGCACGTTTAGATTACATCTTTAGGTCTTCACTGTACTTCTTTGGTTAGTAGAAGAGATGAGAAGTGTCTTCTGGCATACTGGAAGAGTTGCGAAGCATCTGTGGACCTTTCTGGGCAGTTGTACAGTTAGCATACTTTTCCCCGCTGGCCACAGAAAATTGATGTGATATCCAAGGCAACTCCTCCCAGTCCTCTGTTCCAAGGCCAACTTACAGCAGTATCTTGGTTTTGAGGAAATTGCTGTGTAACTCCCCCTTGGAAAGCCTAATTTCTGTTAAGGATTTTATCAAGGCTTCAGGAAGGCAGAAATTCTTACAAACCAGAAATTCAAGGTTTATGATCTGACAAGCTGTATTGTGACAGTTGAGATGCCAGATCAGATTACACAAAGCAGTATTTTACAGAAGACCATGTCAGAACAGAAGCTGAGCACATTTCAACTTTGCGTCTTCTAGGTCTTTACATGTAAGACTGAGCAGATCTGAACAATTCAGGGATCCAGCTTCTGAGGGAATTAACAAGAAGGATTTAAAGAAAGATGAAATCTACTTTGCCAGGGTAAAAGTCTTGTTCTTGACTTGAGCAAAGGTTCTCCTTCACAACACAGTAGTTCTTTTTGCCTGGAGAGATGGTTATTTTAGTTCAGACCACCCACCCTCATCACAAGACCTAAGGATTTATAAATTTAGAAGAGCAATCACATAGGAAGGATAATGCAGACCAAAATCTCCTGCAATAGTGAGACATTTTTCAGCAGACTAAGTCAGGAGGAAATCAAGTATAAAACATGACAAAGCAAAAATAACATGAATGCAATAGCTGCTATAATAATCTGTTTCTGCTTTCTAGAGAATACTTACTTGAGAAGTCCTGCAAGATAATAACTTTTCATTCAGCAAATACTTTTAATATTCTAATCGTGGTATTTGAAGCTGGTCTACACAGAGAATGTCTACTTCCCCATTTCACCCAAATTTCCCCTATGCTAATGACTCATGGATTTTTCCAGTGAAAGTTATGGCCTATGTTTTCATTAGGTTCTAAATCACCTGGTCCCATAAGAAACACATGGCCAAGCAGAGCCTTGAACCTGCTTTCTAAAACACAAAAAGCACTATAGTCACAGAAACACCATTCTTCTCAGATCATGAATGCACTGGGAATTTGATCCAGGCTTATACACACAGGATATGAAGTTGAAGGCAATTAAGCATTATCTTAAAAATAAACACAGTTATTGACCATTCTACATCTCAGTTTCTTATTTATAGGAATGACATGGGAGACTGTGGCTGCATGTCCCATTAATGCACAATAATATAAGTGCTTAACTGGAAACAGGGGTAATGACTGTGTTTCTAAAACATACTGAAGGAGTAGAATTAGTTGGCACTGACTCCCTAGAAATTTTAAGGATAAATATAATATATATTAAATCAACCATGACTCACATGTTCTGATAGGAAGATACAGATAAATGTGGTTATCTAATGAAGAACAGTCTATAAACTGTGTCAGGATTTTACCTAAAGACTTCAGTGAAAGCTGCCATTAACTTCATTAGGACCAAAGTATTACTCTCTTGTCTCCAATTACTTAAAATCAGTGTATATCCCCGGGGGTCCTACCTGCTTGGAGTTTGCCCTTAAAACCTCAGGAAGTAAACCAAATTGGAGAAGTCAGCTGAATTAAGACAGTAAAGTTGATCTGCCCCTTGGTCCCATATTTCTGCAACTCTACTGCAGTCTGTTTCGTTACAGCAGAAAACAAAGCTTCATATTTGGGTGAGGCTATGTACTGAATCACAAAGACATAGCAATTTAAAGTTTTGTTTATTGTATTGCACAAGATATCTATGCAATCCATGTAGGTACTGTATTAAAGGATCCACATTTCCCAAAACATTGGCTGTTGCAGCACACATCACAAGCATTGTGAATAACCAGTGCCTTCTTCAAAAATTAAAATAATCGGTTGCAAGTTTAAGCATGTGTGGCAATAAATGAAGAAAAAAGCAAGGAGTACCAATACATATTTCTTTTCAAACACACAAACATACAATTTTCAGGAGAGCACCAATAATGCCAAGCAACTATTTTGATGAGATACTGTATGTGTAGGCTCTGCAGTAAAAAGCCAATATGCACACAAAAAATGTATTTCGACTTTTAAAATAACTTAACCATAATATCTTGCACGTATCACCTGTTTACAACATATCATTTAATATACAATATCAGGCCCAAGCCTCAACTTGTGTAAATTTGTGCATACTCATTTAAAGCAGCTGAGATTCTGGACCAGGTGTTCAGACTGAAAAAGCCTTCAAATTGTTCACATCTGAATACAGAGTGGTAGTATAAGATTGGAGAAAGTAGTTACGGTGAAGGTATAACAGAAATGGTACTATGGAAAATGAAGAAAAACACTATCAAGCTCTCAAACACAAGGTTCTAGAAAGAGGACTAAATGTAAAGTGATGTTGTAATAATTTATAAAAAGTGAATAATTATTATCAGTCTCCTTTCTGACACTTAGAGATTCTCATATATTCAGAAGCCCATAGAAGTGAACTAACCAAATGTCACAATCAGTATCATCCTCAAACTCTGTTTCTTAAGTTTCTGATCATTAATACTGGTACTTAAAAACATTTTATATTTGCTGAAAACTTATTAAAATTTATCTTTCTGCCATGAGAATTTAGTGTAATAAAAATCATGAAAAACAACAAGTAAAAAAATAGTATTTTAAGAATATTTTTAGAAAACCCGTCAAACAACTGCAAATACAGCTGAATTTTAAGTGTCTCTACTTTTTGAACTATGGTGGTTTTTTGTTTTTGTTTAAGTGAGTCACTTATAAAGAAGCAAGGGAGTACCAGTTCTAAGATTTATTCTTGTCCATTACATTGAGGACCTCATCCAAAAGTGAAGGTCCCAAGTCAAGCTGTAATGAGAGAAGAGAGCCTGCAAGATCTGAAAGGGATTCTTCTGACTTAGTCTTTGTCTTGGTTAGTTCACATGAAAGTCGACTGTCATCACATAAATCAACTGTTTGCCAATCAGTGCATCGTTCAGAAAAGCTGGATGAGTGACTGTCTCTACCATTAGTAAAATGCGAAGAACCACCATTTTGCTCCCATATGTCATGTTTGTATGTTTCTCCATCCTCCATCTGTTTACTTTTCTCTTGCAATTTTTCTTCTATTACTGGCTCGCAGCTAAGCCTAGGATTTCTTGATGACCTGATGGATTCTTGCTTTGAATTAAATGTCACTGGTGACAATAAGGGCAATGTAAGGGCTTGAGAACCCCCAATCGCAGGAAGCGAAATAGCATTTTTGAGCACTGGTGATGGAGTTTCTGTAAACATGGATTCAGAAGTGCTGTTCGCCCTTAAGAATTCACTGTGGCCACCAGACTGGCTAACTCCGGTTTCTCCTTCATTTCCAGGCAATAGCTCATAGTTGCCCTGCAAAAAGGAGATGTCTCCAAAAACATCATGTTGTCCCTCTTTTCCAATGTGTATGGTGTGACGAAAATCTCCAAGTGGTGGACTGATCATATCAGGAGACAAGATATCCCTTAGTTTGAATTTCTTCCCTTTCTTATTATTAGCAGCTTTCAAGTAGATGGGTGTCTTGGCTGGCATCTTGCCTGTAGTTTCTGAGAGAAGTTGTTATTTAAAACGAACAGGGGGGAAAAAAAAAAAGGAAGGGGAGGGAGAAGCCTCTTACAAAGTCAGTTATTCTCAGGAGACCTTCAGTGTTATCAACGTTACATCATCATCTTGAACCACTCTTGCACATGAAGTCTCTTCTGATGCAGAGAACTGTGGGGTATGTGAAGGCAAATGTCTCCCCACTGCAGATCTTTCCAAGGTGGAGCTCAAGTTTCAGGTCAGTTAGCAACCAAATGCCCTGCTACTTCCAGAACTTGAAAAAACCTGCATGGGATACAAAATCAGGTTATCATTAATTTATTTTTCATGGTTCATTCAGTCTTGTTTTTACAAAAAAATTAGTAATGGTACTGACAGTTCCAGCCTGCAGATTAGCTTTATGATGTGGCTTCCCTTCATTAGGCAAGATAAAAGAGTTTAGATTAATAAGGGCGAGCTAACCTTTCTCTGACTTCATATCCTTTTTTGAAGTCAGAGTTTCTTAGACACGGTTGCTGAGCACAATTCGTTTGATAAATATCACTCTCTCAATCTTTCTTCTCCTTATTCTGGCATTCAAAATGCTGGCCTTTGAGAGTGCATGCAGAAACACATTTATAACATTCAACAACATTAAGCTTTTGGTAGACCCAAGAAGATTGACAGAGTCATTCAGGAAACTTTTTTGGAAATGGAGTAGACCACCTTGGATTAAAGAACTTCAGATACACCCATTTAGTGCGGGAACTCTCACTAACTGCCACCAATAACGTTTCTGATAAATGGGCCCATTTAAAAGGATAGTTTTAGGTACTTGAAAAAAGGGCTAGTCCAGGTCTTTACAATTAGCTAGACACATCCAAATGCAGGTGTTTTAGAAGAGACTGATTCTTGTGAATACAATCTTTAGACTACAGGAATTGTTCATAGCAATTAGTTATAGACTGTAGCTCATGAATTATGTAGGCCATGAGGCCACAGTGACTCAAGAGTTGCTCTGTGCAACCAAATGAAACAGTGTTTGCAAACCAAGTCTCCCTATTAGAATGTGGTCTCTGAAAAACCTGATAAAGCAGTCCACAAGGGCTAACAGGCTATTGGGTCAACAAGTTATGGAAAAACAATCTTCATTAATGCTTTAATGGTGTATTTCTTCCTTACAGTACCAGTTCCGGACTCTTGAGCAATCTCAGAATAAGAATGCATTTTGCTCCTGGACATCTTTGTACATTCCGCTATTCAGTCCATGGACCACCAGGGTGTCACAGGTCACTCTTCCTCACCAGAATACTCAGCCCCAAACACCTCACGCTCTGTCTGTCACCATCCTCACTCCATAAAGGAGATTGCAGTTTTTGCACAGAAAGACTGTTTAATGCAATGAATGAAGGGAAGCTGTCTGTAACAAGGGCTACTTTTGCTGCCTTTTACCCATGCCCCAGCAGGTATTTTCCTTCATCAAATTAAGCTCAGTAAGAATCACCAGTTCTAAAACTTTGTGCTGTGTAGCTATACAGACAGATTGTCAAGAAGTATTTAAGCATTTTCACAAATCCTTTAACCTGAGTAATTAGTTCCTACAGTGGGATACTTAACTGCGCATCACAAGGGGAGCTGGGAATCTAGCCAGGTTAGTATTTTGGGTTTTTTGATTCCTACCAGATATCTACTGCACTTCAGATATCGTTGAAAAGCCCTCCTCCAAAAAGTACAACAGATGTAAACAGATGAAAGCTGTCATACAAAATAAGCTCAATGTTCTATAAGTTATGAGTACATTTTATACTTTTAAGCTCAATTTTGAAAAGATATTTGATCGCATCAATCAGGTAAAAGCATTTCAAGCTTCCTTTTACACAACAAAATGGTAATTCATTAGGATTTACAGACTACTAGGAGATTCACATTACATACCAAAACTCCACCAACTTAACTCTGTGTCAGTACTGTAAGATACAAAAGTAAATCCTAAGTAAGATCTCTACTTGTGCCACACCCCACAGCAACAGAACCAATCAGTCAACTCAGTTACCTTTCAGTTTTAAACTGAAAAATTCACTGCATTGTTTCCCCCCGCCCCAATTATCATTCTACCCAAGCAACCCATTTAGCTAAACAAAATGTCCTCAACTCCAAAGAGAAGGGTATTCTTAGCAAAGCCAAATGGTGAGGTTGTTTTATGCTTATCTAGTGAACTCAGCTCTATCTCACTTCTCAGGAATAACAGGCAGAATTCCCCCTAACTCGAATTCCTCATTCTTTCAGATCTTTTAATCTGGAATGAATGGCAATGTAGTGTCAATGTGGTCCAAAGTCACGCCTGTTGGCCACTAGTTTAAAAATGAAAGACAAATACTAGTTCATTCAAAGCTTTCATGGCTTCCACCAGTTTGGATGTGTATCAAAAGACCATTATCACCAAAATCTACAAGGAGATTTCAAAGAAACTTGAAAGGCACAATGAAACATCTGAACATCAAGAAATACCAAAATCAAGTGTAAAATTACTTTTAATATAAATCACAGAACAACTAAGGTTGGAAGAGACCTGTAAGATCATCAAGTCCAACCATCAACCCAACACCACCATGCCCACTAAACCATGTCCCGCAGTGCCACGTCTACACATTTTTTGAACACCTCCAGTGATGGTGACTCCACCACCTCCCTGGGCAGCCTGTTCCAATGCTTTAATGCTCTCAGTAGAGAAATTTTTCCTAGTATTCCTAAACCTGCCCTGGCGCAACTTGAGGCCATTCCCTCTTGTCCTATCACTTGTCACTTTTTGACACACAAGAACACTGTATTTTATTCAGCTCATAGCTCAGGGGGGAAAAATGCAAAAACCCAAAATAGAGGAAACTTTTGGGCATCCAGATGTCCTTTAGTTCTGGTACTATGAGAGAGCCCCAGTAAGGGGCAGTGTAAAACCACACTACCTCAGAGGATGCTGCAAGAGACTCTGGTGCCAGGAATTATAATCCCTCTCTATACAGCAGTCCCTGTATTTGTGAAGGCCTTGCCTTCCATTTGGCCAGTGCAAAAAGCCTTACATTTGAAGAGAAGAACTTTCACAATAATGTGCTTACTGCAAGCATCGTTTGCTCTTCTGAAAACAAAGGATAGCACTGCTGCGGATTTCACTAGCCACTCTATTGAAAAATCTGCAAATTACACCTTGTAAGTAAAAGATAAGGGTTTCCCTCCTCAATGGGCAGGCTTTTCACATACAGCATAACATAGGCTTCAGAGCAACTGTACTTTGTTTCTGCCTACCTGTCCTCTTTGTCAACTACTGCCCAAAGGAGTACAGATTTTAAGCTACTTTGAACAGCTGAAATATATCATAAATCCGGAAATATTCACTTAGCCAAAGATACTCTTGTTACTCATATTTCAATTAAATAAGGAAGAACCTATATCAATATCTAACACATGTTTTTTAAAAAAAGTAGTTCTTTTAATAAGAAAAAAATAAAAATCCAACTTTGGCAAACGAAGAAAGGCTTAACGAGACTAAGCCTCCAGCTCAACTTCTGCAAAACTAAAAAAATAGTCCACAAAATTTACACACTCCCTGCATTTAGCGAGATTTAATGAAATCACCAGTACACACAGGCTAAGAGAAGGGACAGAACACACACCAATCTTGATACCAGGCCACACAGTAAAGTTCACCTTGTCTTAACATGAGACTTTTTTCTGATCTTACTGCTGAAAGAGTCTCTGTTTTGACTAATTTCAACTCAGTAACTAAGTGAATGTATAGCCAAACTGGAAAGCTGAATGAGAAATTATCAGAAAACCAAACGCATAACCAGAAGTCCACAATCCCAGACAGCCAGCCTACAGTAGAAGACCTTAATTTACGAGAAAAACAACATGAAAGGATTTTTCTTCCAGCTGAAGAGACATCCCTTTCCTAACAAAATCCAAGTATGAGCCAGGCCAGAAAAACTTCAGCCCAGTTAAAATTAAAGTTTTAGTTTGGCTATAACACTTGCTCATTTTCATTCCTATCACTTCACACTCTCATATAAGTGTTTTGCTTGGTAACAAAGACTAATATTTTCAGAGGCACTTCTCAATCTGCCTTGCGAACCTTCTGTCCACTCAGCAATCATCACCTTCCACACAGTCCAGTTTTCCATGGATGCCTTAGTTTATTCCACAGTCTGTTTTAAAAGGACAGACTATCAGCAAATACCTCAACAGCTAAGCTTACAAAGCCAGAGACAAATAAGGGTCAAGGTGCAAAATTTTATTTGTGCACAAATCCCAAGAGACCTAGATCCTTAAGCAGTGTCCTAGGCAAAGAAGTGATAGAAAGAAAATCCTATTTCCACAGAGCAGGACCAGAAGCAAGTGTGCGCTCTGGGAAGCCTATGGGCTTTCAACAGGACAATCCCTTGCAAGGGCTCTGCCTTACACATCCTTGGCAAGAAGCACATGAACTTTAGAGAAACCCGTTTCCAAAGCATTGTTTAAAATAGCACTGAATTATTTTGTGGAGCAAGTCACTAGGATAAAACAGTCTGTACATTATTTCAAAATCCAAATGAGAATACAGTAACACAGCAAAAGTTTAGTATGAACTGTGCAATAAGCTGCTGCAATTTTTCTGCACAAGGAAATATCTGCAAGCATAGAAGAATTAAGCTTTAGGGGTTCATTTTAGGTTTTAGCTACCAGTAGCTTTCAGCAGCACAAACAAACTGTTGAGAACGTCCTTGTCAATGCTGATACTTTCACTACGCTTGAAACAACATCAGTGCAAAACACGTTTTTATTGGTTTTGTAACAGGGGCTTGAACTCATGTAGTCACAATTCCTGAATGCAGGTAAAACAAACTGCCAGTATAACAAAGTCTTTAGGTACAAGAAAAGCAGCAGATGATGCGCCATAGAGCTTACCCTTCATGTTCCTATGGACTTAGGTGCCTGTATCAACTGGCAACCTCTGAAGATGAGAGGCCACAAGTCTGTCCACTTCTAGACGAGGCCACCGGTGAGCCTGTGCTTATAGAGCCACCACCTTCTAAGTAGCTTTAACCAAATCAGGTTGTAACACTTCTCTCTCCAGATTGTTCATCTAAATTTACCTTGTTTATAAGAGGCCCAGCCTTTGAATTCATCTGTATTAAAGTCAACTTCCCTGATCAGATTAGAAGTCCTCACCCCTTTGTTTCTCTCTCCATCAAAGAATTTGTACCTTTCTGATTAAAGATACAGACTTAATTACTTTATAAAAACAATGAGGCTAATCACACTTCAGTTCAACTAATTTTCTCAAACTGCACTCAACCTACTTTCCTAGATCAAATCTAACCTATTTTCTCCCATTGTCACATACACTTTTCAGAAAATGAAGGAAAAGAAAACCCCAATCCTTCCCACAGCTACAGAAACACAGGTCAAGAGGGGACCCTATGATGCAGTTCATTCATTCCTCCATCCTCCTGCAAAGATCCAGATGCCTTCTGCTAGACATGAAAGATGTTTGTCCACCCTCCACTTAAAATTCCCCACAGGTGCAGACTGCACACATTAATTTACTTCACAGAGGCTAGTCATCAGAGAAGATGCACCTGAAGTCTCTCCTGCTCCAATCTGGGTCCTGATGAATACAGTTCATTATTTCATGCATTCTACATCTTCTTTTAGCCTTTTCTTCTTCAGATTAAACAACACAAATATTTCAACCTTTCAACAGAATTCATGTTTTCTGGAGCTCAGATAGCTTCCCCCCAACCTCCTTTTCTGGTCTTCCTTCCCTCAGCTCAAATCTTTCTTTAAATAAGCCCAAAAGCAAACACAATATTCAAGCTGAGATCTCAATTTCTCTATTAGAGTGTCTGCATTTTTCTTTCAGCATCACAACATTGTTGGCTTATGTTTAGTTTGTGGTCCACTAAAAACCTAGCTCCTTTAGTGAAGAACTGTTGTCTAGCCAGTTATTCTACATCTCATTCTTGACTATGCCCCTGTAGCAAAGCCTCCATACTCACTGCATTGCATTCTATTAATTTCAAACACTTTAAATGGTCAGGATCCCTTTGAATTTTAATCTTGGCCTCTACAGCATACAGGTTTAGCATCATCTGCAGATGTAATAAGTATACATTCAAATCATTCATGAAAATATGGTAGTAACAAAGATGGAAGATAGCCCTGCAGAGTTCCACCTGATACATCTTTCCAGATTAACAGTGGCTAAATACTCCAAGGTACTGCTTCTCGAAGCAGCTTGAATTCTTGAAACAATTGTCTGCTCAGGGGTAAGCAAGGAAACATGAATATGCTCCGTAATACAGATATATTAATGAATGACAAGGAAGGCTTGGAAAACTTCAGCTATACACTAGCTGCGGAGAAATAACTTTTTTTAAAAAAAAGCAAAGGAATTAATTAATTATCAGTCATCTTTGGAAGAGAAAGTGAAAGTGAAATGTAAGGAAAAAAATCATATAAGGATACATTTTCATCTTCCTTGCTATAAACACTTTTTCCCATGTAAATCAAAGATAAATAGTACACTAGCTGTGAGCAATCCACCTTAAGTCCACACTTAATCGTCATTAAGTGTAAGCACAGACAGGGACAGGCTGCATACAGTCTTTCTCTCCAAGTAACTTTCATTTCTCCAGCACCCTCCTCTTCCCCCCCGCCCCCCCCCCCCAAAACCTAGGTTCACTAATGAAGAAAAAAACAAGTGTCTGAAATGATTTTTAATTGTTGACTGCTTTATATCTTGCCACCTTTCCCTGCATAGTACCCTTTCAAATGGATCAAGCTGGAGTAAATCATACTAACCAGGGAACACCTTCAACTTTAAACCATTAAGTACTTGTGCATTATATTTAAATAGGTGAAATAGCTCAGTCATTTCAGAGTTTTCATCTTAGCTTGTAAGAAAAAGAAATAAAGGAAAGCCAACCTGGTTGGGAAAAAAAAAACAAAACAAACCATTTTCACATTTCATTGTATCCTTCAAACAGTTGTACCAGCACAGCAGGAAGGAGCTGCTGAAGTTATCTAATTTGGGGCTGCTGTCTAATTTGAGCAACTGGCCCCAGTCTCCAGTTATTATTTTGTTCTATATCAGTTTGTGAGATTACAAAGGCTCTTTATCAACCAGTAACCTTCATCCCTGTTAAGGTACTTGAAAACTAACCAAACAGTTTCTCAGTCATCCTTTTTGATCGAAGTGAACAGGGGGAATTCCTCATGTGGTGATGGTGGGGGAGTAATTTTAAGCCTTCAGATACCCCCCCACCCCTTTCTCTCCTTTGAACCCCCTCCAATTTTCCAACATCCTTTTCAGAGCAGATCAGAATTAGTGACAACATTTCAATATCGTTCTCCCCAACAGCATATAACAAAGATAAAAATCACTTCTTTCTTCCCATCAGTGCTGCCTTGTTTATAAACAAGATCATATTTCTGCTTTTATCCTCACCATCTTACAACAGGAATTTTCCTGTATTTACAGCATTATATTACAAGCCATTTAATAGTTCTTGTGCTGGTATAACAAAAACAGGTTCTCCAAGCAGAATAAACTATATTGGCAAAAGTAAAAATTTGCTCTCACTGCCATTTCTTGGTTCAGACTGGGCATCCCCATTCTGGTTTTTAGGATGAAGATACACATATATTCATTTAATCAACAAATGTTGCTGGCACAGCCAATGCTGGTGCTCATATTACACTGTTTGTCCAGTAAGACTCTATTCCTTAGGAAAAAAAAAGAAAAAAAAAAAAAAGGTTTTCCAAGGCATCATTCTCCAGCAAATAAGCTGGATTTATATTCTTTAGGATAAAAAGCAAGGCCATACCTCAGAAAGAGAAAACATTTTATGTGAATGTGCTCAAGCTGTCGATCGATAATCAGTTGAGATTTCTCCATCTTCCTCATCAATATACTTTCCTCACCAATCTCTATCACCTGTAAACTTGTACCACAATTTTACACCTATTTGCAGGCTGCTCATAAAAATACTACGCAGCCCAATGCTGTCTAAAAAGATGTCTACATTATTTCAATACATCCCTCTTTGATGCTGACTTCTTTCTGACATTTACTGAGATTCTAAATGTTTTTAATACATGCTTTGTTGACACTGCAGAGGACTAATATTTTAAAAATTTGGCTGTGACGCAATATTAAGTCAAATGCCTTATAGAGTCTGTTTTTGCAGTTGTGCTTTTGACCACTCATTAGAATGTCTTAAATAATTCTCTTTTTTTTTTTTTCCCCATCAAGCACATTTTTTTCACCTTCCAACAGGTTTCGGTCACAGCTTTCTTCCAGCTTTGAAAAGTTAGCATGTTTTCTAGAATAATAAAAACCTTTTTTTCTTCTCTTCTCCAGAGACAGGCATTTAATGAGCTCACTGTATTCTGCTGTTCAGCTCCATGGACTGAAACAGGTCCCTCTTTATTACCTTCTTCTTAGCTTTGTTGGTTGGTACATTCATACATACAGGTTTAATACCATATAGTTCAGTTTTATCGTTGGCTTTCAAAAATTGGGTGAGTGCAAGACCATGCAGATTTAGGCATAGGTACATGTCAGTACAAAGTCTAGCACCTTAACTCATGCAACCGGTGAAGGCGAGGTTATGCTACATCAGACAGACCGTGCACTGAAGCACAGTCACACATGTCCTCCTACAAAGCCAGCAGACCAGATGAGCAAACAGCTGGGGACCATAAACTCATAAGCCACAAGATGGAGAGGCTTAAAAAATTGTCCATCAGTTCTCTTAGGCCAAAGGAAAACGATTGTGAAATGGGGAAAAAAAACCCCTATAACCTGGGTCCATGTGCCACCTAAAAGATTGGGTAACTGCTCTGGTTGAAATGTCACGTGCTGAGGGAGAAGAAAGGAACAGTTTTTAGCCAAAGCAGCTCCCTGGCGCAGCTCAAGGCATGTTCATGTAAGTGCTGGTATTGCTATACAGAAGAACTTGGGAAAATGTGGATTCAGGCAGGCAGTACTGCCCCTTTTGATGGCAGCCAGCAGTCATATCAGTTTAAGTGGATTACAAATCCACACCCTTTGTAATTCTGAGCAGGTTAGCATAGATGGCTTTCTCTTTTGACACAGAGGGTGTAGTTCCCCAACCCAGCTCTGCTCTTAAAAGCTGGTTTAAGAAGTTCCCACCCTGGATTCCTCACTCCTCGCTGCTGGTTCCCAATTCTGTACTGCAGTTCCTTGTACCCTCTGTGGGCCGACAGACCTACAAGCCACACACAATGCAAACCGGTCACAGCAGCAATTCTCCCCACTGACTCAGTTTACAGCAAAGGCTTACCAACAGCTGCGGCGTGACTGATGGCAACTGCTTCAAGAGAGTTCAAGCCCAATATAACTGCTGCTGTCAGAAAGGCATTCTCCCCTTCCCCCCCTACCGTGTGCACACACTTGACCCCTTATAAGCCAGTTCAGCACACTGAACTGGGTGAAAACTAACTGGGAAAGGGGTGTAAGATCACAAGACTAGGAGTGAGACTACTACTTTCAGCTGCAAAAGTCACTTGAATAGCTCAGCTGTCTCATGAAACATCACTCAGAGAGAAAGGAGTTCTGGCAGAAGGGATGGCTAATTCTTAACCAACTCTTCTACAAGAAAAAATGTCCACAGAATTACATCCAGATTTTATTCACTTCTGATGCAAAAATGGTTTGGTCGCTCCACTAGCTTCTGCCTTAGGGTTTCCAAAGTAGCTGCCATGTTGAAATGAAGTTTTTCCAGCTTTAGTTAAGAGTTTATTCTTACTATTTTTTCACAAAGATCCTTAGTTTAACATTTCCTTAACTGGTAGCTCCTGACAATAGGCAATCTAAAATGAAAGCATTCCACCCCCAAAAAATGCCCCCATTCCTGAACTCCCTACCTCCAATTCTCAAATACCCTTCATCTCTAAGTCAAATATTCTTTATCATCTCCTTGAAACACACAAGTGACATAGGCATATTATAATCACCAGTTCTCCTATTATTCAATTCTCAAAGTGTTTCACTTGAAATAAATATTTACCATCTTGAAGTGGCTGATAAACTAGGTTTAAAACAAACCTCTGCTCTGTTGCAGTTGTTCTGCCTCCTTCAGAGAGCTGAATGGTCATCAAGGTGAGATCAAAGAGCATGGGGTTGGGGTAGATGGAAGAAAGTAAATTCTTCAATGGATTACAAAAATCTTCACTGAATTTCTTTTTTGGTCCAACTCATGCCCTCTTTAAGGAATGGGGATGAAATAATGGAGTAAATAGGACTTCTAAAATTTTGTTATCTATATGCAATTCAAAGTAGATTGTTAATACAACTGAAGTAACTGTTTTATCACCCTTGTATGAAATAAAAGGGAAAAAAGTAGAAATTACATCTTCACTGTGAGTGTCAGCTATTCCCCTAACAAAACAACTCCACTATTTGAAGGCACCTTTTGAGCAGAGGTAAGAATCTGGAGGAATAAGTGACAACTGAAAGACATGTCATATTCTGGCTCTGCTCTGCAACATGTCAGTGACACCTGCAACATGCCCCAGCTGACAGGGACACATCACACTGGACAGCAGCGCAGGGGTCTCCACTTCCTCCTGAAATCTCTTTGCGACACACGCTCACTTCTATTAACTTGAGTTGCTTGTACTAAATTGATCAGACTTCTTTTTTCTGGAATATATCAAGTAGTATCAGAGCGCATTCACTTTCTGTGCCAACAGTCATGTTCACATACTGCTCTTAAAACCAGGCAGAGTTAATCAGTTTAATTTGAAAGAAATTAATATACTCGGCACTTGCATAGAGGTATACTGTCTGAATATTCAGAGTGGCACAGTGGCAATTCAGTGCTAAAGCTAGTTTACTGATTAGCAGCTGATATTTCTTTCAAACTCTAAATGCCATGTATTTAATTAAACTGTCTGAAATACTGCTGTCTCAAATCCCACTAAAGCTACCTTCTCAACACTCAGGGTTTTACCTCAGCCTGTACTCAGCACCTATCTTCCCATTACTGCAGCCATATTTCAAAAGATAAGTACAGCTCTAAGACACAGCTTAAGCCAAATGGTGAGTGAGATCACAGCATCTGTATATAGAGAACACTGGACCTTGAGCCTGCATGTGCAGGCAACATGACAGAATAATTAAATGGGTCAGGGAAACATGCTGTATCCAATGAACCCAAGCAGACCTAATGTACTGCAAGTCAAGTCCTGCCCTTTGCAGCTTTCTGGAAAAGCATTTTGCAGACGCCCATGTTCTCTCTGCACTCTGCAGAGGCTCCTGCTCAGAACTTTGCCTTGAGACTGCAAGAGAACATAAATCCCTCTGTTTGAAATATTGACCTTTAAAGTGCTCCAAAATGGACATTTTGTTTTCAGTAGTGTCAAGGGAAAGAGTATTGGCAGCAAAAAGAAAACTTCTAGTAGGCAGTCACATTAGGGTAATGTAATCATGACTCATGCTCCTCACCCATTTCCTGACTAGGGCTGTGCATGATCAAAAGAAAACCAGCCACAGTAATGCTGCCGCTCGTTAATGTTAGCTAGCCTGAAAGGATTACAGACTACCAGAAAACAAACTCATTGCAGAGTATCCTATTTAAAGCCTGGCATAAACTGACACTGACAAACACAGTGGCGTAATACCATACTCCACCAAAATAACAACTTGCCTTTGTTGCGAGAAACAAGTTACAAGTTTTTATGATGAGTTCTCCTATCAGAACAAACCCTCTCACACACCTTCAAACACTGTATATCCTTAGGGTGCATAGGGAGGGAGGGGGATATCCAATTGCTAGTTAGTCTCTAAGGAAGTACAAGATACATGGCCCTTGTGAAGAACATCACAGCAAACTCAGACTGCTATAAAACAACTACCACCTCCCCAGAAAGGCTATAAAAGAACACACACACAGAAGCCAAAGCATGAGCTGGGCCTAAGTGGCTGTCACCTTATAAGAAAGGCACTGCAAGAGGCAATTTCTGTCTCAGTGTTCAATCCTGTTGGGCAGCCTGAGTGAAGTGTGTGCTTAATGATGGAAATTGGTGTTCATTTGTATAAAAAGAGTTCTTCAGTAGAAAACAAATTTCAGATCCTTGTTGAGACCTTGGAACAAATTAAATGTGTGACCAAAACCCACATTAATGAAAACCCCAAAATTAATCAGATATTTCAACAGAAACTAGGCTAGATTTAGGTAACACAGATGACAACACCCAACCCAGCTGCACCTCTCTGCAGCCCTCACAGGCCAAATAGGGATGAGTCGACTCTTCTCCCTCCCTCCTACCTCAGGAGCAAAGCCCTGCATTTGCAGGCCCCTTTCACTTCCCTTTACAAACACCAACTAGCTGCTAAACATGCTCCTTCACACCAGTGACCATGTTCCTTATGCTGCTTCTGACAAGGGAGATCAAAGGGAAGAGCGAGCCTGAAGTTGACCATTAAATATATAATCCATTGCCAAAACCATTGTCCACAGAATTGAAACCGATCAGCACTGGCACTCCACTCCCAGGATATTGAGGAGACCTATATCAGGTGTCTGACAGCCGAATTCCACCCAAATTAAACAATAATCTGGCTCTTCAGTAAAACCTCAGCTTGCCTCTTAGAAATCTCAAACATTTTGCCCCTCACATGATGCAGAGTACTGGGGGACAGGTAGGAAAAACAGTTGCACAAGGCAAAAGTTATGTTTAGGTCTGGCTAAACCACCACCAGCTAAATATACTAAGCCTATACTTTATCTAGGTTGCACTAATTACTTCAGAGTTGAGAGAAGGTCATTCTGAAACAGAGCATACATACATCACGGCCTTACTTTGCATTGTGACGCTTGCTGCTAGACTGTTACAAGTTTGCTCAGTCATTGCATGTCTTATTTATACAACTCTAACAGCACAGAAATGAGGTGCAGCAACTCCTTTGGGCATGGATGAACTTCTCTCTTGACCAAGAATGAGCTGTTACCACATGCTGCAAGTCATTCATGTACCAATTCATACAGCTGGTATGGAAGGCAGTGGGGTGTAGGTACACAAATAAAAGAACACAATTCAGGGACTTACTTTCCTGTGTAAAGGGCAAATTTATTTACTTAATCCTTTAATAAGTAGGTAAGATGAACTTCTGCCTTTACGGAAGGCTATTTAAAGTGAATTTCTAATGGCTCTTGTAAGCTCCAGGGAGTCAGAATTCAAGTCATGGGAGGAATGATATGTTGCCTAGTGTGGTTTACCATCCTTTGGAAATTTAAGAAAAGGTGACACATTGTAGAGCCCAGGACAGACACCTGCAGTGCTGACAAAAACCTCTGCTCAAACACTAGGGGAAAAAAACCCAAAACCAAAAAACAAACAAACAAAAAAATGAAACACAACAGCTACAACAAAAAACCCAACTCAGAAAATAAAACCAGTGTAAAGATGGTCAGGATCCAAGCCACAGAAGTAAGTGGCTGGGTATTCCTGATCTCCTTAGGGTAGGCAAGGGGAGCAGAAACCAAGGTCAATTCCTTTGTCCTGAGTGCAAATCAAAATCATACCCAGAAAAAGAATCCCCCATATAATACTGTAAAAATGCATCAGGATTGCAGTAATTTAAGGCACAGTGTGGCACTCTCTTCTCTTGTAAAAGTCCACACTGTTTCTTTTAACAGAGATAGCCTGTGTAGGAACCTGGGGAAGCAACACACTTCAGCTCCCTGAATTACAGGAGAGCACACGACCAACAGAGACAGTACACACAAGAAATTTAAGGAGGAACTTGCATCCAAGGAGGGCATCAACATCTCAGTGTTGCTGCTTCAGTACTGGACAAGAAGAAATTAATGGATAATGTAGGGCCTGTTCCACAGACTATCTGGCTATAGCTCACATGGGAAGGAATAGAAATATCATAACCAAAACACTTTGAAACACAGTCGCAGCATGTACAATAACATCTAGAAGGAAGATATTACCAAACTGGCATTCCTTCTTTTCCTCTGTACATGGGTGCTACCTGGATTCACCAGAGGTATGCTCCTTCTGGCTGCAGAAGCAGCGGGGCAGCGTACTTGGGCTTTAAGGAAGAAGCCCAAGAAAATCCTTACTAGAGAAAAATCATTAAATTGTTCACCAACAGCTACAAAGATCCATATTAGAAATAGTTCATCAACACCCCTATTGCTATAGTCCTATGCTTCTTAAGTTAAACCACATCCTTGGGGAAAATGGGATTTTGTTGTTGTTGTCTTATTTAAGTTCTCTCAGAACACTAAATACGGGTTATCCTACAATAATTCAAATTAAATATATCTATTTTCTTAAACAAAAATCCTGCCACAAACACTGCTGTTAAACTCTTGCCATTCCCGAAAAGACCATAATCCATTCACTTTAGAGAACAAAAGTGGGAAGGCAGAGACAATTTAGCATGGGAAGAGAAGAAAGGCCCAAAGAACAATGAAAAGAAAAAAAATCTGCACCTAATCAGTAAATCAAAACTCTCCAAATACAACACATCAGCAGCTTGCAGTAGAACAGTTAACTTCATTTAACAGTCACCTGGATCCGAGGTTAGTGGCTGCCAATTAAGAAAATCCACACCTCCCAAAGTAAGCATTTCAGACAGTCTGAAACAAGGCAGGTAGTTTCACCCAGGGTGCCAACACAGGCTGAAAAAGCATTACCTCTTAAAGCAAAACCTCAATTTTAAAAACAGAAATATTCTGAATACCTGAAAAATCCAGAGAGTCTTTTACTGTGCCTTGCACATTAATGTACCCAGTGACTTACTACCCAACAAGATGAACCGAGTGCTGGTTTAGAACTTGATTAAGCCTAATAAATAATGAAACTCACTTCATGTCTTGCTATTCACCTTTCTTATGTGGGAGAAGATACAGAAAATTTTCTTATGTGTTTTTCCAGGCACTGAAATATTCTTCTTGGGCTTTCCATTGAAAGGCTGTCATTTACCAGGCACCTGGAAATAGCCATTTGCTCCTTGGTCAAACTTCGCATTCATGCCCTCAGCAGAGTGTAACAAAGAGTTTACCAATATAATAAACAACTTGGTACACATACCGCATTTGGAAAGCAACAACCCCCCACCCTAGGAAGTACAATGAACTCCTATTTATGTTCTTTTTGCTAGAATATTCCAATATTAAATGCAAGAACCAAGAATGAAACAAAATTAACATGTTGAAACACTGTAGCAGTTGACAGCTACTAATGACACTCTCCTGATAGCTTAAAAAACAACCAAGATTACCTTTTTGAGTCACTTGGTCCACATCTTTTCTCCTCTCTATCCCCCTCCCTCATTAAATCAGTGTAATTATTAGAGGCTATAACTACTGCAAATCAGATCAGAATCAGGACTCTTGCTTTACTAAATAGATGACAAGATAACAAAACCAATACATCTGCAATAGAAGGATAGGTCTGTACAACACCCAATACACACAGCTCCTCTTCTGCCCAGCATCTACTCAAAACCAAAAGAATATTATTTTTCCTGTCATGGGATCTCAGAGTAGATCAAGTATGACTTCTTATACACCAGCTTAATATGCCTGGTTTCACAAAAGTTTCTTCCTGTTTGTACGCCGTAAAAGGTAATGTCACTCCCAAGTCAGACTGATGTTACAAGATGTTGTAAACAGAAGTTGCGGCATTTTTTGCCATGGGTGTTAGGACTCATGGGCTTTCTGCTCAGCAGAAGGACTTTCAACCTGCATTGCCAGCAGATGCTTTTCAACTCTTTGCCTTCAATTCATCCATTTCAGTTGGGGAATTACACTAAGATGACCTGCACTGGAGGACTGGGGATAGGGGGAGAGGAAAATTAACTGGTAGATAATAGAAATCAGAGGAAGAGCGTGATCTTGATTAGCTGATATCTGAACATCAGCAAGCCACTTGAGTTTTAACAGTAGCCAAAGTCATGCATTCAAGATTAAAATTCAAGACTATATCCTATAGGCCACACTTTCAGGATGGAAGATTGCACTCAGAAACAGTAATGAGAGTTTTGCATGTCAGAAGAGATAATCAGCTGAACGTGACCCTCTTGTGCTGTAGTCACAAGGAGCTACTGCAATTCCCTGCTGCATAAGACGGCACTGACAAGGGAATGGGAAGGTCCAGTAATTCTGTATTTGGCCATCACCATGTCCAGTCCCAGTAGCCGCAATTACAGGAGGATACCACTAAACAAAAGAGGGTTTCAGAAGAGCCACAAGACTGCTACTATCACTTATGTTTGCTAGACCGAAGCTAGACAAAGCAAGATAAGAAAGAAAATGTACCTTTTTGTAACAGCAAGAACAATTTACCAAAGCTTGTGGTGGATTGTCTATTATTTGGATTATTTTTTTTTTTTAATTTCTAAAAACTGCCCATTGTCCAATTCAAACAATTCAGGCAGAGCCAGGAGTCATACTGACACAGAGCTGGATAACGATACAGGAAAGGCCTACAGCTTGTCATAGACAGGTTCCCAATGGTCTGTTCTGGCTTTTATCATTCAGGGTATGAACA
Source organism: Gavia stellata (assembly GCF_030936135.1). Lineage (NCBI taxonomy): Eukaryota > Metazoa > Chordata > Aves > Gaviiformes > Gaviidae > Gavia > Gavia stellata. The sequence goes on from NC_082595.1 coordinate 21,689,749, forward strand.
GTATTTTTCCCTAAATATGTGACATTTCTCTTAAGAATTAAATATTTTGTAAAGCATTTTTATCTAGGGAAAGCCATACTAAATTTAGAGTCTTTTTGTCCATGGATTATGTTTTCTTGGCCATCAAGATGATTATGAAGGTTGAAAGGGCAAATCTCCTGGAAGTTATCAAAATAGAGCTCTCATCCAAACTGTTGTGTTTGGAAAGTTCTTGTCTTTCAGCACAAAATCGGGGGGGGGGGGGAAAAATGGATATCTATGTTTGACACTACTTCAAATCCTGCATGGAGAACTGAATAAATTCTTTCCTGTCAAATTGCCACGAACAGTTTGAGATCTTCAAGCTTTAAAAGCTGTTTCTCCTCTGACACTGTGCAAGCAGAGGGGCACACATTTCACAGCAACTTAACCTATTCAAAGTGAACAAGGAAAACTAAGATTTTAAACTACAACTTTCCAACAAGGGAATCTCAAATCCATGACCGAGCAGAATCCGGTGTCCAACTTCAAATACTCAGTTTTGAAGAAAAAGTAAATGAAAGAATGAGATGTGGCTTCATTCACTTTTATTCAAGAGAAAATGAGGTAGTTCTTGAATTTTGACAATGCTCTGTAACTAGGGAGTAACTTATTTACAAGCCATATCTCCTATATATTGTTACTGCTGTAAAACTTGACTTTGGGCCCACATTTGTACTTTCAGGATATTAACCCAAGAACTATGAACTTTGAAATTCAGAAAGCCCAGTAACTACCTCACCAGATGGACTGAAAGAACACACTGAATCAGAGCACCTGAAAAATTATCTGGTACCATTTTAGACAAGAATCTTTAATGTACACACACACACACACAGAGCTTCTCCTATTTCCTCAGATACCACACTGTTTTATTACAGAGAGAACACACACAATTTCTTAGATGATGCCTTTTTAACATGTCCACCTACCCTTCAGATGTCTTGGAAGTTTCCATTTTAAAGCTCATTTTCAGAGTTGTTTATAAATACCAGACTTTGCCATTCAAGCCAACATTTTCTATCCTTCATCTGCAGCAATCTGTAGATGTTTATCAGGAGGATTACAAAGAGGTGGGAGAATTTTAACAGAAGTTGTTAAACTATTTCTCTAATGAGACAAAACAAAATTATGCATTTCTACTCCCCTGCTCCACCATAATGCCCTTTACTCCTATGCATACACCACCCATCAAAATCCACAGTCTTGCTAGAAAGTTCTGTCACTTCAGTACTTTTAAAGCTAGTTCTGACATTCAAATTTGTATCTGGGAATGTGTCTTTCCCTGGCACTGTGAATTACCTGGATGGCCAGTTTGAGGTGTTTTAATAGTATAGTTTTAGCAAGATTCAGTAGCTTAGTGTCTGCCAGCTAAAGTCTTCCAAAATCCCCTCTCTATTAAAAATACTGTCTCTCCTGTTTACAGTGCTCTATCCCCACAAACAACTCAGCAGGAAGGAATAATCATCAGCCAAAATTCAGAGGAAGGACAGGACCTCTGCATAAGAACTAGGGATGTGGAACCAGGAGATGGTGGACAGTGGAAGTGGGGAAGGGATTGACCCTTATGCACAGATGCAAGGAAGGCAGACATGTAAGCAGGCTTGATGCAGGAAAATTAGCTGGAATTTAGCAATATGAGTTAATTTCACATTTAGATTGCTCAATTGGGCATTGAAACCTGCTTCTTTCCTTACAGATTTTTCAGTTTTATGCAGATATCTTTGTATTTTCAGAGATAACTTGAATAAAGATTTACATTTCAATGGATATACTGTTCTTACCAAAGACAGTGTCAAAAAGCTCCCAACTTCTCTGTTGTTGCTTCATTAGATGCTACTCCTGTCTCTTCCTCCTATATGGTTATCAAAGCATATCCCAGCAATCCAGCTGTTATACCAAGCCACAAAATACCTCATTGACAATGCACATTGCTCTGCCAAAGTAAAGGCACCATTGTAGTCTCAAGGTAAAATAACTACTACAACTAAAAGTAAAGTAAATTCTCAGAAAAAAATCTGAAAGCTGTCTGCAGCATAAACTACTTGATTGTTCATCGCTTTTGTTTGGAGAGGTGGGTTTTATTTTTGTCCTCACAAATTCCTTTAGGAACTCCTACAGATTCCTAACCCACTTGGGCTCTTATTATTGTAACTTTTCTTCTTTGGGACTAGAAATATGTATTTTTAAGAGAGCTGTACAGCCCACTCTGCCATAAAATGAACAACTTTGTTGTCTTTGCTGTTGACCTTAGTGGATGTTATCTAAAAGATTCTGGAGTCTGAGATGGGTATTCATCATGCCTGAGGGTGCATATAGACAAAACCAGAAGAAATATAGTCTCCCTATCCGCTAAAAAAAAAAAAAAAACATACCATGTAAGTGGGGAAGGGACATACAGGAACAGAGCAACTGCCTTGCAAATTAGCGGTCTGCTCAGTCCACTATCTTGTTCCTAACAACAGATTTCTATTCAGTCTGCATGACTTTTCTTACCATTAATTACTTTGCATAGCATTAATAAGAAACAAGTTAGAGCAGATATGATAACATTAAGAAGCCAATCTTTTCATTTAAGGTTTTCTTCAAACTGACTAGATTCTACCGTTTACTTCTAGGCAAGATGACCAAACTGAGCAATATATTACTATAAATTTGTATTATTGTAGCATCAGGACCCCTAATCACAAGCCAGGTATCTAGTATATCAAGAATTATGCAGACATAAAATGACAACAACAAAGTCTCACAAAAGACAGTTCTTCAGTTGTTGCATCTTTTGGGGCAGCGAATAGTGTTAGCTTTGTAACAGAAGCAAAACTGTTGTGAGCATCAGCTCCCTCCTATTTAATCTTTCCACTCCAAGGGTTTGGACTGAAGTAAAATACAATTCCGTATGCCATATATGCAGCCTATGTGTGAACACACTGCTCCATTCTTCACCTCCACATTCCCATCTGTTTTTTTAACATCCAAGCAGAAAAGACCCCCAGATACACTACCTCTTACCCTCTTGTGAACTGTGGTTATTCTTGCAAGGTCATCCGCTAGAGAGCCATGAGCAAGCAAAGAACCGACTTAAACTTGATGAAGAGCAGTTATCTTTTGTATCTGGAGCAGGAACATGTGAGCTGCATCTGACATGCAGGACAATCAATAGCACAATTCTTGTCCCTCTTTCACTCACCATGTATCTCTCCTACTGTTAAAGTCTTCCTTAAATTGGGCTAACCCCTAACATAATTTGTAGGAGCCACGCATCTTTAAAAGAAGGAAACACCAAAGACTACACAGCCACATACCGTCCTCCAAATGCATATAGACGAGTTCTGCAAAAGCTAAAGAAAAGTGCCTTTGCAAGGACCACAGTGCTGGTAAGAAATGGTATGGCTGGCCTTTACATCAAACTACTTCCTTCACCCTCACTATGGCACATGCAGCTTTTAGTGTCAGAGATGCTTTTGTTTTCAATCTTTGTGGTTACAGAAACATGTACTCTCAAAGACCCAATGAGTCACTTTAACGCATCAAATGACAGAGAGCTTGTCAAATTAAAACTGATTAAGCTATCATTTGAAATCTGAACATTTGAGAAGATCGGCCTAAGCATTCTCTGGGGATAAATTTTAACAAAACTGAAACTATGCTGTAGTTCCCAAAAGACAGTTTACAGAGAATCACAGAAGCACTAGGGTTGGGAAAGACCTGTAAGATCATCAAGCCCAACCATCAACCCAACACCACCATGCCCATTAAACCATGTCCCGCAATGCCACGTCCACACGTTCCTTGAACACCTCCAGTGACGGTGACTCCACCACCTCCCTGGGCAGCCTGTTCCAATGCTTCACCGCTCTCTCTGTAAAGAAATTTTTCTAATATCTAATATCTAAACCTGCCCTGGTGCAACTTGAGGCCATTTCCTCTTGTCCTGTCACTTGGGAGAAGAGGCCAACACCCACCTCTCTGCAACCCCCTTTCAGGTAATTGTAGAGAGCGATAAGGTCTCCCCTCAGCCTCCTCCTCTCCAGACTGAACAACCCCAGCTCCCTCAGCCGCTCCTCATAAGACTTGTGCTCCAGACCCCTCACCAGCTTTGTCGCCCTTCTCTGGACACACTCCAGCACCTCAATGTCCTTCTTGTAGTGAGGGGCCCAAAACTGAACACAGGATTCGAGGTGAGGCCTCACCAGTGCCAAGCACAGGGGCACAATCGCCTTCCTACTCCTGCAGGCCACACTATTTCTGATACAGGCCAGGATGCCGTTGGCCTTCTTGGCCACCTGGGCACACTGCTGGCTCATCTTCATCTGGCTGTCAATCAACACCCCCAGGTCCTTTTCCACCAGGCAGCTTTCCAGCCACTCTTCCCCCAGCCTGTAGCATTGCATGGGGTTGTTGTGACCCAAGTGCAGGACCCGGCTCTTGACCTTGTTGAACCTCATATAATTGGCCTCGGCCCATCGATCCAGCCTGTCCCGATCCCTCTGCAGAGCCTTCCTACCCTCGAGCAGATCAACACTCCTGCCCAACTTGGTGTTGTCTGCAAACTTACTGAGGGTGCACTTGGTCTCCTCATCCAGATCATCGATAAAGATATTAAACAAGACCGGCCCCAAAACTGAGCCCTGGGATACTCCGCTTGTGACCGGCTGCCAACTGGATTTGACTCCATTCACCACAACTCTCTGGGCTCAGCCGTCCAGCCAGTTTTTTACCCAGTGAAGAGTGCACCTGTCTAAGCCACGAGTCGCCAGCTTCTCCAGGAGAATACTGTGGGAGACAGTGTCAAAGGCTTTACTAAAGTCCAGGTAGACAACATCCACAGATGTTGTTGTTTATCAAATAATCCAAAAATAAAGACCAAAAAATAATACTGATGACCATTCCCCAACTGAGTTCATCATTAAAAGCAGTGGCAAGAGTGCCAAAACAAGATGCTGTTCCTTAATGGTGGTCTGTCACACTGAATATTTATGGTCTCACACAGAATATTTATGTTGTGCATCTTGAGCACAGAAAAGGGGAGAGAAAAAAGCAAGCCAAAACTTTTACCCTAAGCTCCATCGCATCTTGGACTAATCTTTGCATGAACTTCAGACCTAATTTACCCAATCTCGTGAATAAAGAGAATTAAAGTAAAACTAAATCAAAGTATACACTGAAGCATATTAACTGAGGCAAAAAGGTAAAAAAGGTAAAGTTAGAGGTTTCTAGAAAGTAGTTAGACCTTCATGAAAAAGATATATGTAAAACACAGATGATTTAGGCTTTACTTCACTAGAACCGGAGATACACATAGAAAGAAGAAAGAACAGAACTTGTCTCTGATCACAGTATCTTGATGAGTACAATTTAAAAAGTTAGATTTAGTAAGCATTAGAATCAAGAGGAACATTCAAAAATTGTTCTGGTATCACAAGGATTTATTTTTTTTTTTAAGGTTCTAAATTACTGAAGCATTGATTTTTGTAAAATTTAAAAACTTTCTTAATGAGAAGAATCCATTAGCGCTGTCATACACTTCATGGCAATATGAAGGAAATGAGGGAAAAAATAAACAAAAAAGCAAGAATGGAAATGTGGGGAAAAAAATCTCCAGCAACACTGGTATGACATTCCTGTATATCACCTGGTATGAGTGCACCACTCAAGCAGTAGAAAAAATAACCAAAAAAAAACCTGGCTACTACACAGGAGCTGACCCCGTCGTATGGCTTGAGAAACCCACCTTCTTAAAAGTCAATAAGGAGCTTTACTAGAACAGGAGAAACAGGCAAACTGTTTATCAAAGCAAGAAGATCCATCAGCCTATTCTTCACTAAAGACTTAAGCCTCAAGTCTTGTCTACCATCTCCTTCCTGACTCTTTGCTTCCTGCTGAAGATCTGAAACAATATTGCTCACACCCTTACAGGTATCAGGGCTTCTCCTTGTGAAAATCATGACAGAGAACTCTGCTGGCTAGAAAGCTAGTTTCACAACCTCTTTGGAGAAATGCTTCATAGATGCTGACTGTGGTGGCAGCAAAGCACCTTTGATCTTCCTTGCAGAGTATCACTGAGAATTCTGAACCCCATAATTAGAAATATCATTTGTGGAACACTAGGGTTGCAAAGTCAAAGAATTCAAAGTTAGGAAATCCCAAGATTATATTACTTGTGCAACCATTATTTGGTTCCTTCCCCATCTGCATTACAATGTTGCCCAGCACCACCCAAAAGGACTATGACAGAGCAAGACCTTCAGCTTTAGCCCAGAATTTCAAACAGATCCTCTCTTTTTGTTACATCTCACCTCATTCACCCCACATACTGTTTGAGGCAAGAGGGCTATGAGAAATAACGTGACCATAATGCACTTATATATGTATCACCATTTTCAACAGGCATTTTCCAGCTTATGGATACTTGCTTTTGCCAGCAACAGGCTTTAGGTTTTTGAAAACATTTGGAATGAAGACTCAACACCTGTTTCCTTTGTTGAAGGCACAATACAAATTTTCAGATACACATAAAATTTCTACAGCAAAACAGTGAGAGCCAGACTTGAAATGTCTGGTATTTCAAAGGGACAGAATAATAATAAAAAAAAAAAAAATAAAAAAACCCAACACACCAAGCCCTACATTTTAGACCTTCCCAGCAAAGACATGAAGTATTTATTTTCAGAAAGTTCTCTACAGATGACTTTTAAAAAAATTACTTGCCATTCAAATGCATGTAAACAACTTTGCAGAGACCTGACTAAGCAAGTTGTACCTAGTTTCAGTGACCACAGCTTGTCATCAGCGCTTGTATCTCTACAGAAGGTCAGCTGCTGTTTACACGTAACAACAGAAAAGTTCACTTAGCTTATTCAGAATAAGCCCCAGCACAATAACTCACTATATCAGTCCATTTAATTTCTTATCTAACTTGTTCCTTGTTGACCTTTATGATAGAAATCAAAGCAGTGTATCAGACTTGGTGAGCTTTCTTCCATTATTCAGTGTAAGTAAACAACATTAACCCAACATTTACATAGTTAAGTTGTATGTTGCTGTCCCACACATAGTGGGGGTTGAAACCCTTAATGTGGCTCCCTGGCATTCATGAGATACTAGTCATCAAGTTTTAAGAGTATTGTGCAACTTGCATAATTTCAAAGATAAGTATAACAGTATTTCAAATTACTTTTGCTAAACATACATTTCAGTAAAATTGTCTCTCATAGAAAGCTACTATGGTCATGAAGATACGATTTAGTTTGAGTATTCAACTATGGCTTTCACATTTTCAGAGTTCTAGGTATTAAAATGTGCTACTCGAATGTAGGCTCAGCCTGTAAACGGCTTATCTCCCCCTTAAAAAAAAAACAAAACACAAAACCACAACACAAACAAAAAGGAGTAAAGCACATTCAACAGTTCACTAGCCTCTCAAAAGAAAAATCTCACAGTTGCTTACAAAAATTATTAACTAACTGTGCTCTTGTGGTCTTAACTAGTAGCAGAACCCTAAGACAAACACTTGTTTCTACACCTGACTATTCCATAAATGTCAATGAAACCCAAGTACAAGTATAAATATATCTTGTCACCCTGGCCAGCTCTATCCATTTGTAATCATCTCATTTTATCTTGACAGTGTGTTTGCTGAAGCTTTATTGCGTCTCGATTTAACCCATAAACTATGAGGAAGCCAGTCTTCTTGGTAGCCAGTTCCAGCTGCTCTTGTTACACTTGTCTCCCCTGCAGTCACCATGCTGGATCAATATCTTTGCTCAATAACATTATGAATGTAAATACAGAACATTGTAAAATGTTGTAAGCAATGCTTATTTTCATGAATGTCATCCAGAAATCTTTCTTATTTAACATGGGACTGCAAATAGATCTCTTCTTCAGTATGAACTTTACCTGAGCTTATACTCAGTAGTTACAGCTCATTCTGCCATCCTGCTTCACAGAGAAACATCCCCTGCATAGGTGGTGCTTCAAATCCACTCTCACTGCTCTACCCAGACACATCCATCAGCAACAGCTAGCTGCTTTCACTGGCTAGTAACTAGTCTGCTTTGCACTGAAAAGAAATAATTTAAAAACAGTCCCCCATCCAACACCTGAATACAATTCTCCCCACATCCCCATTTAAGTTCAGACTCGAGTTTATTTGGGAAATTCACCTTGGTATCACACAAAAACCAAACCAACCAACCACAAGATATACCTTCAGCCAACTGTCACCCCTGTAAGCACCATACCCGTGGGGATACCATGTCTCTGCACCTATTAGGCACAGACCACCCAATTAGTTCAGTTTTACCACTCGGGGACGGAGAGGCAGCCAATTCTCCCTAAGATGGTTCAGATCTTGAGAAAATATATTTACTCTGACTTGATCATGATGGGGGGGGGGGGCGGTGCAGGGGGAAGAGAAGTAAAGAAGTGATGCTTGTTGTTTGGGGTTTGTTTTGGTTTGGGGTTTTTGGTGTTTTTTTTTTTTTTTCAAAAAGCAACATTTGCATGCAGGAGGGTAAAAGCCTGTGGTGCTTTACATCATTATGAAAAGCCAAAATGGGCACCAGGTGACCTGATCCACAGCAATTCTGTCAACGAGGGTGAGGAACAAGAGGAAGAACTGGTCAGAGAGCATCGCTAAGCCCCTGGGACACAGCCTCACTGGCAAGAAGCAAAGGAGATGGCAAATTCTGCATGGCAGAGGGAAATACCTTTTTAAATGCCAGTTTCCTCTCCTACCCCAAATTATTTCTCAAGACTTGGGCAGAGGACCAGAATTTCTTCTATAAGAAGTCATCTAGCTTAGAAGACTATAAACTAAAGCAGCATACCTAATTATGAAAAGCTGAGAGCAAAACATGTTTTGCCATGAAGCATGGCTTTCTTCGGTTACAGTAAAGCTGATATAAGTGGTTTGGAACAGTTTTAGACGCCTCTTTGAAGTCAATGTGACATTTAGCCACAGCAGTCAAATAGGGATGATGCAGAGCGACACTGCCTCAGGGAAAGAGTGGCTCTGGGCTGCCTCTTAGGTGATATCTATCTCTTTCCTTTCCAAAATTCACTCAGGCCACCTCCTGGTGATTCTGTCTGGCTTTACTGATCACAGAAGAGAGGCAGAACCGCAGAGGTAGCTTCTGCAGCCTGGTTTTCACTTCTGTGGATGCACAAGGTGCTCCAGAGAGAAGAGTAACTGTGATTATCTTTAATCTAAGGAGGAGATAGGCCCCACTGTTTCCTTCCCAGACACCGTTGCCTTATGCTGAGGCCAGGAAAAATCATTCCCTTCAGTACTATCCTACCAACCAAAGAACCTGCTCAGTTCCTCTCCTCTGCATGGTGTAATAAAAACCAAATGTTCAAAGCAAGGAGTGCCCTGAACATAGGAGTTTTCTCTTACTTTTCTGAATGCTTCTGCTGAAAGACTACTTTTAACATGCCATAGAGCTAAAGTAAATCTTAACGCTAACACTAAAAAAGGCTGGACCCTTTCAGTACAAGACACTTTAAAAATAAACCCTTGCAACAGTAATCACCTGCTGATACATGCTTTTATGTTTAGCCAGCTGCTAAGATGCCACATCTGTCACTTCTTGCTTCCACAAACGTGCTTTCCTTTTCTGTAGGGAAAGAGAAAATTCAGCTCCTGGAATTGTGCTGAGTATCGTGATGCCTTTTTTGGTATCTCTGTCATTCCTCTAAACATCTGAACCACAGCACATGGATTATAAGATTTCTGGTACCGTGCCTCTTAAGAATTGTTCAGCTTTAGATTTTCATACCTTAAAGCCTCGGATTTTTTTCCCCTATACTTTGCTGAACAATGTTACATATTTATAACTTATATGTACCTGAAAATAATGGTCTACGCATGAGTAATTTCACTCCTGGGAGCTCTCCTTGCCTCCCTCTGCCAAATATTTTTCAAAGGAAAGTAAGAGATCAGGTTCATATTTGTTACATTAAACATTTCATAATAAGCCCTCTTCCTATTTTTAAAACATAACAACAATCTACAGTGACGCAAGTCCTAAATTAATTACTTCCTCTATTTTGGTCTCTTTTTAATTTCAGCTGAAAATAAATCAAGTCCCTCTTATTAATCTCCCGCCCGCATTTCTTCATCAGCAACCCAGTACAAATTCTTATTTGACTTCCCGACTTGAACTCTCTGTTCGACAGCCAGCATCCCACCGGGCCATTGCCTGTCTCCAAGCCCTGTGTTTGCCCCAGGGGCCGCCCAGCCCCAGCTGTGCAGCCCCAGCCCCAGCTGTGCAGCCCCAGCCCCAGCTGTGCAGCCCCAGCCCCAGCTGTGCAGCCAGCGCCGGCACCTTCAAGCGCACGGTTATTTTTAAACCCACGCAGAAAGGCGCAGCAAAAGGGGACATCCCGCACAAAAAATGCCCGTGCTGTTTCTAGCCCATGTAGGCATGCCTTCTGCCTCCAAGACAGGGCATAAGATAGGGTACGTCAAAATACGCAGGGAAGAAAATTTAAAGCGATTATAAGGGGCGAATTTCAGCTCGGAATTTCAATGATGTAGAAACACCCCGAGACGGTGTTAGCAATGCAATTGCTCCGGCATAAATCCCCCAGGCGGCCAAACACGAGGTTTAATGGATATTCTGCCTCCCCTCCTTCCCAGCCTCCCTCCCAGCCCCCCGAGCGGGCGCGGTGCGGCACCGCCACCGCTCCGCAGGGAAGAGGCGTCGTGCCGGGCCCCTCGCCGCCCCCCGGCCCCCGCCGCGCAGCCCGGCAGTGGCGGCCCGCCCCGCTCCGCGCCCGGCTCCGCGCACACGCCGCCCCTGCTCCCCGACTTACGGCGCGGCCGGCTGCTCCCCCGCCGCTCCTCCCTCCCTCCCTCGCTACCTCCCTCCCGCCGGTGCGGGACTCGGGGCGAGCGCGGCACCTGTGACCGCCTGTCAGTGCGCGGGCGGGCGGCGGCGGCGCCCCGTGTCCTGGGGGCGCGGCGCGGGGCCGCGGGCGGCGAGCGGGAGCCGCGGGGAGGCGGCGCCGCCGGCGGGGCTGCGGGCGGGGAGGGCGGGCTGCAGGGAAATCCTGGCACCGCGGAGCGCCGCCTGGGAGGCGGGCAGGGGAGGCGAGTAGCAACCACGATAACAATAAAGGGGGGGTGTCCCCCCTTTTTTTTTTTAGCTCATTGCAGGGGTGGGGGCGTTGCGGGGAGCGCCGGGAGGCCACCCCCCACCCCGGCAGTGTGCCGCTGAAGCCCTCGGGCGGGCAGCCCGCCCCCACCTTCCCCCAAACACGGCCAGTTTGGAGAGGTGCTTAAAAGCTGATGATTTTTCGCCCTAACCCTCTTCCCCCTCACCTCCTCGACGCCCCGATCCCTCAAGGGTGAGGCTTTCAGCCCGCTCTCCGCAGCAGCGCCCGCCGCACTCATTCATTCTGCCTTTCCTCCATTATTTACGCGTTTTTAAGGAGCGCTCGGGCTTTCACGACTCCACGGTCTGCAATTTGCAGGTAAACGGCAAATACTGCGAGAGCTGGCGAGGCGCAGGGGCGTCTCCTCCCGCCCAGCGGCGGGGCCGGAGTGGGGCAGCGGCGCGGAGGTGCTGCGCGGGGCGCGGAGCATCCAGCATCGCCTCCGCCGGACCCGCTGGGGCCAAGAGCCCTTTAGTGACACATTTAAGGGCACCAGCCCATCCGTTTTATACAAGTGAAACTGCCTTGCCCACAACGTGAAAGGGCTGTTGGCAGTCCAGCAGATTACTGACTAGGAAGCCCATAAATACTGAGCTGATATTAAATTTTTTACAAGTTCCTTGGTTAATCCAGGTAGAGACCCCGGTATTGTTTCACTTCTCCCAGCGACATCCTCCCAAAGGTTTCTGTTGGCAGGTACCTGAACTCAACACTCTGACAGTTTTACCGAAGGGTCATTTTTCAAAATGTTACATTTGGCACTGTCTTACAAGCACTGCATGTGCATTTATTGAAATATTAAGTGTGGTAAATACCTTACCCAGGCTAAGGTATTTTTATAAATATTTGCATAATTTTCATTACGTATGGCATTTTAAAATAAGTGTAAACAGTGGATGCAGTGTATATAAATGTATACTTAGTTTAAAATGTATTTACATACCCACATCTGGGTGAGAGAATTTTCCCCTTTGCTCTCTTTGCATTGTTAGCATTGGAGCACTTGAATGCTAAAGCACTTTACCACAGGGCGATTGTATTTTCTTTTCTGTAAAAAGTGCCCAAATTCAGAGAACATTTTCATTTCAAGGTGTCGAGACTGTAATATTCAGCATGCCCGCAGACTGCTGTGCCCTTACACATACAGGGTGATGTCTCTGGGCAGGAAACATCAAGTCATACACAGCAGTTTATACCCCGATCCTGCTATCTGAAATAAAACTTACACAAAAAATACTGCCCTTTCACATGAAATTTCCCATTGCTGAAGTATTTTCAGTTCTCTGAAAATCCTTTTAGACATTTGATTTACATAACATAATTTTTTTAAAAAAAACAAGCCCTCCATATGTCCGTTGAATAGCTGAGGGTGAAGCTGCTCGCTCCGTTGGAGCAAGTGCTTCGGGCAAACAGTCCTTCCCCTGCCCAGTGCGCAGCCCCCCAGCCGGGAGCAGGCACCGACAGAGCAGGTGGTTGGAGGGAGCAGCCCCACCACTGCCCAAGGGAGCAGGATGGCTCTATGCCGCAGCCTCCGATGGTGCGGAAGGCATGGACAGAGACTGCACAGTTCCAGTAATTCTTAATTGCTATTGCAGAAGCCAAAGTAAATTTGAGAGCAGCCCAGGGGCTGCTCCCAGTTTATGCAAAAGGACAGTCAGAAAAAACAGCTATTATAAAGTTTGTGTAAGCAAAAGAAAAAAGAATTCTGTAATAAATCCTGACTGCTTTGGATGCATTTCCAACTTTGCAATTATTCAATTATTTATCCTGCGTGAATGCACTCCACGCTACCTTTAATCTACCAACTCTATTCTTGAGGTTACTTTCTCATTTAGGAACCTGATTTAAGTGGTTTAAAACTTTTTAGAAGGGACATTCAAGGGATAACATTGCTCATATTTCTTTTTAGTTCAGAAAGGAAATGTGTGTGGGCATGGTTGTGCGTGGCTCCATGTGCTGAAGCTGAAGAAAATCCACACAACCGTTTCTGAGGACAAAACACATAGACACACGGATTCATTTGCTATAATAACAGGCCAGCAGCATTTTACAGCAGCATACTCAAAAGCTTGTCCCAGTCAAGTCACACATCCCTCCCCTTTCTGAATACTTTCCCTGGTTCTTCTTTTTCAGAGCTGGGTTTCAAACCTCTGTGTGCCACTGTACTGTGCCACAGTTGGTTTAACTCAAGTTTCTCTCTTGTGTTCTTTCACATTGTGACCTCCTTCGCCTCTGACCTGTGGCACCTGTTCCAGCTTTTCCTCTTCAGTTTTCCCTTGTCTTTATCCCTTCCAAGATTCATGCTTGTTTTCACTGCGGTAAGGAGATGACCTGCTTCTCTTTAGCCCTAAAAGCCTGCTTGGCCCAAAGCTGCAGCCACACCATTTCTGCTGTTCTTGTATCATTGCTCTTACCTTTCCCAATCCCATGTTAGTCACCCCAAGGTTATCAAAGGCAGGCTGCATTCCCCAGTACGAGGAGCATGTTCTTTACCCTGCACTGTACCCAAGTGTAACGTCATAGGCCATAATGATACTGTTTTGTTCTCTTATGAAGAAGCAAAGGACATATTAATAGGGAAGTGTTCTGTGTACACTTAAATACAGTTAGTGTTTTGAGGCAATAACAGTTTAGAGCAAAGTTTTAGTTTCTCTGCAGAAAAAATGCCCATCTCTTGCCCAGCTTAGCGTGTTATGGGAGACCCTGGAAGACGGACGTGTAGGGTCCAAAGGCAGAACCAAGGTTCCTAGGAGATCCTCAATTCTGAATTTCTTCAAGTTCTTAGCAGTTAAAGTATCAGTGTTATTAATAACATGCAGATTTTGAATCGATCTCCAGGAAGGAATGATGGGATCCTCCGCTGTTTGGTCTCTTTCCACCACAGATTTATGCTGTCTCTCCTGTCATTTCAAACCTCTCTCATTAGGAACTAAGACTGGAGTTTAAAGCATGGTCTTAAGATTCCTTAATGGCAGGCATGCTTGAATACTTAAATACTTGAACACTTAAGTCCCCGTGATATCTAGAGAATGTAAGTATCTGTTTAAGTGCTTTGCTGAATCAGGACGACTTCTATTAGCCAAATTTTTTTTATTTACATATGCCAAACTCAAGTCTGTGGTGCTTTTGCATTTCTTTCAGTTGGAGCTAGATCATGAGTTTAGTGAGGATTGTTAAGCAGCCTGTTATGCTTTGAAATTGTCTGTTTAAAAGCTGTACTTTGACAAAGGTTTTATGATCCTTGAAGTACACATGATTAACATAAGCTCTGGAAGCTAAGAAGTTAAACTACTTAATATAAACACTCTTCATACTATCACCATAAACAAGAAAATGTAACTAAAACCTTTTTCAAAAACTGTCTAATACTATTTTCCAGTGCTCCTGAAGATTGCATTCTGAAATACTATTGCTAAATAGCGTTTAGCGATACCATATAGGAATAGTCTAAATATTTGTCTCTTTTTTAATAATACCGGTGGATTACCAATGCACGCATATCCAAACACACAACATTTCTCATGAGTTACTTTACAGAGTGACAGAACTGTAGGGCTGGAAGGGACTTTGAGGTCATCTCCTCCACGTTTTGCCCTGATGCAGGATCAAGCACACTTAACTTTTAAAACCTTCCAAAATCTCTGGACCTCACCGTTCTCTTTTCCAGGGGAGACACAGCCCCTTTAGAGTTCCCTGAAACAGGCTGCTATGTAGCGCATACAAACTCGCCTCCTCAGTCACCTTTCACAGTCCTTCTCCAGTTCCTATGGCACTGTGGGTAAGCTGGGCAATCACACACCTAGGTTATTGCTACAGGTATTCATTTATCCTCTCTTCCTAAAATCATCCACTGCTGGAAATTCCACAAAGTCCAAAGGTAGCTCCATAGTCCTATCCCTTCACTATCAGTATTTTTTCTATTTTCCCAACAGATACACAACTTGCATCTCTGCTGCAAATTAGTCCGCTTTCTTCTCTCACTGAGCCTGGAGAACAGTAGGACCTTCTTCTTTATAACAATCATATTTGGAGGCTGCTATTCTCCCCAGCCGTATAGTTTTTTCTCACCATTTGCGCTTACCAAGTTGAAACAATGATCAGGGCTACATAATACAGCTTCTTTTCATGGAAATTATTATGCAGCGTTGGAAAGAAAGAACATGATCTGAGCGAGGGAAAAATCTTCTGCAACTTGTTTGCCACAGATTATTTCTGTAACTGTCACTTTGGGAATTTCTATAAATAAAATCACTATCACTCTTCTGAGAAATGAGCATTTACTACCATTTTTTAAACAATGAAAAAATACAGATCTGTTTTTCATCTAAATTCTTTATATATTTGAAATCACTCAGAGAAGAAAGTCCAAAGAAATGTGGTTAGGTCTGATGAAAAGAAGCCTCCCAGTGGGATATTTAACAGAATACCTAGAAAACAGTGTTGAAAGACTTATAATATTTGGAACCCATTTTTTCGACTCTCATTCCATGACCTCTGAGCTCCAGAGGACCTTACTTGGCTTTAACTCATTATCCTCTGTGGTGATAACACTTCGGACCCAGGGGAGAAAAGAAGGACTAATTGACCCATGGTTTGAGCAAGGCTTTTGCCTGACCTTGTACATATTAATGATGGATGTTTGACTTTCAACTTTTTTTGGTATTCAAACACCGCACAAGATTTGGCTTTCCTAGTCTGTCTTTTCCTACTGCATTATGAAATGCCAAGTAGAAGCACGAGTGTGTGTGGGCACCAACCTTCCCCCCACCCCAGCCTTCCCAGGCTGCCCAGTACTGCCTGGAGGAGTGCATGGGGTGAAGTGGTGATTCAGCTGGTGAAAGGAGGTGGTAGTTCACATACTGCCCCAAAGGGCTTTTTGCTTCTTTTCTCATCGGCTCTCCCTGGGTCCCCTAAGCTCAGAGCACTTTTCTCTGCAGAGCTCCCCAGGGAGAAGAGGACAAAAAATTCCACAGCATTTGTTGGGAGGGGATGCAAACAAGCCTCTAGTGCCAGATGAATGCCACTGCCTATGATCACCAGCAGCTTCAAATACATCACTAATTAATTTTTAATAAAAGGACGTTAATGGCTATTTTAAGCTTAGAAGGGGAAAAGTAAACCAGAAGTCACTTGAAAGGTTATTGTGGTAGCTCATATAAATGTAATAAATGGATACGGCGTAGAATAAATATTACTTTCAGCAATAATTGCTCACTTTACAAAGAAAAAGAAGAGTGAAAGAACAATGAGAGCTCTGCAAAATGTTTTCTTGCTTAGTATGAAAATTTGCCCATCACTATCAGCATTTAGGGACTAATTCTGAAACTGCTGAGTACTCTTCCCTTCCATTAACTAATGTGGGAGTTGAGAGCACCTGGCATCTTGAGGAATCAGGCACTTTGGCGGTTTTAATTTAGTCTGACAGTAACGCTGAATAAAAATATTCTTGGGGATAGCCCACAATTATATAGCATGAGCTCATTTCTTCATTATAAAATGTGAGCTGAAACCATTCATAACTGACAGCCAATACTACAACAGGCAATTCCAGTTTTTCATTGCATGGGAAAAGCAGTAGCAAGCTTTAATGAGTTTCAAAAATAGTTGCCACATCAGAAAATTGTAATTGTGCTTGTTTTTCTAATGTGAATACCTGTTCAGCAGACATCGCTTAAACAATGGCATCCAAATAGACCAGGGCATGTAAAATAGCTACTTTTATTTGTCAGCTGCACACCCATTGTTTTCAGTCAGAGCCTGCAGAGCAGCTTCAGCTGTACATTCCTGGGAAGTGAATAATATCAGTTGAGATTACGCTACAGTACCACATCTATCACGAGCACATTATAAAGATTGAATATAACCTAATTAGGAAATGCTGAAGTCGGCTGGGTGTGGATGTGGGCTGGTAAAGAGTCATTTTACATGACCTTCACTTACTGAAAATGAGAGTTCACAGAGGATGAAGCAAAGGTAACAGTGCAGATTTCAGTCCCGAATCCAGATATCATATACGCATCTCACATTCCTCATGCCGTAGCTGCTAAGCTAAACAATTGCTCCCAAAGTTTCACTTCCATGAAACTCTTCTGTAAACACTTTGCAAATTCAGAAGGACAAACCAAATTTGGTCACATTCTTATTTTTGACACAGATGAGAATTAGAGCTCTATTCTGGCTTTTAGTGCTGGAAGGAAGAGGTTGCAGAGGGAGGCAGCCCGACTTTCTCCCAGGAAGCCGTTGTTCTGTGTGCCCTTGCAGAAGGTTGTGTTTCCCCAATATCGCCTACTACAGAGCCCCTTCTCCCCACCACACAAGCCCCGCTGGCTCGTGTTAAGCAAAGAGAGCTTAGCAAGCCAGTGCTCTCCTTTGGGTCTTTGCACACTCTTTCGGCTATGTATTAATCCAGCACCAAAGACAGCAAATTCCTGTAGACCACAGTATTCTACCTGGATGATGGGACAATTCCAGCTGCAATGTGGCTTCAGTTTTTCTTCATTTTTGGATTTGGATGGGGTGTATTTAGAGGATCAGAAGACCTTCTGGGTTTTTTTACAGATTCCTTAAGGACTCATCTTTACTGAACAAGTGAAGGGGCAAGCTCTTCCAAACGCTTCATGGGACCTGCCTCTTCCTGTAGGTCTGGCCCTTCTGCCATCCCTTCTGGTCTGCAAGAGAGGACTGTTTCCTTACTCTCTGCTTGCAGCCTTACCACAGCACCACTGATCAGCATTACGGGATTTCACAGCTATAAAAACCTGTATCAGCTGCCCCTATGTCTGCATGTTGTAGTTAGCCAGGCATGCTGCTGGCTAACAAGAAGTCACTGACAAAATGCCTTGAAACATGTCTCATGTCTTGCATTTACCTCCTGGTTCCAAAATGAAAGTTGCATTAATGCCAACAGCTGGAACAGATCAGTGCTCCAAGCTGGATTCGTGCCTTACCGCTGATTGGAATAGAGGTTGCAGGGAGAAAACTTCAGCATGCCAAGCTGAAAGTAGTTTACTATGTTTATGGGACAAAGTCTCATCTGTACAGGTACTCACAAAGGACAGACCAGTTTTCCCACATCACACCACAGAATGGTGCAATTGAGCGTGCAGTTAAAACCAGTAAATATAACCTCAGACATCATGGTATGTCCCATAACTGAATACACTACCAGAATAGACACACTTGAGCATAGCTCTGCTGTTCATATGCTTAGACCTGAGCTAAAGATCAACAATTACCTGTTTTCTTTGCTGTGAATATTTTTTGAGACCCTATTGCCACTGGAAGCAAAGGAATGATTCATCTTTTCTTGTGTTGGCCTTCGCATATTGTTTAAGTACTATGAAATTGATTCTCAGCTGATTTTAAGTTGAGAATAGCTATTAAGATCAATGGTATTATACTGTTGTGAAATGACATGCGGGCGTCACTTAAAGAAATATGCTTCACAGAGACGTGTCTTTACTATGTATTTACTACCGTGTGTACTTCTGCACCTCCTGATGTTACCACAGCTGCGCAGTCCCTGTCCTGTGCCCTGTAGATTGGGACCATGATTGCCTCTACCATAGACCCCATAAACACTGGAGACTTATCCCTTCTCACAAATGTGATTAGTTATGTCTGTCCTCTGCATCAATATCAACCAAATCTGCATTTAAAATGCAAAATTTATAAAATTACCTATTCCATAGCCCCACAAATATTCTCTAGTTTACAACTTACACAAGTCACAAACCAAGCTTGAAACCACCAAAACCCCCAAGACTGTAAAGGTCTTACTTTTTCCTGTTGCCCAGTGTGTCCCCAGAGCAGCGAGCTGCTACCTCACTTTTGAAGCACTGGTTTTGAACCTGTTGTCTGTGGGCCCCTGGTGCCCATTTCTGAGGGGTTTATGAAAGGTAGATAAGAAAAGCATGCTCATTGTCAGTAGGTTTACATCTGCACAGGAAAATTTTTAGGAGTCTGCAAAGAGAGAAAGATGGAAGTAGCTAACCTGGGACAGGCAGGTTCACACCTTTTTCTTACACATGGTAAAGATGTAGCTATTTATTTTAGACTGAAAAGTATTAGTGGGAACAAAATATAGGGAAAGCTTAAAATTGGTTAGCGTGATAAAATCTGAAATACATCTTCTAAAGATACCCCCATTTTGTAGGATACCTAGTGCATTTGCAGAAAAATGTCTGGAAACCTAGTAACAAATATAACTGTTATATATGTTTTATTTTTCATAATACTCACATCAATTATGGTAATGTTTTTACCAGTGCTCCTGTTACATAATTAGATGACCTGACATCTGGCTAAACAAACAACATACTGTATGTGATAAAACACTGATCAAATTGCATAGGACAATAATACGACAGTGCTGTAAAAATTCATTTGCTTGTGATAAATAGTTGGGGTTTTTTTCCCCAGACAAAAATACTTTCATCTGAAGAATATAACTGTCATTAACGCCTTCTCTCCCTTCCCTGCCATCTCACACGTACATAGATGTGTTGTCAACCTAGAAGATAATTTGGGAAGCAAATGGACTAATTTTTAAAATGCTTTAACAGCCTACAAACTGGCCATTAACTACAGGCAATAAGTGCCCTGCTAGTGTAATTAAAGCCTAGAATAAGAAAACTCCCACTTAATTCAGTAGGAATTTTGCCTGCACTAGCTTAATCCAGAACCAGGTGCTTATGGTTTTGGGGATTTTTGACACTCACTGAATATTTTAAATCCCATTCTGTTTTAGCGAAATTATTCTTTTTGAGTAACCTTTTAAGCAAACTGGTATGACTGGAACATGTATTTCAGAGAAAAAAGGTGTGTACCAAACCTTGATCAACAATCTTGCTGCTGAATGACATAATTTGTTTTTCTTAAGTAACCACAATACTTATAGGGGGTTTGTTTTGTTTTGTTTTGGTTTTTTTGTTTTTAAATGTTGTTTACTATAGGTGTATTACACTTACACTTATGTCTGTTAAAAACTGCTGGAGTGGAACAAATAGAGACAGTTAATAACATCTGCCAGTTTAACTAGAAACATACAAAGTGTTTTCATTACAAGATTTCCATTATTTGCAGTAGCCAATGCCCCTGGCTAGAAAAACCTCTAAGAACCGCTCTTTCTATCTGGTCTAAATTTTGAGGTTGCTACACGGAGGTATCTGTTAACCTAAACCAGATTATACATTTGAGTTGATACCATCTGACAATGGAATTAAAAAAAAAAAAAAAGCCCAAAAAGTTTTTTACAAGCCCTCCTGTATGTGCAGACAATATGGAATCTAACAAATCTTGCTGGGTCTGAGCTAGCACTGCACAGAGAGCAGAAAACCACACCACTTTCTGACCATTTGCTTTTTCAGCTGGTCTGAATACTTAGAAAATCCGTTGCATGCATCTTTATGTTTGACTTCTGGTTGTCTGCTCAAGGGTGTAAAAAGCAAACCTGAAAGAAATAGAAAAATGTAAAATTGGTTTCCGATATCTATTTTTCCTCCATTTTGATCTGATTTGTAAGAAGTGGGAGTGTCTTTTTTTCCCATCAACTCTGAGCTCCTTACAAATATTTCAGGAAGATTCATCAATCTGCAGTTTGATATCAGAGCCATATCAGCTTAAAGCTAGAGTATTAGTGCTCATCTTTGGATTTCTGGCCATATGCAGCTATCTTGCATTTCTGTGCTTGAAGAGATGACTTTTCTACTCAGTCTATTCCATTTTTAACTGGACTCCTAACTGACATGCAAATCTTAGTTGTATATTTTATACAGTACAGACACGTCTTTTGGAAAAAAACCTTGGCATCGCAGGAAAAGTCATGTGATGACTATTTCATGACATGTCCAACTATGAAAAACTGACTTAAAAAAATGCATCACTGAAAAAAATGCCAGAGCAGATTACAATAAATTCCCTAGTGGATTCCACCAAGAAAGGAAGGAGTCTTACTCAGCATTTACTCACAGTCGACCAGTTCCTGAAGTCCTGAACAAAGATTTACTCAGGCTCTGATTTGGTAGGATGCACACCTGGAGATGCAGAGGCACTCCTTCCTGAAGGGATGCCAGAGCTCTCAGCATTTCCAGTGGTTTGGAAAAGGGAGGAAGGTATCAGCTGGGAGGAGACAGAGGAAGGCATCCTATTTCTGCATCTCAGTATTTTCATATTTACCTTAGTTTGGCCTTGCTTGCCACTGTGTAGTGTTTATTTTAAAAGTGACTCAGAATTTATGGAGTCTTTCAGGAGGATGTCCCGCAATCCGTGATTCATGACATCCTGCAGAAATTGCATGCTGGTTAATAATACCCTCTCTATATGGAACTGCATTTCTGAGCTGTGAAACATCACAAATGCTGACAAATCCTTCTAACTTAATTCTGTCAAAAAACTATTTTGTGATGTACAGCCTTTCAGAGTATAGGTGTACCCCCCTAAAAAGCTTCCAGAGTGTTTGATGGCAGCTCACAGGCCCCACAGAGCCCATCCCTCCACACACACTGACCCGCAGGAAATAAGGGTGTCATTATTTAAAGAGCTTACACACATCGATGCTACATTATCTGAAAAAACTGTTGGATTTTTAAAATACAAACTTCCAAATTAAAGGTTTAGTCTATAACGCCAATCACCATGCCCAGTACTCCCTGCTGTGGAGCAGTCCCAGGGGTTTTGCCTGGGAGAGGTTATCTTACGGCCCACTTGAGTTCAAAGGGAAGTTTGCTGACTTCAGGTAGCTCTCTGCTTGGCAATATGCCTAATAAGATTTACAAGTTTGGAGCATGTTGACTAGCAAGTTATGTATATCTAATTTTAAATTATACTGTTATTTAAAATAAATAAACCCCCACGATACTAACAAATTAACATTATTAACACCTAGGGAAATTAATTTTGAAATATGCAGTCTCTTAAAAGTAAAAATGGAAATGAAATGTAGGAAGGAAAGTGCCATTAAAAGTAAGCTATCATAATGATGCAACATGCAAACAGATGGGCTTTATAGTTCATTATTAGTTCCCATGGAACTTGCTGGTACTGTGCGGCTGAGATTTGGCAAAATGTGCCCATAATAAAAAGTCCTGCCTGGACTTCAAACTGACTTACAAGGACATAGTGCCAATGACATTATTATGCATGCCTTACAGTTTGGGGGATTCCTTTTCTGCAAGGTAAGAAAGTTTTACTTTCCACAAAAGAAATTACCTGAAAGAAAAATATTGACCGTAGAGATAAATACTGTTCTGAATTGAATTACCTCACAACTAAATAAACTTTTCTGTGGGTGGGGACAGGACAGTCATCACTAGAGAAGGATCAAGAAACACTGAACTTCTACATTCCAGCACTTCTCATTTTGGAGTAGTATTGCCATTTGCTGTAAATAGCTGTAGCTTCAGCTGAGCAGTACAGGATATTGTAAACTGAAACACTTCCTCAAAAACACAATGCCTGCACAGGTGCAGTAAGCCAGCAGGATGATATAAAGAGTTATTCTGTGACGCTCATCCTCACAAATGTGTGTGTCTCTTAATCCCTGTGGCCATAAGAAACCCTTTAGCCACCTTTTCGCTTAGCATTGAAAACTCCAACATGGGAAGAATGTTTTCAAACAGGATGACAAGGCTACATCCTGCACGGATTTGAAAGGAATTGATTGCAATGAGCAGGCGATAGCCCACAATATCCTTCCTGCTCAGTTGGCCCTCCTATTGCTGCTGATCTCAATATGGGGAAGTCCCAAATAAATAGGAGCTTTAAGCTTCCCCCGTTGTGCCAAATTCCTATTTGGCACCCAACCCCCTATTATTTGCTATCCAATGGGGAGACAAATGGATCATCGATTAGCTCATGGTAGGATTGAATTGAGGAATGTGAGTACGTGAAATTGCAGCACCATTAGATCATCCTGGGCTGATAGCTGCTACAAACAAGCCTCTCCCTGTCATTTTCCAAGGATCTTTCCCGTTCTCTGTGAAACACAGGTATCCCTCGTCCCTGGTAGATGCAGCTGGCACATCCAGTCTGTGTCTAGGCTGAGGGCAGATGCCTGGTCTGGCATGCAATGAGGATCCCGGCCTCCTCATGGCTCCAGCAAGGTCTTGTCCTGAGCACATGGAAGCTCTCTGCTCAATTTCCATGTTGCTTCCTGCAGCAACCTGGACAGGGAGGAGACAGCGCGTGTCTGATATTCCCTCTAGTATGCAGCTGGGAAGTGGCTGGGCTGCCCTCACCCAGGGGATCGGAAGTGCTTCTGGATCCACCAGTTTAGACAGGCCTCAGGCTGGTTCTACAGCAATAGTTTGGCTGGACCGTGAGAGTCACCCCTTTCTAGGTTCAAAATGCATGAGCCACACCTCACCCTTGTTTGCATCTCACATCCAAGCTCTTTTGACAGGATCCATATGGTGCTTCTTGACCTTCCAGCAGTAATGACCCTCTAGGAATCAGCCTCTCTCTCCCTCCACAGTCATTACCTGTAATTAGGGGCAAATTGGTGAGTGGGGGACAGTGGGAAGGCAGGAACTCCGCATTGCCTCCTTGCCGCTGGACTCCTTGCACTGATGGTGTGCAGCCCTGGGGTGTTTTGAGCAGGACAGGACTCCCCCTCATGTGCTGACGTCCTTCTTGCCATGGGGTAAGGATCTGCCAGGAGCAAAATGAGGGATTTGCTGCGGAGATGGGGCGCGGGTTTGGCAGAAACCCACAGTCCCATCGGCCACTGTGAGGTTCTGCTGTGGGCACCTCGAAGGGAAGGCAGTGGCTGGCTGCACAGATTTATGTCTTTTCTCTTAACTGTCTCTGCAGTTACCCAATAATTGTATAACTTTTATCAGGGCTGTTTGTTCCTCACAGTTAATCCATATTCTATGTTTTCACCATGTTTGCTTTTCCAAGTGTCAAAGAGTGAAAAGAGAATTTCACATGATTTTGTGGGACAACAGAGTCCAATATGCTAATATGCTTTTTGCCAGCAGCCAAATGGTGACTATTAGTATTCATTTCCATAACGTAGGTCTCATAAAGAAAATGGCATAATCAAATAATGCAGCATTTTGTATTGCTTAATTAATGGAAGGGAAGGGCTGAGATAATTTACCAGTTCATCATCCTCCAAATGAAAAGTCTGGTGCTTGAGGCCTCTACCCAGAGCTCCTATTTGTTCCTATTAGGGTAAGAAAAAAAGTGGTACACTGTCAGGCCAAATTCTCATAAAATTATGCTCTTTTAAGGGGCTGATTCTGCTCTCATTAAGTACAGTGCAAATCAGAAGGAAACTCCACAGGTATCAGGGGAGCTGTACCTGTAATGTGAAAACATCACTAATAGCTGGATCTGAGATATTTATAAGAAAAGATGTAGTGCTCATGTCTGTCCTATGTTTGTTGATAGCTTAGCTTGAAGAAGGTGCAAACCAAAAGCTTAGCCTGACAGTGATTACTAAATTCCTATTTTCTTTTCCAAAACATGTATGTCTAGATTTTCTTTTACCTTATATTTGGATTATCTCATAAATTTGTGAATAAAGAGGAAATAAAAGAGTCTGAACTAAGTAGATAACATTGTACTTTTTGTTTAAAAGCAAGTCCTTAATATAACAGACTAAGGTAAGGCAGTGACACGAAAATCAACTTTTAAGTGAACGTGAATATACTTTTATAGTGTTCTCTGTCAAACATCCTGAATCTCCATGTGTATCAGAGAAATGCTTCATTATTTTTTAGCAATGGCCAAGTGGTTCTAGATAAAAGGCTTAAAACTGGACTTTGAAGGTATTATTGTTTTCATTAATTGGAGGGATGAACTGGATCAGAGCTGATGAGTCATTGCAGGAGCCTGCTGGAATGTTGCTCCAGCTGCATATCGGGATCTGCAGGTGCACATTTCTTGGCCCAGATATTCAAAATTAATAGGGAGGCATTCAACATTCAGCAAATTCTTACTAGATGGAGAATGTTTTCTCCAAAGGAGAAGGGCATGGTAGCCAAACTCCTCGTGGCAGCATATAGTACATATTACAGTATGAAAATACAGTGATTTCTGATCTGCTTCAACTTTCTGCCTTGGTATCTTTTTTTGGCAGTCCAAATGCAATAACACACTAGTGAGCACAACCCAGTACTAAGAGCTGTCTTGAATGTTTTCCCACATTTTTTTGCCATTTTTGCCTCTAGCCTACACTTAAAGAGAAAGTGAACATCCTGAGACTGGCAGCCACCCAAGGGCTTCTCACCAATAACAGTTTCTTGCAGATCATAGGGGAGAGCATGTGCAAAAGGCATGAGCTACTGTTACTCAGTTTGTAATCCGGAAAAGTTTAGAGTCAGATCCACTGTGCTCTGCAAAGGACTCTGCCTACAAAATCCAGCTTACTCTACCGGCAACACATTACACTACTTCTAGTCAAAAGTATTGAAAGTTATGTTTCCTTTTAATTACCATGCATTTTTCAAATGTTTTGTATTTTTTATCACATATCTTGTAAGATGTTTGGTTTTAGTTACGAACAACTATCGAGAGAATTTCTCAGCATGTTTTATCCCATTCGTCCTAAGGTTTCCTTTAATCCTCAATGAGAGAAATTATAGTTGTATGTCTTTAATAAGACTTTTCTGTCCTGAGCAACAGAAAAAGGTGACTGTAATCATGGAAAATTATGCAATGAATCTGAATTGAGTTTGATCCAGCTCTAGTAATTAATATATGATATAATACAGACTTTTGATTACATGATTTGATTAGTCAGTGGAAGAAATGCTTCTGCAGAAGACTTTTAAAATTTATATTTACATACATTCCAACAGCAATAGCATGCATTAACAACTGTGAATGGATACAGTGAAACTGCCATTCCTGGCACGTCCCCTGGTTTGTTGTTTGCTTTCTGTTTGCCAGCATGTGCCCTCCTCCTGCCTGGAAATCTTGCCTGGGCAAATTTTGATCACTTTCTATATTTGTCTGGGATTTCCAGCCTTCCTAGAGACTAGTTCTTGGCAAAAGGTCAGATGCTGTTTTGCATATGCCCCGTACTGACGTGTGCTGGCAGTTTTGGGCCTGGCTTATATACAGAGGTCCTGGACAACCACAGAGTGTGGACACAGGGTATGGATATATACCTCACTTGCACAATGCCTGGACCTTTGACAAGCATAGGATATACCCCACATGCATTATACAGCCACCTTGGACCTGTGCAATCAGTTTGACACTTATAGGAAGAACCAGCTTTAATTATTGGGCTGGTGTTGCAGAATTACTCTGTGGAGGGGCAGTAGGTCTAGTAAATCCCACAAGTACGTATGGTGGTGCCACACAGACAGAAAGCATCTGCAGCAGAGTTCAGCTGATCCTATCCTCAATTGCATGAGAATAGCTGTCTAATCAACTTTAATTCAGTACTTTCAGTTAACTAGCCTTGGCTTTCTTGAGTGCTTTCTCAAAGACAAGCTCTCAATAGATAGAGAGTCTTGTTTCTCACTTGGCCCAGCTCTAGGGTTTTTTCAGGA
This sequence comes from Gavia stellata, assembly GCF_030936135.1. Classification (NCBI taxonomy): domain Eukaryota; kingdom Metazoa; phylum Chordata; class Aves; order Gaviiformes; family Gaviidae; genus Gavia; species Gavia stellata. Next base: position 21,716,439 of record NC_082595.1, read on the forward strand.
CTACCATAGGTTTTGGACACTGCTACCTTTTGTGGCTTAATATATTTGTGAATACATATTAGACATTTAATTATATTTGGGATTTCAAAGAACTCCTGATGATCTCTTGTGACAAGATTATTTTCTGTGGCCCACTGAGCACATGAATATATGACCCTCTGAAGTGTAGCTGAAACACTGAGGTATAGTTCCTTTTTCAACTGACTCATTTTTAACTGGAATTTAGAATAATCAGACATTATATTTTTTTAGATTTATGTAATTATATAAGCACTACTAAGACTACAAATGAAGCCTTAGATCATTGTGAAACAGCAATAACAGTCCAAGGAAAACTCCAAGTTACCAGAAGAATGTTCACTTATGGAAGGAAAGATAAATATTTCTAAGACTCACATCATAATTTTAGCCGTATCTGAAAGAATATTTTTATTTCCAGTTTATCTTTTACCTTTGGTAATTAGAACTTATGATTCTTGCCCTGAGGAACTCCAGTTTCCATTTAGCTTTAATTTCAGTGCATGAATGGAATGCAGCCCTCTCTGCAAAATGCACATGCCGCCCTGTGGCTTTCTCATCTCTGAAGATGTACTTGCCAGGTGCTTGGTGAGCTAGAGTTGAAAAAAAAAAAAGCCCTGCATTTTGGGTTGTGCAATGTCCTTCGCTTACGGATGTATGGGATAGATTTGTATATAGATAGGGCTGTTGATATCATTTCCATATATGTGAGCTTGTCAAATATATGCTTACCTTTTAATCATGATTGCGTTTGTGCTCGTTACATGGTTTTGCTTCATTAACTCTTTCATTCTGAATTTTCAGACAAGAAGGGGTTCCCTATCCATTCTTTTCCAGAAATAATACAATATAGGAACAAAGGTAAACATTAAAAAAGGAGAATCATCTTTTGCCAAGATTATAAGTCCTAAGGAATTTAGTCAGTTTGTTTGACTAAAATGTTTTATTTAAAATAATAACTGCATTTATAACACACCAGCTCCCTTCCCAACTAAGCTACTTTGGGATCTGTAAAAGCAGTCAGAATAATAGATAGATCACACCAATTAAAGTTTTATCAGAAGCTGGTTTACCATGCAGTTTATTTCATGCGATTGCAAAACTCAGGCTTCCAAAAATAATAAGATAGTTTCCCTTAAAATCATAAGATTTTAAGTAATAAAAATGTTGATGCTGTTTCTATTCCTTGATGTTAGATACACTTTCTGTGACCTCCTATGTAGTCTGTGTCATACCTCGCTCTAAAAACAGCACATGATATTGTATTTCATTCCCCTTAAAAGCCCACTATGGACCTGGACATTCAGCAGATCTCCCTGACATATCATCAGTTTCTGTGCCGTTTTACTCAATTCAAAAGTATTTCTAAGTAAGAATCATTCCATATGTGCATTAAATTAATCAGTGCAAGTTTTCTCATGAATGTGGTGTCTGTTTACATATACGCATATTAGCAATAGCTACCATGAAGATTTAATGCTGTTTAAACATAAGCTAGGTACTGTATTTCTTCATTTAGCCTTGCCAGTCCCAACATTTTGCTAAACGGGAGTCAAGCCTTGAGGTCAGCCTACAAATCACAGTATTAAAAAATAAATAAATGTTGTACAGTTTTTTTTTTTGTCTTGTCTTTTTTGTGTCTTTATAACTTATTTAATAGTACCATATGTTCATGCTTTTTGCAGCACAAAATTACAGGAACTAGGTTTTTTATGAAACATAGTAAATATGATAGGACTTAGAGTGAAAGGCTATGTTGGCAGCTGTAATCTTTTGGCTTTCCTCCCCTGCCAGCTACATGTAAGGGCATTTAAAGTGATCTAGGGGGAAAGATATAGTAGCCCAGCTACAAAGGGCTTGAGAAACTGTCACAAAATTAGCATCTAGCTTGCAAAAAGAATTTTGTAATTTTAAGTATAGATCCTACATTTTTGCATGTACTTAAAAACATAGCGAGGAAATCTGAGTGAGGAATGAATAGTGAACTGAAAAAAGGATTAAAAAGCAAAACAATCTATCTTATATTTCCAGCTTATTCTATCTAGAATCATGTATACACCATGCTTAGCATGAAAATAGGCGGAGGGGTAAGCTAGAATTTCTAACACTGTGTATGGTTCAGAAACACAAATGTTTGTAGTGCCTTTATGTTATCTACAAACATTGGTAAAACACCTAGTTTTGAAAAATACAGCAACTCAAGAGTAGATGTGAAAACTACTGCACAGTCTGCTACTTTTCAATAAATTCTATACTCGAAATATATTCAATATGGAATACAAGTGGTACATTATCACAGTCTCCACATTTCAGGCATATTTAGTGTGAATTATGAACAAATACATGGGGAAACAACTGGCTACATTCTTCTGATGATAGATCAAAATCAGTGCGACTTTCAGCATTAGCAGCAATTGCAATGAGTTGTGTCTCCCATCCCCTACTGACCCCTGAAAATTCAAGACCCGATTCAAGACTGACTGGAGCCAATAGAAGGATTGCTGTACTTCAGCAAGACTTATATTAATTTGGTAGTACCTAAATAGATCATTCAAATCCTCCTTAGACACCCGTCTTTCCCTTGTGGGGATACAGATTTATGGACATATCATAAATGAGTTTTATGATCATATTAAGAAATTCCTTCTCCTTGCAGTAGATTTCTTCTTCCCTGAATCTTGACCCTGCACATATACTTCTAAAACACTTTAACCATATAACTTGTTTTCACACACATACACACACATATATATGTGTGCACAGGTACATATACATACATATATATATTTCAAGGGTCTTTAAACAGCAGTAACATACAATTTGTTTAGTCCTCATGTGGTCCACACTGGGTGTTATTAGCCCTCCCACATGTACTGAAATCAGCATTCGTGATTCAGGAACACCTGGTATTTGCAAAACTCCCAAACCAAACTTTGCACCCCTGGCACAAGATATGTTTCTTCTGTACTTCCTAATTCAGTGAAGGGGTTCTGATAATAAGCTAAACATGTCTCCTACCTGAAGCTGTCTAATAATGACTCTCAGCAGGATAAATGGGCTCTCAAGGAGCCCTGTGATAATTGCAGCTGAGCTACTTCCCATGTTTGAACCAGACCTTTTCAGCTCTAGTTAGACAAACGTTTTAAGTTGCTGCTGCTGTCTTTCCCCCTCTGCCCACCCCAGATTCATGTCCCCACTTCTGGCAGTGGAGGGGCATCACTTATGCCAATATAATTTTTTTTCAGCCAGATTAGTTCTCCAGCTCACCCTGTGGCTGCCCAGGTATGTATATTGGCACCAAGTAGGGGATAATCAGGGCAAGGGCATTAGCAGCTCAAGCCAGGGCAAGATTGCTTCCTCCAGCAACAGCTGATACCAGTTCCTGCTGGCTGAAAGTGTCAACACTTGGGCATCAATATGTTGCACAAGACATAATAAAGCATAGAAGTACAAAACAGCCTATCCATCGGATCTACTATTCATTGAGAAGTCCTACAAGGAGCCATGGAGGTTAACTACTACTGATTTGGAGAGGACTCTGTGCTGGCGCTGATATGCACGCATCACCCACCATGCCACAGCCATTCATACAGATCTAAAATTGCAAGCCCACAAATAGCTAAAGTACCCCTAATACCCTATTCCTCAACTGAACCCCACTGAATGCCACTGAATCCACCCAGACAAAGAGGCATTGCCCCAGATGTGCGCCTGACCTCAGCCTCAGCATTTTAGCTTAACTCACAGACAGTGTGGGAAGAAGCATATCTTAAAATTGTAATGGGAACAGCTTTTTTAATTTCTGAAGATCGGTACCAAGGTCGGTGACATTCTTGTTGTTAGACAAAACTGTGTCCGCTAGAGGGCTCTTTTAATTTTGTCTAATAAAATCAGCATGAAAATTTTATTGAAATATTAAAATCAATTATATAGTTATGTGACCTGCTGGAAATTGAAGGCTGAGTTATATCCTACTGAAAAGGTAAACACTGATAACAGTACTTAGCATTTTTTGATTCAAAGCACACTTGATTATCCATAAATTATGTACCGATTATCTACTGATTATCAATTATCCACTAATTTATCCTCCTAACACCTCTCTGACATGGCAGTGACTTCCATTTTATGTATGGAGTAATTCTGGTGGATCAGATTTACCTAGCACCAGATTCTGATTCAATGATGCAGTGAAGATCAGACTTCAAATTCCTGAGCACATTGTCTTCCCACTGGCAATAAATAATTTGATAAACTTATGTAACTGAGTAAATATGAACAAAGATTTTCAGTAGCCAACCTGCATTGTAAAGGATAATTTTTAATTAATCAATTACTGATTGATTTTGATCTATCTGACCCTGAAGTCTGCAGCCTGCATTTTCTCAGAGTTTACATGGTTGCTTCCACCAAGAGAAGGTGAAGATAAATTGCTTCCAAGTCAGAAGCGCAGCATTTTCCATTCCCTTCCAGACAAGCGAAAGTGATTCCACAAGTGATGTGGGTCTCTGGACCATGAATCCTCATACTGTAATCTCAGGCTGTAGTGTCATCCTGCACCTCACGTGGTAACGCAGATGGAGTGTATTGCATTGCTCCAGATGTAAACTCTGGAAAATGGAGAATATGAAAGCAAGACACACATCATCTCTACAGCACAACCTTACCTCTGCCTTTCTGAAATGATGTCACTGCATGCCAGAAATGCAATAGCTTTACAGATGGTATGGCATACTTTAGAAACGAATGCCAAGGCAGAGCCCTGAAAGCCAAACCCTTTTCTCTTCGTTTAGACAAATCTCCAGTTCAGGTCAATTACATTGAGCAGGAGATACTTACTTCACACAAGCCATTTTAAAGTCTGTAAATGTTAATTTTCTACTTTCTTCTGCTCTCAACATTACTTCTGGGCTACTGCCTTCCTTTGACCCTCGCTAAACCTTGGAGTCCTTTCTGCAGGATACATCCAGCTTGCTGATAATTTCTATGGTGATAAGACAACTTGTACACCTCTGCAGGCACAATCTGCAGAATTAAGTGTTGACAAAAGCCTTCTTTCATGTACATGTATACTTCCCCTCTTGCCGCAGTCACAGCTCTGGGGAACTGCCGCTCTGTTCACCATTCGGTACAGCTACATGTAGCCCAGTGGCTGCAGCTGGGCTGAGTACAGAGAAGTACTACAGTTTAAACCATTAGAACACAATCCCAGTAAAAGCAATTATTTCAGCCTTTCTACTGTTTACTTTCAAGGTTTTGGACACCTAAGAGATTAAGCATGACCAAAGCATTTCTCTGAGGATTGCCAAGCTGGGCCAGAGAGAGTGCCTCCAATTAACAGCTTGTGGCCATGGCTATGGTAAGGACAGGCAGGAGAGGAAGGGGGAACAGGTTCAGATGGAAATAGCGAGTGTGGAACTGCCCTCCCCTCTCAGCTCTGACTGCTCAGCGTTTTTCACTGCATTTAGCCCCTGCAAGATGGGAACCTCTGACCTAATCACTCAGCAGCTTTATTTGACCACACTCAGTCTCTCTCTTTAGAAAACATGATTACTGGGTCCTAAATGCTTCCTAGAGTCTTTCATCTTTCCTCTATCTAATTAATGCTAATTTCCTTGATGGTACTCCTAAAGTACAGTTGGAGCCTGGATGTAGATTACAGAGCACTTTACAATATCAGCATTAAATCAGACAGAGATTGTGAAGCACATATAATATGCATTTCCTGAGACTTGTGAAGGGTGGGATTTTATCTTGCAGTACATTAGTGTCCCTAAGATTGTGTAACACTATAAGTCACTCAGTTATCATGACACTTGGTTGCCTGGAAATCCTCTTCCTTTACTCCACATGCCTATTTAATTTTTGTAGACAAATCAGTTTGACACAAGTTAACCTGAAACTATAACTTTTACCTTTCAGGTAGTTTTCAAGAGCGATTTTTCTCAAACAGCAGAATGTATAATAAACTTGCTGAGAGAAATGAAGGGGGACTAAAATCATCTTCGGAATGATCACACTCATATTTGGAGCCCAGAAGTGTACCTGAGACATAACAGAAGAACACACATTAAAACTAGAAGTTACACTCAGCTTGCACTGTAAGAAGTGAGATACTGTTGAATCCATGAAAAGAAAATTATCCTCCATTTTAGTGATACTTCCTTCAGTAAGAAAGGTAAATGGGTTATTTTTTAATGTAATGTTAGACCACTTGGCTATATGACTCAAGTCAAATCATGCAGCCAGTATCATTCCATGTATTATTGAGAAGTCTTTCATATGGGGATACATGACTGCTTGCACAACCACATTTCAAGGTATACTTTTGGGTGAACATGCAGAAATGCAGGTGGAATTTGGAGATCAAGTTCTAAAGATGTGTCCTAAATGCTCTAAAAGCCAAACTTATCTGGCTCTGTAATTCCAACAGTCACTGCGCTCCATCATCTGGTCACTTCCAGTGGTGGAAAGCAGATACGAAATATGACTCTTTTGGTTTGGTACCATTTTGTCATCACTTCCCACTCATTACCCAGAGAACTGATCAACCCGGGGAATTCCCACAGATTTTGTCTCTGCTATTCTGAACAGTATCTCTTTCATGGCAACACATGCAACCCAGTACAGTTTATAACTCGACTCGGATTACTGTTGTAACTCTCAGTTACAGTATTGGCTCAGTTTCTCTGTTTCTCTTGTTACTGCCAAAGATCAGAAAAGCTCCCAGTAGATCTTCCTAGCTAAAGTACAGTATCTTCTAAAATCCAGTCAAGGAAGGAAAACCCAAACAAATATACCCTTTCCTCCTTAATAGTACCAAACTTCCCCATGTTTTTACCTGAGTTTTTATATAAACTATAAAATGAGAACATGATCAGACCACATGTATATAAATATAAGAAAAATGATATATTGAGCTTTCTCCAGAGACATTTTTCTGAGCCACCATAAATGAAAATCAGATAATTTTTTAAATAACAGCTTAGCTTCAGTGACTACAGTGACCCAAACCCAAATTATTTTCATTGTAAATTATGAAATGCACATTTTACAAAGCCTATGTGTTATTTAGTTTAAAATCTTCCTCCCTTTTAATGAAATACAGTAGCTGGCATTTCTACTGAAAAAATCGTTGAATATTTCCATATTGGCTTCCAGCTTGTCTGGTGTTTTTGCCTGGCAGAGTACAGTGAATCTTTGTGCTTTATAAATGGGCTGAGCTTCTGGACAAGACCATGCTTTTTGCCACTGCAGAATTTTCTTACAAACTATGCACTATAAAACAGACAGAAACAGAAACTTTCATACATGCAGAGGACTATTTTTGACAGAAGAAGTTAAGTCACTTTCATTAGACAAAAGCTGAAATAGAGATTTCCTCCCTTCAAGGCATAAATTAAATATTTTCAAAAAATCCTAGGCATTTTAGCAGTTGCAAAACTGGCAGGAATGTGGAGGCTGTTAGCCTGCAGGTCTGGTCTTTGGCCTGTATGAGTCCTCCCCTCCTTTTGACTCTAAGATGGAGGATAATGGTATGAACACTGCAGATGCAGAACTACACAGAAGGGTTGCCAGATGTGGGTGGTGCAGACAAATCACTGTCAAGCATTAGAGGAGCCTTTCCAAGAGGTCTGCAGGCTCTGGGCTGGGAAATGTGCCATTCCCAACAGCACTAGGAACCACATGCAACGCTGATACATCCCCCAAGCACTCCAGAGATATCCCAAGACCTTAAGGTTGAGTGCTGAAATACAGCATTTCAGTATTCGGTACCCTCACTGCCCTGGCACCCAGGAATCCTCTGGCAGAGAGGCGCAGATGCGTTTCTGAGGCTCAGTTAAGACCTCTCTGTACTTCACAGCAAGCTCAATGCAGGTGGTGGAGCAGGAGAGCAGCTGTGTATGGCCTTGTGCCCAGCGGGCAGGAGCTGATGGAGCTGGTTCTTCTCATATGGAGGAGTTAAACAAGAGGTTTCCTTGGCTGTGCTCACTGCTACAGCTGAACATGTCTTCTGAAATGAAGGCAGTACAGAAAACTGCCTAGGAACTGTCAGTCCTTTGAGATCTTTATACTACAAAGACAGGTTTTGTGGAATTTGCCAGATATTGTCACCCCTGGAGCAGAAATAAACGTGTGCCTTGGTCTCAGCTGCAGTACATCATAAACCTGAGTAATGCATTCAACTGCTGGTGAAGAAGGAGTTCTGCTATTGAGCCAGTATGTGAGTTGTTAGGGAGGTAATGACATGCTTTCCTTTGTGCTGTCTCCCCAGTTGGGGGGGCAGCTCTGGCAGACAGGCATAGAGGAATTTTCTGAAATTAACTGATCTAAATTTCCCAAGTGAGACCATGCCCTAAATGACAATAGGAAGGTCTCATGGAGCAGAATATTTTATTGGCAGCATTTCTGGCTTCCTTCATTTCAGAATGATTTGGATTGGGATAAAAACAGACACAGGCAGACAAATTGGTCCCCTGAATCTCTTATTATGAAGTTTAATACAGTAAAAGACAAGGCAGGAGTCACTCGTTTAAACTGCCTCAATCACATTTACTAAATTTATTTATTCAACCACCACCAATCTAAGTTATTTCAAGCATGCTCCTTCCCCACCTTTCCATTCACCCCCATTCAAAACCTACCCTCCTACCTCAAGGCTTCTAGGTTTTGAATGAAGAAAAGTGGTGTTATCTGCTATTTGGCAAAGTGAAGGTCTCCTTCAACTCAGTACAGGATGAAAACGTATAGAGTCCCCCTAGCCTTGACCAGGTCACAAAGTGAAGGTTGTACAAAGATGGGAGACCATATCCTAGGAGTTTCAGTGTTAATTTAGTGGGAAGGGATGGGGATTTGACCGATGTGGACTTGTATTTCCTGACTGCTTGGCAGAAGTGAATCTCTCAAAATGATTTTGTGCACACTGGCTGCCCCATGCTTAGCAGTCTCATAGCCTGGAATGAGACATAAAGAAATGAAAAAGGAAGCAGCAGTGGTTGAGTAAAGAACGGGACAGGATATGAAAATGTGGATTTTTTAAACCAAGAAGAGTTCAGAGAAGGTTCTAACATAAGGTCTGCAGTGGAGGGAATGGCACGTCTCTGATGGCAAAGTTGTTCTTCCCTTTTGCTGGAAGTTCTTTACTCAATATTGCAAGAAAACAGTTTTAGGGACATGGTTTAATGGTGGACTTGGCAGTGTTAGGTTCACGGTAGGACTCGATGATCTTAAGGGTCTTTTCCAACCTAAATGATTCTATCATTCTATGATTTTTAATCAGCTTTAACAAGATGAAAATCCAGATTGCTTTTTTCTTTAGCTGTGTGTGCTCTCAACACCAGCAGCCACTTGCTGCGAGCGGTAACCAGAAGCCGGGAAAATGCTGCATGTTCTTCAGCACCATCTACTGGTACTTCCCCTATCCACCACTTGGGCATTGCATCACCTACAGCCCTTGAGACACTGTCAGGAACAAAGAAAACAAGTAAAATCCTCCAAGAGACCGTTCATACATAGTAAACCTATAGACTAGCCTGGATGAATGGGTGCTTAAACAGATTTTGATTCTTATAAGAAGCATAATAGAAATCAGCCAACTTAGAAGCTGTGCAACTGAGCTAATAGTCATACATGTCCCCTAACAAAAGCATAATGGAGGTCAGGGACAAAAAGACAACTCAGAGCAAAACAAAACTCAGGAGGTGATGAAAACACAAGATGAGGTTATCTGGGTAGGGAAAAAATCTACAGGAAATGTAAGAAGATACTAACCTGCATAAGAGCTTTTGGAAGCAGATACTGGGGACAGTATGTATTTCCTGAGATCTGTGCCTTAAGAATGGCATTCCTGAACAGTCTTGGACTGTTATTCTCAAATTTTGCAATACTCCTGTTTAAATAGAAAACTGATTAAGAGGGAGGGATGACTGTGTTTTTTAAGAAGACTTTAGATAAACAAGCTCTGACCCCTCTGACTAGAGCATCTCTACATACTCCTCCAGTGGGACAGATCTAGTGCTGGGTTTATTGACAGTCTCTACTGTCTTCAGAAACAGTGCCATGAAGACAAAAAGGAAAACAAAATTTAGAACACCTCTTGTAGACGCTGTAAATCAGTGCAACTTGCTGGCATCAAAAGCACTTACTGATTTGCTGCAGTGGAGGAACCTTTCCCTCTGTTTGATGCCTTTTCTGCCAGTGGAGTAAACCTAAATTGAAGCACAGCCACGGAGTGAGCCCTAAAATATATTCAGTAAGTTGAATAATGTTCAGCGCCAATTTTCAGTGTTCATTTCAGTATTCATTCACAAAAGATGGTGTGCCAAAGGCATTCCAGTTAGCCATGAATGAGCTGTTCCTGGTGATTCCGAACATGAAATAACAACAGAGAAAAATGGCATAACAGAATGTGCTACTGACATATTATGATAAATACCCATTAAGCCTGTCTAAGTTTTTTTTTTGTTTTTCCACAGTTCTATCTTCACAGATTCATAACAGTTCAATGAAGCAGTACAGAGAAAGAAGTATGTTCTCCTCAGCACGGAAGTTGACCTCAAAGTCATCTAGTCCAATAAAAATCCATTGATAAAAGGCTTCTTTACATAACCTCTTATTCATAACCTTTTCTTTTTAAAATCTTTCTAATTAACAACATATTTAATTGCAACATCAGCAAAATGTTGACAAAATTAACTTTTTGCAGTATCAGTTTGCAGTACCTATTTTGACAGCAACAGCTTCTGAAAGATGTTTCAAAGTTGTCAGCTTGGTCTCGTGAGAACAAAATTTAGGCAAAATCTCATTTAGCATCAGTGCTTGCTTATGCTATTGTTGCAAACACAAATGCCTCCAGGTGTTAAAGACAGGATAACTCAGTTACTAGCTGTAGCTAGGGATTCCAGCAAGCTGTAGTTCCCCATGACATCTACAGGCTTGTGAGTTTTGTAAATCTTTTTGGAAGATGTTATTTCCGAAGGAAATACAGGGAACTGAGACGTCTTCCAAAGTTAGTGACTCCAGCTCTCATAGAAATGGCCAAATGTGTGGGCAACAGTTTGATATAGGAGAAGTCAGTGGATGAACAGACCAAGGGTAAAGCAAGACTGGATGACCAGTGAGGTTAAGGAGACAAAGGCTTGAGATGACAAATGCTGGTAATGTTCTTTGAAAAGGCAACTGATAAAGAAGGGGCAAATACAGATTCAGAAAAAGTCAAAATAATAGAAAAATAGCCCCAAGAGTTATTCTGGAATTGATGCAGATCGAGCTATTTACTATTTATATACTTCTTTAAAAAGACTAAACTAAAACACTGGAGTATGCTTTTGGGGATATAAAACATCCAATAGGCTCCTCCATTGCAGTGCAATTTTATGATGTTTCCGAATTTAGTCATTTTAGCAACTATGGGCTCAGAAAGTTGCTACTGTGCTTAACTAAAGATCAGAAGTTGGCAACACGTTATTCCAGATGGCTTTTAGACAGATCCAGGGCACCCAGATAGAGCTGAAGAGTGTTTGGTGAACATATGGGTGAGTGAGTTGCTCCTAGATTTTGCAAGACGTTGACAGCATCACACTTCTGGCAAAACACAAATTACTTGTTCCCATTTATAAGAAATGAAAGCCTCAACAAGTGTTTGTCTTGGATGACAGAGACTAGAATGTGCACCAAAGAATTTCCTAGTAGTATCTATAGCTGAGGTAGAACAAATCCTACAACTTAGGGACAGAAACATAAAACAATGAAACCCCACAGCTGGAGTGCTGGAGCTGGAATTTGGCCAGGACTTGCAGATGTAATGATAATCATATCTCCTTCTAAGGGCTGCAACTCAGTGTGTCAGTGTTACAATTTGGTCTTCAAGTGCAATTCAAAGTGCTAACTGATTCATAACTACCATGTCTTTCATCCTCCAGGGACAAGTCAAAACTTGACATCACAGGAAGGTGTGGTTCCTTGGTCTGAGGGTAATCAAAGATAGCTTTAGAGGACTCTGAGAGTTAATACCTGAGCAGATGGCCGGTGGTAGTAACAGATTTTAGGTCTTATTCCCTTAGAGCATACAGTGCTTTACACATGGCACATGTGTATCTTTTGCTGGTACTAGCATAATAAGTTCTGTATGCAAGTACAGAGTAGCAAAGTCTAGAATAAAATTAAGGAAGAGTAAAATGTGCCTCCCACATTTTAGGCACATGTGAGGGACAGGATTTTTCCATGTGTATCAACAAACTTGTCCAAGTACTACAACGAAAGGAATGTAAATTCCTGTTGATAAGGCCAAAAACTGACAGCAAGGAGTCTTTATAAATAATCCAGTGCTGAGACTCCTACCTTCAGTTTGCATGGGGACATCTGTGCACCTGGAGGATGCATATGCAGAAGGAAAAGGATTCCTAGCTGGTCCTCGCCCCAGGCTAGGGGCCCAGCCAGCTCAAGGTCTCCCCACCTCTTCAGCTGCCCTGTAGCAAGGCCTGTATGGAGGTGTTTGCCCTCTTGCCCCAGCCCACACCTGCAAGCAATTAGCTGTGGTCCACAACCACTGGAGTGCAGGTCTCAGACCCTGGTCCAGAGCCGCCTTCGTGCATCCATTCAGAGGAACTCACTTACCATCAGCAGTCAACACACCCCAGCTCGAGTGAAAGCTGCTTCTACTGCTGAAATGGTCAACTGAAAAGACAGACGAGGAACCCTGACAGAAGACTGCTGATGGGTAGGGTCCTACAGTTCAGTAAGCAAATCTCATTATTACAGCAGTGAAGTAACCATGCTAGTAGCTGTACCCTGTATCACTTCAGCTCTGTTTTAAACACAAAATAGTGGATGGCTCTCCAGAGGAAACGAGAAGAACCAAGCATCCAGTCGCCTGTTTGCAGAAGCCCAGCAAAGTCCAAATTTCTGGGTAATTCAACTACACTGTCTTGCTGCCAAGTGCCTGAACACTGCTTAATGATGAAGGGTAATTACAGCTGCATCCTAGTGACAGATGCATTTTGTTGTAGAGAGACAGCTTAGGAGCAATTGAACAGTTTTCTAGTAAACAGCATTAATAAGAGAGTGGTTGAGGAGATCCTAATAGAAGACCATGATAAACACTGCCCTTGGGAAGAAAGTGAAGTTGGAAATTTGTATTTTGAATGATGGGTAAAGGGCTAAATCTGGACTACTTGTAGAGTATTCTATAATCTTTACTAGCTGGAAATCAATAAACTAGCATTCACTGAGTTTTAACTGGCAATTTTGTTGTTCACACAGCATATATCCTTCTGTTAGTCTGCAGATCTGCTTCTCAGTTTTCAACAGACCCACTTGCTCTCCTGCTTCAAGGCAAAGGAGCCCACAGGAATGCCATCTGCGGCTTGGCAGGGAGAAGGAAGTCAATAAAAAGTGTACGTAACGCCCACTAATCAACAGTGCTATCAAGTATGATTTTATGAAGCTGAAGAATATTCAATAGCATTGCCTATTTACGTTTTAATGAACAGATCATTTTACCCCAGAGTACTGTTCACAGTCACAAAGAAAAATGAGTTTCTTACAGTCATTGCAACTATGCTGTAATATATAATTTAGTCACAGTATACAATGATGGCAAATATCTCTCCTGCATATGGCATATACAATAAAACTATAAAATAAGTTACCTAATGGAAGTTTTGTCTCACCTGCACTGTTTTATCTATTTAGGATAATATTTCAGGGAACAGAGGAGAAATCATTCAAAAAGAATAATCCATTTGTGGAAATTAAGAGTATAGATTATTATACTTGCATACAAATTACCTGCAGTAATAGGGTACAGGACACCAGTGCTCAGTACAACACTGCTTATAACTTCTAGAACAGGTATTTGAGTCCATTTCAGGCTGATGATGCCTGAGAGTTATAGAAGATCTATATAAAATGAGCCTGTAGGCTTAGCTGAAGCATTTAAACCTGTGCTTAAAACCCACCAACTCAGCTGAAACTTTTGCTTAAGCATTCAAGCACTCCACCCAATGTACAGCTAGGGCACACCAACACTAGTGTATCATAGCAACTGGTCAAGGTAATTTCGAAGAATTCTGAATTTAGAGAATGTTTTGGTTTGCTTTTATTTCCTAGCTACCTGTAAAGATTGGCTTTTTGCCTTGCTTTTGACGATGCTTCAATAGCTATGAATAGGAGCTTTATTGCCTATGCTTCATTAACTATGAATTGGAGCTTTAAATCTCAAAGGGATGACAATCCAGCATTTACTAAGCACTAAAATCAAATTAAAATACTGTCCTAGAAAAAAACAATAAAACTAGTATTGCATTGTCTGACAACATTACTGCAAAGTCCAAAAGGACTTATTCAACAAGTACTATCTAAATTGCCAGAAGCAAAAAATTTTCTTGCTAATTACATGGTTCTACTGAGCATTTTCAAGAATACAATTTTTCATTTTGTTATTTTTCTAGAGAACTGGAAAAATGTGCGTAATAGTGGGAGCTACCCTGCTGGGATGGGTAAGTAAACAAATTTTGGCAGACTAGGCTGTTTATTCTACTTCTTATTATAGTAAGATAATTGCAAGTCTTGCTAAGGGTGAAGAATAAAGACTTTCAGAGGTATTCAGTAGATTTTAATACCAAAGTAAGAGCGTATGAGTAAGTTTTAATGATGTTGGATAGATTCAACTTCAAAGAGTGGCATACTGAGGTCATTTAATTAAAAACTTACAGAATACATGTCTAGAATACTCTCTTGACTGGTTATTAGTCATGGTAACATGTAGATAGCCAGTCTGCAAACCAACGACAAGAGTCTTCCTGAAACAAACCAGTGACAAAAATGCTAATGGTTGAAAAATTCAGTGAGAAGGAAGCTATTTTTCATTGGAAAGAGAAGAGGCTCATCAGTCAACCTTTGGCTACTTTTGCGCGTATCATAGTTTTATCTGAGAAAATAACTTCTGATACGGTCCATGTATCTCAAATGCAGACTGGAGAGCTAAAAGCCAGTTAAAAGGCTGCCTTCCCTGAGACAGAAAACAGAAAGAAGCCTGAGCAGTTGCAGTTTGGCTAGGAATGTAACTGGTGAGGTACTCTGACAGCGACCGGGAGGGTTGGACATATACTGCAAACCAGAAGGGTACATGCAAGTGTTCGAGCTGTGACAGATGTGTCTCTCATCCTACTAACTGGGGAAGGAGACTAGTGTATTTTTAAAAGCAAGATGTCCTCTCTCAATTTTACCTACAGGCGCTCTCCTAGCTACAGCACTCATCCACTTCATCCTAAGCAGATGCTCTGACTTTCTCTCATTTCTTCCAAAAGTTTTGCTTTTAAAAGGTGCTCTTGGATGAAGGCTCTTATGTGCAAAATCATAACAGTGTCTCCAAAGGGCTGTTTTCTGTTGCTTCCTGAGCAGCACAGTGGAGTCGGCATCCTGTAGAGCACCTGGTGGGAGCAGGGACAGGCTGAAGGCAACTGGGAAGAGGGGCATGGCACAACTATATAGAGACACGGATTATGCAGTGCTGCATGCAGCAGTAGCTAGAGAAAATGGATTTCTATTAAAGAAAAGGAAAAGGCTAGGAGAATGAGGTGCTAAGGGAGATTAGTGCTTACGGCAAGATCTCTCCCCTATTCCGAGGCTGAGAATGGTTAGACACAATGAAGGAGCAGCAGAGAAGTAGTGTGAGAAGAGATGTAGAGGTAGCCTAGAAGTAAAGGTTGTCCTGTGCAATGTAGCAACTGACGGTCAAGTATGCATGCAAGATAGAAGATTGGAGTGTAATATCATCTGCTTAAAAACGAATGCAGTTCCTCCTGCTGAGCAGGTCCGTAGCTGGATTAACAAATTTTGTGCGCCCCCACCTCCCACGTGCCTGACAGCCAGGCAAAGAGCACAGTGCTTGGCTGAACCTTTGCCGATGCACAAGCATCTCGAAGAGTTAAAAGTTGAGTTCCAGCAGATGGTGGCTTTGTGTCACGCAAGGTCTTGGAAGAGGTATAAATCAGGGAACAATAAAACCAAAATATATCTGTGAAATGTTCATCAACAAACACGTCGAACCAGATTATGTTTATCCAGAGAAGGGTTGGTACATCAAACAGCAGCTTGGCTGTCTGAGGAGGACTGCTTGTTGAGTGTGGGGTCTTTGGAGGCCTTCTTTGTGGGAGACAACAAAAATTGTCTGGAAGAAAATATGATGAAGTGCTATTTTCAAACAGCTCAGTGACTCCACAGAAGCCATTTGTGGCTATGATTTCTTTCATATTATTTTACTGCATTTTTCTGTTTCAACAAAAACGTATGTTGTGTGTCTGCATGTGGTGAACTGCAGATGTGCTGGAGAGGAGGAGAAGTTCATTTGAGACTTACATGTTGAAAAACTTCATGCAGTGTGAACTTATTTTCTCTTTAAACTAAACATATATTTGTGTACATTAAAAAAGTGCTGATTTTAACTGTTTTTGTTTCTGATCTGGGAACTCAAAGGGCATCTGAACAAATTTTTGCTCTTACTGAGCTATTATTACACCTTAGAGACCTGAACGGTTCCAGTGTGTGAATTTGAAGGTAATTTGACAAGACATGTGGAATCCAAGGTAGCAGAAGTGTAGATAGAGGCTTATTTTCTTGCAGAAAAAAAAAGGTTCAGAGTACAACCCGACCTGAAATGCCGACTCAGCAATAAGGTGCCACAAAAATTTCTTTCCAAACATTGTGGCATCTGTTAATGCCAGGAAACCTCACAGAAGTTAAAGAATGTGATTGAGATGTTCAAAGTAAGATCCTGAATGCTACTTCAAGCTCTGGTGATGACAGTTCCTGGTATGTCTGTGCAGGAAAAGAAAAGTATCATTGTTATACGGGTAGGTCTACCTTGCCAGCAAAATCCAGTAGCATGGGTGACAATAATAATGAAGACTCAAAAGTTTGACACATTAGCACGTGCCAGCAACTACACTAAAAACTCTCCAAGAATCCTGGCCATGTATTTTGCTTTCTAGCATGTCCCAAAGGCCAAGCCACCGATTCTTCTTGGCTGTCTTCTGTCCTTGCCTGCTGATGCTAGCCCACATCTGCTAGCACAGCTTGCAATCACACTCCCTCATTTTGCTGTGATGCTAGTATCACAGTGAGAATATTTAGATACCTAAATTTAGATATCTAAAAGAGGGAAAAGGATTTTCATTTCAGTTTGATGGTTATCTGAACTGACTGCCATACTCTGGAAAATGAATCACGGGTGCTCATTTTGGTGGCTGGCAGCTGCACATTCCCACACTCTTTCCATGTATCTCTGTCTCAGAACATGCTCTCTGTAATCACTGGGTGGCCGGTGACATTGGTAAATGAAAAGAGTATTTCAGACTGAGTACACAGAGATGAGGAGGTGTAATGCAAATGGATAATTTAGAAATAAAAACTAGGTAGTTGTTCTAAAGTAATAGTTATGATTTATCATCTGTAAAATTCTCTCACCACATATAAACCAAGGAGTGTTTTGGAACACCTGCGCTCTGCTGTTAGAAGCTCATTTGAGCTGGAAAATTCTTCCTCTAGAGGCAATTTATTACCCATATAACGGATGCTATTCTGTTGAATATGTGGCATACTGAGGTTTGGCTACCAGTTTCACTCTTTCAACACAAAGTGAAAATATGGAGCTTGTGGGTTTGGAAGAATTTATCTTATTGATATGGAAAACTGAGAATTTAACTTGCAAATTCTTTGATTAACTCCTGATTCTGTTTATGCAGGAAAAAGGCTGTTCATGTTGGAAATGAAGTTCAAATGCATTCAGTAACAAACTCCCACCTTCAGAGGCAGCTCTTGTTTCACCTTTTGATGGGACACCATTCCCTGAGCAAAAAGTCTATCTTTCAATAGGCTGTTATCATGATTTTACGTATTTAAAATTTTACAAAGTTATATATTTTACAAATGGGAAAAGTCAAGGTCTGAGAGGCAAAATGGGAACATTTTCTCTTATTGATGTGGTTTTAAATTGTTGAGAACAATTAAGAATGCAGCAACTCTGAAAAAAAGCACATTGAACTGTATACCCTGAATCAGGTTAAGTCACTTGATTTTTCTATGAATGACTTGCAGTATATTTCCACACTTCTAGAACACACTTCTCTGGAGTGTGTGCCTACCAATCTGACTGATGTACAAGATTAGAGAAACTCTAAAACTAGAAATCTAATCGCTTCATCTTTCCTTCCTAAATCTTCTTTATCTGAAATGGTATTTTTGTTTCATTTTGTATTTTAATTTCAGTAAGCACAGGAAGACTGGTATGACTGTGATCATTTTGTGTATAGGATTGCTAAGGAATTACCATACTAGACTGCTCACGTCCATCTGGTATCTGATGATTCAAAAATATATACAAGAAATTCTGAAATGGCTAATCACAAAGTGAAATACATTCCTGTTGTGGAGCTGTCACCAGTGTTCGAACTTCAAATGTTTTGAAGTGATCAGAATTTTATATTCCTTGTTCTAGTTCACCTCAAAATGATAATGACAAAGATGCTTCTATTATACATTCCACAGTGGTTTGACCACTTAATCATAGCAGGTTTGATACTGTTCTTAGTTTTGAACCGGACTAGAGTATGCTTGTGAATCTTTCTCTTTTTTAGTGTAATGTAAGGTTTGCTTTGTTTTAACTGTGAATTAATAGGAGTTAGGAAACAAAACCATGGCTAAAAGTACATCAGCTTGATACTTCCCTGGTGTGGATAACTGTAGCTCAGACAAGTTTTTGTCTTGAGGCCAATCACCTATCAGTCCTAAAGGAAGGACTAGATTTGTGTGTTGTCTCCTTACCTCCTCCTTTGTACGTTCGTATTTGGATTAATGTCTTTACAAGTGTTCTAGGAAAGTGTCAGATCTGCAAAGACAAAGAGCAGGTATTGCTATTTTTGCTGTGAAGCTTAAGTTTATATAATGGAGGATGACAGGCTGCTTGTGCAAGTGTAGTGGTGCAAGTAAGCAAAGTGGAAGGAAATACCTCAGAAGCCTACACCAGGCCTTGCAGAGGATAAAATTAGCCACAAAAGGTCTGGAGAAAAAATTTATGGGCTCTTGGGGGTAAGGGTTGAACTGGACATTGGTGTATTCATACAGTTATTAAGGCCAATACTAAAAAACCACTAGCCCGAAGGGCAGGCATGTGATGACATGGAAGTGGTTTATCAGAATTGTATTGTTCTGTAAACAAAGTCGTGTATCTCAGATTTCACACTGACTGCTTCGGATGTGGCCTTTCAACTAAAGTACAAACCCTGTTAGTATGTAAGAGACAAGTTGCACTTCAAGAGCTGTTTATCAAACAAATACAAAATGCCAAAGCTATAGGTTTGTTTTGCCTTTTTTTTTTTTTCTTGTTTAATGTTGCATTTACAATGTGAATTTCATGTTGACTATATGGATACTCTGTCATTCATATTTGGATTATTCAGGTCCTTTTCCAAGGCTTATTATCAAAGCAATTGCAAAAATTACATTTGCTCCCAGCTAAGGTGACTGCCCCATTCCTGTCACTGAGAGTCTCTAATCACTGGCTTCCAAAAACTTCAGTCTGCAGATAATAAAAAGAAAGAGAGACAAAGATATAAACAGCAGGGTTCCCCCTTCCATACAAGCCTCTATCTGTTCCCTGGTTTAGACAGGAGTGGCGAGAATTGGGTCTGTCTGGATTTTTCTCCTCCACCCTCCAGTTCTTATTTTAGTTTCTTTCATCAGCTGTGCAATTGAAAACACTCTTGTCCCAGGCTCTCAGCACTGACAACAGGAGGTATGAGAATCCTAACACATGATAATGCCAATTAAATCTCTATCCTGTATCATTACCTCATCCATCTTTAAGTCGCTCTTTCCCTCTGGGCTGTAGGTTCAGAAGACATCGTCTCACTGCATGGAGCTTCTGGCATGAAGTAGTTCCAAGACCTATTTGGGGCTGGAACCACAGCACTGCTCTGGGGACGGCAACTGGAGCCACCCCGTGGGGGGACACCTCCTCATGCCTGAGGTAGACAGCGAGTGACTTTGTTTTTCTCCACACTACATTGCTTTTTCTGTTGCTGTTCGACTCTGCTCTCCCGCTCCCTCGATTAGGGCTGCCTTTGCAGTCCTAACCCATTTGCACACTATTTTGGGTCTGGAAGTGGCATTACCCTGACTTCCACCACTAGCCTTGATGGGTGCAGAGCACTCATCCAGGCACCAGCAATTCCTCCAAGGTTTGGACACACAGTAAATATTGTACATTTGGGATCAGTTTGGGATCAATATACAAAATGGCTAAATGATTTATCCCAGGTCACCAAAGAAGCTG
Source organism: Gavia stellata (assembly GCF_030936135.1). NCBI lineage: Eukaryota > Metazoa > Chordata > Aves > Gaviiformes > Gaviidae > Gavia > Gavia stellata. The sequence goes on from NC_082595.1 coordinate 21,736,789, forward strand.
ATGGCACAGTGGGGGCTTAAACCCCCAATTCCCACATCCTAGGTTGCTTCCATAACCTACTTGATGATTTCTCCCTCTTCTGTCCTCACATTATTGTTGGGAAGGAAGTGGTGCTGGGGCTGCTCTTCTGCCTTACTCATGTGATGGTTGTTCCCTCCCTACAACCCCACCATCGCCTCATGTACCACCATGCAGGGCAGAGCTTTACCTTAAATAAACTTCTTGGCATTTAGTGAGTAAATCTCTTTGATCATCTTACAGTACTCTTATGCAATGACATCTAAGTTGGTACACATTTTTTCTCTTATGAGCTTACCTCCAGGAAGATGAGAAACCACAAGGAATCTGAGTGCTTTGAACACAGGCTTTGGGTGGAATTCCTACCCTCTCCCTTGGTAAATCCTTGGAAACAAAGTTATTTTCAGATGTTCAGATCTGATGAATCTTTTCATCAGGTTGCTGAGATCATGAATAATAGCTTTATTGATGAGAAACGTTGTTGATTGCCTGTTCAGCAGTGAGGAAAAGTATGATGGCACTATTTTTTGGCCAGATCTTTCAGACTTTTTTTTCCTCACCATGAAACCTTCAGGCTTCCCTCTAGTACACATGAGCGAATTAACTGTGCAGCTCTTTGCCACTGCCAAGATCCTTCTTATCCTGCTCTGTAGATGAAAGGACGAGGAATCTGTGGATCTGCTTTGCATCTCTCACTGCAGGCAAATGCCCCCTTTATCACCAAGAAACACACCAAGACGCAGTTAAGATATAAGGCACAGACTTGCTGTGTTCAAGCTCAGGTCAGAGCTCAGTAGGAAGTCGGCAGCTGGATCTAAACCTCATGACCACTTGACGCAGACAGGCAGTATTTTAGCCCTGAACATACTAAGCTACTGTGACACTGGCATGTGTGCCTATTTTTGGTGTCACTGTTACCAAGCTAGTAAATGCAATTGCGAGTCTTAGGTCTTGAGCTGGACTTTAAATTCCACAGGTAAATACCACACTTGCAAAAGCTGCATCTTTGGGTATTGAACTAGTCTTCTCACAGGGGCTGGAAGGTTAGCATTTTCAGGAGGTCCTGTAAATCGAGTCATTCGAAGTACCTTAAATGTGGTGGCATCTGTACTTAGTAGGCACTTTTCAAAATTTGTGCCACGGTCTTATTTTGAGAAAGTAATGTTTGATCCACTGTAAAGTTAGTGGCATGCATAACATTTAATGCAGACAAGGGGCTGGGCTGAAGACTTCTTAATACTAAAAAGACTTAATTTGCACCCAGCAGAGGCAAAGTGAGGCCCCATTTCTACCTCTGCTCCTATGTCAGTCGGCTATTTACTTCCAATAGCATTGCTTGGGTCTGCAAGCTCTATTCAAAATGAATAAGGATAACAGAAACTAATCCACTAATAATGTTTTGGACTTAAGAGTATGAACTTTCAAAAGTAATTCATGTGTGATTACAATCCATGCAGCCCCAATATTTTTGATCTTGTACATTATATATGAGAGACCATTATGGTGGGCTTACTGGAGCTGAAATCTAACATGACTTACGATGAGAAAAGCTCTTTTAAAAAGTTATGGAAGCTACTCCACACTTTTCTATGGATTTCCCTTTAAAACTGCTGTTCTGTTGCAACCTCATGGCCAAAAATAGCTTTGCTCTTTCAGAGCTTGTTCTTAATGCAAAGAATAACTCAGAAGAAGGAAAGATGGCAGCTGCTTTTAAAATACATAGCATTTGAAACTGGAAATAAACAACATATATGGGAGCTCTGGCATTACAGCATCTCGCAAAGAGGTGACATAAGGCTTTGAAAGTTGCTGAATTCTGAGGCAATAGCTGAAGTCTGCGGGAGGAGCTGAATCCTTATTTAACTGGGAATTTCTGGGTGATGGACACTGCGCTGTTTCCTGTCTGTCAGCTTCTCCCTGATTCTTTACCTTCCTCATATACATACAAGAATATCTACAGGCAAATCTGATGCAAAAAGAGACACAGCATTTTATTTTGTTTTGCTTTATTTTATTTTAAAGCAGCTTCTAAGTGGTCTTACTGAAACCAGAATAAACCTGGCTGACTTTTAAGAAAGTGTCCAGACAGTTTAGTTTCGCTATAATAGTTTAAAATAAAATCCGTAAACTAGTTTGACTGCAAGTGCAGGCTTTTGGCTGTTCTGCTGTAAGGATTGTTCTTTGCTATGTAATCTATGCTAAATGCAGCAGAGATGGTTCTGCGATTACTGAACTAGTGGGTTTCAAGAGCCCAAAACTTGTTTACGTTGAGAAGAAATGTTTCAGCAGAACTGATTTTTACCTGCTGTTTTAAAAATACTTCTTCTTGGAGCAGCAGAAAAAGAGACGTGTTGTAAAGGAAATACTCAGCAAGTCACAAAGTATTAATTGATTCCTAATTTTCTTTACTACTTTTTACCTCTGACTCTACATGCAGCTTCAATGGGTACAGACTCCAGCCTTAATAGCCAAGGTCCACTTCCTTACTGATGAAGAATCTAGCCCTACCAGCACTCCATTACATTGAGCAGGAAAGAAAATATCCTGAAAAGTGCCCCAGCATAAGGGAACGGGAGAGTAAGTGTAAATAAAGCAGAGGCTGGGCAGACCAACAAGAAATGTTTAACATTCCACACTCCCCACAAAGGGCAGGTCAAGGAAAAGGAATGAGTGGTTGGGATGAAGCACATGCCACAGATATTTTTCAAGTACTGTTCAGCAGAGTATATCTGGTCACGTAAACATCCACAACAAACAGAACAGCCTTGTTCTTGAACATGGCAAACCTCCTGAGGTCCTTCTATATACGCAGGAGATGGGTCTCACTATGCAGGGAAGCCACAGCTGCTGAATTTGCAGTGGTGTGTTTGAATTCATAGGCACAAACAATGCTGAAAGCTGTACCCCAAGTGCCAGATGTTCTCAGATGCAACCAGTTGAACACTTGCTCACTCATGTCCTAGTCAAACCAATATACTGTCAAGCTACGTGTGCACTCAATGACTCTGGGCAGGTAGGAGGTGGAAGAAGTGAACTTGCCAAGAGCCGTAACTCAGGGTTTGGGGGAAAGCTGAAAAAAACCTTTACAACAAATGAAAGTTCCAGATGTAGTGGGCAAGATTTCTTATTCTTTCTTGTTCTCAGGTGCAATCCAAAGTAATTGCATGAAGATCAGAGTTACTAACCCTATCTTATTCCATTTACAGCTCAGGTCACTCAGGGGTTTGAATTTGTGAGGCTGTAGTCATGTAGAAGTGGTATGAGACCAAAATGAGGTTTATTTTTGGGTTATTTTAAAACTTAACCCACACAACATTTAATAGCAGTTGGCTACATAGATATGGATCTTCAGAAAGTTGCAAAACATTCAGCAGAGGTAAAATGTTTCTATGAACTAAACCTTCCTCCTTCATGAATCAGCAACTACCCCATTCCGGGAACTGCCATGTATACATGTAGAAGCAAGAGCATGTCACTAAAATAGCTACACTCAATAGGGAAAAAATAAGCTGTACTCTGCAAACAATGGTATGGAAAAGAGTACTGTCAAGGTCATGGATACCAATGAGGAAGACATATGTCCACTTGCTTCTCTGGAGACTATTTTGTTAACATTGTTTGCCCTGCCACGGTAGGACCACCAAGAGCTCTTGAAGGGGCAAAAGTCCTCCCCAGGTGTCCCATGAGTTCACACCATGCCCCAGCTTTTGCAGATATTCAGCAGTGGCCAGAGAGATTGCATTGGTTGGCAAAACCTTGTATTTACAGGGGAGGAGGGAGAGGTAACTGCACCAGGACTACAGATCTTGACTCTTAGGGATTGCAAAGGAATGGAAGGAACGGAAGAGCTTTCTTAATCTCACTTTGCAAGACTTGAACTTGTCCCAGTTTAGCATTGATAATTGTGTAGAATGCCATGAGTTTTTGGATGCCATGCTTGTAACTACTGCCTTAGTGCAGAAGAATGATCTAGTTCTACTACTTGGGACAGTCACAGTACCCATTTTACTTTTTTTTTCTTCTTTTTATATTGGTTAGTAGTTAGTATTAGCAGCTATTTTGCCTCATATGCAGTTTGAAACCCCTTACTGGGTAGTTTGCATGGTGATCCAGAGAAAGGTAAGCCTCCTGGAGCTTGAAAGTTTTGCAGACATGTGATATTTTTTATTTTTTTTAAGATGGCAGGGTTCAGAAATCTAGCTGGAGTTCATGAACCTATTCTTCCTGTAACTGAAACCCATGTTTTAGTCAGGGTTGATTCAATTTTTAAAATAAATGTTTTCCTAGTTACAGGGAAAGCCAGTGCAATGTATAAGGGGTAGAATAACACCCTTCCAAAATCCATGTGTCATGGGTGGGTGGCCTATATACAGGATATGCATGCACACAAAATCTAGCTTAGAGTATGAGATTTTTCCTCTCTCCCCATCTGTTCTCTCCCGCCTACTCCCCTGCCATAATTTGTCATCTTTCTGCCTTCTCTCTCAGCTATTTGCATATCAATTGCCATATTTTTAAAAATATGTTTGTAGTCATTATTTTCAGTTTCTCTAAATGGAAATTGAGCTCAATACCATTAGATTTCACCAACATAGAGTTTTTGTCCAGTTTCAGCTTAAGTAGAGTTTACTTTTCCTTAATGGGACTGTGTGTCTGAACTTGGATTACTGGCATAAACACAGTGATAAGAGGTTCTTACTGCTTGGGCATGTCATCTATCCAGCCTGAGTTACCAACAGCACCTACCGTCTTGAAGCATCTGGAATACCAGATTTCTCTGCAGATACCAAAATGTAGAGAGTAAGATGCCACGATAATGTCCGTGATTTAACCCTTGCAGGAGGGGAAAGACGGAAGTCTCTGTTACAAGTGCTCTCCAGTCTTTATGCCTGAGTCCTGCAGCCCTTTTGCCCAGTGGAGTATCACTGGTGTCCCATCGCTCCCCGGCAAAAGCTCCCTAAGGACAGCAGGATTTTTCCCTTCTTGGACTGTGGTCATACACATTGTATGAAATTCCCATTCACATTGGGGAAAATTCCATGTACGGATCAAGGGCAGCACAATCTTAGGTATGCAGTCATCTGCCAAGAACAGACACATCGATTTTCTTTCATAAAACCATGGAATTACCCTTTGCAAAAGGGAGATAAATCATTAAAAGCATGTTAGGATATCAGACAGGAAAATGTAAATAACCATACATAACAGCATCTGTTCCTATTCAGGTTCCATTCTTTGATCTTTAGAAAGATGGTTATTAATTAGCAGGGTCAACACTAACCTTTTTCTTCATAACAATGCTCTTCTGAACCACCCAAATAATAGATAGTTGCTTGTAGTTTTGCTATGCTAAGCTTCTCTGGGAAGGATTCTTCAGATAAATGGGATAACAAAATTACCTTAATATAAACAGTTTTGAAGTTAGGCCATGTCTGTAGTAGATAGAGGAGCCATTTTATTGGCAACCCTCCTTTGAAATCCTAAATGAAATGGGTTCCAATCATACTGAGATTGCTGGTATTGCAATTGAGATTGCAATCGCTGCTTGCGATGTGGGTATCTATCTGCTCTGCCACATTCCATCTGCAACGTAAAAGCCACCACATTACAGGCTCCAAGACTGCTGAAACACCCCTGTTAAGCTGCATTTCAGTCTTGCACTACTGGCTGGACTGAAGAATTTTCATTGAACTCACTGGATAAACTGTAGAGTCCTACTGATGCCCACGTGACTGGACCCCACGATGGATTGCAGGATCAGACCTTGAGGCTGGTCTCAAATCCAGAACAAGTGAATGCCTAAAGCCTAGCGCCAAACCATATGGCAAGAGTAAAATCCCAGCCTCATACTATATGCTAGAGCTGGGTCTCACTAGTCTCCAGTGTGCAGTTTCTGATTCCACTTCTTTGGAATTCAGCAGCAAACTGGAACAAGTTACACCTGTAATTTAAATGTAGGTCATAAAATTTACAGGCAACATCTTTCTTGTTGACATGATATAATCACGCACTGTTTTTTCAATGAAAGTCATAGCAACCTCTATGGAGGGAGTCTACTGAAGGAATGGGGAATGATCTTGATTACTCCTACTTTTCACACAGCAATACACATTAGAAGTTCAGGGTCTGCGATTATATCTCTCCCTGCCATGAGACATACAGAAGACTAGTCTATGTGAATTTGCACATGTATTCAAGATAGGTCTAGTATGGCCCAAAGTAATTAGGATTAGAACTGCTGTTTCACAATTTTCAGGGCTGAATGTTCAGAAAATCATGAATATGCCATCTTGACTAACTGCTAATGTGGTTTGACACCAAAATAGCTCATCCTCTTGAAAAGGATGTGTAGTCAAATACACAAACACTTCCTCCTTGCTCAATCCAACAGATGCTTGGTATAATATAAGCCAATTTGGCTCTCTGTTCATGAAAATGTGTGTGACAAGTTGGGTTATTTATCATTGCCTCGCTGGCTGCTTTGACAGAAATTATTTAGAGTGGGGAAAACTTTGCTTCACATACCAAGCTTGCAGCCAATGACAAAATGTCTGACTAAATGGTGAGAGAGAAGTCAAAGCTATATAGACAATAGCTGCAAAGATTTTAAAAGTATGGGCATCTGTGGTCTAGGCTTACCTTACAACAACTGGAAAGAACCAGGTCACTACGTTAATGTGTCATTACTTGCACAACTGTAGTATCGTATGTAAAAGGAAATATAAAGTAAAATCATCATTCATTCAATCCTTACGCAAAATGCTGCAATGAAACCATAGCTACATCTGATTGGAAGAGTAGAAAAAATGTAAATCTAGCCATCACTGGTGCAGTTAAGGTTATGGTTGGACTTGATGATCTTACAGGTCTTTTCCAACCTTAGTGATTCTGTGATTCTGTGATGGTGGTTGCATAGTTGAAAACTATTGCATTGGATGTTGTGAAGGGAAAGATGTGGTATTTTTAAGAATGATCCTCCCTGTTCCTTAGCACACATTGCAGAAGCATAAGATTATGTCCCATTTTAAGTATGCAAACTGGCCTACAGATTTCAGCCAGGATTTCACCAATCCATACATCCAGCTTGTTCTCCAGGACCTGGGAGCATCACAGCTGAAATGCTAATGTCTCTGTGGCCACTTGCAGCACCAGGGAACCCCAGCAAAGTGCAATGTCTGGCTCCTCGCTCCCCACTCCACTCCTGCCTCTTCCCTTTCACAGCCACACTTACACATACATTACTTCTGGGCATGACTCACTGTCCACTTGTCTCAGGAGGAACCTCCTATGGAGGACTGCACAATGTTTGTTAACTGTGTCTCCATACTGAAACACTTGTATAATGTGCTTCGTTTGGTAAAGAAATGAGGTACACCAATGCCTCAGCAACCTGAGCTGTACTTTTTCAAAGAACCTAGCTGGAAACCAGCGAATGGTGGTAGTTGTTTAATCTGATTTTTGCAATTCATAACTAGCATGAACAGATTTGAGCTTTAGGTGATAATTAGATGCAATGTCAGAGCTGTACCTTACTTTCGAGGCTTACTTTGAGGACAATATCCGATTATTGACCCTAAAAAGGGTTGAGATGTGTCCTTGTCCTAAGATGTTACTTTTCTCCTCATCCTTCTCTATGTCTTTTGTGCAGCCCCACAAACCACTCTTTTAAGAGTTCAGAAACTAAGTAGCAAAACATTGCCAGCTCAGACTGCTTGTGGTGCCCTGCCTGCAGCAGTGCTCAGGTGCATTACAAGTGGGAATTGAGAGGAAACTTCTAAGAAATAAACCCAAGTCTTTCTGTTAAGTGTGTTCCCTCTGCTGGGGTGGAGGTGATGGGTTTCTTTCTTCTTCTGTGGACCCAAGCCCTGAGTTTATAATAACTGACCATGCAAGGATAGAACATACAAATATTGAGTCTTCTTATACCTTCTCCATTCTGCCCTCCATCCACGGCTTATAGACAGAGCACGGCTTGGCCCTCTGCTGGGACTCTTAACTCTCCGGCTCCAAAAGGCTTTATTTCTGCCTGGGGAAAAGGAGGCTAATAGGTAAAAAATGTGGGGTTGTATTTGGAAGAGTGATCCCTGTAGTTCTTTCTGCTGGCTACAGTTTCGCACAGTACTACCAGCTAGTCCATAGCAACAACTAACAACAGGGACTTCTCTGTATCCCGTTCTGTCTGAACACTAAGTACTAAAAACAGATGCTAATTGTACGGTTCCAGAGAAAAATAAAAAGAGCGTGCTGAGGTGACTCAGGACATACTCTTGCTGTTGTGCAAGGAAAAACGGTATTTAGATATGTGGAGATTTGTCTGTGGTTAACTCTGGCTTGTTGGGGGTAGGGGAAGGGTATGCGTGTATATGCAAAAACTCACAAGCACCACCCTGAGCTGTTTTAAGTCTTGGAGATGAAACTGGTGATTATCTACCATCTAAGTTGTTAGCAAATGACTATTCAATGCTATGGTGGGACAAGCTGAACTCAGTGACAAATAAAGAATGGGATAATAAACAGAATTTTATGTGTTTCTTTTGAGGCATAAAACTTGCAACAAATTACATATCATTAAATAAAGGCATAAAAACTTACTGGAAAACAGAAGGTGGCAACACTTAGACAAAAATGTAAATGTGACTCTGGTGCATATATTTTTACCTGAGGGAAATCAATGCCTGTGAAAACAATCAAGACAAGAATCCTATGAAAATGAAAACACTCAAGGCAAGAATTTATTACCCTACAATTATATTTTTTATTGTATTCTTGAACATCCAGTCAAGTGATAGGAATGCAGTGCTCTGGATCGCAGTCACCCTTCTTTCAGTGCTTGACTATAAGCACTGACAAGGAACTTAGGACAGCATTTTACACCTCAAGTTAGACACTTCAGTTTATAATTAAGCACCTAAATAGTTAGCATCGTTATCTTAGCTAATAAGCACATGAATGGAAAACTTCTTTAGAAAAGTTAACTGAAGTTGCTTATTTAGGTGACTTACAAGTACCAAAGCTTGACAATGCTGCCTATAACCTTCCTGTGCCTTCAGTTACTTTATTTGGAGGGATTGTACAACTTCACTTGCTACATGACATCGCATGCTACAGCTGTTTTTTGTCACTGTAAAGCTCTGCATGCTGGAATCAGGTTATTAATTAAGAAATAGTTTTTTGGCATTCTGCTGTGACTTGCATCCATAATGAACTTGCAGCAAACATTGGTTTCAAGCAGTTGGCTTCTCCAAGCTCTCTTTTAAGTATCTCCTTGAATGTCAGAATAACAAAAGCCATCAGGGAAGGGTACGTCCGTTTTCCTTGATACGGTCCTTCCTTGTCTCACCTGATCTAAATTCTGTCTTTAGGGCACCTTCTTCACCTTTTGGACAGACATAATTCTTTCTCAATAATGCTCTAAGCTGCTAATAAGATTGTTTACCCAGACTGTACGTGGTTAGGAAGAAGGAAAGCTATTTTTACAGCCACCAAAAATGAAAATTATGGCTCTTGACAACCCTTTACAACCTAAGCCTGCTGGTTGTGAGGTCTCATTTGTTGCAATGAACTGTCAGGTTCATTGCTAAATGTTACATTACCCTCCAGTTCCAGCCTCCAGGCTGCAAAATCCTCTAGTCATCCCTCCAGACCAGACAGGACTCTGCTGTCAGGATGAAGCCAGGAGCAAAGAAGGAGCAGCACAGTACACTGGAGGCAGGTCTCCAGGACTCTGCAGCAGTGGGAAGCAGCCTGTGGTGGCCAGGGCCAGAAGAGCAGTAGCAAGCAGCTACTTGCCAGTGGTCACCAAAGAGCTCCTGACAACAGGAGGCCACAGCTTGCTGGTCTGTGGCTCTGCACCCCACGTTGTAACGGTCTGTGTTGGAAGGAATAACCTTCATGTTGAGCATGAAGAGGTGCATTTATTTTCCTATAATGCACTGTCCTGTTGGGGCTAGGTATGAGGGTGTAATCTGTACATTTACATTAATTCTTAAGGCAACTGTGCCCTGAATATTTGTATGCAATGTCTCTGGCAGGCCTAAAGAAGATCTCCTGTTTCTTTGCCCGTGTATATTGGGGGGCTGCTGGTGTGGCTCACAAATGAAGAATCTGATGTACAAAGAAAGCAGGATAACTTGCTTCCAAACTTCTAGCAAATTCATGGCAATTGCACGCACAGAGTCAACAGTGGCATCCCACTGCGCCAAAGGCAGGCAGTGTTCTGGTATTTGGGGCAGCATCTGTATTGTCCTCCTTTTTTAAAGCTCCAGATGCTGGTGTCAGGATGATACCTGTGAATGTGAGCTTTTGTTAGAACAGAAAATAGTAATTTAAAAAAAATAGTCTTCAATATGATAATGAGGAGCTTGAAAATGTAAACCCTAAATGTCCTCAAACCATGAGGAAGCAAAAGCAATACTTCTGGTTTTTTAGATCTAGAATTTTTAATCCAGTTTTTGGTGGATGCCCAGCAATGGGCTCAGTTTCACTCAGTTGTTTGGCTTTCCCTGCACATGTCCTGTCACTGGAGAGCAGTGTCCAACATTTTGTTTCTCTTACCGGTGATGCTGGAGCGAAAGGGTTTGCCGCCATCAAGCTTATGTTTTCAGTGGCTGCACTGTGGCCCCTTTCTGTGGTTATTTCCCTCCTTCTTGCCAAATACTTAAGTTTCCACTGCCAGAAATAAGAAGATGGGGTGAGTGAAGGGTTTTGGGGTGTGTGAAAAGCGAAGATGGGGTGTGTGATGACAAAGGGAGCACAAATGGGAAGTGTGGGGAGGAAATGGAGAGGAGGAAGCTGAGACGTCAGGAAGGAGTGTAAGACTCAAATGCTTTGTGTCGTTGAACCTCCAGCACTTCCAAGACAGAGGTCTCTCTAAGTTCTAAACAACATTATTTTTGTCTGGTTACTATAAACCGATAAACAGGAAATGTGTTATAGTAATAAACAAAAGACAGGAAAAAGGAAACACTACTAATCAAACAGGAACACAGCCTGGGAACACAAAAAGGAACAAACAAGAGTTACATTTTGCCCCGTTTTCGCTCAGGATTGAGAACGATAATGAGTATGACAAAGCACAGGACAAAAAAGAAAGAGACAGTTGTGGTAGGACAGAGACGAAGGCCAACATTGTCAGAGACATTTTGGGGCCTTGTTTATTTCTAGGAAAGAGGGTGGCCTTGTGCAAACTCTATCTGCTGTTCTACTTCTTACACAGTAGAGTTTTACAAGCTTGTCTGTGTATGAAACTGTAACTACCGCACCTTAGATCCGTCTCTTGTCTTTTGCACGCATGTTTGCATCAACAGAATGAAGCTATATTAGCATGAAAACACATACAGTACTCAGCAGTTGCCAAAGCTAGGCTATGCTCGTGCTAGATGGAAAGCAAAAATATAAATTGTTTCATTTTTATATACATACATTATATACATATATATATGTATGTATTTCTTTGTGTGTGAATATCTTATTTCCAGCATTTCTAGGTTTTACTTCAGGGGCAGGGAGTATCCTTTAATGTATCCTTTGTTCTATTTTTGTAAGTTTGTTCTTTGTTTTAGCCACAAACCCCTCTTTAGAAAACTGTCTGTTTTTGTAGAGAAACTTTAGTCAAAATAAGTCCTAGTGTTCTTCTAGATGTTGTTCCATGAGGTTCATCCTGAAAACAAAACTAATTTCTTGGAAATATTCTGTTACAAATTTTATTGGATTATGATTCACTTAATAATCCCATGGCTTTATGTTGCACCCAAAACACAAAGGTGAATAATGGAGAATCATTCGGATTTGCTTCCTACAAATAGGATATTCATAAATAAAATGCTCAAATGAGAAAATGAGCTTCCAGTGGATAAAAGCTAGCAGCATTTTAAATACCTGATTGTTCTTCATTAATGACCTGGATAATGAGGCAGACTGCACCATCAGCAAGTTTGCCAATGGTACAATACCAGGAGGAGTGGTTGATAACACCAGATGGTTTTGGTGCCATTACGAGCAACCTTGACAGGCTGGAGAAATGAGCCAACAGGAAAGTTACGAAGTTCAAAAATGGGAAATGCAAGGTCCTCGCCCATGCACCAGCACACGCTGAACGCTGACCAGCTGGAAAGCAGGCCCTGGGGATCCTGGTGGACTAGAAGTTGGCCATAAGCCAGCAATGTGGTGGTACCCTCTGAAAGGACAAGAGGCAACGGGCACACACTGAAATACAAGAAATTCCATTTAAACATAAGAAAAAAATTTTTACTGATCAAACACTGGCACAGGTTTCCCAGAGAGGTTGTGGAGTCTCCACCCCTGGTGACATTCAAAAGCTGACTGAACAATGTCCTGAGCAGCCTACTTTAGCTGACCCTGCTTTGAGCAAGGGGGGCTTGGACTTGATGATCATGAGAGGTCCCTTCCAACGTCACCTATTCTGTGATTGTGTAAAATTAAAAAAAACCAATAATGACAGGCTGAAGATTAAATGATCGGCAATTCACAGTGAAGGACAAGAAGGGGAATATTCTGCAGAGCACTTCTGACTACCTCATTTCTGAAGGTACCCAAAAAGCAAGGAGATGCTGCTGAACAGTCTTCTGGAGGTGACTGGAGAGCTGACATTAGCAGGGACCAAGCAGTTGAAGGTGTGCTCTGAGGTTTCCTCCACCAGACACTACAGATGGCTGCAGGAGGCAGTCGGTGAGGAAATTCATGGGTTCTGGGATGAGAGCAAAGACGTGCAGGTGGAGTCTCAGTATGCTGTTTGGAGAGGGGTTACATGCTGGCACAGTAGCTGGTAGGGACGTGGCTGGATCCCACTGTGTGCCTCAGTCCTCTTAGCGCTCCTGAATAAGTACGGGGTTGTGTCCAGCCCAGATGGATGCTGAGCTTCAGCTTGAGAACAGGCATGGGTCTGGCATGAGTGCTTTCTCATTCAGACCTGGTCATGACATGCTTCTCTCACTTTTCCTCCTAATTGGCTTTAGCTGATCATCCCATTCCTACCAGTCATTACAAAATGACTTAGATACTCCTTGAGCAGTACAGCAATGATAGCTTTGGAAAGTACTACCCAGCATAAGGATGGCAGAAGGATGGGCTGAAGCAAGTCCATTTCCCTCGTCTGTTTTGGGTCCTTGTGCCAGAAAATAGCACCGCAGAGGTCTGGAGAAAAGGGACTAGACAGGGTTAACATACACTAATTGCATGAACTTCCAATGTTGTAGCTTAAAGAAAGGAGTGAGATACTGCTCCGCTAGAGACCAGGGTACCTGCAGCTTCCAGCCTAATTAGCAGTGGACTGTACCTGTAGCTAAGAGCTATATTTCTCTGTGAGGAAGGCACAGGTGTGCTTGCTTTGCTCACAGTCAGCATGGAGGAAATGCTTCGCTGCTCTGCCAGGAGCCTGAATCTGACAGGCTGTGAGCTCATTTTCTAGACCTGCATCTTCCCTGCAAATGCCCCAGCTTCAGTCAACAGATAGTCTGTAACTGGCATCAGAAGATGACCTCAGGTGTTGGCCAGCTTCAGCACATTTAAGCTGTCAAATATGGACCTTGTTCATTACTTCCTCTCACCACTGCACACTCTGATCGCCATTCTGTTTTGCCTTCCCAATACAAGCAAAAGCTGTGGCAGAGCAGCAGGAGTGGAGAAATAACAAGTTCAGAACAGACAGCTCTTCCCACGTGACAGACCATTTCATTAGGCAAAAGGCCCAGTCAGACTGGGCACATGAGATGTAATTAAGCTGATTTAGCTTAATGTGTGTATTAAAGAAAAGGACACAATTATATAATGACCCATTCCTACTACAATGGCAGCAACGGGACAAATCTCAAGTTTTGCTTATATGAAACCATGCTGAGGTCATAAGCAGAAATACAAAGTGTGGCGTGCAGGACAGATCTCTGACTTCAGGCACACAAAATACCACACATGGTTCATTATCATAGCACATAAGGGTATCAGCATGTATCGCCAAATACGGCTGTGGTTTAAAACGCTGGTAATTATGATTCTCAGACATATCAGCCAGTTCTGCAGCTTTAATAAAGCGGCATATTTTCCCTCAGGCCATAGTTTGAACCCATGCCTTATATGCTAAAACTTCTGATACTTTATTTTTTTGCACACACTAAGTGCTGAACACAAGTATGAAGAATTTTGGTAATAATGGTAGAGCATTCACACTGTCCAAGCACACAGCAAGCAAATCCTTTATGTAGCCCATTTCTGCTCACTGTTATTAGTAAAACTATTTAAAGTTTAACCAGTCTTTTCAGTTCTTGGCTAGGCTCTCGTTCTGATGTCTGAATGCAAATAAAATGAAACATCTCTAATGAAAAATTCCCTAAAGAAGTTTTGTGCCACTAAGCTGATACAGGTGCAATACACCAGCAAATTATTCCAGCTTTGAAAACCTGAGACATTTATTCTTGAGTCCAAATATTAAAACTTGTAAAAATCAAATGTTAGAAGTAGAAACCTGGGAGTAAAGCAAACCAAAGTCTGCACAAGTTAGTTTTGGCAAAATTAGTAAAGAAAACAGAACAAAATAAAATACAAACAGGGGAAGGGGAAACCCACAAACATAAAGGCACTCACAGTGTGATTTTTTCAAAGTGGATTTTCACCAAAATCTTTACATAAACTGAAAACTTCATTAAAACATAAAGCTTGAAAGGGTTTAGTGGACAGGTCTCTTGTTTATTACGTGAGACTGTGATGTCAGTCCAGGTGGAGGCTGTAATGAAAATAGTTACATGATTTCAGTCCAGTTTCTTTGAAGGTTAACCCAACATCACAAACCCGTCATGTCATATAACACCCGTTGGCAAGGCCAGGGTTGCTTCCATCTAGAAAACCCTAAGACTGTATGGAGGGTATGTAAACTGACCTACAAATCATTTGTGGGCTAATGGCTCAGTAAATGTAGGTTAAAATCTTTTGATGCTTATTATCGATAGTTTGGAAAAGATGAAAGGCCAGGTTTTCCAGAAACACACACGTGTCTGCCTTGAGAGTGAAAAATGTTCTCCAGGTCTGAATGGGAATCAGTGTTTGCAGAAATACCTGGGGGCACCTGACTTGCAGGTTAGTCCTGAGCACTCCGTCAGATGTAATGCAGACCATTTAAAAAGTAAAGCACACAGCATCTTTTTAGGAAATATGCAATAACCCCAGAATGGAGAAGAGGAAAGAAGGGAATTCAGCTGAGACAGGAAACCCGGCCATATACCCTCTCAGCTTGACAAGATTTTTATGAGAAGCCGAAGAGAAACGCCTCTCAGGAGGTCCCACTATGGGCCTGAACCAGCCTCCAGGATCCCAACACCTCAAGAACTTCTTCGCATGAGCCTGTGCCTAAAGAAGACAAAGGAGGAGGAAAGAAAGTCCTGATTTTGACTTGAAAAAAGTATTTCCTTTCATGACAGAAGAGTTGTGATATGCTGCCTCTGTCTGTTGCTGCCTGGGAAAACAAGTGTCAGGAAATTCTCTGTTAATGCTGGTTGTTACAACTTCACATGAGTTAAGGGAATTGCAATGGACCTTTACTGAGGTTTGGCCTCTATGCACTTAGATAACTATCCCACACACATACACACAAAAGGCTGCATTTACTCATTATGGTGTACTCACCACAGCCTTAGCAAAGTACTTGCATTAAATGCAATCCTTTGCTAATGAGGTCTTTATTCCAATGTTGCAGGAAGGAAACCTGTCTCTTGCAAAGCCTGTATTTCAGATTTCTAACTCAAGCTGTCAGACGGGCTGGGAGGGCTGCTCTGTGCTCCCCCAGCTCTCCTTGCCCACATTTCCTCTCATGTCCCACACTAATAGCTAACAGCACAGAGGGGATCCACTGCTCCCAATTAGTACCTGGATACCTTGTCAGACACTGTCTAAGGAGTCCTGGGAGTCTCCTGGAAGTTGAAATGCTGCCTGTGAAGCCAGCGGAAGGTGCTGAGTGGCAGGGCAAGTGGCAGGGGACCTAGCTCCATGCTGGCTGGATGCTTTTACATCTAAATATTCATCACAAGGTGTCTTTTCCTCAGCACAGGTACCAAAAGCAAGCCAGCCCCTTTTCATGGGAAGAGGGTACTATCTTTCTTTTTCCCCTTATGAGAAGGGTGCTAGTTACTCTACATATCCTGAATGTCCCTTTTTGGCGGGGGGGGCAGATTCTCCTATCTTCCAGAGGTTGCACTAGTTAGATGAATCAGGAGGAAACACCTTTGCCAGGAACATTGTGTGTCAGACCCTGTGAAAGCACGAGCAGAAAATGCCTGGAGAAGCAGATGTGCAGGCACTGGAGATCTGCTAATAGCTTGTTTAAGAAGGGCTTAAACATATAACAGCATGGACATACCAGCACCTCAGTAGTTACAACATGCTGAGAGGCAGTAATTTAGGCAGGCAGACAATGCCGGTGCCTCCCCAGGCAGGTGCATTGGAAAAGCTGCTTGGGGATTCGAGGCTGAATTCAGGTAGCTGAAGTGGCAGGGGGGGGCCTCAGCCTCTTTGGGGACTGACTGTCTCATGGTTTGCTAAATATGGAATAGGGAACTGAAATTTTTCTGCATGAGTGAGAGAGAAATGGTGCTGTTAGTGAAAAGAATAACTGTTACAGATCTTTCTGATTTCTGCAAGGCAGATTTTGTCACAAGCCCAGGCACCAGTCTCCCAGTGCAACCTTTAGATTAAGCTCTGCCACCGCACTCAGGTGTTCATGAGCTCCCCAATTGCTTACACAGTAGTGTGGAGTACATTCAGATTTCAACTAGCCCCCCAAATACCCAACCCTAGATGTATTTTCCTGTTTCAGTTTTCTCATCACTGTGGCAGTCTTTGGCTCTGGTTTGTAAAAGTTCGCACCAGAGGAAACCATGCATTAGTTTTTTTGTTCTGAATTTGTTGGGTTTTTTTTTCCTTCTGTCAACACCAGCCCCCCTGCAAAGCGGCAAGTCAGAGTTCTGTTAAATGCTTGTCTAAACCTGCTTCCACCTAAAATCCTGGCCTGTATCAGAAATAATGTGGCCAGCAGGAGTAGGGAGGTGATCGTGCCCCTGTACTTGGCACTGGTGAGGCCACACCTCAAATACTGTGTTCAGTTTTGGGCCTCTCACACTGAGGTGCTGGAGCATGTCCAGAGAAGGGCAACAAAGCTGGTGAGGGGTCTGGAGCACAAGGCTTATCAGGAGCGGCTGAGGGAGCTGGGGTTGTTCAGTCTGGAGAAGAGGAGGCTGAGAGGAGACCTTATCGCTCTCTACAATTACCTGAAAGGGGGTTGCAGAGAGGTGGGTGTTGGTCTCTTCTCCCAAGTGACAAGTGACAGGACAAGTGGAAATGGCCTCAAGTTGCACCAGGGGAGGTTTAGATATTAGATATTAGAAAGATTTCTTTACTGAGAGAGTGGTGAAGCATTGGAACAGGCTGCCAAGGGAGGTGGTTGGGTCACCCTCACTGGAGGTGTTCAAGGAACGTGTGGACGAGGCATTGTGGGACATGGTTTAGTGGGCATGGTGGTGTTGGGTTGATGGTTGGACTTGATGATCTTACAGGTCTTTTCCAAACTTAATGATTCTGTGATTCTGTGAAATAAGTTACCACTAAATTATGCTGACTGAGCACTTTTGCTTGACGTATGAGGGACACAGATTTGCCTAGTAGCTGGAACTGACCCAGACAGTTGAATGCTGGCTGCCTCAGCCATGGTCCACTCCAGAGTATTAAGTCAGCCCTGGGCTGAAGTAGTCAGGAGACTGCATGAAGGTGCAATGCTTGGTTTTGGGTGCAAACATATTCAGCAAGTCCAGGGACACATGGTACATGCCCTAGTAACAAATGCAGAATAGCACAAATCCTGAGGTCTTCCATCATTTGACAGCTTGTAAAAGTAATGACCATTTATAAGTTGTACAGACATTCCTCAAATTTTATTTATAATTAGAAATTTTCATAGAATTATAGAGAGATTTAGATTGGTCAGGACCTTCAAAGACCATCTAGTCCAACTTCAAATCATGAGTAAAAGAATCCACATTTGAAAGCCAAATGCCATAAGCCATATGCTCACTAACCCCTCAAATCATCTTCTCTGGAGATAAGTAGCAAACATATCTGCAGTTCTAAACCAAAGGTGAAATCAATGTAATTTTCAAATAATTTTTTGATGATTTATAAAGAAGGAATAATGGCAGAATGTCACTTGTGTTATGGCCAGCTCAGGGTGCAGGTGGAAAGGGGAGAGTGCTGGGCACAGCATTCTCTCTACCTCAGAAGTTGTCTTGAGTCTCAAGGGGGCCCGCAGAGCTCTCCTTCCCTGGGAACATTAATTAGCTTCTTGTTACTGTCATATATTTATTTTTCTTAGCATCTAACAGCAGATATACATTTGCTATTACACCTTTGTTGGAAATTTAATAGCTGCTGTCCTTAGACTGAACTATTGCTTCATTAATCAATTCCAAATAAATTGCCTTAAAAAAGAAAGTATTTTTTCTCAAGATAATTTTTTATAGAAAACAAATACAGTTTTTAAATGTCCTCTGTGTTTCTAACTTCATTTTTATGATTCCTTTCTTTGAACTAATTGCTCATTCCTGACCATTTCTGTTTCCCAGTATCCCATCTGAACATCATTACACTGTGGATGTATTCAATCACCATTTTATCACCTCAGAAGAAGGGGATAGTAACATACTACTTTCTCTTGCTTACTTACTCAGAGAAAAATAATGTGTTACTTTAGGGACCAACTTTCTTTTATTCTGGTTATTGATGCTATCATCTGATATCCATCAATGAGGCTTTTTATTCTGTATATATCCATCTATAATACAATTGTCTGGAGAATCAATGTGAACTTTTGAAAATAATTAAAACAATGTACAACCTCCTTTATATGTGATAACAAGTGAAAGCCTTGTACAATTAAAGTATCGGTATTGGTTTGGTTTAGTTCCCAGATGTGCATGTTCCACTTCTCCCGTAACTCTCTAAAGACCTCAGTATAGCAAGTCTATCAAAAAATTCCCGAGTGACATCCATGTTACAGCAGAACTGCTTGGCTGCTAGAAGGATTCTGGAGTTTGAATGTTTTCCTGTTTGCATACTAAAAGATGTTGGATGTTAGACTGTGACATCACCTTGTCCCAAATGCTATCTTTATGGTTTCAACTGCTCTGCTTTCCCATGCTTACAGCAGTTTGAGCTCCTCCAGCAGCTTGTTGGTTCAGTGGCGAAATTTTTGACTCTTTCCTCCAAAGCCTAACAAGCAAACATTGGTGATGTAGCATGAGTGGAGGGCTTTATTTGCTGAAGTCTGCCTGTCAGGGGAAGCTCATTGGCATATTTGAAGAGCTGAGGATGTTTTTGTAGTATAGAAGCCAAGCTGACCGCGATAAGACCCTGTGGGGTAGAACACCAGGGTATTTTCTGTGTTTAGTTAAACTCTTATATCTGTGAGTAATCTAAAATGCTGATTAGATTTTATTGAAGACTTGTAATTCCATTTTCTCAAGAGGCCTATAAACATGAGGGTCTTCTTAGTCTATGAACAACCCATATTCCAATGCCAGGATTTAAAACAAACAAACAAAAAACCCCAAAATCTCTCCTAAGACAATAGTTGAGATTCTAAACGCCTATAAATCAATTCACTTTCCAAAAGGAAGAGAGGGTGAAGTCTAGGAGAGTCACTGACTTCCAAAAATAAAGTGCTAAGCAAGCCAGATTCTGATCCAAGGCTTGTTGAAGGCAGTAAAAGGATTCCTCTCACTCCAACAGGAGTCTAAGGACTGCTACATCCAATAGCACCATGAAATATATGGGATTGTGACTCAGATATTATGACATATTAAGGTCATTTGGACACAGGACATTTGGAAGGAATATCTACTTTATGGACAATAACAACAGAGAGCAGGAATTTTATGTATGTGAGACTATCTTCACATAAATCTGTGGGATCATAGAAATTACCAGCGGCATTCATTAGTTGAGTAGTAATAAGGTTCCTTGCTTTAGTTTGTCTGGTCAATACAAATGGAAAGAGCCCACAAATACATAAGGCAAGATTACTCCCAAATTCCTGTCTTTCCTTACTGAGCTGATGCTTATACAGTATGTGCAATAGATACAGCAACATGTTGTGCATAACAACAATTGTGCTGTGACTGCTACCCTGTTAAAACGTGCTGCTCGGTATATAGCTAGCATACAGCTAAGAAATATTCACACTAAACATTATTTCTGTTGGAAACAACCTTCGATGTTTATGATAGACACTAAAAGAATTACAAATACACAACAATTCCATACACTTTGAATCTGAAATGCTCCACAATTTACAAAAATATTAGTTCCATCATTTCCAGGAAATCTGCCCTGCATTTTCCCATTGACTGACATGACTGACTTTCATGACCCAGCTAACCTAGACTGTTTTCATGTGACACAGCAAGCAGGCAAATACAGAAACCTCTCTACTTTCTGTAGCAGAGATTGTGATCACCTACATATGTAAACTATGAAAACACAACTTAAGTAACCTCCATAACACTTTGCTGGCTGTATGTTGGCTCTTTTCCTGTGCTAAGCTGCTCTGTTTCCATAGGACCACAATTTCACACTAGTTGTGTATCTATCTGCTTCAAACAGACACAGAAATAGAGATCCACTGGAGAGAAGAACAGGGGACTGTTGCAGTTGATGGGGTTTTGACCAAATCATCCACAGTGAAAAAAGAATTGTGAGTGGTTATGATGAAACAGCATAAAATTGTGGTTTTAGATTTGTAGTATTAGTCTAAAAACCCTTTTCTAATTAAGACTCCTTTAAAAGGCAACCTATTCAAAGTCTTAATTTTGCAATATCTTACTCAAAACAAAAATTGAAAACCTAAACGTCTAAAGATGCACTTCTGATTTTCAAATATTTGTATCTAAATTCATGAGCACCCATCTGCTACTCTTCAGTATTAACTAAAAATACACCAACATAATGATATTAGGAAAAGACAACTATTTCTCAGGTTTTGTTTGGTTTTGGAAAATTGAACTTTTACGGTATTCTGGGGTATTTTTGCCCCATATGCTACGTAAAGGATTGTAAGGAATCTAACTTCAAGCACCAGGTTTTTTTCAGTTCTAGAGCTGAGGGATCAAGCAGCCAGCCAAGAAACACCACAGAGGAATGTGTTGAGGGAATAGTAGTTCAGGTAGATGGTTTGGCATGTTTCCTTCTATTACACTGTTAAAATCCGGAGGACTGGGCTTGCCAGGACTCAGTGCAGCCTTCTGCATAAGTTACAGCCTGATGGGGCTCCCAGGTTCACTAGATTCACACACCAGAAACCTGCCAACAATGCTGCAGAAAATTTAACTCTTTGCAAACCAGATGCAGCCTGCAGTGGCAGAGAGGCTGGTATTCATACACTCACAATATGTCCAAATAATCCCACCCCATCAGCCTCTTGTCGTCATCATTTTTAGAGACCTCCTTAGAGTCTCCTATAAATTATTATTTTTCTAGGAAAATATGCCTTTATGGAGTTGCATAGGTTGCATAGGTTTTGACACAAAAACACAGACTCTAAGAAGTTTTCATTTTCCTTTAAAATGCTTTAGAATTTCTATACTAATTTGTTCAGGTTTTTTATCGCTTTCTGGCTTTATCCCTATTGAATTTTGTGCAATGCTTTCATAAAGGAAATAATTCATTAATGGTGGTAGCCCTTAGCACAGGCCTAAATGAGGAAGGGAAATCTGAGTCCCCATTGCTGGTGATGGCAGTACATAGGAAATCCTTGCCCAATCCTCCCACCCAGTACTTGGCACAGGATGTGGTTGGAGAGCAGAAGGTCTGAGCCTGGGGAAGCACTATATCTAAGGTGATTACGATTTATTAGAGCTATACACAAACAAATCCTCTGCACTAATTAGGGAGACTGGCAGAGAAGGGAGCAAATTACAGCCGAAAAGGAAGACAGGAAGGTGAGCTGATAAAGAGAGTCTCCCTGACCAGAAGCCTGCGGGCGCTGCTGTCACCGCTGCCCATTTGCAGTCCCACAGTAAACTGCAGGCCAAGTTAAAATCAGTGCTGCCCACTCAGTGCCATGGTCTCGACAGGACTCTGATTTCAGCTGTCATCTCTTTACTCAAGAGGAATGAACTTGAGCAAGAGAAAGAGAGAGAAACAACAGGAGGATTCTTCAGAGCTCTTAAAAAGCTTGTCCAGGGAAGAAAATATAGACTATGTGGCTTTGAAGTACTTGCAGGTTGTCTCTGTCAAGTACTGCTACAAGGAAGAACCAAGACTTTTCAAAAGAGAAAAAAAGATCCTTTCTCAGACTCTTTCATTTGACATCTAAATATTACTTTGTCATGTCTGGAGTGACAGAATCAGGCTTTTCCTACTTTCACTGAACCTCAAAACTCTTAGTGATGGAAAATGGTCTTGTTCAATCTTTTCACAGTGGCTTATTTGGTCTTTGGCTTTACTGGTTTACTCCTGATTCTATGGTCTCCATCTGTAAAGCACACCCAATGAATAGCTGTCTCAAATTTTGTCTGCTGTTCTTGTTATTAGGAGCATGATTTCAGTGATGAATGTTTATAACACAGCTTGAGGAATTTCATCCTCCCCTGGTAAACTGTGTAGGAGATTGCATTAATGGACAAAGAAAAACGTCTGCTGGACTGTAGCCAGAAGCTTGGACTTGCTTACAAAGAAGAAAATACGTGTTTAACCTTCTGGTATTGTGTACAGAAGACATATTTAAAAAAAATATTCACACCTCATCTCACAACCTAAAATGGAACTAGTGAAAGATTAATGTGTTTTTCACAATTTTATGGCAAATCACTTAGTTGTGACAAGCTTAATTCTGCCTCTTGACCAGATGTCTTACAAGGCTGTCCTGCTCTGTTTTCTTCTACAAATACCTCTAACTGGGAAAATAAATTACAGATGACTCTGAAAAACTGAAGAGAACTAAAAGGTATGAAAAGAGAAAGTGATAATAGGCTTTATTCACAGGTGTAAGGATTCTGACTTGAAACAACAGAGTAAAATCTGCAGCCCAGTTTTAACTTCCCTGAACAGTTTACTTGAGCAAGTCTTGGAACTTAAATTCAGCAAGCCATGATGTTAGTTACTTTTCTGCTTGTGCAGTTCATTTAATCAAGGCCTGTATAAAGATTTCAGGATGTCAGCTGCTTTGAAGTCTATGTGACACAGGGTGTCCTGAGCTTAAGTTAAATTCACTGTAGAACAGTTTCTAACCTACACTGAAGAGAGAGAATCACCATGCGTTGTCTGTTTAATCTATTATGATGCATTTATTGTAAAGGAAATATACACGCTCAGAGCTATATTGAAGAACGGTTACTAACAGGTAGAGAGCCTAAAAATATTAATGCCAAACGGTTGTTGAGCATTTCACTGCTTGCTTAAAAACTGTAGGTGCCTAACAGTTATAAAGGAGAGTTTCAAACAGGACCTAAGCATCGCTGATGTAGCAGCCAGGGTGCGCTAGTGCCTTTCTCAGCCTGAGAACAGTAATAGAGAACTATGAATTGCCCTCTGTGTTTCCTCCCCTCACTCACTGGTCTAGGTTAAATGCCCGTTAACTGTACCCCCATGGAAAATGTTATGTGCCAGGAATGGAAAAGCACAGCAGCAATAGTCCCATGCAGCTGATGGAGTGATTAAAAGTTGATGGGTCCCTTCTGCCACTGCATCTCGCAGAGGGAAGAGAGGATGCCTCTTTTTCCTTGGAGCACCTTATCCCTGCTGCTGCTTCTGGGTTGGAGAAGGATGGATGCTCTTTCTGCTTGTTGGCATTGCCTCAGGTGCTCTGGAATAGGAGATCATCTGCTCTTTCCTTCATTGGAGCCCTGGAGAACCAGAATTTCTCTCCCATATTGCTGGAAAAGACTATCTGACCAAAGTGGGATTACACTTGTGGCTTGATCCTGCCCCCCCCTCTCAGGTTCACAGGCTCCCTGACCCCATGGTAGCTTCCCTATTGAACTGTCAAGAAGCCCAGAAAGCATGCAAACTGCTGATAGAGAAAGCCAAGTAAGCCTGCAGGGGAAGCAGGCAGCTTGGGATCCCACCTGGCTTCTGTCAGAGCCAATGTGCTGCTCAGAAATCTGTCAATTACAGTTTGGGTTTTTTCCTAATGGAAAAATTTTCTGTCAGAAATTTCCCGCCAGCTCTGCTCTGTGTTGCTACCGCTGCTCCAAATGAGAAAGACTAAAAGGCCCAGAGAGCCTCTCACAGGGAAGGCGCAGGGCCCTGGGAGACCTGGCATTGTGGCGGGTCTACAGTCCTGGCTGCCACAACGCAACCACGAATACACCTCTGAAATGTCAGATATTCCCTCCAGAATTAAGTATGCATATTCACTCTAGTGTGACCACCAAAACAGTGCACGTGCCTTGCCAGGAACTTTAAATAAAGGGTTTTATGCAACACTGTAGTCCTCTGATTGAATTTAAGAGGAAAGTGAATTCTCCTGCTATTTTTTTCAACAAAGCAGCGTATGCTTTTTTTATTAAACACCCAGTTGTTTAATAACTTGCACTTGTTACCTTTCCTGACTGAAATGCATTTATAGCCAAGTTGGACAATGGCGTCTATCTGAAGTATGCAGAACTACCAAAATTACTGGGTCCAAAACTACTACCACTGAAGTCGGGCTCTTAAAATGAATCGGGACATTGCTCCTGATGAGTAATATTGTTAAAGTGTTACTGTGACTTTTCTGGCTCAGCTTAAGCAACAAATCAATTATCATGTTATTTCTTTACATTGCAACTCTCCATGTACTACTCTTTTCCATATATTAGGAAGTGAAACATGATGAAAATATGAAGTTTGTGCTTAGTGCATGTTTTTCACCTTCTCATGGTATTTAGAAGTAGATATTACAAAGAAAATGAACTAGAATCTAAGTAGCAACTTGACTTTTTAAACTAAAGTGCCTATAATGATGCTGTTTTCCAGCTCGGTTTGAGCTAATTTTTATTATGCTTTACTGTTAAACACTGATTATGGTCTTTGAGCCATCACAGATAAAGACTGCCATTGCCTCAAAGAGATTAAAGTATGAAAAAAAAGATGCAGATAAGAAAAAATGCACTGAGAAACCAATGTTTATTTAGAAATACTGGTCAAGCTTCTTTGCTGCACCAGACTGCTGTTTAGTACAAATCTTCGGGAGAAGGCAGCCAAGATAAGCAGGGAAGCTGTCACAGCTTTGTGATTTTCTGCTCATCCTCCTGTTTCAGTTCAAAATAGATTGCAGGACATCTTGCCAAAGGTTGAAACTGAAGTCACCCTTTTTAAGACCGAAGGGACAACGATGATCACATGGGCTGGCCCCCCATATAATGCAATCCAAATATCTGACTCCAATAATTTCCATGACAAAGATGTCTTGCAATAGGCAGAGGTCAGTATAGCCTAGGCACGTATAAGCAAGACTCAGCAGTCTGCAGCCTGAAGTAGAAAACTACTGATACGCAACTTGAAGATCCGTTCCCCTTTGAAGGGGCCTTTCTCTCCACAGAAGTTACAGGAAGCCTATACCTATGTACCCTGGTTACACACTTAAATTCAGGAGGAAGGAATCCAGGTCATGGTCACCTTTGTTGCAGAGACAAGCTCTCCTGGCATTTAAAATTTTACAGATTTTCTCCACCTTCCATTATTTCCTGCTTCTTTGCTTTTACCTCCAGTTTTTACTTGTGATTATTCCACTTTTCTTCTGAGCACCTGTTCTGCTGCTTTCATTTTTCTTTGTTTTTTTTTTCTAAGACTTGAAGGACACAACGCTCTGAGCTGAGTCTTTCTCATTAAGGGTCAACTTACACAGAGCCACACCATTAGAATTAGTCTAGTTCAGATCTACACTAGAAACAAGTACAAACATCACAAAGATTTCTCCTGCTCTCTTAACTAGACCCTGAGATATCTGTTACTCTCCTCCTGGTACAGATTAAAGATACAAGCAGTTAAGTGCTGTCTTTCCTTTCCCCATTTGTATCTTGCACCTACTACAACAGTCCCACTTAGTGGGGCACTCTCAAGGTGAACTTCCATGAGATGAGTCAAGTCAGTCACCTTTTTCCTGCAGCTCTTGGCCGTGTGCTCCTGCCTCTTTTCTCATACTGGGCTCTGCCCTGAGCTGATTCAACCCACCAATCTGGCAGAAAATGGACTCAACAAAAAAGCGGTTTTCAGCCAAGTCAGTGAGCTGAGCCACCTAGTGAACACCGGGTTCAGTGCAAGGGAGGGTGTAAAAGCACAGGGAAAAATAGGACACCTGCTTTGGAGGGCAGCAAGCTGTTATCCAAGCAGCTTCACTTTCCACTGACTGTTCTTCTCCCTCATTCTGTTTTCCTTTTTCCCGACTTCAGATCTTCCCTCTTTCCTTACCTCTTCTTAGATAAAACTAGTGAAAACTGGAGACTAACATGGCTGTTTGTTCATATCTCAGTCTCCTGAGGCCAAAATTTTGAAAGCCAGGCTCCTGGATTCACAAGGTACTCCCAAGGCGATCAGCGGGTCCCCCAGCCTTCCCCGCTGCCGGGCACCGTGGCCGCTGCCGCTGCCCGTGGGCCACTTGCAGGAAGATTCCACAGCCGGACCTGCAGCCGGCCACAGAACACGACAAAGGAGTATCTCAGCCCAGTTCCGTCGGGACTGACCAGGGATCTCACGACTCTGGCGTGAGGCTTCCTGTTTATCGCCGGGGCAGCAGGAAGGCGAGGCACGCCGCCACCGCCGTCTGCCCCCGCGGAGTGCACCGCGAAGCACCCGGACAAGTGAGGAACAGCGGGGAAGCGCAGTGCGGGGGGGCTTTTCCTTCAGTATAAACAGGCTCGTTTCCAGGGACATCACCGGCCCTTCTCTCCCTCAGGAGAAGGGAGTCCACCCCCACGGCGGCGCCCCCCGCGCACCGGCGCAGTTTTATTAAGACGGCGCCGCAGAGCGGGGCTGCTCGGGCCGGCCTCGGCGGGAGCCGCGGGGAACCTCCAGGAAAGCGCCCAGGCCGCGGGGCTGCCCCTAGGCCGCGGGACACCGCCTACCCGCACGCCCGGCCCGCAGGCCGGAGGGAGCCGCTCCCCGCCGGCGGCCCCGGGACCCCGCCGGGCTCCGTGAGAGAGGGAGGCCGCTGCCGCCGCCCTCTCTCCTTCCCCGTCCCGACAGCCGTTGGGCGGCGGCGCTCGCGCGCCACCCAGTGGGGCCGTTGCGGCGCGGCCACGTCCTCAGGGCCCCCCGAGGGGCGGCGGGAGGGGATTTCCTCCAGGTGACAATAAACCGTGTCGCTTCTAGGCAGCCTTGCGGCCATGTCAGTGCGAGGAGGGCGAGTCCCTGCTCGGGCCCAGAGCGTTTCCGAGAGCCTGTTGTGTGTGGGGAGAGACTCGGGCACCTGGGGAGCCATGGAGGGCTCCGTGCTCCTCCTGCCCTGGAAGCACATACCGGTATGTATGGCACAATATATGGCGCAGAACCGGAAAGGGACCCGAGGGCCACAGGCTCCTGTCCTCTGCTGTCTCAGGGAGGCACGTTAAGAAAACCAGGAGGTGTTGCTGCATTTCACACTTCATTGCAAGGCTGTTTTGTAACCCAGCTCCTCTGACGGTTCTCATTTCCGGGCTAGGCCGGCCCACGGCTAGCGTGCACCAATTTGCTTTTGTGCCAAGTGTGTGCTTTAGCACGGGTACCCCTTCCCCTTGCCTCCCCCCACAGTGTGTGGGTAGCAGCCTTGCCGCCTGTGCTTGGCTCACCGGCCAGGCCCTGATCGCTCGCACCAGCCAGGAGCTGGCTGTTGCGCATTTTGGTGGTGGCAGAGTTTGGGGCGAAGAGACAGTGGCAAATGGCAGGGTGCGGTGTGGCTGTGAAACAGGTGTTGTCCCCAGGACAGTGTTTGGCCTTGGGGAAATCCTGTGGGCCATGTGTGCCTCAAGCTACCCCTGCAAAATGTTCTCTGTCAGGGACAGAGGGAACCAAGGCTGGTTATGGAGAGGCATTTGATTCATGCGTTGCCTTGGAGCCAGCCAGTACCTGACTTGTGCCCTGACCTTCCCAGCGTGGTGCTGCTCATCGCTGCGCAGCCCCACCTTGCTCTCCAAACTCCCACTTGCAAGCTCTCATCAGCAGTTCCAAACATCATGGCCCAAAGGCATAATTGCATCATGATACTTAATGCTGGGATGATGCTGTTTTTGATAAAAATATCAAGGAAGATTAAAATGTTATTGCCAAACATTAGTTTGCAGCCTAACACAAATCAGTAGAAAGTATCCTGAGATCAAACAGATTTCCTATTCTGCACATTTAAAAATTCCATTTGCACCCTCACTTGGGAGAACGCTGAAGTTAAAAAATAAGCACATTTTTTAGCATTCTTTCTGCATTTTTGAATCAGGATCTGATGCAAAATAGTGAAATCAATACCTTATCTACATCATTTGCTGCCTCACATGCTGTTGACTCTTCAGAGTAACTCTTGATGTGTATCAGAATTGTTCAGAGTGTAGTGCTAGATTTTATCCTTCCTTCAAACTTCTTGCTCAGTAGGACTTCCAGTTCTGTGAGGAATGCAGATCTATAGACTCCTTCAAAGCTTTAAAAGCATTTTAAAGTTAAAAAAATACTTTTTAAAAAATAGAAGTGTCAAAAATGATTGTTTTGCATCTGGAAGATGTACTGTATTTTGCCATTATAATACTTCTGGAAATTGTTTTCTTGCCTTTGAAATAACTGTAAGACCAAACCAACCTTTACACTCCCATTCTATTTAAAAAGTGACAGACACAATCCCATTGAAGTGAAAACAGTTTAATCAAATTGCTTTGACATTATTTTTAATTTTGCCAGCTCTGGAGCAAAGCTCTTCCATTTTTGTCTTTGACTTTTCTAGGTGTTTCACTTGCTTAAGTCCCATTTTCCCAATCCAAGGCTATTGAGTAAAACCCAAAGTACCTGCTTTACGAGCATGAATGATCTTGACAAACTGCTTAGTAACTTGCTAAAGTGGATTATATCAGTATGCAATAGAAGTGTATGAAATATTTGATGTGCTTGTTGACATTTAAATCTGTATTTGCATGTGCATTTCAAAATTGGAAAACAAAACAAGAAAACGGAAAAACACATTTCACTTTTTGGTACAATTTCTTCTTAAGGCTGGAATCTTACTCTGTTGTTCTCAGATATAACTGGTATTTCAGTTTGAATATAAAAGCACATGCCAACGAAAATGCTTCTAAAACAACTACTCTGACCAAAAATCTGCCTGTTTAAGAGAAATAGTGTAATGTTGCTTGAGATGCTTTTCTAGCTGTTCATTAGATTTGGATTTTCGAAACTACATATTGAGTAACTGTGCAGAGCTTTAAATAGTGTCTGTAAGAAGTGGCAATAGAAGAAACATTTTCACTGCTTTCACAGACAGCAGTACTGCTTATACTCCAGAATGTACTGGGAGGGATTTTGTTACTTCTGCTAAAGTACAGTACAAAATTCTAGGCAGTCAAAGAACCTAAATCTCAACATGGACCAGATTGAATAATGATTCCCCGTATAACCTACTGGTTTAATCACACTAACACAGGCTGGGTAAAATATTTCTAAATTAGAAAAAAAACCCCACAAAACAGAACAACGAAAACATGCAAACATTTAAAAGGCCAAAAGGCCATCATTACCATTCTTGACAATTGATCTTAACATCCTCTTTTACAAGAGGGCTAACTTGGTGTTGAAACTGCTGCAGCCTTTTTTTCCCACAAGGTAGCAGCACTAGAACTATGAATGAACAAGAGGCTTGTGAACCCATCTCACCAAAAGCAGGCAGGTTTATTTACTTTTTAGTCTTCATGAATCTGCAGCTCAGAATCAGAGGAAAAGCTTCTTAAACACCAGGGCTGGGTGCAAACAGCAATTAAAATAATAAAATCTACATTTGCATTTTACTTTAACAGACCTGTCCCTGCTGAAAAAGCACATCAGGGGACTTGAAACAATCTGTGAAACTAAAATGCTGTGTATATAAATATATTTGTGTGAGTGTATATGTGTGTGTGCATTGAATACAGTAGAAATCCTGTCTTGTTACTGTACGTAGCAAAAATCTTGTAACTGATTAGAAGTTTCTTTCTGCTTCCCCTTAACTCTCCTGGTTTCACCACTTTTCCTCATGCTTTTTTGCTGCATTTATCAGTTGTCATTGTCCAAAAATGATCCTACAATGAAGGAGGAACTCCTTTGCCAGCACACAGTAATTGCTTGGGGTAGTTGACCTCCCGCCCTGCATTCACTCTGTCCCACCTGAATAATTGTGTAACCCACATCAAAACATCCTAGTGTAAATATGTATGTATAGAGTAGTGATTTGGGTTGGGTTAGGTGTGCACTTCTGAGGCAAATCTCCCAATCATCCCACCATGGCAAGCTTTGCTTCACCCCGTGGAGCAGGCTTGGAGCACACGAATTGCGCTTTGGGAAGATCCATTGCAGAAACACACCCAAGGCTATGCAGCCGCAAATGGGCACGCAGCCCCTGCGCTCAGACGGGAGCTAGTCAAAAGTTAACCCGGGGCACAGCATGGATGTCATGGCCTCAGCACCAACTGCTTTGCCTACAGACGCACGGCTGTCGGTCCCCACTGCTTGCTAATGTACACATAGTCTTAGCAGCCTAGATGAAAAGTTAAAATCAGAATGGAAATTTTTTATAAGCTCACAAGTGCCAGTACAGAACAGGGGCAGAAATGATGGAAGAACACACCACATCACCCGGATGAAGGGGTTTTTTAATGTGAAATGGCAGATATCCTAGGGCCATGTATTAGGCAATATTTACTGGAGGGACTGATCTGTGGAGTTCAGAAAGAGGGACTCTGCCATTTGCAGGTGGAAATGGTAAAAGTCTTTAAAATACTTTAATATTGCATATTAATAGGGAAGCTGAAACAAGAAACACTTCTCATTAAATAGAAGAAAATACATTAGGTGATGTGGAATGCATGTGCGCACATACATGTATATTTACAAAGAGTTTTCTCTCCTTGAGTTTTGACTCCCAAGGAATATATGTGTATGTGCATGTACGTTTATATTCTTTTCTTATGTTTTTTATGACTATTCATATATTTTTCCTCTTTGGAGTATACCCAGGAACTCCCAGGGCCATTTCTCTCTGTGAAGGAATTAGGCAGTGCTGTGGAATTACGTCTAATGTAGCCTTGAGTATTTATTCTTGTTGCTGTCAACACGACATACACAAACTCTTTTGGGCTGCCAGCTCTCATGTCTTACATCAAGGAAACTGAATCACGTACCTTGACCTAAAAAATTAACACAGCTTGCATAAATATATTTGATAATGTCCTTGAGCTTCCTCAGGAGGAACAGCATGTACATCTTTTTTCTTTTTTTTTTTTTTGCCATGGCATCAGTGACCATTTGTACTTAGCTGAAATTGCAGCATTGGATCCTATCAACACACTAAATAAATAAACAGATGGTTGTGTGTGCAGTTGAACTAATGAAGCCAGGTTTCCTATCAGGTTATATCTTGTAGTTCAATTCCCTCACATCTAATAAAATGTAAGCTCTGCTTTAGCTTTTCCTGTCTTTGCAAAATGCTTTTCTCCTGTGTGGATTCTCAGTTGTGTGACAAGGAGTGAGCAATCTTCCCCATAGTGAGGGCACTAATTCAGGGCTTTCTCCTTTAAAAGATCAACTAATTCAAATAAACTTGTCAGAAGCTAATTTCTCTGTTGAATTTGACTGAGATTGGCCAAAGAGTCAAAACTATTGGAGAGGATGCAGAGGTACAGTTACAGTTGCACACACACAGACATGAAGACAGTACAGCTACAATAACTGTTCTCCTCTAGGAACTACACTAAGCAGTATGTCTTTATTTGAAGAAAACAGAAGAGATCACTGTGCTATTACCCATCTCCTTTTAACTCCAATTTATTAATTTTTCATTAAGGACACTGGACAATTGTTCAGGGCAAGAGTGGCAGAGAATATTGATAAGTCTGACAGTGAATGCTTCCCCTCCCTATGAGGTAAGATATAATTTTGTTTATTTTTATAGCAAAAGATTCGGGAGGTTTCAGTACAACTTGACAGAACAGTAGGATTTCTGGCAGGCTGGCTTAAGTCTGGGCAAAGGTATTTAAGCTTTCACAGTATTTGGTGATTTATTAACAAGGTTTTATTATACGCTTACAAGACAACTGCTGAGGTAGTAAGTATGAAGTGTTACTAACACATTAAAAGTTTCTGTATTTGTTACAAGCAGTAGATTAATCTCTAGTTAGGGGAGCATTTCAGAAAGAACGGCATACCACAAAAGAAAATTTACAGAAGAATTACAGCTAAGGAATTTTATGTCAATTGTAAAATACCTATGCCTTCCATACAGAAATGAAAACACCAGTAAATTAAGCTACATCTTGGCTGGAAATAACATGCATGCGTTAGTTACAATGTAATGGTTGTCTCACCCATTGAACACAATTGCTCAATAATAAGCTAACTTTTCTAATATGACACAAAAATACTGTTCAAGTTCAAAATTTCCTAAACCATTAGTTAAATTACATGATCTGGTTTTACACAAATAGTGCTGTAAGAAGGCTGGTGCCCTATGTGGGTGTGTCAGCATTGCAGCTCTGGTGTGCTGAACTCATCCCTGAACATCTGCCTGGGGCCAGGACTGGAGGGAGGCAGGATGTTCACAGGGTCTTACCACCCCAGAGCTGCTGACCTTCATGAAACTCGTTGGAACTTCAGTATCTTAACATCTTTCTTCTGTCAAAATTGGCTGAAATTAAGCTACAGGTTCAGGAGCTACTACTGGGTGAAGAAAGTGTTATGGTATTGCCTGACAGAAGGACAGCACACAGATGACCTGGGGACATAAGCTTTGTTTTCTTAGGAACTAAGGCTAAAAATACACTAAAAAGACTAAAAATACACGGAGCTAACCATTTTATAACAGATTGTGGTCTGAACTTGCATCTTTCTTAGGATTTCAGGTACAAAGTTTCTTTTGAACTAGGAAAAAAATCCACATGCAGAAGAACAGCACTTTTCTAAAAACAGTTCCTTTTAGTTTTTTAGAACATATGTCAGATTTAGGCCAATTTAATTGTGCCAAATCTAGGTAAATTCATGTTTAGTTCCCCAGCTTGAAAAACTGTTGTGTTCTGGCAGGTTTCTACATGCATGTAATAACTCCTATGCTTCCGTGCTGCTCTGCCTGGGTGAAATGGCCACAGGTGAAAAGCAAATGAGTTTGGGACCAGACAGGTGACCTGATTTTCACGATTGCTATGCATCCAGGCGGTTGTAGACAGCAGTTCTGCTGGGCCATTATTTTTGGAAACAGGCCACTTGTCTAAGGAGTGAGACAGCCACTTTGGAAAACTCACTTTGTTTTCTTGCATCCATAATATTTTGTTTCAGTTTTGTGCTGTGTTTGCCCTTTGATTAAGTCTCTTTTTAAAATATTTTGGCTTATAGAAAGATTTTTGGCAGGTGGTATTGAAAAGATAAAATAAAAATAAAGGTTCTCCAATAAATTTTTATTAACATTCTTGAACATTTGAAATACCATCAGCTTGGAGATTAATGTACTCCTGTTCCATTTTAAAACACTGATGGATTATGTAACTTAAAACAATTACTTATAGTGAAATTTGTTCTTTAAAATAATTTTATTTTAGTAAAGTTTCCATAAAATTGAAGAGATAACCATTCTCAATTTAAAAATCTCAAATTACGAACGTATGAGCAGATTATACTTTTTTTGTAACTAGGAAAACTGTGGAATACTGAAACAGTGTTCATTTTTCCATCTTAACAAATTCTGCGTTTCTCTCAGTTTGTAGTTTGGTCTCGCGTAAGGCTAGTTTCATCCTCAGGTTCTTAGTGGAGAATTAGTTAGCAGCTGTAGTTATTTTAAAGGAAGTCATTGTTTGAAGGTAAAAAGACATTAGACTGATTTACATTTGCTAATTTGCAGTAAGACTGAAACTTCTTGAGTTCTTGGTACCTATTTAACAGCACTTTGTTCACTTTTTAAAGGTAATTAGTATGTTTTTTAAGAGCTACATTTTGTTCCTTTGTTTCTGAGTGATATGGCTAAGGAAAATTCCAACTGTTGAAGAGCAGTTTCTTTCATTGCACACAGAATCACAGAATCAGTACGGTTGGAAAAGACCTGTAAGATCATCGAGTCCAACCTGGGGAAAAAAAAAAAAAAAAAAAAAAAAAAAAAAAACACAACATCAAAAAACCCACAAAAGAAAAGAAAAAAAAAAAAAAAACCCACAAAATCCACGCCACACAACAACAATAACAAGCCACAACCCACCCAACACCACACAGCACCATGTCCATCAAGCTACATCCCACAATGCCACATCCACACGCTCCTTGAATACCTCCAGGGAGGGTGACTCTACCACCTCCCTGGGCAGCCTATTCCAGTGTTTCACCACTCTCTCAGTGAAGAACTTTTTCCTAATGTCTAGCCTGAACCTCCCCTGTCGCAACTTGAGGCCATTTCCTCTAGTCCTGTCACTAGTCACTTGGGAGAAGAGACCAACACCCACCTCTCTGCAACCCCCTTTCAGGTAGTTGTAAAGAGCGATAAGGTCTCCCCTCAGCCTCCTCTTCTCCAGACTGAACAACCCCAGCTCCCTCAGCCGCTCCTCATAAGACTTGTGTTCCAGACCCCTCACCAGCTTCGTCGCCCTTCTCTGGACACGCTCCAGCACCTCAATGTCCTTCTTGTAGTGAGGGGCCCAAAACTGAACACAGTATTCGAGGTGCGGCCTCACCAGAGCCGAGTACAGAGGCACGATCACCTCCCTGCTCCTGCTGGCCACACCATTTCTGATACAAGCCAGGATGCCGTTGGCCTTCTTGGCCACCTGGGCACACTGCTGGCTCATATTCAGCCGGCTGTCGATCAACACCCCCAGGTCCTTTTCTGCGGGGGAACTTTCCAGCCACTCATCCCCAAGCCTGTAGCGTTGCCTGGGGTTGTTGTGGCCGAAGTGTAGAACCCGGCACTTGGCCTTATTGAACTTCATCCGGTTGGCCTCAGCCCATCGATCCAGCCTGTCCAGATCCCTCTGCAGAGCCTTCCTACCCTCAAGCAGATCAACACTCCCTCCCAACTTGGTGTCGTCTGCAAACTTGCTGAGGGAGCACTCTATCCCCTCATCCAGATCGTCAATGAAGACATTAAACAAGACCGGTCCCAAAACTGAGCCCTGGGGGACTCCGCTTGTGACCGGCCGCCAGCTGGATTTCACCCCATTCACCACAACCCTCTGGGCTCGGCCATCCAGCCAGTTTTTTACCCAGCGAAGAGTGTACCTGTCTAAACCACAGGCCGCCAGCTTCTCTAGGAGAATACTGTGGGGAACAGTGTCAAAGGCTTTGCTGAAGTCCAGGTAGACAACATCAACAGCCTTCCCCTCATCCACTAGGCGGGTCACCTGGTCATAGAAGGAGATCAGGTTGGTCAAGCAGGACCTGCC
Source organism: Gavia stellata (assembly GCF_030936135.1). Taxonomy (NCBI): domain Eukaryota; kingdom Metazoa; phylum Chordata; class Aves; order Gaviiformes; family Gaviidae; genus Gavia; species Gavia stellata. Next base: position 21,772,392 of record NC_082595.1, read on the forward strand.
TTTCATGAACCCGTGCTGGCTTGGCCTGATCCCTTGGGTAACCTGCACGTGTCCCGTGAGCGCCCTCAAGATGAGCCTCTCCATAACCTTCCCCGGCACCGAGGTCAGGCTGACAGGCCTGTAGTTCCCCGGATCCTCCTTCCGACCCTTCTTGTAGATGGGCGTCACGTTGGCAAGCCTCCAGTCATCCGGGACCTCCCCCGTTGACCAGGACTGTTGATAAATGATGGAGAGCGGCTTGGCAAGCTCCTCCGCCAGCTCCCTCAGCACCCTTGGGTGGATGCCATCAGGCCCCATAGACTTATGAGTGTCCAGGTGGCATAGCAGGTCGTTAACTGCTTCCTCCTGGATCATGGGGAGCCTATTTTGCCCTCCATCCCTGTCATCCAGCTCAGGGGGACGGATACCCTGAGGATACCCGGTGTGGCTGTTAAAGACTGAGGCAAAGAAGGCATTAAGTACCTCAGCCTTTTCCTCATCCTTTGTGACAATGTTCCCCGCCGCATCCAGTAGAGGATGGAGATCCTCCTTGGCCCTCTTTTTGCTGTTAATGTATTTATAGAAGCTTTTTTTGTTGTCCCTCACGACCGTGGCCAGGTTGACCTCTAGCTGGGCTTTCGCCTTCCTAATTCCCTCCCTGCATGACCGAACGAGGTCCTTGTACTCTTCTTCACTTGCCTGCCCCTTTTTCCAGAGGTGGTAAGTTCTCTTTTTTCCCCCAAGCCTCAGCATAAGCTCCTTGTTGAGCCAGGCCGGCCGTCTTCCCCGCCGGCTCTTCTTACGGCACATGGGCACTGCCTGCTCCTGCGGCAGATACACAGATACAGTGGTTTCCATAATGATTTGCTTGAGCCTCATGCAGAAGAACATGAGTTTTATGCTTTTAAATTCTGTCAGGATGTTGCGCACAGGCATGCTCCAGAAGCCTTCAGGAAGACGAATGGGCACAGTAGGTTGTCTGTGATGATCCTTGTTCCATTCAAGGCCAGAAACAGGAGGCAGATCCAGAAAGAAATACTGTCAAAGGAGAAAGAAGTGTCCTGTGAGCATCGCCAATAAAAGCAATGTCTCAGATGGGATGCAGGAGCAATACCTCCCACACCCTGTTAAACCCAAGTTGCTCCGTGACATTGGGCAATCTATAATGGACTTTGGTGAAACCAGCTTTGGGCCCTTAGATGGCTAAAATGGCAATGAAGCTTTCGTGCCAGGACTGCTCCTCTTCCTGGCAACAGGGCGGGGGTTCTCCGTGATTTTTCAGGTCTCCACCAAAGCAGTGGAAATACTGTTTTTCTAGGGCCTAGAAGTAGCAAAGGTTAAGCTAGTGAAAAAAAGTAGCCAACATAGCGAAGAGAGACACATAAACAGATAAATTTGCACTTGAACAGCGTGTTCGAGCAATGTCTGAAGCAGGTGCGGCAGGCGCCCCCCAGCGGCACTGCCCGGCGGGATTCCCAGAGCTGCCGCCCCCCCGGGCTCACAGCCGGGGGCCCCGGCCGCAGCCAGGCCGCAGATCCGCCCGTCCGCCCGCCCTGGGGCTGCCGGGGCCACAGGGCGGGCCCCGCACAGCCCGGCCCGGCCCGGCCCAGCGCCCTCCCCAGCGAGGGCAGCGGCCCATCACCCGAGCGGCCCGGCCGGCGGCTGCGGCGGAGGCCCGTCCCCCTCGATCCGGGTATCGCCGCCCCGGGGCGGCCCCGCCGCCGCCGCCGCCACCACCCCCTGTGCCGCGGCGGGAGAGCTGCGGGGCCGCGCGGCGCCGCGCCTGGGCCGGACCCGCTCCCGGACCGGCCCGCCGGTACGTAACGGGGGCGGTGCCGGGCCCGGGGCTGGCGCTGCCGGCGGCAGCGCCCCCCTGCCGGGGCCGCCGGGGCCGTGGCTGGGGCGGGCTGCGGGACGGGCGGTCCCCCGCGGGGAGGTGACCGCGGGGCTCCGGTAAGCCCTTCGGCGCGGTGGGGCCGGGGCAGCGGCGAGACGCCCCTCCGGGGGGCGCGGGCTGCACTAGGGCCTGACAGCTGGGTTTCCGCCGCTCTGCAGTTGCGGAAAATCCGATTCTGAGAGTTTCTCGCGTTAAAACAGAAAAAATCCCCAAATGGGGAGAAGGTTAAAAGTGAAGGCTGCGGTCCTGCGCACGTGCCGATGCAGAAGCGTGTGCTCCTCATCCCCTCCAACTCCCCCCCTCCCCCCAACCGTCTGGTTTTTGCTGTCATAGCACATAGCCTTTTATTGCAGAATCTGCTAGAGTTGTATTGTAACTTTGCATCGGCAGCATGTGCCAATTATTCTAGCTTTACACTTTTGTAACTTAAAAGCAAAGTAAGTCGTTTGGGTAGAGTAGGAAAAACATCTTTGACTCCAACTGTTATTGTTGTCTCACAATTTTAGGAGAGTGCAGAAATGTCTCCCTTCGAAAATAAAGGACTAATACTGGGCATAATGGCAGGGACTGCTGGAATAAGCCTGATGCTGATTTGGTACCGTAAGATCCGAAAACCCGATGCAGCTGTGCATATACCTGTGCTCCTAGATGTAGGTAACAGGCTTAATTCTGTGGGCTTCCAAAATGAAGCGCCTAATGAGCAAGGAGTAGTAATGGTTTTACACGGAAGGCAACTGCAGATACTGGAAAAATTGAATGGCTTGCTAGTAAGTGTGGACGAGCTGAAGAGAGAGGTGAAATTTCTGAAAGAAGCTATTCCAAAGCTTGAAGAGCTTGTTCGAAATGAGCTTCAAGGAAAGGGAGATGTTCAGAGAGTTAGCCCGTCACACAGAGCAACAAAGCGGAGAAAAGCTGAGACAGCTTCTGGTGCAACAGAAACTACCAGCTCTGAGGAGGCCGAAAGTGAAGGAGGGTGAGTCAATAATACTTTGTATATACTACAGTACACATACAGTGCAAATTGCATCATTACCTATGTGAAACTTTGTATTGTAAACAGGAGCCATTTTAAAGTTTTATGTATATTTTATATTTCTCTATATTCAGGGAGGAAAAAAAACAAACCAAAAATTCAGATTAGTAATTCTTAGGTCAGAGAAAAATCTGGGTGACCATCTCTGAATCTGCACTAGGGCTGAAGTTGGCTTAATGCCAAGCATAATAAAGATTATTAAGGGTGCATTTGGTAACAATGTGATGCAGTATTGCTACATAGCTATGCAATGAGAGGCAAAGTTCAGAATAAAGGTGTGATTTTAAAAGTGCTTCTAGTAAGAAAGTGTATCTCTGACAGAGTTTGTTCAAACTGTATGAATGCTTGTGCTTTTCATGGTAATTGTCTTCTATGGGCCTTAAAGATGAACACTTATTACAGTGTTCTGCCTAAAGGTATTACATGCTATGAAAGCTATGTCCGAATGCAACACGTGTGCAAATGGTGGTATGTGGCAGTATGTTTATGTATATTTGCTGTTGTATACACTTTCTGGTGGCTTAAAAAGTAATCATGAAGGATTTAGGGCACTGACTCAATAACGTAGAAAGTTCCTAGTTTTGATCAGATCTTGTAGTCCCATTGTAGTTAATCGGATCTTTTATATGCATGAGTTGAGGAACATGCTGAAGGATCAGATGTATCTGGAGTCCAGGAGAAGGACTGTATTTTTGTCTTTTCGTGTATTAACTAACGTACCCTCCAGTAGTAATGTAAAAATGGTGATGACGTTACTCTCCTGTAATTGCAACTTTGTTTTGATATAATCAGATTAGATACTTACATGCAATTTAGTAAGGGTATGATTATAGCAACAGAGTTTTTTGAAGCATCTTCTCGGTGTGTTAAACATACCTGTGTAGGCAGCATTATGTCTGTAAATTGCCCATCTTAAGCCACTTGTTTCTTTAAAGATATATTAATTGTTATATTCTGAAGACAGCAATATGCTGCATATAATAATTAATGGAATTCTATTTTTTAAGAGTTCCTCCAAATTTGTTTTCAGTTCCTGTGGGCAGAATCTCTTCTCGTGTTACATCCCAGCCCACGTGCTTCACGAGTCTTATATTTTGATACTGTATTTTGAGACCTGTCAGTTCTATTACGAACCAGTTCTTTCAGAATTCAGTATTGTCAGGGGTGTTCAAAGACATTCCCCCTTCACGTGGTGTAGAAACATTTCAGTTCTATTAGTTTCTGAGATTGTTTTATCCGTTAGTTGGTTTGCAGAGGTCTTTGTTATGCATAAAATATTTGGAGATGTAAATAAGGCTAAAGGACCAGTTTATGAATAATGAGGTTCACAGATGCAATATAGGGGTTATTCCACACCTAGCATTCGAGAAGATCCCATTTTCTGGTCAGGAGAAATGCATTGCTGTTTGGGAACTAGCCAAGGAAACTTGTCTGTTCAGGTTCTTCTGTGTGACAAAGAAGCTGGTGATTATAGCGTGCAAGAACTTTGAATGTGTCCTTAAGAGAGGCCTTCTCTGACAAGTATTTGTACACAGTCAGAAGGAAGGAAGGTAATTCAAGGTTATAGATAGTGTCAGCCATTTGGGTATGTGCTTTTCCAATGCTATTTTTTTAATCCCTTTTAAAAAGAGGTGTTTTTTTCCTACTAACACCTTGTACTTGACGTGCTTGTTTTGCATATCTTATCTAAATTTAAGGTAACTTTATTTCGTTAAAGTAATCTTCTTTTTGAATTTTTTTCTTCCTCTTGCAAATGGAAATAGGTTGTTAATCCTACTGTGTGTACAGTTGCAATGTATATAGCTTTTTCTGAGGTCCTATGTAACTTTAATGGCAGCGGTGCATGTTTTATGAGAGTTTGCCGTGAGAGACAATAGCAACACGCACATTTTTCCTGTTAATGTGCAACACCACTTCATGTGCTGTAGGTATAACACCATGTGCATTGTTTTATACTGTTCTGTGGTGAATTCCACACACAATAATGCATTCAGTTGCTAGTTTGTGCACTAGAGAAATAATTCTTTTTTTTGTTACAGATTAAACATTTTTTCACTTTCTGTATTCTATCTAAAGTGCATACAACATGTTTCATTGCCTCAGCAGTATTTTCATGATCTAGAAGATAGCATTTTGCTTGTGCTAAGCACTTTTGGTTTTAACTAACAAATGGGTGGGTGCTGGGAATTGACAGATGAAGTAATCTTAAGAGTTTTATGGACATGTGCTGGATGACTACATTAGTTTCAGATTTGTAAACTTCTTCCAGAAAAGCTTTTAATACTACTTGTTTTTTTCCATAAAATATTTGAAGCTGCAGTCTCTGATATGGTCCTCACTGCTTTGATCTACTCTGGTCATATTCTGAATGTTACTGTTGATACTCAACACCTTAGGAAGAGAAGCTTTCTATTTTGCCTTTAAAAAATTATAAATTTCTCTAAGTGGAAAAATATCACATGCTTTTTAAGAAATGAGATATATTTTCACATAGTAACAGATAGCCTGAATGGAAGGTACACTGAATGGATGGGACGTTGAATGCTATGGTTTCTAGTCTGTGCTTTTCTGTATTCTATTCTTAATAGTTTGTTTCAGTTTCCACGATTTACTAGTGAAAACTTCAATCTTTAACATTTGAGAATGCGTAACAAGCACCCATTTTTTTACAAATACAAAAAATTGTGTCTAGGTGATAACCTGGGTTGGAGAGTGTCACCTAATTCTCCTCTTTGTGATTTTAAAGCTGTTTCCTCCCTGATACAGCAGTGATGAACCTTTGACATCAGTGTCATGTTTGGCACCAGTCTTCAGCTGGCCTGGCATCCAAGCTTTTCAAATTACATCTGGCATCAGTCACCAGCAAGATTCACCACAGTAAATCCTTTTCCTACAGTTGTTTTGATTTATAATTTTTCTTTGAAATAGTTTAAATATTCAGCAGTAAGAAACATTTCCCTTGCCTGCTTCTGAGTATCACTTCACTTACCATTTCTTCATTTATTTTTGCTGCCCATTTGTTTTCAGTGCAACCCTAAGATGACCTAAGAATCTGGTTTGCCAAACTTTTTCTCGAAGGCTGCTTATTATTACTGATGGATATGAACTCTGCTGGGTCATACAGTGCAAATTTGATCCAGATCAGTGTGTGACATATAATCACCTTCCTGATGAATTAGCTGGAGTGGATGAGATGGTGTTTGTGTCAGCTTGTGATTTTTTTTAAGTTGGCAGGGAGACAATAGATGATATTTGATCTGTCTAAAAGCTGAAGTGTTGTGAACAGATGATACCTGGTTAGGCCCAGTGTTTGCCAATTTAGAGGCAATCCAACATAGTTTTTGAAACAGCAAAGTGAGTTTATACCACAGTGGTGTTTTATACCATGTAGCTCAGTTTTTTTCTTAATGCAGTACTAGGTGCTGGATTTGCTGAACAGCTTAACCACAGTGTGGTGAATCTCCAGCACAGTTTCCGTTTGTTCTTTGAACTTTGCACAGTCCTATGTGATCCAGCTGAGTCCTGTTGATTGATCATTGCTCCTCACATTCTTTTTTTCTCTCACACTATTTTTCTCTTTTAAATAAAATCTGTTGGTAATAAAGGTGAAAAAAGGTTGGCACTGACTGTAGACATTTTTAAAGTTCTTCCATTTTCTTAAATATTGGTCAATGTGTTTATCACATATAAATACTCACTTTTCTATTTATCACCTGATAAAACCTCTTGCAGGAAAATACCAGATAAAATTGCAGATGTCAATGTTGTTATATGAAATATTTGTAAAACAAACCATAATGATTCTTCCTCATTTTTTGTTAATTTCCCTTTTGGATTAGTGTCATCAGCCCTTAGACTCTTGGAGTTTTTAAACTGTGTTAAAGAGAATCTCCACTTCTGTTTGTGTTAGTACTGATTATTTTTTTTTTTATAGTATTGCTCTTCATAACATGCTTTTCTAGAATGAGTAGATGTATAAGTCTGCTAGCTGTTTTATTGAAGTTAGTTACTGAGCTCTTCTTATTGTAGTTTTATATCAATAATATCTGTTACACTCTTATTATGTCCTTAAGTAGCTGGAAGGACTTCCTATCTTGTAATAAAACTGGCTTCAGTTCATATCGGTGAAGTACAGCTTACCCAAGTTGTTAGGAAAAATCCTAGCTGTTTATTTTTCAAAAGTCTGTATTGCCTTCTTAACATCTTATGTTTTCATGCTTAAAACATTTCAGCTATGATAAGGATTGAACAGAGAGCTAGTAAGAAAATGAATGTCGTCGGAAATGAAACAGAAAATCATTATGCCTAGTTTGCAACAATCTTTGAAGTGATATTTAGTGTTTTATACTTGATTAAATTACCTTGCTGTCATTTTACCCCCACGACTCCTGAGGAATGTAGGAGTTTGCCTGGGGTGCATGGCTAGTGAGGTGGGAACTCATCACAAATATGTCATGAAGCCCTTCACTGTCACCTTGGTGCTTTTCCTGTGGAAAATGCTGGGAGGCAGCAGTGTCAGCTCTGGAGCCAAAGAACAAGAGACAAGGAAGAGAGGACCCTCTGAAGGCACTACAAAAGTTGCTTTTCTGAGGAAAGAAAGGAAAAATTTAGAGGAATGCTGATGTATTGGGGGGTAACTAGCATGTCCAGTCTTAAGCACTAGCAATTTTTTTGCTGGTTTTGCACTCCCTTGGATATTTTCATATCAGGACATTTAGTTCCTGGCCTTCCCATGAAAAACAGTATTCATTTCAAACCAAACTTGGAGAAGATTTTAAACATGTTGTTTCTTTCATTTGAGACTGGCATTCTTCTCTGTTGGTTGTGTAGAAAATCCTGCCCCTTAGTGTAGGTCAGTGTCATCTCATCTATGTCTGCAGGCACAGAGTTGTATGGTTTGTTGCAGTCCCTAGGAATTACTGGCATTGCCTTACACTGAAAAAAGTTATTTACTGTTGTGTTTTTCACTTCCCACAGGTTGTTTTATAGGTATTGTTTTGCCTTCTTTAAAGCACGCAATCAACAAGTAAATTGAAATTGCATTAGAATTAACAATGCTTTACCAATATTTTTAGAAAAGATGGTTATTATTTTCTGTGATTTTAGTTATCTTACAGCTCATACTGATTCTGAAGGAGACTCCGAGGAAGAAAAGGGATGTACAAAATCCCCCGATGCCATTGTGAAATCAGAAGAAGAAGAGTTATTTAATCTTTTACAGCAGGTGGACAATTTGCACAAGGGCTCAGAGGATGATAAAAAGGAGGGCTTCAGACTGCTGCTTGAGAAAGATGACAAGGTATTAATGAGTAAACTTAATATTATGTTGCTATTAACTTATGCTGTGCACTGCTTTTGAGAATTTCCTTAATACAAGCATTAAAATGCACACAGGAATGGAAGATGAAATTTCATGCGTATTTTTAAAATACAGTAAAAAAGAAATATTTCAAGGTTGTGAAATATTTCAGTATTTCAATATTCATGTTGGGTGAGCATAGAAGTTTTATTATTTTATATCCCATCCAGGCTCAATAACTTTGAGGCTTTGTTTGATGTACGTATTCTTGCATGCAACAAAGAAAGATCATGGGCTTTTTTTGATGTAAAAGATACTTACTTTTGATGGTTTTAAAATGGTCTGTGTGAGAAAGTCGTGTGGAATTAAGTAATAACCAGACCAAGCGTTCTCAAGAAATTGAGTGGTGAGCCTGTAATCTGCTTATACCTTTCCGGCATACTTCATATGAATTTTTCCTTTGACTTTACTGTGCACATATGTAACTCCAGATAAAATTTCGAAGTGGTTTGATGTGCAGTGCTTAATTCAGTGTATCAGTTTCTTCTGATTTGGCAAACATTGGTTCTGATTATATTTTCATTTACGTATTGAAATACCTAGGAAGGTAGATGAGATACTAATTGTGAATGTGGTGCTTATGGCATACCTAAAGAAAGTATATGTCACATCATTCAGGGATCTGTTTTACTTTACTGGATTACCTTTTTATTTTTTTATAATAAAAGAACTTTAAAACTGATTTACGAAATAAAACCTCTTTAGACAGCCTAGGGTATTTCCAAAAGCTGTGTTCTCCTTTGTTCATGAAAAATTGATCATCTGGTTCTCACATAAACTAGAAGTAGTATAGAAGGATGCAAAATAACCAAAGATTTATGCCATGTTCCGATAACCTGCTTTAAGCATTATGAAAGGAAACTGTTTAAATCATATTCTGATCAGTTTAATTTACCCAGCTGTCCCCTACTTTCAGTATGAAAGCTGTGTGGACTTTCTTTGGAGGCTTGCACGCGCTTATGGAGATCTGTTTGAGATGACTACTGATGCTGAGGAGAAGAGGAAGTATGTTACTGATGGTAAGCAGAGGAAAAATGTTTATGTAGAATGCCATCTGAATGTAGTGAAACATGCTTTGAACTTTGGTTAGGTTTTCCAATCCAAGGAATTTCCAATCCAATAAATGGGAGCATTTGTACTCTTGTAATAATAATGTTTTGCGCCATAAACTGCCCCAGTATACAACTTCAGTCCATTCTTTCCTCACTGGAGAGATCCAAAATTGGTGAAGAAGTAGTATTGTGGGTCGCCCTTGAAGGCTGTTGACTCTGGATGGTGCCTTAAATTCTGTATTTTGTTAAGAATCAGATGGATACAGAATGTGAAAAAAGACAGATGCTGTCAGTGCAGCATCTTAATTACATCTTTGGGGGAGCGACAGGAATAAATAAATGCCAAGGCAAAGTCAAGGTTTGTTTTTCTGCTTTCCTGTGGCAAAGGAGTGCTCCCGCATATCAGCAGTCTCTTTTGTGGTGATGGTGGTGATGAAATTTTGTAAATCTGGAAAAACTTTTGACCAGAAACAGAAGTCATGTGTGACAATTGATGTTGTTTCCAGGCATCTCTCCCCATGTGTCCAGTTTGATAGCTTAACCTCAACAAGGTTCTGGTTTTCTTCTTCACAGCACTTTTTCTTTGTTGCTTTTAAAAGCATTGCCCTTCTTTCACTGTCTGGATGCGTATTGGCTAGAGGTACAGTTTACATTTCCTTTTTTGTTTTGGGCCTTCTTCTCTTCATTACAATAAAACGTACATCTTTCCTATCTGTGTCATTCTCCTCCAGTCAACACGCTGTTCTTACAATAATCCTTTTTGCCTGTATCTGGGAATACTTCTCTCTCTCCTTTGTTTCGCCATTGCCTCTCCCTTTTTTGCTGCACCAAATTCAGGTTTTATAAGTGTATTCCAAGTTCAGGTTATTTTGTCTTTTGTGACTCTCTTACCATTTTCTACTTTTTGTTCTGTCAGCAGTGACATCATCACTGACAAAGCAGTTTTGGCTGCCCTTTATCATCCTTTTAAAGGCAGTGTCATGCCTTTGTGCTGTCGTTACATATTCCATAGACAACCTCAGCTTGTCCAAGGTCCTTGTCCCTATCCTTTTGTCATCTAAATACTCATGAAGACTTGCACTGCCTTAGCTACTTAATTGATACTGTCTTTGCTTTAGTAGCAACTTGGCTTCTTTGTATGGAAATCACCCAGTGCAGTGAGGATTATGACACAAACTAAATTGCAACAGTAAACTCTGTTGTTGGATCCTTTGCTTTTACCCGTGACTACATGTAGCCTCAGTTGATGAAAGATATTGGCATAGGGAAAGACAGGGAGAGATAAAGAATGATGGAATGAAATTGCGTCTTAGGTGTTGAGTAACCAGCCTAGTTTGTCTCATTCTCATGAAGTGGTGGGTGGCGGCAGCCTTTTTCATCTCAGTTTTTGGAAGTGGTGCAGAGGGATTGAGACTGCGGGGGAGCTGGCAGTAGTTTTGTGGGTTTTTTCATTCCATTGGGTTGGAGGACTGTGTATGCTATTCTTTGTTTTTATGAAGTTAACTTGCAATATAGAAATGTCAGTGTGGCTTAATTGGTTGCAGCTGAGGCTTTGCAAACAGCATGCATCTCATCTGAACTTCTTACTGGGAGTGTGGGTTTGATCAAATCACCTACTGTCATCTTTATTCAGTTAAAAGTGGAACTTAATGGAAGTCTTTGTGCTGGAAAGGAACTTCAACTAGTTCATTCCTGTACTCAAGGCAAGAAACAGCTTTGCTGGTTCTTCTGACAGGTGCTTCTCTAACCTGCTTTTACGGGTCTTCAGTCTTACAGACAACACAGCCTCCTTTGGCAGTCCAGTCCAATCCTTCCCTGATCTAGCTGCATCTGAATTAGATTTTAAAAGAAAATACTAAAATTGCACCCATGTATATATATATATGCATTTATTTATACATTTATGTATAGGTATGTAAATTATATAAAGCCGGGATGTTACATTGTCCATCTAAATGTTTACGAGAGCAAAGAAATTTTTTCTTTGCAGCTAGAGTATATCAGGTTGCTTCATTCTTGGGAATTGCCTAAAATGTGGAAGAGTACAATAAATCCTTTAATATATTGTATTCTATTTACAGGGAAGATTAAAGCTGAAAAGGCTATTCAGCTGGATGGCAGGAGTGCTGAGAGTCACCAGTGGTAAGTTTGAGAAAGTGTGCATTTTTGCAAAGTTATATGTATTTATCAAATCCAGAACAAAAACCCAGCTCTCTTTGGCTCAAAATAGTGCCCACAGCAAGTAAATGTTTATCAGGCTGTAGTTTGACACAAATTTCATAAATTATTCATTAATATCTTTTCATAGTTTTATGGAACTCAGTTATCAACAGTTGCAGCTAAAAATTACATTGAAGTATTCTGTGAAGCATTTACTACAGCATGTGAAACAACTCAATAACCATACTTCAGTACGTACCATGAAATGTAGAAGGGAGTATTTGCTTAAACCAGTATCTTATTGCTCAGAGAAGCCATAGTTTTCCATTTACCTTCTCTTTCAACACTTCACAAATAATGGCATTTGACCTCATATTTTGTCCTTTCTTTTACTTGTAATAATCTAAATTCTCATAATTAAAAATAGACAATGAGAAGACTATGGAAGTTTCAATTAACTTCTCAATTTTTGTTTTATCATATCATTTTCCTCCAAGCTTGGCACTTGGATTAATTTTGCAGGCCTTGCCAGGACTAACAAACTCTTTGCAAATGTAAATATTTTTATTGAATCAACATTGTCAGGTAAAAAATAATTCTGCTGAGTTCTAGCTGACAGTTCTTCACCTTACTATTTCATTAATCAATTCTACTGAGCTCCTGTTTTCTTTTCTAATATTGTTAGCTTTTCCTTTCCATTCTGGTTTCTATGTTCTTCATTAATATTGTTATTACACACATAGGGTGGGATTTCACTTAACTTTTGCATATCTAAATGAAATCCTTTTATGCCAGGCTCCTTTCACAATCTAAAAAGAAGTAGCCACTTCTGGAGTGCAGTTCATCTGAGTCCATTTTGCCCATCTGCAATAGGGTGAGATGAATTTCTCCTGAGGTTCAGTTGACATCTCCATTGCCAATAAAGGGAGCACATGTCAGCTAGCTCAGGTTTAGATACTTGATTAGACACAGATGTTTTCATTTAATTAGGTGACTCTCTGGCTTGGTCTCTCTCTCCTAAACTTCAAAGATGGCTATGTTATTGTTCCACGCTGTGTTCCTGTGAGTGTTGGCATATTTCTGTGATTCTTTTTTTCCTTCTGTCTATAACAACTGGTGATCCAAACACCCGCTTTGTAACAATGGGGTGCTAGAAGCGGTATGCTGTGGGAATCTTGACTAAGCTTCACTGTTAAGATTTGCATTTGCGCTTTCCAATGTCTTGGAAGTAATGATGATGCCTGCCCGGAGGTGAAGCCTAAGCCGCAGGTGGCTATAATGTGGCAGTTTAAGATAGGAGCCGTTGCTTTTGGCCTTACCTAGCTGCTTGTTAATTCCTATCACCTGGAGGTTGCCACCATGGCAGCAAAACTAACAGAAGAGTATCATCTGAGAATCACTCCTCAGTGCAAGGTGATTTGAAGCCCATATAGCTTGAACACCTGCTGAAAGCAATTCGCAGCCATTTCTGCTGTTTCCCTGATCACAGCCATGATCACTTCTTCAGGGTAATGCTGGTGTACCCCTCTCAGCTAGAGTTATGTGTATAAACAACCACAAAATCACATGCAAGCATAAGTCCTGTCCCTCCCTCCCCAGCCCCTCAGACTGACAAAATCTCCTAGTATAAATACAAGTTCACTGGCAGAAACTACACTGATAAAAGCTTACAGAGATGTCAGGGAGATGTAAGTGGTCAGCTGGACTTCAGATGTGAGATCCTGTACTGGCAGGCACATCTAGCAAGGGAAGAACTACGAGTGCAAGGAGACGTGTTCCAGAGGTTAGCTCAAAAAGCCTGTTTGAGAGGTTTAAGAGGAAAATCTTATGTTTTTTAAGCTACTGCTTCTTGTAATAGGCAATGGCTTTCTGTATGGTTTACAGTTTTCATTCTTTTTGTGTCTGGGTTGCAAGTGAATGTGAGGGTTTTATCAGTTACTGTTGAACTGGTGACTTTCTAGTGATGTAGATGGACACTGCAGATTTGAATAGTTTGGTATAATTTTTTTTTCTGACTATTTTATCTGCTTGTCTTTCTTTTCTGAAGACTCTCTGACTTGATGCATAATTTTTTAAGTGTGATGCCTCATATTGGTTATGCCACTCTAACTGAGGCTCTGAATACTGGACAGAATGGACTCCAAGCTCCAGACAGACATTTGTGTGTTTTTGTCTAGCCTGCCAACTGTTGTTCAATCTGTGGTTCCGGTAGATCCTTTTCTGCTGTGCTGCTGCTTAACCAGATGGATTTGTTTTGTAACGGTACATTTCTTTTCTCTTCCTTGGTAGAGTACTTTACATACATTTCATTGATTTCATGTTGATTTCAGACCATTTCTCAGGTTTATTGATGCCATTTATGTTTGTAAATGCTTGCATCCTCTCCCAGATTATGATTTTATTTTAAAAGTGTTTTGTTGTTTTGTGGGGTTTTTTAAATCATTGGCTTCATTAACAAAACTACTGGAAGATAATGGACCCAGTACAAAACTTTGTGGAACACCTATAATGGTGCTCAGGTTCACATGAACCTGGTTCTCCAACCATCTACAGGTGATTTAATCTAAATGATATTTCCATGGATAGATTTTGAGGAACATCAGGTAGGACAAAGTCAAAGGCCACATTAAGGTCAAGCTATATCCCATTTATTGCATTCCTCTAATATTCCAGGCTTGTTTATCTTGTCAGAAAAGAAAAATATTTTTTGTTTATACTGTTTGTTCATGACAAACTTGCCTGAACTGTTTTGTATGCTTCTGCACTCACAGAATAATTAATCAGATTAGGCTGGTTTGTCCGTAACCTCTGTCCTTTCCTTTCCTTTTTTTGTAGATAGCGCCGATGTTTGCCTTTTTCCCTTCTGCTGGGACTTTCTGCATTACCCAGGAGATTTTGGTAGTCAGCTATATGTCAGATCTGGATTGTCTGAGTCTGGCTGATGCAAATTTATCCAGTTTAGATAAACATTATTTTACATGTTAATCCCCATGAACAGGAAATAAGACTTCAGGGAATCTTCTCTGTAGAAACTGTACTCTCAAAGTTGTATGCAAACAGAATTTTGCCTAAAATCATAAATTATGCATGACGTGGCAGATATCACACAGGACCTTTGGGGGTCTGTACCCTTCCAGGTCAGCAGCTGGAAGTGGTGGGAAACCGTAGGGCATCTCCAGTAGCAGTAGGCGCCTGTGTCCAAGCAGGGATCCTGTGAATTGAACAGGGTCTCCATTGACTGTAATAGGAGATCGGATGCACAGATGAGCAGCTCAGCATGAGTGCAAGCTCAGTGTGAAAGCAATGCTGTCTCAGACCAAAATCCTTCCTTTTCACCTCACCCCCAATATAAAATTTTCTTAAGCTGTGTAGGGTAAATAATCTTAGCCTGTGTAAAATAAGCCTATCTGTTAGACAGTTTTCCCATTTTTCATGTAAGGTTATCTCATTCTGTATTAGCTACCGATGAGGAAGCTGGCTTTCTGACCTTGCCTAAGGAAAGTTCTGGTTGATTTCTTACTAATCTGTACTTTCTTATTTCTGAGGGGTTTTGATATTTCCTGTCAGCACAACTGAGGTTTTAACTCACATTTGGTATAGCTGCTATCTATATTGTCAACTCATGCATTATTTCTAATGTTCTCTTAAACTCTTTAATATATTATGGCTTACTAAATGAGTGAGGATTAAATGATAGGCCTATTCTTTTCCTGGTCCTGTTCCTTGCTCTCTGCTTAGAGTTAACACTTGGGGGGGGGAGGGGTAGGGGAAATGTAAGCGAAGAAGAGATTGAATTCAGCCTTGTTGGTTTCATCTTTCATCATTTTTTCCTCATTGCTAATTGTTCTGTACTTTCATTTATGTTTCTTTTCCTTCTGCTGTATTTATAGATCTTCTTATTGCCTCGTATGTCTATTGTGAGTTGCAATTCAGTTTGTATTTAGCATTTCTGAGATATATATATATCTCTTTAAATATGCCATCCAGTTCTGATATATATATCTTTAATATCCATCCAATATTCCTAGCTTAGCCATGTGCTCTTATTTTCACTTTTGGATTTTTAAGTCAATAGAGAACACCTCACTGGAGCTGAATTAGTCTTTAAACCTATTTCCTGCCTTTCCTCTGCATCAAAAAGGGTCATTTGCTGCTGTGCTTTTGCATATTGTCTCTTAATTCCTCTCTAGAACTTTTTATAACATGGCATTTTTTTACGGTTTAGTTTTCTTCATTAGAAATGTACACCATGCCTGTCAAGCAAGGATTAGGGCTATGGACCTCTTTGAAAGTTTCTTTTGGTAGCTTATCCCTGCTGATTGAAAGCTCTGTTTTCTGCATAAATATGTTTTTGTCACACCCTGACTGACATAACTGTTCCAGTAAGGCCCTAGTGTAGACAGAATTATATGGGCAAAAACATCCCTTTTCCAGAGCAGCATTTTTCCTGTTTTGTGGAACTGCTATAAGCTGTCTGGGAAATAGAATGTATCTTGGGAAATAGAATGTATCTTTTGTCTCCACCAGAATTTAGTGGAATGGTCTCATGAACAAACTCTTGCTAATGTAGGCCTAGAGTTCAGCTGTCTTGCCTTACTTTTCATATTTACTTCAGTTAAGAATAAAAAAATGCCATATATCTTCTTAGTAGGTCACCTGTATTTTTTTATAAAACTGTATCATAAAATATATCAACAATAAAACTGGCCAACTTACTGATCAGAGTACTGGCAAGTAATCAATATTCATCCTCGAACTAAATTTGATATAATATACGCAGAAAGAGCAGAGCAAAATATCTTGAAGTAGTCAGTTGGTTTTGGTAACGAACTTTCAAAACTGTGAATAATTTTCCTATCTGAACCCAGATTTTTGAAAACATGTGATCATACTTAATATTGCAGTTGCCAGTGAGATCAAAAAACTTTCAAATTTTTTGAATGGTGACCTCTAAAGAACTGAAGTAAATGGAAACACTGGAAAGGAAAAACATAGCTGTAACCTTTTATTATTTGTGTGACCACCTAAAGAGAGGCAGAGTAAATATTCTAAGTGACTTGTTGCTTTCTTCAGCTGGTGTCAGTTATTCAAGTTGTGAAGGAACTCACATGCAAAAGTTGGCATCAGCCAGTTGCAGGTCTCTTGTTTTTCTCAAGCCTCAAACAAAATCCTTTTGTGAGTCAGTGATTCCCAAATGATAGCTGTGAATCCTCACAGCTTTTCTTGGACCATGGAGCATCTTTATCATCTAGATTTTAATTGGAAGTGTTATGCGAAAAAATCAGTGCTATAGTTGCTTCGGATGGCACAGCTTTACAACTTTAGATTACAGAAAACACAAAATGTAGAGGCATGTTAATAGTGCTTTTATTTAAAACTAAACAACGACTTTTAAGCTCTTTTGCAAAACAAGTGAGTTTTTATGTTTGGGGGGGGGAGGTTGTTGCTGTTGCCCAAGAACCCTGCACCTCCTTTTTTGCTGAGGAGGATTTGTTATAGGCTTTGCAAAGAACAGAAAGGTTACTAGATGTGCCCAGCGTTCATGACATTTACTTAGATCATTCTTTGCACTGAATTTTGGTTTCTTTGCCACAAACAGCGCTACCGTTAAGTTTGTGTTACTCTATAGAACTTACCCACTGATAGGAGTCATATAGCATGTGTCTCATTTAGATTGGAGTGAAGTTTTCAAGTGAAAACCTAGTAATTTTAAGTGAAGCCCCCCCCCCCACCCCAAACCACAGCTGCCCCCAAGACTTTTCTCTATTGTGTGTATGTGAGTTACTCGCAAACACAGAAACAAGTTTCACAAGCCCAGGGTTGTCCATGAAATCAGGTTCCAGAGCTGACAGTCTTTCACTGAGAGGGAACGCTATGGAAGGGAATGGATTGGCTTAATTGAGGACATGAATAATTACCACTTACTTGGTGTTTTGGATGACCTGTATTAGTAAGCCAGAAAATGGAGAAGGATATAATCATAAAAATGGTATTAGCTTTTGTTAGTTGTAGAGATTTGTTACTCAATTCCAGGACTCATTCAAAATGTTGACCCTTATGTTCACATATAATTTTGTGCTAAGCTTGTGCCCGGGCTAGAACTGATGCTTAGGACATCTTTGATGTGCTAGTATGACTTGTACTTCCGAGGGGACTTACTGTACTTGGTGTACAAAAAATGAAAGAAGTAATAGTTTCAGGTAGAACGTATTTCAGTGAGAAAGTCTAGAGATTGCAAAGATACTGAGAGGCTTCTATGTAACAGTGGAGTATCTAGCCAGAAGGTGTTTTCTATTACTTGATAGTTACAAAGTATTCAGAAATGTAGAAAGTTGTGTTTCTACACAAAGAAACACAAAGTATTCAGAGATGTAGAAACTTTTAACTCTTGTGTCTTGTGAACAAAATATGGTTAAATCACTCACAATATGATAAAGAACTGCTCAGAAGATGGTTTCTAAGAAAGTCAACTACTATTTTGACCCCACTGGGGTTAAGTTTCTCCTGGATTAACTTTTAAGATTAAGTGATGTTACTACCCAGCATTATAAAGTCAAATTCTTAAAGCCATATAACTTGGTTATTTTGCAGAAATGTGGGAAGCTGTGCAGAAGCAGGAAAATCATAGTTCTTATGGAAGAAGAACTTTTATGTTAGGTGGCATGTACATGCAAAGAGATTTTACACAAAATTCCCACAAAAAAGTGAATGTCATGTACTCTCAGTAGTAGAATTATAATGGACAATTTGTCAGATTTGAAGGGTGCAATGGCATAAAAATATTTCTCTAGTGAAACAAAACTCTTCAAAATTATAGAATATGTTGTAGAATATTATCATACTACTGACAACTTTTAAAATTAAATTCATACCATGTTTCTAACAATTCTTGTAACTTTCTGCCCCTAATTATCCCTTCTTTAGACTTAGAACAGACAGATACCTTACAAGTTACGAGCATCTGTTCCTATCATACAGTCTTATTTTTCCAGAAACACTGCTTTCAGTCAAAACTTGGTATAACAAAGTTTCAGGTTAGTATTTATTTGCACTGTATTCGATTCATGGGATGACCAAAGAAGTTTTACATCAATCTTTGAGGTTAATTATTCTTAATCTTGGTCAATTGTCTTTAAATTACTTATTATTTTGGCAAAAAATAATTTAAAATTTCAAATACAGAAAGGCAAATTCAGAAGCCATTTCTGAAAAGCTGTAACTTGTTCTGTAGTAAGTGGATCAGAGGGATGTGTAGCTTCCTGTGTATTTCTGGTTAAAGAGCATTTAAATGAGAGAATGGTGGAAGGTCATGCATTAGGACTGTGTGGTTGCTAGGGTTAGTGATTAGATCTGATAAAGGTTACCTTGTGTGCAAAAAAAAGAAATCGAAATCTAGCAGGAGGTGGGTTGGTTGGTTTTTGCTTTTCCACAGGGCAGGTCAGTGGAGTATTTCAGTTCAGAAATGTTGTTGCAGTGCCTCAGGGCATTTGTAGTCCCTCCTCCAAGTTCTCTATTTGTTAATCTTTCTTCTCCGTGGGCATTTCCCTCCCTGCTGAAGGGAGGTAGCAGATGTTGGCACTTGCATGACAGTAGGCCTTCCCAAGGGACTGAGCTCAGGTCTGTAGTCCAGCCTGTGAGGAGGAGTATGATGCATCCCCTGGGAAAAGGTTCTTGAAATAGCAGTGCGTTGGTGACACACTGCAGCATCCTCGTAGAAGTGCAAAGGAGGTAGGTCTGAAATGTGAAAAGATCTATTTATTACAAGCTTTTTGCCAGAATGGTCACAGAGGAAATACTGGCAACGTAGTGATCCCTATTACATTTCTGTCAAGGAAAATTGTTGTGTTACTACCTCTGAAAGCTATTGTTTCACTCTCTTTCTACATTTGTGAAGACTGTATTCTGCTGATTTCTTCAAGACTGTGTTTGCAGCTATAACAGCTAAAAATGCTTGTTATAAAAATAAAAGTTAAATTTCTGGAACACAGAAATTTAACACAGTTGCGGGTTCCACAGCCTCAGAAATGCAGAACATGGCATCCGCGTGTTCTACTGGTGAACTTCTGTTAATACGCACTACAGCAGCGTTTGTCCTTGTTTTGGTATACTGTATGTGTTGCAATAAATTATTAAGCCAGAATTCTTAAATGTCCTTACTTTTGGGGGTTTTTTTACCAAAATACGGGTTTGTTTCCTGTGTTTTTGTAAATGTCACCTATGCAAGTGTGTGCTACATCTGATGTTTCCCTGGAGCTCAGCTTCAGTGCTCTGGTGAATTTTTAATATAAAAACTATATTTCTGCCAATTTCTACAATGTAGACTCAGTTGTATTCCAAGAAGAAGAAGAAAAAGAAAACAAAACCCAAACAAACAAAAAAACCCGAACAAAAACCCACCTCAACACTTCACTTTGCACCTTGCCCCTTTTTACTTTGTATATTGGCAGTCTTTCACATTCTTAGCCACTGCTTCCATACCCTCACAACCAAGAGGAAGGTGATATCAAGCTGATACTTTACTTTTCCATGGAAACTTAGTATCAGATGCATTTTTATAGATGAAATACCATGGTAGGAAAGTGATACGATTTTAAGTATGCAAAACTGTGATCTCTTGAAGGGTAATGCAAAGGGGGTCATAGACAGTACTATAAGTTGCAAAATCTCCCTACGTATCGGAGTGAAGTCAGATTAAGAAGAAAGCTTGAGGGTCTGGCTGCGTTGCAGAGACTGTCAGAATACGTAAGTGCGTGAAACTGGTGAGTGAGGGAGTCAATGGCTAAGAAATAAGATGTGACGCACAGGACTCTGAGCCATACAGAGATGGGGAGATGCAAGAACACATTTAGAACTGGAATGGAAATCAATTTTCTTTTCACCGGGCCTCTCTTGTGTTACCCACACTTTACTCATACTACTGTACATGTCAAAAGTGTCTTGGGTGAGGAGGAGGGAGTGAAAAATAGATATGAAACAGATTAATTAATTAAATTCTTTGGTATTAGTAAATATCACAAACTCTCCTCCTGTTCACAAAGTTGTACCAATTACAGTCAAGAAAATCTTTGTTGATACTGGGCTGCTAAAAGGGAGACCTAGACTGCTAAGTGGAAGCCCTGTACCCACACATTTCCAAAGTCTACATGAAATAAGAGGGTTTTTTGGAGTTGAGATACATGGAAGGGGACATAGAAGAGGGAGGAAGAAGCCTGGGAAGATACATATTATTTTGGATTTTGGCCCCATTAAATTTATCAGGGAAAAGGTAAAACTTGCTGTATTGGAGTGTCCTAACGTGGCTTAATCTTGATTTGAGACTTTAAATCTTTTCTGTAAATCCATCTCATATGGGGTAAGCTGTGGTTGCCAGAGTCTAAGTGTCGGTAGCATCTCTCTGCATTTTTGGTATTAAAATTCAGGTTGCTTGTGAACTTGCTTGATAAAACTTGCTGGCTCAATCTGTTGTTCTTTCTTTTGCAGCAGGTAAGGTATACCCATTACAGTTTTATCTTGGCAAGAGTTCAGACAGAGATTCTGGAACACCAGAAGGGAATAACGTTAATTCACCTTGATCTGGACCCCTCTACATAAGGACCACATAGGTGCTTGGCATCCATCTCTGCCAACTATAGTTTCTTGTGACTCCGAGTTTCAGTGACATCGTTTGTAGCAAAGGGACGCAGTGCTGACTTATTACTGAGTTAGTTTGGTTGTGTTTGTACTTAGAAAAGAGGTATTAATTGTGGATAATTAATCTCTATGCTTCTACACTGTTTTCAGTAACTTTTCTTCCACCTGGAAAGAACATTTTTTTATGTTAACAGAAGTACTATGTCTGTCTCAGTGAGGTTTTGATCATTATATTTGTTTAGATGAACATGTCTGTGGCTGGTTTTTTACATTACCCAGGAGTAGCATTAGCTCGGCAGTTAGGTCACGTCCTTGCAGTGCTTAGTTGGTACGATTTTCTCTTTATTTTTCTGTGTGAAGATATTGTAAGTGGTATTTTGATCTTGGTGTTCAAAGGACATAAGGCAGGCAGCGGTTGCGAGGAAAAACCAGTATCACGTGCTCTAATAAAAGATATGTACG
Organism: Gavia stellata; assembly: GCF_030936135.1. NCBI lineage: Eukaryota > Metazoa > Chordata > Aves > Gaviiformes > Gaviidae > Gavia > Gavia stellata. The sequence continues at coordinate 21,793,964 of NC_082595.1, forward strand.
CTTTACGCATTTCATTAGATAGTTGCACATTATTGTGTGATTGATTGATTGATTGATTTCCCCTCCATAATTTTTATAATAGCGCACAAGGTGACGATGTAACCCGCCCGTGAAAGGCCCAGGCCCTGAGGCTGCCTGCTGTGTCCGAGTGTCACCACGAGATGGGGCAGGGGACAAGGCAGAGGGAAGGCTGAGGGCCCGCGGGGAGTGCGGCTCCCGCTCCGCGGTACCCGCGCTCCTGCCTCGGGCTGCCGGCTTTGCCGAGAGCTGGGCCCGAGGTCTGGAAAGATGGTTTCAGGATGGAACGACAGAACGAGCTGGAAGCATTTCTGGTTAGTTCCTTCCTCGTTTTCTCTGATCATTTTCATAATATTACCCTTTGCATTAGTGAAAACAAAGTTTGCTTTGTTTTTTAAACTCTTTGAAAATTATTTAAAATGCCTAAAAATTCTTTTCTGGGGAAAAAAAAAAAAAGTTTTATAAAAATGAAGTTAATATCTGAAATGCTGTAGAACTCCAAAAATTAAATAATTGATTTATGCCAATTGCCTGCCTAGCCCAGTTCAAAAGTATAAAATAGAAAAAAAAAACCCCACTAATACACGAAAGACGTTCTTTATTTTTCCTTGAAAAAATAAAATGTATTTAAAGTTAGTAGGTTAGCTTATTTTTCATTCGTTGAAAATTTTACTGGGATTTCCTTCCCCAGAGATTTTAGCTGTAAGTAGAAGTTTTTCTTTGAACTGGTTTAAACTAAGGCCGTCTTTCTTGTCACGCACAGACAGGGAAATACTGCAAGATGCTGGATTAGCTTGTTCGCTTTTCATTGTTTTCGTTTGTAGCAGCAATCCGTTTAGCTATGGTATGCTGAGCTTATCTGATTAGCACTTAATGAGTGAAGGGAATAGGGGAAATGTTGCCTGAGTTACTTAAGCCTAATAAAGTTTTCAGTACCTTCCCCCTCTTTCTAAATACCTGAACTTTCCTGACCCCCGCCCCTTGCTTTTTCCCTCAATTGCAGCTCGTTCCCATATGAAATGCGCTCCTCCTGCGGCTTTAACTGTTAGAACTAGGGGTGCCGTTAGCCGGATTTTGTTCAGCGCGCATTGGTCACAACATACATCCTGCTCAACAGGGTTTGATGGTCTGTCTGGAGCTCTTACAAATTCAACTGCTGTTATGCTGACTTGCATGCCTTACCTGGGAACACTTACAGACTAAAAATGCAATAATCTGTAGCATGAGTATTTCTAACTTAAACCCATTAGGTATAACTGTAAGCAATATAATAATTTATTTAGTTATGTTAGCAGTGACATTTTAATGAGGATTCACTGGAGCTTGAATAATTACATTATATAAAGAAATTCAAGAAAGCTGAGGTTTAATAATGCTTAAAAACTCTGTGTGCCATACAGATTACAGGTCTGTTACCATAATTAACTCAATAAGTTTCTTGTATAACTCTCATGTTTTCCTCTGGACTTCAACGTGATTTCTGTCTTTTAGGGTTAATTTTTGGTTTAATTTGATATTGCATTGTAAATTTTTTAACACAAAAGTAAAATTCTGAAAAAATTAAAGAAATCATCTGTATTAGTTTATGCTGCTTAAATATATCTTTGGTGGTTCTATTAGTTTCATACAGAAATGCAAAGTTGTTTTAATACCAATGAAAAAAGGTCTGAGGAAAGTACAATTGACATATGTGCAAGAGATTCCTTACGCATAGTAGGTTCTATAGCTGTTGAAGTAATAAGGAAAAAGCAGTAGAAGTTCAGGTGGAGTGTCAATAAGACAATACTGTTGCTTAGGAAATCTGAACCTTTATCAGTAGGCACCTCGGAAAATATTTGCAGTTATACCTGCTTAACAATACAAATTTTTAATAGAAATGATCTCACATTTCTTTTATCACTGTCAGTATCATCACATAATAAGTTATCACTTATTATAAATTGTGTCCCCAGTTTATAATAATAATAGTGATAATAATAATCTTGGCAATAGACAGCTAGTAATAGCAGTAGTGACCCTGTTAGAGCAGAATGTGTGTGTATGTTTTTAAATAATTTTAAAGATATTAAAAGAATGATAGAGGTGCAGGAGTGCACCAAGGTGCTTGAGAAGGGTAGAAGACAACTGTAAACGATTTTTGAGGTCTCCACAGCTCCCTGCTGAGTACAACCCAAGGATTTGCCTTCCTGGGTGAGGTACTGCAGCTGATGGTGTTCACGTTCCCAGTGCATTGCGATGTAGAGCACTATGTGTCCAGTTAAACTGCTGTCAATATTGGAGCCTGTCTGGAAGTGTCGCACTCTGAACTAAATGGTAGAAATCTTGGAGGAGAAATACCTGTTTTTTCACTTCAGTGACAGCCCAAACAGTGTCATTTAAACTTCTTCTTGTTTCCATTATTGGTTTGGTTTGGTTTGGGTTTTTTGTCTGCTCCTGGATACGTACAGCTCATGCCAAACTTCTATCCAGCCATCAAGATGGAAGAAAAACAGTTGTTAATCTGTGAATTAGGTATTGAAATATTTTGTATTTTAATTCAAAGGTTTATTTAAATCATGAAAAGTATGTGTGTGTGTTTTTCTTTTCCCCTCTCAGGTTTGCAATTATGTGTGGCTATATGTCTCAGTTTGAAAGTGTACAAAACAAAATCAGGAATGGTTATCTCTTTAAGGTATGTTTTTGTAGGGTTTGGGGTTTTTTTTAAGCTATTCCTTTAAATTATTTCCTTACATAGAGTCAAAGACAGATTTTTCCAACACAGTAATTCAGCCTCACAGGTCTATTTTGGTGCTGATGTTAAAGTGAAAAAGTTATTTTTATGTATGCAAATAGATTATATGCTTACAAAATATAAGAATTGAGGTAGGATTCTGGGAACAGCATTAAGCTTTCTGTTTTATTGTGTAGTCAAAGGGGGGAGGAAAGGGGAGTAACAATTCTGTTTAGAAAATAAAAACATGAAATATTAAGTGATGAACTAATACAGTTCTGCAATCATCCTTTGTGCCACCCTTAAGAAGTAATATTTGTTTTAACACTGTCCTTTCAAAGGCAGTTGTAGGTTTTAGAGTTAGCGTTTTGTGTTACATGTGCTATTCTCCCCCTCCTTGTCCTTGGCATTGCTTAGGCGCTTTCCATCCCTTGCCCTCCGTGCCGGCGTGCCCCCTTTCTGGGTGTCAGTGAGAGGCAGCAGATGTGTTCCACTTCCCGGGGAATGCCCGGGATAGGTCCCTATCACATCATGTCTGTGTTAGGGCTTGGAGTGTCTCAGAGCTTTCTTATGAGACCACATTAATTACATCTGAGCTGTCCCAAGCGAGCTAAGCCCCGAGCACCGGGACAACCTGGGAACAACGGGAAAATTACAAATAACACAAGTGCTGCAGTTATTTAAGGATGGAGTTTAAAAAGAGCCCACAGTGTTAGCAGTAGTCTTTTCAGGGAGGTTTTCCTCTTTGCAAGTAATTACTGAAATCAGTGTGAATCATTTGGAAATGTTAAGGATTTGGGAAAATAATAGCATGAAAACAGCTCCTAGCTGAATAGTTTGTGGACAAAATAATAGAATAATAGGCTCTTAGATCTGTATAAGTTGGATATTTTAGTGACTGGCTTAATTAGAAAAACAGATATCGGGGGGGGAAAAATAAACCTTAGAAGTAAAATTTATTGTGAGAGGCAAATGGTAGTTAGGGTCAAAATAATATTTCTTTTTTTCTTCAAACTCAGGTTGGGCAATAAGAGCTTTCTTTAGTAAATTAAAGAGAGAAATAAAGATCCTCATGACCTGTAATGAAAATGGTTTTGGAAGAAGAACCTCACTAGATACTTTCTAGGTTTTAGGGTTTCATTGTAAACAGAACCATTTTACTTTTTGAATTTTGCATTGTAGTCACAATTTGTTGTGTCATGTACCATTTCACTGGGGCAGTCACATTCCAAGGTGGAAGAGACTATGCCTCAGTGATGAGTGCTGGCACGTAAGATCTATCAAAGAGAGTGGTTGCTTTCTCACTGATTTGGTGTGTGACAGTTCCCTAATACTAACTGTAAATAAAATTAATTTAGTTGAAATTGTTGCCTTTTTAAGACAAAAGTTCTTGAGTTCTTTGATTGAACTTCAGAGCTGCTTAGTCATGTTCTAAATACAGCGTGCCTTCTTGTATTGTGTGCAAAGTTGCTAAATATTTTGTTTGTGGTTTCCCTCCATAAGGAAGGATTTTGCTAGTTAAAATATTTTTAGGTTGTTAGAAAAGAATTGCAGCAGAAGAGAATTTCTGAATTTGTTTATGATTTGCAGCAAATTTCTTAGAATGTAAACACACTTGCCGAACAGACATCTGAAGTGACGCTGATTTTCTTTTTAATAGGAGCACCTAGACAAAGCAATTGAACTTAAGCCACAAGATCCTTTTTTATATTACCTAAATGGAAGATGGTGCTACTCAGTAAGTTGCTTTTTTATCTAACATATGAATTGAGTATACTGAAAAATGGTAATGCATTTGAAATGAAAGAGTGGGACTTAAGAAAAAGTAGGTGTTTATTGAAGTAGATTTTTTGAGCTAAATGAAGCAGTACATTTACATTTCCTGAATTAACTTCCACATGTATGATGTTAACTGTTCCTGTCACTTACATTAAGTAAACTGTCCTTGTATGTCCCTCATTGTGTTCGGGTTTCTTATCTGAATGTATGAGTGAAAAGTAACTGATATTTGGAAGGGAGGAAGGGTGACCTCTTGATTTCAGTTCTTTGTTCTGCCACAGACTTCCTGGGTGACCTTGGGCTGGTAACATAGCCGTTTGGTAACTTTATTCCACATCCATAACTGAAGTTAAAGGCACTTGCATGCTGTGGGATTATGTCTGTGGCAGTAAGGCTACCATACCAGCTTGGTAGATTCCAGAAGAATGTCACAACAAAGATGCAGGCATAAAAATCTGTAATTCACCAAAAAGTTTTGCAAGAGATACAATTTGTGTTAGGCCAACACAACAGGTGCTTTTAAATATTGTGTTAATGACATAGTGATAAGTACTCATATATGAAAAAATGACATAATTGGTTTTCAACTTTTAGCTTTTAATTAATTTTTTTTTTTAGCAAAATGGTGCTTGTGCTTGTAATATGAGAGTTGTCTTATTCTTAAGTCCACGTTTTTGATGGCTCAGATGGCTATCCTTATTGCTTCATCTCTAGTGCTGTAAGGAATCTTTCATCAGAAGAAAATGTTCTTGCATAGTCTATGCTGTAAAAGATCACTGGGAGGCTTCTCAGAATAATAACTGCTAATGCGCAGTGAATTCCAGCCCTGCCTTTTTCCTCCAGCTGCTTCCAAAGTTGGTCACTACAAAGTGCCTGCAAACTGGAAAGAAAGAGTTGCTGTGATACGTCGCAGACTTTCTCTTTCCCTCTAACAAGACTTAATGCAAATAATCTTTTAGCAGTTTTTTTCAGATCGTATATTTAATTTTCAAAGAGCTTTCAGCAACTACATTTTTTTGTCAGTTGATTTGAATAAGGAATGATACTAGCTTTCTCAAAGAGCTTTTCATTTTGCTTCTCATTACACTGTATTCTTGAATATCAGCATTAACTATGCAAAAATGAGTTGCTGAAGATTGTCCTATAGTATACTTGCTGTCCTGCCTTTGAAGAGCATCTCTCTCACCAGTGATTCCTTAAGCACTTTTATACCATGCTGTGTCCAACAGCTGACTGCAGCTTCCATTTATGTCAAGCCACTCCCTGATGTTTTTCGTGGCTTATTTCTCACTTGAGCTATTGCTTTTGGAAACTTTACATGTAATGTCAGTATACCTCACTTTGTTCTTATTGCACTGGGTTTTTTACTCTTGTTTCGTTTTAGTGACAATTACCACTTCTTGACTGAGTAATACATGTGGTTTGTTGCACTATATCATTACAAACTCATGTTCTGTACTTGCAACATCTGTGCAGGGCTTCCTTACCAAACATTAAAGCCACAGATTAGCATTTGCTTTAGTGTATGACCTGACCTGCATTTTATTAAGTGAAAAAATCCACCTAAACAGATGTAGGCAATGAAATACTTAAGGATTGATTTCTGATTTCTCTTTTTCTACATATTTTTTTTTTTTTAATTCTTGCCTTCTGTGACTGCCATGACAAAATAGTAACCTGAAACACTTAGAACAGATTTTCGTAGTACAAATAAATGCAAGTATAGGACTGAGTAACTTTTGTTTCAACTTCTGGGGCTGTCAGCTCTTAAAAACTTACTGTCGTTTGCACACTTACAGTAGCAGTATGAGGCCATCATTTGGCAACATTAGTTTTGAGGCTCTACTATGGAAGCTGTAGCGGCTGATGACTGATGACCCCCTACCGATGGCCCCCTCCCTCTTTCCTCTTTTCACAGAAACATGCAAACATTGCAGGTACAAACCACAATTACCCATAAGTACCCAGTACAGAAGGTGCCCAATTAGCAGAAAAGGTAGTCAGCAGAAAGGGCAGTCGGCCTGTGGTTTTTGGGGTTTGATTTCAGATCATAGTCGCAAGTAATTGCGCATAGGTAAAGCAACCTTTCACACAAAAGCTGAGCTTGGGATAGAAATAGTTGGGGATCTCAGTAGGGTGGTGATATCCTCCCAGCCAAGGACGCTTGACTGTATGACACTGCCAGTCACCATAATTGCAATTGTAAGTTTGATTTGTATTGTTATCATTTTAATTTCGATAAGGTATTTGTATATCTTTATCAACAAGTATCTGAATAGAGTTACATCTCACATAGTTTCTATTCATGAATATAAACATGCTGAATAAATCATATATAAGTTGGCAATCTCTATGTTTGATTGGCTTAGTTCTCTTTCTCTGGGGGCCTAGTGGACACTTTTCTTTTATCTCTTGTTCTCAAACATTGTTTTGTGGGCACTAGTTTGGTATTGCACATACACTCATTTTAGAGAGTTGGGCGGAAGTAAGGCAGCGGAGGAAGAGCCCGGGTATGGGGCCCAATACTGGGATCTGTCTCCGCAGCAGCCTGAACCTTAACCAACGCATAACCCCTCAGAATAGTAGTCAGATTATGACAGAAGCTAGATCTTAACCCCAGCCCAGTGAAGTTGATAATATTCTTATTAGTTTTAGCAGACTGTATGAGTATGTTTCTGTGATGATCCACTAACACAGGTTTTGGCCCTGCATGTGATGTAGATAGACGTAGGAGCTTGTGGAAGATGTGGCAAATTCCTTGGTCTTGTTTTGCAGACTGTGGTGTTTCATGCTCTGGTAATTATCCCAAGAGTAGACTGTTGGCTGTGGCATTGGTTCCAAATGCTTCTTCAGGGTAGAGAATATGATAGGTTGCTTGAAAAATTCATTTATCACTCCTTCTCTATACTGGTACCTGTAGATGGAGTGATAATGCTCCTCTTAGACCACCTGTTTTTTCTGTTTAGTCTAGCTGTGGTTGAGGCTGGAAAGGCTGTGGTGTCCAATGTGAGGAAATTAAAGATGGAAAAGGGATGACTGAGGAAAGAACGTTAGTTTTTACATTTAGCCTAGATGACTTTGAGGTCAAGTTAGGGTTGGCCACAATATTTGTTCTTTCATAAGTGTTGCTTCCAGGGGTATTACTGTCTAATTTTAGTCACGTATTCTTTTACTGAAGCAGTGTAGTTAGAAAAGATAACTAGCGTTTAATACTTTATAGGCTTTGGTGACACTTTTGGGAAACCTGTTGTACTTAAGTCTTCCTAGTATAGTCAGACATTTCCCACCTACTCCCCATTTAATGTTGGGGAATCTTACTACTATCTTCCAGCACTGTTTTTTGGGCTGACAAACTGAAAAAAATAGGTATAGCATAAGAGACTGTAAAAGGGGATGCTTCAAGTGTTGTAACTCAGGGTTCCAGTTCATTTTCACAAATGACAATCAGTTGAACAGACTTTTAGGTAAAAAGTATAGTGGAGGCAAGTGGGAGAAGATTTATTGAAGGCTGAAATCTATATCCAGAGACTACATGCTGTACTAGTAAAAGCTATTTAATTTGTGGACTTTTGCCAGAATTTGGCTCTGACTGCCATTTCTCACCTTCCTCAGTGTAACACAGTCCTTTGCAAAGAGCAATGGTACGGCAATGCCAAGTTTCTTACTCAGCAGTTATTCTCGCTAGGCCAGATGCAAAGCTGATGCAAAGTGTCATAGCACCTTCCAGCAGGAAGGACGAGCTGGATTTTCACTGCCTCGCAGCAGTGGGGTTTTGTGATGCAGAGCCAGTGACAGTTGTGTGCCACCTTGTCTAAAAATCAATTTTGCTGTTTCTTATTTCTGTTACCATTATAAAGCCAGTAGAGCTATATGAAAGAGGAAGATTCTGTTCTGATGTGTGTATCATCTCAGCTTTGTTAGGAAATTACTTCTGGTATCGCAATCAGATAGGCAAGCTTTTCACCAATCATTTCATAGATGTCATGATGGGCAAAATTTTGCCTGTGAGACCTTCTGTGTATACAAGAAGCCACGTATAGATCTAATGTTTTTTGTTTTGCTTTGCAGACGTGACAAGAGGAAAAAAAAACCCTATTTATTTATGCATTGAGCAAACATAATTGAACACCACTAGTAATGGATGACTGCAGAACCCTACCAAATGTTGTTTTAATATTCCTTTTTCCAGAGCTGATATGAACTTCCATGTAGTGGTAATTTTTTCCAGGGTAGCTTTAGTGGTAATGTTAGGAAAAGATTATCACCATATAACTGTAATGAAGATACTTTAAAATACCTAGTAAGCAAAGTAAACCAGTGTTTACTATGTAAGAGAGATGTTACTATTCCAAAGAAAAACAACTGCAGCAAAATAATTTTCATTTAAAATGTCTTTGGTGGTGGACAAAACTCTTTCTTCTCAGCCTTCTGTGACAAAAACAGGCTTTGTTAAGTAAGTATCTTTTAGGGAAGGTTTAAGGTTTTAAATATGTGCTTGGGTTGGTTCATATGATTTAACATAAGTGGAGTATTTAGAGCCTTTCAAGTTTCAGTTTTGTTTTTGTTAAGGTAAAATCAGAACTACTTTGCTCTTCAGATGAGTAAGAAATATTTATTGGAAGTGAATTGATCTGTGGTGCACAGTGTATAGGAATTAGTTTTCTTTCCTTAGAGTTTTGGGTGCAATTCTCTGATAATCCTTTATAATTGTGTGTTTGTGGGGTTGTTTTGGTGTTTTAATGTTTAGGATAGCTTGATAGCTTTTAAAACAGAGTACATATCTAGTTAAGACTTACGGCTAGTTGCATTACAGGACTGGTATAGAACGGTTAGCGTATAGTTGTGAAACTGGATCAGAGCCCATGGTAAATGCTAGTGGGGTGTTAAAAATTAGATCTCTTGGGATTTTCCTTTTGCAGGTTTCATGCCATGTGTTGGATTCATCTCTGGTGTATCGCAGTATCTTTTTGGGTTACGTCAGGGAACAAATTGACCCAGTTCCTTTGTCTGTGTGCTCTGTAAGTCTGCTCCCCTTACTGGAAAGTGAAAAGCCCGGGGAATTCAAGCTGGATAAATGCCTAAATGCCTGTGCAGACTGTCCTGGTTCCTCAGCTGGCAAGAAAGAGAATATTTGTGTTGGAAGCCAGTATTTTAAAACTGCTGTCCAGTTACTTAATCTCTTCCAGAAGTCAAAACATTGCAAAATTATTTAATACAATTTTACATTAATATATTGTAATAAAAAAGAAAAAGAAACACTCTGGGGATATTTAAGTAGGTGCTATTAATATTTTACTGAAGCTGGTTCAATGGAATGGTTTTCCTTTGTGGAAGTTAATTGTGTGATATATCTTCAGTGAGCTATTAGCAAGGAAACATCGGAGGAGGAGACCTTTAGGGCTGCCAGTCAATCCTGGCTGAATTTTCAATAAAAGTGGGTTAGTTTCCTTGGTACCAACATCCTGGAATTTGAAAAGAGCTGTCAATGGGCAGGGTTTGTATCTCATTAAAAATAAATAGAAGACAAAAACAAAAAAACAAACTGCCGCCAGTGTTTCAGCTCATACGTGATTTTTGCTGATCCTAGGCTAAGGAAGAGAAAGGGATCTTAGGAAATCCCTTTTCCCAGTATTTAGGGGAGAACCACATTTTCTGCCTTGGTCTTCAGAGGAACAAGAGGCCTGATTAGGAGCCTTCTGGGTACAACCTTTACGGTCAGCTGCAGTTTAGCTCTGTGGGTGGCTTTCTTCCATCTCTGGTACTAGTAGAGATTTGGGTAAAATAAATGGATGAGAGCTTGCTGTTTGACAGATCTATAGGAGAGATCATTTGAGACAACCATCTCTGTTAGCTTTGGGATACTGAAGAATGGCCTCATCTCCTTGGCAGAGGCCAGGCTGTCGCGGTGACCCACTCCCTTCCAGCCCTAGGGAAGCTCAGGTGTTAACTGATGGTCCCTCAGGCCCTTGTTTTTTGCTCTTGAGCAAGTGGGACTATCTCTCCTCATGTATGGCAGCTGGGAAGCAATTTTCCTCAAGTGACCCAATACATGAAAGCCTGATATTCTGTGGAAACACCATGTTCCTTGCAGTGCTCTTGGGAATTTTCAAGCTGCTGGTGGGACTGACATCAGAGCTTGAGAGACCTAAAGAACCAAAACTCACTTAAGGTTTGGAAATCATCTGTAAGGCAAAGGTAATCTTCATTCTTTAATTTTGTGTTGTTATGGTAGCTATTACTTGCTGTAGTAGCTGTTTTTCTTATTACTTTCTGCTGTCCTATACCATTCTTGGAACATGCATTAAATGAAATCATGGTTCCGCTGAAGCTGATGACAGTTACAGTCTCTTTGTACTTGATTTTGTATGGACCTCCAGATATGCTTTGTACTATTTGGAATAACCTTGACTGTAGAAGTCAAATTTACACTACACTAGAGCATGCTACACCACGGTTTCTGTTTCCTGTGCTTGCTCACACACAGAGAATGCTTAATAAAGTTAGTTGGTATAGTAGGAATGATGTTTCCATTTCACTGAACATGGCATAAGATTTACTGTAATAAAGTTATTTCAAAGTAAAGACACTGCTTGTGTGTATTTAGGGGGGAAGGATTTAATTTCCTGTTTATCATTATTGCTCCAGGACACAATTTTGTGTCTTGCATAAAACAGATCTTTTCCATTGTCCCACCTGAGTCATAGGAGGGTGCAGACTGACTTAGGTGGGGAGTGGTTAAACTGTCATGATGGGATTCACCTTGCCTGTCTTTAGCCATCCACAAGGTATAATTGTAAATGATCCTTTCGTAGTTGAAGGGAAGAAAGAAGAGAAAGAGAGGAGTGTTCATCCCAGGCTAATGTAGGTGAAGAGGAATTGCCTAATGGAAATGCCTCTCTGTATTGACTGTGCAAGGAACCTGGACAACTTGCATACACTAGGCAGTTCATTTATGGATGGCTAGAGTTAGCTGCAATTAATTAATCAATCCAGTGGCATATTAAGTCTGGCTGCTCAAAACATTACAGAACTCTCAGACTACCTGTGTAATAGTCACAAAGTATAATGCTGGAGCACATTAAAGAAAACTCACTATTTAGCATACATGTATTTCACTTTTAAACATTGTTTTAGGTTGGTGGGATTTGTAATATAAAAATGGCCAAGTGCATATATGTTTGGGCTTTTTTAAGTTTGAATAGCGCAAAGCAGCACCCAAGCCATACAAAATAAGGACTAAAACCTCAGTAAATCAGTTCTGATTAAATCATGTAAGAAAATAAAACAACTGCCAGGAAGAACTTGTGTTTTCAATACATAGTTATAACTCCACATGGAAAAACTGCAATTTGTTTCCTCACTATTGCATAACAGCAGACACGTGTGTGGTAATTGTATCTGTGCAGTGTATGTGTATCTACAGGGTGCTGTGTGGTCTTGCAGAGAACAGTGTAAGCATATACAGACCCATTATTTTTTTCACTCTCTTCTTCCCTCTGTAAGCTACCTCTGTCTTGATGTGATGGACCTAGAAATATAGAAAACCCCTTCCTCTTCCAAAAGAATAGAGAACATTGCAGCAGTAGATTGGTGTGAAGAAAACAATACTTTTGTAAAAATTGTTTTAATATCTCTCACAGAATATGTCTCAGAAACTATAGAGCAGCTAGGGAAATGAAGTGTGTGAGGGAATTATATACATACCTACAATCTGAAGTTTTAACCAGCATGCTGCGGTTTGTAAGATGGTGTGAATGCACTGCAGTGCAGAGAAGGGAAACATCTTGTTGCTTCAATGAATAAGAACTCTGGGATTGCTGGAGAGCTTTTGTAAAAAACACTTTATTCCCTTAGAAGAGGCTTCGAGTGGGATATGTGTGAGACAGAGAAAGAAAAAAAGCTTTATTTTCTTAATATTATTTCTCTCTGGAATATAATTTTCAGTGGTTTTGTGTGGAAAGACTTACTGACAGCATTTAACAAATATGGCATTCAACCCTGCCAAACAACCAGCAAGACTTGACTAGGATGCCTTCTGTCTCCAAGCAATGTTGCTTTTATGTAGCTATAGTCGTCATTGGGGCCAGATGAGAAAACATGGTCCTGTGCGTTTTCCTGTTGTGTGCTGGTCTGTATTTGTACTCTTTGCAATGGTGTTTTTAGGGCAGTTTGCAACAAAAAATAGATAGAGCTTGATGTCTTTTCAAAAGAAGTATTCTGGTTGATGGCTGTGGATGGTTATATGTGAATGGATTCTTACATTTTACCATAATTAACTGACATCTACTGGATAATTGCTGGATTTAGCTGGAGAAGGCGGGGGGAGCAGCAACAGCCCTGAAGAGATTGGGAAGCCAGGGAATGAGGCAGGAATAATCTAAAGCTATCCAAAACCATTTTTACAGCAGTAGGACAGACTTGAGTTCAAGGCTCAACTCTGTTGTTCGAATTGCAGCTCCCTCTGAAAAAGAGATCAGAATCACAGAATCACACAGAATCACAGAATCACAGAATCAGAATCACAGAATCACAGATGTCCCTATGTGAGTCATATTTCACCTCCAGGTCTCCGATGACAGGTTCTCTTTCTTTGCCTGTGTGTATCCCTTCTCTGTGTTGCCTCTGCATAGATCAGGCCAGAAATTCCTAGGAAAACACAGAACCTTGTTTTCCACCATTTTTAAACTCAGCTGTACTCTGTGACAGGAGCCATCAGTGCTGTGGTTCAAATACTGATGTGAAGGAATAAAGTCCTGACTTTTCTTTACAGATGTAGTAGAAGTGTCCAAAGGAGGGTGGCTTCACTTCTCCATTTAAACAGGCTCCAGTCTCACATTGTATTTCTTAGCAGCTCCATCCTTTGTTAGAGATGTGAGGTGTGTTTCACCAAGTTAGGTGATGGAGCCAAATACCTTATGGCAGTAACCAGAGCAGTTTCTGTCAGGTGTCAGTGTATGTAAGGGAATAAGTCATGTACATTGTGTGGCAATGTGACAGTTCCCTGAAGTCCTTTTATAGCAGCCCGTCTTCCTGAAATGAGAAGAGGTCTTTGGCGAGTGTTATTTGTTAGATTTGAAGAGGAAAAAATGAAACCCATTTCTTAACAGTGATTGTCACCAGCTTCTGTGTAATAAATGAACTTGGTTTAAATAAATGAACTTGGTTTACGTTTTGACTGTAGCAACAGCTTTTCATAATGTTGAAAAGTACTCAAGTACATGGACCATCATGCTAAGCTGTCTCTCTCATGAAAACCTTAACAGGTTTAAAGCACTATTTCTAGCCTTAGGTTTTAAAAAATGGCAAGGTCTTATGAAACCTAAACCATACTTTAAGCTTTGTACATTGGAATAAGCTCATATCAATGATATTGGTATTTTGTCATGTATTTCTTAATGTGTACATTTTCCTGCTAACAGAATCTAAAATTCAAGACTACGCTTTGAGCTGGCAAAAAGACAGTATCAAACATTCCTTTTTGCAAAATAGTTCTTTCGCATAATAGGTTGTATAAGTAGTACATTGGCACAGGACAGTATTTACTCCAAAACTGAGAAGCAAACCTAAAGACTTTTTTTTTTTCTTTTTTTAAATTTTATTATAGGTATCTCAGTTGTCTTGGATTGAAAAGAAAGTAGCTGCTGCTCTCTTTGGGACTCCACCAACTTCAACAGTAGAAGAAGCATTGCAGAATTTCCTTAAGGTAATTCCTAGCCAAGGGTTTTCCTGTGTGACTGTTTACCATATGCTATATGTGACTGTTGTCAAGATGTCTGTTCAACAGATTGTTTTCAGTAGCTGTAAATCCAGGCCTCTCCTAAATACCACAGAGCTCTCTACTAAAATATTTTTTCTTTTCTATTTTAAAATTAGTTTGGAGATGAGTGGCTAGCACCTTTCTTCCCTTTCTTTAGTTTTAGGGAATTCTTCAATGTCTTGCCATGGTTAATAGTTATCAGATTTAATGTGAGGTGGATATAGTTTAGTTATATATGACATTGAAACAAATTAACCATAGTGATAACCGATGATTTGCCTGTTTCTGCAAGAGGGTTAACATAGGCGAGGAAAACTTTGACATTGTAACACTTCTCTTTTTCTGATCGGAAGCTCTTTTCACTGAATTTCAGCAGAAGCCTTTCTTGTTTGCAGAGATGAAATTACCTTTGTAGTGAAGTAGAAAAGAAAGTCCTGTCACATAGGTCCATGTTCCTGGGCATTCTACCTGAACGCACTGTTAGGAGAAAACACCACATGAATAAAATAAACCTGTCTTTCAGTGTCTTTCATATGAATCATTTCTACTCTGGAGCTGAAAAGTACAAGTTTTTCGCTTGACTGAATTCAAAGCATAAACTTCCATCATTACAATTACTTTCAGACAGTTTCTCAAAGGAATTGGACAAGTGTATTTTCTTCACTATGAAAAATGCTTGTTTTCTGTGTTCTTCGTCTATTTAAGGATGGAATGATCTCTTGAATTTTGGACAATACAATACGTTACCATCTTCCCAGTTTAAGAGATTTTATCTTTAAGGTCAAACTCCAAAGGTGGTAGATGTTCACTTTAGCTTCAGGGTATTTTGTGGTGGGCTGCAGAGTAACTGTGGTTTTAAGTCATCTTCTGCAACAAAAATTAAATTACTGTCTAAAAGACAACTGTTTGGGTTTCTTTTTCAATTGTTTGGTAACACACAGTTGTAGTGAAAGCAGCATTGTTTTGGTTCAAGGATTACAGCTACTATAAATTTCACTGATGTAGTTTTTCTCCCCCAAAAGCTGTTTGTTGGTTAGTAGGTAATTGGTAAGGTTTTTACTCATCTTTCAAGCTTCTACATCCTTGATGTGTTTTAAAAGGAAAACAATCTTGAACTGTTTTAATAGCCTGATCTTTTCAGAAGATGGTAATGTGAAAAGAAAGGTGAACCCAGAGCTAGAAGGTATGGGTCTGTGAAAGAAAAATAATTCTAAACTTGATGAATACAGTTCATTACCCATTACACAAAGGGTGAATGGTTGGTGGCTTGTTTATTTCTTTGATGAGGAAATAAATACTAATAATCTAGAGAGAGCAGTGTCTTCCAACCCACTGTGTAAATGAATGAATCCAATAGATATTCTATAGAATGATCCGATATCTTTACAAAGCACTTAGGGAGAGAGGAGAGCAAGAAGTACAGAACATTTTTGTGTTCAGTATAAGCACCTTATGTGCCTGGTTTGGGGTATGGGTTTTCTTGTTTTATTGAGGGGTTTTTTTGAAGTGCTGAACAGATCCTGGTGCACACAGTAGGGATGATTCAGTCTGATATTTGAGGAAGCTTAGTGCATTACTAAAAATGCTATGCAGACCACATAAATCTCATCACACAAGTTTTATGTCTATTTTCTTTCCTGTTTTTTATTATTTAGGCAGAAGAAATGCATCCAGGATATTCCAAATACAATTATGTATATTTGGCAAAGGTAACCAAGTTCTTTTAAAAATAATGATTTGTAGACTCCGCTATTCTTACAATGGTCTGATTGGAAACAAACTGTTTTTTCTTCTCAGTGCTATAAAGATCTTGGCCAGAAAAACAATGCACTGAAGTACTGTGATTCTGCACTGTCAATTCTCTCAGTTACTAATGAGGTGGGTATTGAGGAGTGATAACTTACTTTCTTGTAACTGCTGTCTTTGGCACCCATTATTGCACTGTCAGTAATAACATAATGTTTCACTTTTTCCTCTGAACACAGAACCTTCCTTTTTTCTCCACTCTAGGTTGGCCCATTACAGTTGTCTGTATCAACAGCTTTAAAAAAAAAAATCTGTGTTTGGGGAACTGTCAGGGACTTGTCTGTGTCAGAGGCTGTCAAAAATTGAATTGCACTCTTTGTAATTCAACCCATTTCATTAGACTATCTCAAGCATAAGCAGTTGAGTGTGTCACTTTAACTGTGCTGAAATTTTGCCGCAGATGTACATTTTCTCAGTTGAAAGCATTCTGGATTTTTGTCCCACAGTCCCTGTTTCTGCTCCTGATTATGCCTCTGGTTTGTGATTCTTGTCAAGGCCTCCAGGGCAGTGTGTTAGCTCTAGCAGAGGTAGATGAGATATTCAAGATCACCTTTGTCTTCAACCACAGTGCAGTTAAAAGAGCACAGTTCTTCCAGTTACATCTACTGGAACATAGTTTATTCTAAGAGATTATTAGATTCCTTTTTAGGCCCTTTAGAGTATTTTTAGTATGTGGACGCAAAATTTCTACAGATACTTGAGAGATTTTAAATGATTTAATTTCTCAAATATAAACCATGTCATGGCAAGAAGGTTCCCTCTGTCTGATCTCGTGTAGAAGCAAGTTCCATAATTACCGACCTATGACTGGAAACGTCTTACCATCCTAGAGCATGACAAGTTCAAACCTGAGCTTTGTCAGCCTAAGGGACCCCCTTTGAGCAAAGCAGATGTGGTAGGGAGAGAGAGAGAGAGAGGTGATTCCAGAGACGAATTGGCCCTATCCAATTTAATGCTTTGAAGTTAAGGAAAAAGACCATTAAATAGCTCTGTAACTTGATTGACAATAAATGCTGTGTGTGGAGCACTAACATGTTTATGTCAAGTGTTCCTGCTAGGAAGAAAGACCACTGCATGCCTCACCAGCAGCTGCTCCTGGGTGGCCTTTATATTTGGCCCAAGTTATAGTATGTACCAGTCATAAATTAAGCAATCCTTGCTTAAGTTCGGTGTTTCTTTAAATACGTACTGATACAGACATTACATTAATAATGTCTTAACTCTGCTTTATTCTTTACTTAGTGTTGAAATGTGCCTTCAGCTTCCCTGTTACAGAATGTAGGAAAGACCGCTATAAATTATCCGTTATTTGGTACCTTACATCTTTGCATAAAAAGCAGGACCAATGGTGTAAGGGAGAGAGCATACAACTGAAATTGCTTTAACTCAGCCTGTTTTGTATAGATCTGTACTGATTGTGCTGGTGAATTTTTTTTTTTTCCTGTATTCAACTTACTACAGGCTGTGTAATCTTCCAATGAACTCCAAAGCTGTCTGGTAAAATCACAAACAATCATATATCACAGAAACTTCTGGTGGGTAGAAGACTGCCTGTGTTTAGTAAAACTGGAAGTCATTCAACATATTCATAAAGACTCCTTGAAAAAGTATAGGGATAACATAGATTGGGATTCATCTTTGATAACAATAGCTGGGCAAAATTTTGGTAACCAAAGGGAGTTGCTGAGGCTCCCCCTACAGTCGGTGGAGAGAGGTAGATGCATCCAGGTGCCTCACCCTGCCTCTCTCTGTCGCCTGATGACAGAGAGAGACTAGGTGCGAAGATAGGGGTAAGATGTGTACCTGAGACACCTGACTCCTAGACTGTGCAGCTAGTGAGAGGTGAATCCTGCCTCTGAAGTCCAGTGTCATCAGTCTAAATGTGAGCTGGAGTTTAGTGTGTCCTGGGCCACCTGGAGGTGCTTAGTCCCTGGTAAAAGGAACACCCCATCACATTTCTGAAGTACCAGCAGACCTCACCCCCTGAGGTAAGAGCAGGAATTTGTGAGCAATCTGAGGGGTGGGAGTGTGTATTCTGGCAAGCACGGTGATGATGAGAATAAGAATGATACTGGTTTGTGAACAGAAGAAAGAGCAGCAAATGGGCCCCAAAAATCTTTTGTCCATCTGAGGAGGACAAGATGATTTGTCCTCTTCTGTTTTGACTGATTCTACAGATATCACAGATTTGTCTGCTTTGTCTTGCTTACTTGTGATGTGTTTTAAGTTTAGAAAAAAAAAGTCCAGGAAAATATGGCATTGGGGCAATAGTGTGTAATTCAATTTAAAAAAAAAAAAAAGCAGTCAGCACAAGGTAAAACCAAGTGCATGCTGAAAGGAATTACTATAAAATGGAAATCTGGAACACAAACTCTGCTGATGGTAACTGTTACCTCAAGTCCCATCTGAATTAGAATGTTACATGTTGTTTTGGTTATTGTGTTAGAGAAAGACTGTTACTGATTTTGGGGGGAAACATGCTGGAACTGAAGTGGTTCAGGGCTTGGAGCTGTACACAGGAATAACATGTAGTCAGCTTAGTTTAAGGGAAGGAAGAGACAGTAATAAGACGAAGGAGACGTTGGGGAGACTGTAACAAATGCATGCTGATAAAGTGCCCGAATTAACTACAGCCCTGTAAAAGATGGGATTCATGGTCTGAAATAGAAAACGCAGGTCAGCAGCAGTCTGAGGACTTCTTTCAGTTTGCCACAGCACAGGATCTCAAGGTTGTCAGCAGCATGGTGTGTTGTCACAGTCATGCGAAGCCCATCATTCCCAAGTGTAACCGTAGCTTCTCATGTGATTTTTCTCTCTTTCTTCAGGCAGGGGAATTCCTTCATTGTTTTTAAATGTTGGCTTCTACTGAGAAACATGTATATGTACAAAGGCATAAAATCAGGAGCAGACTGAGAGACAAAGTTGCTGGAAAGGTGCCACTTTGAGGAAATGTATAGTATTTCATGATACAAATCATTCTGCAGCATAAGTATGAAAAATAATAGTACACAGTGATTTACTTTTTATTGCTTCTGAGCATACAAAGTTTCCAGTGACTTCAGTAGGAACCAGAGGTGCTCGGCATCAGTAAAATAGCCCATAGCTTATTTTAATCCTCAGGTCAAGTTCTCAGCTGGTCTAACTCAGGGCACTTCTTTGACACTTTGTCTAGGATTAATTTCATGTAACATTTCAAGTTAAGTGAGATGATTTTTGTCTTGAATGTTGTATCACATCCAAATACCCCTTCTGTGCATCTGTTCTGCCACTTACAGACTGTGTTTTTAATTCAAGGGGTAGAGGAGCTTCCAAGCAGAGGTAATTCTTGTTAAAGAAAAAAAAATAATCAGATGGCCAGTTTCAACCCTATTATGAACCTTAGAAACGATACCAAAGAAATCATCAAAGAAGAGACAATTTCTGATTGAATGACTCTTATAAGTCCTAATACAAGTTTTTAAAAATAGTTTGGCACATTTTTAACTAATCAGTCTATGCATTTTTTTATTTTAAAAGGAAATATAGGAGATTTGGTGCAAATTACATCTGGAAAACAAAACTGATGTTACAGTACTACTTTAGACACCTTTCTCTTTATCCTTTCTACTCTAAACAAAAAACTCCAATGACTCATACGGTCCTTCCTTGGCCATAAATACTGTCATACTGTAGAGTGCTCCTTCACTGCTGGAGGTGCACGGGACATTAAATTGTCCTGCTTTTCTCTGGTTGCTGTCCAGGTGGATAACCTCAGGGTCCTGGGAAACAGTCACCCCTTCAGTAAAAGACATCTCAATGTTCAGGGCTGCTGTGAGTTATTGTAAAGTGCATAACAGCTGCTATGTTTATCTAGTAGATGTTGCATTACCCTTACTGAGACTCATTACTTTGTAGTGCGCTCAAAGCCTTGGTGAGTGTGACTACATGAAAGGCTGTCAAAACCAGATGTGGTGGACTACTGTGATGGAAAAAAATTACTTTTTTTAAATTTGGGGAGAAAAATATAATTTAAATTTGAAAACATGAGCATTCATCTTGCATATAGAAAGGCAAAATGAGTGGGTATCTGGGTGTGCTTAATTAAACATAGCGCTTTGCATGTAAGGGGAATAAGACACTAATTTCTTGCTTATAACGAAGATTGTTGGGTATTTTAAAGTCTGGAACTTGTAGAAAATTAAATTCTCAATGTAGGATTATAAAGTATAATGGTAATGAAATTATTTTTTCTTGTATCTGGAGATGAGCATGGGCGTGAGAGTGAACTCTGTGCTTGTAGGACCAGTAAGCTAACCGTAAAGGGATTAACAGCCTAGCAAAGAAAGAGATTAACATTTCAAGGTTCTGTTCTCTATGATGTTTTTTGAAAATGAATCTAAAAAGCAGCAGTTATATTACAAAAAATGTAGTCTTGGAAGAGCCGAAGACAGCAGAGCAGGAAGGATGCAAAGCAAATCTATTTGCACTGACAGCTGCTGAAAGTTTTACTTAAAATGCAAATAAAAACTTCGCTGAAGCTGAGAATGCATTTTACAAAATTATTGGTGATTTTAAAAAAAAAAAATCTCTTAATTTCAAAACCACTCTCTCCTTCCCAGCAATTACAAATGAAGGCAATTCAGAGTTTAAATTAACAGGTGAGTGAGATTTAGATATTACAGAAATTGATCATTACAGCATTCACTTCTTACAGGTGTAGAATGGCAGGAAGCAGAGACTTGTTAAAGACTCTGCCTTCAGCCTCAGTGACATTTGAAACTTTAGAAAAGTCCATGTGGAGGAGGAGGTAAACGTAATAATGGGCAGGAACAATGGCTGAATGTTTACACAAGAATGCAGCTTGCCCATAAGATTTTCTTACTTTTTTTTACATCACCATAATTGATCGCTCTGGTCATTAATTTACATTTTTAATATTGTCTGTAAGGAAAAGAGTGGGAGTTACAGAGGTATGGAAGAGAGGACAGAGTGTAAACTTCAGGACCCATCAGTTGTTCCTGTATCTTGAATTTTCCAAAACATTTTCCAAGAAATGCCTACTCCAGCCACCATAGATTGGTCATATGTTGCAGATCTTGCTGTGATATTTCCAAAAGATCTCATTTGAAGCTGCTGTGGCAACCTGTCCTTCTAAGTAAGATTTTGAGGAGAAAAAAGTAATTGACTTTTGCTTTTAAAGTGAAGGGTACAGAGGAGGCTGAGGGGGGACCTTATCGCTCTCTACAATTACCTGAAAGGAGGTTGCAGAGAGGTGGGTGTTGGTCTCTTCTCCCAAGTGACAAGTGATAGGACAAGAGGAAATGGCCTCAAGTTGCGCCAGGGGAGGTTTAAGCTGGATATTAGGAAAAATTTCTTTACTGAGAGAGTGGTGAAACACTGGAACAGGCTGCCCAGGGAGGTGGTGGAGTCATCCTCACTGGAGGTGTTCAAGGAACGTGTGGACGAGGCATTGCGGGACATGGTTTAGTGGGCATGGTGGTGTTGGGTCGATGGTTGGATTTGATGATCTTACAGGTCTTTTCCAACCTTAGTGATTCTGTGATTCTGTAATTATGACTTATTTGTGAAAAAACTACCCATTGAAACAAACGATGTGAATAATTTGGGTTAACCTTATAGAAAATGTTTTTATTTTCTCATCAAACAGAACATTTTCTTTTCTCAACATCATCAGCTCAATACAAAATGTCATTGTTTTCAGAGGATATTCATTCCTTTAGATTTTATGCACATTTGTTCTCCAAATGCGAAGCAAAAGTCCATGGTCTTCCAATTACAAAATAATGGAAGTATTCAGATTTGTGTTTATTTTGAATAATACTGTTTGTGGAGTTGAACAAAAATTTCCGAATAGCTACCACCGACCCAAAATTAAAGTATCTTTTTAATATACTTTAAAAAAACTATTCCTTAATTAGCGATTCTGTTTACACTTAATATGAGTGCTTCAAGATCAGGGAATGGGCCTTTTAAAAACTCATTATAAAGAGATCAGATTTCAAACTGTAAAATGCTGGTAAAAATGAGACATTTGTAAAATAGCTGCTAAAATAATTCGAGACCTCCCATATTTTACATTATTTTGCACTTCAGAGAATACAGTCTATTTTTCTCTATCTTAGTGATCAGACTGATTTGCCATCTGCATGTTTTTGAAGTTCTTGCCAAAAGTTTTGTTTGTATTGTCTGCTTATTCTTTCTCCCCCTCCAAAAAACAATTCCAAAAAATGATGAAGATTTTTTTTGTAGTGTAGTAGTTTCATACATAAAGTCTATCCTGATAAATACTGAGCTTACTATATTTACGATTAAATTGGGTAATTTATCACAAAGTATTCATTTCAACATCCTATCAAAGGTAACACAATTTTAGCATAGTTCTTAGTGCGGCAAGACTGATCAACGGATGATTCCTCAGAGCGTGGAGTGTATCTCTTCCACGGGTGTGCTGACGATGCATTCACGGAGGTGGTGGCGCACTGCAGGATTAAGAGGTTTGCAACTGGTTTCCTATTTTTGTAGAGTGGCCAGGGGAAGTCAAGCTTCCAGGAGTTTGAAATGTATTGTCTCAGAGTCAATATACAGGATGAAGGAGAGGCTCAACAGGTGTTTTTCTGAAGGGGCTGTAACTGGGCGTGATTTTGTTCAAGCCGTTTCAATGGTGACTGCACAGAAAGAAGGGCTGTAGGTCCCACCATGGTGGGGGCAGCAGCTGAACAGAAAGAGGGGAATGTCTTGAACACCAAAACTCCATGGTGTGTACAATAGTAAAAGGAAACCAGATTACAGGTGAAACTTAGTCTTTTAAGTTAGAAAAGAACTAGCAGATAAAAATTTTACAAAACTATTAATTATTCTAAATAGAATTCTGCAGTTTTGTAATTTTTCAACAGCAGTCCTCGAACTAGCTGACAGTCTTCTGGGTGTGAAAGTGTTTTCCCTCTAGTTGAAGTATAATCAGAAAATGTGTAATTATTGTCAGCTACATATTTTAAAGAAGTGCTTGCCTTGATCCTAAAAGCCTTGAAAAGTCATGGTTCATGGCCAAAGAAAGATACTAAAAATATGAAAGAACATAAAATGCTCTAACTTGTGACATACAGCAGTCACGTAGAAGGTTGCAAGTGGATGATTGCATTGGTTTATTGAAATATCTAAGGGGGAAACCAGTATTATGCAATTGTATGCAAATTAATGCCTACTACAGTCACACTGTCTGTGAGAGTCTATTGTGAAACTGAGAACAGATAGCATATAGCTTTATATGATTTATATTGTCCACAGGAGCTATTACTCTTATTAACAATCCTTGTGGATGTTTGGGAGTCTCTTCTGTTACAGTCCAGGATTTCTCCTGGAGCTGCAAAGGAATGATACAGCTGTGCCCGAAAGCAGGGGTGGCTCTCGGCACTTCATTGCTGTTACCACATATCAGAGTACAGCTTAGGACCACCCTTGCAGCCCAGCTCATTTAATATACCATGCAGCCCCGCTGACTTCAGTGAAACCCTACAGGATGCATGTCAGCTTGGGATTTGGCGGTGGTTGCACACAATTTTGTTATAGTTGGCTGGTGTAACCATTTTGGCTGTGGTCATGGGGTTGTATCATTCTCTGTTGACAGTTGGGACTTTGTCAGCAAGTGCACACATGTGCAGTGCCTGGGTTGAATGTGTTTAGTGCATAAGGAAATAATTAGCAGAGATGGAAGTTAAAATCATTATCTTTCTGTCTCTGCTTTAATTGCCATTTAATTTTTACATGCACATTTATATGTGTATGTCTGTGTGTATATATATTTATCAGTAAATTTTTGCAGCAGAAATTAACTATCAAAATGTGGACTACCTCCAGTTAAGCCAACATTCCCTTTTTCCCACCAGCTCTCTCTTCCGTCTTGCTCTTGTTTTCAATTCCCTCTCTTCCCTTGTTCAGTCCCTGGCCTCCCAGGCCTTTTTTTCTTGTGCATATCCCCTGTGGATGATGAAACATGAAAGAAAAGCAACTAAATAGGAAGAGAGGAAAATACAGTCACTGACCCTGTAATTTGAATACCTTTTGTGTAGCAGTTTGCAGAACATTTTGAACTCATATTCAACTGTGAAAACAGTATGAGAAGTGTTTAATAAATGTAAGCCTTGACAGTAGAAAGTCAAGGTTGAAAATGGCTGTGTAGTCAGTCAGCGCTGAGCTAAGCCTCAGGGTGAACAAATGAGACTGACGCAAATATATTGCATTCCTTCTACGATTTGCATCTCTTTCTCTCCCTGCTGCACTCTACAGGGAGATCAAAGCCTGCCTGTCTTTTAAAAAAAAAAAAAAAAAAGGCTGACCTAATTGTTCATTTTTAGAAAGCCACAGACCCAGCAATCTATGAGGAAGAGAGTTGGCCAAATACAGGATTTATGGCTTTGTCTTCCGATTAACAGTCAAGCTTTGGGCATTAATGAAGTTTTCATCCTTAAAACTGGAGACTGGTAGACTGAACAGAGTTGTGGCTTCCCTCTTCTTTTAGCGTGACACACCTCTTAGTCTGGAAGGACTCTATCCAAAGGTGACATAATAGTTCTCTTCACTGACCATTCTCAGCTTTGTTTTTAATGCCATTACTGATTTTTTTAAATGCTGTTGCCATCTGAGTTCTTATTGACTGGAAGCCACTGGCTCAATTAACACAGCCCATTAAGTAGTTTACAACAATAATAATTCCTGCTTTTACTGATGTAGTCTTGTTTAGAACTGGCAACCCAGAGGTAGGATGCTTTGCACGTTTGCAGTTTCTTTTCCAGCTAGTTCTTAGAACAATAATGGATTTGTTTCATTCTTTTTCCCAAGCCCAGAGGAAGACTCAGGAAGATTGCCCAATATTTTTGAGGCCTTTGCAACTCATTAAAACTCATTGCCCAATATAATCCTTTGCTTCTAAGGAGGGAGACAATTATATAAAGTTGCTTGGAGATACATTTTTAAAATGCTGTATCATGCAAAGTGAGTAAAGAATCCCATCAACCCATGAAATGTTGAACACCATTCAAATATGAGAAAACCCGCACCTTTAGAATTTTTGGCTTAGCAGAGTGAAAAGAGGAGGACCAGATACAATGAAACCTTTTTCATTTTCTTAGTAGCATGGGAAAATATCTGGATTTTTACTTTTTTGCTTAATGGAGTTTAGAATCATTTTCACAAGTTGACCACAGTCAGTACAGAAAAGATTGTATTTTCCCTCAATTAATCAACATATTGATGCAAATTTTGAGTTTTCAAATTTTTGTTGAAAGCCATGGGCTGGTGTTCCAGACAGCCTGTAGTGACACGGAGTTTAAGGGGTGCTGAATTCAGTGTGACATTTCCTTCTGTTAGAGTATTTTGGCAAGAGCTTCCTGGCTTTGCAGTGTGTGCCTTTTAAGGCCTCTGATAAATGATTAGGCAGATAGTTTAGCCTATTGTTGCCAGTGGGAGCAAAGCAGCAACTCCAAGAGAAGTGTCCAGCTAATGTATTAATGCCTTAATCCAGACCAATAATATAATGTAGTTTGACATGTCTGGCATATGGTTTCTATCATCTCAATATTATTCTCTATTCCTCCATGACATTATAGACAACTAACCAAAATAAAGAGAAGCAGATATTTCTTCACCCGTAAAATGTATTTTAAAACGTCCTGTATTTTGTTCCAGCTCTTTGGTTGATTGGATAATGAAGTGATCCTGAAATTCAGTGATTACTTCACTGTCTGTCTGCAGTATTTTCTTTCAGAATTGCCTGTGGC
This sequence comes from Gavia stellata, assembly GCF_030936135.1. Lineage (NCBI taxonomy): Eukaryota > Metazoa > Chordata > Aves > Gaviiformes > Gaviidae > Gavia > Gavia stellata. The sequence continues at coordinate 21,819,807 of NC_082595.1, forward strand.
ATTATCTGGGAAAGAAATACTGGTCTCTGTCATTAGGAACACTTGCACAAAAGTAGGTTTGGCTTGCACTGCTAAGCACACATGGGTGCATGTATTGGGTGTTTGGACCCTTACCAGCCTGCAGGTATGAGCTGATGACTTTTAGAAATGTGGTTGTAAACCAAGGCACATTTTGCAAGCTAGAAGTTTTACAATGGCAAGTAAGCAAGTGGATTATATCCAGGCGACATTTAAAAAATAAGTAGAATAATGGAGTTCTTTGCACTGTGGTTCATATGCATGTACCCTGTTCTGAACAGATTGTACATGGAATAGCCAAACGTATGTCACTGGTTACTTGTGAAAGAGTCTGTTGGCTGGGTTTGGTTTAAAGCCCCGTGCAAACTGTGCACTTACGCATCAGCCTAAAAGGAGCCTTTCCCTTCTGTCCTAGGAGGTATAATACAGTGTTGGCTCTGAGCATAGCAGATGACTTGCCTCTTGCTCCCCCATTGGCTCCACTCTGCTATGAGCCCAGTAGCATAGGCAGAGCCCAACACCACCAGTATGGAAGATACCGAGGGTGTAGTCAGTCCATGGTGGTTATTACAGGTAGGTATGGCTGTATGCACTGAAGCCACAATCTAACCTTTGTCATTAATTACATTTCCCAATGTTTTCTTGTTAATTGCGTAATAAATCATTAGCAAACATCCCAGAAATATCTTTAGAAAAACTGCACACGGTCGGGTTGCAATCCTACATAAAGTATAAGGCAAGGCAGTACTTTATGCAAAGTACACCAGTAAAAGTTACAGCCTAAGCTCAAAGGCTTACTGGTCTGCTGAGAAGGCTGTTTGTGGCTAACATTTTAAGTGCTTTAACAGAACTGTAAAGGGAGGGCGGCCATCTGGCTCTTGTTTTCACTTCAAACTTTATTTTTGCAATCACTGATAAATTAACTTACTATGCAGTCTTGTACATTCTGTGGCTCTTACAGTTGTGTGTTATGTCTGTTGTTAGTAAAGAAATGTGGACAGGCACGTATCAGGCAAATGAAGGGATTTATCCTATCTAAGTTGATGCATGATTGTCTGTTTCTTTCAGGATAAAGAGGCCCAGAAAGACTTAGAGGCTTTACTTCTCACACTGAAGCTGTGATACTACACACTTTTTAACTCTTCAAGCTGTGATAAAACTGGAATGAAAATCTATAGGACTGGGAACTGCGGGTGAATTCCAGCTAAGTCAGTGGGAAAACTGTCATTGATTTTTAGCTGGCTTGGATCATGGCCTTTAAGCATCTGGTGATTATGATATGAAAATGATGCATTCATTTTTGATTATTTATAATCTTGTACTGAATTTTCATTTTAGGTTGCTGACACTGTGAGTCTGATTCTCTGAACATGAAGTCCACTGCTGGCAATGGACATACTGGGGGTTAAAATGCAAAATGCATAAATCTCACTCTTTGAAAGATTAATCCACTAGTATGTGATGCCAGGATAGAACTGTGTGTAGCAAAAACAAAAAAACAAATGTTTCTATAGTAAATTATATTTGTATCAACTAATTTACACAGATGTGTACAAAAGAAAATCATAAACATTTATGTTTACACATTTCTCTACTCTTATAAAATTAGAATCTTGCTGAAGTTAAAGAAAAAGCTTTTGCCTCCACAAAGCTGTTTTTACTTTAAACCTACTGTTGGTTTTACATGGAAATGTGAAAACTTTATAAATTAAATATTGAAGTTATATTTTATTTGTAGCATCAAGTACAATATTAAAAATCAGACCAATGAAATTAAGTGTTTTGGATTAATCTATTACAGCTGTGATGTTTAATGCATTTATTACAGGACTCCATCCAGTTTGTGAATCCTGGCTCTTTCTCTTTGAACAGCTGCCTAGCATGGTGGCATCAGTGTGTCTTTGGAGAACTTGGTCCAGCATGTGACCATCACTAACCTTTTATATCATCTATATAACATAACCCGTACATAAAAATAGGCTAATTAAAGACTTACTGCTTCCCTCTGAATGTGTAGGACAGCAATGTTTTCAATAAAATGTAACAGGTAGGGAAAGAATTTTGTTCACCAACAGACTGATTCAGAATTCACCAAAGTCTATAGAAAAATAAAGGCCAGGTTTTGTTGGCTTTTAATTCAGGGTCTTAGTCTAGATGCAGGGAGTGTATCTGGAAGAAGTAAGCTTTTCTGTTAAAGGAAATAAAATTGGGTAAAGACAACTGCACGTTCCCTTGCCATGTTTGATGTGTAAGATAACATGGACCAGTTTATGGCTAAGACAAGGAGGACTCATATGGCACCAATGATTGGGGCTTTAATTTTGGACAGATGGGGGACAGTGAAATTAGCAAGTAGGAACTACAGCCACCACACCAAAGATCTGAAAATTGGCCAGATGTGAAGGAGTATGTATATATTTGACTGAAGCACCTCATAGTAAGAGTGAGCTGTAACTATTAACAACAGAAGGCCATAGATGCAGTAGACTGGAAGAAGACAAATGTGTAGTTACATTTGAATCTAGCCTGACTCCATGACTCCTCATAAAGTATACAGATTTCTTTTCATATGGTAGGGCTGTCCATTTTTTCAAACATTTACTTTAAAAATGTATTTTCAGATGTGCAAGCATTACTGTGAGATACCTCTGAACAAAATCTGGAAGGTCAGGACTGGTTCTGAGTTCTCGCTGTTTTTCTTCATGGTTTTAGTTATCCTGAAGATCTTCACAAATTGAAATACGCATTTTAGTTGGTTTTAATGTTTGTTCTGAGGGAAAATAGTTCTTATACCTCTTTTTCAATTCCAGAGTTCTCTTTTTTCATATGCAGTTTCAGAGAAAAGGGGAAATACCATATAAGATAAATCCTATCAAATAATTCCTTCTGTGGCAGAATAATTGACTAGTGAACAGAGAAGCTGCAAAGGTGATGTGTCTTGATTTTGGTAAGGGGCTTTTGGTAAAGACTGCTTTTGACATTTTCATAGCCAGTTGCAGGAAGCATAGTTTAAAAATGGATCTACAAGAGTAATTTGTACTTAGGGTTGTTGTTAGCAATTCACTGTTGCCTAGGAGGATGTAATAAGGAGGTCTTTACTTAGATCAATTTTATGCTAATCAATATACTTTATAAAATAGATTGGGTTATACAATAGATATTTAATTTACAAGCAATCATTGCTGATAAAGGCTGAAACTGTATCGGACGAATAGATTAGAACAATAAGTTATTTAAATTAATTGCTGAAATTAGGTGACATAGGTAGGATTCGCTTCATTAAGGGCAACTAGAAAGTATTTAATTAAAGTAAGTAACAGAAGGAGGATGGAGGAGACCTGGATAGTTGTGGTAATTCTGTGGAAAAGGATGTGCAGGTTCCAGTGAGTGGCAAGCTAATCATGGGTCAATAATGTCATGTTTTTGTGAAAAAGCAAATTTCATACTAGACTGAATAAATAAGCGTTCCCCATTAAATTCACATGAAGTAACCTTTTACTCTAATTAGGCCTAATAAGGTCTAATGAGGTCTGAGCTGGAATACTGTATCCAGTTTCAGGCACCACACTTCAAGGAGGTTGGGGGCTAATTGGAAGGAGTCCAGTGGAGAGAGACAAGATGAGAGTGCTAGACAACATCATTTTGTGCGTAAAAATTGAAAGAATTTCGTTTGTTTAGTCTGCAAGAGCAATGACTAAAGGAGTATTCACATTTGTAAAAAGCCATAGCAGAGAAGACAGTAAAAAAAAAAAAAACAAACCAAAACCTTGTTCTCCAAATCTCCTGTTCATAGGACAAGAAGTGATTGCCTACCTTTAGATTAGGCATTAGGAGAAAATAATCCTGATGGTAACTTTGCAAAGCCCTGCAATACGTTTCCTGAGAACATTATAAAGTCATTTACACAAGTTTTAAAGTAAAAGTTGAACAAAGAAGTCTTTAAACATTGTTGGTGTTTAAGGCACAGTTCATCCTCTGGCAGAGGTTGGACTAGATGACTTCTTAAGATCCCTCCTGGCCTTGCTGTCCCTGGGGACTGCACAACTCCAGCCCACTACGAGCCACGGGTGCTCTGCTAGGTTTCTGCAGTCAGCGGGATTGTGTCTGCAGACACTGGCTCTGCCTTTGGGCCCAGGCTACCTAATGAATTTGTACTGTGAAACACGTACCCACATGTTTCAAGACTTGAATTCAAGATGCACATCATAGCTGCCCTCAACTATTTATTTATCACACCTGTGCTTTTAATACATGTGATTATATTTTCTAATGAAATTTCTGATTTCATAAATTAAATTACTGACCTTTCTTTTCAGCCTTCTGAATTAAGGCCATTCTTCCATTTTAATTTTTGCTTATTACTAGTGTATGTGTAGAATCACAAACTAACATCTGGGAGAGAAAAGGCTAGTTTTAATTATTCATTCTAAGTTGTCTTTCATAGTTTGCAGAAATATTCCTTGCATGGGTAAGAAACTGCTGTTTTATACAGCTAAGATATTTTATGCTTTTTGAATTTTTTGCTAGTTAGTGTACGTGAGCATTTTCAACGTTTTTGTGTTTCTGCTTTGCTAATCTGAGAACTTTTAAAACTGAAGCGTGTTCCCTAAATTGTTCTCTAATTGCTCCTTGGAATAAAGCTTTTGCATTTAGTTCTAGACCTAGGCTATCTGTTCTCCATGTCATATCAGCTGGAGAAACAGCAAGCATAGTTCCAGAGGGCCATATGTTTTCTTTTTTGTTTAAAATATCCACAAGCAGACATTCACTTCCGTAGTTTTGTCTCTGTGGAGGAGCTAGAAGTTAACCACATTAACCCCTGCGGGCCTTTAAACTGTGTGGAGCAGATGGGGCTGCAGGCTGCCTGATGCCATGGTGCCTTGGCTGTGTTGCCCACTACCTCCTTCAGCTCTTCCACTGTGGCATCTCTTGTTTGGTCACTGCTCCAGGACATATACTGTAAATTCTCCAGGGGAATTTGTCGCTTTACGTGTTTGCAAAAGGTGAGTTCAGGGGGTCTTGATCTGGTACTAGGATTCTTGTGATGCATTACAGTTAAAATTACTAGTTCTGCCTTCCTGGATAATTGAGATAATTTTTACTTCTTGTGGTGAAGCTAAGGTCTCTGTCATTGGATCCTGATCCCTTTGGGATTGTCCCCCTGCAACAGCAGGTAATCACAAACTAAGTTACATATTTTTCATAGCAACTGGCCGCTGGCACATTGTGGAAGTGGTTACAGTGATACACTCACATACTACTTTGTTTAAATTACTGTCTCTCGTTTTGCAGAGTCTTAGGGTGATTTACTCATTTTTATGTAGTAATATCAATACACTGACTTCTGGAATGAATTAGGAAGCTGTCCAACAGTGGTGAGTAGCTGACGATTTAGAAAGAAAAGTGAGAATTCCTGTGTCCAGTTAAATAAAAAAAACCAACCCTAAATCCATGCCTGTAACCCCATTATTATAATAGTAAAAACCTGAACTAAAAAACAAAACAAAACAAACAATGAAGAAGTGGCTACCAGAGATTCAGCCATGTTCAACCCAAACATACCAGCTTATCTGCATCTACTTATCTTCAGCCATCACTACCTGAACACCTTCCACCTGAAGTATGTAGAACTATGGGGAGGTACTGTGGATTCCAGCAAGGTCCATGGGTTTTCTGGAATTTTCCTGGACACCCTGGAGGGTGGTCCTGTGGTGTTTTCTTTCAGTGGGCACAATAGTCATGATGGATGCATTACACCTACTCCAAATCAGAAAATCCTGCAGTAATGTGACAATTAAAATTGTATTGCAGCATTCATCCAGTGCAAACTCAAGAAGGAGTAACTCTGACTAAAGGGCCAACATTATTGTTTGCTTTTTTTTTTCCCTTCTGTACATAAGGGTATATTCTTATTTTCCAGCACTTTTCCTTCTCACAGACTCTCCCAAGTCCCTTGGAAAAGAAACAAATCAAACTGTCTTGACAGTACAAAAAGAAATAAGCTTTTCTGGCCCCATCTATGTTTGTGTAACCCATGCATGTGTGATGCTGGTAAATGAAGCACTAGAACTAAGAACGTGAAATATTAATAATTTTTTTTGAGGAAATATTTTACTCGATTTCATTAAAATAAACAACCAGTCATTCTCGAAGTATCTGTGGGAGCGATGTCTATTGTGAACTTGAATATGAACAATCTGAGCTCTGTGCTTGGTAGTGCTACTGATCCATGATGTGACTGTGGAGTAAGCTACTTAGCTACATACCCAAGTTACACACATGCAAACACCATCTATACACTCTTCATACGTCTTGTTTATTAAGATTAATTATGAGCTGGTTTGAATTGCCTACCTGCATGAGCGAAAAAAACCTGCCACACAATATTGACTGGGAATATTGTAACCTAAACATGTCTTAAGGATGCAGGCGTGAATGTGGATGTGCTTTTTAACCTACCAAACTAAGTTTAGGTTTCTAATTCATGGATAAAGGTACTCCACATGGCTGATGAAATTTCAGCCCCCAGGTGAGAGAAATGTTCTTGTTTGTTGTTCACAAAAATGTAGCAAATCAGCAAAATGGATTCAGTGAGTTACGTGTGTTTTCCTAATCTTGGAAGAGGATAATTTATGAAGAAATGAAAAGTCATTTGTAAAGCTCCTGAATGTGGCTCTGGGTTAAGGATTGCTGGTTTTCAGAATGGCCAGCTTATATAGTGCACTATAAAACCATATAGGAAGTCTTAAAGCACTAATAAAATTTACGTTTTTCAAAATAAAAGAGCAGAATGTTTCTACAGCAACACTTCAGTGCAGCAAGGGGTTGATACAAAACCAGTGCTAGACTGTGTGTTGGTTTTGATACCACCAGCGTATGGGTATTGGCAGTTTCAAGCAAAACTGTTCCTGGTGCATTCATCACGAATCCCTGAGCAAGAATTACCAGTGCACGCTGGCACAAAAGACCATAATTGAGTGTGTGACGTCTTCTCTGTTTTAGCAGTGTTTGTCTTACTAAAGAGTAGTTTCACTTGATTTGTCTCTATAAAACCTACCTGTGACATTTTGGTGCCATTGAGAACATGAGAAAACAACCTCTGGACATCACTGAGACCCAGGCTTTGTGCCAGGATGAGATTTTTTAAAGTACCTGCTTGACCTTGTGTGACATTTGCTTTTGTACATCCTGATACTTGGTTCGGCTTGTCCCAGCGGCGTGCTGCTTTCAGCCCCTTTTACAGCCATTCCTACGTGACCAAACATGTTGATTCAGGACATGAGAAGGCAGGTCTTTTCAGCTGTCATGGGAGAAATTCAGAACAATAGATTAGGGGGGAAAAAGAACCCCAAACAACTGGACCTAGACTTGTATGGTCATTTGAGCAATACTTTCAATTAGTTGTCCACCAGACATGATTTCTGTTAAGGGCATTAGTTTATTCTCTAGAAAGGGAGTTTTATGATCAGTCTAGCCTACTGCACACCACAGTTTTTCTCCAGCTTTTACATTATAACATTTATTTCCACTCCTGACTTACTTCTCCATCTGAAAAAATGGGGCTGATAGTGCTGCTTTCACCCGTGCGGACAGTTTGAAGAAAAACATGTCAGGAAGTGAGGCACAGCTCTCCACGATGGGGGCCATCGCTGTGTTTGAACGGACCACCTGCCTGCCACCAAGGCTGGCAGCAACTCCCCCGTTGCCAGGCCGGCATTGCAAAGTGGGAAGGCTGACCTGTGTTTTTTCAGTCACTGGCAGAGCCAAGCCAAGGTTCAGCCAAGCGTTAACTGGTTGGAGAGCACACGCAGCAGTAAGCAGTAAAATAGACTTCACTTTTTAGGCCTCTTTTACTCTTTCCATCAGCACCTGAAGAGCTGTCAGGGAAAATGAAGCCTTGGGAAGCATTTATGCTGCGTTTCCAGGCTGGTTTGGAACGTGTGGAAAGCCCATGCAGTTGCATCTATAGATTCCAGCCGCAGAAGCGTATTTACAAGCACGGCTGTGAGCGACTGCCCAGCTGGTGAGCAGCAGCCGGGTGGGGAGCGGTGCGGGGGGCTGGAGCCGGTCTCCCCACAGCTGTGGGCCAGCAGCCCAGAGAGGCTGGGGGAGAGGTGGGCACACCTGGCTGAGCAGTGGGGAGAGCGGCCCGGGGTGCCTGGAGCTGGGGTTCAGGTGGGCCCTGGCAGTGGAGAATCAGCAATCTGGTGCATGTGATTAGAGCAAAGCTTCCCAGAGAACTCGTGTAAAGGTGTCTTCGGGGGACACGTGCTGGTCAGTCGGGAGCTGCGTTACTGCAGGACTTTGCTGGAAGACGGGCTGAGCCTCCGGCTGCTGCTGGCCTGGAGGCGGAGGGGTGAGTACTTGAGTACGTGCTCTGTGGGGTGTCCACTTTCACACTGCTGTGTCTGTATTGGAAAGAGAGTGTGTGACACACGTGACGGGTACTGTAATGGCATGTGTGTCTGCTTGTGACACCTGCCAGTGTTCAGTTAAAATCTGGAAGCTGTCCCTTGGAAAGCTAACCAAAGGTAGACAGGATTTGGTAACTCCTGATGAGGAGGCATGTTAAGTCTTGAGCCTGTAACTACCTGCATGCAAGACCCTTCTCCGTGCAAGGCTTTGACTCCCCTTGGACGCTGCAACGAGAGCTGGGGGGGATGTTCCAGAGCCTTCCTCTGTCACCACCGTGTCCTCCTCTGGGGCACTGGTGCATGTGGCAGGTGACAGTAAAATGGAAATGTTTTTTTTCCTTCTTCCCTTACTTAAAAAAATGTTTTTGTTCATGTTCACTAACTTAAATTTATATGGAAAAATACAAGGTAGAAAAGACATTGCATATGCGTTGCCTATGAACTGCCATTTTCCTGTGGGAAGAGCTTGTTACTGTTAAGCAAACAAGTGCTAAATAAAATCAAGCTAGAACACTGGTGTGAAAACATTGCTGTAGCTTAGTTTTGCGGGATATGTTTTAACTGCCAATATTTTATTCAGTTTTCTCCATAACTGCTTACAGCACCTAGTTAAAATCCTCACCGGTGGACCCTCATGGAAGTCCTGTGGCGGGTGTGAGGCAGTCAGCAGCTGCTGCGAATGAGCACGGCTCCATCAGCAGTGCTCGGCACAGGGAGTTAACGCTCATTCCCAGCAGCTGAGATCTGCTTCATCAGTTGGCAGCTTTAAATGAAAGCTGAAGGGTGTTGTGTTTTTCTTAAATTGTTGGGGGTTGTTTCATCTTTAAATTTAGACTAGAGAAGGAACTTGAATGAAGGAGCTTTTCTTAGACCGAACAGTGAGCAGCAGAGCAGCAGTACATGTTTGGTGTTATCTACAATGGTATCAGGTAAAGGCAGATGGAGCAGGTTCACCTGCACTGCAACATCCTGATTTCTGTGTTGCACTGGATTCACTCTGGTAGGAATGCTATGGATCCTGTCTTATTTTGAATGTTGAATTTTAATTGCACTTGCAGAAATTGTATGGGGACCACAGTTTCTGTATTTGTGTGTGTGTGTATATATAGAAAAATAAATATTTGTGTGGATATGTATCTTCATAAGTTTAATAGAGGAACTGAAATAGATATGACTTGCTGCATTTTGTAGCTACAATAAGCAGCTTGATTACTTTGTGAACCTTTTGAAATTTCTATCCATGTGTGAAGTGAAAACTTGAGAAAGCCTCTGCCTGCACATCCTTTTATATCCTAACTCCTAAGAGCAGAGTTGAAACTGCTTCATGAAAGGGAATTGCCACAGTTCAGCACTTAAGTGGGCCTCCCTCTGAGAGGAAAGGCAGGAAAAATACGTGTTGAATCCAAGGTATTGCTAGAAAACTTGTATGCTGGAGAGGAAATGCTAGATGAAAACCTTGCTCGAGACTGCAGGCTTGTCTTGATATAGAACTGTCAGTTCCTTTGGAAGCCCTTAGGTGTTCAACTTGGGGCAGGCAGGGGGCAGAGCAAAAGGTAAAAGATGCTGTAAATAAATGTATTAGCTTTCCTTGCCTTGGCTTCTTGACCTGTGAGCTCTAAAGGGTTTACTGAGTCAGTAGGAATCAACTCATAGTCCACCAACCCTGTCTCTAAGAGAAATGGTTGAACCATCATATCTGCTTCTAGGGAGTCTGTGGATGAAGGGGGAGAGCCTTATGTGTCTGGCGGTGGGGTTTTGTCTTTTGAGGGTGCTTTTCTTGTAAGTAAGGATTATGGTTTGCAGAGAAATGCTCAAGGAGGCTTGCTTAATACCCATCTATGGTATGTCTGACTTTCTTTGGTTTCCTGCACTCAGTACTTGTTCGCTGAAAAGTAAAGTATCTCCTGTGGGAGTGGGAAGGGGGAGAAATTTCAGGCAAGATCGAAGCAATTTTGGATATTAAGTATGAGGAGATGGAAGCGCGTCCCTGAATGGCTCCTGCTGAGACGCTAATAGCTGGTTCGCTCACCCGTATTACGCTGAATCTCTTCCAGTTTTCTTGCCAAAACAAGTGGTATTTTCGGTCGTACTCCAAGTAAGGAGAAGTCAAAATGTAACCTTAAACCAGTGAGCTTTAGAGGCAGTATTGTAGGGGCTGTGAGGTGCTTTTTCTGCCAAGTGGACAGGCGGGGCATTCGGCAGGAACCGCCGGCCTGTCAGTAAGTTTGACCTGAGACAGCTGGGGCCCCATGGCCAGAAGGGAAGGCGTCCGTAAAAATTAATTCTTCAGCAGAGCTGTGTATATCTCTAGGACTTCAGCTTCCAAGGGTTTTCGCAAACATTGTTTTTCAGCGTTGATCTTGTGTGACTCCTCCTCTCTAGAACAGGCTTTGGTTTTTATTCTGATTCTTCTGACATATGGCAGTCAGAAATGGACAAGTTTGGATCCTCAGTTCAACATTTGCTTTCTGCATTGGTATCTTCATTACTAGATACAGCCTCCAATATAGTTAATGCTTAATGCATACAGTATGTACAACTGAGGGGAGGTAATGCTCGATTTACTGAGTTACTCGATCATCGTCTTACCAAACTACTTCTAATTACTTACCTGTTTTAACAGACAGGGTCCCTTCTCTTCTCTAGCATAAGCTTTTGCAACTAAGTGGAGCATCTCTTTTTTTCAGAGTCTCCTAAAGGCTACAAAAAAATACTTCTTGCACTGGAGACCTGTGAAACTTTCCAGTCAGGTAGTATTTCACTTAATGTAATGATGATAAAATACAGCTGATGTGGAAACTTAGGTACGAAGCAGCCCAATTGCCCAAGTCCACATTTTCTTTTTTCCAGTGATGTAATAGATTTCTAGTTGTTATTGACAGATTTCATAAGGATATAGGTCATGTTCAGAGACAGGTTGCGTAATTCTTCGTATTGCAGGCATCACAGAAGCCTTAGAGAGATGCATGGTCTTTCAGCACAGAGGGAATTATCTGTTCAACTTTGCAGAATTGTTTAGAAAACTTCTGGTGTGAAAGGATACCCTTCTGAGGATTGCTTTGTCTAAAGTACTTTATACTGATGTTCGTGTGCTGTAAGCCTTTGAAGCAATCTTCTTAGACACGGTGTTAAGCCAGTCTCTTTTATTTTGAGAAATATTGCATAAGCCCTTTAAGACATTTCTCTTATAGTTGACATTTGCCACTTGCAAATTTTTCTGCATTCCTCATCCTTCATGATCTTCTAGGTTTAAAACCAAATAACATAAGCCCTCAACCTGGTCTCCAACTCTGATCCGGAGAGGCATCCAGGTGCCCTGGATTTCAGTAGGGGTTTTCCTGCCGATTTCAAGTAGAGTGTTCTCAGGTGTGAAAGTGAGGAGGGTGCCATAAAATTAACTGTAATTATCTGCTGGGTTTCTGTCACTGCCTGAAAGGATGCGAAGTGACAACAGGTTAATGCCCTGGGATAAAGCTAGCCAGTGAAAGTGTTCAGAGAACGCTGTCTGTGTGTTACGAAAGCCACAGCTTCTAAACTGACTGTAAACTTAGGGGATGGGGGGGTAAACTTAGGGGATGGGGGACTCAACAGGTTTTGTGGTATAGGAAGGAAAACAGTCCATTTCCACTGCAATGTTATCAGTGTGACAATTCAGTAAAGAACTTATTAAAACTGTTTTTAATATGATTTTTGTATGTTAACTTTGAACTATATTTTTCTTATCAATTAATCAATTTTTTTTCCTTGTGAAAGTAGCTTTAGTGTTTCCCTGGTATTAATATGCAAAGAGGTATGTCCATTAATCAAATTTAAAAATATGTGTATATAAATGCATCATCACTTTTCTTCCCATAAACAGAGACCACACAGCAGCCTGTAGGTCTATGTTAATAAGCAGATACCACTGTGAGGACACATGTTGGGGAGAAACAGTGATGCTGGGCTGCCACTGAGTTGCCAGCCGTGCGGTTCCCTTTCTGACAATGTGCCGCTTTGTGAAAGCCCTATCTGCTGTTTCGGTTGTTGAAGTTCTCGTTAGTCATGTTGGAGACAGCAGTGCAAGCGTTAAAAAAGAAAGAAACGGCAAACCCTGATGTGTGCTGTGATTTCTGCTTTGACTCTCGGCGGTCCCCAACTGCTGTTCCACTGGGACAGAGGGTCACTGAGGAGTCTCAGCGGTGCCGGGCAGCATGGGGCACAGCGTTCATTCCAGGGACACCATGTTTTGTTGATTCCGCAATTAAGTGCTATGGGATTTTAATTTGCTATTTACTCATTTTTCATTTCCTTCATTTCTGGCATTCAGACCCAATTTTGAGGAAAAGATTGCCCCAGGACATGAACACTTTTCTGGAGCTGAAAGCTGGATTAGCAAATCACTTTTCCTAGGATCTCCTCCTTAACACCCGGCCCTTTCCCTAGGGAAGGGGTGGGCTTGCTGTGAGGGCTGTGGCTTGAAATATGCACATAGGTTTCATAGTAACAGGAATCCCTAGCAAGAGCTTTGGCAAGGGGCTTGACCACGTTGATGGTGGTGGTGTTACTTTTAGTTCTTCTGTTTCTAGGTTGGGGAGTGAAATTTGTGAGCCTGCTTTGGATCCCAGCCCCTGCAATGAACAGGGAGAATTAAGATGTCTCACAGCATAGCAGCGAGGTGTGTTTTCCTGGGGTCTGCAGCCTTCCCTGTTAAAACCCCTAAGGTAGCATGTATGTCTGCATCCTGTGACGTTTTCTCAGTCTGTGCTCTAACCCTGGCAATGAGCCCATTTACCGGAGAAACTGATATATCCACCATTAGGAAATGAAGAGACTTGTCTGCCCCTAAGTGCCACGGTTGCCCTTGGCTTAGGTGCACGAATGCCACCCTGACGTGTTTGCATTTCATTGGACATTACCAGTAGTTTTTAATTTAAAGGTTTGTGTTTGGTTGTTCGTGACCGTGGGTTGGCCCCAAACAAGGTTGTCTACTAAAATCACCTTGTGTTTGGGTATTGACCACAATATTATGTACTGTTTCCTGAAGTGCAAGGGAGGAACAACGCAAACGTGCATCTGTGTGGAACGTGTTTGGCAATAGAATGTTTTTCTGGGCTAAGTCCTCATTTTTGAATGATTATTGCCAGGGCTATGTCCAAATTCTTTCCTTTTCCTCTTGCAAAAGTATGAAACTCAGCTGAAGTACTTGTATCTCTTTACATGAAAACTTTCACAGAAAGATTATGGGCAGGTTGTTAGGTTTTGTTTGTTGTTTTCTTTTTTTCTTGAAAAGAGATGGAGAAGTGCAAAGCTACTTACATCCAGATTTTTGAGTACATGGGAGTTATGTGCCTAAATAACTTCCAGGGAATATGGTCTTGAGAACTTCACCCGGAGTTGGAGCAGAAATATATTGGAAGCATCTGATATTGGTTGTGCTGGAGCATAATCCTGAAGCTTTGTCCTGCTAATGTAATCCATCTTCAGTTAATATAAGGACCAGTTGACCTCCCTTGCTAACAAATATCCTTCCTCTACTCCCAGGAAACTTAGGCTTATTTGCAAACATTCTGAACTAAGGGAACTTCAGGGGACCTGCTTCTGTAGAATCAACATCTCTATGTGGCTTGTTCTGGTAGAGCGCTGTTCAGTTCCACCGCAGCCACAGGCTGCTTAATAAGATCTGTGTGTCATTTTCCAAACGGGAGTGAAGTATAAAATAAAACACAAATCTGGTCTTTTTTTTTCTGCTGAGGAAAAAAAAAAGTATAAAAATGAAGAGTGGTGATCTTATTATTACTATTGTTTTTTGTTGATGAACAAGAAAAAAGCTCGTGCCACCAGAAGAAGCGCTGTCAGAAAAGGTGGGCATCCTAGCTGTGAATTATGACATGCAAGAATGTTCTTTAAGGTTTTTCTCCTAGTCAGCTTATATGGACAAACTCTGCCTCTCCTTGGAATGCTCTTTTTAATAACCAAAACATGTATTGGTGCTTTAATTGACCACAGATTAAGCTCTCAGCTTTCACCTTGCTGGCCAAATTGAACAGCGGGGAGATGTCTGGCTGCAGGCGAAAATGCCCTTCGCTAGGAGATGCTGAGGTCTCTTTTGAAGGAGACCAAGAGTCTCTATGTCTCATATGTTCCTGCAGCTGCCTTTTGCTGCCCCCCGTGCCTGGCTGAGCAAGATGTGAGGGGCAGATTGGTGGACTCCAACCCCACCTTTGCTTTTAACAGCAGAATTACTTCTGCTGTTTGTGACTCAATTTTTCCCTCTGCAGGGGTGACTGTGTGGAAACCTCTAATGCTGGGCTTCTTACACCTGAAAGCCTAAGCATGGCTACGGGGTTATTGCTTTTCATCTGGCTGCCTATTTCTGCTCTGAAATAAAGAGCCTGTAGGCCCCAATGCCATGGGTACTCTGACACAAGGCAAGTATTTCAGCTGTGCCTTGGTCCTTGATTAACAAGGGTATGATATATCAGTGTCTCAAAGTGGACCAGATTTGGAGCTGAAGATGGAGTGTGAGGCCTCTCTTGCCACTGACATGCAGCAGTCAGTGAAGTAGCATTTTAATTGGTGTAAACCCTTCCAGCAAGGAGGCAGAAGGGGATTTACTGAGCTTGGAAATAATTAAAATCATGCTGAAACTTTCAGAACAGGTGCTAAATGTGACATAGTGTGTGGTCTCCCTGAACAGGGTTGGCTTTCTCTATAAATGGGAAAGTGCAACATCAGATGTTTCAATGCATGCACATGGATAAACAATGCTTTTACGGCACCTTAAGAACAGTTTGGTTTATAGCTCTTTAGGTTCATCTTAAAATATTGTTCTATGATGATTTTAGCAGGCCTGTCCAATTTCCAAGATGTGCTTCTAAAGCAGGATGAGGGTTGTACCTGTTTTTTATTAACTATATTACATGCTAAAAATAAACCAAGTTGCAGACAGCTGACAGCAATGTGGACCCTCAGTGTATTTCATTAAAAATAATAATAATTCTCAGGGGTATGGAGGCAGAGTTCAAGCTCTTTCTGTCTCCTGGAAGCTCTTTTGCTTGTCTAGGGGAGGAAAGTAACCTGACACTCTGAAATTTACTGATATTCATCAAGACCACTGGACTTTGAATTGAGCTTTAGTTAATGATGAACTTTAACCCCGTGTTTTACTTTGTTCTTGGACAAAATAAGTGGCTTCGTTGTGCGTTGCAGGCTACTGGCAGAGAAGCTTTCTGGCAGTGTGTATAAAAGAATCCTGGGGTTGTATGTCGAAGCTTGACATCTGCAAGTGCAGAATTACAATGAGGGTGGTCTAATTTTTTTAGACCAGCATAGGGATGTGGTGATTCTCTCTAATTTGTTATTTAATCATGTCTGAGTGCCTTTGTGAAGAATGGACTCGAACTGACTCGGGAGTTAAAGTTTCAATAGAGAAATTCATAGGACCTCTGCAGGAGTGCAAGCTAGTTACTGAGCACAGGTTGAGGGTTGAAAGAAGCATTATAAAAGATCTAGCCTGGCCAGAGCTAGACAAATGAACAGAAATATTATAGAAGAACACTGGGTCTTTTTTAATCTTTACTATGTAAGCCTACACTACTACTGAAATCTGTTTCCCCAAGAGTCATATTTCACTGAAGTCTGTCTTTTCTAATAGTGCTGCTATTGAGCAGTCAAAACTAAAAAGGCAATAAACCACAGGCATTTAAGCTGAAAACATGTTGTACCTCCTAATAAATTTGGAGACAATTTCTGTGGCACAACTTAATAAAACTTGTTTTGGTGACCATCCGTAAACAAATGTTTTTGTGCATTGGGTAGAAAAAAAGCCTCTAAAAAATCTGAAGTACTGTTTTGATACCTCATTTTGATAAGTCAACAAAATGTTTCTGGACACTGGGAAAGCAAGCCTTCTGCAAATCATTTTGACCAATAGCTGAGCAAGGATGAGAGAGCAAAGGGAAAAAAAACCCACAAACCAAACACTGGAAATAAAAAGGTAGGGATCTCATTTCTAGTCATTTTTGAAGTGCTGTTCAGTGGTGTGAATTCCCTTCTCCAGATTTGGATTGACATAAATTGTAATTTGTTTCCTATCTTTAAAATTTAATTTTCAGTATGCAGTAAATTAAAAAATATGCAGTAAAATGTAATGTCCAGATTAGGGACTTAGGTGTTTGCAAACGTTGCTCTATAGCTTTTCCTCTCTTAAATCCTGACTACAAAGTTTGACTGAAGACATGCCATGCATTTACCGTAGTTGTCTTGATATTTGGAAACATAGGAGAATAGATGACAGTATTTTGCAAGGAATTTCTTTTTAAAATACTGAGGGGAAAGCTTAGATTCTTCAATTTATCACCCTATTACAATAAACACCAACTTCTGTGCTAAAACTCGGTGAGCATGCAGGGCACTGGTTATTACCCATGTCTTAAATTGCATGGCTACTTCACTTGCTGCTGTAGGCAAGGTTGCTGCGTGTAGTGCTTGTTACTTCAAGTATCAAAGACACTGTGCTGCTATTTAGAACTTTAAAAGGATTAAAACCTTTGAAAAGCGTGGGGGATTTTCACCAGTGGGTCATACCTGCGTGCACTGGTCCCGGTGGTTCAGGAGTGGTCCTTTGTTTGAGCCTTCGCTTGTGAAGCAACCTGGACCAACCCTGCTCCTGCAGGCGCCTGGTTGCTGAAGTCAAGCGGAGAATTCGCCCCTCTCTGTTCTGGCCCAGGCCTTCAGGGAGAGCCGGCAGTACATGCGGTTCCTCTTAGTTCAGAAAACAGAAACATCTGGGGAGGACGTGAATGACTTACTGGCTGGGTTCAGCAGCAGGAGAGCCTGTGACAGATCGTTCTGGGCAGATAGATCCTCTTCATTATGTGCTGAAGCAGGGAGCAAATGCACATAGCATCACATAAAATCCGGCTCAAAACAACAGGAGACAGGCAGTAATAGCTGTCTTATATGGCCTTTCCCTGTTCCTGCCTTCCTGAGGGGATGCTTCCTAAAGGAAGGTGAAGGGAAAGCTTTTCTTGTCCAGTGGGAGTGGGGGACAGTGCTGAGGAAAAGCACTTCCCAGGGACAGCAGTGGGTTTCCCAGGGTGATGCCCATAGAGGTTTAACTTCAAGATGAAAGTGAATCGGTGGTGAAAGTATTATTTTTTATGTGTTTACTGAAAAAAAAAAAAAACAAACAACAAAACCTGAAGGAAAAAGCCTATAGTGTGGTGGGTAGTTGTTACTGTGAAGGTAGAATGGTTAGACCAGCTCCAGGAGGCCCTGCTTGATCAGGGGGCTGGACCAGATGACTTCCAGAGGTTCCTTCTCATCTCAACCAGTCTGTGATTCTGTGACATCAGGTAGTTAAATTGGGTTAGACTCTGCAATGCAGCCTGGTTAAATCAATGTGGTTTATTTCCTCAATCCCTAAGGAAATATGTCCCACCAGTGTAAAGGTATTGTTTTTTTCTAATCTAACTGCACCACTGAAGACGTTCTGTAACTTAACATGTCTGTTTCGAAGCAGGGCAGACCTAAATATCTGACTGTAGCATATGGTGAGTAGCAAGGGAGGGACGTGGCACATCGATAACTTAAACGGTATAAGCAGGCTGGCTATGCTCTCTGGTCAGTGGAGATAAAAGGGCAGATGGGATGAATTGCCCTCTGCAGGGGCATGTGTGTGTGCCTTCATCAATTACAACCCGTGGTCCCTGGGGAGCTATTGTATCTGGGGATGGGGCAAATGAGCATTAACAGCTGCTCACATTCTTTTTCCTCATTTTCATTCTCCTCCATGCAATGAAACATTTCTTTCTATTTTCTCTGGCCTGTTACTCTAACATTTCTTCTTCTCTGCTGTGTTCTCCTTCTCACTTCTCAACTACCCAGATTTTCCCTATGTTTATTCCTCCATACATACAGAATCTTCTTTGCTATTGAGCGTGAAGAACTGCTGCTTCTATTAGCATATGATCAAACTTGCTTGTTTTCCAGCTGGATTTCCCCAAAAGGCAGGAAGGTGCCTATTTAGAAAAATAAAAATCAATACATATGACTTGAGTTCAGTGAAATAACTGACTAGCATTCTTTTGCCGTCTAAAGTTGTGTGTATTTCAGGGAACTATTTGAAGAAAAGAGTGATGACAAATCCTTGGGGAGTAGCTGGTTCATAACTACATTAAGACATTGACTGTATATGAATATAAGGATGCAGAAAGCCCTGCTAACTGGATCTTTGCTAGGGAAAACGTTACGGTCTAATCAGGATACAGTTTGGGGGCTATAAAGAAAGCTAAAGAGATCCAGTCACTTCATTAACTGACTTTTCATAAACCCTAAAAGAAAGCATCTATTCTCTCAAGAGCAAAAGTTATCTTTAGTATCCAATCCTTATGTATCTGTTCTGCTTTCACAATTTCAGCCATTTAGACAAGTGATGGAGCATCTATGTATTCCAAGGACTTCCCTAAAGGTTTCTGTTTTGCTGTACAGTTTTATGGTTTTATACCCAATTAAAACTACTGTATGTGCTTAACCCTGGGAACAGGCTAAAGCTATTTACTCAAGCAGACAAGTATTGTATTAAGGTAAGAGATAGCTTGTGAAGATAAGAAAGGAATCTTTCTGGCTTTCGGTAAGACATGAAGATATTTGAAACAGTGTTGTATAGTGAATACATTATCAGCCAAATGCTTTGAATTCTGGCTCTGCTGATGAGTTCAAGGAAATTAGTACCTTATCCTTGAAATGCAGAGGACAGTATTGTCAGTGTGCTGTAGATCTGTGTGCACAGAGGCTAAGTAACTTAATGCCAGCACAGGTAGGATTTTTTTTGTACAAGGTTTCAGTTCAAGTATCATGTCTGTCGATGATCTGCCTTGTAATTCTCTGGGGAACCTTCTTAATTTAAATATTTAATCTAAGCCGTATTTTTTTTCCTCCCCTCCTTTATGGGAATTCATCCTTGTTTAATTTTACTAAACATTTTCTGTGGTGTTTCTTACCAAAGCCCCTTGGCTGATCTGCCCTCAGCTCACTGTGGCACAAGTGCTTGTCACATACTTGGAAGATGCAGCCTTGGCAGGATTTTAGACACCTGAGAGAAGGAACGCTCATCCAGAGCGTGCTGCTGGAAAACACTTCCCTTTTGATCCTGTGCCACCTGGAAGGGTTGCCCCGAAAGCTTCCCTGCAGGGCATATTGTTTTGGAGTGTAGGTACAGCTCTTCCTTGCTTCTGCCAGAAAGAAAGATGAACGTAGTTACGTCTTGGAACAAGTTGCAGCACAACACCGTGTCCTAGCAGCTATATACATGAATGAAGGGAAGGAAAAGGCGTTTTGTTACAATGAGACAAATGTTCATTTAGGAATCGCGGGTTTTCGTTAGGATAATTATTGTGAAGTCTGAGTTTAATTTCTGGTGGCACTTTTTTTTTAAACTTGAATTGAGTTATTTAAATTTCCCAAACCACAAAATGTTAATAGCTTCACAATTTATGGTTTTTCTCTGTAGAGTGAAAAAGTATAATTAAAAATAAGATATAGAGTAGAATTGAGTTTTTTGAACTGCAGCTTGGAAGTTTTTCACAGAATACAAAGCATATGCAAACAATACAAAGTATTGTTTCGGGCTGTTCTGCAGATGAATGCAAACCATACTTGCTTTGTGAAGTCAAAATTTGTCTTAAGTCTTAAATCTTGCTTTCGTACTGGGAACAAGGGTGTCCCACTCCACATCTCCCCTTCAGTTATGATGAGTAGAATAGTCCAAATAAGTGGAAGGTATTCCGTTATTCTTAGCATGGAAAACATGATTACGCGAAATCCCATTTGTTAGCATGAGAGGATCAGAAGCCTTTTTATGCATGAGAACTGTTATGCTCTTACTGGAGCTCAGGCTGGGAGAAGAGAGATTGTGGAAATAAGGTCTACTCTTGCAGAACTGTCTTTGCCAACAAAAGGTGATTCATCACTGAAAATACACCAATAATATCAGAGGATAAAAGCAGTTCTGGAGCATCCTGCAATATAGATGCCATTCTTTCCCTAGGTGACACTGAGCAAGCCTAGATACAACTGAAGACCTAAATGTATAGCATGGGAATAGCCAACTGATACAAACCTCTTCTTGCTCAAATAAATGACACTGGCCTGTTCTGTATGGATCCTCTAGACCAGTAGTGTTTCTGTCTGGTGTAGTGCCTGCTCCTTCTACCACTCTGTCTGAATGTCAAGAGGAAAACTTCCCCAAAAGGTGTTTAGACTGTTGCAGCTGGGCTGTTTTTTCCTCCCCATTGTTCTCAGGCACTGGGGATGCTGAGGCGATTTGGAAAATGACAGACTATGGCTTTCTGTTGTGTACTGGTTTTGTTTTCAAATCCTGCAGCCTGTGTGGCTTGGCCCTATCCCTTGCGTCTAGTTCCTCAGCTCTCTTTTTCCATGTTTGCTACCTTTCAAGTCTATTACTTCAGTTAACAGGCAGTGAGGAGTTAGTATTTGGACATCCCTTGTTTGTCCAAAGTTTTCAGGAAAATAATCGCTCATTCTATCTTCTGTCTGGTATGAAGGTAAGGTTTGGTCCAGGTAGTCTCAGTTTGATGTTATCTGCTGCTGATGTGAGTGAACCTCTTTAATACCATGTGGATTCTTATCACCCTAATCCTGACATACTGTGAGTATAAGCAATGTAAAATCACCACCATTCTTTTCCTGGAAATAGGGAGACCCTGTGTACAGTTCCTCCCTAGCTGGAATCTTCCTACACTTCAGACACGTGTTTTCCTCTGCTAGCTCTCAGCCACTCCAGCAAATGGCTCCTATATAGCTCTGGAGTTGATTTATGCACCTTTAATAAGTCCCCTGTGCATTCAGTCCCTTCGCCCCCTCCGCACATCCTGTATCTTCTGACTTAACTATACTGATGGATCAGTGTCCCCAGATATCCAGCACAGACAGAGTGTAGGGAATTGAGACACTCTGATTTGGTTAGCTTTGTGCTTTCAGGCTGGAGCAAGATCTGCTCTAAGTATTGAAGGACAGGGCAACGAATTTTTTGGTTAGTGGAGCTGTCTGAAAGGTTGGCAAAAAGCCCCAAAAGATGGCTATCAAAGCACCAACTACAGCCATCTTAAATGCTCCAGGCTGTTTGTGCTTAACACTGAGTTTGTTTTCACCTGGCAATTAGGTGAGTTGGCCTGGTCTGAGTACAAGTGACTGGAACATGAAAAAACTCAGCTGCAAAAATGCAGGGTGGTAAACAGCAAAGCAGCTGTTGAAACTTGAATCACTGTATCTGTGTTGCACTGTATACCAAAATAATGGCACCATTCAGAATCCAGCCCTTTTCTTCATCCACAAAAAAGCCAGATCCATCTTCAGTGTTATCCCAAGTTGAATTTGTTGTGTGGGCAAATGGGAGGTCTGAGTAAAATTTAGCCAAGCTAAAGAAGCAGCAAAGGCAAATGTTAACTGTTCACTTTCCATGCCTAATTCCTCAACTTTTCTCAGGTAAAATGTAAGCTCCCAATTGCCTAGTCTCTGGTCATTCTGCCTGGGTAATCTGAACCAGTTTCCTGCAGACAGAGCTACGTATCAGTCCCTGCCACTCACAAAAACATACTTGGGCAGATGCAAAACTAGTTGGAATTTGTTGTTCTGAATTTGCATTTAGTTACATTGTGCCATGACTATGCTGGTACTGGTAGCTGATCCTGGACTGACTCCCCTCTCCTCTTTCTAGCAGTGGTTGTTTCTCAAATTCTGAGTCTTGTTCCTTTATTGTTATATTATTGCTATTTATTTCAGCAGCTCTGAACTGACTCCTGCTGAAGCCAGCAAGTTTAACAATTAGCTTCATAAGGAATGTAATGGTACACATGAATAGTGTAAGTGTATTCCATATCAACTCTGCTAGCTCAGCCTACTTGCTTCCCCTCCTTGTTATGTAGTGGGGTGGTCTGACAGCTACCGGTTTGCCAAGAAATGTATGCTTGTCTGAAGTTCTCCCTGTGCTTCCTGTTTTGTGGTTTGGGTTTTTTAATCCCTCATCTCAACTTGAAAGAAAGATGTTACTAAAATTCTGGGAGATGGACTAAGTGTGGACTAAGATGGATGCGCGCACATACACAGAGAAAGCAAGCGTGAGGTCACGTTTGGCTTTCCTGACCCACTGAAATCACTACAACCTGAACATGAAGATTTTTAAAGGAAAAATCTTGTCTGAATACAGCTGCCTAACTTCTTTATGCTTTATTTCATGAAGAAAGAGCAACATGTATTTGTCTAGTATTGCTATGTCAACATCCAGTCACGGGTTGGTGAGGGAGGCAGTGACAGTGCAAACAAAATCTCATGAGATGTGCATAACTTGCCGTTAGATGTGACCCTGCCTAGTTTTGAAAATGATAGTTTTTCTAACAACTGTGCCAATGAAACAGATGGAAAATGGAAATACATAATTTAAAAAAAAAAAAAGCCAATTTACTGAGTTATTCTCACTCTATTTCCTTAACACTTGGTATTGGCTTACAGTGGGCATTCAGAAACTTTTGGTTCCCTACTCAACTGCTATAAATAGAATTTGTAGTGATCTCCAAGAATCTCTCCAAAAATGCTTTCTTCATGCCAGGTTCTGGCTGCATCAGCACTGCATCTTTCAGCACTAAGCTAGCAGGTCTTGCTATAGCAATGTGCCTGTCAACACTGAAGGGGGAGTCTAGACTTCAGCTGTAGACGGCTGGTAAAGCAGAAGAATACCTAGAAATTAATGGGAAGCAGGGACAATGTGGCAGCATCTCTAGACTGTATGAAGTTGTTCTTGGGTTTTACACAGGGAGGACACTGCTCTGTATCTATGCTGTGTCCTGCTGGCCAGCCCCAGCCACATATGCACTCCATGGGGTGTATTTGGACACTAGATGTACTCCACAGATCCTTAGCTACTTCCAGGGGGTCTTTGTAAGTTGTGCTTCAACTTGTGCTCCTTCTGATTTCACCAACTCAGCCTGTACTTAGAATCCTGCCCCCTTAGGGAGAAACTCCAGCTGAAAATAACTCAAATCAGGAGGGAACTACTGCTAGTCAGTCTGCCCAGCCTTCTGTCCCACCCAGCTTTTGTTCCGCTTCCTTGGGGTTAGGGAAAATGTGAAGGTCTTTTCTAAGACGGCTCTGAAGTAAGCAGACTTGTGTAGCAGACTGGGGAAAAGATGACAAGGGGGGCGGGGGGAGCTGCTGCATCATGAAGAAATGTTTTACGTATGCAATAAGGGCCACCCTTCACCACAGGATTGCCTTAATTGTTGTGAGAGGTTGCTTTGCAAGGGCATGTTAAAGTCTGTTTGGCCCTGAGATTTCCTTCCTGGCACTCCTGACTAGACACCAAGGCCAAACCAGTGCATATCGGTCCCAAGGGCAGTGGTGGGCATCATGTATCAGGAGTATATAGATGGCAGCACTACACATGGGAAGGAAAAAGAGAAAGGAACACCAGTCTGTGGGCTTGAGATAAGGGGAGGTGGAAGTAAACTGAAATGCCAGAGGAAAGAACATAGCATAGGAGACTGTGCAGGCTGAGGAGAGAGTAACGAGTATTAGAATAAAGCAAAAGACATGAGAGAATTCAGACTGATGCTGAGACATGCAGCAGGGAATGTTCTTAGCAAAGAGCATGAGGAAGTTGAACGCAGATGGCAACGTACGAATAAGCAGGCAGACCTGAGAAGCTGTAAGGGCAGGATGGAGAAAAATCTTAAAATCTAGAAACGGGAAGAGAGTGAAAAGTATATGAACAAAGAATATCTAAAATAATAATACTTTCCAAATCAGAAATAATAATTTTGTTTATCTTGGTGTTACAAAACCACACAAACTAAGCTAAGGCAGTGTAAGAATAATTTTATTTAGTATTTTGGTAACACGGTGATACATCTCAAAATGACCATAGAAGTTCGCTCGCTGAACAACTGCATACATTCTAAACGGGTGCTACTAAATTTGAATAACTTCACAGATTATACAAAGCATTATTTGACCAACAGCTACATAGTGTGTGAACCCCTGACAGACATGAGCAGTGTGAATGGATGTTGCATTAGTAGCCAATGCATAGTTAAAGCTTTTGGAAGAATACAAAATTGCAAAAGCCATTTTTATTAAAATATGAATCGGTGATCCTTGTGTTTGAATAACTCTTCTGTTGTAGGTTACATCCTTTATATTTGTTTTAGTAACAATACTTACAAGGGTACAAGGAAAAGTGTCTTGCTAGCATTTGATCTAATGTAGATCTCCATATGAAAACGCTGAGTATCTTATAAAGCTTTTCACAGGTATAAGCTAAGTTCTGGGATAACACAAACTTGTGCATGATTCAGAAAAACACCTGAGGTTACTCCTTGTGTATGTAACAGAAAGCTTTTTTTAGTTCTAAAGAAAGAAGATAAGTGCCATATGAAGTCAGAGGCTTTAAACAGGTACCTTACTACTGTGTGGGGTTACGGAGCAGTACTTTTAGGCTTGATTCAGGTTTTTAAAATCAGTAGCGAAGCTTCTGCTTAAGATGATCAGGATTGTGTCATTAACCCAGCTCTTCTCAATGTCAGTATAAGTTCTGTCACTGCTGCCAGCATGACTAAGACTGGCCATCTATCAGAAGACCCAGCACAAATCTTTACTTGCTTAGGTTTCAGCAGAGCTACTATACTGTGTAGCACTGCACCCTTATTTTTCTGGCTCTACTAATACCTTATTTAGTACTAGGCTGAACACAGCAAGTCATGTGCAGTACTCCAATTTCTGATGGATTTCATATGTAATTGAAGGTGATCTGCAGCTCCAAAGAAGTGCCCAACACTTGTCAAAATCCCGCATTTACATAGAGTTGTTTGCTTTTTAGAGAAATACATGTGGCTTTGTGTACACAAACATTAGCCAGAGGTTCAAAGCCATAAAGTTTCACACGTGTGTTTTACTTTAAAATAATAGTTTTGGGGGGGTTGTTGTTTTTTTTTTTAATTATGTCCTTTCCCTCACAACAATTTTAAAAGTACTTTTTCTTCAGTTAATGAGTACATTAATTAGGACATGTAATGTTAGTTATCCTTCTGAGACTTTGTTCCAAGCAAATCGTACATAGTTGGTTGTTGGATTATACCATTTAACTCAACCTAACAGAATGACTAGTGAGCAGGGGTGTATTTGCTGTATGCTTTACTTGAAGCTTGTGGCATGAAAGTTCTAATATAAAACCCCCAAATTCTCATTTCTAAATACCTTGGCCCATGTGGATTTTACTGGACTTACCTATGTCCCTAGGGACAGGGATATTAAATCTTTACTAGAGAAATACGAAGTTCAGCTATACCTTGATAAAATGTTCTAATTCAAATTATCTACTTTGTTCATTAATATCCTAATAAACATATTAGCATATGGTTTGTATCACCCTTGCCATTTGCTGACATATCAAATCTGATCTTTCAGAACTTAATGAAAAGTTACAATATTAGGACATTCTGTTCATTCTCATATAAAATACTAATTTTAATTTCAAATGTGCTTATAAGCAAGTTTATCTCTTTCTTTTAGCTATTTATGTAAACACTTTGGAATGTTAAAGGCAAGTCTTTACATTGTCATTTTACCAAAAATCTTTTGAACATTTATTATTGAGGCATTAATGTACATCCCAGCAGTCACAACACAGGAGCTGCCATGTGCCTATGGCAGTTTCCAGTAGCGTGAATTCAGAGGCAGGCTGCAGTGTTCTGAGCAACCCTTTTTTTTTTCTTTTTTTTTTTTTAAAAAGAAGAGATTTCACTTTGGGATATGGAGTCACTGAAGGCAAACTTAAGATCTTGTTAAGGCATAGTGCATGCAGACATGGAAAGGATTGTACAAACAGTTCCTGGAAATGCTCCAACCAGTCAGTAGATAAAAACCGCTTTACAATGGCGACTTCTGTGAACAAGCTAGGAAAGAACAGGCTTACTTTCAAATTGCATACGTTTTATCCTTTGATATATTAAATTGTTCCCCTGGCTCTCCTAGAATTAAAGAGGACTGAATTATACCTTGTGCAGTTTTTCTTCCTGCTCTTGTAATTTGTAATATTGGCTATTTTCCAAAAAGATCACCAGAACAAACTATAACTTATTTAAGTCTAAAAAGAGAGGGATTATCTTTAGATGCAAGGTTTGTTGCTTAGGCATTTGCTGATAGCTGATTTTCATTGGCTGCTTTCTCTGCTTGCAGTCTTTGGACAGCCTGATCGAGCAAATCCATAGTATCTCTAAGCGTAACATTCAAGGTAAATGGCTTAGGTTTAATGGTCAACCCATAGGTAAAGTCCATTTTAGGGTCCTCATTTGGATTAGCAGTAAAATTGCACTGATGCACCAGTATGGAGGTAAAGAGAAACAGCTGCACCTTGGACAACTCCTCTCCAATACACCGACGTTTTCCCAATGAGAAAATCATCACGCTACTAGTAAGATCTTTATTGATGAAACCATTCTCATCCAGGAATCTTGTTGGATCAAAATCCTCTGGGTTGGACCATTTTGCTGGATCGTGATTCACTGACCACTGATTAACAAAAATCACCGTGTCCTTGGGAATGAGGTAGCCCATTATGAAGGTGTTGGTTGTGGTTGCATGTGGGATAGTAACAGGCACAAAGCTGCTGAAACGCATGGATTCGTACAAGAAAGCCATGATGTAAGGCAAGTGAGGCTGATCTTCAGCACATGGCAGACGGTCTCTTCCAACAATCCTATCCACTTCTTCTTGCATTTTAGCCTGCACGTTCGGATACCTGTCGTTTAAAGTAAGATGTGTGTATGTACATGGCACTTTCAAAAGATTTTCTTAAAAATAATCCTTGCTGTAAACATTTTTTTCACAGAACCTCACCCCTACCCTAAATAATGCAGTTTGAGCAAAGTTTAAATATATTGCAGGAATGTGTAGACCTTGATGGAAAACTGAGAGAAGAATCCAAACTTCCCCTGCAATGGTGTCATTTTAGATTTGCTCAGTTTTCACTTTAATATCACATGTAACTGATTCTCAACAGAAAAAATGAAATTAACTTAAATGTGCTGAAATTGAATATTCTGATCCAATTTTGAAAATTCATTCTAAAACTAAAATTACTTGTCTCTTCTAAATATTGGGCTTTCCATGGAAATGAGAATTTGGTTTTCCAGCCCTGTATGTGACTTCTAAAAGTTAGCATGGAGTTTTTTTATCATTAGACATACTGCATACATATCAAAGTCTGCAGGTTTTTAAACTGAAAAAATCCCTGCTAATAATTGTCAGAATAGCTTTACGAACATCCCACTCTTAGTTTGTGTATACTTTTTCTAATTAATATCAAAATACGTTTTCTTTATAATGTATTTTAAGATGACTGCCTTCAAGTCTGGCTAGTTTGGAAGACTACACAGTAACCAAACAATCAAAATATTAATAAATTTTGCTTGTTTTCTTTTGCTTGGCTAAAAGCACGCGTTCCTCCAAGGGGCCTCTCTTTGCTTTCAGTATTCAAGTTTAGCTTCTGTGTCCTTGCCTTTTCCTCCTGCAGCAGATCTGCATGTCGAATGCTGGGCAAATGTAAGAAGCGGGGAGAAACCCAGCAGGTTATGTGAACACTGCGCATCATACCCTTAGCTCGAAGCGTTAAACACTTGCCTTTTTCTCAAGAAGTGGCTGAGTAGATAATGTTTGCAGAAGCCTATAAATTATGCAGATGACGAAAGAAGAAGCCGGGCCTTCTTCTGTTAAGCCACTTCCCCTAGCTGAGATTTCCCCCCTCGAAGAGCTGGTGCCAGGGCAGTGCGCAGAAGGGGTGTGCTTGCACCCGCCGGCTGCCCACGGGGTCTGCCCGTCCCCGAGTCACGCAATGGCGATGAGGGCACACGCTGCTGGCAAATTAACATAATAGCGGGCTTGTAAACCAGTGCACGAACTCTTTATCTTGCTTAAGCGGTTCTTATCCTGATCCTATGATCTCCTTGATCTTGACCTGGTAAAATCCCTTACTCTCGGGTTTTATTCGGCTGCCTTTCTGCCAGCCTCTCTTAATGCACCGTCCGCCAGAGAGGGGGTTTGGGTTTTGTTTTTTTTTTTTTATCCTTTCTGATCTTTTTTTGGCAGGTTTCCCAGAGCTTCCGAGTCGCTTAATCGGAAGCCGCTGAGGGGTGCCCCGGCCCACAGGGGTGGCCGGTCCCTCAGCCCCTCGCCCCGACGGCCGCCGCGGGCAGCGGGTCGCCGACGGCGCCGCTCCCGCGGCTCTCCGCGGACCGAGCGGTTTAGGCGCTCGTTTGGGCCGGCTTCCACCACGGCGGGGCCCTTCCCAGCGGCGCTTTTGCCCGTGCAGCGCCCTTTAAACGGGGATCCCCCAAGCCTGGCGCCCGCACCGCGACGCCCCGGGCTGGCGCCCCTGTCCCGCCCCGGGGCAGGAGGTGGGTGGGGCGCCCCGGCCTCCCGCCTCCGCCCGGGCGGCGGGGTGGGTCGGCCTCGCCGGCACCTGCCTACCTGATGAGGAAGATGAGGAGCCACTGCAGGGCGGTGGAGAGGGTGTCCTGGCTGGCGCCGAAGATGTCGGTGACGGTGGCGGGCACGTGCTCGAGCTGCAGCCGCGGCTGCTCGCGCTGCAGGCGGATGAAGGCGTCCATCATGTCGCGGGGGGCGGCCCCCGGGCGCAGGCTGCGCTGGTGCTGCAGGAACTTGCCGCGGACGAAGCCGTAGAAGTCGCGGTTGAGGTCGCGGAAGGCGCGGTAGGCGGCGCGCACGGGGCTGGGGAAGCGCTGGAGCCAGGGCAGCGCGTCCACCAGGCTGCCGGCGCCCACCGCCCGCCCGAACTGCTCGTTGCGCCCCACGAGGCGCAGGAACTCGCCGTCGCCGTGGCTGTAGCGGCGGCCGAAGCACAGGGCGCTCATCACGTTGGCCACGGCCACCACCAGGACGCGCGAGGGGTCGAGGAAGGCGCCGCCGGCGCTGCCGCGCACCAGCAGCGCCACCAGCGCCCGCGCCTCGCCCACCAGGTGCCGCTCCAGGAGGCGGCGGGTGGCGGGGCTGCCGGTGGAGAAGGCGCGCACCGTGGCGTGCGCCGCCCGGCGGTGCAGCTTCCACAGCTCCGAGTAGCCGCCGAAGGCCAGGCTGAGCCCGCCCGACACCAGCTGGAAGGAGGGGAAGGGCGGGCGGCCGGCGAAGGCGGCCCCCTGGCGGACGAGGGCCTGGCGGATGGCGCGCTCCCCGTTCAGCACCACCACGGGCCAGCGCCCCAGGCGCAGCTGGAAGACGGCGCCGTAGGTGCTGGCCAGGCGGGCGAAGGAGAGGTGCGGGGCGCTGCCCAGCTGCGCCGCGTTGCCGATCAAGGGCCAGGGGAAAGGCCCCGGCGGCGCCCGGCGCTGGCCCTGCCGCCGGCGCTGCTGCTGCTGCAGGAGGAGCTTGCCCAGGTGGATGGCGGCGAGCAGGCAGAGGAGGAGCAGCAGGGAGCCTTGCACGGGGGGGATGCCGCGCAGGGCTTCCCCGAGCCTCTCGAGGGCCATGCTGCAAGGGAAAGGGAAGGGTCAGCGGGCAGCGACCCTGCGGAAAGGCTGGGAAGCTCCCCCTCGCCCGCGGGCTGGGAGAAGCCCGCACGGGCGAGGGGACAGGGGCGCGCCGGCGTGGCGGAGGGGAGCGCCGGCAGCCGTCTCGGCGCTCAGAGTCGGGCTGCGCCCTTGCTATGCGCTCCTCGTGTGCCTAAAGCCCGCCCGGATCCTGTGCGAAAAACAAGGGATAATCGATAATCAATTGGCAAGCGCTCAATAAGGGATCAAAACTATATTTGGCGGCGGGGCCGCTGCTCTCTTCCCCCCGGGTAGGGAAAGTTTGTAGCGGGGGATCCAGAAAGTCACGGCTGGCAGAGGCAGAAAGGGAGGCAGGAGGATGCTCTCGCCTGGCGAGCCTCCGCAGATGCAGGCAGCTGCCGTGCGCTGGAGACAGGTTCATCCCGGCGCTGCACATCGCTCCTCCCGGCGAAAGAGCCCCTGCGAGAAAGGGGCTCTCCGCGCCGCCGTCGGAGCTTCCCGCTGCTCGGGAGAGGAAACCTCCGCACATGGCCACGGAGCCCCCTCTGTTCCGAGCCCTTCCCTCCTCCCCGCACCTTCGTGCCCGTCGCAGCGGCGCAGGCCGGCGGCCCCGGGGATGGGCTGCGGAGGATGCCTGGGGTCCCGGCGTGGCAGAGCTGACAGGTCCCGCTTCCCATCCCCGTGCCCGGGGACCACCCGCTCCTACCGTTTGCTCCGGCCTTTCCGAAGCAGCGAGGGGAAGAAGGGGTGAAACAAACGGCCACCTCCGGCTCCTGTAGCAAAACTGACCTGTTGCACGCTGCTTCCATCCGAGACCTCGGGGAGGATGGAGAGGACCGGGGCAGCCGGCGGCTGCTCTACAGGGCAGCCCCGGGAGGAGAGCGGCGACGGCGATGTTCAGATCCCAGCCTCTGGGAAACTCATTAGGAGCCCCGGTTCCTGTCACCCGGCGCTTGGCAGGTCATGTGCAGGCAAATGCCAATTGCACCCGATCCCAGCGCGGAGTTATTATCACCTTCCCAGCGCTTTAACCCTTCGGAGCTCGGCCCGCCGGCAGCCACCTGCCCGGTGCAGCCCCGCGGACCGGGGGCGAGCGGGCTGCCGTCCCCTCCCTCCCACCCGCCTGCTGGGCTGCGGGGACGGGGCCACCCCAGCCCGCTGCAGGGAGTGAAGGCGAGCGGCTCAGAGGGCGCGGGGAGGACGGCCCGCTGCCCCCAGCCGGAGCCGGAGCCGGAGCCGCCGCGGCTGGGCGCCTGGCATCGGTACTCGCGGCTTTAAATCCGCCGGCATCCGCGCGGCGCGGCGCGGTGCGGTGCGGGCGTGCCGCAGTTAGCCCCGCTGACAAATCGCCGCTGCCTGGCCCTTCCCCGGGCTTGAGGGGTCGCAGCTATTTGCCAGCTGCCCTTGGGCCCTCGCCAAGTGGAGCGGCTGAGCCGCGGATGCTTTTATGGCCGGGGCCAAAAGTTTTCGCGGAGGAGGTGCCGGGAGGGGAGCGGGGTGGCGGGCGGGCTCGCAGCCCTCTCTGTCGGGAGGCAAAGTCTCGCCTGCATCTTGGGGGCTGAGGAAGCTGGAGACCTTCCCCTCCTCCGCCCGTCGCCTCCCCGTTGCGTGCGGAGTTTGCATTGCGTGAGCCGGGACTGGAAAGCCTCCAGCCATCTCCTCCGCGGGCCCCTACCCCTCCTCGCAATACCTGACACCGGCTCGGGGGGGAAGGAGGCAGGGAAGCGCCGGGCAGCTCGCACCCCGGCCGGCCCCGCTGCCCTCCAGCCTCGCCCCCGCCCTGCGCTCGCTTCTCTCCCGCTCACGGCGCTTTTTTACGCTCACATCTGGCACCTCCGCCCGCCCCGGGAGGGCTGGCGAGGGGCGTGCGGGTACGGCGCTCCAAGCCCCCCCGGGCTTTCCGGCGCCCGGAGGGAACCGGGGCTGTAAGACCCCCAGGCATCAAGGAAACTGTTCCCCAAGGAATCGGAACACTCTTGCTTTGTTGTCGTCGGTTTTGCTGTCCAAGCAAAATTTAAAAATACGACATTTATTTCAGATTCTCTACAGTCATGTCACGAGAAGAAAAGAAGGTGTTGTGGTAGCATTTAGGGATTGGACAAAATTAGATCCTGGGAGACAGCCCAGCTCAGGGTTTGAACTCAGGCCTGGCCAGGCTACTGCTGCTTCTGTCTTTGCTAAGAAGTGTAATCCTGGCTGCTGTCACCGTCCCAGGCTCCTCCAGCCAGCGGTACTACCTCTTGCTCAGACTTGGCATCAGCCATATCTCTCTGTGTGCCCCAGAGCACCCTGTGCTTCTTCCTGCCATTGCCAAGTGACAGAGATGTCAAAACCACTTTTTCCGAGCAGTGCCGGAAAAATTGAGCTTCCCTCTTCCCAGCCCCATCTCTGGGGTGAACTGGAAGGATCCTGCAGTCCAGCCCAGCACATGGCCCAGCTTCAAAGAGGAGCAAAGATAGCTCCATCCCTGTGGCACTGAGACGAGGGCAAGCTTGGAGAGGCTCTAGGCAGTTTGATCTCTCCATCACCATCAGAAGGTTGAAACCAAATTTCACATGCTGTAACCACTCAGCTGTACCGAAGTGGCTTGTCCCACCCTGGCAGCCACCCTTCCCTCCTTCATCGGTCACATGTCAAAGAAGAGACACGGGCTTCTCCCTGCAAAGAGTGTTCTGGGCACTGGATGTGGGTGGCAAGGTCTAGCTTGGATCAGTTACCTGAGCTCTGGATTATAGTGCTGGGCATTTGCCATTGCCAGCAGGAACATTTGCCTTTTTCCTGGTTGACCGTGGTAATCAGTTGCCTAAAACTCAGGCATTACAGCTCTTGTTAGTAAGTCCCTAAATCCTTTCTTTGATGCAGCACTTAAACAAGTTGTATTGCAGTCAAAGTGAGAGATTGCCTTTTACTTTGGAGCAAGCAGAACAGATTTCATTCCAGCTCCCATGTAAATCCGAATTTATAAAGAAACACTGTCCTCAAGGTGGCCAAACTCTGGTTGCAATTGATAAGAGGAAGAACACCTCAGCGCGGGACTGCCAGAGGTGACACGCTGTGCCATTTCTTACCTCTGCTGCAAGTGGCCCTGCACCCACCCCACTCTTTCTTTCTCATCCGTTCAGTGAGTGAGAGTGGGTCCAGTGCGCTGCATGCTTTGCATCCTACTGACATTTTTCCTCAACATCATGCTGCAAGTGGGATTGCCTCCTGGCTGCTAGCAGGCAGGACAGAGGAAGGAACGCATTTCCACTATCGTGAGCTGCAGATTCACTGTTTAAGGCATGAGCTCAGGAATTACAAGTCCTGGTACCTTTTTTTTTATGCTGTAAGTAAAAATAATTTTCTTCTTTTTTTTTTTTTTTCCCCCACTTCTCTTCGGTCTTCAGGAGTTCTGTCGCTATTAGTCAGGAGAGAAAGAAAAATCTGTTTTACACGTTTTGTTCTGTTGTGGTAGTACCAGCTGGTCCCCCTGTACCACGTGCTCTACAACAGTCTTGGCTTACTATTGCATCTATTACAGCCTAAGTATTATTTTGACTGTATGCAATTAATGTTCACCCAATTTTCTAGGCTCTGATTCTATGTGACCTTGATTAGTCCCTTACAATCAAGCATAGGTTGGGTGAAGTGTTTTATCACACCAATGAATTAGTGTGGTATAAAATTCAGACAATGGATGATCAGGCCCTTGGTCTCTGTTATATTCCACAAATTGCCCTCCTGACCGCCTCTTTATTTACTCTTCACACTTCTTTTGTTTCTAGAAGCATAGAAGTTCAGAATTGCTCTTAGATAATGTATGTTTCCTTTTTCCCACTTCTGGGGACTTAATTCAGACTCAGGTCCCACTGAAGCCACTCCCAAATTCCTGAGTCAAAGTTAGTTTTGTTAGGCATCGAAGACTGAATCACTGAAAACATACGCCACCTAAAATGAATTCTTTCTGAGGTCTAGAAAACCCTACTTGATGTAAAATATGGAAGAGAAAAGGAGTTGAAGCAGCAGAAGTGGGTGGGTTTGTGATTAAGGGAAAGGAATTCGGGCATAATCTGTTTAAAATCCTGATTGATTTGACAGGAATGCCAGACTCAGGGGGCTGGCAGAGTCTGTGGGGACATCAGTACCTCTGCGACTCTGAATGAAGGTGCTTTATATATGTGGACAAGAGTCCTTGTTGTGGAGGTAAAAGTTTGATAAAGGAAGAGGAATTACACAACCTGGAGAGTCTTCATTTACCCTTTGAGAGGGAATTTTTATCTCTCTGACACAGCCCTCCCTTTTCCAAGAAAACCCCTTAACCCCTAAAAGATTTTTTCCAAGTGTTAAGAATTACTTACCTAAATAAGGGTTTGCAGACTCAGTTCTCAGTTTTTCTTCTAACTACGGCAGCTGTTGGCTTCTCTTTTGCACACTGGCAAGGTGCTTATAAATCCTCATGAGCAGCAACTGGAATTTCTCAAGGACTTGACCATGTCCCATTTTGTTCCCTTGCCTCTTCCTTTTGCAGCTTTCCTTGGAGAGCCCTCCCACACTGGGTTTCTTTGTCTCTTTCCCATACCTGGGACCATGTATCTTTACTTCCTGTCTCTGAATTTTACAAAATCTCAAGGTGGTTTATATGACAGTTGAGCAATGTTTTCTCCTGGGATTGCTACAGTGCAGAGCTTGTACAAACTGTTTACAATTTATAGAGTGATCCAAGCTATTCTTCATTAAATAATCCCTTGGAAATATTGTTTCTGATTGTCTGTTTCTGAGGGTTGCACAATACTATATAAGATGAAGAAACACGTAACATAACTGTAAAACACAAATCACTTGGAAACTTAAACAAACGCAATATCCTATTGTTTCAGGCTGCTAAAAATTGTACAGGCTTTCTTCTGTACCTCTGGAGTTTGACTCTAGTCTCAACAATGCTGCTCTAAGTCAGGAAAATCACCATTAAAGCAATCAGATTACAATCAGAATTAGAACCTGTAAACCTCCGCATTTACAACAGCTCGCTCAGATTACGTTTACGCTGCAATCCAGCATGATGCAGAGTTACCACCATGTTTCAAGTATCCAGACGCAAAAGATCTGCACCAGCCACTCAGTCCAGACACCGTGCCACCCTGGGGCAGCCGGCTCTGCAGCCGCCATCTGTGCTTGCTGCTCCGCACCATATAGATGTGCCTGCTTACACGGGCTTATCTACGCGTTACTGAATTGCTTAGTGTTAAAACTAACCTGAGACTGGGGTACCACGAGTGTGGATGATAATGAGATCATGTCTGATGGAGGTTCCTGGTTTTGCTCAGTTTGGCAGCTTTCTGGTGATGCCAAGCATGAGATGTAAGCAAAATACAAGGAGCCACATCCTCAGTGCTGCTCAGAGTGCCAGGCATGCATAGGAGCCAGCCGTAGCTCCATGATTCAGGGTTATATATTTAGGCCACTCACTGTGGCCTAAAATAAAGTGTTTGTGGTATGCTTTTCAAAGCATATGTATTTGTGGCTACATATCACATTCTTAATCTTCGTCAACTTGCAGCTTTCCTTGGACTTTCACTCCTGCATTCCTGCTGACTTCCTAGCTCACATTTTCAATTCTCCCTTGCTATTGAAAAGGCTAAATTGGGCTCCTAATTCTGAGCCAAATTCCCCCAGCTGCTGCAGGAGGGCAAGAAACGTCCCAGTACTTGGTAGGGCTCAGCGCAGTGGTAGTTTGAATTGTAGCCGCTCCATCTGTCTGCATTTTTCATGTTACTTGCAAATTAAGGGCATACATTGTGGTCTGCTTCCACACAGGTAACGCACAGGTATGATTACAGAAAATGAGGACATAGTGTTATACTTAATTCAGACATCAAACTTGATTATGAAACTGTTTTAATTTTGTATTGCCAAATTCCTACAATATTTCTCTCCAAAGTTTGCTGTCTTTTCTTGAAAGTATTAGATGAAACCACATAGCTAAGTCTTTCTTGAGAGGAAAACACAGAGCTGGTCACTTTGTGGCTACCCTTTGAGAAGCCTTTTTAAACTGCATTCTGCCATGAGGCAAAAGAGCAAAATCTAATTTATACACTGTTGGGCACTCATCCGTGACATTTTGTGTGTGTCTTTGTATTTATACTATACAAATGCTCTTTATTAAAGTACTCTGAAAGAAGTAGTCCGAAGAAGACGGACAAAAGAGCAACATGTAGGGAAGTTTAGGCACTGCTCAAGATGTGCATTATTCTCTCTATCCTCAGCATGTGTTGTGTGGGCAGACTGTTGTGCCTGCTCACTCTCCCTCTTGAGCAAAGGGGCTCGCTCCCTGGGGCATCTGGCAGCTTTGCATCCTCGCGCTGTTTCTGAGGTTTGCAGAACCAAGAGCTGTGTTGCCAAGGTCCATCTTTATTTTGAAGTATAGAAACCTTATAATCTGTAATGATGTGCTAGGTCACTCCAAAGCTTAAAAATGGTAACATTGCTTAGGGCCAATATTGTTAACAAGTTATCAAGCAGTAATATTATATTTCTCATTTGTTTTCCAGACTTTTTTGGTGTTGTTTTAGTAGTGGTGATATGAAGTTTGTAGTGCACTTGCTTTACTAACTCTAAGAGTTTTTAGTATTTGCCATTTTAGAAAATGCCAGTGTGCTTCTATGCTCAAGCATAGTGACAGACGCTAGCTCAAAACAGCCCTGGGCTACAGCTGAAAGCAAAGTCTACTTCACTCACAGACAGAAGCATATTCTGTAGGGGTGAAGGTTTTGAAGATTTACCTGTGAAGTTCTACAAAGGCTTTAATACAGGTGTGCAAAATATGATTTTTCAGAGTTTGGAAGTTTGTCCGAATTTTAGTGAATTATCAAGGGAAGAGCAAAAGGCGCAAATGTGGGAGAAAAGACATTACCCAGATAAACGTCAAGTCCTGCTTTCGAGTCTGAGGCTACAAAGCTTTTCAAAGAAAAGGCCACCATCATGTTTTAATAGGAATACATTTTCCTTGTTCTCATAAGTGGGTTCAACTGTTTTTGGACTGAACATTTCTAAAAATTACAATGTGAAACATGGATTTTCTGGGGATAGAAAATTTCAGGCCAAATGATGAATGTTGGACAAAGTTATAAGTAATGGAGGACCTGGAGTTTCCAGCTGAGGGAACTCTGTACAAGTAGACACCATGACTGTTCTGCACAGTGAGAGAAGATAGTGAAGCACGGATGGTATGAAGAAACTTACAGTTCCTTGATGAGAATTTGGGTTTTCCTATCTTGTGTCCTAGGTGTTCTAGCCATTGATTAGCCCACCCTATGAGTGTTCAGCTCTCCACTTCCCAAGCAATAATTTCCCATGATACAAATATTGGTCATTTGGGGTCTTCAGTTTGTATTGCATGTGTAGCATTCTTTGTGCCTTGACAGCAGAACAACTCATCAAAATGTTAAAACAGGCAACACAAATTGAATCTGGTAGCCTCTAGAGCAATCCAAGCTGAATTTCAGAATTCTCCTTCTTTCGAAGAATAAACCTGGTTATGTTGTGGGGGATGCAGGTCTGATCTAGGTAAGGGAGCTGCACAGAGGTGTGAGCATTACTTTGTCCCCGTTATGATACTTTCAATCTTGCTGCTTAAGGGAGTTCTCGGAGTGGGCTGCAAACATCTAAGAGTACTTCAGAAAGTGATGCCAGTAGTCTAGTATAGTGTGTGTACATATACACATATATATATATGCTTTCTCTTTTGGAGTCAGACTAGGACTGTTGCTGAAGCATAGTGTCAAGTGCAAAAGGCAGGTCTTGGCTACCTGTGCTCATTCGGTGTTTTCACAGGGCTGGCAATGCATCTCTCCCTTGTTTGGGCTTCAGTTCTAACTTCTGAAAAGCCTGTTCTTCTTACCTGCATGTTCAAGTGGATACGCCATACTTGCTTGCGCTATTAGGCATGGACTCCATAGGGTCTGGGTTAATTTCTTGTCCAAAGGTTTGAAATTTTATAATGGGAAGTTTTCAGCATTTTAAAAAAAATATTATCATTACTACTGTTCCTTTCAAGTTTTCAGGTGCTCTGAGAGAGGAGGTGGTGTTGGGCACAAACTGATTGTCGAGATGCCAACTGAACCAAAGAGGAACACAATAATTTGTGCTTCATGAGGGCTTTCCCTAGCTTTTGATCATGAAGAGACAGGCCTGTAGCTGGGATTTCCCAAAGAAGATTCATGTCATGGACCTAAGAAATTTCATGTCAGTCAAGGGGTGCTTCTAAATGTCACCCCTTAGATAGCCCTGCTCAGATGAGCGAGGGAACATGCTTACCCCCCTTCTCCCTTCCATTACTGCAGGTCAATAAAATGGTGAATAGTATTTGTGAAGAAGCTGCAGAGTGATAGATAAACAGTGGTTCTGGCTACATTGGCTTTGCTGAAGTATCCTGTCAGATGGAAATGCGTGAATCCAAACCAGGACCTTCAGTGATTTGGTTGCTGAAGCTCAGCTGAGGAAACATTTGCACATCATTCTGCAGCAGGGCATTCTTGGCTTCCTCTGCTCTGTTGTGCAAGGGTTTGGTGTATTTGCCTCCAGCGGTAACTGCATTTCGGTGGTAAATGAAATTACTCAAATTCTAGGGACTGGGGTGTCTGTGGGTAATACTCTAGCCTATAAAATTGTTCATGCTCTTCCCTGGGGTATGGGAAACAGGAGCTGTTTATTTGCACATTTTTTAATTTGAAGAAAGACTTGGAGAAAGTATATTCAAACCAAGGGGAATGGAAGCTCCCTTTGTGGTATCTGTGGTCAGTGATGGAAAATTGACCTTGGGAGATTTTTACAGTATTCCATGTAAGGGCTGCAGTCTTGATCATGACAGTTGACTCCTCCTGTAAGACAAATAATAATAATAAAGATTTCCTCTAGCCCTCAGTAAATTCAGCAGGGAAAGAAAACACTCTTGACACATACAGATTGCTCCTAGCGTTTGGAAGCAAACCCAAGGGAAGTGTCTGTTTCTGAGCCATTCAGGTCTTCTAACTTTCAGCAATGGCAGATCAAAGACCATGAGGGAAACAGATTGCAGGTGCCAGTCAGGGCAGGTTTCGTCTTGTCACAGCACTCCGGGAAGAGGCATTTGCTAATGTCTGTTAATCTCATGGCACGCCAAGGGAGAAAGACAGAAAAAAATTGCCATAAATTCTTCGCTTTCCCAAGCAGCCCACACCCAGGCTCAGGGTGGCTGCAGGAGGCTTGCTGGCTGCTGGGAGAGCAGTGCAGGAGCCTGTGCCCACCTGGGGCAGCAGGATGGATCCTGGATCCATTCCTTATGTCGGAGAATAAGGAATGAAGCAGTTGCAGAAGCAGCACTGCACCGGAGGTGTACACTCATGGCAAAGGCGAAAGGAGCCATGAGAGCTAAGGTCACGCAAAGAAGAACGCCCAAAGTCCATCTTGGCTGCTGTCCTCTCCCGTGTACCCTCCCCTCACCCTACAGTCAAGGAGGAAGCGTAAAACGCTGTGCGGCACTTTGGGGAAGAAGTAGCAGCAGTAGAGGTAACAGGGTGCTTTACCAGATGCAGGGAGAAGGCAGGATTAGGCACAGCTTGGGGCACTCTAGGGGATGGCTTTGGCCAAAAGCCAGGTTTGTGCCTGTCTTTCTTTTGAGGTGTAAATGACATGCAAACAGGCTCCTCTCAGTGGCTTCCCTGTGAAGATAAATAACCTGATTCCCCGGTTATTATCCCCCTGCTCTCCTCCCCTTCCCCCTGACTGACTTTGATTATTGTAACTTTACATGCACTTTTAATTTGCGTGCAGGCAAGTACAAAGACACAACCGGATATACCTGTTATTTGCCAATGACCTGAAAGAGTATAGTTTATGTTAAGCCTTGGGTTATGGTAAGGTTTGCACGCGATTCCTCAATATACATGCTGCAGGCAACTGATGGATGGAGGTGATGGAGGGTGGAGGAAAGTTTTAAAGTGACAGAACCTGATTTGGTTCCTAATTAATCTACCAGTTATGTAAAGGCCTATATTTAAATTTTGTGTGATTCAGGAAAGGGAAAGGATCCCGTTCATTCTCAGCACCACCTCTTATCTCCAGGGAAGTGAGTACATCATGAGTTAAATGCAGTTTTATGGAACTTACGGGACAGACTGCTACTCACGCTTCCCTCAGAGGCAGTGGGACAAGGTACAGAAAGTCAAGTGCTACCCTTACAAATGAGGGCATCATAAAATAATTGTTAAAATAACAGAAGACAAGATGTTGTTGCAAGAGCACTGTGTAAGTTTATGTTTCTGGACACAAGCACATTTGATCTTTTCTGTGCTTCAGCTTCCCCATAAAATTGAGAGTGGTAAGTATATGGATCTGCCTAGTATCCATTCTACTGTTCTCTCACTTACTAAGATAGACCTTGTACAGCCAGCATCCAGAAAAACGGTGCTTAAATTTGCAGGATAGCAATGGAGGGACTGAGTTTTTACTCCTGTTTTTAAGTCAAACAAACCAAAGTTGCCTTCCATCTTCACAAGCTCACCGTACAGCAGGCAACCATGATCCACTTGTGAAAGGCATTTATCTGAAGCAGCCTTGAAAATAAATCCGTTTGCTTTTCTCCTCTCTGCTCTGCTATTTCTTGCTTCCAGTTTGCATCCCTCCAGCTTATCTGCCCTTTTGAGGAATTGGTTTTATTTGAAAAACTCTTCTTTTCCTTATTAGTTTACTGTTTGCCATCATGTTTTTCAGTTCTAAGCATCCAAAATACATAAAACTTTTGCATATCTTCATTGTTGTTTTTCCCTGTTTGTCTTGATATTTTGTCTGTGTGTAGAAAACTCATCTCTAATAGCAGTTTCTCAGAGGTCGTGAACTCTTAAACACATGGTTGGTCTTTCTGTGGTCAGTATATTTCTGAAAGCTAAAATGTATGTACAGACTTGTTCTGATTAAGAAAGGTTTCCATTTTGGTGTGTTTTTTTTTTTAAAATAAGGATCACATATAGCACTCCATAGCCTGATTTTCAAATAAGTTTAGCAAAATTATCAAATGTTGCTGTAAGTACTGATGCACAAAACAAAGCCTTAAAGTGTTGTGTGCTCAAAAACCTGAAAGGGTGTAAAACTGTCTGCTTCACCCCTGGAATAGAACATTCACAAGAACAAATCCTGTTGTGACAGGATTAAGCAGTCAGGAAAGGGTTACAGGCTGCTTGCTTGTCACTTGATTCAGCAGGGGTTTAGATGAAGATGTGTGCCCTTTTTCTGGCATGGAAAGCCTGGGAGCCCCTGCAGCTGGCTTTGGATGAGGGAATAGCTTTGCTTTGTGTTACTTTATGAATTTGATGTTTAGATAATAAACTCTATCCCAGAGCGAAAGCTGAAGAAGACTTGGGTATTTCTGTGCCTTGACCTTTCCCTTTCCCCTGGGCAAGAAAGCCCACCAGTGTACAGGCTGTGAAAGAGTGTGTGACAAGCATAATAAAATATTTTCCTTTTTCTTTAATAAAGTAAAGTAATCCTGGGTTACATTATCAAAAGAGAGGTGTGAGGAGGCAGATGTGAAGAAGTTGTAAAGAAGCAGCAGGCCCACATTTTATTTGTACATGCGAGAGAAAGTCCTACTGAAGATAAGAGGGGTTTTGATGAAAGTAAAGCGATTGAGATTGGTTTGTGATATCTATCTAATACTCAGCATTTGCAATGCTCATGTCACAAAGCAGCGGCTTCTGTCTACTGAAGATTTTGATTTCCCACACAGGAAACCTGACGTTAGATCAGGAGGATAAACCAGCTACTGTGACCTTCAGCTGGATAAGGACCACAGAAATGGATGCCGAGTCTAAAGCAGTGCACATGTAAAATGCAGTAGCAGTAACAATCTGCTTCAGGGTTATCTGCTCTTGCTGTTTCCATAGTGGGCAGAGCTCTGCCTGCATGGCAGTCACTGCTGTTGAGGTGGAACGGACTGGGAAGTCACTTCCCGAAAGGGCGCGTAGTCCAGGTGTGAGAGAGAGGAGGGAGCTATAGATAGTCTCGGTAGGTGTGATTAAGCAACGGTTTCAGTGCAGGAACAGCTTCACTGTTTATCACACCTGTGGAAAAAGTGATGGTGCCAATCTTAAATTAAGCATTTTTGTGTGGCAGATTTCTTAAAACGCTGAGAAAAGAAAAGTTTTGGAAAATGTTGATGAACTCAACGTTTGCTAAATTATCCCCTTGACTTAAGTAGCATACCTTTCCGTAAGTTATTCCAGTTAAGAGAAATGATGGGCCATTTGGTGCAAGTCAGTATTTCCATGTTGATTCAAACAAGAGGGAAAGGCTTTGGCAGGCTGTGAGTACAGGCAACAGGCTTAGTACCCCAAGTGATTTGGGTATACTGCAGGGAAGACTGAACACCAACAAGGTGAAGTAATAAAAGTGCAGAGATCTAGACACAAATTAGATTGGTTCATGGTGTCTATCTAATAGTCGGTACTTTCAATGCCCATGCCCCTAAGTGGCAACATCGCCTAAGAAGGCAGCCTTTGCACAACCATCAGGGAGGTTGGTGTCGTGACACAAATTAAACAGAAAGTGTGGTGATGTTGCAAAAGGCAGATGTCAGTCTGCAGTGGATAAGAAGCAGAATAATATGTGAGACACGGGTGGTAACTGTAGGTCTCTTCCTGTCCTGATGAGGTCTCGGCAAGGGAACACTGTCAAATTTCAATTAAGCACCGTACTCAAGTAGACAGACTGGAGGGAGATAAGAGTACTATAGCGAGTACTATAGCAAGTACTATAGCGAAGTTTAAGAGATGGAAACTCTTTGGCCTGCATAGACTGAGAAGGACTTCAGTATTCAGGTGGATGTCATAAAAAGTAATGTGGATCGAGGCCTTTTTCTAGCTCTAATGGATGTATGGTCAAAACTTACCTGAGCATTACAGTAGATTTAAACACTAGGAAAAACTTTCTACCAGGACAACAGAGCACTGGAAAAGGCTACCCACTGGAGGTTTTGGCAAGTTAAAAAAATGTTTCTCTGCTGTCATCAGTGTGTACATGGTTTTACCTTATTTTGGCGGGGGTGAATGAGCTTGACTGTGGCTCGTTTCAGGATTGTTGTAGCCTGAGATGGCTTTGCATGTTGAAGCGGAGCAGGGGTGATGGTGGCCCTGGCGCACTTTCATGCACTTTTAATTCACTTCTACCAAGCAGTGCAGGTGGAAGGCAGCCACGGAGCTGCCTGTTCTGTGCAAGTCCATACACCTCTTCTCTTACATGGGTCTAAAGTTGTCTCTTCTTAGTCCTGGTAATGTCACTCATATCTGAGTGCTATTTCAATCCTCGTAGTGGACAGTCTTCGTAGACAATTTTACTGTAATTTTTAATGTTCGTGTTGA
The DNA here is from genome assembly GCF_030936135.1 of Gavia stellata. NCBI lineage: Eukaryota > Metazoa > Chordata > Aves > Gaviiformes > Gaviidae > Gavia > Gavia stellata. The sequence goes on from NC_082595.1 coordinate 21,863,160, forward strand.
TCAGCATTCCTCCTTTCTGGTAACGATAACAACTACAAACCCTTCATTTAACTCACCTTTAAGCTCTTATTTATTGGAAGCCAAAGAAGTGGTGTAGCATGAACACACCTCTCTGGCCAGTCGTCTCCCAGCACACTGAGCTGTAGGATCCGTGCGCGCATGCTAATGCCACCTCAGTGCGCTGCCATATCATCTGGCAGGACAAACATAATCTGACACAGTTTTTACGCTTTATGCCAGATGTGTAAAGAGATATGACACCCGTAAGAGCAGTATGAAAAAAATCCTATCTAGTCTGACATAAACTTTGCATAGGTGATCATATCTCTTCAGAGTATTCTGGACTTACCTGAAGCGGCAGAGCGAGCTTGTAGCAGTTTTACATAGCCCAGGGATTTTAGACCTATATTCCAAGTATACTTGCCTTGTGGAGTTGTATTATCAAGTTGTAGCCTGACTTGTTCTGTATGGTGTGTAATTCTTACTCTTCCATCAAAGTCAGCTGAAATTATTATTTCAGCACGTAAGTACGTGGATTCTGTTAACTAAGCCCACATCGGGCATTCTAAAAAGGGTTGTTTAGTGTGATTTTAACGTACCCCTCCTTGACATATTTTGCTCTACAGTGTCCTTGTTACATATTACAGAATTAATTTTTAGTGGGCTCTTCATTATTCACTCTTGATTTAAGATCCAGGCAACTGTCCAGATTACGCAGCAAAACAGTTTGTAATCTGGAGTAAGTATATCTGTCAATCAATTGTACTAAGCTATGGAGGAACAATCTAAGTGTAAGTAGTTACCTCTAAATTCCAGCCAGCATCTGAAATAGATCACCTGGGGACGCAGATGTATTTGCATAAATGTACACAGATCATAGTGATAATAATGCGAATAACATTTTTTTGTGAGGTAATAGCAGATCCTTTCACAATCACTCCTAAGCATAGCAGTACAGCACACTTGTGAGGTCGGTAATTATTTAAATTCCATTTTAGAGAGGAAAACATTGAAACAACATGATTAGGGACTTTCCAGAAGCAATCCCTGACATTTTTTACTTGCTTGGCAGTAAAATCAAATTTAATTACTTCTGTTCCTGTACTTTATCTAGAGACTCATTTTCATTTTTTATACTTTTGCTTGGCATTACCTGTTGTACCTAATATCTTTTTACATTCAAGCAGACCCTTGCTAAGTGTTCCCACTGATAGATAACTTTTGACAGATATTTTCCATCTTGCTAAGAAAATGCAAGAGAAAACCAAACGTCTTCTATACTAGGAGAAATAAATACATGCACCCACTTCTGCTGTTTCCCAAAGTTTGTTTTGACAAGTCAGACCTGTATTCAAATCAGCTAGGCACACACTCGCTTCCATCTTAATGCCAAGTGATGAAGCTGACTGATGACACTGGCTCACCTTACTCGAAACATTTTCCTGGCACCTCTTATAAACTCCTTTGGGAAATCTGGCAACAAAACACAGGTTTAAAACATCAAATGTAGAAAAATACTTGTGGCAAAAAATAGTCAACTCCGTATGCAGTCAAGGAGTGCATCTTTTATTACATCTGTTAGGTTTCACCTGGGACAAACGACTCTTGCTGCGCTGTGGACGTGGTCATGCCCTGACTCATGGGAGAAGAAACACGCGCACAGCTCACATGCAGAGACCTGGAGCCACCCCCTCGGCTGCAGATGCACCGCTGACAGTACCAGCAACACACGTGTGAGCATCCAGAGGACACAGAGCTCCCACTGTGACTCCGAGTTCCTTGGCTTCATGTCCCCACACACAAGGTGGAGCTGCCTGGGAGGTCAAGCGGCTGAAAACTACAGCTGGAAATTGCAGAGGGGGAGTATGGAGCTGGAGCCATGGAGGACTGGGGGGGATCTCCAGGGATAACACAACCCTCCCTGCTGCTGCCAAGCCTGAATCAAATATGCCTGTAACGCTTCCAACAGATGTGTGTCTGAGGTCTCCTGAAAACCCTTCCTGATGGAGATCCCACTTTGTCCTTTGACAGTAAGTCTGGGGCTTTGCTGCCCTTTCCCAAATGTCATGCTTCAGGTTTCCTTCTTGCGGTTCAGACACGTAACTTTTTATCCATCAGGGATCTGGAGAATAGGTTCTTCTGTCTGCAGCCTTTTATATATTTGAAGTCTGACGTGGTGTCTCCTCTCAGTCTTCTCTAGATGGAGCCCCCCAGCCTCCTTGTCGATCATAGCTCCTAGATGTATGGTGATTCTTGTTCTTTTTTTTTTCAGGCACCCTGCTATTGCTCTGTGTTATTCTTAACGTCAGAGCCTAAAACTGGACAGAGTATTCGAAAGAGCACAACTGAATTGAACGAAAAGATTATTTTTTTTCTTTTAAGATAAATCTTGTGGCACACAACCCCAGGATTGCTATTTGTATTATCTTGTGGCTCTCTTTTCAAAGTGGGAAGCAATTTATTTTCAATATTATATGTCCTGCAGCAAGATCTTGTGAGGTAATGAAAAAGGTTGAACAAAGTCATTATGAAGAAGTTATAATAGTTAAATATGTGGGTGTGTAGCTAGCTTTGAATTTCATTGCTTTTATTAGTTTATTATCATAACAGTGTTGTCATAATTAAGAGTATTTCCTGTTCCCATGGGAATGACATGAGGGTTTATGTGTCCCCAGGAGCAGCTATTCTACTTTAGCAGGAACTGTTTTTATGATCTGCTTGGAAAACACTTTCATTATTCTTGGCTTCTCCTCCTCACTTCCTAGCTAGTCTGTTCTGATGCTTGAAAAAATGCAGCAGTGTGTGAGTATTTGGATAGAGTACGCAGATAGGACCATCTTCTTCATCAAAGTTATCTTTCATTTCTTTCCTTCAATAAATGTCCATGTCATCTCTTCAGAAACTGTCTCTGGTGACTGTGGAACTAAGTAATTCCAATGGCATGTCTTTTGTCATTTAAAATATCTGCTCTGTTTTATATAGAAAATGGAAGGAGGGTAACTATGAAAACTGGGCAGGCATGCAAGACCCTAATGCAGAGACCAATTCCCACTAGGATTAATTTCCTCTCTGAAGTTGATAGAAGTGCAGTTCCGTGAGACCATGGTATATTTCTCTGCTTGTAGCTGAGGTAGAGGACTCATTTAATTACTGCACCCAATTACCAGGCACTTTTCCTATTAGCCACATGAAATGTGGGATTGCTATGGGATTTGGCGGAAGTTACAAGGCATTTCTGTATCCCGTTAAGGTTTGTCCTGTGTTCAGTCCCCAGAAGTCTTCTCTGGCTTAGCACACCGAGTAGCATTTCTTTTGTCTTGGACCTTCTTCAGAGAAGATGGGAGGATTCAGGCTAAACCTCTGTGTTGACAGTAGACCAGTTTTTCCATGGCATATGTGGCCAGTTCCTTTATTTTCACTAAAACTGTCTTCTATGGCAAAGCACATGTCTTCTAGCATGAGAGGCGTACGCTATGATGAGAACACCAGCTTGAAAAGATTGTGGGTGAGAATGAAGACAAGAATCATTGGTAAAGAACGTTACACTAAAAAAACACCACAAAAAACTTGGCTATGCTGTGGAAAGTTGAAATGATTAAAAAGTGAGATGTGTCATTTTTTTCTTCTAGCTACACGCAGCATGTGTTTCCCATGTCTCGTACTACAAGCAAATGTGAACTGAGGGTTTATGGTAATACCACCAAGGAAGTATGATATCATCTCCCCCACAGGTGGTAAGTCAGTTTTCCAAGGTGTGTTTACACGGAGCGTTTCAGAGCACTAGCATACACACGAGATACTTAAGCAATATCTGTAATTACGGGAGAGTTTGAGGAAAAAACACTGTCTAGCCAGGTATGAGTTGTAAAACACCTTATGGCAAAATAAGTGATGTCATTCATCTTATCTTGATAAATACTTGTTAGGGCATGAATTTGATTGAAGTTAAATGAAGCTGATAATGTGGTTTATAAATGCACAGCACGTAGATCTTATGTAATAAGACTAGTCATTAACAAATAGTCTGATACTGCAGAAGCAAATTTGCTTATATTTTGACATTTATAAGTCTATATTTCAGGATGCTCGTCTGTTTTTATCTAAGTTGTAAACCACAAACATAATAAATGGTAGAACATTACTAGAGGAAAAGTGACAAAAACGAGCATCAGTCACATGCCCAGCTTTATATATTTATTTTCCTTTTGGGTCATCAGAGGACTGAATAACCAGAGATTGTTAGTACTACTGAAGTATTAGCTGCCCTTTATCTATGTCTTTACGTTTATTGAAACAATTTCCAAGAAATTCAACAGGCTGGAAATGGCACTTGCCTGCTAAGTCTATTTGCTATTTGTTATCTTTTACATTGGAAGCACATACATAAAATATGTGCTTAGAAGGTGTGAAATGGAGTAAAACCCTGTAACTGTTTCTCTGTATGACACTTCGGTTCCAGTGCCTGGCTCCAGGCAGATTCACAGCTGTCTTTCTCTAGGACCTGGGATATTTTGATCAGAAAATGGTACAGAAGGGGAAGGCTCTGTGTCCTATTGCCATTGCAGTGCTAGTCTCTCACTTTGTTTTTGATTGTTGTTTTTCACAATCTGACCCCGTTCAAGTGTCTTAGCAGATGTGCTTGACCACCTACAGCCTTTTTGGACTGTTCTCCTTCCTGGTTTTTCATGCTCAGCTGTTCTTGAAATCTGAACTATGTGTTGATCTCTGAGGCTGTTCCAACTTCCCTTAATGCAGCAATTATTTTAAAGAAGACGTAGGCAGCAGTTCTGCAAAATATTTGTCCACATTTCTTTTGGATGCTTTCCTTTAATAAGCAGATGAAGAGAGCGTCTGTTTTTAGCTAGTTCCCTGGGGAGGCAAGGCAAGCGCAGTACTTGCTGGCTGCACATATGTGTGTCTCGTAGCACTGCGCAAACAGCTTTTGAACCCACTGGCCACTCTGGACTAGAGGGACAGAGATCCCCGTGGTCCTGGACGTCCCTATAAACTTCAGTCAAACTGGACAGGAGAGAGGTGTGTTATGCAGGGTTTGTTGATGGGCAGGCTTCATCACAAGCTCATCCTTTAATAGGCACAATTCATCCATGAGGCACAAATCCATAGGGGAAGGTTCATTAGTTTCACTGCTCACACCACTCCTTGTAGGACTAATGAAAGCGTACACAGTGAGTGGTTTACGTCTCTTGGCCAGGAGTAAGGCAGTGCTTTTGCGGGTTCTAAAGTCTTGAATCTTATGAAAGACCTTATCAGAGCATATTTCTCCTGTCTTCCATATCAGTTGCTCAATAAATTTGTTTTCTGGTTAGTTTATGCATTATCGAGCCCCACAGGGCTTAATACTGCACCTACTTTTTATGCATGTATGTTGTTTCTCAGTTCAGCTTTCCACTAAAGAGCTATGAGGCATTACTACATCAATCATTCTTCAGCACTCCTTCTTTCCTGATGTTTCATGTTCTTCTCTTTCATGCTGTGCTGGAGAGGGAGCATTAACAGCACACAAGTTTTTGATCAAAACCAATACTGAGCAAAACCGAAGTGATATTTTGCCAATTTTATTGTTTACATGGCAGCCTTTTCAGCTTCTATTTATCATCTCTTTTTAATCTATAGAACTGTAACATTACTGATATTTCTTTTCCTTCTTCTCATCTCCAAGGAGAAGTCTCTGACTGTCAGTCTTTAGACATGGCTTTTCCCAGCAGCAGCATCAGGCCCAATTAGATCCCCAGAGGGCTGAGGATGCCAGGTCTCCTCTGTCCCCATCCCCTCCTGCGGGGCTGCATCAGAGCTGCTGGAGCATCCAGTGCCAGAAGGGACTGGCCTGGGGATGGACAGGGCGCACAGCGGGTATGTGCCCGCCTCAGCACGCTGGTAAAAGTTGCTATTGCGTAAGACTTGAGCAGTGAGCGCACCCTGCAGCAGTGCATGGGCAGGCTGCTTTCTAGGGTCATTTGAGCCTTTTCTAAGTTATTTAGTCTGTATATTTTGGATGCCATGAATATGCATACTCAGGACTTGGGCCATTGGCTTGGGTTTCCAAAGCAAGTGGTTTATCCGAAGTTTTTTACAGTCAGCCCAGTCCTTTTTTCCTCATGGCCTCAGACTAGTCAATCCCAAGTCACATTTTTTACAGTTGATGCAACTTGCTTCTTGCTGGGGCAGCAACAAACTCATCTACAGCTATTAGAGAGAGATTTGCTGCCTGAATCCCTGCTCTCTGACTTTTTGACCACTAACTGTGGTAAAGTCAATAAGGTATCCAGATCTAGACGCATTCGGCTCATCTGCATTTTTTAATGAGAAAACCCTCTATTTCTGCCCATACTCCCTTATTACAACTTCAGAAGTTGTTTCTAGTTTCAGATTAAGCTTTTGGTTTTTGCATTATAAAACAATATATGAGACCTCCCCAAGTCACTGATGTTGCTCAAAGAAATGAGGTGGCTTTGGGAGGAAAGTTACACTAGCCTAAGCTGTGGAGAATCCAACTATTTTGGGTTTTGTAGTCTGCTACTCTTTAAAAAGTACGTGCACTGCGTGAACAAGACATTTGGGTCCACTTTCCTGCTAAGGTGTTTGAGATGAGGATTCTTGCTTGCAGTAAGTTTTATACCATGTAGTACAACCCATTCATGAAAGCTTTCAGTTCTTCAGTAATTTCATATGTGTAATACGGGAAATCAGATTTTGCTGTGAAAAATATTAAGCAAACAATGATATTTGAAATCTGAGTCTCTGCTTTCACTAGAACAAAGCTTGTATTCTCCTTAGCCCAGCATCACAGTGTAATCACTATTCCTTTTAGGAAACACATTTCTTAGATGGTTTGAAATAGTAATGTTGAAACCTAACAATAACTAATGTGTTTGAAAGATAATGATTTGCACAACTCTGCAACACTTGCCGTCAGCGATGCTTTAGAAGAGGAGTGAAGTTTCTAACTTGAAAGAAAACAAGGCAGCATTGGATTTAGAAGTGTCTTGAGGTGACTAAATGAATTACTCATGTTTCATCCGCTGACATCTGAGGTGGGAGCTGCATTTATTAGTGACTGATAGCACAGAGACAGTCACCCAGGAAAGCACCTGATAGTCTAATTTACTCATTGACTTCCTCAACCTGGGAACCAAGAAGTCTACAAGCAAATTATTTTCTAATGACGTCTCAGGCTGATGCATGAAAAAGCCTTGCTTTCTCTGGAACATGCTTAGTCCAGCAGTTTGGTCTTTGTGTCTTTATATATTCCTCACCAGGCACAATGTGTCAGTCCCTTTCTGATTGCAGAGGTAGCAAAGTTTTCCCAGTTTCCCCTCCTAGCACATGAATAGGAGAAACAGGCTGCTCCTGCTCCCTCCAATGAATCCAAGCTTCCAGAGAGAATGAAAAAATTGGAGTTTTTTCATTTGGGAGGGCATAAGCAAAAGGGAATGCGTAAAATTAGACAACATATTAAAGTATTTAGAGCAGTTAGATTTGTTACTTTTATTACCTGTCTCACAACACAGGAGCAAGGGGACCTTCAGAGATGAAATATGAGCAAATTCCAAATAGATTAAAGGAAATGAATTTTATGTAATATACAGCTGGAGCTTGAGACTCATTGCCAAAAAATAGCAACTAGGCTCAGGAGTCAGCAAGACTGGGAAGAGGACTGGATACTTCTGTTAAGTAGCGGGAATGTTCAGAGGTAATCTGAAAAGGCTCAAAAACAGGTTCAGAAGGGATGTAAAACCTGAGGTAGCTGTGAAATTTGCACAAATCAACCCTCTCAGCATTAACCTTACAACTTCAATGCTCTTCATCGTTTGATCTTTTGAGCCTGTAGGTAAACATACCTGTCAAACCTCATTGGTGTTAAGCAACATATTAATTTGCCTTGTGTCTCAAGAATGTGCCTAGCTGCTATGGGGTGCTGCAGTTTCATGGACAACACTTCGTCAGTGTCTAGTTTGGGTTTTTCCCAGTCTTTGGGTTTTCAGTGTCATTTCCTAGGGAGAAGAAGTCAGCCTCTCCTTTTTCTTCAATATTTTAGACAGGTGGGAGAGCCTGTTTGCTGTTGGAAATGTTTGTTTGGGGGATTTATTTGAGCAAGTCCCAGATACTATTAGCATCAAGAAAGTTTAGAACAGAGTAGATTTTTGTGGCTGGTCATTATTGGTATATATGCTAGTTGGTCACCTCCAGATCTAAGTGCTCCCGCTCCAAAAAGAAGGATTTTGGTACGTGCTGGATCATTGTGGAAGAGGAGATTTATCGATATGTTACTTTATTCCTGTAAAGATGTCAGCCTGCAAGATTCTCTCTCCCTGTTTTTCTCCCTCTGGGCAATTGCATGGTCACTGCTTGCTTCTTTCCTCCAATTTCTATCTGCTCAGGGCATGCCTCTTTTGAATGCAGGGATTGTGTCAGGAGATTAAGAAGGAATCTACAGGTAAGAAAAGGTGAAGTTCTTGTTGTAGGAGGGAAGGACCTGGCTGTGGTCCCCATGTCCCTCTGATAAGACCAGAGGGAAGAGCCAAGAGATGTAGACCCACAGTTGTGTCATCTGTGTCACCCACATTGTGAAATCTAGACCCACAAGCCAGAAAATAAGATGAAAGCTTGCTTCGTCATGTGGGAAAAAATAGTTAGCAAACCATAGTGAGGCATTTCAGATTAGGTTCTTATTCATTCTTAAACTGTTTTATTTCCTACTAACATTAGCCATCAAACAAAATATTTGAAGTTTGTAAGAAGCACAGTTACTTTTTGCTTTGTAAATAAGAAAATAACTTATTCAACTGTAGCTGTCTTTGAGATCTGTTTTTTGATTCAATGGAAAAGTGATGACAGGTGTTGTCACGCAGAAATTAATTCTTTCAGCATAACTGTCCAGGCTCTTGAATGATTTATTCCGTTTAAAGTATTTGGCAAAAATGAAATCTACCTAACCTGTTTAAACAACAGGGGAAAATTATTAAACTAAATTTTCTACGCTGCCCGCCTGGGCGATGCGGGTTGGAAAGCGGCACTCTCACCATTACAGCGAGCAGTGCAGAGGCTATTAAACTGATACTGGCCAAGGTCTCGTAATGGGGAATTTTCTCAGTGAGAAGAATGCCAGCACTTGTTTTAAGCCAGCACCAAAATCATTGTTCTCGTTCTTGTTGTTGTTGGTTTTCGCTGCACTAGAACAGATTACAGCCTTAAAAACAAAGGTCTTCATTCCCCATATCCATTACTTTGTTCTCATGAGAAGAAACCCGTGTCTGCCTGTTATAATAAACTGATGTAGCAGATTACGGTGAAGTGAATCAGAACTGACAGTACAATAGGAGTGACTGCAGCTTAAGTTGCCATAAATTTGTTTGTTTATAGATGGGATTTTGCAACAAAGGAAGTGGTTTATATATCAAAGAGATCTCTCACCAAACTTACCTTACTGAGGAGTAAAACAACATCTAATAACTAGAAAACAGACCTGTTCTGAGAAAGCCATTTATCTTAATTTCTTTTAAAATAGTTGGTATGTGAGCATTTTGTTTATTTCAGCCAATGCAGCATTGTCATTGTTTAATTCAGTCCCATAGTCCCATAATATTTATCCTGCTGATGTGAATGCCAGTTTCTTCCCTCCCCTTTTGCTTTTAGTAAGTTTCAGTTTTTCTGGTTTCAGGAAAAACCTGGGCTATCAAACCAGGAGACAAATGCATTTTCTAAATTCTATTACGTATATAAAAACATCATAAAATGCAAATCATTGTTGTGACTCGGGTCCAACTCATGGGTTTTTTTCATTCTTGGGCTGGCAGTTTTATTATTTATCAGTCCTGCCAAGATAGATCCCATCAGGACTGCTGTCCTGTCTCCGTATGTCCCAGTCTTGATCTCTAATTTGCAACTTGATCATAGGAACATTACAGTAGTTACCATCTCTTGCTCACTATTACTGTGCTAACCACCTTTGCACTCTTCTTAGCAAGGCATCTGGGATATGAGCAGATTTGGAGATATATTTAGAAAACACTACCAAGAATTTTCATATCAGTTTATTTGCTACTTCCAGAAAATTCCTCTTTTGCTTTTTGACAGATGGCCCGTGAGTACAGGCTTCCCACATAATTGCATTTTACCCTTCTCTAAATCTACTGATATTGATTAATGAATATTTTAAATTATTTTAACAACTAAAAATCTTAAATGTGTACAGCAGAAAGCAGTGATTTTCTCCCTGATGGGCTAAGAAATATGGAGCTATATTAATACTACGTGTTACAGCATTGTCCTTTCAGTGTAATAAACTATAGATCGGTAATTTGCAACTTGACTGCAGGAAGGTTATCATCTCCTGCCTGTCATTACTGCACCAGTCACCTTGGCTAACCACATTACCAGAAGCTAGAGGATTTTGCATTTTGATAATGTGCAATACACAGAAGGCAGCATGGCAGAGCTGAGAAGTGCTGCTGACATAGTGCCACAGTGCGGCAATTTGTAAAATACAAGCACTGAGAAAGGGAAGGACCTTTTTGATTTTTGTGCACCAAAAAACCCCAAACATCTCAATTAAAGCCTGTAAAAAACTGAGAATAAGGTTCATTCTTAGTTTAGGTTGTTTGCTCCTACAGGCAGGCTTCTCCAGAGCGCTCTGATAGTCAGCTTGGCTGGGTCTTCTCCTGCCATGGTGCTTGCCCCTGGCTATTAAATATCAGCAACATAATATCTCAGTTTTTCTTTTGTCAGGATAAATTCCTTCAGTTTTCTCTTGCATCATGCATTCCCATTCTCTTACCATCTTGGTGGCCCCTCCTAGTCTGGCTTAGACAGGATTCATCTTTCCTGAACACACAGATAGCAAGAACTTTGTACACCATTGTAACTGAAACTTTACTCATCTGTGACATCAGCAAAAATATTGCTGTTGCTGGAAACACCCTTATGTTTTCTCAGCAGGTAATAATGAGAAATACCTCAGCACATTCGGCGGAATGCAGTGTAGTTGGCAGGATCCAGCATAATGTGTGCCTATTTCATAGGGTACACTGTCATCACCTTTAAGTATCACTAGCAATAACTCACCTAGCCTTTTTTTTATGAATTTTAATTTGATGGTTAAGATTTGTAGTTAAGGACTGGATAAGCCCTGTGCCAACAGGCTCTGTAGCTGCCAGGCCAGATAGATCAGGATAAGGCATAGCTGAAAATCAACAGCAAGGTTTCCTTGGGAAGCTCATTCTCAAGCTTACCGCAGGTTAGCACATTACATTTTTATTGCTGTGGTGTTTTGAGCTTATTAAAAATCTCCGTTGGAGGGAGCCTGTTAAAACCTGCCAGCAGCTCCTTCCCTTTGGCAGCTTCTGAGCCTGGGGTGCTCTCGGCTTGCTGCTCTGTGACTTTGTAGTGTATGCAACCTGTCCTCGCTTTGATGTAACCCTGCCAGGAAAGTGACACTTTCAAAAATACTTTAAAATAATTTGAAAAATTCTAAATACCTGCATGAAAAGTAAAGTTTTGGATAAACAGTCTGCCAGTAGCGAAGTTTTGATGGTCTTCAGGAGTGAGGCTCACTGTTGTGGAGTATCCCCAGATGTGGCTTGCGGCCAGTCTGCACCATGGGGGGCTGGCTGCAGCCCCCACCTCCTCAAAACATGCCCCCCTCCTTCTGCCAGGACTCTTTCAGTTGAAATCACTTGGTTTTGCTGACACTAGTTTTGCTCATGGGGACTGAAAGGGACAGAAGGGCTCTTGCAAGCCAGGAGGTGGCAGCCCAGACAAGGGAGGGCAGGGACATCTTGTCCCCACACTGCTGCGTCACTCCGGATGTCTGTCCCCAGCCAAATGCTTCTTCCCCTATGCCAGCGCTGTCGGGAGTCTCCCATCCATATTCATTCAGGGCCTGCCCTCTCTTCCTTGAAACTGCGAGGTTTGAAATTAAACATCGTGTTCTCTATAAATAATCTTAATTGGCAGCAAGCTCACTGCATGTGGTATTTTGCACACAAATTAAAACCTCCTGTAGTGAACCCGAGACAGTCCTGAAACAGGTTCACTGTTGCAGAGGGACTTTCATTTTGTGCCACTTCACATGAATTAGTTTACAACTGGTTTAGCAGAGTGCTGCCTTCCTTCAGGGCAGACCTCTCTCGGGCTCTTTGTAAGGATAGCTGTTCCACAGGCAACGCTGAATCCATATTCTCCATCCTACAGGGTGTTCGGCCATAGCATTAATAAGAATCATTAACTGTGCTTGCAGCAAGAAACTCTGAAGAGCATGTCCTATCATTAGCTGCCTCCAGGGTCTGTCACACGCTTACCTCCCCAATTATATCAAACTTACTCTGTTGGCTGTGGAAGCTTAATTATGTACCTTACTGTAGGCACTTCCCTATATCCTTTGTGTTGGTGTTTCATCCCATTGACTTCAGTGAGATCACTTCTGTGCATGCATCCATCTGTACAGAAATATTTGCAGAAGTAGAGTCTAATCCACACTTGGGCTCCTTTTTTTTTTTTTTTTTTGCCTGCGTCATCAGTAAACCTTACAGTGAAGTCACCACAGCAATTTCAACCACAGCAGAAATGGAATCCCCTTAATAAAGTCAGTGCAGTTAATGCTGGAACAAATGTTTAAAAAGTGGGATATATGCTGCATGGGAGTGGAGAGAACTGGGGGATTTGAACAGTTAATAAAGATAATGAGCGAGCTACCGTTCAATTTATTTTACAAATGTTTTACTCTTTTGAACAAAACTTTATCCAACTTTATTTAATGTAACGGAAGGGTATCAATTTATCATTTGGATCTGTAGAAATGTGGGATAATTCTAGAAGCTGTTGGCAACCCTTGAAGTTTCTCCAAATGGGACTTTGAGTTAATCTGGAAAGAGAGAACACTTACACAATACAAGTCCGTAAGCACTTTTTACATGAGGAGCTTGCACTGCCCTCATGTTGGTCCTACGTGAAGGCAACCTGTCTCTGTCGGCACTTTGCAACAATGGTTTTTAATGTGTTGGTAGATGATGTTTCATGATACCTAACTCGAAGTGTATTGAACTCAGCAGGAGTCTCTCCAGCGATTTCAGTCAGATTTAAATTGTGCTCTTAAGACTATGGCTGCTTTTCCATGCCAAGATCTCAGTTAAAAATCATCTAGATTAAAGATAATACCAAACCCTGTAGAGCCAGCTTTACCAATAGGCCTTTGGAAGTGAAATACGACTGAGGTGAGCTGAGGGAAAAGCCATGGCTCATATTGTTTTTGAGGACAAACTTTCCTGACCCACCTCTCTGAAAGTGAGTGGCGAGCGAGCCCACCCTGCATACAGAGGAGTCTTGCCCTCTCCCCATCCCACCAGTGACCCCGCACTCCTCCGGCACAGCCCGGCACCCCCACATGGCTGCATGGGCAAATGGTTTGGCACTTTGTCCTTGGGAACCACAGGCAATATTTTGCTCTCACTAATCTAGGAATTAGTGGAATAATTGGAAGAGGTTGAAGTGCCTCGTGTCATTGTCCCTCTTCTCACCTGGGTGCTAAAGCTTGCCTGCACATTGTGGAGACTGCTTCAGCCCGGGCAGACTGAGAGCCTGTGTGCACTTCTTGAGTCCCTTATTTTGATTTGTTTTAAATATCTGTTCCCAGTCTGCTAAAGGTAAATAGAGGATACAGGCTGAAACAGTGAAGCTTACATAGCTACCTTTCTGCAGTCTACCTCTCTGTGGTGTTTTTTTTTTCCTGCTATCTCACTTTATGGAGGATTTCTTTATAAATAGACAGCAGGAAAAAAACCTATCAGCACCTACTGATTAAGCATGAAGCACCTTTCCAGCTTAGAAAACACAGAGTTATTGCAATACAAGCTTAGTCAGATATGGAGAGAAAAGTAAATCTTTGGAAAAAGAGGGGATCTAATTTTTAAAACCTCTCTCCTATTTCAGTTGATTTCCAAAACAAAACCTTAAAAAGATCCAACCAAAAACAGCGTGAAAGAAAGTGCAAGAAATATTATTAGTGAGATTGTATCTACTGAAATTGGCCAAGTACTTACACAGGTTCCTGAAAGAAATTTGATGCTTAATTCTTTCAGACAATTTGGATGTTGCCAGAGGTGGTGTTCCACCTGCCTACAGGAAACTATCTGCAACTTTACATCTTAAAAAAAAAAGTTTAAAAATTTATATTAATCATCTCATTTACAAGCTACTGGTACTATACATGTTGCTGCAGATTAAATGACTCATTGGCTGAGTTTCAAATAGTAGAAAACAAGGCTCTGCTCCCACATCTTCCCTTTCTGTCACGCTGATTAGACTGCTATTTGCATTCTTTTTATCCCATCTGGAGCCCTCAGCAGAAGGGATTGTTTAGCCCTGAAAGACTAAGATTAAAATTGGTCTGATGACAATCCGATGGAAATTTATCTTGTTTTCATGCTGGCATTTCAGCATGCACTAGGTTTCCATTAGGTCTGTGTGGGCAAACAACTTACTGTGGTGGTAGGTCAGCCAGCCAGAAATGATAGGTCATGATCACACGATTACCGTGTACTATGTTGCATAGGCTTCCTGGGAGGAAAAGTCACTTGCATTTCCTACGGGTACTGCAGGACAAGACCATGTAACCATAGGTAGTTGCTGAGGAGTAGCTGATATGCTACTAATTCAGGCCTGGCTTCAGCCTTGGTGTCTCCTTCATTTGATGATCTCCTAAGGGAAGAAAGGTGCTTTTGGAGTTAAGAAACTGAAGAGGTGTGTCCAGGTGTGAGGCAGGTTGTCCATCACTTCATGCATTGCGCAGTTCCCGGTTTGCAAACAAGGAGGTTCCCAGGGCAAAGGGGGTGGCAGTGACCCCTGCATGGGCAGGGTCCCTTCTCACCCTTGTGGCAGGGCTCATGGTGATCAAATTGTTTCGAGTGTTCTCTCCACTCTCTTGTTGCTTGCTGACAAAGCTAGACTACCGCCTGCTGAAGGAGATCTCTCTTCATGTTGTGATGACTTTCATTCCCTGATTGTGAGCAGGCCTCTGGGCCAGTGGGGTATTGCTCTGCAGACCTTTGGCTGTTAAATGCTCTGGGAATTTGCTAGTCCATTCTTGAACGGTTAATTATCATACATACAGATATGACACATCTGTGCAGGACAGACAAACAGGATACAGGATCTACAGGAGACATATAATCTTCTGGGTGGTGTCTGGGGGCAAAGAGATCCAGGATATCTCAGATGCCTCTGAAGACCCATGTTTAAGCTACCGCATTGAGATCTAGGCTATGTCTGCCCCCCCAAAAACCCTACAATAGAGTAATTAATCTATGAAGGGCACAGGAGGGCTAATAATTACCCATAAATACCGCTTTTGTTTATCTTACAGAGCACAAAGTCAGGTTTCTGACAGCAGTTGTTGTTCTTCCCGATAATCTTACTTGCTTTACACTTCTTACAGTTGTGTAAGTCTTCGTATCTCTAAGCACATATCTGCATCTTGAGGTCAATGCTTTGAAGCGTTAGAACCACGCAACGTTTGTGTGCCCTCGCAGATGGAGATGGCTGGCAGTGTGTGAGGCTACACCAGGCTCCTGGAAGCAAAGCTGCCTTTATTGCATCTTTGGGAGCTCCCAGGAAACATAGAGAAAGGATGTCTTACAGTTGCTTCCCAAATAATAGGGATGAGTGGACTGATTATTGACAACCTGACATTAAATTGTCGCTGAAAACACTAAATTATATTGTTTAACCTGATTCTGCAGAACAGTTGCCATGACGCTGTGAATCATCAGTCTGAAATGTATGGGTTCAAATAAACAAAAGAGATATTGCTATCTTAGCTTCCTAAAACATTACCCCCTGCTTTTACTGCAAGTCCTATGAAGGGTCTTCCTATGAAGTCTTTTGAAGAGAGGATACAAAGACCTGATTAGAACATTTGGGTTAAATGTGCTCTCCTTCTAGATGTCTGTACTTCTGTCAGTTCCGAAAGTTAATATCCCATATTACAAAGTACAGGAAAGGTGACATCTTTGGAGGACATCCACAGCAAAAGCTTTGTGTTTCATGAATGGTTTGTGTGCGGTACTTCAGGATCATAAAACATACACAAATCTTCAATCTCATATGCAAATACAGCCTTTTTTGGATGCAAATACTGTTTTGATATAACTTGCAGCGTCCTTTGGAAAGCATTGGCTACTATTTGCATTTGGTTTTCATTGCCCAGGACTGGCTATCTCACCTCTCTTTTTTAAGTCACTTTTTTTTGGTCCAACAGTACATTTCACTTATCTGTTCTGTATTGCATCAAGTTTGCATCAGGAGAACATAGCATTTAACCTACAGCAACATTTCTCTCTGAGACAGGAAAGGGATTTTACTGTTGTTGAAATTCCCTTTTCAAATGTGCACGAGCTACTCCTATTTTATGGAACAGCGAAAGGAAAACCATACTGACTCCAACCAAGCGCACAAATTGTAAAGATGAAAACCAACAGGAAAATGCAGATAAATATCATGAAGCGTGTGATGATTGTTGTGTTTAAAGATTGTATTTTATAAGATTTGTAAGGGAGTACAAAAAGAGTAAAGGGAGAAACCTAGAAGCCAGACTGCCTGGGAGAGTGGCTTGTTTATGCGGTTCCAAAGAAACCTCAATGTGAAAGGGTGGTTATGGAAAGTACCAACAGAACAGCCATTACTGGTGTCTACTGTAATCCGTAACTAAGCAATGCAGAATAAAATTAGTATGCTAGGTAGACATCAAGAAGGAAATGAGAGAAACGGTTATCAAACCCACAGAACTAGTTGTATTCAAACTCAAGGCTCTTCCTGGTGATGTGAATATCATCTGAGTGGTGCTTCCTAACAGACTTTTTTCAGGTTTTATTAATTTCGGTGGGAATCTATGGGAAGGCAGAGGAGCTCGTGCAGGCAGCGGGTAGCTGAGAAAGTCTGGACTGGAGAGTTTTGTGCTCCTTACTCGGGTCATTTGGGGCCTCATAAACATTTTCTATTTGCTTTGAAAAGACAGTTGTTGTACGCATCAAGTGACCAACCCCCAGCGCTGGGGAAGGAAGGTTAATAATGGAGGGAATAAACCTTATGTTCAATTTACAGCAGACCAAAATGAAGACAGTTGGAGTATAAAATGTGATCAGAATATAGCCTTGTACCTCCAAGTGTGACATCAGCCTCTGCCATCCTACTCTGTCCTTCCTAACCTTCACTATTGCCCTGCCTAGCCTCGGGCTTTTCAGATCATGGTGGTCTTAGACGTTTATTCCCCATTTGCACTGCTCCCATCCAGGCCTTTTTTTGTAATCTCTCCTCTATTTTACTGCTACTTCAGCCTTCCTACTAAAACTTTAGTCCAACTGATGACTATCCCACTCCTGAAATAAAGCGATGTCTTCTGCTTAGCCTCCATTTTTCACTTTCTTCCCCAAATCATATTTGCCCCTTCATCTTGATTTGTGCAGACACCCCTCCCACCATGCACATGCACACACACTTTTGGCTCAGTCCTGGGGCTGGCCTTGCTTTTTGCATCCTATTCAAAAGTTTTGTTTTTACCTTTTAACACCCTGCAGATAAATATTCCTTGGCATCTCTTCTTACTTTTTCATACTGCATCCATCTGCTACCAGTGCTTCACCAGTTCTCCTTTTCCATCCATGTCCTTCATGCAAAACTGAAAAAACAGCAGCAGCCAAAGAAAGATATTACCCTCTTGCACCTTAAGAAGCAGCATGTTTCAGTCCAACAAATTCTGAATACAGACATGGGAGTTCTTAGAAGAGAAAGCAGCGTTACAACATACTCTTTAAAGGGGTGCTCATTAGTGCAATAAAGACCTTGCATGTGGGCAAGTGCTGATGAACCTGCTTTATCTCTTTCAAGTGCATAAAACTAAGAAATTGTAACAAATACACATTTACTCATTCAGGTCTAGCAGACTTGAAGAATCTCATTTATGAAAATAAATAAATAATAAATAAATCTTGTAAATCTCATTTATGTGAAGCAATAGACTATGCTATACCTTCTGTGTTAATTGAAGGTACAAAACCAGAGAGTTGATAAGGATTCCCATTAGCCTGCCAGCTCCATTAGTCACTATTACTTTTCAGGCATAGTCTCTGTTACACATTCCATCATTAATATAGCAGAAAAAGCACTTATTCTTGGAAAATGCCCTTCACTGTTCCAAATGACTGTGATCAACAGCTTGGAGATCCTAATTGCAGCCTATTAGGAATAATGAGATTTGCATGGTAGAAGCCAGAGAATTACACGGATAAAGGAAAAAATTCACAACATGAAAGGTTAATATAAACATATACTGCCCGAGAGTGCAAAGGACACATAAATTGGTGGCTCATTACTGCAGACTAACCCATGGGTAAGAATGTCACCCAGCTCAGAGGCTTTCCCAGGAAGTTTGGCTGCAAAAGTTACAAAAGATAAGGACATGCTTGTGGAAACTGCTAAACTAATGAGAGCTGAAAGTTGTTTGAAATATCCCGATGACCTCACAGATGGGATGCTTATTAAGGTATCTGCATCAGTCTCTTTTTTGTCTAACAGACTGTTGTAAAGCTTTGCTGAGGCGTAGCCAACAGTCCGTGAAGGTGTCTCCATGCTTTCTGACATACCAAGGGCTTTATTTTTTTTTGAATTAATTCAAAATGAAAACCAACATGCATATCCAATTTTTGTTTGTGGGCATATTTGTGCAATAGCACAGGCGAGGCAGTCAACTATGATTACTTCATCAACACAGGGTCTGCCCGCTACCTACGTGCCTATCTGCTCGAGTGCGCTGGTCAGGAGCCAACTGCAAATTTAGGTCTTGAAAGTCTGAAGAAAAGCGCTTTATGTGCGAGGGTCCCATGAAGGCTCCGTAATGCAATTAAGCCCCATTTTAACAAAAGGCTAGCCATTTTGCTGAGGCATGACATGAGTAATTAAAGTATCATTTTAAAAAAGACAAATGAGTGTTCTTTTCTACTCTCAGATATTGTTTGAGAAAGACGGGGGGACAGGGTTATGATTTTTGTTTGCTCCAGGGTTCTCTGAGTGGAAATCATGGGCAATGCAATAAGCCCGCAGCAAAACATATCTACCCAAGCTCCTATGGGGACCCTATCACTGTAGCAGCCAATATAGCTGAAAGAGTAGCAAAAGCTATTTCCTTCCTCACTGGAAAGAAATAGGTTTTCCAAGTGCTTTGCTTAGTTTGTAGTGGATGACTGTGTAAGTATCGAGGTGTTTTAGGAAAATCTAAGCAAGGAGCAGAAGGGAATACACAGTACGCATTGGTACATGGATTTTGTTTGTAGTGAAACGATGCTGGAATGGCATGAGATCATGGCGGGTCAACCGAAAGAGTGAGAAATGGCCGTAGGTTAAAAAAGGGGAGCTATAGTTCTAGTGATACCTAAAGATGAGAAAAGAAAGATATATTTGGGAGAAAAAAGATTGTGTAAGGTACGTTGAACGAAGCAGATTTCAGTGACTTTGTTTCAAGAACTCTTTTGTTCAATCGCTTTTGCTGGGTCACGATGAGATGTAACTGTTGCAGTGCTTTTGCCCAGATTGTGATGGATACCTCCTGTGAGACAGAGGTCCAGTGGATATTGGATTTGGCTCATTCCCCTGGGTTGTGATGGAGTTCATGGTTGCTATGAAATCCACTGTGTTAAAAATACATGGTCGTATTGCAATGGGATGTCGCCTGCAATGAGGAATTTAGTAATAGCCCAGGCACTGCCAGATCCCACTAAAATGTTTAGCAACTTTTATTTAAGGGCTTACATTCAGATCTAAAAGCCTACTTTTAGGTTCTCAGATGCAAAAGGGTACCTTTTTTAGGAAAATAGCAAGCAAAAACAGATCAGAGACCTGCTGTGTACAGCACCAACTAGGTCTTTCCGGGGCCACACAAGCCAATAAAGCCCTTCAGTACACGTCCTCTGACCTTCTGGCAGTTTCCTTGGATCACTGTCAGAAAGGATCCCAGCAGCAAGCCACAACCACAAAACCACCATTTTGCTAAATTCCTTGACTGGCTCCCTTTGCCTTTCCCTTCGGGTCTGTTCCTTTGCTGAAGTGCCACAAAAATCTCTGTGGTTTCAGTTGTGATGGGCAGGAGCCCTCCCAGGAGATGTGTAGAGTACCCTTGTCCTCTCCCCACACCTTCTTCCCACTGTGGGCTCTGTTCTAATTAAAACAGCAAAGAAACTCAGGAACGGTGGTTAAAACAAAAATCAGGGAAGATTCCTGTCGTGGCTCCGCTTGCTCTGAACTGCCGCATGTGGGAGGAGGAGATGGTGGGCATCATACCCCAGGGAGCTCCATGAGAGGGTGGGCATCGTACCCCAGGGAGCTCCATTTCCTACAAATACACTTAGCGGTGTGAAAACCCTTACGAAGCCTTACCCTGACTGAGGTGGTGTTTTTGAGACAGTCAGTTCGCTGGACAGTGAAGGTGTGTAAGTGTTGTGGTTTAACCCCAGCTGGCAGCTAAGCACCACACAGCCGCTCGCTCGCTCACTCCCCCCAGGTGGGATGGGGGAGAGAATCAGAAGGGTAAACATGAGAAAACTCGTGGGTTGAGATAAAGACAGTTTAACAGGTAAAGCAAAAGCTGCACATGCCAGCAAAGCAAAACAAGGAATTCATTCACTACTTCCCATGGGCAGGCAGGTGTTCAGCCATCTCCAGGAAAGCAGGGCTCCATCACGCCTAACGGTTACTTGGGAAGACAAACGCCATCACTCTGAACGTCCCCCCTTCCTTCTTCCTCCCCCAGCTTTATACACTGAGCATGACATCATATGGTATGGAATATCCCTTTGGTCAGTTGGGGTCAGCTGTCCCGGCTGTGTCCCCTCCCAACTCCTTGTGCACCCCCAGCCCACTCACTGGTGGGGTGGTGTGAGGAGCAGAAAAGGCCTTGACTCTGTGTAAGCACTGCTCAGCAGTAGCTAAAACATCCCTGTGCTGTCAACACTGTTTTCAGCACAAATCCAAAACACAGCCCCGTATTAGCTGCTATGAAGAAAATTAACTCTATCCCAGCCAAAACCAGCACATTAATTTTGCAGGAGGTGCTCGACCCCACACGTTCTCCGCAGCTCTTCCCTCCTCCCTGCTCTGCCAGCCAGCCCAGCAGCCATTTTGGGTTAGGAGTGGTGCTTCCATCCAAATGTGGTGAGCGCCTTGGGTTAAACATTGATTTTTCACATCCCAAGGCATTAAAATCCAGTAGGTTTTACCCTGTGTACATTGAGAAGTATGTTCATTTTGTGGAATGTTTTGTTTCTGCAAACAAAGCTATTATTATGTGTGAATGCATCGTGCTATTGTCATAACATTTCCGTCATGCTTAAAAATAGGACTGAAAATTATTGAAAATCTGGTGTGCTGTGTCTTTTGTGACTCCCATAATTAGGAGGGAAAGAGCAAGTCATGATTATTCTGGGATGTCACTGAAAATAGTGAGGAAAGGGCAGAAATATTCACACTTGAAGCCCGTCGTTTCTAAGCACCCTGGTTATTCTGCTGTAGGACAGAAGATACCGTGTGTGTGGGTGGCAGGGGAGAGTTGCTCTAAGGATTTCAGTCTAGCAAAGGTTGTAATTCAGCTTTTATAACCCTGTGCTGGATCTGAACTTCTGAACTCAGTATTGTCTTGGGTTTGTCCTCCTGCTGGTGTGCCCATGTGCAGCTGGGATACCATTACATTTCCATTTTCCCCAGCGTGCTGTCATGCGATTGCATATTGAAATGAGATGGAAGATTATTTATTGTGTGGGATCAGGTTTTTTTCCTCTGCAGTGTATGGATGTAAATCTAGGGCGATTTCCCATGCTCCTGGAGCTATGTTTCACTTGAAAAAAAATTCTAGAATCAACAAATGGGAAAAACAGTTCAGAGTGCTAGAAAAATAGGAGCATTTCTCTCTGCCTTCCTGTGTTGGTCCAACAGGGCTTTGCTGCAGTTGCTAATGACTGTGAAATGTCTTATACATAAATTCTCTAAACCCCTTCCCATAATTACATTTCGTAATTCTGTGCAACCAAATACACAAATGACGTTAAAATAACAGTCATGTAATACCTCTAAATTCTCAATGTGAAGCTATTGTAAGTTCAAAATAACTGCCACAAAGAGCTGTTTTACAGAATGGAAATGCCTGAGAAACAGGAATTCAGAAGGAATCAATGATAAAACTCATTGTGAATATTACTCTACCAGTAGTACAGCAGAAATCCAGCCAGTAGAGAAGATATCCGATGATTGAAATAGATGGGCTATTCTGATGTTAAAATGAGGCACAGGTAAAATATATGTCATTTAAATTATTAAATATATGGTAATTGATGTTGTTCTAAGCTCACATTTTATACTGATATTCTCAGGGGATGAATTTCTGCAAATCTTATCCACAGACCCAAGCAAATCTTTCTCCCACTGGGACTGCTTAATTTCATGATGTGTGTTTCGTTGTCTGCAATAACATCTGCGTTGTTTGTCTTCTTATTTTAGACTGTAAACTTTCAAGAGTGTGTTGCTGTATCTCACGTATAGCCCATATCATCTCAGGGCCCGTATCTCCACTGAGGCCTTCAGGAGCTATTGTAGCACAAATGATAGTAAATAAATACTGCTCAGAAGAAAAGAAGCATCAACAGCTGTATTTTCACTTTGCCTCACTCATCTAATGAGAACGTAGTCCATTCTTAACACAGGAAAGTTACTGAGAGGTGAATGATGAGGAGAGTTTATCCTCAGTAGAGGACCGCAGAAGGTGTGGCCAACGTACTGAGACTGGGACAGATTTCATCCATGATGTTGGCAGACACAATGCTCTTAACACCAGAAAGATATCCAGCAGCTCATGTGGGTGGGACTGATGAGAAAAAAGGTCAAGTATATGGCATTTGTGGAGAGTTTCAAAGGCTCTTCCATTGGTTCCTACCAATCCTGACTGTTGATTTTTGCTTCAATATTTTTTATTTCCAGTAAAGGCAGGAAAGGATGATAAGAACTTTCTAAAATGTTAAACCTTCTTTTCTGTTAGCCAAAGAAATACTAAGAAATGGGACAAATAAAGGACGATAATTTATTTGTGACATTTTCTGGCTAGTGCTATTTGAAACATTCATCTGCACCAGTCAATATATTACTCCAGGGGCTGATGAGGGGGCCTGGGAAGGGGATGAAGACAGACTTTGCTGAAACAGCTTGCTTTTTCTCACTTGGAACAAAAATGTAATTTGATAGGTGAGGCAGGATCCTGCAAGCAGGGTGAGATGGCAGAAGTGGCAGTAATAATCTCCAGTCAGGCAGGCAGCAGTGAGTTTTGCATCTCGGCTTGGCATCGCACACCTGTTGCCGTAGCTCCGAATGATTAATTTTGAGGATAACAACCTCCTTCGTGGTGCTGTGACCTGTAGCAACAGGGGTGATGGGTCCCCCTTCAGACTGAATCACAGCACGATGGTTGAGCTGTTTTTTTAACCCTAACAAGATCTGTCATTAAAAGTTACTGAGGCCTGACTTTTCCTTGCTCTTTGCCAGCCCCCCTCAGCCCGGGCCACAGGTCCTGCGTCCTTTGAAGCCGGCTGAGCTCTCTTTGTTGCTTTTTGGTGCATAATGACACCAGGCAGCTCTGTGGCCAAGGGCACCCAGCAAGACCCGATGAACCGTGGCTGGTGGAAAGGCCAATGCCTAAGTAAGCAAGCTGGGAAGCAGTCCCCTGCAGTATTTCCTGAGATCTGCCTGTTGGGACTAAAGGTGGCTATGAAAAACACGGTACTTTTGCCAGTCCTCTGCCAAGTGGCAAGGAGCCTGATTCTGCGCTTGGTGTCATGTAGGGCAGGAAGGAAGGTTTTTAGTTCTTCGTGTTTGAGGTTACTGACGTTATCTAACTCCATTAACGACACAGTGCTTTTGGCTGGTGAAGACAGTCTCGTTAGCTAGAACGTCCACTTATTAGTTAGAAGCACTTCAAGATATTGCTTCAAAATCATAGAATATACCATTTCAGAAAAGACTGCCTGCTGTCAGGAGCACTGCTTTCTTAGGTATTTACTTTCACATTTTGCCACACCACAAGTATCAATAATTATTTCTATCACATATTTATCAGCAAGAAGCTGACAACGGGATGAGAATACAGAGAATAACCAAAGAGCAGTGAAGTCAATGGAAAGACTTCCTATGGGCATTCAAATGGGCCTGTAATTGGTATTATACTCTAAACAGAGCACAAAGAGAATAATTTCTGTCTAGAAAATGCCAGCATCTGAGGGATTTTTATTGGGAGTAAAAAACCCTATATTTTAAAATAAAGAAACTTGGGGCGTGGGGTCACTTGGCACAGACCCTTCCCATGCGACATCTGCACTCCCCCTTTCTCCCTCTGCCACCCCCCCCCCAAAAGAAGTCTTTGCGGCTCCGCAGTTGTTTGCACCCTGGGATTGCCACTCATGGCCGTGCATTGTTACTGCTCTGCTTTCCTCTTACACGAGCAGAGCTGATGCCATTTGTCGAAGGGGAGAAGACAAATGAATGCTGCTAATGACTAGTTGGAAGTTCATTCCTCGCAAGACTCTTTATAATTTGAAAAAAACAGGTGCAGCAAAGAGGTGGCTGTGCCGAGCAACCTCTCCTGTAACTCGGAGCCAGGCAGCAGTTGCCTGTGTCTCTAGGGCCTTTGGCAGCTTCACTTACCTTTTACAACCCATTTGGTGTTGATGGGAAATTCTTATTTTCTGTGCTTCTAATGTGCTTCCCACACTGGCCACTAGCTGCAAGAAAACATGAATCGATGTTTTTTATCCAATGCACTCAGTTCCCTATGTCTTTTAATTATTTGCAGTGTGCTTCGTTCTGCGCTCCTCCTGACTTCTGCTTTTCCCTCCTCTGGGCATCCCTGAAGTAAGTCAAGCTCTGGAAGCAATGATGACCCCAAGGTGCTCCTGCCAACTTGATTTAAATTGAATTAAGGCAACACTTTACAAACCAGAAACATCTTTTTTTTTAATGGATTAAAACATTAGTTACAAATTCCTGAGTCCTTCCGGTCTGTGTCCAATTAAATGTGGTAAATAAGATCTTGTTCTTTTCCCAAATTTACAGTTGTGCATGGCGATCTGCAGAGTACATCCATCTACAGCCTTATTATTCAGTAGATTTCATCTGCATGGTTCATTGGTAATTAAAGTAATAAACACCATGGAGTCACCAGTTCACCCAAATAATTTCAGAGAGAGAAAGCAAACAGTCCAAAGAAGATCCAAGGAAAACAAGTACAGCCTTTGAAGTCCCTTTTGCTTTTTCTTTTACTCCTTCTCATTTCTTTGCTTATTTATGTATTCCTGCATCCATTCAAGGCCCAGATTCCTTACTGTATCACTGGCACCATTTGTCATAAAAAGCTTTTCAGCATCTGTGATTGCAAAGAACAAGTGCAGATGCAGTGGGGGGATGAGGGGAGTGCTCCCCACCTCTGATCTGCACTGCCAACAGAAGATCCCACGGTGATCCTCTCCCATCCATCCAACCCCAGCTGACGGCTTAAAGACTTGCCCCTGGAAATCAAGTTTAGAGGACAAAAATTGTCATAGTTAGTATATGGGTATTTGAATACATTTGTTTAAAAAGCTGTACTTGTATGACAAGTCACCAGGAGAAGTCCGTAGCTGCAGCGTCAGGCATCTGTGAGGCTTTTCTATCTAAAAGGGAGCAGCTGAGGCTGGTCATCTTGTGTAAGGTATTTCCAGGTTAAGAAAAGTTGCCATTACAGGATCAGAGTTGACAACCACCTGGCTGAAGCATAATAATGTAGTATAATCAGGAACCTACCACATTCAAACAGAGTAAGTAGGACTATAAACCTGCAGTCACTGCAGAAATGAAATGTTGCTGCCTTTCTGTCTGGGCTACAGCCCCCTCTGTGAGTTCAGCAAAACGTGGGAGTATCCATCATCTGCTCTGCTACAAGATCCCCCCACTGTGGCAGCTTGACTGCAATTTCATATTCAGCTTGGACCTCTACACCAGTCCTCATTTTTCACATCTCTTCCGGCATCACACATTCCCAGATTTCTTCATTTTATGAACCATGTATATGAATGGTATTCCCCCAACAGAAAGCCAACATTTTTCTTGGTCACGTCAATTAGGCATTAATCCCACCCCAAATGTAAATATTTAAATTTGAGTAAAAGAGTAAGCCTATTGATTTATTTTCTTCCCACTTCTTATCTCGGCTCCCATTGTACTATTTCTCAGTTCTCAGATGTTAAATACAACTGTTTTCTAGTATCTTTCATGAAGAATGTAAGTTTAAATAGAAGTAAGCACATAATTGAATACTTTGTCCACTATGAGAAACATAATAAGATTATCCTGTGGATACATTTCTGCCATTGTTGGTTGTCCAGGAAGACAACACCCATTTTACTCCAATCATCTGATAAGATATGAATATCACTTTGCAATACAGTTATGTATAGTGGACCAAAATACTCACCTTCACAGTGGTATTACCCAGAAACTGAAGAATGTACGGTTTTGTGCTTTGGTTGAGGGGGACAGAGGTTTATAAAAGGGATCTAATAGTTTTGAAAACGAAGAGGGATGACACTGCAGGTCAGGAATTCAGATGGCAAGGACGGGTTGTCAAATGAGCTCTCCCAAACCTGGCCATGGGAAGTGCGCCAGAAGCGGGGCTGGCTTTGGAAGGTGGTAAAATCATGTGGTGGCACTCCTGTCCAGAAATGCTGCTCTTTGCAAGAGTGGTGATTTAGGGCAACTTGCAGTACCTGTGAGGATTTACTTGGATTGCAGGAGCAGCGTTGCATCCAGAGGGTATAAGGACAGGTCAAAGTCATCTCTGCTCATCTTCTCCCTTTTCTGAGTGCTTTCTCTGTGTCTGTAGGATGCATAGCAGATTCCCACGCTGTGCGTTTCTTAAAGCATGTTCTATTCAGAAGCAGAATGTCCTAACATATTGAAATTATTTCAGACATTTTCAAGTGAAAAAAAATGGCACAAAACTAATCCATAAAGACACTCAACATTTTATCACTGGGTTAATTCATGACTTGGCATGAGTGGCACATCTCTGTAGACTTTTAATGGGCAGGAGTCTATTTGCACAACTGCTGAATTGGCTCATAGCCTGTGTGTTGGAGGGTGCACGACAAAACTGAAATTCAAACATAAATCCTCTCCTTTGGAAAGTGGCTGCAGACAAGGGGGCATGAGACCAGCAGGTTTTTAGCCACCTGCCTAATCTCTTAAGCCAATAATTATTGAAATAAAGCAGAGCTGCTCAAAATGCGATGGTCTGGGTTTTCATGAAAACCATTTTCTGCTTGGATGGTTCTTCCAGGTTCACACCTACTAAAGTTGCTCTGGCTTACAGGTTGGGACTAATACAAAATCTCCAAACGGCAAGGCTAGCCAAAATTAGACCAAAGCCTTTATACCATGAAAAGTCATTGAGTTTTAGATGTGTTCCACCTAAACTCATAAATTTCACATCTGAACACATCTGGATGAAAACCAGCTAGCTTTCCTTAGCACTCAGCTGAGAATTGCAAGGGATTCCAGCTGCCTCTGTCTCCTGTAGCACTTTAAATGAGACAAAGAGGTATTGGGCCATGCCTGACTGATGTTATTAATACTTGTCTCTGGTGACGGATTTCTGCCCTAGGACAATCAGGCAAGCAATGAAAGAAATGAACTTACCATACATTACTGGTACTTTTATTATTATTATTACCCTGGTTTTATGCCTTCCTTTTGTTTCAGCATCCTCTTATTCTGGCGCTCATGTCAATTTGTGTCTGATAGATACTTCAAAATGTTTTCGTTTGATCTTCTGAATTTTTTTCTTCTTTCCAGTAGTGTATGCTCCATGTAAGGGCAGCACTGTATTCTCTAGGTGCCACTTCCTAACAGCGGACAATGTTTAGGGGCCCTGTCTGTGAATGAGCTGATGTTGCGTTTGTGACAAGACCTAACACAGGACGAACAGAGACACTCCAAGTACTACCTCTGTGCCTGTTCTCCCGACGCCTGGCCTGTGAAGAAAAACAGAAAGTCTGTGTTGGGTGAATAAATATTGATGGTAGTAGCTGACATACAACCTGTGAAGGGATGGTCATTAGGGCAGGTAAATGTGCTATCTTCAGAAGGATTTTTAATACAGTAAGGTTATATTTTCACTGAACAAGAACTTCACACTTACTTTGGGAAAAAAAAACCCCAACCCTGACTTTCATAAAATATTCTGTAGCGATCAATAATAAAAACACTGCAGTTTAAAAAAGAAAATTAAAACCTAAAGAACATATTTCTGTGGGGGAAGGGAAAAAGTCAGCATGTAATGACTGAGATTAGAATTTATCCTTTCACTTAGAAGACATCTGTTTTGGATTTGTAGGCAGCATATACTGTTCTGTACAGATGCCACAGAGTGTATCAAGAGGTTTCTTACCAGCTGTCACAAAATATTGAGCAGAACTTCACATGAATGTATGATTTTTTGTCAGACTATTGTTTCCCCGCAGTAGTTGGAAAAAAAAAATCTTTAAAGCTTAAAGACATTTTCTTGGCAACCAAGATGTGATTTTATAGGGGTGGATGGAACTGCAAACATAATGAACACCTCGTAACAGTGATTCACACGGGCTGTACTCATTTGGTTGGATTGTCAGTTATAGCCTGTAGGCAATATCACAGCACAGGCAGCAGATACTGTGAAATCATCACCTTTCATACTCATTTCCTCTTTTACTGGTAGATGGTAGAAAAATTATTGGTAAAGCATATGAGGTCTGTATGCTATTTGTCTGAGCTGAGAGCAGCAAATATAATAACAGTTATATACAAATCAGTCAAGCATGCAACATATGGGCCAGCTATTACTGTATATAAAGTTGACTCAATCTCAGTGTGAATAAAAAGTGGTGAACATATATATATAACTTCAGAAACAAAGATCCACTATTTAAAAATGAAATTGCGGACTCAGAAGACAATGTTTGGAAGAGACCTTAGAGTCCCTGTCAAGTCCTTTCGCTGAGAGAGGACGAACTGCATTTAGGTATTTCCTAAAAGGGTTTGTCCAGTGCGTTTCTGAAAACTTCCAACATCCCTAATAAGTCTTTTCTGCTAGTTCAGGACTCCACTCAAAATGATTGGTTTTTTTCCCAACATCCAAATTAAATCCTCTTTGCTGCAAATTAAGATAATTTCTTCTTATTTTCTCTGAGTAGCTGCGGAGAGAAATTTATCACAATCCTCTCTCAAATAACCTTTAGAGCAATCCGTTGGAAAATTACTATCTAACTGCCCTCCCCAAACCTGACCCTCCCCAAACCTGCCTGCATCTAGGGTAAGCAAGCCCAATATTTTCTCATAGTCAATACTTCAACTTCTTGTAATCCAGACTGTCTCTCTCCAGTTTCTCCATGTCTTTTATAACCAAACACAATGTGGCATTTGAGGTCTTTTCTAGCAAAGCGAAGAAAGCTATCATTATCTCCTGTGAGATAGGTATGCTGCTGCCGTTAGTACAGCTGAGATGAATTAACAACGTTAAATTATTACTTCATATTCAGCCTAGAATCAGCCTTAACCCCAGCCTCCCTTTTTGACTAAGCACTTACTCGTGCGTTTGATTTTTCTTTCCCAAGTATTGCACCATGCGCTGTCATTACTGAATGTCATCCTTGTTTGGGTCTTGCTCTTTCTGATTCCTCACATTCAGTTTGAATTCTAGTCCTATTCTCCAAAATGCTTTAAAAACCTTCCAGCATGATGTGTCACCTTTTAGCCCACTCTCCTCTGTCTTCTAAGCTGTTCACTGGAATATTGATCACAACTCTGCTCAGGAAAGGCCCTTGCAGGACCACATGTAAAGGTAGACACCAAACTCCTGACAAGTGCTCCTTCAAAGTGTTTTTTCAACCAGCTGGTCACATTATGTTTATACCAATGTCCATTAACTTGCTTTTCTGAGTATCATGTGATGCTACTAAAAACCTTACTGAAGTCAAACCTTACTGTATCTAATGCTTTCAACTTATCCCCCAAGCCAGAGACTCTGTTCTTCAGCTACCCATGCTGACGGTTTTTAGTCTTGTTGATGTCTTCTAAGGATTTACAAACTGATTGTATAGTTGCTTGTTCAACAACTCTTGCTGGTATTGAGGATAGGATCACTGGTTTATTGTTTGCCAAATCCTTGCCAAAGACAGGCACTATGTTTGATCTTCTGCCAACAGAATGGACACTCTCACTGCCAGTGTTTCCCTCTGAAGTGTCATTGAAAAGGGAAAATATCTACAGTACTGTCTTCTCAAGTTATGAACAAAATCTTTTTTTTCAAAGGGAAAAATCGATGAAAAAATCTGTGGCTGACTGATCCCAATTTTCAGGTGAGGGGAGGAAGGTTTGGGTATATTTTGGGTTGGAAGAAAAGACTGTAAGAAGAGAAGACAAGTATCTTTACAACCACCACATTATTCCCACTGTTATTCCTTAACTTTTAACAGCCTTTATCCATCTGAGAGGTGTCTCTCATTTTCTAGATCAGTTTAATTTCTTTAAGAACCTTCTGTGAATGACCTGCTTCAAATGCCTTTTAGAAACCCACTTAGACAATATCAGTGAGATATGGTGTGTTTGCATGTTTGTTGGCTTCAGATAACTCTAGTAGATTTGTGACGTACGACTTCACTTTGCAGAAACCCTACAGCTTTTCATCGATATACTGTATTTATCCACGTGCCTGCTACCTCTGCTCTTCAGAACATTTCTGCCATTCTGCCTGATGTAGATGTCAGGTTTGCTTTCCTGACAGTTCCCTGATCTGCCTTGAAAGTCTTTTTTTTTTTTTTTTTTTTTAATCTCCAGTGAAACAATTGGATTTTGCACCTACCAGTATTAACCAGCACCATTTCTTTGGCACAGTACACTGTTTATGCACTGGCTTTAGCCCAAAGAGGTGAGATTCATTGTGTTATAAGAGTTTTATGGTAGATTCTTTATATTTTCTCAAGCCCCCGAAAGCTGATTTAATGTTTTCACAGCCATCATTCTGCAGAATAAGGCCAGATCCTGAAGTGGCACAGATTAACATAGCTCTGATGCTTTCACTGTTGTGTTAGAATTAATAAAGCTAACCCCAGAGGTGACTAGTTTCCCTTCTATGCACTATGACTCAGTCCAGCAGGCCCAGCCAGCACGGGTTCATGAAGGGCAGGTCCTGCATGACCAACCTGATCTCCTTCTATGACCAGGTGACCTGCCTAGTGGGTGAGGGAAAGGCTGTGGATGTTGTCTACCTGGACTTTAGTAAAGCCTTCGACACTGTCTCCCACAGTATTCTCCTGGAGAAACTGGCGACTCGTGGCTTAGACAGGTGCACTCTTCACTGGGTAAAAAACTGGCTGGATGGCTGAGCCCAGAGAGTTGTGGTGAATGGAGTCAAATCCAGTTGGTGGCCGGTCACAAGCGGAGTCCCCCAGGGCTCAGTTTTGGGGCTGGTCTTGTTTAATATATTTATCAATGATCTGGATGAGGGGATTGAGTGCTCCCTCAGCAAGTTTGCAGATGACACCAAGTTGGGTGGGTATGTTGATCTGCTTGAGGGTAGGAAGTCTCTGCAGAGGGATCTGGACAGGCTGGATCGATGGGCCGAGGCCAATTGTATGAGGTTCAACAAGGCCAAGTGCCGGGTCCTGCACTTGGGTCACAACAACCCCAGGCAACGCTACAGGCTGGGGGAAGAGTGACTGGAAAGCTGCCCGGTGGAAAAGGACCTGGGGGTGTTGATTGACAGCCGGCTGAATGTGAGCCAGCAGTGTGCCCAGGTGGCCAAGAAGGCCAATGTCATCCTGGCCTGTATCAGAAACAGTGTGGCCAGCAGGAGTAGGGAGGTGATCGTGTCCCTGTACTCAGCACTGGTGAGGCTGTACCTCGAATACTGTGTTCAGTTTTGGGCCCCTCACTACAAGAAGGACATTGAGGTGCTGGAGCGTGTCCAGAGAAGGGCGACGAAGCTGGTGAGGGGTCTGGAGCACAAGTCTTATGAGGAGCGGCTGAGGGGGAACTGGGGTTGTTCAGCCTGGAGAAGAGGAGGCTGAGGGGAGACCTTATCACTCTCTACAACTACCTGAAAGGAGGTTGCAGAGAGGTGGGTGCTGGTCTCTTCTCCTAAGTGACTAGCGACAGGACAGGAGGAAACAGCCTCAAGTTGCGCCAGGGGAGGTTCAGGCTGGATATTAGGAGAAATTTCTTTACTGAGAGAGTGGTGAAACACTGGAACAGGCTGCCCAGGGAAGTGGTGGAGTCACTCTCACTGGAGGTGTTCAAGGAACGTGTGGACATGGCATTGCGGGACATGGTTTAGTGGGCACGGTGGTGTTGGGTCGATGGTTGGGCTTGATGATCTTACAGGTCTTTTCCAACCTTAGTGATTCTGTGATTCTGATTAATTTGGGTATAACAGTCCATCCATAAGAAATAATATTTGATGACTGCTTCCTGTTTGGAAATTGCCCAAGCCTCTCCTAAAACCCCAAGTTTTCCCCATTTTCTCTCCTTTGCTCTCCAGCCTAGTATCCCACTAGGAACATGCTAGTGCAGTGTCTTTTCACCAAAGGTAGAGACCTCTGTTAATCTGCCTCCAAGACCCCTGGCTGAATCTGATATCTGATATCTTAATTTGTTGGTTAATGTTTAAAAAGAAGTGTGCAAGTGTTATGTTCCTGGTACAATTATTCAGGTCTTAGAAAACACCTACCATAGCAAATAGGCAAATAAGAGAAAGGGAATTACAGTAAGCGCCAACTATTTATCTCCATTTAACACCTTGCATTCATCAGGAGTGGATTACAGGAAGGAGCATGACTTCTAGCTCAGGGAGTTACCTTGCTTCTGAAGCAGCCTCCGAAGGCCAGCAGAGATAATGTGTTGAGGACCAAAACTCCAGAATTTCCCATTGTTTTGTTGCGTTATGGTAAAACCAGAGCCAGCATAGCATGACTGACTTGCTAAGCCCAAGGTGTAGCGTGCCAGGACAGTTGCCAAGTTTTTAGACTACGTCTTTGTTGTTTTTCAGGATGTAGACTGCCAAGATATGTGGTTTGGCTGAGTGGAAGCACTTTTTGTTTCAGTATGTCAACATAGCAGGCTGGTAGATCAAAACATATTATTACTAAGTTCCGACATGCATGGAATACTGGCAAAGAAAGTGGTTTCTTTATCTCTTCAACAACCAGGCATTACAGGATGTATTCGTGCCTGTGATATTTGCTTTTGATTCATTATAGGTTTAGGAACACTGAAATGGTTGCAACTATATATCTCAAAACTAAGGTCATGGGCAGAGGAGAAAGCTGTTCTTGTCATTGGTGATTGGACTTGTGAGGAAATGAGAATATTTGCTGCAGGTCTTCAGGTGTGAAACTTGCAGAAATGTGGGCTTTACATAACCAAATGATTATTCATTCGCTGTTCACTGTCCACTTGCTCCCAGGGCTGAGAGGATTCTGATTTAGTTATGGCTTCTTGTTGCCTTCCTTTGTCTATCAGTTATGGCACTATCACCAAACACTCTCATGTTTGCTATGTATTCATTCTTTGTACACTGCATCCTCCATACCTATGCTATAGTATAATTATGTGGTTAGCCAGTCTTCATTCAGGAGATGCTGGGCAGAAGCAAAGGGAGCCTTCCCCACTTGCCAATTCTGAAATTGCAGGATATGGTGCATGATGTTCAGCTCCGTCTCCCAGGGGAGCTGTATTTCACTTTCTTCATTGGACCTCTAAAATGCTAGCAAGTAGAAGTGACTACATTGACTAGAAACTCAGTGCTCACCTTGGTCCTGTGAGTGAGACTGGAAGATAACGAGGCCCCTGGCATAAATCGAGATAGCAGTTCTTCAGTGTTCACCACTCTGAATATACAGGAAAAGATGATTTAATGAACTGAAGTAATTTCTAATCTGTCCCTTCCTTTAGGCAGGGAAAGGCAATATCATCCATAAATACAGACACTTTTTTATTGATTACTCTTTTTGATAGTTCTGATTGGGTTTTTTCAACCAGAATTTCCTTCCGAATTCCATGGAAGGTCTGTTTGCCTTTCTGCTAGGGTCGAGACTTGTGTCTGACCAGGAAAAAAAAAATTATTTTGATGTGAACTTTACTAAAATAAGAAGCAAAACCATAGGACTGATCCTTTGAAGACTTGGGATAGTTTCTGGATGTAAGAGTTATAGAAAATAGATAAAAAACCTGCATGCAGAGGCCAATGTGGCTGCCCTCTAAAGTGCCTGGGCCTGCCTACTCTGCCCCATGGGGGCTGACCACCTGCAGGTTGCCCCAAACTTCTTTGTAGGACATACAACAAGGACATCCACAAGGCTGGTCCACACAAGTACAGTGGGAACCTGCCAACCCCACGGCACTCACATGTACACTGTCTTCTGCTGAAGAAGATTTCCACTTAAAGACTGCATTCCAAGATTCAATTTCCAGTTAAAAAGAAAAAAATATTTCCTGGGGCTGGGTTTTACCCCCACCCACAACAGGGGTAAAGGCTCTTAAGAAATCAGAGGTGGATTTAGGCCCTGGGGGACTGACTCTGTTCCTGTCGGAGTCAGTGCCTGAAAGACAGTAGTCAAGAAGTTATCTGCTGAATTAACTGGCCTGAAGGGATCACAAAGTGTTAGTGGGGAATTACCAGCCCACGGGGGATTTTGGTAAAATGGGTTTCATGGGGAATGAGTCACATGGAAAGCCTGGCTGGAATTCACCAATGATATGGAAGAGACAC
This sequence comes from Gavia stellata, assembly GCF_030936135.1. Taxonomy (NCBI): domain Eukaryota; kingdom Metazoa; phylum Chordata; class Aves; order Gaviiformes; family Gaviidae; genus Gavia; species Gavia stellata. The sequence goes on from NC_082595.1 coordinate 21,898,030, forward strand.
AAGCTGCTGGCTGACCAAAGACAATTGCAGATGGCACCAAAAATCGGAGGAACAGGAATTAACAGCTAAGGGAGGCCACAGGAAAGAAGTGTGTTCTGGCTCCCTTGGTGCGATAGAAGCAACCAGGTAGCACGAAAGCCTGGACCAGGGAGTCCGTATCACTTCTGTGAGTCCTCAGGAGGCTTCAACTGAAGGGTGCCCATTCCCGAGGAGACACCTGTGGAGACTATGTGGTGCTGAGCACCCCAGTGCCAGGAGTGAGGGAAGGGGCAGGAGGGCACAGCCATCGCAGCTCTCCCTGCCATCAGTGTCTGCCCCCGGGCTGGGGCTGGCTGCAAAGAGCTGAGGAGAGAGCAATGGTTTTGGAGAATGGAAGGCTGATGGTACAGTTCATTTAACTAATTGGAGAGAAAGTGAAGATGTAATTCAATCAGAGTCTGAGTCTGTATGCGGAGGGGAGGATACCTGAAACTGTGGGGCTCTTCAGTCTCAAAGATAAAGGCAGAACAAGATTTAGTTTCTCAAAGTTGAAGTCAGCCAAGTTTAGGACTAGGCGCAATTAGCTGCTGAAATGGCAGGAGGTGAGAAAGTCTCCAGCATTCTGAGTCCCCACGCCAAAGCTGGATGCTTCTGCCAGGGACAGACCGTTGCTCAGGCACGGATGGAAACCAAAGATCTCAGCTGCTGACCAAGAGTCCACAGCTCATGTTGTACCAGAAAGCCTGCTACACCATCACTTGATCTCTGCGGGTCTTGTGTCTGGGTTTGTGACAGACATTTGAAACCAGGAAGAAGTCTGCTGGTCAATACTGGTTGGGATACTCTTTGCAGTCACAGCTGAACATTATTAGAATCATCATCATCATCATGCTCTCTACAATTACCTGAAAGGGGGTTGAAGAGAGGTGGGTGCTGGTCTCTTCTCCTAAGTGACTAGCGACAGGACAGGAGGAAACAGCCTCAAGTTGCACCAGGGGAGGTTTAGACTGGATATTAGGAAAAAATTCTTTATTGAGAGAGCGGTCAAGCATTGGAACAGGCTGCCCAGGGAGGTGGTGGAGTCACCCTCACTGGAGGTGTTCAAAAAACGTGTAGACATGGCATTGCAGGACATGGTTTAGTGGGCATGGTGGTGTTGGGTTGATGGTTGCACTTGATGATCTTACAGGTCTTTTCCAAACTTAATGATTCTGTGATTCTGTGATCATCATTGTCCCTATTCCTAGTATCATTATTATCTGTACTACTGTAGATCAGGACCACTTTGTACTGAGGGCTCTAGAGACACTCTGTGGCAATTAGAACAACAGTGTTCCCTCACCCAAATAGAATTTCCTTGCCTGTTAACTAATAAAATGCATAAAAGAAATTGCCTAGTGATCTTCCCTCCTCTCCTCTCTTTTTTTCATTAAACCCTTATGGATCTTATGGATCACAATAGTTTACTATTGAAAAAAAACCCCTATGTCAGAAAAGTAACTTAATCTTTATTTTGTTTTTTTTTACTGAATAGTGGGAAACCTAATCTATACTGCCCAACTGGGTGTGTTTGGCTGTTCCTCAAACTAAAACAAGACTGGAAAGATTAAAGTGGAGCTTGGCTCAAGATCAGGTGAATCAGCACAGTTATAATGCCACAAAATGGCCTGCAGCATGGCCTTCTCTTCTGTAATTATACAGGGGTTTTTATGCCATACAGGCAAAGGAAGTAATTTAATTTATCTGTTCTAATTAAACATGTGATATAAGGAAACAGTGATATGTCTGTTTAAAGCATGCTTTAGGTTCTTTTGGTGAGAAAGTGAATGGACTGACTGCAGCTACAGTACTCTAGTGTGACTGTAACTTTCCCATTAATGCTCACACTCTTAAATGTCATTTATGTAACAAACGCTCATGGCAGGTTTGGGCTGATATATGGGATGAAACCTCATGCAAAGAACTGGACTTAGAATACAGGTATTTTCCCCCACCTTTTTATACTGCGTGAGTTTATTTTGCAACCTCTTGCAAATCACTTGGGGCAGATCCTCTTATCCATGAAAATTAAATTAAATTCAGTTATCACAGAACCAGGACCAGTGAAGATATTTGGGAAAATTAATTCCCATAGACTGTAGTCGAAGCCAGGTTTGGCCCACATGTGATTGTGGCCTCATTTAGCTGGGAAACAGTAATGTTTTCTTAGAAGTAGTATTTGAAGGCTGACATTCAGTATTTCTTTTCTCATCTATTGGTAAATGCCTGATCATAAGAGTCCTGCCTTTGGTTTCAAAAGCCAAGGTCAGCCCTGAGCTGTTACAAGAAGGTGTTAGTATGAAGAACTGGAGAGGGGGAAGATTGTGATGAGTGAAGGAAAAGGATTTAGGAAGTCAAATTATCAAATACTGATCAAACATGGAACAAGAAAATTAATCAAGTTCTTCCATTGTGCCTGTCTTATCTAGGGCCAAGACAAGCTGAAGAATAGTTCAGGGGCATTCATTAAAAAAATTGTATCAGTGTTTTAAGACCAGTAAGAATGTGCCATCTTAACATAGCACTGTGTTTTGCAGTTGCTTTCCCATATTTTTATGTGTGATTTTTAAAAAGGACTGGGATTCTTAAAACCTGCCCCATCAGTGAAGAGGACAAATGCTCTTGAGGAAAAAATGGTTTTGTGCTCTTGCTGCTCGTTTGCCGTAAGCTGGCGCTGTTATTTCATTATGTATCATTGGTTTGTAACGGTGTGAGATTTGCAGAAAAACTTGACGTTCCAGCTGTTTAGGGATGAGAAATTGGACTGTAAATTGGACTACAGTTTTTTGCTGAGGTTTAGAGCTAGGCTTCAGGGGAGGAAAGAGAGTCTGTGAAAGCTTTGGTCCTGCTGACTGTGGTATCACGCCCAGGGAGCCGTCCCCGGCTCACAGCTTGGTCTGGGAAGTTAAAATGAAGATAAAAGAGAAAGGGTGTTACCTGTACCATCCAGGAAGGCTTTGGCAATGTTACCCTGGAAAGCTACCATGGGAAAGTGATATTTCTGGGAGAAACTAAAGACTTACTCAGCTTCTAAAGCCGGTGGTGCTAATGACTCTGCAGACACTGGGTCCCCCCTTCGAAGGCTCGGCTTCTGCGGCCACGTCCTGCAGCGCCGGCCAATCCGTGGGTCACTTCTGCTTCCTGAAGTCAATGTGTGCTGTAAAGGCACTTCTCTAATGGCTGTCCCCTGTCACTGCAGGAGTATTGCTTCCACTATGGAAAATCGAGCGTTGCTTCCTCTGGCTGCGGGAATATTTGGTGCTTGTGCCAGCAGCGAGTCTTGGGGGCAAGAGGAGGAAAGCTGGCCTTGGGAGCCAAGCCTTGGCCCAGGTCCAGCCTGACAGGAGCCCCGTTGCAAGCGCTGATGTGTCTTGGCACCTTGCTTAATCCCTCCATCCCTCAGCTCCTACCTGAGAAAATCATCCCTTCATGCTTTGGTCTTTGCAGGAGAGGCAGCTGCCTGTTACATGCTCGCAGTGGGATGACACACAAGGGCGAGCTGACATCGGCTGGATGCCCACCTCGTAACTGGAGAGTCAGAGATGTGGCGTGAGGTGGGCTGTCAGGATGTAAAAAGGTGCTTGAGAAGAAAGATACTAGTTGCTATTGGGTAAGTAAGTGTTTTACACCCACTGTGAAATAACCTGTGAGGTGTTGGGGCGTGACATACGTGCCGTGAAACATTAGCAAAAGAGCAGTGCCAGGAATCACAGAGTTCCTCTGTGCATTGAGCAAAACCCACTGGAAGCAGAGGTTGTTCTCCCATATCGATGCTAGTGACACAGCAGCTGGGACTCTGTCTCACAGTCCAGGTCCAACGTCCAAACGTAGAAATAGCTTTCCCATTCCTCTGCCCCAGAGCACAGGGAGTGGAGGCACAGGGCTCAGGGCTTTCCCAGGCACATGAGTGGGAATCAGCTGTAGTGGAAGGGCTCCAGGGGACTTTGTAACTCAGGAGACTTCCTTGTCACCTCCTCTCCCCAATTTCAGCTGCGCTCGCCAATGCCAGCGAAGCTCCACTCGTTCCCTCTGCTCCAATAGCTGATCTGGATGGGTCGCTTGATTTCCTAGGCATCCCGGGCTCTCCCAGACACCGCAGTGTCCCCTCGCCGGCAGCTGTGGGTGTGTGTGCCCAAGCAGAGCACAGCTCGGTGGCACTTGCGTACGGCTGTGGGCAGTGCCTGCTCCTGCCCACTCGCTGCTTCCTCCTCTCTCTTCCAGCCTCGCTGGGTCTGTCCTGCAGGGTCTGTAAAACATCCTGCCTAATAGTTTTCAGCTAGTTTTAACCTACCTTGCTGTATATATACTCAAACCAGCTCACATATAGCTTTTAGTAAGATTCATGTGACATACCAAATACTGTCCTGAAATCCTGACTTGTTGTACGAAACCTTTTCTCTCCCCGTTCAGCTTAACCCTGTTCCCCAGATTACTCCTCCATTGCCTGACTCTGCCAACAGCATTAAAACATACAGGCTACTTTGTTAGCTCACTGTATGCACACACAGGCAATTTGTTAGGCAGTGTCACAGCATTGCTGCTAGTACTCCAGCCTCCTGCTTTTGATTACACTTTGGTAAAACCAAAACACTCCTTCCAATATCTGTTTTTCTCACTGCTAATAGTACTTCTGACGTAAGACCTTCTTGTATCATCTGTAGGATGCACATTGGCCATACCTGTGGTTTTATTTTTTTTACTGCCCTGCAGCATGTGGTTGTTACCTCCACCATGTGAAGCAGAAGAGGCAGGAAATCTGATGTGTGGCGGACCAGGGTTTGTCATCCTTAGGAGCTTCGGTCAGTTCAGCACTGCTGCAGTCTTGGGAGCACGAGCACAGTGTTTGAGCATGGCTGGGGTCAGGCTGATACTCACAAACCTGGGATTTTCATTGCCCCACAAGGCCCGTAGGGAAGGGTAAAGTGAGTTCAAAATTACAGGTACAGATTTTACTTTAAAATGGTTTTGAACAATGACACTATTAACTGCATAACCATACTTCAGTGGTCATAAACCAGCATGGCAGTAGATAGTCCATCGTTACTGTTCCCTACCAGAGACTATGCAGTGAGAGCCGTGACAATGTGCTCCTTGGAAGAGCTTTCCTACTCCTAATTTTTAAGTTTCAACCAGTGGCATGGTCTTTCTGTGAGAAGAAGCTCTTGACAAAGACCACTGTGAGCACCCAGCAGCCTCACAAAGCCAAAGTGTTTTAACAAAACCCAGTTTTGGTGTAGCCAGTTGTAAAAATAAATTATGTTTAATTATTGAATCTGCCCATATATATTTGGGGGGGTGTAGATACATATGTATATACACACGCACACACATACATATATACCTAGCACACATTACTTTTTCAGTTTGCCTGTTTAGTTAATGTTTCCGCTAAGGAGCTGTTTCAGAAATTTCCCACTTCCTGCTTGGCCTTCCTTCTTTGTTATATATAATAAGCATTTGTTGGTGTTTGAGGGCATCTAGTTCAAATACCTAGCAAGATCAAACTCGGGAGAACATAAATGGAAGCCATAAGGCACTCTATAAAATAGCCTACACCTTTCATGAACTGGAATGGATGTTTGTCAGTAATGAGGCACTGCAATTAAATGAAATAAGCCTTGGCAATAGCTCTGCCATATCTGCCTGTACAATGCTCCCTCAGCAGCAACACTCCCATGGGAAATTAAACATACAGCCTGTGCATTAGCCAACCTTATTGCCTGGGTGTCTGCAGCCAAGGAACCCTCAGCCCTGCCTCCAAAACAAAGCCCTTGTGGAGAGAAGGTTTTGGGCTTCCCTCAAATTTAGGTGCAAGCTCAGGAGCAGGCAGTGTCTGAGTCCCTGCGACATGCCCACCCTGGGGAGCTGGCAAACACAAGGGGCAGGGAGATGGGGGAGAAACTTTGGCTCTTCTGTGTTGGCTCCCCTGCTATGGGCTCTTTCCTCTGCAGCAGACCTAAGCGTGGGTATAATGTGAACAAAATAATAGTAATAATAATAATAATAATAATAATAGTAATAGTAATCTTCATCACCATCATCATCAAAACAGTGAAAAACAGTACTGCCTTCCTAGGATGAAAAGGTGCAAAAGAGGGTTGTCCCTTTCTCAGGAGATCACTCAGCCTAACTCTTCAAGTGTGCATGGCGATCTTTCATTACCCTTATGATGAGCTTTCCTATTATTGGGAAAGTCACGCAAGCCTGAAGATCACCCTGGTGATAACGCTGGGATGAAAACTTCTCCCTTTGGCAAAACAGGCATTTTGCGAGGACTCTGTGCTTCTCAAGGATTTTTTGGATTAAAGGCCACTGTCACCACACAAAGATGTGGGCATGAAAGAGAGGAACCATTTTGCCAGCATGCTTTTATATAAAAGCACAAGGTGGGAACCACTTTCTGTGTCCTCCTGAATCATCTACAGTCCATAGTCTAGGAACTACTCACTTGCTTTTTGTTGTCTTAATGTAGTTTTTCTTAAATTAAGTGTTTACTAGACTGGAGAAAAGAGACTAGAAATGTGTGAATGACTGGTTTCTAAATTCTTTGGCTGGGCAGGAAAAATGAAAGCACAATTGCCTTCACAGGGAATGAAATATGTTGGTTCAACACCTCTTACTTTTTAAAGATAATTTAGTCAAATTCAGCTTCAGGGTTTTCTTTGGAAAACAAATTTTCCAAAACGTTTCCCAGATGTAATCAGCGTTGTCAAATCTTCTCCAAACTGTTAGACTTGAGATTGCATTTTTTTATAAATAAGACTTTTAAAAAAAAAAGCTCAGATCTAAAAGTGATGCAACACTTCAGTAATTTCTAAGACAAAAGCTATTAAACAGTTTTGTGCTATTAAATATGATGGTAAGGGTGGCAACATAGTATTGTACTCCAGTGTAATTAAGTTCTTTCAATTTTCCCATGAAACTCAGCTGCTTCAAAGTGTATTCTCAGAAAATGCTAACTTCTCCAAGCTAGGTAAATCATGCCAGAGTGTAATAGTCTCTGCATTATCCTCACTTTCATGTAATTAGGTATTTCAGAGACTTTTTTTCAGGACTTTTCAAAAATAGAACTAGGAAAAATCAAGAAAGACTGGGAATAGGGAGTTCAATAATCAGAATGTCAGTTAGAATGGGAGACAGATGGAAAAAAAGAATAATAAAAGTAGTAAGGGAAATTAAGAGCCTTTCATCTGAAGTAAAAATAGAGGTGACAATATTAGAGTTTGAAGAGGAGGTGTATGCAAGGTGAAATACTACAGATACATACAGCTGAGTATGGTTTAGAGATCAGTTCAGCATCTTTTCCTAAAAGAATAATGACATGAAGGTATTTAAAAATATTCATTTGATCATTACTTTCACTCTGTGTACATACAGGAAATACTAAAATGCGTCTTAGTTTGGTAAAGAACTCTAAGAATAGAACTAACAGAGAGAATTAGTAAAATCCAAAATCAAATCAGGTACTTCCATAATAAAAGCATTACAGAGAGCTGAAATAATCTGTCTGTGTATAAGAGGCCTGTGTCCTCTCACTTCACTGCATTCACAACTGAGTGCCTTCCAGCATGGTGGGAACCGCCGAGAGCATCTCCTAGGTTGTCCTCAAAAACACCTGTTATTGACAGCTGTCAGGAAAGGAGAGTGGACTTAATAGACTCTTCTTCTGATTTGCAATGGTAATTTCTGCAGTGCCATTGCAGAAGTCAAAAAACACCCAACTGATCAGTTGTCAAAAAGGAAGAGAGAAAGAAAGAGAGAAAGCGAGAAAGAGAGAAAGGAAGGAAGAGAGAAAGGAAGAGAGAAAAGAAGGAAGGGAGGGAAGAAAGGAAGGAAGAAAGAAAGAAGGACAAAGAGAGTGAGAGAGAAAAAGAGAAAGAAAATAAAGGATGAAACAAGATTTCTCTTCTCCAGCTGGGGATACAATGAACCTGAAGAGACATCCCTGCCATGGAAGCTTGGTCAGATGCTCAGCTGACGTACACCAGGAGAGCTTCCCTGTCTTCAGTGGGGATATTCCAGCCGACACCAGCTAGGATCTCCCCCATGTCGTTTACACTTCCCAAGCAAGTCAAAGTTTAATACTGCCAAGAAAGAGGAATGCTAAATGCAGCTTTCAGTTACTGTGGAGGAATTAGGAGTCCTGTAAATCTGCGCCCCATCTTGGGACGTAGAGCTCTGGCCACCTTCCTCTTGGCATGGGTGAGGGGTATAGGAAGTGGTGTGCTCTTTTCAGCCGGGTGAAAGCCGAGTCTGAAGGATGTCTTTCAGGAGCTACTAATTAATATAGTTAGCTAACTAACTAATTAGCTAACTAATATGCACTGTTGCTGGTCTCCAGAGAAAAACGTTTGGGCTTTGTTACAATGGAACTACCTGTTTTGTCCTAGTCTGAAGCCAGCAGCAAACAAAAACATATGCAATGTGGGTAATCAGGTGATCAGAGCTCCAACAGAGGAGCTGCTTCATCTGTGACCTGGGATATGGAGGGGTAGTACTGCTAGCCGCTGTGAGTGGTGGTCCAGTCTCTGGACACACTGAATTTACTAAATGAAACTCTGCTTTTCATTTGTGCAGCTTCTTTCACCACAATTATCTGCTGTTTCAATATATTGCAGTATTATTTTTGTCATATCGGCTGGATCCTTAAAATAACAAATAGTGTCTTGGCTACAGTGACAATGGGTTATTTAAAGGAGCGTGCAGAGTTGCTGATAAAAGGGGATTTCCAAATACAGGCAAAAACATTTGGGATTGCTTTGAGGTTGAACAGGCAAGGGCAAAAAGCTTGTTAATAATATCAGATTATAATTTCTTAAAAAACAGATTAGGTTTTCATGACCCACACCATTAAAGTTCTTTTTAAATAGACATCCTTATTAAAAAGGTCTCTCTTCACTTGTGGCTGGATCTGTTTGGCTGAGTTGGATGATACATTATCAACATGTTGTGAGAGAACAAACAATTTAGTTTAAGGTCTCAAAATACGAGATTTGCTTGCATCCGGGACAAGGAAGTTATTTTGCTATTTTAGCAGAAGAAGGTATCCATCAGAATAAGCTATACTGTCACCAGTAGGGCCGGTTCATCACTCTTCTTTTATAAACCATAGAATTTTGCCTTATGCAATTTGTTTATTTAGAACTCCTGCTCCTTTGGATAGGGACCGTATCTCCTTAGGGCCAGGTATAATTGAATGTGCACTTATCATCATTTTTATTTCTGGTGTATAAAACAGAAATGCCTGACAGCTTTTGAAAATAACTGTCTGTGCAGCTATGCTATCATGGCACATTGGTTTCATATAATATTTTACCCAGTCCTTTTAATACAGAATGCAGCTTAATTATTTGTCATTCACTGGAATGTCATCCTGAGTACATTAACAGCACATTAAATTCCTCTCCAACTATGGTTTCACAGCACAAGGAGTGGCTTTCAGTGCAAACCTATGCCCCGATGTTCCCCAGCTGCCAGCTGGTGATTTGTGGAGTTCTCCTTTGGGTCTTTCCATGGGGATTGTGGCTGCCTAAGCCCTCTCCCAAAACTGGGTTGCCCTAACATAGGTAACAGTTACCTCAAAATTATGCTGGTTGGCCGTATAATTTAAATTTAGTCATATATCCTGAAGACACTCTTTATTCAGTTTTAAATGTTATATATACTAGTTGAAAGTGGCGATAAACTCAATTAACTAGGCTGATATAAACCTTATTTAAATCAAATTAAGTGCATTTCTACAGTGGTTAGCATCTATTTCATTAATTGTGATTAAAAGCTGCTTGGGAGTTAAATTGGTATGACTTTGAATATAGATAAAGCCCAGGGAAGACAGAACTGGCAGCTGAGCCTGAACCAGACTGGAAAGTTTGGAGTCCTTCTTTGTACCCAGAACACCAGAGCTTTGTTTGTTTTAATTGAAACTGGGATCCTGCAGAATGTAACGGATGTTGTTTAGAAAAGCTGCCCACTTGTTTCTGGTAATTGGATTTTTCTAGCCCAGATTAATATCCTACTGTGCCATTTCACTGGTTCCTCCAAATAATTAAAAAACGAGTGCTGAAGACTGTAACTATCTCATTAAGATAAACTTACAACAACATCTTAGGTTCATATAAGGAGTTCCTTTCTTTTTTTCTGGAAAAAAGCCACAGTTTGTTTAGCCTGGCAGTGGCAAGGAACTGATTTATGTGTATGGAAAAAAAGCTTTTTAAGCCATTACTGCTGGATCATTGTGTCTCACGTAACACAAAAGTGGAGTGGTAAGCTTTGACAGGGGTCTGCAGAAACTAATTTTGAGATGGTTACTGCGACAAAATAATTAAAAACAGAATATATGTGAAAGTGTAAATATTTCCAGAGAACTTCTGGCATGTAGTCTCACATCAGAGACTGACAAACACACCTGCCGATACCTGATGATAGAAATAATAGCTGTTCTGTTTATTCATCAAAATGATATTATCTATTTGTGGTTTATGCTTAATATATTATGTAGCAATATATCTAGTGCTGCTCCTTAAGATGACGGATTGCTTACTATATGATCAACTAGTATTACAATGACAGATCTCATTCACAAGTGCTGTTTTTTGTTAGTTTCTGCATTTTTTTCTAAAGAATCGATACAGAAAACTTCTGATACAATTTAGCCCTAAGAAATATACAACCCGGGAAAGCTGGCCAGCCTATCTAGGAAGAAGCTGTTAGAAAACCTTAGTGGAAAAATATTTGGAGGCGCTGGAGGAGAATGGGAGGGGCAAAAAGGTCCGTGTGGATGTTTAAAAAATATATGAAGATGACCAGAGCTGTATCAATGAACAGGGTCAGGGGGCCATCTGCAGTTTTATGTGCTTCTGCTTATTACATACACAAGTCACAGAGGCTCTCCTTAAACAGGGTACTAAGGTACAAATCTAACTTTAAACCTGAGAGCAAACTGATGGCACTTGCACGTGTTGAAATCTTTGTAGGCTCGCAGGGGCTCCCCTTGCTTTGTGAGAGCTGATTTTAGACTGAAACCTGTGCAGTGCATAGCTTACTCAGAACTTCTTCCCAGGGCAAAGTTCACATCAAAAGCTGTAAAATCCAGTAATGTCACATTTAGAGAGGTAAAATTTTAGTATCCGCTTATAGAAATGTATTATTTTAAAGCAATATTAAAAAAATCCTTATTTCTGGCTCCAATCACCAGCAGTACCATGTGTACTAAACATAACAAATGCCACTTAAAAATATAAGGAGAGCAGTTGTGATGTTTGTCACAGAGTAAGTACTGGCTGAAGGAAGTATCCCCAGACAGAGAAGTGGAGGGCTGTATTTTATTCTCAATTAGGGATGTGAATTGCAGTTTTGTAGTAAGGTAGGGATGAGATGTTTCTTTCCATATGACTGACTTTCTGTATTTTCTTTGGGCCACATTATTCCATGGGATATTTTAAATAACTATTATGGAGATTTCATGTGGTGGGTGAACTAGGTAGTTCCCAAAAGTGTACTTGGAAACACTTTCCTCCAGGAGTCAGCGGTGTTTGGAAGGTGGAAGGTAATGAAGGTGGGAGGTGCCAGCTGGTACAGTGATTGTATCTAAGTTACCAGCACATTTTGCCTGTTTTTCTGAGGTATTTGCAAGGTGAGAAGCCTTGTATCATAATATTTTCTAAATGAGAGCTGCAAGCTATATACAAATGATACAAATTTTGTCTTAATTCTGGGGATGTTTACTTGAGACTTCTGGGAGGAAAATGTTGTATGAGAACATCTGTCTGGGGCCAGCTCAGAAGAGTGTCAGTCCAGTGTGCTGTCTGCAGGGGTGGCAAGCAGTAGATGACTGAGGAGGAGGATAGGACATGAGGCATTTTCTAGGCTGCTCCTTTCCTGGTAAGCACTTTTAGCTGCTGGCCATCACTGTAGTAGAGACTTCCAGAGGCATAAGCTGTGTCCAGACCATTCTGTTCAGCATATTCTTTTGGATGCATCCTCCACAAATGGGTTTAATCTTTCTGAAGCCATTTTTACTTTGGCAGTCACAACATCCTGTAGGAATTAAATTTGGCTTTAACATGTAAGGTGTCCTGAGACAGTGCTTATTTGTCTATACCTGTTTCCTGATATTGATGTAATTCCCACTTGCATTGTGCTCATCTGCAGAGATCCTGGGGCATCACTGTCCAGGATTTCTCCATTTTCCTCCCAGCAGTGTTCAAGTTAAAGCTCTCACTACTCTACATACCATGTTCGTTTTCTGCACACCAGACTGCCGCATGCTGACAAATACCTGCCAGCAGCTATGGGTTTTGTCTTGGGAAATTCCAGGTAAACATGATCCCTCAGCCTCTTGCAGGTAACAGCTGCTACTTTTGCTCAAAGGGAATTCCCACTGACTTTGATCTGTAGGAGAGGACATCACCCCCGGTTAGCTTCGCTATGGTGAGGTAACAGACATTAGTTAAAATGTTTGTCAAGGACATGTGATAGCAGTTACTTCACAAGCAGCAGGTCAGGCTGTTCCACTGCTTACCTTAGTTAGTCACACATGCTTTGCTCTTAACGGAGTTCTTCTCTATCCACCCCAGTGAAAGCACGACCCGATTCTGAGCCAAAGAGCAGCAAGTAAGAACAGGACAAATACTAGTTATTTCTCTGGTATGACCTGTGGAAATCTGCAGGCATGTTAGATTTTGGCCTTTTTACCATCTAAATTTCTTGTCTTCAGTGCATGGAAAAGCACTGAAGCTTTTAGGAGGTCTGCTTTTCATTCCATAAAAAAGAGGTATTATTAATTAAAACAAAACAATTACTAGCTGTGCTTACTTTGGGCATGATGCACTGGCCAGCCTCCCGGGCTTATTTTATCCTAGGCACTGTAGCAACTTGTAGTAAGATTGCTCACCGAAGGGAGCTTAACAAACACATCCTGAAAATTGGATGAAATAAGAAAGAGAAGCTGGATGGGCCGGAAAAGGAAAAGGAAGAGGAAGAGGGAAAAGAAAGTAGCAAATATGGCATGAGGCACATAATTCCTAGTCAGTCTTGTGACACAGCCTATTACAATCTCAGTGGTCAAAGCTGCATTGACCATTTACACTAACTCTTCCAGACTTTTCGCATCGAAGTTTTGGTATTTTGTGTCATTCTGGCCTGAGTAAGGCACAAAGATCCTTTAAAATCATTGCATTCCCCACATTTGGTGTGTGTGTCAAAACAGGCAGTCACTTAGGCAATGCAGCATCCTGCCTTCTAAGCATCAAGGAAAGACCTTGGGGTTTGTGTAAGGGCATTTTCTCTGTGCAAATATCTGATAATACTACCTAACGTGGAGAAAGACCTCCTCTAAAACTAGGCCTATGGAGAGAGCTCCAAAATGTTCCAGGCACTTTCAGGAGAAGACAGGCAGCCAGGGCAGAAATGGGGGGTTTTTTTTGAGTGTATACCCTAATTCACAATTAGTTGTCAGAGGTGCTTCCCTGTAGCAATACTTCTCCTGCACAGCCATGCTCTCAGGTGAGAAGAGTTGCTGAGGGCAAGAGAACATTTTTGAACCACTCCAATGCTGCACTGTTTATTCTCTTTGTATGGACAGACGTCGCCACCATGCTGTTGTCCTTAGCCTAGGAGAGCTTCAGAGGAGGCTTTGCCTCATGTTCAATGGCCAAGGCCACTATCCAGGGCCAGATGTATCTGGTTGTGAGCCCTGGCTCCACCCCAAGCTTGCTGTGTGACTATCAGCCAGTCACTCTGGTTTTCTGATTCTTAATCCCTCTCTGCTAAGATGGAGACAGCAGTATTTCCGTACCTCACAGTGGGAGCACCCTTTATCTTTCTGGGCATGTTCTCTTTATCATCTTGTAAATTCTGTCAGGACAAAACCTGGGGATTTTTATACATTTTTCTACTCTGGTTAACTGGAGCAAGTAGCCACAGATCCAGCCGTGCTGCTGGTGATCTGGCAGCCCTGGAGCTGCAGATGGCTCAACAGCAGCACACGCAGAGACCCACAGCATGCATGTTGGGCAGTCATCCTGCCCACTGTACATCTGATGAGTGCCAAGTGTATACTGTGCAAGATGCACTGGGCAAGCCCGGTACATCGTGGTACAAGTTTCTGAAATGCAGAAGCTCACTGCAGGTGTTGATCAGTTTTTCTGTGCTTAGGGTCAATGTGATTACTGGGGTGGAGACACCCTTTGGTGGGCTACTGCAGTTGCACAGGGGTGTTGTAGCCTGTGGGCTGGTTCTGCTAAAAACCCATCCTCAGCTGCCATCTGCTGAGCACTGCGGAAAAAAGCAGCAGAAATTCCTGCCTGTGTTCAAGGCTTCCTCCTGCAGAGGAACCTAAAGCCTAAAGCCATCACTGAGCACCAAAATTCAAGTCAGTGGCCAGGGGGAGATGCTAAACACAATGTCCCTGGGCTTGTGAATGAAAATCAGCCCCCGTTTTCAGGTGCCCGAATAGGAATCAGGCTGCTGACTTTAGACCCATGGCCTGAATTGCTGGTCTGGGGGTGCAGCCAAGAACTCCACAGAGTGAGAAAAATATGAATGGCTTACAGTAATCCTTTACATGAGGTCATAGAAATAAAGTGCTACTGTGTTGTCTAATTATAGGAAGAGGAGCTCATGAGGATAATTTTGAAATCATAAAGATGCTACTGCAGCATGAGCTGCAGGAAAAAAGTTCCTTTTTCTTAAATAAATCCGATACCTACATGATATAAATCAAATTCAGCTCACGCACAGTGTACCAGTACCTTAGAAGGCTGGATTTTGTTTGGCACCATGATGTTACGACAAACTTGTTGCTGATCCTCTTAGTCATGCTCTTTTTCAACTTACTGTTGTACAGTTTGCAAAACATGCCACAGATCCTCATACTTAAAATAAAGATAATACTTACCCACCTAGAGCAAAACCTCTTCTACGCAGGGCTGTTTTGCCATGTATGTTTACAATGCCTAGTAAAATAGGATCTCATCATAATTTATGATGTCTGGAGGGTAGTGTGAAGTGAAAAGATGACTGTTTTGACCCCATTTATGGGTACCAGGTATGTTTTATTTTTAAGACAGTGAGGGAGAAAAAAATGAGAACAGGAAAAAAACAAAACAAAAACTGTGCCTGTGTCTACATGTAACAAACCTCTAATGCCACCTGCTGAGGAAACACTGAAAATGAGAATGCAGTCTCCAGCAAACTACTAATTGCATTATTCTTGTTATTGATTTCTTTTAACATTTATATTATATAAAAATACTGAAAGGATTTCAAGAAACTTAGGTGAAAACTGTGAGTGTAATGAACTGGGTGTTTTTTTAAATACCCAAATGGTAGGAATTTCTTTTCAACCCTACTCCAGACACCAACTCCCTGTAATCAAGAAATGGTCCTATTATTCAACTTTAATTTTCTCTTTCTTCACTCCTAAATTAGCCACCCCAAAATTATCCTGAAATATATTTGCATCTTTTAATGTGGAAAGGATAGCTTATTAGCAGCACTGTGACTCCTTAAGGACATTGCTTTAGCCCTCAGCAATACAGAAAAAAAAGCTGTTTTCTTAAGCAAACCCCAATATAGAGCAAGTGCATACAATGCCAAATACAGCACTGGTCCTTCGTAATTAGAAAACAGAAATAGAAAAACAGTGAGGCCTATTTTTTAATATCCTTAAAATGTTTTATGCCAGCATGAACCTGCTGGTACCTGAACAGTTGTGCTGTGACACTAAAATGGAGACTCCAGGCCAATTACAATTCTTCCTGGCAGTGTATTATAAAATTATTGTGCAGTATTCAAAGGCATCTTCTTTGCTCATCATTCACTGGTGACAGAACTTAAGCTGCAGAAAAGGCTGTTAAGTCAACCTAAAAACTGCCAAGTCCTGTAAAATGTTGGGAATGCATATCCTAACACAGAGGGTATTAGAAGCCAAAGGGTTTTTTTTTCCTCTGCATTTTGCGTACATCTATTGCATGCTGCTCACCCTGCAAATACGCACAAACACTGCTCTTCTACAGAAAAGAGAGAAAAAACAAATGGAAAGTGGTTTGGGTGGACGGAACGTCGTCAAACAGGGGGCACAGTATTCAAAATAAAACAGAAAGAAATTGTTAACTAGGTAGATGTATCTCAAAGTAAGATATCTCCGAGGTGGGGGCTTGTTTTCCTTTTGAGATACAGCATGGAAATACAGTGTAAAACTATAATAATACAATATTAAGATGAACCTCTGGCTGCAGCAGTAGCAGTTTTTAAAACAGACATACAATGTTTCACAAAGTAACAGGACAAAGATAACAAATACATCAAAGTTGTTTAGACATCAAGTTATTAGGTACCTTTTACCATACTTTCAGATGAGAGGGATGAAAGCAAAGAAGTATTTTTACCCAGTTACATTTACTGAAAGAAAAATAAACAAGCCGTTTGTGTCATTCATGCATTTTCTTCCTGAAAGGAAAAAAGGACTTGGAACATTCAGGACCCTTCTCATTTAAATGTCTGAAACAAAACACAATGGAAGGCATAAACAGCTCGGAAAACAAAGGCTGTCAGTCCATCCACTGCAGACTTCCTGATAAATCCTAACCCCAGTGAGATTTAACAGGCCACATCATTAACAGCAAAGACCACCCAAGCAGTAGTGCACAAATGAAAATGGTTAAGCCTGACTTTATCAAACAGCCAGACCTACAACACATTCATGCTCTGATGAAAACAGCACAGTAACTTTGAGGATACTTGTTGGCCTAATTAATGAAAAGAATGGAAGAGTTTACTGGGATTCTTAAGACTCGCATAGCAAAAGAACTAATAAAATATATAGATGAGTAGTTGATGTATTTTGACACGTAATGATTTCACTTCCAATTGGACCTTTCTGTTAGACTGGTCACTGCCTCAGGAAAATGCTCTTCCCACATCTGCCTGAATGCAGTACCCTTGAGCACTCAGCAGCAACACAAGTAAATGAAAATGTGCTCATCGGATGCTCACCACGCTGTATTTCAACTGGAAAGCAAGATAAATTGAAATGCTTTCCACTTTGGTTTTCCATCTTCGTTTCTGGGATGCTCATTGAGCAGATGGGGAAACCAAGCCATGACTATTCTAAGTGACTTCCTAGAATCATTCAGAAGTACAAAAAAACATTCCTAAATACTTGATCTAAAGCATAGCTCTTAGATGACCACAGTCATATATACTCAGAGACATCTCTGTACCTTACTGACCCTGTATTTTATTGCATTTTCTCAATATTGATGGTGTAGCAAAATAAACATTTCCAGGGCAAAATGCAAAAAAGAACCTAACAAAAATGTGCATTAATACATTAAATAAAATGTATATTAAAACGTAGTTGAAGCTACATACATAGTTTCTTCTATGTTACCTAGTAATAATGTTATTTCCAAAATATAAAGAGGTTGGATTTTCTCAGTGTGACAAAGTTGTTTAGCTGACAGAAAAAATCAAATGTTTAGAGCCAGTGATGAACAGACTGAACAGACCCTGGGAAACTGCTGAAATGATGAGTAGTGTTTTGTTTTCCTCACAACATTCACTTCTTAAGTCAACTGATCATCAACATTTATTTTGAAACTTGGAGAAACGTATCTCAGATTTGGTATTTTAAACTTGCCTTGTAAACCTTGATATCTATAGGTGACTAGCAGAGGATTTTGTTTGGAGGCTTTCCCCACCCCCCAAATTTATTTATTTATTTATTTATTTATTTTTACAAATTGACAAATTTGCCTAGTCTGTGTGATATGAATGGAAGTTTCTTTGGAAGAAAGACCATTTAAAACACAGCCCAAACATACTTGCAGCACACAGCTGCCAAGGAGCTGGTACTAAATGTAGGTACTTAACATGATCTTGCTACAAAGGCTGGCTCTCTTCCATTACTTTATATTGCGATCCTCTGCAAACTTTGTCCCAAATGCTAGATACTGTTGCGATTCAGAAGGATATGGAAATGCAACCAACCAAATAGATGACAGAGATCAATTAGCTGAGGGAAGAAGTGAAAGCCAGAAGTCACTTGCAGATGCTTGCAGATGGTCTTACAGATGAGCAAATGAGCATACAAATCTTACTTGAACTTGTGAAATTCCACTGATGTAAATGGCAATATTTTTCTATGTTAAATCAGACCCTATGCAAAGTTATCATCTGGTCTTTGGTTAGTTGTTGGCTTGAGAAACATGGCTTGCACTTCTAAAGGACTGAAATTTCATGTTTCAGCACCATAATTTAATTTCATATTTTTTAAAATGCATCTTTTTTCTGGCATTTGAGGACTGTTGAGCAGAAGGCTCTCATGCAACCTTGTTTTTAGTAGATGGAATAAAAGGTCGAAACATGCCATATGGAGCAGGCAACGTGATTCTCTGTGTCTGGGTCCCTTGCAACATAGGCAGAAAGTTGCAGTTTTTGCTTTAGACGCAGCTGACATCGTCTCTGCATTGTTATGTCTCTTGTATGTGCACAGCGTGATCTAGAAAGCGAGTTATAATGGAGACAATCCCACTGCAAGGCTGATAGTAAAAGCTGTGCACAAAAGAACAGTATACCGCTACATACAGCAGAGATACATTGCGTTTCTATTTGTTGTACTCCTCAACGTGTTCAATGGATTTCCAGATGATGAGTTTTGTTAGTATACAATTAAGGTAGGATTTTAAATTTTGTTTAAAGGCCTCAAGATAACCTGTGAGAAAAAAGAAATCACTACATATGTGAACAGGAGAAATTGCTCTGATGGATCAGACTACTTCAGTTTAGTTCAAAACCCTATTACTGGTGTTGTCAAGCAACAGAAGCTTCAGAGGAAAAGACAAGTAGAACTGGTGCAGGTTAGCTGGGGCACAGGAAGATGTCCATTGTCTGTATTTCAGGAAAAATGAAAACCTTCAGTTGTTACCCCATCCAGACACCTTCTCTCTTTGCATTAACTTAGTATTCTAATGAAAGGTACTTATCTCCTGTATAAAACACTCTGGTCACCTTCTGAGAACTCCAGCTTTGTGCTAAACTTTTTCAACCGCGTAAGAAAATGTCCTCATTTCTGAGCCTCTCACTGTCCAGCTTAATGCCTTACACATACAAAGCTTCCTCAACAAGAACAGAGATGCTGTGGTGTGCGGACCTGTGACACTTCAGACAACTAGCTGGCACAGGCAAGTGCCCGCGTTAGAGGCCAAGTCCCCCTTTACTCAGTTTAACACCCTACCCTCGTCTAGAGTACCTTTAGGTACCTTTCCACCTCTCTCCATCTATCTCCACAGGTCCAGAAGATGGACAATTTGCTCTACTACCCAATGGAAAATGATCAGGGGACAGCTTGCTTTTCTGAAGCCAAGAGAGCCATGAGGTAAGCAGCCTCCCACTCTCCCCTCTCTTAAGTCACAGAGAGGCGAGCATAGCAATAGCTCAGATATGGCTTTGTGAATCCATAACCTGCTGAAATGGGTCCCCTGGACTTGAGATTACTGTATTTATTTATCTTACCTGCTTTGCAGTCTGTTCTTACACTGCTGCAGCAGCCAGTCCCATGACGTCAGGACACGTAGGGCGTATCTGAGCTGGCATTCAGCTTGGCAAGTCAGGTTCAACTAGCACTGAACTGCAGCTAGGAATTCAATATACACAGTCTGGCCAAGAAGCTTCATAAATACATAATTATGTTCCAGCCTCTGTTTGAAATGATGGAAACTACACCCAGTCACCACATCTAAATGTGCGATCACAGATTTTGAAGCCCAATTCTGTGCTATTTTAAAAAAGAAAGAGAACTCTTGCCCTTTGTTGTAATTCTGGTCACAAACATAGATATCCACAGCAATACAGAGCGTTAAAAGAAATGTTTTATAAACAAAATACTTTTATTAGACTAGTACACAGGTTATCTTAAATCAAGAATTAAAATACAGTTGGTATTAAACTATTGTTTCAGTTCATTTCACTAAAGTCAAAGTTACTGTAGATTAACCTCAGGAGGTAATATTTATCTGGGGAAAAAAAACGGTTTTTAAAAATACAGAGGGAAATTCTTTTTCCTCTTTTTATTTAGTGTGTTTTGGCAATATAATTTAAACTAGACAACTTAGCTAATAGAGCATAACACTAAGCAAAACCAGAACTTAACCGGAACTGAATATAGACTGTTTTATTGATCTATTCCTGCTTCTGATGTGACAATTATCCCATCACTACCTTTATGTTTCCATTTCATTAAATATAATTATTTTT
This sequence comes from Gavia stellata, assembly GCF_030936135.1. Classification (NCBI taxonomy): domain Eukaryota; kingdom Metazoa; phylum Chordata; class Aves; order Gaviiformes; family Gaviidae; genus Gavia; species Gavia stellata. The sequence continues at coordinate 21,918,304 of NC_082595.1, forward strand.
CATTAGGCTTTCTGCAAGAGCTCCATCCAAGAAAAACATCTTCAGTATTTACAGATACTCCAGATACCTAATCCAGCTTATTGGGTAACTGCTTCTTAGACGACACCTAGACAGAGAAATCCCTTCTGTTGTTTCTTCTTGTTTTATAGAAGCATCATAACACTATTGCCCTATCTGGACAGTGGTAGTCACATCCAGCCTGGGACAGAACTCAGCAATGGCAAAAATATACTTGGGTGTGGCCTCTACAGACCACACCATCACCTGAGTGTTCAGTTACAGTGGTTTTTCATAGATTCACAGATTTAAGAAAACGACTGGCTATGTGCAAAACAAAGAGCAGTCTCTTCTAAAACAGGAGACCCTTTATACAATAAGCAGGCTCAGCATCCCACTTCAGAATGATGCAGTGGCAAGAGAATATAAGCCTCAACTTTAAAAATGGTAACCTGGCGCGCATATATATCCTTCAAGCCCACAGACAGAATTGTGAATTATTACTATTTGTTATTTTAAATCTCAGCTGTATCAGAAACCTCATTCTGACCTAAGTTGTATTACCCTGACGCTGTGCAAACAACGCAGAGTTTATACTGCAGCTCCTTTGGTATGCTGTTGTGAGCAAAGTTGTTGCTTTTGTATCAGACAGCGTGGTTAAAACAGATTACTACAAATCCATTATCTTTTCAGGGAGCCATCTAACCTTCTGGATAAATTTCTATTTTTGCACAATATTCCTCATAGGCTCACTGATCTTTATTATTTTTCTCTCAATCCTTGGTTGTAAGGAATGTTACTAGCAACACTTTGCTCATCAGTTAAACCAGCGACTGTTTTCATGCTCTTCCGAATGCAAAATAAAATCTTAAATTAGGCCTCTTACTTCAGTAACAAAGGTGTGTCAAGTCAGTTGCACTGGCTCACGTTACATGTGGCAACTTACTATACCACTGTAATTGGATCATTTTTAGCATATGCCCATTTCCTCAAAGGTGCAGATGGGGCCTGCCTCTGTTCTCTTCATTGATCCTGGTGTCTCAAAGGTCTCGGCTAGATAACATGAAGAACCTGGACTGCTTTACTTTTTTTAAGGGACAATTGGATGAAAGGGGTTCAAACTTTAATGAGCATTTCCTTCTTTTTCCCCGCAATGTAGGAGCAACATATTTTGATGCAGCCTAAACTCTTTGCCAAATAATTTAACCCCAATCAGTAATAGCCTCCTCTAAACTGAATCTGTCATCCTATGCATCCAAGACTTAACCACATTAACTTAAATTCCTGTCAAGGTAAACAAAGGAACCTTTCTTATATATAGGATTCCTTCTACACACCCATTTCCTGGTAGGTTTCTGTACTTTTGGCTGATCTTTTATTGCTGCCCACATGCTAGAGACTCTTCTGCCAGCACCTCAATATCCCTGTTCTCAAAAGATTTGTCATGGATTTATTCTAAAATACAAAATTTGATTGCTCATATATGCTCAGATACTCAGCCCAATGTATATATAGCAAATAGATTTTGAAAAACGCAGTTTTTCCAACAAGTGTTTACATTTCCATTTAACATGTGAATACTTTCCCATTATATAGTAAGAATATGAAGTACAGAAAAATTAAATTATTAAGATAATGATCTGGGAAAGAGAAATCTTAAGTATTTTAGAGAGTCACCTCCTGCATCTAGTGGAAATAGCACATACACATTATAAAGTTGTACACTGTACTGTAATACATATGACATAATTTTCCAATTTCCTGAAAGAGAGTCATGAAAGCCATTTACAAACAACTAGCTCATATTTTCTCCAGAGTAAATCACATGAAATACATGTAGAAACTGGATTAAGGAGGGATTGTATAGCAGTGCCATTAAAACAGTCCAAAAAAGCACTGATCCTGCAGTGAATCTGAGTAGTCATACACCGGAGCAAGATCAAGAACAGTTTTTCCAAAACGTCTGATCAAAATTCACTAATAAAATCAGACAGAACAATAATATTAGCTTTTAAAGAGTTTGACAGAACAGCAAGAAGACCATTGAAAATATCCCTGTTTTATCAATTACATTCCAACAAAAATCATAATCTGGATTACAAGTATACTGCATATCCGCATAAGCACCAAGATAATATAAAGTACAAACTTAACCTTCAAGTCCCTCTGATAAATGGTCCCCTATACAAATGCAAATTTTTAATGCACATTTAAGTACTTTTGGCAAGAGGTACAGAAAAGTCACTGCAAAGTCTGAAAAACAATTCTAAACCTTGAAAACTTGAAAAAAGATCAAAGGTAGAGCATTTTCTAATAGTCTGATACATAATAAATTCTGTCACTAAAATTCTGGTTTTAGAAATAGCAAAATTCACTCCAGCTCCTGAGATAAACTGCAGATCACCTGTGAAGATTTACTAGATTGTATCACACTCTCTTTCTCACCTTCTTTTACACACTGCAAACAAGTTCTGAACTGAAGCTTCAGCTAAACTTACAAGTCAGCAAAGCATGTGAATGATCAAAACATTCAAATTTTCTTTTCCACTATAAAAACAAGAGACTGGCAATTTAGGTCAGAGACAGATAGACTTTAGCCACAGCCTGTCAAAATAATTTCCAGACAGAGGCAGTTGTTTTAAATGAACTGCACTTGCATCATTTAAATTAATCTAAATCTTTGTTTCTGTCCTGTTTTCGCTGACAACTGTGCTCTTATTCATCCACCTGCTGTTTAAGAAAGCATACCATGCATGACTTCAGAATCCTAGGGTCAAATTTTTAACAAGAGCATGAGTCACCTAATAGCTCAGCACGTCTCTGATTGTATGCTGGAACCATCAATGTGCTTCATTACTACTAGCCATATGGTCAGTTCCTAACTTAGCATTAATTTTGTGCTCCATCTTCTGTAACACTGCTGGAAGATCCAGAACAGAAGAAATAATATAATGAGGTACTGGGGAGGTATCTACTGGGGTAGTCATTGCTTTGTTTAACCAGACAGTTGCTTTCAAGCCAGCATTCAGGCCTCCTTGAATATCGGTATCTAGAGAGTCACCAACCATAACACACTCTGCGGGCTGCACCCCCAGGAGATCGCAACAGTAATGGAATATGGATGGCGCCGGTTTCTCTTCTTTCTGCTCACCTCCCACAACGATGGCATCGAAGTAGGGCTGACAGGCGCACGCTTCGATCTTCTCCCTCTGCGTCTGTTTGTCGCCGTTAGTCAAGAGCAGCAAGCGGAGCCCCTTCCGCAGCTCGGTGAGCATGCCCCGCGTGTCCTCGGCCAGGGTGAGGTGCTGGAGGCGGGTCGTTTTCCAGAGGAAATAGCACTCGGCGGCCAGGTTTCGGTTCACCTCCCCGCCGATCGTCTCCTGGATCGCCTCCTCCCAGTGCGAAATCCGCAGGTCGGTGATGCACATCTTGGCGGGATCGTGACACTCCTTGAGAAGCTTGGCCTGGACCTTATCGCAAATGACACGGGCTTCTCCCTCACCGTAGTGGTGCTTTGACTGCAGGGCATTCATCACCTTTAACAGACAAGAGGCCCTCATCGGTGCGCTGCACGCACGGAGCGTGGCGCCGCGCACCCCCCCGCACTCCCAGCGCCGCGCCGCGTCCGTTAACGGCCCCCGAGGGGCCTCCGGCTGCGCGTCAGCGCCGGGCAGGCAGCGCGCCGGCCGGCCGGCAGGGGGACGGCAGACGCGCGGCGCCGCGGCCGCCGGGCCGGGGGGGGCCCGTGGGCGCAGGCCCCGTGTCGGAGGGCCGCGGGGGACAAGGACAGTACCTCCTCGATGGCGCGCCGCCCGGCCGCCGCCGTGTCGACCAGCGTGTTGTCCAAGTCGAAGAACACCGCCTTGACGCCGTGCACCCCCATGGCGCCGCCTCTCGCGAGAGCCGGCCCGCTCTAACGGCCGAGCCGCCAGGGCGGAAGGGAGCGCCCCAACCGCCGCCAAAGCCGCCCGTGCCGGGGCACAGCGGGGCGGGGCCGGCCGCCCCGCTCCTGCCCCGCCCCTCGCCGGTGCTGAAGGGGGAGCCCCGCCCCGCCCCGCCCCGCCCCTCTGCCGTAAAACGCGCTCCCCGGTGCACGCCGGGCTGCGGGTGGAGCCAGGGGTGCTCCGCTGGGCCGTGGAGTGGGGCTGCGAGGGCACTCCCGCCCAGGTCCCCGGGGGGCTGGGAAGAGGGGCCGCCAGGGGACCTCCCGGGGACCTCCCCTACCACCGCCAGCCGCGGGGTCCTGCGCGTCTCTTGTCGGGCCGGCCGTGGGGCGGGGTGCGGTACGCGAGGGGAAGGGGAGCCGCGGCGGCTGCTGAGCCGGGCAGGAGGAGGCACTGTCTGAGCAGGGAGGGGAGAGCGGGGCGTGTGGAGAGCGGCGACACGGGGACCCGAAAGTGGCGTGGGCGGGGCCGCTCTTCTGGTTTTGGGGGGTTTTCTTCGTTTTTGGGTTTTTTTCTCTTCTTCTCTTAAGGAGGGCTTTCTGGGTGAGGCAACGAGAGCTGGCGTCTGATTTGATAGTACCTGTTGAAATGGTGCCAGGGCACAGCTTCACCGTGAAGGGATTTCCCCCCCGCAGCGTTTCCACCCGGGAACGGTTGCGCGGCGGCCGCCGCAGCTTTCCTGCCCGCTCCCGGCGGCAGCGGCAGCTCCGCTCCCTGTGCCGCCCGTGGGGCTCGCTGCCGTCCTGCCCGCGGCTGCTGTCACTGGTGAAGCCTGCTACCGCCCTTACGAAGTGTTACCAGTAAGCCCTCTTCACGGGGTCGCTGCGTGGCGCCCCAAGGTGCCGAAGTGCGTAGGTTCGTAGTCCGGAGCATGCCTTGAACAGGCGTTGGTGGGAAGGGACCTGCACGGAGGAGGAGGACATCCACGCAAGAGATGCGGTTCAGTTCGGCGGGCAGGCACAGCGCCCTTCCCGGCTCCGATGGTGCCCTCTGGAGTGTGTCTTCCTGCGGAGTCACCTGTGGGCAAAGCAAGCCGCAACCAGCACCAGGATGATTTGTTCGTGATAAAGTCAAAGCCAATGACTCCACTATAAATGCTTTGGTATTTGGGGAACTGCTATGATATTAGAATATTTGAAATTCCAAAGGTCGATATTTTCTAGAGCAAATGAATCTGAAAGGCATTTGGATGAAGGCCTGAAAGGCATGATAGAACAAGTTTTATAGGTGTGTGTAACAACTGCTGTTTCAGAATACATCACTTCCCCAGGGTGAAGTTTAACAGCAGGCTTGATTGCTCAAGTAATATTCCTATTGTTCTTTGACAACATCTTTTGATAAACACAGCATCTTTTTTACCAGCCAGCAAGCAGGTTTTGTTGATTTGATTTCTGTTAATAATGTCTCATCAACAATAGGAGTAATAATTAAATGCAATTCACAAAGCTGGAGAAAACTGGAAGTTCACTTCAGGCCACTTGACGTTCTGAAAACTGCACCTTTGATAGCAGTCTCTTTGTCTGATAAAAGATGCTGGGTCACACATATGGCCAAAAAAAAATCGTGCCAAAGAGCTGGGTGTATGGCAATTAGAACTACAGAAGGCAGTATTTAAGGAGAGGGAGGGATTCTGAGAAGCTGCAGACATGGCTAAGGATCCTGTAGTTGAGGAAATAGGGCAATTTAATTAAAACTCCTCCTAGTTGACTTGTAATAAAATTACTAATTTCATTTGATAAAATGGAGGTGTTAGGCATGTGGATTTCAGGTGCCTCTACTGAGTTACTGTTTTTCAGAATTTACATAGCAGAGTGATTAAAAATAGCTGGATTTCTAGGATTCTCTCCACTTAAGATGGTATCTGGTTCAGACAGCCCTGTCTTCCAGTCAGTGAGCCATGGATCCTGTGAAATGTGTACCTTTCAGAAAAGGTACGTTTACATAAAAGTTATCGTTGTGCTTTCTTTGACAGTTGGTCAAAGAGGTCATAACTGGAAAATATGTGTCTTAAAAGATTTTATAATATATATCTTTACTAGGAGCTTTCAGATACAGAAGTGAAGCAGTTAAACCATGGATTATAATTCTGTTTTAAACTTACTATTTTATTTTCATTTTTCTCATCAATTGACTGTGCATGGAAAACTTACATTCACTTCAGAGTAGGACTGCAATTGTAAAATGTGCTTTTGTGTATACTTGTAAAAGTCACTGGAAGGTTGTTTAGCTTCAGGCAGCTGTTTGCTATGCTATATTTGTATGAATCCTGTAGTTAGCAAATAAGGCCACTCGTGACAGCTTTTTCTACTGGCATTTCAGCATGTGTCATCTGTGTGCAATCTTATGCTTTCAGGTGTGCCCATTGCTTTCTCATTGTTCTTTCTGCAGGCTCACTGGAGGCTAGAAATGCCTCACAGAAGCTCAGAGCCAGGAAAAGAATGGTGATCAGAAACCTAAGGAGGAGTCAAGTTGAAACATAAGGTGTATTGCACATTTTAGAAGTGCTGAATGTAAGAATGCTGCTTTGGTATCTTTAAATAATGTCCATACATAGAATTATGGAATTGCTCTAGGTGGGGCTTTAACAGGGAAGACTATCGTGAACATTTTCAAAGAAAACCTGTTTTGTCTGTACACATAATCTGTTGATTATGTGACTCATATCATGGTTTGTCTTTTTTTTTTCTATGGGATGATTATACTTGGAAGTTTAGCATTTTGAGCTCTGATGTTTTTCTCTGCATCCCCACTGGCAGCTGTGTGGGTTCCTTGTTGGTTGTGTCAGCGCTATGGGAGACAGGTGTGCTTCCTGGGTGCTGGTGGGTGCCCAAGCCATTTCCTCATACAAAGGATGGGATCTAAAGCTTACTGCTGTTTTCCTTCTCTCCTTGTACTGGTTTCGGCTGGGATAGAGTTAATTTTCTTCATAGTAGCTAGTATGGGGCTGTGTTTTGGATTTGTGCTGGAAACAGTATTGATAAAGCAGAGATGTTTTAGTTACTGCTGAGCAGTGCTTACACAGAGTCAAGGAAGGCCTTTTCTGCTCCTCACACCACCCCACCAGCGAGTAGGCTGGGGGTGCACAAGGAGTTGGGAGGGGACACAGCCGGGACAGCTGACCCCAACTGACCAAAGGAATACTCCATACCATATGACATCATGCTCAGTATATAAAGCTGGGGGAAGAAGAAGGAAGGGAGGGACATTTGGAGTGATGGCATTTGTCTTCCCAAGTAACCGTTAGGTGTGATGGAGCCCTGCTTTCCTGGAGATGGCTGAACACCTGCCTGCCGATGGGAAGTAGTGAATGAATTCCTTGTTTCGCTTTGCTTGCCTGCGCGGCTTTTGCTTTACCTATTAAACTGTCTTTATCTCAACCCACGAGTTTTCTCACTTTTACCCTTCTGATTCTCTCCCCCATCCCACCTGGGGGGAGTGAGTGAGCAAGCAGCTGTGTGGTGCTTAGTTGCCAGCTGGGCTTAAACCATTACAGTCCTCTACAGCTGTCTGGTATCTACTGGAGAGAGATCTTGCAGGTGTGGGGGTGGGAATCAAAGCACAGTCCGATAGGTTATGTATCTGGGTGATCAAGGGTAGATGTTGAGTGCACCCAGTGAAACGCATCTGCTCTGTACTTTAGATGTAGCCTCTGGAAACTAATCTTAAAGATTTATTTTCTTTTCTACTTCTCCAGAATACATTATTATTTTGGTGGCTGATTTTTTTTTTCTTTATACCAGTAAGAGATTTACTATGATGAGCCTTAATGTTCAGCAATACCCATAACACATATAAAGTTTAAAGAAGGGTTAACAGTGAGAAATGAGCAATTGCTCTTGTGTTGGGGAAAGTTATTTGTTGGCTGAGACCATAACAGAACTGTGAGTGGATTGACTAGCAACATTGCACTTCTGATAAATGTAGGCAGTCCAGGCTGGAAGGAAAAACACTACACTTTTTTTTTTCTTAACTTTTCTAAATTCAGTATGTGCACTTTGGCATGATCTCTAAAAAGTGGAGGACCACCTTTGTAAAATCAGCTCTTATCAGTACAGGAGGAATGTGATGAAGCACTATGTAAAAAAAAAAAAGTATGTTGAATTATTTTTTTCTTAATTTACATTAGCAGTACAGCTTCATTTGGAATGACTTGTGCTTACTGGTCACCTCATAAAGAATTCCCACAGATGTAGAATGGGAAGGGTAGAAAAGGTGTTTAAGGGCTGAAGAAAAACTTAGAGAGAGATTGCAGTAAAAGGTGATGCAATAAAACAGTACGATGCAATAAAATAGTATCCAACCAAAAGGATAGCAACTGAATTGAAAATTCAAAATGTATAAAAGGAAATACTTTTTGCTACGTGCCCTAATGATGGCTTGGAATTAATTTCTTTGGGAAGCTGCTGAGGTTGAGACCGTTGCAGTATTGCAGAGTAGTGGGATACTGATATGAACGCCAAGAACATTTGGAGCTGTAGTTAACTCTGTCACACTTTGTACGGGATGAGTGTGGACCAGCTAGTCAGAGAGGGAAGAGGGCTACTAAAAAAATACTTGGATGTGTTTGGGAAAAGCTGGGTGCATCGCTACTCTCTGCTGTGCTATAGATGAGCGATAGTATGCGGTTACTGTAGCTGCCTTGTATCTTTTGTAACGGAAAAAGGTAACAGCTAGTCAGGGAAAAACACCGCTGGGCTCATCTGCTAGCGTGTCAGACACGCTCGAGAAGGGACTTGTTTGCCTGGCGGCCCTGACTTCCAGTAAGCAGCGCCGGGCCAAGCGGAGGTGGCGGGGCCGGGACTGCCTGCGGTGGGCAGAGCACGGCTGCCGGCCGCCTCGGGACGGAGCCGCCCGCTCTCTGCGGGGGCTCTCGGCCCCGCACAGCCCGCGGCCGCAGAACCGGGGCTCGGCGGTGGCCGCCTCCCCGCACCCGGGGCTGCCTCCCCGCACCCGGGGCTGCCTCCCGCCCTTTCGGTTTCGCTTCCAGCGGGGGCGGGCGGTGCTGCGGAAAACGAAACTGGGGCTGCGCCTGCGAGCGCCCCGCGCCGCTTCCGTGCCGCCGCGCCGGCTGCGGGAGCTCCCGGGTGTCCCGGGCCGTCTGCCGCGGCCCGGAGGCAACGGAGGCGCGGGGAGGGCAGGGGATCCGGCCGGTGCCCCCGCGGCAGGCTGCCCGCACCCCGGCTCAAGCGGCGCTGCCCGCCCGCGGCCCTCAGCGGCTGCCTGCCGGCTGCGCCGCCGCCGGGAGTCTGGATTCGTCTCCGGTACGTGTCACTGAGCCTGACAGTCGTCGCGGTTTGACAGGATATGCTAAAATGCCTCTTGGCTCCTCTCAGAAGGAACCGATTCTGATCTGCCCGGACAAATGCTACTGATTTTTTTTTTTTTTTTTCCCATAGGATTTGGTGAGTGATTCAACCTTTTCCTGCCAAGAAATCTTCTCTAATCACTACATTGCCTGCTCTGCTTTCTAAATCTGTTATTCCAAGCATTGAGTCATCAAAACTAGTTGCAGATCAACCACTTGAATCAGAAATGAGACTTAGTTTTCCTTGAACTTTATGTTACCAGCACCAGTTTTCTATTTTGTATCACAGCAGTGGTCTGCCAGCATTAGGGGCTGTCTCTACACGATGGCTGGAGGCACAGGATAGCTTTGAATGTTGCTTTGCAGAACCTTCTTGAGATTGTGTCAAAATGGAACGTGAGTGTATGGAGAAGGTCAACAATTACTGTCAAAAGCAGAAGCTTACACTGGTTTATGCGGACGTCAGGAAGACCGGCCCATCTCATGATCCTGAGTAAGTTCACTATGCATGTCAATAAACATCAGGACTCTTCCTGCAATGAAAGAACTGGGTAAAGCTTGCAATCATAAAGGTTAATTTGCTGAAAGTGTGTATGTGGCAGGACAGCTGTTTGAAACGATAAATTGAGTGGTAGGGGAGTGGGGAGGATGTCATGTGACATTTTTCGAGGCGATGTCATGCGACTTTGAGGAGAAAACTTATTTCGGAGTTAATGGCCCTTTTTTTGGAAAGCAACAGCAATTCTCGTGTTACTGGTAACTATATTGTAAGTATGTTATGCGTTTGCCATGAAATCTCTCAGGAGGTGGGGCAGGTTGTATTTCAGTTTATGATCTGTGCTAACTTAGGTGCTTTGATTTTTATCAAGTTTTATAAAGTGTGGAAATTATTTGTGATTTATATTGTTAATTTCTAACCATAAAGATTGGATGTGTATTAATTGATTGGATACCAGCATGTTTTATGTGTAGTTAATTTTTGAAATTCTGTTACAAGAGAAGGGTCTTTTGCTTAAGCTGTTTTGCTTTTACTTTTAGAGACAGCTACAGGTGATGGAATATGTTTTATTTTTTAACACAAATACCGTGTTTTGCTGGGTTTTTTTTTTGGTTCCTTGTGGATTTTTTTTTTTTATTTTTGCTAGTTTGCATGAAGACAAGCCTTATGCTAATAATTAGTATGTTTCTTTTAATGTCTTCCATGTTGCCAGCCAGCAGTGTCTGTGCTGACTTATTGTTAGACCTGACCATAGTCCCAGAATAAATTAATATGTATTATCTGGGTCTCAAATGTTAATCAGTTGTCTTAATTTTTTCCCCATGCAGCTCATGTAATCCAAAAAAGTAACTCTTATCACAGTAATGGCCACAGCTGTGGTCACACAGCTACATCTTCATGCTTCAAAAGTGATGGCATGGGACTAACAGAATTTACACGTTTCAGATTTACTCATCCCATTTATTGCGCTTCTTCGTTCTTTCTGTGTGCTCTGCTACATTCACAAATATAATTCAACCCATTCTCTTGTATCTGTAAGTGATGTGAGGTGTGACAGTGGTATTTAGGAAAATCCTGGATAAGTTAGGCTGTTCCAAGGGGCACAATGTACAGTGTCTGGCTACAGCGATGAATGCTGTAAACATCCTTTGGTGCCTTTGTGATGCTCTTTCACAGTGCTCTGCCTGCTAATGGGATGCACGGGCCACTGCTGGTCCTGAGCTGGCTCCCTAACTCTTCTGTGCTGTGTCCCATGTCGTAAGTCCTCCTGCAGTTGTCTGAGGCATGATGCAGACATCACCTGTCATCTCCTCCCATCCTATCCTGGATTTGGTGCTCTAGCTAATTCCACTGCAATGTCTGGCAGGGTCAGTGCTGAACGCAATGTAAGAAGGTTGAGAGGGCCAAGGCTGGCTCCGTCCTGAGCAGCTGCGAGCTTTCTTGGGCTGGGAACGCAGTATGTGGACAACCAGGCCAGTCCTGCCTAAACCTGTCAAGCCTGGGCTGTGCTTATTAACTTGGGGTCCGTGGTGGATAAGCGTGACTGTACATTTGGGACAAACTCATGTAACACTCATTCAGATAATCCTCAACTCAGATAATTAACTCATGGGTCATTGAGACTCAGCCTGCAGATTTCCTCAGGATGCTTAAATAAAATGGTGAATTTTGGATGCGAAGTCATAGCTGAATGTGTGTAGTATTTACTGCTTAGATATGGGTTGGCTAACAAACCCTTTCCCGAAGAACGATCTTTCTTTCATGCTTTTTTTTTGTATGCTGTTTCCTATGTGTAGAGTATGCGGCACATTGTGGTGTGCCTGGTCCTGTTTACCTCCTTAAGATCTCTCGTTAAGACCTGCTTAGGCAATGACTGCAAGCACTATTCTGCATCTGCGTTGTTTTCCATCCAAACGTTTCATGAAAGTGAAGTGGAGAGTGAAGTTGGAATAATGAAAAAAGTGAATTCCTGAAGTCATTCCACTATTAGAGACAAATTGTCCCACAGAGAAACTCATGGTGCTATACCTAGACTGTTTCTTTGTGTGAATCTATCTTGTTGACTGTGAACTTGTGTATCTATATGCTCTGCTGCAATCTGAAGTACAGGCATACCCTGAGGTTATAATAATGGTCACTTTAACTTGATGCAAGTCTGTGCTGCTGCCAAAAGCAGAGATCTAGTTCTTGTTTTCTCCTCTGTTGCCTTTTGTGCAAAGGCCGTAGCAAACATTAGGGATTTTGCAGCTGCAGGACAAGTTGGATCTGGGTAAGAACTGATTCGGCTGAAAACCAGCTGTCACTGTGGTGGGTTGACCCCAGGGGGCTGCGAAACCCCCAACCAGCCACTCAACTCACGTCCCTGCAGTGGGATGGGGGAGAGAATCGGAAGGGTGAAAGTGAGAAAAACTTGCGGATCGAGATAAAGACAGTTTAGTAAGTGAAGCAAAGCTGTATGTGCAACCAAACCAAAATAAGGAATTCACTCACTACTTCCCATTGGTAGGCATATGTTTAGCCATTTCCAGGAAAGCAGGGCTTCATCATGCCTAACAGTTACTTGGGAAGACAGCATTATAACCCCAAATGTCCCCTCTTCCTCCTTCTTCCCCCAGCTTTTCTTGCTGAGTGCCATGCCCTATGGCATGGACTATCCCTCTGGCCAGCTGCCCTGGTTGTGTCCCTTCTCACACACCCCCAGCCTATTTGCTGGGAGGCCAGAGTGGGGAAAAAGAAAAGGCTTTGATGCTGTGCAAACACTGCTGAGCAATAGGTAAAACATTGTTGTGTTATCAACACTGTTTTAGACCCGAATCCACAACGTAGCACTGTAGCAGCTGCTATGAAGAAAGGTAACTCCATCCCAGCCAGACCCATTACAGTCAGTCCTGAGCTGCATCAATTCCCTGTTCTGACTCACGGAGCTGCTGTATGGGAAGCAGCGTGTGCACAGTTGTGCAACGGAGGTGAAAGGGATCAGTTGTTGAACGTGGAAGGGCAGGACTGGCTCTTTGGTTTTTTGGGACTGCCTTTAAATTCATGTCTCATGAAGCACCAGATACTTTTTTTTTTTTTTTTTTTTGCACTTATGAAATAGTGTATGTAGCAGTAGCTCAAAGGTGAGTGTAATGTCATGTCTGAATCCATGAAATCAAGATTAGCTAAATCTTTCCTGTCCATATAGTTTTGCAGTGCTGAGATGCTTCCTGGTGTTAGGGCTTCACAACCTTGCCTGTAACAATGCTGACCTTACGCATACTTTTGCTTTTAAAAAGCAGTTAAGGATTTAAAAATATTGTTAGAACTGATAAAGTACATGCATTTGTGACTAGGGAGGAAATGTTTAAAAATATTTCTACTAAAGAACAATGATAATCAGGAGTTAGATATAATAAAAACACATGAATACTTAAATACCTCCACAGTTAAGATATAGTGCTTTGTAGATGATAAAAAGAAAGTTGAAATCTGAGAAGGTTATTAAGTTTATATGAGACAAAATGTAACAATGTTTTAGAAAATTTCCTTCATTGCAGGTTCACAGTTGTGGTTAAAATAAATGATGTAGAATATGGTACAGGCACTGGTAAAAATAAGAAGGAAGCGAAAGCAGTAGCAGCAAAAAAAACCTGGGAAATGATTCAGAAACAGGTGAGTAAACTATAGGATTTAATATTTTTTTTTTTTGGTAATACAGTTGAAGATGAATCTCTAAAAGTAGCCAATAAAATATTGTTTTCTTTAATTTGGAAGAGTTTCTAATTATTTATCTAAGTTGTCTTTGTTCTGTCTTATTCAGTGCTTTTCCACTTTTCACCACTGAACTATTTTCCTTATTGTTCTACTACAGGCTTGGTATGTAGTATCGAGAGTGTTTCTTCCTCTGCTGTTACAGGAGGATGAGGAAATATATTTGCCTTTGTTAAGCTGCCTCGGTATATCCAGAGTAGACAGTGTTCCTTTTTCATCTTGACAACTGTTCAGTAATTTGATGTCTTCAAAACATTTGCAGGCCATTGTTCAGTGTGTCTCTTGCTACTCTGCTCATAAAACTGCTTACTTTCACTTGATCTGATTCATCTTTGTTTCCTTGTCATTATGTTCTTTATGGTACAGCTGATTCTATACTCTTCAGCCTTCCTTGATTTAGTTTAGGCTTGAATTTTGTTCCTCTATTTTCTGCCATGTGTTTTGTGGTAGCCATTCTTTATTTTTCTTTTTTACTCTGAATGCTTCTTTATCACCTTCCGAGTGAAATATTTCCTTACCTGTTTCCATGTGCTTTTTACTGGGTCACCATCATTACTTTAACACAATTGCTGGATGTTTGCTAATATATTTATACAGGTGTTCAAAAAACGTGTAGATGTGGCATTGCAGGACATGGTTTAGTGGGTGTGGTGGTGTTGGGTTGATGGTTGGCCTTGATCTTACAGGTCTTTTCCAACCTTATTGATTCTGTGATTTTATTAATGCTGCTAATCATGAGACAGCTGGAAAGTCCTGCTTTCCCCTCTTGTACATGCACAGGATTATTTGCAGCCCTTCCTAGTGGCAGCATCAGCAGCATCCTGCTGCCATCCCTTTTCTTGGCTCTGGTCAGGCTGTGAGAAAATTCAGAAGGCAGCATTTGCTTTTTTTTTTAATGAGACATTTCACAGCTCATTTCCTGTCTTAAAAGAGGTGGGAGGAGACATGGTGATAAGTTGTTAAAGACATTGGTGCAGTACTTGGAAAACTCGATTTACATTTATTTGGAAATTCAAAATGTTATCATTCTGGGTTGGGATGGCTGTCCTTTGCCACAAGGGACTCCGTTAATGCAAATTTGAGATTTCTTAAAAATATTTCGAAATGCTGGCAAACCTTGCAGCTATGTTAGATCTCATGCACTGTTTATTTAATCTATTTATTAAACTGAAGTTTTTAAGTTACCTGTTTTGTTTTATAGCCAGAGAGTCCTTCAAATATGCAAGCTGCAGAATTAATGACAAGTCCAGTGACCTTATTACCTGCACAAGCCAACGACTATGTCAGCCTACTAAATACGTATTCACAAAGGACGTTGCAAATAGTCGATTATCCTAACAAAAAACGTGCTGGAGATGCCCATGCTCCCATGTAAGTTGTACTTTGTCTTTGTACTTGCTTTTAATACTTCTTTGTGTTTACTAACACTACCATTAGTTACCCTGAGTAGTGTTAGATGACGACAAACACAGTAAAAATTTGGAGGTAGTCTAGAGAAAATCCAGTGGAGGGCCATTAAGGTGGTTAAGGAGTTGGAGGATACTGCATAGGAGGAGAGGCTACGAGGACTGAGTTTGTTTAGCTGGGAGAAGAGGTGGCATGATAGTAAAATGGCAGTCTGTGTTGACAAATTGTCAGTTATCTTTGTAGCTCTGGCACCTATGTGGACCTCTCGGCATATATTTTGGAAACCCCTGGGAACCAAGTGCCAAGGAGAGAGAGCCAGCTTGTGTCCCCTTCTGTATGTATTGCAGTCAGTGAGTTGTAGAAGCGTTCCAGTTAATGACAGCTGAGGGATGATAAAGAGCATCTACATATTTTAACTCTCTTGACGATATCTGCTGGAAAACTCCCCTTCTGTTCCCCTACAAAATCAGCCATTTTAAATTCTAAACTGCAGATGATTTGTGATTGTGGGTGCATATGATATGATGCTTTGAGGAGTTCAACCTTAAAAAGTGCTAAATATTCATCTCTGAAAATCGGTTATCTTGAAGGCATGTCAAATTAGTTATCTACCATTATTAATTAGATTAAATGTATATTGGAAATACTGTCCCGAAGATGTATATTTCAGATTTCCATTCTATAATGTCAATTTACTGTAGTGTTTAAAATCATTTAAATTAAGACTTGTCATATGGCATGTAAGATTTTATTCCCTGTTGTATTTTACAGGTTTTCTTGTAGCTGTACAATTGGTGGTTTTGTGTATGGAATTGGCACTGGAACTTCTCTAGCTGCTGCAAAACAAGCTGCTGCAAAACAAGCATTTGAGAAGCTAAATCAGCAAGATGCTCTAATAGTATGTGCTATATTTGTCCTTAAGACAGAAGTTTAATTCTTGTATCTTTAATCTTTGAACGGATTTCCTCATCGTATGTAAAAGCATATTCCATGGATTCCACTTAAGAGGGAAACAATCCATATTTTGGCGGGTTGGTTGGGCTACAGGATTCTGTTTGTAAAATTTATGTTGTGTTTCTATATTCAATTGCTGGATGGAAAAAAAAAAATCACAGTTGCTTTCTCTGTGTATTTGAGAATATGGTCTGATACGCTGCCGTTCAAGGATGCACATACACTAAAAATTTCTGAATCTTGACTACTCTAATATACTGGTTGTCTCCTGTGTGAAGTGTTGTCGAGCTGACTGCCTATGAACGTAAATCTCTTACTGCCTTCTGATGGATCAAAAATCTATTGTGAAACGTGAGAAAGGCAAAAGCAGGAGTGAGAATCAACAGGGCTTGCCTTCTGTAGTGTTCCAAGGCAAGGTCTAGTGAAGCCATTGCTAACACCATCCTCTGGAGAGCAGAGCTGTGTTCTTCATGTTGGCGATCGTATTTCCATATGTGCAAAAAATTACCAGAATTCTAATAGTGATCCAAACCCATTTCTGAAATGCACAGAACAGTACATATGAACTAACTTAAATGACATGTAGTTTAAAGGGAAGGAAGGCAGTAGGGGCAGGAAAGAAATATTTTTTTACTTTAAGTACTTTTTTCATTATTTGGCTGTTTACTGTGAATTTTAAATGCTCCTTTTATTGTTGTTTTTAATTTAACCATGTAATTAATGGCCTATTATAGCTCTACGATTCTTCCTTAATATTTTCGTGTGTTGTGAGCTTGTGGGTCTTTGCATTTTTGTCAAAGTCTGAAATTTACTACTCAAGCAGAACATCTGTAGCAATTATTCTAAATTTAGGCTAGGTTGTTTTTGTTTGGTTTTAATTTTTATTCATTCCAAGTGGTGTCTGTGTAAAAACAAAATGTAACTAGCAAAAAGTAGTAACAGCCCAGTACTCCAGAATTTAAAAAAAAAAAAAAAAAGGGTTGTGTTTGTTGGCTATCACTGAAACATAAACCCTTACTTTTTTTTACTTTTTGTCAGGTCATGATCTGTAACAATTGTAGGTGTTGCTTCTACTGTTACATTTATGCTCTTATGACATGGGGGCAAAAAAAGGGGAAGAACCTCTGCTAAGTATTTAGGATTCATTTTTTTTAGTCGATTTAGTAATCCAGGTTTTGCAGGGTTTTCACACTGAATACATCAAATGTCTTTTTGTACAGACTCAGATTTTCAGTTCTGCTGATTACGTATACCAAAGCCTACATATTTCTCGTTTTCCACACAGACAATTGTATATGCAGTAAACAATGAAAACCTTTGCTTTTAATAAGTATTACTCTTATCCTGATTTTTTTAATAGATCCCAGACTCTACTTCTGCAAATACGTTTATATAGTCTCAATATGAGTGGGAAAACACCCACTGTGACAGGGCCCTGTGTTTCACTCCTCTGGGTGGAAGTTAGGCAGATGCCTTTCTTCTGCAGTGCTATGAATGTTCAGTGCAGTTAACAATTTCCACTTAGGACCTTGTAATCTTCCCTCCCCCCTCTTTGAATGGCATCTTTTGCACGAGGGATTTTTTTTGTGATTTTGTTAACCATTTTTGTTTGTTCTCTTTTCAGACAGGAAGTGAAAAACCTAATGGCAGTTCTACATTTAGCAAAGATAGTGATTCCAATCAAGTGACAACCAAGTCTGAGTTGGAGTAAGTTGGGTTCACTGATAATGTGATAACAAGATGTATTTACTAGAGGGTCATGCGATCTAGTTCTAAATAAAATCTGTCATAGTTTCTTTAGTCCAGTATAAAGCATTTAATTTGAGTTTATATTTCTTAGACTTCAGAGCAAAATTT
The DNA here is from genome assembly GCF_030936135.1 of Gavia stellata. Classification (NCBI taxonomy): domain Eukaryota; kingdom Metazoa; phylum Chordata; class Aves; order Gaviiformes; family Gaviidae; genus Gavia; species Gavia stellata. Next base: position 21,936,017 of record NC_082595.1, read on the forward strand.
GTTGCACTTGTGCAATTTTATTTGAGTCCTTACAGGTTAGGTTATAATAATTTTAGAGCTTTCTGATATATTTTGCCATGAGTAGTTCTTTCAGAAGCATTTTTACTGTGATGTAAATGGAGTAACCTACCTCATTCAGTAGCATTATTTCAGGCGATTTTTAACAGTCATTTTACTATTGTGATGCTCTTGTGAACTCAGTAAAATTCAGTTTTGGTACTTTCCTGTGCTCCACATTCTTTCTTCTCTGTGTTTGGGTTTTTTTTTTTCATTTTTCATTCTCCATAAATCTTCATTTCCACCAAAGGGAAAATTTGCTTAGCGAAAGAAAATGAACATGCATAAAGTTTCATTTGTGATTTGGGAACCCTAGGTCAAGCCTTTTGTGTCCAGCAGTTAATTTGACTGTAGTGCCACTACCACTTCTTTTATGTTCTTTGTGCGATTATAAAACAAGCTGATATGTACAATGCTAGAGGTGGCTGCACGGCCTTGAAATAAACATCTGTATTTAACCTATTTAATTAAAGGATATAATAGAATATATGTCATATAGATATCTAAATATCATGGTATCATATCATAGAAATAGAGGAGTATATTATAAAATGTTATTATTAGCTTTCCAGCATAGTTTTGTAGTTCAAATCAGTCATGATTGCTAGTGCTTTTTCAGGTTTTGCTTTTAAAAACTGTGGGGTTTTTTATGCTTCTCTTTTTCTTGTGGCAATAATTTTATTTATGATTGTGTTACTTTCACCTAAAACTAGTCCATTATTTTTCAGTAACAGCAGTATTTGCTTTGAAAACTCAGCTGCAAAGTTGGTAGAAAAAATGGATGACATGGCAATGTATGAAAAGCCTTCACCCTCTCAGGTATAGTATGAAAACGGTCTTCCTCATTAATTACATTGTAGACCCTGAAGAGAGTAAGCTTCTTGTCAGAGTGTAGCATCAGTTTATTCCTTTATCCACTGATCACTAGAACACACATGTGCATTTTTCCTAAGAATATTTAGTACTATCTTACTGTTAACCATTAGTCACTTCTGTATTGTGGACCCAACTTATGTACTGTTGAACAAACGGGCAGTCCTCCTAAGAAAAGGGATCAAACTAAGCTCATATTTTCCTGTGGGAAGAATGATGAAGTCATACATAGCATATGTGAAAAATTTTAAGCTAAGATATGGCTTCATTCTTGTTACGTTGTTTATGTAAGGTATGAACACATTTATAGACAATTCCTAGACACATTTTCAGACATACTTTAAACTAAGTATAGTGAAAATATTGAGGATATCTCAGTTAAGTTTTTTCTCTTTTTCATGTAGAGAGCTGCACAAAGTTCTGCCCTGAAATTCAAAAGGTACGTGTTTATTTCTAGGTTGCTATCTCCCATAAACTATATTGCAAACCACTTCAGTGTTTCTGTAACTAGCAAAGAAATGCCACTATTGGGAGGTACATTTCTTTTTTCTTGTCACATATTAGAAAAACAGCTCACAATAAGTTTCGCTTTTATCCTTGTTGAAGAAAATTGGCAGCTAATTTTGATAATGCAAGAAACGAGGAAGAGAAAAAAAAGATGTCAGATTCAGATGAAAGTTTGCCAGATTTGGACACAAATATCAGTGAGGAGAATGAAACTCCATACACTGTGAATAAAAGGTAAGTAGGATTTGATTTTTTTTTTTTCCTAATAAGATCTGTATGGCAATTGCAGTATGTAGTGGTCTAGATTTGTTTATTTACATCAGAATGTAGAAAAATACTGCTGTAAAAATAACTTTCAAAGAAAATTGGTATCTGAGACACTATTTTTTTTCTGGAAATTTCAAATATAGTATAGCAACTGACATGCGATGATATTTAATGCTTACAACCAAAAGTCATTTGTGTGAAGATGTGAGGGTAATTGCCTTACGTGCTTTCAAGAGTCAGTTTCCCTTGTTTTTTTGATCTTCAAGACTATTATTTAGACCTGTATAGGTGTTGAGTGATCCCTCTAGAATGGTATTTCAGCAGATGTATTAGATCTGTCAAGATCATCTTTGTATCTTGTAAATTTAATGTTAAGTGTATCTTTATTTAGTGGTAAGTTATATATCTCAATGTTAAGTTATATATCTTATCTTTTTTTTTTTAGATTTCTTGAGAGTTTTAAAAATATAGAGCCTATTGGTGAAGGTGGTTTTGGGAACGTTTTCAAAGCAACAGCAAAGCTTGATGAGAGAACCTATGCAGTCAAACGAGTTCAATTCACAAAGTACGTACTGTATATTTAATTCTGTTTTTTATTTTAGGACAACCATAATCAAGATTTTAGTACTTTGCTTTGTTTCTTTAGTAATCCTAGGAGTGTTTAAGCAATTTTAATTATTAATTGTCCATTCTTTCTGGTAAACTGTTTATTTCTAAGTGAAGCTGAAAATGGCATGCAACTCTTGTTAATTTTTGCATGCACTGGAATAATTTCAGATGGAGCTGTAAAAAAAGTAGATTTGCTAAGTTCTACTTTCCCTAAACTCACTAGTGCTCTGGTTATTAATATTGCAATATGTGTTTGAAGAAAACTTATTAATAAAACATTGAAAGCAGCACTGTTACTTTTGACAGGTTACATGGAAAATTTACATATCAGTAATGCATAACACTATAATTAGGGAAAATAGAGAAAAATGAAAGTAATACATTTTGTCATTTGTAATTGGAAAATGCTTCATATATGACCCATGTAGTCATTATTCTCACACTGTGTTACTTGTCCTTTATAAAACTCAACAGAGAATCATGGTCTTAATTTTTTTATAAAAGTAATTTTCTGTAACCAGTAGCTAGTAGAGTATTTTATCAGCAGCTGAAAAACTTAAATTTCTTTTAGGTAATCTATTTGAAAAGTTTCAAGTTGTTGGAGATACTTGTCCCTTACACTGTGTAACTGCCCTTCAAATTCTTGTGTTCTTCACAATTATGTCATTTTCATTTGTATTGCAATCCTGAGAACTACACTAAAAAACATTCTACTGATTCTTCAAATAAAGACTGCTGGTCTGCTGATGGATTTGAACTTACTTCACTAGGCAATGTTACAACAACAAGTACAGGCCAAATTTAGTAATAGTTCCTCATGAGTATTTACACTGACTTCTGTATATGAAAGCAAACTTCAGAGTTGAAAACAAGGGTGTTTGCTACATTGTGTTCGGCTACCTAATGTAATTACGCATCGCAACTATCTGCTTTTTCCGCTTTTTTTGAGTGGGGCTTTCATTTCTAATATGGTTAAAACATTTTTGCACTTCGAATAACTGAGCAGATGAAAGAAAACCCACAGAATTTGTAACTACAGTTTTGAACTTGTATGAAGGAAAGTATCATGTTCTTTTTCTAAATTAATGTAAAACTATCTGTATACCACTACTTGATATCCTGTCTTTTATTTAACTTGGCATTTCCTTATAAAAATTTAATACTATTAGGTTTTGGTTTTTTTTTTCCCCTCATCCAAATAGGAATGTAAAGCGTGAAGTAAAAGAACTTGCAAGACTTGACCATGAACACATAGTGCGGTATTATTGTAGCTGGAAAGGGTGCGATCATGTAACTTATCCAGACTCAAGGTAACTACAAGATAGTAGTTTGTACTCACAAACTTGTTTACTATAGTTAATTTTGTGTTGTAAAAAGAAAGGCTGATGATTGGTTATAAATCATTACACAATTATAAATGCATACACATACTTACACACTGTTAGGAAAAAAGTCACAGTACTTTTCAGCAGCAGGTCGTATATAATTAAGTATTCTTTTCCTTGTTGAGTAAGATAACATTATGTAATTTTATCTTTCTCCTCTCTCTTAATATACAGAACTTGCTGAATCTATAGAGGAGTGTAAGAATGCAGAACTCAAAATTTGGGGCTAGAATTAACAACAGAAACTAAAAATTGTCTGGCAGTTGGCTGCCAAATCCCTGATTGCAAGTTTCCTTTTTTTTAGTAAGTACTGGTCAGCCAGTAGCTCTCATAGATTTAATTATTTCTTTAAGTTAGCATTTTAACCATGATGCCTGAAACAGTTTTGGTTGTTGAGAACAGAAATACAAAATTAAATGTTCTTTCATTTAGAGGTAGTCTTTCAGCACTAAGACTTCTGGGAAGACAGTGGTCAGAGTTTTAGTTGTAAGTTAGGTTATTAACTTTTCAAAGCTTCTGTGGTAAGCTTTTTTTCACTAGCTGTAAATTCATACCCTTCAGATAGGTTGCCACACTAACCTAGAGCCATAAAATAGTAATGAATTCAAAATTATGCTTGGCATGATATCTGTCCAGTGCACTCAGTAAATGAGGAATAAAACAGGGAAAAAAGCCTCATGTCAAAACCCAACCATTAATATGTTGGAGTCTCAATATCACTTATGCATTTTATATTGAACAGTTATTGGGTAAAAGACAGAAAAAAAGTCCTCAAAGCTGAGGTCCCAGCCTGGAATTCCACTTAGTGCCCTGACCTCAAGGCCACAGAGAGTCCCAAGCCACTTAATGCTTGTTCTTTCAGTGCCTCAGGCAGCTTTATTCCAGGGCACTCACATCACACAGTGCAAGTAGGAAAAAGTGGTGCCTCCTCCTCTTCATATTATTCTTCCCCTCACAATCTCCAGCTTCAGCCTATCCTATGGGCTGATGGTGAGGGAACTCTTCTGGAAAGTAGGAGGCTGTCAGGTGGGTGAATATATTTCATGAGGATTTCCATCTCTTGGAAGTCTAACTGGCAGACTGATGTCAAAGATGGTCACCCTCTTGAAGGGACAGAGGTTGAAAGAATGTGATCATTCTGAGTAGGAGAGGAAGGCTAATGCTGTGTTTGTTGAGCAGAATAGAGAATACCTGCCAGGGACTTGCAGCAGTTCCTACAGGGCAAGATGGGAGCCAAGGACAGTGCTATTTCCTCCTGTATAAGACATGCCTCTAGATAGGAGGGGAGCACAATTTGGGTACTCAGAAAACATTCAGTGTGAACAAGGAAGCAAGCAAAACTTTAGGAATATTCCAGGGGTATGTAGCAACTTTTTGCAGACGACACCAAGTTGGGAGGGAGTGTTGATCTGCTTGAGGGTAGGAAGGCTCTGCAGAGGGATCTGGACAGGCTGGATCAATGGGCTGAGGCCAACCGGATGAAGTTCAATAAGGCCAAGTGCCGGGTTCTACACTTCGGCCACAACAACCCCAGGCAACGCTACAGGCTTGGGGATGAGTGGCTGGAAAGTTCCCCCGCAGAAAAGGACCTGGGGGTGTTGATCGACAGCCGGCTGAATATGAGCCAGCAGTGTGCCCAGGTGGCCAAGAAGGCCAACGGCATCCTGGCTTGTATCAGAAATGGTGTGGCCAGCAGGAGCAGGGAGGTGATCGTGCCTCTGTACTCGGCTCTGGTGAGGCCGCACCTCGAATACTGTGTTCAGTTTTGGGCCCCTCACTACAAGAAGGACATTGAGGTGCTGGAGCGTGTCCAGAGAAGGGCGACGAAGCTGGTGAGGGGTCTGGAACACAAGTCTTATGAGGAGTGGCTGAGGGAGCTGGGGTTGTTTAGCCTGGAGAAGAGGAGGCTGAGGGGAGACCTTATCGCTCTCTACAACTACCTGAAAGGGGGTTGCAGAGAGGTGGGTGTTGGTCTCTTCTCCCAAGTGACTAGTGACAGGACTAGAGGAAATGGCCTCAAGTTGCGACAGGGGAGGTTCAGGCTAGACATTAGGAAAAAGTTCTTCACTGAGAGAGTGGTGAAACACTGGAATAGGCTGCCCAGGGAGGTAGTAGAGTCACCCTCCCTGGAGGTATTCAAGGAGCGTGTGGATGTGGCATTGTGGGATGTAGCTTGATGGACATGGTGCTGTGTGGTGTTGGGCGGGTTGTGGCTTGTTATTGTTGTTGTGTGGCGTGGGTTTTGTGTTTTTTTTTTTTTTTTTTTTTTTTTTTTCCCCAGGTTGGACTCGATGATCTTACAGGTCTTTTCCAACCGTACTGATTCTGTGATTCTGTGAACTGAGCAGGGATTCTTTCGTTTGCAGTTCTATTTATTTATATCTAGTACAAATAGGTCTAGGACCTTTTTAAAAATCAAAAGACTTGCAGACTTTGTTTTGGGGAGCTCCAAAAATAATAATAATTAACAAAAAGGTTTTTTAAAGCAGAGGAACCCGAGACTCATTGATGGCTTGGGAGGAATTGTATTTTGCCAATTTCAATGTGGTATATAATTTTCTTTTGCAGGCAGAAGTCAGACAAAGGAATTCTCTGTCTTTTCATCCAAATGGAATTATGTGAACAAGGGCCACTGGAAAACTGGATTGAAAAGAACAGACGAGACCGAAAGTATCATGAGATGGCACAAAACAAATTTTTACAAATACTGAAAGGAGTGGAATATATTCATTCTAAAGGATTAATTCATCGAGACCTCAAGGTAAGTAGGATAGATAATCTAAAAAAAAAAAAAAAAAGATGAAAGTAGTACTTATTGGAATTTCAGAAAATGTTAAATTGTTCTAGTCTTTTAGTCTATTATGTACCCTAGTAGTGTACCTCTCCTGATATTGCTAGTGATTAATTTTTTTCAGCAGCTGGCTGGACTTCATCCTAAAATCAGAAGGTAAACTGGAGGATCTCAGAATGCAGTAGTTCAAAAAAATCAGTAGTCATCAGGTAACAGGCATTTTCAGTGTATCATGTGTTACTGGGTCACAAGACTGCCTATTGGAAAAAGAAATACTAACTTAACTTGATAAAATAATTAAAACAAAGAAAGTGAAAAGCTGAGTCCAAGAAGTAGGAAGTCTGCTCTTGCCATATTGTAAAGGGATAGTTTATCCATCCTAATACGTACTGTGTTTGGTAACAACATACTCTAGTTGCTCTTATATCACGTATGCATACAAATATTTGAATGCTATTTTTTTGCACAGAATTTCAGTCTCTACAAGTGCACAATCATAAAAAGATTTTATTTCAGTATAAAGATTATAAAGGACAAAGTTGGAAGCCTTCAGGGCTTCATATGCCAGCTATATGTTGCTTACAGCGTTTTAAATCACTCACTTCGTGAAAAAGTCATTAGCGTGGTGGTGTTCTTAAAAGGGCTGTAGTGCGTCACATTAAATGTTGATCTAGGATGCTGTTCTCTTCATATAGTGTCTAACTCCAAACACCTAGAGAGTATTAGAGCTGAGAGATGATACAGTGATGCTGTCTTCGATGCATATTCTCTTCCTCTCAAGTCTTCCAGTAACCTGCAGTTCATGGACTTCTTGAGCCAGAGATTGAAATCTTTTGCATTTTGCATTCACAGTGTAGTTCCAGATGATGTTCACTGCCCACTCATACTACTTTTTTTTTTTTTAAATATATACATATAGCCTCAGAATATATTCATATCACATGAAGATAAAATAAAAATAGGTGACTTTGGTCTTGTGACTTCTGTGGCGTATGGCACTCTGACTGAGAACAGAGGAACAAAATCATATATGGCACCAGAACAGGTAATTATCCTGCTATACTAGTGTCTCTGTAACTAGATTTGCATTATAAACTCAGCATTGGATGCTCTCAATCCTAATCTCAGTACTCAACCAAGTTGCCTGAAGTTCCCTGGTATGACTGTATATGAGGATAACTGTATTCTGGAGAAAGCTGTCTGCAAGTGTGTCTGATGCTGCGTGCTGTAAGGAACGCTCTTGCAAAACCAGGCTGCCAGCCATGTATTTCAGTTTGAATTTAGGACCTCTATTAACTGTGGCATTTGAGTCCTTCTATTTGTTTCATTATCTGTGAGAGATAGATAGATACTGGCATGCCTTAACTGTATAGGTCTGTAGAAGTCTTAATTTCAGTGTGTTTAATGTGACATAATAGCCACTGTAGCAGAAGGGGTTAACGACTAGTAAGATCAAGTAGGAACAGTCCTGTAGCATTGGGGTGGAAAACTTCTACTGACTTCAAATTTTGCTTTGAGAAGTGCTGTCCAGTTGGATTTGATACCTACATTGTTCTTGTTCTAATCTTTGTAGTGCGGGGACAGCTATGGAATGGAAGTAGATATTTATGCACTGGGATTAATTTGGTTTGAAATTCTTTCAGCATCCAGTTGTCATGAGAAAATGAAGGTATGTAATCCTTACATTTAAAACAAAGTCTCACTGTCATTGTTTTGTCTTGCTGCTGGTATCACATGCCAATTGCATGCTAGAAGGAATCTGTATATCTCTGTACAGTCTCCATTTATATTTTCCCCTTGATTCATTTCTGTAAGGCCTGAAGTCCTCAAACTCAGCTGAAATGTAGTAACTGAAGAAATATTATTGGTTTTATTTCACTTATGTCCTACTGACATACACATTAAAGCCTGGGCATGCTAAAGAATAATGTCTAGCAAAAAAGATTCCAAATGTCTGATAGATCTTTTTGTTTGATCAGAATATTTGAAGGGAATATTTTTCTAATCTTAGAAAATAAAAATTATGAATGGCAGTTTTGTCTCTGCTGCGCTCTCATCTTCACTACACAGTGGAACAAGAACAAAGTTTCTACAAAGCCAGAACGCTTGCAGTTTTCCAAAATGAAAAAAAAAGTGACTTGGAATATGTAGCTTTAATTGAAAAAGATGTTACTTAAAAAAGAAAACAAGCTTTTTTTGAAAAGGTTATCTTTCATGCATCTTTTGCTTTTTCTTGGTACTCTGCACTTTATTGGTGTAACCGCTCGTATGCTTAAACCTATGTATTTGTTGGACAGCTATGTAGCTTGTCTAAAGTAATTGTAAGATACATGTACATGGTTGGACCCAGAAGCTCTTGAACACTGTTAGCTTGGTCCTTTTGCCAATATGAGAAAACCTTACCAATGTGTCTGCCTGACTTGCAGGTTCAACTGGCTCTGTTTAGCTACCTTGTAGTATTTTCTAAGACATCTTGTTCCTGCTCACAGTTGACTGTGCAAATGTGTCCACAGTCCCATGGTGTTTACAGTCAAAAGGACAAGACCAATTATTTAGTTTTGTTTCCTTAAAGCACAAAAATCTTGCGTCTGTAGGCAGGTAGGGAAGTCATGTGGATGGAAAGTCCTAGGATGGCCTTCAGCTGCTTCATCAGCTTAAAAAATAATTTCACTTAATGGAGCATGATAAACTCTGTTGTATGGTGCTGGCAAGCCCTGCTGAAAGAACATCATGCAAAAGTGAAGTTGATGATTATGAGCTGAGTAACTGGTTCAGCTGATGATCACCAGCAGCTAGGGTCACAGGCCTAAAACTGCTGCTGAAAAGGAGGGAAAAAGCTTGAAGTTCATGCAGGCTGTTGTTTTACTGCATACTGGTTACAAGGGCTTGCTAAGCCAGGCTATAGCATCTATAAGACTAGCTAAATGATTCAGGATGCATAGCTAAGTGTGCAAGAATATGACTGTCATCATTGTCAGGCACACATTACACTAGTTAACAGCAAAGCAAATGATGTGGACTGTTCTGTTTACCCAGAAAGCTACATCATGTGGAGAAATAGTTGTTACCCAGAAACAGTTTCTGAAAGCATGTAATTAGAAATCTTGTATGTGTTAGTTGCTTTGAACTCCACCGAGCATTTTCTGCAGTGACGTAGAAGTGCATGGTACTAAACAAGGTAAAAGGGAGGAAGCACACCTGCTTGGCTTGCAAATAGTAACATCCAAAGTAGGAAATTTAGTCATCTTGCTTTTTTTTTTTAATGTGGTAAAAGGACACAAAACCACTACTTTTAAATTAAGGAAAGGAGGATAATGGTTCTGAAATAGAGAGGATTGCTAAAACAAACACATAGTTGTAGAGTGTGAAGCTTTTAAGCTTAAAAAGGGACAACAGTTGATGAAAAGACCATAAAAACAAAACAAAGTACAACTAAATGGAAAAAACTTTCAAACTGTTTATAGTTACTTTCTTTTTGAAGCCTTACCTTTTTTGTAGATTTGTATTTTCCTAATTACTTCAATAAATTATATGGGTCATAAAGTGAGATGCAAAATATAATCACTGAAAACATACTGAAACTGTTGTCTTCTATGAATTTCAGGTATGGCATGACGTTAGAGAAGGTAAACTTCCAGAGGGTTTCACCAATCAATTTCTAACAACGGTATGGGATTTTTATACATTACTTCAGTTAGTTTATTTACTCTTAAAATTACTTATTGACATTTAATTTCTTTTTGCAGGCATCTATAATCAAAAAGATGCTTTCAAAAGACTCTTCAGGAAGATACTCTGCATCTGAAATACTCGAGTTTCTTAAGTCTGTTGATAAAGACAATTCACTTAAAACTCATACTCAGTAAATGCCCTTTTAAAAGGCTTTCAGACTGTGTTTAAATCCAGATTCTGATGTCTGTTGAAACTGATGAAATAACAGCAAATGCCAGAAGCAACAACAAGACTTAGGATATGTCTTCTCCCTGGTGTTTCACCTTCCTGTCATTGAGGAGCTCATCAGCCAAAAGGGTCACATCCCCATTCATGCCCATCAGCTGCAAACTAGGACAGCATGCTTCTGCAAGCAATCACTTGCAATTTTTTTCACCTGGAAACACAGGTTGTGGATGAGCTGAACTATATTGTACAATTAAGTACAGGAACCTAGTCCTTGTCTCCTAGAAGATTAAATTGATATGGTGCTAACTGGCCTGTGGCAAATCCCTGTATGCATGCTCTTAACATGTGCTGCATCCAGCTGCTATCTATTGCTTTCCATGGAAGAAGTGCTGTCTTGTGGTATGTGACTCAAACCTTTCTGATTTGTTCAGTGATGTTTTTAATGATTACTAGAACGCTCCCATTAATACCAAGACTAATTTTGGTAGAAAAGATACTAGGAATAGGTGTGGGTTATTCTTCACTGAATTTCAGTTCTTTAAGGTGAACGTTCTTATCTCTGCAAACTTGTTGAACACCTGCCACCTTCAGTGCTCTAGAATTTAAAAATACATACTTTTGAAGTAAACATTCCTTGAGAAGTTAAATGTTATGCATTCAGGAAATTTCTAGGAAATCTAGTTTAGATTTGTTCTAAACTTTTGAAAACCTTAGATTTTGAGGGTGTGGCATTTTTTTCCCGGAAAGGAACACTTAAGGTGCTCTTAATATCGCAAAAGTCTCCAGTTTCCTCAACAGTAACCATTTGAAATCCTGTGCTGACAGAGCACCTTAAACATTCTCTCCCATTCTGCTAGGTTTTAATTCCTTATTGTAATACTGAGGTATGCCCTAACCCTTAACAACCCTTACTGAGTGCATCTGATGGTCTTACTGTCAGCCCAAAAAAGGTTAACAGCAGTTTGCCTGTCACTCTTTAGTTGTACACTTCAAAGAGTTTAGACTTGCCTGGACTGGAAGAATTGTGTGTGTGGTGGTGGGGAGCAGGGAGAAAAGACAGGCAAATTAGTCCTTCAGATGCTTGTCTTTGAGGTGTATCTTGTCAAACTATTCATTGCTGTGGAGTCCATGTAACTCCATAGAGGTAAATGAGCAGAGATTACTATATGTGGTACCTATTTTTCTGCTTAGAGAAGTACTGTATGCTTTTTCTGAAATGTTAAATGGGTTAAAAGTGGGTGCTTAGTTAAAAGGAATATAAACAAATGCATAGTAATTTTTACATTCTTATGGTAATTACTGCTGATCTGCTGCAAGTACTTGTTGCTAAATAAAGAGTCTGATTTTACAACCTTTTGCAAGGCCTGAAGTTGTTTTTTTTTTTTTCTCTCCATATCATGAACCACAAACACATAGAGCATTTCATTATTCTGGACTAATTAGTATTTCTTTGCAGTGGTCAAGGTCTGGGAGAAATGATATCCTGACACAGACAAAATGCCACTAGTTCCACTTCTTCTTCCCTTTCACCCATAAAACTATACTTATAATATGAAAATTGCTATGTGACAAACTTTGGCTGAATATCCTTTACAGTTCTTGGACAGAGCATCCATAATACCATTACCTTCTCACTGCTGAATAACAGTGAGCTTGGCCCAGCAGGTTTTGGTACTTTTTTTTTGGTAGTATTTGTACACTTCAGCAGTACCTTTCTATTAGTGACTGTTTACAGTAGCACCTGCTGTTCCCTAAAAATAAAAGGTCTATAAAATGTATTTTTTATATATATTAAAAAACCAACATGATCTGGTACTATTTAGTTATGCAAAATATGCACCTTTACATACAACAGAATATTGGTTCAAATAACATCACTGTAATGTTTCACAAGCTTTTTTTTTCCCCACCAGGTCTAAGACAGTAAGGGGGGGGGGGGGGGGAGAGTCTGATGTTTAGACATATCTGTAAAGATGAAAAAAACCCCTGTTTAACACATTATACAGCAGAGTAACTAGCCAATATTTATTCCCTTACTCAAACTTGAATTTTATTATCACCTGATCTTGTTCAGTTGGGCAGAGCATAACTGAAGACTGTGGAAGGCTTAACCTGCCTCTTAATTATGGTATTTCAATTATAAATGCAAAGTTTTAATTCCTATTAAATTGTGCATCAACAGAAAATCCGTAAGATGCTTCAGAAATGTGAGTTTAACCTGTCAACATAACTATTCTTCTGCATACTTTGGTGTGAATTCTTCAGTATGGCACAGCTCCAAACCTTCTAAAGGATATTATGAACTATATATACTTACCTAGCACTCCTTCCTTTAGAAAGGCTTTAGTCATGATCTGTAGCACTGTCTCCAGGGCAGTTTGAAGATAAATCTTCAGAGTCTACAGGATAAGCAGAGAAAGAGTGAGTAATTCCAGCTCAGAGGAGGGAAAAAAACCAAGTTGATAGGATTTTTGAAGAATCCACATAAAGCAGATTAAATAGAATTCAAGAAGGCTTGCAAGTTATTAATTCCAAACTTTGTTTTAAAATGGTGAACATAAATTCTGCCCTCTTTGGTGCAGTGAAACTGGATAGTGTTCTAACTGTTTCAGAAACATCTGCAAGCTTTCACAGCTTTTTGCGGTACTAGTTTTAATATTTGAATTTTGTCTTCTCAGAACAAAAATAATATGAATACCAATTCAAATAAATGCCAATATGGTTCGTTGTTTTGGGGTTTTTTTTTGCGCATGTAAACACCTAAAAATTGGCTTACAATCAAAATGTACAAAGCTTTCTGCAAAAACCAGCAGCCTGGAAGGAAAATCTGCTATACAGATTTATAAGATCGCAGTAACAGAAATATAAAGGATATATTGTACTATTTGAGTCTAGCTACAAAAGCAAAGTAAAACACTTACTTACAAGACAGGTTTACTCTCACCTTCATAGGTTGTTCCACACCAAATGCAATAAAAGTGTTCTTCTCTCAAATAGGCAGTCAGGATGTGCAGCTTTTCTGATACCTAGAGATACGTATAGGTATGCCATGATCTGGGGCTCATGTGACATAAAAGTCTGAGCTACTAGCTTTGCTAAAGTAAGATTGTTTAACCATTTGCTACAGAGAAGCTACACAATACTGTAGCTCAGTAAGGCATAAAGTTTCCCAAATTTGTAGCATATGACACAGGAATTCATGATCTCTGGGAAGTTAACAGCTGTTGTTTGCTCATCCTTCTTTCCAGCTAGGAAACCTGCACTGAAGAGAGAGCTAAAAATATTACCTAGCTACCTTATTTCAAGTGTATGATATTTGTGGTGGAATTTTTCACACCTAATTTCTGCATATCAAACACATAAAGCTAACAACAGCTGTGTAATCTAATTCTCAAAAAAATGGGGATTTCCAGTGTCCATCTTGAGATAATCTGTAAAGGGTTTTCAGAAATTACCTAGTGATTCTAAAATTCAGCCTAAGACATCAGATATGGCATCCAAAATTAAAACTCAAAAGCAAGTAACTTTGATCAAACATGTGATCTTGCATATCAGCTAAGAGACAAAAATGTTTAGAATTTAATTTCTAAGCTACTTTTTCCAAAGATCAGCTTTAAAACAGATGAGCAATAAATCAGTGGTTTAATGTTTTTGTATTTTATCATGTAACTGCTATGAAAATCACTGCTCTAAGACTGCAAAGAGACCATTCACTACAGCTTGGAAAATGACATGTATACATGTATAAATTATATATGTATGTATGTGAAGGAAGGAATTAAAGGAATTTTTTTAAAGGATTATTAAATCTAATTCTGAATCAAACCATTAGTTTGGTTGCAGAGCTTACACTTAAGTCTGAGCTTGTGCATTCATCTTCCTTGTCTTCCTCATCCTTTTTGTCTTCCTCTTCAGGTTCTAGCCAATACCAAGTCTCCTTGGGAACATCAATATCCTTAAATAATGAAGGATTTAAATGAAAATGATCTGCTTTTGTAGATTTTCTTGTAAGATGCTGGATAAAACCGATTTCTAATAGGTGAGATGTTATGTTTTAAGACTTTCCTGTAGAGTATAACCAAGAATTACTAAAGCTGTAGTGGGAAACTAAGTACAGCAGTCCACAGGAAGGATTATTCACTTTTTTTTTAAAAAACAAGCGAATGCATGCTAATGTTAAATTCTATTCCATCTATGTCCAGTATGTGTAAGGATGCGCAGCAACATAATCTCACACCAAGGCTGTGAACAGATACCCTTTCATCAGTTGAAGACATGCTGCTCCAAGTTAGTTTATCAATAGATCACACAGTGCTTCCTAATCCACCTCAGGTAAAGTTCAAGAAAGAAAAGCCAAAAATATGATCTAAGCTAATTCAGCCAACTTTGTTTGAAGCAGACTAAGGAATATCAAACAATCTCAGAGGTTAACACCACCCAAGTTCTGCTAACAGGTTAATAGAGAAAAGAAAAATAACTGAAGTTTTCAAGTAGCAAAAATTTATAGTAGTTCACTGCTATTACCCATGTTATTCCTTGCAGATGGAAGGTACTTTATTTTGGGTTTGTTTTTCGTTTAAATGCTTCTTTGGGGAATCTGCTGATTCCCTCAATGATGATCCCCATCCTTGGAGATACTCAAGAGCTGTCTGGACATGGTCCTGGACAACCTTCTTTAGGTGACCCTGCTTGAGCAGAAGGGTTGGACAAGATGACCTCCAGAGTCCCTTCCACTGTCCACCATTCTGTGATGATGTTGCTCCCTCAGTTGAGGCAAACAGCACCATCATTTAGGACAGCCTGACTTTGGCTACTGAAAGATACACAAACAGCTCAAAAGTAACCACAAGAATGCAGAAGCAGAAACAGGTGAGCTCTGATGATGCAAATTAACACAGGTCCTCATATAAGATACCATGAGTTTGGTGTACACCTTCAAATATCTTAATAGTGCAAACAAATACTTCGAAATATTTTAAGAGGACTGAAGCATCGACAAACATCAAGACTTCAGGCTAGCTATCCCACAATTTTAGAGAACTTCCAAGAACTGAATCACTGGTTTTTTTGTAAGCCTGTATCTCTAACCCATAAGCCTTCCTTGCAACCTTCAAAAATATAGGTCTTACTTTTTGCATATCTAATTGCTGGCAGGCCCTCTGGCTCTTTCGGAGATCCCCTTCCATCTTACGTTCTTCTTGTTTGTTTTTGAATCTTATTCTGTTAAGAAAAAGTAGATAGCTAAAATAAGCACGTAGACAAACAGTGAGTGCATTACAGTCGATATGTTTTCTAAAATACAAAATTCAAGATTCTAGCCTTACTAATTCTCTCAGACCAGGGCAATGTTCAAGTTAAGAAGTCCTTCTGACATTGTTTCTGTGGGAGCACACAAGTATTTCTTGGGAATTATGCCTTCAAGACAGTGCTTTTTTGATCACACTATCCTGAACACTGTTTCTTCACCAGGTTTTTGTAAGACATGAAAAAAATGGTTCACTAAACATCTGCAAAAGATACAGCCTTCCCTAGGCTTTCCTTCTTCACATATAACAAGCAAATCAGGAGAAAATAAAAACAATAAAACCTAAACAAATTTACCCTGATTTTTAAAACCATTGTAGCAACATTGCTCAGGATTATCTGTGGATTTTATATTTAAAAAGATGACATGATTCTCTTTTTAAAAAAATTGCAAATAACTTGAGAAAACTTAGTATGTATATTGTTTGCATTATTAACATTTACAAAAATAAATGATGCAGCACACACTTTTAGCATTACAATGTTGATCTACTTTTGCTTTAGAACTGAGAAACAATTACTCTGCATTTCAACTCTTACCTCTCATTCAAAACATTCAAAACTAGTAACACATTAAAAGAATAACCAAACTTAAGGCATAAAAAGAATCGTTGTTTAGATGTTGCTTGGAGTATCAGTTACATCATTTTACCTGAACTGATCTGCAGCTTGTTCATTTGCTTGTTTTTTCATATGGAGTTTTTGTCTATAGTTTTCCATTTTTTCTTCAGCTTTTCGCTTTCTTAATTCCTCGTGACCAAGCCCACTTCTGCCTATGTAAATCCAAAAGATGAACATAAGCAGTTGAAAAGTTCTGATACTCAACTAAGTAAATTAGGAAGGAGCACAAACCTGTTTTTATGTTCAGAGGAATAGGTTCAACAATGCCTTCTCCTGTGAGGGAAAAAATAGGTCAATTTAAGAAATCATGTCTTTCTCAAGCTATGATTTGTGCAGTATATTCAAGTAGGCAAGCTGCTTTTGCCGTTAAATATGTACATTTTCTTGTGATTTTCTTGCTTGGAAGTTGAAAACTCCCAAATCAACGTACATTTAGTGCATTACAAACAACCCAGCTGAACTAGAACTCCCTCTCTTTTTTGGCTTGTCTGCTGGATTGCTATACTTTTTTCAGGACACTACCCAAATGAAAAAAAATGGTGTTGACTTGTTACAGGCATAACATGCCTGTGATGAAGGCTGCTTTGTTACAGCCTTCTGTAGCATTTTTCATTCTAGAATCTCACAACTGGACAAAGATGAAGAATAAAAAGAATCTGTCTGGGCTGGTTCATTTGTCAATTGTCTGCTAGAGACACGCTGAACTGGCACAGCACTTATCGATGCTTTGTTTTACTTATTTTACTTCATCTATTAAGGCTTCATCCTTATGAAGGCCAGAGTGCACCATTTGTTCTTCAGAATCCAATCACAGATTCAGAGAGAGGGGTTGACATTTTTTGGAACACTATTAGCTTTGCAAGAACATCAAAACATCCTTAATGCAGTTCCTGTAGGCATGCACATATGGAAGTGCATTTACTGAGCAGCAAGTACTGCTGCCTCCCTCGCATCTCTTAACAGTCCGTACCATTTTTATTTCAGTTTTTAGAGATTTGCCCTCATCTTTTGTTCTGCCACAACGCATTCACAGTTCAGTAGTGCTAGGGCTCTCAGAGAGGCATTTATTGACCCTGTCTACAAATAAAGTGGCAGCTACAGTCTGTAAAATATAAAGGTACACCTGAATATAGGCACACACTTCCAGACAGTGACAAGCTTACCACTTTTGCCAAGGGCCTGGCCGCTCTTGTAGCCCATCTTCTGGAGCAAAGCAAACCCTTTGTTCTCAATGCCCAATGCACTTTTCAATACCAAGTCCCGTCTCTCTTTTTCTTCTTCTTTTATACTCTTTTGTCTGTTCTTCTCATTGGCTGCTTTTTGCTTTTCTTCTTTCTGAATAGCTTCCTTCATCCGCCTCACCATGGGCAAGCCTGGCCGTACATCCTGTCTAAGAGTTAATAATTCCAGCAACTATTAGCATTTTTTTCCCACGTTTACAATCACTTAAGAGGGGAAAAAAAGAGCTACCTACTTACTTAATAAATAAATCTGACATGTAGTCTTCCTCTTCATCCATGTTTAGCACGCATGCCCTGTTTCGACGCCTTTATACCGTCAATACGCGTTATCACGCATTTTATTTCTCTGCAGATTACCTGAAACGCAGAACCTGCTTTCAAACGGAGGAACACTTGCCGCTCAGGTCTCCCGCCCTCGGCACGCGGCCGGAGGCTGAAGGGGCTCATGGACGAAAACACGTGAACCCGGGGGACCCCGGGCCGGGCCGGGGCCTCCCTTCCCCGGGGCACCCGCGCCGGGCTTCACGCCCATAGCGCCTTTTTCCGGGCTCCGCTACCGCCGACCACCGGCGGCCGCGACGCCTCTCAACCCCTGGAAGCCTTCGCCCGCTGCCAAGGCGCCCGCAAAGTCGCGGCGAAGCGGAGGGGGCAGCTGAGGGAACCTGCGCACTCACCCGGCTCCGCTCGGCTCGGCTTTGCCTGGCCCGGCCCGGCCCGCTCGTAGCGCCTGCGCGCGGCCGCCCCCGCCGGCCGGCGCCTGCGCTCCTCCCGCTTCCTGCTGCGGGGCCGCAGGTGCCTTCGCGCTGCTGAGGTGCGTAGGGGCCGGCGCCGTGTCGGGAGCAAAGCCGCTGGTGTCCCCCCGCCCCGCCCCGCCCTGCCGGTTCCCTCCCTGGCAGTCGGACCAGGGCGGGGGCAGGGGTAGGAGTTGAAGCAGCCGAGCCCACCGGCGATGGCCCCGCGGCGGGGGGCGCCTCACAGCGCGGGCCGGGGCGGCGCGGACGCGGCGGGTGAGGGGGCGTGTGTGGCTGAGCGTGCCCGCGTGTGTTCGTGACCGTGTCCGCCCCCCACCCCGGGGCCGCGGCCGCGGTGTCGCGCCTCGCACAGCCCGGAGCTGGCAGGATGCGGCCGCCGCACGGTAGGAGCGTAACGCGCGCGCCGTGACTGTTGACGGCGACGGGCGGGCGGTGTCGGCCCGGCGCGGGGGTCTGCGACGGAGCAGGCCGGTGGGTCCGCGCTTGCCCTTCTCGGCTCGGCGCCGCTGCCTGACGCCTCCGGCTGCCCCGAGAGGAGAGGCGCAGGCGTCTGCGTGCGTGTGGGGGGCAGGTATGCGTACGTACATACACGGGGTGGGTGCGTGTATGGAAGGCAGCGGGCTTCTGGCTGGTTTTTGGCATTATTCCTTTACTGAGGGGTAGGTGCATAGCTAGCTCTGTAATGCGGTCTTGAGGCATTACTTCTTGAGGGGTTTTTGAAGCAGGCAAGATGCACTGGGAGAGGTGCTGCAGCTTATTAAAGTAACCGGTACAGGCAGAAGGACCCAGGCACAAAATCCTTTTCACCTGATGCCGTTCTTCAAGAGGACGTAATTTCTCCTAAACTTGCCTGTTTTTCAGGTTTCTCAGTTAGTCTGCTGAAGTGCATGTGTGATGAAGATCAAAACAGTTGATTTAGGCTACAGAAGAATAGCTGGAGAATAGAAGGGAAGTCTAATACATCTCAACATTTTATAATCTCTATAATGCTTCAACATAACTTACTGGATGCTAGTTGACTTTGGTAGGCTTTTGATTTGCATCCTGTGGGAGATAACGGTGTATTTATTACTTGTAACGTGCACAGTAAGACTCAGCCCTCACCAGAATCAGTAGAACTTGGTAGGCGTTTTTTGTTGGATTTTGGAGCAAATGTTTGGCCGATGTAGATGAGCTTTGGATTGCCTACCAGCATAGCTGTATGTTAGACTCCGAGTCTTCAGTTAGCTGAATATTCATGTAATTGTTCTGGTATCCGATACCTTGGGCTTCGGCGGCACAGCTGAATGTATGTGTAGATTTGGTAGCTGACAGCTTGTGTTTCCCAAATTTAGATGAAGAAGTAAGGGAGCATGTGGAAGGCGTGTAAGGGGTTCATGGCTCTGAAAGGCCAGGGGAAGATTAAAACTTACCTGGGCGGGAAAAGGAGTAACAAGCTGTGTTGTCATACGGTACTCCTGTGCTGTGTGGGTGTGATGAGCAGTGTTGATCTCTGGGATGATGTCCAAAGAATCATAGTGCCGTCATCCATTGTGTTTCTCTCTGCTCTCATGTAAAGGTGTTTTGAGGCAATGTGTCTGTGCATTATTGACAGGCAATACCTCTTCAATTCTTTATAACTGGGGAAAAAAAAAAAGCCAGAAGATGTCTTTGGAGGTGCCTGGGGATGGCTGTATGTGCTTCCACATGTGGCTCTTCCACCTTTGCTGATCTGTTGCTGGAGATGTATGCAGTGAAAAATATTATTATGCAAAGTACCAAAGAGCAAGGATCAAGCTTAGTATTACAGACACTGTGATGCTTTAGTTTCATCAGCAACAACAAATCATTAAGGTGAATTTAGAACCATAATACAGTTGTAGTATTAATATGTCACCCTTTACTACTGTCAAATCTGGGGACTGTTTTAAAAAAAAAAAATTTAAATCACTTCTTTTGACTTTAAGAATTTGTTGCATTTGACCATGAATGAGGAAGCAGCTGTGAGCACTTGAGAGCGCAAGTGGAAGGGTGCAGCTGTTGAAAGATGATGTCTTACATAATACTCCTTAGTTGCTTTGCTTTTTCTGTTTTGCCCAAGAACCTAGTTTCAGCATCACTGCATTCAGGTTTTGGGGTTGGGTTTTTTTGCTTTTTGGGTTTCTTTTTGCTGAACATAATTGACTTAATTTTGTGATTTTTAGATAAGGTTTTTGTTTCTTCTACCTGTTCTGCATTAAACGGCTACATTTTGTTTAAATGTGGTTTGCTAAGGTTAAGTTGTCTGCAGAGTGCTTACACTGATAGGGTACTTTTCTGCTACTGCCCATTCACTGTTTGAGCAGGATCTACGGTGTTTGACCTGTAGTATTTTGCCTGTTGGGGAGACTTGCAGTCGTTCGGCTAATGCTTGTATTCCAGGCTGTCGCACATAAGGCTTGCTGGGTTTCAGAGGGCTTATTTGTCCAGCCTTTAAAGCAAGGCCAACGAGGTCTGGGAACTCCCAGGTCAGTGGTGCCAAATGCTGTCACTGTTCCTGCCTCTCTCAAATCTGTGGTGGGTAGAAATTCCTACTTGGTTAGGCTTATCTCCTTCTCACCTTGTCTGTTGAAGCTGTTGAGGAGTTGGCCAGGTTCACGCCCAAGCTTCAGGAGTGTGGTCAAGGGTCTTGATTAGGGACAATCCTTATTCTGTTTTTTGTAAGAGGAGACAGTGATACCTCTTTTGTGGGTGGTTTTTTTTTTTTATTTAAACAAGGACTTGCAGTATATTTTTCTTGGCTAAGAGTTAGCACCCTGAAGTTGCCTGTAGGTGCTCTTTTTACAATTAACAACTCTGTTTCCTGAAATACTAATGGATGTACTCAGTTGTAAATATGTGAGTAGTTTTTATCTGGGACTGCTTAGCTAAGAGAAGTCTAAGCAGGCTGGAACCATGATACTGTAATCTATAGATTTCATCTTCATATTTTCATTTGATTTTCAAAGCTTTGTACTGTTGTACTATACTTTATACTAATATTTACATTTTTATTTTAGAGTTGTTACACAAATTTACAACAAAACCGGAATTTTGGAATTTAACCAGCTATGGAGCTGGCTCATAGTTTGTTACTGAACGAGGAAGCATTAGCTCAAATCACAGAAGCAAAGAGACCAGTCTTTATCTTTGAGTGGTTAAGATTTTTGGATAAAGTGCTGGTAGCTGCTAACAAGGTAAATTAATGGTTTTTTTCCCCACTTCTTCTAAAACATTTGTAATAAATTAATGCTAGAGAAAGTTGACAGGTAATGGCCAGGTAATAACTGTATGATTTCAGATTCAGCCTGAAGAGCTTCTATATTATTTTGTAGCTTTTAAGTGTTTAATTGTAGGCAGTCAGCATGACTCTGTTATATAACACATAGCTTGGTTTGAGTTCTTCATTGTCGTAAGTATTTGGAATGCAAGACCTTCCCTCCCAGAGTAGGGATTCTTGACGGTAAAGAGGATTAAAAGATGCTCTAGGCAGGTATTACTGTATTTTTAGTAAGTATTTTACAAAAGTAAAAGTTAAATAGGGTAACAGCTAATTCTGAGCATCTAGCATCTGTCTCTGCTGTTACTGAATGTATCTCAAATCTCTGTGAGACAAGCAATTTGTTGAATTACATACAAGTGGAAGTGGTATAAGATTTACTTTGAACTCTTGTAGGTTTTTCTGGGTGTTGGAGGAGAAGACACAGGATTAAATTACTTTTCTTATTTTATTTACTTTTGGTCCAATTACAGACAGATGTCAAGGAAAAACAGAAGAAACTTGTAGAACAGCTAACAGGACTCATCAGCAGTTCCCCTGGGCCACCTACGCGAAAACTACTAGCAAAAAATCTTGCTGCTCTCTACAGCATTGGAGACACGTTTACTGTTTTTCAGACGCTTGACAAGTGTAATGACATCATCAAGAGCAAAGATGATACTGCAGCCTACCTGCCCACAAAACTGTATGTTTAATATTAGGGAAAGAGGAATGATTTTTAAGCAATGTGGTCCTGGATATTACAGAAAAATCTGCCTGTATATGTGCACGTTTGTTTACTTATATTTTGCATGCTTATTTGGAGTTCATGTATGCTTGATATAGCAGAGAAAAGAGCAGGATTGAGATTGTGGAGGGCAGGACTCAAAGGTGACACATACATGGCTATCTGAAAGTGAGATGCTTTCCTCAAGGCAAGGGACTATCTTATGTTTCTTCACATGATTATGTCATGGAGAGGATAACAGTTGGTGAAGTAATGCAATGAAGAAATTCCACCAGTGGGATTATTTTTTTTCCACCCCATCAAACATTGTCTATTTATATTCCCCTACTGTGACATACCACACAAGTCTCTCAAACAGAGTCTTTATACCTGCATGTACGTGTGATCCAGTTTGTCTTTACTTATAGGAGAGGTCTTACTGGTAGGAATTTGGTTAATGCCACAAACAGCTTCCACTGAAGCTGTTTTTAGTACATTCCCACACGTACTGCTTCATATGTTCACAGTGTCTAGTGAACCCCAGTTTGGGCTTGCCTTCAGACATTATCATAATGATAGGATTTAACAATAAAATGTGAAATAGTCATTGTTTGGGCAGATACTGTACTCCTTTTATTTAAAGCTGTTGCAACTCTGTGAGGAACTCCTGTATGTGGGAAGGGTTTTGTACTATTAACATGCTTTGAAACTTATGCTACCCACTGAAGTGGTAGTCCAGAAGGTTTTTTACTATACGATTTCGAACTTCAGTTTTTGATGTTTGTGTAGAAGAATTGTGTAGGAGACATGCCTGTTAAGGGGTAGGCTGTAATGAGTTTGTAACAAATAGCTTGGCTAAAAAGTAATTTACCCAAGAATTTCAGGTTTAAAAAAAAGCCTTGTTCCTTTGTGATGAAAAAAAGCATGTTTTCAGGAGCTGCTTCTGTGACTGTCCTGGAGCAATTTGTGTCTGTAACTGCAGTACAGTGTTACTTAAAATATTCCTAATCTTAAATGGCATGGCAAGGAAAACATGTATATAACTGTTCATGGATCCAGTAATTTTTACAGTGCCTATAAATTTTCTTGTGTTATGCAGTAATTTCTGCATTTTGAATTCTTAGGTTTGAAAAAAACCCCATCATTCAGTATCTACAAAAATATGTCAGAATATATGAAAGGGTAGGGGTTATCTTGCAGGTGTTTGGAAAAGAGTTTATTGAAACACAAAACCCTAATCTTGCTGATATTTCAGCACATACTTGTCTTCTCCAGAATTTTTCACTCTACGTGTAGATCCTATAATAATAAAACCCGTTCAAATACATTTGTGTTCTTAGAAGTTAATAACTTTTCTGTTACTTTTTTTGAAAACAAAAAATTGATTTAAATGCACAGTGTTAAACAGCCAGTATAACTGGTGGATAATGAATAGATTTTTATTCATCAGTGATGACTAAAACATAAATTTCTATTTAAGTATTTGTCTTCATTTAGAAGATGCAGGAAAAGAGTACACTGATTAATGTCTTTTTTCATAGGGCCGCTGTGGCATGTGTTGGAGCATTTTATGAAAAAATGGGCAGAATGCTGGGTAGTTCTTTTCCGGAAACAGTGAATAATCTTTTAAAGTCTCTGAAAAGTGCAGAGGTAAGTTTCAGATTATTTTATCTATGTGGTCTGGATTCCATTTAAACT
The DNA here is from genome assembly GCF_030936135.1 of Gavia stellata. Classification (NCBI taxonomy): domain Eukaryota; kingdom Metazoa; phylum Chordata; class Aves; order Gaviiformes; family Gaviidae; genus Gavia; species Gavia stellata. The sequence goes on from NC_082595.1 coordinate 21,960,005, forward strand.
GAAACCTGTTTCTTCCAAAGGTGTTTGCTAGAATGCCTGGATTTTTTGCCTTCTACCTAGAAAAATGAAAATCACTTACATAGTTAGTATCAAGTTAAACATATGCATGTATTTTTACTGCAGAGTTTAGAGTTTTGTCATATGAATATTATAGTAGTTGCTTCATAGTGGCATCAGTAATTAAAATTGCAAAATGGTTGTATGTACCATTTCTAACTACTGCTTTAGGATTTCTGCTCATGTACCCTGAATAAACATTCAGATGTTAAAAAATGAATAATAAATACTTGAGTTCTGTAACAAAGATAGTACTCTACATTGTGCCCTGGAAAGAGAGTGTGTGTCATAAGACTGAGAGAATGTGTCCTGGGCTACCAGTGGATCTGATTTGATGCAAGTAGCTCTGTGGGGGTTTTGTGGGGTTTTTTGTTTTGTTTGTTTGTTGGTTTTTTGTTTGTTTGTTAAATCTGAGAGGTTGGAAGGAGTACTGATTGTGTGGGTCTTGTCCTGGCAGCTGTTTTCTTCAGCTGTGTTGTCATACCTGTGTGATACTTTTTTGTTTGTTTTTTTTAATGTGCCCTCCTACTACTATAAGTACTTGCCTGTGTACAGGTATCGTAGGAAGCTGTTGACTACTTGGGCTTCCTGTTCTCTCATATCAACTGTTTCTTCTTTTTTCCAAGGCTGTAGTAGATAAATGGTGGGGCAGGACAGAAGCATCTTGTCTAGGGCCAATTTGTTGGATTGCCCGGGCTCATCTTAATTTATGTGACAACTGAGGCAGTTTAGTAAAGCTGTGTATAGTCCTTACTGCTATCTAAAACCAGCTAGGTTTCGGTTGTATATGACTTCAGTGAACTGTATTATCAATGTTTCAAGAAATACTCCTGCACAGAAGCAGGAAAATGCAGAATTATGCACCTGGTTCTTGATATAAGTGCTGTGCCCATGCTTTTGCATAAATGTTTTTTTTTGTGTGTGTGCAGTCTCAGGGCCGCAGTGAAATTCTGATGAGTTTACAGAAAGTCCTAAATGGACTTGGAGGAGCAGCAGCTTCTTGTCACCGTGATATTTATAAGAATGCCCGATCTCTGTTGACGGACAGATCTATGGCTGTACGATGTGCAGTGGCTAAGGTGGGTGTGTTTCTCACCAGTCCTAGAAATTTTTATTCTGTGACTATGAAGTACCTGCAGTTGAACTGTGACCTGTTTGTTTATGATAGGAAATTTGATAATTACTTGGGTAAAGTAAGTCCTTACTAGTTTACACTGAAGGCTCAGACATTTGACTTATTTAATGTAAACACTGTAATACTGTCTTCCCCACTTCGTAAACAAATATGAGAGAGACATGTATTAGCTTTGAGCTTCAGTGGGAGAGGCTTTTGGTAACACAGTTCTTTTGTTGTGCTTTCCTCTTTTAATTTTTATTTATGTATTAACCTATTAGTTAGATCTGAGTCTTCTGATTGTTTGCTCAGCTAAGTTATGGGGTAAATGGGAGAGTGCATGTGGGGGGAAATTAACTCTAAAAATATTAATTTTAAAATATTTGCTCAATAAACCTGACAATTACACTAATACTTAGATAAAAGGTAAGAATGGTCTCCGTTGGTGCTCAGCCAGTCTTTTTTTCCTACAGTGTCTGCTGGAATTACAGAATGAAGCGGTGTTTATGTGGACAGCTGAGCTAGAGAATGTTGCAACACTGTGCTTTAAAGCTCTGGAAAACTCAAACTATGGTGTGCGAGTTGCAGTGTCAAAGCTTTTGGGGACAGTCATGGCTACAGCACTGATACCCAAACAAGCAACAGGTACAAGTCCTTTTGGATTCCATTTGCAAGTGGACAGACTGCACCTTCAGTACCATGTTACATGACTGTTGCATGATACATTGTTCTGGTAGATGGAAGCTTGTAGATGGATTGTTTTGATTTTATAAACTCTAAGCTAAAAAGAGTAAAGAGTGCAGAATCTCTGTTGTAGTTGTACAAAGAAAGAGACAGCAAACTATCAAAAATCACCTGAGAAACATAGCTTATTTTTTAAGCATGAAGACAAGCTGTTATCTGAAATGTTGGCTAGATTTATGTTTGCAAGACAGTTTTGAATTGATAAGTCTGGTTTCAAGATCATCGCTTGTATTGGTTGGAACTTTGGGCTTAAATTATTACTTTTCTTTTTGCAAAAGTGATGCGACAGAATGTGAAGAGAGCCACGCTTGAGGAGGTCTTGGAGCTCATGGCCACAGGATTTCTGCGCGGAGGATCTGGTTTCCTAAAGAGTGGTGGAGAGATGTTAAAAGTAGGAGGATCTGTCAATAGGGAAGTGCGAGTTGGTGTAACCCAGGTTTGTCATAAGCTGTAATATTTTTAATTTTTTTTTAATAAAGTAACATTTATACATCTCTGTAACCCTTTTAGTAGAAAAAATACACACTTCTGTTCTTTATTGGTTTATAAGTTAACCTGCAAGTCTACTTTGACTCGCCTGTTTTGTGAGATGTACATGCGGTGTCATTCACCTAAGCTACTTTCTTTTATTATTGATGTGCAGTAACAATAGATTAAAATATGTGCTGAGGAAAACTTATTTGATCAGTATACAGTAGGTGGGATTAACTTGCAAAAATATTTGAAAATTTAGTATGTTAAAGACTTTAGCTCGTATTTGAATTTTATTTCTTCTTAGAGAGGACACACTGTTGTCCTTTTGTGTGTGGTGGCTCTCTTTTCAGCTGCTGGGTAAAGTTTGCAGCCCTGATTTGTTAAACTGCATTTCTTTTCTCCATGTGTCTGTCTGGAGTAGGTGAAATGTGCTGAATGTAGAAGCTCCACTTGTCTGATAGAGAAAGGTGGCAGCAGCATGTCTTCAAGTTCAGGCATTCTCACTCTGACATATATTTCAATATGCTGCAGTAACTTGCCAGAATCCAGATTTTTTGATTGTAGGGTATTTTGTGAAGCCCTTTTATTTTTCTCAGCCTTTTTCAGGTGAACTTGGTGAAAATGCCCTGTCTTTATTGTGAATTAGAACAAGTTCATGTTGTTGCCGTTATTGACATTATGTTCTTAAAATTTTTAAAAGACGCATTTAGAGCAGTGGACTGGGTTTTCTTGCTGTCATCCAAAGAGTATTTTGTGCTTCGCAGTATAGGAGCTACTCTAGGCACTGGAAACAGCTTAGCTTCAATGACAAAGACCTGCCTAATGGATTGATTCGTCCTGCTTAGCCTCATTAGGGTTGCTTATTACTAACTGGTATTGCTACTGTACTGCATTATGCATGAGTATAACTGTAGTCTTCAGTCTTCAGTGACTGAATATAGTCTTTTGTTTCTGTTTTAATTGGATCTGTATGTAACTTCTGAATTTGCAGGCCTACGTCGTCTTTGTTACAACATTAGGAGGTCAGTGGTTGGAGCGCAACTTCGCTACATTTTTGTCGCATGTACTTGATCTGGTTTCCCATCCTCGTGCGACTCAGACCCACGTGGAGGCAGTTTACTCTCGAAGATGTGTGTCCTTTATTCTGAGAGCAACTGTGGGCAGCTTACTCGGAGAGAAAGCACAGATTGCAGCTGCCAAAGATATATGTCAAGCCATTGGTAAACAAATGAAGGCAGTGGGTAAGAACCATTTTTCTTTGTTTGAGACCAGTTGAAAGTTACTGTCATTATACTGGGACAGCCATTTTTCAGCTTTCTTCTACTGTGAGGAGTAATTTTGTTGTTATGGTAAAAGATAATTCAGTTCCTTTCTGTTTGAAACATGATTTCCAAAATATAAGTTCTGCTTGAAAAATGATTGCGTAAAACTGGCTTGTTATCCTGTGATGGCTTTTGACATTGCATTTTCTTAGAATGGAAGTGGGGGAAAAAAGCGTGCATTTGCAATCTGTCTTGGGATAGGTTGTATTGAAAGTCATGCAGAGTTCTTTACCACCCACGTTGAAGATCCTGTAGGTCAGGATCTTGTAGGTCGTTGTGTATCCCCCACTAATATCCATGCTGATACCCAACTGGATTTTACAGGTGACAAGTAAAGATGTAATCTGAAGACTGGAATTAGAGAAGATAAATGTGGCCCTTTTGCAGAACTGTGCAGAATATGTAATCACTAAGAGGACTGACAAAACTCTCTTGGCCTTTGTTTCTTATGAAATGAGTTGATTTGAGCTGGAGATTGAGAAAGTAAACTGGAATTGCACAACAGTGCATTTACCAAACATCTGCTTCTTCTTTTCTGCTGCCATCTAATTTGAGTTTAATGTTTAACATATGGAAATGGAACTGGTTTTGAAACTTCTACAGGTTCTTCTTATAACTATTTTTTGATAGGGTAGGTGTGTTTTGATGGGGTAGGTATGGAACCTTAAAAGGGTTCTGATTACAATAAGTCTATTGGAAATTCTACTTCTGAGATGAAACGGTTGCAGAAACTTCTCCTGCTACCTTGTCAAAATTGCAGGAAATTCCATTATGTATTTGGATGATTGGAAGAACTGTTTCATTTTTTGAGCATTTCTGATGTATTTGATGATAAATTGGAAGGATTTTTAATTGGTAATGATTGCTTCCCTTCATGTACGGGGGATGATTTTCCAAATTTGTACTGTAGTAGACATATAAATATTAAGCTGATACTAAAGTTCCTTTTCTTTTGAAGTGGCAGTTGCTGCTTCTGGGATATTGTGTAGGAGAAAGAACCTACAGTGGGATCTAGGAACTTAACTGGATAACTTTAAGATGATTAGAGGTTGTGATTAATTATTTACTAAAGGTCTGGGTTTTTTTCTTTGTTTCATTTAGTTTTATTCCATATATATGCATGCAAATTTGTATGCAGAACCTAGATAGGTCAAGACTATATTTTTAGTTACTGTGTATAGATACAATGCACACATGCTGGATTATGTGTATACTTGCTTTTGCTGTTTTATACTATTAATCCTACCTCTTAGTGCACTGCCATCCGTAGTAACTGTTTGGCATCTGTTTTTCATGGTCTTTTGGATGATTGTGTTTGGCTGATAGCTGTAAAACTATTTCTTTTCAGAATGTGTTTGCTTTGCGAGTTCACACTATGACCAAACTTGTGGTTTTGTTTTAGTATGGGGTTGATGTCAAAACTAAACTGTCCCTTTCTATCCTGTATATGTTCAGGTGTGATTCAAATGGTAGTTAAGCAAGATATTTTTGTTTTCTTTTCTACAGAAGCAGTAGTGAATGATGCTAACAGTGAAAATAAATCAGGAGCTGCTGATGTAGCTGCAAGCCAGCATGTAATGGTGTGTGCCCTCCAGGAACTGGGTAGTCTGGTTCAGAGTCTGAATGCCACTGCCTCTCCTCTTATTCAAGAACCCTCTATTGGTATGCAAATAAATTTAAATAGATTAAATGAGACATTTGAGCAATGAATATGAAATATCATTAAATCTAGTTAAATAAGAAATTGATATGTAAGAAATAAATTGATGAAACTGGCACTCCCTGTAGTACTCCAGGTAGCTATCTTTGTCCAGCTTACTGTGTTTAGTACGCTAACTGTAGTTCAAGTTTGACACAGTATTAAGCAACTATTTTGATCAAAGTCTGCCTGAAGCTCTTTTTTAGGGTAAGTAACTTTGTTAAGTTGTGATTTTTAGCATTGTTTTTTTTCCAGTAATGGTTTTATAGGAAATACATTGTTTTTCTATATAAGGTCTGGAATGTTTGCTCCTGAAAAGCTGTATTGCCTTCAGATATCAAATTTCTGTGGAGAGGTTAAGAGTATTTTGTCGAGATGAAGCTGTGGATAGTCCCATTTTAAAAAGCTAGGGATTTGGCTTAGGTTGACTAGGGTTTGTGTGGGATTTTCTTATTGTTTCTTTTAACATCAGAATCCATGTTTATACTGCGGTGTTGCAGTTTTAAGTTTTTTCAGTTTGTGGATGCCTATGTTTTTTCCAATGGAAGTGCAAGCTCCTTTAGACATTTCATTACACGGATCGTTGTATTAATGCATATAATGTTCTTCTCATACTGATTTTGCTCCAACTATGGAGTGAGGAAGATTGTGCTTATAATTATTCCTTCTGGCTGCTGTGCCCCATAAGAACAGAGGAGACTGTATCTCAGTGTTACTTCTGCTAGCTCCTATCAGTAAGCAGGTAGAAGTTGTTCACTAGCTACAGAGAAGGCAAGAGATGAGGCAGCAGTGGGGGCTTTGAAGTAGGAGTTTGCAAAGTTAAGAGATCTGGACTAAGGAAGGTCTTGGTGTGGAGACAGATTGGACTGAAAAGCTCACAGTTAGAAAGCGGGATTAGCTAGGCATGGAGGTTTGGAAAGTGTAGAAGGATGGTAACTTGGTGCAGGGGAGACATCACTGTGTCAAAAGCAGAGTACAGCGGTCAGTGACATCTATAACATGTGCTTGTCTACAATGTGAAGGAAAACCGAAGATCAGCCTTACTGTTGCTCTGTTATTGGCAATCTGTGTAAAAGATGGGCAGACTGTAGGAATCATCTCACCCAGTGCCTGTTCCTTTATATAGCATTACTGCCTCTTTTCAGTTGTTCAAGTAGCAGAAGTCAGTGCTATGGCTCTGGCAGCTCCAGCTTTGCTGGTAAAACCTGATGTGGAGCAGCATAATGCTAATAACACTTCTGTCTTTCCGTAAAGAAAAAGGCAAAGTCATAAAATTCAAGTACTTTAATTCTGACTTTAACTTGCACGTTGCCCTTCTGGTATTGATTCAGTTTACTTGTCTACGTATATTAAAAAGCACATTATAATTTTAAGACTGTAAACTCTCTTTTCTGTAGGTCTGTTGGAGACAGTAACTTCAGTTCTTCTTCATCCGAGCATGGCAGCTCGACTTGCTGCTGCATGGTGCTTGCGGTGTGTAGCTGTGGCATTGCCTTTTCAGTTGACTCCATTTTTAGATAGATGTGCAGAAAGACTCAACAATCTGAAGACCTCACCTGAAGCTGTTAGTGGATACAGTTTTGCAATGGCTGCTTTGTTAGGTGGTGTGCATCAGTGTCCCTTAGGTATTCCTCATGCCAAAGGAAAGGTGAGATAATGAGTGTTTCATCTGTGAGTGTACTAAAAGATACCTTTTTTATCTAGAAGTAACAGCTTTGCAAAATGTGTGACATGGTAACGAGTTAAAGCGTTATTGAAATTGAACTTGTGCCTAGCAAGACAGCAATGGCCAGAGCATGTGTTTATAGTATTTCAGTTGCAGTGTTTACCAGCTTTTTTCCCCTCTCTCTTTCAAATTTGGGTTCGTTTGGTATATTAATGAATGATTGCTGAAAAGAATATTACTGTCTGTATTGTCATACACAAAACACTAATAATCTGCCTGAAATGTAATCTCCATTCTTTATGGAAGGTCAATTTAAATGATTTGAGAGCATCTTTATATATAGTCTGTGAGAGTGAATGTGTAGCAGTAGCTTGCAGTGGCTTAATTTATGTTTTTAAAATCTGTTGGTTTTTGTCATTGGTGCAGATGGTGGTCAGTATTGCTGAGGATCTGTTACGAACTGCTGCACAAAATAGCAGACTCTCCTTGCAGCGGACTCAAGCTGGATGGCTTTTACTTGGAGCACTTATGACTTTAGGTTTGTAAAAATGGTTGCTTTTTGTCCAACATTTCTGATTATCCACTGTGGCAAATGGTCTCTACATATAATCAGTCCAGTATCTAGCACAAGAGTATTTATACCAAGGGAAGCAGAGTGTTAGTGCATTTATTTCAGCAGTGTTATTTATTTATGCTGGGGAGAAGTGAAATATTAGTGTTTATGTAAGCTGAAGGATAGTAGAAGGTGTCATACCTTAAAAAAATATTTTGCTCTGTTTTTAGAAACACAACTTTTAGTCATTCTATGAAAAGGCCAAAATTGCACATAGTCTTCAGTCCTTAATACTGTGGTGCAGAAGAAATGGACTGTAAATAAAACGTAATGAGCATTCCAACAAGTTGCATGTGTGCCTATAGATAGGCAACGGTACTGATTAGAAGTGTTATCAGTTTAAAAGCCATTCAGTTGTCTATTGAAAAAGGCAGCCTCGTGTTCATATGTGCCATCACAGAAATATCTGAAGCTGTATTTTGAGAGGGTGTAAGTATACTCTTGAAATTGCCAGTGATAGTGTTGGTTTTTTATTTGGGAACTTTTTGTACTGGAAAATATGATAAAGTTCTGATGCATTCTGCAGTATTACATGCATTCTTCACTGGGTAAAAAACTGGCTGGATGGCCAGGCCCAAAGGGCTGTGGTGAATGGAGTTAAATCCAGTTGGTGGCCGGTCACAAGTGTGTTCCCCAGAGCTCAGTATTGGGGCCAGTTTTGTTTAATATCTTTTGTTTAATATCTAATGATCTGGATGACGGGATCCAGTGCACCCGCAGTAAGTTTGCAGATGACACCAAGTTGGGTGGGAGTGTTGATCTGCTTGAGGGTAGGAAGGCTCTGCAGAGGGATCTGGACAGGCTGGATCGATGGGCCGAGGCCACTTGTATGAGGTTCAACAAGGCCAAGTGCCGGGTCCTGCACTTGGGTCACAACAACCCCATGCAATGCTACAGGCTTGGGGACGAGTGGCTGGAAAGCTGCCCTGCAGAAAAGGACCTGGGGGTGTTGATTGACAGCCGGCTGAATATGAGCCGGCAGTGTGCCCAGGTGGCCAAGAAGGCCAATGGCATCCTGGCCTGTATCAGAAAGAGTGTGGCCAGCAGGAGTAGGGAGGTGATCGTGCCCCTGTACTCGGCTCTGGTGAGGCCGCACCTCGAATACTGTGTTCAGTTTTGGGCCCCTCACTACAAGAAGGACATTGAGGTGCTGGAGTGCGTCCAGAGAAGGGTGATGAAGCTGGTGAGGGGTCTGGAGCACAAGTCTTATGAGGAGCGGCTGAGGGAACTGGGGTTGTTCAGCCTGGAGAAGAGGAGGCTGAGGGGAGACCTTGTTGCTCTCTACAGTTACCTGAAAGGGGGTTGCAGAGAGGTGTGTGTTGGTCTCTTCTCCCAAGTGACGAGTGACAGGACAAGAGGAAATGGCCTCAAGTTGCACCAGGGGAGGTTCAGGCTGGATATTAGGAGAAATTTCTTTACTGAGAGAGTGGTGAGACACTGGAAGAGGCTGCCCAGGGAGGTGGTTGAGTCACCGTCCCTGGAGGTATTTCAAAGATGTGTGGATGAGGTGCTTAGGGACATGGTTTAGTGGTGGACTTAGCAGCGTTAGGTTAATGGTTGGACTTGACCTCAAAGGTCTTTTCCAACCTAAATGATTCTGTGGTTCTATGATTTTGATCTCCCAGCAAATACCATTTTGTGTTTGATCTTGCTTCTCTAAATTGTCTCTTTTTTGCCAGCTTATTGTCATGTTTTGCTAACAGTGTAGCCCTATTTTGGTTGTCCTTCTCCAATATATTTTTAATGCACTTGCACTGGATCTTCTGGAGCTTTTTCAGAAGTTTTCTTTAAACTTGACTATTAAACTAGTTACAGAATCAGTAATTGTGAGTTATTTTTCTACTCACTGTGTGAGCAAGTTAGGATAGGCTAAAGAGCTTGCCTTCAAAATAGTAATAAAAAAAATCAGAAGTTGGAATAAAAAGATAGTAAAAAGACAGTTGGCAGTGGTTACATATTACATGACAACGTATAGAATTGCCTATTTCCTATTTTTAGTACTGGTATCAACAGACTTACCTATACTATTTATTTGCCACACTTTCAACCTAGAAATAAGAAAAAATTTCCTTTGTTTTTTGTTGTTCAAGTAGGGAGAAAAGGAAGAGAAGTGAAATAAGAGAAAAATAACTTAAAGAGCAAAAGCCTTCAAGGCAGATTTTTCACACGTGGTTAAATACAAGTTTTTATTATGCTGTCATTTTATTTTTTTGCATAGGTCCTTCTGTTGTTCGGTATCATCTGCCTAAGATGTTGCTGCTATGGCGAAATGTGTTTCCACGTTCTCTGAAGGAGTTGGAAGCAGAAAAAGCGAGAGGAGATTCTTTTACCTGGCAAGTAACGCTGGAAGGCCGCGCTGGAGCTCTGTGTGGTAAGAATTTCAAACTTCAAGATTACAAGTGCGCAGCAAACCAAAACATGATCCCAAGTATTACAAGAGTTCTCTCTATAACTTCCCTGCTTTCTTTGAAAATGAATAAGATGTGTCAGATTTTCATCAGTGTGACCTGGTTTTGACATACAGTTTTATGAACAAGTCACACAGTCTTTGAGTAAACATTTTTAATAGCTGTTTTTTTGGTATTCTCTTAGGATCTGTATCTTTCTCATGCTTTATATTTGTTTGTTTCAGTAAAATTTTAATTTAAACTATTTTGTTATTAGCTATGAGAAGTTTTGTTGCTCACTGTCCTGAGCTCCTTACTGAGGATGTGATCAGGAAATTGATGACACCTATAGAATGTGCCATGACAATGATGTCGCAGTAAGTAGGCAGTTTTTGCTCTTTATTCAATGTTGTCTTCTCCCAGACCTGAAATACTAGAACTAATTTGTTTTAGTTCATATTCTGACCTAGTACTGCGCTGTTGCTTCTTGTCCATGTTGAAAAAAACTTTTGAGTGTTGTGTTTATGGTCATTAGCTTTGTAAAAGTATATTATTGCGTAGTCTGTGCTGAAGGGCCTACCACAGTAACTTTTGTTAACTGTGTTTTGGATTTCCGGTTCAGTGAGCTTTTGAATTTATGGTTTGCTTATCCTTGTGCAAGAAATGAGAAAACTAAGATCCTGGTATACTAGATGTTAATCAATAAAATCTCCTCTTATGAAATGTACTAATGAAAAGACTTTAAACATTTTACAGAATAAAAGAAAAAACACAGGTTTGGGTTGGGTTTTGTGGTTTGGTTTCTCTCCCTTCCCACCCGTGCCAATTAGAATAGGAGTTTCTTCTGAGGAGATACATGTCTCTGGTTTACAGCAGTGTATGGTGGCTTTTTTTTTTTTTAAAAAAAAAAGAAGTTTGCTCCATACAATTACCTCTGAAATTGTACTGATAATTGTGTAATGTTGCTCAGAGTAGTTCTCTGAACATTGTTTTCTTGTCTTGGCTAGAGACATATCATGTGAAAAGAAATATGAAAATACTCTTTTTAGTAAATGCAATATTTCTGGTTGTCTCTTTTCTTTTGATTCTGTAGCATTCCATCAGTAATTAAAGCCCATGGAGCTCATCTCAAAGCTAGTGCAGCTATGGTCCGTTTAAGACTTTATGATATATTGGCTTTATTACCTCCGAAGACATATGAAGGTACATAAATTTTTAACAATTCTTATTAAGGTAAAAATTCTACTTACTCCTTTTGATGTATTTTTGGTGCTTGCCTTTGAAGCAGATATAAGATTCAAAGTAGAATACTAGGAATCTCCAAGAGTCTTGTACTATATTCCTCATCTACCGTATGTCCTCTTGACAGTATACAGGGTATGAATATTGCAAAATATTAGAGTAACACTTACAGTGTAAAAGTTACAGTCCCCTTTATAGGATTGAGAGGTATGGAGATCATGTTCTGAAATCCAATTTAGGTGTTTTATGTCATTGTTACTCTAAAAGATAGAGAACGTTGTTTCTTAGTATACTGAAAGGGCAGATGTTTAAGAATGAAGATTTAGTTTTGGTTTCTGGTATTTATTTTTTTTAACCTGATTTGATCTATTAGACAGTTTTATGCTATTATTATTAAATTAACAGGCACTGTCACATGATCTGACAGATTAGCTTTTTGGTTTTTGTTTGTTTATTTTTGTTAACTCATTAAATTTACATGATCAATTGGATGAGCAAATTTTTGCAAAATCTGGATTGTCATCCTGGAAGGGATGGCCCTATCTGTTGTTTAGAATATTGATTTGGGAATTGGCAGCCCAGGGTTCAGTTTGAAGCCTTGCTCTCAACTCCAGTCTTGTCAGGTTTACTTCTCTCTCTGTTTGCTACCTGAAAATTGAGGTAATGGTACATGCTTTGATTTGAAACTTACGGTCACTAGCTGCAATGTTTTGGATAAGAAGCAGCAATGATTCTTTTTAACGTCTGTCCTTTTAGGATCATTTAATGCACTTCTTCGAGAGTTGGTAGCGGAATTTACTTTGACAGACAACTCTGCTAATACAACCACATCACTCTTAAGGTCTCTTTGTCATTATGATGATAGTGTTCTTCTTGGCTCTTGGCTGCAGGAAACTGATCATAAGTCAATTGAAGACCAGGTAATAAAAAACTAGAAGAATAATGAATTATCTGCACTGTCTGTCTGTGTGATGTGTGTGTGGGGGAAGCCTTCTAAAACTGAAGCTTCATGCCTTGTTTTTAGTCTTATTTCAGAGGTTTATTAGATGTAAGTCCTTACATCTACAGTGTACCATTTTGATTAAAAACTGCCTACAGCTGAGATATAAATTGCATAATGCTACTCATATGGTTGTGGTTAGTGAACTAACCTAATTTCTTTAAAACAAAACAACACTCTCCTCACCCCCTGATCTTCCTAGTCTAGCAGTTGTTCTCTTACATATTTTTTTGAACCAAGGGAAATGTAAGTTCCACTTAACATGTTTTATAACAAAACTGCTGTCAAAATACCAGTATTGCAAACAGTGTTATAGCAAAACAAGACTTAACTGGTTTTATAGGTGTAGTATGAAATCTTACATTTCATTTGGAAGTGTTGACACAATTGTGTTGGCATTATAAGGAATTTGCTGCACTTCTAAAAAAACTGAGTCTTTGAAACATAGGAATTAAAAATTAAAAAAAAGGAATCAAGTATTGCTCTGGGGGTCTCTCTTAATAAATTTTTTCAGATCAGCTGGTAATGTTGATCCAGTTATTTTTTTTCTGGCCCTTGGAGAAGGAATGTAGCATAGGGAACAATCTGTTAATGTTAAATAGTTTGGGAAACTATCTGGTAGTAGTCTTCTCTTTGCTTTTCCTAATTTGTGATGACAAGAAAGGGGCTGGCTGCCTCTTGTCAAGTCTTTTAGCCTCAGGATTTAATGACGTGGAGAAAAAATGTTTGTCCAGCTGTATATACCCACCAGCCTATCTCTGTCTTCATAATTCTGCTCTGATTTTTGATTTCCTCAGTGAACTGTATTCCCTAGACAACTAACCATTCTGAGCACCTGCTGAACTGTGCCATCATACATTTTGCAACTCGGCTTCTCAGCAATTTCTTGGCGTAAGAAGAGGGGAGGAGCTGAAAATGCCTCTTCTGCCACAGCCTGTCTAATAATAGCAAGGTTTCTCAGAAGGCAGCTGCCTTGACTGAGCAGATCCAAAAGCCAAGACTGATACCAAGTGTGAGAAACCAAGGGGAAATTGTTTCTGAGAAAAGATCAGCGTGTCAAAGCAAAAAAAAGGGTTTTATAAACTTCCCTTGTTTGTTGTGGTGGACATAGTAGACTTCCAGTGCAGTCTTCCATCCACAGAGCTTTCTGGAATGCTCCTTCCCCTGCCTTTTTTTTTTAATTATTATTATTTTTCTCCCTCTAAGCTGTAAAACAGTGTCACTGTTGGTAACTGAAGCCCTGTAGTGCATGGCAGGTTTTTCTTGTGCTGGTCACGTTTTATTTTTTAGTGATACGGAGGTCTCAACAAATGTTTGCTCTGTTTTCTGACCTTCTAAGAATACAGAGTTACTAGATTCTGATTTTGTTTCATGATTACGTAATTAACAAGTTGTGAAAATTAAGTTTTTCTTCAGAGAAAATAGATGATTGTTTAATTGTGTTTCCTGAGAGAATGGTGGTTAGGAAGTATTTTTGTGATGATAGGAATGTTAGTAATTTTAGTACTGTTTCTAAATCTTTCTGTGTAGGGAATCATTACAGCCAAACCTGATCATTTAATATATTGTATTGTAAGTCAATGCTCAAACAGAGAGTGAATGAATAACCTTTTTTCTGAAATGTAACTTTGTAGTCAGTGATTCAGAAGCTACTATTAGTACCAGAATTAATCTGCTTCTCTCTGATTCCCATCTCTTACTACCAGGAGTGATAGTTTGTGCATTTATCCAGCTGTTAACTGCTTTGACCCTACAGGATTTAGCTGGCCCTGTAAATGCTAGTGTGCATATTCAGGGGACACTGCAGGTGCATTCAGGTGTTTGTAAGCTATTTCGTTGTTCTAAGCTACTATGTACATGTTTTAGTTATCTCTAGTTCCAAATTTTATGTGCGAAGGTATGTTCAGCGGTATTCATATTATGTGGCATTTTGCAGCTTCAGCCAAACAGTGCGTCTGGAAGTGGTGCTTTGGAACATGATCCATCTTCTATTTATTTGCGCATCCCTGCTGGTGAAGCTGTACCCGGTCCCCTTCCTTTAGGAGTATCTGTCATCGATGCGTCTGTGGCTCTCTTTGGTGTGGTTTTTCCTCATGTCTCTTACAAACATAGGTCAGTTTACATCAGTGTTCAATTTCAGAATCTAATGCCTTGTTCTCTGGATAGTATTATGTTTCGGGTTTTTTTTTTTTTTTTCCTTGACATAAGAATCTGCTTTGATATCAACTGTCTTTGAATTCAGAGTTCAGTATTTGGTGTTCATTGTGTCTCAGGATTCCAGAATATGTCTACTCAGTTTAGAAATAAGGCCATTTCCTCAGTTCTATCAGTTTTGAAGATTAGGATTCAGAGGTGGAGACTGGATTCTTCTCTCCTCTTACTGCATTTAACAGTAGTAACATCTCTGCAAACAAAATTTCCTGCAAAAATATCCATTGCAATTATCTTCAAGTCAGCCTTGAAAACAAAGCGGTGGCATCCATTGAATTTCATTTGGCTTCCATGAGTAAGACCATTTGAATTATACTCAGCAAATGATTTTATGCATGATGAAAAAAAGGGGATGGAATTCAGCTTATTTTCCTTTGTGTTCGAAGTTACCTTTGCAGAGTTATGAGTTGTAAGGACTCCTTTTGTTAATCAGTTTAGCTAATTTGTCACTGAGCACAGAGTGAAAGCAGCTCCAAGATGCATTTCAAAGTAAAATCATCCTTCAGTGCAGTCCTGATGGGAGCAGTTTTTTCCTAGCAGTCAGTCTCATTTTGCATTAAGTGCAGCACAGACTTGAGGCCAGCTTGCAGTAATTCAACTTGATCTCTATCTGTTGTTAGCCACGGAAGGATTTGGCTGGGGAACTGCCGAGTAGTTAAGAATGCAGATTATTCATTATACTCCCGTTCTTGGTATCTTCTAGGGACTACTCCTCCTCCCACTAACACTTTCTGCCATGGTTAAATGGGGGGAAAGTGGAGGTTAAATGGGGAAAACACTAGAAACAGTAATAGGAATATGGAGGGTAACACTATTTTGAATGGTAGTGGAGAGGCAGCATTTTTCCATTCTTGTCCTCATAGCTTTCTAGTTATACAGCCAAATGTATCTGAAGACTTATTTCCTCTTGGTGGTGTTTTCTTCAAAAGGAATAGTAAACATTTGTGGATGAGCTAAAAGAACCAGCAAAGGGATGTTCAGAATAACTCTACCCTTTCTACCTAAAGTGAATACCTTCTGCAGCCTCCGAAGCATAAATTCTGTGACTGAACTTAAAAGACCTTTCTGTTGTGTGCATTTTTTTTACCAGCTGTGGTTTAGTTTGTATTTTGAAAGAATATCGCTTAAATTATGTTCTTTCCTTTGTTTTAGATTACAGATGTTGGACCACTTTGCTGAATGTGTCAAGCAGGCTAAAGGTGTTCGCCAGCAAGCTGTGCAGCTTAATATATTTACTGCTGTTCTTAGTGCCTTGAAGGTAAAACCTGTAAACTTGTAATGGATGCCAAAGATCAGCAGTTTGATTCTTCAATTTGTATTTGATGCAAAAGGCTGTTAGAAGAACCTTACTAAAGTTACCACTTAAACATTCAAAAGTTTGAAAATACCAAAGTTGAAATTTTTTCAGATATTAGCATGAGCTTTTGTCAGTATGTATCAGTACAGAGAATAGATGAGGCTCGTGTAGTCAGCATTCTATAGTATTCAGACTTGTCTTTTTTTTTTTCTATTTCAGTCCTGTAGTTTTATTTGCACTGTACTCATGGATTTAAGTACTTCGTCATATATACTTAAAAACCCCCTCATGTCATAGAGTATTGTGCAGATGAGGATCATGGAAATAAAAACAAAAATAGATCTGGGGTTCCACTTTGGATGTCTTAATTTTTTCTTCGTAAGATTCCCTAAAATTGCATAGAGTTCTAGATGCTTACATCCAGTCCCACTGACTTCAGTTACAGCTCTGTGTTCTCTATCTACACTTAGAAATCCAACCTCATGCTATCAAGTCAAGAAGCTAGACATCAAGTCACAAATAATATTCCTGAGAAATAATTGGTTTCAGGAACTTGTATTGCCTCAAGGCTTTGTGGAACAGTGTCTTAGAGTGTAGGGTTTTCTTTCTACTAGTCAAATTTCTTAAGGCATTTCTAGTTTTTTCCTGATGCTGTTTTATATAGTTTCCGGTTCATGAGTCTGTCAGATGACATCTGTCATTGTCATCCTTGTCCATCTTCAGAGCAACTAAGAACCGTGCACTGAGGTAGCTACCCTCATAGAAGTGTCAGCCTGTAATTAAAAATTGGATGAGTTCCTTCTTGTCTGACTTTCGCCATACAAAAAATGGCTGCCTAGTTTAAGCTAATTGTTACGGGGGCTCCATGTCCTTGGTTGATGGGCAAAATACATTGGCAAAACAGCACCTCTCTTCCTTGGTTTGTTCTTAGAAACGTGAACCATGTTGCTACAAGTTGCAAAGTAGATTCTGAGACAGATGCCTGGAATTTACCATGCCATGCCAAACGGCCAAAAAATTGTCAGAATTGACCTGAAATGAGTATTTCAGAACAGAAAATGAGAATCTGTGGTAGAGCCATCAACTTCTTCCTCTATAATACATGCAGTGTTTATACTTTACATGTGTTCAATTATTTTTCCCAAAGTAAAAGACTTCTTGAAAGTTGTAGTGAAAGGTGATGTACTATTAATGAAATATGGGAACCAAAGAAACTACAGAAGCAGTGTTTAGTGTTGTTATTCTGTAGAATGTTCATCTAACAGGCTGTATAAATGTTTGCAAAGATGTGATTATTAAGAAGAAAATACTTTCATGTACCTAAAATGTCTTTGATTTAAGCGATCCTTGCGGAAACATAACTGAGCTGTGGTTTTCCTGTCTGACAGAAAGAGATGTTGCCATTAGTTTTTAAAGCTTCTCTCTTTTTCTGGTGTATTCTGTGTAAAGCTAGCTCAGATTCAGTAGCACTAGGGTGCATGTGGCACTGTAATGCATTTGATAAAAAGACTGGTGCAACAGATCTTTCTGTATGTGAAACAGGGAGAGTGTTGGCAAACGTAAGACTGAGTATCTTGTTGATTTTGAGTTTTAAATATTTTCCACCAGTGTATTTTAGAATAAATGACCATAAATTTAAACAAAAGTAAAAGTGGGTAATTTTTAATTGAAGATCTCAGATACAGTAAAATTGCTCTTATATCTTCCTTTCTGCCTTCCTTGAAATGTTTTTTCATGTTTTTTTCATGTAGGGTTTAGCTGAGAATAAAAGCACGTTAGGACCAGAAGAAGTCCGCAAATCTGCTCTAACGCTGGTAATGGGTGCCCTTGATAATCCTAACCCTATTTTGAGATGTGCAGCAGGTGAAGCTCTTGGCAGAATGGCTCAAGTGGTTGGAGAAGCCTCTTTCATTGCTAGAATGGCTCAATACAGTTTTGATAAGTAAGTTGGTTTTGATTCAGAATAGGAAATAAAAATGTAATTTAACGTAGTTTGGAAGATTCCTCTACTAAATACCATATTGATTATTCTCTTCTCTTCATGCTTGATTGCTATGCTTATGTAGATCTAACAAACCTTCAAACAGAGTCTTCTCTTCTTGATTTATTTCATGTGATTCTTCCAGGAATAAAAGCTGAGTTGTTAAACTGCTTGGAATGTGAAATGATACCAAGGAATAGTTTTTGATGAGTTACTTGAAGGTCATTAAACTGCTTCAGATAGATAAACGCAGCTTACGCTAAGTATGTCTGTAGTATGAATTGTGAGATAGTGATTCTGTTTCATCAAACATCCTCTCTACATACTGATTTAACTTATCTACTGGCCCATAATTTTTTCCATATTCTGTTGTTAATCTTGGGTCTTTAGAAAGATGTCTGGTAGATATAATAAGACAACATGTTTCCCAATTTTTGGTTTAAATTTAAGACATCAGCCTATCTGTGAATCAGAATGCAGCTACCTCAGAGCTGCAGCCAATGTTTTTGGCTGGCCAGGCTGCATGCACATAGCCTCAGTCCAGCTTTCCTACCTCTGGGTAATTCAGTTTTTCCCATCATTTCATCTTGTAATAAAGTAAATCATCTTTACTCTCTTTCCTTGAATTTCTGTTACTGGGATATTTCCTTGGTTTCTTATCTAGAATTCAAGTTGTTAACGGTTGCCAATCTGACACTGTCAAGTAATTTTTTTATATTTGAGATTAGCATTTACTTTTGTTGTTCACTGATGGCTAAGAGCATTCTTATCTTTCATATACAGATAACCAGGAAAAAAAAAATTCTTTCTTTGTTCTAATTAGGATATCCTTCTTTTCTCTCTCTTCCCCACCCCCTGAAAAATTTTTAATTAAAAGTTATGTATGTGATGTGCATTCAGAAGCAGAAGTATTGTGGAAAATACTCAACAAGTCACTGCTTCATACAACTAGGTCATTCAGAATGCTATTCATTCTGTTCTAGTTTCATTAATAAAACACTATTTTAAAAAAAAAGCTTTATTGGAAGAGTCATAGAACTCAGCTGCATTAAAAAGTTCCTCAGTTGACTTTGCAGTGGAAGACGTAGCTGTGGATTTCTTTGTCATTTCTCAATATATGTTGTCATTTTTTCCTTCTTGATTTCTTTTCACTGCAGTGGTCTAGCAATGACTTTTCTGATTATGAAATTAGTCTGCTGTGAAACATGGGTAAACACTAGATGCTTTTCTTATATTCTTTCACTTCCAAAACTCTTCTTCATCTAAAATGTCAAGTTATGACGAGGAAGAAAGAAAATAACTATTAAAATATCTCTTTTTTCACTTGCCTTGTATGTAATCTGGTTTAATAGCAATACAGATTAAGTATGTTGTTTTTGCTTTTGTTGTTAAGGCTTCTCAAGATCTTGTCAGGTGGCCTGCAAAATTCTGTTAGTCATTTGCACTGTTAATGGTACTTGAAGGGTTCTTTGTAACAAACTTAGTGAATGACATGATTTCCTTTTATTTAAACATTGATAGGTTAAAATCTGCTCGAGATGTTGTATCAAGAACAGGCCATTCTTTGGCTCTGGGCTGTCTCCATCGGTATGTTGGTGGAATAGGTTCTGGACAGCATCTGAAAACTAGTGTCAGTATTCTCTTGGCTTTGGCACAAGATGGAACCTCTTCTGAAGTCCAGGTAAAAAACACAATCACCACAAAACTGCTTTAAAATGTTCAGGATTAAAATTAAAAATTGAATTAGCTGTTCAGATGTTCTTTAATAGAGAATGTCACAGGTAAGCCAAATCATATGAGTGTAGCATGTACCAGGGAGTGTGAAGAAAGCAGAACTTTATTTATAAACTCTTACAGTACAGAATCCCAAATATGTACTGCAATTAAAATGTATCCTTACTGTTAGTTAGGGAGGCAGTTGGAAGTGGTCACATTAATTCAGACTGACAAGTGTCTGCTTGTCAGCTGAGCCAGAGTAATTCACTGTGGGCATATTCCTAACTGACTGTAGCTGTAAAGCAAAATATGTTAGTTGTACCTTAGCTGCCTAACCTAAAGTTCCTAATAACTGGCTAATGGTTAACATGTGATCGGTTACTGGAGTCTCAGGTGATAAGCAGTAGTTTTCTTTGCCAAGTAATTTCCTTGTATGTGATACTGTGAACACAGCATGGCAGTACATCATCTTTGGGGGGTTATATTATGACAACAAAAATCTGTTGCAAGCTAACCTGCAGTTAGGGGACAGAAGGGGAACTAGTAGGAGCCAAATTCAAGACAAGGCAAAGGCTGGGAGGGATTTCTGTCCTCTCTGGACTGTAGGCATGTGGAGTCTCACAAGAGGACAACTTGACTGCTGAAAGTTGCTGGTGGAGTAAAAAGGGGACTAAACATGGTGCTGAAAGAGCAATGCCTTTGGAGTTGCTGAATATGTATAAACACTGCACAGTTCAGAGAGTTTTCTAAGTTGAAAATACTTGATAATTGGGAGAATATGCTGTCTTTACTCTCCCAGGAGAAATTTGAGGGGTCAGTGTCTTGGTCTGACTTTACTCTCCCTTAAGCATCTATTTGTGGCTGCTGCTCTAAAAAGAAGAGAGGGCTAGATGGACCAGGACATCTGTCTTTACATTAAGAGGTTGAATATTAGAGGGAAAAGTGCTGATTTTTTTTTTCTCCAGCAATGAAGTCTATCAGAGCACTAGAATAAAAGAATTACTTCAGAGGGAAAAAAAAAACCAAACCCAAAACCTTTTTTGAGTACAAGCAAGTGTCTTCTCTGTAGTTTTTGTTCTTCAAAGATTATGGTGTAATTGCATGATATAACAGGTAATTTTTTGTCACTCTCTTCACAAGTTACTGCAAGGAAATGATTATCTGGAATATTGAGTGACTACTATGCTTTAGCCGCAGGAGGTTGTGTGCCACCCATGAGTAGGGGCGCTTTACACCCACAGATTGAGAAGCTGAAGCCCCCAGTAACTATACAGAATCATACTTCCACGTTGGTTTAAACTGTTAACTTGATAGAACATGTAATAGAGTACCTTCTTCTTTTCCTTGGGACTATAAAAAAAAAAAATCAAGCTTGTCACTTAGGAAAACAAGCCTAGTTTGTTTTTGAGATAATGATTAAAAGATAATAATCTGTAAATACAACTTAAGGTTTCTTTTCGATTTCCTTGGTTTATTTAAGGTAAGACAAAGTTCAGTTTGCATATGTAACTTCATGTATGAGTAAGTAATTTTGAGGTATATAATTGTGTACCATTCATTTAAAAACCAAAACGATAAGGGTTACTGCTTTATGAAAAAAATGTGAAGTCTAAAGGGGAAGCCCAGGTGGAACTTGCATACCTACCTTCTTCTCTGTTGAGAGTACGACACCAGGCCACTGTGAAAAGCTAAGCTTTTAAACCTCATCCCTCACTAGATCAGTGTGGATACACAGAAACTGTGTGGGAATATGAGTAATGGAAATCTGCAGGAATGAAAGGATAAGTTGTAATGTGCTACTGTGTGGTTAGGACTGTAGAAGTAGTTACATGATTGCTAGTGATAATGGTTTTTGGGTTGCATCGGAGAGGATTAAAAAGGACAGTTTAGAAGGCAGATTTTCCAGCTCACTCCTAAGAGTTTAGCTTTGTAACCGCAATATTCTTTTAACTTAGTCTTTCCAATGCAATTGCATCACATATTTAATGGAAGAAAATTCTGAAATAAGACCATTTAGTACGATATTATGGAGAGACATCGCATGCTTTCAGGTCTGTCAGGGGAATTTATTTCCTATGAAACATCAGTGACCAAAAAGACTGTCCCCTTGCCCACTTCTTGCTTTGACAGTTACAATAAACTATTTTGCTCTTTTGTTATTTACTTATCTTGCAACTGAAATAGGTTGATCTTTCACCATTTTTTTTCTCATCCTGTAGTACATTAACTGCGAACAGCACTGCTTTCTTCTCTTGCACCCTCTAATGAGAAAATTAATTAGAAAATGTATGTGAACCTTTCACCTTACCATGAAAATCAGTTTCTACTGAAATATCGTAGGCATTCCCCACTAACGACTTTGTCAACTGTCCATTTCAGACTTTACATCCAGTTTACAGTGAAATGATTCTGTCTTTCTCCTGTCTTAAGAGTCAGTCATCTTTTTTTCCTTTTTTTTAAGTGGGTGTGTTGTTTGTGTATGTATATTTCTTCCTCAAAGTGCTTAACCGCTTTTTGCTCAAGTTCTTTGTCGTCTTTATCTCCATTATCCCCAAAACTGCTGATAGCCAAAGAGTATGCTAGAGATATTTAAACTTCCAGGTAATTGCTTGAGATTCTGAGACCTTTAAAACACTCCTGGAGTCAGAGTAGCTAACTAGACATGTTTAAGTAAGGATGTACAGAGCTGGGCTCAGTCTGCATACAAAATTGTTTAAATTTCCTAAATGTATTACTGAAAAATATTCCTTTGTTCTTTTGATAGACCTGGTCTCTCCATTCACTTGCTTTGATAGTAGATTCTAGTGGACCAATGTACCGTGGATATGTGGAGCCAACGCTTTCTCTAGTTCTTACTCTGCTCTTAACTGTTCCACCATCGCATACGGAAGTACACCAATGCTTAGGCCGATGTCTTGGAGCTATAATAACTACTGTTGGGCCTGAGCTGCAAGGTTAGTGGGAATTTGAAGAGAAAACAAAAAATCTATCTTGTATAAAGATAATATATCACAATCTGAAATGGAGGAAAATAAACTTTTGTTCGTTGCAGTTGGGGAGGGGAAGGGGGGGGATGTTGACAAAGTCAGTTACAGTGTTGCAAGGAAACTCACTTCTGATCCTACTTACAACTGCTTGGGGCTTTTTTGAATACAGTTTGAGATTTCTGTGAAGAAGTTGTAATAAGGTATGGTGTTCTGGCTAATGGCAAATTTGCATGGTAGGTAAAAGATGAAAAACACCCTTGCTACATATTTTACCAAGTATATTTTTGTGTATAGGTGGGGCAAGAGGCAAGATTTTTCCTCTGCTTTTTCAAAACATGTTGATTTTATTTTTAACTGATAGCAAGAGCTTAAGTTTACATCATTGATAATGTTGTGAGCTATAACTCATTTCCACTCATTCTTGATATTCTTGGATCACTGTCCCTTACTGTAGAGAATAAGATCTTGTCATGCCAAACGCTGTATCTGAAATTCTGTGTCTCAGATGGCAAACCTATGGATTTGTAACTGTCTAACTGGGATTTTTAGGAATATTTATAGGAAGGTCTTTGATACAGTGCCAGAGAGCTAGCCACTAGTGAAATTTTAGCTCTAAATAACTGGACTTAAATTTCTAGTTATGAAAAATTTCTAGATGGTCTAATTGAACTTGTGTATCTGCTTGCTGTATGTTAACCTTTTGATTTGGACCATCATTTAACTTTTTAAATAAACAACAACTTACATAGAATGCCTTCTGCAGGTTACATTTTTCTGTAATTCAAGATTTTTTTATAAACCTGATGCAGGTTAATTATTAAAATTCAGAATGGGATTATTTTTCAAATTAAATACTGTTCTTTTGACTGCTTGTCCTATTACAGCAGTGCAACTCATGTAATGGAGCTAACTAAAATCACCTGCCTACATGTATGCTAGCTTAAGTGTTATCTGATATTTTAGGAAATGGTTTGGTGCATGAAATGTTGCCCATATATATAGAATGAGAGAGACTTTCAAAATTGAAATTCAGATAATTTTACTGGTTTCATGTCCTGGGAAGATATTCTCAAAATATTTCAATGAAGATCATTGATCCAAAATTTCATTTGGACAGGACATTGTTTAACTGAGCTAAAAAGAGATATTGAAACACTCTGTAGTGTTCCTTTGAAGTTGTGTAGATACTAGTTTGCAGTAGGAATTCAGAAAAGTTGCATGTTAATCTGTGAACTTTGAAGCATTAAAAATTCTTGTTTCTCAAAGGTTTAAAGTCTACAGTTGTCATACAAAAATTTTGCTGTGTTAAGGATATCATATTACATCATTAGGTAACGGAGCTACAATTTCAACAATCCGTTCTTCCTGTTTGGTGGGATGTGCAATTACACAAGACCATTCAGACTCACTTGTTCAGGCAGCTGCCATATCTTGCCTTCAGCAGCTTCATATGTTTGCACCGCGACATGTAAACCTGTCCAGTCTGGTTCCCAGTCTTTGTGTGAGTATAAAATACATCCCACTTGTTCCTCAAAGTTTTATGTACGTGCTTAGCAGAGGACAGGAGAAGCACTTAGCAGGATGTCAAGGATACCCATATGTAATAAGCAAGTCACATTTGCAAAAACACTCGAATGCAGTAAAAAGTTGTCTGTCCCCAAGCCATTTTGGATCTTTTCAGAATGCTGCCCAAATTGATGTTATAGGGTCTGATTCTCTTTCACCCTAGATAGCACAAGATAGCAAGCATTTATATATAATATGACTGAGTAAAAAGATGCTGAAATGCTCTGTTTCCAACTGATTGCATGCACAGAGGGAAGTGAATTGGGGAAAGGTAGGAGATTTTGGATTTATTTTACCACTGTCAGCATAGCAGATGCTGACATCCAAATTCTTGTGCTGCTGTTGTTAGCGTTGCTTTCTCCCTCCATTAGTATTCTGTCAGCAAGTTCTGGCCTAAGCCTGGAAGTGAGGCAGAGGCTGGAACCCAAAACATACCAAATACAACTATAAGAGGAAAGTCACTGTGTGTGGGTGTGCCTTTTGGTGTGGTGGTGGTTTTTTTTGTTATTACTATTTTTAAAATTATTTTTTAGAGGGTGCAGCAGTCCAATACCGTGAAATTTGAAAAAGTTCTCCCGAATGTCTGTTGGAGGTTTTGCAAAGTTCTTGGTGTCATTCTTTGTGGAACTGGTGGTTCTGTATTACGTGAAGGACTGCGATCCTACTTAGGTCAACATTGGACCTTTTTCTTAGTCTGCCATCCAGACTTTCTGTAGGGCATCCTCTCATTGTTAAATGCTTCCCCGCAGCACTGACCTTTGCTGCCTGCCCCCCTCCCCCACTCTGGAGCACTCCTGGGAGTGCAGTGTGTTCCCAGAATCTGTCATTTGTCCTTTCACAAAATTTTGTATGAAAGGGGTGCAACATACCCAAAAGTAGGTAGACCCTTTTGTATGAGTACTATGAACAACGTGACAAACAATCCCTATAGTCATTTACTCTGTAAGTACCAGTGGGTAATATTACAGACAATGAAGTTCACCCAGCGATGACTAGTGCTGTTTTGTAAACTTTTCCCAGTGTTTTCTGCTGTCTCTTTCCTGTTCCTTTATGGCCCTCTGCTAAACAAAAGCTTTTTTCCTTCTCTTTTCTCATATTCCTTTCTTCCAAGTCATACTTAGTTTGGTAAGTTTTCCTACAAATTGTCTTGTGCATTTCTTTATACTGCAAATACGTAGATAGGTAGGCAAAGTCTGCCTTACCTGCCCCATTAGCAAACTCTTCATTGCTTTCTAACTCACTTTGGAATGGAATTAATGCCAGGTATCAAAATTAAACCACACAGTTCTACAGTCTAGTTTCATTTCTTCTTCCTGCATTGGCTTCATAACCACTAGTTATTTGTTTTGTAACTTAAAATGGGCAATACTCTTTCCATTAATTAAATCCCCCAAATGTTCTGTGTTTTAGTTCCATTAAAACAACCTCAGTGTGATATTTAGAGGTTCTTTAAAGTCTACTTGTTTTTCAGGACTAAAATGTTGTATATTCATATGTGAAATAAAGATCTACTGTTAAAATGCTTTATAAACTCTACAACCCTGTTATTTAGGAAAGCAATTTCCATCCACATAATAACCTAATACTGAGAAAGCAAATGTGTATTTGGTTTATTAAAAACAAATTCCCCAGGGTAAATAAAGAATCAGAGTTTCTTAAAGAGCACTCTTCATCTCTTCCACTGTGGAAAAACATACAGTTCTCTGTGTAGCTACTTCCTCTCAGAATAGGGACCATGCACAATTCTTCTATAAGGAAAATATTTGCTTGTACTTGAGGTGATTCAAAAGGAGTTAGAAGCCAGTGTTGGTTAGCAAACAAATCTGAAGCTGTCTTATTGAGAGGCACTTACAAAAACTTATGCTATAAATTCCGGTACAAGTTTGAAATGAAAGTTTTTATGATAGCTGTGGCGCACCTGATGATGGCTTTTTGTTTAAAAGAATGTGATTTACAGCTATAGTAGAATATGAGGTTGAGTAGTACTGAAGAGTGTAACGGATTGGAAAGTATAATTAGTCTAAATCACGCTGGCGCAGTAGTTCCAATGTTTAAGCTATTATCTCTTTAACCAGGTAACAACTGTCAGGTCTGTATATGCCAGCTTTATTTTCGTATTTGTACATGATAAAAAGTGTTTACTTCTGAAATTCCAAGATCTTGTAAGGAACTTGGTACCCAGCAGCTCACACATGGGCATATAATTGAAGAGTAGAATACTGTTAGTCCTTAGCAGCGCCGATTTATTGATATGGGGGTGCAGCAGTTCACTCACCTGTAATGGTTCTGATTTTTAGGTTCATTTGTGCAGCTCTCACTTGCTGCTTCGCCGCGCTGCAGTTGCATGTTTACGACAGCTTGCTCAGAGGGAAGCAGCAGAAGTATGTGAATATGCCATGAGCTTAGCAAAAAACGCTGGAGACCAAGAAAACAGTGGCATCAGTAAGTACTTCTTTCATGTGGCTTTATTGTAACAGTTGAGTGCATGTATGTGTGTGTATGTGTGGTTTGCCTTCAGAGAGGGGAAAAAACCCCAAACCCAACACCCCCTGTGCCCTCCACAGCCAACAGCACAAAAAGTTAAAACTGTTCCTTCCAGCTCCAGTAACTTCTGGCCACACCTCTGTTTACCTCTTGAATTTCATTTATCATTTAACTTTTTGTAAAGTTCAGCCTTAAACTCCTCTGCCCCATTAAGACTGGCAATCAAATAGGGAATGCAGTATATATACAGTGGAAACATTTTACAGTTTTATTGGTATTTTAGGTCTTGCTCTTTTGGAAATTGACTTAATTGTATGCTGTTTGATTGCGGTATCTATATTCCATTGGCAGCATGCCTGCAAAGCCTGTGGACTTTGCTGGCTGGTTCAGTTCTTAAATGTATCATTTTATTCTGAAAATAGGAGGCTCAACAGTGTTGATCAGCACAGTCTTCATACAAACATAGAATTGTGAGCTTACTTGTGTTAAATCACGCCAGTTAAGTCTGTCTCTGGAAAGAATCTTTAGAGTCCAGTACTACTAGGGGTTTCTACAAATTCATGGGGTCTGTACCTTGAAGAGAGATAGATTTTTCTTTTTTTTATTTTTTTTTTTTTTGGAAGTCATAGTAGGACGTGTTATTTGCCTTACAAAAAACAAATTAATTGCTGTATTAAAATCTTTCTAGTGTTAATTCAGAAGAAATTCAGTACCGTCTTGGTGTATCATTGCCTGAACTATACACACACAAATACACAATGTCCAGTTCTAGTCTGTTATTCCAAATTTTAAAACTGAGTTACTGATTTCAGAAAAGATTTCTCATTATCATTTTGCAGATGTGAATCCTTTTGCACCAGGAGCTGGTTCTCGGCGAGATGCTCATTCCCGGCATCAGGGGGTTAATATAACAGAGACAGGCCTCGAAGGTGTCCTTTTTGGAATGTTGGATCGGGAGACTGATCGGAAGTTGTGCTCAGATATCCATGATACTCTGGGACATATGCTTTCATCACTGGCGGTAGAAAACCTTTCTCACTGGCTAATGCTTTGTAAGGATGTCCTTGCAGCTTCCAGTGGTAAGTGTTCTATGGTGTTCACGTAAAGGACAGTGTGTCCTTAGTATTTGCATCTTCTGGTAATATTTGCTTGGAGCTTGTCTTTTATCCTAGTTAAGACATAGCTTATATTGTATATAGGACTTTGATTATAGTGCATTAAAACTTCCTTAGAAAGAAGAAATCATCAATGTTAAGTTTTAGAATATTGCTTTTAAGATTAAAAAGTTAGCTGCCTTTAATTAGGATTTCCAGCAGAGAAAGCAGTGTGATTATTACTCTGACATTTCAGTATCTTAGTGAAAGCGAATGTATTATTTTTAGCCTTTATGCATCAGGACCATACAGAAGGAAGAGTGCTGCACGCACTCTGAGCTTTCTTTTATGAGGTTTTGCGAGTTACTGATGTGATGATGGGTTACCATGGCGATGAAACTTTTGCTTCTTGTTCAGCTTTGCAGACTTGTTTGCACAGATCTTGTCCTCTGAGACCTTATTGCTGTTTTTCAGCTTGTAGGATGGTTGTGACTCAGGTTCTGCTCATTTCCCTTGCATTTATACTTGTTTATTGGCATACTGTGAGTTCATCCTGAAGCTCTTTCTAAATCTTGCCAGCTTTATGTTTACTGATGAGTAATGCTACCAATGATTTCTTTGTGCAATGTAGCCACCATATATCTGCCCAGTGAGAAAGACCTCGTTTCCCGAGCTTGAAGTTGGCATGTCCTTTTCTTATTTCACATGGGATGGGTTTTAAAGTTTTTAATATGGTTGTCCAATCTCTTCTTTATTTATTAGTAGGTGAAATAATCTCTGAGAACACCATATTTAAATAAATTTCTCTCAGCAACTTCATTTTGAACTCCTTTGATCCAACTAACTGGCATATGAACAAAATCTGTCTTGCTTTTTAAGCAGAGATTTACGAATTGGCCACATAGGGTCCTGGATGCCTTCTCAAAACACTCTTGTTGTGAATTGGCTTCATCCATGCTTGGTTTGCCATAGCCTTTTTCTCCCTTTATTGAACGTCTTGGCTCTTCAGCTGCTTAAATTTAGACTTTCTAAGAAGCATGCCTTAGTTGAGGTAGTGACCCTTGCAATAATTTCTTCTCATTCTCCTCTAATTATTGCCAGAGTAATTTTTGTCAGCATTTTGGCATTTTGCTAATTTAGACCTTGTCATGGAGATTTATGTTATTTTTTCTGAATAGTAGAAGTGTATATGCATGTTTTGCTTTTTGTCCCTGTTTGGATTTTAGTTTTGTTAATGACATCCCTGAAGTAATTTTATTTTCTGAAAAGAAGTCTTACAGCCACACTTAGAGAAAAGAATTTTTTGAATATTAAGCACATTTGTGGGTGCCATAAACTGCCTGCTTGGCTGCATATCTGTCCCATGGCATGGAACTTTGCAGTTTTGTTTCAGTTTAACATGCACTCTAGCTTTTACTTGAAACAGCGGCTGAACAGTTGAAAGCCAGGCTGATTCTTTGATTCTGAGCCTGGTAATGTCCTTGTCCTGTTTATTGTCAATTTAATAGGTTAATTTTCAAAGCTGGGAAGTTTAGATATGGGATTCAGCTATAGTTGGTATCTGTGGAGAATTTACTTTACAGGAATTTATTTAATATCATTTAAGCCAAATAAAGGGTAATATAGCCCAGATTAGAGGTGAAAAACATTTCTTTTACTGATATTCTTATGCATTTCTACATTTTTTCAAAGTTGTTTCAACAGAAGAATTAGTCTGTTTTGAATCTGAGTGTAAGGAAAGGCTTCAATATGTCCTTAGCTGTCTTCTGTGGATTGTAGCAGAGGGATTTTTTTTTTCAATTGTTCTCTGTTGTAGACATGAGCACTGCTGCTCCCTTGGGAGGAGGGAAGGATGAGGAATCGGAGAAGAAGGACGAGATGGATGACGATACAATGTTTACCACCTTGGGTGAAGAGGATAAATCCAAGCCTTCTGTAGCACCTCGTTGGGCAACTCGTGTGTTTGCAGCAGACTGTCTGTGCCGAGTTATCATGCTGTGTGAGAATGCAAACAAGGCACACTTTGATCTGGCACTGGCTCGTTCAGCCAGACTTAAAAACCCAAAAAGTAATTACAGAATGTGCATTTTCTTGTTTTGTTTTTATTTTTTTTTTTTTAAATTTTTGATATCTCTTTACAGCTTAACGGTTTATATTTTTTTTCTTGGTTGTATAATCTTATCCTTTCATTCAAATGGTTAAAACCAAAGGAAATGGCCAGCAAAAGTCAATAAAACTGTAGTTGTATAACCACTGTAGTTACCGTACCATGGTCACAAAGAATGAGGTTTGCTGGAGGATATAAATTCTGACAGACTTCAGTCTGCTTGGAAGAAAACCCCTATTTGCAAACCTTTTTTCCAGTCTGAAACAGAAGTGGTAAACTTCTAGCTAAGGGTGAGCTGGGAACAGTTTCTGAGTTTGACATAATGACAGCAATGAATTACACTTCAGAGATTATTTTAGCATCTCCAGACTGAAGGGATGCTAGGAAAGAAAAAATAGATAAGGCCAGGTAATTACTGCTGTGGCATTGGTTACGGAGAGAGGGATGCGGGTGGGAGTTATAATAAGACATGGACCCAGCTGCTTTATAAAGTTCATTCTTTTGGTATCTATGAGAGTGATGAATAATAGTTTTAAAGCTCATGTTTTGAAGATACTTTTATGAGTTAGAGGATCAAAACTGAGAGGTCAAAGATGACATAGTTGTTTTGTGAAGAAACGTTTTTCTAACAGATAGTGGGAGGTTTCTGTCCTTGAGTTGTCCATGTGTTGGTTCTGGTGCATAGTGATCATTTGCTTTCACCCATGTAGTGCGGATGAGGACTTTGTGTATGTAGGATGAATATCATCAGCACCCTAGGATGCATGGGATTAATGGATTTTAGTGTCTATGTTGTTGAGGGTGTCTGTTATGGTATGGAGGTTTATCAAGTCTTTGCTTGTGTTGCTTTGATGGAGTCTGTTTCCAGCACTGTGCATTGGTTTTGTGAGAATCTTGTTTCTGACTTGAGGCTGAGATTGCTGTTTGAAGACTAAGAGGGAAGAGTTTTGGGAAAGTTTATTTTGAGGTGGTGTTGTATTATAGAGAAACTAATGAAATAACTGCTGCTTATAGGATCCTGCAGAGGATTGCATATAATAATCCTGAGAATTTACAACTCTGAATTTATTTAAAGTAAACTTGATGTGTTTGGTATCGTTGTAAAAAGGAAAACTCAGCAAACTTCTACCCCCCCAACTTCAACTTCCAAAATATTTAAATTTTACTAACATCTGTGATGGTCTGAAAAAGTAAGTGCAGACTTTACCACTTTATAGTTTTTAAGTGATCCCCAGTCTTTCCTTACTGACATCCCTCTGAAAAGTGTCAGCTACAAAATAATCTTTTTTTTTTTTACCTTGAGACTTGAAAATATGTAGAGCTCTCATAGTTTGTGGTTTTTGTTAGTCACTCTGGATATTGTTTTTAAAGAATTTATTTTTGTATTAGTTGTACAACATCTGGTAATTTCAAATTGGAAGGAAAGAAATAAAATGAATAAAAATTGAGAAGAATAATCCTTTCAGAAATGTTACTGAGTTATGTATTGTTCTTTTCTGCATGTTGTCTGCTGCTTACTTACAGCCTTGGATATGGCTTTTGGGAGCAGAACTTAGAGGCATACTCAGTTTTTTAGGTGTTCTAACTTGATGAGGTTTCCCTTTATCAGTAGGGGTCACTATAAGCATAAGACTCAAACAGGAATTGCCTTGAAGATTTTTTGTAGGTTTGGGGGAGATGACTAAAATTAGCTTTACTAAATGTTCTAATCTCCTCTAAGCTACTCAGCCACATTTACATACTCTATTCAGTGCAATTTCTGTGTATAGTATTGTTTGAAATTTGTGCTTAATTTTTAAGTTTGTCATAGGAATAAAAGCCCTTGTATCACTTTAAGGGAGGAAAAAAAAAGGAAGGAAAAATGGGTTACATTCTTTCCTGCCTTCTTCCATATGCTAAATGTGGACCTTTGAAAAAGAATAGGTAAAATTTGTACATGTCAATGAGGAAAACGTTACAAATATCTGTCATGTTAGCTAACTTTTAAGTTACTAAATAGTTCTTTCTGTTTTGTTCTAAGATGACTTCTTAGTACTCCATCTTTCTGACCTTATTCGAATGGCATTCATGGCTGCGACTGATCACAGCAACCAATTACGAATGGCGGGTCTTCAAGCTCTTGAAGACATTATCAAGAAATTTGCATCAGTTCCTGAGCCAGAGTTTCCAGGCCATGTGATACTGGAGCAGTATCAGGCTAATGTGAGACCTCCTTTATAAGTTCAGGAAATTGTGTATTTATGCCAATATGCCAGTATTAGCTTTGAGAACATTTTGTAACTTCAAAAGACTTGTGAAGAGATTTTGGTGTGTGAAAATGTACCGAAGACACTTTCATTTACCTCTTCAGAATTTATTTTTGTAGCTCTTCCTATTTATTACAATTTATTAGCTGACAAAATTTAAAAATTCAGTAGCTATTGATTCTTGAAAGCCAAATATTACAAGTTACATTTAATTTTTGGCAAGAGTGGCATTTCATTTGTAGAATTAGGAATTGGAAAATAACGCTGATTCAGTTCCAGATTGAGTCTAATAAATCTGTTTTCTTGGGAATTAATGAATATACTTCTGTTTAAGTGAAAACTGCAAAAGTATAGGAATGGGAGGTGGGCAGTTGAAGATTTATTTTGAGGTATTACTGCTTTATTTTGTTGCCTAGCTTAACTCTTTCACCTCTTTTGTCTTCACTGTGTCTTCAAGATCTTTGCAAATACTTTTTAAAGGCAGGCTTTCTTACTTTTTGCTTCCTGCCTTTTTCTTCTTTCTGCAGTCCTGTAACCATTGCTTCTGTCTCTTTGACTTGGTTCCTTTTGTTTCTGAAAAATGCTGCCTTATAACAACTGCCTAAAAGGCTTTTTTGTCAGTATTTGTCATTTTGGGAACTTGATGCAAATCGAACCATAAACATTTGATTTCACCTCATTATTCCTTTGGACATCAAAAAGTCATTGGCTTTTTGAGCCTTAGCATAAATTGCACCTGTAATATTTTCATTATTAAAAGGATACTCATTAACAGAAGAAAGATAATAACACTTATTTGGCAAAGGTAGCTGAGGCTTAAAAAAGCAATGGGCAAGCAGGAAAAAAACTAGTGTAGGACTTTTTTGTTGTTGTTTAAAGAATACTATTGCAACAGTCTGCTAGACAACAAGGATAAGTTTGGGATGTAACTCTAAGGCCAAAATTTACAATATTGTCTTGCTTGTTCTGTATATTTGCTTGAGCCTTAAACAATGTGAGATGAAGAATGTTGTGTCACTATTGTTTTAGCTGGATTTTATTTGTCTTCCTATAAACAGGTTGGAGCTGCTCTGAGGCCAGCTTTTTCCCAAGATACACCATCTGATATAACTGCAAAGGCCTGCCAGGTACAGAGGAAAATGTTCAGATAGTATAAGCCAAACTGATTTCCCTTCTTTTTGGAAGAAGGATGCAGAATGGAAGTAGTAGCAAATGGCTGGAAAATTTTGTAAACTTAGTCCGTGATAGTTTTGCAACATCTTTTGAGTCTCCTAGTAATATATTTTGTTCCTCAGAAGTGCAAAAGTCCTTTTTGGGAGCCACATCAGAAAATATTTAGTTTTTCTGAAACTAATTCTTTCCATGTCAATTCTGCATTTGTTGCTAAAAGAAAAAAAAAACCAAGAAAAAACCCAAACTTGCCTAATGAGACCAATAGTAGTATATTTACTGAGATGCCTCAGTCTAATCAAATATTCGACTTACTGATAATTTGCCTTTAAACACTAAAATTTCATTCAGATTAATATACTGGTTTAGATTTTAGAAGCTCTGAGCATTCTCATTACAGTCATAGTAACAACCTCTCAGTGAAAATTCGGTGAAAGATTTTTGTGTGTGTGTGTTTGTGTGTTTTCTTGTGTATGATCTCATGCTACTGTAGTTTAAATCCGCTATTGGCAACATAGCTGTAGCAGCATCTGGTATGTGGTTTACACAGCTAGATTACTACTGTAGTTTAAAGCAGCAGTTTAATTAGCTATGCACACGTCAGTTTTAATACAATAATTTTGTCTGTGCGAGTTTTGTTTAGTAAATCTTAGTCCAGCAGGACTGTGATTTTGTGGTGTTGTTTTGTAGTCTTAATTTCCAGCAAAACTTGTAAGGGTAGATCAAATATAGCATAATTTCCTATCTATACATAGGAAAGAATATGCTCATCTTACCTTATGGGAAGTGTCTCCATTTAAAGCTAGGTGAAGAGGCAGTTTGTGAAAACATGTAGCATTCTTTGTAACTTGTCAAAATCTTCCCTATTCAACTAGTTTCAAAGTGGATGTTTGCACTTACAGGATCCAGTGGTTGGAGATTAGGTTTTGGTATTTAAGTCACTCACTAGATGTATGTGGACAGAGATCACAGAATCACTATGGTTGGAAAAGACCTGTAAGATCATCAAGTCCAACCATCAACCCAACACCACCATGCCCACTAAACCATGTCCCACAATGCCACGTCCACATGTTCCTTGAACACCTCCAGTGATGGTGACTCCACCACCTCCCTGGGCAGCCAGATGAGCTGCACTGAATGAGTTTGATGTTGTTACAGTTTTACGTCATTACTGAAACAGCTGTTGACTTGCCAAAAAACAGGAGTGAAGCTGGTCTTAGTACTATTGTAAATGAGTTACGGATTTGTGACAGATCTTTCAACAGCCTTGTCCTGTGCACCTTCAGGACACTTAGAAAATTCTGTGTGTTCGCTTTACTTCAAATATGTCCATCGTTCCAGATCATGAGAGGCCCTTTCCCAAGGCTTTCATGAAACTGGTTCTCTAAAAGCAAAATAAATAAATTGTAGCATCACCACTAGAATAAAGGCAGCTCTTCTGGAAGTATTTGTCCCTTTTTC
Organism: Gavia stellata; assembly: GCF_030936135.1. NCBI lineage: Eukaryota > Metazoa > Chordata > Aves > Gaviiformes > Gaviidae > Gavia > Gavia stellata. Next base: position 21,994,646 of record NC_082595.1, read on the forward strand.
TTTTTGTAGAAAAGCAGCTGCACCAGAATTCTTCTATTGCCTGTGCTATGTCTGGGCATGAATGTGTTTCAGAGGATGAATGTCAATGTATAGCACTAGACAGGACGAGCTGATCATGTATGATGTTTGGATTTTAAGTATCTGTTTGGGTCCATTTAATTCAAAAGAAAAGAAAAGTGGGGAGACACCCAACTGTCTGTCCACCACGTCTGGTATTGATTGTTCAGAATATGGTACTGTTGGTTCCAGATCAGAGCCCAGTTGTTTAAATATTTTTCTCTCACTCATTTCTTGGTGTTTTCTTGACATTAATGTTCTTGAAAGCTTCTCATTAGTATGGAGCCTTAATATATAATTTGAGAGGTGTGGGTTTTTAAAGATGTACTTTTATTGTGATTGCTGTCCAATGTATTCTTCACAGTGAATGCAGTGACCCATTACTTGAATGATTTGACCAGATACTTCAGAACAGAACACAAAATTTTTTATTACCTATTTATGGAAGATTAAAAACTATATTAAGTATTTTTCCATGTATCTATTAAGTTCCATTGTAGTATGCTTTCCAAATACAGCCTTTGTAACCACTCACCTGAGCAATTCTGTTATCATGGGTGGGGAGAAGAAAAAGGAAAATCTCAGATTTTTTGATATTAAGCAGGAGGAGAGCTGATAATGTTTTTTGTGGTGGTTGTTTTGGGCTTTGTTTTCTTACAGGGTTTTTTTGGGGGGTTTTTTGGTTTTTTTTTTCATTTACAAGATTCTTGGGTTTTTTGCTAGTTTAGAATGATCCTAAACTTTGTTGTCTAGGTATGTAGTGCTTGGATAGGAAGTGGGGTTGTAAGTGACCTGAACGACCTCCGCCGAGTTCACAACCTTCTCGTCTCTTCCCTGGATAAAGTGCAAGCAGGAAAGGGATCTTCTAGCCAGCTTTACCGAGAGAGTGCGACTACTATGGAAAAACTTGCAGTTCTGAAAGCGTGGGCTGAGGTAAACATTGACCATTAAATATTTAAAAGTTTGAAAAGTTTTTGCAGCATAATAGCAGCCTCACACCTCACTGGCTGTTCAGCCAGTGAGCCTTGCCCTCCTCCTTATCTATTGCGGTTCCAGTCCTGGGACATTTTCATCTCTTATCTTTCTCTGTTCCTTTTTCTGCCATTCTGTCAATCCATATTTAGTGATGCTTGATTGTTCTTTTTTTTACTGCACTTTTTTAGATTAAAATACACATTCATACCCTATCAGGTTTTGATTTTCCTCCCATCTTACTGTTCTTAAACTTAAAAAAACCCCAAACAACCTTAAAATACATTCTGGTAAAATATTGCAGTTAATTAGCTAGGAGTTTGTCAAAGTGTTCACAATAAATTACAAGCTTAATGTAGATATTGTTGGGGAATGGCTGGAATACCACAAATCAACTATTTACAAAAGACAGAGTTAACACTAATACATTGCCTTGCTTCCTGAAATGTTACTCTACGTTAATTACACAATACTCTACAAAATACTCTACATATAGTTACACAAATAGTATTTGGGTTTCTTTTAGCGTAGTACTTTAAGGTTTGGGGTTTTTTTCCATTAAATTTTCTTGGAATTTACTTTTGAAATTACAAAGGAAAGTATTAACATTTCAGCTGTGTAATGTTAATCACCCCATACTGTAATTTTCAGCTTTGATATGGAACATCTGTTGTGTGAAGACACTTACTTCTATTGTATTTCTTTACTAAAAATGTTTATTTTTACTGTATTCTTCTGATATTTCTGCTTATTCCCATATTTATCTAAGTTTTTGAAATTCCATTTATCCTCTTGTAGCATCTATCAAAGACAAATATATAAATGTTCTTGTACTCATGTAACACATTTAAAGCCATTTTTATTTCATTATGATACCTAATCTGCTCCCAGAAAGTGGCAATTACTCTAATTTATCTAGTAGCACTTAATGTAGGTCAAGGACATCTTTGCAATAAGGATGCATTGATTTAATGAAATCAGTTATTTAAATCAACGTCTGTGTAGAGCAGCAGTAATTGACACTTCTTTAGGAAAATGTGTGTAGACAGATTGTTTTAGGAAAGTGCCATTTATGCCCCTAAGTGTTACATACTGGTAGAAATAAAAGAAAAAATATTTAAATAAAAGGTAATTGTATTGCAAGTCTCGTTTTCCCAGTCATTTTCCGGCAAGTCATCTGTGTATGGAATCTGTTACTTTCACATGGGAAAGGCTGCTGCTTTTTTTTCTTTTTAGGATCTCACAGCATGTACTTTCATATCTGTTTTTCTTCTAGGTGTACGTTGTTGCCATGAAAATTAAGAAGGAAGCAGAGACCAAACCAAAATGTGTTTTAAAGAGCACAGAGGAGGATGAGGATGATTTCGGTACTATAGATGAGTTGCCACCAGACAGTTTGATAACACTTGTACAACCTGAGCTACCTGCACTTAGCCGTCTCTGGTTAGCTGCACTGAAAGATTATGCTCTTTTAACTTTACCAGCTGAATTTGCTACCCAGCTTCCACCAGATGGTAAGCACTGGAGTTTTTTTGTGTTGTTGTCAAAACCAGAAAGAAACCCTTAGCTGAGACTTTAAAATTATTCTATAAATTATTTGGCAGGCATGTTTTTTATGCAAGTGATAAATTTCTGCCTATGTGTAATAGGAATGCTTGAAGTTTGAGTGTGCTTTTTCCCTTCAATCTGCAATGAAGATATTCTTTATCTGAATCACAGAGATCATTAAAACCATGTCTTTGTAGAATTAAGAATACTTTTACACCTCTAATACTACGATAGCAAATGCAAAAAGATGTTTACTATAAGAGAAACATAGCCCTTGAGATTAGACAGGATACTGTCATATTTTACCGACTTAAGAGTGAGTGTTCTGTATGAAAAATGCTGCAGACTTTGCCTGCCTTTCTTGCTTTCTGCTTACTGTTCCAACGTGGCCATTGCACTTTCTTGTGAGAGGTGCTAATGTTGCTCCTTCACACAGAGAATTGGGATACACTGTCACTAACAAGGATTACATCTGAATATGTACATGATCAAATACACCCAGAGTAAATAAACTAATAGATTTAGAGTATGTGCTTTTTGGCTATTATTTTACAGAGAATTTCAGAATTTACCTTTGGTTTGCTAATTTAACAGGGGGAGCATTTTATACTCCAGAAACAATTGATACAGCTAGACTGCATTACCGAAACTCCTGGGCTCCCATACTACATGCAGTGGCAATTTGGCTAAACAGTACTGGCTTTAACACTTCAGAGTCAACAGAAGAGACTGCTGCAGCAATGCCCAATTCACAGAAACGTGCTACATCCATTATGTTAAACCAGACACCTGGAACTCCACCTACCACTAAATCTTTGCTGGAGATAAACAAAGATCGAATGCACTTATTTTTGGGTAAGAGTTACAAGTTTAGAGTTCAGTACCAGCACATTATGGTATGAAATGGTATGGGAATAAGAAAAGATACTTTGCTTGAAATCTGGGATTTTTAAAATGCATCACATGTCTGAACAGTAATGTTTTGAAATATGTCTCCTTCTCTCTGTATCTTTCTGCTGTCTGTGTTCTTTATAGCTTTACCAGAATATTTGTCATTGTGATTATTGTGATTTTTTATAGACAAGTTGTGTATGTAGTTTATTTATGTAATTTAATAAAATGAGTAGGAACTGTTCTATGCTGTCATATAAAATGTTATGTTTCAAAAGCACAAAAGCTGTAAGATTAATTAAAATACACACCCTCATAAAAACACAGTTCAGTAGAGACTCATATTTGACAAGTCACATGAAGTAGCTTTTGCATCAGTTTTTCATCTGTGAGTAGTGCTCACTGTTTGTTTCCCTTTGTCATATAACAGCTTTAAGAGGTGGATGTGATCACTTATTCTGAGGAATGCCAAGAGTTTGCCGAGATATACAGATATTTAAAACCAAAATTAAGTGCCATATGTATAATATGAATATTGCATAATTTTTGAGGCTTAACTTGATCTCAGCTATCTTTACATTTAAAAGTGTTCAATAAAATAAAACTCAATTTACAATTGAAGGATTCAGAAGTCTGACTTGGAGATCTTTAGAAGAAAGTATGGATTTTCATTCAGTAATCTAAGTTGCTTGCTGTCACTGTTTCACTGTTTATTATTTTCCCTGCCAAATTTTGAGGAAGACACGATGCAGAAGAGAAAGCAAATACAATTCTGCTATTTCTAATACATAAACTCTCTTTTCCTTTAAAGGAAGAAGAATTGAGAAAAACATGTATCTTTCTGAAGTTGTTAAGAACCTGCTATACTTACAATGAAATTTAAAAAAGAAAACTTGATTTTATGATGATGTGAACATTCTTTTTAATTGTTGCTCTTTTCAGGTGTTAGTATACAGTTTTTGTGTTCCCCACGACCTGAAGAGCCTGTTGAGCATGTTACGTCTTGTTTACAAGCACTTCATACTTTATTGGATTCCCCTTGTGCCAGGATCCATATTGCAGAGGATCAGGTACTGTACGAGCATGTTGTAACAATCAGCATTTTCTAGGTCTTGGTCTTTCATCTGTGGTGATTACAAAAGTTGTAATTATTTTTGCATGAGAAAAGTGTTTGCTCATCATAAGCAAGTGACATAACAATTAGGAATTGTTAAGTCCTACTTAATTTTTTTAATATGTATTTTGTTTTACTGTAGCTCCTTGGTGTTGAACTCTTGAGTGTGCTTCACCGACTCCTCCTGACCTGGGATCCTCCTTCAGTCCAGCTATTGGTCACAGGAGTTGTCCAGCAGATAGTAAGAGCAGCTCAAGATTATTTGCAGGAAAAAAGGAACACCCTAAGTAAGATTTTGAAAACACGGCTTACTTTGCAGAGTAAATAAGCAACAGGTTTTTGTATTGGGAAAGGAACTCAAATACATTAGAGTATGGTTAAAGTGAGGAGGAAAATGCTGTGTATTCCACAGATACTTTTGATGTATTCATAATCTTACCTGCTGATTTCTTAACTCTTGTAAGATGTGGTTTTTCTTCCTCTGATCGTTCCAGCGGTTATTCTTTTCATGTCATGGTTTTCATTCGTTTTTCTTGAATATGGTGGTGAAAATTATACCCAGCACACCACTTAAGGTCTTACTAATACCTTGTTCAGTTTCATTATTTTCTCCTAGCACTTAATTTACCTTTTTTTCTGAAGTTTAATGGTTCAGCCCCCAATGGTAGGGTCTTGTGGTGCATCCCTGGCACAACTGGCATTCATGAGGTCAGTGAACTGTTAATGGAACCAGCATGAAAAGTTGCCTGCCGGGGAGATCTTGCCAGGAAGTGGAGCAGACTTGCGTTCTTATTTCACTGACATTCAGGGCGTGTCAGCAACCAGGAGCTCTGGGAACAGTGTGTGCAAGCAGGAGCAAGGCAGTTGGCGTGGAAAGGCATGCTCATGCAGCCCAGAAGTGCTGCTCAAGACTGTACAAGACTGCTCGAGTTAGCGTAATGATGGCAGTGACATACAGCAAGACACAGTCTGCTGACTGATGAACTATCACCTCTGGCACGTCAGAGGTCTAATGACCTGGCTTGAAATTCAGATGAAGGTCCTGATGTGACTGTCCTCCAGGTGCTTGTTTGTGCAACCAGGGCTGGAGGTGGCATTGGTCTCACTGTGACATGTGAAGGAAATGCATGTGAAGGTGAGCGGACTGTGTAGTGTCAGGAAAGGCAAATAGAAGAATGATGTGTTCTTCACAGAGATCCTGCAGGTGCAGGAGCCCAAGCCCCATGTGTCACAGAAGGAGGGTTAGCTATAGGTTGTGCTGCAGTATGGCCCTGGAGGATGGGACTTCCACAAAGGTGGAGGCTGCAAGATTGTGACTTCCAGCAACAAAAGGCTTTATCTCCAGACATCCAGTTGGAGAACACTGTAGAGATCTGGCAAGAGGAGAAGAGGAACAAGGTGTCAGGGTAGGTATCTGGGCCAGCCATCCCGCTTTGACAGGTCAGACCTGATACCACTAAGGGGAAGTGAAGGGTGATACCAGTCAGGAACTCTTTCCTTGTTTGCCACAGGCTGCCTAATCAAGAAGAGGAAGTGGGTGAAGCTGTATTAAACCAACTGGAAGAAGCCTTCCAATCACAGGCTATGGGAGTCTCATGAGAGACTTTTACCATCCAGACATGTGCTGGAAGGGCAATACTGGAGGATGCTAACAATCTGAAGCTTTCAGAAGTGTATGAGGCACAGGTTTTTTCAGTCCGGATGCTGGACAGTCCAAATAAGGGAGGTGCTCAGTGGATCTACTCCTCACTAATACAGAAGAAATAGTAAAGAACGTTAATGATAGCTGTGGCTGTAGCAGACATGAGATAGTGGAGTTCATGATCCTGAGGGAAATAAGGAAAGCAAGTAGCAGAGCAAAAGCTTTGGCCTGACTTAGCAGACTTGGGCTTGTGCAGGGAGCTTGCAGACAAGATCTTCTTGTAAGCTTCCCAGAAGGGCAAAGGAAAGAGATGGTTCATCTTCAGTGACAAAATATAGCTCATTCAAAAGAGCAGGATGCCAAACAGGCATGGCAGGAGGCTGACTTGGCTGAATGGGAACTTCTGACTGAGCTCAAATGCGGCAAGGAGGTGTATGGATGGTGGAAGTGGGGGCAGACTGCCCAGGAAGGCTATTGAAGACGTCTGCTCAGGTATGGAGGAATGGAATTAGTAAAGCCACGATTTGGCTGGAGCTGAGACTGGTGATGAATATCAGGTGTGACAAGAAGGGCTTTTATAAATATGTTGGCAGCAAAAAGACCAAGGAAATTTGGACCTGCTGCTGAATGGATTGGGTGATCTAACAACAAAACATGTCGGGTGCGGGGGGGGTGGGGCTTGAACTGAGGCACTATTATATTCTTTGCTTAGTCCTCCTGTGTCTAGTGAGCAAGTTTAGGGGAGAGAATTGCTACCTACAGTAGATAAGCAACAGGTTAGGGACTGCTTAGGTAAGAGCTGGATATACCCTGGGACCAGATGGGATGCATCTGAGGGAGCTGGCTGATGACATGCTAAGGCTTCTGCAGTCATCTTTGAAAAGCTGTGGTGCTCAAGAAAGCTTTCCAATGAATAGCAAAAAGTAGATGCTATGTCTAACTTCCAAAAGTAAAGACATGAGGCGGGTTTTGGGATACTATGTGCCAGTAAAGCCTACTCTGTGTTGAAAGATTTTGGAGTAAATTCCCTTGGAAACCACTTCTGAGTACATGAAGTAGAAGAACGTAATTTGAAATAGTGAGCACAGACTTACCAAGGACAAATAATGCCTAATGACCCTTTGTGATGAAATAGCTGGCTTTGGATGAAGGCAGGGTGGTGTGTATTGTTTACCTTGACTTTGCAAGGCTTTTGACCAAGTACTCCATAGTATCATTGTCAAATTGGGGAGATGTGGACTGAAAAGTATGAGAATAACTGGCTGGACTGCTGTGCTTGAATGGAGTTGGGTGATTCAAGTCTAACTGGCAGCTGGTTGCAACTGGTGTTCCTTAGAGTTCAGTATTGGGTCTGCTACTGTTAAACATTGTCATTAGCAACCTGGATGATAGGACAGAATTCACCCTCAGCAAATTTGTGGATGATACCAAATTGTGCAAGTGGTGGATACACTGGAGGGCAGTGCTACCTTTCAGGTGAATCTTGAGCTGCAGGACTGGGAGCTTGCTGAAGTTCAGCAAAGACAAATGCAAAATCTTGCATTTGAGATGGAATAACGCTATTCATTGCTATAGGCTGGAGAGCTGACAGACTGCATAGCAGCTTTGTTGGATAATGAGTTGAATGTGAATCTGTGGTGTGCCTATGCAATGCTGAAGACTCTGTTACTGGGCTGCATTAGTAAAGCATGACCAGTAGATTAAGGGATATGATTTTCCTTTCAACTTGAGCTTGTGAAGATGCATCTGGAGCAGCGTCTAGTTTTCTTCACCCTTCCCCCTCCTCCTGAGTAAGAGACATGTTGACAAACTGAAGGAAGTCCAGTGGAGGTCCACTAAGCTGCTCAGGCGGGTAAAGTATGTGACATGTGAGAGGAGGCTGAGAGCTGAACTTGTTTAGTCTGCAGAAGAGAGAGTTAACGTGGGACAGAATAGCAATCCCTCTTCTTAAAGGGGATTTAAAGAGAAGACCAATCCAGCCTCCTCTGAAAGGCATGTGATGGAAGGACAAGAGGCAACAGACACAAGTTGCAGCAATGGAAATCCAGATGGGATACAAGGAAAAAATCTGTCACCACAGGAGTGGTGAGGCAGTAGAACAGGCATGTTGTGGTATCTCCATGCTTGGAGATACTCAAAACTGGACTAGCCCTGAGCAACCTGCTCTAGTTTTCAAGTTGGCCCTGTTTTGAACAGGAGATTGGACTTGGATGACTTATGGAGGTCCCTTTCAACTTAAATTTTTCTGAGATTCTCTGATGAGTTGTTACACCTAAATCCTGTTCCTATACTTGGCCTTGATTTAGTAAAAATAATTCTTCTTTTATCCCCACTTCTTCTGGTATGATACTTCAGCTTCTGATGTTTTACTTAGGCTTTTCATCAACATATTCTGTTAGATTATTTCTACTTTATGTAAGAATATCCTTGATAAGGGTATTAGCATCAGTCTGAAAGCTGGTACTTTCAGTAACCTCTTCCTTTTAACAGAGCATCTTCCTGTTCAATAATCCCTTTACTAGTTCTTTAAAAATCTCACATTGGATGTACTGTTTTCATCTTTGCCAGATAAATTAGTTTCCAAGTGGCAACCTGGCAAATAGTTCATTGGTATCTGGTTAGGTTAGGTCTGCCATGTTTTCTTTTACCTGAGAGAAGTAAAGTAAAACCCAAAGAATGTTCTCTTACTAAGGAAAACTACCATCTTAGTCTAGCACAATATACTGTTGAGAAAAAAACCCAACTGTTAGCTTTTGCCCGTTTTCCACATAAAAACAGAGAGGGGATTTTGCTGGAATTTGAGGAACCAGCACAGCTAAAAATGCAAGCTCTGTTCCTTCATATGAATTAATGGAATTGTTTACTGTAGGCTCAGTAAGTTGCATTTTTCAAATCAGTGAATGTGATAACACTAGCAATCATTTAAATTCATAGGAGCTCCACAGGGGTAGTTCAGGCCAGCTTTGACTTACTGAATCTCTGTTGCTGTTTAATGGGAGAAGGAAAGACTGCAGCTGGCCAAGCTGCCATTCAAAAGAGACTTTTTGAACTGAATGCACTGAAATCATGAAGTCAGACATAGAATCCTACAATGCTTTTCTGTTCTCTTATTTCATAATCAATTTAGGCCAAAATAAGATTTTGTCAGGGTGGAACATTAAATTAATAGCCATTAAATTAAAAAAATATTGTCATGCCTATTTATTTGGCAGTCATTGTTGTTAATTTTACAATCAGTAAATTTTTATTTTGTGTAAGTATGACTACTTTTTTTCTAGTTCTGGATGGATTTTTAGTAAGTATTGGTGCAATCACAATACTTCTAAAACATTTTAAACCTGTTTAAGTCATTCTAACTAAAACATATTTAGTTTGATATGAGCCATGTTTTTCATATCTTACTGTTGAAGCAAGTTTTTATTCTTGATTTTTAATTTTTTTTTTTAAAGAGCATTTCACGTAATCTTTGGTATGGGATCTGTCTTAATTGTCTCCTCAGGCATTTCTTTCCTTCTTTTTCAGATGAAGATGATATTGGGGAAAAAGAAAATCCTCTTGCTTTAGGAGAGGGAGGTGAGAGTGGTGGTCTTGTGCCCGGAAAATCTCTAGTCTTTGCAGCCATGGAATTGCTCATGTTTATCCTAGTACGGCACATGCCCCATTTGACTTCAAAAGTGTCAGATTCTCCAAGTCACGTTGCTGCCAAATCCCACCTCTCTGAGGAAAGTGCTCGTCTTGTGGCTGCCACTGTCACTATACTGTCTGAGCTGCCTTCTCTGTGTTCTCCAGCAGGTAAGGTATTGTAACAAAATATGTATGAGTGGTTACTGTAGGGGAAGCGTAGTGAGCATATGATGATAAAAGTAAACTGTTAATATATTTTTACAGGATACTTTAAGGTATTGAAAAGTACGTTCAGGTTCTAAAATAAATTAAGAATTCAGGCTTTTTCAGTGAGCAACGTCAAGGAAATGATTTGATTTTAAATTTGCATGTGTGCTGCAAGTTTGTTGGAAAATGAGCTCTATATCACTATGATTTTATTGTTGATTTTTTACCTTCCTTTTTTCATGATTTTGAAGCCTTTTGGCCAATTTTAATCATATTGTAAAAGAACATAGACATTTTGGAGATAATTAAATTCCTGAGAAGTTCATGAAAAGCAGCAGCTGGATGAAAAGAGAATCCTACTGAGGAAAACAGAGCACAGTTCAGCTGTAGTACACTGGTTTTGCAGCCGTTGGCTGTCAGTCATCCCAAATGTGACTGTAAACTAAATGGAGCTTTCTTCTGCCCAGGGAGACTGTCACAAAGGATATGTGTAAACTAGGGTAATTGCACTGAGTGGAGTTCAGGGGTAAAGGACGCAATTGCATGGGAAGCTGTGCTTTTTGAGTTTTGCTTTTCAGAGAACAAATTGCTTAGGGGTTGACTGGTGGATCTTTGGGAAGTTTCACACACTGACGTAGATACGACATTTTAGAGATTCGCCCCTAAATGAGATGCATGGTAAAGAACATATTTGGACAAAGTCATGCTCAGAACACAACACGAGCTGTCTTCAAATGGACAATTTATGTTTTACAATTCTTTAAAAAATAGTAGATTTTGAGCAGATCTGGAGTTCTGCACTGTTTTTATTTGATTCCTGGTTCTTTTTCCTCCCCCCCATCCTTTTTTTGGGGGGGTGGGGGGGCTGTGCAGGCAGGGGAAGGGAGGATGGGCAAAAAGCATAATAGTACTACTTCTGTGTTGACTGGAGTGAAGGCATGATTCCCAGCATTTGGCAAGTGACCAGTGAAAGTAGCTCAGAAACTATTGTTAGTCTACAGAGACTGCTAGAGTTGGGTTTTTTTTCTCATCCAGAAGATGTAGCCAGCTGATAGCTGGGGGTGGGGGAGGGATACATTTGTGTTAATCAAGCCTTTGGATGTAAGGGAAACTGTGAACAAAGAGAATTCATCACTTTCTGTGACTGAGTGGTTTTTTTATATTTCTTCCTCTTTCTTTAAAACATGAGCATCTTGCAGTCTCCATTGGACAAGATCTTGGGCAATCTGATCTAGAAGAACTGCTGCTTTGAAAAAGGGGGTTGGACTAGATGACCTCCAGCAGTCCCTTTCAGTCATAATTATTCTACTTTTGTGTATTTATCCTCACAGCATTCCCAGAAGTAGGAAAATGGTGGGATTTGTGTTTCCACAGATGTGGGGAAAATGAGGCATAGAAAAGATATGGAAAGAAACTGGGCTGTCTGAAGTTAGCTGTAGATTGATATTACACGCCTAAACCCAATAGCACCCTTCTTTCAGTCCTACAGAGGCTTAAAGTCTACATGTGTTATTGAAATTCCTTCTAATAAAGTTCCCATGTGTCTAAAGTCAGGTTATGTGTTACTTGACCAATATACGCAGATCCTGTTTTAAGATATTTAACAATCTGGATGTGTTCAATATGGTAAATACCATGTATCACATGCGATGTAGGGCAGAACTTAAATAGCTGAATCATCATTCCTGAATTGACAGCAACATTTTAAGTGTTGGCTTGTATGACTTCTGTTACGATACACTTCAGTAGTATTGATGAATGAATTTGGTGATAAAATACTGAATGGCACACATCACTTGTTACCTGAATTGCAGTTTATCTTGGTGTCTCCTTTGTCTCCTAGCCATATACATACCCATATTGGGAAAGCTAAAGAGGTTATCTATGACACTTGTTGGAATTAACTTCAGAAATTATATTGTGCCTTTTTTTTTTTTTAGGATGTATGACAGTCTTACCCACTATCCTGTTTCTGATTACAAGAGTATTGAAAGAAACAGCAGTAAAATCAGCAGATAATCAGGTCCCACCTCCAGTCAGTGCAGCCCTTCAAGGGATAAAAACTATTGTTACTCTTCCAACAGTCAAGACTGATGAAACTCAGAAACAATGGACGGGTCTTATCCGCAGCACTCTGGCATCTATCTTGGAATACTCTCAACCTGGTAAGTGGTTTCCCAGTGCAGGAGAGTTAGAGAACTGGGTTTTCCTGTAATGAAAAGGCAAGTATTGTATCTGCCTATAATTTAATAGGCTTCACATCTGAGGGTTGGTGATAGAAAGTGGAGACGAATTGCTTCCCATTTCAATTTTACAAGAAGACCTGAGTGCACACAGCATAACTAATTAGAGTTACTTAATAGGTGTGTGGAAGACAAGCACAGCATTGGCTTTAAGAAAATAGAGTTACATCTCAGGAGTTCCTATCCCAGATTTGTCCTTGTTGGTCTGTTTTCTTTGACAATATTGATCATAACCTCCTGTTAGAAATTTTGCCTTTTGCAATTCATCTTGCAGCCGCCCCTCTCTCAGGTTCTTTCCAAAGGGTGTTTTTCTGTACTAGTTCAGACTTTCCTCTTCCATTTTGAATCCCATTAGGATGTGATTATTTCATGCTTTAGATTTTCCTCAGGCTGACCTTACCAGTCTTCATCGTTTCAACTAGTGACTTGTTTCTGGAACTTGGAAAACTACCTTCTGATATCGATCAGTCTTTCTGACATCTGCTGAATGTCTCACAAGTAAAACCTAAAGGAGGTCCAAGCTGAATTCACTTTACTTCCTGGACTATGCCTCAATTTCCGTGACTACTGGCAACTCTAGACATGTTGGCAAGGCCTGAGCAAACTATCATTTCCACTGTTCCTTTTCCTCTTTCCACAAAATACCTGCTAGTTTAAAGGAAAGGAGATTTTAGTTGCCAAAACAGTCTTTGTAGAGGAACTGATCTCTTTACTGAAACTGTAATTGTTCAGTACTGTACATGGACTCGACACCTGAATTAAACCGCAAGGAAAATGGCAATCAGTGTATCTTTTTAAGCATTTGCTGACACAATTTATATGGTCTTAATGACAGTGAGTGTTAAAGTGAATGAGTGTGAAGACAGCAAGGGATAATTGTGGCAAGGTTCACATTGGAGTAGAATATTCACAATACTGTTACAAGCTTTCAGTGGTCAGAAAAAAAATCCTACCCCTGCCAAAACAAAAAAATCTGTTACCCACCAGCAGGATGTCTACTGTGTCTCTAGAGAACTGCAGACTAGTTCTCTTGGTTCCCATTCGTACTTCACCTTGCCCTTTGAAAAGCAAAAAAAGATGTACAGTCTCAGCTGTGTAGTTAGCAAGAGAGCACAAAAAATTGTCATTTGCATAATGGTAGTTCAGCCAAAAACCATCCCATTACACCCCCAAGGAGCCACTTATAGAGACTGAAGAGAGGCTTGAATGGAGTTACTCATGTGAGAGAGGGAGCAAGTAGGTAATTGCAAATGATCCTGAAAATGTCTGAAGGGGAAGGATCAGTAGATTTGTGTTAACCAAGTCAAACTTCTAATTTGATTTGTCACATCAGCTCCTGTCTTCCAGCCTTTTGTGACTGTAAAGATTTCCCAGTCCCTCTTTCCAGAAACATTACTGGCTTTAGGCTTTTTTTGCAGACTTCAGAAATCTTTCTCGGTTTCTTGCAAGAGTGTATGTTTTTCTTTACAACCTTTTGTGGAGTGGGACACATCACACACACAAGAATCTAAGCAAGGTCTACTGCATACGATTTCAAGTCCCGTAATTCAGTAAAATTTAAACAAATTTAAAATATAAAAAAGTAAAAAAAATTGTCACTTAAAATGCTTGGAGTAGTTTTTTGCAGTGAGGTTTCACATCATGGCTAAGCCAATCGAGTGACTAGCTGACATCTGTAAAGGCCAGTCATGCTGTTTGTCTTTTTGCTGACTATGTATCTGCTGTTTCTTTGTGCCTCTCAAGAGAGAGCAGAACCAATCTGGCCAACAAAACCAGCAGAACAGTAGTTTCTATATATATTATAATAATTACATATAAATATAATTTTTTTCCTGTTGATGTAAATTCATGAATGAGATCTGTGAAGACAGAGCTTGTGCAAGGAAAAAAATGACGACAATGGCAAATACAGACTGTTTGAAAAGAAGGAAAGGTTAAGGTAGGACTGTTCTTACTGGTGACAGGTAGCTGTCAGGTCAGCTAGTCTGTTACGTGAAACCTCATGTTGAGTAAAAGTTGTTGGTTGTTGCCATGCTGGATATCAGTTTCTTACTCTGCTGTGTGAGCTGAAGAGAGGGGGGGAAAAAAAAAGTGAAGTATATTTTTTAATGAGGAAAAGATCTAAAAAATAAATTTTCCTCTTTGGTTTACACGTTGAAAACAAAAAATATTACTTGGTCAGAGAAAGTGTGGGTGATGGCTTTTTTCCTTGATATTTAAATTTCAGAAAGTTTGACTTACTTTATTAAAACAACTGTTAGAATAGAGTTGCCCAACTTTTTGTCAGTCACAGTCAATAATGATAAGTGATTCTGTAATAAGTAGATGCATATATGTATGCAGCTGCAAGTAATTTCAAGCAAATTTATTTCCTCTTTGTGAGTTTATCTGTGTTCACTGGCTTTTACTAAATAAATCTAAACCCTCTTAGGTGTAAGCTAACAGCATGTTTGTTTTTGTTTTTCAGAAGCCTCTAAGCCTGTTCTTGATGAAGTAAGCATACTTACAGCTATTGCTCTCTTCCTTTGGTCGGCAAGCACTGAAATAATTGGAGTGCAGTCTTTACAAAATGGATGTATGAACAGATTTAAAAGTGCATTAAATTCCTGTGATCCTTGGGTAAGATCATGTTATAGGAATGTGAATGATACATAGCTGAGAAAAACTAATTGTGGTATATTAACCGTATTTCCTGAATGCTTTGTGATGCCTTTACTTCAGAGGCAGATACTGCTTGTCAAAATAACCAGAATCTTCAACAGTGCATTATAGAAACTCTTTAGTGAGCAAAACAACCCAAACTAAGTGCTTCTTGATAATGTGTGTTTATGGCCTTGTGCCAGGTTCTTGACTTGCAGCTTTTTAAAAGGAAAAAAATCTTTGATATGTGAAATTTTAGCAAATGAAAAGGTTAGTTACCAGAGAGTGGTGACATTTCTACATTAATGCTGATCTTTTATGATGCAACTAAACCACTTTTTCTGTACATAAAACTACAGCCCATGTTTCTGATGAATTTCATATTTATTTGTGCAAAACCTGTGCTTATTTTACATGTTCATACAAAACTCAGTTTTAGTGTAAAAATGTAATTTTGTGGTCACCATGAGAACATCTACAGATTGTGAATCATCTGTCTCCTGATTTCACTTCTGCCCTTTGGTTTGTCTTTATGAATTATCTTCTAAATTATTTTCTCACTAAACAGGGAAACTAAAAAGTTGTGGACTGACTTTGTTCAAGCAGGCTAATGCACGGTATAGTTAAGCTTAACTGTTCCAGCCATGTGTACATCAGTTTGTTTTGAGTGGGTGTACAAATCTACAGGTGGGAGCTAAAGAGAAAAATCTATAGTGTTTCCACAAGCGAGTGCTGCAGAGATTCCTGAGAAGAAAAACACACAGAAAATGCTGATGTGTTTAGGCTCACAGTGAGGTATTTAAAATCCTGTTTAGACTGATAATTCTTCTCTGCAGCAGAGCTGGCATTTTCCAGTATGGACGTAAAATTCAGTTGGTTCTGAAGCCTGACTTTGGGTGGAAAGCTACTTAAAATTTTAGTGTGTGAATGGAAATGTCAGTTGTATCAAGCAGAAACTTTTATGTCATACTCTTTCAGCTCTGTATAAACACAGGATTAGTGAGAGAAGTACATCTTCGCCCGCCACCCTGCTGGAAAGCTGTCAGTGAGCTGGATCTTAGTACTGTTTTTGTAGTTCACAGAGAATGCATTGACAGCAGTTAGTCTGTGTCCGCTCTTCTCACTGATGCATAGAACATGTACTCTGTAATACTTGTTGAGTGTTTGTTCTAGTTTTCTAAATATAAACCACTCATTGTTGGGGTCGGTAACTACACACCTGTTTGTAGTAAAAGCATTACACTGATTGTACTAAAAGCACTGAACCGATCATGGAAAAAACTCTTCTAAAGAAATACTGTTGCCTCATAAGAAATACAGGAGTATTTGTGAAACTGTTACCACCTGCAAAAGTCTGAAAGGTTAGATGTCATGTATAGTAATAATCAGAAGGCTGGTGAGCTGAATTTCATTTTGCCCCAACAAGGGAACTCAGTTGAGAGACACTTGTCTCTCAGTGCTAATGGGTAAGTCTTACGGGAGTGTGCCTTACACGCTTTGAAGCCCTGATTTTTACCTCACAGGAGTTTTTGTAGACTTCTGTGAATGCAGAATAGTTAAAATATTTATATTGTATATGTGGAATAAAAGAAACTTGAGTGAAATTCGGCTGTCAGATGCAGTCGTAAAACTCTTATTTGAATTATACATGCATGTAAGAAGAGACTTTTACTCCTTATTTCAAATAATCTTAACAGCTAATAAGGAGTAAACTTTAAAGAATGTAGACAGAAAGAGAAGGGAATTATTTGGAGTGGTATGGAGATATAGAGGAATTATTTGTTGAAACAGGTCAAAGATGACGCTGAGTAAGGCATTAAGGAGAAAATGTTCTTCCATGGAGCTCTGTTAGAAAGCACAAATAGTATTAGAAGACGTGTTATTACTTCAGGCCTTAAAAATTTAATTGATAGAAAACTTGCAGCCACATACTAGTGAATTAACAGTGACCTGAGCTGCATAACTTGTATTTTCTTACTATTAGTTTTGATTATCTATCATTTTCATTCAATAGTTTTATTTATACATCTATGTTTGCAGTCATCCTCGGATCTCCTCACAGATCATTGTGTTCAATAGTACTTACTCTAGAATGTTTCTGTTCAGCATGTGCTCAATAACTCATCCTGTTCAGACTTGAGTGCAGTTTGAAAGTATGTGCAATGTTTTATCCTCGTATCTGTTGTGGAGCTTTACCTTTTCAAAACTTCTGGGTTATTTGTGTGGGATTTTGGAGGAAGATCTTTGTACATCCAAACAAAATGCATTCATAAGTACACAAGATCATCAGTGAGTCATTTTCCCAAACCTTGACTTTAATGATCCCTGCTTTCCAGAGAGAAGCGGGGGGAAGAAAATAGAAGGAAGACAAAGAGAGGGTTCTGTGGTGCAGCTCACTGTATGGCTACATGTATACTCTCCTATGCTACTACCAGCACAAGATGGAGAATGAGAAGGAAGGAAGGAGAGGCCTGCTGCTTTTGGCTACAGCCTTGGCTCATGTTAGAGCAATAAGATCACTTTAATTTGATCTGAGTAATTTTTATGGACTGTTTTACCCTTCTGAGATTGGAATAGCATTTCATGATTTTGCAGATACATTTACTATTAGTGCTGGTAGTTCTGAGACTTAAAGATGTAGTTCTCTGTGGACCTGTGTGACTGACTTGTATGACATTAACTATTCCTTTATTTTCTCTGAGTTCATATGGTTACTAGTAATTAGTACCTGCATGTTCTTTCTAACTGGCCTTTTATTGAAAACTGGGCTAGTATTATTTTAGCAGATGGGCTGTGTTGCTGCTTTCCTCTTATTCAGTATGTTTCCTTCCCCTTTAGTAGTCTTTTTTTTTTTTTTTTTTTTTTTGTATCACGTGTATCTCACATGCATAGATAACAAAGTTTATTAGAATTCCCTGAGTTAACAAATAACTTTCAGGGCAATGTACTTATCTTGATTTGATTAGGTTCAAGCCAAGTGTTACCAGCTTCTGCTTTCTGTGTTCCAACACACCAATCGTGCCCTGTCAACTCCATATATTCATTCATTGGCCCCTATCATGGTTGAGAAGTTGAAAGCTGTGGAAAGGTGCCGCCCGAACAACAATCTGGAGCTGTTAGCAGTCCAGGAAGGAATTAAAGTCCTTGAAACATTGGTTGCCCTTGGTGAGGAGCAGAATAGTAAGTATTTAGTTTTTCTAGAGAAATGTGTAATGCTAAAATAGAATACTGAACATGAGAAATCTTGCAGTTAGGAACTAGATGGCATAGTCACAAATTAAGCATGTCTATACAACATGCTTTTGTGATTCCAGTGTTAGAACTTTTGTGTACACGGACTCGTATAGCACATACAGTATGATAATCTGTAGCCTTTGCATTTCTAGTGATTGCAGGAAAAAAAATTCTAAACATGAACTGCAGTAGTGAGTGATGTTTTCTTCTGTTGAAAATGAGTAGTTCCCACTGTTTAAATTTACTTTTTCCCAATGTTAACTTTATTTTAGCAGACTCATCACTTTTATCAGGTTGCTTCTACCAGCTCAACAAAGTTTATCTAAAAAGCCCAAGAAATTGAATTGTACTGGTCAGAATATCTTGATTGTAGATGGGGACTCCTGTTTGCTTCAGTACATAGAATACAGTATTTATAGTTTATCTTTAAGTTCAGTTATTCTCTTAACTGAAACAATGCATTTTCTAAAGACTTACTCAGCAGACATTTGGTTTTAAATGCTGATAAACTTCCTTGTAAAAATATTACTGGGGTTTTTGTGTGTTCCCACCCCCCCAACATACTCTCTGTTGGTATTTCTCTTCATTGATGATAAAACACTAAATCTACTTTTTCTTGAGCCCCATTCTGCTTCTGGCACAGCTCTTTGAAACACATGTAAAATGAGAGAGAAACTGAAGTGAATGAGGAAACAAAATGTGATTTTTGCTAATGTTAGCTGGAGACAATCACCCCATGAGTATGAATTTAGTCAAAACCTTTAGGGGAAAATCGTTAATACTCTAACCTACAAAATTTTAGATAAATGAGTTACCAAGGAGGTTTAAGTTCTTTGAGCTTCAGATTTACAATTAACATATTACATATTTCAAAGGCATACTTGTATCCTTGCTAGATACAAAAATTAGCCCTATTGCTTAAGTTCAGCTGCTTTTTTGTTCTAAAGACAAACCCTTTTGATTCCTGTGCCATTTTGGGCTGTGGCCTCATTAGGTCATGCTAGCCCAAGTATAGCTGCGGTGCTAGTTTTCAGGTTGCGATCTTCCAGAATGGAGTAATATAACAGATGAATGTCCCTGACTTTTTCGTGAACACTTACATACTAATAGCGGTTCTGTTGTGCTCCCTGGGGAGGCTGATAGTCAGATTCAATTGAAAAGTGTTTCTGTCTGCTTGAAAAGTGTTTTGAAATCCTTTAATATGGTAGGCACTCTTCATCTTACGATCTCTTATCAGTGATCTGCAATCAGATGGTGCAAATGCATCTCTAAAGAACTGTCAGGAGCAAAATAACTGTGATGAACAATAATAGAAGTCTGAAACAATCCTGGTAAGAAAGATTTGAGTGACCAAAGGACAGGAAACTATCTACGTTTCAGTTGTTTTTTATTTGGTAATTTTTTAATTACAGTGTTTATTGTCAATTCTGAAAACAAAATTACCCTTATCAGTCTAGTAACTGATAAAATTAATTTTCTTTTGTTTTATTCTCTGATATGGTTATTACATTTTATTTTTCTTTCACTTTTAGGAGTCCAGTTGCTTGCCCTTCTCGTTCCCACTCTGATCTCCTATTTACTGAATGAAAATGCCTTTGCTTCTGCATCTACAACATCTAAGGATCTTCATGAATTTGCACTTCAGAATCTAATGCACATTGGACCACTTTACCCACTTGCTTTCAAGACAGTAATGGGAGCTGCTCCTGAATTAAAAACACGTCTAGAAACTGCAGTCCGAGCAAGTCAGGCCAGCAAAGCAAAAGCAGCTGCTAGGCAACCACCACCCACAGTACATTCCACCCCAACAATTAAACTGAAAACTAGCTTTTTTTGAATTACTTTTATTATTTTTGGACCATTAAGTAGTCAGAAGCATTACATTATCCCTGATATGTTACTGCATATATGTAATTTTGTGAAATTTGTATGTGAAAGGCTATCTAATGGAGCTTTGTGTAGTTACTTGAAATCCATGCATTACAAGGGAAGTGGTGTTACTTGTATTTCTATAGATTTTTAGGACATTAAATGTGATCATATTTATGAATTTGTGTTATAAATTATCCAGCAAAAAAACCTATTCTCTATCTGACTAAATAGTTCTTTTTAAAAGCTACCCCAAACTTCTGAGTGGTTTTTGAAGTCTAGTGATTGTTATCCTACCATTGTGCCAACACGCTAACTCGGTGGGGATGGAGGGAAGAGGGAAACTGTTATGCAGTACTTAACATGTACCATGGGGTACAAGTGTAGAAGTATGCACTTTTTCCTTTTAAAAACAAGGTAGGGAAGGGGATTGTCAGACTGTGTAGATGATTTCAGCTTGCATGAAAAAAAAGAAGAATTGAAAATTTTCAGCCTTTCTCAAGGTGAACAATCAAGCATGCTATCTTAATGAGTTGTCCTTATTTATGTGATGTGTATTTCTTTCAGATCAGTTTCCATGCTTGAAAATTAATAAAGGATGCAAAGAATCTAATCCCCTATCTCTTCTAAGATAAACTTTAACGAATCCATTTGAAATTGAGTTTGTAAAGAGAACTGCCTGCTACCTGCATTTTTGTAGGTGTAGATTTTGGCCCCTGTAAGGTGCTGTGTGTTAGCAGCCTTCCTATTCTGCCAGACACTGGCTGAATATGATGATTCAGTGCTCTGCTCTGCTCTTTGTCCAGATTTCTAGGTATTTAACCTTCCTGCAAGATTTTAGTGTCATTTGATATATCTTATCTGCAGTCCTTGATAGAGCCAAATCACTTGAGCGCTTTGCACCTGTAGTGACTAAGGGAGCAGAACACAAGTGAGAGACAGGCTCCTCCAGTTTTTCCTTCACCTACCAGGCTTTTCTTTTTTGAAAAGCACATGGCTCCCCTCGTATCTGAGTGAGTCTGATCTGCAGATTTTGGAGCTTAGAGCTCAAGTGCTGTGCTAACGTTACAGCGCAGAGCCAGTGACTCCCGATGTCTGTCTGCTGCCAGACCTCACCCTTCCTATTGGCAGAAGTCCAGAACCATGTATTTTCTTGTGTATAGAAGACTGACTTACATGAATTTTTTGACACTGCTGTTGAATTTATGGGCTTCTATAGGGATCTTTCTATATGTCTTGCTTTATAGAGAGAAGCCACCTAACTAGAAGCCTTGGCTAGGCCCATTGAGTTTCATCTCTGATGTTTTTCTGGATACTCTGTAAAAACTGCATATTTCAGAAGCTTCTACTTCAACCCAAATATAACAAAGGGATAGTAAATAGAATTGAATATGATTAATAGTTGGTTGAAATATTTGTAGATGATTATTTTTGCATAGTCACTTACCTCTAGTTTCTCTTTTCCGGTAAGACCTTATATAACCCTTTGACTACCTATGCAAAGTGGAGGACAAGACAATGCTCTTTTGTCCTATTGTATTTAGTGTGTGCAAAATATTTAACATAAAATTAGAAAAGCTTTTATTTCACAGTGACTATTTTAGTACTAAAGTGAGGACACAACAAGTGGTGCAGACTTTAATCTTTCAAATATTTTTTTCATAAACACGTTAACTTCCAAGTCTTGTTCCATTGTCCTACAGGAGTAAAGATACATGCAGAAGTGAAAACAATATGCCGTACATGAGGAGGAAAGTAATTTCACTCCTTTTTTCATCTTCATATGTGTAGTGGGAGTTAAATTGATTAAAATATATCATTTTCTAGTAAGTGTTTCCAGCATTACAAAGCTAGAACAAAGAAGTTCTGAACCTGTTTGACATTTGAGAGAAAGTATTAAGGAAACGATTTCAGTCCAAAATTGATCACAAAAACTTAGCGAGTAAAACTAAGAAAGTAACTTTGCAACCTGTTTTAGCCCCCCCATCATCTAGTAATTAATGACTTTGATGTTTGTTGGAAACTTTTTGTCTATAATCAGGTTTTATTTACCTTAAATTGTACCTCAGTACTTTTATGTTTTGGTTAGACTCTGGTTTACAACATGTCTGAAAACTCAGAAGGGAGGGGAGGCAGGTGTAGGAATCAAGTGTAACTAAGAAGTCAGTAGAAAAACAAAAAAATTAGTGGAAGGGAAAAAGGGAAAATGGCACTAGATAGATGTAGAGGGATAGAGAAGGGAGAGGTTTTTCTTTGTATACTGTGTGACTGTATGCAACATGCGCAACTTCCATTTGTATACATCCTTCCCCAGTTTAGTCCTCGTCTGCTTCTTTGCTTGCTCCTGATACTAAAGGTATAACCATGTGGTTTTACAGAATATTTTGGCATCAAATTTCATTTGATTAAAAAAAACTGAAATAACCTGAAATGCCCGTAGTGCTTATTGTTCATTGTCACCCTCCTTTTCATCTTTTTCTTTGTCAGTGGCCTTTTTCATGAAGCTCGTTTGCTCCGTTTCCCCTTCACGTCCTTCCTCTCTCGCTGCTGTTTCCTTCCTTTCTGGGTGAGCCTTGTTGTTCTACCCTTGCTGGTAGGTTCCCCACTGAGGTCCCCCAGAGCGTGCTCCCTCTTCTGTGCTTTCGCTCCTGTTCCCCTCTGCTCTCTGACGTGCTCTATAAGCTTCCTTAGTTGTCTTTTCCTCTTTAAGAGAGGTCGTCCACCAGCCACAGCCCTAATCTCTGAGGGCAGGGTTACGAAGCAGGCGAGTACAGTTTTGGAACAGCCAGAAGCAAACAGGAAGCGCTGCTTTGAGTATGCAGCGAGGCGATCCTGGTGTGCCCAGGGCATGGTGAGGGGCGCCGGGGCCCCTCCTCAGCACCTGCGGCGGCCCTGCTGCAGCAGCCTTGGTGACCACGCGCCATCTTTCAGACACACCTGGGGTCGAGCGGAGGCAAAGGGCTGCTGCTAGCGCTTAGCCCCGCTCTCAAGCCTGTTGGTAGAGGCGTGTTTGTCTGTCTTAAGCAAGCCTTTGGTGTTAGTATGTACGTAGCACGGAAAGCAAGCCTAACTTTTTGTCTTCGTATGTCCTGGGGAGAAGTGGGAGAGAGCAGTGCTGCTGACAGCTTGTGCCTTCAGCCCAGGGCTTTGCCGTCAGTCTCAAGTATTTTGTTTTCCCTTTCCTTGTGGAAGAGGCAGTAATTCCTGAAAAATGCTGGTTTGCTCTGTGATTCATCATTCATTTATAGTATTTGGTGCTTTGACACTAAGCACTGCTCAGAACTGGGCCGAAACAGAAAAGCCGGGGGTGAGAGGGCAGGGCTTGACCAAAGTTTGTGGAACTGCTGTGAGACACCTGCGCTTTTTAGGATGCCAGGGTGGGCCGCGAGTGTGCCAAAGCCACCTAAGTCCTGCTCTGAGGTAGAGATTACGATTAATCTGTACTCCCGCTGCTGCTCAGAGCTGCCCTGCCCTGCCTGCCACGGTTTTGCGGGGCGGGAGCCGGGGCGACTCCCCGCGGCCGCCCTCACCCCCGCCCAGCCGGCTGGGCTCGGGGATGCGTTGCCAGCTGCCGCCTGCCGCGGCTTGCTGGTCTCTGCCCCAGGATGGCAGGTCATGGGGATGAGGCTCGCGCGCTGTAACGTCGTTCCTCGAAATAAGGCAGCGCGGAGGAGAAAAAGGCGATTTCCCCCTCGTCCCGCCTCTCCTTCCCGCCCCGCCACGCAGCGGAACTACATTTCCCAGAATGCCGCGAGAGGGGCCGCGGCGAATCGCTCTCTGGAATAGTCCCCGCCGGGCCGCCGTAGCAGCCGGCGGGGGCGGCTGTCAGGCGGTGACGGCGGGCGGGACGCGCCCAGGTTGTTGCTGCTGCCGGGACGCGCCTGGGTGCGGGCGGCGGCTCGCGGAGGAGGGAGCGGCGGCGGCGGCGGGGAGCGCGGCAGACCCGACACAGCCCGGCCATGGACGAGCAAGCGGGGCCCGGCGTTTTCTTCAGCAACAATAACAATAATAACGCCCTGCTTTTGCCGCCGCCGGCGGGCGGGCCGGGACTGGAGCCGGGCGAGGCGGCGGCAGCAGCAGCCGCTGCGGCGGCAGCAGGAGGAGGCGGCGGCGGAGGGGTTTCAGCCTCCGGAGCTGCCGCACCGGTGTCGGCGTCCCGGGCTCAGTACAGCGTACCGGGCATCCTGCATTTCCTGCAGCACGAGTGGGGCCGCTTCGAGGCGGAGCGCGCCGAGTGGGAGGCGGAGCGGGCGGAGCTGCAGGTAATACCCGCGACCTCCCCCCCCCCCCCCCGCCCCGGCGGCCGCTCCCCTCCGGCTGCGCAGGGCCGGGCGACCCAGGCCCTGCGCAGCCGGAGGGGAGCGGCTGCCCTAACCGCTGCCCCGGCTTCCCCCTTGTCCCTTTCCCCGTGAGGGAGCGGCTGCCCGGCTCCACGGCGGGCCAGTTCCCTCCCCCTCAGAGGGCGGCTGCCCCCCGCCGCCGCCGGGCCGAGGGGCGTGACATGGCGGCCGGCCCTGAGGGGAGCGGCCCCTGCCCGCCGCGCGGCTCTCGCCGCCTCTCCGGAGTTTTCCGGGTGCCCCTCCAGGGCCGGCCGCCTGAACTTGTCACTAGTTTCATAACCCACTGTTAAAAATTGCCTCCGGCGAGTTGCGCGCCCTGCTTCTGCCGCTGCCCCTCCGCAGCGGGCGGCTCCCCCCGCCTCCGGCCCTCGGCCCCCTGGCCAGGCCTGTGGGACCGGCTGCAACTCCTTTGGTATTACGGGACACGCAATGTAGTGTTTTCAGTTGAAAAGCGGTGGGGTTGATAACGCTCATTAATGCATTAAAAGACTGATAGTGATCTTGTGGTTAAAGAACTTGTGAACTGCTGGCCTAGAGGCATTACTGTCACATACTTCAGTGATGGGCACGTCGCATTAGCGCTAATAACAGTCGATAATGCAACCTTCGTTGTTGTTCCTCTTTGGTTTTGTTTACAAGAACATCTCTGTTGTAAACCTTAACGCTGTCCACATTACCAGCAGCCCACTGTATGGTTCTCAGTTGGCCGTGTTTGAGACTGAAAGTGTCCACTTGGCTTCCTTTTTATGTCTCCTTTCTTTGTCTCTTGCTTTCTGTCCATCTCTTTTCTTTCTGTGTCTGTCCTTGCAAGTACTATGGTTGTCAAGAGAGTCTTGAGCCTGTTTAGCAATGCGAACCACTTCTCTGTTTTGTTGGTTTTTTTTTTAATTAGTAGGGAACTCAGCTTTTTAATTGTATTTTCTATGATAACATCAAACAACCGCTCTGAGAAGAATGGCAGATGTGACATTCTTTGCTGAGGGTTCCCATGTAGGAACTTAAAGGAAGTGGTCATGAGGGCAAAAGAGTAATTTTTATTTTAACTTCAATGAGTCAATGAAAAATTCGTTAGTAACAGAATCATGTTTCTATTCACTGCATCCAGTAAATACTATGTAGAAGGTAACTAGCTTAGCTATGTGTAAGATGAACATCATATGTCATGTATCCAGCGGAGTCTCATAAGTATCTTGACATTTTTTCATAGCTGATATAGGTCTCAAAAATTGTTTTGGAGAAAAAAATCTGGTTTCCAGTGTGTTAATACTAATAACGCTTTGCATATTTATAGTGCCTTTCAACAGAGGCTAGCATGCCGTTTCTTCTCCTCCCCAAGTATCCCTCAAAAGCTTGGTAAGTGTTATGGATGAGACAGGAGGAAAGAAGTAGAGTGTTTAAACTATTTGCGGAAGTCGTATGATCAGTGGCAGAACTGGGAATATAACCTGATTACAAGCTGTTTGCTTGAACGCCTTTGGCTCTTGCCAAAATATCTCAATAAAGTTATAATTAGCTGTGGCTGGCATTGCCACGAGCTGTAACAGCATTTTATCTGCTGCGGAGTCATGTTCAGAAAGGTGCAAAATTCTTGGCTGCCTCTATAGACATGAAGGCATTATGTTTGCTGTGACCATTTGCAGTTGAATGTTCTTTGATCCGTGTGAGAGGTTTGTGTTAGGGGTTCAGCAACTACAGGATGTCTTTTAGAAATTGTACATGTACAGCTGAAGGATGAGCAGCGTTAATTAAAAACAGGTTCCATGCTCCTTCTGAAGCCTTTTGTTGGCCTGTATATTTGGAAATGTTTAACAAAATAATGGAAACTTGAGGTCGGACAGTTTCTCTCTCTTGAGATAGAGATGCAGTGCTCCTGATTGTACTTTACTAGTCTTCTATCCAATGTAAATTTCAGTGTTAGATTATCTGCTCTTTTGGGAGGCTGTGTGGCAGAGGACCTCTTTTGTATGGTCTCCTTAGTATCCTATAAATTTTTTCTGCAATTCATCTTGTTTCTTAGAGGTAGACTTTTTTTTATCTCCAGTTTCTTACCTGCCATGATATTTAAATACTTCAGATACTTTTTGCCACAGTATTACCGTCCTTGGCTTCTGTTCTGTAGTTGTTGGTTAGTTAAGCTATACCCTTTCTCCAAAAAACACCTTGCAAATCAGTCCCACTGAGATTTCCTATTTTCCTTTTCTTCCCCTCTGGGCTTCTTTTTATTTTCTCTTTTTCTTTTCCTTGTAATTAATTGTGTGGAACTGAATGTGATATTCAGGTAGAGTACCTTTCTGTTGCGTTATGTGATGCTTGTTTGGGTGACACACGGCCAAGTTTATAACAAATGTGAATTGGCAGGCTGGGCAGCTTACTCTCTGTTCTTAATTACTGGTCTAGTACTGCCTTTCCAAGGTTTTCCTCCCTATCAAGTACCTATATTTTGCTTTCCCTGGCAAATATTCATGCTTACTCTGATTCTTCTAATTATTTTTCTTGAACGTTTTGAAATTATTGTTGCCTCTGTTATATAATCTTACCTATTCAGGGTGAAAGAGGACTTCAATATCTGTATCTATGCAAGTATCATTAACAAGCTGTGTATTTCAAATAAGAATGAAAACAGATTCATACAGGGTTCCCTTAGATGCTTATCTGCTAATTACATATTTCACTTTTAATGCTTGCTGTCTATTTACAGTACTTTGACATCTGCAGATTGAAAAATTATCCTAAGAATAAACTTTCATGATGCCTTGTGGAGTAATTCACTAGAATAAATACTAACATTAGTAATTCTTATTTTTGTATCCACAAACTGTGTTTTAGGCCTTTATCATTTATTTTCATATCTTTTCAGAAATGACTAGTTTTCCTTTTCTTAGGTTCTTCTAGCAGCTGCTTGGGAGAGTTGACAAGAAGGGGTTTCCTGTTCTGCAAAAGTTTTGAACTCCAGTTTCTTTTCATCCTGCATTTTTCTGGACTGTGTTTCTGAGGCATTTCAGAGTTGTCATTATGTATTGGACAAGCCCATCCCAAAATAGCCTGCCTATGCAGGGCACTGAAATTCATGTCTTTGCTTGAGGCAAGCAGGGTTTGAACTGCTTCCCATATTGGTGTCTTGCCTTAACCATACGTCTTCTGACTGGTTGGGGGTGATTCTCTGTTGCGGATGTTATTTCCCTTTTAATTAGCCATCTGCCACCCCTGGGAGAGAGCGATGGGGGCTCTGCCCCCGTGGCTGGGACTCCCACAGAGCCAAGTGCTGCCGATGCAAGGCCTTGTCCCAGCAACCGACAAAGCTGTTGAGCTCTGCTGCTTCAGGGCTGGATGAGCTTGGAAGACGCTTGTGTGTGTATGGCTTTTGTTTAGACTATAAATTTTGTCTTCGCAAGTAATGCATATGTTGCTGTGGAAAGTTTTGCGTCTGACAAACATTTTTCTGGCAAAAATGCTGATTTGCAGACTTTCGCATTTCTCCCTCTTTCACAAATGTTCTAAATTGCAACTAACTGCTATGCTGTATGTAACTGCATGTATAGACACCTCATATCCTGCAAAGGAATTTTCTAGCTCTTGTCCTCTTCACTACTGAAGTGTTCATTTCTTCTAACTGATAACTGTTTCTTTAGAGTAGTAGACTGCTTTGGAGTAGTGGGACCTGATAGGGTTACATTAAAATTATTTTTCCTGGGTAAACTTTCCTTCGAAAAGGTTTGTAAGGAAATTACGGAGAACAGGTGGATACAATGTGCTTGTCTTTCCACAACCTTGCTAAAAATATTTCTTGTAAGACAGTGCCAAATTAAAAAAAAACAAAACACCCAAATGGTAGGGAAAGAGTTAATGAAATGAGATAAAATGTGGTTAAATGATAGCAAACAACTGTAATAGAAGGAATGTGATGGAAATAATAGATAAGCACTTGAGGTCGGTTATGGAAGTCAGATTTAGCAATGTTAGCTCTCTGGGGGGGGGGGGGTCACGGATGGTGATCTTCCCCTTTGCTGCTGCTTTTCTGAGACAAGAGGCAGGCGATGAAACCAGGCACGTTGTGTGGTAAGATTGTGTCCTTGGAGATTGTCAAGTTAAAGTAATGTGGAGAAGGGGCAAATCAGACAGATGGCTGAGGCTATTTATAGTGTGGTTTAGGACATTGGTTACTTGATTCAGAAATAGTTGATATTTACAGTTTGGCTTTTAGATAATGGTCCTCTTATTGGATTAAGTTTCTAGTTAAAAATCATTCTGATGGCTGGATAATCTGAAAATATTTTTCAGATAAAAAGTAATGAGCAGTGAGTTGATGGAATCAGTTATTTAGTTAATGGAAAACTCCTAAAGATTTGGTTTGGCCAATAAAATGGAAGATAAAATACAGTTTGAAGAAGTTTTGTGTAAGATTTTCCAATATGATGATGTGGGTCTAATCTCTGAGATTCTCTGTGAAAGATGAATTGGCAAAAGTGCTGTAGAAGTCTTCGATAAAATATTTTTTCTCATAAGGCAGATATTACAAAGAAAACAGTGATTAATGTTAAATTACTCTCCACCCAGAAGGACAATATTTTCAACTTTATTGTTTTAAATATGTCAGATAAATCAAAAGATGGAAGAAAATAAGCCACGGTCACAATACTGAGGTGTGTTTAGTTGGGAAAGATGATGCTAAATGGGTCTTAGTGACTACCAGATATTCTTTCTTTTGCTAAGTTTTTTTTTTTTTAAGCAAACTTTCTAGTTGCCAAATTCATGTGAAGCAAAGAAGAGAAGCTTCTGTACTCTTCTTTCCTGTTTGTTTATGTGCATGTTTGCCAGCTAATCCCAGTATACTCATTGATAAGCTGTCATGGCTTGTTTTATTTAAGCCATGAGGACTAGTGGGAGTAAATGTTCAGTGATGAAAGAGCTGCATTGTAGAAATTTGTAGCTTTTGTAGAGAAGTAGAATGTAAATACAAACTGATGAGACTGGTTCTTTGCAGGTCTGTACCTGTTTTTTTGTAGTTTGATTTTTTTTTTTCTTTTTTAAATTGTGTAAGTGGTCCAAACGTTTCCCAGCATCAGATTTTCCCATTCTTCTCAAATCTGTTAAACTTGTAATTTAGTTTAAGTGTACTGAAAATGTGTTTCTTACATGGGCCAAATTCTTTCAGGAAAGTGCTGCTGTAAATATTGAGGTGGCATGAACAGGGAGAGGGTTTTGCAATGTTATATTGTCTCCAAGTGCTCTTAGAAGCTTAGAAACACTTTTCACAGAAAGTTACACTTTAAAAAAGAAGAGGATTTTCTGATTTTCATGATTTGCTATAGAGTTGTTGAATTGAGCAAAAATGGAATAAGTTGTTCTGTTCTAGGTGGAAAACGTTGGTTTTCGATGTCAGGTTAGCATATGGTGAAACATCCCATGTGTCTTTACTAGTGCATGTTTATGATTTAAATCGGTATCTCTGTGTCCTACTGAAATTGTAGCCCTCCTTTTTCTCTTGAAGGTCTTGACTCATGTCAGTTTTATTGCAACAGGGGTAAGTAACTTTGCACTGTTTGAACAAGTTGCAGATATAACTCAGCCTTTATCAACGTTTAGTAGACACTGAAGCTTTATTTACTAATTCTAGAACAGGCTGTGTAAAATTCCCAAAGGAAGATCCCATGCCTCTCCAGAGACTTTTGGTTCATCTTAATTTAATGCTAAAAGAAGTAAGGCTGTACAAATGCCAAGCCTCAACTAAAATAGATATCTGTACACAGTTTTCTGAGATAATAGGTATTGGTCAGCAACCTACTCGCATACTTGGCTTGACAAGGCTGCCAGGGCTTGTCAAATCCTCCCTTCTAAATTCCTTAGCTGAAAAGTGGCAAAAACTGACTTAGAACATAACAATCCTTCATCTATTTCTGTTTTTAAATGCTGAGAAATGCTTGGATACTTGAAACAACTCTTCTGAATCACTTCAGAGTGCTCAGGATCCAAGCTTTGCAGACAATACACTAGAAATAAAAATATTCTGAAATATGAAAACAAAGGTTTACTTTATCATAGTGACCTGTTCTGTGTGGACCTGTAGATGGATTCATCTAGAAGATGTTCTTTTCCTAATTGAAAAGAGTTTGCTATATGCTAACTAATATTGAATATATTGAAAATAACCCAGTGACAAAGAAGTTAAATTTAAGATCGCAGTGTGGAAAGACTGCATTTTTTCTGCTCTTAGCCAGGAATATGTTTCTCTTTTGGGCAGTCAGATAGGGCAGGATTGCAAAAGCATCAGAACAAAGATGGCATACACGATATTCATATCCAAGCTTGTAAACAGGAGGTGAGAACAAAATCAGTTATTTTTGTATCTGTTTCACTTGATGCTCTATTGAGTTCAGGGTGGTGGTGCATGCTTGAATACAAGGAGTAGCAGCTCCTGGCTGTAGGAGCGAGAAATGGGAGTGTGCCGATTGCCTTTGCAAATGCTTGTGTGGTCAAGTCTGGTTCACTCCTCTTTTTGTTATCAAAACCAAATCTACATATCTCTTCCACATTTGTTCTCCCTTGTCTTGCTATACACCAAGTGATTCATTCAGCCTGTGAACTTCCATTGTCTCAGTTTAAATGTCGGACATAAGTCTATTTATCAGTCCTGGTGCTGACTGCTGTTGCTGCATTTCTGTCTTGTACAGCAAGTGGAAGGGAATTATATTTGAGCATTTGCAATTTGGACTCCAGCTCATAATAGGCAATTATTTTGTGACATGTCATTGTGGTGTTGTCTATAGAATTACATCACGTTTAAAACTTGCTCTTTTTGTCCTTACATCAGTCTACATGGAACATGCTTCTGGGACTCGGGAAAAAAAAAAAAAAGGTTAACACTGACCACTTCAGTAAGTGTACTACAAAAATGACTGGAGGATTAGAGAAAATTTTTGCTTATGAAGAATGATTAAATAAGCTGAATATACATTGCTTGGCTAACTCAGCAAGTATTTTGATGTTTGCAGTTGTTAGAATGAAAGGCAGCACTGAAGAGTGGATAAAAGAAAGACTGGCTATCTAAACAGAGATCTGCCTAGTAAAACACTTCAAACTGCAGAAAGCAGTTTTCCTGTTGGTTGGGATGCTTAAATTAGTAATCAAGGTATTGGCAGGAATAAATTACTAAATAATTTTTGATTCTGGATGATTTTTGATTCTGGATGATCTATTAGGAGTTTTGAATTCGCTGATAAGAAATTGTTTTTCAAATAATCTTTTCAAAGAGATGAAGAATGCAAGTAAATGGCTTTTTCAACCATCTTTTTTTACCATAAGCTAAATCTTTGATCTCTTTTGGATGTTTTTTTTTTCCTCAGGGCTTAGCTCTGATGCCAGTTTGAGGACATCTCTGAGAACTCCAGCAAAAATAATTTGCCAGTAGCAGATTGTGCTGTGTGTTAGTTCCACGAGGTGCTATCGTCCAGCGTGAGCGTGCAGGTGATAAATGGGATGAAGTGCTTCTGGGCAGGGTGAAGCTAAATACGCCTTGGTGCCTGCCACTCGTTTCAGGCTGTGGCCCCACTTCAGTTTTGTGTTATCTTAAATGGCTACAGACGCTTACAAAAGCTTCCTAGCCTCTGTTGGCACAGAGTGCTAGTAGGTGTGTGTGTTGCAATGTTAAGTATGGTGCCTGAAAAATTGTTTGCCAGTTGTACTAGACCACTGATATTTCCCTTCCCCCCTCCCCGTACCTGTTTTTTATCTCTTCTCCTCTCACTGTGTCCCTCCTGCTCCGGGCATACCTACACTTATTTACAATTATACCTAAATATGTAGCGCTTTCGTGACTCAACTGTAATCTAAAATACTGAGCACCCTGGCAGCCTGCAGAAGAATCCTTAGGGCAGATCTCGGTAGACTGGTTAGAACGGCCATTCGAGGCTGATTCATCTGCATATGTATTTGGTTATTTTAGTTATCTACATATTTTTTGCAATACTTTTCTTGCAGTTTTTTCCCTCCCTTGTTCTCTTTCTCTCAACCTGTGAAGACCTTGTTGTTGAATTACGGAAGCAGCCTATGCAGAATTGTGTGTCTTAGTAGCTCTTGCTTTGTCGAATGATGCCTGTTGACCTTCAAGTGCCCATAAATTTGAAGTGAGGTTTACTTTAAAATATTACAATATGTATTTTAAAGAAAAGAATGGAAAGGCTTTTTATAGTTCTTGAGTCTTAAATTAAAAGATGATTTTTTTTAATTCTTGAAATAGCTGTAAAATTCAGGAAGTGAGCAAAGTTGATACTAAACATGCATCATTTGTTTAGCAGCCATAGTATTGTTTCTTTTTAAACATTTTCTGTTAAAAGTAAATTTTTTTTAGTCTCTTGCTTTTCTGTAATATCAAAGTGTCAGCCTAAAAGAGTATGCAGATATAAGACACTTTTTAACATCCTTGTTGTTGTGGTTGCTGATTCCAGGAAGTGTAAATTTCAGTCTACTTTTTTAAACATTGATAAAATCCAGATTTGTTAAGATGCAATTTAATTATTTGGTTATATTGTTATGGCTGCTAAGCCTGTATTAGGAAGTCAACAGCATTTTAAAAATTGTTGTTTCTAACCCAGTGCTACCTAAAACATTGCCTCACCCTTTTATCTACTTCACAGTAATGTGACCTTAGGGTGTTTTGGGGAATTTCTTAAAACAACAATGTTGTTGCACATGAGATTTTTTTTTTTTAACATAAGAATGAATGTTATTTTTAAAATCTCTTGGTAAAGAAGTGGAATAGCTAAGGTAGCTACAGTGCTATTTATACTGAATGCACATGAAACGTCTAAGTTTTGTTGCAGTTGGTAATACTAAAAACTTCAATGAGATAAAGTGGAGGAAAAAATAATACTGGACTGTACAGCTGTAGCTGAAATAGACTGTTCCCGGCATCTCTCTTCCCAATAATTATCTGTTTTGGTGGTTGTTTTTTTTTTCCTTCTCACTCTCTTGATTTTAATTTCACAGTTGAGGTCTAATACAGTAACTTGTAGCACTTAGTCTGGAATAAACTTGAGGCAGATGCTGCCTTGATTCCTCACTGTGGAGCCATCCGGGCCGGTGCTTTATGGAGATGATGCGCCCCACCCATAAGGCAAGGAACAGTAGAGTTTTTGCGTGATCCCGTGATCCCCGTAGGCGTGCGAGAGGTTTGTGATGACTAGCTTACAACTTGATGCATTTTAACCTTATTAGCTAGAAGGTCAGTTGTCACAGAACCTGTTTGTTGGGCATATTTGTGAATTCTTGAAATTTTTGGCAAACCTTCCCAGGAGTGGCCAAAGCACAAGCATAGAACAGTGTTGCAGATCATTCAAAGCGGAAGAGATCCCCCTTTGCTCCCCTACGCCCTCAGGTAGCGCAGGCTTCAGGTTTGACTTGCGCTAAAGTTGCAACTGTGGGAAATGGCCTGTGCAGTCTCAATCTACTGGTAAAATTCTGTTGTTTACATTCAAATTATAAGAAAACTGTAGTTGTACAGCTGAATTACATTTTTCATCATGTTTAAATCCATACCTCTCACACTTTAAATGTTTGCACAGACATTTAGACCGGTATTGGCTAAATATTTTGGTCGGAAACCATGAACCTACAGTTATCACTGTTTTGTTCTACAGACTGAGGAAATACTGCTAGATGTCATCATTTGTCATTTTACATATTGAAACTCAGTGTATTCATTTATTCAGTTTTCTTTTATACTACAAATTGTTTCATTTATGGTATGAACACTTAGGTTCCTCAGCATATGTTCAGTTAATTGGCAAACATTATAAAGAATGAAATCAGCTTATGACATATGGACTGTTACAGTATTATTGTTAGTATAAAATTTCAGTTATTATTTTAGTGCTGTCCTTATGTAAGCTCAAATTTTATTTAAGAAAATCTTAATGATAATATTCAGGTTTATTTGTAATGCACATATGTAACTGATATTTTGTTGTCCACTGAGGCTGACTTAGTTGTAATTATCCGGTACTTATATAAATGAGGGATAAGGGTTGCTAACATCCTGTGGGAAAGAGAGGGAATATTCTCCTTTTCGTATATTATGAAAATGACCAAATGTAAGCATTCTTATTTTCAGAGCCAGAATTTCTCAAAAATGATGAGTATTGGACGTAAGGATGCGACTCAGAAGAAAAGCATGAACAAACTCTGCTAGAAACTGTGCAGCCTCCAAGGAGAGAACAAAATTATTCTCAAGCCCTCTGGTGCACTTGTCTGTTTCTTGATTTGCCTATAAAACTACCGATTTGTAAAGTATATTGTAACCTTGAAAGATCTTGGCAATAAGCTTCTGTAGGGCTGGAGAGATGGTTCTTGGGCCATGAATTCCACTCTGTTGTTGCTGCTTGCTTTTTGAGTAAGAAACACAAGGATTTCTTTCAAGTCCAGGAAAAAGAAAAGTTGTAAGACATCAGTGAGAGTGTTGGCATGCCACTGACAATAAAAGATGTCCAAAGAATTGATTAATATTTCTTCCAGTGCTCTTTCTTCCTGTGCAATATGTGTATAATGGATACAGCCTGCCAGTGGCCCTGAGGAGGGAGAGCACAATCCTTTTCCTTCATGTAGAATCATAAGATGTCAATGCTTCAGCTCCCCAGGTAGAGTTAGGAACATTATTTACTTTATGTGCTTAAGAAGCTTCTGGTAACAGTTTTGAATTTTGGTTCTCAAATGGTTAGTCAGACAAGTCACGGAGCCAGGTCTGCCCTGTATGGGAAGCGTAACTCTGCTCATTTTCACATAAAGGAGTTGTTGTATAATATTTCTTAATCAAATTAATTTATCTCTCTCTTTCTTACAAAAGCAAGCTGTCAAAACCATGGAGAAGTTGCATTTTTTCTTTGTTTAGGCTGCTACCAGCGGAAGATGACTTTAACCTCAATTGTTAGCATGGTTATGCTGGTTTGATCTTTGTAGTAGAGCAGTGCATGAGCCAGGCCATTACTGGCCCTCCTTTGCCAACCTTGCTGGATAAAAATGCTTCATTCCAGCCTGTTCAGTCAGTTTGTTCTTAGCTAGAAATTGCTTGCAGACAGCAGGTCACATCATAGATCACTTCAGCTTGTGTCCTGATGACATTGGATGATCTTTTTCATTCCAGCGAAATGCATATTGACATCATGTTCTACTATTTTTAATAGCGTGCTTTGATGTTCTCTCACTTTTTGGCTAGAAGGGCACTTGTTTATTTCTGCTGGGCCTGTTTGGAGGCAGGGAGAGAGAAATCACTGTCACTGTACACTAGTATATGCATTATAATCTGTGTGTCAGTACAGTTACTGCAAACTAAGTTGTATGTGCTTGTGGTGTTCCTCTCTGTCACTGAGAGAGATGGTGACCTTGTTGAATTGACATGCTTCTTGCACAGTTACATTCTTTAGGGTAGGAAATTGTGACTCCAAAGCCCCCATTTCTTTCTTTTGTGTCTTTCCCCTAAACCTGAGCATAAAACAAATGTTAGAATTCAACTGTAGTTTTTTGTTCATCCCAGTTTGAGTATTAAGTGAGGAGAAGCTTGATGCCAGAGCGACGGAGGCCTTTCCTTTGATGCAGCTGAGGTTTTTTTGGCAGTCACATATATTTCCCCCAAGTGAAGGTGAAGACTGACTTCATTTGGCAGCAGCCAGTATTTTTCACTCGTCATAAACTGGCTGCTCTAGTTGGTGACTAGTGGTTAAGGATTCTTCAGGTATCTGTCAAGCTGTTTACTGACTGTACTTGAGCAATGAAATTATGTCAGCTGGTATCATGTTTTGGAGCAGCTGCTATAGCTGGCCACCAGCAAATGGCCTTTTGGAGTAAGATTCATCTTGCCTGAGCTCCAAAATTCAAGCGAGTTAGTTGTGTGCATTCACTTTGTAGTTGGTGGAGAGAAAATGGCATTTACGGGCACTGTTTTTCTCACCTTCTGGTAAAAATCTGAAGTCAGGTAAGTTATTCCTTAGAAGTGTCCGTCTCCATTAACTAAAATATCTGGGGACTGCTTGCAAGGTTGTGGCAGGTGAGGAGAGGATACTCCTACTTTTTTTCTCCCTGGTTTTCCTTAGAGATTGGTACAGACGGCAGTGCCTACAGAAAACACTGCTTATAGAACTGCAATGGGCATTTTTATAAAGGAAAGGCTTACTGGTCTTCACATTCAACAGCTGATGGTATAGACCAGTTGCCTTTTATCCTGTTTGTGCTTCTCAAGAGATAGGTGAGATACTTGGAGGCTTAGCTGCAAAGGTGTCAGAAAGTTGCTGATCCTGAAAATGGCAGATGAGGCCGAGGCGTGAAGTGGTGACTGCCCGTAGGTGTTTTTGTCTGAAAGTGTATTAATGAGTTGAGAGCAGAAGAACCTGCCTCTTATAATGGACTTGATTTGAGTAGGTGGGTTCTGCCTTTATGATTGGGAATTATTATCTTGTATATATAATCATTTCCTGATCTCCTTCTATGACAAAGTGACTCACTTAGTGCATGAGGGAAAGGCTGTGGATATAATCTACCTAGACTTCAGTAAAGCCTCCAGAATTCTCCTGGAGAAACTGACTGCTCATGGCTTGGATGGGTGTACTCTTTGCTGGGTAAAAAACTGGCTGGATGGCCAGACCCAAGGGGTTGTGGTGAATGGAGTTAAGGCCAGTTGGCGGCCGGTCACAAGTGGTGTTCCCCAGGGCTCAGTATTGGGGCCAGTTTTGTTTAATATCTTTATCGATGACCTGGATGACGGGATCGAGTGCTCCCTCAGCAAGTCTGCAGACGACACCAAGTTGGGCGGGAGTGTTGATCTGCTCGAGGGTCGGAAGGCTCTGCAGAGGGATCGGGACAGGCTGGATCGATGGGCCCAGGCCAACTGCATGAGGTTCAACAAGGCCAAGTGCCGGGTCCTGCACTTTGGTCACAACAACCCGATGCAACGCTGCAGGCTTGGGGACGAGTGGCTGGAAAGCTGCCCTGCAGAAAAGGACCTGGGGGTGTTGATTGACAGCCGGCTGAATATGAGCCAGCAGTGTGCCCAGGTGGCCAAGGCGGCCAACAGCATCCTGGCTTGTATCAGAAATAGTGTGGCCAGCAGGAGTAGGGAGGTGATCGTGCCTTTGTACTTGGCGCTGGTGAGGCTGCACCTCGAATCCTGTGTTCAGTTTTGGGCCCCTCACTACAAGAAGGACATTGAGGTGCTGGAGTGTGTCCAGAGAAGGGCGATGAAGCTGGTGAGGGGTCTGGAGCACAAGTCTTATGAGGAACGGCTGAGGGGGAGCTGGGGTTGTTTAGCCTGGAGAAGAGGAGGCTGAGGGGAGACCTTATCGCTCTCTACAACTACCTGAAAGGGGGTTGCAGAGAGGTGGGTGTTGGTCTCTTCTCCCAAGTGACAAGTGATAGGACAAGACGAAGTGGTCTCAAGTTGCGGGAGGGGAGGTTTAGTCTAGATATTAGGGAAAACTTCTTCACTGAAAGGTTTGTCAGACACTGGAAGAGGCTGCCCAGGGAGGTGGTTGAGTCACCATCCCTGAAGGTATTTTAAAGATGTGTGGATGAGGTGCTTAGGGACATGGTTTAGTGGTGGACTTAGCAGTGTTAGGTTAATGGTTGGACTTGATGATCTCAAAGGTCTTTTCTAACCTAAATGATTCTATGATTTTCTATTTAAAGGAGATTTTTCACAGGCAACTAAATACTTACTCTCTGCTGGAAGCTGATAAAGGTCAGCTGTCTGTTTTCCATTTGACTTTTACTTACTTCTATACCATTTCTCTCCTCGTCTCCCTCACCAAAATACCTTCCCCTGTTTTCCATTTTTTTCCCTCTCAATTACAGTATTTCTGGAGACCTTTCTTTAACCTATTTTAGTAAATATTATAATTAACACTTGGCACTGTAATACTTCTTTTAGCTGAACATGCTGTACTTCAGTTCTTTGACTAGTATCATGTATCTAATATATCTGTAGAACAGTACCCTAATTATATACTACTTCAGTTAGTGAGCATAAATACTTTATCATCTTCTCATGCTTATTGTTGGTAAATGCTGTTATCTTCTGTAGGCTTTTGGTATGCTTATTTTATCTATTCCTTATCCTTTATTGAACGTTTAGCCAAGAGAGGAAATAAACCCTGACAAACAAACTAAATTTGCTTTATTTCTTGTCCTTTTTTCTTTTTGATTTGTAATGAACATGCAGTTTAGAAGGCTTATCTGTGCAGTGTTTTGTCTAAGCATTTAATGTTTATGAAACACAGTAAGCCAATTTCTTTTGAACTGTACAAATCAATATTAAAATAACTTGGGGGAGACACAAACACTTAACGGCTGTGCTGAATGGTTTTGAGGAAGCAGATTCTAAATTGAACACTTCCTTTTGCAGGCCCAGATTGCCTTTCTTCAAGGTGAAAGGAAAGGACAAGAAAATCTGAAGAAGGATCTAGTGCGAAGAATCAAAATGCTGGAATATGCGCTTAAACAGGAAAGGTACGCTGCTTTAGTGATGAGTACATGATGAAGAAATTCTGAAGACACATACTTTCTTTTGCCTTCGTAGTTGACAAAACCGTGAAATATTTCTTCCATATATATTCAGTTCTCAAACTGAAAAATATTTTTATACTAAATAAACCCAGTAGTCTAAATGTCTGCATTATGCTAAAAACAATAGCTAACATAGTAAGGCTCCAAAAACATGCAAATAAACCCCACAGTTGATCAATGATGAATACTTTTTCCTTGGTAAAATTCCACCTAACTGTATAGATTTTAGAATTACAGAATTACATTGTATTCTCTTTTTGTTTAAAGTACTAGCTTTGTTTGATAATCTCTGAGAACTGAAATCTTGAATAACTGTCTTCAGTCTAGTAATTACTAGTTCTTAATCTTGCTAACTTTTTAGTCTTTTCAGTATGATAGACTCTACAGGAATAACTTCTGGAGGCTAATTGTGTGAGGAGGGAAAAAATGTTCGTGTTTACCTGTTAATCAAATGTCTGTTTCTTTGTTCACAGGGATTTCGTTCACAGTAGTCCCCAGTCTACTTTACCATTTTATTCTTACTTATACTTCCTGTTGTTCTAATCTTTGAGGCAAACAAATTGTTTTTTTATCATGTTTCCAGAAGTCTTTCTGTTCAACTGATTTATTTTAGGCCAAGTTTAGTTTTAAATTTTTTTTTTATTAGTAAAATGTCTCTTAAAATTCTTGACCAAAGAGTATATTTATGGTACTACTGCAAAGCAATCATTGCTTATATACCATTTTCCTATCGGATAAGTCCTACTTCTCTTTAATAAAATATTAATAAAATAAACATCTTTTAAATAGTCTGTATTAGTAGAAGATTGGAAATATACATATATGCAAATGATGAATGGGATATTGCTGCTAGATAATTTAAAAAGGACACTAATAGTTGTACGTCACTGAATTGCATTTAGATTTGCTGATCCTTTATGGGCTGCTTTAGCACATGAGACATGCGTTGCACCATCCAGTTTGGCTCTTTCTGGTAGCAACCAATTCATCCACTAGCATGGAGCTGCAGTCAGTTTCCTGGCCAGCAATAGTCTCAGGGCTCCAGCATACTTGCTTCCCCTTTGGGGAGTTCTCAGAGGAACGCTTAAGGTAGATACCCTTTTTGCCCAGGCCTTGTTATGGCACTGATCTTATATCAAATAGCACAGAAAAATATCAAACGTATGCATAATGGAGATTGCAGTTTATAGCCATTGAAAGGCTTGCATTTGAGGCATGATTATAAAGATTAGAGTCACTTTAAAAGAAGACAGAGGCAACGGAGTGCATTCTTGTGCAGTTCAAGGTATGCTTTAAGGTATATAAATTCAGTAAGATTTCTTCTATTTCAAAACTGAGGGAGCTATTCCTGATTACTTAGGCGTGTCTCTAATACTTCATGTTCATAAGACAGATAAATTAGCAATTTATCTAAAATTATCACACTATGTAAATATATTTCCATGTGCTTTCAGAGAAGCTTTGCAAGATTGAAAAAAACAGAAGTCAAAAATCAAACTTCCATATGGATAGTGAAAATGTCCCCCAGTTGCATTCAGTAAAATCCACCCAAATTAAGACATTTAAATCCTAATGCAGCAGTCCCTGTCAGGATTATGAAAAAACACCCAGTCGTTTCTTAATAGCAGTTTTTACATAGGTATCTTTTATCTTTTCTTCTGTTTTTTTCTGCAGTCTATGGTATTAGCCTCGGTTACTCAGGTCAGTAGGCTACAGTCAGCTGATCTGATCCAGTTTGACAGTTTAAGTATGGGTGTACAATGGTTTCTAAAGTAAATGTGATGCTTGTGAATGGTGTATGCTGCAGACAGCTATTTATAGGAGTTTGTGGTTTTAAACAGTAGTATTATTTGCCAGTTTCTGAAGAAAGTTTCTTGTATTTCTGCTGGAAATGTCTCTTAGCAAGTGTTCTTGCTTGATACTTAAGAGTGGCAACATACTGAGCTTGGAAGCACTGCTGTCTTTCCCAGCGTTTTCCTAAATCAGCCCTCGGCCAGGTCAGGCAGTAGTCAGTTGGGATGCTGGCTGTTTCCACTGGGATCTCAGAGCTGGAAAATGAGATCCTACAGGGTTGGAGGAAAATATTTCTGGTCAAGTTAGGGGAAGGATGGTGCGGGTGGGAGGGGGCAGGGAAGCATTCCTGCGTTCCTTCATTTCTGTCCTGGCCTTGCAGCACACCAAATCTTTCTTAGCTAGATGAAATAAGTTATGCCTAATGGGACAGAATATGAAATTGTGGCCCAGAGTAGCCTGTGTTCACAATGCCCTCAGGAAACCGCAAGAAAGGAGGGACATTGGTTTCCTCAGATACATGCTTTTATGAGCTGCTGTTCTGTGTAATGGGTGTTCAGCATTTCTTTTATCAACCAAATGTTTTCTAAATTTATTATAAATAAACAACTTTGGAAGCATTGTTTTTGTTCTATATTTCATGGCACTTATATAAATGTATAGTGGGTAAGGTAGAAAATAAGTTTTACTTACAGATTATCATATTTTTCTGACCAGTTTAGTTTAACCTTCAGTCTTTGTTAGTAATTGTAAGATTACCTTTTTGTTGTGTGTATAGGAAGCCCAGTTATTTTACCTGAAGAATCTTAATACACTAAATAGCAAAGAGCTTAGAAGGAAGTTAATAGTTAAGCACTATAATTTGTTGAACAGCAGTTTTTATGTAGTTTTGCCAACAACCAGTAGATTGCAGTGTGAGGCTGTTCACAGTTGAGGGTTACTTTTTATTACTTTATCAATACTTGCTCCAGCACCAGTAAATTGCATTGTTTCCTCTGGATTTTCAGGAGCTAGCTGAAATGTAGTACTGTTTCTCTCAAGTATATGTCCTATTTTATCTAGTCTAGCTCATTTCCTGTCTTAACATATTTTAACTAGAGAACTGGACTCCTGAGCCACATCTCTAGAAATGCTTGATTTAATTTCATGTTTTTTTATGCACTGGTGTGCCGGATCAGCGTAAGGCTGGCGCCTTCTCCCCTGGGTAGAATATCTCGCCGTGCTGTTCCTGGCAGTCGTTCTTGTTTATGTCTCTTGGTTTGGCGGCGGCTCCCAGATCTTCTACGGATGTTTTGGCAGGCTCCCTCAGCACAGCTGGATCAGATGCTTCAGGTCTGGTGACAGATATTTGCAAGAAATTGTGTCCTTTTTTGATTGGGATCAAACTTGTTTCTGTGTGAAGTATTCAGAAAAGTTTCACTTCTCTCAGTCTTAGGAAATTTAGAAGGATGAACGCTTTTAGCATTTTCCTAAGCAACTATTAAAGTGTTGCAGCAGCCATGTTTAATGTCTCCAAGCACTGTTTGCATAGAAGACACACAGTTTAAAGAAAATACTGCTAGTTGAAAAAGGAGAATTGCATAATGAAGTGCAAAAGCCAGAGCAGTGGTAATATTCATACTTATCTGAGTAAGAGCATCTACCCTGTAACATAGTTTCACAGCCCCAAAATAGCTTTCTTCCAAACAACTTGAAGGCTAGTTTTCAGATGGAAAATACCTTCTATAAAGTTGTATCCTTCAGCTAGTAATTTTTCAGTCTCTACATACTGTTAATAATTCAGGTGTAATTTTCAGAAATTGAAGGTAAATCATCCAAGTTGAACAAGTTTCAGATAATAAAGGTTCATCTTAGTGATTTGTTTCCCTCCTTCTTCCCCTGCCCCAGAACCACTGTCCTTGTTTTTGGCCAGATGATACAAAGGTTGAAGAAACTTTGATTTTTCTTTATACTTATTTACAGAAAAAATACATTTGCTCCTTTTTGTGCTAATAGTATCTCACTGCTGTGGTGTGTGAACTAGAGTTCAATGTGAACTGCAGAGGGCCAGTTTAAACCTGTTAGTAAGTGGACTGTGATTTCTGAAAAAGCAAAGAAATTAAGCATGACAGGTGGGCAGGAGATATTCTGTTATTGTAGAAATAGATTAAATATAAACATGCTAATGTAATAAGCTATATTCAGAATTTGTATAGAAAAGAATTAAAGTTTCTTTTGTGAGAAGTTTCATAGCCTCTCCCTTCTTGTGTTGGAGTCTGAATCATTGTGTTTAGCCCTTTCCTTATATGCTTTAGAAAGAAGAACATTGTCTTTCATACCTGTGACATTTTCAACTGTACCATAAGAAAGCTTCTAATAATATATCTCATACTTGCTGTCTGAAGAAGCGTAGAAAATATTTCCTTGATGGACTGGAGAAGCTGGCGGCTCGTGGCTTAGACAGGTGCACTCTTCGCTGGGTAAAAAACTGGCTGGACGGCCGAACCCAGAGAGTTGTGGTGAATGGAGTCAAATCCAGTTGGCAGCCGGTCACATGCAGAGTCCCTCAGGGCTCAGTTTTGGGGCCGGTCTTGTTTAATATCTTTATCGATGACGTGGATGAGGGGATTGAGTGCTCCTTTAGCAAGTTTGCAGATGACACCAAGTTGGGCGGGAGTGTTGATCTGCTCGAGGGTAGGAAGGCTCTGCAGAGGGATCTGGACAGGCTGATCGATGGGCCCAGGCCAACTGCATGAGGTTCAACAAGGCCAAGTGCCGGGTCCTGCACTTTGGTCACAACAACCTGATGCAATGCTGCAGGCTTGGGGATGAGTGGCTGGAAAGCTGCCCTGCAGAAAAGGACCTGGGGGTGTTGATTGACAGCCGGCTGAATATGAGCCAGCAGTGTGCCCAGGTGGCCAAGGCGGCCAACAGCATCCTGGCTTGTATCAGAAAGAGTGTGGCCAGCAGGAGTAGGGAGGTGATCGTGCCCCTGTACTCGGCGCTGGTGAGGCCTCATCTCAAATACTGTGTTGCGCCAGGGGAGGTTCAGACTGGATATTAAGAAAAATTTCTTTACTGAGGGAGTGGTGAAGCACTGGAACAGGCTGCCCAGGGAAGTGGTAGAGGCACCATCACTGGAGGTGTTCAAGGAACGTGTGGACGTGGCATTGTGGGACCTCGTTTAGTGGGCATGGTGGTGTTGGGTTGATGGTTGGACCTGATGATCTTACAGGTCTTTTCCAACCTTAGTGATTCTGTTAGCTATCTATATTGACTTTTTAAAAATATTCCTCTGAACTTTAGAAGCTGACCATATTCCTCAGCTTTAGAATCTGACCATAGCATAGGTGAATTCACCGGGTCAAGTATTCTGACATGGTATTCATGTTTCTGTTTCACATCTAACTGGTGTGTTGCTCAGATACCTGGATTTATACTAATTGATTCTAATTAATTCAGGTTTGAGTTTGGCATTGGGTTTTTTGTCACTTTGTGCAGGCAAAGGTCTATGGCGTTTTGTTTTTAACTTTCCTAGCAATATTAAAAATAAGGATTGCCTTTTAAGTTTGTCTGCTCTTCAATTGCCTGTCTTTTGTTAGGACATGATTATTCTGCCATATCTGTATTTCTGCTGGTGTCTGCCTGTGATATACAAACTTAAATCTTCTGAAAGATGAAACCTTAGTCCAGCTTGGCCTTAAAATAAATTTAAGGGCCATGTAATCTAGGTTGTCCTCTTGAAGTAAAGAATAACAACAAAGGCTTTAAAAACTGTTGCATTAGGAGGAGGAACCAGTTAAAAAACCCTTGCTACTTATAATTTAGAATGTGGAGAGAATGAATAATCTTACTTTGCTGAACTGATTTTTATAATGCCTTTAATGAGGAGGGAAAATTTCAATAAGAAGGAAAAATAATATTACCGTTGATTTAAGAGGGAAAGAAATTTTAAAAATGAGCA
The DNA here is from genome assembly GCF_030936135.1 of Gavia stellata. Classification (NCBI taxonomy): domain Eukaryota; kingdom Metazoa; phylum Chordata; class Aves; order Gaviiformes; family Gaviidae; genus Gavia; species Gavia stellata. The sequence goes on from NC_082595.1 coordinate 22,039,302, forward strand.
TACGCAGATGTAACAGATTGGAACAAATATATTGAGAAGTTTAAAAAAAATGCAGGTTGAATTTTTGAAAAATGCATTTTGGGGAACAGATGAGAGATCTGAGGAATGGGAAAGGTATAAGGAATAATCCTTTCAGTTAACCTAGCAAACACTTTACTTTGGTTCTTAGGGTGAAAATTATTAACAAAACTTTCATAAGAAAATTAGTGAATGCATAGAGGATAATGGAACTTTTATATAAGACCCACGAGCTAAAAGCAAATGCCTCATGCCACAAAACTAACTGCTTTCTGAAATTATTTGCAGGAATTGAGTAGAGCACAGTATAGGTCACTAACCCAGATTAAAGTGAAGTATTAATATTTGCTCACTTTGATAAGTCAAATCAAAATGGATTAAACAGTCACTTGAATTGCTGACTGCATAAAAACTTGAAGTTTCTGACAAAGTGTAGTGTTTAAATTTCTTGAGGTAGGTTAGTGACAGAGTAGATGATTTCTTAGTTCTTGATTAGTCATTACTTTTTATTAGTGATGGTGGGCGAAAAAGTATACATAGCATCAGTATTTAACAATAATGAAATGCAATTATTTTACCAGGGTAACATTTCTCTGCTGGTGAGATGCAGGAAACAGGTAGTTGGGAAAGGAAAGATAAATATTTTGATTGAGCGTTCAGGTTTAATTTTGTTCTGTTCTTGGTTATTCTTTTCTGTACCGACCAAAATGTTTATCCTGCACTTATTGCTGTTAATACATTTCAAGTGCATCCTTTCTCGTTTCCTTGCTGGTTGCTGCTCAGCTGAGTTACAGCTTAGTGCTCTAGCTCTTGAGGAGGAAGTCAGTTCCTTCATCTGTCTTTGTTGCTATGCCTAAGAGGCATTTTTCCACTCTGCACTTACCTTTCTCATCCAGAATTAAATGTTTATTATAATTAAAATGCAGCTGGATTAGTAGTAAATTAGTACGGTTGATACTGAAGCATAAGAGCTATCAAGCATTGCTTCCTTCAGCACCATTTTCTTGGAAGTAATGAATTTTCTTGATGAAATAGGAAAAGGCAAAAGAGAACAGTAATGTGATGAAGATGTCTGAGAAGCAATCAAGAGGTACAGGTAGCTTGAAAACATTATCTGCAGTCATTGTTGATACGGTCATTCAAGCTTAGTGCGACTTGCCTCATACGATTATGAAGTGTCACACCCATCAATTTTTTTAAAAACAAATTTTAAGTGGAAGGAGTTCCCTGCTGAGTAGTGAAGCTAATGAAGCCCATTTTCATGTTGGTGTATATGAGGATGTTGTTTTTTTTTTCTTTTTGTCTTTTGTAGTCTGTATCTTGCCGCCTTACACCTAGCTGCGTACACTTGCATTGGAGCTGCGTACGTGTGTGTGCTAGGTGGTCATCCCACTACTGCCAGGCTGCATGCCCAGCATTGCCTGAATTCTTCCCTGCCTTTTGTTCAGAGCAGGAACTAGTATGAGTGCTGCTTTTCTACCCAATTATGAATGTCTACAAAACTTTATATGGAATCAGGTTTTTTGAGTTGTCTAAATTTTCACGTTTGGCAGAAAACAATCATAGAGACAAAAGTTACAGTGAGTGTAAGAGGAGGGGGGAACAGATTGAGAAACTGGCTGAGGCTATCTTTGCCTCAGTTTCTCTGTTACTGTGTTATAAGACTAATGTAATGAATCTTTAATAACTCATGTGCATTTGTATGCTGTACTACTGTGGCATGATTTTGTGTTTAAAAGTCTATAGGCACTGTAGGATGGAGCTTTTAAAATTAAAAAGCATTTCCCTTTTTCTTCTAGCTACTCTTATTGTCATTGTATAGCATGCTTTGTGGGGTTTAATACAATAGGCCTTCTGTAGGCTAAATACTTTTGGAAGAGAAGTGTCCATTTTCGAACTTGGTCAAGTGGCAGATCTAGCAGCTTTAAGAGAAACCAGTGTAGATGTGCTGCTGTCAGTGCTAAATCTCGTTTAGAATAGTTCTAATTGAGGGCCTGCTGCTGTTGGAAAGCACAGCATTTCAAAGAATAAAACTAAGGTTTCCTTAATTGAGGTGAGAATATGAAATACGAAGTAGATGGCACTAAATTGACGTGGATAGTAAAAATGTTTCACAATGATTGCTAAAAAAAAAGAGAGGTGGGGAGGGACACAGAGAGTAACCCCTGTCCCCAGGGAAGGAACCTTTTCTGTAGCAAGAACACTTTGTAAAATCTCCAGTCTGCTAATCCGTGTGTTTCATCAGTATTCACTTTGCAATTACGTGTCAACCTTGGAAAAAATAATTAAGCAAAATTACATATCTGAAGTCCTGCTGAAATTATTTGTTTGGTTTTGTTCCTAGCCTAGAAGAAAGGAGTGGCTTTTCAAGTGAAGACAGGTGACATTTATGCGTTTAGAGATACCCTTTGGATGTGCTAATAGTTTTTTTTTTTTTCTTCTTTTTTTCCTTTCAGGGCTAAATATCACAAATTAAAATATGGCACAGAATTGAATCAGGGAGACATGAAGCCACCAAACTATGATTCTGGTAAGAATATATTAAGAATGAGTTTATTACTGGCATAAAAGCTTAACTGTGGTTTGTGCAAGTGCTGAAATGATAGTGTTGATAAAATAAGCCACTTAATGGAATCAGTGGGAATAGAGTTAATTAATAAAGACTGTATTCTACTCTTGTAAAATTAAAAATATATGCTAATGCTCTGAAAGAGTCTATTAATAAATGAAATTAGTTTAGATTTTAAAAAACCCAAACCAAGAAACTGCTCCTGGAGAGAATATTTTTTTCTTCCTTAGTAATGTGTATGAATGTTTTGGAACAGGATGATACTAGATTTATAGCTATAGAATCCGTTTATCTTTGAATAATTCTTCTGAATGAAAAGTTAATGGCAAAGGACATGACATGTATAGTACATAATTTTTTGTTCAATTACCTCAATGGTATTCCAGGAGAAAAATAATGAAAGTGCATATTATAAGTGGGAGTTTGAGAGTGGGGAATTTATTTACAAAATTCCAATGATCATTGGAAATGCATACAGCTAACTTCAGTGCTATGCTGTGAGAGGACAGTTTTTCGCCTTGGTCTCTGGAAAGGAGATTTGTTTTTCTAGAGGTTGCATCTCCTAATTCGCACAAATAGTTTTAAGCACTGAACTTGAGGAATTAAGAATTTGAATTACTTCTTTTCATTCCTCTCTCTATCTCCCTATCCTTTCCTCAGAAGAAAAAAGAAAGGGTACAGAGATCTGGTTATAGGTCAAGCCCTTGAGAGAAGTAAGAGGTGATGATTTTTCTATCTCAGTCCCCTGATGCTCCTACTACAGCAACGAAGCTAGAACCACCTCTACATAAAGGAAGAATATAGAAAGTCTACAGACCTCAGCTCTGTCACTTGGTTTGTGGAAGGTGTGGTCTGGTTTACTGTCATGGTTAATTCTTACCGCATTGGATTCAGAAGGTCATTAAAAAAACCCCAACCAAATGAAAAATCCAACCCCACACCAATGATGACACTTTTACACCAGACTTTTCTGGTGTAAAAGTGCTTGACACTTTTACACCAGACTTTTCTGGTGTAAAAGTGCTTGACACTTTTACAGGTTCAAGATGTAATGGATTTCTGAGAAATTTTATTTCACATTATTACCAAGGTTATTTCCTTAACTGAAGAAATAGTTTAATTTGGTTTTACTAAGTGAAACACCACAATCTGTATCTGGACCTCTAGAAAGCTTTGTCCTGATCACACCAAGATCCTGGACATCCTTGGTGTTTATAATTTCTCAGGATGCAGGTATAGCATGTTGCTCCAGTTTCCAGCTGAGGAATGTAGTGCAAGGCCTGGCTTGCCCAGCAGAGCTGTAGCCAGTGCATTACTTTTGCAAAGTGAACATTAGTGGAATTACCTTTGTTAAAATTCCATTATCCTGATTATCCCATTGCATTCGATATATCTAGCTGTCAGAAATAAACACTTTTGTTCTATATCAAATCTGGACTGATTAAAGATACGTACTTAAAATAGAAGCTTTGTTATCATGCTTCTTTGGAGTTGTCTTTGACAGATACTTGTATATCTGTGCCTTCCCCCTGACCTCGGCCCCTGTTTTTCCTTCCCAGTTAGAAAAAAATAGGAAAAAATGTGGAAGTGTTTCTAGTACTTCTTCCAAATGGGTCCTTGTTGTTTGTTTTCTTTATGATCTCTTGGGGACTCAGTAATACAGTTTAGAAGAAAGAGTTCAATCTCCTGAGAAAGATTTTCTTTTTTTTTACTGCTTGTGGTATCTTCTGCTATTATTTGCTCATAATGCAAGTGCCTTCATTCTCACATTCCCATCTGTAAATAGCTGTTACCGGTAGTGGTCATCAGTTTTGAGGAGACTAAGCAGAAGAGAATTCTTGCCTGTACATGTACTTAATAGTGCCTTTGGAAAAAGGGTTTTTGCTTTCAAAAGGAATTTTCAGGTGGATTTATCTCAGTCATGTTTTAATTCTTACAGACTGAGCTTTGGTAGTTGTGCATTGGGTCCAGCTGTTTTCAGGGGTTGTCATTGCGCGACTGATTATTTCCTATGGTTGCTATTACATGGATTTGTGAATTTGAGATGGATAAAATTCATATGGCTCTCCTTGCATGTAAATTCTGATTAGTCTTTCATAGCTTCTTTGGTTTTTTTTTTTGTGTGTGGTGTTAATTCAGTTGTTTAAAGGTAAATGGCTTCCTGGTAAGGACAATAGCTTTCCCACATCACATCTCAAGTTACTCATAGGATTATACCACAGATTTTTCTGGTTCTTAATTTTTGTTTACACAAGAAGATTGTTCATCCTTCAGTGTTTGGACCACAAGGGTTTCAAGTTTTGTAGAGGCTTTCATAGATGATAAACCAAGATCTTTTATCTTGGGAAGCATATGCTTATGTATCTCCTGGAGGAGGGGGAAAAAACCCTACCATCATGTAGTATGAAGCTATACATGGAATAAATTTGTAGCTGTTGGTTGCCAGCATTCAGATAGCTTTCTTACCAGAACAGCCACATAACTTTTTTTTGTGGGTTTTCCTGGAGTAGTACTGTTTGGATACAAATTTATGGTTGTGGAAAATGTGGTGAAAATTTTTCAACAGCTTTTCAGGTTAAAAAATAAACAAACAACCTCTGCTGTATTTTTTTTTCCTTCCACAAAACCAATGCAAGTATGGATGAATTTAAAGTTGTTGTGAGTAGTTCTGTTGGTTTTATGTTGAACAATCAAATATTAAGGAAATTTGTTGGACAGTAAGTTGTAAATAGATATCATGCTGCAGTTGCATTTGATATTGTTAGCAGTTAAAGATGTTTGTATTCAACTTAAATTATGAGCAGCAATTATATTGGAAGGTTAATGCAAAAGTGGAACTCGGATTGTCTATGTGATTACATGCCCTTAAAGAAAAAGGAGTAAGATGGGGCTTTTGGATGTGAGACAGAAGGGAAGGCACTGATGACTAGTGGAAACTGATCTCATACAGTAAGATGTACCTGACAATCTTTATGTGTACGTAGTACTGCAATTATGTGCTATGTGCATTTTTTTCTCTCTTGATTGTTTATTGACACTTTGAATCTTTTATTTTGTTATTAAACCATTCCTAATCTTTTTAAGACAAATCACATTTGTCTTTTCAAGTGGATGGGCATCTTTTTAATAAGTAGGACAAGGAAAAAAATGTTCATAAATAAACAATCTTTTTCAGATGAAGGGAATGAGACAGAGATTCAGCCACAACAGAACAGTCAGCTAATATGGAAACAAGGACGACAACTGCTAAGACAGTAAGTGTTGAAAAAAGGACTCGAATAATGAATGCAAGGGAAAGAATCTGGTAATGAAATGTGATGATGGTGGTATTTGATTTTTTTCTGTTAGATTTTCTTCCAAGAAAAGTTAGTGTGTATGATGAAGTTCATTCAGCTTCTGCCCTACTTTTCCTAGGTTTTTGAAAAATTTTAATATTTCAGAACTTCAGATGAGAAACCTTGTCAAATCGCAAACACCTAATCTCCTTTGCTTTTCTTTCACTGAGTATAATAAAACAATCTGCTTGGGAGAACAGTGGGTCATTCTTTTTGCAATTAAAAAACAACACACACAAGCAGTTCTGTTAAGAGCTATGTGAAATAAAAATAACTAGTGTTGGAGAGGGATAACTTTTATTTTGGCCTGCTCAAGGTGCAGAAAAAACTAATATGCAGAAGGTTAGACTAGAAGTTTTCTAATTCTCAGTTCATCTCAATGAAGCAAATGTCTGTTCATCTAAATTGGTTTTTGAATTGTGGCCATAATGAGTTACTTAATTTCCAAGATATTTGGTCACATTTTTGTGTGGGTTTTTTTCCCTGAGTTATGACCCTTGGTTTAAATTGAAGAGGTCTCTTATAGAGACACTCTGCTGAGAGGTCTTTCTGTTTTTTCATGCATTTGCCTCATCCCCTATGCTGATGGTTAGATTCTAAGGTTTTCTAATCAGCTAGCAAAACTTTTGCTTTCTAATTTTTTTTTTTTTGGTGTGTTACAGAGGATTAAATGAGAGGGGAGGGAGACAGTAAGGACAGTTTGGAGCCTATATTAAAGGACCTTTTTCCAATGAATTATACAAAAGTTAAATTTGTCTGTTGGATGGCTTGTACATGCTTTTATTTTGCAAGAGCTCAAATCTTTGCATGTATGTTGAATAAATGTAAATAAAGTTGTCGTGGCTTGGATCAGTGATTTTGAAGACAAGTCATTCCTTCTCAGTGCAATTCATAAATAAGTGACACAGTGCTGCATACAGAGTGCGTGTTACTGATGGACTCTGTCTTGCGTAGGTGACTTGTTTGATTTTTATATAGCCAACAATCAGTTTTTCTCTCCTAATGTGGTTATGTGGAGGATATTGTTAAATAATTGGAGGAGAATGTTCTTGCAGGAAAAGTGCATGTCCTTTGTGTGTAACAGCTGTTATTGTAAAATAGCATTTCCCCTCTTTAGAATCCTCTAGAATATTGACCATTTAATCAGTCCAGTGCTCCTGAGAAGACAGTGCTATTAACTCCATATTCTGGAGGAAAGGACAGAGACCAATTTTTACTTTTTTTTTTTTTTTTAAAAAAATCATGTTTCCTCCTAAAGACAGAATGGCATATTGATGAAACAGTCAACTTTAGACCTTGAGGTTTCATACAAGCCCAGCCTTGTAAGACAAATTAGTATTTTGCAGATCCATTGCAGAATAAGGAAAAGGCAAGACAAAGATTTTATCAAACCTACTGCGTTATAAATAACAACTCTTACTGGTAGCTACAGCTACAGAATTTGTTTTTATTCCCCCTGTTTTCTAGGCTTCTAATAATGGTTACATAAGGAACATATGTAATGCTTCTTGTAAGACTTCATGTGTAGTTTCCATGTGTTGAAGAATAAAATGGCCATGTTGTACATGCAACTGTGGCGATTTTTATAAGCCAGTTGTAAATATATTAATTGAAAGTGCTTTTCCATCCATTTTAGTAAATGAATGAATAACGTATTGTATAACCTCTGACTGCTAGGCTCTTTGAATTTTTTTTTTTTTTCCTCCCCCTCAGTGACTGTAGAGGCTGGTACTGCAAGAGGCGATCCCTCTGCAGCTGGTACAGGATGATTTATAAGCATGTTTCGTTAGCACAGCACCATACTTTGCTAAGCTAAGAGGTTGAAGATGAGTTTAAGGAGAAGTTTTCATTTACTGTTTTGAATAAGTGAGATGTGCATGGACAATTAGCATGAGTTCTGTTCCTACAGGTATCTACAAGAAGTGGGCTACACTGACACGATATTGGATGTAAAGTCAAAAAGAGTACGAGCTTTATTGGGCCTCTCAAGTGATGCTTCAGAGAAGGAAAACAGAAATCAAGAGCCAATGGTAAATGGCACAGAGGGCCAGATTAAAGAAAACGCAATGATTGGGTAAGCATCAAGATGATACTCTTATCTTTCTGCATAAATGCACTTAATGGTGTAGAACAAATTTTTATTTACTGAGAATATTTCAGGATTTTTTCCCTAGTTGGAGATTAGAGCAATTCTAACTAATTTTATTACATTAAGCAATAAGTATGGAAGTAACTCTTAAGATTCACAGCTTAAAAGTTTTTTTTCAGTTGGATGGCAGCACAAAGTCAAATCAAGCCTCTTTGAGATACAATTGCTAAGTGGTTAGGGGTCAGCATTGTTTCAAGTTAATGGTTTATTTGTATTGCTGGAAACTTTATGAATTACAAGCTTTGTTCTTCTGGTCTGTGCTGTCTATGACATGATAATCTATATAAGATACAGGATTTTTTTGACTGGATCTGAAAAACAAAGTCACTTGTTACATTCTGATTCCTGTAAGTTTTTGATTTTCCACTAATGGATATACCTATGTAAATGTGACTGAAATGTAAGGTATTCATTTATGTCTTTCAGTATTTCTAATACTTTGAAAAGTCAGTCAAGGAGAGTAAAAGCTTGTTGTGCTTACTTTTGCTTTTAAGTAATGTTGAAAACGTAAGAGGCTTTTTTCCATTTTCTTCTCTTTTCCATTCAGAGTTTTTTTTAAAAAAAAAGTAAGTTAAATCTGAAACTTAACTGTAGAGGTTTCAGGAAAACAATCTGTTTGTTCTGGTTTAAGATATTGTAGTTGCCAAACTTGAAAAATAATGAAAATGATGCAGAATTGTTTGTCTGAACAATACATGAGGTAGCTGTTCCCAGTAGTTTGTGCTGCATCAGCAAGTACAGCTTTCCTCAAAGACTCTGTCTTTTTTTCCTTTTCTATACTGATATGGCAAAATTCAAGACCTTTTTTTTTCTGAGGTCTAATACTCTTATATAACACATTCTGTTTTTTAAAAAGCATTTATAAAATTTCGTTATACCCAGCAGATAGTGGCAGCAACTTCAGGCCAACAAGTTACATAAGGGCAGAAGTTCATTGTTACGTAATTTAAATTTAATGTTGCGAGGTGGAAAACTTGAATGTGTGAGAAAACCTGCAAGCTACTAAAACACATTGTGCTGCTATGTAGTTGACAAGCCATGTTGTTTATATACAGCAGCTTTGTTTTTTGAAGAACAAGGAATCCTTGATAGATTACAATAAGAATTTTAGTTCAATTTCTGGTGAAGGGGTCACTTCTTCTCAAGGGAAGTGGGTAAATAAAGCTCATCTTCTTACACTTTAAAATTAATTTAAATGCATTTACTTTGGTTTTGAAACAAATGGATATATTTATAAGGTAGTTATTTGATGGATGAAATGGTCGGACAGTGGTTTTGATATAGCAGTTCTGGATACATTTGCATTTCTTTCCTATCTACTTGCTTTCTGGGTAGATCTGATATTAGGTTTAACATTTTGTAGTCTACCCTATGGCTGAGGATATTCACTGATGGAGACAAATGAGTTCCTTTCCATTGTGGCTCTGCAAGCTTGTCAGCTGCAAGTCTTGTCAGGCTGCATGCTTTGAGAAACTGTTTCCATCTCACTTGTGGTGCCTAAGATCGGAGACTATATTAGAAAGCTTAGGGGAGCGTTTTCATACATGATGTGCGAGAAGTGAGTCCAGCATTTTACAGTGGAAGAATTTTCCACAGATCTTGTCCCACACAGTCACGTCACTCTTCATGGGTGATCTTGAGTTTGTGGATATCAGCTGAGATCTCCCTCACTGAGAGGAAAAAGTTGGGATTTTACTAAAATTCCTTGGTCTATCTGAGTACAGGACTAGCTTTCAATGCTGTGATTCTATTGGGTGTTTCAAGTACGCTTTCAGACCATCTCTTTCAGTTTTCTGTGCAGGAGGCATTCTGTGGCTTCTTCCTGACAGAGACTGCCTGTTATTTAACAGCTGTTTCATCTTGTGCTACTAGATACTGTAAAATGTTACACCTCACTGTTTTCTGTAGCATGTGGCACTGTTCACCTCCTACCAACTGCATCATTGCTTGCCTCTGAGATTTCAAAGTGCAGCTTTATGGCAGATGGGAAATCAGAAATGAGATGAGACGTTTTTGATTAGCTCATAATTACCTGTTACCTGCTTCATCTATTGTCAGCATTACTTAAACATGTATAGAACAGCTTATTTTTGAAGACTATATGCACTGAATAGGTGACTAAGATTTAGGGCACATGGATCTTGCTCCTGATTCCAACTGGAATTCTTACTGAGTGTTTGAAAACTTAACTGAACGCTTTTCTGCCTGATTGGCAGAACTGGGAAAAATTTAGGTGGCTCAGCTAAATTCTGGCCCACAGATGAGGTCGGGGCACTCTTTGAAGCAACCTCACCAGTGCTAGGCTGCTTACCAGGGGGATGAGAAGTTTGGCAGTTCTTTTAGCAGCTGCTTGTTATTCCTAGTGTGCGTGTAAAGTGAGAAGAGGATTGGGGCCACAGCAAGCTTTTACGGTTGGAAGGAGTGTGATGAACAAGTGCCTGCAGTTTGGTAGTGGTAGAGGAGGAAAGTTATGGTGAAGCATTGGAAGAACAGGAAACCAACCAAAACCTTAGTGCAATCCCGGGAAGTTTAAGGACATATGTGTGTGTTTGCCAGGACCACCAGACATTGGGACAGTTGCAAACTAAAATGCAGATGGAAGATGCTCTGTGGCTGTATGGGTACAGTGAAACTCTTTGTAGGAGAAAGCTTTGCTATTACTGCAGAAGCCTGTGAATTGCTCAAGCCAATGCAGTTTGGCAAATTTTGTGGTTTGAAACATTTAATGAACATTGATGTCAAATATCTGCTAGCAATTCTGAGGCTAGCGGTCAACCTGAAGATGTTTTAATTACATTTGAACAGCACAGTGCTGGACAAAATATAATGCATGGAAATGAATCTAGTCTATCAAGGAATACCTCTGTTAAAGAGAGAAAACGCAGCTCACAGAGCATTTGATTTGTTTGATCTTGGAAGAACTACATAATACTGTGGACCCAGCTGAGACTGTGGATTTTAAGTCTGATTTTTAGAAAAATGTGTACACGGAAGGAAGAATGTGAGAAGTGGAGTATGGGGATTGAATAAAGAGAAGGCTTGTGGGTGAGAAACAATGAAGACAAATCAATAGGCATTTGGAAAGAATGTGGTTGAATGCAATGAAGATAATGTACGATAGAGGGGAAAACGGCACAGTGAAAAACAGAAGGAAAATGGATACAATGATGCGTTTTAGGAACAGGAAAATGGAAGGCACATTAGCTTTAAATTTCCTCAAAGATGTCTCCATATAGTAATGTAAATTGCAGAAAGAACAGATTGGCTAAACTGCCTTCTGTACAACTGAACACTCATGTGATAAATGCCAAAGAAAGTAAAAAAGAAAAAAGGTATTTGATGTTTTTATGCTGCCATATGGTTACCTCTATGGGAGGAGAGAGGGGGTAATGGGAACAGGAAACAAAACATCCTTTATGTTTTGAACTGTTGGTTATTGGTAATCAACCAATACTTTCCCAGTGAAATGAAAGTGGTGGAGAACAAAACAAATTGGTACTGAGAGAAATTCCAGTAAAAGAATGGAAGAGCCGACGTCTGATTTTAGCACAGTTTTTGTGTAAGCCCCATTAATCTGTGTATAGTGCTTGTTGCTGCTACTCAGCCTCCTTCAGCACTACCTCTGATCTACCTCTGACAACAGCAGACACCCACAACACTCTCTCTCTCTTTTTTTTTTTTAATGGAAATGCCTTTGAGCGTTCTAAGGGTAAGCTGTGGCATTTTCCCTCTGACATAGTGAAGTGTATGCTTCGTGGTGGGTAGGGAGGATATTCCTCTGCTCAGCTCACTACATCTTTTACGAATTTTTGAGTTGTCTGTTATACCAGTTATATCTTGTCTGTTATACCTAACTGGTATAACAGTATACCTACTTCAACAGCCGGGATTCGGACACTCAGTGCTGTGATATCGACAGTAAGTTGAGCCTGTTTATGGGAAAAGCTGGTGAGAATGTTTGGGATGATTATTGTGAAGTTGGTGCTGTTTACTTTGGAATGTAGAAGTGTACAGTAGTTACTGTAGTGCAAATACTTAAGACAATAACATTTATTTGCAGCAGACAATATGTAACTTGAATTCTGCTAGGCTCCAGTTATTTTAGAAAATTGCCATCTGGTCCCTCATACCTGTCAGTTTAATTTTGTGTATCTTAGAGGGTTGCAGTTACATCAGAGAACTTCCCCCATGTCTTTGGTTTTTTCTTCTTTTGGTACAGTGACGAGCAAACTATTGTTGTCTGAAAGTCTTTTAAAGCCAAGTCAGTTTCTCTTCTTACTATTAGGTGAAGTAGCCTCAGTCTTTATGTGTTACTAGCTGCTACATCTGTAGCCAAACTTGTATTCTTACATTGCCTATTTATTTGCTAATGTACAGATCCTCTTGAAAACTTTAGCACTCAAGACATCATGTGGATTTTGAATGCACCCTGCAAGATTTTGATTCCATAAATGAAATGTTAATATAACCTGAGATAGATATAGTCCTGTTCCCACTTATTTCATGGAATTTAAAAGGAAATCTGTTTTCAGTTTCTTCAATCAGCTCACTTGCATTACAAAAGATAAGTACCATTTGGCATGACTGGACTCAAAAATAGATACTAAAATAATAACTTTATTATAATGGTTGAAATTCTTAACAACTTCAGTGAGAGGAATGGGTGCTTTCCCCCAAAAAACTGAAACAGAAATGAAAGCTGCCTGCAAATGTCACTTGTAGCCTTGAAAACATGAGAGTATTCAAGTATCTTTGGTTCATTTATTACCTCATTTTTTAATAGCTTTATCTTACTGACTAAAACCTAAACAGTCAAATCAGTTTACCTTCTTGAAGGTGTGTATTTGACTTTACCATTTGATAGGAGTGGAAGCAAATATAATAAAGGAATAGAACTGGAAAGAAACAAGGGTATACCAAGCATATATACATATGGATGTGTGTATATATAAAAACAATATAGATAAATTTTCTGAGTTCTTGCTAAGGGTTTGATCATTCGAACTATGTTTAAATAGCCAATAGAAACTTTTCAAAGAAAAATGATCCCAAATGATATATCAGTCTCTTCCTGAAACTGATCTACTGCCCTTTTTTTTTCTATTGAACTGCATATGGCTTCCACTGCCTATACTTTACTTGAGCAAAAAGGCATCAAACCTCAACATTTGAGAGCAAATCCAAAGACCTTTTCAAAGATTAAAACTGAACGTTTTGAAGACCTTATCTTTCTGATGTACACCAAATCATTCCAACTGACACTTCAGTGAATGAATGTCTTTCTATACTAGAAGGCCTTGAATAACTCTTTTGCATCTCTAAATCCAATTAACACTGACCCATGTAATGAAAATGCCGCATACTGACTGATGAATGTTGTGTGTTGACTAGCTTATAAAATGGTTTATTTGGGAAAATATATCTGAATTTAACAACCTGAGGTAACATCTGCCATGAAAAAGATTTCAAAAATAGTATGCAAGACTAAAATATTGAATTACAAAAAGAAAAAAATCCAAAATCTATTTGCCTTGTTCCCTTTACTGGTGGCTTCTTCCACCTTTTTCCTGTTTGTCCCTGCCTCCATCTTGCAGTGACCTAACAGGCATTTCAGAGATACCTGTTTTAGGCCAGACCTGGACACTTTCAGCAGATGCATTAAAGCAGAAAAAAAAAGATAAACTGCGGTTTTGTGTGAAGAAAGTAATACCAATGGACCACTCTTTTCATTTCATTGGCACAGAGCTATGGCTTAAGGGTTTGAGGGATGGAAATGTCACATAAGACTCATGGTATAGAAGGAATGGGGAGAAAGAGACAGAGAAGTTGTGCTGTGGGAGAGAGAAGCAAAGAGAGGGGAGGTGAATGGAGAAATAACTTATAAAAGTTACTTCAGTTCTTCAAACATTGTGTTTATTTTTTATTTTTATTCTTTAAAAAGCTTGTTTATTTGACATATTATAGTTATCTGACTAGATTTGGCAAGAGAAGTGGCTTTTCCGTTGTAAATGGCGTTCTTTCACGATTCCAATTTACATCGAAACCATTTTGTAAGTGTTGCTTACCAGTTGCAGTATGTATTGCACTGCTTCTTGGATTGTGTGTGGTGTGAATTCATAGGAGGTTTCAAAGGTTGTGACAGACTGTCTAGCCTGCCCTGTGTTCCTTGTGTGTAAATTTTGATGATTGTAAGTGTTCCATAATTTTATAAATCATTAGTTTGATATTTTCTGTGAAAGATTTTGCATAGTATTGAAGATTTAACAAACTATTCTTAGATAGTCCTCATAGAAAGCAATAAATTTGAATTTGCATGCATTTATTTTTTTTGCGCCCAGTTTGAAAGAACTCAACTAGCCACCTTGAAAAGACTGTGTTAGAACATGAAATAACTAAACTCTATGGGGAATTAATAAAACTTATGGCCTTGCAGTAGCACGTTTTGATAGCAGAAATGAAAATGGCTCAAGAAAGAGTATGCTAGAATAGCTCTTTGAATGCTGGGTCATAACAGGCTTTTTCCTGTACAGGACCCCAGAAACATTTCTCAGCCTAAGCTGAACTTGTGTTTACTTAACTTTACTGTGGTATTTCTTCCTGGTTCTGAATTTATCAATAAAATCTGGTTTTATTTAAGATAACTTGTGTATGTCTTGGATAAAACAAACAAACAAAAAACCCCTCTACTTCTTCCTTTGGGGGAGTGAGTAGGACTGAGGCAGTTAATGGTCTCGTGGTTGGGCAGTTCACGGGAGAATTTTATGAGAGTCTCCCTGGACGTGACCACAGACTCCCAAGAGTTGTTATCAACAAAGGAGAAGGTAATGATAGAAATATTGAATGTGTTGGTTACAAAGAAAATACATCTCTAATGTGGCTTTAGTCTAAGTTAAACTTGACTTTGCAATATGAAACATTCTGGATCATGCTGGGAACAGGAAAGGTACCATCAATGTGCTGTTTTAGTTTCCACATAACAACTTCACCTTTCCTATAGGTTATGGTTTCTATTTTTACTCAGTAAGAAACAGGATTTATGTTAAGATCCTGAATGTTACATGTTGAGAGCCAATTGAACACTATACATTTTGTAAATCTGCTAATATTTCAATGTCAAGGCCAACTGGATTTTTACACAAAATAATTGTCTTGAGCCATCTGACTGTATGGCAGAAAATGAAGAGTTGGCTGTATGGCCCGCTGAGGCTCAGCTAGAGCCACACTTGCTTTAAATAGTACATGTGGAATATCCACAAATCATATGTCTTAGATTTTATGGGAAGACATTATTATTATTTTTTGTCTTAAAGGGACCAAGGGGTTAAGACAAATCTGAATAATTGAACAGCCTGTAAAATACAAGTTGGGATGAGATTTTCAGGGCAGTCACAGCTGCAGAAAGTTCTGGCAACTTCTCCTGAGGAGAAAAATATTCATGTGATTTCAGGTTTATGTTGCTTTAAGGGAGGCAAGTACTTCCGTTACCAGCTCATTTGTGACAAGAATTTTGTGTTTTAAATAGCAAAAAGTGTCTTGTCTTTGGGGATCAGAAGTTCCCTGTGTGAAGAGTAATATTCACAAAATCTGCACACTGCCCATCCATTAGTAGTAAGATGGAAAACCCAGCAGTATTAGTGTAGCTATACTTTACTTTCTGGCAGTACTTACTGTTCTTGTTATGCTTGTGACAAGCAGTTAGTCCTGTTGTACTGTGCAGACACGAGTAGCTGGTAGTCTGTCTGCCCCGAAGACTTTCCTGTCTATTTGGATAAGGCTACTGGAGAGGAACATGTAATGCACAGAGTTAACAGTGTCTGATAGACGATGTTATTTTGGTTAAAGGTGGGTTTGGGGTTTTTTTAGGTTTGGTTAGGAAGTGGTAAGTCAACTGGGATGAAACCCTCAAGGAAGGCAGGTTAGGTGCTGGGGAGAAGTACAGCAAGGGTGCTGTTGCAGAGTACGATTGAGGAAGGAGCAGTGGGAAGGAGCAGAGATTCAGAACAAGCAGCTGAGGAGCACAGGGTCAACGAAGTCCTGCCAAAATCTGTTTGCTCCATGCTCTCTGCTTTGGCAGCTTCTGTAGCTGCTCTTGCTGTCTGGGGTTTCTGGCTTGTTCTTCCCCAGCAGTTTTTCTTCAGACAGTATGGCTGGGGAAGAAGGAAAAAGCAACACCTAAGTTCTTGCACTTTTAAAATTATATTCTCCCTTACATACGTTTTGATCCAGGACAGTCCAGTGAAGAGGAATTGTCCTTTATGAGACCTTTTTGGATTTTTTGGTCTCCCTTTATTTGCAACAGGTCCTGAACCTTGCCATAGTTTTGCATCACTCATGCCTGTAATAATACAGTTCATGTATCAGTCCCTGCCCATGGAGCTCCATTCTATTGTTTTCATTCATTAATTTTTTAAAAAGTATTCTAGACTACAAAAGCCCTGGAAATGTTGAATTATGTTCCTTTTTCTAAGGTGGAATTTAAAGTAATTTATTATACTACCCTATCTCTGATTATGTTTTTGCCACTTCTGCTTTTTTATGTTGCTTTGTGAATGACCCCATAAGAGAAACAAAACTAAACAGATAGAAAATAATGAGACAAGCAAGCTTCAAATTGCCATCAAAGTACATAACATAAATTAGCTAAGGCTAGACATTTTCATCAGTATATTTTACAGTATTCCTAAGTGTTCATGCTGCCAGTAATGTCTAAAATGCATTATGTTTATGTGCTGCTAAAGGATTAAAAATAGCTGAATGAAAAATAGCTAAATTATTGAGTTACTTTTGGTTTGACTGCTAAAGTGTATTGGGGTACAACATACCCAATCAACCTGTCTGTCAGCTTGAAGATTCTTTTCCCTGTAGAACATTTAAATAGTTTAAATATTATGTCACTTCTGTTTTCTTTTTTTGGTTCTTATGAATTCTTTCTTGGAAGTTGTGCCTTAGCACAATTTTCTGTAGTACTATGCTGACTTTGTACATTTTTGTACCGTGCAGGAGTTTTGAAATACATGATAAACTACTGTGTTTTCCAATGCACGAGTTGCCTTTTACCCCCCTGTGTAAATGGAAATATACAATTATGTATATATCCTGCCCACTAAAGTACGTAATAATTAATATGATAGTTGAATTCAGACCAGTTACTTAAAAAAGATATAACCTTCTCTTTCGGTCGTCACTGTGAACTTCAGTGTGAGAAGGCCTGATTTAAGATCAAACAAGCGCAGAACCAAATCTAGGTATGAATTACTGCAAATACGTGTACCTGTAGAAGGATATCTGTCTCTTAACAACAAGTTCTGTTGATTAAAATTTTATATTCTGTGTTTGGTATTAGTTCATACATTGCTGTTTAGCAAATATCAGACGTGCTACAGTAATGTAGATCAGCAGTCATGATGTTTTTACATGGCAGATTTTTACACTGCAAAATACAGAGGAAAAAACAGAAATACAATTGTGGTCGGATGATTTAGTCCACTAAAAGTTGACCAGGACACACCAAATTTGATTAAAAACAGGAAGTTAGTCAAGTGAAGCACATTACAAATTTTTTCTTAGCAAGATTTGTGTGTTGGAAACAGCAAAATAACAGTACAATAGGATTTCTATGAAAATGTACATTATTATGACAGATTATTCAGGTATTATAGTCTGCCAAAGTGTAGTGATTACTTAAGGAAAAAGAAAAATATTACAGAGTGCTTTCAGGTTTGTCGTAGAAACAAGAGGGTCAAAATACTGCAGGAAGCAAGGTAAATTGGAAGCATGTTTGAGATTGTTCTTATCTAAGATAAGATATGGGAAAAGGGAAGGAATAGTCTCAGTAAAACCAGTGACCATGAGAACTTACTGTACATCATGGTATATTATGGTGCTGTGTATGTGGAATTTCTAATGGCAAGTGAAATCTTTATTGGTATTTTTGGGCCGTAAAGATGAGTAAATGAAAAAAGGGTGGAGTATCAAATTGTCTTAATGAGATGCAGACATATTGGGGCTATGAAGAAGCCACTCCTGCTAATTGTTGTCATGTAAGCATAGAACTGCTTGAGCAGAGACTGCGTAAAGAAGGAAGTGTGCTGCTTATCACGCCTTATTACACATCAGAGCTTTTGCCCTTGGATGTTTCCTGTAATAAACCTTTGAAAAGTGTTACGAAGAAACACTGGACTAAGTGGGTGATGGACGGATAATCAGGTGTTTACACTTCAGGGAGTTTAAAAGGCCTTACTATATAGGCTTGTTAGTTGATTGAACCTTTTGAAATGGGTCATAGCAGAAACAAAATGTGGCATTAGCAAGGCACTTGCTGGTAGTAAGGGTGACTGTATAAGACAATTTAGAGCTATCATTCTGAAAAGAGAGAGAGACTTCTACTGTTTCAGTGGTTGTGAAAATCAAGATGACGTGCATTTAGTGATGAACTGTGAAAAACAGACTACTGATTAAAGGTAAGAAAACAATAAAGCTTGTCTTTACTGCTGTAAAGTCATATAAAGAATGTACAAGGTTTTACTGGAAGTAATCATTACAATTCAAACTGAATAATTATTTTTTCACCACTTTATCTTTGAGGGACTGATGGAGAAGTGCGTCTTCTGCATAGGAAACATGGTACCTGTTGTTAATTTTAGGATTGCTTTAATTGTACTTTCAACACAGTTTTAATAATGGTTAGAGTCCCGCTTCTTGGATTCTTCCTCTTCAGTCGTTAATATGACAACCCTTGTGCTTCCTGTTTTGAGGTACTGCCTGAATTTGAGCCTGTGCAGTCGTAGTTTTATCCAATCTTCATCCGTTTCCTTATTTGTTTAATGATAACATCTACGTAAACATTATTTAGTCATCAATGATATTTTCCCATTACATTGTTTTATAGTGGCAAATTTACCATGTCTCAAAGGTTAATGAATGATAGATCTAGAGTTTGATGTTTCTCAGCAAGGTAAGGAACTTTGCAGCAGCGAAGTTTTCTTCTACCCTGATAGACATGTGGGAGACCAGCTTAGTAGCTGTAACTCATATCTTTGTTGCTGAGGCTTTCAGTGATGCTGTATCAGTATTGATGTTGCTTTTGGGCACATATCAGACGAACATTGCTTTAAAATGCTTTTCAAATAAAAAATTTGAAGCATCTGTCCTGGTAATTGCAGCTGGATGAAGAATAATTGTTGGTTCTAATAAGATAGTTTATGGATGATATTTATTTTTTTTTAATGTGCAAACATTTTTACCTGTAGGCTTATTCTAGTCTCATGTGTTGTTGGACATCATAATACAGAACAGACTGGTAATTGCAAAAGTGACTTTGTTATGATTTCTTTTGACTCATGATGGTGGTGGTTGTTGTTGTTTAGGAAACCTGAATTGACTGACTCTGCCTCTCTGCTAGAGACCTTCAAGTTTCTTGAAAATGCAGCTGCAGACTTTAGTGATGAAGAAGATGAAGAAGATATTGAAGGAAGAGAGAAAACAATCATTGATACCGCAACAGTGAGTGGAAAAAATAATTGAAAAAGTTACGAAGAACAGAAAAAGTGAGATTAATGAGATGCCTATATGCAAACTATATGACTGTGTATGTACACGTGCAAATCATTAATGCATCTTTATGATGGTCTGTCCAAGCATGTGTGCATAAGAGGAATCATATAAGCATTTCTGAGTTTGTGCATACAAGTTAAGCTTTGCCATCTTTAGTGCTTTAAGTTTGTGGTGACAGATTAAAATTTTTAAATTGTCTTTCTACTATTCCATGCTGCCTAGTATTTTTGATATATATTGAATACAATTTTTAAGGTAGCAGATGTCCTTTTTTACCATTTTCAGCTTAGTTTGAAGGTATTATTTGTAATGTTGCATGTCAAAAATGCATTGTTTCTTGAATATTTATGTAAATGTATAGATATTTAAAATGACTTGTAGACATTTATCCTTGTACAGTACAGAACTGAAATACTACATTTCTCTTTAAATAGCTTGTGGAAGGAAGAAGTAGTTTATTAACCACGTTAGAGTTTTTCCAGTTATAAACTTTTTTGTTTGTTTATTCAGTCAAATACCTGAAACTCCCTCATGATCTATACTTTGCTATATGATTTGGTCATATGATCACATAAAATACACACATACAGTCAGTACTCAATTTTATCCTCTTTTCAAAATGAATATTTATTCAATGAGTTGTTTCCTAACAATTGAAGCAGGTAAGAGTTATGATAGATGTGATTGTTTCTATGATCAGTTTTAAGAATGAACACTTAAAAAAAGATCAGTTCTAAGGAGTTCTTAAAGAGGATCTTTGTAAGCTTGTTCCCGTCATCCATGGGCTATGAATTAATGTCTTGACTCTTCTGTAAAATCATCTGTAATAACAGTATGTTCAGTAAGCTTGCTGAAGGAATGAAGCTTGAAGTTTAGAATTGCTTCAGATTTTGAAATTGGTTCATTGTATTTAGGGGAAACAGTCATTCATCCTCATGAACTATGGGATGTTGGCCTATGTATTGAAGTCTTTTCAGACTGACCCTTAGCGAGGTTCCAAGTTAAAGTATTGTGATGAATGTAATTTTTCTTTTTCTGTAGAAGTAAAATTTATGCTACAGATTTCATGTATCATGGCATCAGCTTATCTGTTAGTCAAGTAACTGTAAAGCATCTAGTCCATTTTGATTATTGATGGAAAAGTAAATTTATTGCAGAAAGCATACAATGAGGTCCTTCATTAAAACATGTATTTTTTCTTTTACCAAAATTTGGTAATTTTTTTTTACCAAATTTGCTTTTGAATTTGAAAGGGAAGTGCAGTTTAAACATGAAAGTACCGTGTTTAAGTAACAGTAATATCTGAGGAAGTATTGAGGATGGAATGATTTTTGCCAAATCTAAGCAAATTGGCTCTTGTCAGTTGTGTTGGTTTTTTTTCTAGACTTGTCTTTTGGTCCACGTGTAGAGTGATTTCAGAGGTGAGAGTTAAAAAGGCTATTTTCAGAGAAGCAGAGTGAGTTTGGTTTTGCTGAAGTCCTTTCTACAGCATTCTGCGATTTTTGTCTGTGGGTTTTGTGTGTTTTTTTAAAAAATCTGTATTAAGAGAAAGTTTGTACTTTTCTGGAATTAAAAAAATAGTAGTGGTCTAGGTCATTGTAGATTCATTATCAAGTGATTGATTATTGGCAGTTATAGGAAGAAAGATCTACAGACAAATTTCATTTTGACTTTGAACAAAGTCTATATGCTTGTTCCAGATTTGCTTATTAATGTATACTTTTCTGCTGCTTCTTCAACTTCCTGTTAGGATTTTACATAGAAGACAAGACAGTACTGCTTGGTATAAAGATGTGTGTGTAACTTAATTCAGCTTTTTTCTCTCCTTCCGGACCTTTCAGATTGTAAGGAAAAGAGTGCTATCTGACAGCAGTGAAGACAGAGATACAGAAGAAGCTTTGAAGGAGTTTGACTTTTTGGTTACCTCAGATGAAGGTGATGGGGAATCGAGAAGTTCAGGAGATGGAACAGAGTGGGGTAAGGAAATTTAATGGATTGTACCTGGAGAAAAAAAAAATTATGCTAAGAATATATTGTGAGTGATTTGTTGATTGAGATCTATCACGATCACAACACCTTTTGAGTATTCCTACAGTAAATAATTGGCAGACTAAAATCCTCTTGACATAATATTCTCATTCTTCTGTATACTGCTTTAATGTAAGGATTCTTCAAGGTTTACGCTTCTGGTCGTTGTCTTTTTCCTTTAATAATAAGGCAGATAGAGTTTGAATGTTATGGGTGGAATTTCAATGTGTTTTTCCAGTGACCCATGCTAACGAAGGGCTCTGATAAAGCTATGTTTTACAATTACGACGTAAAAGTTATTTTGTCGTCTTTGCTTTCTCTCACTTTGATACAGAGAGTAATGTGAGCCATAAAGGCTGAATTAATTGTACTCTTATTGTGTGTTAGCAATTTGAGCAATATGAACTATTCAGTTGCTCAAATTGTCTTTTATAATTTATCAGGAGAATGTATCTTTAAGCTCCCTAGTCATAGAGAGAAATTTCATAAACTGTTCTCTGTCCTTTGAGGTTCATGCCCTGCAACCCAGAATGTCAGCATCCACTTTACCTTGACATAATTATTCCACATAAACTCACTGCATAGGGAAGGGAAGAAGGAAGAGAACTGATTAAATATCTTGATGGGGAGTTGTTTCCTCCTTAAGGTGCTCTGGAAAATCTTAAGCATAAATGGACACAGAGGGAGCTATGGAAGATGAATGGGAAATAATTGAGCTTTATAATGGAATTGAAACCTTGACAGACAAATAAGCTATGGTAGCTGTGGCTCTCACGTGAGCTAACAGCTCCGAGATGCAGTATTTCACTGAAGCCATGTCCAACTCCTGGCTGGACTCCAAATTATTGTTCAGTGTGGTGTAGTCTCTCTGCTTAAGAGGATGTGTTTCAATATTGTTAGGTACAGCAGTCAGTATTCTGTTCACCAAATAAATTTAGGAATGTTACTCTTTACGAAAAATATTTTTATTAGGTTGTTCTGCTACTTCTCTTTAATATTAAAATTTTATCCGTTTATGCTTGATAAGTGTAGCTATTGCTTGTATCACCAAAAAGTTGGCATGTCAACAGGAGCTTTTTTGTTCTCAAATTCACACTTCTGGTTTATTTTTACTTCCATTGATGACAGCTGAGTACAAATGAGCAAAAGTCTAACATTAAAAATAAATTGTCATGGAAAGCAGTAGTTCCATTTCTAGAATTATTAAGGGGTTTTTTGAGTTATAGACATTCAGGTTTTTCAATTACTTGTTTCACAATCTGTGTCTTTTATAGTAAGCGTATATAAGAATAACCTTCTTCAAGGAACTGCCATTATGAATCACTTAGGTTAATTTGATTTAAGTGAAACTGTTAGATGTAGCGTAGAAGAGTGATGTTGTGTAGCGAGAATAGAAGCAAACAGAGGAAGTCCTTGCTTCATTTTGTATCCCAAACATTACTGATTAGTTGCAGTAATCTGTTGAACCCTTTTAACTTGAAAGGTCCTTGGAAGCATTCAGGTAATTTTTAAACTATAAAGTACTTGCACAGTAGTAGTTCAGGATCCACTTGTGAAGTTGAACAGAACCGGTGGAACATGCAGGAAGTATCCTGGGACAGTCTGTAGAAAATTAATTTATTATCTATTTTCCTGGCAACAATACAATCTAATATAAATCCATTTAAAGTTTTTGTTGGAGTAGAGCAAAAAATCTTGTCTAGCCATGGAGGAAAAGCATGATTAAAACTTATAACCTGGTCCCAGAAAGAATACATACTTGTTTCTCTCAAGCGTGATTTTCTCATATATTTTTTTGAGTTCTTCATGCAATTTTTGATCAGTAGTGGTACTTAGCTGGGCATGTGTATTAAGAGGACATGACTTAGTCCACAGACCATCTTTTTTAGAGTCTTTCTTCGGCTTATTAATACCTCTCTATTTTCATAGCTGCTGCAAAAAGACTAATGCCTCAAGACTTTGGGTCTTGAATTAATCTGTCACTCATGAGTATAGGATCGTGACTGGAGGGTTCAAAGGAGTGAGAGATCATCCCGTCCAACCTCCTGCTCAGGTCCATTTGCAGCAGGTTACTCTGGCCGCCTTCTGGTCAAGTTTTGAATATCTTCCAAGAAAGGAATTCCCATAAACTCTCAGGGGCAGTATTCTGGTATTTGACTGTTCTCATGGTAAAAAGTATTTTTGTCCTTCTGTGATGCAAGTCTGAGCAGAGTCTGTCTCTGTCTTCTCTACACCTTAGGTAGTTGTAGGCAGCACTAAGATGCCTCTTTTGCCATAGCTGAACACTCACAGTAGTCTCAGCCCCTCCTTGTAGCTCACGTGCTCCAGCTGCCTTAACCATCTTAGTGGCTCCCCTGGACTTGCTATACTATGTCAATACTAAGTACTTAGCATTATACTTACAAGGTTTCCCAGTATAAGAAACGTTATACTGGATGCAGTACTCAAGGTGTGGTCTCACAAGTGCCAAACAGAGAGAGTAATCACTTCCCTCACCCTGCTAGCTACATTCTTGTTAATACAGCCCAGGATATGGTTGATTGCCTTAGCTGTAAGAGTATCCTGCTGACTCGTGTTCAGTTTGTTGTTGATGGAGGATCCCTAGGTCTTTTTCAGCATAGTTAATTTCTAACAAGTCAGTCCCCATAATAACCCATGTCTGGTTTTGTATCTTCTGTCCAATCATAGTCACTCTTTTAGGTTGTGGTTGATAGTGTTGTGTTCCCTCTACAGACTTTTAATACCCTTTCTGCGGGTATTAAATACCCTGTCTGAGGATAAGTTTATTATTGTTTGTATTTTAAAAGGTCTAGTAGAGTTTATTGATGTACAAAGCAAACTTGGTCTGAAGGGAATTAATTTTTAAATAATAAGGTTGAGATTTTAATGAGGAAAACAAAGCAAAAAGATAATGCATTTAAAAAAACTTTGTAGCTGTAATGATCATGAAAATGAATATATGTGAGGAAAAGCTGTACTACTTCCCTCCTCTCACAAGTTATTTTTCTAAGCTGCCTCAGTACAGTCTTTCCATATATGGAAAAGATGACTTGGAGGTTTGAACTCATGTCACACGTTTTGTTCGAAATCTCCAAATACCATACTATTGGAAGAATACTTCTCTGTATCATGTCACAGGGGAAGCAATTTGAGAGAGATGGTTTTAAAAAAAAAAAAGTGGGGATTTTTTTCTTATTAGGCATATTGAAATGTTCTGTGTATTTTTTCAAAGACTAATAACTCAGGCCTTCCCCTTTTTGTGAAATTTCATGGCTTTAGTGCATTAAGATGTTACTCAAACCTTGGTGACATGTATACTATATTCCAAAATGATTTAAATGTGCTTCTGCTTTGTGTAAATGACAACACAGCACAAAGACAATGAAATGAGAATTTGAAATGCAGTGATGCAACATCTGAGTAGTAAAGTTATGTTGACCAGTAACATAGCTGCTGCTTCTAGATATAGTAATTCTTTCCCCAGAGGAAAGAAAAAGCTGAAAAATATGTCCTGATTTATTATAAAGTAAATGTTGTTTACATTTATGAACAGCTGTGTGCTTGGTTATAGAAATTAGGCATGTGAAATTTCATCTCAATTTTTTGTTAAGAAAATTCTGAGCAAATAAAGTGGAATGTGAATAGCAGTTTTACAGCTTTCACAAGCTTGATGCTATTTCTGTCTGTTTAAAATAAAAGACAAATGCCATTGACAGCAGCTGTTACCTCCTTCAGTGGAGATCACTTGGTGACATTATTGAAAAAGGATGTTTCATTTGTTTCACTTTGTTTAGAAAAGGAAGACCAGTGTCTCATGCCTGAAGCTTGGAATGTCGACCAGGGAGTAATAACCAAACTCAAGGAACAATACAAAAAGGAGCGCAAGGGGAAAAAGGGGGTTAAGAGTAAGTGGAAAACATTGCACCTTAAAATCATAAATCCCACATCTTTCACACCCTTAATTCTATCTCTCTTTCAATGTTTTCCTAAAATAACTTACTCTTTTACTTTGCTGCTCCTGACTGCTTTCCTGTTCACCAGTTCTCAGGGGTTGAAATTAATGACAGTCAATCAAGTTACCTGATAAATAGTTGGAGTAGATATAAGTTCTTCCAACCAGGTGTTGGATTAATTAAAAATTCTTGCTTTGAGTATGGATTATACTTTTGTTATTCAGAAGCTTAAATTGTAAAAGGCATTGGTTTAATAGTTCACACTTTAATATAGAAGACTTCAGAACCCTTTCTTATCTGGAAACATGCCAGTTTCACAGGAAGAGTTAAAGTCTGGTATGTAAATAAAAAAAACCAAAACAGAAACTGTCTTGAGTATCCTATTAGATGACAAAGGGAGAAAACAGGTTAATTTCTACCCCTGTTTATATTTAACATTCACAACATGAAAGTCATGCTGTCATCATAATTTGTTATGCAGGGCTCGAAATAGGAAGCAACTCTAACCATCGGTTTATTTGTAAATCACAGGATTTATTTATTGACTTTCACACCTGTGGGACTAGCCTCTAAAAATGTTGGATATTGTTATCCAAACAAAAAACTGTGATCAGTATCTGAAATACGGTTTCTAGCCCTGTATTATATTTTTGTTACATTTCTTGAAATACAAATCTGTTTTGTATCAATGTTTTTTGATAAGTAAGCCTTAAAAGTTTTTGAACTCAGATGAAGTGTTTAAAATGAAACACTGTATTCACAGCTGTCTTTCAAACATCTAGCCATATTGAGAATTCATGCGTGAATGATGTAAATTAAGAATATTGCATGTAGCCCAGTGAGAAATGTGAGGGATGTTTCTCCCTTTGTGGGAAGATGCTTATGAATACCAAGGAAATTCTCACTTCCAGAGAGACATGCATAATGATGCAAAACGTGTCAGATCCTTGCATCATTGAGGCTGACTTGTTTTGTTACTTTTTGTATTGATACTGTGATAAGCTGCTGCTCAGCAGTTGGTTATGTTGCTGAAATTGTCCTATCAAATACACAAACTAAACCTCCTTTTTTATGTAAAAAAGTAAATCATTACCATACTTTAAATTTCTCAAGTGATATTTTTGTCATTTTTGGAATCATTTAAGTTTCTTGAAAAATAATTGAAAGTCTGAAAAGAAGCTGAGCCAGCTAACTAAAGTGTTCATGTTTCACAAAATTAATTCTAAATTTCTTTATAGTTAAGATAGAGAGGGCATACCAATATATGACTTCAGTGAAATTGATTTTTGTAACTTGTCTGTTACTTTTAAAATATACAGACGTGCTATGTAGTTCAGGGTAAATAGTCATAGGGTTAACTTAGCAGAAATTATTTAATCAAACTGTTAAAATTATATTCTTTAACAGCTGTTGAGTGCTTTTTATTTTTGATAATAAAACTTAATATTTAATTGTTAATATAGACATAGATATTATTGGAACGTGTTTTATATATTTATGAGAAAAATTCCTGATGTAAGGCAGCACTTGGACATCCAGTGCTCCTTCATGAAGATAACTACTGCTTAGTACATTTACAGCACCTTTTGGATTGATTTGATTGGTTTGATCTCGGGAGACCAAATGGTTTACTGTAGTACAGAAATTAAGCATCTTTCCGTGGACAAACCATCATTGGAAGGGCATCAATGCAGAGAAATCAGGAAGAATCACAGCGTGTTTTCAGCTATTCATGATATTGCACGTAGTGAAGAAGAATGTGAGGAAGGAAGTCTGGGGAAAAAGAAGGGACTAAATATCTTGACGTTAACTTGTACAAAGTTTGTTTCTATGACTTTAATCTCATCATAAATCATGCTTAGACACTGAACTGCTACTAAGTAAAATAGTGTTTTTAAAAATCAGATATTTTAGTAAAACAATCTTGCAAAATCCTGCTTACTGTTTTCCTGAGTCAAGTAATATTTTTGTGACAGACAAGTTAAATACAATTTAGTTTATTATCTGTCATTATGGTTAGGGTGGACAAAGTAGAGTTTGCAACTGCATTAGTAAACTTACGATTTTGCAAGGCTGTAGTAAACACTCCTATGAAGTAATAATAGAATAGAATCATAGGATTTTTGATTGATAGGTTTTATGAGAGAATACATATATTAGAGTACACTTCTGTGTTAAAGCTGCTTAAAAATAGCTGTATTATTTACTGGTCTAGGAAAAAACATAATGGACTATGGGTAAGACATTTTCCCATTCTTAATTAAACTTACAACAGGAAAAACTACCGAAGATATGTTTCAGCCTCAATCCTATATAAAACAGTCAAAACAGGGATGTGGGAAAATGATGGAGCAAAGCACAGGTAAGTGTCAAGAAGGGCATGGGTGTTCACCATATGTAGCTTCAGGAAGTAGGCCAGTGAATCCAGCTGCATTTATATTTTAATATAACTTTTTGGATTATATAGTTCATAGTACTACACTACTGCACGAATAAATTTAAAATAATCGTGTTGTCATAAGAATATGCTGCACAAAGTACCTGATGCACAAATTTTAAAATATTCACAAATGTCAGCTATTGTTTTGGAAATGCAAATATTCTAATAATCAGTGTGACTCAGTTGGAGGCATTCTTCAGCATCCCATGCAAGTAGCAGTATGAGTTTATAAATGTGGGGAAAATTGTGCGTTCACAATTCTCAGTTGCTTCTATCACTTTCTTTTCAAGAAATTCATTTCATGCTGGATGATTAGTTACTGCTGAAAGTAGGTGCTCATTAGTTTTTCTGTGGTCACGTTATAATGCAAGGTAGGATCCATTGTTGCATGTACTGCTGTAGCATATCTGATATAAGTAGTGCCGTCATGAACTATGCATAAACCATTGAATTTTTTGTTTTTTCTGGTTAGGGCCCAACAGGTCAAAGCTGCAAGATATGCTTGCAAACTTGAGAGATGTTGATGATCTCCCTTCATTACAGCCATCTGTTGCACCTTCTTCTAGGCCCAGTAGCTCAAGGCTCATTGAACATGAGATAAACAGGACGGATGAAGGTAAGTATTAAAAATGTGCATACGCCTTTGTAAAGGTAGATGTTTATAGTTACTTCTGCTTAAAGATTATCCTCTAAGACTTTCCAAGCACTTTACAAATACTGATTCTGCATTATGAGTTCTGTCTTAAGTGTGATAAATGGCATTCCCATTCTTCCGCTACGGTCACTATTAGTAAGGTCAAAACGCCTACCTAGATAAAGTCTTGGCTGAATACCTTTGAACACGATGGAAAAAACTCATTTGTCACTTGGTGGCTTTATAATAGGAGGATCTTAAGTCACTTGGGTTTTTTTGTGCTCAGGCCTGGCAGTCAAGTGTGGAACATAAACTGTCAGGCCATAATAGCATCTGTTTTTCTCCCCATGAACATAATTTTAAATGTATGTAAATATACACACACACATATTTGTGTATGTGTTCTTTTTTTAAGTGCAAAGATAGAGGCTCTGCAGGTAAATGCAAATGGCTAGGTAAGCTTTTAAATACATGTGGTGATTGTGTGGTGAATCATACAGAACAACTTACAGCTTGCCAGTGTATTAGTTCCATAATGTGTTCCAAAAATTAAAAAAAAAATTCTTATAGTGGCCAGTCCAAGTAGGGAAAGCCACGCATCTTTGCAATAAGGCATGTGGTTACCTTCATTAGTATTATATCTGAAAGTTGCTAAACTGTCTATTTGATTCAACATTTGCATTACTATAATATGCAGCATAATAAAATAATTGTATGAGGCTATATTAATTTGCAGAAGATCATACCGTGTGCTCTTTATTTAAATGGTAAAGATGTCTTTTGAAAAATGAGCAAAACACAGGTTTCACTTAACAGTCTTTCAGTGAGTGTGAAAAAGTAGGTTGGCCAAGTTATAATTAAGATGCATAAAAAGCCTCAGTGTGTGGCATAGTTACCAAAGATCTCAGTAGTTCTATTTCGTACATGCTCAGTGATGTTCTTTATGAAAGAAGGGGGTAACTTAGCAACGCTTTGAGAAGTGGAGGAATTTTTTGTTGAATGTTTCCTTTCCAACTTTTCTCACATATACTGAGAGCCATATTAGCAGAGCTCTATTTGCATGTCCTTTCAAGAATATTTTTTCTAATTCAGAGACTCAGAGGTACTCTCACAAAAACAGAAGAGGACAGCTGATTGTTATCAGTCTGAATTCAGTATTACAACTATTAGCTGTGTATTCCTTTATAAATCTGAGATGCTATGATATTTTTGGCATACAATTTTTTCGTTCTCGTAACTTTTCAAATTTGATGTCCTGTATGTATTGCGTGTTGAGTGGAGTATTAAATCATAAGTTCAAAAGAGAGAAAAAGAGAACAGTAGTTTAGACTTCAGGGTGAAGAATGTAAGAGATGTTTGTGATTAAAAGGTAATAACTAAGACACCTAATCAAATGGCAGAGCTTGAAGGGGCTTTTATTTGGTTGTAAAAAGTAATAGAAAGCATAGAAGGCACTCAATAGAGGTATGAGTGTGGAACAGAAAGACCACAGAAAGGTTAGCTTACTTCATGCTGGGAGGACTAGAGGGGAATTGAATAGCATCTGAACCTGATGCTTTTGGGACAAGAGGGAAGCAGCCTGAACAGATCAGGCTTTTTGTTGTAACCATAGTTTGCTTGGTTTTAACTTAATGTTGGTGCTGTTAGACTAAATAAGATGTTGAGAAGGAGATGACATTTCCTTTTTTCTCTCCCTGGTAGCAACAGTATTTGCCAAGGCTTGTATTTACAATGGAGCTAAAAGGGGAAAAAAATGTAATTTACTGAAAAACTCTTGTAATTTGAGAGAAAAGGTGTATAAAATTGAATGAAGTCTCTTGTGTCCAGAAGATAACACGTTTTCATCTATTCAGTCCCCCTTTTGTGATGTATAAGCTTGGAGAGCTATTGTACAGGGTATTTGGTAAAGGCACAGCTTCTTTCCAGTCATATCACTTCACGCAGAGCCTTATGTGGCATAAGTGGATGAACTGTATTCCTCTTAGCCTTTGATCCTCCCATTTCTAGTGAATCTGCCTACGGATGTGTTGATGTTACAGTGACTAGAGCTCCTATAGACATGCTATAGCAGCTGTAAACTAGTAAGTTTGGATACAGCTAGTAAAAACCTGGAATTCAGTGTTGACTAGCCTGTTTGGTAGTTAAACTGATTTTACAAGTAGTGATGAATTCTCAGCTTCCAGTTGTATTGCTAGATTGGAGTGCATGTAAACCGCTTCATTGTAGACATGCTTTTGGATGTGTGTGGATACAGTGTTAGGAAGGAATAGTCCAGCTGATCCCACCAGCTATTCTTGTTTTTGCTACTTCTCCAGAGCCTATTTGCATATTTTATAGTGGAGTTGGGGAAGGGCCTGAGCTTTTCTGTGTTACTTCTGCATTATATATGGGTGAATGGTAGCGTACTCTTCCCTTCTGTGGCTAATTACACTTACTGTCTTGAGTCATGCACACCTCAAGTGTAAGTATTATGTTCAGAGGATACTGTTTATTGTTAAGTATGGTGATTATCTTTAGAATGGCTAATTTTTTATGCATCCTTTTATATCTTTTTGCCCTCAGTTACTTGAGAGATGTTTAGTATCTTGGAAATGGAAAATATGCTTTTATTAATCAATGTTGTATAAAGCCATGTTTCAGGCTATTTTTTTTTTTTTTTTTTCCTTGCAGTGGAAGCTTTAACATTCCCTCCTTCTTCAGGGAAATCTTTCATTATGGGAACAGATGAAGCCCTTGAAAGTGAGCTGGGTCTTGGAGAACTGGCAGGCCTTACAGTAGCCAATGAGGCAGATTCACTGACTTACGATGTAAGTGGTTATTAATGGTAACTCAAGGTCCTACTGTCTACTTGCTGAAGGCAGATGCGAGTTACATGTGTGTAGACTCAGCAGAAAACATTTTCCTGTTAAAATTATGCTGCCAAATGATGTCACAAATTTTTACTTGACGTATTTGTTCTTCCCATACACAGCAGCCTTGAAGGTCTCTGCAAGACCCTCTCCTCCTCTCATTTGCCTGCGATGTCATTCACATAGTTGAAGGTTGAAAGTAAATGCAATTAGTGATAGTGATACAACTGGATACTTGTAACCCCAGTGATGCTGAGCAAAATTAGGACTAGCATGGTCAGCAGATTAAGGGAAGTTAATGTCCCCTGTACATAGGTCTGGTGAGGCTATACATGTATGCAGTTTTGGGCTCCTTCACTTCAAGAGGGTTGTGGAGAAATTGGAGAGAGTCCAGTAGCATGTGAGTGGTGAGGAGATGTTGAG
This sequence comes from Gavia stellata, assembly GCF_030936135.1. NCBI lineage: Eukaryota > Metazoa > Chordata > Aves > Gaviiformes > Gaviidae > Gavia > Gavia stellata. Next base: position 22,071,253 of record NC_082595.1, read on the forward strand.
GGAACTAGTCTTGTTCAGCTGTTAGGGAGGCTAAGGCGTGCTTGAATAGCAGCCTACAGGCATTGGAAGGATGCTTACAAGGATGACAGAGCCAAGCTTCTCCATAGTGTCAGGTGTTAATCAAGAGGGAACAGTAGCAAATTATGGCTTGGGAGGTTCAGGTTGGGCATCAGGGGGAAAAAGTGTTACGTAGAAGGTGGTACTGAAGCAAGTTACCCAGAGAAACTGTGGAATCCCTCTTCTGGGAGATGTTCAAGATGTGGCTGGGGGAGAGCTGTGGCTTATTTTATCTGGTGTGGGCAATAGTCTCATTTCAAGTAGGAAGCTGGATCAGAGACTTTTGAGGAGGCTTTTGCGGCTAGCACTTCTGTGGCTATGTGTGTAGCCTATGGCTTCTCTTTCTTCCACTTTTTACGAAAAATCTTTTTTAAAATTGCTTGTATTTCTGATTTCTTGAAAAAAGATACTTCAGGTTTTACTTTAATCATCTGCTCCTTTGTGATCTCTCAACTTCAGATTAATCTTGCTATTGCATTGTCCAGCTCTGTCAAATTTGAGGGATTTCTGAGATGATCTTTTAGTATTGTGTGTTGGGAAGGAATCATACCATTCAGTAAATCTGACTCTTAAGTAATCACCATCTGGGATTTTACTATCACAAATCAAATCTGAGACTTCAGAAATAGCCTGCAGGTCCTTACTTTGAAGTTCTACCTCTGTATGTACTTGGAAAGCAATAAATTACATAGTTAATAAAAGTTTACACACATTTTAAGAGTGACACTGCATAGATGTGCTCTACTGCCATAGCAAGGTTCTGAGCCTGTGAAGTGTTGTGAATGATCAGGATTGCAATGATGTAGAACATCTCTGCTAAAATTCAGTTTTTTAGCATTATCTCCTAATTTGGGCTCAGTTCTTAATTTTTTTTCTAATCTTGCCTGAATTTGTCTCTAAAAAGGGGTAAGATGGTGTATAAAATCAATTTCTTTTACAGTTATACCTAAAACTTCGATGCTGAATTTCTAAATTCACAGGACATGACAAACCTAAACCATCTGTACAAGAGCTTAATGCTTTCACTGCTTGACTTCATTGTTCAAGTGCCCATATAAACTACAATGCCTCCATATCCTGAACTAACAGCTTTCGTTCGTGGAATCTACCGTTTCTTTATCCACCCCTATCCTTTTCTGCGTGGTTGAGAATATTAACTTCTGTTTGTTCACTTGTTAAATGCCTTTATGAAGTCCTGCAATTAGGAATTTTAAAGTGTCAGTTTTGAATCATATGGATAATGAAGTTGAAAGATTGCATGTGAGTCTTTAAATGTACTTGCTCTCAAGAGTTGCAGACACTTTCCTATTTTCAGTCCCTTTCTTCCCACTGGCACTTTCACTGGATTCTTTTCTTCTAAAACATAGCAGCATTAGCCTATCTCGTTTAATGGTTTAAGTTTTTTACATGTTGCTTTGACTGTCTCTAAATTAAAGAATGGTTTTCACTTGGTAATGGAGATTATGAATTTATTACTTAAAAAAGAAGTTTTTCCTTTTGTGGGTAAGTTTTTAGAATATCTAACAAGATGAAATTTTCCAGATTGCTAGCCAATACTCTCTTAAGTTTATCTTTTCTTTTTGCTTCCTTTACATGTTGTTGTCTTAACAAATGTTTACTTTGATTCTGATTTTTTTTTTTCCTAATCTGGGTAGATTAAGAAACTTCATAAAATTGTAATAGACTGAGTACTGTACATAAAAGTATCTGAACTACAAAATCATTACATAATATTGTCTACTGACTTGGAGGTTTTGGACTTTGCAGTAGGCTCTTGCTCGATTTCCTGCAACTTTGAACAAGAGAAGTGTCCACAGTCCTGCTTGCATGTCATTGCTGTTTCTGGAGTTTTCAAATTGTCTGTATAGACACAGATTACTGGCAAATCCAGATCAAGTGCTAATTTTGAGGTTGAACTTCCTCCCCCGGCAGCTGCTTTTCAAGTCTCAGATTACCTCACTGTTGTATTTTAGTGGGGGGAGAGAAAAGAAGGCTGGCTGTCGTGTTAGTAATCCAGCCTCTTGCAGCTTGCAAGAGACTGGTGAGTGAAAAGGAATGATGGTGGTGCAGCCAGGCAGGCGGTGCATCAGGGTTAGGATCTGTTTCCACCTCTGCTGCTGGTCTGCTGGCTGGGACTGCCCTCTATCTACTTCCCAATTTATAAGCTGATCATCTTGGACACCTTTGGAAGAACATCTTTGAATGAGAAGCAAATGGAGAATATTATCCTGCCAGAACTGGCGTGCACTGTTAGGCTGTCTGAGGTGTCTGTGTAGCTTTTGCAAATGTGACACAGGACCTGCACTGCTGGTATGGCAGCTGGAGGGCAGGCAGGGTTCCCTCCATCACCTAATTGGCATTAGATGCCTGTGTTGAGGCATCCAAATTCCTCTCCAGATATCTGTGAATACTCTGCATGTCTTGTACCCTTTTTGCTGAGACTTTGTTGGCCAGTCTCCAGAAAATCTGCCAGAGCTGCTAGCTTTGCAGTCCTGCCCCATCCTTGCACCAGCTCCAGCATTTGTCTGTTCCATCGTTGAGCCAACTCAGCTCAGTAAACTGGCAAAAAAACTGAGCTGTCTCCCTGAGCAGACAGTACATAATATGACGAGACTAAACCTGCTGTTTATTATGACTCCTTTCTCATTGTTTAAAATCTATAGAACATCTTAATCGAAGCGTATTTTTTTATTACTAAATCCAGAAGTAACAAAACTTAAGGAAAAGCACTTTTGTTCTTAAACCTTCCCCTCCCCCCCACTTTCCAGAATAAAATGTAGATTCTTGAGGTGGCTCAAAACAGTTCTCTCTTCTTTGCAGTTAATGAGACTAAATTATTTGGGATTATCTGTAGCTTTCAACATAACGAAATCATCAATATTGGAATTACAATTGTTTGTTTTCCTGGTTTTCCATAACTACCATCAGTAGTGGTTATGGGAAGGTAAATTTATCTATGATAGTGTTGACTGACAGAATGATAAAAGCCTCTTCAGCATTTTACGTCAACGTTTGTGCAGAGGAGCAATGTTGAAGTAACTTATTTTTTTAAGGGCTTTCTTTTTGGGTCTGCTAAAAATGCATTTATCACCAAGTAATTGTGCCTGTATAAATGATAGCTTATTGCTTGCCAGTTATATTCTTAGTGTGTAGGCAAGTCCTTTTTGCCTTTTTTTTTTTTTTTCTGGCAAGCTTTACTTGTCTTGCATTATTACAGAGCTTGTGTTGCCTTAGGTGAGTAAGTTAGATTGTGTTCCTTTCTGTGCTGCTAGACACTTCTCTGTTTCTCTTAGATCTTTACTTCAGAGACGCCATGTCAGTGGTACTTCGGATATTCAGGGACCACAGCTTGGTTGAGTCAGGCCCAGTGTTAATTAATGAGCCAGTAGGTATAGATCAACTTTTAAATACCAAACTGAGTTCACAGTAGTATTGGTGAGAAAGGTACTTTTCAGCTTTTAAACTGTGTGACTTAACAGACATGGAGTATTTTGGATTCGCACGGAATGTATTAATGTGGATGTGACATTTCTTGTTGCCTTTGTGGAATACATCTACCTTCGTTCTCATTTTGAATTGTCTGATCGGTGTTAAGTGGACTGTTGCTCAAGAGCAGCTTGTTATGAAAAAAGGGTGAGGTAATTTGGCATCTTCTGAAAATGCCAAACTAAACTTCTGATTTCTTCCTTTGCTTGTGCTTTCCAGATTAATTACAAGTTTGGCATTTTTTTTTTCGTTAGATAGCAAACAATAAGGATGCATTGAGGAAGACTTGGAACCCCAAATTCACATTAAGAAGTCACTTTGATGGAATAAGAGGTCTTGCTTTTCATCCGGTTGAACCAGTCTTAATAACAGCTTCAGAGGACCATACATTAAAAATGTGGAATTTACAAAAAACAGCCCCAGCAAAAAAGTAAGATTTTTTTTTGCTTTGTTTCAAAAAACATGTTCATTTATGAAGAAAAAAAAATAATTGTAGATGCCGCTTCACTGGATGGCCCTTGGAGTTAATGCAAATTTTTCCTTGAATTTAAGAGTAGGAAAACAAGCTCTTAGAGAAGGATGGAGACTTTTAAAGAGTGCCAGAAGAAATCCATGCATGTTCATGAATGTGTTTTGTTTGTGAAAATGAAAACCATTCACTTTTTTATATTTTCCTTGTAGATAACATGGCAAATTCATTTACTCATGAAAATATTTGGATGTTGCCTGTTAGTGTGCTTGCATGTGTATATAAATGTATAAAAATGCATTTTTTTATATATATGTATATGTATGTATACACATATATGCATGTACATGTGTACAGCTTTAGACTTTGACAGAGATGTTGCTACGTTCCTTTGTACACTGTCTCTTGCGTGTTGCTGGGGATTTGCAGAAATGAGAGCAAATTCTTAGTGAGGCTAATATAGTAAGGGAGTGATCATACCTTTTACAAGGACTGGGCAAGACATGTGGTCTTCCTACATTCTGTAACAAACACCTGATTGGTAAAGTCCAGAGCAGCAGTTTTTGAAGCAGTTTGTAACTGTGCTACAGCATTGTTATAAAAACAAGGTGTCATAAGCGCCTTTCCTCTGGTAGGGATTGGGAACACTTAATGATATATTCCATGTGATACTGATGGCCCTCCACTCCTTCCCCACCATTGATGTACCTACCTACTGGTTTGATTGGTGTGTGAGAGTTTGTGGACTCTCTACATTGAAGGTGTTTTTAATAAAAAGCCAAAACCAAACCAACCAAACAAATCCTATCAAATTAGAAAGAATTCCTAGACATGTGAAAAATCATGATGGGAGAGGAAGTTGTGGGAGAAACACTTCAAAAGACACAGTGGTGATTTTAAGAATTTAGCAATTCTGGCACACTTTTGTAAACCATTGTGTAAAATCATATACATGTTAACGTTTTCTTGTACTTCTTTTAGGAGTGCTTCTCTTGATGTAGAGCCAATATATACCTTCAGAGCACATAAGTGAGTATTTCCTGAGAAACATTGTCATATTTTGAGAAGTATGATTCTTAAGCAGACAGAATTTTTTTAAAAAGTGGTTTCCTCCTTGTCAACTAGTCATTTCATGTGATGCTTTTAGTTCCCATGTTATTTAAAATATCTGCATATGTTTGTCTCCTTTCTGCATAATTATTTATGTCTGGAGCTAGGTACACCACAGTTTTAAAAAGAAAAATCTGCAAATTATACAGTTCAAATTTGATTAGGTGTTCTGTTCATTTCAGCTCTTGCCTTTTTGTCTGATATGTGCATCTGTAGAATGAAGCTGTTTGCAGTGAATTAAAATCTACTGAATCAGTTTCATAAAGGAGCCTTAGATCTTTAAAAAAGGGAAGAAAGCTGTTTATGCAAAATAACAAAGCCTGTAGTTTAAAAGTGTGACACTTTTCATATTTCATGTGCATAATGATTAAATTGTCCTGATTGTAGTTACATTACCAAATATTGTGGAGGGTTTTTGTGGGAAGTGGTGTAGCATATGATCTGACTATGCAGAATTTTTGTTGCAGTCCATGCAGCAGGTGAATTGTATCTAATAGGGAAATTTGAAGATTCCGTTTACATTGTTTTTCACATAATGTAAATGTTAATAGTCAATGTTTCTTTGTGTGGGGGGGGTGTGTTCTTCCAGTGGACCAGTGCTCTGTGTGGTGATGAGCAGTAATGGTGAACAGTGTTACAGTGGGGGAGCAGATGGCCTCATCCATGGCTGGAATACAACCAACCCGAACATCGACCCCTATGACTCTTATGGTACGTTGCTGTCACACACAGCAGTGAAATGATATGTTTAGTGACATTAATGTTCTGTGGCTAAAATAGTATAATTTGTAGGTAATGCTTCTTTGAAAATTTAATAGAGAAAATTGAATGTTGGCTTCAATTACTTCAAGTAAATTTTTGTTTTAATATTGGTGCTGGTTGATGAGAAGATAACATTTGGATTTTCTTAAAAAAGGCCTTGATCTCATCACAATTGTGAGAAACCGCTAGGTTGAAAAAGTACAGGACTAAACTTGATACCTGGCAAGTACAGCAAATGTGTATTTTAATATTCTTTTCTTGAACAAATCTCTGTGCAGTTGAGATAAAGAGTTTGTATAGTCTGAGACCAAAGCTATTAATGTTTTCTGCAAACAGCTAAAAAGGCCCAGTTCGGTAAGAATGGATATCAGCCTTGTGTCTGTGTTTTAAAACATTTTTCACTTCCTGTATCTTCAGATACAGTTGGCCTCAAAGCTGGCTTGTGGAAAAAAGGGACTGATGAGCCATTAATGGCTGTTTGAGAGTGAATTTTAAAATCAAAGTGTATTTTGCTGACTTCAGTACTGTCCCTTCTGCTGAAACTTTGTTTTGTTCCATTAGTTGTAAACTGGATAACTGAATGCCACTTATGCTGATGAAATTCAAGCATCTTCATACAAGAATATTTGAGACTTCTGTATTGATATGACCTGATGGGTCTTGGTTTCTTTTTTTTTAATGGACTAGCTTGTTAGAGTTAGTCCATAAACACAGACAAGATATGACTATTGACTTAATTAAAATTTTGTTTTGAGATGTGGTTTGTTGTGTTTTGTTCACAGATCCTTCTGTTCTAAGAGGTCCTTTTGTAGGCCATACAGATGCAGTGTGGAGTCTGGTTTACAGTGGAGCACACCAGCGTTTGCTGTCCTGTTCAGCGGACGGCACTATACGTCTATGGAAAGCTACAGAAATTGCTCCAGCTCTCAATATATTTAATGATAATCAAGGTATAGAAAATTGCCCTACCTTAAAGTTCATGAGCATCACTGTTCAGTATGCCAAAATTTTGGCGACGGAATAGAAATCCTTCTTGTTTGTTTTGCTGGATTTTATATCTTTATGAATGTTTTTGGGAAGAGTAAATTTTGGGTCCCTTCTCATTTGACACCAGCTGAATAGATATCTACATGCAGGGGGACAGTCACACACATCTAAAAGCCAACTGCTGCAGATGATCTGTTGATGTTACTAGAACCGTGAAGTATAATGTATCAACTCCAAAGTTCAGATACAAGCTGAGTTTCCATTAGGCCCTTGCTTTTGGTTTGTCCAGAATAAAAAGCCCTTTCTTCCCCCAACATAGGTTTGGAGTAGCCAGTGCTTCGTCTCAGGCCAGTGTCATCATACCTTCTCAGATGATGTTCCTTGTGTCTCTAACACAGAGATTTCAGTTGAATTTTCTGAGTTTGTGCATTAACTAAATAGCAATATCCTAGTCAACCTAAACAACGCTAGCTGAAAAAATTTAGTCCTTTGGATTTAGTTACTGCAATGTCATGCACAAATCAAAAGCCTGTTTCTTGAAGTTGCTGTTTGAGTAAATGCTCTAGGGTGAGCCTGTTGATATTGCCAAACTCTCTTAGAACTGATAGTCCTAAAGGCAACCCATGAACTGAGACAGTTCCTCAGGTTTTTAGAACAACTTTGAGGCAAAATAAACTTCGGCATAACTGAGCAGACTTACTGAATTACGGTGTAGAGCTGGTCAGATCTACCATTACTTGTTAGTTAAAACAGGCTGAGCAAAATAGAAATGTTTCACATATTTTAGTTCTGGCAGAACTATGTTTCCAAAGGTCTGCAGGGTTCTGTGAAAAACATGACTGATTTGCTGCCAGCTTTCCTACATGTCTACTTTGAAAACTTCCTGGTAGTGTTTTTTTGTTTGTTTTTTTTTTATTTGTTTGCTTTTGGTTTTATTTATTAAATTAAGGGGGAAGGGGGAGTAGTCTTGCCTCACAGAGCTAATCTTTGGGTTTTTTTATGTTCCGAACTGGAATGAAAACAAGTTGTGAACTTCAGAGATCCTCCTTTGAGTTTTCGTGTGGCTTATTGAGAACCTTGAACAAACTCTCTAAAATATCTAGCAGTCATCATTTAAGTCCTTTAGATTAACCATTGTAGGCTTGCCAAGAAGCTGCAGATAAGCAGGCATAGCAGTGGTAGAAAAGGTCACTTCAGAAACAATACGTTTTCTTCTCACACCAATCCTTTTTGGCTTTTTTTAGTATCTATAGATAGGTACCACCATTCCTGACCAACATTCCTGAGATTGTGTGTCCAAGAAAGATGTTTCTCCCATGAATCTTAGGTTTAGAGAGTGGTGATAATATTCTTGTGTTATTTGGATCCATGGACATTAGGTTGCTTAACATTCAGTGTCTTGCTGTCTACCTCTTCCTCCTCCTGGCATCTGTTGCAACCAGTGTTGTTCTTTCACATAGCAGGTGGTGAATAGGACATTCAAGGAGAAAAATTCTAAGGGATATTTCCTGTACCCAGGCTCTGCTGATTTGGCCTTCTGTCCTGCGTGTTCACATAGCTGCAGTGTAAGGAGATTGGATGTAAACCATAATAGGCAGGATGGAAGAAGCTTTGTAATATGAGTTTGTAATATATTTATGTAACTAACCATGCCGACAGTGTCAGCGTATAAAATTTGCACCTGGAAGGCTTTGGGGTTTTTTTAAACTGATTTTTTTTCCCAGGTTAATAATAATGTTAATCATCTGTCATGTAAATGATTCTACCACCTCAATTTCATATCCTTTTACTTGATGCAATGGAGATTTGGTTGAGAATTGCTCTTACACTTAAAGGAAGGAAAAGGGGGCAGGGAGTTCTTACCTTCTGAATTTCAAAGTAAATTTCTGTCCAGCTGCAGCTGGGATACAGCATCTTAGTAAAGAATGTTATTGATACGCATATCAGAAAAAACAGGATTAAAATAGTGGTCATGCAGGGCAATCTATTTAGATTAGTATAATGTAGATTTTAAAACGTAACATTTTCTTTCATAATCATGACCCTTTGATACTAAAGTGCTTACTGGTTGGGATTTTTGTTTGTTTTTTGGTTTTCTTTACACCAACTAAATCTTATGAAAATGTTCTCTACATTGTTTTCTAGAAATGGGAATCCCTTCATCAGTAGATCTTGTGAGCAGTGACCCAAGCCTCATGGTAGCATCGTTTAACAGTGGACACACTAGCATTTTTAACATGGAGACACGGCAACGAATTCTTACCCTGGAGTCCAGTGTAGATACTAGTATGTATCAAAAGAAACCAAACGAAAAAATTGCTTGTTTAAGATTGATACTGTTGATAGTCTTTTCGGTGTTTCCAAACAATTAGGCAGTGTCATGATAAATTCTAACGTGAATTATGTTACAAGCTGTGTTTTGAGATGTAACAGTGAATTATCACTACTACAACAGACCCTGCGGGTATTTCAGTAGCAGAAGAGTGCATGTATTTTTGAAAGGATGTAGAAGAAACAAGCCCACACTATCTGAATTCCTCTTGAAGGAACAATAGCACAAGGAAAAACACAGATTTCTTTAACAGAGCCCAGTGATCTTTGCAGCTTCAAGATTTCCATTCTCTCTTCAGTCCAAAATTGCAAGATAGAGGTAATATCAGGAAAATCTAAAGTTGTTTCAGAGTGTGTGATTGTGTGGATCCTTTTTTATTTTTCCTCAGAGGTATCCCTTTTCTAAGTTTGATATACACTTTTGGCTCATTTGCAGCTGGGCTTTAGTTGAAGTTTTCAGGGTATGAGAAAAGTAAAGCTCCAGTGGAAGAGTATTCACAAGGTCCCATATAATGTCTTGGATCGTGGCAATATTGGAAGTTTTAGAGGAGCCTACTACCAGTAAATTGTTTTACCCCAGCATTAGGAAAGAGACCAGAATGAGCTGAAGGATGAGGTTTCTTATTCAGGCCAAAATGGTAACCTGATAACAATATAAATGTTCAGTCTTTTTTAAAATGTTGATGATTTTTTCCCTTAAAAGTTTTATGTCAATGAATTCTACTATCTAATTATATTTTTAAAAGGGAGTAAGCCCTTCTTGTTGGCTTTGATTGTCTGTTTTAAAATAGTTGAATGACTGTCACTTTATAAGAGGGAATGGGAAGTGCCATCTCCCTTGTTTATATTATTCTTTGCTGTGCAGGATTTCTTTTTTTAACCCACATCTTTGTTGCTGTCTGAAAAAATAGTCCTAAAACGGTTATCTATTCAGTGGATGTTATCTTTTTTTTTCTTCTATTTTTTCACCTCCTCCTCCTTACTGTAATTCAGTAATTCCTTTAAGAAAACAAGACTGTGGTATGGCAACCAGCAGTCCTTGTTTAGTACATTTAGTTATATAATAGTACTATAAAGCTTATGTATCTTTAAAATATAAATAAATAAATAATTATTTCTATAAGAACTAGGCAAGAGGAAAATGAGTCACCTGAAATGCCCTACCACCACCACTCAGGGACTCTGCTGTTCAGTATAAGCCTCACTCTGCTTGGCATTTTAAAACTGTGACGATAGCTGGTTCTGATGCAGTCTCATGTGCTTTTAGCACTTTTAGGGGTGTTTATTAATGTGGATGTGTCTTTCCTTAATTTACACTTCCACAATTTTTAAATGTCCTGTGGAAGCTGGCACTACTTGAAGGTTCAGATTTTTATAGAAAGATGTAAATTGAAGTCTTTACCACCTTCATAGCAAATGATCCTATAGTAGTATTCTATTTTGTTTATTTTAGTAAGAATTTTGGTTAGATGATGTGAGTCTTCTTTGGCAGCAGTTTAACTAAAAACAGTGAACTCCCACATGAAAGAAGAGAACAGTATTTTGATGTTCTGTGGAGTGGCTATTTGTGTTTTTGTGGTAATCTATGCCTCTTAAGACCATTCTTGCACTAGTCTGGGCGTAACAGCAATGCCTAGATTTGTAATCAAAAAACTCCTATACTTTTGTGTGTGTATGTGTATATGATATTTCAAGATTCTTGAAGGCTAGGAAAATACGTCTCGTAATGAATAGTCTAGCATCCTTCAATAATAATTTTAATCTATATATATCAAATAATAGTAGGTGGGCTTTGCTCTGTAAGGGTGAGGGTGCAGGATCCTGTTTGCTTGGAAACATACTGCCTGTGGTGTTAATTTTCCTGTACTGTCTGTATGTTATGAAGAAAGTTTGGCTTGACCAGAGGAGGAACGGGGAGGTGGGGAAGTGCAAAAAAAGGTATTTTCACTCAGTTTTTGGCTTCACATCCTTGCCTGATGTGCCCTTCTAAAACCGTGGCCAAAAGCTAAGCTTCATTTGTTTGTATTTACACTCATACATATGGTTTATGTATGCCTCTGTGTGTGTGTGTAATTTGGAAAGTATTTTAGAGTAAACCACATTACATAAGGTGCTAGTTGAGAGTTTCCATTATATAAAGGTAAGAATTATTTTTCAGATAAGATTGACTGGATGTTTACTTCTTAGTAGCAATCTTTCAAAGAACTTAACAATTTACATGTATTGATATGTGTGGGTTTTTTCTTAGCAGTCAGTTCCTCCTGTCAGATAAACAGAGTCATCAGCCATCCTACTCTTCCAATTAGTATCACTGCTCATGAAGACAGACACATAAAATTCTATGACAACAATACAGGTATGCATATTTTCAGCAGGTCCTAGTCATAGTGGTTGTATAACATAAAACATAAATGCTGAAGGACCGTAAGAATTGTATGTTCTCTGAAATAGAAATCTCTCATCACTAGTAGACCCCAAAGATTGCCAGCCCAGTTAAAACTGTATTGGCACAGTGATAAGAAACCTGCATCATTCTCTGTCTGTTCTTTTAAAATGCCTTATGTATGGGGGTTATAAATATTTAACATAAAAGAAAGCTTTTTAAAAATGTTCATGTGCTTATGTTCATGTTTCTGCTATTGTGTTGTCTGTGTTATTTTGATCTGAGGGCAGGAAGCTCTGGCACTCCTTTAGTGCTTCCAAGACCTCTGCCTGATGGTTTGGAGGTAGAAGTTCCCTTGTAGGCATCATTCTCAATTTGATCCACTGTATTTCTCCAAATCTCTCACTTTTGCAGAAACAGCTGGACAGCTTATAATACTTTTTCGAATTTGTAGTGAGAGTCACGCTGAAATGTGTAATTATAAATCTCGTAGGTTTTAAAGGACTTTTTGATAGGAATGGTAGTATTAATCTGGTATTCTGACTGTGAATCTTGATAATCTTCAGTTTGTGACTTCTCTGCTTCCAGGTCACACTGTCTTAAAAGTTAAATTGAGATCTTTCAATATTCTTCTTGATTTTAAGTTTGCTACTCCCCAGATTTATGTTAAATAAGAAGAGGTGAAAGGACCCAGTGGAAGCTGAGGAAAAAGCTGAAAATAGCTGATTTGTTGATGTAGTTCTGTAATAAATAGTAGAGGACACAGCCACTGTTTTTTTTTTTTTTATCTTCTGCAACAAAAAACCCACAACCCCACATTTGACCCATGATTTCTGATTTTTGACATGAAATCATTACTGTAATTATAATAAGCTGTAATAGAACATTAGTTCTCTGAGTTGACTAAAATTATCTGCTATTCTTATGCAGTTTATATTCATTGCTTATTAGTATACTCAGCCCCTGTCCTCCTTCCCAGTCAAGATCTTACTCCCAAATTCTCTTAAGGGGCAGATATTTAAAATGCACAGTTCATGGTGGTTTTGCGCACGTAAAACAAAGGTCTTAACAAAGTTGGTGATATTGGTACTGTGGCTCTCCTGAGACTGTAAACATTAAAAGAATGACTTCTTGCATAATTTCAATAATTCAATTGTGGGACGAGACCTTGTATTTATAATATAAGCTGTGGTAGGGTTTAAGCAGTGAATACAGATAACAAAGTGAATTGCAAAAGATAACCTAAATAAATCTTTTCTTTCAAAGGAAAACTGATCCACTCCATGGTAGCTCACTTAGATGCAGTTACAAGTTTAGCTGTGGATCCTAATGGCTTGTATTTGATGTCCGGCAGTAAGTACATTCAGAATTAATTTTCTTTCTCATAGTGGTGACAGATGTGAGAATTATAAAGAAAACTGTTTCCCCTTTCTTTAGGTCATGACTGTTCGATTCGCTTGTGGAATCTTGAAAGCAAGACCTGCATCCAAGAATTTACTGCTCATCGCAAAAAATTTGATGAGTCCATTCATGATGTGGCATTTCACCCCTCCAAATGTTATATTGCCAGTGCAGGAGCAGATGCCCTGGCTAAAGTGTTTGTATGACAGAGTGTTTCCCTTTCAACTCTAGCTTTGTATATATTTAACCAGCTGCACAAAAGAGAAGAGGAGGGCGTGAGTCGTCTTATCCTGCCCTATAATTCAGAGAATGTTTGTAAGTGTTTAGTTTTGCAGGGTGCTGTTTTCTAAATTGACGTTCGTTCTGGTTTCTGTGAGCTCAGCTGGTGCTGAGAGCTTGGAAACTCTCAGTTTCAAATAGTTAAAAAACAAAAGAAATGCTTTTATTTCAGAGGGTGTGAATTTTCGTCCAGGCAGGCCTTGGGTGAAACTAGGTCTATGTATTCTCTGTTAATAAAATGGAGTACTGGAAAGCAGGGGTCTAATTGCATCAGGGAGTAGGAAAAGAGGGAAACTTCCTAGGATACTTCTTATTGAGGAATCTTAATGTACTTAAAATTAAATCACCTGGAAAATGTGTCAGTTCACATGCTCATTACTGTGTCATGTGAGAGGCACTTTGTCATCCCTTTGGTATTAATAAAGTAGATCTTGTTCAGAGAGCAGTAGCAGATCGTTAATTTCAGCCACCTGGCTGCTAGCCTAAGATAAATGCTGTTAAAGGAAAGAAAATTACTAACATAAATTAAAATGCAGTAAAGTTTTTGTTACATCTTCCATGTTAAACAGTAAATATTTAGTTTGCAAAAAAATTATATAAATTTTTTTAAAGACTGTATTAGCATGTGGCTAGAAGCTGAGCCTTTAGTCTAGTCTCAATTAACAACAGACTGAAGCAGTCTGTATATACTGCAGTAGCAGATTTAACTTATTCAGATTTATAATGCTGTTTATTCTTGGCAGTCTGGCACAAGAAATTATCACAAAGCTTTCCAAAGAAGCTGTCCTACAATTTAACTATCAAACATTCATCTCCTCTTTCTGTTCCTGCTAAAAAGGGTATCATTCTGGGCATTAAGGATAACAGTGAAATACTTCTTTTGAAGATTAAACCTATACCTGATGTTTTGTATGAGTCCTACTAGTGCAATAGGTGGGAACTATACAAAGTTCCATCAGTTTCAGAGATTCTGCTACTTCTAGAGGTATTTCCCAACTTCACCATTTGTGGAACTTTTAAACTTCTCTGCTTCACTGGGCATATCGTGTCATTGATTAGGTTACCTGAAGAATGAGTGCTTCCTGTAATTACTCAACAGATGTGCTTTGTTTATCTATTCAGAGCTTCTCTGTTGATTTGAATGACAAATAACTTTTAATTCAATGTTTTAGTCTTTTTATCCCTTCTTAAAGGAAGGTGAGTGGATTCTTTTCTATTATGCATCATCATCAGGGTTATTACTGGTCATAAGCCTGAAGTTGGTGTTTACCTCTAATGGGAATGGAAGGATGAACTTCTGCTGGAGATGAGTTCTGGTGCTGATGTGAATAGGAAAGAACCCAATGCAACTCTTCCACATAGCAGCCTGAGGTTAAGACTGGAAACTGATAAATAAATCTTTACCTTTAAACTGACACTTTTATAAAAAGGAATCATTGAAAGATATCAACATAGGGTTGGACTGTGTTGTTTTCAGAGTGGCATTTGGGGATGGGACCACATTTGAAGCTGATCTCAGAGTTTAAATCAACTATATTATTTAGAATAAGAGGTTGACCTGTGCTGTTTGAGCCTGCAACACATTATATTTACTGCTAAAATATCCTGGAATACCTTTTATTGCTCAAAATATTCAGATACGTCACTTCATGATATTGATATGCAATGTATTTCCATAGATAAGATTAGAACCTTTACCATGAAACAGATGACTACAATAGTAATTCAGATTATTTAGTTTTTATAAGTGTTTTGTCTGTGATGGAAAGGGGGAAACTTGGCTGCAAAACTGAGCATTCAACTTTGTGAGAGTTCTGTGTACTTGACTCATTCTTTCAGTGTCATTATTTTATTTCTTTTTGAAGAGGAAATTACAAAGATTTATTTGAAAAAATTCTAAAAGTTATGTATATTATATATGTGTATATATATTGTAAACATGTATTAAATGTGTCTAGTAAGGGAAGACTCCATGGGTGCATTTTAATGTTTTAGTATTAAGAGTTCTCTTCAGTTTGTGTATACAAAGGATAATGGTGTGAGTATGAAATGAATGTTGTGTTTTTGCTTTCACAATACAATATGTAGTTACAGTTGTTTAAATTGCTGTACATAAAACTAATAGGCCAGCATGCTTGTTTTTAAAGACTGTCATTCTGATTACAATTTGAATGTAAGAAGTGGCTGTTCAAATGTGAATTGAAAGATGTTTCCTTCTCACTATTGAGCTCTTGCTCAAACTGAAAAGTGATTTTTTTAAAAGCTGGCAATAGCTAGAGGATGAGGTGCCTTTAAAAAAACAAAACAAATGTAGCCTTACAAAGAGGTTGTGGAGTATATATATTTTTGTGCTGTCTTCATAACTGATGTCAATGTCTTTTTCCTGTACTTGCTCACATACTTGTAGGACTGCAGGGTATTGTGCATGAGCCTGTCAGATCTTCTGAACATCATCATAGGAGTTAGGGATGAAAAAATTGTTTAGGTTATCTAGTCCATCTGCTTGCTAAAGCAGGGTTGTAGACTTGTGCATTTAATATTGTCTTGGCCAGTGAGGTTTTATATCTGTTCTAAACAATTAGACTTCCTTTGGAAGATTATTTCAATGATTGTCTCTCACTGACAGGAGGATTTACATGATGTTTAGTAGTTCTTTTTTTGTAACTTCATGCCAGTATTCCAAGCCATGTTTTGTGCCATTTTATTCCTCATTGTCTTTGTAATTTGGAACCTGCATGCATGCACTGGTTCTAGCTGTATATTTCTATTTCTTTCCACTTTCTTGAAGCTATTTTTCAGTCTGCTCTTTTTACACAACTTTTTCTTGTTTTCAGCTTTTTACCTCAGTTCTCCATATCTTGGTGCCCACACCACCATTCCACATGCATGATTTCTTGGACTTAGTCTGAAGGTCATCTGTTAAGTGTGGTGTGTGTTTATTTGTTTGTTTTCCTCTGTAACATGATTCTTTTGTGTAGCAAGACCAAACTTTTGGTCTTCTGGCTAGTGTCTCACAAACCCAAATTGTATTTCTTTTTTTCTGACAACTGTTTTAAATAACTTTGAGCATTGCTGCTTCTCAAGTTTCTTCTTCACTTTCAGTATGTTGTTATGATTCTTTTGTAGCTAGATACTTAATTCCTGTTTCATGATTAACCTGGGTTTTATAAGCTTTGAACGTCTGATCTCTGAGGGCACGAAATTGTTTCTGTTTTTTCCCTTTTATGTGCAGTTCTTCCTGGTTCAATGTAATTGGTAACATTCATTAATGTGGTACATACATCTATTGAAGACGTAAACACAACTGGACCTAAGGCATATTCTTGCAAAAAAGCATTTTTGTGCAACATCGGTATATGGCATTTTACCATTACTATTCTTCCCATACCTAATTTACATGGTACATTTTTTTAATGGTTAACTCATATAACTTTTTGTGTATGTTAGCCTGTGCTCCTGATTTTTGTTTTATTAACTAATTTAATGGGAGAATTTTCAGTCCCTTCTGTATGTTGAAAATTGGTCTGTTAGTTTTAAATACTCTCATTTTTATTTCTAATTTACTTCACTGTGCTGTTTGCTTTCACATATTTGATTCAGTTACCAAAACGCTTGCACAAAATGATTTGGAGTAGCCTGGAAGAAGCTCTAGATATAATTATATCATGGAAAACATTTTCTTCACTCTTACAAAATCCTAGCGTCTGCATTTATTTTTGTGCCTCAAAGAGAAAACTTCTGACATACCAAGTAAAAGATATTATTACTTGTAAGAAAATCACCCCATGAATATTTTGGGATCGCATTCATCTTTATTTTTATAAAATATGTTCTTCAGCAAGAAGCCTGTACAACTATATGCCACATACTGTAGGTTATTTTTTAGGCTGTATGATTTCAAATAATGTTATGTTAAAGCAGTCCCAGGTGTAATGTGTTTGAGTAAGTGTGTGATGTTCACCGTACAGCTTTGTGATTAGGTCATACGCCACCATTTTGCAGTGGTGAATTTAAAGTAATCAGAAACTTGTCCTTTTGAATAAGTGTTTAAGTGATAAAGGACTTAGTTATACCACCTTTTTCAGTAAACCACCTTTTTCAGTAAACCACCTTTTTCAGTAAACCACCTTTTTCAGTAAACCACCTTTTTCAGTAAACCACCTTTTTCAGTAAACCACCTTTTTCAGTAAACCACCTTTTTCAGTAAACCACCTTTTTCAGTAAACCACCTTTTTCAGTAAACCACCTTTTTCAGTAAACCACCTTTTTCAGTAAACCACCTTTTTCAGTAAACCACCTTTTTCAGTAAACCACCTTTTTCAGTACACCTGTTTGATGACAGATGTGTCCCCTTTCCCCACTTCCTTCCTCATGTTTTAACAATGTAATTTCGGGGAGCAGCAATTTCCATAAACTGATGTGTCATTTGAGCAGTGTTTGATTGGCAGAAGTGTTAGTTCATCCTAAAGGAAACCAAAAATTAAAAAGCGGGCATAACCATCAGATAAGCAAATTCTGGGTTTTTTTTAATGCCTTTCAAGATTTGTATTTGGAAGTGTTTGTAGGCTGTGGTTTGGCAGTGTCTTTGCAGACTGTCCTAGGGAACCTACTTGACACCTGTGTGAAATATTTAGTAAACCTAGTAAAACTTAGTAACATGGGTTGAGTTAAGGAAGAAAATACAGCCATTGTGGTTGTCCCTGTGCCTGTACAGCAAGAGACTACAGCAGTGTTCTTGGAGTCCTGTTTGCTGAAACATCAGGTTTGCAGTCTAACATGAGTTATTTGTGCAGCGTGGGAGTATCTGCAAATGAGATTATTTCTATTTTTGCTTTGAAGATCTGTAGGTAGCGGTCATTTGGATTGTGTGCTGAACAGCGAGGGAAGCAGGGAGACCATTTGTTGAACTCTCTAGGGGATAGATAGTAGGTTTAAACGGCCAGAACCAATGTGCCTTCCATGTGACTGGTGTCACCTCAGGACAATTGGGCTGTGGAGCAGTGTGGAGTTTAGCCCAATGGTATCACAAAGGAAAACGTTAAAAGGTTAGAGTAGCAAGTTTATGAGGCTTTCCTGTAATGATTCTTCAGATTTATTCATTCGTGCATTGGCTGCAGGTTATACGAAGGATAAAATCTAGTATATATCCAGATTACAAATTATGCACTCTTGTGGCATAGTAAAAGGCGGAGATTGTTCAAATTTCAAAACTATGTCACTTTAGATGAGGAGATGGCAGGAGATTTGTAACAGTTTATTACTTAACAGAAGAGTAATTTCTATTCTTAGAATTTAACATAGTCTTCATGTTGGGGACCCAGTTATGCAAAGATAAGTTCCTCAGACTCTGTAGTGGGACTACTCTTTTTCTTCCAGATGATAAACATTTATTTACAAAACAAAATTGGAGGACGAAGACTTTGTCTCATGCTGTCCATTAGTGTTAAACCAAAGCCACAAAATTTGGGAAGCAGAGTAGAATTTTAGGCTTGTTTCTCATTTTTCTTCTCTTCCTTCAGTCATAATCTACATATTTAATATATATTGCATAGTCATCTGTATGACTCACTTCACATTAAATATCCCATTCTGTAAAAAATACTCCTTCAGTACTTTCTCATACAACTGAGATGTGAATGGGACCGGTGGTTCCAGGTAATTGGTGACTCACCTAGCATGTATGTCTTTCAGCTTTCTAATTCAGCTGATAAGATTCATGGAAATAACTGTGAAAACATGACGCTGCTTATAATATAGCATTTAAAAACATTCTGAAATTCATGACTGTTTAGCAGAAATTGTTTTGGACTACACTGTTAAGAATGAAGAAATCAGAATATGATAGTAAATTATTTACAGATGGTAAATTGGTTTGTATAAGATGTTGCCATCTTTGACACGTTAATTTGAGTTTTCTTGGGCATCTGCTGTTGGTGAGCATTGTAGGGATGCTCAGCATAGCTGTTAGTATTAAGCAACAGAGAGAAAGCAAAGATTTCACTGAAAAAACTACTCGGATGTTTCAGGAAGCTCCCTTTTTGCATAAGGATGTGAATTATCTAAATCTGATAATGCATTTGGTTGAAGAGGGGTACAATAGGTGAGCAGTCTTGACTCTTTCATCATCAGTGTCTTTAAGCGAACACTGTTACTGAAACAAATGGCCTGTAAACTGCTAGTGAAAACCTCCGCAGTGTTTCTACTGAGCAGCAGAGAAACTGATGAAAACCACAGTGACAATCCATCCAGTTATATAGGGGGTGTTTTACAAGAAATAACCCATATTGTAAAAGATAGCATTACCTACAACACAGCAAATGAACAAACACCTGGGGAGTGGTGGGGGACTTAGGATGACCTTTGTGTAAATAGTCCTTGCTCAAGCAAGTGCTCTTGTTCAGCTAGTGAGACTAATCCCAGGAGGGAGGATGGTGGGAAGTAAGACCTTTAAAATGATGTCTCTGCCTGTGCTAATGAACATACCTGTTGTGCAGATTATCTATCCTTCTGATACCTGCTTTTTATCTTCCACTTAAATCCTCCTTTAGGCTATATTTTCTTAGAATCTTAAAATCCCATCTGCAGTATACTCTCATTGCAGGGTATATTTCATGAAGAAATACTGATTTTTCTCTTAGCGTGTTTTTTGTAGGGTGGTGGAGTTTCAGCTTCAGCCCTACCCCTCCCACCACCAAAAGGCTGATTTGTACCTCCTTATTCCCAGATCATTTAATTCTACTGAGTTATCTCTTACCCCACTTGCTGACTTAATTTTGCTGCTCTATAGTCTGTTGTGAAAACTTATGAAATGCTGTATCATTTAAGATGTTTTTGAGAATCTGAATTCCAGTATGAAAGATGTAAATCCAGTTGAATAGTACAATTTGTGGGTCTCAGCTGGTTCATTGTCAGGAGAGATTTGTTGCTGGATAACAAAATCCAAACTGTGGCTGAGCTAAAAAGGCATTTAATAATAACATATGCTTTTTAGCCCAACTTTCTTCCTGACAGAGTCTGGGTTGTGGTATTGTGTGTTAAACTAGTTTTGCCCTGCTTGTGCTGCCAAGCCATGCTGTGATCCTGGGAGATCACACTCATGTTTAAACCATGCCCGCATGTGTGTTTTTTAAGCTGCTCAAAGCCTTGTGCTGACACAGTCCTCAAGCCTGGTCTACTTGCATTCCCTCAGTTTGAATTGCAGGCTCCCAAAACTACTTCCTTGCTATTTCAAGAAACCCTTGGTCCTCACACCAGAGTATTAGACTGGGATGTTGAAAAAAGATTTATGCAGCTGGACCTGTACTATTCTGAGGGAAGGGATAACTTGTTGCCAAGCCAAATATTTTCATTATTTTTGGATTACTTACTAAAAGCAGCCAAAAACATTGTATAAGGGATAAACGATGGACTTCAAGCTAATATTTTTCCATTAAGAATTTATTTTTTTATTCTTCCTGTCATCAAGATAGTGCTTTTTGAATGTAGCTTGTTTTCAGATGTATGGCTCATAGAATTGTTTCCTTGCAGTTGGACATTTATAAACCTGCATAAACGGTCTCATATGTGTTAGCACTTTTTCTGGAAATGCAAACTGAGCATATTAGCTAATAATTTCTTGTACCTTTATAGCCCAAGCAGACTGAAAAGCGGTCTTGTGCTATGTGTTCCTTGAATCATGCATCTGAAAAAAGTTGTAGAAGAAAATCTATGATGAGAAGACTATTGTTGCTGTAAGATTTTCTGTTGACATTTGTCAGCATATCAACTACCTGCATTGTATTTCATATAAATATCTTCAATTGGTTTCTTTTAAAAGAAACTGTCAGGTTTAAAAAAAAAAAATCCAGGAAAAAATCTTTGCCTTATGGACAGTAGTTTGGATTTTTTTTTTTGTTGTTTATATCAAAACACTTTTTTCCTCTCTACAAGAATAATTGTTGAACTTAGAGTTACCTGACAGTTCTTGTTCAGAGAAGATACCACAGGTGATAACCACTTAAATGTTAGTAATTGCAGTTGCTCCTCATCTGTTTTGGGTCACTTCTATGACAGAGAGTTGATATGAAAAAGCTACTGTGACTGGTACATAAACAGCTAAAGGAAATTAAGACTCCCCTTCAGAATTATACTGAGGTTATGATTTTGCATGCCAGTTTTGAATGACTACTTCGAAACAATGTTGGGCTTCAAGTGTCTTACGAAGTGGTGGATCCAAATGAGAAATACCTACTTGTTGAATAATAGTCTGCTTGTCAGTTTGTGTATGGCTCAGTACAAGGCTGTGTCAGAATTTCAGTACCACCAAATTACCTTATTTAAATGCTACTGTCATACAAAAGTGAACGTTAATTTAAGTGAGAAATTCTGTTTTCTGACTTGTGAAGGAAATAGTTTTCTTGGGAGAAAGGATCCATCAATTTTATGTATTTTGTGATTTCAGAAAGGCTTCTTAATCACGGGACATGAGAAAAGTGAAAAAGTGATTTATTCTCCAAAGATTTGATAAGCGTTTATAATAAAAAGTATAAATTTTTGCTTTAAATGAAAATGCTTCTTCAAACACTTAATATTAAACTTCTTACTAAAATTCAATATTTTAAAATCCTGGATAAATATCTAAAATGGCAAAGATATAAAATTCAGAGGGAGATTATTTTGAAATACACCAGTATATTTTTGAGCTTCTCAGTTGCTGCCCTGAATTTTCTCCTTTTCACTGCAATTCCTATTTTGTGAAATTTCTTGGATAGGTTGTATTTAAAACTACATTCACTTGCCTGAAGAAGTCAAGTAAATACTTTGTCATTAAAATTACATAGATCTGCTTGTGTTAGTGTGCTGTTTAAAATGAGACCACATTGAGGTAACCATGCAGGCATTTGTATTGGTATGACAGTAGTGAAGTGGGGTAGCTGCATATTGAACCCGCATTCTGTGCTGAGCAAAATCACATGGACTTCCAGAAATAAGCAATGGTTTTTAAGAGCAGCTTTATTTAATGTTACAGCAGCAAGTAAGTGTCATTTGTACTATATAATTATGTAAATTGGGTGCTAATAAATACTATTTTTCAACATTTTGTATTGTGTTTGTAATTTTGCGTTCTATCACAAGATGTGTGTACTAGGAGGGCGAGGGCGAAGTGCACTCAGACTAGGACAAGTAGACATGCGTTTGGAGGGGCATGAAGTAACTTCATGTGAACTTTCTTTCTTTTGAACTGTGCAAAGCATTACTATTCACAGTAGTGTCTCAGTTTTTCTATTCTCCACGTGTCTTGGTTTTGTACTGCTTTGCCATCTTGGCCCTGTTGGCACCCTACATCTTTTTGTGCACTTAGGCACGCAGTCGCCACTGTCTGCATGGGGTGAGCAGACATGCAGGGTGGGTATGGTGCTGTTGTGCAGGAGCTGGTCTATCAGCAGTGCCTTGATCGCAGTGAGACATGGTGCGCTTCCTGGGGAGAACAT
This sequence comes from Gavia stellata, assembly GCF_030936135.1. Lineage (NCBI taxonomy): Eukaryota > Metazoa > Chordata > Aves > Gaviiformes > Gaviidae > Gavia > Gavia stellata. The sequence continues at coordinate 22,093,988 of NC_082595.1, forward strand.
TCATTTAACATAAAAATAAGTGCAAGCGCATGGTTCTGCCCTTGGGGAGAGGATGAGGGAGAGCAAACCACACTTCACAGATGGTAGTCATGTTGCTACGGGAGGATGCTCAGAATGGCACTGTTGAGGGGGTGGCATGGGAACCTACACAGAACTGAGCAGAACAACTTGTTAGTAAGTCCATCCTGTTTTTTCTAAGCTTGTAGGTGGGATAAGCGAAGTTCTCATCTCCTCTCCATGGTAGGCAAAATTAGCTTCTGATTGAGTCCTACTCATCTTCCCTCCTCATAAGAAAAGAGGAATTGCTCTATGAAATGACAATATGGTTGCATTCACCTGTGTTCTGCCTCCAGAGAGGGTCAGTAGAAGATTCCTGAGGTAGGGCAAAAGAAGATTTCACGAACAATGTAGGAGTGAACTTCCCACATGGGAGGCCTTCCTAACGTCCTTATGGGTTTGCCTATGGACAAGACGTCCCCATAATGATTTGGGTGTGAGAAAAGTGAGCATATTCTCTTTGGCCATATGGTGAAACTTTGAACTACCATTTGTCTTTGTGCTTAAGAAGAAGTAATTTTTATGAGTGAGTGTTGGAGTTCTTGAACTCCATTATCAGAGTTTTTATTAGAAATCAGAGAAGGGGTTAAGCTGGTGTTAAGGAAAATAAGACTTGCTTCTCTTGCTATTCAGTATGACTGACAGCTGATTGTGAGTGATGTAGCTGATGCAGTGCTAAAACCTGTGATACCCCCCAGTTTAAGTTTTTAACAAGGGAAAAAGACTACTTTGAGGAATTTGAGGCATTCAGCTATATAGATGTACACTTGCAATGTTTTCAATATGTAGGTGATTTAGCAAATGTAGATGGCTGGTACTGTCTAGGACTTCAACTGAGATGGGAATGGAAAAGAAAAGGTATCAAGTTGTTTCCATAATGTTGCTTATGGGTAGAGAAAAATATCTAGAAGAATGATGAGAGAGAGAGAGAGAGTGACTTTGTTCAACCATGAATTAATTTAAGGTACAGATACCACAGAAGACTGACTTAGTGTTTGGTGTCTACGTAATATCTCTGATATTTACTGCTTGCTTTGACTTGCCAAGTAGATAACGTGGATAATTTTCTGTGGAGTTTACAGGTCGGGTGTTAAATCCACGAAGGACGTTTAGATTGGGTTGGTCCTGTCTGGATGCTTAACCCCAGCTGGTTACTGGAACGCTTCCCTTCATGTGCTGGAGAACCGTGGGGGAAGGAACACGAGGATGAAGGGGAAGCTCATCTGCCCACCTGTCAGAAAAGCAAAATTCAGCAGCTGCTATGGGGAAACCCTCCTCTTGCTGAACTAGCAAAGCGACAGCAGCTGAGGAGCAAGAGGGTGCACACGGCAGGCAATGCCTTCTGTGCAGGGTGGCAGTGACAGCTGAGGTGCTGAGTTGCCCACCTCTGCATTAGCAAGGTAAGACACTGCTGGGAAACAGGAGTTTGTGCTATCTCTCTCTGAAGAGATGATTGAATTTTGCATTGAACTTATGTTGTTAACCCAGAATGTGAGTAGCTAGTGCTGGAGTTAAAGGCAAGAGGTGCTCTCATAGAGCTCCCCCATGGCTTTCAGAGCATGGATGTCAGTATTTATTTCCAGGTGGGTGTTCTGCACTGTGATTGCTGAGCAGTGATAAGCCACCAGCCCAACTCCTGAGTACAAAGATGCTCGTTTCCTAGGGAGAGGGTGATCAGACAACCCCCACCTGGCTATGTATTCAGTGTCTAGTTCAAACAGCTCCCAGCCCTGGCTGGCTGCCTGCCTCCAAGTCCAACCCGTTTGGTGCCTTTCTTTTGGATGCATCAGCCAGACGGCAGGTTCCACCGCAGTGGTCTGGCATCTGAAACTAAACAGCCCAGCATCAAGCATCTGGACATCTATCTAGATCCTCTTTGATTCGGCCCTGCATCTAGAAGGTGTGCAGAGACTGTTTTAATTTTTTTCAGCTTCCAAAAGAAGTCTGGTTCCAAGTAAGATGTGATCTTGCAGACTTGGGGAAGCACGTATGATTTTGGCGCCTTTCAGCTGTTAGACTCTGCTTCAATGACTGATTCCTCTGATAGTTATTTTGGTGGTCCTTCCTCTGCTAGCTCACTTCTAGGCTTTTTTTCAGCTGAGCATGTAAAAGGACAACATTGAAACACCTGGGGCTTTACCAACCTTGCTAGGTCTTCCATAATCTAGTAAGAGCCACAGCTGCATTTCAGAAACTAAAGTGTCATGGACCATATGTTTTTTAACCACATACAAGATGACATGTACTGCATATGCCTTTGGGACAATTTTATTGCAAAAGATATAGCAACATGTATTGATGAGCTGAAAATAGCTTGTATATGTTACAGAAGGAGTTCTGCTGCTTTGAGGGAGTATACCCCCTCAAACTTTTATGAAGATTTATACATAAATTATCTTGTTTTTTAATAAAACAGTATTTAGACACTTTAGTAGATGGCAAGTATTTCGATTGCTATGAAAGGTAAAGGTTAAGAGGAGTGTGTTCTGTGCTGATCCACTCACATTTGTTAATGGAAGGGTGTATTCTTACAAGTTCTGAGGCTTACACTTAAGTTTACAGTGTTTATGAATAGGACATCTAAGTTTTGATGAGTGTCAGATTAAACATTAAACCACTTTCAACTTTGAGATCCAACAATTTCAAGGCCATCCTGAGAAGTTAACAAAAATGCACATTGGCAACCTAGTGCCATAGTTCTTCTGTAAACTGCAAGATAAACCATTTAAACAACAAAAAACCCTGAAGTGCCCTTTGTAAATGCTTGACACAGAAGATACCTGTGCAACTTCCCTGTGAAAGAGGGTTTGAAAGGGCACTGTCACTGCTTGAAGTTTAAGCTTTCGGAAGAAATTAAAATGCGTATCCTAAAGCACATGCGTGGCTCTAACTGTTCCTAATGTCTCAGCCGTCTGTGCTGTGCTTTCGGCAGAGCATGAGTGAAACATTGGGGAGCCTCTGCAGAGTACGAGTCTTCCGTGCTGCAAGAGTACGGCCAGTATGGAAAACAATATGCAGTGGTAAGCTGTTGCATTAAAAATGAAACCACAATATTAAGAGTAGCTAAAAGTTAAGACTTAGGCTTTTTTCTCAGCTAAATTAAACCCCAAGCAAACAGCTTTTCAACAATAAATCTGGTGTCCGAACTGAAGTCCCCAGTAAATTAAGTTTATGCATTTGAGATTTGTCCAGCCAATGTAATGTCCCTTGTTGTCAGAGAAAGATGATTTCAGCAGAACGGTAGTGAGGGAGGTGGGTGAGCAGATGGGGGGCTATCAGGGGTTGCTCTGCTTCTACCTAACTCTCTATCCTTAATCTTTACTTTTTCAAGCCAAGAAGCTATTGTTGTGGAAGCGCAGCAGCACAGATTAGTGTTAAAAACACTGGATACAAATACATTTTATGTCATTGTTTTGCTTTTTTTGGAAGCTGGCAGTGCCCTGCGTCTTGCATTATTGTATTGACGATGTTCAGTTAAAGCTGGAATTGAGTATTTCTTCTAAGAGGAAGATCTGAACCTTCCCTGCGTAAAACCACTCTTTAATCCAGCATTGGCTTTGATAACCTCTTGAGAGGACTCTAGCCTGGCTTATGTTACCACAGCGGGGAGATCATGCAGAATCTGCCCTTCTCATTAGTTTATGTTATGCTTACTCCATTGGTAATTTTTGAGCTACTTCAGTCATATTTCCAAACATAATGATTTCAAAGATTGCGCTACTTCTGTTGACAGAAAGGAGTCTCCCTTACGGCAATTTACTTCAATTAATGTTTTTATGTGACTAATAAACATCCTGGGTCATGGTTATTTATTAAAACTATAAAGGGTATTAAAAGTCTGGTTTGTGATTAAGACGTGAAATTTGAGTTTTAATTTCTTCCCATTTCCTGTTAGTTCCACAAGCTTGACGCAGTGAGGCTTTGATTGCCATAAGGTGCATGAACAGGCACGTTTTTATTGGCTCTGAAACTCCATCCCTTTCCTTCGATAGCTTTGCTTAATGAGCATGTTTTCTTAAATTATACTGGATGGAAACACAACCAGCAACTGCTGCTTCCTAATTGAAGTGCAATTCTTTTGACCTTCTTAATCTGTCAGTCCTCTCCTACTGACTAGTGATACGGCTAGTTCTTCACTTAAGAAACAACCGTGTGTTTTGAATAATTCAGGGCTGTAGTAGGTTCATTTTGAAATCAATCCATAAAACAGAAGTCAGTCCCAAATTTGGGAGAGGGTGTCTGTAAATGCTCAAAATGCTGCTTTTTCCCAGTGTATAGTACAGAACTTCAGATAATTCCCTCTTAAATCCTGTTAATGGCTTTTGAACAGCTCTCCTCACACTAGAGACTGCTGTACGCTGTTCTGAGCTGTGGTTTAATGATAGAGTGGGCCTCAAATGCTTTTCCGATTGCAAGCAACTTAAACCCATGATTTTCTCCAAGAGTTTCCTCTGTCCTGCCATCTCTCCGGCAGTCCTGCAGGCCTTGAGCCCGCACAAGAGCGGAGCAAGTGAGCTAAGGGGACAAGACATTTCTCAAAATCAAATATTAATGCAGTGCTGTAGGAGGCTAGATTCTAGTTCCTGCATGTTGGCTGCTTTGTGGCTTTGGGGCTTTACTGGGGTTTGACAAACGGTTGTAGGGTCCCACAGTGTGACTCTTTCCTCTCGCTTGCTTTCCAGTCTCTGGGTTTGGATAAATCTCAATAAATCTCAATGCTTGAGTTTACACTAGCTGGAGCTTAACTTGCTGGCAAAACAGCTGTACAGAGAGAGAGTGCCTGCTTTTAAGAAGGTACTCAAATTTGAGTCGTGTCCCCCTGAAAAAATGTGTCGGGTATTTTGGCCCTGACCTGGGTGCTGACTGGCAGGCAGTGCCACACAGAGGTGCTTCTGCCACAGCAGCTAAGTAGCGTGGCTGCTCCCTGAAGGGACCTAGCCATTTCAGGAAGCAGGTGGTACATTTTAAGGAGCTTATGTGTGCCCAAAGGTGGGAATCAGACAAGCTGAGCTTCTCTGCTGGAAGCAGCTTTTCAAACAGGTCCAGTTATTTCCTCCATGTTTACTGCCTCTTTTGCTATCCATCCAAATCAGAGTTTCTGAAGCCTGCAAGGAAAAGAAGAAAAAATCAACGGTCTACACAGAGCATTATCGTGCATAGGGACAGAGCTGCAATCAACTTTGCTGACTGGGAAGTGCCAGAGAAAAACACCTCCATTATTTCTTGAACTGAAGGCTGACATTACTCCTGTGGCACTTGGTGTGCCTTCAGCACGGCGCCTGAGGGTTCTGCCTTGCTTGAGTCCATCAGTTCCGTGGCTGGGAATTAAATTCTGTGCAAATGTTTTGGATGAGCTGATTAACAAAGCGGTAGAGGTTGTCAAATTCATCCACGAAGAAGGAATGCTCCTTATCGGGGTCCGTTGCGATGGCTTCCAGTTCATCTTGGGCTGCCCAAGCAACTCCGATGGAGTAAGCTATAATTCCTGGAACGAAACCTAGAGTTTAGAATGATCATAAAAGCTGTCATTGCTTAAATTTTATTTAAGACCAATACTGCAAATGTAGTTGCCAGGCCACAAAAATGTGAGCAGTGAGTTGCAGTGCGCGCTCTCTCTGTATAAAAATGCATTTTCAAATTGGAGGAAAGGCCTAGTTTGTGCTTTGGAAGTACCTTTTGCCAACAGCAAAAATGTTTAAACGATAATAAAGTTCTAGTTCTGGGTTTGAACAACAGGTTCCTGAACAACTGGTTCTTGCTCCAATGCAAATGTCTTATAACTGTGTTGGAAGATGTATGATTATCATGGCTGGAAAGCCAAAGGAGCCTTCATGTGTTACTAAGACAGTAGAAATTCCCTGAGATCTCCTATGCATAGCTGCATTTTTCTACATTTATGTGAAATTTTTTGGAAGGTACTCATTCAGATTTTAAATAGACACTGGTTTTACTTAGAGCTCGATGAGACCCCAGGGTTAGGTGCTACTCTTCCTTCCTAAAGTTCCATCCGGTGCCTTCAAATCATAGCAAACTGCATTTCTGTGACCCGGATAAATGCTGAGGCATGTAGGAAGAGCAGCTAATGATAGAAGAGCTTACCGTTTTGGTGAGCTGCCATAGCTGGCACTCTGACATCATCGTAAGACCTGCCATCTGTAATGAGAATCATGATCTTTCTCTTGTTGGGTTTGGATTTGCTGAACAGCTGCTCAGAGGCATAGCTGATGGCTGCTCCTGTGCTTGTCCCACCACTCCAGTAACTGATCCTTTTAATAGCACTCAGCACATCCTGCTTTGTGCTGTACTTGTCGAAGCTGAACTCGAGCCTTTGCTCGTAGGTATACTGAACAGCTCCGATGCGGGTGTCAGTGTCCGAAATCTCGAACTCTTTGCTGATGTTGGCTACAAACTGGAGAACTGTGCGGAAGTTGCTGGTGCCGACGCTGCTGGAGCCGTCGATTACGAAACCGATGTCAGCTGAATTGAGGCATGTCTTGCTGCACACCAGCCGATCAGTGTCGCAGACCCGCTTCACCAGGGGCTGGACCACCTTGTGTAGGCTGAACCAGCTGGGCACATTGATGGAATAGAAACCATTTGTCCTGCACACTGCCTGCAAGACAACACAAGGATGAAGGCAATGGAAAGTCAGTCTGCCTGTTTCAGCTGGGTTATGTAGCTAAATTGTAAATACATGCTTCTGGAAAGAGCAATGCTGCAGTCTGAAGTGGTGTCTCCTCCAGTCACCATCTGCTTCCCTGGGAAATGACGTCAATGTAACATCACAGATGCTTCTGTAACAAGCCCGTTTTTCTTGCCTTTTTTAAAAAAGCTGTGGGATGGAGCTGATATTATAGTAGTGAAAGAAAAGTAATAAGCAAGTTTGTCACTCAAGCTTTTTTAGATAAGTTATATTGTTTGCAGATAAAGCAGCCAAATCACGGAGCTGCTGTTAGCGTGGCTCCAGTGGGCATTATATGTGTTTGCCAGGTGGCAACTTCAGTTCCCATCATTCAGGGCAACAAAGAAAGTTTTGCCTGCTGACAAACCCTACTACCTTGAACTGAAACTTGGGGCTGAAGCTGGGTTATCCTTGGCTCATACCCTTCTAAGCAGAAAAAAACCCACGCAGTTTTGGTGAAAATGCAAAAAGTCTGTAAAGATTCCCCATTGTGCTGGGTCTGCCAAATAGTAAAAAAAATAATTAATTTTTATAACTGAATACATGTAGGGAGCAGATCTGTGGGAGCCTTCTATAAGGTTAATGGGAGTGAGGTGAGTGTGGGTAGGAAGTAGGGGTGGCACAGAAGAGGAAGTGGGAGAAGTCAAGTGTGTGTGGGGAGTGGTGGGGACAGGCTGGATCAAACTGTCCTTGGCTTTAGCATCTTTTAAATGCTAGTGCCTCAGGTCTCTGGCTAAGAAGATTTTGTTAAGCCAGGCTTTATCTATCAATTTCGTGTGTGTGTCTGAGTGTTTTAAAAGACCAAGGCACTGTTTTCTTTGTGTCTTGACTTGCATAAAGCCTAACAGCTCCAAGGGAGTTATAGTTCCCACCAGTCTGGACTCCTCACATTGTCCTGCTCTTGTTTGCTCTTACTGTCTTGCTGCTATTTTAGTGTTACGATGCAGCAGTATCAAGTCACTGTTCCCTTTTTACTTTCCTATTCTGAGCCCCCTCTACTCCCACTTCTGCTGTATCCCTGGCAGGTTTGCAGAGACTCACTGTAGCTTTGCCCTTTTAAACACATTAAATGCAAATGAGACTACAATCCAATTAAATGCTGACCAGAGACAGCGCAGCTTTCTGGAGCAGCTCTGAAACTCATGGGAGATTATTTCATGGCAGAGCGACATGGCTCAGATGGGAATCTGTTTTCTGAAAATAACAGATAACTCAACCCTGCTTCCTGAGCCCAGCCTGGTCTGGCACTTGGTAGATACCTCCTGCCATAACTGGGTGCTGTCTTGCCCTGAAGCGCTGTTGAGCAGGCAGCTACTGTTAGTGCCAAATACAAATTGTTTAAAGCTTGCGTTCTCTTTTTTTGCTGCACGTGGCAGGGATTTACTCTTTTTCCAAGAGCTACCGTGAAGTCCATAGCAGTAGAAACAAACAACAGAAAGATAACCTGCATCTGACCAACAGTGGAAGCAAAATGTTTGAGTTATCCAGTATAGCTGAACAACTGAGATGTGCCTGTGTTGGGAGAGTCCCAACATTTGCATGTACGGGACCTGTTTGTAAATGCAACACTGACATTAAGTTGACAGAGCTCCTCAGCCTTTGCTGAGTGGGTGACGCACAGCAGGAGGCTGGTGGAAAGCTCAGGCTGCAATTGTGCTTTGTCATGCTACTGCGTATTTGGAAAACCTCTCGTCTTGGTGCGACTGCAGGTTTGTGCCAATGTTTAGTCAGTAAAAAGCCATTTACTCCATGATGCACCTCAAACCAGAACTTTACTGACTTCATCCCCTTTCTGACTTCAGCATTGCTGCCTGGCTCTTTGTACGGGATACAGTAGTACAAAGTATAGTATATAGACAGTATAAGCAGGACAAGAAATAACCATAAGTGGTAAGAAGGAAAGGGAAATGCCCTGAATGAAACAGCTTGGAAAATGTAGTCAGAGACAAGCTTCCGGACAGATGCCAGCCCAGTTAAGTACCTTGTCCACAAAGTTTGGTTCGATAACATTCTGCTTCTCACTTTCAGCAGCTGCTTCAATAGTGACAAAGAAAATGTTGATCCCTGATTCTCTGGCCAGCCTGGAGGCCTCCTCCACTTTGTCGGTTGGCCACCCATCCACCATCACTACAACCACATTGGGTGCTCCACCTCGGTTTCCATTAGCATCCGAAAAGAAGTTTTTGTTAACAAATGAAAGTGCCTTCCCTGGAATAAAAGAGGAGAAGAGGATGAATTACAGGTCTGGAAGCACTCTGTCTGATAATATCTCACAGAAATGGTAGGCAGAGGGCTGATTCAAGTGTTGGAGCCCTGCTGAGAGCTGGGGAAAGTGGTTTCTGAGGTGGTACGAGCAGGAGGGCAGGTCGCTGCTGGTGGTGCCAGTGCTTCCTGAGCCTGCCTGTGCTGAACCTCATCTGCCCCCTCCCTGTGCCACAGGGGGACTAGGGGTGACAAGCTGGGTTAGCAAGGATCCCTGATACATCAGTGGGACCTGCCCACTTGTGACAGACTCGCAGTGCCCTGGACCAATGCGGGCAGGTCATGGTGGGAGCGGTACCCCTCGCCAGCCCTGCCCTAGCGCTGAGCACCATTCAGTCACAGCCCCTGTACCCAGTGAGGAGGTGCGGGCTCGCTACATCCCAGGCTCTGGACCCCTCCCCGAGCTGAGGACATGCAAGTAGCCCCATCACTTACCAACATTGGAAAGTCCACCTTTCTGTGAGATTTTCTCAATGGCGTTTCTTAGGTCCTTGGAGTTGGCAAAAGTTTTTAAGTTAAATTCTGTGGAAGGGTCATCACTAAAAGAAGAAATGAGAGCAATTGTCATTTTTTTGCTCCACCTGCAACAATACAAAAGGTGTAGGACCCGTCTGTGCTACCCAGCTCCTGAGTGCAAGCTGGAGACACGTCAGCCACAGATCTACAGCTGCCAGAATGTGCAGTCATGCCCCACAGCAATGGGAGAAGCTGCATGAGAAGCTCTTACCCGTACTGAATGATGCCCATCAGAGGACCAGTGGTGCCGATGCCAAGGGCTTGAGCCACGTTACCGAGGAACCGCTTCTGGAGCTGAAAGCGGCGTTTACCGATGCTCCAGCTCCCATCCATCAAGAAGGACAAATCAACCTTACAATCTGAGGAGAGACACAGAAACATGGAAAATATTTTTAGTCCTTTCTGGTTAGCTGTGCCTCTTGTGAGGAGCAAAGGCCTAAAAAGTGACTTGACTTGCTGCACAAGCTCTACGGAAAAGCCTTCAACAAGGACGAGTCACAGCTGGGGGCTCAAGTCTGTCCTGCTCATTGGTAAACATGGTCCTTGGCATGATTTTCTCCCATACAACATCCAAGCCCAGCTGGGTGACAAAAGGGCAAGAAGCTGTCCCCAGGGGTCAGTCTGGGAGCACCACATTTTGGGGCTAGGGAGGAGAGGTCAGCCACACAGGAGCAAGCTGGCTTGTGTCCTGTGCCCTCAGAGCCGCGGCTTGGGCTCGGCCCGCTTTATTCACAGCCCAGAGGTGGTGAGAGTTTGTAAAGCCAGATGTGACTGGAGAGCAGCTCTGTGGAAAGGGACCTGGGAGTCCTGGTGGACAACAGGATGACCATGAGCCAGCAATGTGCCCTTGTGGCCAAGGCGGCCAATGGCATCCTGGGGTGCATCAAGAAGAGTGTGGCAAGCAGGTCAAGGGAGGTTATCCTCCCCCTCTACCCTGCCCTGCTGAGGCCGCATCTGGAGTACTGTGTCCAGTTCTGGGCTCCCCGGTTCAAGAAGGACAGGGAGCTGCTGGAGAGGGTACAGCAAAGGGCTACAAAGACGATTAGGGGACTGGAACATCTTTCTTATGAGGAAAGGCTGAGGGACTGGGGTCTTTTTAGTCTGGAGAAGAGAAGACTTAGGGGGGGATCTTATTAATGCTTATAAATACTGAAGGGGTGGGTGCCAGGAGGATGGGGCCAGTCTTTTTTCAGTGGTGCCCAGTGACAGGATGAGAGGTAACGGGCACAGACTTGGAGATAGGAAGTTCCATCTAAACATGAGGAGGGACTTCTCTGCTTTGAGGGTGGTAGAGCACTGGAACAAGCTGCCCAGAGAGATTGTGGAGTTTCCTTCTCTGGAGATATTCAAAGCTCGCCTGGATGCATTCCTGTGCAATCTACTCTAGGTGAACCTGCTCTGGCGGGGGTTGGACTAGATGATCTCCAGAGGTCCCTTCCAACCCCCATCATTCTGTGATTCTGTGACCCTTGGATTTTGCGGTCTGGCCACCTGTAGAGCCCAGGCTACAGAGATTTCCTTCGTTATGATTTTGTGGGCTTAATTGGTATAATAGACGTAACAGGAACAGTTCTTCATATACTGTGTTAATGCTGCTCAGAAGGCGGGGAAGACCCACTGAATTCCCTAAATGTGTGGCGCCCGGGATGTGCTTCAGGGCAAAGGACATCGTGGGGTCTCTTCAAGGAGCTGCTGACAGCAATCCTGGCAACTCTGCGCTTCTGAATGACAATCGTTCGGCAGCTTCATTCTGGGCTGGAGCTAACGTTAGGGATGATGATTTCACTTAGTGTGTTCAAGCTGAGCGAGGGCTCTTTTTGTATGTAGCTATAAGCTTGTACCTGTGTGTGCAGCAGCAGCAGTGTGCTGTTGTGTTGCCTCTCTGGGCTGAAAGCAATATTCTAGAAAAGCTATGCTTGCATCCAAACGAATGCTTCCCTCTAATTACACAGATGACCCTCATCTTCGTGCTTCTGTGAATGCTGTCTTCATCACTGCCAGCCTGCTTTTACGTCTCTGCAAGTTAGTGGTAAAACATTCATTGGTTGGACTGCGACCAGGAGTGGGATCAAAATTTGGCTTAACTAGAGCGCTAATTAACATTTTCCCCCTCTGGCGTCCGGGTCATCCCCATCTCTTGATTTCCCTCCGATGATGCCTCCTACCAATCAGACTGTCCAAAATAGTGTGTTTTAATCATTAGGTAGCCCGAAGGCTACAAAGCGCCAATTGTTCTTACTGGCTTATGCAACTGCCTCCCATCTCATTACCTTCAATTTTTTCTGCCATAGCTGTCTGTTTTTCTAGTTTTAATAATGCTGAATTATAGAAGCGTGACTGAGAACTCTGTTCGTTCACAGCAGATCGTGAGGCAAGGCCGGGAACCAACAACAAATAATACCTCAATTAATGGCCAAGTTTTCCTGAATTTCCTGTCCTTCAAAGGGAGCTAGACCATGCAGTCTATATGTGGAAAGTGGGGAGTTTGTGAGCCAGCAGGGTCCAGGCACGCAAAGATCTACATACATTTACATACAGACTTATATTTTTGGGGAGGATTCAGACAGAAGTATTTCGGTGCTGGGACATTAGTCGGACTCTGCAAGAGCACAGGCTAAAGGTGCTCTGTAAGGAGTTGTGCGCTTTCTGAGTTGCAGGGAGGCAAGATTTGAATTATAGCTTTTATGGTCCTAGAAGTATCAGCAGGATGAGAGTTTTGATTCTGGTGTGCCTTATCTCAGTTCAACTGCTGGAAACACAGCTGTGCTTGCCTGCATCTCTGCTACACTGAGCTCTACTTTCCTGCAGTGAGATTGGGTCTGTAGGGCAGATCCTTCCCCTTTTCTTCTTTCCCTTATTTCTGTATCAGTTCTAGGTCTATTTGACATCTTTGATAGGAAAAAAAGTACTTTTAAGTATTAGGAGGAGTGCCTGGGAATATATAGACATTTGGTTCAGTAGTCAATGTAAAAAACTTGGAATGCCGTTTCTGCACGAGACGGCATTCAGCTGCTGGAGGATGGGCAAGAGAGAACCCGGGTGCCGGTGGGAGGGTGAAGCCCCCTCTCCAAGGCAGCTTCCCATGAGGAGGCAGCAGACGACCCCATCTCTCCGCTCAGAGCTTGCTTTCTCTTTCTCGTTCTATTCTGGGCCCCATCTAAAGATGAGTTAATGGGCAAATCTGCCTTTAATTATAAAGGGCTGTAGAAGATTTCCTTTTCAGAGCACGGGACCCTACATCTCCATCCCCGGACTAAGGGATCCTCGATGGTCCCTCTGCATCCCTTCTCTCCTTGCTGCAGCAAGTGCTGGGTCCCTTTCTCAGGTGGTTTCCTTTCCTCCCACCCACTGCTGTGGGAAGGGGGCCCACACTCAGCATAGCCATGGGAGTCTGCTCTAGTCAGCAGGGCTCGCTCATCTAACCCTGGCTGCAACACATTGGTTTGCTGTCCTCCACCATCAAAGTCCGTGAGTGAAGCTCTGTGCCCCAGGAACGTGGAGCTGATACTGCCCGGGAAGAGGTAGCCATGAGCAGCCACCATCTCCCTGCCCAGGTAAGCTAAATCTTGGCTGTTATTTCCTTCCCTGTAGAAGCAAAAACCAATTATGTGTATGAGATGGGTCAGTGGAGAGCGCTCATTGTTCCTCTGCAAGGGAAAAATGCATTCCTTGAGTTTCTTAGGCTTTCTTGAAAACTTACCTTTTGCTGTTTATTTTGAATGCATTCTAGCAACATGTAATTAATAAAATGGTATCCCTTAATTATGAAATTAATTCTGAAGTACGTACTTGGGTTCCCCTGGGAGATGGATTCCAGTGGCTTCGGATTCAATTCTTCCTTTGAACTGAAACCTAGAGAGAGGAAGGAAAGGCTCCATTGGTGTGTGCTCGGTGGCTGCCCTTGCTCTGGAAGGAAGCAGGCAATGGGGTGGCTGCAGAGTGTCCCCTGGCCTGAGGATTGACGTGGGAGTGAAATAAGGATGGGGAGCACATCCTTGGAGCTTACCTTTTTCCACCTACGTCGCTTCTAGGATAACACAAGAGTAGAGGCTTTTCTAGAAGTGCCACCAAAATCTCTTCAAACACCAACTCTGACTCCCCTTTGCGAGTCAGTCCCCTCAATGCAAGGGCCTGAGAGCAGCATGCACAAGTAGAGGGCTCCTCAGGTGCAGAGGCTGGTAGCCGTGGTGCAGGGTGATGACATCCCAGCACTTTGCCTCTGAGAGAACCGGCGCTGCCACTCCGTTGGCTCGCTGTGCTTTACAATGAGCTGCACAACGTCTGAAGCAGACGGGTGACAGATTTAGCGTGTTGCTTTTCTGTCTGGAGAGGAAGGCACGGGCAACAACTCACCCCACCGTGTTACAGCTGGGGAAGCAATGCAAGCCGCAGGTCCTCAGGTGCTCCCGGAGGACTGGGTTATTTTGGGAAGCACAAAAGAAACAGGGTAAATGGTGGTAGAGAGCTACAGCCAAGTCATGGGAAACAGTCTCATGGGTCACTAGTGGATTTTAGCTGAGGCCCCAACTGAGATATTTGGATGGTAGCAGCCTTGTGAACATGAGTTTATGTCCTTGTGAGATGCACTGACTCACAGATCATCGTCATGCTGGCGTCAGAAGTTTTGAAAATGCTGAACTTCACTCATGACTTGAATGTCTGGTGAGAGTCATCTACAGTACAGCATCTCCCTCCCGAGCAAGGGCAAAGAGCTGTTTCTTTTCTCTACAGTATGACAAGATTAAGGGGATTTAGCTGGGATAATCCTCAGAAGAGACAGCAATGATCAGACAAGCGCCAAACCGAATGCTCACCAAGGAAGCAGTTAGTCAAAAGAACAGCAGAATCTTATTATTTTTGTAAACTGCACATTAATTTTTATACAAAAAGGAGGAGGAAAACTTCCTTAAATCTTCATCACCAAATAAGTCAAGGAAAGACTACGGACTTCAGAGAGAGAGTAAAAAGGTAACTTTAGAAAGTGTGAGCTTAATATAGAAAAAATATGAGAAATTACTAGGTGCCACAGAGTTTGTCTCTCCACTGCAGCCAGCCACGAGCAAGCCAAGCATGAAAGCATCAGTGTATGTAAGGAGAGCAGGCAGCAAAGGGACATCAGCAAAGTTCACCACCTAAATATGATGGGAGGTGTAACAGCTCTGAGCACATGCACCGCCTAAGCTTATTGCTCTAGATACTAATAACCAAGAGATAATAATGCCAAAACCAGCCAAGAAAATAGCAGGAAATACCATCTCCAGCTCCCTCCATCACCATTCCTATTTCCATTCCAGTTAGGCCTAATGATCCACCCTTCATAAGGGGCAAATACAACTACTTTGAGTCCTTCCATCTGGATGCTGAAAGCTGCACCTAGTTTTGGGTCAGGGGCCAAGTTTGTATTAAGTCTGAGTATGCAGTTCCTCATGTAAAGCTGACCTGATGCCTGATGCCCCACCGGGAGGCTATAGCACACTGTAGCACCCTTACAGGACAGAAAGGTTGCTTTCTCTTCTTTTTTTTAAATTCAGCTGCCAGTGAAGAAGGTTTCTACTGCAGGGGCTAAACTGACCTGCCAACAGCAGCACTGCGTGGTTTGCCTCCGCTTTGCTGTCCCCAGGCATCTGCTGTTGCCTCTCTCTAGAGACAGGACGCTAAGCTAGCTGGAGCACTGGGCTCGGCCTTGTACAGGAGCCCACGTGGTTGTGTATGAATGAAATAGGTAAAGGGCACAAAGATTAGCCCTACTTTGTTTATGGCAAGAGCTAGTGATTTCTTTGTGTGTTTTGTTTGAGAATTTCATGGGTTATGACTGGCCGGGTTAGGGCAGCCCCAGGGCTGGTGTCGCTTTTTGTCACTGCACACGTGGTGCCCTGCAGTGCCTGCAGCCCCCGCGCGCAGCCTCCCTGCGCTCCTACCCAACCTTTGGAGGAGATACTTTCTCGAAAGGGCATAGGGGCTCTCCACCCATCCCAACATTGGCTTTTGTGCCAGAAATGCCTCACCCCCACGGTTAGTGGAGCCAGTCCTCTCCTGCCAGAGCAGGCTGGCCCCGTTCAAAGGCGGGCTGGCGAGCCAGGCTCCCGCTGTCTTTGTCCCTCCCGGCAGGAGCTGTTGTCCAGCATGTAGCTGGCTTGTGCCTCTTGTCCTGCCACTCCTCTGCACACCTGGGACAAGCTCCTAGGCGAGAAACAGGGCAGAGGGCTCCTGGTGGTGTGCGCTTGCCCATTTGGATGGGGGAAACATCAACGGGGGAGGCAGAGTGGTGGTGCTGGGCAGCACTGCCTGAGGCTGGGCACTGGCTCCTGACTGAGGAAGAGTGACATTTTTGGAACAGGGGTGATGCAAAACAGCCCTGTCCAGTGACATCTGCCGCAGCAAACATTTCTGACCTGCCTCAGGCCTAAGAGTCTTGCTGCCAGGGACCAAATCTGCCTTTGGCCTGATGAAGGGCACGAGGCAAATCCTGTACAGGTGCAGCTGCTGCTCCCGAGAGAGAAACCCTCTGCCATGTCAGACATTGAGGGGAGTGGGTGACTGAGCAGTATTTTAACTGAAAATACTTGATGGGAGCAAACCCCCCAGCTGCAGGCACGGAGAGGCACGAGTGTGGCCTGAGGAGGCACCGGTGACATGAGGTGCAAGCAGCAGCAGTGCAGGGAGGGGAGACAGGACAGGGTTAGGGGAGGAGAGAGAATTTTGGGCTTAGGCTGGTGTGTGTCTCTGGCTGCTCCTTGGATAAACGTGAAGGAGGGCAGTTCAGCAGCCAGGCAAAGTAAAGCAAAGGAGCAGGAGCTGCGGGAGAGCACTTTGAAGGAAGTGGCCACGGGCCCAAGTGTTTCTTGCAGGCTGAGGCTGGGCTGTGCACTCGTGCCTGGTGACCCTGCTGCTCCACCAGCAGCCACAGCCTCCCAAACCCGGGAGAGGAAAAGCTCACCGGTATGATTTGGCAATGCCCCCTCTTTGCCCTTGCTTTGCCCCTGTGTAAATGCCTGCAGGCACAGTCCCATGGACACTTCCAGGTGGTGCAAACCAGCCCCGCTGCCCAAAGGCAGAGCCCTCCTCTCGCCAGGCACCCTCCCGCCTGTTCCTGCCCTGCTATCAGCCTGCGTGCCTGCCCGGTGTCAGCGGGACGCAAGGAGAAGGGGGCACGAAAGGAATTAAACTGAGAAGAAAGAAAAATGATGGGCTGGACCAGCTCCCTGATGCATCTCACCCTCTAGCCATGCAGGTGCCTGGGCAGAGGGTGGCTGGGAGGCAAGACAGCTCTTTTTGCTGGCAGTGCTGGCTTATGGTGGGTTTATCTGATGCAGAAGTTACAGGCTTGAGAGAGAGTCAAAGGAAGCAATGACTTGGACCCATACATAGCCTCTCTTTGTCAATGACATGGATGAGAATGATTGTGGTTTTTTTCTTTAAAACCTGAAACAGTGAGCAGCTTGCCCTCCTGACTGTGTATGTTCCAGTACAGGCTTTAATTACATGGGCACATAACAGTTCTTCAGTAATGGACCATCCTGCAGCCTGCACACCACATACCTCACATGTGCCAGCTTGGTATCCCATGTGTGCAGTTCCCCCAGCTTGCCTTATTTGCAGAACAAAAAGTAGGTGGATTTAACACCATAGTGAAATTAGATATTAACATGTGCCATTCATTTTAGTGATTAAGTTGTACAGGAAAGCTAATTCATAGTTATCTGCCTCATGCATTTATCTGCATCCAATACAATCCATATTCCTTACCCATGCATACAGCTGACATTAGCTTTGTTGGTATGGAAAATCCAGGCGAAGGAGATGCAGCACTTTTCATTTTTATTTGCCAGTGCAATTACCAGTTCTTGAAGGTTGTGGGTCAGCTGGCTGATCTGTGCTTAGTGTAACAATAAGGTCACCCACCAAATAATCTTCCCCAACTAATTGGGGAGGCAGTCAGTCTCTATGGGCCTCCCTGTTCTGCCAGTCCAATTTAATGTTGTTATTGCCATGGGAATTTCAACTCACTGCATGGGCAGTCTACTCCATGCTAATTAAAGTTCCCTTCACTGATTGTCACAGCTGTCCATGCTGATTAAACTTCCTATTCATTTAAGTAAGACAGCAGTGACTACATCCATGCTAGAAACCATTCCTTTGAAGTGACAATCTGAATTCATCAGACTTTATCACATTAGTCTATGCAGGCACTTCAGTTGCTGAGAAACTATTAATACAACATCCCTTCCCCCATGCCCAGCCTCTCATTGCACTTAATGCAATCTGTCATTTTCTGCCTCAAAATACCCCTCTGCACCCCTGGCCCTAGTGCTGTAGCTTTTTCAAAATAAGCACACCGAAGGCTTAAGCTACAGCAGATAGAAATGCTTCCTCTCCCCAACTCAGACTGCTGCTGGAGAAGGGAGATCCGTTCATGTTTGGGATGATGCAAATTTTGACGGTGACTGCTGACACTGGCTTTGCAAGCTAATGCATATGGGCTATGCTGCTCATCACCACCATCAGCCAGTGCAAGGATTAGTCATGCCTCAGCTTTGAAGCAAGCAGAGTGTTCAAGGGAACGGTCTTTACAAGGGCAACCAGCACAGCCCTCTTCAGCAACAAAACTGGTGATGGAAAAGACATCTTATATTGGATGGTCTAGCCCCTCGTAAGAGAGAGTAGCCTGTAATGAATTGGCCTGTAGTTTGTGTAGTCTGCTTTAAATGTTCCCGAGGAAAGGGATCCCTTAAATATTGAACATGTAGAATCTGCAGTTGGTAACTGCTCCTGATTAAGGGTTGTGCAAGTCTTGGTCTTGTTGCTACTTGAGCCTGCTAAAAATGTAGGGTTTTTTTTTTTTCCCTCTCTCACCAGAAATTATAAAAATGTTGTCATCTCCATATTGTCAGTTTTTAAGGCTAAAATGTCAGAAAATTTCAGTGCTGCTCATTATTCTTTACACTTAGCTTAAACCCTCCTTTTCTTATCTGAATGTCTTTCCTAAGTACATTGACATCAGAATAATCTGTCATCTTCTTCACTGATTGAAACTCTAGACTGCTATCCCAACTGTGGCATTCCCAAAAATATCTTCTTATTTACAAATGGATTTCAGTAGCTAGAACCCCTTTCCTGCAGTGTAGCTGCCAACTCTTTCCGGAGCTCATCTGTTCTGCTCCTGCTTTGGGCAGGAATTCAAGACTGATGCAAGCACAGAATAATTTTATCTACTAAGATGTAAAGTACATACCTAGTTTATAATTTTAAATACCGTAATTAGTCCTTAAAATGAGATTATTATCACAGTGTCATGGGCCTGATGAATAGTTAGCTTTCCCCATGTGTAATGGAATGAATTATTCCCAGACTAGTTACTGGATGCTTTAAATATTTACCTGTGTCAAAAAGGCTTAATCCGGGTTTCCATGAGTCTGTTTCCATTGCTTTCACACATGAAAGAGAAGAAAAATTATTACTGAAAATAATGGGATTGCTAGAGATTACAAAGCTCTGACTCAATTTAGAAAGGTCAATTCATACAGTGAATTATTATTAACAAATAGGACCTAAGGAAATCAGTAAACCTGGATACCTTTATGCACACATTTCAAGCCATATTTAGGAGCCTCATATCATTGCCTCCAGAGCACTAATCTTCTTTATGATTTTAAATATGCCTCTTTAGATCTGTTTTGATCTTGTTCCTCTAAATTGCATTGATACTGAGGCAAGTATACAGACTTCAGTATACTTTTGCTTGGCTTAGGTTGTTTTCCGATGAAAATCTGCAAGTACATCTCATCTATGGATTTTTTTTATCCTCTCAACCCATCCAAACACAAAGAAGTTGTCTACAATTTGCTTGCAGCCTATCAGGCATGGAAAACTTCATCAAAATTGCTGCTTTCATAAATAAACCCCAAAGTGTCTTTGTTCTTTGGAGCCTGCTGAAAAGCTTTCCCAAAAAGTGATGTTTTGATCTGGGTTACAGCCAGATGAAAGCCCTTGCAGCCAACTAGGACAAGAACAATACCAAGGAACACTGGTGAGATCCTTGGCCCCTGACAGTCCATCTCCAGGTTTGTTCAAAGTGGTTTACAAAGACATGTATCTCAGCCCCATTGAATCCATACTGTCTCCCATGCCTGAGTTTCCCTATCCAGACTGGCAGCTGGTGTGCTCTTGACTAGAGGCAGTGGGTGAACCACAATGTAGGTTTGGAAAAAGTCATGGGCTTGCCAGTGTCCTCCAGCCTAGTGGGAGCACTGACCTTGCCCTTAGGTTGCCATCCCAGAGAGGAGCTATCAGCTTCTCTTTGGGAGGGTGACTGGTTGCATGAAACAGAGGTCTGAATAAAATGTGTGGTTTCCCTTAGGGTAGGAGGAACCCCATCATGTTTCATTGCTAAGACGATTTTCCCAGACCCCTTTCCCTCGTTACCCTGAGCACTGCTTAGATACCCTATGAAGAATCTAAAAACTGAGGGAAGTGAAAGGCTGAGAATTCAGTCATGATACACAAGTTTTGCTGTCATTTTGCTTAGGAGGAGAAGTAGGGTGAAGGAAGGGCAGGCTTGGGTAATGGGGAAGGAAACAGGAGGAAAGACAGGAGGAATATTCCTGGTTTATCATCCACCTGGGCAGGGTCATTTGCCAGAATTTTGTACATGTCTCAGCAGACTCATGAGGAAACAGCAGTGACTGGAGCTAGGGGTGCTGGTTGCAGAGCAGGAGGACCCTCTCCATAGAGAAGAGCTGGTGCTCGTTTGTTATCAGAGTGGCCAACGTGTCTTCTGAATGCTGTCACTAAGAACAACAACCGATTTCAGTGAAACCAGCTTGTGAGTAGATAATCTCAAAAGATGTGCTTCACCCTCCTAGGGCAGAGAAGTGTCCAGTGACTGCAAAAAGAAAAGATTCATATGAAGCTACTTTTCAGCCTGACCAGCTGAGAAAAACAGCCAAAGAGAAAATCATGAAGAAGACCCCTCACTTCTTGAGTCTTCTGTACAAGTATGTTGCTCTGTGAGTTGCAGGAGGAAAAGGTGCTTAAAGCAGTAGGAACTGCACTGCACATGAAACCAGCCAAGGAGCTGTGCAAAGATCTGCCAGCTCTTCTTCGTAAGCAGGGATGCGAGCTGAAGGACACAAGCAGGGGAATGCGCCTGTCCCACTTATCACAGGTCTGCGTCTGTTGCCAGCTCATTGCCAGGGACTATCCTCAGTGGCTGCAGCGCAGCCTCCTCTAACTTCTCTGACTGTTTAAGCTCAAAAAAGACAGGCAGATGCTTTTTGGTAACTCCAGGAAAAGACTGCTTTTTGTGCGTTGGAGCAATGCTGACGTTTGTCTAGATTCACTCTTCTCAAGAACCACTTCAACTCAGATGACCGCAGGTGCTCTAGTCCATCCAAACCCCTATAGGTGAGAGCTGTCTATTGCTTCTTCAAACAGTCTTCTCATGGCTCACACTCTTTTAAAACTTTCTGTGGTGAGAAAGCCCCTGTTGTTTCCTTCTTAATGAAGAAAAGCACTAGATAAGTGCCAAGGGTTTTGGGTAGCTGACTGCAAATATGCAGAATATACAACTTTCCAAGTGACCTGTAAATCCAGGCAAAAGCTCTATTTCTTGCATGTAGTCCTAGACACATAACAAAGAAAGCTTTCAATGAAATGCATATCTGAAATGGAAATTATTATTCTTACAAGTAGCTAGGGCTTTTTTTTTTTTTTTCACTTGATGATGCCCATAAAAATCAAGGGTTGTCTTAAAAAAAAAAAAAAAGACACCACCACCACAACACTTTGGTATAATTGTCTTGAAAAAAATTATGTGCTAAGTGAGTACAGGATTTCAAGACAGTTAATGTGCATTGTTAAGAGCTTGGAAGAGTTGAGACCTTCTGAAGAAGGTACAGCAAGAAGCTGCACAGGCAAACGGTATGTTGGGGTGGATGTTTTCCCAGCACACCCTTTTGCTAACCTGAGCCGATGAGAGGAAGTTCCTCGACAGCCTGGCCAAACCCGCAGAACTAATCGCTGTTGTTTGCAGAGCAGGGTGCGCACACTTGGTAGGATCAAGAAAAACAACTCTCCTTTCCAAGAAAGCAAGGAGTTGTTCAGGAATTTCCCTTTGATCGTTAGAAAAATCGTCTGCTTGGAAGCAACACATCCGAGCTACTAAAACCTGGGCTAAAAAAAAGATCAGGACTCACTCGGAATATAGCAAGTATGTGTTTGTGGGTTTTTCCCTTCTTGTTCTGTGATGGAGAAAACAGAATAATTCATGATGGAAAATTTGTGCTTCGTAATCACCTTTGGAGGGACTTTAAGGTGCCTTAAGCTATTAGGTGGGGTCAAGCTCTGACTTTGATTTAAACAAGACTCAGCACTGTGTTTCCCTGCTTCTCTGGCAAAGATTTGTCTAGCCTGAGGATTAGCCAGCATATCCTTTGGTCCAGATGTTAGGTAGGGCTCTTCCCATTTCAGTCCTGCCAAGAAGGCAGGTCTGTCACCACAGGTTACCCCTGTCCTATATGTGGTGTCATGTAATTAGTGCTTTGCCATGACTGGCATGTTTACAGGCAATATGTTTGCTCTGCTGTTCTGCACAGGCAAATATTGCCCTCCTGTCTCCCCTCTAAAGGTGGGCACTGAATTTTGACAGGGCAAAGGGAATCGGGGGAGCACAAAACCAGTGAGATTAGAAAAAAAAAAAGAAAAAAAAGAAATGGCCAAAAAGATATGAGAAAGACAAACACAGATGGAAACCAGATGGAAGAGGAGACTGAAACAAGGAGGAGAGGTATAAAAGTGAGGGAACAAGGTAAATCTTAGGAGGAGAAGTGTATCCATTTTAAATATGCTGCAACTAGGTCAACTACAAATTGTCATTTTGATGGGGAGACTGCTGGGTAAACTTACTTGGCCCGTATTATCCAGAAAGTCCTACTGCATAATAACATCTTCTAACCTCGACATCAACGACCACTTTGCTTTCTCCTCTTGCAATACTCCTCCCGTGCTTCCCAGCTCTCACCAAAGCCCTCAGGGCCCTGGGGGCACCGTCAGGCTCTGCAGCCTCTCCCTCCCCAGCGGGTTTGGCTGCCTGTGCTCCAGATCAGCTCCATCGCAGCACAGCTCTGTCACCCTGGCCCACGCTTGGGTGCAACAGTGAGCAAGGGCTGTGTGTGAGAAAGGGCTGTGGGAAGCATCTGTGGGGGCCTCCACCCGTGCTGCCTGGGGACAGCACGTAAGCGCATACCCTTGGCTTTGCTCCTTGCATCTGTGCCTAGTCTTGTACCTTGCTATCCTCATCCTGACCTTGCCTTGCTGGTCTGGTGTCCTGCCTCAGTTGGTCAGACCTGCCTCATTGCTGAGGACTTGCCTGGCAGCCTGGGCTGTTGGCTAGCCCCGAGACCCACTGGACCCACTCTGCTCTTCGTGTTGGGGTCTGTGGGTCTGCAGCCCTTGTCAGCGAGGGGCAGCCCTGCCTGCCTTCCTGTCACCCCGCCTCCCATCCCTCACCCCACTCTGGCTGCTCCCAAGCAAAACCTGTCTCTGAGAAACTTTGCTGTCCTGTTGAGGGAGGGTTAGTGTTTGTATGAGCACCGAGCACTCTGGAGTCCTGGGAAGTTGTCAGTGGCCTTGCAGAGCGCCTGCTGATGGGGCTGCTTGCTGGTGAAGGATGGTGAATTGCACAGCCAGGGAGGAAAGAAGGTACAGGTGATGTTTCTACACTCAGTATTAAAGACAACCTCTACGGTTGCAATCAGCCTGAAGGATCCTGGAAACAACAGGAACAGAAGATACAGCTCTGCAGACCTGATTGATAGCCTGCACAGAGCTGCTTTTTTGTTCCTTGTTTTGACTAACAAATAAGGAAAATTGCAAAAGCTGCAGTAGATGTTGATTCCCACGGCCTGAAACAACAGCTCACCAGTGACCGAGCTGTCCTTTGCCTTTTGCATTCAGGAAGCTGCTAGTTGGCATTCAGTGCGTGAGGCTTGCCCTGGTCCTCATCCAGGACACATGAAAACGATCTGCGGTACTGCTTGAGGGCTAATTTTGGGTTGCTAAAACTATGAAAGAGGGCAGAAAATCTGCTGCTAGCAATCTTGCTCACCCAGGTGGGCTGGAGAGCCGGCGGCCCTCCAGAAGGCGGCAATAGGCTCTTGGCGCTGAATATCTGCATGATCCGACAAAGAGGCGAGAGGTTAGACGCCAGCTCATGAGGAGAGAGAAGCACAATCGCAAGGGATGCAATGGCCCCGAACTGTCTTTCTGCACATGTTTTCAAATCAAATGGAAAAGGAAGATGGAAACTATGGGTTTAAAAAAAGGGAATTTAAAAGCTGAAAGAGGTTGGCCGAAGCGGAAGAAAAGAGTTTAAATGTTAGTAGGTGCTGTGCAGTGTAGCTATACACCTGTGCACTGGAAAAAGTGGTAGTGGGTCCTGAGATGTTGATAGTGCTCAGGGCCTGGAAACTGAAAGCACACATCTCCTCTTATGGTCAGGCCTTCATCCCCCAAACATACACAGAAAGTTCCCTTCTCATTTTGCAACAGCAAATGTTGTAAAAGACCTTTAAAAATGGTTTTAGAATACTATTTTGAGAACAATTCTAATTTTAATTATTTCCATTTCTTTTTTTCCCTGAAAGTTACGTTATTGTCACGCGATAACCAGTGAGATATCTGCTCTCACTGCATCCTGCTGTGAACATGGTTAGGAGTGAAAAACAGTACATTACTGCATGACTTAGTAGACGTGAGTGGTGGAACTAGCTACGGGGAGGAATTAGAGAAGGGATTGTAATGCCTTTACCTGTACTGGGTTGTAAAATATTCCTGTTACTTGCAGAGGTGGAAGTGCCCCTGAATGCTTTGAAAATATTATATTGGTTAGTACATGTAACTTAAACACAAGGTTTTCTAGTATTCTAGCAATACAAATTACTAGTTATTATAAATTTAAGACATACCTGTATTCTGTCCTCTTCCTTGTGCAGCCTGAACCTGTCCTAAGTAGACATCAAAATGGAAAAGTGTGATTTATACCATGTTCGATTCAGGACTGCTGCTACCTGAGTTTTTTTCACTGAGTCTTATTTTATAGCTGTCAGAGTTAATGGTTCATATATAAAGAGTTTTCATTAATATACTTTCTCAGATGTTAATTCTGTATATTTTGAGCCAGCTTAAAAAAAGGATTGCCTTGCTCTCTCTGTCATGTACATTAGCCTAGTTAACATTCCCTTCTGTTATGAATATTATTTGTACAGGTCTCTGGTCTGCATTTCAAAGGTTTGTAGTTACTGCTGTGATTTGCTTTCCCTTATAATTTCCTTCTCTCGCTCACACTGGTTATCTATGTTTATTTCTATTTTGGTACCATCCAATTGTGCTGGTTGTGTAAGGAAGGTTAAGAAAAGCCCCAAACCCAAAACAACCCTGCAGACCAGATACTACCCTTTCTGCAGAGAGTGATTGGACACAAGCAAGCCGGCAGACTATAAATAATGAGACAATGACAAAAATAATGTGGGAGAATTCATGTATCTGAAATGTCTTCACCACTGTCTACACGGAAGTTTTTTCTTTAAGGTGATTGGGTTATTTAATTCACATTGTTCAAAAATACTAAAAGCTCAAAGCATTTGCAGATGAAAACCACATCTTTAATCATGCCTTTCATTTTATTAATTATTCTTAAGAAGCTTGTTAACAAACCTATCCTTTAACAAGCCTTTATTCATTAGTTTTCCCAGAAAGATTAATTCTGACGCCTAGCAAAATCAGTGGGGATGTTCTAGCTGACTCCTGTGAACACTGGACAGGGGCCCCTGGGATATTTTCATCAATAAGATATGATAAACGAGACCATTTTGAATGGTTGTCTCAGAAAACAGGAATTGCTGCTCCTTGTGAACTTGATATTGCAAGATTAGGTGACAGCAAATAGCTTGCATTTGGCCCAAACTTGAACCTGGGAGGTCTTTGATGGGATTTCTAGGAGCTGTCCTGAGAGACCTTGTAAACTCCAGAAGCGAAAGAGATCCTGTTTAAGGAAATAACAGGCTCATCTGCCAAAACTGGCAAGGCTTTTAAACTTTGTAAGCTTGTAGCTCTGTCTCCAGATGGATCACAGCTAGGTCAGGCTGAGTTTCAGGCTGCGGAGGAAAAAGTCTACCTGTGCAGCAGTGTTGTGTGGGGTTGTGCTGGGCATGCTTTCCACGTGGGAGATCGGTACATGCCAAAGAGGTGGAAGAAAATTAACTATGAGCCTGAGAGCTTGCCTGGTTTTGGGTTTGCCACAACTGAGCCCAAATGAGAGAGATTAGCTCAGTATCAGAAGTATTTTATGCCACTTTTTTCAATGAACTAACCCTAACCTCCACACGCATGTTAGCAACCTGGATATCTCTCTATGCTCCTTTTGACTGTGCTGGGCCTCAGGGCTGTTCCTTCTTGCTGTACGCTCCAAAGGCGTGTTACCACCATCCCCCAGTACACTGGTTTCTGCCATGCCTTCACTGCCTGGGCCAAACGCAGTGGTGGTGGAGGGGTGGTGGTGGTGGTGGCTGGATGCCCAGGCACTCGCTGCCTGCTGCTTGGTTGCCAGCTCAGCCTGGCGCTGAGGATCACGACGTGGCTTATGATTGCAGTGTTCACAGGAGCACTGGATTTATTCCCAATCCTCATCTAGGGTCCAAGCAGCTGTGCAAAAAAGGACTGCTTGAAGAGCTGCGATGGGAGAGGGCAAGTGGGTTTGTAGCCCTTGGAAGCATGCTTGGCTAACTGCTGTTGGAAAGAGGCAGAAGCCGTCATTGTACCAGAGCGTGGCTGAAGTTAAAGTTGTGCCCAGAGCAGAAGAGAGTTTGCATCCACTTTCAAAGCCTGCTGCCATTGCTGCTTCCCCCTCAGGACTGTCCTTTACCATATACTGCACTGGTGAAGTGCTGTACTCGCTAGTAGGGCAGATAGGAATAAACTGTCAAATGTCATGCTAGTCGCATCAGTGGTTTTTCATTTACCAGTTTTGCCACATCAAGTCTTTAAAGCAGGGGTCCTGCGATGGAGCAGAGTGTCAGATATTTTTCCTGTTTCTGTATCTTTGACAAACAGAAGATAAAGGGGAAAGAACAGCAAGAGCTAGGACAGAGGAGTTTTGCCCCTGCTCTAATGCTCTAAGTGGCAAGTCCTGCTTTTCTTTTGCTCCTGTGAACTTTTGCCGGTGCCAGTGGCTGGAAATGGAAATGCCAGAACTAACAGCAGCCATAGCTGTGCTCCTTCTGGCTGTGCTCTATTTCAAGGCTATTTATTTTTGAGGTGTCTTTTGCAGGCAAACTACCAATGCCCTGTGAGAGGTAGATTTGCGAGTCCCTGTGAGCAAAGACGGGCAGGAGAACATTTGATTCTGTCCTGTCAAGCCAAACTCTGGTTAAGGCCAATGGCATCATCAGAAACTCTGGCCTGAATAATCGGAGTGAGTCCTAAAGGCTCCTCAGACAGGGAAAACTGATAAAGTGCTTTGTGTATGGTCATCGTTTCAAAGCTGGTTTTGTACTTTCTGTATTTTTTGTTAGCCAGTTCTTCTCTTTTAGAATCAAGAAGAGATCAGGAGAATTCAGGAAGCCAGATACCGAGTACAGACATGCTAGACATGGTCCTAGAAATGAAGTCTGTGAAATCAGAAGTAGGTCTCCACCACTCTTCCAGCTCACAATAACCTATCCCTAAGTCTGATCACTTTAATCTTTTGGGAGTTAATTTATGTTTAGAACTTCAGTATTGTGAAGAAAGATGGATCCAAGTTGCAATGAAGTGACTATTGAAAGACTTGAAAAAGTGAGTGCTTTTTTATTTTTGTTTTTTCATTTTTTGACTAAAGGTTTGGTCTTATTAAAGACAAATACAACCTTCCCACTGATTCCAATGTTGCCAGAACATTACCCTCAACATGCATCTCTCACTGACTGGGGAACCTCAAACAGGGTTTCCTAATTGCTAGTAAAGACGATAATGGCCTCTTCTGTGCTCAGCCTGCGGGAATAGGAAACAGAAAAGAGAGCAACAAGCAGGACCAGGTTTACAGGCACATTAGGTACCAACTGATGCAGCCTCTGACTGAATTTAAACCTCTTTGAATTGTGCTGGCACTTCTGTAAATCCCGCCATAAACATACCTGCACATTTGACTTGGTAAGATTAACCCTTCCAGCCCCTGCCCTTATTCTGGGCTTGCAGCTAAATTTGATTTAAAGATGCTTTCCCTCAAGACGTGAATTGCCCAAAAGATACCTGCCCTGCCATGTGCTTGGCTCTGAATTACTTGGCAGCAGCGACAGCCACAGTTACATATGTGAGAGCAAAGCTGAGCTCAAGGCACTCAGGAATAGCCACAGAGCATAACACCTAATGATGGCCCAGCTCCCTTTTCACTCAAAAACAATCATGTCCTCATGCTCAGAAACTTGCAAACAGTTGAAAATATTCTCCTTTACTTGACTGCACAGCTGAGTAATTGCACATTGTTTGGGAAAACACCTCTAAATACTTGTATTGCAGACTGTGGGTTGGAATGGGAGCAGGCTTCTGGATCGAGATGCAAAGCTCTGAGCAGCCGTCACTCTGCTGTCAATAACACAAGTGGCATGCCAGGAATAACATCACATTTATGCCAGACTCAGAACCACAGCCTGAGGTTTTCAAAAGAGCGTTGGTTTAACGTAAGTTGGCATTTCAGATCTCTCGGCCCTAATTTTAGATGGCTATGCAGCCCTCTGCATCATGTATCTTACAACTAAATCACGTCTCCCTTTGAGAGAGTAAGACAGAAGGAAGCAATAGGAAAACACGATTCAAACAGCACAAGCTTTGTCTCAAGTGTTGCAAAACCCAGCATTTGTCAAGGCTGAAATGCACAGGTATTCACTAGATCACCCCAGAGCTGTGGGTGATCAGCATCTCTGACATTCAGGCCAAGCGTCTGTTTTTCAGTTTAAATCCAGATTTGGATGCAGTTATTGAGTTTGCTGAGGCTTGCAAGGTTATTGAGTCATTGCTGCCTTAAAATACACTGTACTGTATGCCTTGTGGCACATTCTTCTTCACCTTACTTACTTGAGGCTGCAGCTATCACAGATGAATATGCTGGGTGGACACTGCTAGAACCTAAAAAGAAGAGATTGTAATTTTCAGCTTTTGAACCATAAACCCCAATGTTAATGAATAAGAATAAACAGAGAAGAAAAGGTTAAGGAAAACCAGGTGTGCAAAAATCATATGAGAATTCCTTCACAGTGTTTTAATCTTTAAAATCCAAAAGCTGTTACAAATAATACATTGCCACTTTCATTTATTGAAAGTTATCACAAAATTAATTCTAAAATAAGTCTTGATGTATTTCTTGAACTCTCAGTCCAGACACATGAATCAAAGAACTATTTGTTGACTCCTATACCTGAAAATCATGACAGCATTTGGGGATGGAGAGCTTACTCGCCCATGAATCAATTTATATGCCAGTATAAAGACCATCCATAGTTGTACTGCTTACTGCAGATGAACTCTCATCTCATAGAATCTACACACATTTGGGTTTATGTGAGACACACTGATTTTGTGTGTATCTTGAAGGCTATACCACAACTCTAACTCCAGCCCATCTGCTGGAATTAATTTCTTTATCCACTCCTAATATTTCTGCACTGAATTGCTGAATTCATGATTTACTAAATCATGGTATATTCATCTGCATGTCTTGTGCCTTAAATTTTAGGAAGGCTTGTAGGTCAGGATGAAAGCAATTCAAACGTCCATGCTACTGACCTATATCTCTGACCCTATGCAGTCCGGCTCGAGTCTTGGCTGCAGCTGCAGCTGTTGTGGTTCTGGTTGTTGCAGGTGTTGTGGTTGGCTTTGGTGTTGTGGTGGAAGGATCCGTCATCACGGTTGTTGGTGTTGGGGTCGTGGTGGCCATTTGTGTAGCTGGTGTCGGCACTGGAGATGTCCGATACTCTTTGCGGACTGCATCCCCTGTAGGAACATTGACACAGTCACTGCAGCTGAATGTGTGACACAATCACTGCAGCTGACTGTGTGACATGCATGGAAGCATCATTAACAGCGCTCGCTGTTTAAGGCAACCCAGACACTGGTGTTCTCCTCAGGATGTCTATGAACAACCTCATCTGTGGAGCCATTAGTGCCTCCGTTGCTGTGTGGATGTGTAGGACACGTGCCTGTGTGACACAGTATCAAACCACGCTCCGGAGGGTGCTGATAACAGCCTGTTGTAGCCTTAGTGTTTCCCCTGTACTGTCTCTGCTTTGGCCAGGAACACCTATCAACCTGACAGATGTCTCAGACCTATGAAGTGGTTGAACCAGCAAGCTGCAGTTGCAGTTTTCATTTTGTCATCATCTTTTCTCAGTGTACTTAAGCAGTTAGAAAGTCCATATAAATGGAAATCAGCTGACATATGGAAATAAAAGGTGGCCATTCTGAGTCACAGGCCAGAATAAAATATGCATTGCCCACCACAGCACTGAAATGCTTTTGGCAGAAAGACAACTTTCAGGTAATGGTGAATTGGGGAGTGGGTCAGAGCTGGAGCAGGGAGTGTTGGGGCTTCGGCTGCCGGGAGCTGGGGAGAGCACCACCTGGGAGGTGCCAATTTCATCTAACTTTGACTCATCTTACAGTTGCTACTACTTGTAAAATGTATCATCTGTTGCGAGAACAGAGACAATTCTAGTTGCAAAATTTGCATCCTAAATATCCTGATACGAAATTGTTAACATGTTTACAGCTCTTTCAAATCATTGTCTTGAAAAAGAGCCTTCACCACTAGCTACAAAAAACTGCCTTAAAATATATTCCATGTTCACCTCAGTCTTGTTCCTCTCCTCCTGCCCATAGCCCTGGGGATGGTCTGGCACAGTGTGTACACTGAAAAGGAATGGTGTGCAGTCTATTCATTGCTGCACAGCACAAGCTTGTATTTTATTGCTGGATGTTCTCCTTTTGGAAAGCATCATCATGAAACTGTCTGGTGGATTAATTACCATCTAATGCTAGCCAGTGAAAAACTCAGATCTCAGACCGTTTTAATGGGATAATGCTGAAAAAGAGCTCAGAAGAAAACAAAACAACTCAGCTGAAAAAAATCAGTATGAATGGCTCTCTTTGGGCTGAATGGTGCCCTGCTCCATGCTGCTGCCCTGAAAGAAAGAAAACAGAGGGCACAGTGAGTCTTCCCCTGCGATCTGGTGCTGCTGGAGCGGGGACCAGGCACATCGTCCGGATTTATACCCCAGGCTGCAAGGAGCAAGGAAGCTGGGAGCTAACAGTATTAGCAGAAAACCCAAGGAAGTGGCATAATAAGAGCAGAGAAAAGATGTTGTCTTGGTGCATGTTGGCTGTGTTTCTGGTGGAACCTTTAACACAAGAGGAGGGCTCTTGAGGGCTAGCTGTTCCCAATGCTCCTGCAGGCAAGGTGCCCATCTCCCTCACAGTATCTTCAAAGGGTTTGCGAAGCACATGCCCTGCACAGGAAATTGCCGAGAGCTGTAACGCAAGCTTTTGAAGTTCATGGCACCTGAACTCACCCAAAGTGCAGGCAGAAATTAAACTGAGAGGGTGCCCTCTCTTCTCTGGATTGGCACATGCCCTTCAAGCACTGTCGCAGGCGATCATGTGTTGGGGTTGGTTCAGTGGGAGAGAGGAAGTCGGATGGGGGCGGTGAAGCTGTATGTGTTACCAGTGTCAAACTTCTTCCTATACGAATCTGCAGGCAGTTTAGACTGGGAGGGATACTGTAAAACAGCACCAAAATCTCCAACCCATACCTTGTTCTGATGCTTTTTCTGGTGCATTAGTGGTGTCTGCACTCTTCGTAGCTTTTAGGTCTTGCTCTGGCTTTTTAGGCTCTGAAGCAAAATTAAGCACATTAGGAAATGCAGCTCTGGAAGAAAATAATTTTAAGTCTCCTCTTTAGAGATTATAAGGCCCCAAAGGAAGGCATTCCATCACCTGCCATTAGGTATGTCAGTCAGTCTAATGAGAGCTTTCTCACCAAGTGAGAAAAAGTGATGGCTGGGTGCCTCTCGAGAGTAGTCACCCCATATTTTTGGTGCCAAATTTAGGCATTTTTACTGCCCAAAAGCTCCTGCCAATGTCAATAGAATTTCTGAAGTGAGCAATAAATGTGGGTTTTACCACTACTAAACCAATACTTAGAAGATTAATGCATCATGTTGTTGATTTTTCCTCTGAGTAGCAGAATGTCCTGAGAATCGGGGTCACAGTGTGTGTAGGGTCTTTGGGGAATACCAGCTAACATGCAATATTTCAGTCACTAATTCATGTTCAGATGTAGTTCTTTCTTGCCTGACATTGTCAGATCATCATGGGGGCAAATCCTGAATGCCACGGACTGCCTTAGAAGGAAAAGGGAGATTTTTTTGGTCCTTTTTTCTTCTAAGACCCAAAGTCATCAAAGTACTTGGAACATTCATTACAGTTCATTTATTGCTACCCTGCAAAAGAATCTGCCTCTGCTTTTATGTCTGACTGAATATTGGAGGATTTTGATCTTCCATATTTTTCTCTTCTGTAGCTATTTTGGCAGCATTGAGCTATTTGAGAAATTACTCCAGGGTTAATGGTTTCCTAAAAATTTGTATTATTTTTTAAAACAACAGCTTTTGATTGTTTTTACCAGCTGTGAATAGTTACAGTTTTGTGAAGGTTTTTTCTTGCTGTGCCCAGCATCTGGGAAGCACTGTAACCACCAGCAGCATTTAAAGAAATGTCAGGCACTATGGATCTCTGGCGTCACTGAGATAAGGACCAAAATTGCATCTCTGACAGCTGATCAGGTGTGAAGCATGATTTTTCGCTAATCTGTCAGCAAGTGAGTGTAATCCTCAAAGGACTGCCTTTACCTCCTACAGATAATGGGTTTAAGTATCCAAGTGTGCAATACGGTCTCTATAATTTAAATCAGAAGAAAAAGGTAGCTTTTTTAAAATTAAGAAAGAAGTAGGAAATCCTCTATCACAAGATGGCCCCAGAACCATATTACAGAGATTTTTGTCTTAGGAACAATCTGTTTCTAGAGGACTACAGCTGAGATTGCTGGGCTGAGGCGACAGGGCTAAGGAGGGCTGGTGGGGCCAAGCAGGACGCGGGGAAGATGGATTGTGACGATCAGATCTCTTTGCTACCTGTGGGACAGGTCTGGGCAAAGCAAGACAGTGGTGTCCTCAAGCACTGAGTTTGATGTAACAGTTATTATTTTCTCCTTTGATCATCCTGGGTTTTCTCTGTGTGAATGCGCAGTCTTTGTTGCTAGGATCCTAACATTTTCATTCACACTGTTTGATTCAACAAAGCGAAGGAAACCGCTTGTGTCTTTGGTTTGCTGCAGGAACAGTCTCCTGGTAGTTTGTTTGTGTGTCTGGGATGTGACTTGATGACGCTCCCCATTCCTATACTGATTCTCAAGTAATGTGGTTTTAGCACTGGTGGAAGAAATTGTTGCTTGCAGCTTGCTGAGCTCTACCCTGGCTGCGATTGTCCCTTGTCTGGTGTGGGATGTTTGGGCTGATACTTCACGTGTGGGTACATTTGGGAATGATGAGACATGGTGTTAGTGATTATTTCCTAGAAAAAGGCAAAAATTCTAAGGTACTGCCTCCCTTCTAGCAGTGCATATTTGGGTCAGTAATTTCTGCGTACCTGGTCAAGACACATATACCAATCTGTACGTGTTTGATTGTAAATGCAAAAGTATTGCAAACTAAAGGCATGGCTTTGAGTGATGCATATTCCATCTGAACATCTACAGCGTTCAGATGGAAATGTGCTTTTGTGCAAGTAAAAGCCTAAAGACGAGGCAAGAGCTTTGTACTTTGCTTCCATGGACCAAACAATAATGGATAGGAGAAGAGCAGGACTCCATGTAACCTCTGTGTGGCCTTGGATGGATGCACCCACTAACAGGCATTTGAGTTCATGGAGAAGATACAGCACATTTTGTTATACCACAGGTCACAGAGGAGAAGCTCAGGAAGGCTCAGGCTCAGCAAACAGCAAAAGAGCCGTGTTACGGTAGTGTGTAGTAGTATGAGACATTCATTTTGTTTGCATTCACACCCCCAAGGAAGAGTCTTAACATTGCACAGTTGTTACAGGGGGCACAAACAAGTGTCATTTCAGTGACAGAGACACTTCATGTACACTTGAATATCAACTACCACCTGGTGAAAGACTTGATCAAAGACCTCTGAAAACAACTAAATTGTTTAAACTGAGTTGAATCTTACAGAGTAGGATACTGACTAAAATGGTTATACAGAGTAGTTCGTTATCATATCATCCTTAGCTAAAGATGCAGTGCATTGCCATTTGTGTGATAAGTTGTATATTATTATTTATTATTATACTCTCAAAACTGAATATCCCAAAAGATAACATGAATAACATCAGGAGAAAGCCAACATGTAAAACTTCAAATGCTTTCATACAATCAGTACAACATCATACTCACGAACAGATTTAAAGCAAGAGGGAAAATACTTGGGAACAGAAGTCTATGAAACACAGTGTGACCAAAAAATAGAAATTGTCTGGGATAATTTCCATATGCTTAACATAAAAAATACCATGAGGGATTTGGATGAGATACTAAGGGATTCATCAACTTCTGACTCTGAATAATTGTATCTTTGTATTACACAACTGAGAAGCTACAACTGATGTGAATGGATGTAAGGGAGAGTCAGTCATAATTACTTGCCTGATTTAACAGCTGTGCTTTTTGAAGAAGAATATTCAAGAGTTGATGGATATGTCACACCTTTTCTTGGCTTGCCCTCTGCAAAAAAAATCATTACAAAGCATCACAAAAAATTTCTAAGTTTTCTTGCAACAAAACTCCCATCTAACATATGTGTTCAGAATCAAACCCCACTTCTTTACTGCCCAACTCATTTTCTTGAAGATTTCTTTCATATGATGGCAGAATCTCAAAACCATGCCACTAAAAATACCAATTCCTAAATCCAGCATCATGAAAAAAAGTTAGAAAGCATGAAAACCTAGTCCTAGGAAGTATTTGAAGACATCAGTTAGTTCATTCCTTTGCTCTCAAGTGGTGTTAAGCATAAGGGTACCGTTTCTGAAGGACATCTGTATAACCTGTATTTAAACCCACAGCCTCCCTAGGCAACCTTTTCCAGTGCCTGACTACGCACTTGAGTTAGAAAGCATGTTTGATGTGGGATTCATTTCGTCATGCACACGGCATTCTTCTCTGACCTCATTTTTGCAACATGCCATTTCTGGCAACAGTCCTTTGCAGTAATAACAGTGAGAGAAGGCTGTGCTTGTGTGTGGGAACATATGGTACCTATATTTAGATCTAAAATAAGGGTCCTATCTTAAAACAATGAGGTATGTTTCCCAGTTAAGCTTTGAACCACAAATCTTTTTAGTGCTGCATCACATGCTGTTTCTATTGGTACAGAAATGATAGAGTTCTCAATTCTTGGCGAAGTAAGGAGGGGGGTCAGCAAAACCACTACCATGGACTTCCAGAGGGCAGACTTTATCCTGTTCAGTACACTGGTTGAGAGAGTCCCTTGGGAGATGGTCCTGAAGGGCAAAGGGGTCCAGGAAGGCTGCACCTTCTTCAAAAAGGAAATCTTAAAGGCACAGAAGCAGGCAGTCCCCATGTGCCATAACAAGAGCCGGCAGGGAAGACGCCCGGCCTGGCTGAACAGGGAGCTTTTGCTGGGACTCAGGAAAAAAAGGAGAGTTTATCACCTCTGGAAGAAGGGGCGGGCAACTGAAGAAGAGTACAAGGGTCTCGGTAGGTCATGCAGAGAGGGAATTAGAAAGGCAAAAGCCCAGCTAGAGCTGAACCTGGCCACGGTCGTGAGGGATATCAAAAAATGTTTTTACAAATACATTAACAACAAAAAGAGAGCCAAGGAGGATCTCCATCCTTTACTGGGTGTGGGGGGGAACATTGTCACCAAGGATGAGGAAAAGGCTGAGGTACTTAATGCCTTCTTTGCCTCAGTCTTTAATAGCCAGACCAGGTATCCTCAGGGTATCCATCTCCCTGGGCTGGAAGACAAGGATAGAGAGCAAAATAAACTCCTTATGATCCAGGAAGAAGCAGTTAATGACCTGCTATGCCACCTGGATACTCACAAGTCTATGGAGCCTGATGGCATCCACCCAAGGGTGCTGAGGGAGCTGGTGGAGGAGCTGCGAAGTCACTTTCCATCATTTATCAACAGTCCTGGTTAACAGGGGAGGTCCCAGATGACTGGAGGCTTGCCCATCTACAAGAAGGGCTGGAAGGAGGATCCGGGGAACTACAGGCCTGTCAGCCTGACCTTGGTGCCGGGGAAGATTATGGAGAGTTTCATCTTGAGGGTGCTCACAGGGCATGTGCAGGACAACCAAGGGATCAGGCCCAGCCAGCACGGGTTCATGAAAGGCAGGTCCTGCTTGACCAACCTGATCTCCTTCTATGACCAGGTGACCCACCTAGTGGATGAGGGAAAGGCTGTGGATGTTGTCTACCTGGACTTTAGTAAAGCCTTCGACACTGTCTCTCACAGTATTCTCCTGGAGAAGCTGGCAGCTCATGGCTTAGACAAGTGCACTCTTCACTGGGTAAAAAACTGGTTGGATGGCCGAGCCCAGAGAGTCGTGGTGAATAGAGCAAAATCCAGCTGGCGGCCGGTCACAAGCGGAGTCCCCCAGGGCTCAGTTTTGGGGCCGGTCTTGTTTAATATCTTTATCGATGATCTGGATGAGGGGATAGAGTGCTCCCTCAGCAAGTTTGCAGCCGACACCAAGTTGGGTGGGAGTGTTGATCTGCTTGAGGGTAGGAAGGCTCTGCAGAGGGATCTGGACAGGCTGGATCGATGGGCCCAGGCCAATTGTATGAGGTTCAACAAGGTCAAGTGCAGAGTCCTGCACTTGGGTCACAACAACCCCATGCAATGCTACAGGCTGGGGGAAGAGTGGCTGGAAAGCTGCCCCGCAGAAAAGGACCTGGGGGTGTTGATTGACAGCCGGCTGAATGTGAGCCAGCAGTGTGCCCAGGTGGCCAAGAAGGCCAACGGCATCCTGGCCTGTATCAGAAATAGTGTGGCCAGCAGGAGCAGGGAGGTGATCGTGCCCCTGTACTCGGCGCTGGTGAGGCCGCACCTCGAATCCTGTGTTCAGTTTTGGGCCCCTCACTACAAGAAGGACATTGAGATGCTGGAGCACGTCCAGAGAAGGGCAATGAAGCTGGTGAGGGGTCTGGAGGACAAGTCTTATGAGGAACGGCTGAGGGAAATGGGGTTGTTCAGCCTGGAGAAGAGGGGGCTGAGGGGAGACCTCATCGCTCTCTACAATTACCTGAAAGGGGGTTGCAGAGAGGTGGGTGTTGTCCTCTTCTCCCAAGTGATGAGTGACAGGACAAGAGGAAATGTCCTCAAGTTGTACCAGGGGAGGTTTAGGCTGGATATTAGAAAAATTTCTTTACAGAGAGAGTGGTGAAGCACTGGAAGAGGCTGCCCAGGGAAGTGGTTGAGTCACCCTCACTGGAGGTGTTCAAGGAACGTGTGGACGAGGCATTGTGGGACATGGTTTAGTGGGCATGGTGGTGTTGGGTTGATGGTTGGACCTGATGATCTTACAGGTCTTTTCCAACCTTAGTGATTCTATGATTCTGTGATGAGGCCATGCAATTCCATCTCTTGGGGCAGTTTTTATATACCCATATATCACTGAATGAAAAGTGTTGCAGAGGAGCAAGCAGGGAAGAGTGATCTGGCTTGTAGGAGTTGGTGGATGTAGGACTTCTGGACCCTGGTGACTGTCTCTACATGTCTCACTGTGCTGTGTCATGTGTCTGGACAGCCTCAGGTGAGACATCCATCCACCTCCTGCAAAACCTGAGTCATGATAGTGATGCTAGGTTTGCCTTCCTTTATTCCTTCAGTGGATTCTTCTAGAAGGTGTATATGGCACTGCAAGCATGCCATTTGTCATCCTGGGTGATTAATCCAGAGACCAACAGCACTGAACAGAATTAGCTGCTACAGACTGAGCCACTCCTGTGAAATGGGGGCTATTTCCGCTGTGATGGCACACAAAGAAGTGTATATGCCAGAGGAACTGGTTCTCTATGTGCAGGGATGGCCATGGAGCTGGAGAGGCACTGTCCTTTGACCCTTTTCACGTTTCTTTGTCCTTTGTTCTACTCCTTTCTGAAATTTCAGATGTCATTAAAAAACCCTAGGTGAAGAAGTTAGTTTGAGATACTAATGAAGTAATGCTATAAGGATCTAATCCATTTCTCATTTACAGTGGTATAAACTGAGAGCAGCTCCGCTGAAGATCTGCCAAAGATCAGAGCTGCCAAGTTAGCATGCAAGGACAAGCTGGAAGGAGCTTCCTCCTTGTCCTCGGGTCTCTCACAGAAGCTGGCCTAAGTGAAGGGCAGCAGGTCTTCACTTCCACTTCCCTACGAGCCAAAACCTGGATGAGGAGCCAAGCAGGACTAGGGACATCTTCTGCCAATTTGGTAGGAAGAACAGAAAAGTGGTAGGATCGCAGGCAATTTCTAAATGCATTTCTTTATGCCCCACAGAGGCAGAGTTGTCAGGTATGAGTGGTTGTTACACAGATGCAGCCATAGCGTAATAATCTGATTTTAATTTAGAATATTTCTGTGCTAATCTGATTTCTAAGGCAAACCTGAAGCCCACTGCTGTGCAAATAAAGTAGCTGGCATGAGGGCTGGCTGCTTCCGGAGTCTGGGGTTTTTGATCAACAGCAACTTGCATCCCATATGTGATCAAGAGGCAGGCGTGACGCCTGACCTGAATGTGGCCCTGCTCTCTGGAGCAATGGTAATATGTCTTTTCCACTCTCTGAAACACATTGCATCTAGGTCGGAGTTTGCTTAACATACTTAAAAATGGATTTACATGTGGGCTGAAAACCTCAGCTTCTGGCTGTTGAAGTACAAGCTATGGGGTGGTGGCTGCTCACCCTCTCACACTTATTTGTGACTAGCAAACCCAGAGGTTTGGGACTCTGTTTTCTTAACCCACTAGCTTCAAAACTCCCACTAAACTGAATGGAGTCATTCAACTGAGTGCCAAGGCATTTCAGTGCTTGAAAGTGAATACCAAGGCATTTGCATACCTCCTGGTGTGCTGGCTGCTTTAATCCCAGAGGACTGACCTCGTCCCCCTCTGCCCCTAAATCACGCCACTTCATCCCCTGGGTCGCCCGAGGATTCCTCTTCTGTGGTCTTTTGTGCAGATGCTCATTCACAATTTAAACATCACAAACTCTTGGTGACAATATCCTAACTAGGAATAAACTGTTGGCACTTTTCCAGGGTACCATAGCGCATACGGGTCTGGTCTGCTGAAAGGGAATTCAGCTGGAGAATAGGGATTCAGTTCAAGCTCTACAGCTGTCCTGAAATTAATGCCTTAGGTGAATTTGTATTTTTATTGGGGAATACTTTATGCAGCTCTGTCTTTTTATGACTCATAATTGTAAAAAAACCCACAACTCATCTCTTTTTGAGAGTGAGATCTGTCTGCATTCAGCCTCAGGCTTCTGAGATGAATAGGGGTTTTAGTCTTCTAAATTTCTCTCTAAAATTCTAAAATTCCCACATTTTCAGTATTTATAGTGAGAGTTTTCTTCCTATTTATATATGAAATACAATATGAAACATGATACATGACAAGTTAGATTTACGCTTGGCCTAGTTTAGAAACCAACTAGTTCCACTGACATCAGTGAGAGCACTCAGCATGCGTAAAATTAAGTGCATGAGGGACAAATCTCATCATGCCTACACATATCCAGATTTCTCATCCTCCCCTCTTACGTGTGCTTATAACTTTCTCTTGTATCTTCTTTCACAGCATCTGATAAATTAAGAATAAAGTTGTGTTACTATAAACCAAAAATTCCTACAGTTTTATGGGATAACAACTGAACAGCTGCTGAGGTAGAAAAATCTTATTTCCCATTTATGTACCGGAATTACAATGTGCTGTTTGTTGGGGAAAAAACAGCAACAAGTACAAGTAGCAATTCAGCTATTCCAGGAAATTCCTACTCTTGCAAAATAAATCCTTCTCATAATGCGGTGTACCCATGGCAGAATGCTGTAAAAAGTGCATCCAACTATATTAATGCAAATTCCATATGACAGTTTGTTTTGGTCTGTTTCTGAGACCTCCTTTGCTGTCCACAAATTTTCACGTTTTTAGTGGCTGTTCAGTTGCTTGAGCTGTTTATTTTTCCAGGAATGACGTAGTTAACTAACATCAATTGGTTGTACCTATCCTAAACCTCCAAAAGTGCGGACCAGAAAGAACTGACCCACTGTATGGATGCAGCAAGAAGTTAAATTTAGAAATTGTATGTAAAGCAATGTAAATTGGACCCTCCTTTCACATGGGCACAATGAGTGCAAGTAGGTTTAATATAATCTGAGGCTGGTGTAAAGGGGATCTAATTTACAAAAAAAAAAAATCTGTGTATTTTGACAGTGAATGTAAGTGAGCTGCTGTATATACTATGGGGAGAAAAAAAGAATGAGCATTAAATTAAGATGGATTTCCCTGCACTGAGTAGATATCAAAACTGTTTGGCTAACAGAGGTGGGGAGAATTCATGACATACTTGGGATGCCCCAATAGAATTGCTTAATATAGGGTTTGCATAAATGCAGTACAGCTATATGTGACTTGAGATGGGTTGACAGAAGTCAGAAGTTGCTTCAGAAGACGTGAACTCAGGTGCAGGCTAAGGATGCTTCAAATGGCCAAAAGGCCCTTTAGTTCCCTTAACAGTACTACTTACCAGGGTGGAGAGCAAGTGCAACAGGAAGACCTCCCCGTCAGTACCGAGGCTCAGATTTTGCGCATCGATAGCAGGAGTTAAGGTCCCCTCAGAGAGTCAATCCAGACCACCCCTCCCCTCCTGCCGTGGGCTCAGACCCACACGGGGCTGAATGGAGCACACCGCTGGCAGGGTGTATGTCTCTTTGCAGGCTATATAGGAAGCCCAGAATAAAAACCATCTCAAGTGCATTATTCATTCTAAAGCTAGGTGGGGTGGGTCTGCTGTAACTAAAGGGGTCTTTACAATGAGAAGGCTGCTTCCCCCTCCGCCCATTGCTGCCCGGCTCATAGGGCAGAGGGGAGCAGCAGGGGAGGACAGGCAGCTCCGGTGCTCCCCCATGGTACCTGACACGAGGAAGGACTCCCTCCAGCGCGGCAGTGACAGGGACCGGACCCCGTTGGAGAAGCTCCCGCGGTAACCTGAGTGGCCAGCGACTTTCTGGACGAGGATCTTCCCACCTGTGTTGTCGATTATACCACTGCAAGCAGAAAACATGGTGTCTGAAAGTGGAAATTCCACCTGAAAACTTAGAAACTGTTCAACAATGCAAGAGGTATGAAGCTTTCACTTTTACCTTTAAGCCAGGGGCTGTAGTGGAGCTGTGATGCTACTACTAAGTCTGCTGCTAAGAAACGTTTGTGCTTCTTCCACGTAGAGAAGAGCAGTTTGTTACAAAGTGCTGTCGGGATCTATTTGCTCTTCCCACTGATCTACTGGTCCTGCATTTAAGGTTGACCTAGTTGTACACAAGAACAAGCTACTGCCTTTGTTAACATTCCTGTAAGCTTGATTGAATGACTGAAGATACAGGGAGAGGTACTCAGAGGAGTTTTCAGGCCAACCATGTGACAGAAATACAAATTTGAGGCAAACCTCCCACTTGCCTGACTTTTTCTTTTGTAATAAAATTAATGCTTTCTTTGAGTTCCAGTATGTGTTATCTGCAAAAAACTAAGCGTGGTTCTGACCTCAGCCTGGAGTAAACTGAACACAATATTTCTGGAAGCTGTAGAAAACCTGGCAGGCTCCATGTGTGGTGCACATTAAATGGTGTTTGACATATGACATAACAT
Source organism: Gavia stellata (assembly GCF_030936135.1). NCBI lineage: Eukaryota > Metazoa > Chordata > Aves > Gaviiformes > Gaviidae > Gavia > Gavia stellata. The sequence goes on from NC_082595.1 coordinate 22,135,517, forward strand.
GTACCTTCAAGACAAACAGAAAACCTTCAGTGTATGCAACCTGCTGTGGCATCATTAGGAAAGTAGGCAAACCAGGAAGCGACTGCGACTCTAGAGGGGTGGTAGGACTGGCAATAACGACACTGTGCGGGAAAATAAGTAATGGGCAGCAAACAATGGTGAAGAGTATCTTAGAGCCGTAGCTTTCTCTGATGATTGCAAGAAGCTGCTGGTAAAATAACTGTAAGGAAAGGAGATTCACTCTCTGAGGAAATGCAACATATAAGCTAAGAAAGGCAAACCCAGCTGGCAAACGAGGAAAACTGAAACCCTCACTGCAACAATACAGGCAGCCAGCATTTGAACTACGGGGGAAATTGCAGTTGCTATCAGCATTTTGTAACTTCCTTTCGGGACAAGCTCTGCATGCAGAGACAAACAATTTCCATTGTGCACTAGCATCCGAAGGAAGAATTTGTTGTCTGAAAGCCAGTCAGCTGGCAGTCATCTCCCCAGCAAGGGGCTGAGCAGACAGAGCTGCAGCCAGGAGGTGGCAGCCCTATGCCTACAGGCACATCAGCCTGTGCACTGCACAGTGCAGAGGCAAGGTATAAAGTCCCAAAGCCTTAACTATTCAACTTTACTCAAGATCCCAGCTATTTCACAGAACTGGAAGCACTGCAATAGCTCGAATAACTCCGAATGAAGTCAAGTTGTCAACCAGGCTTTGTAAGTTCTTACTGCATTTTTAGCTGAATGCATCCTGCCTTTGCATCCTGCCTACAGTTATGGTGTGTTTTGGTTGTGAAGTTGTTCTCCATTAAAGTTTTATGCACATTTTTGCATGGCTAACAAAACTTGGCAAAATTTGTGCTATAAAATTTGTATTATATGTTTGCTTGTCCAGTGTACTTTTCTGTGGCAGGAAAGCACATTACTCACCCTTTGATGTCAAGGACAGTTAAATTCAAATCTGGAGAACTAAAACTAATCCCAGAAGTATGAGAGTTTTATGTGTTCATCACTGGTGATATGCCTATTTTTTTCTGAAGCTTTATTAGTAGCAGCAGCTCCATCCCTATCTTCCACTTGAATAATAATGGAATAGTAATTTGCTACGCATGACTGAGAGATCTGCAACTCTCAAGACACTTCTCCAAAGATTAAGAAACGTCTTTAAACACAACTGATTTCAATAGGAATACAGGATTGACAGCATTTTATAAAGTTGGATCCATTGCATCACACATGGTCTTTCTCTCAGACTTTCTACTAGCCTGCAATTAAACCTACAAGGCAGTGGGAACTTTAAAGGGTTTGGAAAGCCGAGCGCTCCCTACACTGAAATGATGGTTTTGTCTGAGTGCCTTACTCATTTAAACTCACTCACCTGTGAATTGCAGCATTGCACACACTGGAAAAGGAAGCATAAATGTCTGTGCCATAAACACGGTATTTTACATCTTGACATCCAGGAGGGCATTTTGCAATGAATTCTGGATTGATTATCTTCCCCGCCTTGACATCGCAATCAATCTGGGGTACATCTGTGAGTGCAAAATCTTGGTAAAGTCAGGTTGAATGTTTTCATAGCTGAGTGAGCTTGTCATGAAACAATGAGTAACTGAGGGTAAGGGATGCCCTCCTCTTATGCCTTCATAGCAATGGTTCCGGGATACAAGACATGTCTATGTGTTTTGCATCTACAATATAACACATAATAATCCTATACCGAGGGATGTGGCTGTAAGTAAGGATGGAATAAAGAAGCCTGAGGATATTTCTGACCTTCAATGTTTGCTTCTCTGAAGGAAATATCCATTATGACACTTTGCTGGAGAGAGGAAGAAATGTAGTCACCCAGGCTGTGGTTAACATGTGGGAAGGAGGGGTAGGGGAAGAGGTGCCTGTGAGTTAGGACCAGGAAGGACTGTGCACACACAAGGCAGGATGCTTCCCAAGCCTCCCGCTGAGCACATGTAGCTCTGTGCCGTCTATAATGCCAGGCTGCAGCCGCAACCCATTCTCTTGTCCTTAATTTTTAAAATTATTTGCTGGGTATGGTTTACTTTGAACAAGGGATTTAAGTCTGAGTTCACAACCTCACAGCAGGCTTGTTTGTCAACTAAATGAGCAAAATAATCTGTGGACAGAAATGCTTTTATAGGAGTACAGCTGAAAGTTATACATCCTAGTGCATAGGACATGCACCACTTGTCTCATGCTAATCAGCTATATATGCTTTGTGTTACAGCAGGTCCATTTCACATATTTATGTCTCTCTCTCTATGAAAAACTTGGTGCTTGCTTAGATCCTTGTGCAGTACCTACCGATCTATGAAGACACATTTTACTGGTGAAGTACACAATTTCCCCTTTACACACGTTCAGTAGCACACACTTTACTTAGTGATTTGATTTCAGTAAAAGAACCTGTTAGTTAACATATGCTCCCATTGACTCTGCAGACAATTGTGAAGAGTTACCAGAGTATAATCTCACTTTGCATTTTTTTTATGCATCAGACATGCCTGCTGTAAAGCGGCCAAGAATACTACTGGGACCACTTACATAGCTTAGCCTTTTTCATCTTCTTTGTGGCTTCCTTGGCTGCATATGTACACATAAGAAACACACCTAAAACAAAGAAAACATGGTATCAGGAAAAAGGAAGACTATCAACATCAGCCACCGCAAGCCCCTGTGCATGACATTTCCCAAATTTGAATGAACAGGTTAAAAAAATGAAATGGGAATATTGTCAGCCACAGCTAGGTTTCTACTTGTTGATTAACTTTGCAGTCAAGATGGCATCTACAGTGGGGCAGTTTCTTGAAGCGGATTAAAGATCAGTTCAGCTGACACATTCATCTGCGGAACTCACTATCAAAAGAATGCCACTGAGTCCATACGGTCCAGAAAACCATGAAAGGTCCCAGTATTTCCACAAACGGTGGAAAATCTTTGTAATTAGTGTGATAGAGATGTCAGTGAAACAACATGCTCTGTGCACAAAGCAACTGGGAAGTTAGGGAGAGAAAGATCCTTCTTAATAGCCCAGCGGGGAGGTTATCCTTTAATTGTGGCATTTCACTCACTGGTGGTAGCGGGTATGGGATACTGGGCAGCATTACGGACCATATGAGGTTCTAGTGTGGCATGTCCCAGTATCCTGTCCCAGGAGGGCACTGATTTTCTTCAGTAAGTAGAATTATGATTTGAAAAGTGTAATAGTAAAAGAGACATACACTGTTACGTTAAAACATACATCACAATATATACATTTAGCTTACCTTGTTAGGTTTACTTGCTAAATGCATGACATCATACAAAAACTCTTCATTCTCTGTGCTCATTTTATAAGCATTATATTATGGGTGATTAATAACTTCATTACAAGTATCGTGACTTTCTGATTCACCTTTCCCTTCTCTGAGCTTTTAGAGGGAATTGAAACTCTCTATGATGTATTGGCTGATCCTCTCATCATTTAAGTTAATCTTACTAGAATACACAACAGCAGTCTTACTTCTTTCTTTTATGCTCTTCTCCCCCTAGACTGGTTGCAGAGAGTTTGCAGACTTAATCACTCCTAGAACTTGCTCAAAAGAAAAACCAGTCTCACAATGTCTGAAGTGACGGTGTATAGATGCAGTATTGGGATCTTTTGTGACTGGTGCAGTTGTGTAACCAAGGCAAAACTGTAGCTAGAAAAAAAAGGAGTGAACCAGTGGAAAACTGAGTGCAAAGGCCCAACTACACGCAATGTTAGGGCATAATTTAATGTGGAGAAAGTAATGTGGTCTCTTAGTAAAGACAGAAGAACTGCATAGAGAGCTATGAATTTGAACTAAGAATGGCTATCCTTCCAGACTTGAGGATCCCAGCTAGAGGGAATATTGCCTGGGAATATTGCAGTTAAAGCCATACAGCACCATTAGGCAATATGTGGTGGCTGGATCTCCATCAAACGGAGACATGTAAGTAAAGTACACTAAGAATTCATGCTTCATCAACCAGAGTGTTCATGTAAGATGAACTGCAAATTCTGGAGTTCTACATGTTCCCAAAAAGCAAGATCCTGTCTGACTGTCAGGGGAATAAAATAAGACACATTTATAGCCTTTTTTCTTTGGTACCTTCTTGTTCATGGAAAGAGCAAGAACACAGAGAAAAATTGGGAAAGGATGCTCCCACATAAGAAACAGCTGGTTTTTCTTTGGAGAGAATTGTTACATTACAGACATTTTTCAGGCCCTTTTGTGCCATCTGGTATGGACGGCATGCAGCTGGTCGTGTACTTAGAGATCTCTGCAAGTAATCAATATTGTTTCTATGCCAAAGTCAAGAAGTTTGGGTAGCCTGTTTCTGAAAAGTGTGCCAAGTCTTACTCCAGCTGCCATTGAAAGCTCCATCAGCCATGGAGTCCAAAGGGAAGAAAAGAAACCAGCAGCCACTGATCAGCCAGGACAGGAGAGTACAAACCCGCAAACTACTAATTGCAACACATCAACTGTACTTACCAAAGAAGGTTGCAATGACTGTGGCCTTCATGGTGAGTAAAGCAATATCTGGATGTGTCACTAGGCAGCACTGAAAAGGAAAAGAAGGGTGTATCAGGCTGCATTCAGAGGTATTGCAGGTGTACTGGAACGGTGGGGGAAGAGGGACTGCACACTCTTCTTCAACCTTTCATAGTCCTCACATGCTGCATCCTCTTCTCATGCTCTGTAGAGCAGCTGATGTCCCCAGAGGCGATGGTGTTTGGGCTGTGGCACTCCCATGGACTAATTTTTTATTTCTGTCCAAGGTTTGCCTTTTGCCTCAGGAAACCAAGATTTCATTACACATACTTATTTCTGAAGCCAGTGGCAGGAGAGGGCATGATGGGTATGGACATGCTCTGACAGCTATTCAAGTTCATTCACTACTCTTCTAAGACATAATCACAGAATCGTACTGTCTGCACATCAAACTGCACCATGTAATCTCATAAAGATATGAGGATCACAAGTCTGGTCACTCCTGAAGGGTGTTGTGTAAAGTATCTTGCAATCATGCCATTGTTTGTGAGCCAAATTACTGGTTTCTTTCCTTTTCTGAGGATGTGTGTGTGTGTGTGCACATGTACACGTGAGCACCTGAGATTAAGAGGACTCTGTCAGAACATCTGGACAACATTTTTTTCTGGGTCTGCATATGCGGTTCCTGCCCCCTGCCATCCCTGAAGCTCTGGGCCAGACCACAAGAACACAAACTTATCAGAGATAATCCCTCTCAGCTCCTCCTGAGCATCACCTCCCATGCTGCTTTTGCAGTTATTTGGTGATTGTTGAGGGAATCCTGGGTTAGGCACTCATAATTAATCTCAGTCATTAAAATACTACAAGATGCTTGACAAATATTAGTGTAAAAAGCCTGAGAAAATATTTGTGTGCTGTACAGGAAAAACTCAAGGATCAAAATAAACTTGGTCTTCAGAGAAACTGATTACATGCTTACAAATGGAAAGATTTGTACTAAAATAAAAATTAGCTTGCTATCAAGGAAGAAAACACATGGAATGTTAAAGCTGCAAATGATCAGGAGAAGCAAGATATCTGCTTCCTGGAAAAATGACAGTGGCAGATTTCACATAGCAATTCATGTACTCAGAACCAGGGCTTTGGCCACCCCAGAAAGAAATTTAGACTGACAAGGTAGATACAGGAGAGAGAGAAAAAATTCTGCAATCTGTCTCCATATACGATGTTTCCACATTTTTTTATTTCAATTGTTCTTCTTTTTCAAGCAAGCCACATGCTTCTTGAGTGAGGATGACTAAAATGGTATGTTAGACTAAACTTAGTTCAGCCAGTTCTAGGTCTATATAATTTATAACCCTTTTTACATGGACCAGCTGCACCTCTGATTTTTGCTTCTGTGCTACAGCCAGAGAACTTCAAGTGCCAGGACATACTAACAGTATCACTTCCTAATAGTCTTTCCTTAATGATCTCCCTAAAACAGTCCCCCTGCTAGGCTGCTAAAGCTGAAGGCAATAGAGGTTGCTCAGAAGACACTGAACTGAATCCTGGGGGTGTGGAAAGTGGCTCAACATGGTGACTGTGTCTTTCTGCAAAATGATGGACAGTGCAGCTTGGGTGACCCCAGATAGTACAAAGCCATAGCAGCAAGAGCAGCTATGTGGTAATATTCTGCTGTCCCTGTTAGTTTCCGTGGAAAAACCTTGCCCATCTCCTGGAAGAAAAATCGATTTTAAGCATTTACTGCAGTGTGTTTCCACTGTGAAGCTGCTAAAGGGAATAGTAACTAGCTGTAGAAGAGAGTTCAGAGGAACTTGGCTCAGATGCTTTTCTCTTCACTTATATGTCTCAACCCATCACCACGTCAGAGGTATCAAAAACTTGCCCTCCTGCAATGAGTTCTCACCTCAGGTCAATCCCAGAAAAAGAAGAGGCAGAATAAGAGTTGCAAGTGATTTGCAGAACCACCATGCACCATTAAAGACTATACTGGCACTGACTTAGGCTTTGGAAAAGGCATCTTACTATGAGCATTCCCAAAATCTGCAGCAAATAAATTCAGCAATGGTATCTTTCTTTAAAGTCAAAGAGAGCTGTTGGAATTTGTCCTGACAGTATTTGACTCAGTGCTGAGGTATTTTCATCTCCAGTTTAATCAGAGTAGAAAAGGTCTGAGATGGTAAAGGATCCATGTAAAATCTAGCTCCATGGGTGGGTTGCTGTGTGCTTTGTGGGGAGAGTCCAATATTACTTAACTTTTCCTGTCTCACAAAATGTATAACCACCTGTGCTGAGCAAGACTTCTCATTGCTTTGTGAAGGCCCTGCTGTCCCCAAACCCTGTTGTCCCCAGGCCAAGGCCAACCGCCCCAGGAGCCATCTCAGACCTCTTGGGTGGCACTAACCCAGACTTGGCTGCAATTGCAATCTCTACCTAGTCTGCTGGTGGCATTGCTTTTCAAGGCAACAGAAAGTGGGCTTTTTTTCCCAAAATATTATGAATGTCCTGCAGAAAGAGGCCAGGAAATCTAAAAGGAGTTCATATGTAAAGGCTGTCGGGGCCAAATGAGTTCAGCAGACCCGTTAGCCTGCAATAACAGATACTTTGTCAATACGAGAGTTAACAGAAGCATTTTTAGCCAAGGCTATTAGATTTACTTAACAGATTTGTTGTCATAGCTACACACAAAAGCATCCTATAGTGGACTCTGTACTTCTGCTGGTGCAGTTTATACTAGTATCCTGATGGAAATAAATTAAAATGGTAAAGAAACGTATTTTTGCCACTATATTAATTTCTGCATTAGGCACTGGCATGCCAGGAAAAATGCACAGACACCCTGTGACACAGCTCTGGTGGCAACACTCTCAAGGGGGGGTCCTGGCCTTCAGACCTTGGGCTGTCACATGGGAGAAAGCGCAGTAGGATTTACACTGCCGACCATTAAGTGTCAGGCTTAGAGGCTCCAGGCTTTCCGTTGTGGGAAGTCTGTGTGCATTCATTGTATTTGGGGCCTAGGGAGTCACCTGATTTAAGCCATATGAGATCTCCTATAATGTGCACTAGCATGGCATCCGCTACTTCAGACTGGTAAAGGGAGCACAAGCCTGGAATAAAACAGTGGGTTTTTTTGTTTTTCTGGCAAGGAAAGGGAAAACAGGGCTCCAGTCCATGCATACGACAAGATTTTTAGTCCGTGTACGTCCACTGGGAGGTCTGGGGATGTTTTATCTGTAGATCAAGAATGATACTTTGCTGTTAAACACAAATTGTTCCTTTGTTCCAGTACCAAATTAATAGATCCCATTAAAACAAAACAAAAAATTTCTACTTTGGGTTAGTCTGGAGTATGAGTTTTGCTGAGATTTCTCCTTATCAGTTTCCCTTAATGCAGTATTTGCAGTCCCAGTCAGTACTGGTAACTAGTGACCATTCAGTATTAAATCTCCTAAACTGTATGCTGGATCTTTGTTTATCAGAAAGCGTTTTCCCCTCTGTATCCTTCAGACTGGCATAACAGAAGTTACCCTTATGCCAGGAAAGCAGTTAAGTATATAGATTACATTAACATGTGCTTAAATCCCAGCTAAGTCAAGTACAAATGTAGTAAGAAGCACCTCCTTCAATGTCTCCCAGAGCAGACCGTATTTTATCTTTTAAAATAAAATTTCTATTTGAAAGAATGTTGATTACTTTTTCCCTACTACAAATACTTGAAAAAGCTTGAATGTTAGGGAAGAGACAGAATTAGCAAGCTATTCTTTCTGCATATAAAGTAAGATTTTTATACTGACCTTTTATTAGCAGCTTGACTTATATAATAATCTGAGAGAGCTGCTACATGCTACAAACAGACAGATGGTTTAAATCCATGTAAATTGTCACTGTATGGCAAGCTATAACATTTTTTGATGGAAGTGTAGGTTTTAAGTCCTTGATTTTTGGTGTCAGGGACTACTGTCTGTTCTACGTGCAAACCGAGATTCTTTGCTGGTGCCACATACTTTGTCTCTGCAGGAGTAAGCAGTTTATTTCCTGTAATCTCCTGTGCCACAGAAATTAATTTCTGTACTCTCTTTGTACCACAATAGTGTGTGTTATTGTTCCCCTTCTCAAGGGGTTGTACTATCGCGGCAGCACTGGCACCATAAAAAAACAGAAGTGGACTTTGTTTGAAAGCTGTCTGAGCAAGTAGCGTGGAGTTAACAACATGATCTTAAAGCACTGTGGGTTGAGCTAAATATGTGCCCTTTATGGGAAAATTGAGTGGGCTTGGTGTAGGTCTGAGTAAACTGGTTTGGATAAACAAGAGCTGATCGTCATCTTCTAGAATAAAACATTTTAGATTTCTTTTCTGTTTTCTTTTGTGTCTTTAAAAAAAATTGTTTAACTCTTTCTTTGTTTCATGCTCATACTCTGTCCCCATGGTATTGTACCTTGCTCGGCAGTACAATAGCTATTCATTTTGGTGCACACTAGGTAACATGGCTAACACTTGTCACATGCGATTTGGTTTCACTCCCTTTCTTGTCAGAGGGAAGGAATGATGTACCCTCAGTGTACTGTGTTGCTCTGAAAATCTGTACATAAAAAAAAAAAATCCAAGCGGCTGTTTATTTTAAAAAGTCAGGTAATGAGTTCTGCTGAGCCAGAAAATCTGAGCTGATAACTATATTTCATTTCAGAGGCTTAGATTGCCCTGTAGGTACCCCAGGCCAGGTCACAAAAGGTAGCAAGGGTGAGCTTGTCTGCATGGGATGCTGGACTTCACTCTTTGAGCGGTCTGAAACAGAATATATGCATCCAGGAATTAAAAAACATCACAGACCTTATCACCTTCTGCTACAAAAAAGGTGAGTGAATGCTCACCTGTTTTCCTTCATGTATAAAGGAAATCACAAGTGCTTGCTGCAACTTAAGCAAGAGAAAGCTAATATCTGTACTAGCACCATTTGCATAGATAGGACATGATATACTTTGTCATATCAAAGAGAAGAAAAGAAATGACTTGCCCACACTGTTTGTGGGAAGTGTCAATAAGACACTCAAGATTTCCTGTACCATGTGCATTCTTCAACCTTCTTCAGCTTTCAGAGGAGCCTCTGCTGTGGTTGCAAACCCCCAGATCTTGGCCAGGCAGCTGGAGGCAGGTGGAACTAAGACTGAGAACCCAAAAATTCTTCCTGGAGGCAGTGCTGAGCTTCAAAGCACCATGGTGCACTCTGCTTAATTATCCAGCACCTCAGAAAGAGCCGACAGAGAAACTCAGGCTTTTATGGCTGCAGGTCTTTCCCTTGTGGTGGAGGAGTTGTAAGAAGTATTGGATGTCGCACATTAGGTAATTGTGTGTTTAATGAAATGAACAAGCAGACCACTGCTAAATGAGTTTCTGAGCCTGGGGACAGCTTGTGCTTTTGCCTTAAAGAGTCTTTGCATTAATATACACAGCTAGCATTAGGATTACAGTCAGGGCTGTATATTTTGAATAATTTCCTTTTCCACCTAAGCAGTAGCTACAGACTGTTTGCCAGCTGCTTTCTGTGGCCACAAAACCCCCATACCTGGTCAGCGGTGGTCCTCTACCCCCATGGTAGTGACCCCTTCGACAGCAGTGGGATGGTTGCTGCAGTTTTTCCTTGCCTTTTAGGCCTTTTGCTTCAGAGATGGGTGCTGAGATCTTGGGCACTGCTCCATTTCTTGAACACGTTCTGGTATACAGAGGTAGCTGTCGGCCCTGTTTCTCAAAGAAATTCAGCTGACTGGCTTGGCTTGCTGGTGTCAGCATGCGGTAACTACAGGCAGGTTGGGCTGTTTAGCCTACTGAGTGGTATGGGAGCTGCCTAAAATGGGTGTAGGCCTATTGCCTCTAACAAACAAAACATGGAAAGTTTCCCCGTGTGTCCTGAAAGACCCTGGCTACCCATACACAGCAGTCTTAGCTCAGAGGTGGTCAGAGGTTACAGCCTCTGCTTGGAGAAGCTCCAAGAGTTCAAAATGACCCTGGAGAGGCATCACCTCTTGCAGGCCCTCTACAAAGTGATTGAAGAGATTTTTTGAGAGCGAGGGTGCCATCCACAAGGGTACCAAGGATGTCTGGGCACGTTCTCCCCTCTTCACTGAAACTAGACCACTGTGTGTCTGGCATCCTAAAAGCTGTGAAGATGCCCACAGAGCCTTGCTGCAGCCCTGTGGTTTGGACGTTCAGATGGGGAAAGGATGTAGGCTCCTAGGACCTTCCCTCTCCCTGGACTCACTCTGCTTTTTATGCCGTTGTGACTTACTGTGAAACACATGCTCCTTCCAAGAGCAAAGCCAGAGATGCTGGCTCTGCTCTGCTCCCAGGCAAGCAGCAAGTCAGGCCCCTTCTTACTTGCTTTCTTTCTGACTCCATGTTTGGCATTCCTGGTTGCACAGGGGTTCTGCTTCATCACGGAAAATGGGGGGTATCCCGCTCTTTTGTTCCCTGGAGTCTGATGATGGGGCACCTCTTTGGTGATGAAGGAAACGTGGCTTCAAACTCTCTGAGGCCATGGACAGCCCTGTATACAGTTGCTCCTGATTAAGGGTTCTCACCACTTGCTTCTTATTACAAAAGCTTTGATTGTTGTGGCTGCCACATCATGTTTTAAATGGTGCCTGCTCTGCCCCATGAGGTCCCTGACTCAGAAGAGGGCTAGGGGGACTGCCGGTAGCCAGTGCCTCTCACGGGGTACCTGTCAAGTCACTCTCAAGTTACTGAAGTGAGGTATGGGTGGATTCAGAGGTCTAAATTCTGCTTAAGTCACACTTTGGGCACAGGAGTCCTTTTTTTCAGAGCTGCTTTAAGAAACATTTATATGCAGATTTGCAAGAAGAATTTAGTCCAAAATAGCTCCATTCAGGTAGGTATAATGAATTGCTGTACCCAGTAATTTAGAGCCAAATAAAAACACCCAAGCTGCCCTGCACTACTCATTTTGTGTTCATGCAATGCCCTGAAATTAAAGCAACATAAGGTTGAAGTAACAGTGACGAATGATTTCTCTACTTTCTACAGAGCTCTTTCAGAAGAAGGTAATTTATTTAAAACTACAGTGTGATTTAACTTGCCAGACCTTTCTCAGACCTAAATAAAACTGCAATGATTATACTTTTTCATCTGTCTCAGCAAGTTAACCATCAATTATGCTGGTCTGACCTGCCCCTTCCAGCAAAGGAAGAGATACATTTAGAATATGTCACCAACTCACAGAGAAAATATAATTTGGACGATCCAGACGGCAGTTTCTGTGAGGGTCATTACCCTGTACTTTCCTGGTTTCTCTTAATGTATTATAGATGATTTTTTTTTTTTATTTTGATATGCAGCTTTTATGGCTTATTGGGAATTGCTGTTAGCCCAGACCTGTGAATCCCTGTCCAGACAACTCTCTCCCTCAATCTTCCTCCCCACCATGGCTCTTGTCTGCTCATGTATCATCTGCCCCCCTCGCTCCCAGGCTCGAGCCCATGCTCCCTCTGTGCACTGGACCTTGCTTACTGTTGCAGAGAACTTCTTTCCCTTTTCTAATTTAACTACTTCTGTTTAACATCAGTCAGACCCCAGCCAGGTACCATCAATCCCTGGCACTGCCATTTCCTCAAGAAACCGAGGGCAAAGCGAAGTACCTGCAATTCAGCAGTGCCCGAGGGCTGTGCTAGCTTCATGGCATGAGATTCATGGCTACATCTCTTTCACTTTTTAGAAAATGCATCATTTTCTATTTCCAACAAATGGTTTTAATAAGTCAAAGTGTCTTTTTAAAGTGCGATACATGGTTTCTCAGGTTGGATGCGCAATGAAGAGCGCTGACTAACCATGCTATTGTGCTTCTTGCAAACTAAGGATTATTGTAGTGTGTCAGAATTCCCCTGAAGGTACATATTTGGTCTAAAAGTGAAGAATTTGTGTTAAAGGCACTGAAGAAACTGCACATCACCCTGGGGATGGTTTTTGGAATTTCTGTAGCATGTTCAAACAAAACTTGACACCTTTTTTTTTTTGGTAGAAACTTAGAAGCAGAAATTTAAAGAAACTTTAGGATGTTTACACTCTCCTTATTAAAGCTACATGTATCCCTTTACTACAAAAGTGAGTTATATGTCTAGGTCAAAAGCAAAACTGATCCTTAAGCATGCTAGTAAATTTATACAACATCTCACAGAAAACCTTCATCAGTTCAGTATCTCTTGCAGTCCGTATGACTACTGATGTGTCATGCCAAAGCCATGTACTGGTTGGATAAGGATTCAGAAAACATATGTAATTTTAAAAAAATATCTGGAAATACCCTGACATGTGGCACTGGTTTGAAATAAGGCAGTAAGTGGTGAAATTCATCAATATCTAGTAATGACAACTTGATCAAGGAAAGTAGTTCCACTTTTGCATTACAGTTCTCTGTAAAAATGATAGTCTCATACTCTTTGCACTGCTTAATAATTTTCCCTTATATATTTTGTACTTTTCAAAATATATTATTTCTTCCCGACTAACTGCATTATTCCTGCTCGGGAATCTTTCCCTCCAGCTCTTTCAGATATCTCTCTGATGCTTTTAGTTTAGAAAAGACCAACCTGTGCTACAAAGAAGGTTGCTACAAAAGGCAAATCAGAAAACAACCCCAAAACGCCTTATGGCCCTCAGTCATCTTCTAATGCTGCTTTGCTGGGACCTCCAAATTTTTTTGACCCTTGCGGGGTCAGCTGCCGAGGCGCAGGATGCCCGACTCCACATCCCACAACATTGTGCGTGGCCGCCCTACCCCATGCCCTGGGGGCGGAGCTCAGGCTCCCTCCTTCCTTAGGCATGGGATATGGAGGTGCCACCTGGATGCTCAGGGGATATGTATGAGCTGTTGTGGTAGCCAGATGCAAAAGGCATGTCTGGGTCTCCTACTGGAGGTGGCATTCCTGTCCTGCTGGTCTGAGCCATGAGGGGCTCCTAAAGCCATGCACGAGATCTGTTCTTTCTCATAGTCCTCACAGAGAACATCAAAGGCAAGTCTTTTGTCTAGTCTTTAGACAGAATCTACCAATACTCCTGTGGCTAAGCTGGATGCTTCTCTGCTGTTGTCTCCAGAGAGATCTTTGGATTTGGAAGTCTGTCCTGTCTCCTCCTGGGTCGGAGGTGAGTCCTGCTCCTCAAGGGCTCATTGTAAAAGGCTGCTGTGAGAATGGAGCCTTACGCCTTGTTACTGCAGCAGGCTGACCTCCCCAGACAGCAGTCATCGCTGCTTTGGCTTTGCTACAGGCTGTTTCAGGTGTAACCCCCCTGCCTGGTTCTGGTCTGCAGCCCACCTGTAACCCAACAGGCACATTCAAGCTGAGGGCTTTCACCAGACGTGGCTTTTTTGGGGACCCATTTGAAAACTGTGGACCTGTGAATACTGTTTCCATCTTTTAATGACTACAGAAGACATCTTAGGACTCCATGCTGCTTTTGGGATGAAAGTGAGCTATGGGTTTGCATGGGTGCCAGCATTATAAATGAGGCTATTATGGGTAGTGCTGGGTTTCTGAAGACATGCTGTTGGTGGAGGTGCTGGTGAGAGACCTGGCATAGTGTGGGCCAAGCTGTGCAGCCTTATGGCATGTGTGTTGGCAGGCCTTGGCAACTGGCAGGAGCGGACTCTCTAGCATTTTGGTCATGCAGACACATGAGGGTTGGCTATGATTCCAAAACTACATCCCTCAACATCTCAGTGCCCTGGAGTGGACGTGAAGAGCTAGAAATCATGGTGGCAGAGAAAGTGGCCTTCAGAGCCCGATCCTGGATACTGTGACAGTGTAGGCACAGCCAGAAATTATTGAGAAATGTGTCTCAGGACCAGGGTGACACTGATTTACTAATTTTGCATATTAGAAACTTTAAAAACCTGCTGTTTTGGCATAGAGATGAATCACAGGATTCTGCTTCTGAAAGCCCAAGATCAAAAAGGAAAACCGTGCTTATCACATGGACTGGGAGCCGGAACTTGTAATTTATGGTCTTTTGTTTTTAAAACAAAACTAAGCCTGCAGACCTCAATATTGCATAATCCACTTCCATGCTCAGGAAGTTTGTTCTGAACTTTGGCTTTAGGAGATTACCATATGAGCTTCTACTTCAAACCTAATTATTGCCTAACATGTATTTCTTTCTACACACAGATTTCACAACTGAGAATAGAAGATGTAGACCATGGAAGCCTGACACTTTACGTCCCAAATCACCACATATTTTGAGATGCAGTTTGGTAGAAAGACTGTCCCCAAAGCAGGTGAAAGAAGACTTGTCTGACTTGTGTGATGACTGTATTTGACCTGGCAAGCAATCTCATTTGTACCAGTTGTTCATTTGCAACTATTCTAAACTTCTCTAACCTTTCCCCTCGCTCATCTGGATACTCCTCTCCTTCCCATTTAGCCTCAGTTCCAAACAGCCTCTCTTTCTTCATGCTTCATCTCCAAAAACTTCTTCCACCAAGCCCAGGACGACAAAATGCTGGAGTGCTGCAGATGCATTGCAAGAGAGGTGAGAAAGGTGGGCTCCCATCAAGGTGAGCAGAACGGGTTCCCATCGTCCTCCGCTGGCTGGCAGCTGTGAAAATACCCCCCCCCAGGAGTCAGGGAGCTGTTACCTCTTCGTAACTCTGACTCACTGAAGGTGACCAGGGCCAGGATACACAGCGCCGCTGCCAGCTTTCCTCTATGTCTCACCCTTGTTCTACGGACTGAAGGGTAGACTGCATATTTGGGGAAAATAAAAAGAACGGACCCTTCTGAATCCCTAAAAGAACCTGGCAGGGAGATCGAGAGGCACAGAGGCAGCCGCGTCGAAACTTCCATGTAAACAAGTGATTTTGGAGAGGTAAAAATTTCCACAGTTTTATGTACAAGCCTGGAGGTGCTGGAAATCCCCAAATCATCCTGGTGGGGACATTAAAGGACTGCATGAAGCTACACAAAATCATTCAGAATTTTCCCAGAAATTTTGGTGCATGTGTAACTGTCACTTGGCAATTACATGCTTTTTTTTTTATTTGAAACCAGCTGCCAGCTGAGAGACTGTTGCCTGCTCTGTTACATGTGTTACATTTACAAAGTTATTTTATAAGGTGACAGGCTGCAAAACAGTTTGCAAATGCAAGTTGATCTTGAAAGTATTTTTTATATCTGTGTCTATGGGATGTCCTGTAGAATGAGACACATCAAAGACAACTGACACAGATCATGTTCTTAATGTGCCACTGACCTCTTAAAGCACTCTGAAGCTCTGGAGATAAAGCAAAGGTAGGATGGACTTAATGGGAGCTAGAAAACCAGTTCAGTCATGACAGTAAGATTTGTCAGGTTAAGAACTGCTTAAACCTAGATGATTTGAATAAAGCAGTAGTTATAAATACTCTTCTGAATGCAAATGTGTTTCCAGTTTGGGATATGAGCTATAGATTTGAGTGCTCTGCTTCAAAAGGGAAACCAAAATCTGCAGATGGTGTTATTTTTTTCAATTAAAATAAGTTTTTATGAGATATATTGCTGCTCCAAGTCATTGGGAATTTTTCTTTCAACACTTTCTGTTTTCTTTCCAGAGCTCATTTGCTGAAAAATGAGCCTGAATAAGAAAGGCAGCCCCAGGCGACCCAGCCATGTCCCGCTGCGGAGGAGAGCAGAGATGCCAGCTCAGAGAAGGTGGCAAGAGAGGTGAGGGTGAGCCGACTGCGGAACGAGGGAGCGGGCTCTGCTCCTCTGCTGGCAGGGCACTGGCAGAGGATGTGGGAGCAGCCCTCAGACACCACTAGATGTACAGCTGCCCCAGAGCAGAGTTTGGTGCAAAATGTTTGCAGAGCCCAGAGCAAATACTCGGGTAGCTAACTCATGAGTGCCATGCTGTTAGGACTGCCCACTTCTGATACCTCCCAGTGTTTGCAAGGGAAAGATATATCCACACAGACTGCATTCTCAGGTGGCCAGCATAGCCACCCCATAGATGCCTTAGGAGCCTACATAATTTCAGTAGATCCCCGACTTGTCTGTGAGCCACAGCACTAGAAGAAAAGCTCATCATTAATACATGCTCCTATTTTACCTGCAGCACGTCCCTTCACATCCCACTTTTTGTGGCAGCTTGCTTTCTGCAGGGCATTATCAGGAGTCAGTAAAAGGCGGTCCTACTGCTCCTCTCCGTAGCGCTGGCAGCAGTGCCTGCAGGCCCTTCGGGTCAGGGGCTAGAGGAGTTCACAAGGGTGATGCTGGCTGCTGTGAGCCGGACAGTCAGAGTTTAAGATACTAATAGAGATCCAATCTAAACGGCTGCAGATTTTCTGGGCACTTCTGTGGCTCTCCGAGCCTCTTCCGTGGCAGGGGGAGGCTGTGCTGCCTGCACAGCATTCACCCAAGTTTTCCAAGTGTGAAATGTGCAGCAAATAAAGGAACCGGGATGCGAAAGAACCGCAGCTGCTCTAGGACTGTTAGGGAGGCTTTTTTACAGGCGAATGAACCCTCAATTTGTAGTACGACATTGTTTTCTAAACATAGCATAAAAACTGTTATCTTGCCTGGCTGGTCATTAGAAGAGAGATAATTATAGTCTCTGTGCGACAGCCGGGCCCAGAACAGGGACAGCATTGTCCCAGGTCCCAGCTGAGCTCTAGCACAGGCACCCCAGGCCAGCGCTGGGACAAGGGGGCTCCTTGTGCCCCGGCAAGTTCAAAAGAGGAATTGAAGTGCTCTAAGTAGGTGTTAAGCACCTATTTCTCTCTCTGACTCTGGCCTTAAAAACTACTCCACAGGAGAAAGGTGAGGAGGGCAGACCTGTGACGTGCTGTAGCTGCATCCTCCCTGGCTTTATGTGCAACACATACTATGGCTATTATTTTCCCCTCCTTAAAAAAAAAAAAAAAACAAACCAAAACTTTACTTCTGCATTTATTTTTATTTTGTTCTGTGTTTCTGTTTTCCAACACAGATCAATGAGACCTGTATGATGGATGGGCTTTCAGAAGGAAGGACATACTATCTGTTCAGTGTCCACTTTCCGAGCCCTGAATGAGAGGTCTAAACCTCAGCTGATGGTGCAGCACACTGGAGGAGTCCTGGTGGACTCAGAGTTTCAGGGTGCCAGAACATCCTCTGGGCTGTCAGGAAATCCTGGACTATTGCTTTTCACCATTCATCCAGAAAAGATGGTGCCTCCCCCCCCATTGCAATGGGCCAACACGCACCTCCACTGCTCCAGCACCTGCCCATGCCAGTCCCTCTGTACGGGGAGTTCATGTCTATGGGTGCCACGGCATTTTTTTCTATGATGTGCTTAGCCTCAAGACATTGGAGGAGGAATATGGTCATAACTGCAGATAGTAAACTGAGCTATCGCTTTTATTGCTCATTTCAGCCAAGTGCCCTAAATGACTTACCTATCAACATTTAGGAGACTTTTGGTAAAATGGAGACTTGAACATGCATGTTCTGAGCCTTGGGTTAGCATGTAAAGCTACTGGGCAGTGTTTTCTGTCTAGACCTTTGTTTGTGGCTCAGAGGTGAAAAGGAAAAATTAAAAATTCTCCAGGCAGACCAGGTACAGTCAAGTCTTTGATGCCACTGTTGCATAAACTTCAAGTTTATTTTTAGCAATGTTTTCTAAAAAGCAATGGCCAGAAATAATAAATAATTCTGTTGTTTCAGATGAAGTAATTAGGTGTTTTCCCAGCTTCTGTGTTCACACTGTGGCTTAGGCAGTACCCTTTTAGAAATATTCCAATTAATCAAGTTTGACAAAAGGGAGTGTAAAAATTAATTTCCCACTACTCCTGTGAAAGTAAGTAAGTAGCTGAATGAAGAGGCAACATCTTGTTAATGTCTCCACTAAAGGAAAGACTTTGGTAGGATCTCATTCTTATTAGACACAAGAGAACCCACATGGCATATCTTTCTTGCATCCCAAGTGTGAGAAAACCTGGTTTAGCTAGTAAAACTACTTGGTTCAACCAGCCAGTGGTAAGTCATGTGTAAGAATACTACTAGGGAAAGAAGTGTCTTACACAAAGTAGTGAGCAAGTTAAGAACATAACATTCGTACTACAGGTGGAAACGCAAAGCAATATTCAATTCTATTGGCAGGACAGTCGAGTTTTCTTTTTAAAAAAAAATTTCTTATGTCCCGAATAACAGAAGAACGGGAAGTCTTTTCTGTCATCCCACTGAGAACAACCCCAGCAACTTGAAGGATTAGATAAAATATGCAAGCAAAATAAGTCTGTTGAAAATAAGATACTAATTTAATATTCCAAAAGTAATGTGCGTGTGTAATGCATTTATTTTTGCTTGAGCTCTCTTTGCATTTCTGAAAGAGACCAGTCTTACAGCCATGACTGTCATTCAAGTGATGAACTGAATAATGTCTGAAGAACATGGTACTACAGATCACAGAATAATATAGACATTCTTTGAGCGTAGTCAAATGCAAGTTGTTTTTAACTTTACGATGTATATGGTAAAAATACAAGCGATAAACAAATATGACTCCATTGCTGTTCTCAGTCAATTGTATTATAAAAGCCATCTAAATTACTTTTTCTCTGTGTGTGCTTGCTTGTTTTTGGTGTTTTGTTTAAATTTTGGAGAAGTTAGATGAAAAGGAGTGTGCTCCAAGAAGGATCTGCCTCTGTAATCTGTAATTCTTTTTTTGCTCTGGATGTGGTATAGTTCCCATAAACTTTAGGAACAAAATATTAACTAGGGTTGAAAGTTTGCTTGGGGCATTTGGTTCATGTTCATACTAGTCTTAGAGAAACTGCATTTTGAAGAGCTTTATCAAGACTCTAATCTCTCCTCAGAAAGCTGAACGGCTGTGGCAGGCTTGACAATGCTATTCATTTTTGGAGCCTCACCAGCAAAACAAGCACTCAGCACAAAAGGATAGGCTACTGTACTGTTCACACATCTGTATCTATCCATCTAGCAAGAGAGTTCACACCATATAAATACATATCACTGGGATAATACCATTTTCCATTCTGTCTCTTGGAGATTAGTGTTCCCCAGTTTCAGGTAGTGCTAATTAATGATACAACACACACCTTCCTATTGATCAAAGAGACAAAGAAAAATTCTTGAAAGCAAAACTGTTTTAAATCTAGGGAACAAGTTGCATTACCTATTACACAGTCTCTAAATGGTAGGCATATATATGTCTATTGGTGTGTGACTAACACACACCATTCTTTATCAAATAGTTAATCCCTTGCTGTTCAGGCAGTGAGTATATGTGTCCACTTTAACAGTAGGGGTTTAATGCTTTTATAAATACTTAATGAAGTATATATAATTCAAAGTACAGTTTCATTCTACATCTATGTTTTCATCTTCTTAGCTCTTTGATCCTATGTACACAGCTGGAATGTCAAACAAAAAATTGTGTCCCTACAGTTTCTTAGCAGTGAAAATATTTAACTATTATCAACAGGCAAAAAAGCAACTCCCCCCTCTCCCCCCATAAATAAATATAGCAGAGAAATGACATCAGAATTACCTTGCTTGAGGTGTGCAACTTTTTATTCCTTTTCTCCACACAGTATGAACGTGCTATTTTTTCCAAGCTTTTCTGTACCCCAAACTCCAGCCAACATTATTCTACAGAAGAAGAGGCAGGCAGCAGAGGGAGGCCTGGACACCTTTTCTCTTTCAGAGAGGAGCTAATCAAACATTCCCATCAAGCTCCCAGCTCTGTGAAAGGCACATTGCTCTCCTCCCTTCCTCCCTCCCTCCCTCTGCTCCTCTCTCCCTCTCTGTCTCTCCCTCCCTCTGTCTCTCCCTCTCCCTCCAGCACACACAGATGTACAGAGCTCCTTACACTGATTTAGCAGTTGAATTAGGCGGTCCTATTTTAAATATATGTTCCCTCCCACATATTTTTGGTAGGGATTTCTATGCTCCTTTTGCACTAGCCTGTCAGATTTGTCAAGTTTTTCTCTTTTGGGAAGTGAAGCTTTACTCAACTGATGTTTTGGTTGCATTTTTTTCAGCCTCCCTGTGCAGTTCAGCACTGTAGTAAGAGGACTACAACCAGTAGCCAGAAGTAAACTACACAGCTCTAAAGATTAAAAATACCAGATTAGTTAGGTGCAAGTCAGATTTAAAGAAGAAAAATAGCTTTTGAAGAGGTAATAGGCTGTGATGCCTTTACTCATGTGAATAGCATTGTATTCCTTAAGCAGTTTCCCTGAAGTTGAAGGATTAGTAACAGAGCAAGTCTGTGAGTCTGGCCACAGAGAGGTAGAAGTATGAGATGAGGGTTAGCATGGACTTCTTTCTGGTGAAGTTGGGTGCGGGAATTTAATAAAATGCTCTCAAAGACTTCTAAACCACCACTCATTTAGTGTGACCTCACCCAATGAGATGATACAGAAAATGATTAACTTGTTAAAGTATCTGTATATGGCTCTCCTCAAAGAAAATTTTATTGAGACAATCAAGATCACAGCATTTACAAGATTATCACAGAAAGGGCTGGTATCATATTCCAGGATGCTGGAATGCAAACTATAATCTGCAATTCCACCTGGGTATTCAGAGGTGTATAGATAACTTGTATGAGTGAGCATACATTGTTTTATCTAAGATCATTATTGGTGAAAAAAAAAATCTAGAATAAATGCAGGAGGTGATAGAGTTCAAAAGACACATTGGAAAGACATGTAGTTCCTGGCTACTTCTGATCTAATAATCCTGTAAATGTGTTTGGTTTAAGGGAAAGTGATTACCTGTTATTTGTGAATCTCTACTCTAGTACTTATGGAAACTGTATAACAGCTGAGCATATCAATAAACAGTACATCAGCAGAGATTTATCAAGAAGTCCCAACTGTTACTAAGGTACAATGATCCATAATTCATTTAATTCTCTTAATACAGAAGTTTGGGCTTGCCATAGTAATCCCTTGTGAGGCAGAATGAAGTGGACTGGCAGAAAGTCTCTCCAGCCAGCAAATCTGTTAGCAGATCTGGCTAGCAGATCTACTAAAAAAAAACCACAAACCAACCTATTAATTCAAGTTAACACATTCAGAGAATCATCACCCTGTTCATAAGGCTTTGTGAGGTTTATTTATTTAGATAATCATCGGCAAAAGGACTGAGACCTTAGGACTGGAAGTTTAGAGGTACATAGGTGCTAGGGGCCAGACATCTAAATATTGGGGTTTTGCAGCTAAGTGGCTATGTGTCATTTCCCAGTGCTAGTGGAGGTCTGAAGTCCCCACGATAACTCCTTATCTGCAGATGCTGATAGAAATACTCTAAAATTTTTGGGCACAGACCTTCACTGGTATTTAGCCACTTATTTTCCACTCAGGTAGTTTATTTTCAGAAATCCATGGGCATCTATGTACATGCTGAGATGCCTATATAGGTTTAAAGTCTCAGGTCAGTGGGTTATCGAAGAAGACTCTTGATCTCAAACCAGTGCAACTGAGAGTACTGAGGAGCGAGCTTCTGGCAAACCAAGACATGGTCAGATGGCAAAGGCTTAGGCTGTGCCCACAGAGCACACGACAGGACTGCATAGAAATAGCTGGACTAGTGCTGAGTGATGGAGCTGAGATGTCAGAAGCAGCAGCTGATCGGGATAACCAGCACAGGCAAGAAGTCCTAAGTTTCAGCTTCCGGTACCCGTGTCAGCTCATTGAGGGGTGTACCTGTTGGCATACTGAACGTGGTCAGCAAGGTGTCAAAGTAACAGTGACAGCACCTACACCGAGGTCGTGCTTCATCGTTGCTGCTGCAGGGTGATAGTTTTACAAAAGAAAGAGCTGATAGATCCATTTCTCATTTTCCATGGACAGATTATCGAATTTGTGGGTAAATTGTATCAAGGGCAAAGGGCCAGCGTGGACCTGGCAGGACTCAGCTCAAATGCAGTGGTCTGTGAACACAGCTCTGTTGCTTCCAGAAACCCAGCAGTGGTGCAGCCCTGTCCATGCTATGCCCACCTGAGCTCTCCCAGCCTGCTGGCTCTGCTCGGGGCTTGGGGTCAAGGATGCTGCCAGTGGGCTGGCACATTTCTGCATCGCTGCCTATGAGCTAACTCGGCATCCTGGAAATTAGCATCCTGGGAACCGCGGAGCAGAAGCACTGAGTGGGCAGAAAAAGAAAAACTATCTAGGGTTGTTATTATCCAGGGTATTCAGCCTCTCATTATCATGTGTAATGGAGAGCTAAAATGTATCAAAACAAAACACTGAGGAGGGCTCTGGCTGTCTCTTTTTATCACAACATTTCTGAGTGTCGCTGCCTGTGCTCTTTCCTGACAGAAGCGATTTCCAGCCACCCAAGAGCTGGCAACACAAAGTGCGGGAGCAAGAAGTGAGCCACATTGTGTGGCTCCACTTTGGTGCTGGGATTTGCCACAGGGAAAGATCTGTTCACAAAAGAGCTGACCGTGCAGTCAAGAAGCCACTAGTTTGAAGACAATAGGTATTGAAAACAATTGTCTAGGGGATGGACATCTGCTCCATATCTGGATGTGTTCATGTCTCCCACCATCGCTACTAGACAGAGGCCTCCACTTGAGTTTTCTTTTAACTGGTAGTACTGTTTGTGGTGGTAGTTTTTAAGTTTTACTACATCGTATGTTCATTTGCCTGCTAGGTAAAGCAGGATTTAGCAGGATCCATTGAAAATATTATTAAAGGTATGAATGCACACTTAGAGTGGGTGACAAATTTCAAGGGGCAGAGTCTTTACTACTGCATGACATAGATATGCATATATACATATATACATATAGACACCTAGTAAGTAAGGCTAATGCACATTACAGCCTCACTCCAGCACAGCAGCAGCAGCTCAGTAACTCTCTTCAGTAAAATATTTTACCAAAATTGCTGCTCTTTTAATTTCCAAGTGGATAGCACTGACATGCGGAGTAGCTTTATTTACACTGTAATATGAAGCCTGAAAGCAAAGGAACGCAGACCTCTAACCTGTCCCCTGAAATTCTTAATGAAGCAGCTAACAAACAGGACCAGCGAGTCAAAATGCTTTGATTTCAAAAAGAACTTGAGAAGGTTCTTCATTTTTGAGGAAAATGTAGTGACTGCATTGAATTTGATCTACTCAGAGATTACCTACACTCTGGAAGATAAAACAGCAGAAAGAGAGAGATACAGCAAATGTGTGTAAGCAATGTCAGCGTGGACAGGGGAGATAATCCGGCCAAGACTCAGTAATGAGGTTTGGTGTTTTCAAACAGGGTTAGCAGCAGACCTGGAAGACCAGACACTTGCTGATGGATCTTAGCCACAGTCCCTTAAATAAATCTTCATTTTGAAATCATCTGTCATGAAGAATTTTTAAGGTATACAGTTTTTGTTTAAAAAACATTGCTTTGGGTAACAGCTGTGTAAAGGCCATGTTGGGTAACAGCTGAAAATCTGACTTCACTGAAGGGAAGCTCACTTCTGTTAATCTAATCCTCATTACAAACCTAACTTCAACATTTTTTAACAAAGTTTTGTTTATAATATAACTAGTGGGGTTACATGTTTCAGCCAACACAAAAATGTAAGATCCCTTGTGTCTCCGTCCCTCTGTGTGCAGTGATGCACAGGTAAGTAAGTGAAATAAGGGAAACCTCACCTATTTGGAAATGGCAAATAAATCCACCTGTTCTAGGTTTGATGCTCATGAGCTGAGGGCAGGCAATGATATGACCATATACAACCATTTGGGCACCATCAGGGACAGGTGTAGTTTTGGACTTAGGTGTCCAAATTCAGTCCAAGTTCGTTACTGACCTGACCCATAATCTTTTGATCATAGCTGGCCTTTCTGTAGTGATTTACATGAGCAGGTCAAGCTTTTGTAGAAAGAGGAAGAGAGAAAGATTTTACCACAAGGTAGGTTCACATAGGTCAACATCTAAATGAGAGCAGAGGATGGTGGCTTCAAAGGCCATAAATTGCTTCCGAGAGGTCTGTGCAAGGTGATGACTGGTATACACATCCTGTGGAGCAGGTGTGTGCTGCAGCACAACCCATCATGCTCATCTCCCCAACACTCAGGAGGGACTCCTGGCTCCACCAGTGCAGATATACGCAAAGAAAATCCTCTTCACCTGTTACTGAACAAGCTATGCCTGCAAACTTTTTAGAGAAATCTGAAATTTGGTCGGGAAATTGTTTTGGGAAAAGCGCAGAGTCTCCCACACACTGGGTCTTTGTCCCACTTGTGGGACCCAAGGTGCATGCTGCTTTTCTGGCGTGGAGCTGTGGGTCACACTTTTAAAGCCATGAGATCATTTGCTCTCCAGGCTGCGAGTAGGAAATGTATAAGGAATCAAAGTGATTCAGGGATGAGCTAACTGGCCCGTGATCGTTACAGAGAAACTGTTCTTCTCAGATACCCACTGCAGGCTTAGTAAGCCAGTACTATAAAGTCCTGTCTCTGCATATAAGAACAGAAAGCACAGACAAATTAAATGATTTCTGCAAGATAACGCATAGCTATGTCACATCTAATCCTATCCAAGTGCTTAAACAGAAAGAAACAAGTTTTCTGCTCTCAAGCAATTACCCTCAAGTCTTTTCCACCACATACTACCACAGGAATCAGAGAGCAGAATATTCTCCAAGTTATAACACCCCAAGATGTCATGCGCAGCCTGGCAGTGCTGGCTCTGTTCAAAGACAGTGTGGCTGCACTTGTTAGTGTTAACTCCTCACAAGTGGCAGTGGAGTTCAAATTCTGCAGTTTTCCTACATTTCTCAAGCTCTGTGAAATAAAATATTAACTTACGCATTAGTAAGCTTAAGGTAATCTGTGCTTGAAAACCATTTATACATGAAGAAAACAAGGCATGGGGAGAACACAGTAGAGAGTTAAAAGTATAATTGGCAAGGCAAGTAGGGGGTTAACATTGTTTGGCTTTAGCTGCTTAAAGCACTCACATCTAAACTAACCTCAGGTAAATAAAACAACCAATGTCCTGGAAGGCTTACATAAAATACACTGATGTGTTTGTCTTGTGTTTGAGAAAGGTAAGGAGGCTGAATTATGTATGCTGTAGCCGTTGCCAGCATCAGAAACTTCTTTAAATAATTAGAGCAATTGGGTAGCCAGGCATCTGTTTTTTCTTTTTATGAATGAGGAGACCTCATGGGCCAAATGAATGCATAATGTTGGCGTGCTTGGCTTAAGTGGATGGATACCAAACTTACACTGTGTAAATTTGACCCATTGGGTGTTTCTCAGTGAAAATGGCATCAGCCGTGTTTCCTGAGACCATAGAGAAGCTGGGCTTTGTCAGTAGGCCCCAAGCCTCAGGTTGATTTGTTTGCCCCACAGGGAAGGGAGGGAGGGACAAACGGTGACAAAGTTAGCCTTTTCGGGTTTGCCAGGAGACAATATTCAAGCGAGAGCTGATAAGCCCCTTGCCCTCGATCTCCTGCAGCGTATGGCATGGGAATGGGGTCTGGCCGGGTAGCCTGTTGTCCCAGCTGGGCAGGCTCAAAAAAATGAGGGTTCATAGTAGGAAATGGGAAAGGGACCCTTTTCTGTGACTGATACATGGAGAGCTTGAGCCTTTCCAATTGAGCATTGATGATTTTAACTGTCACGGATTTAATTCTTTTTTTAAGTTCTGTGCAGTCACTTTTGGAAACTTTTGACCTCATCCGCCTCTATAATAATCAAAAGACATAAAGAAAAGTGAACTCGGGCTTGGAAAGAGAATCTAACAAGGCATTTGAGCAAACTCAGAAGTTACTACTATCTGTAAAGAGTGTTTGTGTACTCTGAGAGAGATTTAATGTGCAGTGCATTAACTGTGGGCATGCAGACAATACTAGTTAGGACCAACAAGTCAGCTGGGTTTGCGTATAGACCTTGGACTGTAGCAGAAAGAAGCAATGTTCAGATATTGCTTTCCTTTAATTATTTCAAGATATATCTCTGTAGGAAAAAAGAAAACAGTCAGAGGACATACTTGCACTTGAAATACAACAGGGAGCTGTCGTGGGCATCAAGAAATCTTCATCATTTTTACCACACACCTGAATCTACCCATACCTCTTATGCCCCATATTCCCAATGCCAGATTTAGAACAGAGGCTGCCACAAATGCTGTATTAAAACATAAAGTGAACAGTAAATGCTGAGGCTGAGACAGCCCCCATCACTTTTGGGATCAGGAAATGTTGAGGGCGGCTGCTCGGGAGGTGTTTGCCCTGATTATGGCCACAGGCCTTTTTATCTGAAGGGGTGTAACCAACTTCAAAAGCTGTGACGTTATGGGATTGGACTGTGATGTTTGTATCATCTCACCAGTTTGCTCTCAGAAACCAAGTGATCGCCACAATGGAAATCTATTTTAAGAACCATTCTTTTGGCAGAACTTGCAGCTATTGCAAACAAAAATGGATGGTGATCGAACAGAACTGGGTCTGTTGGAAGTGCAGCATACGGATTTTGTTCATCTTGAATCCAGTGTAGGTGAGGATTGAGTCTTCCCAGGGTAAGTGGGATATATTTCATTGCTCTACTACCTCATATAGAACCTGATTCATCAGCATAAAGCTCCTTGTATGAGCAGTAAAGTCATCTGTTTAGGAGAGTGCTCTTTGTTAATCAAAAGTTTCAGCAGTGCTGGATTCAGTGCTGAAATTTACAGATGAGGACCACAGCTCTCAGAAAACACAAATGGCTTTTTCAGCGTGCTTCCCCTATCTGCGTACTGCCAGTGTGAGCCATGTGCTATCACTGCCACTGTTAATTCAGTTTGCCAAGAATACCAGGTCTCACTCTGGATCCCAGTGCCCCTTACCTTGGCAGTAAAGCTCGACTATTCACTGCAAATCAGGCCTGGAAAATGTAAACCCAGTAACAGTCTTCTGTCTGTTCTTCCTAACTATTTTCCCGATGTGTTTTCTGTTTACGCTCTGTAGGGCATCAGGTGTCAGAGCAAGGAGGTGATGCCAGTAAAAGCCACTTCACAGCAGAGAGCTTGTGGCTGCCTCCCAGCAACTGAATGCATCCCCTCTGTGGTGCCATTATCCTTGTCTTCTCCAGCTTTGGCTCTCGGCACTGAAGACTGTTCAAAATGCAGGTTTTTTCTGGAGGCAACATGCAGAAATCAGAGTGCTGCTCTGGCAAGCAGAAGTGTCCAAACATGCAACAGGGCCAGAACTGCCAGTGTGTTTAATGGGTGGATTAATGTATTTTCTTTACTGGTATGTATCTTTCAAAACAGGTATTTGCCAGAGCTCATGAAAAGCCCCTCTGCACGCACCCCTGTGCAAAAGCTCACCATGTAAGGGCTTACATCGCTCTCTCCCAGCTGAGTGGCGGTGGCTTGGCCCCCCTCCAGGGTCTCCTTGCCCACTGTGCTTGTAGAGGCCCGTTTGCCTCCAAGGAGGCAAAATTTCCAGGAGGGATACAGCTGGTGGAGGGGGGGAGTGGGGTTGCATGCCCATGTGCCTGTGTAGGAATGGGGTATCTCAGCATGGGGTGGGAATACACAAGGTCCCCTGAAGTCCTATGTGGTGCTGCACCCGTATAAACCTCTCTTTGTGCGGATCCAGCTGCTGACAAAACCTTCCTTGGGGGACGGTATGCGTTGTGGAGACAGACTGTCCCGTGTTTCAGCAAGGTTGAATTTAGTTGGGAAAGAAAGGAGAGAGGTTGTATGGTCCTGGTGCTGGGGGCTGGCAGAGCAGGGGGAGGCAAAGGGGAAACGGGAGGGGAAAATCGGGGTCCTGCTGAAGGGATGGGGCAGAGGTAAGCTGCTGGGGGGCATAAGACACCTGGGAGCTGTCCTGGTTTCAGCTGGGATAGAGTTGATTTTCTTCCTAGTAGCTGGTATAGTACTGTGTTTTGGCTTTAGGATGAGAATAATGTTGATAACACACTGAAGTTTTAGTTGTTGCTGAGCACTGCTTACACTATATCAAGGACTTTTCAGCTTCTCATACTGCCCTGCCAGTGAGGAGGCTGGAGGTGCACAAGAAGCTGAGAGGGGACACAACCAGGACAGCTGACTCAAAGTGGCCAAAGGTATATTTCATACCATATGTCATCATGCTGAACAAAAGAAAAATGGGGGGAGCTGGTCTGGTGGGGGGCATGGCCTCTGCTTGGGAACTGGTTGAGCATCGATCAGTGGGTAGTGAGCAATTGCATTGTGCATTCCTTGTTTTGTATATTCTTTTATCGTTATTATTATTATTTTCTTCCTTTTCTGTTCTATTAAATTGTTTTTATCTCAACCCATGAGTTTTACCTTTTTTACGATTCTCTCCCCCATCGCACTGGGGGAAGAGTGAGCAAGCGGCTCACTCTGTGTGGTGCTTAGTTGCTGGCTAGGGCTAAAGCATGACAGGGACCTGTGATGTGGATACAAGGAGGGTGTAGAGCGATGCAAGGGCCTCCCCGGGCACGCAGACCCCAGTGGACTGGCAGAAACGCCAGCATTTGCCTTTCTCCCCATCCCTGCCCCATTCCTCTGCTCCTCTCACTTCCAGCGGTACCTCAGTACCGGGGAAGATTATAGTTTCATCTTGAGGGCGCTCACAGGGCATGTGCAGGACAACCAAGGGATCAGGCCCAGACAGCATGGTTTCATGAAGGGCAGGTCCTGCTTGACCAACCTGATCTCCTTCTATGACCAGGTGACCCACCTAGTGGGTGAGGGGAAGGCTGTTGACGTTGTCTACCTGGACTTTACTAAAGCCTTCGACACTGTCTCCCACAGCATTCTCCTGGAGAAACTGGTGGCTTGTGGCTTAGACAGGTGCACTCTTCGCTGGGTTAAAAACTGGCTGGATGGCCGAGCCCAGAGAGTTGTGGTGAATGGAGTCAAATCCAGTTGGTGGCCGGTCACAAGCGGAGTCCCCCAGGGCTCAGTTTTGGGGCTGGTCTTGTTTAATGTCTTTATCGATGATCTGGATGAGGGGATAGAGTGCTCCCTCAGCAAGTTTGCAGATGACACCAAGTTGGGAGGGAGTGTTGATCTGCTCGAGGGTAGGAAGGCTCTGCAGAGGGATCTGGACAGGCTGGATCGATGGGCCCAGGCTGATTGTATGAGGTTCAACAAGGTCAAGTGCAGAGTCGTGCACTTGGGTCACAGCAACCCCATGCAACGCTACAGGCTGGGGGAAGAGTGGCTGGAAAGCTGCCTGGTGGAAAAGGATCTGGGGGTGCTGGGCGACAGCTGGCTGAATGTGAGCCAGCAGTGTGCCCAGGTGGCCAAGAAGGCCAACGGCATCCTGGCCTGTATCAGAAATAGTGTGGCCAGCAGGAGCAGGGAGGTGATCGTGCCCCTGTACTCCGCACTGGTGAGGCCGCACCTCGAATCCTGTGTTCAGTTTTGGGCCCCTCACTACAAGAAGGACATTGAGGTGCTGGAGCGTGTCCAGAGAAGGGCAATGAAGCTGGTGAGGGGTCTGGAGCACAAGTCTTATGAGGAGCGGCTGAGGGAACTGGGGTTGTTCAGTCTGCAGAAGAGGAGGCTGAGGGGAGACCTCATTGCTCTCTACAACTACCTGAAAGGGGGTTGCAGAGAGGTGGGTGTTAGTCTCTTCTCCTATGTAACTAGCGATAGAACGAGAGGAAATGGCCTCAAGTTGCGCCAGGGGAGGTTGGGGCTGCATACTAGGAAAAATTTCTTTACTGAGGGAGTGGTGAAGCATTGGAACAGGCTGCCCAGGGAGGTGGTTGAGTCACCATCGCTGGAGGTGTTCAAGGAACGTGTGGACGTGGCATTGCAGGACATGGTTTAGTGGGCATGGTGGTGTTGGTTGATGGTTGGACTTGATCTTACAGGTCTTTTCGAACCTTAATGATTCTGTGATTCTGTGAGACAGTGTTTTTGGTGTTGCCTTAACTGGTCGCCACCAAGGTGTTCATTGCCTTGTGAAGGTACTGAAGCTCCAGACTACTACCAGTCACTACAACATGTTCAAAAAATTACTCGGCTGTATGTGAACCAGCCTGACATCGGAAACGCTGCTTTCTGCCTGGGTTGGCTGAGCCGGCAGCAGCTCTGCCACTCCAGGGGGCTGTGGGGAAGGGATGTAAGCAGGAAACTCACACCTCTTCCTCCTGCTCAGGATATTTGTGACTAAGCTTTTATTGTAGTATGTGTGCAAACGGGTCAGGGTTGGGGAGCGCAGGCTGTGGAGAACTGCTATGACCCTTTTTGCTGCCCATTTCTACCATTTTATCCAAGCATCAAGTTGTTTGGGGCATTTCCAGCCATATAGAGCAATGAGGTGTACCCTAAGGTCCAAACATGTAGACACAAGTTTCTGCAGTGCAGTAGCCTGTATCTATACTTTTTGTAAGCCAGTAATTTCTCACGATTCATTTCCACTTAAAAAAGCAGAAAACAGACAGTATGCATAAACATCACTCCACGCTGTAGCAATTCAATTAACTATAAACTCAGTAATGTAGAAATAGAATAGCAAAGGTGAGCCATCTTTCTTCTGTGATGCCTTTAACAGCCACAGAAAGATCCAATGCAATTTTAAATCCTTCTCTGAAATCAAGCCTTGAGAAGAAATGCTGCTCTTTTGTTACATTTAAAAGGAAAAAAAAGAACTCTTCAAATCTTATTACAAAAATAAATCTCTGAATAAGCTGTATCCTCTGTTCCTTGCCTCCAGTGCCACAAACATAGAGGTGAGCTCTGCATTTTGATCCCCAAATTAAGTAAATTACTTCTAATAAATTACTTAGTCACAAGCACATTTAAGCTGGAAATACCATTTGCATTCTTATAATTGCCAGCATTAAATCTCCATAAGAATTGTAAGAGGAAAGCCTCTACATTTTATGCTTCCTAACTCTTCAGAGTGTTTTATACTATGGAAAATACTGTAAATGCTTTCAAACTACTTTAATAAATGACATTTTCTGCCTTAGGTTCTCAAAGCTCTTTTCAAAGAAGGGCAAACAATGAAAGAAAGTGAAAAATGGTTTTGGGAGAGAGAAAATTAAATTACATGCATATTCTTATAAAGTGTCAGAAGAAAAGAAAGGCAAACAGCTTTTGCAGAAAAGAAAGGTGAGAAGCACAGCGCTTACAGAACTGAGTTTGAGAAGGTGCTTGGGTTACTGAAGATACAGAGAGGACACATATCTGTAGAAAGACCAGGAGCCTACCTCCCAGGGCTTGCTCCACAAAAGGCATCTAAGAGGTGGTTATCTCCCGCAGCTGCTTGCTGCCATCTCCAGCTGCCAATTACCACCCTGTGGCCGGCCTGACCAGCCCTTGCCTTCCCAAACATGAGCAAATGAAGCTGCTGTAGGAGAGCCCTGTCCTTTAACCCAGTCTGCTTTGTTTGGATTGACGGTAGTAGGGGAGCTCTTCTGCTAATGGCTCAACTTTGAAAACTGATGGCTAGAAGAAGAGGTAGGAATGTATGAGGCAATTGCCTTTTTTTAATCCAGCAACAAAAAAAAAAGATGTTGCAGACAGGTTCTTGGTTTCCCAGACCTGTGAGGGATGCCCGCGGTCCTCACGGTTCCCAGAGACATCCAGGGCTCTGCAGATACATGCTGTGAAGATGTGTGTGCTGGGGAAGGAGTTGCTCAGGTCCAGGCAAAAGGGAAATATTTCCTGCTGCTGCACCCACAAGCCCTGCAACCCCGTGCTGTGCTGTGTGCTGAGGTCAGTGCTTGGACATTGGTTTGCAAAATCCTAATGGTTTCTGTAGCATCCTGGTAGGGGTTTGGAAGTCCCAAGGAGAAGGCCAGGTAATAACTAAGGTCAGAGGAAGGCTGAGAGAGGCATGTTGTGTTAATTTTGGTGAGTTACAGCTACAGCCATACCTTGGTGTGTCTGGATCTTGTTTCAGTTTCTGCTTCACTGAGGCAGAGCAGTCCAAAGTTGCTTTAAACTCTCCATGGTGAGTTTATCTTAGGCTGTTCAGTGCTGGTGGTGGTTTCTGTGAGTCCCTTACCATTAAATGAAAGACATTTATGATCAGTGAGAAACGCGTCCTGCATGTTGTGCTTGCATAATGTACTTGCAGGGAGAACAGAGGAGACGATCCTGATTCATGCCAGTGTAAGAGAAGGAGGTGTCAGGCCTGCAGAGCCACATAAAATGATGCATTGCCCTCCTGAGCGAGCTAATAAAGTATGTAACCAAGCTGTGTCAGCTGCGATGTTAAATATTACACGCTACCCCACGTTACAGCTCACTGGTTGCCTTGGCTGCTTGCTCTGGTGTGGTGGAGCTGCTGCTGACAGCCCAAACAAGTTGTAAATAGTGGCTGTTGAGGACCCTGGTGCATCGCGCAGTGGTTCTGCATTCAGCCCCCGCTGTGTCTGCTGAGCTCCCCTCTCACCATGCCCTCCTCACGGGCTTTCTGTCATCGAGCTGTCTTTGCCACGGACTGGGATAGCTTGTATATATACTCTGCATCAATACTTAAAGGAGCACAGATGCCTGACGGGATGCCATCAGAAGCTCACTTTGTCTTTCACGGGAAAGCCTGTAAAGAAACCTGCAAATGCAGGTTATTTTTAAGAAATATAATTGTTGCCATCCAGCTGTTCTTGTCCAGCTAAGCAGACAGTGTTTTTTGGGTAAATCACATTTTAAAGCTTCTGCTGCTCTAAAGTAAATTTCTTTGGTTTTCACAAAATTAATGCTTTACAGCTTTCTTTTTTCCTTTCAATAAGTGAATACCTTTCATCATCTAGTAAAAAGTCCATTTACAAGAATGAGTAAGAAAATTAAAACAAGTACTGATTTGCATGTAATAAATTGGGTTGATTTGCAGTTAAGTAATTGCTTTTAGTTTCTTGCTCTGTTTGTTTATTTTCACATGCAGGGGGGGAAAGGAATTCGTGTTATTGTGAGGGATGCAGTTTGCCAAACAACTCTGCCTAGTTATGGGAAGTTTTGAGTAAACTCCCTGTTTAGTTTGTTTCACATTTCTAAGGCTGGACTTTCTGAAGGTCATAGAGTCAGGGGCATAAAATCAGGCTGGCGTCCGCTAAGAGAACCAAGAAATGAAAGACAACTGATAAATGCACTTCAAAAGAAAAGCGAGTATGACCCTCTGCGCACCAGCTTTTTCCATCATCATGTCCTCTTTTCTACAAGAGCGGTGCATGCACACGATGACATGCAAACAAGCAGTGTTCAGAAAATGGGTGACCAGGAACGTAGCAGCACCTGTAACTGAGGAAACTGGTACAAATGTTAGATTTCATTTACCTCTCTCTGTATTTTTCTTTTGTTTGAAAGAGTTTTTGAAGACATTCTGTGATGTCGTTGGTGTTTCATCTGTAGGAAACTGTGACAGTGCAAGTGAATCTCCATGGAGTCAGTTGCTATGAAATAGATGGTTCCTAGGAACTAGAGGTTAGTGCTTGGGCTGGTATTTCAGAAGAGATTTGCAACATCATTGTTTCTGCCATCAACTAGTGTATAGAGTGGAAATCAACAGGTTGGACCAAGAGCGGTCCCACAGACCCCATCAGTGGGATGGCAGAGGTGGTGCGTGCAAGTTTCATGAGTTTCTATGCCATAAATGGTTGTTGGAGAGTATGGCTATCATTGGACAGTGGTTATTGTTCCTAATCTACAAAACTTTAAGAAGTCTGAGAACAGTTTTATGCACAAGAATTTCCGTAAGAGGGACTAACCTTATCCTGCAGCGCCTAAGCACTTGGCCTTGGTGTCCTCCTGTCTTTAAACATTTCACTTGTTTTGTGACTTGACCTCATCTTGAGACACTGTGGATGAAATCTTTGTGAGTTACAATTAATCAGTTTGCTGCTGTTTTCAAGGAAATAGGATTTCTGTCCCATATCTCTAGGATGAAAAGGGATGACCTTTTCTGCCCCTGCTTCAAGGGACAGACATAAACCCATAAGCAAGGGCATGATGGAGAAGGGAGAGGGGATGTTTGCCCTCTGATGCCCTCTGTTTCTCCTTCCCTCAGCACCGTGGGGAGAAGCTGTATGGAGGATGCAGGCGTGATCCTGGCTGCTTGGGTCTGGCAGGAACAAATGTAGCTGTTGGGGAAGACCTTGGGTTTTCCTCAACACCTTAACAGCCAATCTTACAGACACAGTCATGTCTCGAAACTGCTGTGGCCATAAACACCAAAGCTGAGCCATTACTCAGGGCTGGGGGGATTTTTGCCCTGGATTTGCAAAGCATAATGTTTGTGATGACCCTTTCTGAAGGAGAGCATCAATGGTGGGGTTTATGGCAGTCACACGGTTTCTTAATCACAAGGTTTTACACAATGAGGGTCAGGACTGGAGCAGTGGTACAGGAATTTGAGCCAAAGCCCTGAATTTTCATCACTCCAGATGGGCAGAGGAGTTGTCTCTCTAAATGATATTTAGGGATTTCTGCAGCTGAATGCCATTATCAACGACAACATTTCGAATGAATAGCCCTACGCATATATTCCGCGGTTGCAAAGTGAATAATTGTGAACACTCCTCAATCTTCCTCTTCCCACTCCCCTCTCCACCCTCAGCCTAAGCACAAACACTCATTTCAGGGCTAAAGATATACTCTTAAATCACTTCTGACATTTCTTTGTTGTTGCCTAACGAAGGCTGCGTTGATGAGCTAGAGGGAAGATTTATATCAGCCCTTGCTGAGATGTCGTTGTAGGATCGGAAGTGGGCAGCAGTTGCAAATGTTAGCATTTGTCTCTGGAGTTTGTTTAACTGCAAGTCAGAATGTCTGCAAGGCGTATGGGGCTTTGTCCCCCCCCGCCTTGGTTTTCTGAGTTCCAGTGAAATGTCACGGTCTGAGGACTGCGGGGTTCAAAGAGCAGCCATGCTGCTCTCCCCGGCCAAGCTAACAAGGGGCCTCTGTGCAACCTTGTTTGGGGGGACACATCCCACCAGCGACATGCCGGCTGTTCCTTCTGGCTTTCCCAACCCTTTCCAAACACTTTTACACTCTGCTTCTTTCATTAATTGGATTATTTGTTTTTTAAGCTTGTTGCTGAGCAAGTCAAATCAACCCACGCCTGGTTAACAAAGCCTGAAATAATTGTGACTAAGTCAAAGCAGTGCTGAAGGGGGAGACCAGCCACACAGACCAGGCTAGTTTCCTGGCCCTGCTGAGTGTACTTAATCCTTGCTGGGTTTATCCAGGTGTCAAGTAAGGGCTTGTATGACAGCCAGAGGCAGGGAGCATGCCCCCTTGCTGCCCGATGGTCCGGTCCTTCATCCTCTGTAGCCTGGGCTAATACAGGGGTTTACAGACCAATGAAATGAGCTGGTTTTCTTCTGGGGAGTCTGGAAAAGCTTGCTTTGCTGTGTTGTCCTTATCCTAAGGAATGAAAATGGTCAATTCAAAATGGGGGCTTCCTATGGTCAGCTGTATGTTAGGGCATTGCTGCTCTTTGAAGATTAGGTAGGTCAGTGAAATGCTGTAAGTCCTCAAGATCAACAAATGAGGAAAACTTGCTGTTGTGATTAACTAGAGAAAATAATTTCAACACTGTTAATAACTGCGACTGCCCAGACTACAGCTAGTTTTTACTTTGCTTACTGTGCAAGATCCCATATTAAAAAACAAGATAAACCTGACTTTTTCATGGCAGAAGTGCTTTGGATGAATTCTGCTATGCAGAAAGCAATCAGATTCTTCAGGATTAGAGGCAGCTGAGGCATGTCATCTTCATTAAAAACCTTCGGGATCTACAGCTGAGAGACCATATGTTGAGCATCCCTAGAGCTGACTGTGCCCACTGAACTGCAGCTGAACTTGCTGAGCGAAGTACAATTCCAGATTTTGCAGATGGAGGCATTAGGGAAAAGTCTTTAGGTTATTGAGCAGATTCACTGAGTGTGTCTTATTTGGAGAATTTAGTTTTATGAGGCCAGAAGTATTGTCCCAGATATAGATTGTGGCAATATAACTAAGACTGTTCACTTAATTTCCATTGCATATGGTTGTAAAGGGGGAATGCCCCCAAATCCATGTTCTCTTTGCAGGAGGACTTCAGGAAGACTTTGCAGGAGGACTTGAGGTTACTCTCAGTAGTGGTTTTCTGATGCATATGCTAGGCCTATTCTTTGCTCCTAGTGTGCTAAATGCTTAACAGGATCTTCATGGGCAGAACTGGTAAGAGCTAACATTGTGGGAACTCCCCATGTTTCACTATTTTGTGATGATGCTCCATTTTCATAGTAGGTTGGATGAGGAAAAGCAATTGGGAAAAATTGTGCCTACTTCACAGGAAGAATTCTTATTAGAAAGTGTTTTGGTGTTGTATTTACCCATGCTAACTTTCTGGTTGTTGGCTGTGCTCTTCCTTATCTGTTGCCAAAGCACCTACCAATAGTGCCTATTGGGTATAATATGGGATGTGGCAATAAAACAAGCTGCAAACACGAATCTTGAAACATGGGATTTCTGTTAGACTGGAAATGTGAAACTGGGATGCCATTTCTCCTCAGGGTCACAGCAAATAACAGAGATATGGGTGTGCACCAGCAACCATTATGCAGAACCAGTGAGCGGGGCATAAGCAAGCAGGAGGGCTAAACTAACTTGAGGAAGACTCAAGTCTGCTAAACGCTGCTGCAGCCCAGAAGTTGACAGAGCCTTGCTCTTCTCAGTTGTAAATTTTGATGTCAAGGTTTTCCGCTCCTTTATCTGCAGGCTTACCTGACTAGTTATCCTAGTGCTAGCCTGGTCTTTCCTCACAGCCCTCTAAGAGAGAGTCACCTTTTCCCACACATTCTGAGCCCATGTGCTCCACTTCTTGTAAAAGCTCTGACTTCTTTCAGAAGCTGAAATGTTTAAGACCTTCTTGTGAATTTAGCCAAGGTCTAGCAGTGACATTTGTCTTCCAAAGAAAAGATAGCTACAGTACTGCTTGAACTGGCTCACCAAATAGACCACATCTCTCTAGACACAGGTCTAACCTGCACTCCCAGCCTGCCAATCTACGAAAGCGATTTGGAGGGCAAATACACTGTGCTACACCTCCGGTCCTTGCAGACGTTTGCATGCCTCAGTTGGATTGTGTCATCCCAGGAAAATGTAAAATACGAGATAAGCACAGCAATTTTACTGTCCTGGTAGCCTATTTTCTTTATCCTTTTATACATTGCATGTCTGATCCAAGACTTCCTCGACTTGCCAAGGTGTTCTTGTGCTTTGATAGTCAGACAGTGATCAGTGACGTTCATGACGCTCTACCCTCTCTCCTTTGGACTCCCTGTCCATCCCATGACATTAAGGTAATTTATCTTTCCAAGAATGTGTATTTTCAAGAATGTATAGCATCTTTCAAAGAATAAGATGTATCAGCTTTCCAAGAGTGAACATTTTCCCTTGCCATGACTCCAAGGATGGGAAATGGTCTGGTAATGTCTCCCCCAAATTGTGGGGAGATGTGGGTCTCATCTCTGGAGCTAGGACTTAAACTTGAACTGGTCTTTTGCCTGGGTTGTTTTTTTCTTATAGGACACATGGTAACACTGCTGTACTTGACTGCCTTTCAGCAAAGGAAGCTGAGGGCTGGCTTGTCAGGTAACGTGGTATCGTTGAAGGATGAGCTAAAGCCTGTTTTCCATTCCCTTTAAATCCATGTACAGGTCACATTGGCTAGTTTGTTCGCAGAGAAGTTAGTTCTGTTCATTTGATACAGCAGTTTACCAGTGGTGAGAAGCATACCCTGGGTTCACTAAGTTTCTCCCACTTCTCTGTATGAATGTTATATGATATGAATCCATTTGAAATATATCTTTGTCGCATGGTAAGGTTTTGCCAGGTCACATCACCAAGACATGCTTACACTCTCATCTGTGTTGCCAAACATTATTCTTAATTTCATTCTTCCTTTTGGAAATATTGCAGCAGATGTGACACTCACACAGGCGCCTGCCTCCTGCTTGGGCAGCTTGCACTGACCTTGTGCTGGACCTGCCTGATGTGCCTCCAGCCACATGCACACCCTCCAGGACCATCCCAGCTTTGCTCAAGCGGTGGTACTTTCCAGCAGCCAGGCTGGCTGCCGTACAGTGTCAAAGGCTACAGGAGGCTGTCAAATATCAGCTAGGGAGGGTGTTTATTGCAGTGATTTCTGCAAGTCCTTCCACTCCCATTTTACTAGGTTACATCCTATTATGTAATTAAATGCTCTGTGTTTGTTATCCCCAAAGGGCTTTTGTCTCATTCAATGAGCATTAAAGATGATGATTATTGGCACAGACAGCTGGTAGACAGTTGTTTTTCTTTATTTTTGTCATTCAGTGTGGCCCTGATTTTTGTATTTGCAATGGGATTATTACTTTCCATTTAGTACTTTTCTTATTGTTCTGTGTTCTTCTTGTATTACTATTTGGACATCCCTTGAATCTTAAATTTCTTCTTGTGTTTCTCCTGCACATCAAGAAGGACACATTCTTGCTTCCCTTTTATGACGAGCTATTGTTATATAGACAGATTAAAAAAAAAAATAATCCAGCCCCAAAATTAAACTTGTTTTAAATATGTATTAAATACATATTTGTGTACTCAAAGCTGTAGATAAAAACATAGGCCCAGATGACAAGCTCCTGTTCTTTCCTGCAGTCAGTGCAATTCACTTAGCTCCCTCTCTTAATCTGAATGTGGGTATATGAAGTTTTATAAGAGTCTTCTAGCACTAAGGTCTGTGTATATGTGTATCCAGTAGTACCTTTACTCTGTTCTTCTGGAGAAGATCCCGTTTTCAGCTTTTAGCCTGCTTCATCTGGAATCACCTAATTGCCATCTCCCAGAAAGCAGGACTATGTGCTGAACATGAGGGCCTTGGAGGTATTTTTTTTTCCAGTTGCACAGCATTGTAGCTTTCCATATTCCCAGATCATCAATGCAGGAAGGGATCGGGGGCCATCTACTGTGGAGTCTTTGCTGCAGACAGAAATTAGGCACTTCAGACCATATACTAGACACAGACCTATTTGACCCTGCAGGCACCTCCACTTTGGTCTGCAGAATTCCCGAAGTGCTTGAAAAAATCCTTTGCATTTGTTGATGTACTGAGAAGGTTCAGACTCTAAGCCTTTAGCAATTTGAGAGGTAGGCAGAGGGACACACACAGCATTCCAAGAGAACCTGGCTTGCCAGGCTGGCTTAGCTCAGGATAGTTGAAAATACAGACGTGGTAGTGTTACCCACCTTTTTCATTATTGCCCAGGGATGAAAGCGTTCACCAGGGTAGCAGGAGGATGATGTTCTTGTCCAGCCCTACCCTTGGGAAGGGATTTTTGTCTCTGTCTCTCTCTCCTGAGGAAAGTGCCAAACCATAGGCTGTGCTTGGATGAGCACACTCTGTATCTCTCTTATTTTGTCAGTCTGTGCAGCAAAGAATGAAGGTTTTATAGGGGTGGAGAGAGAGAGCCTGCAAGGGGGTGCAAGCCTGAGTAGTTCACACTGCAATAAAGTCACTGTCTTAAGGGGGATTTCCTGTTTTCTGGTCTCTGCTACAAGAAATACTTTTACAAGATAAAAAAGCATAATAGCACTGAGAACAGGGACTGGACTGCAGTATGCTATCCCACTCCCTCCAACTACACACTCAAGTTATTCACATTACCATTAGAAATGTCAAAGCTATTAAGAAATGTTGCTATGTATTTCAATGTGCTGACACCCTGAAAGATTTTCAGCTTGGCAAAAATGCCAGCAGGGGAAATGTGGGACCAAAAGGTTTTCTTGACATAAATAAACAAATGATTACTATAACTTGTTTTTTTCCCCCAAACCAGAAGAGGCTATTTTTAAATGTGGAAATTGAACAGAAGTAATCCTGGCTTAACTTGATTGTTTGAACTGTGTAGCCCAAGTGAAAGGGCTGAGTCCGTTACAGTTATGTTGGTAATCCACCTGCAAGGCCAAGTTGTACATGTGGCTATTAATAACTGCACTTCATGATTACTAACTGCAGTGATTATGGTATAATAGTGATATGTTGACAATTATGAACAATACTGATGATAAGAAATAATCAAGTAAGAGCTGATGAGATTTTGATACTCATGTAAATACCTGAACTGCATAGCCATTAAGAACTCACTTGCTGAGTGTACGATTCAATAGCTAATCAAAACAATTGGGAAATGTTTAGAAATGAATCCGTAGAGCAGCTAAAGGCGTATTTTAAAGGGTGGCTTAAGGCCTTCAAGATTTTTGCAGAGTGACTTTACTATGCTCAGGCACGTCATTTTTGCCGGAGCGCTTTAATGATGCCAACAGGGCTGTGAGTACAGAAATGGATAATGACTGCTAGCAAGGTTTTTTGGCTGGGTTTCTTGCATCTAGGGTGAAAGAGGGCTAACCTCTGTCTCAGATCCTGCTGGAACAAGCCAGCAAATGCTGAGAGCATCCTTTGGAAATGGTAGGATTGCTTGGCCTACTGCCTTCTGCCAGATGATGCTACTTAGTTTTAGTGTGTCATACATGAAACCAACCCCAACAATTACAAAATCTCACAGTAATATACAGGGCTGAGCAAGAGAGACAGAAGGAGCCTCCATGCCAGAATTTCTGTGCCAAAGGGAGGAAGATCTGAATATTGTTCTACCTCATGACAAGAGACCATTTGGATACTAGCAATAGTCATGAGACCTCATTCGTGCAGGCTGGCGCTAATCCATTCAATACAAAACACATTGAAAAAGGCCCCTGGTAGAGGCAGTGGAAAACCCAGGTCCTACTAGCAAGCCCACGCTGCCTGCCTGCTGTGTGTCTTCATGCAAGGTGAAGTGGCAGCACTAGGATGGGATGTCCTCTCTAGTGGAGATATGACGTCTGGCCCTGCCTTTTGCACACCCATCAGCTTTTTGCACTAGAAAAATGTAAAAATACAGTGTTTCTAAAAACAAAGCATTGGGAGCAGGTAGTCCTTTGCTTCGTTAAGGTGAGTGGGACCTTCGTAAGACAGTCTCAGATGGAGAGCGTTCAAAGCTGTTGTTTCCCAGGAAAGCGTCCTTGTCATCAGAATATCAGTCAGGACAACAGCCTTCTCACATCTCTGCTGCTAGAACTCATCCACTGTAAAAGAAAATCCAAGGTTGTGGGGAACAGCAAGGTTATGGGGAGGAGTAATTTGGCTCTAGGACACTCTATGCTGTTTGCACGGTACTGCATTCTTGCTAAGTAAAAAGCATAAAACC
The DNA here is from genome assembly GCF_030936135.1 of Gavia stellata. NCBI lineage: Eukaryota > Metazoa > Chordata > Aves > Gaviiformes > Gaviidae > Gavia > Gavia stellata. The sequence continues at coordinate 22,177,180 of NC_082595.1, forward strand.
CATATGGAACTGAGCCCAGGACTCCCGCATCCCCCTTCAGTATAGCTAGGTTGTGTCTTCCCTTGCTGTCTCTCTTAAGCCCCCGAGCTCTATGCTCCTCTCTGACCAGTGGTGTGGACTCAGTAGGCAGAGGAGCCCATCTGTGGAGGCAGCAGCAGGGGCCAGCCTCGTGTGGGCACATGTGGGACCAGAGACAAGGGGAGGAAACACAGAAAGGGAAAGCAGGACACAGGCAAAGTGTTTCAGAGATTGATTTGTGTTGATTCGCACGTTTCCTTACCTGCACTCAGATTCTGGACCTTTTTTCTGCCTTCAGCCACTTGCTGGTGTTGTGGCTGCAGCTGCAAGGCACTGGTGCTTTAGGGAAGCTTTTTAACCTGAGTCACTTCAGTGGCAAATGTGCTCTTGCTGTTACTGAACCTGGAGCACAGGTTGGTGCCTGCAAAGGCATCCATCCTCTTTTCCCCTGTGTAACCTGCAAAACCAGATATTCTACTCTACAGTTATGCAGTCCCATGGTATGACCATATATCCACAAAAGACTGTAGCCATAGGCCTTGCAGGAGGGAGGTCTGCCGTGGTCCAGTTAAGGCTTTTTCTGTGTTGGCTGTTTCCAGTTGTCTTTCAGCAAGTACGCATCCTTTGGCTCCTGGCCCCTTGCTCCCCTGCTTATCTGGTTCTCCCCCTCTTACATTTTTCCTCTGCTCTGCTCCTGTTCTGGATCATTTTTACTACTCCCTCCTCTTCCCCCAATCTAACCTCACTGTACCTAGTCAATGGCTTACAAACTAGTAGAGATTTCAGCTGGAGTTTGGGGGCACTCTTGGAAATGGCTTTGTTGCTCTGCCTTTCCCCTTGCCCTTTTCCATCATTCTAGGTCAGAGTCTGAATCCTGCAGATCAACAGCATTGCTACAACACAGCAGGGCAAGAATTTTCCCTAGTTATCTGTAAATTAGTGGAAATACAGATTAAAAGGTAGTCTGGTATCTATGACCATGGAGGCAGGTGTCTGGCGCACCTGCAGCTGCAGGTACCTCTGAGAACCACATCCGATGGGGATGTGGGACACTCCTCTGTCTCTGGAGGAAAACCCAAGCACTCTCAGCAGTGAGAAGGCTCAGCCCAGCAGGGTTACCAAGGTGGATTTTTTGCTACACTGAGAAGCTTTCAAAACTGCACGCTAGCTTTGGCTAGCCCAGCCTGGCTTCATCCAGCTGTGACGGGATTTTGCCCTAAATGATTTCATCTATTTCTGCAGCTACAGCATGCACTTTTATCTGGACGCAAACTGTTTACTTATTTGCTTTTAATTATTTATGGTAATGAAATAGCACCCATATCTGAAAATTTTCCACAAAAATGAATACTCCCGTAGTTCAGATCTGTGGCCATGAAAGAAAACACAGTTGCCCACTGTTGCTTATAATGTTTATTTGTTTTTAACTTCAAAACACAGGCGATTTTCTCAAAACACAGGCGATTTTCTCAAAACAAATAGAGTAATGGGGGAAATGAAGGTGGGCTTTCTTCGTACCTTTCCCAAGAAACACATCTGGAAAAGCATACTTTTGCAAAACAACTAAATTTTAGCATACCCGGACAGTGAGATTCCAAAAAGTCATAAATAGCAGTAAGGTTAGCAACCAGTGTTGTTGGGGTTTTTTTCTTCTTTTTTTTTCCCCCTTGTTTAACTTGCAAATGGCACTAAATGAACCCACAATTTCCACGGCTAATACAGAGACATTTTTACAGAACTCTCTGAGTATGCAGTTAATTTCCAAGATGGGGAATTATGAAGATGTACCTCCTCGCTTTGAATCTGTAAAATAAACTTTGTGGAATAACTGGATATTATAAAATCTGATAGTCTTGCTACTGATTTAAGCCTACAGCTTACCTATTTAAATCACTGTCCTTAATAGCTACTTAGTTACGTTTACCTAAAAGCAATTTTTTACCCATAGGCAGGTACAAAAACTTTCTTTAGAAGCAGAAGTGAAGTGTTGGATTATATTTTGTAAATAGCTCTGATGCCACACTTCATCAGTGCTCTTAAAACCTTAGTGTCATTTTTGGTTTCATTGCCTGTACAACATCTCTTGCTCCACCTTAATAGTCAGGTAGAAAAACAACCAGCTTGGAGACAGATCAGTAAAATTAAAGGCCAGCTTTCCTGAATCTGAATGCTACAGCCAGGCTCTGCTCACCAGGAAGGTCAGGGAAGGTGGAAGCTGGTCCGCAGACCAACGAGGAAAAGTATGAAGCCACTGTTCAGACTACAGTGACTAGCATATGCCAAGATCTACAACTCCTAGCACCTCCATAGACACACACAAAGTCTGGCACAGACAATCAGACACACACCCATGCATGCACAGGGCCTGCAAGCCCCATGGTGGGCATGCCTCGGTGCCTTGCAGGAAGCACACGGCTTTACCAGCTTGCAGCTGTTGGAGCTGCAGCAGCTCCACAGCAATCTCAGCAGGGCCCATCTTCTCCTACAGCACCACGGAGCTGACACGATCCTCTATGGCTGGGACTGTTGAAGAGCAAAAACCATATTTGGAAATGTAATCTCCTAATTAATAAAATTTGTATAGGAACGTATTAGTTATTTTTGTTAGCTAATGCCTGCTCTTCACAAGTCAGTCTTCCTTTTCCTGCATGCATGTGAAAATCAAATGTTCCTGGCACTGGGTGTGCTGCCCACATTGTAACGTGCTTCATAGCTTTTTGTACCTACATAGAAGCAAAATACCATTTTACCATCTGATTTGCTTGAGTTGTATAGTCATCAGTGCTATAGCAAGAAACAGATGGACCGGGAATTAGGAAATCACTCAAGCGCTGATCTGAAGAGGGTCTTCCTGAACACAAAGTGGGTGCATGTGTTAAGTGGCCACAAAACTTACAGTCTATCACATTCAATATCAGGGTTATTAGATGGTGTATCGAGAACACCAAAATACACTTCCCTGTTTGCTGGAGGTGGGGTATTGGTTGGGCTTCCCACCCCAGAATCAGGGCTTGGTGCAGGGTGCATTTCTCCTGCATGCTTCTCTTCTTTCTGAGAAGGCTCTTGTTGTTTTTGCTTGAGGTTTTTGAAACGTTTGAGCTTCACAGGGTCCTTGACTTCCTTGGCACAATGGAAAAAGATGAAGATGTCCCTCCGAAATTTGGAGCTCATTCCAAAGTAGATAATGGGATTGTAGAAGCTGGCAGACTTAGCAAACAAGCTGGCAAGGATGCTGGTAAGGTTGGGCACAGGGTGACCATAGGCAGACCATATAGAGATGACAGCGTATGGTGACCACGCAATAATGAAGGCTGTGCAAATGACAATAGAAACCTAAAAGACAGAAAAAGAATAGTCTTAAATCTGTTCTGGAAGACTACATCAGGGAAACAATACACTGGGAATAGTAACTTGGACGCTTGGCTGGAAGGGAAACATTCAGATTGTCCTGAGGGTATAAGGAGAGTACCGGCAAGCGAAAGGTTAGCTTTGAAGGACCCAGGCAGACCTAGAAGCTATATATCTAATTTTGACATGGTGATGTGCTTGAGCAATGCCTCATCTAATGGAATGGAAATAGCTACAGTCCCCTGTATGTTTATATGAATTAAGAGGGTTTCAGGTAGACTTAAGTCAACGGTAAGTAAATTGAAAGCTCCACTGTAACTTCTGTGTACGCTCAGAAGTAACGTAACTTCTGAAAGAAAAGAGCATATGCCAAATCAAACTCTTGGTTTTGTGCGGTATAACCCACTCCAATTATATTTAGATTATTTTTCACATGTGATGTAGCACCAATATTAGCCAACTGATGGGGTAGCAGTTTTAAACAATCCTCGTATTCTTCACTGAGTTCAGACTCTGTCACTAGAGATTATAGAGAAATTAAATGGGACTGATTCATTTTGTTCTCTTCTGTTCTAGTTGGGACCAATTTTTGGAAAGACAGATCTCATTGAGATAGATCCCACCCAACATGAAACCCAAACTCACCCTGGTGACATCCCGCTCCATTCTCCTCTGTCTGTCTGTGGGATCAGCCAGTCCTGTTAATGCATGGCTTAGCTTGACGGTATTGATAATTGACACATATGAGAAGACCATTACTGTTACAGGTAGGAAAAAACAGCAGATAAAAATGGAGACAATGTAGGACTTGTAGATTGTAGAGAAGTTGGCTTTTGCCCAGTCTATCTCACATGTGCCATACATGCGATCTGGAAAGCAAAAATAAGTTTGTTAGCATTTTTGGAACATTTATCGGCTTTTGAGTGATTAATTTATCAGTTCAAATGCTGTATTTTTCTTCTTTTAAGCACTAAAGAATGGATTGATCTTTCTGATTTAATGAGCTGTGACATAATTTCCTACATAAACAATTTTTCAAGACCAGCTAGACTGTAACAAGTTTTAATGCATATTATCATTCTGTCCAGTTTAGAATTCCAGTATACATCCATAATGCACAAACTGTTGTTTCAGAATAGGAAATTGTGATACTTTCTTAGGAAAAAAATGGTTATTCATTCAGTAGGTTTGACATTTTTTAGTGTCGTAATCTTCTACATAGTAACTTCCTAAGATGAGCACTGTAACAGCATAACAAGCAATTGTAAAGAGACAATGAGCCAAATGTAAAAAGTCACTACTTACATAGCAAAGTAGGAAATAAAAATATTGAGGGTTTTTTAATAGAAACAAAAAGGCAATGAAATTTTTACTGTAGCGAGAGCAATGAAAGCAAATTGATAGAGCTGATGATAAAGAAAATGGGAAGATGAAACATATAAATACTTAGAAAGATATGAGACCTCTTGCTAAATGGGAAGCATACAGTGCTGCAACTACAAAGGAGCTGCAGGCTCTCAAAAATGAAGTTAGGCAGATTGCAGGATCTGCAGCTAGTGGGATTTACAAAAGGACACGAGCTGATCAGGTGCTTAAGGGAAAGGCAGTGGGAATAAGGTGCAGTCTCTGCTTGAATAGTTTTATGACCTCTTTAGACCCTCTGATGTGTTTGCAAATGTGTCCTGATATAAAACTTGAGTTTGATAGCATTAGAGGTTTTCTATAGATTGTGAATTGTTGATTTTTTCTTTTTAAGTGGAAAAAGACGGCTGTGGCAGCAAATGGAATTATAACTAAATGAAGCATGAACCAAAATTATGTAAGTCAAGTATTAACAAGTCTTGGAGATTTAGCAACAGACCTCTCCCTGACATCCAGTGAAAATACTGAAGAAAAAAATATTCCTTTATTTCTCACAGGTGATAGGAGGTTTAGACAGGATGAATTAAAGGAGCAAAAGATTAAAATCTCTTTTATGATTCTCATCAAAAAGAGCTCAGTATTTTTAACACCAAAAGCTCTAGGTGTTGCTGTCTGGATGTGTTCAGTAATAGAAATAGATTTTTGTCTCCTTTGCCTTTTTCATCAGTAGACCCCAAGATTCAAAAGGATAACCATAAAATCTGGCTTAATTCCAGGTTACTGGTTTGTGAAAACTTTTGACTGAAAGAAGAAAGCAGCCTCCAGATGACATGAAAAGAAAATCCTGCAGATTTTCTGCGAGTCAGAATCAGAGCTGTGTTTCCCCCCTCCGCAGAGACACTGGCAAGTGGCATTTCCAAAAATCAGCAGGGCCCTGGGGACCCCTGCAGCTGCTGTGTAGAAATAAGAGGTCCGAGGCAGCCAGGTGTAATGTGCTGTGGTCTGCTGGCACCCGCTGCCTGCTCCACTGCCTGCTGCCGGACTTGCCATTGCTGGGCTCCCAAATGTCCATGGGTGCCCTCAATGGAAATGTGTTTAGAGTCAGATAGCCCAGGAACCTGAAACCACTGTGATTCTCAGTAGGGGAAAGTGCTCCTAGAAGTGGTCTTGAAGACCACTGTCAAGGAATTGAATCCAAAGTACAAACAGGATCCATGGGGGCACTTGGATGCCCTGACAAAGCAGTGATGCCCAAGAAGTCCCTGGCTCCAGTTTAAGGCCAAAAGGGGACATGAGAAATCCTTCTACAAATGAAGAACTAATAAGATCAATGTAAAAAGGAAACACAGATTGCCAGAAGATACACAGAAAATGACCAGTCCGAACCCCCTAAGTTTATGACATATCCATAGTGCAAAAACATGACATAAAATTAGAACAGTTTTCTGTTTTTCTCTCAAACAAAAGATCCATTGAGCCTAATAGCCTGGTAACATTTTGGTTTGGGAAGGATAGAAGATTTAACCAATCATAGAAATGGATGCTTTTCTCACACTCATACTTCAAGGCTCCAGATATACCTCAAAGCTTACGTATTTAGTAAGAGGATATATTCACATAGCTGCTTTAATAAGTCTCCATAGATTTCATGACTTCTCAAAGGATGCAGATGCCTACAGGATCCAGGCAGATAACTGCTGGATAATTTCAGTCACATGATTTCAGTTGGTAGGACTCCTCTATCATTACCATTTGTTCCTAGAGATTTGTTTTGACGAATTTTTAGAGACTTAATTTGAGACAATTGCTCCGACTTTTCCCCATGAAGAAATTTTCTGGTGTGGGAATATCCTTTAGCCATTGAATTACCACAGTGTTCACTACTCAAAATTTTTGCTTTTTTCCCCCCTCCTTTCTTGCTATGGCCCTATCTTGCACCCTAATCACTTCTTGGACTGACAAACCTTCTGACCTATTTTTCTTCTTCTGCTATGTTAGTTTTCATATTTTCAACAAACTGTTTCACCAAATCTTTCTGGCTTGTCTTATTATAGTTTCAAGTTTAACTTGCTGGAACTTGTGGTCTTTTCTAGCTTCCTAATCTTGACAGTTTTTGAAGGATGTCTTTTGATAGTTTCCTTTATCTCATTGCTTAACCATGCCAAGCATTTCTGGCCTCTCTTTTTTCGTAGGTAATATGCACTTGGTCCAAGTCTTCCCTGTGATATCTTCAAAAAAATCTCTTTATAGCTGATACCAAAGCAGGCAACACTCTGCGTGTACGTCATGCATGATGAATGATTTTCTCAGTTCCACTGATCAGTCTGGTTTATCCCAAGCAGCAAGAAAGAAAGGTAAGTATCTTTGTTCAGTTAAGTGGAGAGGTGCCAAATAAGTACAACTGAAAGATACCTGTTACCTGTATAACTGCCCCAACCAAGTAATGGAGCTGCTGACCAGAAGAAAGCTGCTACCCAAATGAGAACCAGAGCCACCGTCATACTGCTGTTGCTGATGCAGTGACCTGCAATGGCATGGTTTAGTCAGAAAATAATATCTAGAAAGGCAAACATATCTCTGAAATTGAAATACACTCCTATACCAACAGCTAATCAAGAAAATACAGCTATTTAAAAAAAAAAATAAGACCAAAAAAAAGCATATTCATAAGAAAAGCTTATATTTGAAAGCATCAGTCAGGCTGGTGTTCAAGATCATTTGTGAACAGTGGAAATGAATGACTTTTAAGCAGGAGACAATGTGTTTGTTCAGCATTGCAGAATTAGCAAATTCTATGTTAGACTTGTGTTTTGCAATTTTGTAAAAATCAGGAAACAATTGTATGTTAAGTTTTACATAGAAATAAACAAGCTAAATATAAATTCAGAGGATGTTCTTATTCACTCCAAGGTTTTCCCTGTTAAAAAGGAGAAAATACATTATCTGCTCAAACTACATTAGCCATTTAATACAACGTAATCTGTCCTGCTGTTGCCATACATTGTGGTTATTTCTTTGTTTACATGGGAAATATTTATGCATCCACTAATCTCTGTTCCTCAACATTTCTGTAAGTTATACTGGGTACTTGCTCAGATTTCCTCAAGAGACAAATATAAATTATGCACAACCTCAGATGAACATGTGATACACCTTTGCAAAAGAGAAACGTGGGTTTTAAATATGACTTCATAATATGCAATGAATATAAGATGTAGAATACATCACAGCCAAATTCTAGCAGCTCCAACAGCAGTTTGGATATCGAAAATTAACTTCAACAAGTTTATCATTACAACCAACTGCAGAAGAACTTCCTGTGGAAAAAAGACCTCCCTGCAGAAGTTCTTTTCACAGCTAATACTACTCATGTTATTAGAGAGAAAAACTCATATGATGCATCCAGTGTATTTATGCGTGCTTTACCTGCGGATATTAATAGGTCCTACATGAAAGATGGTGCAAGCCAGTCATAACAAAGGCATGAAAATTGGTAATACATTATCTAAGGATGAGTGAAAGGAAGATTAGGGAGAATTTATGGAAGGTGTAAGTATAAAGAAGAGAGATTACATAAGGCTCTCAGTGGAAGTCAAAGTTTTCAGCAGGCAGAAAGGCCAGGATGAATGGTAAGGAGAGGTTTCTACTGATCCTGTGAGTGGGAGTACCTGGGGTGAGTGTGGTGAGGTAAAGAGGCATAAAGGGAAAAGGGTAGATGATGGCATGTTTATATAGACTTGCTGATGAGGGCTTCACAGGGCAGGAAATGCATAGAGGATTTCAGACCAGATTTGTACAGTGTGACACTCGTATGCCTTTACAGGGGCATTTATACCAAAGGTTAATAAAAAAATGAAATTCAAAAAACCAGAAAGGGACTGGTTAGTAAAAGGTTTCTAGAACTGGAGAGAGTAATGAACAGTGGTTGTTTGAGATATTCGGGTTACAGATCAACAGGGCAGTAGAGAAGGAAGAAGTGTGGGTGTGAGGCTGTGGTGATGACGCTTTGCAGATCTGGGAGACAGGCAGGAGACAGGGACTGTCTGGGCAGAGTCAGGTCATGGTCAGTTCTGGGGATGGTAGGAGTAATTTTCATCTCTGTGGTGTGAAACTGTCCACCGAGGGGAGGCTGGAGATGCATGTGGGGGTGGCAGGCTGAGCAGTGCTACAAAAACTGAAGGCAAGATGTGCAGACTGAATGTTCCCAGCACCATCTAAAGCAGTCCATGATGCCCGCTGTGTGCAAACCCTGACAAAACACCCTGAAGAGTGAAAACATTTGTATGTAGGGCAGCCTTCCGAACCAAGGGTCTTACCAATGACTGGAAACTTCCCAAATATCATCTCATAGAAGATGAAATTCGTTGCTTACAGTGAGATCCAGACAACGATGGAGTCTTTTAGGAGTCACTTAGGAATCATTTAAGTTGCATTTTGAAGAATACAGAGGGTCAGTAGGAGCTGTGGTATCTTTGGCACAAGGCTGAATTTAACCCATGGTGACCAAAGTGTACTAGTAATAATTTGGCTCTTATTGGGATTAACCCTGAACAATTCTATGGAAACATGTTTGTAATGTAGATGACTGCATTATGTTCTGGTTTCCAATGCATCTAATTTATATTTGATATAACCTGTGACTGAAAGAAATACAGATTTGCACCAGGTTCAATGAAGGCAGGACTCAACTTGCCTTTATTCCTTACCTCTCTCAGGATGGCAGCCCTTGATATAGCGAGTCACACTGATTACTGTAAGGGTATTAATGCTAGCCAGGCCAAAGAGAAGTGTCAGGAAGCCATCAACCTGAAAAACAAAGCAGTGCAGGATGTTCTTTTACTGCAGAGAGCTGAAGGGGAAAAGAACCACAGGGATTGCTCCTGTCGTTTTCATTTTAATGCTCTCAAATTTTTTCCAGAAACCCAACTAGCAGGGAAATATAAAATGTCAGGTGCAGTCATCTTCTATAGGAGCAGTGAGCAAGTAAATGTTCAAAAATTATATAAGTGCTCTGTCATGTACATAAAATAAACAAGCAAACACACCCTTACTTCTATGCTTCCCCGAAATGACTTGCCAAATGAAGAAGAAAAAGGTTGAACTCAAAAGAAGAAAATCCCTGAATAGGCAAAAATGCTTCCCTGCTTAGGCAGAACAAACATGCAAACTGAACTTATGAAATTTAGGCCAAAGAGGGAAGAACGTAGGAGGTAATGGGCTTGGCTGAGTGAGAAAAGCTTTTAAAAAAATTAAATTAAACCATCCAAAGCTAAATCATTCCAATAAATTGAGTCTCAATGTTGGTGCTACTGATTGCCTGCTATTTATTAAGCCTTGATCCTCACCACCTCTGACTGACGCAGGCAGAGCCGTACAGCTGTGTAGGCTCCCACTGACATCAGTGTCTCAGCGATATATGCACAGGATGGTTACAACTCTGCTAGCTTCACTTACGGGTATAGGAAGGATGTTGCTGCTGACTGTAGTGGAGATGGATGTAGCTATCTGCTAAGGAGCACTATATGACTGGGAAATGATCCAGGCAAAATGCTGAAGGCAGTCCTTTTTTTGAAAGCTTGCAATGATATACCAAACTGGCCAGAGCAGAGAAGCTCTTGGAGGTGCCAGTTTTACACCGAGTGAAGCAGGAATATTAAGCAAGTGTCTCTGGACTGTAACTTGGCATTCAAGTGGTAAAATTATTGGTGGAAAGGCACATCATTATTCTATGGGAACAAACTCTGTCTTTGTATGAATGGGCACAGCTCCCATGGAATTCAGTTTATCCCAGCACTGAATCTGGGGCTTTAATCCAGGCTTAAAGCTGAGACCATGGCAGATTGTATAAATTAAATTGGGTGAAGGGTTAGGAAAGGGCTGCTTCATCATTTCTTTCATTGGTGGATTTCTTGCTACCAACGCCTTTGTATTGACTCTATATACTTCTTAATGCCAACTTTTACAGACCCACCACATTTTAAATGCATGCAAGAGTTGCTACTACAACGATCTACATCCACGTGTACTCCACTTACAATCAGCTCATGCTTGGTGTATAAATGCAACCATGTTTACACCAGGAAACAGACTTCTTTGGATGTCTCAGCTACTTGCTAGAAGCTGCACTTGGCTGCATTTGGCCCGCTGTGTGCTGTGGAGAGTGGTGAAATACCTGGATATGCAAATGTGCTCTGCATTTCATTAACCTTATTGATGCAAACAGCTGCCACTTCTCCATGTGCTCTAACAATGCTTCATAGATGCGGAAAGCAGCGTGACCAAGGACTAATGAGAAACCAGGCTGTATAAGCTTAAGCAATTGCATTAGTTATCAGATTAGAAAGGAAGCAGTATTTCAGCAATGATGCGAATAAACACTTTGAAATTAAGTCTAAAGAGCTGCGAGATGGAAAATTAAAGTAGTAGGACAAGCTTCTTAGTGTGTATTATAGCCTTCCTATGCTGAAACGGGTTGAGTTTTTCTGAAATACATTGGTGTATGTTTTAACACCTGCAGATTGTTGTCCCACCCCCCTTCCCTGATGTCAGACCAAAGAGAGACAATTATATTAAGTGATCAGTTCAAACAGCCCTTCAGCACAATTGCAAGGGAGGAAAGTGGGTCTGAAAACACATTCTTGCCCTTTACCATTTAAGATGAAACTCTGTCACCATAAGAAAGAACAAGCCAAATTTTTTTTTTTGGAGTGGTGTCTTGCTAAAAAAAATGCAGTCTTACCTAAATGAACATGGTTCATACACCAAGCCATTGTTAGTGACATGTCTCGTTTCTGTACTATTTCATAACAGCATTTCAGCAGATCAAAATACTGTTGCTTCTGCTGGTGTGTGGGGTATCATCAGAGATTTGACCAGGGATCTATGGTTAGTAAGTAGGTAAAGTGGCAGCAGTCTCCCAGGGGTGGCTGTGCTAACTGCCCCTGTGCTAGCCAGAGGCTTGGCAGTTTGGGAACAGGTGACAGGGTGAAGTGCCAAAGAGGAGAGGGACCTCTGGGGATGATAAGAGTGCCAGGATGAAATGAATAAAGGAGGTAAATGGTGGCTCTCAAGCTGCAGAACAGCCCATACAGAGGCCATGGCATCTGGAACATTAAAACACAAGAGAGTATCCAAAAGGGTTAGGGCTGCTTTGGGAGTAGGATCCTCAAACCAGTATTGGCCCTGCCAAACTTCTATTGTCAACGAGATAGCTCTTAGCCTTGGCTATGCATACGCTATTTCCCAGCAAGTCTATTGATTCTGCAATACTTTTATATTGGTGTCACATAGACACATGTCTTCAGAAGAAAATGAGGGATCTTACTCTAGCTGTAGCCAACCTGCTTCAAGCATACACCTACTGGGTATGGAAGAAAGATGTCTGCTACTTTTTCTGCTCCTGAACAGACGACACTGACTGTAGGTAGCAACCAAAGTGACTGCTTGGAACCCAAAGTAGTTAGCAACAGAAAAACTCTTTAGCGTAATCGCGATTTCTATAGGCAGAGTTATTAATATACATAAGTAACAAAATATATGACATCCTCAGTTTTCTGCATCTTTAAAGATATATGGAATAAAAGCCAAGGAAATACTAGAATAGTAGATAACATTTAATTACTTTTGAAGACTGATGCTCTTTCCCTTCCCGGTTCTGTTTTTCCTTTTCTTTTATCCTAACCCCACCTAGCTCCTTCCTTCCACAGTCATAATATTTCCTCCATATTTGTGTAATGCAATTTTGTCCTTCCTATTATTAATTACAATCAAATAGCAGCAGTGTTAATAGGCAATAGTGAATTCTGACATAAACACAAAGTTGATTGCATGGTAATTTTGATCCACCACCTTTCCTTTTTACCCATTAAGAAACAGGAGTAGATTAGCAGTTTTAAAAGCTTTTCTCTCAGTGCTATACCAATATTACTCCCTTGGCTATATAGATACTCACAGAACCTGCTCATTATCTTTATGTGTAGCCTGGAAGCTAAGACACAGCTGAAGAAAAGACTCTGTTTTTTCTGCTTTGTACTTGTGCCTGATTTTAAATCTCACTAATGTTCTTGGTATACTATTTACAACCCACAATACATAAAGCTCCTACTGCATGCAGATTTGTTTCTTAAGCTTTGGTTTAGCCCAGGGAGAGTCAGGAATCCCCAGTGCACTATCAAATTTTTAGCTATGAGTTTGGGTGTGCCCCACTTTTACTACCTTTAATACTTATGCATCCCTACTGAATTCATAAGGGTTGTCTTCATTTAAAGCAGACAGAATAAAATATGACCTATTGTTCTTATTATTGGATTAATCAAGGTTTAATGGCACAAAAGCAGATTGCCAAAATAGCTATCACATTTCAATTTAGGCTGAAACATTGATCTCACCAGCCAGAAAGGCTGCATCGCTCCCTCCTCTGGCCAACTGGTGAATCTGTTGTAATTTCCTGAAGTTCATTTGTTTCCCTTCAGAACCACAATGTCCTGTCTTTCTCTTCTATTACGTATGAGATAATGAATATGTAAAGAAAAAGATAAACTTTAAAGAGGGATTGTTTGTCCGTTGCATATATTTAAAGTCATCACAATAATCTGCCTCAGAATATTTTTTTGAATATAGATCAGATTATTCCAAGATCATAATGTAAATAGATAATGGCAATAAAACTCCTTCAACCGCAAGAGACAAAAAAGCACCTAAATCAATCTTTAAGAAATACATTTCGAAAAACCATTGTAGGTACCTTGGAATAGAGTATGTTTTAAAATTTAACAAGTTCTTAAAGTTTGCAGTAAGTGAGAAAATATTCCACTGGAGTCTGACATTTATGACAACATAATTCTCCCATCCCTCCAACATATCAATAATGTGTCAACTGGACTATAGTAACTCTTCTGTCAAATGGAAGAACTACCAAGGTTTGTAATCAAAATCACTCTTCACAGGAGACTACTTAAAACTCCCGATGCGTAGTGTTCCTAAAGCACTCAAATTGTTGTGTACAGATATTTAATTGTACTAACTATACTACATAATTAAATGTACATTTAGTGCCAGCTATTGATATATGCAGGTCAGGTTTTGGCTTTAGTAATGTTAGGGAATCCAGAATAAATCTACTTGTTTGCTTGTAGTTATTTTAGGTTTATATACTGGGTTCATCAAATGAGATTCAACGTATACTTACTTTGGGCTGACTTTTAGCTATTAGAGTTGTAGCCCTCTCAGGTCACAATTTACACTCAGTGGTACATGCCCCTAGCAACGAGCATGGTTATGAATGTAACAGCCCCTCCAAGTGCACATCATTTAACAAATAGACAGAAATTTCTTTCAGAATTCCCTTATGCAGCCTCATCAGATTATAACCTTACTTCAAGTACTCCATCGGCACATGCTTGGCGGCACCTGCTCTCTAGCTCTGGGTTGGCGTGTAGCTCATACCACCTGATGATCCGGATACAGTGGAAAGATTCCCATCTTCAGCTTAAATGCTGTATTGCCATTGTCTTTCTGTGAATTACTGTACAGGGAAATTAAGAAGCAGCAGATGGGAAACTCTAGCATTGCCCTCTGGGAACATCCGTGCTACACTGTGTAAAACCCTTTGCAGTGGGCCTGAGCCTAAACTCCTCTCCACTTTGCTGATGTTAATTCAGAGCCTACTTGTTTATTGCTAGCAGCACCATTAATATAAACAAATACACAGACAGATAAAAGAAGAAAACATCCTTATGAGTCACCTGTCTCATCTTTACATTTTCAAGGCTTGGCTTTGTGGCCTGTGGTGATCCTAACCCAATAACTGAGATCCTTTAACATCGGATTAAAGTCATGCTTTTATTTTCAAAGTAAAGAAGTACTATCTTTGCCTTTTCAGAACATTGTGGTAAATGTTTCTGGAGGCTTACACGTGTCTCAAGGGAAGCAGTGGTCCCACAGACTGTTTCACGGGCTCTGCCAGGACAGCCCAGATATTACAAGTGACCCTCCATGCTCTCCAAAGTACAATCATCTGTGCTGTTTCCCAGCAAGAAGGAATCTGCTTACGTAGCCACCATCAGGTTAATACAAGGTCATCTCTGATTGCTGGCTGAATGCCCACCAGTGGAGTTATTCTGCGCATAAAGCTCCTAGGCACAAGGCAAGGCAGGGCAGGTTAGTGATGGTACCAGTTCAGCCATTAAGTGGCCAAGACAAGAACATGCTGAAAGCCTGAAAAAGCTGCATGCCTGCTAGGAGATGTCCTCTTAGTTTGATACTCTTGGCTCCTCTGGATCCTGTACCAAAATAACCACAGAAACAGAAGATAAGCGATTTATCCCAAGAAAATGCTTATAGTCCTAAAATGGGTATGGACTGTAAGGGTCTTCACATCACAACTGTGTATGACAAGCCGGACCTGACAGCTCCTAACAGGAGAGTCTCACAGATTGCCAAGGAGTCCTAGTAGCCCAGGGAGAGCCTGGAAAGAAGTGTCAAAGGTACAGGTTATTCTTGGCCTTAAAGAGCTATCTGGAAAGCCACCAGGTGCAACGTCATCACTTCTGCAGGGACAGTGGTGTGGAAATACTGATGTCATGTCATACACAGCCCATTGCAATGAATGGTCATCTTGTCATTAAGTCAGGACAGGACCAGGGTCAGGACCCGAACAGGAATTGCTTCTGATCACTAGCAGTGTACTGACTTAATGGAATATATATTTATGAAATAGAAGATGAGTAAATGTGAGGTAGGACTATTTAAGATACTCACAGGTATTATCAGAGTGATTTTTAAGTTTCACATGAAATTTTGCTTAAAAGTCAGTGAGAGGATGTGGTACACAGGGAGGAGCCAGCAGAACATGAATTGTTCAGCCCTGTGGTGAGAAGACCTTGAACAATGAAGGTAAGCGATGGACAGCATTTTTTAAGAGAAGACATTTAATCTCTTAGAAACACACAGCAGCACAGAAGAATGAGGAAAGCTACTTTTTTCCACATAAGGAAACAAGAAAAAGGTGTTTCAAAGCCTCTGAGAGGAAAAGCTAGTGCAGGAATCAAAATTTAGGCTTTGAAAATTCCTCATTCTGTAGAAGCACTATCAGACAACTAATGCCCTTTCCAGGCAGCAGTGTGTGGTTTGACACAGTGCTTGGGTGGCATGAGATGGGTTACGTCAAACTTGTTAAGGAAACAGATAGTTTGAACATGCACAATTTTTCAAGTATCAAATATATAACTTCCCTAATTTGTTGCAATTGACTGCAGAAACAATCATTTACAGGAAAATGAGAGAGAATTCATGGCTAATGAAAACTGGCGTAACTTCCCTGCAGTTACATTAGTTACACTGAAATGATCTTCTGTGTTGCTAATGATTCTGTTTGTGCAAAGGCAGTTTTTCCTCCCTTCCCTGCAGATGAAGTATTTTTCTCATTAAAATTTAGCTCACAGATGTCTACATGAGTTGATTTTACCTCTTTTACTGCAATGTGCACACTCTCCAGATTATACCAAGGAGGACCAGAAATAAAGAAGTGGGGAAGACTAATATCTCTGCAACTTTTTTTTTTTTCAGTATCCAAATCTCGATTATTCAAGGAAACAAGAACGAGGATACATTCTAGCGTTCATAATATTTGAGATATTAAAATTGCTCAGAAAAACATATCTGGGAGAGGAAGATTTGTATATCACAGCACAGGCAAAGTAAAGGGCATTCTTTGTTTTGAGTTTGCTTTATAGATCAGTCTCCACATTCTACCTTTCACAGTGAATCAGCATGTTAAGGTGAGCTGAATACAGAGCTAATGTTGCACAGCTTTTCTTCAGCACCTTCAACACCTGTTTTATCTGTTAATGCTCTTAGTGCAAGTTCCATGACTTGACTGGGTTATTTTCATCTTACTGAAATGTCAGGAATGATAAACTATATATAAGTAAAATCCCAAAAATATCACACCACAGTACTGTGCTACAATAGTCAATAACTATTTTTCACTCCCTTTTTACATTTGGTTTAATTTAACATCTTATAGATCGATAGCTGAACATTTTTCAACTAGGCAGACATTAGACCACATTCCTGTGCTATTACAATTTGGGGGAAAAAAAAAAAAAATCTGTTTTCTTCTGTCCCAGCCTCAGTCTTACATGCTTGGACACTGGGATATACAGTGATATTGCAAGATTTTTTACGCCAAGCAAGGTTGAGCTAGCTCAGTCTTTGGATGGGAAACCTCAAGTTAGACACTGCAGAAAGCCGTGCTGAGGATGAAGGTACTCCTGCAGCATGCGTTCTGGCTCCACTGCGCTAGTGAACTCGAGGTGTGTCCACACAGACTGTTCCCCACAGGGAAAAAAGGGAGGAAACACATGGAAAAACATTGGAGTGCTCTCATATGTGGGCAAGGACAATAACAGCAACCATCACTACATGTCCCCATAGCCAGCTGGGAGGGAGGGTGAGCAGGAACAAACCTTTATCCACCTTGATGGAAGTTGCTAGGGGTAAAGATGAAAAGCTTGTAGATTTGTCTGGGGTTTATGAGTGAGATCTCTGTGGTGAGTAGGGTACTCACATGGACTGCTGCTGGGGAGAATGAGAAGCAGAGGTGGGGATGAGACATGTATGCAAAGGGCACTTGTTACATACGGGGTGAGTTGAAAGTGGGATGATTTTGTGAAGGAAAAAATGAGTGGATGATGGAGCAATGTGAATGGGTGGTTGTGCTGGAAGAAGTTTGATGAAGAATGCATAGAGATACCTCAGTAATCTTCCAAGTGTTGTGAAGGAATGAGAAAGGAAGCCTGCGAGCTTTCATTTCGGTCCTTTCCAACTGCAATTTCTTTTATTACCTGGTCATGCTAACTGCTGAGCCACCACTGGTCAGTCATCTCACCCAGAACGTGAGGGAATACCATACCACATACAGTAACACATAAACATTGTCTCGGCATTTATGAATGCATAAAATCACAAACTGAGTCAACAGAGTCAATAGTCTAGCTAAGTCAACAATTGGTTGGTTTTACCAGTTATATTAAATGGACAGAAATCAATGTCCATCAAATCTACTCTATTTATAAAAGAACATAAATGCCTTTAGGGTTTTTGATTTATCAGACAATTTACAGAACATTTTGTTCAAAGAAGAAGGTATTAATCTTCTGTTTCCTCCTCAGACAAGATTTAGCAATAATTTACAATCTGTGTATAGAAAAAGACATAAATGCATGCTCTGAGAAAAAAAATGCCGTCAATAAAATATTAAATAATTTATTAAAGATCACCAACCCTCCCCTCAAAACTTCTGAAAAGAGCCCATATATTTTCATCTTTATTGATCTCAAAACTTCCTATTGTTGCAATTTTCCTTTTGGTGTTTCAGATCCCCACCTCTAATTTTTACACAAGATGGGCATTATTACTTCTCAGAAATGTCATACTAGGTCTCTAAACATTTAATAACACCAAAAATGCTGGATTTTTTAAGTGTCAGCAAGAGGTGGTAACTGGAAGCTGAATCTAGAAGAGGGAGTACGGGCCACCGTGCTCAGCTTTGCAGGGCAAAGCCTGCAGGACTAGCGACAGGATAAGAGGAAACGGCCTCAAGTTGCGCCAGGGGAGGTTCAGGCTGGATATTAGGAAAAATTTCTTTCCTGAGAGAGTGGTGAAGCACTGGAACAGGCTGCCCAGGGAGGTGGTGGAGTCACCGTCACTGGAGCTGTTCTAGGAACGTGTGGACGTGTCATTGCGGGACATGGTTTAGTGGGCATGGTGGTGTGGGTTGATGGTTGGACTTGATGATCTTACAGGTCTTTTCCAACCTTAGTGATTCTGTGATTTTTTTTAAAGAAGCCTATACGTACAGAGTGAGCACATGATAAGAGCAGTCAATTTTCTTGACCCTCGTAGTATCTTAAATATTTATAAAATTAATGTCAAAATAACCAAACCGTATTCTCAAAAAAAAAAAAAAAATTATAAGAGTGAATTAGTGGAAACAAGTTTAAACTGAAGTACCAGGATTATGAAGGATTTCAAATTCTAAGGCACCACCCCACAGCCCATCTTTGGTTTCTGACATGACTGCAATTCACCTATGGGGATCAATCAGATAGGTTATAATCCTTCCCCTATATTTAGAGGTTACCTGAAGTCTGCATCTTTTGTTTTCACCACGTAATTAACAGATAGAAGAAAAACATTTTGTTGGTTAGTTAATAAGGTTTAGAAGAAACTGTGGTGTTTACCTGCAGAGAATTAATATTTCTCTACTTCCTACGTGTAAGAACATTTGCATGCAATGTTATTCACAGGTTTCAGTGCAACTTCTAATTCAGCAGAATGTATGAATAAAAAACATATGGGAAGGACAAAAATATATCCTGAGTCAGCTTTTCACTAGAAATACGGTCAATGGGGGAACAGATGGCTCTTGGTCACTGGCTTACATTTCCTGACCTGAACTTTATTATATGAACTAGTTTACTTACTGATAATATTACCAGAGGCTAAAAAATGAATGTGCTAGAGACTGTCCTCACTCTGTCCAGATCAGGACTAAGACACAGTGGTAGAGCAGGGAAGGGATAAACAAGAAGCAAAAGCAAAGTCCAAAAGCCACCCTTGGAAAACCATATCCATATGCAGCATTCAGCATTTGGATACAGACCTACCATGCAAACTCATTCCTGAGAGGAGAGCTCTGTCAGACCTCCAAAAAGAAAAATAATGTTTGGCGTGGGGAAGAATAGTGGTGATTCTTCCATACAGAGGAGGAGAACAGGAGCACACATATCTGTCCCATTCAGCAGGTATGTGGTGAGATGGTCTTTTTAGCTGGAGATGCATCTTTTGTTACAGACAGTTTTCACAGACTAGGCTGTTTTGAAAGGGTAGTATCTGTCTGTCATCTTCCCACTTCTTCTAACTGGGGCAGCCAAGAATGGTTAACCTTAATTTTGAAAAATATTACCCGAAGTCACAGGAGGAGGCCGGAGTCAGAGGAAAATAGTTAGGTGGATTAAGTGAGGTGAGCTCATGAAACTTCTTCATAAACAGAAATGACAGGCTAGCTTGGGAAAATAAAGTTTCCCTAAGCATACCTGACAGCAGAAGCTGACTGATCAAATAGGAGCAAAAGTGTAGTGAAACGGACAGTGACAGAAAGCCAAGTAAGGCCATCCCCTGGACTCAGCAAAACAAACCAAGTCAGGGAAAACACATGGGCCATGCTAAGGGAAGAGCCATGTTCATGTGTGCAACAGCCTGAATTGTCATCCCAGCTCCTTGCAGAGGAGCTTGAGTGCAGTGAGGGGATCAAGAGACACCGACTTTGGACAGCCGTGACAGAAAGCATGGGCTTTACCTTCCTGGCACCAAGCTCCTTGCTCTTTATGTTCCAGATGTGAGACCTGTTCTGGTCAGACTACGAATGTATCATGTTTTATAAATACCAAAAAACAAGCAATCAAAACCCTACCACTGTTCAACATTAAACATTTTTAGAATGACCTTTGTGCTGGCTGTCCATACACACAGGGAAACATTCACATCTTAGCTTCCCGCTATTTCTGCATAATATTCTTCCTAAAAACAGCCACTCTACTTCTGTAAGTTACTTTTTCATCACTGGCTTCTGCTTTGTCAAGCTTAATAATCAAGAAGATGGATGTCAGGGTTTAAACACGTTTTTGAGACCCCCCCAACACAGAACAAAATCGTGATGGAAACATGAATCCTACATGATTTTCTCTCAACAAGCCACAACCAGCTCAACCACTCAACAAGTCACAACCAGTTCAAATTAATCATTCAGAGTACAAATTAACTTTTCCAGGTTACCACAAATTTTTAGTTAGCATTAATACAGTATCAGTTCCTATTTGAAATGATAAATGTTAACTTTCAGAGCCTACAGAGGATTACCAAAGCAGAAACTTTAATATTTTGCAAAGCAGAGTGTTTAGAAAAGCCAATGCATTATTAATGTCCTGAACAAAATCTTTGGATCCCAATACCTTAAAAACTTTGCTTCATATCCATATTTTACAAATGAAAGCTGTTTAAAACCAGGAGATCCAAATAAAATTACTTAACACACTCTGATCAACAAACTATCTGGGTACCCCAAAAACATTACAGACAGCTTCTCTCCTTGTAAAGGCACTTCAAGCACAGCAAGATTAAGCACACCTCCATCCCAGTCTTTTTACATCTAAAAAAGAAAGGCAGATTATTGTAACGAGACTCTAAATAGCTCGAAATCAGCCAAAGAGGGACTCCCAGGCAGAGCCATCGTGGAAGAAAGCTGTAAGGCTGCTGACAGAAGAATCCCACGCAAATCAAGAGGTACGGACACAGTGTGCCATGCCGTGTCAATTCCTGTGTGTGCTGTTTTTTACAGCCCAGAAAAGGAGCCACAGCATAGACGGGGCCCTGGAAGAGCTTGGACTGGCGGGGCAGAAGGGTCATTTAATGTTACCTCTTTCAACCTGCTGAGTTGTAAATGTTAAGTTATGCCACAGATCTTGGTTCAGGATTTCACACTGAATGGCTTACCCTGTCTTACATAGGAAGTCTGCAGCAAAGTTAGAAGGGAACCTGCAGATATAGATTTCACCTTTCCTTTCTTAATCATAGCTCCAACCTTCATTGAAACATGGAAAAATGTGAATCTGTTTAATTCTGAGTGTGGGTGTGAATTTTACAGTTTGCAGGTATGTCTTTTTTTATCTGATGACTTCAAAGGTGTGGTGTTTAGTTGCTGGCTGGGACTAAACCACAACACATTAATAAAAAACATTAAAGAGATGTCCTCAAAGTTTCTCCTCAACAGACCTTAGATTGCAATTGTAGGTGTTCTCATTACAGAAACAGTGGGATTTTGCTGAGGAAATAATTAGCTTCATTTTGATAAACCCTTTTCTGCCAAATGGCTATAGACATACATTTTAAACAAGAAAATAATAATTTTTTTAGATGAAGCTACAGCTTCTAGATTAATCAGAATCTTCTGTGGGAAGTCTTCCTCTCTGTGTAAACTGAACCTTTGTGTTGAAAAGGAAAGAGACATCAGCTGTAAAAGCTCTTTCATCTATGTTGCACAATATAGTTCAACTTCCTCTTTAAAAAGAAACAAATTAAAAAGCCCCCACAACAACAACAAAAATACAAACCCAAAGAAAAGAGGATTATTTCTCTCTCCCTTTTACTTCATTGTGATTTTTCTTACACCTTGCCATAGGCTATCCTGTCATTTTCAGATTTTTGATTCACAAGTGTTACTGAAAGCACCAGGGAGCCAGGCTTGTGGCTATCTATCCATGGGATGTATTTATAATCTGTTTATGCAGGTGTGTTTCAGAATTAACAATAATAACATTTTCCAAGTTCTCCAACAAAAAGCTGCCTCCAAGTTCAGGGATTACTGTGCTATAAAGTTAAATCACTCTTCCTACCACAGGCAATGAACCAACCAAGAATTTAGGGGTAAGATTGAAGAGTTACAACTGATTTGGTACAAGAAGTTGTACGCTAAAATATATGGGTATACCCAAATGCTGTGTGGAGGCTTTGCTCTACACGCCTTGTCAAGTAGGAGTCTACATTGCTTTAAGTCAAATGTTGAAGTGCCAACAACCAGGTTGACTTCAGGGGAGCTGAAGACAAGCACAGCCTTAGCTTTCCAACATGAGTGGGAGCTATGAAGTAAAAAACCCACCTATTTTGTCTAATTAAGTGTAATCCAATCTTACCTGGCAAGTCCATATTGATGTGATAATGAATCCATCATCTCTGAAGACATTGAAGATTTCAATGATCCCCCGTGAATAACCAAACACGGAGATACCAGCGTCTGATACTGCCAAATTAAATGTGAGGTAGTCGGTGGGCTGCAGAAGATGTCTTTTTTTATACAGGACAAAAATCACAATGCTGTTTCCAAACCAAGACAGCCAACCTGGAAAAAAAATTTAAATCCATGAAATCAAAAAGCAAATAAAGCAAGGAGCAGTTCAGTGTGTAAATGTGCGACGCCTCTTCTAAAATTATCCTTTTGTTCCATTAGAAACAAATTAAACCAGATTATTCATTGGAAAACCTATGCATGAAGCCTTTTTACGGAGCTGGGTACATTTCAGAAGGAGGAACAAGTGAATAACTCCAGCAATAAAACAGAACAAACACAAAAAGCTGCTGCTGCATCTGTCAAAGATCCACCATTTAAGGGCCTAGAGAAGTTTTTTTTCCTAAATGGACAGGTGAAACTCATGAAACATAACACCTGGGAAAAAAAGGAAGGAGGAAAGACTGTTAGAGTGGAGCAGAGACTACAAACAATCTGCCAAAAGCTGCAGTTTTTTAGGTACATTGTATACAATGATAGATAGGGGAAGTTCATGCACATAGGCAGAGAGATGCTTTACCTGTCCTCTCTTGAGAACTGCAGCTAATACGATTAAGTTTCTTCTCTTAGAACAGTCTAGGATCTCCTTACAGCAAAGCCTGGCCCAGATGGGACTATTTTTCAGTAATACACCTGATAATCTCTATGAAGAGCACATTTAGAACAGACCTTTCAGAAGCTTTAAAGTATTTTTTTTATGTATTTTTAAAGTAAGTTGTGTCCTCTCTTACTCTCCAGGAACAGAGCCTTGACTTGTACATGTCTAGTTACACGAGGAAAACGCAAGGGAGATGACTGTAAATCTGGTGAATGCACCCACTTACTCCATTGGAGAGACCCAGAGTTTCCAAATGTGCATGGCTATTGCTTCACCCATCAGTGCAAGACCTTGGTAGTTTGCATCCCACTTTTTGGAATGATGTAGATGTGTAGAAACAAGTGACTTTTAACAAAATGTTTACTCCTAAGCATTAGGCTCAGTGTTGAAAATGGGGCTTAGCCAGTGAAGGGGATGGCTCCAGGGTGGCTGCTGGAGTGGGGCTGAGCAGCAGGTTGGGCAGCACCCGCCCCGCCGTTCGCTCCATTTCCACCCCCCAAACCAGCTCTGCCACTGCTGACATAGGTGGCCTCACTTCACCTTGGCAATGTGGAGCAAAATTACCACCTCTTTTGAGTGCCTGCAGCCTAGGACAGGTTTAGGAAGCCAGCAGCTGGTGGTTTTGTTCCCCACAGTGGATGCCAGGGTACAACATTAACTACCAGGCGAGGGAGAAAAGAGTTGATCCATAGCCATCTATCCAGGCACAAGCAGCAGATATCCCAGAGTAAGGGTGCTGTATATTGACACAGCAAGAGGTGAATATATGCAGTGAAGAGGGACGTGACACGATGGCATTGCACAGCATCTCTGAATATTCAAAGGAGTTCACGAGATGAAAGATGGTTGATAGGTTTAATGTTGTAGCAAGAGGGCAGCTGCCTTCCTTTGAGAAGCATCAATGACCCCGTGTGTCAGGAACCCAGCACTTTGCTGCTGGGCTGCCTTGGCTAGGAAGGGAGGGGAGGAAATTGCCTCCGAATCTCCAGGCTGTCTGGGAGTATTACGAGCTGAAATGCCAAAGAGCAAGGCACTTGTTCTCCAGAGAGGTTAGGTGCTTACCGCCCGGTGAGGTGCTCTAGGTAGTCTGGAGTGGGAGGGGAGGTGGTTGATAGGACAGACTCTGTACAGCACTATGAACTGCTTTTTCTGTGGAGCAATTTGCTTTTAATAACTTCTCTTTGCAAAATTGCCAAGCTGCTGTTGCTCTGGCTTGCTTACCAAACGCACATGGTTTTCTAAAGAGCTGGGAAGAGCTGACATGTTGGCATATGGTATTAATCAGAAATAGTCACTGGTGCAATGATACACTGAGATACATACGTATATTTTTAATATATATTGCTATAAAGATAAGATCAACAATAATAAATACATCTTATTCTGGCCACTAGGTGACAATGTTTCTTAATCGAGTCTCATTTGCAATGGCTGCATGCACTTTAAGTCAGGAATTGTTTTGGACTTTTGTCTGAGTTTAAGTGCACAGCAGGGCACTGGAGGAGGATGGCTTTGGGAATGCATCAGGATAGTCTGCAATGCAAACGTGGTAGTTGTATTGTTTGCATACATCAGCTCTACCTTCTGTAAGGTAAGATAGTTTTCAGGGCAGTAGGCATGGAAATATTTTCCCTGTCAATATGAAGACATAGTGCTAAAATGGCAGACAACATAAAACGGCACCTCCTTTCTAAATAGCAAAATTTTGTCAACGCAGTGTAATGGATAGGAGGGCTACCCTTAAAGCGTCAGACACGTGCACTTCCTGGGAATATACAGAACAAATTCCCCCAAGCCTGGAGGGTAAGGGAGTTTTCAGTTCAAGTATCTTAAGGAAGAAATTGAGCAAAACATCATGTAAAACAAAAATACATGTTAGATGGAGGTGACAGAGACACAGTATTTGTCATCATTTTTTGGAACTACATTCACACATTGAGGGCGGGGATGAGGGAAGCGTTGAGGGAGATAAGCTTATAGAGTGAGTATGACTTCTGCAGGTAGGCACAATCCTTTTAACCACAGCAGGTGGAGAACCTGCACTGGCATATCCAGTCCCTAAAATGTCTGATCTGTCTGAGTAGTAGACCATATTAACATTGTGATAAAAAAACTGGAGGAACTCAATTCTCAGTAAAACATGGAGTAACAAAAACAGTAGTCACATAAAAGTGCTATCAACTAGAGCAGTGACGATGGGACACTGGATCTCTGCACCATCAGATAGATGTGCTGGTCTGGGGTTGCTGACTATATTGACTGACTGATTTTTTAAAAAAAAAAAAAAAACAAACCAAACAATCCCAAAACAAAAAAACCAACCTCAACCAAAAGAACACCTCAAATGAAACAACCTCCGTCCCCACCTCCCCCAAACCCTGATAGCACAACAGGGAAAAAGGTTGAAAATTCAATGAGGAGGGAGCACAGCCATAGCTCTGACACTCTCAGTGAGGGTAGGGATCTCCTCAACTGCTCTGCAGGCAGTATGCGCTTCAGGGTAGATCACAGGCAGATCACGAGCCCAGAAAGAAACCTGTGAACTTCGAAGTGCTATAAGGCCTTGGTGTCACCAGATGGCATCTCAATAAAACAAAGGATAGAAAAGAAACAACTGAGGGTACTAGTTTCATTTTTTGTAAGTTGCCAGCAACATTCACTTACAAGAGTATACAGAAAAAAAAACCCCAAACCAAACCCAAAATCCAACCCTAGCATCCTAAAGGTAATCCTGGTGAGAAAGGACAGGTTCCACCTGAGATCAAAACATGGCTGAGAGAAAAAAAAATAACAGGTAGGAAGAAACTGAGCACTTCCACCCAACATAAGGTTCAGAGAGGAATCACCACATTTCCTCCACAAGCTGTAACGCTGTCTGATATGGGCTGCTCATCAAAAAGAGATGCTGGCCCTTCTGAGGCAGCAAAATACACGGATAACATACAATTACTGGAGTTTGTTGTCACAGGGCAGGACTGAGAGCAGCTGCTGTGAGACTGGCAGCATCAGAGTAGAATAGGTTAAATGAGTGTTGATAAATGCTAAATATGGAACAGCTAAGGAGTCAGCTTTACTCCTCAGACATCCACAGAGAAGTAATTGGTACCACATTTGCAAACATTGGGAGGTAGGAGGAATAGGATGGACAGCAATATTAAAAATGTTGTATTGCTTATATAATTCAGTAGTAATCTTTCCCCTGGAATAATACCCCCTAATAGAACATTTTCATCCACAGATGTTGAAAGTGCTCCACAAAGGAGGCTGGTGCTGTTATCCATGATTTCTGGGGGAGGCACAGGAAGGCTGCCAAGCAAGCTGGTAGTAGTCAGGAACCGAAACCCTATCAACAAAGTCCCGTATCGGCATGCTGTCTGCCAGCTCGTGCAAAGAAAGCACTGAAAAAGTAGCCAGCAAGAGTGACTAAGTATATTGAAAATCTCCCTGCTGAAAGCGACTGAGAACAGTGAGATTGTTTAGCTCCAGGAATAGTTAAGAGGGAACACGACAATTTTACAAAGATTTCTGCCAAATCACTCAAGCCTGAGCATCCAGACATACCCTATTTTTCTTTTCATGTACCTGAGATGGACTTCAAACAAGCACTAAACACCTGAAGCTGCACACAATTTCATTGTTAACATTCAATTTATGTTTTTGAAGAGTTAAATTTGGTGCAAGGGAACTGGTAGCTCCGAGCTGGTCATCCACATTTCCAATAGGTGACTGCATCTGTGCCCAGCTAAGATAGGTTATTATGCTTTGTACTTAGACTTGTTCTTATTAGACACTGTTGTGTGGCCTTTACTTGTAAAATCTGACAAGAATGAATTAGAAAAATGGGTGTTAGAACTCACCCAATTGCAGTTTAAAATGTACAGGGAGCCTTAAGTGGAAGAATTCAAGAAATGAGAGCGAAAGGTGAAGGGTCTGTGTCACAAGACAAACTACGCTTTTCCCTCAGCAAATAACCTTATCTCTAGGACAGAAATTGGATTAAGCATCTAGATACAGAGCAAGCATGAATGAAGTCAATTACTGATTCAACTATCTATACACAAGCATAAACGTCTATCATCTGAAGAGGTTTGCTGTAAAAGATTTTCAGACTAGAAAACTATTTTAAAAAGTGATAAAATCTAGAGAATTTGCAAAGCTGTCATTAACTATTGCAACAGCGAAGTGACCCTGCTGTGTTTTTAGTCTTCACTGCTAATTATACATACACAATATCCTATCCAGGCCATATTGCCCATTTTAGCAGGAAGGAGAAGCGTCATCATGTTTTAGACTTGACAAAGCATGATTATTTGTTCAATAAATGCGATCATTTTGTGGATGAATGTTTTCCTTTCCCACCTTCTCAGATTTAACTGTCAAACAATGATGTCCCAAAATAACGCTCATTCTGTCACATGCCAAGTAACAGTTTACTATTACCATTTGGAAACATGTGCCATTTAAAGGCATATTTGAGTCTTGTGGTCTGTTCTGGGATTGGTAATGCTCTCAGCAAGCCTTTCTGATGTAAGCACTCACAAAAAGTCAGAATTTGTTCTCTAACAAATATTTTCTCCTAGTGACTTAAAATTTCTTTTTTATGCCAAGGATTCGCTCTAACAGTTCCAGTTAACTGTGAAGCTAGGGAAGAAGAGCACAGAACAACTTGTGTATAAATGCAGAAAAGACAAATTTACTTAAGAATTCCAATTAATAATTATGAAGAAAAAAATGCTTCATCCCCCCCTTCCCCAAGTCTAAGTTTGACTTAGCTAGCAGCTGTGGACAGTACTTTTAAATTGCACTTAATAATTTAAACTATACAAGGATTTTCCACAGTACTATACCACTTAGGGCATAGGCAAAAAGGGGTCAGATGTAATGCTAGCAACAGGACAAGCTCCCACCTGTCAAAGACAATTCTGAGCTCATGGAAAGGAAGAATGGAAACAGAGAACTGCCTTCAGAAAGGGGATGCTGACGCAGCTGATCTAATGAGGGGTAACACAGTGGCTGCTATCACCTGCAGATAGTCCCTCTGAGCACGGTACGATGGCTCACTGCTATGGGGTTGGCACTGCGTTTTTCCCTCTCTTTGCTGGTCCCCTGGCCAAAGCATTAGCAAGGAGAATGATGGAATGGTGACTCCATAGATTCCTGCAAATGCAGACTGTCTTTCCAGATCCCTAAAGAAACACGGTTACAGGAAGGTAACGCACAGACTGGCCTTTGTCCTCTGCTGCCAAAAGGGCAAGAGGGTGTCTGCATAACAGAGTACTTTGTTAGGCCACATCACTGCTCCCCAGATAGATTGAGTTATTGGTGCACATAAAACTAATAGCTGTAAATCATTATAGTTGGTGCTTGCAGAAGTGCAGCAGTAGACCTTTGAGGAGAAAAAGACATGAGGACTTTTCCGATTTATGTATTACTAACAGATTTTTTTCAAAGGTTCTTACTGCAAAAAGTTATACCTACCTCCATCACATTTTAACCAGATCCACACTACATTTAACTTGGAGTAGTGGTATTACTGGTTATATATACTCTGCAAGAAATACAACTTGAGTTTTGAATCTGGAGGTAAGTTTCAAGAATAGCAGCTATGACATGCCAAGCACTTGTAACCATGGCAGAAGGATCTGAAGCAATCAAAACCCAATAGACATACAACCTAAAAGCTCAGGCACCTAGTACTTTAAAAAGTATTTGCTAGAAGATGTGGGGTCACCATCAGGAAGCAGCAGCGGAAAACACCTCTGTTGGTGATTGACGGAAGAAGTTTGAACTACCAGCGTGATGCAGAGGCAACACTAGGAGGGATCAGTAGAGCTGTAGAAATGTAAGTATTAATGTGAAAAGTAATGCCAAGACCTTGCTTGGATGCTGTATTCAGTCCTGGCTATAAGTTTAAAAAAAAAAAAAAAAAGAGTCCAGGCTGGAAAAGACAGCATAAAAGGCTGTTAGCATGATATGCTGGCATGACAGGGGAAAGAATATTATGACAGGAGATAAATAAATTTTAATGAAAAAGAACCCAAAATCAACCAAACAAAAAACCCCAAACACCTCACTTGCTTAATATAGGAATACAAAGGTTGACCACAGGACCACAGGTTATGATTGTTCCTTCAGGAACACAGACTGGCTGGAGGACATTAATTGCAGGCAAAAAAATTATTTCAATTAAAAGGAGTGACAAAAAGTGTATAAAGTTGGTGTGATCACTTTAGCTAAGAATTTAGGGAAAGGCTCCTACCCAACAGAGAAACAAAATCAGGAACAGGCTATCAGTTGGAAGAGTGTTAGCAACACCAAGAAAACCCCAGCTAGTTACATGAGGGAGCATGATAGCTTCGCAAATGAGATTATGTATTGTCACAGCAGGGGGCCGGTCTTGCTGACCTAAGATGTTCTTTCTAGTCTTAAGTGCAACTGATTAATTCATTAGCTGATGGTGCAGCCATTTCCCAGCCATTCATGAAGGGATACGCAGATGTGAACAGATTGGGGATAAATTGGAACAAGTCTGATTTATCTTACGGCCACTCTTCTAATTAAGTCTCCTAAGATAGAAGCCATGTATTTTTCTAGTAGAATCTCTGTTTTTATTCTAAACACAACTGTTTCCTCCCTAGTTCCTATAAGTAAAAAAAGAAAGTCTCATGTAAGCATATTAAAATACTTAGCATTTTACATTGTAACTTCCATAGACCTTTCTCAAGCATAAGCTGAGGGCTAGTAAGCTACTTGCAATATGTGATAAGCTTAGAAAAAGAAAAAATCTGTTTAGATCAGTCATTTAAAAACAGAAACATTTTTGTATATTCTGTTTAGAAGAACAGATTTAATAGAAGTTATGTTTTCATGTATTTTCTTGTGAGGTTTTATGGTTGGAAATTTTTTATTACCTAGGAAACCTGCATTCTTTGAAATTTCATAAAGTTTCCTTGTATCCTGCAATGAGTCTGCCCCAAATGGACAATATTTAAACAAATGAAACAAAATTGCGCTGGGATCAAAGTGAGTTCATATTGGGTGCCATTTTCAAACCCTTATTATACACTTACAATAACTGTCTTGCAGCAGAACCAAAATAAGTACGTGATATTGTGACTGCTAACACAGGATAACGTTCTAGTACTTAGATCTTTCATAGATCCTGTTTGAAGAAGTTTATTTCTATGTGCATCAAATGTTTAAAGCAGGAGCAGTACCAATAGCTAAAAAAAGTTTAAAACTACAGAACTGTATTTTCTGTCTCTGCAGGAGGTAATTGTGGGATGCCAACTGACTGTCAGCAGCCAGAACACTGGAAATCACAGAACATTAATTCAGTGCTACCAAGACACGAGAAGACATAGAGGTATCCTGTACTTCTGATAAGGTACTTTTTTATCTTCCCACATATCAAGTTTAGTGAATGTTATTTAAAAGTTTACAGGCTTCACTATTTTTTTCCTCAAGATTTCTGCATTGATTATTAAACTCTTTATAACAAAAGAAAGCTGTACCTCTTTGATCTTGTAATAGCTGAAGAAGAAAGTTGCATTTCCTAACATCCTGTTCCATTAGGGCTGAAACCCAAATGAATCACTTTGAACTTTGTACCAAACTCTACTTAGGAGCTTCCTTTCACGTCCAAGCCGAGTACATACCTAAAGCCAGTAGGTAGAAACCTATGATAGTCTCTCCTTGCTCTGTTACAGCTGCCTCTCTGCTCAGAAAACTGATGTTGTTGTTCCTCCAGGGTGCCTGTTGAGAAAACAGGACAGACATTTTCAGCGGAGCTTATGACCCAGAGATTGCCCTTTCCTCAGTACACGCGAGCAAAATGAAATGGTTCCAGCCTTTTCCTCAGTTTCTGCTCCCTGTATTGGAGAGAGCTCTTCAATGAGACTAGTGATCTAAAGAAGGAAATCTCAAGGGACAGGAGCTTTGCAGCCTTCTGACCTGTTCTTCTTCACTAATCCTCTCTATTAATACAGCCTGTGAATCTGCGGCCAGCCCAAGACAGCAGATTTCCTCATATCCTTATTACTGCTACATGCAGAAATCTTTAATGAAGAGCATGTATCTGACAAAAAGACAACTTCCTTTAAAATAGGGTGATACCACATAAACTACAGGCTCACAGGCACACCCACAAACGCAGTGCATATTGGTATGTTGCTGAAATAGGAGTACTTTTGTACTTTTGTCTTCACTGAAGACCAGTAGAGTTTTAGTTCAAATGAAATTGAGGACGGATCTCACACAGATTTAAAAAAAAGGCAGAGTAAAAAACAACGGGGAGATGTCTGAGAATGTGACTTTAACATAGCAGAAGAAAACACCTATGAAGTTACTTTACCAGCAGGATAGTTGCTAATTTAAAAAGAAGGGAAGATAATTTCCAGTACAGGTTGAAAAACATTTTTTTAAGTCCTTTGAATTGTATTTTTAGACTGCTAAGCATCCTCCAAACTAGTATGCTCCAAGTATAGTTGGATTTTTCCCACCCTGTTGAAAAATGAGACCTCATCTTACTGAGGAGACACGTTACATGTGATTTAAATGAGTCAGTCTGGAGTATTTTTAGTCTTTACTGAGGTACCAATGGTTGTATTTCAGACATGGCCTCTCTCACCAATCAGATTGTAGTCATAATTAAAAAATTTGGGTCTGAATTAATTCAGCTGGAACAGCAAAGTTTTCCTGGCAAGCTACACACTCTTACTGCACTGAAATCCCTGTGCCCCTCTCGGTGCCCCAACCGGCTTGCCCCTTCCCACCCTCGGCAGCAAATCAGGCCCGGCAGTGGCACCTGACCGAAGGAAGCAAAGCACCTCACTGGGAACCTCCACTGTCCACGGGCTGGTTTTGTCCTTCCTGAGGTGGATTAATTCCTGCCGTCAAGCCTTCCCTGTGTTTGTTATGATAGCGTCACGGCGAGAGAGGGGAATAAAGGCAATGTGATGAGAATAGAAGGGGAGAGCGAGAAGAAGGGAGAAATAGCCGCGTTGTGGTGAAAGGTGGAAGCCTCTCACCTTCCTGCTAATGGTGAGGACAGCGACCCACACACTCACTTCACTGAAGTCCCTTGCAGGGGTGCTAGGCTTGACTTGTCCCCAGCCATGTCGCTCTTGTACCAGTCACTGGGGTGCTGCTCTCTCTTTCTCCAACCTAAAGTCTGCAGCATGGGTCTGGCAGCTCCCGCAGATCCCATTTAAGCAGCCAAGTGACCTGATTTTCCCAACCGCGAGCCACAGCCCATCTCCTGCTGACTTTTTGTAGAGACCTCTTCCTAAGTCTGTCTATAGAGAGCTGGAGTTTAACCCTGACAAGCCTCCTGAAACACGCTGCTTAGCACACTGTGACAGAGTGACCTGGGACTTACCAGCTCGGTGATTAAAAATGGCCCTAGCAGTGCTCTCAAGGCCAAAGTCCTTCACTGCTGTGCTCCTGCAACAGTCCCAGGTTGCCCCCTGTACTCCCACCACCACCCCAGCTTCGGGCATCGCTTGACCATGCGCACATCCCTCACAAGGCTGTCCAGAACGCCTGGCACATGCGGCCTTTTCTCTGCCACGGTGCTGCTCTCTGAGGTTGCCATTTAAGCGTCCTGTGGTCCCCAGCAAAGCCCTGGATGTGCATCAACTTTCACGGGGAATACGTGCACAATCACAGCTTTTCAACACTGAGCTACAGCAGCCATTTCTAGCTAGTTACCCACTTGTCTGTAAGTGCATCGCTGTTCAGGAGGATTGGGATAAAGTTGTGCCTGAAGGCAGTGCTCGGGGACCCTCAGAAACGTTCAAGAAGGCCCACAACAAAGCCCAGCCATATCACCTACTCTTCAGGACAAAGTACTTCAGGCAAAGAAGAGGTCCTCTTCTGACAGCCCATCACAAAGCCCATCTGTCCATGGATGCCCACGTCTTCATCGGAGTGTATTTCATCACCTACCAAGAGAAAGATGTGGAAAAGGATGACACTTTACATTGGGCAAAAACTGTCTACCTGCTCCATGCTTCCTCTACTCTCTCGTTGAAAATGAATCAGCTTGTTTGTGGGACAAGTCCAAGGCCTCTGGGCAAGATCCCTCAGCCTTGTGAGAGGGACGAGAACAGCTCCTCGATGAGTTTTCTCCTGCAATGAGGCGTGTCTTACCCTGTGCAGGTCACTCCTGCTGTGCAGCCAGGACCTGGTGTCCTGGAACTAGGTCTTGGTCCCCACCTCGCAGGTAGCCATGCTCGTGGCAAGTATAGGGAGTGCTGATCTTCAACACCACAGGCAGTGTTGAGGTGGCAGAACATGCTTGCTAACCGCTTCCCTTCATGCACAAGCAGTTTTTCCATGGCATTTGGAACAGGCCTAGACTTCCAAGTCTGAGTTTGGCATCTGTTGCCACACAAATGCCAGTGCCCATGACTTTGATTAAATAGGGACAGGGACAACCAGTGGAGAGTATTTTTCATGTAAGCTGTTCAAGGAAACTGTATGATTTACATGCATGTGACCTCTTTAGGCATAAGCACTTTAAACGTTAATAGAGTAACAATGATCATTATTTCCCTTTTGTTACAACAAATGGCAAATCATATTATTTGCCTTGATATCCTGAACCTGAATCTTGACTTTTCCCAGCTGTTCTTTTGGTTTTATGTAAGTACCACAGCTCCATGGACACTTCAATTCAACTTTCCATTTTAAGGAGAAAGTCTTCTGCCAAGCCTTGCACCTTGCAATAATAATGAGATGAAAAAAAAAAAGAGCCTTTTGATACCAGGGAGAAAAAAAAAAATAATCAGGGTGAACTGTTCCCCATGGTCTAGCATCCCTTTTGATGAATTTTTTTCCCCTGATCTTCACATGCTACACTGAGTGACTAATATCAGCCTGCTTGCAGTTTTCTCCTTACTCTCTCTGGTGGCATCCTTCAATAAAGGACAGAGACTTTGCAAACTCCTGTGTTGTGTTTCATGTGTCCGCAGGTCACCGTACTTCCAAACGGTGAGGGAAGGCTCCCTCTGCAGATTAGTCACTTTGTTTCTTGTCTCTCAGTGCTTTGGTGGTGACCAATTTATTGCACTGAGTGCCTCTACTATCTTTGCAAAGTGCTTTGAAAAGATTAGAGCAGTATATGCTGCGGGCAGTTCTATAAAAAGGAGAAGAAAACTAAAACGCTGTGGTGGTACGGAGAAATTACTGTGTTTGACATAGCTATGACTGTGGGAAGACATGTGAAAAATACTGATTTGGACACAAAAGGACCCTAAAGGGCCCCTTTCCTAAATATGTAGAAGCTACAGGCTGGCTCCACAGAAGGGACACAAGTGATGCAAACGTGCCTTGGGAGACTGCTGCTGCCGCTCCTGCTATACGCTCCCTCTGCTCACCCAAACCTCTCGCGCGTGCGGTTCTCCCCGCTGTGACCTGCCTGCCAGGTATAGCAGAGCTGTGCGACCCATCTCCTGTCAGCTGTGGGCAGAGAGGCTGCGGCGGTACTGCAGACCTGGCCATAAGGGTCAGGTCTCTGCCTCTCGGCAGGTGATCTCAGGCATCCCCTGCCAAGGCAGGCAGGGAGCAGGCACGCACCTATTGTGCGGCCGACGCGCAGGTCTGGGAGCAGGAGGAGCAAGCCCTGTCTGTGTGCAGCAATGCCCGTCTGAGCTGGACATTCCAGTCCTCCCGTGAACTGCTCTCCACAGACCTTGGAGGAAGGGACTGCACAACCAGCACAAGCAGACTGGGGTCAGCCCTGGACACGGCCCTGCCAGCTGAAATCTAATGACCTCACTGATGCAAGTAAAAGCAGAATTTGGATTATAAGACCATCAGTAAACCACATTTTCAAGCCTAACAGAAGCTGAAGCTTCTATGCTATGTATAAAAGAATATAAGGAATTAGTACTCATGGCTGCACTTGAGGGTTTAATGCAGCTGTTGCTGGAAGGTTAACAAAGGGACCGTCTGAAACCACCAATACCTCATTAAAGCGAGTGATACCTGATTAAAGCGAGTGATGAAATGACCGGGTTATGACACGACAGGTTAATAAAGCCCATTTTATGGACACTCCAAACCAACCAATGGTCTCTGAAGTGGCAGGCAAAGCCAACTTAGAGTGGATATAACCAGCAAGTAGCCCCTATTTGGGCTGCAAAAAATGTGCAACAGCCTTTTAATCCCTATCTATCTCTCTAAACACTTTCGAAGTGACATATATACCAGAGTAATAAGGCAAGTATCACAGCAGCATTAACTGGCCTGAGACACTCGGGCTAGTTACATTAGAGTTCAGTTTACGGACTGTTTCCACTACATCGTAACAGAAAAATCCTAAGAACTGAAATCTGTGTGTGGCAGAAAACACATGATGTATGTTTCTAACAAGCACCTGTTTTCCCCAAGGAGCACCGAGAATTTGGCAGAAAAATGATTTTGTCAGAAAGCTAGCGTAAGTTCTCACAGCACTATTTTTGCATGATACCTGTTACACATGGGTTAAAGAAAGGGACAAAAGAGGGAGGAGGCAAAAGGAAAGATATGCAGAAGGGATGGGTTAAAATAAACCATAAGCAGATAGAAATTTGCTCTGTGGAGTAAAAATACAGTTTTGTCCCTGGAAGGCATAAAATTCTGTGAAATTTTACGGAAATATTAATCAGGGGGATTTCAAGGCAAATCCAATGGTATATTAGCAGGAACATCTCTACATAGATTTTTTTTTAATAAATTATTTTCAATTCTACTTCACATTTTTCGTTAGACTGTTCACTATAAAATGAAAAAACTGTCAATATCCAAGAAGACATCACTTAGTCTTGCAAAGAATAATCATGCAATGATCAGTTATGCCTATGGATTTCATTGAGGTAGTCAGAAAATGCAATTCATATTAGTAACAGATGATTTTTCCAAAATCAGATGACATATTGTTCACTGCTTCCAAGAAAATACACTTGTTGAAATGATTTGCACAGGGTCTTTTCTAACACCGACTGAACTAAAAGAAAAAACTCCTACAAACAGATCGGGTCAGTAATGTTTAAAACATGCCCATGGATGAGTGGGAATGACTGTGCTAGCTGCATGCCATTTGGAATAGCTTACCTGTAAGAAAGCAGACCTGAATCTGCTCTTTCGTTGCTGAGGTTCAACTGGTGTTAACATAGCAACCTCCAATTTTATAGCAGAAAACCACATCTGAAATATTTAAATTGAAGAGTGATCATAATATAAACATACTCGACCATTTATGTGTCAAAACATGCCTGTTTAACCCTAGACTGTTCCCTTGCTGTGACATTTTAGCATGAAAACAAATGTACTCGATGTGTTCTCTAGTTGAATGTTCAAACCACATTTCAGCTCCTGTGTTAGGTTACTTGCCAAATTCAGTTAAGAAAATGATTACATCACGTAATTAATATATTGTAAAATCCATGCTTCTGCCATGATTTTAATGGA
The DNA here is from genome assembly GCF_030936135.1 of Gavia stellata. Lineage (NCBI taxonomy): Eukaryota > Metazoa > Chordata > Aves > Gaviiformes > Gaviidae > Gavia > Gavia stellata. Next base: position 22,213,863 of record NC_082595.1, read on the forward strand.
GTTTAGCCTACTCTGCTTCATACTTTACTCTTACTCTCATCAATCTTGAAAGCTAACGTTTCTCTGAGGAATGGTGTTCTGTAGCTTGTGACAGATCTAGAAAATTACCTGTCAGAAAAAAATGCTTGGTTAGTGCTTATTACTGCAATATACAGTTTGAAATAAACAATTTCTCAGGGAACGCTGCGTTTAGATTGATGCTAATATGAAAACAGACTATCTTGCAGCTTCAAATATATGCTACTTTCATATTGAAAGATGATTCAGGAGAAGGGAAAACTGCCTTGTGCAGATTAGGTGGCTGAGGCTTTCTATTATTTAAACTCCCTGCTCTGAGCTGAACTTACATTGAGTAGGTTAGGTGATGCTAAAGAAAACTAAAACCCTGTAGGCAGCTGAATCAGTTCATGAGAGATCACAGTGAAGAGAGGGAAGTCCTGCTTCTGAGATGATAGAAAGAGTTTCCTAAGGAAGAAAGAGGACCAGGAACTCTTGGCAATCCCTGAGAAAGAGTGGAAATTTGTCTGGAAGGCAGGAGCCTCTCTGGGGCACAGGGCAGTTCAAGATTTGAGCACTTTTATTTCCAACCTGTCTTCATGAGTTGCGCTGATTTTTTTGTATTAAAAAACTGTTATTGTAGCTCCTGCTCTAGTGAAACTTGGTTTTTTGGTTTTTAAAACCTTCCAGTCATCCTTGGTGAGCTCATTATAGTAGCAGGTTTAGACAAACCTACTTCAAAGAAGTGGCTGACTTCTTGTTGTCACTGGGGCACTTTCACTATCTATGTTGCAGCAGCACTTCAGTGTTCCAGCTGAGAGGAAAACCCATCCAGAGTATAATTTTTCACCAAATATGGGCTTGCATCATACCATATACCTGCAATCTCATGCAGAATTTATGGACATTGCAAATATTGTGAACCATGAAAACTGAAGAAGATGCTACCACTTACAAACAGGATCAAAACCCAAGCTACCCTTCCCAGTCAGGTATATTCAACACAGAATATGCTTGCTGGTTGCTAATAGTAAAGGACACTTTATTACAAATTATTGTGAACAAACTTTTTTTTTTTTTGAGGATGTGAAATTAATTCCTTAGGTGTCGGTTCAAATAGGCAAAATGTACTGGGTTTTTTTCTGCTTATCAAACTCTGAAGTATGCTATAAGAGGCAGGTGCACTGAATGAACTGTCACTTTGATTCATGTGAAAAAATCACTCTCTGCAGAAAAGGCAGAACAAAAACCCCAGCATTTCATGTATCAGCAGGACTCTAATGTCAGGAGAATCTTAGAGTTGCATTCTAGGGACTAAGCAAGCTATTGCAAATTTGGCAAATTAGGGAATTATACAAGAAAAAAAAAGGAAACATAAAGCATCTCAAAATGTATTTCTTTTATGACAAAAGAAAAGAAATAAAGAATACCAACAAGGGAAAAAGTCTCAATAACAATTCAATAAAATGCACACTTCCTAACATCTACCCTTCAGCCTGGTGTTATACTTACCCTTCCACGCTTTCTCTTGAAGTCTTTGTGTTTTGGCTTAAGTCAGGGGAAGGGAATGGTTACAGGGAGTCATCAGTTTTCCAAGGTTTTTGCTGGGAGGAGTATGATGGTCATGGTAGAGGTTTCTCCCTGTTCTTTGCCAGGAGGAGCATGATGATGAAGGTGCTGATTTCTTCCTTCTCTTTCTAAGGCCCACTCAGGGCTATTTTTGTACATTTTCTTTCATGCTTTACACCTTGCTTTTTTTATTTGTCACACAACTCCACGTTACATCTGAATGTCCTATACAAAAAATATCTTACATCTGTTGTATACTTCTTATCTATTTTCTCTGCTACCTACAAGCTGGTTTTGCTCTGCTCCCAGGTTTACATTTAACTGTTTGCTGCTGAGCTGTTAATAGCCCTGAACTCGCATCCTGTGCCCTCTTCTCTTATCCCCCCATGTCTGCACTCCTCTCCCCTGCACCCTGGGTTGCCACAGGCAAGCCCTCCACTGCCGGGCCAGGCCTATATTCTCCTACATTGCAACATTAAGACAGTGTCATAAATACTTTATTCTATTCGGAATAACTACTTGCTACCTTGCTACTCCTGGCTGTACAAAAATTGTGGTTATATCCCATGATTATAAAAAAAACCAAGTAAAACAAATCAGGAAATGGTCACCTGATAATTAAAAAAAAAAAAATTGCTGTCACAGCTAAGCCAGCTACAACAAAGTTCCAGGTCGGCCAAGGCAATTTGAGGCAAAGCAAGCCTGATATGTCTTAATACTGCAATGTTAGTACATAGCCTGTAGCATATAACTAGCAATAGCAATAACTGTATTTGTGGGGCTACAGGTTACACAGATCAGGCAGCAGCTGAATAGAGCTGCATTGGCTTCAGTGAAGTGTTGCTCATTCATATAAAAACTACAGAACAAAGTAAACCTCCTGCTTAACTTCATCTATTCTTGTCCTGTGTCAAATTATGCACAGATTGATTTTGACCACTTTGAAAAAAGTGTGGGTTTCCTTTTTGACCATGCTTTTGCTTTACATGCTCAGCTCCAACATCTAAACTAGCAAAACAACACAGACTTTTACCTTAACACGTTCATATTAGATTGTGTGCAGGCAGCATAAATGAGAGCAAAACCCAAGTCACTGTGCTTTCATTCCATTGCCTTTGCCACCATGTCTGAGAACAGAGCCTGAAAGGATTCTCTCCTCATTCCTTTTATTTCATTCGTGCTTGCCTTGCACAAGACATCCAGAAATTACAAGTTAGTGAGATTCACGCCCTACAACTTCCCATTCAAACCTCAGATATGTTGGCTTCCGAAAACTTCCATTCAAATTGATGGGCTTTCCACGTACTTAGCCACAATTAGAATTTAATCCTGGACTCGGAGAATACAACGCAGCAGGAGGAAATAGCTGAGAACATAAATAATCTTAACCTAGTATGATGCTTTCATCAGTTGAATCCACTTTATTGTTTCCAGGTGCCGGTTGCTATTATCAACTATATATCATAGACTCCTATGAAGTCTTGAATACCAGCATTCCAGCAGGTGTGGGAGCAGATAATAGAAGTGTTTCATAACAATGACCAGCCTAGGAGACTGCTATAGCAGAGGAATCCTAGACATACTGGTTTCTTCTGCTTTTACCCTTTCTGGACTTCCTGTAATACACTTACTGTTTTTCTGTTAGAAATCAGAAAGAACACATCCTCTCAGGATGCTGAAAAAGAAAAATGGTTTTTCTTCTGATGTCTAGTTCATGCTCCTGCGCATCCATCCCATGGACTAACAGGACTACTGGACATTTCCAGAGTACCAAGAATATCACTCCCCCAAATGAGATTAGAGCTTGGATAGCATCTAACATATTACCACATCACTTGACAACAGTTACAAGTGGTCAGAGAATTATTTGCAAGCTATATAACAATATACTCCTGACTTGATTATGTTATAAAGTTTTTATGGAGAACCAGACACTTTTCCTTACATCCTATGCATTGTTCCTTACCATCAAATATTACTCTTTTATTTTTCTCCTATGCTAGGTTTTGATTCATACATTAAAATATCGGCATTCACAAGCCTTTATGTCTAAGCTCCCAAGAAAGAGGAAAATAGAAATATCCTTCCCATTACATGAATTAGTTTCCTTCAGCATAGTACTTTTCCATAGATCAAAAATAAATTAAAAAAGACCCAAACATTGTACTCTTACTTACACAATGGTAAAGGTCCCTTGTTGAACAGGATATATGAATATAAGATTAATGTCCACGTTCTGGAAAGTTAGTGGGACCACTATTTTTGGACAAGCCACTTCAGTTTCTCTTCCGAACTTGGGGAAGAAATCAGGAGTGCAATCTCTGGAAAAGCAAACTGAGGTTTTGATTACTACTAGGTACCTACTGGCTCTTTTGTGTGACTGCCATAGGAATTCTGTATAAATCCCAGGTATCTGGGCCATGTGGTAAAGAACATGAGTTTTATCACAGACATTATTTCCTCACATGAACGGTTTTAACAGAAGCATCATTATGTCACAGAATACGTGTGTTTTGTGCAGGGACTCCATTCTGGCTCAGAATTTAAGTTGGCATTTTATAGCAGACAGATTTCCGCCAATATACTGCATATACAATATTTTGTAACCAAATTAAAGTATATTCACTCTATTAGAGAGGAAAGAGTTGCACATCCATGTAAGCAAAGGGATTTTACACAAGAAATTTTGACCCCATTAAACTTCTATTTACTAAAGACAAGACTTATGCTCATTTGCAACAATACAGGTGAAAGAAAGTAAAAAATGTCACAATCTCTGTATATTTTGTAATTCCAGAAAGCTCTGTCAAATGTTAGGGTTTAGGCATCCTTAACCTCTGCCTAACAATATTTTAGAAGCACTACAGGTACATTATAGGTTACCCTATAGATAAAATACAACCAGCTGTTGATTTCAAAACAGTGCACCTCAGAGTCAGAGGAGGAGAGGCAGCACTGCTGCTCCACTGACTTTCTAACACCTGAGCCCCATCACCACCACCAGCCATGCTTCACCCCAGCACCTCCAATGAAAAAATTGTGCCTTTTGAATTTACAGTACAAGAGCTCCAGATTTTACCTTAAAGATGGTTAAAGTGTGGCAAATGTGTATGGCTGTATGCAAAGAATGGGGGTGATGTTGGGCTGATGAGGGCACAGAGGCAGACGTCTGTGTCTGTTGTAGCACTTCAGCCTGTATCTCCCCTCATCACCACTGCCTGCCCCACTATCTCTTCCCGAGCCTTTTCCATGTAGGGAAAGGCTGATTCTCCTGACAGTCTTTTCTGTAAGGATTTAATGGAGCTGAAATGCTCATTTATTTTCTTTCCCATCCAAAACCCAGGACTTGTACAAAACCAGAAGGTATATTCTCTCACTCCATTGGTTTTTTTCAAAGCTGACTGCTTTTCAGCATTGAAAAAGAAAAGAAATACAAGAAAAAAGAAAAAAAGAAAAACCATGTGTGCCATCACTCTATACCTGCTCCTCCCTGGCAAATTTGAAGCTATGTGCTGGTCCCAGCCACTTGCAACAGAGAAGTAGTTTCAGACATATGGATTACAAAGGGTTTCAGGAAAAGTTTTCTCAGCCTTTAATAACGCCAAGTGAGAGTTACTACCATGCTGTCTGTCTATGTCTTCACCACAAGGTTGGGATCAACAGTTTTACAGAAGACAGAGATACCACTACCTCAGCAGTCTTCAAGATGCCGTGGTGGCACACAGAAAGGCTATTGATGCCAGCCTTTCTCATGGTAAACACCGATGCAAGACATATCTAAGACAAAAATATTCCTATTTTTTTATTTTTTAAACTAAGTTGATCTACTTAACAAAATGATATTGACACTGCAACTTCAAATCAAAAGGCTGACAACAATTGATAGGTAATAGGTGTCAGCAGCTTCCACCGAAGAACCATACAGGTCTACAAACAGCTTTTCCATGTGACTGAATGTAGCATTCCTACAAGAGAAAAAGACTCAGCACAACACAAGCCCTACAGAAGAGAAAACATCGTATCTTCTTTCCCTGGAAAGTTTTAAAACACCAGTACTGTTTGCAGGGACTCTGCTCTGACAGCACTTTTCGGAAAGGATGGAAGCACATGACTTCTCAGAGAAGAAACAGGAACAAACAACTTCAGTAGGGATTTCAGAGCGGCTTGCCTGAAAAATACAGCCTCTCTGATCTTGCAAATGAATGGCAAAGTTCTTCGGCACTTCAATAGGAGCAGTATCGGCTTTTCAGGGCTGTTTGCTTGGTGGGTAAGTAAACGGGCTGCTTATTTGGGCAAGAGCACACGCTACCAAGCGAGGTCAGAAGAGGTGAGGAATTACTCACATCAAAACTGTGCAGCTTGACAACATGGCCAAGGAGTTGGGCACTGCACCATGTTGCCCACTTTCTCTCATAATCCTTCGAGCAGGTCAGCCAGGGCTGCATCTGCTGAGGGGAATACAGAGACCATCACTGTTCATAGATACACAAAAAGTGAGCTTTCAAAATGCTGTCAGCCAGTCCTTGGGTCACTTTACCAATGCAAACTGGAAAAATAAAGCCTAAAATTTGAACAGCACTTTTTACCACTAGGGTGCCAAGGCTTTCCACAAAGGACATTTTATTTGCCCAGCAAACCCAACAGATCTCTGCCAAGCTCAGGGCTTGGTCACACATCAGCTGGGTGATCTGAGCCTTGTTTGTACCTATGGTGAGTTTTAGGGATCTTTTCTGATACTAGGTCAGAGATCAAAAGTATGTGCTTTCTTGTAATGTTTTCAATCATATTGTGTCGCTAGAGAAGGAGAATTGTAAAGCTCAAGGCTATTGAGAGTTTTCTTTAAAAGGCTACAAGAACTGATCCTTTAACAGCCTGGCTGGAAAGAGGAGTCCGGTAGAGCTATTCATACTGCAGCAGTACTACTACTGAACGTTCACTTCCACCGGGAGCAAGATAAAGCCACACTGAAAGACATCCGGGTTATTCCAAGTGACAGAGACAAACTCACAAAACCAATAGCAATTGGTCATAGAGAGAAGGCCGTGCCTCCATTCTCTAAGAGGTTCCTTCTCGCCCCACAGCAAAACAGCCAGGCAAGCCATTCACAGCACGGCAGCCGAGACGGCTCTCTGCAGAAATGCTAGATTTTTCACCCTGTTTGGGATTTCTGGGAAGAAAAGCTGTTGCCAGCAGGAGACTGAGAATGGATGAATACAAAGACTGCAACCAGCTGTTAACCAGGAATGAAAAATCTTCTGACCTGTGTGAACAGCAGAGGGAAATTCTCTTTCAGATGCTTTCTTGACGCTGTCCCTGTGATGCAGTACACAGCTCAGGAGCCTGCATGGGCACTGCAGGAATGAAAAGTGGAGAGCTCTGACTGAGCACATCTAATTCAGAATTATCCTCCTAAATCTTTAAATCTAACCTAAATCTATAACCTAAATCCCATATGAGATCATACAGATCTTGCCAATCTTGCCGATTGTTCCCTCTCCTCACATACACTTGCTAAAATCTCAGGGATAAGCAAAGCAGGAGGTACGCTTTGTTAAATAGGTCCTTGATCCTACCTCTCGTCTGACACCTTCAATGATGGTAGATCTGGGCTGTGCCTTTTATACCCCCCTCGGGGCTTTCCACATGTGGTTTTGTTTTCTGGTGTCAAGCACCTCCACACCAGTCACCAGAGAGTATGCTTTCTCTCACTTCAGATGTGGATGTGCCCCAACCTCCCCTCATCACACGCAGCCGATGCTGGGAAGGAGTCTGTCTCCCACACCATGGGAAAAAGGGTTCTGCAGTAAAGAGGAGCAGAGGTGCTACTTCTCTCAGTGCTATTTCTGGCACAGCCTCAGATTATCCACCTCCGTGATATAAAAATGTGTCACCCAGTATTATACTGTCTCAGGATTTTTTCCTTCAAATAGTGAATATGGAGACTCCAAAGGGACATGATGTCAAACAGCTGGGCAAAGACACTCAGGACACTTTCCATCATCTGTGCAGGGAAAAGAATGGACAAAACCAAGCATATTTTTGGTGGACTGCTCCGGAAAAGCAATTAATAGCTATGTGGGCTAGCAGAGGCGGCCAGTAAAGTCTACCTGCCAGAGAGCTATTAACAGCTTTGAGAGAGTCTCATGTCTTGTCTGGTCCTAGGCTCTCCATACCGAGTCATACGAGCTTATTATTTTAGCAAGACACATGAAATTTATAGCACCATTTTTTGCTCATTGTGAGACTGAGATTTTCCTTCATGTTACTTTTCTACTTTGCTACCTCTGCCATTGTGAAGCTGGCCCCCAGAGGACACGTCTCCTGCCTCGCCTCAGGCATGCCACCGCCTGTGCAGCACCCTCCTGCCTCCTGCACTCTGCCTCACCAACAGTCGTCCTGCCTTTCTGACCCCACGCAGAGGGGCTGTACCTGAGGCATCTGTCAAATATTCCAAGTGAAAGAGAAAAAAAAAAAAAGCGAAAGAGGGAGACTTATGAATACACCCCCTGGCCAAAAGACGGAGTTAACCTGTGACTTGCAGCACAGATACCCAAGCTGGTAAGAAGAGAGGCTGAAGCTCTGGCTGTTTCCCCCACTGGTTCTGTGAGCAGCTGAAACACCTCTTCAGCAGCACCATCCCAATTACCGCAACTCACGTTTGTAAACCTTATTAGTCTTAGGGGGCAGAGAGACTGGCTCTGTACTCCCGTGCCGGGGCACGCACCTGCGGCAGTGGAGATGGAGATGCAGACCCCTGGCTGCAGGCAGCAGGACATACTGTCTGCCGGGGCAGAGAGCTCGCTGGCTGCAAATCCTCTTTTACCCCTGCACTTTTTGATTTTTAAAACTGTATTTTCTAACAAAAAAGCTCAGTTTTCACAAAGTAGGACTTTCAAAGAACAATTTAATTTCACCAAATCCCTTATACGGTAAAGGCTATAAATCCTCTTCAGCTTTCACATAGAGTCTTACTGAATACAGTGCTTTTACCATTCAGTGCTGGGGCATGTCACTGGTCACAGCTGATGACATTGACCACAGAATCAACCAGAGACCACTACAAGCAGCTTAAAAGAAGCCTGGATGTTAAAATTAATTTATTGTTTCAGATGAGATGACAGCAAACTAGCTGTAAGTAAATGAACATTAAAATGCTAATGACTGGCTCCAGGCACTGAATGCCTTCAAACAGGCACTGAATTCCAGGGAAACTGAAGGTATATTAGAGCTGGGCATCACACTGCAGCAACCCCACCACACTGCAGTGATAGATCGTTTAGATGACCGTGGCACTGGAAACACAGGCCTAAAGGTGGAAACCTCTCAGATTTTGGTAAGAATTAAATATGTACTCACTGGAGAGCATTAAAAAGAAGTTATATACATCACCCTCAATATTTGATCCCCTAAAGAATGAACTCCCATACAAACTACTATATGATAAGGTATTTAGAGGTCATCCCCTTGACCAGTAGCTAAGCAAATTATATTGTTATAAATTTTGTAAAACATGATTTTCATTAATAATGAATAGGCATACATAAAGGATTTCCTGTGTTTCTCATATCATCTTCACAGTGATCTAGTGTGAATAGTTTACCTTTGGACTTCATCTTGAAATCTAATACTCGGCCTGAAAGAGGATGCTTCAAAGGTGACTGATTGCTGCCATCCTGTGGCAGGCACACGTATTTCAGACTGACACTTGCCAGAGAGAAAATACTCCTTTAAAGGTGTCATTTTAAAAAGAACTCTAACTAACCCACATTATTCTTAAATGCCACAGAAGGAAAGCCAGTCGTCTGTAAACGGCAGTCTTCAGGTCTTAGAAAGCCATGGGCCATTACAGCGATTCTAGCAGAAATGACTCTCCTAAGCAGAAAATAAAGACCACATGAGAAGGAGCTCGCGTGCCCCTTTTTAAACAGAGAGGTATTGCAGTACTCACTCACTGGTCTAACTCCAGAAAGGATGCTAACCCTAACCCAGCTCTAACCCTAACCATATCGGACTGCCAGTTCCAGAATGCACATAAATACAAGGACCTCCCTGTTTCTGATGGTAACTCTGCTCGTGTCCTCAGTTGGAAAAGCCATCAGATGGCTCAAATAACATGAGTCCTCTGCTAAGACTGCATCCAAACACAACACCATAGCACCATTCCTAACACTGAATCTAAAGCAGGGAGGGGGAATATAAATAAATCAGTGGATGACCAATGGGCTGTTACTTTCCGAGAATCCATTTCAAACATCCTCTCCCCAGTTTTAGTCTTTTGGGCAGAGAAATAGTTACCTATAACATGGCTGTGAGACCCAGGCACCTGGGAACACATATATGAACTTGCAGACTGACAGCAACATGCCTTTTAACTCCAGATGAGCTGGAGACTCCAGAAACAGACAAACTGAAGGCTTAAGAGATCCCAGCCTGAACAAAACTTGAACCCCCTGAAACAGTATGGTGATCATGCAATCCCGGAGAAGCTACAGTTTGCAAAAAAGACCAGAACTGTTGAGGTGTGGCACTTAAATCTCACCCTTGGCCAAGACTAAACATGATGTGGGACCAGAACACCAAACCTGACTGGAACAGAGAGCCTTCAAAAGGCCTGAAACTCTGCAGGCCCTGACAAACATGGCCACAACTGAGACCCAGATTTCTAGAACTGTATTCTTGTTAGAGAGCCAAAGACTTCACAGGTACTGAAAACTAGCTGGTAGCCTATGCAAGGCTGCTGCGTCCTACAGCAGGCTGTGCTGTGTCCTTGGAATGGGCCCTGGGACAGAACGTACCCCAGGAGACTTTGCACCAAGTCACCCACAGTCTTCTCTAGCAAAACACTCTCCACACTCATGTGTCCCTCACAGGCAAAATTGCATCCACTTGTTGAAGAAGCCATGAAGCAACACACTGAAGGATTCACAACACTATTTAGCAACCTTTGCGGGACTCCTAGACATCCTGCAACTAGACGGGCTCCCACTCTTTCCTAATACAAGCCCTTAGACACCACCAGGAACAATTCACAAGCACCGAGGTTACCTGTACCAGTCCTGCCTTTGATGCCAGATTGTGAATGCTCCAATTTCAAAGAGTGAGGGCAGGGTCTCTTCCACCCTGCAGATACCAGGTTCTGTGGGGGTCCGAGTCCAACTCACCGCAGAGTAAATATCACTTACCTACTGCTAACTTCACCTGTGCTGCCCAAGACCTCAGCAGAACAGACATTCAGCTAGATTGTTAAACCTAAAGGTCAGGTAGACACTAGGAAGGTTGATATGACATGCATCATCTCTGAATTGCGAAGTCTGTGCAAAGATGATGAGAAGCCATTACAGAGCACAGCAGGACTGTGCACCACAGATGCATGTGCAGCCCAGCCTTGTCTTTCCCCTTAGCACACGATGACAGAGCAGGCAGGAAAACCAGAGAGTCCCTCTATACCCAGCTAACTGAGAACTAGACCATAACAGCCGCCACAAACAAGCCAACTTACAGCAACACAGACAAAACGGCAGTTTCAGTCTCCCAGCACACTCTCTTTTACTCTCCGAGTCATGCACTGACAACCTCCTCTCTTTCACCCAGACATGCTCCTTCTCAACAGCCCCTTCCCTTCTTCTGGGCTCAGTACTCAATAGCTTGCAGCAGCCAGGCAGCCACACTATGTTCCTGCCAATCAGCCTTAACACCCACTGCGTCAGCAGCTGCCTCTGGTTCTGACACTGCTTCTCTGTACTAGCAGCCCACCACAGTCAGCCAGCCCTACAACTCCTTATTTGCCCTCAGTGTTGTCAGCATCCCCCAACACATACTTGCTCAGTTTCTGAGATGCTTCTTTGCTTACTCAGACACAATTTCACCAACACCCAGCTCCCTCATGAATTTCCCCTCTTTGAAGATACAAGTCTTAACTACTTAATGTTCCATGGGGTATTTAAAAGGGAGAAGGGGCTTACAGCTGGTAACACAAATGAAGAGCCACCAGGCTGGGGAAGGGGGAAAAGAAAAAACATTGGTTTGAAGTAGCAGGGGCAGGATAGTGGGCCCATCATGTTCCTCTTACCGAGGCATGGAGCAAGGGTTACCACAAAGGTAGCCTCAGGCAAATGGGCAGGAGCAGGCATAGGAAGGAGCACAAACAAAGGAAGGGCCACCAGGAAAGGAACAGGGGCAGAGGCAGCAAAAGTTGGCCACCATGGTACTCAGCCCAGCTCAGAAAACACAGGCCAGAAGGAAGCAATGAAGCCCTTCCAGCTGGTTCTGCTGCTTCATCTCCTGAGTCAGTAAGTCACTGCTGTCTGTAACATTGAGTAGAGGTCCATCCATCTGCAGCTGATCTCCACTTGCTCCTGAGCTCTTCCATAGTGGCAAAGAACACAGCTGTCTCCTGATCTTCCAACACCTTATGATGTCTCAACTCCATGATTGCACTCAGCTGTGAAAATCAGACTGTTTCGCAGTTCCAGGGAATAAAGTTTCTACAAGAGAATGCTAAAGGTATGGTCTGTGTGGTATGTTCTCATCTCATGTTCCTCGTACTGCTCTAATTACTGAACCATGCTTGTGAATTGTTTAGGGATAATACTAACGGAAAGTTCCATCGAAATCCATTCTGTGTTCTTCAGACACTTGTTTATTTAAATAGGCTTTTCAAAACTCTGAGGTTTTCTTTGAAAAAAATTCTGGCTACATAGGTAAAACTTTGTCCTGGGAGCCATTTGTAAGAGAGTGTAGAATTGTCTGTAGGCAGCCAACAGAGTTGTTGTTCAACACTTCAAAAGAAAATATCTCTATCAGTAACTATTTTTTATCACAGAATCACTAAGGTTGGAAACGACCTGTAAAATCATCAAGTCCAACCATCAACCCAACACCACCATGCCCACTAAACCATGTCCTGTGATGCCACGTCCACATGTTCCTTGAACACCTCCAGTGATGGTGACTCCACCACCTCCCTGGGCAGCCTCTTCCAGTGTTTCACCACTCTCTCAGTAAAGAAATTTTTCCTAATATCCAGCCTAAACCTCCCCTGGCACAACTTGAGGCCATTGCCTCTTGTCCTGTCGCTAGTCACTTGGGAGAAGAGACCAACACCCACCTCTCTGCAACCCCCTTTCAGGTAATTGTAGAGAGCGGTAAGGTCTCCCCTGAGCCTCCTCTTCTCCAGACTGAAGAATGGTCATTAACAGTTTGCTAACCCAAGCACGCAGGATTAGATAAAGGGCTCTTAAAATTACCCTGGAGACAATAGGATTTTATTGATTTTTTTTCCCCAAATTTCAACACTTAATGTTCTAAGCCAGCAAAGTCATACTTCTTAAGTCAGTTCAGAGCAGTACAAATATTTATGAGGAAAAGCAATGTCTACAGAAACAAGAAAAAAGACCTCCTTGTCCATCCTTCATGGCTGAAATGTCCTATAGAAATCTTAAGGATGTCAAGGGCCCTGTCCTACTGAAGCTGTCACCACTCTAAAGTGCAGTTCTGCAAGACCCTCCCTCCTCCAGTACCAAGTGCTTATGCAGCACAGCTTGCTCTTGTGCTGTTTGGTGAACAGGCAACTGAAGTGCCACGTTGTGCACTGAATGTCCAGAACATTCACAGGGAAATCGCCTGCTGCACCAAATGCAAAGCGAAGCCTTCTAGGGCTTAATCTTTTACAATCTTGGATATGCATTTAGAGGAAGCAGTTGTTCAATTTTAGGCAAAAGCTCATTGGTTCTGTTGACAATAAGGTTTAGATCAGGCTGATACCACTGTTCATGCATCAATGACAGATGCACACAGAAGGAAGCAGCTCTCTAACTCAACTATTTTCATGCTATCGCTGGCAGACACTATCAACTTCTTCTGGAACTGAAAGTGATGGAGGTTCTGCATTTGTCTTTTTCAAATTTATCTCAAGGACAATTTCTATCCCTCAGGTTGGAAAGAGGTGAATGCAGTTAATACTGCAGAGATGTTTTTTCATGATGAAATAGCTGTAAGGCGTTTTGAGGGACTTCCCTGCTAATTTAGGAATCTTCCAACCCCAGACTCCAAAATACGCAGCTAACCAGCATGATCTACATGGGGCTTACTTTGCACAATTAGTTTTACTGTGAAGGCAATACAACAGAAGGAGAAACATTCCTGGGAGGGGTCAGTGATTTGCCTACAGATAAAAATGAACTGACATTTTAACAGCAACGCTGCCATTCCACTCAAAAGAATTCCTGTACGCCAGCCTGCTTGAGCTGGGCAATGGAATATTCCTGAAGGCCAAAAATGCAGTCAGTGAGAAAATCTGGATTGTTTTCTTTGAATTGGTCAGCTCCTGAATATCAAGGCATAGAATTATGCATATCAACAGAAACAGATGTAGGATCAGAATTTGCTTTCCATAGTTTTGAAAAAACTGAGGCATTCTCCAAACACTTTCCTGATCAAGAAAATCCAAACACTTTACCTTCTTTGCTGAGTTTTTCCATCCCATTGTATTCAGCCTAAGTTATAACATGTTGTTTCCAAGAAACATATACCTAAATTCAGAAATCTGCATGCAATGCTACAGAAAATTAAAATTAATATTTATTACATAAAGTTAACATAAAACCCAAACACAAAGACCGGTTGGAAAATGAACAGCAAAATTACCAGCTCTGTTTAAAATAGCATTCAGTGCAAAGAGAGGCTTCTATCCAACTTTTGCAGATTACAAAGGAGAGAAGAACAAAACACAGTGACAAAATTCAGTAACTATTTCTCCCAGTTCACACAGTTTCTTCGACAATTATTGTTAGGACTGGATCAACTAATCCGGAGAGCCATCGCTGATCAGTACATACAAACAAAAAGGCAAGAAATCCTGAGCGAGGTCCTGATGAAAAGAACGTGAGCAAGGGAACAAGACACTCCATTTCACCAGGAAGGACAAAGCACTTAAAAAATGAAAGTGCTTCTTCTAATTCTTCAGTGATAAGAAACTCTCTGCAAGGAAGGTATCTACCACTTCTCCATCATCAGACATGCCCTATAAAACTCTTCTAGCACTCACTGCTACCTGCAAAATTGTAGACATCTTGAAAAGAAACTGTATTATCTTAGCGTTGGAACAGGTAGCTTTCCTGTATGACAATCAGTTTCTTTTTAGGCTTAAAGTAAACACTGCCGTGCCCCCAAGAGAAGCAGAATACTAAATTCACCCAACATGATTCAAGATCCATTTTGTTTTGAGATTTCATTTTTTACTGGATGACAGAGTTTATGATTTCTGGAGTGACTTCACATCCAGGGATAACTTGGAGGTTCATAAGAAGTTTCAAAAATTAGCATTGATACCTGAATCAGAAAATCATTCCAAACCCACACGGATTCTGTTACTGTTACAATACAGCCCCATTGCCCAAAAGAAAGATACACTTTGCAGAATGATGAGACGAGTAAGTTCAGGCTTGGTTGCATCGGAGCTGAGAATGACTCAATAGACAGCTTTGCTTCTAGGCCCTTCCCGACTGAATTGGATAGACGTTGTTTTAAGTGAAGCAAGCTGCTCATCTCCACTGCCCATTGCTGCCACAGCTAGAGAAGCAGGCTTCCTGCTACACAGGCTCTGTATCATCTACAACTTCAGGAGCCGAAACCTGTATCTTCAATTGTCCCCTTGGAAATGAGGAGGCAGCTGCTGTAAATGATGCTGCGCGAAGATACACATTTGATTATCAACACTATTGCCAAGCACACAGAGTGCCATTTCTGGGCTAGCTGCAGTTTCCAAGTGACACGCATGCAGAAAGAATACTGAGGTAATCCAGTCTGGAAGGAACAATGATGTGAACTGCTGCAATAAAACCACCACTCCAAGTTAAAGGCTACAATTACCTGGCACAGTCAACAGCAGATGTTCTTTATGACCAATTACCTACACCAGCTGAGAGTCCAGCTAAATCATTATCTTTCACCAGAAGGGAACTGACATTGTTTTCACATTTCTTTCCTTCACCAAGAAAACATAATTCCAGGACTCTTGACTACCTCTGACACACTGGCCAGACAGTCCCTGACTTAAAATTTGACTCTAGCCAGCAAGTGAATAAGCTTATATCAAATGAAATAGCTGAAACCCAGAAAAAGGGTTGGATTTAAAAAAAAAAAAAAAAGAAAAAAAAGAAAAAAAAGGCTATTAAAGCAAGTGATACAAATAACCTGACTTTAAGTAACTTAAAATTCAATGATTTTAAGAAGAATTTGCTTCTAGGACTCTTCCTATTAAAAATGGAATGCATTTTGCTAAAAATGTATTTTTACCAAATCTCTTCTAGGGTGTTTGTCAGCAACTGTTCTTGGGTGGCCATTTACAGCTATCACATGCTAAAACTAGAAAGAATAATGAAATCCAGCTCCCTGAAAGAATTCAAGATTCAATAATGCATCTGGAGAAAGGATGCATAACAGAGAATGTGAAGTACATAGAACTCAGCAAAAAAGCAGATCTGCACGATTCTTTTTATACAAATGTTTTGAGATCTACTTTTTTATGTACATATATAGGTAGATACACAATACTTGCCACCTTTGGTAGCTGTTGTTTAATGTCAGGATTCCACATACAAGTTAAACAGGTATTTTGCATAATAAAATCTTTAGTCTGATGAGGGGCATGATATATCCAAGCAGATGCTTAGTTCACTAAAGCCATTTCTGGTCTTTAGTGTTGGGTTTTCTTTCAAGTTTTACTACTGTTAGTATTTCCTGACTTTAGGTCATCCAAGATTTGCTACAACTAGCAACACAAACCTTGTCAAAAGTTTTTTTTTTGTGTGTGTTTGTTTTTTTTAATTCTTCCCTTGATTTTCTTCTTTTTTTGTTCCATCTTGTCACCTCAAGCCTCAAAAGTAGATTGAAACATATCTGAATAGATCTCATTTGGAGACATGGTGTGTTTCACAAGTGCATCTTTTTAAAAAAAAATAAGCAAAGCAGGGTCATCCCCCTTGCCAATTTGCATCAATAGTCAACATCAAGCATTTCTATAGAAAAAGCATGCCATAATGAGTTCATTACATATCAGCTAAAGAAATAAATGGCAGCTTTCTTGTTAGAGAAACCACAAATTAATAAAGCAACAAAAAACCACTTCCTCACATATGACACACTCATGCAGACGATCTATTTATTCCTGAGCAGGCTGGCAAGTATCCATTGGTGGTCAAGTGGGGGGAGAGGGAGGAGGAAAGAATTTTAAGCTGAAAACTTTGCCAACTGAAAAAGGCAGGCCTTGAGAAAAAAGAGAAGGCATTATGAGAACTATTTTCAAACTGAATGTGTTTTACTGATCAAAATGAGTATTTGGTGACAATGATAAAATTGAGTATTGAAGAAGTGACACAAGGTACTCAGGAGCAAATTTCTCTTCAACTAACAAAAAGACTGAAGACTGTAAATGGAAAAAACTGTTTGAAGAAAAGACATGTTTATCTCTTTAGAATCTTATCTTCCAATGCCTTCACATATACAGTATATAAATCTGGGTGTAGAATCAATAGGAATTCAACCTAGAAAATAGTTCCTTTATTTTTATTAGTACTCCTTACATTTCAATCTAATCTTTAAGACTGGCAAAATTATTTGTGGCAAGTATTTAATGTTGAGATTATGGGGTACGTTTCTTTTACAGGATTTGTAAAATACATTCTCATCTGTTTGAATGCAGATAACATCATCACAGAGGAGACAGTGCATACAATTTACAAGAGAGATTTGTAGCAAAATTTAGAGATACACAACAACCAACATCTCAATATAATACTAACTTGGCACTCAGGTGCATGTTTTTCAAACTGTACATGTATTTTTAAAAAGATATAGTCTTTTAAAATGTTTATATATTGAAGCATTTTCATTAAGATCAAACACTTACTAAAACCAGTAAAATTATAGCAGCAATATGGGAGAGTATCTAAGCCACATGAACATTAATAATTAAAATAAAGACAAATATGAAATATTACATTACTTGGGTGTTTGTGTTAGATAACAAGGATAGGTAACATACCAATTACCTATGCCAAACCATCAAAGAATCTGGATTTGCTCACTGTATGAACAATACTGTTGTGTAGTTCAATCAAAGTTACTGTTTTAAAAGAAGTGTTGAATGCTGACTTCCACCAACAGTGTTCTGGAGTGCTTCTGGCAGAACTCACTTGAATCTTTTAATCCAAGCCCGACTATGATCCTTTTTGTATCTTTGCTATAGGAACTAAGGATGCTTTTAAACATGGATTCCTTAAAACTAGGCTTATTTTATTTACACTATTGAAAGTTTACTTTTCCTTCCAACAACAAAATGTGCAGGAGGATTTACTACATGCTATACAATGTAAAAATAGACTTTAAAAAGCCAGAACAATGTGAGTAAAACTGTACAATGTTTGTTCCCTGCTCCAGTTCATTGCACTATTAAGTTAAAATGGATGAGTTGTCATGCCCAGAAGACTTACTGTAGGATCAGAAAATTGTCGCACACAAAGAGGAGGTAAATGCATACTGGTTTAGGTATAGTGCCAAATGAAAAAATACTATGAGTTGTATCCACAGAAAGCTTCTCATCACAGGAAGGAGCACGGCTAATTCTGAAAGGCAGTCCTCTTCATGTAGGACACAGAACTGCAAAAGAACCATAAATACATCTTGATAAAGATCAGTGAAGTTAGTCTGTATAAGAATGTATTGTATATACTAAAATACTTAAATCTTGAATGCTACCCTATTAGTAACACAGTAAAATCTAGAAATCAATTGAAACTGGCAATTAAGATATCATCCTCTTCTCAAAAGATAATGAAGTGACACAACCCACTATCTTTAACTAATATTATCCAGAAATGAGTTAACTAAAAGGTCATGTCTTAAACAGTGCTTTTTGAGGGGTTCTATTAGAAAACAGAACATTAAATAAAAGGTGACACATGCAGTTGTATTTTAAAAATATGCACTGACAATTTGAGATTCTAACTCTACTTTCTAATTCTGGTGCGTGTACTTGAATCACACAGTGGGAAGATAAGACATGTCCTTCACGTGTTTCTCATTCCTGTTTCACAGGTAAGACACAAACCTCAGAGCCATCCAGCTTTCAAACCAATGCTAGCACAACACAAAAGCAAATAAAGAAGTCAGGTGTAACAATTAAACAAAAACTTCAAAGGCAAGAAAATAAATGTTCTTGTTATCTGAAATATCTGCATAATTTAAAAATAGAACAAGGTGTAAATTCTTGCTTTATTAAAACAAAAAACTGCGGGTTTTTTAAGCCTTTACTAGAAGCCTGAAAGATCAGATATGAAATAGCAAAGCAAGCTGAAAGATGGAAAATTATTCTGCTTTCATGACATCTACATTCAGAAAAAAGCCTAAAAGAAAATAATACTAGACATATTTCATGCATTTTACTCAGTAGTAATGTACAGCATATTATTTTTAGCACTGTATTTTTATGTCACAATTACTGTTTAAGGACAATTGGAAAAGAGCACGAAGCTGAGCAGTAAATACATTTTAGAAAGCTTACTGTAAAGATACATTTTCAAAGGCATTTATTTCAGCTATAAATACATACTTATATATTGTTATATATAACAGTTATGTTTTAAGAATGCCACAATTATTTACACTTACATGTGTTCTCGAATTAAGGAAAAAAAATTAACCTTGCAGGGGTACAGAGAGTAATTTATTCAGTTTGCGTATCATACTGGTAGTATGTTATATTAAAAAATTATCTCTGTACATGAAGTTAAGTGTTCAAATTTTGTAAAAACTGGAAGTAAAAACTAATGATCTTGAAATAACGTGTCTAGATGGGATACCAGACAACCTATCCCTAATATCTTGATTCTGTGTCTATCTACAGGCTAACATTTCATATATATCATTGGTTTGTTCCATAAGTAGCTAAATTAAGGAACCCTTGCTTCCCGCAGATTTCCTCAGACATTCCTCCTTACCCTCATAACAATAAAACTAGGTAATTCCCCTTCCCACAATGCCTTCCTCAGCTTCCACTTTAAATTTGCTATGAACTCCATCCCAGCAGGTCCTCCCCATATTGTTCCTCTGTCCTCATGCTCCCAAACTGATAGGAGCTACTCTAAGTGCATTCACCGGTATGTGAATGCATAAAAGTTATCTGGCCAACTGGATGTTGGCTTTTCAAAGCCAATAGCCTTTAGCTCAATAGAAACAGTGGTTTCAGTCCTTCTCCTACCTAAGCACAGTATTTGCAAAATGCAGTTATTCCTGCAATCCTTCTTTCTGTCTTGTGGTGTTGAAATTGGCAATTACTATTTGTGAGGCTGAATAGACAGACAACATGACTGCAAAGAGGCATTTTCTTCAGAAAACAGCCTAAATTTGCATACCTCAAGGATTACAGATGCTACTACATGTTGCATTTTTGTACTTGGCAAATAAATCATAATGCAGAAAGCCATTACATTACACATGCAAGAAGAAAGACTGAAAGCTTCTGTAAAAAAAAAAAAAATTCAATGGGTATAGTCAATACAAACATGCTTTCATCTAAGGATATGGTACCTATTCTTGTTGCAACACCTAAAAACAATGCAACTACAAAATATGACAAAAATATCTCCATCTGTGCTCCTTGTTTTACAAGCTTAAGTTGTGCACATGAAACTTTGCTGCTTACTTGCTTGTGTAGGTCTTTCAATGGAAACGAACACAATGTTTTCAAAGCACATTATATTTGTTAAACCATCAAAAAAGATCAGTAGAAAGATGAGCACAAACAGTGTTTAAATACAGTGAGCTTCCTAAGCTGCAAGCTTCAGTCCAAAAATGTGCTTTCTACAATCAAGAATTTCACAGTGTTGGCTTGGTATTTCTTTCCCTGTCAGCAAATGCATTCCCTCACCCTCCTCCAAATCTCAATTTAAACTTCATAGAATCATAGAATCATTTAGGTTGGAAAAGACCCTTAAGATCATCGAGTCCAACCGTAAACCTAACACTGCCAAGTCCACCACTAATCCATGTACCTAAGCACCACATCTACATGTCTTTTAAATACTTCCACGGATGGTGATTCAACAACCTCCGTGGGCAGCCTGTTCCAGTGTCTGACAACCCTTCCAGCGAAGAAACTTTTCCTAATACCCAATCTAAACCTCTCCTGGCACAACTTGATGCAGTTTCCTCTCGTCCTCCCACTTGTTACTTGGGAAAAGAGACCAACAGCCATGATCCCTAGTGATAAAATATAATAACAATATTAATATATTAAAAATATGTTCAGAAAAATGTAAGCACAATTGCAAATGCTTATCAATTTCACATTACCATCAATTTAATTCTAAAACTATAAACCAGAATATGAATCACATGCTGGTGGAAGAAGAACTACAATATACTTGCAAAGTAAGTCCCTTTCATTATTACTAACTTCAGGATGGAAATGTTCACTGAAAAGTAAAAAGAAACAAAACCCCACAAAAGGAAAAAAAACCCCTTGAAAATAATTTAGGATGCATCAAGAGAACATGAACAAGTGAAGGTAAGTTAGTGCATTGTACAAGACTCTACATGGAAAATGTACATAGTCTAGCTTTGGGATACTTACCTTTCAGGAGGTACTCCCTATGGATAGATCCAGGGGAGAGCTAACTGATCACTGCAAAGAGGGACTTAAGCATGAGGACAAGATGATGATATTTTTAACATTTTGGGGGACACAAGGGGGCGGTAGAAATTGGGAAAAGAGGATGCTTTAAAGAAGCAAACACCAGAAATAATTTCAAAACTAATAATCCTATTCAGAAATGCGTATGAAGTTTTATTTTTTCCTAACACGAAATGCACTGAGTTGCATTGGACTTTTTCACTTCTTTGTTATACCACATTTGCACATCCCACATTCTGAGGATTTCTACTTCCAGCATCTCAGAAGCATTAGCTGGTTATGAAAAAAAGTGTGAGTATGATCCACGGTAACACAGAAGGTCAACAGCAGATCTGGTTGCAGAACTCTCCTTCAGATTCCAGTCCCATGCTCCAGCTCTTGGCCAAACTGCCTTGCCAAAATGAATTTACTCAATCATTATTAAATGAAGTATTAGACAACACACACGGAGGGGGTCTGTGTGTGTCTTCCTACATGATCCAAATTTAGTCTTTCATAAATTTCAGAATTATTTTGGCATTTAGTTCAAGATGGTGACACTTCCACAAAACACCAAGAAATTCGGAGAAAATAAACTTATTTCATGGATGTTCTCATAAAAAGACAGTGAATTTGGCAAGATTTCTTATTAAATCAACACTTACTGCTCAATCTTACGGTTCCATTAACCTTTCCAGGTTCACAGCATTCTTCTTTTATTTGTCCCATTACATTTTGCCAACAATACTATAGCAATTGTTAGAATCACTTTTTTCCTGATATTTTTTCTTCAGCTCTTAATTCTAAACAATCTAACTTTTCAACAATAACCAATAATATCTGGGCAAGTTTATTACTAAATCTGTGGACAGCCATAACACCCACATAAGACTACCATGTTCTAATTTTTTAAATACCACAGAATAAAAAGTCAGTGCTGCTTTAAAAAAATTAAGGACTTACTTGTAAGATTTTTTTTCTTTGCTGTGTAAAATGGAATATAGAGCTAGAAAGAAGGTTTCACCTGCGCTAACTAATGCCACACTAACCGTATTTCCCGTAAAGCTACACATATCCTATTGTCACATATAATTTACTGCCTGCATTTTTGTTGTAAGATTGGAAAAACTGATCCTCAAAGGAACAAGAAGTTCAGAGATTTCAACAGAACTAAGCACCTTTGGTGATATAATTCACACATTTCAAAATGTAATTTCTTGATTAAAGCTTAATAAAAAGAAATGGAATCCATTCAGTCTGAGACAATAGCTGAATCAGAGAGTAAACAAATGTAAAATGAATACAATAATCACTATACCATCTGGATAATTATCACTGAGTCCAGAACTTGTTATCCTCCTGTTTCTTTTGGAAAAAAATTCAAACTCCTAAATCCTCATAAAAATTTTTATCTTGCCAAGACATTTTTAATTTTTCCAATGAAGAGAGCAGACTCTTTAAAAAGTAGGTCACTCCTTTTATTTTGAAATTCAGGGAGTAGCTTGGAATTTCAGGTACAAAAGCTGAGCTGAAAGTTGCTTCAAGTCATTATTTAGAATCATCTAATCTCCCTTTAACAAGCTTTAAATACAACTTTCAGACAACAGACAAGTGGCTGGGAGTATTTTGTGCCATGTATGAAGGTTCACTGAGGCTTCAGGCCAGACATTTTCATGGCAGAAGAAGAGAAACAAATTACAACCTTAGAAACAATTGGAAGACTTTGCCTGTTCCACAGGATAAATCTACATTACAATGTAACACTGTCAGCTGAGCTATAAATATTTAACATAATCTAAACATAGCAATATGAAGCTTAGTTAAGACTACATTGAAAAGAAGAGTAAAATTCTGCGCTCACTAGCTTATACCACTGCTTGCCATTGTGCAGACAGACCCACAGAAGAGCAAGAGAGGTTTAGTTCTGTTCAGGCAGCAGAGGGGAAACCACCTTTTCCTTTCAGTATGAGTGATGCGAGTGAGTGATTACTCTTCATACTCCAATCATTTGTGTTTTACAGTTTAGAGACAACAATGCTTGTATATGAAGACCTGTTTCATCCAACACATTTAATGTGAGCATGATGTTTTTGAAATTGTTGCATCTAGCTAGTAGAACATGCCTGGTGATTTTAAAGTCAGGAGCATGCAGAAGCAGAAGGGAACCTCAGTATCAAGCTTCCTCAGCATCATCCTGTCATATGTTCAGCTAATCTACTTTTATAAGCCTTCTATGCAGAAGATTTCTCTGTTTCCCTAGGCAGCCAGTTTCTTCTCAGTATCCTAGCAATCTGAAAGCTCTTCTGGATAGCTGCATCCAAAAATAAGAGCAGACACCTTGAAGAGCACTATTAATTCTAATCAGTTTCTACCAGATGTATTATGATGGAAAGTGAACAGATTTAATTATTGACAACAGTTCATCCTCTTCGGTCAAAGATGCTGCTTCACAAAACTAAAGTTTAGGGCCATCACCATTAAAACAATCCTGGATCTTGAGCCTAAATGGCTCTCAACTCATATAAGGGCTCATATGTCTAATTTTCAGAAAGGGTAAGTAAACAATGGAGCAATCAAAGGAATCAACTGAAAGGATCTCTGTGTTCTTATTGTACATGGTAGTTCTGCAACTGTACATGAAACTTAGAAATGAGCCTCTTCCAACAGGAAGTCTGTCAGAGCTTCTAGAATACTGCATGGCTCTCCTTTCAGATTTTCTGAAGCAATAGCACACTAAATTTCATCCAGAACTTTAACCTGAAAGTCCTTTCAAATCTCTGCGAGATGAGAGTGATTAGAAGTGTGTGTAAGAAATACAAAAACCTTTAAAAATTGTACGGAGGGAGTTAAGTCAAATGATTGTATTTGAAAAAACAATAGGACTTGGAAAGCATGACACCAAAAGAAGAGAAAAACTTTGCAGCATATAAACATGAAGCAGAACATAATATACATTTGGGTGGCAAATAAAAAGGCATCCATCATCCTTTTGTACGTGTTTGTTCAGATCTTGGCTGTTTGATGCATATGCTAAACTTTAAACACTAAAGAAGATGGTACCACTTTTATGTCAAGAATTAAGTAAGAACATAAGCATTAATAAGATCTAGGCAAAAATGAAGTCAGAAGAAAAATGTTTAAAAGTAATTTAACAACCGGGAAACTAACCAGAACAACTCCTTAAAGCTAAAGCAAGCAGTGATTTTCAATGTCTGACATTCTACTAATATAATCAGTGTATAAGACTGGAAAATAAATTATTAGTACACAAACCTTTTAAATAAAACGTGAAGAAGGTATAACAAGTAAATGTAAAATAAATAATTTTTACTGTTCATCAGAAGGTAACACTCAAAAGGAAGCTATAAGCACTTTATCTAGCAAATCCATAATTCCTATAGGCAGTGTGAATTCCGATTCTGAAAAACCTGTATAACACAACTTTTTAACTACACCCATTTAACTTTGTAAGCCAGGCTGCTCTGCTTCTGCTGATGTCCTTCAGCTATTTGAATATACACCACATACTTTGCTATATTACTCTATCACAAACAAATTAAACATATATTTATGAACTATATGCTCAGAAACCTTGGGCAAAATAGAAGAGAATACAAGCGAGAGCTGTGTTTGATAGAAGGGCAATATAATTCATGAATGCTGTAGGACTACACTTTTCAAACACACCTTGTATGTATATTAAGTCAATTTAGGATAAAAAAAAATAATCCCTGCTAAGAAACATACTCACCCTTTAAAATATAGTCTGTTAACAAGCTTGGCACTTTCTCGCTATCCTCTTTCATGGCATGCAGGACTAAAGTATGAAAAAAAAATTCAGATATTTAGTCATAAAGACAACACTCTAAAAAGAAATACCATGAAGCCGTTTCAACCACTTATAGGTATATTACTACCAGATTAGTAAGAAAACTCTTAACTGGACTACGAGAAGATGCAATGAGACACATCATATCTCCACCTTCCACTTGTGTAATTCTCACTGAACTCTGCAGTAGATGGATGCTAGAGACCCATTTTATGTGGTTAATTATTACAGTAAAATGTCATCAGTTGTAACAACAAAAAAAGCACCTCTACCCTCTAAAAACATCTCTCCAAAAGAAAGTCACCGCATCCAAAACTAAAATATGCTAACAACTGCTGGAGGGTTGGAAATCTTAGGTAAAAAAGTATGCTCCATTACTTAATTTATTTCCTTCATCCCAAATCACAGAATAATGACACTTTTCTGTGAATTCTCCTGTGAATGATTTGATGAAAATGTTGGTGGTTTTTTTCCCCTGAAATGGTAAACACGAGCAACTGTAGCTTAGAAAAACCTTAAATACATGATTGAATTTGGCATTAACTCAGAATAATGCCAAAATGCCATTTTTATGACTTGTATCGAGTCAAAATTGTCCATCCAACCAAACAACCCCAAACACCTGCTTTAGTGTCTGCCTTACCAACAGCACAGAGGGTGAGTCAGAAATCTGCAACTGAGTCACAGGATCAAGTTCCAACCAGCCCACAGAAGGCAATACTGCTAATACTCTTTACAGTGCATTTGCACAAGACATTTTGTCAATAAACTGTCAAACAACATAAAATGTTTTCAGGAGGCTTTAACCTCTCTCTGCTTAATACTGAGTTTTTGAGAGTATTTTGAGGTGAAATTTAAATATGGCAAGAGGATAAAATGTCTCTGCAGGAGTAAATAGAAAATGAAAAATATATTTTTCACAGAATAAGTATGAATTACCAGCTAAGGGTATCTACTGCTGAAAAATAAAAGGAATTTCATTCTTTCTTAAACATTTAATTTACTCCAGAATTTGCACAATAATTATTTTCTCTCTGCAAGAAACAACCAATGAGCCTCTTACCATCCCTCAGCCACCTGTGGAATTACAGACCTGTGCTGCTGGAAAGTATCTTAAGATGTAGTTAGATACAAAGCCCTGCACTGAGATCTGATCAAATACACTGATGCACTCTACCATCTATTTTTAAACTGTTCCTATAAACCTCAAATGAAGGAGATGCCACTGCCTCCCAGAGATGTTCTGCTGTATTTAACCACCCTAATAATTAATTTTTTAAAAATACAATCTTATTTTTCATGCAAATTAGAAAAAACAGAGGACTTAGAACTAACAAATAATTTTGAAGATCTAGCCTAAAAAGATGTGAAGAAAGGGGAATCCAAAGCATTGTCAAAACTCTGTTTGGTTTATACTCCCTAATTATTAAAATTTATTAATAAAAAACCCAGAGAGAAGCAGTCTATTTTAAAGGCAATGAAGTGCAATCATTAGACAACTACTCGCAAGTGTCGTGACATCCATTCCAATTTTTGAAAGTCATTACAATAACCTCAATAAAGCACAGCAAGTTTAAACAAACAGGGCTGTATCAGGTACTATAAGACAGTATTGCCAACTTCCATGACATGCGGCATTTCCGTAAGGCCCACCTGTTAAAACAGTGTGAGAATATTTACTTTCTGATACGAGCAAGTTTCAAGCCTTCAGGGTTTCAGAGAACAGCTATGAACCAAACATACCATGAAGGCTCAGAAAACAAGTAAAACCTGCCCAAAATGCAAGGTTAAAAATCATGAACTTTACATACATGCCATAGGGTAAAGGGGAAAGAGATAACGGTATGATTCATTGGTTTTGAGCAACCACAGTTGGACATATAAAGAGGAAAGGAACTTCATATGCTCACTTTTGGTTAATGTCTGAAGATCTTCAACAGATGGGGGTCCATTTTTCTTCTCATAAGGAATGACGGTTGTTAAGTACTGTCAAATGAAAAACAGAATTACTTGACAGTCCTTTCATGCAATTTATGTTGCTTGCATTTTATTTTACAAAAAATTGTAGCAATTGAAATCGCTAGCCACAAATAAAAGCTTTTAAAAAGATCATATTTCACAATAGATTAAGAGTCTACCTCTTCTACCCCAAAGCTTTTATTACAGAAGCCAACTATTTTTTTTTTTTCAAATGATGTGAACATCACTTCAAAAGTCATGTAGCTAAACACTAATAAAAAGTATTTAAAAAATTGGAGTTGTTTACAGTAAAAAGTTTCTTCGTTAGGTTTCTTCCTCAGAGCCACCAATAGTAAAACCTTTCCTCTCCTCCCTCCAGAAGTCAACCAGAAGTCCTTCATGTATTTAAAGTACTTACAATGAAATAAAAGCTGGAAGAACAACCTTCCCACCACCTCCCCTCAAACAACGCTATAAATGCCGATGAACAATTTTCACACTTGCTCTTAAAAAAAAAGTATAAATATCATGCGAGTGTCACCAGTTGTATCCAAAACTTAGAAAGCAATTCCTTCGTTCCACTAAATACATGAAAAAAACCAACCAACTCTTTCCAGGTAAATATTGATGTTGCCTTTAAATCTTTTGGAAAACTGGTAACAGTCAGCTTTTTAAAGGATTCCAGAGCACAACTGATACAGGCTGTGGGGGCGCATGAACTAAGGCATGTAGGTTTGTATAAGTGTGCTAACAAGTATTGGAGGGGGTGTGTGTGTGTGTGTGTGAAAAAATAAAAAATAATCTTCACACTCAGCATATGTTGTGTTTGAACAGCCTCTAAAAAGCCACAGAATTTTCTCAGTGACTGCGTAACTCTTACTAAGAATGTGAAACATTCCAAGGATTTTGACAGATCAAAGAGCATTGCCCAGTCCCAGCTCTGAAGGTGATCCATAGTCCTCTGTGCAAAGAAAATTAGACTGCCCTACAGTTAGATGAAAATGAAAACAGACAACTTTCGCCTTCTGACCCTATACACTTCCAACCAAAAGTTACAAAGCAAGCCTAATTAAACATGAGACGCCACCATTTGGATTTTTATTTCAATTTTCAGTTTTAATAGTCAAGTATGCCAACAGATTGTTTCAAACAAACTCCACTTTTGTTCTATTTACTCTTTACTGAAATCCTTCTTTCTTGTCAGCTTTTTTTAAAAAAAAAAAAAACAAACCGTGGCCCCCGCCCCCCCAAATAAAAACACCAAACAAAATCCAAAAAACCCAAACCACAATTTTCTTAAATCTTCCACGATTTTCTTTACCTGGAGTGCAACCAAGATTTATTTTCAAACTCTTGAAGCAACCTTGTTGCTCTAAGACTTTTATTAAACGTGTTTAGCCTACTTTGCAGCCTATATGAATGCATATTCTTCTTAAAGAGAAGTGTAGCTTACTGACATGCCCAAGCATTAAGTCTACTGTGACCTCTAAATCTTTGAAGCAGATTTGACAATGTGATAAGCAGCAATTCCCACTGCAATTTGTACATAAACAGTGATCAATATGCCTAAAAATCAAAATGAAGATGACTGTCTTGAATTTTCTTCTGGAAATATGATCACAGAAAGAGCTACCAACATTTCAATGGCTTTTATGCAGTTGGTGTGTGGTTTTTTTTTTCCAACTGCATTATCAGATGGGAACAGGTAGTTCCCACTCGAAGTTTTTCTGTAAACCCTGAAAAATTCCAAGCCGTTTTCTTGGAATGTCTCAAACACACACACACACTAAAATTTTGAAAAGGAAAGTACTCACTGTCAGACTAATACTACCCAGCAAATTAGTAAAGGTGGTAAATACCATTAAAGACTGAAAAGAGTTCTCAAAAAACTGTACAAACTTGTCATAAACTTTACGGTGTGACTTTATGTGTATGAACTTCTGCCTTCTAAGGTACACAAAAAATTATCTGTCCTTGCATTTTTTTTGGAGCACAACTCCAGATTGGTAACTAACTCTTCCCCGCTAGCAGAAAACACCTGAACATGAGTTTAGAATGACAACAGACCCTGAAAAAACACTCAAATATTCTGAGAATAGCACTAAGCAACTGAGCATCTGACACTTCTTTTACTTTGTAACTTGCTGTAATAAGATGATGACACCAATATTTTAAAAGCAGGGCCAGGGTTTGGTAATGTGACAAAAAACCAACCAAACAAAAAAACCCCAAACAAAAAACAAATGCCACAGGAAAATGGATTTCCAGGACTAAATCAGAAAAGAGCTGGTATCTTTCCTACCTTTCTCCCCTATTTTTTATTTTAAGTTCTTGTAATTTCCATGATTGGCTTTAGGATACAGAAAGGGGGAAAAAAACCCCCATAACCCTGCTAACAAGGATATAGTATAAGATAAATCAGGGGAAAAGTATGATCAACATGAAGAATAACATCAGCAAACTCACTCAAAAAACAACTGGAGGAGTTATCCAATCAGTGTTATTGTTAATACATAAATTTGCTACTTATGTCTAGAAAGCTAGGAGGCAGTCAGAGAAGAAAAGGTGTATTTGAATAGAGACACGCAGATAAAATAAGTCTTCTAACCAAAAGTAAGAGGGGCTGGCATAGCTAAATACGTTCACTTCATGAAAATACATGATATTTAAAATAGCTAAAGATACAAGTAAACAGCTGTAATTTTTTATTAAATTAAAGATAGCAAAGAAAAAAAACCCAGCACAGCAATTACTTTACCAGTATTGAGATAAAGTACAGCAATAAAAACTGTTAGGTAAGCTCTATGCATGTTTTCAGATCCCCAAAGCTGGATCTATGTATTCATGAACTCTCATACATATACCTTGCTTGAGAAAGAGGGTAAATCCGTGATTTCTAACCTCATGATTCAGGAACGACCTGAGAGGAGTTGTTTTACCTCCTGAATTCCTCTGCAGAGTACTCCAGTCATCCTCCAGACAAAAGCCTAATCAGCCACGACTTCTAAACTACCAGGCAGTTTATTGCCTCAATGGACTTCTCACCAGGGGAAAATATAAAAATAATAAAATCTAACACACTCTTCTGACACATAACGGGTGGGTATGCGTTAAATAATGTGAAATACCAATATTTTCTAATGAGTGCCAAAAGCCTAAACAATAGCATAAGCATTAACACTTTACCAAAATACAGAATGCATTCAATAAAATACATACTGCAGTTCTGAAACAAACAATTAGGTATTACTTTGAAATAAAGCACAGGAATCTTTCTACTTAGGTATATGTAACATCTACAGTGATACCCACTGAAGCTGGGTCTCTGTGCTGTATATTTCAACATTTAAATAGTTAAGGAAAAGACACAAACTTGCCTATGGCTTATGTATTTTGTATCAGTAATCTGCATTGCACAAGCTTGGCTGCTTTTAACATCATGCAGTTTTCAAAGGCAAAAAGACATGCAACAGAGTCCATGCATTTTCCAGATGCTACTCTGTTTTTAGATACTTCAGCTCTAGACATTTGAAGAAAAAAGAAAACAAAACCTTTTTTTTAGTTGTAGATATTACCCAAGTCCTTAATGCTGAAGGCTGAAATGTTACATCTAAACTGATACATATTCTTCGATTTGATATTAGATTTTTACAGACATGCAATGTATTTGAAGCATGCATTACGCCAAAACAGACTTTTAGTCTGGGGTAAGAAATAAGGGTTATTTCAGTGCACCAGGGTATCAAGTCCTGACTGTCTTGAGCTGTTGAGGAGGGAAAGAGACTGTAGGCTGATCAGAGTCCTGAAGCAGGGAAAGAGTACAGATTCCAACATTTTTGTCCTTCAACTACTTTCAATTTTCAAGATCTCAGCTCCTACCGAAAGTGCAGGCAAAGAATAAGGAAAAGAGAGAAGATAGCCCAGCACCTGTTTCTCTCCACCCGAGTTTCCAAACGTGTGGCGGAAGCCATTCTGTATGACATTTGAGATCCCTTCCATGCTGAAGCGCTAAAAGTAGTGAAAACACAGCAGAAAGAAAAAAAAAGGGACAGAGAAAAGTTCAGAAGGCTATTAATTAGCATTTCTCAAGACTATAAAAGACGAATGACAAAGACAAGCCTTAAGATGTATTTCAGCACACTTCTAATTTTTCATTCACATACTTAATTTTTATAATTAAAAAGCAAACCTTATAATTGCAGTTAAGCAGTATATCTACATCAAAATCTAATCAAACAAAATCTTCACACTGTAGACCCAATAATCAGGACTTGCCTTTTAAGGCTGTTTCATTTTGAAATGTAAAAAACAGTATTTTTTAAAGTTTAGTTCATAGTACAATCGCCTTTAAAATTTGTGTTTGAGCAATATACTTTTAGAGATACTGCTGATACCAATTTTTTAGATTTTAAGCACCTACTAGAAACATCGTTCAGAGGCAGTCATTTTTAGCTCTACCATTTTAAAACATTTTATGCTTTCATGCTTCCTTTTCCACAACTGAAGCAACAATTAGTATTCCCCGTTTTTTGGTAATATGATAAAAGATGCATAATTAGTTAATAATGGACCCATATTAATTTCAAGCTCCATTACATGGAATCATGGAATCCAAGTAAAGCAAAATTAATATGTAATCCAACTACAGGTTTTTTTGAACTTTGTAATCATTTTGCTTGCTGGAGAAGACAAGTTAATAAAAAAAAAAATCAAAACAATTTTGATCTTTAGCATGAGATATAAAAATCAGCAACTGACAAGAACATAAAAAGAAGAAACCGTCAAGCTGCTGACACAGGGCAGTATGATGCGCACACCTCAGCACGCTTATCTGAATGTATTTATTTATGGGAGGGCAAATAAAATGTGCTGGAATACAGTATTCATGTGCTTTTAGAAAGCACAATGAGGTCAGTAAATAGACATAGATGTTGCCAAAGCCATCTTAACTCTTTTAAGATATCCTACTTAAAAGAACTGGTATCTTCAAGCCCTGGCTATTTTTAATTACTCCCCAATTTGCCCTTGTGAAAGAGGTAAAAGTATTAGAAGTCTAAGAAAGTGATTTACCCAAAGACTGTATCAAGGACAAAGAATTAAAATCTCCACTTATTAAAATTCAATTATAGTACCTACAGGAGAATTGATTTTCTTAGAGTATGAAAATTTAACCCTACTTCCAACCTTTGAATTTAAATGAGACTTCATTATCGTTTTAGATAATAAAATTATTAATTTATACATTATTTATTAACAGAAATTCACTCTTCACAAAGTTACTTGAACATACTACTTGTATGCACATTCTCAGCCCTTCCTTAAAAAAAGGAAAAAAAAAAAAAGGAGTGTTGAAGGAAGGAAGCTTGCACATCTTTCTGGGAGAAGGCTCTCAAATCTGTAGCTGGTGATAGTGAAAGCTATTTTCAAAGGAACCACACACATGCAGCCTACAGTCTTACTTAGGAGCTAGTTTGTTCAATCCCCCTCAGAAAACAATCTGACACGTCTGTATCTTGAAGCACCCAAATACAAAAGTGTCTTATACTGGGACTACGTACACTTATACTTGAAAGCATCATTCAAGTCTCTAAACTTGAAACTAACCAGAACAGCTTATGAATCACTTGACTCAAGTTTCAAAACCAAATAATTATTTTTCTTTCTAGTTAGAATACCACTTTTTGTTTTTCCATAACTGAGAACCAAAACGGAGTACATTTGAACTTTTCACTGTGCTCTTGCAAAGGGATGACAATTTTGTATTGTTTTCCAGACATATACCTTTTTAGAGTTACATTAAAACTTAGCTATGTACACAAACACTTTTCATTAGACAGAAAAGATCAGAACTCCATTTTGGGTTATATCACAGGTGTCTTATTCTTGTAAGTTTAGAAATAGATTCTGAAGAATTGATGTTTCATTACAAATGTTTATTCCTTATGTTTGAAAAACAAACCCAAAAACCTTCTGATGTCAAACTGAAGCATTCTTTCTGGGACTTAGCCAAGATCGACAATACATTAACCGCATTCTCCACATCCTATAAGAGACACTAAGAAATTCTAACATTAATATCCCATTTAAGTAATTTAAAATTATACTAGACAGATAAGAAAGAAAAAATTGCATTGACAAGATAATAACTTAATTTCTTTCATTCTCTGCCTCCTATTATTCAAACTCTGAAAGACTTTTTTCCTTTTGTTGCTATGTTCTGTAAAGAATAAAACAATAAACCTGTACACCTGCACTACACTTTGGCCTCACCCCATCTCTTGTTGGATGTAGTAACTCTGCCACAGGTTTCAAGAGATTCAGGGTAAGACTTTTATTTTTTCCTACCTAAAAAACAACATGATCAATAAATATCTGTACAATTACACCAACAATAATACTGAATTTCCTGCAAGACTAACAGTGGTACATACATACTAAAATTCACACAGTGAAACCCAACAGATAAATGAGTTTGCCTACTGACAATAGAACACACAGCAGTACATCCAAAGACAGTATTTTTTGCAAGAAAGGTACGCTGATTCCAGGCTAACTTGCAAACAATAAAAAAAAAATAAAAAAAACCTTTCTTGAGTATGGGAAGAGTAAAATGGTATATGACCTTGTGAAAAAAAATAATCTCAATAGGAAGTGCTCAAGCCTTATCTGCAAATGAAGGCATGGAAGCAGGTGTACCAGGTATCTCAATATAATCTAGCACTACTACTTCCCATAGGGGAAAAAACAAAAAAATATTTTGAATGTATAAACAGTTACAAAAATTTTCTTACTGTTCCAGGCATATGACCTCTTTCTTGTTTGCCATTCTGAGGACTACCATTTTTCAGCTTCTTTTTCTTCTTTGCCGTTTCTTTGTGTTCTCTCTGTTTGTTTTGTACTTCGATGAGGACAGAAATGAAGCTGTTTTTCACTTCCTTCTCAAACTCCAACTCATCTCGTAGAGCCAACTGCTGTACCAGTTCCTCAGAATAATCCTTAATAGCAGTCTCAATTTCTTCTAGCAGTTCATTTAACTCGGCAACAGACAATCTTTTTACTCCTATAAATAGTTCATATAAAAAGTAATCTGTCAAGATTTTAAGCAAGAGAATACTTGTGGGAATTACAAGAAAAAAGTACTCTGAAATTTTTTAAAACAAGAAAATTCAATTCTAAAAGTAGACAGAACAAAACAATATTTCTAAAGGAATAAACACATCACAGAGGCAACTAAATTAGCAACTAGAAGATGGTTAAACTTTCTCCTTATTTCTGAGAAATCTGAGATAATCTGCAAATATGAAGAGCATAATGTAGTTAAGGGAGCTGAAGTAAGCGCTAAACTTCTAATACTGACTCCCCTGTTAACTATTACTTTCCACCTACACCCACTGTTCAAAGTAAAAGGTCTCCATATTTTCTGACACAACAATCAACACTTTGGCATTTCTGGAATCCTTGGAGTTTTCACCTACAGTAATACAGAAACTACACTCCATGAACGAGGGAATCTTCTTGGGGATATTGCTAAGGTATACATGCATATTAATAAAAGCTTGTTCCAAGCTTTTATAATATTTTTAGATGCATTTAGTAGAAAAAAACAACAAAATCCTCCAAATTTTCTTTGTCTGGGGATTGTAGTCAAAAGCATGGCCTTGTATTGCCTGAAACAAAGACCTAGATCAAAATTAGCTGACAGGCTCATTTCAATCAAAAATAAGCATTAATAGTTTTGTGAAAGCATGAGACTGAATTGGTCAAAGCTAAATCAGAAGCCTGTAAAATGTCAGTTTGGAAACAACAAAACCCTCCAAGTTTGCATTTTAAAGGTACTATTGGGTCATGTGTTACAGAGAGTGAAATTATGACCAAGAAGAATGTTCTGAAGCTTGCTTGGGTTAAAAGTGAGCACGTTCTTTGGGGACTGCTTTACATCCCCAATTAAGTCTGACACACCTAGGAAGGTAGTAAGTCCCAGCAGTTGCTATGTCAAACAACACCATTTTCATTGGCATTTGAGAAACGGCTAGTCCTGATTACACTGAAGGGTACAATCCGCTTAAGGACACTGCATACATGTTCATATTTATTTGGTTACATTGAATTAGTCTAGTAAATGTCATGTCTAAAAAATTGTTATAAGGGAAACTGCTTACAGACAAATGTTGAAAAATACAAATAAGGCCACAGACTACAAAAAAGTATAGCTCTTAGAAGCATCAAAGGTAATAGGTGAAACGTGATTTTTCTCTCTTAAATTACAGCAGGGAAAACTGATTGGAGAAAGCTCCTTGTCACTTACTTACTAAAGAAAAAGCAATGAAACCTGGTAAGGCAATTCTCTGGCAAGGAGCCACAGTTTTTCAGAGCAGCTTAGGCCTTAAACTCTGTTCAAACACTGTAACAGTACCATACGCTTAAGGATCTAATTTTCAAGTAGTTTGAACCATCCATCGCCTATATTGTTGTTTAAACTATTCTAAGTTTGCGGCATGCAGGTTATGGCCTCTACTTGTAACACAGATCTTGGCTGTGCTCACAGTCATTGCACGTACCACAGCAGGTCTTAACACAGCAGTAACTTTTTGAAAAGTCAGCTATGGTTGTCAGCAATAGCAAATAGCAACACCAACTCAAACATAAGCAAGGGGAAGAAAGGTAAATTCAGCGACAAGACTATCTGGTGCTCTGTGTGTGCAAGTTGCAGAATAGGCCTTACAGTGTGTAAAACTGAGTATACTCTGTGGTAAAAATTGGTATGAGTAAGTTCCTTATGCATTCAGTACAAAGGACAGTCTAAAAAGCATAGGTTGCACCACTGTTTAGTCTTCTTTCACCAAAAGAAGAGAGAGCACCAGTGAGACCCAACACTTAAGAACCAGCTTCACAGCCTAAGTAACAATTGTTCCAAAAACATAGGTGCAGATTACCCAACTACAATCCTGACTTGTTTATGATAGATCAGTTGTTGTTATCAAAGCCTACAAAAGCTTTTGTTGTCCAGGGGAACTGGACAACGGTGAGGATGATAGTTCTCTCAGCTTGGAGGTGTTGTAGAGGTCTAGTCGGACCATGCCCTTCATCAAAACCACCTCAGCAAAAAATAAAAGACAGCTCATTGTCATAGGCGCCTTGCTTCTGAAGGGAGCGGAAGGCCCAATATGTAGACCGGACCCGCTACATAGGGAAGTCTGCTGCCTCCCTGGGGCCCAGGTTAATGATGTAAAGAAGCAGCTTCCTTTCCTCCAGTGTATTGATGGTAACTTTTTGACTCAGGTGGTGGAGGAGCCAACAAGGAGAGGTGTACTACTGGACCTAGTACTGACAAACAAAGAGGGACTGGAGGAGGACATTAAGGTTGGGAGCAGCCTTGGCTGTAGTGATCATGAGAAGATAGAGTTTAGGATCATGTGCAGTATGCACAAAACGACAAGTAGGATTGCAACCTTGGACTTCAGGAGAGCTAACTTTGATCTCCTCAAGGAACTGCTTGGAGAAATCCCATGGGTTAGGGCTCTAGAGGGTAGGGGGGCTCAAGAGAACTGGGTGATATTCAAGTCCCACTTCCTCCAAGCTCAGGATCAGTGCATCCCTGAAGGCAAGAAATCAGGCAAGGGAAGCAGGAGACCTGCATAGTTGAGCAAGGAGCTTCTGAAAAAGCTCAAGTGGAAGAAGGAAGTTTACAGTATGTGGAAGAAGGGACTGACCACTTGGGAAGATTACAAGAATGCTGTCAGAGTACGCGGGGATGAAAATGAGGAAAGCCAAGGCCCCCTTGGAATTAAACCTGGCAAGGGATGTTCAGGTCAACAGGAAGGGTTTCTTCTAGTACATCGGAGGCAAAAGGAAAACTAGAGAAAATGCGGGCCCACTGTTGAATGAGACAGGGTGCCATGGTGACAGATGATGCAGAGAACGTGGAGTTACTGAATGCTGCCTTTGCTTCAGTCTTTACTGCTCTGGCCAGCCCTCAGGAGTCCCAGACTTTGGAGAAAGTCTGGAAGAAGGAAGACCTTGGTTGGTTGAGGAGGATCAAGTTAGAGACCAATTAAGTAAACTGGACACGCACAAGTCCATGGGTCCTGATGGGATGCACCCGTGAGTGCTGAGGGAGTTGGCAGAAGTCGTTGGTGGGCGACTCTCCATCATCTCTGAAAGGCCCTGGAGAACAGGCGAGGTGCCTGAGGACTGGAGGAAAGCCAGTGTCACTCCAGTCTTCAAAAAGGGCAAGAAGGGAAGATGCAGGAAACTACAGGCCAGTCAGCCTCACCTCCATCCCTGGAAAGATGATGGAACAGCTCGTTCTGGGCGTCATCTCAAAGCACCTAGAGGAAAAGAAGGTTATCAGAAGTAGTCAACATGGATTCACCAAGGGGAAGTCATGTCTGACCAATCTGATAGCCTTCTATGATGGCATGACTGGATGGATAGATGAGGGGAGGGCAGTAGATGTTGTCTACCTTGACTCCAGCAAGGCTTTCGACACCGTCTCCCCCATCATCCTCATAGGCAAGCTTAGGAAGGGTGGGTTAGATGAATGGACAGTGGGGTGGATTGAAAACTGGCTGATAGATAGAGCTCAGAGGGTTGTGATTAGTGGCGCAGAGTCTAGCTGGAGGTCTGTAACAAGTGGCCTTCCCCAGGGGTCAGTACTGGGTCCAGTCCTGTTCAATATATTCATCAATGACCTGGATGAAGGGATAGAGTGTGCCCTCAGGAAGTTTGCTGAGGACACAAAACTGGGAGGAGTGGCGGACACACCAGAAGGCTGCGCTGTCATTCAGCGTGACCTGGTCAGGCTGGAGAGTTGGGCAGAGAGGAACCTTATGAAATTCAACAAAGGCAAGTGTAGGGTAGTGCACCTGGGGACGAATAACCCCATGCATACCAGTACAGGTTAGGGGCTGATCTGTGGAAAGGGACCTGGGAGAACTGGTGGACAAAAGGATGACCACGAGCCAGCAATGTGCCCTTGTGGCCAAGGCGGCCAATGGCATCCTGGGGTGCATCAAGAAGAGTGTGGCTAGCAGGTCAAGGGAGGTTATCCTCCCCCTCTACCCTGCCCTGCTGAGGCCGCATCTGGAGTACTGTGTCCAGTTCTGGGCTCCCCGGTTCAAGAAGGACAGGGAGCTGCTGGACAGGGTACAGCAAAGGGCTACCAAGATGATTAGGGGACTGGAACATCTTTCTTGTGAGGAAAGGCTGAGGGACTGGGGTCTTTTTAGTCTGGAGAAGAGAAGACTTAGGTGGGGGATCTTATTAATGCTTATAAATGCTGAAGGGGTGGGTGCCAGGAGGATGGGGCCAGTCTTTTTTCAGTGGTGCCCAGTGACAGGACGAGAGGTAACGGGCACAAACTTGGTCGAAAGAAGATCCATCTAAACATGAGGAGGAACTTCTTTACTTTGAGGGTGGTAGAGCACTAGAACATGCTGCCCAGAGAGGTTGTGGAGTCTCCTTCTCTGGAGATATTCAAAACTTGCCTGCATGCATTCCTGTGCAACCTGCTTTAGGTGAACCTGCTCTGGCGGGGGGGTTGGACTGGATGATCTCCAGAGGTCCCTTCCAACCCCCATCATTCTGTGATTCTGTGAAAAGGGCTACACAGAACTACTCAGCTGATGCAGGTGAGTGAAGACAGAGTAATTCAAATGCAGAAGACTACGTGGATTAAATCTTAGATATGTAGACTAAAGGACTCACCTGTGTAACCAGAGTTGTAACTGGTTTTATTTTTGGACTGTCTTAATACATGTCTTTTCCTATCCAGGAGAAGAGTAAATACAAGCTTCAATTTCCTGCTTTCAATTCTAAATATTAACACCTCTGACTTGTCTTATAAAAGCCAGACAGTTTCTACGAAAACCCTGCACCAATTTCAGGGAGATACAGACTAATTCTGAAGCATCTTTGCACACAAAAAAATGTAGCAAGAGCTTTTCATAAAATAGTGATCTGAAAGACATGAAAGCAGATTCTGAGAAACTGGTGAAGCAAAGTTAAATTATCTGTCAAACTAACTCAAGGCATTGTTTGGCCAAGGCTGACCTTTAAACCATAAAGATGCAACAGACAAGATGAACTCCGGAGGCAAGCAAAATAAATATGATATGAAATACCAAGCAAGCTTGATTAGCTCCAAACCTAAGGACATATGGAACTGTCAGAAAAGCAGGAAGCCCTGCTGAGCAGGATACACTTTGCTTTCACATTCCTGAAATTTATGTGTTGAGACAGCTAAGAGTCCAACCATGAAAATGGTATCTCCTCCATAAATCTGAACTGTAGCAGAAACTCTAAGTCATGTCACAAAAGGTCAGCCAGTTTTCTGAATCTTCTACAGAATTTATACTGCTGACCCAG
The DNA here is from genome assembly GCF_030936135.1 of Gavia stellata. Taxonomy (NCBI): domain Eukaryota; kingdom Metazoa; phylum Chordata; class Aves; order Gaviiformes; family Gaviidae; genus Gavia; species Gavia stellata. The sequence continues at coordinate 22,253,252 of NC_082595.1, forward strand.
ACTACAGGAAAGAAAGCACCAAACTTTGTAAAAGGGACCAAAGTAGAAGGATCATCTAGCGAATATTCTTTGTATTCCTACCACCTTCTAGAAGTGATTTTGACAAATATGCGGATGAAACAAATTTCCATCATGGAACTGATTAATCACAGGTTTCTTTTACATACAATTCAACTTACTACAATTAAACTATACATGTAATTTCTCCTTTCCTTTTGTATAGGGAAGAACAGATAATTTCATCTGTGTAGAAGAAAATACAAAGGTTTTTTTTAACTTTTAAGCTTTTTGAAGAGGAATGGAAGGGGAGGAGAGAAAAATATGCAAGATCCTTATGGGAAAAACCCCGTGTATATCAAGACATGTTGCAGTGACTGAAACAGTACCAAAGAAACACCATTTTCTTTATTTAATACATAGCTTTCAAGAGCTTTAGCTAATCTTCTTAAACACAGTGTACTAGCCTCAGGAAAGTGCCTCACTTGAAAACATAGAAATTAATAAAGTTTAATACAAATGATCGACTTATCACTTTACCTATGAAGGGATGTCATTCCAGGGAATCAAGTTTCAGCATATTTGCTTTAATTTGAAATTATATAAAGTTTTATTTTTATTCTAAGTTATGAAAGCTGACAAAGATAAGTCTTCTATTTATGTTCTAAATCTAGTTTGTTCTTTCAGGGCATTTTGAAAATATTTTTGAATGCAGGTATTTCATAAGAAGGACTTGCTATAAATCAAACACATAGCAAAGTTAGCCTTTAAACTATTTTCAATAAGCATAAGAGCAAAATACTAAATAAATATCACTTACTCTCTTCATAGCTGTTGTTTGTACTGGATCTCTTGAGTGTCTGAATTTCCTGGGAAAGTATGGAGAGCCGATCTGATTGGGTGGGAGTTTCATCATCTTCTGGATCAGGTGATTCCTGCATCATTTCCTCTATTTCTTCAATCACCTTCAAAAAATGAAAACCCTTATGAAAACCCTCCTGCATGAAGAGAAACAGCCTGCAATTTGAAGCAAAACTGTTAAGAGCTTAAGGATTTTTTACTTTCAATTAGCAAAGATGCTACTGGATGAAACTAATACCAAGACTGGATGGAAGAGAATCAACAAAATCACATTGACATGTCCTCCTGCATCCTTGCTCTCTGAGAATAAGCCTACCTTTTCAAGGTAAATTGGTGATCTCATAACAAACAGTGTGTTGAATCTACACGGTTATTCCTATATGAAGGTACACATGGTTCTGCTTCAGAGAACTGAACTAATGAGAGAGCTGGAATATCTTTCCTGAGTATTCAGTTGAAGGAAAACAAAACAACAAAAAAATTCAACTACCTCCCCACCCCCCATTTCATTACACTTCTCTAAGCAAAACAAAAAAAAGCTCTGAATAACCTGAAAATCTAGTGTGCTTATGAGTTTTATGAACTGATCCATCATAACCTGAAGCTGATATGCATCCTTGGCTGTTAGACCCGAGCCAGATAGAAAGTATGAGAACAAAAATCCTGTGCATAGAGAGCTTACTTTTCAGCACAGAAATGACCATAGTTCTACAAGCTAAATTATTAACTGAATAAATAACATATATAAATAAATAAATAGCTGAATAAATAACACATCAACTTTCACAGGTTCAAAGGCTGTAGACAGTGCTGAGATCCACCTCACAGTACAAAAAGAGCTGAGGCAGTTCAAGCATTCCTGTCTCTCGTACTCTTAATAACCACGTTCATGAGAGTTCACAGGTAACCATTTAAACAACAAGAAAATAAATTCTTCTGTTTGCTTACTAAAGCAGGCTCTTAATGGACAGTCATTAACCTTACTCAGAAGAGTAATTTTCAAGATAGCTTAAGTAAATCCATGGATTTGGAACAGAAGCCTTTAGACACGAAGTAATTTGAAAGCTTAGTAGCAGAACTGCTGATCTGCTCTCATATTAGGCAAAAACTTCAAAGAATTCTTGCTAACCAAAAGCCACGTGAAGATATGAATGGCCATACAGTCATGATGGAAAACTACAAACTCTACAATATCACCAACATTCTGAAAATACTTTTGCATCTTAACACACATATTTAGCTTAGTAGTATTTCTGACTAATTCATGGTAAGAAATGTATAAAGCTTTCAAAAACCCTGGGCTATCAACCTCACCTGAAGCACTGGAACACTTTTCAAATCTGAATGACGTAGTAGTATCTCACACGCTATTACTACCCTAAATAAAGAACAATTATGAAGCTTAGCTATGGTGAACAGCAAGGAAGAAGAACAAAAAATAATTACAGACTAGAAGAAAATACTACACCAACAACACTGTCTTTGCTGAACACTTCACCTGCTCTGCTGTGAAGAGTGGCTCATCATTGATGCAGGAAACAATGATAGAATGCATATCCAACTGTTCTCTCAGCTCCTCATCGTCTGACAGGTCAAGGTTCAAGTTATCATTTACCTAGAAAGCATGAAAATGCGTATTTATATAAATATATAAAAAACAAAAGGGGAACTAATATTGAATTTTAAGAATGAAACAGATTCCTTGCCCATAATAATGGAATCAATGATTCTTACTGTCAAATACCTGGAAACTGAAGTACCTTAACAACTGAAATCAAAACTACAATCGGAGAAAGTTAAAATAGCTGTTAGTCTTTGAAGTCTTTAAATACTCTCAGCATATAAAGACCAAATACACAATGACATGCAGATATCTGCACAGAAGGCAGTCAATCCAATGTAGATATTTAAATCTTAAATTAAGACAGACATTTGTCAGTGTGGTGTGAAAACCTATCTATAATCTCTAACATACACAAACCTGTTATTTTACATGCTTTCATAGTTCTATTGCTTCACATAATAAAAGACATGAAAAAAGTTTTTTTAAAAAATGGAACATGGTTATCACCCCAGATTATATTTTAAAAAATATATTGTTAAATATCTCAGGGTCTTTTCAAAAAGAAAAAAAGTAACACTGTTCCCACACATATACCATCAAATTACATTCATCCTTCAAAACCAAAGATATACATATAGTAAAAGAAAAGACTTAAGTCCCCTCCTTAATCAGTCAGGTATATTTTATTCTCACACAGTGATATATTCTAGTTTATTTACAAAGTTGTTTGCTTTTTCTGCACTTTGTCTATTACTAGATTCCAGCCAAACCAAGCTAGAAAAGCCTCCCAGCCCCCAAAAGCTGCAACCCCTAACCTTTGACATTTTGAGCTCTATCACTTTAATTGATCTTGGGGCTAACTGACAAGCGTTATGACTTGCTGTATAAAGTCCTTGGTCTCACTGTATCAGTTTTCAATTTTTGTTGCAATTTCTCCAATTTTCCCAGCTTCTTCAGAAACCCTAATAGTTTTCAGATTCATTTTGAAGATGCTACTGATATCCCCAGATAGCTAGTCTGTAGGGGAAAACATGTAATTTGTATTTCTTCAGCCATCAGAATGAAGTCAAATGTCCACTTTTTTCCGGAATCTGAATTCCAATAACCATGCAGTGACAGGGCTCCACTAAGAATATCTGTTCACCTACTGCACAGATACATCCCAGTTTTGACATTCGTCAATGTCTGCAGGCCTCAAATGGTTTTTCATGTATATAGAATTACGACAACAACTATGGGATAGTAAGCAAGGATAACAGTTTATCTAGAAGGAGGTCAGCTTCCCCTCCTGACATCTCCAGGGACAACATTTTGAGAGACTGTCGGAATATATTCTGATAATTTAGTCTAATAAACCTCCTAAACCAGCCCAAACTACAGCTGATGCCAAAAGGACCACCTGACATCCCACCCAGCCACGCTCCATGCCTGTTTCTGTCCTCATACTCCTACCAGGGAATGACTTGTTTAAAAGTAATCTAGAAAAAAATACAATAAACAAGCAATTACGCAATTCTGTTCCTTGTACCACTGTACAACACTTCCACCCAACTACTTTTTTCCACTGTTAGAGCCGTATAAAAGTGTTCACAGATCTGTGACGTGAAGCAACAAAGATTAGATGAATCAGCCTCATTCACCTTACATTTTTTTCCTACTAAAACAGGAAGAGAAATACTTTAAGCACAAGTTCAACAGCATATTATTAGTTTCAAACGGATCAAGAAAGTGCTGCTTAGCCGTTAGTAGTCATTGTAAGAAAGTTAAAACAAGCTAGTAGCTGGTCCATATGTGCTGTCACATATCCAGAAATACTGCTGAAACACAGAGAAGTAGAAAAGAAGTATGTCAAATGCTCCCAAACAGATGGGCTTTACACATCAAAAGACATGCCAGGTGGAGTGAAAGCTGAAAAAGCTTGAGATATGTTTAATCCATAAACTGATTTTCCCTCTACTGGCAGCATACCTAAGATTCTTTCTAATCCAGCAACACCATTTCACATTTTTTTCACGTAGTTCCTTCATAACTTCCTGCAAAGAACTTACAAAAACTATATGAAACATTTTTTTTTGTATTATACCTAGTTTCTTAACAAGAAATCCATCAGTCTTCCTGTCCATTTTTTCAGTCACACAAGGTCACAGCATGGGGGGTTGTAAGTCTATTTACTTTAAATGTAAGTATTTAATTACACTAAAACTACTTAGAAAATCCGAACAAACGCTCTAATAAAAATTAGAATAAACACCAGTCAAATTCACGGGATAATCATCAGACTCAAATCAAGAAAGTAAGTTTCAAATTGCCATTTTCCCCTGCTGAAGCCAAAGTATCCTCTTCAGCAGAACAATCTTTGTTCCTGTCATAGTAAAAAGAGGCTGTGGATTATATAATGGATGGTAGAAGTCAAAGCATTACCTTATTCTCAGGTTGCACACACAGATATTTTTACAACGTAACTCAACTTCACTATGTTTAAAAGATAAGCCACTCATTTCCTTAGAAGACCTGGGAGATGGGAATTCTTTCTAGCTTTTCTTCCTGAAGCATTTTAATCCACCTTTAAGAAGATCATAGGACAACCCTTTCTATAAATCTCTCTGAAGCTCTTCATTCCCTGCTCCCTCCCTAGACAACTATTCTACTTGTTAAGTAAGAAAACCAAACCAAAACAAACTCTTGCACTTCAGCATCTCATGGGTCACCTTGCCTGTAAAAGCAGCCACTTTAGTCTCCACCTGCCTGCAGAATGAGATGAACTTAAAAAAAGTCCACACTGGATTTACTAAATCAGAGTACTCCTGCCTCTTTTCCTCCCTTACCCAGAACAATGTTCAACATGAAACAGACAGCAGAAAGATTTTATGTGAAACGCTTTCGCATTTTACAATTTTTTCTATCATGCTCTAGCTCTAATGAACATCCATCTAAAATTAAGCCCGAATTATTCCAACCCAAGGAGATGCAAACATACATCAATACTCTCATGTATAATGCCAAGCACTAAAAATATTTTAAGCCATTTAATAACAACACTCTTTTATTCAAATGCAAATTGTTTTATTTCCCTGCTCAGTATAAGAGATCCAAAGAGGGTGTTTCTTGTGATCAGAACTTACCCCTTTTTCTGAAAGATTCAGTGTTGGCAAGTGCAAAGCTCTGGTGTGGGAAGATTTCCAGTCAACTGGCATTACGTTACCATAATTATCAGTCAAAGCATTCCAAATCCTGGAGAGAGGAATAAAGGCACAAAAATGCAGACCTTAAAACAAGCAGCAAATGATCAGCAGTGAACATATTTGTAATGGTAATATGTTTCTATCAATACCAATATATTTCTGTCTATATTTTCCTCCCTAGATTTTCATCTACAAGTTACTGCCAATATTTTTATAATGATTTGAAGCTAAGAGAAAATGTTTTTTGATAAACATAATTTATTTCCCTTTTTAAACCAACAATGTATGCACAGTGGTGAAATAAAACAATGCAATGAAGAGACAGCTTCATTACTAATTATATAACCACACTCAGAATGTTTTTTGGGGGTGGACGAGTCCTTCCTTTAGTGAAATTTGAGCTCAGCTATAAATTCCATTCCTAGTGTTGTTCCTGGTTTTTTTGCCTTTTGCACATTAATATCAGGAATTAGCAGAGGCTGAGTAGCAAATTCTGAGCCAAATCTTTTCTTCTTGCTTTCACCAGAGAATAACAAACATGCCCAAATTATACTAAAATTTTGCAAGAATTTAGTTTTATCCAGAAGTACTCTTGCTGAGCTCAGCCCACCACTCTTGTCTACAGTTGATCTTAACTATGTCTACAGTGTACAACCTTGCTGGCTGTACTAGACGCTTACATATGCAGCCCTATTCTGGTATACCAGTTCAGACTTTGAAACAGATCAGCCCTGTTAGCAGGTTGCTGCCTGAAGTTGGCTAACAAACCGTGCCTCTAAGCGCTATGCTGTGGGTGCGTGTTTGGAGTGGTTGCCTAGATAGGCTCAGAAGAGGTCAGAGGAATGGCAAAGCCAGACACAGAAGAGCAGACAGAGCCTCATCACTGCACATGTCTCTGATTCATGCTTTTTGAACTTACCTCACTGTTTATACCACAGATACCTTGTCTTTTGATAACAGTTTGGTGGGGTTTTTTTTCTTTTCTTGGAATAAGACATACAATTTAGTTACCTCAAAGTAAAAGAAAAACTGCAGTATTTTTAATGACAATAAGCTGACTGAAATTTACTGTAAAATAACAAATATAAATACTTGCAAATTAATGTTAAAAACAGGAAAGCTGCATAGATCAGAAAGGCTCTCTTGCTCAGGGGAAAAAACAATTATCACAGTTGCAACTGGGATTTTGTTCTCCATCTGCTTTCTGTACTTTCCATGTTTCATTTCGAACACTGAAACTGTGGGCATTTTGCAAGAAGCTAAACAAATATTACCCTCGGTCACTCTGCATTTCAGAACAGCTACTCCTTCTTACCCCGGAGGTAAGAAGGGCAGCGGGATGCAGCACACACACGTACTTCCCTGGCGGCTAGGGGAATAAAAGCCAGAAGGCTCGATGTCAAACCTGCGCCGCGCAGGCTGAACATGCCCGCCTGGCCCCGGGTCCGGGTCTGGGCCCGGCGGCTCCCAGCCGTACTCCCCCGGGCGGGGAAAGGCTTCAACTCCCACAGCCCACAAGCCCTGCCGGGGCTCAGCGAGAGGAAGGCCTAGGCCAGAAGACCCGGGGGCAGCCCTTCCGTGGGGCAGGGCTGGCGAGCCACGGAGCCCGCGCTGCCCCCCGGCTCCGCACCCTGCCCCGCCCCCGCCGTCCCCTCAGGCCGGGCCCGGCCTCCCCCTCGGGCGGCCCAACCACCGCCGCTCCCTTTCCGCGCCTCCCCCCCCGGCCTGCACTCACTCGTCGTCCTGCAGGGCGCTCTGCTCCGTGAGGGGCCGCAGCGGAACGCGGCTCTCGCCGCCGCCGCCAGCCCGGGCCTGCGGGGGCTCAAAGCAGAGGGACAGCTTCGCCCCCAAATCCCCACCGCCCCAGCCGCTTTTGTCGCGGGCAGCTTCGGGACCGCTCCCCGCGGAGGGCTGGAAGCCCGAGAAGTCCTGCCAGTCCCCCGGGTCTCGCTGCGAGGCCGCCGCCGCCATAGCTGCCACCGCAGCTGGAGACGCCGGGGTGCGCGCCCCCGCCCGCGGCTCCCGGCGGTGCGCGCTCCCGGCACCTCCCGCAGCTCGGGGCGGAGGAGCAGCAGGCGGGGCGTGTGACGGCGCGGGGCTGCCCAACGGCCGCAGCGGGCGGGGCCCGGCGCACGCAAGCGGCGGGGAGCCCCTGGCGGCGGGAGGCGGGCGGGCCTCAGCGGCGTCGCCCCGCTCGGAGCGAGGCGTCTGTTCCGCCGCAGCGCCGAGACGGGCTAGGCCGGGCGCCCCCCCGCCTCCCTCGGACCGGAGGACGGGGAGGCAGGGGGCCGGCGCGGCGGCTGAGCGTGAAGCGGGCCAGCCCTGACACCGCTTGCAGGGAAAGAAGAGAGCCGGACTGGACTGTGCCAGTGAGCGTCCCTTCTGGCCGCTTCACGGGGTTTGTTTCTGTACCCGGAAAGCGACAGCCACAGGCCTGAGGCAGCTGCTTTTGAGGCAGCGAGCAGGGGCAGTTCAGCGGGGAGCGGAAAGCAGCGGGAGGAGTATCAGCAGTAATTTCGTTGTAGCCTGGTCCCCTAGGGATGGGTGGGTTTTGGCTGCCATTTCCCCCCTCCATTCAGCCACCTCACGCGTATAAAACTAAACTTTGGAGATACTTGGTTCCTACTAGCACTGTCACTCCTGTGCCCATCCTTTGCTAGCTCTGTGTTGTGCCCTTACATGCAATAGCTTATGATAGACTTTTTTTATCTAGTGCTTTCTGGAGCCATTGTAAACTTTTGATATCCCACAGTATGTAGCAAGATTTGTCTCTGCTCAACTTCTTGAATTTGTTTTGAGCCTCCTTTTAAGTTTTTTTTCATACTTCCTACTTGATGTTTGGAAAGAGACCCAGTGAGCGGAAAATTCATTCCCTGTTAAGCATCTGTGTGCCCCTGAGGTATTTAAAGACCTTCATCCTATCCTACTCAGTTACAGCTTTTTCAAGCTGACAAACCCTAGTATACATAGGCATTCCAAATAAGATCCTTTCTGACACTGGGAGTAGGGCAAAGGAGGCCAGGACTACTTTGAGTGTTCAAATGCGGATGCACCATTGGTTTATACATTAGCACAATGATGTTTTCTGTTCCATTCTGATGAAAAAGCAAAATGTTTGCAGGCAGAATTTGAAGACGCTCTTCTAGAAGACATAGTCTTCCATAGCCATAGTCTTGGGAAGGAGCAAAAATGCTGGAACAGGTAACTAGCAAGGGAGAGGAAATTACTGGAAATTTAGCATATATAAATGTAAAGGGACACAAAAAATACCAATATATCCTAGTCAAAGTCCATTATGGGCTTTGCAGTAAATATTACTACTTGGGCGGTTTTTATTATTGCAGCTAGCTCTGCAAGAACATTGACTCAGTGGTCAACAGCAATCCGAACAGTAAATACGATGCTAGTTCCAGGGTGTACCATGTTTGAACAACATGGACATTTTCAGTCTCTTTGCTCTTGATCTCAAAAGGATGTAATAGAATGGGAAGGACAAAGAACAGCAAGGTTGGCCAGAAGGTATGGAACAGCTCCCAAAGAGTCATCCTGGGCTTTTCAGCACAGAAGAAATGGAGAAAAAATACAAGTCTCTAAATTAATGGGTGGCATATAAATACTGACTCACTGCTGGTTTGAATGCAGAAAGTACGGGATACCAAATGAAACCATTAAGGGGTAGGTTCAAAGAAAGAAAAGGAGACGGTTTTTCACACACCAAGTAGTTAGGCTGAAAAACTCCTTGCCTCAGGAAGTTACATACCAGAACTTTGCATCAAGTCCATTCATTTACAAATTAATAAAAGAAAAAAATATTATAGGCTAATAGGTAAATTAATGATCTGTGGCTCAGGAAGTCCCTGAAGTGCAAATTCTGATTCCACACACTTGCTATAGGACCTCATCTCACAGTCCCATATGATTGATAACGGCTCTTCGACAGGTATGACATGGACTCAGCGGCAGGGCAAAGGCCTTTGTGTTTGAGAGATTGCTCTTTATTGGATGCTGAAACTATTTGGAATTCCACAAACCCCTCTAATGTGAAAATTCTTTAGTGTAAATCTCAGAACTTTCTGTAACTGTAAACTGTTCTTTACCCACAGTATTTTTTGAGCTGTTCTGATATAAGGTCAGCAGGACAATAATACGAATTCCTCTTCCCAGGGGAGAAAACCTCACTGTAATATCAAGATAGAAACTAATGTCTCAAGGACCAGTGTATTGAAGTAATAAATGAAAATTTAAGAAAATATGCATCAATAGGTTTAAAATTTTTTTATTGTGCTGCCAAGAGCCAAATTACAAGAAACCGCCTTACAGTTAAAAAAGTAAACAAGCAATCTGCTGAACCGCAGTGCACTCCGAGTGCCACATATGCATCTATTTTTCAGAAAATTATATCTGCATTTCTCTTACAAGAGCACAACAGGAACCAAAGTAAAAGAGTGTAATGGATACAGCACATAGGATAAATCATATCTTTAAAATAATAATAATAAAATAATAATAATAAAAAACATTTTACACCATGTCCTATATCCTGCTAATATTTTCAGAATATGGCCTTGATTGTAAAACAAAAGCAAGCATTTACAATTTCTGGATAAAGACTGCTTACTCTTATGCAAGGAATGGATGTTTTGTCTTGACAAAATCTTTGTAGTTACTGGACAGAAACATCTCTGTTTCAATATCAGATTGAGTACAAAACACTGGGGAGACTACATTTTTTCTTATTGGTGGTTGGAAACTGAAGTTATATAAGCAGAAAAAATGTTGACCCTTAATGATACACCTATTTTTTTCTTTGATGCAAACAGCTAGAACACCTTTTTTGATATTCTAAAACGAAAAAAAATTGTTAATCTTCAGATTAATAAATTAGGTCATTATAATAATAAATTAGGGTTTTTTTTTTCAGTTTTAAAGTTCAGCAACCTCTGACCAAGTATTTACAACAATACTTGAGAGTTCCTTTACAAAAAATACATTTTCTTTTCACATTAAGCATACTGGGTATCTATGTCTCTTATGACAAGCATTTGTAAAAGAAAAAAGGCAATGCACAAATGGGTAATTAGTATAAAAGTGCCAAGACCTGTTTGGAAAGTTAACATTGTATTATACAGTCAGAGTTATAAATGAGGCAAGCTACAACAAACTTCCAGCTTAATGTGGACAATATTCCAGTAGTTGTTTCAAACAATTGTTTGAAAAAAAAAAAAAAAAAGAAAGAAAGAAAAAAAAAGAAAATCCAGGAGCCGATGGTGTTATTCTGTGGAGCTGATTAGTGCTGTATGTATATTGTCATCAGTGTCTCTAGCCAATGCATTCATTAAAAAGCCTTTTTAAGGCTAAGCAGGAAAAGAAAAATAAGAAACACCCTGAAATGTAGCAAGTAGCAAGAGCAACGCTTACTGCTATAATCGTGCACGTACTGTACACACGCAAACACAAGAGTGCACACACACACACACGCGCACACAAACACTTTCAAATCAAATCAAACTGTAGGTAGAATGAGATGCTCTTTTCTTGTCTTTCCTAAACTCACAAGCGATTAAGCATTGATATGGAATGCCTGTTTATCTGTTTCTGCTCTGGGTAAAATCTCTCTCAGATAAAAATACATTCAACAAGAAAAAAAATAGAAAAAATATATACTGTATACATAGTTTTATATATACAGTATATATATGTATAGTGTATATACACATGCACGTATATATACATACGTATATCTACGTGCATTTGCATATACATATATATACACAAACATACAAATACTTTTTGTTGTTTTTAGCATAATTATATTTACATAAATATTCCTATAATGCTAAAGTTTAAAGAAGCATGATCTCCTTTTTTTTTTTTCTGAGCTTCAAAAAAGGTGCTTGAGTAATATACAATTAAAATTAAGCAGCTTCCTAGCATGGAAGTAGTTTCTAAATCTGCATACCAGTAAATAAGAACATCAACAAGAAAAAAACAACAACCTTAAAACAGTCTCTTTTTTACTCTCTTGTAAGCAAGAGCTTTGTCCAACAAAAATATTTTTCCTTCTCCTGTATGAACAACCAGAGATTGATATAAAATAACAAAACAAAACCGCAACAGACAAAACAAACAAACAAAAGCCCCTGGAACTGTATGGTGTTCTTGACTTTTCCTTCCTTCCTTCAATACTGCTGTCAAAAGATCCAGTGCTCATATCAGGAATTACTTAGGCCTCAGTCATTTGCTAACTCTGCCAAAGTCTGGCTAATCTAGCCAATCAGCTTTGAAGAAAACAAAAATAAAAACAAAAAGCAGCACAAGGTATAATTTTATACATCCTTAATAAACCCACCCTTTATTTTCTGCTATAACCTTTTCCTTGCTATTTCATTAACTACTGCAGCTTCTCATCATATAGAAAAATATTTGCAGCTACACCACACCTGTGATGTGACAAATTCTGTTCTAGGAGTATATTACTGTAGCAACAGCTGGGAAAAAAAAAAATCAGACCTTTTCATATTTTTTTCACCTGGGGTTAGGCTTTGCTGCAACAGACGCAATTTCAGAGCAACAAGAAAAACCACTATCCTGCTGCTCGGCAGTATTCTTTATTCATTTTCTTCTCCAGCCAAGCATGACCAGCTTTTCTTCTCTGAAGCTTCCTTTTACCGCATTACCTACCCCTAGCCCCTGATTCCCCCTCCCAAAAAACCTCTATAGCTATGTTACAAGCAAATACATCTTAACAAGTTTTAAAACTTTGGTTCTAAGAAAACACTTGGTCAGTTATCTCAAGGAAAAGTGGGAATGCTTTTTCTGGCACATTGCAGGAGTCAGAGCTCATCCCGGTAAGGTCTTAGAGCTGTACATGTAGTCACAAATCCAATACAATCCACTAAGCAAGTGCACAATTCTAGTTTTATTTTAATAGCAGACTTAGTCTCTCTCTCTCTCTCTCTTTCTTAAATCCTTGGTAAGGGTGCAATTCTTCAAACTGTTTGATAGAAATTATCTGCCTGTAGGTTGTTCTGTTTCTGCATGCTGTAAAATCCACTGTATCTTGAATCTGGGTCTGCAATTCTTAGCATCCTCTGAGAACTGTCCACCTGGACCATGGTACCTTTCTTGCAGTCCACATATACCAGTTGATTGTTTAGGCAAGAAGGCTGTTAAAACAGAAAGGGTATATTGAATCAGTTAAAAAAATGTTTGTATTCCACCCATAATTAAAAAAATGTTTATGGTTCAAGTCCATAAGCACAAACCAAAATCAAATTGGCAATGACAGAGTCTGGACTTTTGCTGAACTTGGTAAAGGCTTATACCAGGCACAATAACAGACCAACAGCCTCTTCTGAATCACCATTTTTCATCTTCTGAATGGCGCTCTGATATTCCCATATCCAGTCCTACTATTCCTCTGTTTGAGAATCCTTCAACTGAAAGATTCTGCAGCTGAGAGGAAGGTGAAACAATGCTGGGTGCACACTACCTTAAATGTTTATAGGCTAAGCATGAATGAGGACAGGCAGTAAGCATACTGTGGATACATACAAAGTTAGTGACAATGCTCACACTATAAGCATTCTACAGATCTTTAAAATTCCAGTTTCGACTGGTATAGCTTCTTTTTCCAAGACTTAAATCAGAAGGGTTTTTATTACTAAAAATATACATTCAGTAACCCTTATCACAGAAAGTTTTTTTTTTTTACTCAGATATTTCTTACCAAACATTATTGTAAAATGTTTTACATTTGGCTCTTCAAAAATCTGTGGACTGGATTCACAAAGAAATCCTGAGGTTCACTGATGTTAACGGAATCAGGGCTAAACATTAGCACTCCATCTGTAATTTTAAACACCTTTTCTATAATCTTTCTTTTGGTATTGATATGATTTAAGCACAGTTGTTGATTTGTTCTTCTGATTCCAGCTATAATAGCTGGACTATTTTGAAAAGAACATTAGCCAATACAGGCTTGCCAAAATTTATAGTAGGAACCGTCAGTCACCCAGCAAGGAATAGGAGAAACTAATGAGTGATACCTAGTTGAAGAAACCTTAAAAGGAAGTTACATTTATGACAAAGACCCTCACAAGAAATCTGAGTTTCAGTATACCCATGGTCTTGCACTGAATCTGTATGTGGATTAAAGTGAGCTTTCTTAGCATATGGACGATGCTTTTTGGTGATGCTGAAAAAATGTTTCAGCAATAGAAGTGTTCGAGGAAAATGATGTTTCATAAGTAAAAAAGTAGGTAGAATTATTGACTATCATTCCACAGTTAGAAAGTTGTGATTTCCACTTCAGTTTCAACTATTTTGTCACATAGCAGCCTTTCTGAGAGTTTAGGAGTAAATACATTAGAGTTAATTATTTTTTAAATGCATTCCTTAAGAAATTCAGAAACTGTTATCGCTTACTTGTCTTGAAAGACTGGAAAGGGAATAATACCGATTCTTCATGCTTCCTATTTAATTACAATTGAGTTCAACTTTATGGTCTGACTATATTTGTAAATGTTTTGGAAAAGACTTTTGTTTTTTTCTTTTAAAAAAGCTCTGCAGCAGTGAGAAAAAGAATGTGGACACTTCATTTTTAAAGTTACTGTATTACTCTTCTAGGTGGAACTGAAGAAAAGATGCTCTCAAATTGTATTCCAAATATGGACAAAGTCTGTTTGATTAGAACTAGGAAATATAAGTGGGATAAATCAGGGAACTGATATAAATGGCATTTGAATATGGAGTAAGGGTTTAGTCTGCTGATGGAACTACTACTCAAAACAAAACAATGCTCTTTTCACTGTTCATTTCCAAGCTACCTGCTTCTTCCTTTTTTTCCATAGTCTCAGAATACTTAATAGGTAGATATTTCCTGAGATCTCTCAAAATACTAATCCCAGAACCATATGATGCTGTTGTTAGAAAATGTGACAAACACTACTAGTACATACAGGACCTGATGTTGGGCAATACTTTTAAAGTGGATGAAAGTTAAGAAGGCAAAAATATTCTCTTACAAGTTTGACTGCAGATAAGAAAATTGAATGTATTTACCTACACATAATACAGAGTTGGGGGTTTTTTTTGTTTTTTTTTGGGGTTTTTTTTTGCTGAGCTTGATTTCTAGCTAGTGACAACTCATTACTATATGGAGCAGGAAATGTTTTTGTTTGATAGTGAAAAAAATCATTTAGGAGACTAAATACCAACAGACTGACTGGTATAAAATGGTTTAAGACATAAAGAGAAAATAATTTAAGAGATTTCAGATGATGTGAACTCAATTGCATCCTACACAATATTCTAGTTAATCTTGTTTTCCAAAAAAGTGAAAGCCTGGAAACGGACATAAACATGGCACCTTTGTTGGAGCTTTGTAGCAGGACACTGGAATCCACTGCTTTTTCTGATTGATGAGCAGAAGGACGATGATCAGCAAGAGCGCTATCGTGATTGGAATTGTCACCAAGGCAACGGAGCTAACCGATGCATCTTCACTTGGGTGTGGTCCACTGCCACTTCTGTACTCTCCCTGGAGATGACTCATGTCTGCAAAGCAAACGTGAGCTTTTGTTAGTAATTATAAATGGGCCTTGACCATAAAGAAGAATGTAATTATGGAAGTCCCAGTCATGGATCTTGTCACTCACATAAATTTGGACTTTCTCTCCTGAAAGGTCACCTTACTCACATAAATTAGAACAAGGTAACATCTTATACAGTGACTATATTAGCCAGGAAAAGGCCATCAAAAAGACAGGAAATAGGACGGAATCTAAAGCACAATAACAACCATGTCTGACAATAACCTTTTAGCTCAGTTGCATTCGCATCATCTTATCTGATCACAACCAAATTCCCACTTGTAAAAAAATCAGCCTGTGTTTCTACGCTGAGGAAAACCTAGAAGTCTTAGGATGAAAGTCCTTTTTTTTAAAAAACAAAACAAAACAAAAAAACAACTCGTAAGACAATTCTGAAGTGTATGCTTTCTCATTTGTTGGGAGCATATTACAATACTTGCACCACTCAGCCTGTGAAAACAGACTGCTGTGAGTCTACTAGACTGTAGCAACTTTTGCATGTAATTGCAAAGAACGGTAATTTTCAATGACATATGCAACATTCCCACACAGTTTGCACTATATGTTTATAATCCTCAGCCAGGATAGTTGCAAACCAGCTACTAATGCCCGTGAAAAATGAAAATGCTGTAATTATAAAAGTGTAAGCTTACAATTTTGTAAAGCAGTTACATTTCATGTATCCTTTCTCCTAGCCACCAAACAATAGTATGCTATAAGATCATCCTTGGGTTTTAAAAAAAATATATACAAGTTTAGGTAGTCCTTCAACTAGAAAAGGTTAATAAAGACTGTGTTACAGAGTGTTTCCTCTACCCTGGAATAATGATTTCAGTACACTTCTACACAAAAGGTGGATTTACATCCTTAGACAACTTTAATAGCCCTGTGTCATTATACCTGAAGTGTTTTTTTTTTTTTGTCTGGCATTTGTCTGTGATATCATTAAGTTGTGGTACATGTTATCCCGTTTTTGTTTATCAATTTAAGAATGTCAAATAGATCAAATGAAGGTGTATCGACTCCAGTGGCCTAACACCAGTCTGCTTTCTAGTTTTTGTATCAGAAAAGACACTGCAGAATCACTCCTCATTCATAATTTTAGCTCATTCTTAATTTTATAGAACTCCATTATACCAACACAGATGTTTCTTCCAAGCTGAAGATGGAATGATAATGAGACCAAATTGCATAAATATAATTTAATAGACTGACTCATCTTTACTCAAAGCAAAATGCACTTAAGTGTTCTGCACTGAAGAATATTCTCAAGATAACCAACTTTTTCAAAGCACTACACAGATGCTACCTGAATAGAACAAGTAGATGCATTAAAACATGGGGAATAAACACAGACCTAAGTTAGCCCAGTTTATATCAGATCTTACCTTTGTGAACGTGTATTATGTCGTTTTCACTCGGTGTTGGCCAGTTTGGTACTTCTAGTTCAATGTCTCCTCGATGATTTGTCTTCTCAATGGGTATGTTAGTAGGTTCAGGTACATACATCTCTGTGAAATGAAATAGATGTGTTTCACAAATTACAGGCTGCTTAAGTTCCCAGTGCTGCTCTTAATTCAGAAAATATACTTGGCCATCTTAGTTCATCTTAGTTCTTTGTCCTATGAATCCTTTCATTTGTTTCAGAATTTTCACCATTACTAGCCCGGGATTTTGTTTTAAAACCTGTTTCATACTGTATACAGGATACATACCTGCAGCCATGATCATTATCCTAATGTGAATGGGATGATACAGTCGTGTGGACAAATTTGCTTTTGAAAATACCATTTCAGAATACACACTTTACTACAGCCTTGCTCCTTTGTGATACTAAACAATAAAAAATACCAAGGGAAGGCTACATCTTCCCAGCTGATATGTAAACTGTCACTGCTGGTTTCTTTGCCTTCCTTTTTTTGTAATCCTCAAAGTAGGAGAACTGCAAGAGGGGGTACTGCTGAATCTCCCCAGTTGTCCTGTTGGAAGTAGTTACCAGCTGACTGAATAAGATAAGCGAACTCCTGCAGAAGTCTATCAGGACTAGCATTAAAAACCAGTTGCAATTCTTATGCCCCTTGTGTTTGTAGCTAAGAAAATTTCCTATTACTTTTAGGCCAGGTTAAAATGATAAATAAAGCCATACAATAGACTCGGAAAAGACAGAAATGTTAATCACTGACAGACTCTGCAGAGATGTAAGAATATTCACTGTCCTACTTCACTAATGTATTTCTATAACCTTGTGGAAGGACAGAGCAGGGACAAGCAACTGATTTTTGAGTTCACAGTCCTCAGAACAAGTAAAATTCAAACTATATATTTGCACAATATGCCTAGCTGTTAAAAATACTCATTTTCCTGAAGTCTAAATGTCTGTTGTCTTCTTGATACTGTTCAAACATTGACTGACATTCAAAAGACAATTAAAAAAACCTTATTATCAGTGCTGAAAAAACAGCATTACAATAATCTGGGTTGTCACATCACATTACCTGGACACATGGGACAGCAGCTTCCCTCCACGTTTATGGGTTCAGCACAAGGGAGAGGTGGGCAGCTGACAGTGGAGCAGAGAGTCTGACCCTGCAGGCAGTAGCAGTGTGTGCAGCTGTCAATGTCCCAGCGTTCCTCATCTGCGTATGTTTTTCCATTGAAGTGGCAGACCACTTTCTTTGGAACTGTATCTTCTGTTGAAGGAAAACAGAGTGGTGTGATCATGTGGTAATGGCCAGTTATACACAAATCTGATTTCTTCCCCAAACACAAAAGTGAAACAACAGCTACAAAGAAATCCCAGCTGTAGTTAAAAAACCCTCTCCACATCCTCTGGAAAATCTGTGTTAAAAAAGTATCATTTCTGCTTCTTTATGAAGTACGTAATTAGCCTGGGCTGCTTCTCCTTATTTTCCTCATGCAAGAGGCTAGAGGATGGATGACGGGGACATGAAATAGTGATATAAAAAACGCTGTGAAAATTAAGAAAAATTGATTTTTTTTTTTTACATTTCACTGTTTGAGACTGCCAGTTACTCCTCCTCCTTGCTTTCTAGTAAATCAACTAAGAAAAAAAACCAGACTACCTACATTTCTAATTAAGAAAGTTCAAGAAAGATGAACTCAGTCTGGAATACTTGAAGAAAAGATTAGGCTGGATGCCGAGATGGATAAAGCAACTCTCAGGTGACATAACTAAAAGTGCTTAGACTATTTGTTATGATGCAACAGATTCAAAGAGGATCCGATCATTCAGATCAATAACCAAACTCAGTACATTTTTTCATGGTTAGTATTATAGAAATTGGAAATTGGTGTGATCTGAACCCCCATAAAAAAGTGAGGTTCCAGAACAACTTTCCCAAAGATTGGGAGCTGTAAAACTAAGAACTTTTCAGATAGATTTTGGCACAGTATGTAATAGGGACCTGGACTTGATGAGCAAGTAGGTCTTGGGAAAACACTTAAACAAAGCATTACACTTTCTGCGTAAGCATTCAATACACCATTTTTTTTATGCTGCATCCTATGCAAGCCTTTTAGGTGGTCTGCAGTACACCTTATATTTCACTGAGAAGACAGTCATGAATTGCTTCACCTAGGATGTTTTTTGCTGCTATAGCACTTTATAGATTATCAAAATAAAATTACACAGCAGAACCTCCAAAAGCCAAGCAGCACCTCATTTTCATTGTAGCTTCTTGCTACCTTTTTTCTTAGAGGCAGAAATTATTATGATGAAACCTGCTGATGACATGAATTTGCAGATTAAGCATATGCATGAGAGAACAGAATGAAATCTCAACGTAACTTAAGCTGTCAGAGAAATACTGGTTTAACATTCACAAAGATTACATATGAAAATATGTCAGTTAGAATTACCTCCCAAATATAAATAAAACCCCTTATTTAATAATTTGGCCATCAGTATGGCTTTTAATTAGTGACAACATAATAGACTGTCGTCATCCGGAATAACAAGGTTAGCAGTCAGCAGACCAGTGCAACAGATCTGCACAGAGTAAATCCAAATGCAAAAGGAGTCAGCAAGAAGTACTATTGTGAAAATACTAATTGAATTATCTGAAAAGTGTAAATGTTCCAGAGGGCCTTGGTATGGGTATCCCATGGCTTTCCTGGCTGTAAGTATGGGCCTCAACCTCTTCAAGTAGAAGATTTCGTAAGTGAATATGGGGTGGACATGGGAAAGGAAGAGTGGGAGGAAAAGGTGCCTGCAAGCTGCAAAAAGCACATTAGGTTCTTCCACAGATGACTTGCATGTTGGCATATAGAGCCAGAGGAGCCCTGTGTTGGTCAGAAAGTAGATGCGGCTGGGAGAGGGTGAGGCACACAGCCTGAGCAGTCCTCTAATGCTCATTACCTGTGCAGACCTAAAGCTGAACACTCCGGGCTGATTTGCTCCCAAGCGTGCTACCTTGCCCCACTCAGGACAGCTTTTTCAACTCAGCAGCTGGTTTGGTTGGAAAAGTCCTTTAACTTGCTCAGGCTTTTGCAAGTTTGTAAAGAACACATCCCAATTTAATACAGTAAACGTTTTTAGAAGAACGAACAAGGGTAATTATCACGATAGTATTGTACCTTTGAACCTCAAGAGGAAACTTCTAAGTCCTAAGAAAGTATTACACTCTGTGTGTCTCCCATTTTGGTGTCCATCTCTATGCACATGTAAGCACAGGATGAAGATGAAGGCCACAACACCAACAAGTGCTCAAGGACAGTGGAAACAAGAGAGACTTGCAGTAAGAAACCCACATACAAAAATGCAGTTCGGAACACCGTGTCTAGCTCTACCTGTCTTCTCTGAAATTTCCTGTAGCTGCACCAGTAAATCAATCTCATCTTGTAAACAAACAAACAGTCATTGCTCTGTTTTCCACAGAAGAGTAATCTTGTCTCTAATCAAATTGATATCCCTTTATCCTCTCTAGAGTAGAATGTTATCTTTCCAAATGCATCTTTCTTTGCCTGAGAAAGAAGAATGTTGAACACACGCACACACACACACACACACGCACGCAACACACACGATGAATTTGAGGATTCAGACAAACAGCAAAGCATCCAAGGCCTGTAAAATTTTGAACTTGAATCTATACTAACTTGTTAGGCATTAACCAGATCTGGATCCAGAAAGAAGCAGAATAAAATGCAGTGCTAAAACCCTGCATAATTTTTGAAATTCCAGTAAATGAAGAAGGCCTGTTTCGACCGAGTTTGCCTACTAAACATTTCATCAACTATTACATGAAAATAGTAAGGAAGAATCTGTACAAAGATGTGTTTCACAATTCTCAAGAAATGAAGAGTAAAACAATAAGAACCAGGAAGACAAAAATTAAATGCACGACCTTACTCCTCTTACAGGCAAGAGTATATAGTTCATAGAAACCATTAAAAAAGTAAGTTTCCATGAATTTCAGTTATTTAGACCACAAAACATACTGACAACATAGTACAGCTCAGATTAATAAAATGTATCATCATTGAAAGTCTTCATATCTGAGCACTAATTAAAATCTGGCTTCTGTATTTCATATTGCTGAGCAGTTGCTACTAAAAAAACCTGTTACGTTTTTACAGCTCACACATTTAAGTATTTGCAATATTGTGCAAATATATGGGATTCAAAGTGAATTAATTAAAGCCATATCTACATGTTGTGTGCATACATTTGCAAACCTGATGTGCAAGGTGTAGGCACAAAGTTCTAGAGGTTTTATTTTTGTAGTTCATGGCACTAGTCCCTGTGGTGCATCCCTTCCTCGACCTAAAGAGTTCTCCAGTACAGTACTAAGGCTCATGTTCTGACTCTACTGGTTTGGTTGCCCAACTTTGCATACACTTTGTATTTTTTTTAACTTTAAAATGTATTCTGGACTAAAATGATCTTTATGGTTGCAAAGTCAATCACTGGAAGAAAAGCTTCCAGAAAGACAGTTGTCAAAGAAACTTTAAATCCTCCCCATTTTGTACGCAAACCATGATGAGAAAGTAGTAACAGGATAACATAGTATTTTCGTCTCAAAATGTCCTCATCAGGAATCTAAGTAGGGTTCCAAGGGCAACTGAAATTTTGATATTTTCTAACTTTTCCAGGCATGTGTTTGATGGTATTCCTTGCATATCCTATAAAACTGTATCACCTATTATTGATACTTCTCTGCAACAAATTAAAAGATTTCAAGAGCTACATGAATGGTACATAATTGAAAGGACTTCACAACCTTTCTGACATTTTTCTGACGAAGAATTGTATTGTTTATAGATGGGCAAGTTGATTCACCTGTTCAATTAATGATTATTTTATTATATGCCTTTTTACTGAATTCTTTTCTACTGTATCTCCCCCTAGTACTTTTGAAAATGAATGTTATAGTAAGCTCTGAATGCTTTCCAACAGTGCTACAAAGACTAGATTTCAGTAAGTTCATTATACAATTCTTCTCTATCAGCAGCTTCCATTCTACAGCCTTTGTACTAACTGCGAACTCACAAAAAAGTACTCCTATTCAAAATACAATGAAAAAGTGATCAGGAATCTCAAATTCTGCAACTTTAAAAATGCCTGGCAATTTTCACTACCTACAGCATCCACCATTTACTTCAACTCCAAGTTCAAAACCAGTGCATCGCCCTTAATTCTTTACGCATTTTTAGTATTCAAAAAAATTATTTTCCCTAATTTTTTCTCAAATATATTATTTTGCCTCTTCTATAACTATCTTTAATGAACTTGCTGTTTTTTCCTGTATTTTAATTTAGATGCCTTGTTAACACTTCTCCATTCTGTGAAATTTCATAATGCTTCAGCTTATCTTCTGCAGTCATAATTAATATTTTCCTCATATTATCACATATCTTGACCTAACATATGTGTTACCTGGCAAATCTTCCTTTAAATAAAACAATTTTTGTGTAATGTTTTCATCTAGTAAGGTATATTACCAAGTTTTCAGAAGGATGTCCTCTCAAGTTTGTAGGCAAGTTACTTTTATACCTTCCTGCACTTCTACCTCAAAACCACAAATCGTGATCCTCAAAGCTCCCTATGCAGATTTCACTCTCCAGTTCAACTGAAGGCACAAACTGCATCTCCCCAAAACAGGGAAAACATATTTCAATTTGGAAATAAAACGTCTTATTCCCAAGAAGGGAACTGCAAGTTATCAACTATTTTTATTTGCTCACCAATGCAGTAAGGACAACATTGTCCCTTTCTCAAAACAGGTCTCTCACAGGATACCGGTGGGCAAGACTCAGAGTAGCATCTAATCACACCATCCATGCAAATGCAGCTAGTGCAGACATTGGGCTTCCAGGACTCAGCTGTCAGAAAAATATCTCCTTCATCGTTTTTGCAATAACTGGGCATGCTCTCATTGCTTGATGAAGAGGGCTGAAGAGGCTCATCTGTAAATATAAACCGATTAAGTTATTTAACTGACAGTAGCTAACTTCTCTCATATTTCCTCAACAGAGGGTTCACTCTTGAAGAACCTAATGGAATTGTTAACACATTGCCTCATTACTTCAGAAGAACAGAGCCTTATGCCTCTTCAGTCCTTACATGTGATGAGGATCTCATGATGTGCTCTAGTATAAAGTTTATGCAGACCTTTGAGTTTATGCAAAAAAAAAAAAAAGGAGAAAAAAGGACAGCAAAGTGAAAAACAATCACCATCAGAAGCAGCCACTCTGAATGCTCTGAACTGAATGGTATACAGAAATTCACCTTAAATTAGAGAGATTACATTTTAAATCTAAAACTTGAATCCCAGCTTCTGCCATGTCAGTTCAAATCGTTGAATGATGCAAAGTGAAAAGCTATTATGCTGCTGTTGCCTTTGCTAGTGGACTTATATGAGCTAATTATAAGCTGTTGAGAAACAAATGGAACTTGATCGGGCTTCAGCTTGATGCCAATGGGTCTACTTTAATTCTCATGCCCGCACATAGGGGAGACATATTTCTGCAATGAAGCTGTATCTTAACAGACATTATGGATCAAGAAATATGACTGTATGTGCAGAGAACATATAAGAAAAGGAGAAGAAAAAAAGGATTCATACGGACACTCAGATCAGGTTCTCAATCTAATTCCGTAAGTTATGAGACTAAGCTCCTTATATAGCCAGTGAGGAAAGATCAGGTCCTCCAAACAGTATTTTGAAGTTAAGCAAATGTTCACTGTTATTAATAATGAGAAAAATGGAAGTCAGGAGAACTGGCTAAATTTTTAACTGGAAATATTTTGTCAGAAAAAAAAACCCCACCTAAAAAAACCCAAAAAACACCCTGTAGAAGAAATCACAAAACCTGACTTTTCTTTTTCCTACAGTAAATTTTTTTTATTTTGTTTTTAATAAAGACAAATATTTTCTCAGTTAGTTTACATACAATTCACAAGTTTGGACTAAATTTCTCTTTCCTTGGGGGAAAGCAAATCCTGTTACCTTCTTGACACTGTGAGGCAGTCTAGGAGGAATTTGGCACACCTGCTGGGCTGGAATGCTTTGATATTACTCAGTTGCCTTCAAGTCACTCTCAAATCATACCAGGTGAAGGTAAAAGCAAACAGAAGTATTTTTGAGACCAAATGCCAAATAGACAAGATAGTAATACAAAGGTTCATAGAAACCAAGGCATGTAGAAAGGAAAAGAAACAAGCCTGTATCTGCCTAGCACTTTGACTACTTTCGAAGTTTCTCTAATCCTGCATGTTTCCATAAACGAGCCAGGGCATATTTCATAAACCTTCCAGCTAAGAATTCTGGTTCTCATGCAACCCTTACATTATTAGATTGCCTTCAAAGATGTTCAAACTTCAAGGCCACAACTCTCCTTTACACATAAGATGTCTCCTGCACACAGTCAAGTTTTGCAGTTGAAAGAGGACTGCAGGCTCTCACTCCAAACTGCTAAAGAACAAAGGCACCACAACAACCAACTGTGCGCATACTGAAACATTCAATATTCACATCATATGTTCTCAGATCAAGAAAGGACTCTGATGAAAGCTGGTTGTCAATACGTACCAGGGCACTGTGGACAGCAGGAGTCCTGTGTGCGAGTGGGGTTTTGACAAAGAAGAGGTGGACAGACTTCAGTCTCACACAGGACACGTCCACTGTGGCATGTACATTGTGTGCAAGAATCAATATTCCATGTCTCTCCTTCTACAAAGTATTCCCCACCAGGAGCATGACAGATTGATGGATTGGTGAGCTCTGGCTTCTGCACAATTATTTCATCTGGGAAAAACAGAATTGGAACACAGGCAAAATCAACTGTGACTCTCATGATTAACAAATGTACCCAAGATTAATAATTTCTGTTATTATTGAAAATATTAGGAATACAAAACTAGCTATAGATATATTCTTAATGAACCTCTTTCAACTTTATGTCACTTTTGACTTTATGTTACCTGCCTCTCATGGAAAATGGGAAAAATATAAACAAGAAACAATTTGAGAATCAGTTTGAATAAATGCTACTTAATATAAATCAGAGATAACTTCAAGCATTCTTGGCATTTCACAAAAAAAAAAAAATCAAACCAATCTGTGATGTAGGAATTCCAAGAGACAACTGTCATTTTCTGGAAAATTACACTGATCAGACAGTTTTTTAACTACTAAATACTAGCATCAGTGCAATTCAAAAGAAAAACACAGAATCCCCCACCCAAACCCCTAAAAACATATAAGCACTTAACGTTGGTGGAAGTGCTTCATCACTTTGTTCCATTAATAAATAAATAAATTAGTAAAATTATCTGCAGTCTTTGAAGTAAAAACTGCACCCGAGGAGGTGCCACAGTGTGTAGACTCTTATTTCCAGTGACTGTATCTCACCAAATGAACCTTAATTCCTTTTCACACAATGAATTACATTACCTCTACAGCCCTGGCTAAGGGACTCACCCAGCCTCTAACCCAGGCAGTTTAGAGAATAGATTTGACCTCCTTCAAGTTAAGAAAGGAACTGAAACTGTTTCCCTTATTGAGCATGAGTGTCTTCCAAACACTGGGGTATTAAAAAAATAGGGGAACTCTCTTTACTTCTTGGTGTTTTAAAAGAAAAAAGAAACCTGTCCTGCACTTTGAAAGTGTTCAAGCACTTACCATCAAGAAAAGATTATGCCACAAACTGCATCCCCATAGCCTGCTTAAAATGCTTTGAAGCACACCCCCGCATAAGGGGTAATAAGGGCAATAATAACTGCCAGCTTACCATGCTGGTTGCTTTGGACCTGGAGCGAATCCACCAGCTTTATCCATGCACTGTGAATAGGCATTGAGATGCCTCACACAGCATGTTTTATTCAACTACAGAAGCCATGGGTTTGAAAGCTACATGCTGCAACATGGAGCTTCAGGCTTATAAGTGGTGGTGTCCTTCAGCCCGAATTCAACCCATCAAACGTTAGAGACCTAAGTTAAGTGCCTACGTCAAGAACTGAGCTACCTCAGGTTTCCTGTACTATGAATGGAGGGGAAGACAAAGTGACTTCCAGGTAATGATTCCGCATCTCTAAACCACTTTCTGAAGGTCTGTCTCTCGTACTTAATTGTAAAGATGCCTAATGTGAACATTATCCTAATCCCAGTATCTTGGGTAAGGACAGAAAAATTAAATGGACAGCAGCTCCTCTACTCATTTAGGCAGCCCGAAGCTCACAAAGTGGATGTCCTTCTCTCCACATTTGTAGCACTGCTGTACTTTTCTGGAGAATGCCATTTGTGTCCTTTGCTCTACGACATTGTCACATAGAAGATACACCACTTAATTATTTGTTTTCATTTCTGGAGAATGAACGGTAGAACTCAAGAAACCTGACTCTGGCTGATCTTACTCTATTCGCAAAGTACTTGTGCATTTCTTCTTTCAGGGAATTCTTTTATCTTTCACTGATTGCTTATGCTATGCTTTTCTTATTGCTTACATTTATGAACCACATCTATGATTCAGTAGCATTTACCTGAAGTGAGATAGCTGGTCTACTGCCTTGTCACTGTCTGTTTTTTATTTCAGATAGAACAATATACAACGTTTTATGCAATGACATCCTAACTCACCATAGCAAAAGCAATACTAATTATTTTCTGGAAATTTTCTCACTCATCTCCTTTGCATTTAGTTCTCTGCAAAGTTACAGGCAAGTTTTACTACTGCTCATATACTGTTCATAATCAGAAAAGCATAACCAGATAGTACTGCTGTACATATGGTATCGCTTACTGCTCCCTTAGCAGCATGCATATTGATATATCACTGCAATTGAATTGCTACCCATGTACAACTACTATATTCCTGAAGGAGCAACTAGCCAAACAAACACACACTTTCTGGACAGCATGGTTCTGCAAAACACTAGCCGTTAATGGCTTTCTAAATCTTATAGGAAACCTGGAGCTTTTCACAGGCATTGTGACAATCCATTTAAACCTCTTAATATATAGAAACATGGTTATAATGAATGTTGTAGCAGTCAAGGTATATCTTGCTCTGTTGAAAACTAACTTAATATGGAATTGAACGTAACCACTTTTTTTCAGTCTGAAAAATGACCTCTGAGAGCTGTCACTTCCCTTCCCTGTTGATAGGTTTGCAGTGCAATTCAAAACTCAGTACATCAGGATCGCTAATTATTTCAATACCCTTATGCCAGACACATTCGAGTGACATGCTCACAGTCTCACAGTTCCAAACTGCATTCCTATCTACTGAAAGCCATGATATTTATTTAACAACATTAGTGGGGAATCAATACATTGCGAAATAAAATCAGAAGTACATTTCTAACAAATATAAAAGCTCATTGGGGAAACAAAACCACACTGGGACTAATTTGGTCATACTAGTTCATACACTTACATATGCAAACACTGTAAAAACATGCTGTGTCTGCCCTAGCATTTTAAGAGTTTACACCAAGTACGACTTTGCTAACACAGAAGCTAGGTGACTAGTATCTCGAAAGCAGGAAACTATGTCAGACAGAGAAACGTACGCAGACACTGTATCTCAAAGGAATGGACACTACTGGGTAAGCATTTGCACTTTATACAAGAGACCAACATTGCTGGTGCTCAGAATCAAACACTGATCTCATCCACAAGAAACGTGTAGCGTGAGAAGACAGGTACTGCTAATCTCATACTGATTCTCCATGAACTGAACAGTAGGCTTACGAATGGATTTACCCAAACTCATTCTCCATACAAAAAGTACCTAGCCACTGGTGCTGCTGAAAGACCAAAATTAACATTACTCTTATCTGAATGCTCTGAGGTGTTCTATATATGTTACGTAAATCAATATGCACAAGTATGCTGATGGTAGAGTGAAATCAGGAATGAGCCTTGGGGACCTAACAACAGAATTGCTGGAACTCGAACAACCCCATCGTACATTTTGAATTTTGAATGGTTATCTAATGCAAGACTGACTTGCTAACCTGTCCCCATCCATAGGAAGTACACCATCCCCTACAATAATACACAAATCATTGTGAAAAGGTGAGTGACTACTCCAACAGTTCTGTGCAGCCCTGATTTCCAGCTAGTGCGAGTGGAAAATAACATCCCTGTCCAGTGATATGACTTTAGGAATATGATATTCTGCAGTCATTATTTGCTGTTTGTCTGCTCCTCCTGGAGCAATATTCACAACTGAATCTTTTTGTTGTTGTTGCTTTCTTTACTTTATTTTTTTTCCACCCTGAGGTTTCATAGGGGAGAGAACTGTACTATTTAAGACAGACTGTGGGTGTATGTGTGCGTGGGGAGCTGGAGGAAAGAATGACGATACCTGATGGGATGCATATGGACCAACACTGCATACTGCTGTGGCAAAAAAAATGTGCTCCAAGCTGATAAACACTAAGGTTCCTTTTAAAAATCTTATGATTTCTAAATGCCCCATCAGACTAGCCAGATACTTGATAATGGGGGAGAAACAACCAAGCGAAGGATGGTTCCCCTAGTGTGCATAACTGGTGGGAGTATCTCAGCTAAAATTTTCATTAATGTTTGTCGTTACTAAGATGTTAAGCACCAAGGGCTCGGCCTCAGTAACCACTGCTAAATTACTTAGTACTGAAAATAACTCTGGCTCCATGAAAGCCAGTGCCAAAACCAACACTATGGCTGGCCATGGAACCACAGGAACCACAGTGCCCGGTCTCAATACCGAGGGGAGGAGAAAGGTGCAGACTGTGAAAGGCTGAAAGGCAGACAGACCTTTTGGAGTCCCACATCTTTTGGGGGACTATGTTTTTCCAGTTACCACAAGCTGTGAACTGGATTGCAAATCACCGTTTGTCTAAGTAATCTAAAGAGACTGGTTATCCTAGTGGATATCCTAGGGAGGATACACTCTTCTCTGTCACTTTCAAAAAGAGGATCTGGCTGCTTATTTTGCCCCTAGGATTTCCTGTTCTCTACAAAGAATTTGAAACAGTTCGTATTGCTTATATCTTGCCAGTGCTGTCTTACCGTTTTGTTATTTATGGTAGTATCATGAGCCTTGTTGTTCCTACTTGTAACATGACTTCCAATAAAGTCATAGACAGTATCACTGTATTACAAATTAAACTGTTTAGCACATAAAATATTGTAGGAATCATTCTGAAGACAGAGGGCATTAATCTTATACTCTACCCACACTAACACCTTTCACAGATGTTTTTCATATTAACACATTATTAAAATTGTATTGGAATGCCACATTAATTGTACTTGGCCTTCCCACCTAAAGCATTAAAATAGTCTGCTTCTGGTGGCACAGAAACCTTCCCTCAGAACACAGAATCATAATGTTCAATTACTTAAGACATCTGTTTAAATGCGTACTCCTTTGAGGGGCTGTGAAACACAGATCAGGAGATGAAAACTCCAAATCAAAAAAGCAAAAATATAATGTCTTATAATATTTGCTATTATAGGTAAGAAAATTGTACATGAGTATAGATTTCATATTATAGCTAATATAGGCTAGAAACTTTTTCTAGTTTATAGATTTCAATGTGTCAAAAATTAACATGTTAGGACCAAAAACACACATATGCTTTCAATATTTAAGTTCCTGTTTTTCACATCTGAGGTCTTAATGGAAGTGCCTCATCGTGTTGTATTTGGGCATAGAAACCTTCATATATACCTATTACTGAATGATGCATGAGCTTATTTTCTTGTATTAGGTAACAGAACACATGTGAAATGAAACCAGATTACAAAGCATATAGAAGAAAGCATGTTACCTGGACATGATGGGCAACACTGCCCTGGATGTATGGTGGGGTTGCCACAATTAGGAACGGGGCAGGTGATCAAGGCACACATTTCCCGTCCACTGTGACAGTAACACTCCCTGCAGCCATCATGCCAGCTCTCCTCGTTCTCATGTCGGCGCCCATCCATTGACAGGCAGGAGCCTGTTTTAACGGGAGGCATAAGAGAAGCGCTTGCCTCTGCACAAAATCAAAGGAAAATGAAGTGTCCTGATAAGTATGTGTTGCTTAGGAAAAAACCATACCAACTTCATGCCTGGATTGCATTTACTTTTAAAGCAGATATAAAATCAAGCGATTAATAATTCTATCATTTATGCTTAGAAATAAAGTAGCAATACACATGAAACAATTAAAAGGTATATTTAAGGGGATGGTAGGATGTAGTAGAACCTATTTCCTTGGAAAATATAGTCACTTCTTTCTGTTGCACCTATACTGTTTTTAATCATACAGAAATGCAGTAATGGCTAAATAATACTAGAAAAAAAGGTAAATGCAACAGAGGGAAATAGCAGAAAGCACAAAGCGTATTTAAAATCAAATATTTAAATATTACAGTATATTACATTATCTATAATATGAGTATCTGATAGCAAGTAAAATATAAAAGCATTTACAAGAGCTAAGGAAGGTCTTATATCATGAATGACAAAAATTACAAGCAAGTTCTAATGGGGTCATGCTAGATACTGGAAATATTTCATAAAACACTTTCCTATGATAAAATATTTGTTTACATCACTATGATAAATTAGATGTTTGGAAGATAACTGCTCTGACAATTTTATCCCTCATTCCTAGCTTTTACTGAGGTGAGAATACAGTAGCTTAGACTGCTGCATTACATGCACGCAGCCAGAACATGCAAGCCATTGGTCTAGGGAGGATAAAGTCTCATTTGTATCTTAAGGGGTATTTAAGTGCTGCAGGATTCAGCCTCAATATATTCTTTGTTCATCAGCAGAGGGAATTTAGAGCCCAACACTCCCTCACTCACATCATTATGATGATGAAGGATTTAGGATCAGTTTGTCAGTGAAGTGATTTGTTTTCAGTGGTATGTCAACCATGTTCTGCTGACACTTACATATATGAGGTTATTTGTATTAAGTCGCTTATTTCGTTTTCTGTTTAAAAAAGGATGCAGTATGAAAAGTAGTAATGTTTATATGTAATTTTAATAAGGGGTTTTTTTGTTGTGGGTTTTTTTTTTTTTTACTAACATGTAGGTCAGCACTTCTTCAGCTGTGGCAGATCTATCAAAGGTGGTCTAAGAACCACAAGCAGATGGTACAAAGTTAGTTTGATGCATGTTATCAGAGTAAGAACCCAATACACAGAAATTACATTAGCATACCATTTTGTGAATTAAAAAGAAAAGCCATGGCATAAGGATAAAATACTTCTTAAAACAGACTTCATCCTATTGCACGAACAGAAATACTATGAAAAAAATTCACATTCAGTTACTACATTTTTATACTTCAGTATCAGATTATATATGAATTCCTATTTGAATTAACATAATTGGAATACTGTCCTACGTTAAGATTATTGACACATGAAAGTCTTAGATGGTAATACCCTTCCCCTTAACAAATAAAGTATCTGATGTAATCAAACTTTTTTTCCTGAAATATTCTAAAGTATACTCCAAAATTTGGAGAAACAAACCAAGCATATAGGCAACTATTCAAAATTTACTTTACAAACTGAGATTGTTTTCACTTTTCATTTTTTTATTAAAATTAGTACAAATCATAATACTTAAAGAAGAAACCAAATGCCCAAATACAAAATGGGAATAACTGTATAACTAGAGGTATGGTTGAAACGATCTGGGATTATAGTAGTTCACAAGTAAGAACGAGTCAGTAATGTGATACCACTGCAGAGAAGGGAAGTTCAATCTAAGATAGAAGTACAGGAGCACTGTAAATTTAAATGCAGTACTACTATCTCTACTAGTTGAAGTTTTTGCTACTGCTAAAGTACAATATCCAGTTTTTGAACTGCGATGAGAGACCAAAATAACTGGGTTAATTTGACTTAGGAAAAAAAGCCAACACAAAAAATGTTTAGAGGGCTCCAGTTGCAACCCCTTAAATATTGCAAGAATTCTAAAGGGAATGGTGCTTAGCTGTTCATATGTCTGCTGAGCTTAGGACAAGTAGTAACTTGTTCAATTTGTACAAAGGGAGACAAAAATATTAAAAAATTTATTTTAAAATACGTCACATATTGGTAACCAAAGGAAAACATTAGTTTAGAGAGGTGGTTTTTTTTTTTTTTTTCTTTTGAGAGTGGAGATTCTTAATAAAATAAATCTTAGCCAAACATCTGTCAAGGATTATCCGGATATAGTCTATTTTATGTGAGGGCAGAGAAATGGACTCTCAGTTTTCCAGAGGACTACCCCAGTCCTGTACTTCTATGGTTCTACTTCTATTAATCCTAGCGTAAGCTATTTGTGGCAGAAGCAATTTAGAAAGTGGAGCTAATTCACAGGCAGGGGATTTACCCATCCCTTCCTCCTACTTAGGGATTTTGAGTCAAAATTTTAACAAGGACTCACAGCTCCCCCAGAACATAAAGGTGATTGCTCTAATTAATCTAGGACAAGTTGCTAATGAAGTGATTTTGAAGTGATATGCTCATGGCTTGGTATCTTTATGATCACGATAACAACAAATACAACTTAGAGAGGGATCAAGTTATTTTCGCTAAATATTTGTGCATGTTTTAAAATCCATCCTTGTTAAAGAAGGCATTTAAAAGTGTGCATACACATGATTAGTAACCGAAGAGTTGCATCTGTTTATAGTCTGGGATGCAATTATGGCACACCTAAGAGAACACCTTGTGTATATTCCATCACAGCATCATGACAATCAGGAAAAGTGTGTTGACTGTGAACATGAAGACAAATGACAAGATAAGTGATGGGAATTGTCTCAAAGGGACTCCATTCAGCAGCTCCCCTTTCTTATTTAATTTTTAAAATTTTTATTTCTAATAAAAGTCATACATTGCAGCTTACGTCAGTGAAATCTCTCTCTACATCTCATATCTGCAAGGTACATTTATAACATTTCTTTTTTTTTTTTTGCTAGAAGTCTTACAGTTTTGTTATAATTGTCTGCAGTGTATGATGTCATGTGAGGAAAATGTAATGTCGGATCCTTCTGATTTCTATGATTGCATGTTTGCCTTCAACTATAGGCAAGTGACTTCAGGAACTCATACACTTTCTTCCAGTCCCATGTTTCCATAGCTTGTCCTATTATATTTTGCAATTTTTTTAAAATGCAAAAGAAGTAACTACTAAAAAAGTTAAAATGGAGTCATTACACAAAACAATGGGAAAACACTCACACTTGCCTATAGCTAGAAATCAAAACACACAAGTAAGAATCAAAGAAAATAAGCATGAAAGAGCAGTTAGCATCAGAGAGAGCTTGAGCACAGACGAAAAGTTTTTAAATGCAACACATGGAGATGAGCACTAAAGGAAGCCTGATAGCCAGACTAATACAAAACACAAACTGAAAATATCTTAAAAAAGAGACATGTTAAAAGCAGCATGAAACTAAAACAGACAACTAATGAGCATCTTATCTCAATCTCCCCCTCGAACTTGGTGGTTACAAATTTGGGATGTGGCATCTGTGAAATCTTAAGCTTAAGAATACCGAGTCCTTTCTCTGGGGTAAGCATTCTCTCTACTCATTGTTCCTCAATACAGCCTGAAAAGCGTCCAAGAAACAGCACCCTAATTTTAGGTGGTGTACAGGGCATCTCTCAAATCCAAAACTTGAGTTTGTAAAGAAAAGGTGAAGAAGCTAAGATGAACACTGCTACTGAAAAAAACCCACCTCAACTAGCTTATTTCTTGTAGTTACTTATTAAGAGCCTGATCTAATTTTTATTAATGATAATGAACTGATTTTTGTGACTTTGTAGTAGGAGATGAAAGTGGAGCTGAGGCTTTCTGTTGAAGCCAAGATGAACACAAATAATAACAAACACCAGCAGAACAATACTTTGAACAGAATTGAACCGACTCCCCCACCAGTTACCAAATTTCAATTCTTACATATTCTGTGCAATATTCCTTTTCTTTTGCTCTAGCTTTCAGCTGCTTTGAAAACAAGTTGTAATTAGAGGTGGTAATGTACTTGCACCTACCTCTGCACTTGCAGATAACACAGCCATGATTGTTCTGCTGGAAGCCCATCGGACAGATTTTGCCACAAGGCAGGTCTGGGCATTTCTTACACCGACAGATTTCACAGCCATGCTTGTTCTTCCTAGATGACCAAAACAATTTGTAAAAGGTCAGCAGGTCACTTTAAATATCCACATGTCATGATCTTTAAAGCAAAAGCATCCCCTAAAGAAGTGAATGATCAAGTAAAGAAAATTATCATTAATGGTCACCCTTAGGTTCAAGTGGGTCTATGGGGTGTACAGGTCTCCATCCTTGGCATGTGCTCCCTCCAGGTGACTGGTGAAATCTCCCCATTTGGTACTTTCAAGACTTAGCAGATAATATAGACGTATGTGCTTGTGACTACTATTGATGGTCAATTCTTTTTTCAAGTGAAAAATTAGAAAGAATAACTTCTAAAACTGTGAAGAAGTTGGAGGGGTAGGTAGGAACCTATGTTTTTATAACACAAATTACTGTTAACTTTTTTCCTCCAACAGCAGGTAAAGTACAGTACATTTCCTCTCTTGCATATTAAAACTACAGAGAAATTTCTGAAAAGGTTAAATAAGCAGACACAAAGCTTACTTGAAAACTAAGACGTGGAATGCCAATAACCCATATAAAAAGTAGCAGAGACACAGTAACAAATTTTGAAACAGAGAAAACTAGAGAACTTTTCAGCAAACAGAGTACAGAGAATCAAGAACACAAATGCTTCCAGGTGAAACTAGGCAGGAGTCTAGAGCACCACCTGACAGCATTTCTTCCCAGCACCATAAACATGCTGCTTCTGAGAATCCTATACTGAGTATTTGCTTGTCTTTTTTTGGGAAGACAGATAAGACCATTCTAACTCTAAGCACAAGTGTACTATTTCCCTTCATATACGGACAGAGTAATTTTCTGTGCCTTCCCAAAATACAGGGGGAAAAAAAAAAAAGAAAGTTGTAACAAAGAAGTTCAAGACAAAGGGGAAAAAAAAACCCCAGTAAATGATTTTCATAAGTGTGCTGATAAACTTATCACTCTAACACGATAACTCACTAAAATTGGGAAAAACATTTATTGGGAAACTGATGGATCCCTCATTGAATACTACACCATTAAATGCACCCCAGTTCCCCCCAAAACAGAGAAAAGACATGGTTAGTTAAAGAAGAACATCTAGAGAGATAGACAAGAAATAAATTATGTAAATCTCTAGAAACCCTGACTTCTAGAAAACTTTATTTAAAAGGCTAAGGAAAAAAATTGTCACACAGTAGGATGGAGACTTGAAGACTTTCGGTCCTCCTATCCATCTATTTTTTCCTCCTTTATCTCCGTAAGCGCAGCCCTTTTAATATCCAAAGAAATGCTTCGTTCCATTAATGTGTAGAGCTGTCAAACAGTGAACTCTATTGAGCAGGTTTTTTTTCAAACAACTGTGAAAAGATTTTGGTTTCTTTAAAGATGCACGATCTCAGATTTTCCAAGTACCAATCTTTGACAGTCTTAAAAAAAAAATATAAAAAACCCCCACAAACATGATGATTACTACTTAACTTTTCACCCTCTAATACACTTTTCTTTTAATACTTGTTTCTTCAGTCTCCTGTTTGTGACCAATGTTTTCCATTAAAATAGAGTTTTGTCTTCCATTACAACCTATGCTTTTGATGGTCATAACAGGCTTGAAAGTCACATAAGGCTTGCTATTTTAGAAAAGAAATTGGCACGGTAGCAGTAAAGTACTGAACAAATGTACTATACAACTGCAAATCTAAATAATTTTAGCACCAAAGTAAGACTTGAAGTGAAATGATCTTAAAATATTTCTTACTGCTATTTTAGCCCTTTATATTACAAACTGTTACATACATAGTTATCATTAAATGTTATTTATTTCATTCAGTGCAATTATTTGTATATTTTCTGGACAATGACAAGATTAGGGTGCTCATTTCCAGTGTTTGTGGTTTTGTTTTATTTTTAATTACAATCGTCTTAAAACTTATTAAACACTCCTCATTTAAAAATACCAGCCAAGCATTATGCGTAATTAAGTTACATTCTACATTTAAAACCATAATTTAAACTGAAGATTATTTTCCAATTAGCTTAAAGTTTAAAGATCAGTTTTTTCCAGGTGTACAAAAAGGCAAGGCAAAGATCATCCCAAAGACAGGGTTCCTAAAACACTAGCATCAGCTTGAAATCAATCTGTTTTTAAAACATCTTTATCTTACTCCCAGCTACTATACTATGCCCATTAATATTTGCTGTCATTTCTAAATTGCTTTTGCTACATAGCTCACATAGATTTTCTAATAAAACTGTTTTATGCATACTTCAGTTTAAAAAAAAGGAGAAAGAGAACAGTGTGTTTCAGCTTATCTAAGTACCGAAGGCACATACAGAAATATGTAATTTTCCTCTGTAGGTCAATATACTAAATGAGTCATACATACAGGCTAAAAATTACTACTCTTTACAACAAGCAGTGTAATTCTATGAGAGGCTGAACATTATCTTTTTTACAATGCCTTCTATTTGAAGACAAGCCATGTGCTTCAGTGCTAGCCCATGGAGCAGTCCTGACCCGTGTCATGTTTTCACTGACCTCTCACAACTCCTCTGAATAAGATACGGTGCGATGGGGCAGACAGCATGTCTTGGGCTGGGGAGTGCCTGGGCAAGTCATTAAATGGTCCAGATCTAATACTTTGTGAGTCAATGTCTGATCAAGGTGTCACTTTATCATGCCTAGGACTTCAAATGAATAGTTGCAATTACAAGATTCAATATTTATGCTTTTTAACTTTATTTTGTTTACCATTTTTCTTCTTTTTCACTAAATTCCAGATACTTTCCATTTCTGAAGATCTGAGTTTCCATTTTGAAGCTTATTACTTGGTAGTTTTAGTCTTCCTCAGGTGTACAAAGTAAGCCTAGTAAATCTAGGAAATAAAGCCTGTCTTTTTATTCTCTTCTTCAACATCATAAACCTTACTATTTTTCTAAGTTTTTCCTACTCTCATGTGACAATATCACATAGTTTCTTAGACACTGGCTGCTTCCTCCATGAGTTTAGAAAATAACTTGAATTTATGCCTGAAATTTGTATCCTTTAACGGATTATCCTTGACACATGATTGACACTGAAAATTACTTGCACCTAGGACTAAGCATCTGTGTTTAAAGTGCTCTTGCAGCTCATGGACAACACCCATAGGACTTTTCCTATCCTTCTCAGAAACTGAGACATCAGTTCTTTATTACAGGAAAGCATTCTAGGAAAATGAATTATTTGATTGATTTCTTTATATAAAGCTAGGCCCATCTATCTTTTTTCTCTTCAGTCCTCTTGATTTTTATTCAGAAGACTAACCATTTCTGTGTAGACAGACAGCATTAATGCAAGCTTCAGGTATGTCCGCACTGAAGATGGCACAGACACCTTCAGATTTCCCCAAACAATCAGCTAGATTATTATCAACATACACTACAAATTTCTTAACAATAATCAAGCTAACTGCTTAGGCACAGGTATCAGTAGGATGATACTCACGAATCACACAAACTAAGGGATTCTATAGGTCAAGAGGATTGCACTCAAACACAGAAAATCAGCTTATTAAGGTGCAAAGTATATTAGGCTCTATTCTTGGGTTCTTATCTTTCTCCAAAGACGTAAAAGTAGAGTATCAAAAGGTATCACATTACATGATGTGGTAAGTCTAAATGCAAGAGACACAACTAGAGAACAGCCTCAACTTACAGAAGGTAGGCTTCTGTGGTGTGTATCAAAAAGCAATGCTGAGGACTTCAACAGCCTCATGTCTGCACCTGCATTTTCAGATCAGGTTTAATTTACATGCATTAAAGTGAAGTAGAACTCTATATTATTTCCCTCCATTAAGAGTAGGGGGATAGAAGATAAAATTTCAATTTCCAAATGGGGTATTAATACTTATTTTTAGAGGTTTCTTTTTTAAGGCCTTTCAAAATAATGCAGGCACATCTGACCTAAAGTGCAGTAAGAGAAGGCCAATAGAATTCTTTCAGATTTTTTGTTGTTGTTGTTCAAAAAGGTATTCTTGATGATTTATACTGCTGTGTCAGAGTATAACCCTTAACATCACAGGTCAAATTCATTGCAATCTGAGGGTCATCTTCCAATTATACGTAAGGATCTTCCTCATCTTTGTTTAAAACTTTCTTTAGAAAATCAGTTAAGTCACAGTTCATGAGAGAGAGACCATGAAAGTCAGACCTCTCAAACCAAGTAACAAGTTTCTGAATTAATCGAAGTTTGTTAATTCATTAATTAATTCAGTTCACATGGAACAGCCTACTTCACTGCAAAGCTAACAATACTAAAAAGCTGCATAGATGACAACAGTGATGAGAAACCTTGGCTTAAAAGAAATTAAAAATCAGAAATTGCAGAGTAAAAAATATATGTAAGCAGAAGTAAGGGGCGCATCTTTACTGAAAAGCTAAGGAAGAAAACAGGGCCAAAGAAATTACTATTCTTTTTAGGAATTATACATGGTCTGGTAACTAATAAGGTAGACTTAAATCAAGAACATTACTGCCAGTCACACACAGTGGGAGCACAGGCCCAGGAATAGAAATTTACTGTTTTAACTTATCTTAAAAGAATATTTGCTTTTTCCTGAAGATTCAGAATTTTGAAGGTAAAAAAATATTCAGTTCATCACAGGTTATTAAGGTCTCTACTACGTTCCATTAAAAGTTGTAAAAATACTGTCCACTTTCCTCTAAACAAAAATTACAGTTTATATCACCAAACCAGACAAAGCAGCTCATTATGTGGAAGAGAAGACTTCTTCCTAAATCCATGTTATTGGGAAAGGTATTGTATAATAAATTAAAAGAATGTAACAGTAAATGTAATACATTTACACAAACAAAACACATTTATAGTAAATGACTTTGGTAAGTATAGTTCAGAACAATCCTTATCAGCAGTAGAAATCAGTTTTAACAGTTCAGTGTGACATTTACATTGGGACTGCCAGTGAAGAAAACCAGTAGTAGTAAACTGAAAGAAACCAAAAGGAGAAACAAAATTGACTGCTTTAGATACTGCAGAAAAGTCAAAGAACAGAGTTAGCTGGAATGGAAATAAACACCTAGACCTTGGTTCATTAATATATTCAAGCTATTTCTGTATACGTCCAAAAAGGCAATGACAAAAGACATTAAATAGACCTTATTTAATGGTTTTCTCATATTATAACTTTTGAATAGGCTAAAGCAAATGGCCTTGAAAATAATAATTTATGCACTTGCAATACTAAAATTAAAAAAAACTTTTCCTGTTCCAAGCTGAATGATATTCAATCACACTGAGTAAACAGTAAAAAAATTTTGTAGTTCATACCAACTGTCTCTGCTGTTACACAAACACATGCATGCACATAGTCCTTGAGCATGTGGATGAAACAAGTCTTCTCGGATTCTGTCCTGATAGCTTTAAGTTATCGACCCTGCTACAGACAATAAATTAAGAGCCACAATATGGAAAAAGTATAAAGCCCAAGATCTATCAGCCTTAGTGTGCCCTTTAAATATCACATTAGATTAATCCGCTGATTTTATAAACCAATTTGAAAAATAACCAGTAACTGAGTATTGTTAATGTAAATTAGGTTTTAAATAACAAATATAAAACAGAAACAAAAAGAAACGTTCAGATATACAGTCTGGAGACTGTTGAGCTCACATCCTGTACTTGCTACTGAAGATGCTTTACTTATTGTGAACAAAAAAGATGGGTTCCATCTTTGTTGCAAATAGCAATGAAATATATTCTGATGACCATTATTCAGAATTTTTCTCTCTTCTGTGTCAAAGTTCAAAATCAAATATAAGCTAGCACAGGTTATTTCAGTGCCCCTTGAAAAGTGGTTACACCATAGGAGGACCATCTAGCAATTTCCAGTAAATGCTTCAATATAGTTGTAAGTTGCATTCCTTTATTGCTGTTGTTTCATTCCAGCAACCCTTCCTGCTGATTGCATCACGGAGTTCTCTCAGATTCAGATACCCTGACACCATTTGCCTCTTTGGCTTCCAGCTTATAGACTTTATCTTGAATTTTGTGCCTGCTCAATGGCATGGCTCAAACTTCACTCTCCCAAGATGCTTTCTAAGCAATCCTGCATGCTTTGTACTTGTTTTAATTGACTTCATTCATTTGATCCTTAATATAAGCAGCATTATCCTATCTAAAAAAATAAGACATCTAACCAGTCATTATTTCTGCTCAATCTTTGATGTTTCTTTCGCTCTGCTACCCATGTTCAGCCATCCTTGCCTTTGAAGCCACTGGGCAAAGTTCTGTGGATGACAAAACTGACATCCCTTTTCTATAACTTCCCTCCTGCTCTACCTTCTCTCGCTTGAAAATAACTCTCAGCCACTCTTGAAGTCAATATGCCTGAAGAGAATTTTATTAACCTTTTTTATTAACCTTTTCATTTAAAATTCTTACTTTCCCTCTCTCATCTACTAAACTTTGAGTTTTGGGGACAGAAGTGAAGTTTGATTTAATCTTTGTTGTCTTTCCCTGATTTTGTCCTATTTCAAACCTATCACTCTCCAGAGTGCTGCTTCCTGCAAAGACTTCCATTATTTAAGCAGAGGCAAGCCCAAATCTGTATCTCAAGTAATAGACACAGGATTATATTAAGTGGTATTACTTTACTTTGTTTTGCTGGCCCGCTATTATGTAGGTATTTTCAAATTTCATCGGGGAAGCCTCAAGGATACAAGTCAAGCATCCTTTCTAACATAGAAAAAAGAAAGGATTCAATGTTTTCAAGGCAAACGTATTCTTCAAATGTTGGGGTTTTTTTTGTCTGTGTATTGCAGCATATTTGTGCCATTATTGTTCCTTGGAATATAGGTCTGCTTTTTGTTTGATGTAATGCCAGCTTCTGTTTAGCACCATGCACAATGCAAGAGCTATATGGGCAATAAGAGGGAGGGTCAACAAGAACACTGTATTTACATAAGTGGAACATCACCCTGCAGCTAAGAATAGCATGAAAATTAAAGGAAGGTATAAGGCTAGTAGAAAATACAAATTGTTCATTGGCACCATCTATGAGCAGATCTGATTAAATCTGTGAGAATATCACTCTATTACAGCTTTCTATTTTTCTAAAATCTCTGGTACTTCTCTGGTCATTCAGGTTCTACCATATTTTGATTCCTCCAAACTTTATTAAAACCATGTACTAAGAGGAAGACACACTACACTACAGATTACTGTTATAAGAACCTGCAGCATTTATGAACAAGTGTCAAACAGAACTCTGAAACGAAGCAGAAATTAAAGCAGTATTAGTATCAAACACTAAGAGTTGCAACATCAGTAAACTTCATTACAAATCCTAAGGAAACAAATTATGTACGAACATTATCTGAAGATCAGCTGTCACAAGGTAGAAATTAAACTGCTATGAAAAGGAGGCAGTAACGTGGAATGGACCCATCAAAAATAAAATGTATTGGTAAAATATACATAGAAGCCACCAGACTGACTACTAAGAAATTTCTATTTGATGAAAGATCTGCCCAGTTTTCGTCACCTGTTCCACAGATGAATAAATACCACAAATACCTCCTTTTATGGAGAAAGAACTCCAGCAACAATACAGGTTTTGAACACATTTACAAAAACTTAGATAAGAGACAGTACTGTTCTTCATGAATCCTGTAAAGTAACTGTCAGAAATGTCTCACTAAAACTAGTCCGCTGTCATATCAACATTAAAAAACACTTGAAGTATTATAAAATTATTTGAATAAAATAAATGGGCTACAAAATGAAAGGGTATCACAATGGAACATGCAAACAGAATTTCAAAAAGCTACATGCAAGAGACATTACTTCTAAGTAGCTTTTTCATCTTGTTCATCAAATATTCTTAAAAAAAACATTGAAGCACTGCTTTGCTTTTATAATCTGCCGCTGTTTCTTTAGTTGTCGTTTCTTGATCAAAATCCATTTTGAAGAATACTTTAATCTCACATCAAGTAATGACATTTCTATTTTCCTACGTTTTCCCCTGCTTTGTCACAAACTAAACACAAGTACATATGCCTGGATTTTGCATATTTTCAATATGTACGGTGATTGTATTAAATATGCTTTCAGAATGAGAATACGTACAAGTATCCAAAGGGACAGTACTTGTCACATACAATGGGTTTGCACTTCTTAGGCCGTGGTCGGCACTGACAGATCTCACAGTTGTGGACATCAGTCTGGAAGCCGAAGGAACAGTCCAAGGAACAGCCCGAAATGAGGCCAGTGCACAGCTCCTCCCCTGCGAAGGACACATGCAGGTTATCACAACGTGAAAACTGTTTATACCAGACAAACGCAGCTCTGGCGGACTAAATCTTCTGTTCCCTTTTACTTCGTAGCTTCTGAAATACTGGT
This sequence comes from Gavia stellata, assembly GCF_030936135.1. Lineage (NCBI taxonomy): Eukaryota > Metazoa > Chordata > Aves > Gaviiformes > Gaviidae > Gavia > Gavia stellata. The sequence continues at coordinate 22,295,443 of NC_082595.1, forward strand.
AAGCCTTACCTTCGGACTGTTCTAATTTTAAAATATTCAACAAAATTCTCCAGTAATGACCCAAACCGTAAGAGCAGACACTACAGGATGTCTTCAGTTTCAATCAAGAACTTGGGGAATATTACCCGGTACCCTAAACTAACATGATTTTATGAACAGATGCACAGCCAAAGGAGTCCAACATCCATGACTCTGTTGGCCTTCAATAAAACATTTAAAATAACATATACTTTCAACACATGATATGGGTTTAATAGGTTTCTGTTGAATATACAGCATCTTTATTTCTCCTCTATTTATTTTAAATAGAACTGAAAGGCTAGAATATATGAAAAACTTCTATTCCTTATGCTGTATGCTGTCAACTGTTTGGTGATTAAGACCTGCTTTTTAAAAATATAACTGTAATACCCTAAGAGGTGACCTAAGCTTAGAGATGCTAGACTAAAAGACCTGTCTCTTGAAGTCTGCTACCAGGTTTTATCAGCCTCTTGTGGCATAAGGGAGATGCTGGATTGTTGGCATCTCAATTTCTCTAGTACAAAGATAAATAATGGTCATTATATTCTCTCTCATTGGAACGTACTATTTTGAGAATGATCAGTTTCTTTTTGTTCTTCTTGAAAGAAGAAGTGCCAGAAAAAACACTCTTAACATACTCTGGGATACAAAATTAATTTACTGGTCGCAGAGGAAACAGAAAATAATGATTTTTGTTACACTAGGGATGAAAAACACAGGAAAAAAAAAGACCATTATTACAATACCCAAAGTAAGATGAAAATAGAAAAAGAGGGAAATATAATTGAGATTCTTCAAGGGAAGAATATGATAGGTGATATCCAAAGGGTCGATTTTCGGACTGATATTCAAAGGACAGCTCATTTCCAGTTCAAACATCCACACCACTACAAAGTGCTCATTACACAGAAGGCAGCTGCAGAGTGCTCCTCCAGAAGTGCTCCTCATTAGAGCTCTGAAGACCACTTTCCTTTAGGGATATGAACATTTAGGGACAGTTTTTTTCCAAAGAGGAGATCAGCACATTGACTTATTCTGTTCCTTACACTACTTCTGTGAGTCTGAAATGTGAAGGTAATCTTCATATCTCTAACATGGTAATACACAGTAAACAGAAGGAATCTCTGCTTTACTTAAATGCCTTCTCTTCTGTTTTTGTAATGTTGCATTTAATACTGCAAAACATAGCATAATCTACTTACAAAGACAATGGGTAGACTTAACCAGATGTGGTTAAGCTAAGTGTTTCCTTACCTATTCTACCAGGTTAATGCTCATTTGGTAAAGAAGTCATGTTTCTTAGTAGCCCAGAGTGAGTCTGAAGCCTCGCAGACAACCGGCAAATTCACTGCCTACTTCAGTGGTGGAATTTGGGCATACAAGTGCCATGCAACATAAGAGCCTTACTACCCCAAACAACAGTTCTCAATTTAAGTAGGATGAAGATCATCATCAGGTTCATGGCTTCTACCTCTCCACTTTTATGCAAATTTGGTGTCTGAAGCTAAAAGGGTGCAAGTTTATTTGTCATTCAGAATACAGAAGAAAAACTGCCAGGACTTTCACATCTGGTTCTAAAGGTTGTCTTTGTCAGCAGAGTACCTGTGTCAGAATATTTAAACACTTACTCTCTGTCAGAACTAAACTTTGAGAGCAATAGTAACCCTTATCTCAGGTTCTTGCTTTACTCAGAGACACATACACAAAGATCTTCATGAAGTCTTACAAGTTTTTGAAGGATAGAGTTCAGGCTAATCTATCATGAACACTAGATCTTTCAAACATGTAGCCACTAATGCTGATTTAAAAACATTATAACGCAGAGGAAATTCAGATGCTCTTCTCTCGTAAAGAGTGATGTACATGTAACGCAAAGAGAAAGACATTCCTTGAAACAAATTAAAATAATGAAAAAATTTATTTTTTAAGGAGCTTTTACAGTAGGATGTTTGTACAAAACTATTCCTTGACAGCATATAGCGATAGTAAAATTAACTAAACCTTTTATTATGCATGACTTTGTAAGGTAGTCATAATTTTTAAAGTTAGACTTGAACTTTATAAAGAATATATGGAAAAGTACACCTACATTAGAATATCTCCAAGAAGAATTAAGCTCAGTTATGACCTTTGATATGGTCTAAGTTATGATATCTCCTCCTGATGCTCAGAACTGCTCAGTGAATAATCCCAAAATTGCAGAGTCTGGGTCAATCAGAACCATTCATTCTCTGAAGCGTACTTTGTCACAGAGATTAAGTGTTTAGGTGGCTGTCCATAAACATCAGGCTCACAGAAGACAGGTCAAGAACAAGAAGGTACAAATGCAAAGGGATGGGAAAAATGAATAGGCATCTTAAAGTGAAAGGAAGAGCTGGAAATAAAAATTGTGACAATCTAAAAAAATAGAAACAAGAACGTTTTGGAGTTGGGATACTTCATTTGTCTCCAGATTTGTGTTAAGGAGAGGTATCAAAGTGTGGCACCTAGGTTTGAGTATGTAGTTACAGGAGATGGCAAAATAATGATTCCTCAAAATCCCACAGCCAAATATGTTTTTGTTCTCAATCTTCCATTCTGTTTTGATTACTTTGATTTGCTTAGGGAAACTGCTTTTCAGAGATGCAAACCAAGTTTTTTATGGGTAAAGTTAATATACTTTATTAAAAGGGTCAAGGTGTCTAGGACAGTGCTATACAAGGAGGAAGACAGTGTCTCATGCCAAGTAGCTTATGATGTTAAATATACTTAAAACTCAAATAGTCAGCTGACATAATAACCAGAAGATCCAGTCTCAATGTCTTCCCTGCTTAATCCTACACCTAGAGAGTTACAAAGTGAAAATTTGTTTGAGGATAAGTGGCCAAGAAAGAAAAGCTCTTCAGAGCCTTGCGATGGCTGACTGACTATCACTGCCTCTCAGGAATGGACACTGAGGAGGATACAAAATGACATCAAAATTCTGGCTATGTCAAATGTACAGGGAAGTTTGCTGAAGTCAATACAGACCACTGTTCACATCTGAACTTACTAGTGTTACGTCAATGCTATACAAGAACATCAGAATAATCTCCACAGACCTCTCCTGACAGAGTCTTTCTAATAAGATGCAAAAAATGATGCTTTCTTAACATGTTATCATACTTAAATTTCCAATAGTATGACATTACAACCTGTGGAAATAGCTTTGAAATAGTTTTTGAAAAACATTCTCAATGAAGAAATTTAGTGTCATGAAAATCAGAAAGTGAATTCTGATCCACTTTCTGACTTCACATCTAACCATCTAAATTTCTCCTACTGAAACATTATTAAAAACATGACAATTTCAGGCAGTCTCAAACTGAAGTACCATCTGGTACACATACAAAGTTTATGTCTGCTGCACAGGTTTGTTGAAAACCCTAGTCCACTGTTTTAAACCGGGCATTTTTTTCAGAAAACAGAGTAAACCATCAATCTTACAGAGCAGAGTATAGCTCTCAGAGAAAGAAACAATAGAAAGAGAAAAAGATTGCAAGCCTAAAGATTTAAATGTGGATCAAATTCAGTGTATGCACTGTCAGGATGACAGTATCTCTACAGCCTTAGCTATAGCTTTAAATTCATCATTAATAAAATAATCACAAGTTCATTATGAAAGTATAAGTAAAAACAGATTTTCTGCTAAGGTTTTGCATTTCAAGTGACAAATACTAAAGAATAAAGAGAACTAGTTCATGAAAGTCAATTGCAATGAACTGAGGAAATTTATTATGGCAAAATGTTAGGAGGTAACTTGTTTGGGGGCTTTTTCCACCTCTGCTTAGATAAACTTCACCAGGAACCTGAATCCCAAATCATAGAATGTATTTGCAGATATGAGATCCAGCCCTAACTGGGCTAATAACTGCTTCAAAAGTGTGTCGGGGTAATCGGACAGCCTGAAAGGAGAGGATAGGAAACATTTTAAAAGCTAATGCAGAAGGAAAACTACCTTTCAGAGTTCGAGAGAACTGCATTATGCACTGCAACTCTAACAGAATGCGATCAAGCTTCTGATCACATAGTATAAGCCACCTCTATTTCTCTGACTGATTACTTATAATGACATCACCTACGGAACTAAACTAATGGTTAGACAGAAGGCAGAAGACTAAAACAGAAACAAAACGATGACTAGGAAACCAATTAAAGGGAAGACATCTCTCATTGTGCTGCTTAGGGAAATATCTGGTTGGAGACTAGAGCCCTTTACATGAGTAATAGAATTATATTCATTAATTTTTCCTAGGAAACATAAAATGTCAATGAGGTTATGTCAATACAGAAAACAATCCTTCTACACAAAGTAATAGGATGGCTTAGGGGGATAAAATAATAATAGTGGGGTGAAATATAATACTGAGAACATATGAAGTCATGCCACCCATAGGGAATAAAGAATTTGTGCTACAAGCTCAGAGTTCAGGTGCAGGATATTGTTTGAGCTCAGAATGATATCGATGTGTTGCGACTTCAGAAAAAGATGAATGTATTCCTGAATGTCTCAGGCTAACGTAACTGTATCTTTACCACAAAAACTTAGCTTTTTAATGTGAGGACAAACATTAGCTGAAATACCACATAAAATTCTGGAAAAATTTCAACTGAAGTACAGCAGAAGGCTAGGACAATCATGATGGGAAGTTGTTCGTCTTCAGCCAATGACATTATCAAAATAGCCTCCTGCTAGGAACAAATACTCACTTGAGGACAAACATGCACCGAATACTTAGAGCAGCGTATCCAGCCCACACACAACACTATGAAGTTTTCTTTTCCATGTGCAACCATGACTGCAAAAGCAGCAGCAAGGTCAGCTACCAACAGGTCCATGTTTCTAGTCACAGTCTTCACCAGACCTCCTTATACTGGCAAAAGCTATTGCTTATAGACTTTGACCCCTCTAAACACTGTAGTTTCAATAAACACTTTGCTCTGTAGTTTGCAACAGTTTATGCTGACACATATATGCTGACCTAGATATGGGGATTTCAAATTATTGGATTCATTTGGATCAATTTAATAAGATGCTGTTGGAAAAAAAACAAGTAGAAAGGGAAAGAACAGTTGAAGATGAACTGGTCTTCCAAAAATTGTGAATTATTAATGAACAAATATTAGCACCAAGATTTTTATGCCTGGTCACCATTGCCCATAAACTCCTTTTAAATATAGTGGTTTCTTTCTCCCCCTTTCTTCACCCACTCACAAAGTTTCATCCACACAGACTATAATAAAACAAATATGAGAGTTTCAGAAAAGCATGATACTGTTTAAGGGGAATCTGCTTGGGATATGGGGGATGGGACAAGACTCTCTGAAGAAGAAAGTCTTGTCTTAAGAACAGATGATTACCAAGATATGGTGAGGCTCTACACAGCACACTGAACACAGACTATCTGGTGCTTTAAAACTCTTTTCCACTAAGTATCTTATTCTCAACACTAACATCAAATCTCATTTTCAAAGGTTGTCAGATCATTGTATGACCAAGTCACTGGCTGCTAAAGGAAAGGAAGGTATGTACAAATATCAGCATGCAAGAGCAGTTGATATACCGATGTGACCTACTATAGTCCAGGGCCCACCTTGCAAACAAGACAACGACAAAATTCTGTCCCAGTATACGCAATGCTAGCAGTCTTTGCATTTGTGAGGATTCACTCAGCAGACAGATATTTTAGATAGAACACAGTCTCTCCTTCTCAGGCATGGTATCTCAGAAGCCATGTATCTCAAAAGGAATCACAATCCTTTGGCCTAAATTCAAATCATCAGATGCATGATTTATTCCTGATTTCAGAACACACACATCCCCACCTTGCATGAACCTACCAATATTTGGAATGTTATAAAATATTGCTCAAAAATCATACTGAAAAGCAAACAAAATTCAATTCCATGAATTGCATGTTTAGGTCTAAAAAAGGTCTTCTGTTTGAACTTCTGATAGCTTGACTTGTAATTCCAGCTCACTCTTTTAAAGAAAGACTTCTCAATTTCCTTCTTCTAGCATATATATGGCATATAAAAAACTCTAAGCTCTCAAACGGGGATATTTATTTTTCTCCACTTTATTATTTTACATATGGACACATTGGTAATTGTACTGTAAAGACTGAAAGTCATCTTAGTCTAAAACCTTTTGAAAATGCATCCTAGAGATGCATAGCCTTTTGAAATACTTTTAGTTTTCAATCCTCTAATTCACAGATAAAAAAATAACTGCCAGAGAATATTAACAGATACTTGACAAGAATTATGTCAGTATTTCAACTTGGCTTAGGCTGGTGTCCATTTTTTGAAAATTTGTAGCGTTGCTACACAAAGCTAGCTACATACCTTTACCATCATTATTTTCTTGACGCTGAGGCTAGACCATATCAGGAGAACTGTTTCACAGTACCTTTATAATTAAGCACTCCTCAGCCGTCCTCTCGGTGTGGATTGCTACTGCTGGTTAATCTTCAGGGGTGGGGATCTGGGGAGGCAAATTTATGAAGGAGAAAACTAGGTTACTTATCAGTAACTGGAATTCTCTGAATATATTGCCTCCACAGATCCACACTAACCCTCCCTCCTTTCGTTAGAATTCACTCACGATTCACAATAGCGGGATAAAAATGAAGGGACTGGGCACTGTGATGCTAGAAAACCCTGTTTAAAAAAATAATCTCATGAGTCCATTGAGGCAAATTACCCGCCTGGATACTTGCTCTAAACAACTCTAGGATTCACATACAACACATGACTTCATGAAAATGGATTTGTAGCAGTGATATCTCACAGGTGGAATTACTGGAAAATGATCAAGCTTCCACAAACCTTCTAGCAGCACATTGGGCTTTTTTTTTCCCCCACAAGTCAAGTGAAGTTCTTATCTGCTTCCATTCTAAGCATTACTAAAACCAATATATTGTTATACTCTTCAGAGATCCCCACCAAAGACTTTTCTTCTAGTGAGAAAACGGATAATATTTATTTGGCATGAGTAGTTGGTTCATCATAATTCCACTCTCTTCAGGGAGCACTTCCACTATCTTCCACATGTGTACTTAGAGTTAATATTTCTATTTTACTTAGAATATGTACTTTTTTCCAATCTAAGCCTTACATTTTTAAGCAACATGCTTCATCCCCAGTTTTCCATGGCTGTATTTCACTAACTGAGGTCTAATACATAATAGCTATTCCTTTCACATCACTGCAGAAGGATAATAAAACATCATTTTTCTGCCAGGTCTACAAAATTATGCAAAAATCCAAGATACGCTCTCCTTGCACTAAAGGAAACTACCTGGACCGTCGTACCCCCCTGGAATTTGTTGCTAAATCAAGGTAACAATGGGAGATAATTGTTACTAAAATAGGGAAGTGTTACCTAATTTATATTTTGCTTTACTATTTCCAGGAATTTTGCATTGTCTGGAGTGTACACTTTGCATAATTAGTGTGTGTGATTATTTGTCCCACCTTAGTTTGACATCAAAATAAACATAAAATATGTTTATTTAAATGGACAAAATTAACACTGAGGGAGTTTTGAAGTATTCAGAACACAACCCTAAGTATGGATTATTTACAGGAATAAAGGAATGAAATATTCAAATTTTGGCTAGGAAGAGTGAAAGGTTAGGAAAAACCATCCCAAACTCTAACTGCTGTATGATTAACACACAGAAAAGAGGAGTTGAGATGTATTCTCCCTTTGTAGTCCCTGCAGAGTGTTTTCTTTGGCTTTTTCCTATCATCACTCCATACACTTCTTCAGAGCCTTAACTGCTGCTATTTATAGACAGCCCCTAGATGCACCTACCTAACTTTTCTCAAACCTTCCAATTCTGCCTTTGAAAGTCCACACAACTAAACCAAGTCCCACACTGCCAAACCCAAATTCCATGCCAGAATTCCACTCCACTTCATCCGCTATAAAGGGAGATGGTGTGACTCGCCAGAATATTGAAGACCACGCTGCAGATGTCTGCTAGCATAGAGTGAATGATAGTACCTCCTTTTTAATTCCACGGTAGAATATATTTTCTTCTCATTTAAGGGAAAGACACCAACACTCTTCCAAAAATATTTCTGTATCTATATAGAACGCATTTGGGGGAAAGGGGTGGTTTTATATCTAGAGAACTGTTCAATCACATAATATACCAAGATTTCTAATTTTTGAATAGTGGTTTCATGGTTTGATTTCACAGACAAAAGAGACCATGAAATGAAGTGAATGATGGTGCACTATGATGTGCAGGGAAAACGACTCATCTCAGCCTTCTACAATCACGTCTCTCCATAAGTAGTCTGGAATTAATGAAATCGCATGACAACTGGATCTTGTAACTGCAAAGGTAAGCCTTCCAAATGAAGCAAACAATTTTAAAAATTGACAGCAATGCTCTAATTTAATTCAATTTTAGTAAGATCTGAAAGGTTAAAAAATACTAAAGCCATACACGCTCGCAGTTATACCCTTCACGTTCAATTCATTTGGGGTAAAACGCTATAGTCTAAGTTGCAGGAGAGATTTTAAAGGCTTTTTCTTTTTCATGAATATAATATAGGGAATAGACAAGGCCAGATAAAATACGGGCCCTCAATACAGACTCTTACTGAAGAATGATTTAGTGTCCAGCAGCAATTATCAGATTTTAAATCCTATGTTACTGCAATCAGCAGGCATTATTCAATGTGCCCATTAGTCCTCTTCAGAGCAACAGGAGTTCTGCCTCACAAAGGGCTGATTGCTGGTCTTGTTTCATTCCCCTAATGTACTCCTCCTCCTGAAGACTTTAATCCACTCCAATTCTCCCTATGAAAGCAAAGGCCTAGACACTCCAAACACAATAGCAATTGCTGCACCCTACAAGTAACAATTTTTTTGTTATTTGCTTTTTTCTATTTGTTTCTTGTTCTCGTATCATGTTATATAATCTCAGTTTTCTTTTTTTTTTTTTTGGTAATGCATTTCATGTTTTTCCTGCTGTTTTATTTTTATTCTTGGTATTCTGCAGTGGTGGTTGTTACAACCTGGATTATACTTTTCTCCTTTTATCCTCATGTAGCGCTGCTTTGGCTTCTATATGCTCCCGGTCAGTATGATCATTCCGTCTCCCTCATCATTTGTGGCTCCATCTCTAGTCACTGGAACTTCCCCCCCGTATCTATCTGTGCTCACTCTTTGCTCAGTGGTAGTTTTTTCCTCCCTTCTCTTAAAACTGTAGCGTGCCTCTGCTTTTTTTTTTAAATTTTACTTTACTTTACAGAATGTATGTTTTCACTGCATGTTGTTACAGCATGTTTTTGCATTTACTGCAAAACCAGGAAGAAAGATAAAGGACAAAGTAAACTACTTCTATTAAAATAGTATTCTAGAAATGTTACAATTTGCATCTTTCTTCCTTCTCATTCTATAGTTGGCTTGAGCCAAGCTGGATAAACTTGAAACTAAATTACAATAAAGCACCCAACAAGTTTCATGATATTGTCCTTAGATAATTATTTCAAATAAACCTCTTGTACTGATTTCTGGCTACAGGAATGTAATTGAAGGTAGTAACGAGGAACAATTTACAGCTTTACTTTATGTTCTTCCACTTTGTCATTTTGCTTTTATTTTGGCTGAAATAGATTGAAGTATAATGAATCTTCAGCAGAGATCTCTAAAGAGATATTAGCAAAAAAGGAAACTTTATTGGAAAGAGATTACTAGAATTAGGATATGATGACTTCAAATGGTAACGGGGGGGTGTGTGGGCCTTCTTTACTCAGGCACATTAAATCTGACTCAGTTGAGCACCTTAGACCAGAAAGAAACAAGTGGGTGCACTATAAAGACAGTGATGTTCCCAAAAGTTCACACAAGTCTACATAAGCTGAAGATAATACACACTCTCACGTTCTTAGAAAGCCAAGATGCAACTAAACTGTTTTGGACATGAAAGAACGTAGTATCTCAAAACGCAGAGAACTAGAGCAGTACGTTTTCAGCATATTTGACCTAAAACTCCTTTCTTCTCATTGCTCACACACTCATTTGTCCAGAGCCTTGCAAGTGAGAGACGTTACTTGACAGAAAAATTCTATTTCTGTCATTTTGATTGATAACCACCAAGTGATGAAGACTTCCAAGCTGCTACTTTTCTTCACTTCTTTAGAAAATAAAGGTTTCCTCTCTCTGATTTACTGAGGAGACTTTTAAGCAATTTACAATTCAAGTTATTTAACTGAAAAAAAGATGACAGACAAATGATACTATTAAATTTGCTCCAGACAGTTTGCTACTGCAAAATGAAAATAATTTCAAGCAAATCTGGCAAGAGAAAAATTCCCTTGAAGAGGTTCTTAAGCACTGTTTAATCAGAAACACTCCAAGCAAGAATAGAGACCCGCTGGGATGTGGGATGTGTACATGTGCAATCTGGTAATTTAGGACAAAAGAAATGAATCTTCGGAGTGATGGGTCTCCTGTGCACCAAACTGGAGGGAAGGGCCACACGCACAGGCATAGATGATGAAATTCGCCGAGTATGTCCATCTTCTTGTTTGTGTCAAACTCCCCACTCAATTTAATAACAATTAAAAAAAGAAGGAAAAATCAAATTACAAGGTTAAAAGCAGAATTTAACATTTCTAATTTTGTCCTTAGGAAGAACTAAGTAAGGCATGTATGCAATAGCTTGGATGCAATCTGTGGAAAGTCATCCTTGCCACGAATACAACTTGTAATCAAAAGGTATTATTTCTGTATTACTATAATGACATTATTGCTTGCTATGTATTTACTTGTAATTAAGATGTCCTGCCCTTTACCTTATGGAAATAAAAAATGCACATTTCCCCAGAAAAGAAGTTTAAAAAGCCAGGACAAACCTTTTTCTTGCTTCTTAAGCAAAACACCAATCCAATTCTAAAACTCTTTAGTTTCTACCAATTAAAACTTTTATTTTGACCATTGGGGACCCCTGAAATAGTCATATCGGTTTAGAAAGTGGCTGAGAACGGGTGGAATGAAATCAAAAGAAGAGGAATGGAGTAATACTTTAATTGTGAAAGCCTCAGAGGCCCAAGGAAGCTGCAGAACTACAATAAAATTACAAAGAGAGTTTAAACTCACTCCTAGGCTGGGCTGGCAGCCAGAGTGATGCATCCAGCAGCTGAGATTAGTACTCCACAGGTGTCCTTCGTTGGGCAATTCCAACAACCAACCTGACCTTGCTTTATATTTCATCCGTAAACATCGAATTCTTAAGGAAACACATACAGAAAATACATTTTTCCTGCTTCACTGATACACACGAAGTTCTCACAAGGCACAATGATTTTCCTTGGGGAAGAAATGGATGTTAAAGCCTGCATAAATCCTAACTAAAGTATTTATATATATATATAAAAAATATAAATATAAGAATACTTATAGAAATAAAATTGTAAATAGATATGTTTGTATACATACAAACACGCCCCCAGGCATATAACTTTCAAACATTTATCCTCAAAACCAAAGTTTTGAGGAAAAGAAGCTAAGTTGAAAATAGGCTGTTTAGCAATAGGAGTTTTTGAAGTGTACAAACCTAGCTGCTCTTAAACATACACAGAAGAAAATGAAATGTGGAAGTCTTATCAGACTTCTCAAAGCCTGAATGAATGTTAAGTCCCAAATGATTACCTTTTCTACCTAGCTGTTAATTTTCACCTGAAATCAGACATTTTGTGTTTTCCTCTAAACACATTTTAAGCAAGCAAACAAGCAATGTCAGAAATCAGGAAACTATCCTTTAAAGATGAAAAACTATAAAGCACACACACACTAGCACAACATATAATCAACATTATGAATGGAAAAAACAGCACACTAGCATTTTCACAAACAGCTTGATATAAAAGGTAGAAGCCACTGTATTTTTGCATACTCACTAGTTTTGCACTGACAAATGCGGCAACCGTTTTGGTCCAGTTTGAAACTATAGATACAGTCTTTTTCAGTCAAAGTGCAGTTCACCAAAATCTCACAGGTGGGTGGACCTATTGTGATGTATGTTGGTTCTGAAGGTAAGACAAAATAAAACAAATCCATTTGAGAATACTTGAGTATTTTAATTAAGTTCACAAAAAGGCATACACAATCAATATTCTTGGTACTTCTGAAACTATTCAAGAAACAGACTTTGTTTTGAAGTGATGTACATTCATCACAAACAGTATAAAGCTGCCTAAAACCAGGAATAATTACTAAATTTTTTTGTTCACTATGAAATCAGCTTTCCTGCATAGGCAGTTTAAAACTGAATGTGAAATACTTATTTTGCTCACTTTGCCCCAAAAGTATTTCATCAAAACTTTGTGCAGATTTTTTTACTTTAGAAACTGAACAGAACTTTCTCCAAAGCTCAGCTGATTGATACTACCAAGCTGCAAATCAAAGCATGTGACGCAGTAGATCAAATCTTTCTCTGTGTGAATAAGATCACTTCTGCTGAAATTTGAAGCAGAAGAGTTTCTGAATACCAAAAGGGAATGTAAAATACACTGCACGTGAAAGATTGCTGGAAACCATTTAACATGTCTATTCATTGAAAATGTCACTTCTTACAGTATACTTTGCAGTACCAGATTATGCTTTTTGAAGTTGAGGATATTATTGCCAATTATTTATGAACAGCATAATACTTACTTTTGGACACCATTTAAATATGTTGGAGTATGAAATTTGTTTTAATACATATGGTAGCCAGAAATATTAATCTGTTTTAGTATACAAAGTTGGTAGAATAAAATAATATCCAAAGACTTATGAAAACAACAAGGACTCTCAATGCTACCATCATAAAACAGGATACAGAAGGAATGAAACACCCATCTTTTCCTAAATGACTTTTTGATCTGTGAGACTAATTTAGTCTATCTTGTATTTTTCATAGAACTCAAGCACTTAAGAACCAACAAATTTATAGCTATGAGCATTATTAACATTAAACTAAGCATTCAAACACAAATTGCATAACTTCTAAAGAATGAACTGTGAGCTTTCGTTTCACTGTTTCAATTGTTTGAGTTTATCCTGTTCCTTCATCTCAAGAAATGAAGAATTAAAGGAAATTACATTTAAAAAGAATTCAATACACGAACTGATAAATTGTGAAAATATGGAGAAACAGTATACTAACCATCAGGGCAATAAAGCCACATCTTGCCATCTCTCATCCCCAAAGCAAATACACTGAAAGGCAGATTTTGCCATCCTTACTTAAAGGCAGCTAGTCTCTACTCTCAGACTGAGGGTAAAATACTGCTCAACACTGATTAAGTTGTTAGAAGTATACACTGTTAAACAAAATACAAATTTCTGTGCCTATTGGCTCCACATCCAGCAGGCAGCTTTTGTACCCCATGCCTTCCAGTCAAGTGAAATTATCACATTACAAGAATGTGCTTTTCTGCTTTCGTTGTCTTTCACAATTTTCAGCTTTCATAGCTTCTCCCCAGCCCTACTCTTCCCTTCACGACAGTTTATACAGGGGATGAACATTTTTTAATCCTTTTCAAATTAGGTCAGTTAAGTACAGAGTTTGAAGGGAAAAACTACATGAAAGGCACTACAGTAAATTTAGACGACTTCAAACTTCTATCTCGGAGGTGATGGTTCAGATTCCTCACTTTGCTGAAAGTTTCGAAATAACATTCAAATTCCATTGCCTGTGTAATTTTTGTAGGAAAAGTAGCTATACTCATTATACATATATAAAATACCACCAACAGCTTTGTTCAAATGCAAGCTCAAAGCATTTCTAACTGAAATTAAAACTTTTTCAGTTTTTTTTTTCCTCTAAGAGTTTAATATAGATTACTAAGTTGTGGGTGAAATAAAAGGTTTTAAAAATTTCTGTAAATTACTCATTTCACAGCTCTGAGTTTGCACATGTAGTATGGACGAGTAACCATAATGAGCGATGTATTTTAGAATCCATGGATTCCTGAACTAGACTTCTTTTAATCTCAGTGAATTCTTTGTAATTCTTTAGTCAGTAAACTGATTAAATCGTATTCTTGCCTAATATCTAACATTTGCAACTTCAACAAACCATTAGTATAGGGATCAAGAACATACTGACATATATCGATAATATAATATAATATAATCCAGAAACTCCATTAACTAATTTCATCTGTTTACTACTCAGAGTATATAAACTAGCTTTGCAAACAAACTGATTTTTAGGACCTGGTGCCTATTCTGAAAACCTCTTTTCCTACCTCACTGTATTGTCTACCCAAAATACCCTTAACATGAAGAACACCAGAATACAACAGCTACTCTGAAGCTACATTCAGATTACTGGCCAGCCAGCCCAAAACCTACACTTCAAATGACAAAAAAGCTACAGTAATGCTCATACTCACTAGTAGTTACATCCACTACAAATCATATGAATCATTAATGCTACCCAAAGCAAAGTTCACCAACAGTAATACAAGCTGGAGAACTGAAGGAGACTGTACCATCTGACTGCAGAACGGTTAGGTAAAAATACGTAGTTAAAAACCCACAAAAACTAACTGAAAGCTAAAATGGAGTTTAGTATTCACTGATCCACTTGGGTGTAAACTAAACCTAGAGAAATATAGGATTGTGTTTCACCCCCCATCACTGAAGTTCACCCCTCAAGATAACTTCTCTTTATTTGCAGGTATAATAATTTAATAGCTAGAAAAAACCCAGCGGATCTTTGTTATATATTTTTGCCGTGACTTTTCAAAGCTATACTTCTGTATTTTGATGCTCTTGTGTCTTGGACATGTTGACACAAGAATTTTTTGCCCCCTTGATACATCCAGCAATGTGGTATTTCTTACAAGGGACAGAATTGAACTGCCATTATATTAATTTGAAAGGTTTTTGTTAGTCCTCTATTTGTTGCGTTTCATTATTCTGTTACCTCCCACTTTTGTTTCTGCTCTCAGCATCCTCAGTGTTTCCAGACAAGCTTACAAATCTGTTTTTTCTCCCTCCTGTCCCTAAAGGTAAGCCCTGAGATACAGTAATTTTGTATGCATGCCTGCTTCTCAATGAGCTGCAAGTAGAGGACAAAAGAAATAATTTCATTCCCTACCCCAACATGTGCAAAAATGCAGCCAGAAAAAATAAAACATCAGCCCTTTTCACTTCGCTAGACAAGACTCAACAAATAAAGCCAGTCCTGCTCTGCCAGGCTTCTGGCTATTTGAAAGGCAAGCAGTAGCTAAGCTTGAAAAAGCATGTACCACCACATGATCTGAGCTAGGCTTTCACTGCTACTCTTGGTAGAAATGGCAGAAGAAAGATCCAGTGCACAAATGCAGAAACAATGGGTGGGAAAAATGGGTGCTGTTTCTGTCTGTGTGCTTTACAACAATAAAACTATACTGTAGAAAGAAAGAGAGAAGAAAATAAAGAGAAGGGGATTGAAGAGAGTTTGGATGAAAGCAATGGATTTTTTTAATACAGCACAGATTTTGCTGATGTCAAGTGCTTATATATAAGGTTAAATGCAGATTTGTATTAAAACATCTTGCTTGCATATACTCTCTCTGAGCCTGATACTTTCTACGCCGAACTTTAGTGCAGAGGATTATTAATTTGCCTGCTGGGAGGTGGATAAAAATCTTTGAATTATTTTTTTCCACTGCCATTTACTCAAAAATAACTTCAAAAATTTTGAAATCCACAGTGGGTATTTCAGCCACTGGTGGTCTGTCAGTCTGACTGGTCCACCGAAAAAATGTTACGGTATGTGATCAAAACCCCAACTCTCATTCATCCCAGCTTGAAATCAAACTGTGCATTTATGGGGAAAGAAGGAAAGACAGTGACATCCAAGTAATGCCTGGAGCTGACTTTGTCCTTACAGAGCCTACATTAGCAATACCAACAGAAAAACTGGAGCATCACAAAAAAAAAAGTTGGCAAGGTGAAATAAGACCATATTTCCACTGGTATTTTTTTATCCAGGATACTTTTGTAATATGAACAAAACCAAGCCCCTCTTTTCTGCCATTTTCTAATTTTTGAGACCTCCTACTTCCCTGTGAGTGATGTGACACAGCCTGTATTACAAAGTGCAGACGTTTTCTTCTGTTAAAGTGAAATACTATATATATACACATATACACACAGACAAGAACACAGGATAGCTGATCCGGTCTAGCACTATGCCTCATAGAGATCTTGTTATACTTGGGTGAGTATTGAGATCTTAAGATAATGCTCAGCTAAGTATTCAGAAACGGAAAGAAACTGATGCATCCATGTTTCAGGGAGACCATGGGAAAAAGAGTTTCTTAGGATTAGAATTTTATTATACACACAGTTTGATCAATTGAATTTATCATAAAGAAGAGAAAGAAAACTAAAATTCACCATTGATTGCTGAAGCACTGGAAAATAAACCAAACAAAAATCAAAGACAATTTATTGCAATCCTTTTGACTTCTACTGTTTATCTGAATGTTAAAAGTGAACCATTCACTGAAGATTTCATTTTTCCTTCTAACTTTGGAGAAGGAAAAATTATATCCATCTTCCTATCATACCCTTAGTTGTTCAAAATCTGAACTCTGGGCCCTGAATTCATATCAGAAAACAAAGAGCGATTCCACTTAACTGTACTACTGCCAAGCCGCATGTATTATGAGATCATCAAGTGTTTAGTTTGGGTTTGTGTGAAGGACAAGAGGGACCTGCATCAGCAGGACAGTCTGCAGGTGCAGGGACGTGATGCTTCCCCTCTATTTAGCGCTTGCAAGCCCACAGCTGCAGTAGTGTCCAGCTTTGGGCTCTGCAGTAGAAGACAGACACTGACACACCCCAGTGAGTACAGCACAGGCCACCGAGCTGGTCAGGGGCTGGAGCAGGTGGTGTACGGGGAGAGGCTGAGAGACGGGGGCTTGTTCAGCCTGGAGAGGGAGGGCGAGGGGGGCATCCTGCTGCTGTCTCCCACTACCTAATGGAGGGTACAAAGACGACAAGGTCTGGCTCATCTTGGAGGTTCTCCAGGCTAGGATGAGAGGCAACGAACACAAGCATGAACGTGGGAAATTACAACTTGATCAAAGTTGTTTTGTTCTTTCTTTTAAACCACATGTGTGGTCAAACTATGACAGAGTCCTAGAGAGGTTGTGGGATCGCCATCCTTCAAAATACTCAAAAAACTTAATTGGGACAAGGCCCTGCAATCCTGCTGTCACTGGACCTGCTTTGAGCAGGAGGTAAGACTAGAAAATGTCTGGTGGTCCTTTCCAACTTGCATGATTCCATGAATTTCACTTTCACACAAACTCCGGACATTTCCAGTGACAGCAGCAATATGCTTGATGGATCCTAATCAGGGAACTGAAATCCAAAAGATAAACATTTCAATTTCTGATTATTTCTGTATGCTTTTGCCAAGTACTGATTACCTTCCTTCCACAATAAAAGTATGTGTTTGCTTAATACCATCTCTCTGAAACCTACTTAATGAGACTTAGCTTTTTATTCAAGAAGCAAAATTTCTTCCAGGCAGTTACAACAGTAATTCTCTCTGAAGTGTTATTTAGTGACAGCCACAACCACCTTTAATCAGTCTCATTTTTTGTCCTCCTTTAAGTGAATACACTACCCTGCTTCATCTCTTGGCAAGGTATTTTTATTATTATTACACATGAAAAACACTTAAAACAAGCTCTGTCAGTAATACCATGTGAGGGAAATACCTACTCCAGGCTTTTACAAAATTAGTTTTAAGTAGGGAAGTAACTATTGCATTCCAAGTTTCTTCTGCACATTGTTATATATAACATTGTTAAACACAAATTCATTTAAAAGTAAATAGGGAACTTCTATTGCTGCTTCTAATCGACTGTTAGAAATCTGGACCATCATGTATCTTAACCTGAAAGTAGTAGAAATGTAAGGGGACAGGTATTTTACACTAATCAATCATTCCAGTTTTAATTCCACTCGTAAATGTAGCCCTGTCAATACAGAAGGGAAAAAAGCTATCCCTATTATAATAAAATTACTGTATTTTTCCTTGCCATAAGTATGACAAAAGTATGCATCGTACACCTGGGTTCAGTTACTTTGACTCAAGCACAATGGTTACTCCAGCTAAGCAGACACAGGAGGTCTGACTCCTCCTCTTCATCAGTGTTCCCACTGCAGCTCTACTCAGTATTACCCTACATGCATATGCTTGAAAGCTAGCAAGTCCTACCAATGTTTGGTATAAAGTGTCCCAAACATATGACAATATTATTTGGAAGTACCAACAAACTACAACAGTGTGGGCTGACAGCAGTCCATGGATATATATATTCAACAAAACCAGACAAACAGAGGACATTTTAGATCCCAAAGCTACAAGCGTTTTATATATGCATGTATACATGCATATTTTTCTTGCCTTGTTGGATTTTTATACATAAATTTATCTGTATCCATATAAAACCAGCATTTCCAGCCAACTTCACACTAGCACAGAGGTTTCAATCTGCATCACAGAAACACATTTCTTCATCAAAACTATAAAAGTGTAAGCTCTATAGATATATCACTATATAAAGGTTAAAAATTATCTTTTGAGAGCCTTCTTTGAATACCCAAACCACCATGTATTTCATCAATTCCATTGTAAGACTACAAACTACTGCACCACTATCTATCTTTTACAAGGAATTTAGGAGCACAGGCCTTAAAAACTCATTGCCAAGCAAACAATTTTCACATTAGTAAATGTTAAAAAAAATGTCCCTGGAATCCACCAAAATACTATTTTGTATTTTATTTGTTTTTATTCAGTATTTGTACATTGACTATTACTAGCATGCTTAAAAACAGTTTCAAGTATTTGCTTTCACAGTTACTATATAAGACAAATACAGTATATTCTAATCAAGTTATTCTGAGGAATTATTTGAAGAATATTGCTCATGCAACTGGAAGATAAAGTTGCCAGTGATTTCTTCCCATGTATAAGAAAAACATTTGAAAAAAATTGAAACAAAGCATGCAAAAAAGCATTTGTACTTTTGAAAGGCTAAATTACAATCAAGAAAATTTCCACATACAAGTTCATACCAACAGTAACACATGTAGTTTTCAATCACACCAAACTGTTATGCAACACAATGGAGCCACCAGGCCTAAAAATAATCCTAAACTTAAATGTGAAGACTACGTAGTCATAACTTATGTAGTCATAACTGTAGAATGAGAAGTGGGATTGTATAATTCAGTTGTAGCTCAGTGCTACAACTCCCCAACCTCCTGTTTCATATTCCCATCTTGATGTGAACCAGTCTATACAGTTTAAGTAAAGACAGTCAGATAAAATAGATTAATTTCACTGTGTATATTATTAAAAACCGTGGAACATAGAAACACATTTTCAGTGTATAGCACAGGGAAGCTTTATACCTGTGAGCACCACTATGTATGTTCTCCCTACCTTTAGACCAGCAGTATTGACCACAAAAAACCCCTTTTCAGTATGAATGGGAAAACAAATAAAAATTCCAAGTTCTGCCCATTGGTATTTCCAATACTTTTAACAATAATTAACTGGGGGGGGGAGTTTGTTGTGGTTTTTTTTTTTTTTTGGGGGGGGGGAGGGGGAGGACAACAACAAGAAACTTTGTATAAAGGTCTTCTTGTGCTCAGCCACAAATTCAAAAAAATAACTCTGAAGCTTACACATTTAATTTACAATTATTTTTAAACCCCAGAGAGAACAACTCCTATAAAATAGCAGCTCATTTAGATTCTATAGTGATTGGTCTTGGGACACTTGGAGAAAGTTTTAGCCACGTACAAAGAATAAGCTCAATAGAAGAGGATTCTAAAAAGTCCAACATCTCATTGGGAGCATGAAATGAAAACCTCTTCTGGGGGAGGAAGGAACAATGAGTCAAAATCATGTTCTACACGTGGAGAAAGACCTCGAACATCAATAATAAAGAACATGCCTGTGTTTGGAGAAAGTGAAATAGCTCCCTCTTCTGTAGTATTTTATAACACAAACTATCTCTAAAAGGATTAAGATGTTCTGATCTTACGAAACCAGCAATAACTGACTTAAAGAAATACAGCATCAGTGCATTCAAGCATTTATTACAAAAATTAAAGGAAAAAAGTGACCAGCAGTCTAACTTTGTACCTAGTGCTTTACATAACTGGCTAAAAACTGGTCCTGAAGGGTGTGCTGCTGAACAGCCTTTCATTCAAGTCTGCATACTTGTTTGAATTTTGTCTGCTGTCCAAAAAAGTTAACTGCAGCCTGCTAAGCAGCAGCATGTGTGTTTACTTAAGCTTCCTGTAAAAACATTCATATCATTCCAAGAGTGACTAAATGTTTTCCATCCTCATAGTTCGCATTCCAGCCTTCCCCGCCCCTCCAGTTCATTACATGAAAAATATCAGTCCTGGGCAAGAGAATTTCCTTCCTGGGTTTGAAATACCTAATGCCTTGCAGGAATTTTTTTCCCAGCCTTAAGCTATCTATGTTAACTATCAGTGTTCAACAATTCAGCATCCCATAATTATTTATAAAATGTGTGCCAGGACTTAAGATGTGATAATTTTCTAATGTCACAAATAACTCTGAAAATATATTCACTAATACTTCCAAACACATAGTTCAGTTTGGCAGGCTTTTGTTTCAAATTTTATTCATACTGTCAATATAAAACTACTTAAATATAATAGTTACTTTCGAGGGAAAAGACATAATCCAAGACTATTTTTATTGTTGCAAACTGAAGAAGCCTCCTATGAACCGAAGCTGCATGGGGGGGGTGTGTGTCCTTTTTTGCAGTGATGCAAAATACTCACAAACTTTCCACTCCCAAGACACAAAGTTAAAAACTTTTCTCTGTCATAATCAGTTCTTCCAGTTTTTGGTTTAACAGGCATGTATACCCTTCAAATATATTTTAATGCTGATGTGACTTTTTGACAATTTTAGGTGGAGTGACACTAAGAAATAAGCATCTTGATTAAAGCAGAGTCAACTAAGCCTGCGTATCAAGGGATGTCCAAACAGGTAAGAAGGCCATTCAGTTATCGTTACTAGGTGAAGACACAGCAAGCACACTAAATTAGTGTGCATCTGGGGCAAATCTATGAATGCTATAGGTAGGCACTGAACAGAATTAATTAGAGGATCCATGAGGTTCTTGATCAGTGAGACATCCTTAGCTGCACTGATGTATATTCATTAGGATTCTTTGGTTATTTATCCTTTCAGTAGTTTCCCACTGAACTTAACGATCAACCACTGAAAATTAGGAAAAGGTTATTTTATACTAGTGTAGTTTTCCTGACTTTCTTAAACACGGAGAGACTTTCATTGGCAGTAGGTTTCATTATACCCTGGATTGTGTGGTTCAACAGCCTCAGCTGCCTTGTCTAAAACCACTATACTAAATCATGCTCTGGCAAACGTAAGCCCAATTCTCTACAGCACGGCGTTTGCATCCCTTAATTGACTTTGATGAAAAGGCTGGTTGAGAGCTACAGCGCTGCTGCTGAACAATAACTTATACTTCACGCTCTAAGGAGATCTCTGGGCCCAAATCCTGCACTGGTGAACACTGCTCTCTACCACTGACTTCACCCTGAATGAATCAAATTTCTTTTCACTGGACTCTGCCGCCTGTTTTTACTTAATGAAGTGCTGGACACACTAAAGGAACTGAATTACATCTCAGCTAGAGTTTGGAGCCCTTTATTGACGAAAATGTTAATTTCTTTTTGTGAAGATAAAGTGTTAGCCATAATGACAGCAAAGTAATGCGGGCCTTATTCATGAAAATCCTCCAAGGGAATTTTGTTTAACACTTAATTTCTCATTCACAGCTTATGCTGGCACCCTGCCACCTGTACCTGAGGGCTCTCACACAGAAGGACGTACTGCGAGATAACCAATTACTGCGTATCAGGGGACTGAGTTGCAGCTTTGCCTGTGAATAGCCTGAGCCTCTGGGAGATGCAATTGAATGGAAGCAACCATAGACTACCCTAAGGGACATTTCTGGCATGACTGTCAGTGCCAAGCACTTGTATTTAATGTCTTGTTTTAAAAAAAAAAAATAAATCAGGTATTTTCATACTATCCAACGCAATATTTACTCTCTGTGAACACAACTATTATTCCAATTTGCAGATGGCTGTCCACAGATGCACATGGCCTGAGGGAAACATGGTTATCTCTATCACTGTAGCTTGTTTGGTGTTATTCATATGCTATCATATATTGACACTAAACAGCTATTTTAAGCTCCAGTATTCACATTTTTTTGTAAAATTCATTAAAAATGGAATGGCTACTTAAACCACACCAATTTTACTTAGCAATTGTTAGCCCAACAGAAAACCCACTGTATGGAGCATACACCCATACATACCCCTGTCCTCCACACACCTACCCCATGTTCCTGTCTCTTCCTCCCCACCAGTCCCCCTCGGGAGCTCCAGTATAAAGCACCTCAAGCACCTCATTCACCCTCCCCCTTCCACCAGCAGTGCTGGTAGGCAAGATTCAAGTACAGAAAGGGTGAGGGGAGCTGAATAGTTACCCTCTTCCCCAAGTTCTGCAAACCCCAGACAAGCATTCAGAAAGTTATACGTTTCAAATCAATTTGGCTGTCCAATCAACACTGGAATGTGTAACAGGTGGGCTATATAGACATTTACAGGATATACACTATGGATACACATACAGCAGCATGTGAAGAAGCAATAAAGAGTTTACTGTGGAAAACTTACACAAATCAATTCTGTATGGTAATATTATGTATCACAATTGCTACTCCTTGATCTCTAGAAAGCTGTGAACAGCTATTTCTGTATAACTTTGGTATCTACAATCCTTGCACTCTGTTTTTCTCACTGCTGTAGTAAGAAAACCAGGATTTTCTTCATGAGGGAGTGTGGTGGGTTGACCCTGGCTGGATGCCAGGTGCCACCAAGCCACTCTATCACTCACCTCCTCAGCAGGACACAGGGGGAGAAAATCAGATGACAAACTCGTGGGTCACGATAAAGGCAGTTTAATACAGCAAAAGCAAAGGCCGCACGGGGAAACAAAGGAAGACAAAAGATTTATTCTCCGCTTCCCATCAGCAGGCGATCTCCAGCCACTTCCCAGGAAGCAGGGCTTCAGTACATGTAGCGGTTGCTCCAGAAGACAAACGTCGTAAATAATGAATGCTCCCCGCTTCCTTCTTCTCTTAGCTTCTATTGCTGAGCAGATGTCATATGGTATGGAATATCCCTTTGGTCAGTTTGGGTCAGCTGTCCTGGCTATGTCCCCTCCCAAGATCTTGCCCACCCCCAGCCTACTAGTGAGGGGGGAATGTTGGAGAGACAGCCTGGATGCTGTGTGAGCACTGCTCAGCAGTGGCCAAAACACTGGAGTGTTATCAACACCTTTCTAGCTACCAGTATAAAGCACAGCACTATGAAGGCTGCTATGGGGAAAATAAACTCCATTCAGACAGACCCCATACAGGGAGTTGGAATGTTCTACTTCAGTCTGAATTTACTGTGTTTGTAGGTTGAATACATTTGTGCGTTGACATACCATGCATATATTTCAAGAACCTGTGTTCACAGAATTTCTACTACATTATTTTGATTCTCTGACTGCAAAATTTTTTTAAAATGTAATCCAAGAACAATTTTATCCTCATGTAGCTGCAGGAATGTAAACTTATCTAGAGGAATAGATATTTCCGTTCACTGAGACTGATTATAAACCAGCCAGGAAATAACTGAATTGGCAGAATTGTAGGTGCAGCAGCATTTAGAAAGTCAGAAGTGACTGATACTAATAACCACTTAATCTGGATGAGCTGCAGCCAGGCCAGATCCACAGGCAGCTTTGATTAGAACTTGCCCATCAGTTTCATGTCCCACAAACCACTATATTCTTCAACACTGAAATCGAAATAAATGATAGAAACATCTTTGACTATATATTTTGTTTCACATACCGAAGAGCTAATATCTGACATGCTTAAAGTAAGTTCACACAACTGAAGCTGGCCACTGGCAAGCTGGATCTTTTTCATGTAAACAGAAGTTTGATGAGAAATAAATGCTAAATGCACTAAATAATAGTGATAAGCACATAAAGCCTCTGCCTTATTATTCTTGATCTGAGGCCTATTTTTAAATGGAAAGATGGGTTTGAATTGGTCCATCAGCAACTAAATTGACAAAAATAACAGTTTTCAGCAGGCACCGGTCTTCTTCCTGCTTTAGAGCTGAAGCATAATTAGGATTCTAGCAGAAAAATAATTGTTTCCTACATTCTGCACTAGTCCCAAAAAAGTGAAGTCATTCAAGCAAAAAGTAAGAGCTATAGCTTAAGAAATGTAACATATAATACATGTAAGAGCAGAAAAGTAAAGTATATTAATGATGAAATATGTAAAATACAGCTTCAGAATGACTATACACGGTCATTTTAAACTGATCTACAAACAGAACATCATTTCATTATGGTATATTCTCTACGGATTGAACATTTTACAGTGTGAATTGAGATGTGAGTGAGAACTGGAAGCCATTCAAAAGAAAAGTGTAAAATGAGGTATGTTTATCCTTACAATCACTAGTAAACTTCTGTCTCACCTGCTAGGTTTACATTAATTTTGCCCATTCATTGTACATATCACTAAGTTATGCTGCTTTCTCCCTTGAATCCCTTTCTCAAATAACTTGCACAGTTGAAAATACAATACTATATACTGTCAGCGATCCCAAAACTTAGCCCACATTAGATAGGGATTTTGGTCGTCTGTGCTGAACAGTAGGAGATAAGAGATGCAGAAGGATGGGAAAAAAGGAGAACAGACTGGAGAGCACAGGACAGCAGGTTTAAGCGATTAGTGCAACATTAGTAATGTTTGAGCTTCCATTCAGTCCACACTTCTGCTCATACACTACACCGCAAAATTAAGGTTAAGCTACAGATGTGCAGATTTAATGGAGGAGTATGCAGAAAAGCATCATATAGCTGACACTGAAGGTTTTTAATTTCTGTTAGGAAAAACTGTGCCTGGAACGTATTTTATGCTTGTAGATCTTCACTAAACGTGCTGTACAACTTTTTCATTAGTAACATTAGAATAAAGGGACTGATTTGTCAGCCAGCTTCCCAGCCAGGACTTTCTTCTCCCCTGATCCCACCACCCCTGCAGGTCACTGACAACACAGTAAGTATCAGAAGCAGAACCCTGTCAACAGAAACAACCCTCAGGAGAGGAGACACTGATTAAAAAAGGGGAAGGAGCACCGACCCATTCAGCCTACCTGCTTAAGAGAACAAAGATGTCAGCTGGCTGGATGATGACAGAAACAAAACAGCATTTCAGATAGGACCATGTTGTCATTAAAACTTTATAACCAAAATTCACGACAGTAAGATATGCAAAGGAAGCTACGTTTTTAAGGCCTGTCTTCCCATTGCATACATACTTCCCCAGTTCAGCCCTACTACAAGAAGAAAACCAGAGAACAGAGATCTAAGTAGCCCCTTTCCTAGTGGGTTAGCCAGTAATAGCTGTATTGCAAAGAAAGCAGACAGTACTTTTTTCTACCCATGCATCAAACTCCAAGTAGAGACACTATTAATCTCAGTGTTAGATCTTAAGACACATGATGCTATCTGACGTTGCAGGTGGGCCATAAGTCTATGTTTAATGCACAAGTCCCGGCTGCTATCAGCTCAAACATCTACTTTAAAAAAAAAAATTAAAAAATACACAGTATGCAGGTAGCCAACATCTAACAGATTATTATTTTTTCCTAATGTTCTGGGATTTTCTTAATGCAAGCTTTCAAAGAAAAATGTTAACAGACTGAGCAAGACACACAAGTCTCCTTAATTAACAAACTTCCAGTCTGGTAATACCTTGATCTCTAATATATGTAAATATTTTTATTCCGGCTGCTAATCACAGGCAGAGCAGCCTTGAGCTTCTTTGATGCCCTAAAACATAACTTCAAGAAGTTTACTGGTACCCTTGACTGGTTCATTTTTCAGGGATTTTTTTATTATTATTGCAAGATAAATTGTTAAGTCTCATATGCTGAAGTAATTTCTCATAAAGTCAGCCAAAGCTGCTTCTTGCAAACTATATTTTTTTGTATCTTGGGTTCTAGCATCTGAACTCACTGCTGAATTTTAACAGTGCAGATTTTTAATCCTGGAAATATTCCCAAAGCTGAATTCCTGAAATTAAATAACTTGGCATTACAGAGCATAACCATCTGTTTTGTTTGGTTTCATTTGCTCTAGGGAAGGGAAGAAAGAAGAGCATATTCAGGCATGTTTTCAGGTATCCTCTGACCACTGGTACCTGAGTATGCTCAAATCCCCTCCTAGCATAAACTTAAACTACTTCCACTAATTGTTGGTTCCATCATCTATGTCACTTCATTACCCCTTCATTGTTTACTTGACAGTATGTGCTAAGAAAGAAACACCAAGTCAAATGTGATGCTTTTAAGCTTAAAATTTAGGAAGTCGCTCAAAACACCATTCAGTATTACTCTCCTTTAAATCACGCCCTCAAAACCAGATGACTACAATTAAGTGTACATCATAAACAGCTAACATGACAAACAAAATAACAAGTCAGATTATTTTCTGAGAAAATATAATTAGGATGACACAAGATTCTCATTTAAATAATGATTCCATGGTGCTATTGGGTCAGTCTTGATCTATTTGACAATATTTGTATCATAAGTATAATCCGACACTCTTTAACAGCAAAACAACTTGCTAGCTACTTCTGCTTCTAAGAATAAAACCATGTTATAGCACAGAATTACCTAACCTAGTCCAGATGAGATAACTTGTATCCTGAAAGCACTGTAAAGGCATTAGTGTGGTACGTTAATGAAGCACCAGCTTGGCTGTGTTGCAACCTTTAGTAACGAATGATGGAAGCCTACGGTCTACCCTGTGTTTGGTTCTCACGGTTCATCATAATTATCTCAGTCTGATATAGAGAAGAATCTAATCCAATTCTCTCTCATCCATTTTCTCCAACATGGAACAGGAAAACAGAGACATTTGTCTATCCTTCTCCCACTGGAGGAAAAAACCCCTCAACATACTGAAAATACTTCCATCAACCTCTCTCCCTCTGTGCTACCTTCCCAAGCTTGCTCACATACATGCTAAATAATGAGGGGTGACAGCACATACTCTGTGATATCCATCATGAGGGGATCACTAGGGTTTAAAAGCAGTTAAGCTGCTTCCTCATCGTAAAATTAATTCAGTGCAGTAGCAGCTCTCTACAGTTCACCAGCAGCTTTGATACGTTATCAGACACCTTCATATCTTGTGGAAAGAGCACCTCTAAGAAATATTTATGCTCCTTAGATTTATCCTAAAAAGTAAGTATCCCAGTGAACTAGGATGGATACTCCAACCTAAGAAGGGCCCTGAGACACATGCAGTTACCCAAAACTAATTTTGTTCTATCAGAGATGGAACCGGAAAAACGTCAGTGGTAGCTCCCTGAGCACTCACAAGCTTTTGTACACTGTGAAGATGGCTCTGAAGACAGGTCTAGATTAACCATTTCTAAACATAGCAATCTGGTGTTTTTCATGATGAACAACTACTCCATAAAAGGCAACTCTGAATGTACATACACCTACATGATTTTTAATTTTTTTTTTTTTTTTTTTTAATATCTCAGTTTGCAAATCTTCACATTTCCATTGCCAGGCTGGGCAAGCATTTGCCATATAGTTAACAACTCAGTCAGTTATACAAGATGTATGTATTTCCACAAGGTAATGAAAACTGCATTTTAAACTCTAAAAATTAATCTATCTCCCAGATAACATCATCCTTTGGAAGCTTCACTGAAATAATGATGTTTTATTAATACAATTATTATGTCCAATATCAAACTATATTGTGCAAAGAGATTTTTACTTGTAACTAAATGACACTGATGAATAAGAAACCAGGAATAATCCAATTATCAGTAATACCAGCTGATGAACATTTTGATTTTCTAACTTCTCATATATTTATTAATAAGCTTTAAGCAAAATTAAGAGTAAAATTAGTGAACAATACTGATCTTAAATGATCTCTTACTATGCCCTTTTGGGCCAAAAAAGTATCGGGCATTGCCACATACATGGTATAGTTAAGCCATGCTTATTTCTTCTGCCCTCAGTAGTTTACTCAGTCACAAGCAATGCTGTATCAGCTACTTCAATCCTCCAAAATTTTAAAATAAACCAGGAATTACCAGGTAAGCAGCAGCCATGACATACCGAAGCATAACAGAGGAAATGCCAGTCTTACCTTCACAAACCGGGCAGCACTCCCCAGGGACTTTAACAGGATTTAGACAGCTCTGCCCGCAGGCCGTTGCGACGCAGTGCGGATCTCCATTGATGCACTGGCAGAAAGTACAGTCGTCCTCTCGCCAGCGGTCTCCATGAGCTTGGATCTGACCGTTGGCATAGCAGCCAGCAGGGTTATTTACTGGATAAACTGGGTCTGAAATGAGAGGAATTGCAAGAGAACAAGAAGTTTTATCTTCCCTTTTACGCCTAAAATTTATATATGAGTAACTGCAACACCATGATTTTCCATTACCTCAAAAGGGTTAAGTGCAGCCACTGTCAAACCTTAGAAGAACCACACTGTGGTATACAGTGATAAAATAAGATAGGTAACAACTTAGATATTTCAATATTGAAATTTACTATTGAGAAAGTTGTCAAATTATACTGAACAATCATAAATTCAGACATTTTAAACTATTTGAACTCAAATTTTGTATGCAACAAGCAGATCTAGAATGGAAAATATATCTACAAATGGCTAGGTTATGTTTTTAAGAGGCTTAATTTTTGGATTTTCTGATTTTGTTCTTCAAAACAAAATGAATCTTAGGTCTATTGATCCATTTTTTTTGTACCAACTTAAAAAATTCTGAGGGGAACTGAAAACACCTCAGTGAACCGCTGGAATGACTCCTGTCAGCATCACACCACTATTTTATAGATGAGACCTCCGGCACATTTCCTGCTGGAACAAGAAATCTGCCTTAAGCTACATCTCATCACAGTTTTGGAGATACACTAGTTTTCCTGGACAGATTATCTGGCTCAGTTTTCAATTAAGTTTCAGGTGGAGCTTTTCACCCTTAAAAGCTACAAGGCCCATTTACCAGCTAGCAATCAAATTAAGACTCAGGTATTTACATAACAGAATGTTGGGGGATACACTTTATATAAGATTTCTCCTCAGGTTTCATGCAAATAAATAATACTACTCTGTATATGCTAATTCATGACTTGAAAGAAAAGCAGCTTTTACCCTTCAGAAAGAACATGTTTTACTCTTCAGAAATGTGATAAGCAACACTGATATTAATATTAAAAATATACGCATTACGTGAATGTATGCAACTTACCATGGTGGCTAATAAAAAGATAACTGTTAGACTCAAAAATTAAATATGTGAGAATGTACAGTAATCACATCAAGTTTTCAAAGCAAGCAATAATACAATTTACATATTAAAGCAAATTCAACATATTAAAAACAAATGCAACTAAAAGCATTGTTTTAGCAGACATCAGATAGCAGACATCAAATAAGCACAAGTCATTTACCCGTAAGTCAATTTTCAGAAAGTGTTAGGTTTGAAGGATTTGGGGAAAAAGAAATGTTTTATATAAAGAAGAAGAAAAAAAGTACTCTGAAGTTTCATCAATCCCCTTTGGAAGGAAAGCAATCCATGTTAACTGTAGATAAAAGCAGTAGCAGTGCTAACAGGTGTTGTCTTATTATAAGCCATTGTATCAAGTTCATGACACTATCAAACTCTGAACATTTGGAGTGAAACTGTGCACAACTTCTACCTCTGCCTGGCATTTGCTCCCATCCTGAATTTTAGTGATAGTCCCAATTTTAGCAAAATGGGCTAAGCCAACATAAAAAACAGGTGTTTGGGAAAATAAGACATTTTAAAATTAAGATGTTTCGTAGCTCTTAATTTAGCACCTTTTTTGTTTTAGGATTACCTTGCATCTGTAATTAACTATTTTGACCTAGCCCAAAATCTAATCATACACAAACAAATGAAGTGAATTTTAACATTCAACTCCTGTATGGGATTCTGATTGATACAGGAATACACAGAAAGCACAGAAAAGCCATATAAGACTCGTGTTATTTGCAGTAGTCTTATGTCAGTCAAAGCACAAAGTTCCTAGTACGCTTAAAAGGTCAGTAGTATTTAAAGCTATAAATCGAGCCCAACAAATTACTTTTCCTGATGCTGAGGAATCCTACAGGACTTTGAGAAAGAATTCTGTCTGGATCTAAGGCAAGAAGGGCTTGTGCCTGTACTACACAATGCACAGGAAATTTACCATTTGCCATTTTAAAATTATTGCAGAAAAGAAGAAAGTATTATATTTCTTTATATTTCTATCATCAAGAAAACATTGGTAGGAAAAAATTAATCACCTTGAAAATCAGTCATAAAATAACCAAATAGAACGAGAACAGGTAGAAAAACCCACCACCTCTTCACCAACTAGAAAAGCATGAATGGGCAGACTGTTAAGTATACATTCTGCCCATTTAGAAGACTTACCTTGTTAATTTAGGTGTCACTTAACATAACCCGAGTTATTAAGAAAGGAATCAGAGCTTTCTTTTTTCTTTTTAAATGTTTAAAGGAACCAGGAAAATGAACAACATATATCTTACTACCCAATCATTCAGAAGTGAGAAATCAGACTTCCTTGATCATAGAATAGTTTGGGTTGGAAGGGACCTTTAAAGATCATCTAATCCAACCCCTCCTGCCGTGAGCAGGGACATCTTTGACTAGATCAGGTTGCTCAGAGCCCCATCCAACTTGACCTTGAATGTTTCCAGAGATGGGGCATCTACCACCTCTCTGGGAAACCTGTTCCAGTGTTTCACCACCCTCATCGTAACAAATGTCTTCCTTATACATAGTCTAAAACTGTCCTCTTTAAGTTTAAAACCATTACCCCTTGTCCTATTGCAACAGGCACTGCTAAAATGTTTGTCTCCATCTTTCTTGTAAGACCCCTTTAAGTACTGAAAGGTTGCAATAAGGTCTCCCCGAAGCCTTCTCTTTTCCAGGCTGAGCAACCCCAACTCTCAGCCTGTCTTCACAGGAGAGGTGTTCCATCCCTCTCACCATCTTCATGGCCCTCCTCTGGACCCGCTCCAAGAGGTCCATGTCTCTCCTCTGCTGAGGACTCCAGAGCTGGACACAGTACTCCAGGCGGGGTCTCACTAGAGCGGAGTAGAGGGGCAGAATCACCTCGCTCGACCTGCTGACTTGATTTAGTGCTCCAAGCTTTATCAGAAAAGCATGCAACAGAAACAAGCAAGTCAAACAGCGTCGGACGATTTGATAAAAGACCCTGTAACTTGGCATCTCAGTCAGCTGAGCAGAAAATAAATCACAGCCACTATTTGAAAAAGAAGATTGTACTCACTAAGTCATTATCCATTTTATTCTATCTAATAAGGACCTGTCTTAAGAAGAAATTTCCATTGCAGGCCCAATACACACCAACCCATCAAACCCAAAACAAAATGTTAATGGGTTTTCTTGATAGTCTGATGCAGAGGTTGCAAGAATGGAAAAAAAAATCAACTTTTAAAGCTGTATGATGATATGGCAGAACAATTAATGATAAATAAGATAGCTGAGTATTTAAATCACCAAAGAGGATGAAGGACATATCTAGAACTGTAAGTCCAATGTGGAAAAATCAGCATCCACATCTGAGTATGACAGAGCTGATAGTTCAGATACAGCAGATATATAGATACATTGTTTATGTACCTATATACATTGTAATAATGATTTCATAATCTCAGAATATTCACGTATGTAAAAGAAATAGTAATTATAGGAAAAACCAACAGATTTCATGTATTTTATAAAGTCAGCAGCTCATACAGCAATTTCTTCAGGAGTGGATCTGCACTTCCTCAGGAAGTGTTCCACCACATCAGACATGCCTTCTCTAAACTTTTTCAATCTGTCATTAAATGATGGTATAGAACTGAATCTTTTTTTCCCCCCACAGCTTGAAGGCTCTTAAAAGCATAGGCACAACTGTACCAGGAAAGACCAAGAAGTCCAGCATCCTGTCTGCAACTATAGTCAATACTGAATGTCTAGATCAGATCTTAAACACAGGGCAAACATGGACTGGTATCTCGATAGAATACTTAGGCCTACAGCATTTCTATTTTAACTTCTCCACATGTGAACACCATTATCAACCTATCTGGTATGAACTGATACACTAAAATATATAAAAATTACAAATACTCTTTAAAAGAATGACTGCCTGCTTCCTACTTTACCCACCTTGATATTTCATTATCTAGATTTTGTTTTTTTAAATCTGAGGAAGTTTCAATAGTTTGTAACAAAACAAGCCACCAAAACAGTATCCTTCACTAGATCCTGTGCTGATTGAGAAGATCCAACTCTTACAGCTGCCTCTTTTAGACTCATTTTTATGAGGTTCTTTACTTTCATAAATCTCTGTTTGGAATGAAGTACAACTATAATGGACTGTTTGGCTTATTTGCTCCTGCAAGGAACTACAGGAATACTGAAGTTAAGTATACTACAAAGCACTTGAAAGTGACATTAATAATTAGATACCTCTCCTCTTAGGAGCAGATTTGAGATTTCCAGCTTATTTTGCTTATTGGGAAGTCAGTCCTAAGTTCACATTTAAACACAAGGACGAGGAGTGCTTCACAGGTCTTTTGTCTATGGCCATAACCTGACCCCCACTGGGGAAAGACCCAAGTGCAGAGCAGCAGCCCCATCTCCCTCCACTGGAATCCTGGTTGTGTTCTGGCAGATGACGTGTCAAGTATTTTCTAATGTAAGCAAGAGGGTCAACATGAAATTTCCCACGGAATCCTGTTTAGGAGGTCTGCAGGCCTAGCAGAGGAGAAAGCTGTCAAATGGGGCAAAGGAAGAACATTAAAGTGAGATTATTGCCCTGTTTCTTTGCAAGGGGAGAGAAGAGAGAGAGAAAAGAGCGAGAGCGGGGAGAAAGAAAGAGAGCGAGAGCGGGGAGAAGAGAGAAGGTGTATGCATTGCTCTAGCTGAACAGAACAAGACTGGAAGAAGCAGGCTGCAAAGCAACGGAAATGTGTCTTAGGGCCACCACTGCTGCTTTGGAGAAGCCTGTCTAAATACCCGGTGCAGAAATTAGGAACAGTTTCTTATGTCTTTCAGGAAGAAAGCCCCCCAAAAAGTACAGCACACTTTACCATGTCTGAGGAAGTTCTGATGCAGAAGGGAAAGGAAACTCAAACAGCTCTATATAAAAAGGGCAGTGTCAACAACAGAGAAGCACTGCAAAAAACAAGACAGCACACTCAGACACAGCAAAAATGTAGAAATAAACTGAATTAAGGAGGAATCTGCAAACTTTAGAAGACGAAACTAAAGCACTTGTTTGCTCATGTGCATTGAAAAAGCAAATTAAAAAAGCAACGGAATTAATAAGCAAGCAGGATGAAAAAGATACTGTACCTTCACACACTGGGCAGCACTCTCCTTCTGGCACATAGTACCTGTCACAGTGTAGCTCACCACACTGGGCAGAGAAACAAATAGAGACTCCGCCTTGGCATCTACAGAAACGACAAGCATCCATTCGAAACATGTCTCCATCATAGTATTCCATGCTGTTAAATATACAAGTTGGCTTCACTTCTGAAAGAAGGAAAAAAAAAAAAAAAAAAAGATGTATTTTACAGATACTTGTAAATGGGAAATAGTTAAACTCATGTTGCTACTGACAAAAACTGATATAAAGAGACAGCTGATTTTTCTTTCATTTTTTAAACTCAAATACAATTGGTTTTTTTAAGAACATGGTATATTTTATTGTCTCTATCAACAATGGAAGAAAATAAAATGCTAGTCAAAATTACTTTCAGAGCAATTATTTACAATTAGAAGTCTCCATTTTAAAAATTAAAATACTGAAGGAAGGTTAAGGCACTGGTATTTCTTCATAGGTGTTAAATATTTCTCATTGTGCATGAGCCAGAAGCTACTTCAAATTTCAGCACATGAAGCAATAGATTTTTCTGTTTTAAGAAGGGTGTTTCTGATGTTTCGTACGTGTAATCTTCCTTTCTGCGGGACTTAGTACACAGGTGGATAAATTGCTCTACAGCTGTCTAATCCATAGGGATATGCTTAAAAAAACCCCAACAAACATATTTTGTGACTGCATGATCTGTTATGCAGAACTGAATACTTCTCAGTTCAAGCAACCTGGAGCTGTACTAGTCAGCTCACATCTATACTCCCCACAGAAAATAAATATTTATTACAATTGAGGTTGTGTGTTCACTTTAATGTTCCAAAAACACAACAAGACTGTTTCTTGTATGCCCCCATCTACAGCAGAGCCCTAACGTATAATGAAATCTAAACTTCATGGGAAACTAAAAGCCTCTGAAAATTCCTAAGTATTTTGGGAGGGACACTGCCTATTTACTTCATTAGCATTTAAAAAAAAAAGAAGATGCTACCTGAAACAATGAAACAGTTTGCAGTTTTAACCACCTTTTAAAATTTTTTTTATATCAAAGAGGTTTGGTTCCAGATTATGAAGCAGATACACACATCATGAATACATCATAAGGTCTCCTTAGGGCTTTTGACCTTGCAGTTACCCCACACATATGAACTTTCCTCTACCACCTATTGCCAGCAGAGCGTATTCTGTTGAACCAGCCTAACTGACACACACACAACACTGTGCAGCTCTGCAGCCCAGGGCTGAATCACTGTGACTCAAGACACAAGAAATACTCCAAATTTAATGTTCAACTATAATACATAACATTAGTCATTAGGAAATCACGACTTCACAGTTTCATCATTACACTACTCAATGACTTAAGCCTCCTCCCTTTTCCCCGCTTCAGAATAAACTTTTTGCCTTCTATGATACTAGCCCAAGATACCTGAAAACAGCTACCTGAAGTAAAACAGTATCTAGTAAACAGATGTACTTTTTCAGAAGCTACAAATCTAGCAGTCTCAAAAGTCAAAGGTTCTGCAAACAGGAAGCTATTTATTTCAGCAACAAAGTCAAAATTAAAAAAATTACCAAACTGTAGATAAAACCATCACATTTCATTACATCTGAACTAAACATAGCAAAGGAAAGAAAGAACAATTGCCTGTGTTGATGATTTCTGTAGAATACATAGAAAAGACTATTTATTTACTTACATGATGTGTAATGTCTAGCCACATAGGGCTCAAACCAGTGCCCACTTTGTGGTCACGTGATTTTTTTTTTTTGTTATTGCTCAATTTCAAATGGGAGACGAAAAATATTTAAATGAAAGTTCAGAATTTGCAGATTCCTTCCCACCCACCTCAAAACTCTTACTTTTGAGAGCTACAAACTTTTCATCTGAGTTACTCTTGACAATGATACAGGTTTTCTTTAAAACTCTAAAGCATTCCAGGGACTCTAGTATTTCTTTCCACGTACACTTATATTGAGCTCCAGCCTCGAGTCATTTAATATAATTGTAAAGCATTAGAGTTAGGACTTGGACGTATCCTGAGCAATGTTTGATTTTTATATGCCTGTTCTGTCTTCAAGGCAGAATGTAGAAAGCAGCATAAAAAAAATAGAGTAAGAAGAGGAAATACCACTGTGTCCGGGAAAACAGCTATGACCTCATTAGAAAGCAATTCACATAAACAAACACTTGAGAAATATTTCAAGTTTATGTAGCTCAAGCTGTTAGTCAAAAAACCTTCTCAAAAAGGGAAAAGTGCCAACACAACTCAAAAGGCCTTCAGTGCATTTGCTTCTGACTTTACTGTTGGGATTGCACCTTTCCAGATTTTTACTGATCCCCCCCACCCCCAAACAGTAGATCTGAATTCCTGCCTAGTTAGAAGTAGAAACATCATCTTCCATGAATTATCATTCATTTTTAAAATGTCCAAAGACGACCAAGCAAGGAACTTTAAGTCCTGAAAGGAAACAGTATGTTTTATTCCTACAATGAAAACCACCATAGAATTTTGCTATACATGTATTTTTGCCATCCAGATTTATGGTAGCATATACATTCGTACTAAAGTCTTGACCTAAGCCTATATACCCAGCTATGAGACAAGGATTACATTTGTTAGAACCATATGTAACACTGTGGTCTTAAGACTCAGTGAAGCCCAAACGAACACTAAACGAAGAACTCTAGCTTTAGATACTCATAAAGTGGAAGCCTAATGAAAGAGTGAGCACCATGCTGTGGAATTGTAATGATGCATTTCTTCCACAACAATATGCTGGAAGATTCTCTCAGTTCTCTTTTTTTAAAAAGTGCTAATTTTATTGCCGTACTGATCTATGTATGGCAGCCACAAAGGAGTGAAAGAACATAAAACTAGCATTAAATAAATGCATCTTTTCCTAAAGACCAGTAAGCATGAATTCATTATTCTGCCAATAAAGAGAATACTACAGGTAGAATTCTTCAAGTACCAAAGCTTTGCTGTGTGACAAATTTAAACTGACTGAACTTCATAGCACAAAATGCTTAAACATATCCGAAACCCCAAATCCCTTTTCTGATGCAGACTACCACAACGAAACAGTGGGCATGAGACAGACACGCAGGCCATGGATTTGCAAACATGAATTCAGTGGCTGCCAGCAATCAGATAACCAACCAGCACTAGATTGATCCAGACCAAGCACAGACGTACAACTGCCCATCTGCGAAAGGAGCCAGGCCAGAGCGGATGGTACCCTGAATAATACAGAGTTTATACTGGCTGTGGAAGGACAGATGATATCACATCTCTGCTTCTATATAAAGTTAAGCATGACTAAGAGACTGGACTTGATTTGGCATTAAAGCTCCTGCCACAGAGTTAAATAAGAAATAGCTCTGGCACAGGTTTACCTCTACAGATCTCACAGCCACAGCCTTTTTGTTCTGGCAGCAAGAGCCCTAACAGTCAGTGTTGCAGCAAACCACACAGCTTCACACTACGTAGACACAACCCATGCTTATTTCTTAACGCCTTTATCTCCAATCTGAACTGCAAACAGACACAATCTGTTTTATCAAATCAGTTTTCTAAGGTATTTTACCTTATACTTTCAAATCTAATTAAATACAGTTCTGCTGGCTGAACTAGCCCAAAATAAAACTTCTGTTATTGAGATTTCTCTAGTTTCCCAACACTTGTGGTTTTCGTTGATTAGAGTCACGGAGCAGCTCAGAAACACATTCATAAGTCTGGCAATCCATCCCTTCTGAGGCAGCAATACTGCACACAGTTATGCCAAGTGCATGAGATGCTTCATGCATCAGCTATAGGCAAGTTTGGGCATTTTCTATTGTAGTATCAGAAATTCCAGCCCTCCTGAAGCAGAAGCAAGATTCAAAACAATTTTCTGTTGTTGAAAGGATTAAAAGGTTTGTGATTCCAGCACTTCAGACATTCCTTCAGTATACAGAAGGATTTGTACCAGACTCTTGGAAGGAACTGAGGCAACTGCTGTGAACTTTCAATTAAATGAAAGGGAAGGAAACTGATAAACTTGAATCCTGTGTCCGTATAAACAAAATATGGAAAAACTTTCTGTTTTTCAAAAGCTGCACTGATAGGGTGTTTAAAAAAGAGAAGGACACATTTCATTGGAATTAGCCCATAACAATGTTAAAGGACAACACACTGTATGCTTTTGTTTCCTTGCAAATATATAAAAACAAGCTAGGTAGAAAAAAAAATTTGGGTTCCTACTGTTCAGGTTATACTGCTTAGTGCAGTGTATTCCCTATTAACACAGTTGCAGGACCATTCTGAAAGTGCTTTGGTCCTGCATCTTCTAAAAAGGTCATGTGGAAACAGACAGATCAGAATTGAAACAAACCTGTAACTATTATTTGTAAATCAATACAATTATTTATGCATGCATTTATACAATTATTTATACACGCTTGCACAGCTTAAAGGAAAGAAACATTACTTTATGGCACCTGTGGTCTGTAAAAGATATTAAAAGACACTCGAGATGCTGAGGAAAAGCAAATTCAGCAATTCACCTTTAAAACAAAATGGAAATAATCAGGCTTTTATAGTAAGGTTTCTAGCAGAGAAAGTCCGTATCATCACATTAGAAACCACTTTTAAATCCAGCTGCCGCAATCGATATACAGTGCCGACTTTCTCAACAGTCTTAAAATTTTCTGTCCACCTCAGCAGCGGATACCAATCCAGTAATTTTTAGGCAGTTTCAGAAGACAGCTCTTGTGTAGGTTGATATATGTGTCTTTTTTTTTTTTTTTTTCTTTTTACACACAGTAGACAAGACTGCAAGGTGTTCCCCATAGAGACAGAAGACTTATTTCCAAGTCACCCTATCGGGTGGAGGTTGCACCATGGAAAAGAGCAGGGAAAGACCCCCAACAGAATCAGCTCTACCTAATACATCCCCGGCTTAATATTTTCTTTAAAATTGCCAGTAATGGAGAAACTGCAAGCTGCCTATTAAACAATTCCACAGTTTTAACTACTGTAACTAAGCTCAAATCATAGCAAGTGTAATGCAGGTTAGACAGAAACAGCAAATAGAAAGGAAGTTTCCCAAGTTTCATTACTTCTCCCATCTTTAAGATGTATGTCCTACTGTTGTTTACCTTCCTCCAATGTGCACATTTGTTGCTAAGAGGACTCATCCTAGGTGTCCTTGCCTCCATCCTCTCTTACAGATAAAATGCACGCATTTCTTTCAGTTTTTCTTCATCAGGTCATGCTTTTCAGTGTTGTTTCTGTGGCTTTCCCCTACGCTATCCCCCTTTTGTCTCTACCTCCTTCTGGAAATTAAGCAATGTTACTGTTTCACATCCTGCAGTAGGTTACAGCCCTACCACAGAAGACCACCAGGACAGCCAAAGGAGGAGCCAGGGCCACCAATTCAATCTACAGATTGAATACTTTCAGCAAAAATTTTGGGCTGACTGGCCTTTTGACTGGCCTTCAGTTTTCTGCATCCTCCTCTTCTCTCCTGTTTCAAATGTAACTGCTAATGACTTGTATTGTTTCAGATACTTTTCCCAATTTGATTACGGTGAGTATAATCCAGGTTCAGAGGATGTAAAACATTTGACTTGGCTTGGCAGACTGACCTGCTTTTTCACTATACTAGACCAAATTCTCACACTGCTGTGGCTGGTGATTAGCCATGATTTTCAAATACTGTTCAAATATTCTGAGTGAAGAAAAAACAAGCAAACCCAAAAACCAAAACCCCACCTGACAACAACTAAATCTCTCTACCTTTTTGGCATCAGATTATCTTCCTTTAATATTAATCTTCTTTTTATTACTTAACAAACAGTGTTATCTTTTGCTCCTTGCAAGCTGCATTTTGCATCTCATTATTTTTAAGCAGGTGTCTATTTAGTTCACCACAGAATTCTGTAGTTTTGGATGCTCAAAGAGAAATATGCAGTAATGTTTAATTAGGATCAGGACTATATTCAGTTCTCTGCTCTGGAACAGACTCTGTTACCTTGGTCAAATCCTTATTTCTTATGAGCACACGGAAAGTAAGTTTAATAAACGTGAAATAAAAGTCCTGTCAGGATTAGTGCAATAAATAATGGGAACTCCATGGTAATTAGCCGGTGTCTATGAGGTGTTTCACTTGGACTCCATTCTTCCTTCTTCAGTGAAGATTTTCCTTGCTGACCTGACATTCCCCATCAAATCCCTTCAGTACTCATTGATGCTCCCTTTAGAAACAGGTGATTATTATTTCCTTTTAGAAACAGTGGAATCACCTTTATGCTTTTCCACACCGTGAGGTTAATAATGGAACTACAATTGCTTTGAGGAGTAAGTGCATCAACAGGTGACAAGAAGTGTGATTAAAGAGGGATTTTAATCTCTCCTCCAATGTAGTACCGCTGTATAGAGACACAAGCGTGAAGAAAGCCAGGAGGCACAGAGAAAAGAGAAATGCCTCATTTATGTTAGTGCTATCTTCTCAAATGAGGAAAAAAATTACAGAAGCCATTATAAAACACAGGTTGTGTGTCACGTCAAGTGAATGAGCTTGATGATTTAGGAGATCACTTTTATACCACCATGTGATCATCAGTACAGCCTGAAAAAGCAGTATAGAAGGGGTCACAGTCTTAAATCCCAGGGGAAGCTGTCATCCTTTCTTCTCTGGATCAATGCATGCATCAGGTAGTCCCACTCTCAAGGGACAGGGCAACAAAAGTCCACATCTCACCTCTGGGGCAAAAGGACATAAAGTGGGGCTCCAGGGGCTCCACTTCTGGCAAGGTTGGACTCTCAAATCACAGCTCATATGTGGCCGTGGCAGAAAGCAGCCTGGTCCCCTTTTGCTTGCAGCACATGGACACATTAACAAGGACCATTCTCACACATGCAATTTACCATCTTTCATAAAGCAATTAGAGATCCTCTTAAAGCAGCAGTTGTATTAAAGTAAACTTACTGAGAAGTGGAATCTCTGACTGACAGAAGGAAGCAGCTGCAGGACGCTTGGTAATAGCTCTCTCAAATTTCTAAGGCACAGCTCACAGTCAGTATGTGCTTTAGCACAACTTGCATTCAAGAGACCCATGCATCAATACCTAATAAAAGAACAGGCAAGTTTGGATACTCTCATTTCCAAACACTTCCACTCTTGCTGCATGTGCAGCTTTCAATCTCTTTAGATTCATTTGTTGATGTTTGTAATTTAATGCTGAATCAATTTTTTTCCTTACAAGCTCTCCCATGAGAAAAGGCAGCACACCAGGATTAGTAGACAAAAATCCTGGTGAGTAATATATTTTGGGTGGATCAGAAGAAACCTTGAATTAACTTCTGTAAAATGCAGGATTTGGTGAAGGACTGCATCTTGGGAATCTCGTTCTCAATTTTCCCCAGATTTATATGATATACTATGTCGTAGTCTCTAGATGGAAAGCAGATTTCAGATAAGTACAAGTAGGAAAACTTCATGGAAATTGGAATAACCTACCTTTAAACAAAGCAGTATACACCCTCTCTTTCACCGAAACGTGCACTCTGTTACAACGCACTGGAAACACAATAGGCACAACCTCATTTTCAGTTTCATATATTAAGACGAAATTATTTGCTATGGATTTCCCATGTTGCCTTATTTTCTCTGTATCTACCACACACATTTCAGGAACAAGCACATTTGACTATGGATGTAGCTCTTCCCTGAAAACTTCACCACTATACTAATCCCCGATTCCCACATGCAACAAGCAGTGATGTATATAGCTACATCAGCTATACCTCTAGTTATACTATTTTATGGCAGTCAGAGATTTAAATTTAGCAATTCATGCTTCTCTGTCTCCTTCAGGCTAAATTTCTGTTACATACACAACCTGGGGCTTGCCCTGAGGATCATCAAGAAAGTAAGATTAGGAGAAACAGCCAGCCAAATTCTAAGCAAAGACGACTGACAAAATCATATTGCCATTGCTTTGTAAATGAGTGTTTACCAACAGTTCCAGAGAGTTGCAAGGTTTAATTTACAAATTAAACAGTAAAAACCTTTCTTCTGACAAGTAAAAAGGAGCAAGAAACAAAAAAGTTGCAGCCATCACTGTTGTCCAAGCTATCATTTGGACATCTAAAGACCAGGCAGGGTATGCTCTGGGACGGCCCAAATACTCATACTGGATAAATCATTACAGAGGAACTTCACTGCATCAAAAAGGAACTTTGGCTTGATTTCTACCATCATTTAAACAATACAGAATGATTTTATTTACAAAGATGCTTTCCTTCAAAATAAAGGAATCAATACATGCCCTAAAATTGACCTTTTTAATTGACTGACCTTTGGGACAAGAACCACATTCTAATGACAGTAATACTTGTGCATTAATTGTAATGCTGAATTCTTTTAACCACAGTGGTGTTTTAAAAAGCACAAATTTAAGTCTCCAGTTAGTGTAACAGCTTTACGTAAAATACTGTGATCTCTGCATAGATTCATGATGATTAGAACATCACACAGAACTATTAGGAGCATCAGCTCTCTGTAATATATTTTTTCTTGTCACCAATGAGAAAGTTGTGCTCAGCACTTTCTAAATTATTTCCTGTAAAAAAAATTCAAAAAGAAGCTCAACCTCTACAAAGATGGAACAGCCACACACAGTAGGTACTTAACAACAAGGCCCAATCAAATCGAAATATCAGGACCATTTCCAAGTGGGAGTAAACCTTATTTTGATGATAAATGATGTTTATGTAATTATACAACAAACTATGAGAAACAGCAGATTACACATGATGGGAAGCTTAAGGACACACCCAATATAAATCTAAGGCATGAAAATAATGATTAGTGTATTGACTTACTGCTGTATTTATAATCAAACAGGAACAACAACTACTCCGTAATCTGCAAAGAGTGACAACTGTAAAAGTTTCTC
The DNA here is from genome assembly GCF_030936135.1 of Gavia stellata. Taxonomy (NCBI): domain Eukaryota; kingdom Metazoa; phylum Chordata; class Aves; order Gaviiformes; family Gaviidae; genus Gavia; species Gavia stellata. The sequence continues at coordinate 22,338,099 of NC_082595.1, forward strand.
TCACCGCAGATTAATATACTTTTCTAAGACAGATTAACCAAAAGCTAGTTTGATACAGTGTGTACTGGTAACAAAGATAACCATGTAAAATCTACAGATATATTGTAAAGCTTCTAAATAAGTTTTACATTAAATCCAGGAAAAATGTTTGGGAAAGAATGACTGATGTGTCCTAAAAACGCTGACAAACAACAAAGAGAACATACTGCAGAGTCTCTACACAACAGGTATTTTGCTTCCCTTATTCATTAAGCACCCCTTCAACACTGGCCAATGCTGTTCTGAAATAAGAGCAGATCTCTTTCCTACACAGTAAAGGCAGCCTCCCATACTCCCTCTGAACATGCAACTCTGCATCTATCACATTAGCACATACTTGCAATAAATATTACAGAAGGCTGGCCTGCTTTAACCCTCTGCACATCAGTAGGGTTACCTAAATACACAATTTAGTTACCCCACAACACACAAACCGGATTTTTTTGCAGTCTACATACACTTATTCATAATAGATGGCTTTATTTTAAGGTAATTCAGATGATCAGTATTATTCCTGATAGTTTTTTTCTCTGCCCCCTCCCCCTCCCAATAGAATTATTTAATTCTAACATTAAATAGATGTTATAACAGCAGGAAAACTATACTAATGTGACTGCACACATGTCCTTTTTATTCCATCCTCTTGCCTGTTTTCAGAGGTTTTCAAACACAGAAGTAACTAATGGAACTCATTCGTAACACTGATTACACAACATCCCCACTTACCATCTATAAACCCATTAACTTGCATTTGATTAAAACACACTCTTTAAGAAGGCATCTAATCCTAATTGGAAAGGATGAAGATAAGGAATTCAGCATCTTTCCAGCAGTTTGTGCCGACAGTTAACCACCCTCACTGCGGAGAACAGCATGTCCTCGGTCTTACAGATTTGGCTCTTGTTACTTTGATAGCAATTTTTTTTAATTACGTGAAGAAACTGATCTAAGTCTATCACTAGAAGATAGTTCCTCCATCTGTCACTGGTATCTACTATATGTCTTCTGCCCTTGTTAGTATTTCAAAACCCTTCTAAAAAGTAGAACTGGACATAAACAAAACAAAAGATTATCTCTTCCTACAAAGTTTCGTTTTCCTCCAATCTGGCCTTTCTGCTTCCCTCTCTGGCATCAACTTCCCTTCAAAAACTCCAGTTTTTTCTTCCAAGTTACTTTGTCTTCATAGGCTACTAAGGTGAAGATTAAGAATGGGAAACCCTGAGAGGCAAAAAGAAATCCTGACCCAAAAGCAGCTGAACCTTTGGAGTGAGTTACAGTGAGCAATAAGGCAATGATGCACAGGGCAACAGTGCTGAGACAGTTCAAATTCACTGTTAACTATGAAAAATGAATATAACTCCTCCTTGGAAATAGGATTTGAAAATTACTAAGGACAAAAAACGTGGGCAATTTAAACAGCTCCATCTAACACCTGATATGATACATACTGCAACAATTTTGATAGCGGTACTCACAAATAGCTTGCAGACTGAAGAGAAACAGGAACACTAGTAAGGTGGTTTGTACCTTTGAGACTGTTTCACACCAGCAAAGATATCATATCAGAAATTGGCTTTGCATTTCTTGCTCAAAGTACTAAAGTAAACCCTGAATCAAACATTGCATTGACGTGTGCCACACAGTTATATCAAATTCAGAAATGATAATTTAACAGAACAACAGGAATATGAAAGAAAGGAAGATGAATATTACTTTACTATAATAGGCAGTTTATAAACAAAAAAATTAGGTAAGTTGCATTTAATTCTACAGTATCCACAATCTTATCCCAAATAGTGAAAAAATTAATCTGAAAGCTAAAGAATCTATGTTTCTTCCTGATGCAATCTCTTTTATTCATAAAGAAGAAGTTAATTTTTATATATAATGTCCCATTATATGTAGTAAGTATTATTTTTGAATCAGCATTTGAGTATTTAAAATATTACTACATGTAAATATCAAAAACATTCTCCTGCGGAAATGTCTATGTGTGTTTATGTGCATATGCAATGAAGAATATAAAATAAAAGCTGTTTCAAACACATGATACATGCACCACGAAACAAGATTAAATATTGCTGAATAAATATTAATTAGTAAATACTGCACAAACATATAACCATTCGAGAGCATATTTATCCTTTTATCTACCAACAGTAAAATATTTAAGTCTCTTCCCAACTCACTATATACACCATATATGCAGTTCTATATATACAGCATAGAGCAGTTCTGAGATATAGTCACTTCCGTAACAAATTCAAGGTTTTTAAACATTTTCTAAATATTCACATCAGGAAGCAAAGAATGCAAATCAGTCTATTCTTAGACGGACTTACGATTTCCAAAGGTTGTACATTCATATTAAAAATTACTTTGCAAATGTTTCTTAAAGCGAACACCATAGTCTAAACAGCATGTTTTTGTTTACAGTACTGCAACAAGCAGTTGCAGTGCTTAGCAAAAAATTCATTTCTAAAAGGACTCTAGTGTTTGCTACTGGCAAAGGCATACCTGAAAAATATGCAGTGAGGGAGTCTCGCTAGAACTACAATTCCCTGGGTCACAGGGAAAAGTGCTTTAGAAATTAAAGAAACATGACAACTTAACAAACAACACAGTTTCCAACTTAAGTATCTTCAGTAGAACTTGCAGTTCCCTCTTACTGAACGAACCTCAATAAAATTATTTCTCTTAGATCTTGACAACATGGTATGAATAACCAAATGCCCAGCATCTCCCACAGACAGATAAAATCTTCCTCTCCAGCTGCAAGAGAAAGCTTCACGTACCATTGACACATTCAAAGACATCACAGCACTTGCCAGGTGTTCCATCTCCACGTGAGACTATCTGGGGAATGGAGCCTGCCTCGCACATGGGGAAACCACATAAACCAGAGAGACACTCGCATCTGAAACCAAAGAACAATAAAGAAAACACCATAAATAAATGAAGCCATGTATAAGGGGAAAAAATAAGCAAGAGAAAAACAGAAAGCTAGAGCACAAGTTCCAGTATTAGCATACTCGTATCTTAGAATCATCTTTTATTAACCCAACAACCAAGATAGCTTCTCAACCTGATGGTTTTTTTGTTTTTTTTTTTAAACATCCGAACTTTCTTTGCTGGTTAAGCAAACAAGAAGGTGGTACTGTGCAACACCAACACTTCTCTAGTGCTGTATGTAAAAACATATAAAACTGTAGTTCCAGATTGTTTGAAAATAATTATATTCTCCAGACTTGCAAAATTAGGCTTCTCCTCTAGTTCTCTCTGAAAAATCAAAATTGGTGACATACTAATAGCAGTAGCTGCATCTATTCATCAGAAGAGTGTTCTCTCATTAGGAAACCATATTATACCCAGTTTTATATAGGGAATAATTAAAGAGAAAGGAAGGCCATGCAGAATCATTAAATCTAAACAAAATTAAAATAGTTGCAGGTTCTCCTTTGGTTTTTGGTGGTGCTGCTCTCAGTTTGTGGAGGGGCAACCAATTGTATGAGATGCCAAATACTGTGGGAGGCTATGTATATTAAATACTGTGGTTCTTTTTTAGAATGATCCGATCTCTAAAACTAGTGTTTTCTCCATGTAAGTAGTATTTATTTGCTTATTTAAGAAAACAACCTAAAGAACTGGAAGACACAAAATGTAGATAAACAGTAGTCATGTTTGTTTCCAGATCCTTTGCTTTATGATTAACGTAATAGTTTAAAAGTCAAACACTTAAGACTTTTGATAAGTTTACATTTAACAGAGTTTTTGCCCTGAACAATGGGCACATTGTAGGGATAAGCAGCAATGATACAATAAAATGCAAGACAAAATGAACAAAGAGAAATATGCAAAAATCATAGCTGAGAAACTTCATGGAACAGCACTTAAATTTTTCAATTGCAAATCACAGATTTTTTTGGTAAAAAAACTTGTAGATTAATTTAGCATACTACAAATACAGGTGAATTTCAAAAGGACAAAAAGAACTCAGCAGAAGATCCTGTAATTATGAGTTAAAGAAATGAAAGTAAGAACTCTACTTCTTAATAACTATTTCAAAAATTTTAAGTATTTCAAGACAAACCCCACATTAAACCACCCATTAGTAAGAACCCTCATCAGCATTTAATGCGTTTGCTTATTCTTTATGCTTAAAAAGCAAGAAGTTTCGTTCTCCTCTAGCATGCATGTCTCCTTAATTGCCCAACAGCCATTTCATCTCAGGCCAGGGTTCAATGAATGAGGAAGAGTCACCTCTCAGACAGGGTTTTAATATCTCTCCCTTTAACCTCATCAGCATTAGATAATGTTGTTATATTCTCCACAGTAAGGTATTACTCAAAAAGAAGTTTGCAAGAAGAAATACAAGTAAAGTCAAGGAATCTCACAGAACCTTTATTATACTGTCTGAAAAGGATTCTTAAAATATTGTATTATAGCAGCACGTCACTATAAAGGGATAAATGAGTCCTTAAAAAAACAGTATTAATTGCATCACATTTCATAAATAATGTTAAATATGCCAAGTTAAAGTAAAGCATTTTAACTCTACATACACATATATACTGCAGTATAGTGACAATTTTAAAACAGGCATTTCAAGGATTTTTTTGAGAATATTGTGCTTACCATAACAGTAAAGGATAATGAACTAACCCAACAAAAAAGTATGAGTACAGAAACCAAAGTTTTATTTATCATACCTGTGCTTTTGACATTTTCTTCTCAACTTGTAAATACAAAAAAGGGTGAATCTAATTATTTTGTTTACTGTATGCTCTTTGCCTTCAGAGATGTAGAAGGAAAAAAAGCATTATGGCTTCTTACTACATGAGATCAAAAACCACAAAGGATTTGTGACAGCAGCTTCCCTTTAAGATGAGTCTGTAAGTAATCTTACAGAATTCTGTACTAATATCTGCTGCCCCAATAAAAGGAAGATACTTTGGGGGGGGGGGGGGGGTCAAAAAGAAAAGAGATGACCTCTAGCAATCAGTGAAATTAGCACTGTCAGGTTCAAGGAATTTGTACCTTAGCCCATCTAGCAGACACTGCTTTAGAAGATGCTTTTCCCTTGTGAGAAGAATGAAACACAGAAATAAGTGCGTACATATTACTAAAGAAAGAAAGGAAAAAAGTCTTTTAAAAATATATATAACAACAACAAAAAAAGTACAGAAACAATCTGAAAGCAGTATTCTGAAAGTAGTATTAAAAGCCTAGACAAAAGTACTAGATTTCACTTGAATCACCTTATGTTCAACATCCAGATAACCTCTCGGAAAATAGGTAGATCAAACTTCCTGAAAATTCACATGTCTTTCACAGAGAAAATGGCACACGTGGTGGAAATATAGTTGTGGACCGTGATTTTCCAACTCTCATGAGCTGAAATTACCACTCTTAGTTTTATCACAATAAGCTTTTTCAGACATGCCTGTATCTTCTATATTCTTTGCTTCACATTCATTACCATTGATGATTTGAGTTGCAGGAGAATATTAAATGATTAGATTAATAACTTGTACATTTCCCCTCTCTTTTTCTTCCCAGTCAACTGCTTTAAAAAAACCCAAAACACCACACAAAACCAAACAAAAAAAAAACCAAAACCATGAATCACCAGATTAAATAACTCAAGATAGGACAATCTTCCAGAAGAAGGGCTGGTGGGAGCCAATGTTCCTTTCTGTAGAAAAGACTCCCTCCTATTCAGATTAATAAAGCTTCGCATACTCATTCACAGTGTAAGCAAACAAAACCTCATCCTCCAAGATGTTATAAATTGACTTCCCATTTGGTTAAAAAAATAATCCATGCATAGGAGAATGTCAAAGCAGCAAATGGTCTCAGATGGACTTTTAAATAGTCTGCATTCTTTTCAGCCAGCTCTGCTAGGAAAACCTTTGACCATCGTCCAGGCTATTAGCATGGAAAACATTGTTTTGGAGACAGAAGTCTTTCAGGAAGAAACCCAAGGAATTCTGGTAGCTGAGCGAGGCTGTTGCACTGCCAAAACAACAACATCTGGAAATTCGGAATCAGTGACCCCGTTCTCAGTAAGAGAGCAAAATGAGCTTTATAGTTCTAGATTTTTCTGAAGCGCCTTTTGGAGCAGAGGGACAGACGGAAGAGAAGAAGTTGTAGTCCAGCTCTGTGCTCTATCACAGGCAGCTATCCACCTGCCCGGTGTGTGTATCCTCGCCTTGGTATTGAGCACTGGGTCTGAAGAAGTTTAGCAGGCTAGATAGTGGTAAGCCTGTTGACAGTGGCCGTCGTCCCTCCCGAAGCAATTTCTATAAAATTTAGCTGTTCAGACTGCTGATCAGTAAGACACAACGTTGCTTCTGAGTTGCTCCCTCTCTAATGGTAACTTGCCTAAGGAAAACAGACACAGCAGAAGTTACAAGGAAACCTTCCCAGAGAGAAGACAACTTTATATGTCGCCTTCTCTCTTTACACAGCTTGCAGGGACACCACTGCAACACCAAATAGCACCCTGGCATCCAAAAGTTCCAAGATTAAAGGGAGGTCAGTACTTGAGGTACCGAGAAGTTGGCACTCAGTATATGCCCCTCACACGCCTTATTAGCAAAGGCTCTAAAGCAAACACATCTCTTGGGATGTTACACCGTAACAACACTCAAGTCAAGAAGAACATGTCCTTTTAACAAGTACAATCCTGTAAAAGAGTACAATGTCCCCTAACAAGAGGGCCCAGAAAGTAGAAAAGGAGAATCAAACAGTCACGGAGTACAGCCTGAAAAGGTGGTGGGGTGGCCTGGAAGGAAGCAAGAATCCCAAGTAAGAAATCAGCTGTACAGAAATTTTGAAAATACAGAATCAACCTGACTGGTAAAAGGAATTGTCTCGTTCTTCAGGTTAAAAAAGAAAAAAAACCACCTAACAACAACAATAATCCTAGAAACTTCAACAACTGAGCAAGGGAAACTTCAGTATATAAAGAACAAGAAACAAGACGATGTTCATTAACCAATGCTTTACAGGTTGAGAAAGATAACTGCTTCAGTAATATAAATGGCCTGACTTTTAATTTCAGTTTTTAAGTTCCTCAAAACAGAAAGAATTCCATTACTTGTTTCTTTTATGTTTGAGGGGTTTTTGTTTTTCTTTTGTATCATCATTTTCCTTTTTCCCTTTGTTACCAAAAGCACGAAAAGGAAAAGGAAGAAGGAAAAAAAAAAAATCAAACCAGAATACTTGTAAATGGTAATTTTCATTTAAAATCTAATTATCTTGGTTCATTTACTTCTGTTATTAAACAGATGAAAAGAGAGAAGGGCTTGGTTAGCCTCAGAAAAGCTGTTTTGATGGTAGGATCAAAAGAGTTCTCCAGGCACAAGGCATAATGGCTACGAAAATAAGAACAGGCACCCTGGAAAAAAGATTTAGCACCAGTGAGTGAGAAGGTTGGGGCAGGAGTGTGTTGATGAGAGGGATATTTATTTTGAGGATCAAAACAAAATTAAGTATGAAGCACTGAGACTAGAGAAAAGCATTCCTGAAACATATATCATATTCCTGGGGAGATTTTATCACGGTCCTTCTTTTTTTGCCTTGCAGGAATCTAATACAATTTACATTAACATTATTAGCACTTATGTTACCTAAATGTAGTAGAGAAAACTCCCACAGATCCGTTAATAATATAAAGACTTAAGGATACTGTAAAACAAGGAATTTTCCAGAAGAGAACCCCCAGCATTATCAAAGCTTGATGAACTAGCAGCAAGGAAAAGAGATTAAATGCAAGACACTCCCTATCATCAAGCACAGGGTATAAGAGATGACAATACAGCAAAACGAAATATTAACAGAGCAATCTCATGAAATCAGTGAAGGATTATGAGGATTATGTCCATGTTACTTACGCTTGAAGCCACGACATGACTTAAGTAGGCAGGCTGAGTTTTAAATTGGTCAAGCTACAGCTTAAGGAATCAACCAAACGCTAGTCTTAGAAAAGATGAAGTCCAGTCCTACACAGAAGGTGACGCTGCAGGCAAAGACAAAGCCATTGGGACACCTCCACCAAAGAAGTTCAGCTAGAATTTCTTCAGACATACAGACTGGAGAGTTTTCGCCCACAAGTTCAGGGTCACTGTTCTATACATTTTGCATTCTCAGTTTTAAAGATATGATTAAGCAAGTCCATAATGAAAATACTGCTTTTTCCTGTAAAGCTTTTAGTATTTTATTTTGGAGATCAGTAATAAACCTGTAGAAAGAGACAGCAGCAGAACTGTGGAAGTTGCATATAACACTTATTATCAGACCATTTCTAAATGTTGAAAAGTTTTGCATCACTTCTATATGAACTAAGTGACTCCTATGGAAGTTCTTCCTATTCTAATTCTCCAGAACTTATGGAGAAATCAAAGCTAGTGTGCTCCCAAGTAAGAATTCCTTTCTAAAATTCTGGATATTGTCACAAACAGATACCCAATGTAATAGTGCATTTCCCCACGAGTATAGTAATCTTTATACACAAAGAACATTTAAATGTTACAAAAGGCAACTATCTAGCTTTTAATTAAAAGATACTGTGAAAGGGAATAGTTCTTGTGCATCTTTTGCATATTATTAGCATTGGGAAATAGCAAACATGCTAAGCAAGGGTAAAAGTTGTAAAATCAGCATTCACATCAAGCAGATTACCATCTTTCCAAGGCTTACTAGAATCCAAAGAGTTCATTTGATTTCATCCTTTGACTAATGTTAAATCAACTGGTCTGTTTCCCAGAGGGATGAGACAGGAAAATAGGACAGTCACAAAAGAGTTATGCCATGGAACCAGTACCCATACAACCACTGGCCAAGTGCACTGACTTTTCAAGTGCACTGATTTTTTTCAAGTACACTGATATAGGTATAGACCCTTTTGAATTAATTAGTATATGAAATAAACCACAATATAAACCATTCCAACCCTGCATTTTTCTCATATTTTTCCATACCAGCTTATTTTTTTTTCTGTTGAAGATCTCTTTGGTTTTTTACCACTATGTACCTCAGTTACCCTTTCCTTCGGTTTATCATCCTCACCCTTCATAATGTAACAAACATTTCAAAACCAAAGACAAGACATTAGTTAAGATGTTATACAAATGCTAGTTATCTGGTATTGTAAGAATCTGTTTTTCTTATTTCACTACTTTTTAATGAGGAATTCTAAATATCTGATCTTCTTACAAATAAAACACAATCCCTAAGGACTTCAGGTCAAAAATCACTTACTAATAATAGTTTTTTAAGTAATTCACTAACTTCAATATTCTTGTAACTCCAAACTTTCTCACTCCTGAGGCAGGTACTTCCCTCAAACTAAGCCATCAGGGAGTCAACAGAAGCAAATTAAAAAACTTGAAAAACAAAAAAAAAGCAAAAAACCCACCAACCTCCCCAAAACACATTATTTTTTACTTTATCTGATTGTTTAATTTGATGTCCACTCTTTCTTCTTTGAAACAAAAAAACCCCAATAATTATTTCATGTTTAGCTTTTCCATGCCATTCATGGTATTAAACACCTCTCATACCCCTGAAGGCAATTCTGTATGAGTTTAGGAAAGATAAATTGACAAAGACTTTGTTTGAGAACTGTTCCATGCTGTTTTCATATGAAAGAGGCCAGAAAGCAAACCGTCCAGAAGGGGCAAATATGACCTTCCTAAAAATGTGGCAAACCATCGGATCATCATTTAGCTTCTGAATTTATTCCATTATGGACTACATTCAAAAATGAGGCCAGAAGATTGCTCCAGAAGCCCAGTGTTTCTGAAACAAAACAACTCCATTCAATTAATGAGACCTTTTCCATGTAGTGGGAACCATGTATGCAAGAACTGTAACCCTTTTCTAGAAACAAGGTTCTTGAAATTCCACCAATGACATTTCAAGGAAGAGCAGTGATGAACTACTTATTATTTTTAAATGGTCCACAACCTTCCGTTCCACTTTTTAAGTATTAAAATCTGACACAATGTTTCCTGCTTATCTCTAGAGGAAACGCAACTTCAAACTCTTTTGATATAACCTCAGTAATGTTGGTATTATCTGCTCCGAGTACTGTTAGAAAGTCCTGGGAAATTCTCATGTCTACTTCCCTTCCAAAATGCAAACACCCAAGTGATAATTCTATTGCTTTATTATGTATATGGGTCTCCCTAGGCTTCTGTACAGTTGTGAGTTTAAAGACAACTGCCAAAGACATCATTGATCTCTGTGATACAAACAGAAATATGCCTGTTCAAGTCAGAAATTATCCTGAGCTAGACCACCTATTCAATTTCCAAACAAGTTAATAGCTGATTAAGTAGAAGGAATGGAACAAAATAGAGTAGGAAGTCTTGGGGGGAAGAGGAAGAGCAATATTCAGCGTGGTCAAGGTATACACTAATTATTAGTCTGACAAGTGAAAACAAAAATTTGTAACAGAAAGGTACGTCTACCAGCTGACTATAGATTGAGAGAGTTCAAAGCAAGCTTGCTTGTCAAGAATGCAAACAAAACCAAATTCTATAGACACTACAATCTCATTCTACTTCCAAGCATAAAACACCATCTAAAAGTAGACAGAACTGAGAGTTACTTTAATTTATTAATCTGGGTTAAAATTTCTTAAGTTTAACAGTGAAGGAGTAAATATACCGTTAAGACAGCACATGATCAGATTAAAGTACTACGTATACTTTTCCATAAAAACTCATACATAAAAAAAGGAAGCTGCTTGTATAACTATGATCAAGACTTCCTCCCCCTGTGCAAATGCTGGGGGTTTTTTTGCTTATGGGAAATGTGCTCCTTCCTTTAGGTAGGATCGTCTTGAAAGGTTTTGCAATTCAATACTTCCTGGGAGTTGGTAGAAGAGCATGGATGGTATTTTTAAGTTATACAATACAGGTGCAAAAAGCTGATCTTAGATGCAAGCAGGGACCTCTGTATTTGCAACATCTTATAGCTGCTTCTGCAGAAATTTCACATGCCATTTCTTCTGAAAACGTTCTCCTATTACTTCTCTTTTTTAGAGGTCTCTGACACTAAGAAGTCAGCCATCAGGCTCCAGAAATGTCTTGTGTTTCAAGAGCTTCTGTTAAAGTTTTGATGAGATGGCTTTAGACAAAAAACCTTTTAAAATACTTATCTCTTTCTCATTTGTGGACTTCAGGAAAATGTGGTTGCTTGCCAAAACAACCCACATTGTGAGGTTGGACACCAAGGCAGTGATAACTATCATCACACTGAGAACATCTAAGAATTGCTGAGGCAGCTGTAGTAAGGGAGGAAGAAGGTGTCTGCCTTAACTTTGAACTCATCAATTCATTACATATCCTGGAAGACCAACATGGAGAAGATGGACATGGAACATGGGTCACCTATAAAGGTCACACATGCGCCCTTTTATCCTTGCTCTTTGTGGATATTCAGTACAGTGCATCTGTAAACAGGACTGAATACCACTTTCTCACTTAGCAGACCTGAAAGAAGAAAAATGGTTTTCCTGAGAAAAATATTTGCTGTTTCCTAACTTTTGAGGATTTCTCTTTAAAGACTAAAATACGTGAAAATACCTAAACACCTATTTCCAGGTATTATGAAACTTCACAAAAATCGCACTGTTCTATTTAGCCTTTTCATCAACTGTTAAAACAAACAAAACCCTATTGCAAGCCTGACTTTGATGTGCAATGGATTCAACTAGCATCAACACAGAGCTTTCCTTCAATACAAAACCTGCCTCTTCAGCAAGGAACAGTCTCCAATTCAACACTAAGTGTTACAACACCATGATACTGGATGGTCAGATGTACTTGAGATGGCAAAGTGGTCTGCTAGAGGTAAAGTACAGGAGGAACAGCATGAGCAAGTTGGCCATGATAGCGAGAAAACAGAGTTTCTAAGACGCTGATGGAAGAACTGAAGGCATAGCAAAGCTTCTGCAGAACACTTAACATGCTTTTGTTACACCTTTGGTCCAGCTACCCAGGTTACTCAGAAGTCAAGCCCTGAATAGAAATCTCAGGAAGATACAGGTGCTTGGATTTGTATTTGGTCTTACCAGTTGCAGATGAACCTTCCTTTAACAAAAACTGGAATCCACAACCACTTTCTCTTGGGTACCATTTCTTGAGGATGAGATGGGTGGAGGAGAAGGATCTAAAATTCTAGAACAAATACAATGCAGACCTCTGTATCAGCAAAAGTTGCTTAAGAGAGGTGACTGGTACAGGGGGAAAAGAGAAAAAGCTACACCTCCTGAAAAATCATGACTGCCCTCTAAAGAAGGTTGGCAAAACCAAAGTGGTGAACTCTGTACTGAGCACTGAAATAATGTATCATAAAATTAAGGTCTTCCAAAAGACAGGAAGACCTAAGAAAATAATCTAGGCAAACATGCAAGAATCATGTCATATTTCGATAAGGAAGAACGTAGAAAAGATCTGGCCCAGCCAAGCAGCTAAGAAGAATGAACAGAAAAGGTGTACTCTACCCCTCCTATTGAGTGGGATAGATGCAAAGGTAATCAGGGACTCAGAGGCCACCTCTACAGATGCTATCAAAAGAAAAACATTATGCAGCTAGCTGTGTGTGGGTATTCTCAAATATAACGCAAATATAAATTGGTAATACCTTGAAAGAAAACTTACAACTATAGACTTCTCAGTGATGGTTCTGGTGGCTGCCATAAAATGAGAAGAACACAACTGTGCTGGTTTATGTGTAGCTGCCACTAGGATTCCCTAGACACTGGTGTAACATGAAATACAGAATGTTGGCTGGTAGGTCTAATGTGGTGACAGGTTGTGGACACAGTAGATGATACATAGACAACAGGTCCAAGTGTCATAAAAGGGGATAAAGTACATTAAAAGCAATTGCTTACTGGGCAAAGTAATCTAGAAGGATAACATAATCATAAATAAATTTAAATGACCTCTGAAGAGGTGTGATTTTTGCGTAAACAGCTACCACAGGACCTCTGTTTCTGTTCACTAACATGAAAAAGACAGCATGGTTGACTTAACTGGTATCTACAAGTTTTCTGAAAAATAAAAGTGAAACTGCTAACGATGAATTTCTCAAGCGGCATCTATATTGTGCCTAAGACAGCACAAGTTCTATTAGAAACAAAAGACTACAAATAATAAAACAGGCAATTTCTTCCTTTGGAATCAAAACAATTCAGTAATAGTATACAAAATTTAGAGACTCTCTCTAATATAAACCGCTACTATTCATTAATATCATCAGAACTGCTAAATAAAGCACACTGATATTAGAAATATTTTAGTACAGGACAGATGCAAAAGAGTGTTTTCTTAATTTAATAGATTATTCTTAAAATGAAACATGTTTTTGTAAATTTACTCTTTTTCCTACTGTTTCATCTCTTCAAAAGTAATTTTATTTAATTGAAAATTATAATAAAATCTAGTTTTGTACTGTTCTAAGTTGTATTCATTTTCTATCCAAATATAGCTTAACATAAACCTTGGGTAAATAAATTATTTGCTACTACATCACAGTATTACTCATTTTCTTGAGCTGTATAAAAATATAAATATTTAAGAATTGTGGGGGCAAGTTCGGAGCTGGGCTGTTTTCTAAGTAAAACTTTATGCTTAGGGAAAACAAAATGCACATATAAATTGCCCCACTGACCCTCCAACAGGACTGAGTAGGTGATTACAATGTAAAACAATATGTTACTATACCATCCAGAGAACTAACACTTTTGCTGGTCAAGTACATTTCACTTCTTTACTATACTGCAGACCAAACTGTGGCATTGCCATTCACAGCAGCCCCAAATTGAGACATTTTAGCCACATATAAAGAAAAAACAACAGGGAAAAGACTATTCAAACAAGGAAAAAAGTTCTGTGACTAATTCATTTAAGAAACTTTTTCAGAGGTTTTCTTCTAAACAATAAACCTATAATGCTACTCCTCCACACTACTCAAGCCAATTGAGAGTTTTGCATTTGCAACGCCATAGCTATCTGCAACTAAGTGATAGTGAAATGGTCCAATTCAAAGAGTCTTCATTCGCTCATCCCTCAAGCCCAAGTCTTTTGGGCTCCAATCTTGCAAGACTGTATCTGTAAAAAGGTCGTCTTCAATTTTCTGACATATGAAATAGTCATTGCAACTTGCATTCCTGTTTTGTTTAGACTTATTAAGCAGTTCACTGTTCTTAAAGTTTCTGCCTCTGTAACTTGTTATCTGCTTCTGTTATGCTTCATTTACATTTGTTTCTTCCCTCCTCCTCCCACCACAACAACCTTGAAACTGCTTTTTTAAAGCTTAGCCTCAGATAGAAAATAAACGACAAGAGATTTTGATGGATAAACATATATCAATTATTCCTGAACTTTTTCTAATCTAGAACATATTCAGGCTTATGGTGTGAGCTTTTTAAATAAGTATGTAAAGCAAACTTTTATTGGGATTTAGTGAACATACTCACGGATGCCTCTCTCCTCTCAGAAGGATATTATTATATCCTATACTACCAGCAAGATATTCAAGCCAACGTGTGCATGCTGCAAGAGTTCATCTCAGGGGGTAAACGACCATGACGCTCACTCACTGGGAGTGATTCACTTCTAAAATCTGGGGGAGGAGGGGTGTGGGAAATGTTATTCTTCAATGTTAAAGTAGCTTGGGGAAGGAGATACATTTCCATTTTATAAAGTAAATCCTGTGAGACAATATTAAGAAGTCCTGGGTTGCTTTTGTTCTTTTGGGGTTTATTTTTATTTGGTGGGTGTTTTGGGTTTTTTTTTTTAAGCTACAATCCAATACAAGGAAAAGGACTGGCGACTACAGAAGACAGAAATCAAGAAGGCAGGCACTCTGATGGTCAGATTTTTAAGGCAAGCTTAATATCTTCAAAATACAAAATCAAGTTTCATAAAACTGTCTCTGTCAAAGCAACATCAGTTGCTTTTGCTATAATTACATCCTTTAATTCTCAATTCAATCCTCTATCAGTTTTCCCACTATTTTTCTCAGAACTGATATGAAGATAACCAGACTTTAATTACTTATTTTTTGTTCTTTTTAATATTGGCACAGTACTAACTTCTTTCTAGTTCTCTAGAATTTTCTTGGTTTATCTGGTTTTATTAAAAGACTGACCAAGAAGGGGGGGGCGGATATAAAAATAGTCTCTGCGATAACAGAGCACTGAATGAATCCTGAATTACCAGATTTGTAACAGGCGACAGCAGGGAGAATGGAAACTGGCACAAGGGAAAAGGCTATACTTAGATTACATGAAGTGAAAAGAGCACAGAAGCAGGGGGATAAAACTAGAGCAAGAAGCAGAGACCTAGTAAAGACTAAATTTCCATATTATTCTAATAAAGACAGCAGCCACAAAGAAAAAAAGGTAATCCAAAAATATTTGGTGCAAAGCTATCCAAACATGCCATTTACTCCGTTGTATATAATCCTATGACAAATGTACAAAACTGTATGAGCAATAAAGATGTAAGCCAACACTAATCACTGAAATCAGCTCATATTGTTACAGTCCTTTCTTCATAGATAAAAAATTAAACAGATTTTGATAAATATTTTTTACATTTACAAATAAATTCTCAAAGGGATCTGAAAATTTGAAGAAAATTCATTCACAACACAAAAACTGGAAACATCCGAAGATAACGGATTCCGTACACTTCATCTTGATCATCTTCATTTAACTTTGTAACAGAAGACGACAAACTTATATTAACAAAAATGTGATAATAGGTTGTCTGTAACAGCTCTAATACATTTTCATTCAATAAGCTCCTTGGTGAAGAGAGCATCTTTACCAAGACCAGAGACAGGAAAGGTAAATGATATGTCTAACACAACAGCTAGAAATTTAAGGTAAGTGTCTCGTGACAGTCTGATGAAAGCTGAAGCAACCGGTATTTTGGTATCAATGCCAAATCAATAGGCTGTTCTGTTTGAACCACTGCATCAGAAATCAGTGTGAAACTAAATGTAACCTCTGAATGCAAGTACAAGAGCTTATGGTATCGGATGTTTGTTTACTATTCCCACTTTTCCCCGGCATTGCTAGAGGAGTTTTCAATATTATGAATAGGCATTCAAGAGCTCACTTGTAAAACAAATGCCAACTTAACATCAGACTTAAGGATCTCTGTTTTCCTAGCACATTACATAAAAGAAACCAGCCAAGAACAAGATATGGCACAGAAGTCAATCTGCTCCTGCTGTACGTGAAGTTGTCAGCTACTCTTTAACTGAGCTAGTGACATGCCATCCATCCTTAACTGTGATATTCTCCTTGATGCCTCTCTGGTTCTGCTGGTATTAATCCTTTATTTTAGTGGCAGTAAATGAAACAATTAATTGTAACTTCTTGAAAAAGTCCATAATCTTAAAAATAGTTTCATGAAGTCTAAAGACTATGACCTTACGAAACACTATCTCTGCTTTTAATAAATTATTCTCAAATGTACATTAAAACGTACAGTTTTGAAATGCAAGTCTCATGTGGGATAGAGACCCTGGCTTCAAATATAAAGCTCCAATGTTACCTCAAATCTGAGGAAACACTGAACCTGAATTCAAATGGTTTGACTTTCATGTTGCAAGTAACTGAACTTAGTCTCCCTTTGTGCTCTCTCTTTTCATAGGTATACTTCTCTTCCCTCTAACCTTCATCTAATCTTTCTTTTCAGACTATCCCCATGCTTCTGTTCCTTTATTCCCCCCTTCAAGTAATATCTTTACCTACAGCACATGAATGACAACTATGGCATTGTCTTCCTTAAGAAGCACAACAGTATATTAAAATCTTAACAACTAAATACGTTTCTAGCAGGCACACAACATGTAAAGCATCTATATGATACTATTGCTGCCAGATTCAGCTTTTCTTCTTTCTTTCTCACCTACTCTATTAAAAAGTGCATTATTGCTTTGGCTGAATTAAGGCAATCCAAAAATCTAGCAACCCACATAATAACTATATACAGCAACATAGACTGAGGCACAGAATTAATGGAGGAGTATAAGACACCTATAATTGTTTCAACCTGCCTGCAGACTCTGACTAGGTTATGCTAATTATGGTTTTTTTGCAGTTTTACACATCAAGGAGGACAGAGGTATTAACAAAAAAACCCTCAGAGGATCATAAGACTCCGGGAGGTAAGAACTCACCTATCCCAGCTCTGATCCCTTGTCAAACTCTGATCCCAGTAATGCACAGCAATCTGATTTCCAAGCTGTTTCAGTGCAATTCACAATTATCTAATAATTCACACACTTTAAGCCTGCTTATACAATTGGGGTCTTTGTGTGCAGGAGATGAGAGTACTGGTTTTCTCACCTAAGTACCATGCACATGTACAAGTACACTTCAGACATCAGTTACAGTTAACGCACAGCAAACCAACTGGTTATATTTTTAAACATTATAAAAGAAAGAAAAAGATTCTTTCAAGAACATGTTTGCTCTAGGTGTTTTATTTAAGATCAGTTCCCATGCGTGCGCTAGAAATAGAAAATATTTCCACTGGTCATTTTTTTGAAGTAAATGAAGTTTTATTTTCTTAATACTCTACGTTCCCTGAGAGAAGGAACACTGAAGTTATCTACAAAGAATAAAGTGGCTATTTCTCATTCCGTCCACCCAAGCAATAGAAAAAAAAAATTAAAAAAAAAAAAAAAAAAATCAAACCACAGCTTATATAAGACTGCAGAAAAATACAACACAATTTTACTTTTGGGAAACAAAAATAATTTAGCCTATATATCACTTTTTAATCCAGCAAGTCAAAACAGATTTGGAAGTAAAAAAATCTACTGTTAATCTAAGTTTTCTATTGTGTCAAGGTTTCTGAGTGTTAATCTAAACTTCTGAAGTTTTAATCTGAGATTGCTTCTTTGACTTCATAATCTATCTTTCTGAATACAGTCCTTAGTAGCATTTTATTCTAGTTGTCTTGAACATGCTGAGCTGTACTGGCAGCAATGCCAGTACGATGACTAGATAAAATCTACAGCCTCCTGTGCAATCCCAACTAGCCAGGTCAGCTCTAACTAATATGAAGTTACTGTAATTCCTAGGAAGGTTAATGAGAATATGCTAAAGAATAAAGGGAGGATAGTGCGAATCTATACCATGTTCTGGTCTGAAATTCAGAAAACAAAAAAAGAAAAGAAAACAATAACTCTGAATGAAAGAATGTTTGTAGCATTCACTGAATAATGATAATAAATACTTTTTAACTAGCAGAGTACTATGTGTATTCTAGAATTACAAGTAAGATTTGTCAAGTTTAGAAATATATTTTCAAATTTTAAATAGACAGGATTACTGCACTATATGAAGTTCTTCACATCTCTTTTCCTGCCTTAACTTTTTCTTTTTAAATAGATATATTTTTAACTCTCCATGCAGTAAAAGACTCTCATATTTCATACGAACAACAGTTTCAAAGAAGTCACCATATTAAATGTGTACCCAAAGGGTACCCAACAGGGAAGATCCCTGATTTATTACACAACCTTTGCCATTTTCTATTTCTGAATTCTTTGCAAGATTATCACTCCTTTACAATCTCACAAGGGGTTGAGAATATGGCAATATTGTATGGTGCAAAGACCTTCATACCAGATAAACCAGGTTTGGGAAGTCTGTTGTAAAAACAGAAGCTAAAACAGTGGTGCAGAATTTTGGAACCAAACCAACTTCACATTGTCTTACTTCTCTGAATCGTAATAAATTATACCTACTTGAACAACACCAGAAGTTAAATGGAAGTGAGTACCTGAAACTTCTGTTTCCCTACAGTTCCAGATAGCCACTGTCTTTCAGCTTCTTACAGTGGTCTTCCACATCCAGAAATACCTTTTTTTCTTTAACTATGCAAGATTTTCTCTGGCGTATATTCTGCCATCTCCATCATTTAATTCCTTATCATCAAAGACTTTCAGATGTTTCTCAAAAGAACTGACTTTTGTAAACCTAATTGAATACACTGAAAATCAATCTAGAGGCACAAGCCCCTCAAATAATTTTAGCAAAATCAGCTTCATGCATTTGCACTGAGAAGAATTTTTCTCTGCTTCAAAAATATAGATTTCGTATTTCTATCAGCCTGATATACCTTTAACCTACATCATATATCTTTTATTCTGTATTAACATTTATTGCCGCAGAAGTATGCATTATTATCCTGTATTTATAGTACTTGAATTGTAGAGAACAAGTTAAAAATACTCAGCCATCAAGACACCAACCTTGTGGGCAGGGTACAGCAGCCATCAGCCGTCAGCCTGACTTGGGTTTCATAGCTATCCAGTGGGCAAACAACTTGTTGAACAGGAGGACATTCGACTGTGCTGCAATCCACACTGAACACTATGGAGGAAGAGGAGAAGAAAATTCCTTTTACTCATGCTTTAGGAGCTTTTTGCTAATTACTTCATCATAAGCAACCAGTTATGCATCAGCCTTTTAATTTAAGTAAGAAAAACTATCTAATGAATGCATGCTCGGTAGGTAACATTACAAAAAGACTTCCATTCTCTTTAAGATTCACTTTTTAAAATTATTGACTCAGAAAGCAACTGAACTAATATTAGTTAATAAAAAAAAATCATAAAAGTTAGACAGGCAACCTTAAGCAATTATTACACCTGTGAATAATATTAGTTACTAGAAATATCCTAGGTTATTGAGAATGTATTTTCTCCACAGCTTTTGAAACAGTTAACAATTAATTGTGTAATTTTTTCCTGATTAAAGTCTGTTTAAAGAGTAAAATACCTGGGTTATAGGAAGTAAAAAAAATATAACAATACACTGTGGATTTATGCCTGCACATGTAAACTACATTTTTAAAGGTTATTCCATTAGGTTGTGTTGTGAGGTGTTTATATATAGTAAAAAAAAAAATGCAAATTACCAAATCTATCTGCATTAACGAGATGAAGAATTCCACATAACTATTAAGACCAACCTATGCTTTTTAGAAAGCAGCAAATGCTTAGAAATGCAAAAAATAAAAATCAGGCTGAATATACATTTAATCCTATGAATCATACTCAGGAAAGCTGAAACACATCTTTATCTTATTTGGTCCTAAAATCTCCCATCTTTACAAACAATACCAGCTCAGGCATTATCTATTTGCTCTTCCTTATCATAATTATACTAAGAAAGTACAGAATAAAACATGGTTCCTTCTTTAAAGAAACAAGCTACCTACCGAGTGAGTAGGCAGGATGGACAGAATGTTATCAGACTGATACCCTGATCACTGATTACCCTTCACTTCAGTATTGACACTATTACGACCACTTACTGCAGTGCTAAAGCAGCTTGGCAATGCTACGCCACTCTTCTTGCAAGAGCTGATACCTTTCAAAATCCCATTTTCTGTCTTCTAGTCCTACATTTTTCAGGCTTGATCCTCAGAGGTACACAGCAATAATAATTCAATCAGTCATAATGAGACATCAGTCTCAGAATTACGTCTCATTAAGCACATAAATGAAAGCGCAAGTTCAATGAAACCAGTTTGCAGCTCATCAAGGTTAGGACCAGTAGGTTTGTCTTCAAGACCATTCACTTTCAAAGTACATGAGTATGTGAGTATCCTCTGTATAAGCAATATTCAGAATCTGCCTTTTTCCAGTTATTTGGGAAATGGAGCCATCTGCTAAATGAGAGCAACCTGACAAGTTCAAGAAGTTCCCACTGAGAAATGCACAAATTTAATTAAAGTCCATTTTGTGGAGTTATGCACAATGCAGAAAGTTACTAAATTTAAATTGAAATATTCCAGTTAATAATCTTGAGAAAGACAATTATCGAATTTCTTTTATATCTCTTCATAAACACAAAGATACCTATTTGCCTTTAAGACAGGAGTACTTAATTTTGTAATATTTCACTTTGAAAAGCCCTAGAGTTTTATGTTCCATTTTATTAACAAATAACACATTTGAAACAGTTCTTCTGTAAGAAATACACATCCAATTCCTCCATTATCACAACAGACATTGAGAATCATGAGCTCATCAGTATGGCCCAACATGACCAATACAATTTGCACGATTCTGTTGTGCCAAGTGACTACCAATATCCAGTTTCCTGAATTTAAACTAGTAACCTTTCTCCCTCCCTGGATTCAAGGCCTCCTCTGCCTCCTCCCCAGGTAACTAGTGTGGGGAAAAAACAACCAGCAAGTTCTACCAACAAGCTGCTACTGCACAGCTATTTCTGTGTCCATCTTTCCATACACCAGTAATGACAATGAAAGAAAAAACACAAGGGAACTCCCTAATCACACTACCAAGTATCAACTAAGGTGCTCTTTCTTCCTAAATAGTTCCAATTCTTTCCAGTGGTTATAGCATGGTAGTACATGGCTCACTAACACTGAAAAGCAGCCCAAAACAGTCTTTCTTTATTAAAAAAGTACAAACCTATGAAAAATGACAAACAACTGCCAAATCAAGAGCATTCAAATAGGAAATTCCCATGTAATTCAGTGGCTGTATTCAGTGGTTCCCCTGTTTGATTTGACTTACCCATTTTTATTTATTTTATACCGATCTCTTACTAGTACAAGAGTGCCCTCCAATTCTTGTAAGGATTAGTAGGATTTGGTGAACAAAGGCTATACACTGAGCCTATGCACCACCCACAAAATTTTATAATCCACACTGATACCCCACCTCAGCCTTCTCTCAAAACTAGGAGATCTTTATTATTATGTCATTAGGATAATCATAGAACAGCTGAGGTTGGCCAGGACCTCTGGGCATCATCTGGTCCAATCCCCTTTCCCAAGCCAGGCCACATAGATCTGGTTGCCCAGGACTATGCCTAGATAGCTTTTGAATTTGAATATTTTTGGAGACTCCACCACCCCTTTGGGCAACCTGTGCCAGTGCTCGGCCACCCTCATGGTGAAAAAGTTGTTTCCTGATGTCCAGAGGGAAGCTCTATTGTTTCAGTTTGTGCCCACTGCCTCTGATCCTGCCACCGTACACCATCGAAAAGATCCTGGCTCCACCTTTATACCCTCCCTTCAGGTATTTATATGCACTGATGAGATCTCCCCTGAGACTTCTTTTCTCCAGGCTGAACAGGCCCAGCTCTCGCAGCCTTTTCTCACAGGAGAGAGATGAAGAGAGATAAGAGATGAAAGATATTTGAAGAAGGACAAGAAAGTTCCTACATTTTTTTCTCAGATTTAAATGGGTTTCTCAAACTGGAAAAAGTATTGAGCCAAAATTCCAGATAAGCTGAAAATATTGTAAGGTTACAGAACAGTCTATAATTGGATTCTTCATTACTTAGAAAGTAATGAAGAAAGTAACGAAGTCCCACAGATTAGCTGTACTACTGCCCTACAAAATAAGACTGCAAACATTTGCCACTGAACTACAAGTTTTGTTTTCACATCTTACTTTGATTCCGATAATTACAAAGTATACTTTTCATGAACAGGTTTATTATAAGCTGTTATTATATATTTTATTATAAGCTAAAAAAAATTAAATCTTGTCTAAAGAGAACTATTTTTGTCTATCCTAGAAGCTTTAAGCTTTCAATATATAGTTTGACAAATATGTATCTTCAAGAACTCATAAACATGTTGCAATTTCCTATCAGTGAAGATGCACCTGATCAACCTTTGCTTACAAGTTTTCAGGAACTTTCTCATGCACTGAATTTGTATACAGTAGCATCTGAGAGTCACTAATTTTTCTAAACGAATGTAGCAGAAACCCTACCATGGTTGCAGACCCTGACACAGCTGCAGTAATATGCAACCTCCTTTGTAGACTACAAAACCGAAGGTCTCTGATCATGAAACTGTTAAAACCTAGGTGAAAATAACTTTATAGTAGAATATGTTAACACAAGTATATTAAGTTTCACCTCTACATATTATGCTGACTTTCCAAAGAATAGAATGTACAGTTCAGGGACAAGATCTAAATAGCTACCCATGCATCTAAAGGTCCAGGATCAAGGCAGTATTTGCATCTCTGACACAGCAAAGTGGCTCAGCACAGGAAAAACTTCATATTTTTCCAGAAGTCACAGCTTTCTGGGGGTCCAGTACAAATAAGCCAAACAATAACATTCTCTTTACAACTGTGTTTAAACCAAGATTTGGTACCAGAAAAGACCCCTCCATTTCAGTAAGAGTAATTTTCAGGCCATGCAGGGGTGCTGGAGAAGGTGAGTGACTAAAAGCTCTGCCAGAAAGACTGCTACGAGAATGACAAATGAGTGGTCTTTTCAACAGAGGTTCTGTCTAGCATGACAGACATTTCCCAATGCTTTCCCAAGGATGTCAGAAACTAAGAGATGACACTGCCCACCTCACCATATACAACAATAACAACAAAGTTATCAATAAAGGTACAACAAACATCTGTTGGATAACTGCCAAAGTAAACTATGTACTTTTATTCAGAAGTGGCAGCTAGAGTTCCTATCACAACTTCAGCAAAATACCTTTTAGATTAGATTTTAACTCCATCTTTAAATAGACAAACATGATTTTAAAAACATCATTGCTCATACTGCTTTAGCTTCTTAGCAAAAGAGGCACATAGACCCCCACAAATCTCATTTCAGGTTATTTTTATTTTTAGTGTTAACACATTATGCAGCTACATTTGAGACTGTTCATTCAAACTACCTTTAAGAAAAAGAGCATTCTGAAAAATAAGGTTAAGAACTGTAACTCCCAGCTTAAAACTAAATTCAGTGCTCATTCACTAAATTCACTGCTCATGAATGGCCAGTTATACACAGCTCATAGGAACAACTGCTATCTCACCTCTGAGCTTAGCAACTGCAGCAAAACAAAAGGGACATGACATACTTATTCTCAGTAGGTACCACAACTGTGATGAGATGCTTCATGGAGCAACGGGTAAGAACATTTAAGACAAATTAATCTGGAGGTTAATAGACAAGTATGACTAAGCTACTAAGTTTCTTCACTGTTCATTTTAACTCAATGCCAATGCCTTTAATCATTGTATTCCTAAAGTAAAAGAGGTAGAAGAGGAAGTAGATCTCAAAATGAAAGATTCTATTTTTCTTATAGCATTTACTGTTAAGGAAATACTTCCTATTTTCCTTTCAGTAACTCAGTTGCCAATCACAGTATTTGAACATATGCAGTTCTCAGCAGAAGGCTCCAAACTCAAATGCCACTGTGAACTGGAGAGCAGTGACATCTTATTTAAGGAACAGAAATAAACACAATTCACGCTTTAATTGCGCGAACACTTACTGGCACAAGGCAGACCTGCTATCGTAGGAAGGAGTCCTCCCAGCTTCTGGCTATTTGTTTCCACCAGAAAGCCCTTGCTGGTGCGAAACCCCTACGAAGTCTGGTTAAGCAGACATGGAGGTGCACAAAGAGCGTTCTGGTAGAAGCACTCACAGAACTAAAGTTTTTAGGTCTGTGGCAAAGTATGTAAAACAGTTTCCTCTGTTCGACATGTATACTCCATACTGACACTATTCAGTAAAACTACTGACATCAGCCCCATAAGAAACTCTGCATGAACACTTATCTACCAGGCCTTATACTGTCCATTGTCCCATTTTTTTCAGCAACATGGCATTAAAAACAGAGGAAACATGAAACAGAGCATTGCTAGTTCAGTTCCTCTCCAACTCTTCTTTCCTACAATTCTTCAGGAAACCAAGTCAAACTCTGAAGACACAGGGTTTATTACCAGGCTGAATAAATATTCCTGCCCTGTGAGGAGCATTACCTAACTTCATGACCACTATTTCAGCAAATCCACACAGATAATTCATATAGTGTTCACACATACCTAAAACCAGTTGTATGCTACTACATATACAGTAGTACATGTATATACACACAGAGAATAAATGGCATAAAACAGTGCAGGAGAGGCAGGATGGACTAGATTACCTCCAGAGTCATCTAGTCTTCCAACCTCAATTACTCCATGATTCTATAAGCCTATGAATATACAATCCTAATAAAACAAGATATTCCATTGCCTGTTCTTAAACAAAGAAATTTATTTAAAACCACAGACAGTGGTGAACACGACGGAACAGTTTAGATGGAAAACAACAGCAAGGTTTGTGCTGACTTGCAAATTTAAAAATAAAATCCCTAAACTTTCTACAAGAAAGGGAACATTAAAAAAAGATTTCCCTATTTGTTTAGTCTATAATTTTCTTCGTATATCAAGTACAAATGATGTTGTCTATGCAAGTACAGCTTGCACTCATTGAAAACAAGGTTCCTCTGAAAACAGTTCAGATCTGCAAAGATCTGCCATAAAAAAAAAAAAAAAGAGCCTTCCGTGGTATGTAATTTGTAGTCTACTAAAAAATTTATCAACATTCACCTACTCCTCTCCTTGTCTCCCAGTCTTGTGTTGGCTTGTTTTTCCTTTGCGATCTTCCCGCTATGTCAAACAGCAAATGAAAGAAACATGTAGACCAAAGTTATAAAAGCCAAGTTAAACTTCAGTGGCTGTCCAAGTTGACAAAAATCAGGCTATGGAGTGATTAATAATTCCATATTAATAGCACTCCCTTTTTTCCCCTAAAGCCAAGGCACTGCAACAAGTAGGGGCCCCACTTACTCTGTAGTTTGCAGTTTAGCCATTACACTTTTCATCACCTGTCACTACAGGGATGCACAAGGGTACCCACTTACACTCCTCAGCCTCTTAGCCACTGCCTAAGAAACACTTTCATCATCTCCTAAGGTAGAGGAGAACTCTCTACTTCCCCTTAGCCTCTGAATTTCCAACCCCTATTGCAAAGCTCTACACTTCCCTTAAGTTCCATTAGTCTCATTCCCCCATCTCTTCAAAGTCTCTGCTCTTCTACCCTCCTAACATGCATAATTTTTCCAGTCCCATATACCTTCACCTCTTAACTCCCTACAATAAAAAATACAAGCTACTTCAGAAAACAACATACACAGTTACCTAAATCTGCTAATGCAATAAGTAATCATATACGCAATTTGAAGATTCTGTAACACTAACAAGCTGAAAACAACCTTCAAGGAGTAACCTACAATGGTAAGTTTGGACTGAGTTATTTGCAAACTGTAAGACGGGAATGCTAATAACAGTCGGGAGAACATGATCAGAGCTAAAATTTATTTTGAGAAATAAAGAAATAATCCAAAGCTAGCAAAAAAAAAAATTCAGTAAAGCATACTCGAAGTATATATAGGAAGAATTAAAATGTACAAACACAGTGGTTCAGTAGCAGTCATGCTACAGAAAGATCTAGGGATCACAGGTTTTCACAAACTAAATATGACTCTTGCAAAAGAGTCAGCTCTTATTTAAAATTTTGCATGAAAGACAGAAAGTAATTATACTACAGTATTTAGTGCTGATGAAGACTCACCCAAAACAGTAGTCTGCTTTTGGACACCACATTTTAAAGACATGTGGATAAACTTAAGAAAACTTATAGAGGGGCAACATAGCAAGGAAGGAGTCCAAGGAAACTATGTCATAAGAAATTACAGCTAATTCTAGATGAAAGAAGACTAAGGTTGACAGAATGTTCCAGAGCAAAAATTTATATAAAGACTTGTTCACCAACTACTCAGGACAGAGAATGAAAAAGTTTGCCTAAATTTCCACACAGGCAGATTTTCATTGGATATTAGGAAAAACACAAACAGCAGCACTAGAAGATACAAAGACTGTACAATCTTCTTCTGTGAAGGATTTAAGAAAAAGTTAAACAAGTATAGGAAAGGCACAGCTTAAGTATACTCAAACCTGTTTGCATATAAGATTTTGGATTATACAATTTTTATATGCCTGTTTTCATACCTCTATTTTTATTATTCATCTCTACCAAAACCTGGATTGAAGAGTGAATTACATCTTCCACTTCACTGAGGATAATAAATCACAAGAAAGGGTGATTGGTGTTCTCATGAAATGGAAAATGGGTAAACATTGAAAATGTTGTGAAGTCTTTCACTATGCTCCTCCACAATCCTTTCGCTCTCCAGTTTTTAAGGGTCATCACTTTGTAATCTAGAGAAATCTTAAGACAGAAACCTTAATTCTCTGTCCTACTATGAAAAACCTTTGTATAATCTAATCAGTATATAAAGTATATCACTTTCACTAGTAGCATCCACAGAAATGCAGTATTCTCACTAGGCTACTTTTCCCTTGTTGTGCAGTTTAAATTACTGTCTGAAGAAAAAAGAAAGTAAACTTTATCATAATTTTTTTAAGGGGTATTGTCCACATACAATCATTTTAATTTTGAAGATTCAGAAGAATTCAGAGGCTGTATAGGCTTTATTAGATGCAATTATTTAGATTATTCTGCTTGTCAGAAAGTTAGAAAAAATTGAAAACCGGAAAAAAATAGTTTCCACTTTTACCTGGTTTACATTCATAGAGATCACAGCATTCCCCTGGCTTTCCTGATGCCTTAGAAACCAATATATTCAAATAGCCAGGCTGGCAAACCTTCCTCAAGCAGCCTGCAGGATTACACACGCAACGGCTTGGGAGTGGACAGCATTCACCAGGAGGAGCATAGCCTTCAATCAAGATGGAATCTTCTGGACAACGAGGAGAAAACTGGACTTCACAGCGGGCCTTGGAGCAATCGGGTTTCTCTTCTGAAAGGGAGAGAAAAATCAGCATGCCATAAATGTCAGTAAAACACTCCATTGAAGCTGTAAAGATGAGCTCAGCTAAAGCTCCCTTTCTTCTCTACACACCGCCCCCCCCCCCCCCCCCAACAATAAAAAGAAAAGGAAACTGCTGCTGCTGAACTGATTAGCAAAAATTATGGAATATCCTTAAAAAACCCTTGGTCTTTCCAAGACGGCAGATGTGTTACGGAATAGTTTACAAAAATTCTAATTTGTGCAATCTGCATGATTGTTGAACCCACACAGCCTCAAAAAAACAGCTGTGAAGCTACACATTTGGCCATGACATTAAGAAATTAAGAAACATCTTGTCATATCATGCACAGCCCTGATGTTCACACCTACACCTTCAGTTTCCTAAGACTTTCCATTATGAGCAACTGATTTTAATTCATTGATTTATTAAACTTGAATGACCTGAACTGAGATTTCACATATTCAAAAAGCTGGTTAAAAGTTCAACAGCTAACGCATTTGGAGAGTCCATACATTAGCAGAAGAGGATTTTTCCTGTACACAGTCCCAATGCTCATATGAAAAGTGTTGTTCCTATGTACTTCAGTGACTTGAATAGTAAAAGAGAAAAGTTTTGACTAGCACCGGCTGCAAGCACTAGAGGTTTGAGGCACTGGCTGCAGGCACATAGCAATAAGAAAAGGAATATTGAGGAGCAAGGTCAACAAGTTGATGGCAATGGTGACAAGCTGGACAAACACTGAGATAAGACAAAGAGAGAATGAAGACATAGAAGAAGGTTCTTGGACAACTAGGTAACACTCTTCCAAAACTTGGAAAAGAAGTCAAGATTCCCCATTCTCAAAAAAACCAAAACTTAATTCTGTTGTGTCCTGCCCTCCAATGACTAAGCCACACCGGGAAAAATCAGATCATTCCCATGACCGATATACTCCGTAATGCAAACAGTGAGAAACTTGCTCGTATCCAAGAGGGTCTCACTTTGCTCAATATATGTGAGCACTGTTAAAAAACAAGCGGATTCAAGACACTCAGAAGGGCAATATCTTTAGGTCAATAGGGCATGGTGACTTAAGTGTTTGGAGGCTACACAGTGAGCCTTCCCATGCCTGACCAGAAAAAAACCCCACAACAATATAAAACCAAGACATGAATTTATAAACTGTTTGTACCACTCCTTGGTTATTTGCAAGCTCGTAAACTAGATGGTTCTACTACAAATGTCACTATTACCCCTACAAAATTAATTCATTACTTTGCTTGTTGTCATTAAAGTTAGATGCAGAATAGTAGAAACAAGTAAAAACAACACTAGCTTTATCAATCTGATGTTTAAGCTACTGCCATTTAAAAAAGAATCTCTAGTGATAATTTCAATGATTGAATAAGACATCAAATAGGAACATCTCTGATAAGAAGTCAAGAATAACTTCTCCAAGTTTTTAGTAACTCACTGGTTTTGGAGCTATTAAAGTTATTGGATATTGTGTTTGGGTTTTTTAAACTAAAAGCAACACAGAAAATTTGTAATTCTGCTTCCAAACATACACACTGGATGTCAGTAACAACAGTATTTTTTTTTTCCAGAGGATCATTTTCAAACCTAATTTTAGTATCTTCTTTGGAATTCTAGGTCATATTCAAGAATCAAAGCAGTATTGCTTGTCTACATGGTTGATTTTCTAACTGCGCTTTAGTTTCGTTTAAACTTAGAGGGATATAATGCCTAGACATGTAAGTGCTTAGAAAAACATTAATCTAGGTCTTAGCATTAGTAATTGCAAAAGGAAATAATGAATATAAACATTTGCCTCAATTTTAGTCAGCAAATATAGCAAAACAGACTCGAAAAATAATTATACATATTCCCTTCATGTACAAGTACTTTGTATTTTTTCTTACAAGCAACAGAGATTACTAACTTAAATGTGATACTAGATAGCGTCATAACTCTTCTTACAGTTAAAACTCCTGCTATTTCCCTCTATCTTTAAAATAGCCTAGGCTAGATACGTACTTTGCCTAGAATTTAAAATAATATTTGTAAGACCAGTTTTTTTTAAATGTACCCTTATGTTTAGGTTCTTATCTGCTTTATTAAACACATTGTTCAGACTGAACGCTACTGGTTACAGAGGTTCATTGCAGAAAGTTGTATAAATGATAGATAACATACTAGATTCAGTATTTTATTGATATTCTTTAGTTTATGGATATAATAAAAGGCTTGACATTCTAGCTTTTAAAAATCTTTTCATTTTCCACTGCATGTTGTTCAATCATGCACAGAGAAGTGATAGAGCAGTAGTGCAGCAGCAGCCCTTGAAATCCATGCTCATGATAGACCCTTAAATTCACACTGTTCATTCCTTGATCTGCCCTAGCATTATGCATGCAGCGGTCTTCTGATTTCCACGACTAACGGATAATTCCATCCTCATGCAGTCTCGCTTGTGAAAAGACTTTGTATTATACCTATTTTAAAAATTCATAATATACATATTTTTACTTGACTGCATTTACATACATACATATAACTGCATCAAGATGTTTCGTTAAGGACTGTTTGTATTTGACCAATTTAAGCCAACTTTCAGAAATGCAAGGTTTGTCAGAAATGCATGTCAAACTGTTGGGGTTCAGAGTATTCAGGACTCTAGATATATTTATTCTGAAGACCAATGCAAAGCCTACTGTTGGGAGTTGATAAGATTACCTAGCAAAAATATGAACAAGACAAGGATATGTCACTATCAGCATTAAGAAGCATCGCAAGCAGCAGAAGAAAGAGAAATTTTAAATAGAAAATCATGACAAGTATTTTTGTACTAAATGTTCACTCAGTGTTTCATAGTTATTATCTTTGATAGTCTTTTCCACATTAAGAGTATTGCGCTCAATGTAGTTAACTGTAACAGAATACAATAGGACTCTACTATTAAATAAAACCGGCATCACCTTCAGAGGAAATGGTTTAAAGACAAACAATCACCACCTTGCAAAGACATGTTTGTGTTTTAATAGCAGGTTACATAACACCAGCAAATATTTAGAAATCAAACTTAAGTTTTTCTTTTTAATCCAGTATCACCAATACTTTTGTACTTATAGTCCTGAAAAATAAACAAAACCCCCTCCCTACTGCTACTTGTATAAATATTGTGCTTCCAAATTATAATCTCAAACTATGTACATGGTAAAACATTCCCTTCCCAGTATACAAATGCAACTGAACAACAGGAAAGTCAAATATATTAACCCAAGCTGTATCAGCCAACAGACAATTGTCCTTCAGCTTCCCTAACTCCAGCCCACAGCAGAGTCAAGGACAGGTAAAGAAACTTTCTGCAGAGTACATCACGATTTGGTTCTTGATTTTGATGTGGTTTTCCTTTTGTGGAAAGGAGCAAGTGGCTGAAATAATATGTGAATGACAGTATTTAAAGTGTTTTCTTGTAGAGTCCCTACTTCACACTTTTGAAAATAATCTTTATCTAAAACATGAAAATCCAGCAGCTCCCAGCGTAGCGTTACTGTGTTTTAGTTAAAACTTTAATCAGCTATCACCACACTAGCGTAAGTGCGTTCTGAGCCCAGCACTCACTGCAACATAAGAAGGTGGGAGTCCTGGTTTACCGCAGTTCAGTAAAAGCTGATGAGGGTTCCTCTTTTTGATACCAAGCCTGAATAAAAGACATTACTTTTAAGCAACCGTTAAGAAAACCTTCAAGGTCTTTCTTCTTGTTATTTCAGCAAACGGCAAGCATACCCATCTTCTCTATTTATGGGGATAAAGGTTTATATATGAGACATATTTCTACACTTCATTGTATAAACTTGTTTACCTTTTCATTACTTGATCAAACAAGGCAACAAAATTGAATTTGTTCTCAAAGTAAATTACAAACATTAATACAGCCATAAATGTCACTGCTTTAGCAGGATTCCTGATTTAATTCCATTACATACAGCTATTTAAGATTTCATCAAACAAGAGGAATTGTTTAATAGCTCTTTTTTCCTTTATTAACAAACACTTCCAGCCCTTACAAAAGGAACACATAAGAAAACATGTCAGAGTAGAATAATTAGAAATACAACAACAGACTATCTCAAAAGACAGAAAGGTAGGGCAATGGCAAGCTGCATTCCACAGGAAACAACTGTGAAATCACTCACCAGTGATATTTTTACTACTTTACCCCTTTTATACACCAAATGGGGAGTATTTCAAAGCAGTTTCTCAGTAGACCAAGGTAGATTCACAACAATAACCTACGGCTTCTCTGTCAAATACGCACATACACTATGAAGCACTGACCTGTCTCCCAGGGTAATAGGCTACTGCCTATTACACAGATCAGGATCTTCGTAACCAACATCTTCAATGTCAAACAAGGCACCAGGACTTAAACTCAATTTTATTATCTTAATTATGATAATAATTAGAATATAAACAATTAATATGTGTGTCCAGAAACAGGAGAACTTCATTTTTCAAAGCAGTGTATCAAACCCCCAAAAATCAGATTTTCGAGGAAAGGGAGAACTATATATGTGACTTACCATGAAATAAATTAGCACAGCAAATATAAGATACTTACTACTGAATAAAGACGCATTTTAATATACAGATTACATGGCAAGACGATACGCAAGTGACACATTCTCCTAACCCATAATGCAGATTCCTTCACAAACCTTACTGTGTGTAGAAAGACAGTAAAACTATTTGTTAAAGCAGATGTCTGGTTTTGTAATTAATAGTTTGTACTCAGGACACTTATCACACTAATTAAAACATTTTTATAAAACATTGTTCTACCTCTAGCATTGAAGCAACTGATAGGTCTCATTTAGTAAGGTAACCGTTTTAGCAAGGCAAGAAATTGCTTACAACTCACCAATTAATTTAATGAAGTGAGGAGTTGTATACACTTTTGCTGTTTGATTTTCACAGACTCCAGACAGTTAATGGAAAAAGCATATACAACTTAATAACATTTCAGTCTCTCCTTTAAAAAAAAGGAGAAACCATTAACAAGGAGAACAATTACTTGTCAAGGATGCATCCATCAAACTTCTCATAAATTAAGTCTGAACAGATAACCTACAACCCACTAAGAAAAACTTAGTTGGCTGCAAACGTTGCCTTTATGTTCAAAAAAGCAGCATTTCAAATGACTACACAAAGAACAGAAACTATCAGTTGGTTTACTGATGAGGTTTCTCTACAGGACACATTCTCGTTACAGCCTTTCATCAAACACCACCGAAGTTGGAAGCGTTCTGGTATCTCTGACATCTCACCAGCCTGAGCCAACAAAGAATCTCTATGGAGATAAAGGAAGAGTCTGGATCAATCAAGCTTTTACAAACTATCTATTCTAAGCCAGTCAATCTTCTCTAGAAATTCAGCAATGTATCTGGAAAGATAACTTTTTTAATAAATTGTACACAATCCAAACAGGAAAACTGACATTTTAATGAATTCAAAGTAAGACTCCCATCCTTGGAAACAAACTTCCTAGCTACTCTGAAAGGCAGCCTTACAGACCATTTAGTATAGAATTACTCAGTTAACCAGTGACAGTGCTATTTTTAGATATAAATTACTACAGGTATCAGATTTGCACAGATCTGCATTTCAAGAGAAACTTTACTTACTGTCTGAAGTTCAGGTTTACTTGCTGCTAGTTTGCAATTAGCCAGCAAAAAGAACCTGCTGTTACTAAGCTCATGACAGAGGACACCCTAATTACCAAGAATAACCGAACCACCTAAGTTACAATGTGTAACTGAATAATAATAACTGAGTAAGTTACAACGTGCTGTGTGCTTTAATATTAAAACAGAAATCATTCATTTAAGAAGTCAGGATGTCTCAAAGAACATTTCTCATTTTCATCTGATTTTTGTCTCAGAAGCACACAGGAAAGTTGTAGCATCTCAGAAGTCAAGGCATAACAACATTCAAACCGACCTTTCACTGCAACCACCATGTAATTGTTTCACTGCAACCACCATATAATTGTTACATAGTGCATGAGGGGGAGGAGAGCAATCTTCAAAGGACAGAATAAAAAGAAGAAATCAAGATGTGGATTTTTTTTTTTCCTTTGCCATTAACATTAGAAAGAGTCTGTCATAAAGCAACAGCCGTAAAGCAAGAACTTTCACAAAGTTTCTCCATATCAAAAGCTACTATGTATTTTTAAAATGTCTCCCATGACCTTACGAAGTTATTATGGGTAAGTGGAGGTACAACAGAAAGACTTCTGTACCTTGCCGTTATAACCAATGTTTTCTCTGAGAGAAGGTAACTTCTTTACCTTCCAGAAAGGTTTATACAATAATCAAACTCTCAAACTGGCCACTAGTTAGAAGTGTTTTTATTAAGACAGTCACTGAATATAGGAAGTCTAGACCTCAGGGGTTTTATTGTTTGTTTTGTTAAAGTAGAGCAGTCCTAACAAAACCCAACCAAATATACACACACCCACCCCCCCACCCCCATCTTGGCTAGTACCAAAGTAGTATGGAAATAAAAATGGTTCCTGAAGAAGAATTAGAACTTTTGCTTTCACCTCTGTATCAAATTCTTTTCCTTCATTATGTTTGCACGCTCTGCTTTGACACGCAGAGAAAGTATACGCCAAGTTTAGTTAATGAGAAAAGCAGAACAGTTAAAGCACTGGTTAGGACAGCAAAAGGATCTTAAGGTATAACCTAGTGTGGAAGAAATGGAGAAAAGTCCCAACAGGGGTGGGAGGGTCTTCTCCTCATTCCTCAGGTGGAACAAAACAGATCTGTGCTTTTCTGGAAACCTTTTCAGGGAGGGATTTTTATAATTTTGTCAAAACTTCATGTGACTAGAGATGTCTTCACTCAGTCACCATAGAAACGAGGACAGAATGTTTTCATCCAAGGAGAAGGCTGAAGAGAACTATCAGAGACTCTGTCCGAATGCTTCCGCAGAGATACTTAAACTGTTCTACAGCTGCTCCCTTAAAAACAAGTTTTTAAAATGTGCCTGTATGGATCTACGTATACATATGTATATACAGAGAAAGAAGAAAATTTATTTTTTTCTGTTAGATCCCTAAGAATAATACAGAATAAGAAGCATTTTGAAATAGCTAGCTTTATATTTCATTTTTTAGGTCAGTTCAAAATAGAATATGGTTTATAAAGATGAACATTTTGTATGACTAAGCAAAGTGAGGCACTAAGGTCAGCATATGTGTTGACATGTGTTGTTGAGCTTTGCTTTTTTGTTTCATTGTAAACCATTTTTGTGAAATCTAGGCGAAAACCAGCCACTTTTACTGTACAGTCTTACAGGCATCACTGAAACACATTCCTAACAATAGCTGTACTGTACTGTTATACAGTGGCAGGAAGGAAATATTAAAAGGATTAGGGATAAACAAGAAAAATGATTACCCAGCTGAAGCAGTCAGACAGACAGGGATCGATATCGGAATGCAAAATACCCAAAAGGATTTTCAAGAATCAAAAGGACAGTTACAGTAGATTAAAAAAATGAGATTACTTCACACATACAAAATGCACAGTACTGTATACGGATGAACTACTACAAATAAAAAAAAAAAGAACTAGAGGCTGACCTTTTACCTAAAACTGAACTTTATTTAAAATCCATCCTGTTTTTTAAACAACTTTTGCTTCACTTTCCAGCATTCTGACACTCTGGATTTTACATACTAAACAGCAACAGCCTGCAACTAACCTGGGTTAAGAGAGTCACACACAAAACGACAGTCATAGACACAAGTTCTACTAAATAACGCACTTGTTGATACACATCTTTGCAAACATGGTATTCACTACGGATTTGCCAAAGATTTTTCATTTCAAGGACCAAATAACCAGGACCAAGGGTTATGCCACTCAAGACAGACAGAACCAAGAAAGATAGTAATCCCATTTGGATAGCAAAGCTATTAGGACATTGGAATTCCACTTCCTGAAGTTTCTTCTTTTCCTGTACTGAAAATATTAAAAAAAAAAAGGTGGCAATTCAAAACCAAACACACACCAGAATTGCAATCAAGCCTTAATCCAAGCTGTTGTCTACCAAAGAAAGGGTTTTAACAGAATCAGTGAAGATTTATCAGACGTCAGACACCCTGCATCTAAACGCAAATGCAAGTTTATGAAACCAGTATTGTTTGTGGCAGTAGTTACATTTTGGTTCAAACCTCCCAGCCCAAAGCATTTCTCTGTTAGGATTAGAAACGGTCCTGTCTGGAAAACTCAAAGGTAGTTCTCATTTTCCTCCATTTCACTTAAAACCTGCTTTCAATGGATACGCATTAACATTTTTTTAATATAAATTAACATCTTGACACCAATAGGTTAAGCCAAATCTATAATGAATGACATTAGCTTTCTGACAGAACTGTACATGGCAGAGGACACGAGCCCAGCCTGCTGCACAGCTGACTGGGGGAGGTGTGCCATCCTAGGGACAGGATTCATTCCACTGGTAACTGCAATGCTTTCAATAGCAATAAAGCACCTTTGAACTTCAGTATTGAAAATCCTTCAGAAGTCAGATGGAGAGATGAGCAGATAGCTACCTGTAGTCAGATTGGGTTGCCTCCATTGTAAAAAAAAAAAAAAAAAAAAAAAAAAAAAAGAGTGTTTTCAATACTGTCATGACTGGATTTAAATTGTACAAGTTGTACATTGTGGTTTCTTTATGTAAGAGAGCCTATTATTCTGGATGACACTACTCCTACTATTGGTCAATCTTTACATTGGCAAATCAACTGAAATCTCTAAAGAAAGAAAGAGTATGTAAACACTAATGAGGTGGGTTCAACTACAGAGCCAAGACTTTAAAGAATGCCAAAACATCTTGGAAGTAAACCAAAAATGAAGACACTAAATTCACACCCAGTATAAACTGCATATACTTCAATGACTTACAGAAATGCATACCAGTAGTAAATTTACCTATAGCAGAAAGTATTCTTTATTGCAGTGATATAAGCAGCTGCAAACCAAAGGTAATGCTAAAGGTGTACCAAAATGATGATAAAGCACAAATATTTGGAACAATTCTGCTTAATGTAGCTTAAGAAAAATATAAGCTAGCTGACATCTGGAGAAATAATCACAAGTATTCACGGAAGAAGTACTGCAACACACACCTTGATTGACAGGGAGAAAGCAATTTGAATTTGAGCACGTAACTTATATCCCACAAAAGACAAAAACATCTGGAGGCAGCTCTGGACATAAGGAGTACAGAACTGCATGCTATACCACCCAACCACACCCAAAGTAGTATTCTTAAATGACTGCTTCCTAATTGAAGTCTGAAAACATAAGTGTAACAAGGACCCAGAAAACATCTGCATTTGCAATAAATGCAAACTACAATCAAAATAAATATATGATTTTACAAAGAAATGGGAATTCACATATGTAAGAAGTTAGCAACCGAGATAAAACTCAGAACAGCAAGAAGAGCAATTAGTTTTCTAGAGCTAAATTAAAAAAAGGAACTGAGGTGTAAAAATTAACTTCTAAATGAGGGGTTTGCTATTCAGAGGAACACAACTTTTTGTTATTACTGAAATTGAATCAACTCCTGTCTACCCTTCAGTGTTTTGCTTTAAGTTGATAGAAATAAATTTAAGGTATGTGCTTTCTTCAAGTTCTTTGATTTCTGCTAATGTTAAAAAAACAAAAAACAAAACACCCCCAAAAACCAAAACAAAAAAACAAACCCCAAAAGCCAAACTCCCGCACAATAAAATGAGGACTTAAATGCCTTAAGATACTTCTGGCAAGTAAGCTCCAGTATGCAAACTACTTTTCCTAGCTATTATGTTCGTATGACCTCTGTATGTTTGTTAGCAGCTTAACCACGTATTTCTTAAATTCTTCCACAAAAACACTCAAGATGCATAACATCAGAAAAATCAACTCTGTTCAACATCTCACTCTTTTCTTCTCTTTAATAACCAAAGATACCACAGTTATCAGAAATTATGAAGAGAAGCATAGTTTCCTTCTGTTAGGCAAATGGAAGCTGACTACTTCCAATGGTGAAGTCCAATGCCCAAGTGTTGAGACATTTTCACTCTTCAGCTGCCATGGTTCGTATCTCTCAACTTCTCTGGGTTGGCTTCATCCTAAGTTCTGCTAAATAGCCTCTCTAAATTTACAATTTAAATGCATTTCTATTATATAAGATTTTCCATATTACCAGAGATCTTCCCGAATTCTTACTTTTTTCTCTCTTTTTTAAAAAACATGAATATTTTTTGTTAAATTTGTCTCCCTATAATGGATTTTAATACCAACTACTATAACTATTACTTTGCAATTCATCAATTACCAAACCTGCATCAACTTAGTAAAGAAAATTTCTGTGCATTACTTAGGACAACAGAAAGAGAGGTCTAGCTATAATAAGAAATATGACAGCAAAGCAAAAGGGGCCATTATAATTTTGGGTGAAATCTATACAGACATTGTGAATTCTTATGTAAAAATTCTTGGTGCCTTGCAGTGAAGAGATTCTGCAATATTTTTACTTCATTTCCAATTACAAGAAAAATTGTCAACATGAAAGATCTTACTGAACAGCTCAGTCCTCCAGAAAAAGTAGATCTGGGTTTTTACAAGATTTATTTTTGAAGAGCAATAACACTTACAAAACCCTAGTTAAGAGCATTTCACTGAATACGGAGATGGTGGATATTGCACATAAAACACTGCCTTTTCTCCAAAGACAAAGACTTCTAATAAACTACCACATCTGACACTCTAAGATGCAAGAGGCACAAATAAGCAGTGTATCAAAAGGCTCGGTTGTAAAAGAAGTTCGAGTACTCTGTTCTTTGGTTCTTACACTGGAGGCAATTTCTCATACTCTGTGTAAAAATATGGAATATTTAAAATACAATATTCTCTGGATATAGGCTTTCTTGAATTCAAAGAACACATGCACCAGGAAAAATAAAATTAAGGCACTTAAACATCCTACAATGAATTTTGTTAAATTCCAAGTTCCTGCTAGCAATACCTGTTTTAAGTGCTACCTTGGATGGGTTTCTGGTTTTTTCATAACTATCAATCATACAAATACAAAAAGGAAAAAATTATTTCTTGGGAAAAACACCATCAAAAGACGAAAAGAAGCACATGACATTTTAATTTTAGTCTAAGATTTAAGCAGGTTAAGCTTGAGAAGATAGCTGTCCAACCGTTTACATAAAAGTTTGAGAACGGAACAGAAAAATAAACAGACAGAGAACTGGAAATTTGAGAATCATCTTACTCTTCCTGCTTCCAAACTACAGTAGTATCCAAACCAGAAATATCTACACATTTATTAAAAAAAAAAAGCAACGTAAGTCACATGCACACATGTGTTCATAACCAGCCCTTAAACAGACTAAAGACCACAAGGAACCACAGTATGGGAAGGGCAAACAAATTGCACCATTCTGCAACACTGCCATACAAAACTCTATGTAAGAAGCCAGATTACTTTTAACACAAACTGAGAAACATGTAATACCCACAGTCTTTATTCCTCACATAGTCACTAAACAGGTGCCTGCACAGGGCTGTTCAGGTACATAAATAAAATACTCAAAATAGACCGTATTAATTAAACACAGCTTCATGTTCATCATACATTAAATGCTACTAGATATCGCCACCCTGTTGCAGCATCCCGTATTCTATCTCAAAGCAGCAACATCCCACAGACGGAATTAAATGTCAAAATCACAAAAAAGCATAAGGCAGAGCTTACACAGCACTGAGCTTCTGTTAACACTAGTACAAGGATTTTGCTGACTGCAGTAGTCATTAAACTTGGACCCCTCTATTTCAAGCTGGATGAATGCCAACACCTTTTATTATGAACAAAAGACAGCGAGCCTGGAAAAAGACCAACAATCCTATGCCAAACATATAAAAATAATCTCTCAATTTCAGAATATTGTTGGCTGAAACGTTCCTTAATTAGATTCGGTTTCTGATCTCATTTGAAGCCTACAGTTGAGTATTAACTAGCTAGAAAGCTCTTTTCCAAGAGCAGCTTAAAGGGGAATGATCTACATGACTGCAAGTATGGTAATCAGTTTTTCCCCAAGCGTATTTTTTGGAATTTTCTTTTTTATTATTTTTTTTTTTAACAGAACTATCAAACTAGAAGAGTATCACAAAATACCCTGGCTCAGAAATTTATTTTGATTCTTTACCCTATGCTTTTCTTCTTCTTTCTTCTTCATTGTCCTTTCCTATTGAGTTATCCACTTATTGTTTATGCCTTCTTAAAAGCAATCCCAAAACTATCTACTTCACATCTTTTCTAACCTTTTGTCTTATCTCACTATAGATCTCCATTAGTATAATATATAGCAACATACTTGTGTTTGTGTAACAAGCTACCTTAATACAAAATACTATTTTCTCTTAAACACTAAAGAAAAGCACATTGTAGCATTTTGCATACCAACCTCCATGATGCAACTAGAAAAAGAAAAAATCTAAGAAATTATGCTGCAGAAATATTTAATTAGCATAATTTCTTAGGGCACTTTGACTAAGCCTCGAATGTAGAATCAATTTATGAGCACTAAACTGCAGGTTACATACCTTTGTGGAACACTACGCATACTGACAGAAGTTACTGCCAGGAAACTGCAGGTACAGTTGCACTTTATAAGTGAAGTGAAGCAAATTAGTATTATTTCCAGCCAGATTTCCATGATGGCACTCCTTGCATAGGTTTGGGATTCAGTCACACCCAAAGCCATTTTTAGATCAAACTCTGTACAGGGCATGGTTCAGGAATCTGACACAATCAATGTACATCGATCCTACATGTAAGTTTGCAGCAAACATTATTTTACAGAGTATAAGGTTCAGAGACAAGGCATACCAGTTTATTAATAAACCAGCCAAGTATGTGAGATGGCACCTAATCCACAAAAGTAATGTTAGCGCCTCCAAAACACGAGAGAGCCACCAATGATGTACCTTAAGAGCTGACAGACTCCTCATGGAACCAGGACAAACTCTACAAGCAGGAAGACGACAGGCAGAGTTTTCAACGATAACCGCCCAGCGCCCCAAGGAAGGGGTTGGTTCTGTATGCTCCCATGTTAAAATGATAGTGATCCTACCTGATAAACACACTCTGGGATGCAATGCAAGCAGGAAGACCAGAATTTTAACTGATAGCTGTAAATACAATTATTCTCCTACTCGAACCAGACTAACAAAAAATGGGAAGAAAAAAAAAGAATATTTGAGGTTACTAGCAAATACTAGGAAATTGTATCTCAAAAGATGCAATGATCCTTACAACTGAGATACTGCACTGATCGTATTATCTCACACAATACCTTTAAGAAATCCAAAGGTTGAGAACATATTCCTTCATACAGGCCAAGCTGAGAACTGCTGTTGCAGAAGTCAGCGAAGCCTAAGCAGT
Organism: Gavia stellata; assembly: GCF_030936135.1. Classification (NCBI taxonomy): domain Eukaryota; kingdom Metazoa; phylum Chordata; class Aves; order Gaviiformes; family Gaviidae; genus Gavia; species Gavia stellata. The sequence continues at coordinate 22,379,358 of NC_082595.1, forward strand.
GCTAACAAGGAAAGCCTGCTGACATTCAACAGGGTAAAAGAAGAAAGCAAAAGCTACCAAATAGCTTTACCAAATACCATAGATGCTGATGCTCATACATCCCAGAGTGACACTACTTTAAATAACACTGTTTTCATTGTTTTTCCCCATTTGGCTGGAAAGAGACACCACAGAGAATAAAATCTAATATTGCTACATGATGAGGTATCTCACGTGTCAATTAAGATACTTCCTCCACGGCACACCTCAGTAAACAGCAGTCCTCATAGTCTTTCTATTAAACCAGCATCAACATAAGTAAATGACAAATTACAAAAAATGTTTCTTTGTACACAAAACCAGATCTTTAGTTAAAGCAGTTGTAGGTGTTAATTGGTAATGAAGGCAGTATTAATGAGGTGAGTTTTAAAGGACACTTTTCCTTAGCATAACTCAAAACACATTTTTTTCAACAAAAAGACTAAGTTGCATAACATACCATCTAGTATTACTGCTGACAATCAAACAATTCTCCCCTAATCTTTCTTCCAATCTATGCAATGAATGCATTTTCTCAACACAGAATAAATACTTGCTTTCATGGAAATCTGGATCAAGATTTACAAAGATTTATCAGAAATCTCTGCAATATAAGCGTGCAGGAAAGACAAGATTAAGTAATACTGATATGTCAATAATCGTAAAATAGCATGCAAATATGTCAACTCTGTCACCTTTGAAGCATGCCTTCAGAATCTCATCAACATAAAGAGAAAGAATAATTGAAATAACAGAAAAGTGAGGAAATTTACTCTGCATTTCTTACCACAGGCACACCCCCCCCATGCACTGTGTCCCATTAATGCTCAGAAGGAAGCAAAGCTAGTAAGTTTAATAAATCTTTCACATACTTAACTTGCAGTACTGACCCTAACCTTATGTTTAACCCACCTAATGTCCTGTGAAGCAGGTTTTTAAATATCACTGTTAACACGCTGACCTTCTCCCATTTCACATAATTTTCTTGACTCATGTTGTAGAACATGATATTTTAAAATACCATTTAAGCAACAATTATTTCAGAAAAAAAGTAAAAAAAATAATTTAGTTAAACTGAGTCAGTGTCACATTCTAGCCACAATTTCTACTATGCTGCAAAACAAGCAAAACCTAGATCACATATTAAGAATGGACAGCAGGACAAGCTTAAATAACCTGTAAGTGCACAGTTTAAGAAATATGGAAAGATCCTTTTTGGAAAATAAATTATTTATCTAGCAAGATTTAAGAACAAATCTTCAGATAGCACAAATTGCCTTAGATGCTTGAATTTGTAATCAAGGACTCCGAAGTACTTGTGTAAATTTATACTGTCTCATATCCTGCACATTACAATTTGTTAACCAAGAGTACTGACTAAAAAAATAATAATAAAAAACCCACTACCCCAGAAACCCCCCAACAAAACAAAAAAAACCCCACACCCCAAACAAATAGCCAAGCTATTTTGCTCCTGTTTCACTTTCCAATCTACCAGTCATTTTAGAAACTCTTGCTTCACAAGTGCAGAGGAACTTGTTCTGCATGTGGTTATCATGCTTTGTACAACACACAATCCTTTTTTCAGTCAAGATCGCTAGGTGCTACAAAAAACCCCAACCAAAAAATGCCCAACTGCTTAGTATGTATCTGAAAACACTATTACAGCTGCTAGAAAATCTGAATATTCAGGAAAAAGATGCACAAGTTTTTCTTCAATAGAAGAACTGTGTCTCACTATACTTCCTTGACAAGAATCAGCTGAAGAGAAAATAACAGAAAGCACCATCAAATTAGTATTCACTAATCAGTCACTGGCAAGTAGTTGTGAACTGGTGTTTTGTAAAGAAACTTAAGTTTACCAAGTTTTAGGTAGTCAAAATTCAGACTAAACCAAAGTATGATGTATTCATTTTTCTTCTTTTAATTAACTCTTAAGCCCTAGTCTATATACCCACGATGCAGTTAGATAGTTCGCTAGAACGTATTATACTGGCTGGAATAAAGCAAGAATGGAAGAAAACATATCTCGCATATGCTGCTTTATAATACAGCACCGAAGTGCTCCTCCCCTGCAAAATAGGAATATTCTTGCCCTATGCAGTGATTGTCCAGTTATTGTTTTTTCCTGGGGGGGGGGGTGGGGTGGGGGGTGGGGGGGGCAGGGTGTGTGTGTGTATGTCCAGTAATGCTTAGAACAGGTCCCGTAGAACAAACCCTAGCAGGTAATAAGCAGTCCACAACTGTATTCAAGAACGGTAAGTGTTGCTATGTAAAATTTCTGGGCATTTTCCCCAAGGCAAGCCATTTCAGAACTCTCAAGGTAAGTCTGACTCCCTCCATCACTTTTGGTGAGGATCTATCCTTTCTGAGTCTGCCAGCTGCAGAGTAATTCCAGCCCAAAGGTACATCTTGAGGTTACCTGGTCCCATCCCCTACTCAGAGCAGGGCTGATGCGAGGTCAGCTGCTCAGGGCCAGGTGAGCTGGGACAACCCTGAGGATGTGATTCCACCCCCTCTCTGGGAAACCTGTCCCTCCGTTTAACCACCCTCACAAAGCACCTCCCAGCATCTAACTGGAGTGTTCCTTGTTGCAGCTGTCTGATGCTTCTCATCCTTCCACTGCGCACCTGAGAGAAGCGCCTAGCTCCATCTTCTCTGTAACCACGTACATTGCTGTCTTCAGCTGCCTCAAAGCACCTTCTGCTGCTTCCTTTTCTTAAGACAGAACAAAACCTCTTCTCCCTGTAGATAGTGTTCCCCAGCCTCCTACTCAAACATCCTTCTTGCATTAGGGATCCCCAACCTGGGCATGCTACTCCGGATGAGGTTTCACGAGCGCTGAAGAGAAGGTAGGAATGTCTCCCATCCTAGCAGGCTGTGCTCCTGCTAACACAACCTGGCATGCACTTGGCCTTCCTCACCGCAAGGGCACACTGCTGACTCACGTTCAACTGGCTGCACTGGCAGTCTGGGGCAGGGTAAGTCCTCACTCCCGGCCGTGACAGGTCAGCTTTTTCCCTGCTGCAGTTTTCATGAGGGTAAACACTTCCACCGTGAGTAACGTATTGGTCCCAGTGTGGCCTTTTCTTTATTAGTAAAACAATTTAAGGTATGCATCCCATCAACAGCTTCTACAGTCCAGCAAGCCAAACAGACGCTCCAAGAACTTTAACTATTTTCTTTTGGAGCTTATGTGTATGACTGACAAATGTGATAAGGGAAGTTCAAAGATATATTATTTTAATCTTGGATTCAGTTTTTATCCTCCCTCCACCTCAGTTATGTCTCCTGAAGCTGTTCAAACGTTCAGCTGTAGCACAGGCTTATGCACTGCAAAAAAAGAAATTAATTTTGTCCAAAAAATACTACTGCAGGGGAGATTTTCTGTCTTCCTCATCTCTTAAATTGTGGCCTGAATTCAACTTCACCTGTAGTAGACAAATACTGAATAAACAAGAGGAAATTTTCAGAGTACCACACTTTGTTTACTGCTCTATTCATAGAGAAATATTTATTGTTAGGAACTTTGGCTTGTTTGGGCTATGAAGGAAACAATCCTACCCAACATTTTGTGATCCAGACTTCACAGTTTTGGTATGCAATATAATCTCCATGCAGTCAGATCAGATGCCCTGTTCTGCTCTTGTTCTAAATATTAACTCTGAACTTAGCTTAATTTGTTAGCTAAGAGAGCGCTATATGGACACTAATGTGCAAATAAGCTTCCTCCTGGAGTTAACATACGTTCTTCAATAAATTACTGACTTGATTTGCTATAAGGGGATAGTGCCAGAAGCATTAAGATGAGTTATGACAACCTCCCCTCTCATATCAATGTTTCTATTCCTAGTACTTGAGCATGGGGTGGAGGGGGCTGCGCTGGGGGAATATCTGTATTGAATAACAACTGAGGAGAAACAGAAGTACTCTTCCCCCCAACTCCAAGACAAATTTGTCCCAAAATATTTAATATAACCTCAAGTTATCCTGGAAGCTCATCTGCTTCCAAGCAAAAACCCCGCGACCTAAGAGGCTGGCATATTCTAAGCGTTATCATCTCCATTCCATCTTCACTCAGTCAGTGCAGCCCCTTTTCAGATGCATGTTCTTGTCCGGACAAGTCTGAAAAGACTACAGCCTTGTTTATACAGGTCAAGTAGAAGGCATGTCCCAACACATGAAACTTCAATACAACGGGTTACATTCTTCCATCTAAACACACCCACCCGTACTAACAACCACAGTTCAGCTATCAGAAACTTTCGATCACGTTGAGTGACAGGTTTACCACACACATTGTGTGGACACATATCAAATCAAAATGACCACACAGAATAACTAAACAGATATGTATTATTTATAACTACATTGTGTTTAATTACATACATGACTGGCCTACAGTAACTTTTTCTTTTCCTGTAAGAACTCAATATAAGTGAGCAAGACTTCCAATAAAAATCATTTTTATTTCAACCACAAAGCGCTTGCCTTCAAAAAAACTTGGTTGCAACGAACACTGAAATAAAACAAATACACCTGCATTCATGCCCATGGCCAAAGCTCTGTGTTTGCCCTGTAACACCAGGCATACCGATTCTACAATAGTGGATGCAGTTGATTATTACAAAAATAATGGTATGATGACCTGAAAATAAAGGGAACAAAAATTGCGTGATAGCCAACGGTAAGTGGGCAACATTTGTTACGCTAACATCTTCTGTGCATCAAGAACACTACCACAGTACAGTTAAATAAAAATAATGTTGTATTTTACATGTGGTGCAAAAAGAAAATTACTTCCATAAATTTGTAATATATCAAAGCTGTTTCTTTTAGAGATTCCAAGTGTTTTCTTTATATATATAATAAATACTTTAATAATGTACTAATATATGTAATATAATATAGAAATAACTCATATATATTAATATATACCACACTTTTCCGCTGAAGAAAGAACAAGAACACTGGAACCTCCTCTCCTCCCTTTTAAAATTAGAATTACTTGCAATATTTTTTTAAACAGAAAAATAAATACTGCTTGGTAAAAGAGAATTTACTGAGGACATATTGAAAGGACACTAGAATCTTGTATATTAAAAATAAACACTTTGCATATTAAGCAATATCTAAACATCATCTTACAGCACATAGCTGTGTGGAGTGGAGATATCTCAACTGTAGCAGGCTCGCTGCACTCTCAACTTCACTAAAATGATTCAATTTCATGAGCAGTAGTATCAACCAAAAGGACTTCCGTAATAGTTTAGATTCCAGAGCAAGAAGTCAAAGTGAAATACAGAAGCAAAATGTCAAATCTTACATGAATATGGTGAAGTCTTAAAATAAGCAAGCAAACTCTTAAAGCATGTATAGACGAAACAATGCAAAAAGCCACTTGAAAGCATGTCAGAGCCTAGATTACTACTTCAGCTTAACTTGAAATGTTCAGCAGGCAATCAGCCAAACTTTTCAGGACTTCATTTTGATGAACCTTCACAAATGAACTGGAGCTATGTCATAGTTTAACTCCAGTAGGCAGTTTAAGGAACACTGCCCGCCCACTAATGGGATGGGGAAAGAATTCGAAGGGTAAGAGTTATGGGTTGAGATAAAGACAGTTTAATAAGGAAAAAAGGAGAAGGAGAAAAAGAAAAAGCAAAACTCCCCGAAGAAAAACAAGTGATGCAAAAAACCCCAATTGCTCACCACCAGCCAACTGATCGATCCCCAGCCAGTTCTGGAGCAACAGCAGTGCTGACAAACCTTCACCCTCAGTTTTTGTCGCTGAGCACAGTGCCGTATGATATAGGGTATCCCTTTGGTCATCTGGGGTCAGCTGTCCCAGCTGTGTCCCCTCTCAACTCCTTGTGTACCCCCAGACGATTTGCTGGCAGGGCAGCGTTAGAAGCAGAAAAATCCCTGACTGAGCATAAACACTGTTCAGCAATTACTAATATCATCAGTATGTTACCAACACTGTTTTCATCACAAATACAAAACATAGCACCTACTATGGAGAAAGTTAACTCCATCTCATCCCAAACCAGCACAAGTTAATACCAGAACTCAGCTTGCAAAGTAGTATTCTACTGCATGCATACATGGGATACAGCTTTACCCACCCTGAAGTACACATTTTTAAGAGATTAACCCTTTCTGATTATTGAGACATTCAAAGAGGATCAGAATTTAGTTAAATACCGTATTTTCTTATTAGAGGAATGTTTTCCCTAATGTTCTCAGAGCAACTCTATCCACACATCACTATCTGGACATCATTTTATGCATTTCCAAGCCGCGCTACTGTTGCCTAGTAAATAATTAAATGCAGAAACATTTTACTCCATGACAGAAGTAGGAGGACTTTTTAAAACATGTATGTATACAAATATGTATTTATGGATCACTCCAAATGTAATTTTATTTGTACCACATGAATTCAAGGATTTTTGAGACTACATTTCTTGTAGAAAGTTGCATTTATTTTCAAAATAGAATATATATTTGCATCATTTGGAATAGTATTATTCATCAATAGGAAGGATATTTATTAGATTAATCACAGATTTACAATGTTAATTTCTAACAATAATACCTTGCAAGATAGAGCAAGTTATGATTTCTATCTGGACCAACATTACAGTGAGTCAAGACCCAATTTAACTTGGTATTTGTTAACAAATACATGAAAGCTGTCAATTATTCCAAGCTTGGATTGCAGAGATGGAAGGTGCAAAGACCCAGACCTTCACAGACCTTCCTCTCCCCATCTCCTCTTCAAATGCCAGTCCCTTATCAACCCCCCATCTGTTCTATTTCTTCCTTTCTGAACTCCTGCCACCATTCCCTCATCTCCAGTCACCTCACGTTTACATTCCTAGTCCTCTCCCTCTTCCATACTCTTCTTTCCCCTTCCTCAGATCCCATCTCTACTCCATTCATTTAAAAAGTTTTTTCTTAAATCTCTACTGAATCTTTGCAAACTTTTTTTTGAATGGTTTATATCCTGGCCAACTACAAGCAATGTCTCTTTTGACAGACAACGTCATATCAAAAAAAGGGGCAACTGATAAAGGAAAGAGTATAACGAATACAGATTCCCTACCAGTTATTTCCAAGTACACAAATCATCAATGTCAAAGTTAAATCTGATGTACAGCATGCCCGTGGCAGAGCTTTTCTGTGAAAACACTGCAGGAAGGTTTTTTTTGGTTTTGTTTTTGTTTTACCTCAAAGATAACAAAACCTACACTGATTATTTGCTTTGGGATTGCACTTTTTGTTGTCACTTTGATTTTAAATCATCCAGAAGCAGAGGTAGCAAAGACCACTTCAAGTTACACATTTAAAATTTAGTGAAGAGCTACACAACTGAAGACAAAAATATTTAAATTACTGAATTATCTCAACACTAGTCATAACTCGCTCCCTACCTACCTCGTCTCACATAGGAAACGCTACCAATAATGCAAAAGAAGAGCACAGCAACTACGACAACAATTTTAACAGCCTTTTTGTCCCGTACAATACAGAGCACACAGAAAGAAACAAACAGTAAGAGGAAACACACCACATCAGCCCTCTTAAGGAGATATTTAAGTGACACATTTGCCTACATTTAAAGGTATACACGCAGAAGCACAAAAACTAGAACTCATCCTTAGCTTGAAAGCACACTTGACATGCACAATCAAAAGCCAGAAAGAGCCAGAACCCAATAATTGTCTAAACTTTCTGAGACAGTAACATAACTGAGGGGGCTCGTAATACCAAATTTGCACCTGAAACATGATATAAAACAGGGTCCTGACCTAGTCACTAACATAAAGACAACTAAATACCCAGTGTACTTGCATATTTGTTCCACACAGTATGGCTGTACCAAAAACCAACTGCAGCAGTGCCTTAATGGCCTAATCCTCCAAAATTCAGGCAGCTTTAGTTGTTGCTGGTTCTCTTGACTTCATCAGTATCATGTTAGCAAAGCTATCCATAGTGCTTACACAACTGGACCATTCTTTCTGAAACAAGTATATTAGAATATGTTACGCTTTTTAGTAAGTAATTTATAATTGCCATATTGGTTCAGCAACAAACTTCAAGAGAAACTGGGCAGGTCTGCAACAGTACATTTACTCTCCTCAAAGAGAAACACAATTAAGAAAGTCTTCTCTCAAATCATATTCTGAAAGATCACCTGGACAACACGCCATGGTACAATGCATTCAGGCAGCCTGATAACCTAGATAAGTCAAAATGCTGTATATGCCTCTCCCTAAGTTTCTTTAGGTTTTTCCATAGGCCCCAGAGGGGGTTCATAAACACCTAGATGAGGAAAAAGAATGGCATATGGTGATTATCACAAGGGGACCTTCCTGAAGGACTTGGGCTCTAAACCTTATCCTGGAGATCAGCATCTACAACATGCCAGCACTTTTCTCGTGACAAAAGACCATTTCCTTTTTTCCTTAGGAATCTATGGTAAGCACACACTTACCACCTTAAATGTGGAAGAAACGCAGGTTCGAATCCTCTTTCTGCAAATGAATCTAAACTCGTATTTTTAAGAGCATACTCATCACAGAATTTCACAGGAATATTATTTTTCCAGTTGAGGCTACTTCATTAGGCATTAAAAGTTAAATACTATCTTCCCCCCCGCATTATGTTGCTAAGGAATTAAAAGCTTTACTTCATTGTAAAACCAAGTTTCCATCCCTTCATCAAGTAATACTTAAATAATCTTATACGGAGTAAAACAGTTTCAACCACAGACAATGACAGAAGACACTTTCCACAAATCTATTGTAGTTTAATGTAAGAACCTGGAAAGAAATAAAACTTGACCATTCTAGTTGCTCTAAATATTCTTTTGGAGCCAAGCACAGGTGCTTTAGAAATTCAGAAACAGATGCTGCCAACAACTGAACATTGAAAATAATGCACTTAAATATACAGATGAAATGAAGAGAGAGAAGGCTTTAGCCTTGACAAAGTATTAGAAAGAAGAGTCTGATACACCTGAAATGGTGTGCTTTAAGTGGTACAGCTGGAATAGTAAAAACTGGCAGATCTGTCCTCAGTGAACACAGCAAGGAAATTGTCATTGCATCTATTAATTACTAAATCGAAGACATTCGGATTATGAATATTAAGAGCAGAAGAATGCAACAGGGAGAGTGTGATGCAAGACGAAAGAGGATGAAATTACTTCCCACAAAACTTTTGTGGGAAGCAGCAAGGTTTTGGGTATGCTTTTTTGGCTAAGCTTCACATTCAGCTTCAAACAAACAAACCCCACACACTTTTCAGTGAACATGGATTTCTCACATCTACGCAACGATACGGGGAAAAATAGGTAGAAAAGATTAGAAAGTAGAAGAGTATGCTGTTAACACGCTAAATCATATTTTAAGTAACAAATACAAGAACGGCAAGTCTAAACTTAGCCATTTGAGAATGTGAATTATTAAAAGGAAATCTTTCTTGCTTTATCAAAACATCAGCAAAATGACAGTGAAGGTCAACTCAGGTTTCATACAAAGACATTTTCACAGAACAGCAGAAAATGACAGGAGATGAAATCCTTACGAACTCTTTATTGACAGAAACAAAGCCATAACTATTACAAACAAAACTAAGGTGTTAAGACTACTTACTGTACCTGAGGTATTCCACCAGTGGTGGAAAAAATACTGTGCTCTTAAGAAAAAGTAAAAGCAAATTAATTGTAAAGAGTTTACCTCAAATGTCACAAGCTAGCCCACAGTGACTGTGTGACAGAAGAGTACATACAGGCAGTTGCACCCTAACAAATAATACACTGTAAATTTACAGTCCTAGCTTGCACCAATCACTAAGAGAAAAACTGTGTCCTTTGCTGTCTGCTGTAATTCTTTTTTTTTTTTTTTTTTTTTTTTTTAAGTATTGTAGTTTCTTGTGGTTGGTTCCAGTCCAAACCTGCCAGACTTGAAGATTCATCATTTCTGACTCAAGAAAATATGTAGTAAGAAGAAAATAAATATGGAGGCAGGCCCATAAATATGAGATGCTTAGAAGTACAACTTAAAAAAAGGCAGGCTTTCAGCATAATTGTATCAGATTTCAAGAAAACAAATTTGTAGCACTGAAAAGGAAAGAGACTACTTAAAAACTAAATGCATCCTCCCCATTAAAATATGGGCTTAGTTACTGTACCAGGCACAATATAATTGAAGTGACTACACACACATATGAACGCAGAAGCAAACTACATGATCCAATGAAGTACGAAGCACAGCAATGTCTTTGAAAAAATAAAAATGCAACAGACAAGAATGACGACTAACAAGGCTTTGGACAAACATCATATGGTAAAAACTGAGTTTTTATTTTAGAGAAGGGTATGGAAATACCTTCTGGAATACTAAACAAGCAAACAGCAGAATGACTACATGGACCCCAAATAATCGGCAGGATGTTACACCATGTGTATGCTATTTCTAGCTCTGCTGTTTCCAGTAACAGAAGCTGTAAACATCATTTAGATACAGCCCAGCTAGAGTTCCTATATATGTGGGAACAATCAAACCAGCGTACTTGAACTACGTTTCCAAGCTCACAGCAGAAGTTACCATCTTAATATCAAATGAAGCGAAAGTTTTCAGAACAAGAATTTTAAACTAGTATTTGCCCTCCCCCCATTCTTCAGGGATAGCAAACCAAAGTAGTGCAGCAGAAAAAAAAATAATGTCTTTTTAAAAGCTTATTCAGTTTAAATATGATTTTTTTAAAATTTTATTTCAGATTTTCATTTTGCCCTAAAATTATTTTCCTTGTGCTGTAAAATTAATTTGTTTACCGTTCATTTTTTTGCCAATAGTTTTATCATTATTGATAAAAAACAAAGATTTAAAATTATTTAATAGTCATATGTATAGCGAGTAACACCTCTTCACAATTAAAGAGCAAAAGAAAATATAAGTAGAAATGTACATGCTCATAACAACAGTCACCTGGAAAAATATTTTACTAATTCCAACTGTAAACAAACATTAAGACATACAATGCTTAATACCCTAAGTCTACATTTCAAAGTGGGGAGAAAGTAAAGAAATTATTAAATCTTGTTTTGAGACAAATGTTAGTGAACAAAACTGTCCAGTGTTTATACAAACATAAGGTTCAGACAATTAGCAATGTCTATAGTCTATAACATAAGTTTATTTAGTCCTGGATATGTAGTCCCTTCACAGTCACTATATAGCAGCTTCGTTACACATAAAGAAGTCTGCCTTAACATTACTCTACAACAAAGCAAGCTAAGTATCATTGATTAAAGGAAAAAAGTAATTGCTATCTTACTATTTTAAGACTGTTAGGTAAACTTTGGGGGAAAAAAAACCAACTCTCTTCCATTATTATCGGTGTATTTTTTCTCATCACAAAGCCTACTGTTTTGCTCCATATATTTCTGACCATGCTGAATTATGCATAACATTTGAGACGATACACAGAGTTGTTCTTTGAAACAGTACAGAAGCAATGAACTACTTAGCTGTTTTCTTTAAAAACCCAAGCGGTAGGAAGATTTCCACACAAACAAGCTAAGAGCCCCAAACAACAAACTATACTGCTTATCCTAAAAAGCTCCTCTCTCCCCCCTCAAGCACACACACAAATCCTATATTCTACATCAGTAGCCTCTTATGTCTCTTAAGTTCACATATAAAAAAAACCCCACACTGTCAGGAAGTGGCTGACAGGTCAGGGTTAACCAGTGCTACATCGTGTGATGAAATTTTAGTCAGACAGGCCTATATGCATAGCTTAGGTCTTTAAATATATATATGTAGAGAGATATTAAAAAAAAAACCAACAAACAAACAAAAAACCCACCCACAGCATTTTATCATCCTGGAAAGCCCACTCACTAAAATGATCATTGAATTTGCTACAATATTATTCGTACATCTGCTACTACTAGTAACAGTTACAAAATGTGTTGGTGGATTATTGACCTGTTTACTATTGTTAACTGTAAATCGGAAGCATAAAGTGTGACTGGAAACAAGCACTGGAAAAGAAAGAGCTACCAGACCTGTATCTTCAGAAAAACCAAGCTACTGTCAACTTTGAAATACATATTCCTAGAGTATTCAAAATCTCTTCAATCATATTCTAATTCTCTGCATCACCACAAATGTGGATGAGAAACAGACACATCCGGATCAATCTGAAAAGCTCTGCTGCATTCAAAAGAAAAGGTGTTTGCTATTGCATTGTATCTGAAGGGGTAGTCCAGAACACCTCCCACGGGGAGAGACTCTCAGGGGACATCACTGAAGCAAGGTGAAAGTAAATGAACAAGAAATACTCGTTTTGTCTGAAGACATATAGATGAGTTACTCAGACGTACAACAAACTTGGGAAAAGTTAGTTTTGTTTGATACATCATGAAGAACAACATGACTGCAAAACACAGCAAAGACTAAGAACAATCCAGGTCTTCAAACAGGCAACGTTGCATAGCAAGAATCATTTGCATTCACCACAAGCATTCCCCTTGCGAACTGAGCCTGATCTCCTCCCAGGACCAGCAGCATCACAGAAGCCACATGAAATTAAGAAATAGAAGATGCAGCCAAAAAGCCTTTTCTTTTTAAGAAGGTGGCTACGTTTGCAGAAGCACCAGACATCATCCACGATGGTGATAACGAAGACAGACAGCCAATGTGTTGATCGATGTGCCGCAGAGCGTGGTGTTGAGGAGCAGGCTGGAAGCAGTCAATCAAGCACACAGCAAAACTGCAAGTGGGTCGAGGCCTGCTCGACCCTCGGAGCAGCCTTCAGCTTCTAGCACACCTGCTCCAAGCACATGCTTTCTCCATTGAATGTAATTGCTGGGACAAACAAGCGATGAACTCCTCCACTTTGTGCATAAAAGCACATACAGGGGAAAAAATTACCCAACTCAACTTCTGTTGCTCTATTTTACGATATTGTAAAATATGCAGAGCTTACTGGAATATCAAACGGTCCAGGACACTGTTTTACTGAGCAACTGAAGAGACTGATAGAACTCTGCCTGAAGGTAGAATCAACAACAAAACAAGCTTTTGTGCTACCGAAGTTTACCATCAGATGTGCAATAACCTCGTTTGGGAGAATTTTAAAGGAGTGGAGGAGGTGATAAAGTTGAGAAGTATTTACTGTGTAAATTGCTTTTATTCACTGGTGCAGTCAACACCAAAATCCTCCCTTAATGCTAGGCAGAGCAAACAGAAGAGAATTAACACCACAGTACAGATCTCTGCCTGAAGGCAGTGCCAGGGAAGAGTCAGACCGCCTGCATGAGGGCTGCAGGCAGGCAGCACAATGGCACCACACGGAGCAGAGGGAAAGCTGGCAGGGCTGCTCGCTCACTCGCATCCCAAAACAATCCCAAGCTGGACTCGGTCAGCATCCTGGTCCTCAGTGGTGTCTCAGCAAGCCAAAGCAGTTTTGGCTACCTGCCCACTACCAATTTCCCTGCAACAGAAATGGCTCCTGTCACTTGCCAAGGAGTCGAGCACTGCAGATAACTGCAAGCACTACACCTACTCATTTCTGTATCTGATCATACATTTTACAGTTGACTTGAAAATATCTGCAAAGGTAATTTTCATACCATTTTCAGTCTTCAGTCTAACAGTGGGAAACACTTTCAAGATATGTTTGTGAGAAATGTGTAGTATTTAGCTTCATACTACAAAGATCTTTCCACACAGAGTGAAGGGACATAGTTGTGCAATGAAATTCCAAAAATCTTCACATCAGACATTTCTTAAGGTGGAGAGGATTCCTTCCACGGACACGAAACAGCTACATTTACTATGTGGATATGGTATTTGTACACTGACCATGTCTGTTATAACAGACAAGGGCATTTTTCCCCCCCTCAAACCTTGTGTCTGTCTAATATATAATTCAGTTACCTAGAATCGGTAGTAATATATACACCTGAGTACCAGGGAATTCTTTCACTTATTTGGTGGGTATCATACAGGGATTGAAAAGGTCATCGACAAAACGGCCTTAGATACTACATCTAAATTCTGTCTACTTCCAGCTTATATCTACTGTTGTCAAATTAATGAATGTCTCTGCTCTAATAACAGATAAAGTACACAGAGAGATGCCAGTTGTAAACCTGTATCAACCAAGAGACTGATGAAAAGTATGCCAAAATATAATGTAAGTACAGACAACATTTAGTTTCTTACTTGTATTAAGAGACTATTTTGATCAAGACACATAGAAAACAAGCATAAGAATGTAAAAATACTATCAGTCACCACTTAGAATATAACACCACTACCTCTCATTGTTAAACAGTGCTACTGCTCTCTACAGAAATTATTAAAAAAGACAGAAGCATCTCCACATAGTATGTTATGATCTATCACCCTAGATGCTATCAGTAACCGAAGTATTTTGCTTTTTTTTAAACCTAATGTATTTTCTAACATATTAATACAATGACAGCAATACATTACTTAACGCTGGATGGGACAACAGTCCAAACAGTACACATTAGACAATATTCTTTTTCTGGAAGGATTTTTCATATCAAAATTAAGTACAGAGCAAAAATAAACAGTAACAAGTAGTAATGTACAGTCAACGTCAAGATAGAGTTAGAGATGAAAAAACATCAGCCATTAAAAGCCTCAAGAAATTAAGGACAACTTGAAATGAGAAAAGCTCCAAATAACATGAATAAGGTTAATCTCTTTTTGTAAACCATGCATTTGTTTTTAATCTGAATTTAACATAACTTTACTTACATTGCCCTGAGAAAGGAATCACTAAATCTAGTTTAACTGACCACAGCCTTGTGTATAACAGGGAATATCATCAAATAATATTCAAATAAAATCCTGAGTATTCAAAAAAAAAAAAAGAGTACTATTCGATTAAGCAAAAGAACAGAGATTCTAATAAATAAACTACTCTTAAAAATACTGAAATACTAAATCTTTACACAAAGTAAACCAAAAATACTCATGCAGAAACCCTGGAAGCCTTCTTCACCTCAAAGTACATTTACTTCAAAAGTCTTCTCTTGTCCTACTTTGCTTGCTCACACACTTTTTTGTGGACATGAGGTGCTACATTTTAAATAATGGTGGAAGATGCTAAGGAGTGGCAACGGTCCTTTTACCACTACCTTCTTCACATTCTCATTTAGGCATCTCTGCAGTCTCCACAAATTATCATTGAGTGCTAGTCCACAAACTCAAGGATCCACTTACTAAAGGCTTTAACAGATTATTGCTGCTAAATCATGAGCATATGAACCTCTCAGATGCTCACTTAGTACTAACAGCTACCATACAAGTTTTGGACTGTAGTGGTTTATTTTAAAGACAGCATTATGTAAATCCTAAATGGAGCTGCTAGCTAACCAAGTAACACTCAGTGTGAAGGTGACTTTCAATCCCACCATTTTAGGAAAGAGAAAACTTGTTTATTTGAAAAAGCTTGTCTAACTTGTCGAATCAAGCACCACTTCCAGCCAACAAGAAAAGCTTCATGATCAATGAGTAAGTACCGTGTTGAACTCCTTCAGACCAAAGATAAGAAACTGGTTTTAAAAAAAGGGGTAGAACTAAATAGATTGTTTTCAACTTATGATTTTTTTAGCTAACCACCTCCAAAAATGTACAGGTTACAGGAGCCCTATAAAGTACTGTAAAAGATCTAAAAAAACCAAACCCAAAAACTATGAGGTTTTGTTTTTAATTCCCTCTCCCATTCTTAAGAAGCAGTTCTGCACCTCTCCACCAATTTCTACTAAAGAAGCAGGACTTCATTGGAGCCAGATCGACCAAAAGGATGAAACGGAGCAAGCACAAGAATACATTCAAGCCACGATCTGTAACACTCAGTGGTCTTTTAGCTTTGTGACCAAGATTACTGATGAAGGAAGGAACCACAGAGACGGAAAGGCACATCAGATGCTTCTTTCTCAGTGCAAGGAGAAGAAAGCAGTTAACGGATTAACCAGGACCTGCAGAAAGGCGCGGTCTTATAACCGTGCAACTGGGAGGCTATTAGAGTTTTTCTCCAGATGAAAACATATGTCAAAAGACCTCTACCATGCCTGTAACCTGGACGGAAGTATAAATGTTGCATGCCATATAGTTAAAGGTTGAGGGGAATTCACGTGCTGCCTGAGAAGAACAGGGAGGAGGAGGGGCAGTACTGTCCAGGCCTCCATCCTGATGGCCTCTACTCACCTGCAGAATGGCTAAGGCTGCTCCTCCCACAAGGAGACCATTTGGGGCATCAGGAGCAGTGGGAGAAGTCCCACTGTGCAACCAGGAAAGTGGGAAGGGGAGGCCACCTACAAACAAAACAGGAAAAAAAAGTAAAATTAAGGAAGCTGAGATAGGTCAAGCTCACTGGATCCTAAATTCTAAGAAAATATGTTTGAAACTTTAGAGAAAATAAAATTATATATCCCAAGCTTGGAAACTGTCGTCTAGCGTGTTTTTAATACACTAGAAGGTTTAATCCCAAGGAAATTCCTGGAAACACTCCAACTATAAACAGCTATATGAGGAATTAAGTTTAAATATGGATGAATCTAATGAATAACAGATACAAATTAACTAGAAGAAACTATAAGAAAGCTGCATCAAATAAATTAAATTAGTATTTTATGAACTAATATTTCCACACCCATGTCAATCTACAGCAAAGCAATGGTATCTATGTAATTACTTAATGCCTTCTAGGACAAAACCAAAATAAAAACACACATGCTGCATCTGAAAAAAGTCAGGACTTGGGGGAAAAGCAAGTGGCGTTTGTTTATATAAATACTTTCCCCCAATTTCCAAAATCCTATTACGCCAGAAGAAAATTATAGAGGGTTACACTGCACCACAAAGTGACATCCATTATGGTGTAATATCACAATCTGGGCCTTAAGATCTATCAACATAAGAAGACATGTGAGATTACCAGTCTAAGCTCTATGACAAGG
Source organism: Gavia stellata (assembly GCF_030936135.1). Taxonomy (NCBI): domain Eukaryota; kingdom Metazoa; phylum Chordata; class Aves; order Gaviiformes; family Gaviidae; genus Gavia; species Gavia stellata. The sequence continues at coordinate 22,396,396 of NC_082595.1, forward strand.
AACGTAGGAGTTTGTTTATACCATTTGGTTTAAACACAAAAAATAGAAACTCAAATACTAATCTTTTTTGTCTGCTCTACAGTATAAATCTTCAATAGATCTATTGCCAATAACTACTGTTAATTAAACAAGTATACAAAGAGGATATTTTCTTCCATGTAAAAGACAGCTGGAGAACATCATCTTAATTAAATTCTAAATTCTGTACTGAAAAATATTAGATAAAAACATCTTAATCATCTCTGACAATCAATCGCACCCTAAATGTTTAAAATAATTAATCATGTTGAAGACAGATGAGTTATTTGTTTAAAGGCTACAGTCATAAAACCAATCAGGTTTCATGTTTATAGAGCTATTTAGAATTAACACAAAGACATTTTTTGCATGAATAGTTTCCTGCAATTTCAGAATCCCTGGAATGCAAATTCAGTTATGAAACCAATTAATCTTTTAAATTACTTCATTATCTCTCAAATCCAACAAACAGGCAATTGTAAAATACAAGAGAAATAAGAGGCAGAATGAAGGCATTTGTAACTGTACAACTTCTAATCTACTCCAGAACAACTGTCCTTTGGAAGTGGCAGTTACCTCTGTAAGGTAGTGGCGGTGCTCTGGTTGCAGTGTTTCTCAAGTACCTGGGTATACTCTGTTTGAGATTTGCACATATTTGCATCAGAAAGGTGAACATGAAACAGACTGTCAATAGCAAGAAGCATCTTGAATTCAGATTTGATTTCAAAAGGTACATTTCAACCTTTCTGGAGCAGAAGGTTCATATGTTTCTCCCATCTTGAGGCAGACTGAGTAATTTTTATTATATATATAAAAATATATATTACTTGTGAACAGATGTTAGGTCTTTCTCTTCACTGCAATTTATCAGGTTTATTTTGATTTAGCACTGAACCCTGTTCAGATGCATTTCCCCCCCCCCCCCATTTACTTGATTTTGCAAATTTCCTCTTATTTTGCATTAATCCCTTTTCAGCTGGAGAAGTTCACCCCATCTATCACTGTTCCCCATATTATATGCATCTGCTGCATATTCTCAAGAGACCAATATAGTACTCTACACACCTGCCTATAACAGAATCACAACCTTTTCTTCAGGCCTGGACAGTCCACATAAATTGCTTTCTTTTGCAAATGGAAACAGTTCACATTTTGCAAATCATCTATGCCAAGATAACTGCAACCAAGAGATTATTTTTTTTTTTTAAAGCAGCATTGGCCTATTCCATTCAAAAAAAAGTCTTAAAATAGCCTATTTATACTGCTTGCCACCCAGTCACTAGTTCTGCAAGCCCATTCAACACACTGCCCCTCAACTCCTGATTTCAAGCACATTTCAGATGTATGTGTCTGGTTTTCTTTGAAATCCAGCCACAAGTGTCATGGATATTTCCCAAAGTTTTAAAACAAAAAGTAAATTGTGTTAAAATACTATGGGGGGGGGGGGGGAACCCCACAAAACAACAAAATAAGATAGCACCAAAAGTCTCCGATTTGGTCACAATTTCTAATGATGACATGTATTTACCATTTCCCTTTGATATCATATTTTGATTGCTTCTAACTGGCAAGCCAAGCCCTTTAACCTGGAATTCTTTGTATTTCATCCCCAGGCTTTACTATTAAGGAGAAAAAACATCACATTTCAGCAATATCAACTTGTGTTTCTTCAAAGAAATGAGAGAAGAGAAGCAATACTGGCATTTCTTGCCAGGGCTTAAAGTAAGCTGATCTTTTTTTTTATTCTGGTTTCCCAAGCCTATGTAATCTGCGAGCACCTCTACCTGAGAAGTTTAAAACTTGTTGCCAATTCCAGTCAAATAAGGACAGAGTTTGAAATACAGGAAAAAAGCTCCTAAAAGATAAGGGGTAAGAAGGAGGAAAGCCAGTATGCAATTATTGCCATTAACTAGTGACCCGACAGACAGAAAAGTAGAAAAGGGGTTTTGTTGTTGTTGGATCACCTTCCTCAGCTTCCCTTCCCCTATTAACTGCAATGCAATGACTCCCTGCGTTCTACCCTTTTTTAGTGAGCCAAAAGTATTAGAATTACACCTACCAGAAACTAACCTAATCCAAAGAGTCCAGTAAAATCTTCAACCCTTCCAAAGAATAGGAGTACCATTGTATTTTACTATGTATAGTAGTAGTCTGTTATACTATAAAGTGGGAAGAAGTTAAAATATTACAGAATCACAGAATCATTAAGGTTGGAAAAGACCTATAAGATCAAGTCCAACCATTAACCCAACTCCACGATGCCCACTAAAAAATATTGTTCCACATTTGAAAAAAAAAAAAAATGAGGAGGACAAAGAGAATACTGATAACAAACATGCAGTTTTCTGTCTGTTTCTAGACACTGTACAAAACCTTTGCTATGAAAGACTGGTTTAAGTAGGCTAGAAGTAGGGAGAAGGGATACAGTCATAATTTTATTTATTAATTATGAACTTTGTTAATGCCATGATTTTTACGGGAGAAGGTAAAAGCTGCAGTGCAGAAGAGACATTGGTGGGGGGACTGGGAGAGGTTAACCTGGACAGACAGTGGGAAGCAGGGTGAGAGGAGCTGGAGCCATTCAACCAGCAAAGGGAAGAAACTCTGCATACTGGAAGCACCGCCCAGCATTGTCAGATCGTTTAAACAGCTCCTACTGCTGTTTGAAGGGGCAGCTTGAAGCTCTTGATGGCTCTTCTACAAAGCTGCTTTTTGAAGGCCTTTTACTTCAGGGACAGAAGCTCAAGTGCCCTCATTAACTCAAGCAGCAGCTTTGTCAATCTCCAAATATTGCAACACAGACAAGTGGCAGATGATTACTTATCCATATGCTTTAAAGTTACACTGCAAACAGCACATGAAAAAAGTGAGCACAACTTGATTTGCCCACCTTCCTCAATGCGGCTTTAGGGAGGACATTTGGAAAACTATTGTGTCTAGGAAACATATCACACATCAAAACATTATTTTTGTCCTGCTGAAGTTCTGTTAGAGCAAGCTAGTGTAACATGAAAAGCGTTTTTAAAAATAAAAATACTGTACATTTGCAAGATTTCTTCAGCTTTAAAGTAGCTCCACAAATTAAAGGATTAAGCACTTCATGGGGCAAGGGAGATCAATCTAAAAAGCTTTACAGTATCTTTCATCTTTTTGAATTTAAAGCAGCTATCATTGTATCAACAGAAAGTTAAGGTTTAGTCTACTATGCAAGTCAGGATTTTCACACTGTCAAAATGCTACACTCTATAGAACTTCTAGTGAACCAGAAAAAAACACCAAAAGATTGATGAGGCAAAGTAGGACACTGATGGAAAGCAGTACAAAACCCCAAAAGCAGAATATCAAAAAAGCTCTTGCCCTTACTCCATATTTATTTGCAACAAAATTACTTGGGAAAATTATTTTTGGATGCCAACACTTGTTTGGACATGTTGTCCTCCCCAAAAAAGTAAATACATGCAGAGAAAGTTTTCATCTGTATTTTCAAGCAATTTGTTTTAAACACTGGTTTTCTTCGAACAACAACACTTCATGGTTACTTCTTCTACAGTTCTGAAACAAGCCAAAATGTCTCAATTGGACTTTGAAATTAAAACCTGGCCAGTATGAAGGGAGAGTATATGCTAATGAACATTGTATACAAGGCGAGACACACTACCAAGAGCCATTTTCTTCCAAACTAGCATGGTAGTAGTATGAAAAAATCAAGCCACACTCTAAGGATTAGTAATTATGTCTTCCTCCTCCAAGGTTTGAGGGCAGAAGATTGCAATAAACTTTCAAAAATATATGAAAATTATCTTGGAAAACAGACATTTTCCTAAAATACTGTGGTATTGTAACACTGCTATTAAAGCTATCATTTAATGTAGAATGTATCATTAATATTTTTACATAATAGTGTCATCAAATTCCAGGTGTTCTAAGATGGGAGCACACTAAGAAAACAGAAGATGAAATTCAAACATTTGGTTCATGATTGTCACAATTTCTGAATTGGATGGTATTTCTGTTAGTCCACAATTCTTTAAAAAAGCAAAACCCTTGAGGTTTTATTTTAAAAGTAGTACTGACAGCAATGATTGGTCTTTATGTTCAAAGGACAGAATGGCATGATCCAGGCAGTGCCTTCCTGTCTTACATGCCATTATGAGCACACCCTGGAAAATTTCTCCTGCAGTAAACACTGCATCTTTTTCAGCCAAGCAATAGATATTGCACATCCTCTTCCTTGAAGACCGACCTATACAGAAGTTCACAGTTGTGGAAGAGGGCATAAAAACCCTTGCAAGCAGGCTTTTTTTTTTTTTAAATGAAAGAAAATTCACTTTTTCTACCATAAAACAAAGTCAACAACTTTGTGTCTAAGGCAAGGGTGTGCATTGCTAAAATATTACCATACAAAATGTTTTGTTTGGAGGACGCAACTTGCTTATAGAGGTTGACAAGTGGTACTACTCTGTTTAAATCAGGAGACAAAAATACACAAGCTCCAATTTCAAACCTTAACAATTCAAGTCCCAGAGTTTTACTTAAGTATTCCATATATAGATAATAAAAATATCTTCAATTTGGTGAGAGACTTCAAATAAAAAAAAATTTAAAAAAAAAATCACATTACCAGCTGTGACACAGGTAAGTACTATTCTAAAAGGCACATTTATGATTTTATTTTTTAAAAAATACTTTTTATGAAATTGCACTATCCTAGTTCACAGAATCACAGAGTGGCTGAGACAGAACAGGGCATCTGGAGGTCATCTGGTACAACTTCCCTGCTGAAGCTGAGCCACCCTGAGCAGGTTGCCCAGGACCATGTCCAGATGGCTTTCGAGTATGTCTAAGGATGGAGACTCCACCACCTCTTTGGGCAACCTGTGCCAGTGCCTGGTCACCCTCACAGTGAAAAAGTGTTTCCTGATGTCCCAATGTGCCCATTGCTTCTTGTCCTGTCACTGGGCACCATTGAAAAGAGCCTGGCTGCATCTTCTTTAAAGCCTCCCTTCAGGTATTTATATGTATTGATGAGATCCCCCCTGTGCCTCCTCTTCTCCAGGCTGAACAGTCCCAGCTCTCTCAGCCTTTTCTCATAGGACAGATGCTCCAGTCATTAGTCATCTTTGTGCCCTTCATTGGACTCTCTCTGGTACGTTCACGTCTCTCTTGTACAGGGGAGCCCAGACCTAGATGCAGCACTCCAGGTATGGCCTCATCAATGTGCAGTAACCGGGACAGATCACCTCCCTCCACCTGCTGGCAACACTCCTAATGCCGCCCAGGATACCATCAGCCTTCTTTGCCACAAGGTCATATCGATGGCTCATGGTGAACTTGGTGTCCACCAGGACAGCCAGGGCCTTTTCTGCCAAGCTGCCTTCCAGCTGCGTGGCCCCCAGCATATACTGGTGCACGTATTCTTTCCTTCTCAAATGCAGGACTTGGCACTCCTCCTTGCTGAGCTTCGTAAGGTTCCTGCCAGCCCATTTCTCCAGCCTGTTGAGGTCCTTCTGGATGGCAGCATGACCCTCTGGTCTATCAGCCACTCCCCCCAGTTCTGTATCATCAGCAAATTTGCTGAGGGTATGCTCTGCCCCATCATCCAGATCATTAATGAAGATGTTGAACAGGACTGGACCCAGTATTGACCCCTGGGGTACACCACTAGTTACTGGCCTCCACGCAGACTCTGCACTGCTGATCACCATCCTCTGGACCTGGCCATTTTCACCTCACTGCCTGCTCATCCAGCCCATACTTCATCAGGTTCTCTATGAGGATCTTCTTGGAGGCAGTGCCAAAACCCTTACTGAGGTCAAGGTAGACAATCGTCCACTGCTCTCCCCTCATCTACCAAGCCAGTCATTTAATCATGGAAGGCTATCAAGTTGGTCAAGCATGACTTCACCTTGGTGAATCCATGCTGACTAGCCCAGATGACTTTGTCTTTCCTAAGGTAGCCCATGCACATTAATCCCTCATTTTACACTCCATTCAAATAAACTTTATAATATTTCATACATATGGCTCCCTGAGCTATTTTAATACCAAGAGGAATAATCAGTATTATATAAACTGACCTGTGTAATACACACACAAAAAAAGTCATAGCAGCTATTGTCTCCAATTAAGCTCAAGAATCTTTTTAGAAAGACACCCACAGATCTTGACTTTGAAACTGCAAGTGGTAGGAAAAAAAAAAAAAAATCTACAGCTTAACCAGCCTTAACATTAATGAGATCTTTTTCTAAGCTTTAGCTTGCAGGTTCTAGATCTGTTACACTTTCATCTTCCAAATCCACACCCCCACTCCATTTAAAGGGATCTTTTCCCCTGTTACAGAACTGTAAGAAAAATAACGAGTAAGACTTCTCTTTATACACTAATCACACTGAAGTTGCCTTACAAGGTAGAATGAACTTTTCCAGTTCTAAAAAAAGTTCCAAGCACATCTAGAAGTCTTTTTCTGATAACTAGCTTGTGTTCTTATTGGTAAGGTTCTTGAACATATTCACAAAAAAAAAAAAAGGGAGAGCTCTGAAATAGTACTATTTGATCTTAATTTCCTCGAAATGTATTCACAGTACTGAAGAGACCTATGCATATAGAGCAAGTGAGAAAAAGTAAAACGAGTGCACATCTAACAACAATACCTTAGGCAAGGTTTAGTTACAGCGCCCTGAAAGAGCAACCTATGCTATAGACTGACCTGTATTTGCTCACTGCTTAATAATCAAGTGGTATAATTATCATCCAGATATGTTAATCCTGTCTCTCTGTAACCACAATCTAAAGAAAAACAGAGAAAGTAAAAATGACAGTTGAACAGAAAGGCTGAAGGACAGACAAATGCACACCCTCCCTTCCAAAATGAAGGGCGGCTGCCACCCTCAGATTACTAGACTGTCCCACAGTGTCGTTACCCCTAGACCCTTATTAAGGTCCTGCTAAAATACCAAGTACAAATCTTGACAATACTACATTTCCAATTTCATTTTCTACATTTCTACTACATGTCTAGCCTCCATGCTAGACAACTTCTCACTGATTCTTTGTAGACACACATTAGTTGGCATCCATGGCTTACTCTCTGTATTAGTTGGACAGAAAGATATTTTTATTTTGAATTTGTAGAACCCCTAACGCAATTGGAGCCACTCAGCCAGGCACACATTACGGTAGTGTCATTAAAAAAACCAACTGAAACAAAAACCAAAAACCAAAACCAGTCTCTCTATATTACTAGCCACATTGATCAATCTATTTAACTGTTACACTTGATTACCACAACTCACAACGAAGAATGAATATCCATTTTTAATACATACTGTGGATAAAAAAAAAACATGAAAGAACTATTCATAAACATATGACTGCAGTACAAGATTATGTTGATGATATAATATTAAAATTGTTAGTTTCTAAAATTCAAGATTCCTGTCTAGTCATATCAGCTGAATTTCAATAAAAATGCAGCTGTCAACCCAATCCAGCTGGTAAGTATGCATTTTGATACAGTATGATAGATGACAGGGTGAGAGACCAGAATGGCTGACTATACCCAACTGAAAGAACAGAAGTCCTCAGTGCAGGAGAGAATGGTGGGGGGGTTCATCTCATGTTTAACAGCCACACGGAAAAGTCAAGCTTTGGCTGAAGATGATAATTCCTTGTGAAAGGAAAATTTCCTCCAGAAATACAACATTTGGAGCGGGCTATTACGAAGCCTTAGAGAAAAATTACAATGCAAAAAGATGCGTTTTATTTTAAATATTTGATTTTTAAATTTACATCATTGTCTTAGCCTTACTAGTTGTACCACCCTGTGTTAGCTCTGCCTTTCTCCCGCCTCTGGAACCGTACCAGCACTGGGAACAGCAGCCGGCGACGGTCTCAAGTCAGACTTCCTATGGTTCACCACAAAGCAACTACCCTGTGGTGAACCATAAATTGGAGTGCTGTGGGGCTACCACAGCAATCCAAGGCAGACCGCCAGTCGCTGGGGAGTTCTCCTGCCACTTTCCCATACAGACACATCAGAGAGAAAGCAGAGACAACACACCACAGATTAACCTATCATTAAGACAGCTACGCTCTTCCAGCAGCCAGTATTTCAGAGCATGCATGGGTATCCCCACAGCAATGCACTGTACTCAGGGGCACACTTCTAGCCATCAGTGTTGAGTATGTTACTCTTCAGTTAGGTAAACACTGAGTATGGTAGAATAGCCATGAGGAAGTTTGCCTGTTTATTTTATCCAGCCTGTTGAACTCTTTCAGGTGAGATCTTACGGAAGAAGGGAAAAAGTGCTCCTTTCCCTGGAGGCAGCTAACCATACCCAGCCAGGAGAAGCTGCTGCAGTCCTGGGAAGAGACAGCAATCCAGGATCCCAACACATAGGAGATCCTTGAGAAAACAGAGAACAGGTGAACAGACAAGCCACAGATGTGAGAAAGACAACAGGATCCTCCCAGGGTCTAGGTGGGGATTTGGAAAGGTTCGCTGTGACTCAAAAAGCCTGTGAAGACTGCCTGGTTGGAAAGCAAAACACTGCAAAGACAGAATAGATAGTTTTGATTTTAAACCTTGAATCTTAACATTTCACCAAGCAGATGTGAGTTCCTATGATACACAGGTTGACTTAAGTTAGTATTTTGTACTCTTACATAACCTATTTTTAAAGACCAAACTTAGGTGTTTTGGGAGACACTGTAAGCATGGAGCAGAACAGTTCTACAGCAAGGCATCCAAACCAGCAAAGCCATCACAACAAGTACAAAAAGGATCTCTGCTTCTCCTTCTAAAATATTAAAATTATTCTGAGGACAAATTTTGATGTTATATACAAGCAAATTTTACCCAGCACACTTGCTTCTATTATGCATTCCAAAACCAACTACCCCGAATGCCCACTTTTGTCTTAGAGTAAGGTCTGAATTTCAATTTAAAGTTTCTTTTGGAAAGAATGAGTGCTATGGTTTAAGGTGTGTACTGCATTTGAGTATTTTCACTGGTTATTGCATACAGACCATCTTGCTATTAATCTTTTCAATTAAGTTTCACTAGCTAAAATGATATTTGTCATTTTAAACTGGAGGTCAGATTGGATGGTATCTTCCGGCTTAAGCTACAAGAATTTGGTGTTTGAAAATGGTGTAACCCAAAATGCTGAATTCTACATCCTAAAATTAATTATGAGATCGGGAGTAATAAATTATGAGATCACGAGTAATTAATAAGTCTGTTGGAACTACTACTCCAAATTTCAGAGCTTTCAGAATTCCTGTGTAAACACTGTAATCCCCTTGTTTCAGAAAAATATCCAGGAAGCAGATGCTTGTATTTCATTAGTTTCTACTATTTCAAAGTCAAACCTGTTATAGGTAGCACTACACTCCACATTTGTACTGTAGCACAAGGTGAAAGCTGACATGATTAGCAACTTAATGGGAGAATCTTTCAAGTTAGTCCTAAGCATTTTCTCCATTGCTTCTTGGCTTGTCTTCCCAAAAACATTCTACTTCGCTGCTGAAATATTTCTCCTTTCATTTCTGAATGTTCTCCTAAAAAATACAGAAACTAAATATAGAAGTATGATTTTTAAGATGATGAAATAACAGGAGCTCTTGAGAGTTTAATTGATAAGAAACCACAGAAGTAAGAATTTATAATTAATGAACAACAGAGTTGCATGAAAAAACTGAATTTTAAGGAGAAAGTAAAAATAAGTGCTAAATTTCCTTGAATGATACAGTACCCAGGATGTTCTTTCACTGTAAGTCACTGCTAGATCTGACTATGTTACAGTCTGAGTCATAAAGTTAAGAGGCATAAACTGTTCCTTTTCAACCTAAAAATATGACTGATACCTACATTTAAACATGCTTGGTTTAAAAAACAAGAAATACAGGGAGTTCTGAAATTGCAGAAATCTGCATATGCTCCTCTGTGCACAGAATCACTACAAGAGAGACTGATTATAAGAAGTAGGATATAAAAATGAAGTTTCAACAATTATGAGTTACCAGACCGAAAATTTCCATTTATGAAATCTCAACACTAGTAGATGCAAGGTATGTATTTGAAGTAGGAAAAACTACGGAAGGAAGATGAAAAAGATGATGATTCTCTGCAGAGCTTCAAGGAAGATCTCTTACTCCTGCTCCAGTATGCAATGCCTATTTAAACAGATCATCGAATGACCTAATTACAGTATGTCCTTGCTGTTGTATCCCAACAGACATTCAGTCATTACATTGTTCATTAAGTGATCAGTTTGGGTCCCCCCCCAGTAATTATTTAAAATTTCTTCCTCTCTTTTGCCTCCGACTAAAATATAAACAGCAGAGACAGAAGACTTCAGAGAAGAGCTTATTACACATTTGTAGTTTCTCTGGAGACATAGAATATAATTTGTTTCTTGCAGTTATTTAATTCATAATTGTGTGGAAGCTTTAATACATATACTGTTTATTACCACTTCCAGAACATTGACCAATAATAAAAAACCTTACTCTACCAACGTGATGCAGTACCCTAATATACAAGTATTCTTACATTCACTATTAGAGCATTTAGTATTGCCCTTCATTATACTTATGCTGGTTTCCAATATGCGTCAGTATTTCAGCTTCAGGTGCATCTGAAATGCTGCTTTATTACATTAACACTTGCTTAAAGCAGACTTAATTCCTCAGTATTTCTCAAGAACATGTGAATAATTGACAACATTATGAAAACACCAAGACTAGAGAAAACAAACTCAGTTGTTCTTGCCACCCATTCTTTCCTATCTTGCTTAATATTACGATTCATGAACCACCTGTACAACTCCCATCACCTACTTAATACAGTAAGTATGAAAAATGTGACATTGTTGTAGTAAGTTATAGCCAACAAAAACAATGAGGAGGCTATAGATCACCAAGTCAATGCAAAAATCAAATGGCAGAACAGCTACAAAGCACAAAATCCTTTCCTCAAGTGTACACACAAGGTGGGAAATCTCCTTGGGAGAAGCCTCACAAAGATGCTTCTGATCAGGACCTTCTGCTGAGGAACTGACTGTGGGAAGTGTTGCTCTGCCCTGCAATGGTTATTGGACGCAGACCCAGGCGCAAGGTCACTCTCTTGCTTGCCTTCATGGGGTACAGCATGTGTTCTGTACAAAACACTGATATTAAAACTTTCTGAATGTTTGAATTTACTAGGAAAGCATGACAAGAGACTTAAAATTATAGACAATTATTGTAATTTTCTTTCACAGATTTTCACAACTGTACTGGAATAAAACTGATTTCTTCTTAGTGCAAAAACCCAATCCAAATTAGGACTGTTATTAGCAAGTAACACCCAAATTCTCATCTTCTGGACTTTTTTTTTTTCCTAAAGTTTTACAAATAAACTTTATCAAATGCTGGTTTTCTAAAGCTTTCATCTGTACTTCAACCATGACTATTTTTTCCATACAACTTCATCAAGGAAGATAATGTACCACTTAATATCTTGGGAACAAGGACAGACAACAATGATGTTTTTAATTGAATTTTTAATGCTGATTTTTAGAAAAGTCTCTTTTCTGCTTCTTGTGTACGTGAAAGGTAGTTTACCTCTCTGCTGCAAATTATTTCTTAAAATTTTTGTCCTTGTAAAAAGGGTCAAGCTTTTCTTAGTCTGCAGAGTTATATTCTGTATACAATAGCCCAAATCTGTGAACAGCTAAGATAGACCCAACCTTTCCCAGACACTTCCTGAATGAGGAATTCCTGACTGTGCGCAAATTCAAAATAAAATGTAAGTGGAGTTGGACTACTCAGGAGAAACACAGAGACACTGTTCAGACACACAGGTATGAAATTAAGAAAGCCAAAGTTGCGCTGGATTTGAAACTGGTAGTGGGGATAAAAGCTGCAAGGAATTCTGCAGACTACGTTGGCAACAAAAACAAGATTAAGGAAAGCGAGGGCAGCTGCCCAATAGATGGAGGACCTGGCAGTAAAAACATACCGGGAAGGCCGATTTACTCTGTGTCTCCTTTGCCTCAGGCCTTCCCGATAAGGTCTACTGTCAGCCCTCGCAGGTCTCTGCCACTGTGCATTCATGAGGATGAAGCACTATCTCAGGGTTGAGAAAGAAAGTTGGAGACAGCTAAGAGCAAATACAAAAATTCCTCAGTCCAAAAGAAGAATACGGAGAAAGTCATTGGGGAAGCCACCTCTAGGTACGTGAAGAAAGTGACTGCGAACAGCCACCATTGATTGAATTATGCCTAATCGCTCCCTCCAACAAAAAGACTGTTTGGTGGATGAGGGCAGAGCAGCAGATGTCATCTACCTTGACTTTAACAAGGCTTTCAACATGGGTCCTCCATAACATCTTTGTAACCAAATAAGCGAGAAACGGGCTGGACGGGCAGACCACAAGGGGAGTGAATAACCTGATAGACTACCAGGCTTAAAGCACAGTGGTCACAGACCTGATGTCCAGTGGTGCTCCTCAGGCACCTTTACAGTGACTGATACAGTTTAGCATCTTTCCGAAGCTGGATGATGGGACAGAACACACTTTCAGCAAGTCTGCAGATGACGCCAAATTAGGAGGAGTAGCTGAGAAATGGGAGGTCATTCAGAAGGATCCTTACAGGCTGGAGAAAGACTGACATGTTCAGTGAACACAAAAGCACTGCTGCTGGGATGAAGTAACGCCACACAGCAGTATGGGCTGGGGCTAGCTGGTCAGAAAGCAGCTTTGCACAAGACAACCTGGGGGCCCTGTTGGACAACAGCTAGGACATGAGTCAGCAGAGTGGCCTTGTAGCAACACTGGCTACCAGACAGTAAGCTGCACGAGTAAGAGTCTACTCAACAGGCTGAAGAAAATTATTATTTCTATCTGTGACTTGCAATACTACACCAGACATACAGTTTGGGGATCCTCAGTACAAGGTACTGACACATTGCAGCAAGTCCTAAAGAGCCACCAAGATGAACTGGTTCTGAAGCACACAACGTAGAGGGAGAAGCAAACAGAAACGGTATCATTCAGCCTCAATAAGGAGACTGAAGTGGATCTAACTGCTGACTTCAACTGCCTGACAGGCAGCTAACAAAGAAGGCAGCATCCAACTTCGAGAGGTGCGCAGTGGGAAGGCGAGCGTAGTGGGGTCACAAACCACAGCAAAGGGACGTTTCAGACACAAGGAAAACATTCTTCATAGGGAGGGTGGTCAAACACCAGATTCGGCTGCCTGGAAAGTAGCCTGCAACCATTACACTTGAAAATTCATTACTTCAGTTACTTTTACTTACTTCTTAGTTCTAAACAATCCTCTTGGTTAGGAGCCAGATTCCTCTTGAACAAGTGTTCTTTCAGCCCACTGTACTAGTCACAGTGGACATTTCTGGTTTCTTATGAAGCCAGCTGCATGCTTCATTACATAAAATTTCAGGTTTGGGTTTTGGTTTTTTTAAATTCACATTGCAGTACTACTCATTGCATATCACTCACCAACTGTTTTATAGTGTCTTTTCTGAAAATCTGTTCATCTTTGATTCCAGAAAATTTTCTTATTTGGCCTGTTGTCTTGCTCTCCCTCACTTTACATGTAATATACATCTAGAACAATTTCTGGTCTTGGAGGATTTTTTTCTCTTTAAGGTCCATGCATAATTTATAGCCACCATCACTAGCTGTAATCACCTAAAAGCTATCATTTATTAGTCAGATGGCTATATTTTTCCCTGTGTGCCCAATGGAGTATCAGTAACTATGGTACTCTCACATCACATCATACACTATTTCATACTTCCTGTCTTTTGATCATCTCCATATGGGACCTTTCACATATAAGAAGAAGTTATTCATCATACCGATATAGTTCCTTTGAGAAGGAAAATCAGCTGTTGCCAGAGTGTGGAAACACAGCTTTTCTGAAACAGATGGGAACAAGTGGAATGGGAAAGAAAAGCTGCAAAGAAACCTGCAAGAACATTACCACTACAATTTTCTGAACAACTCAGCGAGGGGTAGGAAGAGGAAAAAGGGATTCAGAGAGGGGCAGGAAGAGGGAAGAAAGAGATTAAGCAGACTTTTGGTGTTTTCTAAGAAGGGTAAAAAAAAAAAAAAAAAAAAGAGGACCTGTCTTGACCTGTCTCTGTCTTGCATTGATTCTGTTTGTTTCTTCTTCCAGCTGACTATCACACCCTTTGCTCCCAATTAGAAGTGGTAAGATGGCATGGGTGCTAAGTAGATGTATCAAAGTAGAGAGCAATGCCGCTGCTAGCTAGAACTACTACCAGACATCCTTCCAGTAGTAGTAGCGCAAGAGATGAATTGTTTCTGAAAGGGAAACTGTGTAACTTGCAGCAAACAAACAGCTAAAGGCATATATGCCAGCCTTTAGCACACCTTTTATTTGACATGTATAGCCAAAGTGTTTCTCCTTCCAGGCATCTGGAAGTGTATAAAAGTTAAATGCTTATGGCTTTTAATAGCTCCAGGATGATGTCAATAGTTTCTCAGTACAAATTTACTATTTTCTTTTCAGCTCCTGTAACCTTGCTAAAATGGAACCATCCCCTAAAATCAACTGTGGGATAACGCCATTTCTCTGTAGCGTCTTGCAAGCCTGGCCCTTTAGCCTCATCTGTCTCTGTTATTAGAGATACTAGAATACGTGAGCACCATCTAATCTTTATCAAGCTCCACAGAGATACATAGTGTTTTTCAGATGAAGAAATTAGAGCAAAAAGAGTATTTGGTTTTCAAAGGGCCCAGAAGGAAGCCTGCCACACTTACAGAAAAGTTGATATTCTGGTTTTCTATGTTTGCTGAGCTACCAGACTACACTCCAAATATCCAGAGTTGAAGTTAAGAAAGTCTGATCAAGCTTTAATATGGTTTTAAGACATTAAGATGGTTTCAAGGCATTAAAGGTGGAAAACTATGACAACACGATAATGTTGCCAAAATTAACTCTAGCATTCAAAAGCTGATGACAATAAAAACCGAGGGAAGTATTAAATTATGAATCATCAACTATTTTTTTTTTTTAAGTAAAATACTATGAAGACAATGTTTCCATGTAATTGGAGGTCAAGGAAAAGTTTAACATTCACGAAGATTACAAGGTTAGTTCATATTCATGCATATAAAAGAACATTAACAAAGCAAGTATCTATCATCCTCCGACATTTCCAATTCTTGTTAAAATACTGTTGAAAGATGCAAGGGACAGCAGTTTTATTTCATAACAAACCTTTCTTCTATCCTGTAGAAAGGAACCATTTATCCCTGCATACCCCAGGACCTAAGGTAAATGCATGTGATAATGTATTTTTAATCCCCATCTGTACCCCTGCTTTGTTCATAGCATCTTTTTTATTATCATGCAAATTTCAGCAAATAATGTAAAAATTTACCTCTCTAAGCGAATTTCTTTTTCAGCGTAGACTACCTTACCAACTCTGTTCAAGGCTTTCTCGAGGCCTCCATTCTGGTTACACACATTTACCCCAACTCATTGCTTACTCAGAAGGATGGCAAACATTATTTGATGAATGAGCGTTCCACAACCTGCCTTTGTGATTACACTTGTAAAACTATTGCAAAGTTTACTTGTAAAACACAGCAGCTTTCACAGGTTACTGTGACCAGATCTTTTTTTCTGTGTACTATCATTACCTTCTAATACCTTATGAAAGTTATTTGCAAGCCAGGGGCAATCTTAGTGTAGAAACACAGCCAGGATGATTCCTGAAACCTTTCTGGTAATTTTGAATGCTGGTTCTAGCACAATAATCACAGTCATGTACTTTGCATTGAAAATCAACACTGAAAAAGAGCTGTAATGTTGATGCTGTATGTACAACAAATCGTTTTCATCACACAGCATCAAGATGTCACCTGTTCTGCAAGGCTATACAATGGGCAACACATACCAAATTTAAGTGGCACCACTCATTTTTCTCATGTACAGATGGACAAGATAGGTAGCTGTCACTATTTCACACTTGTCTTCCCCTGGCTACAAACAAATGTGCTATGGACTTTACTGATACCAATATGTCAACACCAACATCTCATTTTTCCTCAACTCTATCATACCATCACGCAGAAATCTTAAAATTTTAAGAGTATTGCAATAAAACACATCAGCGCAAACACATATCAGAGGCAATTCAATTAACGAACATATATTTGCCTGCAACATTAAATGCTATATAGCCAAACAGCAGACATGCTGAAATGCCTTTATTCTTTTTACAGGGAAACCATGCATTTCCATCTGATTTTGTCAGATAAATTTTGCTAAGGGTGAACTTTCTATTCTTAATATGCTTCCTAACACCGTATTTGAGCTCTTTTAATCCAGAAACATGCTGGAGATTGAAAATCCCACCACTCTGAAGCCTCTCATATTCAGAGTGCCCTTCGCACCCCCATTACTTGGAACAACTATTCTTAGCTACTCTGACCCCCTGAGAGTTTAAGATGTGTCCCTAAGTAACATAGAAAGTTTCCTGGGAAGCCTCAGAAACAGACACATTTTCATCTAGAATCAATCATTTTTCCAGAACAATCACCATATATCGTTGAGGACTTTTATGGGAGGGGAGGAAGTGTTACTTACCAATAGTCCTGTTTATTGCAGTCTTCCTCTTCCTCCAGCCTACAACAGAGTCCTTACACTAAGCGTTATGGCTCCCACCTACCAGGAAGCAAAAGAATTGTCAATCAAGGTCATTAGGGAAGTACCAGCCTGTGCACTTCCATCTCAGTTACATTCCCATATCGTGGAGACCTAAATTGCATGTAAGAATCTAGAAAAACTTAATTACCAAACTGTAACAAAGAAGAACTAAAAGGAAAGTAGTTGCTTGAGGCATTAGGAGGCTGGAGAGAAGCAATGGCTTGCTGATGATTTCTCTCCTTCTCCCCTGCCCCACATTTCTTAAATAGGAGCCTCTGCTAAAGAAATAAGAAAAGAAAGGCTGCTATGAACAGTTACTGGAGGCCAAATGCACACTCAAGGCATGCATCCAAATCTGTGAAGTCTAAACACTAGGAGAACAGCTGAAACCTAATGGGGCATAGCAAGTTAAAAAGGAATAGGACTTCATTGCTATTATGGACACTGACTGTTTCTGCTACGATATGATGATGTGCTACTAGGCCAGAAAGCTTCAACTATCTGCAGTATTTAGCTATATTGGCTACTGTCATCTGAAGACAACAGATATGAAAGGACTTATGTTTCTCTATTAATGTAACTTCCAGAGGAAAGACTGTACAAAAGGATCGATGCATACAATCCATCTTAAACTATTCTGTCTGTACCTGCGTATCAGTAAATTTTTTAATTGCATTATATGCACATAACTTTTTTAAAAGGTTGTGGACGAGCATGTTATACTTACCTATTCCTTTTGTTGGAATTTATGAAAGTATCTGCTAAATTAATCTAATCTTTGTACAGAGAGGAAAAAAATACCTATTCTCAGAAGTCTTTGAAGAGGAGGAATATAAAATGTATTGACTAGCGCAAAACAGTGTTTTTAGGAATTGTGTGAGCTGATGTAAGACAATTTACCTGTCTAAAATGAGGACACCTGACAAAGTTGTCATAAGATTTCATGCCTCTAACATGCTTTATCCAAGTATTACAACTGCTTTATCAAAAAAATGTCGTTTTTATTTTGAGGTAAAAGTGACAAGCATCTCAGCTGCCAAACTTATTGGCCTTATCACATTCGAGACTCATAATCTTTGTGGAACTCAAAGGTATAAAAAGCTTAGCTACAGACAAGAGGTTGATGTGATAATACATAAGGTGTAACAGAAAACAAGAATGAGATCATCTTTCTATTTGATGTTCATCTTTCCCTGGTGGTAACTTTCTTTACATGAAAGTTTCTCTACGTAAGGTTTTTGAAATTGCCTCTCAAGAGCTGAGAATCGAAAATAACCCACTGATCCCACAAATGAAAGAAAGTTTCCAAGGATAGTCACACATTACTACAATTTACAGAAACTAGTCTATAAAGTCAGAAAGCTCAAAAAAAAAAGCTTTTTCTATTCTAGCTCTGTACAGCATGTTACATGTAGTTGTAATCAACCACAGCTATTTAAGAAAGAGGGGTGAAATGAGAAGCATTAGTAAACGAGAAAAATTGTCATTATTCAACAAAATAATCAAACCACAGAAAGCATCCTGTGTGCTAAATAAAGAATCCAGAGATAAAGACAGCATGTCAGTGAAGCGGTATCTGTATGAATTATTGACTTGAGATACCCAGCAAGCTCACTACACTTAAGGCGAGCATGGCCCAGACAACAACCCACTAAGGTGAGAATTTTGAAGGAAGGGAGTCTCTTCTTTACAGACTGCCAAGGACTATTCCTGGAGGATAATCTCAGAGGCAACTCAAAAGTTACAATTTAATTTCTCTGCAAAAATGGAATCAGATGTCTGCATTTGGGAATCTGTATTTTTCAGACAGTGCTTAAAAAAAACCCCAAAATGATGGCAACACAGTTACCAACAAAACATAAGCAGAAAAATAATCGTGGCAAAAGAACATTAGGAAGTATATTACACAGGGAGGGAAACAAGCATTTAGCTTGTGTAAGACCAGAATAAAAACAGAAGCAGTACCTTCCTGCCATTCACAAACACCCAACACCCTAAGAAAATGGAGAACCTTTACACATGGAATTAGCCAGGACAACTGAACAGGAGTTGAAGGTTCCCAGTTTGAAGCCAGAAGTTGAATACCTCCAAACCTTCAAGGCTGAATAAAAAACATTTCTCATTAAGCATGAAGCCCAGCAGCTTAAAAAAATGCCCCCAGAGCACTAAAGATTTAACCTGCACTGTGTGTTCAAAAATCTTGACCTAGTAGGTGCTGTGTGAGAATCACTGAAAAAGCACACAGAAAACCTTCAGGCAAACACCTAACCAATGCTTGTAACAGTTGCTTTAAACACCACTCCATTCTCTGCCCCCTCCAGCCAATATACAATTATTTACAATAACTGAATGAGCGTTTCTTCACACAGATGTGTTCACCCAAGCAAATAAGCTCTTAAGTGGGAAATACTGCAGTTCTTCACCCTGACAGACTGCACCTTGCCACTACTCAGTATCTATCTTATCAAACGCTCTCTGAACACATTTGTAAACCATCAGGCTGCCAAAAGCCCTTCAACAGGTATTTAACACTACAATGACTTTCCAGGTTGGTGATATCACTTACTTCTGTTAGATGTCATGTTTCTGTCAAAATCAAAAGAAAAAAGAGCCATTAAATTCCCAATCCACAGCTGACCTTTCTGCCTCAGAGAACTAATACTCTTCACATTGCTCAGTCGTATTTCTATACTTTTCCCTGTCACTGATTCATCTCATCATCCAGAAAGATGATTTTCCTTAAGAGTGACACTTTTCTATTCACAGTGACAGGCATTCTTCTCAACTGCTCTTGAGCACCACAAGCGTCTTGCAGCCTTCTCATGACTGTCTTATTCTTACCTAGTACCACAGCTAGAGTTAGGATTCTTCTTAGTGACTGCCTTCTTCACCTTCTCCCTTTTCTTCTTCTCAAAACTGCATATAACTTACCCATCTTTTCTCAGTTATCCTCTTCAGTCATGTTATTAACACCTCTTCTGTTACTTCTATTCCTAGACGTTTCTGTGCACCACATCAGCTACCATCACACCTCAACTCTTCCTCTTTGATTCTCGCCCAGGCCTTAAGCTGTCATCTTTATCAACTGTTTAGTTTCTCTCTTCTATTTTCATATCTAAAAATCCAATTCTTGGCCATGCCACTCCCTGTTTCTTTCTTTAATCAAAGTATCCATTAACTGGCATCACTGCATTTCTTACTTGCCCATTTCAGTTTTCAGCCCCTTTGCACAATGTTAATAAAAAGCATATACAGACATTGACACTTGTCTAGTATCACTCCACATCTTGAAAGAAGGCATTTCTGTACAGATGTTTTCAGACAGAAGCAGCACATAAAAGTGAACTTTTGTGAAGCAGCATTTGCCTCTCAATATTCAAACAGAAGGTCTTCAGTTTTTTGTTCTTTGAATTTTGCTTTCTTGTAGCTACATTCTGGTTTAAAATTAACTTGGAGTGAAAGAAGCCCCTTAGAACCTTAACGTCCAAAATAATACCATGAGACAGCATCTAATTTACTTCAGTCCTTACTGGAGTTAACACAGGTTTCCATCCACATTTAATTAAAAAAAAATTGTCCAAGAAAGCCTGTTTGCTTCTCAAGGTTCACTATAACTACATTGGTAACTATAACATGGAGGAGTTTTACCAGGAATGACACCACCAGAAAAGCCTGAACTAAGTAAAATGCTATTGAAGATGTTCAATAGCTCTGCAGCAGAGGGGACAACTAGTATTTTAGAAAGCATTTTTGCTTTGTTAATGCAAGAAAAGTCTGTAAGTTAAGCAAGCAGTGATTTGCTTAAAATACAGTGACTCAAGCCATCAAGAATAGTGTTTGAAAACACTGAAAGGAAATAATGATTCCAGCTTCTCCTGAGAGAAAGCCCACTCAATACATGCAGCTCTCAAAAAAAAAAAAAAAAAAAAAGGAAAAAACCCAATAAAGTGCACAAAAGTTCCATGTCTCACTGGGATACAATCATTAGGGGACTAAGCAAAACTTCCACAAAACTCTTCAGTCAATGAAATGAACATCTAACACCTGAAGTTACTCAGAAATAAGCATCTGAAGATGTTTGGAGTCAACAGAATTAACTAATGAAAAAGTGTATTAAGATCTTCAGGGGGGGCACAGCATGAATTCAGAGGCAAACAAAACCCAAAGTATTTGAAAATGCCTGTGTAAATTTTTCTAGGAAATTACTACAAGGATGATTTCTCTAAAAGAAGTTTCAAAAATCTGTTTTGATACTGAAAGAGTTCTCTTGCGCTTATGAAAAAAGAAGCAAAATATTTTTCCATTTAGAGCGACAGTATTAGTTATTGCAGTATTATATAGAACAAACATCATGAGAGTAGAAATCAAGGATGGATGATACCGGTCAAATTTTAAATTTTCAGTACTTCCAGTGAGGCCAAGGACACAAATATGCTATCTAAACCATATTAATATTACCTTGTCTGAACAAGCTAGCACTTATCAGCTAAGCTGTGACAAGAAATGAGAAGGTATTTACTCTATCCCAAATGCAAATTCCAACTAAACTTACGAATTTTAGTTTGCATTTGCAGTATGCTAAGCATGTGGGCAAGAGCAGTTACAATTTATTCAGCTGAAACACAACCTAGCTACTATCAGATCACATATCCCCGTATGTTAGAAAGAGAAAGTAAATCTGGTTTGAGTGTAACAAACACTCAACATTGTTAGTAAATAATCAGCAAGATTTAAATGCAGATCTAAGACACTTTCTTACACACTTCCATGGATACTTCATGAAACATTTCCCTCCTCTGCTAGAAAAGCTATGCTTTAAGATCATACGTGGATAAGTAGAGCTGCTGATGAGAAATATTCTCACTGTGAAAGAAACAGGAGAATATGCTGTAAGGCAGAAAGCCAGCCAAGAAAGGCAGCAGCCTAGGGAAAGTAATTTCTTGGATTATCTGTAAGAAATGGACAATTGTAGATCCAAGACAAAAGAAGAGGAGAATTAAAGACAGGATGATTAACTTAGCACCATTCAACTTGAAAAGCAAACATACATTTTCATCTAGACACTGAAGTCCTATTGCAGGACTCCTAAAATTAAAAGATCATAGACAATTTTTTTTCCCAATTCATTTAGTACACTTACCAGCATTTGCTGTATAGAGAATTTCATTGATGGGTCAGTTGTACTTCCTCTCTAAAGTGCTTTGAGGGGAGCTCAAGTGCATCCTCTTCCTCAATCTTTGAAGTGTTTACCTGTACCACCAGCTTTGAAAGTAAAAGGCAACAGGCAGGCAATGCACAGACAGGAATGAGGCTGAGTACAATATTATATTACTCCAAAAATACTTTAGTGTTGCTCTTCAACTCTTACAGGGACACAAAGTCCTTTTTCTTTTTTCCTTTTTTTTTTTAACCGAGACTTTAGATACTACTTAAAAGATACTAATTCCAAAATGTCAATTTCAAATAAGTCAGCAATATATCAGTTGACAAGAATATAAGAACAGATAATCTGAAATCATATACATTATATACACACATACATAAACCGAAGAGGATTCTTAACGAGTAAAAATATTGGTGTGCTATAACAAAAAGCAACTGGAAAACTCCCAATATAAAACAAAACAGAATCACTATTGGGTACTAAGAACTCATGGGAGCACATTATAATAGGAATGTTGATGAGTGTAGAATTATGAGAAATAATTAATTATGCCTGTATAAACACATCAGAGTAAAAATAATTCGAACAGTGGTGGAAATACTACAGGTGAAGATTAAGACTGGCAAAGATTTGTCCACAATGCAGGAAAAAAAAAAGTATTTAATGGACAAAAAGTGAAATTTATTCAACATTCACATCAAATATTTTTTATTCCGTAAGTGACTATAACAGATAATGCTACCCTGCAGTCTGTCACAATTATTAATAAAGTTATTTCCAAAACCCAAGAATTAAATCTGCAGTATGAAACATTTCATACAAATATTAAAAAGAACTGGCAAGGAGCAGATTTTGACTGCTTCTGTTACTCATCTTCACATTAAAAGGACAAGTGTGCTGCAAAAGCATGAGAATGAGGTTGCTTCTGAGCTGATGACTGCAGCTAAGGAAATTTCCACCATACTTGAAGGTTAGGAAGCTCTCCAAGTGCTTGGTTTTCATAGTATATATTATAGGTCTGCTGACCTAGCAAAAGTAACCTGCTTCTTATATAACCTAGAACTTAAAGAAAATATGGAAAATTGACTTTTTTATTTAAATTAAATCTAACTGGCAGACATTCAGGCTGCACAACACTAGAGGATCTAAATATGACTATGCAAGAGCAAAATACCAGGAATTAATTCAGTTTAGCTTCTATCTCTTCTCTATAATGAAGAGACAGAAAGAAAAAGGTAGTGGTTGTTGCTTCTCCTACCCTTCCCCAACTGATGATTTTGTTTGGTTGTTTTTTTGGGGGTTGGGGTTTTTTTGTTGTCCTTTTTTTAAAGTTAAACATATATTTTTACATCTTCATGACTAAACTCTAAAAACAGGTTTAAGAATTTTTTTTTCTTGACCATGGAAGTATAGAAACAGAAGTATTATAAACAGTGGTAAAACTTATCCTGTACTTCCACATGCAATTAGCAAGAAACAATTTTGGCATAATATTGATGTGGGAATATTTCATAGTTTCTGGGGAAATACAGCACAGAATAAAGCAGATGTCTTGACTAGACGGGAAAGGATTTTACTATGGAGAACTGTGAACTCCCTAAAATGTTAACCCTAGAGGTGAATTAAGTGAAACGTAAGAATATAAAGCTCCTTCTACCAGCTGAAAAAAAGTCAACAAAAATGTTAGTATGTAAAGAAAGTGACTACAGACAGAAAACCGTAATAGATAAAATGAACAAGAAAACTAAAGGAGATTCATAGTTTTCATCATGTTTGTTGACTAACAAAGATGAAATTTCCAAATCAAACTATCAACAATATGACATGGATTATAATAATCTCATATTTGCTATAACAGAACCTTCAGAAGCGAAAACTACAGTGCACCGATACCATAATTTGCACTGAACACTCGCTCATGATTCAGCACCTGTATTCCAGGCAAAAAGTCTCGAAATGTGGCAAGACAAAAATTCAGTATCCTCTGCAGAGAAGCTTCAACCCTATGTGCAGAAGCCTAAAAATCTCTTGCTAGCAATGTCTAGAAAGTGAGTCAGGACAGTTTTCAACACTTATCCCTCTTCCCCAATTCTTAAATTCTTGATCCATCATTACTTTCTTAATGCTTTTCCCTCTTTTTAACTTTTATTTCCAGTTTTATAGATTAAGAATTGAAAACTGAGATGCAGTTAAATTCCTATGTGGCCAGGACCTGCAGTGGGAGCCAGTGAGTGAGTTGACTCAGACAGTGGTCATCTTTGCTTCCACTCCTATACAAGGTTCACTGCAGAACAGTAAGAATTGCAAATATCTAGATATCTTCAAGCCACAGACAGTGGAAGTCTCAATCACTTCATCTTTTTTTGGACATTATGAACAACAGTCCATTTATGAACTTTAGCAATAGAGAGAAAACCGATGACATGTCTATAGAAGAGATACTTCACATTTTCACAGATAAAACATCTGTACATTTAGCATTCCTTTTGCTAAGTCTTAATGTGGCAGGGAAGGCAACAACCACTTACTACGCTTGAAAGAAAATAATTCTACCATTACCCTTTGGGACAAGGTCAATGCCTCCATATGCACAAGCAGAGTGTCTCAAAACTTTTGGAAAGCACAGGTCTTGCTTGGCTCATTTGTTCTTGCACAGTTCTTTGTATCAGCTGCAGCTCCAGTACTGAGGAGCAGCTGCATGCCTGTCCCCCTCAGAGTAGAACAGCTGTCAGTAGTTTCTGCAAATACTCACAGTCAGTAACTGCAGCCTGTTCTTTGTCTCCCACTCTGGCCAAACAGAGCAAAGCAGGGCCACGGGGGGAAAAGCCATGGTACTGCTCTTGAATACTCTGTGAGCCCCTTGGATCCAGCAAAACTTTGTGGGCCTCGAAAAACCACACTGAGAAACGCTTCTCTGCAAGAGTTATGATCACAACATGATCACTTGGGCATGTACAGCATTAGTGATAGAGCTTTAATGGAAAGTGGACTTCTGATAGCCTTCTTGAGAAACTCATTCATAGATCTAAATACACAACGCTAACTCTTACAGTTACTTTCTCAAAAACCATCTGAAAGTGAGGCTGGGTTTGGTTGTTGTGTTCTGTTTTTGTTTTTTTTTTTTTAATTCCAAAGAAAATTCCCTTTTAAGGGACTTACCTTCTCCAGTGCCAACGAATCCACAGGCTCAAGACTGATGGAAGCCAGGGACTGCAGAGCTGATAGACTTAATCCACCTGCTAAAAAGGATCATGCTGGAGCTGGTAAGAACCACTGGCTGCACAGTCCAAGTCTAATTTACTTAATCCAGTATGAAGTCCCTACAAAACTTTATTGCCTAGCTTCTTGGCCAGGCAGAGTCACAGAAGTATGAAACCAAGAGCGCAGGGTGACACCAGTCCCTAACGGGGCACAAGACACACAAGACCAATGCATTGCTCCCCAAAGGCACTCTTGTAAGCAAGGAGGAGAAGAATATCCCACATCAAGCTATATTGCAGAATTAAAACACGTATATCCCAGTCAGCAATTACATCTACTGTGAACTGGAAAAAAGAACTGCAAGGCTGAAATTAAGCTTCTTCATACAGAAGTTGGCACAAAACTTATTTGAACTCTTTTCTCCCCAGGCTGACAAGACCATAGTCACAATCTGGACATACAAACCAGCACTGTCAGTCTTCTCTGTCTCTTGTTTCAGAACAACTAAGGGATCATCATCATTTCAGGAATTCAGAAACCCCTTTCTAAATAAAGTTCACTGCACTCATACAGTCTCATTACAACCCTCTACGTCAGGACAAAACAGTGCTTTAAAGCCAAGCCCCCCTTCAAGCAAGCGTCTCCCCCAATCTCACAGGCAGACATCATACAGTGTTTCACACTCTCCAAAACAAGACCTGATGTAACCCAAGACTGATAGTACAAGATATTTTCCCACACTGTGGATTTCCAGCTCCTCTCTCTAAACAGAGAAAAACCCATCAGGACCCCATGCAAGACCTCTGCCACAAAGGAGAGCTTTTCTTCTATGTTAGTCATCCTCTCATCAACAGGACAGGAATACACCTTTATCTCTAATACTTTTTCTCCGAATGCATACTCCACAGCTATCTTTTGAATTGCACTCAAGGTATTATCAGTAAAATAGTATTTTCAGTGTCTCCACATGCCCACAGCATTAATTTTTTTTCCAATAATCCCTTTTGCCAACACTATATGCTTCAGGAATCCAAACTCTTCAGCATCTGAGGGCTGGCAACGCTTGCTTAAGAAGTTACCTTCTCTCTACATCACTGCAATAGCTTCATCAGAAGTCATCATCACTTCAAAACAGTCAACAAAATTGGGATGTTACATCCAGGCATCACTCTTGCCCATAGTTCATCTGCTTAGTACAAACTTGCTTTCATCACCAGTTTAGTATGCTAGGCTGCATACTGCCTTAAATGACAGTATTAAGATTCACCAGGCATCACACAGATCTTGCGTATCAGAGCTCAAGTTGCCAAGGTCCAACCACCAGCTATTTTCAACATGACATAGGGAAGCACAGAGTCAACACGCTTCTTTCTGAAGACTGTTTTCTGTACATAATTTTTAAAGAAATGTCAAGTTCTAATTAAAAAAAAAAAATTCAAGCTTTTCCTATTCAAATGGCTATCACCATAATAACCAACCTCCTCATAAACTTTCAAGAAATACCAGCTTCAAAATACTGTATGAAGTAGGAAAGTAATAACTTCAAGTGAGGAACTGAAGGCACATGTTAGAGATAAGTAATTTTCAAAAAGAAGTCTACATTATGCATAAATACCCATAGCTTTTACACAAACAAAGCCTGCTGAATGACCTCTGTAGTATTGGTTTGTAGGTAGCCATTATATAGAGTTGGATGACATGAACAGGATACAAGAGAGAAACTATACACATAATTCTGAACACCAAGATGCTTCAGGCATTTCTGTCAGTGAAGTGTATTTTTAAAAATACATTTACATTAAAAATAGATGACTTTTTGGTATTTGGGGGTTTTATTTTAACTTATCTTCCTATGATAAACAAACCTACAGTCTAGCACCTTTCTGCAAACTACCCTAATTTTCGGCTGAATTTCTTTCCTTCACAGTATTTCCTTCAATGTTCCCTTACGCATTCCACAAAGACTCTTCAGTCAAACACTAGTAATTTTAAAGGAATGGTAAAGACAAACCAGCTTCAGACACATGTACCAACAAAGAGCTTTTCAAGGTAGGCCACACTGCCTGCAATTGAGAGCCTAAGATCTCCTTAAAAAAACCAAAACCAGAGTGAGAGTTACACCTAGCACCACCCCGAGCAGAAGTTCCCAAACATCCGTATCACATCCTCAAAGTAGTACTGCAGAGCCAGATGGTGGCTGCAATAGCACTTGCATTTCCTGATGAGCTGTTCAGAGCAGATCCACGGAGGATGAAGCAAGGAATCAGGTCCATGAGGTGTGACCATACCCAAGATCATCAGAAGAGAGGACCATTTGATGCAGGGGAGCTAGGGAAAGAATGGTTAGGAATAGGCACAGTAGATGTGCTAGAAAGGTGAAGGAGTAAGAAGGTTGTGCACAGCTGACTGTAGCACTGGAATAAAATTAGAAGTGGGGAGAAACCTTTTGCATACGAACTATTATTTGGACTTACTGAGAAATAAGAGGCTTGTACAATTCCTCCGAGACACTATATTCAAAAGGTCATTCTCATTCATGTGATTAGTCCAGAACTGCAAAATAAAGTTATAAAATAACCATCAGGTACCCAACACATGGAATAAGCTGGCATCCCTTCATATTTCTTCATAGGCGAACAGAAGTATCTGTATTAAACTGCCCTGTTGCAGCAGAGCATCAACTGTAAACAGAATTCAGAGGAGGCATCACATTCTGGTAGGTGATTCTAACCCCTTTTGAAAACCTTAATCAAGTTGCTTTGAAATCTGACACTTCAATTTTAATCAGTATTAATACTCCAAATTGAAATACCTAAAAGATGTTTCTAAAATACAGCACCTAAAGAAAGAAACCCATACTGTTACTTTTAGATTTGTCATTCAGTATTTATCAGACTCATTACTAGACTTCCACCCATCAAGGTCTTCATTATGAAGAGATGGTATATTTATGAAGTAGATTACAAGGATGCGGATGTCTTCTGGCTTGGTCCCAGCATATCCCCAAATGGAAGATGAGGACTGTATCCCAAGTAATACAATATGCAAACATACAATAATAATTGCAGAATTTGTCACGTCCCCATACCCAGGATCTAGACAGCCCTCCATTAGTAAATACAGGCAGGCGATGGCCCTATTCTTGGGCTGTTCTCAGCCACCTCCTCAGCTGCTCTGTAAGTCAAAACAGCAATAAAATGAAGCTAAAATAATCTCCCACATTGAGTGGGTGACAAGCACATTGCGATTGAAGACTAGCACTAAGAGGAAGAGGAACCTTATTAAAGATAGTCATTAACAGATATTGTTTCAAGATACATTTCCAAGCAGTAACTTTATTCAGCTACAACCATCTCACCAACAGAAATGAGTCACTCCACAACACTGTAAGCTTTCAACACTCAAAAATCATGCCTTCCACCATAGGTTAAACTCAGATTCACCATCTCCATGCCCCTGCCGCCAGTCCTTACAATGCATTCCTCTTAAACATCACTTTGTCATTCCCTCATTTCTGATCTATTAACAATAGAACCAAGAAACATGGAAAGAAAGGAGTCATGTGTTGATACCGAAGTGCAACTAAATACAAACAATTGCTATGAGTAGCAGACTTTTCAGAAGGAGTAGAAGTCTGAACAATAAAGGATATATAGAGTGTTGGAAGCCCTGCATGTTTCCCACGACAACGACCAATACGAACCCTATTAGGATAGCATTAAGCACCCCTATTGATGTCTATTCTCATTGCACTATAGCTGAAAAGTATTTTTAATGTAGTCAGATGAAGAATCAAGACACAGAAAAAAAAGACCTCCACAGAATAGATGCAGGGGTTCTGCCACCTAGTGGCATCTAGAGCCTCAAATTATTGTTTCTACGATATTATTATTACCTTTTTTTTTTTTTAATTTTTTAGCTGGAAGCATTTGACAGCCCAGAACAGAATAGAGAACAAATGGTTTCACTAGCATTGAAGTTACCAAGCCTAAATTGCATTCTGTAGCACCCAAGATATTGAGAGTTTCAATTGAAGCTTTTCTAGCTGTTTGGATACTCATAGTATATTTCTCTTCATCCCTCCTGCAGCTCCTGTAGATTTTCTGCTGCCTAGTATTGAAGTTGATGACGTTCTGTATAGTCTCTCTCTCACAATCAATTGCCCATTTTCAGTACTTGCAATATTATAGTATCTTTGAGGTCCCTACCCATTTGTCATAACTGCTGGAATCTGATAAATCTCAAAAGTAATCGTGGGCAGGAAAGGCAGAGACTGAGACACAAAAGCAGCAGAATGATAAAAGCCTCATTTCCTTGCAACACCATCTGCATCGCAGTTTGTCAATAAAGAATCTTTGTTGGCCCCAACAGCTTAAGGGATTCCCCTGCCCAGTTCACAGCATGGACACACAGCATGTCATGTCAAAGCAACAGGGATAGGGACACAGAGGAGCACAGAGGCAAGAACTCTTTAAGGCAAGCAGCTAGCAGAAACCACCCTTTTTGCCAGGTCATAAGCTCAAAAGCCCCCTTTTCCCACTTGGGATTCAAAGCCAGAAGCACTTTAATGCCTAAACTAGGTCAGTCTTTGTTTACACAAAACACAGATGAGAAAGGAAGTATCACTCATTCTACTTAGTCAGGATCAGTCCAAACGGACAGACACAAAGCACAGAGCAGCACACTGCATCTTTCTATTTTTTAAGAAACAAAGTCTTATCAAAGGCACAGACAGAGAACGCACCTCACACAGACATAACCAGGTAACAAACAGCTCTTTTCCATAAGACAGACATGCTTCCTCCGTGGGAGTTTTGAAAATGTAAATGATCTCGTAATCTTGCTAGGCTATGCCCTCACAGATGCTTTAGGTTCCAGCCCCCATTTGTCAACTTTTGTAACCCTGGTAAGCCATGAGCACTTCTGGGCTACATCTACTACAGATTCCTTAATAAATAACAGATAGGTTTGGATATTTTTGTTTCAGTCCAGGAAAAAAAAAAAAAAACAACACACACAAAATAAATATCACCACCCCAAAACATAACCAAGATCACAAACACTATACAGGTGTAAGTACTATCCTTTTGACATTTTTCTTTTGCCTTCTCAAGTTCTTTTCTCCCACTCTGTAGCAATCCCTCCACTCCCCACAAAGTTCCTTAGCTGTAGCCTACACCAATTTTCCCCCTCAATGGGTGGGGAAGAAGGGGGGAGAAAGGAAGTTCTGCCACAGGAGACCACAGGTGAGCCAATACTACAGAGCTGGCAATGATTCACAGATGTCTACTGGACTTTTATCAGAAAATAAGAGGAGAAGGTTTCAGCAAGTTTCGTTTCTTGCTCTGTATTCCACAGATTTGAGTTTCAGCTGTGTAATGTATAGTGGCAAAACAAGTATGAAAGAACTACCACAGTGATGAAGAGGTGCACGTGTCCCTTGATGTGAAACCATGTTTGATCACTCAGTGATGAGTTTTGTGGACTGCAGCTGTAAAGACACACTAGCTTTGCTTTCTAGCAGAAATCTTTTTCCCTTGTCAAGCGAGCTAGTAGCTTTCACAGCAACAGTCCCTAGGATTGAGAAGGAAAACAGAGATTGTTGGAATAAATGTTTTGGCAAAGCAATACTTCACAAATGTAGGACTGTGAGTAAAAGCCAGACACAGATTGCTTCTGTCTGCAGCCTCCTGAACCAAACCAATGATAGCTCAGCAAAGAAAGTGTTAGGCTTTCCTACAGTGAGCGTTCATGCTCTAGTTTACCTGTAGAAAGCTACTCATGTTACTGGAATATCATGGTATCATTCAAAAGAAGTTAGGGATGTGCTATAGTGAGGGCACATCTTTATCTCAGTTTTCAGGTTTCACTTAATCTCACTTCACATGTTAGTACTGAACAGCTCTGTCAAAACTCAGCTGCAACCCAAGGAACTTGCAGAGCACAGTAGTAAACCACAGTCCCTTACACAGGGACAACCCTCATAAGGGACTGTTAGAGGTTAACCAGAGTTCTCATTTATGCCTCATTTCAATAAACAGTGTGCTCAGACAGAATGGCACAGATGTCACCAGGTTGTTTTCAGGCAGTATCGATGTGTATCGTCCCTTTAGATGGTGCTACGTCCCACAGACCTGGTTCAGGAATCTCAGTAGCACACTACCGAGTTTTTAAAAGATTAAGGAAATGCACTTTATCAAGATAAAGTTAGAATAATTTTATGCAGTAATACAAAATTCTAAAACAGCCCACTCTATATGTGGAAGAGGGCAGCAATTTTCTTCTCCCCCCATTTCTATGAATCTCCAGAGCCGCACCTCAGACTTGGTCTTTAGACATTATGCATATCATATTTTGTAAGAGATCCAGACCTGTCAGTGAATCAGTCAGTTCACCTGTTTCTTTATAAGCAATGGAGCCCTACAATCCAGGTACAGCCCTTGAGTCAGGATCTGAGTCCCATCCAGCCCTGGTTACTTGTATGTTCTCCCAAAATTCCACTTTCCTGAAGTACCCGATTTCTTACTTAATACACCTAAAGTCACACAAGGAACAGCATAAGCAGACTGATCTGTTAAGCATTTTATCTCTCCAACACTAGGAGGAGATGTCTGGAAAAAAAAAAAGATAGGTATTTCTTTCTCATTTCAGCTTCTAGGAAAGATGGGATGACCAGTCCTGCCTTGCTCTGCTCCTCTAATTCAGGACATCTGTGAGCTGCTAGCGTCCTGTTCAGGAACAGATCCAGTTCAAGGAGGCAGGATTTAGCTCCCAATTGCTCTGTAGCTCTAGCAGCTGAGTTCCAGGCTCAAGGTGTTTTTCCTTCTACCCAGTCTGCCTACTTCGCAGGACATCAAAGCCCCAGCAGAAGGTATCCAGTTATTGCAAGCTAGAAGCTGAAAGCAGTGGCTCGCACACAGAGGGCAGGTAAGGACTGGATGCTCAGAACACTGTCACAGACTAAATTATACGCTCTAACTCTTTGGCTGATGAGGCAGTACAGAGTACAAGACTTTTGAAAAGCAGCAGCACTGAGATTGCTATTTGTGTTTTGTCCTATGTGATCTATCCAGGCAAGGAATACCCACACTGCCCACAAACTATAACAGCACAATAATTAGAAAATTGTGTTTAACAGACTTATTTTATATCTTATTTCTTATCCAGCATTTCAGCGTATCAGTCACAAGTTTATTGGACAATTTTTGATGTGTGGTTTTCTTCAGAAGCATCTGGATTGGCTTTTCAAAATACAGTATTTTTACTGAAGTTGTAAAAGCGTGGTACTCATCTTTTAACCTGGCTTCTAAAAACATACAAGATATTAGGAACTCGTGTCCCAAACTCTCATAGAGCAATGAATACATTTTATAGAAAGATGAAACATGCTGCTTCTGGCATTATTCTGTCCCCTATTCACTTCTACAAGAAGCCTGCAATGACAGCTAAGGAGAAAAAAGATCAGACCTACACATGTAGGTGTGCCAAAGAGCTGGAAGCCCCAGCTCAGATGGCTAGAATGTCAGGCATTTCCTCCACTACACTATGTGACTGCATCTACTAGTCAGAGGTCAAAAGCAGATTTGAGTTTCCAGTTTTAGAGTTGGGGCCCTTTTGTTTGTTTGTTTTAAAACAAGGGAGTGTTTTCTTTGCCCTTCTAAAGTTATATGCTAGTGCCAAACATGTTTAATATTTAACATATTAGTGCATTCATTTATAGAAGCTGCGATTTTGGCATACGCATCTGACAAGTCATTTAAATTCTAGCACCTTTAATTATGTAGATTGGTTTGTCACTATGACAACAATTTTTACATGTCTCTAGAACAAACTTGATCATACAAAAGTACTATTTGTTCTCTCCCTTACTAAAGCTAAGAGTCAGTGAAAGCTTTACCTCTTCTGGACAGAATTACATATTTTAACATAAGCTGACATAACATGTCTGATTCTAGATGACCTATGTACATCATGTAAGTTACTTCATGAATGCGAAAGGAAGTTTTCTTGGATTTGAACAGCAAGAATTTAAAGAAACACTTTGAATAAAGGACACTTGAGGGAATCCAGAACAACAGGGAAGAGAACATGAGCAGGAATTTGGGAGGGGGTAGACCTATTGCTCATCAGCACTAAGGCCAAGAATGCCTTTGGTTGGGTAGGGATTTTTTGTGGTTTTTTTTTTTTTTTTTTTTTTTTTTTTTGAGAAGGCCATTCAACTTTGAGGTCAGTGCTTCACCTATGAAACACCACCCTTCTCCCCAAGTATTTGTGTAGAGGAATCCTTTATCAGTAACTAGAAGCACTGTCAATATATTTTGGGCACATGTTTGTGAGTACATAGATGCCCCAGCACTTGGAGCACAAGCATTTTATTTTTAAGCATCCACAGAGGGCACACACATATCACCTACTCTCAGGTCCAGCACATGAGGATACTGGCCAGAGTCCCATCTGCAGCATCACCAGGAAAGGTAGAACTGAGTCCCGAGAAGCCCATTTACAGCTAGGTAGTTTCCATGCCCTTAAACAGACATTTGGACTTTTGTTTATACTGTGAGCTGTACCTCTGGGGTAGGGTGAGAAACTCTTCTCAGAGGTCTTTGTAAGAGGAACTTATAAAAAAGTTTTATGCAGGGGTTTTTCCTGGGGGGGCAGGTGGGTGCAATCAAGCAACACCTGCTCATACTGAACCTAGAAAGGCAGAGTAACAGGGAAACAGGAGTAATAAGCTCAGAACAAAAACTTCCTGCCTAGATCATTAGATGAGGCTGTCAGGGGCAGATTACAGCTAGTTAGACTGAAGCAGTCATGGCTACAGGAAAACCTGAAATGATTTTGTGCGCACACACACACGAACCCCCCCCCCCCCCATTCTTAAAAGGCAAGGGCAGATTATGGATTTGTCACATAGCACCAGCCAGATCTAATGCTACTGAATTAATAAGGACTGATAACCTGGTGAAGAGAGGTTAGTAATGCAAAGTCCTCTAAAAAAGTGCTAGTGCTCAATGCACAACCCCAAGATAAATCTAGGACAGTATCCTGCTTACAACATTATTTTCCAGAGGTTATTACAATTAAGTCTTTGATACGCTTCTGCTGAATGTGCTAGAGACTCTTGCCTTGCAGATCAGCACCACTGCTGAGAGCAATCTTGCGCTGAAGACGAGAGGGGGCAGGAGTTCAGCTAGACCCCAAGAGTTTGACAGCAATTTAAAAAGCCTCCCCTGCGTTTATCAGCACAGAAAAAAAACAGTATAGAGAAGTTAATGCAGAGAACACAAAATTTTTTTTTTTTTTAAAAAAACCCACACAAACATTGTGGTTAGGGGAATAGTTTTGTTTTTCTTATCACACTAATATCACAATTCTATTGCAATATTAATCCTTTTGCTTTCTTACAGAGCAAAAATTTTACATTTGCAAGTTACTTGATAGGGACATCTTCTATTGCCATATTAATTAGCAAGTGCTTTTGTATATGGGGGAAGTAATGTTTCATCTTCTAGTAGTGAACACAGATAAAAAGCAGGCTCATACACATTTTTGGAATGTTTAAGTTGGAAAGCATTGACTGAGTTATATTCTCAAACATCTTGAAAAGGGTACAGTTGGAACAGCTATATGAATATCCTTGCTTTACTTAAAAGCTGTGGGGGCAAACCAGGCTTATTAAGCATCCTATCTGCAGCCTCTTCTGAAGTAGAGCCAATGGAAGTTTTCCAGAAACACAGCTTGCTCTTCTCTCCTTTTCCCTCCCACCCTCTGCAAGGGATTATCCAACTTCACCGAAGTTTCTCCAAAACCCAACTGGTTCACAGGATTTTGCTTCAACTCTAGCCTCCATCCATCCATCTTAACACAGACAAACATTTTGCTGGTTATGCTTCATTATATTGCACAGAAAAGTTAATTTGATGCCGTGGAAGCTGCATAGTGTTTGCTCTATTTAGAAAAAAAAACAACAATACACCTTCACAAAATAATTAAAGGCCTA
Organism: Gavia stellata; assembly: GCF_030936135.1. Lineage (NCBI taxonomy): Eukaryota > Metazoa > Chordata > Aves > Gaviiformes > Gaviidae > Gavia > Gavia stellata. The sequence goes on from NC_082595.1 coordinate 22,431,467, forward strand.
AATTTGGAGACAGAGCACTAAAATAGTTTGTCACCATGCTACACAACCATTCAGAATTACAAAATGTTGCTGTATCATTCTTTTAAAGACACAACTGTGAAGTCTACTGGAGATGATCAAACAAAAAAGACAACTTTATTTTCCAACAAATTATTTCTCATTATTTAGAGACATAACCACTGTATTAAAATTGTCACATTGACCAGTATGTCACTGATAACCCTATCACTGGATACAATCATCCAACACTCACTTATCACTGTCAGCATCAATGCTGCATATATCCAAACAAGACTTGTCCTGTCAAAACAAGACCTGTGACCCAGCACACGAAGTACCACAGGAATACAGCTTCCTACATAGTATGCAACATTAGCCTAATGTTTACACACTATTCAATTCGAGATCTTTGCTCAGGTCTCTTCTGTCACGTGTAGATAACTTTTGATCCTTAAAATCAACACTGTGTCTGGAAGCATTCTGCTAGAAGTCACCTGCTCCATTTTCTCTCTCTTCCCCAACTTTAACAGAAGTTAAGGTCAAGCATTCATTAAAACTCGTAACTTGCCAACTACAGTTGAAGTGGACATACATCAGCACAGCCTACTTACCAACATGGAAACAAACATTTGGAAGGCACTGAACTTATCAAAAGCAAGATCTTACCAGATGTAAGATACCTGTCCGGTTCTTTTCCTTCTCTTATAGAGGCTCCAGGTACAATAGGTTACCTTGTATTGAGTTTCAGATGAATGCAGGTAAGCATTTGAAACAGAAAAAGGCAAGAAGAATGCTCCTTTGTCTCCAGGAACAACCACGCTTTGACCATCCACATCTGATTGCTAGCTTTGTAGGATGCATTTGTCACACAGTCCTATCCCAAGGCCTACAGTTAAGGTTACACTTCTGTCCACAGCAATCTCAGATACTGCAGGTTTGAAGGAAACTGAACTGTCACAAACTGAAGATCCACTACTTTCTGCGTAAGTGTTACATACCCAAGGGATTTGGACGTAAAGGAAGGGAAGGCAAGGAAAGCAAGGGTGGCATTTGCACAGCAGCTCACATGAGCAAGTGTAGCACAGAAGGAAAATAAACTCAGTTACTACACAGCAGAAGCAACACACATTTCCATAAAATGGCAAGGAAACAACAGAAGTGTAAAGACATAGTATTACTTACAATTGTAAGTAATTTCTGGATGCTAGCACCTCTAGGTTTTTTTTAACCAGCTGCTCAGTTTGGGGTTCTTTCTTCAATCTTCCCTCCTAACAATTTCTGTAATGCAGTTTTTCCCTCATTAATACAAACAGCATTATTCATAATCTAATTAAGCCCAAAATTATGTATCCAGCCACATCAATACAGAAATATGAAAGTCAGTTTTCCCTTTTGGTATCTCTCAAACTTCTGCAAGGTTTTCTTACTGTTAGCTCGAAATTTCATGGCACAGATGTTCTCTGTGTGACAACTCATCTTAAAAATAGGACATGGTAAAAGAGCCAATACATTAGAAAAAGATCATACTTCCTTGATCAGGGAACAGTTCTCTGAGGAGCTGAAGTCAGAAAAGTGACAAGTCCTGCAAATTTAACACTGCTCTGTTACGCTGTGAAGGCAACTGCACTGCCAGATGTGCCGCTGTCACAAGACCCTCTCCACAATTAAGCGAGTTATCTTCCCTTTTGGAAGATTTCTTTGTGTATTCAAGTTAGTACAGATTAGGAATACTGATACAGTTTCCACATCAAATGGTTTTTCCTTCTGTATCTATGCATTCAGAAACAAAGCCCGAAAGCTATACTGCTATTCTGCTCTGTTTCATGTGATATTTTGTCTTCAAATGCATTTACTTGGCTCTCACAAGCATGTTCAAGGGTAAAATCTGGACCTTTGCCACAATCACATTCCTTATTGCAAATACATGCCAACCTTCAAAGTTCAATTATTTCAGCAAAAACATATGTTAATTGTTATACGAGAAGAGTGGAAAGTGTATCAGATTAAGCACATTTGAAAGTATTTCACTCCCCTCCTTGCCTGATAGTTCAGCATAAAGCCAGATTTATTCTGTTCTAGTTTTTCAACATAGCTGCAGCCATTAAGACCACACAAGTGAAGTTTAACACAAAATCAGACTTAACAACAACCAAACATGCATTTAGAATAAAATTACCTTCTTGTATTTGTTATTCCAGGACTGGTCTAACAGGTATTGCAACATTTGCCAGTATAAAGTTATTCAGTTACATGTAAAAAATAATGGAATGCAAGGAGTATGTTGCAATAAGGCAGCTTAATAGATACCAGCGACTTAAAAGGCCTTTTTCTTTCACCTATGAAGGACAGCAGTGAATAGCTCGGAAAGGTGCAAACCAGGTAACCAAGAAGCAATTATTTTAAAATAAGAGTTTCAATAATTTAGTATCAGCAGCAGGTTTTATATGCAGAAAGAGATGCAAGTGAAGGGTGTTCATTTACCTAAAGCATGAATCACACCTTCCATCAAAAAAGGTACAAATTTTATCCTTCACATATATTCTGAATAAAGACTGGGCTTTTACATGAAAAAGCTTATGCTTTTCATAGAGTATGAAGTGATAAAGGCAGGCAACTGGTTTCTCCTCTTAGACCTCAAGTGTACATTGACAGAACTTGAAAGAGAGAAAAACCCACCACCTTTGCTACAGCTGGTGGCACTTACGCTCTCTGTAGTACTTGAGAACACCTTTGTCTGTGTGTCACACCAATACCTGGTATTATCAAAACAAACACTGCTGCCAAATTACTTTAAAGAAGCAGGCTAGTACCAGGAAGTTTTTCATCTTTGAGAGAATTTGCAGATTGAAGCTTTCAGTAAATCCAGCTGAAGACATCCCAAGCTGAAGTACAGCCCACCCAGCAAAAGACTGGATGCTTCTGACCCACAACTTCCCCCCCGATTTCCCAAAGGGAAGAGGAGATAGCTGTTCTAGCAGGGATCATTTTTTAAGGAGTGAGTTACCATTCTAAAGACCTGCCGTTGCCTCCGAAGGGGGAAGGTGGCAAGGCATGCTGCCTTCCCATGAGCAGCTCACAAGAGCGCAGATCCTGACCTGCTCTGGCAGAGGAAGAAGAACAGGCTCAAGAACATCTTTAGGTTCTGTTCTTTAAAGCTCTGCTAGGCTATATGAACTGCTGCCAAAGTCCAGCATAGAGGGAGAGAAAGAAGATCCCAGAACTGGAATACAGTCTCTGAAACTACTGAGGCTGGGTCACTTTAGATACTGACTTCCTAGCGACTCTTCATACATGCACGCCAGGCAAGCTTTCAAGATAATTTGACTGGCACTACACAACAAGTTTTCAATGCTACTACCTACCAATGCCCTACAAATGTATGCTGACGAAAAAAAATGACTTCCTCTTTCACGTCCCTCACCCTCAATCATCAGTGTCTCACACAAAGTCTGAAGAACTGACTTTCCTGTACCATCTGCAACTCATTTTTAGCAGATCATGAATGCAAGAATGCATAGATGCAGCTTATTAGACTTCTGCCTGTTACTGTGGCTCAGCAGACAGATGGCATCTCATCACTTTTCACCCTCTGGCCATATTTTCCACAGTCCAGTCCAGCAGTCCAAGTGTGCTCACTTCAGCAGCATGTATGGAACACTGGAACGATACAGAGATTAGCATAGCCCCTGCGCAAGGGTGACACGCAAAATTTGTGAAGCATTCCAATTTTTAAATTTTTTTTGCCCAGGTAGCCAAGAAGGCCAACGGCATCCTGGCCTGTATCAGAAATAGTGTGGCCAGCAGGAGCAGGGAGGTGATCGTGCCCCTGTACTCGGCTCTGGTGAGGCCGCACCTCGAATACTGTGTTCAGTTTTGGGCCCCTCACTACAAGAAGGACATTGAGGTGCTGGAGCGTGTCCAGAGAAGGGCGACGAAGCTGGTGAGGGGTCTGGAGCACAAGTCTGATGAGGAGCGGCTGAGGGAACTGGGGTTGTTCAGCCTGGAGAAGAGGAGGCTGAGGGGAGACCTTATCGCTCTCTACAACTACCTGAAAGGGGGTTGCAGAGAGGTGGGTGTTGGTCTCTTCTCCCAAGTGACTAGTGACAGGACAAGAGGCAATGGCCTCAAGTTGTGCCAGGGGAGGTTTAGGCTGGATATTAGGAAAAATTTCTTTACTGAGAGAGCGGTGAAGCACTGGAACAGGCTGCCCAGGGAGGTGGTGGAGTCACCCTCACTGGAGGTGTTCAAGGAACATGTAGACATGGCATTGTGGGACATGGTTTAGTGGACATGGTGGTGTTGGGTTGATGGCTGGACTTGATGATCTTATAGGTCTTTTCCAACCTTAGTGATTCTGTGAAGTTCAACCAAGCTGTCATCATTAGCAGTCTCCTGAATAGAAACAAGCTTTCCAAGCTCAAGAACACAGGATTTCCTGAACCATATCAGAGCAGGCACTCTCAAGACAATAACCAAAAGCAAAAGCATTTTAAACAACAAAAAACCCACCCCAACACAGGAATCTATTATTATTTAGGTATGTGATAGCTTTTCCAGACAGTTTCTTTCTAGCCCCGAAGGTGTGCATTTCCTCATAGTAGGATGGTTTGCGACCTCTATACAAACCTTCTATATGAAAAGTCACTGACGGTCCATGTAGAGAAGCAGGCACTTTAAACCTGGTAATGGAGTTGGGAGACCTCCAAGGCATAATGTGCTTTATGCTATATGATAATCTATTCAATTAACAACTCTTTGAACATTTGCAATATGTCTACACAAAGACTAGTTAGAAGTTAGTTACCAAATTCTATGACAAAACCAATCCTTTCAAATATATCTAATCCTACAATTTCCCAGGAAAACAAGGGCAAGGGGTGGTGACAACAACTGCCTTCAGTACCTGTATTATTGAGACCTCACATTAGCCTCTCAGTACTTTCTTGCAAACAGACATCAGCACCTCTACAGAAGTAACACACAGTCAAGTAGAGATTAAAACAGAATCTCCTCATTACAGGCTTCCCCAGTTTAGGGCACTGCAAGACTTTGGAGATAAAATAAAGAACATGGCTTCTGAGCCCTGTCAATGACATCTAAGCAATCCGATGTTAGAGCCCACACAACCTGATTTTGGGAAGGAAGGACAGATAAAGTTGTCTTATTTGCCTCATGGGGCTTGTTTAAGTGAACTGGGGTGCAAACAGGATGAAATAGGTAGGCGAAGAAAGCAAGAAAAGGAGGCAGGAAAAGGTAAAGGTAGAAAGAAATATGAGCACAGGAAGGCAGGCAGACATGAGCCAATAGGGAAGGAAAGATCCTATATGAAGCTAACAAGAGAAAACTTTGGGTTAGCTGAGTAAGCAAGCTAGAACTGACATCAAGCCCAGAAGCGAAGACCACACACAGCCTGAAAAGCTTAAGTATAAGGCAAACTAGATAAAAAAGGAAGATGACTAGAGAGGCACTTGAAAGGGAAGGAGCAAGCACAAAAAGACGCAAGAAACTAAAGTACATCCAAAAGCCCTGACCCCCTAGCAGATACGCATTCACATCTGGAAATGGGACTCCAGATTTTGGCTCACCTCTTGTTATTTGCCAGGTTGTATTTATGGAACAGATTCCACATGTGTAGGCAAAGGTAGCTTTCAGTGAGCCATACAGGTTGATAGAGCTGGCAACTACAGCTACTACAACATTAGCACCAGCATCTCCTGTGCATGGACCTATGCATACTTAGTACAGTTGGGGCAGCCTAACTGCACTCTTCCTTCTTCTTTCAAGGAAACAACAACAAAAAAAAAGGAACAAAACAAAAGGAAAAATAGAGAAAGAAAAAAAGAAAAGCCACAGAACTCCTTTTAATCAGAACAAGCAAACCACAGTGATCTAGCACCACTGGCCCCTATAATATGCTTGCCTCAGCTGCTCAGGAAACTGAAAGATAGGTCCTCAGTTAAATGAACGTATACAGCCTGAGGTAACTTGTCACAGCTATGCAACTAATGAAATTACTTCAGACAGAATTTCTCTAGAGGCTATTGTATACTACTAATTTTCTAAGTTCCAATTTCCCAAAGATTCTGTAAAATTCTAAATCTATTTCAGCTGTGCTTTTAAGAACAGTACTACCTAAGAACAGTACTATCAAAAAAAAAAAGATTTCACTTAATAGGACCTTCCCCCTTCCCAATTACCTCCATAATTAGCAGGAAAGCTGTCTAACCCATTTTCCCCCCTCAGCAGGATGGGGTTAAGTATCTTCTCTTGCCTCAGTTGTGTTACGGAATTTCATCAACATGCGAATGACACAAACTTACAAAGAATATCAAAAATCTTGCAGAGTGATACATCACTGAACAACACGAAGCATTCTCAGTTGCTTAGTAAGTATCCTCAAAGTAGAAAACACAGGGAAGTAGCTGCTTAGATAGCACTTTTCTTTAAGTTTCCTTCAGAAACCCCAATTCTGGTGCATCCATCATTCAGGTGCTCAATTTAAGTCTTTTTAATCACACTATGTATTTAATTATCCATATCAAGTGTGGTGAGGAGAGGGAAGTTAAACTACCCTCTCTTGGTCCCACTTTCCATGGCAGCAGTTCTATTAGAGTATTTCAAGATTAAGTTACTAGTTTCAAATCCTCCTGCTATTATCTTTTAACAGACAAGCCAAAAGTGAAGTACACAGCACTCTGGATTTCAGGAAAATCTTAATTATACATATTTAAGAGATCTTATGAATCACCCCTTTTTACATGACACTACACTTTAAGACTTAAGGTTCCTTGAAGGAACCTTATGAAATTCAACAAAGGCAAGTGTAGGGTAGCGCACCTGGGGATGAATAACCCCATGCATACCAGTACAGGTTAGGGGCTGACCTGCTGGAAAGCAGCTCTGTGGAAAGGGACCTGGGAGAACTGGTGGACAACAGGATGACCACGAGCCAGCAATGTGCCCTTGTGGCCAAGGCGGCCAATGGCATCCTGGGGTGCATCAAGAAGAGTGTGGCTAGCAGGTCAAGGGAGGTTATCCTCCCCCTCTACCCTGCCCTGGTGAGGCCGCATCTGGAGTACTGTGTCCAGTTCTGGGCTCCCCGGTTCAAGAAGGACAGGGAGCTGCTGGACAGGGTACAGCAAAGGGCTACAAAGACGATTAGGGGACTGGAACATCTTTCTTATGAGGAAAGGCTGAGGGACTGGGGTCTTTTTAGTCTGGAGAAGAGAAGACTTAGGTGGGGGATCTTATTAATGCTTATAAATACTGAAGGGGTGGGTGCCAGGAGGATGGGGCCAGTCTTTTTTCTGTGGTGCCCAGTGACAGGACGAGAGGTAACAGGCACAAACTTGGTCGTAGGAAGTTCCATCTAAACATGAGGAGGAACTTCTTTCCTTTGAGGGTAGTAGAGCACTGGAACAAGCTGCCCAGAGAGATTGTGGAGTCGCCTTCTCTGGAGATATTCAAAGCTCGCCTGGACGCATTCCTGTGCAATCTGCTCTAGGTGAACCTGCTCTGGCAGGGGGGTTGGACTAGATGATCTCCAGACGTCCCTTCCAACCCTTATCATCCTGTGATTCTGTGAAACTGAAAGATTTCTCTATTTTAACATGCTCAAAGAGCCCTCTGGTTTGCATACTACCTAAGCCGTGTTTCAGGTGCACTTTCCAAATGGATGAATTCAACTTTTGGACTATAAACTTTGAAAGCCTGAAATACTCAAACAGCAAATACTGGCTCAGGCACACCAAAGTGGCTATCCCATTCTACCCAAGAGACTTGGCTTGCTTACCAAACAGGGATGGGGCAAGTACATAGGGAAAATCATTCTTTTTTTCCCGTTAGCTTAGATACAGGATAAAGCATACATTTTAATTACCAAACCAAGAAGTAATGCATTTAAAGAAACAACCTCCATAAGCAGTTAGCATTAAATTCCCAATCCCAGTTAGAGAAAGAGGGAATAAGTATTTACAGTGCAAAATACAGTAGGCAGATTTGACTGACTATAGCTGTCAAATGCAGACAAATCAATGTTATGCTATGACTTCTGCCCTTCTATTAGCAAATACAAATGGATTTAACTTCAATCATTCCTCAGTGGTAGGGTTTGATAGTCTGAGGATGCAAATGCAAATTCACATTCTTATGAGTAAGAGCTGGACTGTTACAACACAAGTCGTAACTGCCAGATTTCTGGTATTTAAGGGTACCGTTGTTGTTTTATCACTTTCATCAACTATTATTCCTGTCTGTGAAGGATTAAAAATCAACAGGTCCTAAACTCTTCTACTGGTGCCCTACAGTCTGAGGCTTTGGAAGAACAGCCTCTCCACAAGAAGAAATAAAACCGAGAAAATAAATAAACCAAAAAGAAAATTACACCTCTGAAAAACTGCACTGTCACACCAGACAGTTTACATGTAGAATATTGTTACCTCATGGCTAAGCTTAAAACACTATTCTTTTTTAAATGGGAATTCAGCCGAAACAAGAGGTTGCTGAAGGCAAGCTACTCAAAGAACCAACCTGCTTTAGCTATGCCATTCCACAAACTAAGTCCATTTCTTCCGAGTCTGCAAAAAACAAAAAAGCATCCACAGCAGATTTTCTTAACAAGTTAAACACATAATGCATCATCATGCCAACAGAAGTCCTGCTGAACTACTACAGACTTCATCACATATTCACAATTAAAAATAGAAGTGGTGAGTAAGGTTACTTAAGAACCCATATACGCTACTGCCCGCTACTACAGCCACAAACAAAAGGCCAAAGGTTGTGCCTCTCCTTCCTAGAACCAAAAATCCACAAAAACCCACACAAAGCACTTGTATGCCTCTAGTGACCTACATTATGACCGGTGATAATGAACATGTTTTCACCAGCTACATTTTTCTCACAAGATCTCGTTGTTTAAAGTCTGTAGCTCAAAAACAATTTTCTTATCACAAAAGGAATATGACAGATGACATCAGATCACCCTTCCTTAACTCAAAGACAGTAACTTTAAATATGGTTAGTAACCTTATAAATACATTTACTTTTGCAATATGACTTTAAACATCGGTTTAAAACAGACTAATTAAGTAGGTTCATACCACTAACCAACTTTTGCATGTTCCTGGATACTTTGGAAAATAAACAGTAATTACAGCATCATAGAAAGGGCCTGAGATCAAACCTTTGACAGCTGTTCAAAACAATTCTAGAAATACACCACGGGAATCTCATTCCAAGTGGATATATTTGAACCAACTCATTTCCAGTTCAGGTATAAGCAACAACAACAAAAAACCCAAATAAAAACCCAGCATTATGTATGGGTGCAGAAACATAAACATATGTGGCCTAATGCAAGTCTAACCAAAGGAACACGGAAACTGAAAAATACGAGCATTAAAGTAATGCTACATTATATAAACCTGAAGAAAATAGCAATTCATGCATTCCTATAAGAAAAGGTACAAGTATAATCAATAACTACTCCTTTTTCTATACCTTTGCTATTAAAATCCACTGTGTTTATTCATGATTCAGTCACACTGCTTTACAGCTAAAGGATACATGAGGGTAGCTACCACAAACTATAAACAGAAGAGTTTTAGTCTTAAAATCTGCAGACATCATAACACACAAAGCATTAGTTTCTTCCATTCTTAAACATACACATTTGGAAGGCCAAGCTTACTGAAATCCTATCTTCCTTTAAAACATACAACTGTCTTCTGAAAAGTACAAGACCACAGGTATCTGAAACTACACTAATCATCCTAAAATATATTCAGCTAGACCCTAGCTTTTCATCAAATGCACAGAAAAATTACTAACTCTGAATTACTGAAGACAAGTGCTTACCTTCAATCCTTTTTAAGGCTGACAGGCAAGTATCCCGGCTTGGAAATTCAAACGGATTATTACAGGTCCGAATGGTGTCACATTCGCATTTCCCGTTGATTATGTTACAGCCTGTTATAAGGTTTTCATTGCACGGTTCAAATCCAAGAAGCTGATCATCATCCCAGTTTTCATCTGAAATGAACAAACAAACTCAGTCACTTTGGATTTCGGCTGCAGTGTATAAATTCAGCTGCTTTGGAGTGGGGTGCGATTTACTTCAAGTTAAACATAGTGCTAAACAGAAGATAACAGATTAAAAAAATAATGGATTAATCTAAGCTGTGGGATTTGGCAAATACCACATTTCGCAGCTGTTCTATTGCTTATTTTGCTACAGCTACTGGCACTGTTTTACTTCATCTATACGAAAAACTATGATGTCTCGGGGAAATGCATAGCTGTAGTACAAATGAGCACTATTATTCTAACTGAAATAACTTTTACAGATACTTGAAGTTATATTTATCATGTAAGTGAGAACATTGGACAGAATCTGCAGCTGTTATAAAAGTCAAAATTGAGTCAGAAAGAGAGCATTTTTAAACCCATTTACAAATACATCACATAAAAAGATATCTCTGTGGAGTGAATTCTATTATAAAAATACTGCAAGATGCCAGGCCTTTGATTCTGTAATATGACCAAAAGTGAGTTTTCCAGCACTCCTGGATTACCATCCATACTCTAAGAGAATTGCTCAAGCACACCATGCTCCTTGCTGTAAAGGGGCAGGGGGATAGTTGGGCCAGAATGAGTCTCTCTGCTCAAATAATTCTGCTCCTTTTGAATCAGTCCCATCAAATGTAACTCATGTTCCCACTGTACAACTGCCCATTTTCCTTTTAGAAGGAGCCTACATGCACCAAGATCGTGACACCCCCACCCCGCCCCCCCCCGGAAGCGATAAATCCAGTTGATCCAGAGTTCGACCAAGATTACCAGTCCTACAAAATCTCAGTTTCCTTAGGTCAAGTGCACTGACAGCAACATCCCAACAACACAGAAGTTTAAGCGAGATACATGCTTTTTATGCAAGAGTGAAGAAAATAAACTAGGCATTAGGTGTTATTCGCTATAGAGCACCAGATCATTTTCCGACTTTGTCTGTCTACCAAAAGAAGTACTACAAAATAGTCATACAATAGTCCACTGACTTCTAGTAATGACAAAAGGAACAAATATCTGTTTTCAATCTTTACATCCTTGTATTTCACAGCAGCTTTTACATTGTGCCTTCTAGTAGTTCACCCCAATTTTATATACTATTAACAAGCAAGTTTCCAATACAGATCCTGCCAAGAAACACTTCAAAAAAGTTAAGACATCTTCCAGCTACAAAGGGTAGGTTTTTCTGTTGTTGTTGGGGTTATCAGAAGCTGCCTTCCAGTATGGGAGGCTGCAGCCAAATACGAACTGTTTGTCATTCAGTAGTCTGACACTCAATAGAAGTCTAAAAACTAGTAGTAAATAACAGCATATACACACACATATACTAAGGTTGACATGTAAGTACTGTCAGCTTACAGAAACATGCAGAATATCCGCTAACCTGTGGTTTTTCCTGTTTTGGGGAAAAGCAACCAACACCTGGAAAGAGCTGTTTACCAGTTAAGTACTGTATATGATCTACAGCAAGCGTCACAGCAGATACTCACAGGTATGTTTCTCCCTGTACAACCAACTGCTTGCTTTCTGTTATAAGTCGACAAAGTACCCTGCTGACCAAAAGCACTAAATAAACAACTAAGTCAATTTTAGACATGGAGAAGGGAACCTCCATGGGAACCTCGTGGCTTTTCTGCTCCATAAAAATAGCAAAAGAAGAGTAGTCATTAATCCCAGGAAGTAATTTGTCTTTTTTTTTTTTTCTTTCAGTTGAGGTTAACCTATCATCCCATACAGCAACTGTATCAATAAAAGTCAAAGGAAACATAGAAGTTCCTGAAGAGAAACTATTAAAATTCTTTCAATAGAAGATGCCACTTCAGTAATGCTTGGGACACTTTCATCGTGAGGAGGCTGTGCATGCAGAGAGAGGAGAGAAAAAAAAACATGAGAATTTGGAGAACAATAATACATCCTGTTTTTGAGAAGCCGGAATACAGCTTGGACAATTTGTATTTTACAAATCACAGCAGTAATCCACATAATGACAAGAACAAAAGAGGCTATAGCTATGCTCCAAGATTTGGTGTTTCAAATTCTGTAATCACAGGGACCACAGCTTCGTCCAGATATGTCTGTTTAACAGTCATAAGAAAATGGCTTTAATTGCTCCTTGTTTCTGACACACAGGCTCTCCATGCGGCAGTGCACCCATGTCCCCGGCTCCCGAGAGCTGCTCTACCCCCCAGCCTCATGAAAGGAGTGCAGCGCAGACAGGTGGGGCACGCAGATGGCAATGACAGCACACTTTCGCTTCTCCAGCGCAACAGTTCAGAGCATTTGCGAGTTTTTGCCCTGCGGAATTTCAGTACTAGATCTTTTCAAGGCTAACAGAGAAATCAGCAGAGTCCCTATTACACAAGAGCTGCTCACCCCACAGAAAGTGGGACCCACCTGGCATGGAAAGCAGTCATCCCTTACTCACAGCAGAATGCCTTGATGCAGATGCACCACACACTGTAGCGCTACTCACATTATCTCACTTCCAGAACAGATTAGTGTTTGATACCTCACCTGCCACCTCTCATGGCTTTTCAGATGGGAGGAGAAAAGGAGGTACACAGGAAGCGCATGGCCCAACACTAGGTGCACCTAATGTCTTCAGTGCCACACCCCTCAAAAAAGCTCAGCAGCCATTAAGAGGCTGGAAGAGAAATCCCTCAGGAATACTGGCAGATGATACAAGTAACATGCTGATTCTTGAAACAAGGTATTTTTTCATTACTGTGATGGAACACAAAAAAGTGACACTCAGGCAGGAAGAATGCAAATCCAGTTGTAGCCTGGACGTCTTTTACCAGACTGCTTTTCACGCAATTTCATTTAGAAACAAGATTTCCATCAACGAAGGAGCAAACATGTAACAAAGGAGCTTACTTTAGTTTAGTAAATCAATGCAAAGTCTAGCCTGATCTTTCATGCAGACTTAAGACTCCTTTTGCTAGTTGATTTTGTCTTTTTATGAACAGAAGTTAAAGGTCCTGTTAAATGAACACTCGTTTACCACTTACAGTAAACTCTCAGAAGTCACATCAGTATAGGCAGAACAAAATTCCTTGGAATGAAAGGTACAGCCACATGAAGGCACTTGCATGAGCTAAAGGGATGAATCCAGCATCTCACCTCAATTCAAAGCAAAGGCATCTAAGGCTCTGCTTGATGCAGATAAATGGTGGTCCAGTACAGCATGCTTGTTCCTTTAGAGGTCAGTTGTATTTCAGCTGATAATGGAAACACATCTTGAACAAAGTCTAGGCTCTCTGAAGCATATAACCTAGCCTCTATTACTCCCAAAATCATCATGTCCTGCAGACTATTCCAAAAACCAAAAACTTTTACACACCACTGATTTGGAGACCTGGGACAGTTCATGAAGAATTCCAGACTGTAGCACAAACACTTTCCTGCATGCTCTGTTTGACCTCCTCTATGGCTTCCTTTTCAGGAGTGTGTTCTTTCATATGTACTTCTCAGAAATCTGGATGATATGAAGGAAGAAACTGAGATATAATTATTTGTGAATGCTTTACTTCTCTGCAAGCAGGGTTGACAAAATCCAAACGTAAGAATCTAAGAGCCTCTCAAAGTACGCACATCCTATCCACTAGCTGACTTCTAGGACACTTAAAAATACAAAAATCAAGTAGGTATTTAACATTAAGGTTTTAGAAACAATCCAGCTGAAGAGCAGCCCAAGCTAACTGTTACATTTTCATCTAAACAGATCTTAGTTTAGCTGCAATTTCCACCATCTCATTGTGCTGCATGATCAGGTAGGGGCAAAAAAGGGAAGGGCCACTATCTTTAGCAGTCCTGAGCTGACATTGGACTGTTGTTATACAGCCACTCAACTACCTTTCACACACACAGCTAGAAGCAGATCAAATACTCCCAGCAGGCTGACAACTATAACTTGAAAGTCACTCTTTCAAATCATGTCTGTCTACAGGCAGTTTTCCATTCTTTCCAACTCCTTCAAGCAAGTTCCCTTTTCAGACAATAAAGTAGTTCTGCATTTACTCAGACCAAAGTTAAGTCTTGGACATAATACTTCCTTAATTCTAAGTGTGCTTTCATACCATAAGGAAGCCATGGGAGGGGAGGCATCATGTTAATTCCAAACTTTTTTCATTTTCTTCCATCATTCATATAATCACTTGCTTTCTGCAAAGCAAATGTTTCAGCTTGCTAACAATTCAAGTGCTGCTCTGGGTTGCTAAACTCCCAAGTCCTGTCATAGCATGCATCTAAAGTAGGTCTAAAGTAGGGAAGAGGATTAAGGCATTAACAAGTTGAACAAGAGGTCCTTAAACAGGTCCAGTCTGGGAAACAGTCTGAGAAATATATCTCTGGTAAGCAGCATTCCATCACTACTTCTGTGCTAAATCCCACATACCAGCACTCGCAACACAGCACCACAGCAGTGTGCCAGGCATCATGCTCACGATTGAAGCAGGTATGTCTTCTTCACCTGAAGAGCTCCTTGCGTGCTTTTCTGGAAACACAACTATGAGAAACTAAACTTGGAGCCTTGTTTTTAAAGTACACAGTAGCTCGCTATAGTTGCATTTATTGTCCCCATATCCAAAGGATCATCTCAAAACAGGTGCAAGTTAAAAGTACAAGGAAAGACCTTTCCAGAGACTCCTTCTCCATTGCTTAGATTTTTGCTTTCCCTTCCTCCAAATTCTCAATTCTTTCTGCCCACCACAGAATCTTCTCTTCTGTGCCCCAAGCCTTCTCTTCCTTTCTGGACATTTAATGAATATCAGCTATTGTTTGGAAAATGCTATAATATTTTCCTTCACTGTTTATGAAGATAATGCATGACCTCAAACTAGCGAGCAACACACTGGAATGGTCACTAAAGTATCACTGTTGCAAACTAATATACAAGCACTGCACCCACAATAATCTTAAATTACAGTTCAGGGGTGAGGGGTTACACATAACTGGAGCGAATTGAGTGAACTCCCATAATTTACATTTAACTGCTGCATGTTACTCAGCTATTTCTGCCTTTTTAAGGCATGACAGACAGATTCTCAGGATGCTGAAAGAGCAAAGAGACCATCAAATGCATTACTGATCTGAAAGTGAAACAGTCAAAGTCACATCTTAAAGACTCTTGCATCCTTTTAAATCCTGCATTTGAAGGAGGAGAGAGAGGACATGTTTCACAGTCACAGAGAAGTGTTCCTTATTGAGACTGGTACTGCCCTCTGGGAAGTGGGGCAAACCTTTCAGAAACTGCACCATCAAACCAGACTCAAGGTCTGAGCTCCGCCACTCCAGCACACTGGTATCCACAACAGCATTTTCAAATCAGTGGTATTCATTAAGATGGTATGAGACTCTGAAAGGATTCTACAGACTTTCTAAAATAAAAAAAAGGAAATACTTCTTGCCAGTAGGCTCTGGCTTCTCTTTGAACAGGAAAAAAAAAAAGAACGATGGAAAGGAAATTCATGTTTTGGAGGAGCTGAACAATAGAAATGACTAATCACCACTAAAGAATGCTTGAAACCCAGCCCCAAACCTTGAAAAGCAGCAGAAGGGAAGGCTAGCTTTGAAGTGAGTTTGAGCTCATGTACTGGCTGCAACCCTCTCCCCTCTCACAACTTATTCCTTCAGTGAAGTCATGAAACAGGGACCAGAGCCGACAGGAACTTTTATGGTAAGACACACAGCTAAGAGTTTTATGATAAAGCAGATTTTCCACTCTTTGGAAGGGTCCACTTTCTCAGAACAAATCTTCATGTGGAATGCACGTTAGTGCAAAAGGGCTTTGCAGCCTCCTGATAAAATTTCTAGTCAAAGCTAGAAAGCAAAACCATACCATAACATTTAGATACCTCACAAACTCCATACATGTAAGGCTTGTCTCAAATTTGACTGCCTGCTTTATCTTACTCCAACTAGAGCATGTATCTCAGGTGATCAATTCCCCAATACAGCATGAAAGATTTTCACTGCAGCAGCTCTGCGTGCATCTCAAGGCAGTTATCTCATATTAAGTAACACAGAAAGTATTTAAACAAACCATCTTTCCACTCAATTATCAGAAACTCCACAGAAGCTGTGAAGAAAGCAAGGAGACAAATGGAAGTGTTAAGTGAAGCATGTGACGTGGAAAACTATTTCAAATGTACCTGTTTTCCAAAGGAGGCTAAATTTCCCATTTCTCTCCCCCCACACCAAGTTGCACACTGCACCCACACACTTCAAAAGCCTGCACATAAAGCCACACGCATCAGCTTCACTGCAAACAAGTAGCTGGCTGGCAGCTTGCTGAAGCTGGTCAGCAGAAGCAAAGCTGACAGGAGTAGGGAAAGTTTTGCCTATGAAAAATTCTGGAACAGGGCTATGAATAAAGCAACCTATACCAAGAACATTCCACACTATTAGAAGAAACCTGATATCCTAAACCTTTTGCCACTTTCCCCCCCAAGTCATTAATGCAGCATCACTGAACACCAGAATTACAGGATGTTTCAGAGGAATTACACCCAATTTCTTAGTCACAGAAGACTACAGGAAAAACACTACAAACCCTGGATTTAGAATTAGCATCAAAGGTTTTACAAAAAGAAAAAAAAAGCCAACTTAGAAATAGACATCTACTTGAGCCTTTCTATTATCAAAGCAGCACATTTTACATTAGCACATGCAATACCATCATCAGTATGACCCCAGCTTTTTATCAACAGCCCATCAGTGACGGGAGGAAACACCTCCACATGCATGTATCCAGCCTTTCTGAAAAAACTCCTGAACAGAGCACAACACACGCTGCAGCAAAACCCTGAAGTTTAATTTGTTTCAAGGATAAGTGACCCAACAGAATGGGCTCTCTCAGATTCAGAAACATTAGACTTGCTATATTTTTCACTAATTAAAAACAAACAAAAACACCTGAAGCCTATCAGCATCAAGGTAGCTGGCTATATAAGGCTTAAAGTTTTGCAAATGAGTAAGAACATGGGAATGGGTGCCTGCCTGTCACCCAGTGCTTTTCCTCCTGTCCCCAACCCTACCCTCTCCTGTTCGTTTTCTTATTGAAAGACTTGGACACTCATGACCCACAAGGTGTTAACATGGTTTGCAGATTCTGAAGTTAAGTACCCAGTATACCCAGTGAAAGCTGCTGGGGACCGAATATTGCCTCTGGTAAAGGTGTGAACTGCTTCCATTCATCTCAATACACTACTAAGGGCTTACTTCCTCCAAACGTGGCCAAACTAGTCTGTTTAGACTACAGTTCTCTCAGGGACCATCTTTTAATCTGTATGCTTATGTGGAATTTAGTCTAGATAGCCTTTATACACAGTTATCTTCACCTTTTAGTTTAGATTGGGAAGTTTCTCCACATACATAAGCTTTCCATGTCAGTAGTAGTCATTTTCCAAATTGCATGCATATATACCATAAAGCAGAGCTAAAACATAGTATTGTCAGACTACACAACTGGTGTCAGGTGAAGTCTCAGGCGAAACTCCGAATTCACCATTTCCAAGTTTACGCTCCCTGTGGATTAAATGCATTCTCAAATGAAAGCAGTTTACAAGTTACAAGAGACACTTAATAGGTCACATCTACAAAGTATTTAATCCATTAAAACAGAGAAACATTCGGTCCTGTCTGCAAGATGCTATAATCTTTACTCATTGAGATGAAGAATCCTTGAGGGGGGTGCAAAGAAAGGAGGGGAAAAGGAAAAGGCAGGCATTTTTGAACCATATTAATGGGTTAATTATTGCATAATATGCCCGTCAGTCAAATGACATTTTGGTTGACTAAATACCATGCAAGAAGTTAAATTATGCAAGTATTCTTGAATCAGCTACAGGGTACTTAAAACAGCAAACATGCCTAGGGGTGCAGAAATTACTGACAAGTTTGAAGGTAGTTTAAAAAAATTTAAAAAAAAAAAATCTTTATAAGCAGCATGATTCTGGGAAACCTGATGAAATAACCATTTTCTATGGGGAAAATTTCACATCAGCAGAGGATGCTTGACATACAGTTCTATGAGATCAAATGGTTTAAAAACATAAAAATAAATAAAACAGAGTATTCCTTTTAACCTAAGTTAGGAGATTTAGTCATTCAGCCTATCCACAGTGAGATCTCTTTAAATTAACCGTGCTGATCCACAACAGCAAAAACCTACCAATTCCTGCATCAATATCCTTCCTCATATCTGCTGGACTTTACCATTTCATTTTTGTTGAAATATTGCAACCAAGTGATTTCTAAAATTGAAACATGATGCCCAGAAACAGAAAGGAAACCATTTCCAAGTCAAATAAGCACCTGATCTAATTCAAATTCCATGCCACACTCAACATTACATGTTCTTACTGATGTTGAGCTGTCGGCATAGACACAAGTCAGAGTAGAAACAGCTTATAAGTTATCCAGCCTGTGCATAAGAAGTCAGCATGTCCCTAGGAAGTGTTTTCTGGGGGGTGGGGGAAGGGGACTGTTAAATATGGTCAAGACTAGCATATCAGAAGCTGAACACTCACCATCAAAGAATTACTTCTCATACCAGTTTCACAAGTTCAGTAGTTTTCATGATAATTTTTAACACCATGAATAATTTTTCCATTTTTTTCCCCCCGATACTCTGGATTGCTGACAGTCTTCATACCAACAATCATTTGGTGCACCACTTAATAATGATTAAGTCCAACTAGATCATCAATTCTAACACTGGAGGTTATTGGAGGAAGTTCTCTGTACACACGTGGATATCAGAACTATTTGGACATTTCCCCAGCCATACACTACATCACAGAGTAAAAAAAAAAACCTAAACAAATAAAAAGTTAAGAAATCTGGGCAGCACCATTCCAGTCAAACAGATATGAACAACAGGTTACCCACATGCAACTTTTAAATCACTTGAACTTCAATAACTTTTACTCAAAGCAAAACACTACCTGATCTTTAGGGGTCTGGACCCCATCACAAGGCAAGAAGCCAAGCATGTTGTACACAAGTCTGTCTGAAGACAAAGCATCACGTTCTAGTCTTTGGGTCCATTGACCCATTAGATACAGAGCTCGGGACCAAAAACAACTGAAAACAAGGTTTTCCCAAGGGTACTAGCTACAGAAGTTACAAGCAGCAGCACTACTTGTGGTAAAAATACTAGGAGGTCTGTAAGCAAGTTGTTCTTGCTTCAGAAAAGCAGAAGAGAACTCCATTCGCATATGTGTAAACCAATGCCTGAACAAAAAAAGCTTAGCTCTCCTCCTCCCGATTTTGAAAAAAAGCTAGGTTTTCAAAAATTCATTTCTTCTCATCAGCTCCAGTTTCACCCCGCTTTGGTTACATACAACATACTGTGCCCTTACATATCATAATCTAGTACAGGTTTCTGGGGGAGGACAGTTAGTTCACAATAGGCTTAAATGTGGTGGTGGGGAAAACACAGCAGCTCTCCCCACTTGTTCCAACAAGGAGTCAGACAGACAGTAATGCTCCAAGCTCCCAAAAAGCTGCAGTTCAGTAGAAGAGACTAGGACTAACCACAGTAGTAGGGCAAGTTTCTACCATCATCCTAGAAGATTAACCCACATACTTCCTGATACTGGCCTAAAATCTGCTACAGCTGCTTACTCCTTCTCCCGAGGGAACTCCAGTTCAGAAGCTACACAGTAGGCAGACAAGCCTCAAGTATTCAAGGCAAGCCTTAAATTAGCTACAGTAGACAAAAAAGAATACAGCAATAACTGTAACACACACACCCCCAAAAAAACCCCAAACCTCACCAAAAACAAAACCAAACCCCAAAACAAACAAAGTACCACATGTTATTGGTAAGCTACTGGAGCAGAAACACCTTCTTCCAACAGCTACCTAGAGGCTAACTCATATCAAAGTATATTCTTAAAGGAACCTAAGGACACAGTAAAACTAGCAGTTTTGTTAACTTTGCGTTTCAAGTATTACCACAAAAACTTACGTTTCTATTACACAGTTAAAAATAGTATCAGCTAATTTTCAGCATTGTTTCACATGCTACTGTTACGCCTTAGAAGAGTTTAACAAAGCAATCAAGGCCTCTTCATCTACGAGCACCAGAAATTGGGGAAGCGTTGAAAAAGAGGCAAGAGAAGAGTGATCACAAGAAATGCATTCACAGAGTAACAGAACTTCTTTGGCAGAGCTTTTCCAAGGCTTTCCGATTCCCCAGAAGGCAGGAGCCCTGCCCAGCTGGACTGCTGCAGAAGCCAAGGCTAACATGTTTCTGGAGAACTCCAGTCTAATTAGGGGGTGGCTTTAGGTCTACCTTCAAAGGCAGACAGCAAGTGCAGTCCCTGCTTTAAGCTCAAAATTTCTGAATGCTAAAAGTGTTTGGAAGGGGCTGTAAGCTCTCAGTGCCCCACTGAAGCAATCCAGCAGCATCCCTGTAAAGACAACAGAGAGGCTGGAGGTGTTTAAAGTCTTTCAAGATTGCCCTCCAGGAAGGGTACCCACCCTCAGCAGAGGAAGCTGACCTCAGAATTGTTCTTTACCAAGAATACAACTACATTCAGGAAGAACATTTGCATACTTCAGGATAATGCCACAAATGGAGCCTTAGAACTGCATAAAGATGTGAACAGTTAAGGTGGCAAGATGAACAAGGACTTTCTTCAGGTTTTAGAAGGATGAAGAACCTAGAATCAGCAACAGATTTCATTAATAAACACCGGTTTAACAAAGACTACTCCATTTCTAGTTTCAGAAAGAGAGGCTACCAGTGACAGATGGTATAGAGATTCCTCCATCGGGTGTTACAGAGGTCACTTAGTATTAGTATTTAACACACTCAGCCTAAGTTAACAGACAAGTATTTTTACCCGCTGCGATTCCAGCTCTTAAAGTCTTCTGTAGCCTGGTATGTGTTGATACTCTGAAATAAGACACTGCCGAAGCTTCAAAAAATGATTAAAAAAATGCTTATAACTGTAGCCAGTAGGGGTCATTTCAGTGTAAAAAATTGCAGTGAAAGAAACGCTAAAGACACGAAGGAGAGTGAAAACATCAATTTCTATTCACACAGTTCTGTAAGTCACTTCCACTTCCT
The DNA here is from genome assembly GCF_030936135.1 of Gavia stellata. Taxonomy (NCBI): domain Eukaryota; kingdom Metazoa; phylum Chordata; class Aves; order Gaviiformes; family Gaviidae; genus Gavia; species Gavia stellata. The sequence goes on from NC_082595.1 coordinate 22,452,615, forward strand.
CCTCCCTGAACTGGGGTAGGAAAGGGTTTGCACTGCCAGTAGACGGGATGATAAAAAAAAAAAGTAGCCTTTATTCTGTTAATGGATGAAGGCATGGCTTAGTACTACTCACACATCAGCCTAGCTTGTTGCACGTGTGCCTATAAACTGCACAACTGTTTAGGTCACAACGATCAAAAAACCAGAGCTAATCAACCTCATTTTAGTGATGGGAGGTAGTACATTAAGTCCCCTTTCTTCCTTGCTGCCACCCCTTGTGCATTACACACACCATGAAGAACAATACGTTACTTCTGTTGCTTAGAATGAGGCAGTTTCCTGACGATTCAGTAATAGGTATTCCAGGACTATTTATTAGGCTGACAGTTCAGCTCAGTTGCTTTTCATTTACGAGAATGAAAATTAAATAGATAAGTTATCTCCCTGACGATTCCTATAGGGACAGCTGGAACTAGTTCCTAACCACAACACTAATTGAAATGCAGTCTTGCCAACAAATGCTTCATACTATTTTCAACAGTAGATGGGACGTGTTATGAGTTGAACTACAGCAACGTACAGATTGCATCACTTCAAAGGAATGAAATACTCCTAAACTGCCAGAGACGTCCATACTGTGATACAGTAAGGAGCTGGAACATTAAGGCATTTAATGACTGCAGGCTTTTAGTTCCTTTAACCAAGGGGAGGGGGAAAACTGTTTAAGTCAAGCTTTTACTTGAAAACATGCGAAGAGAGAAACTCATCCAAAACCAGGCAGGTTTTTAAAGTACTTTTTCCCCTCTTTGCTTGTACTTTTCTATTTAAGAAAACTTTTCCGACACATATTAAAAATAATGAGGGACTACAGCAATTTACATATTCGGCAACATGGTCTCAACCAAGGTCTTCAAAGTAGTTTAGGGCCATTTTTAGTTGTTTAACAACCGAGCTTTTAACCCTGGAGCTGGTCCTACCCAAGCAACAACCGCAGAGGCTGACGGCATTGGTTCTAGTACAGGCAGGACACATTGCCCTGCTCTTGCTGCGGTTCGCCATTTATTTGTGAGGGAGTCAAGCGGAGTTTTAAACTAATAATAAGCGCCGGGAGAAAGGTCGGCTGCCCGCTAAAAGTGACCAGTTTTAGCTCTCTCAAACCGGTGCATCATTTTAAAAGCAAGTTTTTTGGACAGATGCTGCCTCGCCAGCGCTCCGGACCTTCTGCTGCCCTCTACCCGCCGAGCGGAGCCCGCCTCCCTCGCCTTTTCCAGAACTGTCGAAGCTCCCGCTCCGAGTCTCACATACATTTATACATATCCCAAACCACCGGTTATTTGTAATCTCTTCATAGCGCCATGTTTTCCCTCAACTTGGGGGAAAAGGGAGCTGGACGGACAAGACAAGGAGAGACAAAAAGTTTGTCTTCGGCCTTTTGTTAAATTATGTCTGTAAAAAAAAAAAATAAATCTGAGGGACTCTGATAGATACAAAATTTGAAGGGGGGGGGTGAACTCCTCTTGCATTTCATAGCCATTCATCACCTCACGAGCAGCCGGCAGGAAGCAGAAGTGACTTGGAGAGGAGTTCGGCCGTGGGGATTTCTCCCTCCCCCTCGATGCTCCAGCAGGGAAAAAGACGTCCCTTATCATCATACACCAAGTAGGACAGGCGGGAAGATATTAAGTGACAGGAACAGGAAGGAAAAACTTTACAACAGATGATGAGCCTTTGTGTTTCCTTACAGAGGAGGGAATCCGGAACAGGCATCATGTGTGCACGACTGACCTCCGCCGATTTCCATCTGCCAAACCCTTCCCAAGCCCTTTATCAAGGAATTTTAGTTGGGCATCAGTAGTCGGTACAAGCGATTAGCAAACCAGTGAAGCGCTACGGAAAACGAGAAGCAGAAGAGCCTGGAAGTTTAGGCTAAGAAAATTAAGGGTAAAACTTTTAAGTAGGGGGGGTTTAGGGAGGAAAGCTGAACAGACACGCTCGCAGATGGGACAGGCGGGCGGCGAGGAGGGAAGGAAGGCGCACCGGCGCGCCCTCCTTCCCTCCCCGCCGCTCAGCGGGTACCGCCACCCCGGGGGATGGCTGGATGGTGTCCCGCCGCCTCTCACCTTCGCAGACGCCCACTTCGTACTCGGTGATGGAGTCTCCGTTGAGCGGCGGTCGGATGACACAGCGCAACCCCCGGTCGCAAGCTCCGTGCAGCCCGTAGACTCCCCCGCAGCTCTCGTTACGCTGCCGAGCGCACATGGAACAGCAACCGCAGATCCCCAGCACGATGCTACCGGGGCAGCTCTTCGGTTCCTCGCATTTGGATTCGTCGCAGGGTAGGCAGACGAGAGCCCGCGTCCCCGACTCGCCCAGCAGCAGGGCCAGCAGGAACAGCCACCCCGCCGCCGCCAGGTGCCAGCCGCCGTCTCCGCCCGGGCGTCTCCTCCCCGCCGAGACCGCTGCCAGGTACATCCCGGCCGCCGCAGCCCGGCCTGGGCCGGGGGGAGCCCTCTCGGAAGCCCCCTCGCCGGGCGGCGGACCCGAGCGTGCCGCGGCTCCTTCCCGCCGCCCCCGCCTCCGGCCCCCCGAGGAAAGTTTCTTCTCGCCGCGGCGGCCGCTTCAGCCAAACTTCTCCTCCGGGCGGCGGCGGCTCCGCCCGCTGCCCCCTCTGGGAAGCGGCGTCCGTCAGTCCGTTCGTCCCTCGCCCGTCGGCTCCCGGCCCCGCGGCACCGTCCACGCCGGCGGCGCGGCGCCCCGCGCGCGAGCGGCTGCGACCGAGCCCCTGGGTGAGGGTGAGGAGGCGGCGGCGGCGGCTGGCTCTGCCCCGCTCGCTGCCCGAGTCCCGACTCGCCTCCTGCCTGCGACTCGCCCCGCTCCGAGTGCGCCCTCCGCCCTTCCCCCATTGGGCGGTGATCGCCTTCGCCCCGCCCCGGCTGCCTTCTCGCGCCTCCTCATTGGGTGCCGCCCAGGCTGGCCCCGCCCTCTCCTCCTCCTCCCGCCCCCCCTCGCAGCCCCAGATCCTGGGGCTGGGGAGAGACGCAGCGGAGGCAAGCAGCAGCCTGGGCCCCACAGCGGCCGCAGCCGCCTCCCCCCGCCCCTCCCCCGCCCGGGGCTCCGAGCGCGGAGCGGAGCAGAGCGGGGCGGCGGCGCCACCAGACTCCGGGGACTGGCCGGCGGCGGCCCGGGGGACAACGGGGGTGGGGTGGGGTGGGGAGGGGAGAGGGCCCCGCGAAGGGCGCAGCCACAGCAGGGCGACGACGGGGGGAGTCGCGAAAGGGGCCTCGCGTCCCCGGCCGCGGCGGCGAGATCCTCCTCCTCTTCCTCCGCCGCCCCCCCCCTCCCTCCCCGAAGGGGCGCGGGGATCCGGGACGGGGAGCGGCTCAACGCCTTCTCAGCCCCTGCGCCACGGAGGGGGAGAGCTGCCCGCTCCCCGCCCCGTCCCGTCCCCGGAGCCAGGCCCCCGATCCCGACCAGGTGCCCCGCGGGTGCGGGAGGGAGGCTGCGCTGCTGCCCCGCTCTAACGGCAGCGGCGCGCTGTCCCGGGCCGCCCCTCCGCCCGCTCGTCAACAAGCGGAGGCGCCCAAAACCGGCCCCGGGCCGGCTAGTGGTCTTCGCTGGCGCCCGGACAAGAGGCGCCCGCGGCCACCGTCCGATCTCCCTGCCGAGCGGCTGCCGTCGCTGCCCAGAGCCGGCCGGCGTGCCCCGGGCGCGGCGCGGGGCGGGCATCCGCGGCCCTGCCGGCGCCCGGTGCGCTGGGGCAGCGCGGGCCGAGCGCGGCACGGGGAAGGCGGCGACCGCGGCGAGAGGTGCGGTTGCGGCGGCGCTGCCGCGCTGGGCCCGGCGGCGCCCCCGGAGGGCCGGCAGGCGGCAGCGCTCGGCGCCCCGCTCGCTCCGGCGGAGTGCGGCTGGCGGGAGCTGCCTGCCGCGAGCCGGGACGAAGGAGCGACCGGAGGGAAAACTGAGCAAACGTGCTGCCGAAAGGCGAACCGCTGACTTGTCCCCGCTCGCTAACCGCGGGCGGCCGCGACCTGGCGGAAGAGACGGCAGGGAAACGGGAGGCCGTGGCCTTCACGAGGGCAGCCCCTCGGTATAACCGAAGAGCAGGAGCCCCCGCTGCCGCGTCACGCCCTGCCCGGGGTGCGAAGGCGGCTCTGGGAGCAACGCGTTCCGCTGTCAGAAATGCCTGAAGCTGTGGCGATTCAGAGAATGACGTCGTTTACTGGGCAGGTGGGGCTGTGTCGGCTGCGCGGTGCTGAGCCTGGGAAGTCGTGGGTTGCACGTGCTGGTGCCAGCGATGTGGGAAACTTTAGGAGAGAGGTTCTGGAAACTTAATATAGGTTATTATGGAGAGTGCCAAGGTATGGCTTCTACAGTTTCTCCAGTCCCACACAAGCTCATCCGCTTTAGCAGAAAGAACCAGTTCTCGTGTCAATGGAGGAGCTGCTATGTAAGGGCAAAACTCCCCACTGGCAAGGCAAAGGACACGTTGCTACCAGTGACAGAAGAAACTATAGTGTAGAGCTTTGTCAGCAATAGCGGACCTTTTTGGTGTGTTTTAAAAAGCACTGTAATTCCCTGTCGTTCACTCCAGCCTAAATGCCTACTGGTAGCAAAGGTTCCCTATTAACGAGCACAGGCCCATTACTAATGGCAACAGTACAGCCGTGTACCGTGATGCTGAAAAACAAAGCATTTCCATATTTGTCTAAAAGAAAGCATTTCCCGTGTTATTAAAAATAACGATGTTTTTATCATATCAGAATAGCTGACTATATTCTGATCCATTTGGAACTTAAACTAAATTGTAGAAGATTATTTTTCAAGAGCTACAAATGTTTCAATTAGCCCCAATAGTTTGCAAGGTATTGGTCTGTTTTTCAGTGAAACATCATTATTGTGATAAAACGTTATCAATGCACCATACGTTACGTGGATTGGGGCCATTCAGCTGACGTATCTCAACAACAAAAGGACAATGAGAAGCAGCCATCTGCTGGGCATCAGTATTTGAACCGATACTGTGCTACATTTTTTAACAGATTTGGAAAGTATGTGACAAGCTGATCTCATTAAAGGCACCATGTTTTGGTATAAACGAACCCAATGCATGTATCTGAGAATAACCAAAAACATTGTGTGTTCCTGTGTTCCAGAAAGTAGTAAGTCAGGAAAGCACCCTGAAGGTCATATTAGACAAGCACTCAAACTCTGAATGTTACGGCAAATGGACGATACTCCCGGGTGTAGCAACACATCGAGCAAGAAGTTTTGTGCTGTTTCCTCAAAAATGCAGGTTTTTTCCCTCAGCCCCAGCCCTCTCGTGTCAGTTTGCCGAAGCACCTGCAGGGGTCAGAGTACTTTTGATTCACCAGAAGTTTCCACCAAAAAACCCACTGTGATTTGGATGAGAGCAGTTTGTAAAAACATACCGTTTCCGACGAGCTGGAAACACTGCCTTTTGGTCATGTCTTTTACTGACGAGGCACATGAAGGGGTTTTACCTTCTATGTATAGCGTCGCTGGGATTGCTTTTTGAATGAGGCATACAGTTCCTGCGGCTGTATTTTTAAAACACTGTTCACAAACCCGAGATTGTGCAGAGAGGAATCACAAAAGTGATTTCAGTGCTAGAGGATGCTGCACAATACAATACACGATCACAGACTTGAATTCAATAAGCTTAGTTTATCAAAAGATGAAAAGTGAGCTGATTACAGTGTATTAAATCCCTTCATGTGGAAAAACGAACTGGTCTATGAAAAATATGTAGGTATTTTTCCAGGACTTGTGAACATAGCCAGCATGGAAATCCCAGACATGTTGGATTGCATGCACAGGCGGTTCAATATTTCCCAGACATGCCAGACCTACCAGTCATGTACTGTACTGATGTGCAGTATACTCAATGCACAAAGAATTCATTGGACCTACTGTGCCTGTTTGCCTGTGTGGGAACGAACAAAGAAGCGCTAGAAGCAGTACAAAAACAGATGAAGAGGAAAGCTACGGGCAGCTTAGATAAGAATGTTGTAGGGCCCTGAGAAAAAGAGAGCAAACTTTTGAGCTGACTGCCAAACCGGAGAGGCTTCAGCTGTGGACAGGATTAGTACCCCGCTTCATACACTGTTTTCACAGTGATAGCTGCATGTAAGGGAGCAAAATACAGAAATATTTGTGGAACAAGGACCAAAATTTAGGGTTCTTGTCTCCTCATACCTTGCCCTTTAGGTACAAGTCATGAACTACTCATGCATATGCTTGTGTTTCCCTTTTCTGGCCTCACGAATCTAAATACTTCATTGCACAGTGGCACAGGTTCAACAGGAAAGGTAGAGAATGCCACTGCTCCAAACCTGAGAAGAGGCCATAGGGACAATGAGGTACTCCTTGGAAATCAGCAGACCTGGTATCTGACAGCTTTACAGGGAAAGTGAATATTCCTGCTTTCCCCAGCAAGAAGCAGTGAAGGATCCTTACAGGGAAATTCACTTACCCCTGCTTCTTGCTGCCTCTTGATTTATTAAGGGGTCTACTGACCCAAATAGCTTAGGAGTCAGTAGATTCAGCTACTGAAGTGAAATCCAGCTCTTAATTTCCCCTAGAAACAGGTTAGTAAATACTGCTAAATACAACTCTGGGAGGAAGAAAAGCATTCTGATAAACAGGCTGTAGCAGCTGAAATTTCCTGGGCTTGTTTTCCTGTAATGTTAGTGTTGTATCAAAGCCACATCTAGGCTGGATGAAGTTGCAGCAGTAATCAAGTGGAGCTGTATAGCTTTCTTGGTCATCATGTAATGTGGAGTTTTCGCAAAACCACACAGTGCTATGAGAAAACTACTACCCCGTTCACTAATTCCTCAGTCCGGTACTCACTCCCCTTGCTACTCATAAATCTTCCCATGCGAAAAATTGGTGTTCAGCATAAATCTCCTGATAAGTCTGATATTCACAACAATAACAACTGAAATACAGTTTTCATTTTATGACATAGGTGAAGATAACCTTTATACTACCAAAAATGAAAATGTCTTTCCTCCCCCCCCCCCAGTCAAATATCAAAATGTCTTCATTTCAATTCAAAAGATTGTTTCTACTGGGCTGGTATATACTGGTAACTCCTTATGTATCTCTGAATTTCGGGAACTTTGGTGATTTTAATACGAAAGTTGTACTTTATTTCTACACAAATGTTTTTTTTCTTTTCTGTGCCTCATTGTGTCTTTGTTGCACATTAAATTCCTTTTTTATTCTTTAGTCTGTTAAGATCATTTGTGTCTCCTTTGTAGCAGTCTCTTGACATAAACTCTTTCGTAAACAGGTTATACATGAGCAATCTCTACTCCCAGAAAAAAAGGATCAAGATGAAACCTGCCACTAATACAAGCAGTGCTGAATCAGTCTAAAACACATGAGAATAATTTCTGTCTTCTTCACAGAGATATCATGGACTTATTACATAAGTAGCTGCAAGGTGTTTCAAAACCCTTAAATGGAAAATGGTGGGAAATTGGGAAAGCAAATATGAGAATTAATTTTAATAGAAACAATCTTTTTAAGAATTGTTTTGAACCAGTTCATAATAAATACATATCCCATCTGTTGGTTTCTGTTGGTTTTTCAGCCCTATAAGCCTTTCCTCTCAGTTGAATCCCTAGCTTGGGACAGCTCAGTAGTCCAAATTTTAAGTCCGGAATAACTGACAGGCAGAATTGTTTGTAGCTTTTTCCTAATACATCTTGGATTGCTCACATGGAACATACAAATAAAAGGACCTGCTTTTTTAATGGCCTCAAAGCAACTGCAGAAGCAATTTTAAAATACAGTTGCCTGACTAATTTACTTTTACATGCTTTTTCACAAATTTAGAAACCATACATTAATAAAGTTTATAAATAAATAAGCTATAAATGAATAGGACTGACCATTTACAGGTGCAGTTCTTCACATTACACTTAAATCACTGAACTCATTGTGCATTCAAGCTAAGGTTTTTTTCAGATCTGAACATTTTATGATATATATCTATCTTAAAAATTGCAAGGTTAAAGAACTAGGGAGTCAATATCTGTTTAAGGCTATCTACCAGGAGCCTATCAGGAGAAATAACTGCTATATCTAGAAATGCAATTTTGTACTTAAATTGATCACACTCAAGGTCACGTTGGTTTTAGCTTCTTTAGCGTGAAGAAGATCTTTTTAACAATAAGCACAGTTAGGAAGGAAAGACAATTTGCTGTCAGTTTACAAAAGCAAAGTAGAAGTCTTTTAAACTGCTATGTCATTCTAGGGATTATATGCATTTTTATTACAGAAAATCTGGCCACCAGAAAAGTAGGTGGATTAGATCAGCATCTACAATCCTTTTCATAGTGCTGCATACTGATAAGATTTTAAATGTTAAAATATAAAACTGAGAATACTGTGTTTTTTTCACTGCAATCTGCTGTGTATCAAGAGCTGCAGTATAAAATAGGTGAAATCAGATAGGATGAGGGATACGCTGGATGTGATCTAAAATTTGTCACAGCTAATTCCCTAGCTTAGTATGTCCAAGAGAAATTCATAGAGTTTTAGGCAAGGTACTTCCAATTCTGAACGTGGTTTTGAACTCTTGATGGAAAAGCATGAGAGGCTGAAGTTGGTGAGTAAAGACTAAGCTGGTGGGTAGCTGATTATCAAGGTAAGTCAGGCCCCAGCTGTAATACTCTTTATTTCAGTTCAAACTCATCAAAACTTGACTGAGCTTCAAACTCTTTAAATAACTGATTCAAACAGGGTCAAAATGGCTTGACCTCTGGTTTGCAGCTGAATCAAATGCTAAAAGGAAGGTTGTTTAATTATAAGTGAATAGCAAGCTTATTCAGAGACCACTGAAAAAAGATTTTTTAATAACAACATTAATGACAATGAAGATCTCCCATTTCTCTTTTTCTGGGAGGATTATACCTATAAAACATCTCCAAAACATATCTTCTGTGTTAGAGAAATTTTGCTTCATCAGGTACGTTCATATGCGTGGGCCTAGTCCGCTCTTGATTATCGAGAGTAACCTGAAAATGGAAAAAAAAACCCCACCCCAAAACCCAACCCTACCCCCAAACCCACAGGCAGTACAAGATGAATGCAAGGTGGTCTTTGGGATCGCGCAATGAGAATGCAACGGGGAAGAGAGTAGGCTGGTGGGACCGGGGACTGCGGAGGGTGGGGACCCAGGTGCGTGTGGGGTACGCCGGTCTGGCCGTGTCCTGCAAACACAACTCTTCTGCTCGCAGACGTGAGCTGGCTCATGCCAGGCTTTTCAGGTGTCTCTGGTCTTGCAACATGCTTAATCGATAACCCAGACAAGACATCAGCAGTTGATTGAGAGGCAACTATAGCTGATCCTGCTTTACGACTTGGGGGCTATATAAAGCCCTGTGAGTTTCCTGACGGTGTTTTCTGTAACTTTTTCAGGCAGCGTTGCATATTCTGGCTGTATTCTGACTGCTGGAACTCACAGATGCCAGGGGTTATTAAGACAGTCTCAACCTGGCCCTTTACTTGTTTAGCAAATTAAAACTATCTTTGATGTCTTTATTAAAGCTGGATAGAGCTTTTATTCCAAGGAATTACAGCATATTTCCAGTGTTTTCTCTAGCTCTTTCTAGATTTTAATGCTGATAAATGTAACAGGCCATGAAAACCAGCTACTGACTTGCTTCCGTTCTTTTCTATAAGCACCTTCTAGATGTCTGCAGATGAAGACGTGGGTTAACAAAAATGTTTAGGATAAAGTCAAAGGCTGTTCTGAGTACTACAGCTTCATGTATACCAAATTAAGAAGCTCACCTTCTGATATCTACCAAGTATGTTAAGGAAATCAGATTTTGCTAGTTCATTCATCCTAGGAAAATAATGTTCCTTATGACAGTAAAGCTGAGACATTTTCCCAAAGTAAAACAGTATTTTTATAAGTTGTTTGAGCTTCTTTATTTCTCTTCATGGATAGTAAATAGCCAGTCTAAGTGTTCAGCTTTTTAACAGCTTGATTAGAACTATGCACAGCTTGGATACCATTTGCAAAGTCCATATGTCTAAAGTTATTACGGTGTGGTTACAGTGAGAGAAAAAGATTAGTATAAATCAGCATTCATATCAATTTTTTGGTCTGTGTTAGCTTGTATAACATCTTCAGGCAAAAAACCAGATTACTATGTTTTTTCAAGGGGATCTAGGCCTTACTTATTCATTGTCGGGGTTTTTTTCTGTGAATATTTTCTTATTCATGTTGTAATATTAGTTGGCCTCCCATGGCTGATTTCAGTATATTAGCAAGAACTATTTGCTAACTTCTGGGTTTTTTCTACATAATTAGAAATATGGTGACTTGTCTTGTAAATTGCTAAGTAGACTGAGAAACTTTGCAAGTTTGGATTTCATTGCAGGCTTCAACAAAGGTTAATGCACTCAGCCTATATCAGAAGATACTCAACACCACGCAGGATCATATTCCTTCTCTTTCAGTCTGCAGGAAGACATGTCCAGTAGATTTCCTGGTCCAACCTGGCTGAAAGAAGTAAATGGACGTTGCTGTATACCCAGTGTTTTGAACAGCATTTATCTTTTCAAGCGTGAACTTGGAATCTCAAGCTTAGGGACTTGGGTGGGGGTTAAGGAAACAAGCAGGAAGGTAAGGCGGCTTGCTTATAGCAAGGGCAGCGATACAGTTAGGAAGAGAGCACAGCATCTCCTACTTCTCAAAACATTTCTGCCTTACAAAGTTAACATTTCACATAATGTTGGGAAAATGATGGTGAGAGGAAACAAGTCCTGAACAGCAGAGAAGCCTCAGCAGTAAGAAAGATGGGAAGGAGGATGGTTTGATTGGTATGGGCTGCTAGAGAGGAGGTGGACAAGAAAGTTTCCTCAAGCCAGGGGAAAGATGGGATGGATGCAGTTATGGGGAATAGCATCCTATCATTGGTAGTAACTTGCAAGATATTAGCAGTCTCTTAGATATTCCAAGTTCTATCACTTCCTAACAATAAAAACACAAGACATCATCGGTATTATTCTCCCAGTCCTTCCCTCTTAATATATAGTGGATTAATGTCAACAGCCTACTAAGTCATCCCCTTTAAAGCAGACGGGTTATCCTCTCATGAAATCTTCAGGTCATCATTGCATTTGAGCTGAAGCAGATCCCCCATTCTAGGAAATCCCATATTTATGGGATTATGTGAAAGCAGAAATTCCCCTCTCCTCCCCCAGCTAGTTGGTCTAGCCCCACAGCTGATAACAGCCTTTTATAACCTGTCCCCAAGTTAACTAGGCTCTAGGCTGAGTAGGTAGATTTTAGTATGTTTTAACTCATGATAATGAGTTTATTTATCAAAGATTCTTTCTGAGGTTTAATATAATTAATGTGTTCTCTTGAGTGCTTGACTGACATATTTTTGCCTTTTTTGCATTTTTGTTACTAAAAAATATTTTTTTTCTTCAGAAAAGAAGGTACAGAGAGTTTAGGTGACAAATTTGCAAAAAAGGTTAATCAGCTCTCACAAGCCAATCTTTGAATTCTACCAGAAACACTGCTGCAGGGCTCCTATTATTTTATGGCAGGGAAGCTGTTAGAGTTTTCTTACTTAATAATAAGGAGAACGATTTGCTGTTACGCTTTGTCTGCTTAACTCTTCACAGCAATGCAGACAAGCAGTAAAAACTTATTTTCCGCTGACCAGTTAATCTGGTTCTACAGGTGATTTTTCATTACTAGATTTGCAAACAGCAAGCAGATTACACCTGCAACTATTATACAGGACATACACGGCCTTTTCACACTGTCTCAGCTACAGTCCATCATGGGAAAGTGTAGCACTGCCACCATCTTGACTTGAGTTTTAGAAATGTTTTTCAGGCTTCAGCTGGATCTCTTGGTCAGATTGAGACTACAGTGCTGTTCCAGACCTGTTGTCATCCTACTCTTTGTAATATATTTTAGGAGGATAAAACCACTGATACTGTCTCAAGAACATGAGCAGGTGAGCAGGAAGAAGACAACAGTTCACAGTTCCCCTGACATGCTTGAAAGAGACTCAGAACAACTGGCAGCAGGATGTAACCAAAGTCCAGGACCTTCCTACACCTTCTGAATCGATTTTTATATCCAGCATCAAGCAAGGGCAAAAGCTCCTTGAGTCACCTTCCTTTCTTTGGTCATCCAATATAGGCTTCAGCAGATCAAGCTCCCAATACATTCCTTTAATAATAACCTTTCCTATCTCTCAACTTACAGCTTTTTTTTTTTTTTTTCTTTCCTTTCATACAAGAAAGCGTGTTCCTTGATTCAGCGTAAGTGATGCAATTGGAATCATGTATATAGAGAACCTTTCAGAATGAATACAGACAAAATATACCAATGTACTCTTAATTCTTAAAGTTCTGTAGCTATTCACTCTCAATATAACAAACTTTAAAAATACAAAAAAAATAAAGTGTTTTTAATTCTGTAGCTGAAGCTTAAAAAATAATAATTATGCAATATGCAGTATTTCAAGTCCACCTGGTTATTTCTGATACAAATGATTCCATAATATCTTTGATCTTTTACATTTGTTGTAAGAAAGGAAGGTCTTCGTAGTCCTACACTGAAAGTTGCAGTTAAAGGTGTATTTACTCACAGCTGAGGTTGAATCAGGAAGTCCCTCATCCAGAAAATTTAAAGAAATAAGAAATTGAGAGAAAAAAGGCTTATGCATTCCTTTCTGCCTTCACACTATCTGCAGTGCTATTAAAAATGAGCTGCAGTACTTCACAAAGCTTGTATTTCCATTCACCACAGAAACCAAAAGGGAACATAAATCCCAACATTAAGTTTCCACTGTGATTTATGAAACTTTGATAATGGTCTGCTGTGGTATCAACTGATCAACTCATCTGCCTTCCATAAATTGGCAAAGACATTTCCCCTCGTTCTGCTGAGGTTTTCTGTTTTAGTTGAAGTTGTTACAGCTGCTGTTTTCGCCAGTGTCCTCCAGAGCTGAAAGCCTGAATCTGTATAACTTCTGCTGGAGAGCCAGCCTCTTCAGGCCAGGGCTGCCACAAACTCAGAACGGCGGTGGGATGGATGCAGCAGTAGATTCATACAGAGAGCGTTCAATGGGAAAGGAAAATGAGTGACAAATTAATAAAAAGCTCATCTGGTGACTCTTACCATCATTTGACGCTGATGCGTGATCACCCTTGCTGATGGGTGATCAGCTTTAAAGTATGTTCTTACAGTGTAGACTAAGCAATCATTACAAAATCTGCAGTGTGTGTACATTCTTGTATTTCAGATACCAATTTTAAATGCCCTCCCCCCATGTGACAGAGATGGTTAGGGTACTATCTTGCTCTTTGTAGAGGAGTTATCATAAAACTCTTTGATTTGATAGAAAGTTCCCCAGTGAGTTAGACATGTACTTAATAGTTACCATTAGCAAACATATCAGTAGACCTTTCCTAACTCCATCTAAATGGCAGGAGACAGTGTTTAGCAGGTCTTCTGTATTGGAGATTTTGGCTTTGTCATAAAAGGGAATGAGGTATATGTGGGAATTTTAGCAGCTAGAAATAGCGAAAGCTGGTATTTTTCCTTTTAGTGTAGAAAATAATCTCTCTGAGTTTCTAGGATATTAGGAAAGTCTTTTCTTGTTGTTTTGTTTTTCCTTGTATTAATGGATAAGCCAGGGCAGATTTGTTATTGGTATCACTGGGTTCGGTCTGGCTGAGTAGAGAAACATACAACAAAGAGAAAATATGTTGGTGCAGAAGAGGACTCAGTAATTGAGATTTTTTTTTTCTTTTTACAAAATAGGCAAAGAAAAGTGAAAATTATCAAAAGGAATACTCCCTGGGCATTTATTATTCTCTTTGTATCACTTAATTTTTCCAGATCACCATGAATAATTCAAATGACATCTGAGTTTATACTCCATGCTTTGTCTTTTTGCTATTTAAATGCAATTTTTAATAAGTGAGATTTAGAGCTTAGGATTGACAAAAAGAGTATTGGTTTAACTATGGCTGTCTGATGAACATATTTTTAATAGAAAAATCTGCATTTGGTTTCCTCCTAAAACCCACTGAAGCTAGCTTTTCATTATAAGAACTTTATGCACAGAACTAGAGGACTGAACACCTACTGCAGCTGATAGAAATGCTCTAATTAATTTCATCAAGTTCTAGCTAACAATTACTTATGTGAAATACGTGTATCTTTAATCAACTGTGATTCTGATTTCTCCTTTCTTCTGAACTTTGACGTAATAAACTTGGCTTTTTGAAGGCACAGAAGCAATGTGCAAGGCTGTACTGCTTACTTTCGTTCTAAATCTAATTGCTCTCAGAATTTTTGTACATATGTATTAATAATTTAGCTAGACTGTAACCATGACGATATTGATAGCATATGTAGAATAAATAGGACACAAGACTGGTTACCCAGGAAGAGTCAACATTTAGAATATTATCAGGATATTTGCAATTCTCAGATGTCAACTAGGCATTAGTTATTAATATTGTTTCTTATATTAAGTGCTATTTGAGGTTCATTTTTTTATTTGTTCTTTTCCTGTTATACATTTGTCTATCAATAGTCTCATCCATTTAATGGTCATGAAATCTATAAAACGTTAAATCTGACAGTTGTCCTTTAAATTATGTTCCTTTAAATGCCAGAGGGTGTCTCTTTATTTAATCCTTCTGCTGGGGAGAATATTCATTGGGGAATTGTGTTGAGTTGATATCAGATCCTTCTTAGACATTCTATTTAAGCCCATTCAGAGCAGTCAGGGCTGATTTTTCACTTCCTGGGACCTCACTGCAAAGCACTTCGTATCTGATATGAAAATATTTTATTAAATTGCAACCATATTATCTGAAATTATTGTTTGGAGTTCAAATCAGAGCAATCAGGTTCCCTGTCTTTTGCAAAACTTCCCATTCATTCCAAAATACTCGTTTATTTGTGCCTGTTTTCTGAACCACTTTCCTCTCCTGTGTTTTGTAGTTCAGGGCTTTCACTCATTTCAGTCAATACAAAGGTGCAACAGGGCTATAAAATGAGCTTTGTCGACAATTTGGGGACAGTGCAGATGACTGCTGTCGCTTGTTGTGGCATGTATTTCAGATGAGTCAGATGAGAGCTCAAGTTCTACTGTGCGCTCGCAATTTCTGTCAGGTGGGACAGATTATTGATGAACTTTACTGCTGGGTGAAACCTAAAGGAAGTCAGAAATTGTCAATATAATGTTGGGTGAAGGAGGGCAGAGAAAGGGCTCTTTGGTAGTCCTAGGACTCCATTTAGATGTATTTTTCTGCTTCTTTCACAGCTACATTGTGTGCAGAACACTTCTTTTCTCTTTATTACTATTGTTAGTACCACAACAAAATCACCAGTTCTTTAAAAATCACATTGAAGTGGCCAATGTTAATGTTAGTCAAACTGCTGTTTCTAAATCTACATATATTTGTAGGTCTTCCTTCAAGACATATGAGGGTAAAAACTATATTGTTAAAATATCACAAAGACTGAAAAATCAGCAAATACAAATAAAAATAATCTCGACCTAAAATAAGAAAAAGGACATAATTTCTGTTGGCCCCTAACAAATGGTGAACTTCAAGAATGGCTATTTTTTGTCACAATTGCATGTTGGTTTTAACTCTGCGTTGGTTTAAATACAATTCGAGCCAGTGCTATAGAAGGAAGGGAGTGGTAGCGGGGGAAGAGGAGTGCTGGTCATTGTTGCATCATATGGGCAAGATGTGACAGGGAATTTGGTAGCTGGTAATTTTGTACTGTTTGGGCAGTATAGCTACCTTCACACTTCAAGGTACCACTGGTCCCTAGTCTCATCTGTCAGGGACTGGGACCTTTTGGGGAAAACACCTACAAATCCTTCTTTAATTAGCTGGAACTCCCCTGGGGACTAAGGGAAGCTTTACTAAATACAGACAAAATCTCTCTAAGACACAGGGAAGTATGCTGTGTAAAGCAATGGAAACTTGGGCATTTAGAGGAGCTCTCTGTAAGCTGCCTTTGCAGCCCTAAGACACTTCTCAGCTGCGTAAATATTCTACCTGCAGCTTCCTCAACCTTCTTTAGCATCCTGGCTTGAATTGCTCTCTCCTTTTTCTTCTTCTTCTTCTTCTTTACTTGTCTTGTCTTTTTCTCTTTTTTCTTTTGTTCTTTTGTTCTTTTCTCTCTTTTTCTTTTTTCTTTTTTCCTAAATGTGGACTGTTACGAAGAGGTTTGTGATCAGCAAGTTTAAAAGCACACAATTTCTACAGGTTTCATAGAGTTGTAGCTGTATCTATTCACACAGTCCTATGAAAATGAAACTGAATTTATACTGAACCTGGGGAAAAAAACCCCTGCAAAATACTTCTGTATTTTGGATGTTTAAGAGAGCTCACTTCTTGCTTGAGTTAACTCTGCTATAAGAAAGTTCCCCCAAAGATTTTCTGATTTACTTGAAACACTGTCTTTCTGCATTACCACACCAGCTATGACTGTCCCAGGCACTTTAACTAACAGCCACAGGATAAATTCTGTAAGTCAGCAGCGTTCCTCCTACACCTTCATATCTTTGAAATTAATTTCCTTTTCAATTTTGACAGATCACAAGTTTTGTTAGCCTAAAAGAAAGCAATGAAAAAAGCATTTATTTAAGTGAACTTTTTTTGAGTCTGCACTTTCCATCCAGAGATGGAAACCTAGCCCAGACTCTAAATGCAGTCCTTGCAAAGTACAAGAATTTTACTGTGCTTTCATAAAAAAAGTGTAACCTTAGTAGAGAAATGGATGTATTAGACAAAGGACATACATAGTAGTAAAGGAAGAAAGTACACTAGCTTAGAACAGAGACTGAAGATGCAGTCTGGTATACAGCATCCCCTGCCACCAAATATATAACACACAAAAAGATGGAGAATGACTGCTGCCAGTTGGTGAAAATAGTAGTTAATAGACTAAATCCTTTTTTTACATGAATGTACATGTATCACATCAGTGAACGACAGCATATTCTGTCTGGGAAAAATAGACATTTTATGACATGCATTAAAAATTAGTATTAACTAAAATAATTTGTTAAACTACTGCTTTTTGTATGAAGCACATTTTGTAAAAGATAATGTAACTAAACTACTCAGATTCTTGGAAATAAAAGTATATGTGCTCAACATATGACATTTTTAGTTTAAGTCTCTTCATTTTACATGATAGGAAAAAGCAGCAAATGCAACAATAACATTCTTCTGAGATATGGGAGGTATGGCAGCAATGATAATATTGTGCCTCAGTGACCATTCACCTACATCAGCAAATGTCAGCCTGAAATCGAAAGGATAATGAGACAATTTTCATACTCCCAGAAATGCAGATGAGAAAGCTCTCTTTACATGTATCCAAATGTGCACTACATGATCACGTGGATTCTTGACAAGTCAACCAACTGTTATGAAATTCAGTCAGAAAACAGAAAATTAATTATTCAACACAATATGGAAGAGTTTTTCTTCGAAGGGTGACACTCATTTCTGCTGCATTACACAAAGAACCTTGCTTGGGGGGCAAAAACTCTGAGGGGGTTTTGTGTTTTTTTTTCTGTTTGTTTTTGGGGTTTTTTTTTGGTTCAGCTGTCAAACCAATTACACAGACAATAAGGCTATTTGAATATTTTTATTTCTTGTCACCAAGATTAAAATCCAGAAAATTGAATGGAACCCAATTCCTCCAGACTGGGGAAATCTTGTTTTTCATCCTCCAAAGCAGAAATGTCTTCGTAGCATTTAGTCGCTAGTTTGCCATTTCTAAACTATTTCAGTTTTGAGGTGCACACTGATAAAAGTCAGGGAGATGGGCAACTGGATTCCTAGTGGTATTACTGACAGGGCTTCTCCTATCAGACAGCCCAGGAAGAGGGGAAATGGTGAGGAGATTCTTTCTCTACCTGAGAGATCATGAACCTGTATTATCCTCCTTCCTGAGCAGCGCTTCCACAGGACAGCATAGATGACTCTGGGCAGATCCTCAGCCTCTCCAGATGGAGACGCTCCACTTTATATTAGAGCACACTGTTTGAGCCCAGATGTTTCATGTCTTTGCCAGCTACTAACCACTATATTCTCTCTATACCTCTCTTTTTCTAAATAGGCTATTCACAGTGAACAGTATCAATTAAAGACATTGAGAAAGTCCTGTTCATAGTGTATTAGGGAATAGTAAGGGGGTAGTGCAACTCTTCAGTAACACCAGTTCAAAACTTCTCAAGACGCTGCAGCACAGCATGCATCTCCCATTTCTCATCTGGATGGTCTAAATACAGAGCCTAGCCCTTCTTTTCTTTGACTTTTATGTCACGTACACAAACACTGGTATGTTGAAACAATTCATTTTGTATATATTTCTATTATTACTTTTTGATCTTTTAAAAGCATTTCTGCTAAAATCACTTGGCAAATTCAAACCAAACTGCTGAACAGTTTCTATATGTTTTTTGGTGACATCCTCCCAAAATGTTATTAATGAGTAATGTCAGTTCCTTTGCATAGAAGCCACTACAGGAAGTCTAAATACACTCTGAATGATAGCAAACAAGACTTAACAAAATATATGAGAAAGGTAGGAATATAAAGAGGAATCTACAAACAATGAACAGTACTGCATTACATTCCTACTATCCAGGTAAAGTCTCCTTCACTAATGTACTTACGAGTATTATTGCAACCCAGAATAAACCAGGAATTTGTAATGCTCCATTTCTATTCCTGCCTTCCTCAGAAAATGATCATTCTGATAATTTTTCTTGATAAATATCCTGCAGATAAATCTGTTGCAAGTTACTCACAGATGTGGTTTACAAAGTTAATGCAGTCTGATTTCTTGCTGTTTTGGTAACAAATCTGATCCAGTTTCTCTACTGTCTTCTCTTGTTGCAGGTCAGCTCTCCGCTACAGCAGTCTTCTCTTTTTCTGTCACATTTTGGATTACTCAAGCTGTAATGCAACTAAGCACTGAGTGGCATGTTGTCCTCCTCTTTAGTTCTTTGCAGGGCATGGTGATCTCCTTATAGAAACAACTTTTGTCAAAATTACTGCCAGACCAGAAAAGTAAAATAGTTGTCCACTTAAAATATTTTAAATTAAATACCACTGCCATAACTTTTCAAAATCCCCACCCTGAGGTCTTTTCCTCCCAATGAATTTGGTTTCAAGCAAAATTAGCAATCAGTTGTGCTTCTCTTAGAATAGATACCTCAAATACCTCCATTTTAAGCAAAATATGTCACTTTCTTTTTTTTTTTTTTTTTTTTTTTTTTAGACATGCCATTCAGCAAGCTGAGCTTGTCTGGGTGATGTGGGAAAAAAGTAAAATAAGGTTTCATTTTATTTCAAGAAAAAACGAAGTAGCAATATGTTTTCCTTCCTTCCTCCAAACATGGTTACTACAGTAATCTATAGCAGTATATGGAAAATACTTTAACATTTAATTTTAAGGGTAATGAAGTTAAATAATATATGTTGTGAACCTGGAAGGATTTCAAAGACATACCTTACTGGAGAAATCATAATCCAAAAATACTTTATACAACAAATTGCCCTATATAAGAGAAAAACCGGTAAGAAACAAGGAGTCAGTCTACTCATTTTAGTACAATGTGTGCCAAAAAGGAAATATATTATCCAAGCAGTGTCAGTCAGTGCCTGACAGTTTACAAACTTTTGGTTTATAATTTAAGTTTATGAAAAAAAAAAGTCTGTTAGGGAATATAAGTACTAATTTATAATCAGCTAAACTGGATCAGACTAAGTGTTCTTTTAAAAACAGCAATAGCATCTCTAGGTTTTAGAAACAAAGTATCTCTTATCAATGATCCATCTTTGCAGAACAAACAGAATTGCAACTGTCTGTTGTGGTTTGCTTTTTTACTGTAGAGTCACCATTTCATTGACAATATACCTTGCTCTTGCTCCCATTTAAGTTAACACCAGAATTCATATCGTCATTAATGGAAACAGATTTGGTTCTCAGGATTTGTCTTCTGAGAATTCACAGACTACTTGTATCACAGGCAAGTGAATCATAAATTCATTCAATAGGGATTTAAAAAAGTACAGTAGCAGAGAAATGATACCTAAACATTTCCAAAGTGCCCTGGCTAATTAACATGCTTAAGTTCAGTGCTCAGAAGTCATAACCCCATTGAGGAACCTACATCCCATGTGACTTGAACAAGACACAGTTTAGATTTTCAAATGTATATAGATGATTAATGTCCTTTGAATAAAATGCTATATGCTTGTATTGATTTGAAATCAGGATGTAGTCTTCTATGTCAGTTAGGCTCTATCAGGGCTTACTTGTGTCCTACCAGGTACTCATGATTACCCAGTTCAGGGGACTTGATGGGGCATGCTATGGGCTGGTCTATGATAGCGTTTTCTTTTCATGGAGACAAGAAGAGCAGGAATACGGGAGAGGAGGGCTAACTTACACACTTGCCCTGCTATTCATTCAGGATCCAGTCAGGGCACATTCCTGGACTGGAAACTATTCCTGTAACTATAGTTTATATTTAAATGTCTTTCTTTTTTCCTTTGAAAAAGTATTTGGTGAGCACACATATGTACTGATACAATGATCGGCAGCTTAATGTAGGCTTAAGCAGTCCGAGCACTTTCCAGTAGCAAAAAACCATAACCCCAAGATGAATTCTATAGATGGAAACAGTGTTTCCTTTCCATGAACTTGCCTCCTATTTTGGATGCTCTTTCATAGGACTGAGGATTTGCTGTGAAGCGAGGCAAAACCAGAGACCTAGACCTACCAGCAGAAGTTCTCAACTGGCATTAGCTTTGCCCTGAGCACATTTAAACTATATAAATTTCAAAGACCTTCCGAATTTTGCTTCTGGGGCAGTAGCAACTAGAGAGGGAGAACTTGATAGTACAATTCTTTGGGAGATGAGGATCCAAAATGCAATCTGAAGACACAGAAGTTTTATGTGTGATTGCTTCTAGACCCTGATGAATCCTGTGAGAGCCCCTTGGACTGAGCCCACTGCTTGTTTTGTGGGAACACAACCCCTCTTTTCTACCTACAAGAACAATACAGTGGAAACTCTACTAGGAGCTTGCCATGGAAATTCCATTTCCCCATGCAGGATTTTCCTGTACAGGACTAATCTGGACAGTTAATGGCTTCTTAGCTGAGCTTTAACGTAGGTTCAAAAGCATATGAATGCTCTCGTGGGTGGAATAGCAGGCTACTGGAGGATATGAAATATTTCCTCAATGAAGGCATTTACCAAAGCCTCTGTAGGACTTCCATGAATCCATGAAAGCCAAGTCTTCTGAAAATTTTCATGCTAATATATATAGATGACTTAAAAAAGAAGTCATGGAATTCCATACCTCATATACATTAATTTTCCATCCAACAGAATAACTTAGGCCATCTTGTACTTCAGTGAAAACCACCTCTGTAAGCAGAGTGTGACTGAACAAGAACTAGCATAATGGAAAGTTTCATTTCCAAAATATAATAAAGTTGCAGGAGTAGTGAAGGAAGTGAACATTACTTGCACTTATGGTACACTCATTTATGCTTTTATGAATATGAATGTATGTTTTCCTTTTATGCTGCTGTTTGTATAAATGAAATATACCATGGCATTTAAAACTGGATTAAAATGTTTCCTTTGTTTCTGCTTTTGAGTCTTTTACAGAATAAATTACATTTTAATGTTGCTATTATAAATGTTTATGATGGATAATACTATGCATGGGCCTAGTCCAACTTCCATTTAACTTGGTGGAAAGATTCCTTTGATGTTGATGGAAGCTGGATCAGGTGATCGATATGTCTTGCTGTTTATATACATTAGTACAAAAGTGTTAATGTTCTATAAATTATCAAAGATTTTATTACCATCTGAATTTCCAGTGTAGATGTTACCTAGAACAAGTAGTTCCATGAGCAGTGGAATTAATGAAGCCTAATTTTCTATTATTTCTATCTGAGGGTGAATTTCCATGTGGATTCTCCTATGCCTAGCCATGATTGCACTTACACTGCAGCCTTTCCTGCCAGGAGAGCAATGTCTATGTCCCCCTCACCTCCCTGGCCACTTATTTTCATGAGATTTGTAGAAAATGAATACAGATGAGTCTTCCAGCTCTCTGTTGAATTGGGGTAAAAGTAGCTAACAGGTTTACTAGGGGCTGGCAGAAAGGTGACACAAAGCTTACAAATGTTATAGTTGCCAGCCGCATTCCTGGGGAAACTGGACTAAAAGTAAAGGAATGCACACGCTGGACTTTGTATTATCAGACTTTGATAATATGGTAAAGGAACAGTTAATAAGAAACCACAAATGTAGATTTAAAAGGAGTAAGAAGTAATCTGAGTTTTAATAAGCAACACAGAAAGCTCCGTTATCCCCGTAAGCACCGCTAGGCACTACATAACCTCATGACTTCCCAGGGGAGGCATCTTGTTCCAGCGAGACCCCAATGCCTCCTGGAGCTCCCCAGTGCACAGACAGTATCTGAAATATTTATAGTACTGCCACATGCCTTTGGGAGCAGGTGACTCCCCCAAGAATTAAGACTTGCTTTGTAAGCCAGAGCATAAGGGGAACAGACCTTGGCTTGGTTCTTCCCTCTGCACTTTGGTGAGGAAAACAGGGAATGATCTTATTTCATTCCTGGGGAATGCACTCCTAAGAACAAGGGAAAAGTCCTTAGATGAGCCAGAGGAGGGAAAGGAAGAATTCACAGTGTCAGACCTTGTGGTCTTTTTTCATTCTTCTTCATTCTTTCCATCCTCCAAGTCTGCATTTTCAAATAGATTGTTGCAGAAGTAATAGTAAGCATACTGGGTCAAACTGACCATTGGAATTTACTTTGCTTCAGTTATTCTGGGAGGAATTTGAGTCTACAATTTTTAAAATTAATTGCATTAACAATTAATAATTGAGAACAGATTATAACATTTCATAAATGTAAAAGCCTTAATTCCTACATATTTCCTCATTATGGACCAGAGTAAATAATACTGAAATTGATGTATTTTAGGTGGAATCAGTACTAGTATTCAAAGTTAACATTGCATAGTTCTTTTCATTACAATTGCCTATTGCTTTGCCAATGTCAACAATCTGAAATGAAAACTTCTACATTTATCCTCTGTTCCAAGCAGATTTTATATTTTAACTTAAAAGAAAAATAATGAATGAAAGGTAAGGAAGTATCTGTGCAAATGTTCAGTCCTATTCTCAAAAATCAATGTTTTGTAAAGCTCTGCTATCTCCATCGAGATTATTTTGAAAGACAGAAACAACAGTCCTGAAATAAGAAAGATGAATGTACCTATCTGAGGAACATCCAGGCAGAACCAGATGAATTGTAAACCTTTAAGGTCATCATTTGTACATCCTCAGTAGAATTTGTTGAAGGCTTACTGATAAAAGTCTCAAAACTTCTCATTTGTACTTTCTGACTAAGCTCTTCAAGTGACTGGCATCAATTTTGTGCACAGGACATTGTGTAACCTTTGTTTGGCTAATGTATATGCCTAATTTACACCATATTCCTCTCTGCCATTTAGGGCTTGAGATAGATGCTGGATGAAGCAAAAGAGCCAGAAAGAAAGAAATGTTCTCTTTTACTTCCCTTTACAAAAGCGGGACCTGCAAAAGCTTTACTTTGCCAGCAACTTTTGTACACTGTAGAACAAGACTGTTATAGTGCTTATGTTCAAGTAGGTGAAATTAAAGTTATTTTAATCATGGCATTTTATAATTTTGCTACTTTAGTATTTTTTAAGACAATTTTTATTTGAAATCAAGTGTATCTGATTGCTTTATGATCCGACTAGTTCAGTTAACAGAACATAGTTTTCCTGTGACTAATACATTATTCGATAAATTAATTCTTCTTCTCTAAAGGATGTTAGAACTCATGATGCTCTTGGAAGAATCTTTCTGTATCCTGTTGGCTGCTCAGGAAGATAATTTTTCAAAACTCTAAGTACGTCAGCATTTTTCTTACAAATCTTTTGCTGGACATAAAATGCAACACGTAGAATGTTATTTGCTGAATATAGTGGTTTATTGTTCATCTAGTAATGTATTATCTTATGAAATTGCTGCCATATTTTTGTGACTCTCTATCCATCCTGCTGCAGGCTTCCTCTCAAATTATTTTATTGTGTGTGGTTTCCACAAGATGGATGCCTAAACAGTGTGAAATCAATACTGCATGCTCTGTCATGTAGGTGGTATCCAAAAATCTCTTCCAAATTTAGCTAAATGTTTTGTAGCACCTGTTTCACAAGTTCTTATCATCTGGTCTCCTTATGGGAGTATTAACATTTCCTTCAGTAGGAATAACATCCAGTCCCTTATTTGTTGATAGTCCCACATAACATCAACAGCTATACTACTAGAAGAAACAAACAGCATGTACTTCCTTCATCAGAATAAATGAGCAGGATATACAGGCCCACAGATCTTTCTTGTCTTAATGATGTGGCTATTTCTATTAGACTTAAGAGTCGTCTACTCTGGGTAAAATGAGCAGAATGCAAAACTTATACTTCCCTCTATGTTCTGGGTAAAAACAACAGGAGATGATAGAGAAAGGGTTTGCAGAGTATGGATTTCATAGATAGTTTATGCAATTTTTTGCATACATCAGCAATGTTTTTTGTACCACAGCATGCAGCTGACTTGGGAAAAGGCAAGGGATGGCCAGCAAACTTGTACACAGTCTACCTCTGGCACTGTGGAGTTCACTGCAGCTCTGGCCTATATTGTGGAGTGCTTCATTTGCTATTGCTTGGTCAGGCTGTGGAAGTTCTATTCTTAGCCACTGACAGTATACTGAGTCGCAGCATTTGATGCTTAGCAATTAACAATGTCAATGGAGAATTACAACACTTACTTACTTACCAGGCCACAGGACTGCACACATGAATGTTTGTACTTGATTATTGTGACCACTTATGTGATCAGAAGATCAGAAGAGTTTATGTGGAAATTATTGGATGGATGTCTATCTTATGCATATGAAATGCCCACAATGCAGTGGCGGCTACAATTTAAGCCTTCTGATTTTTTAGTACAGTTTTTCACAATGAATATATACTATGTCCCTAGGGAAACCCTGATTTATGAGAACTTTTAAGGTTTCAGTTTTGAGATTCTTTTAGCTTATCAGAGCACAATATTATTTTTAGCATAAATGAGAAACAGGGATATTTAAGCTTTGCTGGTACCTATTGGATCATCACTGAACAGACTGTCAGTCATTGCTATTTAAAAGCAAAACTGCTCTAACAATTACCAGTGATCCTGCAATCGTTCCTGCAAATGTAGCATTTTTATTAAATATTTCACTGTGCTTTACAAAAGATGTCAGTGTAATAACATCTCAATTAATCAAGGAGAGGAGGAAGAGCAAGAAATTGAGGGAGAGAAAAAAACAATTATTTTCTCAGTGTTACCAGGTAGGTAACACAAGTAGTACATGATCCCATTATGGGGCAAGAAGAGACAAAGAAGAGGCAGGTACCTCTGTTGATCTTGCTTTACAGCCCAGTGCAATGTTAAAAGCCAGACAATGTGTCCTTAACCTATGGCGGAAAGAAGCAGCATGTGCACTACCTCTTTCTCCCCATCCCATCTCAGGTTAGAAACCTGGAAAATGTGCTCTATACTTGCATTTTAAAGGCATAGTCTAGCCCTTAGCATACGATCTGAATTGGAAATACTTTGCTGAAGCTAATATTAGCTTCTCAGGTAAAGTTAGTTTACTTCTCTTTTTTTTTCATTTACGTCTTAAAAAAGCCCCAGATTCTTATTGTTGAATGTACAACCATTATTTGCTATTAAAATTCTTGTATGCTTGAACTGGTAGAAAATTTTTTCCACTATTATGAATCTTAGTTTGGCACAGTTTGACTGTATTCAATATATCCTGATTTCTTCTAGGTTCTCATTGCCTTAGCAGTTGAACTTTAGCTCTGATTCAGAAAAAAACGAGGAGTGCAAAAGCAACTGTTTTCAAGTCTTTGGCAGGCAAAGCTAGATACAAGTTTTATCAGAGTAAGAAATTCAGGATTTGACCCTCTGAGTAGATTTTATTTTCAAAGCAGGTTCCCAGAAGCCATGCAGAAAAGGGAAACAAAGCTAAAATTGGGACAAGGTCAACTGGATATAGAAGTGACTGTAACAAACCTCAAATAGTTCTGTTATTTTTGTTTCAACTAAAGTTCATAGAATTTTTTTAATAATCTAACCTAGATATTTATACAGGAATGAGAAAGAACAACTTTTTAATGACTGCCCAGTGGGAAGGTTGTATTCATAACTGGTGTTAACTTCACACTTGATGCTGACAGATACTATTATTGGTTTAAATATTCAAAGACTGAGAAGTCTCCCTCTACCAAGGGTATAATGTATTAGAAAGTAAGAAACTTGGAGAAATCTTTTGAGCATATTTTGTAATTATTCATTGTTTGCAAATATATATATTATATACACATATAAACACAGAGAAACACATGTATTTTATCAGAATAAGGCACAATTCTTCTCCATTGTAAGGGCTTTACAACCAATGTGAGTAGAAGGATCAGGTCTTATTTAAACATGATACAAATGCAGAAAGTGAATATTTTCCAAGCAGAAATGCATGATGTCAAATCAATCGATACAGCTAGTTAATCTCAATTAAAAAGGAAGACCCTCTTCTCACTTTAGACACCCCTCTTCTAAAGTAAAGTTATTGTATCATAGACGGAGCAAATACTTACATACCCGTGGTCTCCTCATGTGGGAATTCACTCCACCCCCCAAAACCTATTCAGAAACATTAGGTATCAGATAACGTAAGTCACAGAGATACTCAACTTAGAATTTCTTCTGTTGCTAAGAATAGAAATTACTGTTAGAAGGTCCTCTGAGGTGTCTGCAAATCTGAATTAATTTTCTGTCCAATCTAAAATAGCTTAAATTTATTTGTTCTCCTTCAGGCCATGTTACTTTAATATGAGAAATGCTGAAGAGACTGAGTTGCTCTTTATTTAGGAATTTTAGATCTGGGAAGATTTAATTTAGATAATTTCTAGATTTTTCTCCTGGTGTGAATATACAAAGAATATTCTGTCATTCTGACTTTCATTTTTGTGATGATTTTATAGTCTATTTTTCATTGGTGCAACATGCAGATATTATTCTTTTTTATGTGCATTTAAGCAAATATTAAGAAAATATATAAAGTACATAAACAGGATATTGGGAAGATAGGTATACTCTATATGCTTGTATTGAAGGCTGCTGTCCATTCTTCTGAAAGATGACACTTGAGAATTCATGTGACATGGAAAATACAGAGGTTTTAAATAGTGATACAGCTAAAATGCAAAACTCAGCCAAGGGCAGCAATATCCCCTCCAAACTGTTTTTAATAGTCACAAACTGCGAAATCCTTTAACAACAGAATTAAGTCTAACTGACAGCTGAAGAAAAGTGCACCTGATATTTAGAGATAAACATGTATCGTTTTCAGTGTCATAAAAAGGTAGGCTAGATCTAATCTTCAGCCTGGATTCAGAATGTCATGGTACAAACGGAAATAAAATTTCTTTTCATTCTATCTTGGTCATAATCATGCTGGCTAAGCCAGGAGCTGGCTCTAAGTCTTTCTAAAAAATGGGAGCAAAAAGGCAATTTAATAGCATCCTAATTGCAAAAATGCCACAATAGTCTTCATAATTTGTGAATAGTCCTAACGACCCTGAAAAGATAGGGCACATATAGAGCATCTCAGTGGGACTACTCTTACTCTTAAAATCATGGATCTGTTACATTTGTTAACAAATTATGGTCCTTATTGTATAATTAGTGAAAGATATTGATCCTCATTGCTTAAAATCCTGCTAATGCGCAAAGGTGGGGAAGAGGAGGTGGGCTATTTTTTCCATTTTACAAAGGGTAAACTTAGGTGCAAGAAGATGGAGAGTCCTGGCTAAGGCCGGGCTGGAAAGCATTGGCCAAGCCCTGAACTCTTAAGTTCCATCTGAGTACTTTAACCTCACAGCTGTAATTTTAGTTTCACTGAAAAAGCTATTTAATTACTAATTCAATGTAATGACAGCTGACTGAAGGATAATCTTCAGGTAGTTTGAGTAGAGAGGATTTTTCTGCTGTCCACCTTAAAAGACCATGGGTGAATTAAACAATTAGAACTGGTTACAAAGGTAAGCTAAAAGCTAAACATAATAAGACACTGTTTTCAGCATTTCAAAAGAACTAAATACAACACATCAGCAGCTTCAAAATCCTTTTGAACTAGTGCACTCAGAAACAACTAAATAGCAAACAAAGCTATTATGAAGATGACTGTGGTCGGTGAACTTTTGGCATGTCAACTCTATAAAATGTAGGCCTTTATAAATATTCTTCACATCTGAGTAAGTAGAAAAGACGCAAATTTAGCAACAGTTGCTGTGGACGGGGTATGATGATGTGTTGCTTTTTACGAGGTTTGATAGATGAGAATCTCTTTAAAAAGAGAAATATATTCCTTCTGTATTGTTGAAAGGCTTTGATTTTCCTTACATTTTAAAGGATCAATAATAATAAAGTGATCAGAATCTCAGAGACCAATGAGATAATTCTATCACATATTACATTATATTTAAGTGAACTTTTATTCTTTTCAAGCAATAGAGAAGCTGCTTAAACAACATCCCATGTCATGGGATAGCTATTCTATATCCTATTGTATATCATAATTTCTAGGTAATTAATCTGATTCTACTGGATAGAGAGATTATCCTAGCATAATAGTGTGGGTCAAGTATTACACAAAAATGAATGTCCTTTGAAAATAAAAAGCCTTTTTTTTTAGTTATTGAGTTCATGTAACTATGCATAAGAAGGTTTATAGGATAAAAACTACTTCAACGTCAGTAATAACAACAGTTGTAAGAAACAGGTAGGTAATCATGTCTCACTATCTTTGGGGAATGTCAGAGCAGAATCAGCATGGTTTCACTGAACATACTGTTGGGCTGTTTCCTTTCTCATATCTTTCAGAGGGGCTATTTTATACCTTCAGTAAGAAATCTTCACAGTTAATGTAGGATTGTAAAAACGCCGGATGAGAGTATCAATTATGAAAAAAGATAAGGCATCAAGGCGGATTGTTTCTTCTAATAAGATAAAAATTGCTGTGCCCACAAAATCTGTTATAAATTGCACTAACAAAGTCAATTTTCTAGGTTTTGAAAGTGATTAAGCACATGCTTAAAGTTAACTTTCCTGAACAGGAGACCTTTAAGGATTAATATGGGCCTCTGGAGAGGGGATACAGGATATTCTGAAGGATTCTAGGGTCCCAAATAAAAAAGGGCAGAAGCTATGAACTGATCTCTAACAGTCTCTTTTGTATTGCCAGAACCACTAAAAGAGTCACAACAGCAAAGGCAAAGCAAGAGCTGCAGCTATGCCTGGTTTCAGCTCATGACAAGTACGATCTTGCCTTTTTGTTTTTGCTTTTTAGTAGTTCTGGATCTGCACAGAATTCAGAAAAGTGTTGCTTGTACTATCTGAATATATTCATACTTTTAATAAATTTTTATGTAAATTTGAATTGTTTCAGGACTTTTACTGTCTTTTTCTTTATAATTGCATACTTTAGAGTTACATACTCTATTCATTTGATTTCTGAACATCTTTTTTTTAGATGTTGCATGGATTCCTAAAATAGGAAACATATTGTGTACACTTATATCATTAGAACAGATCTGTTCAGCATATTGTTTCATTGAGAATGGATCTGTTGCACAATTTTCAGGGCAATTACTGCAATAGAAGCCTTTGTTGACGTTTCTCAAGTTTTTTTTCCCATTTGATTTCCTATTTCTAAATTTAGATAGCCTTTTTTATGATGTCATGGTTCTCATGAAACCTTCATAGGGTTAAGACAGTTGATATGAAATATAAAAAAATACAATGTTGATATAAAATATGACATGCTGATACAAAATGCAAACTATGGCCAGCATACTTCAGATCCCAATAGTTAAAAGTAGAAATGT
Organism: Gavia stellata; assembly: GCF_030936135.1. Classification (NCBI taxonomy): domain Eukaryota; kingdom Metazoa; phylum Chordata; class Aves; order Gaviiformes; family Gaviidae; genus Gavia; species Gavia stellata. The sequence continues at coordinate 22,482,736 of NC_082595.1, forward strand.
AGCAGTAAATGAGGGGAAAAAGGAGGAAAACGAATTAAGATTAGAGATCAAATAAAAGCTGATAAAATAGGTTTAAAAGGACAATGGTTTTCCTCACTGGCATCTATGGATCTAACCTAAAATAAGCTCAGCAGTCACTTTGCCAGAGATAAACATTTAACTCACAATGACAAATACAACTTTTTTTTTTTGCTTGAGATTTATGTGCAACAGATAACAGTGCCCTCCCCAAATTATCCACAATAGGAACGTATTCAATGCATTTTTAAATTCACTTATGGGTCACAAATAATTTGCACAAGTATCATTATTAGATATTTAAACTGTGAGCTGGTCTGCTTAGTTGGGTAAGCATGATAAATCACATGTTATTCATGTTACCTGATTGGATGAGCATGCAAGCAGTTTTTAATAAAATAATGAATGGTCTAAAACCTACTTCTATGACCTCAAGCCTGCATTTTTTAAGTTCAGCAAACATGAATGTCAGTAAATGTCAATTGCCAAATACTCACATAAAATATGTGCTGGGGCTTTTTTCTTTTTTTTTTTTTTTAACAAGTGCGATGGAGTATTTGTAGAGTTTTTGCAACAATATCCTGCCAAGCTTTCGTTTGCTACATAATGTATCTTCCTGCATGATCACTGTATTAGGCACAAGCTCAGAGTAATTTACAGGGAAAAAACCCAATGATGAAACGTGAAAGAAAACCAGAACACACAGAAGATATGAAGATATGAAGAACTTCATGGGTTTTTTATGATGCATTGAAAAAAACAGAAAGCAAACTAAATTGTTCAGATTGATACTGTATTTTGCTAAATCTGGACATAAGGATAGAGAAATTCAGCAAAAGCGAAAAGTTGCTACAGCCTTTGAATCACCAATAATCTGAACTATGTAATTAATGTAAAATATGTATGCATTTCTATGGAAGGTAAGGGCTGAAATGAATTAAAAATGTGGAAGAAAATCTGTGGCAAAAGTTCCTTTTTTTTTTCCCATGAAAAATTGTAATTTATGCAAGAGGGTTCTTTTATCCTTGCTCGTTTATATAGAAAGTATTTGTCTTTTACTGTAAAACTGTTGAAGAGTGGAGAGAAATGCAGAAGGCCTAGGAGATCTAGAGACTCCTCCTAAGCATCATTCAGAGCACCTAAATTTGACACCAGTTTTGACTCTCTAGTACTGCTGTTTCATGGCTGGCTTGAGTTGATCTAAAGCTGCTGCCCTGGAAAGGAGCAGTCCTGCCTTTCCCCTCTCCATGCTATCCAGAACTGCTCATTCCTGCCCTCTCCCTTGCATGAGCTATAGTCATTTGTGCAGCCATGGGGAGATCAGGTTAATCCACTGATGTTGCTTAAAACTAGTAATGTTTTTCCAAGGTTAACTTTAAATTGATTTACCTTGGTAATAGAAAAGAAGTAGCAGAAATGTGGTGAGAGCTGGACCATGCATCTCAGCATCAGGCTGGTTTTAGGTCAGCTTAAATTCATCATGAAACTGAACTTCAACAAGATTCATAAAAAAGATGGTATGAATAGACAGCCTTTGGTTTCCTCACTGTAATAAAAAATGCTGATAATATGAAATTTCTCAGCCAACTCTGACTTGGGCTTTTACTCACTTTTTTTGCCTAATAATGTTTAATGTCAAGGAATATATAGAATATTTTTGCATTGTCATTTCTGCTACATCTGTCAAACATAAGTTCCACAGTCATATTTACCTTTTACTTCCTCTGCTATAGTCCCTGTTTTCAATCACTCACTTTACCATGGTGCTGCACTTTATATCATTGGTAGATAGTACTGTCAAGACTTATATTGATACATATATTTTCCTCTTTATATCAGAAATCATATTCAACATTTAATAGAAAAAGAGATTCCACTTATCATGGTCCCAACAAAAACTCTTAAAACCTCCTCATATTCAGGCTCAGATGTAATTCTTCATCCTTACACAGAACGTATTTCCTAGACAACAAGCAACATAATTTTCTTCGACATCACACAGGCTTGTGATATCACTTAGGCATCTCTGGAGCCATGCAGTAGTGCTGTGCTTAAATCCTGCAAATTTTTCCATTATAGTGTCTCTGCAATATGCCATTTCTTTCTACCTTGTGAGATACCTGCTACATCTCAAAATGATTTCTTTTTTCTCCTCTAAGCTTGACAAGAGGAATCAGATCCATTAAAATTCTGCTGCAAAGACTGGTTTCCTCGGTTTTGTCTTAGACAGACTTATCCCCTCCTGTGCATTAACACATGGCCTCCCTCTTCTTCAACGCCTACAGCACAGTGTCCTGCTCTTCCCACACAGACTTCCTCCCACATTGTTTCTCCCACTCATCTCTTCAGATCAGGTTTAAGATCTTGCCTCTGCTTCCTGTCACATCAAGATGGTAGCATCTATCATCCACCCCTTACCATTTTGGAATACGCCTTTTTGAGTCTGCTTCTTGCACAGCATTAGGTTTTGGAGGTTTTCCCTGTGAACCTATGCAAAGTTACCATGTTATCTGCCTCTAAACACTTCCTTAAAATTCTCCTGTCTGAAATTTCATGCAAATCCCTCCGGAGCAGCTAGACTCTCTCAACTGCTGTCAGCCATCATATTGATCAAACTGTCTTTCCTGTTTCTTGATACTTCCCTGTTTGCAACCCTGTACTACGAGGGACTTGCTGTATGTACCCTTAAATTTAAAGGCTTTGGGGAATGGACTATTTTTTTTTCTTTTCTTTTTTTACATGGTACAGTACTTAGCACAGTGAAATCATAGCCTATGACAGAGTTTGTGGGTACTATGGTAAGAGGAATAAATGATGATAATAGAATAATAATTAGTAATTTAAGAGTATAAAAAATAATATACCATAACCAAACTCAAATTCTTTTATTATTGCCTTAGTATTAAATTTGGAACCAGAAAAATTTTAGCACTTTTTCAATTTAAAAATATCCTTATCTATTTAAAAATCTCTTTATACATTTTAATAAAAATGTTACAACAATTCTAAAATGTTGGTAGAGGTTCTCTACTTGACTGTTGTGAACAATGGAGAATACACATTGGGATAAAAGTCACTGGATGGCACATGAAGAAAAGATGTTTTCTTCCACTTCTCTTGGTACAGCCCTTAGTCACAGAAAATGGAAGTTGCTGCTGGTATTATTATGATAGGAATTCTATTAGCTTTTTAAATTTATACAAAGGAGAGATCCAGTTATCTAATTATCTAAGAGCCAAAATATAATTAATTGCAAATTTTAAGTGGATGTATGACTGTAGCAGAAACATTGTTTTTCCAGACTGGATTAATTTTTCCTTATTATACCCCACCCTGAACATGCTCTTTAAGTTATGTAACCCTCTGTGTGTTCATGCATTAGGCTGATTCTTTGCGTAGGAGCCCCCTTGCTCAACAACCACTTTCTAGGAGAAGCTAGACACAGAAGCAGCAATCTTACAGCATGTTCCTTTATCAGTGATGACATCAGAAAGAGCTGCTGTGTGACCTCAACATTTGGGCAAAGTCTTGCCCCCATGAATAGAATAAACTATGAAATAATCTGTGTTTATCCTTCTGCAGCTCTTCCGCTTCCCCAGTTCAGGTAAGAAATGGTGACTCCTCCTCAGAGAAAGCAAAAATGAGTACTGGGGAAGAGGCAAATATCCCATATCTTCATTAATCTAATTTTAGCAGATCAAAAAGATGCTGAGTCTAGAGAGCAGATGAGCTGGATCCATTACCACATGTGTATTATTCATACAGTTAGACCTGATTATGCCTTCTGGCATCAAAATCTAGCAATCCATGAGGACGGTCCTGATTCAGGGTAACCTGCCTTTTTAAGGGCCTTCTGCTTTTCAGTGTCCTCTTAGATTCTAGGGAAGAGACATACCGCTTCAGGGAACCTGCTTAGAGCTCCCTCAGGGCTTCAGTCCCTTCATGCTGTGCAGGCCAGGTGTGACCTATGACAGAGAGCTTGGTGATGAAGCGGTCAACGCTTAGGGCTTTATATATTTGGGGAAGGGAAGCATGGAAGAATGATTTAACAGATGTATTTGTGCCTGCAGAAACTTATGGGCATGTTGATAATCTGTGCCAGGACTTTTGAGCTGCTGGCTAATATCCTTGCCAAAAGTCATGAAGCTCAGATTTACAGAGAGTATATTTGTCATTAGGGTTGGTATTCATCAAATGTAACCTTGGTATCTTGTATTACTAAATGTCTTGATGCGAGTTGTTTTAATTTTTTCCAGAGATAACCCTGGAATTATCTTTAAAGCACTCAACGTTCAACCCCCCTCTCCTGTTTTGCCTTTGCTTAACTCCCAGCTCTCTGTGCGGAGTGTAACTGGTGACCTTTCTAAGGAAAGGCACCATCACTAGAAGTTCCCTCACTGCTGGCGTCCATACTGTTACGGTTTGGAGGGAATGGATTTTTTTACCATCTAAAATATCATAAAAGTTTCGTCTTCGTAGAAGATCTCATGCTGCTATAACGTGATGTCTGCAGCTTAAGGGGGTGGCCTCTAAGAGCCTCTGGCATATGGGTTTTATGTATTAGGGTCTGTAAAGGAGATACCACTTGCAAAGATTTACAGTGTGCCAGGACTGTGTGCCAGATGGTAAAAGGCATATGAATTGCGGAGTCCTTAGAGATTTTTTTTTAGTTTGTTTTTGTTTATCATAGAGAATACGCTTCTGGGTTCATAAAGTTTCAGCATGTTCTGCCTACTGCGTCATGGAGAAAAATATTAACTCTATCCTGAATCCAGGCCACCGGGAGTTATAAAAATAGTATTTAAAAAAAGGAGGTAGGCAGGCCATTTCCTGGGACAGAAAAAATAGTTGTTTTAAAATACAATCTTGCTATTTTGATGCTAAAATGAATAGGTTGTTATTGCTGTTATTCTCTGAAAGGGTTTATTCAGAAGACAAAGTTGAGTTCTTTGAAACAAGTATATTTAAACACTCGCCTGGAAATGCAATATTGTTCTTGCTATAAAGAATTACTCACGTTTGAGTTTGAGCATATGTTCAAATAGTATCACAGAGGGGCTTCCCCAGTCACAAAGACCAATAATTGGTGTAATTTAGCAGGCCGTTGCGATTTGAGGTCACAGGCCAGGCAAGCCAGTGTAATTCATGGGACGTGCCGGACTAGCAAGGTCTCTAAGTACACCCCACACGGGAGTAAGGCACACTGCATATTGTCTGTAGGAGGGTGATAAACCCACCACTTTCAGTACAATAGATCTACTGCAATAAAAAGGACATGCCATCAAGTTATTTCACTGGGTTGTTCATCTTCTTTGAAGCCTGCCAACTACTATGCTTATGAGAATTCATCTAAACCCGCTATTTCTGTGTAGGAAAGAAGACTCGGGATGCGCTGGAGTCCTGTGGAGACACAGGACTGAAGGGACCCTGAAGGCAGTGAGGCCTACGAGGGTCCAGCCCTGCCTCAGGCTGCTGGTGGGCCGTGGGTGGGATTAGTCAGTTTGTACAGTGCTTCCACCCCCTGCAAAATGGGAGCTCTTCCTCCTCCGCCCCGGTTTCGGCGGGGTTTCAGCAGCTCGTCCTCCTCCGCCGCGGTTTCGGCGGGGTTTCAGCAGCTCGTCCTCCTCCGCCCCGGTTTCGGCGGGGTTTCAGCCACCGCAGCGGAGGCCTTGCCGGCGGCCGGGGTCAGCCAGGAGGCGGCGGCTCCGCCCCGGGGCGCCGCCAGGTGGCGCCGGCGCGCCCGCTCCGCCGGCCGCCGGCCGCCGCCAGCGGCCGGGGCATGAGCGCCCGGGAGCAGGCGGGCGGTGTCGCCGTGGCAACTGCCCGGGGTTTCTGGGGCGGGGTCAGCCACCACCATGTTTTCCTGTTTATTGTACCTCAAATAGCTGACCTTGGGAGAGGCACAGCTCGGCTTTGAACAGCGGCTCTCGCAGCCCGCCTCAGTGTTATCAGCGGTTTGTTTTGCTGGGTTGGGAGGCTGAGAGCCACGGGCCGAGGCTTCTGCCAAGTTCAGGATTTTTCCACCAGCGACGCTCGTTTATTTCTAGTCTCTTTTCGTAGCAAAGCCTCCTGACGCACGGGGTAGGTCCTGGTTTTAAAATTTATATCCTCAGGGGTCCCTTAGGGAGCGCAGTGCTGCAAAAGTGATCAGAGCTGGCTCCTAACTACACCCAGAATGCTACAAGTTTATATGAAAATGAAGTAATCTTAGATTCAGCATGAATGTCTGTATTAAAATCCCCACTTTATGCCTTGAATCCGACTGAGTCACTTCAGCTACGCTACAGCTACCATTGACATACAGGCTATGGACGCGATCCAGGAAAACGAGATATTTTGAGACGGGTGAAGGGCATCTCAAGTTTGTCTTGCTTACTGGTAAAATTATTCATTTTTATTGAAACCTGCAATTCCTGGCTGAACCACGCTGTGATAAATAGGGGTAAAATGTGGCTTGCTCGAGTATTAATAGCAAGCTGCGTACAGCTTTGTGTGGGTGAGAGATCAGTGCTGCTTGTGGAGGCATCCCAGTCTAATCCCTGCCTTGGACAAAACTGACAGCACAGCTTACATGGCATACATGGCAGATGAACTGCATGAATGCTTTATATTTATATTAGTAAATTCAAGCTGTAAATGGGTAGCAGCAATTCTGTTGTAGGCAAGGCTGAAGTTTTTGGGTGCAGTTGGCTATAAGCAGCTGAAACTCAGCAGCAGTCTTTACTCCTTTACTTCTAAAACCTAGGAAGTGAACTAACTTCCAGTTTACTTACTTTTTTAAAAAAATAGTGCTCTGTGTTATCTGCCAATGAAAATATTCTGCTTTAGTCTCAGTGCTGTTAAATCTTGATCCTTGAAGGTGTTCTGGGCACAGCCTACAACAAAGCTGGGTACACTGCCAGCGTTTCATACGGTTCACCGAAGTGCCCAAGAGCTAAACCCCTGTGAATGCCACCAGAAACAACCATGCCTTGTGCCACTTTTCCGCCATGTTTCCTGATACATCTTAGTTTTCTTTCTCTTTAAGTCCATTGCAAAATATGGAAGCCTTTTAGTCACTCTCTCAGCTCCTTCAGGGCTTTTTTTTTTATTTTTTTTTTTTGCTAATCCAGCTAACACAGTTTTGTTTTTAGGCACCTGGACAGTTCAATGGACACAGGCATTTATGGTCAGAACGCAGTGACCACCCTCATTTTACTTTTTGGACAAATAATTGTCTCATCTCTTCGTTATCTGGAGCCAGTTTGCTGACTTAAATGTGCCATTTTACATACTTCAGTGTTTTTTTTTTTTACTGTTTCTGTTCCTTTTTTCTGAAAACAAAGATTTTATCAGTCAAAACCAACTATTCCACAAAAAGTAACTCTTGTGGAAAGCACCTAGGCAACTTTGTCAAGACACTACCTAAGAAAGTTCAGAGTTGTATTTGAAGAAGAAATTAAGTAAATGGGGGAAAAACTATCTGGGCATAATAGTGTATTTTGAAATGCAAAGAGAAAAAATGCCCAAATAAGTTAGGGATAGTAGTTCAGAAATTTACTTTCAAACAACAAAAATTACACAGGCCAAAGTATAAAGTGTTGAGAAGCTCCCAGTCAGACCCAAACTTGCAACTGCTGATCTAAAGCGTTAAGCCAATTTTTTGATATAGCTCTGCAAGGCAGTTCGTATGTGGGACAGGCAGATATCTGAATGATTCATCACTCAGAAGCCCTTTACAACCGAGCAAGTAGATGTATCCTGTATTTCCAGAAGGGAACAGATCCATAAACAGAGAATCAAAGCAAGTTTATAGAGACTAGGTCTTACCAAACAAATCAGGTTGGGCTTTTTTGGTAGAAAAAACTTTGGAGCTTTTTTTCAAAAGTTTGTGCAGCTGATAGTTTAGTTGGCTAGAAGGTTTTGGCTTACAGTGTAAGGTAAATATTTTTGAGGATCAAAGAAGTGGGAGATGGAGGTGGTTAAGAGGTAGCTACTCAACAGTTTTTAAACCTCTGAGTGGGCTATTACCCAAACAGGTACTGTGTGTGTGTTTGTGTCTACTGCATAACTAATACCCTGCCAATGAACGAAAATATATATTCACTTATGTTTTGGAGAAGATGAATAAAACACATCCAGAGGCCAAAACAAGTTCTTGTTTTCATGGTCTGCTTTCTCCTCTAGACTTCAAGAGGCATGATCTCTAGCCTTCTCTCTTGCCACACCTTTCTCCACTGACAGAAATGCTTTGAGATTCATTTGGAGGGATGCAGGTTAACCACTAGCTAAAGGTTAAGAAGTTCTCCATCCATGTGGAGATGAGCCCTCAGTCCGAGTGTTCTCCTTAACCTAGCTACTGCACCTGGACATTTGTGTTAAAAGCAGGTAGAAGGGTCTGTCGGACAGTGTTTTAGTTGTCTTCCATTTTGAGAAGAGGATTTGGGGATCTAGGCACAAACATGCATAAAACACAGACACCTCTGTCATGGTTTAACCCCAGCCAGCAATTAAGTACCACACCGCCACTAGCTCAGTCCCCCCCTCCCCCAGTGGGATGGGGGAGAGAATCGGAGAAGAAGTAAAACCATGGGTTGAGGTAAAAACAGTTTAATAGGACAGGAAAAAAAAGAAAATAATGATAGAAGAATATACAGAACAAGTGATACACAATGCAATTGCTCATCACCCACTGACTGATGCCCAGCCTGTTCCCCAGCGGCAGCCGTGCCCCCCCGTTTTTGTTCAGCATGGCAGCATATGGTATGGAATATCCCTTTGGCCAGTTTGGGTCAGCTGTCCCGGCTGTGTCCCCTCCCAGCTCCTTGTCCACCTGGCAGGGCAGTATGAGAAGCTGGAAAGTCCTTGATATAGTGTAAGCAGTGCTCAGCAACAACTAAAACATTAGTGTGTTATCAACATTATTCTCATCCTAAATCCAAAACACAGTACTATACCAGTTGCTAGGAAGAAAATTAACTCCATCCCAGCTGAAACCAGGACACCTCTCAAGCAGCCATCAAGAGCAAGGGCCAAAGCCTGAATGCAGCTCCCAAGGCGAGGGGTGGAGGCCCCCACGGAGGCCTCTCACAGCTGTTTCCCAACAGTCTGAGTTAAAGTGACACCGCTACACCATATTGTAGCTGGCCTTGAGTACAGGCAGCCAAGCCCCAGAAACGGGGCAGGGAAGAGGTTGCAGAACCCCCAGGTACATTGAGGGCCCTGACAGACTTCAGCCATCATCCATCTTTCCTGGACATGAGAAACAAAATAACTGCACTAAAGTTTTTACACTGTTCCTTGGCATTTTCTTTATAGACGGCAAAGAGGAGGAGATGTAAGTTGTCACTGGCACAGAAGAGGAAGAAAACATGACACTCTCATTACGCCTGCAAAGGCCTCACAGGGCCTTCAGCCTGAAACCTGACAGTTCAGTGACAATCACGCTGCAAGGACCACCTCAGCTTCCTGCCTGAACCAAATACTTCCTCTGGATCCTCACACTTTTTGTCCTCACTTTCACGGGTCCTTGAGAGTTCCTAGTTCTTTTGTCTGTCCTTGTGGCAGCCGCCTTCTCTCCACCAACAGTTTGCCTCTGGTACGGATCTCCCTAAGCTTTGTTCTGTGCGGCTTTGTGTTTATGGAGAGCCTCCCTTGAAGTGATTTGGAGAGCCACTCGTGCACTCTTCCTTCAGATCTTCTGCCTTAATATTCCTCCTAAGGAAGGTGCATTTAGAAAATCAGCCAATTACACTAATGATGGCTAACCTGAGAGGCAGATAGGAAGAGGGGTTTCTTTTAGGTATTGTAATATTGCAATGATAATTATGTATTAACATGTATTTCTAAAAGGGTTTAAATTCTGCGTTCCCTTTTTTCACCAATCCCTTACCCCATTTATTAATTTGTATTAGTAGTTTAGGTACAATCTCCATTTGATTTGGTCTTAAAAATGTTTTGCTTCACTGAATAAAAGAGGTGACTAAGAACATCTTAATTATGACTCTGATTAAGAAAAGCAGACAAATTCAGTGCATCCTAAAGAGCTTTGCTGAACTGGAACCAAAATTACTAATGCTACTTGTAGTATAATTTTTGCCTGTATGATTTTGTTACCTTTTTCTTAACTGTAAAAGATGGTTTGTTTCTCTGCCAGGGATTTGAGCAATGAGAATATTTGACCCATCAGATTAGGCTATAGGACAGTCTTTTAGCACTTGCATGGAAATTTTATTTCTCTTGCTTGCCTTAATTTAAGCATCATCACTGATTTGTCATAAGCAAGAAAAAAGGTCTAGTCCACTGACAAAGATGACAATATTTAGTAGGTTCTACCCAATGTTAACATGTCCATTGAATACACTTCTATGGTTTAAGAACCTGCCAGAAGCCTAGTATTTCTGTAACTACATATGCCAAAGGACTTGTGTCCAGAACTGGAACAGTTCAAATACTCTTAAATCATGGAAGAGAAGGCAGTAAAATAGTGTCATGGGTTAGTGTGCAGAATTACTTTGAATAAGTAGGGTTTTGAAAGAGCAGCCTCAGAAAATATGCTGCTTCCTGAGAATGCAGTTTGTAACTTTAATAATTGCTCTGGGTGGTAAAGTGACAGAAAATGAATGGGGCTCAAATACTTCACGTTGTCACAGGACACATAACTGAGACAGAGATTACATCTGGATTTTGCAGAGGTGATTAATCAATCATGTAGCTAGCTATAGCTGGTGCTTGTCCCAGGTGTTCAAAGCAGCACATAGCTTTGTTGACTGGCCAGAATATCAAAAACTCATGGAATTTATTGGTTGTTTCTGGATTATCTGGAAAAATTTTTTGATAACAGTCCATGAACGTTTTGAAACAATTTCAGATACATTCACTAAAGCATGTTAGAACTGCTGCTTATTTCCCAGGATCAAATGGATAGACAAGGCTTTTGTACATACATTTGAAAGGCAGTGGAGAAAACGAAGTAGAATTTTATTTGCAATAAAAACTCTGTATCAGAGCCCACCATCCCAGTAACTTTAACTGAAGTCTTTCTGAACTTTATGATTTATTATAGATGTGATTTATTTTGCACAGGAACTGGATGAACACAGTAGAGGAAATAGAATCTGTAATATACGCCTCCCAGACATTCTGCATCCATCAGTAGGATGTGCATAAAATTACAAGGGATGAAACAATTAGGACAAGGTGTTGTCAAGAAGGTGTATTGATGGGAGCATGGCATAGCTGCTTTTGGAAAGAGGGGCATAATGAAGAAATATATTGACCAGCTGTTATCAGACAAAAAGGTTTAGGAGGAGAAAAGTGTGCTGAAATTAAAGCTGATGGCCATGCAGTTACTGGGGAGGAAAATGATTATGCTTTTTATTGGCCTGAAGGGGATGTAAATGAAAATGTTACAGTAGAATGTGAATCTTTTAATACAGATGAAGAGCTGAGAATGAACAAATGCCAATTCCCCCCCTAACAAGCTACCTTCAGCCATAGGACAAATACAGAGTAAAACTTATGTATAAATATGTAGTGGGAACTATGTTAGGCATATGTTACATGTGGTTCTCTTATTCATGAATCCATTACAAAGAACAGTGATTAATAAATATATATTATATATGTATGCATATATAAAACAAACTCCTGATTAATGAAGGCTTTTAAGTATGTGCGTAAACAAAGCATGTATTTAAGTCCCCATTGAAGTTAGACCTGTGCTTGAATCCTTTCTTGACCTGGGACCTTAGGCAGTTACTTTCCTTTTCTGGGCATCTCGACATTTGTTGAAACTGTCTTTCTGTAAAAGCAGCTCCCATTTTGCAACACAGAGTCAATATGATATGTTACAGATAAGTATTTTCTCATGAAGACTTTGTTATTGTTCCCATTTTCTTTCACCTAAAGTAAAAATAACTCATGCTGAAAATGCAGTCTGTGTATACTGGCAATTAAAAACAAATCGGGAAATCACTCTACTATATTAAATCACACATGCCTAGTTATGATTTAACATGCTGGGGAATGAAACCAAATTCCACCCTCCCATGGTATTTTGTGACAGTGATAGCAATGTTTTATTTTTTTAAAAGACTGATTGGAATACGTATTTAATGCCTTTAGTGCTTCAGCATTTCTTTTTCCCTCTAAAGGACCGTTTTAGCTGAAGTACCAAACACTGCTTTTGTAAACACTAGGTTTCTCATTCAGAATAACTGTTTTTCCATGCTTATACCATTAATGTATGAATCCAAAGATTCCTGTGGAGAACGAAATTATTGGGTTGCCTACCAGTAAATATATGTGGTTCCTGTTTAAAATGGTGTTCCAGGTAACTTCAAATGAGAAATCTTGGAGAGCAGCCAGGTTTGCTTTTTCAAATGAAGGCAAGGTGTCTTGCAATTGGCTATGCTTCTTCAGTAAAAAGGCAGCAAGAGGAGACATTAAAATTAGAGGGGAAGCGAGAGAGAGAAAAGAGCGTGCGGTGACCTAACACAGCACACTGGGTCCAAGTTCTGCCTTTGTTTTCACTGAAGCAATGCTGATGAAGTAACTACTGCTGGAATTAAGGCTTGATTTTTCAAGATATTCAATAAACAAAAAATAATTGATGTCACAGTACCTCAAAGTGGAGAAAATGCCCAAAAGATGCTGACGTGGGCCATTCAGCTAAGCTTCTTGGTTGTTTGCATCAAAACAAGTTAATTCACTTGTTTTTTCCAGGTCTGTTTCAACTGCTATTTCTCTCTCTAAGCAGTGAGAGGGTATACTGAGTTTATGTAAAATATTTTCTATGAATAACATCGTGGTTTAACCCCAGCCAGCAACTAAGCACTACACAGCCACTCGCTCACTCCCCCCTGGTGTGATGGGGGAGAGTAAAAGTGAGAAAACTCGTGGGTTGAGATAAAGACAGTTTAATAGATAAAGCAAAGGCCATGCACGCAAGCAAAGCAAAACAAGGAATTCATTCACCACTTCCCATCGGCAGGCAGGTGTTCAGCCCATCTCCAGGAAGGCAGGCCTCCGTCACGAGTAACGGTTACTTGGGAAGACAAACGCCATCTCTCTAAATGTCCCTCCCTTCCTTCTTCTTCCCCCAGCTTTATATGCTGAGCATGATGTCCTATGGTATGGAATATCCCTTTGGTCAGTTGGGATCAGCTGTCCCAGCTGTGTCCCCTCCCAACTTCTTGTGCACTCCCAGCCTAGTTGCTGGTTTGAGAAGCAGAAAAGGCCTTGACTGTGTGTAAGCACTGCTCAGCAATAATGAAAACATCTCTGTTTTTTCAACACTGTTTTCAGCATAAATCCAAAACACAGCCCCATTCTAGCTACTATGAAGAAAATTAACTCTACCCCAGCCAAAACCAGCACAAGTAAGTACAGAGTCATGAGGCTGGGATCCAAAGAACCATTATAAATGTAGGCAGTTCATGAAGTCTGTTATGGAGAATTAGTATTGAAAATGATGATGATTATTATTGATACTAACCTCTGAAGGAATATTGAAACAGGCCTCAACATAGATAGCAAATTCATATGGCTGCAATACAATATGGCAGTAGAAAAAGGACATTGTAATTTGATGTTGCACACAGAGAAGCTGTATCAGAGAGGAAGGAGAGAGCTGCAGAAAAGCACCAATGCAAGCAGTACCTGGAATTCCGTTTTTGGGTTGCTGGCCAGGATGCATTGCCAGGTGGGGGACATCCAAAGAGCAGCAAAATACCTGGGAAATGTTTAAGATAAGACTGCAGTCTTGAGAACATGTTGTTTTGCTGAGAACGGCTGAAGAGAAACATATTTTAAGTATATAGACTTAAATGCCAAAGAAATGCAAGGATAACAATTAAACAACATATGTAAGCTCTCAATACGAGAATGAGAAGAGCCTGGTCTCAGAGGCACCCAGTGACTTCGTTGATCTTACATACAGTTTTCTCTGCCTTTAACATTCAGACTAGCTGCTAGGAATGATCTGACTGCAGTGAAGTATCTCAGGACAATCGTCATTTGTGATACTTGCAATTAGCCTGGTCAAAATATTAGAAACGTAGACTCTAGAGGATATGCCTGCAGGCGTAGGGGAATCGTAACACCCACCGTTGGAGCCTGTCTCAGTCAGTGAAGCTGGCGAGGCAGCTTGTAAGCTGGCGTACCAGTGAAGACCCTCGTTCTTTGGGCAGTATCATTCAAGACAGACAGGGCCAACTTGCTGTGCAGGCAGAGTAGGCAGTAGCCACCAGCAGCAGAGACAACAGCTTTGCCTATGCCAAAAGGCACAAGGGTTGTTTGTAAGAGAAGCGCGTGCTGCATAAAGAGCAAATTCCTGCCTCCTCCTCCTCTGCTCTGTGGCTGAGAAAGGGGTGAGAGTTTGCCAAAAGACAAGCAGCACTAATCCCTGTCTCATAGACACCTGAAGAAAGCTCTACTGCTCCATCTCAGTTTGACCCTCATCCCCTAGGGTGTCTCCAAATCCTCCCAGCCCCACCATGTGCCCCACTGCTCATTAACTGCCTTTAAGTCCTTTCACTCCACTGGTGTGCCAAGCTGCCTTAGTCTTTTCCCACCACCAGCTTCCTTACAGCAACCTCCCCAACACATTTCAGTTCTTCCTGTAGAGTAAGTTGCTTTGAAGGATTTTATTTTACCACCTGAGAGGCAGATGATTAGTCACATGAGGTTAATTTTTACTGCCCTAAAGGGACATCCTAGCTTATGATAAGTTGGTATAGTAACTTTCACCTGGTGAATGTGAGCCCTGGGCTAGGTCTTCATCAGCCAGCAGAACAGCTCAGGGGAAGCAAGTCTGTAGACCAAGACAGCTGGAGTCCCTCATGTACATGCTTCATGCATTTTCGGGGTTTGTACTCAGCTAGGTATCTTCAGCTAGATATCTTCTGATACAGTCTGGAGGTTAAATACTGAGTAGCATTTGAAGTGTGACAGGTCTGCTTTAGCACCCAAGGGTGCTGAGGGAGCTGGCGGAGGAGCTTGCCAAGCCGCTCTCCATCATTTATCAACAGTCCTGGTCAACGGGGGAGGTCCCGGACGACTGGAGGCTTGCCAATGTGACGCCCATCTACAAGAAGGGCCGGAAGGAGGATCCGGGGAACTACAGGCCTGTCAGCCTGACCTCGGTGCCGGGGAAGGTTATGGAGAGGCTCATCTTGAGGGCGCTCACGGGACACGTGCAGGATAACCAAGGGATCAGGCCCAGCCAGCACGGGTTCATGAAAGGCAGGTCCTGCTTGACCAACCTGATCTCCTTCTATGACCGGGTGACCTGCCTAGTGGATGAGGGGAAGGCTGTTGATGTTGTCTACCTGGACTTCAGCAAAGCCTTTGACACTGTTCCCCACAGTATTCTCCTGGAGAAGCTGCGGCCCGTGGTTTAGACAGGTACACTCTTTGCTGGGTAAAAAACTGGCTGGATGGCTGAGCCCAGAGAGTTGTGGTGAACGGGGTGAAATCCAGCTGGCGGCCGGTCACAAGCGGAGTCCCCCAGGGCTCAGTTTTGGGACCAGTCTTGTTTAATGTCTTTACTGATGACCTGGATGAGGGGATAGAGTGCTCCCTCAGCAAGTTTGCAGACGACACCAAGTTGGGAGGGAGTGTTGATCTGCTCGAAGGTAGGAAGGCTCTGCAGAGGGATCTGGACAGGCTGGATCGATGGGCTGAGGCCAACCGGATGAAGTTCAATAAGGCCAAGTGCCGGGTTCTACACTTTGGCCACAATAACCCCAGGCAATGCTACAGGCTTGGGGACAAGTGGCTGGAAAGCTGCCCCGCAGAAAAGGACCTGGGGGTATTGGTCGACAGCCGGCTGAATATGAGCCAGCAGTGTGCCCAGGTGGCCAAGAAGGCCAACGGCATCCTGGCTTGTATCAGAAATGGTGTGGCCAGCGGGAGCAGGGAGGTGATCGTGCCCCTGTACTCGGCTCTGGTGAGGCCGCACCTCGAATACTGTGTTCAGTTTTGGGCCCCTCACTACAAGAAGGACATTGAGGTGCTGGAGCGTGTCCAGAGAAGGGCAATGAAGCTGGTGAGGGGTCTGGAGCACAAGTCTTATGAGGAGCGGCTGAGGGAACTGGGGTTGTTCAGCCTGGAGAAGAGGAGGCTGAGGGGAGACCTTATCACTCTCTACAATTTCCTGAAAGGGGGTTGCAGAGAGGTGGGTGTTGGTCTCTTCTCCCAAGTGACTAGTGACAGGACAAGAGGAAATGGCCTCAAGTTGTGCCAGGGGAGGTTCAGGCTGGATATTAGGAAAAAGTTCTTTACTGAAAGAGTAGTGAAACACTGGAATAGGCTGCCCAGGGAGGTGGTAGAGTCACCCTCCCTGGAGGTATTCAAGGAGCGTGTGGATGTGGCATTGTGGGATGTGGCTTGATGGGCATGGTGCTGTGTGGTGTTGGGTGGGTTGGTTTTTGGTGTGTTGTGGTTTGTTTTTTGTGGTGGTTTTTGTTTTGGTTTTTTTTTTTTTTTTAAGGTTGGACTTGATGATCTTACAGGTCTTTTCCAATCTTAGTGATTCTGTGATTCTGTGCATCTTCTGGTTTAGCTCTGTCTGGAAAGAAGCCTGTTTGTGCATTCTGAGGCAGCTCCGCAATGCAACCCGAAGCACAGAAAGTGGGGGTGATTTGAATTAAAACTCTGATATGGATGCACCCTCAGGCATCTATGATTTCCAAATATTCTTAAGAGCCACTTCTAGGAGATTTGTTTTTTAAAAGTCTTTGGAAAGAACAAATTAATTGTATCTGTCAGTTTGCTTTTATCTATCATTGTATTAATTCTTTCAAAGAATTTTAATAGGATAGAGAGACATGTTTACTATTACAGAAGCTGAATTGTTTAGTTCTTATCATTTTATATTAATCTGTGGCGCTTTGCAGCTCTCTATTCAATTATTGTTCTCAGCTGTTTTTCTTTGCACTGAAATAAGAAGACCATAAACAGAGCCCACAAATATAGTAATATTTACTGTGTAAAGCATTTCATTTCAATCTATCAAGTGAATAGAGATTGTTTTATGAGTGGAATTTGGAAAGATCACTGCCAGATTTTTTGCCATCCGAATGTTTGTATGAGTCGGAACAGAGAACATAACACTGAATAGATGGTGAGTAAAATCTTCCCATTCAAAGAGACTAGGAGATCAGATATTAGATCAGATACCATTTCCGGGAGATGTATGATTATCTTAGAGGCATTTCTGAGTCTAAGTGTAATTGCCATGGCTCATTGCGACAATGGGGAGCATAAACAGAGGAAAACAGTGGGTATCCTGTGAATACATAAGAGGTGGTGGTGGGCATTGATAAGACTCAACAGAGGAATGAGCCAGGGTCTACTGCTGAGAAATGTAATGTTTGATTGTCTCTTGTATGGGCTGAAACTGAGGAGGGAGAAAGGTCCTAGGAACTGTACTGTGAGAAAAGAAAGACTAAAACTCTGAAGCAAGGACTTCTCTTGAATCTTAAGTTTGCACATTCTGATCAGCTTTGCAGCTTGTTATTTTTCACCCTTTCTTTGACTCCTAGCGATCATGTTCAGGTAAACAATGCTGCTTCTCAGAAAGTTGAGAGTTCCCAGGATATCCCTTTTCAGCAGGTAGAAGCTGTCAGTGCATGGGCCTTCTGTGTGTGCACAAAGACTGTAGGTCTGTGAACTCTTACTGGGGCAGTGAGTTGCCTGTCTGCTCTACTGCACTGGGGTACCCTCACTGTAGACCAGCTTAAAGGCATCTGGAGAAATGGTAATTTCAATATAAAGGAAGTTATAATTGTGAACATGAAAATAATAGGGGGAAAAAATCTTGTTCCTTCCGTGCAGGAGATGTTGTGCAATACAACAAAGGAACATTGGCAGTGGGTTGAATCTGAATTACTGAGCTCTCAGTAGAT
Source organism: Gavia stellata (assembly GCF_030936135.1). Taxonomy (NCBI): domain Eukaryota; kingdom Metazoa; phylum Chordata; class Aves; order Gaviiformes; family Gaviidae; genus Gavia; species Gavia stellata. The sequence continues at coordinate 22,500,645 of NC_082595.1, forward strand.
GTGCAGGAAAAGATAGCACACAATAGGCCAGAGAAAGAAACATAGTTAATCCAAGAGCACCATCTTCCACATGCATTTTACATGGGGACAGCTAATGAATTTTGATTTTTTTTTAGGTCTAGTGAAGCCAAATTCTGAAAGAAATCAGGATCCTTCATAATTTCTCTCCAGCAGCAGGAATGTTCATCTGATAGGATATGATCTCTCTTTGCCGTCTACAATGCATGATGGCATCCTCTTTAGCCATGTTTTAAAAGTATTAGTGAAAGCATGAAGACAACTGGAAAAATTGCAAAGAGAAAGTGCCAAAACAAATGAAGTGACTTTCTTTAGAAAAATTCTTAAGCAAGGCTTCAAGTGCAATTCAGGACATCACATAGCGGAAGTAAGATACAGGACAGAAGATAAGCTTTCTTCCTGAACTTGAAATGAAATAGTGCAAATATTTCAGACAGGAGATGCTGCAACAAATTCCCTGTGGATATTATATAGCTAATTGCTTTTATACTTTCTGGATGAACCTGATTTTAGGCCTTTTTTAGTAGAGTCACAAATAATCTTCTGGTAATAGTATTACCAGTTCAGAGCATCTTCCATTATTAAAGTTAGGATTCAATTGCTGCTTACCAAGAAAGTTTTGATTTCTGAAAGGCATACCATATTTATTTATAAAATTCTGGTTTGATTAGGATGTAAGGTGATATTTTTTTCCCAGACAAAAATGTCAGACAAGGAAAGGTAAAATATAGATGCTTTTATTTCTTGAAGCCTAAGCCTGTGATTTTTATGAGAGGTACTGGTCTGTCAGGATGCAGAATATCTCAGGTAGGAGAAGAGGCTGGAACAGAGAGATGAAATTCTGGATTGATTGGAGGGTATTGTCAAAATGTAACCACTTCCATGACATGGGGTTCAAATGGCTTTATATCACTGGTTGTTTGAAACAAGTAATAAAGACAAACTAAGAAAGGGATAGAAAGTGCAAACAAAATAAGATTTATGAAAACCAAAGCAAGCTCTCTCTGATATACTCTAGGTTTTTTATTTCTCAGCCTCTGAAAAATGTATCAGGCTTCTGGTAATATTCCTTCCAAAATACTCCGTCGTCATTCTGAGAAAAACAACTCCAAACAACCTTGGACTGTCTAAACCAGTTTGAAATGAATCAGCTAGCATTCATATTTTGGAACAGTTCACAGAAATGTTGACAAGCACTGAATTCTTCTAGTAAGTTTCTGAGTTGACAGATTTGGGTCTTTACACAGAGTTTTGGGGTTATAGATTGTTTCTCTTTTTGCAGCCATACAAATTGGCTGTTGCCATTGTCCCTGCAGCTCTCACATTTACAGAGCGAGGGGTACAAAACACAAGCCTGTGAATTAAGGAAAAAACAGACAAACTAACTTCTCTAGGCTGCAAAGGAGGTGTCTATAGCCTGATAGCCTAAGCATGAGTCTGGTATAATAATTCAGGCATTAAAAGTACTCAGTAAAAGAATAGTCAAAATGAGATGCATACTTGTTTCAAAAGTTTCAAAAGACCTTATAATAATAATTAAAAAAAACCTGCTTGGAAGGTGTGTGATGCTCATATGGCCCACCTTTGGCAAATGGCCTGGATAAAACACCCCTAAGTTAAGGAAGTGATGACAGACAGTGTGTATGTGTATGGAGTACCCAAAACTGGTGGGATGTCTGCCCCAATCTGATCATTTGGGTTAAACAGCAACTGGGAATTTACAGAGAGACTTTTGAAACACAGTCGGCCTGAAAAGACATATAACAGAAATATGAAAATCTTCTGTTTGAGAGACCTTCAAGAGGAGGGTGGAGATCTTCAAGAGGAAACAGTGGCCAACACAACCTGATCCGACAGTGCGAGAAGTCACCCTGTTGGCACCACAACCTCTGTCCAGGCCAGGCAGCGCAGCTTCCCCATCAGAGCTGTGGGTAGCTTGCACCCAGCCGGGACCCTGATGGCATGGGGTGCAACAACCAGGGACTTGCACTCAGGGTGCGCGTGTGTGCCCTCCTGGGGTGCTTTCTCACCGGCCCGTGCATTAGTGGATTGTAGGGAGCAGCGTGGGCACACACGAAGTGACAGCACTCACGTCTCTCTCTGGAGGTGCCTGCAAATAGGGGAAGCTGGGCTCCCAGGAGAGGAGAGCTTGTAATCCACACCCCTGCTGTATATGTGTGTGTGTGTGTGTGTGCATGAGTGTGTACTTAACTGTGTGTAGGGGGGAATAGGCCTTCTTGGCATTACTCACAGAAGGGAGTTTAGAAGCTTATGGGTGTTTATTAGCATTTCATAAGTTTATAGTAGTATTGTTTATCTGTTTTACTATTGATATTGATCATGAATGTATGAATTCACTGATTGCCAGTTAATTATGTCATTAACAAATCAATAAAACACTTTGATTCCAGTTTGGTTAAGCTACTGTGCACGGAGTGGTTTTTCCCTGTGACAGGAGGATAAAGAAATCTTTTCTATTTATTTCAGCGATAGGAGAGGATGTACATTACCAAAGAGGAGTGGATAGGCAGCCCCACATTAGTAACACAGAGTGGTAGAGGTGGATTCATGGGCTACACAGAAGAAAAAAATCTAACAAATAGGGGTCATGTTTATAGTAGTGCTCCCTGCTGGGAAAATGAAGTTGAGGGGTGAGACCTGGAGAACTTTGGGACAAGCCCCACAGAAGCACTTTCTCACACATTTTGGTGGGGGTCTGAATGAAGGAAGTAAAGATGAAATCAGAAATTTTCCTGGACCAGGTGAACAGTAAGTATTAGAGAGCTGCCTTTGAAAGCATTGGAAAGCTGCGTCCTGAAGAGTCTGACAAGTTTAAAAGAACAGCTGATGTGATGAATAGATAGAAAGAGCGAATTCTGGGACTCAGTAAGGAAGAGACTCAGGAAAGATGCCCTGGTAAATGACAGGAAAGAGCAGAGATGGAAAGTCTCATTTCAGGAGCAGAGATGAATCTACTGTTGTTTCACATGGCTTTGGAGAGAACAAATACCCCAGGTGTGGGCCCAAGCAGTAAGAGCTAGGTTGCTCCAAAAAGGAGGAACATGACTGCTCCATATCCTTTGACTAAGTCTGTGCCACTGCTGCATCATTTGTCTTCATCTTTGCATGCAAATCTCTGGCAACAAGACTAGGAACTGAACCTTGAAATAATTACAACAGCATGGAATTTTTATAAAAATTAGGGAATGAACGGTATCACTGAGAATACATCAATTAAAAAAAAAAGAAACCCAACTTTTTATGGCCACCTAATTTATGGGATGCTTTAATATTTATGTGGTGATATTGTTCATTATGCTTAGATTGTAGCTACTCCTGCATCACAATCTCCCACTTTTAATAACCTCCACAGATTCTTGGTTACACTGAAATATTGCATACTTGGACATTTCTTAGCTTCACCCAACTCTACCAATGGCAGATAAAATCTTTTTCTTTAAATTGTTGGTTTCTAATCAGAGACTAATGATGGCATTTTTGACCAAAGATAAATTGGAGAACATTGGGGTTTTTAGTATAAAACTAATTGAAAACTATTTGGTGCTGATTTGGAAGTATGAAATGGCTTATTGGGACTCTCAGTGCTATTTCTTAGTGTGATGGGATAAATATAATTAATAAATACGTCTGCAACCATTTTCGAGTCATTCAGTAACAGACAAAGTCCCTTTTCTTGTGGTTTAACTTTGATGAAGTTTTGCAATATGAAAATATATGTGCCAATAGTGAAATTATTTCCTTCACCAGACTGTTGGAGAATATATAGCTTTAAATCATGGAGGAAATTTGTGTAGAAAACTTTTGAAGGGGAATATAGTATTGTGATATTTTTACATAAAGTGTAATTGGGAAGTTATGATTAGATAGGTAGAATAACAGCCCTTATTAAAAAAATTGGCTCTTACTTTCACATATTCTTAAAAATCTCATGTTAAGCTGTCAGTGACTTAAGTATTGTTAGAAGAAGTTGGTTCAGCATGACTTTTGGCACCTTTTGTTTCGTGTCTGATACTTACTTGAGTTGAACACTTTTTTTCCTTTACTAGTTTTATAAAAAGTTTGTTAGCTTTTATAGCTCTTCCCTTCCTATCATAAATTAAAAGGCTTAGGGAGGAGTTGCTCCCTCGAGTTACTTCTAAAGTTCTGAAAGTTTTGGCACAGCCAACTTCTTAGCATTCAGTAACTTTCTAAAGGATATGAGCTTTCTGAGAGACCTGCAACAGCTTCATCCTGTAACTTCGGGACTGCAGTTACTGTTCCAGGGAGGAGCTGCCTTTCAATTTGGCATGAGGACAGTGGGGTCTGATCAGTGTTGTCAAGTGTTTGCTGCTTGCAAGTTACTGGAATGGGTAGGTAGCCAAGAAAAGTTGCTATAGTAAAGAATTGTTTTGATTAAAAAAAAAAATAAAATAGGGAGGAGGGAAGAACAGACCTACCACCAAGTATAACTCTGTTATGATGATGCATTATGAATCAAAAAAATGTAAATACTGGGTTAGTAAACTGGCAGTTCTGAAGGCAGTAGTGATGGGGGGGGGAAGATTAAGACAAAAAGAAGTGAAAGGAAGTGGCTTGGGAATTAATAGTCATGATGGAAGATTTAATTTTAGATCAGAACTTTAATTAATCTTCCATTGGTAGTGACTGAACTGTATCATATGAATGGTGGTAGTTGAAAAGGAAGACCAAACTTTGGGAAAAAAACCTAATTAAACTGTCGCCAACTATTACATAGGTTTTGAGTCCACAAAGTATTATTTTCTATGGCAATTTCAAGGCCTCATCCTGTGTATTGTTGAAATTTGATTTTCAGCTAAAACAGATTTGCTTCATCATAAAATTGCAAGATTTCTGACAAAGTTAATGAAGCGTTCATCTTTGGCATAGCTGCCCCCCCAGAATCACATACATACAACTTTAGCTAGATACACAAACCATCCTTTTTAATTCAGATGGTTGTGAATCTTACTGGACTGGAGAGTGTTCCTTCTTTTGAAAATCTTTCCTCATGGGGTGGGGAACCAAGTTTGATGCAGTGACTGCTTGCTTGGACATCTGTGCAAACCAGCGTTCATCCAATTTGCTGTCAAAGGCTTGAAGTCATGCACATCCTTATCAGATGTTGTGCTTCCAGACAAGAAAATACATCTATGCTTTGCTATTGGTTTTTTTTTTTTTTCCCCAAGCTATGGCAGCCCTCAAAATAGAGAGTGAGGAAGCGGGAGGAAGAGGTTGTTACCTTGGCCAGCATGGTGCAGGTGGTGCACTGGGGATCGCTGCCTTCCTTACCAGGTGGCACTACAGGGGATTAGATCTTCTTGTGAGACACTCACGTCACATAATGGAGTCTGGGAAGGGCAAAGGAAGCACCCAGGCCAGAAGAGGTGGGAGACTGGGGTACACAGGACTTACGCAAGCAGGTCCAGCTCTAGAATTGGCAGGAATCTGTGATGGATCTTCCACCTGTCAGCTGCAAGAGACGGGGGACTTGGAAGAAGAGTTCGGGCAATGAACACAAGAGAAGTAATTTAGATGCCAAGAGTGTAATGTTGGTCACCACTGTGGTGCAGCAGTGGATAAAAGTAGACCAGTATTCACACAACTGAACAATAAATAAATAAATAAATTACCAGTAATACCCTGTTCTTACACAGTGTTGTCCACCCATAGATTTCAAAGTTCTTCCCAAAGAAGCCTGGCATTATTATCCATATTTTTCTGAGGCGGAAGCTGTGGTAGAAGACAAGGGAATGACTTCTCCATGGTTACCCAGCAAAGCAGTGATAAACCTGGGACAAAGACACAGCTCTCCCAAATGCCAGTCTGCACATGAGAAACCCTGCCTTTCCATATATGCCGGTGGCCTGTTCTTAAAAAAGTAGTGCGGATTTGCTGTTGCTAAGAATCTGTCTCTTAGTATTGCAAGGTAAGTAATAAAAAATCCTGCTAACATAAGAACTAGCATAGGCAGATTTCATGTTTGAGCATGCAGTTAAACCAACCATCTCCACAGTTACTAAGAACTTGACCAATAAAGATAAATCCATTTTGCTTTTTCATTCTGTGTATCCATGTGATTCTCTAACAACATCTGTAGAGTATCATTGATAGCCTGTGATCTGTCATCTCACCTTTGCAGATAATTTACTGTTTTGTTTGTTTCCTAAACTGTTTGAGGAGCAATACAGAACTGTTGCCTTCAATAAATTGTTACTGGTGATGTTGCAGGCTGAAAAGCCCAAACCCATCCTATCTTTCAGTGGAACAGCAAAATTTGTGACTAACAAGTAGGCTTTAGGCTTTATTTTTCCAATGGGCTAAAACCCCATCTGCAAAGGCCACTCCTTCTAAAGAAGTGAGTCAAAGTGTCTCTGGCTATATCTCCTGGGCATAGAGAATAGTATAACCTGAATCAATATAGGCCCATGCACCAAGGCAACCAAAGATGAAAAAGCTATGTAAAATTTGCAGTCATCCTTCTGGCAAAAATCATGTGCAAGAAAAGGACAATTGACGTTAATAATTCATCCAGCTCTAGAAAGCAGTTACTACGTTTTCCTTGATTTAAATCATAACTAAATGATGTCTGTCCAAGACTTTATGTGCTCAGTGGGGAAGATGTAGCCTTGACCTGCCTAGAACCTCTGGTAAATCCATGACTGCCTTAACACATCGTTAACAGAACAGTTTAATACCTACAGTATTAAAATGATCAGATCCTTTGAAAGCCCGCCAAAAAACACAGAAACTCATTTCCAGAACAGACTTCTACCTCTTTATAGTTACCCTCCTAGTCTTCTCCAAAGCCTCTTGTACATATTTGCTATATGTTGAGAGAAAGTCCTGAATCCTTAGCTTTTTGCCCGAATTCAGGAGCAAATTCCCAAGTTACTGTGCATGTCTTAACTTTAAGCTGATGTAGTCTGCGCTTTTTTCTCTAGTCTAGGTGTTGTTTATGCATAATTATACAGTTTGTCAGAGGTGCAATCCAACATGTGGAGAAAACATGGTCTGGCACTCTTGGGCTGTGCCTCCACTGTCCTATTCTGAGCTCTCCTTGGGCTCAGCACTGATCAGCAGGACGTTGCAAAACTGTGCTCCAAATGAGCAAAACATAGGGGAAGACACGACAGGGGGGAAAAAATGGGGTAGGCCTGCGGGAAATATTCCCCTGAGGGCACTCAAAAACATGAGCAGGCAGGGCATAGCCTGCATTCCTGCAGCAAGGGAGAGGCATGGGTGCTGTTGGTGATGGGTTTGGGGAGCGACCCCGCCATTAGGTGTGCTGTTGGTGTGGACAGGCTATTGCTGCCCCAAGGGTGCTGACAGCCAGTGCTGGGCCAGGGCTGGTGCTTCTGGAGCCTCCTCTCCTTTGGCATCTTTTGAGTCCTGCTCCAGGCACGGCCTGACACTGCCAGGTCTTTTATGCAGCAGCTGTCAGCGGCTGTGCCAGCATACACAGCCGTCTGAGGGGCACCAGACAGGGATGGGGTCTGCATTCACCCTCCACATTGTTGCCACATAGGTGATAGCCATCGGGGCAGTTGTGGTTGGTGCTGCAGCATGCAGCTTCCTCTGGCCGTGGCAATTGATTTCACCTAGTATACTTTTACCTCCCCACCACCTCATGCAGCCTGCCAAGACTTGGGGATGATCTGAGCCAAACTCCAGGTGAAATCTGGCAACCTGTTTTTTTTTTTTATCACCTGGTCCATTCCCTAGTGACTCATCTGCTTTTAAGGGAGCTGCTTTCATTTCATTCCACTGCTGGTGAAACCTATAAAATCTGATGACCTGAAGCAGAAGTGAGAATGGTCTACTAGGGGGAAAAATAAATGCGGGAGTCATAGACTCATCCATTTGATTATCTTACAGAAAGCTAGAGATAGATGAATATATAGTAATGAGAGTGCATCTGAATTAATAACAACACAGCAACCTTAACTAATGATACTGGTACGCTGCCCTCCCCGCCCCCCCGCCCCTTATGCTTCAAGGTCGGAAGTCAGGGTGTATTGGTTTCCCCTCAATCAGTTGTTCACTAAGCCTGACCACTTTCCCCTGCATGAATACACACATGCTTGCTCGCTCTCTCTCTGCCCAAAACATTTTTCTTCTTTCATCATTTCCTTGATGTTCTATCACCAATTTTCTATTTTACCATCCAATTTAATCAGAGTTATTTAATATTAATGTAATTTTAAAAAATACCATGTATTACAGTGAGGGCCAAGCTAAGAAGACTAGAGCAAGGGAAGTTTCCTATTAGGCAAATAGCTATCTGAAGCACAGAAGTAGCAAGACCAATAGTAAAATCTGTGCCTGTCTTCTGATAGGTTGCACAAAACCCACACTGAAGCAAGTATATAAAAACACTCTCTTTCCTTCACCTTTATCCCTAAGTAGTGTTCTCCCTTTCTTCCTCTTCTAGTTTAATTTGCTAGCTTAAAAGCATGAAAAACCTATAGTCTTTCTCCCTCTCACACACTCGGGGGTGGCATCTTCCTTTCTCTCTTTTTGTAGGCTGGAGAGAGGTCAAGTTCCTTTACTGAGCCATGTATCGTATGTAGGGAGAGAAGAATTTGGTGCCATCTGCAGCAGCTTGAATGGGAATAAATTATACCTGTATTAGATGGCTGTGAGTTGCTGTCAAATCAGTGGTTCTGTTTTCCTTGTTTGTCTTCATTTCGCAAAACGGTAGGTGAGGGCCTGAACTGAAAAGCTATTGAGAATCAGGTTCTTTATGCTTTTTGGCCACACATTTTGAGAAAGAGAAAACTATTTACTGAGGAATTTCATCTGAAACCTGGAAAATTGCTTGCCAAAACACAAGTGGGAAGAAAAACTGAAATGAGCACTTTATATTACAATCTTTAGGAAGCATTGTGTTTAGTTTGCTTTTAGAAGAAGCTGTTTATTGCTGGGTGGTGACAAGGCAGAGGGTGGCAGTGGAGGGGTCACCCTTCCACAAAGCCATTTACCAATTTCTAATCTAAAAGCAATCTTTAAAAATAAATGAAAAGTGACTGCAGTGTGTATGAATTCAGAGATGACCTAGCACACAGTTTACAGCTGCTTAAAGAGGAGAATTCAGTGTGTGTGTGGGATGCTGGAGAATTGCCCTCTATTTGGATATGCAAAATAAAGATCTGTTTTGTAAAGGAGCTGAGCACCTGGAACTTTCTTCTGGCATTAGCCTACTAGGCAGAAAAAACAGATAAATGCTAATCTAATCGATCTATTAAATAATTATTTTTCAATGAAATAGAGACAAAAAAAATCTTGGTAGCAAAGCTCTCCAGTCAATACCTTTGCATAAATAGTGTGTGAGTACAGAATGCTAAATAGAGGCTACGCTGATATTTGTGTATATACAGAATATACACACACATAATGCCTTCTCCCACCGGTATCTATACTAGAAAAGAAAAGATAGGATAGCTGATGTAAGAGCCAAGAAAAACATTTATTTTGGACCACACCGTTTTAGAACTGACTTCTCTGCAAAATTCAAAAAATGTGTTTGAAATTAGAGAGGTCTGTTTATGGAGGATATAAAAAAATAGATGGAAGAAGAAATCACTTAGAGAAATGCTAATCCCCTCCTCCACAAACTGCCCTTTGCTATGACCCTGACCTTTACTTCTGTCACTTGAAAAGATCCTTAAATATTTGTTGTGATATTTTGGGAATAGACAGGTACAGATACAGCTATATGCTGGCTGCTCTGACTCATTCCCTCCCTACAGATGAAGGTATAAGGAAAAATATAGCTAAACATGCATACAGCCACATAATTTTTCATGCAGTAAAAATGTTTAAATTAAAACAGTCTCTCAAAGTTACTAATTTTTATTAGTGCAACACCGAGCTCTGAAAGAACGTAGAATAAATAAGTAGTGATTTCAGTAATCATCATACTTGCATATTTTCTTACTACATAATTACTTAACTTCCGATGCTGTATGTAGTCGCATGGATACACAGTTAGCTGAACATATTTATTCTGTCACAGTCTGCAGTCATCTGTATTGTAGATGTCCAGTTTGTCTACACTAAATGTGATATGTTTCACACATGCGACTGTGAGACACGCAACTGTGAGAACAGTTTCTACTTTTATTAATGCTAACTGTTACCAGCTCTGCTACTGCCAAGTGCTATGCAGCAATTAGAGCAAGCTACTTAATATAGTGGCCAGTGGGAGAGGAGGAGACTCTTTCTCTCTTAGTGGCATAGTCAAATGCAGCAGCTGTTTTAGAGATAAAAACATGTACACAGCTGGCTTCTGGGTAGTTGTTTTTGTTCTCTAAAACACTCACTTGCTGTAACTATACCTAAGCAAAGGATGGATTTCACATTCTTGGCATTATATTTGAAGATCTCTTGTTGATTTTTGGAGTGCGAGTTTCTGTTGTGCACTCCAAGTTTTTATTATATGAGCATCAAACAATGTATATGTTGATTGTGTTTCTTAAACTCACAGTTTTTGAAAGCCTTTGGAATCTGTCCCACTTTTCTTTGTGATAATCTCAAGACATAACCAAAACTCTTTAGAAAAAAAAAATACCTTGGAAAGGATATATTGACCTAGTTCAAAGCATATTGGCTGCTACTCCTTTGGGAACAAGGCTCCTTTCAGATGTGTTGCTGTTTGTGCACCTGAAACTGCTGCTTATCTGTGCAAAAGTAAGCCACTTTGTTTAAATGAGTGAGAGAAAACACAAAATTAATTGGATACCCTGTACGGAACACTATGGGGTTCTTTTATTGTTATCAAGTTTACGTCATATCAGTAATTTGAAATTACTGGTGAACCAGTAGTACTTATTTTAGGAAGAATGAGGACTGTGCCATTCTGTGATAATTTTTGATATGATTATTTGGTTTACTTGTAGGGACATTACCAGGCACATATACTTTCTTTAATGGTTTCTTTCCCTGAGTTCAGGGTTAGGTTGTAGTATTTCATACCTATTTTGCACGACCATAAATGACCCGTCGCATATGTGTCACATGTCACATGTGACAAAACAACGGAAACCCAAGCCAATACTTCGAAGCTCATACTTGCAATTTTATAAACTCTTAAGAAGGCATTGTGGCCTCCTCTGCTTATTTGTCGTGTTTCTGCAGTTAAAGTCTTACTTATTATAACTAAAAGATAGCTTTCATAAGCTAACTCAAAGCTGAAATGTGACTTGTCTCCTGTGTGTCACATGGAGGAATGTGCTATCTTTTAAAAATTAATTTATCTTGCTTCTTGGAATTGCTTTGCAGCTATGCTGTGGAGATAACAGTGTCAAACACGCCTTCTATCTCCAAGAGAAAACAAACAAACAGCTGGGAGTGATTCCCCAAACAGTCATTCGTCATGCAACGTTCAGAAAGTCTGAGTAGAGATGCTAATACAGCTCTCACTTCCAGAGTTGCTCTACATATGTAGGACAATTGTCTTCCTTACAATAGCAATTGGAATACTGGAGCTTCTGCAGTTGTGTGCTTACTTTTAACCAGTTAGTATTAACCCAGAATCTCAGAGCAAGTCCAATAGCAAACAAATACAGCAAAACTGAAACTGTGATTTGCGTTACCAGTTTCTATTTCTGACTTTTTACACAGAAAACCCTCTTTTTTCCCCCATCTCTATATTCTCCTGAAGCAAGCTGATTAAAAAACATCCTGTGCCAATACCTTAGAACACACACAAACACACACACACTCCCTCCAAGTGATAAGATCTTGGTTGGAGAGATTGAATATTGATTAACTAGTTCTCTTGAGGTCTCATCTTTAAAGGACAAACGTTGGTATTTTGAACATTTCTTGAATCAGTTCTGGTGTTTTATAAACACAATTGTCAATTTAAAAAACTGAGGTTCAGTAACATAAAATATGCCACACTGAAAAATCCACATGCTGCGATTTTACCAGGAGTGAAAACTTACTTTTACTCTAGAGAGTACAGGGACTTCTAGCGGTTCAAATAATAGAAAAAGCAGAGTGTTTTACTGGCATTTTTAGGTCATGTTTCAATACATACTGAAATATTCTCTTTTATTCCAGAGTTGTTCCAGTTTGAATTATTTTCATATTTCTTCCAGCGAATTCTGTTACGGACTTTTGAACTCTCATTAGAACTGTGATTTATTTTCTCCTTTCAGTTGTGTAAAGCCACTGAAGCTGTGTGGCTATATTGGGAGCTAACTGGGTGGCAGATGTACAGAGGTATAATTAACATAATACAGCCCAAACGCACATCTACTGTAAGAATTATATTTGCACTGAATCTAATAGGTATTCATAGCAAGAGTGAGGGGATGAATTCTGACTCTTTCACCTTCAGAGTTTAAAGTCATAAAATTCACTATGCAGGAAAAACACAACAGTGACTATAGAGCTCAGTAACATAAGTGAAGGAGAATCCGCTTTCCTTTTTGCACGTAAAATGTTTTTTTTAAAAAAGAAGCCTGCTATTACAAGTGCTGTTATGTGTGGCTGTAGCAGCTTTCCAAGTAAGTCATCAGCTGTGTTTGGATCCAGACTTTCAGTTTTACTACACAGACACCTGCGACTCGGACGAAAGGATTTCTTACGTTAGCTGGCAGAAGTAGTAGGTTTTTATAGTCTAAGGATCATCTACTTGAGAAAAAGAACTAACACCCCGAAACAGTGAGTTGCAACCTTAGGAATCACTTTGTGGCTACATTTGGCAGAGCCTGTCCCGAGGTGGTCAAAGGGAGGAATGGTCGGATTGGTTTCACCTCTCGTTCTGCAAAAGGGGCAGCCTCTGGCTTCCCATTGCTCCTCAGTAATAAATGCTGCAGAGTGCGTGGCGTCACCACAAGGAGGTCACAGAATCACAGAATCACTAAGGTTGGAAAACACCTGTAAGATCATCAAGTCCAACCATCAACTAACACCACCATGCCCATTAAACCATGTCCCACAAAGCCTCATCCACACGTTCGTTGAACACCTGGAATACCTCAAACGGCTCAGGATTCCCTGTGCCAGGTCCAGTATCATATTCTACCTGGACTTGAAATACAGTGTAAATGGATCTTTCCCCTGTATATAGAAATTATGTAGCTCGATGCTGTTGGAAGTATCATTAGATGCCTACCTGCATTTTCCAACACCTTTTACTTTAAAGAAATCTGTATTTCAACATCTGTTTTACCTGTGAAGAGAACCTAAAATGAAGGTAAACCAAGTGTCACTGCTACAGAAGGAATTTAGTATTTTTGTACAGATCCTGAAATAGAGGAAAATCTGGTTAAAAGTTTCTCATGACAGCTATTTTAAAGGATGAGCTCTCTAGTTAAAAAATAATATAAAACCTGTTTTCAAAGAAGAAACCTATCTGGGTTTTAGCAAGCTAATTTTTTTTTTCATTCATACTGATTTTTGTGTGAAGGCTTTTCTTTACTCTATGAAAATCCAAAATGGAACAAAAGATTGACATAAGTGAACATGTCAGTCTTTTAAAATGAAGATATCACATGGCAAAAAAAACCCAAGCCACTTTCTGAACAGTTTTAATGAGATTGGAACTATTCTGTTAATCTCAGTGGAGTTTTAGCAATTTCATGTTAATTTTGTTCATTTTTTTCCCTGTAAGGGGAGGACTGTGGATCTGCACAGTTTATTGTGATAGTTATCTCGTTTTGCCTGTCAGTCAGCAGCGGGCTTTTGTTCCTGGTGCAGGTCAGCTGTGAGAAGGCAGAATGACCACGGGTACACCCTCGTCCCGGGCAGTGGTGAGGCAGAGCTCAGCCAGCATTTCCAAGCCCAGAGGCACTTGGGTGTCTCTGAGGTGACTGTAATGAAATCTGGTCCCACGTATTCAGTAGATGGAGTCCTTTAAAATGAACCGTAGCAGCTAGTTATTTTTTTTCTTCATTGGTCCTAATTTTATTCCTTGCTGATAGCCACAGTGTCAATACATGTGCTCCTGCAACGTACTATGCAAACATAAAATTACACAGTTAAGTAGTCAAAAGTCAGGATGTGCAAGCACAGCTATACCTTTGCTCAAATACCATTACCCCTGAGTTTTAGTCATTTCTTCATGGTTCTTAATCATACTCAGCTCTGATTGATTAAAGCCTTAAGGGCACATTTCCCTTTGCATGGAAGGCTTATTGAACTTTCTGTTTCATGCTGATTAATCTCATTCAATTTATGCCTATTTCATTTTGGGACACATATAAGTCTCTAGGAGGGGAAAGTCTGACTGTGCCTATAGGGATCGATCATTTGGGTGCAGTTAGTCTACAATAATTCATAACCTCGGGTCAGTTCTGTATGAGAGTGCTTTTCACAGATGCCTCTGACTTGCTGGTATGAATTCAGAGTCACATGAGTTATTAAAATTTTCTTTGCAAAGCATGCCTTTTAACTGCTGGACAAAAAAAATATGTTCATATCTCAGTTTCCTGAAAGGTTTGAGAGATTTCAGGAACACTTTTTCTCAACTGTAAATGCAATCCCTTTGTAAGTACAGTGCTTTTATTATCCTGGGCTAGGAACAAATTCATCAGAAAGCTGGAGTTTTTTTCAATTCTTAGTTATTACCATCTTACATGCTGTAACTATGTTGATTTTGCTTTTCTTTTCAGAGGCTGAAATAATACCAAAAAGCCCACTCTTCCCTTCTTAATAGTATTTGAATGAATAGATACTTCAGACTTTACCTGTGCTGTTATTGTCATGGTGCCCACCAAAGCCGCTCTATCCCTCCCCTCCTCAGCTGGACAGGGGAGAGAAAATATAACGAAAGGCTCGTGGGTCGAGATAAGGACAGGGAGAGATCATTCACCAATTACCCTCACGGGCAAAACAGACTCGACCTGGGGAAATTAGTTTCATTTATTACCAATCAAATCAGAGTAGGGTAACAAAAGAGAAATAAAAACTAAATCTTAAAACACCTTCCCCCCACCCCTCCCTTCTTCCCGGGCTTCACTTCACTCCCAAGTTCTCTACCTCCTCCCCTCTGGTGGCACAGGGGGATGGGGAATGGGGGTTGTGGTCAGCTCATCACACCTTGTCTCTGCCGCTCTTTCCTCCTCACACCCTTCCCCTGCTCCATCGTGGGGTCCCCCCCACGGGAGGCAGCTCTCCACGAACTTCTCCAACGCGAGTCCTTCCCACGGGCTGCAGTTCTTCACAAACTGCTCCAGCGTGGCTGCCTTCCACGGGGTGCAGTCCTTCAGGAGCAGACGGCTCCAGCGTGGGTCCCCCGTGGGGTCACAAGTCCTGCCAGCAAACCTGCTCCAGCGTGGGCTCCTCTCTCCACGGCTCCACAGGTCCTGCCAGGAGCCTGCTCCAGCGCGGCCTGCCCATGGGATCACAGACTCCTTCGGGCATCCCCCTGCTCCGCCGTGGGGTCCTCCACGCGCTGCAGGTGGATATCTGCTCCGCCGTGGACCTCCGTGGGCTGCAGGGGGACAGCCTGCCTCACCGTGGTCTTCATCACGGGCTGCCGGGGAACCTCTGCTCAGCACCTGCAGCACCTCCTCCCCCTCCTTCTTCACTGACCTTGGTGTCTGCAGAGCTGTTTCTCTCACATACTCTCGCTCCCCTCTTCTCCGGCTGCCGTTGTGCAGTTGTTTTCCCCCTTCTTCAATCTGTTATCCCAGAGGCGCTACCACCGTTGCTGACTGGCTCGGCCTTGGCCTTGGCCAGCGGTGGGTCCGTCTTGGAGCCGGCTGCATTGGCTCTGTCAGACACAGGGGAAGCTTCTAGCAGCTTCTCACAGAAGCCACCCCTGTAGCCGCCCCCCCCCCCCCCCCCCCGCCCCCCGCTACAAAAACCTTGCCACGCAAACCCAATACAGTCATGTATTGCAGACTACGTTATTCAAAGTAAAACATTACTTACGTAAGCAGAATTTCCCCACACTTTTCACAGGTTTAGAGGATGATTTTATGAATTTAGAGGGGCCATTTTAGGCTACTAGACTAGATGAACCCATGGTCTGACACAGTTCGGTCATTTTGTTGTCCATATATAAACAACTAAAATGATTTGGGGCACAAGTCCACTCTTACCCTTAAAATACAGACTGTTTTCATACTACAGACCAAAAAGTGATGGATCTGTGGTATCAAACTGCACTGATTTATTTGGTTACATGTTCTGCTCTATGTTGTCAACATACTCTGTATTAGGGAAAATAGGGTTTGTACTAGTCCACATATTCTGTACAGTGCCCATTTACACGATGTGCCACAATCTTACATCTTTACCTTCTTGAACGGCAATAGAGATATGCCATGTAAGCTTGCTTTAGAAAAAAATTAAGCCATATGTCATACGCTGATAAGACTTTCCCACATGGTTATAAATGCAAGTGCTATTCTGCTTCCTTGTTACAGAATTTAATTAACTTACACAGCTGTGTCCATAACACCAGTTTGACCACTCAGTGTGTTAGTCACTAGTTCAAAACCCACTCAGAGGCTTGCAACCCACTGTAGGCTTGCCGTAAGCCAATGTCTCTAGCATGCAGAGTCCAGGTTGTTTGAAGAGAAGTGCTCTTTTTTTTTCCCAGCAAAAAGGGCTGTTGTTGAGGTGAAAACTCGAAAGTTGTACACACTGTTCATGAATTTTGTAGGAAGAAAGTTCTTAGATGAGCATCATGTGGTCTGCATGTGCTTACAAAGAGGTGTGTTAGTGGAAAAGATATTGGCAATGCAAGCAAAACACCTGCAAACAAAATTAACTGACAATAGGAAAATAAAAATATAGGAATAATAATATAAATAATAATAATATAAATAATAATAATATAAAAATATAGGAATAATAGGAAAATAAAAAGCAGGACACGTCTAAAAAATTGGAGATGCCTATTGCTGCTTCTTCCAAATAGTGAAATAAAATTATTAAGAGAAAAACAGAAAGGGTTTTTTTGTTGTTGTCTTTCTTTATCGACAGACTTCAGCAAACTAGCAAAGAAAAGCTATGCTTGTAAAAGTTACTCAACCATAGTCCTGAGTTACCTGAGAGCTGCAGGAGAGCAAGCCAGGCGCGTGGATGTTAGTGACGATGAGAAATCAGAGGGAATGGGATGGATGTTGCTCCTTCAGAGAGCCACTCAAGGGCTGCATGCGGGTGTGAGGGCATCTGCTCCGCTCCTGCTCACCAAGAGGGTGGAAGTCATGGGGCTGAGTGGTCAAAGAAGAACCTCATCCTCTCCTCCTCAACAGAAGTAATTATTCTGTGGCCTTTTCGTATAAAGAATCAGGTTTTTGAATTACTGACCTGAACAGTCTGAAGTATCACTGGACTGGCAGAAATGTCTTTGATTAACTTTCCTTTTGGTTTTCACTTGAACTGCTCTCCTTTTTTGTCTCTAGAAGGCTGTATTTGGTGGCTGTTCGTCCTGCGAATTTTGACCAGTATTGGGTTTTCTAATAAAATGTCACTGAAGCTAATGTGTAAAAAGAGAAGGAGGCAGGGATGGAGGCTGCAACAAAAGGCTGAGGAGCATCAGTGAAAATAAATGGCAGGAAGTAAACTTTTTAGTGCATTTCCGACCACCCACCCCACCCCCCCAGACTCTTGGGAGGCGAGGTCCACCTCACTCCCAGCCTGGAGTGAGTTCTTGCACTCTGCTTCCATTGGTGTAAAACCAATTACTCCTGGCTGTTTATATCTCTCCACAGTGGGTGAAAGGCGTATCAGGCCCTGAGTGTTTTAAATTCAGAACAGAATATTTTATGTGGCTGCACTGTGAGATTCTCATTCATCCATATAATAGCTATATGCTTTGTCCATATAAAGGTGGTTTATGATTTTTGTCATTTGACACTAATGCCACAGGGCTATGCAGTTCTTCAAATTTATTCCTTCCACAATTCCACAAACCAGTAATTATCTAAAAAGGAAAAAGGAAATAGTTATTTCTGTTTGAGTATAAAAAGGAAGAGAAGAAACCTGACAGAATTGAGTATTTTAACTTCCAAGAGGTCTGAGATTTACCAGTGGCATTCTGGACTTGAGGTTTAAAATCTAAATTATTAGGAAAGCATAAATATATTATTTTGACAGAATACTCTGCATTTCCTATTTTCTCCCAGCTATGTATTTTTACCTATTTTTTTACTGAAAGCTTAATGATGAAACTCATTCTACCTAACAAAAGTTTTATCAAGTCAGTCATCAGTTCTGTCCTTTAGCAAATCGTATTGCTTACTACCATATTCTAGGCAATTGTGTAGATATTTTAGTATGTTCAACTGGAGTTAAATTATCCTGGAGGACATTCATGGTTGTTTTGGGGTGTGCACTGGAGCCAAAGCAGTATTGCTATGGAAAATCATCGAAACAGTGATGCCTCAAACTAGTAAGTCTCCATAGCAACTTAAAAAAATAATGACAGCAGTACCAAGAAATTTGCTAATAGAAGCCCTTAACACATTTGTCTAGACTCAGTCATACTTCATACTCATTATAACCAGTAGAATGATTGTGAGAAAATGAACTGTAAAGGAATAAATATGGAATATCTGCTTTTTCTGGCATTTCACACTGACTTCAGTAAAGTTATCTGACCTTGTTTATGGTCAACATAACCATAACAGTTAAATGTAAAAATGTTTAATAACATAGCTAATTACAACTTATTTTATTCTAATATGTACAGCATTTCATTTGTTATGTGCTATATACATAGTGCAAATTTCTCATTTATAAGCATAAAGCTAGGTCTTCCGAAAACAAATAGCAAAATTCCCATGCTCATAATGTTAAAATTATTGGCTGTAACAGTCTATGTTGAAAAGATTGAATGAAAAATGCAGCAGTAGGAGAGATACTCTGCTTTAAAATGGCCTCGCTTAGGTACAAATTACTCACTACTGATAAAAGAAGAGGAGGATTCTGTAGAATCAAAGTCACCTTGATAAGGCACAAGAGAGATTGCTAGCTTTGGTCTGCTGGAAATGTCAAGACACATTAGAGAATAAGGCAACTGGCTGTGCAACCATTGAGCTACCCTAGGTAGCAAGAACAAGTATTTTTATGGGTTGACATCAGTTTGAAAGACATGTGACATAGGCTGTTGATTTTGAGGCATCCTTTGAATTTTTAAAATTATACAAAACAGTTTCTTATACAAACAAAAATTGTATCTATTGGGACAGAATTCTGCACAGGGCATTATGAAGTGAAGAGTTAATTACAGAACTGAAAAAACAGATGAAATGGATTTTATCTTGATTACATTTTATTGTGAGTTTGAAAAGGACAATTAAATAAAGCTGAAAATAATTTTGAGACAATCATCTGGAGAAAATGTAAACAGAAAAATGAGAAAGATAATTTTCCACTGTTGAATAACATTTTACTAGATGCCCAAATTGCGTATTTCAGAATGATGTTGTCGCAGTGACTTAAGGAAAGAACAGTGTGGGTCAAAGTAAAATGAAAAGCATTTATAAATCATAGTGAAAACTGAAAAAAAAAAAGCTGGAGCAGTCATAATAACAACTGTCTTGGATTTTAGAAAGTAGATAGTGGAAGCAAAATGTGAAAGACAAAATCTATGGTTAGCAGATTTAACAATGAAAGGGTAGTCAAAGGAGTTCAGTTGTACTGGGAATCCCGATAATATTATTGTTCTATGACTGTATAATGATAGCGGAACTGACAAGAATTCATGAAAAGTAGAAGCTCTGTCACTTGGTGTCTGCATTTGGGGAAAGCCATATGGTAGAGTCATATGACATTATGATGTAGTCCTTTTACTTTTAACCAGTTACACAGCAGTTTATTAAAGTTAGACATTTTAAAATCTGCATGTCTAATTAACTTGCATCCGATAGTTTTAAAAGAACTAGTAAAAGACCCTCATGGGCATTTAATGTTAATGATTACAGTCCTGAAACAGGGGAATTTTCAAGTTCAGAAAAATCTGATGTTGTGCCAATATTTAAAAATGATAACAGGACTAACTCAGGAAATTAAGGGCCTATCAAATTGAGATTGCTCAAACACAATTAACGTCCATCAACATGAGCTTTGCAAAAATAAATTTTGTCAGACTAATTCGATACCATCCTTTGATGAGATTACAGGTTCTTTTCAATCAAGATAATATTGTTGATGTAATAAACTTTTTGAAAGGACATGCATTCACACCAGAAGACATTTTGTTAAGAAAATAAAGCAACAGAAAATCCACTTGGCATCTATGAATTTAATTAGAAATTAATAGGTCTTATAAGTCTAAATATGGAACTATCATGGTGAGGGTTTGTTCCTTGTGAGGTTCCCCCCCTACATTATTAATGAGACAAGAAAACATGACATTTTGTTGATAAAGTTTGCTTATAGCACTAAAACTGGTGGAGAATTAAATGATAAATAAGGCTGGTGAGTGACAGAAAGTAATCTGAATTTCTTTACAAAATGGAACAAGATGTTTTTCGGAAGCCGGTGCAGTGACGAACAGTGTGAGCCACGCTTGTAGGAGAGAAGAGGCTCCATGCTGGGAAATAGGGACTGAAAAGGATTTGGTTTTATGATGGATAATCAGATATACATGGAGCTCCTGTGGTGCGCCACGTCCAAAGTGCTAAAATGATCATTGGACTATAATCAGGAGAATATGAATAAAAGCAGGGAGCTTGCATTAGTCAGGCGAAGATTTACTGTAAGGGAAAAGGGAAGGTGCTATAGAGTCTGTAGCTCCTTGGTGAGGTCTGGCTTGGGACTTTGTGCATCTGATAGAGGTGAAAGTAGGGCACTGCACAGCTCCCCCTGCGTGCCTATGCTGGGATCCAGCAGCCTGCCATTGCTGTGTTTCATCACTGCTGTTGGTACCCTGTCTAAAGGATTTTGGTCTTATTTATTTATTTATGTGTTTTGTTTTTTTTTTTAAGGGTTTGACAGGAACTCTGGATGAACTTAAAGGATTGGAAAATATGCTGAAAATGAAGGACTGAAGTTCAAACTCTTTAACTTACTGAAGAACAGAAAACCAGTATAAAGGCATCTTTAATTTCTCTGGCAAAGATTAGGAAAATCCATTGACTGGAAGTAGAGAAATTTAGGCTTGAAGTAACTTACCACAGAGAAGGGAACTGACCACTGGAAAAAATTACTGAAGACTGCAGTGGACTTTCTCTGAACGGAAAATATAAAATCAAGATCAGGTTCCAGTCTGGCTTAGCTGCACTATTGGTCTTGATACAGAAATTTATTTAGGGGAGTCCTGTAGATGTGTGATGAAAGGAGTCATATTAGACAATCAACAGATCCCTTTTAATATTAATACCTTTCAGTCAAAAATGTGAAATGGGCATGTTATTCTGCTGACATGATCTGGGACAACGACTTAATAGCGTTCTTAAAAAATGTGCTTTGCAAATAATTTGCTAAATTATAAGCTAAATATCAGGCATATAAGCTATGAAATGTTCTAATTCTTCACTATGTAATAAAAGATTGATTTTTCTGATTGACATAAAGAACAGAAATTCATCTAGATTACAAAAGCTAGTCTTTCATTTCCAAAGAAGCATGTTCAGAGATCGTCATTTCTGTCCGTGTAGGAAGGGAAAGAGTAATGTGCTACAGCTCTAGAGATTAACTCTGGAAGTTGGGAGGGTCTGTCCTGCTGTGGCAGTACAAAAGACAGCCCCAGCCTGCCTGCGGGCCACCCTTGTCCCCCTTGCATGGAGTCATACAGGAGATGTGTTAGGGCTGGGCGTGGGGACAAGGGAGGAGGTAACTGAGGGGCTGGAGTAAGGGCATAGATAGAAACTCCTTCCGCTGCTATGTTTTTATAAAATGTTCTCCTTTATGCTTTCAGATGCCTTTATCTGCTTAAAGTTTTTTATTTTTGGTCAATTCTACTTAAAAGTGCGTATTAACTCAAGCCATTTTGTTTCTCCTTTTTGGTTGCACCTGATGGCACCTGTTTCACCTCGTTATACCTCCTGGCATAATGTTGCTTGCTGTTGAGTCACGGCTCTTACAGCTGATTCAGCCGTCCGTTCCTCTGCCACCCTCCCCTTACTGCTTGGAGTGATTCAGAGCCCAGTCTTTGCACGCAGCCTCCACCAAGAAGTTAACAAAAAAGAAAGAAAGCCTTTTAAAACACACCAACACACCCTGCTGCTCTTCGGTGGTGATTTGGTCTGTGTTATAAGCATGCTATCTGCACTTGCCTCAGTGAAGTGACAGAAAGCATTCCTTCTTGTACATCGTTTGTTGACGAAAAATCCAAGATAATCTATACAGTTTGGGAACTCCAGCTCTGCTAAGAGAAAAAAAAAAAGCTGATGTGACTGGGAAGCAGAATGGAGTGGATTGCGGTGGGCTGGGGAGTGGTGCCGTGGGCCTTCGGAGGGGGCATTGCTCCATGTTGCCCCTAGAAAGACCAAACATCCCAAAAGAGAAGGATCCTGCAGAGGTGAACAGAGAAGGGCAGGTTTCCTATGGCTTCCTATCTGGTAGCATTCATGACAACCTGGAGAGCCAGGTCCCTTCAGAGATTGCCTCAGAAAATGTATCATATCTTTGCTTAATTCTCTAGGTTTCATTTCCCCCCCCCCCTTTTTTTTGAGATTAATCCCCACTGGCCCTCTGAAATATCGGGATTTCTCTTGGTTTGCACTCTGTCTCAGAGACATTTATATAAAGGTGCAGCCTCAGCATTACTTTGCTTATACAAATGCTTGAGCGTGTGTATGTACTATCTACATCTGGAATGAGGAGCTGTATTAAAAATAAAATAATTATAAAAATAAAATGAAATGGCCTCACATGGAAAGCATTTGGAAAGGAAAACTAGAGTAAAAATGGAAAAATAAGTATGTGTCAGGCCAGCTGCAGGTTAGGAGCAGCTCTCCGAGAAGCCAGTGGGATTTGCTGGTGCCCTGCACGGGAGGGCAGACACGAAGCAAGTGCAGCTGGCCTGCAGCACTCTGGTGACCAAGGCTTTAGTCATGCCCACAGTAAGGCTTTTAGCTTTAACCTTGCTAGCCTCAGGAGTATTTCTCAGAAGGTAAAGACATCAACTTCAGCAAGACTGTGCTTGTAGATAGTAATGACCAAGAGTGAGATCCCGGGGGCAGAGGGCAGGAAGCTTTGAAGGTGCAGGTGTCAGCAGGTATATGGGGCATGGGGGAGCATCCCTGCCTTCCTTGATAAGAAAGGGAAGTTCCCCTAAGAGTAAAATTCATATATTGAACCCTTCTCACTTCATTCCTGCACAAGGGTAAAGAGAGCCTAAACTGCAAACAAAGCCATTGTACATGGAGTTATTTGTCAGCCTCTAAGTTAAGAAAGGATTTTAATACCTCCCTTCAAGGCATCACTCACATGATTAAAGTTAGGTATGATTTTAGGAACGTCAGAAAATCAGCCACCTGGTAAACTCTCTGCTTCAGGTTAAAATAAATTACATTAAAAAAGCATGTTTCATGACAACCAACATGAAGAGATATTGTAGCAACAAAGCTTTGTCTTAAAAATTATTAAATTGTTTGGTCTTTCAATAATTGAATAGTCTTCATTACCATGCAAACAAAAACCAGGTTGGCTATTCACCTTTTGGAAGATGGCATTTGCATTGCTATAGCGGAAGAGAAGAACCTTAGAAAACTAATGAAGGAGCATAAAAATGCAAATTACTGCAGCTAATTGGCTGTGCCTTCTTACACCTTCTGAATTATTAATTTATGACTGAGTAAATCTGCCTCTTTTAAATAATGTAATAAAGAACAACATTGTGTTCTACACTGTTGAGTGGATAGTGTTTGTTCCCCTAATTTTATGGTGAGCTGCTCTTGTTGGCACTAGCAAGATGCTTGCAGTGTTCTGTAAATCTGTGCAGGTCCAGCACTCTTCTCAGGCAGACTGACATCATTATATTTCCCATCTCTAATTCCTGACTGGAAAAAAAAAGACAAAAGATGATGCCATTATTACAATAATGCTAATTACATCTTGTGCCATTGGTACTAATGTTTAATCCGAAAGCAGGCGCAGAATCCTGCAGACACCTATTTACCTGCCAATATGTGAGTAATTCCATCCATTTCAGTGTGGTGACTTACATTCATCAGTGGCTGCTGTCCAGGTGGTTAAATACAATAAAATATTTGATAGCAGGGTTGATATAGGTGCATTTTTTCCTGAGTATTTTTTCTTCTCTCAAATAGAAAACTTGGGAAGATTCTGAGGAGCTGCTTATTTTATCTGGGATTTCCAGCCCTGTGATACCCTTTGGTGTACATGAGCACAATTTTGCAAGTGCTAGGTATTCTATCATCCGGCAGGTCCGTACATTCACTGTGTACACATATTCACGGGAAGGCCCTCACGTTCACTGTGTACACTCACCGAGACTGTGCAGGGCACGAGCAATGTGTCCGATACTTTTTTAAAGGGCCAGACTTTCTGAAATTTCATTATATTGCCCAAATGCTCTGTGGTTATCTGAAAAAATTTGGGATTCACATGTTTAACTAATTCCGTGGGACAAGGGCTTAAAAATTAATCTCAGCTTGCCTGATTTGCCTTTTCCCTGATACCTTCACATACACCCCAATAGCATGTCTAAATTAACAATTTTTCATTTGAAGAAGGTATGTTCCAGCATTGGGTGCTTTTTCATTGGTAATGCCTGTGGGACTGAGATTGGAAGAATTTGGCCTGTGGTATGGACCGTTGCTTTAGAGGACACAGGCAGCAATCACAGGCAGTAGGTGGGAATGCCTCTCATTTTCTCCTCCTGTGAGGAAGAATGTTTATTTTACAAAAATCGTCCCTTTGAGATGAAATTTCTCTTTCTCCATTTTAGCCCACAAATGATTTCTGTTTTAAAATGTAGCCAAAACAAGTTAAAAGTTTTGTTGCATTGATTATGTGTTGCGTAGTGCATCGTACTCCAAAACACAAAGAAATACATGTCCCAAGGAACTCATTTGCTTGTCCCAGCCACTGCTGCGGCTGGGGTGCCTAAACCAGCCTCCGCAGGGAGGCAGCTCATGGAGAAAGCTTTGCTCATCTTTAAGTGATCTGGCCAGATCAAGGCTTCAGTTATGAAGACAACAGGAGGGAAGAGCAGTGAGTCCAGGGAATTTCTGGTGTTAGAGGTAGGTAAATGAAAGCTGAAGAACATAAAATCCAATTTACTTTTATTTTGTTTATCTTTTAGGAGTTTTATAATGTGACTGCACACAAGTTTTGCCTAGCTCTCCTTTTATAGCGTCCAAATATCTCACTAGTATCAATGTATTTCCGAGGTGGGAAAGGAACATCATCTCCAGTTTGTAGAGGTGAAGTTGAGAGATGCGGGGTGGTTAAAATAGCTGCCCAAGGTTGCCTGTGAAAACTTGGGCTGGAATTTGGACTGCCATCCCATCCCAGTTGCTGCCCAAGTCACTAAGCCATCTTTTTTGCAGTCTGGATTTTCAGAGTATTTTCTAAATAAAAGGAAAGAATACAAGCCTCCCTTGAAGATGACAAAGAGGCATTGGCTTCTTATGCTCCAGAAACTCTGTGGCCATAGCATGCCAGTTTTTGTTGACCAGATTTCCCTATATGTATGTGTATAGCACTGAGAAGCTCTCTGTAAAGGATCTGTGGAATATTATATTTCAGGATCAAGCTCAAACCTACTACCATTTGAAAGGGTCATCTTAAGCATGAGGTGCATAGTACGCATTACTTAAAATATTAATGAAGCATGTAATAGCTGTTAAACTAAAGCCAACAGGAGCAGGGGAGAAGATACCCTGATATATTACCCAGAAGAGCAAGGATGAAAACACCTGAGGGATAAGTATTTCAGTAAGAGCCTATAGGTGGTAATTAAAGGCATTTAAGCACAAAAGGATTTGGTCCAGATAGATGTATGGGGAACATGGCATTTACCTAAAACTAGCTGGTAGCGTCTGCTTCAGCCATCTCTGAGCACCTGGAATCTGCTTCTCCCTTAACTAGGAAGAAGAGTAGCAGATGTGTTTATGCTCTAGGAGTTATTGAAGAAACAGAAAAAAGACCAGGAGGAGATAATAAGTATCCGTAGATCCACAGAGAGAATGAAGAGGAGTACAGGGACTAGTCATTTTCGTTTGTCAACAGGCCAAAAAATAAAGGGCTTAGCCTGCAGCAAATTAGATTAAATATCAAGGAAAAATATGAATTAGTCATGAAGGGAATATTTTAGAATCAACATCATTGAGACTATTTAAGGCTAGACTTCCTAAAGCACAGCTGGAGATGGTTTAAGGTCAATTTAAGTCTCCCATTGCAAAAAGGGCAGTGGAGCTCACTGGGAACAGGCTCCTCTCACGTTCTAGCCACGGGCAGCCTTTGAACCTCAGCAAGCATTTTCTTCTGCCTTCTGGAAAGTGACAGCCTAGTAGAGTAGCCCTCTCCCCTCTTTCATGTTTTAGCTCATTAGCTGTACGCTTCTTGAACTGTTTCTCATTAGCACCCAAGGAAAAGCAGCCCGCTGGAAATCTGCCGTTCTCCCTGCCTTGCTGGGGAGGAGATGGAGATGTTCATTCACAAAGGCATGGCATTTTCTGCCAGATGTGTGAGTAGTTGCAAACTGAGCTTCTTTAAGAGTGGCCTTTTGGAGGTGAAGCCAGAATAATACTTATATCCCCACGAGGAAAAAAACCCAGCACCATGACTGAGAAGTGCTACGCTGACCATTCCTCTGGGGAGAGCCCCATCACTTCTTCCCGAGCTCGCTACTTCACACCTAAGGCGCCTATTATTTATCTACACTGACAAAGTTGTACTACCACCTGGTCAGGTCCTCACTAGCAGCATAAACCCCTCCTTTACTGGGCTGAGCGTAGAGAGTGCATTGCTTTCATCATGCCAAGGGTCTCCCGGTGGGAAATACATGATGGGTGCTGGAGCGCTCAGCCTGACCCACGGCGACAGTGCCACCATCACGTCAGGAAACATCGAGCAGTGCTGCAATACGCTAATCCCGGAGTGCCCTCTAGTGCTGACAGCACGGTGCGACTCCCACCCTGCCGAGGGGAGCAGGTCCCCAACATGGCAGCCTCTTGGGCATGGCATGAGCCAGGCTTGCCCCGGAGGAGTGGGAATGAAAGCAAAATAGCGCTTAGGGCTCCCTGTCTCCCTTGCAATATGGCTCATCTGGTACCCACCACTGTGCAAAATGAGCCCGGACTGGCCATAAGTACTCCTACTTTTTCTTTCCCTGTAGGGTATTCCTGTTGTACCTTAATTTTCCATAGAGCAGTTGATGAAGATGCAAAGTGATAGTGACAACCTATACCTGCAATATTCATGAAGAATAAAACCAAACCCCTTTAATTTATGGATATAATTTTATATAAACTCATTAGAATCTGTAAAGCATATTCACTAAATTTGGACGGGGCAGCTTGCACTTCGTAGTTGTGTCCGTGTTGCTCAGCAACTTGTATACCTGGGACTGTTTGACCTAAAAGACAATGATTTGGCCATGTGTAATGCAAGCAGACTAAAAAGGAACAAAGAAAAAAAAAAAGATTTCTTCTCTGCCCTCACCTCCTTTCTGTTGTCATTTAACTTCACAGCTGGTGGGAATTTTACTTTTAAAATGACAAAAGTGAGGAAACCTTATAATACTGGTCATTGCCAGGTGGCTTCTGATGCCAAATCTCATCTTTCCAATTTCTATCTCCTAAATTCTTTGTCAGAACTAAAATGAGATTCTCTACTTCGCGTTATATTTAAGTCTACTGCTCCCAGCTGGAAAAAAAAATTGAGAAAACAGCAAGACTATCAGGGACAGAAGAGCAGAGAAACCCATGTGATGTGCCAGCTGTCGACCTTGCCACATCTTCTGTTAGGAGGTTGCCTGCTGTGTACTTGGGTTTTCTTTTCAAAGAAGATGCTATTACCAGTTATGACCATTGTGGAGATAGACTTGGGGTGTAGGTGCAGATCCTGTTGTGGTTTGACACATAGGAAGATGGGGTTTTAAATGGGCTCAAGCAGCTCAAGGAGGTAAGTGACATGCCTGTCTGTCTGTCCTTCAGTGAAGAGCCTGGATGGGCTCATCAGAGAAGAGCCTGGGTGAGCTTTTGAGAAGAGATGTAAAGCTCTTCTCAAAAGATTCAACAGCACTGAACGCACTGCTCGTTTAATGACTGAGGAATGTATTGACAACATGTCTTCAAGCACTTCTCTGCTAGGAATTTCCATTTTGTGTTGTCTCCAAAGTTAGTCTATCCACTATTCTGTTTGTCACTTTACTCACTGTTGTGAGTGAGGATTGCTACTACAGGAGCCGTCATTTGCTACTGCAGGTAGTAACCAAGGAACAAAGGAATGGTTACCTAGTGGGGCAGATCATCAGAGGGAATGAATCATTTAGGAGCAGATGAAGACATGGTATTTACCCTCACTGAGAACTTGCTCCCGTCTGCGTAATTGGTACCAAAATGTACCTGAAAGGTTTTTATGGACTTGTTAGGAAGCACCTTCTGGCATTTGAACTAATATTAAAAAAATAAATAAATTGATTTTGATATAGCAATAGTTTTCAAACATGACATCTCACCACATATTTCATCTTTTTAGCAGCAGAAGTTAATTGTCTCAAGAAGGTAAAATCCTCTTGGGAAAGGAGACCATCAAAACTGGTAATAATAATGATGAACATTAACATGTTATTGTTGAATTAAAGTGCATATTCTTTTTTCCCGTATTTGAAATAACTAAAATTTACATTAGATTACTATCTAATCCGTTACTTGGAATAACAGAGGGAAACTACAGCTTTAGTACCGAAGCATGACAGCACTTTATCTTTGTGTTGACTCATGGCGGAGTCTTAATTAATGAAGTGATTTATTATCGTAAGGGACTTTAGATGAATAACTTGGATTACATCATGTGAAACACTGAAGCAGCTTCTTAAGATATTTTTCTTTGACTTGCTCTAGAATTTCTTGAAGAATTAGAAGTTCATTTAAGTGTCAAGAAGTCCACTGGCTTGTGAAATTTGTGGAAAAGTGACAGCTAGGGTGAAGTGACTCAGAACTGATTTCAGAGATTCCTGTTGAACTAAATGTTTAATCTAATGAAAAAAATTATTTTGCTTTTATTTTCGTTATTTTAATAATAAAAAACCCAAAATAGAGATTTGTTTTATTTTGCCCCTGTGTTTTTATTTCTTATGATAGCTACTGACATAAAGCCAAAGAAGAAAGCTAAGGAGGGCTCCAGACTAACTAATTTGATGTGGCAGAATAATGCTCTTTACAGTCGCTTTGCAAATGCTCCATATTGCAACCACCTGGTTTATGGGAGATTCTGGAAAAATAGCAAAATAACAAAACAAGGATACAGATACTTTTTGCAAACTAAATCTTAGCTGAATTTCTGTGTCTTGAAAACTTGTCACTGCCATGTGTCAATCAGAGCCCATGGTTCATAACTGCACTGCACCTACCTGATGAATACCAGAAGCTTTGTTCAAGCATTTCTCTTTTATTGAGTGATAGCTTCATTAACTGAAGTTAAGTGCTTCTCAGGAAAGTATGTCAATCTGTACATAGCTATAGGAAAGAAAGGCTGAGGTCACTAATTAATTTCTGGGGGCTTTGTGTACGTTATATTGATGGCAGTGCTGTAAAAATGTTGGCGATTAATACTATTTCCAGAGGAACAGATTTAAATTGCTCTGTTATCTTTAGCAATTAGACAGTGTCCTCAGATTTCTGCTCATAAAGTTTTTGCTTATGAGTAGGCCCTAAAGCATGTACAGACCAGACCTGCTTTCTATAATATTTCTAAAATGTTGTTGCAGGCCTAGTTTCTTGGATATTATTCACTTGTTTTGGACATTTGGAGTGCCATGTAACATTTGCTTTCTTCCTCTGAAATGACGTGGTTCAGGACTTTAAAAATAAAAGGTATGCAAAGTTTTACCTTCAAATATCATTATTTAAAAATGCTGAGTAGTTCCATTTTGTGCCAGCGAGCTCTGTGCTTCAGAAAAATAAAATTATTTTTCAACCTAAATTTAGACACTTCCATTAAAAAAACCTGATGAATGTTCCAAAGGAATAAGTTAATAGAAATTAATTATCACCCTAACACTTTGCTTTAGAAAGAAATATTTTGTGTAATGAGAAATCTGGTCAAAAAAATCCTACAGATAAAGGTACTTTAAAATGTGAAAATTGTTAGAAACCAGTGTGAAGGCCACGTGGAAACATTTCTTAGCAGAGAGAGGTACAACAAAAAGCAGGACAGTAAGAGAGAAATACCCCAGATTCAGTGGCAACACTCGAGTGGTTTTTCCTAAGCAAACAGGAACTCTGCAAAACATGGTAATTCTGCCCAACTGGATTAAATAAAGAGGACAAAAAGATGAGAATTCAGAGGTGTTGGAAACATTTGAAACACAGATAACCAGAGATACAAAAGACCAAATAAAACTAAGTCTTCAACAAAGTGAAATCAGAAAACCTGCATGAAAACCTGTAAGTTTGCTGTACTATGGTTAAGGAGAGTCAGCATTGCGGTATGATGAAAGATTTGTCTCAATCTTCATCACATGGATTATTGGGGAACCTATTCTTTCTAAGGAACAAAAATAAAGGATGTTACAAGATCAGGGTGCTGAAACCTGGAAATACTAAAATAATATTAAGATATTTTTAAGCCAGATGATTGTGTTTCATTTGATAAATCATATCTTCTCTATAAAAATTCTCTTAACAAGTTAACAAAAATCTAGTGAAGGATGGGATGACATTTTAATTGAATTTTCTTTTCAGAAAATGCTTCATCACTTGTGGGAAGGATGGCTGAGGAGAATAGGTGTTCATGGAATGAGAGCTGAAATGCTGCCATCCTGACTGGAAGACAGAAAACCTCCCTAAAATGGGATTAAATGGTTAATTTTTCGTATGAGCAAAGGTTAATACTGAAGTGCCTCAGGCTCCCTCTCTGAATACACACATGTTTACATGCATATTTTTCTTGAAAAGCAGGTGAACACTGTGATGAAAAATATGCAGTAGGCAAAGTGATCCAGGCTAGCTTGGATGAGAGGTGACTGAGGAACTCAGAAGGACGAAAGCAAGCTAAAGCATGGTACAGTGGAAGCTGAAAAACATTACTAAGTAATGCAAGGCAAGGCACATGGAAAGAATAATTGGAAAAAATAACCTCACCTACTCAGGAAAGAGGAGAAACAAGGTGTTATTGCCATTTTAAGTGGAGATCAAAGTAAAAAGAAAGATGTTAGAAATCTTAAGGGAAAAAAAACCTAGGATGAACTGATTCAAGAAATTAAGAACAACTCTCAGTCTCAGTTATGAGTGAAATTTTAGTGCTGAAGAAGTAAGCGGAAGAAAATATCCCGCTGACAACTGCGGTGTCAGGAATTCACTTGTTGTAATTTATAGTCATGCTTTAATCACAAGAAAATGAAAGATGAAGGCCAAGGTCAGCATGCAGCTGCATTAACACTGTGGTTGTTATGAAGTTCACCCAGTGGACCACCGGTCCAGTCCAGCATTATTATTCTTCTGGGAAGATAAGCAATTGCTAAAACTCTGTTTTTAAAAAAAAGAATCTTATGCAAGCATGCCACAGTTAGAAATGTTCAGTGAAGGTGTATAATAAATATGTTGAAATGTGTGGAAAATTTTATTGATCTGTCACTCAATTTTCATGACAGGATGACATCTCCATTCATTATTTATCTATTTTTCAACTTAAATACATGGTTTTAGTTGCATTTACCATATTTCTATTGTTTTATAAAACTGGCATGTTTATAAATAATTGTATAGTTTAATATTTGTGAAGTGTGAGAAAACTGTTTTTACAGAAACACAGCACCTTGGTAGTTGGCACTAATATTACCTCAGTGTTAAAGCAGATAATGGAAAGTACTTAAATTTATTTTTAACGTAATAACCACGAGGCTGTAGGTGTGGAGCTGAACTCAAAGCCGGTGAGTCATTTCAGTTCCCCAGCAATTTGTGTCATCTCTCTGTTCAATACGGATCCCTAGACAGGCTGTTGCTTTACTTCTTGCTATGTGGCAAAATGGACACAGCTCATAACAGAGTTCTTAATGGCTCTCTCAACTTTTACCAGGGGAAAAAATGGGCACAGTTTTGGCCTTGATCTTGCCAATGTCACTACTCTGGCATGCAGACTTAAACATAGGCACCACCCAGCTTTCCTCTAAGGCAGCCATCTGAACAGAAAAAGGAGCATAGCTACCAGCCACTTTCAGAAGGAAAGAGTGGCTATTGCATTTTAACTTAAGCAAGAGAGAGATCACACCTTTCTTTTTCTCTTGGGGGTGCAAGAATAAGAGCTATAAGTTAAAAAAGATAAAATGTAAGCATACATTGACACTGTCAGACCTTGGGAAAGCTGGCAGTGCTCTTTAGAAAACCAGTTCGCCTTGGTCCCTTTGGTCTTCGTGGGAGAGCAGCCTTTGGTGCCCACCAGCAGAAATAAGATGCTGCTCTGCTTCTTCACCAGGTGAAAGCAGTGCTCTGGGGGAGGGGGCAAAGCTCAGCAAGAGAGGAGCTTGTTTATCTTAAACATGCATTTCAGGCTGCGAGTTCAGCAGCGTAATGGCATCCAGTGGTTTATGTTTCTGTAAAGTTTGTAAAAGCTCCCAGTGTGCATTTTTTGAACTGATTTCAATTAGCAGGAAGCTCACTGTGTGGGAAACCCAACTCCCGGTGAAGTTGGACAATACTACTTGCAGAAGTCATGTTTTGCAAGAGGTATTTTGCCTATAAAATTTTCAGTTCCACTTAATATAATATCTAGCACAGTACAAAGGTTTTTATTCTTTTCAGGACTTGGAGGATAGTCTGTGGGGTATAATGTACTCGTAGCTACCAAAACAAACCACTTCAGTGGTTCTGCAGAGAGGCTTGTAATAGCACCATTTGTTCAAATACTGGAATAAAAGTAAAACAGTTAATCTAAGGAGTACTGACAGACAAAAAGCAGTAGCAATAAAAGCTAATTGTCTGTTAGCTCCAGGTATATTTTTATTGAGTGTTTCAATCCTAGCCTAAAAGCATACATTAAGAAAAGGCTCTGCTATCTTCACAGATCAAGCAGCAACTGGAGCTGACTGCAGTCTCATTTCTCTCTATACTTTCCTTCCTAGTCCATCCCTTCTTCAGCTGGCTGCCTCCATTCAGTGGCGCTTTTAACGCCTCTGTGTAGGTCCCACTGAAGCTCTTCTCAGTAGCCATCAACCCACAGCAACAGGGTGATTTCCTTATGCCCTCACTTAATATCCAGTGAAGCATAGATTTAAGGAGGAGGTCACTGTAGTTCATATGTAGAAGGAGGGGGCAGCTCATCTTCACACGAGTTTGATTTTTTCAGTGACAGAAATTACATTCTTTGCAAGGTTAGTAGCATAATCAAGGCTTTCATTAATTATTTGATGTGGTTTGTGTATGGCATATGTTAGACATTTGATTGGTAGGCAGAGGACCTGCAGATTTTTTGATGTGCGCTTGTGTCTGATTTTGTTTGATGCAGTCTTTCAGCCTGAGCACCAAGAAATTAGTTGCCCTTTAAGATGAGATGCCCCAAATAATTTCCCATTAGCTGGGACTCAAGCCCAGGAGCTGTGGGTTTCTGTCATTGGAGCCCCCTCAAGTTTTCCAGAAATTTGTTTATTCACCCAACAACAACAAAAGCCACAGGCTTCAATGATTTTAAGCTCCAACCCCTACCATGAAATAATAGGGCGTTGTTTTTTTTGGATATATTGATATTAATTATTAATAATAAATACATTAATTGATATTGCCCTCCAGTAATGGATCATGACCAGCAAGACTGTGTGCAGATAAAAAAACCACATTATTTGCTATTTCAAGTAGGGCTTATGAATCAGCTAACCCTTAGCAGACCGAAGATAGGAAATCTTTTTTTCCTTTAAAAGACTCTTTGTCATAACCCACATTGATCAGCACAGTTGTGACTGTACTGTAATTAGTTATTTTTATCAAACACCTGGCAGCAACTTGTGCATCACTACTGAAACCATCAATTGAGCTATTAAGAAGGAAGACACACTTAATAACTCCTGCAGTTCTCATCACAGCAGGGCTAAGTCTAACAGTGACATTCTTCTTAACATCAGCACTGAATTTCAGTGCTTTTTATTATGTTGGCCTTGTTTCATTAGAATTCAGCATTCCGTCTACTTACAGAACACATACTTTGTGTTTTGCAAATTTTGTTGGCGGTCATGAATGGACTGGTGTGGGCGGAAGAGCAAGCGACAGTGTTCACAGAACAGAGGGAAAAATCAATTTAAGTTTAAAATATAAGCACTTACTGGGACTAGAGAAGAAATAATGGAGGCAGGCTCTTCTGCCTAGCATGGCAGTGGGATCTGAAAGCAGAATAAGATACAGAGGAAAAACAGGGTAAGCAGCTGGAGTGAAATGCCATGTTTGTTAGGCAGGAAATCAATAATCATTGATGGGCAAATCTTATACAAACCTTTATTCTGGGCCTGCTATGTTTGGAAATTACAACAAAAGAAACAAAAGCTTGTTACTTGGAAAAATCCAACCTCAGGTTACGCATATTTACCAAACTGAAGGAGTGCCTGGAATTGTTCTTTTGTAGAGGAAAAACAAGTGAGAAGGATTTTGCTGGTGAGGGCTGAATGTGTACTCCTCTGGGAAGAGAAAACACATGGATTTGATCACACCTCTTCCTCCTGCTTCCAGATATCCGTGTTTGTCTGAAGGACGCCACTCTCTCTGGGATAGCTAAAAGAAAACCAACGTGGTCATTAACTTTTCCAAAGATAGCAATGGGGAAGCAGCGACTCAGGCAATGCAGTGGCTCCTTACGTGACCCTCTGGACTGAGCAGGAGTCCCTGGTGCATCTCAGAAGAAGGACATTTCAGGAGATGCAGTCTGGTGGGGCTGGTGGGAAGTGGACCCCAGGGAGCAGCTGGATTGTAGGACGATGTTTTCCAACCTGCTTGGTCAGATTGCAGCATTGCCAATTCCAGATGTTCACAAATCACGAGGAAAGTCTGAGAAAGGCCTGAGATTGGTTAAAAAGTTAAAACTGAGTTTTTAGAAAGAAAATAAATTTAGGGTGTGGTTTATTGCCTTCAGGATTCTTAGCCTTTAGGGTGCACTTGAGTCATGTTTTTAAGTTTCTCTTTGCTACCACAAGGACTAGGAAACTTACTTAAAACCATAAGCCAAGATTCTCACCTAATCATTTGACTGTGGGAGCTGAAAAATATAAAATTATGAGAGGTGCAGCACTGACTCTGGTGGGGCCAGGCATATGGCAAGCGCTTGGAAAAGGCCTTTTGGAGAGGGAGGGGAGGCAGCCTGGGAAGGGGGTACATTGAAGAAGCCTGGGAAGTCGGTGGGGAGAAGTGTTCAGAGGCAAGCAGGGTGAGAGGATGGGCTCTCAAGGAAAGTAAAGCCGTCATGGTAAAAGTCTGGGGTGATGCAGGAGCGATATGGACATCAAGCCTCTCACTGGGGCCTTTGCCTGTTTGGGTGTGCCAGGTCCAACTTCCAAAGCAGATTGGAAAATGTTTCCTACAATATCCTCCATGAGTTAACCACTGTGAGTCCT
Organism: Gavia stellata; assembly: GCF_030936135.1. Lineage (NCBI taxonomy): Eukaryota > Metazoa > Chordata > Aves > Gaviiformes > Gaviidae > Gavia > Gavia stellata. The sequence continues at coordinate 22,536,319 of NC_082595.1, forward strand.
TGGTGCAGCAAAACAAACTGATTACCAGATGAATTTGCTGTTCTACAGAGACTGAGATTATTTGGTTGATTTGCAGAAAGAATATTTCAGCGTAAGAATTGCTACTAGGAGAAGTGGGTGCTTGGCCTGAGCAGAGTGAGCTGAGGATGGCAAGTGGCAAGCCCAGATTAAAATTAACAGAGAAGAAGGTAACATGTGGCAACCCTAACTTAGCTATTCAGTATAGTAATAGAGTAAAAATCTTTAGAGCCTGGAGAAAGCCAAAGAGCAACTGAGCTGAAAAGATGAAACAGCCTTACAGTTGTGAACATTTACATTTCGCAATTTCCATCTTTTAAAATATCAAATCAAGCCAGGAGTGGATTAGGGTGTTGAGAGCCATGAAAGGCCTTAGCTTTGAATTAGCCTCACTTTAGCTGTGGGATACTTCAGGATTCAATGCAGAAGTGGAGACGAGACTGCCTTGCAGCTCAAGCACAGGGTGAAGATTTAGGAAATTGCAGTCCTGTTGCCAACGCAGCCACTAATGGGGGGATGAGTATACTTGGAGTGAACAGTTTTATAGGTGAACGTAGGGAGCTGTGGATGCAGACCTCAATGACTCTTCATTGTCCTTCACTGCGGAACAAAGAAATGGCACAAAGCAGCCATGACCTGTTTTCCTTACAGTTTAGCAATCCCTGCCTCCCACCAGAAAACCCTCAGCTGAATGCAGAAATTGCATTTGCATTTCTGCATGCTCTGTGGACCATTTGCACTACCCAGCGTTAGGCATATAACTTGATGGGCTGGTCTCCGACAGGCAGAGGAAATAAATTCTTTTGGATGGCGAACCCAAGCATGGGTTTCTGTCCCCTCTTGCAGTGCAGGTGGCACATGGGGACTAGCTGGCCACTTTAGATAGCTGTGTCTGGGCGTGCAAATACCCCTTTTTCTCTGTCCAGGAGCATCTTTGGATGACTGTCATGGTATTCAAGGATGGAGGTTCTGTTCTTAGACATTATTGAATTGCTCTTAGAAAAATATAAAAATAAGTAAAAAAGAAACAAAGCCATGTTTTTTTTCCACACAAATACCTACTCCATTGAATGATGTTTTTATTATGCTTACTGCTGTATTGAACAAACTGCTTGCTGCACTGAGAGATAGTTGGGGTTTTGGGTTGACTAGCTGATACTTACCCATGTCTTCAAAGACTCTGCAGTGGTGCTGCATACTGAAAAAATTGTGCAGATTAGGCACTTTGGAAAATCCCGTTAGAAGTATCAGTTCAATACATTTTGTTAAGAAACCAAAATAGAACCATGAAATCAAAGCCAATCTAGCATTAATATTCCACGAAAATAAAAATGGAACATTACAGACATCAAATCAAAATCAAGTCAACAAATTGACTGTGGCACTGGATCAAAATGAAACCAAATTGCCAACTTGATGAAAACCCACAGTGTTTATGGACTCCAATGATCTATGTCTGTTTAACTAGGAATTTCAAAAAGCACATTTTCTCAGAGCTGGACACAAGCATAGCACTGAGTCGGGTTATGCAATGGTGAAACCACCATTTCAGAGCCAATTATCTAGTTTCCTTCTTCGGATACTATTCCTCAGCAATGAGTAATTCCTACCCCCACCCCCGCAAATGCCATCATACATAGCAGAGTCTCGGAAGCGGACGCTCCTGATAAGCAGAAGTTTGACAGAAGTTATTTACCAGAAATTGAAGATGACAATTTCAGGTCTTTCAGGATTAAACAGAGGCCCCAGAAAATACATTAAAGAGCAATTTTATGCAATGTTATATATACCTTCTAAGCATTGGGAACTTTCCATTCCACTTCTCTTTTTTAGAGAAATTTGTGCATAACTGGAAATATAAAGCTACACTTTATATATATAACACTAGGAAGCTGAAAAGTACAAAAAGACCTGGGCATCTTCTACCTAACAAAATAGGAAAGGAAAAAATAGATGACTAAAACAAGCATAGTGTAACTACCTCTTGAACTCTCTCACTGCTTCACACTTATAGAAGAGAGGTAAGGACTAGAGCTGAGGAGTGAAATGGCAGTGGTCACAGCCCCCATTGAGATCAGCGCTTTCCTGGTTTAAAGACAGACTTGTGAAATCCTGATGCTGCTAGCTGGTGCCATCCATAATTCCTATTAGCTAGAGATTTCAGAGGTTCTGAAATTTCAGTCCTTTTCCAGCAATACAGGCTGCTGTCCTGGAGTCAAAGCCTATTTGAATTTTCAGATGTCCCTCAATCAGATTTGCAGTGCTTTCCTCCAAGGATGAGCCATGAGTCAGTGCTGGCCTTGCAATTTGGTCCATCAGGGCTTGAATTCACTCTTAGACAGCAAGTACCATTAAAAAAAAAGCTGTTTAAATCACAAGCATATCGTGTTTTGAATGCTGTAGAAATGGATACCTTAATGGGCTCAAATGCATCACACAGATGGTCACATAAGACTAAATAAATAATGGGAGCACATCTGACTGCTTTTGAGGGACCTGCCATTATCTTTGGTGAGGCAGAGTTCCCAAGATGACACCATGCCATTATTTTATGGAACGTTCAACATTTAAAAGATTTTTTTTTTTTTTTTTAAAGTAGCTGTTTGGGAAAAGTAAACTACAGAATAACTTGGCAACAAGCAGTGTCAACACTGTCAGCAAAATTAAGAAATAAAAATGTACTGTGTGTCTCATCACCTCAGCTACTTTTCAGAAGTCCTTGCTTTCTGTTTTGGAAATGAATTATAAATCAGACAGCTTCTCAGCAGGAATCTTTGTCTTCATATGCTTTATATAATAATAATTATCAATATGAAATTTACTGTAATATCTTACATTTTAGCTGCAGTCTACACATAAGCTATTTTTTTTCAAAACGGTATTTTAATCCCATACTTTCATAGTACCTTTTTTGAATTTGCTTTCATTGTTGATCCTCTTAATTTTTATTGCCAGAGTCACTGCTAGATCTTAAAATGCCAGAGGGACCAACACGTGACGTAAAGGGCAGTATGGTTATTGCCTGAAAGCTAGCTAGCAATTTGACATCATATGTGCCCAATTTTGAAATGTAAGTCTGTTAATTTTTTTATTTGTTTTCCTTTTGTTTGGTATGGTAGACGCAAAGTTTAGCATAGGAAATTGCAGTTGTGTATAAAATGCTAGTTCAAAAATAGTTTTCCATAAGGGAACATACCTAAGCATAAATACAGAGCAAGTTAAATTGGAGCTTTCAGGTTAGCATTTTTGGGCTGAATTTCCTCTGTGGCAGGGAGAGGCAGCTGAGGTGAATGATAAAGCAACTGGGTAAAAGCTCTCCTCCTAGTTTGTGATCCCAGCGATCATAAACTAAAAAACTGTGATCATATTTGTAAGCCATCAGAGCCTTTCCCTGTAACTGCAATTATGTTGCATATTTTAATAAATGCAAAATCACCATAATAGCTGCCTCTAATGAATACAAAGGCTAACTCCAGTGCTTTCTTCCTGCCAGAAAATATTTTCAGCCATTTTCATAGCAGAATTCAGCAGATATTTACATCAGTTGAAACTAATGGCAAATTTCCCATTGGCTGCAGTGAGGGCTGGGACTGATGTTTTGTTACTTTTAAGAGTCGTCTTTTTTTATCCTATTCAGCGTAAGGAATAGTTAGAGATGAGCTTTCTTTTTGATCAGAGAGTTGTGAGTGTCTTCCAGAATTAAACCTCAGGTCTGGTCGTCTCCTGCCTCCCTGTACCCCCACCTGCGTAGCTGTCACTCACATCATCCCTCTGATCGGAGAAACAATGCTTGTAGTAGTTATTCAGGTTTTAAAATATTTCCTCAAGAAAGTTCTATACTACAGATTCATGAACGTTTCTTTAGTTTGGGTGAGGGATGTCAATCAGTAGCATTGCCAATTTACAAACTACTCCCATTTCCAAAATCACTTCTATTGTTACAGTCTGACAAACTACCCATAGAGTTCAAAAAATTGCGGGCTGCAGGGGCTAATTCAGCTCCTTTTTGTGGCATTTCATTCTTTCCCCCCGCCATGATTACTGTCCTATTTTTTCCGATGGTTGTTAAATCGCCAACTAATTTATGTATTATCAAAGCTGCACATAACAGTGGAGTTTGTCTCGTGGTTGATGTATATAAAAACAAGCTGGGTGAGTCAGACAGTCGGGGTACAGATGGCTGTGTCTGTGTTAGCACTTATTCATGCCTTCCCTTTGTTCTTCTGGGCTCCTTTTACTTTGTACCGCTGCACGGCTAGAATAGGTACTGACTGCTGCATTATGTATGCTTTAATGTTTTTTTTTTATTATTACTATGGGAGAACAAAAGCGCTCATAAAGGTGTGTTTTCTTTCTGGGAAAATGTCTCAGTAATGCAGTAGCTTGTATGTTGGTGCACTTGAACCTTGAAGAGTGTGACAAAGATTACTAGATGCCAGCTTGGTTTTGCTGGTAGTTGCTCAGGCAGTTATTTGGAAGAAATGGAAAAACCCTTAGCCTCCTTCCCTGCTGGAATGGGTTCAACACTCTGTGAATATCACAGTAGAAATTTACACGCCCATCCCTTGAGAAGCCTGTGCACATATGGTATTCTTTTGCAAATTATTTAATTAAAGCTCAAAAAGCACATGAAATCTGGAATGCTCACTTCCAAGAACACCTACCACAGTAAATCAAACTCCCCAGGTTGAAACACAGAGGTGTTTTCTAAAATGTAATTTACTTTTCCTTTCTGTATTCTTATTTTTTCCAATTCCTTCACCTTAAGCAACATTTCACCTGGTGAACCTGTGCAGTACTGAAATGTGGAGGTTACTACCTTACATGTTAGCTCTTTTTTGATACAAAGGTATAAGGAAGGGTTTTAATTGTCTGCAGAGTCTTGTTCATGTTGGTTTATCGAAATTCTAAACTTTCAGGTCTTGATGTGACCCAACAGCATTCCTTCTATTATGTTTGTTTAGTACTTGGCAGTTGAGGTAATACACAGCAAGGGAAGACGGAGAGTACCCACTCTGGGGTAGGAGGTTGGGAATTGCCTACTATATTCAGCTGCCACTACTTGGAAAGAGATACTGTACTTGCCAAAGCACACTGCCTATAATTATTGAGCCTGTCAGTTTGATTTCTGCTTTGAACAAATTGGAAAAAAGCAAAAAGCAAAAAAAAAGCCCCAAACCTTGGTACTCAGATTGTAGCTGTTTTTCAGACCATATGCTATTTCATTTGACAAGACACTTACCTCACTGCCCGAGATCACTGGGAACAAATCCTGGATTTTCCCTGGGCTGTTCTCAGTGGAGCATGCGCTGGCACGTGGAGCCATTGCTGGCTTTGACATGAACGCTGCAGTCTTCGTGTGATAAGGTCATCCAACTAGAGCCCCTCTCTCTGCATCGTGGAGGTGGGCTGACGGGTTGCCACATGTCTATACCCCTGTCTGTAGTGTGCTCTACCTGGCCTCCTACTTTTGTAAGAACCAAACCAGTTTGCAGATAAATGGGATCAAGCTGTACCCACTTCTTCCATTTCACGTGTGGATTCAACAACTTCTGCTTTGTGATTTTGCTGTCTTTCATACATGGTCAGAGAGGATCAATCTTTTTCACCCTTGACATTTATAACTCAGTGTTTTTTAACAGAGAAAAAATGTCATCGTGTAGTCCTGTCTGCTGTCTTGCCAAAGCTGGTCCTGCTGTTCATATGGACATACCGAACCTGGCTTGAAACGGATGGTAATCTAACTGTGGTAGCTCACAGCCAAGGCCTTGCCAAGTATTGGGCTTCCTGGGCAGTCGCAGAGCTCACTGCCACGGCTGCCTGCCTGGCAGCTGTTGAAATAGGTGCCTAAAAACTACCTCCTTTATGGTATGCATAAGCTTTTGTCACAGCAGTAACAAATGCTGCATCTACATACGTAGGGTTATACCCATAAATACAAGAAAATGCAACCCACTGAAATACCCCTATTTCACAGGACACCTCATTCCCCCACCTTGCTTCCATCCCGAAGTGTCCCTCTGGAAAACATGCAGCTAATCGTAGCTGGTCAAATTACTGGGGAATCTCAGATAGCTTAGGCAATTAACAGAAGGTTCATTTTGATTACTTTTGTGCAGGTTTTGTGCAGAAACAATGCTCTGAAGACTCGTTTTAGGGATAATGCAGTTATATCAATGTAGGTGGCAATTTCTGTCTGATATAACTATTTCTTTGGTTTTGGTGAGGACAACACCCAGACTGCCTCTTCCAGCAATGAGATCTGATGACCCTTAAAATTACAATGGGAATGTGAGAACTTAATGATCACCTTCAGTTGTAAACAATGCTAAATGTAGAAGTAAAGGAATCATTAACAGCTGTGAAAAAAGGGTTCTGCTACTTCTTTTTTGATTATAGCTGCCATAGTCAGATGGACCTGTTTGGTTTTGGGGACGCAGCAGTTGAAAACACTGCTCTACAACATTCATCTGAAAGTGACAGCCCAGGGAGAAATAGGTTCGAACTTGCATGGACAGTCCTTGGTTTATTTTAATGTGAATGGCAGAATGAAATAATTTGTGATTGCAGAGAATGCATGAAGCAATTACCAGAAATATGGTATTTTGGCCTAAGGAAATTCATGTTCAGGCAATAATTTCAAATGTTTTAAATTCTACACTTCTGTAGTAAGTGACACAAAAACCTTTTTTGGTGATGATTATATCACCAAGTCTGTCCTTGCATGCCCTTCCTTGTTAGCTATTCAAGCATTAAAAAGATTTATGAACCTTGTCTTACTTTCTGCAGCCTCTTTTTCCTACTTGTTTAGTTTGCATTATTTGACATGCAAAATGTTACGCTTTTTTAAACAAAGTGCTTCAAGTAATAAACTACTGCATTTAAGATTAAACACATGACTTTATCTCTGCTCACTTCGACCTGGGAAAGGCTGTACAGTTACAGAAACCTGAAACTTCCATCCCTGGTCGGATGAGTCCACCTAGTAACTTAACAGTGAAGCTAATAATATTAGATGCTCCAGAAGTACAAGCAAGGTATTTCAAGATGAACAGTGTAAATGAACCAGTTCTTGAAAAAATATAAGTATAATGTGTGAATTTTTATTCTGAATTACTTTTAAACCTATCCAATGACTTTGTGAAAATTTTACAATCTAAATTAATAAAAACCTTTCACCAGATTTTGAAAGAAATTCCAGTCTACTGTGGTAGTATCTTCTTTCTTCTATATTATGGAAAAAGGATGTATTGAGTTACTTTCTGTCAAAGTCCATTATTAGATATACCTATTGCATATCATCTCTTTCTCATTTCTCTCTCTAAATCTTTAAAGTCTCCCTTCTTATGGATAGTCTTCCAGTTTCTTTATCCTTTCAAAGTATATTTTCAGAACCCTTCCTGTATTTACTTTATCTTTTTTTTTTTTTTTGAAATAACCTGAGAAATACAGTGTTCCATATACAACAGTGGAATGAAATAGAGTTAAAAAGTCAATATTTTTTTTTCTCATTCTCTGTGCTCTCTGCATTTTGCATCCTTTTATGGCTTCCGGATTACACAGGTGACTCCCAGATCTCTTTTTTCTGAAGAGTGATACTTAATTTGTGTGCATAATATTTGAGGAAATCAGAATCAAAATGAATCCAGGGCAGAAATCGAAAACAGGGAGAAATAAATGGAGCTACAATAAATGACCAGAGAAAATAAATAAGAGATCAGCCATCAAAAACCAGGCTTTTCTGTTATTTATACCTTCTGGAATAAAAATAAATTGGCTTTTAGAAGACATGCATCAAAATTTTCAGCTGGTGTAAATCTTTGCATCATTGCCTCTGTCAGGAATGGGGGGCCTGTGCAGTGACGTGTGTTGGAAGCGGCCATTTCTGCAGCCTTTTCATCTAGGGGCAGCCTGAAGGACGACACGTCTGTGTGAGAGAAGCAAGCTGCAGTTTCTCGGTTTGCAGCAAGAGGAAAGCCAGGGTTGGCCTTCACCTCGGCTGGTTTTTTACATGTCTTGAGGTGGCGGTTGTCTCCAGCAGCTGGTGGGAAGACGCCATCATGAGGTGGGAAGTCCGGCTGGCGTGGGCTGTCCTTCCCTACCGCCGCAGGCAGTTTTGGCAGACACCGAAAGGTGGCTCAGGTACAAGCGCAACGTTTACTGTTGAAGACAGTGACAATTCACACGCCTGAGGTTGTGGAGGTCTAATCGGTTCCTGAGAGAGTGCGTGGCCAGGCTGTGTCCCCGCCACTGCCACCCCGGGGAGCTGCTCTTCCCCTCTGTCACTGCTGCGGGCTCCTCGCCTTGGCGGCGAGCGGGTGGGCCTTGCATGTGGCTGTGGGCTGGTGCGTTTGTCTGTATGTCTGCATTAACGGCCACTCTTGAGGCGGGTTCCCAGAGGATGAGCCTGCAAATGTGACTCTTCAGCACGGGCTGAAGTGCTTCCCTCCCCGGAAGCGTGGATGACCCCACACCCCAGGGTACGCCTGGTAGCCCCAACTTTGGGATGTTTCATGCTCTGCCCATGAGCTGCCTGCAAGGCTGACCCCTGGGCAGGGGGGTCAACCAACTGGGGAGCATGCTGCCGTCTGGAGCGCTCCTGCAGTGCTCCTGCGCTGCTTCAGCAGTGAAGAAACTCTGGTTTGGAGTCAAAAATGCGAGGTCACTTATTTCAGTTGCAGCTTCAGCCTCAGAGAAATGCAGTGAGCGCCCAGGCAGCAAACACATGGGGAACTTCTGCAGCCTGCACGGCCTGGCGCTTCACTGCAGCCCTCAGGAGAGCGCTTTAGGGCGGAGGGGGAGCTCCAGCGGTGCTAGGCCTTCCCCCGTATCCTTTGGGGCAAGGCTGTTGTCGTGGGATGGAGGAGAAACCCTGGTCCCTGAGGCAGGTAGCTGCCTTCAGCCAACAGATGGGGAGATGCAAAACACTCCTACTGTCCCCACAGTGCCGGGAAAAAGTAATTTGGGAAATCACACACTAAGGACCCTCCTCCTACCCCAAATGGGTCGCTAGCAAGCACTATAACAACACAGGCTATCACACAGCTGTCTGCTCCAAGTGTATGCGGCATGCCTGGGTAGATGTTATTTTGTGCTGACCTGATACCATCTGTAAATTTTCTTTGGATAACAGGAGTTGAGGAGCCGTTCTCCCAGCTGCAAATGAAGAAATAGCCCAAAATACGTGCACATATTGCTTATGCGGTGTGGATGTGTTAATGTGCTTTCTTCCCTCCCAGGAGTGATGTAGCATGACAGGGTGGGGATGTGATCAGTCACCGGTGTTACTCTTAGCTTTACAATAACGGTCTTTTGATATTTACTCTTAAACTCTGCCACATACTTTTATTCCATCTTCAACAAGTGTTAATCTCTTTGCAGAAACAGCTGAGCATTTGGCTTTGCTCAGCTGTTTCTAATCAGAGCCAAAGGCAGTCCTGAAGCAATTGTAGTATTTCCTTTTTTAAAATGGCTATGCATATTTAAAAGGAAATACTGCATTTCTGTGCAGCCTCGGCTAAACGCGTTTCTCCCCCTGCCTCGGTAATACCTGCTTATAATAATGCAGAGCCAGCAGGAGGCTGGTTGCCCAGTTTTGCTCTTTCAGTACACACTGAAACATCCAGGGGACAAGGAGGGGAACAGCTGACTAGTGAGCCAGCCCTTCGCTCTGAATTGCTGCAGGGACCCCCTGCTCTGCAGGGTGGTAGGGATGGATGGGCAAAGTCCCTGACAGATGGAGTCATCCATACAGCAGTGGCGGTGGCATGCACAGTGGCTACAGAGCAGGGCGGCATCACTGGCTTTAATAACTGGAGGTTAACATATAGCAAAACACCTCTAATATCCTTGAAAACTAATAATCTGGAGAGCAGAGAATATATTGCATATCTTTGCCACAGAAACATACTCTGCAGACAGAATGTCTGTGCCTTGCGGGCCTTACGACTGACCTCGGGGGTGCCACTGCCTCGTCTCCCAGCCTGGTGTGTTCATCAGAGGGAAGATCCATGTTGGACCCTTCTGGGGTGGCCCTTTGGGATTTGGCCACAAGAAGAAATTTCATCAGGCTGCACCATGTGTTTGGTGACAGCCAGTGAAATGAGTTTTGGCCTTCAGTGTATCTAACAACTTTTTTATAAGTCCCATCAGACATTCATGTCCACCATGGTTAAAGTTAGCTGACTTGCTGCGTTTGAGCACCATGTTGTAACAACGACAACACTGCCTGGCTCTACTAGAGGGGTATTTGACTATCTGTAAATCTCAAATTGCTTTACAAAGGAAATTCCAGAACATAAATCCAGGAAATTCACAGTAAATGTCAAACCTGGAAGAAATCCAAACACGTACTAGTATTAAAATGCGCATACCTAAGAAATGTTATTAATTTGGTTTGCAAAGCAAAGCATGCCGGTAAGTGGTCAGTTAGGCATTCCCCTCTATTGATCAGCAAGCGTCCCTACGGAAAAATCCTGGAGCAAGGCTACCTCACTGAAATGGTTTGTGATCCTGTGGCAAACCAAATCCTCACTTCTCTCTCTCACTTCAGCTGCTCTGTCCCTGCCATCTGAAATGCCTTCATTGCTTTCCTTAATGCTGAAACCCTGAGCCAGTCCTGGTGGCTGCAGAGCCCTGGAGCTGCCCACAAGCTGCTGGGGAGGAGGAGGAAGTTATCAGGGTGCAGGAGATCTTCTGGCACCGCTGGGTCACTGCCTGCCCTGAGGCTCAGGGGAATTTCGCTGTTATTCCCCCTTAGCAGGTGCCCTGTATAGAAAAGTTAGCATCCAGGAAATCACGATAATAAGATTTGTGGTATTCACGTTGCCTCTCAGCGTGACAGTAGTTGCATGGGGTGGTTGCAGACAGAGTGACTTACAGCAGCCCTGAAGATGTCCTAATGGGTACAACTATTTTTCCACATCTGGGTTTTTTTATACCAAATAGATACGGGTGCAGTCAAAGTCCCTGGTTTTGTTTTTTATTTGACGTATTTTAGAAGCATCTCTATAATCTTTGTGTCTATATTAAATTGTATTAATCATTTAAACTATTATTGAAGAAGTCTATTTTAATTTTTGTTACATTCTGTCACACAGGGAAAATCATGCTCCAGGACTGTCTGTTGTTGTTTCATGTGAAGTGCAAGAAGGGGGCGGGTGGAGGAGGATACTCTCAGAAAGCTGAGAGGCAACTTGGGCATCATGAAAAAAAACCCCTAATAAATCTTATCATTAGAGCAGCAAATGTAGAGAGTCCATTGCTGAGATGTGCTTCACAAAATCAGCAACATTACCACTAAGTTTCTGTATCTGCAGGTGGGTTGCCTGCTCTGTGGCCGCTGACTTCTCCACATCCCTCTTGAACTGGGGGTCCAGAGCCGGACCTGGGCCCCCAGCACAGCCTCGCTGGTGCTGAGCAGAGCAGGGTAGTAACTTCTCTTGATCTGCTTTACTATTTCCCCCACCACCCGCTTAGCTCCCAGCCTGTTTCACAGTGTAGAGGGAGATGTTTTCTCTCTCATCAGAATGAACTCATCCAGTCCTGGTACCTGATCCTGGTGCCCATGGAGGAGGCTGCATTATTCTGGAAGTAGGGACTGAAAATAGATTTTTATCAGTTTATCCCAATCCTATGGCCCGGTGGGAAGCAGACTATATTATTTAGAGTAATATGGTGGGCTGTGCTAGAAGGGTTGCTCAAGGGTTAGTGCATCAATGCATTCAGTATCAATATTGGAGAAGCCTGAGCTCATGCAGAGCAAACTGGTAGTTTGCTGGAAAATGATGGGCTCTGTGTGGCAACGTGGGAAGTACAGACCTTTGGGCAGGGCTTGTTTGGCCTTGACTGTGAAGCCTGCTCATGTCTGCTCTCCATGTCATCATTTACTCATGAGGTTCCTGCTTACTAAGTCATTAGGTAAGGTCTTGAAGGGGCAGGGAGAGAAAGAAGATTTTAACCTTTTGAGAAATGCAGGAAATAAAGAAACACAACTGGGAGAGCTTTGAGGAGTTAAACAGTATTTGCTTGTTTTCTTCCTCAAGAATTATTAAACCGGCCAGTCTAATTATTTCACTTTATCAGTTTGTAGATACTGAACAAATAGGTAAGTAATGAAAATGTGCCTCTTCAATTAAGGCATTTTCAGTGGTATTAAAACAAAGGTTTCTTCTGATCAAGTGTCAAGAGAAACATGTTACTTACTGTATACTGTCAGAAAGAGAATGTTCCCTTTCTTATTTTTGCTCAGATGTTGTACTTGCATGTATTACACAAAGTAAAAAATGAAAATTGAACACCGTGGAGAACACATAGGGTTACTTTTCTACAATAGGCAGCCTATTGCAATAATCAATGTCTGATTTGCTATTTGCTTTTTCTTCCTACCCGGATCAAATAAAGCTATTAATTAGTGTTATTCCTGGTACTGTTGCCCTTTGCAAAACATACTCATTAAAAATGCTTCTTGTTTCAAATCGTGTTTCATAAACCACAGTTTACAAATGAGATCAAGTTTGAAGAAAAAGTACATAATGTCCAAGAGGTAATCAGACAACAGGAAATAGAAAAAGATTTATTTGTAGAACATGTGTAGCACAGTAGCATTATTATACTTCAAGCCTAAACAATAAAATAAAGAAAATATTTAAGTAGCTATTAGGATTACTGAGAGCGGCTCTAAAGAGTTGGATACCTCATTAAAAAATGCAGCATTATAAAACTGCACCATATTCCGCAGCTCAGCCTGAAGTTCATCATGGGCCTTATTGCATACACCCATCTGCGAGTTAAAAAGAGGTCTTATTACACAGCCCTTTGTGCTGGAGAGTTCTGGTCATGCAACACCTCAAAAAAGGGGCCGGGGGCAAATTCCCTGAAATCTGTTTCTTTACCGCTTGAGCAGCTGTCTTGGGATGGCTAGACACAATGAAGTGCTATACATAATTATTTTACCCATGGCTGAACTATGGCCAGCTTTGCTTGAAAGCCAACAGCTGTTTAATAGTGTATAGTCACATGCTGTACCAGTCTATTGAGGGAAGGGATAAATATATAATCCAGCTGATGTTTTAGGTCACAGTTTAATAGCCCAATTTAGAACTGAGTAAGGACAGCGAGTGCATCCTGATGGGTTCAGAAATACTATGAGGCCTTTAGTAGCACCAGGGGTGCTCAGGTGATGTCCTTCACCCAGGTGGTGCCTGAGGAGCAGAGTGATATCATGCTGAATACTCGGCATAGGGCTGCTTAACAGCTTTGACACTTCTCTGAGTATCCTTTTGAATCTCAAACAGGTTTCATACAGGATGTCTGAGAGGCTCTGTTTGTCTTGCACTGTATTTGTATCCTCGCAAGGCTCCTTGCTCCGTGTTTTGAAAGTACAAATATGTGTTCCCCAAATCTGGTCAGTGCTTGGTGCTGCCTCAGGCATGAGGGGTTAAGGTAACCAGGTTTATTAAGCATTTCCCACTTGCTCTTCCCAGGTGGCGGAGACATCTGCATCGACCTCAGTCGTGGGAGGAATGTGAGTGAATCACATCTATGGTCTTCCTGCAGGCTAGTCTCTGTGAGGAACCCCAGAGGGGACAGGCGCTGAGCCTCTCCCCCAGCTGTGCCTCCTCCCAGAGGGAGGATGGAGAGGATGAGTAGGGCTGTCTGCCACCCTGTGGCTGCCACGGCTGCAAAGCTGGATGCCCCCCTGCTCCCTGGGCAAGGGGCCAGCGTGGGGGACGGCCACTTGCACGCACCGCAGCACAACAACATAGGGCTTAGGACCGCAGCTACCTCTTTGGGCGACTGTTTTGCCCTAATAATATCATTTTTTGCCTTTCCTAAATTCAGTTCTGTATTCGCTCATATATCAAATCCTAGGCTTAAAAGTAGTAGCAGAAATCAGGTACAGGTACAGCCATAGTCCTCTCTCCTCAAGAACTTGAACAGCGTATGGCAGCAGGTGCCAAATGCTGCTGTTCTCCTCCTTCCCTTCTCCTGGTGTTGCACTTGGTCGTCAAAGCAAAGCAGAGGAGGGACAGCCAGGTTTCAAGCCCTTTTAACAATGTGATGGATCCTACTTCTAATAAAACTTTACTATGTCGGTAGAGCCTAAAGGAAGGGAAAACCTGACTTTCTTCTGTCTCTTCTCTTTTACTGCTACCCGTCCTGTCTCAAAATTCATTCCCAAAGCTGAGTGGTTTGGATCGTACTCCTGTCCTTCTGTCCCAAAAGGTGCTGTCTTTGAGGAGGGAAACTAACTTGCTAGAAGCTGTATACTTATTTCATTTACAAGGTGCAATGAGCTGCCCCACTATCAGTTGGTGAGTCATGCTATCAGATAGGGTGAAGTTAGCCTGACAGAGGAGTAGGGCAAAAGTAGGCCCTCCAAGTGCTGCTTGAAGTTGCTCTTTATTCTGTCAAAAAAAAAATAAATTAACCTTCAACAAATGAATCTTTCAGAATCCAAAAAAACTATTCATAGAGTAAGAAACGTACACCCAGAAAGTAATGAAAATCACCTTTCAGAATTGCTGTGGAACCTTAGTACCTTGTAATACATAAAGAGACGGTGTTTCTCATTAATGATTTTTTTAAACTGGAACTATGAAATACATTATATTAAAGCAACTTTAATGCTAATCTAAAACCTAGACTCATTTGTTCTCAGAAATATCTTTGAAAAATAATGGCATCTTGATAATTCCCCATTATGCTTACCATCAGCTAAGACTATCATATCAGAGTGTTATCAGTGTGAATATAATGTCTTTCCTTAGAGAGAAAGGATTTCAAAACTATGATTGGTGGTTCAGTGTGACAAACAATGGGAAAAGATGATCTTCAGCATTGTCATTAAAGAAAAATATCACAGCATTAAAAGAATAAATTATTCTCCAAGGAAAACATTAGGACAAATAGCCCTTATTTTGCAAAAGGAACATTTGAGGTCCTTCAGTATTTTAAACTACATTAGCTTATAATAATAGTTCAAAATAATTTAGCTTCTTTCATGTATTCTTTAGTGTGGGGTAGTTTCTAGCTCTGCACTCCTGGTCCAGAATCCTTTTTGAGAGGTGATGTGAAAATACAGATGCGTTTATCAGCAAACAAAGCTAAGAAATTTGTCACCTGAGCAATGAATTAACTAAACATAATTGATTAAGATAGTCTAGGACACTGCAAATGTGCATGCTGCTGTAGAGCTTTATGTCAATAGAGGTATTGGACTGCTTTTAATTGGATGCCGTATTTCTATAAGGAACTCTTGCAGGCAGAGCTTGTGTTGAGATTGTACTCCTTTACATTAGCATAAAAATGGATGACTTTTGATCTCTTTTGCGCAGCGTACAGGAGCATTTTTGCAAAACCCAGGATCCAGTCACTGATTCACAGTAGCAAATAATTAGAAACGGAAATGCCCTGCTGGGTTATTCAGTTCTCTCCTTTTATAATGCAAATATATTTCCTGTGATACATATTTTTTTTGGTGAAGTTCACTCTCAAATGATGCATCATGACCATTTCATCATTTTCCTGTGCGTATCATCCCACAGATTCAACTATTAAGTGCCTTACTTATGTCTCATTAATCCTGGTTTTATCTCTTGGCTGTATCCTTGTTATCATATTCTCTAAGAATTAAGGAGAGCTGTGGGAAAATCTGTTTGTATGAAATGACATTTAGATTTCTCCAAAGCTGCAAATGTAACATTTTTTGAGGTGCAAATATGTTTTGCTAACCTTTTACGTTTGCTCATCCTTTGAATTTTGCATTTCTGATCAGGAAAAGAATCAGAAATAGCAAAATATATCAAGAAAACTATTCTTATGGTATTTGGGGAAAGAAAAGGAATTAGTATCTCATAAAAACTCCCTTTCTGTAGAAGGTTCTCGGCATGTTTTGACAACCAGAAGGAAAATCAATGAATTTTGTGTTCTCCTGAATACCCATGGAATTATCCCAAGTCGTGTTTCATTTCGTGGGCTGTTCCCCATATGGTGGACCTTAAATATAACCTATTCTTCAGAGCAAGCCTGAAAAATAGAAATAAGAAATATACATCTTTAATGACAGACATGAAGATTATTCAAAATAAACTTTATCCTTTTGGTTTGGAGATCCTCACGTGACAGAGCATTCTTGAAAGATGGAGATCTACTAGTAGTCCTGGATATAGTTAAGAGAATAAGCTAGGAAATTACTGGTGCACTTTCTTGATAATTTAGTAAAGTATTTTGATGATCCTTCTATGTAAGGTAGCTGTAGCCCAAGTAAGTTTAAATAAGTTACCTTAATAGGTGAGGATCGCTGTGCCATGCCTCAGGGAGAGAAATCTCTGAGGTGCAGGCAGGCAACAGGAGTCATCACCTGGAGTTGAGAGGAGATTCAGAAGGACCTTGCTACGGAAACCTGGTCTCGTGGGGACCAGGTGGCTCTTTGTGGCTGCTCAGTAAGTCACACAACCACTAAGAGCCAGCAGAAGCAAGCGTCAGCCCTGCAAAAGTGTTGCCTGTGGAGAGTAAAAAAGGACTGTTGTCAGCTGCTTCGTACACGTTATGAAAAATATGGCTTTATTTAGAAATCCCACAGCTCTTCTGTGGTCAAAACAGCTATTCATTTCAGGTCTGAGTAGCAACTCCAAATTCAGGTCCTGTCTCTGAATTATTCATCAATGCTAGCTTTATTTCTCCAGCTCCCTGTGAACGTCTTGTAATCCTGGAAGTGAGGGATTTGATACGCCCAAGTCCTACTTAGCCCTCAGTGTAGAGAGCTGCCTTTCATCTCCTCTTGTCCTGAATGCAGCAGCTCACCAGGGAAGTGTTGGGACACCAATTCTTGTCCTTTTGTCCAGCCACACTTGATAGTGAATTGGATAAAATTTAATGGAGGTAATAATTACTTTTTCCACTCACTGTATTCTTATTTTTAATTTCATTGTTGGCTAATGATCTGTCTATTCTTTCATCTTGCATGTCTGCAGGGCTGAAGAACTGCTCCTCAGATTGCTCCCAGGTGAATACGTTGGCAAGTGGCTACTTCCTAGGCATTTTATGATACTCCACAACTAGTTAAGCCTGCTTCAGGAGATGTAAATCAGGAAGGATTTTTCTTGTCAAGCGCTTTACAGCTGCATATCTGAAAACTTTCTACAAACAGAAGGAAATGCTTTTATCCCTTTACGACCAGTGAAGCTTCTTTTTTGCTGATTTCATTTGTACCTCAGGTGTGTGCTTTGCAGGCCAGATTGACATCCCTATTCTTGGCCTCCCTCACAGGGACTGTCTTTATCCATGTTCTGGACACTTCTGGGTTGTGGACAGGCTCCACAGGCAACACAGATTGTCAGTATTATGTATAATTTACAGCTGGAGACACAGAGTTATTGAATGATACAGAAAATCCATTGGACAACTAGGAGTCCTGACTCAGGCTGCACTTGACCATGACAGCTTTGCTTTTGGTCTGAGCCCTTGTTCAGACATAGAACGCATATAAAGCCATAATAATTCACAGATGAAGAGCAATACTTTTGAAATTATACAAAATGGACTTCTGCTTTCAGGTTTGAAGAGGACAAAGTGCTCTCCAGTCCAGTAATGGTTTTGCCATCTTTTCACAGAGAAAACCAGTTGTTACAGGCCATTGCTTTCTTTTTTTCAGGGTTTTGCTGCCTGAGAGCAGGGACATGGCAAACTGAAAACAGCAGATGACAGAAAAGTGTGCAGGGGTGTCTAACCAAACTACAGAAGCCCTGGAAAACCAATAGAGGGGCTTCAGAAGGCTTTGGAGAACAGATGGAGATTTTACTTGCCTTTGCAGGAACATTCTGGTGGTCCTTCCATTTGAAAGGAAGTTGTAGTTCATATCTTGACAAATCTATACCTACCTTTCCCATTTCCTGTCTTCTCCATCTTCTAACGAACGGGATGCCATGCCACTCATTTACCATTTATGGTACCTCAGTAAGGTAGTATAACCACATGTGGCTATTATGAAATCTGGAAGGCTTATGTAAATGTTAATAAGCCAAACTTCTCCAAAATGCTGTTAGTCCACTGTCCCAACATGCAGCTGCCTGTCTTCCGTTCAATCTTCTGTATTCATGTGTAGATACAGCCCCTTTTTTGTAATTCATCACTTCAAGCTTAGGTACCTGAATGAGATGGGTGTTCTCATGAGATGATGGATGCTTTTGTATGTTTGCAGAACCACAGTGGAGGCTTGCTTTCTTTTCCTGGTCAATCTTCTGAAGATGGAGAAACGGGAATGCAAATTATTACTAGTGTCTTTTCTGTGTTTGCATGTCCAGAAAACTATTTGTAGGAGAATTTGCTTTGATAATGAACTCTGAACAAAATTTTCTGGTCATCAAAAAATAAGGAAACTTGGGATACAAGAGGTAGAGAGACCAGACAATGGCAGTCTGATTAGGGAACAGAAAGGGCTGATATTAAAACATGGAAAATTTCCTTTGCCCTCTAACTTAGCCAAGTGGAACCTCTTTCATTAGGATTTGCAGAGTAGCAAGTCCAATATGCAAATAGTTTATATTGGTTTACTGCTGTTTTCTTCTAATTCTTTCTGTTCTGACAAAAGCTCCTGGTATATAAGCACAAAGTTGAAAGTCCTGCAGTTATCAAAACTATAATTTGTTTTATACCTTTATCTGTGGTGCAGAGACATTTTCTTTCTTCTCAGATTAATTATGCAGTTAAACATCCCCTTGGTTCTGCCAGTGCAAATGTTAGCGGAATCATGCTGAAGAGCGGATCAATGAAATGAGAAGTCAGCAAGGGCAATACTATGTCAGGGCTTCCCCAGCAATCTCCAAAACAGGATGATTAGTTTCTACAGGATCACCCCAAATGAAGGGATCAGTGGCAGTGGGGAAGAAGGATTTTAACTATGCAAGCATCCAGGAACACAACAGGGCAACTGATTAGATGGACATGACTGAGAAGAGTTGGTGACTTTTTTTAGAAGATGCAGAAAGCAGAAAAGAGGACCCTGGTTTTGGATTAAATCCTAACCAGCAGGACAGAGCAGGCTGTGAATGCCAGGGAGGGAGGTAAAGGATAGAACTCCCGATTCTTGGGGTAAGAAGGAGAAAAAGCAGCAGAACAGAGACCACGGATGGGCAGAAAGCCGGATTCAGCTGCATTGGAGGCTGGCTTGCTGAGGTCCCTCAGGAAGCAAATCTGGGGAAAAGGAGCTGAGGCAAGTTGGCTGTTGCTTGCAGAAACAGAAGAGCACAGCTGCAAACCATCCCTATGCGAGGAAGGTGAGAAAGGGTAGTGAGAGATCCACTAGCTCATGACCTCCTTGCTGACTCAAGCCCAAGAAGGATTTGTACAGAAATTGGAAACTAGGTTGACTTGCTAAGGATGAGTATAAAAAGTTAATACAGACAAAATAAGAAATCTCTATTATAAGACTATAAGGTTACAAAGACCACTTTGGAAATGAGCAAAAATAGGATGTGTATAAACCACACCAGAAGGAAAAAAGATTGTACTTGCCTCACCCTGTCCCTTGATTTTTTTTTTTGTTCTGAAATATTTACTGAACTTATTTTTTACCTTCTCATATTCCTGCCCTTTTTAAAAAGAGGAACATTTCCTGTCATATTACTATATTAGTTTGGGACAGACTTTGGTACAATGAAGGGGGAAAAAGAATCCAGAA
Organism: Gavia stellata; assembly: GCF_030936135.1. NCBI lineage: Eukaryota > Metazoa > Chordata > Aves > Gaviiformes > Gaviidae > Gavia > Gavia stellata. The sequence goes on from NC_082595.1 coordinate 22,556,018, forward strand.
AAACAAAAACAGTGAGAAAAGCCAGGATTCTTAATTTAAAATCCCAGAGGAAGTTGGGTTATTTAAATTAAGGAACACTTGCAAAAGCAGTGCTTCTTTATAATCTACCCTCTGAAGGGGTGAAATATGCAACATTGACCCCTTATAAAATTTCCAAATTCCCAGACCAAAGCAAGCATCTGAAATGCAAGCATATTTAAGCAACTTAAAACTCCCAGCTATAGCAAAAGCCTAGGGCAGAAAAAGCCCTCACCCAAGTGTGCTCCTAAGGTAAATACGTGAGAGAAGGGATAGGAAAAGGTGTGCTCCAAGGGACTTCTGTTTCAGATGAAGTGTGACCCCTTCCTCAGGGAGCAAACATTAGGGTTTCTTAGCCCTATTGCCCAACCATCTGAGTGACCAGCCCCATCACCTGGCCCATAAAGGGAATTCAACTGAGACTGAGTTTAATCTTTCCAAGAATCAGCTCTGGGTCTTCCCACCTATTATCTGTGACCTTTTTTGTAGCTTTCATCTACTCTTCATTTGTCTTACTTTTGCTCAGCCCTCTGCTGCATTTTTTTCTCTCCTGACTTGTCTTCACCCCTTCCCCACTGTAATGACTGTCTCCCATGCCATGCCTGCTCTTCTCATTGTCTTCTACTTGCCTGGGTTGGTCTCTCCTAGGTGCCTCTTCTTTTTTCATAGCGTTATATATTTTCTTCTTTCATCCTTCACCTTAGGTACAGCTTACTCTTCTTTTTTTATAAGCAGGTGCTTAGCAGGTAAAGTTTGGTGGTAAAAGTTCACACCCTGTGAAGAGAGGATTGATTCTTCCCAGGTATGGCTATGCAATCAGCTTTCAAGCCCCAGTTAGGGGGAGAACTTCAGCTGGTGCCTTAAATCCATCCTTGTTCGGCAATAGGGCAGGTTCTGAACCTCAAGCGCATACTTGTATTTGAAGTCAGCATAGAGACTTGCATCCTACACATTAATGATGTTTCAAAATCTTTCCTGCTATCTCCGTTACCAGGCCACTTTTTTCAGTGTTCTGGGTGGAACATGCATTTTATGGCATTTCAAAAATGCCATAATTTCTTGATGTCTGTGTAAGGTAATCTATTCGTGCCATTTATTTGAAGAATTTGGGGACTGAGAAAATATTTTAAACTATTGTCACATGAATGGCAATGAAACTGAAGCAGAACTTGTGATCAGGAGTCCTTGTCCTGTTTTTATGCTGGTTTTTATTTTAACAAGAGCATAAAAAACTGCCTGCAAGTGCAAGCTGAGTGTCACAATGGAAGCTCCTTTTCTTAAGCCTTCAGAGCTTCTAATTATGTCTCTCTAGCAGCACATGTTAAAACCCTGTTCTACCTATTGTGGGGAGGGGAAGAAAAAGCTCATCAGATGAGTCACACACCCTGAAAACGTAACAGTGATTTGAGTTAGGGCAAATGCTTCTTTAAAATGCATTTAAAATGCACTCTGTCCTGCTCCTTCAAACACCTCATTGCTTGCTTGCTATTAGATGCCTGCATGTATGTGAATGTATGTGTATTTAAATAAAGTATGGATGGTTTGTGGACACCTGCATTCAGTTATACATTAATTTATACAGATACGACGGAGCTATTCATGTCATTCTTGGCTGTGATAATAAAGCTGTGTAACATAATAAGAAAAAAAGCTAGGGCAGACAAAAGTGAACAGGGAGAGCACTACCTGATGACCCACTGGTGATCTGGTTGCTGCTCTTGGCTAAAATCAGAAGATGAAAGAAAACTCATGAAGCTGTTGTTTCACTTGTTAGGGCCTACATACCAGGAGGTTGCCACAAAATGGAAGCAAACCCAGCCCCAAGCACAAAAAGCTGGTTAGGAAGTAGATGGAAAACATTGTTAGTGAAAATCCAAACTGGTGCAAAACCCAGGTTCTTAAGAAACTGTCTTGCAACATTTTTACATCATTATAAGTTTAAGGAAGAAAAACAATTCACAGTTAAAACAAATACAAAATAGTAAGTAATTTACTGTGTGACTTCAGGTATTACAATTGTATTACAATGACATGACACGCTAATAATCTCCTGTTGCTTGAAGGACCCTTGTCACATGGCTTCTTCTAACTTCTGCATTTATATATTCTTCTGGAAATGTTTAATCATGTTATGAATCTCATTTAAAAATATATCTCTAAATGGAAACTTAGTACAAAAGATGAAAAAAACAAAACCAAGTTGTCAGTTTGGATTTCAATTCTTAGGCTTTTTTTACTCTACACATTCTTTTTTTTCCTTTTCAAAATACGTTTGGATCCTGATTCAGGGTGTATTTCCTTGTTTTGTCTAAGCCTTTATTAAAATTAGAGAAACAAATGAGTCTACAAGTTGCTGTTATAATAATAAGAGTAAATTGCTCCATCTGAGGCAGGATCCTGGTTTTCTTACCGGTGCTCTCCATCAGATGAAAGAACACACTTTATATTATTATATTCATTAAAGTAAGACTAACACTGAGCTTGAGTTCAATATTAAGCAACACACAAACACATCTGAAGAAGCAGTCCTTGTCTCTAGAGAGGCAGGAGGGACAACAGGCAGGCAGCGTGAGTGGGTGAAATGGCAGCAAGTCTGCAGCACAACTGGTGCTCCTACCCCAAAGCCTTGGGGCTCCATACTAGGCCATTTAGCCTCTCAGGATAGCAGAAACCTGCCAAGATCTCTGGCCTCGACGGCAGAATCACACCTTGCAGTAAACCAGTGCCTTACCTGGTCCTGCCCTAAAACTGTTACTCTCCCTTAAACGTATCTCCCGCGTATCTTCTTTCTCACCCCTGTCCAGGAATCAGATGTACTTTCTCCATACCTTACCTGGTCTAATGTATTCTTCTGTTTTTTGTGGCTGTCTCCATTGTCTCCCCTCTTATCTCTCAGCTGCTTCTTACTTTCCTCTGCCCTACCGCTGGCGGGACAGCGTGCTTTGGGCAGCATCTCTGTGCCGTCTCCTCATGTAACTCCCCGCCCCTGGAGGCCTCCAACCTCCAGTACCACTATTAACCTTTCCCAACAAGATCGGCTTCCTGTGCCTTTTCTCCATGAAATGCTTCTTAATGAGGAATGGGACGGGGACATTTATTTCTCTTTGCTGTCAATCTGTAGCCAACTCTGTGAGCTTTCGGAGGCTGGAGAGGCAGAATCATCCCCCCACCCCGCACCTTTGGTGTTACCAGCTCCCTTTCATATTTTTTCAGTTTATATATGATCCTTATTCCTCAGATCCTCCAGACATTAAAGCGATTTGCAATTTTTTTGGGGAGATTCCAGGATATTGTTCTAAGAGTGGAAATATTAAAGGTTTTGCACTAAACTTATTGAAGACCCATGAGATTCCTTTTGTTCTTTGAAAACACTCAAGATCTAGCCTCACATTTTCCAAATTTTTGGGATTAAGTTGTTTGCAATGCTGTGTTGTATCCTCTGGAATGCACGTCTTTAAAAATGTGGCCCGTGTTGTTTACGATAGATGAAAAAGTAAAATGAAAGGAGTTTCAGTCAGCTTTGTGTGCGATGGGGGATTGCTACCAGGTACTTTGGAAATCAGCCTGGAGTGACGATAATTTCCACATTTTTGTTAATTGTCTTTGCCTTTTCTACACACTTTGCTAATTTCTTAGGTGTGCTCTTTTTTTCCCTAACATTGATAATTTGCTCAAAACTTGGCCAAATGACAATAATTGCATGGGCAATTTAACCACATTATTTTAAATGAAACTTGGAATTTGCTGTCTAGCCTAATACTGTGGTAAGAGAAAAAAAAGAAATACTGAAATATTTAAGCATCCTGTTAGTAATGGGTAAACTAATTTCAGCTCAGCTGCAGAAACATTTTGAAGAATCGTTTTTTATTTCATGAGATTTATGGCATGGAAAATCAGAATCTAGAGTCTCTTTCCTAAAAAATGAATCCAATGGAGTAATTCAGAAACTATCTGATGTAGCTGAGAGAAGAATCTGATCCTTGCATTTCCGCTGGATTGTGCGCTGGCAGAGAAGAATGGGAATAAAAGAGAAAAACAGACTCAATTTACTAACAATCTGCATGACACAATTTCCATAAATTGTGCTAATAGAGCAATTTGTAAAAATTGTGGTAGTATATTAAGGAGAACAATTTACAAAATCCATTTAGAATAATAAGTTGAGCATTGTTGGTAATGCAGCTATATCTTCCAGTAGTGTTTATGTATAAAACAAATTGACTGTCTGTTCTCATTCACTCTATGTTATGTTAATATCAAGTATAGACAAGTGCAAATAATGCAATACTCAAGTTTTTTTGTTTATCTACAGATTGCATTGGTGGTCACCACATATTTTAGAGGCATTAAACTTTGTTAGGTGAAAAAGATTTCTCAGCTGGACCTTTGCTGAAGTTTTCTTGTTTATGAGATTTACTGAAAAATGTTTTTCTGAAAGTGTTTAGCTTGTCACTCAGACATATAGCTCAGCATATGAGATGAATACATTAGAACTGCACTAAACCACTCTCAGCTAAGTGAAATGCTTTAAAATCCATTTGGAGTTTAGTTGTCCCTCCCCACACATCAATGAAGATTTAATAGCAGATGCTACAGTGAAGTTTTACATGGCTGACACTGCATAAGGATTTAATACAAATCCTTAATGGACAAAATAAATGAAAAGGCTGCAAGATGTGCTGCTTTATTCCTGATCATGGAGGGATAAATCTTGCCCTGTAGTTCCTCAGCTCCCGGGGGTGGACTCCCGCGAAGAAAAGCCGTGGTGTCCCAGGTAGTTGGGAGGAGCAGGACGACGTGGAGAAGCCCCGAGGGCAGCTGAGTTTGCACCCCAAGTGCAGGGGACTTCCCTTGGCTGGGCACAGAGCCACTTGAAGAGCTGGCTCCACACTGCCAGCCCTCTGCTGCCTCCACCTCACTTGCCTTCTTCTCCTATAGCACCTTGCTGCAGTGTGTGGTGCCACTCAGCTAAGCAGAATGAGCTGAAACCTCTGGCTAAAGTTGGCCAGATGGTACTGCCAAGCGTTGTGTATATCCAGCTGCAGATTTGACTGGTAAAGCCAAGAAGAGGTGGTGGTAGGGACAACTCCATCTGCTACTTTCAAGGTACCAGTGTACACGGGATGATCCCCCAGATCTTGTGCGTAGGGTTTCCCCCTTGCTGAGCTCCAGGGTGCCCAAAACTCACCCCAAGCAAGGCCTGCCCCATGGCTTGGGTGAGTTAGGTGTTGAAGGTAGACTTGGACTCATTTAAAAGAAAAATGTAGAGGCAGTTGTGGGATTTTCTGTCGTGTAGTTTTAGCAGGGAAAGATAGAGAGCAAGGCAAAGGAACAAAAGTAAGAATTGAGGTGGGTCAGCGTGCGCACATATGGATATTATAAATATGATGATGTGCTCCAGGGGTGGGGGTGATGGTTGCTGCTTCCCATCCCTGACACACCAGGGTGGTGGAAACAAGTCTGGAGCTGCAAACGCCCCCAGGCAACGTCTTGCCCCTCCCTGCAAGGAAACGGCATGTATAGACTCTCGCTGCTTATGGGTACAGTCTAACTTGCTCTTTAACATCCTCTCCTGGAGCGGACTGCTCAGCTCTTCCCCTTAGTCTGCACATTCTGCTACCACAAGACAAATAATTTAGTTAAAGCCCTGGGGCAAGGAGCAGAGATTTGTGGTGACTTACTCACCTTTAAGGAACCCTAAATCTGCTTAAAACTGTGCAAGAGGTTTTTTTTTAATAATAGAATAACACTGAAATATTATGGGAGTAGTCTTCATTCTCACACTGTTCTAAAGAGCTCTACATCCAGCTCCACCAATATCAAACACCTCAATTTTCAGCAGAAAATTTAATTTAATTCTTGTTAGAAGGCATTGTTCAGTTTACTTCAACCAAGTGGCAGAATAGACGACCAGTCCCTCACAATTCAGAATAGTGAAGACAGGTATATTTGCATATTCTTTTAAAGCACAGCTGAGAGTGGACTTCTCAAGATAGCATTTTTAATATAAATTAGAATAATTTGTGAGCCAGTACATATGCCTGAAAAAAATCCTACTAGACAGTGACATGAAGAAATACATAAAGGCAGTCTTTTTCAATACATAATATTTGATTTTGTAGTTTGCAAAACTTTGGAACGCTGTTTTTGAACACTGAATAGTGCCAATTTATCAATTAATTATTTCTATGCCTACAAACACATGGCACTCCTGCAACATCTATTTTCATGCCAATAGAAATAAAGTATCCATACACCTTTAAAAGCAGTCTTTGCTCTTCCACTGTCTGCAAGCTTATTTTATTTTGATTCCTTTCTTCTCTTGCACTTCGGTGTTCAAGAGATTTCTGGGCTGTTAGCTTTCCCATCGTTGCCACCGCCAGCTCCTGACAATGACTGATAAATGGACGTCCCTCCAGTCAGTGCTTTCTTCACGCAAAGTGGTGCATGAGGGGGGAGCAGAAATCAGACCACATACACACTGTGCACACGGTGAAGCGGTCTCCAGCAAGAAGGCATACTCCAGCCACAAAGCCTGACAAAGAATGTGAAGATAAGCCGAAGATGTAGTGGGATTTTCTTATTAACTAAATGCAAGATGTTATCTCAATAGAACTTTGAAGAGAACATAAATATATTGCTGAAGACTAGAGTTTTCAAACAAAAAACCCTAGCACTTGTCCTGTCTTTGACTCTCAAGTCGTCTACAGAAAAAAAATCAAGATTGTATACGCTATATGTGCAGTCAGTGTATTCGTTTGAGACAATATATTATACCGATACAGTTAAGAGCCTTACTTTCTCTGTGGTTAGAGTTACAGAATGGTCTGACTATTATGGAAGCATCTGATACAGGAAGGAGCATTCTTCCTAATAGCAGTGCTTTTTCAGCCAGTTAATGGGCAAAGGTATACGAACAGTCTAAGAAGCTTGGGCCTTTTAAGTTAGGGAAACTATAATTAGTAATCTGTGTGTAAGATTACTGTTAATTCTGAAGTTGTCTCAAAGTTCATACCAAAGTACCCATCTGAAACAAGTGGTGACCATGGGTGGTTGTTTTAGCATGTCCACAGGTTACAGAAGAAATAAAATGAGCATAATGCATCCTAGCTATAATTGTTTTGGGGAAAGGATGGGTATAAGAACCTGAGTTCTTGGCTTTGTGTGGGAAGGGGCATGGGCAGGCAAAGTTCAAGAAAGAGAGCATTAACCAGGACTAAAGTATTCGATTTCAGGTCCATTGATTTGGTCCATAAACTTTGCAGGAGGTTGAGGTGCTTGTGACAAAGTTCTCTCTCTTTGCTTGTTGTTATTTAATAGAAGCCTTAACAATAAAGTTCTTGTACCTACGAACTGAACTGCAGATAAAGCTACACCTTTGCACATAGCCTAGAAAATGAATCAGATGGTACTGGAAGATCTATTTTGATAATGCCATTTGGGTAGGCAAGAAAGTACTGAGGACAGGGCACTCAGCCAGAAGGCAAAGTGCTTATTTCCTATGGATAACCTAAACTGAAGGAATTGCTCTTTCCCAATTCTGGGTTCAACACAGTCTGTTCTTTCAGTTGGAGATAGATTTTGGCCTCAAAATGTCCTCAAAGCACTAGATGAAGAGGCAGATTCCTTCACTGATATAGCACTGCAGTAGCCAGGGCAGTCACATTTTCTGGCTAGGTAGCAGGACATCTGTGTCAGCTCAGGATCTCATACTTACTGTAAAAATATCCCAAGAATTTGTTGGCTCTTGCTATATGAACTATTTACTCTTGAGAGAGGATTGGAAGTCAGGCAACCACAAGATATTAACCATACCAAAAGTTAATAATTATTTCAAGTAGCTGAGGTGGGTTTTCCCACTTTTAGTGGGGCAATGGACTTGTTTTTATAATCTCTTTTAAGGAAAATAATTGATTCAGCTTAATTAATTTCAGCAGGTGAGACGGAGAGAATTGGTAGATGGTGTGGCAGGGAGTAGTTTTAGGGAGAGTGACTCACCTTGTGAAAAGAAACGCAACCTTCAGTCTGAGTTTTCAGAGGGTAGGATAATGTTACAAGGGGACAAAGAGTGTCAGATGCGATCCCCATACCATAGGTTAGAAATGGTCAGAGCTCACACACATGTGATCATAACTGCTTTCAAATAGCTCTAACCTTTTTCTTGGAGAAGGCATGGAGGGTATGGTTAGGCAGTAGTTTCCTTTAGCTAATGGCGCTGTGAGCCTCTCCATGTAGGGATGCTCTGGGAAAGGGACTGCGGATTGGTGGGCTACTTTGTTTTCCAGTGAAAGCACGATTTCTCCTGATTTTCTCTTACTAAAATGATCATTTTATGGATATGGTGGTAATTGCTGCTAGCTTTGTGTTTATAAACGGTTTAAAAGCTGGGCAAAGTATTTGTAGGAATCTTTGTCTTATCAAGAGAAATAAAGGACTGCTTTCTATAAAATCTAATAGGGTTGACTGCAGAGGGCAGGTGGCAATAGACATAGTGGTGTAGGTGGAAGGAATATGAAACTGGGCACGATGCATGCAGCATGGTGTTGTCAGATCAGAGACAAAACCCCCCTGTTGGTTCTCAAAAGAATGAAACACATCCACAGAGTGTGTATATCCCTAGTTTAGATATAATAAAAAATAAACTGCAGAAAATCTGATTTCTGCTCTCAGCTTTCAGAGACTTCCTGAAATAACTTGGGGAATGCTTTGTTCTGAAGTGTGTAGAAAACAGTTATCTGAGACAGGAAAGTGTTGTGAACTTCTCATCAGATAGAGAGAGTGACCAAGGGAAAAACAAATAGGAAACTTCTGCCAGATCCTTCAACTTTTTACAAGAACCAACTGCATAAATTATATTTCTGTAAGCAGGTGCTGAAACAATGGCCAAACCAAAACAGGATGGGATTAAAGTGGAAGGGTGGTAGCCTTCAGAGCAAGCATACACACCCAGCTACAGATGGGGACTTCCTAGCAGGTGATGAGAGACAGAAAAGCATAAGGCTGATACATGCTGAAGACACAGGGGTCCGAATGAACATGATATCCCAAAAACATGAGAGGTTCAGCACTGAGAAATGAGGAAATCTCTACAGTAACGACCAAAGCCTCTCAAGGGATGTTGGCACCTGTGAGATCTCCTGGGTACCTCATATTCCTAAACCTGCTCCTTTCCCCTGGGGCTCCCTTTGTAGAGCCCCTGCATTTGTTTCTGCGATGGGAGCTCCTGCATACTTCCCAGGGCCTTTCCTGCCAAGCCTTGCCGTGGGCTGGTGGTGGGTTTTCCGCGCAGGCGCTAGTGGTATGCTCTGTGCTGAGGAAGACAAGGACGTCCTTGCTGTGTGAACTATGTGTGCAGTACTGGGGGCTGCGATCACTCATCTCATATGTATCTGGCTAGTGTTGGCTCATGTTTCCTATTAATGCAAAATAATAAAAATATTATTATTACAAAAGTCAGGCTCAATGACAGCCTGAAATAATGAGGGAAAATTCTTGGCTGCCTAACAAAGTCCTCTTCTGAATAGCATAAAAGTATTTTTATTTTAGTTACTGTTTTATTCCGAACACAAAATGTGCCCTGGAAGGAAAGGGAATGTATTGTTTTGCAGTGACTCAATATCGCATTAGCTCAGGAATTCTTTTTAATTTCTAGAAGAAAAATCTCAGCTCAGGATTTGAGAAAAACAAACCAAGAGCAACAACAACAATTGCAGAACCACCCCAGAATACCACACTGTCACCTTCTGGATTTCTGTAGTGTTTTTGTTGAGTACTCAGCACTTTGAATTAAATTGACAATCATCAGCGATCCCCCATGCTTTCCCTCACCTATATGTGCTCAGTGTGAATAGCAGAGAAAAGTTTCAACCTTTTTTTTTTCCCCCTTCCCCCCCACCCCCCCCCCACCCCCCAACATCACTGAAAGTCTACCCCAGAATCAGAGGTGTTGGGTGAATGTTGCTGTGGCTGGAGGGGGAGCAGGCACTGCTGATGGAGAGCTTCCACAGAAAGTCCTGTCTGTATGGCACCTCTCAAGGTGATCTTGGCTAGGGCCACATTAAATGCAGAGGACAGTTGGATTATTGCCAGCTCAGACATGATGGTATGAACCTGAAATAACTTCATTGACTTCAATCCCATTTTGGCCGTGCTGCTCTGCAGAAATAGGTACAAGGTGCAGGGTGAGACCAACTGCAGAAGGGCAGCAGGATGTCAGCAAGCCTGTTTATCAAAGGTTATGGCTGGTGCACTTAACTATTCAGTGCATTTGGTCTTCTCTGCAAATGCTTGCCTGCATTAACTCTGTGCAGAGCTAAGCCCAAGGTGCTGCCTCACATGCCAGTGCCTTAAGCGAGCCAACTTTTCTTCTTCTGCGAGGAGGCGATAGTCTGCCTTGACAAAAGGCCATATTTTGCTTAACAACTTAAAAAAAGGAAAAAAAAAAGGAAAAAAAAAGCACGAGAGAGAGAGAGAGAGAAAGAGGCCCAGCTTGGTTCTGCTTTATTTCAAACAACTGTAATAGGATTTTATCAGAAACTACATCCGTTCTCCTAACAAGATGCATCCTCCTCACAATTGCAGCTGAAAGTAAGTACCTGCTTCAGGACCATCAATGAAAGAGACCTGAGAGTGAGGTTCATGTTAAAGAAGAGGTGGAAGTCAACATACCAAAACACTGACCTGATCTGTATGAGTGGGAAGGGTGCAAAATCATCATTAGCCAGTTCTCCCATGTGCTGAACTCAGCCATATTAATGAAGTGACCTGCTCCACCTTGGGAAGGAAGAAAAAGGAGTGAAACAAAACAATGTGGAGCAGAGAAAAGACAGAGGCAAACTTCCCTTTCTGTGGCAAATCACCCAATGTCCTTTCCAGTTAGCAGGGTCTCCAGCCTTCAGCCACGGAGTTACGAGTCCCAGGCTGCCTCTTTGTCCAGTTGTCCCCATGTGAGCTAAGTGCCTGATCCTGTAGTCCAGCTACCCCACTCTTCATCTGTCTTCTCCATGGGATCCAGGCTACATTTATCTTCTCAAGGACAAGTTTCACGGATAATGGAAAGCTGTGTAAGTTATTGAATGAGCTTAAAGCATACCTTTCAGACAATTAACACAATAAAAATGAACATTACTATTCAGTGGATTTCTGCGTTACTCCTGCTTGCTCTTGGACGCTGCAGTTTGGTGCAGAATTCAGAGCAGGTCTGAGGCAGAAGTCACGGAACAGTGATGTGAAATGAAGCCAAAGCAGAATACAGTCCTGATAAATGTAACGGACTACATTCACTCATTTTGTTCCCTAGCTTACGCCTGCAAGTCATGCATTAGTTACTCAGGTACACAGCCTTCCTTCTGATCTGTCTCCATGTGCCAGGCGTGACTGGAGGAACGTTCCCATGCACTGGGTCAGAAAAAGGGTGAGAAGTCTTAGATAGAACAATCCAAACACAATGACTAAAATAAACTGAGATTATGTTCTATCTCATTCCTATTTTTTGCAGTGGGAAAAAAATGGACAAATTGCAAATACCTTTTACTGGAACTATTGTTTACCTGCAGCAGTGAAACCCATATGTTCACACAAATCTATCCTCACAATTCAGAGCTGACCACTTGATGCTGTGGGGACCTGTATGAAGCTTTAGGTCAAGAGATGGTTTTCCCAAGCATAAGAAGGAAATGCATTCATACTACCTGTGTTAAAATTCAACCCTGTTCACCAGTGTACTTGAGTAATTAACTGAGAATCTTACCATCACAAAAATAATTAATGTAAAGTTTGTCAGTGTGTTTACTTAGAGAGGATTTTGTGCATAAAATCTCCAAACAGGATGTAGAAACATGGGAAGTTCTTCTCTGGAATGTATTGGGGACCACAGGGGGAAATATAATAACAAGAAAAAAATGAAAATAAGAGAATGAAATTTGCTCCTTATAATTTATTTTAAATTAAAGCATAAAAGCTTGGGACTTGCACTCTCAAACAAATCTGCCACAGGACCCGATTAGCATCTTCTGAAGGAAAAAAAAATCTTAGACAATACCGTCAACACATTATAATTAATGCATTTAAATATGTGCCTTCCTTAAGGGCAGATACTATGTTAGCAATTAGGGTTTTAGCAATTTTTGCAAAGGAAGCTGCATCTCATTATACAGTCTTTTAGACCCACGTTATTCTTTCATAAAGAAACCAGTTATCTTGTTTATGGGTTCTTGAGAGTGCAGAGCTGGAAGCATTAAGTATTTATGCAAACGCTTGAAAGTACAACACTGGAAATTCAAGCTCTTTCTTTTCCTTCTTGTCTTATTTCCTTTTTTTTTAAACTGTTTTTGTTAACATACAGAATGCTACAGATGTTTGTGAAAAACAAGCCAACTTTTCATTTACAGAAGCTATACACTGAGCTAAATCTTGTACTTTTCTCTCACTTTTTACTCAAGCATAACTCCTGACTTAGAATCTTTCCCTCTCAGGTTTCATAATAAGTAAATTTCATTAATTAAAATAAGAAATCAAATCATTGGTATACAACAAAATTAACTTTTTTAATATTAAGTATGAGAAAGGGTGCCTCATGTTACAATGTTAAATTTGTATTTATTGTCTCCTGGCAGTTCACAGAACAAAACGGAAGAGGATTAACTCTGTTCCCAATTAATTTAATATGGTTTTTCAGTTACCTTCAGTAGAAGCAGAATTCGAACAAAAGAGAAAGGCTTTTACCCATCTCTCTCAGTGCCCAGTCTCTGAATTACATTAGATACATTGCTGACAACTTAAGAATTGCATCTGAAATGCTGCAAGTAGAAAAGGCAGGGGCGGTGAAAGCTGTTTGTACAGAACAGACGCTTCTCTGCAAATCTACACCAGAGTGAGACCTATATACTCACAGTCTTCGGAGCAAGTCCATGAAATGCTCATGCCCTTGAGTGACTGCTGGTACATGTACCCTTCTTTGCCCTGTGCTTGCCATGGTCATCCTGTTTGTTTCCCATCCATCCTTATCTGCCAGGCAATACCGTGGGGAAATAGTGAAAACTCAGAAGTGTCACTGGTTGCTCACAGGTAAGGACAAGTGGGATGTCCCCTCTGCACAAGGTTAAGATGTCCCCTTGGCACAAGGTTAAGGCACAACTCTGCAACTGCTCGAGATTTCCCCAACTGCTGTGACAGGCCCTGGCTGCAGAGCTTATGTATGAGGCATGCACGAGACAGCATCAGGTATCTTCTCCTGTGTGAAATGAGACCACTATATTTTTTCACATAGTGTACTACAACTTGGAGCTTACAGTTAATGCATTTTAATTAATTTAAATAAACACTGACCTTGCTCTCCATCTCCAGAGATCTGTGTGAGCCACAAGATGCACACTGGGGCACTCAGGGTTTCTCAGGAAGGAACTAGGGGCTCCTTTCCTCCTCCAGGTTATTCTGAAGTTTTCCTCATCACAGGTGCAACTGCAGAGAATGAAAATTCCCATGTCCTGATTCATGCTTGCACCATGGTGCTACCTTGTAGGGAGTGAAAGAACCAAAACCCTTTAGGAGCCAGAAGTTCCAGTTCCTCTCACTTAACTTTAAATGTCCATAAAGCAGTCATCTGAGTCATGCTGTGATCACTTTATAATCAATGGAAAGAAAGAGGAGCTCCAGGAGTGTGATTTATTCCATCCTCATGTAGAAGTCAAAAACTGGTCAGATGAGACACACCCTAAAGGACCTATTTTCTTCCATTGACTATAAAGACAAAGATTTGGCTGAGGTGTAGATATCTTTGCTTTAAATGTCTAAAATTAAAAGAGGTGAATGCCATCCCAAGAGATTTCAGTGGGCATTGGATCAGGTCTACCATGTGCAGTAAGAATGTGCATTTGAAACCAGCATCATTTGTTCAGATTTGCTCTTTTAATACCACTGTGTAGCTTCAGTGCTTAGTAGCCTTTTGGAAGGAGGGCAATATAACTGTGACTGTTTCACTGATGAAACTGCAGAGCAGACTTGGCTTAACCTAAAGGTCAGAAGGACAGAATGTAATTCACTGGTTTTTACTTAGCAGTCTGCAGGTTAAAAGGTTTCAGGGAGGGCGGAATCATCACTTGTGATGTCCAATGACCTCTATGAATAATATAGTGTCCAAATAAAAATTTATGATAACCACCCACAGATTAAAAAGTGTTTTAGTCAGATTATTTGGTGAATCCTCATATTCAGATCAAAGTCCTGTAACTTAGCTCTTGGACTATTTGAGAACGAGAACAAATTAGAAACATTTAAACATCATTAAATTTGCTTATGGACAGGATAGATAATGTTTGCAGGATCAGGTTTTTATTTTGGAAAAATACTATTCCCAAGGAAAAAAATAAAACATTTCTACCGATAACATTCTATTCTCCCATTCACTGGTATGTAAATTCCATTTTACTTACTCAACAACTGCACGGAACACAACGGTTTTCCAAGGTAGCCATCATAGATCGGAACTTCCCTAGATAAATACATAAATGAGAGTTTATCTTAGTTACAGTACAGCAATATCCTGTATATAATAGCATTTTCTTGCATTCTGTGTCTGTAACTGCCTTTTCTCCTTTATAGTACATAAGGAATTACTTTTTATAGTCAGGTACTTTCATTTAAGTGAATTGAAGTTTTATTATTATTTTGCAAGTGTTCATCAGACTTTACTTTCCTACAGGTGAGACTAATTTCTGGCCTTCCCAGAGACAGGCTGAAAACTGATGCCTATTGATTTAGGCGTTTCCCTGCATTTAACCCGGCTTGCATACATCCAAATACTTTTAACCAGCTTCCTTCTTTGTGCCCACAAGCAGTGGTCCTTCACTCTTGGCAGGTGAGGCAGGCCTGGGTCCTCCTCTGTTGTGTGGTAGTGTCATGTACCAGACTTCAAACATGATTTATTTTAAATATAGTGCTAATAAAATAGTGGAGTTTGCTGTTGATGGACTAAATTCCCCTGCCAATCTGGAGGTCTACTTAAGCTCTAAATGTGATCTGGATAGCGCAGCTGTACAAGTGCATATACACATACATATGTACCTACAGTGTTTCTGAGGGTATGGAAAAATGTTCTCTCAAAGACTAGGTTGGTTGGGATATATGTTTGCCTCTATGTGTGTGTGTGTGTATTAAATCTGTTATAGTGTCTCCCATGAAGGTGTATTTGTTGGAAGTTGTATATCCTACTTGTACAGTTCCCGTGCTCTTTTCCGTTATCCCACTCTGTCCCAAAGGAAGACGGAGGGAGAGATGTTATGCAGCTATGACTTCCCCGCTACCTGAAGCAAAGCTGTTTCACAGCATCTGTTGCAGCTGAGGAGACAAGGATTTATGGACCAGGTGAGGAGGAAAGGGGAGTCAAAAGGGCTGCAGCTCGCCCGCCAGCCCTTTGGCAGTGCACACCCCCAGCCATGTGCCATGGTTGTGTTTGCACAGACTGCTTGTTCACGTTATGATTGTGTCTTCCCACAAATGATGCCTGTGTTATAAATTAGTGAGTATAATATTACATATCAAGACTCCTAGGGAGTCTAGTGACCATCCAGTAGCCTTTATGTAGCTCTGGTTGCTAGGACTTTGTTTGCATTTTGGAGAAACTCAGGAAGTTAATGCTCCACAAGCTATTGATGGCTGTTTTTCTGTGATGATCCTTTGAATATTCAATGGGAGTGAAGAAGTAGGTACATTTGTTAGTGATCTTCATAGATTTCAGGAACACAGAGTTTGTTCCTGAAATTCAAGAGCAGTTGTTCAGTTACAAACAGAGAGCTTATTACCTCAGCATAGAAAAATGGATAAAACCTGTGTGGAGCTTATAAACTGAGACAGAAGTGCTGATATTCGTCTCTTGTTATGTCAGAAAAACAAGGTCCTAACCTGACATTTCTGTTCAATACTGTCTTTATGAGGAATGAGGATATCTGTTTCCTCTAATGCTGTCCTGTTCCAGTCTTGCTCAAATGTTCCTTTACCTGCAAATAGAGAAATGTGAAACCAGAGGGTGATCATAACACTCCCTTCTGGCCCTGGAAATCTATGAATCTGCTTAACTGTGGTGGCAGACCAACAGGGCATACCTACACCGCTGTCTCGGGAGTCTTGATACTGTGCTGTGCTGGGCAGTGAGTACCACAGCGCTATGTATAGCAAAGAAATCCCACCATGTTGTAACAACCTGTACTACCACTGGCAGGAACACGGACACATGAAAACGCTAACAAAACATCCACAGGAAGTCCCCATTGGGAGCACTCTTGTACGAGAGGACGTAGTTCATGTTTGCATTGGAGGGGAAAGGATCTTGATTACTTAAAAGCTTCCTTTAATCAAATCCAACTTAAGTCTTACCTACATAGTCTACTGCATCCATCTGTCTTTTCTTTCTGTAGAGTGGGAGTTAAAGAGACACATCTATTTGAAGGATTACTTGCTAAGTTGGACATGGACTCTATTTATATGTTTGAGGGAGTTGCATTGTTCCTTTTTAAAACTGCAGTATTGGCCAAAAAAAGATTTTTTTTAAAAGGTAGGAAGGCATTGGGCTGTTGCCAGGCTTTGAGATGAGCTGTGCACCCTGTGGGAGTTTCTCTTGGAAGATCCCTTCTGAAATTCATATTGTCATTCAAAGCTTAGTAATCACCTAAATACAGAGCTGAGGACCTCTGTATTTGGACAAAATAATGGTTGGTTCCTTCTTCTGTTCTTTATCTCTCATGAAGTACCAGTGATTTTCCCGGAACTATTAATTTTTTATATTTCTTAGCCAAACAATTTTAAACAAGCTTCTCTGGTTTGTAGAAATTTCACAAATCTGCATGCAGCATGTCTGAAATTCAGTAGTTTCTTTTAACCTGATTTGTAATCTAAATTGTAGAGTGGAAGTTCCTTTTCCTGATCAGGTGTCCAGATTCAATGAACAGAAGAGCTGATTAAGCAAATAATTACAAGTTAGTCAAGCAGAGTGAAAACTGCTTGAGATAGTCAGCAAAAGAGACAGCTTGCCTAGGGAACTGAAGGTTATAGATTTCCTTTAGAAATCTTTCCTATGGAAATATTTTTCATAATATTTGCAGTATTCAGTTGTAAGTGCCCGAGCTTGACCCTTGCGGCTATCCCACTGACCCTGACAGTTGCTTCTCTGTTGAAGATCCCATTGCCCAGACTGGGTCGCATCCTGCCTGCCCCTCGCAGCAGGGTGCATGGAGCTGGTGCAGCAGCAGCCGTGGCTGGCTTGGAGGATGGGACGGTGACTCCCTGTCCCTGCCTGCAGGCATCACGGGAAAAGTCCCTGAGCCACACATAGACACTGTCCAGGGAGCCTGAGCTGCCCCTCCCTGTGGTTCCCAAGGGCACAAAGCAGATCTGTATGTGGGGTCCTGTGCAGGGCGGGTAGTGTGACCTGCCTGGTCCAGACTGTCTGCCTTTGACCTCAGGATTGACCCCAATGGTTTGTGTAGAAGATCCTTTTTCGGGGTGTGGGGGTGTGGGTGTGAGAAATGGCTGAAAAACTCCTGAGCCACTTAGGTATTTGATGAGTATTTTAGTCTATCCACTTAAAAATACCTGTATTACTCTTGAGAGAGAGAAAATTCACAGTCAGTCTTACTGCCTGCCTACCTGAGTTTAGACCCTGTTTTCTTTTATCACTATCATAGTAAATAACAATAATTTAATATGGTTGTATTAGTGGATTCTCTGGTCTGACATTTATTTAACTTGTTCCGTGTTAATATGCCAGGACCTGGCCACTGGAGATAGGAAGCTGCTGTGTATTCCCCTACAACAAAACACGTCTCCCACATATGTGGCTTTAAAACAGCCAGGCAACTATTTTATGTTTCATCCTTATCTAAGCCCTTCACTTTATAGTAATCTTTATAAAGGGTCCATCCAGACACTGCTGTGCCTTTTCCACTGATTTCATTGTAATGGAAACAATGGGCTATGGGTGAGCCAGCAAGATGTTTGTCAGTGTTGTTTGCTCAGGGAGGTGTTGGAAATGCATTTAAAATAATGTTAAGTGGTTTCTTTATGACCAATTCAACAGACAAAACTGAGAATGATTTAGATAATTGTGAAAAGTAGGTTTACTCAGGAATAAAATGTTTGCAAACCCCTTGAAAATGCTCAGCTGCATGTGGAGCTCTGCATGCTGCCAGGTGAGAGTGGTGAGAGGGGAGCTTGGCCAGGAGAGATGTGGCTGGGTCTCACTTGCATTTTTCTAGCAGCCAGCACTTGGCTCTGCTTTTGCAAATCCTGTAAATTAACACAGCACAAACTGTTGCACCAAATAATTTTATTAAATGTATTGTTTACTGGGTTCGTTAGCTACTGCTGTAAAGTAAAAAAAAAAAATGCAGCCTGTTTGCAATTTATCTTGTGCCTCTTCAGAGAATGAAGGAAAACAGTGACCCTTACTCTGACCCTTTCCTTAGCCTCATCAATCACGACTGGAAACCAAAACGTTGCAACTAGCTCTTAATAGCACCAGAGATTCATCACCTTCTTTTGGATCCTGTCATCATTCACTCTCTGCAGTCTCGGGGGGGTATTCATGGGCAGGACCAAAGCTGTCAGGAGTAGGATTGCATACCTGCCTGGTTTATCACCGGGCTATTGCAAACTGTGGGCCAGACTACAGCAGTATCTATTTTGTATGGCTTGCTGCCACGTTAAAGGTAATCACATCTGGGATCACACAACCCCATGAGCTCTGGGAGCCCTTACCTATGGCTTGTCTGTGGTTATTTAACATCTCTGTACACGTGCCAATGAAATCTTTGGGGTGGGACGCTGGGCTCTCTATCAAGAGCACACAAGAGACTATGCTATTAGGTAAGTATATACAGCCATGACCACCGAGAGACACAATGAAATATGAAAGCATAGGAGAGAGCAAAAAGAGTAGACATGCAGGCAGGTTTACTGCCAGGTTGGGGTGACTTATGGCCCTCCCGGTGTCTGTGAGCTCCTGGAAAAGGTCAGAAGGTTCCTTCTATTTAGAAACTTGGACCCAACACTAAGAAAAGAGCTTCACATAAAGACTGCTGTACAGACAGAGAAGAAAGTATGGTATTTTGGTGAGGAGGCGAGAATGTGGGCGATAGTGAGGATGATTTTAGTTGCTAACAGTAAAAATGTCCTGTGGTGTGAAAGGGGGCCAGCAATTTTTGTGTGTGTCTTACTTCAAGGCATGGACGGAGCAATGTAACTGGTGGAATACTTAGCGTGAGAAAAAACCAAACAGATGCTTCTGAAAGGCAATGTATGTATAGAACGGGGGGGAAATCCCCCTTAGATAACAGGGCAAATGTAAAAGTGGTTCAAGAAATGCGAGTATAAAACTATAGCTTTGGCACAGACTTTCAGCTGTGTCTCTTCATTTATGTTGGTATAGTGGCACCAGAAACAGACTCTAACCTGAAGGAATTCAGATAATAGTGAAAATGTATGAATAATTTTGATTATTGTAGCAATAGATACAAATTCTTCATGCAAGATAATCTCTTTTGTATGAATCAACATGCTGTGCTGAAAATAAATCTAGTTTGTGAGAAATTCTTCTTGAGCTGAGCAAATATTTTAGGTGATGTGAGACTGGCTGCATTTCTTGCAGCAGGCAAAGCTCAAAGTTAACTGGGAAGAGAATTTGAGTAAGTTTTGATACTCGGCTTGGATACAATCTATACTTTCTGAAAACACACCTGTATAAACTTTGTACAATTGCTAGTACTGTGAGATCTGGGTTTTATATATCACCAACAGAAAAAATGAAATTCAAAAAAAGCAAGATTTAGGAAGATTTTTCATCACTACTTGGTGTAAATGATTATCACTTGGTTTTGCTTGCTCCTCTACCTGTATTCAGATGTTTTGAATACTCTCATAAACAAAAAAAATGTCCCAGGCAATCTCTTTGTAGATTTTATGTAAACACTAGGCACAATTATTTAGTTATTTCAACTGCCATTCAAGTTCTAATCTTTTTTGTGAAGAAGTGGGATTTGAGGAAGGTAGAAAAGGAACTGGTTGATGTCCCATCAGCTCTTTGCTGGTTTATGAAGGGACACATCGACATGGGCTTGAAAGAGAGCGTGTAGCATAGTATTTTAATGGTAACAGGAAGAGTAATAGTAATAACAGTAATAGCATTGCCACCCAAAAGTCTCAGCTGAAGTCCCGTCCTAGTTGTATTTGTTTTGTACAAAATAGCAGAGCAATTGTATACCGCTCAGCTCAGTGAGCAAAAGGTGAATGGCTATGATGAAGGGGTACAGCACATAATACGATTATCTGCAAAAAATATGGCATGAAAGAGCCTTGCTTATAATTATGTGTTTTAACTGTATGTCTACAGACATAGATTTTACCTTCCAGCTTCTTTATATATTACTTACCTAGCACTTCAATGTTCGCCTTAATATAATAATGCATCTGGAATTTTCTGGGGCACACAATTTTCTGATCAAAAACTATTGTCTTACATTTGGAAAAGAAAGTGTAGATGATAATTATAGAGCTTGGGCACATCATCTGGCACATACTGAATTGTTATCTGAACTTGTATAGAAGAGTGTAACTTTTAGCATCTACTCCCTGTGGAACTATTAGATTTAATTAACTAAAAAAGCATGACATTCTGGGGGAATTTTCATTATTTACCTCAATTTAAGGTTAAATTTTATGCACACACAAGTAAAAACACAATGGTAATAGCTTAAGTGAATGAAAGAAACAACAAAAGAGGAGGAAATTAAATTACACTTTCTATATATAAAATCAAGAAAAGGAAAGGTCATAATTTAGCTCATTTAAATCAAAGACATTTCTTCATAAAGTAGCGCACTTCATAAAAGTAATTCATTTAAGTAATATAAAAATACAAAATAAGCACTAACATTCATTTGTAAAAACCTGATCCTAAGAGTTTAATGAATGGAAGCCCTTCATCAAAACATCAGAACGCTCCTTTTTAAAACCTCTTTATGGTTTGTTAATGGGATTTGATAAAAAATAAAAAAAAGTACATGGAACAAAACTCTACTGATATTAAAAAATGTCCAAACAGTTAAGCATATACTTATCTTTCAGCACACAGGACAGCCATTCATATTTGGCAAAGCATTTCAACATGTGTTTACTTTCACATATGTGATATATTAGCTATATCTGTCATACGGGGATATATTTCAATCTTAAATTTAAAAAAATGCATTGAAAGTTAATCATGTGCTTAGTGTTTTGCGGAAGTGAGGCCAGTTCACAAGAGAAGCTTTGTCTGCTGTAATATTAAAATGCTTTTGTCGGATACAAGGAGAAAGAAAAGATATTGGAAAAAACCCCTCACTTGCTGAGAGCTTTTGGAAAGCTTTTGAATGGGTGGAGTGGCATAGCCACTTGCTGTTTAGATGATATAAACTGGGACAAGGGCATATATAAGATCTGAAGATCTAGAGATTCAAGGTACTGTGAGACATATGTCAGAAGGATTTCCTTTCAACAAAAGCCAAGAATGTTAACACTCACCTTTATTATTTGCTATCCTAAATGAAACTTCCGCATAAGTGGTTAAGTAAAATGAAAACACTGTGGCTGAAAAAGAAATGGCAGAGGACATAAAATACCTGAATATGCAGATACAGAATTGTATTTCCAGTAAATCTAATTATCTTCCCAAATTTAATACATATATGCAGACTGTTTGGATAGTTCTGTAGATTTAAAATGTAACAGAGTAAGCATGAAGTGCCAGGAATTTCTATTTCACAGCCTCTTAAAAATTGCCTAAAACTATAATTTCATTTAAAGAAACTTTCTAAAAATCACCTTACAATGACTACAGTTATGTAAAACTATATATTCTTTTTACAAACTGTTCAGGGACATAAGATCACTAAAACTTTTTATCATAAATAGCTATGACTTACATTTTGGAAACAACTTTTCAAACTTACCTTGCTTTTAGAAATATTTCCTATAGCATTGCCTCAGTCTTTCCAAAACCACTAAATTTTCCATATGACATGGGTCATATGGAAAAAAAAAAGATAATCGGATGTTACCTCCACAATGCATTAACTACTATTACTTAACCAGCTAAATCAGGTTTGGGGAAGATGAAAAAATTCTAATTGTCTTGATCAAAATAGTAGTCTGCCTAAGAATAATAAATAGCATTCTTGCCTGATATCTATAAATGTGCAAATAATATTTATCGTGAGTGTTATACCTGATTTATATCACTGGTTTTAGGGAGGGTGAGACAATCTAATTCTGGTTCATCGTCAGAGATTTGATCATCTGCGGTGACAATGTGCAGCCTGTCCCCTAATACACCGTGTGCGTATTCAACTATTTCAAGTTTCTAACATCATTTTGAGTCTGACTCTATAGTCTAGCGTGAAAGTTTTCATCCTCATCACTATTCTTTAGGCACAGGGGAGACGACAGAAGTCTGCGAGACAGAGCATGTTACCGCACTTTGGTCTCCTGTCTCGGGTGAGAGTGCCAGCGTGCAACCCCTCCCTTGCATGCTGCAGCACCTTTGGCTCAGAGGGCTTTGAGCTCCTTCACTACACGTGCCTCAGCAACACATGTATTCTTAATGTACATTTAGGGAGGTACACAGAGTGGATTTCCTACTTGTTTTCTGATGAACTGTGAGGGTATCTGAAAGGCTGACAAAGCTTGTATTTGATACCGTATGAACTGGCTGCCTAAGGCTTCCCGCAATGCCAGACTCCTATGACTTCTCACAGAAAGTGTTATGCTCCAGGCACATACATTTCTTTCTAAATGGACACGGCACTCCCTTCCTGTGTACGAAAAAGGCTTCCAAAAGACAATTAACAGATTCTTTCCTGTGCTGTGGTGTTCCCGAGAACATTCCCAGCTATTCGTCTGCTGGGAAGCGGAGTCCTGCAGGAAGGTAAAAGCGGTTTTCCATGCCCAGCATCACGCAACAGAGTTGCTTGCTGTGGAGTGAAACTTTTCAGCCCACTTCATTCAGAGAACTTTCGAGCACAGACAAGTGCATTATTTAACTGAATTTGCCCTGGTTTTTTTTCATGTATCTATGCACAGCTACAGATTCATTTGCCCTTTTCTAGGTTTGCATGCAAAGAGTTTTATGCAAAGGTTGTGAGTAGCCACCTGCTATTTAGACTGTTGCCTTTCAGCATAATGTCTGCATGAGTGTACAAACCTGACTGAAGAGTTGAAAATAAATAATGTCACAAGTGACCAAAGACGTGTGTCAGTATTACACAGAAGACACATACTGTAAGGATCAGATTATGTCTTCTCAGATCACGGTGCAGGAAGAAGGCACAGGGCTGTCTTGATGTTGATATATATATATATATAAGGGTGGAAGGAAGTGCCCCAGATTCCAGTTTCTAAATAGCATTGTTGAAAGTCACACTTTGTACTAGCCTCAGTCAGACAAACTCAAGGTAAGCCAAGTGTGAAGTGTTTATCCTAGATGACTTCTAGATCTACTGGCAACGTTGGCGTCTCCTGAGGGAAATGGTGGGTGTTGGCAGGATTGAAACATCATCCCTTCTTTATCTGAAATGTTAGAAATGCATCCTGTTCCTGTTGCCTTGGCAGCAGATGCTGGGTGTGTGTCTGCATCCCAGCATATCACATCTTTTTTGTGTCTAGCACGTAAATAAGTCAGGCAAAGGGAGGGCCATGTCTGAGGGCAGCCCTGAAATTGTTATTGGCTAGGATGGGGTGAGTAAAGTGGAGAAAGATTAAAGCCTCCAGAAGACACATTCTAAAATTGAGATCTACTCTTCTGCAGAACACTTCCCATAGCAAACTGCAAAAGCTTAAATGCTTTGGTCAATTAAAACTAAATTTAACAAAAAATTGTGTGCACACTACTGGGATTAATTTGAAACTGTCACAGCTATGAACAAGATGACCTAGCTGGTGTTTGCGCTGTGTGGCTGTTGCACTCTTTGGGATGTTGTAGATAGTTACAATCTGTACTGTAGTATTTGAAACGAAATTCTACCATGCTTACCTCTATTTGGTACTCACCTGCAGTGAGTAAACATGGAATAATTAGTTTCTCAGTGAACAGCACTGCTGATCAAAAGCATTTTTTAAAATTTGCATCGAACAGGGAAATAGAAAGAAAAATACTATAGTTTTTCTTATGCCACTTCTCTGTGTAAGGAACAATATTTGTACAGACAGAAGTGGCATAAAATCATACAGAGTTCCATTTACTTAGCTGAAGATACAGTGCCATGTAATATAAAGATTTCCAAAGGGCAAAGGTTAAAAGCATTAAAGTAAAGGAAGTAATTGTAAGCCATTGATGCATTAAAAAAAAAAAAAAAGATTTTATATACCAATTCACAGAAGGCATTAAGCTTCACATAGTGGGATACATAGGGAATATATGAACTTTATCTGCCTGCTAACACTGTTGAACTGGGAAAATAGAACTGTCAAAGTCACTTACAATTAAGGTAGCAAAAGAACAATTTAATCGAATACAGAGCAACATACCAGCTTAGCTGCTCAAGGCAATTTAGTCTTAGATGTGCCCTATTGGGGCTGCTTCCATTTGTGGACATGGCTAACAGGACACTAGAGAGCCCCTGAAATTTCCATGATGAACCACAGATAATGAAAATATGACTCAACTAATAGGATTAAGCAATACCTTAGGTTTTAGTTAGTATTCAGAAAATAATCTCTGTTTCAGTTGAAATGGAAGTGGGCCTCATAATAAAGAAGGAAAAAAAGAACAACAAAACCCCCCAAACCCCAACAGTATATGTTGTTTATGTTGCTAGAAATAACAGTGGTAAGTACTGCAATAGTAGGCTATTACTTTCTTTTTTTAATAGAGTACAATGTATTTAAAATGCAATCAATACATTTTGAAGAGAAGACAATGTAATTCCCACTTTGAGAGGCTTCAAATCATAATTTAAAAGAACTGTTGAAATAAAAATGCATTCATCTTAAAAATATAACTTAGGCTATCTGGAAACAGCAAGTTGATATTACACTGAGTAAATGTGATCTGGGCAAAGCCATGCAGCAGGATTTATGTCACATCTGACCACCAACTGCTTTACCGGCAGTGTGCAGCCTGTTGCAGGAGTCTTCTGGAGGGGCTGTGAGCCTGGGGTGCTCCCCTGCCTCATGCCCAAGTGGTGGGCTGGTGGCAGAGGTGAGCCTTCCTGGGCATGAACTCTGTGTTCTCTCCAGGGCCACACCTGGATGTCCCATGTCTTCAGCTGCACGGCTTGTCAATCTAGTCTTGAATCTAACTTCAGTATGAACCTTTTAGATAGTCTGTGGGGTCATTCTTGTTCCTGACAAAACAGCGATAAGTTGGTTTAGAGTAATGTGGATGTTCTCCAAACAGTCTCATAAGAAATGAAATGGCTTTCACTTAAGCTCCTGCAGAAAGAGGAAGGACAGAGCTGGCTAGGAGGACAGGACAGAAATGAGAGGGATCGAGGGCATAGGTGTCCCAAACCAAGGTTTAAGTAATGCCTAGCTATGCTCTGGCTCCCCTGCGAGGTGGAAATCAACATTTTTGGCATCGTCCTCACTGAGAAACAACTAGATCAATTCAGTTCTATACAAACAATTTACTCCTAAGCTGGGGACCCACTTGCCAAGATTTAGCCTGATGTGAATAAAAATGGCCACATTATAAAACACTCAAAAAGGCAGGTCTTAATGGGAGTGCTGAAAGACCCTATGACCATTCACTGCAACTGCCCAGCTGGGTGCCACTCCCTTAAACAGTGAGAGAAAACAGGCCTTTGGGAAAAAAAAAGCATCTTTATAAAAAAAAGTTAATTATAAAGACACATGATGTAAAATAAGTGCCTTTGGAACACAGAAAGTCATATTTATTTTTCTTTTCAGGGATTCAAAGAAAGGCGTCTGAGAGATGGAATTGAACAGAGCTCTCTGGGGGTTAAAATAAACAGCACAACTCTTATACTGGGACCTAGATTATACACTTGCACTGCTTATGACTTTCAAGGAAAGTAAGCTCAATTGTGTGTTATTGTGGAAATGTTCAGATTCTGATAGAGGAGAGTAGTAAGATATCAGTCAGCTGCAGCTTTCAAAGTGGCACAGTTACAATTGAAATAAGGGTTGCTTTGTTTTACGTTGGTAATTAAAATCAAGATTTAAGCATTCCCTCCATGATCAGTGGTGGCCACATTTTTAACGTAAATGCAAATGTAAATGTTCTTTCGTTTTGCCCTGAACACAATTTCTATTGGAACACAAAATTTATGCAGGAAGACTTACTGTAAAATAGTATCTGAAAAACAAAGTATTTAAATTCTATTTGGAAAATATTAGTTTCCCAAAGTGTGAACTGGGAAATCCACTGGATTACCACTGGTATTAATTGAATTTACACATATATATACACACACACATACACACTTCTGCAATTATTAATTACTTTGGCAATCATCTTATGTATAGTTTATAGTTATCTTATATGGACCCTTAGCACCAAACGTTAAAAATGCACAAAGGTTTCAGCGATAAGCCCTCTTTTCTTAGACTAATAAATTATTAAAACTGATTCATCTGCACAGATCATACTTTTTCTTCCTGGCTTCCACCCAAATGTGTATTTTTGAGGGTATGAGCAGAAATCTTTTTATCTGTTTTTAATCTGGCTAAGGAGAAAATCAAATATATCATTGTCCACATCTCAAAAAAGAAACAAACTCCACAAAACACCATATCAGTTTTATACAAAATCCCTACTCAAGTACTTTACAACTGGAAACTTGACATTAATATCATACAACCACTTTGCTGTGTGTTATCTGGAAAAAGGAGGTAAGAGTGGCTAAAAAGAAACTGTTTGCGTTACTGTCCATTTTGGGATGGCTTGCAAGAAAAGTTCTACTGGGAGGGTACTGTAAGTTAGTTGTAGACTCCAGAGCCAAATCTGAGCACAGACAACATGATTTTGGGTGACTTTAACACGCAAGTTAATAAAATGGAGAAAAAAATGCTACTAACAGTGGCTCAGATGTTCAAAGGTGTAATAACCAACAGCTTTTCACTAAATAATCACTGAAACAACAAGAGGCAATATTTCATTAGACTTGATTTAGTTAAGCAGTGAGTGATGTTGTAGAAAAAATGACATTAGAGAAAATAACCTTGGACCAAGTGAACATGAACTAATCCCATTTGAGTTAAGTGGCTAGACAAACACAAATAAGACAACTAAGACTAATAAATTGAAAAGCTTAACTTTGATAAAGTAAGGCAGATCATTTTCATGAGAATATAAGGCTCGAATGCAGAGGAGGCTCACAAAGCTGTTTGTTTCATTAAGAGTTCGTATCAGAAGTGACATGGAAAGATTTTCAAAAAGAAGCACTGGATGTAAACAGATAAATAACCACCATCATGATATTGAGCCTAGGCAGGCAGACAGAGAGCCTCTACAAAATAGAAGAATTTTGTGATGGGTGAAGAGAGATGTGTGTTCTAAGTGAAAAATTGTAGTGCTGAGGTGAGAATTGCTAAGTCAAGCTGACTCATAACTCAGAAAGAACACTAAAAAAAAAAAGCATGAAGTTCTTCAGCTGCATATTTTTTAAGAAAATAGTGTAGAGAAGGTGAAGTAGATACAGATTCAGAATAGTCAGGTATTACTCAAAACTCAAATAAATACTGCAACTCCCTTTTGGTAGAAGAAAAAAGGCTGCATATAGAGGTAAGACAAGACTGATAGCAGGAATACATCTGGCAACAGATACTGGAGGCAGAAGTAAAACTGCAAGAGGCCTCTGCATCCAATGAGGGGTAAACACTTTCCCAGGATTTTGGCAGAACATGTGCATGAACTTGCTAGTCTAACTGCATGTTACTTCAGGAGGACTATCAAAATGACTTAGTATCATAAAGCTGGATGTTAGCAAAGATAATACGTGTATTTAAGAAGGGCGGGGAAAAGGAAAGGTGCTGGCAAACCTGTTTCTGTTTGCATGGATGAGACCTTTTGTGGAAGTGTTTACTCTCTTGCTGATGCCTTTCAGCTCTTCTGGGTAGAGTCAGAGGTAATTCACCTTTGCTGTCTCCAGAGACCAAGATGCATGAAGGGACACAAGTGTCCTTTCTCTTCCCAAACAACAAGCACTCTACAAGATAAAATTTTAATAGTGCTTTAAAAATGTTGAGGACTTTAGCAGCATTCGATAATAGTTTACAAAAATATACTGTGCAGGTGACTGAAGCGAAAGACGGCATATCCATAGGGGAAGGGAAGGTTTGGCTAAGTTTCTGACAGCTGGAAGAAAATTCTCAGAAGACTCAATAAATGCAGAAAGTTATTGGTCTGGAAAACAGGCCAAGAATAAAAAAATATATTCTTTCAGTTTCCCAAAGGAGACCAGAGAGGGTTAATCCCTTTGAGTATATTTGACCCCTTCATTAGTATATAATCCTCATGTAGGAACTGAATTTTACATGAATGATGAGATCATCCAAAGTAAAGCTAATAATGGTAATAAAAGCTTCCCAAGAGGCCTAAAACTTCAAGTTGCAGAGGATGAGGAAGTCTCTAAGAGTTGGGAGCAAGGAAGAAAGCTTCCTCTTTGCAGAAATGGATCATTTCAAGGGGCATCTTGCACTGTTTTCTAAAGCAAACAGCCCTGGCTCACCTCGAGGAGGAGACATTGGGGCAGGAGGGTTGTGGGGTGACCTGGAGTGTCCACAAGCAGACACTGGTGTGCTCCTGGCTGCCTGCTCTGCACACCATCCACGGGGGCCCGTTTGTCACAGCATCAGAACAAACCCGATAGACCCGAACAGGAGGCAAGGAGAACTTATGTCACTCTACCCAAGCAATAAAGCATGGTAAATTTAGATTCTGGACTCCTCTTGTGATTTCTGGAGTTATTCTTTTATTTCTTAGTACCTTAATGCCAGCTCTTCAAGAAAAGGGGCAATAATTCCTGCTTTGTCTGCCATAGTTAGATTGTAAACTTTCAGAGACAAGGACTTCTATTTTTTCTGTAAAGAACAGCTGGTAAAAAGCACTGTTGTGATCTCAGCTGGGGCCTCTTCGTGTTACTGTAATACAAATAAATCCTACATATATATTCGCCTTCAGACATCCAGGAAAACAAGGCCTCTTTCTATGAGACACCTCCTGCTGTTTATGCTAAGACAATAGTGAAATTCAAAGAAGAGTATGCATGTGCTCTTGAGGCAGATTCACCAAAGCCTAGAGGTCATTTATGATGAGGATCAATTGCTACGACACTTTCTTTTCCTCAGAGGTACTCAGGAGGATGGGGAAAAATTACAAATACCCAAAAGTAAGGTGCTTAGATAAGACCAAAGGCTGACATTTCTCTTGGCTGTGGAGAAAAGATGTAATTTCCTAAATGATATCCCAACTCTAATGAGGCTGTAGGTCATACTACCAGCTGCCTTTACACTGTCCTTAGTGTAAAGTCTCCTTTTCTCATGTATTTGCCTTTCCCTGTTCAATATTTTAACTGTTTTCATCCAAACCATCACATGAACAGCTCTTCCCTTTCCTTTTCATGCTAAGGGTGAGAGGCAGCAGGACAAACCTGGTGAAGAACAAGGTGAGAACCTCAGAAGAAGAGGCTTTCCCTGAATATTTCTTGGCCTTCAGGGTTGTCATGGTTCCGAGGGCTACGTCCTGCCACCCTCACTCTGCCCAAATAGTATAATTTTCTCCAGGTCACAGCCAGCCGGGCTGCAGTCCAGAAGAGAGCAATAGGGATTTGGGAACTTGCCCATATCTGATGAAAAGGGTTATCCTATTATGCTAAGAAGGGGAGGCTGAAGTTAAAGAGAGGCTTCACCTGTAACTTGACAATATTCAAGGGGACATGAACATTGCAAAATTCACAGCCCAAATGCCATCCTTCATGGTATACATGCAGTCACCATCATTTGCTGGGTTGTAATGGGGCTTTTCAATACATTGTGCTTCATGGAAAAGGGCTTGACACAATTTGTGAACTAAAATGGTGAATAGTTCTCTTTTAGAAAAAAAGTCCATCTTAACAAAGCTACCTGTATTAACTCTTGCCAAACACTTTTTCAGTGACACATTACTAGTAACAATAGCGAATGATTAAGTTATCTTGCACTTTGAAAACATGACTTATCGGAGTATTTCCAAAGAATATCACAACCTTAAATGTTTAACTTTATGAGACAACTCTGTTTCATTCTTATATGCTATGCTATGGAGATAATTTAAAATGATATGTATATTTGTTATTCTTATTGTCATCATTTAACAGAAGCTGAATGTTCATTTTTATTCTCTACTTGAAGTTTTGAGATCTTCATCATGTTTGACAGTGAAACTGGCACAAAGACGTCTTTTGTGACGTCTTTTGTGAGATTTTGCAGCTTTTCTTATAAAGAAAACCCTGTAGCATGTCAGTAACTGAATTTGTAGGAAATGAGGAAGAAATTTGGTGAAAGTTGTATGAAAACCTACTTGGCAGAGTTAAAATGCAGTAGCAATCTGGTCCCCTTTAGGGAAAAGATCAGGTAAAAGAGAAACATTAAATAGCTTAGTTCAATATAAGCTTCAATGAAAGTAAATTTCTTGGCCAACCTGACATAACCAAGCCCCTTTCCCTGTAAAACTAGGGATGATTTTAAAGAAATATTTTCCCCTAGGAAAAAAAAAAATCCTTAAGGTTTCTCACAAACTTTTTTATGTTGAGTGTGTTTCTGATTTCACCGACTTTCCCCACAGGCTATCCCCTCCCTCTCAGCATTTCTACTGAGAAGATTAAAATGTGGAGGGATAAAGGGTAGGAAAAAAATCGATTCACTAAATACTTACAAAACCCCATGACTTTTAACAGGAAAAAGCCATAAATTACAGAAATTCCACTGCATGTTTCTTGCAAAATCCCCTTTCACACCTTCCTGTCAGATAAGGAGACCCACAGCCAACTGTATTCTGATGCTTCACAGATGCCCAGGCTGCAGCAAGCTACACAAACTGTGGGCAAAACTCAGAACTCAATTAAAACTGGAAGAAAACCCCCATCCTTTCAACAGGTACCTACCTCAAGCAGGCTCACCCTCCCACTAGGCTGGAGTTGAGCCCCAGCTGGGGGTTCCACTTTGTCCTGAAGTGCTGCAAAAGCTCCTAGCCTTTTGCCTGGTGGGTCTTCTCCTCCCAGTCAATGGGAACAACTTCATGGACAGATATCTTAATGGAGCCCTGCAATCCACCAAAGTGCTGAGTGCCCAAGCTTTCGCATGGGACCTGTGTCAGGGTGTGAGGTGGATCAGGATGAGAAGGGCAGTGCATTATGCTCCTGTCACTCAGCTGCAGATGGTCACCCAGTTGAGGCAAATTAGATGATGTGTTCATTTTCTGCATGTTTTCCTAATGCTTTCTCTGTTCTGTAAGTGTTACAAATGGCGTGTCCTGAGAGTTTAATTTCACCCGGATATGTTGCTCATCAGAAGGTGACTTTTTGCAAGAAGCTGGTTGTCAGTTCTTGAGCATGCTTATGTAGGAGGCACCTCAGGAAGCCCACCCGGTACCATTACAGCCCCACATACCCACCCATTAATACGTATGTCCTTTCAAATGCCATGCAGATTTCAGTATCAGCCTGTTAAAAGCTGCCTTTTATTCTACAAGTGCTTGCTGAAGAGCAAAAGTTAATTGCAGCTGTTGCCGTTGATTTTCAGTGTGTGTGTCTGAGTAGCCTGAAGAGTTGGTAGCTGGTGGATGACGGTCATCTTCTTGGGAAAAATGGTAGGGGATGCGTGAAAATACAGCTGAATTACAGCCTTTTTCCTCCCTGTCACTGTTATCTGTTACTGCCAGGGTCCCTACTGGATCCTCTGGACTACTTCTGCATTTGGAGACAGCTATTTTAGATGCCTTGGGATATCAGCTATCTTTACATGTATTCACAGACACATACTGACTCACTGGTAGCTGGCTACTGCTGAAGGTATATGGGAAGAGACAGCAGGCTGCATTTTTAGAGTTTGTAAGTTTCTTCTGGCTAAGAGTAATTCACACTTTTTATCTTCCCTTCCTTCTGGCTCTGTTCAAAGTTTGCCACATTTCTTTAACACTCAGATTATTCTTGGGTTTTTTTATTTATTATTACTACACTTTTAGTTTCTAGGACTCTGGTACTCAAGGTAAAGCTAGAGATGGCAGCTAATCCTTTGATTAATAATACAACCATTAAATTAATCTTTGTTTTTCCAAGCCAATAAATTGTTCTTAAGCTCACATCTGAACATCTCTAAGATGGAAAAAGGTGCTGTAATTTAATACAAACATCAAAACCACCAAAAGGAGCTAAGCAAGGGAGTCTGCTCATCTACTGGAGGAATTTAATAACTCAGAAATCTACATAGCTGGCATTGGTTCTAGTTGTAATTAAATCACATTCCAAAATTCAGCAAATAATTCAGCTTCCAGCCTCAGTTACTGGCGGTTATCTCTGAAGCGGGCAGGGAAGTGGTCACCAAGCACTCAGATGTACAGGCTTCAACATTTCACATGAGGGAGATGGAAGATGTCGCCCTTGGCTGCCTGCCCCACTCCTCTGCCAGTTACTGACCCAACGTGGTGGCCCATGGACCTGCCCCTCTGCTGTGGCAGTTTGCTGTTCACTGCATCAAGTCAGACCATCATTTAAGTTTACACTGAGCTTCACAAAGTACATGGAAGTCCGCGGACAGTAGTTTTAATGATTATTTTTTGAAATGGAGGAGTAAAAATTTTATGCAAGAAGTCAGAACAGGGTCCTGATTTTACTGACTTGGATAAGTATTGATTTGTTGGACTCCTCAGTGGTACAGCTGTTGTGTTTGAGGTCATTCAGCTGCCCAAGTGAAGGACCAGTGTGCCAAAGAATAAGCACATGAAAGATTACAAGGTTATGTTTCATGTACTGTTCAACTGCTTAAAAAAATGACAAAAGGTTTTCCCCACACTCAGAAGACAAAAAACCTTCTAAGAATTGATACCTCTGAGGACTAAAAGGAGCGTACGAATGAACTTCACCAGTGCATTAGTGGAAGTGGCAGAGGTGATTCCTGAAAATGTCTTCAAACAAGCGTTGCTTTACTAAATAAAGAGTAACATTGTAAATGTCGGACTTTCATTAAAGGTGACACTGCCAGAGCAAAACCTGCAAAATTTGGGATTGCGTTTATGACATGAGAGTCACTTTTGTCCACTTTTGTCCAGTTCTTTTCCATTGTAGCTTTCTTACAGGTAGCACAGGGTTGCACCATACAATAGACAACTCTAGCTTTCCCTGGTCTGCAGAAATGTTGTTATAAATGAAGGGAGCTTGAGTGCGTCCCGGGGGGGTAGGGGCTGTGTGACAGAGGTGAAATAGTGGTCTATCAAAAGATACTGAAGCTGGTATCTGAGAGCAAGAATGAAATGTATAGATGGCAAGCTGATGTGGCAAAGCAATGTGTTGCATACTTATGAACAAAATGCCACTGGAAATGTTTGGACAGTAGGTTAAGACTGAAAAATAGTTGAGGATTCTGACAGTCAGGCGAGGTATTTGTTATAAACCAATATGGAAAGAGTAGTGCTGTGACGTGTTTACTTGGAGGTTTGTTAGGAGGTTAGCCTATTAACCGACATCCAGGAAGGAAAGCGATTTGCAGTCTCTCTTGAAATCACTTTTGATGCGAATAAGAGTATGTAAAAGGCCTGACTCTCCAAAATTCTCCTTAATCCAACATGAGTTCCTCTTCCTGTGGATGATACATTGCCATGTTTGGTTCAGTTGCATACTAGTTTCTGAACAGCAGCTCTTGATGGAGGTGTTCCCAATACCTGTGTGGTTTGTATTACAGGCAGTGGCCATAAACAGCATTTGCACAGTTTCATCGTGAATCTTCTTGACTGCCACCAGCTAAAAGAAATTCATGCTCTCTGAGTTTCGTCCCCAGAAGAAATCCCCTCATAACTACCATACAGGTGGATATTGTAGAGGGTATAAGAGAAGAGAGACAGAGAAATACATTCAGAAAAGTGTGCATTTGCACAGTGAGAAAGAACAGAGTGTCCCAGCTCGAGCCCTGGCTTCTACCCTGTGCTGATCTCCATTTGCAGAACTGTGCAAGCATATAGGAGATTTGCCCAGACACATTTTAGCCTAATAGCTGTTATTTAGGAAATGGAAGAAAAATATTTGGCTGCCAGCAGTAATTAGAAAATTATAATCAGTAATCAAATAACTACCACATCCCTCCCCCCAAAGTTAAGCAAGCGTTAATAATTAACTGTAATACAAGGGTGTAATTCATCACAATGACAAATTATTTGTTAATGTCCGTAACACTTTGCCACAGCAATTAGTCATTCTTGTAGTTTGACTTATCCGGAATTCTTACAAGACAACCATGAAATTGTAAAGCATAATTATTGACAACATTGATAGCTGGCTTAAGCTTCTACATTTTTGAGGGCAGGTTTCAGAAAGATGACGATTTATTATGTACTATGTTAATAGCTTACCACCCAAGTAAAAGAAATGCATGCTCAGAACAAAAATATAAATATAGATTATTTTTTTTTCCTTTCAGGAGGAATATTGAATTGTGGTCCTTCAGGAAACAACGAAGTTTTGTTCTTTGAAAGAAAACCAAAAAGACTATTTTTTCTGTACAGGTTTCAGACAACAACTTGACAGTGACTGACCCACCCCCTAACATGTTGAACTGAATAATTCTTTACCAGGAGGGATCATGAGAAACCTGGATTTAAATGGCCTTTTAAAGCTTTATTCATCTACAAAGCATGCTGCAGTTGGTTTGGTTGGTCAGAAACCTGGTATCTATTCTTTAGTAAATACTAGAGAAGAAGAAAAACAGTATGCTTTATTATGATAGGTGCTCCACTCTGATTTGCTCATCTTGCTCTTGTTTCCTATCTATATTGTGTGTAGTTGTTATTCTCAGATAGAAGATAGGTGGCAAAGAAGGTCAGGCTTCATGGTATAGAGCAGATGGGCGAAGGGGAACGCCTGGCATCTGAACATCAGCCAAGCCAAGTGTGGGTCTGCTCCTTCAGGTGGCTCAGAACCTGTGCTCATGTCTCTGTAGGAACTGGGGAATTAATAATAAAAAACATCATATGAGTACGTCACGTAAAACTGGTGAAAGTATTAAGAACTTGCTCCTTGGGCCAGCTAATTAGGACTTTCATGTGTGTCATCTTTATTTGTACGTTATATATTTGTCACATAATTCTCACACTGTGGCTAGGTTCTTCTGGGGAAGATTTCGCAAGAGCCTAAGCAAACCATGAGTTCAAGTCCAGATTTTAAATTTGACTTGTAATAATACACAGAATCCAACGTGGCTAAGGATAACATTATTAAAAGCAATTTTGCATTGCAAAAAGCATCTTACTGGAAATGGAACTTAATACCCATTGACTTTTAGTGGTACTTAACTATCTCAAGTTTCTAACGTTCAGTGCAACGACACTGTTAACATGATGCAGACACCTGCGATGGCTTGTTCAGGGGTCTCTCTGGCGGGGGTGACCGGTAGCCGTGTAGCTGTTGCACTGCGGTGGGACAGTTTGCCTTGCTCTCTGCTCTGTGCTGCCACAGAGACGGGGTCTGATGCCTCTTGGGGGGCCTTTCTGTGACGTCCCACTCACCAAGGTTGAACTGAAGCATATTGTGAGGATATTTAAACTATCTTGAAATTACCTATGCTAGCTTGTAGCCCCCTGTACTCCTGCCTTAGACCCTTCCTCACCGGCCCCCAAGCACACAGACTTCTTAGAGAGAAGATGGTCTTGTGCCTATCTGTTATTGGGATTTTTTTGTCTGTTGCTTGTGGTATGCTATAATACTTCTCTCTTCTGGGTAAATGATGGAAGCTCTTGAGCAAAACAAGGTAACGAATGCCTGGTAGGAATATTTTACGGAGTAAACAGTTGCACTGAAATTTTAAGATTTGCAAGGACGTTCAGAGTGCAGGCTAGACACCTGAATGCTTCTTGAATATTGAGTATCACGAAGCTACAAATTAGGGTAGCTGACGCCTGTGCTTTTTATATGAAGAAGGAAAATTCAAATGAGTTCTTATTAAAATTTTCATCCATCTTTAGTTACAGGAGTGATGAATCAGAAACAGACTAAGCTGAATGCAAAAGCTGTGTCTCCTCATGTGAACATAACATCTGAGCCCCAGTGCCCATGACTATAACACCTATGCTTTAATTTGTGCCCATATTTTATGTTTCACTTGAAGACATGATGTTACTGTCAGATAATACATTTCATTTTTAGGCCAACATTTTCTCACCACATTGGGCTCCCAACTGTTCTTTAGAACTTTTGCAAAAATACACAGAATACATGCAAAAGTACAAAAATATGAGTCTGGTCCCAGGTGCCTTTTATCAGCCTGGTTTTCCTGACCTACTGGATGTAACACACAGACAGCTTCTCTAAGGGCAGGTTGAGAGCTCCCACACTTGATATTAGTTGCACAACTCTTGAGCAAAGTCCTAACATTACTAAACTCAGTTCCTTGTTTATTCCCATGAGGCCAAGATTTTACCTTCAGAATATGTTATTTCAGTACACTTGCAAAACAGAAGTTTGTCAGATGAAACATGTACAAATTTAAGGCTTATTGTGAACAAAAACTGTATTTACAGCTCTTATTGCTTCATTATGATCATAAAAGCTCAGAGTCCTTAAACACTGTTCATTTTCTCCCTGTCACAATCACAAAAGGGCAAAGAGAATTTTCACTTACCTATTTCAGACTAGGTTTTGTGAAGGCGTAAGGACCTTCTAGAGGGGCTGATTGGAGAAAATTACCTTGCATTGTATGAGCATGAGTTGATTAAGTTTAAAATAAATAGAGTCATTTCAGGAGGGAGAAATTAAAAGATGTGGTTAGTAAAGTCAACTTGACTAAAGTGCTCAGAGGTTTGAATGTGGAGGAGGCTTGAAGTCTCCCTTAATCAAAATTACAAAACCTAGCAGGAATTTGCCAAACAAGCAGAGGGAGAAAATTGTAAGGAAAGGATCTCAAAGCTATTTGAGTCAACAACCACCTCTGAATGATGGTAGGAGTAAGAGCATAGCAAATGAAAAATTATTACAGGGACACATCAGCAAAGAAGTCAGTTCATACAGATCAGAAAGCACAGGACAAAGTAAAAAGTGCCAAATATCAAGGTGAAATAAGCCTTCTAAAGTAAGTGTTAAAATGCATTCAAAAAAATTATTCAGCCTTTAAGCACAGAGCTTAAGAAAAGAAGTAGGGGTGGAATATATTCAATATGGGATAGATGCTCAAGTTGACTGAATGTAGCTCAAATACAAAAGTAGCATTTTTTTATCAAGAAAGAAAAGCAAAATGGCTCCTGGGAATCAGGAGTGGCAGCAAAAGGCATGACAAGAGAGGTGGAAACCAGCCGGGAGGAGGAATTTTTTCTGGAATCCTGAAATAACTCTGAGATAGCAAATCATTGCATGTCATATGTGGGAAATAGCAAATATAGTACCTATGTTGAAGGGAAAGAGAAAAAGGGATTCAGGCACCAAACAACTCACATGCTGGGCTTCCATGGAGCAGCCTGCAAAGTGCAGAGCAAAAGAGGGTTATTTCATTAGGCCATCCTTGTCTGAAGTTGCTGACTGTTGAGACCTCGCTGATCACAGGTGCTCCTCTAGGCATGGAGGGAGCAGAGCACATGTCTGTCAGCTCTCTGGGATGGCCTGGTTGAGCAGCTGGAACCTCAGCCTTGGACCCTTCCAATCTCAGCCCCTTTCCCAGACCCTGCACTATCAAGGAGGAGGCACCTGTGAGGCTGCTTTGTAGTTCTGTTTGCAGCAGTAGCAGGGACCCCTGGCCCTGCAACCAGGTGGGGTGAGAGGGAGAGATGGAGTTGATGTGCTCCCCAGCCCTACATGAGCTTGAGGGCTCTCACTGGAGGGCACCAGTTTTTGTACATAGACAGAGGCCAAGGGCTGAGTGACAGATGGTGGAGTCAAGGCTGAGGGAGAGGACGTGATAGAGAGACTGAGCACATGCCACAGGCAAGAACAAAGAATTTGTCACGGGAGAGTCCTAGAAGATGGTCCTGGAGTTTCTTCTGCTCGCTCAGTATACCCTGTGGCTTCTTTGTGGAAGAGCAGCACCAGATAACAGACAGGAATTGAAATTTGCCTGTAAAAGCTAGTTTTGTTAGTCTCACACAGTAGAAATTAAGAAACTAGCAGTGCCGAATTTCCTGTATTTTAACTATGTTAATTTAAGACGGAGCCTACCAAGTCTTCTGAGCATAAAATTAATGGCACTGCAGATGAGGGGCTAGCTTTTCAGGCTAATGACTCACTAGGTCACTTGCGTAAACAAAACTTAAGGAGCACTCGGTGGAGGAGGAGAGGATTTTGAAAGCAATAATAATGAAAAACAGAGGTGAATGGAACAGAGGACAGAATTCAACAAAGCCTTTCAAAAAGCAGTTCAGACCAGACTAACACAATATTTAAATATTGATAAGGCTACTGATTTTCTAGAGAAGTGAAAAGTGGTACATGAAATTGAATCCCTCTAACTATCAGTAAAATATCTGGTATATGCCACTTGGGAAATTATTACCTCATCTAGAGAAGATGGGGATTAGGGCAAGTACCGTGAGTTGGCTGAAAACCCGGGTTCTGCTGAAAGGGAAACAGCTGTTTGGAGGATAGATGGTGCTCCTCAAGGTTCAGTCTCAAGACTAGTCATCCTAATTAGGATCTGCTCCTCTGTTTCAACACCTCTTGAAAATGCAAAGGCAAAACCAACATTTACCCAACCAGAGAAACAAGCAGAGAAACAAGCAGGCCTGGTCACTTCTGAGGACTGCCTCATTGCGTGTCCGGTGGCAGCCTGCTGGGCAGGGAGCATCCTGCTTTCCAACTCATATCTGAAGACCCTCTGGCTGCAATGGCCAAAGCTCATCCTTTTGATCTTTTAAATCTGAAATTGGAGAGGGGAGGGCAGTAAGGCAAGGACTTAGATCAGCCCTCAGCCACAGGTCAAAGCTGTGGCCAGTTCTTGCAGCCTGTCCTCTATTCCTGTAAACAAGAGGAAGGCCCATACTGAAGGCCCCACACATATATAAATTTGTTAGAAATGTCTGAATGTCTTGAGCTGATTCTCTGTGGAAAAGCCCCATGGTGGGCTGGGGACAGGCACACTGCCACATAAGTGACCAGTGCTCTTGAAGGGCAATGAAGCATCTCAGAGGAGTGCTAGATAAAGAGCTGTGGTCTTCAGCTGTTGACCCATCTCTTCAGGACTGGGTATCTGGCATGCCTCAGCTGATTTCCTTGGAAGACCAGCTCAAAGTCTGGGCATCAGAGATGTGTGGGCATCAGATGCTGTCTCCTTGTGTTCCCACGAGGTGACACTATAACAGGACCAGATGCACTGATCTTCTCAATCCTTTTGTGAATTTAGCACCCACAATGGAAACTTCTCATATGGAAAATGCTGCAATGAATTGCTTCATTTAGTCGATTTTTCTCTTTCATTTTTTCCCCAGCACAACTAAACTTTAATTTTCAAATGGCTTTAGCTGCCTTAAAACTGCATGTGTCGTGACTAAATATTTTGCTGAAACATGTCCTATGCAATCTCTCTGTAACTCTGAAAGATTGACTTCACTGGATCATAGTGTTTTATTTGCACTAGGTCAATGAAGTTATCTGGTATTCTTCATTTCAAAGCCCATCTGCCATGTTACCTTTGCCTTCTGCCCTTCTTACCTGTCAGAATTACGCTGTTTGTTTTTCTTCATCAAAAGAGGCCAGGATACAACAAGTAAATGGAGGAAACAATTTGGCCATGGGCAACATAATCATACATGTATTGGTCAACTATATGCATCAGATTCTTCAAAAAGGCATTTTTCAAAGTGATACCTTGGTGATCTCTGCTCTCCCGACACAGCCCAGCTATTATGAGGGGTTTCACTCCTTGTAGGCATCACAGAATATATATGTCATGCGGAGGAATTTGAAGAAGGAGATAAGAAGCATCTTTCTGGCTTGATTCAGGGAGTGTGTGCAAAGGGATCAGTGAGGGAAATTTGCCTGAAGCTTTACAGATACACTGGCAAAAAAGAGAGAAATATGCATTCAAGATTGGCAAAGCTGGAGCAGGAGAGCTAGGAATTATGTGACAGGAGACATGATAGATGTAACTATTATGGTAATGCTGCTTTGGTCTGCTACAAGAAAATTTAAAGCTGTACATATTTTTATAACCCATTCACTTTACCTCAACTTTTTCAGATATGCCTTGATGTAGGGCAGGATGTTCTGCATAGTGATACTGAGAAATTCTGTTTGCCTGCAGCTTTCCAAAGCTGCTTGTAGATAATTTCTTAATCCCTTACCAGAAAGGATATTTGACACAGTCACTTCCATTAATTAAGCAGATGTAGGAATAGACAGGTCATTTTTCAAAATCCTTCAGGACTTTTTGAAGAATCTGATTGAACAGTTCCTGATTTTTTTCCTTAGGAAATAATAGGAAATAAATATTGCGTAGATTATTTACATATTTAGCTAGTTGTCCATTTAAAAATATTTACTCACAACTTTTTTTTTTCCTTCTTATTCCTGCTGATCATAACATCAGCTGTTCAGTGGAAAAGAAAAGGCCATTTTGGAGGGGGAAAGTCCATACTAAAAGCAAAGACATTTATTGTAATTATCATAGAATCATAGAATGGTTTGGGCTGGAAGACACCTTAAAGGTCATCTAGTTCCAACCTCCCTGCCATGGGCAGGGACACCTTCCACTAAACCAGGTTGCTCAAAGCCCCATCCAGCCTGGCCTTGAACACTGCCAGGGTTGGGTGTCGTGGTTTAAGCCCAGCTGGCAACTAAGCACCACACAGCCGCTCACTCACTCCCCCCAGGTGGGGTGGGGGAGAGAACCAGAACAGTAAAAGTGAGAAAACTCGTGGGCTGAGATAAAAACAATTTAATAGGTAGAGCAAAAAACACTGCGCGGAGAAGCAAAGAAAAAGAAGGAATTCATTCACCACTTCCCATCGGCAGGCAGGTGTTCGGCTATCTGCAGGGAAGCAGGGCTCTATCACGCATAGCGGTTGCTCGGGAAGACAAACGCCATTACTCCGAATGTCCCCCCCTTCCTTCTTCCTCCCCCGGCTTTATATACTGAGCATGACATCATATGGTATGGAATATCCCTTTGGTCAGTTGGGGTCAGCTGTCCCGGCTGTGTCCCCTCCCAACTTCCCGTGCACCCCCAGCCCACTCGCTGGTGGGGTGGGGTGAGGAGCAGAAAAGGCCTTGACTCTGTGTGAGCCCTGTTCAGCAGTAACTAAAACATTCCTGCTTTATCAACATTGTTTCCAGCCCAAATCCAAAACACAGCCCCATACAATCCAAAACACAGCCCCATACTAGCTGCTATGAAGAAAGTTAACCCCATCCCAGCCAAAACCAGCACATTGGGGCATCCACAACTTCTCTGGGCAATCTGTTCCAGTGCCTCAACACCCTCATGGTGAAGAATTTCTTCCTTATATCTAATGTGAATCTACCCTCTTTCAGTTTAAAGCCATGACCCGTTGTCCTATCACTACACGACCTTGTAAAAAGTCCCTCTCCAGCTTTCTTGTAGACTCCCTTCAGGTACTGGAAGGCTGCTATAAGGTGTCCCCGGAGCCTTCTCTTCTCCAGGCTGAACAACCCCAACTCTCTCAGCCTGTCTTCATAGGAGAGGGGCTCCAGCCCTCTGATCATCTTCGTGGCCCTCCTCTGGACTCGCTCCAACAGGTCCATGTCCTTCTTATGCTGGGGGCCCCAGAGCTGAATGCAGTACTCATTATGAAATTATTATTTATTTATTATTTACTTTTTCAAGCATTTTGCAAATGCTTTATCAAAATAA
Source organism: Gavia stellata (assembly GCF_030936135.1). Lineage (NCBI taxonomy): Eukaryota > Metazoa > Chordata > Aves > Gaviiformes > Gaviidae > Gavia > Gavia stellata. The sequence goes on from NC_082595.1 coordinate 22,598,051, forward strand.
TTTTCTAACACTGTGAAAGAACTTCTGCATTTCCTGAAAATGGTTTCCTTATTTAGAAATGGAGCCTTCCTGTGTCCCACATTCTGAAAATAGATTTATTGTGTTGCGCAGTATTTTCCAAACCATACAAAGCAAATGGCTGTGACATGTCTGCGCTATAGTCCCAAAATAGTGACAGTGTAGCGTAGATCTGATGCCCACGTTAACATTGGATTTAATACAAATGTAGTTAAGGTACCAGGGCTCATTTACTGAGATGCACAGAAGTCCTTTGATAATGCTTTTGTTTAGAGTGATACTTACTTCCAGGAGGGCTCCAGGAAGTACAAGGCTTTCTACATGCCCTTCTTTCAGTTCTCCCCAAAGAAAACCTCTGTCTTGAAAAACACAACATACCCCCCATTTGTTTTTATCAGTAACATTTGCTATTTAAAAACTGTTTATCAAACTGTGCTGCAAAACACTCTTCCTGTATATGCAAATAAATCTGGAGCGTGACATGTTTCTCAAACGTGATATTGGCTTTGCCCTGAGGAAGTGTAAGGTATCTAAGCTCACAATGAACCGTGAAGAAAGCAGACCTAACTCTACTTGTTGAACTTTCTCAGTAGTTTAATTTGAGAACATGTTCATGTTATGATAACTGGAGCAGAATTTCCTGCAGATATCTGCTACAAACAACATAATCTCTTTTTCTGTGCTGTAAAAGATACTTTGATGGTGTCTTTTTTCAAAAAAAGAAAAATCCCTCTGAACTTAGGAGTCACAAACTCTTATAGGACAATATGTACTAAGGAGAAGATTTTTACTAGGTCCAGACGGATTCTCAGATACATGCTACAGGGTACGAGCAAACTGTGATCCTTTTCAGCTTGGTGACATTTTTTAGTTAGACCCCTTGCTTTTATATGTCAATTACTTACATAGGACAGTATACAGAGATCTTTTTTGGCACTTGGCCCTTTTTGCTGTTTTTCAAGGACTTTCCCCATATTAATTAACACATTTCCAAGTATGAAGACCTCAGAGTATCTGTTTGAAGAAATCCATAACAATTAATTTTCCCCCCTTTTTTTTTTTATGTGACAGGAAGGGTTTGTAAAGAAATTAAGTAAACTCAGTTACTTGTCTTGGCCTTACCCTTTTGAAGATTTTTTCCTGTATGGAGATCGGTAACAACCAGGCAAATATTTTGAAATTTGGCCACTTTACCCTCTGTGAAGATGAGGGATCCTCTCCAGGGTCTTGCCAGGGTCTGGGAGAGCTCCTTTTCCATGGAGGCACGGTAGCATACATTGACCAACCATTACAGTCACATTAACATGTGCTCTGCGTCTTTCAGCCTCATCCTATTTTTTTACTAGTGGACAGTTTATTGGATGGGATTGAAGAGGCAGATGCAGGAGGACAGTTTAGTTCACACTACTTAGGAGCTCATTTTGGCTTTTAACAGCTGGCCTGCATTTGGGGGACCTCACAGCTGCACTGATGTAAACAAAGCCCTTTGCGGTTTTTGGCTGGAGGAAGGACAGCCTCCCCCGCAGCAGAGCACAGGACAATATGCACCCTGCACTTTGTAGGCAGGAGCAGCAGCTTCATTTTCTGCATATACCAGATGAGGTCTATTGGCTGGTCTAGAGAATATGAGAACCTGGTCCAGCTTCCTCTTCTCTCCCTCCCTCCCCATGACTGCATGGCAGTGCAACACGGAGAGCAAATCTGCAGGGCTAAATCTGCATTGCCTTGGGAGCCAGCTTTGCCTGGCAGGCGCAGGCAACGCTGCAAGCGTAGGGTCCGGCCATGCCCCGGGAGCTGGGGCAGCAGCAGGTGGGAGGAGAGGGCTGTGCTCCGGGCACACCGCCTCCTGCTCTTCAGCGGCTCTGCAGAGGAAATCTTTCATGTCTTCTTCCCTGCTCCCTGCATGCTCATGCAATGGCCAGAGACAAACAATCTAGCCATTATTGTATTACCCAATACAGCAAAAAAAACCCCAGCTAATCTTGTTTTGTGTCAAGGGAAAATAAAGTTGTTTTTGTTTTTTTAAAACCCAAATGAAATCATGGTGCTTTATGGATATTTGTGTCATCCTAGGAGAATGATTCCATTAAGACTAAAACAAAGGCTTCTTTTTGCTAATAACCTTTGAAATGAAATTTGTTTTCTCAGGAGTCCTTCTTTTAAATAGAAGTCTTTCCATTAACTCCAGGGTAGAAAAACTGATATTGTTTTACATAATTAATCAACAGAAATATGTATTAAGGTAAATACGTTTTTCACAATGAACAACGACTAACGTTACTTATCTGGGAGATACACGCTTTTAAGTTAATCAACTGTTTGTCTTTAAAAGCTTAAGAAAAGATTGTTATTTAAAATTAGAGCTATTATGCACTATAGCTAAGTAGCATCAATGTGTTGAATTCAATGTAATCTTAGATAAAAATGGTAAATAATTTCTTTAAGCTTAGTAGAGAAAGCAGTTCCTATATGCAGCAAATGTGGTCTTAGATTAAATTAAAAATCACAGTAGAAACTTTGAAATTTGCTTACTGAACAGGTTATGGCCACACAGATGTAAAGAACATAAGAGCTACGTAGCTTTTAATCATCTCTCCTTGTGCTGTTGTTCTCAGTGCAGATGTTTGCTGTGGGAACAGCAACTCCTTATGGGACTCGGCACTACAGATTACTTCCTGGAAAATTTGGCACAGGGTGGCTTAGAGGGAAGCTTGCAGATTTTGGTTTTGTGCTGGCAAGTGGGAGAGAAAAGGAGAACAAAGTGTGTAGTAAGTGAAACAAAAGCACAGATAACTTCTTACACATCTCTTGCCAGCTTTTAGGGGAATAAAAGCACTTGAGATTTTGCAGTGTCTTACCGGAATAATTAGAATTATATAATATTTGGACTAGTCAAGCCCAAGAAAAGCTTGGGAAGATTAAAGGGGCAATGTTAAATCCCCTGTCAAGGAAGGAAGAGCCTGGCCAGACTTTGAGAGGACACACATGAGGGAAGATCCATGGTCTGTGGTGGATGGACAGGTTGGATCTGGACAGGTTGGATCGATGGGCTGAGGCCAACCGGATGAAGTTCAATAAGGCCAAGTGCCGGGTTCTACACTTCGGCCACAACAACCCCAGGCAACGCTACAGGCTTGGGGATGAGTGGCTGGAAAGTTCCCCTGCAGAAAAGGACCTGGGGGTGTTGATCGACAGCCGGCTGAATATGAGCCAGCAGTGTGCCCAGGTGGCCAAGAAGGCCAACGGCATCCTGGCTTGTATCAGAAATGGTGTGGCCAGCAGGAGCAGGGAGGTGATCATGCCTCTGTACTCGGCTCTGGTGAGGCCGCACCTCGAATCCTGTGTTCAGTTTTGGGCCCCTCACTACAAGAAGGACATTGAGGTGCTGGAGTGTGTCCAGAGAAGGGCGACGAAGCTGGTGAGGGGTCTGGAGCACAAGTCTTATGAGGAGCGGCTGAGGGAGCTGGGGTTGTTTAGCCTGGAGAAGAGGAGGCTGAGGGGAGACCTTATTGCTCTCTACAACTACCTGAAAGGGGGTTGCAGAGAGGTGGGTGTTGGTCTCTTCTCCCAAGTGACTAGTGACAGGACTAGAGGAAATGGCCTCAAGTTGCGACAGGGGAGGTTCAGGCTAGACATTAGGAAAAAGTTCTTCACTGAGAGAGTGGTGAAACACTGGAATAGGCTGCCCAGGGAGGTGGTAGAGTCACCCTCCCTGGAGGTATTCAAGGAGCGTGTGGATGTGGCATTGTGGGATGTAGCTTGATGGACATGGTGCTGTGTGGTGTTGGGTGGGTTGTGGCTTGTTATTGTTGTTGTGTGGCGTGGGTTTTGTGTTTTTTTTTTTTTTGTGGGTTTTTTGATGTTGTGTGTTTTTTTTTTTTTCTTTTTTTTTTTTTTTTTTTTTTTTTTCCCCCCAGGTTGGACTCGATGATCTTACAGGTCTTTTCCAACCGTACTGATTCTGTGATTCTGTGATTCTGTGATGTGCTGCCTCACTGCTAACAAATGAACGCAGGTGTGAGAAATACAGCATGAATGAAAGCTAAAAGAAGATCTGTCTCATGAAAAACATTTAAGCGAAAATGAAGTGGTGCATTTATTTGTTTTTCCAGCTTCCTAAAGATCTGTCAGTGTAGGCTTCCCAGCTTCCACTTCTGTCAAACTGATTTTATCACCTGGAGCTGTACAGCATGAGATGAAGACAGTGTGTTGGAATTTATAGGGGAGGTTTTTTGTAGTGTCTCACCTGCCTGGTCCTGCTGCCGAGGGGTCAGTGGCTGTTTATTGACAGGAACTCTCATTCTGAAAAGCAATATGACACACCTAATGCCAAGCCAGTTTCAGCTTTGTTGTATGCTGTGGGACTATTCACAAACTAGACTCTGCTCATGTCTTTACCTACTACACATTATGAATAGTAGCAGAAACGGGGTGGCTGGAAAATAGTCAGATCAGTGGTGGCAACAGTGTGAGAGACCCTGGTGTCTTAAGCTCTGAGTTCAAAGCTGGGGATGGAAGGACTACGGGTACCTGCAGCTCAGGAACAAGCCCATGTAAGGAGGATTACATTCAAGATTAGACAGGCACTTTTGTTGTCTTTGATCTTGGCTTCATAGATGACAGCAGGTTGCTAAAAGCTTCAAGGCTTAAGAGAACAGAGAGGATTTTGTATAACAGGTGAGAGTCACACCAGGTACAATGCAGAAGGAGCGAGTGAGGTGACTGCTGGTGGGTCTCAGCTGGCCGGCACTGACCAGCACAGCGGGTCATGCAGGACGAGGGCTGCACTCGAACACTGCTCAGATTTCAGCATCCCTCCTTCTTACATACACCTGGATAAAACTGAATACTGTCTGTCTAAAAGGACACACTTTGCCCATGCATTAGACATAGGTATAACTCCAGCAAGGTGTGGATGGCAACCAGTTTCAAATATTTGCTCTGCTGTTTTCTTTCATCCAGAGTATGTGCCTTAATGTATGGAAAATCTGTCTCTCTCCTTACATCAACAGTTGTCGTCAACAGTTGCACAGGCATCAAGCAGAAGCACGTGAGATGCTGATGGCAAACTGACCCGTATATTGGCAGGCATAGCCCAGGCTCTCACCAAGCAGACCTAGATCAAAGTCTGTGATCTGAGCAAGTGAGAGCTAGGCTCGAGATGCCCTACTGACTATCCTGATATCTCTCTGGGGGCAAACAGAGATGACTCCTCTCCCTGTCTTTTAACCTGGAAAGGTTCTTTGGGCCAAAATGTCAGTTTTTACCAATCTGTATTTTCTAGTCAAGAAACTCACCAGAAGATTCCCGGCCAGTTCCACGTGTAGCGTCAAGTCCTGTTTGCCAGCATTTATCTGACTCTAGAAAATGTTTACTTCAACTGAGGAGACGGAGGTGACAGAGGAAAGGCTTTAATGCAAGTTACCAGCTGTCATCTAAGTTTGCAGGGAAATGGACTTCAGTAGCATCCTTGTTTCTTTTGATGAGGGAAGCATATCTATGTTTGACCTACCGACATTCATTTCTGCAGCACTAGACACCTTCACACTGACTGTCTTTTCCTGTTTCATGCCAAAACCCAACAGGACCGCTGGAAATATGAGCCATGTTTTTCTGTTTAACCAAAGAGAGGGTTAACTCCTTTTCCCAGTGTCCTAGGTTGGGCAGTAAGATATGAACAAATCCCTTAGTGCCCCCACAGAAATCAGTAAACTTCATTTACTTCCATTTGCGCTCCACTGTGCTGCTGAATGCAAACCCTTTCCCTTCCGACTGCCCCACACAGCCCTGAGGGACTGTTTCCTTCACCACAAAAGCTTCATCTGAGAGCTTCAGTCCTTCTCTCTCTGTCAGTGATCAGAACTAGGAGACATCTCTTTTCCTGCTTGCTATCTGCTTGGGCTGGTCTCTTCCCTGTGACACATGTTGAACATGTGCTGGGTGAGCATTTTCCCTTCTAACATAAGTCACATTCCTGGTACTGCCCCATCAGCAGCACCTGACTGGATGGGAGAAAGGAAAGAAATGCTGAATGTATTTGAAAAATCATTGACAGCCAGGCCGCTCAGGGACATGACACATAAACTTTTCAGAAAATGCTTTAAGGGGCAGACGTTCACTTAACCCCATCTGGAGCACGTAGCAAGCTGTTTGCCTTTGATCGTTCCTTTGGACAATTTTAGTGACGACATACTTTTTTTGTGAAGAATACCACGTGGTGAGCACCTGCTTGAGTAATGCTCTCAGTCCACAGCATTTTGTCTTATATGTTCTTTGTAGTCTCAGTTTCCGTGCTGAGTTGCACAGTTTTTCCATTTAAAAAATGAAAAATTGGTATTTTCCAACAGAATCTGCATGACAGGTAAAAAACAGCTAAAATATAATAAAAAACCTGAGTGCTGAGAGCAAATGGATTCTTTCAAAATGTCAGGTGAAAATGACTCTGATTCTGACAAATTCATTATGTTGTCCTCCTGTAATAGCAAATGCATGGGAGGGAATGGGGAACAAAGCTGTGATGAGCATAGAAAATATTTGTTGTTTGCCACGAGAGAGGTTAAAATGTGCTAACCAGTTATCAGGTACACGGAGAGGATATTGTGCCAGGTGCACAGATTGATGGGTTATAAAATGATTTGAAAACTGAAGGTCATATAGATGGCATACTGCAAATTAGATATTTAAGCAGATGGCATGGGTATTCACTAGTCCACCTGGCTTGAAGAGGGAATTTTCCAATGCTGTACAAAAATGTCAATGAATAAATAAAAAAAAATTTCAGATAAGTGGGCTTAACTGTGCTAATTACTTACTTGTGATTTTCCACATTTCTAATCTTGGTCATTTTTCACTTACAACAGTTTGGTTTTCTGTAACATAACCACCAGCCTAGCCATAGCCAATACAACAAAAGCACAGGGGGAAAAACTCTGAGCGAAATTTCATGTCCAATTAATATTGTAACTACCTTTGAAATTTTTCCTTTGGGAGGGGGAAAGTAATTAGAGTTAGAAGGAAAGGAGATTTAGATAGCCACTCTTGTACCTTGTCACTGACATTAGTGGCAGAGAGGGGGACATGGAAAAGTGAACGGGAAGAGGAAAATAAGCCCTGTGAGAAGGTGAGGATGAGCAAGAGACAACGTAATGAGATAGAAAATGTGGCTCTCAAACTGCAAGCTCTCCCAGAACTCCCTGTGTGGGGATATGGTGCGGTTGACTTAGCACGAGGGCAGTATCATGCTGACTATCTGGAAAGTGGAAATGTAATTTTGGTTTTGAGTCAGAGCTAGGAAATTCTGGCATCTGGCCCTCCCAATAGACCACACATAGGACCCATCGCTTGTCCACGTCACGTATTACTCTCTAGCTGAGAGATAGCCACCTTCCTTCCACTGTCAGTTCTTGAAACAGAGGTATCTCTAACAGAGAGGGAGGTAGGTTTCATTAGCATCACTAAGCAATAACCCATACTGTTTCTGGGATGTGATTCATTGGCATTAAAATTCAATGGCAAAGAGCCACACTTAGACAGGAGAGATGCATAGCTGTATGGGAGTGGCTTATATAGTCTGTTGTTTTGTTTTGGTTGGGGTTTTTTGTATCAAATGGGAGGCCCAAGAGGAAGTGAATGCTGAAGGAGATGCTACAGTGTCAGAGGGCTATGCTGCCACCAAGCAACACATTGCTGAAGCAAAAACAGAGCGTCTTTCTCTGCTCCTTGAATAGTCTGAGTCAATTCCTGATAGCGGAAAGGTCAGAATAATTAGGCGGAAGCACTCAGCTTCCCATTCAGTGGTGAGAGAAGAGAACTTTGAGAGTCTGGCTTTGTGCTAAGAGAGGATGCATTGCTATGTGTTCTTGTTCAGTACAGTTCAAAATAAATCTCAGCTATAGAAGTACATGGCGTGGCCTCAGGATATCTTTTCTTTGTTGAAAGAGTATGCAGCTATGTTAGAGATGAAGGCATTACCTAGAAATTGAGGGGTCCTGCTGCATAAAGGGCATGGCAGTCCATGGGAGTATGTGACAGAGCTGTTTTCCACAACGCCTTTCTGCTCAAGAGAGAGGTATCATTGCAATGCTTTTTCTTCTCCAGTTGACATAGTGTTACTTCAAGAAGTGTTCTCAGAACAGCAAATGAGATGACAATGGCCATGTGTTGAGGACAAGCATTAAATTTCACCGGAAAAAAATTGCTGTCTTTTAAGGATCATGCTGAATATCGAAGGAAAAGTGTCAAAACCTCAATATTTTGCATTTTGTTAAGAAAGGTTTTCATGAAAAAATGCATTGACATTCATGAACTTAATTGACTAACTGCCTGGCAGCTAGTATAATGACCTTGTTTCTAGTCAGCAACCTGACTGAAGGTGCAACAGTCCTACCTGTAGGTTGATGGCATTCACGTGATTCTGGGATGTTCATTGTTAGCTATCAGAGTAAAACGTGTCCTCTGCCTTCCCACCATGGTGGGATCTTAGAAGTAAAAGAACAAAAGGTTGGTTGTCCTGGGGGAGCTAGTCCAGTGCCCTGTCTCTGAGCGGGACTGACAGTGGATGCCTTGGGGAGAGCAGGGAGCAAGGGTCAGGCAATACTTCCCCAGAGCACTCTCCAGCTCCCAGCAGCTTGTGTCCCAGGTACCCTGAACCAGGGACAGTGTCCTTGCATTTAACGTCCCTCAATGACGTCCCTGCCATAGCACAGCACCGCATGAGGGAATGGGGAAAAAACCGCCCCTTTCGGCACCAAACTGCCTGCAGGCAATGTAAATGGGAGAAGGCAGGAGCAGAGGGAGCATCTCCCCTCAGTTACACAGCCTGCAGCAAGTTAAACATTTGCTGACACCCCCATGCTCAGAACCTACATGCTCTGACCTTCTCCAAGGGCCGGGGATTTCATGGAGTGCTGGGGACTCCCCGAATGGTAAAGGCAAAACCTTCCTGTCATCCCTAGAGGATGCTTGTGGGGCTGGGTGGGCCCCGAAGGGTGTGAGGCAACGCAGCTGCGCACAGCTGCCCACCGCACACACGGCTCCTGGGGCACATCCTCGCCCCGAAGCTCTGCAGCTCAGCCCCACATCCAACAGGGGTCTGTGTCCATCAGGCACCACAGAGCTTTTCCTCAGTAAAAAACTGCATTAAATGTCTCTTTTGAGCTTTGTTCTTATTTTTAAAAGCAATATCTGCCACCAAGTGGAAAATGTTATCACTTCAAGAATATTTATAGATTATTACCAGTAATAATCTCAGCATTAATCTTGCTTATTACTCTGAAAGTGTTCCAAACAATCAGACAGATAGAAAAATGCAGTGCTGAAACACAGAATCAGTTGTCTTGCTGGTTCCTTTCCAGCACGGATTAGAGACCTTGCTGAGGCACAGCCTCCTGTGTGCTTAAACACGGAAAAATGACAGAGGGGCTCTAGTGTGGAGACAGCCTTTCATTCTTAGGCTCTGCAGCCGGGTCTCTTGACACCAAAGACAGCTCTGCTGAAATACAGGAGCTGCAGAAATTCACACTCAAATTTGAAACTTCTGGAACCTTGGTTTCTATTTCCTGTGCCAAACCTGATCTGTTGACTTAAGCCATTTTCTAATAACCCTACCTACAGCAGCAATTAATGGGTTTAATTGCAGAAATCTTAGAAGGAGTGCCCTGATGTGTCAGTGGATGATGAGCACAACCAAATTTTTTTTTCCTTTCCCACTCTTTATACTTTCTAGAAGAGCTTCAGCAGGGACCAGTGCTCTGAGAAACCAAAGAGAAGTGAATCCCCTGGCCTGTGGATGTGGTGTCAGCTGTTTCTAGCTGCTTATTTAACCTCAAATGGCTAAAAGTCAGCTCTTACACTCCTAGCTCTACTCCAGGCTCTTTACATATTTCCAAACACAACAGATGTGACATAAGGGAAGGAAACATGGCATAATGGCAAAGAAAGGAGAATACAGTAAAAGAGAAAGAAAAAAACTAAAAGAAAAAAGTAAATTCAACAGTGTTATTTGGGTTTGTATCTCCAAACAGGGCTGTACTCTGCAGTGCTTGCTGGGATGCTCAGGTACTACAGGAAATGGTCCCAGTACTCCAGTCCAAACTGAAGGACTGACCGGAGGTGAAGAAGGTGGACATGGGGAAGGTCTGGTGCTGGTGGAGACCTGAAACAGGAAGGCCACAGAGCACGAGGCCAAAAAAAGTCCAGAAAGCTATGTTAGTGCTGATTGTGCCTGTACTTGGGAAGCAGCACATGGGTGGAGACAGTGCACAGCTGTTGGCACCTTTACTAAATGGGCATGACCAGTACGACCAGCTCCTGGCTCCCATCATCCCAGCCTGCTGCAGAGCTCTGAGATGAAGCCAGGGTCCCGCGCAGTTACCTCACCCAGTGCCTCCCCTAATGGGTTGGACAGGCTTCTTGGCAGGCTCTTTCCCTGAGTGAGAGGTGATTTTATCAAAGCTACTGCTCTTAAACAAGCACAAGATGTTTAAATAGGTTTTATTTGCTAGTAGCAAGGCAGGAGCAAGTAAGATGCAGTGAGACATATTCTTTTGCCAGTGGCTGGACCAGCAGCTCTGCAAAACGAATTTCTTCCACCTGGGAAGCCAGGCAAAATGTGTAGGTACTTAATGACCTTTTAAAAATGTCTAGATAAGACACATTTTATTCAGCTATGGGAACTCTAAGATAGGTCCCTGCCCATAGGAAAATGCCAGGAAACGCAGAAAAAATAGCTGGGTAGTAGGGAATGCTTACAAGACGTGGCTTTTGCATAGAACAGCATCATTTTTTGAGGGTGATGCAGATTGTACTCTGACGGGCTCAAGGCTGTATATTAAGTCTGCCCTGGGCGGAAGGGATGGCTTTTTAAAGTAAGTGCTTTTATTTAGTTTTCATTTCTAATTTGGTCCTCTTTCCAGCATGGGAGACAGTAAAACACTTTTTAGTTAGAGGCCGTATAGTGGTGCTGTTGACTCTGGTTCATTTAGAGGCAGCTGGCTTGCTCCAAGGGGCAGGTTCACACTTGCCAACTTACATGAGTATGAAGTAACCTTTGATTGATACTATAAGGTCATCCCAGAGTAGCAGCAGGGGCCCTTAGCATAAATTTCTGGTCTTTTGCACGACAAATTCTGGACCAGGTCTCAACTGCACAATGGAGGAGGCAGAAGAGAGACAAAATGATAATACTGGAAATACTTTACCTCCGTTATAGTAAGAGAAAACCAACCAAGATCAGGGATGTTCAGTTCCTTATCAATTGAAATTGGGACGTAGGAAAAATTATATGCACTGTAAATAGATATAAATTTTTATTCTATGTACACATTTGTTCACATAAATTCATTTATTCATAATTCATAGTTGAAAGCCCATATGAACTATTGAAACTGCATGTCTGTATGGTGCAAAAGCATAAAGCTGTTTATGTCTCTACCTATGCAGTCACCAGAATTACTGGCACAAACACTTTGTGGTGCTCTGTGTGGGCCATTTTTCTGCTAATGAAAACTCAGTCTGCCTTGGGCTAAGTTTTCCAGATCAAGTTAAGATTCAAGCTTTCATTAGTTTTGCAGAGTTTTAGTCCATAATGTTAGCAGCTGTAGGAGAGATTCTAAGTAAACTATTTATATTTTTCTGTTCCAGCATATCACATTAGCAAACTCAACTTCACAGCCTATGGGAGAAACTGAGCTCCTGATCCTTAACTCAAAACTCTTGTTTGCGCTTTCCTCCCTCAAGCAAACACGTAGTCTCCCACCTCTTCTCCACCTTCCTCCCCTCTGCTAGTCCCCAAACAGAGCCAGGCTGGCTTCAGTTTCTCTGCCGGGATCTCCTTTCCCTCCTGCCCGAAGTCAGCTGAAACCTCCCCTCCTTTTACTTTGCTGCTGGGAGCTCCCTGTCCCTCAAATCTTGGACTCCAAGTCTGTCCACCTGTGTGAAACATACTCTTCTGCAAACATCTTCCCAGTGTGTTGGTCTCAACAGCGGCAATGCTTTCAGCCACCTGCTCCTCACAGGAGGGGCGCAGGTTGGTGCCTGCCTTGGCTAAAGAGCTGCTTGGCAGCCTGGCATGAAACCGTCCCCACATGCTGCATTTCCTCACTATGTCCCTTCATTTCTTTGGCACGTCCAGGGCTCCTGGTCCCTGAGGGCTGCCTGCACACGCTGCTTTAATTGCTTCGCTACCCCCCTGCAGTCTGAGCACTCGCAGTGGGACAGTTTTACTCTGGTTCATCCTTTTCCAGGAGTGCCAACCAAGCTTAAATCAGAGTTTTAAGGTCAGAGTTTTAAGGATAAGAAAGACTGGAACCAAATAAAAAAAAAGAGAAAAACACAGTTTGACTTAAACCCAGCCAACAGATACCTTTTTGGGTTGTGTAGTTTTTCCAGTCAAAGCATATCCCAGCTGCCAGATGTCAGCTCTGGGCTCCACTGTCCACAGCAGCGCTCCCTGTACGAGGCAACACCTTCAGACAGCTGGAGTTTGCCATGACACCCTTTTTTGGACAGTCTCACCTGAGGTTTATACATATATCCTGAGGACTGATGGCTCTGTCTGGAACTGGACATTAATTGGCTGCTTAATCGTGGCGGTTTCTTCTGCGCCCTGGCTAGGAGATGCCATGAGAGTTCTTCCTGGATGGGTTTCTGGAGCATTACAGATTATTTCTTTAGCTCTTACATGTCCTACTGTGTGACTGGTGTGAGCTGTCGCACCCATGCCCCATAACGAAGTTGCTAATAGCCTTTATTAAACTTTATACAACTAACTGGCTTTACATACCAGGAAGCCCTCGGTCTCTGGTATGTTGTTAGCTCTATTCAGAGAGCACACATGGCATGCTACTAACATAAATGACAGATCTTGTTAGAAGTTGCTTTGCTGGGACATTTCTGAGGGAATAAGGTTTTATTGAACTTAGAGGTCACATCACACCACTCCATCCTTCCTCTGTCTCCCTTCTCAGGATCTCCCTACTTCTTGGCTTCAAGATCTGGTTCCTCCACACCTTCAGGGCCTTTAGCTGCTGTTGCCTCCCACAGCTGCCCTACCTCCCATTCTCTCTCTCTGTGGTTACTTCAGCCTCTTTGTTTGTCACCGTTTCAGCAGCTGTCTCTTGGCTTTCAGCTATCCTATGTCTGTCCTGAGCTGGTCTTCCAAGGCACTACTCTCCTATCAGTCAAATCGTTTACCAATTACAAACAGCTGTGGCACTTGTTCTACATAAATAGCCAAATAAATTTGGCTGAACAATCGCATTACTTTAGTGATAACTTACAACCCATGGCTTCGCTTCCTTGAACCTTATAATTGTGACATATTTAATGCAAAATTTCTAAGGAAGTGATTGTGACTGATCTGCATTTGAAGCTGCCTAAAACTCTATGGGGTACTGTATGATAAACATAAAAGTATCCATTAAACTAGGACTTGGGGCTAGGAATATAGCAGCATTTTTTAAAAGTTTAAAAGGTACTTATCACAAATCTAAGCATTATCAAAGTAAGACAATCCAGATTTCAGATTGTTAAAAAGTTATCAAAATGTTCTACAGCATGGGAGAGGATGCTTAAAGCACCGTACAACCTTAACTCAGCCTGATCGTATGGAAAAACCATAGGAATATCATTAAGAATGACAGTAAGAATGAGAAAAGGGGAGGACCTGAAGAAATAGAAAGGGAAGGAGGGAGACGTGGAAACCATTCCAATTTAGTTGGATATCTAAACTCACAAATTTTGTTTAGCAGATCTGGATAAGCTGAGACAGTTTGGATAAAAGCTTACTTTAGTTTGCGAGGTAACTAGGATGTTATTTATTTTATTCTAATTGGTCCTATAGCGGCCTTCCCTTCTTCAGAGTGTTGAATGAAAATGAAGGGTTCCATCTGTTGCAGAATAGGTGACATATTAAAAAGGAGGTTTGGTTGAGCATACAAACAACATTAAAAATGAGGACAACTTGAGTGAGTAAAATACAGAGGTTACAAGGTGGATTTAGCTGCTTCAGAAAATACTTCATTTCAACATAAAAATGAATTTGAAGAAAACTGATTTCAATGATTTGATTTCAACTCATCAGTCACACATTTATTAAAAGTATTGCAAACAAATAATTACTTGCATCAGAAGTCTTTAATGCTTAAAAAGGACTTTTAAAATTACCTTTCTATGACATATTTCTTATGAATTATTAATGGAGGGTATGAGTAGGCATTGTTTACAACATACTCCCTGCCATTTTTTTTTTTTCTCTAAATGTTTAAAAACTTCAGGGAGCTCTATATTGTATACAATATTGTGCAATGGGTAACCTTAAAAATAAAGCATTTTTCTTACTGCATTTTATGCAGAACTGCAGGTCAGTTTATTTAACACAAGTCAGCAAATGCTTTTAGAGATTATGTAGTAATTTCTATGTTCTCATGAGTAACCCAGAATTGCCATGTACATAGTACTGGGAGTTATGCAGATCTATAGGAAAGAAAATAGGAAAGCGTTACCATGCCAACTGCATGTGATTAGTGACAGCAGCCTACTATCAACCTTTCTTAGCCCATGATCTTGCTTAATTTGTGGTATCTGTATACAGGCATTGTCTCAAAGGGACTTCCATCCTCTCTTCCTTGGGATCAGTGTTTTCTAAAAAAAAAAACCTTACAAGTGTCATTATGAGTACTTGTTTTATTGTGTCTCATTATTTTAACCTTTGTATTGATGAGCTGAGCCCTCAGTGATATAGAAATATCCAGTACAGGCACGGGAGAAGGTGCTCCAATCGTCTTTCTGTGACCCCCAGGGCTATAAGGTGTTTGCCAGAGCTGGAGATTTGAACGAGGTCCCTTATGCCAGCAGAGAGTGTGAAGCCTTCACAAAACCCATCCAAGCTTGCATTTTTTGGGAGACCTTTAAGGTTGTTTCTGTTTTTGAAGCCCAGCAGAACAGATTCTAACATTGCCAGGAAAACCATATCTAAGCAGCTGGGTGATTTATCATTGTTACAGGTTGGCAGCTGGGTGACTCGGAGGCCATCTCAGGCTGGCTGGAGCCAAAAAATAGTGGCTTCCAGTTAATAATATAGTGATAAGGAATTTTTTCTACACTTCTACAAAATACTTCTTGCTTTCATCTTCAAAAAAGGAAGTCAAGAAATCATGTTCTGCTGTGGTTTAAAATGTGACAGTGTATGATGTTCAAAATGCAACTATAAATATAGATATAAGTTGCAATGAATTTGTTGTCATAGTCTTTGTAAAAGGCAGTGGTAACAAAATGAGCGGATAGAATAAGATGATAGAAAAGACTTGCTTTTGCTTTGTTGTTAATTGATTTTAATCTTGCTGCCTTCTTTCTGCAATCAGTTGATGTCTGAGTTTTGTTCAAAATGTTCAAAATGCCAAATCTGTGCATGACAGAGACTATATTCATGTCACAGAATTTGATAGCATCTTTGTATTCTTGCCAATGTGAGCTCAGACTAGTATTGAGTATAGGAATAATTCAACTGATGTATCATTATTCTTTAGACAGAGGATTTGGATATGTTTTTATTGCACTGAGCTAATATGACTTAAAGAATATCTTCTTACAACGAAGAATTTTAGGAAATTGAGTGGAAGAAATATTCCATGTGTCTCATATAAAATATTTCTGTTTATACATCCCAGTACAATGTTTACCTTTTTTGCAACAATGTGAGATTGGTGACTGATGTTCAGCTTTTGATCATCTATCAAACTCAGAAGTCCTTTTCTGCAGGTTTGCTACCATGTCAGTATTTCTACAGAACATTTTTTCAGTTTGCTAGAGGTCTTTTTGAATTCTAACCCCATTTTCTAATTTGCTGTGTCATGTGAAAATGTAACAACCATACGTCTTGCACTGTCTTCCAGGCCATTAATGAAAACAGTGAGTAGTATGAGCTCAAGATAGACCTGTGGTGACATGCTGCTTGATGCTGCCTTCCTTTTTGACCATGAACCTTCCTCTGGATATCTGGCCAGTTTTCCTTCCCACATTTTAGTAGTTTCACCTGGACCAAGTTTCTCTAGCTCCTTTGTTATCTTACATGAGACAATGTCAAAAGCCTTATGAAACTGAAGACATTTGACATGTCTTCCTCTATCCATAAAGCCTGTTTCCTGTCAAAGAGGAAAATTGGATGAGTTTGGTTTGATTTGTGCTTGACAAATCCACCTGGCCTCTTACTTGCTTCTTTGTAGTCTTGATTTTTACGAATAGTTTGTCTAATTTTCCAGTATTTTCTGGGAACTGACGTTAACTGAACTCCCTACTCTCTTCTTTTCTACTGCTTTTGAAAGAGAGTGCTTGTTTGACCTTTTTCAGTTTTCCAGGCCAATCCTTCATGAAAGTGTGTCATGGCAATCAGTAACGATTCTGCCATTGATTCACCGTATTTAAGTACCTAAGGTGAATTCCACTAGGCCTAGCGATTTGAAAAAAAACTAAACCCCAAACTAAAGTGCTCTGTAGCTTGTCTTTCCCTTAAGTAACCCAGATTCTTATTCCTCATGTCTGATAGCTTTTGAACCCGTCTGGCATTTTACTAAAGATCGAAGCAAAGTAAGGTGCTAGGCACTTCAGCCTTTTAGCTTCCTCTGTCTTTTTTTTTCCATTCTTTCTTTTCTTTCCCCCCTTTCTTTCTTTTTTCCCTTTTTTTTCCCCTTTCTTTTCTTTTTTTCTGCTAATGGACTTTTGGATTTTTTTTCCCTCCCTTTTGTATTTGTTTTGAGTCATATCTCATTTCATACAATGACTTTTCTGAGTTTAGTCATTCTAAGTAGTCAGACTTTATTTCCACTTCTGGTACACCTCCTTCCTCTCTCTGAGGTCCTTGTGGTTTACCAAGCTGCTTTCTTGGTACCTTTCCTACCCATCCTGCAGATTGGAATATTCTACAATTTTGCTTTTATTATCTCCTTAGGGGTCAACATTTCTGAACTCCCTTTCCCTGTTTCCCATGGGATCTTACTTGTTAGTTCTTTGAGTTCCTCTTTGCAGTCCAGTATCTTGTCTTTGCTTTTTCCCACTTGTGGAGAATCTTTAACTCTCATTTCCTCATCTGTCTCCTATTTTTACCTTCCACTCTGACATTTTCAAATAACTTTTCCCTACAGGCTAGGCTCAGATTCAGACCTACTTCCCTTCTGGTTGTTTTCACAGTTTTCTGCATCAAAAAATCATCAAACTTCCTCCTTGGGAAGTTACTGGAGAGACTGGTCTGCTCTGTTGCTTTCCCAAGAGATGCTTGGAGCTTTCAAGCTCCCTATTACTGTGAAGGCCTGTACCTTGGGGACTTTCTGCTAATTTCTCACAAAAGTGTTTTCTGCTTGATCCTCCTGGTTTGATGGCTGACATTTGCTGGGATAAAACCTTTCCTTATTATTATCAAGATGCTTTTATACAGATCTATATCTTTTTACATTCTGCCACTCATCAGCCCCTCTTCCCTGCTTTTCCCTTGCTGAATAAGCTGTTAAATATTCCAGCCATGTGAATATTCCCACCAGGTCTCTATTATAGTTGACTCATAATTTTGATCTTGTTTAAGGATTTCCAGCTCCTCATGCTTTTTGCATTAATGCACAGGCAACTGAGATGTTCAGAAATGCGGTCTGTTCTCTCCCTTTTTGTTCTTCCTATGATGATGTTCTCTGTTTTTTTACTCTTGTCCCTCATCCAAGACAACATTGCTTACATTTACTTTTCTCACTTGTTTCCATCTATCGAGCTTTTGTCCCAAGATGCTGTTTTTCTTTTTTGTGAGACAGATCCCTTTTCCTCTCAGAAATACTTCTGAGACCCTCTTGACAAAGTTAGCTGTGCATGAAATTATTCTGAGGACGTGTCTGTCTATGTAGCTATTAAAAAAAGAAAGAAAATGTTATTAACCTTTTGGTATGAAATGGAGGTTTTGGCAATGATGCTGAAAGTATGTTTTTGTATTGCATCACTTCCCACTGCTGCTTACAGTTCCTCTTGTATTGTTATTATTTCAGCTATTTCCCGGGAATATTTTAGTATCTTGGAATGAAGACCTGGTCTGATTTCATATCTGTAAGAGAGTGATAACTACTAATAACTGTTCTTTGGAGTATATATCATCACAACAGATCACTCATTCGCCTGCCCACTGGTGAGGGGGCTGTTTTCCCTAGGCTCCACTAGGGAGCTGTTTTCCCTAGGCTTACTTTGCTATAACTTATAATGACTTTATTCTCTTTATCCATTTTCTTCTCTTCACAGCACTTCAAACTCCCACCTTGTGCCTGGAGTTTTTTCCATGACAACTTTGATATCTGCTATGCTGACATCATTTCATACCTACCTAGGACAGTCAAATGCTTTCTCTTCTGCAATTTGGGTTCATGTAGAGTCATGGGGAAGTGTCTCCTGCATTTTGTAGTATGACATGCAATTTTTTTCTGCATTTCTTTACCTTTTTCTGTTCTCTTTTCGTGGTCTTGTTATCTGATTCTAGCACAAGTGACTCTTATCATCCTTTGCCATGAAAAATATATTCTCAAATCCCTGGTTGTATTGTATGAAGTGCTGTTGGATCAGAACACCTGCTAACTTCTTTGAGACCACTGTGTTTTATTATCACAACAGTATGCATTTATTTGGCCTGAATCTTTTTTTTGTGGTCTACAGAAGAAAATTAATCTATTTAATCTTTTAATTATTGCAATTGAAAATTGATTGTATTTTTTTGTTTGTTTATTTGTTTCTTTTAAAACAAGCAGCTCTTTCTGGAGCTGAGAATAGCTTTAGAGAATACAATATTGGGGAAAGATATTTAAAAGATCACTTAACAGTTTGCTGTAGGTGTATTATACAGACCTATAGTAAGAGCAATTTTACTAAAAAGGGGAAAAAAAATCCTGTTGTTACCCCAGCTTATGTATTACATTGTTATGCTGCAGAAAGAAATGTGTTTTTTTCATCCAACCTAGGAGAGTGTGTGAATAATCATTTAAATCAAACACTGACATCTGCATGTGCTTTACTTGGCTTGTTTTTAATCAACAAACTGTCAGCCTATGATACTGCTTCAAGTACACAGTTCAAGTGCCAAGAAATTACTGGACATTTTAAGTCCTGGGTCTGGGTTGGTTAGTGAGTTAATACAAGAGCATCTTAGATGTATGCCTCATGCCCGAACAGATACAAAGTATGCTTATTTTGGCTGATGGAAGTACATCCTGGAATGTGTTATTCCACTTAGTACAGCTTGTTGAAAAAAAGGAAAAAAAAAAAAACCCAAGAAGTTTCTAAATGTCAGTTTGTTTAGTTTAAGAGTTATTAATCCAGCAAGAATTTCAAAGTAGAATAGTACTTGATGTATGATGAGAAAATATGTATAATAAATACAGAAACAAAAGCCAGGAAAAAAAAAAGAAACCGGGAGGAGACATTCACTGCAGCGTTACTGCTGCATTAGTCTACATTCGCTCTTAATTGCCATGAACTCACTGAAGCTGCTCTTCTTTTAATCTGGCATCAGCAGCTCGGTTTACCCTTCCAGCAGCAGCTCTGCAAGGCAAGGTCTGCTCCAGGTCCTGTGACTTGCTTCAGAAAGGCAGAAGCCAGTTGGCATGACTGAGTTTGGTTCATTGACTGTAGCATGATGGAAAACCTTCTTGTTCACGAGGAAGTTGTGAATGTGAAACCCTCGCACAGCCATCCTTTCCCTTTCTTACAACGTCTTCCTTCTTCTTCTCTCCTTTTCTACTTCTTTCTGTCCCAGAACAGGGAGTCAGCAGGGCCTAGGAGAGTAACCCTCACCGTTGCTTCTCCAGTCTTTTTGATGGGAGAAAACAAAGCTGGAGTGAAAGAGAGGTTGGTGTCAGCCCCATTTGGTGCTGATCATCAGAGAAGCAGCAGGCTTCAAAGAAAGAGACTGCTTGCAGTCCTTGCGTTAGCAGGGTTTTGGAGGAAACTCCACCTCTCAGCTGATGGTGAGCAAGGTGGCAGACCTTCATGGCAAAGCTGGCTTAATTTTGTGCGAGGTCTCTTCAGATACTCGATCAGCTGGGCAGAGTGTAACTAGCAGCATTTGAAAGGCCAGGCTGATACCATGACCTTCAGTAACTCCTGTACCCGTGGAAGAAACTGTCAGTTGAGAAACAGAGGACAAATAAAACCACTGCTTTGCAGTGCTCTTCCTTCAGGTTCTAAGAAAAAGGTCATACTCAGTAAGAAATCAATTTCTGAGCAAAATTTTGAGGATGTGAATGTGATGCTGTATTGATAGGTACATCTATGCAGATGCTATGTATAAGTGCAGAAAGGGAAAAAGAGATGTAGCCACATTTCCCATTTAGAGAAGAAACACAAAAACCTCTTAAAATCCTGTTTTCTATAATGACAATGCATGGTTGAACAGATGCATTTTCTTCATTACTTCCCTTATTTCTGAGACATCAGGTATTATCTGTTTTCAGATGCAGGATGCTGGGTTAGGTATGGCAATTCTTGTGTTCCCAGGGGATTGCTCTGCTGGGGATACCACTGTTCGTCTGCATTCAAAGAAGGGTTTGAGTTGAACTGATAAAGAAAGAAAACTGGCATAGAGCATACAGAAACTCATTCTGTTAAGGATTTGGCATGGCGTTCAAGGGAAACCAATTATGATTTATGTCAATACAGCACAGATAATTTCCTATTGATTGACTGCCAGATCCTTGATAAAATAATGAGTTAGGCTTGATGCCAGTCATTCTTGGGCATCGTCAGACCAGTGTTTCCATTTCACATGCCCTTGACAAGGCTTGTCTCAAAAAATTGTAAGTAAAGTGAGTTTATAAAGTCTCTTCAAATATGCAAACTCAAGCAAACATAAGCAGTGATTCCCTTTAGTGTTAGTGTTGTTTTTTAAAATACATGCTCTTATCTAGGCATTTGGCTACAGGTCTGGCAAAAGTGAGTTTTACATTCATTACTTAAAAAACTAACGAAGGAGTTGCTCTCTTTGCTAAGGATTCCTCTTAGGAGATTAGTGCATGCCCGGATTCAAAGTAGTTTTCAGAGAAAAATAACTCATATGTTCGAGCCTGAGGTTATCTGGAAGTAAATGGTGTGTCTTGAGGACTAACCAATGTGGGGACAATCCTCCTTGCTTACATGGGAGAGTCACTTACAAGCTCTCTACTGCTGCAGCCCTGACCAATGCTGGTCTTTGCTGGTCGCAGCGCAGTGCGTGTCCATTATCCAAGAGACACAAACAGAATTTTCCTACCCTAAGGATGAGGAGATGGGGGCTGGCCATGGCTGGACTGCTGGTGGTGTGGGATGGGGAAGGAGCTGGAGGGAGAGCTGCTGAATCTCCCTTTGCAGAGGTGTGAGCAGGGTGAAGGCAGCAACTGCTGCTTCTGGAGGGAACATACCCCCCTGCCTCAGGAGAGGTTGCCATCCCAAACACCCAGCTTCTCCCTTGAAAGCATCTGCAGCCATTCTGGTTTTCCGCTCCCTGGCATAAGTAATCAAGCCATAGGCATCTGGTATAAGCAGCGCAGCCCTTTCCTGCTCCTGGCAGTCTTCTGTCTTAGGGTGCTGCCTGTCTTGCCTATGCCCAGCTACATCCACATATGTTTCCATGAATGCTGCGTATCCAACTACCTAGAGAGCTCTGCAAACTTGAAGTTATTGCTTTCCAGAGCAGAAAATCCTAGAAAGCCTCTTTGATGCCAGTCTCCACCTCCCCTTCAGAAAGAAGAGCAAACCAGTTTGGTGAGGTGCACCTGGAGATTCACAGGCTCCAGGGACTTTGAGTAGGAACACAAAAGAAATAAAATGTAGTCATGGTGAAGAAGAAATGAATTTTAAAGGAGAAAGCAAAAAGATACCAGCTGGGGGACACGTTATTTGTAGGAATGAAATAACTCTCACGTAGCCTGGCATTTGTTAGGGGATGGATAAAGTGAACCAGCTTAAGCTGGAATTGAAAGATTAAATATAAGGAAAGGTAACGTGCATGTGAAGTGTTTTAAATGTTCATGTAAAGTTTTAATTCTTGTTCTAATGGCTGTGTGCCCTTCAGTTAATAAATACTGCATTTCTTTCTATGGAAGAAGTTTCCTGGGGAACACTTAAATCAAAACTAGTCTCCCAAATGGAAACATATTGACGATGGCAGGTTATACCCATACTTAATTATGGGTGGAAAAGCAGAGGAGCCGCAGACTTAGACCCTATTTAAGAGTAGATGAATTATAGAATTTTTTTTCTGGGAGAGGAGGACCCTGAAAAAGCTCCACTTTTAGTGCCACAAGCCTAAAAACGCTGCTCACCTTGTGACTGTGAGAGGGGTGAATGGAAGGATCCATAAAACACAGCCCATTCCTGCTTGCAGTTCCTTATACACACAGGAGCCGGAGCCAAATGGGCTCCACAGGTGTCCCGGCTCCCAACCAGACTTTCATATGATACTTATCCCAGCTGCCCTTCCTGCAGGCCCTGGCAGTAAGGGTGAGAACTGGCTGTGTTAACTTCAG
Source organism: Gavia stellata (assembly GCF_030936135.1). Lineage (NCBI taxonomy): Eukaryota > Metazoa > Chordata > Aves > Gaviiformes > Gaviidae > Gavia > Gavia stellata. The sequence goes on from NC_082595.1 coordinate 22,620,583, forward strand.
CAAGAACAAGGCTTAGTCCTAAGGCAGCTTTAATGTTTGCCAAAATTTTAGCTATTAACAGCTTGAATCCTTGTGAAACTGTCTGCTCTGTACTTGAGCTGGTGCAATGTGAGCCTGCAAATTCACAGACAATTCATAGGGGTAGCAATTTCTTCTTTGCTACATAAAGCAGTGAAGAGGGGTCAGAGAGACTAGGAAATGGGGTATAATTCATTCTTTTCTGTGTACAAAGATTTCTGATAGATCACCCTTCCTCACCCTGGCAGCATTCTGTAAGTGTTCAGAGTCACTCAAGCAAACACACTAGGTGCTTTCTTTGCATGATAATTTTTCTGGTGACAACTGAGGCATATTGATTTTTCACTTCATTGAGGTTTCCACAGAGGTTATGATATTTAATGTTCAGCTTTAGCTGCTCATTCCTACATGGGGTACAAACTGAATCCGGTCCTGCAAAATAGTCTTTCTTCATAGCACCTCAGCAGATGTAAACAACAATCTGTTACTCAAAATTGTCCAAGCATGAACAGTTTGATAGAAAAAAAATAATTCAGTTCCACCAGACTAATTTCCATATGCAGACTGTACCAATTCTCTAGAATAAGAAATTTTCTCTTCTGCCCCCTAATCCCATTCAAGCAATACTATGGGAACACCCTGAGCAGGGTGATAAGCTTTATTGCATGCCTTGAAGGCCAGCACATTTGGTTTCTGCTGGAGCAAGAGGCAGGCTTCCTTCCTTCAATGAATGGTCTTTGAACAAGGACTTGCTTTCACCAAATCGCCCCGTGTCTTAACTGTGGCACACCGCTCCTTCAAAGGTGGCAGTCCATCCCATTTGTTGTTGCAGTCCACAAGGAGGGATGAGGTTTCTGAAGTGCGTCCAGCTTGTGCCGTAAATGATTCTGTGGTTTAAATGCAATACGTTTGACGTGGTAACCAATGTGTGCTGTTACAGATGCTCCTTCCCTAGGAGGTATCTGGGGGATGGAGTGCAGAGGCAAAACAAAGTGAAATTTTTTCATCTGTGCTCACATGCAGCCTGACAAATGCAATGCACAGCATGCAGCAGTACAGCACTTGGAGTAGAATAGGCTGAGATATCTACTCAGAGGTAGAGAGAGGTCACAGCTGGCCAGCGGAGAGGTATCCTTCAGAGAGATGTTTCTGCACAAGGGCAAACTCACTAGTTCCAAGTCCTCATCTTGATGATTCTACTGCAAAGAGGTGTCCAAGCACCCGTGCATTTGTGCAAGGTCTGTTAAAGACTGCAAGCCATCAAGAGAAGTTGAAGCTGCCTGGACATGGTCCTAACTCTGGCTGCGGTACGTCTAGATCAAAAATTCAGAAAACAAGAGCCAGTTACCTAACACCTCCTCTCTCTCTCTCAGGTACAGGAGAGGATCAAGCTCAATTGCCTCAACTGACATCATGCAGGATATAGGACTTCTGGAAACTGGCATTAAAAAGCAGTGGACATATGCCTGTTTTCCATTTTTAAATTTTAAATAGTTCATAGAGGAATATTTCTGTTTTGATTTTTTTGAACACAGTATGTTTAGCAACAGCCTCATTTTATTTGAGTGTACTGCCTAGGTGCTCTGGGACTGCTTAGGCAGTCTAGTTTGAAAGCCAAGCAGGTTGTGTGATGGCCAATTTTCTCCCATTGCAGTAGAGTGAACATCTAGCTCAGTTTTCCATTGCCAATTCATACAGGAAGAATTACAATTCACTAAATGGATGAATAGCCAGCTCATTACAAAGTAGTTATTCCATAATTTCGTTCAGACTGACAGCAAAATCTATTCAAGGGATCCAAGTGATGGCAACCCTGTATGAAAGCATCTGTACCACCACAAGCTCTTTGTTTGGATTAGTTAAAGAAGTATTTAAAAGTCAAGCTATTAGATTTCTGTTTTCTTTTTGAAAAGTAATTTAGGTAATGTTGAAATATCTTGAAACTATATTCATTCATAGGTCTACATCATCAAAACTGTAGAAAATTCCTTTGTCTGAACAGGAATCTGTCCAGAAGTGTATGATCTTACTTTTTTCCTTACAATATGGCATAAATTTTAAAAAGTGAGGTTAATTTTTGTTTTGTCTATATCCTTTAAAACATTGAATAAACCAGTATCATAAAACATTGTCTAACATATCACATTTTAGGTCAGGTGTAATTGAAACAACTAATATTAACTGCCTCTGCTACCCTGGTCTTTGTTCTGTTTTCCAGGATCACCTAGATGTTTGATAATCTTACTCAATCTCTTTTGCTTGTAATTTTTTCTCTATTTAAGAACCAAGATGTTTTTGTACTCATGGAAAACAAGCAAACATACTGTTCCATATTTTTGCACCACCTTATTCATTATAGGACCCACACTACATCTGTGTTCTTGCTACGCATTATTTGCTCACCTCACTGTCATTGACAGCTATTTTCAAGGGTTCATTTTCTCATCCAAAACAGTTTGTACAACGCTCTTGTGTTTTTTCCACGTAACTTAAGGCTAATGGGGAGTAAATATTCTAGACACCTTTCTTTGCATAAGTGTAGTGGATATGATGGTTTCAGTTCCAGCTATAGGATTTTGCCACTTAAGCTGTTGCCAGTTGTGGATTTAACACTGGAAGTGTCTAATCTGGTGATGAAGCTGAGGGCCACTGTTCTTGAGCTTTGCAGCTGCCTGAGTACACACAGAGAGGACATACCATGAACAGGGTGATGAGAATTGTAAATAAGAACAAACATTAGAGAAGGAGAAGACTGAACAGTTCCTCTTGTCGTTGCAAGATCATTGCCTATTGTAGGTTTGCTTATATTTTGCAGTCTATTTTTAAAAGTTCCAGACAATGCAGCTTCCACCTCATCCCTTGGGAAGCTATTTCACCAACTAATACATCTTACCATCTGGAATTTTTTTCCTGATATTCTCTCTTAATTTTTCCTTTGTTAATACCTTTCCCATCATAAACACCTATTAAATCACTTATAAAATTACAGCTTCTCTGCAGGTTATTTGAATCATCAGAATAGACTGAACAATTATACCTCCTGTATGGAATTCTATAGGATGAAATTAACTCCCCATCTGAGCAAATATAGATAGTTCTGTATCGTATTCAGCACAACTGATTTGAAATACAGCTTTGGCACAAGTGAAAGAAAAATCACCCTGCTGTTAAGTTATACAGAACTTTGCCACAAGGTCCAGCCTGCTGTGCCATACTCTTTTTCATGTACGTCATACTTCACACACTATTTTATTACCTTAGGAGAAACCAGCGTTTCAGCTACTGATTTTAGGACGTGTAAACAGTGAGGATTGCTAATTGCTGTGTGCTCATGATATTAGTTTCTTAAGATCTGGGGTAGAAATGCCTTTTATCAAAATAGTTCTTATCTTAATTATCTTATGCTTTTTCATCTGAAGACATCATAGTTAATCTTTGTGGGCTGGTTTAACCCTGGATAATGTAAACCGCTCTCAGCTTCCTGCCTGTTCTTCTGCCTGGGTTTTGATGTGCTCTTCCCTTGAAGCTAGAAGAGCTGAACAAGACAAGGATCTCTTCCCTGGACACACTGCTTCATGGCCTGAAGTATTAACATAAACTGAAACTGAATCCTCGGACAGGATGGAGCTGGAAATAACGGTGCAATATGAGTGTTATTGTGGGGTCAGTCCATGGAGAACTCAATAGGCTGTTGCTTGCATGAGACAGAGATCTTTGAAGTATGAGGCTGGAGAGAATTATGTGATTGTCACAATTACCTTCTTTATTAAATCCCTTCTGCCATTTCCTAGGGAAGATGGGAAACCACTGTCAAAAAAGGGCTTTTGCAATAGATAAGCTGAAGATTGAGGCAATGTGTATTCTGTACAAATGGAAGGGTAGAAACATATTGCCAGTCACTAGCCAGTCTCTCCGCATAATAAATGTTGACTGCTGATGCTTGTCAACTCATAATATGCTACCAAAAAGAAGGTGGGTAAGGGAGTTTTAGATGCCATAATTTGATAAATCCTTTAAGGACCTGGGATGTTTAATCAATAAAATTAGCCAGATTGTAATTGACAACCAGCACTGCCCATTGCCAGAAAAGTAAGTGGAAATAGACTGGTAAAAATGGAAATGATCCAGAAAAATGGATGAACCCAGTGTGTGAGTCAATTTTTTGGGAGTCTAAATAAGAGAGGAAAAGAAAGAAGGACAAGATGGTTACTTTGCCTTGGCTGGGATCCCAAAGAACAGAACAGATTTGCAAGGGAACATTATCGTTTACCTTCAAGACATGAGATATAGTAAAAGTACGCAGTATTTTAGCAAACTGGATGGCTCTGCTGCATTTTGGCAAAGTCAGCTGGACACAGTGAATGCGAAGATGTGCACATTTCCCATGTCCTTTTGGGAGCTATCACTTTCACCAGTGCTCAGAAAGAGTATGGCAGGAGGGCACAGCAGTGTGTGCATGCTGCGTTCTGAGCTCCTTGCTGGTCACCAAAATCAGAGAGAGAAATACAGCGATGAACCATATCTTTGAGCGTAAGACAAAAGGGAGAGTAATGCCCACCTTCCTCCTCTGTTTGTTAGTTTCATTAAGTTTTAAAATGCTTTTAATGTGCATTTTATCTGATAAGTCCTGCAGATAAAGCTTTTGATAGGGTAAAACAATTGTTCTTTCACAGGAAAACAGTTTTTCCCCACTGATGCAGCAGTATTTTCCTGTCGTTCCTCTTCAGAGCAGTACAGAGACTTCGCCTTTCACAGGCACAAAGCAGGAGCAGCTCTATCGTGTGTAGTACCCAAATTAACATCAGTGTACTTGGGACTGGAATTTGACATGCCGTGTTGATTTGGTGATTGACTGCAGAGTCATGATTTAGGAGCTGTTGTTCAAAATAGCTTGAAGAAAACAAGAAGAATACCTGTTCCACAAGAAGGACTGTTATACCTGAGAGAAATGATGGTATTTTCTGGAGCTAAATCAGAAGCTAGAGAAAGGTGTATTAAAAATGTCCAGACCTATGAGTAAAGGTGCAGCATAGTCTTGCAAGATTAAATTATTTGGTACATTTATCTGCAAACTTGACTGAGACTCAAAATAGACAAAAGTTATTGAAAAAGGTGATAGACTGGCAGTGGACTGAAGTATGGGATTTTTTAAAAAAAAACCAAACCCACGCAATATGATGTTTATCACAATACAAAGTACTCAATATTCTAGTGTAAGATTACTAATAGAAATATCAACATGTCTCACAGGCTGACTTAGTAGATTTTTGACCACAACTGAGCAGTAAAGGTTAGTGATTTATTATCGGAGCATACTGAAATTTGACACAATTGAAATTTGACACATTACATCATGGAATTGCATATCATTGCAACAAAGCTGTTTTCTCTGAGTACTGTCTTAAAAAAGCAACTGACATAAGTGACTCTGTAACATAAACTGTCTGATTGGTTATATAAATTGTTATATATTTTTTATATATATAGGTGTATATATATTATATATACAGGTGTATATATATTGGTTATATAATCGTTATATAAATTCTTTGTCTTGTTGATTTCTACAGCTGATCTGTATAGCTCCAATTTCACATTTTGTCCCAGTGTCTTAGCTGTGGCTGAAGGGGGAATGAACAGGCTACCTCGCACGGTCTAAAACCATCACAAGGCTGCGCTAACCTGGACTTTGTACCCAGGTTCTCAAAATGTAACTGCAAGGGAGTGAAAAGATTCAAGAAAACCTGGCCCTTTTGACATACCACCCAGGGGGAACAAAGTAAGAAAAAAATGGTAGGAAGAGGAAAACTTACCTCTGCACATTTTATTCAGCACTTTTGTTTCAAAAGGATCCCCCATCACTAAGGGATCTCTTGTGTCTGAAGCAGAGGACACCAGATGTACACTCAGTTCTGCTCTACAGCTGTTCAACCTAATCAAACCTGTGATCAGTAGTCAAGCAGTGCGAATGGCATAAAGTCCAGTGGAAGGGAAAGTGCAGAACACTGCCTTCCTATGTCTGTGGACGTATTCAATGCTCAAAGAAGAACACTGAATGTGACAAATGGACATATGTGAGAACCAGAGGTAGGGACAACGGTCTGTCACTGCCAGAGTCCTGGAGGCTTGGGGGTATTTGGGTTTTATTAACTGAAGCAAGTGAGAACATCATGTTATTCTGGGAACAGGTTAGGACAAGTTATGTAAAAAATAATGTTCCCTTAAAGCTCCATAAGTACACCCGGCTTTGACCATGGTATCGCCCATGACAGGGGCTGCACTGACCACTCTGTCCATTCCTCGCATTTCTTATTGCTGTATAGCTCAGGTTATTCACCCTGGTAATCTAGTCCCTCCTCCAGTCTTCCAGCCATTTCTTCTAAGGGCTTAATTCCCCAGAGGAAATTCTCGATCATGAAGTGTGCTGTTGAGCATAGGTAGGTACCTAGTAGGGTGAGCCTCTTCAGCATTGCCCATGCGCTTTGCACACTGGCATTGTTACTCACTACCACTGGCTGGTGGGCACAATGCTTGATAGGCTTTGTTTGTGCTGATACTTGGATAATTCTGTTTTCCCAGTGGCGAACAATGCTCCAAAAAGGGAAAAACATAGGCAAGTAAGAAAAAACCAAAAATGTTTAATGAAGAAGGATGATCCCCTTGTGCACTGTCTTTTGACTTTTTTCCAGGATTAAGAAACTGTAGGAGAACCCAAACAGGGAAAAGAAACATCTTCCCCAGCAAACGTCTTTCTTCACAAGGGATTCAGATTCGATTACGAGCATATACGTGTGTGCGCACACACACACACATGCACACAAGTATTCCACCCATGGAAGGAGACAGTTTCCAATGAAATTGCTGCTCAAAAGCCATTAGTGAGAGTCAAGAGGCCAGTGCTGCTTGCTGAGACCTGCAAAGAACGCCTTTGCTGGTTGCTGCCAGAGTGAAGCTGACCCTGGAGCACCGACCTGTCCCAGGGCTAATCACTGCCCAGGTCCCTGCGTGGGAATTTTGACAAGCAGAAGGGAACGGGCAGGCCTGCTCCCAGTTCAGGCCCACTGGAAAAGCACTCGCTCTAGAATATATATTCACTATTTTAACACTCTGAACATGGTCCTAAAATATGGACCTGTTGTTGATCGTGTGCTTGGGTAGTCTGGCCTTTTCTGCCCCAGAAGCTGGGCTCTCAAGCTTGGCATCGTTAGATTCTCCTGTCATATTGGATGAGCCATTACAGCCCCACACTTACAGCTTTCTCTTATAAACTTGCTTAGGGCTCTGTTAAAACTTCTCAGAAACAACGATGCATCTTTATATGTACCATCACGAAGTGGGATCAAAAAAATGCATCAAGAGAACAATAACTGCATATCATTCTCTGATACTCCATAACCTTTTGCATGCTATTGAAAAGGCACACAGCAGATGCTTGCTTCTGCATCATTGCCAGAGGATGTGCTGAATGCGAGGGCTTTCCAAATGTTTGGGGACTTTATGATAGAATAAAGATGACAGTTGTCTACATACACCGTATCCCTCAAAAAAACCACAAAAACCCAGGAAGGAATGCAAACGACCAGCAAACCGTGCCATCAGAATATTCTGTAAGCTTGTCCTCAGTTGTCTCCTTGTATCAGGTGCATTTGCATAGGATTTTATGCAAGACTTCTGCTTCATCATGGACTGGAAAAAAAAAAAGGTAAGAAGGAGAGCTTTGCCCAGCAGAAAGACTCAAATCCTTCTCAGTTTACTCTTTGCTTGGTCAAAAACTTTTGTTTAAAATAGCAGTTACTGCTCATGGAAAAGTCTCCCATCACATAAAGTTTGGGAAACAGATATTCTGAAATAATTGCTACAATGCAGAGTAGATATTTTCCCGCTCCCCAACTACACAAACTGCTAATGGGTAATTGGGATGCAGGCTAAGTGCTAAAATCTGGTACCGTTACATTGAATGACACTCTATAAAATAACATCTGTCTGTGTGTAACACAGACTTAATTCCCAGCACACTGCCAGTCTGTAATGAAAACAGTATACTGTAAGCACTGAACATATAAAAAAATACAGAAAAAGAGAAGAATGAAGTGCAAATAGATTGCTTTTCTGATAGAATGCAGGTAGGAAAAAGGCAGGGTTATTGTCTTCCGGTAGTTTATAATGCATTTTTTTGTTTTGTAAAGTGCATTTATACATCTGTCTTTCTATTCCTTTACTGTTCTTAGTAGGTCTACAGCATATATATACACGTATATATACACATATATGTATAAAGGCATATATATGTGTGTATATATATTTAAATGGAGTTTGATCAGAGAATTAAATACTAATGCAACAGGCATTAAAGTCAGTGCAAAGATTCCCACTGGATTTAAAGCTGGAATCAAGATAAGGCTGGAACAGGCTCTGAAATCTGCTCATCTTTCTTTTGTAATTTTGGCCCGGATCGCAATACTAGCCTTGTTTAATTTTTTAATTTTTTTTTTGTTACACCTGCTCCTACACCCTCCTCCTAAGAGTTACTTAAAGCTTCTTGATATTCAATGGGCCACATATAAATTAAAAATAATATCTTGTGAGTACCATATTATGGTGTATTTAGTGTTTACAGATGATGTCACAACATGCTTGCAGTTGGACTGGTCTCAGTCAGGGAAACCCAGCCTCTGTTTTGTGAAATACCTGTTTCTGCAAACAACTGAGGCAATATATTCAGAGATGGGGGTTTTAGGACTCAAGTGCTGAAACTACAGAGCTGATGAACCAGTGATGAAATTTTATCTAATTTTAGAAGCCTGACTGCCAGACCATTTTTAATGTTGACTTTTAGCCTTGGGTTTTTCTTTTTTCCTTATTTCAGTTGACATAAGATAGTTTCCTACGAATGCCAGTACATGTCCGTATTGATAGTTATCATTTTTTCTTTGACTGGTTATGCAGAAGGACAAGGATAATGTCTGAATATATTCCCATATGATGTATCTTTATTTTTCTAAGCTGTGGCTCGATAATTAGTACAGCATTATCTTATCAATGAGTAGAACATTATCTAATAATGTGATCAGCTATGGCATGTCCAGGTAACATTTTGATAAGTCTATTATTGCAGTTGCTTCTGCATTCACATTAACCAAAATGTCATATTTTTTGGCATGCATAACAAAAGGAAATATTGATATGTGCTCAATGGTAAAAAGTAGAAAATATTTTGGCACTGTCTGAGACTACTACTGGGAAAACGTCATTAAACTGAGCCATTATATTAATCCTGGCATTGCAAACACATTGTTGTAGCCAAAATAAAAAATAAAAAAAAAAAAGAAGAAAGTCTGGAAAAATGATGGGAAGAAAGACATGCTGTCACAACATTTTTGTATTTTCTGTAGGATAACTATAATTTCTTAACAGAAACAAGTTTTTCCCCCCTAGTGTAATTCGGAAAAGTCTCATTTTTCCTAGTAAGAGTGCTGAAAGTTCTTATTCAGTATAATATTATACAGAATATTTGACAGCCTCTGCCTATATCTATGCTAGGGAAGTAAATGTAGTTTGTCAGGTAACATGTATTTGCTAGTGGAAAACACTATGTGAAAATGCGTGCGTTAGGCAGCAGCATCCCAGGCTCTGCAACGCAAGTGTGCTTTTTCTGCCTCCTCACACATGTGTGTTACATGGCAGTCAGTAACTTGGTGGTTGCGTACTATTTTTCTCCATGGGTTTCCTACTCTTCAAGGCTCAGTTGCATTTCTAAAGCACACACTAAAACAAGGTCAAGGTAGTGCCTAAGCATCACCCTTTTGGGTGAGGCAGGGCATTCTGCTGCTCTCCCACATGCCCTGGCAGGGGTTTTCTTTGTCCATGCATTTGTTTTTGGGAACACACAAGATCATAACCCTCTCACTTTTATGCCCTGACATCAATGTTCCTGGCAGTTTAGCAGCACTGAAGTCATAGCACGCACTTGGCCATCTCAGTTATGAAGTTATGGAGGCAGCAAGAGAAAGCTCTTTCTTACCAAGATTTCCAAACTGTTATTTAACGCACAAACTGGTGCAGGTAATGATTTTGTTATGCAGCCCATGATGCGGCTCAGGAATTAAACGGTCCTCCCCGAAGAAAAGTTTAGTAGTCCTTGGTTTATGAAAAGGAATATGAAGACTACTTAACTAACCAGAGCAGTAAATGACTGAGTGTCAGTGCTCCATCCCAAGCACCATGGGTCCTATCGAGTTCTGATATTCCTGAGTCCTCAGAGATTTCAAAAATTTTGCTTGTGATGGTTATTTTGCAAAGCTACCTCACGTTTCTGCACAGACCACTACAGGAGAGAAAAAGAAAAAATTCTCCATCAGGTCACGTTCACCCACACATTCCAAATTGCTCTTTAAAAAAAAAGAATTCAACAGTAATGAGTCATTCAGTCACTTCTAATGTGATTTTGCTGTCTCTTTTGACTTGGAAAACCCTGTTTATTTCAGATTTGCAGGTTATAAAAATGATATTTTATAATCTCTTTGCTCAGATTCCTGCTGCTCATTACTATTTTTTCTCCATGTGTTACAAAGAAAAGTGCTTTTATTGAAAGCTGCATACTCTGCTTTTCATTTTCTTTAACTTGCTGTTTCCACTCTCATTATGTTTTTCATGAAAATAAAATTCATTTTATTCTATCTAGTCACAGATAAATTATTACGGGGCGGGGGGCGGGGAGAGGAAAGCAGAAGTCATTTGGATTTATATCCAGTTGCTGCTTAAACCCTAACGCTTGAGCCTGGAGAAAGAATGGAGATAAAACTGGAAAATCCAAGCTGGATCATTGTCTAGACTCAGCTGCTTTGAACACTGCAGATGTTTGGGATTTTAGAAAAAAAAAAGACCAGTTTCACAAGTGACAAGGAAGCGAAGAGCACATTTAACAATATATCAGAAGAGGATTGCCTGTTTGCTAGATGTGTGAAGTAGTTAGGTCTCCAAGAACAATTTATCTGCAACATACAAACAGGGGTTGGTGTGACTCCAGTTAATACTGAGAAGACCCTGGGGAACGATGTGTCTTTTAGGTGGAGGCAGAATAGCATAAACGTGAAGGTATTTCTCACGGTGGTGGGGAATGATCAGCGTGAGCCCCCCGGGGACCCCCGGAGCATGGCCGTGGGGGAAGGAGGAGGACAAGGGGGAGGGAGAGGTGGGAGCACAGGGCAGAGGGTAGGCAGTGCAATGCCCATCTGTATTTTTCCCCTAAGAGAGCATGTGTGTTTCTGTGTGACACAGAGAGTAGGGAAACCAGAGTTTTCTACCTTAATGTGCTATGGAAGATGTGTTGGAGTCTGAAGACACACCGGGGAACCAGAAAGGAAATAAAAGCGTTATTTAATTACTCCGAGGCTTAATGTAAGAGCTAAATTACTCTGAGGCTCAGGGACAAGTAAATGACTGAGAGCTCAGAGCTTGTGCCAGTAAGCACCGTACAAACGACCAGGGATACAGACAGGGTTTCAGTGAGGTTTCAGAACACTCTCCTGCTTGCCTGGGGAGCTGGGAAGAGCCAACCCTTCCATATCCTGAGGCACCAGCATCAGCAGGGTCCCTGGGCATTTGGTGTTGGCGCTGGCTGACAATCCAGGCTGTGGACATCCAGATGTCCACACTGGTTTGCTTTTGAGCTTCAGCGGTGGATTTAATCTCCCTGAAAGTCTGTGTGGAGTAATACGATATGACTTTATTTGTTAGGCTTTACATGCAGTCTTTGGGGAAAAGGTGAAAGTGTCTTTTTTCACTCATTTATGTTGCATGGAGGAAAACATCTACTTAAAGCATATTTGTGTTTTACCTTTCACTTCAGAAATGCCAGAAACATCCAGCCTGATCTTCCTTGTTTGTGGGGGGCAGGGAGACTTAGCTGTGACAAGTGCAGCAGTGAGGACTTTTCAAACTCTATTGAAAGAGCATTGTATATCAAAACTTCTATAGTTTCCCTAATATTAAAAAAAAATCCAAAGGATTCTGAAATATGCATTTCCTATCTCAATCAAATTCCACTTCTTCAATTCTGCTGTCATATCACTGTCACTACTGATTTTCAGGTAGAAACCAAGACTTTCAGGTTAGACTGAGAATGAATTTTGAAGAGGAAGAACCAGTGAAAAAGCTTTTTTTGCTTCTGTTAAAGGGTTAAACACTATTTTTGGTGACTATAAAGAAGATCAGGTTCACATTTCCCTTCTTCTGTAGTTCACCTCAAAATTAAATTCCAGAACTTCTGCCTTAGTTACAGAGTTGTCCAGATTTGTCAGTCATATTTTGAGATTTGTTTCCACATCTTATTTTAGAAAATACCTTTGTTTAACTTGAGTTTTGAGAACAATCTCCCTTCTTTTTAAAGCAGACAGTCTGTTGCCTGCAACGCTGGATTTGCTTTCTTGGTCATAATATTTCAACCTAATTTTGCTTAGTAGATAATTTGCCTTCATGGTGTCAAATCCGTTGTCTTCTAATTGGTTTTTAAAACCATCACTTCGATTTTAGTTAATATGTTTCTCGGTCATTCTCAGATTACTACTTTTTTAGAATCAATTCCTAGCTGCAAACTGAGAAACTCAAAGGCTCCCAGATTTCCCCAGCCATAACTCCTCCTTGGAAATTAATTACATGGAATTAATCTCCATAATTAATTGACTTACTGCAAATTGCCCCTTTAACTATATTTAGTGGACTATGAACAGCCCCTGTTTTGCCCATTAAGCGACAGGGTGTCCTTACCTGTCATGAAACCTTGCCACCAGGATCCTGTAATAGCACAATCTTCTTCTTGGAAAGAGTACTTCCCTTTTTCTCTTTGTCTAGAATGTAGCGTAAGTGGATGTGTGTCTACACTGCAACAGTAGGCAAGGCAACCACTGGATTTTGGTACACACAGGAAAAGCAGAACATACAGAAAACTAGGGCTCATAGATATGCATTTAACAGAGAACGCCTGGCTCTGCTGGTAGAGGACCAAAGTTGCTAAGATAAAGAATGCACCAGGTATCATCTGATCTTAAAAAAGCAGTTTGTGTGTTTTGAATGAGAACCAGATCTTTTCTGGGGTGACCATCTAAACTGAGCACCTAAGTGCAAAAGGTGAAGTTGATTATCACTGGCAAAGCCCTGCGGCTTGGACTCCCTCGGGACTTTTCCAGGGAAAGACGGGAGTACAATCTCATGTCTATGGGGGAAGCCCAGGCCTCCTCCCTCCTCTCCCTTCCCCTCTCCCCCCCGCTGTCCCTTCCCTGCAGCAGCAACCTTCGCTCACCACAGACAGAGCTTTGCTGGTCTTTCCAGCAGGAGACTTAAATGTTTCATGGAAGAGTGGTGTCTTTGGTGTGTTTTAGCAATGGTCATGTCTGGAAATCCTGAAAGACTGATGAATGTTAGAAGAAACAACCACTTGCATAGAAAACCAACTTAAATAACTTAAAGGATGGGTAAGCTGGATGATTTAATCATCACAAAGGGCTGAGTATATCAGCATGTAGGTGACAACGGCTACCACACGCTGGACGTGCAGGGATGCCTATAGCTTCACAAACAGCCCTGAGCAAAGCAGTCCCTTCTGGCCTGTAACTCTCTCTGCATGAAAATGACAGGGCCAGGTCCTCAGTGGTGACCAAAAAGGACACATGTAATAGTCTTCTGATTGCCAGCCTGCTGGTGGCTATGCTGGGGAAAGCTGGCACAGCCTCTGCCAGGAGCTGGTGGGTGCTGCCAAGCAAGGAAGCCCTGGCCCCAGCCCTCTGCCGCCGGGGTCCCGCATGCTGCCATTAGCGGGGGGTCTCGCACCATGGAAGGTTAAACGGGAACACTGCAAAGCCTGCAGTGCTTCTTTGAGGCTAGAAAAATCAAGTTTGGAGTGTGCTTTAGGTTGATGGAGCAGAGTAAACTGACCATGCCATGGGCCAGGATCAAGAGCAATGTTTCATTCCTGCCTGGGAGACGCCTCGGTAACCTGCCCTACCTGAGTGTGTTAAAATAGTTTCCTTATCCGCTGTTATTTTCTTTGTTCTGCAAATTTCTATGCCAGGTAAGTACATTGATGTAAAATAATAAGAACTGTTACATAAGAATAGTTAAAAGAAAAAAAAAAAAGGCAAAAGAAGGTCCAAGTTTTCCATCTCTTACTCACCACAGCTAAAAATCTGTGTAAAAACTTCCATCTGAATTATCCCAACTGATATGTTGGGATATTTCAAGACTCCCCACGCTTTTTCACAGAGCTGAGACACTTCTGTATTTTTTGCAGTTTGGGCAAAAGGGTGAGGGATAGTAGGTTTTGTAGGCGTTTGCAGATTGGACCCCACTATCGCTGATTAACTGCCAAAAGATTATAAACTCCTTGCAAGAGAGCTTAGCTACTCTAGCCCTTGATCTCTGTTGTCTTTGGTTGTAACTTTGTCTTTAACCTCTACAAAGACAAGCTCCAGGAGACTGATTTATGCTCTTAAAGAGATTTATTCTCTTTTGACCTGTCACACACACTTTATCTGATTTTTTACTTACTCCTCTAAACGAGCCCAGGCGTGGCTTTCTGAGGTAAACACGAATGGCATGCTCATAGAAACAAGAGTCAAAGACTAACTACCAAAAATCCTCCAGCCATATAAAATTAAAGGAGGTGGGGGGGAAGTAAAAAACTTGCATAACTTCAGAACGGGTTGTAAGAGCAAGCACGGAGCCAGCCTGCACAGAGGGAAAGCATGATGCTGTTTCATCTCAGAGAAAGATGCCTGGCAAATCCCACATCACGCTGGATGCCACTGACGTGCCCCTTTTCAAACCCCTTTTCCACCATACCCTGAGATGTCTTTGCAGACTTTTATGGAGTGAAGGATCAGCTGCTGATGGAAGGGGAGGGCTTGCTAACAGCATTGCCCTGCAGCTCCTTCAAGCTGCTCCCCAGGAATAGAGGGGAGCTCTGAGGCAGGGTGCTGTCTGCAGCTGGGCAGCAGTGCCACTAAAAATAAGGTCTCCCAGTAAAGACTACAAGTGAGCTTGAGCAGAACAACTCCAAGTCATCCAACGTGGCCCACACTGGGCCAAAGTCTGGGCTTAGTCCTGAGTTGCATGGACAGTGAGACCACAGCCCCTGATCTGTGTGCTGAGAACGGGGTTGTTTCCTTCTAAGAAGAAACACGGATTTGCCTACAATCTCTACAATTTCAGTAGAAGAAATTCTACTTCCTTTCTACATGTACTCCAGCAAGAGTAAGATCTAACATGCATGTGTTTCCCTGTTACGGCTTGCAGATACAGAGTGAGTTGACTTTGTACGCTGTTACTCAGCAGACATTGCATGGGAGCGCTGGGCCTTGGGGCTGGCACATGAAAGGTGGAGAGAGAACCTTATCAGGAATTTATTGAAGTATAAAGTGCTTTATAACATTGTGTAGGATGAGAGACTGAATTCAGGAACTTTAATAATGGTTCTCGAAGAGTTAGGAAAATTCGAATACAGAAGAGACCTTGAAAACACATGCAACCCATTATACGGATATATGGAACCTCATTTTTCAGCTCTCAGAGTGGGATTAATGGGGTAGAGTGGCAGTGAAAAACAGAAACTGTCATTAAAGGAAATATAGGAGTATTACCTTGCTGCCATGGTACCATTTCACAGACATTTAGGTATCCATTGACCTGCACAGGAAAGCAAAATCACTTATGGCTGGCCCCAAATGAGACTGATCTTACAGCAGGACTCCACGAGTAAAATATGAAACAGACATCTCAGCTCCCTTGGCTACTACTGCCTGCATGACATGGTTCCCGGGAGCTATGGAGGGCTTTTCTGAGAACCTGAAATACCCATCTTGAGGGATGAATGTTTAAAAACATTTTCCTCTGATCCCTCTAGGAAACCCAGTTCATAGGTCCTTAAAAACTGGACGAGTAAAAATAATTATGACACGAAGCTGAACTGCTAAGTAGGCTTAACTTTTCATTTGTATAGTGAGAGTGAGATCTTCAAACGTATTTCTTTAGACATTCACAGCCAATTTCCATTACATTAACCAGAGTCACCTGGGCAGTGTCTGTAGGTTTTGATCTGTTATGTTCTAAATCCAATTTTTTTGAATGCTGACTAAAACCCCTTGAAATATGAAATCGATTTAAGGAAATCCTACATCTTGGAAGAGCAGTAATAATAGGTGCTGAGGTTCATTTTCTGTTAAGCAGTCTTTGCTTTTGCTGCTGCATTTATCACAGTCATCTTGTGAAATTCTGCAGTGTTGTCACCACCTTCTCAGAAACAAAACTGTCATTTAAAATCTCTTCAAATGCAATGAAAAGACATAGTGGACTGTCTTGCTAGAGAGTCAGGTTTTTGCAAAACATTTCTGTATTACTAGTCAAAACATAGTTGTGGTAATTAACAGTGTGTTTGGAAATGTTACCAGAGGTCAGTCGCTCCTCCACACTAACCTGCTCAATTATCTTGATACTACTGTTCAGACATTGAACTGACTGTCAATAAATAGCAAATTACACATTGTAGTGTACAGCTATGAGAGTGAACCAAGCTTTTGGAAAATAACATAATTCTGGCAGATTTTTCAAGGCATTTTTGGATACATAAATTCCCTTCCCTTGAAAAATGATTGTAGTAATACTATAATTTTTAGGGAGAGAGGCAAAGGTAAGGAAGTGGAAAAGTGCTTCTTTTCCTTAAATTAACCCCTACCATGGACATACTTAGGCAGCATCTGCTGCGTGGCAGAGCGTGAAGGCTACACAGAGACTTTCAGCGACATTTACTGCTGTCTTCCCTGCAAACTGACTTGCATATGAAAGAGGTGTAAGTCAGAAACATTATAAAAGAAGACCTAATGAAAAGTATCCCGGATTGTAAAGACTGCAGATACTTCTGGGTTTAAAATTCCCCAAGTATTTTTGTTAAAGGCTTTGGCATAATCCTGTCTGGCTTTGCTGTGCGGAGAATGGATCAAAGGTGCAGACTTGTTAGCCTCTCCTGAATTTCATCCCTCCTGGGGATTAGTTTCCTAGGGATGTCCTGAAAGTTTTCCTCTAATACAAACACAAGATCAGAGGAGCTGTTCACAGGGACTGAGAGTTTCAATTCACAGATTATACAAGCAAATTTTAAAGAGGCAATTTATTCCAGTGCAAAGTACAGTATCTTAGGTTAAGCATTTCTGCCTTGTTATCATTACCAAATGCACATTACACTAAACAAATCATCATGCTAGACAGAAAGGGTATTTGCATTTTGTTAAAAGACAAAAGAAATCACATTTCAACATCTGTGATGCCTCCATCCTTCCCCCAACACACACCAAAACTGCTTCTATGAAATCTCTCGTGGGCTGTTGACTGTACTGGACAGATCGGCCTTTGCCATTGCCATTGTTATGCATTGGTGGGGAAAGGAAACATATGTAATATATGTTAAAAAAATGCAAGGCAGATGAGAAGGATAATAATTTTCAGAGAATAATGTTATGTGCTTTCATAGTGAGATTTCTGATCCAGAGGTATATTGTAATGGTACTATAAAAACAGTGCAAAGGGCTACAGGAAACCTACTCCTGTTTTCTGAAATAACAGCATGACAAGGAACCGTATAGACTATGTCATGCACTACAATTCACAGGATGCACAGTGGGCTTCTGAAGTTAAGGTAGCAATCCATTCTCTGGGGTCTTCTCTTGGGTTTTTTTTAACAACTAGTCAACTTATGCTATTCCACATGGCTAGGTGATAATGACAGATTTTTTCACAATCTACTACACCCTTAGGATTTAGTTGTATGGAAGTGTTAAAGAAGTTCTTTCAGGTGTGTCAAGAGATAGCTGACTCTTTCTGGACCTGAGAGGGCTGATCCTGGGAGATGCTAAGTGTCTCTAATGTTGCTGAAGCCCTTCAGCTCCTGCTGAACTCAGTAGCAGATGAAGGGGCTCCACACACCAATGTCATGCTCTTTCAAATTGTCATGGTCTTTCAGATCACTAGGGAGATGTGGCCCAGTTGTGATCATTGTTGCTCCCCTTGATCATGCCAATAGTCACATTGACTTCATGATACTATTTCTGTGAATAATTACTTGCCAGGATAAATGAAGTTTCTGCAGGCTGTTAGAAAACTGTCCTTGAAAAGGTTTTTCTTGGGAAAAAGCTTTGATTATTGCACAAGCTGTCAATACAACTCAGGCAGAAGGTATTTTGAACCTGAAAAGAAGATGGTAAATCGTTACTAATAAAGCCTCTTGATAATTCAACAATAAAATAAACATAATAGGATATCATATGAAATACAGTGTGCTCCCACTATTGATGTTGCAAAACTCTATAGAATCAATGTAAACATGAAAAAAGAAACCGGATTATTTTTTTGAAACTGCAGAATGAAACTTCAAGTAATTTGAAATGGAAATCTAGACAACATCAGTGTTACTTCTGTAACTTACTTCAGTATTTTTTGTTCAAAATATTACTGTTTCCAATAAATCCAAAGCTCTGAAATTAGACCAGCTCTGTTCTCAAGTTTTTCAATGAGACTCTGTGATGCCATCAGGTGGTGACTCGTTGACTAGAGATGATGTTAAAATGCTTCATACTGAGATAAGATGAGAGGGCTCATTGGCAGCCATGGGGCCATCTGCAGTGGGCCACAGGATGAACAGGCTATGGGAGGCAGTGGATCAAAGAGCGGGGTCAGAAGGACAGCTGTGGCCTTTCCTATGTCCCTGAGATCTTCCCACCACCATTGCAGGGTCCTGGGTTGAACGGCCGGGCAACCACAATGACCTTGGTGCAGTTTGCCTCTCCACAGTGACTGGGGAGGGAACCAAGGAGTATCTCTGTCTTGGTGAAGGTTAATTTTATGAATGCCTTCTTCCTCCTGAAGTAGATGAGGGCCCTGTTGTTGACATTACTGAATACAAATGCTTTGGCTAATGGCTGCCTTGATCAGGTTTTTCTGTATTTTCCCTTTTCCATGCCCCTGAGATGCTAGACCATCCCTCACCAAGGTTTTGCCTTCTTAAGGTAGTGTAATTATGTAGTTTTTCTTGAGGTGACATTTAGGACACTTCTTCCATAGCCCTCATTGGGTAGTAAATGTGTCTGAGAGTCAGAAATGTCACCCATCTTATTTGGTGGAATACAAAGGAGAACAAAGCATTTAGGTCTGTGGTAATATTGACTGCGTATTCACTTTTTTAGCAGGCTATATTTGTGACTTCAGTACTCAATCCTTTGTTACAGTTAAAGATCATCTGAGCTTTGCTAATTATTCTTTTCTGCTTAAAATGCTGTAGTAATGTTTTTTCTTACTGTGACCAGAATTACTGACTTCAGTGAAGGCCACTGTATGAATTATCTTCTTTGCTCCATCCTGTGTTGTTAAAAAAAGTCTTTCTAAAAATATTGCATGTAATGTGTTTCCCCATATTTATTAAAAAGAGTAAAATAACTTGTTTAAGTTAACACAAATATTTTCTTCAATATTTGCAATTTCCCATTTATGCTTATTTCCCCAATATTTCTTACTTTCATTAGCAGCTTGATTTTCAGTATTACTTTCTGAGAAATTAGTATATTTTTCTAATGCATTTGATACCATTTTAACTCTCCCTTCTTGGAGATTCATACCATGTTTGGATTCATTGATTTGATGATAGCTCATACATACTGAAGTTAAAAACAGACCTCTGAAGTGCCAGAAATTTAACATTTCTTCTTGTCAATGCTGCTTCATATACTTTCCTTCTTCCATAATGACCATTTATAATTACTTAGCACTCAAACTTACAGCAATTCTCAGTTTACTTAATCATTTTGCAGTTCAATTATTTTTAAATACAGTAGGTGGCCTATCAATCTAGTACACTATAATTGATTCACCCTGTGCAACATTTTCAATCCCTGTCCACATGGATTGCCAGCAGACCATAAATCAAAAGTAAATAGCAGAGCAGTGAGTGAGGTGAGTGTGTGTGTGAGGGCAGTGCGTCTTTAGCGGACGTGGCAGGACTCCTTGTTATATATAGTTGCATTCAGTATATCAATTTATGACATGATAGGGAGAGCAAAGATGGCCAGACAGGAACCGCAGATAACCTCCTGTGACTCCCACTGCTGCATTCCTAACATGTAAACAAATATGGGTAACTCCTCTCTAGTAGTCTAGGTCTCATGCTTATACACCACCATGAAGTTTATTTTTCTCAGTGAACTAGCATAGCTTTAGACTACCTCTAAATGCCCCAGCAAGAGGCTGGTACCCACCGTGCTGTAGGTCCATGTTTGCTGGGGATAGCAAATGGTTGTTTAAGTGGCAATAATGAGCTAGTAGAAGATGCAGTTGCAGAGGATGCTGAGCGAGCAAATGCACAGACACGTACTCCCAACTCTCTTGACCCTGGGCCAGCAGTGAGTGCATTGGTGCATCTCCCAAAGGATGCTGCAGCACTTTGCAGGCCACACCAGCACCAGCCAGGGACTGGTTGGTCCCGAGCAAGCCCACTCAGGACCTAAGGACCAGCCAGACATAAGGACAGCCTGTCCTGGTCACTGAATTTGGCCACATTCATTTGCTGGCAGCCAAGTGGCAGCAGTGTAGAAATTATGGTACCAGTCCTATAACACGAAAAGCTTTGCCAACACTGGAGCAGTGCAGTGGACACAATTGTAGTGCAGGGTGCTACCAGTTGCTATTCAGACTGGTTTTTGTTTTCTTCAATACGAGATATTTCTATTGTTGTGCTTGTTGCTACAGCAGTCAAGAGACGATCACATAAGTATCTGTATGACGGATCACCCAATACTCCATCTGATAGACCTAGGTGTTTTTTGTGGCTTTCCAGGTGATGCTTTTAGGAAGTGACTCCACAGAGCCTCACTATATCTTTCCCAGCCATCGCAGATGGCTATAGACTAGCCAAAACTGTCATCGTGACCTAGCCAGTCAAACAAGATGAATCTTGTGTCACTCTTCATTGGCACATCATTTTTTCTGTGAGGACCTCAGTAAGAGGAAGGTACCAAGAGGTCAAATCACAAATTACAGAGCATCCTGCAAGCCTTAGGAGTCAGAGTGTACAAGCTGTGATCAATTGGCTCATTTCTCTGTTGTCTCTTGCTGTAACCCAGAAAGACAAAAAGGTGGACAAAAATGTACACATTTCTACATACGTTTCTAATGTATGTTACGTGATTTGATCTGTCACTAAGAAGTCAAGTAGGTGAGATCCTTGTGGTTAAATATATAATAAATATACTAGTTTCAACTAGTTCATCTGCCTGCTACTCTCTTCTCCAGAAACTTCGTTCAGCACCCAAACTTTTGACCAGTTTCAAATGGATGCCTTTTTTTCCTGTTTATTTCAATCTAACCTGTCACACATTTGTTTCCTTCCCTGAGCAAACACCTATATTTCTCCCTAAAGGTATAGTAGTCCTAGTGCCAGAAGATCAAGAGTGAGTCCTGATAAACTGACAGATTCCTTATTTGTGAGAGCTGAATAGTTTGGAGATCTACAGAAATGAAACTGGATACTTGGTATGACAGGAAGGGGATAATCCCAAAGAGACCCAGGATTCACTTCTAGCCCGAAAAGGGCCTGGAACAGAGAATTTTGCAGTCATGAGACTGATATGCAAACTGAGGTTTCTAAGCATATACTCCTCGAAAAGTTATTTTCGTGGCTTTCAGCATTTCTCTCTTTCCCCACAGCTGTGCCCAAGACATGATAGCCATAGGGGGTAGCACCATCACCCTGCTAGGGTTGGTCAGCATTAGGGACCTAGTGGTAGGAGGTCTGCGATCTCTGCCAGCACCTGGTGGAGTCAGAGGAGACAGGTAGCCATCCCTTGGAGACAAATCAGAGCAGAAGCCCAATATGAAACCCAGTATCCTCCATGCTCTCCAGGTTGTCTAAGTGAGAAACACGTGTACTGGCTACTTCTTTTTCAGAAATACTCCTCACTATTTTGGTACATTTCTTTATTTTTTTCACTGTATAGATGTCTGTAGACACACATACTCCTGTCCAAATATAGATGCACATTTATAGAGAATATGCAGAAAATGTAGAGGTATTGCTTTGTCAGAACTCACGTGGATGTATCAGTAATGCTCTTAAATCTTTGCTGCTTGCGATAAACACGATATCCCAGACTCTATAGATTATATCTATAATGTGATATACTCGATCATTCTATATATTCATAAGTCATGCTTTGAATAGCAGTAAATAAAAAAAAGTGATCCTTTCTTTTTTTTCTGTGAATTAAGAATGTTAATATTACTTCTACAGCAAAACCAAACCTTTTAGGTCTCATTATGCAGTGTCTAGAACAGCAGTTCAGGAAGATTTTCCTTCCTAAATGTACCTAAATGTACTTTTCAGAACATATAAATGAAAATGTATACTGCAAAGGCAAGGATTTCTGAGGATTGCCATACCTGAAATATTTACATAGCTTAATTTATGAGCAGAAATTTCTTCAGTATCGTTAACCTGCTTGCTTGCTTTTATCAGAAACTAGATTAGATTGTCTATTGAATTTTTCCATAAAGGGCAAATTATTAAACAGAAATCTTTTTTTTTTAAGAAAGTAATTGATCCCAAATTAAAACAAAAACCCAAAAATAACCCCAAAACATTCACCTAGCTTCTTCATACATAATGTTCTAACAAAAGGTGACCTTTAAGCAGGAATGATTAAAGGAAAATAGGGAAAGAAATGCTTTTCTTCCTTTACGTAAGAAAATAGCATGTTTGTAGGTTTTTTTCCACATTGCAACCCATTTCAAGAAATAACATTCAGTTGAAATTCAGACGTAACATTGGTGTGAAAAAAACCCCATTTAACTGTGTCTAACAGAGATATTTTTCAGACTTGCATCTTGCCAAAATCACTTTACTTTAATCCTTGTATAGCTTGCAGCTTCGTGTTTAAAGGAATGTAGAAACCAAGCCAGTTTAGAAGGGGAAAGATCAGTAATCTGCCTTGTCTGACCTTTGGCTCCCATGCTAACTATTTGTTTCTGCCCATGGTAAATTTTCTATCAGTGCTTTGAATTAAATCTGTGCTATTGATGGGTTTTTCTTCTGCTTGAGAAAGGATTTGTTCTTAGGGATCTGATTTTCTTTTGCTACTGGTTCTGGTATATTCCTGGGGTCACCTGTGGTCTTTCCAGTTTGCCTGTAATTAGTCCCTGTTTGACTGATCGCTAGCACTTCTCTCAGTGGAGTTGCACCTGTTTTCTGTTTGCATCCTCCTAGCTTTTGATGTACAGACGGGCAGGACATCAGCCCTTTTTTCTTGTCACTTTTAACACATGAAATACTGTGCCATATCAGACTAGTTATCCAGTGTCCTGTTTCCAGTAATGGCCATTTTCAGACATTTCAGAGGTCAGTGTAAGAATTTGCAACCACATGATGGACACATGCAAAACAACTTGTTTAAAGTCGAAATTTCTCCCTATACCCGGGGAGGGAATAGTTGACTGATGTCCTGCACACTGAGAATTAGTGTCCTCCAGGTTATTTTAAATCAGTGTAAGGTTAGTTATTAACCTTCAGCCATCTTAACCCCAACAGAGACACAGATCCTGAAATATTTCAGAACCTCATTCAATGCTGAGTTTTCTTTAAGGATATGGACCAAGTGGGGGAGGGTTGGAGTGAGATAAGAGCCCCCTAGATATCAATACACTTACATAAACATGTAAGCACATGTTTTTATAGAGGGCATGAGCAACAACAATCCCCCACCCCACAGGATCCATGTTTCTGTGAAAGCATATGCAGGGATAAACTCAGCAAACATCTGCTTGGTCTTCCTTGGCTCCCTTTGGTGGCTGGGGAGGGGAGTCACTGAGCATCCACTGTGCGTGAGGCTTGGGTCACCCTTTTGCCCCACCGAGCAGCGAAGGAGAGCTCAGCCATGGCCTTCTGGGGTCAGTTGACAATGTGGATGCCGATTCCTGGACAGTGCAGGTGTCTAGCCCTAATTAGGGGGTGAACTAGCACCTTGTAAGCTATTTCTTCATTTTTTCCTTCTGGCAATTGTTTTGTCCCCTGTCCCCCACCTCAGGGTCCTACTTTCAGGAGACAAACAGTTCCCTAAACACCTGCAGGCTGGCTGACCCAAAAATTAACTGTCCCCTAAATGAGGACCAGCAGACTCCAGTCTCTGGGAGCAAGTCTCCAGAAAAACATTCACCCTTCCTCTTAGATATCAGCTACAAGTGTATTTATCCTCCCGCCACAAGTGTATTTATCCTCCCGGGTAGAGATGCCTGGTTAATCTGTTCATCCATGCAGACAATAATGAGGTACTAAAAGAGACAGACAGTCACAATAAATAAGGGTCCAGATCCTCCCTGGATGTAAACTGGGGTCATTCCTTTGAGATCGAGGAGGTGACCAACTTATATGCCAGCTGAGAATCTGGCGTGTGAGGGTCCTGCAGTGATATGGATACAGCCTTGCAAACTTCCTGACAAGATCTTTCTATCCCAACTTGACTGGGTTTAATATAACCAAGCGTGTCTTAGGGTGTGTAAAAAGGAGAGGCAGTAATAGTGCTCATCTTTTAAACCACCATCTTTTATTATTGCCATAATATTACCTGAATATTGTTGTTTATGAAAATGTCCAAAAGCCTTTTGCTTGTTTGAAGTAGTTACTTTTGTTGAAAGGATTTATTTTTTTTGGCCCAGGAAATACATTTTGTGTGTGGATGTTTTTTCCTAAGAAGTGAGAACCCCATGAAATGTAACATGATGACTGTATTTTTGAGTTGGATAAAAACCATTTTGACAAGGAAGAGACATTTCATTCTAATGACATGCCACAAGCTGATTCATCATTCACTTTTGTAGTTTCAGTGACAAAAGACTTTTCTGAATAGTTTCATCCTTTTTCATGAAGAGTTCATCCTTTTTTTTTATTCCTGCTGGTTAAGTATGATTTCCTAAATTGCATCTTTTAGGTGCATAATTTTCAGCATGAAACTTAACACCGCCTAAGTATTTTGAGTTCAGCTCTGCCTTTTGTTTCAGATTTTGCTTTCCTGTTATTACTATTGTTCCTGCTGTTATTATTATCACTGAAAGTGTGTGGGATGCTCAGCACTCAAGAATGAAAAAAGGTTAAATATCTTACAGCCCAAAGACCAGATTTTCCTGGCTTTTCCTTTAAACTGGCATTTTTTATCCCTCTTGGGATAATGTGTTTTCAAAACCAATGCAATATTTTGCTGGTGTTTTACATGGTATTTTGCAGGCAAACATCAGCTCTCCATGCTCATGCTCTGGGCCAGCTGGATGCTCCTCAGCAGCGAAGGGGAAGCCGTGTATTTGCATTGAGCACAGCCCTCAGCCTGAGATAATCACAAGCCTGCTGAGAGGTGGGATGTGAGCTCGTGCACAGCAGACACAGCCTTAGGTGGCTATGTGGTTGTGGGCTGAGGCTCAGCATGCAAAGCCTTGCTTACCTCCCTCTGCCAGTGGTTATATGAATACACCCGCAGCCAGTCCAGGCGTAATAGGCTCAATTCTGCTTAATTGAAAACTATGGTTTTGCAATCAGTTTTGGAAGGCAGAACCCTAAAGGCAAGTCAAGTTGAAAGGACAGGTCTCTCTTGGCTTCAGGAGGCATCTGGAGGGATGAGTGATGCATGAGTCTTCACCGTGGAGGGCCCAAACCTCCATCGCGTCCTGCACTGCTGTTGGTGCAATGCTTGGGAGTACAAGGAGGAAAATGTGCTCCTCTGTTAATGAGCTGTCCTGCCCAAACTTTTCCCTGCAATTTGAGCATGAGTCATTGAATAAACAAATGGGAACCAATCATCTAGAGTATTTTTGCTTTCTGTGTTTGTCAGATTATACCTCAGACTGTTCTCTCTCTGAATCACCTGATTCCCAGTGAGGCGATTGCCTTAAGGGCATAAGCTTTATTTAGAGAAGAAAAGCAATTTCCTAGAAGCACGGAAAAATACTCTGAGCTTTGGTTCTTTTAAGATAACTACAAGCTAAGCAGGCATCTAGGTTGCACTTGATTTCAACTGTTTTAACAGATTTCTACAGTGAACACCTTGCTAAGTATAGTTATCCAGCATTAACGAAGTTATACACAGACAATGAGATTTGCAACATTAACTTTTTATCTTCTTTTCTGTAATGATTTTTCTTCCCTAATGGAAACACATGCTTACATAAGCAGATTTTTTGGACCGTTATTTTATAATTAAACTATGAGTTCCACCTGTTGTAGCTCCAACCTGAGCAGGCACTAATATAGCTGGGAAGAGTGGATGTATTCTTAAAGCTCTTTTAAATTTCAAACCTTGAATAATTTGTCTCTGATGCTTTTCTTAATTATAATCCATTCAGAATAAAAGAGGATGATTTTTTCCCCTTGAGCAAAGCCAGGCTAAATTCTAACATATCTGCTCTATATAAAGATTTCTTTTTCATTCTGCCAAAGTGAATACTGCATGCTAAACTACTTCATCGTTCATTAGTGTACAATTAGGCCCGCGTTCACTGGTATGTGCTGCCTGCTTTGAGCCATTCGGGTGATGCAAAGCAGCTGTAAACTCGAATTAACAGCCTGGTTAAACCAGGTTTACAGCTGTTTTGTGTGGCTGGAGAGGAGCGACGTATCTGGGGTGTACTGGTAAATCTGGACTGTCGAAAAAGAAAGAACTTGCATTATTATTTTATCACTTCTCAAACTGTCTCTGTCACAAAACAGCCTTTGCTAGTTTTCATTTGGTAAAACCTGGTTCTCTACTTTGTTGCATAGCTTTACGGCATTTTCTAATTACAACAGAGGAAAAAACACATCATAAAACTAGAGCTTAAATAAGCAGTATATTAGAGAGGTATATGATAGTAGAGAACATGAATTAGGAATTATTCCTAATTATGGCAGAGAGGCAGAAAGATTAATGGCAGAGAGATTATATATGGTGGAGAGATTATATTATGGCACATGGAAAAATGACACTAACACCTATACTCCCAAAATTTTCCCAGTGTAGCAGCAATCTCCTTGTTCGAGAATCACTGAGAGCCTCTGCTTCACCCTGGCAGCCTCCAAGCAGGTACCAGCTCCGCTGGGTGGTGCGGACCCATGGAGATGACCAGACAGTCGCAATACGCCAGCAGGACTGTGCCTTCTCAGGCATGGCTCGTCACACCTCTTCTGCCAGAAAGGGTCGTCTGCCCAGCTCCTGAAAGGGATGCTGCTTTTCTGCCGAAGGCCTCCTTCCTTGTCCATCATGCACCCTGTGGAGGGTCACCCTAGGATCAGGTGAAAGAAGATTTCAGTAACTGTCTCCAATTGGATGGGAAATACCACTGTACTGGTCTCACACATAGCAGTGTGAGAAGCTTTGGAGCCCTCTTCCATAGCTGCAACATCAGGCAGGACTACGGTGTAGGTAGGCTGACTTTACATAAACCCCTCCAACGTGTGACACAGTTTGAAAGACAATCACAATTAAACTTCCACTGAAACCAAACCAAGTTACGTCCTTTCATATTTTCCCTTTCATTCTTTCTCCTTCTGTGCTTGTTTAGGGCTTTGCCACACTGGGTTCCCTGCCCTTCTCGCCATACTGTGTACAGATCTTTTTTTCCATCTCAGTCCTTTGTTTATGCCTCTCTTATCTTAGCAGACAGAAAAATTAAGAGCTTTTTTTGAATTAAATTACTTAAAAATCAAAGGGAACTGGCAATATCCATGCATCTAGCTCAGCTTGACCTTGGTAGCAGTATGCCTGGGCTTCTTCAATGCCTCTTTGCAATGTGGTTTTGGGTTTCCCTTTTCTTCCATTCCCATTTCTGAGTTCAGCTGGAACTCCAGGGATTCACCAGAGCCAGTTGTCATCAGTGGGAAGCTCTGGTGCACCAGGGAGATGCAGATCAAACAAAAATCTAGGCTCATTGGGGAGAATAAGGAAGAGTATTTTTTGGCTGCAAGTCGTATCAGGCACAATGCTGGCCTAAGTGGATGCAGAAATTAATGTCAACATTAAGTAAAATATTTAATTTAGATTATCATGATGGGAAAATTCCATAAAAATTGATCTTTCCCTGGAGATAATATTGATTTACACAGCCTCTGTTTTCCAAACAGAAAATCTTTCTCTAGAAATTGTTTCCATCAGCCCTTTTCATGCCTTTTGCAATGAGCAAGCAGCTTTAAAATGCAGAAGTCTTTTATTTCTGATTAATGTAAAATAGTGAACTAAACCATGAAAATATTCAATGCTGTCTCTCCCTCTCGCTATCCCTTTGTGCCCAAGCTTACATAGCGATGGTGTGAGTTGGGCTAAAATCTATGGAAATCCACACTTTACTGACGCATGCCAGTTCTGGAGGAAAGGACACTTCCAGTAGGTTATCTTGCATGATGGAGTGCTGTAAAGGCAGATTAGACTGAAATCGGGCTCTCCTGTTTCTCTGCAAAGAGACGGAGAGGAAGACAGCCCCTGCCTCCACAAGCCGTCTGTGTACGCACACCAGCAGGCAAATGGCAGTAAGGGCAGCTGGCATTTAAGAAGAGGATTGCTCCCAGCAGATCAGACCAGAGCTGACATCTGGTAAGAGATGTGGCACCGTCCACTCAAGCACCCTGCGGATGCCCATCGCCTGCAGTGCCCTCGGCTTGCATTTCCTGGCTGTGCTATGATCCCGCCGCAGCCAGAGACCACAGACATCTAAGGGAGATGGAGGGGAAAAGGGAGAAAAAAGGGCTTTTTTTCTGTTTCCAGAGATAAAAACTAAACCGAATGCTTTTGTGCCTACCACCTTTTCCAGTGTGAAAAGCACCCGTAGGGCTGAAGGGCCAAGAGAAGTGTCCTGTAGGGCAGTCTCCTGGAAAGTGCATCCCCACTGTAGCCGGCTGTACCACAGCTGCCAGGGAGGTCATTTGGCAGTGCCTCATGCTTTTGTTCCTCAGCTGCCTTTTGAGATTCACCAGCTGCAGTAATATTTACATGTAATTCTTCTTTAGGCCAATAATAATCATAACCATTTTCATTTTCAGTAATTACATTGCCATCAGCTTTGCTTCCAGTGCCTTTTAACCTTGCTGAACACTTTTCTTTTGGTAGCAAATGTATCTCTCCCTGTACCTCTACCAAATGCGTAACTACTACCATTTTCTCTATCCTATATTTTCTCCAATTTCCTTTTTATTGTATAAGGTACAATCAAAACCCCCATACCCAGATATAAAATGCAGTGAAAAAAAGAAAATCTTCTCTGGACCCATATGTAGGTTTCTTTGACAAGCATGTATTTGGTCTAAAAAAAGAAGTACTCTAAATTCAGTTTGAAATAAAAGAATCACACATTTATCCTCACCTTGCTTTTTAGGTGTGGACATATTGGGCCACTGGCCAGTCCCTGTCTTGCACTGTAGTGCAAAGGGTGTGTTCCTGGTTGAAAATTATGTAAAAGAAAAGGAATCCAAACAATGCTTTTACACTATGTCACAAATATTTGCCTCTTACATCTAACTGTCCTGTCACAGAGAAATCAGTCATTCACTGAGAAGCAGAGGAATTCTCCCTGCAGCTGCCCCAAGCTGAGACACATATATTTGTCCATCAGAAGAAAATAATACCTTCTTTCCCTTTTCATCTCTATGCTCTGTAAAACACTGCTTTGGCTCTCTTCCACTAAGAGCAAGGGAAAAGCATCTAGCTACCCGGCTGTTTATGGAGAACCAGGTCCTTTTTCTTCCTCATTTTAATTCAGTGTTTCTTCAGATCTGATTTGAAATGCTGGTGGAAAAAGACATGACTGTATCTGTCATACAACTGAATCAACAGTCTCCCCAGGACGGATTAAAAGAAGGGAGTTACATTTTCACCAGTAGTTTTAATAGTACAACAGGTATGACACTCAGTTTTTCAAGAACCCCAGTCCTTAGCCATGCCACCTTTTCCTCAGGAATGGAAAATGTGGTCAACCTGGCAACATCATACTGTGGCAACCATTAAATACGTGCACAAGTTCCAGTAATAATGTCAAACACAGTGGACTGTAGTTGCACGCTTTCAAGCATCTTACTGTCTGTCTGTCCCCATTAGGATTGTTTGAGGGGCAGCATAGCTCTATGCACTTGGCATGGCTATTCGGGCATTTGCAGCATCCTCCTGTGCTTTCTGCCATCCGCAAAGGCGTGCTTCTTTTCTAGGCTTCTTTATGAAGAAACCTTCTTCCGGGAAGAATTTTTCACAAAGGTGTCCCATCCCACTCTTTCCTTCCTCTCCCTAATTCCAGTTACTTTCTCCCACATGGCATGCAGCACTACCCCCTCGGTAAGGGGTATTTTGCTCCAAAGCTTATTGAGTGAGTTCAGACCCAGTCCTGTGGCCGGACAGCGAGACTGTCTTGCCCCAGTCATGCTGACAGGCACACTGGTCTGTTCGTGCAGAAGCACTGCAAACCACTGGGTTTCCTCCAGGCAAGTATTCAACAGGGGTGATGACAGGCCCAGGAAAAATGTTTCTGTGATGGGAAGGTAAACATTACACGCTTCCCAGGCAGCTCCCTCTGCCTCCCCTCTTGGCACATGCCAAGGCTGTGTTGCAGCCTGTTAAAACACGACAGCTCTTAAGAGGTTTTGCCCTTTTTTTTGCTGCACATTGCAGCCATTTCATAGGCTGATGTGTACCTGTTGTCTTTCCAAAGGCCAGAAATAATCAAGGGCTTGTCTTTATCATGCTGCAGTAGATGCAGAGAGAATTGTGTTGTCTGTATCTCCAGCTCTGGTAGCAGTTTTATCACTTCCCAAGGGATAGGGAGGGGAACCCTCCCTGCAGAGGGAAGGATGGTATGTTGACTTTAAGGGTTGGTGATCGAAGATGTTTGGGAATATTCAAAAAACTTTACATGGTAATCTAAAAGAAAGAACTTTCTTTAGTACTGGCCTGTCTCTGATCTGTTTTATCTTGCTTTTTAAATCTTAGTGAGGCATAAGGTTTCCAAAGGTCATGATGGCCAACAATGAGATGTTCAGAAAAGACCTGCTCTCTTTCTTACCAAATTATAAAAGTTAATTGTGTGGAGTTTTAGAGACTCCCAAAACTCTGGACGTCACAATGGGAAGTACCGAGGACTGAACACGATGGGAAGAATGGATCCACAGAAAATCACATTGCAGTCAACAAGTGAGTGGTTGGTGGTATTGTGATCACGGTTCCTTCCAACACAGCATGCCATGTTCTGGAGAAGGATGAAAGGCACTAATTAATTTCTAGGGGGGTTGCATCTGTTTCTTTTGTTGCATTCCAGAATTTTCTATAGCCATAGAGAACATCACATTTTCTCCAAGCAAATTTTAATAGCTGAAAAAAAGGGTAACTGGAGGTTTCCAGTAAGGAATTCCTAATTTATACAAAGCATTGAATTTCCACCTTAAAGTTTATCTTGCATTTTTTTTTTTCATCTAGTTCTTCTTTGTATTATTAAGAAAAATGGTGTCAGACAATTTTGGCATTTACACCCTTTTAATGTCTCATTTGGCATCATTCTCTCCCACAGCAATAACCTAGCCAATCTTTATATGTTAATTGACTACTAGCCCCCTAGCCACATTTGTCATTCTACTCTAATTTCCTTTTTAATTATCCTTATCTTATGATATTAAGAAGCACAGATATGTTTGCAGGTTTCTGTGTGGAATCATAATAAACAGACTCTGCATTTACCTCCCAGATAACATCTGTAGCTTGATACAAAGTCCTTGTCTGTATGCCATTGACAGTCTTACACTTATACCTTGCTTGGAGCCTGGCCCAAGGCCTGCTGATGTCAGTAGAAATCTTTTTAATTATCCTGTTAATGACCTGTGGTATGATTCAGGAATTAGCGGCAGGCCATGTTAAAGCCCCATAGCTATTAAATGTTACCTCATACACCTTTACATGCCCAAAGCTTTGCCCTATGCAGGGCTGCCATTTCTCCTTGCAGGATAAGACAGTCCTTCCTCAGTGGAGGTTTGCAGATGCCCTGAAGTCCTGAGTAGATTAAACCTTTACTGCATGGCTCCCCACCTGCACGCACTGCTAAAGGTCTCCTGGCATTGTTGCCACCCAGAGATCTTCTTCTTCTTGAGGAGCTGATTTCAATTCTTGTTACCCTCCTTCAGCTCACCTGACTAATTAGTCTGCATTTTTACTTGGTTAAATGTAATATGTTTTAAAAATTTTTTATTTTCTGCTGGTTTTTCCCAGTATTGCTTGGGGAATGCTTTTCTTTGCACTCACAGGAATCCAGGCAATTAAGAACAGCATTTGCAACCCCTCTTAATGAATTTTACCAACATGCATCCTGTAGGGGAGTAATGAAAGGAAAACATATGACATATACCCCTAACTTTCATCTAGACACAGTAAAGAGAAGACCGTGTCATAGCCAATATTTAAGACTGAAAAATATCTTTAATGATCTGGAAAATTGCCAGGCTAAAATGAATGAACTAGACAACATTTTTGTAGAAGAGGGTTATATTATCTATTATCTTAACGAAGGGAGATAAAATTCAGGTAAAAGGGAAAGAACAAAATTATTACCAAATATAATTAAATGAAATACTAAAATCTTCTTTGTTGTACTTCAGTTTTTGGAATCATTTATATTATTAAAATGTACAGCATTTGGTGGAGTCCATAAAAAAGGCAGTCTTCAGTGTTATTTTTTTTATCTCTACAGGCCACAGAGTTTTCCACAGGCACAGTTAAAACCTTGGGGTTGTGCAGGAAGAGTAGCTACAGTGGCCATCAATACAGTTGTTACCCTGACAGTGTGTGTCACTGTAATGGCCCTTCTGTGATTTGGACAACACAGAAATGTTAGGAGAGGGTTCAGGGACAGCAGGTAAAAATTTCTATCAATCCTATAAGAGTGCAGAGAGTACACATCATTACACACAATCTGCCTGTTGTCCCTTAGTAATTTATAAATTGTTACTACAGAAATTTACATATATGGGTGAGGTGACATTAGTTCTTACGATGTGTATCTGTGGGCACAGAATTGCTATGTGACCTGGTAATGCCACTTTGTCTCATGCAAAACATTTTGAAGAGCAAGGTCTTCCATTTTGTTTTTGTTTCACGTGTATTGATTATGTTCCTACAAGCACAGTCAAAGGACATCTAAAAGGACAGAAGGGAAAACCAGTATCTTTGATTTTGAGACTGTTAGTTACAGGGAGTAATAACACGTGGGGCCAGGCTGTGGCCATTGTGCTCAGTTGTTAACACCTTGCATAAAGTCCTCGATGTCATTGGGAATTGTTTCACTGATGTAGCTGAAGCCTGAATCAGAGGAAGGGAGTGAGTGCATGGCTCACACCATTTTTACGTGAAAGTCTAATTTTGTCCCCAGGTTCTGTATACAAAACAAAGTGACCAACCCACCCTTCAGCCATGGAATTCCACAACTGAACTAGGTACACAACCTACACAGAATAAATACTGCACCTCACAGAATCACAGAATCCCAGAATCATTAAGATTGGAAAAGACCTGTAAGATCATCAAGTCCAACCATCAACCCAACACCACCATGCCCACTAAACCATGTCCCGAAGTGCCACGTCTACATGTTTTTTGAACACTTGTGCCAGAGCAAGTGATGCTGTGTTCATACTTGGTATAAGAAAAAGTAGAGCAGGGAAGGTAATGAGAGACCATACCCACAGGAAGGCTACCATAGGTTTTAAACAGTTTCTGACATGGGGAGAATACAAAGTGTCAAAGCTTACTTGTTTAATGAACGCACATAAAATCCCTATATAATTTCAGTGATAATTATTTTGTACCTTTTGAGCCAGAATTTCAAACGATAGTCCCCAATCTAACACCTGCAGTTACAATCACTTGTATATGCAGGTACCTGATTACATCTGTAAATCAAATAGTTAGATGTTTAAGTAACTTCAGCTGTGCCTGAAAATTGCAGCTGCAAAAATGCAGTCCTTACCGAGGGCAAGCTTGAAGTTTGGCCCTGCATTTCTGTTAGGTGCCTCTAATGAAGTAAAAAAAATGCTCACTGCTATGAAAACTGATAAACTCTTTCTTCACAAAGACAAAGTAGCATGAACTCAAAAAAGAGGGTCAGCATGTCAAAAAAGAAGGCATGTGACGTCTTCTATTTTTTTGTGATAAATCTTCATCATACCTAATAGTTGTGAGTTGTGTTCAGAGTGAAGGGAAACAAAGATAGTGTGAAGAAACTGTAAGTAGAATAAAAAAAAATGCTTCTGAGTTTTTCAGGATGTTATAATCTTTGGAACTTTGCATTACTTTTTATGATATTTTCTCTACATGTCCTCAGCTGGTTTTCCAACTTAGTAAAACTTGAATTGTCACTATCAAAGTTCAGCCTTTGTTGAACAAGTACTACTAATTTATATGGCATGTTCTGGAGGATGTACTGAAATTTATCACAGAAAATAATTCTTCTTATAATACCTTTTCACGTCTTACTTAATTTTATTTACTCACTTTTTTACCAGAAAGAGAAATGCTATTTTTCTGCTTCTCTGATTCTAAAATGGGTGCAGGCATTTCCCTTATAATTCATCTTGTGCTTGAATACAGATCAAAACATAAGATGGTCTTCATTAAGATAAAGCCATGAGTATCAAAGTTGAAAATGAGGTTTGAGGAAAAAGTATTTCATGGCAAAATTTTCACTTTAAAATGCAATTATGACTAATTAAATTCATGAGTGTTTCATGGCAAATTGATAACTTGAGCTACACGTGATTAATTTGCATGATTCATGAGAAACTCTTCTAAAATCAAAGATATTACAAAGGTGTGAACTTTGTGTAGGGGGTTCAGAGCCAAACTGATAATGTACCAATGTTACGCTGAGGAATATTGCAGTTTCACCATCCATTTCTGTCTGTACATAAAGATATTTTCTTATGGTATGCTAGGATAGAGGGGTTTATTTAATTGATTTTTCTCTCACCTAAGCAAGCTACTACAGAGTTACTGACATATGCATGACCTCTTAAAACATCACAGCAAATCATTTTTCCCCATACATTGAAAAGATCTTGTTGTCAATATACTCTAGGCTTTGAACTCTGTTAGAGATCTGTAATTACAGGAACCTTTCAGCTTTTTAATGGTGATGCATTCTTTGTTTATTTTTCATACCTTTGGTCTACAACAGCTGCTATCAAACTGTGATCTGCACATCATTAGGAAACATATGGCCCAATATGATTAAGTTAGTCAGAAACAATTGTGGCTGATGACATTTTGGCTGAAAGGACAAGGAATAAGCATTAGCACCACCTCTTACAATGTGCTGGAAAGCAGCAGCAATAATTTCACAGTGTTATGTGGTTCTGTGTTACTGCATTGTATAACATCTTTCCCCGCCATCTTCTCTTTCCAACATCATTATACATCTGTAATGAATGTTGTAATGAATATTGCCAACCCATAGGCTGTGGGGCTGTATATTTTTTTTTGCATTATTGAAAGTTTGAATTAGAAATGAAAAGATTGTTTGTGCAATTTTATATTCTTAGCTGTAGATGGACTTTTTTCACTACACGTATTTTAGCATAAGGCAAAAACAAAGGAACAATTGCTTTAAAGCATCCACATTGTATTTAAATATTTGTGAAAACAGCAGTTTAGCGAGGAGCAGCAGATGCAATGTCAGGTTATCTTAGCTAAGGCAGTTTGGAAGAGGGAGCGATACAATGAGGTTTCATGCATAAGCTCTTCAGTCCTTTTGGTGCAGGTGACCTTGAAAGTGTGAACTAAGCACACGTAATGCAATATTGTCTTAATGAGTCTACAGACAACCTGAAACAGTAACTCTGAAAGTCATAATCAGCCCCATCCATTTCACTGGGCTGTTAAGCTTGAGACATAAAGATGAACATTTGAATGTCATCATTATTAAGTATATCACCAGTGATTATTTTACCAGGAACATCCAGCTATCTTAGATACCCAACCAGTTTCCATGACTTCTGTATACTAAAATGTCAATAGTAATCCCTCCATCCATGGTCTCCCTGATAACTTCTACAATACCGTGAATTATTTGGCCTTGCCAAAACACAGATGAATAAACTATTCTAAAGATAGTGATAGGGAAAATTCTATCAGTTTAGTACTCAGAGAAGCAACCACCTAGTTCTGCTATTTTGATTATTTTACTCATCCTTCTGTTTAATTCACTGGCAAATGGAACTTTTCACTGCCCATGACAGAATTCTGTGGCACCCAGAAAGAATGGCTCAGAATTTAATTTCTACTTGCTATAGAGAACTCAGGGTCCTAACCCTACACAAGCTTTTTTACTGCACCTAACAGGCATGTTGTGGTTATTAAGTAATGGTTGATAGCAATATACATGTTTTAATCAGAAATCTTAGCTGCCCTTTCAGCTACCCACCTCCTTACCTACGCACTTGCCAAGCTTTCTCCATGGAGAATTCAGTGTAGGAACAGAACAGCTCATTAGTCACCAACACAGGTTGGTAGGTGGGAAATCCAAGTGTGTGCCCGTCAAAAGTTCAGGATTTAAGGAAAGAAGGAACCATTGGATCAACATGGCTGATATGTATTTTGCAGATCCTAAAATTTCACCCTGTTAATTTTGTTCATTGCAGACAACTGTGATGGACTAAAGTATGTTGCTCATGAAAGGAGAAAAAAAAAAAAAGGAAAAAAAAGGGTTCTGACAGACTAGACATGTAGTACTTGAGTGAAATCAGAGGGCCAAAGTTGGTACCATCTCATCTAGGAACCCCACTTTCTGAAAAGTGTTGCCTGCCAGTGACCGAGCAATGCCTGAAACATTGCAATGCTTAACTTGGTATGTTAAGATAGGTTGAGGTCATAGGCAGAGAGGCCACTGTGGAAAAGCAGACTCTTTGGTAGACTTCCCCTTATAAGCTCCTTTCATATAAGATGCAATGTTGCTGAATAGCAGTTGTGTGTTTTTCTTTCAAAGGTAACCTGTCATTCATATGCATGGAACAACAATATTTCCAAAGGAGGCTGAGATCTGTGGGACAAGGTATTGGTCCTTGAGGGAAAAAACTTCAGAGCCATCCCCAGCCAGTTTTGATTCTCCAGCTCTACCAGACAATTCTTAAACCACTTAATGATGATTTGTAGTTATTGCACCGTGTATCATACTAATAACACACAGTATTAACTCTCTAATGTTGAGCATCTTGTTGTAAGGTTCATCATGTACCTAGCCTTCTACAGGTCTACAACTGCACAAGGCTGCTTTAAGCACCTGTGTTCATAGCAGCAGTTGCCTTTAGCATGTGTTTGGAACAGAAGATGAGGCCAGAGTGTATTAATTAGTGCTGTGATATTTTTTGTCTTGTTCATTTCATATAAATGCTATCATAAGTTTTATATATATATATACATGCAACAAGTCCCTTCTTTGTTTTCTAGGCTGAGCATAAAAGTTACCAAAGTACAGCTATATGCATTGCTGTGTCATGTAATTGTTTAGTAGCCAAAGCACTTCAGTCAAGAAGTTTTGAGTTCCAGCTAACTGCAAACAAAAGAAAATTTTATTGCCAAAACCACATTTCTTTTCTGTAAGGCTATCTTGTAAATTTGTTGACTATAGTGCTTGGATCCTTATGGCAACTGCAGTGTTAATTACGGGTAACAGCATAATGCAGCAAATTTGATTTATCTGTACATCAGTAATGATCATGTCTACTAGTAAAAGCTACATTCTGACAAACCCACCAAGTTACTAAAGATTTTTATACACATACATAAAAGCTTCTTAAAGTTTCTGTTCCACCTCTTCAGTGGAGTTTTTGATTGAGTAGTTAATACCTACCTATCTGTAACAACACTGTGGAAGCACTAGAGCTGGATTTGACATTGTGAGCCATTTCCAAGGGTATGCAGTACTTCTGATCCTGGTATAATGTCTGTGACAAACTAAATAGGATGTTTAGTGATGTCTTTAAAAAACCTATGTCAGTGGAGAATATTCATTATGGAATTTATCTGCCTTCCTACCTTCACTTGCTTTACCCTTATATTTTTTTCCATCAGCTTATGAGAGATTAGTTTTTTGCATGTTCACAGTTCAAAGTACAGTCCTAATCTTTCAAAACCAACAGAGTGTTTTAAGTGCAACTACCGGTTCTTGTTACAGGGTCTGTCTGTTTATGGGAGTGCCTTGCAAACTGCCCAGGCCTCCCCTTTTTCTCTGAAAGGGTGGCGTACCTTGGACCAACCCAAATACTAGAATTAAGGGTCACAGCTGGCCCCTGCAATTCAGGACACACCAGTTCAGGGCCCTCTCCTACCTGAGGGGGCTGAACTCACATCTCAGCACCGTGCCCACTTACCAAGCCTCTAACTGTTGCAGTGCAAGTTTCCCTAAATCCCTGCTCTTGAAGCTCTTCCCAGCTGCATGGGCTAATAATTCATGAGGCCAGGGAGAGGCTGAGCAGGACCCCAGCTCGGTGGTTAAGGCACATCACCAAGATGCACAGCACCAGCTTCCACACTGTGCTCTCGTGGTGGGCTAGTTAGTTGCTTGGTTATTTACTCAATGTAGAGCAGGATCATTATGAAAAAGGCTTAATTCAGAAAGCCTACAGCGTGGCATACGATCTCTTACCATGTAGATGTGAGTTCAAGGAAGATCAAATGAATGTGGGATTTGAACATACACACCCTATACTCAGGTTGAGCATCCTGAGCACACAAGGGGAGGAGAAACTATTATCCTACGTTATGTCCCACAGCAAAATGTAGGCACCTGCTAGACTTGACAAATGGAAACTTGGCCTGTGCTTATATTGTTTTTCAGAGCTATGCTCAAACGTGGTTTTGTATAATGAGATGCAACCACTGCGCCTGTGAGGAAGGCAGAGATGGTGTCCAGGCAGGTGCCCTGCTCTTCCCAATAACCTTTGACTTGAAGCCTTGCTCCTGGCTTGAATCAGAGCGGGATCCGACATACAGGCAGTGTGAGCTGGGTAGGCATAGGTGCCCAAGCTCACATCTGAGCACTCAGGTAACACCCCAGTACAGAAACTGGATACCTCCACCCAGCTGGGCAGAAACACTAGTACCTCCACCCTCTGTCTCCCTTGTGAACTGAGGCAGACATGCTTGTGTGATCTAAATAAAGTTTGTTTTTAAATGCACTCATGGAAGAGAGACTGGTATGTATTTTTGGAAGAAGGCGTGAGTGTTATGTGTTTAGGTCTTGATGTGATAATGTTAGGCTTAAATATCTGTTGTCTCTGAAAGACAAATGAGATAAAAGGCATCTGGAAGAGACTGAAAAAATCTTGCCAAGGCAATACCATTTCACACTATTGAAATTACCGGACATTCACCTTGATTTCAGAGTTCTCTGCAAATGATTTGTTGATGTCAAAATCCATGTAGTTCTTTTTAAATCCTGGTCCATGTTTCCTTTAAAGAAATGATAGTGTGTTTCATATTTATGTCATGTGTGTGTCATATTTCCTAAGTTGCTGGGCATCCCTATGTTGGAGAGAGTTCAGCTATTATTGATTAACTGGAAGAAGTTATTTGAAAGTGGCAGAAGGACTATATCCTACTTCTGTGTAAACTCAGATCACTAGCAAGAGTTGGTACAGAAGCAACAGATGAAGTACTTGAAACACAGAAGGCCACAGACCGAAAGCCTTTCTCCTCTGCTACATAAAACAGAAACCTGCCAGGGAGTGCTGTCCCTGAATATCATGTATCAGTTGACACAACCTTCTAATATTATTATCCCTTCACACACCCAATAAATCCCATCCAAATATGCGAGATCAGTAAAGGTGACATTTTAGACCTTTTCTGCACAAAACTGAATTAAGTGAGTTGTGCTCAGGGGGAAACTCCACAGCAGGGACCTGGCTTCAGACAGCTCTGATGCTACCAGGCTGCAATAGCTGCTTCAGTTCCTTCATTTCCCTGTACACATAATCTGTTCAAAACTTGTTTTTGATGATTGCCTGCACTGAAACCATCTCTTAGTCTCCTCCACCAAATAACCTTGAGAAACTACACATGAATTGTTTGTTTGGCTTCTTTATCTGTAAGTTTACAGAAACCTAATCAGGGAGAAAAATTCTTATATCTCAGGATCCTACAGGGATGATATCCCTATATGCTATTTTACCATTGCTTAGGGCAAGGCCAGTGCATTTCATGGAATTTACTGCAATTTAATTTATTAACTTAATTTATAAGAATAACTACAAATGTGCAGTTCACTTCCCATATAGTTCTGATGTACTAACGGTTTTTAATATCCTCTACTAAGGAATATCTGGTGATCAATTCAGAAAGTTATATGAAAACAAATCTTCTGACTATCTTCAGAGATAGTTTTTAGGCAAAAAATATTTGACTTTCACAGTGGTCTCATTAAAAAAAAGCTGAGCACCAAAAGAACGTATTTAAAAGGTTTGGCAACACTGAAGTTTTACTAATTTCTTGTATTATTGAGCCCAAGCATATTGTCAAGTTACCAACAGTGAGTAGTGTCAATACACAATGGGTTATGGACATAAGCATCCTGCTCCCTGAATGAGCTGCCAAGCAATTAGCAAACTCTTTTTTAAAAAACTTCTTCTCTTAATGATTTTTCATGTGGAAAAAGATCTTTAGGCCCACGTGAGAACTGACTGTTGGTTTAGCAAATTTTGTGACTTGTAATTCATAAGGATAAACATTTGATTTACAGGTGGGAGAAGAGAAGAGAAGAGAAGAGAAGTCTGTTCAGGACTGAACTGCTTGCCCCTTCTCAGTCTGTGCTGTTCAGAGCTTCTGGGACTGCTGTCATTGCCTGTGACAGAGAAATACCTGTCTATGTTACTGATGTGAAGCACATAATATTTAAAAAAAATGAATAACCAAGGTATTTTCAGATTATAACTCATGGTTAGCCTCCTGCTGAGACAACATATCTTGGAAATAGAACAAAGTGACGTCAGCACAGGCACTTTGTTTTTATGAGATGGAAGATGACATAAAAGAATGTGACTGCCCACTCATCCCCAAAATGTATCTTGAGAGAAGGTGAGATCCTGTGGATCAGTGTCAGAAACTATAAATTTCAAGCTCAGCACCTAACAAAAGAGTCTCAAACTAAGAAAACTTCCGTTCCAAAATAGCGACATGGTCATCATTCCTTTGGGGTCATTCCAGAGTAATATTTTAACTGCCTCTAATTTTCATGCTTCCTGCTTTTATTTACTTATAAAAAGAGATTAGTTAACAGCATAGATGATTTTAAAATGCATTTAATTTTTTTTCAGGGATTTTTTTTTATTTTATGGGGAAAATATCAACAAAACTTTTAACATAAAAGAGGACAACAAGTACCAAAAATAACTAATTTGTGTGAAGTAATACCAAGGGCATTTTATATCTGTACTTCATGCCTGATATTGGGATCGTATATTCAGAAAACATTCATCCAGCAGTAGCTAAGATTTCTGAGTAAAACGCTACCACCATTGCTGTCACATCGTAAACTTCCATTGATTTTAGAGGGACCAAGGTTTCCTTGTAACAACTCTTTCAAACAAACTGAAGGCTAATTTTAGACAAACTTTAGAAATGCCAATATTTTTTTCCTGAAGAAAAAATATAAAAAATGAAGTCTTTAAAAATACTGTTTGTGAGAAAACAATTATATCACAGGGCTTTCTTTGGGTTTCTCTTTGCAATTTTGGGAACACAAAGACACATGAATTGTTTTCAGCCTGCACAGACAGAGGGAAGATTTTTTTTCCTACCACACTGTTAACATTTCTAGTTAAGTGGAAGAAGACTTAAAAGTACAAGCGGAACTAATAAATAGAAATTTTGGGGAAGCAAAATTGCAGAAACAGCTCTATCACAGAGGTATCTTCAGAAACATATAGATAACAAATATGATCCAGCTGATATAACTAACTGCCAAACACTTGTGCCCCTGAGAACATCGGGGTGGTTGTTTAAAGGCTGTCAACTCCTTGGACAATATGCAAAAGAATCATATGATCAGAAAGGTTTTCATACAGAATAGACATTTCTTACTTACAACTAATATTTGCAGAAGTCTTTAAGTTTAGAGTTGAGAGATATTTCAAAAGGTTAAGAAAGGCCTTCTATTTCTCAGCTGCTTTTAGAAGACCAATAAATACTGTGTTCAGTTTTGGGTCACAGAATCACAGAATCACAGAATCACTAAGGTTGGAAAAGACCTGTAAGATCATCAAGTCCAACCATAAAAAAAAAACAAACCCCAAAAAAACCACCACACACAAAAAAACCCACAAACACAAACCAAAACCACCCACAAACCACAAAATACACCACAACCCACACCAAAACAACCCACCCACACCACACAGCACCATGCCCATCAAGCCACACAAGTCCCTCACTACAAGAAGGACATTGAGGTGCTGGAGCGTGTCCAGAGAAGGGCGACAAAGCTGGTGAGGGGTCTGGAGCACAAGTCTTATGAGGAGCGGCTGAGGGAGCTGGGGTTGTTCAGCCTGGAGAAGAGGGGGCTGAGGGGAGACCTCATCGCTCTCTACAACTACCTGAAAGGAGGTTGCAGAGAGGTGGGTGTTGGTCTCTTCTCCCAAGTGACGAGTGACAGAACAAGAGGAAATGGCCTCAAGTTGCACCAGGGGAGGTTCAGATTCAATATTAGGAAAAATTTCTTTACTGAGAGAGTGGTGAGACACTGGAATAAACTGCCCAGGGAAGTGGTGGAGTCACCATCGCTGGAGGTGTTCAAGGAACGTGTGGACGAGGCATTGTGGGACATGGTTTATGGGGCATGGTGGTGTTTTTTTGGTTGATGGTTGGACTTGATGATCTTATAGGTCTTTTCCAACCTTAGTGATTCTGTGAAAATATTCTTTTTATACATACTTACAGAAAAAAATGTGCTGCTGATAAACACAGTTGGCCACAGACAGGGTTAGTTGTACATCCTCTTCAACCAGAAGATCAGAGCTTCTAACCTAAAGGCTACTCAGAAGAAAGAAAAGAGAGGTTAGATACAACAGCTGTGCCTTTAGAGTTTTTCTCACACGTGCACTTTAGCTTTTTTGGACAGGACTGCTAGCTGGTGTCTGCAGAAAAAAGAAAAGCACTGACTCCATGCACTGGATAGGAAAGCTGTAGTGTACTGGATATTCAGTGTATTCATCAAGAGGGAGTATGGACCTAATTCGGAGTGGCAGCTCCTGTGTAGTTTGATTGCATTCTACACACTTATGTCCAAGCCACTTTTTTCCTCCATTACCAAGGAAAAGGTCTCTCTAACTCTGCGTGTTCGTGTGTACTATCTTTGACTAACTTGAATACTACCAACAGCAGACTCTCAGCAGCCACATTCTTCATCTGACTTCCAAGTCTAGCCACAAGAAATTCTGCTGGAATTTCTTTTTGGGGACCTCCAAGCAGATAATCACATGCCAAAATATAAATTTCAATGATTTTTTTTGTGCACCATAAGGAAATCTTTTCATTTTTTCCCTCAAGAGTTAGTCACCATCATGATTGTTCCAAATCTGCTGTATTACATTATTTTCACCCATGGCCACAGGAGAAACACGCTGACAGGTACCTGATCACAACAAAATGTACTTTCCATCTGCATGATTCCAGATTTCCCGAATTCTCCATTCTCTTGTGATTTTGGACTGTATTGGACTGTCTGAGCTATTGTCAAGTCTTTGTACCTTACTTTTTCTCATTGTTGTGTGGAGCTCCTTTTGGGAAAGGACTTGCTGCCTCGCCTCGCCTCACCTCACCTCCATAAGAG
This sequence comes from Gavia stellata, assembly GCF_030936135.1. Taxonomy (NCBI): domain Eukaryota; kingdom Metazoa; phylum Chordata; class Aves; order Gaviiformes; family Gaviidae; genus Gavia; species Gavia stellata. The sequence goes on from NC_082595.1 coordinate 22,664,479, forward strand.
CTCCCATCAATGCTGTCATTGCCACTCACATCTAATGGTGTTCCCTGGTACAAGTAGTGGCTTCCCAGAAATGTGGGATGGTGACTTAAACCAGCCATCTTGGTACTGGCTCTAACCCTCACAGGGCAGAAGGCAGCGGCAAAAGTCCAGACATCTGTGGGAGCTGTGAGGAGCAGAGACCCCAGGTTTAGTCTTTTCCACCCCAGACTTCTCTGGTTTGGAGGATGAGTCTCCTGAACCAGGAATGCTTTGCCAATGAGAGATTTCCAGATGTGATAGGAGGTCATTATTAGAAATTTAGCAATCATTTGTTGGCAATTTTGGGATTTGCAATCCCTTCACCTGTCTCCTTTGCATGGTATTTAGATTTAATTTTTGGAAAAAAGTAAAAGTTATTAAAATAAGCAAAAATATTGGGGTTTAATTATTTCTTCCTTTTTGTCTTCTTTTATTTATTTTTAAATTTTTTATTACTCAGGAAAGACCCTAACAACACATAGCTTAAAACCACAAAACCCCCACAAAATAAGTCATAATGTAGCACCTGACTGTTGTCAGCATTCAATTATAGGCCCAGACGATGCTTGCAACAAGCACCTGGCCACTGTTGCAATCATGACACCCAGACAATTTCAAGTCTGCCATTTGTGGTGTGCCACAGAGGCCAAAGATCCTGTTACAACATTTAGTTAAATACTTGCATTTCCAAGGAGTAGAATTTGAACTTACATGTATTTACTTTGGGCTGAAGGTTGCCTTTAATTCTCATGTACAATTGGCAAGGTCAACAGCGGGAGTCTGCCACATAGAGAAGTTATTATATGGTTTGTGGCAATTACCATGCTTATTACAAAGTTGACTCATCTTCAGAAATTAATCATGTTAAAAGAAAATTACATGGGGAACATTATGGGGTACCAGATAACACACTGATGCTCCGTTTCATGGAGACAATGTCTTTTTAAATTACTTAATTAGGCGTTTGTGGAGAATGTGGGTCTTTTAAAAAAAAATTCAGTAATTAATTTTTTTCTTTCGTTTTTTTAACTGGGCCAAGTTAATACTGAGATTCAATGTCTTCAGTGGGACAGAGAAGTGAGACATGGGTGGGGAATATGTAGACCAGTCTGGCTGATATGATTGAATTGCTAAGGACAGAGAAATAGAGTTAATGGGAGGTAGACTAGATCACCCACAGGGTGTTTTCTCTCAGGGAGTGGCTGACAAGGTGATCAGAAGATGTAAAACCAGAATAAATGCAGTTTAAAAAAGAACATAAGGTGATGGGAACTGTAGTAGGAGCTCTGTAGCCCAGGAAAGTGAAAGAGATGGAGAGACGTCTCGGGTACGCTGGCAGAAAAAGGTGAGTAATGTCAGTGGGTCTGGCCTGTGTGGATGCTGTGGTTTTCCCTTCTACACCAGAGTCCTTACAGTGCCTTATGTCACCAGGCAAATATGAACAGGCCTGTTCTGAAACTGTCTGGTCTGTGTCACTGAAAACACACAACCCTGTTGGTAGTCTGGCTTCCAAATTTGGTAAGCCTCCAGGAGAAGGCTTATGACTTCTTGGAACCGTTTGAAAGAAGTACGGTGAGAAATGAAGGTGTGGAAGCAAGTGATAATCTTGGAGCTGCGGACTGTACCCTTGTAAAAATGTAGTGTGACTAGTATTACCAGCAGCCTCGTATTACATGGTCCCCCTCTCAGGGTGAGGACATTGAAGGCACTGCATGGCCTGTGGATCTATGATGACACTGTGATCTCTAGTAGGAAAGATATCTAGTTTTATGTTATACAGAATATCTAATTTTCCGAAGACGTGATACCATGTGTAATAAGAGTTTAAATTACATAGTACTTTGGAAACCGGCTGGTAAAGCTGCCTGGTGATGAAAACAGACGTGTTAATAATTTTTTAAGTGAACAATATGTAGGACAGGGCTGGCTACTTCCACATTGCTTATTGTACAGCTGGATGCTGATTGTGTATGACAGGTGACAAAAACAGGTCTGCCAGCCAGATCTAATTCAGTTGCACGCTATAATTCTGGCATTTGCTATATGCTGGTTTTTAAAAGTTGTAATTTCTTCCACATAAATAAAAGATTGGATTTCTTGGCATTATAATGGAGACAGTTGGGGCAGAAGCCAGAAGAAACTTTCATAACTAACACACTGGAGTTCAAAGTTATGCAGAAGATAGCTCTGGAGGCTTCAGGGAATACTGTTGAGATCACGCCGAATTGTAAATTATATACTCTACACAAATAGCTTGGGGCCACATAATAATTAATAACTACTGTATTTAAGTAGTTGGGAACTCAGTTTCATTTATTATTAATTATAGCTTTGTTTAGCAAATGTTCTCCATGGTAATTGCCTGTTTATCTTGTCCGTATATGATGTTAGCAGATAGCTTGGATGAAGAAACTGATTAGTAGGAGTCTTAATTGTATTGCAACGGTAGTCCCTATTCTAGCAGGTAATAGAAAAGAAAGTTGTAAAGTAGGTAAGAAAAGATCAGTTGCACATTTCCAACACTGGCACGCATCACTAGGTTGTCTGCTAGAGCAGTAAGGTCAGGTTTTGTGAGCAAGTAAGAGTAAAGGGTAGGTTTGGAATAACTTAGTTCTTCAAAAAAACCCCACAAAACCAACAACCCGTAAACTACCCAGATCAGTGGGGAGTAACTGTGATTATGGAGGCGATGCAATACTGGATTTTTGTAATGTAGTCCTAACAGTAACTCATGATCACATCTATAAACCCAGAAGGAATTCTCTGAAAGAGGACAAACAAAAGAAAGCACAGTGGTAAGCAATTATTTTCTGTTTTGCCATCTCTGCAAATGACTACATCTGTACTCACAGATAAACTAGTTTCCTTCCGCAGTGGCAATAATAAAAACTGGCTGTATGAGCAAACGGAGGGAATACATTAAAACTGTTTTACAGCTAATCTGGAAAAATAAGAATTTTTATAATCAGCTATCAAACATCCACTGCTTGGTGCAAGCTTAAAACACTGATAAAGGGCTGCAAGAGGGTTTAGATAGTGATTAGTGAGCTCTGGATCAAGTCTGCTTTTTCCTACCCAAAATCTCCTAAAAATACATTTTCCCTCTGTCCAGCCTTTGCTGCCCTGGGGTTTTTCTTTTTTTCTTAAAATTAACTTTTGCAGGAGAAACAATAAAAATGAATGTGCTGTGTACCTAGTCAACTAATAAACTATAATTACTTTGAAACAGAAATAAAGATAACAGATTTGCCAGAAACTGCAACTCCTTGTGTGTGCAAAGGCAGAAATGTTGCTAAATGTGAAAAATATGGCTTTCCCCTGGGATTCTTATAACATGATATCATGGTGATTGAGCTGAGAAATTAGGTTTGAGCAAAAAGAGCAAATGGACATTAATCTGCATCACCGATCACTAAAAGAAGTGAACTTTCTTTATTTATTGTCCAGTAACTTTCTTTAACATGCCGTAAGGGTGGGGTTTTTTTCTTTTCTTTACGTAGGTTTTTTCTTGTCAATGTTAATAATGGCTTTGTACTTGCTTTTGAACATTTTTTAATTGTCAGTGACAGATATTTCTCTTGACCCTGATACTGCAAAGAACTTAGATGACATATACCTAAATTTGAGTGTGTGATGAATCTGGTTGGCTTTGGGGCACTGTGGATTAGTGTAACCTTAAACTGCAAAAATAAACGCTTCAATTGAATCAGTGCTCTGAGAACTCAATCCACAAATGGGCACCTAATTGCCACTTTCAGCACCGTAGTTAGGCACCACAGAGGATGTCAAAACCCTTCTCTCAGCAGCTGCCCAAATCTGTGAGCAGTCATTTTTCTTGTAGCTGTGCCAAGGTCCTGATACCACCATCATTAACTAATATTTAAAGCTTCGTGGGCATCTTAAACCAGGCGTCCCCTTAGCTGCAGGACTGAGGCGGCCCTCTGGAAGAGAGGCTGTGTGGCACAGGGGATAATAACAGTATAACATGGCAGTGCTGGGGACAGCAGTGCTGCATTGCACTGGTGGCCCTCGCCTCTCGTCGTGACTCAGGTTTGAGTTCTGGTTTAGAGTGATGACTTAAAACAGGTCCCACAAAAGCCAAAAGAGAGTATTGCCCTGGTGGTAATAATCCAGACACCTGGGCAGGAAGGGGAAGGGGACTGTATTTCTCTCTGAAGCTGTGCCATTCTGCAGAAAGGGATAGAAAAGGGGAAAGAAAGGTTTGAGTCTCCTGCCAAGATGGTAGGGCACTGATGGTGAAGCAGGGGGGATCATGTTGCACCTGTCCGTGGAGGAATTTCAACCACGAGAAATCAAGCAAGACACATCTTGGAGAACCGATCACTGGATAGCTGAAATGTTGCTTCAGGGCACAGGAGGCCAAGATCCAGGCCCTGCTATGAATCTGGTGGGCTTTGGTGGCTTCCCAGTCAGCTAGCTAGCCGGGGCATGGCACCGTTGCTCTCCATGAGCTCCCAGCAGAGCCTGGGTACAAATCTCAGGGCTGCGCATCCTCTGGGGGCAAGGAATGTTTGCTTTACAGAACCACCTGTCCCCTTCAGGGAGTTTGTGCAAGTCAAAAAGTGATGGCACCATGTTTTGTGACAGATGTTGTTGGCTTTGAAAGGGGTCAGCTTTTATGTCCGTAAAATTAAGATGGAGTCATAATCTTTCCTCAGACCTTGTTCTGAGAAGTACTTTGCAGCTTTAATCTTCTTCTATAACAAAAACCAATCCCAAAAGCAAATTAAAACCACTGCAACTGACTGAATTTGGATTTGGATGTTGAGCTCAGAGCCTGTGGTCCAAGAAGTTTTGGAGCTGAGATTTCTGATCTGGCTGATGGCAGAATGAAGATGTCTGACCCTGCAGTTACAGTTCTGACCTGCACAAGGATGAGTCTGAGCAGACCTACAGCAAAAACTAAGATTAAGCCTTTATTCTTGGCTGAAAGAGGCTCAGTGTAGTTTATGCTCTCAGCATAGTACCATGATTGGTCACAGCCATCTGAGTCCCACAGAGCTGAACACTGTCAATCTAAACTGAAATACAGACTAGCTGGAACACATCTGAAAGACTTCAAAATCTGCCTTTGCCTCCTCTCTCTAATCTTTCAGTCTCTTTTGGTGAGCTTTCTACAGACTAGCCATCAGAGCACTGGAATTTATGTGAAGTGTATCATTATGATTTGACCATCCCTCCTCTGCAGAACTGGCAGACACACCTTGTCTGTTTCAGCAGTTTTCATGTATCCCTGAATTTACGGGCTAGATGGCTGTAATTGTAAAAGAGCTTGAAGTCACGAAGTGGCCTTGAATGTCTCCGAGACTGCAAAGACAAAACTTGATTTTCAATCACTGTTCAGCAGTGGCAGGAAGAAAGAAGGAAGTAGCAGGTATGGAGGTTATGGAGGTACCTGAGGGCAGTCAATCAGCATAATTCATCTTGCCGGTTAGCACAAAGTACTTGTACATTCTCCTTGATTGTCCATAATGTTTGCATTTAGGAGCTCCACACATATTTTTCTTTGCAATATTTTTATTTTCTAAACTGGTCAGACTTTTGGTCACACTCCTTTCCCATTCTCCTCTTATCTGCCTGCCGTTGGGAGCTTCTATTAATTTTAGCAGATTCTAGAACAAACATGTTTCTGTGTAGCTGGGACCAGCCTAATGTAAGTTTTTGTGCAGTGTATTCCAGCTATTTGAGGCATCAGCCATCACCTATATTGCTTTATTTTTTTCCCCTGTGAACTTTAAAGAAGATAAAGGGATTGTGGCACTTCTCCAGCACAAGTTCAGCTGCTTTCTGCCTTGGCTGAGCAGAGAATCATTGCAGATGTCGCATCTACTATGTAAATGCTGCACAAAGCGTGTATATGAATTGGTGTCTCAGAAATCCTTGACACCTAATGAACTGATGGGCTACTTTTTAAATCTTGAAGGGGTATCTGTTTGGTGGAAGAGCTGCTATCAGCTTCCAAAAATGACCACGGAATAAGGTGCTGGAGGAAGGAGGGGGATAGTTGATATGTTCATGGGACAACGGGAAGGGTGAGAGGTCAAGGCACCGAGTCTGGGTCACAGTGGAGAAAGTCAGTGAAACTCTCCTCACACCTCCTCCACATGATCACTGCCCTTCACTTGTCTCTTGTCATACAGGGGCTGAGCCACTTGATGAGGTTATAAGAAGCTGGGTCATGCAGCTCAAAGCTTTAAGTACTGGCAAGGCTTAAGCTATGCAGAGAAAATGTGGGAGTTGTGATCCTGGTTGGCAAAAGCCGCTCAGTTTCTGTGTCTTTGTCACATCTCCGATTCCCAGCTAAAGGTGGCTGGCTTTGAGGCACTGACATTGATTTCTGATACACCTTCTCTCTCCATAAGTCCTTGAAGAGATGTAGAGGAAAGCCAGTGGAAGCATGGAAGTGAAAATCAGCTCTTCAGCTATTTCCAAGCATTTCCTAATTCAAGCAATCAGCAAGACAAGGTTAAGTTCTTAAAACTACTCAAGTTTTACAGTAATTTCTGGTTTTAGCATTTATATTACAGTATCATCCAGACCCTTACCTAGAATCAAAGTTCCATTATGCTGAGAAGTTTGAAAACAAATACCAGTGGCTATATCCTGATTTGGAGTATCTGCAGAGTCAGAAGTTAGTTAACTAAGCATATCCAAAAGCTAAGTGGCCAGGAAGAATAAGGCATTTATGCAGGCATAATTTACTGAGTAGTGATTGATACTGTCAGTGGAATATTGGCAGTATTAAGACACAGTTTGACTAAAGGTCCAGATTATAGGGACTTGTAGAATCTGTTTTAGCATACTACAGATAATAACTCTTATAAACTTGAAAATTTTGTAGGTCTTGAATAACATACGTGGTAGGCCTTAATATTCTTAGTTTACACTTCTACTGTTTTTGCTTCTTTACTCCTGATTATTACTTATGGGGGAAATGCAGTGATATAACCATACAGGAGTTGAATTCACTGACCTTTGTTTTAACTGTGATTTAAAGAAAAAAGACATTAAGTCTGAAAAAAGTAAATGTTTTAAGCAACACCAAAAAAAGCTTTTTACAGAATCTCATATTTACAATTCAAATGTTTATTACACCATAAAATTATAGTACTTGGGCAATGATGCTTCAGTTTCTGAAATAGTTTCAGGAGGCAAGCTTTGGGTAAAATAGCTGATTCCAGTAATCAGTTCTGCCTGTCAGTGTGTACCACAGTTGTTACTGTATTGTTAATGTATTTGGGAAAAGCTCATATGTCAGAATTTTATTCTTATAATTAGAAAGCTGTGTTTTAATTACACAAAGAAAATTTGTGTTTGTAAATCTAGATGACATGGCAGTTTTCATTTGTCTGTAATAAAAATTTAGATTCCATAAAATGTGCCTTTATGGACTCAAAACCTCACCCACTTTTTACACAGCTGATCTACTGGGTGCGCTCTTTCTAGCAGCAATCACCAGGAAAATCATCATTGTCCTCTAATTTAATGCTAAAGCCAAAAGCATTGTGATATGATGTAGTGTTTCATAAAGCTTGGGAAACACAGATGAATGTTCTAGGCATGCAACCTGCATCCTTTTCTTTTCTGTGGTTTACTATCACAGCAAGGCTCAGGGCTTACAGCATTGAAATGTTTAGCACCTCCTTGATAGTCCTGTTGTAATGTCTAGAAAGCATAGTTAGATCACAGTGGATTTTACAGAGATGCTATTTATTGCACTCAAGATGTTGATGCTGTATGACTTATGTTCCCAGAACCAGACTTACAAATGTGCTTCTGTTGTCCTGGATGCAGTGATTTCCCTCTTGAAATGGGCCCTTCTGCAAGGCATCTGTTTAAGTTATGGCAGCAAGAGGCAGAATGACTGACAGGCTGCCTCAGCCCATCAGTTCCTAGGATGTTATTGATGTATGGCACTGGAGCTTAGGAGACTCAATAGCACAATGTCGTTTCAAGAATATGAAAAAATAATTTTAAAAGAACGAACAAAACCCTCTGTTTGCAAAACTATGTTTTCCTTTCCTTGAGCAACTGTACCTGCAAAGACAAATCCTCTAGTTCATTCTGTGGAGAAGCATAGATAATTTGTCTATTCGTAGAAGTATGCATAAGACAGATAAAGATAGATATCTGTCCTAAAATGAACAGACATAAAGGAAATAAAATTGTGTATGGAACTTTAAGTTTGCAGGATTTAAAAACATATCGTGTAATAAAACCAAATTAAGTAATTTCATGCTCTCCTATAAAAAGTTTTCTCTATGTGACTTTAAGTGGGGAATGCGTGATGCTTTGGGGAGAGGCAGGGTAGTTAAGATTCGCTACAGTGGAAGCAATAGTTGAATGACACGAACAACCATATAATCATTAGATTGGTTTACAACATCATGTATTCTGGACTTAAGTAAAATATTATTTTTAAAAAAGAATTTTGAAATGCTTTAAATTATTCTGAGACCCAGGTCATGTAAGACAACCCTGGACAATTAGTAGGCTTAAACTGTATTTGTTATTGGTCAACTGGAGATGGACATAGTATCAGCTGTGTGCTGACAGAAAACTGAAGTTCCACTGCAGCATTCAGCACTGCCTTCTGGTTGTGGTAAATCCCAAAGTGTCAAGTCTTGTACTCCCAACAGTGCTATACATATAGAAGTAAGGATGATAGTTAACTCTTGCTTGGCATTTTTGCTGCTTAAGTAGCACACGTACATTTCTAGGCTACATTTCCTGCTTCTATCACCTCATTCAGCAAAGCACTCAAGTACTCAAATATTTTAGAACCTGCTGGAATATTCTACCCAAATCCATCAAAACAATGTAATTAAAGATACATAAACATGTGCTTAAATAACTTGCTCAGTACATGGTGAGAAGGGGGATGAATCAACTTCTTCTGTAGAAATTGGCGTTTGTGGAACAATCACAAGGCAAAGTATATAAGAAAATTCACATTCAGCCCTGTAATTCATCCTCAGTACCTCAGCACCAAATTCAGGAAACAAAGGGAGCGATTAGGGTAGCTACAGTAGAGTTAAGTTCTTTGTTATGGGTTCTATTTTTTTCCAAAATTTAATTCTGTCATAGCTTCAGAGCCATCCATCTTGTATCGAGAGCCTCTTCTCCTTATTCCTCTAGGTCATCTGAAAAAAACCCCAAATGAAACAACAAAAAAAACCCCAAACAAAATAGACAAAAAACCCAAATAAAAGCAGTGGCAAATAATTGAGACATTAAAACTACTGGCCCCATTGCTAACGTTCTAACAAAATATCTGCAAATAAAAAGAAATTCCAAATGTTCAAAGCTGGTTTCAATGCTTTATGGCACAATAAATGCCTTATGATCTCATTAATGCTGTTAGGCTTTTATCTCCAGGAGAAGAGGGAAAAGAAAGGATGTAAACTCTGAACAGGGATTGTGTCAGAGTAAGTGTACAAGAAAAGGCAGTGCTGACTGAGCAGCAGCAGGTTTATTCATAAAGCAATGACTTCAGACTTCACCTGCAGTTATCATGCTTTGGAACTATTTCCTTATTCTTCTGTCATTTTTCTATAACTTTCAAAGTTCCATAACTTCTCTGCTTTCAGAGGCAGTAAGTACCTTCATGATTCACCACAAACCACAGTATTTTCTCTCCCTTGCTACTCCAGGCTTTAAGACTCTCCCTATGCATCCTCACGGGGCACCCAGCTGCTATCGATGCCTCATCCAAAGTAACCTCTTTTGGGAAGCAGCAGCAATCTTGTTTTAAACTCCAAGCTTTCAAAAACCCAAAATACAGAATCACAGAATCACACAGAATGATGGGGGTTGGAAGGGACGTCCGGAGATCATCTAGTCCAACCCCACTGCCAGAGCAGGTTCACCTAGAGCAGATTGCACAGGAATGTGTCCAGGAGAGTTTTGAATATCTCCAGAGAAGGAGACTCCACAACCTCTCTGGGCAGCTTGTTCCAGTGCTCTACCACCCTCAAAGTAAAGAAGTTCCTCCTCATGTTTAGATGGAACTTCCTATGACCAAGTTTGTGCCCGTTACCTCTCGTCCTGTCACTGGGCACCACGGAAAAAAGACTGGCCCCATCCTCCTGGCACCCACCCCTTCAGTATTTATAAGCATCAATGAAGATCCCCCCTCAGTCTTCTCCAGACTAAAAAGACCTGAGTCCCTCAGCCTTTCCTCACAAGAAAGATGTCCCAGTCCCCTAATCGTCTTTGTAGCCCTTTGCTGTACCCTCTCCAGCAGCTCCCTGTCCTTCTTGAACCGGGGAGCCCAGAACTGGACACAGTACTCCAGACGCTGCCTCACCAGGACAGGGTAGAGGGGGAGGATAACCTCCCTCGACCTGCTTGCCAAAACTTAACCAAGATCTGAAATGTCATTAAGTTGGTTTAAAAAGAAATAGATATAATTGTAAAGAAGTTTTTGGTTCTTTTTATTTGCCTTTTCTTTTGTGTGGAAGCTGCCAGGATTCTGTTTCCTGGTTTTTCTTTGTAACCTGTCAGAGTCGGAAACTTTATTAATTTTAAATCTAAATCAAATCTAGGAAGCTGACAATATTATAAGAACCATTTACTGAACTAACCTTTTTTCAACAGTACATAATGTGGAAAAGAGACAGGGATAACTGAGATTAAGGTAATGCCGTTTTTTGTTGCTCCAGCACATCTTGTTAATGGAATGTGCAGTTTAGACCTTAAACTGTCAGTTACAGAAAGTGAATCTATGTATTGCAAACCAACACAGAGAACTGTGGCCACCACAAGAGTAAGCCAAGTTCTTTACATAAAGCTGGTTCTTATGCATGCTTCAGTTTTTGGATACCTAATACGAGACTTCTTCCTCCAGAAATTTTTTACACTCTTTTAGAAAATAGGTATGGTATCTGAGATGAATATGAAAAAAATGGTAAAACTCCAATTATTTTTTTTTTCTTACAATTGAAGATTTTATTTGTTACAATTAATGATAATAAAAACTGGGACAACAATAAATCTGTAATTCTCAACATTCCTGGAAAGTGATTTTTTTAGGGATTAATTTGTAATTTAATTTTCCATTTGCACATGGATCTTTTTTAGACCTTCAGTTATGTGATCATGATAAATATCCCTGGCTCCAGATAGCCTGAGCAGTGCTTGCCAAGTTCCCATCTTCTCTTCCAGCCAGCTCCCTGGTCTGCTTGGAATACTTTGCAATGTACAATGAAGCTACATATATCAATGTACAATGAAGGTACATAATCCTGATTTGGTTCTCCCAAAGTACTGTTTATAGAGGGACATTTGTTTACCCTATAAACAGATAGTCACATTTTTACCTTGTTCCAGGACCATCTTCCACCTTTCAAACTCTAATATTTTAGGAATTCCAGACAGCTCTAGAAAGCATCTCATTATCTCATTACAGAGTGTTTGGCTGGAAAATGACTATCAAGAAGCACTTTCCTGGAGACTTCCCATTGGAGAGGATGTATTGCTTACAAATAAGTTTCTATTGGCTCAGGACTGGGGCATTTACTACGACAAATAGGAAAACTGTCACTTGAGTCTTGTTATCAAGATGCTTGTCAATGTTGACTCTGAAGCTTTTTTGGACTGTCCAAGTAATGGAAATGCCACCAGTCCTATGTGGATAATCTGCATAAACAGCTGAAGTATGAATGCATGATACCTTAGTCTTGTAGAATCAATAGCAATGACTGTAGATGCACCAGGTTCCATCAAGTAGCCCTATATGACAGCTCTGAAGAACTGCTACCAGCCAAGAAGCTAATTTCTTTTACTCAAGCTGTTGAGCTTAGTGCTTTTAGCACTTGAAAACCTAGGTTCAAATTCTTCTCATGGACTGAGCATAGTCTGTTACACTGTCTTTAGGGAAATGTTATCTGCTGATACTGGCCAGGTACAGGGAACCCCAGCAAATGGCACCAGGGTTAAACTCTGCTGAGCAGGAGCCATAAGTATGTAAGGTTTTCACTCAGCTCTTTCAAGACTAAGTTTACATTACTTATTTCTTGAAATATTCTGGTTCTTGTCTTATTAGTTGCCATGCTCCGGGTTTTATTTCCCTCAAGTTAATAGTTATATCCTTAATGATTTTTATAAGGTGTAAACTGCAGGAAGATGTAAATTCAGCCTGGGCAGAGAACTTGACAGATTCAGTCCAAGACAAAAAATGAAGTGGAAAATTTGGGAACAGCAATGATTTCAGAGATGACTGAAAATTTTGGGAGAATCTTTTTCCGTAGGGTTTTTCCTATTGACCCCTGACCATTAAAGCTTCCTCCAGCATAAGAACATATTGGTCATAACTCTGATCTCCCTAAAAACAACATACCACAGCCACCAGATGTGCTCTGAAGCAATTCTCTGTTTGCTAAAATAGTATGGGATATTCCAGGGTAAGGGTCTATTTTCCCACCTAAGCAGGTCTTCTCCAGAAGAACAGCAAATCCTTCATCCCACTGATATCTCCAGATCTGGACTAAGCAAACCCTGAGGTGTTTGCAAAAAAAGTGACTTTAATATGGTGAGTATCTGAAACCCAACGGTCAGGAGACAAATTTACCGCAGGATCCTTTTCTTGCGCTTTAAATATAATCCATAAACATTAAAATATTTGTCTTCTTTCCTTTCCATATTTGGGAGGATGGACTCATGGTCCATATCTTCAGTTAGCATTTAAGTACCTGAATGTCACTGGTTTCTCTGGGAATTAGCTGCCTATGACCATTTACTGTTGGACGTGATGATCTTAAAGGTCTTTTCCAACTTAAATGATTCTATGTTTCTAAGATTCAGAATGTGGATTTTTGTTTCAAAAAACAATATGGGATGAGAACATGCTGTACTATAACAGCATCTGCCTCGATGGTACATGTCTCCTTCTGAGTGGAAGTGGCAGGCACCTGAGGAAAAAATTCTTGTCTTTGGAAATAATAAGGACTTAAACCACCAAAAAGACTAAAAAGTACTTCCCAATTCACAGATGAATGCCTCTTTTCACATAGCTTTTCATCTTCTTGTGACGGATGGCCCAGTTATGGGAACCAATTAATAGATTTTTTAACTCCATTAATGGGCTTCCTGTTCAGGGAGTTTCAAGTGCATGCTTGGTATTACACATGTTCCTGTGGCACTGTGGCAAGAAAGGTGTTTTCTGGAAAGAAAGTCAACGAACAGATATTGGGCTTTGCCTAGGCGAGAAGCAGAAATATTAAGTGCACACTAAAATTTGTTTCTAAAATTCTATTATTATATAAGCAAAAAGAAAAAAGTTCCTTCCTGAAGGTAGAATTTTATATTTTTCATCTTTCTGCCTTCTTTCCTGTCAGAAGGCTAATTAACGATCCAAATTTTCTTAGATTTTTTTCCTAAGTCATAATCCTGAAATCATTTACCTAAAGGAACAAAGTCAATGCATTCAAGCTGAATAACACCCTCAGAAATAAAAGCATTTATAGCAAAATAAGGTCAAGCCCAAAGCTTGTTTCCTGGATGATACATTTAGGTATAGAACTACGATATATTAAAAAGCCAGGGAAGGAGAAAAAAAAAGAAAAAATGGTGGTAACAGAGGCAATAGGTAAATGTAGCCATGACTTTTGCTCCCAACAAAATGTAAATAGAGCATGAAGGACATAAAGATTCACCTTTGATGTATCTTTTAATTACTGGCTTAATTTTAATAAAGCATGATAATTAAATTAATCAGGTAAATATATGTGTCAATGTGTGGGTAGATGATGTTTTATTGAGATATTTAGTGCTCACTAATGGAAACTATTAATAGTTGTATACATGTAATTTAACCTGAAATTAGCGGATGCTCTTGGCATGAGTTAGAGATGCAAATTTACTTCAGTTTCAGTTGTTGGGGTTGTTGCTTGTTGGTTGGGGTTTTTTGCTTGGTTTTGGGGTTTGTTTGTTTTGGGTTTTTTCTTGCTAGATTATCTCTGACTTTATTGTGGGCCACTAATAAATTCCAGACTGTAAGGCCTAAAAAAAGAAAAGAAGAATGCTTGGAGAAAACTCCAAGAGTACTACTGAAACATTTAAAAATGCAGCTTCTAAAAAGCTGCCAATAATTTCCTCTGTATTTTTTCAGATCATCATTGTTTATGAGTTTTTTCCCAAGAGGAATACTTTGCCTTATGTGTTATCATGCTTTTTTTCCTAGGATGCATAAAAAATGACAAGCCAAAGAGCAGCAATCTGGAACATGACACAGTAATTCTCATTCACGAGCTGTTTCATATTCTTCACCAGACTTTCCAGGAGACGGGGGACAGTTCGGATGCTATGGTTCTTCTGCTGCTGCTCCATCATAAGAAGTAGCACAAGTTGGGGATAATCAGGTGTGTCTAATTTTTTTTTAACTGTGCCTAATTAATTGATAAAAATACTAGCTTAGGCTAAGATGATAATTTGGTCATAGGTCTCTAAATACTATGTGTAGACAGGAATAAAATAACATGTCATGTAGTCCAGGAAATAAAGACATAACAACCTTCAGTGGAAGGAACTTGGAGACAGAACAACTCAGACCAGAATTGCCTTACTTCAGATAGAAATTAATGCCCTGTGATATGTCAACACTTCAGACACTTGCTTCCTCCAAGATGGCTGATGCTACACTCAGAGAGTGCAAAAACTGTTCAACCTTCCTTCTCCTCTTCTGATAATTGCTTATTGTCACTATACGTACACTGTTTTTCTGTAATTGTAGTTTGACTCCTGTAGAAATAATTTCATAGTACATAAGACAGCATTATCGTAACAGTAAGGGAACTAATGGACAAGTTTTCTGGCTTATGAACTGCTAAGTGCTTTTTTATTTTAAGCATAAACAAGAACAGAAGACGAAGTTTATTTATACATGGAGGGAAATCATCAAAATGTTGTGTTATTCACAGTGCATGATCCTTTCGGACACAGGAGGATTACTATTCAGTTTACAGTTTTTGCCTGCAAGTTACATTTTGAAGAGGTAGGGATCAGCAAACTGCACCAGATGCCCATCCTGATGTCTTTTTTTCTTTCTGTTTCCTCTCGCTAATTAGGGTTACTTGTAGCTACTAAGCAACCTTGGAAAGCGCTAGTGTTGCAGTCCTCTCTGTGCAGGTAGATGTCCTACTTTCTGGAAGCCCATCAACTCCTTTCTAAATTCAAGTCATGGAGGCAAACCTAATTGTTAGAATTTCATGTGGAGCATGAGCGAGGACAGGGCATGGGTGCTGGAGAAACATATTGGGTGGAGTAATAGAGAGCTGCCAGCCTAAATTAGCTTTCACACAGTTTACCCAGGAAGTTTAGGGGAGTAAGAAAAATGGAGCCAGCAAGCCAGAATAGAGACACAAAGTCATTCACAGAGCCAAAATTTAGAGCACGTACTGACTTCTGAAAATCACAAGGGAATTGTTATGGAAAATTGATATCCTCTGGGAAGGATTGTTTATAACTTGGCATGAGTTTTCAGCAGGCTATTCTCATAACACTCAGTATTGAAATCCCTCTGTTAAAACCCTTGTAGGATAAGTTTTGAGCCATCAGAGATTTATCCTCATTCGCATTGTAAGTACTTTAAACAAGAATATTGAAGAAAAGGAATCAGAGCGCTGAATTCTCATCAGGTAAAATATCTTGATTTAAAAAATAAGAATCCACAGAAACCAAGATAAGACATTTTTAAATCATAGATTTATTATAATCTAAAAATTCTGGTGGCATTAAAATTTAAACTTTAACATTCATTTTCATTTTAAGTTGCTCTACTCATCTCTCAAATCTAAATAGCAGCAGACAAAATATAAACAAAAATAATGCTTGTGTCTCACAATATACAAATAAAATGAAGGAATTATATCAAATATTACATTTTCATTCAGTCACTGCAGTCTTCCTTTTTAATTTACATTCTGCATATTATTTGTTACTGAGTACGTCCTGTTGCTTTATTGTCACTGGCATTAAGACCTAGCTAAATAAAAATATAACCTACCCCAAACAGTAAAAATTTTAATGTACCAAGTTTTTGCTACTATTAAGATAAAAAACGCTCAACTGAAACTCTTAAAAATGCATTGCAATGTGATATTCACTTCCCTATAGCAATTTTTGTTCTGAAGGGCATCGTTGTGCCATATTTACTATGTTTCACTGAGTAGCTCCACACAATCCCACTTTGCCTTGGTGCAAAGATGGATGAAGTAATCTCTCAGGATCCTCTTTAGACTTATATTTCTGCCAATTGCTTTTGTGTTACCTGGGGGGAAGGACCATAAGAATCTGTTCCCAAGATTATACTCTGTGATACCATTGTACAACAACTATTCTAAAGATCCCATGGTATTACTTTCTAAAGGCATCCTTCTTCTTGTAAAACAAGAATTATGAAAAGAAAGAAATGGACTGGGAATGGTTCCCTTTATGAAGCGCCAATGTGAAACTCTGGGCTTATTTCAGCTGAGCCAACTGTTATGCTTAGCTGTGGTGGAAGAAAATAAATATATTTGATGAGGTCTTTACTCTGATTAAAATGAAGTTTGTGGGTCTAGACAGCTGAGAAGATTGGGAAAAAGACCTGGAAGGTTTCACTGCTACCTTGTCAGCTGAAATGGGTCGCAAAGTGACAGCAGCAAAAAATCCTGTCTTTGTTGCTCATTTGTCTCTGTGAAGTTAATTGGTGGATCCAGTAAAAAGTCCATGTTGATGGCAGGTATCACTGTAAAAAAAGAATCAGATTGGGCATTGGTTATCTTGTCAGATAGTTGTTCTCCATATACATAAATTTGGGGGATGAATTTTATTTTGTTCATCAGAAAATCCAATTATTTCACTTCCGATGCGTGGTTGCAGGGTGGCTAAAGAAGTTAGGGACAAGGGTGTGAGAAGCAGCATCCTGTCAGTGGTAAGAATGACTGTGCTAACAAAGTGATGCTGCTAACGATGTAAATACATGCCCACATCTGCTTAAACCATGGTGGCACCTGCTGTGGAGGCAGGAGAGCTTCTGAGATGCCTGAGAAATGGCCAGTGCCACAGTGCTCAGCACTGTGCTCTTGGATGCCCCCAAGGTTTGGGGCATCTCTGGTGGTGCCAAAGAGGTCTGGCTGCTCCAAGCCAGGGGTTGCTTCTGGGGTGGTGAGATTCCTGCTCTGTTGCTGGTGGTGGCACCTGGGGCAGCACCGTGACCTACATTGAACTGCAGAAATCAGTAGGTGGCTGGAGGGGACTCAGAGGCAGGCAGAAGAAGGCATTGGGGTGGAAGGAATGGGACTGGCAAGTCTGGAGCTGTGCTTTCTATAAGTCTCCCCTATGACAATAAAGGAAAAATGTGAGGTATTTTAAAACTGTGCCACTTGTAGAGAGGTTATGTTGCTTTTGTGGGTAGGTCCCCATTGCTTGAAGTCAGATGGCAAAGCACGGACAGTGTTTTGTGGCACTACTGCAGTGCTGGGCTGCCTGTGCTGCTGTGCCTAGAGCAGCCCCTCCCAGTGAGCATGGGGAGCCTGAGCAGACTTTTTAATATGATTTTTTTCTTTAGGAACAGTGAAACGAAGATAAAGTGTCACAATGTGCTGTTTATGGAGGAACATGCATGGATATGAAAATAGATTATTGTTTGGGGGTGTAAAAAAAAAGCATATGTATATTGACTGTATTGCTGTATTTTCCCCTGTCAGGGATGAAAACAAGCAACTTTACAACAATAACAGATGAAACAGAGCACCTGAGCACTGAGGTGATGTTCACTGAAATCAGTCATCAGCTTTTCAAGGCAGGAACAGCCGTGCATTTGTGCTATACCTGTCACAGAGAAACCCTAATCCACAGTGAGCATTCCCTTATAGTACGTAATGCAGATAATAAGAGAGGTAATGATAAAAGTTATAAATCTTCTTGGCTTCAGCAGGCCACAATGATTTTTAAAAACATGGAGAAGGAAAAAGAACATTTTAAAATAGATTTTCTGAACTTCCCTATCCAGCTCTGTTGATGTTCTGTTATTTCTCTTATATAATTCCAAATTAGAAAAGAATCAAAACCCCAAGAAG
This sequence comes from Gavia stellata, assembly GCF_030936135.1. NCBI lineage: Eukaryota > Metazoa > Chordata > Aves > Gaviiformes > Gaviidae > Gavia > Gavia stellata. Next base: position 22,682,577 of record NC_082595.1, read on the forward strand.
TAATCAGTCTCCTCTGTTTTAGAGAGACCTGTCTCATTGTCTGGGTAACATGTCAGCCTATTCTGTTAGTGATTTACATGATCAGTCAGCCTTTGAACAGAAAATGTTGTGAATCAGTTACTTTGGGTATCTAATTTACCCCCAACTGCTTTTGTCACAAAATTACTGGTAAGAAAAAAAAGGATGGAAAAAAAAAAATCACATTTTTATTCATGGACAAGTTTTGCATGGAAAAGAAGCTCAACTTCTTCATTCGTGGAATATAGTACTTGTCTCTAGCATTACTGTGAGCTAAATAATGCTGGTTCACCTTTGTGACCTTTAAAAGTACTTGTCTATACAGACAGGCAACTAATCTGATTTGATATATTTCAGTTCTAAAGTTTTAACACATGCTTTCTGGACCTCACCTAAAGTCAAGGCAATCTAATTGATAAGATAGCCTTTCAACAATCCTTAATGCAGTAGGTTGAGATATGCATATATTTCACATGGCTTTAAAGAAGTACCTCCATTTTCTCAGAAAGGCCAAAAACCTCCTTCTAAGGATATAGTAAATTTGACTGTATATGCTTCTAGTCAGCTCTACACTTGTATCTTAATATTATAAAAGTGATAATCTAGGTAATAGCTTGTATCTGTCCTACTCCTGTCAAATTACAGAACCAACAGGCTCCACTAAGGCTTCATTTTATCTGTGAGAAACTGACTTCAGACCGCTTTGTGAATTAACCCAGGACTCCAATATCCAAGTCTATCATCCTGTCAAATGCTGCTGGCCACAAATGTTCTTTAAAACCAGTCACAGCAAAATGAATACCCCAGTTGACTGAATCTTCCTGAATCCTAAAATCTATAGGTTTAAGGAAAAAAATGTGGAGTAAGGGGGGCTTTGTGAATGAAGTTGGAAGGCAGCTGAAATCCAACAAAAGCAAAAAAAAAAGTTCTGTCTTCTGTATCACTGTCTTCTGTTTCCATGGAAACTGAGGCTGGATTGGCAAAAATGGGTTAAGTGCTTTAAAGTGACAGAGACTAATCACTGTTATTTTATAGCATTACTATTGCCAGTGGAAGGGAGGGCTGCATTCTAAGGCGACGTAGGTTTGCAATGGGTCTACTCCTTGCTGAAACTATCAGACAGTAAAAACATGTGGCATGAGAAATTTTGATTAAATATACAGTAAATCAATACAGACTATACAAAAGCCATAAGAACCTGAGAAATACTGTATATGAGAGAACACATAATCCCAAAGTCAATGAATAGCAAAATCCAACCATATAACTACTTGGCTTTTCAAAATACTGAAATCCAACCATATAACTACTTGACTTTTCAAAATACTGAGAAAACACTCAATTACTTGGTAAATAGAGAAAAATTAATCTATCTGTCCTCTTTTCCAATATGTGCGTTATTATCAGGGGGAGTCACCTCAGAGAATCTGCAGCAACAAAAATTCTCAGCCTGCGTTGTTATCTTGAAAATAAGTTTTATCCCTCGTGGTTGAAAATCTAGACTTTCACGGGATGGAAAAGTTCAGCATTAGTGTTAATTTTCCAGAACTTTACTTACGGCACTAAAACATTTTCAGCACTTATTTTCTTTTGAGCAAGGTAGATCAGAGGAAAAAAATAAACCTCATTTCCCTCAGAAACATTGCTTTCTGAAGCAAACAATATCCTCAGATTTTAGGTGGGTGTTCACAACTGCTCAGAAGAAGACAGTCAGCAGCATTAGTGGATGAGAACAGGCGCTCATTAAATGGAAAGCAAATGGTTTGTCTTATGGGAACACTGCAAAATGTTAATTGCTCAAAATCCTGTTTAAAAGTGTTGAAGACCATGCCAGAAATATTTTACATTGAGAGTCTCACTGTGGATATCATCCCATAGTTGAAGTTACTTAAGTTATGCTTTGTCAAATATCCTTTAGTATCCTGGAAAACAGGCCATTTTTTGTGAAATATTCCACATACAGCACGCCTGTACCTACAAGCCAGCTTAGGTTCCTAAGGACAACCCTTAAGCACCATCAGACTTTTTTTCAGCCCCTGTGCAACCCTATAGATACCTGGAGCCCTGGGCCTGAGGTTTGGTGGGCATGCCCATCCTGACTGGGGTTCCCAAACCCTCCCCTGCCCGGAGCTGTGCCACACCACTCTGCTCCTGGCTTGCCCATGGGATTTAACCCTGCACGAGGAAGGATGAACAGGGCGGGATGGATGGGGCTAGATGAAGTTCAAGCAAAAACCTCAGACAGTGGCAGGCTAGACTGAACTGATGTTCAGAAGATCCCTGTCTGATTTATTACAGGTATCGGGAACAATGTATTTACCTGGGTTTTCCAGAAACCTAGGCTGCAGGATACACAAAGATGGGGCTACCCCTTTGAAGTTGTTTGCTGTGCTTGAAATGCTTAACTGCTTCTTGGGCTGGAGTAAGAAGAGCCTGTGTTTCAGGAGGCGTCACCACCAAACTTGGGCTCCCAGTGCCAGGTCACAGTGCCGCTGGCTGGGCAGGGGGAACGACCACCTTTTCTGCCAGGTTCAAGACAAGAGGTTTCTCTGAGAATGTGTATTACATCAAGTGAAATAGGGACAGATATGAAGAGTCTGTGACTTCCGCTGGTGGCTTAGGGATGAGTGAAATATATGTTAGCTTTTCATTCAGTCTCAAGTCCAACAATCCCAGGGGAATCTTTAGAGCTTTGCTTAAAAAAGCCCAGAGTAGAACAAACCCCCTTCTTCTTCTCAGTGTTGCTTGTCAATTCGTAATCCTGTGAACCTGAATGACTGAAGAACCTTTTTTCATAATAAAATGAAAGGATATATCAAAATACCATTTCATCTTTCTCGTGGTTTAAGCCCAGCTGGCAACTAAGCACCACACAGCCGGTCGCTCACCGCCCCAGTGGGATGGGGGAGAGAATCGGAAAAGTAAAAGTGAGAAAGCTCGTGGGTTGAGGTAAGAACAGTTTAATAAGTGAAATGAAATAAAATAAAATAATAATAATAATGATAGTAAGAATAAAAATTGTAATGAAAAGGAAAACAACAACAACAAACAAGAAAGGCAAGTGATGCAAATGTAAACAATTGCTCACCACCCTTCGACCGATGCCGAGCCCAAGCAGCGGTCCCCCAGCCAGCTTTCCCCCTAGTTTATATACTGATCATGACATCATATGGTATGGAATATCCCTTTGGTCAGTTGGGGTCAGCTGTCCCGGCTGTGTTCCCTCCCAACTCCTTGTGCACCCCCAGCCTACTCGCTGGTGGGGTGGTGTGAGGAGCAGAAAAGGCCTTGACTCTGTGTAAGCACCGCTCAGCGGTAACTAAAACGTCCCTGTGTCATCAACACTGTTTCCAGCACAAATCCAAAACACAGCCCCATACTAGCTACTATGAAGAAAATTAACTCTGTCCCAGCCAAAACAATCTTATATCGAACTCCATATTCCTAATGCACCTGCTAGAAGTTAATTCACAAGATGCTTTTATTTGAATTACATTTATATTTAAACAACAATGAAAAAGATTCTTCACATCACAACTAGTTGATTAAAATATTTTAAGAGGTGATACAAGAATAAAGACGTTCAAAGTTGGTATTAGAACTCATGGATTTGGTAACTGATGCATGAAAGCAAAATCTTCTGAAGAAAGGACAGAGAATGGAGGTGAAAAAGGGTAAAGCAAAGTTTGTGAAAACAAGAATTACTAGATTCAGTAAGAGACATAGGGTAGGACTGCATAATTGCGTGAAAAGGGGTCAAAAGCAGAGCATGTCAAGAAGGATTTGAATGGTGAGGTGGAGGGCAACTTTGACTTTATCCCCTGTTTTATTTCAACACAAATGCAAAGATAGTGACATGTGGAGCAGAGGAGAGACATGATCAGGGATTGTTAGGGCAAGGAAAGCATAAGAGAAAAGGAACAGTCAAATAAAGTGAAAAGTAGAGAGTGGAAAAGAGAAAGGAAAAGTATTGCAACTCTGCACATTGAAGAAAAAGATAGGAGAGTCAAGACCCCAAAATCATGGTTCTTGGAAACGACATTTTTTTGTGGGAATGAGCACAAGAGATCAAAGTACAAGAAAATGAGCTGAAATACTGATATGGTATGCAGAGTAAATAAAAAGAAAGAAGGCAAAAGTGATAAAACTGAAGAACAGCAAAGTAAGTCAAAGGGAAAGCATTCAAGAAAGAGAATGAGATTTTCTTTAGAAAATTTCTAGATGGTCTCTGACAAGAGAGATATTCCCAAAATGATAAAATCGTCAGTACAAAAGACATGAGAAAATACAGACTCTCTCAACTGGAACATGAAGAGGAAGGACTTGTTCACTGATACGTACTTGGGCTGAGGGGTAAAGTAGTAAATTATCTGGGCAAAACAGGTCAAACTGGTGAAGGAGCGAGATGCCACCTGCCTGTGTGGTCCTGGCCAGGTTGCGGTTTGCCTAGAGCAGGCATCCCCCAGCAGCCAGACTGCTGCCTGGCCACCATCCACCACCCGTCATCCCACTGATGATTCTGTCTGCCCCACAGCTGGATGTGGGTAGGAGGATCCATAGAAAACACCCCTGCACCCAGTCCTACCCCCATGGAGGGGCCTGGCTCAGCAATCACTGCCAACCTTCTCCCGAGAAACCTCTCTTCTCAACTCACCACCACCATAACGCCTCTCAGGCACAAGCAAACACAATCGCCTTCTGCTTTCACTCCCAGTGGCCTTTTCCCTTTGGATTTTAAACCACTTAGTGGATTATATCACTAATTACTCCTTCCTTTCCCTTTCCAGCATGCTTTCAATCCTTGTACCTCCAGCGATCCAGCTATGTATGTCACACTGCAATCTATTCCATGAGACCATGCTGATGTGACAAGCTATACAAGGGTGGCTTTACTGGAAAATAAATTTAAAAAAACCCTTTAGCAGTCTGACTTAGAGGAGGTAGATTATCTGAGGTTAATCCCACAAGTGTTATTCTGAAGTCTGAAATACTGAGCCCATTTATATGGATTTCTCTCTGTTCAGTTGTATGCACAACTGGACTTACGTATAGTCACCTACTCCTCTGTAAAATTTTCACTTTTTAAATCTGTTGTGTGCTGGTTCATTAACTCAAGGTGAGACTTGGGAGTCATGTCCTCTAACCTCACTGCATAAACTGGTCTCCTGGGTAACAATGCTCATGGATGATCTGAACATCCCTGTTTTTAGGGCAGACTTTGTATTGCTCTGCACCTGTGTAGTCATTTACACTGGCACAATGTGAAATACACATATGGTTTTAAATTAAGCCTGGTGTAAATTAGAACACAGACTAATGGAGAGTTAATGTTTTTTTTGGTCAAGTTTTTTGTTCCTTTGTCACCTCTGTGAGCAAAACCAACAATAGGTAATGTTGTTAGCAGTCTCCCTTTTGACCAGCACTGAAGAAATGGAAAGAGGAAGAAATGGGGGAAATATGGCAGAGGCAAAATACTGAAAATACATAAATGAAACCTGAACAAAAACCAGTATTAACAGACACAAGAAAGCCTGTAATTGATGGTATCTTCTTCTAGAGTCAGGATAACAAAAGCATTTTCATCAGATGTTCTTTCACATTTGTAGAAGTTATATGAGAAATGTGAAATACAAGAACTCCCAAGACATACCTATGAACAGAGAATGCAGGAAAGTGAGCTGAGAGGCACCTTTATGGAAGTTAACGTTTCTCATTAGCTTGAGGAATGACGTGCAGGTTAAGCACTTCTAGTTAGCAGAAATTTCCAAGTGGTATCAAGTTGAGGTAATCCATGCTGACCTTTAAATGCAATGCAGACACTGCATAAATAAATATGTGAAAGCTTGTATTTGGTGCATGGCTTAGCTGATACCCAGCACTGGGCTAAATGTTTGTTTACACACATTGAGGCCTGGCTCTAGCAGAGGAAAAAAGAGACACGGCACTCCAGACTAATACTTCCCAGGGCATCACATGCTGCCTTTCATGTGATAATGCCCAGCCACAGCACCAGAAGGAATCTTTCCTTCCCCTGCTGGCACTGAGATCAGGGCTGCTTCCATCCATGATCAACCTCCCCAGACCTATCCAACTTGGAAATAGAAATTTCACAGCTTTGTTGGGTTTTACTGTATCAAATGTGCAGATGAATTCTTGTATAGAGATTAGGGGCCAGTACCTCAGCCAGGATAAACTGGCTCATTGACTTCAATAGAGTTTAGCTGATTGATGCAGGCTTTGGGACTCCCCCTGTTTGGTCAAACCTCATTCTGGTCATTTAATGTGAATGAATGCAGACTGGAGGGAAGGGCTAGGAAGCATTTTAAGTGCAGGAACAGTGAAATTGTCCTGTGTAAGAGCCTGTGTGGACCAGCTTCCCGCAGGCTGTTTGCAGCTCCCAAAATCTGTGGCCTTCCAGGGAAATATTTTACTGCAATTTCTGAGTAAATTTAGAGGAGGAGTTTCCTGAAAGTAATAAAGCTAGGATCAATGCTGCGTTCCTAATATTTTTCAACAGTAGAATGTGGTATACCAGTTACACAAATTTTATAGAAATAATTATTTTTGGATAAAATAGTTCTCAGAAGGCCCAGTAAACACCATGCTCCCGTGGTGGGAGGTGTCAATTACCACATCCTACTGCAAATATGGAGGGGTTGATTTCTAATTTGTTTTTTTGATGGTGAGTGTAGAAGATAATGTAAATTGATGAGTAAGCACACTAACTAGTTGTTACCTATAGAAACATTAACTGAAGTCTAATAAATACTCTTAAAATGTGGATTGCACAGGTACTGCATGTTGAGAGTAAGTGAAAAGCTCTTTTGGAGCTCTGTTTCAGGTTATTTTCTGACTCAGGGAGAGTACAGAATCTTTTTACACTCAGTTAACCTAGAAGTGGTGTTTTCATGGTAAAGAAAGAAAAAGTAGTGCTAAAGACTCAGCAATTTAAATGTACATATCTCCACCGACATTCAAGATGCTTCAATAATTGAGAAGAGTGGGAAATCTTGGTTTCTTACCTCTTCTTTCTAAATGAATTTCTGCATCCTAACAACCAGTCAGTGGTTAATTCTGGTCCACCTGTTAGTGATCATATTTGCACTTTATGACAAGTCTCTAAACCTGTAGCGGTAGCTGGCATTTTTAAAAGCTGCTAGGTTTCTCTCTTGCCATTTAAAATTAAGAAGATCACAAAGGTAAATCTAAAGCGATATCTAAAAGCAGTTCTAGTCACACTGGTATCACGAGGAACTGGTGTTTTGCAAAGCCTGAATGATCCTATGATAGTACAACAAATTCCTGTTTTAAGTGTCCTGGTATATTTTGTGCTAATATTAGGATATTATGGAACAGTAAATAAAAGGGAGACAGCTTTTGACTATAGAATTAAAGAAATCTAAAAAATACTACTTTCAAATATTTTGGGTTGTTTTGGTTTTGATATTTTTTTCCCTGTAGAGGAGGACTTGACTTTTTTTTTGTCTTAGTTTTGAATTGTTATTATATATGTAATTATAATGCACAGGATTTTTTTATTATTTCATGTCTGTTTTATGCTCCTTCCCTTGTGTTGACTTCTAATAATTGTGGAACAGAACTAGTACAAAATGTTGTTAAAGGGGATAATTTTTGTCTCTAATTTTGCTTTTCATGACTGAGTACAATTTCTGTGGTGAATTTTTTTTGACCAGAGGAGTAACATTATTTAGTTTTTTTTTTTTTAGTGCATTTTTTTAAGGGCAAGATCTCTATCTGGTGTACTGTGAAAGTCTTAGCATTGTAAGAAAAAGCTGCACTTGAAAATAACAAAAATGGCCACCATCTTCCTCATTTTCTCTAAATAGCTATTGAAAGAGAACTGGAATCCACTAAGCCTTCAAGATTTTTTATAAAATTTGGAGAGGAAAGCAGCCTTTTATAGTATCTGATTGCCTCAGGTATTTCTTCTACTGTTACAGGAAAATTATTGGTATTATTCTTTATCGGTTTGGATACAGAAAGGATTTCTGACATTTAAAAAACATGTATTAACATTTGCTCAGTTGTAGCAAAGAATTCAAATTCTAAGAGAGTAAAGTAATATTATTAACTGATCTGAACCTAAAAAAAAGTTATCTGATTTTTTTTTGTTCTTATGCTTTTCCTAACATTATTCCTGTAAGCGATCTGCATGGTGGGATAAGAGATTACGCTTCTTTTGTAATTGTGCTACCAAATGGGGCAGGATATAGCTGTGATGAAGGAGAGTAGTTGTGGGTTCTTCCCCAGCTGGCAGTACAGGTGGAGGCACTGCGACATGCAGGACTGCAGGTGACTTACGCCCCATGTGCCTTTTCCAATAACATTTCCAGGTTTCTACATTCACATATTTTATTCATAAACATTGAGCAGAGTGTGGCAGGCTAGACTGTGACTTGCATTTTGCACCCCTGCAAAGGAAAGGGAAGAAATAAGAATTCTTGTTGTGCCCCTGGGACTGGTGTTGGGGTGAGCTGACATAAATAAATGCTGTGAACCTGCTTATTTGTCCTCCCTCAGAGCACAGGAATAGGAATGGGACGACAAGGGCAGATCAATACACTAAGTAGAGCAGCTGAGTCAGGCAAGAAATACTGGTATTTATTCTTGGTTTGGGCCTGCAACAAATAACTATCCCTTTCCTTGAAGCCTGAAAAAATAGGGAGGGACTCATGCTGTGGAGGTATGTTGTCTCTTGGGATTTTTGCAGAAATGAGGTAGTTTATGCAGTCTTAAAGGTTAGAGTCTCCTGAAACTTTTTGCTCATTTTGAGTAACACTGTATTCCATAAGCTGCTGTGGTGATCTGGAAGGGTTAACATGGAGGCACTCTCCTGAGGGGAGTCTCTTGTTTGGAAAATGGTTTGGAGGAGTTGCATGAAGAAATTCCTCACCCTTTCAGCATGGGTCAGGACTTACATATTTCCTTAGTGTAGGGTTCCTCTGTGTAAAGTGACTTCTCACAGAGCTCATTCCTTGGAGTGGGGAATGGCAGACCTGACCAGGGAAAGCTTGACGCATAGCTGAAACCGGCAACAATCTCTGAAAAAAGAAGGCACACCAAATATCATACATCTGGAAACATTTTTTCTGGCACAAGAAGATACGATATTGTTTAAGAGGCTAAGTAATTTAGACACCTCTAGATCTAGGGGGACAATAAAGGAGTTTTACATTTGTGCGTAGATGTGATTAAACATGTAAAAGCCCCTCTCTGGATTTTACTTTGGCAGCTAACCTTCAAAAGATTGGTTTCCTTGTCTGGAGAAAGGGGAGCAGGTAAACTTTCCCTTCCTGCTGATTGCAATTGCCCCTAAAAATAAGCATTAATTATTCCAGTTGTTTTCACTATATTCACAAACATTTCTGTGTGATTAATGAAAGCATATGAAGGGGAGACTGAAAGTATACAGAATGACGTATAAGTAGCAGCAACAGATATCTTTTAAATATCTAGGTCTTTGGAGGCTTTCCCTACTTTTAGAGGTTAACCCATAATTTCTATGAATGTTAAAGTAAATCAACCGTGATCTAAATCCTGCTCCCATGAAGTCAGTGGGAGTTTTGCCACCAATTTTAGTGGGAGCAGGACTGTGCTGTGTAACTGTTATTTAATGCCACTACCTATAGGAAAACTGAACACATTTATTTTGATTGGAAACAATATTATATAATAATTCCCCAAAATTCTGAGGTTAGCTGGCTGGTAGGAAATATAGTTCTTGGGGGAAAAAGTAGCTCCAACAGCTGTCATTTGCAATATATCACAATGTAAATGTTAATTCTAGTTAATGTTAAAGGAAACTGTCTAAAATAATTTAAGATGCAAAGAATTGCATTTAATGGAAGGGAACTTAAAAATAACATTATGATACACCAACAGGCTTATGTCAAAAAAATTGGCTTGCCAGGGAGTTGTTCGCATTAGGCTAAATCATGCCCTGGGTAATGCCCAAAATGAAGACTGTGGTGGAAATACCCAAAACGCTGAGCCTCAGAGAAGAGCTTGTCCTCACTGCACACAGTAGGAGCAGGAACTAATTTGTGACACTTCATTTCTGTGGTGAAGCATCCTTTTCTCTCACAACGCACAGGCTTTCATTCCTTTCACCAGTGTATGATGGTGGTGGATGAGGTTCTACCAGTTCTTCACTCCCTCTCACCCTGGCTGGTCCAGGGGGAAACCCTGCTGCCATGCTGGAACAGGCTCTGTGGCCTCCCCCCAACACCTGGAGGTGTCTTTCTCCCTCCCGATCTCCAATACAGATGCAAAATGCAAAACATGTCACGTAGAGCAAGTTTTCACTTTGAATATTTCCTCAGGGCAAGTACACAGCCTTGTTCACAGTATGTAAAACTAATTCCACAAAGAGTAATCTGAGACCACTCAAAAATGTGCATGCAGCAGGTACTAGCTATAAAGCAGTATGCATCACATCTTTGGCCAAAGTCGAAATAATTTATTTAAAACTGGGACAACTGTGCAGTGGTACAATTGTAAAATCTCTCTTTATGTCCAGAGATAAATATCCGACTGAAAGCTATCAAAATTTCAAGAGTGCTCAGTCATAGACATAATAATATTGTGCTTCTGTGATGAAAATTGCTGTTGGAAGCCTGATAAATCTCAGTAGATGTTATCCAGGATAATAACCTTGACCAGTTGACTTCTTTCTAAGATGGTGCATTCATATTTAGATGGGGTATATCCAGGACATCATTTGAACTATATTCCTTCACATACTGAGAAATAAAAGTACAGCCTGCTCAAATAATCTCCTGCCAGCTTCATGGACAATGATTTGGGGAAGGTTGGTGGTACACAAAACAGATCTGATTGCTACAAGTGTCTAAGCCTCTCCTCTCTTTCTTCTTTCTGACTGTGTTTCAGACATAAGGTCAGTTTCCCACCAAGGCACAGCACTGTTGTGAGTGGGCTGACCTGGGTGCAGGGCAGAAATGGGACTCCTTGGCCCCAGGGTGAAGCCACAGGCATGGAGCTCCTGGCATGGAGGGAGAGAGAAGGACTGCAGCCCACCCTATCTCCAACGAGGCTTTCTGTCAGTGGATCAATGCTGAAGGAAGGATCGTGTCCTCTGGGGTCCTCCATATATTCTCCCCTTGAATGCTGCACTACAAAGCTGTTTTCATGGCAATCTTATGATGCAGTTACCTTGGTGAATCACCATGTCTCAGGTGTTCCCAATTATATTTTTTAAAGTGGTAGAAACTAAAATACTTTTCTTCTGTGCACTTTGCATTCCCCCAGTAGATACCAGAAGTTCTGAACTGCACCATTTAAAGGCAGAAGCATTTTCACTCTGTAAGAAAAGGACTAGAGTATAATCATACCTAGAAATTTTACTCAATAGTTGCCTACATGATGAAGTAGATGGCTCTGCTGAAACACTTTGTTTAAATTAATCATATAACAATGATAATCCAAAAGCAATCTTTTGTCCATATATGACAGTCTATATATATCCTTACATCCACAATCTTTAGTCTCTCTCCCTCTTATAGGAGAGGACTTTTACATTTCTAAAGGATCCTGGAGAGTACTGTTTGCATAAGACTGTCATCATGGGGCATGTCACCTTCAAGGTATTTTGCCATTCATCCAGCAGATAATATCCTGCTTTGAAAAATAAGTCTTCATGCTTCAACACAGTTTTTGTTACACACGTGGAAGAAATATTTTGCACACATGTGAGCAGCCACACAGTCTGCTCTCCATCACGGTACTTTTCCCAACTTGAGGCAGGTTATGGGGAAAACAGCCCCAATGCTGGGCTGGGATTCTAACAGAAGATGGAGCCCTACATGCCACCCTCCTGTGAAACTGCTGTACACGAGCATATGAAACAGCCCCGTTTATAATATGCCTCCTCTGCTGGTCTGCAAGGGCTTTACTCAGTGAAGGAAAAAGAAAGACTGGTGCCTACGGAAGGGGCACTAAGGCAAATGATCAGTATTTTCTTCCTTGCCCACACTTGAGGATGGCTGCCATCGAGCAATCTATGTTTATCGTGGCTGTAAGGGGGACCCTAGACAAATCCAACCTTGTACAGAGTTCTGCCCTGCTACTGCTGATAGCTGTTCAGTCAGGGCTATTCAGGAAGCAGAAGGCCTTAAAGACTTTGTTACCTCCCAGGTTTTCCTCTTCTTTCCTTTGAGGCCAGAAAGGCTTATCTTCAGTAGCCAGCAGTCTTGGCAGGAAAAAATGAATGCTTGTGTTCACCTATGAGTGCTTTCATTTGCACATGAATATCAGTATCTCTGGGAGGGACAGCACCTCCACAATACCAATGATATCCAAAATTTTCCTGCATGAATAATGGCAGAGAGATGATCAAGACAGAGAGATGATCATGACAAACTGAAATGCAAGGAAGAACATCCGGAAGTGTTTGTGAGTAAATTACTCCTTTCCTTATATAGCCCAGCTGCACAGCATTTTCTGTCATGCATTTACTATTTATAAAGCTTTGTAGAGAATTTCAGTTTGTGTTATACTGACTCCTCTGTAGTCTGAGAAATAATTTATAAGAGCATAAAGACAGACTATATTTTAAGAAGGAGGCAAAGAGCCAGAGGAAAGGTTGAGCCTACAGCCTGACTTCTGCATTTCATGACATTTGAGAACTTGATTTATCAACCTTAATGTTACATTAACATAAGCACATAATTTCTTAGGATCTTCTCATCAAATTTAAGAAGGGAAAAAAAAAGAAATTAAGAAGGTCTGAGTGCAAAAGCATTGTAAATTCTTTCCTCTCTATCTTGCATTGCTTCCACAAAGACGACCAGGTTGTGCTTTGTAGCTTCATTGTCCTATGAGCTCGGAAGGAAGAAAAGATCCTCTGTTCAGCAAAAGGCAGTTGTTGCCCCCAGACTCAGAAGAATGTAATGGTTTTCTCCTTAGTGCATTGTGCCATCTGCAAGGGATGAAGAAAAGAGCAATCTCTGGTTGCTATCCATGCTCCAACCAGTTAACCAGGGGAGGTGGACAGGCACTTAGTAGCAAGGATTCTGGGTATAGTGTGTGGCATGCTTTAATGTACCAAGGGTGTACATGAACCTCCTCAGTCACACAGGTTAGACAGGCTTGCTCTTAACTGTGGTCATAACTCTTAGTGCATTAGCAACTCTTACACCTACAGTGGTTTCTAACATAGGGTCAAAGTTTATGTTCAAAACATAGATTCATTGACGTTTTAACCCTTTGTGATTTTGTTTGGATTTTATCAAATTCTTTCTTCAGGAATAAATCAAAATCACTAAATACAACAACAAAAATATATGAAAAAAATCCATGTTTCATTTTGAGATTTCCTAGGTTTTGATTTCTCAATTCAAATTACCTTTTTGTTTTGAGGTTTACTTTGACTAAATTTAAAAATAATAATGTTTAAAAATCAGTTAAATATCAAACTGGCATATTTTCCTCCACAATTAATGAATCATGGCAGCTTGTAGCTGATCTTCTGGACTACTGATCTTCCTTTAGAAGCAACCAAATGTTTTACTCCCTGAGATAAATGGGATTCCAGGAGGTTAAACACCCCACGGGGCACTCCATGTTCAGTTCAAATTTCAGCTAATAAACCTACAGCAGAAAAAACCTTGCCAACTTTTGTGCCAGATTAATCCACTTATATCCTAGTTACTTAACATCCATTTCTTGCTTACTTCCTATTGATTCACTGCATGTTCGAGTTTTTCCCTATGCTTTCTTGTAGACATGTTCTTGGAGTTTGAATGCTCTGAAGAAGGGAAGACAGGAATTTCTTTTAAGTACTCAGGTAGGCACTATAGCCTTTTCAAGGTAAATCTGTCTATTTGCTTTATGAAATTTGTCTTATGAATAGCATACTTGTTTATATGCTGGACTTCTTAATAATGGTTCGGGGAGGGGAGCTTCATTACAGTTTATATAGTGCATTCTTATAAGCCAGCAAATATGAAAGCATAAAGATTTTGCATTTCTATTTCATCGTTAATGTATCTCATCCCTACTTTTCTGTTTCAAAATATTTTTTTTGCCATTCAGCACCAACTCCTCTATAGCAGTACTAGACACCGATTATAAATGTGACATGCTTTGCCAGCTGCAAGAAAAGCCCTCTACAAATCCCCCTGAACTCAGCAGTGGTAAACTGAGGCCAGCTATGCAAAACTTCTGTCTGAGACAAGCCAAGGTAGCCATGGAGTTCTGTTGCACTTCCTTTGGTTTGGAAATGGCTGTTTTGTTTGACATCTGCACAACCTCAGACCAAAGTAAATACGCTACTGTGATTTGTAAAACCTGATTAGCTCCCTGTCCTATTCAGCACAGGCAAGGTAGACCACTAGTGTGGGCAGAAGAGGTCTGTTCCTGGCAAGAACTCATTTAGTTTTAGTGGAAAAGTATTGATTAACATACCAATGCTGCTGGAGATTGATTTGCTCCCCAAAATGAAGGTAACTGCTAATATGTACACATTTTCATTCTCTTCCAGTAGGTTTTATGCAAGTGTGTCGGTACCTTTAGGGGTCTTTAAAGTGCCAGAGGACTTGTGTTGCAATTACACGTTCTGGAACATTTCTACAGTCACTCTACATCCTTTAGTAACTGCTTCCTTAAATCCTGCCAGCATTCCTCAACATAACCCCCAAAATGTTTCTCACCTTGTCCACACTGACTATACAAAATTTTCCAAAATGCTGTACTAATTCTGGTGAAATATTAAAGCATTTTCTTACCTTCTGTTGAAGAAGCAACAGGCAGTTTCTCCCATGAGGCATATTCTCAACGATACAGATAAGCAGAGACAATGGATGTTATCACTATTGTATTGAGGAGATAAATACTTTAATTCCATCACCAGTTCCACAACGTTATTCTCCCATTTGACATATCATCCTTCCAGCTGCTGCCCCATCTATAACCTTCTTCTATAACCCCATCTTCTGCTTTACCAGGCTGAGAAAATATTACAACAGCTTCATCACAGCAACATCACAGGCTGGCCCTCACTTCTGTTTTCATTGAGTGCTAACTGTAGGCTCTTTGTGAGGTGTGTGTTGAAGGCTGCAAGGGAAAGGGAGGGGGGGGTACAGAAGTACAGCTCCCACTGCTGCAGCTGCTGTGTCTGCAATAATTAAAGGGGTAAAAATTATAGCTCCCTAATTTCACTTTAGTGGAGTTGGGATAGCGTGCAAATAAACTTGTCTGCCCCATAAACAAAAAACTGAAGTCCATATTCTGTTATCACAAAATTCTTTTCAGGAACTGAGCGAAAAATATTTTGGTAGGATGGTTCCCAAGAATGCAACACAAGTGTAAAGGACTGACTTTACACTTGTAGTCATTAAGTCTATGTATTTATTTTAGTCTTTGCCTGTTTTCTGCTGTAGCAGCTTGCTCCTTTCAAGCTTAGCTATCAGACACTCTGCTCTGTGTTAACCTGTATTTTCACACCCATTTTATAATAGGTAGGCCAGAAACTTCCTTTCTGGAAAACAGAACTAAAATTCAGCATCATGGAAGTACAAAGGGCAATGCCATTATCAAGGGATTCCTACGAACTTTTGCAACTCATTTTGGGATGTGCAGCACCTCCAAGCGACCCTCTCTTAATATAGCTAGTAGGAAATTATGACCTTCTTAAACTTCCTCTACCCTTGCATGCAGAAAAGCTATTAAATTGTGCAGAAAGCAAGTATTTATATGCACGGTTGAGGATTTTAGTACAGGTCTATTATTTCAGAGGTGAATTAAACTACTTGATTTTGAACTGAAAGCAGCAGTATTATGTAATGCTTATTAGCCTTCAAATTTGTGTTAGAAAGAGGCATCCATGAGAGCTATCCCCCTTTTCCTTGCTCTGATTTATTCTAACATTGGTGTCTCTGGAATTAGCTGTAAATATGTCCTTGGCAGCTATACGAACAAAGGTTGCTCCAGCAGCCTAGATTGTATGAGTTGCTGAGCACTGCTGGAAAGAGGCAGAACACCTTCTGCTTCCACTGTCTTCAGCGCAAATTGGCAATGATGAGTCACCCCTTGCGGAGCTCACTGGGTTGCAGGGCTGGGCTTATAATAAATTCACAGGGTTTTTTCCATGCCTTGGTCCAGATCATCGATAAGAAAAATATGCTAAAATGTGGTGAGAGGGAAGAAAAAGCAACAGCAATACCACAGGCTAAATCCTGAGTTTGTGTGAGTCAGCACAGCGCACAGCATAGCTGATTCCAGTGATGCTGTATCAATCTATCCCTGCTGAGGTTCTGCTTTGAAAATTTTAATGGCTATCAATTCAGATTAAATCTTTTGGATATATTGCTAAATAATGGCTTAGATGCCACAGCAAAAAACAATATCATGCCACTTATTATTCCATTTAAAAACAATATAAGCCATGTGTGAGAAATTAAATCTGTCACCCTGGGAAAGAGTTCAGGCTGTCAAAATGGTAATAGAAATGAAATTCAATTACCTATTTTCTATGTTACCCATGGTAATTCCCCAGAAAATATTAAAGGAAATTGAAGAGGAGATTATCTTGTAAAGTATTTTCATAATATAATTATTGTTTTAATTACTTCAAGAAAAAATCTGTACAATTCTGCAGAAAAACAGCTGAAAGTTATAATAACTGCAGTTGTTTGTCAGACTAAGATTAACTGCCATTGACCATGACCATCACTGCTATGACGGCAGCCACACACTCGCTCCTATAGATTTTCCTCACACTCAGCCTTGCTGTGGTGATAGTCTGGGAGACTAAAGGCAGGGATGAGACTGATGCTGAGCATTTGGTAGCTCTGTAGAAGAAGGAAGCCAGCAGGGAAGTACCTTTAGGCCCTTTTTCCCTTAGCAGCCCCATTCGTCCTTTCCCTGCCAGTACTGGCCCAGCTCCCTCGTGTCAGGGTCCCTAAGATGGCAAACACTCATTGAAGGTCCAGTGGCCCTGGACTAGGTAGGAGCTGGCCTTCATTTTCCTGTGTGACTTTTCCAGCTGTGCAGAATGGAGCTCAGAGACTCTCTTTGGCCCAATTTCATCATACCATGAGGAGTGGAATAATTCAGCAGGAGGTACTGTGAGATACCATTTCATACAGCAGCTTCAGCGTGAGCTATAGTCCATAGATTAACACTGCAATCAGCGGTCACAAAGGCCTGAACCTCAATGTTTTTGCTAATTATTGAGATACTGCATAAGGGGAGAGAGGGGCTCAATATAAGATGCAGAACGGACAGTCAGCTGGGATGTAGGCTTATGTGTAGATTTAGTCCTAAACTAATGCATAAATATTCTGTAAGTAAAAGTCAAGGACAAACTGTGCTTATTCTACAAAGAAATTAGAATTCCTCAAGGCAGAAATTTTTAAAAGTGAATGATGGTGTCAGGTGTCTGTGTTATGGAAGAGTTGACATTTTTTTCTAGGTCAAGTTTATACAAGAGAAAAAAAAGACAAGACAATCAAAAGGAAAAATAAGATCAAAAAGAGGCCATTACATGCTGGTGCTCTCAAAGACTGATGATGTTTCCTGTCCTATCACAACTAAATAAGTTAAAGCCAGCACTGAAAACTGATTATATTCTACACATCAAGAAAAATGCCAAGAACAATGAATGCTTCACTAAGTGTGGGATGAAACAGGCTGATGTGAGTTTATGGTTATGTATTCACTATCTCCTTAATCCACTACAAGATTTTCTGTTACCTTCCCAGATCCTTAATGGGAACAAATTGGAAGTTGTGGCAGAGATTTTAAGGGTATGTTGCAAGTTGTATGTGCAGTCCACTCGGTGGTGAGGCAGTGTTGGATGTCTTCCTGCTCTCAGGAGTCTCATCTTTGGGGCATAACCTCAACTGGAGGGTACAGAGCAGTGCAGAGGGAGGCCAAGTAGCTCATGTGCCTGAACCTGGTTTGCCTTTGCGCTATGGACTGCAGAGCACCTGACCTCTAAGTGAGCCTGTGCTAAGATCTGCAGTGCTTGACAAGACTCTTTCTGATACTTGAGCTAAACTGTTTACAGCTCACTTGCTAATTTCTCTACTCCTCTAAAGCCTGCAGCATAGAGATACCCTGATTATTAACTGCCTTCTTGTCATCATTAAGAGGTCTTGGTGATACTTGAAATAAATGGATAGTGTTCAGGGAATCTGAGTCCTCATCAAAACTAGGTGTGAATCACAGGGAAAGTCTGTACCGTGAAGCCAGATTCATCCCTTACTCATCCTGAACAGGCCAGCCTTGGCAGCAGGAGCAGTCTAGCAACAGCACAGTGTCTTAGCTAACTAGCCTTGCAGACCGGCTATGCTAATAAGCCTTAGCATAGCTCTGACAAGGCTGATTTCAGGTTCACAGTTAGTATTTCTGAGCTCTGCCACACAGTGCTGTGTAGATGTATTGTTTGCCCAGGGCTAGCTTGGAGCAATCCATATGAGACTGCACTGCACTAGGCAGGTACTCCCTCTCTCTCTCTTTGCAGAAGTTGCTGTACTTCTCACCCAGTCACTTCATGTATGAGATGGAGGTTCTCGGAAAAGGGTCTAATTTTATCTTTTTTTAGCTCTTTATCTAAGAGCAGTTTGCTTTTCCCTGTTACCTGGTCACATGGGAACTTGGAGCACAAGCACCATTCAGGGCTGAGTTAGAGTGGCCAGTCTGGATAAAGAAACTTGCATGCTGATAATGTAGCTGTAAAGAAATAATTATATAGAGCTAGATCATGCCCTCAAGGCATAGACTTTTATTCAAAAGAGTTTTCCTGGCATGAATTGGATGTACTCTGATACTTGGCATGCACTGCGACGTGGAAAGTGCTACAAAGGCTGCTGCATCATGCCTCTGGCTGTACCCTCCCTCCTCGGACCACCCTGGCTTCCCAGCAGAGCAGTTAGGATGCAGTACTTGCGTTCCCCCAAGCACCTGGGCTGTGAGTCCGTCCAACCTGTGTGTCACAGGGGGAAAGCTCCTTATTCCTTCCCCTTTTGCTGTGACCATGTAGACAAGCCAGGACAGAACTAGCCCTGTATGATCAAACAGTGGTGCTATGCTGAGAAGGCCCATAGGAAAGAACGAAGAATATTAATTTGTCTTCCAAAATGAGAAGCACACTCAAGATATTACTGCTGTATATCACATTATGTAAATAAAGCTGCGTGGTTGAAGGTCCCTTGTTGTCTAAGCCCTCATAGCGATGAAGTGTTCTAAGAAGCTAAACAGGAAAAAAGAAGGAACTGCTACCAAGTAAATCTAAGGCAAATCCTCACAGCTGAGAAGATGGGGTCCCCACAGTACAGTAAATGTGCTTTTAGCTTGGCTATTCAAAATGTCTTTTTTTTTGTTTTACATTTTGAAAAAATAATAGCAAGGCTCTTTGAAGACCTCAAGGAAGTTTTTAAGCGTGACCAAGGAGCATGCTCTTTGTAAGCAAGAGTCAGAAGTACTGAAGACTGATTCAATTTTCTTAATATAAAGTTAGTGTAGCTTTAAGTCCCCAGCTCCAAGTGAACGAACAATGCTGAAAGACAGTTATTTAATTGACCAAGAATTATGGTTACAGGAGTCAGAGAATAGCCTCAGCTATTATAAAGGAACAGAAATTGAGAAATACATTAATTAGAAGTTAAAATAAGTCTAAGTTCATATTCTAGTTTATATTTCAATGTTGAATTTCACAGAAGAGTTTCATTACTTTCATTTTGGGGCTTTTCTTATGACCTTGGAAGGTCCTTGGATTTAGCCAAGTTTAAATGAGATTTAAAAGCTTTTCATTTCAGAAACTCTCCAGCATGACACATTTAGGTGGTATTATGCATTGAATGTGCTCTCCATATTTATATCTGTTTTATTTGGTTTTGATCATGTTTTATGTAAGGTTTCCTGGATATAATTGTACTTTTTAGGTGCCTACCCCTCAGTTACTATTGTGGGGGTGCTATATGATTTCTTTTTAAGAGCATTTTCAAGTAGAGATTTTACCTGTCTGTTTTTTCAAGACATAATTACACTGTGACAACTGCCAGGACATTGCAGTATGTGTTATGCAGGCCGACTTCTATGAATTCAGAACAATCATTTTTACATCTTACACCTGCAAACGATAAAAAGTGCCAGCAAAGTGGCATCATGGCTTACTTTGATGGAATATTCAGAGCAATCAAATCAACAATATACTTCAGTTTTCTAAGTCCTCTGTCAGCTCACTTTGGACTGATCCCAACTCTGTTTTCTAGTGTTGACGCAAATTTGCCAAGTGATGGCATGCCCATCAGACTACACGAAAGAAAGCATGACAGCCAGGACAGTAAACTCTGTAGCAGGTTAATGACCTGTACTAGCATGGTCATTTTCTTTGTTAGCAATAGTTCAAGTCACCCTTTCATTAACAGTCTTTACCCCTATATTTAGAGGAGATCTTCCAGTCTATACATTGATTTTGTTCTTTGCTTTTAGTATTACTGGGTTATTCCAACTACCTAAGCCCTTTAATAATACACACGATTTCATCAGTCCATCTTTTTATTTATCCCTTTAATTATTACTGTAGTTAGCTAGTTATTAATGGAAACATACATACACATGAGCCATTTAAGAAGTGAATGGCTTCCACCATGAAGAAATTGCTAAATCAAACTCCAGAAATCTCAACATATGAGAGACATATGGACAGAAAAAAGGGAAGGTGGAAATTGATAAAGAAGAATTGCAGAGAAGACACCACATTCAAAGGCCTTTATGATGTCTTGGTGGAGTAACAAGTTTTGAATGCTAAGATCAGGGAAAATGCATCAAAAGTAGCAGACAGGCATGATCAAAGGCATGATTTTGGGAGTGGGAAAAGACAACATTAGTTCTCTATGAAATCCTGTCTCACAATCAAAGCACAATCTGCTGTTAAAATGCCATTTATAGTTTTTGTTGCTTAAATATTCTGCCAACTCTAAAAGGTAAGGCTGACACTGAAATTCCTATCAGTTGATGTTTGCAATACATAGGGTAAAAAAAGAAGGAGGGGAAGAGATGGAAGTTAAATCTGCAAGCAATCTTTGGCATCTGTAACCCAGCCAGGTCTTCTACCCCATTGCTTGTCACTGAATGAAACTATACCTGCAGCATAAGTGCAACTAGGGCTTTACTGATATTTATTAAAGATAGATCTGTGTTTTGTGCTTTGTGCACAGATACGGACTTTCAACTGAAATGACTTGCCAAAGTTGAGATTATATTATAGGGTAATTCTAAATGAGGTGATTTTTTACCACAGCAATGTGCTTGCAAGCAGAAATAGTTCATCTGTGTACCCTGTTTTGTTTCAAAATGGTATGAAAAAGCGTTTATTTCTTGATTCATATTTGGAAGCAGTGGGTGAAATAATCCACAATGAGTAATTTATTTAATGAATTTTGCTGGTCTTTTCTCTGTTGCCCATGAATTGCCACAAATATATGAATTCTAAAAAGCATTCATGATGGTGGGATTTCTGAGCTTTATTACCTTGCCCTTTGCAGTCAGGCTAGCCAGGGTAAGGCTAGTTCAGATAAACAATGTATACCCTTCATGTGCCCCAGTTCAGATAAAGTCATTCTGGGCTAGATTTGAGCTCAAGCAACAAGGAAGAAATGCCCTGAATTGCTCTGTCCCAGAAGCAGCCCTCTGTCAAAGTGCCAGACCAGCTGGAGACTAGACTGAGCTTGCTTTTTGCGCTATGCTTGTCTCTTAGTCACATCGAAACTATTACTGAAAATCATAGGCTTTCTTAGAAAGAAATCAAGAACTGCAGTTAATAATTTTGTTGTTAAAACTATTTACTCTTACACAGCCTGGAAAAAGCAGGGTAGCACAGCATCTGGAAGCATGCCTCAGGAAAGTGCTCTGAAGAGCCACCTCCTCAAACATGCTTTCTATACCTCTTGTTTAACTACTTCACATACTAATTTTCTAGTTATCATAGCCACATTAGTTAATAAATTAAAATACTGGCAACATAGAAGACTTTTATCAAACTTGTACAGACAGTTATTAGCATATTTACCATGGCCAAATTGTTTCACTTGATTTATTTCTAAGTCAGAAACAGTTTCAGTGAGTACATCAGCATTCCAGTTCAACAAAAAATGTCTTTATTTCCTCTTTAGCCAAAAATCAAGTTTATAATATTCTGAATAATACATTATCTATAGCCATCCATCCATTCACCCAGAACTCAATTCTCTTAGGCTGAGCAATGTTTTAGGTTTAAATTTCCCTGTTTACATTTCTCCAAAGGTAAAAAAGATCTTTACAAAACATTGTGAGTCAAAAAGCTCTATTTTCATCCAGCATTGGGAAGGGAATTCTCATTCCCTTAAGTAGGGAAATTTGTATATATTAATTTACCACTTAGATCTGTGACCCTTAAGCTCTTCTTGCACTTACTCCAGCACCTATTTCAGTATTAATTTTACCATTTGTGTTTTGCCTGCTAGCCCTCCTACAGTTTTGCTTTTACAACATTTTCTATTTTTCATATTAGTGTTAGGAATTTCTACTGCCCTGCAGTGCATTCAAGGCTTTGGGTTTTATTTCACTAATAGGCCCTTTTTGAGAGGGGGTTATTATTCAGCTTCTAGCTTTGTCTATTGTAGGGTGATATGGTACTCTATTTTTCACCCATGTAAGTATATGCAATGATGGGGACTTTATTGTTTTTTAAATGAACATAGTTTACTGCGCTTTTTGGTCTTCCATTGCTTCAGAGATTACACTTCATCACTGAAAAGCAAATCAGCAGGTGAAAATAACAACGAGGTGTGGAGGAAAAAAAAAGCACAACCCCCAGGGCAGTCAAGACATTGAGGGAAAGATTAGGGCGCAGATAGGAGGACTGAAAATAAAGGGGATAAAAGAGAGGAGCCTGGGGCAAAAAAAAAAGTAAATTGAACCTCCCTGCAAGGTGAGATAATTGCTTTACCAGCAACCATGGCTGGTCCTCTTACCACCTTCAACATATTCTCCAGAGCATCAACAGAGAGCTCATGCATTAGAAATGCATTCAACTTTGGTCCCTGTTCAGACTGGGAAATTTCCTTGTGTTTTTAGAGACTTTTCTCATATGATTGAAACTAAGTGCATGCACAATAACCTATTGCTTTGAGGCCTGAAGTGTGTGAGCAACACACTTTTTTTTTTGTATGCAAGTAAGCTTGAAAAGTTAGGACATAGCTAATATCTAGCTTAGCTACACAGACAAAGTCATTACTGCTGAAGTGCCTGAACTCCTTACACCATTGCAAGAAGGACTCCTTGTAGGGCACTGCCAGGTGGAGAACTCATATTGACTCCATGGTAGCAGAAGGAGGCTTCAGTGCAGATAAACACGTGTAGCCCCATGGCTCTTACTTCCTATCTTTTACCTATCTTTTTCCTATGTGGGAGTCTGGCTTTTCTTCATGTTTCATGTGTTTACACTGTGCTTTGGAAGGCAAAAGTGTGTGTGGGTGGCAGAGGCAGCTTTAAGATGGTTTTCTCCATCCAGACCATGTGAGGGACAGCACGTCCCCCTAAGGTGCCTGTGTCTGCAGCATGGGTAGGAGGTGAGTCTGAGCTTGGGAGAGGGATTGGACCACGGGCAGCTCAGGTAAAACCAGAAAGGCGAGTGAACTTGTCCAAAGTCACGGAGGGAGCTGGAGGTGGAGGAGGAATAAAGCTGGGATCTTCTAGGATATCCAGACCCTGTTACTCTTGAAGCACCAGGGTCTGGGACTCAGTGAGAGAGAGAAGGCATTCAGAAAGTTCAGAGACTTAAAATATATGTGTGTGTGTAAGCATAGACATGTGTTTTAGAAATTACAGAAGTAAGTGCATATAAATTCCTATCTTCTGATAAGAATTTTTCCTCATAGAAGAAGGACACATAAATTTAAAACTCCAATTTTCTTTTGTTTTCTGAAGCTAAATGAAAGCAAGCTAAAATGTAACCATGCTGCAACAAAAAAGAATTTACATCCAAGGAATGCATTAGTAAGTGAATACAGTTTTCATGTGACTGCAGTCATGATGAAGAATAATGCACTGTGATCCTATCGTAGCTTATTTCTGCAATAAATTATAGAAATGGGTTTTCCATCTTTATTTTTTTCCTAGACTTCGGGGTTTTTTAAATCTTTGGGAACATTGTACATATAGCTAGTATTGTGTAAAATATATCTACGTTTACCAACATAACTTTGGAAAGCTTTATTTTTCATCTTTAAACAATACTAAATCTAGTCATTTATAGAAATTCATGAAAATGTAGTTCTTGTAGACTGTGTGAGTCATGCTCCTGAGATACTTATGAATTATATTGCCACCCTCTCATAGCTCTCCTAAAATTCTTTACTGTCTTACTTCACTATGCTCTGGTCTGCAAATCTTGGCCAACCTCAAATTTTATAGGTATACGTTTTTATACTTAATCACAGTTTTTATTGTTGTGTTTATTTTATTGTTGCTCTATATTAAATCTTATTGTGCTTAATTTTTCAAATGCTGTTGAAGCTCATCAAAACCATCTCATTCAATTATGCTTCTAATTTGATCAGGGACTACTGTTGTTAGTGGTCAGACAGACAGGGAGATGTCAGCCTCCTCCCCTCCATGGTTATTCATGCAGTCCTTTATGATTCTGTGAAGGAAGAGAGAGTACTTATCCACTGCAGATGGAATAGACAAATTCTAAAATTTCAGAACTTAAAAAAACCCCAAACCTCAAAACTTAGAAAAAATAAATGGAAGCATATGCTAAATTTTAATGTCCTCATAAGCCTAGTAAACTTAGACGTTAGCGTCTTGAGCAAATGACCTCTCTGGACTGCTAATGGCAGTTCTGGAGGCAGTTTGAAAAAATAGGGAATTTCCAAAGCAAATGAGAAGTACCAGCCTCCTTCTAGTTTTTTAAAAAGAGAGAAGTGACATTAGCAAATATAAAGAAGTAGTTTTGATGTTCATCTTTTGCAAAATAGTGAATTAATTTGTAACAGCTTTCCTTACCAATATTACTGCCTCACTCTAAAAGTGCCCTACTAAAATTTGAGGAACTGCTGACTATACGGTATAGTAAAAGCAAAAGTGAGTAGAAAAATATTGCAAGAAATGAGGCGTTAATCCTAAGCAGTTTTAAACTAAGGAAAACGAATTATGGAAGATTAATCTGTTTATCCATTCATTCATTTAGCTTCCTTTTGAGTATTGAAGCTATGACTGAATGTGTTTATGAGACTCAAAAGGCAAAAGCTTTCTTTCTAAAACCTGCAAATTCTGAGCATGCAACAATTTGTGTGTGCAAAGCTAGAGGATCTTGCTCACAAGTACAAGTATGCAAGTATGCAAAACAAGCACTGGCATCAGCCATTTGCCATTTCTATTAACAAGTGCTCAGAAGTCCCATCTGGGAGGCCTTTGAAGATTCAGTCTGTGCAAATGGCAAATAAGTGTAACACTAATTTCCAGGAACATGCAAAGCTTCCCTCTGCCTAATCCCTTTCCAAGACATGATGAAAAGACTTTCAAGGTTTTGAAATGAATGTGTTTAAAATGTCAGAGAAGATGGACTGTTGGATATTTCATTCCAATAGGGGGTGTAGTCGTATTTATGCATAAAGAAATATAATCAGAGGAGAGTAGTTTAATGTATTTGTATATATATATAAACTGAATCTCTTACAAATTAGCCTTGCTAGCTTCTTTCATTCTCTACAGACACCTCCTCTAGTTTCTCTGTCTTTGTTTGGAATAGTCTTACATCCCAGCTATCCTTCATCAGGTGTCTCTGCTTTCCCAATAACAATATATTGACAAAAAACTTACTTTCTCTTGTCCTTCAAACCTCTGTCTTTGCAGAAGGCAGAATGACCACTAGTCAAGAAGCGAGGGCACAACATGTGGCCCAGTACCTCAAATTATACTATTGCATTAAAAAAAGCCTCTCAATAATAATCACCCTTTTACTATTTAAAAATTCAAATTAATGATACACCTTTGTGAAAGGTGACATATATAGTACCTATGTATGCAATTACTTAAAATCTTCATTTATTTTATTTTTGCTTGGTTAACATCAGTTTTGTTTCTCCTCTCTGCTGCACCACGCTCCAAAGAGGCATCCTGATTCACCACATTTGTACGTGCATCCACTAGTGCAGAAGCCACAAATAGTTCAGAAATGAGCTCAGCCTCTCTGTTAAGCCTATGGGGAGCAAGGAGCAGCTGGTAAAAAGGAAGTGCAGCTTGAATCATAGTTCTCCATTTTGCTTGATAAAACATCACAGGATGTGAGACTAACAAATGAGTGGCCCTTGCTTTATGTAGAAGCATAGAAGGTTGTGCTAACAAGATTAATCTGTTTTCCATTTGTCACCCTTTCATGGCAGTGTGGAGGCTCTGAATCGTTACATATCTTTAAAACAAGCTTTAAGCATCAAGCTGGGCACATGCAAACTAAGAGAGCCAAAAAGCAGGGCCATTCCTGTGTTGGGCGCTTTTGCTGCCGCTTCCTTCCCCCTTTCTCACCAGAAGCAAGCACATATGCACTGCTACTGTCTCATCCCACTTCTGCTCTCAGGCCCCAAGCAGCATTTGCCAGGCATCCGGCTAGGGGAGCAGCATCCCTGCAGGTGTCTCTGGCTGTCCTGCTGCGATTACTCAGAATGTTTGGGAAACTGCTTCTAGGTACCTGCCCTCGGACAGCTAATTCTCACCAATTACATTATGTCTCACAGCTAATCTACTGCTTGTTATTTGTCCATTTGCTGACTCATCTCTCTTCCCATTGATACCTGACATATTAAATAACCTAGCTAATACTTTCACTGATATGAATCACTTCCCTGCTGAATCAATTCATTGCTACTTGCCTTTTTGTTCCTATAGGTAGCTGACGTAGACGGTAACTTAACTGATTCCCTTCCTTTTAAACAGACATTGTTGCCAACTCTACTTCTTCAGTCAATCATTTCATTTAATCTGTTAGTTCCTTTTGGTCAGCTGCTAAATTATGCTCTTGACTGCTTGAATCCCACCCTGCAAACTCACTACCCTGTACATTTGCTCTCCTGTCATCACCCCGTAACAGTCTTCCTATTGCTCTCTCTCCCCCTTCTCCTTGGTCCTTCTTTTCCCATACTTTCTTTCATGTCATCTGTTATTCTTACTATCTTTTCATTTTCTCCCTTTGACTACCCATATCACATCCACCCTTGACTACCATTTTGCCAACACCATATATAAAGATAATGCAATTACATAAATTAGACTTGTAATTACACTTTAAATATGTTTTTTGATACTTGTAATTGTCACCAATCCACAGGTTAGAAAGTTTGCAATGTGACCACCAGCAGCTGTACAATACAGCTTAGTTATTAAACCTGGACTGGAATAGCATTTGTATGAAGCAGAAGAGCTGGAGGATAATACGAAGTCAATAAAAGTTTATGAAACCCTAGTAATAATATACAGAATAGCAAAGCAAAAGCTAATTACTAGAGCTGATGAATAGATCTTTTTAAACTTGTCAAAATACCCTTTTGCACCTGGGCTACAAAACAATCTGTTTTGCTTTTGCACTAAAACAGAAAATTGAAAGCAATGGTATTCTGCCTGTCCTCTGTTTTTTCCATTTTGAATTTTCTTTTGTCACTAAATGTACATAGGGGAATCATCAAGTTTCTCCCTGTCTTTCCAAACTCTGTATAATTTTGTAAAATGCTGATAAGTTTTAAAAGTCATCCAGAGGAAAAAACAAAAAGTTGGTAATCTTCCCACTTTGTAACTTATCCAAAAGTGGTAAAAAACTTTCAAAGTTAGGAAACCCAAGGGTCTGGCAGAGACCGAAGAATACAAAATTCTTTATGAAATTTCATTTATTTAACATAAATTCACCATCTTAAAAAAGAAAGAAAAATTACCAAAACCACAAGAAATTCTCCTTTTGAAATTATTGCATCCTTTCAAACTTTTAAAATCTTGAGTAACCTACTCCAGTTCTATTGAAATTTTCATTTCCAGAGATTTTAAAACAGACAAGATTTCCTCTCTTCTGGTGCCAAGACAAATTATGAAATCTCAGTAATCTTTTCACAATACATTCTTTTTACAGATCTAGTGATGCATATGCTTTACAGATCATCCTCCTTGCCTTCCCTTATTCCAATGCAAATTTATTTTATCTGAAATAAAACCTCTATTTTTCTTGCAAAAAATAAATGTAATTTTTGTTACTTATGCAGATTTGAAATTTGTCATTTTGTCTACTTTCTGAAATTGTAAAGCAGAATAAAAATAGTTGAAGGTGGTCCTGAACAGTATTTATTTTTGGTTTGGTTACTCAATGAACATATAAATGTGACATTAATGTGGTGGGACTGTTAAACCACTCACTGCCTTTGGGAATTCTCTCTCTTCTTACTCTCAGTCCATATCCTTTTTTCCTGATGGCTCAAATTTATTGTCATGATAATTTTGCTGGATGCCCCAGCTACAAATACTTTGAGGAAAAACGGGTTTGATTTTTAATTCCTAATTATTTTCAAGACTGATAAAATTGACTGATAGCTGAGAGGAGCTGAAGTTCCAGAGAACCAATATTTTCCTACAGAATCAATAGCTTTTTAACAGAGCTTTAATATTACTCATTCTTTGATAACATATTGGCAAAGATCAGCATTTCTAAATATCTTGTTCTGTCATTCTTTTGTTGTGACTTTTTTGTGTTTTTTAAAAAGGTCCACTCTTAAGCAACCAAGAACTCAGTGGAACCAAGACCTCAACCAAGAGCCCAGTGGAAGAACTACTTGGGGTAATTTTGTGTCCTGTGTTACAAAGATCGGACAGAAGAGGTAAATATAAAAGGGAACAGATATAACCCCATTTTTGTACCCTTTACTAGCATCAAGTATTATGTGGATATTTAGTATTATGGGCAAAACAGATAAGCAAGCCTCCTGTATTCCTGAAATCTCATTGGCCTTGTGTACTGGCTTCTCTCTACCTTTTTCATTATTCTCTAGAAAAGAACCTCTGATTCTTTCCTATCATTTCTGTATGTACAAACAAAATCAGAAGTATGGCTATGAATGTGCAAATGAGGAATGTGAACCCTGCCACATCCGTGAATGAGACTGTTGCAGAGTCCCTGATTCTAGGAGCCTGTTTTGTGATTCTTTTGCTATTAAAACTAATTTCTATTCCAAGCTACTAAGTCAGCTTGGAATCATAACAGCATCCAGTCACCAAGTTTCTAGTCACTGTACAGTAATACCCTGCTGTGCCTGTAACTCAAGCATATCTTTTTGTTTTCAGCTGTTTTAGTCAATGGTAGGGAGGTAGACCTGCAGTCCAGCCAACAATAATTCCCTTTCTTTCTTTCCCACTGGTAGTACAGAAAACCAGGGAAAACATTTACATACACGGACACTCTTCTTTATATCTAGTGTCATTGACACTCGTGTGCAACAGGCTTCTTCTGAGAGATGAATCACCTGTTTAATATGGCCAGTTCAGGCTTTCAAGCTACATTTGTTGCTGCAGATAAAATAGGCCTATTCACTGGCTCACAGGGCAAATGACCTGGCACAGCTCTCATCTACATAACCTAAACTATCTTCTCTCCTAAAATACTCGAGAAGACTTCATTATGTAGCCACATGCAACTGCCTGGACAGTTCCTGGGTGGTGCCTGGAGGACTGGCAGGAGCCAGCTTGCAGGGAGCATGTGAAAAATTATGCAATATGAATAGTCATGTTTCACTATTACAGCCCATGCCTTGGGCTACCATAGTAGGGTTGTAATCTTGGTGTCTTTTGAGCTCAGATATGCCTAGAAGCTTTTTCCTGGTTGTGGTCACTAAGAGAAAGAAGAAAAAGACCTGTTATGATTTGGTCTATACCTTCAAAGCAGGTTCAGCACGAACATGTGTCTGAAGAACTGCAATAAACAAATATAAGGACTCCTTGCATCTCTGCTCTACAGTTTCTTGAGTCTGGACTTTGGGCCATGCCCACCTCTGAGTTCATTAAAAATTGTCCATGTTCATTAGATGTAAAAGCACCAGCTATCCTGTACAGAATACAGAATACTTGTACAGAAGACGAAAATCAAAACTGAGAGAAAGAAAATACTACTCTTTCTTTCCACCCCAATCCTCTGGGCTTCACTCATCAAAAAAAAAAATGCTCCTACTTGTTTCCACTTTCAGCTGCTCATTTGTCCCTGCAGTATACTACAGTTATATCAAACTTTTGGAGCTAAATGGATCTACTGCTGATTATCAAGCATTGCAGCTGCCTCTCCTTACTAGAATGGGATCATAATGTGTCCTCAGAATCAGCATAACATTATCATTGGTTGTGCCCCTGAGTAAGAGAGGTCTCCAGTCCTGGTGTGCCTACAGTGTGATAGAACCTGCAGTGATGTGGGCCTGATGACATTTTGACACCATTTTCTTCAGGACATGTTTTAGCTCCCTTGGGTGTCTTGGAGTGTGATTTGTCAGGGATGTGAGTAGCAACTGCATGTAGGGCTGCACAGTGTCTCAGCACTTCTCCTAGGCCAGGATAGTATGGACAGTCAGAGATGTGCTGTCAGGGATGCCTGCGGCTGAGCTATAATAGCTGCTATCAATGATACTTTGAGATCTTCTGATGAGAAACACTGCAGAAAAGCTAGACATTATTACTAGGTTTAGTTCTGTGAAGAAATGTGCACTGTCAAACTGTGATGGTGTGATTGTAATTGTTCTATATTTTAAACACTGGCTCCAGTCAAGACACACATCCTCCAAATGCCTCTGTTTCCTTCTTTCTACAGTTTTCTGGCATGCTCCTAGGTAGCTGTGTAGCAAAACAGACACATTGTTCTCCAAGTACTGTAAATGCTCAACATGGATTAGGAAAAAAAAGAACTAAAGTTTTCTTTTGCCACTGTTTTTAAGAGCATTTTCCTAGCAAAATTGTTCTAATCTCTGAACATAGGATTCACATTTTCCCTTCTAGTCACTACTGAAAACAGTTCATGTATCTGTTGCATAAAAGTGAGTATTTTACCTTTTGATTTTTTTGTGTTTTAATTAGGAAATTTCTTTTTTTTCTCAGCTCTTTGCTGCTTTACAATCCTATCCTCAGTGTTGTAGTTATTGGAGGGATATATTTTCTTATGCACTGAAAGAAAATCTTTAGGACATGATTTTCAAAACCATTTGGCATTACTTAAGCTCTTCCTTCTATATGTTTATAGCAGAGATGATTTTCATCATTGATGAACACTAGTAAAAATTCCTCCCCTTGGATTCATTTTGAACTGTGCTTGTTCAGTGTCACTGCAGAGAAGACCTTGCAATTTTTTTTTTTCCAGACTACTTCACCTGAAAAAAAGGAGAAAGCTCACTAATGAAATAATCAAATCCATATTCTCATTTGCTGTGTCTATATGGATCAAGATTCTCTGAGCATACTCAAAGCCAAATGACCTGTCTACTTGCAATGTTGAACTACAAGAACGCCTTCAGGAGTGAGATGATATTATTCCAGCTGGTGTGTCATACAGGTAAATGTCAGTCACAGCCATACTACAACATCCTGGTTGCTTGCATACAGCCAAATAGAGACGATGCTGACTTGGGAATCACCCTTCCAAGGGTGCTCCATGTTTACCTGTAACAGAAGGTGCATGTCTACCTGCACTTCTTTTAGAAGGACCTTCAAGATAATCCCTGTCAGCAGACCCTCCTGCTGTGTCCCAACACCAAGAAGCTACTATACCCAGTGCATATTTCACAAATGATACATCCAAGGCAACATACGCAGCATCATTTTTACTAAGCTTCCATGTACCACAACAGCAGCCTGGTGCCTCTGAAAGGGTACCCCTACACAACTGTATAATAGGATAAGGCACTCTGTGTATACCCAAGAGTGTCACTGAAACCTACTTACTGAGGCAACTGCAAGTGGAGAGACACCCAGATGGACCAAATACAGCATCCACCTGCAGAAGGTGACACCTTTCTGCAAAGCAACATGCATCTTCACATATCCACCTCTGTTTTGATTGTTCCATGAGAATTCTTGGTCAGATGTCACCAGGCTAGTGGATGCTTTTGTAGGAGCTCCTGAGACAGATGGAGGCAGATGAGTAATGATCACAAGCTGAATACACATCTCTCTCTTTTTAACTCTGGCAGGAGCTACACCACAAATCTATTACCATACTGCTGTATATGCAGTGAGCTAGACAATGCCTTAACTAAGGCATCCAAGAAAGTTGTCCAACTGAACCATCTCCAGGTTGGCTAAGGTAAAAACATAGTAAGGAAGAGAAACTTTAGTGTCACAGCAATTTTCCTAGCCCCACCCTTCTCCTGCCCTAGAAACTGTTTTGTCCCTTTATTTCTCAAGGTGCATGTTAGAAAGTTTTGAAGGATTTTTTTTTTTACAAACTCCATATAAATCTCCCCAACTCTGGGATGCCTGAACGTTCCTGACAGTTGTTTCATCCCTGTGCAAAGAGAGTCCTGTCTCAACCTCATTGCCCTGCACTTTCTTTGGTCAGTACAGGAAGAAGGCTAAAATTTGGCTTTGTCAGGAGAGGAATACAGGAGACAATCATTGCAAACAAATACACAGGAGAGCTTACATGCCAGGAAGTTGACATTAGTGCATTTTTTATTCTCTACAGATCCTTATGTGGGAGTTCATGATTCTCAGCCTACATTTAGTCTTCAGGTACAGGATCAGGACGCATAGGGAGGATGGTAGAAAAAAGTTGAGCTCACTCCTACAGTCTCTATCATTTATGTGAATGCAAACATTAATTGTACAGCATGGTTTTCTCTAGATTTTTGGGGTGAGACAGTTTAATGAGTAACTGAAAGATAAATCCTGATTCCCTACTTGACCCAAATCACAATCTGTTGAGCATTGTGAAGTTCTGCTTTCACGGGACCAGGTACAGATGACATAGAAGAATGCTATTCGGAGGTTTAATTTTAAGAAACGCAGCTGCAACAGGTTTTATCGGCATTCTTGGCTCAATGAGCAGCCAGTTTTGATCTGCTTTTTGTCCAGGGGTTAACTGACTGTTGCAAAGCGTGCTACAGTGGCCCAGAAAATAAATTCCTCTATGCAAAGGGCATTGGTATTTTTCTAGAATTGTGGCCGTGAGGCTGCGAAAGTACTGTCCTTGCTGTGGTTGCAGCAAAGGATCCTCCTTCATGTGGCCTTTCCTGGGGAAAAGGCCAGAGGAGTTTTGGGCTGAACTATGTTAAAAAGAGAATCAAATTTCCTCCATTTGATGATATGCCTTGTCAACAGGGGTTAGACTCTTCACTTCTACTTCCCATCCTCCCAAGCCCCGTAGAAAAGCAGAGCAGACTGAGGGCTTGATGTGGGTAAGTGCAACCGTTTCCTACCTTTCAGCTTTCCATGTAACCACAGGCCTGCCCTGCCAAGCAGGAAACATAAGCAATACCAGCGGTTAGCCAAGGGCCAGAAATGGTGTAAGCTGGAGAGCTGGCTGCTGTTGTCAGTGAGCATGGCTGGAGCTCACTGTGGAGCTGTGCAGATGGCAGAGCACAGTGATAATCTGAGGTGTAACTTCAGGTAGTGCCAGTATCGATGTAAGTGTCACTGCCAGGCTTCATACTGGGCTTGGGGCTTTCAGGATATGTGTACACCTGAGCTGAGTCTCCTTCCTGCAGTCTCTGCCTGGCCACCTGTAGCTGGTCAGCATATACTCAGGCCATGAGGTAATCACGGATGCTCAGGACCAGATGGTGAGGCAAGTGTGGCCATGGCTGTGGGGTGGATAGGTGTAGTGTGTGGGAGCCTGGTGGAACGTGAGTTTCTCTATTGCCTTTCTGGGTCATGACTTGGGTGGCTTGTGGGATTGTGGCATCCCTCAGCACTAGAGAAAGCATGGATATGAGCAGGTCCTCCTAGAGCTGTTTTAAGGGCTGGTGGTGTGGGTGCAGACAAAGCACTTCAGTATCTCAGGGCAGACCTTCAATACTTCTCAAATACCTGTGTAGACATAACAGCTGGCTTTTTGACTCTGCTAATGCTGTGCAAAAGGATCTTCACATGTGTGCAATGTTTACTTCAATCCTAAATTTCATAGTGGTGATATCATGCCTCCTTCTAGAATACTGCACCTGAAGTAGACCATAAAATGGAGGCTTATTCAATGTCTGATAACCTTGTGCATAATCCTATTATCCTGCACAATTTAGGAGTCGTCCTCAACAAGGTGGAGCTTGGAGGCAGGGAGAAATATTGCACTGATTTCTAGTAACTTGAGAAGTCATTTGGTAAAACAAGGAGAAACGGTAAAGCAAAAGGCAATAACCACAGGCTGCAGCTGGGAAGACTCAGTCCGGATAGAAGGAAAAGCATTCTTGCAAATATGAAGTACAGCTTTGGGCCAGGTCACCAGGGAAGTCATAGACTCTCCATCCATGGGGGTTTTCATATGCAGATGGGCAAAGCCTATGTGAGTTGGTCTCGTGAGAGCCTAGAAATCCTGGTCAAAGATCTGACTAGATGAGCTGCAGAGGTCTCTTACAACCAGTCATAGAATCTCTTCTTGTTTTGAAAAGGCCATGCAAAAAGGTACCATGAACCCACTTCACGTGAAACATTATGAAGCTTTAATGCTATGAAGCATAATTTGTAGCTCATATTCACTGACAGTTAATGGAAAACATATAATATTGAACATCCCCAAAACTTTTGACTTTGGTGCCTTTCACTGTAAAAGGTCTACCTGGAATCTGCAACACATATTTTATTGCAAATGTAGTCTAAGTATTGCTCTTATTGCTCCATGTTTCCAGATTCCGCAAAATATTCAGCTGCATATGGCCCATCTTTTCTCTCTCTACATCTGTAATTTATTGAAGAATCTGTGGCAGCATTCAGAAAAGAGATGGAAAGAATCATGTCACCTTTCCCTTTGAACAGCTTTGAATTACTTTCCTGTAATCATTACTGCAGATTAATGCTATCAAAGAGCAGTTCTGCAGCAGATAAAATGAACAGCTTCTGATAAATTTATCATTATAGCAAATCACACTAAGTAGGATTTCTTTCCTCAGCTTGCAGAACGTACATTTCATTTAAATTTTAAAGGTTTCCCTAGCAGGCAAGGGCAACCTGAAATTCAGTATGAAAGTCCTGAAGGCATGCTGTTCTGGCCATGCTGGGGGAACCTAATAAAATATATTTGCCTAAAATTTGGGCTGTTGTATTGCATCATTGTGTTGAAAAGGAACTTATCATAAGTTTAACCTTCTTTAGAGAAAATTTGAGTGTCTAAATGATGATATGTTTGGGAGCAAATACCATTAGGGAATTCTGTATAATTTTTTGGTTTTGTTTTGCTTTATTCTAAGTCATCATCACTTGCATTAAGTAGGATTTAGCGGGCTTCCTGGTTGCACTGTGAAAAAACCCAGAGACACAGTAAGGGTCACCAGGTTTCTCTGCAGAGCAAAATCTGCTGCGCATGCTTCTGTCTTTTATCTCTCACCCATTCCTCTAGCCATTAAACATTAATGACTATTGAGTGACTCAGAAGAAGGGCAGGGGCACTTCTGGAAGAAGTTCAAGTACTCTATTGATGAGAGCAGTGCTAGCACCTGAACAGCATAGATGATATGCTAAGATGCCTTCCCAGTCATATTCCTCCTTCTACACAGAAAAAGGAACAATAATATTAATGCTAAATAAAGGAGAAGGAGTGATCATTTAGGCCAAGGCAAAAGTACAATGCAATCAATGGGATTGCACTACTAAACACTATGGATCTAGCATGTAGCACTGTAAAGACAAAACCAAGGTATTATGGGACTGAAATCTGAACTGAAAATGAACACCTGAAACAATTCTTGTGCCTGCTTCTTTGCAGTCTTGGTTATATGATGTGTTTGTTGGTGACTGTGGAGAAGTTGACCTGAACATGAAGGGGCCTCCTGCAGCCCATGCTCCAGCTTTCCCACCAGAAACACACAGCAGCTCACCCACCTACCATCTCACTGTGTTCCACCCTCTTTCTTCATTACTCTTTTCTTTTTTTTCCTGATATAATAGACAGGCACATAGCACACTGAAAAGTTAATTAATCTTTATGGCTGCCAAGTGATAAAATTATTATTACAACAAATGTACAGAGTCTTATGCTATGTTGCTGTATAGTTTCATTGAAGGGGCAGTAATTAAGCAGCATCTAACACACTATTATATCACCATAGTTCTAAATTTTCATTCCAAGCTTCATTTTTCAGTTAAGTATAACTCAGAATAATTCTCTTTAGGTCTGACATTGGTTCAGTTTTATCCCTGTCTATGACATAATTGAATTGGATAATTCTGTCAAAAATCTCTTAGCCATTTTTGATCTATCTTCAAACATGGTTAATCAAAGCAGGCTTCGTTGGTTTCAGAGAAATAATCAAATAACTGCAAATTTTTGCGATTAGACCACTCAAATTCCTTTCATAGTTGGCAGGTATATTGTCTTCAAAGAGTGTATGTCATTTTTACATGTTAGAAGATAGTTGAGTTGCAAGGAGCTGAGAGGGGAAAATATTTCCTGTGCACTCTTGTTGCTACACTTCTTGTATCTTCAGGAAAGGCACTGGGAAGGAATGGAGCTGAAGAAAGGATCTTGGGGTTATAAGACTCTGAGTTCTAAATCCTGGCTTTAGCACCAACTCAGCATACAGCCAAGAACAAATTATTTTACCCTTTGGTCTTCATTGTCCCTCTGTAAAATGAGGATAATTGTATTTACAACCCTTGCCTGAGTCTTTCACAGGAATCCTGGGGATGTTAATGAAAAAATATACAGCAAGAGACCATACTGTGAACAACTAAGGTATTGTAACAATGATATGAGAATATCTCTGAAAAGAAGCACACCAGTTTCCATAACAGAGTATGCCTTTCTAAAGATCACATTTTCTTATTAACTCCATTTCTATAGATGGACACTCTGAAAGCATGAGAGGTGAAAGCAGACAGGGAGTTTTCAGCTCCAAGAGTGATCCCAGCTTGTCTCTCTTCCTCAGATCAGAGTTTTAGATGATCACACAGAAGTCTGAAACTATGCTTTCCACCTTTCTTGAGTTTCTCCATTGCCCATCAATGTAAGCCAAAGAAATCTGGTAGGGTAAAAAGGGGTTTTCAGTTACTGTGTTTGATTCAATTAATTTTCAATTTATTTTTGTTTAGCTAGTGTCTTGGCATGTTTATATCCCAAATGTACTTATCTCATGAAAGATGGCCCAAACTGGGGTGGGTTTAGGGGGTAGGGGAGGTTCAAAATTGCATGTTACTAGTCAGAGTTGCACAAGTTACTGGTCAAAGAATGATAAATTCATACTTTGCAAGTATCTGCAGTCAAACTTTGGCATGTTTTTCTAAAACGAGAAATGAAATAATGTGTTATGCCTCTTTATTCCTGGCTAACCCTACCCATGCACATATTTACCTCAGTAGCTATACCAAGTCTCAGTATTGTTGGTGGCTTCTGCTTTGCTGTCATATCCCTTTGATTTTTTTGGATTTGATTCCCCTATTAGTCTGTGGCCTTGAAATTTTTCTACTTCCTCTAACCTAGTCCTTGACACTGACACTGAAACCTAAGCAGGTGTTAAGCAAACTGTTACTCAAAGTGGGAAGTTCTGGGAGGGGTGTTTGACAGCAGAAGTTTGCAGTGTTGGAGACCAGTGAATCAGGGAACAAATCTCTGTCCAGATGGTGAGATTAACTATTTTTAATGGAAATAATCTTGCTCTTGGGCACTTTTCTCTCCCAATATAGTGTCTCTCATGAAATCAGGATCAGGCCACTCTCTGTGACATGGCCTGATCTGCTGTGATATCTTTTCTTCAATTCCATCTTGATGCTTTTTGCCCATTATCTTCGTTAAAAAGAAAATTAAATTAAGGCAAGCAAAACTGAAAATGAACTGTATTTGCCTATTAAGGGGAGTATGAAGTAGACGTAAAGGGATGAGTATAAACCGGCTTTTGGAACAGGCCCTTGCATAAAGAGGTCTTCCTCAGAAAACTGTATCAGTATTTTTTTCAATGTGGTGAGGCACAACTCCAGGTGAGCCTGGGTCATATTTTTTGGTTCTGCCAGGCTTTTTCTTAACAGGTCAGGAAAATCACAGGAGTGTATCTGCAACGAAACATCATCCCCTTCATGATTACACAGCAGGCTAAACATAACATATCATAGCTTAAGGGCTAATAAGTGCAAATAGCAGAAGAAAAAAGATGGAAGGGGACCTTATATGTGTTGCTTTATGTGAGAGACAGTGGTCTAATGTAGGTAATGTATTAAGAACTGGGTATTGAGTTCCTAATAACTCTTTTGCAGAAGATTCTGTGGTAATGAAATAAAGTGATCCTGAATGGTCTTTATCATACAGGGCTTCCTGAGGAAGTTAATGATTCACAGAGCACTGGAAGTTTCCCTGTTGTGGGCTGTTTAAGCATCCACTTCTAAATGTCAGGACAGGACAGCTGTCATATTTTGTAAGTGTCCTTAGAATATATATGTGTATTAGTCATTGCCAGAAGCTGCCATTTCAAGTATGGGAGAAACTAGTTTCAGGATTGATTTGTGAGGAGTCTTTCTTGTTCTCATACTATTTTTTAGCTACTGCCTTAAAATTGGCTTTGTTCAGAAAAGCATAATCTGAAAGTATACTTTTTGCAGGTTCAATATGAATTATAAAGAAATAATGCAATTGTTCTTCCTCCATCCACCTACTGGTCATCGACAAGCTATCTCAAAATCAGGCTGAGTCTCAGATGAGTTTTGTGGTCATTTGTCACGCATGTGGGTACAGAGTACTTGCTTCATCTCCCGTTTCTAGAAGTGTTTTTCTTCTCTCCACATCTGTCTCAGGCAGAAGTCAGAAATACTTCCGTTTTCTGTTCTTAAGGGAGACTGTGAAAGGAAGACTTGGTTATTTTCCCACTGAATTGCTTTCCACAGAGGGGAGGGGAAGGCAGAAAGAGATAGAGAGAAACACCTGTTCACTTGAAGCAGTGAAATTTGCCTTTTGGTTACATGCTTCTGAACTATTTCAGACCACTTGTCCATTCAGATACAGATGGCTGTGGGCAGCCCACCGAACAGTTCAGAGGGTGTCAGTACAAGGGAGGTGGGAAGGGAAGGGGATCTGCCAGATGTCCCTTTGCTGCTGGAAGTCACTGACTTGTCTGGCATTGTACTACCTTGCTCTGGGATCCAGCATGTGTTTCCCAGCGCTCATTGGACTGTATCATTGGTGCACATATTAGTTAATTCCTGTTTCTTTGATTTTTATTCTCTTCTTTTTTCTCTCAAGATTGGCCTTTAAGCTTGTTGTTTAAATATGGGACTGAATGCTAGCAAAAGCTGAGCTTTGTTCCCAGGTGACTCTTTTTTGTGGCCTTGCCACAAGCAACTGAGTTCACACCATTAATGTCCCCACCTGTCATGGTGCTATGGAGGCTGGTGGCTCTCTGGGACCACAGTGATGGAGCCTGGGCCCATCCCACCGCCCAGCCAGGAGCAGGGCAGCCAGGGAGCACCAGGGGCAGCCCCAGCCCATGGCACCGGGCCGCTGCCCGGGGACTGGGACAGGCCAGGACATGGGCCCATGGGTGGGCCTGACTCAGCAGCGCCCACGAGCAGGCAGGGCAAGGCTGTGGGGAGCTCAAGACCGGCCATGCTACAGCGTCGTTGGGACAGGTTCTGAAGGCCCCAGAGGGCTGAGATGGGGTCCTAGGCTATGGGCAGGTGGGGAGAGGTGGTGAGGGACAGTGAGGCCTGTAAGTGCCCTGACACCATTGAAAAAATGATATATAAAGGGCTTGCACAGACTGACTGGGTTATAACCATGTTTACAGTCCTACGGCTCCATCAAAATGTCTCCAGTGTTAGAAATTCTGCCAGGAGTCCTGGGGGTCGGTCTGGCAAATCCACAAACTGTGCCTGGCCAGGGGGGAGCGGGGAACATTGTGAGGGGTCATTCCCAAGACCCTGTCACCCTGTCACCCACCGCTCCCCATCCTGGTCCCTGTGCACGACCAACGCAGCGGCAGACCCTGTTCCAGGGCTGGGGAAGGGGGAGGGCCTCTGCCTGCTATCCTGAAAGGAAACCTGCTTTTTGCTCCCAGCTTCTCTTGTGTGAATGATGCAGCACTGTTTGCCCAGCGAGAACAAATATTTTGCCAGTAAGCCACAAAGTCGCTTCTCCAGTGTTTACAGCTTCTTTTTGCAGGAGTGCTATAGTCACAGGAAAGCTTACTGTGAACAAACAGACTGCGCGTACTGACATGAATAACGTCGTGAGGTGCACGCATTGTTAAGCTAGAAAACACTCATTTTATTATTAACACAAAATAGCCATTGTACCGGCAAGCATGCTTGTATGGAAAAAAGGATTTGCCTCCAGTTATTATGATTCAGTCCTCCAAGCTGGAAGCAGAAATAATGCCATGCCATTTAGGTAACTAATTATCAGTCTTTAATTATGAATAACAAATAGCCACTGTGACTGCTTTAAGAACAAACCACAGCCTAAAATTTGTCTTCACAGTGTATTTGTAAAAAAATAAGAAATAATGAATATAAACCAAACTGATTATGCAAGATTGGTAAGCGAAAAAGAAGCTTAATTCATGTCAATAGTGTTTTCACAATGAAAAATATGAATTGTGATTCACCTTGGTCTGTGGTGGACTTTCCATGGGCCTGTACCACTGAAGGGACTGTGACTCTTTATTCACGTAAAGTTAAACACAGGTGAAAGCTTTAGAAAGCTTGGACAGGACTAATATACTTGGGCACCAAAATAATAATAAATGAATAAGACACAAAACAGTAGCTATTATGGTCTGGTGACCTGGAGGGATGGAAGAAAAAAAGAAATAATTCAAGGATGATTGATTTATTAACAATTCCCCTTTCTGCAGTTTGACATCTTGTTCTGTTTTCCTCCCTTTTCTCTCTTTCTTTTCTTATTCTTTTTTTTTTTTTTCTTTCCTTGTGTGCAATATGAAGTTTTTCACACCACAGCAGAGGTACTGAGGAGTTGGATTACTGCTTTGCTCATGGTTCAGGATTCTTGGTGCAGGATCCAGTCAGCACAAAGTAATTGCAGGACCATTACTGCTCTTGAGCAGTAACAGTACATCCATCAGGTAGCCACCATCAGCACTGGGACACAGGGTCATGTCAGAGGGGCTCAGGCTGTTCTGCCTCGTCTCTGACACTGGCCGGTATCGGATGTCCCAGAGTGGGTTAACATGGTCTCCATGATGAAAGGACAGCCTACCTATGGGGAAACTAACTCAGAACCCATAATGGCTAATGTTGTAAGCTTGGGAGTTTATAATCCTCCTGTTTAGCTTAACTCTTTTAAGTGTTGATGTTCTTCTATCTCTGAATCTTTCTCAGTTCTGCAAAGGTCTGGGAATCAAGGCATGGGGAAGTTCCCTGCCTGAGTCTGAACTCTGCCTCAAGTCACTGCTTTTAAATGTTGTCAAACAATCTCCTGTTCTTATCTTATAACAAAGTTTTTCCTTTTCTTTTTCAGTAATATTTCATATCCTGAGAATGTTCTTTATTATTTGAGTTTTCTTTACAATCCTAATCATTGTTAGTGTCCCCACAAATGATGCAAGGTTCCATTGGGGAGAAATAATGCACAAGTATTTGGCAGCAATCTTATAAATGTTTTCTCCTCTGAAATTACCCTAATCTGGCAAGCAAAGTATATAATACAGATGCAACATGGCTTTGACATTGGATAGCTGAACTCCTCATAAGATGATTGTGTGGATATGTGTGAAGGATTATGAGTTTATTGGGTATCATGATCTTCTGGAAAATACTGGAAAGGATAGGAGACACATGCAACTGACCTTGTCTTTTACCGATAGACTACAAATGTTTTATTTTTATTAGCTTGTTAAGAGACTGGGACTCAGCTAATGGTTTTATAGTTAAACAGAGCAAGTGTAGTATATTAGTATCCCACTTGTCCACACCAAATTAATGGCCTGGAGATTGTGAAAGCTTTATGATAGATCTGGGCTGTACAATGCAATTTAAAGCTCCCTTTGCTTCGATCTTTGGTGCGGGTGCCTTGGTTTTCAGAGTGACTGAGGAGTTTGAAGTACCCAGAACACATAAACCCCTGAGTGAGGAGGATTTATTGTGGTTAAGTAACATATGGCTATGCTGAAATGTGTGATCCTGAAAAACAGAAGAGAAGAAAAGAGTGATATTAAAGTAAATTTTCCTTTTGAGACGTGCAAGTTCACACAGTCCTGCAATCACTGAAATGAGCTGTTCCAGCACCTCCATGAAAATTCACATTTTAAGCCTGCATTAGTCTTGGATGAAGTTCTTCATGTTCTGCTGCCAGACAATTATATCATTATGAGTTTTGTTTTGTCTTTTTAAAATATGTGCCCCTCAAATGAGAACTGAAACATTTAGAAGTGAGAATATGATCATTTGAAGGTAAAGGTGGAGACTTATAAAAATTAAATGTTAGGAAAATGGAACTGACTTCATGCAGTTTTTATTATGCCCTTGCCTTCCACCATCTTTTTCCTATAGTGCTGTTAATGTTCAAAATTTTCATTCACTAGAGGAAAGAAACAGCAGAGTGGCTATCACCATGCACCACTATGCTGTCTATTGACCACCTGGCTCCAGGTCCTCAAGAT
The DNA here is from genome assembly GCF_030936135.1 of Gavia stellata. Classification (NCBI taxonomy): domain Eukaryota; kingdom Metazoa; phylum Chordata; class Aves; order Gaviiformes; family Gaviidae; genus Gavia; species Gavia stellata. The sequence continues at coordinate 22,725,371 of NC_082595.1, forward strand.
AGGTTAACTGAGGACGGTATCATCCTAGTAGCAAAGTCACAACATTAATTGGTAAAATAACTCAGTGCTGCGCAAGGTAGAATAGTATGGCTCTAAGTTTTGAGCCAGCTTCACCAGTCATGGTTTCTTCACACTCATTTCAAGACAGTTTAAATTGGGGGTGATTTGTGCCACCAGTAAAAAATGTAATTGCATCTTGTTTTAACTTAGTAAGTCCAGGGAAAACAATGAAAAAACTACACTGCTAAAGTAAAGGGATGGAGTCATCTTGTGTTGTCTGAATGTGATAACAGAAAGAGAATATACATCTGCTATAAATGTAAATTCCTTTGCTGTGCTTCCTTATTTTTTTATTTTTCTCCTGCTTGAAAATTTCTGGTTACTCCATGCTTTTGTGGATGGTAAGTAGATGCATACAGAAGCAGATTTTAAAAATAAGAAATAGATTCTCTGCCTTGAACCCCAGCTGGACATGTTCTGGATTTCTCCTTTCCTTTTAATTTTTCTCAGTTACTTATTGTATGTTCTTACTAGTTTTTAAGAAGGAGAAACAAAACGAAGCTACCATAGAGAGGTCCGATGCCCACGTGGGGCAGGTCTGTTTTCATATGATGCTATCCTTGTTTTTCTTTCCAGAAGCACATGCTCTAGACAGATAGAGGAAATGGATCACTGAGGAGCAAACCGCTCTATAGAAGTAAATCAACATCGTTTTCCTATTAACAATGAGGTGGTGGAAACTGACCTTTTTCAATCAACTTCCATGAGAAGTTGTTTCACTATTCTTTTAATGAAATATTACAGGTATTAGCCACCTTAAAAGGAATCTGCTTTTTTGGCGTCTTTACTGAGAGACAGCTATCACTATCTATATTGCTGCATACTTTTCAGTAATTTGCCCCTTATTTGTTCATAATGGGATTCATGACCCTTTTCATGTTTTCTGTGATGTTGTAACTTCTTAACAAATTCTGTCCTTTCTGTATATCAGTAGTGCAAACACATTATGAGTTTTTAATAGAAAATACAAGCCTTTGTTTTGCATCATGGTATATAAAGTATAACTATCATGTATATAACCACTTATGATAATTTCACATGCCTCTAAAATGGAATTTTGTTTTTGCAGTAATTTGTGTGGAATACAGTTTGGTTTCTTGAGAGGCTTTTTATTGCAATAGGAATTTAAATTCACAAAATTAGACATTGTGTGTGATTGCTATTTTGACATTATAGAATATATATATACACTACTTATATATGTAAAAGTAAAAAATGCAAAGTTGCAAATTATAACACACATTGGCATTTAATTAGAAAATCTCTTTCAATGAGGTTGTGAGTCCCATAGTGTTGTGTATTAACTCATCATCCTTTTACACAGAGTTAAGCATAACATTTTATAGTTCCGTTGGCCTAACAATTTAAAAAGAAATAAAGTAATATTGATCACATAAGTCTTTCTACTGGGACTCAAAATGCTTTACATATGTTTTGGTACTGGCTAATGGTTGTCTTCATCATTCTTTTGTGTTAGCATTTTTCTGTATGTGACTCCTACATTTCAAATGTGATTTCAAAGAGGGTCATTCGAGGAAAGATCCTGGAGTACAAATTAATGAAATATTAAATATGATCAAGATTTTTTTCTGTAAAATTAAAATTAGACATGTTGACTGTATCTCTTAGAGTTAGAGGAACATGTTGCCCTTTTAAAATATTAGATGGAAAAATAATTTGTAAAAATGAAATTTCAGTATGTCCTTGGTTTTCCTTTCTGTGACTTACTTTTATAACATTTATTTATTTATTTACATGTATATATAATATACATCTATGCACACAGAGGATCTATAGTGACAAACACAATAGGATTTCAAAATTTTCATGTTGTGAATGTTTTTGTTAATCTTGCCTGATGAGTTATTCAGCTATTACTTCTAAATTTCTTGTCAATCCTATAACGTTCATTCTGTACCACTTCTGCTTCACAGGATGAAGATAGTATGAGATGGTTTGGGTATGCAGACTGTTTGGATATACAACCTATTACCCACTTCTTATTTGCTTCTTTACTTGCTGTTTCTTTATTTGCTACTTACTTGATGCTAAACACCACTCACCTGATCTTTTCCTTTTCATTATGGAAGTGATACTTATATACCCCGCAGCAGAAGGTTTGAAATGATACATAAAATCAATTGGATTTTGAATACTGGACTAATAATTACCTGTATTTCCAACATGCAAAGACATTTAACAACCTAATGACTTCTCTACAGAGCATTATAGGATCTCTGGGCATTCATACAGAACAAAAGCAGAGCCATGACTCTTATTTATCTAAGAGTTGTATCTTAAAAGACACTTTCCAAAACATTTGAATTCATAATCCAGGCTTGCAATAAAGAAAGAAGAAAACCACATGAGACTGACTTATTATATCACTGCAAAATATCACACAGTATCTCTGTGGTGATTGTCTGAGAGAGAAACAGAAAGTTATAAAAATCTTTTTGAAATTGGTTAAATTTGAGGCCATGATAATCACTCTGCTCCATTTAAATGCACAGGTAAGCTCAGAAACTTGAGTACTCTGGTTGGCTTTAAAAAATAGTTCAATCTGAACAAGATTCATAAAACTAGAATGATTTGGTCTCAGTTATACACGAGCTTGTCTATGACAATGTCCATTCTGGAATAGATAGCAGTTTACTATACAGTCAGTATTCAAATCGTGCTGAGGGAACCAGTCCTCTGATGGCACTTGAGGGTTGGGCTTTGTGTTTCTATAAGGATATTATCCAGATATTAATACATACAAAGACAGCATATTGCCCTATGTAAACTAAATTGGCTCAGTATATAAAACATGGAAAAATTCCGTTTGGCAGCCAAGCATCATTGCACGGCTACTTCAGAAATGTATGTCCATACTAGCCTCAAAAATACAGTATGACTTGCCTTGAAACAGGGTACAGTAGTTAAACCTCTAAGTGTGTTCTTAAAAAGTTAGATATGTATGAATGAAATCGCCCTCCACATTTGGAAAATTTCACCAAGAAATATTGCTCTCGTGTAAACATCCAGGTCCACAAAAGTGTCTATCAGTTGCCACAGGCTATTCAAAGCTGAAGGAATCAAGGGAAGTTCTCATAGGAATGAATTCAGAAGTGAAAGACTGTCATTTATATGGGACCTGAAAGGAATGGAGGTGATTTTCTTTCCCAAACAGAATACAGGGAAACTGCAGTGTTCTCCGGCAGTGATGGTATGACAAAGAGCTATACGGCCACCACAGGGAAGTACCACTATGTGCTTGCTCTGCTCTTCTACTCTTCCCCAGGCCGCCACTGCTGGTGTCTGTTGGAGATGAGCTGGTGGGCCTTTGGTCTCACCAAGCTCAACTTATGTTCTCATTTCTAGTGCCCCTCAAATAAATCCACAATCCAGGCAGGAGCACTTGGAGGCTCAGACAGTTGTTGCTACAGAGCTCTTCTTATGCAGAAAGCAGCTGGGTTATATACACAGCACTGAAGCATAAGCCATAAACACCAGTCTATCATTAGCCCATATTTGAGGGGCCATTGGGACTGCAGGCCTGACAACACTGCCTGATTGGCCCTGTTTGTTATGTTCATTGTCATTCAGAGCTATTGTCAGTACAAGATAAATTCTTCTTGCAACAGTGCCCATCATGATAGATTTTGTGGCAGACTCCAGTGCTTTCTCTCCCTGTGCCTTAAAACACTCAGAGTGAGTCTTCATTCATTTTTATGGTAAATGATGAATCCAGCAATTTTATGTTGAAACTTCGCTGCCTTTCTGTTTAAACTTTCAGAAATTGTGCATGAGTATTTGATTCGTGTCAAAAGCAACCAAACTCAGACTGTAAAACAGTCACGTTTTTGCATTAACATAAGGCTCTGCCACTGGATCTGGTGAATCTTGGGCTGTGCCATCAACTCCGTCTGGAGGGACGAACAGACTGCTCTAAAGATTATGCAGACATCCTCTAACTGGCTCTTTCACCTCTTACTAGTGACAGTCAACCACAATATTACCAGGCTTTAGAGAAATTAAATGAAACAAAGTATTTTCTAGATGTAGTTTCAATCTTCTGGTTATAACTAGAAAAAGAATAGCTGAATAACTTTGGGACGAGAGAAAATAGCAGTACGCTCCTAAAGAAGAAACTCTTCTTCAGCAGTCCTAGGGAACAAATAACACCCTATTGTCTGCTTTTCCTTGCCCAATAGTTAGAGCATAATCCATGCAATTTAATACTTTGCTGAATATAATTCTAGTACAAAACAAGTAAATATATGTTCCCTTGGCTTTGGATTAACTATGTTCCCTTGCTGCGTACGTGTTTGTATCTAACAGCGCACATCTAAACTTGTGGTTAACAGATGTGTATTGACTGTGCTAGATCCAGACAGCACTGTGTTAAGTGAAACTTAAGTCTCATAACCAACAGTTACAAAATACCACAGTACTAATCCCTAAGAGCCTGTGACTTGATAGAGAAGAATTAAATGGAAAAAAAAATGCCGTGATGTACTTGGTTTTTACGCTATCATGTTAGTTATGAGCTCAAAAAAAAAAGAATAAATTTCCTTTTTATTCTGTTTTTAACTGTTCAGTATTTATGACAGATTGATTTTCTTCCACCATAGCAATCACTGGACAGTTTGATGGCATTTTAAAAATATTAGCATTTATCTGTATGTAATGTTTTATCTGGAAACCATAGCTATACAAAGAAAAAGGATCAACATATTTAGCTAATTATTTCAACTTCTATGGATTTTTTTATTATTATTATTTTTAAAATTGTTAGGTGTATTAATATGTTACAGTCTCAGATAGTTCTTTGCTTACGCCCAGGTAACTGAAGCTCTGTGTACATAATTTTGTTTACTGTATTGTTAACACTGTTTTCATTTGTCCTACTTATTAGACCCAATTAACATAATATATGTGAACATCTGATATCAACCCAATATGAAGTTTGGATCCAGATTCTGATGTGAACTTCTCCCAAGGATGTAACTTCTAATAAGAACTTAATGGATTATAAGCAAGAGGAAAGCAACGTGACTCTCTTGTTATACCTGTAATGAATCTTGCCTAGGGGTTCAGGAAAATGCTTCAGAAATCTAACCAATTTTCTGGCTTTTTCGTTTTATATCTTGCTGACAAATTCTGTCCCAGAGTATCTGCATCTCATTGTCCATTTTTCTTCACTTCAGGGCATCCCACGTGCACTACGTGTTGAATGATTCCATGAATGAACTGAAGGATGAAATACAGAGAATACCAATCATATTTTCAGGTTACACAAAGCAGGGAGGGATTGCAAATTTATGGGAGAATGAGAGTAAAATACAGTTTAATCATCATACATTGGAGAAATGATCTGAAATCAATTAAACTGGATTCATTAAGCACAGCGGCAAAGTGGCTCACATAGGAAATAACAATCAGAACAAAAATAAAGAGATTAAATGCAACATGGAAAACTTTAGGTTTAAAAATAAGGAGAAAAATATGGGCTAATACCTGAATAACGTGTAATGGTTTCTTTGGATTTCATCCAGTTACTGTAAGAAAAAAATCGAGCAATGGAGATTTCCAAGGGAATTTGTGGACTCCCTAACATTGTCTGACACTATTTAAAATATGAAAGCACTTCAGAATTTACTCTGGTGAGATTCCTGAGTACTTGCATAATGAAAAACTTCAGAAAAAAATGAAAATATGTGTGAGAGTCCTTTCCATTCTTCTCCCTTTTTGAATTCTTTCAATAACCCTTTTACATTGGAAGCCACATAATTAAATAGGAGCTAACTAACCCAAAATGTCTGCCTTTCATACCAAAAGACATTTTATGACTGGGGAACACAAAGCCTAATTCTGTACAGTGTCAGCACACAAGTAGTATTCTTTTATCGTTCACAGACGCACAGGACTCCCTGTCAGTCCTGCATTATAGTCCTTTCTCACTGGAATTATATCTATGAATTAATTGCATTGGAGGTCCCAATTAAGCTTTCTTGTACCACAAATACTAACTGGAGTGGTATAAATAGAGAATGCTTTATACACATTAAAAAGTGGTCATTAGAGCAATGAAATATGTTGTAGGAGCAGATTTGCCCAGGGAAGAGGCAGAGGGAAGGGTAATAGGGGATTTAGTCTTTCCACTACCACTGCCCTGTCTACCCTGTGTACCACGGGTCACACAGTGGAGTAAGAGTTGCGTGAATGCTGAACCTTCCTCTCTTCTTTTTCCTCTCATCATTTCAGGTTATGGTTGATTCCATCCCTCCATTTCTTCTAGGGTTTTGACCACTATAAAAGATATAGAGGGCAGGAACTGGAGCAAACCCAGCCATCAGTTGTTTGAAAATAAGCCTTTCTCTCAGAGAATCTGTTTGGAAAACTGAACAAGAAATTCTCATAATAAAATATTAAGTTTAAAATTCTAAAAAATTCATTAAGGTAGGTGCTTTCTTTAATTATTTATTAGATTGCCTCAAATATACCACCAGGTTTTTATGGCAGAAGGCCTTTTGCCAAATCTAGCTGGAGAAGGCTAGAAAGCATAATACAGTGCTATTATATAGCACTAATCACTTTTTTGAAAGTTATTGTATAACATGTTTGCATTCACTTCTTATGTGAGAGCACAACACCTACTGCTGTAAGGCCAAGATCACTAATTGTGGCATTTGGACATATTGCAGCAAAAACATCCTTAGATGTTCTGTCATAACTTTTTAAGAATCCCCAAAAGCAAGAGCAGCACCCTTGTCCTGTCTGATTGAGGTATGTGTAAGCCTTTCAGAAAAGGTTTTCCTCAAGGGGGCACCAAGTAATGCTGAGCATGCTGGAGAACAGGCCAGATATCTCTGAAGTTCAGCTCCATTTTAGGCTGAAATTTTCTTTCTCAATGTCAGAGGGAAGTGCCTCTGTCCATTCAAGATCCAGAGCACCAAACCTTCTCCTGAAGCTAAGCCCTGTGCCTTTAAAATATTGAGTAAGGACAGCTGGGAGCATCCAGTTCACACTGCTGTCAGGTGCTGGTGGGTACACTTAGCCTGAAAGGTGCTATGTAAAACTAAGCTTCATTCGGTTTATGTTCTTACTTTTTTTCTCAGTCGCTCCCTCCAGATATGTAACATGCACAGGAAAAAATATGATTTCTGAAGCAGTGATTCAGAACTGCACTTTCTGTGGTCTATGCACAAGGATTCTTCAGGGGAGACCCTCAGGAAAGTGGTGGTGTTAACTGAAACTGAAGAGGGCTTAGCATTTAGGAGGTACTGCTGCAAACGTAACCAAAAAGTGTGGATAAATAATGGTATTATGCCACTGAAGGTAGAACTCCACCCAGTCGTCTTGACAAGGAAACTAGAGGCAGAGGAGAGGCACTGATTCACTGGGTTATGTCCGCAGGTGCTACAGTCCTGACTACTGAAACATTTGGCTCTGAGCTGGTGTTGTTTGCAAACAGAAGGTCCTGCTGGCAGAAAATATGGCACTTGCTGTGTTTGGTAGGATTCTTCTCTAAGCTAATCTTCAGTTGGCTTTTATGCCCTGTTGAAACTGGCCTATAACCTTGTTAGTGGGTATCACTGCTCCCTTAACAGATTGGAGTGAGTATAGGTATGCTGCTGAACCAGCCTATGGATCTATTTTAATTATAATTGCAGGATCCTTTCTGTGCAGGGCATTCAAGCATAAGGTTAAGGGGAGAATATGTCATTATGACTCTAGCAAGAGAGCTAGATTAACCTGGAAAAATGAACCAGATTTCTAGAGGTGAGGAAAGAAACAGATGAGGCTTCTTCAAAAGGGAATTACATTCAGCTGGAATGAACTGGGTTTCCTTTTTTCTCTAGAACAAAACCATCAAAGTCTTTCCTGCAGCCTACCAAAGTTCAGCTGAATGGCTAAGACAGGTGCAGAAATAGGATGCACTGATTAGTGTAATTGGTCATGCACTATCAATCACCAGTTCTCCCTAGGCAGAGAAACTGGGTTTCATGAGGTTATTTCTGCAGTAAGGTACTACTCAGGGTGAATGATGCTGATCCTTCATTGTGTTCTCAAGCAGAAGATGAAGAGGCGGGAAAAAGGAGTGAAGAAAATACTTAAAAAGCAAAGAGATTTAAGGTACTGCTAAAACTGAAACAACTTTATTTACTTTAATTTTGTTCCACTATGATTTGCATTACATGTCCTATTTTCAGTTTTTTTGGAGATGTCCTTTACTATACTTGTCTTACTCTTCTCATTCTTATTTCAAGCCTTCCCGGTGACACCTTGCTACATACTTTTTCCTTGGAAGTGCATGTTTCTCCCATGTTTTAAAACATGTGTAGTACTAAAGTGAACCAAATTACATTCAGCCTGGAGGCTGAAAGGATAGGTGTGAGAAAGGTTAGTCATTTCCTTGGAAATGAGGTAGAAGATGAAGACAGGCAAAAAATAAGTAAAATAAAAAGTAAATTATATTTCGGCAAAGTTATATGACTTTTCGTTGGCTTGTAGGAGGATTTTTGAATGGACCAATCAGAGTTTAAAAATCAGACTTTAAAGCCAGCTTCAGAAGTTACTACATTTTTTTTCCCCCTTTGAAAATATCTCCCAGAAAAGAAAATATCTTTCCTCTTCTCCTTTATATTTCCTTAAGGAAAGTTTGATTTGTTAGGGAGAAAAACTACAGCTTTAAAACTAAATTTTAATTCTCAACAGACTACTGAGCCAGGCTCTGTATGAAATCTGCCCTGAGAAGGACAAACCTGTGATTCAGAAACCTTCTCTGCTCCTCTTCCCTCCTGAGAGCAATAGTAATTCACTGCTGACCAGTGCCCCAAGTCAGCCGGGATATCCCCCTTGCCATCTGTTACCTCAGCACTAGCCACCCCTGGGTACCAGAGGTGAAGGGCTTTGGACCCTCATTCCCCAGGGAGCGGTGTGAGTGAGCAGCCCTGCCGATGCTTGCCTGCGTTCGGCTCCGGGCTAGGCAATGTTGCCCGCTGCACTGGCAGCACAGGAGCATGTTCAGTGCTTGGCAGAGGTTCTTCCCCTGCCCTTCTCCTCAGTTTCAGTCCCGCTTTCCAAGTCACAAGCTGGACTTCGCTAAGAGAGACAAACAGAATAGAAAAAGAAAAGTTTTAAAGGGAAAAAAAGGTGAGCAAAGTACAGTTTTAGAAATGAGTCGGTACAGCTTCCACTCAACACCAGAAGGAAAGCAAAAGCACCTTTAAGTGTGCTGCAGTTAGAAGACATAAAAGCAATTTAGTGGAACAAATCAAACCTCAGCAACTACTTACCCACCTGTAAAGGCAGTAACAGAATCAGCAGCACCTAAAGGATTGCCTTTATTGTTTGAGAAATACAGCACCTCTTGTTAAGGAGCACCCAGACAACAGGAATACATTACAGGGAAATAGTTAGGACAGCCATCAGAGAAAAACAAATATTTAGTTACCTAAAAAAAATATTTCGTAGTCATTTCTAGCCAGGTAACTATTAAAAATACCTCTGTTGAAGTGAATTTCATGACAGTTATTAGCAAAGTAACTGGATTCTTCAGCATGTGATGGCTTTATGGACATAACATCTGAATTTGAAGGTATGTTCATAGAACTATGCAATTACTGAAAATGGTAAACAGCTTTAGAAGGCATCATCTTTATTCTCTAATGGAAGCATGAATGCAATGGAAAGTAAAACACTGAAATAAAGAGGAACAATAGACAGGGCTAGTAATTATGCTGTTGCAGTCTTGAATACATAATTAAAATGAAGTAGCTTCTGCAGGATTAAGTTTAGGTTTTTTACCCCATAAACCTTTTCCATTGAAGTTCTGTTGAGGTAACATTTCTAATACCAGGTTGCAGACTAAAGGTGAACATCTCTGGGAAAATCAGGCAGTCTACTTGAGCTATGAAGCACCAAGCTTTTTGCTTTGTTGAAAGTATTGTGGCCTGAGTTTTCTTTCCCAGAACTCAAACACATCTTGTTTTAGCACTTCAAAGTTGTTGTGCAGTTAATCCCCAATGAGGGTGAGTACATGTGACAGATTTGGAAAGATCCACACTAGAAATGAGAATGTGAGGCATGTATAAATTTGTTAACCTTTTAAGCTGCATCAGCTTACAGCAATGGATATTATAAGATGTGCCAAGTGTTCTTGAAGGTTATAATACTTGCCAGGTACAGTTGTATTCTTCACGCTTATCAGTCCATCTGCTGATCTCTACATTAATTTTTACCTGCAGGCTAAAAGGGGATCTTGCAATTTGTCATGCTATTTAGATATCTTATACAGGAAAGCCTGAACTGCGTTTTTTAATCATATTGAAGTTTGCTCTTTTTGACATTACGAATGTGTAAATTCATGCTGGGATAAATATGAGTCACAAAAAAGCACGGTTCAACTGTCTGCTTCAGAAAAAAAGTAGACTTAGTTTGAGAAAGATGTCATTTGGGGCATCTAGTAGATGAGGCAGGAATTTTCTGGCTATGCCTTTTTGTCTGAAAATGTTGCTTCACTGATATCAAACTAATAGATATCAAAAGATTATTTAACTTCATTTTTGCCTATTAAAAATGAAAATAAAAATAATAAAAAGAAATAAAAAGAAATTGATAAATCTAGTATTTTCTACATGAAAATTTCCAGCTTGAATTGACATGTCATTTTTTAAAAAATTTAAGCTAACAATGAATATCAAACTCCAATCCACAAAGATTTTTGCCTCTAACTGATTTTCTGAGGCTTGGGTTTAGCTTGATGTTGGATGGAGACAGCTTTCTAAATCTCTCTTGCTCTTTTTTTTTTTTTCCCCCTAGTGGGAAACAAATTTTTCACTCAGCTGTAATTACCATATTTTGTTCTTAATTAGGTGTGACATGAAAAAGAATTTATCAAATATTAGGTTTTTGGACTGTAATGGAAGCACAGTAGATGAAACAATACAGATCTGTGTAGCTATCTGTAACTGTCTCTCTAACTACCTATCTCAGTTTGGAACTCAGAGCCTGAGAATAGTATTTTAACACTGAGCCTCACATTAAGAAATTAGAACAGAAATTCCAGGTTATTTTGAAAGGAGGAGATCTTTAGTGTAAAAACCTGAAGGCAAGTAATTAGTAATTTACACTTTTTTAAAAAAAAATCCCCCCCCGCCCCCAGCCCATTTCTATTATTCAGGATGCTTCAGTGCTTTTTCTCAAGGTACAAAAGACTGGAAGGTATTATTCTTTCTGCTACGTCTGCCAACCTAACTACCAGCTATGGCTCCCCATGGATTTCTCTCCTCTCTAACGTCTCGCTTTCAGCACTTCAGGTGCAGTTTGCCCAGTTCTGTCCCAATTTCCAAAGCCCCGCAGCCCCTCAGCCTCCATAGCTCCACAGGTTATCACAACATGCCCATGTTCCTTCCAAAGCTCGTCCCTGTTAGACACCCTAGCCCCTGCCTGCTCAGATCCCTGTCTCCCACCTGCCAGCGAGTGCTGGAAGGCACACAGTGGGGCTGGCCCCCTGCAACCATGGGGGCTCCAGCTGCCACGGGGGGCTGAGGAATCCTCGTATTCCCCTTGCTTTGGACTTCAGCAGTGTGACCTGCCCAGGCTTTGGCACCTCTGCCAGGTCTTGCCAAAATTGACTGAGTCTTACTGGGGGAAGGCAATGGAAAGCGGGAGAAGGTGCTTCAGCAGTGAGATTGCTTGTGATTCACTTTATCTGGATAAACATGAATCTCACTCCTCTTTACAGGCAACGAAGCATGTCTCTCATTTGGCAGAGAGGGAGATCCCCTTCATACAGTTTTCTCTGAGACCGGGAAAGCCTGGGCCACTTAAGCAGGACTTTGTTGTTTCCTTAGACATCCCGTGTTTCTTTGCCGTGCTCACACACTCGCTGGCTGTGGCTGCACTGCTGGGAGGTTGTGCCAGTGCTCACCCTCCCCATAGCTGCTTTCCATTATTACACTGCTTCTGGGCAAAAAACATGCTCAGAGCTTTTGTGTGTCCCCCAGGGGATCTTCCTCTCCCACCCCATAGCGTGGGAAGGGCCCGTGACCGAGGTGTCTGCACAAGCCCTGGCTTGCATGCTTGCCTTCCAGCATTCCTCGGTCCAGGGCAGAGTTACACAAGCTTGTCTGCATGCAGCTGTCGGAAAAATCTGAATCGGCAAGTCTTTGTCTGCAAGGCTTGGGAGCTGCAGGCCTCCCATCACTTTTGATCAGCCAGCCAGAGTTGTTTATTCATTCCTTCTTACAGAGGGTTATGTCTACATGGTACTTTTCGAGTGGATGTTTGCTACGTTTGCTCAGTTGCAAGCTGACTCGCAGCATGCAGATATGGCTGGTGGCATTCCCAGCCCAACTGAGGAGCTGGGTCATGGTCACCATGAAGACATTTGGCTCCTCACTGGGACTCTCCTTGTCACCCTCAGCACCTTGTTCCTGCCTCTCAGCTCAGCTCAGAGCGTGGCGGGAGGCCACTCCGTTGGCCCTCACATTGCCCTCATGGTCCGCTACCTTTCAGCAGAGCGGGGTGGTGATGTTCTGCAGCTGGGGCGCTTGGGACAGCTAGAGCACAGCTCCAGTCAGTGCTGTAGTTTGGACTAGGGAAGTTGGTTTCAGTGACCTGGCTGAGCTCCTTATGTACAGGAGCTCTGCCTCCATGGAAAAGTCTTTGAAAATCTAAGTACGTCACCCACATCTGTGTGCAGTTCTGGGTTGATACCACTGTGTCTAGCATGATCACGATGGCTTTCAGGAGCCTCAAGTCCCTGTTTTAGCTTTATAATCACAGTCTGGTCCTTGCAGAGTCCCTCATGCTTAGATTTTGAGCCTGAATCATCTTCAGATTCAAACTTCCTCAAGTTTGACCTATTTCTCTTCACATTCTTCACATTAATGTGACTCTGTGGACATGTATGATTTCTCCAGGATTCACTATGTTCTTTTAAAAACCAAAAAATCTGCACACATTATATGCTGAATAATGCCTTCTTTTATGCTACACTACTAGGAGGTTTAAACATGTCTGAAATAGTTTAAACCTTTGATACATTGTCTTACTCTAGAAAGAGAAGGAAATTGGCAGTTATTCATGATTTAGTCTAATCCTCTTGCATATTTTTTTTCCATTTAACAATTGGAAAACACAGTTGAAAAAAATCTTTACTAAAATGTTCACTTCTTTTAAATCACTTAGCTGTTCCAAGTCATAAAACTCCTGCAAACTGTAATAAATTTCAGTTCCTCATAGTAAGTGGTGCTGTATAGAGTATAGTGTGAAAAATGCAAAATAAGCAAATATTCAGCCAGCTACTAGTGCAGAAACTTTGGCTTTAAAAGTGACAGTAGAAGAAGCACTCATTTGCACTAATCCAGGCTAAAATGATCATTTGTTCTTTAAAATTCTCTCTCCCCCCTGCCCCCTCCCAATAACCATCAACAATCTTCTGATATCCTAAAAGCCTGAAATGTGTTTTCCCTCTTTAATATTACATAAAGATTGTATTCTAAAGGTCAGAAATTATTCTTTTACGGATGAGAATTCACCTTCTACCTGTCTTCATAATGTGCCTGATTTCACAGAGCTGGCACGTCTGCATCAGAAAATACCCTCACTTGAGCTTTGTAGTTATTCTTCAGCTATGCCTTTTGAATGACGTCTCAGGAGGAGAACAGGTATATCCTTTTGTGAAGAGCTCCTTACCACCCCATGAGAAGAATTCTGTCTGCTTTTGTTTGAGAGAACAAGTCTTACAACAGCAACAACTGAGTTCGATTAATTGATGATCAGTTTACTTAATTTCTGACCTGCTTAGTGTTATTGAAGGAGAGGCAGGAAATTCTAAGGTAAATTTTAGAAATTATGAAAACTGGAAGCCTAACAGGGCATGGAAAATGTACCGTATACACTCTCTAGGATCACTGAGGGTCTGGCTCACTTCAAGTCTGAAATCCCTATTCCTTTTTATGGGCACACCCGAGCATGGCAGGGAACTTCAGAGGAGGTTGCCTTCAAAACTCAGACCCAGTCGGAGCTGTGCCTGGGATATGTTGCCTAAGGTTCAGCTGGAAGGCAGTACCAGGAGAATATTGTGTGTTTGATTCAAAGGGAATCCCTGCTGCTTTTAGCATGTCATCAATATCATGAAGTCTTTGGGAATGACAAATGTTGTTTCTTTCAATATTATTTTGATGGACAGAAAATTATTCTGGGATGTAAACACAGCCTATTTGTTGACTAAAGTATGTATCTTAACCCTATCTCCTTGTTCAGATGGCCTGTGGTTTTTGCAGAATTTTAATGAGGAAAAGGCATTTTAAATCTGCTTTTCTTCTACCCCATGACAGTGTTATTCCTTTCTTATAAAACAGGAGAAGTATCTGGGACCCGGGGATGCTCTGTCAGAGGAAGAAGCTGGAAAGTCATAAATAAGATGCAGAGCCAGGCTGTTGGTGAGAGTAACTACCTTAGCTCCTTTGTCATCGAGAAGAATCTTTAAGGACTAGATGTGTCATTGGGGCTTTATTCATACCTAAGGACCTAGTCTGGTACGTCATGCAACCTGAAGCTAACTCAGAAATCCCTTCAGGAGGTGGATACTTTCAGGACCTTTTCTCTTTTTATATGAATTTTTGTTCCTTTGAGCTGCAGTCCTTGGTTGTGTTTAAGCAGAGGGCAGGTACATCACATGGTGTACTTTGCAGTCCTGGTGCCCAGCTTCCCTGAGCAGGGGGGTAGCAGCTCTGTCCCACCTGCCTGCCTGGGCTTCCTCCTGCCTGGTCCTCTTGCCTCAGGGACCAGGATGTGGGGGAAGAGGAGTGTGGTGCTGCTGGACACGGGATTTCGGATCATTCCTGAAATCACAGTTCAGATATAGTCTTTGAAACTACGCACAACCGTCAGATCATCTCATTGCCATGAATTTAGAAGGAATAACAAAAGCAGTATGTATTACAAGCTTGAGTTTAGTTAATATCTCTCTCATAAAAATCTAGGCAGGCTACTGAAGTTCATTGTATCTGTGCTTCCACTTTCTACTGATGTATCCAGAGAAAACTTTTTAATTTATTGCAGAATAAATATAACTATTGGGAAGAAAGCATATGTTATGATGTTGGTTAAAGCTTAGTATCCAGGCCATATACTGCCAGAACAAAATGCTTCTTAAATTTCCTCTCCACAGAAATTCCAGAGGCAGGTGCAACTGAGACAAGCATAGGACTTTCCTCTAATTAGCAGAGTAATTAGGGATATGGGACTTATGAAACTCATATTAACTGTAAACATACAAGAACATTAATTCTAAACTAATTGAGACATTCTTGAAGGATACAAATGAGGGTTGTTGAGATACCTAGCAGAGAGCAAGCTCTCCATTTAAAAAATATGGAAATGGTCAAAATACATGACTTTGGAGAAGACATGACCACTCTGCCTTTTCAGGTGACCCAATTTCAACAACCTTTGTCCACAAAAGCCGTAAGTCTTTAGCACCATCTTCTACAGAAGGAGGAAGGGAGAACTCTGACTAGTCTAAAATTGAACAGGGTAGGAAATGTATGAATAACATTGATAGAAACTTTCTGAGCCCAGTTCTTCAGGCTAGGCGTCCAACTCCGTTTGCTCCTTACTCTGCCACATTATTGTTTTGTATTTAATGAAAATGCATTGTATTAACATACATAATGCAATATGTAATTCTTCATGGAGAAACAAACAGGAACTAATCTGAAATAGTTTGCATAAAATTTGGCAATGCTTTATTTTCATTCCTTAAAACTGTTTTGCATTTGTTCCTCTTGGGCAAAACACTGTTTTGACTGCATAACTGCAAGTGTTTGTCAGTAATAAACAGCACATGTGATTGAATGGGTTTGTCTTACAACAAGGGATAAAATTCTGCATTTGTGGAAAAAGGTCCCCTTTCTCTCCCTGACTCTGGCTAATCTGAATTTCCATTCTCCTGCAGTGCAATAGTGCAGTTAGAATGCTATGCTACACGTGGTACTGAGGGCTGATTCAAACACACTCTCCTACCCAGCCTGCTCCAGCTGCTGACCACAATACCAAAACAGCCTCCCACTCAAATACATTGCCCTGTTATTCCTTGCCCCTGAGGCTGATTAAAAGGGTTCTTCAATACTTGCTCATCAAAATGCCCACTGACTCCAGCTGGTGCTTTCTGTTTATACAAAGAGTTTGAGGTCATGCCACAGAGCTGCAGCATCCTGAAACACTATTAACAGAGTACTCGAATTGCTGAGAGAACATGTCATTAGACTTTTTAAAGTACAACAACAAATTGTCAAACAAAATGGGCCAAAATTTTTCATTTTTTAATAGGACGGTGAGGACAGGAATTCTGTAGCTTAGTGATTACAGTTATGTAGATAATTAGAATTGCAAAGGCTCACCCTCATCCTTTCAAAGTACTGTGCTATTTTAACTGTGCCCCTTTTCTCTTCTATATATTTCTTCACTTTGCCAGAAAAGGTAACATCATTGAAAGTCAACACTTTGCAGCTGCTTAGTACTCAAATGAGGAAAGGCAAAATTCAGGATCCCTTAGTTTTTGCCTGATGCAGTTCAGAAGTTGACATTGCATGAGATGGTGCTGTGAGAAAGCCAAGGGACGTGGCAAAAATACGAACAGGCACAGTTTGCAATGTTTCTAGTGGCTTTCTGATGTGTGTAGTCATGTGAAAAATCTTACACAATTGTGGGTTGACTCCCTGGGGAATATTTGGTCAGTAGTGCCTATCAGGTAGGAACTAAATAAGTGTGAATGTTTCTGAATGCCTGGAAAAACTATCAATGTTTTGTTCAGGTGCCATAGTGTTAATTAGATTTCCTGGCAATACCTGTAGTATTGGTTGGACTTGATGATCTTAAAGGTCTTTTCCAAGTTAAATGATTCTATTTGTGAATTTGCAAAATCCTAACAGTGGCCTGCATAATTTGGACAAAACCACCTAAACCAAAACTGTCTGAGGTAGAAAATATGCATTTTGCACATAGCATACACCAGGAAGAAAGACTGAGCATAAAATATCACTGTCAGGTACTTCATAAATAATCCTTGGTATCTTGTGTGTTTGCTTGTAATGTACTTACATCCTCAGGAACCAAAGTTAATACCTCTACTAAAGACAAAGAAGGAAGGGAGAATATTCTATGATGTGGTGGATACATGCTAGAAAAAATCCCATAAAATGAAAATGGCTATGTCTGAGTGTAACCATGATACAGAACCTTGAGAAAGGTGTGTGATGCCATACAGCTCCAACTCTGGAGACATCAAGCAGTCATTGAAGAGCAATCCTATTACATGGGTAGAGCACCCAATCCCTCCCTGTGCAGCCCTATGTATGACCGAACGGAACTTGGAAAAGGTAATAATGACTTTTCCAAAGGATTTGTTTTCCTGGGGGGAGGAAGGAAGGAAACACTGCCAGGCAGGCTGGTTCTTGTGTGCCAGTCACATGGAGTGGGGAAATGGCACTCAGCTGGGCACTTGCCAAGACTGTGAGCTGTGTTCTTGGGCTGAAACACTACCATATTTGCCTTGCCGACAGTAACATTACATCAGTGTAAACCACGTGGGAAGGTAACCCAGAATTATTGTTCCATTTCAGAGGTTTAAGTTACAGCCCTTTCAGTGGGCTTTCCCCACAAGAAATTTAGCAGATAACTTCAGTCCAAAACCTTGTATTCAAATGTGGGTGAGTTAAAAGTGTGTGTGCATATGTGTGCAATCAAGGTTATTTAATAATCACAGCTTATTACAGGTGGTAATTTCTTGCTTTTTAAACTATAAGCTTCATTAAATCCTGGGTGCATTTTCTATAAGAACTAGGTGACCAACCACATTAATAGTCTCTGGGGACAGCTTCAGAGCACAGCGTAGCTGGAGATGTATTTGTGCAGAGTATTCCACCCACATCTGCAAACCAAAAACACATTTGTAAAATCTGAAGTGAGAGTAATTCACTATTTGAAAAATGGACTAAATCTCTAACATTATTTATTCGTAACTTGAAATTAAATCTGCTGTATATGGTATTCATTTAACATGAATGAAATTATTGATTTAAATATCAAGGAAAATAAAACAAGTCAGATAAACTGCTTTATTGCTCTGGAGGAGAGAAAGGTGAAGCTGAATATCGTTAAAGTGATTTTCTTTTTAAAGATACGTTATAGCCTGCACTAGGTGCTCTCTAAATTTTGTTTGTGGAGAACCACTTTACAGGTGGGACAACAGACCATAGGCTGCAAAGCAAAGTGTATCTGAGCCAGGGAGTAGCCTGCCCTGGCACAAGGAGCTTTGGGCCTCCCAGGTCCCAGGCTGATGCCCATGGAAGGAGCACATGGCTAGAAGCAGCTCTGCAGCCACTGTCTCCTTATCAGTCAGCAATTTCTGCAAGGAACACCTATGATTAAAATCTTCTACAGGCCACTCAGAAAGGCACTGTGGGTCACCAGTGACCTGACTGCAGGGCTGTCTGGTATACAGCATGTCTATTACTTCAGTTATGTTTTTAGAAGCAAACTGTGATTCAGAGGGGCTTTTCTTCTTAGGTGTTCATTCTTACAAAATCAAGACATCATCAGCAAACGGTAGCATGTGAAAACTGTAGTCTTAAAATCAGACAGCAAGAATTGCTTCAAGCCCATTGTGGAAATTCTCAGCCACAATACTCTGTTTTTTCTTCCAGGCACAGGTACTTACTGACCCCAAAGGCAGTGCCAGAGATCACAAGTCCATGTTCCTGTGTAATTCTTAGATGTTTCTCATTGTAAGCTACCTTTTCATTCCAGTGAGAATTATATGACTAAATCCTACGCAGTTGCATTTCTATCAGAATATTTTTTGTATCTTTTAAAAGTTGCCAGTTTGGCAAAATCTGTGATAGGTGGGACAAACGTATGTCTTGAAAAGAATAAACATGTTTTTGGAGCAACAGCATGGTAAGTCAGGCTTCTCTACAGTGTATGCTATAGCACAATCACTCACTTCATGTTTCTGTAGAGTTTCCAGGGATTTAAAACTAAATTTAATTTTAGTTTGGCACCAATGAACTCCAGTACCAGACATCATACAAGCAGTGATCATGAAAACAAATGAAGGTCTATGGTTAAATGGAGACTGAGTAATAAATTTGAGAGAGAGAAATTCGTACAGGCTGCTGTACATATGCGTTTCCTTGGGTAGGTGCCTGAGATATATTAATGGGTGATTGTTAAAATCAGGGACTTTGGAAACTTCTCTGATCTTCAAAATGAAAACAACAAAATCCATCAGAAAACAAAAAAATAAGGTAATTCATACATTGAGGAAGGGAAAGGGATAAACAGTACATTGTTTGTGAATTTCCAGTGCAAATAGGTCAGCTTTTCTTTCTCTCACAGCCCTCCCTTCTCCCTTTCACTTCTAAGTGACTTGAAAGGCCTGTTTACGACCACTGCATTGATTTCCTTCCCTCTGACTCATTGCAATCTGGCTCCAGTCCTCCCCATTCAAACTAATTCACCAAGGTCTCAAATGACCTCTTTCTGGCTAACATCGCAATCTCTGTGTCCTCTTTGGCCTTCCTGTCTAATCTGATACCCTTGATCCACTCTTTTCTTGCTTGGCTTTTGTGGCAGTACCCCCTTGTGGCTCTCTGTCTACCTTCTTTATTGCTTTCAGCATCTTTTAGAGCAGCTCCTTCTCCCTTCTCCATGGGACTCTCTCAAAACAACTACAGACTCCTGTTTTCTCATTGTACACTTTTTTTCCTCTTGTTTTCTGCTATTATTCCCAGGCTGAATATTTTCATTTCCCTGTCCTAGCCGTTTCTGTTCCATCCTGTGAGTTGAATTGACAGATTGGTGTATTCAGGATGATTCCTTATCACCTGAAGCTGAAAAGATCACAGGTAATTTTTTAGTTTGAACCTGCCACTCTTCCTCCTCTGCCCATCACCGTTGACAGCTCCACCATTCCCCTTCAGCTCTCAAACTCAGGGTCAGTTTTGGTATTCCTTTGCACGTTCCTATGCACTTAGATAATCACGGCAGGCTTGCTGCAAGGCCTGTGGGAATTAGGGGAATCTTTCTGGTACAGTCACAAAAGTTTAGGCAAAGCTCTAAATAGCATCTTTCCCCCCCATCTTTTAAAAACCCTGCCCCGTATTTCCTCTCTAAGATCCATACCTTGGCCACCTACGTGGCAATCTTTTCTTTTCTGGACGATGCTCTTCAAGTATCTAATACTTCTCAAGAGCATCTCTCTGATACTCCCTTATCAGTCCTGTCCTTCAGGGTTGCTCAGGGTTATGCCCTGCCAGCTGACAGACCAGTTGTCCAATCACCGTAGTGCCATGGACTTGACAGTTCAAATCAGTTAAGGTAAATTTCTGGTCCTTGTCATCCTTTGGAACCTGAGACTAAATTTTTCTGCGTCCTTTGCCCTGTCAGAAGTAGTGGGCTGAACATCCTGTCAGTGTCTTTCACAGCTTGGCCTGGCATCACAGAACACCGTAACTCCATAAACCCCCTCTTCTCATCAGACGAATAGTTATCAGGGAGAAAGCAGGTCTCCCAAAGAGTCTTCCTCTGAGGACTTCACTATAAGCCTTTTGGGCGACAATTTCATATAGCAGATAATCATACAAAATAGGGATGGCTCTGAGCTCTGCAGTTCAGTTTTTAATCTAGCTGCAGACCTCAACAATCCTTGAATTCAGAGGTGGTTTTAATGGTCTGGATCTCCCTGAACTGAGTTGTCATGTCTTTAAGATAGTGACTCCTGTCCCAAAGTGGTATAAGTATTTGTTATCCTTTCTATACACAAGTCAATACTTTTGACTGAAATAAATACTGTATGTGCAAATTTTAGCACATCCCAGAGCTAAAAAGTGTATCTTTCAAAATGTGCCTGTTGGGACTTTTGTGTCCAATTTTTGAGCAAATTAAAGACTCTACACTAATTTTACTTTGAAGTACCTGAAAAATACTTCCAAGACAAATGCTCCTCAGAGACTTTTGGCTTGCACTTACAGCACTGGAAGGCAAAATAAAGACTCTTCCTTCTAACACCTGGGTGCAAATAAATCACTGGATATTTAAAAGATCGGCCCTTAGGATCAATATAATTAGTACCTTTCTGTAACAGAATTCACTCTATGGTGACTTTCCTTCTTGTAGACATACATCCACTTTTTTACCTGTGGTTACCCACACCTTAGCAATTTTTGTTTCCAAAAGGTGCCCACTGAATTCCCATGGAGAAATTCATTGGCTGAACTATGACCTCATTTCCCTTGGCATGCCACAGCACCAGACACATCGTGTTTTCATTACTGCAACCTAATTCCCCGAAGTACAGCAGCTGGGAGATGCTGCCAGGAAAAATGTGACAACCATAGCATAATTTACCAAAAGCCAGCAGTGACATGAGTATTGAAATATACCACCCATGTTAACTGATACCGTACAGCCCTGTTTTAAAGGAAAATCCTGTTTTATATGAATCATGTTAGGTTTTGGGGGGGTTTTTTTGGTCATAATTTGCTCTGAAGTTTGGTAAAGTTTGTCAGTTTCCAGAAACATGTGTGAATATGCAAGAGGAAAAAGAAAAAGAAATCAAGGGATGAAATTGCTCACAGATCCTGTGATGCGTTTTCATAGATTTTTTTCCCAAGATGGAGACATATTTGTATTAAAGAGTTCAGCGACATACACTGAAAGACCCAATATATCCTAAGCAGTGCTTTGTTCAAACCAGAAATTTTGTTTGTTTTGTGCTTGAGTTAACAAAAATCAGCAATTAAGAGGCAGAAGAGAAAGAATTCAATTCATAAGAGGAAAACCAATAACAATCTCATATTATACCTATATGAAAAAAATGAAAAAAAAAAAAAGTTGAGACACGTTTAAAAATATCCAAAGTAATGATATTGCATATATTTAAGGTTGGACATACACAGTAGTATTTGTAGGACTAGAGCCCCAGTCTCTTAGAAATAAACTCTAGTATTAAATAGAGAAAAAAAAAATAAAAGGGATGAATCTGCAAGTGCATGCAGATATCTAGGTGACAATATGAAGAAGCAAGAAGTAGGTTTTAATCTTCATTTGTCTTTATTCTAAATTTTACTTCTTGCTTTCGTCTTTTCTAGCATATATAGATAGAAAATTAGATACACCCTCCTAGGAAATTGGGAACGCTACAGTATTGATATCATTGCTCTCAAACACAGCCTTCCAGGAGATAAGCGCAATGTGGAAGCACTCTTAGGACTGCAGCGCATAACAGAAGTTGCCGGGGTCACTGGGACGTTGCTTCCCACCTTCTTGTCAGCCTGCAAGCCGAGGCTCGTGATGGGCATTTTCCTGTCCTCCAGCTTAGTAGCCACAATCAATTCACAAAGGGAACAAGCAGGCAAGAGTAAGAAAGAGCATCAGCTGAAAACACCAGTGGCAATTAGCTGGCTTCCTGCCTGCTGCCTTTTGCACACTGGACAAAAGCAGAATGGCTTCCCAGGTAAGATCAGATAAAATAACAGTAGGTTGCAATTGCTTCAAAAGGCACTAGCACTGTTGAAAAGAAAAAAAATATATACTAGAGTTACTATCCTTTATGGTATAGTCTATTGAACACATTTCATTTTGAATCAGTAACCCAATCTATACCTCATCTATTCTCCTGGACTTCTCTAGGTTTTGCTTACACAAACACTACAGTTCTTACACTACATAAGAACAAAAATTGTTCATGATAGTGTCATAACTTTCAAGACTGGTTACTTTTAACTAATATAGTAATTCAGAAAATCACTGCATTGAAAAGGTCTGCCTGGCTAAGGACATTAATGTCTGTCTGATCCACAGCATGGCCTCCTCTCTGCTGTGTCCACTGGCTGCCTTTGAATACCTTAGTACACGGAAAACTCCCGCACTTCACTTCAGAGCCCTGAAGCACGCCGGGCATCCAGAGGCACTTCCAGGGCACCCAAAGGATCACAGAATCATTAAGGCTGGAAAAGACCTTAAAGATCATCAAGTCCATCAACCCAACACCACTATGCTCACTAAACCATGTCCCGAAGCACCACGTCTACACGTTTTTTGAACACCTCCAGTGATGGTGACTCCACCACCTCCCTGGGCAGCCTCTTCCAATGTTTGACCACTCTCTCAGTGAAGAAATTTTTCCTAATATCCAGTCTAAACCTCCCCTGGCGCAACTTGAAGCCATTTCCTCTCGTTCTATCACGGAAGGGATGATTCTGAATAATCTTGACCTTAGCCCTATGGCCATGATAGCCTGTAGGAGTTCCCAACTAACAAAGGAAATGGGTATGAACTGAATATCTCTTATTTTGCCTGTCATTACTCTGGGAAGTGGTAATGCAACACAGCAGCAGCTCCTGGGTAAGAATCTGCAAAGATGAAGATTCAGAACTTTTGATCTCAAACTGTAACTCTCCCTGCTTATGGTTTCTTCATCTCTCTGTCCTCCTCCTGTGCATTTTATTCACCCTTCTGGGCTGCCAGCAGCTTCTAGCAATGATGAGGAGACAAGGAGGCCAGATTCCCCAGAAAAAGTGCTAAATGGGAACATATATATAGTTGCCCAGGTTGGGAGATTGCTGGGTTAACAGCAAGTGGCTGGAAGGAGTGGAGACTGGTGAAGAAGAGAAGGAAGAGGAAAGGAAAAGCCGCCTGAGAGATGACTTGTTACAACTCTGCCTATCTTTCTCCTGAATCTTCACCTTCCACACGAAAGAGGGTGAAGGATTCAGTCTGTATGAGATGTTAAACTGAGAGTTGTTGTAAATACAGAAATAAATAAGAAAAGTGAGAAAACAGTTTTTCTCTACTGAACTTGCAACCTTTGAGCTTCTCTGGAAGTTGCAACTGAATAACAGTTACTGTGGAACAGCCTTGCATAATAATATCCAGCAGGAGCGAAAGCATCATGATAAAATCACCATTATTATTCATAGAGCTGTCATGAACAGTCTGCTTACTCTACACAATTCACCAAAGAAATACTGGTTTGCCATAGACTGAACTGTGCATTTTAAATAGCAAAGTGCCATTCAGTGCCCTGCCCTTTCAACCATGCCGTACGTACGCACATAGCAGGAAACTCACAAATTACAGTTTTGAAAGGCAGTTGAGAGAGTGAGAGAGACCAATGGCATTACAATTTTTGCAAGACTGTACTTTTTCCCACACTGAAAAACATCACTAGATGTGTTTGTGTCCACTGAGCATGCAATCATTGCTCTGGAATCACTTTTTGATATTCAGCCTCATTAGAAGTAGACAGGAATTTCCTGACAAACCATTTTTCATTGCAAAAATGCAGATTCATTGAAGCCCTTTGCAAGAATGGGCCACATTAGATGGATCTTTCATTAGGAAAGATGCGACCACAGCAGGGTTGCACAACAGGGGTCTGCCCCAGTGGATGTGCTACTCCCTTGTGGGGAGAATATCAGAGCCCTGCTGAAGCCCAGGTGCCCCAGCAGACTAACACCCACAATTTCTCCATGCCCCAGCTGGTAGGCTGCTCTGTAGAGACTATTCCTGTGCAATTCCTGCATAGCTGAAGAAACAGCTGAGTGTGATAATGTACCTATTCTAATTCTCCTCCTGTTGCAAAAGGGAATAAACTAACTCAAGTAGCCAGGAAGTCTCTGTATCACCAAAATGAGGATAGGCTTCGTGTTGTAAATTATTCTGTGGGTCAGAAACCTGGTATGTTTGAAGTGACTGATTATGCCATCATGTTCATTGGAAGCTGAATTGGCTCAGAGTAAATAAATGGGGAATTCATACAAGAGAATGAAGGAAATATCAAGGAAAGAAGGATGGAAAGCTTTTTATATTGAGCAGTTAGGTTCAATATTAGTAATACATGGAGTCAGAAACACGACCCACAATTCTTACATAAAAAAAGCAAAGGTGTTGTCCACAGGCTATCCTCTACACGTTAATTTTGGACACCCTAAAGACAACCATCTGTCTGCGTAGCTTAAACCAACCAGCAGAGACCAAAGGCCAACCAAACTACACCAAGGGCCAGAAATTCAAGCGATGCTAGAAAAGGCTGGTGAGTTATTAGCTACACAAATATATTCCCACGTACTATGAAATGAATTTCAAAAATGTGCCATTGTACAGAAATAGTCAGTGAAAAAACATTAACTTTGTTGGAGAGCCCTTCAAGACAAACATGCGTCACCACCCTCCCATGGTTTTTGCCTCAGTGTACCAAGCCAGGCAGAAACTGGAGTTCGGGGCCAGCAGCACAGTTGCTCTTGGAGGAGAAAGCAGTGGCAGGAGCAGCACCTTTCTACAGTGAAAGCTGTTCATTCCCAGGTGGGGTACGTGCACCCCACATTCCTGCATGGCCACAGAGCTGAAGAGTTAGGCTCCCCTGTTTCCTGCAAAGAACAGCTGTCCTGAGTATTTCTCTCCTTGATTCAGACTCCCAGTCTCTCTTATTTTATACACAAACCCTCTGCTTTCTCTTCTGTACAGCAAAGTCATGCCAGTTGAACACTCAGGAATTCACCCTTCCATTGTACAAGCATTTTTTTAAATACATAATGTACTTTTTTTCTGTGCATTTGCAAGTTAACTATTTCGATAGGCTATGCTTGTCATTCATAATACCAGTTCCTGTACACTGCTTACCTATAGCCAAATATATTTATTATTTCTCTCCCCCATACACAGTTTTAGCATCATTGCAAGATGATTCCAGTGAACATAATTATTTCCATGCCCTCAAGAGATAAGGGTCTCATTACACTAATTATTTTCACAGACACAGTGTGAAATGAAGAGTTTTCAAAAGCAAGATGGGACATGTGAGGAAAAAAGAATCGTTATATCCATTTTATAGATGAACACAGCCACAGAGAGTATAGCTACAAAGCTTTTGGTAACTTCATTCCCATTTAGACTGAAATCCAAATTACCCAGGGCCAGCTGTGTCCGTATTGCCTGTAGGAATCAAGTTGGACTATAAGCTACCACACTGCTGCTGTGTTTTCATCCTTGGAAATATCCAGCTGATTTGCTCCAAACTAGTCAGAACCCAAGTGATCTGAAGACATACGACTGATTGGGGATCCTGGAGTCTTATGTGGAGGTAGAACCATGACAATATGGATGTAACTGGAGACCAATCAACTTGCAGACATATTCTTCAACTGCAAAACTCAGGGACGTTTTGATTCTGTATTCAAAATATACTTGCATGGACTTGGTAATGAAAAGATCAGCTTCACTCAGCCTTAATATACATATAAAATGCACTGGGCTACTCTCTTATTGTTGGTGAATTTAAAACCTATATGGAACATGCTAAAATACTGAAAACCTTCCCTCTGAGCCTTCATAAAGCATACTTTCTGAATCATATCAATGCTACTTCACAGCAAATATTTGTATTACTACACACACAAAGAAGAATATATACTAGTAACTGAAAGCTAGTACAGTACTAAAAAAAAAGCCAAGAAAAACAACACATGGACAATAGTAGGTGAGAGACTGGAGGGGAGAGAATATGATAGATACTGATGCTTATGAGTGTTTTCAACTAACAGTGACTGGGTCTGACAATGCAACTGTCCTGTAAACAGTGCAGCTAATTATAGTATATTTCCAAAGCTCTTTCCCAAGGAACTAGGTGTCCTTGAAACATATGAAGAAAGCAATGACATACATGGGCGAGCACAAGAAGAAAGATGGCAGCATAAGGAGCTATATATGCCGTACAGTGGGTGTCAACAAAACAATACTTAGGACTTCAGCTGTGCAATTGTGACAAAAACTGTGGTAAAAATTATTACCGCTTTGCACCCATCTGGGAGGAGGACGCTAAGGCACCCCTTTGCTGGGCAGTGGGGAGCCAGGGTCTGGTGAGGGGATGGTGAACTATGCAACATGCCTGCCCTCCACTGGGCTCACAACAGGCGGTAAGGAAGGACGGGGGACCTGCCTGCCTCTGACATCATCTACGGACAGCGGGAGAAAAGAGAAAGTATCCTCCTGCCATATCGTGCATGAAAAAGGGAGGGTGGATCTTGTTCTTAGATTTTAAATATTTTGTGGCTAAAGCTATGGAGTGCTTCTCACCAGCTGTCCTTTCATTTTGCAGCTCCTCCGCAGGCTGATATTTGAAGATATTTAAATATGTAACTTGGCACCTAAATACCCAGACCTCTTTTGTGTCTTCCGTTCTTCATCTATAAAACAAAGATGATGATAATAATGTTTTTTGCCATTTTCTGCCTATCTTGGCCATACAGATTATAACACTTTGAAAAGATCCTGCCTCTTATCAGGTGTTTAGAGAGAAAATAATATGATGGATTCCCAGTCTTGTCTAGGAACTACAGACTTTTTTGTGACAGAAGTAATAACAAAGCTAAGGGGAAGGAAAACAGGCCATTTACAAGAGAATAGTTTAATTAGAAATAAGGCAGGTTATGGGCCTGACTGCAAAGAAACCTTACTTATAATTATGTAAAAAAGTTCCCACCTAGAATATTAAAAAAAGATGGAAAGTGAGTGGACACTGTTTCCTATATAAACTAGTTTGGCTGATAAAAGGATGGAGAAAAATGTCAGCTAACACATGTAAAAAATGAAGAAAAATAGAAGGAGATACAACAAATGGTTAGTCCACTGTAAGGCTTTTAAAGATAACACTTTACTCAGAATTAACACACAAGAAGTAACTTGTGCAAACATGCACATACAGCAGATTTTCTTTTTTATTTTATTCATTGTTTGGTCAGTTGAAGGCCTGGAGGCAGTAAATTCCACTTGTACAGAATTCAACAGTGATAAATAGTTTGGAAATCACTGAACCCCTAGTTGAGCTTGAGGCATTTGCATTTAGATGTTTCAAGTTTACAGCCAGTCTATTTGTTCTGTGCTGGAAAGCGGGTGACGACACCACGAGGATGTTTTCTATGAAAGTAGGTGAAAGCTGTTTCCCTGAGAATTATGCATCCATCAGTACTGTTATTAATCCTTATTGCATTTTCCTCATTATCATATTTTTCAATTTATAACATCATATAGAAGAATATGATGTAAGACAACCTGCTAATAAATTTACTACACATCCATCTTCATATAATACCTATGAAAATGTGGAGGCTTTTTTTTCCCCAAGGGATTGATTGCAAAGAGGGCTTTGTGAATGAATTTCTTTTTGAAATTAGGAAGTGCCTTAAATTGAACATATATTTTCAGATTCAGATAGGGTACTTGGAAGTTATGTGTAAAATATATGCCATAGGAAATAAGTAGTACGGGTAATGTAATAAACCATGAAAATAAAACATAAACAATTTGTATATTTACCAGGTAACTGGTAATTCATTATAGCATTGCATTTTAGAGTTTATATATTAGCTGCCATGCCACAGCAATAGTTACAACAAGGGATAAAAAGGTAAACAGTAGACTGTTGGCTGCTAGTCTTCATTTCCTCTGATTTCTTATTTTGTTGTAGTCAGATTTTAGAAGTATCTAATTTGCCAGGAATCTGTCGCCTTTTAAAGAATGACTGTTGCACTAGCTTGGAACCAATAGGTGGTAGCAGGGCAGCCAGACTTGTAAATTAAGAATATGGAAATAATTGTGTAAGGGGCAAGTGGGAGCTGTTCCTAAATGTAGATTGCTTAGCTATTTTCTTCCTCCTTCAAATGTCAGCAATGCTGGGGTCTGAAGAAAACTAACAATTTGGTGAGTCGATCAGCAGCAGAAGAGACGCCATGAAAATGGCCCATAATAGAATCTGGTTTTGCTTTTTTTTTTTTTAGGTCAAGAACATTCCATTATGTTAAAAATAAGTTAACGTTGTCAAGCCAAGTACTCAGAAGTTAGGAAATAAAAAAGAATGAAATTTTAATTCTTCCTGCTTGTGCATATGAATTATGATCAGTGTTTAATGTGATTGGAAGACCTAGTCAGATGTTTTTCAGCTCACTAATATGGGCTGAGCATTCAGATATTACGACAAAATCTATCAAAAAGGTGATCAGGAAATCAGTATTAAATGCAATGTTCACTTAGCAGTGCTGGGGAATTGTGGGAAGGGGCTTTCACTGTTTTTGGTATCACTTTTTATAGTGAAACACAAATTAAAAATCAAAAATCAAATAATTATATCATATAAGGACTCCTGAAACATTTAAAGAAGTGGGAGTGTTTCAAATATGTCAACAAGAGTTGGATCAGGATGAGCAAAGCTGAATGAGGGACCAATCAAGTAAAAAAAAAAAAAAAGGGAGGGGGGTATTATCATCATATAATTAAAGGCTACAACATTATGCTCAGAAAAGCTGTTGGTGAGCCAATCTTATTGCTGGCATTTCTTACTTTTTAACTCCTTGATTCAGCATCCTTAACAGAAGTCTTTTAACATCTTTTTTGATGAACTCTACCCATGCTTCTGGGCGTGATGGTAGGCAGCAGTTCTACATGGTAGAAAATTATTTTATCCACAGAGCCACCTCCAGAGAACAGCATATTAAAACTATAATTCACTTACTGAAAAATTCTCTTGTTGTTTTTTGCCACATCCGATCTCAGAATTAGCTTCTCAGCTCTGAGGCTCGTGGAAGTCTAATCTAGCAGAAAATACTTAACAGTTGTCACGGTCCCTGCTGAATACCATCTTTGTACCGTTGGGAGGTAGTGCCTGGGCCATCTTGCCCAAAAGCACAGAAGCAATTCAAAAGTTGTTTAAGAGGCCATTTGGAAATCTCCCATGTCTTGAAGGAATCATGTCATGTTAAAAATCAATCATGTCATGACACTACTTGGTCCCATCCCAGCTCAGTGCCTGGTTCATAGCCAGAGTACTCCTGTTTCCATGAGCCCTGAGTGCTTGGAAGGGAGCAGTTTGGAGCTGTTTTAAACTGGAAGAGCACAAAGGTGTTTGTATTCTGACTTTACACTCTCTGCACTGGTTATGCCCTCGGCTGGCCACCGTAACATGAACTGAGCTCAGCGTTATTGTAGATAGTTCTTTCTAGCAGCATGGAAGTGTGCAAAACCTACACAACAGCTCAAAATTACAGCAAGACAAATGGAAATAGGCAAAAAGCTTTAGCAAAACCAAAGAAAAAGCTGATTTAGGAATGCACCTCATAACTAGCAAGGGTGTAGATCAAAATAGTAGGTTGTAGAAATAAAGCATAGAGATGCAACAGAGCAATTGAAAAAGAGCTTACACTTTCACTCTGTATGGAGGTTTTCACACCAAGGACAAAGGAGAGGGGTGCAGGATTTGGGAAGGCACTGGGGCAATGCAGGCCTTTGCTATCTGATTTTGAGGGCTTCTCAGGGAAGCGCCAAAGAGGACTAAAATGATCCTGACATTGTTGCTGGTTTCAGCTAAGCCCTGATCTGCCTGGAAGACGAGATTCACATTACTGCCCTAGTCCCCATGCGCCATCACCTGTTTACCACCTCATTCCTTGTCCTTCCTACTTCTCTCCTGTAATATAATTTTTTTTAAATAACTCATTAAATTAAGAGACTTCAGCTTAGCTGCTCCAGACTGCATCTTTCACTGCCTTACGGCCATACGCACTTGACTGTTCAGAGTAATGTTTGAAACAACGCCACAATGGTACACATTTGCTGTATACCAGTGTCAACTATAAGACCACATGCTATGAAAATCGCTCTTAAGCTGGGATGCAACAGGTTGAAACCTGAGGAAGAAGCTTCATTTTCAGTCTTTCACTTGCCTTTTGTGTATTTTTTTTGTATTTTCTGCAAAGAATATGCTTCAGACCTTAACAGCCACAAACCCTCTAGCACATCTCATCTAACATCTTTTTTTTTCTCATCAAAAATTACTATTAAGATCTTTAATATAATAGAAAAAGAATGTCAGACAAGAGTTTCATCTTGCTAAAGGGAAAAGAGGAAGGGATATCTTTAAGTTGAAATTGTACTTGCTACTTCATGTTGAAGGACTTTACAACAGTGACTATGACATTGTACTGAACAGGCTGCCATCTCTCTGTAATGAAAACCTCCCATGTTGTTCAATTCTTCAGTGTTTGGGTGGGTCATATTAGCGTTTTTGTCTGTGTGGAGCCACTTGCTCCAACAATTAGAAAAAAATTAAAAAACAAAGCAAAATCCCTTTCCTGCAGAGGTGGGTGCAAAAGAAAAAACCTGTAGAATCCTGCAAGGATGCTGCTGGGTTGACCTTTCCAAAAAATGCTCTGGTTTTATTGTTCTCTTAACATGTACCTAGAAGAAGTGCTACCAGCACTAGGAAACTCTAAAATCAAAGACCTTCACGTCTGACAGCTGAGAGCATTGAGAGCTGGGGGGTGCAGGTGGGAGGGACAAGTCACTGCTTCTAATAATACTACAGCAAAGTAGACCTGTAAGCTAAAGTATAAAATACAATCCCAGATCTGCAATTTGCAGTTAGCTTGGTCCAAGAGGATTTAACAACAGGATCATTATTTACTTCTCATTTTTTTGTAAAGGATAAGGTTAATAAAGTCTGTGCTTTGCTAAAGCTACTGAGGGACACATTCAATGTGGGAAGGACTGCCTGTTCCCTGAAAATTTGAGCATGCCTTCTGGTTAATATTTTCCTGTAGAAACAGTTTGCTTCACCTGAGAAGAATGATTTAGAAAACACCTGCTGTGAGATGTAATTAGAGCACAAATCTGTGCAAAACTATGAGGCTGCTGAGACCTCACCAGGAGCAGGAGGTGCCCAGTTCCTTTGCATGCCTGCAGAGGTTTAGGGTTCAAAAACTTTCTCCATGACTCACATTCTGCAGGTGATTATATGCACCAGGGCTGTAAATCATTTACCAAAAAAAGTGGGTGGCAACCTGATTAACACACTGAGTAGGGAGGGAGACATAAATTACTTGAAAACTCTTTTCTGAGTCACGTATGCTTAAAGATAGAACTGCAGCCAGGTTGAATGTGATCAAACAGAAGTTCCATTGTAAGGGCTTTGTGAAAACTCTTTTAAACTGTTTAAATGATTTCTGAGAGAGAGTAATAAAGATTCTCTCTTTTGCTACCTGCAGATGTAAAAATAAGTTATTTAATACAGAGTTTAATTCATTGGTTGTTGCCCAACCTACACAGTTTCAGCTGTGGAAAGAAAAAAAAATAATCTGGGAATATCACATTATTTGCATTACCATTTGATTAAGACAGATCTGAAGCTTCATAAGCACTAAATCTGGGCTTTTAGCGAGCAGCAAAGACATCAGTTCCAGAACTGAGTGGTTTTGCTCCAAAACAACACTCTTCCAGCTCATTAAACCCAACAGTAATATTACCTAGGCCGAGGAAGAAGAGCCAGCCCTTAGGTGTGCGTGGTGTAAACCTGGAGTTACGTTTCATTGATGAGCCTGAAGAAGTGATTTGTTGACTCTGCTGGCCAGATCCTCAGCCCTAGCAAAGTCCTCAGTATTTGATCCTGCATCTAGTGAAACTGGTGGGAAAGCTCACTGCTTCAAACGTGCTCAATCCTCAAGAATAGAGCTGGAGGGGTTTTTTTGTTTTGGGTAGTGAATTTTTGTTTGTTTCTTTGTTCCGTTTTGACATGGCTCAAACAATTTTGAGGGCTGATGAGTAACCTGGCCAGGAATAAGCTAGGGTGCAAGTGAAAAGAAGATTTCAAACCATCAGAGCAGTGTAAATAACCTGGACACCTTGGGAAACAAAACCTTTTGCTTTTAACATTGAGCTTGAAAAGGTGGAAAGGAATTTTATGTTTCAGTTTCTCCAGAAAAGCAGAAAACAGCTCAGTTACCCAGGAGTCTCCTACAAGGCAATTGTTCCTAAATGTTGAAGGAATATTAAATTTGTGGGAATTCCCCAGTTTCCAACACAAAAGTCCATGAAAAGGGTCCTATTGGAAGTGGGTTTTGGATCAGGTGGGGGTGAGCCATAGTATTTTAAATTCATTTCTTTTTAGCAGTAACCTATGTGCTTATAGCTCTAAATAAGCTACAGTCCTCTTCCAATTGCATAACTTCTGCAAGACTAAAGATGAGAGATAACTGTGTTATAGAAGAGATAACAACTAAACTATTTTTTTTCTCAGATAAATGATTGTTCGACATCATCAGTGTCAATTAAAGCTGCTCTGAAGGAACAAAACTAATAGGACCTACCTACTATAGAGCTGCATTCAGTGCTCCATAGCACAGAAACACATAAATGTTTGAATTTTCTAAATGAGCTATTTTATTTTAATCAGCCATGGAAAAAAGTTTCAAAAATAAGAGCAAAAATTGGATACCTACCCAGGTTTCAGGCACTTCTCCCTGCATGTTCTGGAGCAGCTCTCTTTTTCACACCCCTGTTTCCAGACCAGCTAATTAAATGCAGGTGCAAGCTCAGCTGTTTCTCCATCTTTTAACTATTGTAATGCATTCTAACGGACAGGAGCACAGTGAGCCCTTGGTGGTGTAGTTAACCCCTGGGCAATTGACAGAGATAACGAACACTTAAGCTGTCAAGCTGTGCAAAACACTCCCAGCACCTTTTCCTCGTAAACATACAGTCTAGGGACCATGGGTTTCCCTTCCACACAAAGTGGGATACTTCCTTCCTTTCCTCTCGCTCTTCATTCTTAGTCTTACCTCACATTTTGGGAAAAGGTCTCAATTAGGACAAATAGTTCATGACAACAGAAGGCCAGATCCTCAGCTGCACTAAATCAGCATAGCTCCATTGAAGTTATTCTGGCTGCAGTGCAGATATGCCAGCTGAAGGGACAGCTTCACTCTTCTGTCCTACAGAAACCTCAGGCAGGCTTAACGTCTAGCAGAAGCACTGTAATGTCTGAAATAAAACAAAGTCTCTACAATGTGCAAGGCTAACATTTTCATCTCCCCCCACACGTGGTATTTCAGATATGACAGACTGAATATAATTTACATGTTGTCTAATCTCTTGACCACTTGCAATCACAGACACAGGAAGTTTTTTATTTCTATTTTATTCCTGTCTTCTCCTCTTATCTCTGCCTAACACCTGCTTAAAAGAATATATACTATTACTTTTTATTCCTTTCCTTTCAGGGTCTTTCACTTCTCTATCTTGTCTTTTCGTTACAAATATTTTCTCTGATTGTGAGAAAGTGTTTCTAAAAGAAGTTATTTTGTCTTTTCTCTCCGGTTTGAAAAGCAGCATAAGAAGAAAACAAAATGCTTCCTATCAAATGGCTTGTTTACATATTTTTAATGTTTTTTCTTCTTCTTTTGTTCTACTCAGCAGGTGAATCAAGAAGTTTCCCAGCAAATTAAATGTGGGTTGGTTCAGGAGATACAAACATTTTGCAGCTTGTCATTAGGAACCCTTACTACAATGCCTAAGATAACTCCAGCTGGTATACCACAAACACTCTCACAACTACACTGGCAGATAGCTGAAAGCATCTTGAGTACTCCGAGCATGAATCAATCAATATGGGAAACACTTCCCTTTTCTTCTTCCACAACAGCTATGTGTGTTATCTAGCATAGTTTGAATGAAAGAAAAGCAACAAATTAAAGAATGAAGATCCTGCAGTCTTCCACTTACCTGGTGCATTCAGTAATTCTTCATCCTGATCTAAATAAATCTGTCTTTTCATTACAACTTTCCTTCTGAGTAGTCCAATGCAGTTCTGGGCTTAATGAAACTTCTGTGTTGCAAGTTGAAAACCTGAGACAGACCCCAACAAATAAGCCTGCTGTGAGCAGGGAGGTTGGAGAAGATGACCTACACTGTTTTTTATGACTCTGTGAGTCTCAGCCTTGTATTTCAGAAAATGTGCCTGACTTTTTTAAATCCAGCACTGTATTTTTAACAGGCACCTGTTTAGCATTTTAACAGGTGACCTGTTAAACCTCCATGTCTGTGGGAAAGCCCCTACCATAACCTTGCTCTTTAGAACAAGGACAAATAGTAATTAGAGTGATAAAAAATAGTTTTAAAAGAAAGATGTGTACAATGCAAATGAGAGTTTCTTTTCTTCTTTTTTTTTTTTTTTAATCTAAAACAGGAAAGCTTTTATCTTACGTTTTCAGCTCATTCTGAAAAAAAGTTTTAATTACCTCTTGGGCATAGTTAAGAAACAGAAGCAAGGTGAGGTGTGGTCCTCAAACAGCCTGAGTAGGTACTTCCCCCATCCCAAAACCAGGGATCAACCTTTTGTCTGATGGACTTTGCAGCTTGGAAAAATCTCTCTGATGGTGCTAGAAAGCGCTCTCTAGTGACAGACTTCCATTTAACATTAAATTATAAGATATTTTTCTGTATTATGGGCTAGAGCTCTCCTTGGGGTGTGTTAACCCCTAGATTATATAATCATTTTCACTTGCTCTTTACCAATATCCTTCCAGATTTATTGAATTGTCCTAAGAAGGGCAATCTATGGAAGAAAAATCTACCCCCTGGTGATACAAGTTTGTGTCCATTCTGCTAAGGCAAAGTGTGGATCAGAAAGGAAATCCCCTGCTTCTTCCTTCTCCTCCTCTTTGATTTTATCTAGTCTTCCAAATATATATGTACTTTTTAAAGTATCAGAACTACCCAGAGAATTCAATTCAAAGTCAAAAGTATTTACTGGGCCAACACACCATTTTTGCAGTGAATGAAATAGAAATACTTGCTGTAAAGCTTTCACCAACCTTTACCTGTGGTGACTCGTTCTCTGAATTCTCTCATGTCCTTTGTCTTCATCTGTGTATTTTAGTAGCTACTAACACACACTCTTCCTCCAAGGTCTTTACTG
This sequence comes from Gavia stellata, assembly GCF_030936135.1. Classification (NCBI taxonomy): domain Eukaryota; kingdom Metazoa; phylum Chordata; class Aves; order Gaviiformes; family Gaviidae; genus Gavia; species Gavia stellata. The sequence continues at coordinate 22,761,234 of NC_082595.1, forward strand.
TGCTCATGGCTGAAGAATCGTGCACAACCACCCCAAGTCCTCTTCTCTTTGTAGCCCTAACTTCTCCCATTCCTGCAACCATTGCATCAATTGAGATGCCCATTGATATAAGGTCATTCTGCATGACCTGTCAGTTGAGCAAAACTTTTATAGTCATATTATAAATGAACCACTGATTGCAAGAAAATGTTCTTCGTTCCACAGCAAAGGTGGTGCTTGTCTGACAGAATCATCCATCTTTAGATTCCCTATCTCAGTTCTTAAATGTATAAGATGTATAAGACATATATAAATGTATAAATGACATTGGTATTAAAGAGGAAGAAAGTAAGGTAGGTCCAGAAGTGTAGCTACTGGGAAAAGTTTCTGCCTGTGGTGATTATAAATTCTGTGCTAGCAAAAAATCCTCCTGAATAATTTATAGCCCATGATGGTGAAGAATATCTAAGTTTAAACAGGAAAAGGAAAAGAACCTCTATTTCACACAGCAAGTGAATGATCCAAAGAATATTGAAGTCAGCGGGCATCTTTCCATTGGCTTCAGCAGGCTTCAGCAGACTTTGTCAATGATGTAAAAGTGGTTAAAGGGATTTTACTCAAATGTTCCAATATTTACTCTCCGGACTTGAAAGCTGCTGGAAAATTTCAGCCTAGAAAGAGGATTAAAAAAAAAAAAAGATGAGCAGCTGAAAAAAAATATGAAAAAATTATCTGCAGCCGAAACTATGATGACTGAACAGAAGTAACAAGAGGAGAAGTAGGTGCTAGGTCTTTCAGGAAGGCTCACTACAAGCAAATATGACCATGTCAGTGCAACCCAAAGAGAAACACTGAAAATCACTCAGGCCTTGATTGTGCAAAGATCTCTATGGTGGGTAAGGAAGGGTTAAAGACAGCTAGCTTTGAAGATGCCAGAAGTTGACATTATTTCTGCTGTTTGGATGCTTAGATTTTAGCATATGCTTCTATCCCTGGTAGCTGAAGGCTGCATGTTCTACTATTGTCCTTGTAGACTTTACATCAGTGCCCTGATTGACTTTAACACATTTTGGATTAGACACTGAATTAGTTGTCCTTATGACAGTTCTTATGTGAAGAAGGCAGATATTTTCCTTTACTAAAGTAGCTATGACCATAGAAATTCCTTATTAGTGTATATACTTTAGGGGAGCTTTCAATTTACTGTAAGAAATCAATCAGCAGTGAAACAGAAAATACTACAGTCCACCTTTTGCAGACAATATACATACTGCTTGATATACCTTTCAACAATATTAGGAATCACTAATTAAGATTACCAAAATATTTTCAAACCAGCTACATGATACTCATGGTTGAAGCGTGGCCTTTAATGATGGTTTTACCATACGCATGAAAGCTACTGATTCAGCAAAATGTGGTTTATTTTGAAACCACTTATAAAATCATTCTCTGAGTGCCAAAAGGGGAAAAAAGACTTGACTTTCCTTTCCTTTCCTTTCCTTTCCTTTCCTTTCCTTTCCTTTCCTTTCCTTTCCTTTCCTTTCCTTTCCTTTCCTTTCCTTTCCTTTCCTTTCCTTTCCTTTCCTTTCCTTTCCTTTCCTTTCCTTTCCTTTCCTTTCCTTTCCTTTCCTTTCCTTTCCTTTCCTTTCCTTTCCTTTCCTTCCCTTCCCTTCCCTTCCCTTCCCTTCCCTTCCCTTCCCTTCCCTTCCCTTCCCTTCCCTTCCCTTCCCTTCCCTTCCCTTCCCTTCCCTTCCCTTCCCTTCCCTTCCCTTCCCTTCCCTTCCCTTCCCTTCCCTTCCCTTCCCTTCCCTTCCCTTCCCTTCCCTTCCCTTCCCTTCCCTTCCCTTCCCTTCCCTTCCCTTCCCTTCCCTTCCCTTCCCTTCCCTTCCCTTCCCTTCCCTCTCCCTCCTCTCCTCTCCTCTCCTCTCCTCTCCTCTCCTCTCCTCTCCTCTCCTCTCCTCTCCTCTCCTCTCCTCTCCCCTCCCCTCCCCTCTCCTCCCCTCCCCTCCCCTTCCCTTCCCTCCCCTTCCCTTCCCTTCCCTTCCCTTCCCTTCCCTTCCCTTTCTTCCTCTCTTTTCTTTCTTTCTTTTCTCTTTCTTTTCTTTCTCTTCTTTCTCTTTCTCTCTCTTTTTCTTTCTCTTCTTTCTTCCTTTTTTACTTTCTTCCTTTCTTCCTTTCAGCACAGCTTCCAAAATATTTTTAAGCAAGAAAATACAAGAAAAAAATGTGAAGTATCATATGATTTTTTAATATCTCATTGAATTACAGAAAATAATACAGATACCTCATGTCTTCACCAGCAGAAAAACATCAGTTATATGTACATTAATGGGGCTGTTCACAGGATTGGACTGAGGGGGAAAAAAACAGAACAGTCATCCAGAACAGCAAACAAAACCCCTCCTTTGAGGGAGCAGTGGGAAATGACAACATACTTTCATTTTCCTACCTCTGGGGAAAGACTTTCAAAACAGTTCTGGGCATGATGTCCAAAAAATACATTCAAAGTAAAAGTATATAAACCACTACATTCAAAGAGCATTAAGCATCTGTCTTAAACTCACCAAGGTAAGGAAATTCAGAATTAAGACTGTAACTCCATACTTAACTCACACCTTTGTAGCCAGCCCATATGGATCACCCACTGTTAAGAGACCACTGCAATTCCAGCCTTAATGTTGAATGTCTTTGCTCTTCAAGTGCTGAACTGGATCTGGAATGTTAACCCATTTGTTAGTTTTCTTTTTCTTTCCTTCTTTTTTTTACAGTAAGGTGAATAAAAGCAAATGAAATGTATGAAGACTGTATGTTTTGAAATAGCTTTTCTTTTAATTTTTGTAGTCTATATTTTTTTCCAGTGATCAAATTTGAAGAAAAACTAATTATGGGAAAAAAGCACACTTTTTTACTATGATCTTATGCCAAGTTTTAGTCCAGAGCAAAATTGTACAGTCATGTGAACCCCTAAAAAGAGAGGTTTATAATGGAGGCATTGACAAACCCTTAAGTAGAGCAGGGCAAGTAGGTGTCTCTATAGTATTACTCAATAAGAAGCTTGTAATTACAGCTCTCAATAGAAGGGAGGGAGTATAGGGGGAATGAAGGATTTTCCTCCATGTGATATTTCTGGCATAATTTGTGCTGAAAATTTTCCAGGGTCTATTGAGCCATAACCACAGCTCACTTCTCCGGTAACAAGATATTAATGATACAACTGTTTTTCACTAGACTTCCAGAAAAAAAGTTTTTGTTTTCTTACCAAAACTGTATTTTATTTCTTAATCTCCAATTATAGCTGAGAAAATGATTTTGAAAATTCTCTGATTTGTGAAAATAGTCCTGCTCTTGTGAGAGGAAAATGTGACATTTCAGCAAAATCACACTTTATTCCAAGGAAATCGATTGTGGGCTTTTATTGTGTGAGTTCAACATCTCCAGTATCAAGTCCTTTGAAACTATTCTTCTTTATCAAAATTTAAACAGGTATAAAAACTTTTCAGTGATTCATTCAGTCAGGCTACCCAGCTGCAGCTTCATCTTTAAAACTTTATGGCTACAATTTTCCATCTGTAATTCCTTCCATGTTGCATTAAAGATCACACTTGTCTGCTAGGATGTGTCACTCTCCAACATCAAGACGGTGCTCTTGTAGCATCCTCCAGGGAAGAATAACCACCAGAAGAGCCCCTTTCAGGATGGGACCAGATGGAAGAATATTGTAACTGGGATCTCCTGTAGGATATCTCTCTCTAGGATAGGCAGGGTAGAGGGGGAAGAAAAAGGAGAGAGATCATATAGTAATTTCATATACAGAGAGACGTGAAAAGACAGGTTAAAATTAGCAGCAGAGTGGAAATGGACAGAAACATAAATTAAGGCACTCTGGGGAGGTCAAAGACTGTGAAAGAAAAAGGCGTAGACTTTTGGCAACTATTTCTGAAGATGAAGGTCCTTTTTTTCGCTGCCCACTAACGGTCCCTGTAAATTGGCCCCCACTCAGGTCACGTTCCCATTTACCTGACTTTAGGCTGTTCTTTTTCCGTATTCTCTTTGATTTACAGCACTTTAAGTAAACTGAGATTAGCTCCCCTGAAACCAAGAGAGCTTTATGCCAGCATAAATCTGATGTAGCTGAGAAGGCAGGTCAACTTTGAGGACATCAGGATTTGGCTTAAAATGACAGTATTATAAAACTGTAAAATTAAGTCCCTTCTATCAAACCTTGTATGGGAAAGACAAATAATACCACTTCAGATCCTGCCTTCCAGGTTCACTGTACGTGCTCCTTGCTAAGCCCCACAGGTACTCCTTTTTCCTCACTGTTGAAAGATGGACTTCCCCTCCCATTCCTCTATGCTGGATGACAGGCTGGCAGTGGTGTAAAATGAAGGCCAAATGCTTTTAATCCAATCAGAAAAAATCCCCTTGGCACATCTTTTTCAGTTGCTATTCCACCTAGCTATATCTATTCCCATCTCTAACAGTATATGGAATTTCTTCTTTAAAGACAAAGGCTTTTTAGTACATTCTGTCCCATAGGCACAAATTAGGTAAGCAACTATGTAACTGTGGACCAACATCTCCTCAAAATTTTGATCTGGGATCAGTTAAGGCTTCCAGTGAACAGTAATGGTCTGTCATAATATTGAAAGCATGAATAAAATGGACGAAAATGGTTCTACCTCCATAAGTCCTCTGAGAATCCACCCATATGCTCACAGGCATACTTACATTTGGGGCCCGATGCTCATTTGCCTCCTGGATGGCTAACACCATTTCAGCACAGAAATGTCAGGCAGTCCTATGACAAATCCAGGTTGGGTCCTGTGAGTTTAAAATGTCAGGCAGTAGAAATGGAAAAGGGTAAACTCCTGAAAATGATTTCAACTCGACCAGAATATACACCCTTCACAATGGATGACATTCATGCAACAACAAAAATGTTTATATATTTACCACAGTGGAACAGCAAAAGCAATCTATCTGCAGTTTTGCCTTGAAAAGTTATGCCAGCAACACAAGAATAATTTTTTGAATGTGGAGGATTTAAGCTTATAACCCTAATACCATGTAGATTTAAATTTCTAAAGCTGTAATTTCTCCTGAGTGTGTTTAAAGGAGAAGTAAGAGAGGGAAGAAAGACAAAGAAAATTCACAGTAGCACTGGGACACACATACCATCACCCGCTATCCACAGGGCACAGCAGTGGCTATTGTGCTGCCTGCTTAGAGTCAGGCTCTGGCTTTTGCGTGAAAATGTAGGGCTGCTGCAGGCTGCAGATTGCCCTTGGTCCTCCAGCACGTGCGTGTAATGTTGCTTGGTGCCTCTGCTGAGCCGCAGTCCCCACTGGCCCCACTCTTCCTCAGCTCCTCTCGGGAGGCTCTTGCTTAAGAATTCCTCATGACAGGCAGCGTGTGTCTCTGCAGGGGACACGTGCTTTTACAGGTCCACAGCGATAAGGACAGAGCTGCAAGTGATAGACCCAACAAAGCATAAGAGAGGCTGTTTTGATGGCCTTGAGGGGAAAATTGCAGGACCAATCTGCCTTAGCTGCTTGGACTTCTGAAATAATACTTGTGCTTATATAAAGCACAGATAAATATATATTTCAGATAAACTCTTCCCCAAATGACAAGAGCTGGTGTACTATGCGTAGGGAAAACTGCCTTTGATGGGCTATTTCTTTCTTCTGTGCAAGGCCATTTTGGATCTTGTGCCCAGATTGCGCCAAAATCTCCATTTACTAAACTTGCTCAGACCATTGGACATACTCCCAGGACAGTACAGAGTCCTGCTGAAAAACTGAATGGTTGGTAGTGATCCTGCTGCCATGTTTTGCATACTAGCTTAATAGTCCAGGAAATCATTGCAAAACTCACAGCCCAGTGTACAAATCAATGCGATAGTCAGGCCTCTGCTTTGCAGTTTTCTTTCTGGGTTCATTAGCTTTATATTTTTTTGGCAAAAAACCTGAAAAGGCTACAATGTATTGTATCCCTTTCCCCTTGAATATTATATGCAGTTCTGGTTTTCCACATCAAAAAAGTAAACTAGAGGAGGGAAAAGTGACAAGGGTATGGAGAAAGATGTGACAAAGAAATGGAGAAATGCCCTCAGGAGCACTGAATGAGCTTTTCAGCCTGAGAAAGAGAAATAGCACCTACACTATTAACACATGTGCTAAAAGTCTAAGAGGGCATAAACAGCTCAGAGACTATGATTAGGAAAAGATTAGTTACGCTGTCTCAATACAAAACCAGGGGAGACATCAAGTCAAAAGATCAGTTGTCAGAGTGAAAGTATACTAGTGGTGATACTTACTCATACATGTAAAGTCTTTGTGGAAATCTTTGCAGGGGCTGTGTAGCCCAACCGTTTTTTACAATTGGTGAAAACCACGGAAATAAAATCCTCGAAGGGCTGTTAAAACAAACCCCCCATCTCTGTCTCAGAAATCCCTGAACTGCAGGTCACCTAGATAAGGAGAAAAATCTAGATGAAATGCTGTCTATCACAGACACCCGGGAGGGAGGGAGAAGCCAGTGTTAACTTCCTTACAGATTTATAAGTGGTTTCTGATCTTTCTGGATGTCTCTATGATAGACAGAAAGACTACTTTGACTGGTCTTACCACAGGAGTAATGTTAACTGAGTTTAAAATTTTGTATGAGGAAGATAAAGCAATAGTGAACTAAAACATCTCATAAAAATAACAAAAATAAGAAATAAAGTTAGGAATCCATAGAACTTTTTCTGTCAGGGGAAGAAGGGAAGAATATTTGGAATCTCTGCTAAAATTTGTAAGTAAAAAAGCTATAAACTATGTTAAATTTGATGATTCTTGAAATTAGGAAACTGGAAGGGCCCATGGATATGCAGTGCCAAAATCTACAGCAATTCCAGCTCCTTAACTGCAAAGTTTTGAATATCTCAGAGAAACATTCTATTTCATAAAACAGATATAGACTAGTCAAACCAATGAGCAACCAATAATGCAGAAAGGACGAAGCATAAGAAATTTCACATCTGTAACCAGAGGAATGGCAGAGAAGAAAAACTACCTTGTATGACACTCCTATTTCTACAGGAGAAGAAAAAAGCCCCGTGAGTCACCATGGCACTCTGTTGCCTGCCCTATTAATTGTTAGAGCAGGAAACATCACAAGGGAATGTGAAGAGCTAGAGGCAGCAGAGGCATTCTTGAAAAAGCTGGAAAGTGAATTGCATTACAAGGTGGACTCCAATAAAGGTGAGCTCACTGAACTTGGAGAAATACCTTAAGACTGCTACCTGGTAATGAAAAAAGTTAATTGGAAAAAAGATTTAAAGGAATAAGGAATCTCTGCAGAAAAAGAGAGGAAATAAAATGACAAAAACCAGCATAATATCCAACAGAAAAAAAGGGAAAGTATTCCAGGTGAAAGACAGTTTCTACAGTCAGTGTAATGCATAGTAATATTATCATTATAGTGATATATTGCATGCTAGAAATACCTGTTCCTCTCAGGTGACTATAATAGGTTTCTAGCCAGCTACCTCAGATGAAGGTATGTTTGGTTTGTGTCTAGCGTGAGGGGAGATACATGCCACTCTGGGTCTTCAGCACCCTTAAAAATTTCTAACCACTGGACTCTAGTCAGATTCTGCAGCCCTAGGATTTCTTTACTCTTTACTTTACTTTTTACTCTTTACTCTTTCTTGACTTTTTTTCTGGAAAAAAAACTTCAGAAAGATGGTCTGAATAGCACTGTACTAGGTATTAATATTACTATGTAGGTGTCATACATTACTTTATAATGTAGAAGATGTGAGATCAAATCTTTAGTCTAAATGAGAGGACAGACTTGAATCTTGTTCTCCCATAACCAGAGTCTGTACCCTCACTGTTAGCATGTGCATGGACTTGCTCACTCCCCCTCCCATTTTGACTAGAAACATCATCCTGGAGATGAAAAAACATTGTTCGAATCATTTTCTGTTGAAGTTACATCAAAACTAGCACAACCTCACAAAAAAATTCCTTTTGGCAAAATAAAATGTCCCACAACAGAAAAAGCTTCATTGAAAAATCCATTCTTAGACCTATGATGGCATTTATAAGACAAACAATGGAACGACATGTAAAGAAGAAACACAACCAAGAGGAGATGAAACTGCTTAAGTTTATAAATTCCTGTGGACAGTCCAATGCAATTTAGTCTGCTGAGTCTAAGTGTGGAGGTCCACATGTACCCAGGAATGCATTCCTTCTTGGTGCTACAACACCACATGGCTGCTTCAGCAGCACCTCTGTCCTATGCTAGAAAGGGTAATCACTTTGAATCCTAAATCTCGCTAGCAGCTATGTGACTGCACTTGTTATGTGCCATGAAAGAAATGATATTTGGCTCCCAGAGAGGAGAAACTGCTGCATTGCTAATACAGAAGTTGGCCAGATCCTGTGATCTCAGCGCGGCACTTACACCTCGGAGGGACCCTGATAGAGCAAGTGCATCCTGTTCCACATTGTCTCTGAAGAAATCCTGTGTTTACCTGTGAGAACAGCTGTTGTGCAGTTAGTGATATGTAGTCCTTGTTAGCTATTTTGCTATTTAATACATGCTTTTCTGGGAGTATGCAACATTTTTCCTTCATCTTCATGATGTCTCTCTTCTTCTCTCCAGGTAGGGTTCAATTTCTCCTACTAATTAACCTCTTTTTGCAGAACAAAGTTATTTCAATAAAATACAATGCATTTCTGGGGAGGAATGAAGATTCAACTAATGGAGAATTACATGTCATGCCTTTTTTTGTGGGGACATGGTAGACTTTGACTGGGATACTTCCAATCTCAGAGGTGGAAAGAACTAGCTTCTTTAAGTCTCCAAACGAAATAAATAGTAATAGCTCATCCTGTTGTCTTCTAAAGCGAATGCTTAGTGCTTGAAGGAGAGGTAATCATAAAAAATTCAGGGCATACCTCTCACTCCTTCTTGGGGTTGTTGTTACAGCAAAACAGTAATGATGTGAAGAAAGCGTAAATTATGGCATGGAGGCCAGACAAAGTAACAGCGGAGACAGAAGCAGGAATGTGAGCCACTGTAATAGTTCTTCAGTTTGGTGGAAGGGATTTTAATTATATGTCTAAAACTCTAGGACTTTGCAGCATGAATAAAAATTTCAGATCAGCGTAACATTAACATGGAACTGTCACTAGCAGTTAAGTAACTGAGTTTGACCCAGTGCCTTTTACCATTGCTAGAAAGATCATGCTCACTCTATTTTGATTTGATTTAAACCATAGAATATTTTGTCCTCTATTTCAATTGGTTGTTTGTTTTTTTTTCAGTTTTTGTTTTGCATCTGTTGTCTATGTGCAAGATGATATCCCTACGCAAACTTTGAGGGGAACAGGAAGTCCCTTGTCATTCTATTTAGCCTCAGATTTATAGAAAAATCCCTTTCTAGCCTTTCAGTTCCAGTGAAATCGGGCAAATGGGTGTGTGGTAATAAAGCACTCAAAAATAGTTTCTTGGTTGTTTATACATCTTTTGGCTCTTAGGTTTGAAGAAGTACTAAGGAAAAAGTAAATTAATTCAATTTTTTTAATGAGAAGATGACTTTTTGTACAATGGGACAAAAACTGTAACAAGTAAATGAGAAATTGAAAAACTGTGCTTTCCAAAGGGAGTGTTACAAAGTACCTGTAATAAGAGACCTGAGAGAAATGCTTTGAAGACATGAATGTAGCATCTGCTTCTGAGTGCCTAATTTATGCTGACTCCTTGCAGCCATGATAGAAAGACAAGGTGAAAAGTCATAGTCACAATTTTTCTAAAAGGAGAGCACAGGCATGCTTGCCATGTGGGAAGAGTAATGGCAGATTGAAATAATTCGATTAGTTGTCGGTTTGTATCAGCTGAAGGCTGGTCTATGCTTGATTTTTTTTTTTTTGTTAGCTTGTACTATTCTATGTTAAAACACCTAGTGTTCTCAAACAATATTTATGTTACCAATCCACTGGTTTTATGTACAATTATAAACCCATGGTGGAAGTAGCTTTCAGCGAGAGGTGATGTTTTCCACAACAGTGACATTTATTTATAAAGGGTGGCTGAGCATGTGCAAAATCCTCTGCTGCGACCCCCTGCTACTGCCAGGTCATGTTGGCTTGATAAAACTATGCTATTCAAAGCTGCTTTACAGTCACAGTCTATTCTGCATGAGTTCAGGTACCTGAATCAGATCTCATGCCTCAGCTTAAGCCTGAGGTTGTGGATATCAGCACTCACATGCAATCATGTCAGTACTCATCTTTCTTGGTAGTGTCTGAATACAACTGAAGTCAAGCCCATAGTACAATAAAGGCACTCTAGATGCCTATAGATGTGTGGAGGAAAGCAACATGTTTTATGGGAGATTTTACTAAATGAATATCTACTATAAGGAGATGGACTGTACACTTGTGTGAGATCCCACTGCCGAGACATTGCATTTGGTCAACCCCATACACACCTCTGTGGTTGCCACCCACAATGTGGGTCAGACAGAGTTTGTCCCTGAAATCAAGGATCTGACTGGAGCTCTGCAGGTTCAGGGAATCACAGTCAGGAGGTCTTGCCTGAACTGTGAGGGCAACCATGCCTGGGAGGAGAGTCATCTGCAGGACCTAGTGTAGGCAGGGAGACATTAACAGCTTGGTGTTGTGCTATCAGGTCTCTGCGATTGCAGGACATACTTCTTTGCTGCTTTTTATCTTTTTGGCTTTCCCTCCCCAACATTTGTTTCATAAAATAGAGACTGCAGGCAGGGTAGTGCTGGGTAGAAAATTTGGTCAACTCCATTGCCCCAAACTGAGAGGAAGCAAACTCTTTTTATCTGCATATTCCCTTGATTTCACTTGGCATATATCTAGGAGCTTTACTAGTGATGCACAGGCTTCCCAGTTCTTTTCTTTATATTGCTACATCCATACCCCACATCAATGTCACTTGCTGCCCCCTGTTCATTGTTTCCCATACTTTGACAACTGCTCTTCTACTTCCTTCCTCTTCCTACCTCCAAAAGCCCCAAATTAGCTCCAGCCAAAATGGTGGCACAGCCTATATTAAATATTAAGTTTATAGGAAATACACTTTTCCCTGTCACAGTAGTTACAGGGGAAAAAAAAAGGTGTTCTGAGCCTTAACCAACATGAGGTATGATATGGTAGATCAGCCAAGTCATATAACACAAATGTTTCCAGCAGAGAAAGATATTTTGGTTACTGCAGAATTGTAGCTATTTTGCAGCACCATGTTGATCCATGAGTGTTTTCTTTTTAGAAAAACAAGCCAAAGAATATGCTTTAATTTGATGCACAGATTGCATGGCAATGCAGTTCACTTGGCACTTTCCATAGTGCTTGTGATTCTCTTTCACCCTGTTCCCAGCTCTGAAAACACCATTCTGGCAAAAGAGATCAGTACATAGTTTCTCAGCTGGACCAGTATCTCTTCGATAGATGATGTTTTCATTCCTGGAGGACACACCTAATGTGTTTCATTTTCCAAAGCAGGGACAGCCTACTGGAGGGTCCTGACAGTGATTTGCCTCTTTCAGTGGTATTGCCTTTAGAAAAAAATTCTATATGCACCCTAAGGGATTTGGAAGAAGGGAATGAAGGAAAGAGAGGAAAAAAAAAAAGAGAGAAAGACAGAGACATGGTAGAGTCATCACAGACACAGCTAGGGAAGATAATGAAAGCGTAAAGAGGTTCCCTGGAAAGCATGGTGGATACCATAATGGGACACTATGAAACAGCCTATATAAACCTCTCCTGTTTAATTTGTGTTTAAGGTTTTAGCTTGGCACATGATTGTGTGTGTTTAATAATACTTTTTACTGGTCACAGTTGTGTGTTTAATCCTTTTCTTTTCTACTGTTCCCAGCATTTAATTTGGCATCCTCATTGTTATTTATTAAAAATTCATTGAAAATGTCTTTGCATTCATGGGCTTCAGTCTTCAGCAATTCATTAAAATGCTCACCTTCAATTCACTAATTCATTAAACAATTCATTAAAATGCCTGCATTTACTGAAATTTCAGATGCTTTATTTTAATCTCCAAATGCTTACAGTGTTAAAATCCCCGTACACAGTACACTAAAATCCCCACATGAAGCATGATAAAAGTTTTGTAACATTGTACCTACCCCTTAATACAGGTGTTAATCACAATTAAATCTTATGTGGAAAATTGTGCATGTTGTTCACAAGTGGCCTTTAAACTTGAGGGGAGGAGTGGAATACATGCTTCAATTTATTCCTACCATTAAATGTAGCATCTCAGAGTAAACTCTTCACTGGCTCATCAGTCCAGCCATCTGCATGCTCCCTTCCTTAACGTCACAGAAGTAGAACAAGTCTCAGCAAAGAGCTGTTGTAAGAGCTTGGGTTCCCTTAACAGCCTCTTCCTTTCCACCTTGTATGTCCTTACTTCCTCTTCTCTGAAGGTAGTGCATCACCAAAACCAGTTTGCATTCAACACTGCAAAACTGCTTACCAGCGTTTCTTACATGCTGCCTCAAAAATGCCAGTAGAGTGATGGGATGAAACAGGAGATATGCATAGTTTGGCCTCCAGCCCTCCAAATTGCTTTGTCTTCAGGTCAGCCTCCCAGAATATGCAATATGCAAAATGCCAGATGCGAATGTAAGATGATGTGTACAGCACAATGGCAGAGCAAGGGGGCTTTGAAGGCTTGACCAGAAAAGGGAGTGCTGGTTTCAAAATGTCCCAGTGCTGAGTGGATGCGAATGACTCCAAGTGAAAGAACGTTAGCTGCAGGACAGCGTGGCATGCACCACGCATGGAACTGTCCTTGTGAGTCACTTGGTGGAGGTTTGGAAAAGCTGGACCATGTTTCAATTATAAACATGTGCTAAGAATGGAGATGTCTCCTCCAGATGAGTGCCTGAATAATTTACAGCTGCTCTCTCAGTGAGACTCCTCTGTAATGTCTTCTTATATAAATATTAGTTTTGCAAACATAGGGATTGAAAACCATCTGGCCAACTCTAAATTTCTTTGCTTAGCAGTGATGGTAGTGTAGCACTTCTTACGAAGCGCAGTGCCTGTTATAGTAAGAAACACAGGTGTGAGTTGTGAAGGCTTGGCTTTCAATGTCCATTTCTACTTTCATCTTCATTCATAGTCTACTGGAAGATGTTATAAAGACTTCAAAATATCAAGCCACACAATATGATGACCAAAATGTTTAGGGTAGAAAGTTTGATTTTAAGGAATGCAAAAGGGTACATTCATAGAAGAAATAAAGTAGACAGGATTAAAAAAATGTTTGGTCTGAGAAATGACCGGTGTAAATAGAGATCTGTGGTGTGGGAATGAACACCTGATGGTATTTCCTTGCTTGGTGGTGAAATAAGAACAGTTCTGCATTTTGGAGGAAAGAATCTACCAGGTTATCAAAAAGACATAAGTAATAGAAATAATGAATATCCTTAGATTCAGACCAGAAGAGGAGAAACCAGAGAGTAAAGAATAAAAATTTGTATTTACATCTTTTTTTGGCAAAATATGCAAAATTATATGCTTACTTTGCATATTCATATATTATGACAATGTCTGACAACTGGAGAAATAATTCATTTAAGTGGTTAATGGCCATTATTGTCATGCATCATTGAACAACATGTGCAGTGATCTATAATTACTTTTCATACATGTGAAGTCTATAACTCTTTAACAAACTTTTCAAGAAATTATTCCTGGTATGGATTTCCTTAGAGCATAAAATCTTCCCAGTTGTAGTTTTTAGAACCCAATAGCCTCTCAGCATTGGGAGAATGGTGTCATTTTCTGACTTCTCTAAGCTGTGAGTGTGAAGCAGGATCCTTTCTGGGAAGCCTGGGGACAAATTATTCCCACTGGGTAGAATTGAGCAATCCTTTTGAACAGTCATTTCATCAAAAATGCGATTTGGAGGATACTGAAATGATTTGTGACAAACCAAGCTATAATTTCAGCCAAAAAAAAAAAGGGGGGGGTGGGGGGTGGAGGAAGAGGGGAAAGAGGAGCTGGAAAAGTTGAAAAATAAACCACTAATTTTCATTTTGAAACTGATCAACAGGTTAGGGAAAAAAGAGTATAAAAGAAACAAAACAAAGAAGAGCTAAAGAACTTCAAACAATTCAGTTCAATCTAACGCAATTTCTTGCTGTTGCTCAGTCAACAAAGAAAATTCAGATATTCATGCAGCCCTGCTCCCAAGGGGCTGGTAGCAAGTGGAGTCTTGAGGCAGCCTGTTCCCTTGCACAGCCAGCCTGTCCTGGGTAGAAATTGTAGAGCTGTGGTAACACCTTCTAACATCACCTCCTTTTAGCTTCACCTCAGTTGCCTCATTCCCCAAATTTTTCTAAGGGTCAGAATTACCTGCAGAATTAAAGAATTTGCAGAATTAAAGAATAAACTTTTTGCATAAACTGCAGTGCTCCCACTCCTCTCTTCCCCAAAAGCTGTTCCAGAGCCTGTCAAAACCTGTGCCTTCAGGGTCGGAGGATTAATCTAATCAGTGCTACGACCTCTATGGACGTGGACCTGGAGTGTCACACACTGGACATTGTAATCCTACCCTGAAAATATATTTCTTTACAGAGGAAAAAAGGATGTTGGTCTATTCCACAAAACAACTGAAACAACTCACTGTGCAAACTTGGCTAGCGAGTAGTTATTTTGGCAAATATGTGTTTTTGAACATAGGGATTTTTTTTCTACATAGTTACTGGTGTCTGTTCAGCAGCCTGAGACATGTTTGCACCATTGACTGTAGAAACTACTTTTAACTTTTACTCTGCTGCTTCCTTTGGTGGCTTGAAGCATGCAAATATACTCACTCACTCAACCCTCTTCTGTGACAGATTTGACAGAAACTAGTTCTCACTTCCCCCATCCTTATACGGGCAGTGTCTTCTTCTTTATGCTAAAAAGAAAGCCACATTTATAATAAACCTTCATTTTCATAAGGTGGCCTATTTGCAGCATGGATAATTTCTTGTTCTGCAGATCAGCAGCGCTTCATGGTTTCACATTCACTTTCCCCTCAACTGTCCATGTCGAATCTGATGGTATGGAACGTCCTAGGTTCAGACTCCTCTATTTCTTCAAACTTATAATTTGAAAAACCGTTGCATATATTGTACTTCACAGTACTATGAAGACTTTCCTGGCATCTAAATCCTCTTTTGACAATATTTTGCAAATCGACCAAAATTTATGCCCAGCAGAAGACTGATATCAAAAAATATCTTGCTGATGATCACATGCTATTAATGGTTCTTGCTTTCACTCCTGTACTGCAGGTTATCCTTTATCCTGTGTCTTTTATCCTGTTTGTGAGCAACAGCTCATTCAGTTGTTCATGTAAATATAAAGTCCAAATTCACTTTAGAAAGTAGTTGATTTCAGAACTAACCAGAGCTAATAAGAACTATGAAGGTTTCTATTAAATTACATTTTTACCAACATATCAGATCCTGCATTTGAATGTGAGGTTGCTTGTGTACAGCAATATATTGCCTACTAATTTCCTCCAGATATGCCCTTAGAGGGATAATAAATCTAGTCTTTCAATCCATCCAGAACCTTTACTTTAAGTGCCTGCAATTATTCATCTTGATGGCAATGAGTATAATCCAAAGCCCAGTGAAGTCAACAGGAGTCTGTTCATCAAGTGTTTGGAATGTGGGCCAAGGCTCTGTCTTCATATTTTTTTTAAAGCAAGCTATTCATATGATAACCAAGCAAGTCCATCATCATTATTTTGTTCCAGTTCCTTGCTGAAACCCAATTGCTGTTATGAAAGCATAATGGTTAGGTTTTGTTTAAGCAGGAGCATACAACCTATACAATGTGCCTTTGGAGTGAACTCAGGGTAGCATTTCTGCAGACACAAATTTCACCACAGTCTCTTGAGTATTTTGTGAGTGTATGAAATGGATGGCAAGCAACAGGTGAGAAACAGCACCTCTAGCTGCCCATCCTGCAGTCTCACAGGCTTTTTCTGCTGTGAAAATTATTGGCCTGTATAAGGGATATTTCTATTGCATATGCTGAAGACATGTTGAATGGACAGAAGATTTATGGAAAATTTTCTTTAGAAAAATCTTCCTAGCATGTTACTGAATATACAGTGGTTCCCCTAACCAGTTTTCTAGATGCTGTATAACAAGGTTGACTTTGTTTTAATACTGGTTGTCATTTGCACAGAAAGTCTTTGTTTGTTAGTTGTCACCTGCTCTGGGCAAAGAGTGTATGGTATTTCACAAACTCCCGAAGTGACATTCTGGATGAATACTGCCAAACTGAGACAGGACAATCACCTGAAAACTACAGCAGAGCTTCACAGAGAAAAGATTTACTAGGTCATCTAGTCCATGTTCTTATCCCCCCCAGCAGGGAGTACTAGACATCATGCAGTCCTATTTTATGTGTCCAAAGCAAAGGATTTAAACAGATTCTGCAGCTTCACGATCTTCTCTCATTTATCAGTTTAATTTCTTCCTGTTGTGCCTAGTTAATTCTTGCTGCAGCATCCAGCAGCATCTTGCTTCCCTGGCTACTTCTTTGTTTCAGCATATGTATTTGCCAAATTTTGAACTGCAGCTGATATTTATTTAGCGAGGAAAATAATTTTGAGATTATGACCCCTTAGACTATGCACACTCTTGTTCTCTAACAGCTGGATTTTATCATTTACTCCCATGTTCTTCCCCTCCCTCTGCCCTTGATCTTATCCTTTCCCTGCCTCTCAGACTCGCTTGTAGCTTGTGTTATGTTCAAGCAAGGGAAAGCAGCTCTCCATGACTCAATACCTTCAGATCAGGATGTGCCTAAAAATGTGTGCTATACAGGCAGTATGTTTTATAGTCTCCCCTGATTTTTAGATTTGATGCAGAAATCTCTGTGTGGGTTTGTGTCCTAGGTTATGGAAGAGGAAAGGTAGAATAATCATGAATGATCATGAATGATCCTTCAGACTATAATGCTTCTGTGCCTCATGCATGTCTATATTACCTTACAAACTGAAATGAACTGGGTTCCTTGGCCAAACAGCAATACTTATTAAAAATACTAAAATTAGCAAATGAGTAGGGTAACCTGAGCTCTAGAAAGGCCTTCAAGCACTTGATGCTGTTACTACTCATGCTCTCCTAAAAAACCCAAACCCATTGCTTTCCAGAACTACATGCTGAGCCTTACTCCCTCCACAAAAGAGAGTCCAGACACTGTCATGTAATCATTTTCGTTGTCCAATTTTATTTGTCATAAGCGATCACAAGATAGAAGAGACATTAGCTAGGTTTGAAAATATTTTTCTTTGACATTGTAAGCACTAGGATTTTCAAACTGAGTTTTCAACAAGGGCTGATCATATCACAGCTTGCCTGGCTTCCTAACTGCCATCAGGATGTTTTTGTTCCAGTTGGCTTTGGGACTTGTTCTATCATAACTTAGCATGAGAGCATTTGGTTTTGTGCTGAAAGAGGTTGATGCTTTAAAAGTTTTGTGAGGACAGCAGCACCAGCCACTTCTGCTTCACCGCCAGGAAAGACATGCCCAGCAGATGCCCAGACCCTGAAACATATCTTGGGGTGAGAGAGAAATGCAAAAACTTCAGGGCGGGGAAGTACTGGGTAATTTAGCCATTTCAGTCAGAGATACTTTCCAGAGGGCCCCTTTCACGTTTACATGGCTTATGTGACTTTCCCTACCAAAGAAAATCATTTCCACATCCTTCTGTTACCTGAAAACACAGTAATTCCTTTCATCTCACAAGTATACTTTGATACGCAATACACTTTACGTATAATGATCCGTCTATAATTGCATCTTGACCCTGTGGTACTATAAATTCAGATTCCTGTCTGCCATCCTGCGGTGCTTTTGTCACTGGTTTCCTTAACCAGACACTCGCTGTTGCCCTCTTTATTATCAAGGACCGTTGGGTTTCACTGACTTCCAAGATATTTTACAGTAACTCAGCTCTGTTCTCCTCAGGTCAACTGTATTTTTCTGGACTTTCTCCTTTCACTGACTGTATGTTTTGGCAAACCTTTTGTATTTCTTAAGCTTTCTGAAGTTCTTTCTACACATTACTTCCTGCTGTCTCTCTAGTTTACTGCTGCAGGAATGTTGACTGATCATTGAGCTGGATTTACTTTTTGTGTGTATTTCCTTTTTTAATGTGTATTAATTTTGGAGGGGAAGAGTTAAATATTTTTTGCTGTTTCTGCATTGGCAAGGGCCATGTATTTCAGCACTGATTCTGCAGCTGACGTCTTGCATATGGCATATCCAATCATCATCTTCATGAACTGAGCCTTTCGCTTTGGAAAGATAGAAGGGAAGCTGCCATGCCAGTCTGCTACTTAAGTCAAGGGCAAGTGTCTGTAATAGCTGACTTACGTGCCATGTTGTGCTGCATATTACTGCGTATACTCTGAGAATTTTCTTTAATCAGACAGTCAAAGTAGGTAAATCAATAAGGGCACCACTTCTTAAAAAATACACTATACAGGAAAACATTTTGGATAGTTGCAGATAGATTCAAAAGCAGCATGATACAAATGGAGCAAAAAAGATTCTGTAGGACCTTATATGATTTCACAGTTACCTAACTAATCAAATGAAGTAAAAATATGCCATGCAGAGTTTAGGTACTATTTTGCCAAGTGTTCAGTGTGGTACAGGATCCTTGACACAAAGGTCTTACATGAGAGCATGAATGTGACATAGGCTAGGGTGGGATTTTTCTAGAATGCCAGGGCTGTTTCATGGTAGCAGCCCATGTCTTTTCTTTGACCATGTGATACCTTGTTCCTGCACCCAGTTTTCTATGAGATATTCAATGTAACTCAAGAGTAGCAGCATGGGGTAGCAATGAGGTGGTCATTATTAGGGTAGGAAGCACAATTCAGCACTGCCTCCCCCTTGCTCCTTTTTTCCAGGTTTCTGCTCAAGCTTCTACCACTCCTGTTTATGCAGAGAAGCACCATTGCTCTCCAAGTAATTTGGAAAAAAAAATATAGAGAGGAATGTGATTACATTCATCAGGAGTATAATTCATCAGGAGTGATAGGGGGAGAACTGACCACCCAGCATGGTTAAAGGCCACTGCCTTTTCTCAGTTATACAATATCCTAGGATAACTGGATGTGTTTCCTGTCTCAAGGGTCTGGAGTATCCTGTCTTTTAGAAGTCTTTTTTTCATCTGTTTTCCAATTTTCCTTTTCTCCACCTCTGAGCAAAAAATAAAAATAGGTTAGAGAGATCTTTGCTTTCCATGAGGGTTAGAACTGGAACATGTTAGCATGCTTTTTACCCACTCCCAGCATTTTGTTCATTCTTTCCACAAGTCCAGTGCTTTCTCCACTTTTCAGAATGCCTCGGACTGAAGCTACTCAATGGTAGATGTTTTCATACTTTAAGGCTTAAAAATAGAAGCAGCTTTAATGAATCCAATATGCTCAGAGAGCAAACACGTTTTCTGATATCCTTTCTGATATAACTTTAGGTTAGTACACCATTTGTAAACATCCACACCCATTGCTTTGCACAGAGTAGTTCACTTTCTGGTCAAAAAATCATAATGTAGTTGTAGTAACTTCCAAAGTCACTTTTGAAAGACTGTATTATTGCCAGTGTATGTCCATGCCCTACTCATGTTAAAAAATAAGTCACATGAGTCACAATGACCATGTCACTGGTTATAAAGAACTGCCTGATAGGGTGTTGTTTCTGACAGCTGTCTGACAGCCTGAAAATGCAAGGGGACCATGCTGTTGAGAAAGGGAAACATGAAAAGGAGACCAATAAGAGCTACGTTTGCTGAACAGGGGCTTTGGAAATAAGGTGCTGCTGGACATCTCCACATGCTTGAGAGTCAGAGCTCAGAACAAGTAAGTGTAATTGAAACATTTAAGAGCTGGTGTTAAACTAAATCCAGCTGTCTCTGTGGTGAAGTCTATTTTGAAATTAAAGGTCTACAGTTTTTCAGTATCACTCAGTTCCAAAAGTTCCAAAAGGGATGTTGATGTAATAAAAATATTAAAACAAGATGAAAATTTCTTTAAGGCCTACTGTTCAATGAGAAATTTTGCCTGAAGAACAGGATGCATAGACAGGATTGCTGTATTTTCAGTTTAACAGCAAGGTGTGGCTGAACAAATCCTTCTCAGTGTTATCTGGGATGCTTTCAAAACAACCATAGCAAAACGCATATTGGCCTAAAGTAGAAATATATCCTTTCTGGCAGATTACATTGAAAATCAGTTGCTTATTGCTCTTGTAATAAGACTTGTGTCCCTGTGCTTTGTTCAGAGGTGTGTTGAGAGCAGTACTCTCTAATGTAAATGCTGAAGAAGATACGGAGCAGAGTCTGCTTTAGTCTGCAATTACTCTGATGCAGTAGACCTGAGAGAAGTCACTGTCATTTTCACATTTCCTCCAAAAGGTATCTAAAAAAGAAGCAAAACCAACAAAAGGGGTTTTTTATTATGTTTGTATGAAGCCCCAATTCCTTTAATTAACTGCTGTATAGATCAGGGAATATACAAATAGGCTATGTGTTCAGCCGAGGCTTGGAGCCTACACAAAACAAACAAAACCAGTAAGTGGCATTGACTAGAGAATTACAAAGCTAAGTTTATGTCATTTCCTTGACACAGCAGTATCTTCTTTGACATTTCTGCAATCCATAACCTGAGTAGGTAAGAAAAAGCTCCCACTTTTTATTTCAAAATTTAAAAAAAGAAAATGTCTGTTTATGCAACGCTGAGCCTATTACTGGGAAAAGCAAAAGATAATAACGATGTGAAAATTAGACAAGCATTTCCTCTATAACTTATGATAAGTATGCATTAAAACAAAACTGTCATAATAATTAATCCTGAATATATTTATCCCAATTAAATGTTGATTATGTGCTACATTCCATATGCATTACTTTTGGAATTTGAAAGAGTATTTATATCAAAACATAACATTAGAATCCTTCCTTCAGGTATAAGACACTTTAAATAATACTCTAAATTAAAACCTCAGCTACTTTGCCACTGAAAGTTTATTAAACAATGTGTATTCATCCATGGGAGAACTGGCAAAGGGGCTTTCCATATAAAATATATTTTGTTTTTCATTTTTCATCTGTATTTGTACCTTAGTCAGCTTAATAACACTATATAAATGGTCAATCACAGAGGTTCAGCCAGTAATTTCTTTGTGGGGCAGACAGTTTTCTTGTAATTGAAAAACCTGTGATGGTACCCCACATCTCTCACCAACGATGATGCAACACTGGTCTGCAAACATGTGAAGGAGAAGGTGCTCAGCTCCTTGGTCTGCACTGATACAACTTCAGACCAAGTATCTCTCTGTGATCATGGGCACCACTGATCTTTAGAAAAAATTAGTTTGGCAAGAAGATAATTAATTGTACAGAGGCAGTTCCCCTGATACACCTTCCTAACTGTAGATGAAGAGCACTCCTAATCAAAGTTTTCATCCAGATGATCATACTTAATAGGCAGATGTTAATGGACCTATCTTCTGTGAATATGTCAAATCTTCTTGTGAGCTCACTTACACTTTCAGCCCTTAAAAGTCCAGTGGCAGTGGTTCCTTGAAATTTTATCTTGCTTGGAAAATGCATTTTCTTTTCTTGGTTTTATATCTGCTGCCTAAAAAATGTGTTGTGCAACCTTAGTGCTGGGAGAAATTCTAAATTATTCCTGTTTCCTTTCCTATTCCCCTACCATGCATAATTTGCTATTACTGTGTTTGTCACTGATTTCTTTCCCAAGTGGGAGAAACTGCTCCATACTCAGCATCATGCTCATAACCATTTGCTCTACCTTTCTAGTTTTATTATCTTGCATACTTACTCAGTAAACAAGATACAAGTACATGACAGTGTTATACAGTGGAATATCGATGATTCTGTATAATTTTCTGTACCTTTCCTAATAATTTCAGACACAGTTTTCCTTATGCCTCCTCCTTTTAATTTAATGTTTTTACTGTTTAATTTTAAGCTACTTCAAACTTAATTTAAACATATTTCAAAATGAATATGGTGTTTTCTCTCAACATTCTTCCTTCTTAAAGTTAGGAAATGACGAGACGCAGATCAGGAATGTTTAGGTAGGACCATTGTGCATTCAGGGTACTGACTAAGAAATTACCCACTGTATGGCTACTACAGATTGTAATACATGTGTTGGTTCAATGCTATGATTAAGACTGTATAGAGAACTATCCCTCTATGGGGGTCTGAATCCAGAAATCTTTCATAGGACCAAATTTTCAGATGTCAAGACACTGGAGCAGCCCTGTGTTGGAGTTATTGGCTAGGGGTGGTTGTTGACCAATATGTGACGCTGGGAATAAAACAAACTAAGAAAGTATGTGGAGAAAGGAGTGGTTTGTAATGCTACCAGAGGTGAAATACAGCTGGAGCACACCTTTATCTGCAAGCAATGTGTGTTAGTAAAAAAGAAGTAACAGCCAGAAAGTGGCTTTAGCTATGACAAACTTAATGTTTTAAGTGCCTTAAGGCAATTAAAAGAGACAATTGTAATACCAAACGCTAATGTACTTCATGAATACCTGAAACAAGAATGACACATTTTCAAAGAGTGGGCCAAAGAAGACGAACAACTGAAGAGGCTTTGATGGATCTGAGGTGGAAAGTCAGTCTTACACTACTAGAGGCTGAGTCTCTGCAAAAAAGGTCAGATCACAGCTATGACCTTGGTGAAATCACAAGAGGGATTTCTGGAAACTAAGAACAAAGCAACTCAGAGATATTGAAGAAAAGGCAAATCATGATCCACAGTGATGTTTATGGAGTGCAGATGATGCTCTTGAAAATGAGGAGATTGTACAGAATTTAAAATATTTCCAGTGAAGGGACCTGTAACAGGAATCTGGCAGCCTCAAAAAGCAGCACATGAACACGTACATCCTGTAGCAAACAACATTCACCACTGTAATTTATAGTTTTTGGAAGAAGATATAAGTTCAGTGGATTTTATCATGTTGCCAGAGGTTGCAAGTACCAGCAGAATATGAATAGATAGCAAGGACAAAGAGGATGACTGGAGAGCCGTTAGCTCAGAGCTGTTCTTCATTGCAGCAATGGCCAAGGTAGCAGCAGAAGATGAATGAACTGTCAGCCTGAAAACAAATGGAACACACTTTAATTTTAAGTTGGACACAGGTGCTCAAGCCAAGGTGGTACCCAGAACAGTTTTATTAGCTCTGCAAAAAAACACCCCAGAGGCAAAATAATAACAGGTAAAGCTTGGGTTTACAGCACTGAATGTTTATCTGCTGAGGCTGCCGTAAAGAATAATTGGAAAGATACATTAATTACAACAATACCTCAGAAAGAATGCATATCTTTTATTTTAAAGCATGCCTCCTCATGTTCTCAAAAAGGAGGGTGCAAACATTACAAAGACAGTAAAAGATGTCCCTGCCCATTGCAGCGGGGTTGGACTAGATGATCTTTAAAGGTCCCTTCTGTGATTCTATGATTCTATGACAAAGGACCAATACAATTGCATTCCATCCATATTCCAGAGATGAGAAATACAGAGCTAGGTTGGAAGAGTCTCATCACTCCATAGCCTCAATGAAAGTTTCTGTCACTCCAAGGCAAATACTCAAAGACCTAAATGCACACACTTCTTGGAGTCTCCAGAGGCCAAAAGAACAAAGAAAAAAAAGAAGAAAAAGAAAGGATGGAATCCTAATTTTATACATAGACCCATTGCTACAAGATAAGACACTGAGGGGAAAAGGAAGATATTAAATATTTGTCTACAACTGGATTCCACAGTGTTCTCAGAAAAAACAACAGAGTGGAAAAGGAGACTATGGCATGGTGAGTTCATCACCAAAATAAGACAGCCCTAACAAAACCAGGTAGACTATACAAAATTTGCCATATTATCAACATGACAGCAGAACTGGGCTCATTTCTCCTCTGCTTGTCTACATTAACATGTAGGAAGGGACTGCTATAGTCACATTAGAAAATTGGAGATGCAGCTGCTGCTGCCTCCTGATTTCTAAAAATATGGTCAGATAGGGAAGGCTTAGGATGAGTTAATGTACAGTTTTATGTCTGCATTTCTGAAGACCTGTATTTTTAAAGACTGGTGATGTCTGAGATGATTGAACATGATGCAGTGCAGCCACTTTCCACCACAGGTGAAGGCTGCAGAGTGTGGCTCAAAGGAAGCAGGAGACAGTCCAGGAGTGCTCTCAGAGGGGTGTTTACAAAATATGCATAGATATTTGGTAATTAAATGAATTAAATAATCAGCAATAAGAGTGAGTAGATTCTGGGCAAAAATCAATCTCTTCAAGATGAATCCAATAGCAAAGATATATGTATAAAGATCTTAACACACACTGAGTTTATATTTGTTATTTATCTTAAAAATAGGATATTTGCATATGCTTCAGATTTATAGAAATCCTTAAATAGATATATTTATATATTATATTATATCAATTTTATATTTGTATAAATAGAAATGTTTATCTAAGTAGCCTTTATGACATTTATATTGTTTACATTATTGTTAAATATTTATATTAAAATGTATGGGATTGTGTACATATATATGGGATTCAGTTGTACATATCATGGAAGAGATTTATAAAGGAACAAAGAAATAAAGAAGTGAAATTGTTTAGTAAGGAGAAGAAACAGGTTTGGGAAAAAGAAGGGGAGTCAGTAAGATGTAAAAGCTGAAATAATATGTTCTTCGAGAGCTTAAAACCAGGCTCCCCAATTATTTTGAACTAGATCCTAAGTCAGCATTCTCAGAGAGGTTTCTTGTTATTACAGCTCCAAGGAAAGAGAAGGGGACAAAAAAGATACCAGATCTAAAAATGCAGGTGACTTTCTTAGGAAAACAGTAATTCTCCAGACCTGCCAGCTGCATATACTAAGGCATCACTAAAGTGTTTAATGGCATAAATGGATCTTAGTTTGTGTTTAAAGTGTGATAATGCCCACTTGCAAGTGCTTTGTACTTCCTTTATATACCTTTCTAGTTATAATTA
This sequence comes from Gavia stellata, assembly GCF_030936135.1. Classification (NCBI taxonomy): domain Eukaryota; kingdom Metazoa; phylum Chordata; class Aves; order Gaviiformes; family Gaviidae; genus Gavia; species Gavia stellata. Next base: position 22,786,337 of record NC_082595.1, read on the forward strand.
TACTTTATATTGCGTGGCTAGATCTAAAGGTGATCACGTCCTGTTTCTTGTATTTACGTAAATATGGTTTCTGCCCTTCTGAACCTCTCTGCACTGCACATTTCAGGTGGAGACAAGATGACTGAAAACAGGAATCACATCAGCCCACAGGATAACGATGGTCATATAAGGAAGTGCATGTTCCCCCATTTAGTCAGTTAATGAGCATGTGCTATACATCTCTTGTTAGAGGCTGAAAAATAAATTGTGTTGACAGAGGATTATTTCCCTGCATTTGTTCCTTGGGTACTGTGACTATTTTAGGTAGTGCTAATATGTAGGATTATAATTCAGATTTGTAGGCAAGTTCATTACCAAGTGTTCAGTCTTTAGAATTAGCTATATGAAGACTACCTTACAAAGGTGACTTAGGATGAATGAATAAACCTTTTTTTTTTTATTGTATTTGGCAGACTAGTTGCTCCATAAAATCAGAAACTGGATAAACAGGTAGAAATTTGGACTGAATTTATGAAAGATAACGAATAATTTCAGATGTGCAGCTACCACTGTGAAGATAATTAGATTTACATAACTGAGTGGATTGAAAGACACACTCTGAGGCATGTAAATGGTCAATGTTCAGTATTCAAATGTACATTTTAATACATCTGGGTCAGTATAAAATTATGGAAAATGAGTCAGAAAAGATATATTTAAGTATAGAGATTTTGTGTATGTATCAACAAAAGTTATGTGTCATCTTCAGAGTAAGATATTTGAATACATTTAAGATTTCTCTGTACATATTTTAAGATTCATATTAAATAAAGTATACAAAAGTATTTTAAAGGTACCAGCAGCCACTGAGGATATGCAGGGTTTTTTTCTGAAATGGCAGTGAGAAATAAAGCAGGCAGAGAAAGAAAGGAACAGAGAGAAACTGCAGCAATAAACAGAAGCTTCACAGTAGAACAGATTCAGTCAGTGGTTGCAAGTATAATATTGTTTTCTTTACCATAATAAGCTTTGTTTCATGTTATTACAATAAAATGACTCTTTACCATTGCCCTAAGCCATAGTACATGTTCATTCTCAGAATCTTCGAAGTTTTTTCTAAGTAAGTCATTAGTCTTTTTAAAGCATATACAAAGAGTTTTCAAAGTCAAGAATAATAAAAAACTATAAAATTTCTTCAAATGAGATCAAAGTGTGAGCAGGATTTAACTATAGGCATCATACCCACCATATTTTCATTTTAGAGAAGGAATACACCCCTTTCTGCCTGTAACTCGGTAGATAGCTTATTTGTTAGAAGATTTATGCATTAGCATTGAAATGTACTTGGTCCAGTCAGCGCTATAAATCATTCCCAAACGATTTTTAAGCACATTTTTAAAGGTCCAAGAAGAATAAGGTTTTCCAGCACTAAAAGGGCTCAGTTCTGCAGCACTTACTGAGAAGGGTCATTTCAGCAAAGTCACAGTAAAATGCTGCAGGTTCCAGTTCAAATGGACTAATTGGCACAGGCTGAATTCTCACCAGTTCTGTGAAGTAGGAGTAAACAAAATTTGTTGCAGCAGATTTGTGTCAAGATAGAAAGATAAACTCCTCGGACCTTAATGAAGAGCAGCGCTGGGACCTGGCTGTGAGACTTTGTCCTCTGCTGCTGCAAGGGACCATGAGGCTGGGGCACCCAGGAGCCAGCACTCAGCTGCTGTTCTTCCTCGTCTGGTCGCAGAACAAGGCACATCTGCTTCTTTTTAGGCCCTATGTCTGGATTTTTCCCTTCAGGAATTTTGTAAACAAGTTCTCAGGTAAGATGTTTGCAAGGACTGAGCCACAACTGCCAATTGTCAGGGCAGAAGATGCCTTCAGGTATATAATAGTCATCTTTGTACTGATACATTTTTTTATTTTTCCAAGAAAGTGGGGATAAAGCTTCACCATAAACTATTACTTTTACTGGATTTCTAATGTATCAAGGTGCTCTACAAACACAGACAATGCTGCGGAGCAGGTGTAGGTAAGTTAGACGAGGGTAGATTCACTGGGGGGGGTCCTGTGAGCCCCCTTGCGCGTCACGTGCTGGGACAAAGCCTGTCCTACAGCAGAGCTGTTCTGTTGCCATCAGAGCATGCCCCACGCCTTCCTGGATGTAGAGTATCTCAACAGCAGTCCCTAAACAGCAACTACCAGGGACATTTTTGACTATGCAGTGTGCGGGAACTGCTGTAGGTATCATTATTCACAAAATAGTTAGCAGATAATCCAGCAGAAATTGGGGAAGGGACAAAAAAAGACTTTAAAAGTTTAGTGTGTTTAGTGTCCCACCCTACCTCAAATAACTAATGAAACCATGCTATGATTGCTTTTTGGCATATGAAGATGGGTTTTCCAATGAAAGGATAAAATAATGAAGGAGGCACATTAAATGTGTGAACTGTTGCCACAGTTCTATCTTTTTGTGCATCTTTTCAAAGCTACTTAGTAATGATACTGAAAAAATGATCGAGGCTGATCAGAAGAAAATGATTGCAGACCCATATTGCCCTGTTTTATTCAGCTCTGACAAATTTAAAATGTTTGTGAAACTGGACAACATTTGAAAAAAATTGCTTTGGCAACAAAAATAAAAACTCCAACAGACCATCTTACTACACTGTTTTCATGAGAAAAAAAATTCAAATTAATCTTTGAATTAGATATTTAAATGGAAATGCTTATTTTATATTGTTTTATAGCACAGCATGAAAACTCCAACACTGAAACACTGATACCTCAAACGTATACGCTGGTTTGGTTTTTTTCATTGTCTTGTTTTAATATACTGGCAACAAGATAACTTAACTTTCACAAATTTCCATTTTGACCATTACAGTTGAAGAGGCAATTCGGAGACAACTTCCTGAGGGAAGTTGCTCTTGTAATGCTGGGTTTTCCCTTACCCTTTTTCATATTCTATTTGTTACTGGCAAGACAGCAGACAACCAGTCAAACCACTGATCAGATCCAGGGTTGTCAGTTTTGGTACATACCCAGATGGATAGTTCATACAATCATATCTTAAAGACCAAATTTCCATGTACAATTGTGCTGACACAGTTGTCAAGACTGTCAAGTAGTATATCTGTATACTATTATGATCTATTAACTCTGATAAAGGTGCTGAAGGAACAAACACCCCTCCCTGAAATGCTTTAGAGACAGGCAAGGGAAAGAAAAAGAGAAAGAAAAAGTAAAAGCCAGAAACCTAGTGTAAGACAAGGGAAGTAAAAATGCAATAGAAGGTAGGAAAGCACTGCCATAAAAACATGAAAAATAAGTGAACAATGCAGACTTTATCAAGGATCTTTTAAAAACTTCTCCGGTAAGAGATGGACATCAAATTACAGACTCGAACCACAGCCAAGAAACAGTCTTTGATTGACTTCCACGAGACTTCCTGACAGTGTGAAAGTAAAGGATAACTAGATTACAATACAATTCTTCATTTCCCAGAATAAGAATCTTCCGGGGTATGAGCTCAGGCATAATGTGCTTTCATGAACTAAATCAACTGATCGCTTTTCCAATATAAATGGAGGAATGCATCACATTGACTGTGGTAGAGACAGTCTCTGTACAGTGTACAAATTCTGCAGCTTGCTTTGGTCTGTTTACACAGAAGCACTATCGTTTTCTTTAGTTTTTCAAAAACTTCAAGGGCACAGACTCTATGGGCTCCCTCCACCTTAGGCTACTGCTGGTCTAAGGAAGATATGCCTTCCTTCCACAACTAGAAATTTCTTATCCATTTAAATATTCCCTTCAGCTTTCTATGCTATCTGGGTTTGTAATTCATTGCTTAGAGACTACTGATACTTGAAGCCAACAGATAGACAGCTTTTGTGTGAATCCCAAAAAGACCTTCAGTCTACTGGAGCCAGGACAGGAACTGTGGAAGTCTATTCAAGATAATAGATGTCAGCACATGTTTCCTCTCCTCGACATCCTCAATTTCATTTGAAATTAAGTTAGACACTTCCAAGAAGTCAAGAATTTTCCCAGGTGGCTTTTTCAATAAAGCACACTTTTTCGCTTTCCCATCTCAGTGGATTCTTTCTTTGCTGACTGGTCCCCCATCTAAGCCACAGGTAGAGAAATGTGTGCGCTTGCTGTTCTGACTCACCCAAGATTTTCATGTTTCTGAGAGATCCCCCTAATTCCTAGAGTATCTAATATGCAGTGTTTCTTAAATGCAGCATTAGTACCTGGTTTCTTTCTTTACGCTTTCTCAGTTTTCTTCTACCCTCTTTCTAGTGTGGGGTAATGCAAGAGAACTGGCTATCTGTAGGTTATAGCCAAGGAATAGGTGTCTCTGACTCAAGGTAATTGCATCTCAGTGGCATCCATCAAAAAGTTTTCCCTTTGTCCTTGGTTGGGAAGACAGGTAACACAAAATATTGCTGACCCTACATACACTGAGACACCCAAAGGTACTACAATTGTACAAAAACTAATATGCTGTGTATGCATAAAAATGTGCGAAATCTATTTCTTGGCAACTTAAATGCAGCTCTTTGGTACTCTCATGAACTCCGTGAAGATCTAAGAGTGACTGCTACTGGACTCGCCGATTCCGTCTTCCTGAGTCATCTCATCATAACAGGCTGTCAAGTTGGTCAGGCATGATTTCCCCTTTGTAAATCCATACCGACCACCCCCAACCACCTTTGTCCTTAATATGTGTGGAAATGTTTTTCTGAATTTTTTGCTTTGTCACCTTCCATGGACCCAGGTGAAGCTGGCTGGCCTGTAATTCCCCATGTTGTCCTTCTTTCCCTTTTTGTAGGTAGAAGTGACATTTGCTTTCTTCAAGTCCTAGGGAACCTCTCCTGACTTCTAGGATCTTTCAGAGGTAAACGAGAGTGGTCTTGCCTTGACATCCGCCAAATATATGTGTATCACCTCAGGTCCCATGGTCTTCTGTATGTTCAATTTGTTTAACTGTTCCTCCTCCACCAAGGGTAAGTCTTCCTTGCTCCAGACTTTTCTACTGGTCTCAGGGACCTGGAATTCCTGAAGGCAAATATTACCAGTAAAGACTAAGTCTTTCCAAAACCTATCCCTGCACAGTCAGACTGTGTGTATATTCCTCTTAGGTGACCTGATCCTGCTTACACCTCTTGTGTGCTTGTTTTTCATGTCTCAGTTTAGTCAGGAGCTCCTTGCTCATTCATTCAGGCCTCCTGCTACCTTTGATGTCTGCTCATCAGGATGGACCATTCCTGAGCTTAAGGGAGGTGGTCCTTGATGAACAATCAGCTCACCTCGACCCCTCCTCCCTCCAGGACTGCCTCCCATGGGATTCTTTCAAGCAGGTCCCTGAACAGGTTAAGTCTGCTTGTTCTGCTATTGTTGTTTTGCTATTTGCTTTGTTGCCTTCTCTCAGGATACTGATCTCCACCATTGCATGGTCACTGCAACCACAGTGGTCCCCAGCCTTCACATGCCCAACTGATTTTTCCTTGTTTGTAAGTATTAGGTCCAGCAGGGCACCTCCCCTCATAGGCTTCTTGATCAGCTGTGTTAAGATGTTGTTATCAATGCACTCCAGAAACCTAATGGCAGATACTGAGGTGGTTAAAGTCCCCCATGAAGATCAAGGCCTGTGAACATGAAGCTTCTTCCAGTTGTCTAAAGGTTTCATCTAGTGCTTCCTGATCAGGTGTCTGAGCTCTCAGCAGGCTCACCGTCCATTCCTAGGCAGAGGTCCAGGCAGTCCTGCTGCTCTCTCCTGCAAAGAGCAACTCTTCCTCCTTGCCTTCCCAGCCTGTCCTTCCTAATTCTCTTTGATCATTTCACACTGACATCAACCAAGGTCCCAAATCTGCTAGATATTGAGATCACTTAGACTGCTTACTCTGCTAGGGAAAGGCCAGGTATAATATACAATGACATGATTTGAACACTGATATGCCTATCTTTGGGGAAAATTGCTCATTTTTTACTGTTGGAAAAATCTTCTAACTGCTACTAGGGAGCAATTCCAGAGAATGTCAACAATTATGTTTAGTACTATATCAGGATTCAGATTATGTAGAATAAGGATGCATTAAAAAGCCAAGCAAACAACTAAACATATCTGAATGAGGCAGCTCATATTACTCAAGTAAAAGAGGGCAACAATGTAAGTTCAAGGAATCCTAAATCAATATTTCTTCACCATGGAATTCATTACCAAGTTAAGACATATGGCTGGAATTTAAACGAGGACCTTCAAAATGTTATCAGTAATAATAGAAGATGTTCTTGGCAAATGTAATGCTAATTAAACACAGAAACCTATTTAACTGCTCTTTACAATGATAATGATTAGGAGATAAGCCATTTTCAAATACAAACCATTTCTAAAATCTGATTTTTGGCCAGGAGTCCTGCCATGGGCTTAGGAGATTTAGATTTGGATTTAGTTCCTTCCTCTGCCAATTAGCTTTATTTGTGATATTGAGTAAATCACCTAATTTCTCTTTTGCTGTAATGAAAAGTCCTCGTTCTTCCTCTGTTTTGGTCACAGGTCATTTACATGAGGGACAATCTCTTATTAGGTGAATATACTCTGTGCAGATCAGTGTGGTCATGATCAGCTCAGAGGGCTCTCAGTCTGCAGTAATGCATCTGAAATTTCGCTTGTCCATCAAAATAGTGAATCCCTGTGGGCACTTGGAAACATTTTTTTTTTTTTTTGCAAGTTGGCTAATATAAAAATTTGTGATAAAATGGTGATCTGGAAAAATTATTAGTACTCCCAATAACAATATGACACAACATCATGTCTTATTCTATTATTTAAATAATTTAGAGCTATCAGGCTATAGTAGGCTTTGTTCCTTCTCCTATCAGTGAAGAAGTACTCCTCACTGGCATCTGAATAATATATGTTTATCAGTTACCTGATGCAGGAGGATAAACCCTAGGTTCCTACAAAGTCATATGCTACAGTTTATATACCTATGTGTTAGAACTAGACTAGAACTACCTTCACTGGGTGACCTACTACCAGTAGATGATTCTAAGTAAAAAGGGAGAAAAATGCCTACAAAAAGTTAAAACATTTCCCTTTTAAAATGATGATCCATTTCTGACCTCTTCCTTCTCCAGCCAGTATAAAGAGGGATGAGCCCAGTTATCTCCCAATAAAGAAGTTTTCTTATGGTTTGTCTACACAAGAACTCTAAGGAAAGTTAATCTGAATTAAGTAACACATATTTGGAATTAAAATGTGTCTGCACAGAGCTTTAAAGGGTTTTAACTAATTGGCTTTAAATTCAAAGAAAATTAATCCAAATGAACTGAAGATACAAAGTTAATCTACGTGTAAAAACGCGCTTAGGTAAACTGCTGTGCCATGCCCCAGAAGATCACTTCCAACATGGGCAATCAGTACACACAAACAGAAGAGTCAAAGACCAAAAAGGTCTCCAGCGTATGAACAATCAGTACGGTATTTTGAAAGCTCAAAACAGGCTCTGTATCAGAGTAGAGTCCTCCATGCAAAATTTCCCTTGGGAGAAAATGGCTTCGAGCAGAGTGGACACATTTTATTCAGTAGGAAGAAAAGGCCCTTTTCGAAGTCCATGATTATTCTGAATCAGATCTGGAACTAGCCTAGGGGATTAAGAGGCCATTTCCATTCAGATACACAGATGAGCTAATTAACATTTTAGATCATTAAAGCCTTCAGACTTTAAAGTCCACATTCAGATCTCAGAAACTCAGCTGCTGCCTAACTCCAGGGACTCCAAAAGACCACAGGCACCTACAGGTGTTTTTTCAGCAAAATTCTGTTAGTTCTGGGAATCCTTGAAACTCCTTATTCTTGCTAGTGCTGAATGGCTCCATGGCTCCTTCATATATCTACTCTGTTTGGATTGACAAACAATCAGGCCTGTCAGCCTGACCTCGGTGCCAGGGAAGATTATGGAGAGGTTCATCTCAAGGGCACTCACAGGGCATGTGCAGGACAACGAAGGGATCAGGCCCAGCCAGCACGGGTTCATGAGAGGCAGGTCCTGCTTGACCAACCTGATCTCCTTCTATGACCAGGTGACCCGGCTAGTGGATGAGGGAAAGGCTGTCGATGTTGTTTACCTGGACTTTAGTAAAGCCTTTGACACTGTCTCCCACAGCATTCTCCTGGAGAAGATGGTGACTTGTGGCTTAGACAGGTGCACTCTTCACTGGGTGAAAAACTGGCTGGATGGCCGAGCCCAGAGAGTTGTGGTGAATGGAGTCAAATCCATTTGGCAGCCGGTCACAAGCGGAGTCCCCCAGGGCTCAGTTTTGGGACCGGTCTTGTTTAATGTCTTTATCGATGATCTGGATGAGGGGATTGAGTGCTCCCTCAGTAAGTTTGCAGATGACTCCCCCCCAAGTTGGGCGGGATTGTTGATCTGCTCGAGGGTCGGAAGGCTCTGCAGAGGGATCTGGACAGGCTGGATCAATGGGCCCAGGCCAATTGTACGAGGTTCAACAAGGCCAAGTGCCGGGTCCTGCACTTGGGTCACAACAACCCCAGGCAACGCTACAGGCTTGGGGCCGAGTGGCTGGAAAGCTGCCTTGCAAAAAAGGACCTGGGGGTGCTGGGCGACAGCCGGCTGAATATGAGCCAGCAGTGTGCCCAGGTGGCCAAGAAGGCCAACGGCATCCTGGCCTGTATCAGAAACAGTGTGGCCAGCAGGAGTAGGGAGGTGATCGTGCCCCTGTACTCGGCGCTGGTGAGGCCGCACCTCGAATACCGTGTTCTGTTTTGGGCCCCTCACTACAAGAAGGACATTGAGGTGCTGGAGTGTGTCCAGAGAAGGGCGACAAAGCTGGTGAGGGGTCTGGAGCACAAGTCTTATGAGGAGCGGCTGAGGGAACTGGGGTTGTTCAGTCTGGAGAAGAGGAGGCTGAGGGGAGACCTTATCGCTCTCTACAACTACCTGAAAGGAGGTTGCAGAGAGGTGGGTGTTGGTCTCTTCTCCCAAGTGACTAGTGACAGGACAAGAGGAAATGGCCTCAAGTTGCACCAGGGGAGGTTTAGACTCGATATTAGGAAAAATTTCTTTACTGAGAGAGTGGTGAGACACTGGAATAAGTTGCCCAGGGAAGTGGTGGAGTCACCCTCACTGGAGGTGTTCAAGGAACGTGTGGACGAGGCATTGTGGGACATGGTTTAATGGGCATGGTGGTGTTTTTTTGGTTGATGGTTGGACTTGATGATCTTACAGGTCTTTTCCAGCCTTAGCGATTCTGTGATTCTGTGATTCTGTGATTTAGGGGTTTTTTGAGCTACCTTGTCTTTTATGGTCCAAGGCAGGACTTGTTCTCAGAAGATGCCTTATGGAGCAAGTCAACACAAAACATTTGGTGGTGAGTGATAGTTCCCTTTTGATCACCATTCACGGAAGACCATTCTCTCAAACGTTAAAGGTTCAGTTCTACCCCTTCTCATATTAATTTGGGATTAAACATATTAACAGCAATTAACACAGTGACTGGGCCTCAGGTCTCCCTTTCGTTCTGGTCAATACTGGTTATATTGGTCAATATTACTCAATATTATTCCAGGCTGAAAGGATCCTGTCACTCCCTGTCTTTCTTTCCACTTCCTTTCTCCTGGCTGAATGAATAATTAACTATACCAAGCAAACTGGAACAGCTTTAACGTGAGGGGCTGGGAGCAGCCCTACTTATTCCCTATACCTTGAGGCTTAAGACTTCCTATATCTTGTGATGAGATAGCTGGAAATGAGCCTGTGTGTCCCACAAGAGCTCGGTGAGTGTGTGCACTGCTGACAAGCTGGACAGAAGGAGAGAGAGCAATCCCACAGCTTGCTTCAGTGTTTTGGCATAGGCACCTGGCTTAAACAGAGGTTCAGGGCTGTGAATCCCAAATTGGGTGGTTCCTGAAGAGGAATACAGTGTAAGAGAGTGGCCTGCTCCTCTACATTTGCTGTTGGCCCTCTCTGCTCACGCCTTTACTCAGGGGACTGCTTTAGGCAAATAACTCTTCTGCAATGCCTAGGTACTGAGGAGCATTTTGCCAGATACCAAAGCACTTGAGAGCTAAGTGCCTAAGAGTTAAGTCCTGCAATGCTTATCACAAATTATTACTCCTTGACAGCACAAGATGGGTCTAAAGCATTTCCTCTTTTGACCTATATGTCTGTCTGAGCCAGCCACAGACTGGCAGGCAAACTGACAGGGAGAACAGGTCCCCAGGGATGGGGTGAGCACTCCTCTAGAAGGACAGCCTGCCTAATCATGTGTGAAATGGCTACATCCTGTCACCCTGCTCATTAACTTGTTTTACAGATGTGCTGACATGGAACCAGTGATTCCCAGAACATCACCAGCCACCTAATGCATCGTATGCCAACCAGGACCATCCTTCAGCCTTTTGCAGGTCAGTTCAGGTGGGCAATTTAATTTTCCTTTGCAATCTGTTTCTCTACTCTTATTCAAGGCAGGGAATAAGGCAATCTGCAGACTGCCCCATGACAGGCTTTCTGCACATTTTGCAGAAGCTATAATGCTAGCCTATCATTTGCTGCTGCCTTTTGTACTAATGCCTGGATCCCTTGGATTATTTTGGTGCATGCAGCTAATGATCTACAAATATATATGCCAACAGAATGACATATTCTGGAGGTGATTCAGAATGAGGACTCTGATAATGTTCACTATATCAGGATTTGTTCCTTTTGGAACAACATGGATTATATCTGCCTGTCAACGGAACAAAAGCAGGAACAAATGCAACAGAGAATCAAAATACTTTTTCCTCCATTTTCCATTTTGAACGGACAAGATAATATCATTAAAAATGGAGGGAAGGAAAGGGGGAAAGGAAGGGATGGACAGCAGAGCCCTTTTTCTATTTTCCTTCCTTGATCTTTCTTCCTTCCCTAATAGGATTAAAAGCTGATCTGTTCCACAAAGAAGAACCCATCACTTGTGGCAAGCATGTGCCAGGCTTGTCTAGCATGACAGCAGGTTTTTCACTCTTCTCAGCACCTGTGTGAAGCTATGAATGATTCATGGTTTAAATGATTCACTATAAAAATATGGCACAGTCTGTCAGCTTATTTTGTGATGAGCTGATATTACTGCAGAGTTGGTTTTATGAATTGGCAGTGCACTGACAACTCAATTTGAAAATAAATATCTCTGAAATTCATCCACTGCAGCATTTCAGAAAATCAGTCAGTTACTAACTCTATGCATATCTGAACTCTGACTTTACTGAATCGGAGATTTGCATCAATTTCTTATTTTCCCTTCAAAGTCGCACATTTATTTCCACACAGAAGTCACTTGCATGATGTGTCTCTGTAAAGAAATAGTTAATTTCTAGCATGACCAGTTATTTTTAGCTTTAAGTAAGTTATGCGAACTTTCCAAATATTCCTTTACCTCATTCCAGTGCTTCGGGCTACACAGATGGACCAATTCAGAATTCAAGAAGCAACAGCTTGTATCAATCACTTTCTTTCTGCCTCTCCTTATGGGCTTTCTTGAATTCAATATTACTTTCTCCTTCTCATGGCTTTTTCCCATGTGACATGTAGCTCAGTCACAAATGTACTGGTGACTTACTGCATGACCTTTACCATATTTTGGTAGGTTACAAAAAAATGGTAAACCTAAACAACCTGAAGGAAATAATTTTCAGGCTATAAAACATTCCTGAGAAATCAGAAAGGTTGGTAAAGATTATTGCAGAAAGATTTGAGTATTAATTTTTGAGGGCCAAGAAGTGAATAAGTTCAATCATCTGTCTTGAAAACTTCAGAGATAAACACCTCAGTCCTCTGAATACATATACATATGTGTACTTGCTCAGTGCAAGAAGTTCCACTGAAATAATTGGAACTAATTTCCTGCATTAACATTTGCAATCCTGGGACCTAGGCAAGCCTGTGATCAGAAAATACATAGACAAAGACAATAACTTGTGGCAGGGGAACCAGGGTGGCCAAATGCCAAATGCTAGGGCAAAAATGAAAAAAACGCTTAGCAATATCTAAGAGAGTTTCTAATAAAATCCCATTTACTGTGTAGTCTTTGTTTTTAAAGATTAATCCCTTGAAATTATTGTTATCTTGTAAAAAACAGAAGAGCTGCTGGAATGCAGTAAGTATTGCAATGGCAAAACTACTATGACCAGTGCCTTTTTCTGGGTGAAATGAAGGCAGATAGATACACATGGGATCAAGAAGCTCAGTTGTAACAACAGAACATTTTTTTAACTCAAATGATAGTCGGACAAAAGAGATGATTTCTATATTCCCTCAAAATCAATGGGTGCTTTTTAATTGATGTCATCAAAGCTGAGATTTCACACCAGATTTAAAAAGTGTTAGATAATGTGTTTCCCAAAAATAAAAACCTGTGATTTTGGTATAAGTACAGCTGCTGTCTCATGGGCCCAAAACAAGGCAAAGGTTTTGGTAAAACCTTAAAAGGCAGTGAGTCAAACTGAAGAGACTTTCAGAGGAATGATTCAGGGGCTAGTCTTGGGACCAGTTTTTTAAAAACTACTTCATTAATGGTATAAAAGAAAAACTGGTGAAAACATTTACAAATATATGTTAGGGAAAAATTTTCCATTGACAGGGGAGTCAGTAGAATGAGTTTACACTACTTTTCCATACCCAGATCCTAAGGGTCATGTACAATTGTTCTCTGCATTGCACAACGGTAATTTACTATAAATTTGGACTGTATCAAAAGCTACAAGCAATGAAGTCAGATTGTTATGCAGTACTGTAGTATCCCCTAAAATCACCAGAACAGGAAATAATGCAATTAAAAACCTCTGTCCTAAAAGACTGCATTACATGAAAAGTGGCTTTTATTAGTTTTTAGTCTGAGTCAAAATTCTAGGCTCAATTTCTTTGCACAATGCAAAATGCTCTATTTACATCCTCAGACCATTGTAAAAGTAGTGTTATTCAAAATATTCATAAACTATACTTTTAAAATGCTCATCACTCAGCTAAAATTGAAACTAATTTTCCCTAAGAATCTGTAAAGAATCTTTTGTTCCCCAAATTCTATCTTCCTGCCAAATTTCAACTTTCTACTCCAGCCTGCTAAGGATGTGCACAAATTGGGTCAACATTTGCTTGTTATTGTTTATTTGTTTGTTTTTTAAATAAAGGGGGAAATGGATTCTCCCCTAACAGCAGTCTTAAAAATCAACATGTTGAAGCACTCATCTTTACATGGTAACTTTTTTCTCCTACTGGAAGAAATGTGCCTCAAAAGCTGAAAGTTTTGGAAAGTTTAAAGTGGGAAGATATAGACAATTTTAAATATAGCTTTCTGTTTAAAATGCATTCCTCACTTGCAAATATTTGCTATGCAATACAAGTTATCAAAGTGTTGCTGTCATTCAGACATACGTGTTTTATGTTTCATATTCTCTTGCCTGTGCATCTTGCCTAGGCAATATAAAAAGCTTGCTCTCTGGTGTTTGATGTCATGTTTTCCATGTGGTGGTTCTTTGACATTTTGCAGCAAATAACTCAGTGAGACCACAGTTTGCCTTTAAAGTGAGCTAAACTCTCTTCTGCCAAAGGTTTAGAGGCATTGTTCTCTGTTGTGCCACATTTTTATTCTGACTTGGTGAACAAATGAACTCTGAGCTTCATGTAATTGTGCTAGAGAGGCTAGGCATCTTAAACCAAAAAGAATTTTTTCTCCTTATCAGAAAGAACAGCCTGAAATATGTTCCATAAATTCTGAATTCATATGTTCCCACAGCTCCATGTATGATGTCTGTCCTTAATTCATGCCACATTAGTCATTAAGGTTTTAATCATTATGAGGCAATTTTTACCCCCTCCCAATTAAAAAACAGTAAAACCTTGTTTTTCTCTTAGGGCAATTATTCCCTCCATCTTTCAGATGACAAATTGGACCATAAATTGAATTTAAAACCCATGGGCAAAATGTATGAGTTTGGAATCACTTTGAAATAAAATGGGCAATAGTCATTCCGATTAGTTTGGGTGTTTGAGTTCTCCAAGCAGATTCAAGTAAGTTTTTCCGATTAGAATTGCTGAAACTTTAATATCTTAAGAAGCATGTGGAATTCATACTTAGCTGGCAAGGCACTTAATGGGTGATATATCTTTGGAGACTATTGTCCATAAACGTCTACATTGTAGTATTGATTATTTACTTACTGAAGTCAAAATTACATAGACTGAGTGATGTTAGTAACATGAATTCAGCAGTGTCCTAGGGCTTATTTCTCTTTCTCTTAGAAACCTGGGCAGTTGCTAATGCAGCCTTCATGATTTTTCTCTTGCTCCCTCCTTTCCTTCAAATGGTAGCAGTCAGCTATTTGTTTTCATTCTCTCTCTCATTACTCTTTTGTCTGCTTACCTGCCTTGTGCTTTATGTCAAGTGCTGCAGGGGCCTCCGCGGTGGGGACTCCCCATGGCTGGGCAGGGCAGGGCTGTGGGGAGCTGGAAACCTGCTCTGCTTGCTGCATCATTGGGGCAGGGACTGATGGCCCCAAGGATCTGAGAGAAGGGGTCCTGGGTCATGGGCAGGGTGGCGAGAGGCTGTGTTGGGGGGCTGTTAGTGCCCTCAGGGCACTGACACTTGATCACATGCTCACCACATCATATTGAGGCATTAGAAAAATAGTAATTTAAAACATACACGTAGTCTTGTTCTCCTTCCTGTTTTGTGACATTTGAGTCTTCTCTTCGGATCTCGTTCAAAGCTTGTTTGCACAAACGAGCACTGGTCTGAAAATGGGATTTCCATCTGATCGTGTTGAGGTTAGTGACACCTTGATATTTTCAGGGACAGTAAGTAAAAGAAGCAATTTGAAAGAGTCAGCATGCTTGCTGATGATAACAGCAAAGCATTGTCATATAGATAATATTTAAGACTAAAAATTGAAATTAAGATTAAATATTTAAACTAAGACTGTAAACAAATTTATGACAAGATCAAACTGAGTCTTAAATTTAAAAGAAATAATTTTTTTGTCATCTGAGATCAGGATGTTGAAGCATTCTCAAACCAGGAGAACTATTTGCAGGGAAAAAATTCCAAGTCTCATAACACATTTTGGTTTTGATGAAGCTGCATTCTCTGACACAAAAATACCAGTATCCTGATGATGGGAAGGTGGGTAACATGGCACTCAGGTACAATCACAAGGCGTAGGTGATGAAATTGAGCCATCCAAAAGAGGGTATTGAAGATCTGAATGAAATCCTGGATCCGCAGATGTTCAAGAGAGTTCTGCCACTGACTTCAAGAGAGACAGGGTTTCACCTCTGCAGCAAAGTTTCAGCTGTCTATCCACATTTTATGGGTTGGAAATAGACAGAAAGTTTCTTCATTTATTTTCCTGGGCTTTGAATGAGACTCAGCTTGCAAAAACACCTAACAATGGCATATGAGCATGGTTTCCCAATTGGAGGACTCTTACATGTGAGGCACAATGTCGTGAACAATAAATAGCTGAGGCACAATTTGGAGCAAAAATTTCATGCTGAAATTCTTGATTCTGTATTCACAAAATAGTCACACACATTCTAATGGTTCCTGAAATCTCACAAGTAATGATATTTTAGATGAAAATACAGCTCCCTAACCTTACTTTAAGGAAGGAATAGAAAAGCTGTCTTTAAGCTCAAGGGGGAAAACAAGGAGTACAAAGAAAATGCTCACAAAGACAGACGTGAACAAGACAGAGAAAAGACCATCTGCTTTTGTATAATTTTTGACTATGATTTGATGCAACTGTAACACAGAGTTCTTTCTCTCAGTAGCACCAGAATCTCCTGGTATCTCTAAAGTTAATGAAAACACAATTCAAAGACTGTCCTGAGGTCAAAATTTGTTACACGGTTTTTCTTTCTGTAGCACTGTCAGTTGCTGCACAAAGGTTTCCCAGAAGTCATTAGTATTTCAGCATTCAATTTATACAAGACAAAATAGAATAAAAGTTCACAGTCAAGTGCTGCCTGTAGCTTATGACCAATTCAAATACAGCTTTTATTAAAACAAATTTGATCAAGTTATGTTACTCCTACCTAGGGCCAGGCAAAATATTTTTGACAATTAGTTAATTTATTAAAGAATGTGCTTAGGTTCTTCCAAATATTTGCAAATTCAGATTTTTCCTGGAAAAAAAGGAAGTATTCAAATAAAAAACCTAAGTAATTCCAGTAAAACAGATTGGAGTACAAAAGTTAGAGGGACTTGTGAGGAAAGATGGGAGACCTTGGGTCATATTCATATTGCAAGAAGGGGATCTGACTTCAAGCCTGTTACCTTGGAGTTCCTAACCATGCAAATATGGTTCTTTTTTCTCTTTTACATTTTTAATAAAATGTGCAAGCAATTATTGAAAGACAGTGAGCTCTCATTCCAGCTAAGAAATTTAAAGGAAGACCATGTCAAAATCCTGTTTTGATTGAGCATGTGGCGACCCTTCTCAAGTTAAGGGTTAATAAAAGTTAAGATCTCAGGCTAGGCAACTGGGAACACACAGTTATATATTAAATGGATTAAAAAAAACCCAAAACAACCCCAAAAAAAACATTCCCTCTTTTTAATTCACAAACTTCTGCTTTTGCTTCCTCTTCATGTCTTAAAAGCAGCTGTTAATGCAGCATTTTCTTTCAGGTTAAGAAACAGTTCTTCAAAAAAGAAAACGAATGACTGTGCTTAATTTTTTGGTTTTTATTTCAGTCAGAAAAACAAAGAATAATAAATATTTCTTTGGATCAAGGCCATTTTTCCCACCCTGCAAATATTTTGGTTTCACTGCTGAAGTGTTTTTCACACAACTTTATGTGGTCTATAAAGTGTTCAGCTGGACATGCCTTGTGAGTTTATTTACCTGAAATTGAGTAAGAAGTTCAAAGGATGAGCCTTGACTAGGTGATTCAAAGCAGATATGAATATTTATTTCTGAGTCAATGCTGTTCATGGAGAGATGTGAAGGTCTTGAAGGAGAGCTGGTTTTAAGCTTTCAGTTACAGCTTCTTCTGCAGTGGGAGGAGAGATTTGCTGCATTTCTTCCCCCTGGATTTTCAAGTAATACTTCCAATGTTACAGAAGCATGAAGTCTGTGGCCAGCCCCCTGCTAGGGTTAATGGGAGCAGCAGCGTTGATCCTGTGTAGGCAAGCAAAGGAAGTGGGACACTTCCCCTGCACAGCCAGTTGGAAAACTGTTCCCTGTGGACTACACAACCATTAGCTCTGGTCTTCAACACTCCTGCGCACTTGCTCCTGTCCCCTTCTAATAACCACAGCCTGCTCAGTTATTTAAATGCTGTGTACCTCTGAGAAGCAATTTCTGCAAAGCCACTAAATACATTTGATAAAAGCCCAAGGAGCCCCTTGCAGAGTGAGCTCTGCTTCTCAGTGGTCCCAGACACAGCCTTTCACTCATCAGCTTTTTAGCAGGCTGTTTTCCCTGGGTAAAAGCTTCTAGAAACTGTGTCTCCTTTCCTTCCACATACCGCACCATTTTATTACTCTCTGGTCATTTCAGGAAGGAAGAAATTTAGTTTTATTTTTGTTTAAAGACATTCACTGTGCTCCCTTCAAGATGCATCAGAAGATGGTGTTTGAATGCTAAATGCAAAGCCTGTGGCTTTTCAAATGATGAATTTCAGTCACCAGTTGCAGGTGATTGTGTATTTCTACAGTAAACGTATTTTACTGTAAAAACATATTCTACAGTAAATACATATTTTAAAAGATTGAAGACCTACATTTTGAGCTTCGTTCCACTCAAGTGTGCCAAACCCATGCTAAAAAAGGCAGATGTGCCAAAGCTGTCAAGAACAGAGATTTGATTCACACAGATAAAATTCAGAATTTTATATTAAAGACTGAGCAGTAAAAGACAAAGGTTTTTGTCTTGGGCCAAATTAATCTTTCACTGCAGCAGCATCATTGAAAAAATCCCCAGAAACTATTTCACTATTTAAAGTAAAACCTCATGTAAGAAATGTGTTTTTTCTTCTATGAAGCATCTCCCTTGTAATGGTGGCCAATGTGATACTTAGTTTGAATTAATAATTATCTGGGGTCATGTTTCAGTATTTGGTACACAAAACTAAAATAAAGCTGTAGTATTGGACTGTGTAACAGTGTGTAACGCAATGGGGATTTTCTCTTCCAATGAAGTACAGGAGATGGTACTTCCCACAGCTATAACAGGAGCTGTAAATTGCTAGAGGCTGTGGTCATATTTGGCTTAGTAGTAGAAAAGACTTCTTAGATTGGAGTCATGGAATAATTTAGATTAAAAGGGCCTTCTGGAGGTTATCAGGCCAACTTCCTACTCAAAGCAAGGCCAACTTCAAAGTTAGATCAGGTTTCTCAGGGCCATATTCAGTCAGTTTTTTAATGCTGCATGCATCATAGTCTTCTTTCATCTCCATTTTTGAACACAGTTGGGTGCTGAGTTAGGTGAAGGTTTGGTTTGACCCAGTGCATCTGTTCTTCCATTCTTATTTAAAGAAGTGCCATTTTCTTGGTATTCTTAGTGCAGCAGTGCTCTCCTAGGAGCAGAGGAATGGTACCTGACTTTGCTTGCAAGCGCTTTTTTCTTTTTAAAACCAGCAGAGTAAGGAGGCTTGCTCTCAGGGGAGGTCCTATCTGCAAGTCATCATTTTTACACGCATGCTTTGTGACAGGAAGGTAAAAAGCTGAAGCATAAGCTTGCTTCTCATGGGTGAAGTAGTAGGTGGTAAGTGGGCTGAGGCAGTGGATGTTCAAAGCCTGTAGCATCTGAGGAAGTTTTCCCTGTTCACTTAATGCAAATCCCATATTCCTGCTTAAAAGGATTATTCTTTCTACTCCTTCTTTTGGGACACTGTGTTTCAAAACAGTCCCCTGACTGGTACTGCTACTTATTTGAACCCTCTGTCTGATTACCCTGTGAAATAGAGGCAGAAACATTGCAGCTGGATCCCAAGTAGGAAATAGCATAACTCTGTGGCTAGCTAGCTGTGGGGCAAAAGGAGAATGTGTCAAATAGAGGGGAAGAATAAAAACCATTAATTGATCAAAGCCATAGTGGCTTTCCTTCATTTCCAATTGCTCTGTAGAATATATGAACATTCAAATCAAGCTGTTATTTTATTCCAGCTTATTTGTGACATCATGACTTCTGATTATACATGCAATAGGGTGACTCAGTGTCATCTCTATGCATCAAACCACATCTCACCTTTTTACTGCATGTAGGTAGCATAAATGACAAATTATTTTCCCTGTCTTTGCAGGCATCAGAATCACATTTTCCTGAATACAGCTCCTGGGTGGCAGTGCACACTAACATTTTCTAATGTCTACAGTTCATCCCCTCACTGATTCACAAAATAATGAGGCCAGTAAGATTTCCCCAGTCAGTTGCTGTAGGTTAAAAGTCACAGTAGGATGCTTCCTATTGCTATGAAATAGGTAGTTACAGCACAGATTGCAGGGTGGCATGGTGGTGTCATATTCACAATTGCCAAATTCCAACTAAGAAAGCCCTTATACCATAGACCAGTAGATAAAACATGCACTGATGAGGTTGTAGGTAGAATGCTCTTTAGAATTTAAGATATCCAGCGAGCTCTAGCCATAGGTCAATGGGTGAAATGGAGCAGGACTAGAGAAAGCAAAACTACCCAGGATGAACCTCCCCTTCCTTTCCCATGGCTGTAGCCATGCCTTGGAAAGAAGAAAATATACTGATGGTACATAAATGATTGCACCGACAGTGTGTGCAGCTCACATGGGATATAGGACCCAGCCTCAAGCAGGGCTTCTTCCACAGGTGCAGCCCAGGGCTGAGAAATCAGATACAAGAAGAATGGCTATTGTTCCATTGCTTTCCTCTTCTGTAGAGGGCATTCAGACTACCAGAGGTTGTTTTAGCCTATAAAATGGAGCTTTGACAGAGGCATCAAAATAGAACATGACAGAACCTGGACAGTGGAGACAGCTGCAGAATCCCATATGAGTTGTAGTCAACAGTCCTGAACTTGTGGTCTCAAACACAGGGTATCCACATTAACGTGAGCAATCGAAAGGAGCAATGTGCCTACAAATCCCATCTACTATGGCGGTAAGGATTTCAAGGCTTTTCCAGACAAAAGCCTTGAGCATATTTCTGCCCAACTTCAGTCACTTGATACTGCGCTGAGCGAAGGCCAAAGCATATGCTGTAAAGGAGAAGTAATTACTCAAATTTCTCTCCCTGCAGAACTGCCTGTCTTCAGTCCTCTGGGTAAGCAAAGTGTCCTGTCAGCAAATGCAGCCATGGGATCCTCCTCTCCTAAAGGAGACAAAAGCACAGGCAGATACTTAGAGCTGTATCTGGAGTGGTTTGAAAGATTTAACATTTTGATAAATGGCTTTTTAATACGAGAGAAATGCTTACTAATAGTTGAAGGATGCACACATGAAGGAATAGAAGATTTTTTTTAAAACAGTAAAAGAGCTTCAACTTGAGTACATGATGAAACTGATGGGGGAAATATTAGGTTGAATACTCTGGGAACAATTCCTACCAATGAGTTTTATGGAATATGTTCTTCAGAGATAGTGGTGGGATCCCCAATATTTAACTTGTCTAAAGTCAAACTCACCCTCCCCCCAACTGTGAAAACCTGTAGGAAACAGCCCAGCAGCCTTTCCATCTCTAATTGCCCTGATTAATGTACAGCTAGTCTCCATCTTCCAGAGCCACAGAGCTCGAAAGCGAGCAGAGGCTCTTTCATGCTTACCTCGACCCTGCACAACACAAAAGGCCCTTTGTAAGAAGACACTGTACAGTACCCTGAGGCAGTCAGGAGCTGCTAAAGAAGCAAAATGACAACTCTTAAAATTCAAGAGGCCAGCCCTATCCACATAATAACAGTAATTCAGCAAAACACATTTTCATAAACTGAAGAATACCTTGTGGCAGAATGCTTTACTTTCAACCTCTCTCTAAGTTCATTTTTTAGAGGGATCAGAAGAGCCAAAGTGAGTACTATCAACATTCCTTAAAATCACAGGCATTTCCCTCAACTGAAAGCGACATAGATGTCTCCTACTACTGAGGGCAGGGCTAAGGGAACGACATGTTCCTCTATTTGTACAAAATATACTTAGTCTGTGGTTGACACATCTGTCTTTATTTTCGGCAAAGATGTAGCAGTCTTGATGGCTTTTCCTTTCCTTCATCTCAGAGATAAATGTTCTTTAATTGAAACTTTACCAGCAGAAGCAAATTGATTATCGAAAAAGCATTACCGGAATCTAAACCAGAGGTCTTCATTTGAGCTGCAGCCACTTAACTGGGGATGGTTTATTTTGGATTTAGCATGGTACAGTAAGTTTTTTAAGGTCTCAGCTGAGCTAGGAGATCTTTGTATGCATCAAGTGGCCTGTAAGTGCATTGTTGGGTCTGTTCTGAAGGAAATTAATAAATGACTTGTTTAGAAGTCAATCTAGCATAGTGTGAAAGGTGAAACACACACTGTTCAGGTTAAGTGTGTGATTTATTATCATGTCAGAATATGAGGGTTGTTTTTTTTTTTTTAATACTGTCCTTATTTACCTAATGGTAATTATACAGAAAAAATATTCTTAGATTTTGCCTTTAAATCATCCTGAACAAGGCAACTCTCTTTATACTTGACAGCAGGAAAAGGAGTAGCTTGCCATAGTGTGCAGGTATTTTAATTCTCTACTGGAAGCAGTGACAGTAACTGCCCCATTGTTTTGTTATGTTTAGCACAATTAGAGAAGAAAAAGAAAAGTATCCAAAAATGTCACATCCACTTGAAAAGAAAAAAAGGAAAAGGGACCATCTCTTCTACTAATTACTGTTTTCTAAATTCAGCCAGAGCAGCATCTTTAAGTAGCACAACTGGAGAAACTGGAAAAATCCCGAACATATATCCAGTGTTCAATTACATGGCAACTCCAGTAGCTTCATTAACACAGCTGTGTCAATACTGGGGGAAGTCATAAGAAGTATCTTTTGGCAATGCTAGTCTTTCGGAAAACTCTGAGAATCTTTTAATATCTAGATGAAAATCATATGCTAGGTTTAAAAAAGGTGAAGTGACATTTTAAAATAATTCCTCTTTAAATACACAAAGGATCTTGAAAACAGCACAACATCATATATCATTATATGAAAAGTGATCATTTAGTGGTCTTCTGAAAGAGCTTTGGCATCAATTTATCAATAGTTAAAAGGGTTATGCTTCAAAGTATTTTTAATTTCTGAGATTGAATGTAATATCAGAGATGGCAAGATGAGACAACATCTTGGGTTCGGAAGTATGCAAGCACATTCATTCCTCTTAAATATCATCTTTAAAGCCACTCCTTCTCTCTCCCACTCCAGATTACTCCAAAATAAGATACATGCCAGAAAGGAGAGTAAACTCTGTCTCTCTGAATATCTTTCTGTGTCTAATTCAGTCACTAAACACCACTGCCATGGACAAAGAGTAAAATGTAAATCAGAAAAAAGTCCACCTATAAATAAGGACTATATATTTTGTGGTTAATCCTGCTCAAGACAGCATGAACACCCGTTCCGTGCCCTATGCCCTTTATAAGAGCATATATCATAGGATCAAGGGGAATCAACGTCAGACTAGTTTCCAATGGATCTGTGCTGCCCAGCATAGTGGAGAGGCAACACCCAGAGGTTTTGGCTTCTTTTCATTGGTAGTCTCTCAAGGATTAACTGGGTTGTGAAACCAATCCCTGTGAGATCTAGGAGGAACCCTGCAAGCTTCCTGAGTCCTCCTTCTTCTCCATATGGATTTTATCACGGATGAACACATCATAGTCTTTGAAAATCTTTTCCCTAATATCCCAGATGAATGTAAACTGCAAAGCAGCTCAAATTAAACAGATCTGTTAGATACCTTATCTATAGGAGGAATATCACTCAGCTGGCACAGACCCTTGTCCACACTAATGTGGACTAACTAGGCAAAGATAATCCAGCCTTCAGAGTTCAGATTTTTATGATTGCCTAACTGTTTCAAGTGTTAGAACGGGCTGAACAGAATATATCTAACTCAGAAAATGCATTTTAGACTCCAGGAAGATCAGACTTATTTGAAGAAGCATCTTTCTTCTTTCTTCCAGGTCTAAGAAAGCGCAAACTAGATAAATATTACAAAAAAAAAAAAAAAAAAAAAAGGCATACAAGATTCTGAAATACCATGGAAGTTGGAGGTTGGCTGGGATGTCCTCTGAGAGACACCCACTAGTACCGTTTCTACTCCATCATCATAAAAATAATTTCAAGGACAATAAGGGCTTGAGATGACTGACTTGTTAGGTTTGGGACTGCAGCCCTGGATGAAGACAACAGTAACCCTGTCCCAGCCCGGCCAAAATGAATGCACTCTCAGTTACCTGATGGCAGATGGGCAGAGTATGGATGTGAACAGCTGTAACACAAACCACCATCCGTCCAAATGAAGCCTAGAAGGAGCAGTAATCTATAAAGCAACCATGCCTGTCACAGCCTTAACACCACTAGGCTGAGAATAACACAGAATAAAGACAAAAATGCCAGCTTCCAGCAAAATCCTGTAGGTTATGAATCCTGAAGGAAACTAATAAAACTGAAGAAATCACTGAATCCCTGGAGAAGTGTGGGATTCAAAACACTTTATTCTCAGTATTGCCCTATTTATTAACTGTAGCTAGTTCTCTCATTAGGGGCTTGAAATCAGCAGCTCTTTAATTTTTTCATACATTGTGCAGTGAGCCCAAGCACCTGGCCATTATTTCAGCATAACTCCAAGAAGCAAGTGTCTAGAAGACAGGAGGTTCAACAGTGCTGCTATGCCAGTCCTTTTCTTTTCTGCCCGCAGACCTAGTCCATGACAGTCTTGAGGTCTGCATGTTAGAGCCAGCATACAGTTTTTACACGGTGGTCATTTCCACTTAAAGCCTCCCACTGTTTTCATCTGTATTTAGTTAAGAGATTGCAGCTGCAAACATAATATTGCCTTAGACCTTCTTGGTTTTTTCCTGTCCTTTCAAAAACACAGAAGGGGAATAAACCCTCTGATTTTATTAAATAGTCAATAATTGCCCAGACTGCAAAGGAACATAAAAAATCTAAATAATAGATTTTAAACTCATTATAATAATTGTTCCAGTTACAAACATCACTTTATCCATTTATCATTCTCAGTTGTTTTTCACTTGCAGTGTAGCACTCAAATTAGGCTTTCCAAATGCATTGGAATGATAATTTAATGGCACTGCAATTAAACACTTCCAACATATTTAACAACTATTGAAATGGCTTCTATACCTACTTTACCTGCTCGTAGATGACAGTAAGTCATGTCACAACATCTCACTTCAAAGCAGAAAGCATTTTTAATGGATGATAATACTACGGTAGGAACCAACAATAGGAATGGATTTAAATATCTTAATTATAAAAACTGAAATTGTAAAGCTATTCCTTGGAAAAATTGTATTCATTTATATTGTGCAATGCTTTCAGAATAGCATGCATTTACAGCTCAAACTTACCTGAAAATAAAAAGAATCCTAATTGTATAACGTATTTCACCACTGTCCCACCTGTCACAGCCTTTACAGAGAAGAGGGAAAAAAAAGCTTTCCCATTTGTTCAGCATCACTTTACTCTCTTTCTATTGTAGTAACATATTTAATTTGAAATTTCGTTTTCAACAAGCTGAACAGGACCGATCTACTATCCTTAACAACTGAAACTAATTTTAAAAATAAACACATATCACCATTCCTTTACCCCTCCTATGAGTAGAAACGTAGACCATCTCACTGGAGAACAAAGAAATTAAGGCCTAGGATAAAAACAAGACAAGACCCAGCCCTTTCTTTCATTCCTATATTGAAACTGTGCTGTAAGAAATAGGGAAATAATATATTGAAAACAAGAATAATTTCATTTGTCAGCAAAGAGCCTGAATCTTTATGACAGACACTGATGACCTCTATGAGAGAGAATAGAAATTCAGACCAGTGTCTGCAGAAGATAGAAGGGAAAGCCATTGGTCAGTGAGATAGCAGACTACTTGACTAATCATAGTTACATACTGAAATACCTTACTATACAGGAGCTTAAAATGTGTAAAACAGGAACTCATCAGAGCTAGTTAGGTTATTTGTTTGTTTTAAAGCAATAATTAATTATCTTTCACTAGAAAGATATTGAAAGTGCTTATAACCCCAAATCATGCTTTGTTCAGCATGTAAATGAAAAGAAGTATTCCTGATTTCAGCTGCAGCCCATTTCTCAAATGGTTGTCTTTCTTTGAAGTACCTGCAGCTGGAGGTGAAGCAGCTCTCAAAAGAGAGAAACAGGGTGTTTGAAAACAAATAGCCTTTAAATCTATTTGCAGTTTAGCACCTGGGGCAGCAACATCCGCCTAGCTGTAAGCATATTTAAAAGGTATGTTTAAAACTAATAAAAATAGGGTCTTACAGTAATTCAAAGGTAGAAGATGCTATGAGAAGTGTGAAGTGTATCTTACCTTTGAAGTGTTTGACTCTTCTCTGGGACTTGTTCTTAAGAACTTCCAGCACTAAAAATGAATTATATTTTCTTTTTAATTGATGGGAAGATAAACTATTGTAAACTAGTTTCACCATAACTTTGATAGAGGCCAGGTTCTCAGGGATATTATAGGCAATTTTCTTTATACTCTGAAACAAGTACTGCTCCATTTGCAAAAGTAATGTTAGGCTACCTTTGGTACATAAAAATATGAAAAAATGGGTATAATTTTTTGGTTACCAAAGAATCTCAGAAAACAACTTTCAACAAATTGATTGTTCATTTGGTGGTTGCAGTTCTTTTAAAGGAGAATAATATCACAGGCATGAAGGGTTGGTGGATTAACAGAGGGTTTGTCATGAAGAGTGAAGTTAAAGCAGTCACAAGTAGCTTTGCAATGTACTGTTTAGTTTCTTGTTTGCCTTTTTTGGAGTCACTGCAAGTTTCCTAGCTGGTAGGTGTTAATATACACCCTTTCCTAAAACCTTTATTTGCAACCCAAATTACATGTAACTCTTTGTAGTGGAGGATGTGAAGAGAAAATAAGCATAGCATTCTTGGTTTTAGTAAGACTTAATCAGAAATAGAAAGTTGTAGGCTTAAAAATTAGGAGGAGAAAAAAAAGCTACTTATGTTACATTTTCCCAAGTGACTCAAATGCTTAGGACTGGAATTTTTTGCCATATCACATTTTGTTTGTAAAACTATCTGCTTGCTTTCAGAAGGACCACTAAAGAACAGATTATTCAAGGCTGCAAAGAAAAGTAGCAGGAGCTGAATCAGAATGACTGTTTATTTGGTTTTGTATTGCCTTTGGTACACCTTTCCCAACTAACTAACTGTAATGGCAAGTCATGGGTGTGGTAGCCTCATAGTGAGGTGTGGAGGGATGTCCCCTCATGTCTGTAAGTCAAGAAGTGAGACCTGATAATGGCCTGCACAGCTCACCTGTCCCTTCCCAGTGGGTAAGGGTGAAGCATTTTTCCAGTGTTACATTGCTAATGCACACCTGCACAGAGCTCATCAAGCAGCATTCAGTCCACTGTTCTGAATTGTATTTAGATGAAGATGGAAGTTATAATTCTCTTTTTCTATGCATCCTATGTATATGACTATGGTAAGTACCTTTTTACTTATCCATTTGTCTTGCTTTTATTAGCGCTGCTTTCATTCCATCGCTGCCAGATGTACAGTTGAGGTGATATTAAACTCAGAGACACATACACCCTTTTACTAGCAGAGCTGCAGAGGCCAGAGCTTACAAGCCGCTAACAGCTTCTAAAGCTAGCCCCATTACCAGAAGAGCTGAGGACTCGAGGTTACACCATTATGGTGATCTTAAAGGAATAGATCATCATTATGGAGGGCAGCCTAAAACTGGGGGGTGACAGAATGTCCTGTCAGCAATACTTAAATGCAGCTTGCAAGGTCTTCAGTTGGGAATGAACTTGATGAGAATGCATTTGATTCAAAAAGGCATTGTGGTGTTAATGGAAGTAAAAGTCTCAGGGATAAGTACAGGGGTAATAGGAGGCGGGAAGTGCTGGCACTTCAATATGAGCATTTGCAACATGACTTGCAGCTTGTTCTGAAAAACAGCTCTTTAAAGACTCCAGCACAAAGGAGAGCTCTGCATAAGCAGTCTTCCTCATTTCTGGATATAAGTGATTATTTTGGGAAAGAATAAGGGCAGAGATGATCAACAAAGAGTTTGGCTTGATATATAGCAGGTTGAACTGTCAATTTCAGACTAAACCTGGGGACATTGGCTGGACTAAACAGAAGCAGTAAAATAACCTCAAAGAAATGAGGGATGGATAATATCCACCTGCCTGAAGTGTTGTAAATTTATTCATGTACTCTTTCAGGGGACAAATTCAGAACTTCACTACTCTCCATGCCTATTAGCTCCAGCATATATATTTATTTGTACCTGAAGAATGGAACTGGCCTCTATGCTGGATGCCAGATGTTTTTGGATGGCGGCTTACAGTTCGTAATTTCTCCACACTTCAGTTCTGAAGTCCAGGTTTAAGACAGGCTGTTCATACTGGTGATCTGGAGGAGACTGTATTTTAAAGTCAGCCTTTCAGGGCCAAATCAGTTTATAGTAGCCTCCTTGTACAAGCCATCTCTGCCCCACAGTGAGTGACATCCCAGTGCAGATGTGCCAGGCCCTGTGAACCCATGGGTCCTGACTACCCTGCCATCAGGGTCCCCCACCCAGGAACCCTCTGCCCCTTGCTGGGAAGCACTGGTAGGGTTTGAGCTGGGTCATGGGTATGCCTGTGGCCGGACTTGTTCTTCAACTGTTGACTGGGATTTTCAGGTTGGCATAGGACCAGAGATACCACCTTGCCTTCATCTGAGGATGGCTGGGCTGTTGATGGGACCTGTCACCCAGAACACCCAGCCATTCTGCTGCAGGATGGTAGCCATCTGTGAGGAGGTTTCGACGGCCTGTGTTGTGGCCACCCTCAAACCCCAGATTGGATACCTGCCTGGGGGAGCCCCATGGGCATATGTCAACTCCTGAGAACTTATGGTTCTTCCCTCCACCACAAAAACATCCATTCTCTAGTAAAATAAACCTCAGCGGCTGGTTGTTTTGTTGCCACAGTGGGTCTTTCCTCAATGGGTGACATTGAAAAAATCAGTCATAGCATAGATTACCATATGGCCACTGCCACTCTCCAATGCCGCAACAGGCTGTGGGGAATGTGCAGAAGCTCTTTGTTAGCAGACAAGACAATGTCAGGAAAGAGTGAGGTCACTGATGAGTCTCAATGACAGCACATCGCTTCTCTTGCCTTATTTTTCCTTCTCTTTCTTTTTCTCAAATGATAATTGTGCTAGAAATTTTGAGTGATTGTATCTGGTCTCCTAAGGTCAAGGGCCTTGAGAATGGATGGCGTGCAGGCAGTCGTAAATTCTTAAACAAAAAACCCATATATTTTTGAGTTACGAGCAGTTTTCTGAGCTGGCTACACAAACTTGCCACAGCACAAGAGAATATGTGCTGTGCATCTATATTCATTTAAAATGGATTTATTATATGTTATTCTTGTCACAATGACTTCCATATATTTACCACTCTTCATACTATCCACCAAAATATTTATGTAATAGATCATGGTCTTCCAGTCAAGGACTTTGCATTTGAAAAAGAAGATAAAAATACTTACAAATAATTGGGGTTGTGGAGATGACTCACAGTTCTACATAATGCATTGTAGCAACTCACTTTGCTTTGGGAACAAAAACCAAACATCAAGGTTTGCTTTTCAGAAACACTTGGCAGAAAATAACCCTTCATTCCCAAAACAATAGAGAGTTATGGTTTTAATTTAGTTCTTCTGTTCTACTTCTGTTTCAAAGCAGATCTCCAGAAAATAAGGTATTCTTAAAAGATATTGAATATTTTCAACTGAAAACGTTCGCTGGAATATTGGTAGCGCTTTCATCCCATAAACGCAGACTCAGTTCTCATGCCTTCACACCTCAGAAACCTCTGCCGAGACTCTCTCAGAAGTTGTATTCCACTTCCAATAGGATGGCCAAAATGAAAAACCCACTTCTGAACATCTCCCTTAGATACTTCATATACCACCGTGCTTGCTAAACCTCCTCAGTGCTGTTTGTTGGCTTCCCACCAGCATTGTGTAATACTCTTTTCACAGTGTCTACTACTTTGCCTACTATTCTGCCAGTTTTCCTTCTGAAGTTTTTTTCTTTTCTCAGTCTCTCTTTATAAACCCAATCTCCAAAGTAACATACTTCTCGCGTGCTTTCTAACTCTGTTCTTATGTCTTCCCGCTGTCTCTGTGGAAATCAATGTCCAGGATATATTAGCTTCCCATAGTAAGCAGGTTAATATCTTGACCCAGTGGTCTGTCAATTTTTATTTTTTTAAAATACTATTCAGTGATACAGAATGCCAGAGAGCTGACTTTCAGTCTGGGTAAAAGTAGGTGATGGTGCTATCTTAGAGGAAGTAATTGAAACGTGTAGAGAGAGCACTGTCCCTTTAAATGAGCTGATACTTTATTTATATAACTTAATAAATAGGTGCAGACTTGAGAGAGCTATGTTGATATAAACTGTATGAATTTGGTCTAAAAAAAAAGTTATTTTCCTGTACAACAAAAAAGTTATTTTCTCAAAAGGCAAAATCCCTTAGGGGTTCTTTGTTCACACTGTACATGCAATGGCAGATAAACAGATATGCCTTTAGTATTTCCATATTAATTTCTTAAACACAATCCACATTCCTAGGTGAAATCAAAGCTGTAGTGAATCAACTTGTTTGCCTGAACCTGGCACACACCACAAGGTACACCATGAAACACTGGCTTCTCACAGAATGTTTTACCCAAACTTGTTGATCCAGCTGGGGAAACTACTTTAAAACATATAGTTTACTGTGTTTCTGCTTTTTCAGCTTTGGCAATCAGTGCATTGGCTTCAGCACCTTTTCATTCTGAATTACACCAGTTAGTGTAAAACAAGCAAATTTTTATATGGCCTGATTAAAGTTAAGGTCAATCAGAAGCGATTTCTGACCATCTGTATTACATTAGGGGCAACTAAAGCTGTTTGCCCTGAAGTGATATCTTGCTGAAGCAGTTGATTGCTTGAAGCTTCCTCCCCCTCACACCTTAGAAAGTGTAGCTTTACAGGATCCTGAAGACAGCTGAAAATTACAGAACTCTCTGGAATGCTATTAAAACTATGATTGCCAGTATGTATGATAAACTTATTTTCCTGACATTTTAACAAGAATTTATTATCAAGTTTGAGTAATTTAAGACTAGTACAAAAAGCTCAAAACCGAAAAACATAACCCACACCTATGAATTTGTTATTTGAGGAAATTTGGTATATAGATTCATACTAAAAGCAGAATTTCAGTTTATAATACATCATATTTTCTTCATAGAAGAGAAAAAGACATCTTAATATGATCAAACGTCAAATGTAAAGAAAATCTTGCAATTTTTACGCAAAAGAAAAGAAACCAAAGAAACACATCTTCCTTGACCTTTGAAAAGCTAAAAGCAAAGCCGGGAGAAGTTCTTCAGTCAGCTTTTACATAGAGTGATATCAGCTGTACCTTGCTTTAAAATTACCCTTCTTTCTCTATATGTTATTGGCTATTGTAGATGGAAGTACTATATTGCCGTAGAGCTCCAGAAAGCAAAGAGCACAAATTCTGCAATGACTTCTCTTATCTCCAAGAAATTGTTCACACCAGAGCTAGGTTGTCATCCACAATACTTTCCCGGGACCTTTTTCCATGAAAGCTGTCACAGACATTTCTGCACACTTCCATTATTTGGGCATCGTGCTCAGGCTTGCAGTCTCTTCAGCCCAGTGACCTCGGGCTGAGCTCAGGTGCAATTCCTGATGGCAGCACTGGTGTAACGTAAGCTGAACAATTTAGAAAGATTTAACTTTCGAAAATCAGGTCCTGTGACTGACACAAAGCAATTCAAAAACTGTGAAACACAAGCTGGCTGTCAGACCTTCTGCAAGCAGAGTTCAGGAGACCAGATAGCATTCCTTTTTCCTTACGTTGGGATGAGTTCAGGAAGAGATCCCATAAGATCACCTGAGGCAGGAACCATCATCCGACACAAGGTTTCCAGGCTGGTTAGAGTGTACAGCTTGAATCTTGATACAGCAGGAAAGTGAATAATCTTCTGTCTGACCTGTGATTAAATTGAAGCTGTAGAAAGAAGATTGTAGATTTGTGATATAATCTGGATAGGAAAGGAGAAAAATGCTGAAAATAATAAGAAAGGAGAAGAAGGAAATAGGGCAATAGAAGAATATTTGAAGTAAGCGCAATTATTTTAAAACATCACTAAAATATTAAATCTGCCATCCATAGAGGAAAAAAAAAAGATAACTCATTATAACTGTGTGAGACAGTACATACTTTTAATCTGCCTCTGCAGTCACATACCTCCTGTCTTTTCAGAAGTGAAAAAGAGCAGCAGCATATTTCAGGGTTTGTGAAGGCCATATTAATAACGTTCGCTACTCAGTAACTAAATAATGCTTCCTGTGCAGGTGTGATTTTAGACCTAATTTTCACATTTAAATGAGAGGACAAATGTTGCCTTCAAGACAAAACTCAGTTGCCAGACAAGCTACCAGATTAAACAAATACTTGACTTTGTCTAAAAACATTCCGGGAAAACAAACTCTACCAAAGCACAATGTATATGTAATATCTACACCTCTAATACAGTTATAAGGGGTATATTATTATCTGCTGTAAACAAGCAGAGAGGTAAGCAAAAGGGACCGGAGGAAAAACCCTGAGCAAGGATTTACTAGTGTAGTCCAAGGGCCAACAAGACATAATAAGGTGTTCACAAGGTCTCCCTGAAGGTCTCTGATGTGCCTTTTGGGGGAACATCTCTCACTGACCCGTAAAGGAATTCAATCATTCCAAATTATGTTTTGTTTGGATGCTTCAGCTATTAATGCCAATAACCTCCCTATCCTACCTCCTAGTGCAATATTTTCTTGGTTTTACCACTGCGCTTCAACTTTACAAACCTCTCATTGCTCTTAACTCTTCACCTTGCCCTCTAAGATTGTAATATTTGTAGATTGTATTTGGGTACAACCTAGAAAAAGAGGGCTCCAATCCTATAAAGGTCTGATAGGCATTACTGCAATAACTATTAAAGAAACTCAACCTAATTCTTTTTGATCTATACAAGTGAAATGAGACCCCATAAATCTGTAGGCTAGCGAAGGCTTTTGAGAGATGAAAAAGCACTCAATTCCATCCCACTTATTTAATTCATTTGAGTTGGGAATCTGACAGCTGCATGTGTTTTGTGCCAGAGGTAAATGCCATGCTTGGCATATTACTCCACATCCATTATTTATTTCAGTTGAACTAAAGTCTTGTCTTTCTTTTGCAACATTAGATTTAGAAAAAAGGACTAAATGAAGGATACATGAACTATGAAATATCAGGACTAGCTGTACAAAATAGGAAGTAGAAAATTGGGTATTAGCACTAGTTGCTAAATGTCTCTGAAAACATATGTTAGAAAGAGACATGATAATATAATAAATACCAGAATATAGCTGATTCCATAAGTTACACTTGAAATTTCATTGTGATATTTACATATGATGTAAAGTGAAAACTCATTCTTTTTGCTTATTGATCATTTTTAATGCTGTGAAACTGGACACTGGGTGTTTTTCTCTAAAAACACTGAAGAAGTCAAGCCATTATATATGAGCTATATAAGTCAGATGTCTAGCCTTTTGCATCTCTTAGACTTTCCTCTGATTCAGGCTACTTCTCTTTCCAATCTCTGTTTCCCAAAATTTTTCTATATCTTTTCAATTATTTTTATCTGTTGTACAGAAACATACTGAATTCCTTATTTAGCTAAACTGTTGCACATAATAGCCTAAACCAAAGCAAACAGTGATGCAGAGCTGACAGAAAATGGCCCTGACCAAGACAGGTTATATTAGTTGTCTGCTCCATGGCCAGACAATGAGGATTCATTTAAACTTGAATGGTGGGAAAATTCTTGTTAATGACGGCTCTTCCTGGCTGCAGCATTTGTCCTGGCTGCAGTGGCATGCAGTACAGCTTGATATAGAACCACTGCAGCGTGTTCTCTGCCAAATTTGTGCTGATTTGCTGCACTTGTAATTTAGAGAAATTTCAGGACTCCTGCATACCAATGTTTAGCTTCCTTCTGCCAGGTGGATAGTCCATGAATTTCGGAGAGTCATGCACAAGAACGTTAGGTGGCATTAAAGTGTACAGCTGTAAGTCATGAAAGGCTACTTGCTGTGCTGCTAGGATCTTCTACTAAAACAGAGGCAGATAGAAGCTTTGTCCCTTTGGAAAAACAGGCCCTCTGTGTGTATATAATGCTACTAGCCACCTTTTATACTATACTCTCTATTTAGTGTAGGTCCAGCTGTTTTATTTCACAAAAAATTTTCTTCCCACTATATAGCCAAAATGTTTCTGCTTCTGTATTACTGTTGAATCTATCTTTGTATCTCACACAACTTTATTTATAAAACTAATAAAATTTTTTTATTGCAGAAGACAACACAGTTCTAAACATTTGCATGATAATTCTCTTTTTAAATAATCAATATTGCATGTAGGGCTAAGCTCCTTTACTATTCTGTAATGGAGAATAAGATGCTGCTATATATACTTATCAAATTTATTTTATAATTCTGAATTAAAGTTATGTTAGTGAAACGATGTCTTCTGCTAGTTAGGAATGTGTAACGTAGGAAAGGGCAGAATTAAATTTGGCTGGCTGGCCTTGGTGCATTCATTCTCATATGCTCTGTAATTACACACATAGCTGATATTTTTCCCACAATATCTCTGCCTTAGCCAGTGGCACACGTGGTTACACCTGTGCTAGGGGATGCACGATCCGGCATCAATCTCCACCCTTCCAGACTCCTTGTTTCTGTCTGTTCTCTGGTTCTTCTCAAAACTGACTCCTCCTCTCATCCTGTGCAGCTCCAGTTATCCTCCCTCTCTGCTCACCTTCACAGCGGCTTTATTTCTCCTTCCTGCATTACAGAATTATTGCTAGGTTGGTGGCATATGTGCTTGACCCATTTCAGTCTATGGCTGTCAGAACTGCTTTTTTCTTTACCCATCAGCTGCAGATGTTACAGTCAATTTAGAGTTTACACTATAGGTTATAAGTGTATAGAGATATGAAAATCTACATCTTTCAGTACAGAAATCTTTCCAATGCTTATAATTTGCTTATAATTTCCTGTGAACACTGAAAGGAACAAAAAACAGAGAATGTTTCTTTGCAAAATATGAAGTCCTTGATGAAAAGCTTTTACAACTATGTACTGTAACACAATGGTTATCTAATTTTACTTGATTTTACTTAAAATTGGCCAAATAATAAGTTGTTCTCATAATCTTATTCTCAGAAACAGCTGAACAGTTTTGTCTGGAGTTTTACTCAAAAAATAAAAAAAATCCCAGCTAGAAGTGGCACAAAGGGTAAGAGTTTGACAAAATCACGAGTATCTAATACTGGAAGGAATATCTTTATAACATGTTGTACCAACACTGCAACTTGTAGTGTATTTTCTTATCATCACATATATGTCGAATGCACCTCAAATATTCTATATACGTAGGATGATAAAGATAATAATCGATGTTTAGCAGCAGTAGTTGAAAAGTAATAAAATAAAAAAATCTTGTTGGAGAGCATTCTCACAACTGTTTAAAAATCTCTCTGCCATTCAGTTATCTATCAATGTTGGTTTTGTTGGTGGTGGTGTTATGAGCATGCTAGAAAAAAGCTAGTCTTGCCCTGGAGTGATTATTGCTTTACATCCATAACATTTGAAAAGCCTGTCATGCAAAATGTTGAATGCATACATGAATGATGATAGGGGTTTTTTTCACCAGCATGAATGAGAGAGCGTAAATCTGGTCAGTCATATATTTATGCCATGCGCATTTTTTAATTGCATGAAAAATAGCTGTAGCCTAAATCATAAGGTAGCTTTAGTGCTTCACTTCAGCTGATAGACACAGCTTTTGCAACACTGCAGCGATAACATTTTAAACGTATATTGCTCTGCTCATGACTAGGCTCCAAAAGCAGAAGAACTGAACAAATGAACACTGAGAAAAGAAACAATTTAAAACTCTGTCTTTAAACAGGACTGTATCTATGAGGTCCCCAGGCACCATATTTGACAGTATGGACTGAGAAGTAAAAGAATTTACAACGGCTTAGACCTGAACACCTGATCAATAAGACAGCAACCAAGTCCAAGATAGCTGACCACAGTACATACCACCTACCCGTGTGTACGATATATGATCTAAAGTTAGTAGAGCCTATTGCAGCCAGTTGGTTACCACAGTGTTTTGCCCTACATAATCACTCAACTGTTGCTGTGTGTTCTCTGTTTATTGGTATAGTCCACTTTAACTGGACTCATTTTCAGTTTTTATTCATGCTGCTGAGAGACAATATTTCCAACAGTGGGAAAGCAGGATTAGTCATACACCCTCCTACTCCTGCTTGCAGATGCCCACAGCCTACCCAGAGGACAGACGTGGGCTGGGGATCATCTGGGGTCCTGCAAGAACAGTTCATCTGATCTCCTCTGAGATGAGATGAGTGATACGAAGAAAAACAACTAGCTTAAGATCTTCAAAATAAGGAACCTCAGGGAACTAAAGAAAGACCTTTTCCGTGCCCTGTACGGAAGACCTGATGAATACATAACCTACTCCATGCTCTGTTTTTCCATCCTATACCTTTCTATATGTTTAGGATGCGCCAATACATTCTTTTAGAAGACAGTCCTGAGTAAAGCTGAGGTTAGATCATGCGCATAATCGTGCAGCTATCAATGGTGCTTTCACTTTCACTTTTGGCCCTGAAATTTTAAGTTGATTACATTTCTTTGGCAGGGACAAAATAATTTCATTTTCATAAAGACTTATGTTAGACTTAATGTTTCAATGTCTTAGACTTATGGTCTTAGATTTAATGCCTTTTCAGCTAAGAATTCCCAAAAGCATTTATTTCCATCTGTGTATAAAATTAATATCCAAAACATAAGGAACAATACAGCTGAGCCAATCCCTTAGTTACAATGGAGGAAAGTTAAACACAATAAATGAAGAAAGTACTTACAGTACAAAGTGTGTCTAAGAAAAAAATTGAATGTGTATATGCTAACAAATAATAAAACACAAGTCAGTCAGAAATACCACTGGAAACCTAGCATTACACTAAAACAGCTAATTTACAGCCCCCCAAAAAATGAAGACAAATGATCACTAAATAGCTTCATAGGAAACATTTTCTGAAATTAAGGGTTGGGGTGGCTAACAGAAGTTTGGATAGAGTTTATTTGGACTGTAATTAAAGTATGAAATAAGCAGCAAGCACAATTTAAAAATCTAACAGATCTAGTAGAAATAAAAGAACTCTCAACATGGCAACAGTGTGCTTTAGCCTCAGAAACTAACTGCTGTTTTTATCGATGATTTTAAATTCTCAGTCCTCAAAATCTATTACCTTGACCCTTGTCTTGAAGATATTTTTGTTGCACCATTTATTTCATACGGAATTTAAATTACCTAAAAATATCCATTTCATGTAGGGAAAACAAGGTCATCAATTTATTTATTGATCTCCTCTTCTAACTAAACAGGCATTTGTATAACACAATCCAATACAGCTGTCAAATTACAATTGGTTAATATTATACAGTAAATATTCAAACAAGATTAGATAGAAAATTATTCTGTTCCACACATGCATGTCTCTATGCCTTACAGACAGGATCAATGCTGCCCAGCCTGAGCAAGAAGCTGCCACAAGGACAGGATCACATGGAAAGGGAGGAAAGGGGTTTCTTGTACCCAGGTTTCATCCAGTTTTGGGCAAAGAAGCCTGAGATTTGTCAGGGGACATGGATCCATGTGCTACCTTGGAGATCGATTACAAATACTCATGACCACTGACATCCTGCAGAGATTTTTGAAAGATCATGAATGCATATGGCTTTTTGGAGGTACTGTTTTGGATTGGTGTCTATCTCAAACAGCAAAGAAGGACAACTCCTTTGTCGCTCATCCCCCTCCAAAGAGGAAACAAGATTCTTCACATGGCTGCTACGTTTTCAGATTGAGAGCTAAGACAGCATAGGCTTGGGGTGAAGGCAAAAAACATCTTATTCTTGTAATCCTCTAGCAGTGTAGTTTTCTTTCTTCCACACTTGGTCCTAAACCTTAACACTTTGATGCAAGAAAAATGGGCCCAAAAGCACTTTCTGTTAATAAAAGCTATTGGGAGCCAGGACAGGAATTCTAGACCTTTCGTTAGCTTCTCACCATGTTCCTTCTGGGAGTCTGATCTGCAATAAATTAAACAGGATGATATTTCAGATACTTGGCACAAGTTGAGTACATAGCCATGCACACTACTCACCAAACAACCACACATGTGAGAGATGTCTTAGGGAGAAGGGGTGGTAAAGAGTTGTCTATGGAAGACATGTTTTCTTTGCTACAGGAAAATTCCCAAACAGTGCTCATCCTTCATGGTGCTGCCACAACAGAGCAAACAAGGGAGCATGAGAGACTGGATTTCTCTCAATGCAGATAGCAGCGTCTGGCTGTGCCTTGACAGTACCAAGCTGGAGATATTTCTAATGAAATGCAAAAATATTGCTCTTATCATCTTGTGTTCAGCATTGCAAACATCCCCAGAAATTGTCTGACAAAAACATGAGCAAAATTGTGACAGGTCTGGAAGGAACAAAAGTTTATATTGATGATATTCAGTTTAAAGGAAATCAGAAAAAGAAAAGAAGTAAAGCAAAAAGTTCAATATATTTTTCACAGATTGAGTCTACGTTTTGAGATCAATAGCAAACAGGGATGATTACAAGCCATCTGATCATTTGCATTTGACAAACAATGTTACCAGTTGACATATCCATGATTTCTACACCCAGCTCTTTTGTTTACTAAAAATCTGTACCAGTAATTGGTGCCACACCTCAAGGATTCAGTGCATTCTCTGCAAGATTACAAAAATCACCTTCTCTATTTATATAATAGAATGAATCAGAACTAATCAAATGGCTAAGCCTTATGGGGTAGGTTAAAATTTGTTCAATACTTATTCTACAGAAACTTGGAGGAAAGTTCTGATCTCCTATGTAGCATGTGATGTGGTCTTTAATTTTGTGTTTTCTGAAGGTGCTGGAAAATAACATTTTATCACTCATCCACTTACCTCATATTCAGTTCTCTAACATAAGACAAATGTTTATTTACACCACCCCAGTAAGCATCCAGTCCAAAACCATAGCTAGGGTCTGGAAATCTGATCAGTTTCTGTAACAGGAGAATGACCTAGGAACAGTTACATCTGTCCTCTGTTTCTCGAATGGCTTCATAGAGTTTGAAACAAAGCTCACATGTGAGCATCAGATCCTTACATGTGGGCAGTGTGGACAGATTTTCATAAATTATACCATACAACAAACACTTTGAAAAGAAAAACTAGTTATGCTAATCCTTAATATGCGTCATGGTATACAATTGTCAGGACAAGATGAAAACTCTATCAAAAGACAGCGCATGTAAACAGCAACAAAAAAATAACATGGCAAAGTTATTTAAGAGGAAAATTACGTATTTTCATTATGTTTTTCTCTCTGGCACATCTTCTTGTTCCTGTAGTTCTCTTTTTGAGCTAAATTATTTATCTTCAGAATGCAGTTATTATATTTATTAAACTTGATGCTTAAAACCAGAAACCCAGCACGTATTATTGTAAATTGATTCTGAAGTATGACAGATGTCATATGATTTATACACGATTTCAATTGCAGAGATTTTTTTTTAAATCCAGTTATTTTATTTTGCATATGAAGAGTGATTAATTTTTTATCCAGTGCAGTTAAAGGCCCAAAAGAAATTAGCATACTATGGTAAAGAGAGCTTCTTCAAAAAGCTTTTTTTTCTTTTGAAAAGCTAAATAGGTAGGAGAAACAAGGGTTGGAAAGAGGAGCAGGTATGGAAGAAGCTTGATCAAGGTCTCAATTTCAAAGGCAGGATTCAGAATAATACATATATATTGTAATAAATAGTCTTTTGTTCTGTGCTGTACACAAGGCAACACTTTCCTCCCCATAATACTGCAAATACCCTATACGCACCCGAACCTACCAAAGGAATAGGCCCTGCTGTCAGTCTCCCGTATCAGCCTTTTCCCTTTAGCTGCCTCGCTCATCTCTTACAGTTTCCATCTCTTTTGAGACAGCCTGGTATGTCACCACACCAGTTTGATTTAGACTATAAGCTCTCTGGGGCAATGATTGCTATGAATTTGCGCAGCTGGGCATACAGGGCTTTGTCACGTTGGGATGCCAACCTAGCTACAATTTTCAGGATGATCAATATTACTGTTCAATAATAACAATTACAATTGTTCCTTAGTTCCTATGGAGTGAACTTGGGGTTTCCCGTGCCTTGCCTATGAAGCTAATATTAATTTCTCTTGCCCAGTTGTTTCATTTCCCGCTTTCTCTGTCGTAGCTTTGCAAGTTAATGAAGGTCGGAGGCAGATGTGGAGCCAGTGTAAGTGAAGAGGGTTCACTGCAGAGGGGTGCGGTGGTGGGTTTGGATATCAGAATGGACAGCTGGAAGATGCTTAAGGCAATAACTTAAGAGCTGCTGAGCACCACAAGGAATGAACAAGAGATGGTGGATGGTAACACTGGAACTCAGCTACCCTCAATCTTCTCTCCTTTTTCCCCTCACTAAAACCACTCCTAAATGGCCTAGAAAACTGTTCACATCCTGATTACATATTTCTCTAGGTGAGCATGTCTAGCTCTAGGCAAGCAAACCTAACATTGCTTTCTAAAACACAACTATCTTTACTAGAGTGCTCAGGTCCTTACAGTGTATCCTGAATTCCACTCAGTACAAAGAAAAAGGATTATTTTGGATGTCAGACTTCCTTCTACAGCAAGATATTTGTGCTGCATCTTTAACAAACCCAGACTCTCTCTGAGTGACAGAGGATAAACACAGACATAGTCTTCCCTTTTTATTGTGTTTAGAAGTTTCACATTCTCATGACATTTCATGAACCTAGGCACATTTAGTAAGGTAGTGTTTTGTTTGGGTTTTTTAATTTTTTTTTTAAGCTACAAACTCCTGGATGCATGTGAGCATCCATCTTAATTAAAAAGAGCAAAACAACCCAAAACGCTCACAATTACTGAAGGAAAATTGGGCCAAACACGTTTAGTTGAAAAACAAAAAGACAGTAACAAAAATTTCTAAAATGTTATTTCTTACCGATGACTTTAAGTTAATTCTTAGGAATTTTTAAGACCTATCTTATATGCTTTAAACTATTGTAGTTGCCAGTACTACCTATTTGCCAAATTTGCATCCTTGATATATTAAAGTACAGCTTCTGGGTCTAGTCCTGCTAAAAGCAAGGGGAAGTATCCATTTGCCCTTCTGTCACATGCCTGCATATAAATTAGTTCACTATGCTTTGCTTACAATTACTAGTTTAATAAAAAAAAGATGATCACTGTGGGTAAGGTGAATGCTAAAACTGTATTAATGCTGGAAGTAACCCATGACTGGCCCAACACTGTCATCTAACAGAGGGGGGATGCAGAACAATTGGAGATCTTTCAACTGTATTTACAAAACACTGACTGATATTAGCATTGATAGAGGATAAGTGCTCACAAAACCCAGTAAACCTTCTTCATGCTAGTACCTTCTAATATACGTCTAATTTTTTCCTGGCATATCAACAAATATATCAATTTCTTGAGGTTTTTACTTAAAGCACTTGCTAGCATCTGCTCTTGAAGGGATTGGCTTCTTACACTTGCCAGTTTTACTTAAAACAAGTCTTTTTATACTTACTATTTGATATGTCTTACAATCTGCTTAAAAGAATTCATTATTTCAAATTCTTTTTTGCAAATTTTCTTATCCTTTTTCCCCATCTATTTAAGGATGCTTTCAAGATTTGATCCAGTCCCATATCCTCAGGTATTTAAACTAATCAAAGTCTGTACTTATATGCATTTGGAGTCACTGAATTAATAAGGGAGGCAATGAAGCACATCGACCTATCTGAGGGTGAGACTGAACAACTGAACCATTTATGTTCACTTTTCATTAGACATAGAAATAAATGTTTTAGTCCCGTCTTTTCCCCCTCCACTGGTCTTTTTGTCTTTTCCAAGACATGGGCCACCTTGTTGACTCATCTGTGTAGCTACCATTTACTGCTGTTTATTCTGTTCCTAATTGCCCTTTCCAGATCTTCAGTAATAATGTGTAATGAGCAAAGAATAACTTCATTAATTTAGATTAACCAAAGTCGAGATCAATTAGAAGACTGTAGCAAGTCTGTAAGACTGTCTTGTTCTTCCATCACCCATTACTAGCACCGAACAACAGAAAAGACCACACTGTGGTTTTCAAGTCGGGGTGATCCTTTATGATTTATATAACGGCTTGAATTGAGTGATCATCTTTGTGCACCCTTCACAGTAACCTCACTTCACCACCCACCCTGCTTCTCTTCTCTAGGGCTAGTGCATTAATAATTCACTTCTCACTGAGAACAAAGCTCTTGTAACTTAACTTCAGATGCTGTTTGGTTGAACATTATAGCAAAAGCAGTGAACGGGTATGCCGAAGAGAAGAGTTACTGTGTCCCACAAAGCATCTTCACTCCCCACTTACCACATGTCTTGTAAACAGCAGACGGGACTGTCAAGGATGCATGTAAATACGGTTTCAAATCTCCAGCAAAGGAGACGGGTTAGCTGGAAAGAAGTATCAAAGAAAATCTGATTGTGATTACTGATAAAGCAATTCTACTTGAATTTTGAACTTTGCTGCCCTGCAAAATCCACTAACCACTCATATGAGGCTTCCCAAGGAAAACTCCGTGCCCAAAATACAAAGCAAGGCAAGTCAGAAAAGTTTGCATGAGTTTGCAAGAGGAGGAAAATCAAGCCTTTTTTTTTTTTTAGGCCTCTAACAAAAATGAGATGGTTATACTATAGTTGGAGTTGTATCTGACTGATCCATTTTCAGATACTGGCATAAACTGGGAGTCTCATCAACAGCCTTGCTACAAGAGACCCCAGACACATGGATCCCAACCCTACTGTACCTCCCTCTCCTGGCTGTGAGCTGGACTCAGATCAGAAGAAAGACATATTGATCCTTCCGAGAGATGGGTACACTACTGTCTCAGAGACTTTTATGTGCCCAAGAGCCTTCTAGCATAGAAATAATCAAATCACAATACATTTAGTGATGAATTGAATGTGCTGCATCTGTTCAGATTTTATAGGTAAATATTGCAAATAAATTCTTATTTTTAATGCCTAGTTTGACCTATGCAGCCTAGACGACGATGGAATAGTGTATGTAATTCACCACAAAATACAAATTTAACAGCAGAAAACCACATAAAATAGATATGACTGATAGGGGTATTCTAATGGTTACATCCATGGGAAACACATCTCTAATTTGATCCCATTGTCTGGGGGTGTAAGCAGTGTGGAAGTGGATTCAACAGTATAATCAGTCCAGGGCTTGGGGAGCAATGTGAACCTGATCCCTGTTTTCTCAGATGCAGAAATATGAGCCTCTGCAGGACCATTTAGTACATTGTCTCTAAGAGATGATACTGCATTAGTGTACATTTGGTTCTATTTACAAAACATTCTCCCCCCAAAGACAGCTGGCTAGCGTGGCACCTGGCCCCACATCAATGCAGTCAGCACTCCCAGCTGGGACATACCTGCTCTCACACTGCAGTCACCTAGGGCAAGGACTGTCCATTTAAAACAGGAGTGTGCAGTCCTGGAGAGGAACTACAGCTAATTAATAATAAATTGATGACTTAGGTGGCTACATTTGGTAGGGAAATTTACCCCCACCCACTAAAACCTGTGACTACATTTTTCAGGCTGTATTTGTAGAACTACTGACTGTGATTTTCTAAGCATTAGTTTATTCTGCCTTTGTATTTCCTTCTCATCATTTTTAATTTTTTTTCTCCAAGCTGTAACTTAACTGACTTGAAAACTGTATGCAGCCTTGTATACTCCATAATGAAAAATGCTGTGTGTTTAATCAGTGTAGTAATGCTTCCTCCTCCACCTAAGTAAACTTTCCAATTTCTTTGGCTCTAAATTTCTCATTTTATCAAGACTGCACTCTTCATCAGTCAGAAAGTTTTGATCTCACTTAAAGTACCGTCATTCATTTCCTTCACAGGAGGCCATTGCTGGTAAAATTGCTGTTTATCCATCATAACTGTGTTACATCATAGTATTTTATTGCATATACATATGCAATATTTTGTGGGTTTTTTTCCTAGGAGAAAGATGTTTATTATTCAGCGAGTATATGGACTCTGAAGTTAAATAGGAAATCCAATTCCCTGCTCTCAGTGAATACTTTAACATGGTTGCAAGCCATGAACAATTTTAGAATGCTTGTCATAGAGGCAGTACAGGCATTATCTTGACCCAAACTCATTTGCTTTTTACCTTCTGCAGCATTAAAGATATTTTTGACGCGTTTGTGAAAACCTGGGAAATAAATTCACTATCTGTGAAGCCTGAAGGTCTGGATGAACAAATCATGAATCAGATGCCAGCACATGCCAAAACTAGGCATGCTCAAAGCTAAAAATGCAGACACTATGCTGATGTGTAAACAGTAATTCTCAGGGAGAAAAACTACTAGATGGAGGAAAAGAGAGAAAAGGAATGAAAGCAGATCTTTTGGAACATGAATAAAATCAAACTTGAATTTTTTACAAGTTCATTCAAAGTACAGTATGGTTTCAAAATACAGTATGGTATTTCTGAATATTGATTGAAAATTTCCCAGTCAACAGAAAAAAACAATGAAAGTCTATCTTCAAGTTCATGTGGAGAAGCATAGCTCCTTAAAGCCAGTAGGACTGCTAAGGGTAAGCCCATGTATAAGTAGTTTCTGGGTGAGATTGCAGTTTGCCTTCCAAAGATCTTTCTAAGACTGATTTCAAGGCCCAGCTAGAAAAAAGAAGCCTTATTCCTTGCAATAAATTTTGGGGTCAGAGGTTAGGGGCATGGTTGGTGTTGTTATTGTTGTTAGTATTGTTGTTATTATTATTAAGGGTTATGGAACTAAACCAGGGGTATCATGTCCCTGATCCCAGAGCCTGTGTAGTCATTTACACTAGATCAGCTTGAAGTTCAAGTGCAAAGACTGTACAAATGCTGGCATTCTAGAGTTGGAAATATTTTACATCCACTTTGCACAGACAGGAACAGAAAAGGGCAACAGAGATTTGAGTCATTTGTGTTTTGTAATATCTCCCGATTTATGCCTTAATATTAAGAAACTGCATTGGGAAATGGC
The DNA here is from genome assembly GCF_030936135.1 of Gavia stellata. Lineage (NCBI taxonomy): Eukaryota > Metazoa > Chordata > Aves > Gaviiformes > Gaviidae > Gavia > Gavia stellata. The sequence goes on from NC_082595.1 coordinate 22,830,928, forward strand.
AATTTTGTTAATGCAAGAAGAAAGACAATTGGTTTGAAAAAAAATGAGCCCTTTAAAATTATTACAAAATAAAAATTATATGTTCATTATCAAAGATAAGTAGTAAATTCTTAAGAACAGGGATAGTTTAAGTGCAACTTCAGAACAGGAAATAGGTAAGGTTCTCTGTGGGAAGTTGTGCTAAAATGAACTAAATTATCATTACGTCTAAACTTTTTTGTATTCAGTAATTTGCCACTATTGTTGCCAGCAATTTACTAAGAGTGTGGAGGGGGAAGAATTCAAAAAGAAGATTTAATTAAGGAATTCCTTAGAAACAAAACAATCCTCAAATTACACCTCATGTACTTAAAGCTTACAAGACAACAGGAGACTTGCAGCTTCCAAATTCATAATTATGTCCCATAGCTAATTGGCACAATTATCTCTCTGAGCAAGGTGTCCTGTTACCAAGAGAGATCTTGGAAAAGTCAGGAAAAGCAGAAGGGTTCACTTACCAAAGAAGAGTTGCTCCGTTCTTAAAAACAACCAACCAACCAACCAACCCCAGTCTGAAACCACTTTCACTGCAAAAGTCCTTGCTCAGTTTTCTAGCCAGTTTTTCTGGGAGTGGGACAATGAGTTTGGGAGATTACAGGTAAAAAGAGAAAGACTGATGGTGAGGAAGAATTAAACCTCACAGAAGAGGTTGGACAGGTAGCTAGCTTCTTGAAGAAATTCAAACTTTGTTTCTCAGACACTTACAGGAAAAATGTTATCAAAGAGATCCCCAAGAGTTAAGGCATTGTTAGAAAAGATTTTACCCAGCCCTCTGGAAAGGGTTTGTTTCAATATTCGAATCTCAGGTCTGTACATTGCTTACACTACTTTACATGAATATTGGGACTACTAAAAGTTATCAGTAAAGTAGTGCTCAGAATTACCAGACATGGATAAATCTCTCTCTCTTTCCAAAAGCTGACCTTATACTACATGGTGCATAAGACTTGCAAGGATGCATCATGTATGCTCCAGCCTTGGATGGTCTCAGACAGTGCCTTAGTCAATGGCATTAGTAAACAAAGTGTAGTTTCAGCTAGAGACATAGAAGATTAAAGTTAAATAAGATGAGTTGGGACAATTTCTGACAGGGCCCAGTGGGCATTTAGGTTCAGCCTTTTGAACTTATAGCAGATAAATATTATTCAGGATGTGTAGAGACCTATTAAAAGTCAGCTGCTTCCTGTAACTCAATGGAACTACATTACCCTGCCCAACAGCCTATGTTGTCATCATTGAGATAAACAGTCTGCTACTGGTATGATGTTGTAAAGACATTATTAAAGTCATAGTTGCCTTAAACAATTGAGTAATTCTTGAGAATTATTTAACAGAAATGAAGAGACATGAAGAAAATTGGACAAAAAATATAGAGAAATTTTTTGGTAGAAAATTCAAATTTCCATCAAAACACATACACAATAAAATGAAAAAGAAAGTTCCCTGTGGTTCACTGAAGAATTTAGGGGGAGTAGTCTCAGTACAACAAAAGTTTCATGGGAAACACATTTATCTCAATATTTGGGATATTTCAGGAAAAAAAAAAATCAGTATTGTTAAGAGGTAGGTTGTGGTAACCAAAGAACTTTCCAGGATAATTGGAAACGCACAAGAAGTATCCTGTTGGATTAAGCTAATACTCCATCTAGCACAGGATTTGGTTTCTGACAGCGGCAAAACCTGGCCATTTTCTGCTGTCCATTCTTCCCATTCCCTAGGACCCACCACCACTGAATTAGGGATATTGGAGGCCACATTCCTGCTTGTCCCATTTGATACATATTCTTTGAAACTTTTAACGTGCTGATAATATCTGCTATCCTCAATCTGCTCTCACAAAAAGTTCCCAAAGTTTTCCACCCTTTGTGTAAAGTACTTTTAAATATTTTTAAGCTGATTTCAGTACCATCCAGTGTCCCCAGGTTTCTGTATTGTGGGATTTGGTGAACCATAGATCTGCATTCAGCTAACCATCACCTGCATGACTTTCTTGGTCATGCCTTCCCTCAGGCTTCTCTGCTCCAAACTAAGTAGTCCAGACTTTCTAGCCTTTTCTTCTAAGGCAGCTTCTGCATGCCTTGGATCATTTGCACATTTGCTAGTCATTTGCTAGATCATTTGCACGTTTGCATCTTGAGATGCAGAGACCAGAACTGCACTCAGGCTCAAGGTATGACTATACCACAGAGGTTTTATAATGGCAAAATGACACCTTCTTTCTTTTCCCAATACTCTCAATCCTCTGTTGTCTATAATAGAGATATAGAATATAATTTAATGTAATTTTGCCACACAATTAAGGAAAAGATTGTCGTCTTGCCTCAAAAGTCACAGCTGAATTATCTTCTTAAAGGAGTACTAAACTTAATTCAAAACTGAAACACGGCGTATCTACGGAAACTCCACACATCAGATTCAGAATAGTTCTCTGGGGTCCAAACTGTTTTTTCTCTGCATGATACCTGAATAACTAGATTTTGTGCGAGGTGTGAATATCAAGCAGGTAAGATGAAAAAAGTCTTCACCAACCCTAGAGACAGACTGTGGCATAGCTTTGTAGCCAATCCACAGGTGCTACTGGGAACAACCAGGCTAGAGCAATGGCCAAGGGCTGTTACACATACTCCTTACACAATCGCTTTCACACATGAAATCACGCTGCCAGTTCAAAACATCACTTACAACATATTCATCCTCAAATCAAATAAATTCACAAGTAAATAGACAATGATAGTCATCTTTTGCCTGTTGGAGCTTGTTGCCTCTGTGTTTTTTCAATATGTGAGCAAACAGCCTCACTCTGAGTGGAAGAAAAAAATAAAAATATAAAAAGGGAACTGAGGGTCTGATATGATTGTTACATCTTAGCAAACTTTTCCGGAACTGAGAGTGAAGAACCATCCTTCATCTCATTACTGGCCAGGTGAAAATGCAATTACAGAGCTCAAGCATAGACTTGTTTCTTCATATTTCCTCAGGTGAGCAGGGATGAAAAGAACAACAGACAAAACCAGGATTTACCTGAATCATTCCAGCCATGCAGATGGAAAGGTGTGCTGCTGCTACTCTCCGAAGTGGAGTAACTTTGGGCTTTTCCCTCCTGGATCTTCCAAAAGCATTTGTGCTTCCCCAAGGCACAACGCACTCAGGGATGGAGGACAGAACAAGAAACATGGCAGTGCTGTCCCCACAGCCCCACTACAAGACATAACCCATACCTGAAGCATTTATCCATCTCCAAAAATGTGGGTGAAGAACAAGGACACACAGAAAACTTACTTTATATATACAGTGACTAGCTATTTTCTTTTCTCATCCTTGTTATGTAGCCTAGTTAAAAGGAAGGTGTATATCTAATTGATCTTACTGGGGCAGAGATTACACTGATAAAATTAGTTGTTTCTATTTCTGCCAACTCTCTCTGCATGTTAATATTTTAACCTCTGTAATTTTTGTAAGAGAAGGATGTGCAGCACGCTTTCGCATCTTGCAGATGCAAATCCTGTCCTACCTTCATGCCCTGCCTTCATGCACTCCCCAGCAATAAAGATTTCTCTTAGTATAGTAGCGTGAATCACTGTTGATGAACATAGCTAATAATGTCAGATTCACAGAAGGCAGAAGCAATACTCTTATTTTATTAGTGTCCTAAAGATATGGTTCGTCAACCAGGTGAGAGTATGTGGGGGAGAAAGATATAAAAATCACTCATAGTACTAGGCATACCAAAGACAAATAACTAAGGCAAAATCTGAAAAAAAAATGTGAGGTAGTCCAAACAGCCTATCAACACAACCCATGCTGTCAAATTAGGGAACAAAAGTATATTCATTTCTTTGTATTCTCTCCCCACTTGTTGCTACATATATTGTACTGCTGCATTGTGCTAACCACTCATATGGCTCTAATCACAGTAAGGTTTCTTCACCAGCATCCTTAGTCCTAGAAAACACATCTTCTCAAAAGACAATTTGATTTCAGTAATGTGGTCCATTTTATAATTACATGTTTACTTACAGTAATTAGGGTGAACGAGGGCTATTTCTAACAAAATAATGATACTTGCATCTTTTGAATATCAATGAAATAAAAAATGTTTGGAATCTAAATAGAAATTAAGAGTCTAATTATGTGGTTGCCACATCTCTACACTAGACAGAGTTTTCTGACAGTATATTGTCTGTGATTAACAGGGGCATAAGTATAGAAATCACCTACTTTTAAAAACAAATCTTCCCTTTTTGGCATGTACGTGTCCTACCTTGTATGCTCCGAAAAAGGCTGTCATTCAAGTTTCAATGAATGTCATTCAAAATGACAGGAAACACAAGATACGGACCTAAACTTTGCACTTCTATAAAACAGGGCAGAAACAAGTGACAAAATCATTGCTGAAGGTTTCAAAGCATAAATCCAGCTGTGAATCAGCACTTATTCGATGTTTGAGAAGAACAGACTGCATTTTTGCATGAGCAACTATTAGCTTCAAATATGTAGTAGTTCAAACACTACTAGTTTTGGGGACTTTTTTTTTTTTTTTTCAATCCAGCAGACTAGCATAACTTAGTACATATGGAATAGAGATGGATTACTGAAACAGAAAACAGTGAATTATCCCATAAAAAAAAAAAACCCAGAAAAACTTAATTTTCCAGTTTGAGGACTTTTGTCCCCAAATCTACATGAATTCATTTGGGAAATGAAAATTTTGCATGCAAAATGCAAAAGGTAAATTGCCTACCTAATGCAGGTAAGTTTTCCTATAGAGAGAACATGTTGGAGTAACAATTTTATAAGTGCACTTAATGTAAAGCATGGTGAAGTTTTCTTCTGTTTCATTTTTTTGGGAATTTTATCTGTTTATTTATTTATTTTATTCTATTAATAAGTCACCATGCTGCTTGGTGATGGTTTTTCACAAAACTTTTCAAACAAACAGAAACATATGCAACATGTTATTTATTCATTAAAAGTTTGTTTGCTTTCTGAATCTCATTTTGAAAATGAAAATTTCTCTTATATACTTGTAGCATTAAAAAAAAAAGACTTAATTTTCTTTTCAAGCTTGTCAGCAAAATGTCGGTTTGGCCAGATGCCAAGCATTATTTTATTTAGAGAGGAAAATAAAGACAAAACTACAACACGTTCGGTTTTTTCACAGCTTTTATACAAAGGCTGTAATGACGTGCTTCTGAAATTATTGTATTAATGCAGAAAGCATAAATGTTATACGCAGCTTAAGAATCAGCAGGTATTGTGCCAATTCAGAATTACTTCTTACCTTCAAAATAATGTTCTTTCAGAATCTAATGCAATGTTATTTGGAATCAAAATGAATGTCTAAAATGCAATTTTATTTCTTATGTAGTAAGAGCATGTAGAGTATCTATGAAAAACATGAAAACTAACACCTGAAAAAAAGCAGACTTCCATTTCACAGACATTCCAGTAGTAAATAAAAATATGGTTTATGATATTTTCTTAACCTGAATGCATTTTTTTCCTCACCAGTTGATAACACTTTCATGTTTGATCTATACACTCTTCACTGAAGTTGGAAATGTCTGATCCCCTAGGTATTTGATTTTCCAGGAAACATTAATTTCCTCATAACATGGATATAAAATATATACAAGTGTGTATACTAGTTTGATATTACTATAAAACAGATTGTTTTAGGTAAAAACCAAAAATCTGCTATACTTAGTCCCAGAGAAATTGAATATTCTTAAATATCTTTCCCCATTCCTCTCTCTACCATACAAATTTCTAATAACTATCATGACAGTATTTTTACTTACTTCATGTTACTGTTGAACATGGTTTTTGTTTGCTAATATAATGAGATGCAGGCCCTGATCCAATAAAGCACTTACTTACACATATAATTAACTTTTTGCAATGTCTGTGGCTCCAGCAAAATCAACGGATGGCTCACCCATGCTTAAACGCTTTGTGGAGCCAAGTCTTACAGTACATTTGACAATAAAATATCTGCACTAAGGGAGCTTCATCCAGAGTAAGAATAGGATATTTTAAGATCATTGTGGAGGGTGAAGCAGGGAACCAGGAGCTTGAGACCATGAGGGGCACATCAGTCACTTCTTCCAGAAAACAGTCGCTCACTTTTGAATGGTACTCAAATACCATTTGGTACAGTCGTGAGCTTAAACAATGCCTAAAATTATTGCAGGGTTACTGGAAGATAATACGATGTCCACATCTTGATCTCCATTACAGAGGAGGTCCTGCTGATGAAAAAAGAGCTGTGCTTTTCAGACAGTGGGATTCATCAACACAGACAAGAAACACTGGCACTTACCTGTGATAAAAGCTCAGTGGAGACAAGCTCTACAGTGAAAACCAGAACTGTTCATCAAAAAGCTTTCCTGATTTGCAGCCTGCATCAGACGTTGTTCTAGCCCCCTAACACTAATTTGGGCTGACCAGCTTCATTGTGGACCTCAACCCAAAACTCTCTTCTGGTTCCCTGTAGGGCAGGTATCATTTTCCCCAAAGAATCACAGGGAGGAAGAACAGTGGGAGCACCTTGCAAGCAAGAAAATGGCTCCAATGTGGCCCGCTACTCCACTGTAGGAGAAAACTGGACAGGGCGTGCTGCCATCGAGCTTCGCTCCAGACACTTTATCATCTCAGTTTCTCTCACAGGGTCTCCCAGGTCACTCCAGCTTTTTGTTGGACAACGACAGTAACACAACATCGTTTTGCTGGTAACATGATGTGAGCGGCACAAGTCCTGGGGCTAACAGCTGCATCCAGCTCATGGCCCTTGGATGGCCACTCAGACTCCCTAGAGATGTTTCATGCCACAAGCCAAGCCACTCAGCTGCGGTGATCTTGAAATTCCTGCTGAACTCTGTGGGGGTCCTGGATCAAGAGAAATGCCCTTGGCTGAAAGACAAAAGGCAGCAAATTAACAAATGCCTATTGCGCATCCTTACAGAGAAATTTTGGTGAGATGTGACATTGTGATGCTGCAGTGAACACCCAAGGGCACTATTAAAAAGGTTGAAAAAGTTGCCTCATTTTTCAGGCAAGACTAAAGGTTTTACCTCAAGGCTACATTCTTAGACATTTTGTTTGCTTTACTAATTCTGCTTGATTTATATACTTGCTCTTAGGTATCTTTGTTTAGCTTTTACATGCTGTCTTGAGTACTATTTTATGGGTAGAAAAGAGCCTATCACTATATTTTCATAGACTCTTTATAAGATACTTTGTTGTGGATGAAACAATGTAATATTGTCATAATTTAAATATTGTGTCTAAGTTTTCTGTATCATTGCTAGATTAATTAAAAAGTAAATTTTCACAAGTAATTAGATGCAATTCCAATGGCTACTTGCCTTGTTTTCCATGCATGCCTTCTACCTCAAATGATTTTTCAAGTTCTGGAGAAGCAAGAAAATAAATATCTTCAGGTTATAGATATGCTTCCTCACATCCTTCAAAGTTTTCATAAGATGCACTTAAATGTGCATACAGCCAATGCTCTAATTAGGAATTAATTTTCTAACTTCTTTGTCAGAGTTCATAGATTTGAATTACTTTCCCCAGGAGCAAAAAAAACCCCAAACAACATAAAAACCCAATAATTGTATGAATTTTAAGGTATTTCATAATATAGGTAAGGATAATTGCTAAGTTAGTTACTTAATGTACAATTAAGTTGGGGGCAGGGGAAGAAACACAATCACATATACTTGTGCCTTCAAAGGACAGATAATTTACATTAGTTTAAAATAGATATAGGAAAACAATAGAAAGAATCTGTTGGATTGCAGGATGAACCAGACGTAACTTCTGAGGATTTGGGCCCCTAACTTGATTTGTTTATTTAACCAGAAAGTTCAATAAGCATTAAGGAAAAAGGAAAGACAAGGATAACAGGAAAGCATTCATATACTTAGAGGGCTTAGTATGTGTGTATATACATTTTCTGAATCTTACAAAGCTAGTTTGCACATACAGGGATTGGGATTCTTGATACAGCTTTCATTAGTAAATTAATTAATAGTGTTGGTATCATAACAAAAAGGAGTTTAAGGCAGAATTTGAAGGAGGAGGTTATTGCAGCCTTACAGATTAATCCAGTGCAATGAGAATATGCACAAAGTATTTGCATGAAAGAGTGTGAGGCCAGTAAGAGAAGTCAGGCACCGAATAAGCATTCAAAGCTGGACACATTGGCAGAATGGGTCAGAATGAAAGTTCACCCAAGAAGATAACATAAAGGTGTTCCTACTGCAAAGGAAAAATACATGCTGAGATGATATGCACAATCCTGCAAATGCTGGAAAAAAATTGTGGGGGAAAAATATACCATATAATCTCCATATTATTTCTTAATTGAAATGTATATAAGCGTCCTCACAGAGAACATAATCAGAAATGTAACATTTTCTGCAAACAAGAAAATAAGAGAGGAAAGGACCTCATCATCCTATACCAGGAGTATTTTCTGCAAAACTTTTGTGCTGATTATGTTTTACTCAGGGAGACTAGAGGCCTTTTACCTCAGCTGAAGGGTAAATGAAGATTTTTTGACTTGCATGCTTTCACTTCCTACCTCCACTTTGCTGTGACCTGCAAAAAATATTAACAACGATACTGATAACTTCATGGAATAATACTTCAATCGCTACGTTGTCAGAGCATTGATATTTATAGACCAAGTAGATGGAACACTGCTATTAAAACTACTATTGTACTGAACATGATGGACTATTGAATCTAGAAGCAGCTTGTGACAAAAAATACGTTTAAGATGAAGAGGCTAAAGCACACTCAGGCCAGTGGTTTCAAAGGTTTCTTGGACTAAGATCTAGTGAGGTATAATGTAGTGCAAAGAAAAAAATGAAACTGTGGACTGCAAAGTTTTGAAAGATTTGGGAGCGCTCCTCCATGTTACCAGATTCCACACAGGTTTTAAGGCAACGCCTATTTCTCATCCCCCTTCTCAGCTTCAGTCTTAAATGATTCAGCAGATGTGACCTGATTTTATAGCATTTAATTGCACGCTCCAGGGACAGGACACAAGACACAAGGTTTTCCCTTTGCCGGCTGTTTTCCAGGCGCTCCTGGCCCCTAGGAAGAAATGTGGGCAAAGGGATCCCTAACTGTAGGCTAGGAGTCACAAATCCCTCAGCAGCTTGGCAACCGCACTGTACCAGCACACAGGACTCAGCAAGGAGGCCTGGCCCCGACCCTGCTGAGAGCCATTGCACCGCTGAGGTCTGCCCTCTCCCCTGGCACCTGTGCAGGCTGCGGGCTTTGGCACCATTTTCATTCCCTTTACTGCAGGAACAGGCAACACGCTGGGGTAACAGACTCATTCAGACAGCTTGGCGTCTGTGACAGCTGAGGCAGACCCCATGACAAAAGTCTGAGCTAAAAAAGAAAGCCTACATTCTTATTTTATTTTATTTTAAAAAAGCATACACTCCTCTTTGTTGCCTACTTCCAAACAGACCAGAAGCCAGCACCATTCCTCCCCCATTTCTCAGCTTGGCTCCGGGGTCGCCCTGCCACTGTACCCCAGCAACATAAACAAGTTTCCCTTTGGATGCAACCTAGGGAAGCTGCTGGGCTGTTCTTGCTCTAAGAAATGAGAAAGACTCCCACCTTTAAATCCAGTTCACAGAAAAGTTAAATGTAGGGACTGAGGTGAGCATTGGTGTGGTGTCTCAAAGAAGTCGTTTTTAGATACAACCACTGACATCAGAATACTTCTGATTAAGAAAGAATCATTTTTTTAAAGCAAGCTTTTGGCCTTTATACTCATGGACCAAAGACTGAAAATAACGCCAGGACCAACGCTAAGGACTCTGTTCGAACAGGACATTCTGACTGAAGTTTTAGGACAAGAGCTCTCCTGCAGCAGCTGCAAAGAATCACAAAGCATTTCTCCCAGCACTCTCAAAGATCATTATTAGAATACAGAAAACTATCATGGGCCCTAAAGCCTCTCTTCCTTGATTTAATTTACTACCATGTCTTCCCCAGAGCTCCTACTGCCTGCTTTCCTTCTACAGCTTTTAAAGAAATACCACACGTCTCCACAGATGCTCTCTTTCAACTAACTGTCACTGCTTATGTGTTACAGCTTCAGAGGCTCTCCACCACAGCCCTGGATTTGGGAAGATATCCGATTTTAAATTGTTCCAGTTCAGTGGTTGCAAACCTCTTTATATATTCACTTGCCCCAGTTTAAGCTTTGATTAAAACTTTCTCAGCTTGAATCAGGAGGTTACTAAATTACACTAAATTGGCTAAGCAGAGTATAAGCTGGCTTAACCAGGACTGTCTTTCAGTGGCCTTAAGTAGACCAATTCAAAATCAATTCAGACAGATAGCTATAATGTTTCAGTGAAGAAGATCACGAGTAAGGATACACAGTAATCCTTCTAATTTGAGGCTACATTGCTAGGGGACCATTAAATGCCTTACTTTGATAAAGTAGGGACACAAAGAATATTCTCCTATAGCCTTCTTTAAATAACAGAAATGTATAATTCCCTAATTAACCCTTTGCAAGTTTTCCTGCATGCACCAGACCCAAGAATCTCTTCACTTGCCTGTATTTATCACACTGTGACATGTAGTATCTATGGAAAGGATGCTGCAGTGATTATGGAAGGAAAAAAAGGGTTCTTGAAATTACAGCTGGCAAAAGATATGGGGAGAGGTGTTAAGGACATACACCACTGAAAGGAAAGAGCAAGAGCCCCTGTGTTGGATAGAGCCTGTTATGGAGAGCATATAACAAAATGGAGAAGCATTATGATGGATCTCCGGGGTAACACATATTTTTGCACCATCTGTTGGTATCTTAGTGTTTCAATATATTTCTAATAACATGTTACATGTCTCAAGTTAAAAAAAAAAAAAAGACAAGAAAGGGTAAAAGACTTCCTTGTATAAAAGTAAATTGTATCATCTCTCTGCCACTTAAGCTTCCAGTACTCAATATCAGACACTTATGGTCCTCCACCTTTAATATTATGAAGAAATGTGAAAAAGGAAAGTGACTGATGTAGTTCTGAGTGGATCAGTTTGTTTCAGAACAAAAAAATCTGGTTTTTTCCTGTTTACATGATGTCATTTTGAATATGAAATTAATACAACTTATAGCGCCTACTTACACATTTTCACGACTGCAAAATTAGTGATTACAGCAGGGAAAGTTTACTTCGAGATAAACAGTACAAACCTGTTTTACTGTAAGTAACAGGACTTTGACTTTTTTTTTTTAAGAATAAAAAAATAAAACATGGATATAACTCATTCACATTGCCCACAATCTAAAAAGAATTTGTGATAAGAGCATTCCAGTACCTATATGTTTAAAATTGTGTCCCAAACACTGGAAGAGCAATATCTCAGCATCTGTTGCCGAGTGGCTCATATCAATGTCTCATTCATCATCTTTAGCCTGTTACACTGCAAGAATTTACAGGTCAGGAGTCAAATGCCATCATTAGCAACAAGCATTCCTCTAAAAACACTGGGAAAACTTCACACAACAGATCTTCAGTAACTCATGCTTTTCGTGGAAAGGACTTTTTTTAAATGAGATTTTGGTGTTGTTTACGAGATGATCCAAACTTTGTGCCTGGTCATTATGGCCAGCACATGATTTCCAGTGATCCAAATGGGTTTTTGGCCGGTGGCTACCAGAAGGCCCTCCACGGTTGTGTTGTATCAGTGTATGGCATACAGCTTTCACAAAAGTTTCTTCACCCATTCTGCATCCTTCAACTACTTCACACAAAATACCTAAAGGTGCCAGCTACAAAGTCCTGAAATCAATAGGTGACTTAATTAGGAGGTGAAAGAGTCTGCCTTTTTTCACAGCATTTTGCTTTGCTGCCAGCTATATGGGTACAGATGGTTTGGATGGACTCCAAGCAATAGGCTAAAAGCTGCAACATTCTCTCAGCGACTGAGTAGGAAAACACAACAGCCACTGGCACATCTTCGCTTTGTTTTACCAGGTATCATCTGGTATGGTATCCTGTCAGTCCAACAATGCATTTTGCAAGGGATCTTTTACATCATACCTTGTCTGATAATTTTTTCCAGATTGGCAGCACACACTTCAGTGCAATATATAAATCTGAACTCACTGTGAGCTGGAAAACACCTTCTGACAAGTACCAAAGCAATTTTTGTTGGCAGTACACATGATACATTTCACTTATCTCTGTAGGTGAGTAATAATAAATACTAACATAATATTTTTATGATTCTCATTACCTGCTGCATTTTATGCTTTCCTAATATGTCACTTTACCTGAAGGTTGAGAATTGGAGGTATTGGAGATCTACGGAAAATAACAGCTTCAGTGTATCATGAACCTGACTTTTTAATCTGAAATGTGAGCTAAGTGAGCACCGTTCTGATCGCTTTCTTGCACCTGGGATGATCCCCACTGAATTCTGCAGAACTGGATGTTATTGTCAGTGTAGCACACAGCACTTCAGCAAACGTCAAAGAGCAGGTATTACAGCCCAGGCAAAGCAAGCGTGTGGTATTGACATATGCATGCTTCTAGTCTGAGAGCCAGAAATGACAGGGGATCACCTGGGAGTTCCTTGTTGTACAATATTTCATTCATATTAAAATTACCAGAGAGGAAGGATCCACAAGAAATAAAATGGGTTTTTTCAAGGCCTCTGAAATGCTTTCCTCTGGTTTTGTTTGTTTGTTTGTTTGTTTTTGGTTGGGGTTTTTTTTTCCCCCTAAAGGACTGAAGGCAACCACATTAAAATTTAAATTGGGATTGCTTCACTTTGTATGTGCCTTCACATTACTGTATGCTTCAGTCTTGGCTGCTCAAAGGAATTTAGGAACGTAAATCACATTGATTTCAAAGAAAGATGGGCACTGAAATAACTTTGCAGATCTGGACCTCAGTACCTTTTCAGCAATGCTGTTTGAAATGGATGGAAAGAGGTGGAAAAAGCCACAGCAAAAAAAAAGAATCTTAGATGGTTTAATTGAGCAGTGCTAAGCTGTTGTCAATTCACTTACACCAAAAGAAAATCTGATCCTTTGAACATGAACTGAGTCTTCAACATTAAGCAGAACTTACTGCCTTCACTACACAGATTAATAGCAAAAAAGCCAGAGGAGTTTAGAAAAAAAAATTATCTTGTTTTCAAGTAGCACATACTTCATTATAAGAAAACAAGTTTTACAGCATTGGTTGCTCTCATTAACTGTTTCCAAAACAAATATATGCAATTAGACCACTAACAACCTGTCATTTTTAAGAAGTGTGATTCTTTATCCCATTGTATTCTGTATCAGATGCTTAGACTTTTAAAAATACTTCTTAAAGAAACATTTAAAAATATGTATTTTTTAATCTATGGAAAGTTTCAAACATTGAAACAGTACACTGTTATTTATCACTCAATCTACATGTTAAGAAACAATTAGAAATTATATTGAATCAGGAAGCAGTCAGTATGTGTGTGAGAGAGACCAAAAAATAGCAATAAAAACGATCGCACAATCCTATGCCATTGTTTCCCCTTTTCCCCACAAAAGTAACAGCTTCAATTATACCACACGATTGAAATTATGGGTTTTTTTTTCCAAATGTAATGAATTTAAATAACCATTTTGTTAGCCTCCAGTTAGCACCTAAAAACCTATTTCAGTGAGAACTGTGGGATTAAATTGTAAATGAGTGGTTGAACAGTCCACAGCACTTGTCTGGGAAGGGGTGATCTCCAGTAATTACTTTTTTATCCCCTACGAGACAGTATGTGTAGAGCTCCTGGTCCGGAGGGAATGCAGCATTCTGCAGACTTCACCAATTTTAAAATGAGCTAATTTATAATAGATAATTCAGCAGGCACACTGTAGAAGTGAGATTTGTACTGCAAATTGTTTTGTGAATTCATTTTTCACTAGGCTGGGTATTTTTTTTTTTCTCATGACACTTTCATAAACAATGATGTGTTAATATCACAGAAATCTTTCACCCACCATCCCTTACACTAGCATTGCCCTGGTTTTATGGGGAAGCTGTAGATTTTCTCACAGAAGGGCAGGGGCTTGATTTAAAAACTACTAAATCCAAATTCCAGGGAAGGAAAAATACATATTATAAAATCACCTTATAAAATGACTCCTGCAGACAGAGGCACTAGGAGAAAGCAGTCCTACAGGTTCTCCATGTTCTGCAATAGGACCTACAGCTTCATCTGTCCAGGGAGTACAGGCAGTGCGAGCAGGGCTTCTGCTCCTTTTCTTTAAAGTCAGTGGTCAACACCTAACAGAAGTGAAATATTCTGCTTCTTTGAGTTCATTTTAGTAACTGACACAGAGAGGAAACCTTGTAAAAGAATCACACTCTGTGAAAGTTATATTTACAGCTGGATGCATCTGCAGGTAAAGGTCTCTGGCCAAGATTCTTGAGGCAAATCCTCTTTGAGTCCCACTCCCTTAGGCCTTTGGCAGCATGCTGATACTGTATTTCTATCTATCTTCTTTGACACCACTTCTGGACCTGGCACTGTGAGCTGAAGGTGTCATAATGTACATACGAGGGGATAATTGGAAAGAATCTAACAGTAGAAGAAGCTTGGAGATAATATAAATGGGAACCAATAATCTGGCCCAAAGGAAACAGCAATTGTTTCATGGGTATTTGCGGCAGTATATTATCTTCAGCATCCTGGAGGTTAAATTTTCCCCCACAGATTGCAAATCGTGTGAGGAACTCCCTTGCCATGATATACTGTGGCTTGTCCCAAGTGACTGCCACTGCTAACAAAAGCAATGCTATGCCTTTTGTGTATATTTGAAAATTTAAAAAAAAAAAAAAGTCTCAAAATTGGAAACCATCAAATACTTACTGAGATTATGTTTGATTGGTAAGATAGCAGGACACAGTGCATCATGAATGAAGGTGGTAATTCTAGACTGCACCTTTTCACTGAACTAGCTCCTCTCTCAGCCGTGCTCCCCCACAGCCAGCTTAGATACTCATCAATTTTGGCTTTAAATCCTTTGAGGGTCTTAATTTTTACTATTTCCCTTGACAGCTTGTTCCCTAGGACTGTATCATTTTACATGGCAATAAAGTCTTCTGAATATCAAGCCTACATCTCTTTCCTCAATTTTGATTGCACTATCCTGTGTTGAAGAAAGGTTAATTCCCTAATTCTCTATGAGTTGTCACACACACAGTATTTGTATGTCATCACTAAGCACCCTCTCAGATGCCTTTGCTTCCAAAGGGTCACTACGAGAAGACACGGAAAAGACCTTTAAGTTCATCTTACTTATCTCTTTGGCCATACAAAAGTATTCCCTGTAGTATATAAGCCAGGGCTTCTTTCAATTCAATTTAAATTGTTTCACACAATAGGATTTCTGTTCCTTCCCTTGGGAAGCTATTTCACAGCCTGACAGAGCAGCATCTCCCTTGGACCTCCTGAGGAAAACTTTCTGTTTTAAATGAGGGATCCGGTTCCTTGTTATGGCCAGGCAGGGTTTGCTTTTTCCAGTTCTGTTTGTTTCCTGATCCGTTCTTTCAGGGAAAGAGCAGAAGGAACTTTACAGGAACATGAGAAAAAGAAACCCTGCAGGGTTACCTCAGCCCAGATGCTCTATTATCTGAGAGTACCTGGAAAGGGCAAAACAACA
The DNA here is from genome assembly GCF_030936135.1 of Gavia stellata. NCBI lineage: Eukaryota > Metazoa > Chordata > Aves > Gaviiformes > Gaviidae > Gavia > Gavia stellata. The sequence goes on from NC_082595.1 coordinate 22,846,655, forward strand.
CAAACAATGAGAAGATGGCCAAAGGCAGCTCTCCCTAACCATCCTCTTCTCCAGAGCAGTACGCAGAAACAAAACAAACTAAAACCCAAACCAACTAAACAAGAAATGTAGGTTATGAATGCAATTCTAAGCTGTATCCTCTTGAGCTGTGAAGCAGCCTCCTACCTTTACCGTATCAGCACAGCCCAAGAACATCTCCAATCTACTCTTTAGCTGTAGTCACCACCAACAGGTCACAGGTTACAGGTTACAAAGTCACCTTAGCTACTTGTCCAGCTCGCCAGGTAACCAGACACTTGTGGCTGAACCGGATAGCCCCACAACAGGACGTTTTGTCACTCGGAAGCTTTTCCTCCAGACCACTTTGGTTTCCTCTCTCCTCCTGTCCACAGTGTTTCCTCCCAGGCCACAGGCACTCTCCGTTTCTGGATCACTCCCATTTTTCTCACCCATCGTGTGCACATTGCAACCACCGCTCTTGCCAGCCCAGCTTGCCTTAAAGTCCCTCTCCCACTGCTTTTGCAGCAGCAGCTACACCACCTCTAGCAGGACTCGCATATGTTACTTCAGTGTTGCTGTGGTTTTGGAGTGGCTGAACAGGGCTGACTGTGAGATTATGCCAATCAAATGCCCTGCATTCGGCTAGATCTGTACCAGAAGAGAATTGCTATAGCTAAGGACATTATGATTATGAGATATCAGCTCTAAACATATATACACACACATACATATTTATATATAAAATAATGCTAAACAACCATTTAAGAAAGTTAGACAGTCACATATCCAAACTAGCTAGATCCATACCTGTTTTGAGAAAGGCTGAGTTCTTCACCTTCATTAGATTAACTGTCCCTTTAGCGAATGATGAAATTCAGCCCTATGTTACAAGAAATATGAATTAAAACTCAGCTCCAAAATTAAGCATACGTCAAGCTGATGGATGCAGTCATAGATAACCCACACAAGAATTGCAGTTTTCTGACATAAATAACTTTAAGTTTATGTCAGTAAACATGGGAACTGTAGTGAAAAAAATATTATAGCTCATCTCTAAATTTTATGTGGTTGACTACCACTTGTGTTCAGCTGTTCCTCTACACCTAAAATATATATCAGCTTTGAATAGGCAAGTGAAACTTCAGCCTTAGTCATATAAAAAGAAAAGAAGTTATTTATGTTCCTCTTGAAGTCTGGTGTAAGAATGAGGATATTTTTTTCTCTTTGTCTTACAGGTTCAGGCACAACCACCTTCTCAGCTTTGCTAATTAATCTTGCCCCAGCTGCTGACTCCACAGGTGATGAGACTCTCCACTTGTCACCTAGGAAATACAGCTTCTGTAACAGAGAAAGGTTTCCATCTGTGAGAGTCTTAAAACCTCTATTAAAAGGCTTAAAAAAAACTTCTGGGGACCTTGCCCATGTAATTGAAGAACATTGAAACTTTGAAGTTTTGAAGTATGAACTACTAAAAGTTTTTTTTTTTTTTTAATCCAGCTCCATTTTCAAACCAAGGTAGCAACAGCTGCTTTATAAATAACTTTTTTTTGCCATGTGCCATGCAATCATTTACCTGCAGCATCAGAGTTTTTGGTTAGCAAACTGTCCAGCTTCCTGGAAAAAAAATTGCTTTCTTGCTATCTCCTAATTGAACAGTATGTAATGAAAATGGCTGCATTACTAGATATTTGTTATTTTTCCTATAGCAACCAGAGGGAATACTCTTCTCGGGGAAATACTGTAAGGATTATTTGCTACAATTATGGCGAAAAGAGAGAGCACGTGGGGATTCACACCCAGCAAGATGAGTTGATGAGGAAGCTCAAATAAGCCTTTGTGACATTTTGCCATTATTGATAGGATGTTTTCATTTATCTTCCACCTACACTGTTCATTAGGAATTGATTTCTAGCAAACACAACTTGAGAAAGCAGTCTGAATTGCCCATGGTTAGAGTGAGCACTATTGCTGGGGTTTATTATAAGCGGACCATAAGGTCAGCATGTTTATTCCATCAGCCACTCGCTTTGATCAGGGACAGTAACACAATCTGACTGAATCTCTGAAGACCTGACAGTGACGGGGCTGCTGGTGGGTGGTGACAGTTGTTTATTGCACTGCCCACAGCTGCAACCCTCAAATAGATGCTTCTTCCTCCCAGTTGTAGCTGTTCTCCCTCCCACCCCCCATGTAATTTCTCACGTTCACTCCAAATTGCTGTGGCCCCCAATTTGTTTCTACCAGCCTGGGACAGGGGGCTGTTAGCCTATGCTAATAGATACAACAGGGTATGGGCTGTTCATGGGCCCTGAAGAAAAGGGCACAGAACAGCTGTGTGCCTGTGACTGAGCTCTTTACCCTCTCCCCCTACAGCCCCCAGGACAAGGTGACCTTGTGTATTCAGCCGGCTGGGATCAGTCCCTGGGGCAGACTTATGCCCCAAATGATGCCTTGGCATCACCAAAACTATGCCAGGGCTCATGCCAATAATTAAGCAGAATGGATGGTCACATATCAAGACCTGATCCTATGCCCCATCCATATTTACTTTATTAGTATATGTGTAGTCAGTAATTCAGACATAGGGGTCCTTGACACAGAGACGTTGGGGTAAGAATTAGTAGGTTTTTAGAATACTAAAGGTGGAAGAGTGCTCAAAAAGTTGTTTGGTCCATTCCTGTGCCGCAGGACAGACTCTATACCTATGTTATTCTTCACATGTACTTGGCAATTTTGCTCTCAGGAACACGATCTTTGCTGGTGTCATCATCCCTAAAAGGTATAGAAGGTATAATCTCAAGCTTTCCTCCCATATCACAATGTCTAAACTATTAACCATTCTTGTTGCTTTCCTTCTTTGATTGGTATAAGTGCTTCTCAAATTGCAGTACCCAAAATTGTCTGCAGCACTCCAGCTGAAGTCTTACCAATGCTGACTAGAGAATAATTATTTCAGTGTTTTTTTATATTACATTCCTATTTATGCATTCAAGTAGATTTCTTGCCTTTCTCACAAGTGTAACAATATTGATTCCTATTTAGTTCCTTATTCAGCCCCTTAGATCTCTTTCTGCAGGACTGATAGCCCACCAGTTAATCCCTGTCCTGTTTTTGCCTGGCAGATTATTCCTTTTTAGGTGAGGTGTCTCCCTCTTGTCCATATTGAGTAGTATATAATTTTTTTTCAAAGCAAGTTATCAAGATTAGTTTGAATTCTAACTCTGTTCTTCAATGTAGAGAAGATTTTTAAAATGCAGCCAGAGAACAGTTATCAATGGATCATTGTTAAAATCAAAAGAGATCCTGAGTATGAAACTACAAGAAAGGTTGGGTCTGTTAAATGTTCACAGTAGTTAATACAGATAATAAAAAAACAGGTGATAGAAACAACACTTTTGAACTGATCCTACCCATATATTCATACATAACACATTTCCTTATTTGCTTACAGTAACATCATGTGCGGTTCTCCTGCCCATGAGCTCTCATACTCTGCTTTCAGTCAAAATTAGATCAGTTCAACATGTTTGTGCACAAATCCATTTTGGCTTTTACCCATATCCTTATTTTCTTTTCAGGGCTTCTAAATGGTCACTTTGATTATTTATTCCAGAACTTTTCTGGGCAATTAAAATTAAGCTTACTTGTACACATAATTCGCTGGCTTCTCCTTTGCTTATACCGTTTTGCTTGTTGGCAAAACAGTACTAGGTAAACAATCATGTTTTTTACTCCAGAATAAGACTCATCAGTGAAAAAGCTCATCAAGCATAAGAATTACATTAAAATTGATGAAAATCTAATGGGTGAACCATCTGCCCCTGTTCAGTTGGGATTAGTTTTAAACACAGGCAACAATTGAGCTAAAAACAGGCTAGAAGGGTGGGATTTTTCTCTCCCTTAAAAAAGTTCCCAAATATGAAACAGAAATCCCAAGTCTGTGCCTGCTGCATGTGACTGACATAGATGCTCCTATAAAGCAAAATCCAGCTCCCTTTGGCAAAAGCAATAATTCAAAATATCCTGAGAAATATTAACCGAATTTCTGGATTCCAAATGAAAATGATGAAATAACATGAAATATATTGTCAAAAGATGCAAAAGCAGTAATTACAAATTGTGCCAGATCTTCCAACCACACAGGAGAACAGATTGAAGTCACAGGAATTTTAGAAGAATTGATCATACTACTCCTGAAAAGCTTCATAAAACCAAAAGCAAGTAGAACCTATAGGAAGAGACTGTTACTCTAAGAGAAGAGCTTAAATATGCTACTTAGAAGTTAACACTGTTCTTAATGAAAAGCAAAAGTTGGAGATTCTATGGAGAAAATAGCAATAAACCTGATAGAATAATACCCCATCAGCTTACAAAGTGCGCCCAAAGGAACACTGACCAAGGTAACTGAAATTAAGACAGCCATTAAACATTTTTTTTCAGTATTATGTATTACTCCCAGATAAACAGAGCTCATATTGATGACATCAGCTGCAAATTAGAGTTCCCTGTTTTCATATCATGATTGTAAATCCTTTTTTTTTTTTTTTAAATCCTGCTGCTGCTCCCTATTTATCTGGGATTACAGGAAAGGCAAATCTTCAGGGCTAGATGGGTATCATATCCGTTTCAGTAAAGCAATAAAGCAGTTAAAAGGTAATTGCTCTGTTTCTGACTTTCTTTTAAAACCTACATTATGACATTTCTCATGTATTATATAAAAATATCTGGCCTGCTGAAGAAAGTTATCTTTAGCGTATCATGTAGTGACAGACAAACCTCACAAGGGTAACATGTCCAGTTCTTATCAATTTCCCGGTAGTCAGGGTTGAATTTCCTGCACTTAAGTTCCTTATAGAAGTATTTTTAATTAAAAACAATAGAACAAATACAGAAGTATTGCCTACAAAAACAATCTGGAAAGGGAAAAGAACAATTCTATATTAAAAAATCAGGTCAACATTTTAAATCAATCTGTGTGAAAGACAAGTGTACCTGTTCGCAGTAAGGGAATGAGACTAGCATAATTTGACCAGTTGGTCATATTTTAGCAGCAGAAAGAATTGCATTGTTTATCTGAGTTTTAGTACACTCACAGGATGGGTAAATGCGGGAGATGTGAATAAACATAGGAAAAATAGCAGAGGCCTATTTGTACAAGTAATGATTTAAGCGTCATAGACCTTTTCATTCTCCCATGCCCTACCCCTAAACCTATTACAGGCTGAAAGGACACTATAATCTATGTACACTGTCAAACCATAATGAAAAACAGCTCAGGCTGATGGGTGACAGAGGGCAGGGGGAGCCTCTTCAGATGTGTATATAGAGATTATCATGACTACAAAAGGATGGGAAACAGCAAGCACCAGTAGCTAGTAGAGACTCTGAGGACCCATAGAAACTTTTCCAGTCAAAAGTACTAAGAAACACGGTTAATTAATCCTGATAATTGCTTATTTTCACAAATAGGAAGTTCAATATTTTTTCATTTGCCAAGCCAAAAGCACATTTTTCTAGATTCTTTACCCCCCACAAGAGATTGTGAGCCTCGTGTTATTTGACTACTGACAATATTGATCAATCATCAGTTTTTTAGCACAATAAGATAGATGCAGCACTAAATATTTCTTCTAATGAAATAGATGATTAAATACAGAAAAGATCAGAAATATCAAAAGCAAAAATTTTCAGAAATCTTGCACTAGGACCTTAGATTCCTCCTGAGAAGCTATGAGGACACAGCTCTTGACTTTGCAAATCACTTGGTGCTTCTGAAATTTTCTCCTAAGCATTATCTGTCTGTCTTATTCTTGCCTTTCCTGTTGGCATAAGGAGACGGAAAGACGAGCAGAAATAGCTAGAAAAATATGAAGGTTGTTTTTTAGGGATCCAAGCAGGTCCTTACAAAAGGAAAAGATGACGCATGGAAGCAATCACCTTCCTTCCACTGCTCACTACTCTTGTTAGTAATTTCTTACTATCACCAGCAAAGCTGTCTGCTGGGGAGGGAAGGTGTTGGGCACTCCTCTCCTTGCCTGTCTCTGTTTCTATTACGTGGACCACAGAAAACAAACAATATTCTCTCTGGTGCCCCTAAGATATGTGCAATTTAAGAGATTTTTTTTCTGTTAGGTCTGCCTAAAAGCTTAAACACATTTAGCATGCTCCTTTCAATATTCCTTTGGAGCTTTTTAATGACCGATTTCACATTTGGTAGTTTACCATTGGAAATGAGAATGGCACGCGCTCAGTAATGCCTTAAAAGAGCTCTCCATTATTTCAAGCCCAACACTGACATCAAAATCGTAGTAACACATTAAAACAATCCATTAATTATTGTTGATTCACTGGCAATTCTATAGTGGAGTATAATTACTTCATATACCACTATTCCCATGGAATACATAACAGAGTTCTAATCTACCATTAACATTTTTTCTCCAATTCAAGTAGCACTGCGAATGTAAAAATACAGATGGGATTACACTCTGGCCATTGCAAATATTATATATTTTGCTTATGTAAGCGCAGCCCTGGCTACTGTGAAGAAGTGGCATCGTCTGTGGTTCACTTCTGCACCTAACCTGCTCTCTGCAGTTAAGCTCAAGATGGAGTCAGGCAGGTGCTTTTACACACCCTGCATGCTCACCTGCTCGGCCAAGAGCTGAGCCTAGCAGGAGCATTCTCTTCTCACCTCCCAAGATGTTGTGTTGCTTTACCAGACAGGCAATAAAGTTTGAAATGAAGAGGAAAGGAGGGTAGGCATGACTGGTTCTTCAGACCTCTCTTTCCTTCTGGCCGAAATCACTCCAGCATTTTCAAGGCTGAGATTCAGTCTTTAATAATTTCCTTTTTACTCCCATGCAAGAGAGCAGGGGAAATGACCTATCAAATATTTTACAAGAATATGTTCACTAATGGCAGATGTGGCATTGTAATACCTTTCTACTAAGGGTCTCAAAGTGTGAGGACAGAAGAGACCTCTGTGGAAAATCCAAGGCTAAGGTTTCTGAGAGATGTGGAAGCTCGTTTCTGCAAGAGGTTTTTGCTCTTCTGTGTATTTATTTCAAGGAATAAGGACCTTGTGGAACCTAAGAAGGAGCAGAGAGAGTACAGGAGAGACATAAGCAGGTAGCTACAAGTGTGCTGCTGCCACCCATACAAACAGGTTAAAGTATATTTACTGTTAAAATACTGGAAGTGGGTGGTGGTGCATGGGCAAAATTAATCCCAGAACTGGCAGTATACAAGAAAGGTCTCTCCTGAAAAAGCGGAGGTTTCAGATTGATGTTTTTGAGTTGTACCGCTGTGCAGGTTTTGGGTTTCTAGTAGGACCTTAGAATATGCTGCCTTGACTTATCTTGGTGATTTTACTCGACATTCTGCTCAGAAGAGGAACCAGAACCCTCCTCGAACTGGTTGTTCCTCACCCAGGACATAGTCCTTTTTCTCAAACATCCCACAGGTGAGAATACACCTAAAATGCACCAGCCAAAAGTTTCAGCAGCTGTCATTTCTTCCTACCCCAAAGCACCTTTCCTCCATCTCCAGGGCAAAAACCACACATGCGGCACAGGTGAGAAAGTCCTGCTTCTGTACTTATTGTGGCACATAGCATGGGTCTGACTGCACCACAGAGCCGGGCGGTGGAGATCACTCTTGCTGAAGCTACCTGCTTCCTGGAACCTACTGAAGTTCATTAAGGAGAAGGCTAATCTGCTCTGCACATCTCTTAATACTATTTTCTTGTAAACTGTGCTGAACAGAGTCAGATGATAAAAATAGACTCCTGTGTAGGTTTTCGTAAGAGGAATGATTTCTATCTAAGATCATTATTTTTGCACTTTGTTGGAAGTAGTTTGCCTGCTCTGACAATTAAATGTAAAATGAACTTCTGTATATGCTTTATAGTTTAGAAATGTGTTTCTATAATGGCTTTAGCTCATGCACTTAAAAACTGTATAAAGATTGAATCAAGCTCCTATTTTATTAAGATATTTTGTTAAAAAAACTTCTGAAGCAAATATTCATTTTCTAAAGCATTAAATTACCATTTTAAAGAGACAGTTTCAGGTCAAAGAAATGTATTTGTAACGTACTACAAAACCACCCCCTTAATTGACTAAGAAGGCAATATTTTAAAAATCTATCACTGTGCAGCCCAAGTATGATCACTGAAATTCTATGGGTGTAACTATAGTCAGAATTTGGTCTCTCATTTATTTCTCTGCCATACATATGTTTTACATTTCTCTTAGCTTGGATAGCAAGCCTAGACTTCTGAGTTTCATATTCTCATTTGTTGATTTAGTCCAACAATTTTGTGCTTACACTGCAAGACAATTTTTCTCTTAATTCTCTTTCCATTAGAACGTCTAAAAAAAGGAAATACTTCTGTTGGTTCTAGATTCCATTAAAGGCTAAATTTATCCAAATGGTGAACCAAAACTGACCTTATGTTCCCATTCAGGGTTTAAACATGCTCCTACGATTGTTTATATTTATGATTCACTTGCTCTGTTAATTGTACATCTTAGAATTCTCCAGGTTGTAATGCTTGCCTCAATATCAAAATTAATAGAAAGATTAGCACAGTTTTATTAACTAATGATTTCCTGGGAAAAAAACCTATGATATGAATAGTGCTGTAATACCTTTAGGTGGTGATTAATAGGAACTTTGGCATTTTTAAAATCATATCAGGCAAATCCTTAGGAGAAAGTCAGGGGGATTTGTGTATCTTTCAGTCAGGTTTTAACACGAACATTAATTGCTTTTAAGTAGAACATTCACGGGTTGTTGCATTTCCATCTGAGCACTTTAAAGGATAAGTTGCCTTCACACAGTCCAGATCCCCTTATGGGTTTTAAGCCAAGTTAATTTTCTCAGAATTTGGAAAAAACACACACAAAATACCACCAACAAAAAAAACCTGCTTGACACCCTTCTCCCTTCTTTTCCAGGAGAATCCTCTTACAGGTACTTGCCTCACCCTTCTTTATACAATGCCCTCTACATTTCCTGCAGTTGTGTTCATGCTCTCTACTTTCCCCTCCCAATCGTCCAGCCCCTACAGGCTGGGGCCCCCTTTTAGCCACCACCGCCTGGGGTTGCTAAGGAGCTAGGTGTATTCATGTTGTCTTTGCAACAAAGGTGAAAATAAGCTCATCGTTTTGGCCTCCGAATTAGTCCTGTTTATAATACTGCAACTAGACATGGATATTTTTCATAGCATCTATCATGATAGCATCAAAGTGTTTCATAATATTAAAGATATATCAAATGTATTGCTCGGAGGAAGATCTTTCTTTTCTTGTTCTTTTAATCCAGTTTGTTCAAATAAAATAAGCTGCTGGCAGATTCCTTTACATTCCATTTGGCTGTTAGTTGGCACATACCTAGTTCAGCAGAAGAGTTTAGTTGCGCACACTAAAACTGGGAAGATTCAGGCTCAACCAGATCTGTTGTGGATCTCTGTTCCACAAAAAATCTGGGATTTTTTTTCCTTCCCCAAAAATTTTCCTCTCATCTCTCAGCAGGATACAAGCTGGACTCCATCGGACCCTGTTTTTAGTGATGGATAGGAAACATGGATGGGAAGACAGAAAGAGAAATAATTCTCCACAGACATCATAATAAAGAGCTTGACTGGCTTGAAAATCTGATTGGCAGCCAAGGCGGGTGCTGAGCATATGTATCACAAATTTGTGCTGGCTAGTATCAGCATGCATTTGCTAGGAAAAGGCTCCATATTGTGCACTAGATACAGCTAGTGCCCATCCCTGGGCTAGCTGTAAGTCAAACGCTTCCTCACCATTTCTCATGGGAAAACATAAATACTTGAAAATTCGAGACAAGTAAGTGGAAATTACTGGATCAAAAAGCACAAGAAATCTAATAGTACAGAAATGAGCACTCAGTCTCCTCTTGTCCTGAAGTTTCAGAGTGAACCGGAATATAACCTTGCTGCTTTTTTAGGCAGAGGTTGCAAGCAGCCATGGGAGTCTGTTCTTCCTCATAAATGCCTTTGCTATACGGACTCAAGGTTTTCATGTGGAATGGTTAGAAAAATGTTTACGACAGCACAAAGATACTATGAGGTACTGCTATCTTGTTATAGAAGGCAAGCTTCTAAAGGACATATCCCTGTTGAAAATAAAGCTTTTCAATTTGGTCTTCAAGATTGATCTAGGAATTTAATGAAACCCAGTGATCATCAATTTGGTTGCTTTTCATAGCTGATTAAGCTGGAACCAATAAATGAAAAGCATGTTACATGTGTGTTTTAAAAACAATTAATAATACTGTAAGTAAAAATATCAGCAAGGATAGAAACTCAATACAGAAGTCAGAGAAAAGGAATCACTTTAATTCTGCAGAGGACTGACTAATTTCATTCTCCAAGTACAGAACAAATACATGAAAAATGCTGGGACATATGTTATATTTGTACTATCCTGTAATTTCACAAGATTAAAATACTTTAATGTTCAAATGTATGAAACTTTGTTTAAATTTTTTTTAGGCTGGTAGGTACTTGGAAAGAAGCTGGTGTGTCACCTCAAGGAAACAAGCAGCTTTCTAAAAATAAAGACATTTATTCCATTCTCTGAGTCATTTTCCTTTTTCTTTTTTTTTTTTTTAACTATTTTTTTTCTTTCATCAGATACTTAGGCTTTAAAATATGATATTAAGAAGCATCAATATTCACTTTTATATTAATACTCCTCTACAAGGAGAGAAAGACAAGTCGACGGATCTCTTTTCAGATTTCCAATTTTTAATCATGCATTGGATTAGCTCCTGTTTTACTCAAACTTTTCTTCTATCATACAAGAAACTGTAGCAACTCCTTTTGGTTCAGTATGGTAACTACAAAAATATGATTTTCACAAGGGAGCATTAAACACTGCACTATTGAGCACTGAGAAGTTCAAAATTTTGTCCCCTGGCTGCCCAGGGGAATTTGTAACCCCAAATTTGGCACCCCATCCATTGCTTGGAGAGTGGTGTGGGCTTGTAGAAGCAGATGCACAGAAGCCAACAAGCTGGCTGCAGAATCAGGTAGTGCTAGCCCGTAGGAAACTGCAGAAGAACAGGGACTCAGGGATTTTTCTTCCAAAATGTACTATGTTTCTAATTTTGGACTGGATAGAAATACACCTCTTTCACAGTCATGAATCCGTTCTTGGACTGAAGTGTTTAAATTGAATCAATCTTAATTTTTTTTTCCCAGAAACAGAGGAAAGAATGGTGTTGTCCTCTTTCCCCATGTATAAGTTTAAAAATTCATCAGATAGGTAGAGATTGAGATCGTTTCAAAAACACAATGGCCTTCATATTAACCTGGGATACTTAAATGCACATCCCTTCTCCAGTGAATATAGAAATATATTAACAAAGAGGAGAAACAGGAGGGACAAAATTTACCCATTCCACATCTTAAGAGCAAGGGAAACTTTCTGAGGGATGAAGTTTCCATGTTCAGGTCCCAGCTGCAGACTGGGCAAAGGGAGGCTCTGTTGCCCTCGCCTTCTGCTCTCCTCTGCTGTTCAGGAGGGTTGTCCTGCCGGGCCTGGGGGACCCCAGGGCCAGGGTTTGCTGCCAGGATCCCAATAAGGTGGAGCTGCATGGAAAGTTCAAATGCTCAGGGCAGGCCGAGAGGATCAAGCCCACATACGGCAAAAGATCAAAAATGCTGCTTGGTGAATCATGGATGTAAAATCAATCTTGCCGGTGACAGTTCGTGCAGCATTTAAGTGGCTGTGTAAATGTTCAAAGGCGAAAGTGCAGTTGCTGGAGAACGTGCTGATGAAAAACGAGCTATCTGTGCATTTAAGCGGCAGTAGTGCGAGGTTTAGCAACAACACCTGCAATACCTAATGTTGCATTTAGGGATTAGAAGTGGTGTTTAGACTCTCAAGTCCCCCATTTTCCTTTAGATTTTTTTTTTTAATGAGAATATAAATCACTCTAAGTAGGTCAAGAGTGAGACATTCAGAAATGCCCTACACTGACTTGGAAAAAAATGATAAATACCCCGTCAAACAACACAAAAAGAGTAGGGTCATTGGCCTTTCTGAAAATCCCCTGTCTTCAGCAAATTGCAGAGCCCTCGTTTTGGTAACACTCTGCATTTCTGTGTCTAACAAGCACACCTGAAACACAAGCGAAAATGCCTTCCTTTTTGTTCTGTTTAAAAGCAATATATCCATATTTCAATATGCTTTTTCCTCCAGTTTTCATGTAACTTAAAGTCTGACTCAGGAAGTTCTTGTCACATTAAACATTAAAAATTATTACTTAGCCAGTGACCGTTAGTATGAAAATATATATCATTAATTATGAAAATTAATCCATCGGCCTTCCGGGTGCTGAGCTGTTATGTTTTCCAGTGTTGCCACAAAGGGCTGAAAGTGAAGATTCTCATAGGGACATACTAGACCACGTTCTGGAATTATAGATTAGAAAATACTATCAAAACGGAAGAAGCTGGCAACACTGGGAATATAAACTGGAGAAATTTATTCAGTTATGGGCCTGCAGGACACAATGCATCTTCTTCCAGTAAAATAAATAAATAAATAAATAATGTGTTTTCTGTTGATTTTTTTTTATTTGGGAGGGAGATCTGCAGCTATAAGAAGTTAAAAGGTAAAAACTCAAGATATGGGGATAGAAATTCCTGTGTTTCCTCCATTCAGGTCTTTTCACAGAATCACAGAACCATTAAGGTTGGAAAAGACCTGTGAGATCATCAAGTCCAACCATCAACCCAACACCACCATGCCCACTAAACCATGTCCCAAAGTGCCATGTCTACAGGTTTTTTGAAAACCTCCAGTGATGGTCACTCCATCACCTCCCTGCATAGCCTCTTCCAATGTTTGACCACTCTCTCAGTAACCAAATTTCTCCTAATATCCAGCCTAAACCTCCCCTGGCGCAACTTGAGGCCATTTCCTCTCGTTCTATCCCTAGATACATGAGAGAAGAGACCAACACCCACCTCTCTGCGACCCCCTTTCAGGTAATTGTAGAGAGCGATGAGGTCTCCCCTCAGCCTCCTCTTCTCCAGACTGAACAACCCCAGCTCCCTCAGCCACTCCTCATAAGACTTAGCTTCTTGTTTGTGGGATGACAGGGTGAAAAAGAAATCAGTCCATGTTCCATTCTCATATCCAAATGGGCAAGTAATTTCTTCCAAAAATGGGTTGTTAAATCCCAGGAAAGCAGTCTGCAGGACAGAAGACATGCTGCCTCTAGCAGCTCAGTGAAACATCATGGGATTCAGGCCAAATAAGGTGGCAAAATCCAATCCACAAGCAGGAGACGGATAGAGCCAGCTCAGGCTGCACAAAGGGTGAGTCTAGGCAAATGCACCTACCACCATAGGCCAGCCCATCCAGTTTTAAATAACAGCACATGAGAACAAAAAAGACATCACAGACAACTGGGCTGAGACTTTTCCCACATCCCTGAAGAGTGGACAGTTTCCAATTGTTCCTACTGGGGAAGGACCTTCTCCATTGCCCCTTGGGGACAGAAGTTACTTCAGCTACTTACAAAATTATTTTTTATTGTTTACATATTGAATTATATAGAGTATATTCTATAATTACATTTTAAAAATTATTTTGTTTTTTGTCAGCCATTGGAAAATGTCCTCTGCTCTGAAAGCCAGGCCAATTTTAGCACATTATTTGCCTGAGTTTAGGCATTTCTGGACTAAGCCTAAGTTTGTAGGGCCATTCAGGATAAGAAACAAGCTCCTTTTTTTTCTGGGGCTACTTAGAAACCAAGACTACCTCCCAAACCTACCTGACATCCCATCATACGACAAGTCACCAGTTGTGCGAAAGTTTTTGCCACTAACAGTCCTTTGACAGGTCTGTAGCGGTATGTTGCTTTCATTACAGAAAAGAGGGTTGAAAGTAATTCTTTATAAAGGCCCCAAATCCTGAGCAATTCCAGCCAATTTCATGAGATCAGCTTAAAAAAAGAAACAGTCAGTGGCTTTGGGTGATCTAGTTCACAATTTTTTTAATTCTTCTGTTGGTAATGTTGCATTTTAGCAGTTCAACAGACAAATAAATTTATACACTTTTTTCCTTTCATGTAGACATGGCAATATGCTCAGGAGCTGCAGCATAGCAAACTGAGGGGATTTTTTCTGATAGCCCTGCAGTCAGCTCATCTTGGGCTGTTAAAACTCTTCAACTTGGAATACGGAGTTTATTTCCTTTAAACATTGTAGCCTTGGAGTTTATTCAGTCCCTGGCTGAATTAGTTCCTTTTTAAAAATCAAGCGCTCTTGCTAATCATTTAAATAAGCAAAGGGCCACTTGAGCATACAGAATGCCTTTCCAGCAGGAAAGCTGATGGAAGTTATTTTTTCTGCATCTCTCTTAAGAAGATGACTCAGAAGATAAACAAGAGCCACGAAGCTGCCTGTGCAAAGGCGGGCAGTGGTGGCCTTTGTATTATATCTGCGTGGGACCAAAGGAAGAGTCCAAACTGGAGGACTGGGATGTTGCTATGACACCCCCGACCAGCTGCCCTGCTCTGTTCCTGACTAGATTATTACAAGGTGTTACGGTTCTAGAAATCTAATAACACCACCAAGGCAATTAATGAAGTAGGTTCTTAAATTACTTTTTTTAAAGTCAAATTGTTTGTTCAGGCAGATAAAAATTATTTTTTTCATTAAAAACCTGCTCAGGTGGGCTATGCTGCAGCTGTGCTGTGCTTCATTTTGTCTGGAGGATTGAAAAGACCAGAAGATAAGCAGGAGGTAGAGTGAGGAGAGAACAAACGGCAAAACACCACAAAGAGAAAATGTAATTATAAGAGCTTGATCCTGAAGCCACAGAAGTCAAGTGTCTGTAGCATCTTGACCTGTCAATCTACTTCTAGTGCCAAAGCCTTACAGTGTAGGTATGTCATACACATGGCATCTGACATTTCTGGGTTTTTTGTAGATAAAAGATTTTCTGCTTTTTCATAGCATTCCAGTGCAGGCTTCTGACTGATGTTTTTAAAAGTTTTGATTTGAAATTTTAAGAGACCTTCAAACTGGACTTTGGTAAAATGAACTGAGTTACTCTAATTCCCTGTACTCACCAGATGACAGCTGAGTGCCCACTTGATCATATCACAGGATATACCTTGTTTTGTTCCTCTGAGCAATTTATTTGGTTGTCAAAGTCATTAGAATATGCCTGCTAATAAAAGATGTATTCTCTATTGTATATGCAATCCTATTGTTTGAAGTTAATACAAGCCTGTTTGAAAACAGCAGTTTCCATAGGAACAGTTTTCCCAAATAAATCTTACACGGAGAAGTATGTCATAAATAATTGGTCCTGCCCTGAGGGAACAGTTAAGCACCCAAAGAAAATGCATGGGTAGAGACAGAGGAAAAAAAGCTATCAGAAAGGCGTAAAATGATGGCAAATTGGAAAAAGTATGTATTTTTTGCCTATTCAGGATTCTTTTCAAAGTAAAAAATATGAACATCAGATGTTTTTGAAACTTTGCTGATATAAAGTAGGAGCCCATATTTTATCTGTTAGGAACTTAGCTGTGTTCAAGTTACACTCCATGCAAATCTTCTTGACTTACATTGTGGCAATATTTTGCTTTTTCTTCATCCATTTATATTACATACCGCCTCTTTAACCAACAAGAAGAATATGTACAAGTTTGCAGTATATTTTTAGAATGTAAATTTTAAAATGTATAAACAGTATGTAACATCTTACAGAAAGGATAAACTTTATGTTATAACATCTTCTTAGACTACAATACCTCAGAAAAAAAATATGCTTGCATTCAGTAAATAACTAATCTCCCTGAAGAACACAATATAATGGACATTTTCACTGTCTAAGACTCTTCTGGGAAAACTGGAAGATGAGTTTGGTCTCCTTCTAAAGACAAGGAGAGTTCGGTGGACAAGTACCAAAACCAGAGAAACACTGGTATTTGTTAATGCCCGTAATATAACGGGCCCTCACGTCTCAGCAAGCAGCTGTTAGGTGCCATTTATTGGTAGGGATGTAAAGAAAGGGTCTCAGGCACCTGTTTCAAGTGATGCTTCAGGACTTGTGACTTCGGTTACTTAATTTTATCTAGACAAATGTAGATAGTTAAATTTTCTTCTCTTCAGCAACAGGCTCAAAAAGCCTTATCTGAGTCACAGTTTCCAAACTGTAAGAAAACTCAGAGCGTATATTTAAGTAATTGCTTGCTTTGAATTATATTTTAATTCTGGTTAGTTTTTGATAGTTAATTATAAGCTTGGTCTGGAAGTCTCAGCAGCAATGGCCAAGGCAAAGAGCTGCCAGCTTGACTAAAAGCTCTGGATAGGATCCAGATCCAGCTAACTTCTGTAGGCATGTGATTTAATTTCCTGAACTTTTGTCCTCTGCCACGACTTCAGGGTGGACAACACAAGGGTATCGCTTTGTAAAGATGTGCAGCTTGCAGGATTCCCTGTCCAGAGAAAAGAGCATCTCCATTAAATGCAAAAAGCTGAGTTTTCTGTTTCTCAGTGATGAGCTAAATTAGGTAGCAAATAATTGAGAAGGAGATTAAACAGGAGTAAAAATACCATTTACCACAATATCTTTCACGGCCAGCTGCCAAGAAAATGACTTCTATCGTGCTGCCATTTATAATAGTGGGTCAGCTGGCTAAGCTGTCTGGCTAAGTAAAAGAAATTCATCAGCTCAGTTAAAATATATAACTAGAGTGTAATGTATCTGAAGTGATCTGTTACATCTTCCTGAAAACATTTTCCTTATGACAATGAGTAACAACCCTAAATTGTTGAATGTTTCCTCTACTTATGCAACCGAGACCTGCAATTATATTATTTTTCATTTGGAAACTTGACACATTTGGTTAGCCAAAGGTCTAAAAGAAAGTTATATGCAATATAATGTTGAATTATACTATTAACTAAAGAACTGGCCTCCAAGCTCCTCATTCAGTGCCCCTCCACACTGGAGCCTTCACTCCTACAAGGCCAGATTGACTTCATTGGACTTACACACTGATTTACACCACACAAGAATTTAGTTCCACCTGCTAATAACTGTCGACACCTTTTGGTGGAAAAATATCCAGATAAGCTCCACAGCAGACTGGAGGAATAGAACACAAGATGTCTGATGTTGCTGGTGGACGCTACATGGTGGCGTGCAGGACAGTCAATGGCTGTGAACTTGGAATGGAGTTCTGATCAGTAGAAATATGCCTTTAATGTCTTACATTCTCTCCCCTCTATATTTCACGGTGACATTAAAAAAAATTGTTGAGTTTTTTTTGCAAACACTGAATTGCTTGCAAGCCCACATACACAGACAAACATGACAAAAACTTCTTTAAATACTATGACTGGTTTATTTGTACCAGGGAGATACGCCACTGGAATGTGCTTAAGAGGCCATGCATGGGTATCTGGAACTGTGACATGGTTATTTCTCATACATATTTAATTTTAAACAAAGAGATTAGGTTTGAGAGTTTAATACCTGCTTCTTGGAGTGCCACCATCACAGTAGTCTTCCCCAAGATATATGTGTGTTACACAGGACATCTATAGGTAGAGATAAGACATGCAATCAACGCAAAATCTGGTAGGAAGATGGTGTTTACAGCTATAGGTGTCCACATTTCAGCAGTGTAGAATCAGATTCACCACTAAAATCATGCAAGCCTACGAAAGCAAGGAGATCTCATGGTACCAGATGATCATAATGAACACAAGAAGCAGTGTTATCACATGTAATTTGATACAAATGCAGCACAAACTCTTATGTAGATTCTATTACAGTCTTTCCAGATTATGGGCTGTGAAATTGCTATCTCATAAGCAATGCTGGAGAAAGTGTAACAGAAATGGAATTTAAAACAGACAATTTGGTTCTGTCCCAAAACACAGAATTGCTGATAAGAAACAATAACTGTTGCTAAAAAATGCTACTAGAATGACAACGATAGCATTTCCTCTGCAGGAAATTATCTTAGGAGTAGAAAATACCTAAGCAGTAAATGACAAAACCCAAAAGCCTGTAAAAAAGTTGTTTCTGACAAGGAAACATTCCATAATCAAGACAGACAGTATTCCCATAGTCATAAATGAACGAGCATTCTGTGTGCACACCTAATGAAGGTGCAGACCTGAATTTGCTCTTTTTGAAATAAAAAATATGAAAAAGGAAGTTGCACAGACTTTCGTTCTTTTTGCCCTTTCCTCGATTCCCTTCCTCAAAAATCTTTCTCTTTTTCTCCAAAGTCACAATCCTTTCACATCCAGAATGTATCCTGTTACCCTCAAATGTGGTTAATTAATTCTGTCACTTAAACAGCAACTGCGACATTCAGAAAAAGCACTGAAGAGATTCTGCTTCTCCCATTCAACTGCTGTCATCCCTGAAAACACTTTAAAAACATGAGTCATGCTCTTTTCCTCCCCCAGCAATCAGATGATTAAATAATAATAGTCATGCTTTAGGGATTTCTTTTTATTTGCCTTCTGGTTCCTTACCTTGGACTCACTTCACATGAGAAGCCTTTTTTCTCCATAACCACAAAAGTGAAAAACTTCCTTTAACATTGAAAAGTAGGATCTACCATAAGATCCTGATTCCAGGAGTTGGAACTCTGAAGTTGTGAAACCACAATAAGATCACAAGAGTTGACAACAGTGCTGTTCCTCCATAAAGATTCTGTAGTTTTATTGTTACTTTCCTCAGCGTAGGGCTCAGAGGGTGGAAGAAGGGACAGTGGAAAGGGGTTTCCTTTTCTCAAGCCTGGGAAAGGGGGAAAGGTGCCTGGTAGATCCTATCCCTGCCGTTTCGTTCCTACGTTCATGGGTGACAAGAGCTGTTCCCGGGGAACCTCTCGCCAAGGGTGGTGGAGGTGAAGAGCGTAGGGAGGTGGAAGGGGGAGTGACCCTTTAAAATGTGAGGGAAATGAGACTCATGTCTCTCACCCCTGGAGGAGGGAGGCAAGAGGGGACTGGCAATCGAAGGTGAATTCCCTGCGACTTGGCCAACCCAGGAGGCAGCCAAGGTCCCACACTGGCCTTGTGATTCAGAGTTACACAGAAACCCTCAGCCGTGATCTAATAGCACTTGGAGAAGAAGAGCCTCTTCTGCTGGCAGCTCATGTGGTCCAGCAGGCTTGTTCAGTAAGAATGGTGTAGTTTAAAGCCTGCATCAAATTAAGGACTCAGGAAGATGCTTTTTTCCTTCTGAAAGAACAAGAATTCCAATTCAGCTTCCCTGGCGTAATTGCTTAAGAATGAAAACTATCTATAAAAAGTATGACCTAACCTTTGTTTGCATTTTTTAACAAAGCAGCAAGGCTAAGAGTGTACATTTTTATAATTTCTGGATTTTCTTTTCTTAGCAGTAACAGTTTAACAATAACTTAGCACAACTGACCAGTACTAATGTTGTAATTATAAAGGTGGTTTTATTGCGCAATAGGTGAAAATATAGAGCCACTTGCAACTTCACTCCCTACCCCTCTCCTGTTTCTTGCTAGATTGCATTATCCGATCATCTTATTTGCATTGAATGGTAAAGCTGTTGTTGAGCTGTTGTCACTTCTTCTCAGTGAGACAGGACAGACTTTATGTTCTTCAAAGCTATTTAAATTCTTTTAGCTGGAAAATTCTATTATACACAGTGACTTCAAAAACTATACAGAAATATTCTCTAGGTTAATTTTGTCCTCCAAAAATATAGATGTTTATATTTAAACACCATTTTTACAGGCTGTTTTTTTCATACTATTATAACTAAGCAGAATCTTGAATTCCTTTTTAGCACTGAGGCAAAAGTAAGAAAGAGGAAAAACAGAGTATATGTTTTTTGACAGTACTGTGAATTTCTGGTGGCACTACAAGGAATAAAAAAAAAATAGAAAAAAATAAAAAGTGAAACTGAAAAAAGTAATCTGGTAGCCTAGATCAGAGACCAGTGGATTTGGGAGTGAAGACTAAATTCACCTAAAGCATTAGTTTCAGGAGACTATAATTTTTTATGAATTTGGGGAATAGTTTTAGTCCTTCTGGAATGGGAGCTGGAATGTGGGGGAAGAAGAAAAGAATGAGAGGACTTCTATTTGGACATTTTCCAAAGGAACAATTTAAACTTTTTTCATTTAAAAACGGCATTTTAATTTTAAAGTCCAGTATTTTAATATCATGTTTTAAGGACTGAAGTGATCATGAAGTGAAACACTTTGTGGTTCAGGTGAAGGGGTTCCATTTTTACACCAGCTTTTCTGAACTTTTTTTTTTAGTAGTAAAACAGGGGGGAGAGGGATGGGGATTTGACCAACCAGCAAAAAAAAGTCTGTTGCTCGCTCACATCTAGCTGTGAGTCAATAAAGAGTTTTCATTAATCATTTTTGATATCACAGTCCTGTGTAAATTTGTTTATGCTGTGTTCTAGGAATAAAAGACATGATGGTAGGCTGTTTCTGAAGGGCCTGTGACATGTTCCCAGCTGTCTGGAAAGCAGGGTGGGGATGCCTTTGCCTCCCCCCCTCTGCTCCCCGCCCCAGTATAAGGTGTACCTTTTGCCAGGCTTCTATAAAAATCCAGAGATTCCTTCCTTCCCAGATCCACTTGCTACACTGCTTCATCTTCAGTATTTTAAAAACTTCCAAATTAAGTGACAATATATTGAATTTCCCAATTTAAAAAAAAAAAAAAAAAAAAAATCACATACAGTCCAGGGAATCACACCAACGTTTTACTTGCATCCATTCCCTGAAGACTGGGCACAGCTGCAAGATGTGAAATGGTTTTGACTTTCGGGGAATTGACAACTGCCCTTGATGTACTAAATAGCAGGGGAGCAGGTGGCAATGCAATCGGCATGAATGGTTTTATAAGGCATGCTTGTGTGACTGGTTCATGATCCTAATTCTATAGGTCAGCATCAAGGAGGAAGAGTGGCTTCTCTCCATTGCCACCAGGCTGTCATCACATTATAACCTAAGTGGTGGAAGGAGGTCAACAGCTAATAAATCTTGCGAGCAGACTCACCACTTTCAGACTGCAGTCCCTTTAGAGATTGCTCCTTTTCCCCTTTTCTTCTTTTACCCCCAGTGAACCTTTACATCCTCAGAAGCATTTGGCTTTTCCTGGCCTCTGACAAATGGAAAATACTAGGCTTTGAATAGGGAGCTTCTGCTGTTGCCAGTTAGTCTTTAAAAGAACCAGAGAAAATACATTGCCAGATTTTTCTTTTTCTTAAGAGCTCTGAGATAAAGGTTCAGATTAAAGACAGGGCTGTCCAATTACATGAATATTTTGAAGGGCATTTTTTCTCAGTAGCTTTGATTAAATTATTGAAAGGTTATTACATTAAGAAAATGATGCCACTGTCCTCTCTGTGCTTTAAAGCTAGTTGTGAAAGAGCTGTATTACAGAGTTTGTTATAGCATTGATGGATATGTTCGTAGTGTCAGGTTCACCAGTAACTCTGCTAAGACTCAGCAGAAAAGCAGCCTAGAGACCATCACTTTATTTGTTCCTCTTGTGCAAAAAAAAGATCAGGAAAGTGCAAATAAGAGATTGCACAGTGTATAATTAGCACAAAGGTATTTGTGAAATCTGAATCCTGAGTTGTTTATTTCTTGAAGTATTTTATAGTAATGCATTATGTTTTATAGTTGCTTAGAGTTCAAGCTGTCTCGCTTGACTATTTCCACTTCACTTTGCTATTTGTACTGCAGAGGCAGTGTTAGGCTGTTTCTTGTTCTAGAACAAAGGCGGAGACCATGAGACGGATGGATTCAGTAGTGACAGCTCAAGGAACCACTGTTTTCCCCAGAAACATATGTAGCTAAGTGACATCCATCTACTATAGATACTGTAGTCTCTGCCTTCCAGAGACTAGTGGTGAGAGGACAGGACAAGACATCTGCGCTTCAGAGCCCCACAAGAAATAGGTGTCTGAGTGGCTGGAAACAAGATTGCTGCATATGCTAGGGCAATGTCTTGAACTACATGCAAAGACTGAAGGCTGACTTGAGAAGCCATGCTCATTACTGAATAGGAGATGTACTGAATGTATACTATTAATTGTAGTTAGCTAAATCCCATATTTTCCTGTATTTCCTCTTATTTCTGGAGTACAGGGCCTCCATGACGTGCTGTAGCTTGAAAATCAGTAAGAGTGTACTTGCTTTCTGAATAAACATGTTTCTGAACCCAAAGTAAAAATGTCTCTAAACCAAGTTCAGGTGGCCTCATGCAGCAGCTGTAGGTGGCATGACGCAGACTGAGGGTGGGGAGGAGAGGAGAGCATGGTACTCTGTGTCGTTCTTCACCCCAGCACAACCGCGCTCTGAGGGACTGCATTTCTGGCAATGGCAGCGTAACAAACACAGTGCAGAAGCTCTGGTGGTTTGATGTTATGTCGACAAAAAATAAATAAAGCAGGGGAAAGTTAACATTTATTCCATTCACTTCTTTAATGGAAGCAAAACATTCTCTTCTCAGTCCCACACCACATACTTTTTTGGTCCATTTTGTAAAAGTACATAAACATTAGAGAGCATTTAAGTACCGCTCTCTTCTTGAGTATTTTTTTGAGGACTCCTCCAGTTTATAATCATAGAAGAAAAATGCCTGTGTCTGTGGGGCCCAGTGAAAGCTTTCCCACCAAGACCCTTAAAGCCAACCCCATTAGTGGTTTACAGTATGTTGCAACAGAAATAGCTTTCAGGGCACTCACAGAACTTCAGCTGTTAAAAGGATTGAAGCCTGCAGATACTGAAAGTCAGGAGCTGCAGTGATTTCATTGTTTCCTGCTGTCCTGGCAGGAGACTGTCAGAGCAAGCTGGTCACTAGTGCTCAAGAAGTACAGATTTAGCTGTCTGAAAGGTAACCTCTATTTAGGCAGCTTATCCACCATGGCTTCAGCTGTGGAGATCAGCTGATCAAAATAATAATATGGGAAAGTGAAGGCAATTCTACGAGGAACAGGTATTTCTCGTCCCATTCCAGCATTTGCTGAGGAAGCACAAGTTGTTGCAAGAGAGCAGCAGAACTGTGCAGCAGTAGCAGCTGGAGTCTGGGAGGTTGTGAGGCTATGTGGTTCCTTTCTGTGGGTACTCCCTTCCCCAATTAAACATCCAGGAGGCAGAAACCTCCCAGGCTACTTTGTCATTGGTATCCAATTCATTTCCAGAGGACTGTGGAGGGTGCAAGCAGGAAGAATGAGGGAGGTGCACCAGAAAGACCTTCAGCGTCTGTGCTGGGCAGCCTCATCCTGTGGCCATCAGCTGAAAAGTGGCAAGTCAAGGGGCCAAAGGAGCTTCTTGGTCTAGAGTTTGGCAGAGGAGGCACAAAGGACATCTGAGGGCCACGGAGAGGGAGGGACAGACTGTAGTCTGTTCCAGTTCATAGTGTAAGTTGAGAAGGTGGTCTTTCACAAAAGATACAACACTGATCATGCTGTATCTGAAGACCAGCGAGACCTACTGGTGTCCTCAGAGACCAGTTCACTCCCCTCTTACCCCAGGCTTTTCCCAAAATTCCTGCTGTTCAAACTTACAGGGCTGTTGAAACTTCTGGCTGCAACAAAGCCCAAGTGGATGCTGTAGGGCCGAGGCAGGAGAGTCCCTGCAGATGCTGGCATGTGGGAACAGAAGAGAGCATAGGGGCAGACTAAAGTGAACAGTCTCTAATTTAAAGTATGCCTCAACATTTCAAGTTTCAGCAATTTGTCTGTAAGCAAGGTAATAAAGTTTTATTAGTGTACTGTACTAAAGGGATGAATCCAGTGCCCATTTGGTGGGTGATAGATTAGGGACAATATTACCAACTCCCTTGCTAAAAAGCCATGTGGGGAAAACAGAATTAATGTTTTTGTTTTCCAGGTATACTTTCTGCTTCTTATGTTGTTCTTTAATGGAACATCAATAACTTAAATTTAAATATTAGGAAATGTTATGTTAACCTTGTCCATATATCCTGTACAGTCTGGATTATGTATAATTCCTTGCTTAAGTTTTTTGGCAGACTCACTGTTGGTTTATAAATACCTACCTCCTAGCTAAAATCTGCTTTAGCTTGGAGAATATGATGAAAGAAACCAAGACTGTAACTTCAGAGGCTGTAGGCAGAACCCACTCCAATGACTGCCTCAGGATATTGCAGAAGAAGAACAAGCAATGACAACACCAACTGTCAATATTGCCAGCCTCAGGGACTCCAAAATAAGTGAGTGCCCGCTGCTTACATAGGGTAGTCATTGGCCTAGGAACTCTCTGGAGAAGGCAGGGCTGGCTTCAGATGTTTCCAGTCAGCTTGACTGTTTCAGACTTTGTGGTCATCACAACCCCATTGCTTTCAGCATCCCAAGGCTGCAGCAGTACTGTAGCCTTTCCCTGACTCCATAAGTCTGTGCAAGTGTGCAGCTTGCATAAGCCTCTGCTTGAGCCTCAAGTCACACCTATGAGAATATACCTGGTGTACCTCTGGATTCACGAGCATAACCCCAGTTATAGAGTTGAATGCACCAATGATCCCTTTACTTGCATATCCTGTAGGTATAGGCTACTGGCAGACAACACTGTGACATATGGGCATGAGGCTCTCAGAAATTACTCCAGTGCTCTTGGATATTCTGTGCTTTTATGTTATTTGGTACTAGATGTGACCAAATACTTAAAATAAATAAAAAATGTGTCCATTAAATGACAATTAACTGCAAAGGCAATTGAAAGCATCCTCAGCACCCTTCTCTTCTGCTGCGCGCTTTATAAAATATTCCTGTGGCATGGTTCAGACCCCAGAGGGATGTGATGTATATGACAAGAAGCTCATTGTGAACAACGGGTCAGGTAGAGTTGAGAGCTCTGAATCCATTACATTTCAGGGTCACTGAGTTGCAGGTTGTATGGAAAACACCTTGCACATCATACCACTGGAATTATAATAGGAAGGAGTAGAGGTGGAAAAGGTATATACAAAGCAAACAGATACAGTATCCAAGTATTAAACCCCTTGCTGAACAGCAAAAACAGAACAAGACTATCAAAGCCACACTGGAAGTTCTTTTACCACTAAAAGCATATGGTTCTTTGAACCACTCTCGGCTGAGGTGGCAGAGGAAAGCCTGTAGATAGGAGGAAGAACAACCGACCACAACCGAAAAAACAAGAATCCATGTTTCCTTTGATTTACGTGTTTGTGGTCCACAGAGGACACTGCACTGTCTCCAAGACCATCACTCACATTTCCTAATTCCCACCCCACACTGCAGGCTAAGGAACAGTCAGTCAAGCCTGAGCAGAGGAAAATGATAACCAGAACACATCAGCTGTGAAAATCTTTAGCCATGAACAGGCAGGTGCATGGTTTGCAATCAAGGAGCATCCGTGCCTTGATAAGGAGTGTTATTCCCTGAAGTCACAGACAGAGTGCATTTATTGGGTTGAGGCAGTGCTCAATATGTGCCATCAGTACTGTTTAGGCAGTGGAGCAGGGCTCTCACAGCTGCTGCTCTGTATTTTCCTGCCAGAAATGCAGTACCAAGAAGGTAGCTGGCCATTGCCACTCCTGTGCTGTCAATGGAGGTCTCAGAGTTTTTTAATCAATTGGGTGTCAATTCACCATGCCTAATTTTAGGCACCTAAATAACATGCCTAACGGTACCTGTATAAGCAGAGGCTCTGAGTCACTTTCTGGGGTGCCTCAAAACTGAATGACCTCCGGCAGTATCTATCCCTCCATACTGATTATAGAAAGCGGCTAGTGCAAATAGGGTCCCAATGTAAAAACTTAATTTTAGATCCTTAAGGTAAACTTCCTGCTCTGCTCTACTTCAGGATATCACCTTGTCAAAAGTTTCTGTGATGTCCTACTCCTATTCTTACTTGCTTACTCTTAAAAGAGCAGCTCCTCTGTCTGGGGTCCTTCATTCTTAAGGATAATAGCGAAGTTGTAGTTGCACTTGGAATATACTTCCCCTTGTAACTCTGCTTTCAGTGAGTGATTATGAAAACTTTTTCTTCTTAGTGTCAAAGGCTTAATAGATGGGGCATCAGATACTGAACTGGCTTTAGCTGAAGGCCAGACATGTGAAAGATAAGGCCAAAATCAAGGAATTATTAACACTACAAACTTTTACTCGCAACACTTTAATAGGTGATCAAGTTATTCTACAAACAGACAAAACATAACAGACACACTTGAGAGCACACTCAGACACACTTGAACCTTCTTTCCATTATTACCCCATTTTCTGGTACCCAAACACTCACCACTGCAGGTAGGTACTGCAATGCGTTTCTGCTCTATCCTTTTCTTACGTCCCTACATCTCCTTCTCACATCCCCCTCTTTCACTGATCACAGGATGTGTCATCCTAACCCGTACTTTGTCACAATTCCTGACGCTCTCCTCTGCTGGGCAAAACAGGGGGTGCCAGATTCCCCTCAATACTCTGCTGCCTACTTTCTGGGCTGTGTCTGCTGCGTCTGCCAGCACACTCAGTTGAGTCTGGGCAGAATGGCAGTAAGTATGAGTACTGGAAGTCATCAGGGCAGCTCACCTCCGTGGTGCGAGCCGTTGCCTTTGCGTACCAGAAACCCGGAGGCTGTCTCTCAGCATCAGCCTCCAGCCATAATACAGACATCCTGGGGAGCACTCTGCGAGATCTGCATTAACTCCTGATCTCTGCGCATAAAGATGATCCTATTTAAAACAAAATAATAAACAAAACACAGTTCCCTAATCCAATACAGCCTCTAATACCATCTGTCTGTAGCAGTTCAGGAGCACCCGTATGTGTGTCTGACCTGTGATGTGGGAACCAGCGAGGAGAGTAGCTCACTTAGCACTGAGGGCAATGGAGGTCCCCTAGAGTACATGGGAGACAGACAGGGAAGCAAATAGAAGAGATATAAGACAATCATCAAACTAATGGTAAGGAGTCAAACTAGACAGGTTTTTTTTTAAATTGACTGTGTTTTATATTTAGGGTTCTATGTATGTTGCCACTGACTGTCCGTAAGTTGTGATAGTCACCGCTGGTCAAAAGGATCTTTGATCAGTGATGCTTGCTTGTTATTATTCCGGACATTCAGAAAATCTCTGCTACAGCTACATTTTGACACAAAACACAGATAACGTTACAGCTTGTGCTTGCCACTTTCCAGGGAACCCAAGGTGCTGTTTCATCAAATTTGCGTGGCACAGTAAGAGCATCTTAACTCAGTCTAAGCGGCCTTGTCTCAGAGGCCAAAGGCAGTAATCTTCCATGGCTGGAGGCACGCCATCAGACAATCTTTTGCAAGTATCTCTTCAACAACATTATGTACAACACAAGGAAAAATCTTTAATGCACTCTTTTTTTCTTTTAGTATGATTTATTTTCATTTAGAAAGCATTAAAATATCCCCATTGCAATATTCTGAGAGCACATGCAATGCAATTAATGTTGTAGCTATGCCTCTGAACAGGGAAGAAAATACTCATTTTATAGAACACAGTGAATATATTCTTAGCAAGGTAAAATTATATTGGTATATTTTGGGGGGAATTCAATACTAATCCCATCTGGACCTGATGTTTTACTGAAATGAGATCATCAATTACTGTCTGTGTTTCCTCATGAGGTAATGTTTTATTTAAATTGTTCCTGATTTCTTATGACAGTTTAGGCAAATGTAATTTTCATAAAAAGGACTTTTACTGCTTTCAGCTTTTTTCCTCAATATATAATTTCTAATAGAATTTTTGAGGCACTGGTGATTTCTCTATTTTTATCTCTCTCTGATGTGGATGCATGCATAATATGGCACCTCAAACCTTTACCTTCTCGAATTGTGATTAAATGTGGTATTAGTCATCTAGATTACTGCAAATTCAGGAAGCCTTTTTAGATATATCTATATATCTATGTATATTTCTCTACCAGAATTCCTCCCTCACTTCTTTGCCAAGGAAAACAAATTACTGTTTTGTTACCCAACTCTAGAAGTAAAGGATAGCTCTATCACTTATCATCACTGATCCCCACAAAACATGGCTTGCTTATAAACAAAGTTGAGCATCCTCTCACAGTTGCTTTCTCTGGTACCTAACCTTGGATAGTGTCCACAAAATTTGTGGTACCTTCCACAAAATGTGTGCACACCCAAAGCTTGAAGAGGCAAAGTCCAAGAGGAAAGGTCTCTATGCTGGAATTATTATTATTATTAGTTATTACAGACTTGGTTTCCAAGTGAGAACAGGTGATTGAAATGCAGTAATTTCTATGCTGAAAAGAAAATAAAGGCAGACCTAGAACAAGTGGATTTATGTATTATTTTCCTGTCAGCACCAAAATATCACTTCAGCAATAAATTTTATCACAGAGTGAGCACAAAAAACCCATGAGTGAATGCAAGAAACTGCGCCTTCCAATAGCTTATGTTCCTGAAAAGGCCAGAATTCAGGGCTGTTAAAGGCCTATTTATCATATACTTGATAACATGGCAGGAAAACACTATCCTAATATACTGCAGCATAACTGAAGAAGCTTTTACTGTAGATAACTCTGGAATGATGGGAACTAAGGACAAATGATAGACTCATATGAATAAAAAAAGGTGGAAGTAAGGAGTCAATCTGGTGGTATCATCTATAAATTTCCTTCTTGGTGTAAGAGCAAGGAGACAAGCACGAAAATGGGAAGGCGGCTGATATAAAAGCAACATAGACTAGTGATGCAGATCATCTCCTGATGACCAAATGCGTTCTGTGACACCCATTGAATCACCTTTTAGTTACAATGAAAGCCACCTTCACAAAGCTTCAACTCCCTGATACCCAGAGGAGTACACCTTCATCTTTAATAATTTTCTTAGATGCTAGCTGAAATCAGGGCTGCAACATGCTCTCATGACATGCTCTCTACAATTCCCAAACTCTTTCTGCCCTTTCTGTACTTCTATATCACTTTCCATGCATCCACGAACTCCCTTTCACAAAATAGCCTTGGAATTGCAGTTGCTCTTTCCACTTCTCCTGACCTGCATAGATAGCAAAACTCAGGAAAAAAATTACACCAAGGATGAGTTCTTCTCAGCCTGTGTGGAAAACAGAAACACAAATTACTGTCTCTGAAATTGCTAGGCAGAGTCCACAGTGTCACTTGTTTGACCACTTCTGTTTTTCCAGACTTCACAGTAGAGGATATTTAGGAGGGAAATACTTTCTAAATAAGCAGGATATGTATTGATCCTTCCTCCTCACCCACTACCATCTGTCCATCATTCATTCACACAGTGGCCAAATTACCAATCAGTTCTGCATCCTGGCTTCATCATGAGTTCTCCACCAGGCACCCTGTGTACACATGGTGGAAGGGTGCTCCACTAATCAAATAGGAATCTAGTAATGCTAACACTAGAAGTTCACCAACCTAATAAAAAAATACAAAATGTATCAACTACACTTTTATTCACTGTTAGCTGAATAAACTGAAGCATCTTATTGTCCTTTTTGAGGCCTGGAAGAGATAGTTTTGGGACATACATGACAAAACACAACTTGAAGTCACACTTCATGAAGACGAGTATGTACTTCTCTGGATATGCCGCAGAGCACCCTCAGACCAATGATGTTACTGCCAGGAGAGATCCAAGTCTTAAAAGACAATTCTATCACAACTGAAGTGTTCCTCAACAGGAGTATGAGGGTGTTTGGAGAAGGTGATGGAGAAAGTAGATGGATATAAATCTGGTGGGACCGTAAAAGGGACACAATGTTTGGCATCTAGCACCAAGGGCTGGCCAGAAGAAGAGAGGGTGCTGCAGCGAGGAGCCAAACACAGAGCCCTCTGAGGCTGAAATGTGAGCTGAGGTTGACCTCTGATCAGATCACAGTGACTTCAAGGGAAGGTATTGTAGGTGTCACACTTTGAACACCACGAAAGTGTTCAGAGCATTGTAGTGTTGAACCAGTACCACTCCATATACACTTTGCCCATGAGGCCAAATAACATCAAGCTCAGCATAATGTACTAGGCCTTATGACCTTGTTTCAGATCTGCTTAACTCTCAAATGGCAGTGGACATAGCTGGTGTTGAACATGATAGCTACCACAAAAGCAGTACTGCCTTTTTCCCCTTATCATCATTTCCACTCAGAAAGGTTCAGGAGGTTCCACTCAGCAGGTTGCAGGAGAGGTTAGGAAATGAGGAATGAAGTGAGCAATAAGGACTGATCCCATAAAATCCACGCGTATGTCTAAGTTAGAGGAGATGTTTCCTGGTTAAAGATCTTCTGCACATCCTACTCTTGTTTTCTAATTTTGGTATTAGATAAGATTTGAAATTAATTGTAACTAATAGGGAAATTGATGTTTTCACGACAAATTGAATTACAACATACCAAATCTCTGTCACTGAAACTGTCTCACTATCTTCTTACAGTTGCTTTAACAACCAAACCAATGTCTATTTTGTTGGTGAAGTACACAAGCAAAGATTTATAAACATGATAAGCACATTAAATAGGCACAGATGTCAGAAAACTAGTGCTCATGCTAGCTCAGCAAATCAAATATGTTTAAATACCCAATATGTGTGTGTTGCAACAAGTCCTCATGCCATATCAGCAAATAAAATTTAAACAGTTGTTTTGCAATGGATGTTTCAGTATAATTAGTGCCTCTGTCATGTTTTCAATAATTGTCCTCAAGCAGGAAACCCACCATACACAAGCTCCTCTATCAATTCCCTACTGGTTTCTGTCTTAGCTGCTCCATTACTACTGTATTTCCTTCCCAGAGATGCTGGGGACAAAATACAGATTGACTTATTAAGGGAGGTTTCTAAATCAACTCCAAACATTCTTCCAGTGATAATTTACTTGTCATTACTGTTATATACTATTCATTTAGCAAATTTAATCAATTTGCCAGTAGAGCAATTACCTCAGGGGCTTTACTTGAATAGTGCCCAACTGAAATAGACGTGGTTTTAGCAAGCTAAAATTAAGGGGCCAGAAAGATACCCTGAGTTATACAAAATGGGAGAGAAACTCTGGGATTATAGATATCTAGATTGTTCTGACAGCCCATAGCTGGCCTATACAAAGGAGAAAATTTAGTATCTTTCAGTACACAGATGTTGAATGCAGCCACCAAGATGTCATGTGTGAATTTAAAGTGTGTGTGGACAGGGAGGGCAAGGAGTCAAGAAGAGCACTAGATGTTAATTGGAAGTGAAATTAATCACACCATCCATCCCTGGAGGTATTTAAAAGACAAGAAGACGTGGCGCTTAGGGACATGGTTTAGCGGTGGACTTGGTAGTATTAGGTTAATGATTGGACTCGATAATCTTAAGGGTCTTTTCCAACCTAAATGATTCTATGATTCTATGATACTATGAAATGAGCATAGGCACTTTGTTTATGTGTTCTGTAATATAAATAAAATAAATAAATTTCAAGATTGATGTTTTATGCCTTAAGTTTGAAATAATAAAAACTTTTCATCTGAGGAATACCAGCATCTTGAATGAACAAATCAAACCAATATATTCCACTACCAAGAAGAGCTACAGTGGTTTCCTAATGAATATGTAATGCCTACATTAACATTTTTATTAGGCAAAAGTCATCATTTTTTCATATCCATAAACACAGTGGACCATGCATGAAATTACTACTTTTCAAGAGAGTGAGTTGTGTTTCCTGTTGTAAAGACTTGTAAACCATCGCTTAACTGCTGTGTGGTTTCTGCTAACAAGGTTCTTTGGGATATCTTTTCTCTTCTGTTGGTCAGGAACCATATGGCAATGACAGAACCACATTTTTAGATAACTCATTTATTTAAATAACAACAAAACATTACTAATAATGTAATCTAGCCTGGAGGAACTGTCATGCTTCAGTTCAACAGCTTGTTTCCTTCTTAAAAGGTCTGAAAAAATTTAGAGTCCTATCTCTTCCACAGAATGTGGAAGCTTAAAATTTCTTCCTGAGATTTTGAATCCTTTACAGAGCAACTATTCTCGTCTTCTCCTGGTCTGTCAGAATGCAACTGATTTTTTTGTTCATTTTCAGTAAAATTTTATGATTAATTCAGTGCAGCTCACGTGTTGAAAATAAATTAACTATATTAGTATGAGTCAAAAGGAGAAAAAATAATTTGTAACTAAATGAAGGGCCTGGTTGCAAGTTCTTTTTTATGATAGGTTAGAGTCCAAAGTTAGGCTAAATATTTCTCCTAAACTAAGTATTTCCGTTTACTCACGATTCATGTAATTCCCCATTAACATGGGCAGCAGGTTAGCAATGTAGACCATCATGTGAAGCACTGTCACTACAAAAGCTCAGCTGGATCATCCACCACATGGATGAATAATATGTGCTGGTGGAGCGGACACAAGCCAGCTGACCAACATGACCTTTCCTTTGCCCTTGCCTTGACATGTGCTCCAGCCCTACAATGCTTCTCTCCCTCCTCCCTCTTGTGAAAAGCTCTTTTTCACACCTGTTGCCTCCCTGCATGCTGAGTTCCCACCTCTCACCAATGCTCACACAGGGAGCAAAAGCCCAACCAGACAGAGCCGAAGTGAGGGGTGCAGATTCCGACATGATGGAAAGACCCTGCAGACAGCAGAGGCATCACAGCAGCTCTGAGGTGAGCACCAGCTCCTGGTGATGGCTGGCAAGGGGGCACACAGAGTGGTCCATGCTGCTCAGCTTGGCCACTAACCTCTTCAGGGGAGACATGCTGACATGGGTGATGGGATCAGTAAGTTGCTGATGCAGAGGATGGAAGGGCAGGAGGCTGTCACAGGGGAGCAATGGGAAGCGGAAGGAAGAGATTGCTGGAGGGAATCACTCCTAAGATAGCTGAGAGCAGACTTGCACAGCTCCCCATGCCCCACTCTATCCAAACTGTCCCAGAGCAGCATCACTGAAAATAAACATTCTTCTCACAGAGCAGCTATGGGATTATGCAGTTAACTTTTTTTTGTGCAAAATGGGAGGCAGGTATATATTTTTATTTGTTTACTCATACAGTGGCTAATGCTAAAAAAAAAATCAAAGTTTTAATAACTGCTGGGATAGTGATCAAAACACTGGAGAAGAAAATTGAAGCTGTGTGGAGATCTGATTGAGTACATCTGAAGGTTGTGCTCTTTTAAAGTCAGTAAAGAGTCTTTGGTGAGCTTACTGGTACCTGTAAAATTTGATGTGTATCAAGTTGATCAGTTCTGATTCTGAAAGATTTTGATAACTGCAAATGTACCATGACTGAGTCTATTGTAAAGAGGTTAATTTCACAACCACCTACTGCCTGGTAAGTGCAATAAATTCTTAAAACAAAATTATTTGAGACACGAGGTGGATTTCAGTACCTACATTCTTCCTTTAGGGAAAGAGATCACAAGCCTTTGGGAGCACATTGTATTGCTGTTGTGAGATAGTTTGATTCAGTGTCTCACAAACACAATTTACAGGCACTGCGTGGAAAAGGAATTGATTAATGTGTTAACACTATCAAGGTTTTAAATAAGACTGTACAAAACATTTGGAAAATGGTAAAAAGAAAAAAATCAACAACATTGGAATTAAAGTCACCAAAAAGAAAAGAACCAGTGTCTTCACTCTTATTCAATCTACCACTTGATCAAGTCATTTTTGATCCAGAATCTTTATGCATGAGTTACTGTTTTGGTCAGGTCAGAGAGATTCCCTATTCCTTGCAATACAATTTAGTCTCACTGAACAGTTCCTGCAATGATACAGAAAAAGTGTAGAAACATTATTATACAACCTTTTTGTGCAGTCCTGAGTTTACAAAACCTAAGCCAAAAAATGCAGTGGCTTTTATGTTACTGCTGCATGTGACTCCTACACTGTAAGGAGCTGTGAAGCACAGACAATAATCTCTGAGGGACTGACTATGATTGCTGAAGATGATCTGAACAAATCTGAAAATCATCTGTGTATAATATAACTAGACCTGTAAAACCAGATTTTACTTCATATTGGTTGAACCACTTTCAAACAATACCAGAAACCTGAATATCTATTTATCAAAGATTTTACATTTAACTTTTGCAAAAGGCAGATTTATTTTGCTGTCAGGAATGACTGAAGAGTAGCATCTTTTATTAGGCTGTACCTGTGACAATAGATTACAATACTTAAGCTCTAAGGATGGTGATTTGGGCATATGAAGACCCACCAAAATTACTTCCTCTATTGGGGCTTAGACATCAATTAGCCTTTTCTGACTTCCTCATGAGTCATCTGATTTCTTGTGAAGGATGCATGGAAAAGCAATGCAAGAAATTCTGGATTTTGGCAGAAAGCAAAGGAAACAAATAAAACCCCTCAAATATTTTTGACTGGATGCTATCTTTGAAAATGCCATTTTTAACACACAGCTATTGTGGTGTTCTGAATGAGCCAGAAATGGGCTCCGGCTGTGTAATTAACCACCCTAAGATCTGCCTTTAGAGAATATTGTATTTCACGTGTGAATAAGACTCTCAAATCAAAGTTATGAGAAAACCTAAGGTGGTAAGGACTGAATTAAAAATCAAAGAATATCCCTGGAAAAGCAATTTTTTGCTTGAATTTTTTGCTAAAGTTTTCCTAAAACAGATGTTTTGGATGATGGTGAACACACATGACTGTGAAAAGTAGCTGTTACCCAGAAGAACATGAAATGACTCTCATAGTGTGGGTAATGTCCAGGTCTTCAGGTTGTATCACTAGACAAAGCAAATTACATTTGCTTCTGGCTGATTAAGCCAATAGAATACAGTGAATGGCAAATCGTGTTTTTGAAATTATAATAAAAAGCTTGAAAAACCCTAACCATTTTTATATGCTTTTCTTTTTAAGGATGCTGGTGTTCGGGCAATCAGTGTTCAGTATTTGTATAATACAATATAATTTATATACAAGACTAACATGCTTTCTGTGAGTTGAAAAAGATTCAGATATAAAAATTGAGTATCTTAAACAGTGGAACAAACATTGGTCATGGCAGCTATTTTTTTGGTCTTTCTACTGTAGCCAAAGGAAAAGGATATGACCCTATCTATGTTTTATGTAGGTTTTTGACACCTAGTTTCTGGGAATCTGTACAATATAGACTTGCCTAGCAAGACTATTTAGCTAGAGGGCTATACTGTACTCCCCAGATAGTCTCAAGTGGTATTCCAAACGAGGAAGAACAAAATCCACTGTTACCTTAATATTTTTATTTTATTGTATTTTGGCTGGTTTGTGCATTTCAGTTTGACATTTTTATTTTTATAGTTTTTTTTTTTTTTCCTTTGGGGGGGGTGTACTTGAGTTTATTCCCTGTTCTTAGTGCTTTGCTATTTTTTTTCTGTCTTGGGATTCTTGAAATGTTAAGATAGATTCATCTATTCATCACAACATTTTTGGTGGAATGGTCACAAGAACTATTTTCACTAATTTGTGAAAGGTTCCCCATCATGGATTCATAAATAGCCAAATGCCATAAATAGCCAAACATATAATCTCTGACATATACAATCTTTTTACACAAGCTTTTTATTATTGCTATCTATCAGGTGGAACAACAGGCAAGGGAATTGGCTTGACAGACTAGGATTGTGGGAAGGGGAAGGGGAAGGGGAAGGGGAAGGGGAAGGGGAAGGGGAAGGGGAAGGGGAAGGGGAAGGGGAAGGGGAAGGGGAAGGGGAAGGGGAAGGGGAAGGGAGAGCAATTGCTGTTACCTGGCTGAGGCATGTGCTGGTTACCTGATGTATACACCTGTTTGGCTATCTCTTTTCTTGGTCTAATGATACTGATTCTGCTCTAAAATTTGTCAGGAACCAGTGATTTTCCTTTTCCCTTAGAATTATTGTAGACTTTTGACATTTCTGCAGGGATAGACTGAAAAACAGATGCTGGAAGGCAGTGGAAATAAATACACTCTGCTAAGACCATGGTGCAGGAGTCCAACAGGAGGAGAAAGAAGCAGCATTACCTGGACTGCCGAAGACAGATGTCTGCTTTCCCAAAGCACCTGTGGAAACAGAAAACAGCAGAGAAATCTGTTCCTCTCTTTCTGCAGGAGTGAAAAAATACCTGTATTTCCATCACGATTGCAATCAAGGAACAAGAGAGAAAATACAGGTTCCTTACCATGGGCTAAGATCAACGCTGCTTCTGCTGGTCAACAGGCTTAAAAATTACGGGGCTCAAGCCAGAATGGAAAGAACTTAAACACAGCCCTCAATGACCCATTAAAACATCTGGCAGTCACTACACAGCAGATTTTTGATTTGTTAGTATCTATCAATAGTCATGTGCAATATGAGCACCTAAATCAAGCTGCCTAAAAAGAGGTGTATGAAAAGCATTCTACAGATTTTTAGAAGTGGTATTCCACATTGATATCTTCTATGGTTCAAAGAAAAATGTCCATAATCCTTTCTTTCCCCCATATTCTTCTGCTTACGGGAAAAAAGTGTGGTATAGGAAGTGCTTTCTCTGATTAAGAAAAATACTATAAGAAAATTAAAGCAACAATTGAAAGTAAACCATATTTTTAAAAAAACTTCAAAATCTTATATATTTTTCACTCTTTTTTCAGGTCATCACATTAAAAGGAAAATTGTAATCAAACTTTTTTGGTTGAAAACTCATTTCCATATTTTAAAACTGTTTTGATGGGAAATTTCCATCAGCTTTGACCTGATCATTACCCATATCAGGCAGATTCTGGTATAGAGGAACATGCAGCAGCTGATGAGAACAACTCTCATCCGCTGTCTAGATTTCTGAATGTGAAGGAAACAGAGGTGCAGAAGGGTGTTTGGAGCCGCACTGTTGATTTTTAAGTCTAGCTGTGTCTGGGAACATAAAGCTGATATAGCTGGAAATGTTGGGAACTGTTGCATGAGTATTAATCATTTCTGTCAAATGGGGATGCTGGAGATCAAGACTCAGGAGACTTGCCCCCTTTTCCCTGCACTCTGACATCAACATGCTCAGAATTCTGCAAGGATCATTAAGGTGTCATGCCAAACCAGAGCATCAGTTGCAATGGACCTGTCACTGTCCATGTGAATGTGGGCCAGTCCTTCTGACGAGCAGGCTTGGAAACTACATATCTACAGCTCAGAGTGCAAGACAATCTGAAGAGATCCTCTGAAATCCCTTCAGCTGGAAAAACTGCCATTGGTTAACAAAGTGTGCATAGCACCTATGGTTTAACTCTTTCCCCAAGCTGCAAGTGTTGATTTTATTTTTTTTTAAACATTAATAAGATGCACAGGCACCTCATTCCCACTTTCCCTACCTTTATTCCATTGACAACAGCGTTGTTCTTCAGAGCAATAGTGGTTAGGCATGTTGACGAACACAGCAAGTATCCATACTCGTTAGATCACCTCATGCCATCAGCAGGCACTGGAGATAATTAATATTTAATAATTCGTTAGGAACACACAGAGCCAAAAAAAGGATATGACTTGCCTTTAAATGTATTGGCACAGAGCACGTGGAAAGCTGTGTGGCTCTGTGGAAAAGCAGCTTACAAATCTAGTAAATATGTTGTAGCGGTGCTATTACAGAAGACCGTATATCTTTATATTTATACATACATATCCTCTTAGGAGCATCTAGTCTGCAGCATAAAAAGCCAGCACACTAGTAAAACCAAAGATCTATGGGGCTGATTATGGAGCATATCCCAGAAAGGAAACAAACCTCAATTTTAGAGCTTGTATTGGCTGCTACTGGACTTCAGCCTTCACTGTTTATGTTCACAGTTTCAGTCTTTATAAATTGGCATCTACATGTGGGACTTAATTAATATCACTATAACTTCCCATTTATACACACCAACAGCCAACTCCATTCAAAACACAATAAACAGAGATCTGCACAGCTTGGTGGGCTGCCAGTGACTGTGTTGCTGCAAATAAGAATGTTGAATGGTTAGTTTTGCCAAAAGCTGTAACATACAATCCCTTTGGTGATATTTCTAGTGCCCTTGCAGTAGATCTCTGATACTGGAAGCTCACTGAGAACCTTCAGAAAAATTCCCCACAAGCCCCACATCTGAGACTGCCAGGTTGCGCATGTGAAAAATACATCAGTCAAGGAATTGCCTTAGCAAAACAGTATGCTTTGAAGCACAGATTGGCTCTGTGACCATGTCTTTAGGAAGGGAGCATGCAGAAAGATTATGATCTGTACCAGAGACCGGGATTGAAGCTATAGTGCATGCTTAACTCCCCACAGAACAGAAATGCAAGCTCATTCACACAACAGCAAGTGCTCATCCTGACAGCAGGGTCATTGACTACACCTATTTCATATTTGTCTCCTTGAGACTGGTTTAACCTTTATTACAGGATTGTCAGTGATATTACATTTGGCTTCTCACTGTGGACTTCTGCTAGGAGCCCAATGCAGAACTGTGCCTTTGTGCTTTACCATCAGCATCATGGTTAATCAACATTGACACTTAAAGGACATCAGGATGTACATGCGTGGGACGGCAGCCTCATAACTTCTGCAGAGTGCTTTTCCAGGTTAAAATAAGTCACA
This sequence comes from Gavia stellata, assembly GCF_030936135.1. Taxonomy (NCBI): domain Eukaryota; kingdom Metazoa; phylum Chordata; class Aves; order Gaviiformes; family Gaviidae; genus Gavia; species Gavia stellata. The sequence continues at coordinate 22,885,251 of NC_082595.1, forward strand.
TTGGTTTTTAATTTCTTGGAGTGAAAAATAAATTAATGTTTGGGTTCAAAATCATTCGGGTTTCTAAAATGAGAGTGGTTGTAAGTGGTTGAGTCTCTGCATGGTGACTGTGTGATTACAGGTGATACAATGGGTGTCAGCCAAAGTAACTACCAACACCTATTTTGGGAGTGGAGGAGTTGGCTAAGAGTTCATATGTGACATTGTGTTCCCATTGCAATACCTCCATCTCATCAAATGCAATGCATAACAAAGAATTTGAATACTGCTGAAAGGGGTAGGGGAAGATCAGTCAGTGAATATCCTGCTGTTTCCCTTTTGCTTTTATTTCAATGCACCTAATATTTACAGTCTGTTTTCACAACACAAATTGTATTTGGGAACTTGATATCAAAGTCACTAAACTCCAGAACCCTAGTGAGAGAGCTGACTCCCCACCTTAGAGTGTTGTTGTTACGGGGGGTTTCACAGCATGCAAAAGCATGTACATTCAGACTCTTCCGTCACATTTGCCCACTAACTGTGCTCTTAGGCACCGTGCAGTTTCACAATTTCCAAAGTTACCTAAGCCACTTTCTCTTTGCAGAGGATGACTCCTAATTTCTTTTCACCTGTTTTGTGGATTTGAATTGGAACTGATTTATCACTTCCTTCTCAGAAATATTGCATTCCTGTGGTCACCAAGAGCATCATTTTTGCTCTCAAATACATCCCAGGTGTGTTCCTGTGATGTAAATGAAGTTAGTTACTAAATGAATACCAGGTAGCTATTTAGCTACATGACGATTACTAAGATCCTCCACCTGGAGCTGGAAAACAGTATATACTGGAGCTTATATAGATGTCTAACTGTGAGGGGTAGTAATCACGCAAGAAAACAAACTGCACAGAATTTGAACTACAGCCAAACTTACTTAGAAAACCATTAGATTTTGAAGGCAGGAAGAGGAAAGGAACAGGGCAGGACAGGTGCACTTCTGTTAGAAAAGCAGTTTCATAAAAAGGCTCCGAAATTACTTTAATTGGTATGGTGTTGCATATGTCACTCAAACTTGTCTGTTTTAAGAAAATGACTCATGACAACTAGACAACATACAAAGAAAAGAGAAAACAGCTTTATTTCTTTAAGTAATGCTGCTCTTAATTCCTAACCTTAGTTACTACTAACCCAACTTGTCCTGAATCACCTATCATATGTTTTTATTTGCTTCTGTGCAACGATACTACTATTAGATAGTAAATATTAATAGTAAGTACTACAACATATGCAGATGAATATCCTACTGGCACTCAGTAATCAAAGCTGGCTTACACAAGGGAGCATGAGAATGCCTCTTCCGTGATATGAACTAAAACATGGTTGTTTAACACAGTAAGACCTCATTCACAGCAAGGATAGTTAGTCCTCCAATGACGATGACATCTCATAGCTTTCTGGTTGGTGTTATTTACTCTGCTAAATGCAGGTGAGGGAGGTAACAGTTTTGTTCCCTCTCTGCCAGACAATATGCTGGCCTTTCATAAGTGCACTGGATGAGGCCAAACAGAAGTGCCAACAGAGGTATCTGCTGCAGGGCTCAGGAAGTCATTATGGATCTTTGCATCCTCTGGAGATCTCAGCTGGAAAGCCAGAGTAATCCCCTATCCCCCCCCGCCCCTGAGTCACACTGACAGTCCTTGCTGCTCTGTCTGCTCTTGCCCCTGGCTCATACCAAAGAGTCAGCAGAGATCTTTTACTCATCTCTCCAAAATCAAGTCAACTGGAGTGAGTAAAGACTGAGACACCCTATTTCTCCATGCTCAGTTATGCACTTCCCAAGGAGCACAGAACTATGACATGATGTTAAGGGTTTGGGGTTTTTTTTTAATTTTTAAAATGGCTACTATACGCCTAGATATAGCCCGCTCATCTGGAACAGATACATGTACATAAAAAAAAAAAAGGAAAAAATAAGGTAGTCATAGAACATTGCTTATGAAGTGTTACACACTTCTTTGGTTGTGAAAATCACATCAAGGGCCTTCTTACTATTTTAACGGACCTGTTTTATATGAAAAAGAGTCCCAGAAATCTCAGAAACTATTTGCTGAAGTTAGTGTTTCAATATGGGTAGCTATGCTTGTACACAGCAGATAAAACTGACTCCATTATAATTTTTCAGGGACAGGGTGATGGGAGTCAGTGATTCCAAAAAGGTTAGAAGCCAAGGCTCTGGGAGAAGAACTGAATTCCTAAAATAGTGAGACATCCTTGTTTCTGAGATGCTGTGTGCATTAGCACTACTCCCATAAATTAGCAAGTGAAAACAGATGCAACTAGTGGCCCTCTACAGAGTTTTCTATGCTGTCCTCATTGCAGTCTACTCATGTTTATGTGATGCTTTTCTCTACAGATGCCTTTGGATCACCAAAAATTTGCTTATATTTGTTGTGTACATTATGAAAGATACACCTCCTTTACCAGCTTTTTACTACTTTCCATGGGCATTTCTGCTTAGGAAAGCCACTTAAACCTCCAAGCTAGTAAGAAGAGCAGCTCTCTCATATTGGTCTACCTTCTTTAATTTTAGAAGAAAACACTTTGTAGGGAAACACTCTCCTACAACCATGACCTAGTAGTGATGAGAATTTTTAGCCAAACCAGTTTCACATGAGTTTCTCTTGCTCCACTGAAGCACTAATTGTTTTTCACTCTACCTTGAGCATATACTGGGTCCTTTCTACAGTTCACAAATTGTATCAAGACATCTGCATAAAGTGCACATGTTATACCTCTACCCTCACAAAACTCCAATTTAAAATCATCTGAAGTACAATCACAAAGGGGTGATGTTCACCTTTTAAAGCCCCCTAACTGAGGTTTTTCTAGAGTCTCTTACTAAACAGTACAAAGTAACAGAACAGAATCATGAAAAACAGGTATGCATTTCTAACTCACCTCCTATGCTTCTACTGAATTTAGCAGTAGCCTTTTACACAGCACAGGGACCAGGTAGCCTTTTACAGTTCTTTTAAACTCATTTTAAAGGCCAACACACAAAGCTTTCTGCCTTTAGTGAGTGTCCTTCTATGGAGGACGCTCCATAGAAGTTCAGAACTGTTCAAAAACACCATTTCTCAGCCATTTCTTTTAAGTAAATACGTTGAATTAAGCGTCCTTTTTCCAAACAGATTACAATTATTTGTGCATCTATGAAATCAAAACACTCCTACCTCATTTTTAGTATTATTCTGTTTAGCATAAGACTTTGGCAAGATGCTAGTCATGTTTAGGAAAGATAACTTAGAAAATCATTAGATGTCTTTTTTCTTCTCTTCTCCTCCAAAATACTTTTTTACTACACCTTGAACAAGAAGTTTTAATGTTGTCTTTAGCTACTGACAACAGTATTATCTGTCCAGACCAGAGGGAATTTGGTGGTTAGAGTTCAATGCACATATATTTCTCCTAATTCCCTATTAAAATGTGGCACCAAAAAAAAATAATCCTATCCTGAGGCCATAACTCTGATGCTGTAAGATTGTGAATTCTGAGTGTACTGATTAACGGTTGAGAAATCTGTGTACAAAAAGCTACCCTGAATAAAGCTAAAAGGCATTTTGCTCCCAGGAGGCAATTAATGGATGGCAAGAATACCGTTTGTTTACAAGGTTATGTTTAACTGGTAGTGATGTCACAGAGCTGGGTAAATGGTAGAACTGCATTAACGGTCCCCAAACCCCAAATCTCAGCACTCATTAAGCCTGAGTCATAGATTAATGAAGAGACATTTATACTTTCAGTCTGTGCCATAAATAACTATACAGCATTAAAGTTAGCTAATAAGGAGGCAGAAGATGTTGCCTTACAACTACAAGCACATTTTAGAGATGTTTATTTCAAAAGAGAATTTTTTCTTAAAGGATGCATCACAAGTCACACAGAGGAACTAGACAAAGCTGTCAGCACAGTTTCTTCTGGGAAACGGTCACATATGCTGCAAACAACAAAAATCTTCAAATGTAGAAGTTTGGCAGAACATATGTTCTTTTACTAAACAACACACTTTTAAGTAGGTAGAAAACTCAACAGCAAACTTGACCTTTGACGAGAAAGAACCTTTCAAGTTTAGCTGTTTTCCTTGGCAAATTGGCGAAGAGATGATTACGGTGCACCCTATTGGACGTGTTATTCTTAGGTTATACTTAGTAATAAGCCATCAGATACCCTTTTCACACTTAGTAAAGATGCTGGGTTTTTAACTATTTCTATGCAAGAATTAGCCTCAAAAGTTCTGGGGCTTAGAATAATGATTTTGCACTAAAAGCCCCCCAAAAGTTTCTGCTACTCCAGTACTACAGTATTTGCAGTGGCTGTCACCAGAATTAGTCCAGCAATGAACTCCAGCAGTTACGCATACCTAGTTACGTTCACTATACTTTTAACCATGTAAAGTTTTGAAGCTAATACTGACGCTGGGAAGAACTTCATTAGGGTAAGAGCTGTCATTTATTTATCTCAAACTATTTTTAATAAATCACAAATTTACTGAAGGGACACAGCTATGGTTAAAAATACCCCACAGTGATTAATTAAGCAAGAATACAAATTTTGATTGGATTATAAATAGCCACTACTTACTTTACACAAATATATCCAAACGTGTGTCATTAATAGAATTTTATTTGCAGGCAAGGAATTCAAACAAATTGTTTGATTGTTGAACAGAATTTTTCTGCCTTTATAGCATTTGATGTGATTTGCTAGCATTTCCAATGCCTGACCAATTGACTTCCATGATTAATTAACTGTGAATTTCATGCCATAATTTAATATGAATTGAATTTTTGCTTTAATTATATGTAAATTAAGATTATTTTAATGTCTTTCATCCCAGAAGGGAAGACTTCCAAAACACTGCACTTTACTGTATTTTATATTTAGTTCAATTTTTCTTATTTTAGTATTGTTAGTCAAATATTCATAAGACGGCCAACCTGAATTTGTGGATATAACAAAAAGAAACATATTATCATTACTTTTAGGCAGAGGCATATTCCTGAACAGTTTTACCATGGAGAGTGGTCCAAAACCACTGAGACTATAGTTGTCAGTAATTGTGACTTGTGGAGCAGACAGGGGCTGAAGTAGAGTTTGACCTGATGATGTTGTTTATAAAACACAGGTGAGGGTGAGACTTGTTATTGAGGCAGTGTCCAGAGAAATTAAGAGAAGTGTATAATTTATGGAGAATTTTATAACCACTAACCATGAAGTGGGCAAGACAGAGAAACAACTAGTCCCTGACATAAAATATAGCTTCAGGAACAGCAGACATACACTACATTGCCTGACTGACTTGCACCCATCTAGACTGCATCTTGATATCAGATCAGGAGCAGAGACAGAATGATTACAATTTTAACGTGATCGCTGCCCTTCCGCCTCTCTGAATAAGTTGGATCCATCCAGCTAAGTACTACACCAAAAGGATTTATCTCCACAAGCAGTCTGGACATTTGTTTCATTCCTCATATGGCCAGCCTGCGCATACCCCAGGAACACGTCTCCATGGAGTACCAACAAAGCTGTCAGACAAGAACTGAATATCCATCTGGAAATGAGTCAATCAATTGTATACAGCGGCTGGGCCTCCTGGGTGTCATTAGCCTTTGTACAGATTTGTCCACTGAAGAGAGGAGGGGTTCCAGTATTTTTGTCAATTAACTGGTATACTGTCACGTGCCACGAAGGCATTCCAAAATATGCACATCCTCTATCATTCAGAGCCTTACACTTTTACAGAAGGAACTGGTAAGATTGATGAATAGGAGACAAAGTTTACATGCTACCTGATGCAAGAGTTAGGTGTCTGCTGGGACCAATGTTTTTAAGACAGGACAATGAAAGTCTTTAAGTTACTTCTCTGAAAAGGACAATCGGAATTGACAACACAAGTATTTACAAAGAGGATCTGTAAGGAGATACAAAAGCAACGATGAGGAAAGAGATTAGGAAAGGACAGTTTATCTGAGAGTTTCAAACAAGCTTTTAGGACAAAGTTACAACAACTTAATGCTTTCTACTTCTAAGCAAGGAGCCATGTTTCTTTTTTTGCTGTAAAGTTATCATTATTAACCTCCATGTTGCTGTCACACTTGAAGTTTGGTAAGAGGTTGGCAGAGGGGCTTGGGAGCTTTGATATCTGACATAGACTTCTAGTTCTCTCTAGAAAGTGGTCAAGAGGGATTATTACCGTTCTAACAGCTGCATGCCAACTTTCAGAGTGCTTGTGTATGAACCAGCTGATGAAATACTATTACTATCAGACCTCAGCTACAGCTGTCTAGGTGGCAAAGACATTTCAGACCTCAGCTACAGCTATCTAGGTGGCAAAGACATTTTGAAATTGGTAATGCTGGTTTAATAGATCACTTTACTATCAGGAAAGTGCAAAAAACTGCCAAGGCAAGATCACAGCTATATCAAAATCAAAGAACTGAAATCTTGGAAGAAAATGAAACTAATTTTGACAATGCCTTCTGCATGAAATGGTAGCAAATCCAGCATATAACCCTCTGACAATGTGCCACGACAGTTGTAAAAAAATGCTAGATTCTTGCATGAAAAGTGAGTCAAAGAACTTTGATTAACTGAGCTATATTTTGCTTCCCACCCATATGAATCACTTTCATACATATTAAAGTGATTGGCATAGTTCCAAGACCGTACATTAGGGGTCTGGCTCAGTCCAGAAGAGATTGGAAATTCTTCTTGGAAAAGGGAACAGCTAAAGGCAGTGCCATATCCCAGCACCATACGCACGTACTGTCAGTGTGTACCTACTGTCCAGTAAAGTGCCTTGTAACACATTCAGAGAACAAAGGTCCTTGACCAAAGAGGTTTCTATCATTTGCTCTTGTCCATAAGCACCTCTCAGGTGAAAAATTCTACTCCCACTGGGTGAAAATTGAACTGCAAGAATTGAGCATTGTACTTTGCATAACATCAGTCAGCAACTTCGTTTTACGATGAGGAAGAGCACCAGGCTAACAGGAAAGGGTCATAGCTATTAGCTTAACTGAGGCAGGGACAATTACAAGGGCAAAACCATTAGACGTACTAAGTAAACATAGCCAGGAAGAACAATTCACAACATTAATAGCAAATTACTGAACAGGCTATTTTGGAAAACTGCTAAGATTATTGCTATTAGTTATGATATCACATTACCCAGCTCATTTCAATATGCATGAAGCAAGACACATTACTTGTTGCTTCTACTTTTTTCTTCCCAGCACAAAGCAGGGATAGTCAATCTCCTGAAAGAACAGGTGGAATTGATCATGCAAACCACTGCTTATGAAAAAGGATCATGATACAGACAAGAAGGTCACAGAAAACAATTTGAAACATGGAACCCAATTTTATGGTTACTGAATTTATATTATTTATAAATTACCACAGCAACCTGTGGCATCTGGGACAATATCCAAAAATAATTCAAATAGAACTAGGCCTTGTGGATGAAAGGGAAAAGAACAGAAACTAAGTGTAAAGGACAAATTTTTTTTTAAAAAAGTCAAAGTAGTTTTTTGTGTGTGTGTAGGAAATCATATACAAAGCCTTCTTATAATTTCCCCTGTAAATACAAAATACTGCACACTTCATCCATACTAAATATCTGCTAATGCCATTACAACTTTAGCATCGTTATTGTGTTGTACTAGAAGGAAAATCAATGCATTGTGCATAGCATTTTCTTATCTCATGGGAGCAGAAGCATGCTGTTTGTGGAGCTGTAGAATCTGTTCCTGCCAGCTAAAAATGTTACATGGTGTAAACGTAAGGTTAAGCTATTTTATAAAACCTGGCACCTCCTCCCTCTAATTGTGCAACAGAAGACAGATCACATTTAACAAACTTTGCTCTCATTATAAACTATTGCTAGAGTTGAGATAATACATTTCCCCTTCCTGCAAGGTTTGTGGTACCGAATGATAGCATTGAAAAAACCTTCCTTTGGTGGTGATGAACAGCATGATATGCCATGTTGGTTTAAGTTCAGAGTCAAGCTTTTCCGCTTGTGCTAAACCAGAAAGGCTGTAGGTACTTCGCAGTCTCAGGTGATCATATTTGGTCAGCACTGGCTGACACGGTGATAACAGATTATATGTCGCTTCTTCTATGGAGCAAAAAAAGGCCAGATGGAGTTTTGCAGAATTTCAGCCAACCTTCCCATATTTTCAAAAAGCACCTGACAATTGCAAATTGAGTTTAACAGCGGCAGTGAAAGTTGATGGACTTATTAATCATGACTGCTGTTCAAGAAAAAAATGTATAGACAAATGCCAACACATTTAATTGAATAACAGTGACTACTGGACCAGAAAGCCAACTCTTGCTGGTGATTTTTCTTCCGCTTAAAAAACTGGAATGTGACAGTCTTTTCGAAACAACTGATGACTTAAAGTTAGTGTAGTATACAATCAGATGTATTAGAAGTTTTTCATTCTAGTTTCTGATCTCCATAGAAAATGAGAATTATATTAATATTGGCAGTTACCTAAGTATTACATAAAATGGCAGAAAACATCTGGATGAAGGGTTGTTTCTGCTGACTTTTGACCTTTATTGCTGCCCATGACATGACACCCATGACGTCCTGTTGACAACTACAAGGCCAGTACAGAATAGACTGAAAAGTATATATTTGACGTATCTTTTCCATTCTTTAAGAAAGAAGACCATTTTGGATCACTCACATCAACAGTTTCAAGTATCATTTTGACTTTGTATTTATGACAGCAAACTGACCAGTGACACTCAGCTCCAGCTGTTGGTACCAAACGATGCAGTTACAGACTCACAGAATCTCTTTTTCCTTATTTCTGAAAAACAAAGCCAAACCAAACCAAGAAGCCCACAGCAGTACTGCTTGTTTCCAGAAGGAAGTCAGGCTTCAATGGGACTTATCTAGAAGACAGAGTGTTATGGTAGAACAGCTCTGAAAGAACACATTCAAAACATATTATCACCTAGCTAGCTTAGAAAACACCTATCCTTTTGGTGATCAACAACTGTCACGCAAGAGTCCAGCTGCCTTCTGCACTCTAAGAAGCTGTTACATGAGATATTATACCTCAAAGACATGAGTCCCAATATTACATCCCACAACCCCAAATTAGTTCCACAGAGCTTAGGAAAGGAAATGAAAATGAACATACGAGTTTCCCACAGCCCTGCTCCATAGATCTCCTGCTATGAACATCAGCAGCGAGACGTTACCCAGCTGTTACTGAAGTTCAGCTTCTTACAGCCCTTCCAAGCTATCAGACCCTCCTGACATGCAAGATAAAACAGAAACTGAATGCTTGCTTTCACACAGCTAGAAACACACCCTGCTAGTCCTTCTGCTTTTCTGTTTTCCTGAAATGAGAGAAGTTACTGATTCTTTCTCCCCACCATCTACAAAAACAAAGTGAGTATCACCCAACCTTTCATTTTGGTAGTGAAGCAAATCTGGCCTGAAGGGGAAATGACCAACGTGGGAGACCGAGATCCTTTTCACCCCTGCAGGGTGCCATCAGTGTGTCCATAGGAAGACCTGTTGGCAGCTTCCTGCATGAGCTCTTGCTCTGGGGTTTTAACTCTCCTTCCTCCTCCCTCCCCTGCCCAAACAACTTAATTTTGGTGAGACTTCCTGTGTTTCTTCATTTCACCCACCTGCAGCTTGAAGTTAAGATAGCTTTTCAGCTCGAAGCATAAAATGCAACAGGGAGTTAAGGTAGAGTGAATTTTCTTTTTAGTTTTCAGTGATGGTTGAAAGGTTTTCCTGGGCTAGAAGATGAAGATAGGAAAAGAAAAATGCGAAATTTTACATCACCGATATTCAGAGACAAGGCATGCTATAAAATGGTGATGTCAAAACAAACTGGCTAACTTCAGCCAGGCAAATTAAGATGAACAGCTGAAACTCCCCACGCTCCCCAATTTACTGATTTTAGGCTTACTGAGTCACAAAACAGCAAGTTCTTCCTTTCAACCAAGTTCTCCAGCAATAATATCTTTATAATAGCATTCATTCTTAATGAACCACTTTGTCTTATATTGTGTAGCTTGTTTCCTCATTAAAGCCGTTTCCTCCTGGTGCTGGTAACCACATAAACCTAACAAACTGATTTGCATTAAGATGTGACACCACTATTCTCCCTCATCTACTCCTATCCAGAAAAAATATTCTCGCTGTGAGCATACTGGGGCTGTTTAAAAGACGAAGGAGAATAATTGGTAAGTTAAATCATTGTCCTTATTGTCTATTAACAAAAGCTATCAGAAAAGGTTGATTTTGGTGAAATAAGAACAGCTGGAAAGAAAACAACAGACAGATAGGGATGTGGCTGGGAAGCCTATTTTCATTGATTCTACCTGTGTGGTCTATTGGGAAAGTAGTTAAACTTGTTGGAAAAGTTCTAGCTAGATATTGAGCAAAAGGGGAAGGAATTTACAAAGTACTCCTACTTTTTTTTTTTTTTTTTTTGCAAGACTTCTATTTACTGCAACAGAAAGCAATACAAGGGGTTGACATGAATGGTCTGGAAAAAAGGAGAGAATAATTGGTTGTGGCATCTTTTTAAATTAAAGATCCTAACTACAGTATGAATTATTTTTTGAGATTTAATTAGGTTGGCATGGTGTGTTAACGATGAGGCTGTTGATTGTTCTCAAAATACTTTCTGAGGTTAGGAAACAAAACTATTATTCTGGTTCCAGGCTGAAAACACCACGTTGCAAAGAGCTTACTATGTATGTTAGCCAATACTGTGCAGGTAAATGATGCAGGTAATACAATGAGGGTCCGCACCTTCAGTAATAAGCATGAGGAAGAATAGAAATAGATCTCAACAAGAACTAAGCTTCCAGAGAGATTTGAAAGAGCCAGTAGATAATGAAATGTATCTGAAAAGAAAGGATATAGGTTTCTCTGGGTCTGTTCCCTGGACTTGAATCCAAGCTTCCAAGTCACAAATCCTATATGTGCATGAAAAGAGCTGGATCTCTCAAGAGGGAAGCTGAAAAAGCTTTTAACCTGTCTAGGAAGGTCAGTAGAGCTATTTAATACATAATGCACAACACAGGTATAATTTAAATTTATTTTTCTTCTCTGGAACTTAATACCTGAGTCAGAGTCACTTTCTGTCCCACTCAAGGTCAGAGCCCGCTCCTCCTGGAAGGTAACTTTCCATTTTCATTAAAAAACTGTATAGGAATATTTTATTCAGAAAGGAGGTAGTAGAGGTGCACACTTTAACACATGGTGGTTTTAACATTCAGCACAGGGAGCCAGAGTGCCCCAGACCTCGTCCCCAGTTCCTGAGATAATGTGCAAGCATCTTACTACACTTTTTATTTTGCCTAATCATGAACTGCTTCAAGAAGAAGCTGCATGAAAGACATGAATAATTATGGATTTTTTTCTTTTCCTACTTAACTAGGGAAAGTTGAGTGTAAACAAAACTGAAAAGTGGGCAAAAACTGGAGGAAGGGGGAAAGGAAAAATTGTTCTGAGCAGGAAAAGGGCATTTTACATGCAGCAAAGGACTGTTCACTAGGCACTAAGTCCACATGACAAGCCCTTACATAGTAGTCCTATGTTACTCCTGACTACCGGCTGGCTGAACATGAGGCTACGGCTTCACACGCTCTAAATTTTCTCATCTTGGTGTCTGCTGTTTCATGTTACTTTTCTTCTTTTTTTATGAAAAAAGCTGGGGACAGGCCAAGCCCTCAGGCACTTCTTAGCCCATGTTCATGTGGGCTACCTCACTGCACTAGTGTCAGTCCAGCTGTCTACAACTATGTGTTGTCTTGCAGTACGTGACAGACCCTGTATGTGACAGGGAGCCCTGTGACCCTGCTGCCGCAAGACACCATGATGTTCAAAATGGGGAGTCCACCTTGGCAGGTACAGCAATAGCCAGGCCTGTCCTATCTGTAATGAAGGTATTCAAGAATATGGTTTTATACCTTGGTGTATCTGAAGGTAGACACACTGCTTGCATATGCTTCTGGGAGCTGTGGACGCAAAGCAGGTCTGGGCTTGTGACAGTCTCAAATTTATTTGAAAAGCAAAGCAAATGGGGCTGAAAAGGTGGTGTGGCAGCTGTTCTTCCATTAAAGCCCATGTTCCTTCCTTATTATCACAGAGATCCAGTCATGGCAGGATGGCTGAGAGTCCAGCCAAGGCCATAAGTCCCCTCATCTTACTTTGATGCTAAACCTGCTTTGAGCGAATGCTAAAATTTTTAACCTCTCTTTTTGGCCTAAACTTTTCTATCATTCAGTGACCCTATGGTTATGTGAATGGGCGGTCACTAAGATATGGTCTCCACTATGGCACAGCAAAATGCTGAAATCCTGATTCTTCTTCTCACCTGGTAGGTTCCACATTATGGTCAATAATAATATCTGAAATCAGATTGATTAAGTTCCTCCATCTGTGTGCTCCAAATGATTGACTGCAGTGTGAAAGTGTCAGAACTCACAAGAGAAACAAAGTTGCAGAGAGGAGCTTCTAGCAGATGTCACTTCAAGGGGAGCCACCAATCTCCAAAACAATAGGAAATAAATTATTACACGAGCCAGCCAAAAACACATATGTTGATTAAAGAGACATTATCTAGCATAACAATCGATAGTCTCTGTGAATTAAATCCAATATGAAGACTAACTTCGGTTTCCCTTCTGTGGGAAATTAACATTATAAGAACTTAATGTAAACAGATGAATGGCAGATGAAAGCAATAGAACATTTCACAGAACTGTTTCAGGTAACCTATTTTTCAAGGATTACTTGTCTTTTAGCACTGCTTCCTTTAGCATCATGATTAACTATTTGCTATAAGATTCCATTGTTTTTTCCTCAAGAGCTTTCCTTGCCAATCCAGTCATTCATTCTCATCTGGCTTGGGATCATGCTTTTCGATGTTTAAAGCTGCTGTTGTTTTCTTTAGTATTCTCTAGTATTTTGTCTTTCATTTAGTAACAGCTAAGACTAATATGCCACTATAAATAACATGCTGGCTCCACGGCTTTCTCTCTGGTAATTTCTTAGGCTCTGGGATGCTTAATTGTTGGATTTTGGTTTTAATTTTTCTTATGTTTGTATTATTATTTTATAAACACAGTGAGGAAAAATACCAGAGCAGTTTCCATTACAAACATGAACTGTTAGCACAAGTGTTTTGCACCTTGGTAACCCTTCTGTTTCAAATGCTGCCCCAGAAAAAGCAAGTGATCATGCAGATGATCAATCAGAGTATGCAGGCTAAATTTTAAGGATGTAGAGAGATGAGAAGAATCAGGTATATGTGCTGAGCAGGTGTAATTGTGCTTTAAGGTGTCTGAAGTTTATTTCCATATCTAACCTTCACTACTAACCTGAGCAGGAAAAACTAAAGGCACTGCAGTCATTGGCACTTTTGCATGTGTTACTGCTGATGCCCAGAAATAATAATACCAAAAAGGACTGGTTTGACTTTTGTGTTGTTTTGAAAATAGTTAAAGGGCAAATTCAACCATGTGTGGATGATGTAAGTTCATTACATGACAGTGTAGAGGTGCAAAATCTTGCTAGAAATTTTCACCGATTGAACTTTTGTTAGTTCATTCAGGTTTACTTTTATTTCATTTCGTATTTTAAATAACACTAACAGACACAAAAAACCACATATATATATGAAACAGATAGACTGGCAGTTGCCTGGAGCAACAGACTGCCACGGGCATAAAGATATGCATAACTTCTGCCAGAGCGCTGGAAGCCGAGAGCTGGCCGCTGCTGCTAGCACCAAAGGCAGAGTAGGGGCATGCGGGATGGTGCCTGCTGCTGCAGGACTGTTTGGCTACAGCTGAATCCATTCTGACTTCCCTCGGCTCGCAACTGGTCACCGGTGCTGCACCCCTCCTGTAGCAGGAGGCTGAGCCAGCGACCTCAGTAAAGCCTGGTGTGCTCCTTGGCACAGCTCCGTATGTCCACTTACAGAGCTGGCAGCTACATGAAAGTCTGTTGCCTCAGTGCCTGTAGCTGCCGTATTGCCTTGCAGATTCAGCTGGACAGTCATGGCCCTAACTTCCCTCCGCAATTTTATTTCTCTGGTGAGTTCTGACACTTCCAAATTATAGTCAGTCATTTGGAGCACACAGATGGAAGGAGACTGAACCAAATTTATTTGCAGGCATACAGACCGTAAAGGCATTCCCCATTAGGAAGGAAGCTTCAGGGTTTCAAGATCTCATTTTGTAACAACTGGAACCACAATCTAGTGGCCATGCATTTCAAATAACATCCCAGCTCTCTCCTTCCTTCCTGCTTCTTTTTTTCCCAAGGCAGAACTTGCCCAGCCACAATCCAAACCAGAAACCTCATTTGAGGGAGATGGAAAAATCAATTTGCCTACATTGCTGAGAAGTCTTGCGCCATCTCTAAATTCATCATTCCAACATACATTTTGGTATAAAAGGCAAGTGATGGCCAGTGACAAAACTGGTCGTGTGTAATGAATAAACCATCCCAAACAACAAAACATTACAGAAGTAAAACAGCTACTTTTTATTCCTACTAAAAGTCTCTCTATGTAGCATATTAGCCCAGTTTGATGATCCATATCATATACAAATAATCTGGATATTATATTTTAGGATATTTTACTTCTTGGAGACAACTTTTCTAAATGAGTATAAGAAACGTAAATCAGGTAACGTCTTAGCCTCACAGGAAGACTTGCTTTCCCAGGCTTAACAGACTTCCCTGACTTCATTTATAGTAATGTGCTATGCAGTTTCCCTTGGTACCCTTCACCTTTCCAGACTAACCTTGTCCTTTCAGCACAAGCCACCTGCTACAATGTGGGGGAAGTCTCGGGAGAGCCCAGACACCGCAGTGCTCTACAGGACGCTTGGCCCCTCCCTGAAGCTGCGAAGTATGACAGTTAAGGAAAGAAGAAGCAAGCGGATAGAAAGGCTGAGCTCAGCAGATTAACAGAAAGCACTGCAGGTGCCATCAAGGGTTTTAGAAGACTGTTTTTCTATCCTGTTGTATTTTTGCATGCACCAGCAGTTGCACCGACTATGTTATCACTGTGTTGGCTACAAGCAGCATGGAGAAAACAAACAGGGCACAAAACTGTCACTAAAAAGATGTTGCTAACGGGCTGAAGAGAGGTTATGCCTAAGGCATCAGGTATGTCAGGTTGAGGATATATCTGGGCTGGCTGGGAGAAGGGGCCATGGGGCACGGACAAAGGAACTACAGTGTGGCACCCTGGGTGTCTGTCCCACAGCTTAGGCTGCCCATGCAGCCCTCAAAAAGCGGGGTTAGCCTCCTTGGGGGGAGAAGATGCTAACAGGAATAGTAAGGACAATTTTAAGAAGATTTTCTAGCTAGGTGGAAATCTTTATGTACTTAAAGGTTTTGTACCCAGAAAAAAAGGGGGTTAGGTCTAGTTTGGACAAGAGTTCTTTTCTCTGTAAGAGCAGCCCCTTACTTTTCCTCCCTTTGTTCCCTGTACTCCCTCTAGCCCTGTAGTTCCCTGTTCCTTTAGGCACTGGCTAAGCCTCAAAGGCAGGGAGTCTCATGCAAAAAATGTAAATGAAAAGAACAACAGATAAAGGTCAAAGGCTTTTAAATGAGTTATTCTTCATGATGTTTTTCTGTCATGTGTAATAAAGCCAGCTACATTTCTTGTCATCTGGACGTGTTCCAGGGAAATGCAAGTTGTCACAACAGATAGAATAACTGGGCAAGAAAATGGTCTTTCCAGGCCACTTCCTCTTGGGATGTTTCATTCGGTTATTTCTTGGTGGGTTCACTTTCAGGCAGGTGTGTGAAAATTCACCTTGCTCATCCCAATATTATATCTCACTGCTATAAAGAAGTGAGATATGACATGGCAGAGCCACTGCGAAACTTTCCACTTCTAAAACAGTATCAGGTACTTAAGTGATGGATTTTAATTCATAAGAAGCTGAAAGATGGCATCTGTGAAGCTGGGAGGCAGAGCAGACTTGGTCCTCCCAGACACGGCAAGACATTTGGGTCCAACTTCCAAATCTGGTCCATCCTTGTGTGTGCTCCTGGGCAAGACACTTTGATTTCCATGACCACAGCTCTCTTACAATCCCTGTTTTTTTGGAGGGAACTCAAGCTCAGAGATAATCTTTTTGCACCTGCATGTAGCACGTAGCTCTGTGGGTCCTCAGACAGACCTATCTGGAGCCTCTTGACATTGTCATAGCACAAAATATTAACAATAAATCACATGGGGCAAATAACAATAATTAATTAAAAGACTGAACAAGTTGGCATTGCACCTATAAGACAAAGCTGTGGGTTTATGAACCTGAATTGAAAATGTGTTTTCTTATCCAGCTGAGAAAATGGATGTATTGAAGTTCTTTCTGTACTTCAGAGGAAAGCTTTTGTCCTGGATGTGGTTACTGTGCTTTCTCTTCTGACCACTTATTGCTATTTGTTGGGCATTTCTGAAGTGCTTTGTAGTTTGTAACAGCCCAAGTCATGGAAAATTACCATGTTTGCTCAGCATCCATAAACACAGAACAGCAGAACAAAAGAGGGCACCTGCCATTACAAAGCTTACAGCTTGTGAGCACAGAGGGATAACAGACCACCTAAGGGAGCCCAAAGTCAGTGTGAGTCACTGTCATGAATGAGTCGTTTAGGCTGCTTGAAGAATCACCCTCAAGGATATTGGCAAAAGTGATTTTAATAGAAGTTTGTAAAAATGTGACTTAACAGAATTTGATGGCAAGGTCCACTCTATTACTTACTAAAACATACAAAGGAAAATCAAATTAGAATCGAATCAGAATGATTTGTACAGAGAAACCAGAGAAACAAAAGGATAAAGAGGACCCTCCCATTGAGTCACAAGGTTCAGAATGGACTCCCTTGCTTTCTAAACTTCTCAGAGAGGAATTTAGGCGCGGCTAAATCCAGATTTGGTCTCAGACTTGGTCAACAATTCATGTCTAAAGGAAAGGAAGGGTACAAGGGACAAAGAAATCCTCCCGTTGAGTCACAAGGTTCAGAGAAGACGGACTAGGTCCACTCCTAGTCCCAGACTTGGTCAACAGTTTATGTCTAGTGGAAGAAATACAAAGAGTAGGGAAGAACCTCCTGTTGAGTGCCAAAGTTCAGAATAGACCCCCTTGCTTTCTAAACTTCTCAGAGAAGAGTCTAGGTGCAGCTAGGTCTAATCCTAGTCTCAGACTTGGTCAACAGTTTATATCTAAAGGATTATATGTATTTAGCAGCAATCTAAGGTTCATTCACAGCTTAAGGTAAATCATAACATCTTAGCAACACTTAATCATGGATTAGTTTAACATTTACAAAGTGAGTTGATAGAATTTACTACAATCACAACAGTGGCTTGATTACACATTTGGAATTATAGTATTATACTTGCTATTGAGTACTCAAATTGTTTCACACACGCACACACACAGACACAAAGATAGATAGATAGATAGATAGATAGATAGAAAATAAAGGTATACCTGTTAAAAATTCCCCTCGAGTTCCATGAAACACTCATTTCAAATGTCTCAGCATTTCTCAAAGGGCCAGAGTTGAGCCTCGAAGAGACGAGGGTTTTAGCCCAGGTCTTGTCACCAGCTTTCGGCAGTGGTCCTCCAAATTTCACAAACTGGAGAGTTCATGAAACTCTGAGAGGCGTCCCACTCAGAGGGAGATTCACAGCCCGCGGTGGTCCAGAAGAGCTCAAAGTGTCTCATTTGGGACCGCTGTTTATAGGTTTGTAAGACGATTGGCTTTAGTCATCAGCAAGTTACTGGAAAGTTACTGGAATTCCAGTAACACTGGTACCATTCCACTCGGGCTACTCGGGATGTTCCAAGGCAGTCAGGGGATGACTGATATTCCTGCTTTTGTTACCTGCCTTGAGTTGGGTAACAGGAGTGCTTGGTACAGTCAGCACTGTTCCCCACCTTAGCCATGCAAGAGTTCCTGGTACGGTCAAGGGACGCTTAACCGCACAACTCATTGTGCAAATGCCAAGGCCTAGCCGGAATTCCTGAGATCATAGAGTGGCCCAGAAAACACAGGGGGGGAAGGAAATGCACCACCACAGTCACCAAGTTAGGCAATGGTCTCTGTTCGTCTTGTCTCTGGGAAAGAGAAGAGAAGCTGTCTGACAGCAGCCACTCTAAAAAGGGTCACTGGGTGCCTAAGGATTGGTGCCAAGGGCAGACTTCTTATTTTCCCTCCCCTGGCTAGGTATCTCCCCCTTCAAGAAGCCATGAGGAAGATTTTGTATGAAGTTTTCTTCTCCACTCTCTTTTTCATTTCAAATGCTTTCATAGTCCGCTCAGCCTCAAATAGAGCATGAGTGGCCTTGCAACATGCCAGCAAGGAGCAACTGCTTCATAACAGAGACCTGTTACACTATTTTTGCCAGTCCAGATTTTGGTGGCTTGGAAAATCAAGAAACCCAGAAACCCTCAACCCATGGTTGACAAATGCCTGAAGATCCAAATGCTGATATTGCTTGTGAGTCACTGGAGTGAATTGCTGGGGTGACTTTCAGGGGGCCTTGAGGGAACACTGACATTTCCACAAATCAAGTGTAACAACGAAGAGAGGTGTGTGCCTGCCATGAAAGCAGAGATCAGGGAGTATGTTACCTGGAGTGAACTAAATTAAGATAATAGCAGCAACAGTGTTTAAGAGGAAGCTGTTATGATCTCCTATTCTGACTTGCACAACACAAAGCACAAATTCTAATATAATCACTCCTGCACTGGGTTAACCCTTTAATTAATGCTCATGGGAAGAGAAGTGTTTAGGTGGCAGCCTGTCTAGACTACCTGCTAAGCTACAGGTATAACTCTACTCAGATCCACTGAAGAATTAGCTCAGATGTATATAAGGAGCTATAGACCACACCATCTTTCATTAAGTTTTACAAGGAAGTCACTGGACTGGGATTTATAAACTGCAAAGAACAAAACCTTTTTTTCTGAAACTTAATGGCATTTAGATGTGCAACTTGAACAACTAAGGCTGACAGTTGTAAGAGTAATAGCACCAGAAAATCAGACGACTGCGGATCATAAAACATTTAGGTAAATTTTGGTTTATATGATAAACTAAATAAGCCTTGGACTTTGTATGCTATGATGAAGAGGGAAATCAAACATGGGAGAGGAAAATTAAAACAGTATAAATATGGAAGACACAAAAAGAAATACAAACACAGAAAAAAAAAATCAGAATTCGTTTGATACCATATTCAGGTGGCTAATTATCCTGATAGTAATTTTTTTTTCCATTATTTCCACATTAATCTTACTGATGTCAGCTTCCAGCCATAAGCTATTGAGGTTTGCTTTTAGACAAAATACAGTATTTTTTTCTTTTCATTGTGAATAATGTTATTGTATGAAAGCTTCTATCAAAGAATTACCTAGAGATGCAGACATACCTGACATAGGATACACCATGTAATTAAAAGCAAGGACCTTCATTTTAAGCTTGACATAAATGATTTGGTAAGCTGTTAGGGCAGACACTGAATAACTCTGAAATGTCCTTCAGAAGGGCAATAGTGATGAAACCAAACCTCATGGAAACCCTGTTAAGAAAGAAGAACAAGCTCCTGTGGATCTAGATAGGGGGGTAATCATGCTCCGGACTTGATCAGCCCAGGAGCTGGGGTGGTCAGCTTGGCAGGAGCCTGCGCTTTTCCCCCTGGGTGCTGAGAGAGCCCAGGCTCTCAGCAGTTAGGTGCCAATCTTACGTTCCCAAAGCTGCCATGGTGTGAATGCTGCCCCTGTGCTCTGACTCTGTGGTGGTTCAGGGCTGGCCTAAGCTCTAGAAGAGCCCAAGCACATCTGGGCAAACATCAGTTCAGAGCTGGAGACGGGCCAGGAGGAGGTGAGGGACAGGAGGCGAGAGAGCTTCAGTGGGCCTTCAGCTTTGAAGTAATTTAAAATACAGAAACTTTGCAATGTAGAGGTCTGTCTTGGATACAGGAAACTGGTCATTGCTGCCATAGACTGTCTACCGTGACTTGTTGTCTTGTCTCCATTTTCATTTCCTAGATATACTGCTACACCAGTTATACCTATATCTTCAGCAAGGCTTTAAAGAAAGGCATTTCCCAGGGGAAGTGGAAGGAGATAAAAAAGTTGATATTCCAGATCTCTCATTATTTGCATTCAGAAAAAGAAAGGCTGTGACACTTGTTATTTCACACTGAGGCTTCTAATTTAAAATATGTTTTCCCCATAAAACTTAAGATCCTGCCACCAGAGCTGTGCCGAGGGCAAGGGACAGAGGTGCTGAAGTCCTTAAAGAGAGAATCACCGAGAAGAGAAAAATGAGGCTAAGGCTTTCCAGTGACTGGTCAGTGATTGAAGTCCCGCTGGATCAATTTAGCAGAGCAAGAATGTTAAATTCAAAAACTGTAGTGAAAAAAACATCATAAAGAGGAGGATAAAAGGGGAAAGAGAAGATACTATCTAGATTGTTGAGGAATGTATTAGGTGGATGCATAATGTAAAATTGCAAGATTAATAAGTTAATCACCACAAAACCAATGGCATCTGATTTAGGAGGAAACACTGAATAAGCCATAGAGCTTCTCCTCCCAAGCAGACTGTGGAAGCGGGCGCTAGGTAGGGGAGAGGTGGGCTTTGCCTGCCTGCTCATCGCTCGCAGGCTTGGGCTGGGCTCAGGTGCCAGCACTCCATGCCAGGTGCAAAGCTGTCTGTGCACGCCAAGAACTGTCTGAGAGAAAAGGGAATTGTGTTTTATATTATCTCAGGTGTGTTAGCCATCTCCATCCCCCAGGGTCTCTGTTCCCGGGTTGTCGCTCCCCACCTAGTGACCTGCAGTAGAATTACAGGAGCTTTTGTTTTTTCCTGGAGGAGGATGCATGAGCCCTACCTACCTAAACTCTGTCTTTTATTTAGATACTTATTTTGCATCTATAAATATAGTAGGTGAATAACTTATACCTTGAATTTATTAATCTATGTAAAAACTTTATCAAGCAATAAGCAGATCTGAAGAAATAGCCTAAAGAGACATCTTGTACACTCCTGTTTATCCTCCGCTTCTGCCATCTATTTAAATGGAACATAGGTTTCTCCTCTGCCAAGTGTAACATCGAATAGTTATAGTTCCTATTGAATGGGACCCGACCTTTTGCTATAATGGATCATAAAGAAGATATGGATCAAATTTCCAACCAGACTGTGACTCGTCATTTTTGTGAAAACGTCTGTGCAGTGGAAAGCATGTTTGCCTAATTTGTTTTGAAGACATGATTAACCAATAAATTTGAGGCATGATGACAAATGGGGTTTTCAGATGCTTAAATACTACATTCATAGAAAATGCCGTTTATGTGCAGGACTGCTGGTGCAGCTGTCTGAGTGTGCACGTCACTTACTCATAAATGGAAGTTGTGCTTGAAAGTCTGAACCTCTGTTTGGCATTTGCTGCTTCATAAAATAGTTTGACATACCTTAGATAGCTGCTTTACTGCTTTCAAGGTATAATAAGTATTATTTTTCAGCTCATTAACATCTTGTGGACCTGGAAGAATACACTTTAAGTCTTCTAATGGCTTACATGGGTCAGGGCAATCCCGAGCACAAATACTGGGTGGAGAATGGACTGAGAGCAGCCCTGCGGAGAAGGACTTGGGACTGCTGGTTGATGAGAAGCTCAACATGACCTGGCAATGTGTGCTTGCAGCCCAGAAAGCCAGCTGTATCCTGGGCTGCATCAAAAGAACCGTGACCAGCAGGTCAAGGGAGGTGATTCTCCCCCTCTACTCTGCTCTTGTGAGACCCCACCTGGAGTACTGCATTCAGCTCTGGGGCCCCCAACATAAGAAGAACATGGACCTGTTGGAGCGAGTCCAGAGGAGGGCCACGAAGATGATCAGAGGGCTGGAGCCCCTCTCCTATGAAGACAGGCTGAGAGAGTTGGGGTTGTTCAGCCTGAAGAAGAGAAGGCTCCAGGGACACCTTATAGCAGCCTTCCAGTACCTGAAGGGAATCTACAAGAAAGCTGGAGAGGGACTTTTTACAAGGGCGTGTAGTGATAGGACAACGGGTCATGGCTTTAAACTGAAAGAGGGTAGATTCACATTAGATATAAGGAAGAAATTCTTCACCATGAGGGTGTTGAGGCACTGGAACAGATTGCCCAGAGAAGTTGTGGACGCCCCAACCCTGGCAGTGTTCAAGGCCAGGCTGGATGGGGCATTGAGCAACCTGGTCTAGTGGAAGGTGTCCCTGCCCATGGCAGGGAGGTTAGAACTAGATGATCTTTAAGGTCCCTTCCAACCCAAACCATTCTATGATTCTGTAAGGCTTACTTATGTTTTAGGTGTTTAAACTCAAATTATTCATTTAGTTTAACAGTAGTTATTCCCTATTCATCTACGCGTACAAGTTTTTATTACTTCCTTTCTGCCCTCTCACCCTGAATCTCAAGTCAAATATCGAAGCAAAGTTAAAGATATTCTGAAGAAATTACTGATAAATCTAGATCTCACAAATATGTGCTTTAGGAAGTATATGCTATTCCTTTTCTTTTGGATGCTTAATATTGGATATTCCAGAAGGCAAAGCTGTGTGGCTCAAGGGGTTAAAGTCATGACGGCTCCATGAAGGCTGTATGTCTGCTGAGTACTCACTTTTTGTTGGATTGGCTAAGGGTGGCCTTTGGCACTACACTGGGGCAATGCTCAAACTCAGTTTGTGAACCTTAACTATTTCTCTGTATCACAAGATCTGTCAAAAGCAGCAATATTTTTTAGGTATGAACTGCCCTTAATGTTCTTAAGATTAATTTATATGAGTCAAAATGTTTTTGATACACAAAAAAAAAAAATAAGGAAAAGGAAGGAGACTTTCCAGCCATGTGCTTTCCTTTCCAATGTAACACGAGGAGGAAAGGGTCCTTTCTGCGGTTAGACTTACATGTCTTGTAAGTAATAGGGCAATTTCCTTAAGAGTGTGAAAAATAAATTCACACTTTGAAGATTCTTGTTATAAATTTTTCTGCCTCTGTTTTTTCTCAGACTTGGTAAAAGAGAATAGAAAACATCAGACATTATTAAACCTAAGTCTACAAAAAAAATCTCTCACATGCTCAGAAAGTGTGGGTTATAAACCTAGTCCTACCAATAACAGCAGAAAGGCTATAAAATTTGACTTTAGTTAGGGTCAAGGTTCAGGATTTTATCTGCCCTGTAGTGAAGGTATTTGAAATTAAATCATTAGGATGTTAAATATGTTGGCAAATGACCCCATCAAATACAATGCAATTTAAATTTCAGCACCCTTAAACTAAGCCAGACTCTGCCTAACTTCTCTGCTCTTTCAAGGGCAATGGTTTTTTAGATGCTGTCAATTCAAATTCGCTTAGGGTAGATGACTTTTAGACTGATGTCAGTTTGACACCTGGATCATTAACTGGAAATATTTACTATTTAGAGAGACAACAGTAGCCCTTGTAGATTATATTATATTATATTATATTAATCACATTAACTCTCCTGATCTTCTGGCATCCTGAACCAAAGTTTGCAAGCAGCATTTAGCAAGCTTGATCTCAGCATGTCAGTGAATTAGGACTCACTCATCAGATACATCTTTTGCCACTAATTTTCCTCACTTGCTTTCTAGTTTTGAGCTAAGGCTCCAAGCAACTAATTAGTTATGAGGTAACATCAGCACCTGCACAGGATTGCAAAAATATTCAGGACCAAAATAGACATCTGAAGGACTTAGAGATCTGTAAGCTACGTATCAGCTAAAATGACAGCCTTGAAAATGCTGGGTTTTTATTAGGTGTCTAACTGAGCATGCAGACTTATGCCCAAGTCCTTAAAGAGATGTGCCTTGGAAGCTGGAGTCTAGCCAGGTTCCTTCTAGAAAGAAATCGAGAGGGAAGAAAAGTATGTGATTTTAAAACACAAGTGAAAACTACAGGCCACTGATAGCAGGGATATAAGGGGGCAGACTGATGCTTCCTCTTGTCTGCATGCCAAGGAATTTAGGGACTGGTACGGGCTCTGACAAAACAACCCTGACAAAACAGCAACAATATTTACCTATTTTCTAAGACATACATATTTTAGATACAGCAATATTACTTCTCTGTGTATCAGGACACACAATTTTAATGATATGTTGAAGTAGTATTTGAATATTTAAATGTGTCCCATAATGCACATAATACACATTTTTCAAGGTATCTCTATCTTTTATTTTCACCAATGTTTATTTTTTAAGACTCAGACAAATATATGATTTTCTTTATGCAAGAAAGATGTTTAAATTATAGAAATATAGCCAGCAATTAAGAAGTGAGGTAGACTGTTGAGGATATCAGTAGAAAGTGAACATGTTGTTCACATTCTATATATAAAATGTCTCTGAAAACCTGAAACTTCTTCATTTCTACTATTAAAAGACCCTAGAATAGAAACTGTATAACAGACGTTGGAATACCATTTTGTAAAATGTAAGACTGAATGGTAGAAGGCATTTTGTATATTTAAAGAGCTGCTGTAGATACTAGAACAGGTAACAATTTACTTAATACTTTAAAAGGTAGACTGCCCTGACTTTTACTTTGATATAGGATGAAGCAACATTTAGAAACATATAATTAGAAAAGGGGCAGCCACTGTATATTGACAAAGGAAAAACTAGAGATAACAAATTCTGTTGCAGTATATTGCTTAACTGGAAGATTAAGTGGAAATAACTGAAATACTTGAGCTTCTTGGAAGTTTCTCACATTGGAACAAACAGAAACATCCTCCACCAGGTCAGTCAGCACAGTCAATAGGACAGGAGTATTACCAAGAGATTAAACACAATACCTGCAAACTGCCACTATAAAGATGGAACAGAGCAGGTCTGCTGTCTAACGTTCATTTGTGTGCAAGCTCGGAGAAGCTCTGCTTTCAAAACGAATTTAATAAACACAGGCAATGTAATTTCAGTTGGTGGTGCTTCTAAGTGAATACATGATTTATGTAATTGTATGATGAAAGTGGGAAGTAGAAAGTACAAAGCCTAGGAGTCAAAAAAAGTAACACAGTTACAGTGAGATTGAAATGCAATGCAAAATATCAGTGACAAGTGGAATGTGTTACTTCATTTTGTTTTCTACTTTGGTGACAAAAATATGTTGAAAGACAAAAATTCTGTTATAAAGAGAGGTGATATCTAGTAATACCGTGTGTATACATTGATAGTTTGATGAAATACATTATTCGTTGAACACACTATATGAACAAAGATATTATAGTTCACCTAGTTTAATATTCATGTTAGATAAAATTATAAAGACTATATAAAAGTACAAGCATGTTCAGTAATGATGACAAAGATCTGTTATCAGCTTGTCATATAAATTAAGAAGAGGCAGGTGAAACTGATAGTTCTAGATGATAAACTACAGTCTTTTACAAAGTGACAGATACCATTTCTCCTGACTAAATTAGAAATAATATTTGAATGTCCTAAGAATGTGAGAATGACCATTTTTTTCCCTTCATTCTCCTTTCATAAGGTTAAGTAAAATTGGGGAAAATCATTGCATTTAAAACTTCTTCTGAGTTAATCAGTACAGTCTACAGAGATTTCAGTCAAGTCTTGGTTCAACATTTCACTTCTAAAGTGATGCCTTTTCTGTTGAATTTCTATCATAACCAGTAAGAGATCTTTTAAGGATTTCATGTCCTGTCACCTTTCTATTTTTAGAAAAGATGAAATTGTCTTTTTCACCCTTTGGCATTTACACAGAATCACAGAATGGTTGAGGTTGGAAGGGGCTTCTGGAGCTCATCCCGTCCAATCCCCTGTCTCATCTCGAGCAGGGCTGTCTAGAGCCATTTGTCCAGGACCATATCCAGATGGCTTTTGAACATCTGTCTCCAAGGATGGAGACTCCACAACCCCTCTGGGCAAACTGCTTCAGTGCTCAGTCACCCTCACAGTGAAAAAGTCTTTCCTGATGAGGGAACCTCCTGTGTTTCAGTGTGTGCCCATTGCCTCTCGTCCTGTCATGGGCACCACTGGAAATAGCCTGTCTCCATCTTCTTGACACCTTCCCTTCAGGTATTTATATCTGCTGGTAAGATCCCCCTTGAGCCTTCTCTTCTCCTGGTTGAATAGTCACAGCTCTCTCAGGCTTTCCTCATAGGAGAGATGCTCCAGTCCCTTATCATCTTAGTGGCCCTTCACTGGACTTTCTCCAGTAACTCCATCTCTCTCCTGTCCTCAACCCAGAGTAGGTTGAGGGTTTTCATGGGGATGTGTCACTGACCATCTGTGGTGGGTTAGCCTTGGCCCACCGAGCTGCTCACACTCCCCCTCCTCAGGGGCACAGAAGGAGAAAATAGGTTGAGAAAACTTGTGGGCCGAGATAAAGGCAGGGAGATTGCTTACCAGTTACCACCAGGGGTGAAACAGACTCGACGTGGAGAAAATTAATTTAATTCATTGTCAATTAAAACAAATTCGTGTAGTGAGAAACAAAAAGACCAACATTTAAAAAACACCTTTACTCCCTCCCTTCCCAGGCTCCACTGCACTCCTTCACTCTCAGCTCCTCTGCCCTCTGCTGAGTGGCACAGGGGGTAGGGGGTGGGCTTGACCATCCATAACAGCTCCTCTCTGCCACTCCTTCGTCCTCACACTCTTCCTCTGCTCCAATGTGTGCTGCAGTCCTTCAGGATAATCCTGATCCAGAATAGGTCCTCCACGGGCTGCAGTCCCTGTCAGTAAAAACTCTGCTCCCGTGCCTGGAGGACCTCCTCCTCTGACCTTGGTGTTACCTCTGCTGGTTTTCACTCTTGTTTTTCCTCCCCTCCGCTGCCTGTCCAGTGTTTTTTGTGCTTTCTTAAATACGTTTTCCCAGAGGCACCATCGGCTTGGCTGATGCGCTCAGCTTTGCCCCGGGGTGGGTTTGCTGGCTGGCATGGCTGTGTCCTGCACGGGGCAGCGGAGACCTCTTCCCACAGAGGCCAGACCTGCAGCCCACTGCTGCCAACCCCTTGCCACAGACATGCAGTACACCTTCCCTGGTCTTATGCAGCTGCTGTGTCAATGTTGTCCTCTCCACTTCTCTGCCCTCCAGTCCCATGCCTGGTGTTTAATGGGGATATCTCCTCCTGCTGATGTCCCGAGGTTGGGGTACCCAGCCAGAGATGGAGAGCTTTCTCTGAGCACTTGCTGGCTGCCATTCCTAGCAACTGAACTTAGGCATTTCCTGAGGGTTTGGCCCTAGGTCATTTCTAGAAACTTAACCCTTACTAAGAAATTACAAATTATACCCTCTAATGAGCTTTGGTTCACTCAGGCCTAGGGAGCTCTTCTTTTCATTTTAACAGGGGTTTGCCCAAGCACAAGGAGAAACCTCAATATATGACCTTCTGCTTCTGTTCTTCTTTCAAAATTCCCAGTGAAATGTCCTTATTAGTAACTCTACCAAAGGATTTTATTGTCCCTCTGTTGTTAAACTGAGAGGAGAAGCTTGAGAAGTGCCTTTCATTTACTTACCAGTTTCAGTTGCAGAGCGTAGTGCAGACTTGGATGACTTAGACTAGAATTAGGTTAAAAGTCTTTGATCTTCTTTGTTTCCTTTTTCTTTATTTCTTGCATTTAAAAAATAAAAAACCAGACAGAACCAATCAGAAAACTCCATCCATTTCTGAGTCTGATGGACAAAGGATTTGAGAATAAAGTAAAAATACAATCAGAAGTACTTGAAATGTCATGGACTTCAAAATAAAAAATACTGGGATAATTTCCACTCCAGATCAAAAGTCAAAACAAACTTGTTTTTCAGTGGATCCCACTGTGATACTATGACTGCTCTTTATAGGACTGAAAGGTATAGCAAAGAATTATTTCATAGCAGCTCTGCTATGTATAACCTTTTTTTTTTCCTTTTTCTTTTTTCTTTCTTTGTTTGATTCTACAGCACCAAAGGTAAGAGACATGATTCAGAAATCCTGAAATTCTAAGTGTTGGAAGGGTTATTCCTGTTGCACGAATACAATGACTGTGGAGCTCCTAGTGTAGAAGTGGAGCACAAGGACCCACCAGTGGTAAAGACCCAGAAGTACATGTTCATAAAAGCATGCTACAGTGTAGGGCACTGCAGCATCAAAGAGAAGACTCCAGGGCCCTGAATTAGGTGCCTGTAGCCTCGTGATTAAGGCAGGCTTCTAGAGCACAGCAAGAATGGAGCTTAACCTCTTGTATTTGGTGAGGAAATTTAACCCAGGTCTCCCACCTGCTGAGAGAGCATTTTATATAAAATCAGTTGTTTTCTGTGCTCAGTTCTTTAAAAGAAATGTTCCTGGCTTCCAGATAGACAGAAGCACCTGGATGATGTCTCAAGAGAGATGTCAAAAATCTAGGGAAAGGAGAGGAAAGGGAGGCTGTGAAGTCTGCTTTCCATGAAGTTTTTTTTCATTGCCTATTTCTAGGTGGTTTCTTGCTCAATCTTGGTTTTTAAAGACTGTTACTGTAACACACCTGCCTCTTCCATTGCATTGCACTGGGATCTATGGCTTTGGCACCTGCATGAGTAGCCAGAAGGGAGAGGGCAATGGTGGGAGGAGGAGGAACAGGGAAACCATGTACCAAAAAGCTGTCTGCTGCAACTCTGACATTTGCATGCCCATCCTCTTCACTAAAGCTAGTTCTTAGCCCCACTCTCCCAAAACTGAAGGAGAAGGTTAGCCTTATGGTTGAAAATTGGCCAAATAAATGGATCTGAACCCTCCCTGTGAGACTGCCACCACCGCATAGTGAATGTACTTCATTCACAGAGGAGGGATTGCTCATCTCTCTCTGTTGGCTCTGTCCCCTGTTTCATAAAAGGCTCGCCACACTGAGAACAGGGAGCAAAACGAGTGATGCCTCCCTAGCCCAGCAACTGCAGAGAGGGACATGATTCCCTGTTTCCTGCTCCCATAGTCATATTGTTGTTTTATCCAGTCATTGTTTCATGTAAAATGCACACAAAGTCCATGTTCAGGAAGCAGAGTTCGGACTATACTTCAGTCACCATTTTAAAAACATTGCTCTTCCTTTTGCATTCCCCACCCCCTTTATTATTCCATGAAACGTGGCTTTGTTTCCATAGAGGGAAATAAGAACCCCCCTCCCCCTTCTCCTCCATCTGCCTTTCCCTTGAAATAGCTTTTTTGCTGGGGCACTTTTCTGGGAAATGGGAGATGTGGTTTAAAGCACCTCTGAAATTTGGAGACAAATCCTCTAAGCATTGCTTCACAGCCCTAAGAGGTGATGCTGCTACCTCCTCCAGCGACTGCTGATGCACAGACCTGTGCCTATCAGAGCAGACCCTAAGAGAAAGCAGCAAGAGGAACACTTTGTTTGTGGGCTCCAGCGTAATATAGGTCACCTAACCTTGACAAGACTAAGGACACTTCAGATATATGAAGAATCAAAAAGAGGTGAGTCAGGGACATTAACATTAAAAATACAGGTGTCTACAGGCACTGGACACCTTGAAAGATAGTTGGCAGATTTTCTGATGATTCTGAGGACTAAAGTTTTGGATTTAAGCATATAGACCCCGCTAAATTCCCACCTTAAGCATCTAAATCCTTTGGGGTCTGGAACAAAGGGCACGAATCATGCAAACCATGTAGCTGACATTTGCCTTGGGGGTAAGTGCAGAGAGAAGCATAAGAGCAAGGAAGCTTGAAATAATGCCAATTACCTGCTTTGAACATTAAGATGAAGGAAATGCAAGTTTCACTGTTTGAGCTTTTATATTTTATTTAAATTTTCATTCTATTATCTCTTTTAAAATGTGGCAGTGAAAACAGTAAATGTAGGACCAAAAAAAACAGTGGGAAAAAATTAAATGTGTGTGCCCAGTCTAAATCACAAGTGCCTAGTTACTGCTGTCTACAACTTGTAGATTTGTGTGTATAAAAGGTAGATAGATGCACAGCTGCACTGAATTAAATGTGTTTGTAGAAATATAAATACAGATGCATTTGTCAGAATTTACACTTCAAATTTCTTAACTATGAAGCTGTTACTTCATTTACTTTTGATTTTTGCCTGTTCAGGTACAAGACAGAACTGTTTGCTCTACATGTTGTATTACCTGTTGGCCACCATCATTATGGAACTCTGAATGGAGAAAGAGTCCTGGAATATTGTAAAGGAAAATTATTAATGAATATAGAACATCAGTGTAAGCAGCACAGCTGCCCCAGCAGCTAAGCAGCAGCATGTTTATTATCTGTCTGGGTTATATGTTCCCTCCTTCTTCAAAGTAAATACAAGAATTAGCAAACAGGTATTTCTGCCCTAATCATGCCCCATCCACAACTAAAACCAAGGTTCAGGTAAACACATTCACTTCACAAAATCCCTTTCTGGATGACCGAAGTGGCACCCCTTGGTCCACGTGCAGTGGTGAACAGAGGACCACCCTTTTAGGTATAAACCATTTAGGCAGGGCATAGCTAGAAAAAATCGAGAACCTAAGGAAAGCCAGCATACTGCCATAGTGAACAGGTAGCATGATAACAAATGTCAGTCACACCAAAACAAAACAATGACCAAAGAGGGAAACATGGCTAAATGTAATGGAGTAGAAAATAGTACTGCAGGTATAATAATGCCTTTGTGCTCAGGTGGAATATTGTGTCCAGTTGTGGACAATAACAGCATGACAGGTTCATGGGCAGGAAAATGAAATCCTGAGAGAAGAAGGATTTCTGTGTAAGAAGTAAGTAATTTTAGAAAAGAGAGTCATTTTAGGTAAGAGATGAATAACATGGGTACATTGTGAGTGGGACTGAGGTGCTTGTTTTTCTTTACCTTACCCAAAGAATAGCTCTGGAATTTTCTGCATTGTCTGAAGGCACTGTGTTGAGAGGAAATACTTGTTTTCATGCGATGCATAATCAACTCCTTGCTGAAAAACAGCATTATACCCAAGAGGTTTGTAAGACTCAAAGTACATCTTGACATGGCTAATGAGAAACACCACCGTTGCTGAACATAGCTTCACAAAAAAAAGAAAAGGAATAAAAACCTTCATGCTCCAGTGCAGAAGACAAAGACTAACAAGCAGAAGTCAGGGAGAAACTTTCCTTAACATATAAGGACAGAAACTAGAATACGAATTTTTACAACTCTGAGAGAGAGAGGTTACTAACCTGTACAGAGCAGTGCTCTAAGTTCCTACATAAAGATGACCAGGGTTGTGAAGGGCTTTCTATTTAAAGAAAGTATGTAAGTAGATAACCAGACTTCAAGATATCAGAGTACCCCTTAAACTCTGATGCACAATTAAGGGTCAGCAGTGCTTGAGCAATGGCTTTATCCCACCAACAAGAAGGAAAGAGGTCTGGTGCAGGAGCAAGAAAATGATGTTCTCATCAGCTGGTTTTGCATTGCCAGTATTTGCATTGGCTCTAAGCCAAGAGTGTTTGCAGCATTAGATGTATCTAAAAGAGATTTAGAAGCAGCCGTGATTGATTGTTCTTTTAAAATATTTGTCATGTTTCTTCAGATCTGCCAAGCCTCAGCCAGAGGAATTAACCAGGCAATTTGGCATAAAGAAGGAAGTGGACCAGGCTGTGTCTAAAACTTGTCTGCCAAAGGCCAAGCCAGCATTGCTAATCCTATTGAAATGTTCCTATTTCAAATGATCACTAGCAATGGAAAGCATAAAAGAAAATGAGATCTGGTGGACAAAATGTAATTTTTTTATAACAAAAACTTCTACTATCTCTATTTTTTTAAGTTTTTTTCATTTTTGTCTATTGCCTTCTTACAACGTAAGTCACATATCAAGGATTTTTAATTATGGTTATTTTGAAATAAAAATGCTAAGTTACTTTTCTGAGCAGGTAAAAGCTAACAAACGCTTTAGCAATAATTTAAGCTTTAAATAGAAGTAATTTTTAGCAGTGTAATACATGTTCTGTTTTATATTTAGAGAAGAAATTTTCGATACAAAGACAAGAGTTTAAGCCAGAAATCTCATTACCAGGAGCTGCCATCTCTTCACTACTCATTGCTCTTTCACATTCCTAGCAAAATCATCCCTAACAAATATCCAGCCAAGGGAAAATAATATGCTTTCATGCAGTCCTAGCGCAGTCCTTAATGACAACTCTGACTTCATTCTCACAAGACTGGTTTTCCTCTCCTGGGCAATGTATCTGGATAGTCCCAAAGTCGTGCATATAGTTATGTCCCTAGCATAGGCAGAATTTACTTGCCCATCAGACTGCTCTGTTCTACATACGGACTCATTTACTACTATGGAGAAAAGGCCTTTCTATGTATTCCTCTGGTATTGGAGTGAACTTCTCATCAGTTTTCTCTTGAAAAAGACAATGAGCAGTGCTGATACAAAAAGAACATCTTTTTAAAAGAACAGGTCTTCGGAGTAACTTAAAATGAATAATTAGCATGTTAAAAAGTACTGATGTTTTCTCTTTTATTTCTTCCGCTCCCCCCCCCCTCAGTTTTTATTATCTTTGAGAAGAACTGTGTTAGTTATGAATTTGTCCCTTTTGAAACCTTAGGAGGTTTTTTTGCTATCTAAAATTTTTATCACTTAAGATCAGTTATGATTCCTCTCTAGTTACCTTCAAAGATTTCTTAGCAGGACTGAGCTGAATATAAGGTTTGGGATATGCCAGTATTTTCTTTCTTTCTACATGAAGGATCTGATTCTAAAGTAATTCCATTTGTTGTCATTTGCGGTTTACATGTTTTTCTCTGTAGCAGCCTTTTCTCAATTCTCTGTGTGTTTGCAGAAAGAAATGTGTACTGGTTTTATTGTGACCCTATGTTTGAATGTTTTTTCTTTTTACTTTTTTTAAAATAGATTCCCCAAATCAATTTTCTTCAACCCTTTCTCAGCATGTGAATGAGAGTAAAACTCTAAACTGCTTTTCATTTATATTAACATCTTCTTTTCTCTCTCAATGAGTGTGCTTCAGTCTCAGAAACTAATCTCATGGATTTTCATTTGCTTCACACTTCTTTCCATATGCTGTTCCGGTAGCCTCTGCATTGTTTTGGAATAAGCCAAAAGTTTCTCACAGTAATATAAATCACAGGAAGGTTTCCCTTGCTTTCTGGAGGGTGATTATCAGAACACGCTCAGTGATCTGCATGTCAGGCTCGTAAGACCTTCATTTGCTCATTTAAAGGATACAGTAAATCAGGAATTTCTCTAGAAGCTTTTTAAATGGCAGATACGTTCTTAAAACGATCCATTTCTCTTTCAGTGAGAATATAAATCTCTGACATGGCTATCTCGAGTGTTTTTTTTATCTGGGCACTGATTTTTCTTATTTATGTTTTGTTATGATATAGTGATGACATGAAATTCATTTCTCCTACTTTCCTTGAAAGTAGGAAACAAAAAGTTTTTCTATGCTTTTTTCTTTTCACTGTTCCTCACAATTGATTTATTGTTTTAACAAGTGAGAATGCATTCACTTTTATAGCTAATCAAAATTTTACATCAGTACACTGTTTACTGTTACACAGTGACACATATTTTAGGAAGGTGGAAGGATAGGAATAGAAAAGTTGGTTGGGATGAATTGTTCTTCCAACCCAGCATCCTGCCTCTCACAGCACACAGGCTTTGAGGAATATTCCTTAAGGAAGTAAAGTGCAGGAATATTCACAGTGGACAATTATGAAAAACTTTGCCCACAGTAAGAAGTTTATCTTCATTAGTTAATAAGTTAGTTTGTGACTGAAGACAGAGCGATTTTATAAATTAGTTACTATTTTTACTCCAATAGATATGATACTGCTGATGTCTACATGTACATGCAAACTGTTGTACTTGAGCGCTGGGATGACGCATTATAAGTTTATATCCAAACCTTACATCTTTGTATGCTAAACCTATCTAAATAGCAAGTGATAACAATTTACTTTCCTTCCTTCTCCCTGTCTCCACAATAAATTTGCCTGCCTGACTCTCATCTGAACCAAGCATGGCACTGAAGTGGGGAGCCACGTCTCGCTGCCTGGGATAGCGGGGCCAAAGCTGTGGGAGGACCTGCTGCCCCGAGGACGCAGATGGGGTCCCAGGCTCCAGACACTGGGCACTGTGGGAGGGGCAGCAAAGGCGTTCAGGGCCTCTCTGCAGTCTGAGAGCTGCCTAAACCATTACAGAAACGGTGCCTGTTCTCCTTACCTACACATGTGCTTAAATGGTT
This sequence comes from Gavia stellata, assembly GCF_030936135.1. NCBI lineage: Eukaryota > Metazoa > Chordata > Aves > Gaviiformes > Gaviidae > Gavia > Gavia stellata. The sequence continues at coordinate 22,919,571 of NC_082595.1, forward strand.
CCAGCATTGAGCTAAACCTTAAAGCTCAGTGGCAGTGAGTTCTGCAACAAAATGTTACATATTTCCCCCCCATCAGGGTTATGTTCGTTGACTTTCAGCTTCACTGAAGACTTACTTAATCCTGTATTAGGAGAAAATGTCACTGTAAAGAAAAATACCTGCATTTTTTTTCATATAGCATCTGGTATTTTATAGTCTTGTCATACCCTTTTAAATTCATCTCCTTCCCAAACTAGACAATCTCAGTCTTGACAATCTCCCATCACAAAAATTGTGCTATGCTCTTAGCAATTTTCATCACCTATTCCTACATCTCCTTTATCTCTTTTTCAAATAGATTGACCAGGATTGAGCGCATACTGTAGCTGAGGGCACATCACTGACATTATAACACTTTCAGAATTACAGTCTGTTCCATCCTTTTACATAATAATATCTTATTTGTGGCTTTGGGTTTTTTTGACCACTGCTGTACAAATCTTCATTCCACAGCATTCACTGTAAATTAGGAAAGCAGAACCCATCTGACTTGTTCAAATAGCTGCTTAGGATCTGCAGTATCACCTTATAGACAATACAATATTTCATCTGTTATCATGTTGTTCATTTGACTCTCTGGCATTCCCCGCCCTTTCATTTACCTTAGGATTTATCTTATTTTACAAAATGCTATTTTGTTCTTCTCCTCCATTTCAGAAGCATGCTCCACACCATTAATATAAAAAACCACCCTGCTTCCAGACTGTTAAAGGAGATGGCCAACATGGACAGCATTACCACAGGAATTTGTGGTTCAGCATTGCCCATCATAAACTTATTTTGAGTTTTATTTGGTTCAGGTGTGAAAATCTGATGCTATCCAGACACCTAGCAGCTTGCCAGACCCTGTCAGCCTAGTAAAGCACTTGTATACCCGGAGGGATAGCCTGGAGATGTGTGAGGGTATAGGTGCCAGCTAGAGCATCTGCTTTTCATGTCACTGTGAGAAGGTATTCCTGGCTCACTGATAACCCAAGCAGGGCTACACATACATTTTTTTTTCTATTCAGTGTCTGATATGGTCTATCTTCTTTGATTCATATGTTGCAAATTTTCAAAGCTGCTATCAGGCTGGTTCTTCCTTTTCACTTTTTGAGCTGTCATTTCTTTTTCAGAAGCAATCAATTTTTAATAAAAAGAGACATTTTTTAATAAAAATTCTTCTCTTCTCATAAGAAAACAAAATAAAAGAAACAAAGTGCCTTTCTTCCTTTGCTTCTTAAAAGAAAAAAGATGTGTGTGTATGTATTTGCAAGTATAAAATTTTTGGTGTTTGCCTTATTCATCTTGATTTTTGTTTCAAAGAAATAAAGTTGGTTTTTTTGTAGGGACAGTTGATATTAAGGTTTGTGCTATGTGTGCTGGTTTTGGCTGGGGTAGAGTTAATTTTCTTCATAGCAGCTAATACGGGGCTGTGTTTTGGATTTGTGCTGGAAACAGTGTTGACAGCACAGGGATGTTTTAGCTACTGCTGAGCAGTGCTTACACAGAGTCAAGGCCTTTTCTGCTCCTCACCCCACCCCACCAGCGAGTGGGCTGGGGGTGCACAAGGAGTTGGGAGGGGACACAGCCGGGACAGCTGACCCCAACTGACCAAAGGGATATTCCATACCATATGATGTCATGCTCAGTGTATAAAGCTGGGGGAGGAAGAAGGAAGGGGGGACGTTCAGAGTGATGGCGTTTGTCTTCCCACGTAACCGTTAGGCGTGATGGAGCCCTGCTTTCCTGGAGATGGCTGAACACCTGCCTGCCCATGGGAAGTAGTGAATGAATTCCTTGTTTTGGTTTGCTTCCTTGCACGGCTTTAGCTCTACCTATTAAACTGTCCTTATCTCAACCCATGAGCTTTCTCGCTTTTACTTTTCCTATTCTCTCCCCCATCCCACCTGGGGGGAGTGAGTGAGCGGCTGTGTGGTCCTTAGTCGCCAGCTGGGCTTAAACCACGACACTATGCAGCACTGAATGCTGTTAACAAAACCTGACAATGTTATGAGTTTCCAGGAAATGTATTGTCATCTTCATGCTTGGATGCCTGAGACTAGATATTTTCTACACATTGCTATTATCCATCCTAAGGGTAGTTCTGTTGTTGGCTTTGACATCTCACTCTTGTAAGTGCAATTCTGAATGAATGGATCTTAACATCTTACACATGTTGTGGGATGGTTTGAAATACCTGATGATTTCTGCAGCCAAAACCGAAAGTTAGCCTTCAGTCATGTGCCTTCTTGGATGCTACAAATAAGCACCTAATTTTGACATCCATATTTGCCAAAGGAGAAAACAGTCGGTAAACAGCTCATGATACAAAAAGTTTATCCTAAATCTGCCTTCACACTGAGTGTATTCCGTTTAGAAATAGTGTTTGTCATGCAGTAAATTCACAATAATAAATACCTGGAGTAGGAAATTTTATATAGGAGATTGAAGGAGATAAAAATCATCTCTATATTGATAAATAATCTTAATTTGCTTTGTGTTTCCACCTTCACAGAAACGGTCTGGACCGCATAGGCTTCTGTTGCACTCTTTTGATTCCTAAGATACGCATTGACTTCTCTAAGGCTGAGATTGGTACAGATCGTCCAGTCTTGGGCATATAACTCTGACATGCTGATAGAACCCTGATTTCCCCTATAAGGCTATTAGCTCCTTAAAGATATTCAACCAAAAAATCCATAGCTTGTATAGTGCTTCCAAGATCTAGATTCCCCTTATTTCATCTGGCAATGTTTCACGATCAAAATAAAAGCAACTTTTAAAATGAACAAGTAAGGATGCTGAAATATGTCTTAAATTGAGACCAACTGGCATTTAAAAGAGAAAAATTAGTTTTTACTTTCACTTGTTGAATCAATGGAAGTTTTTTTCTGTTGCTTTTTTTTTCTCTTTTCTTTCAAGAACCATTGAAAGGAGAACAAAACAAGGCCCAAAGAATAGAAAAGAGTGAATGATGGATACTAGAACTTCTGCTCTGTGAGTTTTAGTTAGGAGAAATGCTTTAAGTGCTGGGGAGAGGGGGGGTCAGTCTTGTACTGCTATGATGACATTTCAGAACCAGTTAAATGGGCACTCTTCCAATTCATTTTGCCACAAGTTTTACCAGCAACCAGAGGAGCACTGCTGCTGCTCCATCCTTTTGGACATTATGGAGATCATATTATAAGTATCCTTTCATTAATTCTGTTAATCAAATACAGTTATAGACCAGATACTAAGAATAAAAGCTCTTTTTCTCTGAGTTTCATGGATAGCCAAGTGTTAAACGTGAAAACCCTTCTGATCAGTCAGGATTAAAATTCAAGTGAAAGAATTAACCTATCTGCCTCTACGCTCCACAGGGATTTTTATTATTCAGATTTATTCATTAGAAGACTTGCTATTCATGTTTGCTCTATTTGCTTTCATTAAATGTTTGGCATTAAATGCCTTCCTATTGCATTGCTAACTAAAAAATAAAATAAAAAAGTCTGAGGGCTGTGATGTAAAATTCTTATATCCTGATCAATATAAATAATGTATTTTTTTAATAGAAAATAATAGGGATTAAACAATAGCAGGCAAATACATTTTTTTTAAAAAAGATAATAGTGAAGATGTTTATGGTCACTGAAGAGTAAATTTCTTCTTATGGAAACACATATGCTGCACCTGAATCATGATTTGTATTTTGAAATACTGCACTTCTGCTGTTTTTCATTCATTAAGTGCATTTACAAAAAACGCAGATAATTCAAAGAGATATAACTGTGGTGTTCTTTCACAGACAACAGAATAAATGTGGTTCCCAGTATGGTGCAATACCAACCTACTCAACGTTTCTATGAACCGATTAAAAAATAATCTAAAACAGTTCTTGGTGAAAAAAAATCCTCCAGATGTTGTTCCCTCCGCGTGAAACTAGTTCTCTAAAAGTCACTTGAAATTTTGTTTTTCTTTTCATTTACACCAATTCCTGCCTGGCAGGACGGCCCTCCTGTACCAGGGTTGCTGGCTCCTCCTGGGCTGGCTGCAGTGGTCTGTCAATTCATGTGCTCAGGTGTCCCCTCTTTCAGCCAAGGTTAATCCCTAAGCAAACACTTGGGCTCAAACCTTGCAGGTTTGGGTCTGACTGCTGTATGGCATGCACCTTAAGGCAGGCTCCACCTCTCTCTTTCTGCAGGGGTGGCCTGGATGCTAGTCTCAGCAAACTGGTTTGTGTCCCTGTGGAAACTCTTGGGTGACTGAATTTTCAGTTCTCTTTTACCTGCCCTGTGAGCTGTCAGCACAGCCACCTTCATCAGAACACCCCTGTTTTTCCCTGCTGCAAGGGAAGGCAGGACTTGCTAGCAGCAATATGGACACAAAGCTCCAAGTGCCAGGACCAGCCTGTACTACCAGCCACTTCCAGGGTCACTTGGCAGCAGTCACAGGTGCAGCCTCTGTCTTATCTTGCCTAATCTTGGATTGCATGGAGCAGAGCCACTGTCATGAAATAATAAATTATAATAATCTTATTTCTGTGACAGTGATATCTCTGGTGATGTCAGACTCCCTCAGCCCAGGAGATTCAGTGATTCAAGTAGTTATCTAACCCTGCATCACCACATCATTCTCCCCTCAGACTTTTCTCCTATCCTCCACAGCCTTATAGTGCCATGCTGTCAGCATAATTAGATCTCCTCAGTCAATCACAGACGATGCTTGAACTTCAGTGGCCAGTCCATGTGCTTGAATAACAACTCCTGGTCAGCAAATACATGTGGGGCCACGTTTAAAAGTGCTATTCAGGAAGAAGAGAGGTATCGAGGTGGAGCTGCTTAACCCCCATTAACTCCCCAGCAATCTCCAGGCTGAGTCTGTTCTCATAAAATATAGGTCAAACCATTTCTAAACAGCTTTGTAAAAACAAATGCTGTGTGTGGGGAGCAGCCAGCTCTCGGGTGCAACCCTGCCAGCACCATGGCAGGGGCACCAGCTTGCCAGTGCAGGGCTGTCTGAACTAGCGCTCACCCTCCACCGCATCTTAATACATTTTTCATTAAAAAGCGCTAAATTGGATGGTCTGAGTCCTTCTTTGGAGCTCATATTTCCCTAACCCTTTGCCCTGGTGCTTTCTTATGTTTACTCGATCACCATTGACATATATGTAAGGGCAGTGCTGCCCAAAGACTTTTAAACTGCTTTTCCAGGAAAAAGAAGGCAGTAATGAATCGAGCAGCATTAATGAAGGGCAGTGAAATGGCATTCAACTCCTCCCACCCCCCACCCCAGAATAGTCATTAATGTTAATGGGAGCCTCTTCCGTGCCCCTCTCCTCCATGCACAGAGACCTCATGTCATGGGAGGGACCAGGACAGGGCTCCTTGGGGCACTTGCGGTCAGCTTTAGTCCCTCAGACATATTCCCAGTAGATGAAAGCTCAGTGCAAATAGAAAATCTCTATTAGTTACTTCTTAAGTGTATAATCACAACAGTTATTGCCACCTATTTTGGTTCAGTAGCATGAACCCAGCAAGACCAGCTAAAATGAGGACCTTCTGGTAAAAAAAAAAAAGAAAAAGAAAAAAGAAAGAAAAGGGAAATAATTTTAAAACCAATAATGGTAACACTATGTTTCCTCAAAATAAAATTGTTAGTGCTTTTATATAATTAAATGAAAAGAAGCAATCCCTGGATTCTCTAAGTCAGATATTTTGGCCATGTCATTTGTATTATTTTGTCACCCTTTTTTTTTTCTACTTATACAGGGTTGAAGGAAGATCCTATGTGATTACAGAAATGGGAGTCTGTTAGGCAAGAGACGATTATTCTAGTCACATGCTGAGCTATTATTTTCTAGGAAAATTTATTCATGAAAATATAAGGTTGCGTAAATGCCAGGACAATCTCAGTTACTGTTACTGTTAATCTGAATTATTGCCAGCTTTTGAACAAAAAATTAATAAACAAAAGTCCCGACTGAGGAAGAAACCCATGTACAGGCCCAGGCCATTTTCCTGCAGAGCTGATGCGACTCAGAGCCCGATACAGTTCCGAAGAGGAATGGAGCAAACCTCTGGCCCAGAGCAGCCGATGGTGCGGACATGTTTCAGATCAGGGACAGGCGAAGGTTTCGCTGCTGAGCCTATGCCTAGCATGAACATTAATTCCTGAAGAGGACAAATATTTGCTTTCAATTTATTGATCAGAGGTCACTACAGACATTAATGCAGATCCCAGACTCGTATTTTAACTCAAATTCAGTCTTATGTCAATATTGTCAGCCCTGAGTTGTTGCCTTTTTTGTTTTGATTGTTATACTCGCATTCTTGGCAGAGTGTGGAATTATTTATATTTATGTGTACTTTATAGGAGAAATTATATAATTTCTGAGAACATCACAGTGATTTGGAAAAGTCTATACATCAGTAGAATCCACATTTGCCTGACAGACCACATCTGTAAATTGGATACTTCCCACCTTATTACAGCGTTTCTTCAAATATCATCTAGAGGTTTTATATGAGGGAACAGGGTTATTACCTCCCAACAGAGGAGATACATCAGACCTGCCAAGACATTCACAAAGCATCTCTCTATATATGTATACATATAATACTGTATGTATGCTTGGTCTGTGCTCTGAACCAGAGATAATCAGGAAGAAGGTGATGGGGTAAATAAGGTTCCCAAAGGGTCAGGAAGGAGGAAGGAGAGAGGACTCTTGGCAGAAAGTAAGGGCAAAATGCAAATTGTGCCTAGGAAACACAAAGTAGAAGCAAAGAACGGGAAAATTAGACACCAACGCCTGATGTGAGGAAAAGGAAGAGATGACTCAGGGACTTGCAGGTGGCATAACAGAAACACAGAAAAGGTGATACCGCAGCTCAGGAGCGTACAGGAGGGCAGGTATCCAAGCAGAGGAAGCTCAGAGGAGAGGAAGGAAAACAAAAGGAAGCCACCGAGGCGAAGGGCTCCGGAGCGGAGGATCGCGATGGGGGACCCTTCCCAGGGCGGCAAACGGGGAAAGCGCAGGGAGAGAGAGGGTGCCCCAGCCCGCCCCCACACCCCACACCCCCCCCCCCGAGCCGGCAGCGCGAGCTCCTGAGGAGCGGCAGCTGGGACTCAGCGTGGGCGGGGACGAGAGCGGCGGCGGCAGTTTAAAACCCGCTGTGCCCGCCATTTCGGCGAACGGCTCCGGAGTGGAGGATCGCGACGCGGGGCCCTTCCTAGGGCGGCAAACCGCGAAGGCGGAAGCGCGGGGAGAGAGAGGGTGCCCCAGCCCGCTCCCCACGCCCCCCCGGGAGCCGGCAGCGCGAGCTCCTGAGGAGCGGCAGCTCTGACTCAGCGTGGGCGGTGACAGGAGCGGCGGCGGCCGGAGCCCCCCGCGTACAAGAGCAGCCCCCAAGGAGCGCGAGCCACCCGGAGCGCGGCGAACAGGGCGTGACGCGTCAGAAGGGCGTGGCGCGGCAGTTGGCGCAGGCAGAACGTAGTCTTCCCCGCCTGGCTGTAGAGGCTCTCTCGACGAGTGGTCATCAGCCTGCCAGAAGAGGCCCAGCCATGGTCTCCACTCAGCTGAAAGTCATCGCCAGAAGGAATGTGGTGACCCAGACGGGGCTCCCGCTCAAGCACGCGGCTGTCCAGGTCTCTGGCTGCCGGGAGTGCCTGAGCCTGTTTCTGGTGCCGGAGGCCGGGAGAGGCAACACCTGTGTGCGGTGTGACCAGGTGAAAGATCTGCTCAGCCTGGTGGCAGACCTGAAAGAGGAAGTGGAGAGGCTGAGGAGTGTCAGGGAGTGCGATAGACTGGTGGAGCCACACCCTACCGTCCCTGAGGGAAAGGCAGAGGATGGAGGCTCCACAAGAAACAGAGGACCCCTTACCTTCTTGCCACCAGGCAGAAGGAGGGGACCTAAGAAACAAAGGGGAATGGAAAAAGGTCCCTGCTCGGGGCAGCAGGTGAATCCCATCCCAGCCTCCCTCACCTTCCCAGCTGCCCCTACACAACAGCTATGGGGCTCTGGAACTTGAGGGCCAGGATAACAAGGATATGGATGAAAGTCCATCTGCGGGGTTGCCTCGGGCGAGACAGTGCCCCACGCATCACAACCACCTCTACTAATACAAATAGGAGGGTAATTGTTGCAGACAATTCCCTCCTGAGGGGAACAGAGGGCCCAATATGCTGGCCTGACCATAAGGGAAGTCTGCTGCCTCCCTGGGGCCCGGGTGAGAGAGGTCACTAGGAAACTCCCTGGTCTGGTATGGCCCACGGATTACTACCCGCTGTTGGTTTTGCAGGTTGGCAATGATGAGATTGAGTGAAGAAGCCTAAAAGGGATCAAGAAGGACTTCAAAGCACTGGGGAGACTGGTTGAGGGATCAGGAGCACAGGTCGTGTTTTCCTCAATCCCTTCAGTGGCGGGGAGGAACACTGAAAGGAACAAGAAAACGCACCTGGTCAACGTGTGGCTCAGAGACTGGTGCCGTCAGAGGAATTTTGGGTTTTTTGACCATGGGGCGGTCTACACGACACCGGGCCTGCTGGGTGCAGACAGTGTTCAACTATAGGGGGAAAAGGATCCTCACTCATGAGTTGGCAAGCCTCACTGAGAGGGCTTTAAACTAGATTTGAAGGGGGTAGGGGATGAAGCCAGGCTACCTAGAGGTGAGCCTAGGGGTGGTGTGCCAATGTTGGGGGCAAGATCAATAGCCCAGCTCAAGTGCATCTATTCCAATGCACGCAGCATGGGCAGCAAACAGGAGGAGCTGGAAGCCGTTGTGCAGCGGGACAGCTATGACGTAGTCGCCATCACAGAAACATGGTGGGATGACTCGCATGACTGGAGTGCTGCGATAGAGGGCTATAAGCTCTTCAGGAAGGATAGGCAAGGAAGGAGAGGCGGTGGGGTGGCTCTGTATGTCAAGGAGTGTTTTGATTGTATAGAGCTCGATGATTGTGATGACAGGGTTGACTGCTTATGGGCAAGGATGAGGGGGAAGGCTAACAAGGCGGATATCCTGCTGGGGGTCTGTTATAGACCACCCAACCAGGGCGAAGAGGCAGACGAAGCGTTCTACAAGCAACTGGCAGAAGTCTCACGGTTGCAAGCTGTCGTGGTTTAGTCCTAGCCGGACTAATCACCACACAGCCGCTCGCTCACTCCCCTTCCTCAGGTGGACAGGAGAGAGAAAATATGATGAAAGGCTCGTAGGTCGAGACAAGGACATAGGGAGATCACTCACCAATTATCATCATGGGCAAAAGAGACCTGAATTGGGGAAATTAGTTTAATTTATTACCCATCAAAATCAGAGTAGGATAATGAGAAATAAAACCAAATCTTAAAAAAAACAACACCTTCCCCCCACCCCTCCCTTCTTGCCGGGCTCAACTTCACTCCCGATTTTCTACCTCTTCCCCCCCCGGGCAGCGCAGGGGGACGGGGAATGGGGGTTGAGGTCAGTTCATCACACGTTATTTCTGCTGCTCCTTCCTCCTCACGCTCTTCCCCTGCTCCAGCGTGGGGTCCCTCCCACAGGAAACAATTCTCCACGAACTTCTCCAGCATGGGTCCTTCCCACGGGCTATAGTTCTTCAGGAACAAACTGCTCCAGCGTGGGTCCCCCGCGGGGTCGCAAGTCGTGCCAGCAAACCTGCTCCAGCATGGGCTCCTCGGTCCACAGGTCCTGCCAGGAGCCTGCTCCAGCATGGGCTTCCCACAGGATCACAGCCTCCTTCGGGCATCCACCTGCTCCAGCGTGGGATCCTCCACAGGCTGCAGGTGGATATCTGCTCCACCATGGACCTCCATGGGCTGCAGGGGGACAGCCTGCCTCACCATGGTCTTCATCACGGGCTGCAGGGGAATCTCTGCTCCGGCACCTGGAATCTCTCTTCCCCCTCCTTCTTCACTGACCTTGGTGTCTGCAGAGTTGTTTCTCTCGCATATTCTCACTCCTCTCTTCCCCGGCTGCTGTTTCCCAGTTTTTCCCCACCTTCTTAAATATGTTATCACAGAGGCGCTACCACTGTTGCTGATTAGCTTGGCCTTAGCCAGTGGCAGGTCCGTCTTGGAACTGGCTGCATTGGCTCTATCAGACATAGGGAAAGTTTCTAGCAGCTTCTCACAGAAGCCACCCCTGTAGCCCCCCCGCTACCGAAACGCTGCCACGCAAACCCAATACACAAGCCCTTGTTCTTGTGGGGGACTTCAACTTACCAGATATCTGCTGGAAATACAACACAGCAGAGAGGAAACAGTCCCGGAGGTTCCTGGAGTGTGTGGAAGATAACTTCCTGACCCAGCTGGTAAGCAAGCCTACCAGGGGAGGTGCCCTGCTTGACCTGCTGTTTACAAACAGAGAGGGTCTGGTGGAAGAAGTGAAGGTCGGAGGCCGTCTTGGGCTTAGCGACCATGAAACGATAGAGTTCTCAATTCTTGGCCAAGTAAGGAGGGGGGTCAGCAATACCACTACCATGGACTTCCAGAGGGAGGACTTCGGCCTGTTCAGTACACTGGTTGAGAGGGTCCCTTGGGAGATGGTCCTGAAGGGCAAAGGGTCCAGGAAGGCTGGACCTTCTTCAAGAAGGAAATCTTGAAGGCACAGGAGCAGGCAGTCTCCATGTGCCATAAGAAGAGCCGGCGGGGAAGACGCCCGGCCTGGCTGAACAGGGAGCTTTTGCTGGGACTCAGGAAAAAAAGGAGAGTTTATCACCTCTGGAAGAAGGGGCAGGCAACTGAAGAAGAGTACAAGAGTCTCGTTAGGTCATGCAGAGAGGGAATTAGAAAGGCAAAAGCCCAGCTAGAGCTCAACCTGGCCACAGTCGTGAGGGATAACAAAAAATGTTTTTACAAATATATTAACAACAAAAAGAGAGCCAAGGAGAATCTCCATCCTTTACTGGGTGTGGGGGGGAACGTTGTCACGAAGGATGAGGAAAAGGCTGAGGTACTTAATGTCTTCTTTGCCTCAGTCTTTAACAGCCTTACCAGATATCCTCAGGGTATTCAGCTCCCTGAGCTGGAAGACAAGGATGGAGAGCAGAACAAACTGCCAGTGATCCAGGAGGAGGCAGTTAACGACCTGCTGTGCCACCTGGACACCCACAAGTCTATGGGGCCTGATGGCATCCACCCAAGGGTGCTGAGGGAGCTGGCGGAGGAGCTTGCCAAGTCACTTTCCATCATTTATCAACAGTCCTGGTCAACGGGGGAGGTCCCGGATGACTGGAGGATTGCCAATGTGACACCCATCTACAAGAAGGGTCGGAAGGAGGATCCGGGGAACTACAGGCCTGTCAGCCTGACCTTGGTGCCAGGGAAGGTTATGGAGAGGCTCATCTTGAGGGCGCTCACGGGACACGTGCAGGAAAACGAAGGGATCAGGCCCAGCCAGCACGGGTTCATGAAGGGCAGGTCCTGCTTGACCAACCTGATCTCCTTCTATGACCAGGTGACCCGCCTAGTGGGTGAGGGAAAGGCTGTGGATGTTGTCTACCTGGACTTTAGTAAAGCCTTCGACACTGTCCCCCACAGTATTCTCCTGGAGAAAATGGCGACTCGTGGCTTAGACAGGTGCACTCTTCACTGGGTTAAAACCTGGCTGGATGGCTGAGCCCAGAGAGTTGTGGTGAATGGAGTTAAATCCAGTTGGCAGCCAGTCACAAGCGGAGTCCCCCAGGGCTCAGTTTTGGGACCAGTCTTGTTTAATATATTTATCGATGATCTGGATGAGGGGATTGAGTGCACCCTCAGCAAGTTTGCCGACGACTCCAAGTTGGGAGGGCGTGTTGATCTGCTTGAGGGTCGGAAGGCTCTGCAGAGGGATCTGGACAGGCTGGATCGATGGGCCCAGGCCAATTGTATGAGGTTCAACAAAGCCAAGTGCCGAGTCCTGCACTTTGGCCACAACAACCCCATGCAGCGCTACAGGCTGGGGGATGAGTGGCTGGAAAGCTCCCCTGCAGAAAAGGACCTGGGGGTATTGGTCGACAGCTGGCTGAATATGAGCCAGCAGTGTGCTCAGGTGGCCAAGAAGGCCAACGGCATCCTGGCCTGTATCAGAAATAGTGTGGCCAGCAGGAGTAGGGAGGTAATTTTACCCCTGTACTCGGCGCTGGTGAGGCCGCACCTCGAATGCTGTGTTCAGTTTTGGGCCCCTCACTACAAGAAAGACATTGAGGTGCTGGAGCGCGTCCAGAGAAGGGCGACGAAGCTGGTGAGGGGTCTGGAGCACAAGTCTTATGAGGAGCGGCTGAGGGAACTGGGGTTGTTCAGTCTGGAGAAGAGGAGGCTGAGGGGAGACCTCATCGCTCTCTACAACTACCTGAAAGGGGGTTGCAGAGAGGTGGGTGTTATCCTCTTCTCCCAAGTGATGAGTGACAGGACAAGAGGAAATGTCCTCAAGTTGCGCCAGGGGAGGTTTAGGCTGGATATTAGGAAAAATGTCTTTACTGAGAGAGTGGTAACAATGGAATAGACTGCCCAGGGAGGTAGTGGAGTCACCCTCCCTGGAGGTGTTCAAGGAACGTGTGGACATAGGATTGTGGGACGTGGCTTGATGGGCATGGTGTTGTGTGGTGTGGGTGGTTTTTTGTGTGTGGTGTTATTTTTGGGGTTTTTTTTGTTTTGTTTTATTTTGTAATGGTTGGACTTGATGATCTTACAGGTCTTTTCCAACCTTAGTGATTCTGTGATTCTGTGAAAAGTTGAACAGGCAGATGGAAACTGAGGATCAGAAATAAAAAAAGTGTGGGAATGACAGGGGAGAAGGAGGAAGGTAAAAATAATGGTGACAAATGGCCAATCAGTATCAGCAGAATCATGAATCATGGGAACTATAAATTGGTGCGGTACCAAATCTGTCAGGTGATTGCACGATCAGTAGGATTCTCAATAAAAGTACAGGCAGGAGATCAGTATGCCAGAGGAGCCCGGTTCACCTTTTATATGGCTCCAGTGAACTCGCTAGATTTGTACTCGGTATGAAACATGCCCCAGGAGATAGGCCGCTTAGGACATTTCAGATCAATGAGCAACAGGATGGATAATTGATATGGCAGTTAATAAATGAGGATTTTGTGGTAATAACAATGATCTCTAGATAATGAAATCATCTGTATGGCAGCAAATCAACAGCAGCAGACGACTGTAGCAAACCACAATGGATTATCTTAGAATGAAATATAAGAAAATCCTATTCCTTTCAAATTCTATTAGGCACAAACAATTAAAATGACCCCAGATAGAAACTGGACACAGATGTAAAAAACAAATTAAATGGCAGGGTAATTAAAACCAAGTGGATGTAGCAGTTGCCAGGTTATCAAAATTGACAGACTGGACAAATGGTGTAAAATGAAGCTTAAACAGTTCAAAACAAGGGAGAGGTCAAAAGAAGAAGCAAGGGATGCAGCACAGCACATCCTGAAGAAGAGCTGAGCCCACAGCACAGCATACCCAGCACAAGCCCTACAGGCTCATGTGCCGAGGGCTGTGGGAAAAAAATTACTTTGTTGCCCTGCAAACTGACAAAAAACAGGTTGGGCCAAGTTTTTTTTTTGCATCACGTGTATAACAGTGGAGACTGATGACTGCTTCCAAGTCACTTTGTTGGGTACCAGGGGTCCCCAAGGGGTTGTGCAAAGGTAAGGGGTTTTGGTGACTCCCTGGCAGGGGTGATGCAGTATTTGGCCCAGAAAGACTGCCAGGGTGGGTGATGAGGCTGGCAAGGGCCTGGGGTCCTTCTGCAGCTCCCCCTGCAATGCTGCCATCCAGCTGGGTGCTGGGTGCCACACGGTGCCACCACTAACAAACCTAAAATCATTTCTAGGAGGGTGGGGAAAACACTGATCTCCTCCCTCCCCTTTTCACTGAGTAAAGCTGCTACTAGCGAAGGCTTAAAAACCTATTGTTCCCAGTTAGTGATTTTACTAAGAATATATTCTGAGATCCTTTTGCTCTACTTCCCCAGCATGGCTAAGAGTGAAAACACATTCTTATGTAAAAGCATGGTTGTCCCCAGCGCAGCTGGCACGGTACCAGCGTTCAGGCTGCAGGCTGCAGCAGGGAGGTGCAGACAGGCTCTGAGGGCAGTGGATGCTCGCAGCACCAGCCCTGGCTCCACACTCAAGCTGCCTGCACGTACCCTCAGCTGCAGCAGAAGCAACCGTCCTGCAGTGCCCTTCTCTCTAAAATGGAGTCAGGGTGTCATTTCCAGCTTCCTGTAAACGTGCCCAGTCACCAACTTACTGACAACTGTGACAGACACTTTCGTTGCTCTAGTTAGTACCATTCCTGTGTGGGATGGAGAGCCATTCCTAATTCCCTTCTTCATCCCAGTGATTGCTGAAGGACATTAAAATGCCGTCAGCAGCAGGTGCCAGTGTTAAAATGCCTCAAGGTAAAGAGAATCATTTGAGATTTGGAAGATAAAAGTTACCTTTGCTTCATTCAAAGCAGGGATTTGCTGAAAGTTTTACTATCATTTCGGTCAGGACAGTACCCTCACCACGTGTGCAAGGGTGGGTGTTGGACCTGTGTTTTTGACATTCTGAGATAAATTCAAATCACGAAGGGACTGGGTAAAGGAGGGGGAGCGATTCCTTTTCTTCTGGCTAACATGTGAACTCAATTGTAACTGATTCATAAAATGAAATAAATGATTTAAAGCTACCTGCAATGTTTTATACTGAATTAAATGTTCATACTGTTCCTTTTTGAGATGACAGAGAGGGAAGAGTCAAGGCTTGGTAGGGCAAGGTGGGAGAAGGAGAGAAACAACCACAAATATCTTCTGTTTGTTTGATCCAAAGGCTGTTTTCTGAGGTAGCAGGCAAACTGAAACACTTCTTTGTGTTTGCCTGTGTGTATGTTTTTCCTCCACAGCACAGGTTGAAATTGATAACCATATCAATACAATGTGTAATAATGTTTTTATAAAATGGAGGGCCTACCATTTTTCATGAAAAATAGAAACATCTGTAACACTGGACATTTTTCCAAGGCAAACTTTTTTTGAAAGGATCATTTTTCAATTCACATTTTTTGTCTCACTCTAGTACTTCCCAAGGAACACTTCTGTATTTCTTCCAGCTTTTTCATCATCTGAACCCAGAAATAAGCTCCTACCAGAAATAAGCTCCTACCAGCTAAGGCACCACAGACTACCTCACTGGCGTGATGCAGGACTTCCCACGTTTGGTGTGCTCCTGTTGCAGACCCCGTGCTGCTGCCCATGTGTGTGCAGTGCATGTGTTCTGCCCCCAGCCATGGGGTATTTGTGGGTGCAGGCAGTCAGATGTTTATTGTGGTACAGAGCCATGGTCCTCTGAGGATTCAGATTGGGACTGAAAAACAGGAAAATAGGGCAGCCACATGGTGGATGCCAGGGTCTGCTCCCAGCCCAGAGTGTGGTCCAGCTGCCCTAGAGTCCTGCTTCTGAGAGTTGGTTAATACCTCCTGGTCTAGGGGGTATAGACACAGACTGGGAGTAATAGGCTATATTAATAAAGATACTTTTTTAAAAGCTCTTTCTCCATAGTCCCTGTGTTCGGTCTTTTTCTGCTAACTATTCATGCAATCCACTCCTGTCATAGGCAGGTCTCACTGCAGCTCTCACACCTCCATCATCTGCTCCACAGAAAACTTCCTGCAGTCCTAATCCCCCAGTTTAACTGTGCATTGCCTGTATGGAGCGTTGTTGCCTTGATGGAAGGCAATATACAAGCAGCACTGTCTGGAAGAAATAAAGGCAAATAAACTGCTCACAGGAGCAATGAAGGAACCTTTTACTCAAATCTGAAGAAAACTCCAGCAAAGGCATATCAAAGGATGGGTCTGTCCTTGCCATAATAGCACACTGTATTTCACAAAGACAGCAAAGAAACAAAGCTGACAGGCTAAATATTTCTCTGGTATCTTTAGTAGCTCTGAGCCTGATGGCACATTTTGATTTCAGATCCCTAGAACACACATAGACTCACTGCCAATTGATTTTGGAATGATAAAGAATCAGGCAGTTTAGGTGCTTGCAGTTAAGTGCCTATCAGACCAGCTAGAACAAAAAATCAGAAGTGTTAGCCTGGTAGGACCTTCTGATATGTTAAGCTCAAGAGTCAAACCTGAGAAGACTATTTTTTAAACTTTTAATATTCATGTGCGACCTTCAAACTTGCCCAGTGGTAGCTGGACTTTGCTCCCACTGAAGTCAGTAGAAAAAATCTTGTTGTGTAAGGCACTTCTGAAAACCTGCAGCCCCCTTGCTGCTTTTCCAATAAAGACCAGCAAATTAAAAGTAAGTTTTTAAATTTGTTCCCATTTAATTTAATAGGAAAGGATGACCTTTTTGGAAGCAACCTAAAGAATCCACAGTAGATGCATAATTCTACAGGGCTTCCTGTAAAATTTCATAAGCAAGACTGTCATTGTTTTTATTTAATTAAATCCTACTACTCTCTTCTATACGAACATAAAGCACTACAAGAATCCCCAGACTTCACAGCTGAGACTAATTTAATTTCCTCAGCTAAAGGCTGCCTTTTCTGGATTTCCTTTGAAAGCTTAAGAATCCCAGACACCATTAATGTTGAAAGAAGGCTGTTGACGCTCTCAGAAAGGGATTCACATAAATCTAGTGCTGGGCGCAGTCGTAGGGGTCTCCAAATCACACAGCTTTTCCTTCCTTATGTGACAGACAGCTCACACCAGGCACTGTTAATGGGAAAGTGGAAGAAGGATTAAAATCTCGTTTGGTCCTCCTTTGCTATTAAATCCATTACTGTAGCTCCTATTGAATTTACAAGTATTTGAATATTGCATAATGGAGAATCCTAATAGTTTCAGCTCTGCTTGTTCATTCTGTGTTCTGTTCCTAGGACTGATGGGTACAATAAAGGAGGGAATAAAACTAATTATTAATAAACGGGGTCTCGCTATTTGGTCTAGTGGAGTCCATTTTGTTGAATTTGATTATTTTGAAAATGCCAAGTGCAATTTTTGCATCTGAAGTGATAAAAGGAATATTACATAAACCTGATATGAGAAGAAAAGTAAAAATACAATACTAGAAACATACAGAAAATGACAGTATTTTCTTATTATTATTAGTTTGTATTACACTTGCACCTGATGGATTCAGCCAAGTTCAAGGTCACATGGTATGCTGTTCAAAAGCACAGACACTAGTTCAAGCTCATCTGGTCTTACTAGAAAAGATGGCTAAATACAGGCCGTGTAAATTAGGTGCAGAAATTCGATCAACTGTGTCTATAATCCCAAGGCAGATTACTAGTGTTGTGAAGAACAGACCTCAGGTTTTGTGAGTTTGAGTTCAAGGGTCTTCCCAGACTACCTGGTTTCCATTTTTGCTTTAATGTGCCTGTTTGTTGTTGGGATTTCACCCACCCCCCCCCATATGTTCTCTTCAGTCTCAAATTATGTCTTTGCTTTTTTCCTCGTGTGTATACCTGTTTCTGCCTCCTATACTGTTATAGCTTTTACACCTGTCTTTCAAGGGAGAGTTGTTTTCACACCTCAGCACAACACAGAAGACTTCTCTTTGGGTGCCATTTTTAAGCATGAATCTGGCTCGAATATAACAACTTCTTAAATAGTACATGCGTTAATAGCAAGTAAGTTCCTCAACTAAGAACTGAAGACATGAATGAAGGAGCAGTAGCTGACAGACATAAATGGTTTAAGATGGAGACCCAGTAAATTCCCTACACACACACACTAATAATAATAACAACAATAATAACAATAACCGTAACAGTAATAACAACAACTTGGCTGAACATCCAATTTTCTCATTTATGTTTCAGAACTCAGTCACAGTCACTGAATCAATGATGCAGATGTAAAAAGGCAGATCTCAGAGAAAGGGTCTTGGTACGACTTATAGCCATGCTTACAGGCTGTGCATCCATGGTACACTAGAGGATTTAAACCTTCATAAAAATTTTTGTGAGACTGAGGCCTTATTATGCAAGTTCGTGATTACCAAGATATTTATTGATGTTAAAAAGTCAGAGTTTAGCAAGCTGATAAACTATTTCTGTTTGTAACAAACAATTATGATTGGTTTTGCTACTTAATGTTTTAATGTGGCTTTAAATCCTTGGAGAAACATCCAAATACCGTATGCTATTCCTTGTTGAATTCAAGCTGGTTCTAAATCTCCAGTCAGCTGGTAGGACTATTCCAGGGAGAAATTTCAGGCCGTCTTTCTTTTACGAAAAATTAAGCTCAGAATGCTCCACTTTCAGAGAAGCACTGTGGAAAACTCCTTTACTAATTAACCATTCATATTACTAGGTTCCACTACAAGAAAACTTTTAAGTACAATCTGGTCTTTTACAGGACTTCAACATATACTTGAAGCTGATTATATGGTTGTGTGATTTCTTAAAGAAGAATGTTGTCCTGAATAAGAATTTCTAAAAGGACAAAAGAAATGTAGATGCAGCTTTCTTAAAGGTGGTTTTCTTGTTATGTTAATAGTGTAAATATATTCTAACTGAATTGTTGGTTAGCCACACAGTGCTGCAAAAGTGGAATGTGAGCAAGCCAGCTTTACTGCTTGAGGGCATATGTCCATCTTTCTGCAGATAATTTATATAATTTTTAAATTAAATTTAGTCACCAAACCAATGAAAATGTTAAGTACCTGATTGATATTTGCAGAATCCAAGTATGAGCTGTGAATACTAGTTGACATTATACAGTACTGCTATCCGTATTGCTGCATGATTAATGCCACCCTCTAGATTTGTATGGACTTATTTGCATTAGCAGCAATTTTCTTTGCAAATTTGTTGCCAGTGGGGAAGATCTCAGAAAACTGAAAGGGGAAAAAGAAGGAGCCCGTCCTCATTCACGGCAAACTCAAAAGCTAAGAAAAATACTAGAACAAGTAAATAAAAGCCATTTTGAAGCATCTGCAATGTAATAAAGTGATAAAAATAGTTACTATGAATTTTTGAAGATAAATAGTGCCCAAGAAGTCACATTTGTTTTGGCCAAGTAACTGTCCTATTTGAAAGATGAGAAGGCAGAAGTGACATATCTGTACTTAGTAAGGCTTTTGACATAACCTGCGTGACACTCCCGCAAACAAACTGAGTAAATATTATCTAGATGGAATAGCATGTGTTAAAGGGTGGTTGAACCACTCTGCTTATTAAATAGCCAGATATGGGTCTCTGTCAAAATGCCAGGACATTTCTCTTGGGATTCCACAAGTGACTTACTCTGTTTTGACATGGTTTTTTTTCTTAGTCTGAATGATATTTTTACATGACACCAGACTGCAGAGGGGGAAGAAATGTAACGTTCCTTTTGGAGAACTGAGTCTGACTTTAAAACTGTCTTTATAAACTAGAGACATTTTTCCAAATCAACAAGCTGAAAAGACAAAACACTGCACATAGGAAATAGAAACATGTAGAAATACCCAACAGGGAAATACGCCATGGCAGCACTACTTCAGAAAAAAGCATGGTCATGCTATTGAAGCATCAAATGGGTATGATTCAGGAATATGAACCTGTTGCAAAATAAGCCAGATCTTGTTCTTGCATATAGTAATGGTCAGTGTTGTATGGAAGATAAAAGGCGGCATTATTTTATGTTGCAGCTGAATGTGTAGTCTGATGTCTAGTTCTGAATATCATACTTCAGGAAAGAGGGAGTTGGATAAGAGATACTGTAGGAGAGAGACACAGACGTTACATGAGGTTTAATAATTCCAAGGAAAATCAGAAGGAACAGGGGTTTTTTATCTGAAGAAGAAGAAGGATCAAAGCAGACCATCAGATCAGTCATCAGACATATAAAAAGAAGAGATTAATAGATTGTTCTTTTTTGTATACTTGTAACCAAAGAAAAATCTTCATTTCCAGAAGAGGCAATTTTGGCCTTCAGGAAAGGGATGCACCAAAGCAGGAACTGTGGGATCACCTGAACCGAACATTTTCTTCAGTTGAAACCATTGATCAGGAACAATGTATATGTACTTAATCTTTCCTGAGAGGGATGGACTAGCTGACCTGTCACAGTTCCTTACAATTATACTTTACAGTGAAATACTCCAGATTTTACAATGTTAATTCTGACTCAACGTTCTCTTTTTTTCTTTTTTTTCCTTTAGTCTGATTTCCTAATGAAATGAGGCTTAGGTGACCATGATCCCTGTTTGCCCATCTACCTGTCTTTGAGTTCCCCCCTTCTCAATGACTTTCTGAACTCGATTGACCACTTCAAAACAGATTGGAAATAGGAGAAGAAACCAGTACCTGGACAGCAGATAAAGATCAAAGCCAGGCAGGACTCACCTGCTGGTTGCTCCACATGGCAGTACCTGGCTAACCAGTCACTTGTGTTTACTGGTCAACCAGTTACCATGCATGTTGCTACAGGGCAGCTCTAGCATGGCCCTCTTGTTTGGTAATGGCACCACAGAGAAGAGGGAGGTGGGAGAAAACCAGGGGAGCCAAGCCACTGCAGAGTGAAGGATGAAATCTCCGCAGGTCATGCCCAAGCAACCAGGTTTTAGAGTTTCACACCATTCTTCCCACCCAAAACCCCCAGATGTCTCTGATGTGACCCAAGGGTCTGGCATCAGGCTCCCTGCCTGCTGGAGAGGCAGATGCTCGGGGCAATGAGCAGTGCCACAGTCTGGCATGGGAAGGCTGAAACACTGAGCAGTGCAGAAAGAGGCGAAAGATTTCCATTCTCTGGCCCACTGTAGTAAATAGCTGTGGTCCAGCTGGCAAGAAATGCATTTGTGATTAAAAAGAGTGGGATCTTTACAGAAAATTTCTAATTCTATTTATCAGAATTCAAACATATTAGCGGAGCTGGATTCCTGGTTTTGTGACAATGATGAGAATATTGAATCTCTGCTAAGGGAGATCAAAGAAACAACTAAGTCTAACAACAGAATGATGCAGGAAAACTACTGCATGCATAGAAACAGGCCAATTATTATAGCAGAAAATTGTTTAGAGAAGCACTGTCTCGGCAGCTTAAATAATCACTTTGGAACAAGCTTTACAATATGTAAGAGATAATTCTTCTCTCAGTCCAAAATGACACAAAGACATTGATTCAAGAAGCACTTACAGCTGAAAACAACAGTTTGCTTGAATTTGGGGGCAGAAAAGGATAAGGTGAACTATATCACTGGTTGTAATTCTAGTCCTGGGCACAGGGAGGCAAAAAGGGAGGAAAATAACTGTAACAGACAAAATACAAAACAGCATTTAACTATATTTTTGAGACTTACTGTGGGAACTGCATAAGCAGAAAAGTCTAGATTTAGGGAAGATGCATATCCAATTTATTGGGAAAAGCATAGAAAAAGCTGAAAAATGTTAGAAACCTTTCAGAAAGCCTGGAAAAACTAGGCATAGGTTCGAAACTTGTTTAAACCAATTCAGAAATCCAGACTAGGAAGGGCCACAAAGGAGGAGTGTAAACAGTAGTAAAGTATAAGAGAAAAAGCAGGAAAAGTAGGAAGCAATTTGTAGAGAAGAGGCTGAAAGTGGTAAAACAGTAACAAAATAATTTAATATATGAGATGTTGATAGCCTGATGGAGAGTAAATGGGTCTTATCACACAATCACAGAATCATTAAGGTTGGAAAAGACCTGTAAGATCATCAAGTCCAACCATCAACCCAACACCACCATGCCCATTAAACCACGTCCTGCAATGCCTCGTCCACATGTTCCTTGAACGCCTCCAGTGAGGGTGACTCCACCACTTCCCTGGGCAGCCCGTTCCAATGTTTCACCACTCTCTCCGTAAAGAAATTTTTCCTAATATCCAGCCTGAACCTCCCCTGGTGCAACTTGAGGCCATTGCCTCTTGTCCTGTCACTCATCACTTGGGAGAAGAGACCAGCACCCACCTCTCTGCAACCCCCTTTCAGGTAGTTGTAGAGAGCGATGAGGTCTCCCCTCAGCCTCCTCTTCTCCAGACTGAACAACCCCAGTTCCCTCAGCCGCTCCTCATAAGACTTGTGCTCCAGACCCCTCACCAGCTTCGTCGCCCTTCTCTGGACGCGCTCCAGCACCTCAATGTCTTTCTTGTAGTGAGGGGCCCAAAACTGAACACAGCATTCGAGGTGCGGCCTCACCAGTGCTGAGTACAGGGGCACGATCACCTCCCTGCTCCTGCTGGCCACACTGTTTCTGATACAGGCCAGGATGCCGTTGGCCTTCTTGTCCACCTGGGCACACTGCTGGCTCATATTCAGCTGTCTGTCAACCAGCACCCCCAGATCCTTTTCAGCCAGGCAGCTTTCCAGCCACTCGTCCCCAAGCCTGCAGCGTTGCATGGGGTTGTTGTGACCCAAGTGCAGGACCCGGCACTTGGCCTTGTTGAACCTCATCCGATTGGCCTGGGCCCATCGATCCAGCCGGTCCAGATCCCTCTGCAGAGCCTTCCTACCCTCAAGCAGATCAACACTCCCTCCCAACTTGAGGGGGGAGTCATCTGCAAACTTGCTGAGGGAGCACTCAATCCCCTCATCCACATCATTGATAAATATTTTAAACAAGACCGGCCCCAAAACTGAGCCCTGGGGGACACCACTTGTGACTGTCCGCTAACTGGATTTAACTCCATTCACATGAACTAGTCAAGAGTAACAAATGCAGTGGAGAGGCTGAGGGAATAATGAAGAAACTGATTATTTTTTTGCATCAATCTTTACCTCACATTATGTGGAGAAATGTCTTCCATTAACTCCTTTTCTTAGGAAATGAGGTTAAAACATTATTACAGTTTTAGGCATCAATAGAAAAGGTGCCAAAACAAACTTAATCTAGAGAAGAACACGTCACCACACCGTATAATATATGCTCAACAATTTTTAAACAAGTTTTAATTAAGTGGTTCATCTACAAGTAAAATTTGCCAGACAACCATTTGAATCATCTACATTATTTTATTTGAACCAAATTAAAATATGCCATTTGTATATGAGTCTCCTTAGAAACTTATATAGCTCTGTGAATTTTTACAAACAAACAAAAATCTCTGTATTCCTTTACATTCTTTACACAAAAGGTCATTTATTTTTTCTACTTGCTCTAACTACAGTAAAATATACTGCCAGGGTTTCTCAGAAAACAAAATTTCCTTGAGAAACATTTTGAAGAAAAAATGGTATTTTGTGGAATTTCATTGTGCACACCTTCAAAGTTTTGCGCACAGAACTTGGGGGGGGGGGATTTTTTTTAATAGAAATACAAAGGTTTCAGCAAACTCTGTAAGTCTCCATCTCCGTATCCCCCTGAATAATCTTGTATTCTGCCAAAAAGCACCTTCTAATTAAAAAAGCCACAATTAAACATTTCTACTATATTTGCTATTTCCTTGTCAATACAAAATAACTGACACATTTTTAAAACGTAATGCAGTTCTGTAAACATAGAAAGTTACATGGAAGTTTGTCATGAGTATCAGCTCATAGAGCTCCTTCACAGCCAAATTAAATTCATGGAAGTACTCCAATTGATCTTAATTCACTCTGAAACAAGCCTTACTAATAGGTGTTAAAAATACATTCCTTTTTAAGCTTTTCGATTCCCATGATAGGGCTAAAAGTTTTATTCTGTATTTCCTAATTGAGGAGTCTCATGCATAAACTTGAACACTAAATATGCTGGGGCTGGGATGTTCTGAAGGGAATTTAGCCATATGAAGTTGCTATCTTAGATAGTGTGAGTATAAAAGGATTAAAAAACCCTGATTCACAGCTAGAAAGCAGATTGACCTATAAAATACCAATATATTTTAAGTGTGCAATCCATATATTTGCTTTCAGAAATTAAGACAGACATCAGAGTTCCCAGACTTCTTTTTTGTGATACCCTACATGCTTGAGACTAGACCTCTTACGCTACGTCTCATTTCCATGATTCTCAAGAAATCAAGCAGATGTAATTCCATGATCATAATGTTGACAGTTTTCCTTTATCAGAGATGCCTCCATGAAGGCTTTTCTATAAAAGAAAATATATCTGGGTCATAGTATATAAAACTGATTCCTGTATTAAATCACTAATAAAAAGCACTAAATCTCTGTACTAGGCTGGTGTTTCTAACTGTATGTTACTACTAGAATGTAGTGATAACACCAAATTTAGGTTTGATAGAAAACGAGCTATAATGGTAAGAAAATCCTTCACATGACAGCAGAATTATCAGTTTCATTTAAAAACCTTGAATCTGTATAAATAAATCTCTACATCACTGTGAAAAAAAATGTTTTTTCAATTTGATACCCAAAAACATATGATCACAATGGAATGAAAATATTTCCATTTTCTTACCAACCCAAATACTTGAAGAAAATGGTTTTAGATTAAGTTAAACATGCTTTGAAACTCAAAAGCAAAAGTTTCTTTAAGACTTTTTTTTTACCTTATGTATTTAAATTTGGCAAATTTAGTCTTAAAATATGAAATGAAAAATCAGAATGTTTCACTTTTAAAATGTAGGAATAAACAGTTCCATACTAGGTCATACAAGTATTTCTTTATTTGCATAGTTCTGTTTGACTTAAAATACACTTTCAGGTGAGCAGACTATTGAAACAAAAAAAATTTCACCTAGGATTACTACTACAGTGATGAAAACTTCTACATAGACTAGTTTTTTAATAAATGTTCATGAAGCTGATCAAGCGCTTCCACATAATGATTAAGGGGTGATATACTTCGATATTTTCCCAATGCAGGAATTCCAGTGACGGTTTTTCCAGCTCAAAAGTCATAACTTATTTTAGAACAACCGAAGTATAATTGCACTAAACAAAGTGCAAATGTTTGCATGCAATTTTTTCAAACAAATGGAGTGTAATGGCCATAATTAAATTCAATGCAGAGTAAATTGGAGATAAAAATCAATAAGCGACTCTGAAATCTCATCACTTATTGATTCATGAGCCATTAATCTCCTTCTGCATTACACATCAAAAGTAATTATCAGTTAATGAAATCACACAGATGCAAATCAGAAACAGGAAAAATTATTAACAATGCCCCAAAACTTCTGCACATTTCTTTACAATCTCCACAAATTAGCTTAGTGATAAAAAATGTGATCTTGTTGTGACTAGCTCTGGTTAGGAGTTTTTTATTAAATATCTGGAGGTTTTTACCTGTTTAAAAAAAAGAAATTAACTTGCTCAACCAAAGCTTCCTTTGTCAGAATGGAGAGACTTGAAATTAACCATTCTTTAAGAAAGACCCCTCTACCCTACCAGTGATTTTCTGGCCAAAGCAGTAGTAACTCTCAAAAACCAACCAGGCAGGGCAGGAGCTGCTCTTGTTACCTCTGTCCTCCTCCCTGTGAGGGTGCAGGGAAACATGGGCAGTGTCAGGCCAGCAGGCTGCTGGCTGAGCCTCTTTCTCCTGTATTGATGTGCAACAGGAGCATTTTCTGAAGTCTTGACCCTGGTTAGAAAAACCCAGGGCCAGTGGAGGCAGATGAAAGTGGTAGTCCTGGTAGGACTGGTGGCCCTTCTGCCTGATACTGAGGGAGGAGCTGGGAACTGGCTGAAGGCCCCAAGTCAGTCTGTATCAGGGCTGGTTCATGCTGGAGCCGTGCAGCTGGTTGCTGCCTTTGCAGATTGCTCATCGAAGGCTAAGTGTGACCCACAGGGTTGAACTCTTGTCTAGCTCTGTAAGAGAGAGGGTTGTAAGAGACTGAACGATGGGTGATAAAATGTCATATGAAATTCAGTGTACGTAAATATAAAATGATGCACAGGACAAAAATCAGAGGGAATGCATAAGTGTAGTCTGTCTGAAAAGGAAAAAAATTGACAACATTTTTTCCCCAGGAAGAATATCATGACTTCTCCATTTCTCTACACGTTATGATCCCGAGACCATTAGTGGGAAGTAAGTGTATTTGTGGTCCCAGCCAAAGCTCCTGAAATGTGATGGAAAGTGGATGCTTTCTGCTGCTCTTGGTGTGGGGTTGCAGACCCAGCCTGTGCTCCTCACGCGGTACCTCACTTCCACGGCTGAGCCCTTGAGGCTATGTCTGACCTGGGAGATACCTGAGTGTCTACCCAGTATTTGTTGCCCTTATTGGTCAGGACAGCAGGTCTGTAGGCTTGCCACCACATTCAGCAGGGCATTCAAATCTGTTTGTTGTTATATGTATACTTATATATGTGTATATACATACCTATAGGTGAATAAGTACTTGTATCAGAAACTCTGAGCAAAAACTTCCGAGTTTCACAAGAAAGGTACTCCTGTCCCTGCTGGCTTGTCAGTTAAATCTATCACCTCTCTTTCTGGACAAGCTGTTGGCTCAGAGCGTGTGGAAAAGGGAAAAGGAACCAAGGGGAGGGGCAGCTGCTTCCTCTGCTGGAGATACCTTTTGCCTTGGAGACCAAATATTGTGAAATTCTTATCAGTCAGTTTATATCAAAAAGATAGTGTAGTTAACAGAGGAACTGCCAGACCAGATCAGATCAGCGATGTGTCTGGCCCAGTAGCCTGTCTCCAGGTCTGACCAATGCCAGATGTTTCACAAGAAAGTGTTAAAGTCTGTATGATGGACAACTATACATGTCTGATATATTTTTTATAAATCTTGCTAATGTCAAGGCCTTAATTAGGTATTATTGGCGTGAGCTCAAGAAACTAAGCAGATATTTCTTGTGCGAAGTACTTTCCATGTGCTGGATTTTTACTATTTTTTGATTTTGTAATACCAAAACATAATAGTGAAAAAAGAGCTTGATTTACTTTCTCTTATATCCTTACTTACCAAATGCCAACTGTAAAAAAAAAAAAAAATCTAAAAAATTACTTGTGGGTGGGGTGGGGGGAAGGGGGAGTTTCCATGCTCTGAAACTATGAAGGTTTTTAGAAATGCTTGAATCTCTCAGTTCAGCATATAGTCAGGTCAGAGGGTTTCAATGCTGCAATAATGAAATATTTCGCTGTGCCCTGAGCCCTGTGGTGACAATAGTATTCCATGCCTGGCAAAATGGGTAAATGTTTAAGGAAGTTTTTTTAAACTAGATTAGAGTACACTTCCCAATGTCAATGAAGCACTTTTGTCATAGGTCTGGTTGACAGTGAAGTGTTTGTTAATGGTGGCAGAGTATGTAAAACTTGAGAGAAGCATTTTTTATTGTTTTCAGTCTGAATAGAGAATCATTTTTTCTCTCTTTTACAGCTTTTACTTGTCTAGAAAGAGCAATTCTAAATTTGTAACTCAGCTAAACTCAGGTTTTAAAAGCAGGACTTGACACAGTTTGGGATTTTGTAATGGGAAACACCTCAGGCGAGGGGTTACGGGGAGACAGAGGGAAAGGATACAAAATTCCCCGCTTCCACTCCTGTTACCAGAGCAGGTAACAGGGCTCTCGAAGTCTTGCTTCTCTTGAGACTCCTTTTTAAGCATTTTGGCTTTACAAGCTCCTGAAGGAAGACCTCCTCCCAGCTGCCCTCCAAAGGGTCAGTCTGCATATGGGTGTTCCTGTGTGGGGTAGGAGGGGTCTATGCAGCAGCAACACCAAGTACAATCCCAGGTCTGGAAGTCTGGGTCCCTCAGAGCCTTGCCTCACCTCTCCACTGCCATCTGGTCACCTTGGTTTTCTCTTGTGTTTTTTCTCTGACTAAGGACCGTGACTTTTTTGAAGGCATAAAAAAAAATCCATTCAGTTGAACAAAAGCCTCATTGATCCCCCATGTTTGCTTACCATTTTGTTCTGGACACCTAACCTAACCGAACTATCTATTTATTCTTTTTGTCTGGAAGCAGAGATGATAACAGTAATCACCTCGTTCTGAAAATGCCATATGCAGAAATACAATCACACATAGTACCTGGCCTTATTTAGATGCATGGGGCATTAAATATTTGGCTGATTTTCTGTCAGTTGCACTGGAGTTACTCCAGATTAACACAAATGTTACATTTTCGCCCATTGTTTATCCCCACCCTGGGTGATGTGTTGAATACTCTCAAATTCCATTTGTGTTACTGCTTTGATTCAGGGCTGAGGATCCCATGGCCAGGATAGATTAACCAGCTTTGTCCTGGAGCTGATATTGAAGCTCATCTACAAAATTTGCCGTTTTCCTTCATTTAACTGTAGTAAGCTGTAACTGGAAATGCCATGGAATGTGTCCCAAGGAGATACACTCACACCTTCTCTTTGTTTCTCAGGCATAAAACGGACCCTCTGTCCATCAACCGGATTTTTGTGTTTCTTGAGAGATGGTATATACAAGCACTGAATCTATAAAATGGTTATACTTTTGCCTCTGTAAATGACAGCTGTATTTCTCCATCGTGCAGATTTGTTCCTGCTTTGGTACCTATGACATTCTCTGTTATGTCTTAGATAAACACATTCCTCACTTCAGAGCACAGTGTCAGAAAGTGTTACACAAGCAGACACTTATATAGGCAAGAGCTGGGACCTTCCTAGTGTAGATGGCCTTGGAATATTATTTTCCAGCCTTTAAAAGCATTTACAAATGTTTTCAGTGAGGATACATTTTCATTAGCATTTCCATACATATTTCGTAGAAACTAGCGCCATGCACCGCACGCCCCAAAAGCTCCCTTTTCTGCATGCTGCTGCTGTCCTGTGCTATAAACAGCTGTGAAGCTAAGGCCAAAGGAGCGCATGCCACGCTGATTGTACACAGTAGATACTTACGTAAGATGCATCATCTATTTTTCAGAAGTGCTACCTGTGTGGAGGCATTCGCAGAGGTAACCTTGTATCTTTAAATTAGGCCAGAGGGAATAGCTCTAGTTGTGCTTCTTACTTCAAGGCCATTGCTAGACATAAGCCCTCCAATTTCTGTCTCCCGCCCAAAGCTTCTCTTTTTCTTGCTCTTGACTTCACCACAACATGA
Source organism: Gavia stellata (assembly GCF_030936135.1). Taxonomy (NCBI): domain Eukaryota; kingdom Metazoa; phylum Chordata; class Aves; order Gaviiformes; family Gaviidae; genus Gavia; species Gavia stellata. The sequence goes on from NC_082595.1 coordinate 22,948,490, forward strand.
CATTTACCATACACACCTGCCAGTGATGTGCAACGTTGGTTTCTGATGCAAGTTAAAACTGTATTACAGTCTTTATGTGACATACATCCAGCTTTCAAATATTATTTCTAAAGCTGTGATTTTCAATCTGATTGAAATTTAGACTAATTTTTTTTTTGATCTGTACTACTAATAATAATTCATGCTATCACATAACAGACACTAGTTGAACCTGAGTAGTAACAGGGTGGGTTTTGGTTTGTTTTTTCAAAAAAAGTAACCATGTGGGATTTGAATGTGAAACAAAAATGGACCCATGATCTGTGTATGCTTAGACAAGAGGCAAACACTGATGTAGAATGAAGATCAGGACTTCAGTGAGTTTTTTTCCCTTTTCCTATTCTTGTTATGCATATTCCTGGAATATCTGAAGGCTATATTGTAAATGTCAGGGTTAAGAACCCTCTTTCTGGTTCAGGAGGCATGCAACAATACACAAAAAATGCTTTCCTTCCAAGTTTAAAGATGCCTAAAAGTTTCACCATGTTGAAGGTTTGTTGGGTTTGGTTTTTGTAACTGCAGTAACAACTTATTATTAGATGCCATAAACCCTAGAAAATATATGTAAATATTATCACTAAATTCATTTTGGTTGAACATGCATTTGGTTGCTTGCCTTAATGTATTTCTGTATGTATCAGTATCTAATGTAAGTTCATTTTTGCCATCTCCATGCTGCAAATTGTGACATCTGTAAATTGTTCTGTTCCATGATGTCTTTATTGCAGGTTTCATATTTAAAAAGAAATCATTCAGAGCATACATTTGATTACAGAATTACAGAAATAAGTTGATTAAATGTTGCACAATTTATTAATCCTTAGGAACATTTACACTATGTTATGATCCAATGTTTAAAAATGTGATTCTAGAATAGTACTCAGAAATCAATACTTTAGGATGGAGAGCGAATTAATGCAAGGAATAGGATTCCTATTACCTAACTTTGGTAAAACTTAATCCAGGCTAGTCATCCAGGTTTTCTCTCTAAGACACTCACCGCTTTTTATTGACTGTAGAAGCAACCCAGACGATGATGTTAGATCAAGCTAACTCTTGGATTGCAAGTGTAAAGGGAGATGAACTGCCCTAAAAGAGATTTGCATGCATAACATTAGTCACAAAATGGAGCCCCAAAGGAACAATCCTGTATTGTTGATAATTACACAAATCAAGGTTATCAACAGAGGCCATTGGGCTGAATCCTCAGATGGCTTGTGGGCATTAATGGGGCTCTGATGATTTCTGGCATTATTTGCCTTACATGTGTTGCAGTTAAATCCTGATTCAGCAAGGGTGAAGAGACCTGTGGCTGAGCTTAGTCACAAAAGTAGCTTAGGGTAAGGTGCTTGAGTCTCTTAAGTTAGGTACATTTTAAAGTACTGCATTGAACTGGGGCCATGTGCAGACTTGCACACTATGAAATAGTTTGTTTCCACTTGAAAGAAGCCCTGGACAAAAATGGAAATGAACAGGACAGGCAGGTTCAGTGATCAAACAGTTGATTAAGAAGTTTTACAATTTGAAACAGTAAGTATGCTGTAACTCTTATAAGAAAAAGCAGGGACTTCCTTCAGATGAGAAGACGGGATTTATTACTCTACCTGCAAAAAAAACCCAGTGAAAAGGCTGAAATTGTCTTAACTAAGAATGAGGCAATCAAGATACAACAGGTAAGGAGACATGAAAATCAACCCCAGCAGAAATCTATCTGGGGAAGGACCAGAGAGAAAGGCCTATAGCCACCAGCAATTTAAAGAATTTTACAGCCCCCTTAAAAGCATTTAAGAGGAAGAATTGAAGAGGTAGATGATGTATCATTGACTGGTTTAAATTCATTGCCTGGCAAGTTATTGTGTGCTGAGCCATTTCTCTTACTTACAACTTGTGACACTGTATTGAGAAGAGAGATGAAGCTAAACGTGGGAATGTGCTGCAAATATGTTAGTAATTGCTTAGATATGCTCTAGGTTCAGTGTTTTTAAATGGAGTGAGTGCAGAACTTGCCATTGTGTTGATATGTTATTTTACTTTGTCAAAAGAGAAGATGAATATTTAAACATTTCAAAAGCCAGTACTTACAAAATTATTTACATACATGTTCATAGCCAACCACATAGAACTGTAAATAGTCGGAAACCGGCATTCTGCCACTCTGATGATTAATACAAGAAACAAATTAATAGTTGTCCCAGACAATCCAGCAATTATCTTTTTCTTTTCTTCTACTCTTGTTTTTGCCTTTTTATGTCCGTTGTGGGTAGCTTTAGATCTATTCAAATATCCAAAGTCCTTTTCCCCTCTAATTCCTCAAAAACCTTGAAAAAGTAAACTAAACTAAATAACAGCGTTCACGCAGATGCTTCTGTTGAAAATGCTGAGCTTCAGATGACAAAATTATTTCAGAATATATTTAAAACAAGCTCATTATTATCTGCACTTAGCAGTTTGTAAAAAATAGAGAATATAAAATGACATGGTTACAATTAAAAAACATGGAGCTTCGCCTCTCCTCTCCATATATTGTAGGGGACAGGAAATAGGAAAGATTGTAATTTCATCTGTTCCATCTGTCTGTTACAGACTTTTACTCTACAACTAACCTTCAAGTACATTACAATTTCTGATTTTAATCTTACACTAATAAAAGAAAACCCTAGTCAAAACTCTGAATCAGAACAACTTCAAGAGTTGTGAAGTATGGAAAATAATTGTCATGTTTGTTATATAATGAGATCAATCAAATTCTCCAAGCTCATGGAAAGTAGAGAATTTAGATGAAGTTCTTGTAATTTGAACCCAGCCTCCTATATAATTACTAACCCCTGCCAAGCTACTATAATATCCCCATTTAGGAAGTAAAATACCAGCCCTTAACTTTTAGAGGCCTCCCTACTCAAATTCCTATTGGTAGGATGTTCTATTATTAGATAATTTTTTATTGCAGACATGCAAAAATAACATTTTGTAGCACTGAGTTCCTCTCCTTTGTAGTCATCTTTTCTCAGAATAATCCTCCAGTTACAGAGGGGCTGCAAAACAGAATATATAAAAACTGAAGAAAAAAGTAACTAAAATATGATTTGGTTAAACTCAAAATAGACTCTATTTTTTTCCTCTATCCTTAACAAAAAACAAGCTCTTTAGTATCAGAAGCCCTGTTAAAAAGCCATTCTAGGTATGCCATAGGAGAATTAATTTAATGTTAAAAAATAATTAGAACAACTTAATTACCGTTAACATATCAGCTGTCAGAACTGTTGCTGGTATGCCTAACCCTTAATTAGCAATGAGTTATGATTGATTAATGGACCCAAAAGAGGTTTAATCTCAGGCTATGTAAAGTAAAAAAAATGAAAGGGGCCTGTACTTTCACAGACTAGTTAACCTTTCAGAGATACAGCTTTTGTTTTGATGTCCTCAGAGGTCAAAGGACATCCCAGCTGCTTTTACAGCAGAGCTCTTCATTTCAACAGCCAACAAGAACCAAAGATTAGGGAAAAGTTTTATTAGAACCTAGTAGTTAGCAAACTCTGCATATATGCATTCTCATTAGACTGAAAATTAATGTGTTGCTGAGTCACGTTGCCATAATTAACATTGGATAAAATTTCAAATGCTTTTAGATTTTTGCTTCTTTCTTTTTCTGCTTTTTCCTCTGGAGTTAGCTTTCTGAAGCATGCGCTTTTTTCATAGGTTCCCACATAAAGCTAAATTTGAGCGTTAAGCCACCGACGTTAGTAGAGGGTGCTGCTGAGCCATTTGCCCCAGCCTGGCAGTATTTATTCTTCAAGGTTAGAAGAGGATTCAGGAGGACAGTGTCAGAGGTAGTCAGTCTGTCTCAAAAAGAAGGTGGCAGCAACAAAAGAGGGTGCACAAGTAGGTAACAGAAATGAACAGAGGCACTAATATAGCTTTTGTTTGAACAGAAAATGCCTGGGCTTTTCAGCAAGATACCAATGGCCCAGTAGCCAATGAAACTGAGTCTGCTAGATTCAGTTTAAGGATTTACAGACAATTTCATAAATGGCTTTTCACATATAAATCCAGGATACCATCTTTTTGGATGTTCCAAAGAATTAATAAACAAAATGGGGATTTGCTGTACTTGCAAATTCTTCTAATCATTACCTGTAAGTGGAAGAGATCTACTTGTGAGGTAGAAGAGATGGGGGAATACTTAGAATTTAACATCATTTTTTTCTAAGGTCATAACCTTAGCTGCTGGCTGAGGATATCTTTTGTTGCTTTCATTATTGCTAACTCTCAGTGACAAACAGATCATCAAACCAATTTTAAAATCATCATCTAAGTAAAAGAAAACCCCAAACATTCAGAAAGTTAGCTTGCTTGGGTAAACAGGTTGTTCTCAGTATTTGCAATGTCATACAGGTATTATATAATAAAATATATTGCGACTGCAGTACAAGTAAAAAATCAGACCAGTGAAAAGATTAAAATGTGGCTCATGACTATGAATATTCATTGCTTCAGGCTTCTTATAACCCCAAATTCTATCTGCTTGAAAATCTTAGCAGAAAAAAGAGTCCCGGTGGAAAGTAAAACAATAAGAAGGAAGTCAAATCCGTATAATTATGTATTGGTCCACTTTTATTCAGCCATCTACCCTTTCACTGTCCCATCACTTAAGATACCAAAGCATTCGATGTCTCCGTATGATTTCATCACTTTTTTCCTTGGTTCATCTTTCATCAGTGAGTTGACATTGCTCTTCAGTTTTGATTACAATTGCTTCCATGGCTAACTTTTGGAAACATCGTTGACAGGCAGAATCACAGAATCACGGAATCACTAAGGTTGGAAAAGACCTGTAAGTTCATCAAGTCCAACCATCAACCAACACCACCATGCCCATTAAACCACATCCCGCAATGCCTTTTCCGCATGTTCCTTGAACACCTCCAGCAATGGTGACTCCACCACCGCCCTGGGCAGCCTGTTCCAGTGCTTCACCACTCCCTCAGTAAAATTTTTCCTAATATCCAGCCTAAACCTCCCCTGGCGCAACTTGAGGCCATTGCTTCTTGTCCTCTCGCTTGTCACTTGGGAGAAGAGACCAACACCCACCTCTCTGCAACCTCCTTTCAGGTAACTGTAGAGAGCGATGAGGTCTCCCCTCAGCCTCCTCTTCTCCAGACTGAACAACTCCAGTTCCCTCAGCCTCTCCTCATAAGACTTGTGCTCCAGACCCCTCACCAGCTTCGTCGCCCTTCTCTGGACGCGCTCCAGTGCCTCAATGTCCTTCTTGTAGTGAGGGACCCAAAACTGAACACAGTATTCGAGGTGCGGCCTCACCAGAGCCGAGTACAGGGGCACGATCACCTCCCTACTCCCGCTGGCCACACCATTTCTGATACAGGCCAGGATGCTGTTGGCCTTCTTGGCCACCTGGGCACACTGCTGGCTCAAAGAAGATGCAGAGAGACAGAAAATATGTAGTGAACACCACAGGAACACTTTCAAATCTCCTAAGTGATTAGAGCTCCTAAATTCCTTTTTGGGAAAACAGTTTAGGTAACGATAGAAAGACTATGGAAAATGCCTAACTGACTTAGAAGTCTGAGGTCCTTGGAAGTTGGTGGGATTTAGACCATTTCCCATAGGAAATTCCAAATTTGCTACAGGCTCTACAGAGTGCTTCCAGCACTGTCATCCATCCTGACATCTGTGACAGGCAGCTGAAGGGACCTGGTGGGCCTCATGATTTCAAGGCTGCAGAGGAACCAAGGACTTTGGGAGCCCTAAGTATGAGGCAGCATGATTAGCATTTTATTCTTGAACTGGGAATATTTTGAAAGGTCCAGTTGGTGGAAACATATTAATTTCCTGATGTAAATACATTTTCATATATCAGTTCAAGACAAAAAATTGCGGAACGTGTCTCTGGGTGGTGCCATCACTCACACTGTTACCACAGAACTCTGCCTCATTTGTACTGGCATTTTGTGAAAACTGACTCATTTCCAGACCATTTTTTGACCTCTGATGGATGAATATTATTCAGTGGCAAAATATTTTATAACCATATTTCTATGAGTTATTTCAAACTCATTTGGGCTGTGAGAATACCATCCACTAGAACCTAAGATCAACTATTTTCATGTTTCCAAGTGACTTAGGCAAGTTTGCAAAACTGTTTTTTTCTAATAATTTTGGGAATTTTGTGCTAGATTTTCCTTTCTGTTCTGATTCATATATGGTACAGAGTTATGAAGAAAATTGTCCAGTCACTGATTTTCTGTGCATGACAGAAATGGGGAAAGATACAGTCAGTAAATGCACAAAACTGCTGAAATATGCCCAGTCCCAGATGAGGAATGATAAAAGAAAAAGTACAAGAGTTCTGTGTTTTATTTTACTGTGGTTGTAAAAGAAAACTCCAGGTGCTTTAACAAACACACCACAGAACAAAGTAAACAAAGCTAGTTGGTTTCTTTAATGAGGAAGTCAGACTGCATAAGAGGATGTTAGATTGATTTATAGCTATTAAAATACGGATAGCAAACCATGGACACACATCATCAATCAATCAGTCAATCAATCCTAAATTGAAGGTGTCCTCATGGCCTGAAAATTTTTAATTTTTTTTTTTTAAATTAGGCAAGATCCCAAATAAAGAAATAGAGCCATTGTTGTTCACCTTGCATTTGGCTAGAGAGTGGTTGCATTTGTGTGACACTCAAAAAGGATGGGCACTAAATTTTTGTAGTACAAGAGAGGGAAGACTTAGGTTGGCTGACTTCTCACCCTTACAGAAAAGCTTAATAAACTCCGGCTTCTTTCTCTCAGAACTGTCATTTATTCATTTTTAAGATGAAGAGTAAAAATAAGGAGGCTAAAAAACAAAATCCAAGCCATGTAGTCAAATTAGCATTTTTATAGGAAAGCAAAAACTTTCATTTTTGTTTTAAACCTGGTTTTCCCAGAGTTAAGGGCTATAACTGTGGACATATGTGGAAAATAAATATGGCCAAATTCTGACTGCAGTTACACTTGTACAGTCCCATTAAACTTAATAGTTCTCTATGGGTATAAGTGATGGCAGGGTCTAGATTGTAACCGGAGTCCTTGTCAGAGCTCCTCAGCTGGCGGAGAGTGAAATAGGGAATGTCTTGATTCTAGAGTTTCCTGTGCTCAGTGAAAACGTTATGGAACAATTTTATGGAACAACATATGTCTGGAAAAACAAATCCCACAGATCATTTATAATACATACCTCGCACGTGCTTAAGCATGTCATTCACTTCTCTGTCCCCAGCCCTGTGGAGCCGAGGAGGAGTGTCCTGGGACCACTGCTGGTTCCATGTCAGTGCTCAAGCATAGCCACTATTTGAGGAGCATTTTAAAATTACATTTTCAAAAACAATTGTTTTCCTTTGTCAGAGCAGTTTCCACTGAGTGAATTACATCTCTATAAAGCATATTAAGCTATGGATATCATGTGGGATTTGGGAATGTTTCTCAAATCTAAGGTCTGGATAGTCAATTGTTTCAGTGTGGGAGGAGACATGGGTATTCATGTCACCTCCCACCACTCCCTTACTTACATGGACAGAAACTCTAAATATATGAGCCACAGCGTACTCCAGCAGGCCTTTTTCCAATCCTCTAGAAGTAAGGAGTGCAAGACAAAGCAAGGCTACCCCACAGACGAGGCATAGACTGAGCTGAGTTGATGTCATGAGTATGAAAAGTTATCCACAAATCTTTGCGCATGATTGGTGTCAGGGGCTGCCAATTGCAAGTTTTTGTAATCTGCACCTGTAATCCATTTTAGCAGTGCAGCTATTACAGGGTACAGTTGTACAGGTAGAAAGCTACCCCCTCCAGCAATTACAGTTGTGTACATTTGGGTGAAATACTCCTAGCGCAGCAGCTTTGCCTGATGTTTCCTTCATACCCTATTGGCTTTCTTATCTTTGGTGAAGTCTGTGCAGCTGTATCAGTTCCAGTTTCTGGTTGGTAATTCTGGATGACATCTGATCCAGCTGGAGTCAGTCTTCCCTGTCAGCTTGAAAAATGACAAGAGAGAGTGGAGGCTCCCCACTGTCATTCAAGGGAAAACATGGCATCTGCTCTTCTTTATACTCCTATTTCTGTTTGGTATTTGTGTACCCATTGGTTTCTGCAAAATGTTGATGTTTTGTCTTCTAGTACAATTCTGGTACTGATCCCCCATTCCATATCTGACCTCATAATATGCATATTTTTAGCAGACATGGTTATACATTTGACATACATGGCATAATGTGCTATCTATGCACGATATAGGTACACAGAGGTGCTGAGGTAGTGCAGTTGTATCTTAACAGTTATATCTTAACTAACCCTTTCAATTGGGCTAAGGTTGATTAGTCAATCCTCTCTATCCAGGTTGAATTAAAGCAAAACTGAAAATACAGAGTGTCCTTTTCCAAATTTGGAAATATCTGAGATTTGTCCTGCTCCAAAAAGCATTGTAGGTTTTCAAAATCTTGTCTCTCAGAAGCTCAGAGGGTTATATCTCCCTGGCATATTTTGAGTATAGCAGCTGACAAATTAAGCCTTTGTTTATTTAGAAACTTGTATATATTTGCTTTGTTTTCTGCTACTCTAATCTACATACATTTCTTCTCATATTCTGTCATTCAATTTTTATTTATTTTTCTCTTTTCAAAAACAAAATATTCAAACATATTTGACACGTCCACAAGAAGAAAAGCAGTTTCTCTGAAACAAATCCAGACTTCTCTATGGGTGATCTTTCTACCTTGGGAAGCCTCTTAATTTCTCAGTTCTTTGCATCTAAATAAGGCTGACATATCTTACCTCCTTTCACACTGTATCTTGTTTATTTAAAATCTCAGGGTCAATGAGTACATTTTGTCAGGGATTTGTACAGTCTGTGGTGCAAAGGGATATGACATTGGCTATGACCTCTAGGCAGTCTTATAATACCGTACTTAGTAATAAATAAATTTTATACTAGTTGTCATAAACCATTCTAGGTTTTCATTACTGTACAGCTCAGGAGACCAATATGAAAACTGGCGATTGCTGCAAAGCAATGTGCCAGAGAAAAAAGATGTTCCAGCAAAGCTGGTACGCTGTTGAGAGAGGAATCTCTGAGGGTGTCAGTTTTTCTGTTTTGAGAGGGGAGACACATTTCAGCTGTGCCATCATTGTTATCATTCCCATTTGAAGCCAAAGGACTAAAGTAAATTTAAAGAGGAGTATTTTTACATCAAGTTACTGCCAAGTCCTTTTGCATCCTCCCAAGTCTGTAAGGTTAATGTGGGCAGACCATCCAGTATCTTATCAGGCTGCTGATATTGATGCTTTGTTTGGTGAAGTCCCACTGCCAAAGGGATGGATTTCACCCCACCTACTGTTTCTTTTTTTTTTGGCGGGGGGGTGTGTGCAATTTTTGTGTGTGTGTGTCTGTGTCATAAATTGCACCCTGTGCAGAAAAGCAGCCCACTCAGAGATTGGATATAGCAATGGGAACATCAGAGAAAAGAGATACGTAACACAGAGGCTGACAGGATGTGTAATTGGAAGTAAGATGAAGAACGATAAGAAGAAAGGCAAATAGTCCATATTTGGTATACAGCCATAAAACTCATCTGAAAAGGTGGGGAGAAACAGAAAATCAAGTGATAACATGTATTTGAGTGTCAAGAGTTCACGTATGCTTAGCTACTGGGGATCCTGAGCACCAAAATAGAAGCAGGAGTAATATGGAGGAGAGTATTCAGCAGCTGTTTACCTCTCTAGCTGTCTTAGGAACTGAGATGTTAATATGAAGAGAAATGCAGCAGAGGCATGGAGAGCCGTGCTACTCCACCTTCCCACCGAAACTGCGGGACGGATTCTGCAGCCACAGGGGCAGGAGGCAGCAGAGCTGCACAGGCTCACTCTTCTCCAGCAAAACAAAGTGATATAGAGCAATGCAAAGGGGGTAGTAAAAATGCTATTTACAGCTATTTAACAAACTGCTCCCCAAATGATACTCCTCTCATACAGATGTAAATAAAATGCTGACGTTTATTATGCTGTGCTGAAGAAGGCGATGCGAACAATCCCATCTAATAGCTAACTGTAAGTTGAAACACTCTCTACCATAAATTCTGTCCATTTTTACTGCAGTTTTGGGTGTGCTGATGCTGACCACAACATTTTCCAGTGTTCTGTTTGTATTAAGGATCCCCCATAGATTTCACTGAGTTATGCGGCTAGCACAGCTTTGAGAGCACCGTTTCTTGAATGCTTGGAGGCATCAGTTAATTTTTGAAAGCTGTCATAGGGGTAAAATAGACCACTAAATAATCACAGGAATATTCTATTTGGTTTTAAGAAGGTATTTTTCCCTTCTGTGATACAATCTGCTTGTCTTCCTCTCTTTTGTTAAACAAAAAAATGACTTATCCCAGGTTGATGCTCATTAAATTTCTTTAATATTCACAGTAAAATCTCTGATGACATGCTGCTTCGCTGCTCAGCAGTTCCATGGTTTTTAATAGCCAGGCCTCTCGGTACCAGTGCTGAGGGAACTTTGCCCATCAGTATCAGGACACAGCCTTGGGAGGTGCTGGGCTGATTCTGAAGAGCTCTGAGCATCCTCAGCTCCTGGGGGCACCCATGGGCCTCAGAGAAGATGCCTGCTGCATCTGCCCCCCTAGATTCAGGGTCTTATTCTGCAAAACAAAATTCCCACTGAAGTCAGTGCGAGTTATTTGCAGCCAGACTGAAAGCCCGTTTCTTCACTTAATTACCAGATGATAAATTGTAAGGTACCACACTGAAGTCTGTCAGTCACATGAGCTTAAAACGAGCCTAAGTGGGTAGAAGTGTGATTCCCGGGACCGTTGCCAAGAAGAAATAATCATTCTTCTTAAAATCAGACTGCCAGTATTTATGTACTTATTTAAGGTCAAATGTACAATAATGAATGAAAAGTAAGTTCTGTACTATGGAAAAAATACTCTGAAGTGCTGTATCTTCTTCAGTATGTCTGATAAGTGTGCCAGTCCTTCGATTTTTGTTTGCTTCCAGTACTGCATATAGTTATATTAAGGCATATGTGTCTCATTTGGCAATGATGTGTGAAATTGTTCATGATGATTAACCTCTGCAGGGACTTCAGAGAACAGAATTACTGCAACTTACTGGATTCTTTTGAGTTCCCAGGGAAATTTACCGCCTCCAAAGAAGTTTTGCTGAGGTATTTTGCCTGATGAAAGACGTATCTTTTACAGTATGCTCCCACTCCCAGACAAACATCTTTTTCACTATAACAATGGAAGATAAAACTTTCTGTACACACTGTAATCAGTGTAATTTATTTATGTCACAAAATGATGCTGATTTATAGCTGTTGAGTGTCTGACATTTTTCTTTTGTACAAATATTGTGGAGTTTCAATTAACTTTAATAGCTCTCCAGTTGCTTCCCGTGTTTCATTTTCTTTGGCATCTTTCCTCTTCTTTCTCCCCTGTGGAAAACAAACAAACATATCAACAAACCAAAACTGTACTTGTTGGACATGGAACATAGACTCCTGTGTCACAGAACTCTGACAGATCCAAAGATGTTCTCCAGTAGCTGTTTAGGTCCTGAATGTTCCCTTCTTAAAAGCACATGTACAGAAGGTTTTTGTGTGTGAGAATAATGTAAAACAGTATTTATATTAAAATACAAGACATAAAGTAAAAAAATAAAGAACACCACAGACTTACAGTAGACAAGGATACTGTTATCAGATATATTGAAGCATAATCAAGGCTATCGCCACAGCAAGATTTTAGTGTGTTTATTAACATCTCTGCATCTTTTCGTGTATGAATTTTATTCCAAGCAAATATTTACATAAATCAGTTTCAAAGAGTGCCTGTTTCCTCCTGCAAGCCACTTCCTCCTTTTCACTATCAGCACCTGTAGTAAAACATAAAGGATTCTTTCAAAATGCAATCTAACATTCTAATAAAATACCAGTATTACTTAATAACATACCTGAAGTCTAAAAATAACTAGGCTGAGTTGAAAAAAAAAAAAAAAAACAGTCTCAGAACTACAGCACTGCCATTATTGTTAGTGCCATAGCAACTGCCTTTTGATGATCATTTCCCAAAGAGAAAGTTCGAGGTAGATAATTGGATAAGCAATTTTTTAATACATTTCTGGAAGCGGGACATAAGCAAATGCCTCCATATGAATATCTACCAATTCTAATATCTCTGACAATAGAAACAAAAAGGTTGTGTCTTAGATGCTTTTCCCATGCCCAGACCTCGTGACGCAGGTGATACCATCTTCTGTTTGTTCAAATGTAAAGCAGATCTTTGGAGTAGTTCCCTGACATCTTACCGTCTTTTGTGGAGAATGAACTTGAACTGCATGTGTAGTACCCCCCTCATCCATGACTTTGTGAAAGACTGAACAGGAAACTGCTAATAGAAAGTCTGAAGAATAGCAGTACACCGTGGGATCCATATTTCCCTTAATATCAGTATTTCTAAGCCATCAGTAGGCTTCTTAAAAAAACTGCATGTCCACTTTGGCAATCAGACTGATTGTACAAGAACACTGATGGATGTAAATCGGAGAAGAAAATGGAGATAGATATCTTCATTTCTATATAAACAGACATAAAGCAACTTCCAACATCTTGTCTTCAATGCACTTCACTCCCTCACCCTCCCAGTCAAGGACAGAACAGAACGCATGCTTGTGCCAAAGGCATGAAAAGATTTTTAAGGCATTCCCCCAAACCATTTGTTGGCTCAGCAATGATGACACTGATTCACAATCTGTCATTACACTTCAAAACTCTGTAAGCGTGAGATGAATCATCCCCACCAGGCAAAGAACTCTGCTTCTCTTCACTTTCTTCAAATCTACAACAAAGAATCACAGGTTCAATTAGCTAGTCCTATTTCCAAGTTCACCAATCAGATTCAGAAGCCCACTGAGCAGAGGTAGAAGCAAAGACCTTACAGCACCAACTAGACTCATAAAAGGAAAAAGCTGTGTCCAGATCAAAGAGTAATTTGCTCCACACTGAACATGAAAAATTCTTAGCAGGATGAACAGCAGCTGTAACAAACAGGGCAGTCTGGATTTATTAGGTGATTGATTTAATTTGCTGAAAAAATGTTTTGTAGCAACCATAAAATGTTTTATTAAAACCTATTTGCATGAAGGATGTATCAGAATTTCAGATATATGAAATGACTATTTTTACTGGAAAATTAAGGGTGATTTAAGGCTAAAAATTTAAGCTGAACAAATACATGGACAAAAATTTAAAAAAAATTAAGGAAAGAAATTATTATATGACAAACACTTCCCCTACCTTATATACAGAAATAGAAGATAAAATGGCCTTAGATGCTCAGATTTATATATAAACCCAAAGTTAATGATACTTTAAGGTCTTTGGCAGAGTTTTTCAGAGGTGGTGCAATCCATATTTCACCACGATTTCATATCTTGTTTTCATCTGAGCCTAAGCTCTGTCTCGATGGTTATAGCCTTTACTTATGTTTACCATATACAGATTCTGCTTGATTGTTGAAGGGGTGAATGATAGGCAGTGTCCCTGCAGGCTGCTAATTGGGTACATACCTGAAGATAACTGGTTGTGAGTTTGTGGTAGGAAGCAATGCATCTTGAAGTGATGGAAGATTACCTTACAAATACAGGCAAGAGTTGTGTGTCAAAGGATGCATATGCTCCCAAACGAAAATCCAGCAGTGAGTTAACGGATTTTGTTTTAATGACATTTTTTTTCTTTGCTTGAAAACATTGTATTGTTACAATTCTCTCATGAAATATGTCATTTCAATGGTATTAATATGAAATTAATTTATCAGGGTTTTTGTGTTGCTAAAGAATCTCCAAATGTTCTATCTTTTTGTTTAGGAAAACTTTTTGTTCCGAAATTTGACTTTCACTGAATGGTTTTGAAATAATACTGAAACTAGTGTTTTAAAAGTATTCAAAAAGTGCATCATTTGAGCAGCTGTATACATTTTTATTATATGGACAAATATATGAAATTATTAGTTGTATGTAATGAAACATTTTTATGTTTCATCCTTGGTTTAGGTAGAAATAAAACTGGATTACTTAAAAATCTGATGGGACCAAAAAATAGAAACGAGACTAAGAGGTGTATCTAAATAGGCAAAGTACATAGTAGGAATGATTTTCTTTCTATGAGGAAAAGGTGGCTATAATAGTCTTAATAGAGAAAATTACTCAAGATGTGTTTCATTTAATCGCTTTTAATATTGATAGAAATGTCTGATTGGAAAGCTTCTTCAAAAGAAAAAAGCCAGCTGAATGTAGATTGTGTAGAAAGAAAATAAAATGTTTCAATAAATACAAAACTTTCCTTTTTAAAGATTATGAAGAACAGCAACAGTTTTATGTTCTTCATGTTTTGTTTAAATCTGTTTTCAAGAAATTTGAAAATCTAAAGTATTGTTCTAAAAATGAAGAATACTTCCATTTGTTCAAAGACGTTTTGTTCAGCTTGCTGTGCTTTTCCTTTCATATGTATAATAGTAGGACAAAGATGATATAAAAAGCTATCAAATCTAAACAGAAAACATAAAAATGTTTTCTTGGGTATTTTGAATTGTAACAAATGCCTATAGAAGATACATGTTACTATAGGAAAGAGAGCATTGTTCTGCTATGCCTGCCTTTTTTGCACCATCAGGAGGCCTACGCCCCTGAAACTTGTATTATCTACAACATTTGCACATTGATCAGCCATGTCCAGAAAATGCTTGGGTATACAACTTGGGAAGATACTTTTCTATTGCTTTTAATGCATCCTAGCATAATGAGCTGTTACTTGTTACAATTCCATCAGACCAAATCCTTTACCTATTATTGATGGCCAGTATAATTCCTACCCTTTGTACATTTCCTTGCCCTTATTCAGAATTTGAAAGAATATTTGCCTAACTTGCAACACTACAAACAAATTGTTAGGTAATATTTACTAGGCAATATCAGTGCTGTCAGAATGCTCTGGCTGAAGATACAGAAATAAGAACTGTGGCACAGTTACAAATCAGAAAAATAAATTTATTACTACCTAAAATTTACAATAATCCATCTGAAAGACACTTGATGAGATGGAGTTTTAAATATATTCCTTCATCTATTTTTACTGGAGTTCTTGAAGTAAGTCTGTGATCTCTTTCAGGCACCATTGTATAAAGTTTGCTCAGCAAGACAGACAGATATTAACTATAGTTTTTGTAGGGGGGGATAAAAAACCCACCATAAACCAACTTTTACCAAAAATCTAATTGACTACACAGTTTTCCGTTTTATTTTACTTATCAACTGCCTTGTGTTTAAAAACACATCTAACAATATTTTTTTTAATCCTATTTCTGGAAGTGTTAGACTAACTTGTCTATACATATGAAATCATATACTTCAAAACACTACTATGACAAATCAATTTCCTTCACCTCTTTTGCGACTGCATATCATGGAAGAGATTTTTTTCTCAGAAAGATATTGCACTGCTAGAATAACTTTGTGACCATATCCTGCCCAGGTCAAATATGCAGTTGCTAACGGTGATAAGAGGAATGCCTGGTGGCACAGTGTATGGTTCCATTATTAGAAAAAAATGTAGGGAAAACTGTTCTCTGCAGGAAGGTAGTTTACTTTATTCCCTGCATTACATTACATTACAAATATATGAATCTCCCATCACAGAGAATTCCTCCTTACAGGTGAATTCACTGTGTATTTAAATCTCTACTCTTTGTGCAAAGAAATTAAAAGTACCTTTCTACATACCACAGGACAAATACTTACTTAAATTCCTCAGTCAGCTTTTGTTCAGTTCTTGCTCAGGCATATCTCCCATTTAAATTGATTTCGTTGAGTGAGTGACTAGAATTGACTAAAGAATTCAAGGTATTTCTATCACAGAGCAGATTTCAGCTTGGAATGCTGTTAAAGAGAAACTGATTAAATGACATCATCGACCATGGGATTTCAATATCATTGGTGCAAAATGGATGAAAGTATGCGTGAATATGATGTGATGATTGTAAAACAAAAGGTGTTTCCATGTGACTGAGTTAGACAGAAATGTGCTTTTTTTCACCAAAGGGAAAGTAGGCTGGATCAACATAAACAACAATATAGAATCCTCCACTTGCCTGCTGCTACTTAGCGAATGTCAACACCCAATGAATCTGTCACTCCTTTTACATTTCCATGCTTAATGTACTGATGGGTGAAGGCTAAGACTAAACAAATCTAGGTACTGATGAAACAAGATATTAGAATCTCTACCAAAATGAAAGGAAGAAGAAATACAAAAATAAATAAACAAACCCAAACCAAAGCCATGATTTTTTCTTTATTTTATTGATGCTCTGTGACTATTTGTGGTGATGTCATAAAAACTCATCATTATGCAGCTTGTTAATGGGATGTGCTCTCTAACTGCAGTTTTTGTAGAGGATTCACAGGATGGAGAATGAACGGACAAAATGAATTATTATAAAGTAATATCCTTAATAGTCTCACATTAACAGACTTTAATATCAGAACAACTGTCATTGAGGACTCTCATCCTAACTTATCACTTCGGCTACTGTTCAACCCCCAAACCATTCAAGACAGTGACATTGAAATACAGTCTAAGTTGCTCCTGCAAATGCAACTTCAAAGAGAATCTAGTGGCAGTGTTAAAAGCAAGTCATATGAATACAACTTGCAAACTCAGTGCTTAAAGAGGAAAACAATATGGTGCATTTGATCAAATTGTTAAAACACTGGAAAAGTTGCATTTCATAGTAGCACTCTGAGACAGAACTGATACTTCAGAAGTTTCTAACCAGATAAAAACTTTCTAAACCAAGCAGGACTCTTTCTCCTCAACTGGAGAAAGACTGTACTTGTGTTTTACAGGTGTGTTTCATATGTTATTACACTGTGATATAGTTTTAGGACTGTATTTTTATTTACATCAAACATCAGCTTAAATATTATAGAATGCAGTAAAATACTGATATTACATTGATTTTTTTCAACACAACAATTCTATTTTGTTGAAAAAGCTATTTTTTTCAGGAAAAAAGCTATAACATATGACTTTATTTGATGAGAACACACTACATCAGCTTATGTATAAGTTCTAAAGTTGGTCTATTTAAAGCTCTGGATTTGGACTGAGATGCAGCAGATGGATTTTGCAAAAGATATAGGCCTACTCACTTATTTAAAACACTTACAAATAAAACTATCTCCTGGCAAGCTGAGATGTTCAGCCTTTGATTTAACTGAAAAAACACAGAAGAAATATGCTTGGCTCTGCATAATGTACAGCTAACCCATACTGACCTAAGAGAAGGTGATGGTCACAAATTAATTTGTGTTTAGACTAGCAATAGATGTGCCACAGTAACTTTGGTATGGAGTAGATAGCGTGAATCTGACTCCAAGCATGTATCTTATAATTAGAGAGAATTTCCCTGAATGCATTTAGTGACAAACCAAAACCATAATTCTCAGGGCTTCTCTTATAGAAGCCCAGTATAACTGCTCTGTGCATGTACCTTTGAGGAACAAATAAGAATTAATCCAACATTCAGTTAGACAGTATATGCAATGTAGTCAGGAATGTTAAAATTGATTCAGTCAGGTGTAATGAAAGATAAGAACTGCACAAAATGAAGTGACTGGCCAAATAATAAGGTCTGCTTTGCCAGGTTTTATGATGCAGACTGAATCAAAAATAAATGTCATTCTGCACTGGAAAGGGACAAAATCTTAAAAAATGCCACTGGACTAAATATGTGGCATACTGGTGCATTATCATGAGGTACAGCTGTCTGAAACCTGACAGATTACATTGCAGGAAGGTGTGCATGTGCATGTCTGTATGTAAAAACAATTTTTATTTGCCATTTCTATATCATGTGGCATTAAATAAGCAACATTCAGGATTGGTCTACTCAGTTGCCCCATTTGAAACGCAAAATAACAATTGAAACAAATTTTCTCTATTGCTTTTAACATCTGCTTGTTGCTTAATAAAAGTTTCAGATGACAAAAATATACCCAAGGAAAAAATGCTTCTATGCACAGAATCCTGTTACATACATGACTGCTGAAATAACACCATAGTGGTGTTAATATTGCACCTATTACAATTGAAAATACCACTTGTGCTTTGGAAGTAATTAATTCTCCAGAGTATATTGGCAAAGCTATACAAGACTGAAAGGTAGGCTTGTCAGGGATACGTTAATTTTTCTTAAAGTTTTACATGTTTGTGGAGGGGGAGGGAAAAAAAAAGGAAATTCTAGAAAGCTTTTACTGAAGTCAACAGAAATATTTGCATTGGCTTTAAGCTGGACTATATACTTCAAGCTCAACAGAGTGTCTAAGGCAGACTTGGTCCATGACTCATATTTGATTGAAGACTAGGAAGCAATTCAGAACTCACCACTACACTAAGTAAAGAAGCTATACATTATGCATC
This sequence comes from Gavia stellata, assembly GCF_030936135.1. Lineage (NCBI taxonomy): Eukaryota > Metazoa > Chordata > Aves > Gaviiformes > Gaviidae > Gavia > Gavia stellata. The sequence goes on from NC_082595.1 coordinate 22,967,064, forward strand.
CAGGACTCAAAATGGGGGCAAAGAGCTGCTAGACATCAAAGGGAAGAAAGAATCCAGTTATCTAATCTAAAATATGAATCTGTCTTGCATGTCAAACATGTTAGAGAGATGTCACTGAAGTAGCTCAGAAGCGCATTTTTGCTTTATTCTCATGTGACATTGCCTGAAATACTACCAAAGAGTGAAATATTAATGAAGTTACCTTCATGATGTCCATTTCGGACAAGATTGCAAGAGAGGGATAGAATGCATTATCCTAGTGTTTCTAATCAGGAATTTAAGAGCAGTTATTGTACATGTTCTGTCAGCCCAGCATAATGTCCTGTGTAGATTTTTCAGTTCTTTGGCTGGAGAAGAGTCCACTACAAATTGTTTGTTACCCAGAAGCAGAAGGAGTAGCCTGAAGACAGTCTGGTGCCAGAGTGTGTGTGTGTATTCTGCAAGGCAGAAGAAGGAAGACTCTTTCCCTGTTCCTCCGTACAGAGCCCTAGCAGACGGGATTCCTTTGCAACAAGGGCATCTGTCTGGTCATTGCGTCTGTCTGTGCTGGTGTTCACAGCTGGGAGACACTTAAGGTAGAGACATGGGGACAGGCTAACACAAATGCCAGGGGATAGAAAGGACCACAGACTTTACCCTCTTTAATGCTAATGATCTGGCTCTCTATCTTGGGAGATATGGAAAACTTTTTTTTTTAAGACTTTATACTGAGTCTAACATAAGGATGTTGAAGAAAAGTGTTTTCACAGAGCTTAAAGCTTAATTTATTTAAGCTTAATTAAAGTTCTAAAACATCCAGATAGACTTGGCATCTGGACTCCTGCAGAGCATGTAAAAATACCAGCCTAATACCCTTCCGCCCATTTTCAGTAGTTTCAAAACATTTTTGTTTTCTTCAGTCAGCTTCTCCTCATGCCCAGTGAAAAGGCATCTGAAATGGCGTAGCACAAGAGTCTTCCCTATTCCAGGTGATGTTGTTTACATCTATGTAAATATTCCTCAAAAACTGCAGTAGGTATCACTCTAATCATCTTTCCCTAACTTTCATTGCAGTCAGTTTTCCAAAACGCCATTTCATATATTGTAAATTGAAGGGACCCAGTAGATTTTCAGGTCTTCCAGCTAATAACCTTACCATCCCTGGATGGGAACTTTTTTGTACATCTAACTCTTTTGCTTTAGCCCTGAAGAATGTGCCTCTCTTGCCTTAAATCTGTGCAGTTCTCTGCAAACAATCGTATTGTACAAATTTGTGAAATTTCAGGTTTGTAGCCTACAGACAGAGGGAATAGGACTAGCAGAGAGTGAAGCTGAGATAAAAGCCCCACAGGGTAAGATTGCTAAATGGCCTTATTATCTCCTAGCTCTAGCTAACCAGAGAATTAGAAACAGCCTCCATGGTAGCTTAAAACCAAGAGAAAAGGGTTGGCTGGTAATGAGGATGGAGAATATTGTGGAGTAATTTCAGGCCTACAGAAGCAGTAATGCTGCTGATCATCAGAAAGCAGCTTGTGCCATCCAGAAAGAAATGTGTTCTGAAAACAGGAAAAAGTGAGCTGAGACCTCATTTTCTTCTCCTAACAGAGAGATGAATACAAAAGGCCTGACAGGGAAGAAGCCCAGCCCCAAGCTGGCCACTGACCCACTCAGTGCAAGAATTTGAGTTGCTACCTCCGAGGGGAGCCAACTGCGTGAAAGAGAGGATAAACTTCATTAAAAGCACCGTATCACCAAAAGTACTCAAGGGTCAGAGAAAAGCAACAGAGAGCCCGGCTGAGCCCCTTTGACAGAGTTGCTATCGGTACAGGGTCCTCCTGAAAGAGTTTGTCCCAGGTGTGGACAAGGAAAGATGTGGAAGGAACCCATGGCAGTGTGAAGATGGAAAGGGCCTGAATTAATTTGTCTCAGGTCCTTCAACAGTCTGCCATCAGATTTTTATTTTCTCCAATTTCAGGACATCTATGGGTTGAGAATAAGCCACCTGTTCTGCACGGGGTAGATCCCATTTTCTCACTGGGACAATTGTAAGAACTTGGAACTATAATTTCTGCCTAATTTTTATGTCCCAGAGGTTTTTCTACTTTAAATTTGCTTTTTTTTTTTTGCTCCAGTACACATTTTAACATTTCCTGCTTTCTGAATTCCAATGCTCTGATCATCCAGGTCTATTTAGTAAGGAGAGCTACTGCCAACAGATGGATCACAAAAGCTTATGTGCCTTCTGATGAAACCAATCTTTCTAATTTACTTTTCCCTGCAGAATGTTTTTATGCTTTCCTCATTTCTTTAGAGTGCAACTCTCAAAATCATCTGTTTGACCATGTTCCCAGGGTGGTATTTGTGATATAATAAAATATAAACATAAAAAAAGATAGCTGTGCTTAGTTTAAAAGTCAGGCAGGTTTCACAGGTGTTGCTGAAGAGCCTTTAATTATTTAGAAGTGACACAATAGCATCACAATTACTGTTACCTTGGATGAATATTCATGAATGGATTAGATATTGTAGTAGTGATGAGTGAACTTCAGAAGGCTTAGAGTTAAGTTCTGATGCAGAGAAGTATTCAAAAGTTTGGATGCTTATCTGAAACAGCTAACTTGCCTCAAGGTATGACTGTCAAGCATGAATCTGAGAGGTTTAAAATCAGTGCAAGTTAGACCTCTGACACAAAGATCTATAGCTAAGTCACTGAATAACTCATGAAAAAATTTTGGCTGTAAAGCATTCGTCCCCTAAAATAAGAAATCCCTGTGAAACACACTACACCCATTTTCAACCCTTCACAGTACTATCATTCAAAGACATGTCTACACCCTTCAAGTTTAATGAAAATTTTCCCACCATGAAGATGATAGAGCTTTGTGGACCTCCTCTCTCCTGTCTCTTCTCAGGAACTTGTGGGTACGTTCCATCTCTGCCGTCTTGAAAAGACAAGGCAATCACCTACATTTCTTCATCTACAGGCAGCATTGAATTGCTTGTCTGGACGTAGTGGAACCAAAGATCTGTTTTACCCAGAAAAATCAGTTCATGAAAATAGCTGCAATATAATGACTGGGAAAAAAATAATTCAAATTCCACCTGTTTGATGCAACTTAATTGCAATGGCAAAGGCCAGCTTTTATTTCTCTTTGAAGCAACAGCAATAAAGATGTAATCCCCTTTAAATGTCCTCATCTCAGAGTTGCCTGGAAAGTATTGCTGAATGAGTCCTGGCTGTGGTCAAGGCATCTGAATGTCAATGAGGTCAAGTAGGACGTTACATCCCCCTTCAATGCAAACCATCTTCAGGACAAACAGGAAAGCAGCTGTGCATCAATCTTTAGGTTTCACAATGGGAAGCTCTAGGAGATATCGCAGCTCGGTAGAGCTAAGTCCTTGCTGACGTTTCCTGTATTAACCAGCCTTGGGCCATACCAGACTGTCTTGAACCTATTTAATTAATTCAGTAAAGTATGGTGACTGAACATTAATTAGCCAAAGGTTTTTATCTCCATTCTTTGATTGGAGTCATATTTCTTTGATTGTGCCCAGAGTTTTTCCAGAAGTTGTCAGATCCTCCTTATTTACCCTGGATAGATATTAAAGAGGTACCAACCTCTTGATGATCTTACAGGTCTTACCTCTTGGACTTGATGATCTTACAGGTCTTTTCCAACCTTAGTGATTCTGTGATTCTCTTCAAATGCTATTTTTTTCTCTAAAGAAAAAGCACATTCCTTTTGTCAGGCAGGACTTCACTGTTCATGTTTCCATTTTACCCCATGAAAGAAGACAACCATGGAATTTACCATACTTGATTAAGTCCATTGGTCGTGGTGTCCTGCTTCTGAGGATGGCTAGGAATTGATTCTTCTTCAAAAAGCGGTGGAACAAAATATTCTAATGATTGCAGTTTTGCAGCTTAGGAAAGGAGGAAGTTCAGAATTATTTCCTAGCCTAAAAAATTATTTAGATTTTTAGTCTCAAAAGTACCAGCTGAAATCTCTTCTCTACTGGCTATATGTAGGGTTAGACATGTAAACACAGTGAAGGAATGGGGAACTGGTTAGGGCTTTTTTGCTATGTGAATACTCAAGTGCATTCACTCAACAACAAGAAAAATATCAAATTACCACTCTTGTGGCAATTATATCTTTTCAGTCTTTTAATCTATTAAAAAAAAAATCAAAGGTAAAATAAGTCAGGCTTTTGTTTATACACAGACAGGCAAACAAAAATCTGTGCAAACTTTTGAGGATAGAGTCTGAATTTCCTTCCAGTACCCCAGTGTCACAGTGGCTTCACCACAGTCAAAGGAACAGCTCTGAAGTGACACACAGCGAAAGCAAGATCAGGATCTCACCCGCGATGAATGATGCGTTCAACCTGGAGAGCTGCAATATGAACTGACAGCAGTTTTCCCAGATGAAGACAGATAAACTCATTGAACCTTCTGTCAAGGCTCCACTGGTTCATCAGTTATGCAAATCATTGTGTTATTCATTGGAAAACAATGAGATGCACCAAAACGAAAAAATTCCAGCTGCCCAATGAAAATTTAATACTCTACACATGTATTCATAAGCAGTAGAATAATTATCAGGTTTTAGTTTTTTTCCAATGGCTTTTGCTGTTTTGATGAGGTGCTAGACTGACGCAAACTGTCTGAAGTTTATGCATCACAAGCCCAGTGAGGAATTTGAACCATATATCCCTTGGAGTTCCCGGATTCTTTGTGGGAATCCCTCAGCTAAGGAGAGGCTGCATGTGTGACTCCCTCATGCGTCTTGACCTAGAGGAACTTCCTTATAATTTTCAGCCTGCATAACACTCTTTCTACTGAATATGTCCTTGAAATAAGAGCCTTGACTTTTTTATGCCCTGCCCTGACTTCATTTTGTAGCTATATTTTTCATCTGAATGCTCCATTTTACAGTTCCTTGGATGCAGTGACACACTGATTTCTACACACAGTGTTATATTTTTTTTTACCACTGGGAATAAGTACGTCTCTGCTATTCAACGTTTTCATTGCAGTCTCTCTCAAGCTGAGCCACTGTTTCCTACTGTTCTTTACATTTCACCCTCTTTCCACACTCTGTCTTGGGCATTGTGTGTGTGGCACAGAACTGCCGGTGTGTCTGGTAAATTCAGAGATTCTCATGTGGGATGTAAAATGGCCCCTCTCCTCCAGGGCTGAGGGAGAAACCACACAGCTCACATTTCTGCATTGCATTCACTGGAGTCAGTTTGGAAGCTATTGACATTTCACAAGATATTGAAGTCTCACTTCAGCAGCAGAGGAGTGACACCTGCAGACTAGCATTTCACTTCCTTACGTGCATTCAGTTTGAAGAAGGGTGTGAAAAAGATTTGTGAGGTGCTGGCCAATCCAGGCAGAGGTAGAGGAAAAAGCAAATGTTAATGGTTTCAATTGAGAAGAAAATAACTGGAAGCTAAAGCTGAAATGACAATACCATCACAGTCAGAGAATAAGATAGAAAATACTTGGCATGTAATCTTTAAGAACTGAGGTCCAGTCTTTGGTTTACAGACACGATTTTCATTTGTAAACCATAGTCTTTGGCTCCAAGAGCTTCATGAGCTACTTCTAAGAAACAAGGAAGAAAAAAGAGCCCAAATCTGTAAGCTTACATTTACTATAAAGAAGTCTGCAATTTCGCTGGAAATTTTTTTTGGAGGCAAACTAAAGATTGACAATCACTAGTTCAGTGATACCTTTCGGAGTGTCAAAACTATGGTGTTATGGTGGTTTAGTACTGCAACATTACCTTGAGGAGAAGCTGAGTAAATTGTGCCATTTCAGTTGTGTTAGATGGCTGTACATCTCAGAGTCCCCACTCTGTGGGAATGCTGGTGAAAAGTTGCTTTGGTCTTCATCCAGTAAGCATAGCAAAGTGTGTTCTTTCATAGGAAAGGGAAGGGAAGGGAAGGGAAGGGGAGGGAAGGCAAATCACAAGGGAGGAATTGGTCTTGCGGTTTTTTGTGGGGTTGTTTCTTTTGTTTTGGTTTGGTTTTTCCTGAACAATTTATTCGGTGGGTTCAGATACTCCTTTGGCTGAATTCATGGTTGTCTGTGAATAAGGAGTAACAATCATCAAACAAGTCACTAGAAATATGCCTGTTTGTTGTATTTCACCTGGAGTAATTTTAAAGTGATTTATAAGTACTTTGAACGTGAAATTTCCTGATGAAATCATAGATCTTTCTGCAGTGATTAGCAGAGTGTACACCTCTGATCTCAGACTGAGACCGTTAGGTCTTCTGAGTTAAAGGCAAATTACTCACCTAGCTCCAGATGAAGGTACTACAGAGCTTTGAAATGTTATTAGAAAACAAAGAGCAGATTTAGAATAGAGCTGTACATGTATGCCGTGATTCTGCAGAAGGAATGCTAACTGGTTGTTGTGGGGTTGGTTTTGGGGTTTTTTTATGTTTTTCTTTAAGAAGGAACAGGAATCAAAGCAACAGAAACCAAAATATTTTCTAACTTGAAGTTTACCTGACTGGGTGGACTCACAGAATAAATCCAGAATTCTGAACATGTATTTCTAACTTTGTCTCATTTGGATCCTTTCTTATATTTGTGCCACTGAAGATCTGTGTGAAGAGGAAAATGGAGCTGTCTTGCAACCCTTGTGGTCTTGTGCCTTTATCACAGAAGAAGAGAGGTCTGTTTTGTTTGCATTTTTCAGTAATAATGTGTTTTGTACATTTTACACACAGGGTTGTTTTCCTATTAAAACAGAAGTCACATATTTGCTTTCCGAAGAAAATATCCAAGTAAGTAAGATTTATTCACTAATATTATGCACACAGTACATGCTGATGTTTAAAGCAACCATGTCTTCAAGGAAAATCTCCCCTATCTATTGGTACAACTAAACCTAAGATAGACATACACAGTCCTTTTGCATGCAAAATCCTGCTGAAAATTCCAGTTTTGATGAAGCAGTAAGTGAGGAATCCAGAGGTCTTTTTAAAGCATAGTTCCCAGTTATGGGCATTCAGCATTATTACCTATAGAACCAGACTTGCTGTCAGGAGAGACACAGGCAGTCAGCCACCAACTGAAATTTGGCAGAGGAGAAGCAGAACAGCAGTACACAGGAAATTAGGTGTTCCTAAGAGCAGGCAGCATGTGTCAGATACAGATGTGCACATTTAGGGAACAGGAATGGGCAGCCCTGTGATCATGCTGTTTCCCAAGGAGAGTCTGCTCTCATGCATCACATAATCCTTTTTGTCTGTCCACTCCCTGCTCTACACAGTTTCTTGTACACCTTAATCTCCCAAAGCAAACTCCTCCATACCTCCTTAACTGTGGGCAAAATGTTTCTTCTTCAGGAGGAGAAAAATGCTGATCCACAGCTGAAATACCCTCTCCCATACATCAGGGAAGTTGGGAAGGTGGGCTGCTCTTTGTCTTCCTACCGGAAGATACACTGTTAGGGAAGACAGGGGAGTAGGAAGAGAGTGGTTCCACACCTAGATCTCCACAAGCTTTGTTTTCTTTCCCATCCAAAGTAATATGGGGACCTTCAAAATCATACATCCAAACCAAACTAACCCCAAAACCAAGATACTAGAGCCAGAGAGTAGCCAACTACAGTTTTGAGCTGTGCGATGACTAGGAGACAGAATATGAATATGGGTTTCCTACAAAGCCATCATTTCCAAGGTATTGATGAGAGTGCAGTACCTGTCTCCTCTCCCTCCAGGAACTCTGTTGTGATCTCAGGAACTCATTTGATGAAATTCCTATTAAAAAAAAATCAGTTTCAATGCTACACAAAAAATTTAAATGGGAAAACACTGATTTCTTTTGAACTAGTCCCAAGGGAGTAGTATGCTAAAAAATCCACAAAAACCCACTCAAGCTCAGAACAGAGGTAATAGTAGGAAACTGCTTTGAAAGACTGTGTTTAATGCAGCCTCACAGAAAAGAAGGGCTGCTATTTCCAGAGCAGTTATTTAGGTTTCTAAGTTCCCAGCCATATCTCTTCAGCAGGGAACACAAAATATGACAAGACAGCTGTGTTTGCACGTACACAAATCCAGTTTCTGGATCCTGAAGAAGAGGAATTGATGCAACACCAAGGACATAGCTCAGCCTGACTCCAAGGAGAAGCCAAGGCAATCCCCCTTCACTTCAGGAAGCAGCTCTTCAAAGCACAGCTTTGGGGTGAGCTCATGGCACCAGCCACCATCCCACGCTTCATAGTGCTTTTTTCTAACAACGGACTGAAGAGCAAATTTTCCAGAGCACCTAAATTACTTAGATCTCATAGTCCTGTCAAAAAGCAATGAGAGGGAGTCGCTTAAGTCTGTTTTAAACGCCAACTCTGTGCCTAATGCTCTTTGAATATATGGACATGATATGTCTGTACACATATAGACATGTGTCCTTATATATACTTTAATGAAGAACAATGAAAAAAAGAGTATTAAGTAATAATGAGCCTCCAACCTTGAGGTTAAACACTCATTTTCTGTTAAAGACAGAGAAGAACAAATATGGGCTTTCATATTTGAATATTTGTCTTTACTTCTGTATCCTCAGCCTGGCACTGTTATGAAATGCTTATGCAAGTACATTAAATTTTAATGGTAATTGAACACTATTTTTCCTTGGTTACATGTTTTAAATTAATATGTAATTCCACTGGAGGCTAAGAAAATCTGTCTCTTCATATACCTTGGTGCACCCAGGCTGAGAGGTAGGGCACACTAAACAGTAGCTGAGACAAATTTTCAGGAATTTAAGTCTCTTAATCGGAGTCAATTACAGGTGCAATACAAGTTAATTCTTAGTGATAAACATCACCATTATCACAGAATTAAATCAGGAAAGAAACTGTATTTTAGAGAACAATATGTATGTTTTCTGCATTTAGCATTTTTTAAAAATTTCCATTTCCAAACACATTACTATGCTTTCACATGTATACTCCTGTCTTAGGAAGTGTAAACATTATTATAAATTCCTGACAGAGAAATGCCAAAATAACCCCCAGCAGACACAGAGGTCAGGGCAGGGAAAGGGACAGCAGGGCAAAAAATGGTTTGGTTGTGGGCTTTTGCAAGACTTGGAATCAGGGACTGGGGAAATGTCAGGAAAGAAGGGGCTTTTGGAAGCACTTCCACTCAGATGAAGCTCACATACAGAACTTCATTAATACGTCATATTTCCTCTGTTTGTTTGCATACAATAACCACGCTATACACATACCAAAACATGGCTTATTTTGGTACATATACTTGGCTAAACCTTCAATAAAAATGTTGCTTAGATCATCCAGACAGATCACAGTGGTGGTCTTCATGGGATCTGGTGGGAGGGAGGATGGTAACTAAGGTTGGGGAAGAATTAAGGGTGCAGAAGCATTTCTATCATTAGTATGGGCCTACTTTCCTTTTTCTCAGAGCAGAAGGGAAAAGAAATCCATGCTTCAAATTTAGCAGTATTTTGTAGGCATAAATCAAAATATTTGCGATAGGTGAATAAAGTCCCTTTTCATTAGGTCCCTTCTCATTTGCAACCCATTTTCTTCAGATATACATATATCTGGAAATATAGCATCTATATTTATAAACAAATGGACATCTGTTTTGATCCTGATTAAACTCCTTATTGCTAATTTTTGAGGGCAAGCATTGCCTAGTAGTGTGGTTCAATTGCATTGTCACTTCTTCTATAGGCATACAGAATTCTTTTAACAGATGGACAGAGTTCAGTCTGTCAGGGACTTGATTACATACAATTTAACAGTTTAACAGCTGTGTAGTGGCTTACATTAATTATTTGCATGAACAGTTTATCAACAAGTTAGCCTGCAAGCTTTACTGAAACTTTTCACAGTAATGTTTAAGAAAGTTGTTGGCGTTATTAATTTCAACAGTTATTAATTAGTAATGGTTACTTTTGCCACAATTTTCTGAAGGAAGCAACAAGTCGGACTGTAATTATGTCACATATTTATCCAGCTATTCTTTAACAGCATCTTCACAAAGAAAACCTGGCAGGAGAAGACCGTCTTTCTTTCAGGCTGCCCTGTGGAATGGTACCCCTGAAAGGAGCCAGTTCAGGAAGCTACTTCTGGCTTGCCAAAAAGCAGCTCCTCAGGATACAAGAGATTAAATCCTTGGTCCATTGAAATAAATTACAATATTTCCATTGATACCAGTGCTGTCAGAATTTCACTCAAAACACTTTCTCATGTATACAAAAACCTGGTTAGTCTGCTAATGTTTGCTAGTGAAATGGAAGTGCTTAGGTGTACAGGGGACCAGACTGGTGTCTCTCAGATAGTATTTCTCATAAATATGGGTGGATGCTTTGTTCTTGTTGGCCTTCTGTTACAAATCTTGCAACACACTGAAGAGTAGAGATCAATATCAGTAACTGGTTGAAATCTGACGATGACATCCCACTTTTCACTGTAAGCCTGCAGTTCTTTTGTTGTTTTGTTTGTTTGTTTGTTTGTTTTTATTTATTTTTATTTTTAGCCAGTTGAGAATATAGCAACAAAAATCAGCTTTTATACTAAGGTTTCATTTTTAAATACTAAGAGGCCTTTGCAGCCATGGCACAGGGGAATGTGTTGCAATCTGGCAAGGTAAATATCTTCCACAAGTACTAATCTTTTTCTTGACTTAAAAGAAAGGCTTTATGAGAGCCAGGTAGAACAAACCTTCCAGATGACATGACATTAATTCTTGAGCTCATTCAGACACAACACCATCTCACTTTTATAGAGTGAAATACAAAACACATCTGCAAAAATCAAATTATGAGCCTCACCATGAGACACCATTGATCTGTGCCACAGGGACTATTCTGTAGATTAAACCAGCAACTTCTCACAGTGATGCGGGAAAATGCAGGAGGAACAGTAAAGCTGCACAGTCCCTCTCCACACCCAACAACCTACCACAGCCTCACCCACCCTTCAGGAATATTGGAATGAGGCAGTGTATGCTAAAAAACATGTATCACTGTTTCTTAAAAGCCAAAGAAAATAAGAGACCTCCTGCTGTTCCCAAGCCATTCGAGGTCTTACAAAGATCTGAACTCTGTTGACAGCATGATTCATGACACCAGAGCTCCTCTCTGCTCCTACTGGATGGAAGCACCTCCGAGGAAAATGATAGCACCTTCCTACAGCATCATGGTCATCACAGTCTGGCAGAGATTTATGAGACAATCCGTGGTGCAGCCACCATTGTCAAAGTCTCAGGGTGCTATCTGGCTATCTTTTACACAGCTGGACCTCCAGGCCTGTAAGTGAGGCTGCCCATTTCTCCTGGGCACTCATCCAGCCAGGGGCTCAGGACAGGCTGAATAATCTAGCAATGTCCTTAGCAATATACTTAAAAAATTCAGTGCCATTTTACCTGGATTAAGCTGTGGTTTGCTTTTTCTTTGCCTCACCTTTCCACAAAGGTTCTTCCACTTCGCTTTCATTTCTGTTTTCCCAGGTGGATCTTCTTTTCCAGATGTGTCCCATCCCAAGCCCACCTGTCCCCCTTTGCCCTGTGCACCCTCCTGCCCTCCCTCCTGCCTCCTCATCTACTTCTCTTTCCGCTGAGCCACTTGGAGAGGGTCAGTCAGGGCTGGGGAACCTCCCTGGTCTCAGACAACCTACTGAGCTCTTAGATGTTCCCCATGCCCTGCTCTGCATGGGGAAAACTCTCACCAAAGGAAGAAATGGGCTGGGACAACTTCTGGAAATAAGCCCGGTAACCTTCTTGCAGAGGTTTTCCACATGGGCAAAACCAGGGATGTCCAGCCCTTCACTCCCGCCTCCCTGTGCACGACACCGATGTGGTTAATGAGCTAGGTCTGACGTAACCTATGACAGACTTCAGACTATTGTTTTTCTAACTTTGAACACTGTGTTTTCATGTGTGGCATCAGAGTTTATTTTGTTTCTGCCGGCACTCAATATTCATAGATATTAGAGAGCAGAGCTGAGATAATCTCTTGGGTAATTTAGTCTATCTGCGTGCACTACTAAAATTTGGTATTCATCGATTCCTACACAATCCCCATTAGTTTACCCTGATTACATGCAATGATAGTGATTCTGTAGCTTCCTTCATCTGACTTTATTATAATGTATTATTTATAAGACTGCTTCAGTTCCATGGCATGGTATAATCAAAGCAGGGACACAGTGCTGCCACAGAAAGCCCTAACAAGTTCAGCAGGTACCAATGGTGCCTCAGCACAGCAGGAAAACACAAGGTGCTCAAATGTTGTGCCAGTTAAGCCCACTCCTGTCACAAGCTGTGAACCATATCTGCACACAGCTTTGTGGTTTCAGGGAGCAGTTTGATCAATTAACCCTGACTTTATTTTTTCCCCATCTGCCTGATTTTCACCCCTCAGTTTTAATTCTGGGTTCAAAGACAGGCCATGGCCCAAAACCAAAACCTACTGACGATCCAAATCACAGGTGCACACAAGCCTGAAGACTACATAAAGACAGCTGGTGATAGGCATTCCCCTGAAATGGTGAGTTGGGAATCCATCGTCAGACCCAAAACTGTCTGTCTGCACAGAGGCATTTTGAAGCCCAGCCTGACTCCCTCCTCAGATCCTGTGTGTCAGGCTGGACCTCAGCCTAGAGCTGGCTCAAATTTGGCCCAGGTGCCTCTCCAGAGCTCGGATCCCATTTCTGAAACCAAGCCAAGTGTCATGCTCTTGGTAAAGCACCAAGACTCAATGTATTTTTTAAACAGCTGCATTATATACTTGATTGATTCCTAGGTGATAAGAGCAAAATTCAGGGAATTCCACTCTTATCAAATTATCTGAATTCCCGGCCTCTGTGAAAGGAAGGTTAAAATTCCTTTCTTTAGCTCTTATACAGCATTAATAAGTCCTATCACAGTGAAAATATGATGAAGGACTGCTAACAAGGCCAGAAACTTTTTTAACTTTGGAGAATATTTGCTCATGAATCGGTTTGAGAGACGTGTGGAGGCATGCTGAGTATGTAAGTTACCTGTTTTAAACTCAAGCAATGTTAAGGTAGGTAGGCTTAAAGTATGCCTGTAGTGGAGAGCAAAGCAATAGGGACAGGGAAACAACCAGACTTAATAGCAAGTAGGAAAGAGGTAAGGAAAACACAATCATATACTTGGATCCTGCCCTAGGAATAACTTCAGCATTGAGGCCAGATTTCAGATTAAGGTATTCATTCTTCAGAGGAGTTACATCCACTAACTGCATCTAAGAATTTGTGCTTTCAGGCACTGATTTTGCACTGTTCATGAAGCCAGTGTTGATACACTGAAACTGGCTAAAAACCTGTCTGGATTAACATCAGCAAAAACTTGCTCCTGATTACTTTACAGAATTCCTTATTACCTTACAGAATTAGCAATCTCAAATGTAACATTAATTGCCTTTTCCCCATAGTTTTTAACAAATTAAATATTTAAGTAATAAGATTAAATGACAATTCCTTGTTTCTGATGCCTTCCTCTGGCATTTCTTACCTTTTTCTAAGTGCTTTCCAGGTTTAACTAGTAATTATTCTAAATGCTTAAGAGTTTTGAAATGCCTGGGCTCAGCATTCCCTCAATTTATTTGCTCATCCAGACCTCACAATCTGTATATTTTATAAGCATTTAAATAATTAAAGTTTGAACCTGCAGGGCTTTCCTTGCTGATTTCTGAAAAGGGGAAGAATTTAATGGGAAGTCAACTTTAATTGCATTATCTTAAATGGAAAAATGATTTGTCAATGTGCATTACCAGATTTTATGTGGCAACACAAATTCTTTCAGTGAAAAGATTGTGTTGACTGATTTACCTAGGCATACTGGAACAAACATTAATAATTTCGGAAACAGATAACGTAATCATCTTGTATTATTGACACAACAACTTTTCATGCTTTGTTGAGACTAAAGAGGCAAATGTAAACCCAGCACTCTGAACTATCATTAATTTGTGAGATTTTTGTCAGACAGAATTGGATTGTTATTTTGGTATCACCTACCATCAACCTAGCAACTCAGGTAATTAGACTTCTAATGTGTTTTCACTGAAGACTCAGCTGAAAATCTAATCCTATGGGCTTTAGTAAAAGCATATTGCGTTTTTGAACTTCATTGCTCTATTTAGCTAACATCATCGTATTTATGATGAAATGTAAACTGAGGCCTCTGTAGAGTTCATTTTACATAATGCAGTTTTCAGTCTACCCTATTGCTGAAAGGAAACAGTTGGACAGAAACTATATATCCTAGCAGACTTTAACTCCTGGGAAGTTAATACCTGTGTATCTGTCATGGCAACGAAGAAGAACCCAAGTATGTATGGTCAACCCCTGGTGTAAGGTGATATAAAACCAAAAAAGATGCAATTCTGTAAATTGCATATGCTGGGCAATAGAGGTGGACACAAAAAAAAACAGAAAACAGATCAAAGCTGGAAGAATAGAAGAGAGTATCAAGGCAAATTGTTTAAAGCAAAGACAGGCACAGTCATGTTAATGCCTCATGTATGCCATATACAGGAAATTGCCACAAGCTACTATCCATTGTTATTTTCTATCAGTGAGATACTTAACTGCAAAAAAACCAGCAAAGCTACACTGATGTCATTGGATACACTGATTTGTGTCAGCCAAGAACATCGACATGTTTATAACTCTTACCAGCTCCTGCTGGTTTGAAGTACTTTATTGTCTTTAATGAAATTACCCAACCTAAGTGTATGGAATATCTCTTACACTAGTGTAATCTTCAAAGTAAACCAAATATTTAGAATATAACTGGCATAGATAGTTTTATAAAGAATGCATTCCCCATTTAAAAAAATAAATTTTAGTCTTAGTGAAGGCAGGGTTGGTTTTACACTAACACAGAAGAAGCAGAGATTTCACCAATTTAAATTAGCAGGTATTATCATGCCAATCAAACATCTATTTTTTCTTTTAATTATCAAAAGAAATTAAAAAGGAAGAGGAAATTTATGAAGATAAAAGTCAAGAAATCTGTGTTTTTAAATTGCAATCTGTCCCAGAAGAGTATTTTTGTATCATAGTGGGATTGCAGCTACAGAAAAAAACCCACTGTCTTTCCTTACTAATGTTTCTGAATTTCTACTTTAGCAGTAAATCACATCTGCTGGTACAGAGTCTGTTTTAACAGCATATAAATGATTCACTTAAGTGCTTATGCTAGAAGATAACTTTCCTTAAGCTTGCAAATTGCCTGAAAGCTATATTATGAGGTGTTTTTTGTCAGCTTAGATAGTTAGAAAATGTGTAGCTATAAAATATACTGGCAGACTTGATTCTGTATGAACACTTTATATGAAATCACATCTGGCACAAATCAGACCTCAATCACATCAGAAGGACACTGGTGCCCTGTCAATGATACAAACACAACAGAACAGAGACATAGAGGATGGCTGTCCTTAGTTCACTGTGCAGTAGGACAAGGTGATTAGGGAAATTTATAGAAAGGGTTTACTCTTGCCAGTGCTGTTGAAAATATTGCAAATACAACCATGAAGTGAGGGGATTTAGACCATCACTAAAGTGCTAACGTGCAGCTATGGAGCTACTTTTAACAAAATCTGATTGAGTTGCTTTTATTTAATGACACATTTTTCTCTCTGGAAGGGAAAAGCTTAGGAAAGAGTCAAGAGCTCTCATTAATTTTCCCTTTCAAAAGCATTTGGAGCAAAAAGTTTGGAAAAAGCTGACTGACAAAATCCAAATGTGGTACATTTTGCTATGTCCAGGAGAGTGATACAGGAAGCTGACCTGCCAACACTGCATAATTCTTAATGCCTGAAAAGTGGCATGAGACTTTTCTAGGCACCTAGGTGTAACTATTCATGTAGACTCAATCGTACACTGCCCATGGCACATAGGCCCTAAATTCAAGCCAAGCTTTGATGTGATCTGGAGTTCAGGTAGCTCTCTGTCTAAATTGTTTGAGGGTCCCAAGCTGGGCCCTATGCTATGTCTGTTTATTCACAAACTATGACATGGCGGTGATTTCATACTCTCTCATGCGTGTGCAAGCAAAGGACTGGTACGAGATGGCTGTCTGCTCAGTGCATAAATCTCTTAGATTACCTTTTAGGACAGCCCTGCTCTAACTGCTAAATGCACTGGGAATCTAAGTGATTAGCTCAGGCAGTCCAGACTGACCCTAGTGAGACCAGGCATCTGTATTTTAGACTTTGTTACACGTAAGCAGAGAGCCACTGACATACGTTTGTGTCTGAAATATTTGCTGTTGACATTAAAAATTGGGTGAAAGTTTAGAATGAACTTCTCTTTTTAAATTTCTGTTACAGTTTGGGAATTTACAGTTACAGTTTGTAATTTACAGTTTAAAAAACTCCACATAACCATTTTTAGGATCCAATAAAAAAAAATTTTTAGATGGAAAAAGAAAACATGCCTTATTTACTAATCCAGCTTAGAGGAGGAACTGTGAAGGTGCATTTTTAATCCAACATGTTTTCACTGTTTCCCAAGCATTTGCATACACACTAGGAATCACAGAATCATTAAGGTTGGAAAAGACCTGTGAGATCATCAAGTCCAACCACCAACCCAACACCACCATGCCCACTAAACCATGTCCCAAAGTGCCATGTCTACATGTTTTTTGAACACCTCCAGTGATGGTGACTCCACCACCTCCCTGGGCAGCCTCTTCCAATGCTTCACCACTAGAAGAACAACACTTTGTTGTAAACATGCAGTTAACCCAGTATCAGCCTATTAACTCTTATTTAACACCAATGATGCTCAGATGCATACTACAAGTGCCCATTTCCCAGTGCTTTTGAGCACTTGTTTACAGGGGGGCAAAATTCCAGGACAACAGATTACACTGGATGTACTACTTATTTTAGAGCAATCTCCTGCACTCTGCATGAAGCACAGCAGTAGTCCCTAAAACCAGAAGGTGCTAAACAACTCACGATATAAAACTCATGGAAAAAAGGATCAAACTAAATAATTCACTCCAGCTACTGAGTTCCCTCTGACCCTGCGCAGTGTTTCAAACATCTGTTTGGGCTTCAGGCATGTACTTAAGAACCTATGTTACTCCTAAAGGTTTGAGCAGCCAAACCAGGACAAGAACTTATATTGCCTGATGAAAAGCTCATTAAAGAAAATTCAGAATTATTTTGATTTTCTTTCAAGGAAAGTACAATAATATGGCTTTAATGATGTTTATTACCACATTGGTTAGATGTATCAAATCAGCAAATTCAGTCCTCCACTGGTTTGTTTAAACATATTAATAGCTTTGATTCAGCATGTATTTCTGTGCTTGGGCCCTGAAATGATTTCATATTCAGTATAAATTGCAAATGTTAAATACTTTAGGCAATAGAGAACATATACAAGAAGCCAATTTGAAAAAGGACACAGTATCTGTATTGTTTAATCCACATCCCCTGGCTCATTTGTTAAGCTATACCATTATCTTCAACGCATAGTTTTCCACTGTCTTGATGTTTATCTTCAGAATCCAGGAGGCAATGAGGAAGACATAAGAATTTTATAAATGCAGGATTTTCAGCTGGCATGTTTTCTGGAAATATCTCTATGTTGTGGAAATTCCCAGTTCAGGAATTCATAAAACACTTCTGCCTTCTTCCTGCACCTCTCTGGGAAGTGCACGTAAAGAATCCAGGTGACCTGGTATGATTCTCTCTTTCTTTTCCCAGCCAAACTCATTGTTGTATCTTTTTTTTTATAGTTTTAGTGGAATAAAACACTAATTTCATGTAGGTTTACAAAATAAGCAAAGAAAGGCAGAGTTATCCTTATATCAAAATCATAACAATAGTCCTGACTTTTCTTTCTGCCTCTGACTTCATCTTCCACCAACGCAAGAGCATTTGATGTGGCAATGCAAAGGACGAAAGGGTCTCTTAAAGGAAAGAGCTTGCATGCACCTCTTTCAGCTGCCTCACTAGCTCTGAAGCGGAGGTCGGGATTCTCCGTAGGGGCATGATGAACTTGGGAAGTTCGTACTGACATTTCACGCTACCAGCCACGCTTGGTTCTCAGTGACACCCCATTGAAACCCACTGAGGCTTGCAAAGTGCTATTTACTTCAATTTTAAATAGTGATCTCATAGCAGCAGTGGAGGTTACACAGTGCTTCAAATAACTGCTGTCGAGTGGTGACAGGAGAAGAACGGATGATGAACATTATCTTGACAACTCTGCCAATACTTAGGCCAAAATGTTGTTGATGTTGCCTCTTTACAAGGCTCCTTCTGAGTTGTGAGGACCAAATCCTGTTCTCATTTACACCTCTGCAGCTTCCCTGAAGCCAGCAGCCTGAAACTGTATTTACTCAATATTTAATCACAACCTCACAGCAGTGGCAGAGGTTATACTCTCCTTGGTTGCAAATGAGCTGGTCTGCTGAGGAGTGACAGGAGCAGAAGGACTACAGAGTAGAGCCTTGACACCCCTTAACGTGGGGCTAAACAAGAGCCGACAGCTTTTGTCCCCGGGATTTCTTTTGTTTTTCAGGGCCAAATTCTGCCCTCGTGTATACCTCTTCACCCAGTGAAGGTAAACAGAGCAGAATTCAGTCTTTAATATACAGAGCAAGTGACTCAAATGGGAGTTGTCAACTCTGTTTTACCAGACGGAGTCAAAACTGTTCAGCCAACAAAGTTATCAGCTGGCTCAGCTGAGAAGAAAAGGAGATGGTGCCAGAGTGCAAATGAAGCGCAATAGTCATTCAGAGCACATCAAGAAACAGCAGCAAGCTAGGCTGGTGCTGTTTGGGATGAACCGTGAGCCCCAGGCAGCACATTTTCCAACTGGAGGTAGAAGTAATAAGTATTAAATTGCTACAACAGAATTATAAGGTAGTTAAGACACACAGTTATCATTAAAGTAGTCCTTTTGTCTTTTGCCTTTAGAAAAATCGTAAGAAAAGGTGTCTAGGGAAGATACCTACATCAGTGTTAAGGGCTCAGTTTTATCCCTTGTGGTTTAAAACACTTCAAGTTAAAATCAGCTATAACCTTGCATCAGTAGAGATGTAGAGATAGAAGCAGGAGTTTGCATTTTTAAGGTAAGTAGCACATATTTAACTAAGCTGTTTTCAACACATTCCTTTATCTACTAATGTAATAGTCATTCCCCTGAGTTTTGATAATAATTTCTTCAGAATATATCCCACAGATTTAAAGTGGCTGAATTTAACTTTAACACTATCGCAGCAGCCACCATCTTTCTGTAGCAATATGTACCTGAACAAACACTAGTGAGAACAGGCCACTTTTCAAATCAAATTATGCAAGTAAGTAGAGCTTGAAAGAGTAAGCAAATGTACTCTTGTGAATACAAGAACAAGGTTAAACAAAAACTTTATATATGTATATCATGTCCTGGCCTTATCTACTTTCTGAAATTTGTATACCGCAGTAATAGGTTTAATATTCAAAGTTAGTAACTTCACCTTTAACTATCAATTAGTAGTCGATTAAACAGCATATAAGGCACAGCAGACGTCAGCTAGGGTGTTCAAGAAATTAATTTTAATTCCTTTTAGTTAAATTAATTTTGTTTTCTCTTGTTTTCCATATTGATTTCATAAAAAAATGTGAGAGTCTAAAGAAAAATAGAAAGACATATTTTGGCAAAGAAACAACTCTGACAAAATCTTTGAATTTTAAGGTCAAATCTCAGGACCCCTTGCCCAAATGATTCTATGTTTTTTGGTTGGTTTTTCTGGTGTAGATTTTTAAACAGAGGCAAAGATAGGATTATTTCTAATTATAGAAATTGATTAAGCATTTTGAATTATTTTGTAGCATCCATTCTATGAACTATCTTGATCCTGATTTATAAGAAAGCACAAAATCTCGTCAATAGTTTTTTAAAGAAGTATCAATAAATAATGCAAAAGTGTAAAGCATGTTTACCTAGGCAGACTTTCCAAAACATTTCTCAGAGATATTATCTGTGGTGCAATTCATACCAAATGCTCAGTGAGATTATAACTCAGGGAATCCCTGCAAACACAGAACAGAGGAGTGTGAGTAGGACTTAGAAAGGAACAGCCCTTATTCCTTGAGATAAGTGATTGTTTCTGTTTTCCCTTTGTTTAGTGGCTTGTTTGGCTGTAGCTTGAAGGTGCGTGGTTTGGCAGTAGCTTACAAAGTTCGCCTTAGTCTATGTTTTCTGAGTAGCCCAATTTCCTGTCCCTAATCACATCAAAAGGAAAATTGCTAAATCATACAGAGGATGGGACTGACAGAGGCAAAAACCTTAGAAAGCTGAGCAGTACAAGAAACAGACAACAATAAACAAGGGAGATTGTAAGGACAGAAGTGGATAAAGGCATCTATATAGCCTAAATTGGGATATTTGGGTTATTTTGTTAGCAAAATGAAGGATGAGAGAAGATCTGATTGCTCTGTATGAAAAATCAGGGGGACAGGAATGATTCAAGCTCAAGGCTGCTGTTTGACAAATGGACAGGAATGGCGCATGAATATATTTAGGCTGGAAACTAGGTGAAGACCCTTTCTGAATATTGGAGCAGTCCTGCCCAGACTCAGCTGCCTTGGAGTAGCTTTTCCGTGTACATGGAGGACAAGAGAATAACTATGTAATTTTAAGATTAATTTTGAGCAGCTTGTGAAAGAATTTAGTTTGGTTGCATGTAATAGCAAGATGCTGGACTGGATGGCAATGAGGGTCCCTTTTGGTTACACATTTCTTACAAGACCACCATATCTGTATGTTTTATGCACACATGTACCATCAGCCAGAGATTTTGAGAGAGACACGCAGCTTAATATATTCACAACATTGCTTCATGGCCATATGTATTCTCTGTTGCTGGGGAATATTAAAACAGTGTAGTAAAATAGTGTATCTCTCTTTCTACGAAGCTGTTGAAGAGTCTAGAGCACAAGTCTTATGAGAAGCAACTGAGGGAGCTGGGGTTGTTTAGCCTGGAGAAGAGGAGGCTGAGGGGAGACCTTATTGCTCTCTACAACTATCTGAAAGGAGGTTGCAGAGAGGTGGGTGCTGGTCTCTTCTCCCAAGTGAAAAAACTAGAGGAAATGGCCTCAAGTTGCATGAGGGGAGGTTTAGATTGGGTATTAGGAAAAATTTCTTCACTTGAAAGGGTTGTCAGACATTGGAAGAGGCTGCCCAGGGAAGTGGTTGAGTCACCATCCCTGGAGGTATTTCAAAGACATGTGGATGAGGCGCTTAGGGACATGGTTTAGTGGTGGACTTGGCAGGGTTAGGTTTACGGTTGAACTTGATGATCTCAAAGGTTTTTTCCAACCTAGAAGATTCTATGATTCTATCTAAATTACTCATTCTGGCCTTTACCCGTTCTCTTCCTTAGGGGGCTAAAGCCATCAATGACTATTTCTCTTGATGTTGTTAATATGGGTGGTTTGGCTTGCCAAGTACAGTACAACTCACTAGTGACTATTTGTCTCTGCTACCTGAAAAGAGGTTTTCATTTTAAATGAGTAGTCCATCCCATTCAAAAGCAATTAAGTAAATCACATACTTAACGCATTTCATTCCTTCTCCACATTACTATGCTACCCGAAAGATGCCTGCACTTTGTTGTACATAGCTCACAACAGGTTGTGCTGTCAGCTGCTGAAAATACCTTACAATTGTAATTGAAGTGCAGTTACATGTTCTTTGCTGCTTTCACATGTTCTGTTTTGCTCCTCCAAAAGACGCTGGCAAGTTTTTCTGTGTTGCACAACCGAGTACAATCACCCTGTTTAATAAGTGCAATATTAATGTGAGAGTGATCAATGTGACCCAGTGGCTGCTCCCATTTATAATGCAGAGCAGTTCCTCCAAATTCACTGTGACTTCTTGCTAAAACTAGGAAGAAAGTCTGCTTTTTGCAGTACACCAGGATGGTCCCCTACCTTACCTTCTCCTTAGCCCAAGCAGCTTAATTTAAAAACATATGCACTGTAACAGCAATCACTCTTGTTTTCTTGGAGGGGATTACAGGCTAATCTTCCTGCAAATGCTCACTGAATTTCTACCCTTCTCTCTCTGGGGACAAAATTATGGCATGATTAATGCAAAAAGGAGTTTTGCCATAGAGTTCAGTGGAGCAGGGCTTTCTAACTTCGTTGTACCCTACTCACAGTACTGCTGGTAAGTCTTATGATTAATTTTAAAGATGGATTGCATTAAGCTGTGAGGATTTTTTCTTGTCTATCTCACTTTGAAGTCCACACACAGAGAAATGATCCTGTAAGCTTTACTCCTTTAGGAAACCAAACATTATAACTACAAAACCCTTGAGAAAAAATAATTTTAATTCTATTTTATCAGTTAAAACTATAGGACTTCAGAAAATCATTCAGGCAAGAAAGGTAAACAATGTACTGTAATGGATAAAAAAAGAAATAGTACTTTAAAGTGCATAAGAGGAAAAACAAGATCAATTTATTTCAGTACAGGTTTGAAAATAGCCAATGTTGTACACTCTGTCTGGCAGGTATAACACAATATTTATAATGGTTTCAGAGTTCTGCAAATAGACAAGGAGACAACAGCGATCAAAATGTATTACAGGCCAAGGTCATAATCACCGTAAAATTCTCTTTGCCTCTGTAAATTTAATTCAACTAATCCACTGCCTTGTCCCCAAGTGAATTAGCAACTCCACTGAAATATAAAATATCTTCTGATCAGAGAGGCCCAAGTTCTTCTCTCAGTCACATAAATAAAATACAGCAACTCCAGTTTTTTTGGGATAAGGTATCAGTGGGGGAGTAGATTTGTACTGATGAAACAGAGAATAGAACTTGATCCTAACTTACTCTGAACAAAAATGAATCAGGAAAATATTGTTTTGGTTTTCCTTTTTTTTCTCCCTAATACTTGTTTTATGGCTACAATCAATTACAAGGCTGGTGCATTGCCTGGAGATACATCAAGAGGAATAATCCCTTTGAAGCTTCTGTGATATGCAGGGATTTTGTACATTAACTGCCCTGCACCTTTATGGCCTCACCTCTTCCTGACCACAAACAAGCTGGAAAGGAAATCGCAGAGTGCATGGGCTGCAATCATATCTGTTCTTTGCAAAGAATAAAGCTCATCATCTCCTCCATGCCAAACTGCACACCAGCTTAAGAACCAGGCAGGAAATAGCCCTTAGAAGAAATACTGTGATTAAATCTCCTAGAGCAGAACTTGGGATGAATACAGAAGAAGGTATTTGGAAAAGGAGGGCCAATTAGGAATCCAAAGGCAAATCTGAATCTAAATTTTACATCTCCACTGTGACCTGTGTACCATACCTGGGATCCAACACTGTAAGGGGCAGCATGTTCCTTCCCCACTGGGACACTGCCATTAAGACCTGGGCTGCCTAGACCTTTAGAGCTGACCCCAAATGGTAATTCCCATGCCCTTGATACAAGTTCTGCACCTCTGACTCATCTGTATTATTAGGTCTGAGAGTAGCAGATCAGACAATCACTGAAGCTGGACAAAATGTTCTGAATGAAGAAAAATTTGTTTGGAAAACAAGTCTTCTTCCATGTGGAAATATTACGTGGGAAAATGTCAACTACCACTCTTCTCTTACTCCCTACACCCCAACCAGGTCAGGAAAACTAATTTTTTTTTAAGAAACTTCAAAATGACATTTTAAAATCATTGCAAATAGCTCAAGAAGCTTCACAAGACCAGAGACACCCCAGCTGAGCCTCCTGTGGTGCCACTATTGCCAAACTCGGCAGGTTTGCTTTCCCAGCTGTAGGGGTCCCTGCACCATATAATCCCCTGCAGCTTTAGAAAGGTGGCAGGGATGTGCTGTTATGACAATGACAAATAGGTGCTTTGTTTTATTTTACTGTCATTCTTGCAGTTCTCAGGTTTGACAGAAATGAAGAGTAAGTGGAGACAATGATGAGACATAATGCCCATGCTCTTAAAAGACAACCTGTTTTCACAAAATCCACAGCACATCCAGCACAGTAAGGTAGGGAGCTGGTTTTTTCTTATCAATTTCCTTATCAATTCTTTTTTGCATTTGTCAGTAACTTCGTACGGATTATTACTTTCTTGCTCGTCAGCTATAAGTCTCTGAAAGTAACTGCCCAAAGGAGATGTCCCTGTGGTTCCTGAATGGATGCAGAATCTTAGAGGATAAAACAGAGCAAATGAACAAAACCCCCACAGAGTTAACATGGAAAAATGCATTCCAGCGTACCAATGGGTCTGATTCTTCTAAATAGTGAATGACCCCACCACTTAAAGAAGCTATGTCCAGAGGTGCTTCAGGCTTTCATGATGCAGACACCAATACAGGAGGATATACTGCATTTCTAATAATCTGAAAAATAACTGGGTACTGGATATTTAAGTATTCAAGAAGCTGGATCCTGTTGCTCGGGTTCTGCATGGTAAAATGCGATATCAGAGAAATTTGCTTTTCCACAGCTTAAGAGAAAAGGAAGGAGAAGAAATGAAGATAAAGCAGTTAAAGTAAGAGTTGTATTTCTTATCTGCAAATACTTTCCAGTCTGGGGAAAAAATTCTCCTATAGGTATTAGATCAAACTCACACATAAGGAAAGAAATAGAAAGAATCCTTGCTGAGAGAATAAATTATAGACCATCAAATATACTTTGTGTTACCTGATGGGAAGAGAGGTTTTTTGTTTGTCTATTTGCTGTTCTTTCTTAAATACAAGAACATTTTAAACTAAGGGAAAATTTTAAAGCAGCAGACTATTCCTATCCTCTGGGGTAAATACATACATTGCTTAGCAACCTTTTATGATCCAAAGACCAAAATATCTTAATATATAAAATACCACTATGAAAAATGGTCAGGGTGAGAAAAGAGCCAGCAGCCAAGTGGCTGGATGATTTGAATGATTCATTAGATTAAGATTTATTAACCAGCTTTCTCTTTTGAAATCCAACTGCAAAATGAGTAATGAAGCAAAGCAATCATATAGGGATCATACAGGCAAATAGGCAATGATAGTTGTCTCTGAAAGGAGGAGGAATCAGCACTACTGTTCTCAGGGGTTTTATGTCATGAGATCAGAAGAAACTGCTGCGTAGCTATTATGTGACAGGGGTGCTAAGTGCGGCTGAAACAGCCCTGGCAAGAATTACTGGCTGAGGGGAAGCATGAGGGAGCTCACTCTCCTTCGTTCTCACTTGCATCTGTAAGGACCAGAGCCGTCTCAGGGTCTGGCTGCACAGGGCCAGGGATGTGATCAGCTCCACTGGCTGTTGAAAACAGCATTTCCAGTTTCATTAACAGGCAGCGTCCAGAAGACTAAAGAGGGTGGAAAAGGACAAGGACGATTAAATTGTGGACTTCTTGCCTTCTGGATGGATACCAAGGAACCAGGCAGGTATGGAGAGGGAAGAAGCCTCATTTCTCTTGCCAGCTGGGAGATATTCAGGGTTAAGTCTAGATAACATGACACATGCTGTGACTTAACACTTGCGGAGTTGGGTAATTTTTCATCAGGGCAATCCAGGTACCTGCACATGTGTAAATGTATCTTTCTTCTTATTTTGAAAGATAATTCCATTTGTATGTTGAATTCGGCATTCGAGTTGTTTTTCTCTGTACAAAGGACATGCATGTTTCTGACCTCCTGGAAGATATTGACCAAATGGCTGGAGCCTAAATGTTAAGATGTGTGTGAAGGCGCAGACCTAAGCACTGATCAGTGTGGTAAAACTGTGCCAGACCAAGGAGAACTTCACCGCACACCAAGCACCACAAAAATGCTCTCAGTGGCCACTGTGAGACACTCGCTATAGAAGTAGATCTGGCATTTTAAGGATCTTACTTGTCTTCTTCTAAAGATTGCTGCCCACAGAGCTAAGCTGGCTGCCTGGCCTTACACCCTGGAGCTGCATGGGCTTTCTGATGGGACTTGCCATCCTACTCCCCACTCTTCTCCTTAAAAAGGCAGGGGGAGCCCTAATGTAATACACGGGGCTGTCTCACAAAATAGCATTGATTTTTTTCATTGGTTTTCCTCACAGAATAAAACAATCAGGGAAAGATTTGCCCACAAAACATTCAGACATTACCATAGTGCTTTGATTGTTTTTTTTCATATGGGAAAAATTATCCTCAGAACACCTTAATTTCTAATGAGCCCTTAGATCATGGATGGGGACATTGGCAGTACCCCTTAGCGACACTTCTGTCTGACAGCGAGACTGGACACTTCCCTAAGAAATTGCCAGATTCATCATAAGAAAATTAAATTCTGTATGGTGGCCTAGGGACTGCAATGATGTTTCCAGATTTGTGTTTGGGGCTGGAGGATGGTAATCATGAGATAGATGTAGGCAGCATGGTACAAACAAAGACTGAAAGCACCGTCAGGATTTTCATTTACTTTCTGAGTAACCTCCACTGAAATCACCACTTCTCCACCCGTGTGGGTAGCCTCCCCAGGGAAGTCACTGCAGGGAGCAGAAGCAAGCCCAAGGATTAATTTAAAGGAATCCTTCATCTTCTTTATTTTCCTTTGAAGACTGTGGAGAAGGTAGAATCTGGTGTTGAATTATGAAGACTATTTAAGACTAGATATGACAGGAGAGATTGCAGGGGGGGTTTAAGTTCTGTGGGGTTTTAAAATTAATTTTTAGTATCTGTTACTAGAGCTTTTGCTGATGTCAATGAGAGCTAAATCTGCTTGCCACAGTGCAGGATGAGCTGCCAGAGAAGTACCCAGTCCAAAGGGAGTTCCGAAGGGAGAAGTAGGGTGTTTCACTCCTCGCCTTTGACGGTGAGCCTGCATTACGGGTTCAGCTCAAGTGCAGATCCTATTCTTACTATATTCACAGTTTTAGTTGTAAACCAAGGATCCATTATCTGAAGTGTGTCCATTGGCACATATTATTCTTAATATGTCAGGGTGCAGTTTCTTAGCTCCTATGCTAAACACACTAAAATGTAACAATAAGATACTCTAGCAGTTCTTCACATCTACCTCCACATTAAGCTTTCATTGAAAAGAAGTCTGAAGGACACATGAAAATGTTTTAAAATTCTTCAGAATAGAAATATCTAACTTGTTCGGTGCATATGAACTTAATGTTTTGAAAAATAGAATGTATCAGACACAATTAGCATCCTATATTGAAAAATTCTCTAAATTACCTTGTGCTAGAAACTCAAACAAATTACCCAATGTGTAGAGAAATCAGCAGCACTCTTTCTCTTGTTTTTGATGTGTTTTCTTGTAGAACTTCAGTTTAACAGCAGACCTACCCTTTTTACCCCTGGTGTTTTTGCTAACTCCATTTTCATTTTTGACATCAACAGCAAGTGTCCAGACTTGTGAAATCAAAAGTGCTCTGTGTATTATTTCAAGTACAAAAAGATGAAGTAAGTGGACAGATAACACATTTATTTTTGAGGAAAATATAGTGCTAGAATCAAAACCTTTAAAATGAAAACTGGCACTGCTCCTGAAATAATGGGAGTATATAAACAAGATGAACACAGCTAATAACTTTTGGATTAACGTTTGATGCAAACTTAGATCAAAGACAATTTTGGTATAGTTTGAAATACATTGTATACACCTTGAAAAATATAGTATACCTTGAAATTAAGAGTTTAATCATACTTTTGCTTTTCACTGCTGCCAGTATAAAACACTAACACAAGGAGGTCCTCACAGCCTTTCTTTTGTAAGAGTGATGTGACTGAGAGTCTCATTGTCTCAAGTACAACAGAAGGACCTAGAGTAGGTGTGAAAGGGAGATCACTGAACAGCAAAGTCTTTAGGACTTAATAGTGCGATGACTGGGTTGTCAGATGGTCTCTTAAAGACCGTCTGGCATTATTTCTCTACCCAATAGAATTTGCAGAATTGGGAGGTCTTATTGTAGATTATAAAGACACTCATTAAATCTCTAACTGGAGGTGAAGAAGGAGGTAGAGCAGAGACATCCTCACACATTGGCTTTTTTGCAGAGACACAACCAGGTCAAGGTGGAGACATGGTAGACCCTGACTTGCTCTGCTGGTGGTCAGGTGCCTCTCAGGTGACAATCCTCCTCTCCCTCTCCTCTTTGTCCAAGGAGAAAAAATTCTTCATCAGTCGAATAAAACCTTTAAATAAAGATATTTAGCGCAATGTGTGTATGTGGGTACTTAACATCAACTGCACCATCTTCTGGGACACAATATTTTTAAGGCTAGCATTGTTACAGCCATGGGGGCATAGCTGCACAAAGCTGGAGAGGTGTCAACTTAGTAGAAAAATAAGCACTAAACCTCACATTTTCATAAGGGAGGTTGTAAGTGGCAGAGATGGCAGAGCTGAGTGGCCTTGTTGCAAGTAGTATTTAATAACATACAACATCAGAAGATAACAGTTAGGGAGATGTAGTGGACTAGAGATATTTGCATATTCAATACTTGATTTTTCAGTGTAATAAATAAATAAATCTATCTTTTTCAATATTTTCGTTCAATAGAAATACCACAAATGAACTGTAGATTTCAATGTCAGCACTTGAGAATCATGGAGGAGTGAACACAAGTGTGGTTTTCGGGTAGGACTTTCACTTTCAGGGATGCTGGGTCAAATCCTCCACAAGGAAAGTGATGAAAATGTTACATTTCATCTGTAACATTATGTGAATTAAATGAAAAAGCAGCGGGGAACTGAAATTATGTAATTCCAAGCCTGTCTCTGCATTTGACCTATCACAGTGACTGAACTATCCATGAAAAACCAGAATTTCAAAAAGAAAATCTATTTGGTGTTTTATTCCATTCAGATATGTAACTGCGTGAAATTATTCTTTTTCTATTTTTTTTTCCCCAAAAAACAAATAGGTTAGCTGCTTGCATATATAAAAATGAATGTTTATGATTGCCCAAGCTGGTTTTGAAAATTAGTCACTTACTTTTTTACATACATTTCCACATATTTTATAAGAAAGCTTGAGCTTTGAGTGTCAGAGTACCTAATTCAGAGGGGAACTGTGGAAACAACTTAATAAATGTTCCTTTAAATATGTGTGTGTGTGTGTGTGTGTGTGTGTATTTATATAAGCAGTAGACTGGGGAAAGTTCACGTGTTTTCTTCTTTCGTTTCATTTTTCTATTCTTTATCTCTTTAGTGAGTCTGGAAGGTATGAAATACAGTGTGAGGAAATAGAACTAACAGACCCATTGGCTTCCTCAGAGAGACATACACTTCACAATTGCTTCTCAGAAGAGTGAACTCTTAATTTTTACCTTAACTGTAATTTTGTTCCAATGAAAACAACACTGATCCTCCTGTCAACCTCTGCAAGACTCTTATGTAATGAAAAATAAAGCAATAAAATCTGCTGTGAAAAGGTAAATAGCAACAGTATAAGACAATACCTAGCTCTGTGGTTAGTCATGTAGGACACAGCTACTCTGCCTCTATTCACCCAAATGGCTTTATATGCTTGCAAACATCTGAAGCATGTGAATCAGAATATCCATATATTCTGTTCCATTTAATAAAAAAATGGCACCAGTTGGCTTTGCACTATTCCATATGTGCATGACTTCTTATGGCCTTTGGCTTTTACATCAAGTCATTTGCAAATACAGCTGGTGAAAGTTGCCAGGTGTTCTTTCTAAGAACTACATGGTCTTGATAAGAAAATAGGTGCATGGTGTAGATAATTGCATCTGAAATCTTCAGCAAATCTATTTTATTTTCCCTCTTTTTTTGTTTAAAGGAAATTGGCTCTGAAACACCAGCCTGATCAAAACAACAAAAAAAATACTTGCTTATATACCAATTATCCTTCAGACTGCTGATACTTCATGGGTTTAACAAATTTCTTGTCTGGGGCCTTGAACCCACTCTCACTGAAGTCAAATGGGAAGACTGCTGATTCCTTAGTGATGACTTAATTAGGTTTTGTAAGCGATGTATTAATGCAACCAGAATTCCCCTGTACAACTCACATTACTAATTATGACCGCAAAGCAAAACCAGCATCAAAACTGAACTTCCAGTACAAGATACTGACTCGGATTTTTCAGTGATCACACTTTTAAGAACAAAAGCTCTTTCAGTATCTATTTACCAAATTTGAATATATTATTTGAAGAAATCATAATGTGTCATAGGTCAGGAAAAAAAATGGTTTATATGTAAGCAGAAATATCTCTAAAGCCAACACGAATCAGAAGGAATAAAATCCTAAATGGTCAGGTCTTGCAAATAAGCTTTTAACTTTTATTATAAGTGCAAATGGCAAGCAGTTTCAAGAAAACTTAGAGTACCAAGTATTGTAATAAGTCCACAAATGTAGAAGAACACACTCTAAGGCTATCAGTCTATAGGTTATTACAACAAGCACTATGCTAAAACAAAATTAAAATCCCACAGAGCTAAGGGAAATCAGGAAAGAACCAATTATTTCTCATGCATTATGAACACCTGAATAGCAAATTATCTTTCCCTTGTTTCTGATTTTTTTTTTCTGCCTTGATGGCATTAAGATTGAATGCCTGGAAAAAAAATATTTTAATCAAGTGTGTCTCCTTCCTGGATTTCATAACAACAGACATTTAATGGGCATCATGAAATTTGTAAACACACTATATCAGTGCAGGAAGGGGATTTTCTGTTTTTAAAGTATAGATTTTTGCTGACATAAAACTACAGAAGGAATGTGTGAATACTTGTGAATAGCCTTGAGAAACAAAATCTGACAGGCAGTTGTAAGAGTTAAGGAGCAGAGACATATCCTCAAGTGTTCACAGATCAGCTTTATCCCTTATTTAATGTAACTGCCTTCATTTTTCCAATTTCAGTCTAGATTTGAATGCCTTGTGTACTTAACTGGGGTCAAACCATGGTATTACACATGGACCATTTCCAACAGGAATCTTTACACTGGC
Organism: Gavia stellata; assembly: GCF_030936135.1. NCBI lineage: Eukaryota > Metazoa > Chordata > Aves > Gaviiformes > Gaviidae > Gavia > Gavia stellata. The sequence continues at coordinate 22,998,008 of NC_082595.1, forward strand.
ATCCTCTTCATAAATCTGGCCCTGATTAAACACTGCTCCTCCCTTCATCCAAACACTCTAAAACAACCAATTCTCCTCTCCCTCATCAGACTGCTCAACTATCAAAAAGGACTTAAAAATAAATATTCACCTATTTTCCATGATACAGGATCCAATCAGATGATTAGCTGGGCTGAAGAATGCACTCAACTGTGATGAGTGGTAACTCTACCATGAAAAGCAACTGATAAATATTAAATTAGTTCCATCTAAAAGCTCAAGGCACAAAGTTATGTACTGTACTTGCTGGACCTTTAGTGAAGTGGAAAAGGCTGCAGGTTAACTTTTAATGTGTGCATAAAATGAAAATTGTTTTTGGCCTTTGTACTGCTTTTATTACAACGGCATGGCAAATCAAGTTATGCTGATGCACTTGCTAACTAAAGTTTAACTTCTCATAAAAATAACATTCTTCCCCACAGACAAGAAAACAAGAACAGCTAGCAATAAAACAGGCATGACTTGCTCACATCTGATTACTAAGATGTTCATTCCTCGGTATTCAGAACTGGGGTTTCTAACAGTAGCTGTAATCATTTGCGCAAATGTCTTTGAAAGTGTGTTCTCAAGTCCGACAAATTACAGAACTGCAGCATGAAGCTGAAACTTTTACAGCTACATGGAAGCTTAGAAATGAGGACAGGCATCACTACAGAGATTGAAAGATGAATGAAAAAAGAGTAAAAATTTTAAGTCCTCACTGTGCCATCTTAGGCCCTAGTTCTTGAAGAGCTGTGTATTCAGTTTAATTTAAAATGTTTAGAAGTGTTTTCCATATAAAAATATTTTTTTTTCTAATTTTAATAATACATGAATATATTAATTAGTAATGCCCCATGTTGCAGAAATGAGAGGTAACCAGACAAAGAACCACTAGTGAGCCATAAAAGTTCTTTCCTACTACTTGAAAGAGCAATTTTCTGTCACTGACAGTTGTACATTTGTTCAAAGGACCAAACTGGACTTGATTTTCCTTCGAATCTTACTGCTTTGATGGTATGCCGAGTCTCTTCACACACTGTGACTTCCTTGGCATTTGCAAGCACTTGACTATGAGAGGTTGAGGTGCCATTGGCCCCATTTAGACTAGATGATCGCTGTAGGTCCCTTCCAACTGAAATATTCTATTCTATTCTATTCTATTCTATTCTATTCTATTCTATTCTATTCTATTCTATTCTATTCATGTCTTCCAGCATCCACTTGGAAAGCTTTGGCTGAGCCTGCTCATGTTGGTGAGGCAGCTGCACCATCCTTCAAACCACATTTATTTTAGCAATAATATAAGCTGTAGAATAGCCAGTTCACAGACATTATTACCATAGCAGATGAAAGGTAAACGCCTGGCAAACTTGCACAGGAGCTTATCTACTTCAGGCTCCTTATTCTTACCCCTTCCTGTGATGATGTTTCCTGCCTACATACCTGTGGGCCAGCTTGACTAGCCTATCCCTGATTTCCTTCCCAGGGAGGTGAACTTCCATAGGGAGTAGCCTGCTTAGTGCCTGTTAGGTAGGCAACTCACATGCCTAGTGCACATGGGACCTTCCTCCACCAGGGGAGGAACAGAGCAAACAAGGAAATTCACCAGTCCAGAAGGGCTATGCAAGATTTATTCCCTTCTGATACCCTGAAAACAGAACAGAACCTGACTGCAAGCTCTGCAGAGGCCATTGCATGATGGCAAATGTCCCTTTACAGAACTGAGAGAGAATTTTTTTCCGGCCCGTTAAGCAGTGCAATCTTCTGTACTCATTTTCATTAGCAAATCCTGATAAATCTGTATTGTATATCAATAAACTGAAAAGACTAAGGAGGGAAGGTGAAACAATTCTTTCAATATCTATTCTGGTAACAAAATTTTCAGATAACAGGCCATCACTGGAATCACAGAAAATGTCTTTTTTGAGCTTCATGTTTTTCAGACTGACAGTAAATACGCTCAGCATCATTTTAATCAAAGAAAACCAATTTTTTTCTTTCCCTTCAGCAATTAATCATATTCTAGCTGAAGGGAATTTTTTTTTAAAAAAAAGCAACCCAAAAAACTCCTCACTGCCCTGAAGCAGTCATGCTAAAGGAAGCAAACCCAGCTTTCAGAATCATAAGCTTCTTTTTATTCAGGCTTGTTTTGCCTTAGTGAAATCTGGAGAAACATGTATTTTCTCCTAGATATGAAATATTTCCTTTACACTTCCTGATTTCGTTCATAATGTGGTCCTTATCACCACCTGAGAAAAACAGAAAGATTAGAAAACAACAAAGCCTGCTTCTTTGGGAAAAAATCTACAGTCAATAAAGATGGGAGTAAGCTTTGTAAGCGATTCTAAATTCCTCTGCTATCTGAAGTGGCAGATCAAGTTTTTTCCGCAGGTGAAACTTTTTCATATTGAAAGTGAAATATTGTCTTTCTAGCCCGTTCAGATCCCAGCTGTAGCCTTCAGAAAAATTCAGTATTCAACTATTACATCTCTTAATATTTTATTTTCTCCTTATCTTTAATAAGATCTCTCCCAAGAGTTTTGGAGAGTCCCACTTGAAACTATAGTTTTTCTCTCCTCAAAATATTTTCATATCCAGCTGCAGAAATTAGGGTTCCTCCACACTTCTCCTCAATGAGAAGCCTGCTGTGCATGCTTATCCTCCTGGATTGGTCCTGTGTTGTTTTTGTTTGTTTGTTTGAAGCATGGTAACATGGAAACCAGAGTGGTGAATCTGGGGCTTTAAAGAAGGAGACAATCATACTTAATATGGTCTATTATCAAGAATTGAGCCAGGAAATCTAACTTGATGAAAACCCCTCTGCTGCTGCAGCACTGACCAGTATTCACCAGGATAGAATAAAAAGGCTTTCTACTTTTTAAAGTCCAAGCTGAGAAGTTACTCAAGAATTAAGACTATTAAAAAGTCTATGCTAAGCAAAATTTAGCATAGAGGATTAAGTTTGATGTTTGTTTATGTTCCTGGGGTAAAATAAAACATGATTAATATGAGATGTGATTTACATACTGGGGCATAAATACATTGGACATTAAACAGTAAAGCCATGTAGTTCATACTGCTTGGGGCATTCACGGGTTACCCAAAGCAAGTATAGTTCATGCAGGACAGACATGATTTATCACTCCACTGCTTTTGCATTTAAGCCCATGTATCATAGCAAAGATGCACACAGTAGAAAGCTAGAGTAGCATGGTGTCAAGTCAGTACTTATGGGAATTAGTGAGACAGAACAGGAAAAGCTTAAATACCATCAGTGTGAGAGATGAATAGCTAAGAGGAATGCTCTAGATAGAACGTATAATGAAATGAAGCAGTGAGATAAGATTACGTGTCTGCACACACCTACTTAATACATCCCAAGGAATATTCACTCCCATTTGAATCAGTCAGCCATGTTGGAAAGAGAGCTTTGATTTAGAAGAAAGACTATGGGGTTTAAAATACATTTCAGAACAACCCTAAAGTTTTACCCATCTATACCTTGAAGAAGCAGACTGTGGCTCTGCTTTCCTGTGCCAGCATGATATTAGTGTAACTGCACCGAGGGAAATAGCCAGTGCCGTAAAGCTGATGTAATGCAGAGCTGTACCAATCAAATGGACTTCAGCCATAAACTTGCTAACTGCTTTTTAATTGTTCCTAATGACTGCTGCTATGGTTTGGCATTTAATTTATGTTTATGAAAATGTTAAAAAGGATGATTCATACTAGATTCATGTCATGGGGAAGGAATACAATGTCATTTTTTTAATGTTAAATCTATTTAAGTGGTTTTGTCTAAAGTCAAAGCTCATCATATTCCCATCTACAAAAGCTCCAACCTCCCCACAAAATATGCACTTCTGCATTTGTAAATGCATCAGGACAGCCTCTGAAAACAAGAATTCATGTCCAAATATACCACTGGCCAAGCATTATAGAAAAGTTTGTCTTGTCTTATATGCTTATAAGAAGTAGTCACAAAGACTTTCATTCCTCCTCCACTTCCCCACAGTTATAAAACTTCTCATTCAGAAGCCACGTAGTCTTTAATTTGCAGTTTCTGCTGGTTTAATATTCAAAAGTGCATTTTGTTTGACTGGAAATGGCCGAAAGGTCATAACTTTTCTGATTACAGATGCAATACATTTACAAGTTCCTCTCCTTTTTTCAGTGGCTCATACATCTCCCATAAAGCACTCATTAAACACTCCCAGACCAAAGGTAATTTATTTATTTATTGATGTTAGATAGTCCCAAAGTTGCCAAATTGGAGGAGGCTAAGTTATTAAAGGTTAAAGCTCCGGTAAGGTTGTGATGATTTACACAAGTATCTGAATAGAAATTTAAGCATCTAGCTTTAGAGCTGAGGGTTGTTTTTTTTAAATGTTATTGAAAAAATCTTGTGCACAGTAGCTGTTTCTCGGAAAAAAATGCAAAAAACACTTTATTACATGAAGACAAAATGCCTGCCACATTCTTTGAAAGACGCCCTCTTGGAGACTCATCTTGACTCTCTCTATATTAAAAAAAATCTCCATTTTCTGCTTTTCTGTTTAGTGCCCCTCACTGTCTTCCTCCTTTTGAAGGATACCGACAAGGCGATAGTGTTATTCTCAGAATACTATTCCAGAATAAGAAAATATATGATGCTTGTATTTCTTACAGCTGAATTCTCTTCTCCAGACAATTTGCCTGATTCTCAGAGGTTCCCTGATGCCGTGGCATACTGTATCTAACATCACATCTAACCGTATCTAATCTGTAATTTTATAAAATAACACAGAAGTCCGTTTTTTTTTGCCACACTCAAAATCTTCACCTTCCAGTAACAGAGACAGACTACTGAGCTAGGCATTCCTCTGCTCTGCTCCAAACACTGCCATTTCTTCCAGTGTTAGGCAAGTCTGTTATGAATGTTAAGGATTTAGGAACATCCTTTCTACATTGTTCACTCCTACAGTTAATACTTAAAGAATTCAGTACCCATAAGAAACTAGGAGTTGTTGAACCCTTTTAGTAATTGGGTTTAGCATTTATCAGCAAAGTATTCGTGTTTTATTTGAAACACGAGGCTGGATGTGTACGCTCTGTTCCTGTCTTTCCAGGGGTTTTCTCGACATGTAGGCTCTCTGCTTCCTCACTGAATAGTGTGAATAGTACAGATGAACAAAGCACAATGACGATTTATGATGACTGTTCGGCCTTCTCCATTGTGCCAACCCACCAGTAGCTGACCTCTGCCAGGAGCTCCTCTGCTTACTTAGAAATCTTAGAATCACTTAAAACTGTGAACAATCACATACAAATGACAGATAGGGGAAGATATTAGAACTGTGTGCTTCTGTGTAAACAGCAGACTCAGTGTTCAGAAACAGCCTTCCATATTGGGAAAAAAATGAGTGGTCATGCACAGATTATGTAACAAAAGTTCTGGAAAGAGTGCAGAAATAAATGAATTCTCATAGGATAATCTCATTCATAACAATCACATTTAATTTAAATAATCTTGAAGGGGCAGGTGGGAAGGGGATCTCCTGGGTCTGCCCCTCAGTAGCTGACCTCAGTCAGGTTTGTACAATTCTGCTTGCAGGGGAGGAAAGCCAAGGGTATACAGGACTTCAAGCCCAAAAGCCTTCGGTAAATTACAATTAAAGAAAAGAAAGCATGGGTTTGAGTGAATGGTCTGTGAGGAAATCTCAGTTTTTACCTGGAGTTTATTATCTACCCTACTTTCTCTTTTTTTTTTTTTTTTTTCTTTTCTCTTTCAACACACTTCCTGGAGTATAAATATCCTTTTTTGCTTTTGTGGATCTATGTCTTTTAAACCAATGCAATTATATGATCCTTTGAACAGATTTTCTTTGCAGCCAGTTGGCAAAATGAAAGTCCTCTGCAAGAGATGGTATAGTAATGCCTTCGTTGTCACAACAGGCTACAGGGAAAATACAGACAAGCAGTTCCCCTGCTGCCTTAGATACACCAGGCTCATCAGAAACACTAAACAATCAACTAAATAATAAGTTGAAAAATATGCTGTAACAGTCTGTATCTGTGTGTGTGTGTGTATAAGAGAATCAATAGTGCCTGGAAAATAGCCTTCCATGTTGGAAAAACAATGACTGTTTATACACAGATTATGAAACAAAACCACAGGAAGAAGCACAGAAGAAAATGACTTCCACTTAAGATAATCATATTGGTATAAATTATGTCTAATTCGCTTAGTCTAAAAATAGGAGGGTAAGAAATGAGAGGGGGGAGTTCTTTTTGCCATTTAATTGCCTTAATGAAGTCCCTGAAGGTATATGAGAAATACAGATTGGACTGTGTAATTCATTTAAATTAAAGGCTCTACCTTTTATGAAGAGATTATTTACTGTTCATTACTTGTGTCTCCTCCAAGACAATCACTGTGATGAAAAGATTTTGTCTGTACTGAGGCATACATCTTCTGAATGTAAAGCCTATTGGTATCCCTCAATTCCAATGACTTGTCAGGCTGTTGGTGAGGCATTTTTAATTTAGAATGAGAAACTTCAGCTGAAATGCATGAGCAAAATGTATTAAAACTTCTGTTGCATAAAAGGAAAAGGGAAAGGAAAAGGAAAAGGGAAAGGAAAAAGGAAAAAAAGCTTTTATGGCTTGAAGCCCACAAGTGTTGGAGAACATAAACAGAAGTTCTTTCATATCTGAGTCTAAGCATTTGGTAGGAAATAGGTCCTCCTTTTTCCTTAAAAACCATGCCAAAATATTTTTCCTGCTTTCCTAAGTCTCAGATTTACTACCAAAATAGCTTCTTTTTTTTTTTTTTTTTTTTTTTTCTCCTTGTATGGGATTGTGATTCTAGAATGAAATGCTTAGATCACTGACAGGAGTGATTGGATCACTTCTTATGACTTTGAATAACACACATAATATGAAACTATGAGGAAAGGCAATAGCTGGTAATCAGACTTCAGGCACGGAGTAACCATGCAGAAGATAAGAAATCATAATTTTGGCAGGACCATTTTGCTCTAAACCTTCTAAGAATCTTGCTTCCTTTTCATTTGTAGTAACAGGAAAAAAAAGAATTGAGTCTCATCTTGATAAAATATATCCTGCTTCATCCAATGTAGTTCTAGCAATGTTTTCATTTTCTACCCTGTCAGTTTTCTTAATTTAATTATGGATTCTGTGATTTTCCTCTTATTTTGATATTAACTTCAGGGAATTTGCCATATACGAAATATGCTTTTGTACTATTGATGCCTATATATATTTAAATATGTTATATGTTAAAAAATCTAAATTAAATCCAAGAACATTTAATAGATGAGTACCACCCTAAAATAGATCATAGGATTCAGTGTTACTATAACAAGCATTGTGATGCATTTAGTCACCTGACATGTGAAGGTCATAATCTGCAGATTTAGAAATGAATTTGTAAGAAAAATTATTAGAAAATTAAATCTTTTCTCAGATTTTCTCACACACTGATGTGAAGTGTCAGGATGTATCTAATAAGTGGCTCAGTTACAGAGGGAGTCCGAAATGCAATCTGGAAAGTGTAGCTCAGGCAAGGTGCTGACCTGCGGCAGAGGGAGGGAAGCAGGTGGTGCAGAGGGTAATTTCATTTATGAGCAGAGGTGACTGGAATGTTTTTCTACCAAGGAAGAGTTCGAAAAAGATTGAAATTATTTTTAAGGGACAATCTGCAGAATCATTGATACTACCAGTAAGTCCTTGAGCTTTATATGAATTACTCATTTGGAGTATTGTATTAAAAACAACAAACAAGCAAGCAAGAGTGAAAGGGAAACAGAGAGTTTAGACCCATTTTTTTCTTCATGGCTTCCTCGGTGCTTTACAGAGGAGGATAATATCATCCCCATGGAAGAAATGCTCAGTGTGACATGGAAAGGTGAGAAACTTCCCAAAGGTCATCCAAAGAACCAGCGTCAGACTATGGAATATGACCTAGATCTCCTGAGTCTCAGCACGGTGCTTCACCAACCAGGTTATACACCAATCCTATCAGATTACTTCTGCTAAACAGAGAGATTCTGAGACAAGAAAACAAAGAAACTAAACACATGATTTTCCTAAAAGGAGTGAACTTTGGAACCGGAATAACAAAATGATTGGGTTTCATTAATACTTTTGCAGAGTATTTCCACTGCGATGCATTATCAAAGCTGGGAAACATGTTGGTAGAATCTCACTTCTAGCAACAGCATATCTCTATAGAAATTAAATTCATATCACATATTTTGGCATTGTCATTCTACTGGCAGAATTTGACATCCAATTTCTAGAGTTGATTCGTTGCTTATTAGTTTGTTTAATTCCACCTCCTGGGTCTTTCTTGCTTTTCTTTTTTTTTTCCTCCCATCTTACATGAACTGTGATAAATTACAGCATTTATTAGAATTTCCCTGTGAAGAGTTTCACAGCTGAAATATTTGATTTTTTCATCTGAAGAAAACAAACTATATTTTCCCTGACATTAAGAACAGATGAGTTAACTTGTGATACTCCATCCACTAATGGAGTCTTCCCCAGAAGAAAGATTAACTGAAGTGGAGAATGGGACAACTTTCATTGAAGAAGATTTAACAGATTTCCTGAGTGCAATAAAAAGCCAGAGTGGGTTAATATACTCTGATTTATAAGCAGCTGTTACTAAGTTAAAAGAAATTAAAAGAAATCAATGTCATGGATGAATGTGTAACAGAAAGAGAGGACTGGTTTGACCAATGTGAAAGACATTATGAGCTGACTACTGAAAAGCTGAAATTCGTTGAAAGGAAAGAAAAAGCATTTGAGTTAAAGTGTCACAGTCTCAAAACTGTGTGAGAAAAATTAAACACCACAGCAATAAGTGGCTGAGAAAGAAGAGTGAGAGAAGACACAATGAACTCTTCAAGCAGTATTTCAAAGAAGTTTATTTTAGGGCCTGCCTTAGATTAGCTGTTGCTCCCATGGGTGTGGAGCACAGGGAACCAGCAGAGAAGTTATCTTCAGCCTTGTTCATGCCCTCTTGCCACAGTCCTACAAAAGACTTTGCTTAGGGACATGCGTGGCTTACAGAAGTGAAAACAGCTTTATCAAAACCCTTCTGGTGATTAACTTTCAGTTTACTGTGTTTCTGCAGCTGCTTCCCAAATGAGGCTGGGAAGGAAAATAGAGAGGGACACAAGCTCCTGGGGATCCTGGAAGGTCCAGCGGCCACGTTGCCCCCACGCCAAGAAGCCTGGGCCAACCAGCCCCACCAGCTGCTGCTTGGTTTGGGGTACTAAGTGCTCTGGGGACACAGCCATCCTTCAGCAGGACGGCGTGTGGCCACAGATGCAGACCAACCTGCAGTGTGGGGTGAAACCACTCTACTGAACAGTAGAGAACACAAGAGAAGCCCTCCCTTAAACAGAAAGTCCTCTCTGAGTGAGCTGTAACTGAAAGCAGGACATTGTTTCCTATCCATTATTGAAAGGCACTGATGAACTCTCCTGTCAGTAATGACAAACACTGTGAAGAGGTTCTGAACCTTTGGAGGAGGAAGACTTTATTTTGCAGGTGCAGTTTTCCAATGAAAATGTGCACTTAATAGACCTGATGCAAGAAAATAGTATAAGCAACTAAGAATAAGTTACCCCAATATAATACTTGCTTGCATATGAAAATAAAAAAGGTATCAAAAATATTTTCAGAGGTATCAAGCAGAGAAATGACCAATAGGGTAGTCCTAAGAGGGATTACCAATAACAAGAAGTAGTACATCCACCATAAGCTGTCTCTAGAGTATTTTGCTTTGTGTGTTCACAAAGTGAACATGAAATCAAAGTGACAGTTCATAGGAATATGCCAAATCCAAACTGTTATTCATTATTTACAGTCTGCATCCTAAAGAGGTTAAGTCACTATGCAAGGTACTACATTGCTAAATTTTCAATATGTGAACTGTGTGTTTGCTTTAAACTCTTTAATCTGATAGCAGTTTGGCAAATTCATTACATTTTTCTTCAGCATTGGCTGAAGAAAATTCTGCAATTACAGAAGAAGCTGAGAGGTCACAGAGGTTAATTTCAGACTCACTTTCCAGCTGAAATTCAACCTTCACGTGTGTCCTGTCTACCTACTCCCACTCTCCCCAGCACAGAACGTCATTAAGGGCCACCCTTGCGATGTCATTTTTCATATCCAATTTTTTCCCTGTCAGGGTCAATTAACATCGTTGCTTCCATTCACAGAGGCTTTGTATGGGACTGCAAGTCACTTCAGGCTTTTTGTCACACACTTCATCCCCCGCCCGAGCTTTGAAATTACTCATACAATCTAATTGGCCTGACATTGTGCTCCCAGGAGCTTTTCCAACCAGACCACACGTTCAGTCTCATCCGTCTTGCAGGACTCTTCTCCTAAGAGCTGAATAACAGCTACTGGAATAAAAATCCTGAAGTCTAATGAGATTTCTTTTTATTTTTTTTAGGGAAGACATTTCTCAAGAGTAAGACTTGTTGAAAACATGACAGGTTTTTAGCTTAAAGCTTTTGGGTTTTGCCTCATGCTAGTTTTCTCTGGCAAGTCATCGCAATACTGATGAAAACACTCTGCGTCTGCACCTGTACCATGTTGTCCATGGGTGGATCTGATCAACAAAGCCAGAGACCCTGCTTGTTTCAGCAGAGTAACAATGCTACAGAGCTGAATAGCTAACACAGGGATGAATTTCCCAGATACTTCTTGCATCTTTCAAAGTAACATATGAATGCCTGTGCCTGAAAGATTTTCTAGCTTGCTGACCCTTCTGGGGGCTGGGAGAGCCTCAGTCTGTTTGATGGGGTTTGAAATGCTCTACAAAGAAGTTGGCTGGGGTTTTTTATGACATCTTTTTTCACCTGCATCGATACTTGGAGCGTTGCTTCCTTTGTGGTGTTTGGATATCGCTGCTCTTCTCTTCCTGATGCATTTCTCTCATGTCTTGAAAGCTGCAGGTTCTCCCTGCTGGGCAGGCACCTGGGGGGCTCTTCTAGCCCCACCACAAACTGGTTTTTTAAAGGACCTGGACCCAGGAGTCCTTACAGCAGGGCAGATAGCTGTCCTGGCAACCATGAGACATCAAAGCAGAGAGTCACATGCTCTGTTGCCAATCATCAAAGATATGACCTTATTGCTGACCCCACTTCAGGATGCATTAAATTAACTGTGCATTGATTGCAAATGAGCAGTGATAGTGAAATGTTTTATGGGATGGTGAAGCAAGGTTTGATGAGACCTTACCAGTTACTGCAGGGGAGTCTGGATGCCTGTGGCATTTACTGGGTCCTAGCGCTGTTCCTTGGTGGGACTCTGTCTCTGCTCCCTTCTTTACACTACCCTGTCCCCCACGCCCCTCCACAGGCTCTGCTGGGCTCTGTAGAACTAATTTCTGCTCAGCCAGGGGCTTCAGTCTTCCCTCACTTCGCACACCCTCCTGCTTGCTGCAGAAAAAAAATTGCCTCAATCTAGTTTATGTTATCACTCACTTCCATGCAAATAACACATCCTTTGTTACAAAGTCAGTGTCTTCACATTTCTTTGCTTGCCATCTTATCAGTCTGTGTTGTTTTGTGGGTCTAGGATGAAAATGGAGCTAGTTTTTATTTTCCGATTTATTTTATATTTTCCACCAAAACATTGAGATTCTTAATATATGTTAAGAAAGATTTTAAATTACTGTCACTATAGCAATATAGTTTCTTTCTAGCACAATGCTCATCTTTCCAGTCTTTGTATTCTTCCAGTAAAATAGCCTCAGCCTTGTTTGGGGTGAAAATAGGAATATATGAGATTAGCTACTGAAAAGATCCACAGACTCCCTCTATGAACTTCTGCTTGAAGAAAGCTAAGGTTTAGTTCATATTTAGTTGGTTACAAAATAGCTGGTCTCAATTAGCAATTTATCTTTCTGACACTGTTCTCTTATGCCACGTCTTTCCTGAGCCTGTAGACGTTTTATCATTGACAATAAACAAAGCATCTGTAAGTGATATTACCTATGTGTCTTGTACAGTATTCAAGGATTTAAAGCACTACAAAGAAAGCATAGTTCTGTGCTTTCCAGGTAGTCCTTTATCTGCAATGAATAAATAAAAGGTTGATCAACAAGATGTTCTTTCATATTTTCTCATTCTGTCAGAGGAAGATGCAAGTTGCCACCCAGGCACCCAGCTGCATGGTTTAATAAGACTGTTTCCAGTTTTAGCATAGAAAGCTTCGTATCTTTTATCACAAGATATGAAGCTGGAAGTTTTGGCCCCTATCTGATTTAACTTGAAATAAAAAGTTCAGCCTCTTTCCACTGAGAGTGATCAAGCCTCCCTATATCACAGTGCTAATTAGAGCAGGATGAATTCTTCAAACTAAACAAACTTGTGAAATGCATTTAAAAACTTAGTGCTGAATTATTCTTTCTCCATGAAATAGTGAGAGTCTAAGAGTTGTTTCAAAACTCTTTTCCCCAGGAGTACCTTTCTAGATAACTATTCGTGAATGTCTTCAATCTTTTAAAGTATATGGCTATACCTTTCTCTGCTGCAAAATTTGTAAGTGTGTGGGATAGAGAAGTTTTGGTACCAAATACTAATTTTTCACATACTGGTTATACTTTTTTTTTTTTTAAGAAAAAAATTGAAAAATTTGTGCTCAGAATCATGAAACATCCTACAGATGAAACTCTAATTTTGCACTGAGTGCAATTTTAGTATCACTGCTAATAATGTAATTATTTACCCTTAATTTTAAGTAATATATATGACATATATATGTACATAAAATGTTTCCAGGCCACAGACCAAAATGAACTAAAAAGAAGGCAAGTTTCTGCTCCTACTGGAGAAGAAAAAGAGAATATACACTGTGGCAAGCACAAATGCGCACTAGAATTTCATTCTGGTACAATTCTGTATAAACCTTTCAATTGCACCATTTTGCATTTCTTTGTAGTCTGCTTCTGTTAGGGATAGAAACTGGTTCACATGAGCATATTCACAGGAAGGTGGGAGGGTAATGAGAAAGAAGTGTTAAATGAACAACCTCGACAAAATATGTTATCTTGTCCTTGAACGACTGTGGGAAGTGAGAAGGATCATGGCAGGTATTTTAAATCTAGCCACCAAATGTATCAGCGTGCACCCTTTTGTCATCCTAGGGTTGTGATGACTAGACTCACCGTGTGGCCATTGCCCCTTCTGCCTTCACTCCCTGGGCACGGTGTCTTGAATCATGTGTTTCAGTCCACAGAGGGAGTAAAGAATTCACATACAAAAGAAGCAGTCAAAGTGGGAAACCCTCTAAATTCCTTTTTGTTCACTTTAAAAAAAAAAAAAAAAGGCTAGTTGCATAGGCCTGTATCCCTTTCTTTGTTTCTGGCAACAATAATCCCAAATTTAGACGGATGAGTTCCCAAGAAAAAGCAGGATACAAGCCTTTCTGGCTTTCATTCCCCATCCACACAGCTCTGAGAGGAATGTGCTGCTGACTTCAGAGACTGGAAATGTTGGTATCTGGATGATATAAATTCAATCCAGCTTTGGCAAAGCTGACTTAAGTATCAGACTAGAGGCAGCCTCTGTTGCAGTGCTGCAAATCCCTCATGAGATGGTTGAAGTGCACAGAGTTTTCAGCTCACACCTCCATGGGAGAGCTTCTGGAAATTCAGAAACGCCCTTCCTCCCTTCATCCCTTCTCCCTCCTCCTCTGCTTCCCTGGCTCCCAGCAGCTTGTTCCCACAGGGTGGTCCTGGAAGCCTTGTGGACCCCAAACCCAAGCAGAACCAGGCTGCCTCACAGCTCCATGGCCGTCGCAGTCCCAGAAATGTAGACAAAGGCTGGCTATCCAAGGGAGAAGGGGAGAGGCTCAACAGAAAAGAGGCAAGACCTGAAACCTTATTTGATCAGAAGATTCGTCAAAACCAATATAGTTTGGTATGGTGCTTGAAAAGCTGGACCTTCAAAATGAAAAATTCCCAGGTGATTATTTTTTCCCCAAGCTGTTCTAATTTGCTGCACTGTGTTTTTGAAGGATAACTCATTTGGAAAATCTCAAAAAAATAGGTTCCCCAAGAGACGTCTTGGTGACCTAACTCCTTGCAACTTAAGTACCACTGAGTGAACTCAGTCAGACAGGTCTTCTTTAAGCATCAGCGACACTATAACAATAAGGGCAAGTGGAAAACTGTCATCACTGTGGATGTGCTGGATGGATATTCTGGGAGGGGAAAAGGGTACTTTCTGAAGGTTTTCTGTATATCCAGCATTGTACTTACTTCATCATTCGTGAAAAGAGCAAACCACTGTTGACATTCATCCACAGAGAAAAGTTTAAATTTTATACACTACTGCACCCATTATAGCTCAAGCAAAGTTCATGCTCTCAAGGCCACTCTTCTACGTAATTCAGTCAACAAAATCTATTTTTTGTCTTGCTCTTCTGTCTTTTTTTTTTTTTTAATTAGAGCTCAGAATTAGGGTAGTGAACACAGCTACAGGCATGAATTAAGACAGTAATTTGGTCTTTCTCTTGCTTGAGAAAAAAGGTCTAGAGATGGGAAAGATTAAATGGAAGAGCTAAAGTGGATGAATCTGCGAAAACAATCATAAGAAATTAGACATTTGCAAGACCAGCTCTTTTCCTTTAGTATGAGCCTTAAGTAACAACCCTTAACACATTAAGCAACAACACTGCTATATCGTCTACAAGTCTACTCATTAAAAAATAGTACATCATATTTTCAAAAGTAACCAGTAACTGTAATCTTGGCTTTTAAATGTGGACCCTGATTTTCAAAAAGCAGCACATTGAGACTTCAAAAATTTTAACACTTTACAAGGCATTAACTACAGTAATTTTTTTTCTCTATTGTATTCTTTTTTTTGTGAGTGCATAAGCTATTTAATGACTACCAGAAAAATAATAATATGAACGTAAAGGTTCACCCCATCATAAATAAAGGTGTTTTATGAGGGAGAATTAAGGCATAAAATAGGCAGAACTTGCTTTGTAACAGCTGACAAATGCAAAACTGGTGTAAAAGCAAAGATAAGAACTGCTCAAGACGATATATAGCAAGCTGCAAAATGAAATCCAGCAAAGTATTATTTAAAACTAGATTTTGTGGAAATTATCTTAATTATGCAGATTGATTAGACTGAGAAATAGTGTCCTAGCAGAAGTAAGAGCAACCCTGATAAAGCATTGGAGAATTTACTGCAGAGACCACTCCCGCCTTGCTGGTGTGGTAGTCAAGATTTGCCAGTAGCTATCTTTTTTCCTCTCCACAGCTTTTGTGATCCTGCTTCCTGTGAGCCTTTGCTATATTAATTGATGTTTCTTACCAAGTGCAGTTTAAAAGGATTCTGAAGTTTCAACATCCTGCTTTTAACATCTGCACAGATGTTGTCCACCTGATCAATTACAATCTCAAGCTGACTTTCTAATCAAAAGGCACTGAGCTGGAGTCTGCTAT
Organism: Gavia stellata; assembly: GCF_030936135.1. NCBI lineage: Eukaryota > Metazoa > Chordata > Aves > Gaviiformes > Gaviidae > Gavia > Gavia stellata. Next base: position 23,013,519 of record NC_082595.1, read on the forward strand.
TTGGACCAGCAGACACACTTACACCTCAGGGGAGGCTCTCTCAGGAGCACCCTTAAGGCTTCTTTAACTCATGATCCAGACTCCATGGACGAGTGGTCGTGGGGGCCAGCAACAGGCAGTGCAATAAATCAGCACATCTTCCAAGTACATAATTTCATGTTTGGGGGTTTTGGGAGGGTGAATAGGTTGAATAGAAAGTCAATTAGATTGCCACACTGAACACATCAATTTTTCCCTAGACAAATTCATAATAGAAAACTTCCTGGGAAGGGCTTTTCAACATGGGCTGATGGGGCACTTCACTACTCACCATGACTGTGCCAGGTAAACACAAAAACCCGGTGTCCATTGCACATCTTCTTAGGAAGGAGGGGTTGCAGGGTAAGTTATGTTAGAGAAACTACCTGGAAATAATAGCTGTATAACTCCAGTGAAAAGGCAAATAAATGGTATGCTTGCTCAAAATGAAAATAATTAATTTGTACTTTGCTATAGATCAGCAGTGACTGCAAGAAGCAAAAGAACAGGATAGATGATGTGTCCCCAAAAGGAAAGCAAAAGGGACAAAATATGTACTTAATAAATAGGATTAAATCTATCATGATATAAAAAGAGATAGATTCAACAGAATAAATAGGAATAGGGTTAACTACATGTTTTCTCCTCACAGAAATCAAAAACTGAAGACATGAATAAAATTCTATTAGGAATGAAAGATTTTCATTTTTTTGAACGAGCTTTGTACTAGGCTTTTACAGCACCAAATAAAAACAGAGATATTGTGGACATATAATTTTGTCTCCTTGGTTAAGGCTTCCACCAACTTCTTTATTTCAGATAACCTTTAATGCCTGAATATAACAAGAATTATTTTGGAGGCAAAACTTCTTTTAAAATATCTTCTTAAAAATAGCTATTTTGCAGTTACCAGTTGTTAAAAAGTTATGTTGGTTGTGGCACATTCATAGTCTTGCTGTAGCAATGTTTGCAACTGGACTGTTACTGAGGGTATAATTTTAAACTACTCCAATACTGTAACACCAGTAGTCACTGGGGGGGGGAAAAGTATTCTTGTGAGGATTTTCCCAAGAGAAGCCTTTGAATAGCGATTTCTTACTTCACTAAAATTATACAGTAATATTTTCAAAACTGAAAAATATGCAAAAATAAGTTTTTCTTCTTTTTTATTCAATTCTTAATTTTGACAGTTTGAAAAGAGTGACTTATTGGGGGAATTTCTCTCACTTCACATTTTTATGAGATTTCTTGTTATTACTTCCTCTCAATTTAAAGAATAGGTTTACTGGATCCTTTTAAAGTTACGTCATCCAAAGTGAAGACAGAAATGATTGAAAAGGATGACGTTTTTCTACCATAAGAAAAGGGAGATCAAACTTTCATTCCATGTTGCCAATTTGTTAAGAGCAGGATAATGTAAAAGTGAGCATAGTGTCTCTGAAAATAATTAGGTTTTTTTCAATATTTTGATAGAACTTTTTTTACATAAAACCTACTTTCAAAAATCTTCAAAACATTAGACCAAAACAGTCCTTGCAGACAGGCAACATTTTTTGCACATTAAAAGTAAAATAAAATATGAGCTTGAATCCTCTTCAGTAATTTAGCAAGCTAAAATGCTAAAGCTTGAAGTGATTTCTTTCTCAATATCTAAAGCTTAATTTGAAAGGGATAAGATTCAAAGCTAATTTTCAGACCCAAAACTCAAAATATTTTAAAACTCTTGCTAATACTCCGTGCCTAAGACAGCATTTGCAGCTGCAGAAGCAGCCCCCAGGGCCCTGATGTGCCGCTCGCCCTATGAAGCCCAGCTGGGATGGGTAGCATTGGGGTGAAGCCTCCTTTTTTGACTTCTTGCGTTGCTGCTCACACCTTCACTCCCTTTGTACCCAGCACCGGCTGTTGTGCTCGGTTTGGTCCCTTTGTTTCGGAGGTTAGCTCAGGAACAGAGGGAAGCAAGGCATTTATGCTTGTTTGCTTTTACAGATGAGACATGAAGGTTGAACTTCAGTGGCCTTTTGCTTCTGAGAGCCCAGATCAGAGCAAGGCTACTCCAGCAGCCATGCCAGCACTACATCCAGTTAGTTACGCCCTCAACCTCCCTCTTTTGCTCCATCTTCAAAAGTCCGGCCAGTGTCTGATAACTGCAGGGAAAAAATAGACTGATTTAATTGTAGCTGAAAGTAAGAACAGATCCTTTTTGCCATTTCCTTGATGGCGCATCTACATCACCTTTGTTTGAGGTGCTCTTTGCAGCACTGCCTTCAATCCTGGGCTCCCTGTTTCGAACATTACAGACAGAGGCAATGGCACCTATTACAGGAGCTGCTCGACACTTTCCATCCTATGACTCTGTTTTCCATTGCTCATAACTTCATAAAAATTACAGATTTAGGCTGAACCTTCCATGCCTGGCATCTGCCTCAGGCTGTGTTTTGTTTTTGTTCTCTTTTCTAAATGTTTTGGCCAAAATAAAGTGGCTGTTTCCAAGAATATATTGAAGGAAAAGATACATCATTCTGTCCACACTGAAAGGGAAAAAAACCCAAACCCAAAACAACCAAAAAAACTCCAAACAACAACAAAAACCCCAAACCAAACCCTTGTAACTATTTTGTTGAAGTTATATTTTGTCCACACTGGAAAAACAAGCAAACAGAACACCACGGACGTGTGAAAACAGACCCTGCTTGTAACTGTTTTGCTGAAGTTAAAGCATTGCTGCATTTTGGAGGAGTATCAGGCATGCTTGTCCTTCTAAATTTTGTGGGGTGGATCCACCATGGACAAACCTCAAGTCTTGCTTTTGAATTAAAACTTCTCATTGTGCTCAAGCTAAGAGATTTTAGCTCTTTTGTGAATTCCATCAGCAAAATGACCACAGAGTTAGGGGTATCTTGGGGTCCATCAGTATAGCCAGCCGGAAAGCAGATAGGGGAAATCCCAAATGGAGGGGGAAGCCAGGGTGGCTGGGTCTGAGTCTGCCTGGGGACTGCCACAGTGAGGTTAAACTGGGAAAATGCCCCAAGATCGCAGGTGTGGGGCAGGAGGCTGCTTTGTAGGTGAGGGTGTTAGGCAGGACCAGGCAGGTAGATCCCCATGGGGTCCCTGACTGAGGATATAGTGCAACAAGCCCAGTGGCACCTGCGACACTGGGAGGGGCTCAGGGCAGTGTTTCAGGGCTCTTGCTGGGTTTAAGGATTACATGGTCAAGAAGAAGCATATTGAGCCTACAAGCAGTATATAGGTCTCACATGCGCACCCGTGCGCTCCTGCATGCATGGGTGTGTGTATGCACACTGATACACACAGCGTTCGAGGTGGGGAGGCCGGGAGGGAGGGAAGGTGAACCAGGGATGTGGTCTCAGCAGCAATCACCTGTCCTGGACAGATGCTCACTGTTCCCAGCTGGAGGCCCCTGCAGATGAAAAAGCTCCCAGCTTGGGCAGAGCAGTAGGAACAGCAGCAGCACCTTCCTGCCCAAATCTCAGCAGGAGCTGAGTGTGCCTGCCTTGGGCTGTGGGGGATTCAGCTCCCCATGGCCCAGGAAAGCCTTGCGGCATGCAGGCAGTGTCTGCCAAGACCCACAGCCCTGGGGAGGGCACGCTCAGAGGAGCAGACTCCTGAATGGAGAGATACAGTTTTATCTATTAGAAAAGCAGCAATGGAGTAATATATGGTTGGTCTGAGTGGGGTACATCATGCATAAATACAAATTAAGGGGACAAAAATTTGGGGTTGCAAAGGCAAATTCTCAAAAGTGGTCCTAACAAAGGCAGCCTGTACACCCTTAATGCAGCTCTTTTACGCATAGCAGTTCTTTGATGTAAACAGTATCACATCCAGCCAGAACAACATGACAAAGTCCATTCAGTTTTCCCAGGGCTCTGGTGAGATTACCAATCCCAGGATCTGTAAGAAAAGGGTAATACTAAAGTACAGTGAATTCTCCACTTGAACACAGGGAACGCAATTTATCATTCTGCAGTGGATTTGACTGGCAGGCTGAAAAATCCTACCCTGCATGCCTTAGACAAGTGGTAAGTGACAGAGAGGAAAGATGCTCAAGCCACTGCTTTCACAGAAAGCAACAAAGAGATGTAGTTCCAGTTACCTTCTCCTCAGCCATGAACAGTAGGGGACTCCGACTGCACAGTGCTAATTAAAGAACTGGACCTCAGCAGTATTTTCAGACTTTGGGGATTCCTTCATCACATAGATCAGTCGTTGCTGAGTTGCCCAGATTGTTGCTGCTTTTCACGGTGCTCTCTGTCAGGTGCTCAGGCTCTTTGATCCAAATCTTCAACTGATGTAAATTGGTACTGCTCCCTAGGGACTTAGTTTTTAAAGATGAAAGAAAAATGCTATTTAAAAGCACTGCTTTGTCAGTCTGACTGTGAAAAGATGAATAAAAATGGCTGCTGCTTGCAGTACGCAACTGGTTGCCTTAGTAATAAAGTCACAATTGGGTTGAAGGGACCCTGTATAGGACAACTAATATCATTAGAGAGGTGGAAAAATACCCCTGGCAGAAAGGTTCATGGCAATTAGATTGAAAATGGGCATCGAAAGAACAATTAATGTGCTCTTTTGCTGCTCTTCAATTATGTTTGAACAAGCACAACTCTGGCATTTTATATTGGGCTTGCTGAGTAAATTCGCTTTACTCATAACAAGAATCATCTGACCAGATAAGCTACTGCCACTTAGTGCAGAAAGGAATGCAGCACGGATGGGTTAATCTCAATACCTATGGCAGCTTAAATTGGAAACCCTTTTCCTTGTCATGGTGCAACTGCAGTCTTTACCAGTATTGTAACAGCATGTTTCGCTCTGTTACACAAGAAAACACACTGTGAATCATTTTTTGCAGGGAAAAAAAAAAAATCAGTAAGATTTTATTTTACAGTTTCTGGTAGAATTGTTTACTTATTTATGTTATTTGAAGGCACAGTCACTGATATATTTTTCCTCTGGTGTAACCTTTGTCATTTGCTATATACCTTCTACGTATGCTTAGGCAGTCAGGACTAGCTATGTTAGGTGTACAAATACACTTACAAATCCAGAGAGGATAGGTGAGCCAGGATATTGAAATTTAGGAGAGTAAAAAGCCTACTTTCTGTGGCCTGGGGTGTTGCAGATTTACCAGATTCCCATGCAGAAAATTTTTAGGAAATTTACATTCCACGGGAAATGCATAGCCCAAATGGGTGTCCTTAGGGAGATTTGGTTTATCCATTTAAAGATATGCGAGTGTCAGACTTCTTTCTTTGTCCCCACATTTCACTGTTCATAGACTTGCCCTGCCAGACTCACTGCGTGCCTGTGACTCCTTCTTCTCCAGTGAGGTCTCCAGTTCTTTCAAAGGCTCCCAAACACCATTTTTTTCTTAAAAAGAAAAGTTTCTATCTCAACCTGAAGTCTTGATCTAAAACCGCACCCATAGTGCGCTCTGGCACCTTCCCCACCTGGGGTCCTCCCTCTTCTCCTTGATCCAGGTTGCTCCCTTGGAGCTCCTGGAGCCACCCCATCAGCTCTTTCAGCAGGAGAGTCATGTGGCCAACCAGCAAGGAGCTTTTGGAGAAAGCAAGCTTGCCCTCATCCATCCCAATGATGGGAAAATAAAGAATGCTGCCAGTAGCTTTGCTAAGGTCCAAATAATGAGCAGGGAATCCAAAGAGAGAACGAATGTGGGCAGGGTGGGGGAAGGATTCGTGTGTGCGTGTATGTGTGTGGATGGAGGGAATATGACTACATCAACAGTACTAATGCTCTCAGGAGGTGGAGTGCTGCAGACTATCAGCAAACTCAGCACTTCCATGAAATGCATTTTTTCTCACCTTATGTCACAGAGAGTCCCCTATTCGAACAGGTGCCTGATACACCTTGTGCTAGAGCAAACCGGTATTATATGGCCTACTTCAAAAATAAAAGCAACCTTTGCTAATTTTCTCTCCGAGTGCTGAATTTTGTTTCCCTTTTCCTATAGTGTCTCAGTCAAGGGAATTGAAACTAGTCAAAAAGAACAATTATATACAAATAATGCTGACAGAGTTGCAAACACACAGTATACCTTTATTCCCAGGGTACCAGTGGAGAGTTTTTCCTGGCTTAGAGATGCTCTACAAAGGGATTAAACCAAAGCAGTACTGAGGTCCTTTTGATAAGCACAATTAAATGTTGTATCAATTGTTCAGCTAAAAATAAAGTTTTAGTACATAATATTTATGAATTTATACTAAAAATTATGGCTAAAATAGAAATTTTCCTAGGCACAGGAGGTAGAATCCAAGATTTCCAACTACTTCTGTGTGTCCCTTACATTGCTCTTCACCTTCCTTGTTCTCTCTTCAGTTCGGTGAAGTTTCTCTTTCTTGGCCCAGACACAACATGGAAGGAGAGTGTTCTCCCACCGTACAGTGCCATAGCTTGGGGGCTCAGAACACCTGGAGAGGTAGGTTTGAGCCCTACAATGGTCTTCACATCCTGAGCACATGTGCTCACAATTTTATTATCAATCAGCGAACTTACTGTTCTTTTGAAAAAGACCAAAAATCAAACTCTATACTGAAGAACATGAATTACAGATTTTGGGTGTCTTGTGCCTTGGATCATAACATTCTCTTACTATGTCACACGTTCCCAGTTTGAACCCCTGACTAGAAGCAGCGGCTTCTTCACAATAGACTGATCCAAACTGAAGTACATGTTCATTTAATTAATAAATTCCCTTCTGTCCTGTGCAGAATGAATCAACACATTCCCATATGTCTTCCTAATAGAGAATCTTATATTAGGAACCAATAATAAAATACATCTGGGAAGATTTAGCCACCATATGCCTTGGCATAATTTGGATAAATATCAAAAAACTGTGCGCATTCTGGAATTTAATGGAATCTGTGTGTTTCCATTAAATAAAATCAGTACTTCCCAGTTATCCTATTTTATTAATAAAGTCCCCTCTAGGCAGGAAGTTTATTATATAAAAGAGCTATTTAAATAGGTAAAACTGTTGTGCTTATATTGTGTGTTAGTTAACCAATTCCTACATACAAAATGAGGAATATCATTCATATACAGTGCCTGGAACACATTATTACAGAAGTATTCAGAAAAAAAAAAATCTTATTTTGTTACTAAAAATATTTCCAAAAGCAAATTCCAGTAAAAGAATACCAAACAAAACCTTCTTTAACAAACATTTCCCTCTGCTTTATTTGGAAAGATTAACTCCTACACATTCCATTTGATTGCACTATCCTAACACACAGGAAAAGGTATCAACTATTTTAACTTTAGTTATCATGAAATTAGTTCTCTAAGGATCTGGTAACAGCCTTAAAACATCACATTTTTAAATTATCTTAACTTTCTGCTGTTATCCCAGAAATAATAATATCATATTAAATCTGTTTTCAAGTATCCGTTAGAATCAGAATGTCAGGTGAGTCATTCTTTCAACATAGTGGTAAGATTTGGTTATTTTTATTTGTTGAAATTATAATTACTTGCATATACAACCCTATCACTAGTAGTTCAAGAAAAATTACTTAAGATGTGATGGTGATTTTAGACAGACTGATTAAACACAGCATTATAGCAGAGTCAGTCAGTTAGTCAGAGCAATGTTCTCTAGATGATGAAAATCTTGTTCTAATTACATAGCGTTTGCGACACGAAAAATAGATGGCATTGCTCGTGACTCTGTACACGGTAATTTCAGTTTACAGATGGTTCAGTTTTATGAGTCAGGTGACAGCTTCTCAGCAGACCTAATGGATCCCCTGAGAGGTACGAGCGAAGCTCATATCATTTTTTCCCAGTTCTTCTAAAGTTTACTTATTCAGGTAAAATTATACTTGCCTCTGAAAGTGATGACAATACTGTAGCTGCTGACAGGAATAAAGGCAGGAACAGAAACCCCACTGTCCTCAGTCATTAAATTGATACCCTAGCTGAGTTTACTACTGTAAGTGACCTATTAAATACCTGTGTGACAAGGACCCTATTAGCTTCGCACTGGTTTTTGAATGCTTTTAATGGAAAGAAAAAATACTATCATAAATTTTAATTATCCCAAACATTCTTAGTAATTTTTTTCATGGAGCTATGGGGTGCAGTGCATGTGGATCCAGGCGCTCCAGGATCCGTTCCTCCTTCTCCTTTATAGAAGATCTTTCTTCTCCATAGAAATAAAAGGCACAAAACCTTGTTGACATGCTTTTGGTTACATGTGAGTTTTAGATATCTGTGATCTATTAGAAAAAGCAAGTTAACAGCAATTGTTTTCCTGCATTATAGGTAATATGCCAACTATGGCACATCAATTCCCCTTCCAGTGTTTCTGATTATATTTGGGGATTAGGGGAGGAGTTAGGTGCCATCTAGGAATTCATGCATTATTAGACATGTATGCATGATAGGCTAGTATTTTTTAGATTAGCATTTTTAGTCAAGATTGGGGTGAAGAACATCATTGGCATAGTCTAGGAGCAGAAGGCAGATGTACTAAAAGTGTCTCTCTCAGATACAAGAAAATACTTCCTTTTGCAATACATAATTTTAGCAAACTTTATTTATATATAAGAAACTGCCTTGTCATTATTAAAAAAAAAAGATGAGAAATTTAATCTCTTGCAGGTGGCGTTAAAACACCAAAAAGAAAAATTCCCAAATAAAAAGCATGCCTATATCACATAGTGTTGTGCAATGGAAAATGCTCTAATGGTATTTTTGTATTGTTCATGAGACCCAGGCTTCTCCCCCGCCCTGAAAGGCAGGGGCTGGTGTCCACGGAGGTGCAGCAGGTAGCAGGAGGGAGGTAAGCAGCACCTTTGGCATTTGCTCTTTGGAAGTGGCTCGCCTCCCCCCTGCAACTTGGTGGTGGCATGCCCTCATCCCCACCCATTACAAGGGGCAGTTTCAAGGGTTTAACACTTTGAATGTGGCTAGGTCCCAGACCTGGACTTTGACCTGGGCTAAACACACTGTGAAATTTAATCCAGGGCTGCAGTTTCGCACTGCAGCTATGGCATGCTCCTGGGTAGCATTTATGGCCATGTCTCTGCAGCTGTAATCCTCTATGGCTGCCCACGAACGTATGCGGGGTCCCAAGGGGCTGGAAAAGTCACAGCCATGTGAGATTTGTCACAGGTGGCACCAGAGCCCCTAATAGCAGACCTGGTTGTGGATCCCTGCCTCACTTCCCAGCACTCAGACAAAGGCAGTTGCCTTCTTTTTTCTCGCCTATTTTTTCCTGTCCGGAAGAAGTGCTGTGCAAGAGAATTGACTGGCTGCATCATTAGCGTGATAGCATCATGTAGCAGTTGCTTTCACCTCCAAAGCACTTTGCAAGCATTAGCTTAATTGGTCTTTTGCATGAATTGAGAAAAAAGAGTATTTTATCAGTGTTGCCTGAACATAACCAAAAGTTCCTCTCTGATAAACTGTTACTGAATATTTCTGAGATTTTCTGCTCTCGAATCTTTTCCTAGCTTTTGTATATAATGATAGCTTTCAAGGACTTACTCAAAGTATTAAAATTTGAAATATAAATTGCAGCTTGTATTGATTTTCATGGGCTTGTTCCTGACTGTGTGGTTTTCACAGCTCTGATATTTGTTCCCTTTATCTATTTATATTCACAACTTTATTCTTTGGATAGCTCAGGTGGTGTTGCAAATTATTTTTAAAGATTCTGTTTTAAGAGATCATGTCCTAACCTCGGTTAAGAGCATACAGTCTAGCCTAAAGATTCTGTGACTGCTGAGCTATCAAATTCACTTTGGTATATACTACCTATGTCAAAAAGTGAACCGTATGTCCATTGTCCAGGTGATTACATATGTAAGTTTCAATTACTCAGTGGGAGTATGCTTGCTAATCTTTAAGAGCTCCACATGAAACACAACGACATCTGTTCCTGTCTTTACGAACTTCTAGTAAAAGTGATGTTCTACACAAGCAGTGTAGAAACACCCATAATTAAAAAAATAAATAATGGCAGAATTTACCATAATGAGGATTAAAAAAGCAGTTGACATCCATAAAGTGTGGTTTGAGATTCCTCTGTTATTTCCTAATCAAGGAGATAAGTTGTCCTATTTCCTATATCTAGGAGAATAATATTTCCTGTGGCATTACAATTACTGTTTGTGTTACTGTGGAATTTAAAGATTAGGGTTTCAGGCTACAAAGCTTCATCATGTAAAAACACACAATAAAGTAAAGCTCTCTGTCCAAAATAATTTACCATATGGGAAATAACAGGTAGATGTACCAAACAGATTGAGGCATAAAAAGATAGTGAGTTTTTTGCACACCACAGTAAGCAATGGTTATCACATGTGCCACCCTTTAGAAGAGTTATTTAGAAGAGCTGTAGAAATTGATGTTATTAATAGGGTTCAGAATAATATTTCTCCATTAATTTAATATTTCAGATCTTCAGTAAATTCATATTTCTCAATTAACTGAATATTTAGTTCTCCATTTCAGCCCTCCAGTGTTTTGGGGAAATGGACTGCTGAGGAATTTTACTGAGAAGTAACCACACACATTTGCAATACTGATCTAATTTCTGATGTTGAACTTCTTACTTCCCTAAAGTACAGATGCAGATGGGAAATGACTGTGTGTGACCTATAGGGAAATTCCAATAGATCTGAAAACCAAACATCCCAAATATGAATACAAAAGAAATATATGTATGAAAAATAAAAGTTACTGTAACCAGTGCCTAAAAACCACCGCTACTTCTGAACACCAGCAAATGCTCTACCTACCTAAACAATGTAGCTTAATATCCGAAGACATTATATTCCAGCTAGATCATTTTTCCTATTCTCTAGTCTTAACATATTTTTATTTTATTCTATTTAATGGACACAGGCAAAATCAAGATTAGTGAGCTGGTTTCATATGCTATCAATAGTCTTTTCTTATGTTGTCTCTTTAAAAGCCATACAAAGATACAGTGAACAATACCTGATTGATACTCTGAAATGTATTATTATTTAGATTGAGCCTTTGTTATGCAAATTGCATACCACTACATTTCAAACTGAGAAGTAATCATGGACAGTGAAATGAAGAGGAAAGAAACAAAAAGACAGGCAGCAAACGAATCTTATTCATTTGACCAAAGGTTGAAAATGCACAAAGACAAGTAGGTACAAGGATAGGACAAGCCTGACATTCCAGATCAACACAGACTGAAAGTAAGAAAAAGTAGAAGTGAAACAAGTAAAAGCATTAATCCACATGGTATACACAGAACGCATTAAAGAGTTGGGCTTTTTTTTTTTTTAATCAGACAACTTTTCCTAGTTGTAACATAATAAGACGGTGATAGAAAACTTTTTCACCTTTCCTTCATTAGTTGTTTCAACTGGTTATGACCCATTTGCCCTTCTTCACTACAATGTCATCTAAGTCTTGCTAACTTGGTAATTGCTGACTTTCTTGGTTGCCTAAGAATAAATTACTACTTCAATTTGAATGCACTGTCTATTTCTACTCATAAATAATGACTAGTATTGCCAAATTTATTATTCTAATTATTATGTTTATGTGGAACATAATAATTCCCAGGCTCTAAAAAATGCCTTTATAGTGTTTTACTGACTTTGTCACAGATCTCCTCATGCCAGGTATCTGTGAGAAACTTATAATCCACTACAAAATGCTAAGTCTCTCTGGCCTTTTGTAGGCTATTCAGCGGAAATTGGACACTAAACTGATCCACATATGAGATGTGCAGGGAGAAAATTAGAGAGAGAAGCAAAGCAAAAATCTTTCAGTTTAAGGCCTGATGGCCATTTTCCTAAGCTGCCCCTGCTAGACAGCTTACCTTGTTAGTATTTACAGTGCAATAAGGATTACCTCATTCCTGACAGTGCAGGGGGACTGTATCAAGCTATTCATTCTGCGAACACTCCGGGCACTACAGGCTCTTAAAGCAGAGAGTCTGTGGAGAAAACTCAGTTCCCTCAATGCTACAAAATGAACATAAACCTTTTTTTTCTCCTGTGTTTTCAGACCTGCTTCTTGAAAGCATAACATGTATGTAGATATCCTTTTCACAGGAAACACCATCGGGCGTGCATAATTGATCTGAAGTTACTAGTTCTCACTTTTTTCTGTTCAATATTCACTTCAAATCCCATTGCTCCAGCCTGTGTCAGCTGGCATACAAGAATGCAGTAGGGCAAACAGATTCTCTTCTTTCACTGTAAAATCCTCACTGTACCTCCATGAGTTTTCTAGTCACCCCAAATGGAGTTGCAGCCTTGGCAGTGTGGAAACAGCCATTAGGTTCACTGTACCAATCACTGTCTTCTTTTCATTAACATTATCTCACCAATAACTACTGCACTGCAGAAGGCAATCTAGAAGGAAAGCTCCTAAGAAAATTTGATTTAGCTACTAGATTCAACACTGGTATATCCAAGTGAATATCCCTTGAAATGAACTTCAGTGGCCTGGGTCATTTACAGAGTGAGACTAGCAGACCTAAAAGTCATTTCTGGCCTTAAAGTTCTCTGAATCTATGACATTACTGAGAGGATAGTATGTTAACTCTTAGCAGCCAATCTTGACAAAATAAAATGCCATCTCACTGGTTTTTGCTTCTTCTGCAGCCTTTTGCACCTCCAAAAAAATTCAGACAGCAGGATGTACCTCATTGTCCAGAGCTCTTCTGTAACCCTCCACATCCACACCTTACTCTGAAGCATCTTGTTACTAGTTTCCTGAACAAATTGGCCTCGTTGCTGAACTTCTGACACAGACCTGTATTTTTACATAAAGCCAGGTCTCTTAACATGGCTAGAATGTCACGACTTATTTCGATTGGATGTCTTCTGCACCCTCTGCTCGCCTTCTGCTTTCATCTTCTTTCACCTTCCACTGAAAGACAGTATCTTTCAGCAAAGATACTTCCTTAAGTGAATATCAGCTTCAGTAAGAAAATTAAATTCAGTAAGAAGATTAAATTCAATTTCACCTTGTTTTTCCAGTGCTACGAGGCTCGGCAGCTAAGTGAACATCTGTTGTTGAAGTACAACCACTACCTCAACTCTCCAGGAAAAAGTCTGCAAAATCCAAAATAGACTCAGTCCTGAACGAAAACAAACAAAAAAACCCACCACATTCTCATTTGGTTTCTTTTAGAGCATATTTTGCACTCCTTTCTGCAGAGTGTCAGCTGCTCTGGACTTACTGCCACACTGTAGTTTCTTGAAGAGGCTTGCACTCAGTGTGAGCGTAATGCAATTGAAATCAGTGGAGCTCTGCTCATATGCATCAGCTGAGGATATATATAACCTGGAGTATTAAAGTGCACAGACACTCTCTGTTATTGAGTAAGCTGCTCTGCAGTTTTTCTGAAAACACTGTAGATAGATGGGAAAATATGTAAATGACAGGTTTCTGATACTGCAGCTTTAGATTAAGGTGTATAGAAACAAAATTGGAAATGCTCTGGCATGAACACTGCAAAAATGTGTAGGCAACATTTCAACGTGACTATTCATATACTTAGACTTTAAAAAGTACATTAGAGAGGCAGCATTTGAGGGTAGATTATATTTTATTCAAACTTTTCTTATAATGGCAGAAAATCTCTGCCACTTTAAAAAAAAAAAAAAAGGAAGCCTTTCTTCATTAACAGTGAAATGTTTCTGATAGGTTTCCACTATCCTGACTAAGTTACTATGAAACTTTTGTGGACCTACATCCAAATTGGCTGTATTATTGTGTATGAGTTCTCTCAATAATATTATTGGTAATATTTTAAATCATGGGTCATATTGTAAACCATGGCTCATACATTCACATAAACTTCTTTTTCAAATCAATGATTTAGATTCATTCTGATACATTTTCTCTCACTGTGGAATCTGAAGGAAGTTTTATAATATTTCTAGGTACATTTTAATATAATTCTACTTGAGAGATTTCTACAGTTCTCATAATATTCTATTTTTGTGTAAGTTCTTATGTCACATCCCTCACTGGAATATCTGGTGCTTCTCAGCTGCACATAGAGCAACATAACTAGCATCAGTACTATGCTATCTATTCTCACGTACTCTCTGCAAAGGGAGAACAGTGTGCATTGGAGCATCTTACCTTGTTTTGTTCTTGAGTGCTGATGCTTTCTGATGTACTTGGTGGAGTGTCATGCAGTGTGAAAATATATTCAGCCTTATGGCATAGGAAGCTGCTGGGTGAGACATCTAAGGGCTGTTTCATCCAAACTGGTTCCCCTATAGAGAGCACCTGTAAAAAGGCTAAAGTAAGAAATGGGCTAATTTCATTCATGTGTGGTATATCTTAGCCTATAGACCATGGGGTGAAGTACAATGCTGAAAAGCAAATGTCGTTAGTTATTTATTTTAAATAAAAAGGCTTATTTCCTTCCTCTTTCCCTCTACAACTATCTTTCAGGTTGATGAAACCATCCCAGATGATGTATTCTCTCTTACATTTATAATCATGGTTTGCAACTCAATTCATACATTCTGGAGATACCAGAATTGAAGCATCCTGGAATATCTTCAGGGAACTATGAAATACCAGGTTTATTTCAAGAACAAACTGTATAACATTAATTTAAAGCTTTTTTTAAGTTGAAGCTTCTTTCTTTGATGAACAATTAACTTAGATTTTCCCTGTCTGCCATGTCAACTGTCACATATTTCTGAAATTGATTTTGTTGGTATTGAGTTTGAAGTTTTTCTTTTAAGTCAAGGAGAGCATAAGACACCTTTCTCTAACACTATGCTTGACTCTCGTAGACTCATGGCTTCTGAGCAAGCCTTGCTCTTACTTGGAGGTTCACTAGGCCCAAGGCAGAAGTATATAATGTAGTATTTGAGGTGGGTGTGAAAATCCAGTGGAATCCAAATTACACTTTGTATATGTTTAGCTTATCTCACATATTCTTAACAGCTCTGATAGCCCTTAGTCTTTACTCTGAATTTTTGATGGGCTCGAATCTTCTACCCTTTTATTCTTTATGCCCTTTCACTTGCCTTTTTTTATGTGGTTTCTCAGGAGAAATTGTAGTGATAATCAATGGCTGGGTTGCTTTGAATAATTCTGCTGCATGCAAGTGGGATTGCAAGATGTGGGATTTCAATAGGATGCTCATTAGGCTGAGTCAATTTAACAAAAAGTAAGAAATTTTAGATACATACTGAGAGAAGCTGGCAGTTGTAAGCACTCCCTAGACAGAGGAGAACGGTATTTTCTGTGTGTCATTGCGCACCAACAACAAAACTAAAGCTGGTGTTTTTGAAAGACTTAGCATCCACAGGAGTAACAAACAGCAAAAAACTGTAATAGGATCTTCTTTGTAGTCATCTGAAATGGCTGGCAGAGTTTTGAGGTTTGTTCCCCAAATACAGGCAAAATGAAGCCTGCTTTTAACTAGAGACAAACTGGAGTTTGCCTGCCTGTATTTTGTTCATGGACAGAAATTTTTTCCAATGGATAGCTAGAAGCTTTTTGACCTTGTGTGGACTCGCGGCCTCATCATCAAAAATACTGTTCTTGCTTCATTTAAATTTGTTCATAGAAGTAAAATAGCATTTCCCTGCACTCCAGATTTCTTTAGCTTACATGTGATCAGAAAGATGGTTTTATCAAAAAGCTCTTTTGAACATAGTAAGTAGACTTTATACTCTCTGTAGTTTTCCTGAATTCAGTTTTTTCCCTTAAGTTTTATATAGTAATGTTCCCATAATGGATTTCTCTAGAATGGTTCAAAACCCTATTTAAAAACACGACTATCAAGTGCAAGTTATAAAATATTATCTAGTATGAGAGAGGAAAAGGAATAAAAGAGTCTGATGGGCCTTAAGTACATACTTAACTGCAAGCATGAGCTTCAGCATTTTGGTCTTCTGTTTTGTTTTTCCTCTCAGTACCCCAGAAGCATACACGTGACATGGAAGCCATCACTCTAAATGTCTTGAAGGTAAAATAGTCACCGTTTGAACTGAATGATCATTGGGCTTTGTGTTTTTTTTTTTAAATAATACCCATCATCAAGTCTCTGTTAAAAAAAAAAAAAAAACAAAGTAAAAAATGTCTGGTTTTCTGAAATAGCTCTGTCCTGAGACTGGAATTACTGTTCTGCAGTAAAATCTAAGAACAAAACAAGCTCAAGGTTAGAAGAGCTCCCAGGCTCACAAGCCATAGCAAGGAGCTATGGCCCTGCTGAATCAGGCTCCTGGCTCTGCCTGAGCAGCCCAAGGAGACTGGGAATCCTTCAGCTGTGGGATGCCTGGCACTGGAGCTGCCTCTGCACTGCCCAGGGTATTGGGAAGTGGGGATTGCTGTTTCTCAAACAGCAGTGCCACGAAGACCTGCAGTGCCTCGTCCTGGGGAAGATGGCTTGGCCAGAAATTTCAAGGAGAATTGGACAATGAAATCCCTGGATTCTCCTTCCCCCGGGAGCAGAGGAAGGAAATGAAAGATGGTTATTTCCTCTCTATGCATTAAAAAACCCCTAATGGTTACTTAACAGACTGTGACACCATACCTACAAATAAAATGTCTGTATTTCCAGAAGACAGGGAACTATCATGGATCTTGGTAGATTATCTGAAGAACAAAGGAGAAAGAAAAGGACATCAGAGCACAGACAATACTTCAAAATCCATTTTTTTCTGAAGGCACATGTTATCAATGAACCACAGACTTCATTTGTTCACCTTGCCCTCAGGGCTCAGCAGTGCAGCTGGTCTGTACCCTGGAGAGAGCACCGAGATGGGGTCCAGCCTGACTGGTGTTTGGGGTCCAGCCTGACTGGTGTTCGAGCAGCAGACGATACCTACCCCCAACTTTATGACCTCTGACCTGTCTTTTCCTGGCTAAGCTGGCTGAGCATCCTTGGCCGAGCTGGGCTGGAGGGACCCCCCTGTTCTGGGGCAGCTTTGGATGTCACTCAGGGACATGTTTCGGACTCGCTGGACAGCTGGCACATGTTACCCCTTCAGGAATGTTTTGGTCACATTTCCAAGCTCTTGCTCGCAAGCAGCGATTCCAGGAACTCTTTTCTTTTTAATGAGAATTTCACTCCTGAGTGAAGCAAGTATTGCAAGGAATCTGCAACCCTAGGCATGGGCTTATAGTGCTTCTGCTGCAGTCCAGCCCTGTGAACATTTGTAGGTGCATTAGCAATGCACATTTTACTAAACCTTGCCTGGGGGTTCTAAATGAGATACAAGCACATAAAAACTGGGTTAATCTAAACCCCAATGTATTTGAACTTCAGGGCACATAAGTCCATAAAATAGGCAAGCCAAAAAAGAAAGAAAAAGAAAAAAAGGAAAAAAAAAAACAAAACCCCCAAACTAACTACTGCTTCTAATGGGGAAAAAAAAAAATAATCTGTGAACACTTTAATCTGAACTTGGAAGAACTCATATAACTGTGAAGGAGCAGAATTGTACTTGTTCCTTTAACCCTAGCAGAACTAAGCCTTATACCATTAATAACAAAAATATAGCTTTAGCTCATTTTTCAGGTTTTTATTTAAAATGAGAAAGCCCTGCAACAAAGAGCAGAGGCCAAACAGCTTCTCCTATTAATTCAATTTTAATAGGGAAGGTTATGTACTGTAGCATTATTCTCTGTGCACATTGATGTTCCTGTTTTCTCTCCATTCCTCTCCTTAGTGTGAAAGCTGTCTCTTCTCACTAATTAAATTTCATTACCTCCCACTGAAGTGAAGGACTGAGAGATTGCTGCTGGCTGACTGCCTTTGACACACTTAATCAATCCCTAGAGAACAAATAATGACCCTTTTTTTGTTTCTTTTTAACTTGTAACCTTTTTTTCTGTCCTGAGACACAATTTCCCCAGTCATTTGAACTTAACGTCCATCTTCAGTTTCAGAACCCTAATGATAAGTAATTCTGTGGTCATGTAAGTAATCAATAAGAGGATAGTTGTTCGTCTCATCTTTAGCATGAATATTGAACTTGCAATGTCATTTTGCCCTTAAAAGCTCACTTTAGTATTATTCATGGAGAACCCTGGAATCTTGCTATCTGGGGACACCACCAACATTCTATTTACCCAGTCTTATCTACAAAGTTATTTACATAAAAGTTGGACTTCAGTTATGTGGTTTCTATTAATTGTACCTCATTTTTATGAGGTACAAATCAATATGAGGACAAATCAATATACAGTGGAGCTCCACCGGTTTAAGAGAAGTGACATCACACATGAATGCTACTGTAATTCTCAATTTATGACGAACAGAATCGGGTTCTAAGGACCCGGGTTATCAGGTAGCAAATCTGACCAGTTCAGAAAGACCAAGTGAAAAAAATAAGTAAACCTCTAAGAAATAATTGCCTTTACCACTTTTAGATGTGTGTGCAATGGAGGGGGCGCACGTGTCACTTTTTTCCCATTCATATAGAGCACAACTTCTACCTTCAGACAAGAAATGTGTAAAGAACAAAGATTAAATTTCTTCTTAACTAAGTAGCATGTTAGCTGCTATGTAAACTGTGGCAGTCCTAACCTAGTGAATCAGGATGACAGCTTTATTTGTACTTTAAAGCCTCAATATACAGAACACTTACATACATGCCAGTATATGTATGGGTCATTTTTAGCCCCTGAGGTCATTACTTTCTGTACCCAATTGACTTCCAAAATGAAGCCTTTAAAAAATTTCAGTTTGTCAGCTGACTGCATGAGACCCCATCCCCATGGTGAGACTTCAAGAGACTCAATTACACTTATGTGAGCACTTACCATATTTAAGTGTGTACCTATCTATTCACTGTCATAAACCACGCAAATGTCTAAGTCCCCAGAGTATACAATTTGTCATGATAGGACTAAGGGAAAGGTTTATATGTATTTCTTGATGTACAAAACTACCACTGTACCACTCTTTTCAGACTTCTCTTTTGGTTTAGAGCAACTTTCCCTCTCTGGTCCGCTTTCTTTGCTGGGATATATACTTCGTACACAAGCTATCAGTTCTGTTGCTATGGAAATCAGTGTGTTAGAACTGATGGACTTTTTATTTTTTATTTTTTTTTTATGATTGCTTAATGGATTAACTAACTACCTGCTGGTTTGTGGAAGTCTCAGTTGTGCAGATCTTTCCATGGTTTAATGAGGAAAGTATCAGCATATTTTGATTTCCAGAGCTGTCTAAATCTTCTTCTTACCATGACAGGTGTTACCCACACAGTATGAACCACTCTCCAATTAACTATAAGACAGCTATGTAACCTGATAATTAGAAGTGACAAATATTAATTTAGAGGGTTTCAGAAGACAGAAACACTCACTTTCAAGACTATGTAAAGTTCCAAAAATAAGAAGCAAAACCTGAAAACTTTCATCCACCACAAAAGGGTAAATGAAAAAAAAGATTTTTTTTTTTTTAAAAAAGCTAATATGAAAAGATTGATGATGTGAGCTATGCAATATTGGTCGTACTGTTTGGAATTATATTATGGGAACAGTTAGAAGAAAACATGTTAACCCATTCTTTCAGATTCACAGTTATTGAGGACAACACAAGGTTGCCCACAAGTAAGATTTTGGTTTTAGGTCTCTTTCACAGACATTCTGAATAAATTAAGGCAAGTTACATAATGTCTCTTTAGCTCTTTTTTCTTGCCTGAACATGGATATTTAAAAACAAAACAAACTTCCCTATCTCACAGTTATTTAAGAGATATGGAGGTATTGCCTGTCTAAAATAGGACTGAGTATTCTTCCTCCCATGAAAATGCTAGGGTATTATTTCTTTTTTCCTCATAATCAGAGCTCCCTATAAAATCCGTATAAAATATTAAATTCATCTACCAATACAGAACATTATCCCAAAGTGCATGCCAACCTTATGCAAAGTGAGAACACAACAACAGAAAGTGCAGAGCACCATGTGTATTTTCACTTCTCCCACACGTGCATAACGGGTTAATTTTTTATTAGTTTGTATCAAAGAATTCAAAAGTTAGTTTATGTATGAAACACTCTTATTGGTTTGTTGGATCCCCATGTAATGTAGTTGGATCTACATGTTCAGGTATGTATACCATTTACATTTATTTAACAATTTATTTTCTTTCTAAATTCTGAACTGTTTCAAGTCGGTTTATGGTGATTTGCTTTCAGCATGCACTAGAAGAGCAATTGTGCTACTGACTTCTGTGCTGATAACTGCAGAGCCCTCTGAAGGCAAGGCAAGGGTCCTTCATTCCCACGCAATACCTTGTCATGAGATGTTTTCACCCACACAATTCCCTGAGACTGAGTGAGGATAGTGACTTCTGCAGCACCTGCTGGGTGATCTGCTGGATGAATAGAAAGAGCAGAAGCACTACTGGAGTGTAGGTTACCCCAGCTTGTCTCCCTTCACCCACTCTGCTGCGCTCAGCAGCACCCACACAGCCAGAAGTGATGAAATGCAGACTGGGGCATGGAAACGCAGTCCTTCCTGTTCTGCTAGAACCTCTAGAAACGTGTGCTGGTAAGCATAGATAGATGTAAATAAATGTATGCCTGGGTGTTCACAACATACAGGCACAAACAACTAATTTTTCTTTCAGAAGTTGAAGAGCAGTGAAAAAAAAAAGCATGGTGATGCTCCTGATGGGCTTTTCAGTATAACAATATGGAGATCTCATTTTTCTGGACAGTGAAACCAGCTTCATGTTCCATCCGCAACCAGTTCTGGGCCAAAACTACTGCAAGTATGAGGTCCATAACAAATGTCTTATTTTCAGCATACTTTTAAGACAAAAAGTTTCAAATTCTTTTGAAAGTCCAGTTAATTATAACTTTAGCACAACCTTTGGAATCTTTTTATAAGTAGGACTCTTGTAATGTCTAAGGTAAAAATGTGACACAACCCTCACTCTGCTGAAGTCAGTGGCAAAACTCTGATGAACTTCAGCAGGGCTGAGGTTTTGCTTTAGTTGTTTGTTCATTATTACCCACTAATCTTTATACTGTTACTGTGCTACATCATTACTTTTTTCAGACCAGTTACAATGCTTGCCATTTAATACTCCTATGAAATCGCTATCAATATTCATTAAACGTAAATTGGAAAAGAAAGCATCTGTTTTATACAGCGACTAAATGATACCAGTTAGCCAAGTAATTCTGAGTAAAATTTGCCTGTTTATGTCCACTTGCTATTGTCAGTCATATTCATAGGTGGAAAGAAAGATCCAGTCTTTCCTTGGTTAAGGCTGCATATAAGCAGTTCTTGGCAACTGTGATGAAAATTGCTGTTTGATGATGCTTGAAAGATTATTATATTTTATTTTAAAGTCTTGTTCTATGCTAGCATCATCAGGCTGTATTTCACTTTTGTGAGATTTCTGGGATAGGAAGAAAATGTAGTAACATGTAATATACAGCACATTTTGACTCATATGCCCAAGGAGATGCAACAAATCGTATGACAAATTAAAAACAAAGAAAATTTGAATCCATTACAATACCAATTTCATTTAGCATTCATATTTGAAGAAATAACAGGATGTAGAGTTTATGGGGTCTGTTTTTTTTTTACTGGAATGGCACTACTTTAAAGTTACTAGTGCAAATCACTTTGAGTTTGTCACTGACTACAAGCAAAGGCTAAAATCCTGTGACAAAACATAAACACTGAGCACAGTTCCATGGTCCCAGTTCAGACAAAAGATCCATTGACTTTATAAGAGGTGTTTGCCTGGGGAGGAACTGGGAAAGCACTACCCTGGCTCTTGGTGGCAAACTCTAATTACGTATACATCTGCAGAAGAGAAAGGAAGCAAACATACTGCAGAGCTGACAGATATAGTTATT
Source organism: Gavia stellata (assembly GCF_030936135.1). NCBI lineage: Eukaryota > Metazoa > Chordata > Aves > Gaviiformes > Gaviidae > Gavia > Gavia stellata. The sequence continues at coordinate 23,035,395 of NC_082595.1, forward strand.
TTAGTATTAACTACTTTATGCTTTATGCTTGTATTATTCAGTGCATTGTGGTTTTGTCTATAGTTTTTAATCCTTTTAGAACCCAAGGAGGGGATGCATTTGACCTAACTTCAAACTTCTAAATACAGAGGTCAACATCAGAGATGGTTGTCTAGAGTCTAGATTTTTGGCAGAAAAAATAGGCAATTTTGAGATACAAATCATCTCAACTTCAGGCAGATACCTGAATTAGATATTATCAATCACATATAAAATGCTTTTTTCTCTTCAGTCATCATAAAAAGACTCTAGACTGCTGTTTCAGATATAGACAAAAGCATTATAGTTTGGTCAGTTAAATGTCCCCCCCCAGGTGAACGAAAAACTTTTATTACAACAGCAAGTCACAAATTAAAACTGAAATGCCGCAAAAAAGGAGGAAAGAAAAGAACTATTTAGCCTTTTGGACAGTAAACATTTCTATTGCTAACACCTCTTACTTACTGCATTTCCTGATCTACAAAGGACAAGGCAAAGACTGATCTAGAAAGACTACATTGTTAGACTTTGTAAGCCCTATATGTGACAGCAGTGAGTACTAGAAGTGTCAGAAATAATTATAGCTGTTTCACTTTGTTGTACCAGGAACTCAGACATGGCACTGCACTCCTGGGGCTGCTTATGCGAATGCTTGCCTGGAGAGCAGCTCCATCATAGCACCTGCATAGCAGGTGGCTGCAAATTCCTCTGCTCTTGGTGGTGATCAGCATATGTGCAGGGACACGGTCTGAATTAGCTGTGGTGAGCAACATTGGAAGGACTTGGTTTTGATTCTGGTTTCATCTCGCCACATAGATTTTTCCCACTCTTGTAACTGTGGTACCACTAGCAGTGTCATTTCTTTAATCTATCCACACAAACTCTCTGCTCTTGGCACGTGCAGACATTTGAAATGGGGTTTTCCTATTTCTTTCCTTTCCAGTTAGAAAAAAAAAGTCTTTAAAGAAGCGTATAAAACAAATACTAGCCTTAAATGACTTAAAACACAGTGTTCAGCTATATAAAATCATCCTTGTTATAAACATGGAATCATATAAGGTTATCTTGGGCCTGTCAGGTTATATCATGTTATGTCAGTGGTGTTGTAATATCTTTGAGCTACTGTAATCCAGAATGATTTGATAAAACATGACACACATCATGTCTGAACAACGTTATTAGAAAGGGAAGGATTTAGAATCAAACTATAGCTGTATTAGCATGTGACTAGTTCACATCTACTTGTACCGCCTAAATATTGGATGCTGTATATAAACTTCTTGTGATTTTCCTCTGTTGCTTTAAAAAGTGACTACTACTTGCCCATAGACTTCCTGTCTACAAATTTTTACAAAACATCATCTGCAAGTGTTGAAATACAGCTCTCAAACTGACACTGGGCAAGTAATATCTATTTATGGTTCCTTATAGTCAGATCTTCTTTTGTAGGTTTTGTTTCTTGTTGAAAGAGAGCAGCTTAATCCCTTTGGCTCCAAGATGCTGTCTAGTAAACTATTCTGTGAGAGGTTTTTCTATAAGAATTATTTTGAAGAGGCTGAGAATAGACCCCTTTAGTCAACTCACATTTCTGGTTCTCAATTAATCCTAAAGACAAAACTAAGGAACGGTAAATTCAGTCTGGATGCACTCACTGCAAGAACTTGAGCCTTTGTTCCCTGTAGGTCTGGCCTCCAGTTATTCAGACTATTGTTTCACTCTGTCTAAAATTATAACTTGAACTGATAAGATAGTTTGTAACAGGCTAAATCCATTTCACCAGATATTATGCTCAACCATGGACCCCAAAGCCAGTCTTTATCCCAAAGAGCTTACAGCCTTTTCTGTATCTATCACAAATGTGTCATAAAGAAAAAAAAACTGTGTAACTTCCAGAAACCATGGTAACAGCACAAAGTTTCCCTAGGTAGATGCTCAAGTAGCACAAGCCATTGTAACCATCATCAGTGCTGCAGTGACTTTGACACAAGTCAGTAGAGGTACTAGTCCCTGTTATCAGCATGATCATAGCAGGATTGCAGCAGCCATCCCCTGCTATAATGATCAGCCTTGCACATTCTCACATTATACAACCTCAGCTGCACATGAAGACGGATGAGCAGAAGAAAAAGTGCTAAGGAACCATAACATGTTACATACCTTCAAAGATTTCCTAGCATTAAGAAATCCAAATCTGCCACATTCACATTATCTATGATTTTGAAACAATATAAAATAGAAGTGTTGGGCACTTAACTCTGCATGGCTTCTGTGGAAATCCATCCATTAAGTTGTTACCCTAGTCTCAGTTTAACGATACAACTATAAAATCTTTTTACATTGAGAAGTATTATTCAGCATAAATAAAAGTAACACCATTAAATCCACAGACTTCTCCTTCTAACTGGACCATGGAGTAAACACACCGTACTTTAATCCTTACTGGAGCCCTAGAGTCAACACCCACTTCTGTTAGCACCGAGGAACACAAAGTGTCCCTGGCAGCCATACCCTGAGGGCTTTTCTGTTCCTTGTCAAAGCATTTGTCTCAGAAACACTGCAAAATCCCAGGGCAGCGCAATGTATGGTGCTAGACAGCTGACTGTCACAGGGGCTTGATTTGAGGTAGATACTTCAGGTTTCAGGCAGAGATAAAGATATCAAGTTTGTTATGGATAGATAAATAAAGACAGACAAAAATCAGTTCACAAATAAAGCAGCTTCTGTGTCTCTTTCCCAGCTGTGGCTCCACTCCATGTTGTTAAAGCTTGTGAAAGCAACACTACTTTGCATCTTTTCTGAAGAATGCGTTGGTTTTGACTAAATTTAATATGCGTTAGTATCAAAGGTATTGTTCTATCTGAGATGATCTAAAGCATGGAAGGTTTCAATATTGAAAGGACTCACATTTGTATTATAAGAACTTCTGTGGAAGACACACATGTGTCAGGCACATAAGCTCTTCTATGTGTCAACATCAGTGTGCGGAAACTTGGGGGTTTTTTCTTCCAATCGTATCAATTGTCTAATAGGAGATAACTGCATCTCTTTATAAACGTTACCTTGCTTAAAATTAATTTGGAATGCCTGTGTGCACACAGATCTTTCACCATGCAGTACAACATTTCAAAATTCAAGTAGAAAACCTTCCTAGGAATTTGTTGCAGGGTATCTGTCAACAACTGTGCTGGCTGTCATCAGCCTCTGCTATGGTGAAGTTATTTAATGTAACTCTTTTATCTACTGCAATAAATGGCTTTAGCATGGGAACCAGCCCATTCTTTATGCCTTGTGTGAGGCCCATTCAGTGACTAATTGGAAAATATTTACTGGATGTGGCCCTAGTGATGAGGTAGCAGTAGAAATTTCTTATTCGGACTTTTCTGGAAGCTTGGAGCATCAGGTCAATACCTTCACACCAGCACAACTAGATTGTGGTTATGCAGTGACTGCACATATTTCTGAGGCTTACTGGGTGGAAGATCAAGCACGTAAGTAATTTAGGACTACAGAACAGAGGAAGGGGAGTTTAAAGAGCCTAAATGTGGACCTAGATCCCAAGTGGGTCCTGGCTATCACCCCCTTTGCAGCTTCTGCCTCCAGCAGAAAGACCCATGGCCGGTAGGCAGCAACATAAGAGAAAGTAAATGCTTGTGACAACGTTTTACATCTTTCTTGCCAGTCTTTCCAAAGACTAAGTTATTGCTGTACTGTGGAGACAAAATGTTATGATACGCTATAAAAATCAGGGATTTTTTTGGTGATGGGATGAAGAATACAGCAAAATGGTTTCTCACCAAGCTCCGAGAACAGGGAACAAATGGTAAAAACATAGGACTCTTCCACAGTGTCATTATAAATGGTTAACAAAAAAGCTTGTAAAATGAATGCTAAAGTGCTCTATAAAACACACTATAGTAAAAGCAATGATAGTTACAGTAAAATAAAATGGTGCGACAACCAAGGTGAAGTTTTATACCAAATTCTCTAACGGTGTATAACAGGACTTTTGTTCCCTTCAAAACTTCAACCAGAGACACTTTTTCCTTATTATGTTATCTTCAAAGAATAAATATTTCGCATTCCCTATACCTGACATCTGATCATTTTATTGTGCATGGTAACAATTTCAAAGTTAATGTTCAAGAGGGAAGTCCTTTGATTTGTGATTATAGAAGGTCATTTTGGATGTGTTCTCTGTGTGCTACGGTATGTTTAGAGCAGTGTCAGTGGCAATTATTAAAAAAAAAAACCCAATGAAAGTGTATATTGTCTTAAATGTCTAGAGGGCTAATGCATAGGGTCACAGTTGATTCACATGATCAGTATCATGAGAAAGGACTCTGTCTAATTTCCTTTTGATTCAACTTTTAAATCATATTTGTACCAAAGAGTATCCTTATTAAGAAACTTTCTGTGTGACTTGCACTGTCTTCTCATGTACATGCTTACAGCTTGCCAGTTCGGGCACTAATGAATCTTCCAAGTTCCAGGATGAATTATTCTTTGAAAAGCCTAATATCTGGGGGGGAAAGCGTTGCTGATATGCCAGACTGAGCTTACTTCTTTAGGGGTAGAAAAGAGAATAAACATGTTTAATTGCCTTAAGTTCCTAAGCCTGGAATAAAAAACATATACTGTTTTCAAAGTCAGTGGTATCCTACATGGCCAGAAGGATCTAACACCAGGAAATCTATCTGCAGATCTTAGTTTCTAGACTGATCTCCATTACAATTAAATCTAGAGTAGGTTCTATTTATAGGCATTTGAAGTTGACTTATTAACACATTTTAGCAGATAAGTATTTGAACACTGCTAATAAAAAAACTGTGGCTGCCCATGGTCAAGAGTATATTTTTTTATTTTTATGAGCACAAACTATGTCCTCATTAAACTTCGCCCTCCACAGTGCAAAACTATGTGGAGTGAAAGGTTACAAGATATTTTGTCCATTAATGACTCCTAGATAAAAGCTGCCATTCACCTTCCCTCTTCAGCCCCACCGTACAGCCCACCTGGGGAAGGCACCCTCCCTCCTTCGGGTGGCACGAACGTTACAGCTATGCTGCAGAAGCAGTTGCAGGGCAGCAGCCAGCCCTGCAGTTTGCAGCACGTTACCAGGTTGTTAGGTGGAGAGGTAGTGTGTGAATCCACCCTGGCAGAGGCACTTACATTTTTTCTGGTACACAGAACAAGCAAATTTGTATTGAAAATAAAATCCTTTTAACTTACTTTGGAAATACAAAGACCATTGGTTCGGTTTCTGCTGTGAAAGGCTTTGCAAAAGGGTTGTAGGTACCACAGTCACTTGTATACTTCTGAAAATGTTTTTCTTGGTGTGAAAAGTCGTTCTTCCTACTACTTATCTGCATAGATGCATTCTTGCATGAATCCATCTATCCGGCTCAAGAGCTGGAGATCTAATGGAGAAAGGTTCCCTTGGGGAGTTAAATATTTTAAAAAGGAGAACATAATCACCCTCTGTGAGAGAAAGAAGGGCCTACACAGCACTGCTCTCTTAGGAAGGGTATTTAGCAATGCATTAAGAAGAAGGATAACCATAGCACAACTGCATAGGCACAGTCTCAAAACCATCCCTTCACAGAAATGCTTCCATGCGAAGTGCTTCATGTCTTTCATGCTAATGTTGACAGCATTCTTGTTTTCTTCTTGAAGCAATTATTAATTCAGATGCCCTGATGCCTGAATTGTTTCTGAAGGGAAACATCCCATGCCAAGGCCACCTCTCCTCAGTGCCCACCTACTGGAGCCACCCCTGCTGCCTTGGGCACAAAGGTTGGAAAGAGGCAGCCGCCAATTCACCGCTCTGGCCCACTGGCTTTTTGCTAGTCCTCCAGCCTAAGCAAAAGGAGGGGAGGAGAACTGAGGGGCAACTGTGTCCCTGTAAAAAGTCATAAAGCCAGAGGAAACTTGGTCATTCAGTTTGCTGCTTGCAGAATGACTTGTTTCCATCTTTTTTATCCTCCCTCAGTTAGTCCCCACTGTAAAATACGGGGCTAACGTTTTCTGCAATTGCACTGTTTCGTCTGCTTATCCCGTTTCTGTACTTATCCTGTCTAAATAGACAATAAGTCATTAAGGGCAAGGCCAGTGTACAGCTGGGCAGGTGTGTGTGTGCAATGCCTAAGACAGGCTCTATCCTTAGGTATTGCATTAATAAATATGAGTAGTATAACATTAATTATTAAGATTACCTAGTTCATTATCCTACTTAAAATATGCCACAGAATTTGCAAAAGCATCATCAAGATTATTTGTCTTTATAAATGCCTTGGATTACATTCTTGAAATTAAGCTTTTAGAATAAAATAAAAATATACTGAAAGGGGAAGCTTTTGTGCAAGCTAAGGAAAGAATATGAGCTTTGCCCTTAAAGAACCTGAAATTCTCAATGTTATTGTTATGCATCAAACTGAAGAAAATGTAAACATTTTAAGTATATTTTTGTCTTCTGAGAGAAGTCATATTTAAAATCGTATTTAAAATCCACTGCTAGTTTGCAACAGGAGAAAAATTGATATATCTAGAATGGTCTGTTGAGCAGAGGGAGAATTACTCACAGAATCACAGAATCACTAAGGTTGGAAAAGACCTGTAAGTTCATCAAGTCCAACCATCAACCAACACCACCATGCCCATTAAACCACATCCCGCAATGCCTTTTCCGCATGTTCCTTGAACACCTCCAGCGATGGTGACTCCACCACCTCCCTGGGCAGCCTGTTCCAATGCTTCACCACTCCCTCAGTAAAGAAATTTTTCCTAATATCCAGGCTACAGCACCTCAATGTCCTTCTTGTAGTGAGGGGCCCAAAACTGAACACAGCATTTGAGGTGCGGCCTCACCAGTGCCGAGTACAGGGGCACCATCACCTCCCTACTCCTGCTGGCCACACTATTTCTGATACAGGCCAGGATGCCGTTGGCCTTCTTGGCCACCTGGGCACACTGCTGGCTCATATTCAGCCGGATCTCAATCAACACCCCCAGGTCCTTTTCTGCAGGGCAGCTTTCCAGCCACTCTTCCCCCAGCCTGTAGCATTGCATGGGGTTGTTGTGACCAAAGTGCAGGACCCGGCACTTGGCCTTGTTGGACCGCATACAATTGGCCTCAGCAATTCAGATTAATGCTATTTAGAGCACTTCAGTTAGTTTTTTTCTATAAAACTGTTACCTCTAATTTCCACTTTTTTTGATTAGGATAAAAAAAAAATCATACACCATTTTTTCTGAACCTATTAAACTTTGATGCTTTTTGAATAAAGTTTACTGCATTACACATTTTGTCACATAGCTATGGTGAGGTTTCCAAAAACACAGATATTTTTGAACACATACATATAATATGAACTTCAAGAAAGAATGATGTATTATTTTATTACAAATGATAATACAATGGCTTACATGACAGAAATATTAACCGACTTACTCTGCAATTTGAACTGGATTGGGCTTCAGTCCTTTAAGTCACATAATTACATTTATGAAAGTAAGTAGTCTCACTGAATCTGCATTTTGGAGAGTAAGGCCATGTTGTAAAAACATACCCATTGAGATAATGATACTCTTTTTGACAAGAAACTTTCAACTGCATTTCTCCAAAATGAGTAGTTAAAAAAACAAATTCATTTTTTTTATTAAGTTACTGTTTGCCTGTTGTGGTATTTCCATAAAGATGGAACCATGCGAAAACATTAATATCTAATAGAAAGAGAATTAAATGCCTTAATAGAAATTTTCATGGATGAATTCACATACAAAGGATGGCTTCAATAAAATGTATTAATAAAATACATTACCATCCAAAAGTGTCTGCTATAGTATTTTTAATTTTATTCTGGAAGCACAGAAAACATGCATACTTTCAAATAATGTTATAAAATATCTAAACAACATTGCTTGTTTGTGTTTAATACAAATTACCACTTGCTGTGCAAATGACAATATTTATATTGGTTTTACCTTACATATATTTTGTTTTAGCTTTCATATATTCCAGTCAGATAAATAAATCTCAAGGATTATGTTTCAGCAAATAAGATTTTGTAAACATAGTTTCAGAAAGGCTCTTATGGTTAGCTCTTTCCACCCTATAACATGTTCCGTTACTGTGAAATCTTTAAGCTCTGTATATTCACTAATAGATAGTGGAAAAATAGGGTCATCTTGTAGGCTGTGACAAGAAAACAGGGAGTTTATTTCCTGTTTGTTTTTCTCTGACCTTCATTAAGCTTTACATAAACCATCCATTCGTTTCAGACACAGGATGCTTTGTGAAAATCCAGCTCAGAATATCTGAATATCAATGACTGGAAAAAACATGATGGTCTAACTTCTGCATGTATAGTTATTGGCAATATATCTGTGCCATTCAGTTTTTAATACAGTGTAGCTCTAGCTTATAACAGATTACCCAGTTAGCTAAATACCTGCTAAATATTTATTTTTATCCAAATCTTGTTTACATGTGTGATTCCTGACTATACAAAATTTTGCGTATGGCATCTCTGCAGTATTTGGGAGACAAAAATCTCTGTGTAACAGTCCAATGTCTCACAGCCCCAGACCTGTTCTTCCCTGCAGGCTGGCAGCATGGTGGGTGCCCTGTGGTTGCTGGCTTGCAAAAAGCTATGGACAGCCACTGCCCTTGGGCAGAAGAATTGCATCTAAATTTCTCCCAGAAACAGCAAGGAGAAAGTGGGGAGGGAAGTGGCTATCAGAAATGAGGACCTTCGGTGTGCTCCAAAGTCCCATTCCAGCTCTGCAGGTTGCCATTACGATTCAACAGATCTACGCTTGCTTATGATAGCCAGGGAGCTTGCCCTCAGCATGAAAAAGCCCTCTCATTTATTTGCTGATTTTATCTCAGGCAAATAAATGTGGCTCATGTTACAGCAGCCAAGTGCTGCCACAGATGAAGCTCCCAGTCCTCCTTCAACACACACTTAGGCACCAAGAGTCTGTGCTGAGGATCATGGTATGGATACAGATCTGCTGGACATAGAGATATTCTGGATATAAAGGCTATCTAAAAGTCCATTGGTATGTTCTTTAAAGCAAAAATTAAAGTTGCTATGAGAAAGAGAAATGCAAATTACTGGTGGAAAGTGAATATATACAACATGGTTGAGCTGCAGTGAGCTTATGAGATTCAAGATCTTTTGTGATACATAAGAATAGGCTAATTTATGTATGTATAATGTCAGAAGGAAAAATCAAGCTGTGACTCTCAAAATTATTTTTTTTTTTTTAATTTCAGTTGGCTTCTTCAGCTTTTACTTTAATTGAAGCTGAGAAGAATAAAAATTAAACAAATGTCAAACTCTATATCAAGCTGTTATAGCTAATAGGCATAGCAGGAAAATTTGTAATAGTAATACTTTAAATCAAACTTATTGGCAGAAAGCAAGCAATCAGTGTCATTTGAGAACTTTCCATAAGAATGGCTTACTAATAGAAAAAGGCTCTTGTCACAAACACGAAATTTTCCCAAGGAAAATTTTAGTTTTGTCAAAAAAAGCATTATTATCCTTCAGAAAAATGAAAATGTCTGCATCCAACTATATATGCAGCCTTTCAAATATCTCACGACCCTGTATATTGCTGACAGAAAACTTGTCACGTGCAAAATTATATGCCAGTGTTGTTTACATTAGATTTTTCTGGTTTTTGTCTTTATTTTTCAGCCTGACAAGAGATAGAAATACATTTAAAATTTTGAAATTTTTGTGAGAAGAAAGAGGCTTCTCTTCTAACCAGATACAACTTTCTGGCTGGAACTGGTGGATTTCATTATCGTTATTATTAATTGGAAATTTTTTTGTTGTGTACTTTAATATTTTTGCAATTTTATACATTCTATCAAAAATATCTGCCAACATTTTAGCTTTATCTTAGTTTTTCTCTTTATATTTTTCTCCTTTTCCCATTTTACCTTTGCCAAAAAAAAAAAGGGGGGGGGGGGGGGAATGTTATCTTATGTTTCATGAAAAGCAAAAGAATACAGACAAACCCGTAAAAGAAACATGCATTCTGAAATGTGAATAAAAATATGATCTTTGAAAATTTTTGTAACACCTTTGCTTTTTGATGACTACAAAGACTTGCAAGAAAAAACACTGCTTTCAACAAGGATGGAAAAGTGCAAAAACAATTTTAAAAATATCAGTCTTTTGCCATCTTTCCAGCTCCACCACGACTTGCAGCGGAACTCTAATCCCATTTACATCAATGTTAACTACACTAAGAATTACATTCTTGTTTTTTGAAATACCCAAGAACTGCTTTCCTATGCCAGAGCTATTTCCCAAAAGGCGAGCTGTCCATTGACTCACGTGGGGTCAAACATGCCCCTCACAAAGGTTCACTCAGCACACCTTCATCCTCAACAATGAAATACCTTACTAGTGCTGAACAGCACAGTGAGGCTTCGTTATAAAATCTAGTGAAAATCTGAGCCTTTGAGCATCTTCAAAGTATTGCTCTCTTTCTATTCAGTAAACACTTTAGTAATAGGCAATGATACTGCCTTTAGCAAAGCTTTACTGCACAAATCAATATCTCAACAAATATTACAGTGTGAGTGTATTTTGAGTTATGCCATCTGAAGTAAGTAACAAATGTGAAGTTGGCAGTTGCCATCTGGTTAATTCAATTACAATCAGTAATGAAATAATGTGTAAAAGTATGAAGAGAAAGAAACCTATGAGCATCTTGATTAATGGAAGTCTGACTACAAATGACATCAGCCATGTCCTTAGTTAAGTTGCAACATCTGCAGCTTCAAAAAAGAGGATGTAATTTGGCTGGGTGTAAATCAGCACAAAAATAACTGCATTTTTAAAAAGAAAGCATAATAAACTAATTTCATTGCTTTTCTGGACAGAAATGCAATGTGGAGGAGAAAGAATACCTGCACAGAGTTTAGATCAATTTTGGCAAAGCATTTGCTATAGAATCTCATCAAATATTCTATGAAAGCTTTATTTAAATTGTTTTGGACACAAATGTGCAAGAAAAAATGAAACTGGGACCTCCTGTGCATGCACAGGATGTGCTTTGTACTTTATTAGAAAATTTGTTGCTTGTGTGTTGCCAACACATTTCCAAAAGCAAGGTCTACCTAGACTGGTGCCTGCTCTGTCCTTGATAATGCATTTGAAATAAATTCTTGTCACACTCTGCAAGGTACTTCAGACAAAATACATGCTGCCCTGCTAAGCTGATGGTGGTAGTTTTGTTGTTGTTTATAATGTCTGCTCTGGTTTACTGCTTTGAATTAAGCATCACCATCTTTCCTCTCTTAAATCCCTACATTTCCTGGCAACAGTGTGCAGGAAAGCATTGTGTGTGTTGACCACCAGTGCTAGCAAACTGATTATGAATTGGCTAAGGGACCAAACACTGAACGGTAATGAAAACTGTGACACCAGCCTGAGCTGTCTGTGAATGCTCCATATTATTTATAAAGATGTTAAACAAAACAGACTACGTCTTGCAGCATTGCCCATGGGAGCACCACTGCGAAGAGTGCTAGATCAAATCTGAGTGTTTCTGTTAATTATCACATGAAGGAGAAACACAGAGCTCTTTTAATGTACAGGTAACAGCAAGGAAGGAAAACTTCACTGGATCTGGAGAAAGAGCAGCAACTTTTGCAGTCATGTTTATCTGCCTTCCACCACCCCCCCCTTTTCTCTGCCCAAACCTGCCTGGAGTTGATGCAGCTTCCAACACCCAGTGCCTGGGAGCACGGCAGGGGCCGGGCACCACCAGCACCAACGTCACTGTGACCCTGGGACACGTCCAGCTGCAGCAGCAGCACCCTCATGGCTTCCTCAGCTCTGCACCACCGAGACACACCATCAGGCCAGGACAAGCACAGGCACCTGTGCAGCTACCCCCGTACATTGTGTATACACGCTGCAGAAGGCCTATCTTAGTATTTCAAAGGAGATGGAGTATAGCTGAGCCCCTGCCTCACTCTCTGACTGCCCACATTATTTTATGTGCATCCCTTTGCAATCCCTAGAACTTACCAGCACTTGGTTTTCAAAGAGGAATCCAGCATAAGTCACTGTCGTATCATTTACTGTGAGCGTACAATTTTTTGACGCTGCCTGTTAAAGTATTTATTAAGAGCTCATTAATTTACTTTTTCTCCAGCAAGAATGGCTGAATTCTTTATGCTGGTGCACTGCAGCCTGGCACAACAACAAGGTCTGAAATTCTGTTTCATTATCTCTGTTAACAAACAAAATAAACACAGTTTTCTAAAAGGCTTTTTCAGCTTGGAAATATTTGAAATTGTCTGCTGGCTGATTTCAGTCTGTGAAACTTTGGCATTTCTGTGAAGCTTCAAGACTCCCAAACCTGAATTTTTGCCACTTTTATGAATTGTGGAGATGACCTGTAATTATGTCAGCAGGTTCAGATAAGAGTTTATTCCACTAAAAAGATGTTTTTCTTATCCTTTTGTTTGTCCCTTGGCAATTACATTCTTTGCATCCTTTTCACTTGAGGATTTCCACATAAAAGGAGGAAAAATCCCTCCCTTCTGCACTGGCAGATTTTCAGCTGAATTAGTGATCAAGCATTTTTAGACTTAGATTTTCTTACGATATAAACTTAGGCACAAAATCTGTTCTTCATGATAGCACTCTCAATCTGTCATCTCCGTGCATAAGAAGACTAAATCTGGACCCTCGTTAGGGGGACAGCAGTGAGCTAGGCAGTGAAGACTGGCTCTGCATGTGTACAGACTAAATGTTTAAACATGTATTGTAATATTGCCAGTATCTATCTTGGCCAAACTATTGACCACACAGCGAGACAATGCAATCTTTGGAAATCATTTCTGTAAATTTTGTCTTCAAAGTAGAGAATGTAGAAAAGTTTTTACCTGGAGCAAATCAACATCTCCTTTTATTTCAGCAAAGCTTCACTGATGTAGCTGAGCCCCTTCACTCGCACACGTACACACTCATGCACACCTTCGCTTGAATGTAGGGTGCATTGCTATTGGTTTAACTCCAAGCAAGCAGAACTCTGGACCTTCTGCATGTCAGACACAATTTTCAAGAGGATTGTGCTCAGGGTGCATAAATGTGTCCTGAATTCCTTGGTGTAGATTAGAAGTTTCTCCACAGACCTCTGAATGGTATAGCCATGCTCCCCAAGAGCTTCCAGTCAGTCGCTAAACCTGCTAGATGCCAACTCTTCCTGACTTCTGTGTGTGTATTTACTCAGAGTATTTCTGCAAGACAGTCCTCAATAGGGTGTACAATGGGAAAGGAATATCTCTGAACCTCTCAGTGGAACAGAGGAGTTCAGCAGAGGACACAATCCAGATCTGGGTCTTGGTAGCAATGCAGGAAATGCAATAATGCTTGTCTCATTATTCTGGATCATATTGAGGCAGATCAAACAGAGACTGAATGCCTTTGAATTCCTTCTTGGTTTTAGTCATTTTGCAGTAGCTCTGCATTTAAAAAAAAAAAAAGTATTTAACCCTCAGGCTAGAAATCTGAGTACACAACAAATACCATTTTAGAAAGACTTGTCTTGCTGTCAGTTCACCCAGGAGAAAGCTAAACTGAAATACATTTTAGAACTTAAATTCACAGCATTTTGGTCATTTAGTAAATATTTTCTTAGGTATTGTAGATGTTTCTTACTGGGGCGATGTTTTATATTCAGCCCGTTCGAGAAGACCAAAAGCCACAGAAACATAGCTAAACATTTCAGTTTTCACCTCTCAACTTCTTGCCTTTATTGGGTTGTGATAAACATGAGGCCACATCCTCATCACCCAGTCTGCACAGATCCTGTTGACACCGGCAGGCAGAGCACAAGGGGTCTGCTGAAGTGACTTGAGATCCCCCCTGGATGTCACTAGCAGCAGGCCCAGCCCCCACCCTTTAATTTGCATTTCCTCTGGACAAGAGCCTCCCAAACACCAACGTGGGAAAAAAATGACCTCCCACCATAGTGGAGAAGAACCACCATTTCTTTATGAAAAACCTTCTCTTTTGCTTGTTGATTTCAGTATTTCCTGTTTGTCCAAGAAATGGAAGCACACCATTAAAATTCAAGACAGCACATAACTGGTGGTGATACCCATGCACTGAATTGAGCAGCTGAACCTTTGAACACATCTCCACTTCCTGCCCACTAACTCACCTCTCCTGGGATTGTTCTGATGTTACAGATCCCAGGGCAGCTTTGCACAGCTGCAGCATCATAAAACATTAAATTGAAAAAAAAAATTATGAAAAACAGCCTGCAAGGATGCATTTTGAACTTTTTCCCAGGTGCAGCAGGTGCTCACCCAAAATTACGCAGGTCTGATGTCTGGGATGGGCGGTATGCTGGAGCTATGTTCAGTCTCTGAGGTTTTACAGCCTATGAAGGAAAGGGAAGGTTATGCTTAGAAAAAGTGGAGAAACTCTTCTCATCTCAGTGTATTTTTTCCCTATTAGGAAGTGAATTAAATACAAAGTATGTAAAGTATTTCTGTGTGTGTATAAATATATACACACATATACATAAATACACACACATACTCATACATAGAGTCCCCTGCTCAGGAATGTCCTGCTGTTTTACAGACATTGGGCACACTTCTGGGATATCTGCCAGGACACACTTTGTTTAAATACTTTCCCAAGGGAAAGCCTTGACCCGTGGCTGCAAGCTGGAAGCTGAGGAACTTCCCCGCGCTGCCATCTGCCAGGGCTGTGGTGGCAGAGAGCTGGAGCCCTGGGCTTTGGGCCACAAAGAAATGCATCCCCTCGCACAGGCTGTGCTCACCATGTTCTTCCCCGTCTTTGCAGCACAACTTCAGCCCCTGGGAGCCTGTCAGCACCTCCTACATGTGCAATGGCTACTCCTGAGGGCTATGTATGAAGCACATTGTCATATATCTGTGGTGCTCATATGTGTCCCCTGCTCACCCGCTTGATTTCAGGCCATTTATTTTGATGGTTTGAAGAGGGTGTGTGCTATTGTTTTTCTCAGTCGGTCAGTGGGGGGACTTTGCAGTGTGCATATGCCCTCAGACTGGTGCAGAGTAATCACATCAAAGGGGAGGGACCTTCCTACCATTCCTGCATGAGCAAGGGATGGTTATCGTTAGTGCAAAAACCACTATTTTCAGCATTACTAAATGTATACCCATGACATTAGTCTTATAGCCTGATTTTTATAAATGTGTTTGTTATCTGGAGTGATTGAATGAAGACTCTTTGGAAACCTGTTTCAAACTATGAGACACTTGCAAACCCTTCACTCCACTTACTGCTTGCAGTGTTTCTCCTTTGTAACTGCTCTGTTCTTCATGTTGTGCTATCCATTACCACAGTCATACAGTATTGTTTTCCTTTCCATGTAGATGGCCTTGGGACCACAAAGAGCTTTGAAGATAGTTGTGCGAACTATCTCAGAGGGAATCTGCATGCAAAAAAGAAATTTTTTCCAGAGTGTGTACATTGCTATCCCTTCACAGGAAAGTTCTCAAGAAAAAAATTTCCTTCCAGGAACATAGGCAAGGCATAAATAACAGGGGCCAGAAATACCACTAGAGTGTATTTTATATTCCACATTTGAATGAGGTAATTCTTTTCAGTGTTACCCTAGTTTCAATGTTTGAATCATTATCAAAACAGTTCTCAGATTTTAGACAATCCTTTTTTCAGACAGTTCTCCATTGTCTGAAAACCCATACCCACTCCAGCCTTCCAACATGTCATTTTCTGTTCTCCAAAGTGGCTAACTTAGGCTGCCTGCCCAAACTGTGTTGCTTATCTGCAATAGTATTTCTATGAAGATAAGAATTATGTGATTCCAGGGGTTTTTCCAAAGAAACTCTTCCACAAAGCTATCACAAATTTCAGAAAAGGAACTTTTACATGTGCTTTTTTTGTTCTGCAGTGCCTTTAAATTTTATCTGTTCCCTATCCATCCTCCTCTTAAATTGACAAAATAAAGCATAAGTTGCTCTTAAGTGATTCATCCTCTGCAGAGGTTGAATTTTGTGCTCCCTGCATGAAGAGTGTATTCTATTATACCTGTAAATTCTTTTTCGACACTCATTTTCTGGAAACTCACATTCAATCAGTCTTTTTCCAGGGGGACATGTACTGATGACTAATTTTACACGAGTTCCTATTGTAGTGTGTATCTGCTGTTTCATTTCCTTCTTGCTAATGCCTACAAATATGGCTCTCTTTATCTGCAGCTCTCTGGGAATGCTTGTGAAATTCAGCTTCTGAAAAGGATTTGTGGCATAATATCTCAGCTGGAGATATTGTAAGATAATAGTTTTTCTATAGCAACATGGAAGAAATTAGCCCATATATCCTGTGGGACGTTGTGAAAGCAGTTGAGAGCGACAAACTTATTACACTATCTCCTCAGCAGAAAACAGACAGATTAGAAGAGCTACATCAGTCTAAAATTGTCTGGAAAGCTCACACATTATATTCTTCTTGTAAATATAATGTCTCCAGTTAAATTGATAAACCTAAAATCAGCATACTTATAATCAATAAATCAGGAAAAGACTCAGGTGGAATTTTTAAAAGGCATGTAAACAATTTGGTCTATTTATTTGTGTTTGGAAATCATTTAAAGGCTTCTTGGAAATTTCCAACCTAAATTATAAACACTCCCGCCCAGGTTGTAGTATTCAGTACATTCTTTCAGTTATGATTATACTGGCTATCTTCCAGTTTGATGTATTCACAATCATTAGATATTAGCAAGTGCTTGACAGAATTACTTAAAAGGAAAGTACTGGAAGTACTGTGGAGAAATTATTGACACACGTAGGATTTTGTATACATTTTCACTCTCCTTATATATCTGCTTTCTCTCTCTCTGTGTAAATATATCTTTTTGCGTAGATAGATAGAGAGATACAGATATTAGGAACAGATTAGATTTATGTACATACTTGCAGGTATGTCTCTCTTGCAGTCTCCGGAAACCTTACTTGTTAGAGAAGTTTTTAATTTGGTGCAGTAAGTATCTGCATGATCTTGTAAGCTCACTGGATTCTTGTTGGTTAAACATATGCAAACAATTTTTTAATAGAAACATGAAAAGATAATAATGTCTGAGCACTGCTGCATTTCTCCATCTCTGTGTCTTTTGCTTGTAGTGAATGACTGCTACAAAAAGGATATTTGAGCATTTGCTACAATTAACCCCACTGAATTCTGTCTAATTAGAAGGAATAGACATGTTTTCTTTACTCTCTACATGTCTGGTGTTACTTTAAAAATACTGCCATTGACTTCGGTGGAACCCCAGCATTACTATGTATGAAACCCAAAATATCAGTGTGTGGTGGGTTGACCTTGGCTGGATGCCAGGTGCCACCAAGCCACTCTGTCACTCCCCTCCTCAGCAGGACACAGGGTGAGAAAATAAGAAAAAAAACTCGTGGGTCAAGATAAAATACAGCAAAAGCAAAGTCCACATGCAGAGGCAAAGGAAAACAAATGATTTATTCTCTACTTCCCATCAGCAGGTGATGTCCAGCCACTTCCCAGGAAGCAGGGCTTCAGTACACATAGCAGTTGCTCCGGAAGACAAACATCGTAAATAATGAATGGTCCCCTCTTCCTTCTTCTCTTAGCTTCTATTGCTGAGCAGATGCCATATGGTATGGAATATCCCTTTGGTCAGTTTGGGTCAGCTGTCCTGGCTATGTCCCCTTCCAAGATCTTGCCCACCCCCAGCCTACTGGTGAGGCAGGAATGTTGGAGAGACAGCCTGGATGCTGTGTGAGCACTGCTCAGCAGTGGCCAGAACACTGGTGTGTTATCAACATCTTTCTAGCTACCACTACAAAGCACAGCACTATGAGGGCTGTTATGGGGAAAATAAACTCCATCTCAGCCAGACCCAATACACAGTGGCAGAAGTTGGGGTGCTCCAAGAACCTCTATTTCATGAGCTTCTGGTCTAGATTTCTTCTGTCTGCCATGGGATTACAGAGTAATTTGGGTTGGGAGAGACCCACTGAGGTCACCTGGGCCAACTTCCAAGTTAGATCCAACTCAGAAGTTAGACCAGCTTGCACAGGGTCTTTTGGGCCATGTGTAGATGAGGCAGCCTTGTCCAGTCAATATCCATTCAGGCTACTCTCATTGTTCTCATTATTAAAACACAGGAGTACTTTGGTATCATCTGTTTAGCGCAAATAAACACTGTTGAGTTGAAAGTGAGCTACAGGTTAAAGAAGCAACTTTTCCAAGACCACACAAGATGATACAGTAAATATGAACCAAATCTTAGCCATTTTGATGTGTTATTTCACTTTAAATGCATTAAAGATAGAAAACTTCTTAAAGACAGGCCATACCTATGTTTAATTACTTGGCAGTGAATCAGAAGAATCATGTTTGCTGTCTGCACTCCACATTTTTCAGGCTATGGCACTATTGCCCCTTCAGTTCTTCAGGCTATACCTCTCCAGCACCTGCAATTTTTCCTCAATACCATTACCTGTACTGGAAGAATGAATGACCTTTTCTCTTCTGTGTTAATGGTCTCGTCCAGCAGTTTATTCCTATGGATATGAACTTCAGCCCTCTTTATCTGAAGAAGAAGGGAAAGTCTTCTTCAAAGGGAGGAAGATAAACACTGAGACAAAAGTTGTCAGCATAAGCCACAGTGGCTTTGCCACACCAACACTTACTGGTGTGTTGTGGCAGTGGAAGGACTGGTGAGATAGAGAGGCAGATCTACCCAGGTGCTGGGCAGCATGAGAGAAAGATGCTCACATTTGCTGGAAAATTTCAGAAATGGTGGAAGTTGTTGGTGTCACAAACTGTGCTAGACAAAAATCAGTCCAGCAAGTGGAGTGAGAGGTAAGAAAGGAAGACATTGGACAAGGTATTAAAAGTGAAGCCAAGCACTACAGAAATCATGAACAGAGACATGATGTGATCAGAGCAAGATAGTGGTAAAATTATGTCCCTTGCTATTTTTTCCAGTGTACCGCTATATATAATTTTTTTCTTTATATTACATTTTTCTTTGTTCTCTCCACTTTCTTTCCATTCTCCCAAGAGCAAAGGTTCTGTTTAAAATTAAATGTGTTTAAAAACTGTATTCACACAATTATCAGAAATTGGAGAAAATCAACCCAGTTATTTATCCAATGTATGGTTGTTATAAAGACTTCTTCCCCAGAGCAGAGAAAAATTATTCCTCCCCTTCCATATCTCAATCTCCTGTGGGTTTAATCTGCCTGAAAGGAGCAATAGCAGTTTCCATTTCTTCCTTTTGATCCAGGAAAAGTTTGGATCTGCAAAACCGACAGTTACTTCCTGATAACAGGAGCTTTGACAACAGTTCAGGCCAGCTGGGACTAATTTAAACACTTTTAGGGAGGCAATTATCAACTAGCACAAGATGCTGTATAGAAGGCCAGGAGCAGAGTAGCCTGCAGTTGGCTTCAGGACTTTGGTTTAGGTGGTAGTTAAAATATACTCAGAAACTTTGTGTGGCTGCTGTAACAAGGCTTGAACTTTTCAGTTGTGTTTCAGTTGTATTGTTCTCGAGATACAATGAGAGAGAGCACAAGGCAAGGTTCGCAGTGGCTATTTTTATACTACCCTGCAATGTTGTTCATTTCAAAGTCCTTGATGGTACATATTGTCTGGTACAACAAGTTCCCTACTGGGCATCCTGAGTGTGCTCCAGTTGTAGTACCTGAGGAAAAACCTCACATTACCTGTGTTTCAGAGAGTGCCTCAATGTCACTATCACTCGCCAGCTGAACCAGCCACTTTGGGTAACATTTCCAATCTGCTCACAAAATAGCCCCCAAATCCATTTGTTTGCATCTGTGCCAATACTGCTTGAGACAATTTTCTGCCAAAGATGAAACAACGTCGGTGTAGCCCACGTGCATGAAGAATTCGTGCAGGAATAGCGGTAGGTGTGAGGAGCATGCACACATCTGCTGACACAGGCACTGGCGGGCTCCGCCTTGGGCTGCAGTCCATCCTCCCAGCAAAACATCCTCTGGGATGGAAAGCTGTGTAGTTCACAACATGGTAATCCTACAGTGTGGCCTTTCCACAAATGTGAGATACATGGGAAGGATTTCTAAACTTGCTAAAAGCTCCCAGACAAACAGGTTGTTCAGGTGATAAGAAATGGGAAATTATGGGAAGTCCTATGCCAGGAGGTACTGAAATGCTCCCTGTCTTCACTGGAAATACAGATTGTTTTGAAAATATTGAAAAAAGAAAACTGATGTCAGACAACAGGCACCTGTCAAACGTTATTTGCTATGAAGGGACAGTCTTTGTTCTCTGTCCAGGTGTCCTCACAGCTCGCTCTCAGCTAGGCAGCTGAGCACTACAGCTATTCCCAGCTCAGTGCACTGCCACAGCCTGTCTTTCCCTATGGCCTAGCTCCTGCATGCCTTAGGTGAAGCTGGTCACTGGCCAGATGGACAGTATCTATTTGTAGTTCCCTGGGACTGGAGAGGGACTGTGCCATGATGTTGTGAACGTACAAAAGCCTGGTGTTGCAGCAGGAGTCAAAGGTATGAGTCCCACTCAGTGGGTCTGAGACTTGGCAGACTAGGGCAAGCAGGGACGAGCTTTTGGGGAAACGAAGGGTGGAGAGTCCCCACTGCCCTATAAATCAGTAAATGCCAGCAGGGCAAGAATCCTTCTCACAACAGCTCTGCTACCTATTTGGTATCTGGTTCAGAGGTACTGGTTAATATCTTTCTTGAACAGTGGGAGATTATCTATTTCGCTTCCTTGATTGAGCTCCCAAATATTCCAGATCCTTGATAACTGACTAACGTTAGTTTAAAACTGCAGAGAAAGCTTGGTTCTTTTACATTTAAGCAGCTCCTGCTGAGAAAACAACCCCTTTGGCATGCATGCACCAGCTGCTCTGACAACAAGCAGCCATGGGAGAATCTGGATTTAAGGATACCAGTTTGTTAGATTAATTTCTTCCTTCATGGCACTCAGCATGCCTCAAAACACAGAAATTTTATTTTGTCTGAGTTTTGACCTTGGCAGTTTTTATTTTTCTTCCTCGGTGCTCTTTGCATCGCTGCTGCTGTCCAGTTAACTTGCAGCGTTCCTCCAGTCCCAGTGCTGCCTGCCCCACAGCCCTGTGTTGCAAGGAGCTTCACATCTGGAAAAGGTAGAAAACTCATTTCTGCTTCTGGCCTGCATCCTAATTAGTTGAAAGCATCCACCCCTTCTGACCCTTCTGTACTGTAAGCCTTTCCCCTCCCAGGGCTGTACAGGGATAGGCACGGGGACCTTGGCTATCACTGCCCTGAATGAAGCCTCCTTTGGTAGCGACTGTGACGCTGCTCTTCCCTGGCTACCACTTAGCAACACAGCTGTGTGATGAGGGGTGAGAGAAGAAGGAGCAGCATGTGCAAACACCCTGTGTAATGTAGGCATCAATAAAACAGGGAGTTCCCAAATTGCAGGGAGAAAGACAATTCTTACCAAGAAAGCTGTGAGTGCCAGGCTTTTGGCAGTTTTCTGGAGTTTCTGCTGGAGCCTCTTGCACTTTCTCCCCATATCTGCTATGAAAGATTGTCATAAACATGAATATCATCCCCTCTGAACAAGAACCACGTCATGTTTAAGAAACAGCTAATTGATTCTTTTGAAACACTGGGGCTATTACAAAATTACATATGAAAGGGAAACTGGCTATGAGAGTTAGGCAGGTGCTCAAAACTGTTAAGTTCTGTTACTCTCTTCATTAGTAAAAAAAAGTGACATAAGAATATAAGCACGTTTATGTGAGTATCTTTCTCTGTCAACTACCATTAATATTTTTTCACAAAGCAAAATAGGGAAAAAAGACACGTCTTTCTAGAACCTCTTCTGTTGTGAATTTAGGTTGCTATTTAAACTGAGTAACAGATAACAGTGTTTAGACAATGTAAAATTATTCAAACTTTGCCAAGCTGGAATCCAATACAGTGCTAGAAACAACATACTTGTAAAAAAATTGGCAGGCAGATTTCAGGGATATTGGTTTGAATTTGTACCTTACTGTGTCCTCAGGTGCAAACTCTGCCCCAGTCTCAGACTTTAGAAGAACAGAGCCCTTTTCCCCTGCATTTCCACTGACATTTTTCTTCATCTAACACAGAACCTCAACATCTTTCTTTTCTTACCAAAAAGTGTAGGAATGACGTGTGTCCGAAGAGAGCTATGGTATAGGTTTTAATCATAATACAGCACTGTTACTTAACATGAGCGAAATAAAAATTATTTGCTCTGTTTGGATAAATTCCAAAGCCATTCAAATCATTAAGTCTTTTAAGCCAATTATTCTTTTAAAGTTCAATTACTTATATTCTGACCTTTCCACAAATATAATTTGCTTAAGGAAAGAATGTACAACACCTTGATTGCCTGAATGATTGAAAACTTCTCAGTGTTCTGAGGGAACAACAATGTTATAAAACTAAAATAAGTACCTAAAGGACTGCATGTCTGCAAATTTGCAGAGAGCAAATCCGAAAAATAAGTATGTTTTTATTGTATTGTATTTATTCTCATGCCACCCATTCTGTTAGCCCAAAGACCTATTCCCATGCCATGTTCATGCTTTCCACTCTGAAAACCTTCAGTAATAATCAGCTTGCAGGGCACTGATCTTGAGACTATCAATGTGAAGATTTAGAAATGAAGTCACTTTCTTAAAAGTCTTCTCCTCCCTTTTTATATCTGTTGTGATGTGAAATGGCCTTCATGCAGATGAAAATCTGGCTTCTAGCATATAGCCTGCCAGATCTAATGCTCTTCTGTAAACACCATTATGTACCATTAGAAGTTGTGAAAATCCATGGAGGTTCCAAGGTCAAAGTCAAGGAAATAAGTTGTCGAGTTCCATATAGATCTGTAGAAAAAAAAATACTGTATGGAAGAATTTAGTCTTATTTACTACTTCAAGCCTTCTCTTTTTGTCTCCTTTTGTTTTGCTGTCCCAGCAATGTTTGTTCCTTACAGCATTGCTCTGCTGTTTAGGGTTGCACCATATGTTTCACTGGCATTACCTATCAAACCAATACAGTTATCCATCACTGGTCCTACTCACAGCTGCATTACTCTCTTCTAATAGCAAGTTTAGAATAGGGCCAGATTCATGACCAAAACCACCACCAAAATCTCCTGGGAGTTGCTACCACACATTGCCTTCTGGATATTTATGGACTGAAAAAACACATACTCTAATTACAGCATTATTTTACTTTGCTTGGGTTAATGTAGTGTGACGTAAAAATTAAAACTAGACAATCAGCTGTTCTTGTTTAATGTTTACAAGAAAAACTGAAAATACTGTGGGGCAACACCTCAGCAGGCAGAAAGTAATTTGGTATGTTCCCATTTGATTATGTTAATCACCTGATTTTTTTTCTTTCATACATTGTTCTCATCCTCTTTGATATCCTCTGCCTCCTGTTCCCCTTGCTGAAGAGTAAAAGTACCCTTAAGCTGAAAAGCCAGACTTGTCACATGAAAACTGGTACCAAGCAGTCAATTGCAAAGTATTTAATTTTGCTAAACTTTCCGCTAATTAGTAACTCTGCTACTCAGCTGGGTTTTTGACATCTGAAGTCATTTCTCCATCTGACAGACAAGTTTTCAGCTTTTCCTTCTTTAAAACCAGGATTTTTCAGCATAATTTTCATTCCTCATGGTGAGGAAAATTTTCTTCTGCCAAAACATGAAAAACATTGCACATAACTAAAAAAAATGAAATTCACAGAATTCATGCTGATGCCTGCAATACAAAAAGCAATCATCTATGTTTTCAGCACTTTTGTGTTAACACCTGCTTAGCCATCCTGCTATATTTTTACATTGTTTTTTGCTCTATGCAATCAGCTGCTATGCAAAGAAATCTGTAATGAATATAAATACAGATATCAAGAGTGATAAACAAATCTTAAGTGATTTTGCAACCAAGTCAACACATAAATTCAAATAACAGAGCTCTACGAAATGTTTATATTTCATTAACATGGGCACAAGAATATCACCAGTTCATGAACACTATGGATTTTGCAGTTTCATCAGTACCTTTATGTAAGTTGTTTGCATTTATAGATTGCATTTTTAAGATATAAATATCTCATTTTTTCTTTTCCAAGATGATCTGACAATTCAAATCAAGGAAGTGTTGTTTTCAGTCTTGATAAAAGAATCTCCAAGTAAACAAAGCTTTTAGGTGTTTGTGTGTAGGGCCATGAGAGAAGTTTATTTACTAATACATATTCCATCATGATAGGTTATGTGACAAAATGCTTGCATTATGTCACCAGAAAGTTTAGAGATTAGGTATGAGAAAGAATTTCAATAGACTTGCACCAGAAATAAAGTTGTCCCTTTATGTCTAAATAAATAATCATCAGGGAATTTTATGGAGGGGTCTTTGGTAGTCATGTTCCTTTCTGTGATGACATTACAACCAGCTTGTAACACTACTGAACAGTTTGTTCATCTATAATATAAATATAATCTTCCCTATTGCTACCTGAGTATTACGGCTTTGCTCATTCCTGTATGCAGCAGCATTCATTATCTTGTTCTTTTATGCATTATCCAATTTTCCAATAGAGCCCAACAGCTATAAAACTTGTCCCCATAATTTTGTCCTGAAATAATTAAAACGTATAAATTATTTTGAATATACAGTTTTATTTTATGGCTAAATCAGTAATTTCTGGTCCATCCTGGGTTTTTTTATGCCCATAGTTAACATATAGATTTAAAGCCCTATTTTCTTGTCTCTTGGTATCATGCATCTCAGATTTTGTACTGTTATGAGTAACAAATGTACCTTGCCTTTTCAAACTAGAGTGGAACTGGAACACTTGACAAAAAAAAATATGCTTATCTTTGGTGTTCACTTGGATTTTGTGGAAAGAAAAGGCAGAAATGTCTCCAAAAAAAGGATAGGCTGTAAGAAAAATGTTCAGTTCTAATACAGTGTGTGAAAGTACGGGTTTGCACAGCTGTGTAAAAGAGAGACAGGGTACCCTTTTCGTTACCCTCATGCAGGACTGTGAGGTCCACAACTCTCAGCTGAAAAGGGTAAAATAATGCCCCTTTCCAATACCGCACCTTTGTTTATTTGTCTGAGAGATGAGGAGGGAGCAAAGTGTGGCAGCCACGGTGGCACAGCTCTTCTGGGGCATGAGAGCAGGGCTGGCTTTGGATGCTGCAAGGGCAACAGTTTGCTTCCAAAGGGTTGATTATCCTTGATGTGACCTCCTCTTGGAGACACACTTTCTTCCTCATGGTCATCCTTGGGGCAATGCTACCATAAGAAGTTGTCTTTGTGCCAGGCCAGCAAGGAAAGCGAGATTAAGTCTTTCCAGAGGAGGCAATCAAAACATGTACAAACATCCTTTGCTGGGTGACTACAAAAATTTTAGGCAAATCAATTTGTCAGGGAAGTCCTAAGCTTTCACCAGGAAAATTTCACTGATAATACCACCCTTGAGAGGACAAGGTTAGCTGTGCCTTGTGTTCCAGATGAGAAAACCATCTGTCTGCATCCATGCACCCACCAGTGAGGAATGCGAAAGAGGCCCATTTCAAGAAACATGGACCTCTTCCTACAGTTTGTGTATTTTAAAAGCGATGCCGCAAGAACCATGGCCCTGTGTACATTTGCACAGCACTGTAGGACATATCTGTTAGATGTGACCTGTAGTATGAACCAGTGGCTCCCTACCAGGGCTGTTTGGCTTGGCTCCTGTTCCACCCTTGCATGGTGTCCACTTTGGGCAAGGCACGACCCTCCCCAGGGATGTACGTGCCTTTCTGGCAGCAGAGCGAGGATCAGGTAACTTCGGTCAGGTGAAATGGCAACTTGAAAATGTACCAACCCACAGCCTCAAACAAAAACAAACCTTGTTTACTCCACAATTACCTTTTGTTTTCCTGCTCCTCAGAAGAATTGGTTTGCATGTTATCAGCTTTAACAATTTCACACTAGCCATGTTCAGGCTTGTTTGAATAGTGGTTGCTATTCTGTTCAGACTCCCTGTCCACAGGCAAAGCTAAGCAGCACAGTTAAGCTATGCAGGAGGCAGGGAGAGAAGAGGACATGAGAAGAGAGAGTCAGAGCTCATCCAGCCTTCATGGCTGTACAGAAACTCAGTTTTAGTGGCTCGTAACTCAGAGAACCCTGAAGAGATTATTGTAAAAATTATATTTTCAAGCGCACTTCGTTTTTCAGGGAGCCCGATACCTGACGTCTGAACAATGGCAATGAACCAGTGCTCCCAATCACACACTGGTGTTTTAAATTGCAGCTGTGGGTCTCACTGTTTCCTTCAGATTTCTCAATCCGTCATGGCACAAAACTGGAATAGGTGTGTGACAGGGGCCCCGATTAGAAATACAGACGGTGACACAGGCAGAAAGCTTAAAACACAGTGGAATTCATTCCTTTCTGAAACCACCATGTAATTATTTATTTCTGCTGACATTTGGAATTTTCTGTAATAATAGTAATGAAGACATCAAATATGTGAGGAAAAAATGGTCAGCTTTGAATCTACAGTGAATGACTGATACCTTTTGCCAAGGGAAAGCATTTCTTATTTTTTAAAAAGTAGCCTTTAGCATGTCCCTATTTTTTTCTCCATTTCATTATAATCTATATGTTTACCCCTGCTATTGTCCATTCCTCTTTAATGTAGTGTCAGACCCTATCCCAAATATTGATGTTTATGCCTCCTCAAGACACCAAAGTGATATTACTGTCAAAGGAAAATACAGCTTAAGGGCCGGTGAGCAGCTGCTGGAGCAACCCACAATATGTGTATATATTCCTACTAACAGAGCTTCATCCTGAACTGCCAAAGAGGGGAGGAAGGTGAGGGTGTTGGTGCTGTTTGTGTTCATGTGAGTGCTCTGTGTGCCTGCCTGTGTCAATCTGCGTGTATACATGTATGTGTTGCACACCTGTATCTGAATGCCTGTGCCTGCTGGGAATACGTGGTCAGTCTTGCTACTGGTTGCACCTGGGGAATGGAGCTGCAGCAGCCTCGCCTCTGCCAGGAGGCTGTCAGATTTGGCCCTGCTTAGCACAACTAACTCTTCTTAAGCTTACAAATTGAAAATATTTCAATGAAAATTTTCACATATGACTAAATGAACTGTGTATAATTATAATCAATATAAATATTTGTATAGAAAGATCTTCATGCTTGTATTTACTGGAGTACCATTAAAATCAATATTATTTTTTCACATAATTCGGCAGTACAAATTTTACCCAGTCACTTTTTATTTATATTTTTTGATGTATTCATGGAGGAGAGGCTCACAAATCAGTGATCCAAAGCCAATGATCCAAATAAGGAAGAAGCAGAGGACAAAAGTTCAGCAGCCAGGTTTTGAAAAGGACATATTGCATTGATGCTTCTGTCATTTCTTTTGCTCATCACTTATATTTATGAATGAGGTGGATCAAGAAAAATTGGCTTTTGGTGTTAATTCGAGTTTAAAGGAAGAATCAAGGGCAGCTAAACATGTGGCTGGATATTTGCAAAAGCAAACAGACTATGTAGACAGTGTGGTGGATTTTATATAAATAACATAAAAAGCTTTCTGACACTGTGAGGGTTGTTGGCCAAGAAAGAGTTCTTTACAACTGGTCAGCCAGAACAGAAATATTAAATGTTCTGCTGTGGCTTATCAGAGTAAAAGTACAAAATAATATAGCTTGTGCTCTAGAGCACTTTGTGTGGCATTACGTTAATGCCTTAAAGCACTCCCTCTGTGGTGTTCTGACACTTTATCTTTTGAGAAAAAATTACATGTACAATTGCTCCAAGGACTATCTACTGTTTCTCCAAATTGTCATCCTTAATTTGTTTCACTCCACTTTCTCCCAGTCCTCACCGAATATCCAGGTGATAATAGGGGCCACATTCTCAGCTTGTGGAAACTGATACTCCTCCACTAATGTCTGTGATACACCCCATAGGGGTGACTGGGGTCTCTGTGCACTCTCATCTCTACTTTGGACCCTGCTGAATTTGCTTTTTCCTAACAGACTTCTTCACACTTGGTTTGGTCTCCTGCTTTTCCAGTCAGATGGTCTATAGTAGAGCAGGGACTGACATAGTTTTAGCTTGATCTCATTACAAACTTTCTAGTACTCTTTACTCACACACTTACAGTTCAAACACCCATTGACAGGCAACAACCTCCCCGCTGCCACTTTTAGCTTTACCTTTTTACCTTCAAGTGCCTCTGTTTTTTCTTAGTGTGACTTTCACTGTTCCCAGCAGCTGCTTGGCTAATGCACCTTTGTCCAGCTTAAAATAGTTAGTGCTCCACTTCTTTTCAAGCCAATAATCAGGCCAGCTGCTTCTCTGGGGATGAATTCCTCTGAGCTAAGTGCTTTGCTGCCATCCTTCAACGCCTACTGTGCACACGCTACTGGTGAGCACACGTGCCAAGCAATGCCCTCCATCTTCACTCACGTGTCTCTTCCCAAGTGCTCCGAGTGTCTTGGCACATACCGCTCCCCCCGCTGCTTTCCACAGGCTCCAGCACCGACCTCTGTGTGCCTTCCTCCCCCAGGTCTCCCTCTGTGGTGTTTTGGGTTCCCTGTCACACCTGTGGGGTTAGGGCACTGTCTGCCCTTCCTCGGTGTCCGTCTGGAGAAAGGCATCCCTTTGCTCAGTAGATGTTACTGGCTAAACCCCAGGGCTCCAAGTGCTGCGCCCATGGCTTTTTGCCCCTCAGATGTTAGGCATGCTCTTGTCTGTTTTTTGGAGACTTCATTGCTGCTCCTCCCCATAAGAGTGAGATTGCAGCTGTACTTGTGACAGCAGAATTAAACTCTTCCAGGATTTCATTTACTTTGCACTTTGCTCAATAACATATTCTAAGGACACGTGCATTCTGCAGACATTGCTATGTTTCTCAGATTGCAGTGTTACAGGTTCGTAGTCCACCTGTTCTTCCAGAATTAATTGAAAACCGCTATGTCCTTAGAGCTGGCCATTGTCAGGAATAAGGACACCTCTGAGTTTTTTCGACTCCACTGGCAGCCACTGCTCATAGATACAATATGAAGCTCTGATTAAACCACATTTCTGGAGTTTAAGCTCTGCTGAGTGTTTCAGTTCTTCTATTTTTTTCACTCAAGCTATTTTCATAGTTCATTTTACTTCTGGTACCAGGTGTAATTCAGTAACCATTAAAAAAGGAGGGCTGACAGCGTTCTGCCTCATTAGGTGCCTGCAGCCCCGGCAGTCTGTGGCAAGCCTGCCCGTGCCAGCTGTGGGAGCCCAGGGAGCCCCACACCACCCCTCCCGTGGTGCCAGCACAGGAGTTCATGCAGCCACCCCATTACCTGAGCTGGGGAACGGACCCAGTTGAAAAATAACCTTGCAAGAGAAAATTGGTTAATTTCCAGCTGGATCAGCACCCTGACTCTGTTCTTTTTTTCCCGTAGCCCTCCAACACCTGTGCTAGCAAAGCAGCAGTACAGCGCAGGGACAAGCAACCATGGGAGGGACCTGCTTGAGAAAGGATTTCCTAGAAAGAAATCCCTGGGGGACTGCAGCCCAAGGGCTGAGCTCTGCCTGGCCTGAACCACTGCAAAATGCTAGAGACAGCTACCATTGTACTGACTTGTGTTAGGGCCTCTTCCCTATAGGAAAGAGGGCTTGGCAGGGTGCTTTAATGGTGCATGACTTAAATACTGCATGCCTTGGATTTGGGGAGGGAGGCAGAGTTGGGGAAACCCACTGGGGCACACACCTAACAGGTCCTTAGGACCACACAATTTGAAGGTCTTCTTTCCAGCATGTAGCATATAGCTCTTACATAGTATCTTGGAAACTTTCAGGAAATCGTTCGGGTAAATTTACCTACTTCATGGGATTTCTTTGTGGAACAGGCAATGATCAGGCTTTATATTCCTTGTGAAATGCCAGGTGCAGTATTTTACAAATAGGTATTCAAACACAAAGCTATTTCATGTTTTTACCTATGATTATGGTGTATTGTAACTTTCAGAAACTTTAAGTGAGAAAGGTACAGTTGCTGAAAAAGCAATGAATCACTCAGGCTGAACTTTAACAACCATTCAACACCTAATTAGTTGAATTACAGCCACTTTGCAAAAGAGTCAATCAATTCTCTAGCTTTAGCTGCCCCGGTGGTTCTGAAATTTGATGATGTTATCATTACTTCAGAGGAGACACTCAGTTAGCATTTTAATAAGTGTATTTTCCCCAGCACTTTAGCTCCAAACCAGGAACTATCATAAGTTAAAATATTATCTGCAAAATGCAGACTCTCCTGGGCCAGCAATGTGTCCACATCTAAAAACTTTTCTGGTAGAGCACTCTTATTACTTTCACATGGATCAAGAGAATTACCATCAACCAGAGTTGCGTGATGTGCAGAATGAGAATGTAATTAACAGGACAGAATTTGAGCTGAAGTTTTTTTCTTTTGCAGAAGCCTAAAATGAATTATTAAAATTCACTATTCACATATGAAAAAAATGGTGAGATGAAAGTACCTCCAGAAGGTTGAACTAGCCTTTAAATACAAACCAGATGAATACTACGCTACCAGCTTCCTCCAAGTTAAGCAAATACATTTGATGTTTCACAGGAGCACTGTCGAGTGAAGGTTGAAGATTTCTGTAAAGTTTGAAGCACACCAGATAAAAGGGTATAGGCACATACAGAAAAGCCTAGATTGGCTTAATTCCTTGACTATTCACACTATTCCCTTGGGAAGGGAAGAAGGGGCTCTCATCACTCTAAAAATGCTTAGTCTGACTTTTAGTCTGTTTGTCTTGCTGAGAAATGGTATGTGGGCTGCTGGATCCCTCCTTCTGCCGTAGGATGTTAAGAAATGGCTCAGGAGGTGACATCCTTCAAGGAGCCATATGTTTTTATGTTGGTAAATGGAGGCCAGTTCTAGGAGAAACCTAGAAAAGTGCGATGCCTGTATCATCTCTGAGGATCCGGATTATCTGTCTTTGAGCAGCCTGGCTTTACACTGAGGGAAACACATGGCTCTCCTAAGGCATCTTGTGGAAAGGCAGTAAGCTGGGTGGAGGGAATGGTAATTCAGCCCACCAGGTCTGCCCCTTCACTTTCAGCTGATGCTGTCCCTCCTGTCTCTCTCAGGTATGCTGGTGGCCTTCCAGCTGGAGTTCACCCTTTGTTATCTTCTTTTAAAATATTACCATATTTCTTGTGCTTTCTTGAATAACTACTCTTGCCAAAAGATGACATAGTTCAAAAAGCACTTGAAAGCTTCTCCACAACATTTTCAAACCTTTCTAGCGCACAGCTACCACGGAAAAATTCACTTTTAAAAGTGAAAGCTTCAGAAAAACAGAATGAATGAAAACAAAAATTTAGAATGAAAATGTTGTGTGTGCCGTGAGCCAGCACACAGCGTCAGCTTTCATTCCTGTTGTAAGAAACATCAGCAGCTGTGCCAGACCAGCTTCATTTGTTGGACTGTGGCAGTGCTCTGCCCTCTTTTTCATGCTTAGTTTTGTGGTTTTTTTCTATTTGATAGCATTGCATAAATTTCCCTAGAACATTCTTTTCAAACATCCCCTGTCTCTAGAAGTTCATTTTCCAGACAGATCTCACCAAGCTTCAGAGCTCTTGGAAAACAAAACGACCCAGCATTCCCCAAAGGCGATAATTATCAGAGAACACCATTGCTCTCACCTCTACAGCATCCCTATCTGCTTTAACAGTTTGTTGTTTTTAAGGTTTAGGCAGATGTTAAGAGAGAAGAGTGAAGATAAGTAAGGAAAATGGAAACATGATGGGCCATCCCCTAAACGACGCAGTGGCGAGGAGCAACAGTTTAGTTAGCCACCGCCTGCAAAGGGACAGATCGAGGCTGGATTTGATGCACGTGCATTTCAATTGCTGTCAGTGGAATTACTGCAGCAAAGCAGGATTTCTTCTCTGGGTTACAGAACTGGGGACCTCAAGAGACCAAAATATAGTGGAAAGTGGGCTAGAAGATTTGCATGGAAGCTTGAGCAAAAGGAAGAGAAAATTAGGTCACAGAGCCAGCAGGGAACTGTGCTGAGAACAGAGCAGCCAGACAAGGACAAAGGTTGTAGCTTTTATCACCCTTTAGAAGGTAATGGTATTCTCTTAATTACGACAAAGGTATTATTAGCTTTTACCTGGTTAATTAAGGTACAAACTTAATTATACCTTTGCTTATGCATCCTGGAAGTGTTAATATTTCCTCACATGTAAGGACCAAATCTTACACAGCTCCCATTGTCATTTCCATTCATGGACTGTGTCTCTGATGTCATTAGCCTTACAACATCCCCATGCAAGAAGCATGAAACTACTATTTCTCTTTTCATTTGTGAAATGGAATCTAAGCAAAATTTCCTACTGAGTTTTTAGAAGTTTTAGGTCTACAGATATAGGTTAGTAACTTAGGCCTAAGATAATGCCAGCCACCTACTACAGAGCAGGTGTTTGAGTCCAGGACCCCGAATTTTTAAGTAACTCCCCTAGCCCCTGAGCCATGTCTGGTTTTTATAGTGCTTATGCAAAAGGTTACAAATCCCAGGAAGCCATGATGAGGTAATACACAGTTGGTTTTTAGCCTCCCTTATGATGATCAACTGCACCCACCTCTTCTTGCTGTGTGTCCACTCAGTATCTGTGTCTATGAGGTATTTTATATTGAATAAGCCAGGCTCCTGGGAATCCTAAGAGACAATCATGAAAAAAAGGAGATGAGGCCATGAAAATGAAGGGAGAGACATCTCTCACTACAAAAGCAGCTCTTCCATCACAGCTCTAAGCAAAACCATGCATTTAGATCTAATCTTTTACACAGTGTTTTTGCTTCCCCTCCCAGAAAATCTTGTGATATCAGCACAGCGACCCTGCACATGCTAAAGCAAAGTCCCAGTTTATACAGATCAAGACCTCATGGTAAAAACATGCCGATCGCTGGAGCGGAATGAGGACAGCAAGCCACAGACATAGTTCAGCAGAAAATCTAATTCTCCACATTAAGTGTCTTTATGAATTGTGCCTCACCCAGCTTAATGCATTTGTCCTTCACATTCACGGACACAACTTTTTAAAGAAGAAAAATAAAAGATAATAAATGAAAAAGAATATGCAAGGTACTAGAACAGCTAATCTGCTTTCTATCTCAGTGTAGGTATGAGACTTAGAAGAAAACAACATGACTGACACGAGTTAGTTTCCTTTCCATTCTCTTCCTGTTAATAATTATGAAACAGTAAATTATAAAACAGCACATTCATAGTAGACTAAAATCACGTTTCATGCAGAGAATAATAAGTGTGTGGAATAGTTTACTATTTAAAAAGATTTAGATGTAATCCTGGAGGAAATATTTGTACTTAAAGGTATGAACAAAAGCAATTAAAGTAATAGGTTTTTACTTCTTTTTTACATTCTTGTCACTTCAGGATGTTTATATGCGATGGCAGCCAGTCAGAAGTCAATGGGCCAGATCCAGAGCTTGTAAAAATCGATGCAGAAGTCAGCAGGACCAACCCACTTTAAACTTGCTGGACACCTGACACAGGATCTGTTATGAATGTCCCATATTTCCTTTTCTTTGTTTATTTACAGACATTTAACTTTGCTTTCCGCAGAGTTTTCCTAGTGTGCCCTTGGCTGCACCAGGCCAGTCTCCTCCTGGAGAGGAGGCACTGGGGAGTTTGGCCCAGGGACTTGTTGAACGCAGCCTGCTCCAAAGCCCGAGCTGGCCACTGCAGCAGTGTATGCTAGGGAAGAGGAGCATATGCCCCAGGAAAGGCCGTTTTATGTCGCAGGATGTTTAAATGCAGTTTTCCGAAGCAGTTGCTCGGCGCCAGCCCTGTGGCCTGAGCCTCCCTATGAGGAGATGTAGTGCCCAGTTTCCCATCCAGGCTGCAGAACAGGGACTTGCTCAACTTTCTTTAATATGATGTTTTGAGCTACCTGAACAGCCCGAAAATCTGCACAGAAAGCCGTTCCCTAGACCACCCCCTCTCCCTACCCCCGATCCCAGATATCTCACTTTCTTCTGGTTAAAACTCCTTCAGATCACAGTACCAGGCACTCAGCTCCCTCCCTGGGTTCTTAAAGGGCTTA
This sequence comes from Gavia stellata, assembly GCF_030936135.1. NCBI lineage: Eukaryota > Metazoa > Chordata > Aves > Gaviiformes > Gaviidae > Gavia > Gavia stellata. Next base: position 23,069,620 of record NC_082595.1, read on the forward strand.
TAGGTCCCTCCCAAGCTTTTCAACAGTTGGCCTATATAAGCATAGGTCTGTATGGACTTCAGCCTTCAATGTGTAAGCCTGTACTTGGGATATAGTGCAACAGAACCTGCAGAGAAAGTGGAAGCTGTATTTTATCAGTGTGACTTTTGGAGACTTATAGACTCCCGAAATTGGTGTTATAAGTTTGTCAGCAGGTGATGTGTGGCCGCAGAATTATCCCAGCACTACCCCTTGTGTCCTTTAGATGAAACATTAAAGAAGAATGAGTTAACTATGCATGAGATGCACTAAAACTATATGCTTAAATAACACCCATCCACTGTATTTTCCTACTTCATTTCAAGTCACTTCTTTCCGCGTGGAAATTCATAACTAGGCAAACAAGTATTTTCTTCCTGAGTCCTTTATTTAAATGCCTGCACTGTGAGTCTTCTGAGCCTTGGAGGAGAGAAGCTTTTTACATCCTTGTAGCAGGACGGAAACATGGAAAGGGCAACCATTTTATGCTTACATTGCACAAGACCATTGACTGCAAAAGATGATAGTTAATGGAGACCATTTCCCTTCTGGGCTTGATTTAAATCTCATAGCAGGGTGATTTCATCGTGACCTCCCTTCTCATGTTCCCCACAATAACTCCATGACATTATACTAGATTACCCAGGAGTATCTGAGCCACATGCACAACCCACTGAAACAAATGGAAAACTGCCCTTTTCTTATGGCACACAGGCAGAAAGTTATCTGAACACAGGTCAAAATATGAAATGTTTCTACACCATTTTTATTGTTTATCACATTTCCACATAAAATAAATGCAGAGCTTTGCCCACTGTAAAAAAAAATAATAATTGAGTAAAGATGATGGTTTCTATTGATTTAACTGGAATATGCAGCAAAATGCAGACTAACGCAGTTTTCTGGTTTTGAGAATTCCCATCAGAAATATTAGATATAGTTTATATCTTTTCATTTTTCTGTTTTGATATTGCTTTAAAATTATTGACAAACAGACCTCTTTTCCCTCATTAAAAAACAAAAGAAAAAATCAAATTGAACCTGAGAGGGTAGCTTTTTAATTCGAGGAGATATTTCTCATAACGCATTTGAAAATGTATCGGTCTTCAGTGAGAAAAGGAACCTTGATAATAAAAAATAAAAGCAGTGAATGCAATTGTATTAAGCATCTTTATCATTTTGAGAATGGTGTTGTCAAGATCATGGATGCCTCCTCTTTGGTGAACTGATTCAATTCTCTCAACTTGCTGGAAAGTTTTCATACAGGGCGAAAAAATGATGCTTGAATTAGCATGTAAGGACTTTGCAGCTTCTTAGAAAAAGTCATAAAAGGGATGAATCTTATGTTTTGTGACACAAACATCTTCAGCATTTTTTGTAACTTATGTTCCATTTCCTGCTCAATAGCAATGCAACAGTGTACCTGCAGCACATATTTGCTGTGACTTAATAAGATTTCATGTACAAATCAGAGCCAGGCAAAGCTGTAGAGGTGAATTCAGGCTGACAGCTGTCTCAAAGCTCACTCTAGAGAAAACATAAACACCACATATACGCTATTTAGAGTCATACTGAACAGCCTGGTGGTGTAGGGTGAGTGTGAAAGGCCAATTTTTGTTGCCAGGGCAGGGTCAAGAGATTTTTCAGTGTAAATTAGCATCAGGCTCATCAATTTTAAAACCTTTCTCAGCTGGACAACCACACACCTGATTGTTTGTCAACTGTATCAGTCAAAAGCCATTCCGTAAAAGCTGATAGCCATGCATTAAAGATGCAGTACAACTGATAACAATGGGTAAATCAAACCTGGACCACTAGTTTGGAGCTACATGTGGGTCTATTTTTATTCTGGAAAGGATAAGAAGTGGTGTGGAAAGGAGAGGAACGATGGTAGCACCTTGGTTTTTAAAGAAAAAAGCACTGATCTGGTGTGATCTGAAATTAGTACAGAAGATGCATTCTCGCATTTTCTCCTTTATTGAAAGTCTTTCAGAAACAAATGTCATGTTGCAGCTGGAGGTAAAGGGAAATTACTTCTACAGCTATGCTGCCTTTTGTGCCCAGGGCCAACATTTTCATATCTCTGTAACACCCATACATCATGGGAGAGATTCTTACTTGGTATAATTGGCATAAATCTATAATGTCCCCTTGAGGATGAGCATGATAGCTCTTTCTCTTCACTTTACTGTTTCTTGTGCTATGACAGATCAGTGTACCTAACATTAATAGACTGACTTCAATTCATGTGCAGAGTACCAGTGTTAATGACGATGTACATCAAAAACATCCTTGGAAACACTTTCTAATGCTTATTTGTCTCCAGAAACAAAGTGTTGGTTGGTCTTGTATTAAGTGGACGTTATCACCAAGAATGTTAGATGGCTTAAAACAGCTTTCAGCCTTCTTAATACAGCCTATCAAATGCAAACACAAGTTCGCTTTTCTGTAAACAAACTGTCATCCTGTTTTATGATGATATCTACACATACTGCCAGAACAAATGACAATAACGTAAGTTCTATTGCTATCTGCTCACAGCTGTCAGGAGCGCATTTTTGAAGGGACCCAAATATCATCTGTGCAGATTTGCTGGAAACAGTAGAACAGCACAATGCAAAATAAAGGGATTCACTCACAGTTTGGCTAGTGGGAAGAAAGACCTACTTGCCATTAGTACTGTTTTTCACTCCGTTCTTCTCCTATCCAGGAATGTGCCAAATCTTCCCATAGGAAATATGGCTCCACTGTCCTTAAACAGGGCTTATCGTCATCTGTAAAGGTATATAACCTACTGTCACCGGAATCTACCTTTAATAATATAGATTATTATAGAAGATGCATTCCCACGTACAAAGAAAATGACCATTTATAGGAGACATCTTGGTCTATCAGCTGTCAGAAGGCTGTTGTTATAGTCACAGATACCAAAGCCCAACAGTTTTTGTCATTATTTTCTTATTCCTTTTTTCTCCCAACATTTAATAATGGAAAATTGTTCCAAAGAGCTTGGAGGGACGTGTGCTGAACTCTGTGGACATTGTATATATCCATGGGTGTTAGGAGATGTTTATCTGGGGAAGGACTGTAGATTTGGGTATTTGAATAGGAGTTACATTGTAAGCTATCTGAAGCAAATTGTGGTTTTGTAGTTTGGAAGCAGAAGCTCAAGGCACTACAACAACTGCCCACAAAAATGAAAACAGGACCAAAAGGAAAAGTATACATATAAAGAAGATTACTTTGAAAACTTAGCTGTAATTTTACCTTCAAATTTCTGAGGCGTATGTAAATCACCTTAGTTCTGCTGTGGGTTTTGATATCATAAAGATCCTATACTAAGTTGTAGCCCTGCAAGTAACAGGGCATGTTGCTATTTCATGATATAATACTAAATAGCTGCATGTTGTTCTACCAGAAATTCACAAATGAAATGTAAGTGGATTTTTAAGCCTGAGTTCTAGAAAGAAAGATTAATGTCTTTGGCAGTCCTCTAAATACCACTGTATTTTGTCAAAGTTATCAGCCTAAATTCACCCTCAGAATAAGTCAGCTGAAGTCAGCAGCACTGTAACAAAATGAACTTGGCTTAATGGAATTGAGGTTAAAGTAATATTTAGTTCATGTTGTATGTGGTACAGCATAAAACTGCAGTTTTTCAAATGTGTTTAATCCTACTTGGCAAACACCTTTGCCATTTCAGAAGTGGGTCTTTGTGTGTCATAAACTTAGACTTTTTTCTTGACCAATTAAATCAAATTCTGCTTATTGCTTAAGTTACTCAGCTACAACACAACTGATTAGAAATATAGTTCCACCACCCAAAGATGATTTTGACTTAGAAGTTTATATATAGAAGTAATAGTCCAAGAAAATGGTGATACAAGCTAAAGCATATTGCTTTCTTCGAATTGAGTTGGTTCCAAAATAAGCCCAGGACTTCCACTGAGTAACAAATCAGTAGGTTTCTTATTGGTGCATCTCCATTAGTGTTTTAGTTCAGAACAGATGCGCATCTCCCAAACATCTCCTGTTTACCACATTTTCATTGGCGTTGTGGAGTAATTTCAGAGAGCAGACCTGGAGTCCATTTGGATTAACTAAACTGGAAAATGTATTTTGGGAGTGCACCTCAGCAGCCCCAATGATGAATGGGCTTCAGTCCAGGAGCTGAGGCTATGGTTACCACAATATAAAACTCCCCAAATTTGTGTAGTGTGGATATCACGTTCTCATCACAAACTGTTTCATGCTATGAATCTTCTCCTATTGGTCATCACCATTTACTAATAAAGGCATAGCTTCTGATCACATTAATAATGTAATAAAGCTAACTACTGAGGCAAGGAAATCCCCATGCCTAGTTTTTGATGACCATAAATATTTCCATGTCAATCATCACTTTGATTCTTCAAACCGTTTCCTACAGTTCCTCATCCCTAGCAGTATCAGCAGAGAGAGTATGGAGAATGTTTTTGATGTATGTCATCAAAATAATACGAAACAAGGCTGCACTTCTCATAGTGCAGTATTGTTAGGAGATATTGTCTGACTTCAGGGCTAGAAATGTCTATCTTCAGAACATGAAATGTTTTCTGCATTTGCCAGATTGCCCTAACACCCATGGGAAACATAGGTTCTCTCCCTCAGAGCAAGGATTGCAGTAACAGGATAACCTGCAGTGGACTCAGCTAGCAGAAATTGTCTTACCTTCCTCCATTTCAGTAGGGTTAGGCCTAAGCAATGTAAGGCAATGCTCCTGTGTCACCGTCCTTGACAACAACCTCAGCTCTTCCTTCAACACTCCTGTGGAAGTGTGAACTGCCTCCCTGGAGTTTTCCATATGGCCCCATGATTGGTCTCATGGTCCCACTCATGGACCTTAAGTAGCATCCAGCCTTCCTAGCCAATCTCAGCAGCATCTCATCCAGCCTCATTAGCACCCTCTCACACAGCACAGGTTGCCCACTCTCCAGCGTGGGTGAGGATCACACAGGTCACATCCAACCCTAACTAATAGCGGATACTGCTGCAACACAGAAACAACCTATTGTGCCTGATGTAGGGCAACAGGTATGATTTTCTGAAGTGCCCTTGTGCCTCTGCAGCTGGAAAATTACCAACGCTTAGGTATCTAAGAAACTGCATTTCTGAAAGAGATCGTTCTGCAAGGTCAGTGCCTTGACATGCTTATTGCAGAAATAGGATGGACCCTTGGACCCAGAAGTATTTAAACCTGGGACCTTGTTTTAATCTATGAAGGAAGCTTGCTATACAATTGTAATGCTGATTGAATTTGCCCCCATTTCTCCCAAGGCTCAGCTAAAACATGAAATTTAGGAAGCAGTTGCAGTATTTTGAATAAGCAATTCAACAAGAGTAAAAAGTTATTGCAAAATAGAGCTGCTACCTTTGCTCTGCAGAGATAGAGTATGCTAATATGTTTAACCTCGTCTGAAAAGGAGATGGGGAAGGAAGAGGATATAGTAGCCTGTTGAAACTTAAATGTTAATAATGCTCTCTAAATAAAGCAAAGCCAAAAAAAAAAAATTTCATTCACTTTTTGGATGAATTAATAATGTTGCATTTCTACAACCTGACTGCTATTTTTTCTTAGATGGTTCTTTAACATTTCATTAGAAATATTCTATTTCTTAACACTTTATTGCATGTAATGGGCTCCAGCCACCATCCTGTACTTCTTTCCACAACCCAGCTTGACATTTGGGCCATAGTACAGATTTTGGGGACTGTTAAGAAGATATTATCTGATCCTAACCTTTTTGTAAAATGAGAACAAACAGATTTTAAAAGCTTTAAATCAGCTCTAAAAATAGAACACCTAATGGATTCACAGAATACATCTGACACAAGGAGAAAATAGTAGATGTGATATCTGCAATAATGTAAATTAGTTTTAAGCAAAACCAGTTAGTAAATCACGTTCCTCATGAGGCTCTCCATGCTATTCTCTTGTTAAATATGTGGCTCCAACTTAACACTTACATTTCTCATTTTAGTACTCATATAGAAAACTATTCCCTCTGATCCTTTCTAAGAAGTGGTTTATCGAACTTAATCATGTGAATTGTGTAGCGCTTTTCACCTGGTATTTGGGGACTTCCAGAGGAATGGCACGAGCTAGTAGCTCATGATGGGATTCATATAACTTAACCTGAGCTGTTTAAAATCTAGAGGTCTAGCCTAAGTCAGTTGACTGTGCTCTCTCTGACCAAGTTTGCACACCAGTAGGAGAGATCGAGTAAGATCTTGGAGGTAGGTGGAATCGGTTGTCCTCTGGAAATGTCTTTCCTCTCTCCATTGACTATTAAGTGAGAAACCTGGAGATTTTAAATGGTGAGGGCATATAAGATGTATCCTACATAAAGAAATGAAGAGGAAAAGTCATATTCAGTGACTCATCAAACCTGTACAATAGTTATTCCAGCCCTGGTACTCTAGTATTTCAGGCTCAAAACTGTGCTTTATTTCATGTTATTTCAAAGTTATGATTATGTAATAAAATCCAACATTCTGTGACCAGAATTAAAAGTGAGGTAAGTAGAATTAAAAAAAAATGCAGTTTAAGAATAAAATTATCAAGAAATCCAGGCCCAGTTCTTTTATCCATTCTAATTTGAATAGACTTTTATCATGTCAATAAATTCACTGACTCCATAATTTACAGCAGTATGTCCAATCTGTCTTCATGCACGTACTCTGGACTCTTCTTCAACCTCCCAGACCAATGCGTTCAGTAAAAGAAAGAATGTCTGTCAGTAATTTTGACAGGTTGATAAATGAATTCTCCTTCTAGTCCTCTAGGTGATTTGACATTTTCTTCTGCCCTCAAACTGCAAGGAAAATGCTCTTTAAATCACCTACCTGGGCAAACTCAGCCATTTACTTGATAGTGTAAGATAACAGTCAAAATGTTGTATAATTTCAACCACACGAGTTGGTCAAGTTTAGCTTCCCATAGGGTTATAAACCTATCGTCTGATGTATTGTCACCTATCATCAATATGTTTCTAGTTTCCTGGTCAAGGGTGCATTAACATTGTTTTTGTGTTAGCTGAAGAACAACAGAACTCCACATGAAATTGCATTATTTTCTGATCCAAGCACGTAAGTTCAGACACTGATAATGTCTTAATTGCCATTATACTGACAAAAGCTGATACAAACTCAAAATTACAGATGATTGGAAGTCTTTGTAGTGAAGCTTAAAAGTATCATAATTTCAGGATCTCTTAAAATTTTTTAGCAGTCATAAAATATTGAAATTCTTTTCACAACTCCTTGTCATATTCAGAGATACAATGGTTTAATATAGCTTTTTCAAACCAATTGTGTCTCTAGAAGGATGTAACAAAGTATTTATATTTAATTTGGATAGTTGGTCAACCATAATATCCAGTAATTATAGTGTTTACATTTATTTACTACATCATCCAAAATCACAGAATCACAGAATCACAGAATCACTAAGGTTGGAAAAAACCTGTAAGACCATCAGGTCCAACCATCAACCAAAAACCCACCACCATGCCCATTAAACCATGTCCCACAATGCCTCATCCACACATTCCTTGAACACCTCCAGCGATGGTGACTCCACCACTTCCCTGGGCAGTTTATTCCAGTGTTTCGCCACTCTCTCAGTAAAGAAATTTTTCCTAATATCCAGTCTAAACCTCCCCTGGCGCAACTTGAGGCCATTTCCTCTAGTCCTGTCACTAGTCACTTGGGAGAAGAGACCAACACCCACCTCTCTGCAACCTCCTTTCAGGTAATTGTAGAGAGCGATGAGGTCTCCCCTCAGCCTCCTCTTCTCCAGACTGAACAACCCCAGTTCCCTCAGCCGTTCCTCATAAGACTTGTGCTCCAGACCCCTCACCAGCTTCGTCGCCCTTCTCTGGACACGCTCCAGCACCTCAGTGTCCTTCTTGTAGTGAGGGGCCCAAAACTGAACACAGCATTCGAGGTGCGGCCTCACCAGCACTGAGTACAGGGGCACGATCACCTCCCTGGTCCTGCTGGCCACACTGTTTCTGATACAGGCCAGGATACCATTGGCCTTCTTGGCCACCTGGGCACACTGCTGGCTCATCTTCAGCCGGCTGTCAATCAACACCCCCAGGTCTTTTTCTGCGGGGCAGCTTTCCAGCCACTCATCCCCAAGCCTGTAGCATTGCATGGGGTTGTTGTGGCCAAAGTGTAGAACCCGGCACTTGGCCTTATTGAACCTCATACAATCAGCCTGGGCCCATCGATCCAGACTGTTCAGATCCCTCTGCAGAGACTTCCGACCCTCGAGCAGATCAACACTCCCACCCAACTGGGTGTCATCTGCAAACTTGCTGAGGGTGCACTCAATCGCCTCATCCAGATCATCGATAAAGATATTAAACAAGACTGGTCCCAAAACTGAGCCCTGGGGGACTCCGCTTGTGACCGGTCGCCAACTGGATTTCACCCCATTCACCACAACTCTCTGGGCTCGGCCATCCAGCCAGTTTTTTACCCAGCGAAGAGTGTACCTGTCTAAGCCACGATGTTTCGCTCAAGTGTATCTTGGCACAGTAACTTCAAGGAATTAAAATCTTCATGGCAGAAAGTGTTGTTTTTTTAGGTTTACCATTGGTTGTCAGAGAGTTATAACCATGTGCAGAAGTTAAAACCATAAACCAGTTTAAGGCAAGTCTTTAAAACTTACTTTGGTGATCTTTAATGTAAACAAAAAGGTAATAATGTTACTAATAAAAGCTAACAATACTTACCTATCTATCTACAAATCTTACTTCATCAGTATTTCTGAAGCAGCTTTAAAACACCAGAAGAAATAGACATAAGCAACTTCAGAGTGAAAACAATGTGTTTATGTACTTATAAACCCCTTTCTTTAAGTTTTTCATCCCTTTCAACCATGTCTGCCTGTTCATCTGTCTCTGTGGGAATTTCACAGACCACCAAACATCTCCTCTCAAATACTTGGAAAAAGTCTCACATAGTAGTTCTGAGGAACAATGAAGAAAAAATTAACATAATAAAACTGGAGGATGACTGGAGACTTCATGAAGCAGTATTCACCTGCATCGACTTCAGTGAAGTGAGGTCCCCGACATCAAGTCTGATTTTTGATCTGGATACCTTCCAATACACAGACTAAATTTTTTTCTTCTTTAGGACAGGCATAGCAAGATCTGATGTATGAGAAGCTTAGGAGTCCAAAAAGCACCATAACCAGGAATGCAGAAAGAACCTCCAGTGGTGGCAGGATCCAGCCATCACTCCTTAGCAAGGCAAGGAATAAGTCTGTATGCTGATGTGTAGGCAATTGCTACTTGATATTTAGTGCAAAGTCCCAGCAGGTTCTCTACCATCTCCCATTCTTATTCAAAATTTGAATAAGCTTTTGACATACAGCTAAAATGTGAAATGAAAGCATCTGAAGGTCCTTCCATGCACAGATGCTTCCTGCAATGCAAACATCCAGAGAAACCCAGAACTTTGAAGGTTTTGTGGCTGGCAAGGAAACTGAAATGAGTTAGTGTTTAAGCTGGTCTAGGTTAACTATTTGATTCTGCTATCATTTGGTGAGGGTCTTGGAGGCAAAGCCCAAGGGAAGGACTCTGAAGTGCTGGGAGCATTTACTGGATGGGGCAGAAGCAGTCTGACATCAAACACAGTTTTAGTGTTTGGCCAAATGAAGCACTTTTGAGCTGTTTGTTAACTGATCTTTATAGTTAAACACCAGCATCTCTCTCTCAGTGGAACAACAGAAATAGAGGAAGGTAAGTATTAGCTACTAACAAAACGAGGCCTCCACACCCAGCTTGTTGCTCTCTCTACCTGATTTCTACTGAAGTAGATTTCAGAGGATTTATGCCTGGTACAAAAATGCCATAAGGCAGCAACCACTGCCAAAGGAACTCAGCACAGGGGACGATAAGTATTCTGAAATAATGCATGGGACATCAGGTCAGGGAGACAAGGTTAGAGTTCAGGTGGGTCTGGTTTATGGATGGGTGTGCCAAAGAAGATAGCAGGAGCTGCTGAAAGATCTGAAAGGGGTGGAGGATGCAAGCTGTTTTACAGTATGCAATGACTTCAGGCTGCCTAAGTGACAAATAGACATGGACTTCTTCAATTCTGCCATGCTCCCAAGAGCAGAGGATGCTTTATTAGCATTCGTAGCTGTTACAGGACAACTTCTTCAGCTTGGTTTAGGAGTGGGGGATGTTTTGTCTCCAGTTCTCTGAGAATGACTGTCACTGTTTATGATGTAAGATTTCCTGTAGATTTCAGGAATTTATAAGAACTTGATTTCCTGACGAAATGATCTTATTCTTGCAGGTGAGTCAAAAAAACCCATGAAAACTACTTTTACTTGAGGCATCTTTTCCCTTTTGTTGCCCAAAAGAGGGAAAGTTAGGAAGTACCCAGGATGTGAATATGAAGATTGGTTTAAAAAAAGAAGGGTACTGAAATGAGGGGAAAGAGGATGCATTTCCATAGACGCTCTCTGAGTAGCTGTGCTCTGGGATCTTGCTAGCATTTTGTTCTGACTGAACTTTAAGTGTTGCCTTTGTGGGTAAGCATGTACTGTGCTTCATTTCATTTGAATTTCAGGCTAGGAGCACAAAATAATGCAAATCAAACCTTTTATCCCTGAGATATTCCCTCACTTTATCAAAATGACACCATGTTTTCAATGAACCCCAGCTTTACCCAGGTAAAATAGACTTTGGTTTCTCATATTTGTCTTCATGTTGGCTGCTTTTATAAATATTGTGGGTTTTGACTTGGAATCAAGGAAAACTAAAACAGTAATTGACCTTGGAGACTCACCTCTGAGCTAGCTACATCCTGCAGCAGCAGCAGAAATGTAACTCTGTGCCACTTGAACTTTCTGAGAATCCCTTAATATGCATCATTTTGCCTGGTGCACTTTCCATGTCATCCACTTTTTGTTTTTTTGTAAGATTCCTTCATTTGAGTTAGTTATTCCAGAAGCCCCAGGCTCAATATTTTCCAGATCACCTGCTCGGTGACCATTTATGCATGTTCTCTGTGCAGACTTTGAAATTACTTTTGTTTCCATTAATTTAATCTTGCGTCCTTCTGCTGCAGTTTATTGTTTCTACTAATCAATGTATTTCTAACATATTCCCCTTTAGCATTGTTGCAAAAGATGTCAGGAAAGTTCCTTGTTACATTTGGCTCCTTGGCTTATATTCCATTTTGCCTTTCAACAGTGCTTGTATCCTGCACATAAAAGAAAGCCTTTTCCATTAGTACCATGTAATACTTTTTCCTGTTGCCTCCAAGGCATGAACCATGCCCTCTCATTCCATTTTCTCTCCTTTTGGTCTCTGCACATTCATAGTCCTGCTCTCCACGTCACTAAACCTGCTTTTGCATCTGTATTCCACAAGTTCTGGGGAAAAAAAGCTTTGAAGTATATCCTTAACGTAATGTGTATATATAAACATTTGTACACGTCTTAACAAAACCAAAGGAGACTCCTTTATAATAGAATAGCTTCAAGAAAATTTTAGCATGCTGAAGGCCTTGCTCCCATTTCTCTTATTGTGTTCAAGAGTATTGCAAGAGACTAGTAGGACCTTCAAAATGGAGCTTGTTGCCTGGTATAGGAAAACAACCAAAGCCACAAGTATCTAACAAAACCCATACACTGTCCACAGACAGAATGCCCAGACTGCCACAGTCTAGTCTGGAAACACCAAAACACAATGAAGCAGACAACACGAAAGGCCATCTGAGATTCAGAGGGGACATCTCACTATCCATATGCCACCATAATCCCATCTGAATGACTCTAGGCAGCCCATTCACCTTCACAGTTTCCCATCTCATTTTCCCATGTTTCCTCATAACAATTAGACGTCAGGATTCTTGGGAGACACTGTTTCATTGTGACTGTCCTGGGCATCTCACAATTTAATCCATAATTTCACATACAGTGACAGCCAACATGAGATCTCCAGCATTTCCCGCTGCCTGCCTCTCGCACTGGCTTTATTCTGCCAACCTGCCAGCACAGCAGATACTGTTGCTGCCGAGCATTGCCCCTGCCAGGGGCTGGCCAACTTTAAGGAAGGCACCCACTGGAGTGTCATGCACTGTGTGCCCCAGCCTCATTGGAATGTATGGCTCCTGCTGTATTAATAAAATCTGATTTATACAATTGCAGATCATTCTGCCCAGTAATGATCCAGTCCAGCACAGAGGGAATAGGAGAAATTCGGCAAAAGTAATTTGAGTTTTCGCTCTTAAGCCTCTCAATCCATCTGAAAATCCTACCCTCTATCTTTCCAGAGAAACTGCTGAACATGAAAAGCCTGCTAATGGTGTGTTAATACATGCATATTACTGAATTCCTTCTGACATGCCTTGTAGTACTCAAGGTGTCTGAGGTGTATCTGGTCTCTTACATAAACACTGAAGGTTTATTCTAAGCAACCAGGGAGGCAATGCAGCCTCTCATTATAGATGCCCAACTCATTTTAACAGTAACAGCTGCTTTAATTTTTAAATTAAATTGTTAACCTCTAAATTCCTTTGCAAATTTGTGAGTTTATCAGGAGAAGAACAGGTTGGAAACTTATTTCTGCTTCCTTACACAATAAAGTGTTAGCTGCATGCTAAGCTTCTGTGTGATCTGAAGGGGAAAATACACTGAGTGAACATTCCCTGGTGGGTCTGTCCCAGTATTGCTCATGTTGATCTGGCTGGTTTTGAGAGGCTGGAGACTTGTGACAAGTGCAGTTTGGTTCCCACAGGGAACCCTCCTGCAAAAACACCCACAAGGAAATGTGTCTCTGTTCCTGTGCCATTATGTTAAAGTCTCAGAAAATTCACAATTCAACCTGAAGATACTCAATAATCTGGAATTAAAATATTTGCCATGGTCTTTTTAACACGCACTTTTCGCTGCGGACGCAAATGAAGGATGTCACCTATTCAACCGCAGCCAGACATGTTAGATACAGGAGACATGGTGACATCCCACAGCCACAGCACTGCAGTGTCTCCCCTCTCTTCCAGACCTGGGTTTACCAAGGCACTAAGAGGACTGTAATGCACTTTTCTGCTATGTGTTACCACAAAACACAGTGTGTGCATTCCCAGTTACTTGGACCACACACATCTGTATCTACTTCTCTGCATCCTGCTATCTTTGAAGTCTTTTCTAGCTCCCCTAACTCCATGGACCTGATGGAAAGCACCTGGCCCCAGTTACAGTATCTGCTTCCTCACCTTATAACTTTGGCTGAGTTTCACATTCCTGAGTCTCCCACCGCTTCCCCCCGCAATTGCTTTCCCCTGGTCTTACCATGCTTTTCCCCAATACTATGTACTTTCCATGGGGATCAGTTCAAACTCCCTACTCATATTCCTGTTTGTCATCCAGTTGCACTGGTTGGAGCACACTACCAAGGCATCAGAGATACCTGTCGATTAGCTTTTAAGTCTTCATGCACATGTATTTCTGGAGAGTGTTTATCAAGTATTTGCACGACTGTAACCTGTTTTGTTGTGCACCATTCTTGTTTTTCCCTAGCATAAACTAAAATCAGCAAAACAACAGTGAAGGGGGGTAAGCAGGGATGTTTCTCACGCCAGTGGTAGTCTCTTCCCATGAGAACCTGCATAACAACAGCACTGGGTTCTGTAGGTGCAGAGATATGAGACCAACAGCACCGAAATAAAAGCATGGGAATTCAAGGGAAAACTGCCTACGAGGCTCCAGGCAGCTCAGGTGAAAGGTTACAGAGCTGCAAATAGCAGACCTGTAGCATTACAGATGCTGAAGCTCTAAGGCGTCTCAGGCTCAATGCAACTTCATTTTCTGTTTACCTTCTTCACCCCACATGTGATTTCACAGACGTCTGCCACATCACCCCTCTTCATCTCTCTTCAGTCAGGGAAGTCTAGTTAGTCATTCTTCATGCAGAGCCTGTCTGGTATCTGTGATCATCCCTGTCATCCTTCTCTGTGCTTTCAATTCTACTACAATCTTTTGAGTGGGTTGCACTAGAATTATACACAATTTTCAAGACATGGTGCATGAAAGTATTATAGAGTGGCCTGGTGATGTTTTCTGTTTGTTCTTCCTCTCCTAAATAATTCCTAACGTTGTATTTGCTTTTTCACTGCAATGGAGTAATGCAGCGACCTTTTCATTTTTATAACCCCTGAATCTTCTTCACAGTGAATAGAATCAGCCAAATAGTTGTAATACACTGTGAATCTTTATGTTTTGAAGGTTTTCTACATAAATTATGCCAACTGAAGCTGGATTGCCACATGAACATGGGCACTCTGAAGGTCAAAAACCTATATGTATGCAGACATGCAAAAAGTCATGGTGAAGAATGTTTATTCAAATAATTTAGACACAGGATATTTTACATAGGCTGGGAGATATACCCATGATTTTGTAGTCATTTGTTCTGTTTGAGGAGAGGACTTGTCAGGTTTTAGAATTCCTAACTCTCTTATTCAACATTCAATAAAGCTGCTAAAACATAGGCTTCTCTTCAGAAATACCTAGAAGTGCTTTTGTCACATTGCAAGCAACCAACCTTATGTGCAATTGACTTAGAGTCAATCATGAAAAACATTTTCAAATGAATATTCATTATTGAAGCTTTTTTGGGGTCACTGCAGAACTAAACAGAGGTACTGGGACAATGCCGCTATTTGTATATAAAGTGAATAAACACAGTCTGTTCACCACATCTGAACAGTGTTGATTCTTCTTGAGCTGCCATTTCTGATGTGGAAGCTAGAGAACTATGGCAAAAATTAACCCATTCCTGCTTGGGCGTGAGGAATCACAACATTAGCAACATCAGCCCAGTGCTAAGGAATTTCACTTACCAAAAGCCATTGAAGACCTGATCCAAAGGTCTGGCTCCCAGGCACTTCAGGGATTTGAATCTGCTTCTGAATGTAATGCAAAACTCATTTGCATATAAATTCCCATTGTAGTAAAATGCTTTGTGCTTCACACGCAGCTGAGATGGATGAGAATGGGTCACTGCGGAGAAAGGAAAATATTTTAATCTTTTGGAGACTTTGGGGTGACCCCCATCACCTCCTCCCCTGCTTTACTCACAAGCAGCATCTTGGAGGCCAAAGTGCCTCTTTGCCTGAGGGGCAGTTTCTCATGGCAGGCTGCAGCATAACGAGTGGGAACAGAGCACATGGACCCTGAAGCCCCTTACCCTGACCCTCCGTGGCAAACCATCCCCTGTTTAGCATGCCAGCTGTTCGCCTGTCCCCAGCAATGCATTTTGTCCAAAGGACTAGCCACAAAGATCCTGCAATAAAGTATCATCATAGTCAATCACAGCTCCTCACTAAAGTTCACTTTCTTGAGTGTTTTCAAAAGGAAATATAAGAGATTCAGCTGACAGAAAATGCAGAGATAGAATCAGTAATGATATCAAAGGAATTAAAAAAATCCAGAGGTAGTGTTATCACAATGTAACAGATTTATGCTAATCTGTTCTTAGTAAATTTTTGTATCTATAAATGTTTTTTCTTTCTGATTCTTTTCTATTACTTATTAATCCAAAAACATTTTTCCATCGTCACTTAAAAAGGTTGAGTTCCTTTCTGTTGAATTAAAAAAAAAAGGTTTGTTAAAATTTTTAAGCAAATCCAGTTATCAGAAGTACATGGTTAATTTTGTATTGCAGCATAAAGCCATTCTAAACTATTTTTTTCATTAAAGCCCTGGCTCAGCAACGCATTTTTGGCAGATATGTAACCCCCTTTTTTCATTCAACGAAGTCCTTAAGAATCTGCTTAAATAATAATCTGTTTTTTCTTAAAATTGAGCTAAAATCTATTTTAAACTTCTTCACAATGTGAAACCCAGACAGGTAATTCACTTCCTCAGAACTGTAAAGCTCATTTCTAATTATATAAAATTAATGCAGGCAGGGCAGAAACCTTAAACTTTTCATTTGTTGAAAAATGCAGTTCATGGAATTTGTGAATTCAGGCAAATGTAACGAGTGCTTTTGTCAGTAAAAACCCAGTTGTTCCTTAAGTTGGAACACCTTGTTTTGACTTATTTAAATAACACATTTAATCTTTTTTACTTTGAGACAACCTTTTGTTTCAAACCTGGCAGAGCCTGGGCGGGCAAAGATACTCACTAGAGATCTATTCTTCTCCATTAACTATGTGAGAAGGGCTCACTACAGCTCTCTGTTTAGATGGCTCCCTCAGGTGGCTCACACGAGGTGGCATGAACTCACTACGCCCGTTCTTCAGAGACAGAATTGAAGAAAATCAGAAACTCCTTTGAAAAAGAAAATAAGCAAAAATCAGTCCAGCTAATAGTGTAGCCAATGGGAATTATCTAGAGGATGACACAGATGTAAGTCGGGACTTCAGGCTTGCCAACATGATGCCAATCTACAAGAAGGGCCGGAAGGAGGATCCGGGAAACTACAGGCCTCTCAGCCTGACCTCGGTGCCATGGAAGATTATGGAGAGGTTCATCCTGAGGGCGCTCACAGGGCATGTGCAGGACAACCAAGGGATCAGGCCCAGCCAGCACGGGTTCATGAAAGGCAGGTCCTGCTTGACCAACCTGATCTCCTTCTATGACCAGGTGACCCGCCTAGTGGGTGAGGGGAAGGCTGTGGACGTTGTCTACCTGGACTTCAAGTAAAGCCTTCGACACTGTCTCCCATAGTATTCTCCTGGAGAAAGTGGCAGCTCGTGGCTTAGACAGGTTCACTCTTCGCTGGGTTAAAAACTGTCTGGATGGCCAAGCCCAGAGAGTCGTGTGTATGGAGTTAAATCCAGCTGGCGACCGGTCACAAGCGGAGTCCCCCAGGGCTCAGTTTTGGGACCCGTCTTGTTTAATATCTTTATCGATGATCTGGATGGGGGGATTGAGTGCTCCCTCAGCAAGTTTGCAGACGACACCAAGTTGGGAGGGAGTGTTGATCTGCTCGAGGGTCGGAAGGCTCTGCAGAGGGATCTGGACAGGCTGGATCGATGGGCCGAAGCCAATTGTTCAAGAAACGTGTAGACGAGGCATTGTGGGACATGGTTTAATGGGCATGGTGGTGTTTGTTGGTTGATGGTTGGACTTGATGATCTTACAGGTCTTTTCCAACCTTAGTGATTCTGTGATTGATTCTGTGATTCAGGGGCACATAACAGCATCCATATACACAGCGCAGAAAAACAGCCTAGTCTAACTCTTAGATGAACTGATTGCCGAAAAAAACAGAGAGACTGTGGGATTTCCATCCTTGGAGGTATTCAAAACTCAAATGAATTAAACCCTGATCAACCCAACCCGAGGCTGAAGATAGCTCTGCTGTGAGCCCAGGGTGGGATGAGATGACCCCCTGAGGTCCCTATCCACCCAAGCTATTCTCTGAGTGTGATTCTCAAAACAGTTCTGCACTACTGTAAAAACTAGAAGGAACAATTTGTACAAAAGCAAATTCCCTCTGCCCTCTCATCCTCCAGTCTTTTAAGATACACTTTGGCAAAGCTACCTTCTTTGGTGAGTGCTACCCCAGGTCAGGATTAAACTATGCTTGCTCTATTAAATGGCATACCAAGGAAGAACATCACCTATATGACTGACTGTGACTGAGAAACCTCCATCCTTTTCCTAAGCAAAGTACTGTCCCCCTGCTTCCTTGTCACAGAAAATTTCAGTTGAATGTGGAGGGAAAAAATGCAGAAAACCAGAAAGCATTCCATTTTGAAGGCACCTAGGGGCCTTCAAAAAACAGAAAACTGGCCTAGAAGACTGAATGTTATATATATGTGTGTGTTTGCTTGTTCATTTGCAGCATGGGATATAAAGCTGATGGAGCTCTCAAGCCTGATTTTCATGAGGGCAATTGAGTTTAAATACAGAAGCATTAACAGGAGAACAGAAATAAGTGATCAGCCTGACATCCAGGAAAGCCTTCGAGCTAACTGGATAGATCAGAAGCTGTAATTAATCTGGAACATCACATTTAAATTAAAGCAACCATTAACAAAGGAAATGTTCAGAGATTTCTTTACACAATTGCAAATAGCAGAGAAATTAATCAAAAGACTGTGTGAGAGAAGCTACTATTCAGTAGAAATAGCTGATGGGACAGTCCTACAAGGCACTATGGAATCATAAATAAGAAACTTGCTTAAAGTTACAGACACAAGGAATTTTATAATGTTATAAGTACACAACATTAGAAGAAGCTGGTCTAGCAATTTGAAACTGTTGGAACTCATGACCAACAAAAATTCATATCTTACTTAAACAACTAGAATATTCTGTGCAAAATTTGTCACTGACAGTATAGTTGTATTTCCCAGATACTATTTGGAATATTGGTCTCCAACAGCAAGAACATCTCATACTGGTTTTGATAATGATTGTGAAAGTAGTGAGATGATATATAACTTTTAGACTTTGCAGAATCATTGACAGAGTCACTTTTAATACCTAATGTAAGGACATATTTATTTATAATTAGAGAAATTCCTTTATGTCTGAGGAAACAGGACAACATCATTGGATGTCTCTCATTAAATTTGTCAGAGCCATTCAACTGCTGACTTCTTCAGTTACCCACAAAAATCACTTGCTTTTCTTACAATATACTCCGAAGTGATACAACTGTTCTTATTTTCCCACTTGTATAAGTCACCACTATGCAACTACATCAACACAAAAAAAAACCCAACACCAAAACAAGCCCAAAGACAATGACTATTACTCATTGCCATTAACTTACTCTTCATCTATGCAGGTAAAAGTCCCAAGATACCAACACAGTCTCGTCTAGTACACAAAAAAGTCCATGGCAGAAATACTAACCTTAAGATCATCCTATATCTATCCTGTAATCCCCTGCCACATTCATTATATTTCTTTCAATTTCTGCAGCAAAATCTTCTTTCATCAGGTAAGTCTGATTTTTCCCCAGAGCAAATACATCTGATATGTTGAATAAATGGATAAAAAAAAAAAGAAATAATTGTGATGTATGAACCTGAAGGTTCATTTCCTGAACCTGAAGGTTCATTGGCACTTCTATACATTTGAGTGCTTGCAGTGGTCATAATGTGATTTTCATTGATTTGGGTTTTGGACATGTCCATGTGTGGGTGTGTGTCTGGGTCGGGGGTGGGGACGCGTGTGTGCATGTACATTCTCTTCGGCTTCTATTATCTGGCCCTGTTGTTCATCAGTAAGGCTGAAATCTTAATTCAACCTCTTCCAAATATTTGCACATTGGTCTTTGAACTCATGACAATATACTATTTTTCTCAAGAATCCTGCCTCATTCAATGCACTGAATGGAACCGTCTCCTGGGAAATGCTTTCTGCCTTTCATGAAGTACTGCAAAATAAATGTAAATAGAGCAAAACGTAAAGTGCAAAAAAATAAAATCACGTAGAAAGAGATCATTGATCCAGCAGCTTTGCAGCCTGGCACTTAACACAGTCATGTATGAGCTATTAATTTACAGACACTATGTCCGAACATGTGAAAAAGTGTCACCAAAAGAAACTGTGAACAACCCACCATAAGGTATCTTCAAATCTAATCATAAACACTTCATATCCATGGAAGCAGGTTTAAACTGTCCCAACAGAGAAGAGAGTCAACAGAGAAGAGAGTTACACCTGGGTTTCCAGCAGACTGAAGTGCTAAGATATGTCATAAAAGCAGAACATAAATATGTCTGAAGTCTAGATTTTCACTTTCTGGTCTTTAAAAGGCAGCATTACATTTTGGATTAAGCGTGCTTGATTGGGCCCAAAATGAAATCGCTTAATGTCTTTTTATATCAAGCTAGAAGCTTTACTTTGTGTCTTTGCTTCGCTTAACTGCAAATTGTAGATCAAATTCTTGTCTTGCATACAAACATGGAAATGCGTATCCAAGGGCAGAATTTGTCCATGTAATATCAAATTAACGTACACTTCTGGTAGAGCACTTTTTTAGATTCTGACATGCAAAGATGCATTAACAATTTGCAGCAAAATTTAAAAGAAGCAAAACTGGCTCTTCTCCATTTTGTACAAATGAGACTTGAGCGCTGAAACCAGTAAGAATGGACAAGTTTTAGAAGAACACTGACTTTTAAGCAAAATGTTTATTTTACATCAGTCATTCCTGATTTGGATTCAGTATGAATTCTTGACATGATATAAGAATAATTATGTATATCTTTTTATACAATTCATGTTGCATAGAAGCAATGTGTCTGTAAATAGACCAAGGATTCAGTGTTAACAAATTGCAAGGTTTTATTTAGAATTTGTGTTTCCTATAAAACAATTTTTAATACAAAAGATAATATAAAATTCTCATAAAATTCAGAAATAAATAAAATGCAGTGATTTTGAAACATGCTCATTTTCTTCAAGTGTCAAGAGTAATTCACTCTGTTCTGCATCTGAATTCTTCTAACAGTTCAAGAAGATTTTGGTGTCTAGGCCCAACAAATGAAAATGTTGGTCATCACCCTGTAACACCAAAGTCAGACAACATATTTTCTAACTTTTTGCACCCTCTGGCTTTCTAAAATCAATTGTCTGACTTGAAAATTAGGTAAATGTAATTTTTCCCCTCATCTAATCAACTGCACATGAAAACAGATTTTTTTAGGAAAAACACTTTTTAAAGCCTGTAATAAGCATTGCCAGTTAGGAAAGCTTTGCAGCGTTATTTCTATATCACATCTGCATTTTCTAAGGTTTTACTGTTCAGAAGCTCTCTCTGCTCTTTTTCCATTGTTAGTTCATGTCATTGAAGAATTCACCACCAAAATCCAAATTAGCTCATCAAATCAAAGTTGATTTATTAATCTAAAATCGCCAGGACTGATCATCCCTCTCTGACAGTATCTGAGAAAGCCAATTACGCATGTACCTAAACCAAGAGAGAACATGTCCATTTTAGATGTGGTGAGGAGGCAGGGATTAGTGTTAACACAGCTTTGCCCACGAGTGCAGACATAGCCCCAGCAGCCTCCCTGGGGCTCTTGAACACCGCTCCCAGACTCCCCAGGAACAGCCACCCTATGGAAGTGTCCCTGGGGCTGCATGGCAGGGAGCAGACCTGCAGGTCACATTAACTTGGAGCTACTCTACCTTATGGAAACCCACATCAGGAGCAGGTGGCAACAGCCAGGCTGTGTCTGAAAGAGAGGATCATCTAATTTCAACCACATAGTCCACTAAGGTTACTCATTTCACCTCATTATGCAAAATATCGCAGAAAGCCAGGGTATTCTGCAATTCCCAGGCTCAGACAGGAAAAAAGACTCAGATGGCTCTTTTTAAGAGAAATGTAAAATGTTACTGTTATTAGCATACATTTTGACTGAGCAAGCAGTCATATCCAGGACAGTACGTGTGCTGGAGCTTAAATGTAAGTAGGTGTCTTAAGCCAGTGAGGTTGATGGGGCTTAAGCACTCAAAAGTAAACAACATTGCTTACAAATTTTCCTCTAAAAAATCTGAGTGGGACAAAGGCAGTAGCAGGAGCACACGCCTGTCCAGATGGAACATCAAATATTCACTCAAAGCGTGCTGCGGACATCCGTTTTGGAACAAAAAAATTCAAAGTATCTGGGAAGTCACTGGTTGTGACAGATGTTCAGTTGCCATAGAAAATAAAATCCTCTTTACTAAGATGATTAAATATGTCTGTGGGTGGCTGGTTTTATTGAAAATGTCTGCCTTAGAATCAATGAAGCTTATTTTGCTATATTCTGTAGTTGATGTAACCAGATTATTCAGCTTTGTTTACCTAAAATGGTCTTGCAGTTTTCCTGGCCATAACATGGCTTCCTGAAAATAAGCTGTTCATTGAAGTTCTGTCAAAATACTGAGAAAAAGGTACTCAATATTGAACAGAGACCCAAACTTAGAAACTTCCTGTAAAGGTTCTGGTAGCATCTCTTTAAATATATTGTTATATGGTGATACTTTTTCATGTCATGATAGCAGCTAGATCAGGACCCTGTTACTCACAGAAAGTACATAGGTGCTCAAAAAAATCTTGGAAAAAAACCAATCTGGAGTGTTGAATCAAGCATCCAAGACATAATTTACTGGAATTACCAACCTCATAACATTGGAAATGCGATTGCTTGTTGTGTTGTGTTGTTCTACTCCTTAAATAAAAATTCTCAAATTAATGCCAAAGATTCATGTTTCAACAGAGATGCTACCATAGTGTGTTAACTGTAACTACATGCAATGCAAAAGTACTACTGTATATAGAGAATATGGGTTCACAAAGAAAAGTTCATTTTATTTGTCCTTTCTGAAGGACATCAAGATTTGTACACTTCTGATAAATAATTCTAACATTGTTCAGACTCTGTGCCTGCAATGTTGGGATCAGAGCAATCCTTATCCCAAATTTGTATCACAAAGTTGCCATAAAATCTATAGATTTGGGACATAAAGTATTGGCAGATTGAGTGGTAACAGAGTTTGCAATTTATGAAGAAATATTCTTAGACTGTACCACGGGAAAGTACATCAATATCTCTTGAGCCTGGAGAATAATTCATTCTTTAATAACCAAATCAACTAAATGAACTAAACCCAGCTTATTTTCTATGGTAGAGACCAGAGCACATGATGCACAAGGACTGTTGAGAAAGCAGAGGACACACAGCACTTCTCACAGAAACAGTGTCCCTGTAAATGTTCCTGACTATTGCAAGATGAAGACACAGGCTTTGGCAACAGTGATACATGTCCCATCTATTAATATAGTTTCCTTTGAGAACCTTGTACATTTTCTTGCATTTGCTATGCACATGTACATTTTGCTTGAATTTCTGGGCAAATTGATATTTTTCCTTATTGCTTACTGGTGAAATCTAAACATAATTTGCCTATGTTAATGACCGTCATATTTTCATCTGCTCCTGTTACCTCTACTGCTGCTCATTTGGGGAAAAGAGCAATGGAAACGTCAGTAAGTAGCCTTAGATCTTTTAGCCGAGTCTTGAGGTTTCTAAGAAATCTATTTTCTTGAAGTCTTATCTCAACAATATTCAGTAAAGCTCCTTACAAACCTCCTCATGTAGGGCTATCTGAAATTTCTCACATTTTCTACTTTACAAAGAAAATTGTCTTACATTTAAGCAGTTTTCAAAGGGTGTCTGTAACTCAGGAGCTCAAGTCCCATTTTGAAAAAAAGCTGTCTCTCTAAGTGCCTTTAGTCATGTCTGAAAGGAAGATTTAGATTTCTAACTCACATAAGATTTTTTTTAAACACGTCTGTCATCCATCTGAAACTAATTTACCCTATGCTTTCTCACTCTGTAAGCATTCATTCCAGGATGTCATCACTCTGTTGTTACTTTTAAAATAGCTCCGTGTACAAATTTTCTAAGCGCTTTAAAATTTTCTTTCCAGTTTTGAAATAAGTGATTTGTCAGTGCTTCTTTTCAGTCTTTCCCTTTCCATGGCTAAAACTTCAACAAGAAGAATAGAAAACATTCAGCTTTTTTTTTTTAAGCACATATATTTACACCGTAAGAAATATTTTATAGTGTGCAGGTTAGATGCCTCTATTTCATGCCTAATAGTCACATAGAATCTGCTGTGGTTCACGAAGAACCCTGCAGTTTTTCTTCAGGATCAGAGAGAGGGGTGAAGGGCCATGGAAGCCACTTCTGCATGTTTCCCAAGATCAGCATAAAGTCTAGTGGTGCCAGCAGACGCAATGGCATCACCAGTCCTTCTCTTGTGGATGACAATGTTTGTGACAGAAGGTTCTGCAAAGCAGTTGGTGGAAGTGCTGGGCTCGGTTTGTCAACAGGGATTGGGAGAGAAAAACAGGCTGCAGTCCATTCACCACCAGCGTCATGTTTTTTGAAACATGTTGGCACCTCTTTAGCAAGTAGGGAGGAGGAAGAGAAAGAGCAAGTGCAGCCCAAGCGCTGTGTTCGGCTGTGCAGTGCTCATTTCTAGCAGAGGTTTGGCTCGGTCTGCTGATAGGCATTGGTGATGCTTTGCGTTCTGCTTTCCAAAATCCATCAGTCGCAAATGGGCCCAATCCTGGCCTCAGCCAGGACCTTTCCCCCTTTTATTGACAGAATGGGGCTCTGCTACATCTTCACCTTGATTTACCCATGCAAAACAATGGTTCAAAGGGATCTCCCCATTTTATGGTTTACCATGTAGATCTGAATAGCTTTGGGAGCAGCTCTCTCTTTCCCCTTCGGGAGCCAGGCCTTAGCCCTCCCTCTAAAACAGGCTGAGCTTAAAACAGTGCGACATAGTTCCTAAAGACATAGCAAGTGCAGAAAAAACAGAGCTGCCATCTAAAGTTTACCTGAAATGTTTCTCCAGTAGATAAGAGTTCCCTTATGAATACTGTGACCATGAAGATCACGACTGCTATTCAAGACATTTTGAAACATAATGCAAAGCCCCGTAGGTAAATTGTATGCAATTATCCATGTACTGGAAAAGTTTTGTCCTGCTTCAGCTGTGTAATCTTACGGAGGTCTCACTGCCCTTGCAAGTCCTTCTGACAATTCCCAATTAACAGTCCCAAGCTTAGCCTCAAGTGCAAAGCTCCATTTCTTTTAAAGGAACAAATCAAAAAATGCTCCATGTATATCTCAGATATACTATAAATCACTGTGACTCTGTTTTCACCATTATCAACCAGTATATAGATGCTGTCCTACTTTCCATCTCCATCTTATCTCAAAAAGCACCTGAGGACATGCTGAAGTGCTGTCCATCCACCAGAAGTATGTTTATGGTTTGTAGAGGGATGGTTGAATGTAAAGTTTTTGGGATGAGAGAAGGAAAGCACTTAAACACTCATTCAAATCTGAACAATGAACTCCTTTCGGCAAAATGCTTTTGAGAGTATGATGGAAGCAATTCCATCCTTAAATTTTTTAGACAAATAATGATGGGCAAATTGGACAAAATAGTGATTTCCTACAATGTTTCACTCCATGTTCCACTAATAACTCTTCAATTATCATGAAACCACTGTGTAATTAGATTACAAATATGTAATAACTTTTACCATGAAAATTACAAGATAATTGTAATTTAATTAAGCTCCATAGTCCACATTCCCACACATACATAAACTTCTTTAGAAAATATTTTGTAGAATTAAGTGATAATACACTTTTTGCTCAGATCCCAATGTAGGTAGTTTAGAAATAGATAGGACAGACTGAGACACAAGGACACAGAATAAGAATTTCTTCAACAAAAATGCGTTATCCACCTCTGACAAGCCTTTTCTCATCAGTTGAAAACCTATGTGTTATACAGATATTGCCACTGCCGGAGTGACAACCTAATTGAAAAATGAGTAAGAAAGACAAGCCATCTGAAGGCAGCACTGGGGGGGGGGGGGTGGGGGGGGTGGTCTCCTTAGACCTCAGTGATGTCTCACCCCACCAGTGCCAGCAGACCTTTCCGTCTGTGACAGATTGCATTTACAAACAGGGAAGGAACACAGCAGGGACTGACTTTTTCATGCACTTCAGGGAGCACCTTTGGTTTTTTATGATGTCAGCTTAGGGTGGAAGGATTGAGGGCCAAGGATGTGCCTGGAAGATGATAATGCTGCTGTTGCATCTGATCTGTGAAGTTGCTGGGTGCTGACCGTGGCAAGTGGGTCAGCTCCCCTCATCACCCACTCCTGCGGGACTGCAGGTCGTTCCCTTATGTGTCTTTTCAGTGACTGCTCCGACTTGCTCTGACTTTTTTCCACTTTCTTCTTCTCTGAATCACTTTCCTTTTTCTCACTTTAGCTTCTTTGTGAAGCTTTCTTCTCCCATTTCTTTCTATCCTTTCTTCACCATGTGCACTTCCATATCTGCCTTGCTTTTCTGTGTGTCTTTTTTTGCCTCTTTTTCTTGTCACCCACCAATTCCTCCTTGTCCTTCCCATTTACCTGTTTACTCTTCCCTTACCTTTGAGGGCATGACACTGTGCTGAATATAATACATTCTGCAATGGAGAGCACTCCACAGAAAAGCTACTTTTCCTCCTTAGCTGTTAAAGTCATTCCTGCCTCCACTGGCAACACAGTGACTATCCTTTCCAAACGCTGTCAATCATATTTTACATCATCTAAGTTTTGGCCAGAGTTGTCTATGATCAAAGCATCACAGTGCACACGAGAGGCACGTGTCTGAGCCTCCCTCCCAATCTCTACTTACAGCAGCCCCCAGCCGGCTCACCCACAAAGGGACAGGGTAAGAGTTGTACCCTCGGCCAGCCAAGGTTAGCCAGCAGCACCAGACCCGGAGACGTGGTCTTCCAGCTGTCCCTACCCAAGACCCAGGGTTCCCTTCCTTCGAAACATGGCCACACCTGAGTAAAGGACGCTGTATACCTCTCCTAAATTCAAGAGCACGGAGTTCATTTTGACCCCTGCTTTTAGCAGTTCAATGTGCTGAGGGCAACTACTGCAATTAGATATGCAGAAAAGTAAGGTCATAAAAACATACATTATACATTTAAGCATCTTTCAACCCCTTTGGCAACTGAAATAATTCTCCTGGCAGAGGGCATCAACGAATCCCTGCAGGCCACAGCTGGAGGACTGCCAGGTTGCTGTACCAAGGAAAGGAGGACTGCAGAGGTTGAAATAGCCTGAATAAGCCTGAAAAAAAATTCAAGTGAACCTTTGCTGTTGCAGGGAAGGTACCTATTGTAATAATAATAGTTACAAATGGGAGCCTGAATGAATTCTGAGAATACCTTCATGATAACCTACAGAAGAAAAAAAAAAACATCCTGTGAAAAAAAATCCTGTGAAAAACTGATGGAGAAATCTTGGAATGAAAATGCATGAGCTGGGGATTTATGGAAATAATCTGTTGGGGTTGGGGTTTTTTTCTGGTTTGATTTTTTTTGGCATTCCAGTCACTTGTTTTCTGACAAAACAATGAACTCCTAAGATCCACCAACGACAATTTTCCCAAGCCATCTTAGAAATTAGATAATAAACAAACAGTATATTTCTCTAAATATGCATATTTTACTCTTTACAGCAAAGCTAACATAATCTTGCTCATTCTGGTAAGCATTTTTCCCTTACTATCTCAAATATCAAAAAATAATTGATTGACCATGGACTATAGAGGTACTGAAGATCAGCTATTCAGTCCAGAGGTCACTGGTTTTATCTATACGCCAGAAAACTAGGGACAGTTTATAATTTATTTTAACATTTAAAAATGCAGTATTTTCCTGAACATGCTGCAGCTCTAATTAATCTTTGATAAAGTCTTCAAAAAATTCACAGGAGGATGTATAGAACGTTTCAGTGCTGCAAAAGCTAACGCATTCACTTGGATCATAAGATCTTTAAAACTCACTGCAAGATTAATATCGTATTTTAACATAAGGTAGCTCTAGAGGAAGTATTCTACCTCCATTATGTGCCAAACCTGGCATCTGTGCCAGGCTTTGCCTTTTAAACCCAGCTGTGTCTTCCCTGAACTGTCTTAATATAAGTTCTGTTCAAAGAGATATTAATCAGACTGGCTAGACTGCTGGGACTTAATGTTTCCACTACCTACTTTTTTATCTAGCCTTATAAACTTTATATTGAGATATAAATTAAGACTTCAAGTGCTCCTATTTCCTTCTCTGACTCCTTGCCTGAGGGTTCCTTTAATTCTAAGCTGTCTGTTGAGCTATACAAATGATGCATGTGAGAATGCCATCAGCTTTGATATGATGTTTATTTCTTCCTGTTAATGAAAAGATTTCCCGTTTTTTATGCATATTTCTGGTGGTTTAAGAAAATGCCATCTATGTATTGCTTTAAGGTTCACTATGATGGAAAGACTTTTTATTAAAACAATATTTTTCTCTAGTTTCAAGATTGGCACTTGCATCCTCTAATTCTGACAGTTTACATTATTCCTCTGTATAATAGGATTGAAGCAGTGGAAGATTAACAGGAGGCAATCTAATTTAATGGTTGCAATTATAGTTGATGAAGGAAAGTGTTAATCAGGAAAAATATAACTCTGATGACTTCCTATGTGGAAAAAAAACAGAAAAGAAGGAAAAAATGGAGATGAGAAATCTGTGCTGGGTGAGCTTGCTCATCTGTATATCCACTTTTGTTCTAGAATCGTATTTTAATATAGATATTCTGGCATAAAATTGCATCCTAAAGTACATAGGCTGTGTCAGCCTGATGGCTCAGCCAATAGAAAATATCGGGGAGTTACTCAAACTTTTTCACTAACACCTGGATAGTTACTGATGGAAGAAAAACACTTTACTTACTAAATCATGTGTTTAGGCAGGGCTCACACCAACGTAGCAGAAATGATCTGTAGGACCACTTCTCCATTTCAGCTGCACTTTGACCCTCCAAGTGTATGTACATACATAACAACTTGAGAAAACTGTACCAGGATATTGCTGGCCATTATTTCCTAAATAGATATAAACTGCAGTCTGACTGATGCTCTAATATGTAATGTAGCATGCAGCAGGGTATTGTGACCTCATGCACCAGCCACTCAAAAAGAGTTCAGGGAACTGCTGACCCTCTTCCCTCCTTAGGAGTGGTTGAGGAGATGCATTTCCATAAGACAATGTATACGGTATTATTTAGCTATTATCAATATGACATGGCAGATAATTTAAAGAAATACAGCAATTTATTCAAACAGAAGTTGACAGGCGCAGAACACACTTCCTCATTTTTGTCTCGTATTTCAGGGAGGGAGAAGGGACTGCCTTTACCTAAAGGATGACCCTCCTTCCCAGATGTCCTGAGTATCCCCAGCCATTTGCTCCATGCATCCAAACACACAACACAGTGGTACTGCTTCTGCATCCCCCAGGACAGCAAAGGTCTCGGTTCCTGCGGCACTCCTGAAGGCACCTCAGTGGACCACTGCCTGGTGGACCAGCACCTGTTGGCCTCATGTGAGACAGCAACCTTCATCTCCCAGGGCTGTGAATATGAGGTGATTCTCAATTATAAAGCAAAAAACACTACTTTACATCAGTTCGCCCCTCCCCTGTAAAAAAAAAACAACCCTTCATTCTGTATTCAGATAAATTCATACAAAGTCAATCTGGCCAAAAACTGCACGTCTATCTCAGGGGAAATTTCAGTGAGTGACATAAGAAAAAGAGAAACATACACTGTACACAAAATTAACACCTTACATAAATATTTGCTGTAGAACTGCATATTTTTGAGGATTGATTTTATGACTACAAAAACATATTCTCCATGTGTTATGTATAGTGTGCTGCACACCTTCAGTGATGTATAACTCTACAGACCTCTTCCACCAACTAACAGTCCTCAACCCTTGCAAGCAGGAGGAGCATCCCTTCCCAGTATCACTCCGAGTTTTAGGAGCAATGTTGTGTAGACTTTGGGTCTCCCCCAGTTGCCACCTGTGAGCAAAAGGGATAAGCAGGGACATGGAGTAAGCATGAAAGCATTGCTGTGGCATTGTTTCCTCTCTCTGCCAGCCACATGGAGTGGTGAGCCCATAGGATTGCTAATGAGAAGCGTGCCAGAAGAAGGACAAAATGGGCCCAGAGCATTGTTTTTGTGAAGAAATTATTCCCCCCTACCTTTCTTTAGCACCTTAGCTTGGAAATAATACTGCTCCTCAGCAGCGGAGGCCTGAAGACCAGGATTAACTTTTACCATCGCTTTGTGCTGGGACTATATCGCTTTTTGGCAAAACCTGAGAAGCATCTCATTATTATTACTATTATTATTACTATTATTATTATTATTATCTTTTGAAGGACATGGAATTAATGGGCTTAATGCTATGAACACTGAATAACCACTAATTTCAGAAGTGCTGAGTACCCTTTGAGGCAGAACTTTGGCTCTTTATTACTTGCACTATTACAGAAATGTTTCAGTCTGCTGGAGAAGCCAAACAAGGACTTGTGTTTCAAGTGACCAACCACCTATTACAAAGAGACAATATTCACAGATTTTTATTCAGTGGTTTAGTCATTATTTAGTGAATAGTTATGAATAGCAACTATCTTTGTATGTTTCATGGTCCATTCACAAACACACTAGTTAAATACAGTGGGTAATACATTCATAACAGGTAACTCCTGCAAATCCTATGTTGCCTGTTTTTAAACTTGACCATCTTACTGTTTCATAGAAGGGAAATCCTTGTCCATAAGCAAGTAAGTCTTCAAGAGCTATGATCTTGCATTAACAGTAGTATCCAGCATTTTTTTCCAATTTGCATCACTTCAGTTCTCCCAGAAGAGAACAATCTGGGCTCGATCTTCTGAACTCAAGCATTTCTGGACGCAACAAGTTATCTCATTTCTTTCAGCATATGGCTAGTTTCTGGACCTGGAAGAAAAGAAATATGATGTGATTTCTAAACATAGACATAGAAAGAAATAAACAATAAAGTAGAATCTGAGGCAAGATTTCCTTTGGCCTTTGGGTTTTGAAACAAGTATAATCATTAGCCTTTTCTCACAAATGCAATATGTACATATGATTTATTATTGCTGGTGGCCAATCCACCATGCTCCTATCTGTTCTCCTCCCTTGAGGTCCTTTCATTTTGAAATGTTCTCCCAGCACTCTGTCTTCTGTGCTTGGCTCAGTCTTCTGCATTTGCTTAACATTTTTTTCTGAGCTAAGATCTTAATTGTGAAAATTGACTCTTAGAGCAGTTAATGCCATGGCTCCTTAGAGTTCGAAATATTTGTTGTGCCTTCAGGATATCTCATTGAAAAGCAGACTTTGCAAATCCACTGTAATATAGTACCCATTTTCCACTGTTCTCCTAGGAAAGCTGTAATTGTCCTTTCCAATTCGTCTGGAAATGAAATGTGAATACTAATTTATTAGAGGTACTAATCCATATTCATTCAAGATACAGCATAAATAGCAAAAGAATTTATTCAAAAATTAATTTTGTTTTCAAGCTCGGTTAGGAAGCTAACATTTAAGAAAAGATGGGCTGTGCATACCTCATTTTTCATCCACGGAATATGTTTTGTTTAAAACTTTACTGTAGAAGACTAAGTCAACAGACTGTTGCTCTTCTGAGCAATTTTATATTTGAGAATTCTTGATTTTTTTTCAGAAAAGGAGAAAAAAGATTCTGTTGGAAAAAAAAATATAGCAAATTGGTTACAGAAATCAAAGTGCACCTTTACACCTGGCAGATCCATAGAGAAAAAAAATGGGGATGCAACTCGCAAGTTGAAAGATAGTGGCACATCCTAATATGACATGAAAAAAAGAAAGTAAAGAAATGGAAATGAAAGAAATGAATAGAGGATATAAATGTAAGTAGCCATTTGGAACTTTAAAATGAGCTCATTGGAAACAGAAATGGAAAAACCATTGGACTGGAACATTGAATGACAGGCATGGAAGAGGAAAGTGAGAAGGAAACCTTCCCTTGGTGCGCACACAACTGAAGTGGTTTCAGAAACACTTAAGCAGGAGGATATTAGCTGGCTCAACTCAGGAATTATTTTGAGGTACTAAGGAGAACAGAAGAGGTGATTATAAAAAGGTTCAGCTTTGTGGATAATATTTAAACATTTTCCAGTACTGTAATACATGGCAGGATAATCTACTGCTATTATGTTAAACACTGCATAATAAGAGGAAACTTTTCAACAGCTAATGTGGATGGCAAAGAAAGGGGCTTAGAGCAGGTACAAAAACCTGTTCAAGAAGAGAAAGAAACGGGTATTTTACCAAGATGTGAGTTGTGCAATTAGAAGCGACCAAAAACCAGCACAGCTTTCCACACTTGCAGTTTTCAGGGATGGGGACAAAGATGGGGAGGGAACAAAAGCTAAAATAAAAAAAAATTAGGACCAGGTCCAAACCAGCTACTTACATCTTGTTTGAGAAGCAGAACCAAAGCTGCTGTTTCTACCTCAGAAACTCATGACAGAGCTCCTTCTGTTTTCTGAGTCATCCCTCTTGGAGCCTGGCTACAGACCCATCCCTGTAAAAGCAACGGCAGTGCTCGACATTTCCCACCTGGCCTCCTCTTCCTCCAATCCTGCTGCCTTCTCTTCTCAGCCTGGCTGGCTGCAGCCACTTCCCTGGTTCCCCGGAGACACCAGGCCTGATGGCCCTAGCCTGGAGCCAGATGAGCACCAGCAAACAAGCACAAGTAACAAGTAACATTGGTTGCACCAAATACAGCTGCATTTCAAGGTTTTTCTACGAGTCTATAGAGAGAGCCGTAACAAATAGGCAGCAACAGAACTGAGCTTTTCTGTTTATATAGTATTTCACTGGCAGAAGTTCATAGAGTGAGATTAATAAAGACATACCTTAAATTAAAGATATTTTAGGCCATGTTTACAGTTACAATTTTAGGCTATTTAATGTGTAATTTGTTTAAACTTCCTATCTGTTCACACACTATAAAATTTCTAGGCATTATGTAGAACAATACTGATTTCATAAAGGGGTGAGGCAAGGAAGAGAGGGGTGAAAGTTTTTTCTATGTCCGTTTTTCTGACCGCAGGAGTTGTGTTTTGAAGTGCACATGAGGCCACTGCAATTTTCCCTGATGGCTATCTCAGTTACCTTTGCGCAGGGCTCCATCAGGTGATACGGACGTGTCCCATGCGACCTCCTCTTTGTGTCAACCCAGGGCTGCGACCATTGATAGCCTTTGACACTGCTGATTTTTGGAAAAGCTATTGAAGGAATGGCCTGAGTGACACATTGCCTGGGTATGATAGTCAAAGAAATGTGGGTTTGGCCTGGCGTGGCAAAGAAAGAAGCAGCTATCTGGCAAAATCATTCTGTCTAGAAAATGAGAATAAACATTTGCTTTTAATTGTAGTCAGGGAGGTCCGTGCCCTGCTTTTGAGTGATTGAGTGATTTTCCACTCCAAAATTGCAAAAACATGAAACCCCACATTTTTTTATTTTGCACTTTCTGCTTTAAAAAAGTTAATGAAGGACTGAGATAGTATTTGCTCTTTTTTATCTGCAAGTGGGAGTGAAATTAATTGATGTGGGAGAGGCAGGAAACTGCTGGAGGGGAACTGAATTATGGAGGCACTCAGAGTGACACACATGAAAGGGGACGTATTTCTGCCACGTATACAGAAACACCTGAGGTACAGAAGACCTTGGGGTACCTACAGATGCACTTGCTCAGGTGTAAAAGAGGCAGAGCTGTGCCTGCCCTAAGACACACAGGCAGGACCTACATCGTGACTTGAGATGATGCATACTGCTGGGATCTTGCCCCCCTGTGCCAGTTCCTTTCCTTTTGGGCTAGAAGTGTCCCCAGAAGAAGCTGATGCTTCTAACTTAGCTCTTCCTGACAGACTTCCTATGGGGATTTTTTTAATCTCTTTATGAGAAAATTGGGAGTTCCTGTAGGAAGCACTGGGAAGGGAGGAAAGATTAATGCTTCATTGCAGTTCTGGGTATCTGCAGGAGACATCTCTAAAATTACCTTGCTTTATGAGTAGTATCTTTAAATGCTGTGTTAGTAGCATTCATATCACTAGAGATCAGGAGCAATTTCATTCCTAGACCTCATTACTGATGATCAGATGCAGCAGAGTCTGCATCCCAGAAAAGAGAAAATGCACTGACGGCATCTAAGCATCAAGCAGCAACGTGCTGGCTCAGTCAGCAGCACCCACAGGGTAGGGTCGGCCTCACTTTACTTCTTTCCACCTTCCCCTTCTCCTGCTGAGATCAGGGACATGGTGACCAGCGGACCTGCACCACCTCTCTGTAGCAGGAACAGCCCTTTCCTATGGCAGGCGCTCCTCCCTCCTGGGGACCTGCGGGACCCCAGCACCATGCTGGGGGCAGCCTCCCAAAAGGCCAGGACCTGAGGCCAAATGAGATGAGGGCATCTCAGCAACAGGTGGAGTGACATGAAAAGGTCATCCCATCCACACCACAAACAGTGGTTTGGATGAAACTTGCTGTCCCTGTGAGACCATTTTTTTTAGCAAGCAGTGTTGTGAAAAATTGAAATGCTATTACTGACCACTACTATGTCCTCAGGCTTTGTTTCCAGTTTTCTGTTTGTTTGTTTTGTGGATCTTTTTTTCCTTAGAAAATTCCTTGCAACTTATTTATTTGTTCTTAAAAATAAAATACAGGGAGCTGTCCAGCTGAGTAAGTACAATAGCCCGTTAGTATGAACATTGTACATGAAATGGCCATCCCACAAACCTTCAGAAATTTTTCTTTTCCTCTTTGATGTCCTGGCTAAATTCCTCTGTATATTTTGCGTTTTACTTCACAGAGTTTAAGTGTTGTTTTCAGGGCTGAGCTGGAATTATCATAGTTAACATTTAAAAATCTCAGATACAAATTAACAACTTAGCAAATTTGAAGAGGCAAAGCACTTAGATAAGATCCGTTAAACAATTTTTAACATTAAAATACAATTTCCTATATGTTAGGTGTAATGTCTTCAATATAGCAACACACAAATAGACCAGTTGAGAAGTTTGATTAATGCATCAGAAAAATTGACATGCCTCTTGTGGTAGAATAGAATAGAATAGAATAGAATAGAATAGAATAGAATAGAAGACTATTTCAGTTGAAAGGTACCAATAACGACCAGCTAGTCCAACTGCCTGACCAATTCAAGGCTGACCAAGTTAAAGCATGTTATTAAGGGCATTGTCCAAATGCCTCTTAAACACTGATAGGCTCGGGGCATCGACCACCTCCCTAGGAAGTCTGTTCCAGCATTTCACCACCCACGGTAAAGAAATGCTTCCTAATGCCCAGTCTAAACGTCCAGTTCCTAATGTCCAGTTCTGGTACCAAGAAGTATCCAAGGAAAGGCACACATTTCTAATTACATCTTTTTTCCCCTTTTTATTTACATTACATACATCAGCTCAGTCTACATGGCTTATCACATTCACTTGCTAAACTTTAGCAATCTGTACTAATATACATCTTAAGGAAAAGCTAAAAAAGAGCAACCTAAAACTTGTAGGTATTTTTCACAACTCTTGGCTCTAATTAATTATAAATATTACTTTTTTGTTTTTTTTAATCAAGGACACTGAGGCCAATGAAAAATTTTTTTGGTTCCATTTTGAGCCCTATCTAAATTAAAATGTCCTTCCTAAAAATGTTTTAGTCAAGACTATCTTTTCCATATGAAATTCTAGAAATTTTATGACATGTAAGAGCTATGGGATACTATAATATTATATTAATCAACATATTTTGGTATTTCTGTGAAGCACCCTGACCAAAGTCTTGATAGGATTATGTGAAAAAATGAAGAAATAAGCAGAGAAAGCTTAGTGGAACATTTTCATATCTGAAAAAGGGTTTCATTTTTATTTAATTTTGAACAAGCTCAGCTTGCTAATTGTTTAAATTATTGTAATTTTCCAGCCTTTACCAAAAGAATAAAATGGGAAAATCAGAAGTGCTCTTTCTTCAGATTAAGGTTTTTACTGAAAGTGTGCTGTGTTTTTGTACTGATGATGCATAAACGTTGCCTCTAACAGATCAAACTACAGGAGCTATTTAAAAGCACTCAGTATTGGCCTAACTAGTGAATACAATGGAAGAATTTTCCAATAACTTCAATGCCTGTGGACCTGGGTCAATGCCAAGTGCTTTAGAAATTCTTACTTTCACAATTTCCCCTTCTAATAATTAATGTTTATGACATTGGTACTTATACCTCACCATGAAAACCAGCACTTCTGCTGCATATTCAACACAATGGCTTATTTAAACACATTTAAATTCATAATTTATTTGAATATATTTTCAAGTCGCTGCATCTCTGGAGCTTATTGGATTTAGATTTCCACACAAACCATCGAATACCATGACATCCCCAGACTTGAAAATATGCTTCAGTCTCTTAAATCTGATTAAATGCTACCACCACTAGGCATGATTTCTGCCACATACTATCCAGAGCAATGGACTGTCTAAGTCAGTCAGCTCCTGAGGACTCTCCCACACCCAAATTCTTTTTTGCAGTCATACCTGAGTTTTAATGTTCTTGTTTATGCAAATTTCAAAGCAAAAATCCTCTTGTTATTTCAAAGTTCATGTAAATGCTCAGAAGTCTTACCCTTGTCTAAAAAGAAAACAAACCCATGTTTTCCAAATACGGTGGAAAGTGGAACACTGCTATTCTGCACAGCAGCACCTTAACGCCCTCAGCTGAGATTTGGTCCCTCCACTCAGCTGGATAACAGTTTTCTATCAATATTGCTGTTTTTAAGAAAATGAAGTATTCAACTAAATGTTTTATATTTCCTTTAAAAATTGAAAAACAAAAATCATAATACCTGTATTTTGCTGCTGCAAATATTGCATTTTTCAACTGAAAGACGTTTCCAAACCTAACAATTTTTTTCTTAATCTTTCAGGGAAAAAAAGTTTATTTACTGGCCAGCTTTCTATTAAATTTGTCCCAGAGGTCTATGTGTCACAATCTGAAACAACAGATGGGGTAGCGGACAGCAAGTGGGGTCCAGAGATGAGGTAATCACCTGCAATGACAAGTACATCTATGCCCTCCCATGTCATGCCCAGCGTTTGTCTTGGTCCCAGAGGCCTGACCACTGGTTATCTTTCCATTTCTCAGAGCAACATGAAGTACCAGCAGTTCCAAAAATGTAAGGCAAAATAAGGCTGGTTCTTCAAGACAAGTCACAGAAGTTTCCAAACATTTTTCACACACCTGTTTTTCACATTCTTTGGTTTGCTGTGTTTCCAGTATGACATATAAGCATTTCCAGATCACATTGAACAGGTAAAGCAAACACTGGGATGTTCTTTCTTCTTCAGAGATTCCTACTAGGTAGGTGTTTTGCAGAAATATTTTATTTTTGCACAACCAGGCAGTAAGGAAAAAAGACCTGAGGTTTTGTGAAGGAGAATTAAAACATCATGTAACAACTCTCATAATAAAGTATTGCCTTCAGTTACTGTGTTGTTTCACAAAATTGCACTGAAGTGCTACCGACTCTGCCTAACCACTTGAAAAATATAATTACTATTTTCTCATAAACCAGTAATTTGTTTTTCACATTAATAGCAAGGACCTGAAATCCATCTTTTTTTTTTAGTGATCATATAAACAATGATATTTGAGAAATTAGAAAACTTGAAAGAAGTTTACAAATATAAGTGATGTTAAAAGAGAAACATATTTTTTCCAGGCAGAGCCCAGATTTTCAAAAAAGCCAACAAGCCAAGGTAATGTGGTTGCTGTCTCTGCATTTCAAAGCACCGGGGCTGTCACAGACCCCTGTGTACATGCCCTGCATCACCTCTCAGAGGGAGCACAATCCACCACGCTGCAGTTAGTGTTGCTTTCAGCAACCCCAGATGAAGATATTTCCTGCCTACCTGATACTTTGAGGGCGGGCTGTGCTTTGAAGCCTCAGCCTCCTCAGCGAGAAGCACCATTCATTAGAAGCACCTGTTTGCCTGTCCTGCAGAAAAGGAAGTAGAGGTGGAAGTATCTGTATGTGCAAAGTTACAGGCCAATCTAGCTGATAGCATCTGCAAAGTAAGTTTAAAGTGATTAAAATGTACTGTCTGTCAGTCCCTTCAAGCTCCTGGTCTTTCTTTTTACACTCTGGGAGCAGGCATAGGACTGAAATAGAGGAAATGTTACACAGGATGAAAAGGATGGATGACAGTCCCTTGGCATCACTTATTTTATTCAGCCTGAGATGGTGAAAGATTATTGTTACAACAAGACACTGGAAACAAAATTTTGTGTCTGTGGTTTTTAAATGTTGAACAGGAGAAGGTTGAATGTGCTCTCTGCTTCTTAAGTCTAAACATGCTCATTGCTTCTGATCTTTTTTCTCTTCCCAGCTTGCGAGGCAAATGAAGTCTGTAAAGGATCTGATCGCATTGGCCATACCTCAGATGTAATCTGCCCAAGGCTGCTGAATATAAGCACCGTAGCAGAGAAAAAGAAGCCAAATTATTGTCACAGGGCACAGCAGGCCCCTTCAGCTAATAGGAAGGCACCTCTTCATCTAATAGGATGATCCAGACACAGCAGCAGCAAACAGACATGCACACAGATACAGCATCACTTTTTAAAACCATTCAAATCTTCCACTAATTTGCTGTGGCCTTTCCAGACCTGGTCATCACATTCCTTGCCTGAATTTTTGTATGTCACCACATTTGCTTTATTAAGCCATGCTCATTGGCTGTTTCCAAAGGACAGAAAGGCATTCCACCTTCCCGTCCCATTCTCTTTCCCACCCTTCTCTGGCACCATGATTCAAAAAGCAGGTTTTCATTTTCCTTTTAAATCTTTCCATAAAGTATTGGAAGCTACTCACTGCTAAAAAAGCTCTGTATAAGGCGCAGGGTAGTGATTCTCCACCGTGCTTGACCAACGTGTGGTGGCTGTTCATGCATGTGAGTTAAACTGAACACTGCATTTGAGACCCAAGACGGAAATGTTCTCCCTGTTCAGACAGGTAGGAAATGTTAAAGAATTTTTGCCTTCCTCCTTTAGGAGAGAACACCCCGACTCCTGGGGGGGACATAGGTGTTTGGGGAAAAAAAAATCCCAACTGCCTCAGAGATCTTGGTTTCTAGCAATGCCCTCATCCTCTCCTGCTCTCTGCCTCTAGTCCACTATAAGGGTAGTTTTGGCCCTGCCTCATAGCTTGTGCATTTACTGCAAAGCTAGGACAACTCTTGTGGTCTATGCTGTTTCTGCAAGAGCTAATAGGGATGCTCTGTGCATCCTTCAGGTTAAACTTCTACCCATTGCTGCCTGCACTTGCAGAGGAGTAAACTTATTAACACATATTGTTCTTCTAGTTCAATATTCTTGTGTAAATGAAAAATGCTTTGGTTTTGAAACCTAGTACTTTTAATCAAAACATAAATTTCTATTAAGTTTCTAGGTAAGGTATCTGAGGAACAGGCTGATCTTTCTAATCAGAAAAGCAGAAAGAGAAAAATGGAGAACTGGAACGTCTCAGCTTCAGAACAGGTGTTTCAGCACAACTCCAATTTACATAACATTTTTTCTAAAGGTCTGGTTTTCTTTTCAGCACACAACTAAATCAAATTTGGAGAAAGTTGTTGTCAATAAATAGTTGTCCTTCCTCAGTCTGCTCCAGTTCTCCTCCTGTCAATGCTTGCCGAGGTTTGGCAGCACAAGCGGAGGTTTGGCATGAAGACAGTGAGGAGATCCTCCTTTTTTCTAATTCTGCTAAATTCATGGGCTCATCCTGAGGCACCTCCTGGAGCCACATGGTGCTGAGAAGGCCACATGCAGTAGTGCACATTAGGGTGCTAACTTTGCCCCAAAGGC
Organism: Gavia stellata; assembly: GCF_030936135.1. NCBI lineage: Eukaryota > Metazoa > Chordata > Aves > Gaviiformes > Gaviidae > Gavia > Gavia stellata. Next base: position 23,109,028 of record NC_082595.1, read on the forward strand.
CAGCTCACCAGATTAGGCTGCTGGAGCCCTTACTGGAGTCTTTGAAATGCTCTACTAATATGAAGCAAGTTGCATTTTATTCTGGACATATTTAGGGGGGAAAAAAAAACCCAAATAAACAAATTCAAAACAGAACAATCACCTCAAAGTCTTATGATATGATATTGCCAGAATCCACACTGCTCTAAGGGACACCAGCCACGAGATCCCTACTACTTTAAATTATTGGAGTCTGAAAAGACTGCTCCTGTCCTGGGGTCTTAAGACACCATTTCAGGGGTGAAAAACATTTATCTAGCATCTCTTGAAAGCTAGAATCCAAAATCCAGCTGCCTGTCCCTGGGATCCTGCTCTCCCTGTCATTGTGTCTCATGGTTTACCACCTTAAGGGACAATTACTGAATACATCATTGCTAGCCTATAAAGATAAAGTCAAAGGAATTAATGTAGATTTAAGACAGAAAACTCACTCAAGGCAATACTCCTCAGCCTTCTTTTCCATGCTAAGGAAGAACAATTTGCCAGCAATTCCTGGAAGTTTCTCCCTCACTTCTGCACAGTAAGTCACACTCGGTTATGTTCTTTATGGCTGGTATATCTTCTTCTGTTGCTGGTGATCTTCCATCCTTTTCTTTCTTTTTCTTTCTTTCCTTCCTTCTTTCTTTCTTTCTTTCTTTCTTTCTTTCTTTCAAAGGTAGGAAAAATTCACAGAGGACAAACTCCACAAACCCTCAGAGTGTTATGTATATCTGTGTATGTTGTTTCATCCTATACAGACTGAAGGTACCTTCTTGCAACTCTTTGTGAGACACCTCTTTTTTCTCCTGCTTATATTCTTTTATTACTGATAACCCTGGACCTGCTTACCAGAGCAACTCATAAGTAAAGCTTTCTTACTGTAACTATACAGGACACCTATGGTACAGCATATACTTCTTCTTTAGTACGGCAAATATCTTCTATGTTAATGACAAGGAAGAGAATAATTGTCTGCAAAAATCTCATGTAGTCCTCAAGTAAGAACTACTGTATTTAACGTGCTGCAATAACTGAAAATGCTAAGAAGAGGTTTATGATCCAGGAAAAGGACTTTTAAAAGCCTCTAATCTGATACATCTATTTCCTTATCCCAGTTTGTGCTTGACTCCTATTAAAGTTACATGCAGACTGCAAGAGGAGGTCATACCCCTAAAGGATTATTTTTTATTATGTCCTCCAAAGTTTCATAAGCTTCATGACTTTTCTTATTAGAATTGTAAAAAGATGCCTAAACCCATTTCACGTTCTCCTTTATAAATTTTCTTCGTAAATTGAAAGCTTGTAAAATCCTCCCTCCCCCTTCCTTGGGGCTACTGGTCTTTGAGCAAAGTCTTGCTTTCACTGAAAAAGAACTAATGAAAGCGGACTTCTGCTTAGAATTAGAGTTAGAAATCTTCTGTGAATTTGTGAAATGACATTTTTATAAGAGACAGAGAAGGACCTTTGACATTTTTCAGTACTGGAGGGTATGGAGGGGACAAAAGTCAGCTGTGGCTAGAAAAGGGGTGTGATTAGTTTTAAGTATGGGAAGAAAAATAAAAGAAAAAATATTGTTATTAAAAAAGGTATATAGTATACAGAAGAATCAAACTGGATAGGTGGAAAACTTTCTAATAGTGCAGCGCACTGTAATGACTATTCAAGGTCTTTAGGGAAGTTAGAAAAACGTGCAAAAGGAAAAATGAATCTGCCTGGGAGGGAAACTCTTAATGTCCTTTACAACATTATGATTTATGATGTTTATTCCACATAATAAATTAAATTTATCTTACAAGCTTTACTATGTCTTTCATTCTGCCGATGATATTTGTCACTTATTGTCTTCTTCCAACAAATATCTCAACCTTCTCAGCTATTCCAGTAAGCTGTTACCTGTTTAGAAGTTTATAATTCACAAAATCTCCTCTTTCCCTTGTTCATCTATGACAACATATTTAATAGCTTCATTTCTGTGTTAACCAAGCCCATTATCTCTTAGGACCTGCCACATAGATTTGTCTTGGTTGTGCCTATATACCCCACAAATAAGTCTTCCCTTCACTCACACTGTTGAAAATTACTTGTATCAAAAATAAAATCCAGCGTAACTGTGAAACTAAGGTCACAGAATTTGTTTTACTCTAGAGAGGTTTTTTCAACCATCCATCTGTGGGCCCTTGGGCAAGTGTCTAGACTTCTCCTAAGGGGTCTGTGAAAGATAATAAAAGCAAACAAACCTACCTATTGACAGTAGGCTTAAACTCCCTATACAGGGATGTACAAGAAACATTTTAGGGGACTTGCAAACTGAAAGTGTTTAGAGTAATATACCTGGAACTTTAAAATTTCTTCGTGAATACTTTGGTGTGACTTCCATTAGATCTTTAAGTCTGACAACACCTCATGATTTAGCAGGACAGGTACAGTCATGAGACGCCAGTAGGTTGGGGGGAATTGTATAAGACCAATCCAGACCTTGCAACATGGATCATGACCAGAAGAATGTCTTATTTTACATAAGAAATTCTGGTTTATGTCAGACAACAGCAGGGAGAAATCCTTTTCCAACAGTCTGAGGCATTGCCTTTCAGCCTGAATCAAAAAAAAAAAAAAAATGAATGTAGCACTTAAAACCAACATCTTTACCATGAACCAAATTAAAAAAAAAAAAAAAGGCAACATTTGTGTAGGTGCAGATACATATGAAGCCATAAAGCTGGATTCATGGAGTTAAGTGTATCTCATTTAACTTTCACTGCTGATAGCCAGGCACCCAGTCCCAGCAAGTTTTACCGGCTCCCTTTGGGTCATGGACAGGCAGCAGTGGCAGGAGGGCAAGGATGGTTCACCATTGGGAAGTGCTCTGACAACCACCCCAGGGCAAGACAGATGGCTGATCTTCTTGGCTCTCCTGGACAATATGCCTGACCTTCACACAACTGAGGGTATCTGAGGTGGAGGCCTCCCATGGCGATAAGAAAATCTGACTTTACAGACAAACGAATACCCAAAACAGCACCATAAAACTGTCTGTGCATCACTCCCCTTACAGCAGTAAGTGTGTGTTTCCGACTGCGCACGGAAATACTATGAAAGTCAGAAGACTGAGGTTTTCAGTCCTATTCTCAATACTAATATTCATGGAAAACAAGAACCTAAATCCTTTCCTGAAACCTGGCTACACACTGGGCTCACTGAAACATTCAAGAACACACAAAGCAGCAAGATTTTTACATCTGCTGAGTTAAACATTAGTAATTTATATCTTCTGGGGCAACAGAACAATTTAATCTCCAAAACCTCAAGTTTGAACTTGAACTGTTGAAGTTTTCAAAGAGATAACTAACCACCGTAACAGTTCTTGAATAAAAAACCACATTCTTTCTTTGAAACCATATTCTTAAAATACACTGCCATTTCCTAGTCACAATTAAGAATTTTTAAGTATGCCAATTAGACCGTGCCTTTTTCTTAAGAGATTTTGATTGCACTTCTGAGCAAAATCATGTGGGAATCAAGTCAATTCTCAGAAGGGGCTCAAAAAGTTTTTAAAATAGTTTTTCTGATGCATGAAAGCATAATCTAAATGAGGTTTTGGTCCTTAATACATGATGTATTAAGCAATACCGCTCGTAGCAACAATCCAAAGAGTTTTAAGAGGCACCGAGAAGTTTTTTAAGAGGCGGTAGCAAAAAAAATTTGTGAATTCTTTCTACAGAACAAACATCCCTGTAAAACTTTTTTTTTCACCTTTCAGATAACAGGTTTTAACTGCTGGCATTTTTGTTTTACTTTGCATATAAGCCTAAGTGTATGTGAACACATAGTCACTCTAAGGGTGAATCTTTTCAAGGGCTATTACTGTTTAAGCTTTTGCTTTAAGGAGGGAGAGATCAAAAGGGGAGAAGGACTAATGGCATCAGGACCTCAGCCTCTCAGGCTGCGAGACAGTCTGGAGTTTCAGCAGGTGTGAAGACCACTCTCTCCATTAAGCACTCCTCCAAAAGTTGGCTCAGGAGGTGGGAGATCGCAGGACTACCCATCTTCTGGCTGTCAGGACTTCAGGGAACTCTCTCACTTTTTTTGCCCCTCAACACACCAGCTATTTCCTAGGACCATGCACTATGGGCAAAAATTGCAAGCAGCTTATGTGCAAGGCGTAAGGAACATTGCGTGGAAAAGATGTTTATAATCTGTCTACACATGTTATATATAAAATAGCTGGGAGCCTGTGGATTTTTCTTCCTAGGTCCTGTGAACAAAATTCACCAGTGTGAATGAAATACCTGAAAGTGGGTGCAGAATTATAGTACAATATAAATGTCATGAGTCCCATAAACATACAAGAAATTTTATGGTGACATTGTAATAGGAGGAGGTCATAAAGTCCTTACGCAACTATCCCATTGTGCCACACGTTCCCCTTCGAAGTACAAAAGGTCTCAGAATAGTAAAAGACACACACACAAACCTAACCCCTTTACAGACTTAGTCTAAAAAACCCTTGTTCTTGACTGATTTTTACTAATAGTGAATAACATCCACTTGTCCTAGCAGTCCTACTGAAACCTTGAGCCCACAGGACCCCCTGCTCTCAGCCGCTCCCCTCTCGCTGCCTCCTCACTCCCCTGAATCTCTTAAGGCCTATGGCCCATGGTGCTGCAGGTTGAGTGACGTCGTGCCTGGACTTCGGTCTCCATCTCAATTTTCATCAATTCTTAGCCAATCTCTAAAAAAGCTTTTATAATCAATATCAAAATCAATGTGAAAAGTAGAGTTAGCAAATGTTTTGCATGTCGTTCCTCCTCAAGGTTTCTGACTTAACAGAATAGCCCTGAAAATTTAACATCTTATCCTCTGTAGGACCATTGGGGGATTTCCCCAGTAAAAGCCTAACTGGCAAGTAGGCCATAATGGAGTTCTGAAGCATTATAGAAGTAATTTTATTACCTTGTGCAAATATTCAGTTGCTACTTGCATAAATTTTTAAATTAAACTGCCATTGAAGATTACAAATTAATCTGAATGTATTACTGTGGTACTAAATGGAAGAGACAGAGGAGATAGGAGATAGCTGTCTTGTGCTGAGGATAAGTTTCTGAAAGAAAACATCCAGTATCTCACCCCAGAGTGATACAAAGGACAGCAAAACAGGCAGGTGAATGCTACAGCCCAAATATCTGTTCCTATTCAAATCTAGGTTATGCTGGGTTTCAGCACAAAAATCTATTAAAAAAAAGAGAGGAGAAACCCTTATGAAACTCACAGTGTGGGGAAATGGAGTCTCAAACTGCCTGCAGTGTCTTAAAAAAATCACTCTGTAGGAGCCTTTTCTTCTTTTCATATATTTCCTAATATCTGTTTTGCATAAACTGATTAGTACATATAATTTGAAATAAATATTAGAACTAAATACGAGTGTGGCTTTAAACCAATCAGGTAATTTACTCAATGATTAGTTGATATCATGGTAATACACGTGCTACAAGACTCTTAATACATATCTTCCCACGTGTGGCAAAAAAACATCCGTGTTTTATTTAAGTTGTACATTTCTTTCCTGTTCCAGTAAAGATCTACTCTGCTTCCACCCTGAATATGCTGTAGTATTTTCATGTGATTATAATTCACATATTTTCCACAACTCTGATCAACAGCATTTTCTTGGAGGTCAATAAAATCTCAAAATCTGTACAATGGAGCTAGCTATTTACCTGCAAATGTGAGCAGCACCCCACCACTTCACAACAGAAACAACAAGATCAGTGCCTCTGTTAACCCCTTTCCCAGTTTATTCGAGTAGCATTTCAGATAATTTATAGACTTTTCCTTGGGGTGATATATTTGTCCCTGTTAAGGTTTGTGTGGGTGAGTGGCCATGTAGGGAGATGATGTGGTGTGTGCAGAATTTATTTTAGCATTGAAGGAAAGATCAGTTAAAAAAAATGTGGCTTGTACTAAGTGCTGGTAATGGCAGAAGACAGGACTATTTTTTACTTCCTGTGAGTTCCACTGCTGTATGCCAGCTTCTGGAAATTTCATCTCCTTAGTCTTGAATTTCCTTCTAGTTACTTGATCTCAGTGTCCTGGTAGAATATAATGGTGCCAGAAGCAATCTACTAAGTAGGTTGTGCCAGCCTGAAGGGCCTGAAGTTGAAGTTGCCTGAAGAGCAACTTGAAACATCAAGCTTGATGCTGGAGTCTGTATCCATATGGACAGCCAGCCCCAGCCGTGGGGCTGGGCACCCTGGGCAGCCGCCCTGCCCAGCAAAGCCTCCTCTGGACACGAGGTTTAATCCTAACAAGTGAATGGCAGCAACTTCAATTATTGCACTGACTTTTTGGAAATCACAAACAGCAGAATAAGAGCTGTATTTTGTGGATAAAACCAGGGCTATTTCAGGGCTGGGAGAGGTGGAATACCTACCTGGTTCAGATACCCTTGACGTTAAAATGTCTCCTGTTTGGTCAGAAAGGCACACCACCATCTCCTATCCTCTTTAAAAGTTACAGCATCTGCTCACCAGATGTGTTGCCAGTGCATCCAGCAGTGAGGTGGAGCCCACCCCAGGTCACTGAATCAGGAGCAGGTGCTGCCACCAGTTGCAGCAGGGTCTCAGAGACATGGCAGGGAGAGCAAAGCACTGACACCTCCCTCCCAGCGGAGCCAGAAGCTCTTCCTGATGGAGAAACACATCTCTGAACCATGCTGCAAGAGAGAACACAGTGAGAAACAATTTTATTTTATATTCTGTAAGTTTCTACAACTGTAAGCTGATTAAAAGCTGTGAATATCTTAATTTTCTTCTAAAAAGAAGTAAGTAAAAGGCCATTTGTAGCCTTTTATTTGCGGGCATTTCAAAAGTACTCAGCTTTACCTGCATAAGCAGTCACACTACAATTCTCCAAGAAGTTTACAAGCATAAGGGATATGTACCTGCATACAGGATTAGCCCCATATTCAATGTTTGCAGAGCCCTTTTAATAGCAAGGGGTATCAAGATCTTACGGATAGAGGTGACTTACTAAAAAGGGGTAGAGCTTACTTTCTGTGTTTTGCTGATTCATAGCACTGACTGACTGGCTGTCCTTAAAATGAAATCCAATAGAACTACTAGCCTGAACAAGGACCAGCCGTTGGGTTCACATTTCTTAGGATCAGGACATGATTTTTTTATATTGTAGTATCTAAGGAAGCTATTTATAGACCTTTCTGATTAAGCGTGAAGTATGTGTAGAGATAATAAACCTGTTCAGATACTCACCCCAAAGTTTAGTTTCAATCCAAAGTTTATTTAAAACAGAGTGCCAGTCTGTTCTCATGAGATTTCCACTACTATCGCTGAATATTTCCAGTAGTTCTCGATCCTGTCCAGGAAATCCTGCAAGAATTTCTTCTCATGAGACTGAAGTGTCTCACATGTGTGTACAGTTCTTATTTTCTTTATATATGGAAAAATTCTGAACTACAGCTTCGTCACAGAAGTCTTCTGACACATTGAAAGGAAAGAGGAAATCTGAATGACATGGAACATGTAAATATATTCTCTGGGACCTGACAATTTATCCATGACATAGACTACTGTGCATTACATTTCTTCACAGTTAATAATTAGATACATTTATGAACTCATTTCATCCTGTGAAAAAAGTATTTCTTATTCATAGATATGCCCTGAATAATTCAGATGAATAAAGTCACACCATAGGGTTAGAAGACAACTTTGGACATTTTGGTCATAGAAGTCATGCAGTTCTGGTGGAGTCTGCTGCAGTTTGAAGCATTTGAAAACAGAATTATTAAGATGCAGAAGTACCTGTATGTAAAAAATTTCTATGCTAAGGTCTATTTATTGTTTTAGAGAAAAGAGCATTTTCACATTTTTTGTATTAGCAAAACCAGCTACGATATGAAGTGACCCTTCAGTACTATGAACCAATAAGTGTGGGGGGAAAAAATACAATAATTTAATCAGCTGCAGTTATCTATACCATCCTGAATCAGACCTATGCTGTTATCCCAAATATGAGTAAAGATTAGGTGAATGTTCACTTGATGTGCATTGTTTCAGCCTTTCTTAATAAACAGACATTTTCAGTGCAATTAACGATTTTTTTAAGATTTTAACAGTAGGTAAGAAAATACAACAAAAAGCATCACTCTGCAAGAATGCTGTGGCACATTTTAATTCAACAACTGTACAGCGCACATGTTCAGGCAACAGCAACACGTTAATAAATCCCATTAATTCTCTCCCCCCTGAGGTCTTTGCTGACTGTTTGACTGACAAAGTTCTGCTTTTATTAGTTATGACAGATCAGGCTTTGGTTTTCATCTCTCTGGGGAAATGTCACACTGTCATTTTAAGGTGAATTGCTCAGTTCAAGTAACAAAACTGCCTTAAGCTCTCAAGACAGTTAATGCAGGGCAGCTTTTTTAATCAAACAGTTTCACGCTTTCTCTGACAGTAGGAATATATTGATTATGGAGAAAGCAGAAGAGAGCAGATGGGATGGACAAGGAGCCTCCTGGGGTTTCAGTCCAAAAGGCCTGGGACAGGCATGTGACTGTGCTCGTTCTTTGGGCTCCAAGAACATGCACCTCAGAAAGACAAGTGAATCACTTTGCCTTTCCCCCTCTCTTTTCACTTCTGTAGTTTTTATTATTTTAACATCATTCCTCTGCAAATGCTAAGACATCCAGCCACTACAGTGCAGATTGGCACAGCTGGGAAGTCCCAAAGCTCATAATGTTTCCCTCCTGGCATCGCTTCCCCCTCCTGGTCTACATGTGTACTTACAGGCTCACCCAAAGAGCTCAGCCAGGATATGGAGTTAGAGAATAAAAAACCCAACCTTATGTAATCATGGCTTTCAAAAACCTGTCTCTCCAAATAAAGAAGTATAAATTGTGCTTGAAATCCAAAAAAACCGGGGATTACAAAAAGCAGCTCTGGGACAGCTCGTTTGTTTATTACATGCTAAGGAGAAAGAGACAGAAATGAGATTGCCTTAGAGCCATATATGCTTGTGTAATGGCATACTGCCTCTATGTTTTGTGTCCTCCACTTAACTTTCTGCCCGCTGTTGGATTATCTCTGCACAATGAGCAAGGATACCATTGGACTTCCCACAATAACAGCCACAACCCGTACAGTTAAATTGGAAGGCAATGAAACGCATGGGTAACTCAGATTGCGGTCTCTGTGGTACATGACAATGGGCAGGCATCAACAGTGAATCAAAGTTGGAAACTTCTGTTCTTTTCTTTTTTAAGACCTGATGAGTTTCAGTCCTCAGTAGCACTGATTAGTTCAAATAATTTTGTGTCCTAGGAAACTTTCAGTATTTTCTCTTCAGCCTCACTACTGCTTTACTTCACTCTTATAATGCTAAGTGTAATAGATTTATAGTGTTTTCCTATTAATATAATTAATAATTAAACAATCAATCCTGTAGAACACCTTGCCACACCCTGATGTTAGCTTTCCACAATTTAAAAAAATGGACTGTGCACATGTCTTTTCATAGCTTAGCCATTTTTAAGGCATTGAAGGTACATTTCTCACCATGGGATCACTTCACAGAGTCTTTTAATGAACTTTATCATTGGCTTTTTTAAGTCTTCATAATTTACATAAACCTTTTTCCCACTAATCACCATTCTTTTCTTATGCTGAAAAAAATTGTAATAGGTTAGAGGTGGATGGTTTTCTTTTAAAGAAAAAATGCTGCTTTATATCTGAAGTACCACAAATCTCTGAAAGTTTAATAATTTTGGTTTGCTGAGATAAGCCTTAATTTTCTGCAGTTCTCTGAAGGAACAGCTCTACTTTTTCAAAACATATATATAATGGTTTCTAACTTCTTGATCTTCAGGAATTGAGCTGATTTTAATATTATATAAAGGCATTCAACATAAAAAGTAGTGTTATAGTTTATTTATGGGGCAACAGAAATGAGAACGACAACCAGTCTAAGAACGGCCATTTGAAATACACTGTAGGAACATGACACTGCTCTGCTTCACTGGTGAGTGGTGATAAGATTCCCTTCCACTGAGTCCTTAATGGCTCACATACGCCTGAATTATTTCAGAAGTTCACTTAAATGTTAATTATGTTTTAAAAAAGCTCTAGCTACCTCCTGAATGTTAAAGGTCTTTCAAAGTGGTAGTGAACAGCCACATCTTCTTGGGGAAATACAATCAAATCCAGAAATAATAAAAAAGCTGCCCAAGCCCTGTGAATCCTCAGAATTACTCACTCATCTTCAAAAATGTTTCTAAACATGAAAATCAACTATTAGAAAGCTCTTGGCAAAATCACAAAAAATTTATGCCAGAGCTAAACCGAACTGTTATCTGTCCTGTGCTCACATGCTCCCATGAATCATATTTGCCAGTTTTTCCTACTCTAGGACATGCTATCAGCAGCGTCACAAAGCTTACACAAAAGTGTCTGTATTTTTCTGGTCAATGCAAGAAAAAGAAGTTCCCTTGGGAGCATACCCTGTCTGAAGGTATAAAGACATCTCCAGCAAAGCGGGCCAGATGTAGGTAGTCAGGGTGAGTTTTACTCTTATAGCCTGTCCAGCTCAGCATTCATGACTAGCTCCCCTCGCTAGTCATCAGGGCTATTAGAATTCAGGACTGAACTTTCACTCTGTAAATAAGGTCTGCAAGAGGCAGGAGCTACAACCTCTGTGTTGTTTTCCTCAAGCACTCCTGAAGCGCAGCCACAGCACCTATTGCATCCTGCATCCTCTCAGCAGAGGCAATGTGTGAAGTGGCACCACATGGCTGTGTACCAGCAGCTTGCTCAGGAACTGAATTATCTGGTCTTCTGAGCTATTCCCCTCTGACTAGCCCCACACGATGGAAAAACATTAACTGTCATCCCTATGCTCAGTGCTGTTACAGGTACCTAATCTTCTCTTAGATTGATATTTTATGTCAGATTTCACATGGGCTTTACCCCATTTAAAAGAAGCAGACACACAAAGAAATTAATAGGGGGCAAAGAATTAGTAATTGGGAGTTGAAAGGTAATATGCCATGTCTGGGCTTGTTGTAGAGCTCGGATTGTGGTATGTCTGAGAGCAGAAAAATCCCATTCTTGCATGACCGAGGAAAATGTAATCAGCAGCAGCACTGGAAAAAATCTTGCCTAATTACATATTTACACAATAGGGAGAAATGGCATTGGAGTTGTTCCAGGTTTTTGGTTACATAATACATGTTTAACAAAACTGTCTAATTATAACTGCACATATTTACTCAAGAGATAGAAAAGACTTCAAAGGAGATTTTCCAACCTCCAGGAAAGACTTTCAAAACAAATTTAATCATTTACTATTACCCAACAATCTGTGGCCTTAGAGTTTATAAATACATAAACTGAATATTATTTAATATTTAATATTAGATAATAATATGTTCTTAAGTATCTGGTTTCAACCAATAATATCTTGGAACTCAAGGTTGAGGGTGACATTCTTTCTAGAACAGACAAAATTAGACCACAAAAACAAACATAAGTGCCTCCAAATTTTCCTTTCTCACAGGGTAACTGCAGAATGCAGCCTTGCCTCCTGAAGCATCAAAATACCTGCATGTGTTAACATACAGAGATGTGATGGCTTCTTGGCCAACAGAGGTTGTTGTAATGGGGGTCTCCAAAATAAAAACATAAAACAAACATAAGCTGTTAACACTACAGCAGAGGTAAATAGGAAAAGTTCATTCTGATTAAAAAAAAACAACTTGTGATTTTTAAGCTTCCCTCCTGAGTATGGACGAAAAGGCAAAATCCTGAAATGTACTGACTTCCCAACGGATTTTGTTTTGGAAATATGGAAATAACTTTAGAGGACAGGTTGCTGTAACGTTTCGGTTTTTCTTGAAGCTAAATATAATCTTCCCCTCTGTCCATCTAATGGGCTTCCTGCCCACCCCCGGCACCCCACTGCGTGGTGCAAAGGGCCTCTCGCTGCAGCCTGGATTTCTGCTCCCTTTCTGCCCCTGTCACAGCACACGAGTGAGCTGCTGGCCTCCCACCCCTTCCTCCTGGACAGGCTGCAGTGCCTTGGGACCTCATGCCCCATTGCCTCTTCTCCACCTGCCCCTTTTCCCTGATGACACCTCCTAGACTCAGCCAGCAGGACACAGAAGCCAGTGTGTCCTCCTTGGTGTTGACATGCTGGGAAAACTGCACTCCAGCTTTGAGGACAGGACCCCTCCAGCCCAGGAGGAAAGTGGGGTGCCAGTGTCGGGGAAGACAGAGCTTGCCTCACCACCTGGGGAGTCAGGAGGCACAGAAGGCCCAAGGAGAACCAGGCATCCTGCCCTTTGGCCAGCTTTACCTGCCTGATTCCCACTGTAAAATTCACAAAGGCCAACAAATATATCCAGAATGTCTCATTTCCATGGAACCAGTATTTTCTGATGTGAGAAATGGTCTATCAATGATTCCTCTTCTTTTCAGCCATCTCTAATTCTGAGGTGAATTTAATGAGGTTTTTGTAGCAGCATCATGTCCTCAGCACATAAAGCATGGAGAGAAAGCTGCACCACTGACTCATCAGATGCAATGCAAAATATCTCAGCATGGCAGGGCTTTAGAAGAAGGTTAGGGAAAAAGTGACTCTACTGCTTGTGCTTTCTGTCATGACAAACACCCAGCTGACCAGCAACTTCATTTTGTTACTACAAAAACACTGTAGTCACCAGGACTTCCACACAAGTGACACGGCTAGACGTTAAATCAAAATTCTTCTCCTCCCCAGATGTGTACGATAAAGCAGTGTCTTCAAAGACAGTAATGACAGCAGCACTCAGGCCTGAGATGATGTGTCCTGCATGTCCTCACCATAGACCAGAGATTATCTATATCCAAGATAGAAGAAAACTCCCTTTTGCAGAGGTCATTAGCAAGTCCGGTTCTTGTTTCAAAAGACGCACCTTCCTCCCACTTATCTTTACTTTTTGCACTCCTTTTAAATATGTTAAATACCCAAATACATTATCAGGCAGAGAAGGATATTACATGAATGCCGATTTTTAATCTGTGACAAATACATTATGTATAATAGCTTCCATTTAATATTTCATAATCATCTTCATTTAATAATTGATCTGAGTCTAATGTGTAATGCTCATTACTCATATGAATTGAAAATGTTTTTCATCTCACACTATAGTTCCAGCACAGGCAAAGACTGGAGCTGCAACTGCTGCTTACGTGTTGATCAGGAGCTGGAGCCTGGAGAGCAGCACAGGTGCAGGGCGAGAAACACGTCCCTTCCCTGGGAACGCCCAAGGACAGAAATTGCTTCTAATGAGTGGCGCTCTGAAGTATGCTGACTTCATGTCAGCAAAGTGAAGGGCATGTCTCATGTTATCTATTCAATCGGGCTGTCACTGCCAGCTCAAGCATGTCTTTCACTGTGTTGACACGCATGACAAATTGCAGAAAAAGCTCTGACTGCTAATACTTTCTTCCTGCATCCCAGCTTTCAGTGGTGGTAAAATACAGTTAAGCCTGATGAAAGAGTTACACTCATGAATGCTTGTTAGATATGCAGCATTTTTGCTGAATACGTGCAGGTGATCTGTCATGGAATAACCCTGCTCATATTTTATTAAGAGTCCTGCAAGTGATGCTTTTCATATCCAATCTATTGTAATATTTACCACTTAAGAAGTAAAAGGATTTCTTTTCTTACATTGCAGTATTATCACATGTCAACAAACTGTTAGGATCTGTGAGGGTCTGTGGGGTGAACTGTAGTCAACTGTAGTTGATTTTTCTTGCTGCAACATGTTTCTATAGCATAAAGTATGCCACAGTGTTTGGACCATCATAGAGAAGTGTTTGGACACAGGAACTGAATTATCCATAGGTTAACAGACAGGCAAAAACAAGCAAACCAGCAATTAGTCATATAAGAAGCAAGTATCGGTGGAGTTATTTTAACTTGTAGAAACTATGAAACAAAAAATGTGGGAAACATATTTTAACAGCTGTGAAGTCATAGTCTTACAGGAGAAGTGTCGAACTTTCCAACCCTCAGGATGTGTCAACAGAAGTCTTGCAATCTACATTACTCAAGCAGTAACAGTAACACAAAAAGCATGAAAGAAAACCCAAGGTGAGGTGACACTGTAAGACTAAGATTAAAATTCCTGCCATAACAGACAGACAGACAGGTGGACAGACACTGCCAGATAGAGCTTGCTGCACCTGTGTTAGGTACTGGACAGGACTGCCTCCCTTCCTCAGCATCCATTACAAATCTGAAATGCCTCAAATCTCACCTAGAGCTACTTGAGGTGAAGCCTCCCCTAAAAATAATGGGGTTTGCGTTAACAAACCACATGTGAAGCCACACAAACTTTTTTTAAAATTATATTCTTGTTTGTATCTATTACAGGGATCCTTTTTTGTCCAAATTCAGCCTTTTAAATTTATTTTTTCTTCAACTACAAGTTCTTTAGAGCAGGAATTACTTCTTCACATGTGAAGGTAACACACACCTCAGGCACTGAGTCCCAGAGTTTTGAGGGAGGCTTATTTTAGCACCGAAACCCACCTGTCATGTAACATTTAAAAACAAGTACTTCGGTACTCTGCATTCTTCAGTGGAGAAAGACTTTGCTGGGAAATGAAGAGGAAAGAAACGTTCACTGAAGCAGCAAAACTCTGGTCTACCTTCTTCCTCCTCCTGTTCTGTGTCAGGGCCAAAGCCCTTCTGAGCAAACTTGTGTTACCCACACATATACGGTATATGTATGAAAACAAAATAATTTTCAGAATGTGATAACATGCATGGTTTTTTCCAGCACCAAAAATTAGCAATCAGGACCAACAGAGCTTGGTCCAAGAAGTACTGGCAGTATTTGCATCTTTTAAGAGCCTGAGCCATGTTCCTCCCCAGGAATTTCCTTTTTCTGTGTTGATCTCCTGCTTTCACTTGGTCCTAGTAACCCTGGGTAGCAACTGTATTCTTTACATCTAAAACACCAAGAAAATTCTTGCTGTACTTTAGATTGTCTGACAGCGTAATCAGCACTGGCCTGAGCTAGGAGTGTGACCAGCTCGTGACTCCTCTATCATCAGCCCTGACCTGGGCACCTCAAAATCCTCCAAAACAGCTGAGCTAGATAGATCTGAAAATGGGGCCAGGTATTCACTGGGATTTGAGTGCCAAAGATGATAGTGATGTTTCATGGGATTTCCAAAATTCCCTGGCTCTAAAAGTCTATTGCCAGTCCATCTCTCTTATTTAAGCACATTCCTGACCTGGGTTGTGTATTTGCATTGCTAATGTAAAACTGAGAAAAAGAACAACCCCCAATGCTGAATACGCATAGATGAATCCCACTGTTTCTGTGTTCAGTGCATAGCACTTCCAGATGGCTTTGATGCATACTTAATGTTTATTATGTTTTCTAAAATAATTTGATTGAGTTTAACAGATTATTATTGAGTGTCTAAAAAAAGAGAGGAAACAAACAAACACACAACCAAAATGTTTCAAAAAGCTAAGTAATTGTTTGTAATTGCTATTCAGTGATATTTATTTTCTCCTGTAGTAAAATATTTTTGTTGTGTGCTCTCCAACAAGAATTTTGGAAAGCAGCACCCAGAACAAGGTTTTCCTACTCAATGTTTGAACTCCTGGCAAAAAGGGAATAGGCAGTAGGAAGCCCTTAAAAATAAAGGAGGAAAACAAGGTTCACCAGCCTGCCAGAATGCACGCACTCAAACCAGTTTGCTAAAGCTGATCATTTCCCAGTAAGACTGTCTTTATTTATTTTTGATATCTGCCTGTTGATATATAGTAAAAGATCTCCAAAGCACCTAAGTGCTCTATTCAGAACATTATCTGTTCACACCTAGCTGCTAGGGCATCTTGTTGACTTCAGAGAGACGCAGCAGCTATCAGCCCTCAGTGGCAGAAGGTCTCAGTTTTTTATCATTCCTGCATACAGTACCATGCCTTCATACAGCAGGTGCTCCATTGAAGGTAAACTTGTAGGAGATGGTGTGAATATTGGACTAAATTTTTTGGGAGCTTGAACTTCATTGCAACTCAGTAGGAATTATGTTCTCAGCGCTTATCACCCAACTTAGTCAGGCGTCTAACTCCTGTAAATTTCAGTAAAAGTTAGGCATGGAAGTCTTTTTGTAGAGCTGGATCTGAAGTCTTGCAGCATCAACAAATCTGTATTTAAGTGTCTAAGTCACCCAAGAAGAAACTATATTTAAGACTTAAAGACTTTTAGTCCTTCTACTCTTGATCTCCAAATGTTGTGAAAGCCTGTGAAACTACTGAAAGACTGCTGAAAAAATGGACAAAAAAAATTTCTTTGAAATGTAACATGAAGCTAAATTCAGCTTGTTTCAGGCTCACCAAAACAATCTTCACATAATCACTGAGATTTAATTCAAATTTCTTTTGCACCTATCAAACTGCAATTGATGTTTGAGGTGACTCTCCCCTTTTCACCTATAAAAGCAAAAAGGGTATTCATAAGGCTGATATTGGCAGCTTTTCCCACTTAGTACATGGTAAGGTCTCTCAAAGACCAAATCAGTACACCTCACTTTTGTGATTATAAGTTGGAAAAGCTGGTTTTGTAGCTCGCCTGGGGATACCTCTCCCATGACCTCTGAACTCAAAGAGAGTCTATCCAATGTCTTTGGCTCGTAATTTTGAGTATTTGCAGAAAGCCAGTGTCAGATTTTCCTCAGTGATTAAGTAGCTATAAACAGATTCAAGGTCCTAGGAAGAAATCCTTTGGAAGGGATTGCAGTGAAGTATAGATGAATATAGGCAGGGTAAGAGTGCTGAGGCAACAAATAAGGGATGTAGCCTGGAATAATGGGCTGTGTCAGAAGACCCCTTTGGGAAACTCACAGTCAGCACAGGTTAGAGAAGCCTTCAGAAACTTATCAAACAGCATTTCACACAGCCAGGAGGAAAAGCAAAGTATAGGAGGTGATTTAAAGCTGGTCCCTCTGAGCTGTGCTATGCACTCAAGACCTGCCAATCTCAGTCTCTGTGTTTAGCTGAGGTCATTAATTATTAGTTCTTAATTTCACCTTCACACATGAATGTTTTCAAAGGTTCCAACACTGAGAAAAGATTTGTTTATATTTCTCCTTGTAGCAAATATTTTATTGCTGCTAACTCTGTGTATAGGTGGAAAATATTACATTGTTTTGATTTCACAAGCTTCATTTTCCTTCCTGATAGATAGCCCTCAAGGACTGTGAAAACACAGTAGCAAAAGTTGAAATATTTTAGCCCCCCAGTATGAGACTGGCAGACTACACAGTGAGCAACTTCTCATAACTGTGCTGCAGAAGCCAAATTTTCCCGACTCCTCAGTCATCCTGGATATATCCACTGCATTAAAAAAATATCAGAAGGTGAGAGAAAATGAAGATGAAAAAAAGGCTGCCAGTTTTTTAATAGAATCAGAAGCAAAATTATCTATTTCTCAAGGATTTTCAATGAATCAAATGCAAGTGGAAGTATCAGTGGTAGAGCAGTTCTCCCATTTGTTCAGTTCTCACCTAGGGATTTAGATCCCTGCAATTCCAAGAAGCAGCACAATAAATTTTAAGGTATATTGTAAAGGCCTTTCATTTTGGGTCATTATTTACACCAAAACAAAGTAAAAAAAATAGGGTAATTAGCATTTCCCAGGTGTCAGTTATTCCATATACCTCCCATTGCATGAGGATTTCCTTCACATTACTCTTTTTCTGCCTCTTAATAGGTTGTAATTTAGCAAGGTCTTTCAGTGTGAAAATTGTCCTGTATGCTTAAATTCTGTATTTCCCCAGTATTTTGGAAAATAAGTCAATGCCTGAAGAAAAGAGCTCTGCTTAAGCACATGTTGAAAATTAAGTCTGTTCTATAGTGGTTTATAGAATCAAGATCTGCATTTGACACGTCTCTGTCCTAAAGCCATTGGGAAGTCAGCACATCACTTGAGTTTTTTCAAATATGTTACATCAGAAATCTGACTTACTGTCTCTCAAAGCATTTTGCTTGACATTTTTACCTTTTCTTAGTTTCTCAAATATTTCCTATATAATGGAACCAAAAGTTCATGATTTATTCCATGTACTGACTCACCAGTGCTGTGAAAGCGACACTATTTCTTCCCATGTTCTACATATGATCCAGAACATCTGTCTTATATTTGGGGGGGGGGGATTTATCATCTCCAGGTGTTCCTTGCTGGTTTTAGGGTATCCATCTTCTAATTTTTGATGGTATTTGCTTCTTCCTCAGTATTTTACACAAATGTATGCCATGTTCTTGCATTATACTAGTCTGACCTCTTTAGGTCTCCTTGCAGTTTAACTTCTGTCTATTTGCGGATACTCTTATTTTGATGTAACTGACAAATTCAATCAGTGTCAAACATAACCACTCTTTTAAAATAATCACAAGAGCTTAAATACTAAGGGTCATCATACTATTCCCTGCATTAACCTCAGCTCTCTGTCTGTTAAAGACTTTCTAATCTGTTATGTGATAATGGATGCTTTGATTCCATCATAAATCAATAATGTAGCACTATAGCACATGCATTACAGAATTTCATATGTAAGGGAACACCCTCTAGTTTTCTTTTTTTTTTAGCAGTATGGAAATACTTAGGCAAGTTTCTTCAAGCCAGCTCAACAACCAAAAGTAGGTACATTAGTGCAGTTCTTGAGTTCGGATAACTCTGCCAAAAAGCACTAAATGTAAGAGCACAGTCATAGAATCATAGAATCGTAAAATGGTTTGGGTTGGAAGGGACCTTCAGAGATCATCTAGTCCAACCCCTCTGCCATGGGCAGGGACGTCTAGCACTAGATCAGGTTGCTCAAACCCCCAACCTGACTTTTAACACTTCCAGGGATGGCTTATCCACAACTTCTCTGGGCAACCTGTTCCAGTGCCTCACCACAACCCTCATCATAAAAAAATTCTTGTGTATACTCAATCTAAATCTACACTCTTTCAGTTTAAAATGGTTGCCCTTTGTCCTGTCACTACCGGCCCTAGTAAAAAGTCTCTCTCCATGCCCTCTTTATATATTGAAATGCCGCAATAAGGTCTCCCCAGAGCCTTCTCTTCTCCAGGCTTAACAACCTCAAGTCTCTCAACCTTTCTTCATAGGAAAGGTGTTCCAGCCCTTTCATGATTTTTGTGGCCCTCCTCTGGACATGCTCTAACAGGTCCATATCTTTCCTGTACTGGAGACCCCGGAGTTGGATGCAATGCTGCAGGTGGGGTCTCATGAGAACAGGGTAGAATCACCTCCCTCAACCTGCTGGCCACACTTCTTTTGATGCAGCCCAGGATAGGCTTGGCTTTCTGGGCTGCAAGCACACATTCCCACCTCATGTTCAATTTTACATCCACCAGTATCCTCAAGTCCTTCTCTGCAGGGCTGCTCTCAATCAAATCATCACCAGTTTGTATTGATATTGGGGAATGCCCCAACCCAAGTGCAGGACCTTGGACTTGGGCTTCTTGTATGCAGTCATGCATTCACTTCTGTAAGAGCTCTGTTCATTACGTTTGACGAGTATTAGTGACTCTGTTTTACTTTGCACTGAGATGGACTAGAAGCACTCCCACAATCAGGTGCTGCATTTCATCTGAGGAGTGGGAATGTCCCAGCTAGGTGTAAAGTGTCTGTGCTTTTAGTACAGTTATTTAGTACAGTTAGTACCTGTACAGTTTCTGGTACACAAGTGGTTTGAATACTAAATGCCTGTACCTATTGCAATCAGTACTTCCATGGATTCCCATCTTCTGTAGTTAGCTGCGTGTGTATTGCAAGTACTTCCCATATAAAAATTGATACCTTTTGAGAGTGAAGGGGAGCAAGAAGAGGGCAGATTCAAGAAACTGTCCAGATTTCAGTACCTTCCTCAGAGAAAATTCAAAAAATCCCTTTGAACTAGAGGGGGTTACTCAGGCAGTGCTACTCTTAACAAACTCTTGGTTTTGCTAAAACCAGAATGATCATACAATGAAAAGAACAGAAGTGGACTTTGTTTAAAATATCTTATCTACACTTCCAAAGCACAAGCTCAGACAAGGACTTTTCAGTCAGGTCAACTGGTGATCCCCTAACAGCAAAGCTGACTGTCGGAGTGCCAGCAGGACCAGGGCCCTCTTCTCTTTAAGCACCTGGATCAGCTTCTGTACACAACCATGCCTCTCCTGGCCATTCAGGCAGCTGACAAGTGCATTAATCCTTCAAGATGAACTTTCCATACCATTTCCACAACAGCACAACCATGACTGCCATTTGTGCCTGACCCCTGTCATTACTGTCATCTTCTTACCTCTGGGAGTCCTTCTGTCTTCAAATCTGCCATAAATATAAACCAGTTTTTTCATTTAAGCTACAATAATTTCCCTTTAGCATTCACAGGGCCCTGCCATTTCATTCTACTCTCCATCCCTGCCAAATTCTTGGCAAAATACTGAGGTAAATAATGAGCTAATGCAATTTTGCTATTGCAAATTATTTACTATTTATGTTAGCTTTAAAGAAAGTGCTTTCAGATCATTATGTGCTGAGAAATGTTTTTCATTTCTCTGTTTCAGCCATACAATCAAATTTGTGTCTGGTAAAATCAGTTAATTTCAATATAATCATACTTGGAGGAAGGTTGGACCATGGTGTTCATTTTTACTTACTCAAGATTTCTTGTTTCTGCAATCAGTATTCCTCCTTACTGAACATTTGAATATAAAATTATATAATATTTTTATTTTTACAATTTTTCATTAAGTGAACAGTGTCCTTGTTAGGGGTAATTTTATTTTGCTCTTCTTTGTCATGTATGTGAGCTGTTCCTTATTAAGCATTTCTTAAGCAATATAGGAGAAATTGTATTTGCTGTTCCAAAGCTCACGGTCTGGGGCGCAGCACTGCCACAGCACTGCCAGAAAGAGGAGTGGAACCAAGAGAAAGGAGTGGAAAGATATACCTCCTCTTGCTGTCAAGGATATCAGAGGGCCTGAGGTGTTATCTTTAATGTCTCTCATACATATCACAGCCCCTAGGGATGGACCTGAAATGGTGATTCGGAGGTTAGAATAACACTAATGAATTGAGTCTCTGAGCTCTGCCAGTCTTACGTAATTGACTTCTCCGCAGCCTTGCTCGTTATCCTCATAGCAGCTCTAACGTATACAATGTCTGCCACTCTTCATGTGAACTGATAACTTACACTGTAATTGCTTAGAAGAGAATAATTGTGAGCACTCAGCATTTTGACAGTGTAAGGTAAAAGTCAAACACAGCAAGGTCTGAAGTGCAGTAAGATTCTTTACAGCATCTACCTTATTTTCAGTCCATAGAGATACAGGAGATGGGGGGGTGCAAGGGGTGGGTCCAGAGTGCAATGTGCCCTCTGCTCAGCTTGTAGCTGAAAGCAATCTCTCCAGTGGAGAGGGAGGGGGCAGAAAGCCACACCACCACTTCCACTGACAACAGGGAAAATGGGGACATAGGGCAATGTGAAAAAGTTCAACAATTTCCCTTATCTTCTCTAAAATACACGCTGTGACAAAGTCTATCTCAAGTTCCCCAAGAAAAGCTACCAAAATGAAGAGACAGAGTCCTTAAGAAACGCCGCAGTTATCATCTCTCTCGGCACTGCTCAGGAGTCTGGTGGGAGGTGGCAATATGTGACTGGATCCCAGTTAACCCCTTGATTTTGGGGGAAGAGGTGGTAAAACAGTATTCACCACACAAACTCCGAAGCGTTTCTTAGTCTGCTTCACACTGTTGAGCTAGCTCCCATGTACAAGATGATAGTAGGTGCATGGTCTTGAAAAGGGGTGCTTGGCTGAGTGCCATGGTGTTGCCAATCCTCAACATTTTTCTTTACGCTCAGGCTAAACAACCAGGCTTTCACATATGTAGTTTCAATCTAGTTCCATGTAAGACCTTTCTTGGACACAGTTCTGCCCAAAGTTACACGACAAGATCCCTTTTTTCTTTCCAAAGAGGTGTGCAGAAATATCTGTTAATATTTGTTACAATTAAAGTGAAGCCCTCCACTTATTAGGTTGATTAAGGGATACCTAGTAAGGGTTCACCCAAGCATATGGGGCTGAATGGAAGATATACGGTACATGCAGTTGACCATTTTCCAGATAAAAACAACAACAAAAAAAAGAATTGTAGTTCCTCCTCTTTCATTTTAATACCAGTGATGATTTGGGTTATGGAGTTGCAAAGCAAGAACCTGGAGTGACAGTCTGGTTGGGGTACATCTTACTAACACTCCCTTCTGCAAATCATTCAGGGCTACAAGATCTCAGGGCTTTTGTTGCACCATTTCTATCTTTGAACGTTTGTATTTTACCGATAAAACTAGTCCCAATTACAGGTTGGCAGCCTTCATGAGCAAAGAAAACCAAAAGAGACTCTTCTGGTTCTTTGGAGCTGTGATTCCTGCCTGCTTTTGGATGACAGCTGATACACATCTTTGACATTCAGAGCATCTGTTTGGTGATAGAGGGACTTCACTCCATTTTGAGCTTGAGAGGGCCTGCAAAATGATTTGTCCAGTTCTTCAAACACTTACATCAATACTAATTGTAGTAAATAATTTTTAGACTCATCAGTTTTCTCCACTTGCCTATCAATTTTTCTGGATTTTACTTCAGAGGGTATTAGATGGACAAGGGCCATTTGCTATCTCTGTGGAATATCACAGTAGTTCATTGTTGAAGAAATTCTTCGGGATTTGGTGAAGCAGTTGTCTCCTAACTTGCCACTGCAGACAAGAGACCAGTCTGCAATTCCTTTGCCATTTTGGGGTTAGCGTGTGACTCACCAAGGTATCCCTCCATTAAAAAATAGGTCTTGGAAATGTGCAGTGAGCGAGCTATCAGTCTGCATGAGTGTGTCAAGTATGGATTGAGCAGTAAGTCCTCTAGCCACGGTGGCAGGCCATGGTGCATGAAAAGCGCCATATTCTACAGGCAGATTTTCCAGAGATGATAGAGTAGATCTCTCCTGCTGTGCAATTTCTCTATATGTCCAGCCTCAAGGAGGGATTTGTAAATTATCTAGGAATCTTTGCTGGGATAGGATGAGAGACTTCCATGTGACAGGCGCCCAAGGCTACATAAGCTGGCATTACCTCACACTTTCCTACGTACATTTTTTACTTTATACACCGACACTAAAGGAGAGATATGAGGAAGAAATCTCCTTAAGAAGCTGGAGAAAGGACTTGGTTGATTCAAGGTCTGGTTTAGCCTTTCAAATATGGGAATTAAGTTCTAATAAGAAGATGATTCTAACAGAAGGAAAAGCTGAATTGCACTTCTTGAGTTATCCTGAGAACAATTCCCAGGTGGGCTAGACTAACAAAGCTACAAATCAGTAAAATCATATCCCCTGCAATCTTTTCTCCTGTATGCCAAGCCAATGAATTTGGTCCTGTCAACCAGCTGTCTCTCAGATACATACGTTCTATTTTCATGCAATTACACAAAGCTTTGGATAAGATTTGTTGTTACACATTTTTATTGGATAAGTAAATTGAAAGGCTGTTCTCTGATGGACTGTAAAAATATGGGTAAGCATAAATGAAATAACTGGAATAAATGAGAGCTATATCTTGGGTATTGGAAAGGCAAGTTTGGGATAAGCAGAGCAATAAGGAATTGAACTGCGCCAAGGGACAAAAATAAATAATAACTGGTCAGGCTACAGGTAAGTAGCCTGTCTTCCAAAGAAGGCACTTGAGCCCAGTAGCAGAAAATGGAAAATGAGGAGGTATGCACACCAACCATGTGATTATTTGTGGATCATAAAACCAAAGTTATATTCTCTTAGGCAGTTGCTAGTAGGTTCTGTGAATGAAGAAGAGTAATAAAGAAGAGTTTTGAAGAACACAAACTTCATGTGATGAGAAGAAAATCTGACATTTTGGCTTCACTGAGGAATGATGATGCATGAGGGAAGATGTAGTCTGACTGGGAACAAGGGGACTTGAATAATACAGTAACTAGAACCACTAAGAAATATTTCCTGGCCAAAATATTTCAGGGTTTTGACTAACACAGTTCACTAAAATGCCAAAGTTTTCCACAGAAATTAAGAACCACATTCCGACCTCTAGAATGTCAATGGATAAAAGGAATTCTTTCTCCTATGTACCTGAATTCACACAGTAATAAAATATGCTTTTTCTTCATATATTGTGATACTCAGTATACATTCACTAGACTCACATGAAAGATTGAGGGCATCCTTTCTTCATGCTCTGTATTTCAGAAACTGTTCCTTAAAAACTCTCGTTGTAACCATAAATGAACTTCAGCTGTTTATGCAGCAAAACTTGTCTTTCATATAGTGTTAGATATGTTCTGTATTTCTAAAAAGTAATGATTCTTTAGGTGCTCCTCAGGCATGGAACAAAGATAGATCTTATGGAATAGCAAGTTTCATGCCCTTAGATAGGAGGATACTGTATGGGCAAAAGAAGCAGTGAATTAGCATTGCCACTAAAACTTACATATAACTAGATCATTTTGAAGCTACATCTAAGTCACTCAAAAACATAAAAAGCAGACCTCTCTTGCAGGAAGCTTGTAAGAATAGGGCTTGGAGTTTGTAAAATATATGCAGGAACTATTAAGTGACGATGACTCATTTAAAATGTTTCTTAAGCATCTTTCCCCTTGCTGTCACATTAGTTAATTATCTCTGAGCATAATTTCACAAAGATTCAGCTGTTAGTTTTGAGTCATTTCTCAAAAAATATCTGCATCTTTGCAAACTTCATCAAGTCGCTGCAAAGTTCATAAATTCAATCAAAAATCTGGTGGATTTCTTGGTTTTAATACACTCTATTTACGTCAATAGAAAGTTTCTCAGATCACTTGGGACAGTGAATCATGGCCTGCAGAACTTCAAGGTGCCCTTAAGACAATACAGGATGCAATGAAAGTCAGTGAAGCAAGCAAAATTTGTCAAATGAGCCACATAATTTAAGCTTAGCTGCTAAAAATCTGATTTAAGATTTCTTGTGTTTTACTGTATGACACCTCTACCCTTTTAACAAGAATCAGCAGGTAAAAATTCAGTATTCACAAGTCTTTGCATACTAATAAATTAAAATTCAGATGCAGATAATGTTGTAAATGTATATTCATGAAAGAAACAGAGCACCTCAGAGACTTGTAGAATATTTGATAAACCAAAGATTTTTTGAATTTCAAGACAGTTATAACCGAGATTCTCAAGGGCTTAAATTCTGTATCAATTGTCAGTCCCCCATGTACAATCCAGGCTTCCCCACATAGCTACCACTGTAAGACACCATCTTACAGTCCAGAATCCTGCATTTTTCTCCAGCACAAAGGAAGCAAAGTTAAAAAGCAAACAAGCTATTAACACAGTCTATAGCATTGTATGATTTTGGCTGTGGCTCACTCTAGAAACACTATTTGCTAATGTAGTATGATACACCTATTTCTCAACAAGAGCTGCAAAGTAAGGGTTTCTGGCCCAAATGCAGAACATAGTCTGCTGAAACTACTCAGTCACACAGCAAGTATCAACCACCTCTACATCCCTCTTCCCATTTTCTGATTTTGGAAAGAAAATTTGCCAATGTTTCATGCAACTTGGTGTGAAAAAGAACTGCATCCAGCATTCATCCTGACATTGGATGAAATGGCTCAAAACTTTGTGATAGCTTGATATACGACTCAGATCCTGTACCATAAGGAGGTTGATAGTGTGTGGAAATAAGCATCAAAACTTAGGTCGATTTTGGAAGCTTAGGTCTGAATTTCCTGACTTTGGTTGCTTTGAAGATAATTATTAGCCTCTTGTAGTTATTATAACTATTTTCACATATATCTACATTTCCTGATTCCACCCTAAATGAAATCAGGAAATGCCAACAGTTAAGTGAAGTGGCATTTACTAATGGAGCAAATGGCTCACATTTGTGTACGATACAGAAGAGCTGGGTAAGGGAAGTTTTGCATGTTGATCCAAAGCAAAGGTAAACTCTCAATTTTCTGAGATTCCCTCTTTATTGAAATTTCTTCTTGCACATTTCAGCTGTGAACTTTCTTCTTACAAACTCAAAACAATCTGTTGAAGTGATAATCAACTGGCAAAGTTCAAAAGTGTATTAAGTTTAGTACCTTTTGATATGGGCATGCTGGCGTGAGAGGGTAAAAAGAACAGAAGGGCTGTGTACTGGACTAGAGCCACAGGAAGGAAAAGTGAGTGTCAATCTGAGAGTGTGTGTTTGTCAGAAACAAGAATTTGTAATATGTACCTGTGACATGCAATACATACTTAAAGAAAATCCCAGGTTTTCAAAGAAACTTCCTTCAGTTCAAGAAGAGCCCTCATTTTTTAACAATCTGTCAGAACTAATATTATATATGTGACCTTAAATATTCACTGAGTTCATAGAGATTTCATCTTCTTCTGCATTTATCAAGAATTATTCATAATATGGCAGGTTCTATCATAATTCAGATACTTTAGCCCAACAATGTAGAAAAAAATAAAACCCAAAAGAGAAAATGACAGTTACAGTGATGGAATGGGGATAAGTGATAGTTTTAAAGAAACTCACTGTACATCTATAATTTTCCTTTTTAACACCTTATCTTTAAGCTATACTTCATTTAAGATGTCGACCCAGCTTGATGTGAAGTGCATAACTTATTGAATGCTGACATTTTTTGTAAGATTTATTTTGTTGTTTTGCAAGTCAAGTATAATCTTGCAACTCTGTGTCTTACTTGTAAAATAATAAAAAAAAAAAAGACTTTGTGTTTACTGGAGCAGTGATCAAAACACGAACATTATATGCCACATCTAGTTTAAAGCATAAATATGAATGCCCAATTTACCTAAAATCAAATCACTCATCCAGAAGTCTCAGCATCGAAGAGTTTTGATTAGATCTGACAAGCTAGCACAAGGCACTTGATAGGACATTCAACAAAGCAATGCAAACATACTTTGCCTATTGCATCACTCTGTGCTTCCTGATCAGTAGTTCCTTCTTATTTTATGAGGTGATAGAATTAAAGAAAAGGAGACTACAAAGGTCTAGATGGAAACTTGAACTTTGAAAGTTGCTTGTTTAATTAATATACATCATCTGTACTACATCAAGATGGAGAAGGATACATATTCCTTATTTTCAGAATGCAGTCCCCATAAGTCTCATCAAAACCAATGACTAGAAATGTTTTTATATAAATAAACAGATGAAGAAATAAGTGAAAAGGATGGGCCTCGAGACTATTACAACACAGCAAATTAAATGATGAAAGAGAACTAATAGGCAACATTGTAAACAATAAAAAATAGGTTCAGAAATTGTTTGTAACATTGCATGTACAATTCAAACCAAAGATCGAGCCACATAAATTTACTTTTCTAGACTTGTTATTAGCAATGACAGGCTTTATATTTACAGACTGCAGTCCTTTCATTTGAAGACTTCTTTTTTTAAACACAAGTGCATCAATAATCACAGAATCACAGAATTATTAAGGTTGGAAAAGACCTTTAAGATCATCAAGTCGACCCACCAACCCAGCACCACCAAGCCCACTAAACCATGTCCCACAATGCCACGTCCACACGTTCCTTGAACACCTCCAGCGATGGTGACTCCACCTCCCTGGGCAGCCTCTTCCAATGCTTCACCACTCTCTCAGTAAAGAACTTTTTCCTAATATCCAGCCTAAACCTCCCCTGGCGCAACTTGAGGCCATTTCCTCTTGTCCTGTTGCTAGTCACTTGGGAGAAGAGACCAACACCCACCTCTCTGCAACCTCCTTTCAGGTAGTTGTAGAGAGCAATAAGGTCTCCCCTCAGCCTCCTCTTCTCCAGGCTAAACAACCCCAGCTCCCTCAGCCGCTCCTTATAAGACTTGTGCTCCAGACCCCTCACCAGCTTCGTTGCCCTTCTCTGGAATTGCTCCAGCACCTCAATGTCCTTCTTGTAGTGAGGGGCCCAAAACTGAACACAGTATTCGAGGTGCAGCCTCACCAGCGCCGAGTACAGGGGCACAATCACCTCCCTGGTCCTGCTGGCCACACTATTTCTGATACAGGCCAGGATGCCGTTGCCGTTCTTGGCCACCTGGGCACACTGCTGGCTCATCTTCAGCCGGATCTCAACCAACACCCCCAGGTCCTTTTCCGCCAGACAGCTTTCAGCCACTCATCCCCAAACCTGTAGCGTTGCATGGGGTTGTTGTGACCCAAGTGTAGGACTCGGCATTTGGTCTTGTTGAACCTCATACAATTGGCCTCAGCCCATCCACATCCATCCAGCCTGTCCAGATCCCTCTGTAGAGCCTTCCGACCCTCAAGCAGATCAACGCTCCCTCCCAACTTGGTGTCATCTGCAAACTTGCTGAGGGAGCGCTGAATCCCCTCATCCAGATCATCAATAAATATATCAAACAAGACCGGACCCAAAACTGAGCCCTGGGGGACTCCGCTTGTGACCAGCCGCCAGCTGGATTTGACTCCATTCACCACAACTCTCTGGGCTCAGCTGTCCAGACAGCTTTTTACCCAGCAAAGAGTGCACCTGTCGGAGCCATGAGCTGCCAGTTTCTCCAGGAGAATACTATGGGAGACAGTGTCAAAGGCTTTACTAAAGTCCAGGTAGACAACATCCACAGCCTTTCCCTCACCCACTAGGCAGGTCACCTCGTCATAGAAGGAGATCAGGTTGGTCAAGCAGGACCTGCCTTTCACACACACACACACACACACACACACACAGAATCACTAAGGTTGGAAAAGACCTGTAAGATCATCAAGCCCAACCCTCAACTAACACCACCATGCCCATTAAACCATGTCCCACAATGCCTCGTCCACACGTTTCATGAACCCGTGCTGGCTGGGCCTGATCCCTTGGCTGTCCTGCACGTGCCCTGTGAGCACCCTCAAGATAAACCTCCCCATAATCTTCCCCAGCACCGAGGTCAGGCTGACAGGCCTGTAGTTCCCCAGATCCTCCTTCCGGCCCTTCTTGTAGATGGGCGTCACGTTGGCAAGCCTCCAGTTGTCTGGGACCTCCCCTGTTGATAAATGATGGAGAGTGGCTTGGCAAGCTCCTCCGCTAGCTCCCACAGTACTCTTTGGTGGATGCCATCAGGCCCCATAGACTTGTGAGTGTCCAGGTGGCACAGCAGGTCGTTAACTGCTTCCTCCTGGATCATGGGGAGCCTATTTTGCTCTCCATCCCTGTCTTCCAGCCCAGGGAGCTGAATACCCTGAGGATATCTGGTATGGCTGTTAAAGACTGAGGCAAAGAAAGCATTAAGTACCTCTGCCTTTTCCTCATCCTTGGTGACAACATTCCCCCCCACACCCAGTAAAGGATGGAGATTTTCCTTGGCTCTCTTTTTGTTGTTAATGTATTTGTAAAAACATTTTTTGTTATCCCTCATGACCGTGGCCAGGTTGAGCTCTAGCTGGGCTTTTGCCTTTCTAATTCCCTGTCTGCATGACCTAACGAGATCCTTGTACTCTTCTTCAGTTGCCTACCCCTTCTTCCAAAGGTGATAAACTCTCCTTTTTTTCCTGAGTCCCAGCAAAAGCTCCCTGTTCAGCCAGGCCCGTCATCGTCCCTGCTGGCTCTTCTTATGGCACATGGGGACTGCCTGCTTCTGTGCCTTTAAGACTTCCTTCTTGAAGAAGGTCCAGCCTTCCTGGACCCTTTGCCCTTCAGGACCGTCTCCCAAAGGACCCTCTCAACCAGTGTCCTGAACAGGCCGAAGTCTGCCCTCTGGAAGTCCATGGTAGCGGTTTTGCTGACCCCCCTCCTTACTTGGCCAAGAATTGAGAACTCTATCGTTTCATGGTCGCTAAGCCCAAGACGGCCTCCGACCATCACTTCTCCCACCAGTCCTTCTCTGTTCGTAAACAGCAGGTCAAGCAGGGCACCTCCCCTGGTAGGCTCCCTTACCAGCTGGGTCAGGAAGTTATCTTCCACACACTCCAGGAACCTCTGGGACTGTTTCCACTCTGCTGTGTTGTATTTCCAGCAGACATCTGGTAAGTTGAAGTCCCCCACAAGAACAAGGGCTTGTGATTGTGAGACTTCTGCCAGTTGCTTGCAGAAGACTTCGTCTGCGTCTTCATGCTGGTTGGGTGGTCTGTAACAGACACCGAGCAGGATATCTGCCTTGTTTGCCTTCCCTCTCATCCTTACCCATAAGCACTCGACCTTGTCATCATAATCGTTGAGCTCTATACAATCAAAACACTCTTTGACGTACAGAGCCACCCCACTGCCTCTCCTTCCTTGCCTACCCCTTCTGAAGAGCTTATAGCCATCCACTGCAGCACTCCAGTCACGCGAGTCGTCCCACCATGTTTCTGTGATGGCGACTACATCATAGCTGTCCTGCTGCACACTGGCTTCCAGCTCCTCCTGTTTGCTGCCCATGCTGCATGCATTGGAGTAGGTGCACTTGAGCTGGGCTATCAATTTCACCCCCAACATTGGCACGCCACCCCTAGGCTCATCTCTAGGGAGCCTGGTTTCATCCCCTTCCCCCTTCAAATCTAGTTTAAAGCGCTCTTGGTGAGGCCCACCAGCTCATAAGCAAGAATCCTTTTCCCTCTTGGGGATACTTGAACTCCATCTGCTGCCAGCAGGCCCGGTGCCATGTAAACCCCCCCGTGGTCAAAAAAACCAAAATTCCGCCAGTGGCACCAGCCGCTGACCCACGAGTTAACCAGGTGCGTTTTCCTGTTCCTTTCAGTGTTCCTCCCCGCCATTGAAGGGATTGAGGAAAACACCACCTGTGCTCCTGATCCTTCAACCAGCTCCCCCACCACTCTGAAGTCCCTTTTAATCGCTTTTAGACTTCTTTGCGCAATTTTGTCGCTGCCAACCTGCATAACCAACAGCGGGTAGTAATCAGTGGGCTGTACCAGACCGGGGAGCTTCCTAGTGACCTCTCTCACCCGGGCCCCAGGGAGGCAGCAGACTTCCCTGTGGGTTGGGTCAGGCCAGCATATTGGGCCCTCTGTTGCCCTCAGGAGGGAATCGCCTACAACAATTACCCTCCTTTTTGTCTTGGTAGAGGTGGTTGTGATGCGTGGGGCAGACTGCCTTGCCTGAGGCAACCCCGCAGATGGACTTTCATCCATATCCTTGTTATCCTGGCCCTCAAGTTCCAGAGCCCCATAGCTGTTGTGTAGGGGCAGCGGGGAAGGTGAGGGAGGCCGGGAGGGGATTCACCTGCTGCCCCGAGCAGGGACCTTTTTCCATTCCCCTTTGTTTCTTAGGTCCCCTCCTTCTGCCCGGCGGCAAGAAGGTAAGAGGTCCTCTGTTTCTTGTGGAGCCTCCATCCTCTGCCTTTGCCTCAGGGACGGTAGGGTGTGGCTCCACCAGTCTATCACACTCCCTGACACTCCTCAGCCTCTCCACTCCCTCTTTCAGGTCTGCCACCAGGCTGAGCAGATCTTTCACCTGGTCACACCGCACACAGGTGTTGCCTCTCCCGGCCTCCGGCACCAGAAACAGGCTCAGGCACTCCCGGCAGCCAGAGACCTGGACAGCCGCGTGCTTCAGCGGGAGCCCCGTCTGGGTCGCCACATTCCTTCTGGCAATGGCCTTCAGCCGAGTGGAGACCGTAGCTGCGCCTCCTGTGGGAGGGCGATGACCACTCGGGGAGAAGCCTCTAGAGCCAGGAGGGAGGACTGCGCCCCCCCCCGCCTTCCCTGCGCGAACTGCCGCGCGAAGTGCCGCGCCACGCCCTTCTGCCGCGCCACTTCCTGTTTGCCCGCCCCAGCCCCCGCGCTGCGGCTCGCTCGCGCTGGCTGGGGGCTGCTCCCGTAGGTGCGGGGCTCCGGCCGCCGCCGCTCCTCTCCCCGCCACGCGCAGTCAGAGCGGCCGCTCGTCAGGGGCTCGCGCTGCCGGCGGGGGGCGGCGCGCTGGGGCACCCTCTCTCCCTGCGCTTGCGCCTTCCCGGTTTTGCCGCTGTAGGAAGGGGCGCCCGGCGCCATCTTCCGCTCCGGAGCCCTTCGCCTCGGTGGCTTCAGTGTGAAACAGGTCTCGTCAGCCCCATTTTATGCAGAGGCGATGTGAAGAACAGGCAAAACCTTTGTATAGAAAAAGTATTACTGTTAGGGAACCTTTTCTATGCTTAGAAATATATCCACATACTTATCTGTGCATCTCTCTCTCTTCCAGATGCCCACAAAGATACCTACACACCACCTCTGCCTCAGCTGAAGGAGCTGTGGCTTACACTTCTCCCTTATAACAGTATCAAATGTCTGCTCTTCAGGCAGACCTTGTAAGTTATTGGGTGCTTTGTGATTGTGTCCTTTGTGATGGCATCATGAGAAGTTTCTCTTTAAGGAAAAAAACCAGGTATTTGATAATTGG
Source organism: Gavia stellata (assembly GCF_030936135.1). Taxonomy (NCBI): domain Eukaryota; kingdom Metazoa; phylum Chordata; class Aves; order Gaviiformes; family Gaviidae; genus Gavia; species Gavia stellata. The sequence continues at coordinate 23,141,516 of NC_082595.1, forward strand.
TTTTTAAAACAAAAAATAGCTACTAAATAATCATTTGGAAAAATATTAATGAAAAGGTTTGTGATACATTAAAAAATAAAAAAAAAATCAAAACTGCGTTATAGTCATTCAACACCAATAATTCACACAGGAATATGTTTCTCTCTTTTTTTTTCTGCTCAAGGTACCCGTTCATCACCTTACAATTGCACAATCATAACTCCTTTTTCACAGTTAATAATTCTGATTGTCATCGGATGGTGGCTTAATGATTTATGGCCTAGCAAACTCCAACCAAAAAAGAACTAATCAAGGTGTCAATAACATTTCGATTTTTTATTCAATGCATAAAAAAGAAAAAAGGTAAAAAAGAAGAAAAGCTATCTTAAGTCATTGTCTCACTGTGTAGCTTGAATGTTTTACTCAGTTGTGGGATTAATTCATAGAAGTTTCTCTACACAGAGGCTCCACAGAACACTAAACACCAAAAAACTGTAAGGCAGTCTTTTTAACACAGCATTTACAAGGGACAGAGTCCAATAATATTATTATCACTAGGATTTTTAAAACAGAAGTTGAACAACAATCAACTAGTGGTACTGGCTATCTTAATCATCTGTATCTAATTTCAGACATCTTAAAAGATCCTGAATTTCCAAATGACCCTAAGTATCTTCTCTCAGAAAACCTTTCATTGTTAAGGTACATTGAGTCAGTCAGACAAAACTCAGTTAGTCAAATCACTGTGATCAGCTTTGACATTTCAGCTTAAATAGTAAATAATAAGCATTTTGTAATTATAGATACACCAAGGATTCCCTATACTTTAAGCTCATCTAAAATTCCGTAAAAAAGAAAATCAACTGTGGTCTGTATAGACATGAAAAATTTATCAGGGCACCTCAATTATTAGCTTTACCTTTTATGCAAATGACTTAAAATAGGGTATGTGTTCATAACACAACATATTTGTCAAATAATACAGCACAAGCCATACACCATTCTGTCAAACAGTTGAGATCCAAAAAGGCAGGTGAGGAGAGAATGGGGCATGAGGATGAAACAGGCCCATATCTGTCAGTGTTGGAGAATGAGTTCTTTATTTTGTCCTCTCTTCTTTTTAACCACAGGTTAGAGACTTTTTAACCACAGTCCTAGAGACTGAATGTGCCATTAAGCTTCATCTGAACATTTCACATATTGTATTTTAAATACCAGTATCTCAATATTAATTAGCAAATACTATTAGGAAAAAAAAACCCAAAACATTTGTTTTCTGTAGGAGAAAATGAACCTCTCACCAACATCATGTTCTACTCCAATTCATTAATGAGGTATAATTAATTAAATCTGTATCAGTCCTCAGAATGGACAAAGCAATACTTAACAGTGATCTGCTGAGCTGTAGCCATTAATCTTAGATCATAGGCTGTGAAGAAATGACCTGAAGAGCTACTTTCATTAACAAGAACTTTTTTACAAGTGATAATCATGATAGTTTTAGTATATGCCAAGCAGGAGATACGACTAATGAATCTCTTGTGTTTTGAGTATTGATTTCTAATTTATATGAGAGAAAGATAGTTAAACTAAAGGGAAAAGAAATCAAACGTTCAAATCAGAGGTTATAATTTCTTACAGGTCTTTGAGGACTTCATTTTTCTTTTGAAAAACATGTTTCTTATGTAATTCATCAGTATGTACCCTACAGAAGATAATAATCTTCAACATGTTATGATATGGCATCGAGATTTACGCATTTGTATATACTATGTTGACTTGCTTCTTTTCAGTTAGTATAAATACTTACAAGGTCCTAAATCTAAACATCTGACCACGTGCTTTTGATGCTTTTATAGTTCTGTAGGTCCAGTCTTTAAAACTTTCTAGCCAGTTCTTTCACATCAGCATCTGTGAAAATCAAACTCAGGATGCACATTCAACAGTGGGTATCTGAAGTCAGTGAGTACTCTTTAAAACTTGCACTTTCATGAATAGGCCTGTACCAAGGACGCTTTCAGAAGTGTTGCAAGGCAAGGTGCTACAATAAATGAAGTAAACAGTACAGGTTGGCAGGGGATAATTCCCTTGGTTTTTTGAAAGGTCTGCACTCTAAATCTTCTTAATCTAAATTACCGCAAAAGATACACCAGCCTCAACCTCCCTGCAGCACTTGAGCTCTCCCTTCTCCAAAACACAGCATCTGAAATATTACTGTCTATTGCTATCTAAAAAAACCTTTCCCTGCACCAAGAATCTCTTTTCCTTAAACCTTCAGAGGCCCTCGATTATTTGCTCTGCCAATTTTCTATCTCTTTAGCCAAATAAAATGATTTCCCTTCTACAGTGTCATGTTCCACAGAACAATTTTGGAGAAAGGAAGAAGATGCCTTCGAGCATCGGCAAGAGAAGGGAAAATTCTACATTTACTCAACTAAGAAAAACACAGAAGACACTGGTAACTTGAGTGAGCTACTCAAGGGATTCTGTGCACAGCTTTTGCTAGAGTATACCAAGCAAAGTTTTCAGCTTGTCATGGAAGTACTGCTTCGCAGTGACATGCTGCCACAAAGCTCCTCTGGTGTAGAGTATCCAGGAAGCATATGGGCAGGTTCTGCCAGCTTTACTTCTGTCACTTAGCATTCAACTGTTTCATTTCTCAATGAAACCAAAGGGATTATATGCATAAGAAAGTTTTACTCAGTGGCAAAAAATAATTGCTGTGTTTTTCAAGAACTGAAAGTCCGAAAAGTGAAGTTTTAGCAAATAATCTAAGAATCTTTAAATTATCCCATCAAGCTTTTGTGTTTTGACAGGTGCTTTAATATGCAACATTTGATGTTTCACATTTTCTAATGCCATCAGTGTAATGTTAAGAAGTATATGTGAATCATCTGATGGGCCTAATGTGCTGAGCAGAGGGAGTAAATCCAGCCATCTCTAGAGACATTGGTTTGTCTTCGCATAAGCCAATTCACATTGAACTTGAAACTAGTGTTATTCCCCATTGTGTTGCTGCATCACTTACGGGCCTTTATAATGCTTCCACAAGTGAAGGAAGACATCATTAGAATAAAATCTGTGAGCATTTTAAAGGATGGTTCTAAGATGATGAATGAGAATTTCCCTGTGGCAAAAAAGTAGTGACAGAGTAAGTATCTTCATGGGCCTTAAGTGGCTGAACAAGGCAATGAAATGAAAGATTTATGCTTTTCACATTTGGTAATATTGTTCAGAAACTTGTGGGATTTTGCTACACTTAAACATCAGGCAATATCACATATTTAAGCACACTCAAACTGTCAAATTCCAAGAGCATTAAAATATGGTCATCTTAAAAGCTCTTGGTTTGCATTTCAGTGAGAGCTCTAAGTCCTTAGCACTGCTGAAAACACAACCACTTTGATCCAAGCATCCAATTTTTTGTCCAACAGCCTACATGTCAGTTTGAACTTTCTGTCTCATGTTCATGATCCCATTTGGGAGCTGATGTTTTCAACACATTTGCTTTGTTGAAAATAGGCGAGGTTCCAGCAGGGACACGAAAGAACAGATGCAGTAATGGATGGCACCTCTGTACAGGAAGGCAGGGATGGAATGTGATGCATGCTTTCCCAGCACACAGAATAATAGGAGGAAATCAGACCTGCCAAGGAAAAGGGTCAGATGCAGAAAATGTGCTTGACTGTTTTGGCTGCGTTAGAAAGGATGAATAACTTTGAGCAGCCAGAAAATTATCAAAGGACAGCCTGAATGTCCAGAGCTTGTTCTAAGCCAATGCTGTCCTACAAGCAGCCACAGGAAGCTGCCACCATTACGGTCCAGTGAGACAGGAACAGAGCATAGCACGTTGTAGCCTGCAACATGTTACTTAGCCAGTACAGAGAGTCCTGACTCTACTCCTAAGGTATACTTTGAATAGCTTTCCTCCACATGGTTAGGTTAATTCTTTCAAATAGCTTATCAGTAGCAGGAGATATTTTCTAACTTGGAGCAACAGCCAAAGGAGATGAGAGAAGGTGATCAGAGACAGTACCTGCTTCCTCAAAAATGGCGACCGACAGCAGATGGACTTGCATCCCATTTCTGCATCTGAGTTTGTGCTTTTGTTTAGGCTTACATTCTCCAAGCCAAGTTGTTTGAGTCCGTTTCCTCCACAATGCTTGGAAGAACAGAAGACAAATATCAATACATTCTCCTGCACAGCTGTTTTCCTACCTGTGCTTTCAGCTGACCAACTCCAGATTTAAGCTAGAGAGAACCAAAAGTTAAGCTAAGTGCACGAAATGGGTCAAGATCCAAACAGAAGCTCATACCCCAAACTTACACATCAGGGTAGAGTCTACTTTTGTTCTTTGACAGAGTCTGTGGGGACTGTTTACGTGAATGTGAAGAGCTGCAGCAGCAATTTCAGGAAGAGCTCATTGGAGCTGTATTTTGCGGCTAAATCCATAATTGAAGTACAGAAGAAATACGCTTAGGCTGAAAAAGAATAGTTGGCAGGGAGTGTAAAGCAGTGAGCTCAGTATGCAATTGCACAGATCCAAAACAGTCCATCTACTCCATAAACAGGCAGCAAATGTACGGTGTCATTGATCAACAGGCAAGATATAAATCACCACTCTGATGTGTGTGCCTATCGATTAAATTTATGAGATTCACTACTAAGGTGCAACTCATTCCAGGGAAGAAGCTGATTGTTAGCCAGGTTTGCAATGTACTTCTAAGCCTCCTGGGTTGGAAATACCATTACTAGAAAATGCGCATACACATAGTTAGAGCTGACTATGTAAGAAGGCATTTAATATTTTACTACACTTAGACCATATTTTAGAGAAAATTTTAGACTCCTCACCTTCCACCTTACAGCTGAGAACTGCATACTAGATAAGACTTTTTCTGTATTGAGATTACAGACATTTTCTTGCTGAAATATATGAAATATCTTTTGTGCTCTCATTAAATATACACTTTTTCAACGTTTTTCATCCTCTAGCAAGCACCCCACATTCATAAGGTTCTGCAAGCATCCTTGCCATGAAACAAGACTTTGAGGTCACAAACCCCCAGCATAGGTTTCTTCATATACTTTTGGACAACTCTGATCTTGTGAGATGTTTTAACAACGTGGCAACACTTGGGGGAGTGACACTGCAGCCTGCCGTGTGAAAAGTGGTATCTGGAATAAGTTTACAGCAATTCCAACATCAGCTGCATCAGCAGCAATTCCTGTACGTAACTGAGACCTATGGTTGCCTTTCTTTTCCATGCATACAACATAAGTCTCAGAGAACTGTACAGTATTACCAAAAATGTAACTGCCTTGCATCAGTTTAAGCAGCCAAGTCAATGTGGTTTGTGCATGTGCATGTACATGATGATTATATCTTACATTTTCCATTTAAGTTATTGAAGTCATGTTTACTAGGGGAAAAAAAGTGCTATGGATTATTCTGCTCCAGTATGTGAACACCATGATTGATGACATGGCTCCAAGGAGTAAGCCTCAATGACATCTGCAGCACAGCTATGAGGTTACTAATAACCACAACCTGTGAATTGAGAAAGAAGCCCTTAAAAATGACTGCTGACAAACACAATGAAAGAGATTTATGGATTGCCTACTTCAAGAGTGCCCATCCGTTGTGGAGTGAATGGCTTATCTCATTCATTATGTTACTGTGAAATGAAAATGGTATTCTGCTTTTTTCCTTTTTTTTTTTTTTTCCCCCCATCTCCTCTTAGTGAATATCAGAGACTCCCTTCCAGGGAAAATAATAAATATGAATCATGTAGCCACTGAACTTTCAGAGCTTTTAGCCCTTCATTCCCTTAATGTTTCAGGAAAACAGGATGTCTTTAGCTCCCAACAAAAGGGATATCAGCTTATCAACAGTAGATTTTAGCAAGCCTATTATATGGCTGTAAAGTCAAAGCCACTTTTAAATCCAATTATCTGCATTCTTACTGCCTTTATTCCTGCCAAGTTTTTATACTAAATCATTGAAGGTTGATATCTCCAGTGTTAAATATACTCAAACACTACTCAGTTCACAGTGGCCAGGGTCCTCTCTCAAGTGTGTTGTTATAAAATGTAGTCAGGGATAGACTAAAAGACCCTCGACCGCACACAGACAAGGACACAAAGGTTGTCACTGTATCACACAGTAAAGATAAATAAGGATAGAAAAGGCACAGTCGGTCAAACCTTTCAAAAGGAAGAAGCCCAGTTCACAGGCAAGGGTTATTCTCAGAACTACACAGGCTATGTAACCAAGAGACCTGTATTGGCAGAGCATTTTACAGTTAACCCTAGCACTGACACTAAGACCTATTTTAATCTGGTGGATAACCATACAGCTGTAAAAGCTAACTTGGAAATAGATATGCTTCTTACACAAGTAAGGGCTTCTCTGGTAGTATATCAATATCCAGTGAAGAAGAAAGGAAGACAATTGCTGAATCTGCATATCCAGCAATTCCTAAGAGATCTACAGTTGACATTAAATGAAAAGGACCTCGTCCACCTCTGAAGACTTCATGTGTTTAAGATCTTGGGTCAAGAAAGAAGCTATATGGAGGGAATAACAGTTAATGCAAAACTGCTGTGTCGCTAATTTATGTCAAGCCAGCAACCTTCAAAACTACAGAAATGTTATGGATCTTAAGAGTGGCCGAGAAACTCTTGTTAGTCGCAGTTAATATGTGATTCTGTCAAGTCAGTCTAGCTCTCTATCTGTTTGGGGATTTTACACTGCCACTCATCTGTGTAGCAGTGTGCACCTGCACGGCTCTCTAGCATACCGTGTGTTATACTGCTGAAGCATTTGCTTGCTTTAGCAGAGTCCATATGCTGGGACAGAATATAAGGAGCCAACACCTTGATACACATATCTAATCTACGGAAGTTTATGTGGATTATATTTGTAAGTATTGTTTTCTCTTTCATTTCTGATGTTTAAGCACCATCATTTTCTCTCTAAAGATCATTTAAAGAGCATTTGGGAGTCAGATACACAGCCTGCTTAGTTGTTAGTCATTGTCAAAGAGATATCAAAGGGTTGCAGAGAAGGTTCAAATACTTATCTAACCTGGTCACAGAAAAATAAATCTCAAGCTGCAAATAAGTTGTAACAGAATGAAATAACTGAATTTCAACATATCTCCAAATGAGAAAGCTTGTGTATGGGAAATGTGACAAAGAGGTAAAAAATAAACTGGCAAGCAGCTGGACGATGATGGTCTGTACTGCAGAAAGATGTGGAAATTAGTATATCTGGTATATCATGTGAAAAGATAGGTCCCACCCTGGGCTTTATTATCAGAGCCTTCTTTTTGATGTAGACTGATTTTGCTTTATACTGGAAAGTTTTCTCATAGTGCCAAAGCCAGTTAAGTGTGACTGTCTATACTTAAAGTGATGAATGGGCAACACTGATGTTATACATTACTCAGAAGCCCATGACTTCATTCATTGTGTGGGCCAGGATGGAGTTGTTCCAGCTCCAAGTATTTTCATAATAAATACATATTGTCTTCATCAGCATCTACATAGCAGCCATTGTACTGTAGTTTTGTAAACATTCAGCACAAAATTAGTAGTAATGGTGTTGAATATCATAGAGAAAAGACAATCTAGTCTGCTAACCAAATTTCCCCCACAAACTGATCACTCAGAATAGAATAAAACAGAATCAAATGAGTAACTACTCAGTCTGAACAACAGGTTCACTGTGTTCTGCTTTGCATGTTATTATATCAACATATGCCTGCTGCAGAATTCAAAAGCTACTAGGCACTTGCCTTCCTGGGCCAATGTCTCCCATACATTTTGCAGTGCGATCTGAAAATATCACTGCTCTCACATTGCTCATTGCTACCCATCAGTGGGAGATTGCCAGGTCCACAGCTCAGTGAGCAGCAAGCTGAGCACATCTCAGTCCCCCACAGATAGAAGTCAGATGGGCTGGTGCTAACTCCCTTTGTGGACTTTTGAAACAAATGCTGCAGATTTTTCTGGGAGCTGACCAGGCTGTGATCAGACCCCGTGCTCCCAGAGCAGTGCCCTTCAGCAGAACAGAGGTAGCAAGCAGAGAGATAGTGGGGGGAGGAGGAAAAGGGAGGTAACAACTTCAGCAGACACCCCACTTTGTGTAGGGAACATCTGCCCACAGAGAGTGCCTACTCTAACACTGCCACCAATTGCTGCATGTCTGTATTTCCATATGTTGCTAAAAATGGTTTACTGTTAAAACAGTATTGGCATGCTACTGACTTTCAGATGACAACTGATTGGCATGCACAGGATTTTTCAAAGACAAAAGATAATGAGTCTGTAATAAATTTAGCATTTAGCTTACCAAGCACCTGAAGGAGCTGTTGTGATCTTCTAAAATCTTTATTTACTGACTCAGAAATCATATCCATTTTGAAAATCATCCTAATGTACACATTACATCCAGGGAATTAATAGTAATCATAATCGTAAAAGTAATAGCAATAGTAACAGCAGTGGCAATAGCAATAGCAGTAGTAATAGAAATAGGCATAGCTATAGCCATAGTTGTAGTTGTAGTTATTTATAGTTACAAAATAATTACAAAAATAGTTAGAAAATGTAAAGGTATACAAGATATATATAGCATGTAAAGGCAGATAGGGTTTTGGGGTCTTTTTGGCTTTTTTATTTTGTATTTATCTTGCAAGTGTCTGTGTTATTTCTATTCTGATCTTGACAGAAAAAAAAGGCATCAGATGCTTGAAACATATTTCATTGCTGAAATCACATAGAGCTCCTAAAATACAAGTTTTAAATTGCTGTTCTTACACTGGTTTCCATATGAATTCCCAATAGTAAGGTAGTAACTTTCTCCTCTTCACATTAGCTTATGTGCAAAAAGAACCAGAGGATATTTTTCCATTGAATAATTATATAATCCTGTACATTTGTATCCATTTTCATCAACAGGACCCAGAAGTCCTCAGCAAAAGAATGGGTCTCCTGAGTTATCATTCAGTCTTCTGGCAGATCCTACTCCCCATCTAAAAGCTAAATTATTTTAATTTTAGACAAGGGAATAAGGAAAGGGAGATCAGAATAGTTTAAAATACCTGATTTCAACAATTTTAATTTTTAATAAAGTTAGGGAGAAGTCTGAAGCTGTAGTTAGTTGGGCCCAGTTAGAACTATCCATCATTCACTAGCCACAGATTTACTTGAGGTGCTGACAAATTTGTAGACCTCTCATCCTGTTAGTCAAGCCCAGTGCAGTTAATCCCAGTTATCTGGAACTGGACTCCATTCGTGAGTCCACCATCTGTCTTAAAGCAAGCACATCATAGGACCATGCAGGCTGGGAAGGACCTCAGGAGGTTTCTAGTCCAGCACCTTCCTTAAAGCAGGATCAGCTCTGGGGTCAGAGCTGGGTGCTCGGTCAGGTCGTGAAGCCCTCCAAGGATGGAGATGGCACAAACTCCCTTGGCAGCCTGTTCCAATTTTTGGCTGTCCTCAGGATGAAAAAGCTTTTCCTTACACCTGTCTGAACTTCTCCTGTTTCAACTTACATGCATTATCCTTTGTCCTCCCACCACGCACCACTGTGAACAGCCTGGTGCCCTCTCCTTCATACCCTCCTGGTAGAGACTGGGAGGCTGCTGTTAGCCCTCCACCAAAGCCTTCCCTTCTCCAGGGTAATTGAGCCCATATTCCCCATCCTCTTCTCACAGGGCAAGCACTCCAGACCCCATCATCTTGGTGACCCTCTGCTGAGCTCCCTCCAGTTTGCCCATGTCTCCCTTCTACTGGGCGGCCCAAAACCAGATGCAGCACCCCAGATACGGTCTCACCTCCCTCATCCTGATGGGTGCACTCCTGCTAATGCACCTCAGTATGTGGCTGGCCACCTCTGCTGCAGGGAGGTTCTCCTCTGCAGGCCGTGGGGGCTTTTCTGCAGTGCACTGTGGAGACTGAGACCCACACTAACTCCAAGCCCGCCTGATCAGCTGAAGAGCAGAGCACCACATGAGCTAATTTTTTTTCCCCAAGAAAGTTGCTAAGGAGGAGGAGAAATTAACCAGAATGGATCTCCATGCTGTTGCATGGAGATGATTACTGTCAGATGATTACTGGTGCCTGCAATAGCTTGCTTAGAGTTAATGGGACAATACAGCATGACATAATTGGCAGTGTGGTCATCTCCTTTCATGAGGAAAGAGAGCAAGGTGTGACTGTCACAGCTGTAGTTGTGATAGTCTGAAGCCACTAAACAGCAGGCTTAAAACAGCTATCTTTGTGCTTGAAATACGAAAATTCTAGAAGTCAAATTTACCCATCTACCCGGCTTCGCAAATGCCTGTGCTTTCAGCAACAGCCGTCTTGAACTGACTCAGAGCATTATCTACCATAAGGCAGGGGCACCCTCACACTCAACGCATAGTACCCAGCATAACTTACATCCTAGGCAGAGGCAGATGTAAATGCTGGCTTCTTCTTGATGCTATAACTGAGAGTACAAGCTTCCGATGGTAGTAACTGTCTTTTTGTCCTTACTAAAAAATTTATTTGTCCTGAATTATAAATGTCTCTTTTTTTTCCTCAAAAATATATGCAAAATCCTATAAAGTATATAAAGTAAAAACTGTACATGTGTCAGGCTGAAACGCAAAATAAGAAGCAAGGCAATCAATTTTTTAAGACTCCTTTAAGAACGGAAGTGTTACAATATTGAAAAATGGTTCCTTATAAAGTCAGCTTTATTGGGGGAAGAAAGGAGGACAGGGGAAAGAAAAGTATGTGTTCCAGAGCTATGAAACAGTTGGATGGAACAGAAAGATTATCTTGCCAGTAAATACGCAGAGCAGATTCTCAGATACCTTTCTGATGTGCATTGCATTTTATTTGAAAGAATATATGAGAGGCACTGCCTGTGTCATTATCTAGCAGGCGTACTGGTTGGTATGGTACATTAATGTTAAGTCATTTATGTGTATTAATTAAGTGTATGTTTGCTTGGCGATAGGGCAGTTTTGAATTTAGCACTGTAAAATCAGTCAGGTCTTATGGAGACCCTCTAAGCTGTTCACATATTTGAAGAACTGTCAGCCTGGGCCACAGAGGTCAGTTTGTGCTAGTATCCTGCTTCTCACCATGTCTGTTGGTAGATATTTAGGGAAAGGTTGTAAGACACAGAGATTCCTTCCTGGAAATACCCTCCAACCTTCTTACTTGCAGAGATTTAGAGCCGTTCTGAGCTGGATACTAACTCCAGACCATCGTGTTTAATTATTACAGAGTTGTATTCCTAAGTATAGATAAACCATGTAATCGCAGGATGGATTTCAGTTTTTTCTCTCTCTTGTGCTTCTCTGCCTTACCCAGTACCTTACAAGCATTCTAAAATGTTTTTTTACATAATTAATAAAAGAGTAAATAATTGAATGAATAAGATATGTTTAAATGTGCCCTCGTTTGGTGGTAAATTTAGAGCAGTAAAATGCTGCATCAGTGAATCACTTCCCAACTTAGGGATTGTGGTGGAGTCCTGTCTCCCACACTCTGCCTACAGTAGCCCCTGCCTGTTCCTTCAGACTTCGCCTTTGGCACCAGAATTTGATGTTAAATAATTACTATAGCAGATGTGAAGAATACTATTTTTCTGAAAGATTCAAAGAGGCTTTTCTTTTCTTTGGAATCCTGTCAAAATTGCTTTGGCCAACTTCAGATGTTCTCCACCCAGCTCTGTTTAAAGTTGAGTCTGATAATTTTCGTCTCAGTAAATAAAGCAAAATCATCAGTCATCCCATTAGGTCATGCAGGACAGCAAGGTCTAAGGTGATAAGCAGCCAGTCACCCAGTCTGCTGCTTTATGAGTACATCTGTTAATGGTGAGTTGGATAAAGCTGCACCAGCCTTCCCACTCTTTCTGACTCTGCCTTGTACAATACGCAAATAAGGATGGAGTCTTGACACATGGAATGAAGTTATTAAATGGGCATCCCATACAGGCAGTTATAATTCGTGCTATAAACAGAATTACAGACAATTACCCAGGCAGCTAAATACAGTATCCATTATGCTGCATATGGTGTCGCGTTAAAAGGAATGCAGTTTCGAAATTTGTCAGAGTCCCAGGACTTTCACTGATTCGTTTATCAGAGCCCCAGCAAAAGGACTTGCACTGAGCAGATGCACAAAAACCGAAATTAGTTATTTGATTGAAAGCAACAGAAACAGATTTGAGATTGCCGTTGATAAATTCACTAACTAAAATAGTGCTACTAATTAAGGTTAATATTGCTAGCAAACTTGATAGTAATACAAGAACCCGGGGATGACTTTCACCCAGAGTGTGGGAGGCGCAGCGCTTACCCAGAGAGGCGTCCCTGCCTGGGATGGAGGAAGAGAACGCAGCCCGTCGACTGGTCCATCAGGTATTGAGGTTCTTCTCTCCCACTTTAACTACAAGGTTCCCCCCCCATATGTGACGTGTAGCATGATTTGGGTGGAGAGACGAGTGCTATAGTCATATATGTTTAGCATGATCTCTATAGTCTTCATTAGCATATGCCAGGGTGTGAGTTGTAATATGCATTTCACTGGTAATAAGGCAAAGGTCAGTTACCGGACACGAAGCCTTTCGAAGAAACAAAGAACCCCTCGGATTCCTGTTATTTTACTGTCTTTGCTGACCACAAGCAGGGCTGTCCTGCCTCCACAGGGCCCCCTTCTTGTCTGCATCCTGTGTTAGCCAGGCGAGTCTCCACTCCCCCGGGTCGCACAAGAGAGAGCAAGGTCAGCCTTAACGGTTCTTTGTGCACAGGAATCCCATCTCATTATCCAAATTCCACATATGGTGGGCAGAACTGACCTCTTTTTGGTCATACTTCAAGTTACCAAATTCTGAGTGATCACATAACCATAATAAGCAAGGGACAGCAAACTAGGTGATATGGAGCATATAGTAACTGTCCAGGACGAGAAAAGAAGTCTCATGGAAATCAGAGCCATATTACAGTGATAAAAAAGTCACTCAGGGTTTCATGCAAGAGCTATCCCAGTGATGTTTAGGCTCCAAGTAGGTCTCTCAGCCATAATACCTAGTTGGCTTTCCGGGGAAGGATCAGCCACCTTAGGTGCTTGGGCAAACAGGGTGCCTTCACTGGGCATATTCTGAGATCTTACACATACCACGTCATGGGAAACCTGTACAGTCATCATATCTGTACATCCTGGAAACAGGAGCAGAGGAAATGCTGCTGAGGGTCTACATGGAAAGTGAGAGTAAAGAGAAGGCAGTGATGATCATTTCTGACTGGCTCAACGAAGATTGGTACCAACGATCTTGTCTTGTCTCAGTGAACAAAGAGAAAGCGCAAAACCCCTTACTTCTGTGCTTGAATGCTCTCCCACCAGAGAGCGTGTCCTTGGGAGCTAGCGCAAAGCAGGGCTTTGACGCCACACTTTCCAGGTGCTAACCCACAGACCAGACAGCACACAGAAAGGATGGAGAACTGGGTGGGGACTCCTGAACAGCCACTGTGGATCTTACCCTGAGCCTGGGTTAGCCCAGCTACCACAGCCCTTCCCCTTCGCTGCCCCCACAGCAACTGTATCTACCCCAAGTACCTTCCAACAAGGTCATTAATTCCCAAATGCTTGGCATCCAAACTCTTGCCAACGCTGTGCTCCCTTGTCAGGGTTTCACCTTCTGCCTGACTCTCATTCGTGAAGAGGTGTACTGAAGTTGATTCCACCTCACGTCCCAGACTGGCCAGACATTCTGGAACAGGTCCGTTTTCCTGTGAAAACAGTCTCCAGCAATCACCATCCACTCTCTGTGCTCATGTCCTTCCCCTCTTGCTCACTTGCACACAGTGGGTGATGTACCTGGCAGCTTTCCCAACAGTTTAAAACTTGTGAATTATTGATCTGGCCTTGGCTGAGGCTTGTAAGCCACCTTTCCAACAACTTTCGTATTACCTCTGTGTCAGTGAGCACATTTCTTAGCAACCTCAAGCTTATCGTGGCACATCTTGTCCCCAAATACGGTAGAGTCCTTTCTCACAAAAAATTCCCTCAAGAAATTCTCTGTTTCCCTGTGCCCATCAGCTCTATGACAGAGTCTTATTCCTTGAGCCTCAGCTTACTGGAGAAAGTACCATAGGTCACCCCCAGCTCTGAAACTATGAATATACTATACATGTAAATATATACAGTATACTGTATATAAATACATAAATATCCCAGTGCTCAAATTAAGGAAGACTGACAATGGAGGCTGAATCCTTACCAAGCCCTTCCTGATGGACACTTGGTACAGATACTGAACTCCTTCAACTGCACAGCAGCAACTACTCCTGGGCTGCTTTTTGTGAAAGTACATGGTTCAAAGAACAACGATTCATCATTGGCCTCCCTATCTGCAGTCAAGGAGTATATTGGTCACCCTGGTCACATCATTTTGACTGGGATGAGGGAGGAGGAATACTAATATTCTACACCATTTTTCTCGAAATGACATTTCACTTTGAAGTTTGCTTAAATGTTTACCTTTGGTTTTACACTGGTTTAAACCTGGTGAAAAAGGAAAGGATTTTTTCCTGTTTTCTTATTGTTTTTTCACCCAAAGTTTTGAAAGAATTTTGTTGTGAGGCACTTACTTATCCAGCCCAAGCAGTCTGGCTAGCACACCAGAACAGTGCTAAGATGCCCCACTCGTAAAGTGACATACTAGTCGTGTTGTCAAGTAGCAGTGAACAGGAGATCTACCACTAGAAGTAGCATAATCCTCTAATACCTCAAGGTCCAAAAGGTGTCCAGTCACCACGAACATTAAGGCAGGTTGATCAGTTTTGTTTCATCAGAAATTATTTCATGCTGTTGTGATCTGTCATCAGGAAATGGCCTCCACAGATGCAGTATCCAGCAGGTAGCTAATACAGAAGGGGTGAATGATCTTCTGTATTATCATTCCTGTTACCATTGTTATACATAAGACACATTTTTCTCCATTCACACTGCTGTAACTTGCAAAACATTCAGGGCTACGTTTTGAATCCTTTGCTTTGCTGATAAAAATGCAAACTACTTTTCTTTCCCGTGTATGCACACATGGCTATTTATTACTGCTTCCTGTGCCTATCAGCAACAAAATTCTTGCTGTTTCATCAGTAAGAAAGCCTAAAACAATTTATAGATCATACCCTCCTCTATAAGAAATGTGAATTATGCGGTCAATAGAGCCTTCAGCTACTTGCATCAGTAGCTTTTTCCCAACCAGTCTCTGGGATGGTTATCTACGCTTTCATTACCCCAAGATGACATTAATGCCATTCAGTGCTGACTGGTCTGCCTGATAAAGCTAGAGATAAACCCAGGCTGATGCAGAATGTGGCTGACAGTTTTCATAAGAAAAGCAAAAGCCAGGAGCACATATCACCTCCCTAGAAAGTGCTGCATTTGGCTGCCAGTTAAATATATGAAGTTTAAAATTGTTCTGTTTGGTATGTTGCATAGAATTTTACATGATCTCATTATAGCCTATACCACTTTCTCCTCATGTTTGTGAATGTCTGCGATAGTCATCAGTCAAATCACAGGAGCTGGTGTCCATTTGCAGACTAAAAATTGTACATTGTCAATGAGTAGCAAGCAACACTTCCAAGGAAAGCACCTTCATAAGGGAGTGGAGGAAGAAGGGCAGGACAGAGAATGAGGATGTTGCTTCAAACCTAGGGCACAGGGTAGCGGCTAACAGTTGTTGTCCCACAGAACCCCGTGCCTTCCAAGGTGCAGAATTCTGAAGAAAAAATGCTTTTTCATGTTGCACTGAGTTTGGCAAACATGAATTTAAGCAGCAGATTTATTTGGGAGGTAAGAAGAATTTGGAGAACTGAAAACGAAAGTAATACAGTCAACATAGTAGCTGGTAGCTTATTTCGATATGTACGAATCTCTCTACTTTAGTTTGATCCTACTTTGTTTCGCTATTGGTGTTCCACAGATTTTTGTATTGACAGACTCAGTCACATTCTTGTCATTGTCATAAAAATTTAGGCTTCAGGAGCTAGTTACAGATTGGGCTTTTGACAACAAAGTTGGGTGACATTTTTTCAATGAATGTACAAATAACCAAACATGTTTTGAACCGGGGCTGTAATCCAAATCGGGAGAAACTGTTGGTTGGGACAACTCAAAGAGGCAAGGTTTTCTGAAACAAGAATAAACCTCCTTATTGGTAGAAATGTTTTTCTTCAAAATTACCATAACTTTTTGACATTTTCAAATGTAAAATAGTGACCTCTTTTGAAATAGCATTTTTACTCTCTGTATTGACATACAGCTTTAGAAAAGGAGTTTAGAAAGATCAAAAATAATCCAAACCAAAATTAAATATTTTCTGTTCAATTCCAAATGAATTATTTGAACGTTTTTGGTTCTTTCATTATCTTAAATTTCTAATAATCCTAAAACCCTTGCCTTCCCCTTTTATCTTCTTCTTCAGAGTCAGCAAATTAATCATCAAGTTCATTTCTTGTCCAGCTCAACTTGGCACCATAAAGACATTCAACATAATAGAATACTGGCCTAAACTTTTGGTGATGATAAAAGTGAAATTACTGTGAAAAACTGGCATTATCTTCAATTTGCCACAGGAGATGAAGGGCCATTCATTCAGAACCACTATTACAAGTTGTCTGCCAATTCAAGCTATTGTATTGTATCGTCTACACAACTCCCCCATACAATTTGTTCACTTAATTTGAAATCCTGTGATCCTTTGCAATTCCATTTCCGCTTTCAATTACTTGACTTGTTCCTTTTCCTGAGTAGCCACCTGAAATTGCACATGGAATGCCCACATACATTTAACAGTTTTTTCTTTTTTTTCTTTTTTCCTTTTATGCAAGCTTTGCTCTTGTTTGAAAGCAAATAATTTTTATCTTAACCTTTTTGTTTCCTTCCAGTGTTTCCTTAATCCTAACCTTTTCTTATCTGGTTGTTTATTTATTTACCACTTGCTTCTTATTAAAATTCCCTGAACTGTATTTCTTTCAAATTAAAAAAAAAAAGGCAGATTTGCTGGTTCTGTGCCTTGTTTCTCTTAATGGCAGATAATTCTCTTACCTGCTTTGCACCATCTGTTGCTGCCTATTTGCAAGCAAAATTAAAGTAGCACTCTGGCTGCATCATCATGGACAGATCACTGAAGACAGCTGCTCAGTGAGCAGCAGTGGTCAGAAAAGCAAATGAGATGTGAAGCTGTAGTAGGGAGGGATTACAGAATAACATTGTCTTGATTTCTGGATGTGCTGAGAATTTTTTGCTCACACTGGGCTTTGCCAAGAGGAGAAGGGCTTTGGCACCTCTGCAAACCAGCCAGCTGATGGAGCACCCTCCTGTAGATCATGGGGTCCAGCTGTGCCCAGCCCCACCTGGGCAGAGAGGGGACACAGGCGTCCTCAGGAGGTAAGAAATGCCCCACCTCAAGTGTCCTATCTCTGTGTGTGCAGGATGTCCACGGGCTGCTTCAGGTGGCTGTTTTGAGAACTGGCACCTTTATAAGCAAAACAGCGACAGAGAAATGTCCATAGCAGGATGAGGGAAAAAGCTTTTGTTCCCATGGAGACTAAGTGGCCACTTTTTGCCCAGGAGAGAGGAAATTGTTGCTGGCCTGCACCTTCCTTATAGATAAATCTCACCTCTGAACTGAAGTCTCCCAGTATCATAAGAGCTGTCACTTTTCCCGTAGTGGGACTATACATATTCCAGCTTCCTAGAAACAGTTCTGCAGCCGCTTGTAGCTCAGTCATCTTCCAGGTTCAGATCTCACGTAATCCAGTTCTGTTCTCCTGCCCTGACTCTGGAAACTATTGCCTAAAGCCCAATTTCAATGCCTGCTGTCAGCACATTTCAAGACGCACTAACTTAAAATGAGACAAACTTCTCTTAACATTTAATTCACTTGGCTGGCATGTGTCAAGGGAAGTATGTCATGTTTACATACAGCTTTTTGTTATAAAGTATTACCTGTCATGTGATATAGTCATAAGTTACCTCCTAGTCTAAAAAGAGCCTGAAGTGAGATAAATAATTCGCAGTTTTCCAAAAGAGAATGGTGACAATATTCCCACAAGGGAAAGGGCAAGAATCTGGCCTTAAGAAGATACTATTTTCATATTTCATCTCACTTACCAGAAGCAGATATTCCACTGTTTAAGGTAACAAGAGCAGTAAACAAGATGTACTAATACCATGCAACATTGGCCCTGAAAGCCTTGCCAGTCATACCAAAGACAAATTGGTTTGCTTAACTTGGTTTTGTTGTTTTTTTTTTCTTTGTAAGAAAAGCAGTAATTTCAATATTGCAAAAACTGGAATTTTCTAAATATAATTAGTAATTTAGACCCAGTTATGTCAACTCATTTCTCAAGTTTCTTATTTAAATGATTGGGAGCAGGATAACACACGGCTTGGCCAAGGGATTGCAGTGGCTCTGAAAGGGAGTTGTTGCTTTGGGTGTCCATCTGCACCAAGTCTCAAACAGAAACATGCACTTCCCCAAACTCCTGTGCAGACTACTAAAACACTTTCTGTAGGGATGCCAGAGTAAATTGGCACTAACTACCAGGTTCCTTCCTAGAGGAGATAGCCAGGTAGGGCCAAAGAAAGGGCAGGCTGAGGGTTATGAAGCTCAGCCAGGAGTGAGAGAGCCGTGTGTTGTGATTTGAATTAGCAGTTAATCACTGCCCACTTGTGGCAAAATGGCAGGGGCTTGGTTGGGGTGCTAGGAAAAAACCTGCAGACAGACAGCAGATACTCAGCTGCACTGTACCAGGGCTCTAAGATTTGACAGCAGCATGATGGTTTCCCTCCACTTCTCCTGTCAGGGAAGATGTCACCAGCAAAGCAAGGAGAAAGGTGGCTAGTTGGAAGATGCCATGCCATATAAAACATTCTTCTGCTGCAAAGCTTGAAACAGTTACACACTTTGTGCAGCACCAGCACATAACAGCCTAAATACAACCCTGCAAAATAGTGGTTTACAGCAAAGAATCCCACAAAAAGTTACTGTGAAAATCCCAATACACAGCTATATTTTTATCTCTTATTTACAATGTAAAATTGAATACAGATCCTAAGTGAAGTAAGTTAATTGTATGCTAATGAATAATCTGCTAACAAATACTGTTTCAGAAATGGTGGGTCCATATTTCCTTCAGTCAGCACATAGGGATGAATGTGTATGAATGATCTATCCCCTTATATGACTAAACCTAAAGCAATTTTATCAGCTTAATATTACACAAGTCCTTTGGGATAGTAGTACTAGCTGCTCCCTGCAAATCAGGAACCTGAAACCTCTAAAAACCAGGCTTGTGAAATATCAAAATATTTTACAGCATGAAATGTTTAACAGTTTTATGAAATGAGCAGCAATTGCAGACTGATTTGTTGGTTTAAAGCCTGCTTCATGAGATCCTGCTATTCGCAGCAGAGTACATCAAGGACCTTTCAGTTCAGAGGCTTGCAGAAGCTAGAGACTGGAAAAATTCAAGGGCAAGGGCAAGATCAATGAGGGGAGGGGTATGGCATTATATCATTCCCTGAAATATTACATCTGTTATGTGTAGCCCAGCTCAGCAAGGGCAGCTTTGCCGGAGTAGTTGCTGTGCCTTTCATTCTCAAATGGACATTTCAGTGCACTTTACAAGCAGTGAGTTAGATCTTGTTATTTTCTTCCTCATTTTACAACAGGGAAACTAAGGCAAAAAAGCCATTAGGAAGCTTATTTTCAAATGTGTTGAGCACACCTGCTCCAGCTAAAGTTAATGGGACCTCTGCAAATCAGACTGTAAATGGTAAATCTGAAGTCATAACTGCCTGCTGTATCGGCAACAGGAAGAGAAGCCAGAGCTCTTCTCCCCTAATTTTTGCTTTAACCAGCAGTTCTCACCCTGGTAATGACAGCTCTTTTTATTTTGCTGGAAAAATGGAAACATTTGGCTTGTGACACCATGTTAATAAATGATTCGGGTCCTCTTTGATCACATCCCTAGCTCTCTTTTGGCAGGAAAAGGGAAACATTCTTCACAACAGTACTTCCATGAGATGGGCCTGTAGAGCACACATTTATTAGGGACAGTCCCTAAAATCCTTAGCCAGATAACATTACATTGTGCCCCCATTATATCTGCCTCATCTACTTTTTTGTCTCGTCTGTCAGCAATTAACAGCTAAGCCAAGTGTATTTTTTCCAACTCAATTCACAGTAAAATATGTCTTCAAAAATCTATAGAGGGAGCATGTAAGGTGTTCGTGTACTACAGTGATAAATGTAGTACGAATTAATCAGAAGATTATTTTGCAGCTATGGGGCCAGCCCTACCCCTACCACTGGTATGCACTCCTCCATCTGAGAAGTTTGACTGGAAAAAGTGAGGATTTGCAAAGCCTCTGTAGCATGAACTACCCATGCAGAACTTCTATTGATTTTGATGTGTCTGAACAGCAGGCAAAAGCTAGCTGCAGCTGTGTAAGGTAAAAGTCAGTCATAAAGGACTGATGTTTAGGGAACGTATAAATTAGTTAAAGAACTCTAAGTCAAAATACTGATGAAAAATAATGGAATAGAATATCAGATAGTCAATATTCTGTAGGAATCATTGCAGCGGGAGCATTCACATGAGCTGGCATTTTATAATAACACAAGCTTGAATATCTGAAAATAATGAACCATAATAATTGATCCCAGCTGTAGTGAAAACATCACTTAGTATTTCTATTCCAGTCCTATTTGGCACTGGTCTTGATTTGGGACTGATAAAAAGAAGCCTTAGTATTATAGAAAGTGCTGAACAACTGATGATCTATAGGCAATGCAACATCCATGGCTTCTAAATTTGAATTTGGTCTGATTGTGCTTTCGAAGCTCATTGCTGTAGATGGGATCACGTTCAGTGAGTCCCTGAGACTGAAACTTGAGGACTTGAATCTGGAATTGAGGATGAAATGGATCCCAGTGGGAGAGGGGAAGAATCCAGTCCTCGCCAGTGAGAAAAGCTATTGCCAGATTTCAGCTGGAAGAGAACCAGAATGACGATGCCAGACTGAGGAAGATGCAGAGCCACAACTAATCTTCAGTGGAATATTTCTGATCTGCTAAAGGAAAGTTAAGGAGTCTAGTACAGACTTCACAGGATTGGGCTGGTATGTGGATGAAAATCCCTGAAATAGTATTTAAGAAATAAAATATCAACTGTTAGGTTCTTTTCTGGAAGGACCTAACTTTCCAGGTATAGAGACAGAAATTATACTAACTTGGGTGCAAATGTGCCTGGAGATAATAGCATGAGGTATTTTTTCTATCAACTACTAACTGAAAAAAATGAAAAGTTGGCTTTGGCAAGGAATGAGGACACTGTAGAAAAACTGGCTATAGAAAATTAACTCAAGCAGAGTGATCTGGAAAAAATTTGGTCTAAACAAAAAGGTAAATCTGTAATTGAGATTCTTTAGTTCAAAAGAGAAAATTCTGATAAAAGAAGAAAAATATAAAGTTAACTGGATGAGAAACTTTGGGAGTTGAATAGAGGGGGGACCTGGAATTTTATTAGGATAGATACTTTTTTTAAAAACTATCCAAAACTGGATATCGTAGGCTAAGATGAAGAAATGTCCTCTAGCTTCTCTGTTCCTGAATTTCTGGATGTTCCTGATACTGCATAGTTTTGCTGTGATTCTACTTTGCACCTACCTTTATCACTTAGTTATTCAACATGGGACAAACTGAGAAAAAGACCTGCCGCTTTAATATACTGCATAACTAGCTTATATATTTTTTGACATAGTAAGGCCAAAAACTTCTCAAGGGTCAGAACAATAGGCATTTATGAAGATAATGAGCACAGTCAGTTCTGCTGTAGAGAAACAAGGGAGGGGGAAAAGCGATATGAAAAAAAGGGGGTTGAAAAAAATAAGTAGATTGAATACCAACCTTCTTGCTTAGGTTCACAAGCCAGCTACTAATTGCTCATTATGGCAAGTTAGTTCATCATTATCCAGCATTTCCTGCATCTTCTTCGGAAGCAGCTAGCCCTACTCAATTTCTAGCAAAAGGGTACCAGTTTTAGATGATTCAATGAAGTGACTCGGTAGAGCACATTTTATGCAGTTTCTCCATCATCTTTGTTTAGAGGGAGAAGAGCTGAGAATCCTTTGTGTATCAGTTGCGTAATTACAGAATAGTAAGGGACTGTGGTAGTTCTGGCAACTGCTACTGAAGTCAATGGAGAAATAGTGACAAACAAATAAAACTGAAGCCTGATTGTCCTGGAATTTTGTTGTGGGGGCTTTTTTTTCATCATTTCTACATGCAGGCATGAGGATCTCACTCTCTTGCTGTGATGCAAAAGGCTTAAGCTCCCATGGTGCACAGGTGTAATTATTAGTAGCTATTCAAGACATAAAGCAGTGGATAACAAGAGCATTACAACTTCAGGTGAAAAATGCATCTGCCTGTGGAGAAAAATAAAAAAAATCAACCATGAACATTGTTCCCCCCCTGCCCCACGTGCTTCTGGAATTGCAACAGTAGCCACAAAGTATGAGACTGAACTAAACAGAATAAAGCCTTAACTCAACACCCATGACTAAGAAGTTCATAAATAATGCACAAAGTAATTCAGAATGGTAGGAGTACAGAAAAAATTGAAAGCATTTTCAGTGTAAGTACCTTCTGCAATAGCCTAGACTTCTTTGTATTTTAACATCTTAGACTTCAAAATGGGTCTCTACCTTGGTTTTAATGCATTTTTCTCCACTTGAATTCAAGGCACAAGCTTTCCCTTGTCTTGACAATGTACTCAAGAAAGACATCATATAATGCTTAACTGAGACACTAAGAGCATACAATTATTCTTAAAAATAACGCACAAATCTCTGCATTTAAAGACCGATTTTTCAATTCATTTAAATCAGACTGAAAACAAAAAAAAACACTGACAAGGTGGTCTAAGATAATTTTCAGAGGAAATACTACATGTTGAATAACTCTGAAAAGAAGTTAGAAGTAGAAAAGACTGCAGTAACTTATGGGCTTATTTTCTACTCAGTAAAAAACAGATAAAGCACAGTCTGGAAATGATAACTAAGTCTAAATGATGTCCTTTCTATATGTGCATTGTAACAATTCATTATTCATATAATGGTAGCAGAAAAACCTGTCACTCACACTGTCTGTGTGAGAGCAAAATATCTGCTCACAAATAATAGGAGGCATTATGATCAACAATTCACACAGAAACTTAGAGAAGCCCAAATTTAAAACACCTGTGAGCATGACTTCAAAGGCCAATATAATTGTTTTTGACATACCAGAGTACACTGGAAGATATTCAGGTGAGTGCACCTATTTCTATTGGGATTCCAAAAATGTTAAGTATTTCCATAAGCCATATTTTTATGGGGGAACTGTCATATGCCTCACCCTCCCGCCCCTGTTCATCATAGCTCAAACAAATCTGTGGCTCAGGAAAAGGCTTTAATGTATTTTAGTTGTGTCTGTAATGAGACAAGAATTCTTGGTGACATTTTTTTTCTCCTTCTATAAATACCTGCATCCCTTTTTTCCAAACCTACTGAGTCAGGAAAAAGTTAGAATACCTGTTTTATTCTGTTCTCTTCTTCCCTTTAACTGCTATGTTGCTGATGGCTCATCCAACCTCAGTCCCACTGATGACCTGCGTCTGTAAGAAGAGCTCTGGTTCCTCCTTTCTTCGCTGAGATGAGAGTGCCACTTCTTTTTGAAATATAAAACAGGAGGAACTCATGTGGTGATTGTCGTGGACCATAAAAATATACTACGAAGACTGCTTCTGAGAGCTGCTTGTGAGCTGTTGTCTTAAATTATTACTTTTACACACCAATGACAATAATGCATACATGGAAAGAAACGTCAAAGCTTTGGTTGTTCTGAACAGAAAAAAACGTAAAAATGAAATGTTCACCTAAAAATACTGTAATAAAATGCCTGGACTCATTTGTACATGGCATTCTTTGAGGGATATTTTTTTCTGTACAGTTTGGCAAAAAGAAAAGGTGCAAATTCCCAACAAGCTTGATTTTTCCTTTTTTGGCAAAAAGAATTTCTGCTGAAAATTTCTCAAGCCAGCGCTGATAGGTATTGCAAGGAAAATTAAAGATGCAGACAGTGGTTTTCAGATTGACAGAAGTAATTGGCTGGAGCAGGAAGAAATCTAAATGGTACCTATTTAAGGAAAATTAAGAGAGTGCTGATGAAATTGTTCTTTCAACAAATTTTATATTTTGAGGACACAATGCAAGAGAGCAAGAACAGAAAGAAACAAAGCTTAACCAAGAGAAGTTAACATATAAATTTGCTATGGATGTTACACAGTTTCTGTGGGATTCCGGTGGAAGTTAAACAGTAAAGCAAACATTACAATCATAACTCAAATGGCAACGTCCACTGATTAAAGAGAAAAGTTTTAAGACCAGTGTTCAATATCCTTACCAAGGATATTTCAAAAGAGGCTGACCCCACTGAAGTTTTTGGTATATTTCTCTGTGAAGAAATTAAGTGGTAGGCACTGCACCAGAAAATGAACCTGCACAAATGCAAGACACTCTTAGCAGTGGCCATGCTCCATGTGATGGCATCACCAAATCAAGCTCACGTACTAAAAATGGATGGCATCCTAACTTCAACCCCCGTTGTAGGATGAGCCTTACACAAGGCCCCCAAGCCATTGCACAGCCAAAATACTTTCCCACATCTCAGTTCTCTTTGCAGCCCATACTTTGCTCCAGCGGCTTCTTTCCTTCCCCACTCCAGCTGCAGCCCTTGGCTCCCTGTTGTAGCACAGAAAACGCAAATTGCCATTAGTAGTAAGAGACAACAGATCCCAGGACTGAGGTTCTCTTGGCTTGAGCTGGGTTTAGCTTGTTTATGCTGTGATAGCAATTGTCTAACAGCTAGGTAACTGTTCTGTAAATTGGTTTTAGCTTTCATTTAATTTTGTGCAATGATTTGGTTAATACCTGCTGTTAATAGCAATAGCCAGTAACTATGTTCTGTGGCATAAATCCTAGAATAAAATGTGCTGTGGAAGGACACCAACACAGGCAGATATCAGAGGTCCCCTACAGTGGACACAAATCACAGTGGGCAGCTACTGGTCACTACAGGAGTGCAGGCCTGCAAATCAGAGACAACAGAGACAACCAAAAAAAATGGATAGCTGGTAAGCAATGAAAAGAAAGAGTATACATGCATGTTGTGTCAGGAAAGAGAAAAATAACTCCAAGGAGACTGCAGGACCAAGGAAGAAGGGATCACTGTGACCAGTATCAAACCCTTTCTGGCAAAGCACCCAGGGCACCAATGTCTCTCAATATCCTTACCCCCTTCTTCTGGAGGGACACTGAAGCTGTGACCTGATGACTCAGAGAACCTCTGCATGAGTGACCATAATGCCAGTGAAAAAATCAGGTAGGTAAGAGGAAATTTGACCTTTGCAGGTTTTGGTTTTTTAAATGAACACTTTAACTGTGTTGTTCATGAGGATTGGTTTTTTTTTCCTGTGTTCGTTTGGTTATTATTATTGTGCCTGGACTAATAATAACTGCTTGTTGTATTTGATTAGCCTGTCAAGCCTTTAATGAGACTAACAATAAATTTTTCTGTCTACATGTCAGGTGTGTTCCCTTTCTGCCCATAACAAGATTTTGAGAGTAATATGAACAGGTGTATAGATCAGTTTTGTGATACAATGAAATCCTACTGTGGAATTAATCTTCCCTAATGGCAGTGCAGGTGTCTGCAATGAGGCTGATCCCCTTAGACTAATGGAGTTCAGAACATGATTCAACCAGAAAACACAGGCATTGACTTTATGGTAAGATGGATTGCATTAGAGACATTACTGACTATATAAACTAGATCTCCATTGAGTATTAAGTGGTAAGACTGGCTGTATGTCCCTGTACTGGAGATGCTCACTTCTAGTCACAAGAATAGGACCCACAAAGACCCCATTGGTCCATGTCCAAGAACGGGCAAAGACATACTTGCATGGGCTGCTTCATCTGGCTGATGGAGGAGGAAAATCAGCAATAGCTTCTTGCAGGAGATAAAGCAGCCAGTAGAGTGGTGGAGTGGGTACAAGGACTACTGCTGTTGGGGTATGTCTTGGTTGCCCCTGTAGGAATAGGTTGAGGTGCTGTTAACCCCTACAATAGTTACCATTGGATGAAGAAATGACATCTTCCGTAGGCAGGGTCGCATGTCTCTATGGCAGATGAGAAGCTCAATCATTCCTTTCTTCTGAACAAAACAAAATTCAGAAGTGTGAAGGCTGGAAATTATTTGTGGAAACGAATTTTAAGAGGAAAAAAATATGCATCATGTTTGAACACTAATGTTTTAGTCAGCCCTTCTGAAGACTAAGAGAGCTTCTTTGGCATTGGTTTATGAAAACAGAACATTTTGTTCACATGCATCAGTAGAAATGCATGTGAAATTGCAAACCAGTCAACTCTTCTTTCATTAAACTTCTGGACACTACCCACAAGATAACAATGAACACTGCTATGATTAAAGGCCTAACTTATGCCTGTGTGTGGATTGCTGATATAGTATCATCTAATGAGTTGGTGTCCCTCCCCATAGGGGAAGTAGCCATGCTCCTAACAGACTCCTCGCAGAAAATGACTATTGAATTAACGAAGGAGCAGAACATCTTTCTGAGAAGGATTAAAGGGGTGGAGTTTTTTTCAAATCCACATACTCAGTATGTGATACTGAGCGGTCTCAACTCCTGTCTGCACCAAAAGGAGTCAAATAACAGTCACATTATAAGACTTAGGTACCTTTCTCAAAATTATATCGATTTTCTCCTTTGGAGAAAGCAGCCCCTGTATATGAATTTTATCAAATAGGAAACAGACTCTGAAACCACACATAAGATGCACTGGAGCCTATCATTCTGGTTTGTAGCCTTATATTTCCTGTCCATGGGACCATGCCAAGCCAACTGACTCCGTTTCACAAAGTGCAATATCAAATCTCATCAGCATTGTCCTGTCATTCTCTCTCCTCTCACCACTGTTCCATAGAGTAACTGATAACGCTCATTTGTGGAATTTTTAAAAAAATGACAAAAACTTTAAAAAGTCCAGCTGTTAGCCCTTCCTACATGGTTTCATGTTTCATTTACTGCAGCCAGGCCAGCACTTCTCTTTTTTTTCTCTAGGTTCATTTTACCCTGAGTGTTTGACTGAAAAAATTTGATAGTGCTTTTCATAACTTTGCTAACCCACATTAGTTTCTTTTGTCATTTTTGACACCTAGATTCCATTATAATGAACACAGAGGATATCGTGCCGCCTATCTCTGCTTTGAATACCTCTCGTTCCTCCACTGCACGTTTCCTCAACAGTCCTTGATTCTAATCAGTTTTCAGCAGCTCATTTGGCTTTTTCTCAAATATTTCGGTGTTCAGGTTCCAGCTCTTCCATGCTGCTGCTTTCTGAACACATCTTCATATGGGTATTTTATTCAATGAGTACTGTGATGGACTAGCTCTTATTCATTTACCAAGATGCATGAACATCATTTGCTACATTCGTGTGTAAGCAGAGATAAATTGAAAAAGTCAGACACATTAACACAGTCAAAGAAAACACAGGAAGGAATTCAATAGAACAAAATGCTGAACAGGGAATCATTAAAGAGATGGTATTTGGAACAACAGTTTTCAACCGTTTCCATATCCAGGCCTGATTATAAAACCTGCAGTTATCCAAGAAGTTGACTGAATGGGCAAGAAAGGCTTTTCTGTCAGAAAATAGGCCAGAAAAGTATAAACCACAAGAGATCAAAATTATTCCAGTCAACTTTTCCTTCACAAACTGATTTTTTAACAAATCAAATACAAGAACTTTTTCATCCCCGTTCCTTGCCTCAAAGTCATTAGCTGCAAAGTCCCTATCATTGACCTATGAAATATCCATTTCAGGAGCATTGGAATTGTTTCAGAAGACATTTGGTATCTTCAAAAGAAAATAAATAAATGGAACAGAATTACACCTTTTACAGTGTTCTCCTGCTTTTTCCATGGGGATCATTTCAAGTCCAACAAACTCTGATAACATTCTCCAGGATGAATCTCTAGTTCTAAAGAAAAGCTTTTCATGCCTAATAAAGGAACCAGTTTAGTGAAAGGAAATTAATTTGTAACAAAACTAAAGCTTAAGCATTTGTTATTCTGTACATGTTTATACATTCCTGGTGGTATCCAAGTGGGCACAAGGCACTCACTGAAATACCAGTCTCTATACTTATCTCTTTTGTTTATCCTAACCTTTATGAAGATTAGCCTGTTGTTTTGTGGGAAGGAATTCCAAGGCAAATACCTAACTCCTCGAGTTAGAGGTGAGTCTTGTTGTCTTGGTCAATCACTTCATTATTTCACTGGCACAGGGTTGTCTTGAATGGCTACACACAAATATTCCTCTAGCCAGCTGACTAAAGGCTTTCAGTAGCAGTACTCCTTCAGCAGAATACCAGCATCAACACAGAGGACCCATCACACTGTGATGCAGTCCTCAAAGCCACAAAATTTTCCTCTTCACTGAACTTAAGAAGATTGCCTAGTAGCAAGACCGTATCAGCAGTGAATCAGCAGGAGAGTGTCAGTTTTGTTAAATTACTGTTATAAAGTAAAGCCTAAGATTGTTGTTACCATCCTATATTTTTAAGGTAAGTGATGGTTCTGTTCAGATTTTTTTGCTGAAAGACTATCTCAAGGGAGAGAACATTCCTTTTAAACCAAAAAGGCATAAGATATAAAACATCCATTAAAATATTCCAGCTTTGATGCTATTTTTCTTTTTCTTCTTTGCCTTTCTTTTGATTAAAAGTTTCAGTGTTTTCAAAAACCAATAAAGTTTCCAGTTTTCACAGAAAATAAGTTTTTAAGAAGTGAAACGAGAAGAAAAAGGCTATTATTTCTAAGAAAAAGTGTTTCTCTAGCAGAGTCCTAAAAGGGGCAGTTCATTCTGCAGAAAAGCACACACAATGCCTATGCTTAACAGAATGGAGTCTCATTTTCCCTTGGAGACTTGCATTATGTTGACTTTCCAGGCTATACTCAGTGGTGGCCCCATACAGCAGTCAGATGCCACTGCACTCAAAGGGATAAAATGGAAGGTCATTTTCACTATTCTCTCCACTTTGAAGACTTTTTTGCGATGGAAACAGTCCATTATAGCTAACCCACTGCAAATCACCTTTTAAGAATTAGAGTTTAATTAAAGCACTTACAAAAACTATTTGTGTTAACCTATTATACCTCTAAATATAGAGTCAAAACATTGAAATTTTATTACTCAGTCCTTTACAGAGGTCACTTTCATCATAGAAGGCAAAATAACTAGCAATACACCAATGAGGTGCGAAGTACTTCCATCAAAATGCCTCTGCCAGCTGTGAGCCTTTCCCAATAACCCACCCTTTACATGCACACCCTGTATATTGCGATGGCTGGTTTGATAATGGCTGCAGCTAGGGAAACTTATGGATAATTTAACTTGCAAATTCAGGGCTTAATCAGGACTGATTTAAGACACAGAGCCGTAGGCCCTCAGTTTGAAAGTGGTCCCATAACTGGTCCAACATTTTACATACGAGTCCAAATCTCCATGTGTCAGGCAGTGGCTCTGCATATAGATAACTAATCCCAGGAGCCAGGCAAGCAGAGATGCTCACAGTAGCCTGGACCTTACTCTGTTATACCTGCATACTGCTCTTGTGCCTGACCCAAAACTCGTGGAAGTCAATAAGCCTTCGTAGAGATTATCTGCTTTTTCAGTTCACGACTTCTTCAGAGGTCCTTATTCCTGTAAGTGTATTTATTAGCTGCTGATAATGGCAGAGATCAAACAAATGCTTCTCAGGCTGTGGCTTTTTTACAACTAGATCTACTCACATACTCACTCTCCATCCCTTGTAGCTTCATGTGGGTACGAGCTCCAGAGTCAGATGCAGCAGAAGACTTCTGGATAAAGTCTAAGTCTGGCTATAGCGATCCGTTAGCAAAGAATGGGCTCTGAATTTCCAGCAGGTCATTTCTGTGGCATTAGCTATCTTTATGCATAATTTTCTGTAAACATGTTTACAAACTCTCAGTGAGAGTAAACTCTCAAATGCTGCTTTACATCACAAACAACAGAGATAATCTAATTTCTGCTTGCTGGATAAGCACCAGAAAAATTTTAATGTTGAGGATAGACAATACAAATTTTCTAACAAATAGTCATTGCAATAACATTTGCAATTCGCAGACCTTTCCATGAAGAACCAGAGACTCTCAGCATTTTTTTGTGCAATCATGAGCTTGATTCCGTAAGTCAGAGAAAAATATTAACTCTTTTATTTTAAAATTCATTTTTATTTCATTTATTGCTATTTATTGCAATTAATAATCGAAGGTGAAGAGAAGGTGTATTTGAGGACAAAAGAAAACTCTCCTTATGTGCCAGTTTATTAAAGTCAGTGATTAAAGTGACAAAGATCAATGGAGTTGTGACAGAGACCTTTAAAAGAGTCATCATAATTCACTTCAGTGCCTCTAAGAGGGCTGTAATTTTTAATCTTACAAATGTAACTTTTCACCCTAAAGCCTGAGACACCCATCTAACATGTCAAAAAGGATTTCTCATCTTTCTCAAGTTCCTAAGTTCAGTGCATCCACTCACTTGTTATGGAATGAGCAACTGAAGTCCCACAAGCGTGCTTTCATATACACTCATGGTTCAGTCGTCATTCCTGTGCTCCACCACTGCCTTGTCACTCCTGCACATAATTAGTTTTGTATTCTGTTAGATTCAAAACTTGTAGGCTGTTCATTTCCTTTCTTATTTGTTAATTGTCTCTCTTCTGATGAGGATACTCTAGGCGGTTTTCTGGTATTTCTGAACAAAATGTTTGGAACAGAAGCACTGTATGTACATTACAAACAGAAATACCGCCCTATTAAAATCTTTAAAAAATTATCTTGCGAATTAATATTAAAGTACCAGACAATAGCAGTACCAGCTGATAACATTATTGTGTCCCGTGGGGCTCGTTACTTGAAGGTACAACTGAAAGAGAGATACTACATGTACAGAGCCATTTTTTCCTGCAGCGAGTCTCGGCGCTTTCCCCAGCTCAGGCGCCAGAAACTCACACAGAGAGAAGAGGTGTTTTCATCCACTGCTACTTGATGTGGTGGATCAGCAGTGTCAGTCAGGCACTGGGCAGCGTTCTCCTGGTGACCTGTTCGCTTCACGTTGCAAATGCAAGCAGAGTCACTAGAGCAACTACAGTCTCCCTCTCTGCTAGTCTGTTATTTCCATCTTGGAGCCATAAGGAGGGAGAGGTCCTCCCAGGGAAAGATCCGGAGAACAATCTGACTTGCTGCAGGACAGAGAAACAGGAGATATGTGCATAGCAATGCCAGTCTCTCAGAGATGTAAGAGCAGCGCCCGGGAGGGCGTTGCAGTTCCCAGGCAGCTGCTGTTCCCCAGGCTGGGCCAACCCCAGGCTAACACTGAAGAGGAGGCATTAAAGGATGACAAATCGCTGCTGGGACTGGAACACTCAAACTTGCACCTCTGTTGGGTGAAGCTACCTCTAGGCTGTCCTTTCAAAAAAGGGAAGAAATGCTGGTGACACTGACACACGGAAAGAAACGTCACAACTCACAAAGAGTTATAAAGCAGGCATGTTTCTTGCGGCGCCGGGTGCAAGGGGATTTCTCCACAAAGCTTGCACACAGGGTTAAAATCATGACAGGTGTTTAAAACAGTTAACAAAGTTAGTTGTGCCTACTGGTGCTCCCCCTTAATTAACTATTGGTTAATACTTTTCTTACTTCATCTTAAAGTTACAGTTCTCTCTTAATTCACCATGCATGCTCAGAGAGTAGGGGGCTTAATTGGGTTGGGGCTTTTCTATCTAGGAGGTGTGTTCCTTAGTATTATAATGAGATTATAATGAGACAAGTTAACTCTAGGGCACTATTTTGGCATTCCATTCTATTTTTCTATGATTCATCCTTGTGCTAATCGTTATTGCTAGTTAGCAGAGAGTTAGTGAAGACAGTCTTTATCTCTAATATGTCTAAGTGCCAGGTGCAGTTGTTATGAAGCATCTTCTTTACATTCTTCTTACTTGCTTTTAACCCTTGTTTTTCAAGATGTCCTGTAACAGCACTAACAAATACCTGCCCCTTAGCTCAACCTTTTGCATCCAGACAGGGCAGTCCTCGGGCTCTGTCTCAGGAGACCAGGTTGCTATTGCCTCCCACTAGCCTGCAGCACCGTAACACAGATTGTTCTGAGCTGTTGTACACCTACTTAGGACAGATTCACCACTTGATATGTATCCATATAGCATTTAACTTTCGTTTTAAAAACGAAACTTTAACTTTAACTTTAACTTTTAACTTTCGTTTTCATTTTTTTTTTTGTTTTAACTTTCATTTAAGGAGGAAGAAGAATCTGTGGCAAAGGATTGTGCTTCTTGTGGTTTGTTCCTCTGCAAACTACCTGCCCACTCTTTGAATGTGGAAACCCTCCAAAGCCAAACCAGTGTTGCCCTGTATAGACAAGTCCCTTATGGGAACCAAGGGCAAAATGGGCACAGGGCATCCGGTTGTGAGCTTGTGGTGCTCCACCACTCTGTGTGTGTCCAGGCAAGAGTGATGTTGGCTTTCTGTGCCTAAGCTTATTCATAGATAGGTAATTAATCACCTTAACTAAAGTTCAGCACTGAGGTAGTTGGAGCCTGGGTTTCACGCCACCTGTCCTCCTGGAGCACAGAGGCAACCCTGCAGAGATTTCAGAGGTGCTCAGGGACAGGTAATGAGAGCATCAAAACTTCTGGTTTCTGGTACTTGGGCCAGAAGGAGAAGAAACTCCAGAGAGTACAAGGGCAAAAGAGGGTGTGGATTATCTGCACCACTCTTCACTCTTTCTTGAGAAAGCTTGCCTTTCTCACTTAAACACCTTGGTCTATATTACCTGCCAATTATTCGCACCTCCAGATTCATCAGTCTTGTTAGCCACGTACAAAAGCTTCATTTATACTTTAGGAATATTTTTTCTGTGTAGGTGGAGGGTGGGGGCAAACAGAATCAGCTAAAGTTTACAGAGTATGAAATAAGGGATTTCCCTTGTTTAATCAAACAAAATGGCAGGAAATCGAGATGAGAAAAAGCATATTCTTCAACCTGATGATGTCTGGGGAGAGACAGGAAAATCATTTTACTTGCACAAATTCCTTCTCATCTGTTTTCTTATCTCACTTCTTTCACAATATATTGATTCCACTCACAGAAACAATTCAAGGCTGCGCTGCAGACAGACACAGGTTCATCAAAGTTGCTAGTTTGTCATAGTCTTATATGCAGCCTAATCCTGAGGGTTGTTGCTGAGTATCTTCACTGCCAGCCTGAGCAAAGCAGTGCTCTGCAGCTCACGCTGTCTGGCTTTTTCAAAGCACTGGCAGGACACAATCACAGGTGGAGGACACAGCTTGAAAACTTTGATTGTTCTACCTTTCTTGCTCAAACTCAGGTCGAGTAGGAGATGATGCAGTTCTTCAGTGAAGAGTACATTTTCCATGAAAAAGAGAAAAGTACAAGTTCTGCTCAAATTCAGTGAGTAGCCCCATACTAAAGAGAGGGAACATGGAAATACTCAAGTGTTTGGACTTCTGTTGCTGTTGCTTTGAAAATTCCAATATTTAAAAGTGTTAAATAACACAACCATGCATAAAAACTGTTCGTTTGAGGTAGAATGGACCCCAAATGAAACTTACTTTCATTCTCCTCTAACCCCAATTTAGTATTTTTGTGTTTGTCTACTGGAACTTTAGAAAAAAAAAAGATTTGTTTATAATGCTGTGGATAACAGCTTGTAAAGGATTCAAACAGGCAGCTCACTAATCATTTGATCAAGAGTTGCTTCAGGCATCTTATCTAGTGATCTGTGTGAAAGGCAACAGAAGTGTGAAAACCTTTGTTAGTTATGAACCAAGTGAAATAATACGTTAAATCTGAAGCAGTATTCTGGCAATGTGCTTTTAAGAAGGTGCCAAATAGGAAAAAGGGCAATGTGATAGAGTGAGTCAACTAGAAGAGATAAAACATTGTGTTCCTGAGTCACACAGGAAAAATACAGTCCTCCGAGACTTTGGTCACCTCTTACAAAGGGTTGCACATCTGCGTAACTTGAGCTCCCGTTTAGCTCAAGGACTGTTTTCAAATATCAAGCACATCATTGCAACAAATCATCAGTGCGTACAGTCTTGCTCTATATCTGTTTCAACTTGGCCAAATAGCAGCTCTCCCTGCAGCTCCTTGCAGCGCTGACATTGCCAGGGGCTGTTTATCCTCCTGCTGCCGAATGTCTCATCCAAAGCATTTCACTGTCTCTGCCCCCAAGTCCTCAGAGATGAGGACATCTCCTGTTTCTGGTATGAGAACAAGAAGCACTTATGAGTATTTTATCAATGAGTCATGAATATTCTCAGTCTGTCCATCATTCTTCTGAAAAGAACATTTGCATGGCCTGTTGCAGAGTTTAAAGGGATGTGTACACCTGCTTAGGGATAACTTATGTGCAATAAACGGGACATTTATATAGTATTTAAATACTAACATAAACACTGTAGTGATATGTCAACAAGGACTCCATTTTGTAACTGTTCTAGTGTGCTGGAAACAGCTCATAACTTGGAGATGGTAGCTGTAAAAAGGACAGGAACTGATGGCGCATGGTTGAAGGTGGTGGTATGTAAGGAGGAAATGAGTGAAAGAGCATAAGTGTTTACAGGAGAGGAGCTATTAACCTTTGGGTTAACCTTTGGGTATGACTCCAACTAGTGACAATGTTCAGAGTTATAACTAAAACAAACGAACAAACAAACAAACAAAGCCTGTATTCAAAAAGGGGTCTCTGGAGTCCAGGAGAAGGTTTTATAATGAATGAAGGATGAGGAAGAAACCAGTGGAGTAAGTGGATGTCAAAATTCATACAAAAAAGACTAATAAAAATCCTTTTCTTACGCTAAGAGTAATTATATTTCTAGATACAAATGGTTGCTTACAAGCTATTAATAATATTTAAATGCATTTCTCTCTGCCCATAAAACTTCTAAAGATTCTCTGTGCAAGACAGATTTTGGATCACTTTGGATCAGTATTCTTTAATCCCAATGATGTGCTGTACAAATATGTTTATTAGAGCTTCTTTATGTGAAATGCTACAAACCCTGAATTGGTAGAATGAGCATTTACTCTTCCCAGGAGTATCACTGACACTAGCAGGACTCTGTACATGACTAAGTACACCACACTTCCATGATTTGCACTATGATACACTAAAAACGCTGTCCACAGCTAATCCTGGATTTTTTCTTGGCTTTTACATGATTTTCCAGTACAAAACTGGATTACTTTCTTTTTGTTTAATCCCATGATTCATGATAGTATTTTGAACTCCTTTTTATATAATCATATAAAATGATAAACACAAAAGGCCCTGTTTGGGGCATTTATACCAATGTTTATACCAACATTTTCAATTGCAGTGGATCTGAAGCTTGAACTTTGCAAGTTTTCAGCTCTGTTATAAAGTTGATACTAAATAAAAATATTAAAATCATTACGGTTTCAAAAAATTAAAAAGAAAAAAGTGTGTTTCTTTTCTATCAGATTGCAGATAAATGTACACTTCAGTCAGATTTGGAAGAAGACAGGCACTATTCATTAGCTAGGAGATTGATTGACAGGAAAAGAAATTATATTTTCTTTTTTTTTACACTGATAATCGAGGAAATTTAACTCCTACACCCTTTAATTTGTGTTGAAAAAGAGAGCAATCTCTGATAATTGCTCATACCAGAAACGAGGGGCTTATCTGGCAAAATATACCATCTGGATGCTACCAGTACGTACATCACCAAACCAGGCAGCTGGGCTCTGCTCCTGCTCCAGCGATGACACACACTGCGGCTGGACGGGGCTGCCTTACCCCCCGCACTCAGAGCATCCCTGATCCTTTACGCACAATGGGCTGCTTTGCCCTGGGAGGTGCAGGCAGGACAAAGCAGAGCCCCGCAGCTCACACCATGGCCCAGGCGCATCTGAGATGATGTGACAAGAATGAGAAGGCCAAAATCAGCTAGAGACAAAGCAAAAAAACCCAGTAACAAAAATGTGGTGAAAACATGTGAGATGAGTAAGCCAATCATTTATATGTCCCCTTCAGAATATCACTGCTGTTTTTCAGAAGTCTGAATAGCATATTAAAAAAGGTAAAATTTATGAGTATTGCAGGATTGGGAAAAATATTCCTTGTGTTAACTACCATGTGGTAACTGACACAAGAATCAGTTCAGTGAGAGTTTATCAGCAGGTTGAGCTGAAGACTGAGAGTGCAGAGGAATTCTTTTGTCCTGTCAACTGAGCCTAAGAAGTCATTTATATTTTTGAAACAAGAGGAGATTTAAAGCCATTAGATTTTATGTCATATCACTAAAATTAAGGGGAGTTTCTCATATAGACCTGGTTTTAAAAAATATTGAAAAAAATTTTCCAAGCTCTGTCTCCCACAAAGGGTAAAAATGTCTTGCTTGTATTAAAGTGCCATGACTCCAAACTGAGCTGCAGTATATTTGATAGCCTCAGTAGTGCTCTGTATTTTAGTGGTAATGTATTTAATGTATCCCTTGCTGTCATGAAGATGTAAATCCAAGTTGAGGGTTACAGTTTTAAATGACAATACAGAGTCTCTTTATTAAAAAGGTATTTTTCCAGTGATGCCACATGCACATCATTTGGAGGTTCTTTCTTTCCTGCCCACCTTCCATCAAGGATGCTAAAATAGGTATGTCTGTTCTGCAAATGGTAGATCATTCTCCAAGAAAGGGGAAAAATAGCAGTAGACAAGGACAGCTATTTTTCTCTTACACTAACCAATGCACAGAACTGTATATCCCAGTGTTAAGATTCACAGAAAAGGAGGGTGCCACCAAAAATAAATAAATAGCTGATTTCCTTAAATGCTTATGCGTTTGAAAGGAATTAGGTAAATTTCTGACACATTATTCTGTTGGAAGTCTTCTCTCAAGAAAAATGTTTACGTCTTAGATTTTTTGCTCTGCAGGTAAAAAACTTGTAACAGATTAGGTTTAAAAAGATATATATTTATCATTGACAGGGTCTTTTTCGTATCAGGATAACCAGATGTGTTTCTTCTGTTCAGTAAGTGTGCAGAACAAAATGTTGTTTGTATGAAACACGCTGATCTAAAGGTGCTGTCTGCTCTTCCAAGGTTGGGTTTTTCTTTTTGTTTAAATATCATTTCTTGTCAGATTTTAAGAATATATGCCGTCTCTGGGTAGGATGTGTGCTGAGGGATGTACTAGTTGATCTCTGCAAGACTGAAACAAATTGGGCTACAAGTGCTTGTGGAGATGATGACAACCAGGCAGTGATGAGCAGCTCATGAAAGGGACCCATATAGCTGCATACACTCTAAAACCTGTAGGCTGGGACAGAAGAAAAATGAGTCCCAAAAGAAATCCTGGCTTCAGCCTGGAACATCAAATGAACATGGAACATCCTAACTGCATGGCAGACTGAGCCAAAGCCCGTATAGCCGTGGAAAAACAGTCCCGCATTTTCTTGATTGATCTACTGGGAAAGATGAGCATGGGGCAGACCTGGCTGCCTGGGGACCAGTCCAGGACTATCACGCTGCAGTGTTATCACCACCTAAAGATTTTTCACTAACAGTACAATAGGCAAATTTCTGAGCTTAGACTCATTCTGATTATTATTTTATCTCACTATTTGTCTGTTAATGTCTGAAACGGGTTTGGCAGACCAAACCCCGTAATTTGCTGGACTAATTGTTCATTGTTAAAATAAGAACTGCAATTTACCACTTACTATTGAGTACCTAATTTGGCAGTTTATGAAATTTAAGAACACATGAAAGTACATCACAGATGAAAGGATGGGTGTTTAATCACTTAACAGAATGGCTGCTGTGCAAAGACTGTGGAGCTGCTGTCCGAAAGTGATCCCTTGAGCCTCTTCCCTCTCACTTTCAGAGTGATAGCTACTGTTATAACAGAGCACTCTCCTTCCAGGAGCTTTCCAGACTGGTTTTGGTAAGTGTGAAAATTCGTACTTAAGGGGTAGATTTAAGAGCAAACTCTTTAAAAGTCTGACACTCCTGGCTGTGAAATGAATGGCTAATCTTCCACTGACTTTAAAGTCAGCAGGAGCAGCTTCAAAAACAACACAAAAATACAAGACTTTTATTCTTTAACAGTGACATTTGTCACTGTCGGTAGCACCTATGAATCACATGAGCTTTGCAACTGCTGTTAAATGTGACCTCAGTGATGCACAGGCTGTGGGCTGGCATTTTGCATGGGAGAATATCACATATGTTTGTGAAAAGCTACACTGAAGACTGAAGGCTAACTCTTCTTCTGTTTTCACAAGAACAGTCTAATTGGATATGATAAATAGCATAAATGTAACTGCCTTCATATTTCTGTAGATAATGAAGTCAAATTCTCATTTGGTATTGTCCTACTTCTAAAATTTTAATGAAGCATTATGATAAGAACTAATTTGCTCTGTTTAATCTAATCTGGACATAACAGGCTCAGAACAGCACAATTACTGTGCTACGACATATATATAGAAAATTGCTCATTATTACTGAGCTCCAAAGTAGAGAAATAGAAGATTTCCAAACGCATAAAATGTCTAAGGCTATAATTCCTGTTTGCACTGATAAGAAACCCTCCCAGTACCATTAACAAATTAATCAACATTTTAATACTTAAAGGTGACAAAAATAAAATGATAGAAATAAATGAATAATTTTATGTAGTATTTAAATTTTATGTTGTTTACTCACGCTCATTTCCAGCTTCAGATCTTTATATTTAAGACTTTAAGATCAAGGACTGCATCTTGTCAAAGTGACTTTAGTCTGAGAAACAGACATAGCAAAGCATATATATTCACACACACAAATTATTGATGGATTTTTGCTCTTTGTCAATTAGCTTCCAAACAGCATTTGATCTTATGGGAGTTGATAAATATACTGGACCAAACATTTATAGACTGAAAGATTCAAGATGGAATGTCAGATATCATGGCTAATGCTTTTGCTGCACAACCCCAATGCCTCAGCCTGCAGGCACAGCATCCTGCCCAGGTCTCAACCTAAAGCTAATGATCCCATTTTCTTTTCTACTCCATCATTTTTGATCCTCAGTGCCATCTATTTTTATTATAAGTATGATTGTGATAAGACAAGATTTCTGGCATGTCGCTGCTTATTCTGAAGAGGTCTTAAGGCAAGGAACAAGGAGAAAAAAAGCGTCAACAGACCGGCATAGAAAACAAACAGCATCCTCACTGAAAAGAAGGACCTGCAGAGCACATTGTTAGATCTGATAGCAAGCGTGATGGAATGACATTCAGGAGGGGGAGGCGAGACCCACTGCCAGCAGTTTATATGCTGTGCTAATGACTTCTCCACTACCCAGCACTCTCAGCCTCATGACTGCTTATTGCCTCCGTGAATCGTGTCAAGGAGTCAGTACCCCCTCTGGCAGGGAACAAAAACCTGCTATCCACATCTTCCAAAATGTGAAGCCTCACAAGAAAAAAGGTCCCCCTTTTCACACCGCACATTGTTTCTGTAGATTCTCTCTCCAGTGCTTTGTGTCTGAGTAACAAGAACTTAAAATACTGAGAAGCAGCACAGAATAAACCATAAATCCTCATACATCCAAGCCTATGTTTGTAGATATTGAAATAAAGGCAAACAGAACAGAGGCTTTACAGGGGGGCTGTCTGAAAAGCTTGCCATTTTGCAGCCTCTGAAGATCATGAGAAAATGAAGAAAGCGTCAATCCTTGTTTGTTGGGAGGTATGAAATTATGTTTTGGGTATATTCCCACAGGTAAGGGTTGGCGGAAATATGTGATTAACAGTTTTTATGCAGTCTGCAAATAAAACTGTATTTTCTGGGGAGATGTAGAATAACACCTTTCCTTCTGCTCCCAGTGAAAATATACTCTGGTAAGTTTAAACATCCTTAAACACCCAGCTGCCTTCTTTCTTTGCTCTTGGTGTGGTCTGTATTGTGGGTAACTGCAGCAGCAGCCAATATAGCCATGGATACAGGATTTTAAGTCTCTGAGAGAACATTTGATTCTGGAGACAGGCAGCATCCTTTCTCACCCTCTCAAGCACATAACTGTATTGCACCAGGGATAACAGGAAGGAAGGAGGCAATATGAGAACCGCTAAAGGATGTAGCAACAAAGTGAATGCTAGGAAAGACAAAGCAGAAGGAACAAGGGAGAAAAATCAGCATCTGGAAAGTTGTTCCTCAGTTTCGATATCTTTGCAATGAGGATAATCTACACTGGCCAGAGAAGATGTTTGAATTAATTCTTCCTTTCAAGCTGTCTTGACCTACAACCATCTGGCAGACACCTGCAATCAAACTCTGACCCCGCAGTTGGACAGCCAGAAGTATCACTTGTAGGGTCTAAACAGCAAGGGCAGAGCTAGAAGTGGCACAGCACACACGTGTCGCACTGCCCAAAACTCCAGGGCATCATGGAAGGAGGCAGAGCTGTGGTACTGCAGGTTAATAAATGCATGGACAAAAGCCACCTCCCCCCACCCCCCGACCACCAAGCCACTATTTTATTGATTGTGTCAAAATAGGCATGTAGCTGACATGGAAGTCTGGTGGTATCATCACCACTTTCTCCTGGCAATGGGCACTGGAACCACCACCTCTCACTGTGACGGTGCACGTCCAGTCGGCTGCTCTTGGATACACAGAGGCCTCAGTGATGCCACTACCTAAATGTAGGGAAAACCTTTCAAAACTGGAGTTTATGTGCCCTAAGCATCACACTTAACTTTTGGGGCCTGGCTGCTCAGCCCTTGGTGGTTTGCAGTTCTGGGAATGGTCAGGAGCAGATTCCTTGGAAAACTTTACAGCTGGAGATGTAGTCATCTGTGAACTTAAGGAGCACCTGAAGCAAGTAGCAAGTAATAAGCCACTGTGGGAGCAGGCAGACAGCACTTACATAGCTCACAGATTTGACTAGCTGAGAGGGTTCTTAGGTGGCCACTGAAGCCACCTTGTTTGTATTAGACATGGGAATATGTCAAAGACTTGCAAATAGACAGTCCAAGCGAATATATATGATGGGGAGTTTTCACTCAGCTCTTCATCTTTGAATTCAGTGCTTATCTTCACTATGAGATTATCCCAAGGAGGTTTTAAACATACTAGTCATCTAAAAATTTGACATGCAGAAGGGGAGAATCATCCATACTCAGAAATTTCCACCAGTTTTATTAGCTCATTTTCCTCTTTGCTTTCCTTCTCACATTTGCTCATATAGGAAATCTTGCTCTTCTCATACAGAAAATCCACTGCTATTTTATTCTTCCCATTCCTCAAAGGATTCTGGTTCTGCTACAGTGTTTGGAATAAATGAAAATCCCATGGAAGTGTGCCATGTAGTCTTGTTACTATATTTCAACAGATGGTAAGCAGTATTGTTCTGAGTCTCTGCAGAACAAGCAGCTATGCCTATATCCTTGCAGGGGTTTTTTCCTGAGGAGTTGGGAGTTGCAGCAAAGCAGCACTCGATGTAATTTTCTTCCATTGTTTCTAGTTCCACAATACACGTGTAAAAACAGACAAATAAGATTCTCATTTTGAATGTGTTAATCACGCCCACGGTTTGAGAACAATGAAGAATTAGATTAACTTGTGTTTATAGGTGTGGACGTTAATCTACATAAAACACACATATGCACTTTCCACAGATATGGGAAAGTCAGGTACTGATTTCTTTCTCATTGCATCTTGTGGCTAACTCCAGTGGAAGTCAGTGTAATGAAGGTCGCATATCACGATTGTCAGATACAACATAGTAGCAATTACCCAGGCAAGCAGCAACTGTGATCACTATCTGTTCAAGGGAACAATTTATATGAAAAAAGGTAATATTCACACACTCATGAGCTGACAAGATTAAGAATGCCCAGCACTGACGATTAAAAGTTTTGGCTAAGTATGCTACTAGCGGTACTATAAAACTGCAAAGCTGAGCAGGGTGGTGCCTGCAATTGAATATTCAGAGTAAAACCCAGGGCCCCCTTCAGTGTTG
This sequence comes from Gavia stellata, assembly GCF_030936135.1. NCBI lineage: Eukaryota > Metazoa > Chordata > Aves > Gaviiformes > Gaviidae > Gavia > Gavia stellata. The sequence goes on from NC_082595.1 coordinate 23,183,809, forward strand.
CCTGCATCACAGCACCAGCCATAATTTTCACTGAACGCTGGGCTGCAGAACACTTCTGCAGTCAAAGATACTTGCGGAAAGGAAATGTGTTACAAAACCCTATCCAAATACAGAAGTGTTTGTTTGGGAAGTGGTCAGTAGTTTTTTTGAAAGTTCTTGGGTGGCTTATGACCCATCCAGTCAGGGAACAGCAGCAACGTCAAAGACTTTATGATACCAGCCTTATAATACCTACTATATATCACGACAAAAATTCTGATTAACGAACTACAGATTAGCAGGAATAATAAGTACCATATGAAAAGTGCTTAGTCTCAAATATGCTAGCAGCACCGAATGACTTTGAATGAAATATTTTAGGAACATAAATCAACTTAAGAACAGCTCATAAACACGGAAAGGAACTAGAATGATTTTAGTAAATTCTTTGCTGTATAGAAATCATCCAATTCTTCTTCCAAGGGACAAGAAAAGCCCTGCAGGTCATTAGTATCAGATGAGACATTATAAGATAAGGTAGTGAAAGCAATGTACCACATAGCCTTGAAAAATGCCAAGGGTCAGACCATCTGACCCAAGCAATCTGTTCCAGCCTTACAATCTGTGACACTACGCCAGCTTGGTGCACCTTTTATCTCAGTGTGGCTTGAAAGGAGAAACACATTACTAAGATGCTGGCAGAAGAATTTGGAAGGAGAAAAGAATGAAGGTTCTGTCTACCTCCATTTATTTCTTTTTCCAAAGGTGGTATGAGACCTGATTCAATTCCTGCCTGGGTTTGTATCTTAGTTATTGTGCTAAAGGCATTTGGGAAGGCAACTGTCTCTGTTGAACCTGGTCTATCTGAATGAAAGAATTCAGTACGTTTTGAGTTAAAGCAAGACTGCCTATAAACAAATGGTTGAAAGGATTGTAGGATTGGAAGAGGACTTTTGAGCAACCGAGTCCAATTTCAGTCATTATGAGCAGGCATTATCATATAATCGATAATACAAGCTTATCAAGTATCATCTTAAAACTAGATACTTTTTTTGTCTTTACTATTCCTTCTAGAATATGGCTTCATACTCTCAATCTTCAGATGGTAAGAAATCTCTCCAATTTGCAGCTGCAACTGATTTATGGCTGGTTCATCCCCAAATAGCTTTGTCTCAAACACATCATTTAGTTAAATTAGTTCTTCTCAGATCCCAGCAGTCTCCTCTGGGACACGCTTATAGGAGACAACCACCCTCTCTGCCCCCATCAGAGCTGTCATTTTAGTTTGTTAACTAAGCCAACCTCTTTTGATCTTTTGTAGTAAAAGATGTTCTCCCAAATGTCCTTTCCCATCACTGAGATCCTAGCACAGACTCATGCCATTAGCGCCAAGATGTGTGTCCTTGGCCTGTCTCCTACTGTATCCATTTCTACCCTTCCGGTCCTCTAGATCACCCCATGACAGTGTACAAGACTCCATAATGCCATACGCTACAGATGTTTCCTATATGTGTCAGCCAATTTCATTATCACGCTCCTGTCTTTTATGCCAAGGTCTTTATTGGAAATACTAAATAAGATCTGTCCTGAGACCAGCCCTTGAGGAAATTGTCTAGTAACGTCTTTCAGCTTCATCATTTGCCTCACAGTATGACTCACTGTCATCTCTCATTTAGAGAGCTCCTTACCACATCTCAGTTCCTGTAATAATCTCCATCTTCACCATTTTAGCTAATAATTTCCCATGGGACACTGCATCAGATGCTTTGCTCAAGGTCAGATAGATTTGATCTACTGCTTTTGTCTACAGAATAATCTCTTATTTTTTTATAGACACATGAATGAAGATTCTTATCAATCTTCTTTGATAAGACAAACGTCAGAATAGCCTGACAAAATGCGCCTCTGACCAAGCCTTATTCCATTTTATCCCCCTTTCCATTTATCTGCAGAGTTTTAATTAGCGTCTCTAGAAGTTTCTTATATAATCCTTGCACACAAGCGAGGTCAGTAAAGCTCATAAGCCACAAGAAGATATATGAAATCCCCTAGAAGATAATGTGATAATTACGACAAAGTGATAATGTGCATTTGATGCAGCTCTGGATGGCAAGGGGAGGCAGAAGAAGAGCCAGATAACTTAACCTCTAGCCTTTAAAGTTATGCACATTCTCCCTTTCTCTACCCAAAGAAAATAGGAGATGGCATTATCCAGTACAAAGTGGGAAAACAACAGCAAGTAGAATTAAATTCATAAGATATAGCTGTACCAGCTCAAATCAATAGTCCCTCTTCTGCAGGGATGTCTCCATCAGTGACCCATAGCCATAGCAGGTACCTAGAGAAGAGTACAGCAACAAGGAAGCCTACTTTCCACAAATCGCTGTAAGCTTCCATCATTCACAATGTCTTTGAAGACATTATTTTGAGTCCATTATCAGCTGATTTCTCTTGATGCCCCTTAGTTCTTTCAACAGGAGAAGCATTGAACCTTCATGCTTCCTCACCTTCTCCATACCATGCATCCTCTGTTTTGCCCCTCAGCTTTGTTTTCTGGAGCTGAGCAGCCATACCCAAGGAGGTATTCCCTGTGCACAGGCCATTGCACACCTTCAATCACCTTTGCTCCCCTCCTCTGGGATTTCTCTTGTCCTTCCTCTACCCCCTCAATGTACACCCTGCTTCTGCCCAAAGGACTAGGGCTGTCCTCAGAGGGGGAAGAAAGTTTTAAGATCTTTCAGGATGAAGCCAGGTCCGTCAGTCTCTGTACCAAATGCTGCTGGTTAATTTCCACCCCCCTGTTCCAGCCCCTTCAGAAAAATCTGACCATTAATCACTTTGCCGTGTCTACTTCTGACTCATCTGATAAGGACTTCAGAAACCAGCAAGTTAGCACCTGACACTTGATGCTTAAATCCTTTCGAGGCTTTTGCCCTCACGCCTGAGCCTGAGGCCATTCATAAAATCTTTCCTATTTACCTTTAATTTCTGCACAAGATGTTTCTTCATTTAACAGATGTAATTACCCAGTTAAAGACAAATCGTCCCTCCCATGCTTCATAACGAAGGGCAGATAGAGATTCATGGCCACGTGCTGCAGGCAGGGGTGCTGCACGGCAGCAGAGCTGCCCAGGAGCACTGCCCATGGCCCAGGGACCCAGCTCTGCCTGAGCACAGGCACCTTCCCAGGGGCTCCAACAGGCTCTGGCATGGCCCTGACCAGGCAACCAACAGTGACTTCTTATTTTATTTGCAGAGAAGGGAGAGATTGCATCACTTCAGCTCACTTAATTTTGAAGCTAATAAACCCACTGTGGAAATGGCACGGGGGAGAAGGGGGCACGCCTGTTTTCAATACTTTTATTAAAGAAAAGCGTGGCATTACTGACTTTTTAACTTTTATTCCCATGTCACAGATACTTATTAACTTATTAGGACCTTAATTTTTACTGAGCCACTACACGAGCAATTGTTTCCCAGTTCAGTTGAGGTAAGACTTGTGATTATTTTGTGCACTCAAAGAAAAAAGTGAATATAGGGCATTTTTATACCATGTTTACCCTGAGCACATAAGTGCTTGAGATTTTGAGCTTTCGCTGACATTGCATGTCTGCTGACGTTGCACATACGATTCACTCTAAAACTTAAAATTGATTTAAAAATCATTCTGTGTAACCAGTACTTGTATGTCATGCAAAGCTTCAAAGCTGATAGCATAGTTTTGTACACTACCCTGTAAACTTTGTTTTTCCAAAACTGTAGTCTTTTTTCAAAAGAGCTTTTGCCTGTGATGCAGATTTTTCAGGCTTGTGGTTTTGTCCCACAACCAATATCGCAAGAGAACATTGCCCTCTGGTGTCGCAAACTGTGGCTTTGTGCTTTGGAGGGTTCCCCACATGCACTTAATCTTTCTCACCCCTATTTTGTCTTCTCTTTATTCGCTGCACTGACAGGCGGAGCTGTAGTTCACAGGCATAAGTCAGCAGAAGGTATGGAAGGGGGGTGTTTCCATTTTGATGGGGAAATTTTTGCAGTTATGTAACAATTCCCATAGGAGTGAAAATAATCTTTTTACACTACTTTACTGAAAGCCAGAATTAGATCCCTTCAGATTGGGTGATAGTGTTAGAACTTAGCTGATTCTTTTTTCAGACTAATCAGTCAAGTTATTTACTCATCCTCTTGAATAGGTAAGTTTTTAGGGTTTTAAGGCGAATATTAGAATTAAAGCTAACAGAAGACTGAAGCAAAGATGCTACCAACTTCTTTACTGCTACCAGAGTTTTTCCGATCATTACTGAGTTCTCCAGCCTGCACTTGGAGACAGTGATGAACTCTGCCTCATTGCACACAGGCTTGCCCCTGAGGGCACGCTAGCATACTAGGGCAAAGTAGTGGTAGGAAACAGCCAAATCATATGCAAAGAAGCCACACAGTACCTGGGTGTTGGATGGCAGTACGGAAAGAGAGAGGAAGCATTATTGTCTAAGTAGTTGGGGAAGGGACAGGAGTGGTGCGGTGGGAGCAACACAGATTTGCCTGGCTAGCCTTGCAGGCTCTGCTCTCAGATCGTTTGCACAAAGCAGAGCAGACAAGGAAAAGAGCCAGATTATTTTCCCTCAACTCTTAAAGCCAAAGATAAATTTTCCACTCAAATATTCCAAGTGTTTTTTAAAGATGCCATTTTCAAAGCGATAGTTACCACAATGAATAGATCTTATTGCCAACTAATTAGTCCATGCAAAATGCATGGACATACATTCTTCTAAGCAGTGAGTGATGATTCCAACAGATGAGCCCACTATTTCCATCAGTGACTTGCAGCCACTCTGAAAACCACAAGGTGCAATGGGTGTGCACCATTAAAACAGAAGCTCGAGGCTGATTGCAGGGGTGGCCTGGTGGTGCTGTTTGTAATTGGCTGCCTGTAACTCTCTGGATGTCTAATTATTATTTACCTTTTGCTCAGTGGGATCCTACGTCTAGCTTTAGCCTGCTAACAGTCAATGGTCTAGGCTCAACTCTCTGTGTAGGACCCCTTACAGACAATGGAAACATCTCCAGGGGTTATTTTTTCTCCTCTTACCATAGATATTGGAGGGAAGTGTCCCTCTCCTTCCATTAACTAGAGATAATCAGCTGAGACTAGGGACATTCAGTTGTATATGCGGATTTCTATCTATCTGTCCTGTGGACTTTTCCCCAGATGCACCAGGCCAGTTGTTGAGCCAGGCTCTCCATTAATGCACAGCTGCTGCACTAAAGCCTTGATAACTTGAACACAGGGATTTTCTTCCCAGCCATTTACAGGGCTGTTAACTTTTGCATTATTAACAAAACAAAACAACGCACTTTTCTGCCCTTACAAGAAAATATAAATTGCTCTTTTGAAGAATTGAGGGCTGGCATTATTTTTGTGCATCTCCTCATTTGTAAATGGCTTTTACAGAGGTCTTTGCTAAGGAGTATCGAAAGAGAAGTATTGAAAGAGTATTGAAAGGAAGTAGAAGGCTGAGATCAGACATGAAGCTCACTTTAGGAATTAGAGAAATTAAAATCACTACAAAACATAAATTTGAGGGGAACTTCAAGCTAGACTTAATGGAAAAAGATTACAGAAAAAAATGAAAAAGTATTTTCCTTTTTCTAAAGAAAATAAAATGTAGATAACAGAAAAAGAACAAGTTCTGAAAAAATCTCTTGAGGCATTAAAGAAGGAAATAGAGAGATAACTGTATAAGAAAAATCAGTAGTGAAGCCAGAATGTAGTCTGCAAGCACTCCTCTATGAAGACATTTTCAAAAAAATATATAGTAATAAACATGTGGAAGTCTGTATTTTGTTGTGCTTTTAAGGTACTTGTCAATGTCTGTTTACATTTCTCCTTATGCAGTGCTAGCATAGGCTTTTGGTGGATCTATACCAGACCAAATCAAGAGGCTGATCAGGCTAAATGCTATTTTTGTTTCCTGTGGTCCTATTTTACTTCTCAGCTGGATGAATTTGGAGGGTTTGGCAGCAATAAGGCTAAAATGTGTGTCAGGCTACAATGCTTCAACCTGTGTATGAAATTCAACGACAGTCTGAAATTTAGATTTTGTAGAGTCATAACACAAACAAATACAGCATTGAAAGACATTCTCCAGAGCAAATTGTTGACCAGACAGAGAGCAGACTGAAAAAGGTGGAGTGACCTGACTAGAAACAGTGACTACATTCCCACACCAGGGATCAGACATTCATTTTGCCCTTAAGATTTATTTGCAGTAATGCGTGCCATATATGCTATGGCTGGTAGGTCACATTTCTCTAAAGATTTTTGCAAAACAGATATTTCAATGGAAAATTATTAGAAGGTTGTCAGTTGTGGTAGCCAACGAGCTGGAAGGTGTTGATTTTAAGGCAACAAAGTAGATGAAGGGTCTAGAGCACAAGTCTTATGAGGAGTGGCTGAGGGAGCTGGGGTTGTTTAGCCTGGAGAAGAGGAGGCTGAGGGGAGACCTTATCATTCTCTACAATTACCTGAAAGGGGGTTGTGGGTGCTGGTCTCTTCTCCCAAGTGACAAGTGATAGGACAAGAGGAAATGGCCTCAAGTTGCATCAGGGGACGTTTAGATTGGATATTAGGAAACATTTCTTCACTGAAGGGGTGGTCAGACACTGGAACAGGCTGCCCAGGGAGGTGGTTGAGTCATCATCCCTGGAGGTTTTAAAAGACATGTGGATGAGATGCTTAGGGACGTGGTTTAGTGGTGGACTTGGCAGTGTTAGGTTTACGGTTGAACTTGATGATCTTAAAGGTCTTTTCCAACCTAAATGATTCTATGATTTTATGATTTGTCCTATATGTCAGAGAGACAAAATTTTCCTACGCTTCAGTTTTTCTTGCCACCTACTTCATTGCTTTTACTTATTTTTTAGGATTTCCAATAAATCTAGTGAGATTGCTACTTGTCATTCCTGAAAATCTGCTGTGCTGCCTTTTTGACTTCACTGACATGAGTTCATGCCTATCGCTACACCACTGTTGGTGGAGTAGTGGTCTTCAGCAAGTGATTTAAATGTTTGCCACATTTCTCTCCAAGCGTGCTGTTAGAAGACATGATTGAGATCACCTTTAACAGAAAGGCTCCTCCTTAGCTGCTGCATAGCTGTCTCCAGAGACTGGTTAGTCAGTCTTTGCAAATTACCTCTGAGAGCTACAGTCCTGCTGGCTGAAGATGGCTCTGGAGCCACCGTAAACTGTTATATGAGGCAAGCTGCAGCCAAACTGACTTCCCCTTTCCTCTCTTTACTGATTTACCGGGTTATAAATTTGTGTACAGGCAGATCATACATGCCTGAGAATAGGCATATGTGGGAAGAAGGTCTGCAGAAGAGGGTAGTATGCTTCAGGGACAGTAACACAGCAAAGTTGATCCAGACCCTGGGTTTGGAGGTGAAATGGAGGATCAGTCCCTCAGACATCAGTCTCAGCTGCCTCTCTTTGTATCCAGTGTGGGCACCCATCTGCATTTGTGCTTCGTGCACAGCTGATGCAAAGATCTTAAAGGCCCAGACTGTCTCTTACACATTAATGTAGCACCTGGCACAATGGAGTGTGATAAGTGTTAGGGCTTTAAACAGCACTGCCATGGCTACAATGATTGGTAGAGACAATTAGATAATTAATTACTTTCCAGAAAACCTTCTTCCCTAATATGGCTTTCAATACCAGTATTGACTGGATTCATTAAATTTCAGAGTTGCAGAAGCAGCCTTATGGTTATTTTTTATTTTAGAGTTGGTTTAGTGTTCATCAAGGCTCTGTTTATGTTAGACAATGGGTATCGCAGTGTCTCTGGGACACTCAGAACTGAACTTTAGTCATTTATTTGCATCCAGACCCAGTATAGCCACCCTAACCCAGTACAGCCATGCTAACTGGGTGCCAGGAGGCTCTGGCTGTTTTGCCTTGGGTGTCAGAGCTAGTGCTGTCACTGCTCCTTTTGGAGCCTCTTCCGCATGCGGTTGCACTGAGCGGATAAACCCTGCAACTCCTCGGGTACATCCCATTTCCTAAGATCTCTCCTGCCTTTCTGTCAGCTGCTGAAAGGAGTCGAGATGACGCCCAAGCTCGCTGTAAGTTCTCACTGGTCTATTGAAAGCAGTAGGTGCAAATCTCAACGTAAACTGATATAACTATTATTTTCAGTGGAGCTACACCCATGTACGTAAGATGCAGATCCAATTGCCTTCCAAGAAATTGAGATTATATTACCCTTTGGTTGTGTCTGTTTAACGGTTACTGTTGTTAGTTACTGTTACCAACACACAGTCTATTCTTCAGCCTAAAGTTCTTTACTGAACTGGGGCAGCCTACTATACCCTTAACAAGAGCGGTGATTGCAAGTGTAGATCTATAAACACAAATGCAGAAACTGACAGCAGCCTGCCTTTTGGGAAAACCTGGTTTTCATTTCCTGCCTTTAGAGCAATCACTCATTTTTAGTGAGTTTGGTTTTTTTAAATGTTGCAATATTATTTATTGCTATTATTTTATTGGAAAAAAAGCAACATGTAATCAATCACTAGATACATTCATCTTAATATTCAATGCCTATTCCAATGATATTTTGGTCTCCTGGTAACATTGCTAATGATTTGTCATCATGAAACAGAGAAAGAGTGAAGCTATTTCACTGGATTCGGAAACAGTATAAAATCAAGTGAGGGTTACACTGATTTTGCAAAAATGCACTGCTGGTTGCAATTCTCCTTGTGTTCAGCAAACCATGAAATAACACTATATCAGATTTCTGAAAACAGGAAAGCAATCCAAAGACAGTGGTCTTTTGGCAATGTCTAGCTGAAAGGCGAAAGTGCTGAAACATGGGACTTCCTTTCTTCCCCCTCTCCCGGTATTCGGATGTTCGTGAAGAATCAGTGTAACAATTTGCCAGAGCCTAGATCAATGGAAACATGGAAATTAATTGTTGCAGTCACCTCGTTACTCAGCTGTCAGTGTTAATAGATGTTTAGCACTGCAATAAAAGCAGCAGCGGTGTATGATTTTATCACTGCAGAGAAGTGCTCTTAAAGTGAGAGCTCACCGTGAGCAACTGAGCCAGGTGCCGTGCACCAGCCATACAGCTCAGGATGACCCTGCCCTGCGGCTGGGGAGAGAGGGAGGGATCAGAGAACCGCAGGTCCCTGCCGCTGGCTCGTATGAGCAGCTTACTCATGGCAAACCTGTCTCACATGAACAGTATGGAGCAATCACAGACAGCAATAAATCAAAGGCCATATACAGTATACCATAAAAGCGATAAAATGTTTAGAAGGACCTAGTCTTTGCCATTTCTTCTAAATTTCCAGAGGACTATTATGAATATAATTTCATCACCACCCTGTGGCACCAGCAAGCATGGAGATAGCCCTGCATCTGCAGAGCTGTTTGGAGGCAGTACTTCTGAGGAATGTGTCAGCTGGGCTGGAAACACCCACCTCACTACAGCTCTTTCAAAAGTCCCAGCATCAAGCACTGAAGTACAGAAAAGGTTTGTTTGTCACATATCATGGTGAAGCAAGCAACATCCTTCCACGACCTTGGTAGCTTCATCCTCAGACTTCTCAACTGTGCCTAGTTTGGAAATAGGCTAAGCTGGAAAAAAAAGTCTATGTGAATCCAGTCCTGAACAGAATACCTGTGTTGATAAGGTTGAGGATATGGCTGTGGCTGGTCAGAGATTAGATGTTCTGGAGCCACACCAGAAAGTTCTAGCGAGAGCTGGGAGAGGATTCTTCGAGTCCTTTCTTCATGTGGAAATCCCTCCCTGGAGAATAAAGACTGGCATGCTCAGAAAAGTGCATCTAATTCTATCCTAATTGAATAAAAGACAGTTCAAACCCTGATAAGACAAAGGACTGTGTTGTTGTTATTATTATTATCATCATCATCATCATTATCATTGCTATTTCTATGGGAGAAGGTGCACAGTGAAAATGTTCTGACAATACAAGACAACGCATTTTGCTGCTCATCCTTTTTGCCAAAACTCGAGTGATGCTTCAGAAGCAGAGGCCAGGTTTAGCCAAGAAACCATAAGTAATTGTTATAAAGTCATAACCAAGAGAGCTTGTCTATATCAGATGAAGTATTTTACTTACCTTTGCCAAAACGGCATTGGTTTAATGGCTGTTAAATTGTCACCCAGACACAAAAAGTCTTTGATTTGGGGTTTCCAATGCTGAAGCTCTGTTTGCTCAAGCTAGTTCCTTTGGTCTGTTTCTATAGATTTTGTTCTGCAGACCTCACATTCTCCCCCTCCTTCTGTGCTTACAACACTCAAAACATCAGTCGGAAAGGAGTTTTGAGTGTCTGTAATTCACTGCAGAAACTTTTCAGGTTGTAGAGGAGACAAATGAGGCACTAACACTGACAGTATCAACAAAATAAATCCTTCAGCACCAATAAATTGTATCAGTGCTTGTTTATCGAGTTTGGGTCTTTTTTCACCTGTCCAAACTGATGGCAACTTATCAAGGCAATGCTGCATAGGTTTGATAGTATACTTACTAGCTGACGAATTTGTAAAGCCACAAAAAAACTTTAAGCTCATATAAGAAAGTAACCAACGTGTTGTCTCTTTCTTCCCTATGATGTCAGCTGCAAACCGCACAACGCGCAGGGACAACCTTTACTCTTGAATTGCATACATCACTTCTAACGCCCTCAGAGCAGTACCTATGCACCTATACATATCTCAGTTACGGCCTATGCTCTTCATCCCAGTTTCCACCCCAGCAGGTAAAGATGACCTTTAAAAGGGCAGCGCAATCCTTCCTGTGTAGTGGCAATGAAACAAGCCACCGAGAGGCTCTAGTGATGCAGATGGGACCTTGTGGATGGCTGATATGTTTGCAGAAACTAAAACCTCTAGAAATGTTCACGAGAGGAGGAAGCAAACATGATTGCTACTGCAACCTACTGTGTGCTACCGAGACTATTTTCCTTTCCCTGAGCCACGCTTATTTCTGCACAGAAAAATCCTCTTCAGCAAAGAAGACCCTTTCTCTTGAGCTGTGTGGAGTGTGTGAGGCTGGGCATTAGATAAACTTTTTGATGCAGATGGTAAGACTGAAGCACCAATTCACTACTTTAATGTTGAGCCTTGCATCTTCTTGAAAGTGAATTCAGAAAGCTGCCCGAGTTTTATTTCTCTGTGGGGAACAGAGATGGCACAACACCTGTAGTCTGTGATGAATGTTAGTAATGTAAACTATTTTAGTACCTCATGTCTTTGGAGACTCCATTTGCAGATTTTCATGCTTTGGCTAAATGCAGCCAGGATTCTGCTACAGCTAAACTTTCACGTGACTCGACTCTGCCTCCTGTGGTAAAACATACTTCTGACTGTCAGCAATTAAACTGATGGACAACAGACAAAGAAAGAAACATGTCTGGTGCTCTTGGTGTTGGGGGATGTGACAGCATAAACTTCTGAAAAATCTTGCTTCTCAGCTGTCGTCATGGACATTGAAATTTGTCACTGACCAATGTCAGATATGCCGTGGTATTCAGCATGGAAAAATGTTACATCAGAAAACATTGGTTAAATAGCGGTAAAAACAAAATATAACCATATGAACAATCAGCAGAGACTGATGACTTTCAGTGCATCAAAGCCCATGAGGTAGATCCTGTCTTTCAGAGGAGGGGTGGTGTAGGGCAACCAGGACTAGTAAATCTGGTATGCAGCTGGGACAGAACTTGCTCCTTCCCCCACCTCAGCTCATAGAAAGGAGTAATTTATTCTATGCCAGACAACAAAATATGAGTTTTGTAGATGTACTGTGGGGAGCAGAGCTCATGCTAAAGTATTACCTTAGAAACTGACTCCCCACAGTGTATTTCTTGCTTTAATATGAGAAGTCCCTAGACTTAAGTCCCTAGTGAGTACGTCCTCCGGTGGCAAACATAGAAGTGAAACTCTCTGGATCACAGGCTTCAGAAATGGAGTAAAGAAATTAAGTCATAGCAGCAGTGAATTTGGGATGATAGAAAGGGATTTGACTCATCACTCACCTTTCTGGCTGCTATTTGTTCATACCACATGGTATCATGTCAATCATGTTGTGTCAAGAGTCCCTGCAGTGAACAGAAAGTCTCCTCTTCGACATGTCTTAACAAGCAAATAAAAATAAGTATTATAACACTGACAATTTGGGAAGATGTACTTACCAGAATCTGTTTTAAAATTCAGATTTGCTCTTCAGTTTTTTTTCCCCTTTGTTCTTTAGCTTTATTATTACATCTTTACACCTAAATGCACTTTTCCTGATTTACTGGGTTAGTTGATTTTTTTCATAATCTCTTGTAAGGTACTCAGTTTTAAGGATGATGCTTTGTGGTTTTTTGCTGTTGGTGACCCTTTAGATATTTTTGTGCTTTTACTGTCCTTGAAAAGAAATTCTCCTGAGTATTTCTAAATACTGTGTATTCCACTTTTTGTTACATAAAAATTGGTGGTTATTAACATTCCAGAGGCAACATGTCTACAAAGCTGACTGCAACAAAGATAAATTGTCTGGTTTATGATGCACAAATCCTCTTCTTTATATAGACACCCACATCGATGGGACTATCTAAGTTCATTACAATAATTTATTATAAATAGTGGATAATGTTCATCATCCCAGCATCAGATAGCTACATCATCAACTTATTTAAATTAAAAATTCTTTGGAAAACAAATTTTTTCTTTCATTTTTTAACTGTCTCCTGTCTGAATAAAAATAAGTTATATTTACTAAAACATTCTGAATACAAATTCTCCTAGGTGGCATTTTTCAGTGAATTACACAGCAACACTTCCATTAATTTCAAAGGTGAACAGTTTTGATGAATACTGTGGGTTTTGTAAATACAAACCAGATACAAATAACAAGGGCCTAATAGGCAAACAAACGAACCTCTAGGGGCAGACACCTTCAGGCAAAATTATGAAATTATGCTACCAGTGAACATATGGTAAACACCTGCTAACACACCTCAATATTTATGTTTCAGCAAAACCATTGCATTTAACAAAAATTCTCGCCCTGTTCCATACGACTCAATGAGACTGAAGATGAGGAAGGTGACTGTCAGCTTTGTGCTCCATCACTCCCTGGGCTGCCAGCAAATGTGCCAGCTTCCCTCTGGTGCGACAGCCTCGGGGGGCTGTGCAGTCTGCAGGGGATCACTGCAGGAGGGCCATGCTGGGCATGCTGCCTACCCCAGGCACACTCTCTGCATGGGAAAGAGAAATAAGCAGATACTTAAGGCGTAAAAGAATCAGTTTTCCAGATGGGACAACACTTAGGCTTTTACTCCTCTGTACCTGCACAAACTTTATTAAGAATCTGACTCAAAGATGCCACATTAAAGCTGGGTTGTGGTAATTAGTCAATTATGCCAAAGTTAGCCTTGTTAATAGAAAAATCGTTTTTTGCCAGCTCTGGAGTGTTGTCTCCTTGCATAACAGAGAGATATCTGTTACACAGATACAAACACGTATGCATAGCATATACATATATGTATATGCTGTGTAGTTATAACTTTGTCCATATTTCCACTCTTTCTGTAGCCTTGGTCTTGAGCTACCTGAGTTTTTGACATGGCAGGGCCTGGGTATACTGGGTGCATTTCTGAGCAGAAGCCAAGAAATCGGAACTCATTTAAAGCATAATTCCCATCTGTGCTCTGGAGGAGGCAGGGGAGAAAGGAAATGGCTTAAGCTATCATTTGATGTTTCCACACAGATAAAGCATAGTTTCAAAACCAGACAAAGGTTTCTAATCACTGGAAAATAAATTTCTGGACTCAATGCCAATAAAAATAATGAGAACAGACAACATAACCTCCTACACAAATGGAAGATAAAACGAAGTTTCTGACATTTCTGGCAGAATTATGCAATGTGGTAAACCATGACAGAATAGAGCTGGACTTCGTGATACAGGTCTCCTCTAGTCCTAGGAGCGAGGTTCCTACATGCCAACATTAACTCAGAGATACAAAGTTGTGTCAGGAAGGGCAGGCAGAGACAGCTATCTGCATACACCAAAGGAAACCTCACTTTTATAGATCCACTCCTACTGTGAAAGTATTATGTTGATATTAATGAAATTTTTTTCCTTAGGAGGCCTATTTTGTCATTTCTTGATTGCATTATTATGCTTATTTAAATATTATTTAAATTCACATCTTGCCATCCAAACATAACAAAGCCAACAAGGGAATTTAAGATGATATAGAGCAAGCTAAAGTGATCTTCAATTTTTCATCCCTGTCTTCCCATCCTAAACAAAAAGGACGGATGTGTCTTCAGCAAGTGAAACATTGCTGTGGCATTATAAATTTCCAGATGGTGCTAGCAATAACTGAATGAGTTCATATCTCTGATGTAACTCCCATCAAATTAATGGCACTACACCAGCGATTAATTTGCCCTAGATCTGGACTAGTCAAACATAGACAACTGTAGTAACATCAGTTTTCTTCATGCTATTCATTAAAAATATAAAATACAGAAATTTCTAAATTTACACAAATTCTTTTTGTAAATCACCTTATCAGCACGTAATACATTTCAGTTATGCATTTTATATAATTTAACAGCAGCATATAATCATATACAATAATTTCAATGCAGCCCAACATATGATCTTACATATTGTCATCTGCATTAAGCTATATAGTATTTCCACCTATAATACAGAAAACTAGCCACTCTACATATTATGTGATGTGTGTTTTTTCTTTAGTGACTAAGCATTATGGAAGGAATAGTCATAAGAGTAGAAAACTAATTTAGAGCTTAGCTAAAATATCTAAATCACTGAGTTTCTTAGCATTGACATTAAAAAAGTGCACAAGAGACTATAAAAAATAAGAAGTCATGGAGGCGAAATACAAACTGAAAGTGATGACCACAGAACAATGAAAATAGGCCCAGGTTACAAGAAAAAGCAGCAACAACATGAAATTACACCCTAGAAATACTAGCAAACACAATATCTTTGGCAGTAGTAGCTGACAATGGAAAGGTCACTGTTCTTGGTAATGCTTCCAAAACTGTTTTCCCTGACAGTTTAGTGCAGGGTATTTTTCGTTTTGCTCCCAACAGATAATACTGCTGGAGAAAGTCTAAGAAGTCTGGGTTTGGTATGACAACATATTTTATTTCCCTACCCCTAAAAGCTCCAGTTGGGCAGAGTTTACAGGAAATTCTGGAAGCCAGAAATAAGCAGGTGTGGCTGAAAAACCATCTCTGCACAGTCTTGAAAAAAGCCACCAGATGTGCAGCATGATCATCATGAATGATGTTTTCAGCAAAGTTCACTGCTGGTCTAACCCTGCTTTCACAAAAATCGTTGTGAATTTCATACCATTGTTGAAACCTTTTGAAACTCATGGCTGGAGTTTCTGTAAAGAGCTACATAGGAAGGGGAAGAGAGACCTTCCTTGTAAGATTCAAAATTTCTAGTCTGCTTCATGACAGATGCTACCTCTAAAAACATGATCATACTTGACGGGATACTGCATTTCTGTACTAAAGATAATAGAAATGGTATTCATCAGACATACTAGCTGTCTAAAAGCTAGGCATCTAGTCTAAGCTCAACATCAGCACAATGAGCCTATAGACCCAATAAGGAGCAATTGAGGCTTCCATTATAGTTACTGGAAAGCAAGATGTGTTTTCAAAAGCAATTCATTTCAACCTTGGTTGTCTAAGGTACATACGATGAGTTACTCTGTAAAGTTTCTTCTCTCTCTCAACAATATAGGGAGTTTAAGTGACTTTCTTAGAATAGACACATTTTACACAGTCTGAATTGGGCAAAAGGATTTGCGCCCTTAGTATCTACTAAGATGGGGTGGAGGATTTTCGGTGAAGGAAGATACTTGCACATAGCTATTTTCTTATCACCCCATACGTAGTTTTTATTAGGATATTACTCGGGTAATATAGCTTTGAAACTTCTCCAGTTTTCAGACCTAGTGTGCTTTGTAAAGCCCATCTTCATCTGAGATTTCATGACACAGGCATTGTTCCTTGTCCTCCCAGAGTACTTAGAGGAAAGCTTCACAATGTACCAGGCTCAGTTCAAAGACGTTAAAGAATTCTCTGTTCACAAGAGTTTGCAACAAAATGTACGGTAACAAGCAACAAGTGAAGATAAACACCAAACAGGAAAAAGGGAAGGAATACAAAACACCTGGGAAATAATTCTATTATAATAAATAACTTAGCCATTATTGGATCTGGAGAAGCACCATTCATTGGTTTTGTGGATCAGCCCAGCAGGTTCCCCCATATGTAGACATTTACATGGCAAAAAATGCCAGGGAACTTGAAGGAAAACTACTATTGCAGTTGACTAATTTGTCTTCATAGGGAAAATGTGGTTTTCTTATTCATTCTGACAATAGCATAATGCAGTTCAGGGAAAAAAAAGAACCAGATCTATACCTCATCCTGCTGAATAATAAAGTTCTTACAGGACTGAAAAAAAATGCCGCACATAGATTTTTATCAAGCTTTCAATTTTCATTCAGTTTTCTTTTTTTTTAATTTTGGGGTTGACCTAAGTCTTGAAGGTATAATATTAAGATACTGTGAGATGCATTGACACGGATGGATTGGTGGATGGATGGATGGACAGATGGACATATATGCACACAGTCTATCTGGAAATAAAGAAATCTGGGACATATTGTCAACATCTTTATTAGAGTAGGTTGCAGGCATTTTTATGCAGTTCTGCGTTCTTATCTCAAACTTGACCTCTAAATCCTTCTAGGTATGCTCAGTACGAAGGTTTAGAAAGCTGGCAGCCAAACACTGTCTGTTATAATACATGTTTTTCAGTCATGGCTGAAGGCATTTTGTACTATGTTTAAATGTACAGTTCTCAGGATTGCTCAGTGAGGAGGGGATTATTAAAATTAATGGAACTGATATTTGTACACTGGAAAAAATAATTGCTTACTTCATGAAGTGCTGAAAATGATGAGTGACTTGAATATTATGTTAGTGAATATTTATAACATAGTGGATAATTTTGCAATTACAATTTTCGATGACATTATTAAAGCTAGGTCACTTATTGCACTACTCTCTTCTGTTATGCCTCCTGGTATAATTACATCAGTTACTAAGTACAGTGTTTTTTAAAGAAATTATGCCTGCCATTAAATATTTCAACCTTACCTATAATGAGATCAGCATTAACAAGCTGCTATCAGTACTGCAGGAAGATTTGATCAACAATGAATTAGAGCATTGAAGAGATAAGTTACAACTTTAATTTTTTTTTAACCGTTCTTTATTTTTATCTTGTGAAGGTTAGCAAAATGCTTGTTTGAAAAAAAAATCTGTTTTTCAAGGCAGATGCAAATATACACATGCAAAAATAGGTATCAGGGGAAGAGCAATGCATCTTCTTATTCTTCCTATAGGTATGGTAAATTGCACCTGTCTCAGCATATTTCTTTGCAAGCAGGAATACTATTGTGGGTAAAAGAAAGTCAGTGAACATAATGTGCTATATTTGGAAGTTCAAATATAAGGTATAGAAAAAGCGCCTTGCAAGATATTTTTAAGAAAAATAAATATGCAATGAGAAAGATCCAATCAGATATCAAAATTAGATTAATCAGTAGAAAAATAGAGAACTAATAATCACATAGCCTTTGCAAAGGAATAAAGTGGATGCTACATTTCTTTAGGGATGTATGAATTGTAGTGTGCAAAGTAGCAATCCTAGGCAGGAGCAGACACCGAGGAATCCAAAACCCACAAAGAAATAAGAAAGGAAAATATTGCTATTAAGGTTAATAAAAACTCACATAGTGTAATGATTCACTCCAGATGTATTGAATGAAATTGAGAGACTGGGCTGTATCACTGCAAAATGACTGTTAATGTCAATAAGGACATAATTTGAAACAGCCTGTGTTTCTCATAAATTTTATGAACTCTAAGTTAGTAAGGTCCCTTTAGAGGGAGAGATCAATGAGTTTGCCTATTGAGGTTATATCAGGAACTAAAGAAAATTGCACGGGTTCATTTAGGTGGAAAGAAGAAGGATAAATTATTGTAAGGGTTACAAGCACTGTTGTTTCTGACACTCAGAAGGAGTTATAGCAGCTATGGAAGAGAAACTTCAGAAGGAATAGCCCTGGACCAAATGCCTGTTCTAGTGAGCCTAACCAGGAGTTCTGCCACAGGCTTCAGGTGGGGCAAGGACATCCCATGACCATTTTCACTTGCAATTGTAAATATCTGTACAGTAAGAAACACAGACTAGTATCATTGCCCAAGAAAGTTAATGAAGTTTAAACAACAAGAACATAAAAAGGAATTATTAAGTGCTTTTTCTCACCATTTTCATTTATTTGAGGCCCTCAGTGAAGCTAAAAATCAGTACATACATGAGATACAGAACGTTTTTCTACAGCCCAGAGGAGCAAGCTCTGTCACATTCATTTTCTTTCTCCTTTCTCCTTGCCTCACCAGCAAAGGGATACAGGAGAACAGGGCATCCACTCACATCTGACCAAGACATGTACTGTGAAAATCTGAGAAATCTCAATGGATTGAAGTCAAGTGTTGATAGTAAAAGGTTCAGAAACTCTGTTTTACAATAAGTTTTTGTAATGGAAGAGCAAACTGAATACTAAGTACTCCCAGATATAAATTAAAAAATTTTCAAGGACTTTTTTCCAGGATTTTCAAAGATTTTCACCTTCATAAAGTTAAGCTTGAGGCTTTGCAGGAGAGACTATGCAAACAGAAATTGATGTAGCCAAGACAACTCCTTCTGGCCCAACAGACAACTCAAAATCATCATTTGAGTATTTATCATGCATATTTTTGTTGAAGACTCCTAAAGCAGCTTTCCCTTGTTACACAAATGTGTAAAACTACTTTTACAGATGCATTTCTACTGTAAGAAGCAGAGTTGAACTCTCTATTGCATTATATCCACCTTCTCCTAGTACAACCTGACTGATTTCCATGGGGTCTTACTTCATTTCAAATGCATATGAAAAGCCATAGAGATATATGCTGCTAGGTGAGGGGGAAGTCATTGAAGTCACATAGGGTAAAAGTGATATTGTGGACTATAAAATAAAGCCTCACAATCTG
Organism: Gavia stellata; assembly: GCF_030936135.1. Lineage (NCBI taxonomy): Eukaryota > Metazoa > Chordata > Aves > Gaviiformes > Gaviidae > Gavia > Gavia stellata. The sequence continues at coordinate 23,202,972 of NC_082595.1, forward strand.
TCCAGAGCAAGGAAGTAATTATTTCCTTCAAACCTAGAAAATTATACTAACATAAAACTGGTGTTATTCAAAAGCTCCTTAAGGTGAGGAAACAAGAGTCTATGTTTAATAAGAAATGCATTGCCCTCATAAGACCAGAGATGGAACTCAAAACAAAGTTTTGTGAAGCATTTAAAGAGAAAATGTAGAACAAAAGTGAAAACAGGCCTTGTCTTTTTATTTTAAAAAAAAAACCAAACCACCAAACTAGTAAAACAACCCCAAAATCCTAAATTCAGTCACACAGAAAACCACAGGCACTTCTCCAAAAATCTCTGAAATTTTCCTTCAGCATTTTAAGACACTAACATGATGTACAATATAAAAATGCATTAGGTTTAACTATTTCCCACTATTTTCTGCTATGTTAACATTACAGTGAGGAGGCATTTAAACTGATTCTCTTTTTAAAACCTCAGGAGATTGAAAAGCTTTTAAAGGAGGGTTTTTGCACACTTTCTAATATTTGTTTTCATGTGTCCCTGTGCACCAGCTGCTGTATATCTTCATTTTTTTTTTAGCAGGTTTTTTAACTGACAGCCACCTCAAGACTACTTAGATAATAAGGTGAAAAAAGAATGATTACAAAGAACTGACTTCACACTTGATCTTCCATCTCTCTTTATATATGTCCAATGCCTTTTCATGTTCATTTGATATTGAGGCAAGTACAAATTTTGTGTGTATCCCAAGACCTTATCTAATCCTTCTATATGGATGGCAAGAAGCCCTTCAAAGAAAGAAGGACTAACAAACAGTAGAGTTATTTATTTTAATTTTTGCTATCCCATTCCAGGAAACTTTAATACCAGTAGATATACTGCAGCCCACAATGATCCATGATTCTTCAATGTAGAGGCTTCTGTTATTATTTTTTTTGTCTTGTACTTTTATTACAGATAGCTTTGGCAGCCATATTTAAGTGCCAATATTATTTGTCCTAGCACACTGAACATAAGAGATCAAGATCATCTGCACTACTTTTGTGTTTACTCACTGTATATATCCAGGCATCTAGCCAAAGTCACATGTATTGTCAGAACTGAAGACTCGCATCAAATTGCTTCTGAACTATCAGTTAATCAAGAAAATGGATGCTGGTTTCCTCGCATTGACCTTCCAATGGTGTAGAAAAATTTTCCCGCTTAAAGCAGCACTTTCCAAGGAGAGAATTTTCATAATTTATTAGGAGGAATATTTGGGGATACATTTCCATATCTTCAATCAATTTGATATAGCCTGCCAAGAGGAAAGCGCAATAATACACATCCATGTTGCTTAGTACTCTACAGTACTGACTGCTTTTTCCTGGTCTTCAGAGGAAAAAGCATTTGCCACTGCTTTAACCAGGTACAGAAACAAAGGACATTCAGAGAGGTAGGCCCAATTAATACCTTATTCCTGGCATAAAGTCATACATTCATTCATTACAAGGCCAGAAGAGACCCCAGTGATTTCAAGGTCTGACTCCTATGCAGTAGGACTTCCTGAATTAATTCTTGTTTGAAGCAGAACACATAATATAAAAACATACTGAATCTATATTCAAACATTTCTGGTAAACCTACCAGTTTTAACCTGGATGAAACCAGGGAGCAAGGTAAAAAATCCTGATTAAGGTTTTAATTACTGCAACAGAGTTTTAGTTTAATTTTAGAAGCATGGAGATTTTTCATTTTTTTATGGCCTATAATACAATATTGCTGCAATTCAGAGCCAGAATTCTGTGACAAAACAATGTTTTCCTTTAAAAAGTTTATTCTTCTGTGATTATCAGGGTCTTTTTCACTTCCTGAAGGCCTCAAGAACTTCTGGTCTCAGCTGACTGCTAAGTAACTATAGTATGGAAAAATTCGAGAGTAACGTGGGAAAAATTTCCTGTATTTACATGCCCTTAGTGTTATGAGAGGACTAAAGAGTGACAGAAGATCTAATCTGCATGCCATATGACTGTGCTTCCATCCAGAAAATGTCCATAGCTGATGTTTTCAGCCTACAGGTCCCACATTGGTATAAGAAGAGCCCTGCTTGCCTGATGGCATTTCACATCACATCTAAGCAGTGCTGGAGGTACAGTGAGTGACTTGATTCTTGCAGGCTGAGGTATGCTTCAATTCTTGCTAATGGGTACATGGGGTCAAAGCTTTGTCACCTCTTTTATCCCATTACTCACCAAATACTTACTCTTTCCTAGGTGGCTTAGATTCAAACAGTTTGGATGTGAAGTGAGTTTGATCCTAATCATGGGCTGAGGTATGTTATCAGGAGGCAGAACATATGTACTTTTTGGTTCTACTGAGACTATGGAAACCTTCCTTTTGTGAGGCAAAATTAGCAGTATCGGTAAGTCAGTGTTTAGACACTCACTTAAGCAATGACTGTTGATGGACCTACAAATTGACTTCTAAATCTTAATTTTCAATGATGGGTTTTGGTAAGTTAATGTGAAAAAAAAGGTAGAAGGATTTATAACACTGATCTTTGAGTTATGGGAGAGCCTTGTTCAAAATTAGCATGGCACTAAGGGACATTAATGGTGTTACCTGGTGAGTTCCTCCAAGCAATGGACAAGAATTACTTACTGACTTTGGAGGAACCAAGATTTGGCTCATCACAAAGTAACAAGCATCATCTTTTTGTATTAATATAATTTTTAGAAATGTAATACACAATTATTTCTGCTAACACTGTTCACCCTAATGTATTGAAACAGATTTTAAAATGCCATGAATCTAATACCGTGTTCCTGAAGATATTATTATGTAGTGACAGTACATACTGTCATCAGTGTTTTGCAACTGATATTTTAACAGAGCCACATCATCTTGCAAGAAAATTCCACCCTTTTCTGACTCAATTCAGATAGGTATGCAAAGGTAAGGCCAAGTCAGGCAGGGAATACTCTTCTTATAGTAATGTAATTTTGTGTGAACAATTTGTTACCTTTGTGTTCCTAATTTGGTATTCAGTCTGTCACTGATTTTAGAGTCAGCTCAGTCCTACAAGTCACTCATATCTTGAAAGGATGCTTTGGGAATGGAAATACAGATTAGTTTTGAGTAGTGCAAGGATATCCGCTTCTACTAGGCTTCAATATAAAGGCATACAGAACATTTGAAGAAGTGGGAGCTGTAGCTCTAGGGTGCTCAGTATCTTGGTAGGTATAAAACCAGAAAACTACAGAGAAGAGAAGCAAAAGAAATGGAAACCATTGTCTCTTAAGTGCTGAAAATGCCTCTCTCTCCCAATCCATAATCCAAAATGCCTCTCATCTCTCCCAATCCACACATTTTCTCACTGTGCATGGCCACTGGCCTAAAATATTTCATTCTGTGTTTTAAGGTAAGAGTATTTCCCACATTGATATTTGCTTCTGTTTCAGCTAGCAAGAGGCAAAGACCAAATAGTCCTTCAGATAAGCCACCAACAATTTAATTTTCTGGCATAATTTGTTTATTCAGTTGACAGTTTAGGCCACTTAAAGACTTATCCTCTGCCAATTGGTATGAAGGTACAACCTTCAGGTTTGTCTGACACAGAGGTACGGCTTCTGGCAGACTAGAGCAAAACTTTTTACGATTCTTTATATATTCTATAACTAATTTGACAAAAATGAAAGCCACTTACCATATCAGCCTTTCGGTACTGTATAATGGTTTTCCATTACAGACTGAAATTAAGCAGTTATAAAGAAATAGTAATTTCATAGTTAGCCACACTGAAATTTGGTCATGTTAAAACAGCATTTTAGAAAATTACAGGTAATATTATTCCTGAATGCAAATTAATGTCACTTCTGTTAGCCTCCCGGGATAGGAAAGCTCAAAGAATTTTGCAGGAGTCAGTAGTCACAGAGAGCCATCACGATCAGCTTGAATCTCAGAAATGAAGCTGTGAAATGAAATAAAGGTACATGTAATTCAATGCAGGAACATATGCACTGATAAATAAGAAATGAATGGTTGTTGTGACATTCCATTACGACTGTTCACCCTATGTTTTCCTGAGGAATGACTAGAGGAAACATATGGTTTTATACAGTACGTGAAACCTATCCCAAGAGCACTGAAGCCTCAAGTGTCTTCTGAAAGTCATGCCCCAGAAACTAATCCACATTAAATAATGCAACGCTCAGATACTCCATTTTATCCATTTATCCATGAAGGCTTAACTTTAGTACACTTGCTGATTTTAATGGAATTTGATTGGATCCACTTTTGCGCCTGAACTGACCCAGGCGTAAGAAAGAGCCAGTGACTTGGAAAGAGTTGCACAATTAGGTAGTGAGGATGCATGTTTTATGTCCTCTCCTCAAAACAATGATACTCATAGCAATAACACTCTTCCTACAGAGAAACTCTAACCATCCAGCCAATAAAGATAAATCAACATCAACAACAATAAAACTGAATTGCTAACATTTTTAGAATAAATCTCTAATCTCTGTGATGTGAAGAGCTTTACATCAGAAAGGACAATGTTAAATGTGACTCCGAGCCTTCAGGCCTGCCATCAAATGGGTATAGAAGGTAAGCAGGTATTGTAATGGTGAACACTGGCACAAAATCATAAGACCTTCCCTTTGATGACTGATTAATTTATTGTATCAACTTTCTATCAGCCATCTATCAGCGAAGTATTTTGTATGAACTGACTTTCTAGTATGTATTTACAACACTGTGAAGTCAAGCTGAAGATGTATGGTAAATCCTTCCCTGAATTGAGGCCACAGCATTGCTGTATTTTTCAAACAAAAAAAAGAACATTTTAAAAGAAATATTTTAAATGTAATTTATAAATTTTAGATCCAAGTATAAAAGCATTTAGTGAATTTCTCTGCCTTTCTAAAATATTTTTAAGGGCCTTAATTATGTAGCAATTAAGCAGCACACTGAAAACAGAAAAAACTGTTGGCAGAAGTGAAATAGTGTTACTATCTATGAATATAAACATGATCTCAGTTTAATATGTAATGGTAATTTGATTTTATTTATGAGTTGCTATATTTTGAAAACAATCACTTTGAAATACTGCTATTTTTAACCCTTTTCAGAGACTTTTTTATTTGGATTTGGAAGCTTATGAAGACATAGAGTTTATACAGTGTACTACCTGTCTGGGAAATACACCTGTTTTCAGCTTTTATTTCTAACAGTCTTATACCATTCCACATTTTCAAAGCATTTTGTGTCTTAATGGTTCATCCCTATGACCCACAGATTCACTTCTTGCAAGCACATTTCAATTAGCATTTTTAACTAACTATTTAGCATTGGCTTGTCCACTACTGTACTGATTTTCTGAAGCAGCTATTCAATTTTCTGGCTCACCAGTCAGGTCAGAAACAGCGGCCATATTATGATACAGAGCATTTCTGATAAAGCAGTACAAACCTTAAAATACTAACAAACATTTTGAGCCTTGCTGGTTGCCAGCTATGCACAATAAGCATTAAGAAGTCATGTGTTCACTTACAGCCACAGTGCTCAGCTAGCTGTACAGGGAAAGGAAGATTAAGGTGGATTTTAAGTGAGATTTTCTGACTGCAGGAGAAGATGAATAATTAATTCAGAATATTTCTGTTTCTTTCCTCTTTCCTTTGAACAAATTTGATGCCCTTTTAGATTGTTTTGAAAAATAAAATATTCACTTTTCTAATGAACTGAAGAGACTTGTCTTCACGGGTAAAACTGCAGAAGGTGAGAAACTATAAAAGATTTTTCTCTTTGCAATGACATGTAGAAATACAGTCCTTCAGTTTTGTCAGTGCACCTTTTAGAGACAGTTTGGGAAATCTATAGTGCACAGTGCAATATCTCATATTACAAATGCCTCTTCATCAGACAGTTCTATATTTTTCAGATTTCATTGCAGTAAATAATGAGAACATTATAAAAAGATAAAAACAGATGAGCAAAACAGATACTAAGTATAAATGAGAGGCTGACAATGAATGAAGCAAAAAAAGACTGATCAGCATAGAAAGCACTGTTCCAGATAGATGGTAATATAAAAGCATAAGCAAAATTTAGACTGACATACGCATTACAAATTAGATTAAGAAATATAAATAAAAGACAGAGAAAAGGAGGGAGGGGAAGACAAAGAAAAAGCTTGGCAGCTGTGGAGCAAAGTTATGGAGAGACCAAAATCAATATAATAAAGAAAGACTGCCTAGCAGGAATGACAAAATAAAAATAGAGATTTCTGCATCCAAGATGGAAGGAAAACTCAGAGGTTAAGGCATTCAAATGGAGGGGGGTTCATCCCTATGAGGGATGTTGAAGAGAGTTCTGAAAAGGCTGACAAATGAAACCGTAGCTCACCTAATTTGGATTTGTGTATCCAAAAATCTGGCATCACTGATGGAGAGCTATCACATAAAAATCCTACATTTGAAAAGGGGAAAGTTAAATGATGCAGAATTAGAGGCTTTTTATGCTTACCTCAGTGGTACAGAAAGTCTATAATACAGATTTTGAGAAAAGAGTAACTTAAAAATGTGACAGAAAACCAAAATGAGGTAAAATATTAAGCAGATTTACCAAAAAGATCAGGTAGGACTAACGTGACACGTTCACCTGATAAAATAACTGCTTTTCTAGATGATGGACAGGAAGCTTGTCAGTCTGTTTGGATTACAGCAGAGTATTTGGTACAGCATCGCATTAGAAATTATCAGGTACAGAGCAGAAAATGTAGCTCTAGTTCAAGAACTGTAGTGTTGAGAATGAACATGCTAAGAGAAAAAATAACAAACTCTTCTCAGTCTAGATGTATTTTAATACAGCTGAGTTTCTTGATGGGTTGTCTTGGTTTGGTCTTATTTAACATTTTCAGTCGTCATCCCAGTCAAAAAACAGGGAGTGTGCTAATACAGTTTTCTAGTGATAGAAAATTGGGAAACATTATAAAAAGATCTGAATAACATTCAATAAGCTAAGGACATTAAGAAAATAATTAGTATACTGGCAATAAGTGAATAAAAAGGATCAGATGAAGTCAGCTAATAGTAAGGGGAAGGATATTCTTTTAGACACAACCCCGCCCCCCCCTCCATATTACTGTAGACTGGCCAGCAATGGCACTCTGAAGTTCTTGTCTATCCCATATCCCCCAATCTATTTAGATCTGGCCTATCTAAATTATTCCTAACAGACAACTATTTTTAAATTTTTTTTCATGATCTCCTACAGTTAAGATCTCACATTCTCCGTGGATAATGCATTTTGGAGCTTATTTTTTTTCCTAATGCCAAATTTCTGTTTAATACTTGTACTCATTGTTCCATCATTTAAGTCCTAATGAAAATGCTGAGTAGTATCCAACAATGGCAAACCCTCTGAATCCCTCCTCAATTATATCTATGTGCAAGAAAGATGGATTCAGGCTGGGAATGATGCAGAGAGGGACTATTCTAATAAAAAGTTCATGGAGAGTCTATCGCATGGAAAAGAAAGTGGAAAAAGAGAGATGTACACTCAAGTACACTTTTGGTATAACAACAAAAGGCAATAATCTGGCCATGAATGTAGTTAGGCTGGAAAGTAGAAGATTTCTACCCATGAGAGTTACTTTCTGCAAATAGGAGCATAAGAGACCAAAAAAAACCCTGTTTCTAAGACAGAGCTCAATGGCTTGTTAATGAAGTTATATGAAGGGGTTATGTGAGATAACTGGAGCAAGAACCAGTCACACAAGAGGACACTTCCAGACCTCTGCTCCTGGAAGGAGGGCCTGTGACAACTCAGAAAAGACAGGTCCTGGCTCCAGTTCAGCCAACTGCAGCAGGCAAAACACATGAGAACTGTATACCCAAAAGGATATCCAAAGCACAAAAAGGTTTGACTGCAAGGTCCTAGCAGGTCTCTATGTCACATGTGCAAATTGCAGATTTGAAAGACATTAAAAGTGGCTCACTTTAAATCTGTCTTCTCTTACACAGCAAAGCCATTTGCATCACTAGTTTTCAAGTTCTTCTCCAAAGGCTAGGTGAACTAGAGCATCTCAAAGAAAAAGCCACCAGATTTTTTTTAATATGAGCAAAACAGTACAGTTTTCCTAGCTTTACTCTTGCACACAACTGGAAAATTTCCCCTGAAGTTTTTCAAGTAAATTCCAGCTTGAGGCAGACACGGTGCATTGAAGGTTACAGCTTAAGGGGTTTGAGGTTAACAAATGCTTATGCAACTGAAAAGAGGCCTTTATACGCCTTGTGTTGTCAACTGGAGGGAGGTGCTGGGCAACCACAGTGACAGGTGTCACTGCCATCTTGCCTGTGATGCCAAAAAGATGGTCCATAGGCCAAAAACCTTGCACTATTAACAGACGGTGAAAAAAATGAAATGGCTATAACTGATGTGTTTGTGAGGAGGCACAGGAGATACCAGATAGTGTTGAATGTATTGCTTTTAAGGTAAATAAGCAGGAGTCTGATTGGGCATTTAGTTCCTCCATAATTAGCAAGCCACCAGGTATCAAACCAGGCACATTGTAGATGAGCCCTTCCTGATCACATTTGACCCTGTAGGAGCTTTTAAGCTCTAAATGCAAAGCACAGTGTACGGTGCTTAAAGATTTTGCTGCTGTTTCTTTGGGAAGATAAGATTGCAATGAATAGACCTAGCACTGATGTGGAGCAATGCAGGCTGGGAATCTGACCCACAAGGATTTGCTTTTTGGGGATGTTGCCAATTCATCTGAGGGCAAGTTTTAGGTTAAGCACTCTTTTGTTGTGGTTGCGGAGGAAAAACAGTTGTTTGGTTATTCACAGTGGCAACACAATGCTCTTGTCACGGTTCTCGTCAATTTGGCTGTAGCTTTCTAGATTCGCTCAGTGGTATTAGCTTGGTCTCCATCTTACCAGGGTCAGAATGTATCAACCTGAGATGCTTCATGCTCAGTCTGTCACATAGGAGCTGAGGGGAGCACAAAAATAAAATAAGCACTTCACCTATGACTTTCAAAGAGGAATGCTGTCAGCTAATGACATTGTCTCAGTAGTCTTAAGAGGCTAAGAGAGCTCCACATCTTTTTGAGACAAGTGCATAATTTGTTGGCTAGCCCTTCTGTGGGAGTCATGCTTTAGATTATTTGAAGATTTAAAGTGATTAAGTTATATTTTTGTGATATAGAGAAACTTATCGGTAATCACAGACTGAATAAGGTCAAATTGTAAATTCAGACTTTGAATTTTTCTTTCTGCTCACTGAGTTTCAATACAGAATCTTCTGTAGTCTAATCTGCATATGTTAAATAGTGTAATTATAAAGCAATCCTTTATCCAGTGAGTTCAAATGCAAATATTGGCTCTTTCCTGAATGCAGGGATTGGTTTGTGCAAGTGAATTGCAGTTTAACTGAAACTACTATGCTCTTTCTGTTTTACTCAAATTAATGTAATTATTATCTGGCTAATTATCTTGCAGAATGACTTGTTCTGTGATTCATTAACTGGAAAATTTCTTTCTGGATATAGAAGAATATGTGAACATCCATCTATTTGCAGCACAAAATACTGATTAGGAACAGATCATGTTATCCAAGGAGACAGTAATGATTTCTTTTAAAAATGTCTTTTATAAGAAAACTCTTGAGTCAGTAGAAATGAACCTATTGTAAGGACTGTGAATTACTTGTCACCCTTGGAAAGGGCAGCTAGTTTTATAGTAGGAACAGAAGACAGATACAAGGCAGCCTTCACAGTTAGTATCTGGTGCTGTCCTCTTTCCATAAACCTGTCTTTCTATTTCTAGCACTACCCTCTGTTTTACAGTCTCTAATGGTGTTACATATTCAAGCAAGGAAGTTATGTGGGAATAATATTTTCACAGTTACTAAACACATTCCCAAGCACTGATATACAGTCAATCCCCAGCATGAAATTATAAAAACGAATCAATAAACTTTAAATCACCTTGTGCAGAAGAGAGCAAGAAGAAAGTCCAGAGCATCCTCACTGCAGCAAAGCAGCAAATTTGTGGTGGCTGTTTCATAGGGGCTGAGATACACACTCGCACACACACACACAGACAGTTACTTTTACTTTCCAAAGCTTCTTTGGCATTCCTATTATGCTTTGCTATAAATTAAATATTTGCTATTACAAAGTCTCCGTATAAATGAGCATGGAGGCAAACCAGATATATGCTCAACAACAATCTGTGCAGAGCTAAAGAAAATCTTACATTTTTCACTGCCTGTAAACAAAATCATTTTCATGTTAGAGCACTTTTTATTTCTTTGTAACCAAGAGTGGGGATTTTATAACCTTACAGACTCCTGTGCACAGAACAACTCCCATCAATTCTAAGTTCAATAGTAATCCTGGCATGAATATCGAGGAAATAGATTGGATTTCTAACAGGAATGCTAAGGTCCCAAAACACCACAGCTTTCTGGACTCTTTCCCCATCTGCAGTCAGGTACTCTAGACCTTGCTAAGGCTTCCCAAGAAGCTGGATTTAGAGTCCAAAGACATTATCTACAAACGACAGTTGTTCAAAGAAGGGTTGGAAGTGGAAGGAGGTGACACATTTCAGATGAAAAAAAAAAAAGACATTCACAAGCTGACACATGGGCAAAGTATGAATAAAAAGAGAATTCTGAGAAACTAATCCTAGGAATTCCTCTATCATTGAAATCACCACTTAGGAAACTGGCAGAACAGGTTGTTCCTATCCTGTAGGCAAGCGCCAGTGATTATTGCTTATTCTTGCAATACCTGGAATTTACAGCCATTTGTAAATCAAGCAGAAGTCCACAATATTAGTAGAAATGATCAAAAGTCTTTTTTTGCCAAGTCTTGACTCGAAGGGTTCTCTGATTATTTAACTCACGCCCAGCCTGTTCATGATTATTTACTATTTTACCATTAACCAGTTTATCTTCTTCAAGGCAAATATCTCTGTGTAGCTGTGATGTACCTAAGTAAGCACAGCAACAATTACAAATGGGATCTCCAAGAGCTGCATACAAAATATTGAGCAACAAGCTATGCTTGAACACACAGTGTCCAAATTAAATGCAATAGTCTGGAGAAGAGATAGAGATTTGCAACTGTAATTAAACTGGAAGGTCAGAGCCTTCCTTCGAAAACATTGTGTTAACATTAATAAAGCTTTCAATATCTTCATATGCCCAGTTTAGCAGTTCAAACAGCAGTGATTCTGGGGGATTAGATGCCCTGGGACCACACATTTTAAAGACAGTTTTGTGGTTAAGGCATGGGACTACCATTCAAAAACCCTGACATTTCTCCAGACTCCTGCTACAAACTCACCTTGAGACTGTCGTAAATTATCTGGTCTCAAGGCCTGAGATTTTCCCCAATGGAACGCTGTTTCTCTGCTTAACGGATGTATTGTGCATCTTGCCTTTAACAACACTGTCAAATCCAAGTATCCAAAAATCATGGCCTATTTCTACCTCTCCCACCACCAAATGATGGGATTAGAAAAAATACTATTGGGGGAGGGTATTTTTCTTTGATATTATGTTTTGAATGTAGAATGTTCATATTTTCGAGGTCTTCTCTGGAACCTGGAGAATTAGGTTATATTTTTCAATAGCAGCTTTTGCCTGCATTCCCATGGATCTGAAAAAAAATACAGCAAGCCTTCTCACAAACCCACATATCCCCAAAACCTCCACAGCAATGAATAACTTTCCATTCACAAATAGTTCAACTCTTAACAAGCTGTGTTGGTACTAGCAATAGTCATGACTTTGGTGAACACACAAATAAACAGCTGGGATGACAATGCACTGCTAGTAATTCATAACCTGATAATCTTCCAATTCTCTATAGTGGGCTTTGGCTCAGGTGCTTGGAGTGGCTTGGGCAGTATTTGTTCCTTCAAGAATACCTAACGTGGGAAACTTATAGAGCCTGCTGGGAAAGCAGTTGGTCCCCAAGTTTCTCTCTTTCTCTAAATTCTTTCTTAACCATTCATGTCCTTAAAGCAGAAAGGGTCTCCCTTGGAAGCACAGGCAGATTATGGCCCTGAAGCTTCCACTTTTCCATCCAGAGCACATCTACAAAATCTGATTTTCCTCATGAAGACTCGTTGTATTACTGGATGGAAAAATTGATCCTTTCATTAGGAAACACTGCAAAAGTGTGCTAGCCACAGATTCCAGGTAAATCTCCAAGTTAACATTCTTATTTGATGATAGACTGCACCTCATTAAAAGGAACGTTGTATTAATGCTCATTTGAGCATATTACCAATAGCACTAAGCACTGTGATCTGTTTCCAAGCACCAACAATATTTATCTTAAAGTCACTGACAGACCAGTCCTGCACATATGGAAACCTCCAACAGCTTCAAAATCAACACGCTGGCTATGTCTCAAGTCAGCTCCACACTGAAAGAAAAAAATTGCAAGGAAAAGGCAGTTGGATTCTCCCCAAGATGTCGATGCAGACATCGAGGCTGCTACCATGAACAAGTAGACTCTATCAGACAGAAGTGTTCACTGCCAAGAACTTGCATCTATCTTTCCAAGCACTCCCCAGCTATTTCAGAAGCTTGTTCCTTGACATTCATTTTAGCCAATTTCTGCCTCTGGAGTCTTTCTGGAAATTAGGCATATTTGACATATGCCAAAATCTTATACTATGTGGGGTTTGCTCAGAATATGTTCAAGATCCTTGGAAAAAAAATGCATCTCCATTCCTGGGTGTCCTTTTTGCTTTTCACTTTTCATAGTGTTTGAAGACAAAAGGTTTCATTCACAGACTACAGCAAAAACCCAGGTCATTTTAAACCAGCTAATTTATCCAGTTTACAATTTTTTTTCCTGCTTTAATTTTGTCCTGCAGGTGCTCAGTTCATTATTCCATGATAATTTGCATTTGTATGAGCAGAATATTTTAGAGTCTTTTCTTTTACATCTTGTGATCTTTCTTGCAGGTTTCTGGTCTTCTTTCATCTCCTGTCACTCTCTTATCCAAAGTGCTAATCTCAGCTGTAACTGTCTCAAACCTTTCATCCAGAAAGATCATTGAAGTCTGTAATTTATCACTTCCCTATTGTATCTGCAAGAGCAGTTCTAAGCAGAACAATCCTTATCTCATTGATAGCTACTTTGTCACCTTGTGGCTGCAAAGCATTCAGAAATGGCATTTGGTACATCAGCTGCAGATGACATCAAGGGGATTCAGAAGAAATAGATTTCCCGGTTTCTTTACTATTATTCCTTGATATTAAAATGCCCAAAAAACTTTGCAGTGATTGCACTACATTTTTTGAATGAGACATCTTCTATATCAGGTTTCATATTTTTCTGGGCAGATTTTTATGGGCTTGGACCTGATCCAAAATCCAGCTTCTCTGGTGAACAGCAAGTCTTGCCCCATTAAGCTTCAGTATTAACACCACTCCCCCTTCACAACCATTGTTTCTCCTAGATGTGGCTGTGGGAAAGTTAGACTTCTTGCTAATACCATCAGAGTTTGTGGCTTCTTGGTAGCTATTTTACTTCAATCCATGTCTAATCACAGTATACCCAAGAAGCTTAGTGGTGTGTTGTAGTAGACTGCAAATTAGCTTGCTTTCCCATTAAAACACTGTTGGTTTATTCTTTCCTGTGTGTTTATAAAATTGACGGGCTGAACGCTTGGGCATTTGTGTGTTTTGTTTGTCTAAATGACTGATATTTAAATAGCTTAATTGCATTCATTCCACATTTTTATGGTTGAGCAAATGTTTATTGCATTTTTTTTTTTAAGATGCAAAGGGAGCAAAATCATTTGGAACCCAGGAAAGAATTTTATTAATATGTGTCAAGGTAGTTTGAATTTCAGAACGGATCTTATTTCTTGAATATGTATTGTGGCAGCATAAGGTTACAAGATCTTCATAGACCTGTGAAAGTACCAAACAGTCTAGCTGATATTGCTAGAGAAGTCTGTAGCTAGTGTTGAGGCTATGAGGGTAAACCCTGTGCAAATGATGAAGAGCAAGCCACTGGCAGGGAATAAGGATTATATTGTTTTAAGGATTAACCAGAAAGAGGAAGGGGAGGAGGAGAGAGAGAGAGAAGGACTTAACATTGCTCTTCAGAAAGTCATTAAGTCTTCATGCGATGGTAAAACCAAAGCAGTTTTCATCAGTGACTCAACAAGATGCAGGCATTTAAATATCCTCTTTCTCCACAATTGTGAAAAGGAATTGGAGGGACTTTGATTTAGTTGGTAACTGTAAGCAGAAAAGCACTCATCAAGCTATTCTGTATGAATACTACTCCTGATGAATTTAATCTTCATATTGGTTAGTGAACTAATGTGAAGTGATCCTAACCTTCCGCAGACATCCATGATTTGTAAGGAATGGCTGAAAAATCTGACAAGTAATATTTCTGTTCTGGATGGCAAATAGGCCTTGGCCAGTCCCTGTTTGATATTTGTGATATAGAGTTATTTATGTCATAAGGTGTTTTTCTAGTACTTTTATTCTGACTTTTCCTTTCTAAGTGAATACTTAGAGCATTGTTAACAGCAAAATAATGACTAATAGTCTCATTTTCAGTTCAGCCTCATAATTTCTCACAAGGAAAGTCCTAAAAAATGTGGTTTATATTCAATTCTATATAACCCTTGCAAAACTTCCAAAAAGGTTTGTTCTTATATAGAAAAAAACAGATCTAGATTAGATTTAGATTTAGACTTGAAACATCAGTATATAAAGAGTCAGTAAACACCATTTTTCAGGCTAAAAACTGTATCTGGATTACACACCTATGGAATGCTCTTTCCTCCTGTGATCATGGATGCTAAGTAAGTTTTAATGAGGAAAAATTAAATAATTATCTAAAATAGCATTCTTTTGTCTCTTCCATGACAGCAAGAATACAGACGATAAAAAGAAATAAAGCCAGGGAACAGTTTACAGCTGCTGAAAATTTGTCTAACTTTACTTAAAAGAATAACCGTGTTCTGGGACGAAGAATAGGACTGAAGTTCTTCTATTTAAATTAATATTTCACAGAGGTCTCCTCTTCCTCAAAGCCATGCAATCCACTGGTCGATGTAGTGACTGAACAAGCACCTAGTTACTGCTATTATGTCAAGGTGAGCTCATATTGTATTTTCATTCTTTCTTCTTCAGTCTAGTATCTTTAATAGTTTCTTTTCAACATAAACTTATTAATTATTGTCAATTGTACAAATAAAAGTGGAGGAGAGTAGTATTGACTTTATTTGGTGCTTAAAACAGCTCAAAATCAGTAGTATGAGATGGAAGAGGAAAAACATTTCTTTCAGCTTAGCTTATAGATGTTGACTGCTCAACTGCTCAATCATATGGAGAAGGAAAAAAATTAAGGTGAAAGGAAAAACTGCAATAGTGGTAATGATGGAGGTAAACTCTGCCTGCAGCTGGGTAAACTGATTTCAGGAAAGCTGAACAAGAGTTTACAGGTAAAGCATTTCTTTGCATGTTACAAACAGTCATAGGCATGCCTTGTAAGTTAAGTCAGTGCCATCCTTGACAGCCTAGACCAAAAATATGAAGAAACAATGGATTTTTATACTACCTTGCCAATACACAGCTAGGATACCTGATGCACATCATGCAGGGGTACCCACCTCATCTTAGTGTGTGCATGGTTTCACCAGATGCACTTAAACTGACCTTGCACACTTTGTTTTCCTTCCAAGACAAATATATGTCTAATGTTACGTACTCCACCATAATTCACAAAGGACTTGTCATTTCATGAAGCAAAACCACAAAGTTGCTTTGATAAATGTCCTTGCTCTTCATTTCACAGATGATTACAATTTAATGTTGCCAGAATTTCAAATGTACTCTGTGGAATTTAGATCCTGAAAAATACTACTATAGTCCTCTCACCTTAAGGAAATTGCATAGATTGCCTACTAAATGGAGAACGTACTTTTCTCAAAGCCATTTATGATGTCTCTGCCACCATCTTTTCTGTTCGCTGCTTTTGTCTGGTGTCTCCAGCTCTGAACTGATCTGTTCATTTAATATATCTACCTCTATCTCCCTATTTTGCTTGGTTTATATACATATGTAATCCATCTTGCTGGTTTTAGTAGCCATTCCAGATGTATTTTTCTTTATTTCAGACGAATAGTCTGGTTTTCTGGTTTTTTTCCCCTGACTTCTGTTTTGTGTTCTTTTTCACATGTCCCCTATGTAAATAAGATGGGGCAGTTTTATTTCAGTTGTTAGATTAGCCCCAAACTGCCAAAAATACCTATTTCCAGACTACTATTCTTATCTTAAAATCTAGTATACAATAAAATGTTTAGGAATAGCAACAATACAGGGGCTAAAAAAGGGTGTTAATGCTAAGCAGTCAGAATTAATACATAGGGCTATTAAAACTGAGACAATTTTTTTTGCAGCTGGTGCATCTGTAGTCCAAGTCTGTATTTGACTTTTTCCAAGTACCTAGGCTCAGAGTGTCCTCTCCAAGACTGAAGGCTCCTGGATTATCACTTCACCAAAGGAAGTGGTGCCACAGGAGAGGTGAAGTGGATTGGGTCTTGCTCACCTTACAAGCAGCCACCCTCTATCTGTGGAGGTAAGCTTCAGCAATGCTAACACCAGTGCCCCAAAGGACTTGCACTATGGTGTGACCAGAGTGTCATGCTGTGCACTGTCTAATCCTGGAAAGGCTGCATAAACATGAATTCAAGACACACAGGTGAAATTCTTCTAATTAGAAAATGATCTGCTCTAAAATGTGACTTGCTTTTAGATCATATTTGCTCTGTCAGTGAATTGAAGGGGAGAAATAATTATATTCTGAAAGGGAGAGAATTTTGACCGACAATAACATTTTATCAGACTATAACAAGCAACAGTATGTTGCCATCAGTGAGTCGGGCAGAATGACTGAGACAGAAATATTCGTGACAGTACCTTCTGGTTCAGGTGCGAGCTGCTGTGCTGTCATTAGCTGCTTCTGGTCTTCCACCAGCTGGTCCAGTGCCTGGGTGGCATAGCAGCTCTCCATCAGAGTCCCTGAGGACAGCCAGATTTCATGAGCAAAACCACAGGCCCCCAAAAAGTCTGCTTCTAAGGAGCGAAGATCAGGCACACACGGGTACATTAGTGCCCAACAAGACAGAGAAGTCAACCTAGATCCACCTTTCAGCATCCCAAATGCCTTTGTAAATCTAGTATGAATCAACATTGTTCTATTCCCAGTTTGCACCAGAGAGCAGAGCTGTTACTCTCCAGCTCATTTTGTAAGCAATAGATAAAAGCAAGATTTTACACCAATTTAGCTAGGAGTGTTTATGGATTTCAGAGAAGAAGCCTGCAACAAGTTCTTCAGCAGTTTGTACCTATATTTAACTTGCTATTTAATTAAAGATCCTATAAATACTGTTCCATTCTTTTTTTTCCCTTTTCTTTACCTGAAGCAGGATAACTTCAACACTGAATGGGTAGAAGCTAATGGACCAAATTCATTGTTTCTTCTTTCCTTCTTTTAAATTGAATGCAGACTTCAGCTAAGTGACAAATTGACTGAATGAATCATTGGTTTGCAGTCAGGTCTGGTTTGCCTGGTATACTTACCTCTCAGCTGCTTCCAGTAGCTTGAACAAAATGTAAATATTTAGCAGCCCTGTTGCTCAAACAGAAACCCTTCACTTGCTTTGTCATGCATCATGTACGCAGCTGTTTCCACGTGGTAAAAAAAAGAGTTAATGCACAGGCAAATGGACTGATACAAGCACTGCAGTAGCTTTACTTGATTTTGCAGCTCCTTTATTTTGGATATCAGATTAGGAGTTAGATCTAAGCACTGACATATGAACAGAGAAGTCTGGCTGATATTCCCAAATCCCCTCCTTTATATCATCTGCGCATTGTCCAAGAGCGATCAAGGAAATCTATACAGTGCACTACCTCACTATACATACAGAACAGTTACCTGGGCTCGTTTCAGACTAGAAGTAATGCAGACCCATTAGCATAGGTCTCCTGAGATAATCAGCCACATTATGAGACAAGGCTCATTAGCCAAAGTGCAAATACATTACAGAGCTGTTATTATTCCTCTGAGACATAAACTAATATTTCTAAAGCTAAAGTGGAACAGAAGGTATGACAGCCCAAAGATCTGTTCAACTATCAAAATATAGCACCGCTGGAATGCAAACTCTGTATTGTCCTCTGCAGAGCTATTGGCATAAGGATTGTAGACCTGTGGTTACAGATTTTGTATACTTAAAGATGTTTAAAATCTGATTGGATAAAGCCAGGAGCAATCTGCTGTATCTTTGATGGTAGCCCATTCTTGAGCCAGAGGATGGTCCTTCAGAGATCCCTCCCAACCTAATTTTTTTTATGATTCTATGATTCCTGCCACTTATCGCCAATTTTTAGCACAACAATTCCCAAATCCTTCACATAAGCAAAACACTGTTGGGGCCTGTGCTCTAAATCAGATCAGATATGTGATCTAATTTAAAAAGCCCTCCAAGGATGTAGACCATCCCTACAAAACAGCTGTGTTAGCATATACTGTATGATGAGCCAGGAGGCAGAGGAGGGGTAGAGGAACAGGACATAGGAACATAGTAAGTCTGGAAAACCTTAAAGCTGATAATGCTGCCAGAGACAACATATTATCAGACCACAGCTGATGTTCTCAGGGAGCTATCTTCATGGCTTTAACTCAATCTCAAGTTAAATCTTCAGTAAACTACGGTACATGGAAAATTCCCACCTTTTTTTTTGTTTGTTTGTTTGAAAAATGCTTTTCAAAAAGGAGTACCAATGGTGCTCAAGGCCTTTTTTAAACTTGAAAACAAAGGTTTTAATATGGAGCAAAGGAAGCAGCCAAATACAAATTTAGCTTGCCAATTACAGGGGAACAGACCATCCTATTTTTTCACTGTGAAAACCTCATTCATGACTGAGGCGATGAAGTGTCACAGCAACAGCAAGAACTGATAGCAATAAAACTGTGGTAACAACAATAACAGTTTTCATCATCTCTGGTGGCCATTTGCAAAGATTACCAGAACCAAAGTCCCCGAAGCCAGACTGACTCCCTTAAGAACCACTCTTATCCCTTTCCCAGTAACATTTAGTGCATGAGCCTGAACACGAGTTGGGGGCTGGGCTCCACCAAAGCCCCCATAGAACAAAAGGGCATAAGCACAGCATGGATCCTCTCCTGCTCTTGAGTAAGGAAAAATGGCATCTTTCCAGGCATTCATCTCTCCGTGTAAGTGAGGGGAGGAGGTGTGAAGGGGAACATATCCTCAAAAAGGCAGTAGAGGAAGGTTTCGAATGGCCCAAATGGAAATCAGGCAGCTTCTTCCAATTTTTTTCAAATGAAAGGCAAGCACATAGTTGCCTCTTGTAATACCCTGCACATGGAAAGCACCCTTTTAGAACAGAGATGCTGCTAAACATGGCTGTGCACATGGGCTCTCTCAGATGGCCAAGTGGAGGGTGGAGAAGTGGAGACAAGGGCCAAGAAATGTGATTTTTAATAATGGATGCAGTAATACAGCCACAGTTTGATGCCTAATTCTAAAATAGGCAGAGTACTTCAGATCAGAGCCACTTTTTAGTTTCCAAATGAGTATTTATTCATTTAAACCTCAATTTTTTTTTTCTCCAGCACAGCTACAAAAGCATTGTTTCAAGATTATGGGTGCAAAATCTTCTCCAAAGGCTCTAAACCATAATGTTTGGAACTGAGAAGTCTGAAATAGGCTTGGAGAAATATATGCATATTCTGAGCATGTTTGTAAAGGAAGAAATTGCAGAAAATGCCCTCTGTGCTCCACATATGCTGCATTGCTGCAGCAAATCCTGCCCACTCAAAGAGACAGACTTTTGATTTCTCTTTCTCTGTCCTCTGCTCCAGATTAGAGCAAGGAGGGGCTGGACTGAAGTGTGCAGGATGAGGGAGGTGCGTTCACCCCCTGTGGCATTCTGTCAGCTCAAGTAAGTTATCCCTTGTTGCTTGTTTTACAGAAGTTGATCGGACTGTTGATGCTTGCAAGGTGAATGGTTCTGTGTTTCTTAATGGGTGGAATTGTGGCTACCATTCCCGGACACAACATTCTTCAGCTTTCAATATCCTGAGTGACCTTTTAGTAAGCCCAGCCTGCACACAGGACTTTGAAATTTCTGCAGGAGAGAGGGTTGGGCCTTGAGTCATTAACAAGGCAGAAAGAGGGAGGTGGGAGGTGGCTTTAGTCAATTCCATTGACCAGGTGGAAAGGGACTGCATCTTGGACAACAGTGGACAATAGGTCTGAGGGAAGCCAGATAGGAGACAACAGCAACAGTATCTACAGGCAAGCCTTTACACATCAAAACCTATAGATCCTACAACCCCCTGCTGCCCCAGGAGCTCATTCCAGGCACCCAGATTCTTCTTCCACCCCTGAGCCTGCACCTCCCAGCCCTTCCAGACAACTGCTCCACCACCTAAACCATAGGAACAGAAGCAGCAACTGGTGGTCTAACATGACTAAGAAAGCTGGAGATGAACTAGAGCTTGGGGGTAGTGAGGAAGCTCAGAGCCAGGAAGGTCTGCAATGGGTTGAAAAGATGAAGGTTGGGGAGTGGCAAAAACTTTAAAGGAATTGGAACTAGGTCTGAAGAAGAGGGTAAAAAAGGGCATGTCTGGGACAGGCAAACTGACATGGCAAGAGGGGGTGGAGAATGCAGCAGCGTAAGTATCTCTTCCATAAATGGGATGAGGAGCTCAAGGAGAGAAAGACATAAGGGGGTGCAAACTCGGAGGAGGAGGTGTAGTTCTCTGGACAGCACTGAGGACTGGAACTGGGACGATCAGGGAGCTGTGGGTCCTTGTGTGATATTGGTCAGGGAACAGGGCACTGGAATTGGTGCTGCCACCAAATCTCTTATGAGGCCTCTGCCAAGTATGTGATTCCTGATGCCCCCCGAAGATACAAAGGTAGAAAATTTGCTTTGTTTGCATATCCTCATATGCTGAGTAAACACACTTTGGGGACAGACACTGATAAAACAATGTGTTCAATTTTAGAATGAGAAATCAAAACTTCAAAATTACAAACAGAAATTCAGTAATTCAGTCATTTCTGGATAACAAGAAATATTTTTCTTGGATTTTTGTACAGAAAATATATTGGGTTTGGATTTTCCTATCAAAAATATATACATATTTCAGTTTTCATATTTGTTATTTTACTTTCCAACCAGTCCATTTAGTAATGACAAAGACTGCATGAAGGCTGATATTTGCTACTGGTTTAAGAGTTGGCATTCTAGCTGATAACTGGCTGAGAAACAAAAATTGCTTTGGTAATTAACATTTTAATTATTCTGGTAACAAATACATTTGGTAACTGTTGATCAGTGAACTATAACACAATACACTATCATATAATATTTAAATTTATCACATTATAAAATTATTGCTTCCTATGTAGTGTCTAAAATGTCATTTCCACGTGGATTATTTTAGTTTTGAGGATTCAACACTTCAGATAGAAACTTTGCACTGAAAGTATCCAATCCGCTTTAATTTTAACAGGCTTCCTTCATCAGAAAGGGCAATCCATACAGCAGCTGAGGTAAAGGGAGTGTCTTTTTTTGGCATCTTTCATAGTAGGAGTATAGAGATTCAAGAGCAAGTGGAGCTGAAGCTACTTTACACTTCCCCACATTTACAGCTTGCAAGTATTCCAGCTCTATTCCTGATATTCCTTTTCTTGGGAGTTAACAGGAAAAGAGTTGAAATTTTTATTGTTTTTAACTGACTTTGAAATAAAAGTTAAGATGATACAATCCAGTTTTTACACAATCTCTTTTGCAGTATCTTTCACCATGTTTCCAGGCAAAGGTATCATAAACTTATTGGATTTCAGTTTTCTAACAGAAGCTTAGACATGGTACAAATGTGTTCATTGTAACCATTGTACAAATGTTTCTACCATATTTTCCCCAGAGAAATATCTTTTTGAGATTTTTTTTAGTTTTGTGTGAAGAATATCCTATGTAAAGAGAGCTCTCACTTAAATGTACGTGGTTTACCATTTACTCTGCAATAACATCAAACTGTACATTATCACAATAAATAAAATACTTTTCACTTAAATCTTAACTCAGAACTTGTCTAGATAGAAAGAAATAACTTTTTTCCTGCATATTTAGGGAGATTTTAACAATTAATTATCACAGCTGAGCTATTTTCGGTGCAGTGGGAAAACAATGAATATTTTGATCTTGAAACATAGTCTTTGATTCTTTAACCAAAAAACAAATAAAATCTTTGATAAGGAGAAGTTGAAGAAATAACAAGAGTTACTGCCTTTCTTTTATCAAAGGGACTTGTTTCATCAGGTCAAATCCCAGCTAAGGTTTTTTTCTGCATGTAAAATCAGAGATATTCATTTGAATGCTCACATGTCTTACCCAGATCCTAAGCCTCACAGAGACCTCCCTGGTGATTCAGAAGCTAAGTTTGATTCTGTAATCAACTGCACCAAAGATTTTTGGCTAATCATGTCAACGCCTGCAGGAAAAATACAAATTAACAAGAGTCCTAACTTCAAAGGTAAAATATACATACTTTCTCTAGTCTCTGCACACAAATAGGAGTATGAAAGTCTTCATCCAATGAGGAACTAATTCTTTTCAAACAAGACCCAGGCAGATAGCTGCAAATTTTCTTCCTCACAAGGAGGCAAATTATCTTCCCTAACAAGACCTGACATAGGAGATGCTCATAGAGACAGAAGTTTTAGGGAGTTGTGTGTTACCTACCTAAGAAAGTAGGGGGTAGAGTAAATTTCAGTCTTGATGAGTCATCAAGGTTGGGCTATAAGCAAAAGACAAAGGCAAAGGTAATGTCCATCTTTCAGGTTAGGGTAGCAGTTGTGATCTTTCAAAGTACCTGACTTGATAAAATTGTCTCCAGAAAGAGAGTACCTACAAAAGACTCAGATTTATAAGGACGCGATCAGAGGTCCTGAGGGGAAATAAACAAGCTTTTGTTACATAATTACTATTGTTATTTTAACATTACAGTCTCAGAACTACAGGGCAATGGCAAAATTACATCAAATTTCAAAAATCAGTGACATTTCCCACATGTACAGAGAGCCACATGAGAAACTGGATATGTACCAACTGCAGCAGAGAAATTTACTGCTACATTTGCACTTCTTCCCTTTCTAAGTATAGCTAATACCACAAATACTGCAGGAAATGTGTCAGTTCTGTTTAATATCTTAACTGGAAGCAATCCTCTGGCGCAATCTTGCATTCTACAATCTCCAACTACAAGGCAAAGGTGAACACTACTGTTTATGCAGATGTTTGGAGCAATGATTTAAGAGAAATGTTTAACAGGACTTGATAAAAGGACAACTCTGAAAAACTAATTGTATGTCAAGCACTTACTTGAGGCCACTGCCACTGGAATTCTAGCTAATCACCATAAAGACAGTGCTTGGGGTTTTATGAGTCCACTATTATTTTTTAATGAAAAAACGTGGCTCTGTCCCTCTTCTGCATTTCTTCATCATTCCATTTAGTTTTATATAGTATATGGAAGTTGGCAGTTAAAAAAAGTGACCCCAGAGATCTACTGCACATTTTAGGAATACGCAGCAATACTCTACATACTAAACAAGTTCTTGTTCTGGCAGGAATTTTCCATGAGGGACTGAATTAACAGCCAGTAACACACAAATCTGGTCTTTGCTTAATGCATTATAAAGGCTACATCTTCCTCCTTCCTATGGGTAAATCCAAAACAGTTAAAATGAATAGACTTCTGTGTCTATTATCTGTTCAATACAGCCCATGGAATTTTTATGTTACTGACTTTCATCCCTGAAAGTCTTCGTTGTGACTTTTAATTACTGTCTGCCCAGTCCTTCTCTGAATACTCCATTAAGTAATAATAACTTGGGAAAACCTATGCAGCTTGTATTGCTGAAGGCCAAAGACCATACGAAAAGGAGAATGGAAAATAACTGTAGCTAATAATACATAATGGCACAATAATTATCAGAATGGGTGCAGAAGAAAAAAATAAATAAAATAGAAAGAAAGATGTCCTTATGTACCAAGATCTAATAGCAAAGAGCAATCAGCCTCCTACCAAATGTAAACTAAAACAGACACAGACATTGCTACCTTCACCTAGCTAGATTTAAGAGACATATTCCCTGTCACATGCAGAAATATACAGAGCTAGAACAATCCCACTGGAGAAGAGCCTGGAGGAAAGTTACTGCATCTGGTTGTTACAGATTCCATTTGACCTATTCTTTCAATGGCTTTGAATTTCCTGCTCTGCTCCTGGATAATTATCCATTCATTGAAACAGAGTAAGAAACCCATTATATTATCTCGTAATTTATAATATGAAAAGTAACTTGCATAATAGGCCCCTAAAACACTGAATGGCCATTTAATGGAAATTGTACAAATCAAAATAAATCTCTAAAAACTATGTAGGGCTATGTAGATTTTTGCATAATAATAGGTTTAGCATATGTATACGCTGCAACCACAGAGGTGACTGCAGCATAACATAGCAATGGGCTTCTATGGTATTCTAGTGAGCACAGGTTACCTTACCTCACAGCTGTAAGTACCCTGAAGTAGCGTCTTTCTAGACTTTTCCCTCAAGGAAGCTTTACCCCAATTAAAGTCAGGTAGTTATCAACAGAAAACTGGGTTTCAGATAACTGAAATGCTTCGTGAAAGATATCTACTTTTAAAATACCTTTATTTCCTACTCAAAATATTTCAGATTAGACCTGTTGCCATGCTGAGTGATGGGAGTTGCAGCTAGATATATCTTACATTCATTCTGTATTGTCCCTTAGATTACATACTTCTGCCAGAGGCATTACACCCTCCATTTTAATGAAGACAGACGGTACATCTTGGCACTCCCTTGGTCACTGAGCATACAGGAGATGAAATACAGCTCTGGACCATGCCCACCAAAGAGAATAAGAGCAAGAAACCCACCAACAAAAACACACAGTTCAGTGGCATTAGAGAATCCAAATATTTCCACTGGCTAACGATATCTGGGTGTTCTAGTTTTGACCCTCAAATTCCTTAGTTTTCTCTATACATCATTGAAAAAAATGTGCTTAATCAAAGGCCCATCTTGTACTCCCAAGCCAGTTTCAAGTGAATGGTTTTGCCAACTCCTTGTAATGACTTACATAACTAAAGACTCTGCACTGGGCAAGACACTATATGCCCATAAGTGAATCAACCAACAGCCTTTCACATTCAGTATACCACAATGTTATTTGAAAAACTCAGTAATCCCGAATTCTAGGACAACACTGGGAATTCATTAGGGCTCCTTGGGTGACCCTCCCTATCATAACTTCATTGTCTAAAAATTCACAAGTGGACAAATCTTACAGGCCACAGACAGTGCTGCAGTTGTGAAATTGCTATTCGTGTGTATATTGTTCTTCACCAGTTAGATGTGGGAACCTTTGTCACCTTGAGCTTCATCAGAATATTTTATGTATTCTTATGTTGTGCTCAGTCATGAAACACTGACTTTTCTCTGACAACTTAGAGGATAAGCACTCTGCATTATACACCATCAACACTGTAATCTTAATATTGACTCCACTTCACAAGGGATTGGACTGTATCCATATATATACACACACATATATACATACATATACACACACAATACCTGCCTGAATACAAACATTCTGATACCAACATTGTGAGCAAGTTAAGTTAATGCTGGGTCCGATGGGCTGAGAAGTAAACATGACCTCTGCTTTTCCAGTTTATGGTACGGAACATATTAAAAAAGGTTAGTTTAATCAGGTCAGCTCAAGCAGTTTGCTAATTAGCTTCTTTTTGTGTTATGATATTAATCCACTTAATTTTATCTTGTTTTGCATATTTAACTTATTTTGTTTGCTCATTGATTCTTGCTAACAAAATACACAAAATAGAAAACCTGCATATTCAGGATTTTCTACCTTGATAACAAGGTTTTAGATACAAAAAGTCACATGGAAGGCAGATGTTGAAGTTTGTGAGTTACTCAGTGTTGCCCCTATAATATAATCCCTGTCCCCCATGATACACTTTTGGCTCCAGATATGGCCAGAAAGCCATCTGACCCTTCCTCCCAAATTTGAGAGGTGACTATAACTACATCTCCACAGAAACCTGCCTTCCCCGTAGTTTGCTCTCCTCGCAAAGAAATTGGAGCCAGCTGTCTCAGGTGCTTCTCTCCAACTCGTCTCCATTTGATCCCCCCACAAGCAACTCACTGGCAACTCCACACCATGTCCTCATCCCAGAGCTACCCACACCCAGCCAGAGGCTCTGCACTTTCAGGCTTCCAGCCTTATCCAGAAAGCCACTGTAACTAGCCAGAACTCCTAAGCAGCCTCTTTATTTTTAGCAACTCCAGTATCTTTCCACCTCTCCAACATGGTTATTGGGAGGTGACTCACCTGAAGCTATTGCCTTGCTCTTCTGCTTGTCATTTTTTTTTCCCCAGCAGCTCATATTTGACTCAGTAAGTGCATTTAGACAAGACAGATAACACAGATATACAGTGACTATGCATGACATGGTTTATAAATAAAATTATTACATAAAGCAACCCACATCTGTAAGAGCCCCTAAAAATCTACCATCAAAGATGGAAACTTATTAAATAAAAAGCTGCTAGACTGTGACCCTCCTTTGCTTTGACTGGTTCTTTTTTATACTAGAGGAATGTGAAATGACACAGCAGCTGCAAGCCTGACACCACCTCCTATATCCCCCAGTCCTCTAGTCCCATAGTATTGTTACAGGACAAGGGTTAAAAGCAAGTAAGAAGAATGTAAAGAAGATGCTTCATAACAACTGCACCTGGCACTTAGACATATTAGAGATAAAGACTGTCTTCACTAACTCTCTGCTAACTAGCAATAATGATTAGCACAAGGACGAATCATAGAAAAATAGAATGGAATGCCAAAATAGTAGCCTAGAGTTAACTTGTCTCATTATAATCTCATTATAATACTAAGAAACACACCTCCTAGATAGAAAAGCCCCAACCCAATTAAGCCCCCTACTCTCTGAGCATGCGTGGTGAATTAAAAGAGAACTGTAACTTCAAGATGAAGTAAGAAAAGTATTAACCAATAGTTAATTAAGGGGTAGCACCAGTAGGCGTAACTAACTTTGTTAACTGTTTTAAATACCTGTCACGATTTTAACCCTGTGTGCAAGCTTTGTGGAGAAATCCCCTTGCACCTGGCGCTGCAAGAAACATGCCTGCTTTATAACTCTTTGTGAGTTGTGAAGTTTGTTTCCGCCTGTCAGTGGTACGAGCAAAGCAAAGGGGATAGATCCAACAGTTCACCACTGCTGCAATTCCTCCCATAGAAGACCTCCATTTCATATCAGAAAATGAAAAGGTACAGAATGAGGGCAAGATACTGTGTTGCCTTGTTTTTTAAAACTCTGATGACTAGGTATGTCTTTTTGTCCTTAAAGAATAGCCAGGTTAAAATTTACGTAAATAGAGCTGGGATTCACATATAACCATCTCTGATCACATTAAGACAGCCTACTATGTAGTTTAATTGTAGGCCAGTTTTGGCCTCCTGCTATTTATTAGACTGTGTCCACCAAGAGTCTCTAAGTCAGTAGAGGAAAGAAGAAAAAACACTTAAAACAATCAGTCAGAAGGTGTTCCTTTGTTTCCTTCACTGATTTCAATGTCAGCTCTCAGTAAGGCAGAACTGGGAGGGGACCCCTCAAGTCATTCAATTCCCTGGTCTTCATCAATTCCTGAATAGATTGTATGAAATAATTTAAGTATTAGACTTCCGGCTAAATTTTTCAAAAAGTGATTATTTTAATTACTTCTGGAAGTTAATATTCCCACATAATTAATGTCCCATTGAAATCCATAATGTAGCTGTTTAAGAAATATTGGACTATATCCACCAAAATCTTGCAAACTCCTGTTCAGTTTCTTGCCTTCTAATCAAATAGAGTTTTAATTAGGTCTCACTGAATCTGTGTAATAGAAATAGGGAAAACTAATGCAAATTTAGTCTTTTTTCTTTTTCACTATTCTAAATTATAAATGGGTACTCATTGCAAATTCAGCAGCTCAGTCAGCTTGCAAGCAATTACAAACAATTCTCACCGTGTAGCATGATAGCATAGAACTGCGTCGAATAAATTATTTTAAAATCTTTTTAAAGTTTATTATTGGTAGTAAGAGTCAAGCAAGATATCTTCTGCTATCAGCACGTCAGAAATGGGAGTAGTTCACTTAGGATTTCTCACTGGATACTTCCCTCACTTTTCCTGAAATTCAGGGGAACTGCTTTGTGTTTAGGTTTGGCTCTTTAAAAGAAAAGATGCACATTAATGGTATTTTGGTAAATGTAGTTTATATATGAACTCTTAAAAGATTTTGACCCTTCTGAGTCAGCAGTGACTGTGGAAGATTGTGATGAAAATCTAATTTGGTGCAATCTGATTATTGGGTTGGAGAGTTGTGGTTCTCAGTAATTTATACACCTGTTTCATCAAATATTTAACAGTACTAATTTCCTTTATTGCCAGAATTATTTCCTTTTGTCTCAGGATTAGCTTTATTCAATCTTTAAGATACTGCTAAGTATCTGCAGAAATCTAGGAAGAGAAATATGCTAGCTATTGATACTGTGATATTTTTTTCCTTTTGCTGTTCTGATCCTTTAAATTTAAGAAGAGAGCTTCTACCCCTTTACATCAGGCAGACCATTACCTTATGTGACAGGTTACTTTCACACAGTTTTTACATTGGCTTTTTGTTCATTTGCTTCCCTATCTCCCTCTTTTGCAATTTTCTAAACGGAGCATCACATTGTCCAAAAACGCGTAATCACTGTGTAAGCACGAAATAATACAACTGGTTCTGAGCTCAGCCCTGCAGGTCTTTCTACAGATCAGTTGTTAGTCAGACTTGGTGGATGAAAGTATTTATAGAAAAAAACATTCAAATGCTGCCAACTACACACCTGTTTTCTGCATCTCTGAAACATCTTTTCCTCCCTTTGTTACAAAACATTTGTGTCACTTCTCATTGTTTAAAGGAGTATTTTCTCCCATTCCTTCCTATAACTTGTTATAGCGAAAATTTTTCTGCATTCTTCTGCTCAACGTTGACTGACTGCTTTGTAAGCACCGCAGCCTGATCAATGACACGTCCTAGTTGCCGGGGGGAAATATGTAGAGCCCAGGCTTGGAGGACTGTATTACAGACATTAAAACTTCCAGCTCTTTATAATGTCATTACTCAGACACATTTTTTTTGTTTTATTTCCATGAAAAAAAATTGTAGTTTTTTGAGGTCCCCATAACTGAAATTTGGGTGGAGGAATATTCCTCAAGATTTCAAAATAAACTCTTCACCATGACTTTTGACGCCTCACAGGAACCTCTGCTCTGGAGGCTGGAGACCTGCACAGCTAAAGGCCATGATGCCAGAGCTGAATTCTCCTCCTCCAAGTACGGGTATATATGTGTGCTCACACAAGAGCAAGCAAACACCCTGTGCGTGTTGCAAAGCATGTGTGAGCTTCAGTATGGTACTGATACTTCTGTTGCATCCGTGATAGAAAATTATACACCTAGAGCAGAGCTCATTTTCCACTTCCAAAAGCAGTACAATAGATCACCTTATTATTCTGCCACAAATTTAGTATAGTTTTCACTGTGATTCCTCAAAATGCAGACAGCCTCTTTCACTCACAAATGAAACAGCACACGATGCCTGCCAGAGCCAATACTCCCACATACTAGCATAATGCTTCAGTAAGTTGAAGGAAGAAGCTTGCCAGCCTTTTCTAGTTGTCATTAAGCTAAAAGAAAAGTGCAGAGATACTTGTTTAGCAGGCTGTTGGCCTTTGAATACCAAATATTTTCCCCTTCTAAAAATTTCCTTTTGTGCAGGTGGACGTTTGGCAGCTTCTCCTTTGGATGTGGTGCATTTCAGGTTTCTGCTCACTCTGCCTCAGCTCTCCTGTGGTGCAGAAAGACAGAAGCTTGGAGCACAACCTCCTCAGCCATCTTGAGCCGCTCGTGCACTGCATCCCTACTGGGAAGGCGAATAGAGCATATGAGCCAACTAAAGCAAGACTACCTGGCTTTTACACAGCACATCTCTTTAGTGCTGGGGTAAGGTATGTGCTGGGGGAATAGCTGCAGTAGTGCTCTGGCAATGACTAGTTGACTAGTACATAAGCAGTATGCGCACCCAGCCCTAGACACTATACTTTCTTGGCCCCCAAGATACTTTAAATTATGCCAGACTCTGAACTGGCATTCAGCTGGCTTCCAGATCAGAGAGCTGCAAATGGCTCCTCTGCCCCACATATTTGCAGCAGAGAACATGCCCACGGATTAGGGGCTGCTTTCTAATGCCATCCTTCCTGATCTAGCAACCTCCAGTTCGTACCTCCAGCCCTCTGCTTTCAGTCTTTTAAAGAGATGATCACATATTATCTGAAAAGCCCTCTTTGTGGGAGTATTTCAAGGCTGTCCTGTGCACTAGGAGGAGACGGAGGTGAGCCAGTCAGCTCAGCAACAGTTTGGCAGCTGCAGGAAACCAGCCAGCAGTACTCTGGAAAGAGGGAGAAAAAAGGGCGGTATCCAGGCCACATCTTATTGCTGCGTATTAGGTTTCATAGGGAGGTGGAGAGCAAACGAAAGATCCCTGTCCACAGGCTCAGAAAGAGTCCCCTTCACAGGGGCTGCTGAGGGCATCCCCAAGAGTGATGGCATTGTACACCTTTGCTCTGCACGGCTTTTTAAAATCAGCTCCCTGACAGCAGTGCCATGTTCCTCTTTCCCTACTCACTGCTTGCCCAGCTCACCTCCGCCATCCCCACCCCGACACCTCAGTCCTGTGCTCGCTTGCTGACTGCATCTTTCTAATCAAATAGTGTCATTGCAAGTCCTTGGCAGGCACTGGCTGCTTGTCCAAGCCAGAATTTGTAATTATATTTGCAAATTTTTGGGCAGCTTTTAATTGCAAACAATCCATATGCAATTGTGGTGTTAAGAAGCAAACAGCAACAGTTCTTATTGCCAGCTTTGTGACTGCCATGTTTACAGTTTTACTTTCAAATGCAGAAAAGAACATGTCCAGACTTTTAAGGGTCAAGTCAGACTGCAAGAGATCTTGTTTTGGAGTAGAATTATTCATGTGGATTAGGTAAGCAGAACTCAGGTCCTGAAGGTTAATGTTTTAGAAATGGCTACCGATGACAAATTGCCAGTGTCCTGGATGAAACCACACATCACAAAATACTATTTCTAACATCTAGGGATGATCATCTTACTTCTACCCACTGTTTTTTCTTCTTGTCTATCCACCACTCAGATATGCTCTTCCAAGGCCTTTCCATCTCATTTTTCAAATATTCCTATTGCAAAAAGGTGGTCATGGTTTTCTCCTAGTTCAAAGACAAATATATGGTACATCAAAGCTTTACTTTTGTTACAATGGCATTTTCATATGTAGAGCAATAGATGTGTCTGTGTCTTTATATACAGGTACAGACAGAAAGAGAGATGCCTCTCTCTCTTTCCCCTCCTCGCTGTATTAAATTCTCATTCATATATGCTCAATAAAATAAAGCACATTTCAAAGTATTGTAATATAGCTCTTCTCACAGAATCACAGAATCACTACAGTTGGAAAAGACCTGTAAGATCGTCAAGTCCAACCATCAACCAAACACCACCATGCCCACTAAACCATGTCCCGCAGTGCCATGTCTACATGTTCCTGGAACACCTCCAGTGACGGTGACTCCACCACCTCCCTGGGCAGCCTGTTTCAATGTCTGACCACTCTCTCAGTAAAGCAATTTTTCCTAATATCCAGCCTAAACCTCCCCTGGCGCAACTTGAGGCCATTTCCTCTTGTCCTGTCGCTAGTCACTTGGGAGAAGAGACCAACACCCACCTCTCTGCAACCCCCTTTCAGGTAATTGTAGAGAACGATAAGGTCTCCCCTCAGCCTCCTCTTCTCCAGACTGAACAACCCCAGCTCCCTCAGCCACTCCTCATAAGACTTGTGCTCCAGACCCCTCACCAGCTTTGTCGCCCTTCTCTGGACACACTCCAGCACCTCAATGTCCTTCTTGTAGTGAGGGGCCCAAAACTGAACACAGTATTCGAGGTGCGGCCTCACCAGTGCCAAGTACAGGGGCACCATCACCTCCCTACTCCTGCTGGCCACACTGTTTCTGATACAGGCCAGGATGCCGTTGGCCTTCTTGGCCACCTGGGCTCACTGCTGGCTCATTTTCAGCCGGATCTCAATCAACACCCCCAGATCCTTTTCCACTGGACAGCTTTCAGCCACTCATCCCCAAGCCTGTAGCATTGCATGGGGTTGTTGTGCAGGACCCGGCACTTGGCCTTGTTGAACCTCATACAATTGGCCTGGGCCCATCGATCCAGCCTGTCCAGATCCCTCTGTAGAGCCTTCCTACCCTCAAGCAGTTATCTGCTATCTATTCTGTCTGTCTTTATAGCAGCACATACTTTTTGTTTGGTATTAATACCTCTAGAGGCTTTAAATAAAATCCATCATATGTAGATCAGTAAAAGGACGACAAAATGAATATATGTAAATAAACCAGGACAATTTATTTATTGCCAGAGCATGCCAGCTGTTGAAAATAACCTGTTGCCCCTTCAAGCTAGCTGACTTGACAGTAATCTAGAAAAAAAATCCAAGTGCCAAGCGATTCAGTGTATAAGTGAATGTTTATGTCAAGATAGGCATATTATCACCTAGGCAAGTGAAAAATGCTTTTGGCATGTGGCAGTGAGAAGTACCCAGACCAGCAAAGAAGGTCTTTAAATTAGTACTAAGGGCTCTATTAGGGTGTTTAAATAGATTTTTAAATGGACTACAATTAAGGCACTCCAGCCAGCAAGGTCTGTTGTAAATGGGTTTTTTATTAATCTTGATGGCAAGAGTAGTTCAATATTGCACTGTGAGTTTCACAACAGTGTTATATAAAGGAATTATTGATTATAACTGCTAAAAGTCACCTAACGTAATTATCTTACTGGTCTCTTTCAGGATACCTCAGACCTCAGCTAAAGATCCCCCCATTAATAATGGGTAACATGTGGCAGTACTTTTTCTCCATGTGGAATTCTTCAAGATTCTTTTACACCCATGTCACCTTCTGCCTTCTGAGTCCAGCCCTCTGTAGCTGTCTTTTGAGCATTTAGCCTTAAAGTCTCATGGTTCTTGCTCCTTGAGGTATTTTGGTGCATCTCCACCACAGGCTTATCTGAATAATGAATCTAGCTGTGCTGAAGCATACCAGAGATGCCTGATACATTTTCTGAGCCTACTGAGGTGACCACAGTGGCTATGCATGGACTATGGCCAAGAGAAAAATGAGGAGTCTAAATCAACTAGCAGCCCAGAGCTTCAAGGCTACAGCCATCCACAACCTATGGAGGAGGGAGAGGAAACCACAGCCTACAGAAAGCTATCTGTTTGCACAATACTCTTTTCCTTACAATCTTAGGCTTCTCCCATGAAGGATTTTGACACATTTGATTGACAGTCTTTGATAAACATTTAAATTTCTTCAGTATACTCTGATTTAACTGTCTGTAGGTCTTGGTTTTTCTTACATTATTACTAAGGCTTTCTTAAGTCAAGAGTTTACAAACTCTTCAGTCAAGGGCTTGGGTGAGCTATCTAATCATTAGTGTTCTGGGGACTGTACAATCACTTAAATTCCCTACTTCAAGGTCTCGTTGCTGACCATGCAGCATTTCTTGATTTACAGGGCTGCCACTGAAGTGTTTATAAGGAAATCAAGGGGCTTGATTGCAAGAATTGTTTTGTTTGCTCATGCTCATTCTCCCTCTTACACTCTTTCTAGCTCTGGCATATTTCACTCCAGGTAGGCATATATGGCACATATCTGCTGAGTTCTTCTAAGAACGAGTCACTCATCTTACCTAACTTTCCATTTCAAAAAGTTGTGAACTTGCACATACAACTCCATATCTAGGGCAAGATTGAGTGAAGATGGCTCAGCAGGCTACAAATTACACTTCCCATCTCTAGCACAGCTCCTTTGTGCTGCAGAGAAAATAATTTCCAAGGAAGACAGGAGGTATACCAGCATTGCCTTCCCTTAGGGTGATGCACAGGAAACGAATGCTGCATGTTGCTGCTCTGAGATCTACATGCTCTCTATGGGCAATAGTGGCTGCAGGGACATATAGACTTTTGAGCTGCAGTTTAATAGGAACTAGCAGCATGTGAAATTTAAAAAAAAAAATCAATAATAATAATGATAATAATAATAATATTTAAAAAACCCTTCTTTCTGGGCTGCTGTGACCTAAAAATATTGGTCCCAATTCCCAGCTGCAGTCATACTGAGGTGAGCAAAACACAGGTCCAAGAACAGGGCACAATAAGCAATCTTAGCCACTGGAAACTGATGAATCAGGACAAAAGCTAGTGTGATCTTAAATAGAAGCAACATAAGGACCACTTTGTTTTGTACCAGTCCTCAGAGGCTTGGCCTCAGCAAGTTCCCATGGGAATACTTCCTAACCTCCTTTCTTGTCTCTGCCCATCTAACCAACCCTAAAATTTATCAGCAGATTGTGACCTCAAATAGGGCATCCAGCTGGTTTTGTGGCTAATTTATAGGAGTTAGAGAGGTTTCCTTACTGTCCATGCTCTCTCCTTAACTTGACCTAGCATTTGCATACTCACTTGGTTAGTTTAATTTGAAGTAAAACCATACTTTTTTCTTGCCCTGTTAAGCACCTTTGCAGTTGCTTCCCTGTCTTCTCTTCAGTTTGAAGTCTTTGCAATTACAGCTGCATAACCAAGGTTAAAGAAAAGCCAGCAAATCTGATTCATTGGTGGAAATTTAGAACAACCTCCTGAAACTAATGGGCAGAGCAGAGGGAACTGGTGCAATTGAAGTGAGAGCTCTGGTGCTTTCTGTTCCCCTCTTAAAAGGAAGAAGAGTGGGAGGTCAGACAGAAGAATGAATTCTAGGATGCCTGGATAGGATGAGATTATGCGATAGATGATTTTCTACTTTGCTCTAACTGCAATAGTTCTGCTGCCTTTAGCATTCTGAAAAGAGGGATCATGAGGCTGAAAGAGAAGCAGAAAAGAAACAATGTTCAAAGGGAAAAAATGAGAAAGAATGGGGCAAAGATGATGAAAAATAGAAATTAGGTGGTTTACATTATGTATTTTTCATTACAAAGTTTATTCCTGTGTTATGTATGCTGGCACCTTTGCAGTTAATACATTGTTTTCAGCACTGTTGTTTCCTTACAATGATATTCAAGCTGTAGCTTATGAATCTGGTATTAACTCTTGATTATTCAAACTGTGCATTAAGAGACTGGTGCTAAAGTCTTCCATTTGTACCAAAATAGACCTATTTCTGAACGCAACAAAATTAAAAGCAAAGAAGGGTATTCTAATAGCTGTGAGAAGGCGCATTCTGTTTGGCTGAGGCCCCTGTGTAGAGACTTTACAAGATGTTCACACTGGCTGTTAAGCATTCTGCCGTTGAATCTGTAATTATATCATTATCCACTTGCTAAATGATGGTGGGTTTTGAGGGCTTTCACTGTTTTCTGCCTGCTCTTATCTGAAGTTGCTTCCTGGCTGGTAAAATGTCTAAACATATTATGGAACTGTCTGTTGACTTTTGTGAGGTTTTGACTCTTAATAAATGGCATTGAAAATACAACTCTTCAAATAAGTCTTATGAGCAGCACCAGTAGATAACAAACAAATTAGATCCACTGTGAACCAAACCTAACACAACACCCCAGTGTTCATTGCGATTGGAAAACCCTTCTCTTTGGCCAGTCATAGTCCTGCAGTCTCTGAGAAATTCTCTCACCTCTTCTTCCTACATTACTTTCTGAACAATATAAAAGGCAAATTCGTTCAGGTGCCGTGTTGCCATTATCTCTTCACTAATGAAAAGTGGCAGTTGTCACAGAAACTGTACTCAGCTCCCACTTGGCCACAGTAAGCAGCAGATTGCACATCAACTCTGAGCATTGCCTCTCATTGCAACTCTGAACATTGTACCCTCATGGCTTGAGCAGGAAATAAAATGTCCTCTAGTGACAACACCTATTTTTCGTCCTTTGTGGCATTCCCTGTAAAGCTGGTGGACACATGACTGTAATATCTGCGGCTGCAGACCAAAGTGGCCTTGAAGGATAGGTAGTGGCATTTCTCCTATTTAACCAGGTACAGCTGGCATTCATTTTCTTTCAGTCACTCAGCGTGTCACTGAGCGAGAGTTGGTGTAGCTAATAGTGTTTAAATGCAAGTTGAACAGATGATTTTGTGGAAATGACGGTTACCCATATCTAATGGCAACCGGATCACTGCTGTTACAAAAGCAGCAGCATGCCTTCAAGAAGACTCCTTTTCAACAAATACAGGAAAAGTTTTCCTTTTTCACTAGACTTCATAGAGCACTAAACGTACAGCTGAGAACATTTCTTTAAAATAGCGTGATAATTCCAGTTATTTGCTTACAAGCTGCACCTTATATCACCTAATTTAAAAAGAAAAAAGCTTCCTTCTCTTGTGGGGTCCTGTTTTTTACTGCATCCTGAGAGACATAGATGTCCCATGTCTAGCGAGAGGTGACAGCAGTGGCAGTAAACAGGTGAATTATAGCAGGAGCACTGGGAGTTGGCAATGGTTGAAATGGCCAGTTAGTCTATGCTGCCTCCAGAACAATCCTATTCTAATATGCCACTATTGTAGAGCTTGGTGAGACAGGGAAATTCACAGGCTGTAACCTTGCAAGGCAGACTTAGTTTTACTGAGCAGAAGCACCAGGACGAAGTGTGAAATCTGCTTCAGGAGATACTTGCTAGGTCACAGTTTTTCATTCTGAGGTTGACACGACACATGCAAAATGCTAACATTTTCTTCTTGTCTCTATTCTTTCACTATACCTTGAGAAATACCCATTAAAAAGCTCAGAAGATTCAGAAATTAAAATGTATTAATAGGAACCTAATTAAGTACTTATAGCTTTTGTCATTTAAAACAAGCTAACCAGATGGCAAGGAAAAATCTCAGAAAGAGACTCTCAATGAGCTATTTAGATTTAATTAATATACAGTAACTAGCTCATTAAAGCTAAGTTAAATGCTTATTTGAGAGAAATAGTAACCTTTTTTGTATTATAGTTTCCATTTTCCATAGCTGGCAGAGCAAAAAATTACACTTCTGAAGGCTGGCAAACAAAATGTTTTAGATGTTTTTTCTCTCTGATCACCTCTATGGTGAAGAAAATGAGAGCAAATTTGGTGGTATTAGCCCAGAGCAGAATAACAAGCAAATTACTTAAGCCAGAAGAAACCCCACCAGTGTCAAGTTAGGTGAATATGGGAAGTAGCCAGTCTCTGCAGCAGAGGCCCTCATGCCCTGCAGAGCATCCCAGCAGGTTATTCATAAGGAAATGAGCACAGCCTCTAATGCAGCTTCCAGTCCCATCCACCCTGACAGAAAGGTAAAAACAAAGGAGAAAGAATGAAACCGGAAACAACAAGGAAGTGGGACTTCAGGCAGCGCACAAAGAAGAGGTCAAATTCTTCAGTCTGTGCAGATATCCATGAGGACTTCAGACACACATTTCATCAGATTTCCTCTAGAGGGAATATTTCTTTAAAAAGCTCCCTAGAAGGATCATCATAGATAGGTTTGTACCCTGTTTCCTTCCTGAAGCTTTATCATGGCAAGGAAAGACGTAACGTAGAATATAGAAGTCAAAGGATTTTCCTGGAGAGAAGGGATTTTAAATTTTTTAACTTGTGTCTCTCTAAACATTTTCTACGGAGGCTAACTTCATGAGGACTGTTCCTTCTGTTTAGGAACCTGATTTTCTCAATCATGTCTCAAGAACCCATTGAAAGTAGCTCATATACCCCTTAACTAAAAGACACTGCCCTACAATAAACTAATATGAAATAAAGGTATTATACACGGAAGACTATCTAGTAAAAGGCTACTCTTCTTTAGCTCCACTCAGCATAACATCTGTCACGTCTAGTTGTGTCTAAAAGTTTGCAACTATAAGGCCAGTCCTTATCTTCAGAAAAGTCTGTGCTGCACTATTTTGACCAGAAAGTCCTACTGATGTTCCTACAGCAGAGATTTATTCTGGAGTTTATTTACTTTTCATTGTCATCTTCCCATAATTATTACCAAATATTGCATTATTTAGACCTTTATATTTTTTACAGCTGTTTGTACAGCTTCTCTATCAGTCTCTGAGATAAGAGCTGATAAAAATAGTGCTGGTGCCTAAGCTCAGGTCAATATTTAGGACTTCTGCCAGCAAAGTTGACAAAAAGCGTATTTTATTTACATTTCTATATCAGAAATGTAGATGCATTAATACTGGAAAATAACCTTTCATTAATATACCTGTCATTCATGGAATTGTTATGGTTTATACTGGAAAAATCAGTATCCCTCTTTGACACATTTTGCATCTCTTACAGGAAAGTTTCCAGATGTAAGAATCCCAGCCAGTTGTGCCAAGCTTAGACAAGGTATGCATTTGCTGGTTTGCTCTTGGTGATGTGTATTTATGTCTTTTAGCATCGGAGCACCAAGAGCTATTTTGATTATGTTAAAGACAGGAAGAATGGTGAGGTTATTATTTTTTCCTTAATTTGTGGGGTTTTTTTTAAAATAAACAGCTTTCTGCATTTCAGATTTTGAGCTCGTACCAAAAGTAGACATAACAGAATTCCAAGATTGCTTTTTTTTCCTACCTCCAAAAAAGTATGGGAAATGGTATGAACAGATGCATTTTGATGTGATTACCAATCCAATTTTGACATCAGTATGTTTCAGACAGTATATTTGGCTGATTGTTTGAATCAGGCTGCTGGCACATTGTATGTCAACACAAAGTATGATAGATTTTGGCTGGTAGTGCTTAAACGCCATGTGCGAGGAAGGGGGCAGGGGCAAACTCAGCGAGAGAGAGAGGTGGAGAAAGAGCTAGCAGTGGTATCCTGACACTGTGGTATCAACAGCCCCCAGATGCCACCAAGTCACTCAGACATTTACTCGAAATCAAGATTCACACTATCAGCTGGTAGCTCACATCATCCCTTTGCTCATAATTTGGAAGATGCCCCCATGCTCCCATGGAGGAGCTGGGTTTACCTGGACTCCAAACTGGCCTTGGTTGAAAACCCCGGA
Organism: Gavia stellata; assembly: GCF_030936135.1. NCBI lineage: Eukaryota > Metazoa > Chordata > Aves > Gaviiformes > Gaviidae > Gavia > Gavia stellata. The sequence continues at coordinate 23,242,314 of NC_082595.1, forward strand.
GAAATCCCTCTGTGTACCAGCCCCATACGCACTGACCGCAGCAGCCCTGTTTCAGCCAGCAGCTGGATTAGCAGTCATGGAGATGACACACTGTTGCTTCTGCTGTGTCCCTGGAATGGATGTTCTTGCAGAAGCCAGAGTTGGATCAAGCAGTCGTCACCGCTCCTTCCACAGAGCTGCGTTGTGTTTATTGTAGACCACCGTTGCACCTTGAAAAAGACCTAAATCAACAGGCACAGTGATACATAAACAGACCTGTAGCTGTTCCACAATATAAAGCTCTAAGAACAGGCTTTACTAGTACGACTGTGGCTGTGTTTTTGTAATTTACCAGGAACACGTGGTTTCTTTGCTTTCACAACTCTGCTTATTTCCCTGACAGCCACTTGAGAAGTACAAACCTAAGACACATGTATATGTGCTCCATTTTCTTTTGACCTGTCAGTAAAACACTGAACACCCTATGGACATGTGGTGGCTGGAGGACCTCTGTGTAAATACCCCTTTTTTAAAAAAACTGTCTTATGGAAATTCTTAATTACGTCTGCAGATGACACAATATCATTAGCAGCATCTTAGATCCTAAGTATGGGGTGGGAAAAAAGCTTTCTCACTGACAAAAAAATGTATCAATACATTATATTATGGATATACTTAATTATAACATACTTGTATAGCATTCAAGCTGTTGGTAACTCTCCTAACTTCCCTTCCTTCATTCAGGATTTCAGTGTTTTAATAAGGTATGTAAAATCTTAGAATCCTTTTAAACCATTTCATCCAAATTAAATCTACTGTCTTGAACTTTTTTAAAATGTAGCATAAAAAATACTGCAGGTTTTCTTTCAAAAGCCAACTTAAACAAACCCCTCAAAACTACTTTCTAAGCATTATAATGATGTTCATCTAAAGCAATTACAGCTTCAATTAACTGCAATTTCATCTGAGAAGTGTTCATGCTTGAAAAAAAAGTGAAAATTTCCTTTTATTTCAGAAAGAAACATCTGAGTACATTGTAAACAAAACTAAACATTTGAGATTACCTGCTTGAATGCTGACAATGGAATAATTGAACTTTGACCCTTCCTCTACTACACATCCATGTTAATACAATGCAAGTCAGATCTGTACATTTTTTTCTTCTAACAGTCTAAATAAATATGACCTTCAAGATAAGTTTCTCATTCTCCATTAAGGTGACAGTATGGAGTTTGAAAATAAATTAATGGAAATAAGATGCTGTTATGCATCCAACAAATGCATCTGGTATGCCTAAAGCAAAATAATTATTGTTACAGGAGACCTCTACAACCTGAACTCAAAGGCCACCAGGTTGTCCAGAATGAAAGCAACTTGTAATGACCTGAACATCATCTACCACTTCTTCTGTAGGTAACCCGCTTGCCAGGCATCCAAGTTAACCTATCTCAGGTATAAGCATCTTCACAATGAAGTTTTATTACTCATTCACCACTGTTTCTGTAGAGCATCTTTGATGTAAGTGTCCAACATGATCATATTTTATTTAATGTCTTACCTCTCCTCCTCACATCTGATCCAGTGATAGGGGCAAAAGCAGTCTCTCAGCTCATTTAGATTTTCCTAACTAATATCCTTCATTCACCGTGAGCCTTGGATCAGACCTGAAGGTTTTCTAAATTGTCTGCTCTCCAGTGCACAAGGAGAACATTTTAGACTCCAGGATCAGATATGTTTCAATTATTACAGCAAAGGTCATTGCTACATGCACTGCAGCAATGCAGGAAATGCCATGCTGGGGTAGCCTTCTACCTTGCCTTTGTCAGTGACATGTACTTTAGTTCCAAGGAAGGGGGAAATAATTTTACCATTAAGAGTTGAAAGAACAGTACATTAAGGAACAGATTTTTCTCGTGCTCCCAGTCAAACCATTACAAAAACACTGGATCAAACCAGTAGGTCTTCTACCAGACATCTGTTTTGAAATTAATGAAAAAAGTTCCTGATATAAGCTTACTGGCTAACACTTTGACATTCCCACAAACACGGTAAGTGACGAAGCACTTAAATGGGTACATATCTTCAGTTTTTTCATGTATGCACTCAGTTGTAGATATTACACATTTTCTACCAAATATCTGCTCTGCAGGACTGATTCTTATCTAGTGTAAATCAATGTGGTTTGAATTAGGTCAATGCAGCTGTGCTAATTTACACTGGTCTCAGATCTAGAGCATTGATTCTTTTACTAGACTGTAGAATGTCCAATTCAGGGTAGATTCATGAGTCATTGATTAGTAACTTTTTACATCTACTTTCTTAAAGAGAAGCAACAAATTTATTTTCTCTATTTTATGGTAGGGTATTATTATATTCCTGATTTTTTCAAAGCTGTTGTATTTCTTATTTACTCCCCAACTCCAGTACATTCAAATTTGCAGTTCAATGTATATTTAAGGTGACAAATATGCTTTTATAAACTCTTTAACTGTCCTTTTGTCTTGGCTTCTCTAACTGTTGTCCTTAATAATTTTTCTGATTTCTGTGTAAGGTTTGCTGATGATCTCTTCTGTCATATGTGGAAAACTGAGGAGAAATAACTACTATTTCTCCCACTTGAGTGTTCTCACATACTTATTCACCTTTTTCATCTAATGGGATGGTTATAATTTCTTCTAATTTATCTGTAACTGTTTTTACAGAAATTTTCATTTTTCCTGACTTGTTCCTGCATGTCTATATTTTAATATTTTTTTTTTATTCCTCTTGTTTTGAGGCTAAAGCCTACATGAGTAAACTTATCCTACTCCTATCTGTCTTCCTTCTATCTTGATTTTGTTTTTCTTTTTCATCTTCAAAAGATTTTTAAATATTTCTTCTATATTTTTTTATAATAAAAAATCTGAATTTTTACTGTAACCTGTGTGTGTCCAATGACAAGGTAAGGTGAAGTGGAGGGGGATTAAACTTCCCTGTTCTTATTCTAGCAGCTTTCAAATCAATGTCACCAGGCAGTATAAATGTTTTAAGAACAATTTTAAAAGACACTGATCCTAGAAATATATGTTTCAGCTTGACATAGTGACTGTATCTTAGTTTATTGCTACCCTTTGCATTTCTTTAAGGAACAAAATTAACATGTGATTCATACCTTTTTAGTGGTTTTCATATAAAGCTTCTGTGTACATTTTTCATTTGCATAGGGATTCCTGCAGAGCTTCAGAAGAAATTCTCTTTTTCCACTTTGCAGCTGGTAATATAGGAAAAGCACCCAACAAGACAGTTGACTGGAATAATCTGTAGAGAAATCTGACACTAGCTGTATTTATAAATATTGTTGCTCAAATTTTCAAAAAAAATCTTAAGATTTCCCACAGAAGAACTGTTTTGGTTTTTTCCCCTGGCCTTTTTTTTCTCCCCATAATCGTGGAATCCCATTGACTTCTTTGGGGTCAGCCAGCTCCCCTGTCTTCTAATGAATCAGTATCCGAGTAGCCTATTCACAACCGACAGCAGTAGATGGACAGCCCCAACTCCTACCAGTTGGCAAACTCATGAGTCTGGCTAGCCTGAGTACAATCACTTTGAGAATGGGGGATCCAGCATGACCAAAGAGACAGGGCCTGGCTCGCAAGACTTAAGGATCAGGCAATTAGGCAGCCTATCTAATGAGCCTTTTGGGCATAAGGACATCCCAAGGAGCAGAGGATTCCGTAGATATTGACATGGTAAGCCTGGAAGATTGGATACAGTTGTCCTATGTCCCTGGCAGGCAGAGTACCAGACTGGCTAGAAAATGAGCAGGCAAATGGAAAAGAAAACAACAAAAACCTTCAGAAGCAGCATCACTGGCAGCATCTCCCCTGAGCGTTGAAGGAAATGACAAGCTCTTGCAAAATGTTTAATCCATCAAAACACCATTTTTTGACATACAAATGTTCTGTGGCAAAATCGTCTTTGAGCTCAAAACTTTATGTGTTACAAATAGCAGAAAATTATATTTTACTTTGTTCTTAATGCAGTGCTGAGGAACCTTCTAGGTGGATATAACTATACGTATCAGCATGTGTTTAACAATGGATAAAAGCAAAAAGAAGCAAATATTCTTCATGGTTTGATTAAGGATTCATGAAAGATCAGGTGGTTCAAAAAAGAGCTCAGCAGTTCCACACACCAGCAGAAAAATCAGTTAAAAAGCCTCCCACCCACTTTAGTGTGCATCTCCCTGCAGTAAGTATGTACCTCACAGCTGATAACTTACATGCTCATAAAAAACTGTGAAACTGCAGAGACTAGGTACCAGAGACAGTGAATCATAATCAATTCATGCCTTAAGAAGCACAGAGAAGAACCCCAAAATCAATATGGAATTTCACAGCAAAGCAGTGCTGGGACTAAGACAGACTGGTATGTATGAGAAGTTAAATTTATAGTATCAGCTCTTGCCTAGAGAAGGAAAAACCATAGATGAGCTAAATTTTGGACTTGATGTAATAAGGGAAGTTGTAAATAAAGCACAAGATCCTAGCCACTTAGGAGAGCAGGAATGCTCAAGAAGTTTCCCATGTGCACTTGAGCTGTGTCTCAGAGAGTTTCAGTGCTGAGACAAGGCATATCTTTCAAAGCACTTTCTGTCTGAAAAAGAAGTAGAATCTGAGTAGAATACAATAAGCCAGGTTGAAGTCTCAGTAGGTCTATCACATTGCAGTCCACATATTTCCTTCACCCCAGAGGCTTTGAATTAGCCGAGAGGTCAAATAACTAGTGGCTAAAATTTTCAGAAATAACCAAGATTTGCACTTGAAATAATTCAACAGGGCCTGCTGTGGGACTTAATACAATTCAAGTTTCTTTGGAGTTCCTCATATAACAGGCTGCCCAGGGAGGTGGTGGAGTCACCATCACTGCAGGTGTTCAAGGAACGTCTGGACGTGGCATTGCAGGACATGGTTTAGTGGGCATGGTGGTGTTGGGTTGATGGTTGGACTTGATCTTACAGGTCTTTTCCAACCTTAATGATTCTGTGATTCTGTGATTCTGTGAAATATGATAACTCAAAAAAACTGGAGATGCACAATTCAGTAACTAATTGTGGAAAAAACAAACCTTAAGACTAAAGGCAAGAATTACCATCTGTGTACCACCCTTGCTAACTACGGACCAGATCTTCAGCATAGCTTCAGTTCACTTAGTGTCTTTGTCTCAGTGGAAAGCATCCCAGGCTTTTGTTAGCCGTCTGTACACCAAAGGACAGCTGAGGCTGTGCAACCATTCATGCAGCTGAGAACAGTAAAATAGGAATGTAATTGTATTTCCAGGACAGCAGGTTCTAATGCCTTGGGACTCATGCACACCCAAGCACTTCAGTCTCCCAATTAATCTCTGCATATGAAAGCTAATTTCCAAAATGTTTTCACTTAAGGACTTACTTAACAAATAGATGTCCTTTTAGTGAACTGATCTCGAGCTCTAATCCTCATTTTAAACAGTGTATTGTTAGTGTGGTACAGCCTTCATAACAATGAGAATAGATATGATCAACAGTTTAATATTTGGCTTGCAGCTTTGGTAATTGGGGATCACATTTGCCCTGATAATGTTTTCAAAGAGAATAATTTTAGTCACACTTCCTCTCAAGTCTTACTGATGACCTACATTATATAAATACATTCATTACATATACATGCTATGTATTATTGTGTACAAATAAATTATATAAACACCTCACAGAATGAGATTTCTCTTACCTTTTCGGAGGAACCACCCCTAGATGGGACCACTGGGTGCATTAATGAACTTAGAAGTGGTGAAGTTCAAGAGAGTCAGCAACCAGACTGCAAGGGTGGCCCGAGGGATTTGCTTACCTAACTCTCATCCTGGTGCAACAGCTCCTTGCAGGAACGTTCTTCTCATGTCATGTTAGAGTAGCGTAAGAACCTCCTTAGTTTATACAGGGTTGCAACAGACACAACAGGCCAACAATCAAAACCAAGAAACAACAGCCCTGACCTTCCCTGCAAGCACTCCTCCTGGCCTAGGCTGTCACCAACAGAGAGGGGAGCTCTGTGGTAAGGTTGGTTGCTCTCTCCAGGCTGGTCAGGCCACATTCAAGGACATTTAGAGGGATGGTGCAAAGCAGCTCTGCACTGGAGGGCTTCTTCCAGAGATCTGCTTTGTATAAGCATTTATTTTCAACTTCTTTTTGCTCACATCCATTGTGACCATGGTCCTCAACCACTGTAAACTGACATACATTCATAAACATCAGTGGGATGACTCCAGTTCATACTCGCTGAAATCCTGTCTAGCATTAAGGAGTTGGCTTGGAGTTCAAGATTTAGGAGCCCTTGCATATATGGGCCCAACATGTGTGAGAAGAGTTTCTACAGGGCACAGGCAAATCACAGAGGTTTAAACTGCTACTTGTTCTTACAGAAATCTGTGTGGGCATAGTGATAGAGACCTCATAAATAAATAGCATAAACAAAGAAGCAATCTCAAGCTAACTCACAGACCAGACAAATCTGTGACTGAACCTCAAAAGGCATATGCCCAGATTCTTCAAGAAGGCAGTTACCATGTTTTCAGTGAATGATCTGTGTAAAGCCACATCATTTAATTTTTTTTTTTAATAGGGCCACAGTATACTTCACATGCAGATTTCACATGACCTTTTTAGTCCCTCAATTGATTGTAATTACCATATTTACATTCCCAATAGGGTTACCCAGATGTCACTGCAGCTATATTTTGAAGACAGTGGATTTGCACATATAAAACTGAAAGACAATTAATTCACTGAAGGGAAGTGGAGGCTGGTGAGAATTTTAATTGGTGGTTGTGATCGGTGAAATAGAAAGAATCCATCTGAAACACAATAGGAGAAAAGACCCAGACAAAAAAAACATAAGGGAAAACAAAACAAGACTAAAACAACTATTGTAGCCATATTAAACCTCAGTGACGCTAAACACAATACCTAAGTTACCTCAGAAGTTCTTCAAGAAATGTTGTCTTCCAAGGTGTTGCAATTCCTCCCCAGGCATTGACAGTCAGTAGAGACCTGTGAAGTGGTATACATCCCTTCCATTCTGCACAGCACAGGCTTTGCCCTGAACCCAGAAAGTCACCTTGGTGCTGTATCCCAGAAAATGTATCTTCATTCCAGGATAATTAAACACCTTTAGGAAGTAAGGGATAGCTTAGAGCAGGCAAGATGTTATTTAACCTGGAATTTTACCCCTAATAGCTATGATAAAGGGATGCAGTTATACAGAAAAATACTTTAGCAGCAAACTCATCAAGAATTAACATTTTATACTGGCCTAATGTGAAACCACTGTTGAGGCTAATATGCTATGCAGTTGTTTGGGTTTTAACTGTGTGCTTGTAAGGACAATTGTTAACTAAGTGTCTGTCTCTGGACTATGGCACACCTAACTCATTTATTATTATTACTCATATTTCTGATCTTTTACAGACAATCTTTCTGACATCTTGGTCTTTTTGTTTAAACATGATTACTTGTTAAAAAGGAGACTATTTCTCTAAGCTTTTTCTCTTCTTCTGACCATGACACAAGTGGTCCACTTTGCCATTCAGTGGGGAGAAATGCACCATCACAACTCAAGTAAAAATAATCGAGATGTTTCATAAGCAGTAGTCACTAGTTGCACTGCTGCAGCAATCTGCAGAGTTTGGACTCCTAATTAAAGTAATGCGGACTCAAATGTCTGTGTGTGGTAAAAAATAGTCTCTTCAAACAGACTTATGGATGAAATTTGCAAAGTATCTGTGACCTACATCCATTAGCTGGGTAAAGCATCATAATTTTCAAAAGATGAAAGGGTTTTCTCTACCTTTTCTCCTGAAGTTTTCACACTTGGTATAAAACAATTAAAGATGAGGGAATGAGAAGGGAGGGAAAGGTTGCTTAAGTGAGGTTCAGGCCTCTGCCTTCCAGGCAACTCACAAAGCAGAAGAATCATCTGCTCTCTCATACCCAGTCGATATGTAATACTGTTATGTGAAGTGCAAGCACTTCATCTTATAACTTGGCTTCAGAGCACTCTACTGAGAAATGATCCCTCTCAAACAAATGGAAGACCTAAAGCTGACACTTTAAAACACAGAATAAAGACCCTAACCATGGTGGTAAAGGGAAAAAGGAGAAAGTGACCATTGCGCAAGTTTTTCATAAAATTGTTGTAGGCACCTGCCTCCTTTAGCAGACTCTGGGGAAGGAATTTGTGTAGATGGAGAACGGGATTTAGGACACATGCTGGTCCTCAGTATTTCACTGTCAGATACAGTAGGCACCTTCCTGCTCAAAGACCTAATTTGGGCGAGCTCTCACTAAACACGCTGGTGGTATTCCAAGGCATTCAATATTCTGTATGCCCACTGCAGGCCTCCCTGCCGTGGATCCCAGCTTCTGCAGCTCAGTGACTAAAGGCTTTGTTCTCTGACACTCAGCATTGATACATTTAAGCCCTAATGCAGATCTCAGCCTTAGAGTTTAAATCACAGTTTCCAAAGCAAATTTGGCATTATAAGGTTAATCCTCCCTGAAAGCAGGTTTGCAGAAAAGGACCTGAGGGTCTTGGTGGACAACAAGCTGACCATATGCCCAGCAATGTATGCCCTTGCAGCAAAGGAGGCCAGCAGCATGCTGGACTTCATTAGGATAAGCATTGCCAGCAGGTTGAGGGAGGTGATCTTTCCTCTTTACTCATCCATGGTGAGACACATCTGGAGTGCTGGGTCCAGTTTCATGCTCCCCACCCTACGAAAGGGCCTGTATAGCAGTAGTTATCTGTTTTAAAGCAAGCTCCACTTTGCCAACAAGTAATAAAGCCTACATTTTTTCAATTCTGCTTAGCAAAGGTTGAAGGATGAAAACTGGATTATGTTGTTTTGCAAACAGAAGGGTGCTTTTCTCCCAGGCTAGACTTCATAAGGCCATAAAAAAGTATTTTAAAAAATGCTTTGCTCAAAAAAAAAATGTGGATGCGTCCAAGCAAGAAAAATATCCTTTCTAATGCAGCAAAACCGCATTAACTTAATGATTTGCTAAGCAGTCTGAAAATCTCTGTTGTATCACTGAAAAAGCCACAGCTTTCCATGAAAATGTCCCCAGTTCCAACTGACACATCCCATATGAGATCTATCAGATAAAGTGAATCCTTGTCCACAGTTCAGATTCTTTTTAAATAAGTTCAAAAGCATTGAGACATAAATGGCAACTCAAATCTGAATGTCCCTGAAGGGAAATTACTATTATGCTTTTATTTTGACTGCAGTTACTAGTTCTCATTTTACTGCATCCTGAGTCTAATGTTGACCTTTACCTATGGTTAGGTGTTACAGATATATATGTAAAAGTAAGTGATTACAAGGCACGCTGTAACAATCTAAGCAACTGCATTGCTGCTGACATAAGTAAAGTTACTCAGGCAGAAATGTTTGTAAGTTTAAAAAAGATTTTAGTTTTCCTCTTCCGCCTCTTTTTCACCTCCCTTGCCTAAGCTGACTGTGCCAAATCTGTGCAGGAGAGAGCAATAACAACAAAATCTAATTACAGTTTCATAGGTCATGATATCTGTCTACTGAAACATCAAGTTTGGCATTCCCTGAGTCAGCTGATAAAGGACAAACGGAGACATGGTTTTCTTATAAACAATTTTTAGGAAGATCTAAGAGACAGGGTTTGTCTTCTGAATTTTTGAAAGAGATTTTTAAAATAGTAGTCCAAAATGCTTTCAACAGATCATTCACTAATACCTGATAGGAGCAGATCCAAACATTCAGGATGTTTTATGCCTGCTTCTAAGCAGGTAATATGATTATCGTTAAAAGTACTGAAAAAGAAGGCACAGAAAAGATCTTTTTGTCACTTGCCTTTAGAACAGACAGCTGCTGGAGTTCAGGATATCTAACAGCTTATACAAGAAGCCTGCAAACTATTTTCTTGTATATTTTTGACAAATGGCAAAAAGCAGTACCTGAGTCACAGAAAAATACAAATTAATTTCCATTCATGTGACAGCCTTATATAAATAAATAACAGAAGTGTACCAGCCACAAATAATCTCATTGTTGATGACCCTCTGAATGTTGCTAGCTAATTAACAAGCAGTGTCCAAAGTTATTTATAAAGAACAAGCTGTTAAAAACCTCAAGAAAGTAGACTTTTTGGTGAAGTGCCACATGGCGTGTTAATAGTACTGTAACAATACCGTATAGAAACTATTGGATTAATGGATCTTAAAACTCCTACAAGATTTATGAAATACTCTTGTACATAATAATACTCTTGTACAATAGTTACAGCATATAAAATGCTGCCATTGCACCATTCTTTACATTAAAGGTGTTATCAGGAGAGCTAACAAGTCGGAGATGACATAAAGCAGTTTCAGCTCCACAGGTATATCAGAAAATATATATACTTTCTTATACATAAAAAAAGAAAAAGCCCAGTCTATCTGAAAAAATAAGGAAGCCAAATGTTTTTGTTTACCTAAAAAATCTGAGCATCCAAAGAAGGATCAGTTCTCTCAAGCACAAAAGTTGTTAGAAATGTCAGCGGAGGTCCATGAGTAAAGTGACAGAGGTCACAGATGCAGCAGACACTGCAAGTTTGTTTTATTTTCCTCCCTCCCTAGTCATTTCATGGACAAAAAGGGCATCGTCAGAATGCCACAGCCAGTGGTAGCAGCAGGTTCTTTTTTATTGGTCAGTTATAAAGTGATCGTAAAAAGCCAAATGGTCAGGCTTTTGACCCACACTCACCTTCCAGCCTTAAAATCTCTCCACGTGTTTCAGATTAAGTTTAACCAAATGACACTTGCTACACTCTAGGCTAATGTTCTGAGGACTTGTTTAACAGCAAAGCACCCAAATATAGTTCTAGTGGACATGATAAGTTGGGTAGTATTACTCTGCTCATTCAGTGTTTCAATCTTAGGCATATTGCTATTAGCACTTACAGATCTCTAATATTCTTATGACAACACTTGTAAAACACTGCATGCACCAGTTGCATACAGTTTTCTCACTGAATATCCTTTGAGCAATGCCAATGACAACACTTTGGGATATCTGCTGGTTATATAGCTGTTTTGCACTGAGTGGGTCCCACTGTGCTCCTACTGAAACCCTCATAATAGTAATACTAAGTAATAACAAAATAATAACAACAACAATAATAATAGAAATACTAAATAATAGCACCCCGGCTTAAGTGCAAATGACCAAAACTTATCAAATAAAGACAATTTGAGTAGTTTACCCAGAAGCCGAGACTGTGTCACAATAAATTATTGTAAAGCTTGAGGACACCAAGGCGTTCTGGGTTCCCCAGTACAAGGGAGACAAGGACATACTGGAGAGTCCAGTGAAAGGCCACTAAAATGATTAAGGGACTGGGGCATTTTTCCTATGAGGAAAGGCTGAGAGAGCTGCGACTGTTCAGCCTAGAGAAGAGAAAGCTTGAGGGGCATCTCATCAATGTATACAAATATCTGAAGGGAGGGTGTAAAGAAGAAGGAGACAGGCTATTTCCAGTGGTGCCCAGTGACAGGACCAAAGGCAGTGGGCACAAACTGAAACACAGAAGGCTCCGTATGAACATCAGGAAACATTTTTTCTCTGTGAAGGTGACTGAGCACTGGCACAGGTTGCCCATAGAGATGGTGGAGTCTCCATCCTTGGAGATGTTCAAAAGCCATCTGGACACAGTCCTGGGCAACTGACTGTAGGTGACCCTGCTTGAGCAGGGGAGTTGGACTAGATGACCTCCAGAGGTCCCTTCCAACCTCAACCATTCTGTGATTCTATGATGCTATGATCAAAATGACTTAGCTCTTGATCTGCCCCATCTCTGGGACCAAACTTGATGTTGCATATGGTCATTTGAGGAATGACAGGACTGACACCTTTGAATACCCTGCTTCCCTCCACAGTCAAATGACTATTCACAGACTGCAAAGGCAGAAGGGATCATTGCAGTTCTCTCAGAACAGTCACACAGAGAAATGCAGAGGAAAGCCCAGCACACCAGTCTGATACCAGCAATGACTCCATGAAAACAAAACTCTGGGGGCTTGTTTTAGGGGAAGAACATATGTGGTGTGTCTCAAAAGATGCTGGCATAAATAAGAAATTCTCTCCTTCATTTATTTAGCATCATTCCTTGTTTGTGACATATTCATTTTTTCTTCTGCTTTTGTAATTAGCATCAAGTATACCCTCCACTGAGTCCTAGGGTAATAGGAAGCCAAAACAACAGGTTTCTGCATGAGAATAGCTGGGGTTTGGAGGTCTGGAGGGCAGAGAGATGGGAATCCAAATATTTCTCCTGGCCATTTTTTTATCAAACGTAACAAGTCATGAGGAAATCTTCTAATCCACCCACCCTCCTATTAGAGTCTCGTTGATCCCTGCTGTCACTCAGCATTACACTAACATTGGGTGGAACACATCTGGTGAGACAGAGATACTTGTTTCTGAGTTAGTCACCCCAACTCCTCTTACAATCACTGGAGTGAAACAAGCACTTTTGGATTTAATTTCATACTGAAAAGGATGTCTAAAATAAGTCAGATAAATCTTATCTTAAAAGTACCTGTTTCTTTCCACAATGCTTGAAGAGAGCTGATGGCAGCTGATGTAGGCAGACACCTACATGAAGATGAATGTCAGGCTGTGATGCTGATTTTTGTACAGACAGTCATGATCTGACCTAATGCAAGGGTTGCAGATGAAGTAGATTTTCACTGCCATTTGGAATTCCACTTTTATTGACAGGCCTCTATGTTGACATCACTGAGAATTAGGCACCTCAGGAGGAGCATACATCTAGCCTTTAGCTCCCAGGTGGCCATCCAGAGGGGGCAGAATGGGGAAAGCAATGGTGACAGCTGCCCCTGCCTTGCTAAGTCTGCTACAGGACATCTTTTGTCTGTTAGGGAGGGACGCCACTAGTGCTACCATTGCTGCACTTTTAGTTATGAGGAGCTGCTGCAATGCCAGACTCAGAAAATCCCTTGCTAAACCATTAAATGTGTCTCTTGCAGGTACTACGATCAGTAGCCTGTTACCTTCCTCCAACAGCTGCCTCATGCTTTCAGTAGATTTTCAGACCAGGAAGTGGTGGGACACTAATGGGTACTAGTTCTCCTGCTGTCCCATAGGACCACAGACCACAGTGGGAGGAAAATATTGTTGAAAATCACGTGGATAAAGGTTTAGCACCCAGGCATTCATCATGCCACACTAATTTACAGAGGTGCTTTAAAACTGGTAATAAAACAGCCCCTGTTGTTGTGTGGCAAGCTAATTCTGCCCCAAAACTGTTAATTTTCTTCTTGACTGTGTTCTCCACAGGGTGAAGGGTCATAAGACACATGTGAGTTTGAGTACCATTGTGAAAAACATGGATTTGAGGATGATTCCTTCCTCCCCTTAGTTAGCTTGTCAGCCTTTCTGGGCACTGATATTCTTGGAAAAGACAGAGCGTTGGCTCAGAAGAGTTATTTCAGTGCCCTCCGGTACAGTAAAACAAATACAAATGCCTTCACCACACTCCAGAGGTGCTCAGCCCTGCCGAGCACAGAGAGGAGCAATCTGAATTTTTACTGAAAGGAAATCTGTTGCCTCTAGCTGACTCGAAGGCAGCCTGGTCACCAAAATCAAACTACCCTTCTGGGGACTGTAGTGAAAAGAGAAATGGCAAAGCAGAACAAGTGGAAACAGCCCTTTCAGGTCTCCTGACATCATCCTATAGGCCCCTGCTAAGTAAATTTGCTTTGAAAACAGAAATCTTTTTGACAGTCCAAGTATATCACCGCATATTTAAACTAAACATACTTTGAGATCTCTATTTTTTTCTTCTGTATTCAGAACTACTCCCCACTAAGGAAGCAATGTCTGCAGTGTTCCAAAAGTCATAGATTTTTCTAATTATCTTCAATTCATATGTGTTTGTCAGAAACTCACAAAAACCTGTGCCATTCAAAGACATTATGGAAAGACACCATTTCAATTATTTGAAGGATCATAGGACCTGTATCACAGCCATTTCAAAGGAACAGAGCACAAAATAATAGTGTTGGGATGTGGGGGCGGGTAGCTTTTTATTCATCCTTTCTCTTTACACAGCAATAACCAAGATAAGATCAAAAATACAAAACCCTTCCCTCCTCAACACATCAATAAACATGTCACATGAATCCTCTTTGCAATGTGTGCTGGTTGTGTTCAGGTCTGTAATCCCTTCCATTTTATTTCACTTTTTCAAAGCAGGAAATGTCTCCTTGTTTCACATATTGGAGTTTTATGTATTAAGTCCCCAGGAAAATAAAGTTGTAAGCCCAACCAAAGTCAACAGGAAACACTCCACTGAATTCTGCGGAGGCCAGGACTTCATACCAAATCTTTGGGTTCCAGATAAATCTTCAAGGTTGCAAACCTTCCCTGGTCTTATGAAGACCCACAGCCACAGTCTCTTTCATTCTTATCAGTTGTCTTTCAAATTTTTTACGCTACAAAATGCTCACAGCTGCCTCAATTCAGTATTTAAATGTTCTTTCTGCAGGTAAATGCAACATGAATCTGGATTCAAAGCAGAATCTGTGCTCTGTGATAGTTTCTGCTTTTCACCATTTTATCAAGCACTGAAAGGCATATGTACTTTCTCTCCAAAATAAAAACTATGAGATAAAGGTATGCAGAAAAAGACCACTTCTATGCATGGAACTTTCTTTAGTGCTAGGTGTTGTAGTAACAACATTATCTCCCTGTTGTTTGAGTCTGAAAGTCTGATGTACTGGTTCACCATCTACCTTTGCTTGACCTATCTCCACTTGTTTCCCAATTTCCTTCCTCAGATAACACTCTTCTTTATGCAGATATGTAAAAGCAACCCAGTCCTACTGATAGAAAATGTGCTGGTTTATGTGTTATGCCAGTAAGCCTGTGTGGCTTCATTTTCCCTCCAAATATGAGCAAGCCACCTCTTCTTCTGTGCACTCTTTTCTAAAAGTGAACATTCTGAAAAATAAAACATACAATATTGCTTTAAATTAAACATGTCACAGTATGTTCTAAAAGCTCATCTAAATTGCAAAGTGCTTTCCCCATGGCATGTAGAAGGAAAACGTTTGTTTTGACTTAATTAAGAAATTATTTACGCATTTGCCCTTATTTTATATGTTGCTTTTAGTGTACAACAATTTCTTTCCTCATGAGAATTCTTAATGCTCCCAAATGGTCAGGAAATAAAATTGAATGTTCAAAGATTTTTCCATCTGGTGCATGCAGATATTACACTTGTGATGCTGAAGTTTGGTTGCCAGCCCCAATGCGTAGAAAGTGATTGAAAGTCTTTACTCTGGTCATGCAGGAGATGAGGAAAAAAGGCTCAGTGTGCAGTGTGACAGATGTGAGTTCTTGGAAACATGTGAACTTCAAAGCTTATTATGCAGGGAGGTATGGCAAGCACTGTGGACACACAGAACGTTCAGAAAGTCTTTTGGATCAATACTATAAACATTATATGCCTGTATCTTCCTGCTTCCTTGATGCAAAACCACAGGAATACCAAACAAGTCTGGAAAAAGCCTCACTCTCCAAAGAAAATTTGTTTACACCGGCTTACTCTGGTACCAACCAAGAAGGCAAAGGGTGAAAGAAACATCTCTGCTCAAAGCAGGTATAGAAAGCAAAAAACTGGAAATCTGACAAACTTGTGCCTGCGCTTCCCAGGATTTCACACAACTGGTAGGTAACGTCTGATTAACCCAGAAGGTAGGATGACTGTTCGCAAGGCTTTTCCTTTTTAATGTTTGATCTGTAATGCTTTGTCCTAGAGCATGAATACACAGCTTTTTGAAACCTAGTTTGAAAGTCCCTAGTTCATGCCTTTCTTGCCCCAAGAGGAAATACTGTGCAGGCAAAACTAAAGCCAATGCTGTACTTGGAGGTGTCCCGTTTTCCTTGATTAGGCTACTAGTGTTCCTCTGTCTATTAGAGCTCTCTGATCCTCATGGAGTCTTTGTGTTCTCCATTATTACCCTTTCATCACATAACCTAACATTCCCAAACTCCGAGGTGTGTGTCACAGCAATATGATTAATCTTGGCATAAAGCTTATAAGACCATTCATTACCAATGGAACACACAAACATCTTTTTTTCAGAAAGAAAATCGTCAGAATTCTCCAGTAGCTTTCTTATGAAAAGTTTTTCCCACACAAACATCTTTTTTCCACTTGTTTGTTCACATGAAACAGCAGAATAAACTCAGTGGATGATATTTAAGTGACATTTACACCAGTGGTGGGTGTGGTGGGCTTTATCATTTCACGTTGCAGTCGCTGTCTGCATAAGTATCACTCTCGTGTCCTTATCATATCTGGTAAACTAAACTATATATAAACTAAAGCTGAGTAAGTCACAACAATTTATTTGGCAAATCCTACCTGCTGTTTCACGTGAGGCAGGTTTATAATTTCCTTTAGTTTTATACTCACATTTAGTTGAGGAGGTTTTCCTTTGTTTTTTTTTTTTTTTTTCTGCAAATTCTGTGGATTGAATATGATGAGTTCACTGTCAACATTCTATATATATGCAATACTGGATTCAAAATTCAAGCTCTTTTACTTACACGTCAATCAGTCAGTTACTATGATTTCTGTTCCTTGAATACAGATCCGTATTTAAAGCAACTAAAACATATAGAGTGTTTATTTGATGCATTAGAGATTTATAGGCTAGCTAGAAAATTAACATGCAGATTTAAATTGCCCTAATATTTACATAAGAATATAAGAAAAAGCAGCATCCCTCTTTCCTGAGAGGTACTAGCTCATACAGAGTACATGACTGACGGGACATAGTGAATATTGCTTTAGCCCATGTCCATCAATGTGTATCTCCTCAAGCCCTTAGCATTACTGCACATTTGCAAACTGCAGACTATAGTGAAAAGGAAAACATTCTACCAAATTCCTCGTAGACATTTAGTAAACTGAAGACACTATTTACTCCTGCTAGAATAGGAAAATCATAGGCACTTGACAGTTAGGAACTGAGAGCAAGTACAGTGACAAAAATGCAAACTGTGACGAGTAGACCCAGAAAGAGGGCTGTGTATCCATTTGCATCGTCTTGTTCTGATCTGAGGTCTGTTGCTCTCAGCAGCAGCTCCTATGCTGTATATGCATGAACATGGCATTTTCTAATAGAAAAGATTAGCCAAACATTAGTAAGGGAGTAACTTTAAACTATGCTGCAGGCAGCTTCTGACTGCTTGGCAAGCCTACACTGGACTCACTGATATTAGTCTCCTGTGAGACTGTGTCTCAGACAGCCATGATCCTGCACTGGTGGGAAATGCCAGGTTAATATTTCTCTCAGACATACAGTCCTATCAGCCATCTCACTTTTAACTGTTACACCAAGTAACACAGGGACTGGGCAATGGAGAAGACAGGTCTGTTCTGCCCCATTGCACAGAGGTGTCCAAGGAGCTCTCATGGTTCCCCAAAATGAGATGCTTGGGGATTGTACCAGTTTACCTCTGTTTTGGGATACTTGCTGTCAACAAGGGTCCTAAGAGCTTTCAGCAATGATGTAAATATGCCTTTGCTGGCAGTTAGACATTGTTGGGCACTGTGGTTCACACACCTTCTTCCAGGGGTAATTCAGGCATGATGAGTTCATCTTACTTTAACACATAAGGATTGTTTCTGCACTGCTGAATGCACACAGGCTTTGAGCTTGAAGAACTTCAAGATGTCAGTGCAGCTCATACTCTTATATCTTTCTATGATCCCTCCTGGCTAGACTTGATCACCTGTCATTGTTATTGAAAAACATGATTAAATTTACATTATTAAATGTATTTATCCAAAAATCCCTTTTTTCTCTTCTACTTTCCTGTCCTGTTTTCTCTGTTGGTCCAGTTTTGCAGCACTGTTCCTTTGACTGAAGAGCTTTTTATCATAGTTATATAGACACTGTAATTTGAAAGGCCAGCAAATTCCCCTCATTCACCATATATTGTTTGCTGTCATGGAATTACATGTTATTAATACAATGAGAATAGGCAAACATGACACTGCAGCGAAAGTGGCACACCTTCAGGTAAAATATAAAACGAAAAGGTTGTCCTTTACAGAAGAGTATTTAGGTTACTAAAGGGCACTTGCAGAGTTGAGCTGCCAGCCAAGTGCCCAAGGACTTGTCTACTTTCAGTCCAGCACATTCAGGAACTAAATCCCATTCTCCTACACCACCAGGCTCCTCAGAAGATGCTGTGTCTGCCCAAGGTTGTCACTGTCAATTGTCTCTCTCTGTCTTTTAGCCTCTCCTGGAAACAATAGTGCTACAAGTGATGGGCAAAATGTTTTTCCAGCCAATAGATAACCTTCCCTTCTCATCATTTCCATCAGAGTTCAAATGCTCCTTTTTCTGCTACTGCTCTTTTTCCTGGAGTCTTTCCACTAGTGTCTTCCCATCAAGGAAACCTAGCAGGGATATGAGTGTATGTATGTACCTCAAAAAACTAAGGTTATTGCACTCTGTTCTAACAAAAAAATAAAAAAATGCATCAGGAGAAATTCAGAAAATTCTATGAAATTCACAGACTTCACATGACTGCAAGGGTAGATCACAAAAAAAGAGGAAATTAGACTGGAAAGATTTTGCCTGATTTCTTTACCAAAGCAAGCAATTCCCTCAGGATACCCTGAAGATTTTTTATACACTTGACATATCCCTGTCTGTCAATGTTTGTGTGTGTTTCAAGTAAGGTTAGTAGAACTGTAGTGTCAATCTTCCACAGAAAATAAATATATTACATGCGAACTCTGGAGCCAAATAAATGACGAATGGTTACTCTACATACTATAAAAATATGAAATGTGCAAATAGTTTTTCTCTACAAGAACAAGCTCATTGCATGCATCCCTCCCTTTTCTTTTCCCTTTTCTTTGTTTTATCCATCCTCAACACCTTGTTACAGAGGCGTTTGGGCGTGCTTAACTTCAGTGGCCTGGGAAGTTCTCTTGAGAATAAGCTTACATTTCTTTAAATTATGTGTCTGTGCTGATCTGAGGATCTTGGCAGGGGCCAGAATAACAAAGGAAGTTGTTTTTTGTGGGGGACATTCTTTTCAAATATTTTTTGTCTTGTTTTTACAGCATCGTTGAAGCCATGATATTGTAATGCAATATCATATGAGCTGTGGAAGCAAAGATTTCATATTATGGTAAGCCTGCACACTGCCTGTTATGATGGGATTTTAACTCAGATAGTTTTTCTAAAAACAACTGGATGATGACAAAAATAATAATGCTGCTAATGGCAAAGAGGACAGTGATGATGTGATAATTTCCATTGACCTTTACAGATAATGTATAACTACAAAAGGGCATTATAAACATTATACCTTCTACATCTTTATCTACAGCTGAAATGAATCAAAATTAATATAACTTTTTTTTTTAATTATGGAAATACCAAAGTCTTTCTATCAACACATAGATAGAAAGTTGTTTTCATTAGCCCTTGATGAGGCCAGTTGGATAATTTGGGGAATCAAAAAGGGAATTTTTTTCTATCAAGGCATATTTTAGTTGCAGACTGACTACTTACAAAGCTGTCATTTGCAAAGATGCAGAACAGGTGTCTTAGAAAAGGTCTCTCAGTTTTGCAGTTCATTTTTGCACCATTCCTTGCTAAGCTTCTAGTGCAGAGAACAGGTGTCTTAGAAAAGGTCTCTCAGTTTTGCAGTTCATTTTTGCACCATTCCTTGCTAAGCTTCTAGTGCAGAGACCTATCTCACTTCCCTCAGCAGTCTGTAGAGAGAAAGATTCTTTACTCTTTTCCACTTTCTTTGACTATATTTCTTTGGCTAGTTATATAACTTGAGGGAGGGAGGTGGGTAATGAATAAAAAAGGCGGTGTTTTCCTTCCCAGTTTTTTCTGTATCACAATATATTTTCTGAGGATTGCATACCTATTCTCCCTAAGGGTTCACCTATCCTATTTTGTGACGAAAAATTTGCATGAAATGCATTATAATAAGTTAGATGGTTGGGCGGAATTTTCTTG
Source organism: Gavia stellata (assembly GCF_030936135.1). Classification (NCBI taxonomy): domain Eukaryota; kingdom Metazoa; phylum Chordata; class Aves; order Gaviiformes; family Gaviidae; genus Gavia; species Gavia stellata. The sequence continues at coordinate 23,262,413 of NC_082595.1, forward strand.
TTGAATTCTAACACATAGTAATAAGTTTAAGGATTTTTCCCCAATTAGAAGATAAACTTTAAAATAAAAGTATTTTACTCTATTTTTATGGGGTTCTTCCAGACATCTAATTAGAAAATTATTTATTGCCACAGAGGACCCTCAAAATTATAACCACAGTTGCTCTTAAACCAAATATGGATAAGTATGCTTTCAAGGAGAAGGAGGGCAGGGAAAGAGAAGAGTTGCAGTTCATAAAACTAGGACAGGTTATTCGCATTTGAAGGGAGTCAACTTTGCAGTGAAAAACAGAATGTGAGACAAGATGACTTTGTAGGAAGATCTACTGCTACTGACAGAGGGGACATGGAATTCATCCGTCATTTCTTCTTCCCTGAAGAAGGTAATTCAGCTGGAAGTGTCAAGTCCCCTACAGTCATGCCTATTAGATGAAACACTTTTAAAATTAAGAGGACAGATAAAAAAAGGAATGGCTTCTAAACCAATTATATAAAGAAATCCTTTTGACAAGGAAATAAGTAAACAACAGGGTTTCTTCAGTGAATTGAGATAAAGGTGGACTTGATATTGTTGGCTATTTTTAATAAGCTGCCCTGAAAGTTCTGCAAAGCAAGATGGTTTGACTGAAATCTCTGTTACTGTATCTAACTCTGCAATGAGCAGATTGTGTACTATTTTAAGAGATGGTATGGATCTGAAAGGCCACTATTACCTTTGGGCATGAAATACAAATGAGTGAACATTTCCTCATGCATACCAGTGTTACAGGCTCATGTGCTACTCCTGTGAATGTATATATCATTCAGGAATTTGATGTATCCACATTGTTTGGAAAACCACAAGGTCAGAACCTGTGTGATCTACTAAATTTCAATTTATTAATAAAGACCATGCTACATATACTTGAAAACATTTAAGCTGTTTGACAGCTAGTTAAACAAAGTGACTCTTTAATTTATTGAACAGAAAATGCTTGCTATGTAATAGTTTATGTTGATATAGCATTGCCCTGATTTTTCATTATATGACTTTCTGTCAAAGCTAAATATTTGATATATTTTCAAAACAGTTTCCCACTCCTGCAGAAATACATTACCCCATTATAAATAAATGCTCTAATCACAAATAGAGCTAAGAACCTGCTATTCATATTGACAGGGCCAGTATAAGTATCACCCTGAATTACTGTATTGTTTATTTTAGGAGAAGAGAAATCAATGTATCTTACCTGGTTCGAGATGGAAAGATTCCAGGGAAGTATGTCATCAGCACGGATGAATCTGCTGGATACAACTTCAGAGGGTAGAAGAGGAACAGAAGGTACTCTAAAGAGATGTTAAATAAATTAGACAGAAAGGCAGGAAACCTCTTTCAGAAGACAAATTTCAAAGAAGTTCAAAGAGCTGATTGCTTAAGGTGCTTCAATGGTCATACAATATTGATACAGTTTTTAGTTTTAAAACCAGGGCAGTGTTACTGTTGGCTAAATTCTGGTTAATCTAATGTATTAACCAATATAACTGCGTATTTATAATATTCTTAGTGATGAAAATAATACCAATACTAACAATAGAGAGAACAAAAACTATTGTCCTTACTCGTGACAATCCAGGCTTTTTATTTCTTTGAAAGGACTATTGAGAGCTATTTAAAGTCCTCCAGATTCCTTTTTTTTCTTTCCCAGGGAGATTTGGAGTACAACACCAAGACTGTTATCATCAAAATACAGCAATGTTTTAGAGAACTTCCCCAAAATAAAATCCAGAGCTAACGGGCACTAGGCATTACCATCTTATAGGACCTAGATAGACATAACAACATTGAGTAGGCTAGTAATTTCTCTGTTGCTACTTCTTTGGTCTCAAGATTAGCACTGGACAGTTTCACATCATGCCTAAAATGAGAAGATCCAGCTAAGATTTCATCTGGAAGTCTGTTCTCCCTGCCTAATCCTTTTGTCCCACAGCCTTCCTGAAACAAAGACTTGAATGAGAGTTTCTCATTATGAATCACCCCAACTAATACTAGAATCCTTTGCAGAAGGTGCAGATATATCAGGGGGGTTATTTCGTGCAATGGAAAGAAAGAAATGCCTTTACTACTTCCAAAACAGACTACTGCAGTTCAGTTGCATGTAGAGATAGAAGAGTATTTCCTTTCTTAGATACCCACATATCCAGACTGTTCCCAAGTACAAGATTTTGGGGTTTGCTCTGTAAAAGCATCTGGTTATTTTCCCTTCCTAACCTCTCTGAGCCCATTTCTCAGGATTTGATCCTGGAGAGGCACCAGACCTACCTCTACCCTGTCTCCAAACTTGAACACCAGATTCAGAGTAACTTTTGCTAAGCCAGCAAGACCATCTCCTCATATCCGTGCCTCGCTAGATACAAGCTGGGAGACTGGCCCTAGGTGAATACACTCTTCTGCTAATTCAAGTTAAGCAACTGGCCAGAAGCTATCCCACTATGCAGTAATATCCTACTATTTGGAAGATAATACAGTAATAATGTTGCCAGCAGCAAGAAAACTGTATTAATCATTACACATTTCCCTGGGTTTAGATTTCAGTGAAAAAAAATCCACAGAAGCAGAAATCTCTTGGAGGGGTTATAAGATAGGTAATGATACCACTACCACATTAATGTCCTTTTAAGCAATTTCTTAACACACTTTGTTAACTATAAAAAGAGTTTTCTTTCTGATTTCAGTGACTCTACCAAGCTTCTTTATAGCCTACAGTCCTGGTGGTTTATTTTGTTTTCTGGCTTTTGTCCATTTAACTTGATTAATCTTCCATCCAGATCTAAAGTATGGATTCATGATTCTCATTTTCAAGAGCAAAACTATTGATGGACTTTCTCTAGATGACATGGTTTAGATCATCTTACACCCTTAAGGTTTAATATCAAAACAGTAATGCTCTTATTTTACTGAAATAGACAAAGACTTGACTTAAGAAGTCAAAATTTTGATAAAGTTTCTAAAACTTACCTTCTAATATTTTAATTATATTTTCAAAAATTATACCCACTTGTAAAACCATACTACAAAACAACAAAAAAAAAATTTCACAGGCTAAAGTATTTGTCATCTTAAAGAAAATTTTTCAAGTTTGGAATAAATAACAGGTATTTATTTTGCTGCTATCATGGTGTCATTAATCATTGTTGTAAGTAGTGGTGGTAATGTTGGAAGAACATTTGTAAAAATAAAAGGAATTAGACCAGGGTCTTTGGATCCTTAGTACTTATAAATGGAGGTAATGTCATTCATTTCCTCAAGAGCTGAGGATCTCTTGAAACATAAGCTCACTCTGAGCAAAGAGAAATTACACTTACTAGACAATCTAAGACATTTTTTACTAAAACGTTAGTGAATATGAAGACCTTGAATCAGAAAATGTGCTTTCAAGACTGAATGAAAGTTTCACTTTGAAGGTAGGTGAATTGAGTTACATGAAAGTCTACAAGACTTATGCTGGTCCCCTAAACACACTGAATTTTTTAATCCCCAACTATTTTCTCCATTTCTTCATGTTGTCCCATTACTTTCTTCCTCTGTTTCTAAATACTGTCTGCCACCAATTTTCACAATATATTTTGATAAAGAACAACAGTGGGACATCTTGTGCTACACTGTGTAGCCTCACATATCTCAAAACATATTGCAAATAGAAGCATGTGTTTAGATATAAAATCTGGGGTCCATAGAGATTTGCAAGTGCTGTCTAAGACCTCACAAGGAGCCATGGCTGAGTTAGGTGTAAAACCTTTGTCCCTTCATTCTCAGTCTCCTGTTGATGTGACAGGTTTCTGTTGCTTCAGTTCTTGTATGAAATCCTGCAGACTGATCTAAAAGTAGCTGATGGGATTCCTTTTTTAATTATAAAGGCTGTAGCAAAAGGAATACAGAAATAGTTCCTGAGGCTTACATTATGGCTTGGTATAATGGGTATTCAACTGTGCAGCCCTCACTGATAGTAATACAACTGGCGTGGCTGAAAATCTGCATTTGACTTTTCATTGGATCTCATTTTTCAGCATTTATTCAGCTGGTAGACAGGCCACTACTGACAGCAAACAGTGCAGTGCTAACAAAGGAAGAAAAGCTGACAAATTCTTTCACTTCTTAATGAGTTTTGATTGATGATATGGAAGTGACAGTGTACAATGTCATCTTACTGAAAAGCAGTTTATTTCCAGCCTGTACGTTTAGCACCATATTGCTCCACAACATCAGGCTGATCAGATCGTGTTAACCATTAACCAGACCCTGATGTTTTTGAAATCAAAGGTAGCTTTGATATTGAGTTTAATTGGGCCATCAGGGTGGGTTAATGAAAAAGGTGAATATAGCAGAGATGTAAAAAAGTAGAAAAAGAAGTGTCTCACAAAAAGGTCTTCCGCATGTGTTAGTGACTGAGTGCTGTAGAGCTCAGTGGTAGACTACATTACACAGGGATTTGAAAACGGCCTGCAGAAAACAGCTTTAATTCCTAGCATCTCAACATAGAAGGGCTACAGAGAGACATAGGAAGGTATGTTAAAAATAATGCTTGAGGAAATTAAGGATTTTTCTGTTTATTTGGGAATTAATAAAAAAATGAACTGAGGCAAAAATGGAGATTTTTGAAACTGCAGGTGAGCTGGCAAGTAAATACATATTATTTATGTGATAAAAATTAAATCGTTTGTTTCAAGAGGATCTTTTCTTTCCAATTTCAGCCATTTAAAATGTTTCTGAATGTTTTAAAACCTGAGTTAACTTTCCAAATGAAAACTAATTTTTAATAAAAAAAATCAAAACATTCACTGCAAATTGAGGAAATAAAATGGTGGGGGGGTTGTTGTTTGGGGTTTTTTAAGAGATTATTTTATTGGGCAAATATAGTATTTCTTGATATATCATCTGATACATTTGGGAAAGTTGAGCACTTGTTGGCACCAAACCCCTCCATCAGGCTTCAGATTGTTTCGGGAAAGGGGTCAGAATTTTACTGATGTGAAAGAATTGTTAAAAATGAAAGAATTTCAAACATGTTCCAATGTCACAAAAGCTACCTTTCTTTTGTCAAAGTGGAGGAAATTTCTCACCATTCTTTATTCAATGGCACATTTTTTATTTCTGATCCCTAAAATACTCATGAAAAAAGGCAGTTCTTGCAGAAACTGTTCCTTTATTTACAAACTCATGCCAGATGTCTTACGAGGACATTTTGTGGCATATATAATACCTATGCCTACACAGAGCATACTACAGGCTGGAGCTCAGAAGAAAACCTGCAGTGAAAATGACAGAGAGCATCTTCTACCACATACATGAAGTCCCTAGCACTCTGGCCAGGTCCAGAGGTCTCATTAGCAGTATCAGATAGAAGGAAACACCTTCACGATTGTCTTCCTTCCAGATGTTAATCTAATTTCCACCTGCTAGGAAGGGATGATGAGAATTCACTCACCTGAAAAGTGAGTGGTTTCAAGGGGAAAAAAGACAAGTCATAGTCATTGTTTCATCTCAACTATATTTCTTCTTATGCATTTCATTGTTCATTTTAAACCACATTTATCTGGACTAATATAGCAAATATTCTTGAATTTCTACATGTGACATAATGTACTCTGAGTTAACAATACATGTAATCTTTTCCTCACCCCAGTGTAGTTTCTGAATGATTTCATGCTATGAGGAATTTCTTGAATGCTAATTTCTGAGCAATTGCCTCAACATAGTTTGGGATAGGGATCTTTTTGCATTTATTTATTCTATGTTACATAGAATGCTGTTGGACTACATAAATGCCTGGCGGGTTGTAGCCTTATATCTTGCCTACAATGGGCCCAATTTAAATTTCTCTTACATTGATTTAACTGCACTGGAATCCATAGAATTCCTCTTTATTTCATTAGTTAGTATAAGAGCCAGGGATCAGGCTCAGTATCTTGAATACAGAAACTTCTGTTGTTGTTTAAAAGGACTGCAAGTAAAGTCTAGTGAAAAGAATGTAATTAGTGTCATTCCAAGCTGACATTCTCTTTTGTTCTGTTCTCCATTTTTTTGTTTCAGACCAGCCTACAGCTGAGGGCTATGGATCAGATTTTTCTGTAATACTAAACAGTCAAAGAGAGGAAAGTAGGCGAAATTAACTCTGTAAAAATCCCTGCAAGTCCACCGAAATTAACTGAGCTGCATAGATGTGAGGAATGTTAGAATTTACTTTCAGGAGGCTAGGAAAATACAGTGAAATTAAGTTTTCAACTTCATGAAGACAAAAAAATGGAATTCCAACTTGTTGTAGAGAGGCAATCCAAATGTTTTAAATTCCTCCCTATCTCTGATTAAGGTTTATGTCTCCTACTAAAATCGAACATGACCAACACCCATGAAGGATCATCAGAAATATGGCCTCAGAGCTTAGGCTGGAGACAGTCTACAGGTGAAGATTAAAGATATCAGCTTATTAAGAAAGGCTATACCTTGCCTAAGGCAGAAGGAATAAATGAATAAGGGTCAACTGTACCTATTAATGATGCTTGTTGAATAGACAAACCTGTCTCTAAGCCCTTGGAAATTTGTGAGGGCAGAGTGTTCTCATTAGGCTGCGGAAAAAACTACAAATGCATCCAGGACATAGCTTCCAAAGCCTACAATTTCTTCCTCATTGCTGTTTGGCATCCCTTTGAGTCTTGCATTGATTAGGAATTTAAATCATTGCGTTTCAGCGTATTTGCCAGTCTGTACTCAATGCATGATGACTATTCTTTTTTGCTTCTGCAAAACTGGTAGAGGTTTTTTGAATATATCTCCAAGACTCCTGGCCATGTGCAATCTCCCTGAGAATACTGCTTGTGTTGTTAATAAAGGTGAAATCCCAGCTCAGCACTATCCCAATGCTGCTCTTTTTGGCTTTGTATCTTCAAACTCCCCAGCTGCCTTCATGCAACACCCAAAGGCATGCAGCATAATTTCAGGTTCCTGCTAGAAAAACACAGTTCTGAGAAGCTGCTACATAATCCCCACACTATTTCAAACACTTTAAACTGAAAGAAAACACGAACAAAATAACAATCTTACCTTACAGCTTCTTGGGGCCCAGCAGAGGGACAAAGTCAAGTGCCTTGGATTTTGGACGTAGTTTGTGTCATTTGGCCTGACAGTCAAAAAATGGTCCCTGGCCTAATGTTACTTAGCAGCACAGAGGTAGCCACTGGGGGGAAATTCTGGTACTTCAGGGACTGAAAAGGAATGGTTTTTTAAACAGAAAACCCCTTTCACAAGAATCAGCTGCATCTGACACTTTGGCTGCAGTAAATCAAATGTGAATCTTCAGTAAGAAAGGCAAAGTGAACAATTGCCATCTATACATTAACCAGTAGAAAACCAGCAAAGCTAAAACTTACTATGAATTTTTTACCTTTGTGGTGCAATGTGGTGCTGTGAGAAGCTGTGAACCAGTTCCTGCACATTGTGAGTCTGGGACGCACACAGAAATATCTGTGTAGAGAAAAGTTGCTTTTCACTGTGCACTGCGAAGATGGAAAAGCCCTTAGTGACCTCTTCTAGGCTCTTGGAGTCAGAATAAACTTTGGAGGCAAGTCAACTCTTCTGAGGCAGCAGTTTACTGGTATCTCAAGGACTGTCACCTCAATTGAGCTTACAAAGTATTATTTTGAGTTGCAAAGCTATTTCACCTTAGAGAGAGCACCAGGAGTCATTCTGTCTTCACCATGCCATAGGCTCTGCAAATGTCATCTGGGTCCTGGGGAAAAAAAAAAAAAAAACTTGAAGCTCATTCAGGGCTTAATTTGTAAAGATTTTGACACTGTCAACACCTACTCACCGAAAGGGAGGTGAAAATCCTCTGAAAATAAAGACTGCAGGAACATAATAGGAGGAAGGAGCCAGTCTTTCTTTTGAAATCTGTTTCAAAACTCTTAACGTATAGAACTGAAAAACTTTAATTTGAAGTTTATCTATCTTCAACAAAATCAATACTTGCAAGGCTTGGTGAGTTGGTGTACTGTGTTTAGACAAGGAAGAAATTTTTCCCACTGCTCATTACAAGGTAGGAAAGGACTTAATAAATTCTGTGAGTTTTAAAAGGACTGTAAGAACTAAGATTTGAAGATAGACTATTAGACTACTAGTACTTCTGAAGCAAGTGCAGGTGTTGTACTGAGTCTTTTAGTAAATAATAATTCTTATTAAAGAGCACCATATCCAGCTTGTTGATCATTGAAAATGCTTGCAATTTCCCAAAAAGCCAACATTTTTCAAAGAAAGTGAATGAATCAAGTAAAGGTAATATTCTTCATTTAAGGCAAGATCATGAGGGCAAGTCATTGAAACTGATGTATACCACTGAGAAACCTATTTCCACGGTTTCTGCTTTGCCATGATAGTTTTTTAGATAAATAAGAATTAGCTTTTATGGATTTTCCATCAATTTTTTATCATAACTGACCCTTCAATAAATGCATTCTGTAATAAATTTCAGGTTATACAAAACCAGACTATTCTAAGTCTGTACCACAAAGCAGATTTTGGAAGAAATATAACTAGTGTTCAGACACTGAAAGTGACTCTCCATCATCCCTATCTTTATCATCTTTGAAGAACTTGAAAATTGCCAGCAGGCAGTTCTCATGCAATATATGAATGTCACTGATCATGGGAATACCAAAGCTGTACCTTTTTTCCCCACTAGTACACTAGCCAATATATTTTTGAAAATGTATGAAGCTTCTGAACTAGTAGGATGTATTATTTTACTTAATGGGGAATCACGGAACAAAATACTATTCAATTTGCTGATACAATCAAGTGATCTATTTCACTGACTATAGCTGATAAAATCAAGTTATCTGTTTCAGTGAGTACCTTTACTGCACTGTTGCTCCTCCCGCAGCAGTCACCTTGTCATTTTCTGTATTTGTGCATTTGTTATTGACTAAAAAGTTTCAAGAGTTTTGTCTTAGAAGCTGAGCTAGAATTATTTTTAAACATTGCCTTCCACCTGACAGTCCAACATAAGCAACTGGGAAACTTCTGCATAAATTAATGTAAGCCCTATGGCAACTGTTGCTATATTTACTGGTCCATGTAAAATCATTTCTCCACTCATGACAGAAAGTGCAAAGCTTTTTCTTCTCTTGAGGGCATGTACCTAACTTGTTGATAGAATGTAACCATCACAGACACTGTTATGCTCATAGTCCCTGCAGGTATGTAATCTGAAACACTAAAAATACATTAATAGTTATATTCAACTTGAGACCATAACTCTGTTTCATAGCCCCTGCTACTGGCCAATATATTCTAGATACCACACATAATGCAATCCATGTGTAGCCAACTATAAATTTATGGGGTATTATCATCATTAAATACACAGATCATTGACTATATATAGAAATCCTGGCTACATTTCTTTTAGATACAGAAAAGCTTCACTGAAAATACATTTCAGATATGGTTTGTGTTTTTTTAAGTGGTAGTTAAAAGCCACTCTACATGCAGTTTGCAAATACATGTAGGGTCCTTTGCTTTAGAAGGCACTGCACAAGTGTAACACACTTATTTGTGTACACAGCACTCAATCTTAGACAGGAAAGTGATGAAAAATTAAACACATTTCTGTAAAAATATTTCCAGCTTCATTACTCAGAAGTGTCTCCTGGGAAGGTGAATGTACACAAGACTGTCCACAGTATCCAGCTTTAAGCTGGGTTCTTCTGTCTGCATGCACTGGTCTAGGGATCTTTCTGAGGAAGACACATGAAATCTTCACCTCTCATCTCCTTGTTTTTAGATATCTTTCCACCTCATTACTTACCTGAAACCCTCACCCAGCCTTCATGTATTGGGTTTGCGTGGCAAGGTTTTGGTAGCGGGGAGGGGGCTGCAGGTGTGGCTTCTGTGAGAAGCTGCTAGAAGCTTCCCCTGTGTCCGACAGAGCCAATGCAGCCGGCTCCAAGACGGACCCATCGCTGGCCAAGGCCAAGGCCGAGCCAGTCAGCGACGGTGGTAGCGCCTCTGGGATAACAGATTGAAGAAGGGGGAAAAAAGTAAAATGATTTATCGGAACATGTCTGATGATGGAGTCTACCTCGGCAGCAGTAAGGATGACGCTCATAAGGGTAGGTTGAAGAACTGCTGGAGAAGAAACCAAGTTGTGATGAAACACTGTGGAGCTGATAAACAACTGCATGAATTAAGCTTATTGTAATGGTTTGGGGTGAAGGGAAGTTGTGATCCGTGTGACCTGTGTGATTTTTACAATGGGATGACACTCCATTAAGTTTCTGGGTTTTTTTCAAATACGTTTCACCTTCCAGTTACTTCTTGTCTTTACTGATGACTTTCGGTATGCTTATTGTAATTTGAAAATCGCCCTCTATGCTCTCTTAACGTGACCCTTCTGGGCATGTTGGCTGAAGCGTGTGGGTGCTCTCTGGACCTAACAGCACCTTTTTGCTGCTTGAGCTGCCCGGCTGCTCTGCCGTACCACTGGCTAAGTTGTTTCATCCCTTGTAGTACTTTTCTTCTTTCTCCCTTCTGTATTGTGCTCCTTTTTGAAGAAAAACAGGGTTAAGAAGAAAGTCAGCATTTTTATTTACTTTCTTTCCCCAGGCTCCTCTTCTTGTTCGTCTCTTATGTTGGCAGACACAGGACTCACTCCTAACTGAAAATGGGTAATCTGTTTCTCTTAAGCCGGGCGGGGATTTGGGAGATGGTATATGTCTCAGAGGGTTGAACGTTTAGCTTTTCTTCTCAGGTTTATACAATTTGCCACTTGTTTGTGAACTACTTTGCCCTGTACCTTCCTCCTCATTGGTTTTGAGCCATGTGGCCAATTTCAGACCAATTTGATGCAGCGGGCAGCAGAGATCGGAAAAACATGAATGCTCAGGAAAACAAACTTCATTAGTTTTCACAGCTCATGGAATCAGCTTGTTTAAACTCCTCATCTAATGACGATAGGAGAAGCAGAGGGAAATACCACCTTCATCCTGAATTTTGCAAGCACCTTAAGTCTGCAGATGTAAGCTTTCAATGTGAGCGGAATTTACCTGGGAAGTGGAACACTCTGGGAATGAGTTTCTAAACATGGTAAAGCCAGAATAACTACCCTGTGCTCAGCCGTACTCTCTCTTAATTTTTGTTCTATCCTCATGAAGTCTAACAATATTTTTTCTTATTTTAGTGAGAAATTTTGACTATAAATATCTCTCCCCAGGTAATGGACTTGCTGTCTAAAACCAGGAACCTGGTGGGCTCAAGATTAGAGAAGACCAGCAGCAAGGTTGTTATGTGGACAGTTTGAAGGTGGTGCCTTGTCGTAATGACGCGCAGATCGAGAGGAACAAGGGAGTAAGGTGAGAACAACGGCTACGACTGCCATGAATGCCACCAGCAGGCGGTCTCACGTGGTCGTCACCATGCGATTGAAACAGGTGTAGTGTGCGGGCACTGTTTCCTCTGTTCAGTGTAGCTGTTTAGCACTCTTAATGAATTTAGTCCTGTTAGAGGCACCATAAAATGAACTCGTGGAAGTTTATGCAGACACAAAATCCAGGGTGGCTCTGTTTTACCTAGACCCACCATAGTTTATTGCCACCTCCAGGACAGCGAGCAGATGAGAGCATGTTGGGTTTCCTCACCCTGGGCTGCAGGGTCAGCCTTGCCAGCCCACATTTTTGGCGCTCGCACCCTGTCCACCGCTGCTGCTCTCGGAGTGAGGATCGCCAAAGGCAGAGATGTCCTAAACCACTGCCTGTTTGCAGATTGACTCCGTATTGAAGATCCTCTATGTCCCAAATATTACAAGTGGTCTTGGAAAATATCTCACTGGTGTCCCGAAATAACCTACGGTCACTGTTTATCTGTGGTAGCTGCTGCTTGCCCGTTAGCGAAATGCAGAACTCCTGGCCTCAGTACAACAAGCGGCCCTATAGAGAGCAAGCTCATACAGCGCGGCACAAGTGTGGGGCAGTCTGTGGCACCTCCCCGATGAGCGGTATTGCCTGTTGCTTAATCCCGAGAGGCGGGAGGTCATTTCTTTTCAGGCACACCTTTGCAGTTCTCATATTTAAAGCAATTCTGCACGTAGAAGATGTTCCAATACCGGTAACTATCCCAAGATATTTCCTCTGAGTTTCTGCAGAGTATCGTTTTCTGTATCTTACTTAATAATGTCTGAGCAATTGATTTGGTAATTGTTCCTGCTGTTGATAGCATATTTTAACAGATTTTTCTCGACTGAAGCAATCACCAAACGGTCAGTTATAAATCTGGTGGGCTTGGCAGGAAGCAAAAGGCAAAAATCCTCAGGACTGGGAAGAGGCAGATTGAAGGAAGGAACATGTGTAAATCTAAGTCTAACCACATTAAGAACTGTCATCAGGGTTTTTTGGTGTTTTTTGGTTTTTTTTTTTTTTTAATCCTTTCCTGTGAAGTAAAGAATAAATTTCTAAGTATGAAAAAAATCTTCCCTCCATTCAGGATTCTTTGCTGCATGGTTAATAAATGAATAAAGCCTGAGATGTACGTAAGCACAAATATAGTGAAGCATGTACATAAGCATGACTATACTGAAGTTTCTAACCTGGTAGCTTTCGCCCTCCGTGCCCCCCTCCCACACCCCGCACACCCCCCCTTGCCCCCCAATTTGATTTTGATAGTTACGCTTCTATCGTTCACATCTTTTCACTTTATTTTCCCTTAGTGCTCTGGCCGAGTTTGCTACGGGAAAGAAGGTGCTGCATATCCCATGCAGGGACTCAGTCCTGAGGAAACAGCAGGGCCCATCATGGTAAACTGATTCTTGAATTTATAACCCAGTTTACCTGTTGAAATAGAATTGCATGGCTCGAACGTTGGTGAAAGTGGGTGTAGCTTCAAACTTAACTGCTTTCTATGCAACATAAAGGTGAGAACCCTTCTGCTGGTCAAAAGTTTCTTGCCACTATTAAACGCACTACTCAAATGGAGAGCACTTCCGTTTTCAGAGCAGAAGTGTGGCTGGCACAAAATATCTCTTTCTCTCTCTCGCTCGCTCGCTCTCTCCCTCTCTCCATTAGAGATACAAACCCCATTTCTTCTGGAAGAGTTTTCGGCATATTTGTAAAAATGTATCTAAATGCAGATAAATCTAGCTAGATAACTCATAAGCACGTGTTTTATATAAAAGCCATGTTCTTTACATAAAACTAGGCAGTATTACGAAACAGCGACTTTGTTTCCTGAATGCTGAGATTAGTGTTTGTGCTGCGCACCAGATATTGCATTCCTAAATCAGATGAAGCTCCCGTAGGTTCTTCTTCGTCTCAGGTGAATTAACTGTACACTCCAGCATCTTTGAAGAGGTATTTTTGTTAAAGTACTATCAAGCGAAAGATGGAAGGATACAAATAGAAAATATGCCCATGTGAAAAAGTTGACTGTAAATGCTGGTAGTCCTAAAACAGCTTACCTGAGCTTCTTCAAATGCTAACTCCCGTCATTCACCGAAGGTGTTTTGAACAAATTTAAGGACAGATTCTTCAACTGTTACTTGTACAAATACCATCAAAGTGGTTTTGCGAGGTTGGTTTTTTGCGTTGATGCTAGCGTAAGCCAGAGTTACCAGGATTCAAGTGCCTCCAGCATTAATTTTTGCAAAAGCCGCCTGTATCCTCTCATCTTTCTGTCTTTCTGTCGGTCGGTCGGTCGGTCTGTCTGTCTTCCTGTCTCATTTCTTGTGAAAGTGTTAAAGAGTTAAGTTATAGCCAGATTGCGAAGAGGCTAGGGTTCTGCTTTTATGTTTAAGGACTTTAATGGTCGATTTTTCCATGTTAATGCTTATTTGATTTTTGGTAGTGTTGACAACTCTTTCAAAACGCCTCCTTCAAAATCTAATGTCAGTTCATACTTTTCATATGCTTACAGATTGCGGACGTGAGTCCAGCAGCCGTCTGTTACGAAGAAACTCTGTCAACTTTACGATATGCTGAAAGGTACACTTCCATAATTTTTCCCTCTCTGGTCTTGGTGCAAATTGCAGCCAGGTGCTGGGCAAAACGACAAAAGATACCAGTTCAAAGTGATTGACAGCTCAGGATGAAGAAAGAGTGAATCTGTCAGTAAGCAAGGGCAGCATATGAAGAGCTTATTCTGTATTCTTATTAACAAACGGCATATATTTTCACAACTACGTTGCATGACAGTGGTAACTCTTTTTCCTGAGAATTCTGGGTCTCTCTCACAGGTGTGACTTAATTCAGCGTCTTTCGTTCCCTTTCTCTCCCAGCACCTCTAAAACTAAGCTGTAGTTTGGGGTCCCACAGACCAAACATGGCTGAAACATAGAACAAACAGATGATCCCTGCTGCCAGGCATTTGTCGTCTCTGCTTCCCAATCCCAGATCCCAGCGATAGTGCCATGCAGAGCTATTCCTTCCTGCCCAGGAGCCGCTTGCTTCCCGGCCACTTTCCCAGTTCGTCGTCTCCTTCTGGAGGAGAGGGTTCCCTCTCTCCTCCCCTTTGCTCTGCTCCTGCCCTTTCTGGGGCTCAGCACTGAAAACCACTCTCTTTGCAGTCCTTTCAGTCAGGCTTTCTCTGGGACTCCAGTACTAATTCCTTCTTATTCCAGCTCCCATAAAAAGAGGTCAGGCACTTACACGTCTCTTATCCCAAAGCGGATGGATCGTGGCTCCGCAAGCTCGTAGCCGCAGCAGCCTGGCTGTTAGGAGCTATCAGGAGCAGAAGATTTGATGTTTCCAGCACCAGTTCAGTCCTGCAAAGAGCTGAACTGCTTTCACGTGCCGATGAACGCAGACCAACAAACTCCCCACGCCTGAGCCAGCTCCATGCCGGGGCAGGTGGACTTGTCTCTGCAGGGGATTTGTCTGCCTACCTGGCGTACCCACAGTTACAGTGGACGAGGGCTGGTTTTCAGGTATCCCATCCCACATTGCCCCGCATACTGGAGGCACAGCAGCTATGGCTACGTTGCTGCCGGTTAGGGTTAGCGGGAGAAGAGAAGGTTTTTCCTGGGCTGGCAGGGGCAAAACCAAACCAGGCTGTGATTGCTGGTAACAGTACAGGAGAGGGCATCAGATGCTTCCACCCGAGGAGCAAAGTGGCCGTGAGACCTTTTCACTTGTGAAGTTCCAGAGCTACATGGGATATTTCTGAACAGGGAAAAGAACAAAAGAGGGGGGGGAAAAAAGAAAAAAAAAAGAAGAGTAATTTTTGACAGGAAATCTTGCTGTTTGCTGGGATTATTTGGGTACCAGCTTCTGTTTTGTCTTTTATGTATTTTCATACTTAAAAGGACAAAACAGATGAGGAAGAAAGCAGTGTAAATGCAAGTCCCGGGGAGAAGCTTATAAGAGACCTGAAGGCTGAAAACAACAAAGTGTTGTCCAGTCTGGCTGGGCTCGGGAGCACAGGGCCACCAACAGCCAACGAAACACGTACCTATTTCTGCATAAATAGAGCTACAAATAGCAAGTAGATTTTGACTTCCCCAAACGTTACCAGGAGGCATCTTTGGTAATCTGTAACATTGAAGAAGTGTGGTGGGAATGCAGCTGAGGTAGGTCCACGGGTAAATTTCTTACAAAGTGGGTGGCAGAGAACATTTTGAACCACTGTGAACACGCTGCGCGGCTGCCACGGTGCTGGTCCTCGTCCCTCACGGGGTTTGCTATCTTACACGTAGATACCCTGGTTAAAGCTGTTCAGAAGAGGTGCGGTTTTTGCTGGCTGAGCATGAGCGTCGGATCCGGAGCACACGGGCAACGAGGGAGTCCCGGCTGGAGGAAGCCCGAAAGGAGTGGGAGCACCAGTATGCTGCCGTGGCTCAGGCGAGTTTCCCAGTAACAGGCACTGTAGCCAGATACCTTAACCTGTGGTCTGATGTTTTCCCCTTCTTGTCATCTTTAAGATTTGTTACTCACACACCTCTCTGCCAGCAATGCCCCGACAAGACCTTCCAGGGGCTTTTAAGCCTGGGTAAACTGGCAATAACGTAGCCCTTGGTTAAGGGTCCACAATGTAATATCAAATCTCTCATGAGTTCAGCTGACAGAATATGCTGTCTACTTCTAACTACATTGTAGTTTGTGGTCTTCATTTTGTCGTTACAAGAAATTATTACGGAAATAAGAGATGCCAGTGAATGCACCGAGCCATGTCGAAGCAGCTCAGGCTTGTGTCGTTTCAAAGTCCTTGACAGGGAGAACCAAAGATATTCCTTGTAAAACCAGTCATGAGATAAACACCCTAGAACATGGGGCAGACGCGTTCTTTGCTCTTTTTCTTAAAAAAGGGTAATACTGCTTTTAATTTGGGGCATGTTTCTGAAAGCAACCGATCTCAACGTGACTTATTTAGCCAGACAGAAGCATTTCAGTAGGAGGCTGCGGCGTGTAAGAGCCAAGGAGTGCGTGATGGGAAAAGTGCGTGCTCTGGGAAAGAAGGGGTCTGATGGTGACTCGCTTAATAAATCGTTCAAGGCACACCTTCACTGAAAGGCCGTATGCTGCTCCCCTCCCAGGTGCTCTTCGCGAACCGTTTCTTTGCTTCAACATGGGTAACTGCCAAAGGGAGGCGTCAGGGAATTCGCTATCTGCGTAGAGCGGCGATCGCGGCAAGAGGGCTGGGTTTAATGGGGAGAGCACAGCTTTACAGGAATCCAGCGCGTTTTGTGGGGGTCTCTTGATTTTTGCACGAAGCACGCATCATGCCTTAAACAAAAGTGCTTGACTTCTTCCTTAATGAGGGAAGGTGACTCCAGGTTTGGAGCTTCTGCCAATGGAAAGAAGCGTGGTGTCAGTCTTTCAGGTCTAATGATTGCTTCCTGATCGTGCTTGGTAAACTGATGGGAAATTTAGGGCCTTAATTCTGTGGGGAATGCTGAACCCCGCGTGGCGTGTGTGGCTAAATGTGGTAGTTCAAGTGCCTTCTTAGTCTGGACGGTTGTATCAGTCTTGGCTGGCAGCTGCCACAGGCGTTTGGGCACACAGGACTGTATCCTGTTCTGCTGAGGACAGCTCCTCGTTCACTGACTGCACCAACTCGTTTTCCTGCATTGATTTGCCTGGGGTTTGCTTTCTTAGGACAGTGAAATGAACTTAATCAGGCATCTATTAACTTTGTTTCCTCTACCTAGTAAGCTGTCAGGTACGGTTTTAGAGAAATAACGGTGACAAGGCTTTGCTGGTGTGGTAGTGTTTTCCTTATGTGGTGGAGAGAATGCTTAAATCGGTAGGAGAGAGTCACCAAAAACCGGGGCCTGTTGCACGTGTTGCAAATGCTTTTGCAGTTCAGCTTGTCAGGTTGCTGCTCGTAAAAGTACGTTTCAGAATGAGCTATTCAAAAGCCATGTGGGCACGGTGCTGGGCAGCCTGCTCTAGGTGACCCTGCTTGAGCAGGGGGGTTGGGCCACATGGGTTCCAGGGATTGGAATCCTCTTTGTTCTGATTCTATGATTCTGGAACTTGTGCTGAGAGGGGCAAGCGATGTGGTACGCTGGAAATGCCTTGTTAACTCCTGTCTCCCTGTGCTGGAAGGCTGCGTGTGTGTTCTGTACGGAGACACTTGGCACCTCCATCCGTCTGTCCAGGTAGACCAAGCAATGTGAAAAAGAGCGCAATTTCAGAACTGGCTTTAGGAACTTTTGCTAGCTTAGCCACGTTAGGCAGGGACTGCAACTCTTGAATGGCAGTATAGTTGTGTTAGAGAATAACCATCGGAGGTAGCTGGGTAAACTGGCTCTAGTGTCAAATTCCGATCTGTGTTGGTTTGGTTTGCTTTCTCATTTAAAGGGAAATCAAGGCTAGGGTCTGCATCAGATACAGGATCTTAGCTGTTGGGGGCTGTTGGGCTAGAGGGCTGAAATTCTTTCTTCTTCTCACCTTCTGCTGTAGATCCGTGCTTCTTGGAGAGCTTGTGGAGCATCCGCACAACCTCTGCAAGACAATGTGTAGGCTGCACTTGAGTGAAATAAGCCTGACTCCAGAATTCTGATACAGACGGTCTCTGTTGTGCTAGTGGCTTTTGAGACTAAAACTTCGGTTTTGGATTAAATGTAGGGGTTTTGCCTAAAACATTTGGGGGAGGTTTTCTGCCTAAGTGGGAAAGAAATGACCCCGTGGTACTCACCAAATCACCGGCTAACTCGCTCACGAAATCCTCTTTCTGCAGGAGTAAAATATGGCAAACTTCTGTCAAGCTCAAAACTCTTTATGGCTGACATGAGTCTATTTTTGCATTGTTTTCTTTAGTTAGAGTGAAGAATGGGAGAGCTAACGGCTCGAGCAACGAGCAGTCTGCTGCAGTTTCCAGAGGTGACTATTCAGGCACTTGGGGAAGATGGCATAACCCTAGATACTGTGCTGTGCGGGAAGCTTTCTGGAGGTGAGCATTTTCCCTTAAATTTGGTGGTGGTATAAAGCTGTTAT
The DNA here is from genome assembly GCF_030936135.1 of Gavia stellata. NCBI lineage: Eukaryota > Metazoa > Chordata > Aves > Gaviiformes > Gaviidae > Gavia > Gavia stellata. The sequence goes on from NC_082595.1 coordinate 23,280,862, forward strand.
GGCCTGGAGGTTACCTGAAGCATAGGGTCATAGTATCAACTGTGTCAGGTTGGCGCTGTTGAGATGCATCAAGTTTGGAGAGAACAAAAAGGATGTTGTAACGATTGAAAATGCTAATATGAAAACACTAGTATAGTTAAACTTTGAAATTACAACCCCGTGCACCGGTCTTGTGCTATTAGAATAATTTACTTAAACCTGCTGAGTCAGTGAGCCCTCCTCAATTTCTACTTAAATACAAGGCAGGTTTCCAAAAAGTAATAGTGTTGGTTTGGGCCGTATTTATTTGCACCAGCTCAAGCTCTATGACCGTCATAACATCACACGCAGAAATAGTTCTCCCACAATGTTACAGCGGCAAAAGCCCTTGCTTTTTCTTTTCTAGTCTGAATAAAAACAGAAGGAAGAGGGCAGCACTGTTAAGCGCTGCAGCCGTATTTCCAAAGTATTTAATAGGATGCAGATGAGTAGCCAGCGAGAGCTGCTGGAAGTGGCTAAGCAGATTAGGTAGGTGACTTTCCAGGTGATCTGAAAGCAGAGCTGGGTGCCGAGCTGGATGTCGAGGCTTCTGTCAAGACCAGGTAGAATCTATCTGCCTAACTGTCAATGCAGTAATGGAGTTAATACTTCCTTCAAGTTTGAAGCAGTTCAGTGGAGCAAATGCCTTAAATTCTTTCTGTGATCGGCACGTGTAAAAGGTTAAATTTACTAACGCAGTGCCCGTTTTAAGACAATTTCTTGCTGAAGTCCAAATCCCTGCCCAAAGGAGGCACGCGTCAAGTGACATTTGTAAACTAGAAATGAATTGGCTTAGATTTGTTATATTTGAAGTATGCTTTAAGACTTGTATTCCCGCCTGTATTTAGATGATTTCTAGCAAAACCAAGCCGACTATGGTATAAAGACTATAGATCAATATATTGTAATCTTTATCCCAAACGATCAAAATTCTTCAGTGCAGGAACGACAAGTACAAATGCAAAATAAAAAGGTGGTTAATGTTAAGATGTATTGCTTGAGGATTTCAATGGGTGATTTTAGAGAACTGACCAGAATTAGGGAAGTCGGTCTTCCTCCGTTAGGGCCTTTTATTGAAGGAAAGGGGCAGTGACTGTGACTTTTTTCAGTTGTTTTGAGTCTTGTGTTGGAAAGTTGCTTTAGTCGGCTTTCTTTTCTCTTACAGGGAGAAATGGCCTAGCATGGTTGGCGTGTGGTCCTCAACTGGAGGTAGTGAACTCTGTGACAGGAGAGCGGCGCTCTGCATATCGTTTCAGTGGAGTAAATGAACAGCGTCCCACTGTTCGTGTGGTAAAGGAGTTTTCCTGGCAGAAGAGAACTGGACTACTGGTTGGGTTGGAAGAAGCAGCGGGAAGTGTTCTCTGTCTGTACGACCTTGGAATATCGAGAGTGGTTAAAGCAGTTGTTCTTCCAGGAAGGGTACGTACTTTTTAAGCGGTGAAAGGAAGCTTTTATGTTGTTAGGTGCTGCATAATCCTGCTTCAGGAAAAGCTTTGGAGCGCCTCTTTGTAGGAGGTGTTTTGTTCTGTATTGCATTAACGTACTGTCACTTCAGAGAATCCAGTCGAGAGAGCCTTGATGTAAAATCTTGGGCTTAACGGTACCATTATCTTCTGAGTCTACTGAGAGTAAACCAAATTTCCTGGTTTTATTGTAGAGCACATAGTTACCTAACTCTCCGCTTCCACAAAAAGGCATTGAAAAATACCTTTTCCTGGACAGAGTGAGAAAGGAAAAAACCCCACTCTTTCAAGCGTCCGTAGCATGCATTTCCTAAACGGTTAATTTCTGTCAGAAAGAATGTCTTTAAAATACCTCAAACTTCCACAGTTGTGCTGTAAATGAGTGAGACCCATTCCCATGAATCTCAGGCTAGCAAGCAGGTCTGACTTTAGAGCAGAACACGTTTTTGTGTTGACTTAAGTAGGAAAAACGAGCCTTGAGTGAGGTATCTGACAGACTGTTGAAAGATTGACTTTCAGTCTGAAGCCCTTGAATCTCTGCTCATTGAATATTGTGTTTGTGTAGATGGGATGCACTGGTGTGATGTTACTCATTTTTTTCTGTCTTCTGTAACCCATAAACTCAAGTGTCATAATGTCCCCTAGTCTCATTGTCTTAATGTAAACAAGAATCAGCGTCAGTTAATAGAAAACCCAGATTCCCTGTATTTTTCTCACCTTAGAATCTGCCACAAATAAATACTTATCTATTACTCAGCTTTCCGTAACGTGATTTGGTTTGACTTGCTAGAATACAGCTGGAGGGAGTTTGGTTTGTTTGTAGTGCTACAGTGTGATTACTAGCAGTAAGCATTTGTATTGTGGTGATTTCTAAAGATATGAGTTGGGTTGGTGCTCCGCTGTGTTAGTTTGCCTATCATCTTGATAAATCTTAGAGTTTGAGATGGAAGGACAAGCTGTGTGCTGACATCAGCCTATAATCAGTAAGTAAACTATGTTTGTGAAAAAGGTCATAGCTTTGTTAAGTTTTGATCTACGTAAGCAGGGAATAGGAAAAGGAAAGGTTAAGAAGGATCACGTCACATACCGAACCTGTGTCTACCCAAGTGATTTGAAATAGAACGTAGTTAGACCTGCCAGTTGTATTGGGGAGGAGTTGTATATCACAAGACAATGGTTCAGGAGAAAATACGAAGAAGCCTCGGGGGGAAAAGTTGGCTGTTGTGTGATAAAGGTTATGGATTTTGGAATAAAGCCAAAGCTTACCTGAAGTTCTGCTCTTATGCCCTCAACGCTCTTGATGACAAGTATGTTTGGCCTGTTGCTTTCATTTTGCTTCCTATCTTTTTGCTATTAGCTTAGTTAGATCAGCATAGACAGGCCACAAGTATTGCTAGTCGGACTGTTAACTTCTAAGTTGTGAGTGGGAGTAAGGGTTAGCAAGAACAAGTAGATAAAACTTGCCCTTGGCCACTGTCCCTATGCTTTGAATTTATTCTATAACTCATACTTCCAAATTATACATTACGTAACGTGTTTTTAATCTGCCTGAACCTTTCTCTGACTTTCATAATGATGATTTTTAAACCTAAATTGCAGATCTAGTCTCAACATCACGTTCTGCAGTTTTTGTTGTTACTGTTTTAAGGCTTTGATGAGCACCTTAATTTCTGGACTGTTTTCCGTGTGGGTATATCTTCAGTGGACAACTGAGTTCTACAGGTTAACCCTAACTTTGAGCAACTCTGGTCCAAGGTGTCAAGCCATTAGTGTATTAATACGGGGTATTTATAGTGACTGTATGACTGCCTTTTAGTGTAAGAGTAGATGTGTAGTCATTCAGACAGCAAAGGACTGTAGGTACTTCTAAGATTAGAATTCTCGTGACCAAGATGAAAGGTAAATTCTGTGGTAGACTTCCAGGCAGTGTAGTCCCAGCAAGTGCTTGATATGGGAGAGGAGAAAACTTTGGGGCTTAGGGGTTTGGTTATTTTTCCCCACCTCTTGGGGGGTGGGGGGGTGGGGCGGGCGAAATATATTAAAAAATGGACTACCTTGTGATGCTCACTTCTTTGTTTTATTTTCCTGTCAAACTGTGCTGTTGATGTAAAGGTTCCTGGTTTTGTTGTGCTGCTTTTTGTAAGAAGGCTGAACCATAGCCTGTGTTCTTTTGTTGTATAGCTTTAGTGCCGGAGTCTTTGTGCGCTTGTATCTCTGCTCTAGCAGTCAGTATTGTCCTGGGACGTGTTGCAGGTGCTGAAAGGTCTGTCTTCCCCTTGTAATAAAGCTGCGTGCAGACTGCTCCGCATGTTCAAGAGCAGTGTGCGCTTCTTCCTTAGCTGGCGTTAGCTCTTTCTCTAACAAGCTGCTGTTCTTTTTGCCGTTGTTTTAGGCTGGCTTTTAAAATTTCTGTTAACATTCCTAAAAGTGCTGGTGTGCATTTACACCTTTTCTTACTTTATCTGGTGGTTATTTTTATTCTAAATGAGGACTTGTGTAAACTTTGCTAAGCTACTGTCTCCCTTCAACACTTTCCAAAAATGTTTCATTCCCATGGAAAATGGTGTGTCTACCATGCAGCTTGACCGCTGCCTCATCTGACTTACAGCCATGATCTCCTCGAATACCTGTTTGGCAAAGAAGGCGTAGACTGTATCGCAGTGCTGATGGGCTGTGAGCAGTGGGAGAACTAGGTGTAGCTTTGTCTTTCTAACTGAAGTCCCTTAAATAGGATGAAGTTTCTTGCATATAACTGGTTTTCTGTGTTTAATTCTTAGAGTTAATTATGTCTAAGTAGGGAGTGGCAATTGGTAAGCTGTAATATTAGAATGGACCTTTTCAGCTGAAGTTAATTCAGTTAAATATTAACTTGTCGCTTTCCTGCAGGTAACTGCCATAGAACCCATAACTAATCACGGAGGAGCCAGCGCGAGCACTCAGCACCTACATCAGAGTCTGCGATGGTTCTTCGGAGTGGCAGCCGTGGCTACAGATGTTGGTCATCTACTTCTGGTTGACCTTTGTTTGGATGATTTTTCTTGCACTCAGAATGAAAGAGAAGCATCGGGTAAGCTTGCCGTTTTTAAGCTTGAATTTAAAAGTCAGAAATCTTGTGTCTTTTAAAGAAACTATAAGCATCCCGCTTTGAAGATACTCGTGTGCAGACATTCATGGCTATTGGTTACAGGTGTCGGTTTGACATCGTGTAGTGCTGAAGTGATTAAAAATGGGAGTGGCTTAATACGCCTTCTAATGTTATAAATGCCCCCCTCCCACCAAGATCCCTATGGCACTATGATTCTTGCCAGTGAGGTGTAGGAATTTTCCCATCTGAGTCAGTGCAGCTGCCTGATAGGAAGTTGTGTCAGAGGTGCCCTATTTCTTGGGAATGTTCTTCTGCTTCTGTTAATTGACTTGGGGCAAATTTTAGGCTTGTTTTTTAAAATCAATCCAACTTATCAAAAGTCATGCGTTTGGATGAACGAAATCTCTGATTGGTGTATTCAGACTGCATGGACTGTTTTGGCTATTACAACAGTGGCTTCAGGAGCTGATGTCACTTCAAATAGCTTCGTCATGAGGCCCAAACTCCTGATTTACAGAGTCCAAGAAGAATTTGTCTATGAAGGCTACACTTTTACCTGGTTTTGAACGACGAGTGAGAACAAGTTTCCGATCAGAGAGTTGTTGCGTTCTTTGAAAACGTACAAAATGGAAATAGCAAAAACAGTGTTGCATAAAGGGGTATTTTGCCTGGGACGGTGGAATTAGGTTATACACCTTGTCACGTCAGTGTTTAAAATGCAACCTCAGTGGCATAACTCATGCATTTATTGCGTGGTGTTGGGTGTCTAGGTCTGGAAGCTGTCACTGGAATTCCTGCTGAAGTTGCGCAAAGAAGAGAAACTGTGACCAGAGAAGGGAGACATCTCTGTTTGCAATTACAAAATCCTTCAGGAACAGCAATATCAACCCTGTGCTACATAAGCAGAAGCAATCAGCTCGCTGTGGGTTTTTCAGACGGCTGCCTGTCACTATGGAATATGAAAACTTTGCAGAGGGAGTAAGCAGGCCTTTACACTTGGCCGTGCCTGGAGGTGCAGGGCTCTCAATTTTTTGCTTAAGGAAGTATGTTAATTTAAAGAGAACTTTTTTGGGGACTGAAATTCTGAGTATAGTCTTGGAAGGTTTAGAAATCCTTTTCTGAAATAACTGTTAAGTCATAAATGGACTAAATGGGACTGCCTTCTCCCCAATGGACTAGGATTGTTTTCCGTATTGTGCCTGTGGATTGAGGAATTGTGGAAAGCACGCTTCTTTGGGTTATGCCAAGCAGTGAGGATGTGATAGAGCTGGTTTCTGTAAGACGGTTTGTTCTATCAGTAGTATTCAGTGAAAGCAGGAAATGTGTGTATTTTGACGAAACAGATTTTAAAAATTATTTTTCAGAAGTTGTTCCTGCAATTAGGGCATACGTTGAAAGGCTTAAGTATGTTAATCATGTGACTTAACCTGTAGGCACCACTCTCAGCTTGAAGGAGGAAGGATTCCTGTCTATGCTGTTACTTTTCAAGAGCCTGAGAATGATCCTCGCAATTGTTGCTACTTGTGGGCTGTTCAGTCTACACAAGAAAAGTGAAGAAAAACTTACTATTAGCCACTGAATTTTTTTTTTTTTAATAGACATATTTTTGTTCACATACAGTTAATACCTGTATATTTGTTTTGTTTGTTTAGCTGTGCGGGAGATTCTCTCAGGTAGGGAAGGTGTTAAGCTTACAATGCAATTTTTACGGAATTCAACAGACGTGAAGGAGGGACCTAGGAGTTCCTCTCTTCTGAAAGAAGGCAAAGCAACAGTGGCTGTATTTTTGTGCTTGCATTCTTAAATTATTTCCTTTGTTGCTTGACGGCTACTTCATGCTTTGTCCGATATTCACACCATGGTATTAACACAGTAGTTGAGGCTGCAGACCTAGAACACTAACCATGCCAACAGAACAGCCTGCTGCCCCTAAAGGAGGGAGGTGACGGTATTGCCCATTACCTTGTGCCAACTTTAGCAGTCTCTGGAGCCTTCATGAGCCAGTTCAGCTCACCTGGCAGAGAACGATCACTGTTCAGCAGAAAAGTCAATGGCTTCCTGCTGGGCTAATGGATGAAATCGGTATGTGGAAGGGTGCAGCGTTTGCAAGAGAGGGACTGGAACTTTGGTGGTGAGGGAAGGGGAGAAAGATCTCTCTCTCTCTCTCTCTCTCTCTCTCTCAGCATCAGCAAGCTATTTAATCAGCTCAGCTGTTCATAGGGTGTCAATCTTTTTAAGTTTGACTTTAAAGCAGTTTTGATTGAGAACTCTTCCATGTGAAGAACTATTTCCGACAACTTTTAGCCCGTACAACACAGTAAAGCTTTCAAAGGGTATGGTTAGCATTTGCCCCTGAAGCGGTTAGTGTCAAAATGTCCTCCTTTTTGTTTCAGCGGCCAAATGTGACCAATTATCATGTCTGGGAAGTGCTGTTTGTCTCTTCAGCAAGAGCGCGCTATTAAGAAAACTTCAGTCTAGATCTAATAAAATGGTAACGAGGACTATAAAGCAGCTTTCATAATTTCATAATTTACACTTTTTTCAGTGAAGGTGATGTTGTGAGTTTACGTTTGTTGCAGTTAGCATTTGGTGACCGAAAACGCTTGGCATCAGGACAGGTCATGTATGAGGTAAGATGTGCACGTATGTGAAAGGATGAAAATGGTAGTTTTCTCTAAGTGAGTATCAGTTAAGTTGGCAGGGGTAATATTTACCATCAAAATTCAGAGGTGACTAAAAAACCGTAATCTGTGGCTGCGTCTTCTTGGGCATGGCCTTTGTCCATACTTTTTGACAACAACTCACGCCATTTCATACTGTGGCGTCGTGTGTTCCAACTAGATTCATCTGCAAAGAGCCCGTACACATTCAGTTGCTGAGGAGGAAGCAGCTTTTACAAATAAACTTATTCTTCATTTAAACACCAGATTAATGGCATGTCAGAAGAGAAGATAGGGCTTTGAATAGCTTTGTTTAACCAAACTGCAAGCTTCTGTCTGTCTCCCTTTCTTAAAGTAAGGTCATGCAGCTTCATTCTTTTCTGATCTTTGGGTTTATATATTCTTGTTTTTCTTTTGAGCTCTGTCAGCAGGACTTCAAATGAAATGTGTCTGCAGTGTCTCTCTTAAGTGTTGCTCCTGAAATGTAGGAGCTCCAAAGATATCTCCTTCTACTTTTTGGCTGGGTTACCTATGAAATCTACTCTTAAAGCCAGCCAAATACGTCAATACAGGAACCGGTGGTATGATTTGGTCAAAAGAGTAGACGTAAATTGTTAGAACTGGCTCCAAAGATGATGTTGTGTTTAAAATAGAGATGAGGTATCATTATATCTCAGAGATGTAACAGATAGGAGACGCATCTGTATAATGTATAATTCTGTTCGGTAGTATGCTTGAAACTCTCCCAAAATCTTTTTGAGGGGTAGGCGATCTTAATTCCGAGCAATTCTTGCCTCCTCTTTTGATACTTTCTCTTGCATGTTCTCAATAGGTATGCAATGAAATAGGGGTGATTCTTGCATCGTGGTACTCCGTTTCAATAGGGACGGGGTGTTTTGATTTTTTTGAATAAGTTTAAATGTTGACCTTTTCCTTATATATGGGAAAGCTCCTTCCTCATCTGTAAATGTTGCTGTTGAATAGATGAAGGTTAGGTGTTTGCTTACATCTGGAGAATGCGTTCTCCCCAGAGAAGAAAGACCATTCCACTTACTGAGAGAACTGGAGTGCAGCATTGTGAATGTTTTATGTTACAGTCTTTATTCCGCTTCCCTGTTTGTTGGGTTTGGGTTCTTTTTGTATTTATTTTTGTGTGCTAGTTGTGTTCTTTCATTCTGAATATGCTGGGGAGGAGCTATTCTTAACACTTGTAATTGACTCAAATCTGGAAATTAATAATGCCAGCTGAGCAATACAAGTGTATACAATAAGTATTTGTCTGCTTTCTGAAAGTAGCAATGTATGTGTTGCTAGCACATCTTTTTTTGCTAAACTATTCATCTAGCTAAATGTCTTGATCAACTCTTCATGTATGGAAAACCGAATTAGCTAATAAGCGTGTATTTGATTTGGCTTAGAGCTGATACAGTTTGAATGAGAGAAAGGGGCAGTATGACTGAAACCTATCACAGGGATGTTTGCTACTCCGTACATCATTTTTTTTATTATTCAGAGCAAGTGGTGTGTTTCAGGAGTGATAGAACAGAATTAAGCCAAAGTAGAAAGTGGTGTTTTAAAAATATCAGCTGTATCCTATTTTCTACAAATAAGAAACAACGTCTTGTCTTTTCCAGTAATATCCCCTGACACCAGCGTATCAATCTTCAGTTGGCAAGTGACTACATATGGTCAGAGAAAACCATCTACTTATTTGGGTGTATTTGACATTAATCGCTGGTATCATGCTCAAATGCCAGACTCGCTAAGGTAGATTTTCATGAAGTTGTTCTCAACGTCCCTGCAAATAATTCATTTGAAAGTCGGCGTTCAGCTTATGCACTTGTTTTCTTTAAGGCCAGAAGAGTTCCTTCATGATTGCCCCTATTTTGCACTGTGGTCACTGGATACTGTAATAAGTATGACTTCGCCAAACCTCATTTTGGATATTCTGGTCCGTGAGCGGAGTCTAAGTCGGGGACTTCCTCCTTCTTATCCACCACCGGAGCAGTTTTTTCATCCAAGCACCTATAATTTTGGTAGGTATTTCACCGCTTTTAACTGCGAGAAGCTTAAATTGAGGTCCAACGCCATTTACTGGTTCTCTTGTTCGTTGTTTTTCACTCAACAACCAAACCAAACCAAAAAACCCCAACCCCCCACAAACCCAGCTCTGATTACATTGTACCAGCAAGGTATTTAATGTTGTGAAATGCATCTGACATTCTGCTGAGTTTTGGGGTTTGGTGCTTTTGTCACGTAGCCTGTGAAGTGGTGATGGTTACAAAATGAAATGACTTTGAACTGAAGCTCAAAGCACAGCACCTCGATAGCACTAGAGATGAAATTTCTACACGCAGTAATAATTTTTTAAAAAAGGTTTGCCTGCGATCTGACGAAGAAAATGGGTACTCAGTTATATCTTTCCAGATATTGCTGTTTAAAAAAAGTGAAGTGGTCCTAACATAACTGTGAGAGCGTGGAATGTTGTCAAACGTTCCTTGTTTCTGCAGATGGTTCGTGCTTGCTGAACTCCGGAGTCGTTCATATGACTTGCACCGGCTTGCAGAAGGAGGTGATCTTTTACTGTATCTTCATTGAGACTGTCAGGAGATGTACCTTTTCTAAGTTTTCTCTTGCACTGCTTTCAGTGTCAGAGACCATTCTATGCTCATCCTGCCCATCCACACGCAGAATCGCAATTGTACCCTGCCAGTTTTATGCCAATGGTAAGGTTTTCGGTCCACTCTTGGGACTGTAAAACTACCATTGTCTCCTGTTGAAGCACGATCAGGGATTGAGTGTCTAGAATGGAATACAACGTTGCTGTAGGAGCAAGAACAAAAATGTTGTGGAAGGCGGCGAAACTGTTACTTCTTTATTACCCATCAGTGGAACTGCCTGCTTAGGCTTGAGTTAGGGTTTGGATCCCTGATTAACCTGAAAAAGAAGGACAGAATGGAGAAAATGAAAAATTATTTGACTGTTTAAGAAGCAATGAATTCTTTGTTCTTCCAGACTTGGCCAAATCATAACTTCTGAGCCACTGCACAGATTGTAACAAATAATTTTGAATTAAGTTTGAGCTCACTAAACATTTCCAACGTAAACCAGCTTCTGCACAAACAAGCATAGCAAGGGTCTTCCACAGTGTGATTTAAACTTGTGTGTCAGTTTTGGCTTCGATAGAATGCATTTTGCGTCAGTGTTCGGGGAAAAAGAAAGGCCTGTGTATTGACAGAGAAGCTAGAAAATAATTAAGCATTGCAAGGGCTGATATTTTGTTTTACAGGACTTTTTTTATAAACTGTAACTGTTAGTTTGGCTGCCGTCTTTAAGACTCTACATAGTAATGCTTACTGAGATGGCTAACCTAAAGTGTATTACTGACGCAAGCTTTCTGACAGTTTCAGTGAACATTTATGTTATTTCGCGTAGTGGTTATCCACAACCTTAGTGCCTGAATAATAACGCTGTCTTAATCTGTAGTTTTTGATTGATGTTTCAGACCTTGAATTTTTTGAAGAAATCTGGTCCTTTGACAAGTGAAGCCATTCACGATAGCTACAATAGGTGTCTTGCAGCTGGCTTGCTGTCTCCAAGACTAGTCGATGTCCAGCCATCCAGTTTGAGTCAGGTGAGCACATATCAGGGAATCAAGGGGGAAACACACCCATCTTGTCTGACGGGGCTCCAGAGGCTACAAGACATGATAATCTGATTTTCCTATTATTTGCAAGTTGCACTGAAATGCAGGTGGTGACTTTAGTGAGCAGAAGTAATAGCAGTCCTAGATCCAAGCTACTGAGTTTGACTGGGAACAGCCCTAACAGCTCTGTCTTTAGAGACCCATCTATTAATTCTGTGCCACAGCTACGCACAAGGAAGCATCTTTCCCTCAGAACAACCTTTATCCCTGTCAGTTTCTCAAAGCATTAGGTTCAGTGCAGTAGCTGACGATGGGGGTGTCTCGCTAGGATGTGAGCTGTTGCAAGCATCAGCTTGCTGCACTATACCCGATCATTTGCTTCCAAGGAGGTGGGCCGTGGTAAACGATTACTGTTGTCAGCTCTACCTGACAATTTCCTCACCGCTTCCCTTCATTTTCCCATCATCAGTCGGCTTTTCTGCGGCCTCTCAAAGCAGATCTTCGCCTCTGTAGCCTTTGCCTTGCGCTCCAGTAGCCCAATTTCCCCCACTTAGACGGCCCTCTTGTTGCTGCAACACCTTAGCCGCCTTTATCTCATGACGCCCTCTCCCTTCGATCCTCTTTATCCCACCATGGTGACTTCAGCCCCCTCTTTCCCAGGTTTTCCATTTGCAGTGCACCACCCCTGCTCTCTCATCTCAAGAGTTTCATAAGAGATGGAGCCTTTGTGATGAACAGCCCATCCTCAGCCAGGCAGCATCTAAGCGAAATGATCAGCTGGCTAGTCATCATACAGTGGAGCAATTAGTAGGCAGGGGAGAGCAGTCTTCCCAGTGCCCTCATCTTCCTGCCTACCGGATTCTTTGCCAGATTTGTGGAAGTGTCTTAGGGCAAATAACACTTCTGCGCAGTGTGGTAGCTAAAATAAATTTCTTGGCCAGCTGACCTAGTCCAGAGACTGCTTATTTTGCAAGCCTGATGTAGACTCTTACATTCAAATTAGATGTTCTGCTGTCAGCTCCAGTTTGGGAATAACTTGGGAGATCAAGGCATTTTTTAATAACCTTTGCTGCATTGTGACTGTATCCCAGCACTACAGTTGAATCAGACAATGAAGGTTAATCGCATGGTACGCGTCAAGTGTGCAAGGTTCTCTTAGGTGTTATGAACCGTTTTTGATAGTACTCAGCAATGCTTGGGGTTTCATACCGTTCTTTGAAATACTAGGAATAAGCTTCTACACCTTAAGTTACAGCCGAACCTAAAAGTTGAACAAAATATTCCAGTACTCCAAAGCGTGTGCTGACGGGTGGCACTTGCTGCTGTTCTGTGTGGTGGATGTATTTTACTGTATCTGCAGAGGACGTTTATTCACTCATTAGAAATAGCACAGGCAGTTCTGTGCAACGAACTTCTTGTAATTCGTCAACGTTCTGCTTTACGCTTTTCATTCAACAGAATGATCGTGATCCTCGCTTGAGAGAGAGAGCGCTTGCCAGAAATTCTGTATTAGACCAATATGGCAAGATCCTTCCTAGAGAAAGGAAGCTGCATGTAGAGAGAGCCAAGCCTTACCATTTGCCTTCATCGGTCTTAAGAGAAGGTAATTTTTCGGGGGGGAAATACAGTGGACAGCTAACCATCGCTTGGATTCCACGAGGCTGAGAGTTTTTCCCTCTCGCTTTACAGTCACAAGACCAAAGCCATTATCAACAGTAACAAAAGAAGCTAATGCAGGAAACGTGCACCCAAGAGCAACTTTCATCAGTAATGTATTGTCCAAAATTGGAGAAGTATGAGCAGCAAACGAGCAGAAAACCAGTTTCTCACAGCATGATAGGTAAGCAGCCTTCTAACAAAGTTTAGTCTTGAGCTACATGTTTGGAGAGAGAGTGAAAAATCCATTGGAACTGCGTTAGCGTTTTGGAGGGAAGGTGCGCCTGAATAGAGCTTTGTCTGGCTTTTTTGCGCATACAATATGTAGCATTTAAGAATCCATACATCATAAGTAATATTTGGAGAGAGTGGTTTTCTGCTATGACAATCTTATTTATGCAAATGCATATATTTACATTGCGGTCAATGTGCTTATAGAATTTAGGGTCGCTGAAACTAAAACTGTGATGAATGAAAGTCATTTACATTTTGCTTTTAATTCTAGTCCTGGAGTGACAGAACCACCAGTCATAACACATCCTCTCCCTGATGCAGAGTCGCGCAATGCATCTGTTGGGGCACGAGTTAGAGAATTTTTAGGAAAATGTTTCAGGTATAGTAGATCTACAGAATGAGTATTTCAAAAAGGTGTTGCTTCTCATATATATATATATGTGTATGTGTGTGGGTGTGTACACTTCCTGTGCTTGCAAAGTGTTCTGTTTGCATTTAGTTTTGTGTCTGTTAAAGAAAAGGCCAACTTAGGGACACAACTAACACGAGAATGACATCACTTGTGCAACTTAACATTGGATTACTCTTGCCTCAGAGGCAGTGATTTAGGAAATTAAGTACGAAATGTAACAGAATAATTGAAAAGAAGAAAATGCCTGTGACTTGTTGGTGGGCCTGAGACATCACCCCAACAGCGAGGGTTCACCTGTATTTCTTGTTCATGGAATGTTTTTGTTACATACCATCTCAGATTTCTTGAACGCAGCATGATTCTTTCCACTGATTTATTTCTTTTCGTATTTTAAATTGTGTACCTTAACAGATTGCTGGGTTTGGTGGCTCGTCCTGTTCTTCCACGCTCTGCAGCACGGGGTGGTAGCTCACATTCGCCATGCAGAGCTTCTACTTCATTCATGCCATTCAGCCCACTGAAACCAAATACGCATGGTTCTGTCTCACAAAAGAAGTTTTCAGGAGCATCAGAGCTGAATTTACTAGAGACTCCTCTTGTGGTTAAGGTTCGTACTGCAAAAAACCGGTACCAACCAACCAAAAGAAAAGCCTGTAAACTTTGTTTAAAATGAAACCACCAGAAAAGTCTTTAAAAACAAACACTGATTGGTCTTGAGGAACGGAAGAAGGTTTTCAGTGTCCCAGACTTCAGATGAAGTTAAATAGGCTGTCAGTTAGTTAGCTCGTCTCGGCTTTGGGAGCAGAAATCTCAGAAATGGAGCATGTGATTGCGTACACTGAATACTCTGGTCTCTGTCCCTTAACTGCATAAACTTTTCTCTGTAGGAGAGAAGTTTCTAACTTTACATTCAGCGGTGATGTGAAAGGAAACGCAGTCTTTCACTGTCCTCGGTTTTGTCTCGCTCGGTTGGAAGTTAGTCTGTTTGGTAATTAATAATGCATTAACAGACGTTTTTTAACTCTAGGTCATTGAAGATAGTGCGGGTAAGGCACAAACCTCAGAAGCAGCACCTGAAGCATCACCATCTAGTGAACTACATCCATCAGGCAATCTTCAATATAGCTATAATACTACAGAGCAACAGTTTCCATGGGATTTGCCTGCTAACCAAGATGGTGAATGTGATGCAGCTGAGGGAGATGGAGAGGAGAGTAATTTTACTTTAGTCTTGGAAGGAGAAGAAGGTGAAGCGGAGATGGGAGACCCTACACTATTAGATGCTTCTAAACCGGCTGGCACAACAACAGGGGAAAAACCTGTGAACAGTTTAGGAAATACTGCAAACCAAGAACAAGTTACAAATTCAGTGTCCACTGTAACTAGTGATCAGGAATCTCAACATATTGCAGAGTCGCGCCCATATGTGCCTGAACCCCTTAAGGTAGCTATTGAGAACTTACCAGATGTAATCAAAGACACAAGAAGTAAAGAGTTTACATCTGGAGTTGTAGAACAATCTATTCATGAAACCACAGGTAAAAAGGAAACTAGATCCCAGAAGGCAAAAGCTCCCTTAACAACTGTGCCAGAAGGAGTGGAAGATGAAACCAGCACACGTCAAGTAGAGCATGCCGTCACTCCTAGAAGACGCGCAAGGGGACAACTGACGAGAAGTCAAAGTATTCCATCGGCAGGCCATCAGCAACTACTGAAGACAGCCAAACCCGTTTTGTTAGGGCTGTCTCCTAGGAGAAGTACCAGGCAAACAAAAGAAGCATCTGAGACTTCTAGTCTTCAAACAGAAGAAAATGCTCAAGGGGATGAGCACATACCTGTGATCCCTGTTACTCCTAGGAGAGGTAGGAAGCCTAAACAGGCCAATTCAGAAAAAGGAGAAAGCAGCCATTCTGATGGGCAAACGTCGTCCGTCAGTACGCAGTCCATAGCCGTTACTCCAAGAAGAGGATTAAGGAGAGCAAAGGAAGCCGCATCTGAGCTCTTGGAAGCGGCTAATGAGGAAACTTCTCTTGCTGGAGGTAGCATTATTGCTTCTGCTGCTTCCCAAATGACTAGAGAAGGAAAAAGTTCAGCAGGAGATCAGGGAACTGGCCAGAATGACACTGATCATGAGACAAAAATGGCAGTCAGTCCCAGCAAAAGTGCAAGAAAACGGGAAAACATTCCTTTACAGTTTACTGAAAATATTGTCAAGGATCAAGAGGTGCAGCCTAGTGACCACCTCCTTTTTCCTGTGCCAACTAAGAGAGGCCGAAGAAGAAAGAGGAGTTCATTGGAAGCTTCAGAGAATTCTGACCTTGATCTGTCTAAACCATCGCTGCCTCAAACAGAATTTCAACTTCCTGTCACTCCTAGAAGAAGTGCTCGGAAGAGGGCACACAATCTCTTGGCAGGCACAGAATCTGTCTCTACTCAGGAAGACATACGTTCAGGAGGCAGAGCGGAAATCTGTGATACTCCTAAGAGAAGAACAATAAGTGTTGCACATGCTGAACCAGAAAAAATGGCTACTCATGAGCAAACACCCGCCCGGATGGCTGGGGAATCAAGCACACCCAGGAGTACAGGAGGGACAGGGCGGTGCGGCAGGAAGAGACGCGCAGTATTGGAGGAGAGCACAGGGGAGGAGGCCTTCCCCCAAGGACCTGGTGGCAATCCTTTGCTGCCTAAATCCACCAGGATGTGCCGAAATACTTAGAATTTTAGCAGATCGTATGGCAAGAATATGCCCAGTGTGCAAACAAGGCCACAGATAGCTAAGCAGTTTAATTCCCCCGTCAGAAGTTCCTTTTGTTAGGAATTGTTCCATTGTTAGGCAATGTTTGTAACCTGTTAGCCTAGGCCAAAGGGAAAATACTATGAAAAAAATAGAATTTCAAGTAATAAGCTAGCATTTGTTTCTTCTTTGGTTTGTACTTTTGTCTTCTGTGCAAAACTTCTGGGTTTCCATTCCAGAAATGCTTTTTTCACCAAAGTAGTCGAGGTAATGAGTCTCTTTGATACGCTTGGCGAGAACTGTACCGTGGTTCCTTTTGAATTAAAGCTGTTCCTAAAAGAAAATGCATTTTCCAGTGCACTGTGCTATGCGGCTGAGCGGTATGTGAGGTAGAGGGAAGAAGGCATGTGATGGTTACTGATGCGTCCCTTCGTGCAGGTCACTTACTCCTTGGCTCTGTTATCACCTGGCATGGTTCAAGAGCAGGCTTATCCCACAGCAATCATCGGTGTGGCGTGCATTGCTGCTGAACTTGGTTTAAATCCAGACTAAACCATGAATTATTAGTGAACAACTGATCGCTTGTCTTGCGATACTACAATTGTAATTTTAACACACAGAGAGAAAAGAATGCAGGGAGTAGGTGCGTGATTTCTGTGAACACCACCAGCACAAGCATATGTGACCCTAGGAATCGAGGGCCCAGGAAAACCTTTATTTTTGATCTAGCCTATTGGTCTCATAGCGGCTTCCTAAAGGGCAAGAATGGTATGCTCATCTCAGCAGGACCCAACAGTTTACGCCGGCCAGGTAAGGTTTTATTCCAAGAACCAACTAAAAGCAATTTTAGCTAACACACAGTTGTCGACTGGTGGGTTCGTTTATCTCCCATTACTAGCACGCATGTAAGCGTAATGCAAACGACTGGCACTTGTCAGTTTACTGGTTTGCAGCATTATGTAGGTTTTGTCTATGTTTCTGTCATCCTGGAACTCAGTACCACTTTCAAGTGTGTTTGCAAATCCTGATTCCTGATTTAAACTATTAGTGGGGGCACCCGTAGCAGACAGCAGTGCTCGTGTATGCATTTGCTTGCTCATCTCTGAAGAGGATGCACTTGATGGTTTTTTTCATAGAGAGGTCTTTTGCGATCTTGGTCAAGGAGTGCTGGGGAAAGCCTGGAGGGATTATAACGCTGCTCTGCTGGCATATGGTCAGACCGGCTCAGGGAAGAGCTATTCGATGATCAGATACAGTGCAAACAGAGGCCTGGTGCCCGTTGTGTGCAAAGAACTCTCCAAAGCCACCCAGAGTCGGGAAAAGAACAAGCAGTACCGGGTGGGATTAGCACAAAGTGTCATTTATTTCCAAGATCTTTCCAGGTTGCACTTTAAAAGACTCGGGTAATTTCAAATTAGCAAAAATAGAAACTGTGACCGTATGGAGCAACTTACAGTACAAGCCATAGTGGAGCCTATGAAATAGTGTTGACTACAAAGTTGATGTAGTACGGGTAGATTTCCAGATAAACCCTAAAACGATGATTTGCCACCGGTGCAATTAACTGATCCCTAACGTGAGAACCAAAAATGTTAGTTTCTAGTAAACCTTTCTTTTTTTGAACAACTGTTCAAACACTGATCTTCCTTTACCTGCCATAAAGTGAGCTGAACTTTAATCTCCGTTATGCTTCCTAACTTCACCCTTGCACAGGGTATTCATGAGAAAGTCTTTCCAGCACCTCGGGAAAGAAAAGTAATGCTTTCTTCTGTTCGCCTTTATAGGGTACAGAAGCTTTATAGTGCCATACCTCTCCTATACAGTAGGAGCGACCTTTTTAGCCTTGCAGGACAGCAAGGAGCTGTTGGAGCTGCTGGATGCTCCCACTCCATCAGCACCCTTCTGCGCTTGTAGTCGGGTGGATTCTAGCACCACTGTAAGCAGAAAGCTTCACTCCCCCCGTGCACGAGTGCCTTCTGTCTACAAAAACACCACCCTGATTACTGAAGGCTGCTTGTGACTTACTCCTGTGGTACTGTCGCAAATGAGTGGTTTAGGCCGCTTAAAGAATCACCGTCAAGGGTATTGGCAAAAGCGATTTTACCAGAACTTTATAGAATGCGAGTTAACAGAATTTGATGGCAAGGTCCACTCTGCTACTTACTAAAACATACAAAGGAAAACCAAATAAAAATTGAATCGGAACAATTTAGGCAGAGAGACTGGAGAAACGAAAGGGTAAAGAGGACTCTGCTGTTGAGTCACGAGGACCAGAATGGACCCCTCTTGCTTTCTAAACTCCTTCTCAGGGAGGAGTCTAGGTGCGGCTGAATCCAGACTTAGTCTCAGACGTGGTCAACGGTCCATGTCTAAAGGAAAGGGTATAAGGAATACAGAAATCCTCCCGTTGAGTCACGAGGTTCAGGGAAGACCGGCTAGGTCCACTCCTAGTCCCAGACTTGGTCAATGCTTTATATCTAAAGGATTATACGTAATTAGCAGCAATCTAAGGTTCCTTCACAATTCAGGGTGGATCACAAGATTTTAGCAGCACTTAACCATTGATTAGTTTAACATTTGCAGAGTGCATTAATAGAATTTACTACAATCACAGCGGAGACTTCATTACAGATTCAAAATGGTAATATTTACACTACACTTGTGATCGGGGACTCAAATGGATTCATGGACACAGGCACAAAGACATATGCGTGCATATATATATACACACACATATATATATGTATGTAGAAAGGTATACCTGTTAAAAATTCCCCTCGAGTTCCGTGGAAGTACTCAGTTCAAATGCCTCCGCGTTTCTCAAAGGGCCAGGGTTGAGCCTCGAGGAGGAGAGGGTTTTAGCCCAGGTCTCTCCGCCAGCTCGGCGCGGTCCTCCAAACTTTCACAAACGGGAGAGTTTGTGAAATTCTGAGAGGCGTCCCACTCAGAGGGAGATGCTGGTCGCAGCCCGCTGCGGTCCAGGAGAGCTCAAAGGGTCTCCCTTGGGACCCGCTGTTTATAGGGTTGCAAGACGATTGGCTTTCGTCATTAGTAAAATGATGGCATTTCGATAACCGTGGTGTCATTCCACTTGGGTTACGATCCTGATAAGGAGTGCTCCAGGGCTGTCAGGGAATGACGGATCATCCCATTCTTTGTGCTCTCATTACCCGCCTCGGTCAGGTGAGAGGAGTGCCTGGAACAGTCAGTGCTGTTCCCTGCCTTAACCATGCAAGAGTTCCTGGCACGGTCCAGGGACGCTTAAGCGCCCAACTCGTTACACAAAGGCCAGGGCCTAGCTGGAATTTCTGAGAGGGCAGAGCGGTGCAGGGGAGAGGGGGAAGGAATGCACCACCACAGTTACTTCCCTTAAGAAAGAGCACTTTGTTTTCCCCAAGCGGCCTCCCCAGCTCTGTGCCAGCAGAAAAGATGCGGGGATGCCGTTTGTGAACATGCTTCTGTTTTCCTTTGACATCACCCACTGTGCGCCCCTGTGATAAACACAACAGTGAAAACTCGTTCCTGCCCATCTCGCTCGCCATATCAACGTGGAAATGCAAAACCCTGTTTGAGGTCAGCTTACTCCTATTACAGACAGTTCTTGTTGCTTGCACAGAGGAAAAAATCATGTCCTGGGTCTTTATCTTTACTTTTAATTCTTAACCGTAGTCTTACCATGATAGAAGAGGTTTCTTTTGGAAGTTAGTGGATTTATTATTGCGGAGCTTAACGTTTGATGGCAGTGCCTGTCAAGGAGCGAAGGGACGTGACAACACCATGGCTGGCTACGCAGGCTGCCAGAGACGGGGCCGTGCCTTTAACACCCCCCATCGAGCACTATGGCAGCTCACCAAAAGCCTCCTCTCCGGCTTGTTGCAGGTTAAGCTCACGAGTGACACCAGAGGCATGCTGTCACTCCGTAGGTTCGCACGCAGAGCCTCGTTTGCAGAGCCCCAGAAGATCAGCACAGCCTCAAGCCCAGCCATCGTCTGTGCCCAGACCCTGGGCTCCCCCCCTCACCTCTGCCTGAGACACCGAGTCTTTCCAGAGATGGGTTTTCCTCCTACTCACTGGCTAGCCCACCCTGAGGTCTGCTAGTGTATTGGGTTTGCGTGGCAAGGTTTTGGTAGCGGGGAGGGGGCTACAGGGGTGGCTTCTGTGAGAAGCTGCTAGAAGCTTCCCCTGTGTCCGACAGAGCCAATGCAGCCGGCTCCAAGACAGACCCGCCGCTGGCCAAGGCCAAGGCCGAGCCAGTCAGCGACGGTGGTAGCGCCTCTCGGATAACAGATTGAAGAAGGGGGAAAACAACTGCACAACGGCAGCCGGAGAAGAGATGAGCAAGAGTATGTGAGAGAAACAGCTCTGCAGACACCAAGGTCAGTGAAGAAGGAGGGGGAGGAGGTGCTGCAGGTGCTGAGCAGAGGTTCCCCGGCAGCCCGTGATGAAGACCACGGTGAGGCAGGCTGTCCCCCTGCAGCCCACGGAGGTCCACGGCGGAGCAGATATCCACCTGCAGCACGTGGAGGACCCCACGGCAGAGCAGGGGGATGCCCGAAGGAGTCTGTGACCCCGTGGGCAGGCCGCGCTGGAGCAGGCTCCTGGCGGGACCTGTGGAGCCGTGGAGAGAGGAGCCCACGCTGGAGCAGGTTTGCTGGCAGGACTTGTGACCCCACGGGGGACCCACGCTGGAGCCGTCTGCTCCTGAAGGACTGCACCCCGTGGAAGGCAGCCACGCTGGAGCAGTTTGTGAAGAACTGCAGCCCGTGGGAAGGACTCGCGTTGGAGAAGTTCGTGGAGAGCTGCCTCCCGTGGGGGGGACCCCACGATGGAGCAGGGGAAGGGTGTGAGGAGGCCTCCCCCTGAGGAGGAAGGAGCGGCAGAGACAAGGTGTGATGACCTGACCTCCACCCCCGTTCCCCATCCCCCTGTGCCGCCGGAGGGGAGGAGGTAGAGAACTTGGGAGTGAAGTGAAGCCCGGGAAGAAGGGAGGGGTGGGGGGAAGGTGTTTTAAGATTTAGTTTTTATTTCTCTTTTGTTACCCTACTCTGATTTGATTGGTAATAAATGAAACTAATTTCCCCAGGTCGAGTCTGTTTTGCCCGTGAGGGTAATTGGTGAATGATCTCTCCCTGTCCTTATCTCGACCCACGAGCCTTTTGTTATATTTTCTCTCCCCTGTCCAGCTGAGGAGGGGAGGGATAGAGTGGCTTTGGTGGGCACCTGGTATCTAGCCATGGTCACCCACCGCACCTTGTCATAACCTGACTGGAAATCTGTCTTATTCCTTCTAGGTCTGTCACACACCTCTAAGCTTCCCTCATTCAATTTGCTCAGAAGTTCAGAGCTCACAGTACACCAAAGCTTCCTCAACAGCAACATGGCCCACTATTTATAGATTGCTGAGCCTGGATGAAATTTCCAGAGAGTGTGTAAGTCATCTCAGATCAAATTTCGCAGTCCAACCAGAAGAGGCTGGCTTCCTACCATGTTTTAAGCCATACCATGAACACAGTACTCAGCATTTGCAATAAAACAAAGTAGTGCCTGTATACTGGAAGCATTTTTAAACTGAAAGAGAGTAGGTTTAGACTGAACACAAAGAAGAAATTTTTTACAACAAGGATGGTGAGACACTGGAACAGGTTGTATCCAAGTTGTGTATGCCCCATCATTGGAAGTGTTCAAGGTCAGGTTGGATGGGGCTTTGAGCAACCTGATCTAGTGCAAGATGTCCCTGGCTATGGCAGGGGGGGTGGACTAGATGATCTTTAAAAGTCCCTTCCAACCCAAACCGTTCTGTGATTCTATAATTTGCTGTTTAAATCAGAGACTTTCCAAAAGCTTCCTTGAGTGCCATTTCCTTACCTGTGTTAAAAGTGCAAAAAGTAGAAATGTGGTATAACATCATGTTTTAATAAGTGTAGACATAAGCTTGCAGGCAAAGCCACAACTTGCTGTTTCATGTGTGATGTGTAGTGCAGTAGGTTAACTTTTCTTTCCTCAGCTTTGCAGTTAGCCTTTGTCATTAAGCTTCTCCAGCTTGAATTCTGAAGCAAGTTTAATTAGACGTAACATTGCTTTGTGTTACTCTGCAAAGGTCTTGATTGAGCTTTCCACTTATTCATGTGAATGAAATAAAGGAAAACCCTTAAAATAAATGATGGCTTACAAGTCAAAGATGTGAGGGACAGTGCCCTAAAATAATGGACTTGGTACCCATTCTGCTCAAAGCTCTTCTGTGTACAGGCATTAAATAGAGGAGTGCTGGCCTTCCTTAAAAAAAAAAAAAAGGGAGAATGACAGCAGCAGCATGTCTTTTTCCTCCATCCTCTCCTCATGCACACATAGGTGGACTGCTGCGTTACAATATACATACCTATCATAACTCCTGGCAAGGTGATAAGAGACACATCTCTGAGGTGGCTGACCATATCCCTATCTATCTCGTCTCCTTTCCCGTGCCTCTAGAAAGGACTCTAGCCAGCACCTCGGTAGGTATAAGGGAAAGGACAAAGGGGAAAAAGGGAAGAGGGAAGAGGATGGTTGTTCTCAGCCCTTCTTGTTGAGAGGTCATTGTGCAGCCAAGGAGTGCAGAAATAATGGAGTGAGAGGGACAGCAATTATAGGGGATGGAGCTGGGGTTTCAGACCCCGTTCCCTGAGATGTGCATGCATTCGACAGGAGACCATTACTGGGTTAAAAATAAACACAGAAATGAGAACCTTGGGTCACTTTCCTCCCAGGAAAACACCCTAACTGTTAAGCTATATTCAGTTTGCCTCACTTCATCCTCCCCCCATGCCTGCATTTGGCAGTGCTACCCCAGGCACCAGCACAGACCCAGAACACTGCTGTCTCTGTGTCCGGAGCCTGCATTTGCCTGAGGGACCCGGTGAGGCTCCCTGGCACACGGCAGGCTTCCAGGCAGGCTTTGGTCTCCCCCTTCTCTCCGATGCAGCGGCACCAGTCCACAGCAGAGGAAACAGGCGGAGGGGCTGGCACATTCTCTTCCACCTGTTGCTCTTTTGCAGACATCCAGCACACCCAGCAATTATCTGGTTAGAAACCTGTAAGAAGCACCTTTTGGTTCCTAGTGAACATTTTGTTCCAGTTTTGAGGAAACCAGTGGACATGACCTGACAAATGTCATACAATTTTTAAGTTATGTACACAGTAAAAAGATAAGTTCTGAAATCTAAGGAGAATGAAGTTCTGTGGAAAAATATCAGAGTAGCCAACAGAGGCAGTGAGATTCCAGGAAAGGCCTTGTGCCATAAGTGTCATTTACTTTACATGTAAAAAAAACCACCCCTATTTTGAGCTGGAAGCACTTACTCCGTCCTACATGTGACAGCCACTGTCATGGCCAGACTCAGGCTTGTATCAGGCTCCTGGAGAGGGCAAGGAGACAAACCTTTGTGCTCATGAGTGGTCATGAACACATGCTGTCAAGTACAGGGCATGTGCTGGCCCATGTTACCTCTCTGCAAAAGGCAGGGAACTGGAGAATGGACCCTGGTTGTATATAAAATTAATGAGAGTCCTGGGAAGAGCAGAATTTTAGTCATTCTGCTGTAAAATCTAAAAAAGCAGGAGAAATACAGCCAAGACACACTGGGGAAGCCAGTCAGGATTTACTGAGTGTTTTTCCAAGTTAAATAATCTTTTTTAAATTTTAAAAGAGAACACTTGTAAGCTAGGTTGTTTTTCAGAAGTTATTGAAGCTTTAATGATAATAAGAGATTGACAACAAAAAAGATGTTTTCTGCTTTTATCTTTGAAAGTCAACAGCTATTAATAAATATACTGTACTGCCCTGATTAGAAAGATTAGAAGAAACAAAGTTTTCAGCTTTCAGTTTATTCTGCAAAAAGGCCCTTGTTGATAGAGCTTTGCTGTGAGCCCTGGTGGAAGACAGGAACAAAGTGAGGTTGCCTAAAAATTTGAAAGTATTGCCTGGTGATTGATTGATCGTGCTTGATTGATAATATCTCAAGGTGACTCTGCAAACCAGAAAATCCTGTGCTGGTCCCACACTGACCGATTACTGAGGTGTATGAGGTAGACAAATTGCTTGCCCCTGTTTACAGACTAATAGTAGAAACCCACCCTTCAAATAAAACTGTCAAGGAGTGGAAAAACAAACATATGCCCTTGGTAAAGCATATTGCTAAGGTGTGTATTCCAGCAATTTAAATTTATGGTTTTGTGTAAGACTAAATATTAAATTGAGCACAAAATTTTTAAAATACATTTATAATCTTTAATATGTTTTAGGAAAACGTTATTACCAGTTTATTTTCTGTTGTTATTGGTGGAGGTGGTGTTACTGCTGTTTTGTTTTTATTGTTATTGCTATACTGGAACTTCTTTTCTCCATGGGTCAAAAGAACTTTATATTTGAGTCATTGGCTCAGTTATTAGATTCTATAAAATTCATTCATTTGCTCAAGTTAAATATGGTATATACTTATTTAATAAAATATAAAGGGATATATTCACTTTTCTGAGGAGACACCTTAGAAAAGGACTTTTTGTTTCTGGTTATCTTATGGCACAAAGTCTCTAGGAAAACTTTTTTACAAAATACCAGATTTTCGATGAGGATTCAGAGTCAATAACAAGGACAGTGCAGCTCCATTGGCCCCAAGAGCTTCTCAGAGCAGTAGTTTTTGCAGTAGGTTAACATGTTATGATGCTCCAGAAACTGCCGTGTGCACACTGACAGGGCAGCCAGCTCAAAATGTGCATTGACTAGCATTGAAAAGCCTGCAATGAACTCTGGCAGCTCACTGAGGTCAGCACAAAACTCCGAAGCAAGCCCAGTCCACTGTAAGCAGAGTGACCTTTGCCTCACCATTACCCAAATGACCATGGGCTCAATTCATCCTGTGAGACTCAGCTTTGGAGCTGCAGAGCTCTATTACCCCTGGGAAGCAGTGAGAGTAATTTTGTTTGATGACTTGATGTACATAGAAAACTTCATTTAGGTGAATTCTAAGGGTGCCTTGAAACTCATTAGAGGCTTGGCTCTCAAGGCTTCTGAGCACCTGGAGCACCTCGCAACATGAAATGCAATAACAACATGGGCTTAATAAAGCAAGACCAAAAGTACCTTTCACAGCATGACTAGATTCTTGTTAGAAAAATAAATTCTATTCAGCTACTTTTATAAAATTAGTAAATATGACGAAGCAGCACATCTGGCTAACTGTTATGGCAGGAAGATATTAAAAAACTAGGTTTAATGAAGACAGATTTAGTCTCACTGTCCATTTAAATACCAGACAGAAAGGTATGATTCCAAACATGAACGATCTTCTGGTTGCCTCAAAAGAAACACTTAAAGATGTGTGACGTTCAGTAAGTGGTTTCAGCCAACAGGGAGATGGTTTCAGGTTCAAGAAATAATGTCCTAGGAGTTGCTTTCTTTATTCCAGTTTTCCTACTGGGAAACTTAAAATTTACATAACATAGTCTTGGGAAAAAGACCATGAATTACAATAAGGACATTGGCTCACTTTATAGCATCACCAGTGAGTTCTGTAAGCATACGCTGTCATTATTTGAAGGCAACATAAGGATAGGTGGGGTTTCCTGAACTGAAAACTAATCCAGCCTAATAATAAAATAGCAAAAATATGCTCTAATTGTTGTACAGTTATAGTTTGATATTTATATTTTAGTCTCAGCATCAGTCTTTATAAGCCCATATGAGAATTACATGAGAATTCAGTTACATGAGAATTCTGAGAATTCAGATTTCTTGGTCCGCCAGACTGTTACTTAAGAATTAAGCCTGCCAGATACCAAATACTCTGGAGTGCATATCACACAACAGTATCCAAACCTAGGCATTTTGTTGACTCTTTGAAATGGCGTATTCCATCGCTGTGCTTTCAAATAACTGGTCGTTTCCTTTTTCCTTTCTTTCTTCCTTCCTCTCATGTCATGAGATGAAGGAGAAAGGGGAATTTAGATAATAAAATATTTTATGTATCTCTTGGAATAAAAACAAACCATCTGTTTCGAAAGAAGCTTTATTATTACTTTTCTGATTTTCACAGTGTATTTACTTGTTTTCATTACTCTATGGTTTCTTATCATATAATGAAGAACGTAGCTTATTCTCTTTCTTCTTATACATTCATTTCCTTTGCTCCCTGAAAAGTATTTTTCATACATAATAAATTTGCCTGCCAGATGCATCCCTTTTACAACTGTGACCAGACAATTTTTAAGGTTCAAAATACATTTTGAAGGTCAGAAAAAGCAGCCTGCTCAGCCCTAAAAGTAACTAGGTTCTTAAGGG
Source organism: Gavia stellata (assembly GCF_030936135.1). Lineage (NCBI taxonomy): Eukaryota > Metazoa > Chordata > Aves > Gaviiformes > Gaviidae > Gavia > Gavia stellata. Next base: position 23,307,085 of record NC_082595.1, read on the forward strand.
TTCCTAGAACCAGTAGGATGAAGAAATGAAAGCAGAGACCTAGAGTGCATGTGGCATTAATAATGGTGCTTTTCACCTCTGCGTTACTGATTCAAAATGGAAGTTGCCACCCTGTGATCATTATTCAGTGACCCATATGAAATGTGTGGATGACCTCCATCTAGTTCCTAGCAGATACTTGTCTGTCTTGTAAAAGCAAACACAAAGGTTAGTGCCCTGGTTAGAAGTTTCAAAAGAGAGGCTGATAACTGCTCTGCCACTGCTATTGTAATTTTTTGGTCTGTGTAGTTTCACTTTCTGGCTTTGTTAGTCTGGAAGTTTGTGGGAGCAAGAGACTGATTTTAAAAACAACAAGGTGATGTAAAGCCACATGCTAACTTGGATGGCACAAGAAAATCTGCTCAGCACAAATGACTGTGGAAGCAAAGCTTCTGTGATATGATTTTTTCCTGCTTTAGTCTGATGTTCTTATCCCTCACAACACCTGTTTCAGTAACTTTAAAAGACTTTAGAAGCCTCTCATTACACAGTCAGCAGCTCACCTGCGATTAGCATTTCAGTTCCTTTGATATAATCAGTAAATTGCAGTATGCAGCCCATGATAGAACTACTAACATTTGTGAAAATTGGAGGAATAAACCCCTGAGACCTCATGAATTTTCTGCATTTGGCTGAATAAAGAACCTAAACTCACATCCAAGATTCTCTGGTATCAGAGCCTGAAAGAAGTTTCTGCCAGAATGTCTTTAGGGGATGGATATTCATGAGCACCTACATACACCCATTACGCTCAAAAGTCTGAGCAAAAATGTGTTCAAAATACCACTGAAGTCTTCAGAAAGTCTTCCATTAGATTCAATGGACTTTGAGGTAGAGTGAGAGATACAGCACAGAATCACTGTAATTCCCTTTTACAGGAATGCTCTACACGACCTCAGACAGATGACACTTGTAATGGCACAGAAGGAGAGATCTGGTCGGCCGGGGAAGCCACTTACACATGGCATAGTAGGTTAATTATTTTTGCTCCTGTGATGCTAGGATACTTCTTTGTTTTCTTCGTGGAAAACAGTACAGTAAATCTCCACAAAAATGAGTGTGGTGATAAAAAGGTGGTTGTTTTTTTCTGAATGCAAAAAGAAAAAGATCAGTGATGAGACTACAGGTCTGTTCAATCATTATATTCATTTCTCCCAACAAAACCAGGATCATCCTACTACAGGAGTATTCATATCAGCCCACTGCTGCTAACACTCTTGGGCATACCACATTAATTCAAGACTGGACCAGTGCTTCTTTCCTTGACATTGATCTCTAGTATAATCACATGCAATTTGCATCCCCAGTCAAATGCAAATTCTTAAACCAGCACTCAGACCTCTCCCATTTAGTCTCAGGCCCATTAGGCAGAAGCTGGAGAGTAGGTTATAGTGACAGCAAAAGGAAGAAATCAAGCAGCCCGAAAAGTGAAACATGAACAGGATTTTAGAGAGAATTTTAGAGAGTAAAGAAGTAGCTGAGAAACTGTGAAGAACAGCAAGTGATATAGAAACAGTTTAGAAACAAAGTAGTCACCAAACAGATCTCATAAATAATTAAATCTCATGGATTATTGACGTCAGTTAAAAGTGATTTTCCTTTTATGATAAGAGATGATTTCTCACATCTCGCCAAGATTATAGTGCTTTTATCCTGTTATTTGGGGAATAATTCTTCACTCTCTTTCATATCTGAACTTATTTAAAATTTGTGAGACCCAGTAAATCCACTTTAAAGCTGATCTATTACTTCAGGTTTTCAAGCCAAGCAAACTCAAACTACTATCAACAAAAAAAAAAACCCTCCAACAAGATTGCTTTGCATGCGTTCTGCTTTACCTTGGCTCACCCAGCTCTAAGAGCTTTCTACAGACCGGGGTTTTTTCCTTGGCCTAGGATAGGGATCTTGTTTTGGTGAAGAAGTTGTATCTGCCACATGGCCACTGTAAAGCAGACTTAACACCTGTTTTTTTTCTCAATGTTGCCTCCAGGCAAGGGAGAAGGTTGGAAAAGTCACTTTTACAAGCAGAACTTTTTTTCTTTTTTTAATTTAATTTTCTTCTCCCTTTCTTGGACGGCAGTACTGAGTGCCAGGTCTAAGGCCTTGTATTAATTTTTCACAAGGAACTAATTCATTGTGTCTTGGTTTATGCCCCTAATTTTTTTCACACTGTTCATAGATTATTCTCAGTCATGCTTTTTGCATGCTTCCAGTATAACTGGCTTGTTGTGGGTATGAAGATCGTACATGGACTCCAAAGGTGAATAAATTAATGAGGAAAAAATCCAGTGGTTTTGAACTAACAATGACCATGAGAATTTCCTAGCTAGCAAGCTGTAAGGCAACAAGCTCCCCTGCAGCCCATGCTGAAGCCATTCTCATTTTTATGCCCTGCATCAATAACCATACAGAGACAGAGAGAGGATGTAGACAGAAAAATAAGCACAAGGAAACGTGAATTATCTTAGTGAATTTAGCTCCAGTTTTGACTCCACTGAATACTTCCAAATATTCAGCATGACCCAAACTGAAATTTTTGCTCGTGGGTGCTTTAGCCATTAATTTTGATTGCCTGTGGGCACACTCTCTGGCCCAATTAATATTTAATTAGAATTATTTCAGCAAGAGGGAGGGTGAATTTTCTCCTCTCAAAAAAAGATATCATCTGGCAGAGGGTGCAACCAAAATCAGATTTGCTGCAGGCTTGAGCATTACAGTTAGAGAGCGACTGTCTGCTGCTATTACCACCGTCTCCTACAGGCATGTTTTGAAAGACAAGCACTGCAAGGAGAAGGATTTAAAACACTGTACATTTTAGGTCAAGTCTTCTCCAAGAATTATTGGTGAAGCTCAATATGAAGATGGCCATAGGGTCAGCAACATTAAAAAAATTGGTCTATATTTTATGTGGTGTGCCTGTCCTACCGAGCAGAAGACCCAAATGCTTCCAGGGATATGGTGGCACTATTGTGTAAAACATAGTTGAAGATTTTCTATTTCCTCATTTCTCACACAACAAATCATTAATATCTTGTCAGGACTGCAGACATGTGTCACTGTTTACAGGAACAGGTTATAATTTTTATTTTGAAGCTAGCTGAAGAATACACATCTGTGAAGGAAAGCTAAAGGAGAAATCTACTATGGCTGCAGAGCAAAATAATAAATGTAATCCTGGAAAGCTGTTCAATTTATATATTATCATGACTAACAGACGTTTGCAGCTATTTGTTCTTTTCCCAGGAAAGGTAATCCAAACCTGGAGAAGAGAGATAATACATTTCCTTGAACTACAAATTCATTTCAGCATAATCATGGTAATTGGTGTATTCCAAAATGTTATCTTGAAAATAGGACTAAGCACATTTCTTCACAAAAAATTAAGCAGGACAGTCTGAGTAGAAAAGGTCAGATAGAAAATTATATTGTAAACACTGCGTAATATCCTGATTGTATCTACAAGACTTTTCCTTCTTTCCTCAATGTTTCACCAAACCTTCATGCTGTAGCCTGAAGCCAAAATACTTTAAAGGCCCATCATGATAGCTGGTCAACCAAAATTGAAAAGCAGCGTTTGCTTTACACGTTGCCTTCAATGTCACAGAAAAATAACATTATCATACTTCAGCTACCCATAACATGGAAAGATGCTTCAAGAATAGGATGGACATCCTTGGAGAACAAAATGGGTGAGTTACTTGGCAAGATGTATGTCAGCAGGACTGTCTGAAGAGGACAATAATTCCTTAACTAAGTTCCTGTGACCAAAAATGACAACATGGCTGACTCTCCAGCTGTAAGATTGAGATGACAGGATTTCAGTGGTATGGTGGGATGATAAAAACAACCTAGAAATGGCTTATTTTTCTTCTTATTTGAAATGAAAAAAGACTTTTTTAACTGCTGACTTCAGAGAAAGAATTCCGAAAAACCATTTTTTTCAATAGAGACCAAAATCATGGCGTGCTTATTCACCTATCTAATGGATAATAAAGAATCCATTTTTGAATCAGGCAAGCTCCCTTTGGCTTTAATGAGTTCCATACTTAGGTAGGAACTGAGTAAAGACTCAAACCCAACCATGTCCATTTTCCTCCAATGTCCATGCTCTTCTGTCTAACCTATTGATAACATTGAAGATATGCACAAACACTGCTGAAGAATGGAGTTACATTTGATTGGTGTCACTTTTAGAAACAAATGCTCACAAACTTTTCATGTGAGCTTTTTATATATATATATTGGTTGAAAAGTACACAATATTTTCAACTGTCTCTTTTTTCTGTTTAAATATTTTCTAGAATAATTCACCATTAAGGCAGTTATGCAATAATTTTCCAGCTCTTCTTTTATATAACTATCGAATCTACTTTTCCAAGAGTGTTAAGCAAGTCTCTTGGTTTCCATGAATTTTAGAAACATTATTTCTGAAATTTCAGACCTTTTCTCCTCATTATTTTCATATTCTCCATATATATTTTACAAATCTGCATGTTTACCATTGTTTTGTTACATTCTTATCAAACATCACTTTGTTTACCCTTTGCTCTTTGTCGTCTGATTCTTGTTGATAGTTGTTTTCTTGCTTCCAGCAGAACTCTTCTGATTTCATTTCTATGACCTCATTAGACATTTTTATTGAAAATGAACATATACAGCTGATTAGAACTTTACCCACCATTTGGAATCTTCATTTCACAGAATCACAGAATCCCAGAATCCCTAAGGTTGGAAAAGACCTGTAAAATCATCGAGTCCAACCATCAACCAACAAACACCACCATGCCCATTAAACCATGTCCCACAATGCCTCATCCACACGTTCCTTGAACACCTCCGGGGATGGTGACTCCACCACTTCCCTGGGAAGTTTATTCCCGTGTCTTTCTCTGTATCACTTTTATTTCTCATTTTGGAGTGCCCAGATTTTTGCTTTAAGTTTTTTTTTTTTTTTTCTGCAAGCATCTATAGAGAGTACCTATCACCTTTTACTTTTCTTTTTTCCTCTGCCTTAAATGCTTGGTAATTTAAATTTTCATCTCAGATCTTTTCTAAGCCCACAATTGCAGAAGATTCAACTTCTTCTATTTAACTTCTTTAAAATGTCTGGGTTTTAAACATTGGCCTGGTAATTTTAATTTGCAACATTTCCTTCTATATCTCCCAAGCTTTCTCACATGGTTCATGCTTGAGAAATACTGTTTGAAAAATAATGTAGGTATTTCTAAAATATTCTTCCTTTCATTAACCCTTCACATAATACCAACCAGGGCTTTGTAGTTCACAACATTCATATTCCAAAATTAAAGCTGAAATTTATTTGGTTGAGGTTGGTGAAAAATAAAGGGACTCAATCTGTCTACACCTTGTAAAGCCTCAGTATAAATTACCTCTTGCCTCTGGAGCCAAAAATTTTTCAATCTGTTTCCTGGAAATAAAATTAGGGACATGTTTCCACTCAGAGCAAAAGTGATTCATTACAAAGACCCCCTGTTTATAATACTTGTAATAGCGGAAATTTCACAGTTCAGTTGCCTAGTGGTATGACATAGAGAAGACAGAGCCAGACTCCTTTTGGAGATGCAAAATAATAGGATAAGAGGCAATGGACACAAGTTGCAACATGGGAAATTCCAGTAAGATACAAGGAAAAAGAATTCCACCATGTGGATGATGAAACACCTGAACAGGTTCCCAGAGAGACTGTGGTATCTCCATCACTGGAAATAATCACAACTTCACTGGACATAATCTTGGGCAATCTGCTTTTGTTGGATCTGATTTGAGTGGGGAGATGGAACAAATGACCTCCTAAGGGACTTTCCCACCTGAATTTTCTGTGACTCCATGAATCTCTGAACATTACCATGTATCTCATCTCAATACTTCATCCTCTATAACATTTTGGAAGATTTTAATATCCAATCTGATTTTATGTGAATGAATATTTATATAATATTCATTTTAATATTGATATTAAATATTGATTTAATAGTTATACTTAATATTGATAATTGATTTAATTATTTACTTGATAATTTATTAAATTATTTAATTTACTTAATATTGATATTAATATATCATTTTAAAAAATTTTTGTTCTGCATTCCTGTTCATTATATTCATCAATGACCTGGATGAAGGGATAGAGTGTGCCCTCAGCAAGTTTGCTGAGGACACAAAACTGGGACACACTGGAAGGCTGCGCTGCCATTCAGTGTGACCTGGACAGGCTGGAGAGTTGGCCAGAGAGGAACCTTATGAAACTCAACAAAGGCAAGTGTAGGGTAGCGCACCTGGGGTGGAATAAACCCATGCATCAGTACAGGTTAGGGGCTGACCTGCTGGAAAGCAGCTCTGTGGAAAGGGACCTGGGAGTCCTGGTGGACAACAGGATGACCACGAGCCAGCAATGTGCCCTTGTGGCCAAGAAGGCCAATGGCATCCTGGGGTGCATCAGGAAGAGTGTGGCTAGCAGGTCAAGGGAGGTTATCCTCCCCCTCTACTCTGCCCTGCTGAGGGCGCATCTGGAGTACTGCATCCGATTCTGGGCTCCCCCGTTCAATAAGGACAGGGAGCTGCTGGAGAGGGTACAGCAAAAGGCTACGAAGGTGACTGGGGGACTGGAACATCTTTCTTATGAGGAAAGGCTGAGGGACTTGGGTCTTTTTAGTCTGGAGAAGAGAAGAATGAGGGAGGATCTTATCAATGCTTATAAATACTGAAGGGGTGGGTGCCAGGAGGATGAGGCCAGTCTTTTTTCCGTGGTGCCCAGTGACAGGACGAGAGGTAACAGGCACAAACTTGGTCATAGGAAGTTCCATCTAAACATGAGGAGGAACTTCTTTCCTTTGAGGGTAGTAGAGCACTGGAACAAGCTGTCCAGAGGGGCTGTGGAGTCATCTTCTCTGGAAATATTCAAAGCTCGCCTGGACACATTCCTGTGCAATCTACTCTAGGTGAACCTGCTCTGGCAGGGGGTTGGACTAAATGATCTTCAGAGGTCCCTTCCAACCCCCATCATTCTGTGATTCTGTAATATACTTTTTGATTTTCTGTCATCAATTAGTGACACAAAAACCTGTTTACCTTCCTTAGTGTAAAATCCTCCTGTATAGTGAAACTTACAGATTTTTCTTTAACTTTTCTTTCTAAACTTTTTATCATTCTTTTTGGTCTGTTATGCTGTTTATCTGCCCCTTCCTTAAAAAGTGATATCCCAGGTGAAGCCCAGTACTTAAACTAATTAAAGCGGGAAATTTTTGATCCATGTTGGGCATCCTCTTCACAGTGATTAAAGCTAGACCATATTTCTTTAACTTGCTTATGAGAATGTCACGTTGAACAGTGTCAAAAAGTGATACCAAAATTCAGATTTCTTACTTTTACTGTTTTCTGTTCTTCTAAATATTATGCTGGTTACCTTGTCAAAGAAGGAAATTAAATTGGTTTGACAGAACCATTTTTTTAAAAACTTATAATGGCTCTTTTTATCATTGTATTATCTCCCGATTTTTTAAAATGCAGATTTATTAGTTATTTGTTTCTAAATTTTCCCAGTGATCTCATTTTTTGAGTCTTACCCCTTTCCTCTTTATAAAGATAGTGTATTATCCTCACTCATCTGTCAGGTAATTCACAAGTTCCCAAGGGTTCTTGAAAAGCCTCATCCGTGATTCAGAAATCCCAGATATTTCTCCTAATAACAGTGTACTCTATAAAGCTAGCTATGAACCTTGCAATCCTCCAAAAAGTGTCCATAAGCACATTCAGGGTATAATGCAGTTAGGATGGCATCCTCTGTTCCAGACTATGAATTCTCAATGAGTGCTGCTGTATGTGCCACAAGATTCATGTATAATTAATTCCAATTAATTTTGCTGATTAAATGCCTTCCTAACACTTGCACAAAGTTACTGGAAACAGTCCTGTTTGCTTCCATCATGAATACCTTCTTAGACGCTTGTTTTAGCCTCATTGCTTATGACATCATTCTGTATTAGATAAATATACTATGTTTACTCTAGGTTAGAAGGCATTATAGCATTACAGCCACGCTGTATTATTAACGTGCACAAAACTGCACAGTAATTCTGTATTGAACAGAAATGAAAGGGCAGTCATCATGTATATTTGAGCAAAAGAGTGGTCTTTATTGTTAATATTTTCAAGGTAGTGAAAGCATTTTTATGTCACTGGAGTTCAGAATACATGCTTTTTTCTATTGGTAATACAGGTGTTTGGACACCAATACAAATTTTTTTATATACTCAACTCTTTCTTTGGCCATCCAGTCATTTGGGGACTAATCTTGATTGCTTGGTAATTTCTCTATTATTTATAAATACTTGAGGCTCAGCCTAGCAAAGTATACATTTAACTACAAGAATATCAGTGGTCCCATCACCATTTCTTATTTTAGGACAGAATTAAGCCCTTTGCTGGGCTGGGACATGCCTAAATCACAGAATCACAGAATCATTAAGGTTGGAAAAGACCCGTAAGATCATCAAGTCCAACCATCAACCCCACACCACCATGCCCACTGAACCATGTCCCGCAATGATGTGGATTTTAGTCACTGTAGGCAGAAATTGCATTCTTTGACATTCAGTACTTTGAATTGGGTTCTAGTACAGTGGGCTAGGTCATCTAAGTCATGGGGTTTTACTTCCATTCCCTGAATTAATAACTACATCTGGATCAAAACTATGTGCTTGCATAGTTATTACGGGGGTGATTTGTGATTTCATTCAGTCCCATCTGAGGAACCCTGTGAAAACTGGCCTTCAATAAATGGCAAAGCTCCCACTGGCTTCACTGTAGTTAGGGTTTCACCTCCAACTCCCCAGTGAGACTCAATTTTTTAAAAAGTTTAAAAAAGAAAAAAAAAAAAAGAAAAATTATTTAGGAATTAGAGCAAATGTATCAGATCAAGTTTTCCTTCTAGAGAATGAAGATGTTATTAATTCCTTATCAACAACTGATCAGAAGTAGAGATTGTTATTCTGATTTTCATTTCTTGCGAGTAATGTCTCTGTTTAACACAAAATTAAAGTGGTTGGGTGTGGTTTTGCAGTAGAAAATAAAGCTAGTTGAAGCTAAAAAAAAATTCAGCACAAGACTTTAATTTCCGTTTCTTTCTAATCAAAGACTTTAAACTGAGTTGCAATGAAACTGGGGACTTTATTGTGTCCACTCTGTGAGGAGGAAAAAAAAACCCAGAAACCTCTATACAGAATGCTAATTGCTGAGAATACTGTGTGCCTATTGATATTTCATTTAATAAACTGGCATACTAGACACATGTATTTTAAAGTTCAGGTTTAATTAAAAGATAAGACTGAACAGCAGCTTGGCAAGACAATAAGGGAAAGTGTTGAATTCTTTGTTTACGATGGTAAAGCAGCTGCTTTTATTTTTTAACTAATCTCAACTTAATGTCAAGAGACTACTTTCATATTTTTAGTGAGTTACTCAAGTTTGCACTCCCACAATTATCCTTCCTCATCTGATACTTTTATATAGGGAAACATTTGCAGGTCCCAGTCTGCTTGGATTTTAAAAAGCTGTTTTCCCCATATACATCATAGTAGAAAAACCTTATCTTCCAGACTAAAACTGCCTTCGTCAGTCGTGAAGAGGAGGTTAAAAGCAAAAGTGTGGGAAGCTGGGCAAGTGATTAGCTGCTTAGAGGGTAACACTTGGAAAAATTACCTTTCTACAGCAAGGTGTAGAATGCAGGAAAATGCTTTCAAATATATTAGTTCAGACAGCAAAAACATTTATGGCATGTCATGAGATTGTAAAACTGGGCATAACTCTACCAGTGGCAATAAAGCTCTGCCTATTTACATCAGAAGAACAGCTGTCTCTGGTTACTTCTTGTGTATCCCTTTGTAAAACAAGTGTCAAGGGCAAAGAGAACATATTCTCTTTATTACTTGAATGCAGTAGCACGCAGAAACCCAATGAAAGATGAAAATCCCATTGTTATTGGCACTGAAAAGGCGACTGAGAAAAAAGATATGCTTGTGGAAAGGAGCTGAAACAAATGAATATGAACTTACACTTAACAGATAAATGAAGAAACAGAAAGAGGAGGCTGCACTGGTGAACACAGGAATAAACACACACATCAAAGCTGCTGTCTTGCTGTGTTGATCACTATGTGGAAAAAATCAGAGCACTCATTCAGGTGTTAGGTAGAAGTTATGAAGCCTGCCAATCTAGTTTTCATACAGCATAAGCTGGCCAAAATATTAAGGATTATCTTCATTTTTGTACTGCTCAAGCTGTAATTCAAAACTCAGTAGTGTGTTTGCTAAAACTGGTCGGCAACACTACCAATGTGTAGATGCTCACATGGGCTAAAAGAAATTGTATTATATTATATAAACAGCTTCAGTTTTCCAGGTCTTCCCTGGAAGGCTCCAGGACTAAAAGAATCCTTGTTGCTTTACTATCAACCTTAATGAACAAAACATCACAAACTCTGTCCACATTAGAAGTATCTAAAAAGATCAAAGACCTTAGACACAGTAAACCAGCTGACTTCTTTCAAAGTCAGTCAAGCAGCACTAATATACCGCCTTGAGTATCTGACCTAAAATACCAAGTGTGACGAGCTGCCTCTTTAGGGACTCTTGTCCCTTCTCTGTGGTGTTCTGCAATTGCTGAAGAAGTACCAGCTGCTCTACCAGAGGGACAGCTGTCAGACTACATTCCCCTCCCTCTTCTCAACTGATACCACTATGGCAGAAAAAAGACATTCATGGGGAAACCATTAACTAGAAGTTAATGGATAGTATCCCTGGTAGTAAGGCACTTAGCAAAAAGAGAAAGAGTGCGATAATCAGAACACATTTCCTGTAACATTTACCAAGTAAGCAACTTAGTAGCCCTAGGCCATATTATGCCACTCCTCGTTGAACAGATATCCCCACTGACTTCAAAATGGAATTGCTTTGAAAAACTGACAGAAAGACAGATCCCCTGATACACTTGGACTAAGTTTTAACGTTGAAACTTTTTAAAAAAATTGAAGGACACATCCTATGACACTGCAGCATGTTAAAGAACTCAACTCTGAAGGCAAAGGCGATAAATATAGAAGCAAGTTTTTAAATAGCAGCATAAAGCTATACTAGAAAAATATTTTTTTTAAAACTCGAAGGCTAGTTTTAACACTATTTGCCTCCTACTTTTGAGTTAGCTGAACAGCTTGGTTGTGGGAAATTTTTATGGAGGAACATATTGGGAGGGAAAACTTGTCCCCCTCAGACCAAAACATTTTGTAGAATAAAAATAACCATCTTTATCATTCTGAAAAGTTTTGCTCATTAGCAAGTTGTCCAGTTTCACTGTGGAAGTTGAGACTTCTCAGTGCTTATACATAAAAAAAAAAAATTATTTTCATAGAGGCTTTGGCAATACAAAAGGAAACTCTGCAACTACACTGATTTAATGACAGTTACTCATAAATTAATAGAGCACCCAAACGTTTCATAAGTGTCGCTGTCAAGACGAAGAAAAGTTTTGGTGAAGTAATCTTAACAACAACCACAGCACTTTTACTTTTATGAAGGCACTATTTTTTCACAGTAACTATAAATAGCCCCTTATCATGGTGGGCAAAGAGGTACAATTAGTTAATTACCTACTGCTAATCTTTCTTGCTGCTGTTACTTGGCTTATTTTCAGTAGGACCTATAAATGCTTCCTCATCTAACCCAGGGAGGTTGAACACAGAACCACAACCTGCCAGCGGCACCCCTCACAAGATGAAACATAGGCCTGGATGTGGCTTCCTTCACCTGTGTTAACACGATATGAAACTGTCCATTTCCTTTCATGTAGATATTTCCCTAACATCTTCCTTCATGGCAGAAGGACTCTACCCTGTTTCAGAGTGGCCCTCTAAGACAACCCCTTGCCCTCTTCCCCTTTGGGCTCCTGCCCCGTGAGGTGTTTGAGATCATTGCATTTATTACGCCAGATTTGAAATGGAGAAACAATTAGACCTAAAATGCATCAGGCTGCCACCAAAAGTGCTAGGGAGACGTGTTAGGGCTTCCCCAGCCATTTCAGAGCAATGGGCAGTAGACCCCAGCAGTGTTCTCTGTGCCCAGGGGCCTCAGCCCTGATCCTGGGGTCTGAGGGGCTGACACTCCCCGCTACCCAGAGGTGCCCCCGCAGCACCCGGCACCTCTGCAGCACCCAGGCTTGTTTCAGCTGGAAATGGAACATCTGCTTTGATTTCAAACATTTACAAATGGCAACATAAAATGAAAAAACCCCCAACTTGCTCGTCCACATTTCCTTCATTTTCTGAGACCATGCAAATCACACCCAGGCTTTTGCCAAACCGCTCTCCATCATTTATCAACAGTCCTGGTCAACGGGGGAGGTCCCGGACGACTGGAGGATTGCCAACGTGACGCCCATCTACAAGAAGGGCTGGAAGGAGGATCCAGGGAACTACAGGCCTGTCAGCCTGACCTCGGTGCCGAGGAAGGTTATGGAGAGGCTCATCTTGAGGGCGCTCACAGGGCACGTGCAGGACAACCAAGGGATCAGGCCCAGCCAGCACGGGTTCATGAAAGGCAGGTCCTGCTTGACCAACCTGATCTCCTTCTATGACCGGGTGACCTGCCTAGTGGATGAGGGGAAGGCTGTGGATGTTGTCTACCTGGACTTCAGCAAAGCCTTTGACACTGTTCCCCACAGTATTCTCCTGGAGAAGCTGGCGGCCCGTGGTTTAGACAGGTACACTCTTCGCTGGGTAAAAAACTGGCTGGATGGCCGAGCCCAGAGAGTTGTGGTGAATGGGGTGAAATCCAGCTGGCGGCCGGTCACAAGCGGAGCCCCCCAGGGCTCAGTTTTGGGACCAGTCTTGTTTAATGTCTTTATTGATGATCTGGATGAGGGGATAGAGTGCACCCTCAGCAAGTTTGCAGACGACTCCAAGTTGGGTGGGAGTGTTGATCTGCTTGAGGGTAGGAAGGCTCTGCAGAGGGATCTGGACAGGCTGGATCGATGGGCTGAGGCCAACCGGATGAAGTTCAATAAGGCCAAGTGCCGGGTTCTACACTTTGGCCACAATAACCCCAGGCAATGCTACAGGCTTGGGGACGAGTGGCTGGAAAGCTGCCCCGCAGAAAAGGACCTGGGGGTGTTGATTGAGATCCGGCTGAATATGAGCCAGCAGTGTGCCCAGGTGGCCAAGAAGGCCAACAGCATCCTGGCCTGTATCAGAAATAGTGTGGCCAGCAGGAGCAGGGAGGTGATCGTGCCTCTGTACTCGGCTCTGGTGAGGCCGCACCTCGAATACTGTGTTCAGTTTTGGGCCCCTCACTACAAGAAGGACATTGAGGTGCTGGAGCGTGTCCAGAGAAGGGCGACGAAGCTGGTGAGGGGTCTGGAGCACAAGTCTTATGAGGAGCGGCTGAGGGAGCTGGGGTTGTTTAGCCTGGAGAAGAGGAGGCTGAGGGGAGACCTTACCACTCTCTACAACTACCTGAAAGGGGGTTGCAGAGAGGTGGGTGTTGGTCTCTTCTCCCAAGTGACTAGTGACAGGACTAGAGGAAATGGCCTCAAGCTGCGCCAGGGGAGGTTCAGGCTGGATATTAGGAAAAAGTTCTTTACTGAGAGAGTAGTGAAACATTGGAAGAGGCTGCCCAGGGAGGTGGTAGAGTCACCCTCCCTGGAGGTATTCAAGGAGCGTGTGGATGTGGCATTGTGGGATGTGGCTTGATGGGCATGGTGCTGTGTGGTGTTGGGTGGGTTGGTTTTTGGTGTGTTGTGGTTTGTTTTTTGTGGTGGTTGGTTTTTTGTTGGTTTTTTTTAAGGTTGGACTTGATGATCTTACAGGTCTTTTCCAACCTTAGTGATTCTGTGATTCTGTGTTTTTAGATGAAAATTTTGCCTATCTTTCCTGATGTGCCTGTTACAATGTTTCTACCATGCATACTCCAATCCCTCCTCTTCCCCCAAGTTACCAAGGTCACGAGAAGGAAGTAGAACCCATGACAAAACCATCCATGCTGCCTTTGCAGTCCTCACCACCTCCCCCTCCCTGCTGTCCTGCGCAAGGGTTGCCACTGCTGCAGCACTTGTGAACTCCTTCACCAGCCGGGCTCTGCCTGGCCTGCTCTGCCCTCTCTCCTCAGGACGGGCACTGCTCTTCTTCAGCACAAACCTGTGTCCCACCAGCCCTTCTGCCAGCGTACCCCCTCTGACGTCCAGCCTACGGACATGAACCAGCACTGAGCTGCTCTGTGGATGTAGTCAAATTAAAAATTACAAAAATGTACAGTAACAATAACAAAGGAACAACAGCAAACCCCCCTATGTAAAACAAATACTTCATTCCTTAGTCCTCTCATCCTGCAAGAAAGATTACATTTTTCTGAATCTTACATATTCATGATTTTTGTACCTAGATTGAGTAGTCTAGAGCTGTTGGACTTCATTTTTCTGTGCAGCTGGAGTCCCTTTGCTGCCTTTAATTGTGCAGAAGAGATGCATCCAGTGAACAGGAGCTATGTGAAGCCCCGGTAAAGATCAGGCTGACAAGATGAAGCCTGACATGATCCTAGACAGGATGAGTGCAGGCACCACGTTGATGGTGTCAGTAGGGCCACTGAAGTGAGAAGCACAACATTTTTCTTTGATGACAAGCACCATTAAAATTTTTCCTCGCAGGCCTCCCCCTGCTCTGACACATAAGGGGCCATGACAACTCAATCAATCAGCTCCGGCAGATGCTGAGGAAACCAGCCATCCGCTGGGAGGGTGATACCCACACCTCTGGGGCTGTGTCAGACAGCTAATATTCCAATCCTCAATGCATAAGGTCCAACATATGCTTTTTTCAGATTCATCAGCCCAGATGCCAGAATTACCAAGCAAAATCTCTGATGCCATTTTCACCCTCTCTGCTGTTTCCGAGGCAAATTATTAATCTTCTGTCAAGCTTAATTCTATCTCAGCAGTCGGTCCCTTGATCGGCCCTGCTGTACTCGAGTTGTGCTGCTCTTTTAGGTGTGCCCTGCCCATGGACCAACAGAGAAAGTTCGAAGTTGCATCCACTTGGTTTTGTCTTCAAACAGCTTTTGACATGATTAGATGCTCCAAGACAAAAGACGTGGAGCAGCTCGCCTGACACAGTGAGATGTGACAACACATGCCCTGGGTCTGACGGGAACAGCAAGCAGGAAAGTCAAAGTTTTCCTGGTTCCATGTAATGCTTTTAAACAAATGCAAGGGAATGTATTTTTGCCTTCAAAAATAAAATGCAGTTGACCTTTACTCAAGATACCACAGAGCCACTAATCTTTTTTGACCTAAAGAACTACTCTTCTGTGTAGAATGGTCCTGTAATATCACCAAAATATGATATAAATGAATTTATCAAAGCAAAGGAATCTGTTGTAATGATTGACACAACAGCTCCTATGCAACGCTCAGAGAATACTTATATAAATATACATTATACTGAGATTAAGTTGAAACTTATTAATATACCCTCATTTTTCTGGGAAAATACAAATATATAGAGTGCAATTTTTTGCTTTTGTCAACACTCCACAGTTGTAATTTTTAGCTCTACTGTCTGTGTATAAATAATGAATATACTGTCACAGTTGGTGCCACAGGAACAAAACTCGTTATCTTTTATAGGTAAATCCAATAACATTTTTTAAATCTCTAAAGCGTTACTCACAGAAACAAGAAAATCTACTAAAAGGACATAATTTTTTACATGCTACAATACTAATCTAGGAAAAGTACTGCCACAAGACATCATTATGTCAGCAAGTCTAGGAGAGCTATATAAAGCATTCAACATGCATAATAAAATTACTATCTCCACTTTACTTAGAAAAAATATGGAAATTTTTGTCCTAGAGACAGGTGATAGGAAAAAGAAATAAACTATTGTTATGGTTCAGATCAGAAGCACTATCCAGAAAGAGAATGTCAGGGGTGAAATTCTTGGGGTTTAATTTGTTTTCTTCAAGGTTTAGTGAAATTTTTCATCCAAGTAACTTCATAACATTCATAAAGCATATACCTTACCTGATCTGACCTGTTCAGTTGATGTGAATAGATATTCACAAATTCAAGTGTAACTTGAAGTGTAACGCCTAACATTTATGTTTCATTTATGTTTCATTACATTGTAATTTTAAAGAGGACGGGCTTTCCAATTGCCACTGGATTTGTGCACAAATACAATTATATATGCACATATATGCAAACAAAAAATTTTTGTCCTGCTTTGTTTTTTCAAAGGTCATAACAAGTCTAATACAGTCACTGCACATTATGGCAGAGCACCACTCCGAATAAGAGCAAAGCAGAGCTGCTGAGTACTAGGAAGTGCAGATGTAGCATCAGCATTTCTGTTATCTGTGGCTCCCAGAGAGCCATGTAATTCACCCATCTTCCCCTGCTCCACTGTCTGAGCACACTGAGAGCCTATGTTTTGGGGGGGTATCTGCAATTCTTCAATGATCATGTGCTTGCAAAGTGCATCTCCAACGGTTGTGTTGCCTATTACTCTTGATTTGTAGGCTGAGGAATAACATGAACAGGTAACCCAGCATCCTTAACAGATTGGTACTTAAAAGTATTCATGTATCAGCCTTCCTTTGATAGCAAAGGGAATTTTATGACTTTGTGCTTCTGAGGGTCCAGGCTTTTTGATGGTGCTCTAGTATTTTATTTCCACACAAAATAACTACCAGTTCTCCACTAAAAAAAGCCTAGTGGTTTTAGTCCTATCTTTTTAGGGATACACCTTAACACATGAATTTCATTAAAGTGAGCATGGAAATATCTTGTCCTGTTTGGATTTTCAGTAACCTTTGAGAAGGGACAGAGCTTTCCTTCCTAGTGCCATTTCTAACGCATATTCAAACACACACTCATGTGTGAGCGCATGCATACACACACAGGCCTCTCAAATGCAAGTATTTTGTATAGCCATCCAAAGGTTACAACTGTGATTCCTACACTCTCTGTAAACAGAGATCCAGAGGAAAAAGTGCTCCTGCAATAACAAGAAATAAGTGGGAAATTGTTTTTTTCTTTTTCATCACCCATTCTGCAACAAATTTCCAGGTGTTGATAGGTTGCAGTAGAGATAGCAACTTTCTGCAGCCTGGCATATGGAGGAGAATTGTGCTCCTCAATGTTGAAAAGCATTTCCTGCACACTGGTGAAGTTCCATCTGACAAAACATGTGGCTTTACAATCAGAGTCTAGTCTAGGGCAGTGGAATATGTACCCTAATTTGATCCGGTCACAAAAATCTACTAATACAAAAATCTTTTGCAAAGAACTTGATTCCTCAAGGTGAACCAGGCAGCCTAGGAGTTAATAACTAGCTCTTAAAATATCAGTCCTTGGAGGAAATGCAATATTAAAATAATAACACTAAGTAATAAGAGGTACATATAGAATAAAAATTCATTTCTGCAATTAATGTCCCTCATGAGTGACCACTTTATGAGGACAAGGGGATGCAGATTTGCACTAAAACAATGGGACAGGCTTACAGCGTTATACAGAGTCATGGCACAGGCAGAGGCACACATTTCCCTTTTCTCCAGATCACAGTAAATCCTGGGTGCCTTCAGCCAAGTAATTCCATTTCTCTGCTGTCCCTTTCCCTGGACCATTGCCCATGATTTCTTTAGCCTGGCAAATCTCTGGGACAAGGGTTGTCTATTATGACATGTTTGGATGGTAGCAATTCCAGCAGGGCTGAATGAGATCTCTACACACTAACAAGTACAAATGAATAACAACAGAACAAGAACACTCTTATTTTCTTAAAGCATCTTAAATCCCTTTTTCTATTCCTAAGCACTTTGGAGTGCTTAATGAGCATATGAGTAAAAGCCACAGAAGGACATCGTTTTGAAAGCAAATGCTTGCTTCCAATTTTGTATGGGTAAGTGAACCATTTTTTCATGCATAAGTGCAGTAAGTAAAGACTTGGCTACTCCGGATTTGAAAGCAAATCTTTCTGAACATGCACAAAGCCTGTCAGCCTGAAAAATTGCAGCAAACTGGCTGGCAGAAAACAAAAAGCCCACAGACAAGAAGGAGACTAGTAGAGGACAGATGTAAAAGGCTTTCAAAGAGGTGTTAGGCTCAAAGACTGGGGGATACAGATAACTTCAGATAGGTGATTAAGAACCTGCATGGTAAAAAGATGACTGAACAGTATTCTCATGAAACATTGCAAAGTTTATAAAGCTGTGCCAGCTGACAAAATGGGTTTTCTTTCTTTTTAGGCTATAATATCACTTTGGCTTCTCTGGCACTGCTGTTCTGTCGAGCACCCACTGGGAGTGAAAGCAAAGCTGAGTGTTTTGCCTCTTGTGTTGATTTGCTGTTGCAATGTCCCTGAGAAGCTGATATTGAAACCATCAAACAGGAGGGAGAGAGCCACAGACAAAATGCCCAGTGACTGTATCACCTGGTGATTTAAATCTAACATCCCAAGGAAGCAGAAAGACAGTTCGCTGAAGAAAGGAGATGGATGGATGGTTATGTGACACGGGACACACTTCAGTAGATCTGACGCTCATCTGGAGGCCCTCTTTCTCTGCATAAATCAACCATGATGACAGCCCTTTCTTCCTTTCTATTAAGATATAAACAATGCAAAGAAAAAACAAATTTTCCAGCTGATATGGAGGCAAATAGAAACCAATGTTAATAGAGGAAAGTAAACGTTTCTAGAGTGCCTATCTGACTGGATTTAATTTCTAACACTGATTCCCAACAAACTGTAGATTTGCATCAATTCTGTCCTCAGGAACATGATGCTGAATTGCAAGATAATTTAATGTACTGCTTCCTCTTAGCCAAGACTTTGGGAGTGAAGTTGGGCCCAAGAAGAAGGGAGGGGTGGGGTGAAGGTGTTTTTAAGATTTGGGTTTATTTCTCATTATCCTACTCTGATTTTGATTGGTGATAAATTAAACTAATTTCCCCAAGTCAAGTCTGTCTTGCCCATGATGGTAATCGGTGAGTCAACTCCCTATGTCCTTGTCTCGACCTACGAGCCTTTCGTCAAATTTTCTCTCTCCTGTCCATCTGAGGAAGGGGAGTGAGCGAGCGGCTGTGTGGTGATTAGTCCGGCTGGGACTAAACCACTACAACATCCTACCAGATCCCACATTTTGCACTCTCCTAATCGGGCAGTCCACAGTCTGCCTTTTTACACAGCACCTGCAATTCCTCCTGAAGCCAGCTGGAGAAAAGTACCTGTAAGTGATCCTCATCCTTTGAGCAGAACTTCATTTGTGTCATTCCGACTTTTACACCCTGCTGCAACAATTCAAAAGTCAGGAGCCCAGAAAGTAGTTTGGACTTTTTTTATTACCCTACGCAAAGCTACCTACATTCTTACACACGCTGACTCTTGCTGGGAGTTAGAGCCAGCTGCTCTTTGCTCCTTTGAATATTTCCCCAGAGCTGACAGTCAAAAGCTTCATTTTGAACATCTGGAACAGTAATAGCAAAAACAGCAGCAGCAGCACCAAATTCTGTGTATCAGCGATGAATGTTTTGTTTCCCTCAGCAGCATCTTCTGCTGTGCAGCACTAAATGCTGAGAGTATTATAGTCATGTGAGTGTGTCGACATGCCCTCTGAGAGAGCTCCCAAAAGTACCATGTACCACAGGTTATACTTGAAGCAGAAAGTACCTCAATCTAAGATTTGCACCCACCTACCTAATCAAACTAGAAATATCAGATCATAAAGAAGAAAGCTTTTGTCAATGTTCTATTTCTTCTAATTAGCTATCATTATTATAACTACCAAGTGTACTTCAGAGGGAAGATACTAGAAATTAGATTGATATCCTAAGGACCTTATAATCTAAATTAGAGAAGGCATATCTGCAGATTCCAGGCACACAAAGATGTGGAAAATGGGAAAAGACTGTGAATAGAGATGCTTCTCTCACATTCACATTACGTGAGGTTTTGTTGTTTCTCTTTGTCTCTACAACAATAAGTAAAAAATGACCATAAATGTAATGTCATCATTTTTAATCACACTCAACATATAAAGTAAATCGGATCTTCATCTAGCACAAAACTGGCATAATGCTGCTGCACTCAAAAGAGTTGGGTTCTTTTCAAATGGAAGGAGGAGTTGGGTCCAAAGAAGAAAATATTTCTTTTTTTTTTTTTTTGCTTTGCAGTCTTCTTAACACTACCTAATTATTGCAGAGATTGCGACTGCGTTTAATTCTTTTTCTTTCTTTGTCTAATTCCACTTTCAGCAGGTTGAGTGTCTGTTGGTGAGCAAGAGCCAGAAAAAAAGTTCAGTTTAATTTATTGGTAGAAACCAGAAAAACCCTAAATACAGATCTCAGAAATCCCACCCCTTCTAGGGATGAGAATCCATTTTTAGAAACAAAAACTGCACAGCCAGGGAGGTGCAACAGCAACTCCCAATGCTGGGGGATCCCTTCATGCTGAAGTCATAGGCCTCTTTTAAACACAGAGCACCCATGTGGTAAAGCTCTCTCAATTAAAAATACATACTTTGTGTGGCAAAATACCAATAAGGATTTTTCCTTTTCCAGACAGTGTGGTCAGTAACCTGAGAAGACTGGCCTCCTCCCCAGGCATCTGTTATGCCAAAAATCGTTGTTTTCCCTGCAGCTGAGGGTGCTGCCCCAAGAGACTCTGAAAGCACTGCCTAGCTTAGAAATGTAATAAAATGATAAAACCTAGAAACTTTGCTGAATCTTCCTTTCTTTACCACTTTCATATGGTTTCACTGCACATGCTTTCTTCATTGCTGCTGCTTTAACACTTGCTTTATATCTTAGTTATTAAACAGCTGCTTTTGACTTTGACTTACCGATCACCTTACCTCCGAGACAGCCATTTCTATTTAACTTAACCATGCAAACAATCTATTTTTTTAATTTTTTTTCTTTTCTTCAGCGTGCACTTTTCTTCCTCTGGCTACACTGTCTGTCTCTATCACAGGTGCCTGCATTCATCCTGGGTGAAATAAAGAACTTGCCCCTCTCTCCAATTTGTGTATCTGAAATCTTTCCCATGGTGATCACCTACTTTGTCACTTCTTTCAAACAGCGCATTCAGACCATCCAAAACAGCAGTATCTGCCCCATCACTCCTCACTGCCCCTCTACCCCAAAGACTGAGAGCTCAAGAAGTCAGCAGCAGCACTAGGTCCCAGCACTGTGTCCCATCCAGCTTACCTACATATTCTCTCTCACAAGTTGGCCTTGCAGGCATGTGGACTGCTGACCATCTCACAACACCTCCCACAGGAGACACTGTGTAAACAATGGGCCTCCTGCTTTACAGAGGACACAGGTGGCATCTATCTCCTGCTGAGACTTTTGGGGAGGAAAAGAAGCCTCGTGCATGACAGTACTAGCTGTTTACGACGTGTTTGGCATTCAAAAGAGTTTGCTTCAAATATGGCAGATAGCATGTCTTCCTGCACCTGTGTTTTCAAGCCAGTCACTAGAAAGGTTTATGAAATGATGGTGAATTTTAAAGCAAACAAATCCACACGAGGAGGTGCTCGAAGACGAACCTGGGGCTGCCCTGCCACTCCTCCATGGGAGGAGCCCTGTGCCCTAAAGGTGACGACCATAGCAGGGGCCTTACAGCAAAACCCGACACCATTTAGTTTTGGTTTTGCTTTGTGTCACACAGAAGGGCAGCCCCTGAGCCTCCACTCAGACCAACAGAGGCAAGTCAGTCACACACTCTATATGAGCCAGGATTTGATTCCTTCATGCACACGCACATGCAACTGTATCCCACCCCAGCAGGGACACGTGCCAGTGATGGCAGCGGGTTCACAGGTGATGTAAACTGCTTTCAGGAGTGTGCTGGGGGAGACCCTCAATCCGGCCTGTGAGCAGAACAGGTGAAAGAAGGGAAAAAAGATCTGAGGAAACAAAACAGTAACTGAAGAGATGTAAGCAAAACCCATTGAAGGAAGTGGAACAAAAATGTAGTAGGAGCTAAGGTCTGAGCAGCAGCCAGGAATAGGCCTTCTCAGATGAAGAACGGAGCCAGGCATGAACATTCCTGTTGATCTTCCAGGAGGGACAGACAAGAGCCAGCTCAGACCTGGAAACTCTGCCAAAGAGGCAGTAAGATAAACGCTTGGGCACAGTATCTCACTAATGCAGCTCTACAACTTTCAGAGCAGAGCTGGCTTGGTTTTTGGCTGGCTCGCAGAGTGGACAGAGAAGCTCACAGCTGTCTGTGCCCATCTGTGTAGACATGCCTGAAGAGCCCTACTGAAGTTTTGCCCATCAACACCAGCTGAGAAGCCTGTCCTAAATTTAGGGTATTAAAACAATTTGGCAGAATAAATAAAACTATGAGGCACCAACACAGATTCTGTAGCAAATTTGTGGAAGCACCTCCAGTTTTTGACATGTTAAATTATAGGCTAACTTGTCAAATTAGTTTTAAAGTCTCAGGGGAACAAATTCTGACAAGAAAAATAAACAAACAGAAAAACGGATTGCCAGAACTAAAGAAACCTTCAGCACCAAGCATTCAATAGCCAAAGAAAAGCAGTGTTACTATGACTACTGACAGCAAAGTAATAACACCTCACCCTCAAAAACATAGCAAACAGCATCTGTGTTTCTGCCTAGACTATTCAGGAGTAGGGGGACAACACCTGAACATCCTCAGGTTTCTGTGCTTCCGTTGCTCTGAGACATGAACTGCAATAGGAGAACAAGATGTAATCTGTGCCAAAAAACATTCTCCTACATGAAATACTCATTAAAATCAAGCATCTACCCATTCCTTGATTTTTTCTTTTTTCTTTTTTTTTTTTTTTTTTTTTTTTGGTGCCTCTCTCCCACTGTATAAATAACCAGAAAAAGTAACTAGAATGTCTTTAATAAAGATGACTTTATTACTCCCCTCCCAGTCCTGCTGCTGAGCTGCACTTGCAGGGAAGGTCTGGAAGATGCAATGAGAACTGTGTGTTGCGCTGCTGTGCGGGAGCTTGTGTTATGCAATGCTGAGCCATTAGAGAAGTGAGGCTACCTGCCACTTGCTGGATGCTGAAGAGCATGGGTCTAGGCACCCACACGTGTGACCGGCCAAGATCCAGACCTTTGTATACGCTTGGCAAATTTTGTGACAGCTAAGTGACAGCTGAAGTAAGACCAGATTGCCTGAAAACAGCACAGTCAACCATACTGAGGGCTTGACATGTAAATATTATTCATGTGCAGGCACCAGTGAAGTCAGCAGAACTAATTTGCAGGAGTAAACATGCTGCGGTGGCTTCAGTCTCAAACCAAAACCACGGCGTTTCAGGATCCTGCATTTATTCCTGTGAGTCTCAGCATTCCTCCTTCGCTATCCCTGCCTAGAAGCTGAGGGCTGCTTCTTTACCTTAAAGGATATTCATGAAAATCCACAGTAAATTGAATTATCGGTACCTACACATGTATCCACACCCTCTATATTTCAGCACCGTGTAGATGTTGCAAGTATAGCAGGATTGAATCGGATAAATCAGTATTTCAATAGCTTGAACAAGCAATCAATAGGGAAAAGAAAAGAACAAAAGAAAACAAATCTCTCGCCACCCCTAAGACTGTTAAATGGATCAGCAGTTATCATGTTAGCTAAAATTCCTCCCACACTCTTCTAACCTTGTCTTAACTTCCACCAAGCTTTTTATGTTGAATGCCCAGGTTTGCACCTCCCTTGTTCCTTGGGGAAGAAATAAAACTAAATCAGTTTTATTGTTGTTACATTAAGACAATTTATATATTTACCACTACTCCCTTTTTATTTCCAAAGTGAATTGTAAACAGTTTAAAACTAAGCTTGCCCAGCAATCAACAGATGTAAGAATTGTATAGCCCAAGCACCCTGAGGTGTGCCCAACTCTAAGGCAAGGGAGGTTACATCTTCTGTGGGGTGATGTTTCTCTGCGCTGGCATGGATGGCCTGGTGCCACACGAGGTGGTGAGGTGCAGTCAATGGCTACCCGTTAGCTACATTACTCCCAGCCCACACTACCACAGCAGACCACAAACAACACTTCTAGAAACACCCAGCAAAGTCTGTCTCTCTTCAGCAATTAGAGAGAGACCCCATAATGAGTGGGTCCCTAATCTAATTGCTTTAATTAAGTGAATACTCACATAAAATTAGTTAGGCAATATGAATATAGGCCCAGAACTGCTTTTAGAATTACATATTTCTGAGCAAAAACAAGAGTCTCAGGCACTCTTCCATGTTGTTACTTGCAAAGCATGAACTACCTGTATATAGAGTACCTGAAGAAGGACTTGTGTGCCAAAGAGCTTGTGGGTTTTTCCCAGAGAAATTGTTTCTCTCTGAGTTATAAGGAGGAAAAATGAGAAGCGTGTGGAATTAAAACAAAGGTAGTCAGGCTCAATCTTCTGTTCTGGAGTCCAGCTAAAATCTGGGTTCCCAAGTAGACGGGTCTGACTCTCCACGTGCTTGTACCACTGCCATTTAAATTCATCTCAATAGACTGTGTAGGAAAGAAGTAACTCGGGATAATTGTGCCTAAATGGAAATATGTGTGAAAAAGCATAGGTCTCTTTGTCCTGCTTGAGATCTTCCAGTAGAGCTTTCAGAGAGTACAATGGTAATTCAAGCAATTGGCTGTTAGAAATACAAGGCGAAGATGATGCAGCAACTGAGAATCCTAAAGCAAAATACAGATTGCAATCTTGTTTATGCAAGTCTACTTGCATTTATTAAGTTCATTTTTCTGTCCAAAAATGAAGTTAATATTTTCAACTTTTTACTTTGTTGCGTCCGTGTTTTGCCTATTAACATGAGTAATTTTGACAATAGCCTTCAGTTCAGCATCGGCAACAGAATTCTTTTTTCTATATATGTATATGTCCTTAATGATTTGAATCCTTCATGCAGAAAAAAATCCCATTAAACTCAGAGAAGTTCTATGAATGGAAGAATTTCACATGCAGAACCAAAACTTATTATCGCATCACTATGAAAAAATTTGAAGTCTTGAAAAATGTACTTAATAGCAGTCAGGGTCTGAAAAAAGTCATATTCTTCAGAATTAAAAAGTAAACATTTTGTGAAGCTAATGTCAACAGACTTTGCACACAGTCCACTACCATTCTAAATCAGGTAGTGGACTGTGTACAAATACCAGTAAAAATGTTAGTAAGTGTGTACTAACAACATAGCTGATGGCTACAGTGTATCTTTACAAGAATTTTTGTTTAATAAATAATTTTTAACTGAAAAAATGCAGATTCATTAAAACCTAAAATGTTTGCAGAAAGGGGAAGGTGGGAGAAGTGGAAGAAGTGGCGACACGAAGACAACAAAATCAGAAATTGTCAAATCATTTGTCTACCATTTATCAAATCGATTGTCTAGAATTTCAGTGTATTTTACAGAATCACAGAATCATTAAGGTTGGAAAAGACCTGTAAGATCAAGTCCAGCCATCAACCCAACACCACCATGCCACTAAACCATGTCCTGAAGTGCCATGTCTACATGTTTTTTGAACACCTCCAGTGATGGTGACTCCACCACCTCCCTGGACAGCCTGTTCCAATGTTTGACCACTCTCTCAGTAAAGAAATTTATCCTAATATCCTGTCTAAAAAAACTGAAGCATTTTGAAATAATATTACAAATCAAAGCTGTCCTGATGAAATATTCATTTCTTGGTGATCCATCATAGCAGTTGCTTTAGCAAAGACCTCATGCAACATGAGGTCCAGTAGGAAATTTGTGCTGTGAGTTTTAAAGGTATATGAAATAAATTAGTTTTGACTCCCCTAGGTTTGCAGTGTTGTGTATTCAAACCGTAATATTTCTCTCCCTGATTAAAAACTATACAGTTGTCTGTTTGCGAATTTTGATAATTTGTGTCATCTGGAGATTTTTAAACCCAAATTTCTTAAATGATTATTTTTTTCATAAAAAGAAATTAATTGTTCTAACCCTTATTTTTCCATCCAGGTTAAATGAAAACCTGATGAGCAGGGAAAGTATGGATTTCACTGGTAAGGTGCTTTCTTTATGTACATGGGATAACACACATGCTGAAAATACTTTCACGTAAGATATGTGGATGATAACATCATGCATTTTTGCTGTCTTGAATAACTGATATATGATGTTCTGTGAAATGCAACACATACAACCAATCTAAAGGACTAGTTTAGAAAAATAGATAATTCTTTGGTTAAAATTTCTGGCTTATTATCACCTGCATTAATACTCATTTATTTTGTTCACTCATCGAAATACACCAATTGCTAGTGCTAGACATCAGCTACTGTCTCTTATTTTTTCCATTTGGAAACCAGTCAATTCCTACTCAGAACTAAGTTTCCCTCTGACATAAAAATATGTCTAAAATATTGCATATCTAATCAAACTTAAAAATAGTTAATATTTCGTTAATATCTCAGGTTTTACTTCTTCAGATTTTTTACATAATGTCTAACACACACAAATCTAAATACGTAGATACATGTCTACGAAGCTTTTTAAACATATGGTGCTCACATTAAGTTTTGAATACTTCTATTTAAAGGACACTTTGCCCCACGGGTAGTGTAAGTGTAAACTACTGTAATGTTCACAGCACGTATAAAGGTAACAGCTGAATCTCAGTACTTTGACAGCACATTGTTTCAAGTAAGAAATCTAGACTTTCCATACAAAATCTCCCACTAAACAAATAAAACACTTCCCCAGGGGACCCAGGTTATTATATTTTTTTCACTGATACGAAAATCTCTGTGACTCTCTTTACATTCACAGCTTATAAATCAAGGATTCTTCACTTTGTGAAAAATTCAGTCATTATTTAAAAAACATTTCATATGACACTGTAACAGTAATGGGGACTACAAAAACAGTATCAAATTCTTCATGATATTTATATAAGCTGGTTCATTACAAATGAAAATATTATATCATTTGCCTTTTTAACTTCCTTTTCGCTTGTCTTGATTAAAGAAAGGACTGCAAGTACATCTGTTATTATTAAGAAGACTAAATCAGAAGGAAAATTCTTTAAATATGGACTTTGTGAACAGGTTAACTCTTGTTGATGTAGCGGGCTTGCCGTGCCATAAATACTAAACTGGATGTGACTCCCAGTGTTTTGCTGCCAGGGTAGTGTCTTTCTTAGCTCAGGAACAAAAGAAAGTAATTAAACTTAGACAGTTTCCATTCAAGTGGAAGCAGATTGCGACAACAGATTTTCCTGAAGCCATCAGAAACCAGCCCAGACATGTTTTTCTGTAAGGGCTGAGGGTTGAAGGATGCTAGCTTCCTTGTCTATGTGCTCCAAGTTTTTCCCTTCTCCATGGTGGAGAGCAGCCCAGCACATCTAAACCTCAGCTAGCTGAGCACTTATGTACAATTCGTTGCCAAGAGAATCCCCTTCCTTCAGAGTTCTCTGTCTACAGCAAAGAAAGGAATATTTCTTTGAGATGGTGCTAAAGATGGCTTTTGCCAATAGCAGCAGTTAAAATCTCTGTTATATGAAGCAAGCCTCTATATTACAAAATATCCTATAATTTGGAATGATTGGTGGCATCTGCTCTCAAGAGACTTGAGCATGAAGTAGCGGGTGAGGAAGGTCAAAGTGAGAGCTGGGTGAGGGAAGGAAATGCCAGAACTTTTTTCCTGTGCTGTTTTTGGATCTAACCACCACAGTACCTCAGCCACCTACACAAGCTCTAATATTTCCCACCATGACACCATACTCCTTCCCACATCACTACCAAAATCAACCCATTACTTGACAGCTCAGCACTCTGAGGAAGAATTAACTCACCCTGTTTCACCCCTGAACTCATTTGTTTAATTTTATAATGTTTTATTTTTTTTTTCTCACAGCTGTGGTAAAACCCACAGGTGGAAAAACACAGTCTTACACATAACACATTGGAGACTTTCAATCATAAGATTTCATCCTTACGTAAATATAGGGGTTAATACATCTAGTTATAGGAAAATTAATACCCCTAACTAATGCCAGATCTGTGGTGTACTTAGTACAACTTATGTTCCAGCTGTGTTATTTAAAGCTCTCATCCACAGCTTTAATATTTGCATTAGACTTTCTGAAAATGTCTAGGTTCTTTCTTCACAACTCGGTGCTCTCTGCTTACTCTTTCCTGAACTTTCTTCTCTGAGTCACCACCGCTCTTATCAGCCTTCAGCCTCCTTCCTCTTCTATTAGAATTTAGCACCATGTTGATGCTTACAGGTTTTTCCATAAATTTACCAATGGCTTTTACAGTCATAGATGAATAACTGCTTCATCAACTAGAATATGAAACAGTTTAATATGCAATTATATGTTGCAAAAAACAACATTATTGGAATATTTCAGGGGGTTCCTGATGTTTAATGCGATACGCTGTCAAGCATAGTAGGAACATAGGGTTGGTGACATTGTTAGTACAGACTTTGCTTTAGACTATTGGTCAAAAGTTTATGTATTTATTTAGGGAGGCTTCTGATTCATTATCCTCTTCTGTACACCCAGGCAACCAGTTCTAAGTGTCTAAGGGCTATGTCCGGATATGTAATAAAGGTAAAGAAAATAGTGAAAGCACTCATTAGGGATTTTAAGCTTGAACATGTTATGGTTTTTAACTTATAGGAGCTCTGGGCCATGCCCAGAAAGAGTGCTGTTCTTGCTTTTTTCTTCCCTGTGACCATCGGGACCAGAGTAAGCATGTTTGAGAGGCATGGGGAAAAGTGTGTAAGGGGGGGAAAAAGAGCGACCATTGAAAGAAAAGTGATCAGTTGAGACTTAAGGGTAGAGACTGTGATAAACTTAGAGTTTGAAATATCTAGATAACCAGCCAAGAAACTATACCCATGTGGTTCTGGAAAAAGCCTCCCAGACTGAATTCTAGAAACAACAAAAGGATATCTGTCAGCAGAATTAGCAGTAATGCTGTGGGCTAGACAACAAACAAAATAATACACACCTGACCCACAACAATTGTTTGTACAGCAGAGGATGGGGATGAATATTTCTATAGCTAGCTCTATATGCCTGCTCTTCCCAGCTAGTCAAACCTTGTTCTCAAAAGTTTCCAGGCTGAGAAAAAGTTGAAAAAGCTTCAAGAGGCTTTCTTCTGTGAATATGTGATTGTACAAATCCTGGAAAGAAGATTGTTAGACATTCTGCACCCATCATCAGTAAGCCATGATCAAAACATTTGTCTCAGAATTTATAGGTTCCTTTTATTTTTGATGGATATCTATTCTCTTTGAATAGATGTTTTTATGTGAAGATTTCAAATTACTTTCCATGCATTCATTTAATGACTACTACACAAAAAAACCCCAACATTTTTTAGAATTATGTTCCTTACAGGCTCTAAATCTGGTCTGTACTGCAGGAAAAAAAAGCCTTTGGTTATAGCTTGAGAATTTACTGATATATGTTGTGGCATGTATTGTCGTGTTTCAAATCCAGATTTCTGCATCCCATGTCCTACTGCATCATGCACTGTCAGGATGAGCTTTCCGATTTTGCTATTGCTCCTTAAACCAAGAGGCAAAATCAGTCCTAATGAGAGTGATTTTTGAAAGCTTTCCAAACACATGGACAGGTTAACTGTTCACATAAACTGTACATGCACAGTCACTTACACAGGGGAGAGAGAGAAAAAAAGAGAAGGAAAGGGGAGGGAGGGAAGAATATTGCTTGTTAGGAACTCTCTAGAAACATTCCTCTGAAGGACTTAAAAGCACTAAAGGAGTAAAGATTCCCATGCAAATACCATATACCACTGAAATAATGCCTTGAACCATCCCACTGAGTATGCTGCAATTAACCAAGCCAGTTAGTAAAAAAGGAGATTAAAAGGCCATAATAAGAGTGTTCCAGTAATGACATTCTTAGCAGCTTTTGAGGGACACTAAGAGACTAAGCCCCTTGCAAACGTTAATAATAGCATAGAGAGTAATGGATCAGTATTTTTTTTTTGTATTAGGAAGAAATTATAGCCTATGCTCTCTTAGACGTATCTTATGAGATGAAGTTAAACATTTAAAAAATCATATTCAATTATTTATTGTTGAAAGTCCACCAGATACACTTAGGACAACTGACCTGTGGAGACTTATTGGGCTAAAATCTATGTAAAATGCTCAGACAGATGGCTAAAAACACAAGGGCTGCACTTAATGCAGTAGCTACATAAAGTTACCATCCAGAATAGTATACTTTTTGTTTGAAAACTAAGTCACATAGACAGAAAACTTGTGCCCCCCTTGGCAAGCTCTTGATGTTTCACTGTGTAATGCTACATCAGGTCATCAAGGCTGTTACCCACCACATACCATCTACATGGTTTTACACCAAGTTAAAACCCTGCCCTTTCTATGGAGTGCAAAACAGCAAGGAGAAATGAAGACCAAGAGATAGTAAACAATTCTAGAAATTGCTATACTCTGTAGTTACAGCACAGTGTCCACTACAAGTGAACTCTCCTCGGACTCTGTGGCCTCAGTGTAAATACTGTGCTAATGGCTGCAGTTTGTTGCCATGAACCAGGTTTGCCATTTTGGGCCACCTCACACTAGGCTCAGTCCAACACCTCACACTCCCTCATCAAACACTTCGACGTCCCTCTCTTGGGGAAATGTCCAAGTGCTGTGGCAGCACCTGACAGGAAAGTGGCTCCCTGGCAATGCCTGCCTGCCCTGGGAGCCACAGCGCCAGTGTTGTTATATATCACAGAGCTGCTGCAGAAACTTGCTAATGGGGCATCAGGGAACAGCTTCCCTCTAATCTTCTGTGTCTTTTAAACCCTTGGTCATTTGTGTTTCATCTTCAAAAAACATATTAGAATTAGGAAAGATGTAGGCACAATCATTTAATAAAATAAACACCATTCTGGATGAAAGCAAATTGGAACTGACATTTGCAAAAACTGTTTGCAATCACTGAGGTAAGCAAGGGATAGGAATGGTATTAAATCGAATCGCAGCAATGTGCAGCAGGTGTGGGATGTGCCTGCAACAGTCTCTATTATGAAAACAAGACAAAACTCATTGGGTGAAGGTTGTGTTAAGGTGATGCAGGGTTTTTCTTCATGTCTCGTCATCTCATATCAAGTGCTTATCAAGTATGTATTAACTTTTATAACCTCTGCAAAATGAACAACCTCAGACAAGCTCCTGAGGGACAGCTCTGCATTTCGTAGCAACCCCTAACACAAGTGGCCCATGTGTTGGTACAGTGACAAACGTCTGGAAGAATGAGCTACTCTGATCTGCTCTGTGATCCCACCAAGCAGAGGCACAAAGAGATCAAGAGGGTGGGGTGAAGAACTTTTAGCAGCTGATGACAATCCTGTTCTACATTACACTGCAGTGCCAAACAGTGACAGATTGTGTGCCAGAGCAGCTGTCTGCCACGCTGCTCACACCGCTTTTTTGCTGCCATGAACTGCATGTATGGAGTTAAATAGGCCAGAAAATTCTGATGCGACCAGAGACAGACTGTGCAATGCAAATCTGAGATGATTTGATTAAGTCCTTCCCAAGACACAGCCCAGACGTAAACAATCTGCTTAACCATTTCTCAGTGTCTTAGAGCACATTTTTGCATGTAACACTTGTGCTTAGTGCCTGGTTTCATTTATGTCACTCACAGGAACACCAAAAATATTGGGTTTGTTTCTCTCCAAGGGCCACTGAAAATTCCGATACACATTTATGTTGCCTTTAAATACTGTGAGAACTCTACTTTTTCCCTACAACAGAGTTAACTTAATGGAGAGAAAAACAAGAGTGACAAAAATAACCATTTTCAGTCTCCTGGATTATTTGATTCCTTCTCAGCTAAATAATTAATAATGCAAATGCCAGACATTTACCAGCCATGGGGTGTCTTCAGACTGACTGATTGGCTTTCATGGAATATTTCTCTTCATTAGCATATTTATTATATTAGAAGGTCCTGGGCTTATATTACCCCCTCCTTTACTGTATTCATTTCATAGCTATTAATGCTAGATACATTAGCATCAGCATGAACATCTAGATGAAATTCTTGAAGTTTATCTTGAATAACATCTGTCCGTCTTAGTACGCAGATCTAGCAACTGATAACATTATTCTCACCAGAACTGAAAATGTGCTCAGAATACATGTAGTCAGAAGCATCTTCAGTATACAACAGCAGTTACGGCCAATGCTAATTCCATTTCCCTTCTAAAAATTGAGTGAACAAGGGAGTCCGATTATTTTTAGCATTTCTTTGACAATATAAAAGAACACTTCAAACTCAAGTCTCTACAGTAAACACGATCTGAATTTGAAATTAATTCCTTGCATACTTCATACAATAGAAGCACCTTCCTCAGTTGCTGTGAAACCGTTGAAGTCAAAGAAAGGGAACAAACCTTCAAAAACTGTGTGTCTTGGGAACACTATCTCTACAGAGCCCATTATTTAGGTCTTAGAAGATACATTAAAATCACTCTTCTCATAAGATAACACTGGTTTTGCACTGTTCTGCACACAACAGCTACAGAAAAATGACGTACACTCTTTCTGCTCTATTTCTGTAGCAGGATTTACTCCTGGTTTATACAGCTAGACCACATATCAGCTGTTACACGTTGCATGACACTATTCACTGCTTTTTTCCAGTATGTCTGCAATGTCTTGGTGTGCTTGTCACACATAGATCCGCAGTTTGACTCAGGCTTGAAGAAAAAGGGCTTTGAGTATCCAAAAGCTTGTCTGGGCTTTTTGGCTTGTTTTCCCAGAGATGGCACTTGAGCCACTTCAAATCCACAGTGGCAGCAAGCTCCCATAGAAATTAAGGGAAAATGGAGACTTGTCAAAATCCTGTGTCACTTGAGCACTTCAGAAATGTAATATCCTAGCCATCTGAGCAAACCTAGCCATTCAGACCAATTTGAAATTTGCAGGAGGCAGGTACTTAAAACCTTTCAATAACTTTGACAGCAGCGCCTTGGTAGGCATGATGGCCAAAGACTATGAACAAAGCAGGGGTTTTATGCAGGTAATGCTTTCTATTATTCCAAAACAGAAGGAGGTCATTCAAACAGTTTCTTTTTATCTTCCAGCTAGGTTGACCATGGTGTAGGAAAACAGCCTTATCTAAATACATTAAGTCCTTACTTCAGTAACAAGGTGGAAGGGTGACTTCAGTGTAATGTAGAGATTCTCTCACCCATTTAACCAACAACAGCCAAGACTGCACACTTCCAGCAGATCAGTTCTTACATCTCATCCGATGCATGTTATTATGCATCATGAAATTAGCCAAATCACAGAATCACTACGGTTGGAAAAGACCTGTAAGACTATCAAGTCCAACCATCAACCCAACACCACCATGCCCATTAAACCATGTCCCACAATGCCACATCCACACGTTCCTTGAACACCTCCAGTGATGGTGACTCCGCCACTTCCCTGGGCAGCTTATTCCAGTGTTTCACCAATAACAATGACATAGAGCTTAAATTAAATTTTAATGACAGTATATTATCATTTTTGTGTTGCCTCCTCCCCAAGTTCAAGTAAGAATGATAGTTTGAAAAATTTATGGAGCTTTAACTGATGTGGAGGTGCTACAAAAGACTTTGATGACTGTAAGCTTGAACCAGTGAAAATAGGAAATTGCTAAAGGTGCTTATGTCAGCTCTTTAAAAGCTCTTTAAAAGTCTGCCAAGAATAACACACTGTCTAAGGACACAGAATAACTTAGGTACCAGATAAAAAGCATCTTAAGACCTTCCTCAAATTCACCAAATTTAAAAAAAAAAATATATATATATATATAATTTTGATTGTTGTGGAGCAAAGGTAAGCCAAACAACTGATGTGACCTCAGAGGAAAGAATTAAGAGGGAAAAAAAAGATAAACTATTATTCCAGTTGCTCAATAGTGGATAGCAATTGCTTTCCCATCACAGCTACATACAGAAATACCTGGTTTTGAATTGAAGCCATAAAGCCACAAAAGACCAGATACATTAAACATCCTATAATTGCTTTGAAATCTTATTTTCTCCAACCTGAAGGTAGTCATTTTGTGCCCACTGTTTTAATTCCTAAATTTGATTTATAAAGATTTTATATTATTCTAATCTGTCCCTGCTGTGTTGCAGCAATGGTAAGCAAACACAGAAATCTTAATGAAGCACTCACTACAAACTGAAAACACAGACGATGCTAAGGTGTCATGTACAGTACCGGTAGAGGTTAATACCGTCCACAGTCATTAGGTTTGGTTTTGGGGATGTTTGCACAGTAGTCAATTCAGATAAAATTCAGTTGTATACTAGCAGTCCATAAAAAGCTTATACATCGCTGAATCTCTCAGGTATACCTGGATCTTGACGGGATAAAATTCATGTCTGTGTACAACATCCTTAACTCATGTGTTGGTCCCACTAGCTTGGTTTGCTTGGGGGTGTAAGGTGGTGTATATGCCTGTACACAACCTCTGCAGAGGGAATTACCATCTCCTTTAAGACATGCTAAGAACAGGTACATTTGAAGAGCTGAAGCCAAAGAAAGCTGAGGGTATATCTGTGTTTCAGTGACACGTAATGAGTTCTGTGTAAGCAGAGGCTGGTAAGGGGGTGTTGTGGACGCATGATGGCCCCAGCAGCAAAACACACCAGCAACACACACACTGATACATGCACACACACAGAGTTGCAAGAACCACACCAGAACCGGGTAAGCCATCCAAAATGCCACAGCTCAACTACAAGCACCCAAGCTACCAAAGTTAACACTCAGACTTGCTCGGATGTGTGCACTTACTGTTGCGTGACATACCCTAAAATACTGCATTGCTACAAAAAAATACTACTCCTAGAAAATTAAAACGTAGGAAAGAGAAAAATGTCTCTTTTTTTTTCTTACCAAAATATAGTTTTGTTGCTTAACTTTCTGAGGTAGAAAATGAAAACAGACAAATCAAAAAAATTACTGTGGTATTTCTACTCAACATTTTAGAAAAAAAGTGCTAAATCAACATCTCAAAAAATATTTTAGATTTTTCCAATCCTCTGTGGAGTTTCCAAATCTTCTCTGTGGTGGAACAGCACCTGTTTTGCTCTGGCAACTGCTCCCCAGTTACAACAAAGAGATAGCAGGGTTTTTTTATAGTGTGCATGGTCCTACACAGTTATTCCTTTAAGACCCCTCAGTACAGCAGCATGTGTTCTCAGTCACCCAGACCTACTCCATACTACATCCAAGACCTGTTCTTGGACTGATATAACTGTTCAGCCCACTCACATTTGTCTGCACACAAACCCAAAGGCCAACTTCGAAGACTTTTTTTTGCTGCACTGAAAGCTACAAAGAATTTAACAGGACTTAAATTAAGTAAATGCACATATTAATGCATTAATGTCTGCATTTAACAAGAAAAGATGTTAATAAACAAGCTGAACTTCTTATGGGGATTTTAACTTTGCGTTTTGTGTTTGGTTTTTTTTTCATTTTAACCACAAAATAAAATTATAACTTTTTAAAAAGCAATTGATACGCTACATATTTTAAAGGGAAAAAATGTAGAATCAGTGAGAAGATTTCAGGTCAGGTCACTCTACAGGTCACAGTGATTAAAAACGCAACAGTACTGAGACAAGGACTTTCTGGTAGCTGTGTTGAATTCCCATGCAGTAGTATCTTTCATTTTTACTAAAGCAGCTAGATGTTACAGGTGCACTGTGACTAAGTTAATGTGAGGTTTAGATGCTTAATTATATTTCCTTTTTTTGTGTCATCTAGCATACCAACTCACTTTATATTCCCATAAGATAAACAGCATATGTTCCTCTCTTAGCAAATGTTACACTGTCACAATTTACAGTCTTTACTTAGAATTGTACTACCAGGTAGAATTACAAAAATAATATTCACTACTCTGAAAAACAGCACTCAAAATAAGAACACCTGCACTTTTTAGTTTTAGTTTTCTCATTTTAAATAATATTTTGAAAATAATAGCTGTTCATTTTTCAGGCTATTTGCACAGCTCCTGCCTGTAAAATTGTCAATTGTTTTAAGAAAGACAGATTATAGCTTGTCAAAAAGCCTGAAATTAAGCCAGTGACAGCCTGAAAGCTATTCCAGATTCTGAAAACATTGCAATGCCTATACATTTTTCTTTGGCAGCTGGTTACTGGAAACTTAGCTGCAGCGCAGGTATGGAAATGCTATAGAGGTTGAATTAAAAAGTTATTTAGAGGAAGCATTAATTTCACAGGACTGGATGCCTGACTGAGGAAGAAGGTTCTTGTTTTATCCTTAGGACAGTGTTGGTTTCACAGACAGACAGACGAGTTTTATAATCACATATATCACTCCATTCCACTCCTCTCCTTTCCTTTTGTCACCCTCAGGTAGCAATCATGCCTTTTTGACAGTTAAAGTAAATGGCTAAAAAGGTTGAATGGGTTTCTGTCAGCCAACTGCATACTGAAATCAGCTAGGCCCTCACAAAAGATAAAATCAGATCGATGCTCAAAATGGCAATAATGTGCACAAAGGATACAATTTAGTAAGGAATTAACTGTATATATTACTTGACCCAGAGACTCCTCCAAAGTGATCCAATGAGCATGAAGAAACTTAAGAAATAAGTGCTTAGGATACTTTCCAAGGATGCTTCCAGGAGATTGCAGCTTGAATTCAAACACCTTTTGCTCTTGCTCCGCATCCTTCCTCAGTTTCACCATGTCAACACCCAGGCACTAATTTAACACAACCTCATGCCTCGCATAGACTTTACACTTGTGCAGGAAGTTACCTCCCACCCTGAGTTGAGAGACCTTTGTGTCTGTCTTGCCATTCAGATGTGAGTGACTACAGAAGGTAGAAAGCAGTGACTTAATGGACCCTGAATATCAAAAAATACCACTGCTGTTCCACACTTCCCCAAATCTGCTGTCTATCCCAGTATGACTATATCTCTTCTCCTTCACCCTCTAAAAGCTCCTGTTTATAGCACAATCACCTGCTCAATTTGAGGGCAGTACAAGTCTTTGGCTTAGTGTCTTGAAAATGATGATGAGATATTCTTTTATACACCTTTACATGCTCTCTATCTCCTTGATCTGTCTGACCTCAGACAATCAGTCACAGTGCCAGAATTTCAAACAATTTAATAGGATTGCCTCTAAAATTTAAGACTGCTCACTTCATTTGCAGCAGTTTCCAATAGGTACAGGCCATCCTTCCCAAAATTAACAGATGGCACTGGTTTCTTCCGTTTTTCTGATCACAAGGCAAGAGGTGAACCTGTTCCAGCAGGTTAAAGGGTGGAGAGGATTGGATTTTTTTTTTAGATAGGTTTATAGAGGGGATTGATCAAGTTAATTTAAACACCTGGCAAAAAGCCCACTGCAGCTTTAGTCATGATGAATACTCAGATTATTATAGGACCAGATGGACTTTGTCCTGTAAGTAATTGTGTATTCTCTGGAGAGGATAGGGGGCCATTGAACCATCTGCTTTGTTGTTGCTCCAAAGAGTGTCTTACTGCTGTCTGTGTCTGCTGTTGTGCTGCTTGATTCCCCCAGGCCTACTCTACATCAACTTGCTCAGGCACAAGATGCCCTCTTGTTTTCAGTAAAAAAGAGAATTGTATTTGCCACCCCAGCCTGCCATGCTATGCCTCTAGTTTTCCTGTCTTCACAGTCTGCTGCTTTTCTTTGCTTGTTTTAGCCCCTGCAAATGTATTGGAATAGACAATAGATTTACAGGTCTTTTAGCATTCTGGTGGTTCCACTCAATGCTGCCAGGAGTTAAATTTGTAAATAATAATGCCTTGGTCTTGCACGGCATTTTTCAACAGGAGAATACAAAGCTTTTCACACAGAGGTCAGGAGCACTAGCCCTATCCTACAAATGGTGAAATTCGGGTACACAAGAACACTGTCAAGAATCATAGCCTAAAAACAGGAAATTCAGAGATACTCAGAATAGGGTCAAGAGAGACAGAAGGAAAAAGGTACACATGAATCTATATAGTCATTCAGTACAAGCCTTTACATGAATGCAAGAAATGCAAGAAATAAACAGGACCTAAAATTCCTTACATGTGGCCAAAACCAGGATTTAGTTGCTGTACAAGAGATTCAGTGGGATAATTCATACAGCTGAACTATAATTACTTTTTATTAATATAAAAAGATACACCGCTTGGTCAGGAAGTACAGACTGCAAAACAAGGGAGAAGGATGTTAACCATGTACTATACATGGGATGAGACCTGCTGAACTCTCTGGGTTAAAGGCCCGATGTCTTTGTAAGAGTTGAAGTCTATCACTGAAGTCTTTTAACACTGAATCAGTACCAAGTCATCTAATGGTACTTCTTTCAGTGTCCTGTGAATGTTATACTTCACAGGGTCCCCTCGTATCCTTTATGGATTTCTGTAAATACATATAAATAATTGCAAGCAGAAGCTATTCCAAGAGAATAACTGTAACCATGACTTTAAACATGACCTTGTATCTGCCAAATAATCCCTCAGAAGTATAGGACCATTTGCAAAGGATCAAACAACAAATCAGCTACTCTATTCACCTGCGAGGCACTCAAATCGGGTGAAAGCTTTAGTCAGCATGATCCAGTGGGATTTGCTTTATCTTTAACATATACTGTTATCCCTGAACAGGCGTATGAAACTTTTCTGGAGCTAACTGTTCTTCCTTCTAGAAGAACAATTTTGGACCTTTTGGACCTTCTCAGCTAATCACAGATGAAGAGCTTTTTCATTATTAGGTGAATGACATCCTTCATTGTTTTCATCATGGTTGAGATACACTAGTGCAGATCTCTATATTATTATGAATAAGCTACATATTCCTGAAAGACTCACAAATGTGGAGTCAATTTTTCTTTATTAAATTCTGTGAAATTAACTAATTTAAATGCCATATGGGCCAGTGATTCAGATAACATTAATAGAGTTTTTTTAATATTAAAACACCTTTGCTGAACATCAGCCCAATTAATAACAAGACTTATATTAAAAGTCTTTTTCTAAATGATATAGGTTTTGAATTTTCATGTCTTTTTGAAACTAACTTGAGACTGGTGAGTCATTTTCTCATTTTTATCATTAAATCCTTTAATAGAAAACTTAAGGAAATACGGTGCTATTTCTCAGCCTTTTCTTGTGTCTTGGTGCCATTAGATCATCATGTATATGAATATTCTTGCTTATGTTAGCCTACGATTTAATCATTTTCCACAGAGAAAATAAAATCCAGTGGCCAGTTGGCTCATACAGCTCACCACAATGCCCCCAGAACATCAGAGGCACATCCATGACAGCAGAGGAGTATCTAAGCTGAGTCTCAGAGTTGTACCTAAGTCCCAGGCCATAATTGACATGAGCCTTCTGTTCACTATGATTTCATCCATAATCATTTGGCATTTAATTTACAGTTCTGTTCATTACTCTGTCTCAATGTATGGGGAGCAGGAATCATTTAGTACATACCTCAAAGGTTCAAATTCTAAATTAAATCTCAGCATCTTTTAGGGAAGTGGCTTTTAATTTTACGACTGCAAAATCTTGTAATTCCTTCTTCCAAAGTACCCTCCAGAGGCTTTTCTCACTCACTAACAGTAATCAACTTGCCAGAACTTAGAAACTTCACTGGTATCTTATGAAATTCTAAATTGCTGTAAGGTCATCCTTTCATTTTGTTAACCTTATGAAAAGTTGCATCTCTTCTCTTTCCTCATGTATCAGGTACATTTATATTGATGGTGGTCTACACCTATTCAAGTAGAGTGGGTTTCAGCTCTTCAAATATTACTGAATAATTTGATAAAGTGAAAGCATGCGGGAAAGACTTAAATACAAAAAAACCAAAATTCACACTTTAATCTTGATAGCACAACTCAGAAATATTCTCTATTTTTTCCAGCTGCACTAGACATATGTTAGTGTAAATACACTGCAGAAAATTATTTAAACCACCTTTTTCTTAAAATCATACTTTTAAAGGCATATTAAGATTGCTAGGTTTTTTATGGTATTGGTCTTCTGCTGTTCACCTGTCCCTACAGCTATTCTTAGGACAGCTGAATTCACCTCAGGATTGACACCTTCATGGATATATACAACAGACAGTAGATTGCCACGGACTCAAAACCTGATTTTACACAAGCACAGAAAATAATAGATCCAAGTCCCATTGGGAATTGGATTTCTTGGTGCATAACAAAACTCCAACAAATTCTTCAAAAATGTGATTGCTATGAGAAGTAAGAAGAAAAAAGTCTTCAGCTAGCACATGACAGTCAAGCAAATCTTAATAAACTAGTGGATAACCCTTGGTTTTTGGTAGGTGGGCCAAAGCAACAGGAAAGGAAGACCTAACAGCACAGTTCTCCACAGCCTGGTGCACGCCTTAATATTGATCAGAACACACCAGAACAGGAATGGACATGCACCCTCAATGGACAGCAGTCATCCAGCCACTGATCAGTGAGACACAAGGCCTGAGATGACTCAAATTCCCCAAGGCTGTGATGACAGGTCTGGAAGTAAAGGTAAGGTCTGGGTATCCTTAATTGTGGACTAAGTAGGTTGTGGTACCAGCAGCATGGCCCACATAGAGGCCACCAGAACTAGTATTAACATATACAGTTTTACCCCATGTAATATTCTCAGGAAAAGGAGAACCATGGGGAAATTGCATATGCATTTCTCAGCCATAGTACAAGGATGTCTCCCAAGAAATGACATGAAAATGGACCTAGTCCAGAAACAGTAGCACATCTTGTTTACATCTAAGGCAAAGAGGTTGACCTCAGGACACAATGACATAGCACGTAGCATTGCTTCACATTATCTGCTGTAGCCACATCAGCCTGAAGACAGCACCAGATTCAAACCAAGAGCACCCCAACAAATGGGAGAGGTGTTATACTATTTTGTTTCTGGAAGTTGAACACTGTGGTACTAGTGTTTGGCAGTAAAGCTTCATATATTCTTTAAGCCTGATGCTGTAAGATGTTGAATGTAGGTGAATCTAAGCAGGGGACCAGAAGTACGTTTACAACAAATCCTATCACCTGTCCCTATAGGTTAAGGTGTGTATATAAGAAGACGACTGAAACATTGAGGAGTCTCTCCATCACCACAGATCCAGGATGTGATCTCCTGGGAAACTAGTACTGTATTGCTTACATGTCCAGCGTAGCATACTCTATGATTGACAGGAAAGCGAAAAATTCAGAGTTCTCAGCATATACATCTACACAACATGAATGCACATACAGACTGTTTTCTTAAAAGGTGGCTAAACCTTTACTAAGGTTTTGCAGAGGTATCACAGAATCTGTATCCAGCTGTCAAGTTATGAACAGGAAAAAAAATATTTACATTCTGAAAAACTGAACACAGTTTTCACTGTATTTCCCATACACGAAAAGCAACCATAGATTTTTTTTTTGCCTGGATTATTATTATTAATGGGAAATAAAAATAATATACGTGTTTCTGTGTATGCATACCTGGAGGTAGAAAAGAAAAAGGGAAGAAAAGAAAGCATGCTGACAATGATGGTGATGAATTGCATACAGAAGGCATTAAAAAAATTGTAGAACCGGAAATGACTGTGGGATGTGCATAGTTAATAAATTTCCTAAATGCTTTTCAAGTGTGAGAACCGTTATGACACGCATCAGCTTTCATTTCCCATCCACATGATGCCAGATAACAACACATATTTTGTTTTCCTCTAATCACAACTTATAATGCTCATTATTTTATTGCCCACTCTGATACTGACATCAGCAGACACCTTAGCACAGTCTGAAGATACTGAACTGCGGGTCAGTCTAGAGAGAGCTTTTAATAACCTGCTTGTCACACTCTTAACTCACTCACACAGAACTTTCTTTGTTAATAACTATTTGATGCCACCGAACATAGTGCCAATATGTATCAATTCATCAAACAACCATTCAAAAACTATGTTCTAGGGAAACAGAAACTTCTCAAAAATCAATGGCAAAAAGGCTAACTGGGATTTTAAAACTAACTTGAACGGCTCGAGGGCTACATAATTTAATACACAGACATTCAAAACATAAATAAACATGAATACTGTAGTACAGAAAAGGGTTATTTGTTTACTTCAAAATCTTCTGTTTCATACAATAATACAAGACATACTGGAGAACAAGAAACAAAAATATTTGCGGGTCATTTTAATTTTCTGATGAAAATAACTTCTCTGAATATACAAGTCAGTTAATAGGATACTGTGACTGAATTCTGATTTTGTGCATGTTTGTTTCGGTTCTGGGCTTTTGATTTAATTAAAACTAGTAGCAGATGGAATATCTTCTCTGAATCTCTCTGCCAATTTTTTGTAGTTCTGTAATAACATTTTCCTAATTTAAAAAATGTTTTCCCCTTTTTGGTTTCAAAACATCCACGTGAGCAACACAGAGAATTCAGTATAGAGAAGAAACAAAAAATCCAAGATAAACTAAAGGCTCGCAAAGAAAGAAATAAGCATGCTTAAATACACGAAAGGAAAAAATCCCCCCATTTCAGTACTTTTAGGAGTTACTTGTAGTAAAAATAATTAGCACTCCTAGTTAAAAGCATGGTTTTTAAGTCTCTTTAAGAAAAAATGCAATTACTTAAGATCTGTTTTAGAGCTGGAGTCCTGTATTAGTTTATTGAGTACCTTATTAATAATAAGGATTCAGTAACTCAGAGAATAAGCTACTGAGGATATTGATATATTTTCCATTTCTTGGTGTTGCCAAATGAAAGCTTGCTGCTGGAAGACACTCCAAACAGTTACAGCTAGGGCTCAACACACAATTAACGACATGAAATCACAGAATCACTACAGTTGGAAAAGACCTGCAAGATCATCAAGTCCAACCATCAACCCAACACCACCATGCC
Source organism: Gavia stellata (assembly GCF_030936135.1). NCBI lineage: Eukaryota > Metazoa > Chordata > Aves > Gaviiformes > Gaviidae > Gavia > Gavia stellata. The sequence continues at coordinate 23,350,161 of NC_082595.1, forward strand.
CACTAAACCATGTCCCACAATGCCACTTCCACACGTTCCTTGAACACCTCCAGTGATGGTGACTTCATCACTTCCCTGGGCAGCCTGTTCCAGTGTTTCACCACTCCCTCAGTAAAGAAATTTTTCCTAATATCCTGCCTAAACCTCCCCTGGTGCAACTTGGGGCCATTTCTTCTTGTCCTGTTGCTAGTCACTTGGGAGAAGAGACCACCACCCACTTCTCTGCAACCTCATTTCAGGTAATTGTAGAGAGCGATAAGGTCTCCCCTCTGCCTCCTCTTCTCCAGAATCCCATGGCCTGTATTATGGAGAGTCCAGTTATGCTACTTATGTTGTCTTTTCTTTCTTTAAACCTAACTCCATGAAGCATTCCTCTCACATCCATCACCTCCCTGCACACCTGAATTTTGAAAGTGTCCTGAAAGGCAATAAACTAACTCAGAATTGGGTGTTATTCACAAAAGGGGCATACACAGGTTTATAAAGGATGGCAGCCACCAGAGCTCTCCTTGCATGTGCAGCTGCTTTGGGAAATATCTGAAGCAGACTTTCTTCTGGAGCTCCCAAGGCATCTAACTCCTAAATATGAATGCTGCAAAATCAAGAAACATTTAATAAACGGTTGCAACACTAAACATAATTCATCATCTTTTTAATCGATGAAAAGGTTTTTATCTGCATATTACTCATAGAATTCACATCTATTGTAGTCCGCCACATCACCTCTGGCTGTCTTGATTTACATTAGCTTTCTTTACTTTCCAACATACATTCCAGTCCTCATGCACTTAAAATTTTGGAGAGATCAGAATTTCCACTAATATCTTGTAGTTCATAAGCTGGAAGAGTTTGACAATAAAACATAAGTTCTAAAAAGCTTTGAATTTGAAAAGTGTCTCAGAAATACTATTTGCCTGAAACAATCATCTCTCCTGACTTTTGCTTTTCAAGAGGCTAGATAACTATGGCAAAATCTGTCACTCTCACTGCACAGTCAGTGGAGAGAATGAGGTATCTCCAGAAGACAATCAGCATGCCAAGACTTCAGCCCCCCCCCCCCCCCCCATCAGTGATGACAAATCTCTCTCAGCTGTCTTGGGTGCACCCTATGGCCACTGTTCTGACTTGCACATTTTGTAACTTCCAGGCACCTCAGCCACGGCAGACAAACCCACTCCAAATATGTGATCATTAGAAGAAAACTGTATAATTTGGAAAGACTGGTAGCTAAAAGGTTGCTGGGTTACTTAGCAAGTAACAAGGCTATTGTTCTGAAGGGCTTGATTTCACCAGTGAATCGTCACTGTACTTTATCTTATCCCCAACACGCTTTCCTTGTGACAAAGTCGTAACTTGATCTGATGCGTTAACAGAGAGATTTCCAATCAGAGACTTTATCTCTCATCCTCAACTTCCAAGATGTCTTACTGCTGTTGCTGCTACATTTCAAAACCTTTATTCCGAGATCTGTCACTTACTTGCTGCACAGCCTTGGATAAAGCCATAACTACTCAGTGATACAGCTTCACCAGCCTTAACCCAGGTATTAGAAAAATAATCCCACTTTGAAGAGTGTGGGATGCATGGATGAAAAGTGTTCTATAGGAGCAAATTGTTATGTTGTCACTAGTGAAATTAATATTATTCTCTCCAGAATACAAGTGAAATATCCATCAGGCTCCCTGTTCTTGTTTATCTTTTAACAAAAATGTCATTTACTAAAGGAATATTTCAAGAGACATGTAGAAGGAAGAAACTATTAGACTAAGTCTAAGAAAAAAAAATAATCTATTATACAAAGTTTTGTGTAGTGTGCATACAATACGGACTAGACAGTATGCTGACTTCAGCTCTAGTGAAACCCATGATGAATTCCAATCTTGCAAGACAAATTGCAATAAACCATACAAACTCCATTTCATTTGTTCCTCTCTTCCTTCAATAATCTTCAACTGTTTTCAGTTGCTATTTTATGGCCTCTATCTCTATACTTTTTGTATCTTCTTTAAGTATCAATTAAGTTCATTTTTGATAACAAAATGGTATTGCTATTTTGCAGGTGACTTAAACTATGATTACAGTGTTATTTAGACCAATCTGTGATTTCTTTGAACAATACTGAACAGTGTCAGCTGCCTTTCTCTATCCTCCTGGCTCCATACTAGGCTTCTTCACCTTTCAAGTGTGGCACAATGATGTGACCAAAGTTTCCTGGCATTTTTGCTGGAATTGCGCACAGCAACTTGCCCACCACTCGAAAAAGGTGCCTCAGCTGGACTTGGGCTGCACTGCTTTGGGCAGGCGGGTGAGGGGTGCTAACCTCATTTTCTTCCTACGAATTTTAGGCTATATATTCAAATTATTCCATGTTTCTCTCAAGATTACAGACCTAAATTTTTTCCTGATTCTTCATTTGGAAAGCAGGTATGGCTATGGAGCACATTACCACCAATAGTTCAAAACCTGTCTGAAAGATTGCCTCGATTTCAAAATCTTAACATGTCATCTCTTTAAGCACCTGGGAGTAAGATTGTCTACACAGAGGTGAGCAGCAAATGGTAGTTATTGTGTTGGGCAGAAGCAGTCCCCACAGAAAACCTATTGCTTCCCCAGAGGTGTCATGGGAATGTCTTTATCACTGTGTCCCCACACAGCACCCCTAAGCCCTCCTGTCTCTTGAAATCAGTAATGCTGCAATTTGACTTCTTTTGGCAGGGTGACAAACAAACATTACACAATGACTGTAACACAGCTTTTACAGAAGCAAAATGCCTCATCAACCATGATGATTTGAGGAATTTTCCATAAACAAGCATTTTTTTCCCAGAAAAAAAATTGCTTGTTTGTTTAAGTTTGAAAATATCAGCCAGACTGACAAATTCCAACTAATAAATTGATTAACTATCTTAAGTAGTCTATCATCCTGACATTAAAAAGAAAGTTTCTCAGTGATTTGGAGCAATGTCACGGTATCCCTGTCTCTGCAGCAAAACTGCACAGAGTCCAGCTTGAAAGAATTATCAAAAAATCAATACCTTAGTGTGGGACTTTTTTTCCTGGAGATCAAAGGTATTTTAAAATGCTTCCCAGTTTGTCATAATAGATTAATTACAGGTGGCGCTTGCCTTCTCTGCTAATCTGTACCTTTTAAAATATTTATCTGATCAATATTCATCAAGATGTATCTCTTAAGTTGCTTACCACTGCTGAAACACAGATAATTGAAATAATGCTAAGAAAAACTGTGTCCATTCTCAGGAGTAGGAATTACATAAATGATAATAAACAAGACACCAAGTTATTGAATTTGGAAGCATTTGTTGGTGTAAGATACTTTTAACTTTACATGGGCATTAGATATAACCCATTTTATGTTTACCTGTCAACTATAGATCTCTTTGAGGTGACAGTAACTGTATTTTATTGATCTTTACCATATGTAATCACTGGTGCAATTCCATAGCTGTGAGCTGGTCTGAAGGCTGTGGAGGATGTCTGCTCACAGGGAGTAATCTACCCATGACAGGGTCTTCCCACTGAACTGAAAACCTTGTATCCTGATTAATGATCATCCTCGCTGCTGAAGAACTTAAGACATGATCTGATAATTGGGCTCGAAATTAAACAACCCAACCCTGCAAAGCACTTCTGCCATTACTCATGTAAGCAGACTTAGTCAAATGGGTAAGGATTTGCACGACTGGTCTTCCAGCTCTGACCTGGGATAAGTCACTCTGAGCGACTCTGACTGTGGGAAGACTGACAAGAAATAAGACCTTCCACTTCCAATTTCAACTTCGGCATGATCCATCTGCTGGGAGCTGGATCTTGAACCCCTGCCCTGAGCTGGGTGGGGGACCCTGGGAACCTCAGAGAGAAGCCCAGCTTAGCAGCGTTTAAGTAATCCAAAGGAGACAGTGAGGTGTGCCCCAAGTCTCTCCATCTTACACACCTACTTCCAACTTGCAGCTTAAAACCTGCCCTGTCTCCACATCAGGTGCCTAATTGTATATTGAAGAGAGCTGGAAATCTAATGTATGCAGGAGCAGAGGAGGAAATCTAAAGAAGTGAATCCATCAATTCACGTTTCGTATTTCAAATAATAAAAAGCAATAGACAGGGCTTATAGGGAATGCTGATTCCAGATTTCAGCCAGAAAGAAAATGTAAATCAATAGTGACATACAGTAGAATAAACTAATTTAATTGGTATGGAACTCACAAAATACAGTTCTTCAAGGCTTCTGACATGCCTGATTGCCCCATCTTTAATGTTTTGGCTCAATTATTTAATAAATAAACATAAAGGATGTTATTCATTAACAGAGGGGCACAGTTGACTCAAGTCTGCCATTCATCATGATTTTTATCATACTGCTCTGTTATGGCTAGTACATGATTTCTCTTGCAAAATTATTGCAGAGATAATTTTTAACAGTGTTGGCAGAGGGATGATATTCAAGCAAACGAACTTTCTAACTCAGTAAAAATTAAGGTTAGTTTTGACAGATTCCTGTTCAAAACTTTAACCAAATCCCTTAGGACAATTGATTACTGCAATATTACTCTGAAATACTTTTTTGATACTTCTTTGTCATTTACCTGTTACCACCGCCTGTTGCCTTACCTTCCTTGTCTTATATTTCTAGAATTACACATACTGTCTTCCAATTACTGTGTTTATTTCATTCTCAGTTTATTTCCACATTATAGCTCAGTCAATTAAATTTTGTATCTGGCTTTGCAAGACTGTCACCCACCCCCATGTTTTCAATCCCCTCAGGAAAAAATATTGATTATTTTTTGACTCTTAGCTCTGACTTTACTCATTGTAGTAGTGAAATCTGTTTCAAAAACTAGGTCTTTGTTTTAGCATTCCATAATGCAAATTGTTTATTCTTTCTATTCCCTGTTAAATGCATCATGTGCATTTAGCATCTAGAGCTGAAATTTGCTCTAGAATTAAGTTATCTGGTACCTGGAATATCTCTCTCCAATATCAACTAATCCTCTGTGGTAGTTCAGAGCTTACACTTACACCTTGCACCCACACCAGCTCTAAACAAGCCTGAACAAGCACCAGAAGCAGTGTCACGGTGCTATCAGTCATGTATTCTGCTTTGGATACCTGCATTACCTCTAGGTGTGTTTCCATATTCCTCTCCAGTGACTTCAGTAGAGTCAGTTTAACCCCCTCCATGAGTGTGATCGGCAGAAGCAAGGGACAACTAAACAAGAGGAAGGCTGGATGGAGGAATACCTGTAGCTCTGTGATAACCACCCACCATCTCGGCTCTGGTTGGTGTCAGTAACAGCAGCCTTCAGACTATTCAGACTGATGCCAAGAAATTAAGCTGCTGTGAAACAGCTTCCTGGAGGACCTTTTGTGTCACCCACCTCACTCATCGTTGCACTGAACATTTATTGTAGAGACTGCAAGGCCTCAGGTTGGTAGGTTGTACTGAAGAGATCAGAGCCTAACGCATAACTAAAGGCCCATTCACTGGCTTAGACTCCAAATCACATAAGAAAGGACATTGCCCTCATCCCCAGTCAAAAGCAGGTTGCACTCAAGAGTTAGCAGCATTAAAAGAGATAACTCAGCCACCGCGAGAGCATGGAGGGACTTGGTTTGTCACAGGGGGCTCTCAACACTGGCGGTACAAGGACTGCTCTATAGCAAGACAACTGAAGATATGTGAGACCTGTCTGCTTCTCAGATTTTTGTAATGGGAAGAGATTTTGTGTTTCCCTTTTTAATGGTAACAGTGGGGCTCTATCAAACAATGACCACGGGAGCAAAAGAGTAAAATAAGAGAAACAGTGTCTGAAACTGTTTAGTAATCGAAACAGCTCAAAAGCCACCATGACATATAATTCATATTTAGAACCTGACCCCACTATCTTGAAGGCAGCAAACACATCCAGCAGCACGCTGTCATTTCACAGGCACTCTGACGGAAGGAAACTTGCAAAAGAAGCCTAGTGAATCACCTATAGGCAGCAACACCCTGACGTCTTCGTGAGTTCTTCACCCTTCTTGTTTGTTTCATACACATGGATGGTTTGCAATGTATGTGCTTTTCACAGTCAATATTCAAAGCATGCCATTTCTCCTGCACTAATTATTTGTTCAATGTACATCTTTAAAAACATTATTGCATGTTAACATTTCATCAGCTAAGGTGTTTCAAAGCAGCGCCTCAAGAGGTTAAGACAGTGTAGCACAACCCCAAAAGTTGCATATTAAACGATCCTTTGTTTCCACAGAAAAAGATTTCAGGAACAAGTACCCTTTGAAAGAACATAATGTATCTAAAAGGAAAACGGACTATTTGATGGTTAAAGAATTACAGCAGATTTCTATTTTTGCAGCTTAATTAATAACAGGCTCTGGGTTTTCTCAAGAAATACAAGGAATGGCAGTCATACTTTGTGGAAGTCACCTGTGTAATTATTTCTGGCATCTATTACATTTTCCATTATAACTTTCATATTCTCTCAAACAATTTTTCTATGCTAAGGGCATCTTTCCTTTTCTAACTGGCTGCAATTTCACAGCAGGATGCATTTAGCAGATGAGAGACTAATTTTATATTCTCTAAATTGTTGTATTTATTGGGAGCACCATGAAGTGACCACTAGGATACCTGGAACCTCATTCTCAATTACAATGTGTCTTACATTGATTTAAAAATTGATTCCAGTAAAGCTGGCAGCTAAATGACAACTCCAATTAACTGATATGTTTCAAATTATATATGATATGTGAAGAAAATAGGTCCAAATTTGAGGCAGGCATTGGAGGACACTAATCATTTCATTATGAATAGAAATTATTCTAATAAAATATATCACAGGTTTCGGGATCAAAGCCACAGAGTAAATTATAGTGCAAATTAGTTCTCCAGTTTGCTGTCACTCACAGGAAGCAGAAGATTTTTTAATAAATGCTGAAGACATTGGAGAGCCATGAGGCATTTATGTTACTGTTTGAATGCATACTGTTTAGACTGTTTAATACTTTTACAGAATGATATTTTTGTTGATTCAGGGTCCTAGGTCCTTTGCCTCTTGCAGAAAGTGGAGTTCTGTTTTATCAGCAAAGATTCCCTACCCACCTTCCCATGCATTCATACTTGTAGGTCATCTCTCCATGACCACCAAGGCTGCCCTGGTGAAATCAAGGTAATTCAGTGGGAGAACTTTCCATTACCACTAAAGGCATTTCCCATAATGAAAAGAGGTTGCCTTGCAACTGTTCTAAAGTCTTATGTTTATCTAATTGCCACTGAAGATGAAGAGGTGATCCCTGAGGCAGAACCAGTGGAAAACAGTCCCTATAAAGTCAAGGGCCATGACATAAAAAATTGCTTTTCGCTTCCTTATGCCACTGACCATGTCCAAAGTTGGTGCATCTCTCCTTCCTTGTACAGCCTGTGCAGAGACAGAGGAAGTATAAACTTGAGTTATTGGGACAGCAGGTCTGATGAAGGTTAATGCACATGGTTTGGTTACCAGCCATGCTTCTAGGTCCTCAACTCTAGACAGCAACAAATTTTGTGAGTGAGAGACTACAAAACAAAGCAAAAATAATTTGATCATTCTATTTTACCTTATTTTTAAAGTGAATGGGCATCAACATTTTTAGTGGATTTATGGATATACTATTTGAGTTTGTGTGTGTATTTAAGGAAGCTATTCTTTTAATAGCTTCTCAAAGGTAAAACCCAACCAATAATGGAAGAGGTCAATTGGTACTTCAGGCATAAAGTGTTGTATTACTGTGTTAGTATTGCTGTTATGTATAATTTACCAATACCTCTACTGAAAGGCTTTGTGTAATTGTAGGAACAGAGAGAAGAAAAAAATAAGCAAAATAATGACTGAGAGGAATGTAAGTTAAGGTGGAAATGGAAATATGGAATCATTACAGGCACTTCTGGAACTGCCTGAAGACAAACAAGGAGACTGCACTGCTTGCAGTAGAAGAGCAGAGCAAATGCTCAGGTCTTCGAATAAATACATTCGGGGACATCTGTGTCCTTTACCACCTAGGTCAACGCAGATGTGCAGCACTGGCTATGTTAATATTCTTAGACAGAAAGGGATCAGTCCTCTGCCTAAATTTTCCCAAGGGAAAACCACTACCAACCTTACAATTTGGAATGACTCTATTATACTAAGATTTGAGCATTATTGATTATTGATTTAATTTTATTGTGACCTTGACTTAAATACTGTGGTTTTCTGTCTTTAATTAGCTAGGTAAAATTGCAGAACAGAGTGTAATAATGACTTGCTTAGATATGTATTTGCTTGCTCATCTTCTCAACAAATGCATATAAAGCAGATAGCTTAACCTATCAAACTGTATCAGACAGCACCAAGGGTGTAACTAGCCACAGGTAAGAAATTTGCAAGCTGCGATCATACGAAGCAGAACATGCCAGCCAGGCCTGCCAAGAAAAATTCATGCAAATAGCTCCTCTAGAAATTTAGTGCCACAGATAACTCCCCTCCGTCCATCCTTCTGCATCTGGCCCTCACTGTACATGCTTTTGCCTTCAGTAAAGGCAACTGGCAGACTCCGGTGGCTTTTCATGCAAGCCCTCGCTGAGGTGGTGCTGAGCTCTCACTGTTGATTTTGCAGAGCTATGGTTTACTGCCACTGGTTAGCCCTTAGTTAATGGGGAGGCAAGTCATGATGCACTGATGCACCAATCTGTCATCACAGGAGGTTTAGAGTAAAGCTGCTTGGAAATTGTAGTAGAAAATGCCAATTCATTAAGCCAGGAGACCTCATTCAAAAAGCATCTCAGGCACAGCGAACCGGAAAAAAAAAAAAAAAGTCCTGAATCTTTATGTTTTCTAAGATAAGAAGCACTTTTCTGTCCCTCATTTTATGTGTATGAATGACTTGTCTGAAAGTAAGTGTCATTAATTATTTCCAAGGAAAGAGCATTTTCCAAATAAGAATGTGGAGGTGTCAGTTCTTCAATTACTGAACTTTCATCACACTGCAAAGCAAGAACGAAGAGGCAAGACAACAAATCAGATACCATGCACCCGAAAGAAAAGGCCATTTCCAAAGCATCAATAAAAATGTTGCACTGTATCTGCCAGAGAACACTTAGAAAAAATACAGGACTCATAAGAGAATTTTGTGGTGCTTTAGGAATTATGAGCAGATTAAGCAGCAGAGCTTCCTTGGTTTATAGATATACATCCCATTAAATAGAAGCACAACTACACACTAAAATTGAAATCCATAAATCCATACAATAAAATTTAATAGTCAGCAATACCAAATGTTGCCATTGTTCTCCAGAAGTACCAAAAGAGATTAAAGGCACGGCAGACACTTTTTATTTTTTTGTAAGCTATTTTCTAACAGGTCTTTCTGTTGGTTCTAGACACACTTCAAAAGCATAACATATTGGTAGAAATCATACTTCTAATATGACTCATAACAGTGAGAGTTTGCTCACTTGCACATAAACCATTTAATTCTATGGGTCAGCAACATGAATTCAGTCTTAACGCATACTTGGAATAAACCCATCTTCACCTGAACTAGCTTGTTAGTGAGAGGCTAAGCAGTGTATTTTTTAATTTATCTAGTTTTCACTTGTCTTCAGGAAGCAACTAGTTGGCCTCTGCATGCCTTTCACATGACAACAATGATTGCTTCATTATATCATTAACTGAGCTTTGAATTGCTCTTAAATCTAAATGGTAGAAGGAATTGAGCTGTGGGGCTGGGCGTACATGTACTCCTCTACTGACCACAAACAAATACTCAGTAAAGGTGAAACATCTGCTTCCCATAACCCCACATCCCGCAAGACAGAAAATATATCCAAAAACCTTACAACAAGGAGACAAAAAGAGGCACAAAAAGACCAGAGGCACTTGGAAAACAGGCAGCTTATTCATCTGAACTCAAGGATTTAGGGAAAACAGGCGTACAAGGTGCTTCGTGCCAAAGATAAGGAAAAAAATGCCCACCTGAGGGACTTCTGAAGGAATGAATAGGGAAGGTCCAGTTGACAGGAATATAAGTACCAAGGACAAAGGGCAAAAGACTTCTATCTTAGAAGACAACAGAAAGTGCAGGTTCTGAGGGAAATAAGGTTTAGGAGAAGAGGACTTAGGGGCTTGTAGAACTACAAAGGAGTGAAACTATTTCTGATCTCACCACATCTACTCTCATGCAAGTGTTATAAACATGAAAGAGATTACAGTAAAGATTATTCCAGAATCTTAAAGAACATCTGGCTCTAGCTGCGAAATTCACAAAGTCCTCCAACCACAGAGATAAGGTCAAAAAGAGGAAAAGTATTCCAGTGGCATTTTTACTTATCTTTGAATAAATTACATGAGTGAAATTATTTGGTAAATTTTATTCATATTTTCAAATAATATTAATAGAAATAATCCATATTTTCACCGCACATTTACCCTTTGCAGCCATTTTTACCAGCTCCATATATAAATTTCACAAAATTTTTGGGTACCTAGGACCTTGTCTTTTCTGCCTCCTGTACAGCAGGCTACCAGCAAAATTGGAAATAATGCATACTGTTAAAACTCTATATACAGCAAGTAAAGAAAATGAGAATACAAAGTATGTTCAAGACCTGTCACAGAGGTGAAAATACATGTTGCAACTTATTCACACAGTATTAGCAAGACAATATCAGGAACAGAATGATGCTGTACTGTTTCATTCTGCACAGATCTTACCACGTACACACTGTCAAATTTCTACTGTTTTATTTCCCTTTTTATTTTGGTGAGATTTACCAAGCAAAGGTCTCAGACAGGCCCCCAATTCTACCAATTGAGAGAGCTCAAGGAACTTTAGTCTATGTAGTGAAAGCTCCAAATCCATCAGTGCTGGTGGAGATATTGAGCCATTTGACACTTCATGGTAGCTGGAGCTGGGAGACCAAAAATATTGTCACGACCTGTAAAACCATTGGAGGGAGAAATCAGATTCTGTACTAATATAGCTCCGTATATGACTGCAAAGGGCTCCACGGGGGGGGGGGTGTCTACAACCACTGCACATCCAAGGCAGGATTTGTGTTCTGAATCTAAAAATTGATCACACAATCAAAATTAATGAGGCCCATGACCTCAATAAACTTGTAGCACATTGTTCAGCTATGTCCAACCACAACAGTTAGAAATGGGGTTTTTGGGGTTTTTTTTACATGTACACAAGAAACATTCCAAACCCATCAGATATTCATGCAAATCAGCACGCTATGCTGCCATGACAGATTTCCTGGCTCAGGGAAGGAAATCTCATAAGCATTCACTGAGCTGATATGACAGACTGTCTCATTAAAGATACAGCCACCTCACCAAGGACAACGAAACTGTGCATACTCATGTTGACAGTGACGGAAAATAATGATAACCACTGCCATTTTTTTTCTGTTACTGGATTTTGAGGGATGAGGAGGGGAAAAATATCGAGGTGCAAACATAGACAATTATGAAATCACTACAAGTTTTTACTGACTTTGACAACTGTGCCAGGAAGCTAAAAGGCACATTTCCAAAAAACAATGTATTTTTTACAATGGTACATAGTAAAAAGAAGGAAGCAATATTCTTCAAGTGTTCCAATAGACTTCACAAACCAAATTCCTTCTTAAGCTACAGAAAAATATTTCATCCACCTTGTTCAGTAGTTACAGAGTTTGAGAGTATTATACCCAATTTTCCTTGTGAATTGTCTTCAGAGGTGGGAGAATACCCATCACCAAACATTTTTAAAAACGGGTTAAACAAATATCTGTCGGGAATAGTTTAGGTGTGTTTGATCCTGTCTTTGGGGAAGGGAAGAAGCAGGCGACTTCTTCATGTCCTTTTCAGTGCTAGAGATCTATAATAGGCATTGAAGTATAATTATGCAGCACCCAGGTGCATGGTTTGTCCTAATACATAGAAATAGAAACTCAGGTCACGTTTCACTTCCCATAACTGTCAGATTTATTTCTTTTTAATTACAATGCAAAAATATGCATCATCTCTGGCAATGACAGAGCATGTTTCCTTCCTCCCCTGCCACGTGTGACAGTGGAGGAGTTTCCAAAAGTGATCTTAGATCCCAAGACCTACCATCTATGAGAACAGCCTGGGTTCATCAGTTCCTGCACATGGGTCCTGCACATGGGTTGGGGCAATCCCAAGCACAAATACAGGCTGTGCAGAGAATGGATTAAGAACAGCCCTGAGGAGAAGGACTTGGGGGTGGTGGTTGATGAGAATCTCAACATGAGCCAGCAGCGCATGCTTGCAGCCCAGAAAGCCAACTGTATTCTGGGCTGCATCAAAAGAAGCATGACCAGCAGGTCAAGGGAGGTGATTCTCCCGCTCTGCTCCGCTCTCGTGAGACCCCACCTGGAGTACCGCATTCAGCTCTGGGGCCCCCAACATAAGAAGGACATGGACCTGTTGGAGCGAGTCCAGAGGCAAGCCACAAAGATGATCAGAGGGCTGGAGCACCTCTCCTATGAAGACAGGCTGAGAGAGTTGGCGTTGTTCAGCCTGGAGAAGAGAGAAGGCTCCGGGGAGACCTTATAGCAGCCTTCCAGTACATGAAGGGGGCCTACAAGGAAACTGGAGAGGGACTTTTTACGGGGCGTGTAGTGATAGGACAAGGGGTCATGGCTTTAGGCTGAAAGAGGGTAGATTCAGATTAGATATAAGGAAGAAATTCCTCGCTATGAGGGTGTTGAGGCACTGGAACAAGTTGCCCAGAGAAGTTGTGGATGCCCCAACCCTGGCAGTGTTCAAGGCCAGGCTGGATGGGGCATTGAGCAACCTGGTCTAGTGGAAGGTGTCCCTGCCCGTGGCAGGGGGGTTGGAACTAGAGGATCTTTAAGGTCCCTTGCAAGCCAAACCATTCTATGATTCTATGATTCCATGATTCCTGAAGCACTTGTGGAAACACTTTTTTCTATGCTAATTATTTCAGTGCCTCTGAAAGTGTTGCCTATCAGTTTAAGAAAGCTGAAGATAAAATATAACAACATATCAAATCATGTCCAATAGCATTCTTGCACAGCAAGAAGAACACACCACAGGAGTACATCAAGACTAAAATCATGCTGTTCTGACTCAGGTTTAAAAAAAAATAAAAAAGAAATCTTCCTGACTGCACAAACATTGAAGTTGTTTAATTCTAGCATGGGAGGAAAAATTTTGATAGTTCCCTGATCTAGCAGTCTAACAAATGCCAGGGTACAGCAACTGGAGGTCAAAAACAGGCATCATATTGAATCTTATAAAATGTAGAAATAAAATACAGACTTCTTTTAGCAATGGTAATCCATTTTAGGAGCTACTTCCCCAGGGACATGCTGGATTTGCCATCATAAAGTCTTTGAATCAAGACTGGATGTCACTCAAAACTGTAAACAATAGCTCAGCTGGAATTAGTGGCATGATTCAAAAATAATTGGGTTGCCACATTGGTATACAAGAAGTCAAACTAGCCACTCATAATGGTCTATCTGGTCTTTACATTCATGAACTGGCAGTCACTGAGCAAGCTCTACAAATCTGATAGATTTCCATTTCCAATGCCTTAATACCAGAACAAAGGAAGCAGAGAGTGATGAACAACATTGATAAATGAGATATTCAGACAACAATAGCTTAAATGGAAAATCTTTGCCATGAAAAGAGTTATGGTAGTGTAGACTTCCTTCCTTCTAACTGCCTACTTCCAAGTGTTACTTTCTGAAATGGCTTTATCATTCTTTAAAAATTTTAAGTGAGGTTTTGTTGCTATCCAGAGCACTTCTGATATTTTAGCTGAAATTCACACAGGTGCTAATGTGGAAGGATGAGGATTATCCGTGCTGGCTTGAAGGAATACAAATGGTGAAGTATTCCTCACAAAGAAAGATAATGATACTCATAAATGAAAACTTTGGAAATTAATTGCTTGAAAACTAAAAGCCTGCCTTGAAAATGTGTTATAAAATGTGATACTTCCCTTGTAGCTAGCAATTCTGATTATTTCTCTTTGAAACACTTTCAGACTAATGTGTCTAAAAGATTATATAAAAGACTACTACAAAAAGTAAAGTGAGGTATTTTGTAAATTATAGATGTCATTGCAAAATAAATAATTCCATATATTTCTTCACAGCATACTATCTTTTATCAAGTAAAACTCTTTGCTTCTTTTTTTTTTAAATGCAGGATCAAAGACTATGTACACGGTTCTAACAGAGGCTGCAGTAGTCTGTGATGACCAGTAACAATGTAGGGCCCAAATTAAAGTTACACCATTGATACAAAATACACTATTACTGTTAAATATGAGGACTGAGTAAACCTGCAGGCTTATGCTCAGTGCTATAAATACCAACCTTAGCTTCAAGTGTGGGTATTGGGGGTTGTATCTGTTTTGCGCAAATGATGTGCAAATTATATATTAAGTGAAACAAAATTGTAATGAATGTTGCTGCTTTTGAACACTGACAGAAAGGGCAAAGTCAACTGAAAGAGGCACAGCTTTTTTTTTTCCTTCTGTTTTACTATTGCATTATTTCCCTTTCTCATAATATATTTTTGAGCACGAAAAGCACAATTTTGTGTTCTGCATGGAAAAAACATTGTGGGGTTTTTACTTAATAATTGGGGGAGGGTGTTGTCAGAATTATAAGTAATGGCTTTAAGCTTTCTCTATTCTATTCCTTACTTTGTTGGTAAAGCTACTCTTCATTATACTACAACTACCTCTTTTAGACACATTGTCTAAGATAGTACCTGCTCAATCTGAATCTATCAGGCTTTTAACCTTGCCTTATAAATATAAAAATTGGTCAGAAAGCATCTACTCTCTACATCTCAGTGACTTTAAAAAGTCATTCACACAGAAAATTGGCAATCTGACAGCTCAGGAAGACTGGTTTCAGTTCCCTAAAGGAAATAAATTGGTGTCTTGGTTACCTCTATTAGAGAATGAAAGATCCTCCCTGTGAAAAGGCTGAAAAAGAAGAAAAATATTGACATAGATCAGGACATTCAGAGTTGATATGAATATCAACTGCTGCTAGGTGAAGCACATATGACCTGGATGGGAGGGTCAGCACAGTTGAAACTGGAGTTATAAGGAATGTAGATGTGGCACAGAATCTGCAAACCAGACAGAACCAGGCCACTGAAAGGGAAGAGTGGGAGACACCTCTAAAATCACTAATGTGTTTGTCAGAAACAAACATCGTCATGAAATGAAGAACAATATGAGAATAAAAGGAGTTCCTGACTTCTGAAAATTATTTTCCCTCTATTCAGATGTGATTCAAAGTCTGTTTAACTCAGACACTGTCTTACTGTTGATTTAAATAGGCTTTGGCTCAATGCCCTCTTTGAAGAATATCACTATGTAAGCCTTAATTCTATGAAAATTATATCAGGGCATCATGATAAAATCATATCACTATCACTAGGAATATCACCTGATTAAAAAGAAAAAAACATAATTAATTCTCTATAGCCAATCCCCCCAAACCCAATTATTTTAGTATTTATCAGGCCCCACTCTAGCAGAAACGGCAGAAATTGATGAAGAAGTTAGCACAGAAAAGATGAAACTTGCTTGCCTTCTCTTCCCAGGGTAAAACCTTTGTCACCTGTAAAAGAAAGTCCTTTGACCTGGGAATCTTTGACTGAGAACATCAGTTCTTGAGACACAGAAACACAAAGAAAGATAATAAGGAAGAGTGCAGGGAAAACCAATAGCAGACAGATAAAAGCCAAGTAAAAAAACCCCAATTCCTGAAGGAACAGAAAAGTCAGTTCCATTAGAAAACAAGGATAATGAAAAAGAGAAGATAATGTGGAGAGCCAGGGTTTAAAACAATGCCTGTGGTTTACATCACAACTCAGATACAAAATTTAAAACAAATATGTTATTAGAGCAAAATGGTAACCCAACAAACAAAGGCAGAATAACTGATTCTTATAGACATAGACTTCTGGAAAAAGAAGATTTGTAACATTTGTACATTCACTAGCCTGCACCATTAATAACTCTATTATTGAGAACATTTTCACAATTTGAACAAAATAGCAGTGCTTGTGACATATGAATATTATATTGCAAAGGCTTATTTATTTAACATCCAAGTTCCAAAGTACTGCTTAATGTTTTACATAATTCTTCAAAGATGGGCTTTTGAGATAAGTTACCTTAAACTCACGGTCAGCAGAAAGATGCTCGTCACCTCTGTGTCTCATCTTAACCACTAGCCAGTGAGCAGTACCAGTACTAAACTACATTTCTGTCTGTATTAAGAACATTCAACCATCCAATGGTTTGGGAGGCAATAAAAGGCTCAATGGAGGCAGACATTTTTTCCTGATACACACTGGATCACCAGACAGGGGAAGATTCCCTCTTCAGTGAGGTGTTAGTAGATGAGTCACGTACAGAAGAGTACACCTCATCTACCACAGGAGCATTTCAATCTACAAACAATGAGGAAATCCATAATTTCACAGGAGGATTGTCAAAACAATCTTCTGAATAAGCAGAAGGTGAATAAGTTCTGGAGGAGACAAAATGAGCAAGAAATAAGCAGCCATGGAGCTTGTAAGAAAAGCTGAGAGAGTAACTGACAACAAAAGCTAATGTAGCATATGAAGAACAGCCATCGGGCCATGCCCTTATTTGTGCAAATACCCCAAAGCCAGATGTACTCATCACCGGCGCATATCTAAAAGACATCCCTATCCAACCAGGTGGGGATCATCTGTGAGACCAAATCCAGCAAAACCTGCAGATCTCTACCTCCATTTTCCAAGGCTCAAGGTCTTTACTACCTTTGTGTCATCCTTAGCCAGGTCTTAAAGTCCTCCAGTCTCATTCTGTCTTTTACTGGAAGAACCCAACCCAGGTGCAATAGTCCTCTTCTGTGAAGACAAGGAGCTCCAAGGCAGAGACACATCTCAAAACATGATAGGACTGCAACCTATGAGAGAGGTAACCTCTGAAGCTGAAGAACTGGGGTACACTCCAGCTACATGAGTTCAAAGAGTAACAGCAAATATTGTCCCTAAACCCACATTGGAGAGTTGGTTTTACAGGAATTAGGAGACTGAATTTCTTCTGGGAACCTGCAATAACCAAGAAGGATCTCTAGAATGCAATTCAGAGAGAAATTGAACCTTAGGATGAATTTCTGAGGCTTTGTGTAACCACAAGCAAGTAATTCATGAGTACCTTTGATATAAAATCTAAAGCAAAAATCAGATCCTGGAGATTCTTAATTTTCTTTATATGGAAGTCAAATATTATAAGTTTTTATGTAATATTATTATTATTATTTTACTACTACATGCTATGTAATATTATTAATTTATAATATTACATAATACCATTTCTTTTACTTGTAGTCTATTGAGGTTTCTTAGAATACATTTTGGAAGCTCTGCAGAAGTAAGATTGGGAGTACAGGCTAGAAAAGGATATGATTGTTCAAGATGGAAAAGGTACCAGTAATGGGATAGCAATTTGTATTGTCCTTACAAGTTTAAGGATGAATATGGAGCCCTTAACAGGCTGGTCAGCAATTTAAGGGAATTACTACTAAGGCAGTTTAGGTAAACTAGTATCAAGAGCTATATTAAAAACATGAATAGCAAATTTACTTACAGCTCTTAGAAACAAAAAAACCTAGCAGCTTAGTGATGCTCAGGAACTGAATGGGAAAAATTCAACTCAGGTAAGAAATGCCCAACTGGAGACCAAAGCTCACATGGGTGCGAGGATCCATAAAGCAGAGTCACATCCTGCAGGGCTGTCTAAAACCACAATATTATCAGAGACAGGTTGCAGGGCAAATCAGAACAGTATCAAAAGGTATCCCTAGTGAACTAAAGCAGGTTCTCACTTCATGGCATTGTTTATTAGAAACACAGCTTTATCAATACCTGTTCTTCCTAGAGGCAACCCACACCTTTGCTAGGTGCAGGTCAATACATAAACCCACTCCCTCCTTCTTAATTCTTGTTAAAGTGGAGCTTAAGGTATTGCAATATAAGAAAAATTATTGCATCATATTAAGACTCAAAAATAGAAAAAGGAAACAAAGGAATAGTGAGACAAATGTCTCCTGTTGCTGAGTTTCACTTCAGGTGAATTCACAATCTGACAAACAGACATATTTATGCAATGTTGTTTTAGAGTAGAACATCTGATGTTGATTGTGAATACATACCACACAAAGAATTTATCAATCAACAGCAAGAGATACAGCAGTCGTAAATGACAACCTGTCCCTGGAGGAAGACAAAAGGAAATGAACTCTAAGGTTTCATCCAAGGACTACGCTGAGTACAGTATCTAATAAAACTTGAGGAAGCATAATACATGAAGGAACTGTCTTAGGTTCCTTTTCATAATGAAAAATATTCTACAGTACCAAAAAGAATGGATAAAGGGGGAGAGGGAAAGTCTGAGTCTTACTTTTTTTTTCCTATAAATTACTCCTTGTATTTAATGTCACAAAAGGAAAACTAAGCACTTGCATTTAAGTACCACTAACATTAATAAACATTCAAAAGATCACAGTGAAAGACCTCCATCTCTAAAAATGAATGATCTGAAAGCAAGCTTTCATTGAGAGTTTGAGGAAGAACCCAATAAACACAAGAGAGAAGTACCAACACAATTGTCAAAAATTATCTCCAGTGTTATGCCTCTCCCATCTCACCCCCATGCTGGTATGACTCGGTACAATGTCATGGAAATGTCAGAAGCAGAGCAACAAGGGATCCATTTCTTTGTTGTTGCTTTTTAAGCTGTTCATAGCCTCTGCCAAATTAGAGTCAGTCAACAAAAAATTAACATTCTGCTGTACAGGTGGAGTTGTGCCAGGGATGAAATATCTGCACAGCAAGAACAAATTCAAGAATTAAAATGCACCACCTTTCTGCTGCTAGCCTTCCCCAACTCCATCATAAACATCTCTGTTCTTGAAATGTGTTAGCAGCTGTCTACCTGTGGGAGGAGCAGAAGAAAGCAGGGAATGAAGAGAACATATCTTGGGGAAGTGCGGAATGCAGAGTGAAGGTAAGAACAGAGGGAATGGGTTTTTTCTTTGCTTTCTGTTAACAAAGTACTAAAAATAAATTAGCTTTAAAATTGGGAGTGTCACTGAATCACTTCTGTTAGTGATCTCAGCAGCCATAACTGACTAAATACGTTAAACCTTGACAGAAATGGGAGTCTCCAAGAAAAGAAAAAAAAACAGAGCACTGCAGAAATCGGTGCCGAGAGCCCCCACTGGACCAAAGCCACAGCATGATGTTAAAGAGGAATGGTATTGCAGAAGGTACCATCTGTTGTGTTTAGATCTGAGAAGTTGAAGGGCTAGTTAGAGGCAAAACACTGCTCTAGCAAGAAACTTTACTCCTCAGCCCTGAAAGCTAGCACCTACTTGAGCTGAGCAGATCAGATTACACCCAGACCTCCACATCATATTCAGCCACATGTGTGTTGTGTGCTCAAAGAACATGTGTGCTTAGGTGGAACCAGCCTTTACACCAGGTCACTGTTGACTTCAAAAATAGCAGCTATTGATGCATTATCTAACAGCTACTGGGAGCTGATTAATCACTCCATCTGCAATACAAAGTAAATTTTTTTTTTGCATAAGCCATAAAACAAACACCCAGAAGCTTTGTGCTGAATCAGGACTCCATGCTGTTTTCCATCCCTCTCCTGCTCACATGTTTTTGTTGACTTACAAGAAAGCTGTGGATGGTGTCTGAGATCCATCCCAAGGATAGCCACTCTTCATGTAGAAAGAAAAGGTTTCCAATCCAGCCTCATAAAATGAAGAAAAACAACGGAGCCTAGATATGCTGTAGACAATTAATGGGCCAAAAAGCCTGTGCCTCCATGCCACTGAATGATTGATGATCAACCTGGCTTAGCCAGAGTAAGGAAGATCTGCTGGTAAAAAGGAACTGCATAATGCTACAGCAAAGGAAGATGGAGCATTTTGTGATTCCCTGAATTATCCCTCTTCCTCTTTCACTAACATCAAATACACTCATATAAACTATCTACAGGGTTCAACTATTAACTACTTGAATATCATCATTATATTTGGCCACTTTAAAAAAAAAACAAACTTTTTGATTTTGAAAAATATCAAAACGTATAGTTCCCAAGGTGGGGGAAAAGGTACTTCACACAGCTTTGGAGATGTTAGAGAAAATAAGATTTTTCTCCTGAACTTTTCTTGAACTTAACCTTCTGTTTCTAAACTCTAGTCAAGATTTCTCCCCTTGTATAATTGTTTTGTGCATTTAAAATTCAGCTACTTGCCAAGCAAATAGCATCTGTTTAAACAAAAAGAAGAGATTAATGGCGTCTACTGTCTGTGACAGGGAAACAGCCAAGCTTTGATAAAACTATGTTTCAAGTTTGCCTTTACTGTTTTCAAAAACTGCAGCTGTTCCCTCCAACTTTCTTATGCCTTAAGCTTTCTCACATGACCTTGAAGACTTACAAAGCTGCAAAATTGTTCCAGACGCTTGCAAACTTCCTAAAGCAATGCATTTCAAAGTGTTCCCTGGGACTTCCTTTTTATGGGCAGGTTCATTTAATGTATGTTAGTTAAGTTGAGGGGCACTCATCTGAGACATAAGTCTTTCTTCTAGAGGTAATATCATATAGCTGCATGAAAAAACTAGAATTTATAGGGGTTAACTAGTTAGCCCATCCAGAAATTCTTATCATAAAGGTGAAATCAAAGAGAGAAATCCATTACGAACAAAACTTCAGCTCTTTAATATCCAGAGTTATTTTCCTATAATAAAAAAGTCAAATTTAGAATGTTCCCTAAAAAAAATTAGATTCATTTGTTTTTTTTAATCTCTTCTTCTAAGATCCCTTTATAATAACACAAATCAGACAAAGAGTAGAGCACTGTCAAATACCTGAATCTAAAACTGATGATACTTTTCCCTCTTTTTCTTTTTAATGGGTTGTAGTAGTTCTTTATTCTCTTAGCCTGAATGAAGAGTGATTAAGAAAACAATCTTTTCCAGGGTGAGGTAGCAAAAGTAGCTGTTCTCACCCAGGTCAAATCATCCCTAAGAACAAAAATCTGAGTTTCAATACTCAAAAAGATCCTGAGGATATTATAATACTGTGAGATGACTTCTTCTTATCTGAAGATGCAAGAAAGTCCTGAATTTTCCTTCCCTTATTCTTACTACTCGTGTTATAAATGGAAATTTCCTACTCAGTAAACTCTATTGATCACTTAAGTGCTTAGCCTTGGAGACAGGCAGACAATAAGTTTGCATTATTGTGGTATGCACTGACACAGATTTAAAAGCACTGTCAGTCTTCCATAGCAACATTCAGGTCATAAGATCTTTAGAATTTATACAATGCTTAATTCTTTAGTCTCTTTGTCAATATGCCCTTTACCAGGGATATTCAGAAGCAGGAAAGCATGGGTTCAGAGCAAGATCTATCTAAAGCTTAGAATCTGTACGGTTCTCGGTTATGCAAAGGTTTATAATTTCACTTAATGCTGTGCACGATCAGGTCAACAGGCTACTTTTCCATAGCTCCTAAACTCCTATGCTAACAGAGCTATTTGTGTCTGAAGTTGAGATATGAAGCATCAAGGCTGTTGATCAAAGCTGATTACCAATATCCAAAAATCATTAGGCAGACCAAAAAACCCACAACATTCACTTCAGAATCATAACATTAAAAAAGACATTTTCAGTCCTTTTCTGCCTTCTGCCACAGGCACCACATCTTCCAGGCTTCCATCTAGAACAAGAAGCATAAAAAGCTGATTTGATTAAAAAAAATGAAAGTGCAAGTCCTTACAGATTCCCAGGAGGGGGTTAACACTCTACATGAAGTGCCTAATATAATAGGGCTCATGACCAACCCAAGATATTGGCATGGCTAATGCAGCCACCTGAATTTTGTGCTCTTTGGAATGGTCCCGGAGAGCCTCACACAGCTATTACATTTCAAATGGAAAATTTGGTGAAAATAATGACATAAAAAGCTGATACAGCTATAACAAGAAGGAACATTTAGAATCTCTGAGTGTTGATGCAGCTCGGAAAATATTGCAAGACACTAATTAAAGCATAACAGGCTATAGTCTCACCGGCACAGAAAAATGCAATCAATTAGAATTGAAATACATGACTCTCTAAGGACAGCTCAACGATCTAATGGAAATGGAGATGAAGGGAGGGAACCAATGAAGACTACAGAAGACAAGTTAAAGCTTGCAGAAAAAAAGATAAAGGCAGCAAAACAGAATGAGTAATTGCTAGCTACAGGGGCTGAAGAGTGTGAGAAAGTCTTTATCAATTATAGAAAAGAAAACAGAGCAGAGCAAAAGCTGGGAGACCAGCGCTGCGCTTAGCTAGGTGGGTGCCCCTTTCTCTCAAATTAATGAGGTGTGTTGCATTAGTACAGCTGAGAACAGATTTTTGCCCCGAGACTGTAACAATTCCCTGACAGTGAAGATCTCATGGCCTCTAGGAACTCCCAAGGGAAAGAGTGGAAACTGCTTTGCTTCAGTTAATTAAAAAATACGTGGAGGGAGAACTCTGGAGAATATGTAGTAAGGAAAAAAACCTGAATCGCCAAAGGACAGATATCTTATTTTTCCATCTCTAATTCTTATTCAGCATGATTTCCGTTCACAGGCTTATCACCAGATTGTTGCTCACTGACAATTTTTGTTGAAGGTACAGAAGGTGCAGCATCTGCAGGGAGAACAGATCAGTGATCATTCTGGGCCAGATAAAACAATGCTGATTTACACCTAAGTATATGTGTGTCATCTATTGAAATACCTATCATTATCCATAACAATATCAAGTCAGATTTATAGCTTGTGCCTTTTCTGAAGTGCTCAGGAAAGAAATAAAATGTCAATAAAACCCTTCCCTTAGTCCTTACGCAGCCCATGTAAGAGGCACTCAGAACTGCAGTTTCTGCATTTTTCAGAATCATTATTATTCTCTCAGTGTTCTTCTGGAGGGGGAATAAAAAGTGGATGAAGAGATCTGGGTAGGAGGCCAGGCTGCTGACCACCAGACAACTCAACATGATAAGAAGGAGCAGCGCAGTCTCTCTGCATAGTTATTACACTAAAACTTCCATAACCAGAGACCTTTATCAGCAAGGACAAGACCTTTATAAGCAAGGACAGCTGAGTGTTATCTCTAGCCTTAGATATTTGCAATGACTGCAATCCTAGGGACTTCATCTGCTGTCCTATCAAAGTTTGCTTTTGTGTCTAATGAAATTGTCCATGCTCTAGTTTAAATCCAGTAATTCCTCCTCAGTTCTCATCAACTAATGAAAATAATAGGCAACTACTCTGAACTCTTTATGAATTTGCAGGCAACTATCAAATTTCCACTCTTTAGCCTGAAGATGTTTGTTTCTCTAGACTCTTTCTGACAATTATAATCTCTAACTCTCAGTCTCATTACTACTATCTGTCCATTTTAATAATTTCTTTGAAAAACATGCTTCCAAAAATCAATATTTCTGTTGAGGGTTCAGTACACAGGCTAGATCATTGTTGCTGAGTGAAGAAGAATCACTTCTCTTTTTTTTAATACTATACCATAATTCTGTTAGCTTAATTTTAATTTGGTGTACTAGTCGCCATCTCTGCTAGTGGTTCCTCCACTGGTGGAAGAATATTCCATATTTAGTTCTCCTCTGCAGATTCTAATATTTCTCTCCCAATCTGTCTGTTCATTTTTACGATGACCCACAACCACAGCTGCACTGTATAAGAACAGAGCCCAAACTGACCAAGCAAGAATCCTCTCACTCCAGGCCAAATTTGCCAAGTCCAACACCTTAAGTATAAGATAAATGCAAAAGGCTATCTCACAGCAGGGGCTATATATCACATGTGCGTAGCACATCACCTAGTCTTCATTCAACCTTCCTGATCCCACAGACCAAAATATGTGTCTATGTAACCTTTAACATACCAAGAAGTTGTGCCTGGCTTAAGCATCTGGGACCAGTAGAAAACTACCACGTTGTTTTACAGCGAGGAGCATGACATGTAAGAGGCCACTGCACCACAAGGATCTCGACTTGAAAGCACAGTATTCCACTGACACTCTCTGCTCTGTGCCCTTCACCTCCTTACTATGCCCCTTGGGACACACACACAAGCTAAAGACAAATGAAAGGTCCAGCAAAGGGAACTCTCCATTATTAGAATATAAGTGCAGTCAGGCTGTACACCACATCTCTCACACCTTGCCAATACACATATGCATGTTAAAAGTCAGAATAATCCTACTCAAGGTACCTAGGCATACAGGAAAACCTGCATCTCAGTCTTTCTCTCAGTTTTGTAGTTGCAGGACTCGCTGGTTGTGCCTTATCCAGATTCTACTATGTTATTTGTCTATGAACACCGGGAGGAGCAGCTGACTAATACCAAATAGCTGCAATTGTTCCAGCCACAAGCACACTGCATGGCAGCTGAGGATTAGAAAAATTTATTGAACAACTGCTGTAACTCAGCACTCCCTGACATACCAGAGTCCTGTATATCATTATGCTCTCGAGATCATGGACCACAAAAACTCACAGCAAATTCTACTTTCAAAGACTGGTAAAAATGCAGATATTTACTATATTTTATATTGAATTTACAATATTAAGCACGTGTGCCAAGAATAATTTCTGGCTGAATTATCTTGCTATAAAATTCTCAGGAAATACACGTAATCACAGACAATATCTTTAAACAGAGATCAGCTATGGCATGTATGTGTGTATATCTCTGTGTGTGAATAAAATATCTAAGCAACTGCTATACACATGCTTTCCGTCCTATTTCTGCTAAAATTATTGGAGAGTGTCTTAGCATATTATTTGTATGTTTGTTCATAACATTGATTTCCTGAATTCACATATTATATTAGTCCAACCACTGAAGAGCATAGCATGCTGATATATAATTACAGAGCTGAAACTGGAGTTCGTGACTCAATGAAGAAAAACTCAGTCACTGAAAATTTAGAAAAAAACTTCTCTCTTTTTTTTTTTTCTTTTTTTTGGAAGGAAGATGTCACATTCCCCTCAAGGAGATGTGAAGATGTAAGGGTTCCATACCATCAGTATCACTCTTACAATGATTTTGGTATTTTTAAAGACTTTTCTGTTGCCTTCAAAATTTCAGTCAACTCCTATAGTCCAGTGCAGATGCCCTGTTCAAGGTCTTTGTATCATTTAAGCCTTACTTGAGCCACCAAGGTAGTTTTTGGATGAAATGTACTCCCTGCTGGCCTTCTGCAATCCCTATGAATTTTTCCTATCTAGTTGTCACGACTAGCTTCTAGTGCAGCTCTCTCCCCATGCTTAGAATTATTAGGTCAGAAATACTACCTTAAACCAGCTACCATGTATTTGTGACCAGAGCTGTGTTGGGTGCCTCCGGACTGCACTGTGTTGTGCAGTTTAGACCCACTCTCAAACCACCAGCATCTTTGCTGTGCCACCAGCCCTGCTCTTAGGAAGATTTTGCTCCAGAGGAGGGTGAATGCCATGCAGTAATGGACGGCTGGGTTTGTAGTTGCAATCAAAAGAGTGAAAGAGAACTAGCAATGAACAAAATAGAGTTGATTATGTAAACTTTGCTTACTTGTCACATCCACAAAGGTAATCAGGTGCCTCTAAAAGTTATAAGCCCCAACTGCCTTTCACCAGCCTCGGAACCTAAAGTTTCAGCAAACTGTAGAAGCCTCTCTTCAACCTATGTAAAAATTATTTAGCATGGGGGGCACTAGAAGTAGGAAATGCAATCATTGCGTGCATGCAGTTTCCAGGGACTTCGCTAGGTTTTACACGCAATTGGTGAAAGTTTCATTCAAGCATGAATCACACTTTTAGACAGATTTGCAGATCAAATAGGCCTTTAAAAAATTACACAGAAGATTTTCAAACTGCAGCTTTTTGCACCTGAACTTCTCAGATCTTGCAAAATCTATTATTTTTAGTATAAGTTCAGGTAAGATTTGGGGCAAGTGTGGTTTAATACTTGGTATCAGAATGACAGTCAGATCTCTAATCGCAGTTTGAAATATGTCAAGCAGAGTGGATAACACTGTCCTCTCAGTTCCTCTGATAAATTTAGTTATCTCACTGAACTCCATGGAAGTGAAAATGAAAGAGGATTTCTCTTCTATTTTTTTGTCTAGCACAGAATGTTTCCAAAGTGGTGCAATATATATTATACTCAGTGATTCAAACCCATGTATTTGTATTTAAAAAAAACTCAGGCTCTGTTGGGCTGGTTGGGTTTAAAGGCCAAGGAGCTCTTCTAAGCTGATAGCATTTGCATTTGTGTGGTTGGAGAGGAGTTTTTGCTGATCAGGCTTTCCGAAACTCAAAAAGTCAAAGGTCAAAGAAAATCTCTGTGCTGCATCCAATGAACCAATAATCTAGAGTCTCAAGGTATTTGGTAATATTATGTTCAGGAAGGGAGTACAAATATCTTCCCTCCTGTTGATTTCAAGTTACTTTTCTGACATGGCAGTAAATCTGAAGATAGAAAAAGCATTGAAAATATATCACTCCATGAAATGGAATTATTTTATTTCCAGTCACATGCAGTACTTCGAAGGTGAACTCTATTTCATTTTCCGATGGTACTCTTTTCTTTCTATTTTTGAAAGCCTTGTGCATGGGAGAACAAAGGGAAAGGATTTATTCTCTTCAGATGCAGTTAGAAAAAGGAAAATATAATATAGTAAATGCAGAATAGGTCTGACTAAATAGGTATTGTTCTAAAAGAAAAGAAGACAATTAATCTCTTGAAATCAATATGATAGTAATAAATTTTGTAAGGAAACCTAGTTATTAGAGCCCAGTCTAAATGCTCTATTTAGCACGTGTAACTCTGTATTATTCTTCTAGTCATGTATTGGTGTAAAGAACTTGTGAAGAAACAAAATGCATAGGTTATAGGCTTGACAAGGACCTCTAACAGATAAGAGACCATTCCTCTGCTATTTCAAGCAGCCAAGTTATTTGATTTGAGTCATAATCTTGGCAAGCTCTTAAAAAAATTGTAGGTTGGCTGCCCCTGCAGTCCTGTTAGAAAGCTGGTCCAGAATGACATTTCTCCCACAGCAAAAAAGCTTCCAATTAATTTCCATCTTAAATGCATTCACAGTTAGTTAATATGTCTTGTTTCTTTCTACAGTTGTTTCTTTTTTTATTTTTTGTATTAGGTAATTACTTACTTTGCAGTTTACCTGGTTAATTACAAGTTGTACTTTATGAATTATAAATGGTTACATTTAAAAAACAAAAAGTTGCGCTGAACTTTTATGGGAGAGGCTTGTGTTGTTTTCTGTTGTTAGATAACACTGAAAAATATTTAAACCCAAAAATTAAAACTTGCAATTGGGTTGTAAGGACTGGATTTCACAAACTGCAATATTTGATGTAGCAAACTTAACTGTTACCCAGGGAGAAATTCTTTCTTTATACATGGGCAACACATCCATTAATTCCTACACCCCTCAAAATTGGGATTAAATTGCTGGTCAGGAATCACAGTGTTCCTTTGCCCAGGGTTGTATTCTGCTTGACTGAGTAAATCAGTGTCAAGGACTCCAGCACCTTCTTATTCTGCAACTTCTTGGTTACTTTGTACTTTAACATTAATGTTGTAGCTAGATAAATGGTAATAAATACAAATGTTTAAGACTCCCAGCCACAAGCCTCAGCACTTCCTAGATTGTAATAAATAATTCTTGTTGTTTCCTAGGGGTATGGAAGAGGCAGTTATTAAGGCCTGCCAAAAAGGAAATGCTGTAAATCCCATAAGCACAAAATATTACCGATTCTAGCAGAGATATAAAGATTCAATGGAGGAAGAATTTGTGCTTAAAGATTTCTGTGAGCGTCTGTGTCAACAATCAGGTGCTACAGGCATTTACAAAATTTCTCATGTTACCCTGGAGACATGTCAGCACCTGATTTTGCTCCTGTCAAGTCTTTCACCTTACTTTTTCTCTGCTTGCCCTTTCTTCCAACCCTCTAAGTGTTGGCATCCAATTGCTCAGCTTCCGTTTCAGAAAATTACATTCTCTTCTCACTCGATAATCAAATGGTCAGAATACTCACCTATTTTGTGCAATGTTGATTCTCTGCTTCTCCTGGGAGTGTGTAAACTCACATTCTCCACTTTCCATGCTAGTGCAGCCTAAAGAATTCTTCAGAACTGTATGAAAAAGAAGAGCAGATGTGGGAAAGACCTGCTTCAGAGCATACTTTCACCTGGAGCATGAGAGGAGTTGAAAATCTTGAAGAGGAACAACGAGGAGCCTGATCTCCTACATACCAGGAGAGATACCTCCGCAAAATGGGGTACTTGGTGGGAGAGGGTGTAGGCAAAAATAGTTGCTCAAGCTCCTGGGGGTTAAGGTGCCCAAGCCACCAGAGAAACACTCTTTTCCAGATTTAATTATGCCACTCATGGCACCATTTTTCAAATGTGCTTGACATGACCCACCCTCCAGACTTTACAGGCCTCTCAAGCCCCACAGAGAAGGGACCTCTGATCCTCCTCCCTAACAGCCTTCAGGCAAAGCCAAACTCGTTAGCTCAATCACTCTGTACTCTCCTTGAAGGAAATTGAAAAATGCTTGCACCTTTTCTTCCACAAGGAAAGTCATGACAGAGAAGCACCAACAAAGAGCAGGATGCTGTACATTCTCCAACCAGAGCAGCTGTTTGTAAAGTTCACGGTGCCAATGACCTTACTGCAACACAAGGTACCAGGTTGCAAATCCTTTGCAAGAGAAACGCCCTGAAAAGGGTCATACCACATCTTTTTTTGTGGCATTTCCAGCAGTTTAACTTAGTACACTAGATCCAAAGAAAAAACTTTTTTTGGTATTTCAATTTTCACACGGACCACACAGAGAAGTAAAACACCTACGTCAGATGTTTTGAGTTTCACTATGCTATACTTGGTCAACCTGGCCAACAACATGTTTCTCTGCTTAAGCCCCACAGGGAGCTCCAATAAGAAAAAGATAACCTCATCCTTGGCAAGCTTTTCTGTGTACTTTCCTCTAGGAGATTCCTTAATCGCGGGCATCCCAAGAGCATTGCCCCACATTACCCTGCATTACCTCCACAGCACTCGTAGACCGAAGAGGAAACATGGCCAGACAAGGAAGGGTTTTCTCTTCTCAAATGACAATTAGGATTCTCCCCCAACTCTCACATGCCACAATGCAGCATCTACAGGGACTGGACATAATTCCCAAGACCTGAGATACTTGTTTTGACCATAAAGCATCTACAACAGGACACCGAGGAGGAGATGACTGCATAACCATACGATATTGGATCTTGTGTAAAACGGATCTTTTCCGATTCAACGAGCTATCAAATACACAACTTCAGACTCTGCAACAAAAATTTACACATCCACAAACAGTTCCAAATCTGAGCATGGCTTGATTTGGCCAGACTGCCTGAATCCACACTCAAACATGACAAGCATATCTCTGCAATTGATTAAAAGAAACCTGAATTGATATATAAAATAAACCAGTTAATTTTGTTCTCGGAATATTTTCCTGAGTATTCCTACTACCTTCAAGGTAAAAAAAACAGAATTCTGAATCTCAGTATCTTATGCACATCTAAAAAGAACACAAAAGTATTCAGGTATAACTCTTTGGAAGACGGAGGGGTTATTTTCTGTTTTTCATGGTCAAGATACAAAAATGATCCACAAGAAGACGGTTCATTCTGTTTCCAAGAGCTGACTTTTTTCAATGCAGTTCACTAAGTGATTTGACCTTATTTCTCATAATGATGTCTTTCCTTTGCCAGTGCTGTTTGCCATTGATTCTGACCCCAGTTCATCTCAGTTATATAAAAATATGGTCTTGCTGAGAGGCCATTATTAATGGCCGTTAACTCCTCATGCAGATCATCATTGCTTTCTGTATGGGGGAGATGCACAGAGTGAGAAATGGAAGAGACCTCACTGCATGGTTTTCAAAGTTCCCTTATACTTAGGTCTGAATAAATCACTTGAGTTTCCCTTAAAAAAACAGTTGTTTTCTTGATGTCTAAACTTAACCTCTGATATACAGAATAAATAAAACATTCCTGTAACTCACCACCTAATACAAAATCCAACAAGTTTCTGACCTCCAATTATCATTTTAAGCTTTAAAAAAAAAACTTTACAAAATTAGTTTTTAAAGAGAAATAATTGAATTCTGACTCACAGCAATAATATGTAGTACAGTAGCTGCTACTAAAATATTCTCATTTAACCTGTCATATAAATAGTTACATGGTGATGTAACTATTCCCTAGAGAATACTCAGCCCTCAACCCTCAGCAGGTCAGTTTAGGTATCACTCAAGTTTCACTTAGGCTTTAATTAGAGAGTTCACTGAGTGCATATGGCTCAATTTAGCCCTCTCTGTATGTGATTCTCACCCAAATGGTGGTGACGTCTGCGATTTTTCTTGCTAATATCAGTAATGATGGAAACTGAAATAATTTTAAAAGGATGCACTTAGGGAACAGATAATATATGATTAGATCATTATGTCAATGTTGATTTCTTGAATGTTTTTAGAATATGGTATTTGTTATCTCCTTTCTTAGTGTTCCAATGTTTACTAAAGGTTGCAGATGTTACTACCAGTGAACAAACGCCCAGTTTATCCTATATAATTCTGATTCAGCTTAAAAGCTCATTTTTATCTCTTTTTGCATAATATAGGGTATAATGTGTATATACCATCCTGTTTTTCTTTCACACTTACTATTTTGGAAGCAGCCACATGTTTTGCAGTACCTGTTGTCTCTTTCTGACAATTTTCCTTAACAAAATATTTAACAAGGAGTTGTGGCTCCTCTTCTTATCCTCATTGAATTTTTCAGTATGCAACATCAGACTTGCTACCAATAGCACTAGAAATCAGTCAACTTTGAGAACCGCTAATCAAGGTTTGACATACAACATTTTTTAACACTCTCTACTTGCCAGAACAGGAGTTCTGTGAATACTGCTATCTCCAGTCACAAGGGAGCAGGATCACACATGCCATCCTGTTAATGCTTTGCTTAGCAGCAGTTTAACACTTACATTTTGCCCAACACTGTCTGCTAAGATGACAAAGTCATCATTGATAGTTTAGTTATTTTCTTTTCCTGTTTTGCACTGATTTAAAGACACACAAAATGACACCTTGAATGGAATATTTATGGATTTCATTCTAGAAAATGCAGTTTATAACACAACATTTTTGTCAACAGGACTGCAATACAGATGTTTATATGGCTGAACTGCGCATTGATATTTAAAATTCTACTCTCATCGGGGCAAATATTGATCAATACACTGACTACTGCCAATAAGAATTAGTGTTTTATGAAGTGTGCCATCCATCTGTCTATTTAATGGAGAAGTAAGATTATCCAATTAGCACAAAGCTGGCAGCACCTCAGAAGTTAATTATAAATACTTTCCACAATGTAATCTAATGATTTAAAATACACTTTATTTATCATGTGGGGATTTTTTTTTTTAGTTTTTGTACCATTCAGGAAAAGTTTATATTTTAAATCAATGTCAGCAATTTTTGTTTATGCCTAATGTTCACAACCAAGAATGTCCAGAATGCTGCTGTTTGTGGGGGGCACATGTATGAACTCTCTTTCTATTTTTAGAAGGTAATTCTTTATGCAAACACACACAAGCGAAGTAAACTTATTTACATATGTAATACTGTCCCCCTGAGGTCAATGAGATTTTTCTGTATAAGAAGCATAACTCCAAAGTATTAAACAGTGAATAAGTTTCCTACCAATGTTTTATGTAGCTCTTTTGTGCTTAGCTTCAGCGTATCTCTCTCTATTAAAAAGAAAGGTTTGATTCAGTGTTTGTTCTAGCACCAAACATTGAAGGACTTGCATCATAATCCATCATTCTGAAAATACAAACGAATAAGGCAAGGTCTGTAAGTCCTTTTGCAAAAGTATGAAGTGCTAACCATTCATCACTGATAAGGCAGGTAATACTGGAACATTAAAGGCTGAAATGGTTCAGAAACCTTTAAAATAGCACTTCTCCCTACATCTGAGATTAACTGAGATTCCCATCTTCCATTCAGTACTGTTAATTCTTTAAGCAGAATCCATCATTTCATAATATGGCTATGTATTGTAGCACACAAAAGCCCAATTCTGATTTCAGCCTCTAGATACTATCAAAAATTAAAATTACAATTTTTTTTTTTTTTTGTACCGGCAAAGAAGTGCTTTTCTTAAAATGAAAAATATATGCTTCCTTGTCCGAAAGAAATTGTATAACGTACATAGCTCACTGAAAATGTGACATTGGGGAAAATATTGTATTAAGTTCCTGAAGGGTCCTACACATATATGACTAAGAAATAAGATTACTTTTGAAGCAAAGTTCTTTGTACTTTCCCCTACTTCTGTTTCAGCATTAGACCTGGTCACAGAAACATTTTGCATATGACATGATAAATAGCCAGATAATAAGATAATAATACAAAGCAATAATTACCATGAGTGCTTAAGATAAAAGCAGCTAAAATGCTTCAAGCTGTAGTCCTGTCCACTGAAATATATATTTTCAAGAGCACTGATGCTCAAAGCCAAGCAAAATGCACAGATAAGACTTCTATAATCTCCATAATAGAAGGCTACTAGAGATTCCACTTCACATATCAAAAAAAATACATGTTTCTAATACCTGCACAGAAACACTCTTTTGGGGGAAAAATCATCCACCAGGGCATATCCTTATATTGCAATTTACAATCTGTAGACACAAACCCAAATAACAAAAAAAAACTTCAAACTTTTTCTGAATGTTTGGCTTTAAGGTTTTGCCCATAGACTCTAACATACTACTTTCTTGGCCATAACTACATATTTGACACTAACATATTTATATTAATTTTGCCAATGGGAACGATCCATACAATAAGATAAGGAGTGACCTTGTCTTGCATTTTTTGATTTTTTTGCGTCTTTTGATTATTTATTTAACAACAAAGGAACCAAATTTAGTGAAACATTTCCATGTACTTACCAATTAAATTCCTGAATAGGCTGAGATGAGTTAAATGAGCAGCTCAGGAGTATTCACACAATAGCTCTCTGCTCTTTGTCAATAACTGGAATACAAAAATTTTTGCTTGATGTGTCGTATGATAGATGCAATAGTAGATTTTGCTACAAAAAGCAATAAATTCCTTTTTCATTTGGATTAATAAAAAATGAGATCACTAACTCACTATGGATAAATAAATCCTTACTATCTATCATAAAAGTAGCACGAACAACATATTGGAGTGCTCCCAGCAAATGCAGCTACTGCTTCTTCTAGTTAAAAGACCTCAGCAGCTCTCCAAGGTAGGCATCTGCTCTGATCTCCCAGGTCCACTAGCTGAGTAGCCCAGATCATCCAGAATTTTTATTAAGACTGCCAACAATGCCCACAACTGAATCCGTAGACAGAATAGCCATGCAAAGTACACAGCACTGACACAATGTGATCTCCTTATTCCATTCTACAATGAGTAAAACATGTTTTAAAAGGACCTTCATCAAAGTCCCTAACCAGAAATCTAAACCTGTTAGAAAGGGAAGTGTGCTGAAGAGACTGGCAAGAAAAAGGGACAAAGACTGTAGCAGATGCTTGAAATGGGAGCCAGGTGCTCACCATTAAAAGCTGATCTCCTTGCTGACATTAAAAAGGGGAAGCGCATATTACAGCTCAGCAGAGCCACAAGATAATACCTAATACCAAGCAGAATGACATCTTTGACTTGCCAATGGGCATCCACACAGACAGGTGGAAAGACAAAACAGAGACCACCAATAAAACATTTCATGTTCATGTTCATGTTCATGCCTGTTCAGGACACTGGTCGAGAGGGTCCCTTGGGAGACGGTCCTGAAGGGCAAAGGGGCCCAGGAAGGCTGGACTTTCTTCAAGAAGGAAATCTTGAAGGCGCAGGAGCAGGCAGTCCCCATGTGCCGTAAGAAGAGCCGGCGGGGAAGACGACCGGCCTGGCTGAACAGGGAACATTTGCTGGGACTCAGGGAAAAAAAGAGAATTTATCACCTTTGGAAGAAGGGGCAGGCAAGTGAAGAAGAATACAAGGACCTCGTTAGGTCATGCAGGGAGGGAATTAGGAAGGCGAAAGCCCAGCTAGAGCTCAACCTGGCCACGGTCGTGAGGGACAATTAAAAATGTTTCTATAAATACATTAACAACAAAAAGAGAGCCAAGGAGAATCTCCATCCTTTTCTGGATGTGGCGGGGAACATTGTCACGAAGGATGAGGAAAAGGCAGAGGTACTTAATGCCTTCTTTGCCTCAGTCTTTAATAGCCACACCAGGTATCCTCAGGGTATCCAGCTCCCTCAGCTGGAAGACAGGGATGGAGAGCAAAATAGGCTCCCCATGATCCAGGAGGAAACAGTTAATGACCTGCTATGCCACCTGGACACTCATAAGTCTATGGAGCCTGATGGCATCCATCCAAGGGTGCTGAGGGAGCTGGCGGAGGAGCTTGCCAAGTCACTCTCCATCATTTATCAACAGTCCTGGTTAACGGGGGAGGTCCCGGACGACTGGAGGCTTGCCAATGTGACACCCATCTACAAGAAGGGTCGGAAGGAGGATTCGGGGAACTACAGGCCTCTCAGCCTGACCTCGGTGCCGGGGAAGATTATGGAGAGGCTCATCTTGAGGGCGCTCACGGGACACGTGCAGGATAACCAAGGGATCAGGCCCAGCCAGCACGGGTTCATGAAAGGCAGGTCCTGCTTGACCAACCTGATCTCCTTCTATGACCAGGTGACCCGCCTAGTGGGTGAGGGAAAGGCTGTGGATGTTGTCTACCTGGACTTTAGTAAAGCCTTTGACACTGCTCCCACAGTATTCTCCTGGAGAAGCTGGCGAATCGTGGCTTAGACAGGTACACTCTTCACTGGGTTAAAAACTGGCTGGATGGCCGAACCCAGAGAGTTGTGGTGAATGGGGTGAAATCCAGCTGGCGGCCAGTCACAAGTGGAGTCCCCCAGGGCTCAGTTTTGGGACCAGTCTTGTTTAATGTCTTTATTGATGATCTGGATGAGGGGATCGAGTGCTCCCTCAGCAAGTTTGCAGATGACACCAAGTTGGGAGGGAGTGTTGATCTGCTCGAGGGTCGGAAGGCTCTGCAGAGGGATCTGGACAGGCTGGATCGATGGGCTGAGGCCAATTGGATGCGGTTCAATAACACCAAGTGCCAGGTTCTACAGTTTGGCCACAACAACCCCAGGCAACGCTACAGGCTTGGGGACAAGTGGCTGGAAAGCTCCCCCGCAGAAAAGGACCTGGGGGTGTTGATTGAGATCCGGCTGAATATGAGCCAGCAGTGTGCCCAGGTGGCCAAGAAGGCCAACGGCATCCTGGCCTGTATCAGAAATAGTGTGGCCAGCAGGAGTAGGGAGGTGATCGTGCCCCTGTACTCGGCTCTGGTGAGGCCGCACCTCGAATACTGTGTTCAGTTTTGGGCCCCTCACTACAAGAAGGACATTGAGGTGCTGGAGCACGTCCAGAGAAGGACGATGAAGCTGGTGAAGGGTCTGGAGCACAAGTCTTATGAGGAGCGGCTGAGGGAGCTGGGGTTGTTTAGCCTGGAGAAGAGGAGGCTGAGGGGAGACCTTATCGCTCTCTACAGTTACCTGAAAGAGGGTTGCAGAGAGGTGGGTGTTGGTCTCTTCTCCCAAGTGACTAGTGACAGGACAAGAGGAAACGGCCTCAAGTTGCACCAGGGGAGGTTTAGGCTGGATATTAGGAAAAAGTTCTTTACTGAGAGAGTGGTGAAACACTGGAACAGGCTGCCCAGGGAGGTGGTAGAATCACCCTCCCTGGAGGTATTCAAGGAGCGTGTGGATGTGGCATTGTGGGATGTGGCTTGATGGGCATGGAGCTGTGTGGTGTGGGTGGGTTGTTTTGGTGTGGGTCGTGGTGTGTTTTGTGGTTTGTGGGTGGGTTTGGTGTTGTGGTTTTTTTTTTTTTTTTGGTTAGACTTGATGATCTTACAGGTCTTTTCCAACCTTAGTGATTCTGTGATAAAAACTCATTGGAAAGACACTAACTAATGCTGGTGGGAGACACTCCACTGAGAAACCCATATGGAAAATGATACTAGAGAAGTAATGATAGTATAAAAACCTGAGAACAATGGAAAGGAACAGTGTAAATTGGGGAAACACTGTGATTACACTTGCAGCATCACACAGGTCTTGGAGAGCCTTTACTTCTTTTATGTATACTATGCTACACACGTGATATAAACGGCTGAATTTGAACATTGTTTAGGGAATGGAAGGAAAAAGCAAGAAGCAAAGTGAGAAAAGCTTGTTTGTGAGGCAGTACAACAATTTACTGCATCTGTTATGTGAGGGACCTCTATATTTTGCATTTACAAATAACTTTTTTAACAAAGCAAAGGCAATATTGTTGTCGGCAAGCCATGGCATTCTCACATTCATACTAATGTTCATGCTGGTCTTTCCCCCTGCTGTGTTTGTCAGCTGTCAGCCTCTGGTGGTGAAGAGAGATGTGAGCGAAGTAAAATTAAGGGGATTCAGTTCCTCTGAAGCACTAACATTCAGGAACTGCCAGCGGCTGAACTCACAGGTGCTGCAGTAGAAATGCACTGAAAGGCAGAAGACACAGAAAAAGAGGAGAGAAAAAGAAGATACAGAGAGAAAAGTAAAAGCAAAATGACTGTGTGGTATACAGTGTAAAGTGCAGCCCCAAATCTTCAAATGCCAATGTCTAATGATAAGTGTTGAATCTCTATTTTCACCCACAGGAATTGACCTGACTTTATAACTTCCTATACAACGCTGTAGGCAACAAGTTTATAGTACCATAAGAAATAAGGCTTGTTTCTATCCTGTACAAAAGTGCCAGCCCTGTAGCGCTCAAATATGAAAACAGGATCTCTACTCCCTGAGGTATGTGTGTAGCCTTTATTCACATGGGTGGGACCTAACTGTACTATTATTTCAGAAAAGGGTTTAGGATCAGGCTCCATATTTGTGCACACTGGTTAGGTACAAAAGAAAATGAAAAATTTGCTTTGAATCTGCTTATTTAAATCAGTATCTTAATTTTTCTGGGTAAGGGGCTAGGAGTCAGGATGAAGACATCTACCAAAGCCACAGAAACTGAAAACCTCGCAGCCAAATATTTGGGAGGAGGGGAAGAGAGAGAGGGGCATTTTTTGGTACAAAAACACTTCTCACTTATAAATTTTCAGACCACTTTTACTACAAAAGTATAAAAGTTAAAATACAATTTTAAAAGTACAAAAAATTCTATCCCACCACCTGGTTAATGTATATGCGATCTCAAACTGCCCCACATGCAATGAACCAGAACTTATCTGAGAAATTCTACTATAATGTTCATCAATGGGAACACAAGGAATTTACACCAGCAGGTCTGAGAACAGAATTTGACTGACTGTCCCAATACGACCAAGCTGTTCGGTCAGCCAAGCTTTTCTGCTGCCCACTATGGGTCCCTTTCAACAGGATGTTAATCCATGTTTAAATGGCTTCATATATACAACAGGATGTTGTGCATGTGCACAGTTAAGCATGTAGTTACGTGTTTACTCCAGCTGAGATGCTTACATGAATAATGAAGTATTTGAATGAAGTTGGATTTGATTGTGATTTTTTGGTTGTTTGCTCATGACAGGGACAGAAAAGATTTTATATACCTTGAGGGTTTTTTAGATTAAATGTAACGTTAAAAAAGTTGCTATTGTTACACTGAGGCAGCATATGCTACAGTCTAAAGCTCTGACTGTAACTCATGAACATACCCAATCTTAGGTTAAAACACCTATCCTCACTTAGTTCAGCCTCAGGCAACACAGCATTCCTCATACATTAGCCCCAAAGGTATTTTTCAGGGTCCTGGACAAGTTTTATAGCCTATGCTGCTATAGACCCATTACTGCTTGTTGAGCTAATTAACTTAAAGCTCATTCTGCTGTTTTAAGCTTCAGTCAAACCTTTGGATTGCGGAGTAGATCTTCTCCTCGTGTAACATCTTTCACATGCACCAGGGTTATGGTACAACAAGGAAGGTTGTCCAAATTTTTGAACATTCTCTACTCTTCAAACCTCGAGACATCATGCAGATGCCAGGCAACTGAAGCCACACCATGAGGCTTCTGACTTTTTTTATTATTCACTGTCAATTACATACATATTGCATGGATTTATAATTCTGTAATTGGCATCATTCAAGAAGTAGTTGCCAGTGAGGAATTTTCATGAAATGGGGAATTTTTGCTGGATATTCATCAGATTAGCAGAAGACTGAGTGCTGTTTGCTGCAGAAAGTGTTGAAGCAACTATAAAATCATCCCTTTGAAAGCAGGCAGGAGGAGATAAACTAATAGACAATAAACAATTACAAGATAATAATGAAATTAGATAAAATAAAAACAGGTTGGATCGGAATAGCTGAACCCCATTGAAAAGACAGAATACATTTGAACACAGAAGTCCTACATACTAAGACACAAAATAGATGGCTCGAATTATGTCCACAAGACTGGCAAGAATTTTAGGAGTCAGAGTAAATGAGCTCCCACTGGGATGAAACCAGTCTAGAGTCTTAA
Organism: Gavia stellata; assembly: GCF_030936135.1. NCBI lineage: Eukaryota > Metazoa > Chordata > Aves > Gaviiformes > Gaviidae > Gavia > Gavia stellata. The sequence goes on from NC_082595.1 coordinate 23,388,971, forward strand.
ATATATAAACAGGTGAGGAGTAAAGAGAAATAGAGGGCAGATTTTTACCTTTGCCCACATATTTCTCTTACAAAGAGAATCTTAAAGAACTCTGTTTAGTTTATCAAAAACACAGTTAAGAAATGTCTTGACTACTATATAAAGATATTCACATGGAAAAACACAAAGTACTAAAAGTCTTTGTAATCTAACATGACAAAAGTCAGATAAATAAAAAGACATATTTTTAACCACGATGATGATGTATCTGCAGAGACTGGTGGCGGATTCTCTAGAACGCCAAATTTTAAGACTGTGATTGGCTCCCCTTCTGGGGATGATACGCTTTGGCTGAGCATTAACAAGAGCATTTGTCAAATATCAGAATTCAATGGGGATTGAAGGGGTGAAGGTGAAACTCGTTGGGCACATCAGGGATCAGACCAGATAATCTCCTTTTAGCGAATAGTCACTTATATAGTGGGTCCATTGACCTCAGGCCTTTTGAGGGGTCAAGGAGATTGGGGAGATAGGAGGTAGTTATGCACGGTTTTGTTGCAGACTATAATTGCATGGGGAAAAAAACATCAGAAGAATCTTTTTTGAACATTTACTTCAGCTTTTCGAAGTGAACTTTTGTCAATTTGCAGCTTTAATCTGAGGCTAAACCATGAAATACCTGATTGCTAGAATGGATGCTAGTCCTTTCCTCCCTTAGCTATGCATTTCATACCAGTTCTGTAGGACCAAACCCAGAAGAAAATCAATGGTCTGATTATACAGTATTGCAGTGTCTCAGGTAGCAAACACATGACAGCCATTTACCAATACCTGGGTAGCCAACCAGTAAGGGTGGCATTAATGATTTTGCAGAAAGTTAACTAAGTCTATCTATCACTTTGTCATGCAGGGTAAAAGAAAGCATCAGTCAAAGAATAAGAGGGGAGCAGTCTACGCTTCCTTTTTTAGGTTCTGATAAAATGTGCTCTACGAATCAATACAGTTGGAGTGCTGAACTACACTCAGGATGATTAAATGTAACAGGGATAGAAAGGGGAGGAGCAGGGCCAGCAACTGACCTGTAAGTAAACAGAAGGAAGCATATTATGGGTCAGCAAAACACCAGGGGTTTCCTAAAATGCTATCCAATGGTTGTGCACTACAAGCCTGCTCTAGGGGCTTAGCTGCTCTGGTTATCTTAAACTGAGTGTCTCACCTTGCCCAGTGGCAAACCTTGAGAACCCTCCTGTTCACACATTGACTGTACTCCCACAACAAGGTATCTTCAATAACTTCCTAAGAAAGTCCACACTGAAATTATCCCTCCTTGGGACAGATTCACAGCTGGAATGAATTAACACTTTCAACTGCAACCTCAGTTTACAGAAGCTGGGGTTTCAACCAGCTGATTTTACAACTCCTCACTGAGTTGCAGTAAGCAAGTCCATATGATTTCTCTCCTTCCCTCCCTTGAAGAACAGGCATTGCATATGCACTTTTCCATCATTTTTCCATTTGCTAAGAATAACAGTCCACTTCAAGGGAGCTCCTAGCATCTGAACAGCTCTTCTGATCTTTTTTTGCTCTTAAGGTAACCTGTTCTTTACGAAGCCTCATCTTTCTGATATGGCCTGTAGAGCGCTTTTATTCAAAACTGTAACTAGAGCTGGTTGAAATATTTTTGTTTGGAATTGTGTTTTAAAAGGATTTACTGTTTTTCTGAAGTTTTTTTCTGATTTTTGACAAATCTGTTTTTACAGATTTTAGGTACAGTTTTTTTAAATTTCTGCTTCCTTAAAAGGAGGAAAAGTAGCAGAGGAAAGCAAAAGTAGAGTCAAAACAAAAAGGGTAATACCAGAAAGCCAGAACATTGCATCTGAAACATTCTAAGTTAAAAATAAGTCTCCCCAGGAATATCTGAAGAAGAAATCCATCCCTTTCAAAAACAAAAAAAGTAGAAATTGCCACAACCTTAGTAAAACATCTTGTATTAAAAAAAAAAAAAATCAGTATTCTAATCCATATTCATTGTAATGGCATTAGTAGAACATACACTGAAATCTGTTTCAAAAGAACAGTGCTCTATAACTACTAATCTATAAAGATCATCTACACCTACGTTTAATTATTGTGGAACAATGTATCTTTTTGTTTATCCAGGTGTGAAAATAGAAGAAAGAAATATATCCCCATTGTACATCTTTTTTTGTCGTTGTTAGCCATTTCCTTCTCCTTCTTTAGAGTCCCACATATTTCTTCAAGTAGACAAACTCATTACTTTATAATGAATTAATTGCTCAGGAAACAGCTTGTGCCAGTTTGAGTGGCAGAGAGGAACAGGTTGCTCTTATAGCAGAGGGCACAAGTAGCACCTGGCTGCAGCCTGCTCAAATTAATAGGCTGCTGGTTCCACCCTTAAAACTTAGGGGGTGAGCACTGCTGGCACCACAGCCTGAATCTGCTGTGCTGCCTATCAAGTGCTTAGTAGGCACTCTGGTTCTTCACCTTTCACCATCAGAAAATCAGTTCCAGAGGTACATGTGGGAACTTGCACAGCACTGAAGGGAACTAATTTTGCAATGGCCGCTACCGCCAATGTCTTTGCTATGGAAACAAATAGGTAGGAGAAAAAAAATAATAACAACTTCATGCTATGCACTGTATCTCTGCATCTGTGATTTTTGCATTAGTTCCCCAATCATTAGCGATTTGATTAAAATACTTAAAATTAAGATATGCTACAAGCATTAGCATGTCCTTTGAGCTGTTTAGGAGCTTCAGCACCACAGACTCATGTTGCTAGTCCTGTATGTGAGGCCTGCACAGGACTTTCCAACCAACCAGCCTCAAACTCAGGTCCCACTCCAGCAAAGTATTTAAGCACAGGGCCCTTAACTGACTCCAGTGGGATTATTTGCTTGCTTAGAGTTAAAGGCACACTTAGGTGTTTTGCTGGGGGAAGGGCTAAATTACTTCAAGGCAGCAATCCAATCCATGCTGCTTGGGGCACTCTGAAAAGGAAAGAAATAATGATATTTCACACTGCTCATTCAGCTTGTGCTGATTTTCTGTTCTCATTGGGCCAGATAGCATGGGGCAATTGCTGTCTCACATTTGTGCGGAGGGTCACCCTGTCCCCCAGGGAGTACTGGAAAACTGCCTCCAATGCTGTGCAGCTGCCCTCCTGCTGCACTGCCATTACTGGGGAATGCAGGCTGCTCCACTGTAACAGCATTAAACAGGACTGGAGGCAATCATACAACAGGACTGTTCTTAAGCTTTCAGCTGCTGTTGTCGTTTTTTTCCCTCCACGTGGCATGTAAGACACTTCACAAAGATGTTTTTTTCAACTTGTCTGCTAAGAGAAGTAGGCTGAATTGTTTTCTGTAAAAACTCCAGGAATCCAAAATCTCTTGTCTAACACTGGGGCAGCATAACGGCATCTCCCACCACATTTTGATTATGTCAGTAATCAGAACAAGTTTCCCAAGATACATCTGACCTTAAAACAGTAGGAAACTGCCACATGCCTGCTTTCCCCTCTCTTTCTTTACAAATTAATTCCCCGTTCAAATAAATAGGATTCCTCCCCTGATCACTCATGCAATCAAACTAGCCTGCCTCAGTCAGGGACCGACGCACGTGTGCTGTACATATGACAAAGCATCTTAAGCCTTTGGGTTGTAAATACTTAAGTCCAAATATTTAATACAGATCTGTGCCCGTAAGAAAGAGACCATGTGAACCACTGAAGGGTCATGTGGAGAGGTATTTCTGCAAAACTCAAGTATCCATTACCCACGTTCTTCTTTGGCCCTGATCTACAACCAGGAAAAAAGACAAAGGGTTGATTAAAAGGCACTTGGATCAGAAAAAGAAGGAAAAGACTGTGCTTGCTGTGGTGCTTTTCTCATCTGAGTTACTTTTTACCTTCCCACATGTGGGCAGCAAATGCTTCAACAGTTCACTAGATTCCCCCCACCCCTTATCTATAGGCTAGTGCTTACCTATCTCACCAAAACTCTGTAAAGAAAAAGTATTAAGAACTGAGAAGTGCTGGCATACTACAACAGGAGAAGATTTGTAAGTGACTTAGATAAGACTAAAGGAGGCAAGTATTAGTTTACACTGAAGGAGACCAGAGTGCTTATTGACCTAGAAACATTACATCCTCAGGAGCACCCCAACGGCTCCAGCTTGTATCCTACAGCCCTGCACCTCCCATGATTCCTCCCACCTCTTTCATTACAAAACATGACATTGCATTAATGTGTCCCCACCTACCAATAAAACAAAAGCTATACCACTGGCTGTGAAGTTTCTGTAACTTTGTTTACCTACAAGAACAGCTCTCAGTTGCTTTGATGGGCAACAGTAACACAGGAAAGATATCTGCAATGTCCCAGGTAAATCCAACTTCTAAGCATGCAACTTCAGGTGCTGAGAAGTTCTCAGCTGCTGTCCTTGGAGAAATCACCCCCACCCTAGGAGCATACAAGGACATGAAAGTACAACCCTCTCCTCTGTCAGGGTGTGTAACAGTCCAAATATAAATGAGAATGAGACCCAATGACATTTCTCTACCAAGTTAAGGGAACAAAGGAAAAACAAGGGTAACACTAGCACACCTCATCACCAAAGCATTGCACAGACCAGCAGAAAACCCACAGACATTCAGATGTCCTGACATATTTCTTTTCTGAGGAATAGCCTGCTTTAAACAGACCTTCCTACCTGTCTGCACAGATGTGCAGATATCTCAACAGGAACAAAAAGCATTTTCAGAGTGGCTTTCTTCTTTACCTTTTAAGAATGATGTATTTTTTGTTCATTTATGTGAACACTGAATATTTGGAGGCCTAATACACGTATCTGTAAGGCATCCAAGATTTCTTGTGTAATCCCACAGCGAAAATATACTGATCCAATCACTCTGCTACTGCGTCACAGGGCACTGAAGAGAAAAGTCAATAAAAAGCATCAGAGCACAAAAAGGCAAGCTGTAATCAATATCTGATCTTGATATGGGCTGTCTGGTAAAAAAAAAAAAATCATTTAAGACTTAAATTTACTTCCTTGTGTGCTCTGCTTTGACAGTGAAAAAATTGAGGGACTATTTCCTAGTTTATTCCTTTATCCTGACTACTTTTTTTTTTTTCTTTTCTTTATCCAAGAAAGCAGACAAATATTTTGACACTGAGTCAATTAACCAGGCCAAATTTGGCAAGAGCACAGTAGTCAGTCTTCCATCTTCTGCAAGTCAAATGCTGTTATGCCCAAGTCACCTGCCTGCCAGCTATTCAAGGGCAGAGAAAGTCACCACAATGAAAAATTGCTTGTGCTTTGATAAAGGAAAAATAACCTCAGACCAGGATATCTTAGCAATCCCATCCTTATCCAGAGGAAACATTATAAAGTAGCTATAGCTATGTAAAAAAATAACGGAGGAAAAAAAATTAACCCTTTCATTGTTTATTCTTTTAATTAAGCAGTGTAATGCTTGGCCAAGTGCAAACCTCCCTGACAATTTCTTCTTAGAGATTCATCCTAACACAGGGTAATCACTCAAAGAAAAATCTACCACTCGGTGAGTTTAGAGATAACCTAAGCAATAAGCTTAAACTAGGCACCTAACTATCAAGCAGTAAGAAGTCAGACAATTGCCAACAAAAATTTCCTGGAGAATGATAGGCACATGCTTTGTCATGAATGGCTCCATTTTACTTTGAATTGAAGTTTGACCCTGCTGTTTATCCATCATTTGGTGATCATAAAACTTACCTTTACTCCTACCACATGTTTTAAATGTAACAGTGGCTTTTGTTAGAATTGACACATTTCTACATTTTTAATGCCTTTGTCTTTTGCCATTTTAGTTGTTTATAAACCCAGCTGTATGTGCACTTTGTAGCTGCTTTCAAGTCTTTCTTTGTACATATTTCAAATATTCAAATGTCACTTCATCCCAAGTCTTTAAACCCTGGCTGTTTACTTTTTCAATCCATTGTACATTCATTGGCCACACTCCCTGTTAAGTGGCCAAAAAAAAGATGTGAATGTTTCACCCCATATATGAATATGTAGATTGCAGTAGTGTCAAGCAGTTTTAATCTAAGTGTAAAGTGCTACACAATGGTTACGTAATGTATTTCTGAGTACCTAATGAGAATATCTGTCTGTCTAGACAAAAAGCTGAAATATTTCCAGCAAAGGTGCAAGGAATAATAAATGAAAAATTATCAATAGCAGAGAACATGCAATCCTTTTCTAGTGTGGCTTATCACAGGATTGCTGTCCATGCTAAGGTTTGCAAGCTATTTCAGATATGTTAAAGTCACAAATAACACATAATTGGCAAAATACTAAACAAATAATATAACCCTCGCAAAAAGTAACAAGCTGACTTTTTTTTATCCCCCCCCCCCAATTCATGAAACATTTGCAAAATACTTCAGCAGTGTATAAATGACCAGCTGAGAAGGCTAAACAATTTTTAAAAATAAACAAAGTAAAAAATCAGGATATTTCAGCAGTATTCTTACACGCATCAATGCATTGTTATCCTACAGGTGCTGCTCGGCAGTCCATTTGGCAAGGGTGGGCCCTGCCAACACCCCCACAGGTAATACTCATTCCCACCCACCCTACCACCAAGCTCAGAGAACTGGGAGGCCTAACAGTGAATCTTGCCATTAAAAAAACAGAGCAAAAAAGGCCTTTTCCATGTCCATTACAACTTGCTGTCCTGCCCTGATTGATGATCCTTCCCCGCTTGGTAAATACATACATGCTTTCAGACAAACGATAATGACCATATCAGAAAATGTTAACACTAGCTTTTCCAGAGCTTCATGTCAATATTTTCAAATACGTTTCATTCCTACTTTCATTTTTGTTTATGGGGTTCCTTCAATCCTTTTATTTTCTGAAAAAGTCCAATTGCCAAATTCTGCTTATTCACCTAAAACTTGAAAACTAAGCAGAAAGGAACTACAGACTCCAAAATAAATGTGCATTGCCAAGAAAGGGAGAAAGAAGAATCTTTCATGCAGTTTTAATTAATATATGATCTCTAAACTTAATTCTTGACCAAAACTCCCTCCTCAAATTCTGTGTTTACATTTTCTGTTTCAAACTAACTAGCTGATGTGGCAAAGTTTTTGTCTGAGAAAGTTACCAAAAGTTCAGTAGAAAGTGAGAGGGACTCAAAAAACCTGGAAATAGACATGGAAAAGAGCTATTAAAATATTACCGTTACAGTATTGGACTGTTCTCTACGTGTTGTCCCATCCAGTCACTAACATTAGCAATGATGAGGCTTCCATCAGGTGTCTTGAGAGACCACACTGCTGCCTAAAAACCATCATGGAGATAACATGACAAGGACAAGATCAAGGAATAGTAAAGAACATTATTATAACTAGAGTTGGTGATACTGCTGATCATTAAGGTTGCCTGATGTAGCAGCACAAAACTACTTTCAGTTAAGAGTTAAACTATTTTAAGCTCTCATAAGCACCTTCTATTTTTGAAGCAGTGGCCATTGCCCTCTTGCCAGTCATTGTGCTCACTGAGAGGGGTCAAATCACCAGCTTTGATTGCTAACATCGAGGGGTGCTGCCAGCCCCATATGGGACTCACCTGAGAAAACACATAAGTTTTTTTCAGCTATGTGCTGGAAGTGGCTGAAGTCCAGTCAAGCAGAACCAGACATTAAAATGCAGCTTTTTCTTGAGTCAGTAGGCCACAACCAGCAAGCTCTGTCTCCTGAGGCTGCTCAGCCTTATCCACCCATGTTTCATATTCTGGTTCACAGGTCCAGCTCTTCCATCTTGGTCAGCCTCATGAGGTCCCTGCAGGTTTCTGCCCCTGGTACTGTCTCTGAAACAACTGGCAAGATATCCGTTTTGCTCTTTTTAAAACTCAGGAAACAAAACTCTACATTAAGTTCACAAAGGTAAATATTCAAAAGTTAACAAATACCAGAATTACAAGCTGCTTATGAAACCTTCTCTCAATCCCCCTATGCATTATCTAACAGATTTTTAATTTCCTGATTGTATGTTATTTTTCCCATAGGGTCTTATTATTTCTACTGATGCTCCTTAACATAACTAAAATTCCCTTCTCTGTACTGGTGTTTACACAGTATTTGTGGGACTATATCTTAAACTCTTGTACGTCACCATTGTACCCATAACTTCTGAATTATGATACCACACATTACCAGAGACTACAATCCACAGACTGTTTACCAAGTTCCTTCATATTTGTAGACTGGCACATCACATAGTCATTAATCTGACCTCATCATCCAAAATTTTCCCTCTTGCTCTTTAATCGTTTTAGTTGCTTGGCTGTAAAACCTACCACAGAAACAAACCAGAACTACAGGAAGGGGTCTCTTATCTCTCTGCTCCGTGGCATCATGCCCGTATTGCTATTCTGAACTGAAACATAGGTCTCTGAGTATTAGACCAGCACATGTTAAGACGACCAGCCCCACAGCATAAGACTGAGAGACCACCTACACCAACGTCTTGCTTCTGACAGTGGCTAAAAGCGGATGGTTAGGGAAGAACATAGGAATAGTGCTGCTGCCTCTCCATGCTCTCCCAGCTTCTGGTAATCTACAGCTCAGTAGCTTTTTAGCCGGAGGTGGTATCTCTGCGTTTTATAGAATAGAATCATAGAATCATCTAGGTTGGAAAAGACCTTTAAGATCATCAAGTCCAACAATCAACCCAACACTGCCAAGTCCACCACTAAACCACTTCCTTAAGCGCCTCATCCACAGGTCTTTGAAATACTTCCAGGGATGGTGACTCAACCACCTCCCTGGGCAGCCTGTTCCAGTGTCTTACAACCCTTTCAGTAATGAAATTTTCCCTAATATCCAATCTAAACCTCCCCTGGTGCAACTTGAGGCCATTTTCTCTTGTCCTATCATTTGTCACTTGGGAGAAGAGGCCAACACCCACCTCTCTGCAACCCCCTTTCAGGTAATTGTAGAGAGCGATAAGGTCTCCCCTCAGCCTCCTCTTCTCCAAACTGAACAACCCCAGCTCTCTCAACCACTCCTCATAAGACTTGCACTCCAGACCCTTCACCAGCTTCATTGCCCTTCGTTGGACGCATTCCAGCAACTCAATGTCTTTCTTGTAGTGAGGGGCCCAAAACTGAACACAGTATTCAAGGTGCGGCCTCATCAGTGCCGAGTACAGGGGCACGATCACCTCCCTGCTCCTGCTGGCCACACTGTTTCTGATACAAGCCAGGATGCTGTTGGCCTTCTTGGCCACCTGGGCACACTGCTGGCTCATCTTCAGCCAGATCTCAATCAACACCCCCAGGTCCTTTTCTGCAGGGCAGCTTTCAGCCACTCTTTCCCAAGCCTGTACTGTTGCATGGGGTTATTGTGACCCAAGTGCAGGACTCAGCACTTGGCCTTGTCAAACCTCATACAATTGGCCTCAGCCCACCAATCCAGCCTGTCCAGACCCCTCTGCAGAGCCTTCCTACCCTCGAGCAGATCAATACACCCACCCAACTTGGTGTCGTCTGCAAATTTACTGAGGGTGCACTCAATCCCCTCATCCAAACCATTGATAACGATACTAAACAAGACCAGCCCCAGTATTGAGCCCTGGGGAACACCACTTGTGACCAGCTGCCAACTGGATTTAACTCCATTCACCACAACCCTTTGGGCCTGGCTATCCAGACAGTTTTTTACCCAGCAAAGAGTGCACCCATCCAAGCCATGAGCTGTCGATTTCTCCAGGAGAATGCTGTGGGAAACGTGTCAAAGGCTTTACTAAAGTCTAGGTAGACTATATCCACAGCCTTTCCCTCGTCCACTAAGCAGGTCACCTGGTCATAGAAGGACATCAGGTTGGTCAAGCAGGACCTGCCTTTCATAAACCCATGCTGACTGGGCCTGATCACCTGGTTGTCCCATACATGCCGTGTGATGGTACTCAAGATGATCTGTTCCATAATCTTCCCCAGCACCGAGGTCAGGCTGACAGGCCTATAGTTCTCCAAATCCTCCTTCCAGCCCTTCTTGAACATGGGTGTCACATTTGCCCATAAAGGATACCTCATCCATTAATTTGTCCCATCAGTTTTTGAAGCCGTCCAAAGATTTAGCATCAACAGTCTCTTGCAATAATGTATTCCACAGTTTAGTCATACATTTGGCAAAAAATCACCTTTCTGTCATTACTGTTTTGAACTAGTACCCAATTAACTTAACATCCCTTTATGCTTTTTTTTAAATGAGAAACAGTGAATATCCATCTCTATTCGTCTTGTCTGTGCTATTTATAATTACAGATGCCTACCTTCTTCCTCACCAATCTCAATGAGTATTAGTCTACGTGGTCCTTTCCTATACAGAAGTAATTCCTCACCTTTGATCACGTTCTCTTCTCTGTAGATTTTTGCAGCTCTAATTCATAGAACTTGTGACGGAGAGAAAGACTTCACTGTCAGGTTCAAATTAACAATTTATTTGAACTTCACTCACAGGTCCAATACGCCACTATTGCAGGCTCTTTTATGGATACAATGGAGGAATGCACTATTGCAATTAAATACACAATTCACAAGCGCGATAGATATTAATACCTTAAAAAAGAGTGCGCTAATCATAATCTTAAAGCATGCCAAATACCGTACGTATGTTTCTTAATCACTTACCCTCTCTCTCAGGTAAAGCCTCTTAATCCCTGGGAAGTTACCTTGTACAGCGTCCTGGACAAGGGGGAAAGAATCTCCTACAGGCCAGCTGTATCCTTGGAAAAACGACTCCCACCCTTTTTCTGCCCAAACCTTACGGTTTTTATTCCCTGATTTGATGGGTGGGGGCAGGCTTATGCACGAATGTTTATCTCTGGTGCCTTGATGGCTCCTTAGTCTGTATGGTAACTTAGTCATGTCTAGCACACAAAGTTACTGAATAGTGGTGGAATGGTACTCAGGGCATTTTGTTTGTTAAGGGATCATTCACGGCTCCATTCGGGTTTCGGCAGTGTTCAGGCAACCCCGGGCTGAGCCGTTTCCCCAGCTCCCCCCAGGTCATCTCTGCACAGATAAGGATTTGTCAAGGTGAGACAAAGCTGAGTCGAATCACAACTCTCTGCATCTCGCCTTTGTGCTCCGAAACAGGTTTAGCCGGGTGATCCCATACAGAACTCAAGGTGTGGGTGCTCCACAGATTTAGAAAATGGCATAATTATTGCTTTCTTCTTTATTCTTTTGGTTCTTGCCTCGTGATTCCTCACATTCAGTTTGCACTTTTGTCTGCTGTTGAAACCACAACTTGGCACTTTTCATAGAACCAACCATAACTGTTATGAGATTTCTTTGTTAGGTGGCCTCAGAACTTACCACTGTGTGTTTGAAGTTCAGATTATTTTTCCACAGATACATCATTTTATACATCCACACTACAGTTCATCATTCATTCTGTAGTCAATATTGTGAGATATTTCTGCACGTCTTTGCCGACAGTTTTCATTTTTATTACCCTGACTATCTGAATGTCATCAGAGAACTTTATCTTCCTCCCTTTTCCATGTTAAAAATACACCATACAGCGCAGAACCTCATGTGTCTCCAGTAATGGCAGGTCTCTACTGAAAGTGGACCAACCTTTATTTCTACCTTGTTTCTATTGTAAGTCCACATTAGTTACCATAATACCACAGCTATATATTGGAGGTCATTAGTGTTCCCAGGATGCCCTAAGCACACTCTTGCAACAGTACGTTCAGCAGTACAGTAACTGAACCTTTATCCCTTCTCATGGGTTGGGGGATGCTTCTTTCCATTCCCATTCCACATGACAACCTAAAGATCCACTTTCTGTGGTACTACGAAATGCCTATAAACTTAATATAATATCCGTTCTTCTCTGTTAATTTTATAGTTCTAGGGAAATATATTCATTTCTATAAATTCATTCTACTAATTACACAGGAATTATGCCTTATATGACATTCGTTCTACTGTCTTACCAAACAGAAGAGATAGCTAAAAAATATATCCCTCTTTGTAAATGTTAAGTGCATGACCCTTTAGGCTTAAATTAAGAAAACCAAAATTGTTATGCACTTTGCTACCAGATTTCTTTTCTGCTGCATTACTGTTAGCAGTCTTTCCCTGATACAAAAGTCAGAAAGAAAACATCTCAGCACACTGTATACCTATAACATCTCAAAATCAGCTGCTATTCACAATGTACATTTTGCATCAAAGTGTCAGTATCGGTGCAGAAAAAAGTTTTTACTCACCAAGAAAATTCATCCTTTCAAGGCTGACACCAAAATCTTCTCTTAATATTAATGGACCTCATCCAGCCTTCTACCAGAAACAAGGCTTTGAACCAGTTACCCTGTCTAGAATTTTCACTCAATAGTCTTTGTTTTTAAGTTAAAAACTTCTTTTGGGAATATTTCTATGAGTGATACAAGCTAGAAATTTCAAAAGCACCTATGTGACCTGAAAGACCAGTTCTGACTTTAAAAATGACAGGCATGTAAATGTCTAACCATCACTGACTTTCAGTGAAACAAAGGAGTTTCAAAGGTGTGTGTGTTAACCTTTTGAAGAGGAATTACATGATCCTAAATCTCTTCTAGCTCCTTTAAAAAACAATGGCAAAGCAAGCATGTTATAGCCCTGGTCTCACTTCTTCACTCATTAAATCATTGGGGAAACAAATTTGTCAAAGCCAGTGCATCAACCATGGTAAGTAAGGTTTGCAGGACTGGTGCTATGTCATACTAGGTAATTGCACAGTGTTAACATCCAGTGCACATGCAGATAAAGTTCTGGAGGCATACAGAGATGTAGCTTTGTTGTAACTTTTCTCTCTTTATTGGAAAAAAATGAATTAAAGAAAACTGACATTATTCCTCTTGAATTTTTTTTTTTTTTTTTTTGGGGGGGGGTCAGAAATTTAAATTTCTGACAATAAAAACACTGTATTGTTATAACCCCAAGCTGATGTCTTTAGGATCAAGACCTGAACAGATAGACTTCTTAGCTCATACCACTCCTCACTGACTTGACTTGTTGAGAAAGAAGTGGAGGTATAAAGCATACCAGAGCAAATAATCTCTGAAATCTTTTAACTATCTCATTGGAACAGATTGAAAGAAAATGTTTGATCACTACACAGCTGAGATGTATTTTTAAAAACTTCAGAAAGAAAAGAGGATGATAAAAAGGAGGGAAAAACCAAACAAGCCAAAAAATATAAAAACAAGACCTATATACCTTGACTATAATCATCATCGTATACCAAAGAGCTTCAGTTGCACAACTTTAAGGGGAAAGTTGTCATAGAAATGACAGCAGATGTCAGAGGAGGAAATTAATCTTATACCTAGGAATGTCATCTTAGTATTGGTTGTTCTTTGTCAAAAGATGTGAATTTATTCATTTTTGAGATTCTTTTAGTGAATTTGTTTAGATAAATATCAATATATGGGATTAATCTATGAGCATGTGTGAATTAGAGCGCACTTAAATATACCAAACATTCAGATTTCTTTTTCAGGCAGTTGGATGAATTTGACCCAACAATATTTTATCGGCAAGCCATGGGAGTCTAACCACCACTGCATCATTTTCCTAGTATATATCTGCTAGCCTTTAAAATTGTACCTTATAGTAGCTGACAACAATACTGCAACGGTAGAATCTAAAGCCAGAATTTGCAGCAGCAGCACATAGATAGTTAACAGGGCTTAAAATTTCAATAACTGATTATTAATATTGAACCCAAAACTGAATCCAATATGCTTATAAGCTATAATAAATTGTATGTCTAAGACACTAGTAGAAGCTAATTACCTAATTAGCTAATTAACTCCAGAAACTTTCAATGTGCTGTTTACAGATAGCTTAAGCAGTGATATTAAGAGTTTTTCAAATCATTTTGCATACAAGACATCTTTTAAAAGGACATTCTTCATCTTAAAAAGGGTTGGAGTGGTGTTAAGTTGCTATCCAGGAAGCCCAGCACTATGGCTTTGCAACAGAGCACAACACAGATACAAACTTTCAGAATCTTTGTGAAAATTGGTATCATTCATCAAAGAATACTTGTTTGCCAGCTATTACGGCATCCATGACAAATTTTCTTTGGTTTGTAGAAGGAAGACTCTAGCTATGCTCTGCGTTACAAACTCATTTGTCTTGAATCAAGCCTGTCTCAGGCTGCAGAAAGCTGACATGATGCAAGGAGGAAAAACTCTGCATTGCTTCACCTGGTGGAAAAATGTACAATGTACACCAAGTTAGAAGAAAGAGGCCAAAAAGTACCTGCCTACCACACTGTCTAGGTGTGCTGACAGGACAAGTGTCTGTTGGCACTTCAGCATCTAGATTTGCACCACCCAGAGATGGCTGGCAGGGATTTTTAGTACTCTCTTCCGTCGCCTCTTCCTGAAAGAAAAGGTGGAGTGACCGAGCGCTTGTGCTGCCGAGGGAGGAGAGAACCAAATCTCTTTCCATCAGCTCACCCAGAAAGTAAGTACAAGGGGATAGGTGTCATAAGTGGAGCCCTCTGCTAGCCCATTCCCACACATAAGCTAATAAGCACTTCTACAGCAGGTGTAGAGGATCTTCTATTTCTCTATCAGTTATGCCATTTAATCCCTTCTTCTCTTTCATGGGATCAGTCAGAGACTGACGTTCCTTTGCAAGATTCTGCTTTTTGTTCCACTGAACAATTGGACAAAATACCCTTTAAAGGAGGGGTATGGCTGTGCCTCTGCGCTTTCACTGTGCAATGAGGTTAATGATACTGAGACCCTTTCCAAAGGGCTTTGAGCTCTGCCAGCAGAACTGTATTATAGACCTGGGGGACAGAGTGGGAAAGCCTCCAAAGCTGTCTGTGTCATTCCTATCAGTAATGCCAAACAATAGCGCAGCCTATAAAGAAACTAAGAGAAAGAAAGACGATTGCTTCTTTGTGCATCCCATGTTGCGGCAGAAGTAATGACTTTGCTGCCTGTCGGCAGAACCCCAAACTGTACTAAAGGAGTTTTCATCCATCTTTTCTTTTTTTTTTTTCCCAGCTTGACAGGCAGTAAATATAATTTACCATTGGTTAGACTCAGAAATAATGCCTGTGGGCATATGGAAGAAATGACACTAACAATTTGTGGGTAGTGTCAGTCAGTTCGCAACTTTCTCCACTTCTCATTATTTGGCAAGATGGCAGATTCCAGTAACTAATTCAAGCAGATGTAGGTAGATAGGACAGCAGTCTCTCATCTGTGATTTTCCTCTACTTGCAAGCTAAAAAAATCTTCAGCTATAACCTTAGAAAGCTTCATATTCAGCAGCTAGGCTCTCTGGATAAGACACGCCTTCAAAAACATTAGGTATACCCTGTAATTATGGAACAATGGGCAAGTAAACTCTGATTCTAATTCCTTGTGAAAAGCTGTGAGTTGCAAATGGTGGCTCAAAAACTTTGGGGAAACTCTCTGAGAATATTCAGACAAACGAAAGCTATTCAGTTCAATGATGTTCATGACCCGTGTTTGTTGCTTGTGAGCATGCTGACAGATGAAGTTTTACTCACAGTAACATTTGGGAGAAGCTTATATTATTGCCAGTGTGTATGCTTGCACATAAAGCTGCATGCTAACACGAGGACACATTTGCAAGACAATCTGTTAGAGTTTTCCCAGAGAGACAACAGAAGCAGTGTAAGATAATTTCAATGACCAAGTATACAGCTTGAAAAGCATGCAAGAAATACCATTCATGCACAAACAATCCCCAGTAGAAAATACATTAGCTCTCAGAAGTTTGAAGACACGGTGGTGTCCAGTAGAAAATCCTGGTGCCAATATTTGCAATATCCAGTCATTACTACAATGACAGAGAGAGGGTGGGAGAAGACAAACAGCCTGTCAAAATATTCATCTACAGAGGAAAATCAAAAGCTTTGGAGAGTGTAAGGTCAGAAAAAGAAAATTCAAATGCATTTCTGGATCTGCAGTAGCAGGTATTCAACATTGCCAGCTTCTGCATTTAAACACCTAACTTTCCATTGACTAAACAAAAGACCACTTCTGTTCTCTAGGCTGCAGTTCCAGTTCCTCAGTTCCTTTCTTTGGCTGTATCCCTACTAGGAGATCTGAAAAAAACCACAAATGTAATGCTGATCTGGCATAAGCATATGACTGTATTTCTGTCAAATTAGCCACAGCAGGCACCATGGGCAAGCCGTTTGGCATCCAGCTCTGCATTGCCTGCCATTGGTCATATTCCCTGCAGGATGTGGGCAATGTTCCATCATAAAGCTATTTGTGGGTTGCTCCTTGATAAGAATAATCTTTCTTTTTGTGATGTGAACCACCGCTTCAGAAAAAAAATCATTGGACTATCTTTGCGCTAGAGAGATGTGCTTTATATCTCAACATGGCAAAGACACCAGAAATATGTCTTAGCATTTCCTGGATAGCTTTGCAAGCTGCGATGAGCAAAAGTTCACATCTGAGCCTCACAACAATCCTTCCTGTGGCAATACAGCCATACTTGAAACTGATTTGTTTTATGTTCAGCATAGACTACCTACAACAAGGTAGCCTATAAGCAGAGGTGGGGATGCATATGCAATTCATTGCATTGCTAGACATTCCGTCATGATGACGACATTCTCACAGGAGCAAGGACTGCCATTCCCTTTGCAACACCTCTGACCTGAGAAGAGGTATACTGCAAATGCAAGAGGTTTAGCATTTCTAAAAGACTTCAAACATAAAAATAAAGTAGTGCCCTATTTTTAATACACTTAGAACTACAGCACATCTTACAAGTTTTGTTTTCCTTTGTACATAAACCATTCTAGTTTGTATCTGTTATATCATATTCTAAGTCTTCTATGAGTCTCCTTTCCCTTATAGTTTCAAGCAATTTACTAAGTGCTAAAGGAAGATGAGGTCATGGTCTGTAAATCCCCAAATCATCACAAGTGCCTTTTTAAAACATAAGTCTGACATTTGCTATTCATCAGTACTGCACAATAACAGCTGATTTAAAAGCCAAGACATTTCATTCATGCTAAAAGGAAAAATAATACAAAGGAAATTTAACCAGACTTTCTTTGTTTTTCAAATGTGGTTACTCTCTTATTTAATCTTAGGAGTAAGTAATGTATTTATGCTGGGATTTCTTATTTTCTTTCAGTCAACTTGCCCAGCCGCCAATATATTGTAATAAATTCTATATAAACATCTTCAAGGCCAGGCACTTTGAATACTCTGTCTTTGAGGATTGTACTTGTAGCCTCATTCATTCCTTCTATGCTTTTCCATTTAGGTGGACTGGTTAAGGTTTACTCTAAATTTAAATGTGTTTGTCTAGTTTAAACAACACTTCTACTTTATTTTAGAAATAGAAAAAAACATTCCCTAAAAGCTAGTCTGATACAAGCAGGCTATAAATTGTATATTTATTGTATTTTTTTCTCTAAATTCCCTCACCCATTACACAATAGCTCTTTATTTGGTTTTCTCTTTGTTTTCTCTGTGCTGCATTTCAGTTCTTTCTCTCCTAAGTGAAACATTAGTAATATAGCAGCAATGTCTGAGACAGAGTCAAACCCATGCTGTCTGAGTGGGTTCGAAGCTAACCAAAATAAGCATGCACAAAACACACTCTAGAAATAACACCTTCCTACCCAATAGACCTCCTTCCTAGGTGTATTCAGTCATAGCTGTGCGATTTAGCTACTACCCATAGGGGTTTACTGCTTTCCACTCCACATCTCACTGACAAGCCGCTCATGAGCCTCTTCTCACTGAAAAGGAAAAAAAAAGACAATTGTCTTCTTTCTTGCAGATCCCCCCCAGAATTGTAAGCCCCATACATGCCCCAACCACACCCATACAAAGGTGCTAGGAACAAAAGGGTTTGCCCCAGGTACCCCTGCATGCACGGCTGGGATTCATTTGGCGAGGAGTGAAAAGGAAAGAAGCCAATGCAACACCCACCTTGCAGGGTGGCTGTGGAGGGTAGCGCCCAGAACAAATAGCGGATGTTTGCTTATGAACTGAGAACATTTTGCAAACAGATACGGAAAATGCTTAGAAACAGCAACTGCATTGAAAAACAATGACATTCATAAAACTACTTTAACTTTTTTTTAACGTACGTCCTTCAGCACTTGGCCAGTTTGTAAAATACAGTGATCTGTACTCTAGCATTTTGTAATTTTTTAATGCAGTTTCCCACAGATACAACAATACTGATATAATTCCTGCTGATACTATAACAACATATGTTGCCAACCCCATTTATTTTTTTTAATGGTTACCAAATTTCAACAAAACCTGATAGATACACAGAGGACTGAAAAAATCATTCTGCTCTTCCAGGCTTCTTGGAAAGACAGAGCCACATAGATGAAAGTGTCCTGCAACAAGACACCAGTTTAGTGCAGAAGCTCAGGTACTGCTGGACCCTGGGGACTCCACATGAGATGAAGTGAAATTTCTACTGAAGGTGATGTTTCACAGACTTTACATTCACCCATGGGACAGAAATTGTCACAAACTTATGGCCACAGAAGTGCTTTTTATTATCTCACAAATATTGGCATCAGTGCCCAACGTAAAGGATGTTAATATTATAACAGAGACAAACAGTTTTAAGCAGGGGCTAGTTTGCTCATCTTAATTTTATGACCAAATTTCTGAGCCATCAGGAAAAACTCTGGCCACCTTAACTTTTCTGGCAATTCAAAAGAAAAAATAATCCCACAAAATAGTGGCAAAGAGAAGAGAGTTTAAACTTTATTCTAAGTGTAAGGCCTATTACACAGCAGTATAGCATACCTGTGGTTACTGTTATGAGGATACTGCACTCCACTGCCTGCATATCTTTACATTTATTTAAGGGATAATCTTTAATCTCAGCAGCTGTTTATGGCTTTGTATAGTACAGCACTAAGAAATAATAACTGAAGTTAAATCAACTTCTAGAGCTGTGTATAGAGAGCATACTACAGTGCCACTGAGGGGACCTAATTGTATTTTAAAGCAAACGATAGCATTGTAAAAGACAGCAATGTTTTGATCTGCTGGGGGGGGTTGGATGCATATCTGAACGCTTTCTTGAGCTTTCTGGTAACATACAGTATGCACTAGATGGTGGATAGATGCATAAAACCTGAAGTCTGCACTGATTAAGGGACACAAGGAATGGAAAGACTAATTAAAGACTGCTCCAAAGCAAAAGCAATTAGCTAAAGCTCATTAGATTCCTGTATTGGTACTTTGCTTCTGAATGAGAGGGTTCACACAGAACTGAATGCACTTCAGCTGACAAGGTTTTACATCCCACTCTAACTTATTATACATTGACTCTACCGGACATGTGCTCTAAAACTCTTCATGCTTCCACAGTGAGGTAAAATAGACATCCAAACAAAGGAAGAAAGGGCCCCAAGTGCCAGATTACAAGAGACAATGAGGACCTTTAAGATATACTAAGAAGTCTTATTAAAACTCTTAAGGCCAGTCACTTCTAAGCACCATCACGCTCAGCAGCAGCTGACAGAGGTGGCTGCAGCCACCTGTTTGTCCCACCCTGTTGTCTGCCCGTCGTGCCACAGCAGAGGCTGCAGAACAGGCAACACACACTCACTGCAAAACACAGCCTAGCATATTAACATAAAATTGAAGCAATAATCACCTAAGTTAACATACTGAGCCATGGCTGCAGCTGCTGTGGCTCGTATTTCCAGTTCCCATGAGATCAGCTGCAGAGGGCTAAAGCTGTCTCCGCCGGTATGAAGGCGAGAAACCTGTCCCAGCCCACTGCAGCCCACAGGTCCACTGGAGGACTCGGAGCCCAGCACCAGGCAATGTGCAGCCTTCCCAGCACTCGCAATAAATGCTCTTCCTCTTCACTCATTTTCACAAATAAATTCAAACAACAAACAAAAGCCTAACCTGTTTGAAAGAGAAATGCCCTTTTTAAGACAGCTACCACAATTCCTCCCATCTTCAAAGTCTTTTAAGTCCTACATGATGTCTTTAAGTTGTGACAGCTTCAGAGGAGCATCAACAGCCTTTTACACTCACAGAAGGTACTTCATGAAGGCTCAGCATCTTATTTTTGCCAGATTAATTTGTCCTTATTATACCTAAATGATTTAGCATCCCTTAAATTTATGCATGTTCATAATGTTTAACTATGACCAAAAGCTGTAAGATATGGCAGAGTTTCAAACTTTTATCACATCTAGAGCACCCTAGTGACATTTCTCAGGGAGAGGAAAAAAGGAGAAATAGCAGCAAGGAGAGGAAAAACCGGAACAGAGGCGGGGAAAAAAGCACTTAAAAATACAGGATAGAAAATGCACATGATGAAAAGCAGGAAACAGATCTGAGAACTGAAAAGGAAATCATTGCAATCTATTTATAAAAGGCTTACCATAAAAATGATAAAAGGGAAGTAAGGAAATTGACCTAACATAAAACCACCATGTCATAAGGCTGCTCACACAACCTATGACTTCAGCCCTCCATTACGGATATGATGAACTACAATGAGGATTGCACAATACATGGTTTTCACCAAGAGCACAAGTTGTGAGAAAGTACCCTGCACCTCAGGGTGTTTGTTTTTGTCAGTTTTCCAGGGCGGTGGGCACAGACACACAGCCCTGAAATTCTTTGCAAATATTTCTCTACTCTGTGAGCTACAGTTAAACCTAAATCTCATCTTTGCTAACAGTACAAAATCCCATTCCAATCTCAGTTAAAACACCAATATTGCCATTGGCTTCAGGAGGTTTGAATTAGGTCCAAATGTCTCCAAACAGCTTTGAAAAAAACCCTGGTAGGTTTAAAACTGATACTATCTTGTTCTTCCCCACATTCACCCAAGAAAAAGAGTTTCTTCACCTTCAGAAATCATCCTACTTCTTCCCAACCTTCAGTTCTCCTTTAACCTACTAAATCTCAGTCATAACAAAGTACTTTGCTCAAACACATTTATGAGCTGGAGCATTCTTATGTAGACCTCCAGGATTTAGGGTGCTGTTACTGACTTTAAGATGCAAGTTCCAATCCTGTGAAGTTTTCAGTGTCCTCTAAAACCTGAGCACTTTCTTTATTCCTCTTGATTCAATTTATGCAAAATTAAATGCTTTCCTGGGATATGGACCTAACAAATCCATTGTTTAGGTTCAGTTTCCATTAAGTTGGAACCTTAACACCTGGTATTAAATATTGATTTGTTTCACTTTAGTAGACCATTTGTGTAATGATACATTTTCATCTTTGGACTCTGTATTAGAAAGGCTAGTATTTCCATTTGATTTTTTTAATAAATTTTGTAAAAATATCAGTGAATGTCCAAGATTCTTCCACATCTAAAGAAATGGATTTTAAGAGGAAAAGCAGCTTAAAATAATGTTTTGTACCATTTAAAAGAGTCACTTTGGCAAGTACAGCTATGAGATGGATACAATAATCTAGACTGGTTATATTAATAAATCAATAGTGGTTTTAATTCAGCAGTCAACAGGACACTGCATTAACTTATTTTGGAAAAAGGGTAAATCTGAGTTGAAGTGCAGAATTATGCATTCAACAGTCTCGTTCCTCTTACATTTAGCCGCTAGTTTTTAATTTAATCATCCCTTTACAAATATAAACACATTCACTCATTTCTGCTATGGATCATTCTAGTTACTTTACAAAGAAAAAGAAAGTAATAAAAAAAATCTAGCAATTTAGATGACAGTATAAAATATACAAGGACTCCAAAGAAAAGTTTTAGAATAATTTCAAAGCCAAACAAAAAGTACATCTGTACTCTGCCCTTTCAAATTTGCAGTGAAACACAGGCTGAGAGTCATTGCAAAAGCTAGCTCTCCATTAATACTGTGAGAAGGCTCTCTAATCTGCTGATTCCTCGATGCGGTAATTGTCGCATTTGCCAAAATCAGATGAAAAACAATCTGATTACACACCTGTGAGTATGCAACTGTCCATCAAGTTGACAGTAGTATGTATCAATTACTCAGATTCATCTTGGTGTTATGTGCATGGATCACAAGGATGCCCCGCATTGTGAGGCTGCTTTAGTCTTACACTTGGAAATGAAAGCCATTCCAGGAGTGAAAATGAATAATCAAGGTCAAAGAGCACAGGTGGGATAAAGGACATTGTGTACAGGAGATGCTTATATCTTAGCAACTTGTGTGCACACGGTAGAAAAAAATCAATTCTTCTTTGTTCTCTTCAGACTACAACACTGTCAAAGCGGCTGAGTCAGAGATTTGGAGCTGGAGCTATTTTTCCCAGCAATCGTCCTTCAAGCATTTTGAGAATATGAGACTTCTAAAAACAAACATGCTGACTATCTAAATTAGAAACAGAAATCTTTAAGGAGACTGGAAAAAAAAAAAAAGGGGTGGACTTTTAATCAGTAAAACAGTCTTCCTGCAAGGATAAAGTGGACAAGAAATGCTTGTGCAGTATCAACAGCCAGCATTTATAAATGAGCCTCAGCTCTCATTGCTGGGATAGTCTTTTTAAAGAGAAAGAGCTGAACCATGCCAGGAGCTCCTCCTCCCAGCAGGGTCAGGAGAGCCAAAGGTACTCCACATCCAGCACAACCAGCTGCTGATTGTGTCACTGAATTAACACAACCTACTTCTCACCTACAGAGTTGTCCAACTGCAGGAGAAGCCCTTCAGCAGCAGCAGACATGTAGTCAATGGCTGTGATTCTTAGAGCCATTAGAGGTAGGAACTGGAATAAATAATGCTAAACCTGAACACATGATGCAGTCAGGAAGGGCAGTACAGGACACTGAGACAGTTATCAAACCTAAGCTCCAAAACACCTACCAACAGTCCCTGCTGAAAGGTTTCCTTACTGGAACAGGGCACCTTTCCTCAGCACCCTCCAGGAATACCAAGCATTGCTGCCCTATGGAAATCAGAATTTTGCTACAGTCACTTCTTCCTAAGGGTTAAAAATGATGTTCTCAGTCCACAAAAGCAGATGTTTGCAGCCAATATAGCCAAATCATGGAAACGAGTAATAAGCACCAGTCTCAAAAACAATGCCACAGATGATGTGACGGAGGCTTCCAGGTCAAATTGATATTCTTCACTTGCAGTAAAAGCACATTTTTCTCTACTTCAGCTTCTCTTTTACGTGGCAATCTGTGACTCAAGGCGCATTGGAGTCCAAAGACAGATAAGAATAAGTGTTTATTAATGGAGAAGGTAGAGAGTGCATTAATGACAATTTAAACTTGATCTTTTTTTACTATATGATCTAAAGAAAACAAAACATGTGCTAGTCCTGATTAAACTAAATTCTGTTAACTTTTAATGTAACAAATGAAAATTAAAATCACTCATGCTTCTGTCACTTCAGGGTTTATTTGTTCTGAATATTGTTATTTTTAAGTAGCATCATGAACACAATTTAACAGCAAGAGGATTAGTGTCGTCTTAGTATTGGCAAATTGCCAAAGCTAGAAGTATTGGCATACTTATGCAGTCTAAGAGATACGTTGTCATGTCGTTTATTTTAACCAATCATGAAAAAAATGTTGATGTTTTGCTAAAGATATTCGATAATGTTTAAAGTAAATTCTAAAGTGTTAGGCCAGAAATTTAAATTTAGTCATAAAAAAAAAATCAAAGTTACTGCTAATTAGAAATATATTTATTAAATTGTGATCTTTTCATGGATATATTTTATTAGAAATTTAATTAAATTTTCAGAAATATGTTTCTTTACAAATGTTGTGGTTTAAGCCCAGCTGGACTAATCACCACACAGCTGCTCACTCACTCCCCTTCCTCAGCTGGACAGGAGAGAGAAAATATAAGGAAAAGGCTCGTAGGTCGAGATAAGGACATAGGGAGATCACTCACCAATTACCATCATGGGCAAAATAGACTTGACTTGGGGATATTAGTTTAATTTATTACCAATCAAAATCAGAGTAGGATAATGAGAAGTAAAACCAAATCTTAAAAAAACAACACCTTCCCCCCACCCCTCCCTTCTTCCCGGGCTCAACTTCACTCCCGATTTTCTACCTCTCCCCCCGAGCGGCACAGGGGGATGGGGAACGGGGGTTGCGGTCAGTTCATCACACGTTGTTTCTGCCACTCCTTCCTCCTCACACTCTTCCCCTGCTCCAGCGTGGGGTCCCTCCCACAGGAGACAGTTCTCCACGAACTTCTCCAACATGGGTTCTTCCCACGGGCTGCAGTTCTTCACGAACTGCTCCAGCATGGGTCCGTTCCACGGGGTGCAGTCCCTTCAGGAACAGACTGCTCCAGCGTGGGTCCCCCGCGGGATCGCAAGTCCTGCCAGCAAACCTGCTCCAGCGTGGGCTCCTCGGTCCACAGGTCCTGCCAGGAGCCTGCTCCAGCATGGGCTTCCCACAGGACCACAGCCTCCTTCGGGCATCCACCTGCTCCAGCATGGGGTCCTCCACGGGCTGCAGGTGGATATCTGCTCCGCCGTGGACCTCCGTGGGCTGCAGGGGGACAGCCTGCCTCACCGTGGTCTTCATCACGGGCTGCCGGGGAACCTCTGCTCAGCACCTGCAGCACCTCCTCCCCCTCCTTCTTCACTGACCTTGGTGTCTGCAGAGTTGTTTCTCTCACATATTCTCACTCCTCTCTTCTTCGGCTGCCGCCTCCCGGGTTTTTTTCCCCCTTCTTAAATATGTTATCACAGAGGCGCTACCGCTGTTGCTGATTAGCTCAGCCTTAGCCAGTGGCAGATCTGTCTTGAAGTCTGCTGGCATTGGCTCTATCAGACATAGGAGAAGCTTCTAGCAGCTTCTCACAGAAGCCACCCCTGTAGCCCCCCCTGCTACCAAAGCGCTGCCACGCAAACCCAATACAACAAATTAGCCACTTCTACTGAAATACATCAGGAAATACCACAACAAGAGTGACACACGTAATGTTCACATATATCTGTGGATGGGCACAGTAATACAAACTTTTGCAATTAAAAAAAACTTGTTTTGCTAATAATGGTTCTAAATTCAGAAATCAGTTCTCAAAAGTATTAGGACCAGCAGTGGTTTGGTGTTTCTTTGGCTCCATCCACTCATTCCACCTGCCCCCATTAAACAGTAAGTAGAAGTGACTCAGTCAGAAATTTAAAAACAGTATTTCTGTCCTTCACTGAAATTGCAAAATAATAATTCCTCTCCAAACCAAAGACAATGTGCTTCTTTCAGACTGAGTCACTGTACTGTAAGCCTACTGAAATTACCAAACTGCAAAGTTTTCTAAGCATTAAAAAGATGTACTTTTAGGGCAGCGTAGCCTAGCAATTGTTACATTTTTATAGCTCCTTTAACCTGTGCTTTGTCCTTCTGCCTTGCTTAATTTGTAAAAGCCCCTTACTTAAATAAACAACAGTACAGATGTGGGTTTAGGGCTTGTTAGTGAGAACAGGTTAATGTGCGGTTTTCCCATGTTCTCTCCATTTTCTGTGTAGGAATAGATCAGTGTGCTGTCATTTCCGTGCCACTTCTTATCTCTAGATGTTGTCATTATGCCTACCTATTGTCAGAGATATGTATCACGTTAGTAAGTACTGCATCATAGAGATATCAGCTTTTGCCTTTGATTCTGGAGCAGGCAGTACCTATTTCTACGTATGTACAGCATTGCCATAAAGACTTAGCAAAAGATAACTACTACCTCACAGTAAGAGCCCTGTGGTTATGTGAAGTTTAAGCTAGAAACAGTCAAGATGCCAACAGCACCTTCCTCGGGAAAACATCAAAGAGGATTTACTCAGCCTACCAATCTTCCCCAAAAGAAACTCCTGCAAATTGTTTGAAGAAGTGTACTCTATGTTAAATAGATTGGCATAAACAATAAAAACAGATTAGAAGGCACTTAGTTCATCAGAAACTTCATAGGGTAAACACTGACCTAATGCCTATTTCCCAGGTAACAGGCAGCTGTCGGTGCCATAGCAAGTGGAGTTGCAGGAACACAAAGAAATGCTGCTCCTTGCTGGGGCCCATGGTTCCTTGCGCACTTAAGGTTTTGCTTATCTCTGCCTGCCCTCATGCTGGCTTAGCTTTGCTGCACTGTGCATTTGGAAATCATGACTCCTGTCTGTGCCTCAGCTGTTTTTATATCCCCTAGCCAATTGGATCCTAAGTGTCTGAGCGTGGCATATGAGAGGAGGAACATGGCAAACCTTTCCTGCCCAGATATACGATGAGGATCATAAAACCCCACATCTGTTTTGTCACATATGTGGCTGTGCAGAGCAAAACAGAGCAGGATAAATTTTTTAAAGCCTTTTCAGTGCAATTTAACAAATATTTCTAACAGCAAAACTCTGGATTAAATTTAAAACTATAAAATTTTCCAACTGGAGAACTTTGGAAACCAAAGGTCCCCCATGAAGTTTTTGTTTTGTCAAGTGCGCATCTTCCAACAAGAAATAAATACACCTGCAAGCTCCTGAGCAGCTCTACTGTCCTGCCCTATACTAATGACTGAGTTATAATGCAATTGTATCAGTGGTAAAACAGCAAGATGGAAGAAGTAAAGGTGGCAGCTGTCACGTTAAGCACGCAGGCTTACCTTGCACTGCACACTGGAAGAACATGGAAAATGAGGTGCCAATATAATATCTGCTTCAGCACCTGCCTTTCACACAATGACAAGAAGAAATAGAGTGTGTTGATCCACAGGAGAAATTCAGAAGTTTCAATAAGACTGTAAAGACTGCCTGGCTGGCACTGTGCCACGTGCATTTCTGGGAGAGTGCTGGCAGCACAGGCTGCTGCCATTTGCATTCAGCTCATATCCCACCTACTGGCACCTTGACTCTGTAACAGAGGTTTTGCCCTCATACTGTTTACAAGCAATAAAGACCATTGTTGACACTGAAAATACACAGTTGCTTTTAGTGCACAGTATTACTGTTTCCAGCAGCACATGTGCTGACCAATTTACTTGTCAGCCACAAGACAGACAAAGTTTCATCTGTCTTTGTGATGACACAGGGAGGCTTTGTTATAAAGTATTGGCTCTTTACCCCTCTTCCTGGATGTTTTCCTTCACCTCTTTCCACCTCTTCCAATGACTTTCCATTCCTACGCTTATTAAAAGAGAGAGTTTCAAAACAAAGATTTGTAGGAGACTTTAGAAGGCAAAAGATTAGCTATGTATTTTTTAAAAACTCCCCCAACCTTGCCGCTTTTGCCACATTACTTCTCTCCTGACTTGCTAAATGGATTTGCTCAAATATCAAAAGCATACATTCATATTACCTTTTTCTGCAGGACAGTTAGTCTGTGGAGAGCTACCCCACTATCTGCACCTCATCTGTTTGTTTAGAACTTGCCCAAATATAGAATCACAGAATCAGTACGGTTGGAAAAGACCTGTAAGATCATCGAGTCCAACCTGGGGGGGGGGGAAAAAAAAAAAAAAAAAAAAAAAAAAAACACACAACATCAAAAAACCCACAAAAAAAAAAAAAAAAAAAAAAAAAAACCACAACACAACCACAAAACCCACGCCACACAACAACAATAACAAAATAACAAGCCACAACCCACCCAACACCACACAGCACCATGTCCATCAAGCTACATCCCACAATGCCACATCCACACGCTCCTTGAATACCTCCAGGGAGGGTGACTCTACCACCTCCCTGGGCAGCCTATTCCAGTGTTTCACCACTCTCTCAGTGAAGAACTTTTTCCTAATGTCTAGCCTGAACCTCCCCTGTCGCAACTTGAGGCCATTTCCTCTAGTCCTGTCACTAGTCACTTGGGAGAAGAGACCAACACCCACCTCTCTGCAACCCCCTTTCAGGTAGTTGTAGAGAGCGATAAGGTCTCCCCTCAGCCTCCTCTTCTCCAGGCTAAACAACCCCAGCTCGCTCAGCCGCTCCTCATAAGACTTGTGTTCCAGACCCCTCACCAGCTTCGTCGCTCTTCTCTGGACACGCTCCAGCACCTCGATGTCCTTCTTGTAGTGAGGGGCCCAAAACTGAACACAGTATTCGAGGTGCGGCCTCACCAGAGCCGAGTACAGAGGCATGATCACCTCCCTGCTCCTGCTGGCCACACCATTTCTGATGCAAGCCAGGATGCCGTTGGCCTTCTTGGCCACCTGGGCACACTGCTGGCTCATATTCAGCCGGGTGTCGATCAACACCCCCAGGTCCTTTTCTGCAGGGGAACTTTCCAGCCACTTATCCCCAAGCCTGTAGCGTTGCCTGGGGTTGTTGTGGCCGAAGTGTAGAACCCGGCACTTGGCCTTATTGAACTTCATCCGGTTGGCCTGGGCCCATCGATCCAGCCTGTCCAGATCCCTCTGCAGAGCCTTCCTACCCTCAAGCAGATCGACACTCCCTCCCAACTTGGTGTCATCTGCAAACTTGCTGAGGGAGCACTCTATCCCCTCATCCAGATCATCAATGAAGATATTAAACAAGACCGGTCCCAAAACCGAGCCCTGGGGGACTCCGCTTGTGACCGGCCGCCAGCTGGATTTCACCCCATTCACCACAACCCTCTGGGCTCGGCCATCCAGCCAGTTTTTTACCCAGCGAAGAGTGTACCTGTCTAAACCACAGGCCGCCAGCTTCTCCAGGAGAATACTGTGGGGAACAGTGTCAAAGGCTTTGCTGAAGTCCAGGTAGACAACATCAACAGCCTTCCCCTCATCCACTAGGCGGGTCACCTGGTCATAGAAGGAGATCAGGTTGGTCAAGCAGGACCTGCCTTTCATGAACCCGTGCTGGCTTGGCCTGATCCCTTGGGTAACCTGCACGTGTCCCGTGAGCGCCCTCAAGATGAGCCTCTCCATAACCTTCCCCGGCACCGAGGTCAGGCTGACAGGCCTGTAGTTCCCCGGATCCTCCTTCCGACCCTTCTTGTAGATGGGCGTCACGTTGGCAAGCCTCCAGTCATCCGGGACCTCCCCCGTTGACCAGGACTGTTGATAAATGATGGAGAGCGGCTTGGCAAGCTCTTCCGCCAGTTCCCTCAGCACCCTTGGGTGGATGCCATCAGGCCCCATAGACTTATGAGTGTCCAGGTGGCATAGCAGGTCGTTAACTGCTTCCTCCTGGATCACGGGGAGCCTATTTTGCCCTCCATCCCTGTCATCCAGCTCAGAGGGACGGATACTCTGAGGATACCCGGTGTGGCTGTTAAAGACTGAGGCAAAGAAGGCATTAAGTACCTCAGCCTTTTCCTCATCCTTCGTGACAAGGTTCCCCGCCGCATCCAGTAGAGGATGGAGATCCTCCTTGGCCCTCTTTTTGCTGTTAATGTATTTATAGAAGCTTTTTTTGTTGTCCCTCACGACCGTGGCCAGGTTGAGCTCTAGCTGGGCTTTCGCCTTCCTAATTCCCTTCCTGCATGACCTAACGAGGTCCTTGTACTCTTCTTCACTTGCCTGCCCCTTTTTCCAGAGGTGGTAAGTTCTCTTTTTTTCCCCAAGCCTCAGCATAAGCTCCTTGTTGAGCCAGGCCGGCCGTCTTCCCCGCCGGCTCTTCTTACGGCACACGGGCACTGCCTGCTCCTGCGCCTTCAAGATTTCCTTCTTGAAGAACATCCATCCTTCCTGGGCCCCTTTGCCCTTCAGGACCGTCTCCCAAGGGACCCTCCCGACCAGTGTCCTGAACAGGCCAAAGTCTGCCCTCCGGAAGTCCATGGTAACGGTGTTGCTCACCCGCCTCCTTACTTGGCTAAATATTGAAAACTCTATCATATCATGGTCGCTAAGCCCAAGACGGCCTCCGACCTTCACTTCACCCACCAGACCCTCTCTGTTCGTAAACAGCAGGTCAAGCAGGGCACCTTCCCTTGTAGGCTCGCTTACCAGCTGCGTCAGGAAGTTATCTTCGACACACTCGAGGAACCTCCGGGACTGTTTCCTCTTAGCTGTGTTGTACTTCCAGCAGACATCCGGTAAGTTGAAGTCCCCCACAAGAACAAGGGCTTGCGACTGCGAGACTTCTGCCAGTCGCTTGAAGAACACTTCATCAGCTTCTACGCCCTGGTCGGGTGGTCTATAACAGACCCCCAGCAGGATATCCGGCTTGTTGGCCTTCCCCCTCATCCTTGCCCATAAGCATTCAACCCCGTCGTGACAATCATCCAGCTCTATACAATCAAAGCACTCCTTGACGTACAGAGCCACCCCACCGCCTCTCCTTCCTTGCCTGTCCCTCCTGAAGAGCTTATAGCCCTCCATTGCAGCACTCCAGCCATGCGAGTCGTCCCACCATGTTTCTGTGATGGCGACCACGTCATAGCTGCCCTGCTGCACGATGGCTTCCAGCTCCTCCTGTTTGCCGCCCATGCTGCGTGCATTGGAGTAGATGCACTTGAGCTGGGCTATCGGTCTTGCCCCCGGCAATGGCACGTCTCCCCTAGGCTCACCTCTGGGTAGCCTGGCTTCATCCCCTTCCCCCTTCGAGTCTAGTTTAAAGCCCTCCTGATGAGGTTTGCCAACTTACGGGCAAGGATTCTTTTCCCCCTTGGGGACAGCTGGACACCACCTGCACTCAGCAGGCCCGGTGCCACGGAGACCACCCCATGGTCAAAGAATCCAAAATTCCTCTGGTGGCACCAGTCTCTGAGCCACGCGTTGACCATGTTTGCTTTCTTATTCCTTTCAGTGTTCCTCCCCGCCACTGAAGGGATTGCAGAAAACACCACCTGCGCACCCGATCCATCAATCAGTCTCCCCAGCGCCTTAAAGTCCTTCTTCATCCCTTTCACGCTTCTTTGCTCTATCTCCTCGCTGCCAACCTGCAAAACTACCAGCGGGTAGTAATCGGTGGGCCGTACCAGACTGGGGAGTTTCCTCATGACCTCCCTCACCCGGGCCCCAGGGAGGCAGCAGACCTCCCTGTGGGTCGGGTCAGGCCGGCATATTGGGCCCTCCGTTCCCCTCAGGAGGGAATCACCTACAACAACCACCCTCCTTTTTGCCTTGGTAGAGGTGGTTGTGATGCGTGGGGCAGGCTGTCTCGCCCTAGGCAGCCCCGCAGATGGACTTTCGTCCACGTCCTCGTTAGCCTGGCCCTCAAGTTCCAGAGCCCCATATCTGTTATGTAGGGGCAGCTGAGAAGGTGAGGGTGAGGGAGGCCGGGAGGGGATTCGCCTGCGGCCCCGAGCAGGGACCTTTTTCCATTCCCCTTCGCCTCCTAGGTCCCCTCCTTCTGCCCGGTGGCAAGAGGGTAAGGGGGCCTCTGCTTCTCGTGGAGCCTCCGTCCTCTGCCTTTCCCTCAGGGACGGTAGGGCGTGGCTCCACCAGTCTATCTCCCTCTCGCACTCCCTGATGCTCCTCAGCCTCTCCACCTCCTCCTTCAGCTCTGCCACCAGGCTGAGCAGATCGTTCACCTGGTCGCACCGCACGCAGGCGTTGTCTCTCCGGTCCTCCGGTGCCAGCAACAGGCTCAGGCACTCCTGGCAGCCGGAGACCTGGACAGCCGCGTGCCTGGGCGGGAGTTCCGTCTGGGTCGCCACATTCCTTCTGGCGATGGCTTTCGGCCGAGTGGAAACCATAGCTGGGCCTCTTCTGGGAGGGTGATGACCACTCGTCAAGAGAGCCTTCAGAGCCACGAAGGGAGGACTGCCTATTATTATTCCCATTATAGTAGAGCTGAATTGAGTTTGCTTCTGAAAGCAGGTTTTATTTTTCCTTTAACAACCCTGTTCTTTCCTTCTTGCTGTATTCCTCTTTCTCAGTCTTCCCTGATCACTCACTACAGCCTTTCCAGACCACTGTCATGCTGGCATTAAAAATATTCTCTTTTTTTTTTTCCTCCCCCAGATTACTTTTTGCCGACTTAGCAAGTTCTAAACACACAATTAGATAACTGCCAAAGCTGACAAAAGATAAGTGACACATGGCACAGTCTAGATCAAGGAGAAGAGATGAAAATAAGATGTTAGTGATCAGCCACAACAATCTGTTAATTTGGATCAAATCCTAACAGAAATCCACAGCCTGCCAGTTCCTAGAGTCCAGCTGAGATTCTCAATCTGCCATGCTCAGTAACCTGCCTTACAAATTCCTGATAGCCCCTGCCACCCAAAGGTTACACTCCAAACAGATACAGCAAACAGCAAGACAGAGAGACTACTCAAAACTCATCCAACATTTCAGCTGTAGGGTCAAGAGCAGGATTTGGCTTCTTTATTCTCAGATCAGCATCAAACTCTAAAGACGCTCTGATCTGAAACTTCCAAGGCCTTCTGGCATGAATTTTCCCATTACAGGGGTCCTGATAGTTTCTTGGTCTGACTTTACTCCAGCAGCATGTAGGACTTCAACTTAGGGTCTAAAAGAATATATAAACAAGGTCAAGTCCCAAATACCAGTTTATATCAGTGCTCTTACTGTTCTATTATCCTGATTAGATAAGTATTAGTGAAAAGATGAATCACAACAGAATAAATTCCAACAAAGAAGAATTCCAGATATTCATAAAAATAAATGTTGTTAAGAGTGTACCTTATTACCACACTAAGATGTACAGAGGCAAGCAGCCCCGTTTGTAAAAACCTAAATTGAAAGACAATCTTCAGTCATGGATCAGCCTGCTAAGAGGTTCATATGAAGAGTAATAAATTTAGGTATACAAAAAAAAAGTGATACTAGAGAGAATTCCTATATCATTCCCGCTTCGTAAGTTTTACACCCAGAAAAGCGGAATATTTAATAATGAAATATAAAGATGCTATAAATTCTCTAATATAAAACATGCGTGTTGCTATCCAGCCCTTGTTAAGAATGAAAATTTCAAAATGCAACACAGCAGCTGTTCTCTTCTTACATAAAATTGTCCAGAACAATGGCCATCGCAAGCAGGAAAGCACAGAAGCCAATGGATATGTCTAAAACTAAAGCAAAGGAGAAAAAGAAAAAAAAAAAAAAAACACACACACACAAAACAAAGTGAGCCTCTCCCAAATACTTGGAGATACTGGTGCCACCTCCAAGGGCCTTTTTTTAGGCAAGTGCACTAAAAGAACAGTTACATGATGGCTCAGCCCCTCCCTTCATGAAGGTTTAGTTAATTAAGCAGGTTTATTGGCTGAAGCTCCAATTAGGAGCTCAAAGCTCAGCCTGAAATCTCTGTAACGTATCAGTATCCTTGACATACTCTGAAGAAAGAAAGTTCATATTTTGTTGATTTATTTGAGAAACGAGTTCTCTTTCATTTTTTCCCTACACACAGAACCAAACATAGCTGTGTGGCAGCTACTGACAGTGATCACAAACCTAGCTCATCAAATCCCTGTTAAGCCCAGCAGTAACCAACCCACTATGGCCTTAATAATAATTACAGTACCAACCCACTCTCTAATGCTCTATCACCAATCCCACTGCCCCACTAGTCACACAGTTATGTTCATCCATCAGCAACAGCCCCAACCCCAGCTCAGGAACCCCTTGATACCACAGCCTACAGTATATCATAGTACACTAACAGTTTTACAGTGGTCTCTCTAAACCCAAACCTCTGAAACCATAACCTCAGTGCTGGAAACAGCAGCTCCTGACAGAACAGAATTAGGCGTACCTAGATGCCCCTTCTGGAAACAACCCTGTAAATAACTAAATGTTCAAAAGCAGCAATCCAAATGCACGCGTTTATGCCAGATGAAAACCTAGCCTTCATCCAGCCTACAACTAGACCGATGACCTCTGCCAAGCAGAATTATGCATAACTGGAATTTCTAATATCACCAGTTATAACACAATCCATTACAGTTGTCATCTGAAAACAGCAGCAGCAATTGATAATTAAGTCCAGAAGCCCTATTAAAACTTGTTGTAATTAACAAAGTAATAAGAACTTCAGGTAAGGGCTCTACACCCAACCAACCTGACTATCCGGACTTTTGTTTATGGTTTTAGTGTTAGAAATAAACCTGAAAGCCCTGAAATTTGAAAGTTAAAATCTCAGTGTTACTTGAATGAATTTATCGGTCTTTGCTAGCTCCCAGAAAACAATATATTTCTGTTTTTAAAAAATTTACAACTACCCTGGGAGAATGAAAACATTAACTCTAAAAGGTCCAGTAGACTCATTAAAAACATTGGCTTTCTGGCACACTACCAGCAAGAAACAACACAAGTGAAAGATGTACAACATTTTCAGAATAGTATTTCTGCCCTCTCTGTTTTAAGCCCTTACTTCTAAACAATAGAATATCTTCCCTGATGGACACGTGCAGAATAATAATTCAAAATCCACAGCCTGTTCTTATGCAGCCCTCCTCTGCACTATGCTTGAGATCAGTATATTTCTATTAATGTATACCATTTTTATAACACCTCTCAGCTTATTAGTTTACTAGATGACCACCAAAAGGATATGAACCTTTCCAGCTTGTTAAACAGTATTTTTTTAAAAAGCCTGGAATGAAAGTATAGCCATAGAATAAGTTTGAGGTAAAAAAAAGTAGTGATTTCCTTCTTCTGTGACATATTTATGTGTATTTGTACATAACAACCTGCATGCAAATACTGAACCCACTTATATCCTTTTTTTCTGTTGAGGGAAAAAAGTGTACATTTTCCCCCTAATTGGATTAAAAGGTTCACGTTACTAAATTTGCTGTCAGCAATGCATTACTATCACAAAGCAGTAATTTCAGAGACCTATGAAAACCTGTTGTGAATAATTGGGGGTTTTTCCCATTTAGAAACACAAAGAAATCCATTTTGCCAGCTTAATGTCAGGTGAAAGTAAAATTCTCCACTCAGAATGCAGTCGTCTTCAAAGTTTCTTTTGCAGTGTTTTTGACAAGTAGAAATAATTGCTGAGAATAATTTATTCAGAGGTTTACTTATTTGTTCTTTGTAAATTCCTTATCACCAAATTGCAATTACAGTTTGCACTAGTAAGTCTTCAATGGAGAGTTTTATGAACACTTATGCAACTGACTATGTGTCACATGAAATTTCCTCTTAAAGTCCTGGGGCACATGATCTCCATCATATGCTGTTGTTCCTGACTAGATGACTTCACTTCACAGCACTGTGTTTTAATTCATTGTAATTATTTCATTAAAAATCAAATTTTATTTCTTGCTCTAACAAATCTCATACAAGAAGCTGCAATAGACAGGCTCTGTGTATGATAGACAATTTTGCACTTGTCCAGGTACTCATGATCTGTGAATGCCAGAGAAGCACAAATAGACTGAGTCTTGCTTTCAGCTCAATGAACAGTTCATGGCACATTTTTATGCTGTTGATCAGCGATATTTCTGCATTTATTGTCATGGACTTTGTTCTTTAAGGAGCTGAATGTAGTCACATTTAAAAGCTGCATTCTGTTTCAAATCAGAAGGAAAATTTTAAAAGTTTGAAGGATGAGAAAATCTAAAGAACTGCAGCATGAAGTTGCCAGTTTCATTCTGCAAGAGAACTAAACCTCTGTAACTTTCACAAAATTAAGTTGATGCATTTTGGTTCATGAAGCCAGGGTTGGGTGCAGATCGGTGACAGTTCTTTTCAGTCTGCTCCTTGTGGAACTGTAGTCTTTTTTCACCCCACCCCTCTGTCTGGGATAGGAAATCCTTTTCACCATAGCATTGGAGTAGTTGTCTCCATCCACACTGTGTACACAGCCATGTGAAACCCACAATTACTATGTCATAGTTATCGTGACAGAAGGCACAGCCCATCAGGGAACCCAGACACCAGAAGGGATCTGGATGTTGAAGAAAAGTGCAGCTGATAAACAGCTTTATTTTACTTATTAAAAACATTCAACTAAATTACATAGTCCAATTTGAATCAAATAAAGGGAAAACATCCATTTTTAATTCTATTAACTAAAATTGAAAATAAGAGTGAAGAGACTTCCAAGATTTGTCCCACTAAATATCTCAATTTTGGAGGAACTGCATTTTTCATCTGAGAAATCTTTCCAGAAAAAAAGGTTTCTAGCCAGCTCTATTTCTTTATTTCTCAATTCTTCTACTCACTGTTCTGCTTACATTCCACTATGGGATTTCTCGTTGTTGCCTTTCTTTCTTCTGAATTTGTGCTCTTAGTCCCAACAATTTTAACATTTTTCTAAGGATAAAGTTTTCAAAATGCCTTGCTTAATGAGCAAATCTCATTATCTGGAATTTGGGGTTTTACATCTAAGAATATTTTCTGACATTCCTGTCATAAGAAATTCTACATTTTCATATTGTACCTGTTTGAGAATAACAGGAGTTTTTCCACCAATGCTGCCGATGCTTGAAGCCAAGCTTCCTTTCATTGTTTCCACACACACTCTTCACTTTCCCTCATTTTCAACGTTGATGTGAATTTAATCCTGAGGTTGCTAGTATTAGAACCACAAAGTACTGTGTACTCCATAAACATTATCATCTAAATAGACAATGCAAACCACAGCAAAATAAAGTCTGAAGAAATTAAGTGAGTTGACTGTTTTTCTGCATTGTCTGCTTATTGCTTTTCTTCCTCATACTCCTATAGTCTGCAAAACAGCAATTTTACTGAAACTTTTTGAGATCCTGGATGGGGAGTGGAAAGACCAGAATTTATTGTCACTCTTCAACTTAATACAAACTCTAAAAAAATCCCAGTATGATTAACTATTGTAATTATATGTCTATTGCTCAATCCTCAAATCTTCTGGAGCATGAAATTAAACAATTTTGTTGTACCTATGTCTTTGCAATGTCTTGAAAGGCATCACAGAAGACCCTCACAAAAGCACTCTATTCTGCTGTTGTCTGCAGACGAAAGTGGGTAGCATGAAATGAACGCAGGACAAGAACAGACAGCACTGAATAAGAAAAACCAATGTGAAAAGCAACTAGCCACACTGTCCCCAAACCATACATCCTGCATTTCAAAAATACTTTAGCAACAGCCTTACTGGATCCAAAGCACAGGGCCAGTTCAGAGAACACTTTCTGCCTCCCCTACACCCAAACCTCAATGTACTGCCCAGCCACAACACAGACAGTTCATGTGCACAGGGAAGCTTGCTAGCCCTATCCAGTGAGCCACTGGTACATCAATGCTATGAAGAGAGGAGCAATAGTGTGTGGATCCAAGCCATTGTCCCACAGCACTTTTTAAGACTCACTAGGAAGCTTAATCATGAGAGCTAGGAAGAAATCAGATGTGGAACTATCTGTGAGAAAGAAGGACATCTATCTGGAAATGGAAAGAAATACAAAGCTGAATTTCTTTAATACTATTTCCAGTAGAAAAAGGTACAATGGATAAAGTTGCTCAGAAGCAGTGGGAGAATGAACTGGAGGGAAGGACAAGTTGGTGATCCAATCGTGATGAGGGAAAGGAGATCTTTTTGATAGAAACCTCAAACCGTACCTTAAACTATACAAACATTGGTTTGCAGTAGCTAGAGCTTTGACACTATAGAAACAATTTAACATCAGATTCTTGTTCCTTCACAAATTTTTATTCACAGCACCCATTTAAACAACTGACCATAACATCCTATTACCTAGAATCTGTCCCCTAGCTGCCTTCTTGGCTCTTGTCATGATAAAACAAGACTAATAGCCCCAAAAAGCAATGCTTGCCGTATTACCCACTTCAACACCGTGTAGCCACTTATTTTACTGCTAATAGAATAATACCACATTGTGTGATTTTGAAGTGGACAAACACTATTTGAAGTGAATAAACACTAATTGCAAGCACAGGAAGGATTTGGTTCACTAAAAAAATCATAGCTTTTCAGCTCCAGTGAGTCATAGGAATGTATGTACGCATACCACCATAATCAAGGTCACACTATTTCCAAAAGTTTTAGCACCTTCTCATACAGCACAATCTTCCTTTCCCAGGTATGTCTAGTCTGCAGGCAATCATTTTAACTTTTTTCCATGTTAACTTTCTCTTCTTGAAACCCACTGAAAGATTTCTTAAACAAATATCTGACTTTAATCCTAACAAACCATATGTTAGACCCTAAGGGGAGTCAAAGACAACAGCAGAGCTGCCTGAAAAGTTACTAGATACTATAATCCACACAGTTGTGTTACTGAAACCTGCAGATCATGCTAATTAAAGGGCAAAAGGGAAGAGGTTGAGAAAAACAATCTATCTCTAACTACTAACAAATTTTCAGTTTGAACATACTAGGTTTTTCTAACTAGAGAGAAGCTAAGGTAAAATAAATAGAAAAAATTACTTAAATGTAACATTTTTATATCAAATGGATCCATTTTCCCAACTACATTTAAAGGATTTTTTTGTTTCCCAAAGCTATTTTTCACTTTTGATAAACTGCCAGGCAATGCTTAAGGGGCCAGGCTAGAGTCTGTGCAGCAGCCCAGAGTCTTGTTTTGAGGATTTTAAATCAATGCCTAGGCTCCCTGCTAGCTCTCCCTACAAACAAGAGTTTCACCCAATAAAAAATGCTTCCGTGGTGTCAAGACCCACTCCTACACTTGCAGAGGGTGGTGATAATACAGTTAGCACACATATCTTTACTCAGGTTTCCTTCCCGTGAAATCAAGAAGGCTGCTTTGATACATCAACGTTTATAAAGGTTGGAATGATATTTCTGAACATAACATGCCTGATAGATTTATATCTAAAGCTTTAGCATGTTTGTTTCGTATTTCCACCTTTTTCCTTAGATTTTATCATTTTTACTTCATTGGGTTAGGGCTTCAGAGATTTGATGTGGCTGCTAGCACACTGACAGCATGGAGCTGCGTGGCCTCAAACTGGAAGATGCTATACATCTCATATCCGGAAAAACACAAATGTGACAAACTTCCTGGAAAGCCTCATAGGCCAGGCAGAATCCTTCCCTCTCCCCCATCTTCCTAAATATGAAGGAATTGCCACCAGTCACTCAAAGAAACTTCTTCCTTCCAGCATTACCAGCCTTTAATCAGTAATCTCGTTCACTCCTCAGTCCATACAGCTTCTATAAAAGCATGGACTGTTACCCTGTGGACTCAAGTAATTTTTATAATGTTCTCCATGCTCCAAGTTATAAGCACAACACAACCTTCAACAAGTCTTCTTATGGGCAATTATCCTAAAGTAAGCCTTAAATCCAGTTGGATTAAAGTAAAAGAACAAATAATAATACTTATTTCCTCTGTATAAAAAAGAGAATATGCTATAGTAATAAGCTATAAGTGACAGGTAAAAAAAAAACTAAAAGAAAAAGCCACACGTGCTCCAGTTTCAGCCTACCTGCTGTCTATGGTTGCATGCATTAGCGAAATCTCTTTGTTGGTGGAACATGTTTGAAGTCTCCAGATGAGCTGACCCAATTTCATCATTCTTCCTGAAAGCTCCTCCCTTGCCCCCACCCCAAAACCTATTAAGAAAAAAGTGCTTCTCCCTCTCCCCTAGCTAAAACAGATATGTCTCATTTCCTTGGAGATGCAAGCATTGGTTAGACATCATGCCCTCTCCTGCACATAACTGATTCAATCAAAAACTTCTTAAGAGAAGGGTAAAAATACTTCTATATCTTCTTTTTGTGATTCATGGTACAGCTTTCCATGTAATGTATCTCCAGGCACTGAACTAATATTTTACAATCTATACATGAGGAAAAACACTTAATATCTAATTGGGATACATGTTCTTATGTTATAACCAACCTCCTGTCTGAGACCAGACACAATAGTATTCAGACTAACAGTATTTTGGGGGATTTTGTACCTCAACTTCTTTCTCATAATAGCCCTTTCCTTCAAACACGATCACGTGTATATAAACATTATCAGCCACATACAAGCACTCACAAGGCCAGGTCTTGCAGATTCAGGCAAAAAGCCCTCAAGGTAAATTGACCCATCCAAAAATTATGTCATAGATTTCTTGCATTTCCAATGAAATTTCTTCAGCACACGCCAAGAAGCAAAGCCAATTACCCCATCATTAGTTTAGTACTTGGATAAAGCTACCTATACCAGACTAGTTCTCTTATTGCTGACATCTCTGCACTGCATTGTAGTCTGCAGTACAGACATACCCTTGGCCTGAAAAACACCTATCAAATCAGGTGAGGTTTAGGTTCGTAAAAAACTGTGCTACTTAACTCAGCAGACAGAAAATCTCATTTCTATGAGACTGTATTTCAGCAGAAGATCATTGTGTTCTTGTTCTTATCCCTCTGCCACTGAGTTAGCTCTTAGCATTTAAGGGGCTTTCCATTTTTGTTTTGAGGTGGTTTCCTTAAGTTTAGGGGGGTGAGGGGGTGTTTTGGTCTGGTTTGGGGTTGTGTTTTGTTTTTTCCAGAGTTGGTCACAGGTTGCCAAAGCACTGAATCCTGCATTATTTTTATTCTTGCCTTTATTTGAAAAGCCTGTCAATTTAAAAGCATTGTTCGTTCAGCTTTGAAAGACAAAAAAATCTTCAGCCAGCAAGGGGATGACTATAGGAAAGATAAAAAAAAGTATATCTGAAACCAATTTTAAAGGTCAACTGCAAAAGTTAAAGAAAAAACTCAAAACAAACAAAAAAAAATCCTAAGAAGCAGAACTATTTAAAGGAAAAAATCATTTCAGATATTTGAATGTTGCTCCTGGTTTAAGGCATCTTTTGGTGGGCAGTCCAGCAGAAGATTGGACCATTGCAAGGTACATGAGTGTGTCGAGAGGCACTGAACACAGTATATTTTCAAAGGAATTAATGAAAATAACCCAGTCATCTCTAAAGAGATTTGAGGAACCTCATGTCTATTTTGAGTAGGTGAGAAGCATCACCTTCGGACTAGGATGTAGAAGTTAATCAAAATCGTTTTGATGGAGCAGGGAGCTTTGAATCATGATCACAAGCCAGTAGCGTTCAGTTTTCCATTTGCAATAGCACTGAGACTGTTGCCTACTGACTTAAGTAGTTCATACTCTTCAGGAGGAAGAATGCTAGCAGCTTTTTAAGC
The DNA here is from genome assembly GCF_030936135.1 of Gavia stellata. Taxonomy (NCBI): domain Eukaryota; kingdom Metazoa; phylum Chordata; class Aves; order Gaviiformes; family Gaviidae; genus Gavia; species Gavia stellata. The sequence continues at coordinate 23,429,920 of NC_082595.1, forward strand.
TATTGTGATTACTTTCCTCCTGAGTCTAATTAGTGTGTTTCCATTTGCCATTATTGTTTTTTCGTACATCAAAATGCTGTCATCATTTGGGAAAAAGAAAGCAGGAAAGAATCCCACTGCTGAAGCGTAGGATCTCAGAGTTTTCTTTCTTTGCTTGTTTTTTGATGTAGGTACCTGTGAAGCTCTTACACTCATACCCATGGTAAAGAAAAATCTTGCATCCTCCCCACAAATGAATAGAAAAATTGCAGTTTTGCACAGCAATCTCATTAAACCCATACCATAGTCCATGCCACTAAAATTCAGCCCAGCTACACCTCTGATATATGGAACCAGGAACAACATATGCAATCCAGTATTTTGATGCTTTGTTCATTTTTGGCACACCCAGTACAAAAGAGACATGGAAAAATTGGAGGAAGATCAGCAGAGGGTCAACCAGGATGGTCAGGACTGGAGCACTTGACCTGTGAGAAGAAGCTGAGGAAGCTGGACTTGATCTCCACAGAGAAGGGAAGGCTTGGAGGAGTCCTAATACCAGCCCCCAGTACCTATGAGGAGGGTATCAAGATGACAGAGCCAGGCAATTCTATGAGTCTATGATCCTATAATTCAGTCACGGGGCTCACACCTTTCACCAGTTTCTCCTGACCACATTTCCTTTTCCATAACAGGAGGTAGCCATTACTTTTGAGCTGCAATTCTGTGTACTTTATGACTGCTTGTACTCTCCTAACTTCATTTACTTTTACAGAAAACCATATCACTATAGCAATGCAGTAGTAAAGCGTTCGGAAGATGATACATCAATAGTCTTATCCAAAACAGCACCAGTAAAAGAAAGAAAACTGAGAGTACTATATTTTGTAAGAAATTTGCCTACTCACCTTTTCCGGTGTAAACACAGATATGTTAGCACTCAAAACAACATTGAAGTCATCGTAAATTAAAGCAGAATGATAGCTGACGGAATTGTAATAGGAGGAACCTGGATGCAAAAACCTAAGGCAAAACAACCAAGTTAAATGATATTTCTTCAAACAATAAACAGGCTCCAGCTATAACAATCTCCTTTTGGGAAAGGCAGCTTTCAGTAATATACTACCTTGAAGCAAACTGTCCGTATTTTCCTTTCTTAATTACTAACCAGTAATTTGCCACTGGTAAGGCACAACCCACTAACTCAAGCCAGTAATCTGTCACAAAACATCAGACATACTTATTAGATGTCAGCATGTAGTCCATTGATTTCATTACTTATGGGAGGGAGCCCTCACCAGGAGAAGAAAAATCCAGGAAAATGCCACATGTCAGACATTACCCAGAACTGAGCAATTCCCAACAGTGCCATCTTGAAGTCAATCCAGGTTTTCTCACTCTCAGCAATTACAAAGTGGCACTTTCCTCCAGATTACTCATGATTGACTTAAGCCAATAGCTGATTCTAAGAACATGCAATTATGAGGTCATTCTTCAGCAAAAGGCTGAAATTTGAAGAGAAACCCTCCTGTGAACCAATCTTTTCTCACCTTCACCCCTAGAAAAATTCCTATTCATGATGAAGATGGCATCATCAGAAACGGTCTGTGTGGTAAAACAAATTACAGCAAATTACAGGGATAGCGACTTCCTGTTTCATTTTTCTGAAATAAATATCCCATTGCCCTTCTCTGTGGCAATCCTTTTCAAGCAAGTAAGACCAGGTCATCACAGGTGATTCAGTGCTTAAAAATGAAGAGAAAAGCTTAGTGGGATTTTTTTAAAAGCAGCTGTCTGCAATTCCCATTGACTTCAGTGTTCCTTAAAGGTAAATATTTGTTTAAACCTTTGCAAGAATAGGTCTGGAATATTCAAATTAAAAAAAAATAAAAAACAGACACCCTTATTAATGTTTAGTCTAAACATTTATATGATTATGCACATAAGGCTAAGCACTCCTATATCTTTTCAGGATTGGGGTCATAATGAGGAAGCTCACATTAAAATAGTATTCCATCAAATGTAATTAACTTACAAAATAGAACAAACCCCAGGAACAAAACATAATTATGACACTCATCTTCCCCAATTACATCCAAATAGAAAAAAAAAAAATCCTTAAGAATAAAATATAATCATTGCACTCATCTTCTCACTTTGAAATACTCCTTCCGTCTGTATTGGCAAATTAAGCCTGAACAGAAATACAAATTAATGTGAAATTACTTAAAATAACATCACTGAACTTATTTACCAAGTATTTTGCCCAGATCCATTACGATTCTGTTCACACACAAAAATTTTGAAAAAATCTTTAATTCTCAGATTGCCTATTTATTATTTTCATAGCTCACATACATAGCCCTGTGTGATAAACACACTAATTAAATGTTTGCACCACTATGTGCGCAACTAAAATCTAATGAATGTTGTTATCTCTGTATAGGACATCAATACCCAAAATATAAAGTTTTATATTTGATTAGTAGAAGCACATTCTATCACAGTACTCAATTTTCCCCTGTTCTTTAACAACATTATTATTTGAAAGCGAAGACTTCCTGTTGCCCAGTGTAAGGACACTCATTATACCTAAATCTGCTTGTTATACCTAAATATATAACTTAAGTCTGCTCATTATACCTAAATATTCAGCCTCGGTCTGTGTAATGCTATTGCTTTAATGCACTGCAGATTGAGATTGAACAATCCACTCACATGCAGTGTGGTCAAGCTGCCAGTAAATCCAAAGTAAATTAGACAAGGTCATACATCAATAATTAGGTGGAAGATTAATCACTTTTGATTTTTTTCCCTGCAACATCCTGCACTCTTTTTGCTAAAATGTACATCTCCAGAATCCCGCGTTGCTCTTGTAAATGCTGAAATATTGAGGAGCCAAACTTGAAACCCCTGAAGTATTATGTAGCTCAGCTGCCATTCAGAGCAAGGAGCCATACTGGGTTTGCCTGCTCACTTGATAAACACTGAGCAGTCCCAATCAGTCGTGATTCAAACCAGTGTCCCAGAAAAAGATTAGAGGCCTCGATTTTTGTTCTAGGTCACTAGTCAATCTTAGTACCAGCAAATACTGTTCCCACTGACCCTAGCTCCTCAGCAGTGACCTGAACAACTCTGTTCAACGGAAGACATTGCTGAAGCTCTGAAAGTGAGCAGTCCCAGCACCTCCTCAGCCCAAACATGAAAAAGCTGATCAAGGGAGCCTTCCATGAGCCCATGTGAGGGGATGAAGAAAGGCCATAGGCACACAAACCCTCCCTAGCAGTCAAGTCAGCAGCAGTCTGAGATCATAAAGCACACAGCACACCTCCAATGGATGCTAAGTCTGGGACAATTTTACTTTCTGAAACAAAGCATCTGGCTTCTTAGAGATGTCTGTCTTCTATTAAAGATGATTTTTCAAAAATTAAAGTGCCGAGGTTCACAAAACTTTTTTGTTAGGTGTGGAAAATGTACTTGGTTTTTTTTCAAGGAAGTTGAAGTCTTAAGACTGCATCTTACAGCTCCGCAACAAGAAAAGTTTGGGGGATTTTCACGCTGAACTTCAGCCTTGGGACACAAGAACACTTATTTTTTTAATATTTAATTAACTGGATTTGAGTGACTTTCAAACAGAACAAATAAAATCACGTTAGCTGAAATCAATAGGTGATGTGGATAGCTTGCAACGTACAACGTTTTTATACCTAAATGAAGTTTCTGTTTAGTAGAGTAAATGAAGAGAGATCTACTTAATTCCCAAACATATTTAATTAAAATAAGGTAATCATTGTAGAGCTATATTTGAACAGACAGTACAGTTGCAGCAATTATCTGTAATTATGCAGCTCCAATCACAGAATAATAGAGGTTTCAATGTCACTAAGCACAATAAGGATAATTACTCTTTCCATTATTCTGAGAGGCACATAATTAGCAACTTTAGGAAAAAATCTTCATGGGGACATAATAGCCACACTTTAACTACAGGTTGATTGAGAATGATCAAGGTATTCAGTGCAAAAAGGAAAAGCAGCATCCTTAGTTGGTTCCAACATAGCTGAATTGTCACATACTTCCCACAGAAATAGCATTTATTCCACAATCATAATGAAGGGACTCAATCATGCTTGAATAAAATCTGATGCTTACTGAACATGACCTTAAGACAGTAGTATTTAATAACACAACTGAAAAAGCCTTAGATAAAAACCTGTTCTGGATACCCAGATCCAGAACAGCAGTGAAGCCACAGATTCATTTGAACATATAAACTAGTTAAATATTACATCCTCAGTCTGAGGAGGAGAAGATTTGAGCCAAAGCATACAGTTTCCTTAAACTTGTAACTGAAAACCAGATAGGAAAGAGACCAGAAACTCTAGTGATGGTACTAACAGAGCGTAGTCCGGGGATAACGTAACTCCTTGTTACAAATTTCTGTATTCACTGTCTCCAGATTGTCAGTTTTTCCATGGTTCACCTACACAGCAACTGCTGCCTTACAAGAATGAGTAGATCTAAGAACTGGACACCACCTCACGCTTCAGTCTGTTCCTCAATTTGCAGCACTGGGCATCACCTATTTTGCAACAGACTGAGAACGAGCCTTTACTTTTGCTGGCAAGGAGGCATGGTATGTCATGGCCACACCAAAAAGAATGGCCACATTCAACCAGCTGGACATAGCCATGATACCCACCTGAGAGCTGCCAAGCAAGCCTGACATTTCAGCACCCATCACCTCTGTTGACACTACCAAACACTGCTCAGATCACCTGCTTCCTGCCTGATGGGAATGACGGAGAGATCCCCTCTCTACATACTCTTCCCATGACCGCTGTGGTGCCCCAGCTGACTCCCAGATTGGTTCCCTCTTACTTTAGGCATGTTAGTGACTCATCTAAGCCAGGGAGCAAAGTTATCCTGGGTTTTCTGTTCAAACAGGGAAAGGGAGACGTCTCTAGGGGAGGTCTGGTGGACCAAATTAACCCTTGGAAGAGGTTTGTCCCACTTCACTGGCTCCTGCAGCTAAACTGCCAAAGGGTAAATTCAGCTGCATGCCTGAAGCCAGAATGGGTGAGTCTGGACCTAAGAGGAGAGCAAACTTCCCTTCTCTGCTCTCCATCCTTAGCAAGGGTGGCACAGCAAAAAAGGGGCTGCCTGGGCAGCGTTACCATGGCATTGCACTATTTCTCATCTAGCACGTAGTTCAAAGCCTCAGGAAGACTGACAAATCTGCTGCTGTTCCCAAAGCCAAGCTGGAATTTTTTTCCTCTTTTCTGATGCCATATCTGTGGGACACAAAAGACACCCCACAGACACCTCCTTGCACCTTGGCCAAGCCCTCAGGAAAGTAGAGCACTTTCATTAGCAAGGAGTAGCTTCTATCTGTATAAAACTCAGCAGCTACAATCATGGAAATTATTTTCAGAGGAAGTAATGTGGTGTTAAAGTGGGATTTTTAACTTTCAGTCAATTCTAGACAAGGCCCTGACAAGCTCCCAAATTTTCCCTTTTACAAGTGGTATAGTCTTTTCTGCTCATTTCCAGAACCAGAAGCTCACCTAAGAGTCAAAAGAGAGTCTTTCAAGCACAAAAATTTTAGAGCATGAACTGGAATAAAAAATACTAAAAAGATCTAATTTTTCTCTCCCTGGCCTAGACAGAAATGATATGCAACACAGAAAATACATTTGTTGGGGGGAAAAAGGTACCACTCATATAGTTGCAGTTATAAGACCTGAAAAAATTAATGTTCCATTTTGCCGGATTGAAAGAAGTAAAGGTTTTAGAAGCCTCTTTCCATATTTTCCCTCAGTGTTTAGATTTAAAAAGAAAACTGAGGAAGCATAGAGCTTTTAATAGAGGCTGCTGAGACCTTCTGCTAGGCTAATGGCTTTGCCTCCGCAATATGTATTTGGATTTCAGACCTGACAATACCATGTGCGATTGCAAGGCTCAAATGACAGGCTCGCCCCAGCTATGGTCCTCTACCCGCAGGCTGTTCACTGCATATCTGCAGCCCACGGCCACAGCCTGTCTCTCCCAGTCTGGGAGGCCAGCAGCCAGCTAAAGCAGGTCCACCTGAGCTGCAGCCTAATGGCCAGGAAGGCAGCCAGGTACCTCCGGGGGCCCAAGAAACATGCTCCAGCTCCCAGCTGGGTAGAGCCTCACGGGACGGCACAATCCCTGCCAGCATCTAGTGTTTGCCAGCACCTTCTCCCTCAGATGCCTGGTGTGCATTCACCACAAGACCTTCATACATGAGGTCTCATGAGCTGATAGAAAAGAGAGCTAGGATGAGTCAGGATTTTAAAAAGAAGCAAATTCTTACCATTCAAGCAAGGCCCTCCTAGCAAGTGTTTGATCAGTCACTGTGCCATGTAAAAGGGGCTGTAACTTAATCAAGACTACTGACTCCCATTGTGATCAGACCAAAGTCTCCCAAAGAGACAGTCTGCACCCATGAAGGTAAAAATATCCTTAATATGTTCAGAAGCAAAATTGCAATGGCATCTGCACGCTACTGGTCAGACTTCACTTATCACATTGTACAAAAATGTCATCTTGTATGAGGTTTTGTGACAGCTACCCATTGCTCGAGTGAATTACAAACATCTGCCCTAGAACTGGTTACCAACTGTTGCCTTTCAGTTTGTAGCATTTCAATAACTGTGCATTCTTCAGAATAATGAAGATCTAGGATAGGAACTTCAGATTTTGCCTACAGCAAATATAATATACTTTTCCTCTATGTTTGTTCTACACAGTTTCCAGTTTCTCGTTTTAATATGTTGGTGTTGATTGTGCACTTTCATCTAAGATGAATGAATTATTTTTCCTCTCAGTGCTGCTTCCTTTATATGTTTCTTTGGGGGAGGGGGGAAGATGTTGTCACAACAACTCTATTGATACACATTCTTCACTGGTATCTTAGCACTTATCTTTCACGTCTTTTTTCCCCAAAAGGCCATGCTATTGCAGTGCTCCAGTATTCTTCTTTGTACTTTCTATGATTTTTCTTTTTTACTTTCTATGACTTTTAACTTTCTCTGATTTTTTACTTAATTCAGTTCTGAACTTTGAACAGTTTTCCTTTTGGAGCAGACTCTAGTTAGTTCTCTTATTGCTATTTGTGGGATTTGTCATAATTTTGACTAACTTTGTGTTTACAGAAGATAGTATTCATATGTATTCCGCTGCATTGCATAGGTAGCTTTCAATGTCAAAACTGTCTTCACCTTTCCCTGTGCCTCTGGGAGTGTAGCATACAGACCATTTGGGGTACAAAAAAAAAAAAAAAAAACACCACACACAAAACACCTACCACACAAAACACCAAACAACAAAAACACCAACACAGTTGTATTGCCCTACCCTGTAAGCTGTATGAAACTCTGCCAGAGAAAAATGCAGCAACAGAGAGCCCCAGAGGCCGTGTCCTGCATTGCGCTATCTCCCACGTATATACATACTTTCACATGCGCAGAATGCATGCCAGATCTTTTCTGTACATCTGATGCACACAAAGCTTACAAAACACTTCAGACGTAAGCTGCAATTATATCAAGTGAACAATCCCTTTGTTCAGTAACTAGATGCAGGTTCGTTTAGTCCTTTGAAAATGAATGAGGCAGAAGAGTGTTTTGCTTGCTCTTTGTTTGTTTGGAAAAGTAGATGGTAATGTTTGATGACTGCAAAGGACAGTTCATTGGATTGTTCATTCCTATTCCTCAAACAACAGACCTGATTCAATGCTTATAAAGTAAGAAAAGTGTCATTACACTAGGTTCTGGACCAGCTCTGTAGTCCTCTAATTTTCCTAAAATTTTACGAAATCGCAAAACCCACAATACTTTTTCAGTTCAGATGAGGAGCATGTGGTTGCAGCAACTGTGCTCATTAAAATGTCTTTGAGGTAAGCTTTAAGTGGTTAGCAGAAATAAAAACCTTTTCTAAGAAATCCCAAACTCGTTATTATATGTAATACAGGCATCATCAGGTACCACTAAAATTTATCTTTCCGAAGGACTGTTGACCCACCTGGCAGAAGGCAGGTGAAGAGCTTGTGTGAAGGCGCCTGTACCACACCCATGCTCTGAGGATGAAAACCACTCTACCGTGTACCTGACCACCAACCATGACTCTTCCACAGAGCACATCCAGAATAAGAGCTAAAATACTACTACTACTACTACACAAGATCAGAGACTGAACTTGCTGTACCACAAACACACAAACATAGGTCTGTTTCACGGGGACTGTTTTATCTCAGGTCCTGAAGTTTTGTGATTACTTCTGAACCAGAGCTTGCCCTTCTAACAGGATAAGTCCCCAAGCAGGTGTATCCCAGCTCAGTGACTGCCCCAGGGCACCTCTCCAGTACCATTCCAGTACCTCTGGGAGCCTCTTTCCCTGCTGCTCCTGAAGAAGAGGGCTGCAGGCATGTCTGCGAGCTCCCAAAGCAACACTTCCTCTTAGGAAGGGTCAGGATGTCTCAGGCACACTGGCAATGAAGAGCTAAGCCAAAGGGCAAGGGCTTAATTACAGAACACTGATTTGTTCAGTGCCCAGAGACATAAAAGTGTTCAAATCCATCCCTGCCGGCAACCTCTCCTCAAGGCTGCTCAAATCGTGTTCTTCCACAAAAACTTAGATAGGAGCCATGCAGAGATCTTTTCTGTGGCATACAAATGGTTTGTTCCTCATTTTTACCCTACCTAAACAGAAGGGCATATTTCTTAATGTCTGCCAGTTTTTTCACATTTTTTTAACCCATTAAATTCCATGGTAAAACAAAACTGCATTCACAGACTTCAGGAGAAATAAAACCATAATGATCTCACAAAGAAGCCTCAACATGTTAAACAAGACTGTTTGTCATTTCCTGACACACTTAAAGACACAGATGATGTGTGTGGGAGAAAAGACCAAAGGACCAAATTCTGGCCATCCTTGGATCTATACTGGATGTGGGATCACACCAATACAAATTGCCAGATTCTCTTCCTGTTTAATTCATATATGTGCATATTAAATTATTCTATAACCTTAATAAGCTTCTTAGCTACATGCTAAGTACCAGGCATCAATATAGGTATGGTACACCATGCGAATCGGCAGGATAACTCTGTAATAAGAGTTATTTGACTGTTATTGATTACATCAAGCCACACACAGATGCAGAAAAAAAATAAAAACAATTCAGATATACAGCCACCTCAGCTAGATGGACCACACAAAACATCATGTCAATGCAACATCCCTCTTGCTTGTGGCAACTGCAAAACGGATGCTTGTCTTTAAATTGGCTCTCCTCAACCCTCAGCTGCTGGGGACAAGGTAGTTTGTTGGGATTCTCCTCCTTTGCCAGCCTCCTTCCACTCTGTCAGCTCCTAAGAAGTGGGTGGATTTTTCCCTCCCCAGCTTTAACCATCCGTTTTCTTCAAAGCCTCTCTTCTCTTCTTCCCCTCCAGAACAGCTTCTGGCAGTCTCCTTCAGAGACCACATCTTTCTCTTAAACCTTTCCTGCATTTCTTTCTATTGGCAGCTCTCAGATTGCTAGCCCCAAAATTCAGAAACTGTGGGTCAGACTGTAAAATACCATGAAACACCAACTACTCAAAGATTAAAAATAACAGCTATAGTTTGGGGATGTTTCCTGCTTGCTTTCAATATATGTGCATGGTGCTTACAGCGCTGCAACCCTCACACCTTTTAGTGAATACAGAGATCTTGGCTACTGCTGTGTACCCTCAGCAGAAGCCCCCGTGGGGAAATCAGACCCCTTTGGGATTGGTACAGCACCTATGCATAGTAAGAGAGAGTCCACCCGACATACAGCACCCACAGGGCTGGCCCATCATTAGTTGAGAACAGCTTTTAACTGGACAGGACAGGAGTCAAACTGGTCATCTACCCATGAAAGACTTCACAGCTTGCTTAGCTAGGAGCTAAGGCAGAGCACTGCAACTGAAATTCCACTGACTCACCGTCATCTGCCGGGCCTCACAGGGACAGAGGGGGAACAGATTTTCTGACAGTGTGTGTGTGAAGCTTCCCAGCTTTTGAAGGCTTCCTGCAATCGTCAACACTGAACCTCACAAGCTTCCCCAGTCATTTCTACAAAGGAAGAGGGGGCTGTTCTGATCCAAAAAGCAATGCTGCTGGCCAGTGGTCAATTACAGTTTTGGATGAAGGAGCCTCCTAACTGATCTGTTATCCATTCTACCATGTTAAAAAAGTTGGACAACCTCATGTCCATATGTACAAACAAGGTGCGCATTGTGTGGGTTGGTTAAACAGTCCTAAATATTTGATGCTGAAAAACCTAGGGAAAAAAAAAAACCACCCTCCAGCAAATGAGCTTGAAAAAAGGTCAATAATGGTCAGCTTGAAAGCTATAAGGAGTACCTAAAAATATAACCAAAAAAGTGTGGATGCCTTCTCAATATAAGCACCAGAAAATGATTCACATGAGTCTAATTACATGTGAAACAGCTTGTATTTATCTAGTTAAAAATAAAAAAGCCCAAAGGAAACTCAGAAAAGAGTAAGCCTTAATTCAGTCTGATGCATTTACATATTTGGGAAAATATTCCTTACAAAAATTAGACTCTGTAGTCATAACCAAAATTAATGCAGAGAAATGGCTGTATATACATACGATTCTCTTAAGGAAAAGTAACTTATTTCCAGTAACTGAAGTCTTACTTTTCATTCTGAAATTACTTAAGGGAAAATCCAAGTATTCAGAAGTTTAATAATCACAGTAAACAATGTCATGGCCAAACAGAAAAAGAACATAGTTTTTTGGTGAAAATGTGCCAAGAGGAAATAAACAAATTTCTGGGTAAGTAATAATCAACAGCAAACTGCAATGCCATTATGTTTTACAAAGGGCAGAGTAGAATGTGTGGAAAGATTAGAACAAAAACATAAAGCAAGCTATAAAAAGCCTGGATACCTGACGGAAGAATGAGAAAAGGACACGGCCCAGTGTTCTGCAAAAATGATTCAAATAAATCTGTATTTTGGCAAATAGGAAAGGGAAACAGAAAACATGCAGTAGAATCCAGTTATTTTTCTTTGCTATTTTATTTGACAGCAATAATACCTAAGGTCATCTCTCATATAAACTTACCCCAAATAGAAACATTTTGCTTCTGTTTACACTGACATTGGACAGTAAAGTCATTATAGTTTGTTCATATGGTGTTCTCCTTTATCTTGTATGATTCCTCACAAAGTAAAGTAATACATTTTCTAATTGGGAAAAAAAAAGCTTGTATAACACCAATGAGTGTTACAGGTAGTGAAGACAGTTTTACTGGCTTATAAAATTGAAACAGGAAGGCAGCCACAAAAAACTCCATGAAACTTTGCCAATGAGCTTATATTATTCACAAGAATACAAAACTCTCAGGATACTAACTTCAGATCATCATCTCTATCTCCTACTATACCATATTTTTGGCAAGGCTTATGAGCAATGTTTCCATCTCTCAAAACTGTTAGGTTCCCATAACATACTGACAGCCAGCTTTGTTGAAAGAAAATAGCCTTTACAACTTTGACTATTTTTCAAAAGTTTCCATTAGTCTGCAAATAAAAATCACATAGTAGGGTGCTTTTACAGGCTGCATAAAGGGTGTTTTCACAGCAGTCTTTATACATATATATATGTGTATATGTACCCACACATAGAATTAGTCTGAAAGCAGGGGTTTTTTACTGAAAAGAAAGGAGAAACACCCTAAAATTTTTTGAGGGGTAGGTGCTTTCTGGTTTTGGATTTATAGTACCATTACCTGAGTTACAAAATATATTAATGTTAGAAAGATGTTGGAGTAATCACCCTGTAAGTTTGACTGCGGGCATAAAACACTGTATCTGATAATTTCTATGATGTATTCAAGAAATTGTGTCCTACACCTTCTTATGTTGTCCTTTCTCTTTTTTTTCATACATTGATGATGTCACTAATAATGGCAATAATATTCATGCATCAGTCTCATACAACGTATGTTGCCATGCTCTGTGTCGTGTTAAGAGCAGGAACGAAGGTGCTGATCTCTGGCAAAAATGTTCTTTTCGCCAAAATTCAGATCAAAGTGTTAGCACTTATAATGAAGTACCACCATTAGAATGAAAACAAGTCTAGGTAATTGCTGTGACAATGAGTAGGGTAAGACTGTATTTAATGTTGCCCCTCATTACAAATCCATTTGGCATCCATTCTAATTGCCAGCCTTTTCTCAGAAAAAAAATTATTTGATGTACTGGTGGATGTCATATGTGCCTTGTACTTTTATAGCACCTCTATTGTAATTCAACATTAATTATATTTCACATTGATGTACTGCATAATGCTGCAATATGAAATGCTCGCATTTGGTAAATGAGAAAATTAAGCTCACTTTTGTCTGTTCTAATCCCATTTTACCCTTATTAGACTTCAGTACCAGAACTCTCCTCTTCTTCTGTTGTATTACCAAATCCATGAAAACACAAAGTGCAGCTCTTTCACACCAAAGAGAAAAAGCTTTGCTACCCTTTAAAAAAAAAAAAAAACCCAAACAAAACCCCCACCAACCTAATTTTCATCACTTCCATATCATTTGAATGTATTTCCCTGCTTTTGAATTCTCACTGGGATCATAAAATACAAGTAGGCAGAAAAAATGAAGCACTAGATTCCAGTCATCACAGATATATAAATAATAAACATACACGACAGCAGACTACTGGTGAATGATTTTAAGAAATATGTCACTTCATGTATACCCTGACCTCTTCTCAGTTAGTATGACATTTGCTCAGAGATGTCTAGTGTTTATTTTCCCATAGCTATGTTTATCACAGGAACATAAGATAAAAGAAAAAGACAAAAAAAAAAGCATTCAGAGGTTTTTGATCTTTTATCGAGTCATATACAGCTATCCCTGCTAAAGTGAACATGATTGGTATAGAATAAGGAAATTAAAAAGGGAATAGTACAGTGGAAGATACACATATATTTGTGGAAAAAAAATATTTTAAAATATCAGGACAGTTTTTAAACTTTTTCTGATGTCCCATCATTGACATACTTCATAGAGGGGAGTCTCACCTATCCTCTACCTGTAGGAACTTGTGTCAGTTGACTTCATTTCCCCGGTACACCAGCTGGCCTTTCTAGGGAGCCTGTGCATGTGTGAAAGTCTTAGGTGCTTAGTGTGATCAGACAGGTTGAAAACCCAAGTATGTTCTTTAAACAGTTTAGCTAAGCAGTCGTTCTGTCAAATATTTATGTCAAGTGTGACCCTTCTCAAAGAGAAGCTAGAAAAACAACATGAAGAAACAGAAGAAAAGGGAAAAATAAGAAAGAATGAACAAGAGATGAGCTTTAAGGCCATCCAGACTCCATTAGTCTGTGAAGCCATTCTTATCCTCCCTTGCTGACCCTTTGAGCTAGGCTCTCCGGAGACTTTCTAGCAAATGAGACAGACAGGTTAATACCTCCTGTGTGCTGACAAACACTCTCCCAGAATAGACACACAGTTGGAAAGGACTGTACAAGTCTTTAGTTCAAGAAAAACTTTGGGAATATCAGGCCAGCTATTTCTATACCTGTGAGGCCGGTGTTAGAGCATTTGACTTACTACAGTTTTAGAGTGCAACCTCATGAGATGTTGCTTGACTCTGTGGAAAGGCTGCCCATGCTAGACCAGAAGACCTGATCTCATTTTCACCAGTGAAAGAGGGAAAACCTATAATTCCACATGCAATTGGCTATCTTAGTTTGCTAGTTGTGTCCACACTGAGGAATCAAAGGATATGATGACTTGTGGGAAGCTACAGCCCCCTAAGGCCACTTAGACAGGCAACACCTAGATGGGCACTCTGCAGTCTTTCCTTGAGAACTCAGTGGATTTGCCTATTTGCCTTCAACAGAAACAGGCCCTTTCTGTATGGGGTCTCAAATTTTCTATAAGCAACCACAGTCTTCATCCAATTTCCATGGGGCTTGCAACCTTCCTCATAAGTGCTGGAATCATACTTCTTTACAAACTGCTTGGGAGAGGAGGTCTTGATTTTCTAAGGTCAAGTACTTAGGACCCTTTAAGATATATCACGCTGACCAGCTAAACACACAGACATACAAAATCCTTCCTCACTTTTGCGCCTGTAAGGAAAAAAAAAACTGTGTAAAGCAATATTTGGGAGGAAACTGGAAAATAAAACTATAGCAGAGGAGAGAAAAAGGAAGAAAGATAAAGGATGAAAGGGGAGATAACAGTCAGATTGAAGCTTAAGAGAGTTGTATGTACCTCATTCATTTCTGCTTTTCAAGCAAGACAAGAGGCCCATACAGCAAGTTCTTCCAGAGCTAGACATGAGCCGCTATGTCCTGAATTGAAAAACCACAGATCCCAGTGGCCCAAAGTAATGCCTTTATAAACCATGTTTTTATTCAGTAGCAATTTAACCACGCCATTTTCCAGCTAGAAGAGAGAAGTAGCAAGGAAGGTATTCCTGCTTTTTATACAAACACACACTCCACAACAGTGCACCATATGCTGGAAGTATCAACCAGTGCCACAAAAATTGGGAACAAATTGGGGAAGTCTCTGCAGAAATGACCCAGAACAGATACTGCGTAACAGCTGTTTAAGAGAAGTTTTCTGAAGGTATTCCAACTGTAATAGGTGGGACATTCCTTATAAATCTTAGAAAGTGTTAAAAAGTTAAAGTTGAACCTTGGGGCTCCCATACAAAAAACAGATAGATAGGTGCTTGTAGTTTCCAGGCTGCTTTCAAAGAGAACAGTCTACAGTTTCTCAGTAAACATTTACTGCATCCAGGAAACATTATAAATAGACTAAAGTGAATAATTTTAATACTATAAATAAGCTTTCAATAAAACTTCCTAACAATTCTCCTACAGTTAGTTACAGCATTCCTGGACATGTTGCTGTCACCATATACTTAAATATAAGGCTTCAATACAAAAGCCATGTTTCTGCAACTCTATCATACACCTATAAAAGTTTAATGTTGAATTTTTAGATTTTTACTGTGATTATAGTATGTACATTACGTATTTCTAACAGGCTTTACAGGGCTTGAGAACAGGGACAGTGCTTGTGTTCTCTATCCAACACTTCAGAATTAGCCAGCTAACTTTCAGCCAGGTATCTCTGCACGTAGGAACACTGCAGTCCTGAGGTTGAGACCTATCCAAAAAACCAAAATCTACAGCCTTTTTTCGGAGGACTACAAGTATCAGCATGCCACGCACACAGCAACAACCTGTTATGCGTGGATCAGTCACTGAATCCATAAAGATTTCTTTAATACTCTCCCTTTACAGTGAGAATTTCTTATGGCATTTCAGAAACCGTGACTGCGTCTTGGACCTGTACCAAGCTTCCCGAGCACAGCAGTCTACCCTAAACTGTGTATGTACAGACTCAGAGTATCCTGTGAAAGTCCAATGAATCTCCTCTTCACTGCTCTCTCTGAGCCAAAATCAGATGCTGTAGTAACAAAGCTCTTTATTCAGCCAAAAGTCATACGTAAATTAATAATACAAAAGACTGATACTCCATGGAGACAGTACTTTTGAAAGTTTTCTTCACAGCATGACAGTGTTAGAAGAAATGTTCTTTACCAGAGTAGGTTAGTCATCTGAGATACTGCAAAGGGATAACAATGTCACCCTATCAGCCCATTTAAAATTTACTTGACAGTTCAGTTGGGTTTAACATAGATACAATTGTTAAGTTAGCTAAAAATGAAAAAATAACCAATAGAAATACAAATTGCAGAAGTCTTCTCTTATGGCAGCTTACACTCCTTAGCCACTTTGCATGTAATCAAACTAGTCTTGTCAAAATTTGTCACTGAGAATTTGCAGTAAAAATTCTGGTTATGCTAGTCTTTGTCCTCTATTATCCTTAACAGCATTTTAAGAGGTGCTGCCCTAGGGAGCTGCACAAGTCCTGACATTTAAAAATCAGGCATTTGACATTTGGAATTACTTAGAAGTACCCTAACAGCAGCTCAAAATAAAGGTTGTGTATGTGTGGGTGTGAATGCACACAAGGCACAGCTTTTCTTTGAGACACCTCTACCTCTCTTAGTGCCGAGCCTTTTTTCTGAGCCACAATATGTTTGGTACTTGAAGTCCAATAATAGCAAGTTCATATTTAAGATTTAACCTGTGTCAGTGAAAGAAGGCTATTGAAATGCTAATTGCTTCAAAGTTACACTGTCTGCTGGCTGTTCAACTTCATTTGCTATGCATACTGAAATGCAAAAGCCCAGATTGCAAGACAGTCCACTGCAACATCTCCAGGACCTTGCAAAGCCTGTTTGAACAAAGTATTAATTCACTGGTCAGTTCTGGACTTCCATTCTTTTAAGTATATGTAAAAAATAGCTTTTTTTAATACAGTTCAAGACTTGCAGTGGTTTACAAGACAGAAAATCACAGTTTTGCCCATTGTACAGATCATAAATTCAAGTCTCAGATATACATGATCTGTACAATATCACAAAGTATATCAACACCAGAATGGGAGAAGAACTTGTTCTCTTTATTCTGACCAGTCTGATATTCAATGAATTATCTTGCCAACTTTGAGTTGCTCCAAGATTTACCAGTGTCACTGCTCAGTATCCCAGTTTAAAACGTCTATTTTAAATGCATTTTATGAAAGCGTAAGTAATATTAACATGAAATTGAAAGAGCAATACACTAATAATTACTTAACATTGCTTTCCAGACAGAAGGCAAAGAGAATTCTCTAGCTTTGTATTTAGGCTTCTCTTACCAGAAACTCACCAATTAAGGTTTCTCTGCCTTGCATAACCCTAAGATTCTTTTGAGAGACAGCAGAATTGGCACAAGGTCTCCAAATTGGATGACAATTTATGCTGACAGTTAAATGCTGAGTTATTCCTGTTTCTCAGCTTTAAAAAATGGGAAAAACTGGAATGACAATGATAACTTCATATTACAAGAGATAAAGCAAATTATTATACTCACATTTGCTCTTCAGAGCACAGACCATAATGCATCCTGTTTTGAAGTCCCAGTCACTTTAGATCAATATTAGGGCATTGCCTAATATTGCCACATCAGGCAACAAGCACTGCCATCACATTTTTGTCTCTCTACTGTGCTTTGAGATCCAAAGCAACCACAGAAAGGAAGTACACATGTAGTACCCAACTTCAGAAGAGGGCATAAGTCATCCCATGCAGAGCTATAGTATGTCACAGCTGAACTACTTTTGGTACCCAGATCAGTTAGGTCAAAGCTACCTGATCTGGTATGCAGCTAATGGCATGCCACAGACATACCCAAGCCCTCATTCTGTGCCTTCAGGCCTTTTTTAGCCACAGGATGGTGCCCATAGCAGAATACACAAAAGTACAGTTGTTTTAAAGGAAATGACAATGACAGACCCTTTATCAAGCTAGAGAAGAACCCAGAAAGGAAATAGAGTTGTATCCTTGGTGATCTTTATAGAAATACAGGTCAAGATTCAATGGATGAATTCTTAACAAGAGAAGAAACACTTTTGTATTTTTTATTGGTTATTTTAATAACCATTGCCTCTGATTATTCCCTGAGACTGGGCTTTTTTCTCATTATTCTTGTGAGAAAAGATAAAATAAAACCTTTAGAAAAATGAAAATGCAATGGAGCAACTGTACAATGAACACAGACATTTCCAAAACAACAACAAAAAAAAAGCCCAAAAAGAACCTCATCCCTGCACCCACTATTTGCTACTTTATCAAGCCCTATATAGTAAGAAGCGCTCAGAGGAAAATGGAAAACACTTTAAAGAACTATTGTCGCCAACCCAAATTGAAGCAAAAACAGTATCATTAAACAATCCAAGAGGAAAAATATCCAGCTGCAATCAAACACCTTTTCAGCAAGGTGAAGCTGTTGAGAAGAATGAGAACAGCTGACACTTCCCCATGGCTGTCCCTTGACTCATCCGTCTAGATGAGTCATGATCAAATAAATCCACATATTTGCAATGGTCTTTTTTATAAGGCTATGAACAACTGCATTACCATACCATGGAGATTTCAGAACTCCAGCTAGACCAAAAATTTATTTCCAGTGTCCCATCTATTTTGCAAATCACTGCACCAAAACTCTGCAGCATCCCCTCAGATCCCTGCAGTACTCATTTTTCTGCTCTGCTTCAGCGAACAGTTCACCAGCTGCACCTTTCTGCATCAGAATAAAATGCAGATGGAGAAAGCTTTCAAATCATCAAAATGCAAAAATAATTTTTCTTTTCCCCTCCATCTTTCTTTACATCCCCTGACTGCCCCAGGTGCTTGCAGAAACCACACTATGTTCATCTCATCGCAGTAGTTAGGAGACACGATGAAACTACAGTCACTGTAGGAGGAAGTGCTTGAGGTTTCTAGCTCATTGCCTCCCTTAGCTTCCACTTTTTGTTTTCCTCATCACATCCTTGCTCCTTTCCCTCAGACTAGAACAAAAGCACCATACTTTATAGACCCCTCTTTATTAAAAAGATAAGAAAATGGTGCATGTTGTGCACTATAATGTCTTGAAGCTTTAGTATTCCAAAAATTTATTTGGTGTTTCTTTCCAGGAGTGACAAAGCAGGATCAGTCCACAGCAGAGATTCCTTGTGCATTCACCTAGAGTGGCTGCTAGCAGCTCATCAACAGTCTGGGATTGGCTGTACGGGTTTTGTAAAAGCCAGGAAATGCACCTAGTCTGTTCCTATAGGATTGAAAAATTTAAATTTAGAAAGATATTGAACATCCAGTCACACTTCTCATGTGCATTCTGGTCAGAAGAAAGGCACTGTGCAAAGTATCACAGAAAAGCCAAGCTGGATGTTCTCGGAAAAAGCTCTTGCCATGCTCATACAATGGAGGAAGCTTTACACCTGCCACTTCTTATCATTGTAAAGAGTCTTGAATGAGAACAGGCACTTGGGAATGGAGGCACAGCTAACGGAAGTATAAACAGATCATACTTAGCTTTGGTTTTCTCTGCCCTTTGCAAACATGTAGCCTGAGCCCAGCACTCCTCCAGGACTCTCTTTTCATTCAGAGGAAAAAAAAGCAGGAAGATATTCAGAAGAATACAATCTAGATGCTTTTTCTTAATCAGATTTCTTGTTCGCAGCTTTGTAAAAGAGAGTCTAGTAATGAGAAACCAATCTTTGTCTGGCCTGTTCTTAAGTGTATTATTCTTTCTTCTTATAATCTTTCCCTAGTACACATCTTCCTTTTCCACATTTATTTAAACGAATTTTATAATTTGCATTCTGACTTACTAACTCTTCAGAGCACTCTGCACTTACATCTGTATTTCAAAACTGCCCTGGGAAATCAGCAGGATGTCCGTAGTCTCCGCCTCCCCCTGACAGCAGACAGCATGGTGAAATAACACCACCAACTGATGACACACGCATTCAGAGGCAAGTGGTGTTGGATGCGACTCTCTTTCCACCTGGTTTTATTCATGAATAAGAAATCAGAAGAATAGCAGTAACTGGCAAATTTTGTTGGTATCGTTAAGTTGTGCCTTGAGAATTAGCCATGCTATAGATAGTACACAGAAGTATGTAATTGGTCCTTCCTTCAGGGAAATATATTAATTTGATTAGTGGTGAACCCACATTCTTTTCCTTAGCTATTACTAGCCATGTGGGAAAAGGGCCTGCTGTGCACAGGTGGCTTGGACATCTCTTCATGCTTTCAGGACCTCTGTTTATGCCAGTGGGACAGTCTATTAGAGGCAGGGAAGTGATTCAAATTAATTTTCTCTGGGCTAGCAAAACCATTTAATTTAGTCTTGTGAGATAAAACAAGAACTTGTAATGAAAACAGCTGAGGCTGCAGAAGCTGGGCAAAGGAGTTCAGGGCTCTTTAACAAGGTTCTGCTTGGACAAGCTCTGCTGGCTTTGATTTTACAGCCCAAACGTGAGAGAAAAAAGCTGCATTTTATTTACACGAGCTCCATTCCTCTGTCCTACTTCAAATGGTTCCTCACCACCACCACCCCAATTCCAACCTCCAGGTTGGAAACCAACTTTTGCTTGAATACTTTTCTTCCAACCCTATCAGTTAAGTCAACTCAGTCCATACCCCTGGTGCAAACAGAGTAGAAAATAACATTAAGATTAAGAAATGTATGCCTGCAGTCACAGTTTCTACTAAAAACTCACTGTTCTCCAAATTTCAAAATAGAGTAAAACTTAAAACACTTCCAAGGTGTAAGTCATCACAGCTAGCCTGGTTCTCTGCCATCACAATCCCAAGGAGAAGTAGCTAACATCTGACCTCAGGCCATGGTTCACATGCATTTTCAACACAGGTATGCAACCACTGCTTTCAAATCTGCAAAATCACAGCGTACCTCAGTTCTATGCAGGCCCGTGTTCAGGTTTCAAAACATGTTCTCTGTCTCCCGCAGAAGTCTCATATTTTCAGTAATAACACTGAAAAATTATTCTGATTCAAAGTCTGGTATCTTCCACTACTTGTACTTCTTCTAGTGCCTCAAGCTCAAATTCTCCTTTGCCTGTGAATGCATTACATCCTTTTAACTGATACCAAGAGGATCAGTGTTACAGGAGAGAACTGTGGTTGAAAGTATTCACAAAATTAAGTCCAGCTTGGGAGCTCAGCCCTTAAAAAGGAAGCCAGACATCAGACAAGTAAACTCTAAGTGCCAGAAGGCATTACAACAGAACATCTATGCCAATGTTCTTTAGTTTTGAGTTGCAGTATTTTAGTTTCGTGTTACTTTAAAAACATAAATGTATTTATTTAAAAAAAAAAAGGTATCTCCACACACAGCAGTTATTTTTCATGCAAAAAGAAAAAAAATATTAAATGGAAAACACTTTCCCATGGAGAGAAACTGCTTGGTTAAAAATACTGATCAGCCTTGCCTCGCCTCGCCTCCTGCTGCAGTAGAACTCAAGGGGCCAAGGAGGTGGCCAGCTCTTACACGTGAAACCCATACACTCTCGTGTGCATCTGCACCGGTATCTCTGACCGTGGCTTTCCATATGCTCCCTGCTCATTCCTCTTTCCTGCGCCCACTCCTGTCTCCAGGAAGGGAGCACTGCTGGGAGAGAAAGCCTCCCTGTTTCCCTGAAAGAGTCCCCCAGAAAAGGGCTGATAACCAGGAAGAACAACCCACAGTGACTTGGCAGGATGGAGCCAACTGTGCACCACACACAAAAGAAGACAGCCCAGGGGATATTTTGGCTTCCCTTAGCATGATACCTCATTTCTTTTGTGCTGGGCAAGGCAGCTTTTAGTACTGCTCATACCACAAGCTGTGGCACAGAGCCTAGATACTCACTTCCACTGCAGTTGCCACTTAAGAGGCTTCCTGGCTTCCAAAGTACATTTATACAATCCATTTAATAATTTTATTACCAAATACTCATCTATTAGGAAGTTCTAAGCTAAACAAACAAGGAAGTCATCCCGTGTGCTGAAAAATAAACTCTTTCACAAAACTGAAGCCTCTTAATACTACTCTTTAGCATTAAGCTTTTCCCTATCCCATTTTTGTGTTAGGGTTTCACAGTCCATTCTTAAATGCTGCTGAGGCTTCATGTACCCTACTGAGAGTAAACGAGGTCCATGAAGGCTTAAGCACTCTGTGAAATGTGGCCTTGATTTATAGGACTATAATGTTGGGAAAGAGCACTGGGATATATTCTAGTGTTTTCTGTGTTCTGATCCATCTATGACAGGACTGGAAACCAAGCAGAGATACTCTCCATGGAACATTATAATACTTACGGTAAATACACTGAGGTAGATAGCTGAATCCTGACCTCCTTTTGTAAGGAGTTCTCCACTCCTCTTTTTTCCCTTTATCAAGACATGTCATTGTAAAAATACCATAATGAGGAAAGCTTTTCACACGATGTTGTTCTGAAAAGAGTCACCTTTTTCATATTACTATATAGTTGCCATAACAACTTGATGCAATATCTTATTTAATAGTCATTCTCTGCATCCTTTTTAGCATTTTAGTTGCCATGACAACAACATGCATTTTATTTCAGACCTATTTCCCAACACTCTTAAATGTGTTTTGGTTGCTTTGAATGAAATCAGACTCAGTCTCCATTAAAAAGATCAGAAAGAAATCTGATGCTGTGTCTAAGAAAGAAAGCATCTTTTTGGAAAAATGTTCTAAAGCTGTTGTATAACACATGACTATGTCTTTCCCAATGTATGTATGATTACTTTAACAAAAAGCTTAATGCAAATACTATATTTGAGAATTGAATGCACAGAATGGAGCTATATAAATGTCCAACATTCTGTCTGAAAAAAAAAAAAAGCAATAGCTATTGATTTGAGAGAAAAAAAAAAAAGAGAGAGAATAGAGTTGTTTAAACTAAGGTAGGTATGCTTTCAACGTGTAGCTTATAGTGGAACATCGGCTTCAACCTCTCCTGCCCTACAGCTAGGTCAGATATTTATGTTAGATCAGAGTGCCATCAAAGCATAATAATGTTATTTTGCACTCAAATATAACATTAATCTAGAATAATTCTGAGCTTCAGAGGAAAAAAAATGCTGTGGCAATCTGATATTGATCTAAACTATATGCTGTAGTGGAGATTTATACTTCTCTATTTTATGTTATGAGGTGGTTGTCATGAAATAGTGAGCTAATGTGCAAAAAAGCTACCCAGTCAGTTACACTTTTGGTGTTGAATGTCAGAAGAGAGTTTACAAATTACAAACTGAGATTTGTAATTGACAGTATCAAAAGTAGTAAATTCATATCATTCATATAGAATAGACAGATCATGAAGTTCACCATGGAAATAATTGTTCATAGAGATGTCAGGCCAAAGACTGAACAAGTCCTTGTCTCCTTTTCTTTTTTCCCCTCCATTGATGCCAACACAAACTTTGTTACCTAGAACCTACCCATTTCCTTCTGAAAGGAGTGTTACTACCTCACCACTTGAAGTGAAGACTGCTGAGATCTTCTTACAGTGCTCAGCTTTTTGCAGCTGTCTGAATTGTAAAATATTTACAAGCTGTGAAAACTTAAGATCATCCCAAAAAGGTTTCCAACCACTTCCTATTACACGTCAAAATACACTTTATGCATTTGCAGTCCTTACAAATGTTTTCTCAACCACGGGAAATGTTTTAGCTTTCCCTAAATATTTCAAACTACTTCTCCCACAACGTGAAATTCGGAGTCATCCAAAGTGCAACGTGTGGTTTCTAGGGTGCAGTAGCTGTAATGGTAAGAATGGTGAGCATATATGTATAGTTAGGGAGATAGAGGTTATGAATGTTAGAGGTATGAATCTTAATTTCCATTTTATTGCTTCTGTGAATTGGTATCATGTGTGCTGTATGCAGGTACAGCTTGACTTCCTCACTAACATTTTCTTCAGTTCTAATAAATCCTATTATCCAGGCATCCTACTCTACATCTGATGCTTCTCTCTAAACATCCTACTTCAAAAGTACGTAGCAGAAGCAAAAACATGGAAAAGGGGGTTGTCTGGTTTTTATAAATACAGAAAAAGCATTTATTTGCAAGAAAAATGCGGAAAAGTCTAGAACACACAGTAAAAGGAGAAGGCATGGAAAGTAACGAACAGATCAGATATCTTAATCTTTTTCTTAGCACAAGAGCTAAGTAAAAATCACCAAAAATTAAAACACAGAATGTTTTGTCACTTATTATCAGTGAACTTAGTAGACTAAAAATTAAGAATTTGGCTAAAGAAATAGCTGCAATTACCTAAAGAAGATGCAATAAAATAATTGTAAATCCTCATGCTCAATTGTTAACTGCAAACCATGTGAGATTGGAAATTTCCTACTGGTAGAAATTCCCACAGACATTTACCAGCTTATAGACGGACAGATACATAAAGAGCATGGCAACAGACAGTGATAGAAAACAGTGTGCTTTGTAAAAATGCACAACATGCAATTGAGAGACAATTTAAAGAGAAACTAAATTAACATCTAACTGTTTGGAAGGGAAAGAGTGAAATAAGACGGATGTGAGAGTAAGTTAATATAAAAATCTTTCCAGAGAATACAAATCTTTTAGTTATTTAAATCTTGCTGCTTGCAATTATAAAGCTACTACATGCAAAATCTGTTCTGATTTATTGATCTTCAATTTACTCTTGACTCTCAAAATGCTCTTAACTGTTACCATTTGTGTTAAAACACTCATAAGCAGCTTGCTTTTTTCCCCTCCACAGTATTTCTTTTGTGTGAATTAAGAATTTATTTAGGCAAGACATCAAAATGAATCCTTCTATTAAGAAATGCAGTTGCTCTAATTATGTTTTAAAGGAAACATAAATGTTCATATTCTTCCTGTGCTTTGTATTGGGATAAAAGGTAATTGATAAGAACCCATACCAGTACAAATGCACTCCCCTCCCTCCTCAAATACATTTGTATGGCCTTATTTTTCAAGTATCAACACTCTTACAAAAGCCAATCCAGTTTCTGTGTTGTTACTGTTTTAGCTAGGTGACAGCAATATTTCCCAAACTCAGTTTTCTTTCAGATCATCAGTATCAACGTATTTTCAGACTTCTATTTAGCGTTTCAAATAGGAAATACTACCTTTTTCGTTTATAAAGGTACAAGTCTCCTTCAGTCATCACTTCTGCAAATGAATTCATGGCATACGGCATATAAAAGGAAAATATTAGATGTCTGATTTTCATATCTTTAAGTTTCAAATATGAGCATTTTGCCTGAATATTTTTCCTCTCCTGCAATATTAAATCAGATTGTCTGTTTTAATCAGTAAAAAAAAACAAAAAACAACCAAAAAAGGAAAAAAGAAAAAAAAGAAAAGCCTCTGCTTTATCCAAGTGCTACCTTTTCTTCACAAATCTTTAACTTTTTTATGAAATAAAGCTGAAATACAAGTTACAGCTACAAAGTTTTTCTCTGGATTTTATTAGCACTAATTTATTATTTCTCAAATATACTTCCTTAACATACTTTGAGAGCATTTAGTAATTAGAAGACAATCTACTAACATTTTTCACCCATAAGTATTGGAATCCTGCTTCAAGTAGGTTTGCATAGCCTGGCCTCTTAGAGCAGCCAGCTCTAAAATTGGCCTTTAAAAGCACCTGACAATAGCTTCTTGCATTGCTTTTACAATGCCAGCCTGTTGACTGCAGCATACCAGATGTTGGAGAAGGGAATTTATTTTTAGGTATATCTTGTTTTATTTCATCACATAACATAACAAACAGAACTGAGAAAACATTAGAATAAAAAAATAGACAAATTTAGAAAAATCTTAATTATCCGTACGGACTTACATATGTCTGTGCGTGCTTTCTGTATGTGGAAAGAATAGACAGGGCATCACATCTAAGAATAAGAGGCTAACAGTCCTGCCTCATACAACACCCTAGTTCACTTTTAAGTGCTTATTATCAGAACCAACGCAAAGCAATTGGAGGGGGAAGGACAATATGAGTAGGTGAGTCCTTTATAACAAATAGTTGTAATCATTCAACAGCAAAGCTTGTCTCTGTGGTAAGAGTCGTCTTCTCAAATTTCCATCTTTGGATATGAAGCATAGCACTGGCCAGCCAGTATCTAGCACAGCTCAGAAAATTAAAAAAAAAAAAAAAAAGGCAAATGGAGTGGCTCTAGGAAGCTGCTTCTGCAGCTTCCTGACCTTTGCAGATGAGGTAGGTACCCAACAGGTCTTAAGGAGCTGCCTACAGATTCACTGGGCTGTTCTAAATTGCATCAGCTGCAATAAGCTCCAGCACAACAGTTTGGCAGGTGGAGATTGCCAGAATGCACCAGTGATACAGCAATAACCCTTCTCCTCCCAACTCTCTTCGACACCTACAGCTCACTGGAGTATACCTCAATGACAGAAAAGAATTTATAAGTTGCCTGCTTAGCCAATCTTTATGGCAGCTTTTTGCTGTTCTAGCAGCATACATTGAACCCAGGAGGTGCCAGGGACCATTCCCTTCAGGCAGTTTCTCAGTAATGCTGCTCCACAACTGCTCAACCAAACTGCCAGGGAAATAAAAGCACACAGGTCTATGCCCACTCAACCAGAACAAAACCAAACCAGTAATCTTAGAGGCCCCTACATTCAGGTGATGGCAAGACATGCCTTTGATAAAGGCAGGCAGGCATTAGCATCTGTTGGAGGTAAGAAGAAAGAAGAGGGCTACTTTATGCCTGAGGAAGTAAACTGAAGAAAAGAAGGTGCTTGTGGGACAGAGTCCATGTCATATTAGCCCCTATAAATGAATCCCGAAAGTGAGAAGAGAAAATACAAATTTGGAAAAGGGGTAATAAAGGGATTTTCTGAGTCCTGTCCCAGCATCTGTTCCTGTGTGTGTTATGCAGCAAAACCCCATCATTTCCAGGCAATATCCACAGCAGTATCTCTGTCAATCATAATAGACCACAAAACACAGCTCCTGGTCACATCTTTTCCCAGACAGCTAGGAAGATAACTTATTTTCTTAGAGCAAGAGAAGTCTTTCTGGGGCAATTTGCTTGCATTATTTGTAATAACACAGAACACCATTGCATCTGGTTACCACTATTTCCATGGAAAACAATGGCTCTTGTTCGCAGTGAGCAGAGCCAACATTATTATTATGCAGAATCACATTCTGTGTCATGGCAACTGGGAATTTAATATCATAGTGCTGCCTTTTTCCAATGAACTTATTCGTTGCTTTGATAGCAGTGTTAATTGTACCATTGACAGAACTGCAATTAAATTAACATGATCACAATTTACCATTGACCAATATCAAGCAATTTACTTCAGACAACTGCCAATTAGTTAGTTTTCCAAAACCGCCCTCCAGAGACGTGATTTGCAAGTTCAGCTGTTAATCTAATTGAAGTGCAAACAGTACTATGATTACTTATCCAAATGTTATATGGTCTAATAGGTCACTGCTGCCCTTCGGACATCTTGGAGTCTTCCCTGTTTACCTTTAAGCAGATATGAGGGGAGAGAGGGTAGAATGAGTACTATCAGTACCACCTCCTTCAGAAAAGCAAAATCTATCCCCACTTACATATCCAGGCCCTAGCATGTTTTACTGTAAAACACTGCAAGAATTATGGGCAAATGAATATAATGTTGCTGATCAAAGACCATACAGCAACTCACAGGGAGTATTCTGTTCAGTATTTATTTTGTCCCTAAGTCAAATTGAAAGGGTACTGAAATTTTATAAAACTTACATGCTTATATGGCAGAATTTTTTCAAAAGCTAAAAAATTTCTAGCTCAGAATAGTGAGTTTTACTGCTTTCTGCTCTGGGTTTCATTTTTTGGTAATTTTGTTCATTTATGAGATCTTTGGGGAGATTCCAGAGCCATCCTTTCTGCAATATAGCTAAAAACTTAATCAATACTTGGATTTATACTTCCTGTTTAGAAGGTTTTCCCATACTTAACTGAGCCCTTTATATTTTAAACTGTTTAAACAATCATTACTAATTTTATTTTATTTTTTTAAACCCAAAGCAAGTAAGTTTGGAGTACAAAAACGTCTGTTTTCTACAGTGAACTAGCATGATCATGGCCCTGGCAAAATGTTCTGCCAGGTGTGAGAGCGCCTTAGTGTCCTGGGCCAGGCAGACAACAGAAACCTCTGGAACAGCGTGTTGACACCCCAGACATAAGCAGTATCTTGCATTTACCTGAATGTGCTGGGCAGCACTGCAAGCAGAATAAATGGACGCTAAAAGAAGTTACACCTAACCCATGAGGACTGGGAGAATTAGACTTGATTTGTGACCTCTGTGGAAAAAGAGGAAGTTAAAAAATGGAGCAGTTTTGTTCACCCAAAAAGCGTTTGCAGGGATGTAAGCTAGATCAGAGCTAGTGAACTCAAAGACGTATTCCACAGTCTGACATTTTAATTTTTTTTTTCTGTGTAATTTTCAAAAATTTACAGCACTCATCCAGTTTATGTCTCCTATTGAATAACATCACAGCACAGTAAGGCACATTGTAGTTATCAATGTAGAACCATATCTGCTGTAGATAGTCACCTAATACAAATATTAGTCTGAAATTTAACATACACAGGTTAGGGCTGATTCTAATACAGAATGAGAAATTTTTAAAGAAGCTAGTCAAGGCCCTGATTTTACCCTCCTTTGAAAGTTTCTGGAAAACAAAAGAAAACAAAAAAACCAAACAACAACAAAACAAAAAAACCCCCACAAAAAAAACCATACCACCAAAACCAAAGAGAAGACAGAGTGGCAGGATGCCTTGCAAATTTACTAAATACATTTTTCCTCTTTAATAATGAGAGGATAAATAGTACCAAAAACTTTACTGGTGCTTTAGCAGTCTGTAGAAAACATATCTGTTCAAGAACACAAAGTTAATTTGAAAAGTAATTTCATGGCAACAAGGGTATCTTTTTTTATTTTATAGATTCCTTTAAAAAAAAAAAATTAATAGCTAAACCCATACTATACACACTTCTCAAAACTTCCCTGCCGTGCAAAGCAGTATTGAAGAGCAAACCCTAAATGCCAATGGAGGAGGTTACACCTAGTCCATTGACAGAGCAAAAAACATTTACCTTTCACTCTGATATGCCTACATGCAAACATATTTTTTTTAATTTTCACTACTGACAGCACTCCTTCTTAAAATACAATTTTGCACATGTTCCTCCCCTATACCCTTCTCCTGTTAGCCCAGTGCATGCACATCCTACTTCTCTTCTCTGCCCCAATTTAAAAACCCACTTGAGTGAGCAATTATACAACATAACCTGAGCAACAGTGTGCAGGTTTGGACAACAATCCCCATACTGCAACAAAATAAAAAGCAACAGCATTTACAAATGCCATTTTTCCCAGGGCTATCTTGCTGCCCTGCATCACCCACTAACCTCAGGGCTGCCTTGGCTCTCCCATGAGCTGGTTCTCCTTTCCAGATCCCACAAGCATTGAATCTCAGCAATTTTCCTCCCTCTCCTACCCCCCCACCTTCCTTTGCTGTGGGCTGGGGAAAGAGGGAAGGGCGGGGAGAACCAGGCAAGAAGGAAAAGCCTTTCCCAAGGTCCATGGGGAGGCAGCTGAAGAGGCACTGCCTTTCCTCTTCTTTTCTCCCTAGGATACATTCAGCACTCGTTTTCCTTGAGAGTCTTTGAAGCAAGACAAAGCACGGTTTCTCTCCCATGCAGATCAAATATGAGAAACTAATCTAATTTTACTCTTAAATACAGATTCTTCTATTTTGAATGATACATTTTACATGTAAAGCAAATAATATGACATTGCTAGGTTGATATAGACAACAAAAGTATTAACTCCTGAGGTATGGTTATTCATCCTGGGGGATTTCTGTTTACAAGACCAGCTGCCCTATTGCATTTCACTCACTCTAGAAGCAGCACAAAGTAAACATGTTCCATAATGTTCTTAGTCTATTTATTATGGTCAGTCTGAGAGCACATAAACTCTTGTGTCTCGGGTGAACAATTTAAAGTCTCCAATACAAACTCGGAAGAAGTAGTGGACAGTCCATAAAGTGTTCATTTCTCACTTACGCTATTAAATATCAATGATGGAATAAAAATATTATACCAGTTCACAGGAACTGTCAAGCTTCACTGAGGAGAGAAGGACAAAAGACATTTGAACGTGACGGATACTATTCAATAATGGCTAATAAGTGATGCAGTACTTCAAATTAGTACTATCATCATTTAAGTGGAAAAAATCCACTTCAAATAAAGTTGGTTATTTACGCATCCCGGACAATTTAATTCAAGACATTGCACCAAAATTATAACTATGCTGAAAGCCTTGGGACTATGGGCAGACTAGCCATAAAGACAGCTACAACAAAATCCTTAGCCCATGATCCACAGGAATCTATTTAGTATCTCCAACATTCATAACACTCAAAATACTGACGACACTTTGAGCCACTTTACAGCTGAGAGGACGACCTCAGGATCAAAAAGAATTACTCACTTGAAAAAAAGACATTCAAACTGCTGATGCTTCAGAGTATAAATTGGTGGGAAGTCCCGTTTGGGCTCTGTGTCTGCTGAAAAAAAAAATGAAGAGAACAGCCAGCCTTAGTCTTGTGTACTCGCAGACATGAATTGAGAGGTTGTTCTGCTAAGTGGTGCCACTGAAATAAACTGTCTGTAAAGAAAAAGTTGATCCGAAACCCACTGGCTCTTTTCTGGAAGTCTTTCCACTGACATTAAAAGACATCAGTTCAGGACACAGCCTCATGCTATATTAAGTACAACTCATTAGGATCAAAATCTGATCCAAAATATATCAGTACAGACAGGAACAACTGTTACCTCAACAGATTACACATTCATCTCTCTGTGGTTGAATCATATGTATTCCTGCTGTGAGTTTTGCAAACATTTATTTGGTTGGTATTTTTATTTTCTTTCAGCATTAACCAGTATTAACCACTTACCTTATCTTTCATCTGGCACACTGGCATGAAAAACAAATAAATACATCTCCAAGCCTTCAAAAATTTCTGCAATTTCCTTTAAAACAGAAGCATGCTTACAAATGAAGCGTTTATTCCAGTGACCGCCATCAAAGCTAGGGCTGGCAAAATTATTGCCCCAAATAAATCAGTGGCCTAAGGTAGGTAATCTTTTTTCCTGTTTGTCTTCTTCACTTGTAAGGTATTTGTTCATTGCATCTGTTCTTGGGCTATGTGAGACTATTAAACTACTTGTTGGCAAAATATTTTGACAGTTGATCATACATTCTTCCTTAGCTTTGGCTGGTCACACTAGGGTAACGTAATATTCCTTTGCTCTCTCGTACAGATACTTCCATAACAAAGAACAAAGAAAACCTGCAAACTGACAGTCATTAACAAATGATATATTGTAATTCCCTAAGTACCACTGTAAAGACAAAGCAGTTTCCAAAGACATTCACTAACAGCCTGGCCACTTGATCAGCTCTTTAGAAAATGAGTGTTCAAAAACACTTCTTCCAGCTACCTGTGATCTTGCACTTTAAAAAAATACAGCAAACAAAAGGCAGAGGCCTTAGCTGAAAACACAGGTCTGCTGTAACAAAGACTTATATGACCTTATCTGCTCTGTACATGTTACATTGCAAAATGGCTAGAAGTAGGAAAATAATGAGAAAGTAATC
The DNA here is from genome assembly GCF_030936135.1 of Gavia stellata. Classification (NCBI taxonomy): domain Eukaryota; kingdom Metazoa; phylum Chordata; class Aves; order Gaviiformes; family Gaviidae; genus Gavia; species Gavia stellata. Next base: position 23,461,131 of record NC_082595.1, read on the forward strand.
TACAAGCTCATTAACATGTTTTTCAAAAGATGCTGACATGCTCTCATCCATCCTTTTGATTGCAGCAAAGGATAATTGTGTAAGAAAAGAAACAATCAGGAAGAAGGGAGGCTGTATTTTTCTGTTCCTATCCATCTTCTGCTCCACCTCTTCAGCACATCCAGAACAGATCTGCCTGTTCCCCAAGGAGCTTGTCATTTATCTAATAGAAGGTGAGAGTCTCACAGTGTCAATGGAGCTGACTAGGGCAGTGCTTCGTAAGAAGGCTCGCTGAAGTGAACGTGGCTATTTGTACAGCAAGACAGCGCCCAGCAAGGGTTGAGGCAGACTCAGTATCCAGCATTAAAGCATTGCCTTTGGTCAACAACTTCCCCAGTCAACTCAACTCACTGGCATGTTAGTGTATTCTTGGAACGTGGCATCGCAGTACATGGTTTAGTGGGCATGGTGGTGTTAGGTTGATGGTTGGACTTGATCTTACAGGTCTTTTCCAACCTTAATGATTCTGTGATTCTCTTCCAAAGCACTGGGGTTTTGCAGGTTTTGTGGGTTATTTTTTGGTTGTTTTTAAATCTCTTGAAATGAACAAGTTCTCAAAGATTTAGTGGGTTTAGCTGATCTGCATACTGGACAGTACAAATCATTCAAGGATGCATTCTCTTCAAAGGTGAAATAGATTTCAGTCAGTATAAAGGGCATAGGATGCCTGGGAGGCTCATTTGGCAACAATAGTGATGCATGACATTGTTCAGTAAAATACAACTTTTCAATTAAAATGTTATCTACTGGAGGTTTATTTAAGTTACACTAAACAATTTAAAAATCTACAGCTCAGTGATGTGTCAGAGAATATACGCTCAGTTATTTGCAAGCTGTTAAAATCACTGGTCCAGATGCTTCCTTCCATTTTCTGTCATAAATGTGAAGCAAAGTTACTGCAGCCAGGGGAATTATCCCACTTCTGTACTGCTGAAATTGAGATCAGGATTCAATTCATTATTTGTCATTAGCAGAAGAGGAGGAGGAGGACCCATGCTTTTTCAAAATAATAAACAGTGACTAGCACAGTGCTCCATAATAGATCTATTTTTATTTTAAATGGTTTATCCATGGCTGAAGAGCTTGAAGAAAATTAAGCTTCATCAAAAATCCTATTCATGCTTTCCAAACTGTAATGAATAGTCTGTCATTTTACTTATGCAATTACTTTCAATTCTGTGCTTATGGAACAGTGGTTTTCTGATTTGTCTCTTCCAGTGTGGGCTACTGATTGTGTGCTGCAGTTAAAGCCTCTTCATCTTGAAGAAAAGTTATTACTAATGCATTGTGGGATGTTGGAGCTACTGTTGAGTGTCCAGTAGCTTTAGCAGTTCATCAGACTGAAACTAGGAACACACAGCAGGTGGGACATCTGCCTGGAAAGCTACAATAGCATCAAAGACACACACACAAATTATAATAATGACTCATCAAAAACTCTTTGTGCCTCTGGAAGAACACACATATCACAGCTTGCTATCTTGTTATAATCAAGAATGTGAAAATGCTGCTTAAAAATGGGTGAAACCTATGTTCATGTAAACATCCATATTTATAGGAAAGGAAGAAAGTGACAATTAAACTATATCAAAGTAAAGGCAAAACACACAACACTGATGAAGGAGAAAAGCCTCTTGGAACTATGCATGTAGCTCTTTCCAAAAAGTCAAAACAAAAGCAGTTCTTTTTTTACAGCAAATATGTGAACATGGAAATCCATTTGTTTTTAAGGGAAAGGCAGCTGTAAAATATTCAGTGGCCATAGGAAAACTATGGAGTCTTTCACATTACATACTTTTTCTTCTTATATGACCAGGATTTTGCATCCTCTAGGTCACCATATCTGTTGTCCAGGATCCTTCTTACGTATTGTATTAAGGTCTATATTTAAGCCCATGTAACCTGTTTCCATTCAGGGCCTTTTCTCTTTGCCACATTTGGAAGTGCATTCTAGCACGCTGTAAGAGTTTGTGAAAGCGAGGCAAGCCACAGTCCACAACTGCAAGCACAGGGTTTAGAACAACTTTGTATTACAGAATGGATTAATGGTGAAATAACAACTTAGATAAACACTTAAACAATAGAAGGTTCAATATTTAATAAAAAGATGAAAGGAAGCTTTATTCATGGGAGGTCAGACAGGCAAAGAGAGATAGAACTCTTTACTCCCAGCCTAAACTAAATCCAGGAATACAGGACAACCATGAAGTCAAGACCACTTTGAAAAGCATTTGGCAAGCATATACCCTGTCCTTTGCCAGGTCCTTCCCCTCTCAAGATGGAGAGAGTTAAGTTCTGACAGAACACTTTCTGGAGGTTTATCCAAAATGTATACTTTACTGGGGACTACAGCTTTGCAAGGAACTGATTTCTCAGACGTACTGAACAAAAGAAAATGCAGAAAACAAAAAATGATTAACCTAAACTGACCTTCTTTGATGCAGCTTCACGAAACACCGAGTTTTGGAAGTGAAGTGCTAGTCTTCAAGGCGCCTTTTACAAAATAAAGTTTTAGCAGCAGTTTATCCTCTGACTCTGTCCCTTGCCCAGAAGGTAATGTCAAAGGGTCTCCATCTCTGCTGCAGATATCCTATTAGCAACAGAAACATTTACAGGAGCAGAGACACATAATCAAATTTCTTGATTGCTCTAGCCCATTGCAGCATCACTAACAGGTAGGGCAGAGAACCCACTTTCCAAAATAATCTTTACATGTAATGTTGTGATGCTTTCTTGGAAAAGAAGAACATTTGGTTGCAAATTCTCACAGATGAATGGTGGAGTGAACCAGGATCTTCTACATTCCCAACAAGTTCTCCACACAGCAGAGTGAGCACGAGGATGTTGAAACTGCTGCCTGCTGCACTGGTCTATATGAATGAACACATGCCCCAGGACAGAGGTAGTTACAGGGAATTAAAAGAGTAAAATAGCATAGACACTTTTTATCTTTTATAAATACTGGCTAGTGAATAACTGAGGTAAAAACAACATCCCAACAATGGCTAGCATCATGGAAACACCCTTCAGCATCCTAGCGAAGGCTATTTACCAGTATGCAGTATAAACCACCGCTTGTAGCTTTCACAGCTACTTTGCGCTGGACGAGAAGTGCCTCTCCTGGCTGAGCTGTCTGCATGCTATCACGAACACAGCACAGCAAAATCACAGTACACACAATGCTAAACCCACTGTCACCTCAAGGGCGACTTTTGGCAAACACTCCCTTTCATATTAATCCAACTTTTTCTTCAAACAAAGTTGTGATCTATTTGTCCACTGGCTTTTCCAATCTAAATACCTCTGAATAAACTGTGCACCAAATAAGAACTGACAACGAGCAGACATCAAAAGTGATTTAGCTCTCTGGACTGCTTAACCATTGAGCAGCAGGCACAGCAAAGGAGATGTGTGGATTCTTTATGCAGCAAAGTTTGTGCTTTTAAGAAAGTGTCCCATACAACTGAACTTCACAAAATAAAAGAAGTTTAAAAAAAGAGAGAGGAAGGGAGGAGGACAAAAAGAGGTGCTCTTTTCCTTTGTTAGGAGAGGAAGAGGTAGCTTACAGAAACTAAGAATAGGAATGAATGCTCGAATACCAGGCAATTAAGAGATACCTAAAAAAGAAACCAATCCAAAAAGAAAAAAGGCATTAATCTGGAGATGCCTGGACATTGAAAAGGAAGCATACAAACTAAAAGAAGAGTAAATACTAAATGATTTACAGTTACATTTCTTCACCAAAATGGTGAAGGATGCTCACAGCACCAAGGACCACCTACCAACCACCCGTCTCCAGACGCCATTGAGACCTGTTCCTCTTACTCTGAAGAGCTGTCATGACGTCGTGGAGGCTGGTGGCTCCCTGGTGCCACAGTGCTCCAGCCAGGACCTGTCTTCACTGGCCCAGCCAGGGGCAAGGCAGCCAGGGGGCAACAGGCCAGCCCCAGCCCCAGGCACCTCCCTGTCCCATGGCAGGACAGGGCTGTGGGAGGGCTGGAGACCAGCTCTGCTGTGGCATTACTGGGGCAGGGGCTGACGGCCTCCAGGGGCTAAGATGGGGTCCTGGGCCGTGGGCAGGATGGGGGGAGGCCCCAGGGCCCCGACAAGAGTTTTTATTAGGGACAGTAAAGAAAGCGCTCTGGGAGTCTGCCCAGGCATATGCTGACATTTAGAGGAAAGCTCCCAGCCCAGCACGTGCAGAGCTCTGTGCTCCCCTAGATTGCCTCCTGCAGCCACGCGACTTCACCTAAGGCCGCCCCGCACACCTGCGCCCTGCAGCGCAGGGAGGCTGCGTCCACCTTCAGGAGCAGCGCAGCGTAACGGCGGTGCATCTGCGTGATAAATCCCTCATGCCACATACTCTGCTCGGGCTCCAGTGGGGCCCCTGGGACCCGAATGCCCATGGCGCCCACAGGGGCTGTCCTAGCACACAGCTTGCAGCCGAGCTTCCTCCCAGAGGTACCTGGCTTGTTCAGTTTGTGACCAGGTGAGGACGCACACCAAGGCACTGCAAGCAGGACTGGCAGAAGACTTGCTTCTGTAGATGTGCACTCAGATATAGCTAGAGCCTATTCAAAGAAAACATGATCTGAGCTCACAGAATTCACTAGAAGCTGTGGACATCAAACAGCATTGAATCCAGGTCTTTGAGAGGAGGTGTATAAAACTCCTTTCAAGCACTACCCCATCACACTGACATCCCCCCCCATGTCCAATAACTGGGAGGTAGTTTAAACCCTTGTCTCCTCTCTTTCAGTTCTTCATTTCTTTCTCTGGAGGTCAGAATGAAAGCCAGGCACCTGCATCTCCCTAGAAGAAAATGATGATTTTTTTTTTTTTTTAATGGAAACCTATCTCCTGATTTACTCCACAAAGTCCAATCTTCTTTCTCTTCTCTCCCAAAAAAACACCTGGCATTTCAACCCAGCAGTCCATGATATTCACATATATATAGGATCTACTTCAGACAGCAGGAATTGCTTTTCACCTTAATCTCACTGCATTTAACAGCAAGAGATAGTGTTTTTTTTTTATTGACAGCTTGGCTGACTACTTCTGCACCCAGCAAGATCGACCAAAAGCAGGATCCTGAGGTTACAAAACTAGCAGTAAATCATCACAGGTTGCTTATCTTCTGAGTCACGCTATTTTTGTTATCACCCTTACCACTATCAGGAAGCCTAATGCCCACTACAGGGAACAATTACTGTTACTCAAAGTAATACTGTTTCTTGGGGAAAATATAAACTTAACTGAAACCTAAACAATATGCTTTGCTCTTATGCAAATATGTCTAGTGATAAGACAAGGAAAGACAATGAAATCAATGGCAAGAAATGGGCAAAATCATAATAGTTTGAAAAGTTCTCCATGACACATCTGCTGTTCTTTAAAAGAGACACTCTGTTCATTGCAGGAGCTGCTTCCTGAAATCCAAGTTTTCTCTTCTAATACCAACCACTTCCAGCATTACTAAATCCTCATTCATTTCCTTTCTTCTGGCCCTTCTTGTTCTGTTTTTATGAGAGACATTTCTATAGCCTAGAATAAAAAAAGCACTTAAAACTTTGAGAAGTCTAGTGCCAGTTTCCATAAGGCATTAAAACAAACTTTTGTTGTAACAGCGATAGTTAATACAGTCACAATCAAAATCATGTTCAGTAAGTAGTATAATTTCACAGCCCCGTAAAACCAGATACAAATGCAAGTTCCCTCAAGTGAGTCTTTTTCTTTTTCTTCACATTCTTTTTTTCCACCTTTTATCCTGTTTCCAGATATCATTCTCCCTGTTGGCTTCCAGCAGCCCTCAACAATAATGTGAAATTACTGTGACGCTGCCGTGCATTAAAGGCAGTCCAAATAACCTTATCCTGAGAAGCTGATCACAGAAGTATTCCCTCCTGTGATAGCAAAGTATTAATAGTTACTCTCCCAAAGAGTCAGTTAACCAGGTTCCTTATTGTTAGAAAAGAATTTCTAGAGAGCAGAAGACAAACAATTTTATCAGGACAGCACCACATATACATTCATGCAACCCACACAAACTACTCCTGTCTGTCGTTCTTGTCATTTTATTTCCTCTGTAGGATCATGTTATTTTTTCAATAGAAAATTAAGCATTTTAATATCTTTACTTTTTCCCATTAACAGGAGAACAGCTATGGTTTGGGGTTATTTACAAAGATGCTGTCTTTGGATAATACTGAGTAAAAAAAGGTTTAAATGGATCAAGGTATTGAAAACTCATGGCTTGGACTCGGTAGTCCTTTTATCCTTTACTAGTCCAGACTTATCAGTCAAATTTATCTCAAGTAACAGTGCCATTAGAGGGATTCCTCTTACCTATAAGGTCAATACAAGAATTCAAGAGGAGTAGTAACACATTTAATTAATCTGTCAGGTTTTTCCAATTAAATAAATATATAAGATTTTTTTTAACTCCATTCCCAAGCAGAATCTCCAAATACTGATTTCATTCAACACATTATCTTCTGTTGATCCCAGAACAAAACACAGACTCTCTTCCAAGAGCAAAAAGGTCAGCCTTCCAGAAGAGCAAAGATATCTCAGAAGCACGTGCAATACCTCCTTCTCTTACAGGAGGGACTTGAATCCACAGTCTACCTCACAGGTAAAAACCCTACCCAGAACAGAAAGTTGCTCTCTTCCTTATTTTTCTTTATCACACAATGTTGAGCAGCTCCCAACAGCAAACCCTCAAGAAAACTCCGCATTCTGTTCATGTCAGATGAACACTTGAAAGACAACAGAATTCACATATAGGTCTATCCAATTGCTATTGCTCTCATTTTAACTGTAATATTTCGTATGAGAGAGTCACTGAGAGAGCAAGCAGTGAGAACGACTGTTTCTTGATGGCTGGGACACTTGCATAATAAGAACCAACATCACCATGCTATTCTTCAGTAAATAACTGTCTACACAAAGCAGAAAATTCAATAGGAGAAACTAAAAAAAATTCACCCCCAAACACTCTCTGGCACTTTCTTAATATAGTCTTCTTGAAGACAAGGGACATACTGGTTTAGGTGGAATCCAGAAGAAAAAAAAAATATTATCTTGGCATTGACATCCTGAATGCCTTCATTTGCAGCTACTGGATGAAGCTAGACTCTTCTTCCAGCAGCCTTCCAGGTCATGGGATGCATCCAGTTTGGTTCAAAAGTGTTTTTTAAGTAGAGCTTCCAAGTATCCCTGCTTACAGTGCTTTGCTTCACATCAGGCAGAGGTTTCAGAAAACATAAGCAGGAAGCCTTTTGGAAAAAAAACAAAACTGAAGGATGTTCTCCAGGACCACACCTTATCCCTTCCAGTAACTAAGGGGTATTCAGTCCGTATATGAGACTAGGACTAGTCCAAAGCAAAACCTGCTGAAACACATAGTGCAGATGCCAAGTCTTCATCATCATTTACTCTGCTTTTCAGTTCTGCTTCTATTGTGCCACATTATTTTCTAATGTAGATGTAAGCCTAATACTATTTTCTTTCCTGGGCAAATATATTTGGCAAATTTAAACAAACACTGTGAACAGTTTTGTAACAATAAGCCTGCACACTTGGATTAATTTTAATGCTTGCCTGAAAAATTTACCTTTTCTAGACTGACTCAGTGGAGTTACCAGAGCTAAACTGCATAAATAGATACCAGTACAAAAACAGCACCCACTAAAATTGGAGCAGTCACAAAAGATTCACAGTGACCCAAAACGGCCAGATTGGTTTGGAGTGGGTAGCAGCTTTGCTGGTACTCTGGAAAGAGCCCAGCAATTTAACAGGCTTGGTAGTTTAGCTAGTCTAAAGAGGGGTGGAAAAAGGCAAATGGGCTATAATAGAACAAGAATTAGTTGATCGTGGTTCATGCCAGTTAGCAAACACATCACTAACACAATTAGAGGAAGGAGTTAACCAAGTCTTAGTGTTCCATGTCAAGTACAACAAGAGCAAAGACCATACCTGCTGAATTTTATTCCTACTCACATTTTTCCTGTTCAGTGAGTAAAAAGACAAACTGGCTGTAAATCTACTGTCCCACCAGAGCTGGTTATATTTCAAGCAGTAATATTCATAAGCAGCTGGAAGTGCAGTAGAGAGAACATTGTTATTGCCCCAGGTGTTAACCAAGGAATCAAAAGATGAGTTTTTCTCAGTGGATTTCCAGACAACGCAAAGAAAGATTGCAAGGTCTTTGTATTTGCTCAACCCATGCTGGAAACTGGAATGAGTCTTCAAGTCATCATTACAATATAAGAGATAACCTGAAGCCTGTCATAAAAGAATTTGTGCGTTATAAGAATCTTGTTACCTACAAGAAAAATTGAAACAGACTTTTTTTTTAAATGGTGCTGTTTTAAAAGCTGTTGACTAGGAAAAACAGTCTTAGAATACAATGATATTTGATAAACTTCTGAAAGAACAGAAGATTCAGCATAATTGAGGTTGAATTCCCTATTAAAATGACTGGGAATCAAAAAAGAGCTGATCTTTGCTAGTGTAGCTGAACAAAACCAAGAACAAAACCAAACTAGACACACTGGAAAAAAATCTTAAGAATCCAATTTTAAAAGCTCTGCAAATGCCTTGCTAAAGACCCTATTCTTTTTAGCTTTTCTAGCATTAGTGCTACAGCATATTAAATGATAATACTGAGCATAGTATTTTCAAATAAAAAGATTTATTGAAAATTTTACAAGTAATGCTTTATCAAATGTTATTTGCAATCTAACCAAGAAAAGCCAAAGTATAATATCAGAACTGTATAAGTGACCCAGAGTCCCTTAATGGTTCTACTTACTAAAAACTTTCAGAGCAGATTACATCAGACTAAATGCATTTTTAGAACATTTAGGCAAATAACCTATATTGAACACTGAATTAAAAAATCTGTTTGAAAAATTAAGGATCTTTGAGGTACACTTCGTGAAACTATTATCTCTTTCTATTTTACTGTGAGACACTACACAGGCACCAATGGTACAGGTACACCACACCATAATCATCTGCATTGGCCGCCTGATGCTGAAAGGCTTAAGTCAATTGGCACATCCATTTTCTAGTGAAGAGTTTCATTACCTCATGTATGGATTCCAAATGAACAACATCTAACTACCAGCTTTTCCCCTCCTGCAAAGCACGCAAATTGTTTAGGATTTGAAACAAAACCCTCTCATAATCATAACTTCCTGATGAGCTGCTGAATCACCTATCACTTATATAAAAATTCGTAGGTTTTTTTATCATTTTCCACAGCCAAATGTATAGTGTCCTCTTAACATCTCAGTTTAATATTACCAGGTAAAAATATTTGCTAGTTAATATTATACCCCATTCTTCTGAAATAATTGCCCTGCGAATAAGAGCTTCTGAGTCATCTTCTTATGGTTTGTTGTGCATCATTCTCCTATAATTTTGAGTCTCTTACGGAATATAGTCTTCCCCATTTTGCATGGGATTCTTTTAACTCTAGCAGTTAGATGCAAGCAGATGCCTAAAAATTAGGCTTTTTTTACAGGCAATGGAAAAAAAATATAGAAGACCCCTAAGGGTGATTCAGCTCATCTTGAGCACCCACTTAAAGCAAAGGGTGATTCATGCCTTCTATATCTCTGCTCCTGACTACCAGAGCTACTTTCAAGAAGCTAAGGTCAGACAAGATGAAACCCGTTGCCAATGCCCGACAGTTACATCTGCATCAACAGCTAGCATGGTGTAACAGGTGTGCATCTGTAGAACAAAACTCTGGGTGCCAAGAAGCACACTTTCACACTAGGTACACTTCAGGAAGAGGGAGGAAGCAGTATTTCAAACTTGCTGTAGTCTATCCCCACAGGCTGAAAGTCCATTAGCAGCTGGAGCTTATTTAGGTGTGCTCCTGCAGCATGTCTGGCAGTTTAGTTTTATCACCAGCTTCCACAGCCCAGGACTGTTCCATAGTGAGAACCCAGATCAGTAAAGTGGGAAAACCGAGAGGGTTCCATTTAAAAGCACGTTCTTCTTCCAAACTAAACTGCTAATGTAGAGGTATCCTGAGTCAGTATTTGTGTAGTTTGAAACACAACTTTAGGCTTGTTGGCACATTCAGTCAGTGCCTTGCCATTCAGGCAATTAGAATCCCTTTGGTAAACAGCCCACTCTCTGTATCAACGCTGCATTTTTGATCCTCATTGCTAACGTTGGACTGCCTTTCATTAACAGAAGTGGGGTGTATGTGATGTTTCAAATGAAGGCCAGCTCTGCTACCCCTGATGGAAATGCCTTGCCTGGTACTTCTGTGGTTGTATCTTCATGGTTATACACAGACATCTCCCTCTCTTGCTCCACAGATGACTGATTTAAGAGACAGAAAGCAATGGGACAACAATAGTGTTGAGGGTGAAGTGAAAAGCTGTTGGCATGAGTTGAAGAGTGAAGGAGTCCAACACTCCCATTTTCTCAAACACATTATTCTTGCCTTTAACCTTAATGAGTTTTTCTTGCTATTCAGGTTTTAAAAGCCTCTGATGAATCTAAGGGTAAAACATTTTAGTTTTCAATAAGAAATCAGACCAAACGCAGTATGAGGCAAACTAAATTGAAAAGTACTCCCTGGGAACAAAGTAAAGATTAATAACAGATACTCTGAATCACCTGATGGTGGGTCTCACTAGCAAATGTCACTGCTAAATCAGGCATCCTTTGTTACCATAGGCAAGGGATTGCATGGAAAATTTGAATCTCACAAAGGGAACCATTGATTTTAGAAGAGAAGATAAAGACCTACTAATAATGAACCCAGCAGCAATATAACTTCACAGATATTTAGCAGTATAAACTGCATGTCTTGCGTCCTTTGGGTAAGCACTGACAGCCAAAGGTCACTCTGCTTTGTTATTCACATCAGCACATTTCACTTAAAAGGCTCTTCTACCACCCACAAGAAAGAAATGTACGTGTAGAAATCAGCATTTTGCACATGCAGCACAGTAACCAATATGCTCCTTCATTTCAGGAATGCTATAACTTTAAAATTTCCAACCCAGTTGTAAGCAGAAGAGTGATTCAGCAGAAATAAAGCAATAATTCACAATATCTTCTAGCAGGAGCAAAGACAAAATGGTATTTATCTCTCCTCCTGCTCACATATCACTATTAGGAAAAGCTGCCAAAAAGGCTACTCTCATCACCAGAAAGAAAAGTCTATCTATTCCCACACCCCAAGCCTGCACTCTCACTTCCCCCAAGGCCCTTTCAGAAGCTCCCTCCGACCACCTCCAGAGGTGAGGAGAGAGCACAGTTAGAAATCACTCCTGGCCCCTGAACCATCTCAAGTGAATTCACCACACCCAGAGAGCAGGTGGAGAAGGCCAGCCATTAGGTCTCCCTGCCATCAGATCCCAGCAGCTCCCTACTCCTCTATCTACACCATCCCTTGCTCCTGCAAGTCAGAAGGGGTAAAAATGTCTAAAGTAGAACTACCCTAACCTTTACATACAAATACTTATGTTCCCCTGCCAGCTTCTTCCCTTGTTATGCCCCTCAGTAGGAGTTACATCAGCCCTCAGAAGCAGCAGATCAGACTCAGAGATAACAGAAGTAGCATATAAATTATATGTTTGCATCCACATGATGCTAAAGCCATCTCTGCAACACAGTCAATGCCTTGAACTTAGGTCAGGTTAGACCGAGCTAACTACAGCAACAAGCTCAGCGCAAGGCTGAAACACCTTTCCTGGAAGCTTAGGAAATTCTTGGCAGCTACCCCATGCTACTGCACTCTAGCCAAGCCAGCTAATTTAAAGTTAACTTGGGTATGCCCCACTGCACAGTCGGAGTAGCAACTACGCAAGAGTAGACAAACCCTAAATAAGAAATTACATCTTTCCTGGTCCAATTCCCCACTGCTTTGTATTTTGTCACTACATAACTGATGAAAAGTGATTACAAAATATTCCAAGTTCTATCTGAAAGCATTTAATATATAATATACATGTACACACAATTCATGTGAAACAAAGCTTTAAGTATCTATTATAAAGATTCAAGGGAAGCTTGAATTAAATGCAAAAGCTCTAATTCAGATCCCGTTGAGATGCTTTACATTAGTTTTCCATTGATATTAGTGTATTACTCCGAATTTACATCAATGTAAGTAAGAACAGATGCAGGCCCAAAGACTATAAAGAGACTGAGTCCACAAAACAGGAAAAGAAAGAGCAAATTATATAAACAGAGGAACCCTTAAAGCTGTCTATATAATTCCTAAATTTGCAGCAGCACACATCATATATTGCTGCATTTATTTCTATTAGGAAACAGTTTTTAACCAAGAAAAAAAAAAAAACAAACCTGCCCTACTAAACTAAACTAGAACTTTCAAGATTAAAATCTGTCTGAGACTAAAATCAGTCCTGAGAAAAAGCTAATCAGAGTTTGTGTTTCATATGCAATTTGACATCTGCCCTTGATAACCTTTAGTATTCGGGGGGTTTGCTGAACTCTACCCTAAATTCTAAACCTAGAACTTTATAAATTTTACAGAATTTTTTAGTTTAGAATTATTTAGTGTTGTTGTCAGCTCTGTCAGACTACTGCATTCTTGTCTTCACATACAAAATACAATAGCTGACAGTTGCCTCTCATACAATAAACTGCAGTGAATTACTACAGTAGGAAAGTATATTGAAATAGAAAGTGCATGATTCCTGTCAATTTATTCCAAAATTGTGTAAAAGGACATTTTTCATCATGCCTAGAACATCACGCTAAAACTTTTGGCACCTTACTTAGTGCTCTTTTTACTGACTGCCATAACATATCCCACGACCCTTTTCTTGCCTTATACCAAGGGAAAAATGAAACAGAAAAAGTGACATGTTCAGTGCTGTCATCCCATTTTATGCTTTCCACAAAGATACAAAATTGTTTTTGGTGAGTGGCAGAAGTTTCAGGCAATAGCTCAGCTCAGCATTGTAGTTTATCTGGACTAAAAGTACAAAGACATTATACCTTTATACTCAGTGGATTTTAATGAATTCCCTGCAGCTGTTATTTGCAGCATCTTTGGTTTTGCTTACTAAGAACACTAATTGAAATTCAATACCATGAATGTTTTCACATAGTAAACATCCAGCTCAACATTTTAAGTATTGTGAACTAGTTTCAAGTAACGTATATGACAAGAACGAAAAACAGTTCACGAGCATTCTTCCAATTATAGGCAACAACAGTTGTCTCACACTATACACTATGAATTATTCTCATGTAACACATATATTGGTAACAGTTAAAGTTTGCCCCCAGCTAGCAGCCCAGGCCTGAATTTGCAGTGCAAGTTTCTCCCCTTAACACAGTGAATCCAAAGAGTGAATACAGACCCTAAACTTCAGGAAAAAAATAATAATCTCTAGACTCAAGTGTGGAAGCCACATCTTATTACAGAATCACAAAGGATAAATTGAGATCCAGAATTTTAATCTGAAATTGTATATGACCTGAGAAGACTCATTTCGTATTTGGAGACTATAATTTAGTTTTAGATAGGATAAATCAGCATCAACCATTAACAGATACCCTTCTACACCCAGTCTAAGGGCTGAAATATCCACCTGTAAACCACATCAAGTGGCATTAGCAACAAGACATATTCTGTGGTCTTTCTTCCTGGTTATTTGCAAGGTTGCTACACATTCATATTTTGCATCCAAATCACAGACTCTGTGAAGAAGTATTTGGATATTGAAACTTGACCCCCACATACACTAGTCAGTAATGCTTCACCTTTTCTCAAAAGTTTTTGACCTTATGTCAAAAATTGATATATGTCATGAATAATTAGACTTGTAAGATCTCAACATTTCACTGAGTATTGGTATATTATACGTGTCATCCTAATTATGCACCACCCTATGGCTTCATTCTGCAGGTTTTTCTTGTAGTGTCAGATACTTCTCAAAGTGGTAGTGCAGCCAAAACATGTGGAATTTCTTACCTAAGAAATGCAGTGCTTGACAGCAAAGTACTGAGATACATTAGGCCCGGAGAGATGAACAGTGCATACAAGATACATGCTATAAGATGAAAAAGCTTTGCAAAGGCGAAGTAAAGAACAGCAAGCAGTCCATTTCCTTTTTCCAGATTCTGCATGCTGCCCTAGAAGACGCAGCTCCCATGCCCATAGGAGGGGGGTCCTTGGCCTCTGCACCACCCTCTGTCCACTAACACTCTCCGTGGCCTCCTGGGCTGCCACCCTGCAGTGGCTACACATTTCTCTGCACATTCATGTAGGGATTAACGATATCACCCCTAGACTATAAAATGTTCAGATAAATGCCTAGGACACTAGTTAAAATATTTGCGTTCACATTTGATTCCATAAAACACCTTTCACTTTTCTTTTCCAAGTAGTTAAATATCCCCCAGGGACCATTCATGCCACAAAACCTTGGGAGCAAAACAGAATGTAGACCTAGCTTTAGAGCTAGGTCTATCCTATATCTGTGCAGCCAGTCACTACCACCCTATGAAGTTTCTCTTGGAGCATTTGCTCTAACAAAAAGAAGTCTCTGTTCTCACCTTGCAGTCACCTTGTAACAAAGTCTGATGCCCTGCACTTCTGGATCACAGCCTGCCATCTGGACTTCTGTCTTCCTCTGAGCTCAGCCCCTGTCCTGGGCCACCTGACAGTTGTTAATTACTGGCACTGTCTACATGCAAACTACCCTGCCCATCATCACTTACATTATAAATGCCTTTTCCCCCCTGACTCTCTGCTATGTTCCTGCTGCTAAATGTCCTCAATTTCAAATTCTTTATGCTAGGTTTTGCCTTTAACAACACTTGAATGAAAAGCAATTTTAAAGCAATCCATACTGTCAGCGGTCCCCTCAAGCAAATGTGTTTTCTCTTAGCTTTGCCTTCATGTCTAGGTTAAGAAGTTTAAATTAAGTAATTAAAAAAACAAAGCAAAACAATAAGTGTTTAAGGACAACCATTGAACAAGCCACATCTTTATACATTTCCCAAACAGCTGCCCGTATGCTTGTGAGTTCTTGCAGACCACGTTTCCACTCCAGCCTACTTGCATTATTACAAGCTTTAGCTTGCAGGAAAAGCTAATGTAACACATTACAAAAGGAAAGTTTTAGCCATGGGAAACCAGCTAAAGCAAATTGATAATGAATGCAACAGTTGGCCACCAACATGTTCTGTTCTGCTAATATTATATCAGCATGATGTCATCAAGGAAAATGAGGTTTTTTGAAGTGAAGAATTATGCAACCTTGAGAAACCAACCAAACAAATCAAAACATATTGCAGACACAATTAAGGAAAATATTGACAAAGCATATCCTTACAGACAAGATCTAGACTGGGATCCAGAAAAGCAAGCTTTAGGTTTTCTGAGATTAAGTTTTCAGAGGTCCATAGTATGATCCTCAAATCAGTCACTTTGGTAATGGCAGAGCAGAAGAACCTATCGATGTTTTTTGAAAATCCTGTGCAATGGTTAAGCACTTCAAAGCACACAAACGTGCAAATGCCATCCACTTCAGATTTCCAGAGGTAACTAGGTGCCAACATGTTTTTGAAAGTATCATCCCAGTGACTCTGATTCTGCTCCAATAAGACAACTATTTTTCAGCTCTCACCTTTCCATCTCAGATGAGGTCTCCAGTAGTTTGTAAAGTACAAAGAATAAACTGGTCAGTAACTATAGCACAGGAATTCCCTGGGACTTCCTCTACCCAAAGAGATAATGGAGCTAACAAGAAAGGACCAGCACTTGTTCAGACAAAGTTTGTCCAAATACTGCAAAGCCAAACCAAGCTGGAACAGCACTGACCAACCTGTTTGCATTCTTTGATGCAACCAGACAACAGTGGAGCATGAATGTGAGGGAAAACACAGGTGACTGAACAGGAACAGCATAACCTTGGGCACAGAGATATTTCAGGGCAAAAGCACAACAGACTCTGAATTGTGCCATAAGAGGAAGAGACCTTTGTGTAATCCAGCGATTGATTTATGCATCCCCATTATGAGACTGCCATCCTTCACAACAAGGGACTCATCACAGCAACAAGTAACAGGCTGAGAGACAAGCCATATTGAAGTCCACAACAGTCCTGCCAGGAATGTCTTGTTGCTCCTCTCAACAGAGACTGAAAATACTTTGCACTTTTGTCTTTCAGTAGCTCCATGTAAGTTATAGTCTTTTTTGTCTTTTTTGTTTTGTTTTTTAAACTTGCAAGTTTAAAAAAATGAATACATTTCTCAGGCCTGTCAAACTCACCCTTCAATTTGAAATTAAAGCTAGGTTCTTTGGTTTTCAGCATCAAAGGCCACACCTGACCTTCAGCTAAATCTCAGCCCCTCCTATTACTGTCCTTTGTTACATTTGTGCAGAACCTGCCCAATGGGTTTGTGTTGCAGAATCGTAAGTGATCACCATCAACGGGCCTGCACCAGGGTATGCCAACATAGCAGGAAAAGGCTGGCAGTTTCCTGCTGCAGTCCCATCATTTAAGTTACCTGTACCACCACTTTTGGAAGCCACACTGGCTGCTGCTGGGAGACAGATGGGACAGCAGCAGCTCTTGTGCAGAGGATCAGGGAACAGCCATTCCCACAGCAAAGGTCACTTATTCCCTCATGTCCCTGACACAGAAAAGTGAGTCCACAAGCCTCATTCTACAGGCTTCTCATTTCTAACGTCCACCCCAACACTGGCCTTCCCACACTATAGCATGTGCAGCCTGTTTACCTCCCACTTGGGGCAAACAAATTCAGTACCAGCAACAACACTGAGAAACCTTGAATGTGTTAGAGGACACGTTCCAGCCCTGCCTCCAGACCTAGGAACTTACTCCACAGATAGTGCTCCCCAACCAGAAGCAGGACATGCACGTATGTGCTTAAGCTCAGTGCTGCAGGTGTGAGAGTCCTGCAGCAGCATCTCTACTACCATGGCTGGCATCTCACCTCACCTTCCTGCCAGAGGTGAGACTGCTTTCCTGAAAAAGGTTTACACTCTTGTTTTGTTTTTAAAAGAAACTTATTTTTTTAGGAGCAGAACTCAGCATCCCTCTGGAGACCCAGGGAACCCCACTATGCACTACATGTTGTAATGGCAGCCCACCAGGCATGCATTACAGAAACCAGAACGCCCTTTAAAATTAGTCCACCATTAAACAGGAAAGGAAGATAATGATAATAAGGATATGCAAGTCTAAATTTTGAATCCCTTAGGAAGAAATCTATAATACTATTACTCCTGGAGCCCCAAGGCAAAAAATCCAAGCACCACTAACACCCCAACACCCCCTCCCCCCTAAAAAACCCACCACAGATCCTGAGCCAGGGGATAACAGTATGCCCACATTAACTCTTAAAATAAAATAATTCATTAAGACATGCAAGAAGAGAGTTCTGCTGAAGTTTTAATTCTTTTCTTTCAGACACAGACAAGTGTAATGATACAGCACTGCAAATTAAATATTCTAATGCAAATCAGGTCCGTTTCTGAAAGTCACAGTGACCTGAGCATACACCCAGAATAAAATCTTGCCAAAGTTCCCTCAGCCAAAGGACAAGCCTAATGGGTCTTACAGCACACAGAACTGTAAAAATAGATTTTCTCCATCTCGTATACAAATGCACACAATTTGAAATGAATTCCTCTGAAGAAAATGAGGTGGCTAGCAGTTGTATGAGAAACTAATGGGAATTTTAATAAGGTACCAAAAAAAAATTGTGATGGACACAGCTATTCGATATCTCTTATGTTTCATTCTGAATTTTAAATAATTAATTTTAAAAACTAAACAAACAGTAATTGCGTTTTAATAATTGAGAGAACACCAGATAAGGAAACAATATCCAACAAACAGCAAAGAAAATTAAGAAGTAATGGAAATGGTCTTAGAAGATCCAGATAACTTGAAATGATGGTTCAAAGTATTTCATTTTCTCCTCCTGGAACTTCATACACCCTTGAATCTCATTCATGCTCTTGCTTAGTTTCTTCTTAAGCAAGACTTCAACATTTTTATGTACTGCTGCAATACTATAGTGAGTTCTATAACTTGCAGTAGTTAACACTGCAATAGGATGGGCTTGGACTTATTAAGAAGCAGTTCTGCTAATGATGTTCATGATCTGCTCTGTAAGATGTATGAGTAAATTCAAAGATGCACTCCTGCAGATTACACTTGCAACAGCTCTTTGAATAGCATACCACCTATCACTGCCAACTCAGTTTTTGATGGATGGCTGCACAGAAGAGGCGATCTGCATACAAGCAACAAGCAGGTATGGGCAAATTGTTTGTCTGCATTGGTTCTCTGTTTACAAGAGTGTCTAACATGGGTGGGCACTGATGGGAGCAATGATCACTGATGTCTGAGAACACTTAATTTTGCTGTCTTGCAACCTATTTAAGAATAAAGGCTGTATTATATATAAAGGACTGTGAGATAAAGGTCAGTCTATTGTGAGCTTTTTTCATCACATGGAGGTGTCAGGACTGAAAGGGTGCTGTGGATTTACTGTATTTGAAAGCCTGCTTAGTTCTAAATGCATAAAGGAATTTCACAAGAGCCTCGTATGGAGAACTCATGAGAGACCTCAAGCAACAAGTCTGGATTCTCTTAGAAAGAATGAAGAAGCACTTCAACTCATGCCAAAAGCCTTTGAAAAAATTGCAGTGTTTTTCCTACCCCTCACTGTCCTATATATTTGTTTATTTAAATGACTCTAATGTGAGATTCACAGATACGTGGTATGTCTCTAATATGACTAAGCC
This sequence comes from Gavia stellata, assembly GCF_030936135.1. Classification (NCBI taxonomy): domain Eukaryota; kingdom Metazoa; phylum Chordata; class Aves; order Gaviiformes; family Gaviidae; genus Gavia; species Gavia stellata. Next base: position 23,479,972 of record NC_082595.1, read on the forward strand.
AGGGGCAACTGGTTTAGCACAGAAATCCCTAGGAATGCATCTGAAGCCCCGGAGATGGGCAATAAGCCCATTGATGGTGTCTCCAAGCTGCTCTCTGGGAAGGCTTCTGCCCCAGAACACTCCAGTGATGACCAAAAGCGCTACATGGCTGAAAGTTTCCCAAGGCCCACAGCACAGTTCAAACCCTAACAAGTTACTCATGCTTAGCAAAGCATTTTTTTTTGTTGCTGCTTTATTATAAAGCATAAAATTAACCAACAGCACTCCTTTCAGTCATGAGCTAACGCATGGACTCCTGCGCTGAAAGTCAGTAGGATTATCCTGACTGTTGGACTATGAGTCAACAAGCATGTACAGTGATCCAGGTCCCAAAGAACTAACAGGAGCGAGACATTGTTACACCTTATCTTCTACAAACCACTTCATAATTTTTATTCTTGGAGTAGCTGTACCTCACAAAGCGGAGTATATCTTGTCCCGAGACATGTTACTACACCCCTAAGCATCAGCAGTTAGAGACCTGGTCAGCAAGTGAATCAGAGCCAACTCAGTAGTTAAAGTGCTTAACCAGCTTCACTGGCTGGCCCTTATTCTTTTTTCATACCAGTGCAAATCAATTGACTGAGATTATTCCTAATTTTTACCACTGTATCTGAGAGAAGAATCTGGCTTGTTCTTCTCAGGGCATGCTTTGAGCTAGATTCTAGCCAGCACAGCACACATCTGTGACCCAGGAGAAGTCCTCCACTGTTCACAAAGACTTTATTTGCTCTCCCCCTACCAAAAGAGGGGCTAGGAAACCTAATATTTCCTAGTAGAATACACTGCAGTGAATAATCTGAAGTTGTGTAGAACTGAATTACAGTCCTTGAGAAAGCTAAAGGATGTGTTAAACCAAAAAAAATAAAAACCCACCTGCTTGCTGTTTGCCATATTACAGTGGAATTTATCAAAGAGCTTAATTAATTAAAAACCACTTTAAACAGTTTTGATGCCATTATAAACCAGGTTTTACTGTTTCCAATATTAAAAAAAAAAAACTACAAAAAACTCACTTATGTCTTCAGTAGCACCCATTATGGAGTATTTACAAGGGTCTTTTTCCTGTGATTTATCTCCTTAAATAAAACTTCCAGGTTGTTTGTTAGTATAGTTTACCATTGGTCACCTAAGACCTGACTATCCTGGGTAACACTATTTGAGAATATAAGTCATGTCACCTTTAAGAAACTGTGTCTTGAATGTCCTTTGACCTTTGCTGGGCAAATAGTTAGGAACCAGGAATCACCCTTCTCCTTTAGGAGTGTTGCTTTTGAAAGAGTGATCAAGAGGGAAAAGTAAATGTCAGCCTGCCCCTCTCCCTCCTATGAAGTTGGAGGTGCTGCTCCCCGCTGCACTACAAGAGTAGCATAATGCTCTAGTTGCTGCAGAGAGAAGCAAGTCAGCTTCTCCAGGAGGCAGAAGAGCTGTACCGCTCTCCTGCCTCACGCTCTGACTGGAGTCAGCAAGCAGAGCCTTGGACGGGAGGTCACCATTGGCAGCTCTTCTTTTCTTATCTTTACTTGAGTGGGTTTCAGGCAGCCAGCGAGATCACTGACAGCAGAACCCATGGGACCTAAAGACTCAAAGGCCTTCTTTTCACGCATCCTTAGAAAGCCCTGGCAGCCTCCCTCCCTCCTTTGTCACTGCTGCCAAGTTCACTGCTGGCTGTCAGACTTATACCCTATTAAAACAAGATTACAGGAGCAAAAGCTTACCCGCAACAACCTTGCAAGCTGTTTAGAGTCCTGCAGTGATGCTCGATCATCACCCTCAGGCATCTCACTCAGGTTCTTTAATGTTCTTCACCCTACACTGCTACTGCTTCAAAAACCTCTCTGAACTGCCCTTTTCAGCTTCTTATCCTGCCAATATAGCCACAAGGAGCCCTAAGAGGCATACTCAAAAGCCCCAGCAAGGCCCAGGGTTTATTCTCGTTTCAGAACATGGGTCTCCCAAGCGATTTAAGTCTCCCTTTTCTTACTTCAGCCCCGTTAGTATTTTCTACCCAGCACACACATTATAAACACACACAGATACAAATGAGACAGGTTATCATTCTGCTTGCTTGACAAGATCTGCCTTTTAAAGCCTTTCCTGGTAATAAGCAGAAACAACTACTGCTGGAAAGCACTTGAAGAGAAATAGCATCAGCAGCACAATGTAAATAATTAACGAAAACATTCTTTTAGATTGCATTATGCAGAGAGGAATAAATCATCAGACAAGCATTAAATATTTCATGAACGTTATCATAAAGTTGGAGAATCAAGTGTCCTTCTATATTATTTTGGAGCATGGAATAGTCATCAATACATTTAAGAACTGCCTCTTACCACCTTTGCAGCACTGAAGGAGATGGATTCTCTTGAATTCTACATACACTAAATTTTCTACATCCACTAAGACTTCTAGAAGGCTGATCATCAGAATTTCCTTGGGGAAAAATAAAGAAAAAAACACACACAGGCCTTTTTATAGTGCTTCAAATTGGGTAGCCAGAAATATATAATACAAAATTGCTAGTCATTTCTGAAAACACTGACTCACTGAGCTAGTAACGAGCAGTTGTGTTGCTAAATGACTACTGAAACAAAAGATATTATCTACCTCCCTAGGTGATACTTATTAGCAATAAATCTATCCTTTAGAGAAAGAAACAAGGCAAAACCCAACCCAACTCCCTATTTATAGTGTTGCCAAATGGATGCCTAACATAGTATCATCAGAATTAATAAGTAGAAAACCACAGAGCTTATCCAGCCACATAGTTTATTCTCCAAATCATTTACCATTATTTTTTCAGGAACAATGGCTGTTTTAAGTGTCTTGTGATTTTTGCTAATGATACATCTTCTCTTAACAGGCTGATAAATTCTTAGTACTACCATTGACTTTGCAAAACATAAAATAATTTTTGCAATACAGAGCTCACCTGAAACTGAAAAAGTATAAATATTTTCATATTTATCTGCTTTACATTTACACTTATCTATTTTAAAATAGATATTTTTCAGGTTTCCCTTTGTCACTTGTGCTCATTACCAATAGTAAATCTGCTCAAGTTTCAGCATTTTCTGCCAAGCTTTTCCCTCCTCATCAATCTTTAGCTGCTGTTTTTCATCCTACACTGAAATCCCAGGTCCTCCTCAGGCCTAATAAAACTAAGGCAGAACAGCATCCAGAGAAAAAGCAAAGGAGGATTAGAGCATCATGGTTGCCTGCTTTGTAGTAGTAGGTGTAGGAAGCCCAAAGTAACTACTAACCTGAATTGAGATCATTGTGTGCACAGGACCTGGACACCTTCAATTTCTAATATCCAGCCTACACTGAAGAAAGTCAGGGCAAAAAGAGTTGGAGGTCTGTAACACAAGAACTTTTTTGCTGGCAGAGTCTCCACACAGAAGCATGATATGACCAGAACGTTTTATTTCTAACATTGTTTTAACTTATATGACAATACACTAAAGCCATTAATATGGTATTTTTACTTCACTTCTAGATCAAGATAAAGTCAGTTGTGAAAGTTTTCATGTGAATAGAGATGAGTTTTAAACAGAAAAAGAAAAAATTAAATTTTACCTCATAGTAAAAGCTTTTCTTTTACTTATATCTAGAGGATTTTTGATGGTGGGAGAACTTGTGAAATTGTGAAATATACAGAATAATAAACTCTATAAAGTTAAGACATGTGAAGCTGTGATTATTGGGGAAAATTATTTTAAAACACACTGGCAGTATGCACACCTGCATGTAACAAACATACAGATTCACAGTCTAAATCCTAGCACCCAGACAAAGCCTGAATGATACAACTCTTTCTTAAAAGCATGAGAAGGGGACGTTTTACAATTTCTCAAAAACTTCAGCAGTTGTATGGAGTCGGAGCACTTCAGAGGTCATATCAAAATGCAGGCTCCAAGTTCCGAAACAAGAAGAAATAAACACAGAAAAATTTCCTGAAAGTCTAGATGTCACAAAAATATGACAAAACTGAAAATCTCATCTGAAATAATAAATGAGTGAACAATTGAGCATAAAGTCTCAGTTCAGCAGTTGCATCTCCAGTAAGCAGCAGGAGCAGCTTCATGGCTGGAGCAGGGAGGTCCTGGGTTCTGAGCCAAAAAGTGCTACTGACTCACCCCCATGTTGTAAAGGTGTTTGCATCTCGTTTCCAGTTTTGCCTCAGATTCATCGATTTCCAAAGCAAGATGCACATACCAAGAGCAGGTTTAACACACATAGTTACCCACAGTAATGCTGTGATAAATAGGCAAAGCTTCATATATATACCCCAAAGCGCTTGGCTGCTTCTCCCCTTTTTCCTAACTAGACTAGCCCTATTGCCTTCTACCACCTGGTCCTGCCTCCTACTCTTGGACAGCCTTTGCAATGCTGAGAACATCAAAATATTACATCTGTAGTTCATTACAAAGCCCAGCTGCACCAGTTGTACTGGGAGGGAATAGCTGTGGTTTTTTCCTCTTCCCAGTTTAGACACAAACAGGCAGCCACGCCCAGCCCAGCCCAGCATACACAACATCATATTTTACCTGAGCTAATGGGCTATAGCTAGTGCCCCATGTGTTCTGTAATAAGGCCACATGCATTCAAACAAAATGCATTTCTGTCTCTGGTGCTGCTGTTTTAATCAGACTTGTTATTCTCACTTCTCCTAAAACAAATTAGTCAAAAGGTCATTATTTTATCCAGTATCTAGTCAATCTCTGCTATGCCATAATCCAAATATACCCAATCAATACCTTTGAAAATTTCATTTTATTTATTTAGCCTATAAAAGGTTCATCAAGCTGCCTTATACCAAATCCAGTAGCCTGATTAGCAAATTAATCATCATATTCACACAACATCAGCTTTAGCACAACACTATTATCCTGCTTTCTCTTAGTGAGCTAAACAGAAATCCACATGATCACATAATTAAACACCAGTGAGATACAAAGCACTGAGCATATTATTTATATTATTTTGCAGAGAGTTTGTGTGTTCAGTTGTCTTCCAACCAACGAAGCAGGGTGGTTGTTGTGTCTGACTTGTGTTATCCTATAACATTGCATAATTCTAACAGCAAACTTGAGATCAAAATAGGCAAGCAAGGAACTGGACCACTTCCCAGAAAGGTCTCTGAAGGCAATCTATCCTTCTTAGCAACTATTTAGCAACCAAGAGATGATTACTGTGGATTAAAGAATTAGGTAATAAAACAAAAAGTCTAATCAGAAACACTATTGCCAGCATTTTACTGTCACAGGGCCCATTGGAATAAAATAAAAAACAAAAAGCTCTAAAATTATTTCATTTTGTCACAAAGTTAACTAAAGAAATACAAAAAGACAGGTTTAGAGACACATGACAAAGATGGAAGAAACCTCCAAGGAACATGAAGGGGGAAAAAAAAAAAAAAATCAGTATTTTTTAATAGCTTTAATGGCTTGGCTAAATTTAAACTAGTCAAATCTCCTGGCATTGCACTTTGCATTCGTGGACACTCTGTAATAACTCACCCATTTAGAAGAGCTGGAGCAAATTCTGATCCAATTCAAGCAAGCATAGCTCTCCTAAAGTTAGAACATTCTTGTTCACCTGTACCAAGGACAAATCCAGGCTGTTGGCCACACAAAAGCCAGAAAAGATGAGTTAGTGATTATGTTCTGAACCCTAAGATTTTACATGCTACTCAAATTTTCCAGGCAACTGGCAGTGCAGTCATAGGGAAAGATTAGTTGAGTCATGTAATCCAGTACAGAAGACCAAAGGAGACACTGCAGGAATAAAATGCATTTATGCAGATGATATAACACCTATACTACCAGTATTATTCCACTCCCTATGCTGGAGCAGCAAAGGCCAGGATGGCAGTCCAGAAACTCTGATCCTGGGTTTAAATGGGATAAATACTTGAGATTTCCAGGTAGAGTGAATATTAGTTTGTCTGAGACAAGGAAAATTCCAATGCGGTTTCAAACACTGGTAGAAAAATTCAAGAGGCACCTAACCAAATAGTCTTAAGACTAAAGAATTTGTCAGGTTGCCTCTGAATTTTTTTTACTTTCTTTTTTCATGCCAGCATTCCATGAAAGCTCCAGGGGCTTTCTTTGAAGTTTTCCTTCAGTATTTCTTCCTCCCATGTGAAAAATAGTAAAAGAAGATTATATTAATGACAAATTAAGGAGGCTACATGATCAAACCCACAGAGTTCAGGGAATTCCAGATTTAAGATTATCCTAACTTTCACTGTGCTCCCACACATGTGTGTTTTCACACACTTCATAATGTACAGTGACCACAAACTGATAGCTCAAATAGATTTCAGGGGGGTTATGCAAATTTATACACTTCCAAGGAACTCTACCACATATTTATTCAGTTCTAACAGGTGGCTGAATAATAGTCACTACAAACCTAAAATTTCTCTTTTGGTTTTTCAATGTATTGTTAAATTATTTTAACTATTTCCTTTCAGCTTCATCTTAAAAGGGATGATGTACTAATGATTAGTTTAGGTTACTACATACACAATCTGACATATCAGCTATTTGCATCCCTTTGGGTATTAAGTACTGTAATTTAAAAAGGTATAATTTATTTTAGTAGAATTACTTTTGTTTCTATTCCACTAAGAACAGAAGAAGTCAGGCTTCTGGTATGTTACCATTTCTTCTAGACTCACTGTGATATGAGCTAGTGTTTATTAACATTCCTAAATTACCAGGTATTGACATCATAGCTACATATTTCATCCAGCTTTCAAAAGCCTTAGAATAATTGTACATTGGCTGAACTACTGTTTAAAATTACAAAAAACATGCTTTCACTATTACAAACATGTAGGACACGAGTTTATTAGTCAGTTGACAGGCTGTACTATCTAAGTTCTGTCTAAGATAGCTTTATGATCAAGAAACATTACAAAGGCAAGATATTTTTCAGAAAGATGAAACCCCTTCCCAAGGTCAATAGCCACTAAGTGAAGAGTTTATGGAATCCACTTTAATAATAAATAAATAAAACAAACTAACAAAAAAGCCTTCCACCTTGAAGCTGTCTCCAAACTTGACAATTACAAGCCAAAATCTTCAAATTCTGAGTCAAACACAGAAAGTTAACAACCCTAAATTCTTTTAAGGGTTTTCCCTTCAGCCAGCATCAATATGTCAAACCTTGTTCTAAGCCAGTTCAGATTTTGATCACTCTTGATTCTTTGAAACTAAAGCAATAAAAATGCTTATGTTCCCCATCAACAGGGAAATACCATTAGTCCAGGAAGATATGAACAAACATATCTGCACAGGTAGGCCAATTATTTTTCTCATATCAAATAATTAAGTTCCAAATTATTTTTGTACTATACTAATTTTTCCAGAATAAATCTGGAAAATTTGTTTGTTTTCTAGTTTCTTATCCATTTTTCAAAGCTCTGTAGGTACCTCAGCGTTTTTTCCATATCCGCTCATGCATTCACAAAAGCTTCTGCATTTATCATCATCTGTAGGTTTAATTAATATGCTGTTTACTTGACTTTTCAGATCATTAATAAAGATGTTAAGGAAAAATGCACTTAACACTTATCTCCATATCACTATTGGACATCTCTCCACAATCCATTGCTTTTACATTTATCACTTTGTTAAGATCCTTTTTCTATACAAATCAAATTGGAGTTGGATTCCTCATGAAAACCCAGATTTTCATTCACAATGAATCAGTCTGACTAGAACATGTTTCATTTGAGCCACCATAATAATTCATCTGTAATAAGACTATATGGTAGAGACTAGATTAAGTGTTGAATCAACTGCCCTTCAAGAAATTTACTCTGGATTACTTCAGGAACTGGCCAGGGCAGTCTGAGTGCTGCTCAGGTTTACTTTCATGAATTCATAGAAGTTGACTACGATCTCTGAAGTTTAAAGTTTTGAGAGCTGTAGGCAGGACAGCAAGGGAAACCCCAGTATCATTCATTCATCTGTGAAATACATTGGAAAGAATAATAAAACAAGCTTTTTGCTTATATCATAGCTGCTTACAAAGTTCAGCATGGATTTGCCAAAAGCATTTAAATTTCTTCTAGGGTATGAAAACAATGAGAACATAAGAGCGAGTATGCATGTGAGAGGTATTGCATATTTATGTGCTTTTCTTGCACATAAAACAACTGGTATGAAAACACAAGCAGACCAGGATAAAGATATGCAAGTAAAATCTAAGCTGAGGTACTACCAGGTTCAGGGCATCATACGTTAAGAAACTCGTAGCCTGATCCATCACTCGTAGCCCGGTGAATCCATAAGACAGCAGGAAGAAGGTTCAGAAACCTAGAAAATCTCTTAGTCAGTGGTTATTTCCTATGGCCCTGATATATTACAGTACTGCATTTTCAATTAAAAAGATGGAGACTAATGATTTACAGAGACACTTGCCAGCTAGGAAAGAACAGGTGATTTTAATACCTACACTATTACATCAACTTCAGTCAAGTTGTGTGTCACATGCACACAACTAGTCTTACTGAAAACAATCTGACATATTGCAAAGAAAGGAATTCCAGATGTAGCTACCAGATACTTTGCTATAAAATTCTCTAACTTTTAATTAATAGCAAACATTTGCCAAGTTTCAGAAGGCTAAATAACCAGAGTTTCATTTAAATCACAGCCCTTTAAAAATTGAACCATCACGGACTGACCTGGCTCCAAATGTGCTTTTCCACGTACTAATTAAACTAGGTCGAGAGCTTATGGTGAGCAAGGCACTGGAAAAGCACTGCAAACTGCTAATCTCTCACTCCCTACAAAAAGTTAGCAAATTATCTTAATTGACTGTTTCCCCAAAGCTATGCTGGTATTTAAAATGATAGCACAAATGTTATTCCAGTAACACTGTTTACCAGGAAACACATGCCACTGGCACCATCCCAAACAGTTTGGGGTAATCGCACTTTTGGGCCATGGAGAGGAGTAGAAGACCTGACACCTCAGGGCAAAAGTCTCATTCACATCTACTCCCCATCCGAAGTCAAATAACAGCACAAATTAGCCCTTATGCATCCCCCTTTTCTCCACAGTATTACACACAAACTGCACACAGAAAAAGAGATCTGCAGCAACAGCTGAAGGATAATCATGCCAAGTTCATAAAAAAATAGTTCATACTACAAGCAGCTAAACTACTTCAGCCTGCAGCCTCTCCATGGGGAGAAGCACTCAGCTATACAGCTTCCATGAAGCCAGTATGCCTTTAGCAGTAAAAGCATCCCAGCGCACCTATAGAAGGCTTACACTGGAGAGATTACAGTGCATGCAATTGCACTCACATCCAGCTCAGTCTGCTGGCTGATGGGGAAGGACAAGCAACCTGTCAACTTGTCTTCCAAACAGTTTGTAATTAGCCATTACCCAGACTCTAGTGGGACTTGATGCTTTCCACTGCTTCCTCTCCATTGTGCAAAGAGGAGAGAAGGATGAAAGTTCCTCTCTCCCTTGCTGAGCCGAGCCTAGCAAATACCCTGGATCCTCCCTCTCAGCAACTGTGCAAGAGCAAGCATGCCCAAAGGCTTTGTTCAGACATCTTTTTGTCACAGAGCTGAGCTGTTTACTACTTTTGATGCAAAATGAATTAACTTCAGCACAACACTCTCAGACAGGACACTTGCCAGACAATGATTAGGTTCAACAGCATGCAAGGTAGTGTTACAGCTTTCAACTATTACCCAAGGTTTGAAGTGGCATACTTTTCTATCTCACTGTTAAAGAAAGGAACATGAGACCCATTTTCAGGTGCTCCCTCCACCCATCTTTTTTACCACCTTTACTGATTTAAATGATCAAGAGAAGCAAAGCTCTTCACCAGCAGAAAGAGCTCTCTACTAGCCTCAAACAAACACAGCACGATCTGGATGACCACAAAGGAGAGATATGGCAACGACAAGTGCCTGCCCTGAGGATTCCATTTCTCATGGCCATAGCAACTCAATCATAAGTTTAACCTTGCACATGCAGAAGGTAGGTTTCACAGGTACCACTCCAATTGAGTAGAAATACTAAAATTTATTAGCCTCCTTCCTCTGCACATAAAGATAAAATAGTGGGACTTTCTAAGATTGTAGGTGGATGTATTTGGGATCATTATCCTCCTAAATTGCAGAAACAGAAGTAAAAAGAACAACCAGGAGAGTTCCCATGGGGAAGCCTCTTATCCACCGCATCAGGTCAAAGTGGGTTTTCCAACAGAATCACAGAATCACTAAAGTTGGAAAAGACCTGTAAGATCATCAAGTCCAACCATCAACCCAACACCACCATGCCCATTAAACCACGTCCCACAATGCCTCATCCACACGTTCCTTGAACACCTCCAGGGATGGTGACTCCACCACTTCCCTGGGCAGCCTTTTCCAGTGCTCCACCACTCTCTCAGTAAAGAAATTTTTCCTAACATCCAGCCTGAACCTCCCCTGGCACAACTTGAGGCCATTGCCTCTTGTCCTGTTGCTAGTTACTTGGGAGAAGAGACCAACACCTGCCTCTCTGCAACCTCCTTTCAGGTAGTTGTAAAGAACGATGAGGTCTCTCCTCAGCCTCCTCTTCTCCAGACTGAACAACCCCAGCTCCCTCAGCTGCTCCTCATAAGACTTGTGCTCCAGACCCCTCACCAGCTTCGTCGCCCTTCTCTGGACACGCTCCAGCACCTCAATGTCCTTCTTGTAGTGAGGGGCCCAAAACTGAACACAGCATTCGAGGTGCAGCCTCACCAGTGCTCAGTACAGGGGCACAATCACTTCCCTACTCAACAACACTGTCAGCTCTGCCATAGTGTAAGGGTACAGGATGAGTTCAGGGCCTTTTGTCACTACATAAGATAGCCTTAAGTAGCACAAGAGACACTCAGCAATAGGAAAACATGGTTAAAATACTCTTCCTTTGCTCAGGGGAGCTCTACCATTGGAAATCAGCTCAAGCAAAACAAGAAAGGAACTGCAGGGTTGGAGTTGGCCTTACCTGACAGAACATCAGAAAACTGTCAAGGAGACAATCAAAAATGAGGTGTCAGGATTTGGTATAACATGCCTTTGACTAGCATTGATGTTTTAGAGAAGAGAAAATTGTATATTCAACCTATCTGTACTTCAGAAAAGCATTTGATGTAGTGCCACATGAGATCAGCTAAAATATAGAAGAAAGGAATTAGTGTGGTGGAGCAGGGACTGACTAAAAGGAGTTGTGCTGAAAAGCAGAAGTAAAGGGCTGGAAGGTTATTAGCAATGGACTTTTCTGAGGCTCAGTCTTGGGACTGATGTTGCTCGCTATACTCACTAGCAACATGACAGAAGCAGTCTTGCCACAACCCACACACTTTTCTTTCTCAACCAAATGCTTGGATAAACAAATGATCTTTCCTGTGTGCCCCAAAACTCAGCAAAATTTCCCTTCAGAAAACCTAAAGAGAAAGCAATACTAAAAATTATGTGTTCCTATCACTATCTAAAAATCTGTGACTTGTTCTGGTTATTTCTGAAAGCAAACTCTTTACAGAGAAGTTAGAAATAACATGGCTAAAATGTTTATATAGTACAGAGGAAATTGCAACAAACTCTAAACTACCCAAGGGCTTCAAGACTAAAGCTAACTGAACATTAACAGTTGAATTAAAACTAAAAGCATTTAGAATTAAAACTGAAAAGCTGCTTTAGATCTTAAAAGTTCAACACATTTTCACAAGTTAAAAAAAGTGTTTGTGATAACTTATAAATGAAGTACAAGTCCCAATGTTATTGAAAAACTTTCCTGCTTGAAATGCCTGAAAACTAAGGTTTATGACAAAAATGTCAACAGAACTTTAAGGTAATTGAACAATCTTAGTCACTACAACGATAAACAAATTCATACAACTATCATGTGTCATTTCACAGGAAACAACTTTCAAATACATATGTTTTGTTTTCACGCTTAGAGACAAATAGGAAAACAGATAAAAATGCAGGTGGAGTTGTATCAGATATCAAGGATGCCAAAACAAGCTGTTAAAAGCTATGAAAAAGCAAAGCTGGAGCAGCTCGAACTGTTCTGCAGCACATAAGCTCTGCAGAGAAAAAAATTACGGACTAAATTCAGTTGATTTATTTGTTGTCTTATACCTTAAGTGAACAAAGGAAAAGTGAACTGTTAAACCCCCAGTATATTCTTATTTTTCCTTATTGTTCCAAACTGTGCATGTCAACCTCACAGGTAAGCCCGAATCTTAATTCATGACCAGAAAATGATTGCAAAGAACTGTTATACCATTCATACAAGTAAAATCAATTTATTATGAAAGACATGAAGAGTAGCTTTGCCTGGTCTCCAGATACGATTTTAAAGAATAAAGTTTCAACTCAGATTTACTGACAAATCATGTGTTAAAGACAATTATATCTTTTTCATCCTCTGTATTTACTTATAACTTTGAAGCTGACTTGACATTTTCCTTTTCCCACAGCATAAATGAAACACATTTTTCCTATCGCTTAGCAAAATAGTTAAGTAATCAGAAACTCAGCAGTATGTTTTTTCTGGCAAATGTGGCTGTTGACACAAGGAGCTGAGTTATCGTAAGTGCATGGACAAAGCATTATGGGACAAGTTCTTACATCTCTTCTCAGAATCACAGAATCACTAAGGTTGGAAAAGACCTGTAAGATCAAGTCCAATCAAAAAAAAACCAAAAACCAAACCAAACCAAAAACCAACCAAAAAACCACACCACCCACAAACCACAAAATACACCACAACCCACACCAAAACAACCCACCCACACCACACAGCACCATGCCCATCAAGCCACATCCCACAATGCCATATCCACACGCTCCTTGAATACCTCCAGGGAGGGTGACTCCACTACCTCCCTGGGCAGCCTGTTCCAGTGTTTCACCACTCTCTCAGTAAAGAACTTTTTCCTAATATCCAGTCTGAATCTCCCCTGGCACAACTTCTCAGACCCAGGACTCTGCAAGGAGGATTTATAGGTATATCACCTGGCTGGCATACTCTGCTTAAGACCACAGGGTTCCAGAAAAATTAATCCATGCACTGGTATGGTGACATTATAGATTTGATGCAGATTCTGATCAGGCAAGTACATGCAATTGCTTTTTTGGTGAGCAAGTTGGAGTGTATGCTTCCTTTACTCCAGGAGCTGAAAATACAGACTCAGTAAAGTTCAGGTGATGCACACAGACAATATCTAATCCAGAAGTCCTGGTACATATTACAGACTTAGCCCATTACAATTTTTGAATCGTTGAATTGGCAGAGCAAGCTAATAACATAAGTGCTTTTCATTATGTAGCTCCGTAGTCTTGATCCTTAGTAGGTACCCTTAATCCAGACTTAATATATCTGGGAAAGACAATCTTGGGACCATATCCCACAGAATTTACAATGACCTTAGGCAAGTTGAATTTTAGCCAAAAACCCTCTGACAGCACTTTTCTCCATCAAACATGCTTTTTCTTTCCTATACCAGCTAGGCTTTAAAGAAGCCAGAATGCAATTTTCAATCAGTGTAAGAAACCTCACAGTTCTTCCCCAAAACCTAAAACTTCTACCCACTCCCCCACTCAGTATCTCAACTTCCCCATTGTGCCTTTTTTTGCTTGCTAGGAAATGGTCTATAAAAGGCTTAGTTTCACTTATTTCACAGCAGGACAAAACCAGATCTTAAACCTTTCTGATTTTTGTCAAAAATTGCTGTTTCAGAGCATCCCACAGTTTTGAGTCCTGCCATGCCGCACATACGATAACTAGCTACTACCATGTCCAGCACATTTGTAAGCAGAGCAAAACTGAACTATTAGGAGCACAAAATAGATGAAACTGTTTAAAGCTGATCGGTGAAGAATTCCCATTACCCTGGGAAGTCTCCTGTGCCAAGCTGGGAAAGCCATTTTTGCCATCCTGCCCCACAGTTAGTCTGCAGGAGAAAAGACCAGAGCAGAATTAAAGTGAGAACCCTTGTGCATCTGCATGCCAGCGATGTATGGTCATGAGGTGCCCTGGGAACATGGACTCAGTGGGCTACAGCCAGTTCCTCTGACTTCCTCCAACCTTCTCCACTTCAGACCCCAGTGCATACCGGCAGGATAGCCCTAGATGGTTTGTCTGACTTGAGCTATACCAAAAGATTTACCATTGGAAACACAACAATTTATCTGACATTTTCAAATTCAGAAATTTCTGATGTAAAGGATCTCTTAAGGTTTAGTGATATTCCAGATTATGCATCTCAAATATCCTTATATATAATGAAGTACTTGTCTGTTAAAAATAAATTTGCCATATATTCCACTTAGAGCAGTTCAGTAGGTGTATAATTTACATAATTTTAAGTTATACAACCAATAAAGTACTAATTATTGCACTTTTTTCTGTTATATTTGAATTTGCAATAAAAAGGTCTAAGGCTTTAATTAGTATAAAATCAAGTCATTCAATTGCTATTTTTGAACACGGTATAATTACAATAACAAAATCAAACTACAAAGTACTTTCAGTAGGTGGTTAGGATACATTAAAGTACCTCTTTAAGAGCTATGCTGATTTAATTGCAAATGAACCGAACTTTGTATTAATACGGACATACTAAGAATCTGTGTACTGTCTGGAGGGAGAAATACATTTTATGGTTTAACAGAAATGTGAAACTTTTGGCTACGATATCTCAAGCAGTATGTTTTTAAAATAAATTGATTTGGCCCAGGTCCAGGAAAATATTTTTTGTCTAAAAGCCTGATTTTGCTTTGCTCAACTCCTGGATGTGTAGACCCAGAGTAGAATCCAGGACTGGTACAAGCAGTTAGTCTTTTTATATATCCTTGGCATCTCTTCTTAAAGCTCTCTCTTCCAGGGTCACGCATAGCTTAACAAATGACAATAATGACAATTCTGGTGATGATACTCCCCTCTCACACATACTTTCCATCTAAGTTTATGTATTTTAAAAAAAAAGTATCAGTGAGTGCTCTGCACATTGAACAGAGACTTTTCCTTAGACTGTCATTGCTGGATTTATACAAGTTTAAGACCACACCATTTACACTCTGAATTCTGGCATTACCCAGATTTCCAGCCAGCTGATTACTTAGCTTACATTTGCTACTTCTAATTTCTGCCTTTTCACCACTGCTTTGAAATTCTACTATACCTACGCATCAAAAACATACAGAGTATTTGTGCCTCTCTCTCTGTAGATAAACACTGTTATATTTGGTTGGTAAGCCTTGCAAAGATGTTAGCCTGTGCAGTAACAGCTATAGCTGTTTTTCCTAAAAGTGGTGAAAACACCCACCCCCCAAACATGTTTAAAAGCTCAGAGAGAAGGCAGGAACAACAACAATCTAACAGTTCAGTCGATTTTATTTATTTATTTTTAAGTAAGAAGGCTTTATTAGTGCCGCACCGATACAGGTACTTTTATTCATTTGTAAGCCACTTCTCAGCAGTAGCAATTAACGCTATTGCATATGCAGTCTGTTGTGAAGTACATTCTGAAGTGATTTCTAAAAACAGTCTAGCTAATTTTCCTAGCAAAATCTTGGAACAGCCCTGCCAAAACACCCAGACATATAGCAATCTTGTTCAGACAGGTCTTAAATATTTGTCCCCTTACTCTGAAGTATTCCTTTCAGCCATGTCATTACATTTGGATTGGGCAGATGAACACAGATTGGAGTGCTGTTTACAGTTCCATAACTGTAATGATGTAATTCTAATTTAGAAAAATATATTAATCTGGAAAGTTAATTGCTTTTCTTGTTAGCAAGCCTTTTCCTAGTCTAACGGCTGATTATAAAATAGTACTATAGGCTGAAATTAAGCTCCATTGTCAACTGCAGACTCATTTACCTAGGCAAAACATACAGCCAGGACTGATGAATTTGTTTATTCTCCAAATTTCCTTCTGCAGCACAGAAGGGAACACAAAGCATGCATTCCCTACACATCCAAGCATCCCAATGACCATGAACACTTAACTTCCTAAGGAGAACTTTGCTCTCAGTAGTAAAAGACCAAAACTGCAAATATTATGAACCATGGCAAGAGATTAAGAGAAAAGCACCACTAGCGTGCCTAGCAATAGCAGGGAATTTATTAGGTAAATATCCCAGCTATCCCAAATGGTCTACCGTCATTAATAGTGCTACTCATAGCAGTTTTAACAAGCTTAAGCAGAGCTTTTAAGAGCTTAAGATATAAATTCAGGTCATGTTTGAACTGTTCAAAACAGCAATAGTCTCATTTGTCAGTTTGTTTATTTGACAAACTTTTTTATGTCATATATAAAGCATACTTATACACAGGAGAGGAGAAAATGCATGCAGGTGACAGGAGACCGCATAGACTGACAAATGGTAAGCTGGTGTTCTCTGATGCAGTGTAGAAAATTAAAAACTCGGCCTCAACTTTGAAGACTATGGCTCACAAGAAATTTTATATGTGACTTTTCTGAGCAATTCTGCTGTGCCCCTGAGGCTTAAAGAGATAAATTACAAATTATGAGGGCCTAAACATTATCTTAATAGGGGCCAAACAAGTACAGACTGAACAGTATTGTGTCAGGCTGATATCCACATAATTAGCTTCCTAAAAATAAAAGCTCTTTTTTGCTCTGTACTACACTTCATCTTTTCCTTTTCAAGAGGTGCAAAGAAAGTTTAATCATCCTAAAGGCTGAAGAGGCTGAGAGTAAAGATTCTCAAGCACTGAAGAGCCCTCTGTGGAAAAACACCACAGAGCTGACTAACCTCTTCAGAACGCAGGAGTATCTCTTCAATAATGCAGCACAATTAATACTCACCATTCTTAACCTCAATAATCTGACAAGGGAAACTAACACCTTTTACCTTCATGGTTTCTTTTTTTCCATCTCTCCTAGAGCATTTGCACTCCTTACTATAATGCCAGTACCTCATCCAAGCTGCACAGCAACAGTTTCTGAGAGAGAAAAGAAATTCTATTTGAAGTTATTGAAGAGCCAAGGCCAAAAATGTCCACAGAGGGGAAAAGAGAAAAAAGAAAGAAGGAAAGAAATCTCCAACGCAGATATCCATCTCTTACCAGGAATCTTCTTTACAAAGAAAACAATTCTTCTGGTAATTACTGACACTCTTGTTTCTCTACAAGTTGCAGACATACCACCTTAAGTACCAAAGTAGACATTTTCATTAGACATCCTTGACAACTCCAAAGAGAATTTGCCACATAATGCACAGAACACATTTGCTTGAGAAAGAGGGAAGGTGGCAGCAATCAAGGGCACATGCAATCCTTTTTCAAAAGCTGCCTAGTCTTAGGGATGGATAGTATCACTGAGAACACCTTCAGTCTCCCAGCTATTCGGGCAGAGAAGTGCAGAAGCATGATTCACAACCTCCATGAACCTTAAAGGGTACTTTTGAGAAGAAAACAGAAAATTTTATCTACCTGTTTTTTCCACAGCTGCACTTATCTTATAGCAATCCTTTGCAAGAAGGTCTCTTCTCTGAGCTGTACTGATGCATTCAAGGGCATTCTGGGAATTTAACATCAGCCCATGGTCAGTAGGCAGAGAAGACACTGTACCCACAAAACCACAGTGAGAAAGAAAGCTTTGTGACAGACAGCAACAACCTGGGTCTCATTAAAACAAATGAGAACTTTTTTTAATTAGTTTGAGACACTGACTATTTAGGTGGCATGTGAGACTATGGAGATATGTAGTAATCACTTTCTCTCTCTCTCTCCCCACCCTCAACTTGTCACTCTAGTTTAATAGTTCAGCAAAACCAATGCATCACTATCCTAATCAGAGTTTCTAAGTAAACAAAGTCTATTGGGTTTCACATAGCACTTCTTATACTGACTTGTAACTTGCATGCCTGGACATCCCCAATTAAAGTCTCACCTGCCTTTCTCAAACCTAATTTTAGTCTGTATCACGGCTGTCTATCTGTAACAGACATAAGAAGTTCAGCTCAGTGCTAGAGAATTATCAATACGTAAGAAAGAACTTAAAGAAGAAATGCAAAACTAAGAACACAAGAACATTTGATGAGGAAAAATCAGTAAGAGGTCAGGACCCCAAAAACCACACCATGTGCTTTCCAGAAAGAGTGTTCACGCTGTAGTTATGCTGTCCAGAACAAGCATATCGTTCTGTCATCTATTCATTTGTGCATGAGCACACATTTGCAATCTAAAAGCAAAACTCCAATATAGAGTAAAAATGTATTTCCTTTCTGTTAAGACCAGAAGTACTTTCAGCCTCTCACACTTTACCCCCTTATGATTATCTGAGCTTTGGATTATATTTCCCTAAACCTTCAGATACTTTTTACCAAGTGGAATATCATACTGTTAATTTATGTCTTTATTAGCTCACTTTGTCCTTCTCCTGCTATTTTCAGTGATGCGTGCAATTCACTTCAATTTGATATTATCTGTTAATGTCATTAGTGTGTGCTTACACCCACTCTGAGGTAATTAGAGAAGATAACTTACCGAAAACATTAAGACATCGGGAACACACACAAAACATATACACCAGTGATTGAGGGGGAAAAAGTCTAAGTCTGCTCCAGGGCCAGGTTTCATCACAATAATTATTTTTGTAACTGTTACAGCATCTCTTTTTATCCTAATAGGGAAGTTATATAAGAACAGAACTAACTTTATGCATCTTATAAAGGCCTGGCTGTGGAGAAATCAGTCCTTACCTTTATTCCCAATCTCTGAGGAAGTTCTTGGTCTGAGCATTCAGATCTCCATCAGATATTCACCCTAATTTAAATTAGATTTAAATTTATGAGACACTGTATCAAGTGCTGCACTAAAATTCAAATATTACAATAGCTACAATATATCATTCCTTGCCTTCCGTTCAGCTTCCCTTTTTATTGTTTTGTCTAGAAGTATAACCTAGTTTGCCTGGCAATGTTAATTCTTTATAAAGAGACACTGATTGTCACTAATAGCTCCATTATCCTCTGGAACAGACTTGTTTATGAAATGCCATTAAGTTAGGGAAAGACAGTGCATCCCGCTGTCGGTATATGCAATGCCGGGATAGGATTTGCACTGATGCATAGTATCACAGAAAATGACCTCTGGAGGTCACCTGGTCCAGCGCCTCACTCAAATGGCCAGTGAGATCAAGTCGCTCAGTCTTATCAAGGCAAGTTTTAAAATTTCCAAGAGTGGAGACTGCATAACTTTTCTGGGCCCTTGTTCCAGTGTTTTGACCACTCTCCTGGTAATAAAGAAATCCCAAACCAACAAACACCTCTTAATATCTAATTGGATTTTCCTTTGTTGCAACTTAAGTCCATTGTCTCTTGTCCTATTACTGCATATACACAAGAAGTTTCTGGTTCTCTCTCCTCCATACCCTTCCATTAGGCAGCTGAATACAGCCCTAAGATTTCGTCTTTGCCCTCTTGCAAGGCTGAACCAACCCAGGTCTCAGCCTCTCACCATATGTCATAATCTCCAGACCTCTGACCAGCTTGGTGGCCTGCAGTGGACTTGCTCCAGTTCAACATCTGTCTTGTATTAGGGAGCCCCAGGCTGCAAGCACTACTGCAAATGTAGTCTCACAAGTGCCAGAGGGGAATAATCATTTTCCTCAGCCTGCTACCTACAATCTTGCTACTGCAGTCCATGAGGTGGCTGGTCTCCTTTAATCCTCACCTGCTGCATGTTCAGCTCCCTGTCCACCAGGTCCAAGTGGTCACATGTGGTCTAGAAAATAGATGGGGTTTCCCCTGTTTTGGGCAAAAAAGCAAGCATTATCTATCTACAATCAGCTTCCACAGGGTTACATGGGGTCAGGTCCAGCACAGCTGTTTCTCTGCTGCTACTGGCCTACCATTCACTGCTGAAGACATTCCCAGCTATCCCTTACCCCGAATAAGAGTAGAATAAAGCATAACACCTATCAAATTAACATTTTTTTAGCAAATAGACATAGGACCTCTAAACACCACCAATTTCTAGATCATGCTGGTCAAAGTCAAGCAAAGGTTTGGCATGCCCTGAGAATAAACTATTCCTTTCTCTCTTGTTGCCTCTCATCTGCACAGCAGTCTCCTCAATCTCATGCTCCCTGTTTCTGGAATTAGCTTACACTCTGTTTTACCTTCAGATTTTACTCTTGTGAATTTTTTTTTTTTTAAAGCAGTTATTTCTACCTGGCGAGCACAGATGAGGAACGTAATTAGGCCATTTCTTAACCCTTGTCAGATCTTGCAGTTGTGGGATATAAATAGAGCCAATTACTAGTAGATCAGTTGCGGGAACTACCAACATGCATTCATTTGGTGTTTCAGTAGAATTACAAAGAATTAGAACCTGTAAACACAGCTAGACTGAACACAATTTCTCTCCTTCTCTGCCTGGAAAGATTTTTTTGGAAAGAAATATCTAGTATTAATAACAATTTTTGCCACTATTTTTCATAACCATAGCTGGCTCAAGGTATAGGCTCCTACTCCACTCAATCTCCTCTAAAACTCAAAAAAACTTTCCCAGATTCTCAAATTTTTACTCACAATTCCTAGTTTTTTGAAGTCCTTCAAATCACCAATGAGCCCATCTAGACTCCCATAACCTACCCGCCATTGGATCCTCCCTATATGTCTCTCCCTATAGCCCTATTAACATTTCTCAGATTCTCATTGTCACTTAAATCCACATCAATTCTTTCCCATTCTTCCCCTCTCTACTACACTTACAGCCATGGGAAAACTGTGCTAACAAGCCACAACAGTTCACAACTGAAAATAACACCAACAAGCAAAGAGCAGAGCAGAAAGTCTTCCCTCCAAAGGGGGACTTCTGTTTGTTGAGAGACAACAAACCCAGATATCCAGAAAGGACACATTAACCTGTGCAGAGGTCCAGTACCTGTTGGTACCTAGGCTTGTTCATTTGGATACCCATTGCGTTCCTCATTGTAAGCACATCTGTAGGAATCTCAAGACTCCTGATGCCCCTTGGATTAAAGCCGCTGGGAGAAAGGAGGGTGCAGAAAGGAGATCAAGTGGTGCAACTGCACCAAAGCCCCAGGCCAGAAAGGGAGATGTGACAGGCTACAAAGATGAATGACAGGTTATGAAAGTAGAAAAATATGTTCATAAACACATGTCTGGACAGAGTTTGCATTAAGGCACTTTCTACTGTCTGGAGGTAGGTCCCTGGAGTACCTACTGGAAACACAATTTTTTTTTTAAATGCAGTCTGATTTCTCAATCACCATTAAATATTTTACATATCAGCCTATTCCTAATTCCTGCTCCTATTGCTTTTATAATACCTTATATACTACTGAATAAGAAAAATTATGAAGACTATCAGCAGATACCTCCTTTTCTTTTTGACTTTTCAAGAGTCAAACAGTCTAAAAAGGGTTTTCTACACATAAAAATCTCACGCACCTTAAAAGACAATGGGAGCTGCTTGGGCTGCATGCGACTGTTTTGTGGTCCACTGGAAAGAACAAATGAATGAACTCATTTCCAATGGCATAATGTTCATGATCCGAGCCCAAAAGAGGTCTGAAATATGGTACTTTAAAACTGTGACTTTTTTTTGAAGGAAATGTTGTGTTTACTTACTTCTAAAGGTATTCATTTCTTTACTGACGCTCAGTACCTTTGTGTTCATGGTGACTAAGGAGCCTAGCTTTCATACAGTGGTCCCAGAGCAATATACTTTCACCCCCAATATCTGACTATCTCTAAAAAAGCTTTTCACACATAGCATATCTAGAATACATGATGTGTGATGTGACAGAAAGCTTTTATGGTTACTTTTCAGGCTCTACTTGCCTAAATCCTTTGGGCCTTTACCCACTTTTAGGTACGTAATAAGACTATTCCCAACGTAATGCTGAACAAACCTTTATCAGGCAACCTTTGACATCAATGGGACTACAATCATTTAGGCCAGCCACAAATTTCCCATGATACAGTTGCACTGTATTAACCACTTTTTCTTGTATTTTTACATTCAGTTGCAATTTTTGAGTACAAAGTTTTTTAATCTCAGCTCTTGAATTAGTCCTAATTTGCATGTATAGAGAAAAAGACAAATACAGTTGTCATTCTAAAAATAATAAATGCATCGGTTCCACATATAAGCTGACGATACTAACCGCATTCCTTTGGAAGAAATAGATGAAGCTGCCCTTTTAACAGGATGTCTGCACCAAAGATACTACTGTACAAGGGAAGCATCTTCCATTCCAAATTCTTACTTCAAGAATTCCATTATTAGAGTACATCCACTTACTTGACACTGCTGTTACTATCTTTCCTTTTATCAGATGAAATAGTCACACTTCAGTGTACCACCCATTTAGTCCAGCTAACTGGACTCCATTTGCTTTGTCTCACATGACAGCAGTAAAAATTTCTGTGTTATTTCCCTTTATATATCTTGCTGACCTCTTTGAGGAGTGAAGAAAAATACAAATATGTGCCTGAAAGTAGTATCAACTTACATCTGATCCAATAAATTCTTTTTTTATTTTTCTTCGTGTCCCTAATCTTTTGTGTTAACTATGCAAGTTCTGTTCTTCAGGTCAGGAAGATTATGGTTACTTGCTTCTGTTGGGCATTTACCACAGATTTCTATCAGAATTCTAACTACTACATTAAAACAAATTTCCTACCACAAGATCCATACATCTATTTATGTAGTTAAAATGTAATTTTCCAAATGGTTTCAGCCATAAGCACTTTTCAAAAATGTTATCCACTACCAGGATATTAAAATGCCATTTTATGCAATATGACAAATGTGTATAACAAATGGTGGGCAGTGAAAAGGAAGTAAAAATATCTCATTTTCTCTTGAAATTACAATAGACTCAACTCAAACATTGTGCTTTTCTACCCATCAGTGCACTTAATCTGAGTAAATTCAGCTCAATACCCAAACTCTAACACCCCGGTTATGGTGAGAAAATTCTTAATCACATTTAGCCTACATCCCCGTCTCTATTAATTTCCTTTTTCTAAAAAAAAACAGTCCTTTTTTAAATTTAAAACACAGCTCAGATTCATTGGGCAATCTTTCTAGCTAGACCAGACACAGAACTGCTTCAAAAGCAAGCAAATCCTCCTGTCCTTCTCATCAAGTTGTGCAACTGAAGCCTTTAGAGCGAGAACTCCCTCCAAGCTGTGCAGGCAGGCTATGGGAAACATGCAGGCAATGCACCCTGCAAAGACCATCAGGCAATTTATATGGTTCATATAAATACAGAAGTAAAAATTGAGCTATAGACAAAAGCAGCTAATAGTATCGTGGGAGGAGTGGTGGGTTTTGGCAAAGGCCTAAAAAAAGGCCCTCTACTACACTACAGATTTTTTTTTTCCCCGAGTTGGGCAGGCACCATCAATGGGTGACCTCCACCAAACTTCTGTTTTCTACAGAGTTTCTGCCTCTAACAGATTTACCATTGCCCTATATACGATTTCAGATGGGCTGCTTTTTTACTCCCTTCCAAAATGTTGATACCCAATTGCAAGAATGCAAAAGGGCTAATTTTTGCTCCATTTTAGGTTAGCTTTATTGAAAGATTATTCTTCAATTCAGGAAGCTGTTTTAATCAGCACCGACACTTCAAGAGCAGGTGTCAAGCTGACAGAATTGCCTGTAGCACTAGATAGGTTAAGGGAGGAATGCACCACTTCAGATTACAGTTCCACTATAAATTCCCATCTGGGCTGGCATCCTCTCTAAAACAATATTAGAAGACAGAGACAGCAAAGACTGTAACTTCAGCTCCTTCCATCTTCATTATAAGGGTCTCTCACAATACATTTTTTTGACATCCTCTAAGCTTCGCTCTGCTCCCCTGCCTGTTTCACACTCCGTTATAGCTTTGCTGTAACACCTTCTGATCACAGCCTAGGTATTTGAAGAATTGTCTTGCTCTTTTTAGTCCTGAAAGGCAAGCTTGACCTAATCATGCACTGCCCCTCCAATTAGCAAAAAGCAACAGATACAGTCATTTCTCAGTGCAAATCTTATACCTTGCATTATACAGTCGATAGAAAAGATCATTCAGCTACTTATTCACTTAAACCTAAAAAGATTTTTTTTCCCCCATTTTCCACACCATTAGCTGGAAAATTCAAAGACCGAACTCACAATAAGTCAAACCATGAGCTTCTAAATGTTAACACGCTCTTTTTCATCACAGGATTTCTTGTCTGTTTTGCAGGTGACAGATTACAACACTCTATAAGAGATGAAGGGATGAATAAGAAGATTAAAGACATTAGTGCTGCAGCCTCCTGGTCTTACACCTTGATCTGCTTTAACATGAATCTTAGGACCACAGATTTCAGGATTCAGCTGAGGAGCTGGGTAGTACACCATAGCAAACTGTATTGGGTTTGTGTGGCAAGGTTTTGGTAGTGGGGAGGGGGCTACAGGGGTGGCTTCTGTGAGAAGCTGCTAGAAGCTTCCCCTGTGTCCGACAGAGCCAATGCAGCCGGCTCCAAGACGGACCCGCCGCTGGCCAAGGCCAAGGCCGAGCCAGTCAGCGACGGTGGTAGCGCCTCTGGGATAACAGATTGAAGAAGGGGGAAAACAACTGCACAACGGCAGCCGGAGAAGAGGGGAGCGAGAGTATGTGAGAGAAACAGCTCTGCAGACACCAAGGTCAGTGAAGAAGGAGGGGGAGGAGGTGCTGCAGGTGCTGAGCAGAGGTTCCCCGGCAGCCCGTGATGAAGACCACGGTGAGGCAGGCTGTCCCCCTGCAGCCCACGGAGGTCCACAGTGGAGCAGATATCTACCTGCAACGCGTGGAGGACCCCACGGCGGAGCAGGGGGATGCCCGAAGGAGTCTGTGACCCCGTGGGCAGGCCGCGCTGGAGCATGCTCCTGGCGGGACCTGTGGACCCGTGGAGAGAGGAGCCCACGCTGGAGCAGGTTTGCTGGCAGGACTTGTGACCCCACGGGGGACCCACGCTGGAGCCGTCTGCTCCTGAAGGACTGCACCCCATGGAAGGCAGCCACGCTGGAGCAGTTTGTGAAGAACTGCAGCCCGTGGGAAGGACTCGCATTGGAGAAGTTTGTGGAGAGCTGCCTCCCGTGGGGGGGACCCCACGCTGGAGCAGGGGAAGGGTGTGAGGAGGAAAGAGCGGCAGAGACAAGGTGTGATGAACTGACCACAACCCCATTCCCCATCCCTCTGTACCACTCAGGGGGAGGAGGTAGAGAAAATCGGGAGTGAAGTTGAGCCTGGGAAGAAGGGAGGGGTGGGGGAAGGTGTTTTTTAAGATTTGGTTTTATTTCTCATTATCCTACTCTGATTTTGATTGGTGATAAATTAAACTAATTTCCCCAAGTCAGGTCTGTTTTGCCCATGATGGTAGTTGGTGAGTGATCTCCCTATGTCCTTGTCTCGACCTACGAGCCTTTCGTCATATTTTCTCTCCTGTCCATCTGAGGAAGGGGAGTGAGCGAGCGGCTGTGTGGTGACTAGTTGCCAGTTGGGACTAAACCACGACACAAACAAAATATAATCTCAAGCAATCTCCCTCAAGTAGAAATCTTATGTCAAGGGCCGACTGCATGAAGTAGAAAATTACTAGAAAGACTAATCCTAGCTCTCATTATTGGCGTTAGAGAAAGCCCAGTAAAACAGAATATAACTTAAGAAGGCAATTACCAGACAACTTTCAGTATCACTGAGTTTCTGCGAGAGCTTTCGCTAGTGGCCTACATTTAAAAATAGACATAAGCAGAAACTCTAGACCAAGACTAGGTCTCCTAACTTTTCTGCAAGCTCAGCCAACAGTCTGGAAACTCGTACTGAAATACCAGAGCTACATAAGCCTGCTGTCGGATGTATTATGGTTGAGAGCAAAGTGTAAGCTGCAGACTAAGAAGGAAATGCAAACCTGGACCCAAATACAAATCTTCATTGACTACATCTGTATTACTGAGAAATTCAGTACAACAGAAGCAAGTTAGTAGATGGAAGCAGTAGGTGCTAAGACCCCTCTTCAATACTTGTTTGAGGACCCCATGGGCAAGGTAGATGATGCACTGGTCCAGCACCCAAGTTCTCAATCAAGCATAGGGGAGCATGTGGAGTACTTTCAAAGAGGAACATCGGGGTGACCGCTTTGACCAACAAGTACCAAAACCACTCTGCAGATCAGACACACGTGGGAAACAGAGATCAACACAAATTTGTTTAAAAAAACCCCAAAAAACAAAAAAAACCCACCAGAATTTGTGAAAGCTCAGGGGTTATGTCCATATCTAGTGTCAACAGTTACTGGCTTGAAAGTACAGCAGTTCCCACTAGCACCTATGAAGAATAAATTCTGAAATTATCTTAAGTTTTTAAAAAACAGTAGAGAGCTTAGCTTCATTTCTTTAAATGTTTTCCCTTCTTCAGATTAATTCTCATGAGAAAGACTGGTTTGTTCTCCAGGACGCTTGTCAGAGGCAGGACACAAGGCCATGCATTAAAATTATATGTGCAGCTGACACAAGCCCCTCGCACGTGCTCCCCATAAATCATGAAACAATATTGAAGCAAAGACCCAGTCAGACATGACTGAAATTAAATTTCATGAAATTATTTTCATGAAATTATTTGGCGTTTTGTTTTCCTTTGGAGCTTTAGAGCAATGGGAAAAATATATTCACAGTGAATAGTTAAGACACACATTTTAATTTTGAAATCATAACCATGCAGAAATGCTTGAATTCACTTTTCAATAGCTACACTTTTGTGAGGCGAATTTCTCAGGGTAGCATTTTTGATGGAAGGCAACTACATATCACTAACTTTCAATGGGCCCTGAACATTTAAGTTCCTCTGAAGCTTTTAAAAAACCTACTTTTGAAATCCATTAGTGCACAAAGCTACTGTTACAAGGTCAGATTTGGTTTGAAGACAAATCTGGGCAGGCATTCATAGGAATTCACACACTCTACCTCTGCCAGACTTCTCTTTGTGCTTAACCTCACTTTCTGAGTCCTCTATCCAATAAGTATTCAGGCATTTTAGACCAGCCTCCACAGAATGGCATGGCGTAGCATGACAATGTCTATGCATGCCTTCAAGCAATTGAACTCAAGACTGAGGATCAAGTATGGTGAATCTCTGCCCAAATCTTCTACTGCAGTGTGGAGTAGTCCCATTCAGGAATCAGGTGACATCCTAGTGCTAACAAATCACTTACCTCCTTTCATCTCCACAGTAAACTGCTAACAAGTTTTCCTAGTTGTCCTTTAAAAACAGAAGTCAAATGTATAAAAACATATGAAGTATAATTTAAAATCAAGCCCTCAGAAAAACTAACCTGCAACTCTATTGTAGAAAGTGAGTTAGGAACACACCACTTTCACTCACTACAGGCTTTGTCCTCAAGTTTTGGAGCAGGAGGGATGTGGTCTCCCTATAAGCACTTAACCCACCGCTTGCGAGAAATGAGATGATAGTCATCACATCTTTAATCAGCTTTCTTGTAAATGAAAGCATGATTAGGAGATACAACTCCCTGGCTGCTTCTTGTTTTCTATGTCCACAAGGTGCTGCACAACATGTCAGGTCCCTATGGCTAAGTAACTATTCCAGTAATCCAAAGCAGCTAGAGCTCAAGCACTGGATTTCAATGCTCAGGCGACATGCAGTTTTAAGTAGGTTTAAACCACATCCTGCAGGGTAAGCATAGCAAGTAGCTAAGGCAGAAAGCAATACTCACCATGTGCCAAGTCCTGAGCATACCTTATGTTCCATCCTGGCTGTACAGCTTTAATTTTCTGACATCTGCTCTGGATGGGACAGCTCTGCCTGCCATTTACCTGTCTGTTCCTACTCTCTGGTATTACTTGGCTTTTTCTTAGCTGCTTTTTCACCAAGGCATGCGTGTACCTCATCTTATCTTCCAGCTGCCAATCCCATCTCTTTTTGCAAGCCTATCTACATCAACCTACTTTCTAGCTTCCAACTCACTTTATCTTATCTTTAGTGTGACTTGTCTTCTACTTGTCAAAATCTCTTCCGCAGATCCCAGACAGCTAACCACATTCATCACGCCTACTCCCCTTAACCCGCATTGCATTCAGCTTCCCCTTTCGAAGTTATGCACCGGGCTTAATTAAAGTAGAATGATAAAGCTACAAAATTTGAGAACATAAATGTTGGCTGCATGCTAAAACAATTGCAAACCAGTGAAAATAATCAACCAATGATAAAATGTATTTATACACTAGAGAATCCATGCAACTGGTGACTTGAAAAACAGCATGCCAGTTTTTGTGTGGTTGTTTCCCTTAGAACCAGCTCAGGCAATGTGTTCAGGTACCCTACAGATGGGATTACTGATGTGCAGCTGCTTCTGGCTGCTACTACCTGTCAACTTACTCATAGATGTTATGAGATATAAATTTCTATTAGCAGAATTTTCCCACTTATGCACACTTCTGTTCTTTTCATGCTGTCTTCCCACTCTTTTGGAGCAAATAAATAAGCCAGGTTTATATTTTAGTTCTCACAGGTGTTTTAAAACTATGGTTAAGTTGACTAAGCTCTTGTGACGATGAACATATAACAGGCAAATATATAGTTCTGACAATGTGTCAATTGAGACAGCATTTTTGTAATAACATTTTGGAGAGGTCAGTCTTGTTACTTTATGAACAAGGTTGTTTTCAGAATTTCCATGAATAGCATGTTCTAGACTCATTGGTCTTCTGTGATACGTGAAAACAAAATGGAACTACAAAAATTTTGGTTGTAGTCAGTTTAATATGAAGACAGCATTGAGAATAGTTCACCAATAGCATAAACTTTTAAAGTTTAAAAGATAACCTGTTACTCCAGACACAACACTGAGTATCACCTTCTTTCTTACTCTTGTTAAAACTTCAGCTGTGAAGTGTTCATAAATACTTTTTAAGCTTTATACACAAAACTGATGAAACAGATACTTAGGACTTGATCCAGACATGATTAGCTGCAGTGAAGGCTTGATCAGGTTCTTTGTTAAAACCAGACTTAAGCGCATACTGAAGATCTCTATTGGCTAGAATACGTATTCACATTTAGGATCCACTAGAGCTGAAGGAATTTCATTTTTCTGATCACATAAGTTTGAACAAAGAAGAAAAAGCTGCCTTTCAAGTTTTGGTATGTATAACCCTATGTCCTAGGACCTTTGGGATAACAACAGCTTTTTTAATATCTTTTTGCATACTGTCTTCATCTTTTCTTAGCATCAGGAAGGCTGCTGTAGTTCTATTAAGGTGTGTTCAGAGCAGGGTTGAGTTCATAGAAGACTGACAAGGAAAGGGAAAAAAGCTAATATAGTCTCTGAAATGGAGGAGGAAATACCTGCCATCATCTGTGAACTCCTAACCAATAATCTCAGCTGTGACTAAAGAAGTTAAAGAAATAAAATTCAGCTCTTTGCACTGCCTACGCACAAGCCTGAAGCAGGAGTGATGTAGACAGTCCACAGCCAGGCCAGGCTGGAAGATACAGTGTCTGGGGACAGCCTTGAGCAGCACAATTCCAATTTCTCTCCTTATCCCACTGAGCTACGTAACAGAGTAAGCAGCGCACAGCTCGCCCTCACCGGTTTCCCTGTGGCCCGATCCAGGTAAGGGCATAATGAGAGTACAAAGGAAGACCTGTATTTTTGCTTGACTCATTCTTACTCAAAATCCATCTCTCTCTGTTACAATGCACCTCTGAAGAATTTCTGAAGATTCTTTAGCATTAAAGATGTTTAATTATATTTTTTCCCATTAACATTTTAGTTCTCACAAGGCTTTGATGTATTTGGTATTTGCCAACCAGCAACATAAATAACAGAGAACCAATGCTTTGTTGAATAGATAACTGCACTGTATCATGGAAATTATGTTGAAATTCACCCATGTTGTTTTATTCTTTCAAATATGCAACCTCACAGTTACAGAGCCAACCTTTGCCTTCATCCAAATGAGAAGGAGAGAGTCTTTCTGGATTCTGATTACATCTTCTGAATTGAACAGTAAGAATGGATGTAAACACAGAAAGATGATGACGGAAGCAATGAAGCCAGTAAAGTAACTGCCTTTGCAAGATTTTTTGTTAAGATGTATTTATTCTAGCACATTTATTGTGGCATGCACACCTAAGCATTCAATTCTTCTGAAGGATTAAGCAGAGTGAACATAATCTCCACAATTACTAGGCCAAAAGGTGACTTAAGGGTAGGTTTTCCCTAATTTCTCTCTAATGCTGGCTGAAAGAAATAGTGAATGATTTCCTGAATTTGTGTGCTGGAGTAAAGGGAACAGAGCAGGACTGAGGGGGAAGTAACACATAATGCTTGCAAGGCCACTGAAAAGTTACCTGGCCAGAGGCATGTGCCACATTTTAAACGGTGCAGCCAAGCACCTCCACTGGCATGCAGTTGTTTGGCATTAATCAAGGGTTCCGTGAGACGTGTGAAGCTATGAAACGAAATCATCTTGAAATCTTTACGTCTCCAGAGACTGTATGCGCATGCTCAGTCCACCAGCCATTTTGTTTTCAGAAAGTGCTTCTCATGACATAAAACCAGAGGTGTGTATAGGCTTCTCTTAACTGTCTCCCTCTCACAGAGATTTGCCTTCCCACTTCCTCCTCCTCCTTTTTGCTTAATCTAAGAGTAACGTAATTTAAAGCCCAAGCTGGTAGCTGTCCTTTGTGCATCTTGTAGATGCTCTTTGTGTATGTGAAAACATAACAGTAAGGCCACAAACTGGCACAAACCTAGAAGTTTATAAACCTAAAGCCACAAAACCTAACTTCTCCTTGCCACATGTCTCACACTGCTCAGCTGATGATACCTACGTGCTCAGGGAAGTAAACTAGTGATGGGCATGTGTAAACTAAAAGGGGGAACTTACTTTCATCATCTAAGGCATCCAATGAAAAGCCGTAGCTTTGAATATAAGCGGTCTTACCTTCTCCCACAGAGGCTACCCCTGCAGCCCTCCACTACCAAAGCCTTGCCACACACACCCAGTACAGGGTTCAAAAGTGTTCTAAAGGCAAATGACACCAAATATTTGAAATGTGCAGTAATGATTCATTTCCCAGGGAAACTTTTCACTGTATTCGCTAATGAGTTCACTAAAGAGGGCACAGAAGTCCTATGAATGCAAAAGGAAAGACATTCATGTAACAGATAAAAAAAATGACACAAAAATTATCAGATCCTGCATTTGTACACGGCACTGGTGAGGCTGCACCTCAAATACTGTGTTCAATTTTGGGCCCCTCACTACAAGAAAGACATTAAGGTGCTGCAATGCGTCCAACGAAAAGCAACGAAGCTGGTGAAGGGTCTGGAGAACCAGTCTTACGAGGAGTGGCTGAGGGAGCTGGGGTTGTTCAGCCTGGAGAAGAGGAGGCTGAGGGGAGACCTTATCATTCTCTACAACTACCTGAAAGGAGGTTGTAGAGAGGTGGGTGCTGATGTCTTCTCCCAAGTGACTAGTGATAGGACAAGAGGAAATGTCCTCAAGTTGCACCAGGGGAGGTTTAGATTGGATATTAGGGAAAACTTCGCTGAAAGAGTTGTCAGACACTGGGAGAGGCTGCCCAGGGAGGTGGTTGAGTCACCATCCCTGGAAGTTTTTAAAAGACGTGTGGATGAGGTGCTTAGGGACATGGTTTAGTGGTGGACTTGGCAGTGTTAGGTTTACAGTTGGACTTGATGATCTTAAAGGTCTTTCCCAACCTAAACGATTCTATGATTCTATATACTGCTGATTTTAAAGGATAAAGGTCAATGTAAATTAATCTGGAGGCAAGGGTTTGTAGAAGTCACCACTACCACCCAATAAATAGCTATGCCGACACACATATTATATTCTATCAGTCTTCCCTCTTACATGATAATCAAACATCAAGACCACAAATTTAACACTTGAAGAAGAACACAGCTGTACACCATATAAAACAGTACCTGTAGAAAGCAAAGTCAATGCTCGTTCAGCTTCAGAGAGTCCCCAGATCTAATGCAGAAGCATGAGCATTTTCTGATGGGTGGAGAACTGGACAGTCAGATGCTGTTACTTTTCTTTCTTTTTTCCAATAAAAGAACAATAGAAGCAAAAAAAATTATGAAGGAAGGCAAAATAAGCAGCATAATGTAGCTATTTTTAAAACAGAATTTTTATCACACAATATTATCTAGAAGTCTGTAACTGTTCTTTCTCTCTAGAAATAGTTTCTGTCCTGTCCACATGAAACTCAAAGTAAGAAGAGGTCAAACAAGCTGTATGACTATCACTGCAAGGAGAGATAGTCCTCAAAATATTCTTTGTTAACATGGGTAAAGCAGCACTGGGAAAAGCATTAATTCTTCCAAACACCTCCCATGATGCTAGTTGCACTCATCCACTCACTGATGAAATGCTGCTCCAAGGCACAATGCAGTGGTATATAAGAGGGCAGCAGTGACTTGTTTGGTCCCATAGTTGGGTTAAGGCCCGCCATCCCCTTCCTGCTCAAGGGGGATCTGCATGGACTCATCTATTCTAGCTTCTCGTTGGTAGGACATAACCACTGAAAGGGTTTGGCTACCCAGGCTCATGAAAGGCTAATTTGATTATAACAAGAATAGCTAAACAGTAAGAAAATAGAATAGACTATTTCAGTTGGAAAGGACCTACAATGATCATCTAGTCTAACTGCCTGACCAATTCAGGGCTGAACAAAAAGTTAAAGCATGTTATTAAGGGCATTGTCCAAATGCCTGTTAAACACTGACAAGCTCGGGGCATCACCACATCTCTAGGAAGCCTGTTCCAGTGTTTGACCACCCTCTTGGTAAAGAAATGCTTCCTAATGTCCAGTCTAAACCTCCCCTGAGGCAGCTTTGAATGATTCCCACGCGTCCTATCACTGGATACCAGGTAAGAGAGATCAGCACCTCCCTCTTCACTTCCCCTCCTCAGGATACTGTAGAGAGCAATGAGGTGGCCCCTCAACCTCCTTTTCTCCAAACTAGACAAGCTCAAAGTCCTTAGCCATTCCTCATAGGACATTCCTTTCAGCCCTTTCACCAGCTTTGTTGCCCTCCTCTGGACACATGGAAAAAAGCCCATGGGACTGACCTGTGGGAAGACCTAATGATCTCAACCATGCCCATATACCCTTTAACAAATTTTCTTAAACTGGCAAAGCTCTGGAATGGAGCAACTATCATCTTTTAGACTTTTGTCCAGGAAAGCATAAATCAAAAACTCACTTTGGAATTATAGTGTTAATCTGGGTTACATTGGTTTTATCAGAGATGCACAATTAGATCAGTACAGTTTGCTGGTAAGTTTCCCTCCTCTCAGAGATCTGGTTCTACTGAAAACTCATTTTGTATCCAGCATGAGGGGTTTGGTTTTTTACGTCTAGCCTATGGTTGTACTAAATCTTCCTTTCGAGGTCAGTTTGCTTTCCCAACAATAACTAATTTAGCATCATGATATCATAGTGAGGTAGGCAAAAATTATCATTTCCATACTGCAGATTAGGACACAGAAGCACAAAGCAACTTTCCCATGTTCACATAGGGAGTCATCAGGTAACACAAGCCATACCTCCTCAGCTCTGTCAGCTGCAAGACCACACTTAATCCATTTCACAGTCAAGAATACTACTGCATTAATTTCACCCATATTTAATTATTACTGTATTTTTAATTATCTGATTCTCTTTCTTGATCTCTATCACTTAATTTCTAATCTTATTACTGTCAAGTAGGATTTTTTTTTTAATTAAAAAGATGTTCCATGATCAAAGTATTTTTATTTATTTGATTCTCTATTGTCTAAAAGGGCTCAAGTACCTCTCCAGACTTTTATTTTCATATTTGGAAATGGCAGATGACTCCTGTTGCAGTCAACAGGAGTTCTGTACCTTGAGATCTTTCAAGCCTAGCCTTCCAAAGTGAGATGAAATGGAAGACTAGGATTTGAGTAAGCTTGCATGTGATCCCAGAACAGAACAAAACCTGTTATCTGACTGCCCCAGAAATCTTTTATGGAAAAAGCCAATGCCTGTGAGACGTTTTCACCCCTACTTTGCTGCAGGACAGTTTCCATTCTCTCCTAGTCATGCTTGATCGTTAGGCAGGAATCTGAAAAGGAATAGGTAATCTTGCACAAGACTCCGTATGTTTCAAAGTTGATGGGTTATGCCAGCCTCAACTTCTATTGGCCTAGCAATGACCCCTCAACAGCTACAAATGTGGTGAAAGCAGTTTCTCTGGGGACAGAGGGGGAAGAGTATACTAGCAAATTTTGGTCCCTTCCTTCCAGTAAGCTGTGGTCCATTTAGGCAAAGTGGACATTACTTTCAATCCCTACCCAGGAAATATCTGATGGCATGTTATGGCCCAATGAAAGGAATGAAAGGAAAATACTTAGCACACTGTTAAGCTATCCCACAAAAGTGTCAACACATTAGACTTCCTTTTTTCCTAAGGAA
Source organism: Gavia stellata (assembly GCF_030936135.1). Lineage (NCBI taxonomy): Eukaryota > Metazoa > Chordata > Aves > Gaviiformes > Gaviidae > Gavia > Gavia stellata. The sequence goes on from NC_082595.1 coordinate 23,514,544, forward strand.
TTGCCCCAATTTGTAAAGAACAAACATTCCTTTGCTGTTATTTTTTGTGCTCATTTATATGTTCTGGGGATAGTCTGTGAACAGGTACAATAATTTTTGTTGTTTCAGATCATATTTCCAAGTACAAATTTGATACGTGTTTTCAAAGCCATTTTGGACCATCAATGTCCAAATATTTCATAAGTGTGAAATCTCACACCTGCAAAACGTAATTGCCTATTTCCCCGAATTGCTGACAGATATTCAACTGTATTGGGAACATGTACATGTGAATCAAGTCTGCCAGGAGCCAAAACGTGCTATTTCAGTAAATTCCATTAATTGATTCAAAACACACTGGAAATTTCAATTTTTCTGGATCCTTTCAGGATAAGCTGTTGCTGTAAGAGACCTCTCAAGGACTTAAAGCTACCTCCCACGGAGGAGGGCAGAAGCCAGTATCCTAATTCAGCAAGGGTGATCATCCACATATTACTGGCTTTTCCTCTGCTCTAAGAGGACTCCATAGATATATCAAGAGCAGATAGAAAGGATACAGCTAGACAGAAATCAGTTTCCATCCTGCATGAAATCTTGGCATTTTTTAATGCCAGCTAAACAAGCCTCCAACTGTGAATGTCCCCCCAGAAAAGATTCAAAACTCTTTCCATGCAAAGATGCAGAATCTGTGTTTCAATGAAATGGGGGCAAGAGGATATATAGAAGTGAGCCCTGAGGTCTGCTTCACATCAGCATACTCCATAGGACACATTTTCCTACTCTTCACATGGAAGCAGAAAGTCTGGTACCACTGTTCAGACCATGAGAGAAAGGGAAACTCTTATCAATGCATATAAATACCTGATGGGAGGGAAGGAAGAAGTATAGGTTGGACTCTGGTCAGTAATGCCAACTGACAGAACAAGAGGCATTGGGCACAAATTGAAACAAGTGAAGTTCCATCTGAACAAAAGAAAACACTTTGTACTGTGCGGGTGGTCAAACACTTGAACAGGTTGCCCATAGAGGTTGAGAGGTCCCAAACTGCAGATATACTCTAAAGTTAATTGGGTACTGTCTTGGGCAACCTATGGTGGCTGACCCTGCTTCAACAAAGGGGTTGGACTAGATTATCTCCAGAGATCCCTTCCAATCTCAACCATTCTGTGATTCTGTACTGAAAAGACAGGAAAACAAAGATGCCTCTGCTGTTTTGCTCGATTGTGTAGAAGCCAGATCCAGTCTCAGTCCCCATCCCTGGTGATGGAGGTTGGCACCAGTTAAGCCACACTGGCAGTATTTAGCTATTTTCAGTGATGTTCACCACCCACTTTGAGCCAACCAAAAATCTTGGTGGTGGGACAGACCCAGCACTCTGTTTGATTTGATAACCCTTGCTGCAAAGCAAAACCATTCTAAGTAGGACTCAGTACCACATCAGCATGACTACACAGCTTTGAGTCAGCACACTTTGGTTAGAACTCACCTGCATCTGTCTATAAAAGGTCACTGAAATACTCTTCTAAAGGAAGCCAGCTAAGAAAAACTCCTTTCCCCCCCCCCCACCCTTTATGCTTTTTGTTGCAGTGGGAAGGATTGTTTGGGATTATTTTGTTTGTGTTTGGGGTTTTTTGTGTTTTGGGTTTTTTTAATATACCTGCCAGTAGAGCCAACATGCCCTGCTGCATTCCCCTGGGAGCTTCACTGAGTAGGTGCTCATGGTTCAAGACTTCTCAATTCAAAGGCTATCTTGCCCAGCTAGCTGTAGCCTCCTCAGCGGCTTCTGCAGAGCTTTACTGCGTTTTGTCTGTCCTTCTGCAGTCTGCTGAAGAGAAGCAGCAATACAGTCAATGACTTAAAATAAGAACGAGCTAGAGCTAATTTCTGGGGAGGAACAAAACAGGCTATAGAGATGTGAAATGGAGAAACGCAGCTTATACAACCATATAATTTCTTAATATCCCAGACAGAAAATGAGGTTTTGTTTTCTTAGTCTGAAAATGTATCCCTTTGAAACAGAAAGGAACAAATTTAAAAAAAAAAAATTAAAAGAGTATTCCATTGACTGCTTTTTGATACAATCAGTTAAAACAGCCATCTTTAACTATTTAGGTATATTATTGTTCTTCTGCACTTGAGGTTTCATTCTCTGTTACTCAAGAATAAGCCTCCAAACAGTTTTTGGCCAAGAATAAAGTGATCCTTTACCCTTCTCTTTCCCCAGTGCCCTACTGCTTACAGCAGCAGCTGGTAAGGTGGTGGCCACAAATAGAATTGTTACACCCTGCAGGTCACTCACTGGTCCTCTTTCAAAATATACAGCAAGTATAGTCCCCACACAAAGAAAATCATAGCTGTAAACAATTTAGGTCCATGTGTAATTGTTCCATTCTGCTTGTAATGTTTCTCAGCACAAACATTTTTCCAAGCAAATGCAAAATAAAATTTGCATGTGAGTATCTATCAGAAGAAAGTAAAAATCAGCAGCATCTACACAAATAAAGTCTAAACACCTTCCCTGTAACTGCTGTGTCAAGAGGGAGAAGCAATGGGCATGAAGAAGTCTTATTTTGATGCCCAACACTAGCTTCAAGTTGGCTAAAACTTAGAGATAGAGTCTCTTTACAGCTAATAAATTGGGTGTTGTCCCTTAACAACCTTGAAGAGCTTTTCAGCTAATTCTTTACAATTTCCCTTACATCCTGGTACTATCCAGGAAATATGAAAGGATTTTTCTTGAGTGTTGTTTGCTGTTTACATTTGTTTGCATCACATTTATTATTGCATGTATTAATTGCATACTCTAAGGATGCTGATGCAGGAAGAGTTTTTCTTCCCCCTTGAGCTATAATTTGGCAGTTAGAGAGAGGTAACCTTCCTCTGAAACACTGGAAACAGGCCAAGGTTAAAAATATGACAAAGGTGAGGTGCACTAACCCTACCAGAGGCATTGAACCCTGTCAAGGATTAAACTAACCATCAGCTTTGAGAGCAAGATCAGATTTGGGATCAAGAATGTGAGAGTTCAAGACAAGGCAGTTAAAGAACCACTGAGCTCCAGATAGAGCCAGCAGGCAAAACGCTTGATGAGCAGCTAAAGGAGAAGGAGACATAAGGGACTGAGAGGACCATGTAACTTCTGAAAACCTAGCAAAAGATCAGAGAAGGTACTGGGAGAGGAGGAAAGCTTTCAAGCAGAATAATGATAAGGCAAAGATAATTCCATAGCTCACACCAATTGCTAGCAAGACCAGTTCCCTCAACTGTGCTGAAACCATAAGCTCTGAGATCTGACATAAGTTCAGTTTTTCTTCTTTCTGGAACACTATTTTACCACAAATTGTCTCTGAATTTGAAAGGCAAAAACCTTCCTCCCAGACACCCTACAACTGACTGAAACTGAAGAGATTTTCTGAGCATCTGTGCAACTATATACAGAATTGGCTTAGTTGCACCTGTTACAGAAACTGAGCATGCAAGTTCCTACGTACATCAACATGCATAAACGCATTGCCTTGAAATGCTTGGTTGTTTCATATGACATGAAGACCTTATTTACAGTATATAGGGTGTTTTAGTAGGGGAGAGACAGGTATTGGGTGATACAGCGTCTAGAATCAAGATTATATCATAAGCTCAGCTTTCATATAAAAACAGCATTCTGGACAGGCAGTCCTTACTTCGTAGAGTCTTTTATGCCTCAAGTCAGTCAATACAAAAACATTAAGAAGGTTTCTTCCTGATTTTACATGTGTTGGGGTGCCAGCACTGTGACTTGCAACATACACTGTTCTAAAACTTCATGTCACAAGTGAGCTATGCATGTGATTTTAAACAGCCACCTACTGAAACCTTTATATTGCATGTCATTGCCATGAGAATCCCCCCTCTAGTGAAGGTGCTTTTCTGTATTCAGGTGCACAGATACTTAAACATAAACATACCCATACATATGGGTTCTCAGAATGTTTGTATGCTTTTTATTCTGTATGCTTCTCCTTGGATGGCCAAGTCAAGCATGATGGATTAGAGTTGCTGTGCAAATACAAAGTCATTCAATGATAGTCTGACAGAGAGTATTTGCTTAAAAAAAAATACTCTGTGAACTGGCATTTTGGGCATTACTGCTTCAAATAAATCAACTAAAGCATTTTCTGTTGCTTTTCTCAATAATATTTTGTTAAAACTTCGGTGTACCATCTTGAATGTCATCTTGATTAAATGCTATACCTGATGCTGGAAATTGAGCAGCAGCTGAGAAAAAGTAGCACAGAAGAGTGCTATGTATATCACAGCCAAACTCCTGAATGTTATTTCTCCTAGTTAGGTATAAGCTCAGTGTAACTACATCCTTCTTTATATGCTTAGCTAGCTAATAGAAGTAACACATGAAAAACCCTGACCATGACAGCTGTTAGCACTATTAGAAAACTCACTGTGTTTTAATACTACCAAGATAATGGCTTGAGGAAGCAAGCTGAACTGCCAGCTAGAAGTTATACCAATATCTGATGAGGCTTATTATCTCTCTGCATTCCTTTTGGCTGTTTCCAGGAAGATGGAACTGCTCTTCCATTTGCATAGATGTTCTTTTCCATTATGTTTCAGACAAATAGCTACTAAAAATAACAGTTACTCACTTACTGCTTGAGTAAGGAGTATATGTCCTGAGATGTGAAGCAGGTCTTCAGCAATGCTAACTCTGACAAGAACCATTCAAAATACTTTTATCTGAAACACAACGTACCTTGTGGAACCCACAACAGTATGCCAACATGCACCTCATTATTGTAATTTACATAAGCCACAGTTCGTCTGATTTTTTGAGAGAAGCATAGAAGAAAAAAAATCCCGCAATGCAGCAATAGCACAAGTTATAAAGATAGAGGAATAATAAAAGGAGCTTACTCCAGAGTCTCTCTTTTTTTAGTAGCCTACTCCCTTGCCATTACTCATTCTTGAGTTTTGTTGAGTTTCCTAAAAGTATGTATTTTAAAATCACTGTTCCTCAAAAAACTGTATGGGTCATGTTTATGAAATCATGGTAATCTTCTAAACACTCCCAGTACTAACCAGTAAAGAACTCAAGACTACCACTTAAGTGTCTAATCTTTCACTTTTTACAAAACAGCTATTGATTACAGTCAGGCTAAGCAAAGAGCACATCACAACACTGAAACTATTCAATACGAATTTAAGTTAAGAAAATTTAATTCAAATATCAGGAATAGCCTTATTACAGAAAATTAGTATCTACCTTAGACAAAGGCAGATATTCTCCGCACAATTACTCAAGGACAGATACATGTATGTTACTTTAATTTGTGTCCATACAACTGAGAGCATAATGTAGACTGCTCTTTGCAAACCAGCCTGGGGTAAGGAGATATGCACATGCAGAATATGTGCACCTAATGAAAGCTAACTCAGAAAGCCTAAACTCTGGACATAGCCTAAGGGGCAGGTGTACACAGCCTATCTTTTGGAGTGGGAGAGAAAGGAGAACCTTAAAGTGTGTGAGCAGTGGAGCTGTGACATTCTGACCATCCAGGAGGTACCTACAAAGGCTATTCATCCTATATTGCCACGTGAGCTACTTGAGACAAACAGACCATGAAAGCTGTAGTCATATGATTTAGAGCAACACAAACCCCTTTTTGCCATGGCACAGGACAGACATTGCAGTACTGACTCCATGAACAGAAAAATGTGTCTTATCCTGCCTGTCAAGTACAACTGTCTAAGACCTAGAGGCAATCAGGGGAAGTGTGGCCAACTACAATGCAGCAGGCTCCTGACCCACCAAGTGCCTTCTGGAGACTTGCTTTACTTGAAGAAGCAGAGTGGTAGAACCTGTCCTATCCTTGAACCAAAATGTTTCTCCCCACGAGACACTGCAATGCGTAATGTGCCATTTCAACAGTTTTGTGGTGGCTTTGCCTGAGCTACGATAGCGTGTTATATTCTGCTGAAGTGTGATAGGGCACTGTGATCAGTTCATTATCTGAGGTGATGGTGTTGGATTTCATGGCCAGCTAAAAGCTGCTCAGAAATCTTCCTGATAGTCTGTGAAGTATTTCTGTTTCTCATAGGAATCAAAGCTTTGCAACAGCCACTGATGCAGCTGGTTATTGTTAATATTACTTACTGGTGCTACTTTGTGTTTTCCTTTTCATACTGTCAGTAATCCTGTCTTTCTTCCACTGAGCTCCAGATGCTGTTGTACACCCAGCTGCTGCTGCTTTTCCCCAGGCCCTCAATAAACTTGGTAGAGATGAGGATGGAATAGAAGACAAAGCAGTCATGGGACACCTATAAGCTCTTTGTATTTGAACCTGAAGTGACTATTGATTTCTTCAAGTAATGATAGCATATGTTAGACATTTCAGCATACCTAGGTATATAATGGTAATTTTTTGTTCAGTAGACATTTTTAACATTCAAAAATGTCTGTTCCCAAATGTTGCAAGAATTAATGAGTTTTACTAACACTAAAAAACAGAAAAAGTTAGTGAAAACATTTTGGTTTAAAATGTTACATTTTGACAGAAAAATCTAGCTAAAATTCTCAGACAGACATTACATGTGTTTAATTTTTTCAACAAGGAATGAAAAGCTCAAATGAAAATTAAAAGCTTCTTAAGACTGAAAAAATATCTAAATGTTTCAATTAAAAGTAACAAAATCTAGAGAACTTCTTATTTTAGTGTTTCCCTCCCAAAAAATAAGCAATTTGGAGAAGTAACCGCATATTCATAAAGCAATCCTGCATTGTCAGTTTTTTTGTGATGAAAAAGGTTTTCAATGAAAATATTCATTCAGCCCTAAAAATTATAATTTGAAGCTATGTTTCTTGCAAATGTACTAGCCTCACTAAAAGTGTGATTTGGGGTGAATATATTAGAATCAGAAATGCTCTAGGAATGTAGGATTTGCAATGATATAACTCTTTTTGTGGCACCTCATCTCCCAGAAAAAAACACTCCCAGGAATTTAACAGTTATCAGCATGGTCCTCCCCCTCTACCCTAAGTCAAATGTTTCCCTTTCTTGAAAAGGATCCAGGCAATTGCTAACCACTGAAGTAATGAACAGTTAACTTGAAGATGCATAAGCAAATTCTGTAATCTGAGGTGAGATTAACGACGTCTTTTAAAATACACTTTACTAAATACTTACAAAAAATATCTTGGGACAATTTTGAGGTCACTGAGGTAAAGACTGCAATTCAGCACTGCACAGATATGGCTCCTGATTCAATTGCCAGGAAGCCCAAGTGCCAGGCTTCATATGGTTTAATAGTCTTCACTGACAGCAGCTTAGTCACCGAGCTGCTTGTGGCAGCAACAAGTTTTCTAAGCACCCCTAGCAGAAAATTCAGCTCCACATATCCAGTGCATGAAATATGAATATCCACTGTGATGAAGGAACACTTGCAGCAATTCAAGTAAAATGTTCTTTCCCTTTTATGCCCCCAATTGGCTAAACGTGGATCATTCCTCCCTGTGTGAACAATTACTGGCCATCTGACAAAGCCTCTGAGATGAACTCAGCTAAAGAAACTGCCTTTATATTCTTACAGACTGAAAGGTGGAAATGTGTGGGGCAGCCAGGTCAGTGGAAATTAAACTGACAATTTAGCAAGGGAGACAAGATCACCAAGTGACCAGCAGTGCTACAAGAACAACCAGCACTTGCCATGCATCCTAACTACCTCTCCCCTATTGAAAAAATACAGAAGACAAATGCATGATTGATAACTGCCCTGATATCTTGAATGGAGTAAGCAATGAACAAGTGTCTATTGAATCTGACACCTGAAGAAGCCGTGTGACATGAGTATCACCCCCAGCTTCAAATATATAAGTGACTGTAGATCACATTCTGGCTGTGCTTATTTGGGCAGATATTAGAGATTTCATTCTGCTATTAGAGATCACATTCTGGCCACACTTATTTGTACAGAGGTTACAGAAGCTCTTGTACCTTTTGCAAAGAGATTGTTAGAGTAGTAAGCAGTACTACATCATCCCTTCAACAAGGGCAATGGATAAACGCTTCCTACTTTCTGGGAACAGGAGGAATACATACTTTCCCCTCTTTACTGATTTTTTTTTTTTTTTTAAATATGAGAGATTTCTAGCCCACATCTACTAGCTCTAAAGGTCTAGTAATCAGGTCTTCAGGGCAGGCAAGTAAAATTCACAGTAAGAGAAGAGGGAACGGTCTGATGTTCTTTGCTCAGCTACAGTCTCTAAAGACTTGGCTTGACTCTCCCTGGGCTCACATGAAACATATATTCTTGCTGCCGCCTTCATATCCTGGCTTAGCCAGAAGGCAATATACAAAACACAGAAATCAGACTTCTTACTGGTGTCATGCAACCCATCTGTTTTCATCTCCGAGAAGACCGATAGCATACATCTGTTGGTCAGCACTTGGGTGACCACAGACAAGCCAGCCCCGTGGGCTGTTCAAGTGGTGGCAAATAGCCACAGCTTGTGAAATATCAATGCCTGACTGTTCCAGTTTGGAACAAGGCTGCCAATACATATGGAAAGTGTCACAGCATCTTTCAGATTTGACCAGTGATCATTTAACGCATTTCAGTTACTTAAAGGCAGGACGTCCTGTTAGCATCATATAACAAGGTACCAGTATCACTGAAGTACTTGCTATTTAATCAGCTGTAAGTAATTGGAGTTTTCCAGAAAAAACTAGCCCTCAATTCAAAAACACCTTGCAGACTGCACTTGGAGGAGATGTCCAGTTCAAATGTTGTACTCTGCGTCTCATAATGTGGCATAGGAGATTGCATAAGGATATAATTTAGGGATTGTATTTCTTTTCCCTCTACTTTACAGTTTCAATTTTATGCAAATGTCATTACTGCAGGCCCAGAAACTTTTACTGTTGAGTCTGGGCAAATGTAATGGGCTGAAACAAGGTATCATGGAAAAACTATGCAAATCACCATGTACAGTAAATCAAGCTAATAGGCAGACTTCAGCTTTCTTCCACAGAGGTCAAACAGAGCCTGCAGTCAGGAGGAAACAAGGGACACTAGTACTGCAGCAAGGAAATTTAGTGGCAAACCATTCACAGAATGTAAGTACAGAAATACTAAATATTGGTGGTAGATTTGCCTTTGTAGATGGCACAAACAAGAACCTTACAAAAAATCTCCTGACAGTATTTTATGCATCTAGTCTGCCCATTTCTGGTGTCTCCATTTTGGCATGCTGACAAAAGTAAGAGTTTAAGGGAGGGAAAAACAGAATCATGCAAAACAGCCAAAAAAGTTTGACACAAATTATGTATCAAAAAGGAGACCAAAAGGCAACTTAAGATCTGTCAGTACCTACACCATGAAGTGATTTCTGACGATAGACAGACCTTTACCACAGACAAGAATCATACAGCAAAACACCACATCTGGAAGCGAAGCTAGACTGATTCAGACTAGAAATAAGTTTTCCCTGAAGAGGACAAAAAAAAAAAAAAAATAGCATGAACTCTGAATTACTTGAACTCAAAAAAAAAAAAATAAAATGGACACCTTTCCAAGAAGACAAGAAGACATTACGTCTGATTTAGGCACCAAAGACTTACTTTATTAGATTACCAAATGAAATTCAAGATATCTACATTTAGCAATACTAAATTATTATAATAGTCTCTTATAGTTCTGAGATACAAGACTCTTCATTATTTTCAATATTTCACTCCAGTTAATGTAAACATCACTCCTGCACCACATAAGGAGAACACTTTTCTTAAGGGTGTGATCCATTTTCCATTTGCCTAGGCTAAAGCTTTGGCCTGTCTCTTTCCTTTGCCTTCAAAACTACAGATCCCCATCCAAAGTCCAGCTTTCTCTATAGCTGCACAGCAGAAATCCTTAGGTATCCTGTTCCTTGAGCTCCACCAGGCAATCATTCATATACAGATTTCTACAGAGTATCAACATGAGACTAATACTGGCTCCCTGGAATCAATTGCTCAGATCCCCTCCATTTTGCCTTGGGCAGCATTCCTTTTTCGTACTTTACAGAAAAAAGCCTTTTGTTTAGGTCAGCCTTCTCTCCTCCTTTAGGCTTTGCTGCCCATCAGCTGCCTTCAAAGTCAGGAACCTTCTACACACTCACTACTTCAAAGCTCCTCAACACAATGTCTACTTAAAAAAAAAAAAAAAAGAGAGATACCTCATTAGAGCAGACTGCAAACTACTTGGCCTGAGTGTGTAGGTTCAGCTTTTTTAGGACTTGGCTATCTGCCCTGGTGCATTCATACCTAGGTAGCCTACAGTCATATGTCACTAAAGTATGTAGGTTAAAATAATTATATAACCCTCTCCCATTATTTTATTTAGGACTTGGCTATTTGCCCTGGTGCATTCATACCTGGGAAGCCTACAGTCATATGTCACTAAAGTATGTAGGTTAAAATAATTATATAACCCTCTCCCATTATTTTAAAATCCTATAATATACAGGTCTCATCTACTGAGACAACAAAGTAGTTCAGTCATTGAGTGCAGTTACCAAAACATATTGGATTTTAGAAATGTATACCAAAAATTTCAGTCATTTAGAAAGACTAAATGATATAAATAATGTATAACTTTTTATTCCAAAAGAATCATAAAAATATGGAAACCGCTAGATAATTTGTGAAGGTAATTAAAGACAGTTTTGAAAGGTAGGAATTCCCTTCAGTTTTCACTGAAGTCAGTGGAAGTTGAGCAGAAAAAGCTACACACCTCATAAGACCAGATTATACTTGAATTCTCCTCTTACCTCTGTTCATGTTTTCTGTTGAAAAAAAATGTAATATCCTGCTATTATTCAGTGATCAATTTTAAAATTAAGGTAAAAGACGACCATTAAAGCTATCTATCCCACCTATTTCTAAGCACCAGCTATAATGATGCTAGATAAAACACATCTGCTTCTGTATAATACTTTCTTAAAGCTGGCATTGCTTAGGCTTAGCCTTCTCAGACCACAGGTTTTCACCTTGAGCAATACCATCTCCCAGTTGCCTTGTGCTTCCTTTCCCCACTGTCTTAGTCTTTCTCTAATCTCTTGGATGAAGAGTTTTCAAGTAAGGGATAATCTTTTTTCTATGTGGCACAGTTCACAGAAAAATATGGTTCGAGCTTTTCTCCAAAAATCAATGTAATTACTCATAGATATGTTTTTCCTGCTTTTCCTCCTCTGAATACTTTCGACAGGGCGGAAGGAATGCTCTGTCCATGTTCAAATGAAAAGGAAAATACTATTCCCTGTTCTGTCTCATTTTTTGAGTCTTTATGCAATAAAATCTAAGATCAATGAGATTTTATAGCCAGTTTTAGGAGCCATAGAACTCTGAGAAATAATTTAATCAAATTCCTGATAACAGGAAGAATAATCATCCCCTAAAACACTTTCAAACTCTAGTATTTTCCAAGAAGTTGTACTTAGTTGTAAATCAAGATTCAAAATGTAAATGATAACATAAGATTCCAATCACTGTTTCCCAGAGAAGTTTAGAAAGGCTATAGATTGCTCCTTATCTTCATTATGTGGAAGCAGACAAAGCAGATTACTAGAAGATTAATATTAGCCTAAATAAGTACATCTATGGCTCAGAGGGAAAGTGAACATTATTTTAGTAAATTTACTACAGGACAGGTGTTTAACAACATTCATCATTGATTTTATTTTCATGGCCCCATGGAAATAAGTAGAATTCTTTTTACCCACTAAAACTTAAGACAACACTATGTGCTTCTAAAAATCTTCTTTAAGTACACATGAAGAATTTCAAAAGATCATTGGGAGAGTCAGGTGCATTATGGTGAACTACACAGCTGTACAGAAGCCTCATATTCTGCAAAGGTTTTTCAGGTTTTGTATGGAATACTATGTCATCCTTTTGTCCACTTTTTTTTTTTTTTTAAAAAAAAAAAAAAAGCGCTTTCTGAGCTGAGCTACAATGTAAGCACCACAGTGCCCTAAATCTCCTGGATCCCTAGAAGCCTGTTTTTTCCCTTTCCCCAATTAAATTATACTCTTTATATAAACTATATACGATATATATGTAGTATAACTGAAGTTAAACTACAAAGTAGTATAACTACTTTGGGCTGTCAGAAAGTACCTTAGGAGCAGTTACAACTAGAGTGTAAACTACAGCAGACCTTGGAGAGACGATGTGGTCACACCACAATTTCTGTCTTCATGGAGAAAGCCTCAAAGGGTTTAACAGGAGGCAGGCTGCAATATACCCCATCCACAACCAAGAACTTGTCTGTGAATACCTGCTCCACCTACCACAGCCACTGACAAGTTACATGTTCAGCAGTGCTGCTCTTCCTGCTAAGCAAAGATGTTAAAGTACATAGGTATAATCCTTTAAGCAGATGTGTTTACAATAGCTTAGTACCTGCCTTATTCAGTTCATCTGACTTAATAACATACCAGGTTTGACAGATTTAAAGCATGTTGAAAAGAATCTACCCTTAAGGGTTTGCAACTGTATGGTGGACACATACCAAAGCTTTCACATAGCAGAGGATTAAGTTACATGCTTTGTATCTGATATTCAGAAAAAACACCATATTTCTGCCCTGTTCTTCCCCCTCCTGATGTACCCAGTTATGACCACTGCTTGAGACAGGCAACTGAGCTAGAGACCTTCATGTGGTTCAGTATGGCCACTTTCACGAGGAGAAGCTGGGCACACATTTTGTTCCAAACCCGTAAGTGTTTGTATTGGCAGCCCAAGTTAGCTTGTTTGTTGGGATTTGATCTACTCAGCATCCACCACATAACTCCAGTGCCAGTCCCATATTGTGGCCCCCAGTATGGGAGTTTTACTTGAACAGCTCAAATACCACAGGCTGGACACTGCAAACCTAATTCATTCTGAAATCCATTGTGTGACTTCTGCTAAAAAAAAAAAATGCAAACAAAACACCCACACACCACAACAAAACACTTCACCACCCACAAAAGAGGACAATTAAACCTTTCTAATGTTGATAAGCCAGCATTACTCTCACAAGAGAGTAATTCATACAGGCTACACATTACTTACACCCTTCTCTCTCTCTCTCCCCTAGCTGTTTTACTCCATCAGCTAGCACATTTCACGAAGCTTCTACATAAAGAATAAGTTGTGACCATAACTTCTGAAACATCTAACAATGATGTGCAGGTGAGAAGGCAAGAAATACACACTGCAGATGAGTAACAGCATAGATAAGTACAGTATACACAATCAGTGAATATCATTTGCTTCCCTCATCTATATGCTTCCTGCAAGCTCCATCCTACAACTGCTGAAGCCAAAGGAGTTTGCAATTGACTTCAAAGGCCTGTGTCCAAGACCTAGTCCTCTTTTCATGTTTGATGCCTAGCACAAGGAGGTTAGGAAGAGGTCCTACTAACAATCAGGTTGTGTTAGAAGTAATCCTAAAATAATGGACAAGCCTCAACCAGCATCCATGAAGCAACAGCACAAACATTGTGTAAACACAGTCACTCAGCAAGATCCATCACACAGGACATGTAGGTGTGGATTTACCTGGGGGTCTCCTCATTTAGTTCTCCATGATATGGCTCAAAGACTTCCTGCTGCAGCCACGACTAGCCGGCCCTACCATGTACCAGGATTTTCCTCTGTCTGGAATCAGAACCATTTCTCTATTTAAGAGCGTCATTCATTATTAGCTAGTATTGCCAACAGCTAAATGAGATGAAGAAGTTAAAGAACACACAGAAGTGAACTGTATGCAGTATTATAAAAAGGAAGAAAGGAAAATAGTCTTGCAATTAAAGGGAGAGAGTTCAGAAGCTGACTCAAGCTTTTCAAATGACTTTAAGAAGCAAGCAAGGAACTACCTTGATATGTTTAAAACCATTTACCTATTTCACATAAATATATAAGTAAAGTCTATAGTGGCTTAGTTATTATGCTGACTGAGGAATTATAAATGCCTAAGTAAATATAACCATATTCACTAACATTGAGGACATGTTGAGGAAGATTAAGAGTTTGGTTCCATTGTATTGTGAAGCACAAGCTATGGAGCCACACAGAACTATTACTTTATTTACTAAGAATGAGTCTTAAACTAAAATATCATTCCCACTTGGAAGCACTAGGTCAGTAGTATATATTTATAGAACTGGAGCCTAATTAACTACTAGTAATTAAATCTATAAATAAATGGAAAAAGAATAGATCACGTTTTGTTTAATTGCCTTAATTAAAACTGGAAGTTAGCAAGTCAGACATATTGCCTGTTTTCAGTGAGTTAACATTGATAAAGCTTGCTATGAGGTTAATGTTCTTGATTCTGGCACATTACCATGCTTAATATTCATGAGGAGGAGATGCCCTTCAACCAACTATCATGACATTATGAATAATACATTAATCATCTTCTAGGTACTTAACAGGAATTGCTGATTCAGCAGATAAAGACTAAGTACAGTTTATTTAGGTAGACTAGAACAGAGCTGGTTAAAAAAAAATAATCACAGCATTTGGGTTTCAGTGATTTGAATGCCACAGCCTTTCCCTTTAGTCTGCTCCCTCTAACTAAATTCCAGCCACAGATGCCTGGAGATGGGACAGCAAAAATTTGAACACGAACACACACACACACACACACACTCTCTCTCCTCTTTCTCTCTTGCATTCCTAACCAGTAACCCAAAAACGAAAGTCTTGTCCAAGCCAATTTCTAATGTCTTGGATAATCAACATTCAGTCTATGTTAAAAAAAGAAAGATAAAGGAACCTCCAATTAACTTAAGGTTTCTGGTGTTATAATTTAAAGTCATTTGGGTTTTTTGTTTGTTTTAAATGGAACAGCTATGCTGGATAAGGTTAGATACCACAGCAAAGCTACCCGCACCATAGCCTTGTCAGACACACACAAAAGTAGCAATATCATTTTTATGACTTAATGTTCAGGCTGGAATAAGGCCCCAGAGGTACTCGGCCATCATGAAAGCTCTGCATGCCATTATGAGAAGAGTGAAAAGCAAATGAACCAGTCATCTGAAGGGTAGATACAGTGAGAAATAATTGAACATCCACTAAACAAAGGAAGAGAAAGATTCTAATGAGGCTTTGGTAGTAACAGCCACTGCAGAAGTTCATAAGATAATGAGGAGAGGCAACAACAGGTCAAGAAAAACAGGAAGGCAACTTGTTCAGCTGGCAGGAGCTCTCAGGTGCTACAGCTACAAGACAGAGCAGCTAGAGGCAGAGAGAAGCGCGTGTTTATTTTCTTGCAAAATGAAAACAACTGAATTAGGATACATCTTAAACCAAAAGCAACCAATCTGTTAATTGTAAAGCACAGCCGCCCGTAGCTAATAATCTGTGCGCATCACGCATAAGTCAGGAGTCGAAGGAATATGCTGTTTTCCATGACTCATCAGCAGCGGGCACAGAGACTCTTGTAAACATCATCAAGCAGACTTTTATTCATTCTGAACTATGCATTAGGGAGTTTAGTGGACGCTGTTAAAATTCTTCAAGCAGCAGTCTGGAAAATCATGCTAACAAATAACCTACCTTTGTAATCTTCTGTGCATTGAACATAACAATAAGTCACAACAGGCTGTGCATCAATAAGCTATTGGCACATGCTTTGGAGGCATTCTGAGGACCAAAACAGAAGGCTGAGTGCCTCCATCCATTCAAGAAGAGCACCAGCAGCCTACTAATGCACACCCTTGGCCTAGGTAATTGTTATAGCAACATGGCTCATACATTTCAAATTCGGGGTTTTCGAAAACATTTGTCAAAACACTTAGAGGCAACATTCATCTCTCTTTAAAAACAGTAGATAAGAGGTACCTTTTTTTTTTTAAGTGTATGACTTGTCTTGAGGGCTGATTTTCAAAAGGTAGTATTAGTTTAGATACTGTTATTACAGTAAACACTTCAGAGTCTATGCACTTACAGCCCCTGAGACTAGTAAGGGCCATTATTGGGGTGGGAGTTTGTTTTATTTGGGTTTTTTTTTCCCCAGATAGGGAACAAAACATGAAGAGCTGAGCTGACTTGCCCAAGGTCACATAATAATCCAGCAACAGGACAGAGATGAACCTGGTTCCCTATGTTTCAAACCAGCCGCATAACCAGTGAAAAATGTAATGGGGATCGATCAGCAGTTTCTTAAACCTTTTACAACCCTTGTCTCTTCCCCATACAGCTAGTCTCCTACTAAAACTGAACACTGGGAAAATAATTTCTGGTGACAAAACAGGGACAGCTTGGTGAGGAGGGGATACTGTTGGCAGAGGCAGGAGTTACATACACTGCAGAAACTCTTTATTCATTTTCATCCTTAAATTCTGACTAAAAAGCTGTATTTTTGATGGGAACATAGAAGCAGAAGCAATGAGCTCTTTAAGAATGCTATGCAAGAACAAGATTAAAGTCAGAGAATAACAGAAAATGCAAGAGATCAAGCTACTTACTCTGAAGAGATTCGTACACAAGGAAGCAACAACCAGCATCCAGTTACCATTGTAACATCAGAGAGTTACTGCACATATATACTGATGAAGCACATTTGAAACTGGAAATTTTCTGGGTCCTCAGCCATTCTCAATTTTCCTACAACAGGCTGGAACAAGCACAAAAATTCTGTCACATAAAGGCTTGGTCCAGAACTGGTAGCAATTTACCCATCTTACCTTCCCACTGGGGACCAAGACCTGAATCTGCTAGGTATCCTTCCTTTGGAGAAAAGAGGGTTTCCACAGAAAATAAGCAACTTTACTTAGAAGAGGGAGGTGGGGGAATTCAAGAAGGGGATGCATCTCAGAGGCCTTTATATTCCTGGGGTTGTTAAATGGGGAAGTTTATGGCAACAGCTGAGCTGACATTTGTTTAATAAAATCATCTATGGTAATAAGACAATTATTCTTTTCTGGACTTGCTAGCTCTCAAAGGAGTGCTGGTTTTACTTTAGGATATTGTACTTAAGAGAACCTGGAGAAATATTACAGGATGAAAAAATATAATTAGCCAAAGAAAATCTTAATACCAAACAGAAACAAGAAACTAGCACGTTGTATAAATACGTCAGATGATGTTATAAGGAAGATTAAAGCAACTCTAGCCATTAATCACAAGACTTGAAAGAAAAACAGAGCTCTTAAAATTATCAGGGAAAGTTTAGTTTAAGTATTAGGAACTTCTCGTAACCACAACAAGCAGACAATAAGAAAAGCTACTAAGGAAAACATTGGAATCACAGTTATGAGCAACAGACTGGACACTTGTTCATCTTGGAGAGCTTAAAAATAATTAGTTCTGCTTTGCCACAACCACAGAGAGCTGACCTCATGGCCTTTCTCCATCTCAGCAATGGTACATACAATTGCCTTCCCCAGAGATCATCTGCTGAGAGAAGCTTTTTACAAAACACTGGGTTCCCCTGCAGAAAAAAACCACACACAAAAAAAGTTGCACAGTGCCACCATCTGCACAGAAGCCTGCACTCAAGCAGAGCAATGCGAGGTTTCAGTAAGACCTTTCAAGCCAAAACACAAAGCAGTACAATTACACTGACACCTTAGACACAGCTTTCTTTGGAATATACTAAGAAACAGTTCTCTTACACAAAGGAAGACTTCAAAAGACACTCACAAGTGAAAAGCAGTCACCACTAGTCAACAACATTACATGAACACCATTCCATGTTTTAGGCCATCTCTCCTACTACACGAGAGTGCTCCCATACACGATGAAGCACAATGCTACCATTACAGCTGAATATATTAGTTCACCATGCAGAAAGTGTAAGTGCCCCTCATTTAGGCAGAGCTTCTGTGGTTCTATTAACTCAGTTCATTAAACTTTGTTTTTTATTTATCTCAGTCTGACAACTAGGCAACTGCCTACAGCAGTGAAGAGGGAATCTCCCATGCAATAAGTTTTCTAAGATCTGGAATACATTATGCATACCACATCTCCTCTCCAAAACCAGTGTTTCAACTGGGTTTAGCTTCCACCCATGGCTTCCAAACACATCAATGCTCAGTAGTATTAAGTTCCCTGATTTTGTCCAGATTTTTAACTAAAAAAAACCACCAAGTTAGCTGCAAATCTAGCTTCACATCTAGAAATGGATGCTACGGTCTTTCAAAAGTAAGGGTGGTTTAGGTCAGAGAGGAGATTTGGGTCTCTCTTGAATGTACCCTGAAACAAGGACTTCCCAAAAGTTCTTCTTGATTTCTTTTACTATATTTCAACCTTAACTATTTATATCGGCATGATGCAAGACATCTAATCTCATTTCTTGGCATAGGATCTTGGCCCTGTACTTGTGGCAAGATGCTGTTTCTCATACTGTTGCGAATCAGAAGAGGAAAGACTTTAGGCCACCTTCATGGTTCCTAGATGTGGAGATTAACAAGAGCATAGTGTCCAGCCCACACTAGAGCAGGTCAAAAGATATTTCAATTTATTTCAGCCACACATAGACCTAAAGAGCCCACACAAAGTGCAAGAACAGCTGTAGCTTAGATGAATGTGAGCCACACCTCCTCCAAGCACATGGTACCACAGCACTGCTGGTGGCCCTCTGCCACCCACAGGGAATTCCCATGCAGCTGGCTAAGATTGAAGCAGTGGGATGGACTGAAGAGATGCCAAAACTTCACTAAAAGATGGAAACTATGCTTCTGTCTCTCAGCCTAAAGTCTTCCAGATTTCCTTCTAACAACACTTCAGACCACCAGTTTATATTTCCCCATCCAACCATACACACTCTTCTCTTCAGTTAGTTTTCTGGCTGTCTACTTTTCAGGGCATTTCCCTCATTTGCCTCCATGACAGAGTACATAGTCCCTTTAGGTGGTGTATCAAGCTGCAAGATCTGTGAAAAATTGTCCACAAAACAAGTTGCAGAAATAAAGTGTGTTCAGTTCCTCTCACTGGGCCAGTTGGACTACCACTGCAGTTCACAGAATCTGATCAGATGCTCCCCTCCATCACCACTAGCGTATTTTATTTCTAGCACAAGCTCAGCTCTACAACAAGAAAACTGGTGACATAGCTAACGCTCCTCCTGACTTTGCCCAGTTTAAAAAACAATCACTCCAGAGGGTGAGCCAGCTGACCACAGGCACTAGGAAAGAAAACCACATAGTAGATGGGAACCACTTTCATGGCTCAGTATCACTAAACTTACACAGGTAACAGGAAAAGGAATAAGGAGATGACAATTAAGGTCTCTCCTCTACCCCATTTCCCTATTCTTCTCTTTGCCTTTCTCTTCTTTCCCTCTCAGTTAATTTCTCATTCTCTTTTTTTGCTTGTTGCATCTTCCAGGTGTCCTGGAAGGGTTTGGTCTTAAACAGCAAATTAAAGCTACACTGAAAGTTTTAGATGCATCTATGTTTATACTATGTTGTTGAATCTTCTACCTTGGTGTCTTTTACTTGCAGCAGGAAGTTTCTCCAGCATAAAAAAATGCCACTTCTGGAGGAGATGGGGGAGTGCAAGAGAAATGCTTTTCTCCTGTGAGCCAGCAGCTTCACAGGCAGGGTGGAGAGGGCTACAAAGTGGGGCAACCACAAGCAGCCTTTTTAAGAACAGGTACTGCCTTTTTAATGCTGGTGTGGGCTTCATTCAGGGAGGGAGGAGGCATTTGATGGAAGAGAAGTCTGTCTCTCCCTGCATGAGGGCATAAAGGCACCCAGACCCTTTGCTGGGAGAAAGCAAGATATGGGAGTTGGCTTTTACTTCAGAAATAATTCTGAACTGCTTGTTACCTAGAAACACACAGAGGGTTGGAAATTGGGTAGCAACAGCACCTTGGAGCAGGACTAGAGATGATTACCCTTCATAGTTATGGTTATCCATCTAGTTTATACTCCTTTGGGTAAAAAAAATTCTAAGCTTCTTTGAAAATATTCCCAGTAAAGTGCCCCAAATGTCCATTAGCTACTTGTGAAAATACTCACAGCAAGAACATCTTCCAGGAGAAAATTTTCCCTAACGTACAGTGCAAACCTTACTCCCCAGTGTAACACGGTTCACGATGCAAAAGAAGTCAGCCCCGTAGTGAAGAGATTATGAGGATTTAATCCCACGCAGCTGCTGCGACTCTGAAATTATGAAAGCAGACAGTTCTGGATTGATTCCCTCATTCCTTCATCTAGCAGTATGTGGAAGTTGCACTCAAACCTGCTAAATGGCTCCAGGCCTCACAATGCTTTTGAAAATGTCACTTCTTCCTAATCTCTTGAGTTTTAAAACCCAGCAGCCTCCCTCCTGGCCTAGGGAGCCTGAGGCAGGTGCAAAGCAGTCTTGATTTTGCTTTAAGGCAACACAATTCTATTCCTTGTCATAAAATGCCAGCATTCATTATGCATTCACCCACCACATGGGGCAATGGGATTACTGCCTGTGAACCTTAAGGGCATCAGGCAGCAATACAAATTTAACTGTCTTTAAGCTGTAAGTAGCTCTTGTACCAAAAGAAGTTCAGACTTCCTCCACCAACTAGCCTTCTCTCCTCAAAGCCTGCACACAAACCTACACACATGTTATTTTGACTGTGTACTGGAAAGATGATGATCTGTTTTGGAAGACCTGATGCTCCTGAGTTGATGGCAGAAGGTCACCAGACAATGTTTCTGCTCATACTACTGACTTGTCTACCTTCAGAAAAACAGTAAAGAGGCTGGCTTCTAGGCCAGATGAAAGCACTTACAATCCTCATTTACTGCAGGTTGATTTGTTTAAGATGTCTAGCTGCAATTCTCATACTCATAAGGAATTCATTTTTTTTTGTGAAATGGGAACAGTTCTTGCCCATTGCTCCCTACTTATACTGCATTTGAGGGCAGTAAGTCTGGGCCCAGTGCTGACAAATCCTGAACATAAATAAGGCTCTGCGGTCACGTCACAGGATGCAACAAGCAGGCAGGGAAGCACAAGTGACAGGGAAAGCATCTGGTCAGAATCAACCTGTGCCACTACCAAGCAGCTTCATCAGCAAGCTGTTGCACATACAGTACTCGCTCACAGCAGCAGTCCCATGTGGTTAAATGGTATTAAGCACACAAGCAACATTCTCATACAAGCCTGCCTAACTCCACTGCCCCCTTGTTCACATTTTAAATAATTCCTCTCATATGTTTCTTCCAGCACCAACCCTTTACTCAGACAAAATTAATGTGTTTATAGATGTGGTACTACTAACCACTGCAAAAATGACTCTACAAACTCTGAGTTTGTGTTGAAAGTGAATTACAGCACACAAATGAGCCACAAGCATAGATGAGGACAAGATGGACAAGAACAAGACTTCACCAAGTTCTGTCACAGTTACTAAAACAGGGATGGACAAGGATCACACCTATGTAATGCTGATACTTGTCACCAGCAAGGAAACGTCTTCCTGCAACTTTGCTGGCACATCACTTAAGGCAGCACAGAAAACTTTTTATCAAATTGATTATCTGTCAAGTCATCTGCTAGACAAGCCTTTTATTTGAGCTCCAAGTTGGGCACTTCAACAGTTCTGTCCATAAGCATCATCCTGACAGACGTGGGCCTTGCATGCAACCAAAATGTCATGCTGGCTATTTCTGAGGCCACTTCAGTATCTCCCAGTAAGTGCCCTAGAAAATGGATACAAGTGCCTTTTGTCCCACTTTTCCCATATACTCCACTCCCACTCCCTTATTTTTGTCATAGAATTTAGACATACTAAAAACTGTCATATTTTAAAGTAAATTTCTAAATGAGCAATGCTCCAAGCCACAGTTCAATCCTACTAAGGAAGGTTATTATCGTCAGTAATTCAACTTACAAAGTTCTGCCCTTGCCAGAGAACTGAATGACAGGTTTTTTTCTTTCTTGCCAGAGACCAATTACAGCAAAGTTTTACTAATACAATTCAAGCCTCCATGCCCCCTTTACATTTTTCATGCTGGGAATATTACATGTTTTGATAACTTTGTATTATGCAGTTTTTCACGGCTGGAGATTTCAAACACTGCAATTGTGCTGCCAGGAATCACATAGGGGGCTTTCCTTTAGAAATTCAGCTGCTATGGGTGTCCCGCCAGCACTCATATAGCTGTGTCCTGATGTGGAATGCCCTACAATTTTACTGTGCTAAGAATTTAACTTGTATGTTTACCTTGAGGGGAATATGGGAACACTAGCAGTGGACTATTTCACTCTGACTTGTCCGAGTGCCAGGATGTGATTTCACCTCACTTTGCAGGGTTTGTACCAATTAGCAGGCACTAAGGGACCTCCTTTCTGAATAGGCACATAACAGCTCAGAGGGGATTCCAGTTGTTTTTCCAAGCCAGTTATTTATGTGAAATTCTCTTACAGTTCCTCAAGCTTCAGCTCCCTTCTCAGAGCAGCCAAGGTGTTTGAGTGAAGATCCTGTGTACATGTCTGAATCACATTTCTCATGCTCCTCCGAATGTAGGTGCCACCACATTGGGCCATAAGGAATACATCCCAAGCAAGCTGGAATGCAGAAGAGAGTGCCTGCATTGAGGGCCTTTTTGCAAAAAGTCAGCATGTCAACAGGCTTGACCCAACTCTCTCCTTCCAGTGCAGAGCAGCATTATACTAACAGTTGCAAATAATAGAGTTAGATTAAGTGCCTTTACCATGGGGGACAAAGACAAGCAGAAGCCAAGGGAACAACAGTTATTGTTATCCCGTCTCCCACGTCATCCTCATAGGCAAGCTTAGGAAGTGTGGGTTAGACGGACGGAAGTGGGGTGGATTGAAAACTGGCTGATAGATAGAGCTCAGAGGGTTGTGATTAGTGGCACAGAGTCTAGCTGGAGGTCTGTAACAAGTGGCCTTCTCCAGGGGTCAGTACTGGGTCCAGTCCTGTTCAATATATTCATCAATGACCCGGATGAAGGGATAGAGTGTGCCCTCAGCAAGTTTGCTGAGGACACAAAACTGGGAGGAGTGGCGGACACACCGGAAGGCTGCGCTGCCATTGAGAGTGACCTGGACAGGCTGGAGAGTTGGGCAGAGAGGAACCTTATGAAACTCAACAAAGGCAAGTGTAGGGTAGTGCACCTGGGGATGAATAACCCCATGCATCAGTACAGGTTAGGGGCTGACCTGCTGGAAAGCAGCTCTGTGGAAAGGGACCTGGGAGAACTGGTGGACAACAGGATGACCATGAGCCAGCAATGTGCCCTGGTGGCCAAGAAGGCCAATGGCACCCTGGGGTGCATCAAGAAGAGTGTGGCAAGCAGGTCAAGGGAGGTTATCCTCCCCCTCTACCCTGCCCTGGTGAGGCAGCACCTGGAGTACTGCGTCCGGTTCTGGGCTCCCCGGTTCAAGGACAGGGAGCTGCTGGAGAGGGTACAGCAAAGGGCTACCAAGATGATTAGGGGACTGGAACATCTTTCTTGTGAGGAAAGACTGAGGGACTGGGGTCTTCTTAGTCTGGAGAAGAGAAGACTGGGGGGGGGGGGATCTTATTAATGCTTATAAATACTGAAGGGGTGGGTGCCAGGAGGATGGGGCCAGTCTTTTTTCAGTGGTGCCCAGTGACAGGACGAGAGGTAACGGGAACAAACTTGGTCATAGGAAGTTCCATCTAAACATGAGGAGGAACTTCTTTCCTTTGAGGGTAGTAGAGCACTGGAACAAGCTGTCCAGAGGGGCTGTGGAGTCATCTCCTCTGGAGATATTCAAAGCTCGCCTGGACACATTCCTGTGGCCAAGAAGGCCAATGGCATCCTGGTTTGTATCAGAAACAGTGTGGCCAGCAGGAGTAGGGAAGCGATCGTGCCCCTGTACTCAGCGCTGGTGAGGCTGCACCTCGAATGCTGTGTTCAGTTTTGGGCCCCTCACTACAAGAAGGACATTGAGGCGCTGGAACGTGTCCAGAGAAGGGCGACGAAGCTGGTGAGGGGTCTGGAGCACAAGTCTTATGAGGAGCGGCTGAGGGGACTGGGGTTGTTCAGTCTGGAGAAGAGGAGGCTGAGGGGAGACCTCATCGCTCTCTACAACTACCTGAAAGGGGGTTGCAGAGAGGTGGGTGTTGGTCTCTTCTCCCAAGTGATGAGTGACAGGACAAGAGGAAATGGCCTCAAGTTGTGCCAGGAGAGGTTCAGGCTGGATATTAGGAAAAATTTCTTTACTGAGAGAGTGGTGAGACACTGGAATAAACTGCCCAGGGAAGTGGTGGAGTCACCATCACTGGAGGTGTTCAAGGAACATGTGGATGAGGCATTGTGGGACGTGGTTTAATGGGCATGGTGGTGTTTGTTGATGGTTGGACTTGATGATCTTGCAGGTCTTTTCCAACCTTTGTGATTCTGTGCAATCTGCTCTAGGTGAACCTGCTCTGGCGGGGGGGTTGGAGTAGATGATCTCCAGAGGTCCCTTCCAACCCCTATCATTCTGTGATTGTTGCAATGTACACTGGTACACTGATTTCTGGTTACTATGGGAAGGGAAACATTCTCCTCAATGGAAGTAGATGTACTATTAGGAGACTCACTTTTCAATTCCTTGCATTTTAGGAATAAGACTGACATCTCGCATGCACAGCTCCTGTGACCAAAAAGCAGCTTGAAAGTTTTTTGTGTATCCTCTCTACCTAGCAGCTCAGTTACACTGTGACTCCTCTAGCTGTATCCACACACCATGGCATGCCTCTTCACCATCTACTTTTTGAAGAGACAGTGCTGATTTGAGACAGCTAAAGGGAATTCCCATCTAGAAAAGACACCTGCCCAACAGTTGCTATACTGTCCCTTTGTACAGTCTGCATCACACCGACTAGACACATCTGCTTTTTTCTGACACAATGCATCCATGGGAACAGAACACCAGAAACAGATTTTCCATTTCAAACAGACTCATTAGGTCCATACAACACAAATCATGCTTAACGGTGAAGCAGCAAAAAGCTTACTCTGAAAGACAAAAATTAGACTTGCTGCTGCAAGTTGCAAGTAAACAAAAGGCAAGTAAATAAATGTAAAACACAAGCTCAAGTTAAACTTATCAGCAGGAATCCTTCCCAGCTTTCAGTGCCCTTCCTCTAGATCTTCCACAGTGAGAGCTCAGAGCACCACATACCACCAGGCTGTACACTCAGCTTCCCTTTATAGCCCCTCAGGACAACTGTGGGGTTAGATTTTGCATTCAAATCCAAATGTCCCAGACAACCTTCTGGAACCACACACAATAGATACCTGAAGCTGACTTCCTAGGCCTGGCCCAGCCTCTGGGTACTGGAAGGGACAGCCATCAATGGCTCTTTTGGAAATCAGTCACAGCTGACAATTTAGAAGGAATTTTTTTGCTCCTGGTTGTCCCACCTGTAGCTGCCTACATTACCCACATGGAGTTGTGGCTATCAATATATTCATATAAAAAATATTATACAAATATATTGTCAACCTCACAATTTCTGAGGTGCTGGCTGATTTTTAGCAAGACTACACTCAACACCACAACCAGCACAGAGACTTGGGTTACTTTGCCAGAGGCAGTTCCCATTCCCTTATTTTCCTATAAAATTCAAAACCATGAGCTTGGCTACAACTTTTACTGTAAACATAGCAAACTTACGCTTCATCTTCTGCATCCCTTTGCTTTTGAACATAGCTCTACCTGATAGACAGCTACCTGTTCTGCCTGGTGGTGTCCAAGTGCTATGTTCCACAAGCAACCAGGAGTGTAGAACCTCAAGAGGAGCTTATGTATGTGGGAGATAAAGCTTGTCAAGAAAGAGGGTATAAACCATGAAAATTTTAGCAATCATTAAAGGTAACTGCAGACACCGATTTTCATACTTTTTAAAGTACTTTAACTCTGCTTTTCCCCCGACCAAAGATTTCTTCTTCCCTTCTCAGTAAAGGTCATAAATTATGAAACAGACTTAAAACCAAACCTCTGTCTGCTTTTATAGCTTGTTCAAAGTAGTAAAAGATTTTCTGGCATGCAACCACCAGCTCAGCATACATCTTTGTTATTGTCTGTAGCTGTTGAGAGATCTGGCCTGTTATGGCAGTATCGTCAATTTATTGATAGTATACATGCACAAACAGTACATTTGAATATGAGATAAGATAATCAAAGACATTATTTGTAGTCCTTTCAAGTGTTTGGGGTTTTTATCCCCTCCAGCATACAGAAACAAGTGATAATGCTTTATCCTATTTAAACAGCAGTACTTTCAAAATTCCTTCAGCAATATTCTCCTCTGCAGATTTACTCATCTACAATGCAGATTCATACAGATCCTGCCATCCTCAAGAGTTCGCCAGTTCTAAGTGAGGTAATGTATTTTTCTAAGCTGGGTTACACCAAGACTTTTGCTTTCAAGACACACTTCAGTGTTTCCAGAATGGAAAGTTTAAGGTTTCCTGAATAAATCTTAAAGTGTGGAACCTTAGAGACAAACATTTTGGCTAAGAATATTTAGACCTCTTGCCTACAGAATTTCATTCACATTTTATTCACAAAAATGCCTCTGAATGAAAAGTGCAATTGAATGCCAACCAGGTTGCTTCTAGGTATTGTACTGCATATTAGAGACAGGAAGCAGATAATCTAATCTTATTTAGTAGAGGTATGCATGTCATAAAATGCCTGCTAGCTGCTCTTCATCCCAAGCCATTTTACTCAGCAATGAAATAACACCTGAAGAAGGACTTCCAGAAATGCCACTTCAGCCCCAATTAATCAAGTCTTGCTCTAAAGCACCGTATGTCATTCAGAGGGGCAGAGCTCCCAGGATGTCAGGCGTTTAGAGAGGGACTGTGCACGGACACTGTGGGCAAGGAAACTATTCCTTCAGGGCAGCAGAAAGTGCTCTTGTGAACTAACACCAGGGTGCTGATATGTTTAAGATTTGTAGTTGGTGTCACTGTACTATCTTACATCCCTGGGCACATGGTAACCTTCATAGGCACACAACCTGCTGTGCTGCTGTTTGTACACATATTATAAGGATATGTAACTCAGTTCACAGTGTTATTCAAAGACCAATTTCAAGATTATGCACAGCAGATTCAGGATGTACCTGCTATTATTTGTAATAGGAACACATGCTTGCTTGCAGCACTGAACATTCACCTCTTTCAACTATTTGTCAAATTACAAGAACATAGCTCATCACTAAGCTTAATAACTGAAAGGGACTATTTGTACTGCTTTTCATGTAGTATATTTCCCAGCATCATGCTGTCTAGCTTCTTCTATAAAGACCTGAATGGAAATCTCTTCTATTACAGGGATGTGTGATACCTTGTATCTTCATTTCTGATCACACAGGGACACTTATATGTAGATCTATGAGCACAGGTTTATTTAGACTCCAAACAAAACGAAACCGTTTTGAGAAATTCATTGAAGAATGGTGTGGACTTCAGTAAAGACTTACATTTGAGCTCTCCAGCTTTGAATTTCCTCTCAACTGTGCTACAGCAGGTGCTATGCCAAATGAGGTATTCAGGAGCTTCTGCACCCAAATTGCTTTGTAAAGCATTAGCTCCCCTGCCAACATCTCTGAGCTATCACTAAACTACATTGGGGGAGCAGTGAACGAGCAGATAAACACCCTCCTGCATTACAAGTACTATCTTACTTTGCAACATCCCCAGGCAACACAGGGTCCATGGTCTGCCAGTAGGATAGAAGGAACAACTGGAAATAAGTTAAGTAATTACTGCTAAGTTTATAGTCAATAATTAAGCAGCATAACACCCAAATAACCCCATGAAGTACATAGCCAGAATATCAGCAAATACTAAGTTTTTGAAAGATGGCCATTGATCCCAGAGGGTCTTTATGTCAGAAGTGGACCATTTCATGGAAAATACAGTATATAAAAAAGTAGTAATTTCTGAAGTATATATTGCTAACATATGATAATGAACAGCAGTACTGCAATAATATCATAAATACATAAATGCCAGCACTTGCTCAAAAGTGGACAAAAGAAAAAACATAACCTTCTGTCCAAGTCAGCTTTCTCATTTTCAGAGGAAGCTTTTTACATTAGTACTATGAAAAGTCAAATTCATTGCCTTCATAACAACACAGACAGAGCCAAGCCCCTCCTTTTATCTGCCTGAAGGCACAAGAACTTTCCTAGGGGCATAAATTATGGGACAGTTGGGTTCTTTCATCACAGTGCTGTCAGTTGAAACCTTCACCATTACCCTTTTATGCTCCAACTCTTCATCAGTTCCCTTCTCCTTTTCACATGGCAAAGTGCTCAACTTTTTTTTTTAAACCTAATAATGGTTAAATACTTTTTTCTGCTCCTATAATTGCAACTTGCATCTCTTCCAATTTGTTATTTATCCATATGTTTATTTGACATATTCGTTTGCTGAAGATGGTCAACAGTGCTTCTCCAATCTCAGATCTGTCCCAGCCTTTTCTTAGAAATTGTTTTCTTTTGTGCTGTATTGGGGCAGGGAATGCATTGCTCATTTACCTATCTGTTCCAGTGCCTAGGGCGTCTCTTCCCTTAGTGCTGACATCACTATTTCTAGCACAGGGGCTTGTGCCCAAATTAAAAGGAATGAACATGGGTCCAGATTAATTGCGTTCAGGCTGTCAGTCTGTTCATTATCTTTATCAGAGCAACAGATGAGAACATATAAATGCTCCGGCACTGAGAACGTCATCCCCTTTGTCCTTGCTATGACAATGTGATAGCATTTATTGTGGTTTTCTATGTTATTGCCTTGCCTGGTCTTATTTACATTTACTTATCTACAATACACATTGCTGAGTTTCAGATGCTTCTCTTTTCTGCCTCTAGACTCATCCTGTGCTATTTGGGATTCTCAGCAATTGTCATGTTGTCAAAAAAACTGTCTCCATGATCTTCAGTGCAGACTAAATTACTCTTCTGCTTGATTAGTGCCAAGTGGTAACTGCTAGTTCTTGGTCTTTTGGTAGCTGTATTTGAGTAAGTGGCCCCAAAACCCTGCCATGATCTAATTTCTTTCCATGGTTCAGGCAATCCAAGTATTTCTCAGTACACACAAATACGGTTCACTTTGCATACTCAGCCACTAAGGCAGATGCCATAATTTGAAAAGGTGTACTGTAAGACACGACTGCTATTTATTCACCACAAAAAGCATCTGGCCCTGGGGACTGAAGATCCCCATGTATGACTTTCGGGATAGGGAAACAAGGAGGATTTTTAGTCCAAAATTCAAATGCCAGTGTAAGCTTCCAAAAAACATTTATACCACAAGAAGTGGTATACTTCTGCCTCAAATCTAAAGTTTTACAGCTCTCCACAACTATTTTCTCTCCAGATACAGGCAAAACTTGCTTCCCTATTTAGTAGATCTAGAACAACTAAGGTCTTGTCATTAAACTCACTGGGCCGTGATTCCCATGTCCCTTTTATCTTTCCTGCAAGTAAGTGTATCTGCCCTTTTTGAAACCTCACCTGTCCTCTAGGAGTTCTCCAAATTAACTGAAAATTGATCCAATTAACCAGTTCACTGAGCACACAATGGTAAATTTCATCTGTCTGCTGATTTGAATATGCTCAGATTCTCCAGAAATTCTTTAACAAGCATTTTCCTAATATGTGACTTTCCCTTCTTTTCTGTCAGCTTCATCAAAGCTCCTGCTGTATTCCTTTCTAAAGTGAACACTGAGGCAAAAATAACTGTTAAGGACTTCAACCTCCAGAAGCTACTCCCAAAGGACAAACTGGCCATGCACTTCCATCACCCCAAAAGCCTGTTGCTTACATAAATATATATATGTACTTATTCCTCAACCCCCTCCACAAATGTCAGCTGGTGACCAATGAGGAACAAATATGACTATTCTGTAGAGCCATCAGTTTTTATTTAGTCGCATTACAGCTTTCATAGCCTAGTTATCCACTACACTGACCCTTCAGTGAAATACAAAGCACATGCCCACCTATAACAATATCATAGACTTAAAGCTGCTACTGGTTAGCTGACACTTAGGCCTGTTAGTCATATGAAGTCCTCAGATGGTTTCCTGGAGTTATTCATGTGTTCAGGTCTGGATAAGTGCTTAAATACAGTTGAGATCTGTATCTTTTCCAGTTTCCTTTTTATGTTCTTCTTTACAGTTTATACCTGTTCTTAGTCCAAAGGACTCTGATGATTATTAAGCTTAGTTGTAAAAATACCATCAGTTTACCGAAATGCTTCATTGTTGTGATCTTATCAGCACCTTCTCTCTCAAGAAGGTCTTTCAAATTTATTTCAAGGATAAATATATCAGAATACAAACACAGCCATAATCTCAGTAAAGCACCATACATCAAGAGAACAGCACTAGCCTGTCAAACAAACAATCTCATCAAAATTCTGTCAAACCATTTTGATAAAGGAGAAAAAAGTACATCAAATATATCAAAGCATGAGTACATTTGTATATCAAATGACAACACATGTCCTGAACAGTATAAACAGGACTACTGCAGTACTACAACAAACAATATTCTATTGCACAAAAGAATCCTTTCATGCTGCTTACTGAAAGTCAGACAACAGAGAAACCAACAACCTTATGTCTGAAATAATTTCTCATTTAAGGGGAAAATTTTGCTAATAGCTTCCTGAGAATTCATATACATTTACAATCGTGTAATCATGAAGTAGATAGTCCAAAACTGACTGTAATTAAGTCAACAAGACTCTGCTGCAGTAAATGAAGGTATGACTAGATGTCATAAGCACCAGCGAAGTATTTCAGCCACACGACTATTTTTCTCTAAAAAGCTTAATTTTTGCAGACAAGTGAACAGGAATAGCAATACTAATGAAAAAAGTCAGCATGAAATACTAACAAACTTTTGGCTTGAGTCGTTTTGGAAATGTCTGGGAAATTATACAAATTGTACTTCTCTAACTTCTATTTTCTTTTCCCAGAATACCTGCATTACACTACCATCTTCTTTTTTGGTAGTTGGAAGGTATAATGAAAGCAACAGCTAAAGATTACTAGAATAACTTAACTGAAAGCAAAATTTGAGATTTTCATTAAGAAACTGACCAAAAAAATTTTAAAAAACCCAGAACTTTTCTATTAATTTATAAAAAACTGAGTGGAACCACAAAGCCCACCACCAAATGGGAAATGCTGCCACTGGATTTCCAGAATTTGTCATTCTATGCAAAGTGTTCCTGTTAATGAGAAGATAATGTTTCATTACATTGTTCCTATAGAGCACATGTTTCAGCACAAACTATTGTTTTTGTAGCTATTCAGCTCATGTCAGAATAGCCATCTACTTAGCCTGCATTTCAGGACTACAGTGTTGAGATTGGGCTCTTTGGAGAAAATCCTATTAAAATCAATAGTAAACCCCTACCAACTGCAGCAGAAAAGAATTTGTTTATTGTTTTATAAAACAGTGACAACTTTTTTTGAACACATTGTTCCAAATGTGTAATTTGTTAACAACTAAATACTCAAATTTCCATTTCTCCAACCAACAGCCAAGCCAAGTCACAGGGCACAGTTATGCTTCATTAAAATGGCACAATATTTAACAAAAAATAGTTTCACATAATTTATCCTTGCTTTGTGTGTGCGCTTATATCCTTTCTAGCCCAGGATTTTATTAAACTTGGGGCGGGGGGGGGCAGGGGGCTAGTGGTGTTGAAGGAAAAATACAAATACCTATTAAATGAAATCCCTACCCTGTATGCATATTTAGAAACTACTGTTTAAGACACTACAGTCATATTGTCATTACTCTTAATGGTCCTTCTTTATGCTTGTATTTAAAGACAAAGTCTATGATCCTCGCTGCACATAAAGGCAAAAAGAATGTTCAGAAGTGACGGAAATATTTGCAGATAATTAATTGTAAAAGAAGTTGAGGATGTATGTCAGTTCCTTATTTCTTTAAATACCACTTATGGCACAGAAATTACTACTCAGATGAGCTTTGATGCCGTGACTAACTACTAGCCCTAACTCGGCACTATACTTACCAAGATATATACATATAATAATCCCTTCTCAGGCTCTTTAGGGAGGTTAGGTAACTCATGTTAAACTAAGCACTGCCTTTTCTCTGGTAGGTTTTTACCATGTGTTGAGTCCACATATTTGCTCGTGTGATAAAAATGGTTTTGTTTCCTATTATTTCCTGCATATTAGCCCTCACATTTTGTCATAATCAATATACCATTCTACCATATTAATAAGGAAAGGGACCCGAAATTCCCCTTCCTTATAACAGAGTTGTTCTTTCTCTTTGTGCATTAGTTAACTAAACAGCCTCTTAACCAACTGCTAATCTCCCATGACAGTGTGGTAGTCTCCCATGAGCTGGATAGGTGTTCATACAGTATGACTAATTACAGTACAGTGTTAACATGATGGAGGGAAAGTAAACAGACATCAGAGGCTGAGCAATCTCTGAAGTTGATTCGTTGTGATTCCTAGAGCCCTGCTGTACAAAACACTAAGTACACAGGGCATTAGGCAGACATCAGATGATCTTTTCTACCATATAGCCACTTGTATGAATTGAAGATTGGGAAGTCAGAGCTGCAGCAGTCACACACAAATTGCAGAGAGCTACAGTGACTTGCATATTATCAGAGATCATCTTTCTAAAGCTCTCTGGATAGTTTTCCCAGGTCAAGAGTTTCATTACAAAGGACAACTGTGCCAGCCCTAACTGGCACTGCCCCTGAGTGAATATAGATAAATGCTCTCGGGAAAAGGCTGAGTTGCTTATAATATCCCATTATTCATGGGTGCTTTACCAGCTGGCAGCAATGGATTAACAAATATTCACTGCTAACATTGATCTTTAGGATTCACTGAGGTGAAAACAAAGGGATCAGCCATGGATTTCTGACTCCCCTGCATCTAAAAGTTAAATATATTAAATAGCAGCTGTGCTAACACACTGAGCCCAGCTACAGCCTCCCCTCATTACACTTTATCACAATCAGTCATTTAGCTGCAATAACTGAAAGGTTTAATTGGTAAGAACAATGGCTAACAGAGGGGGTTGGGTTGTGGTTTTTTTAATAGATAAAGGTTAAAGCACATGGGAGAAGTGTAACCAGTGGATCTCTGTATTTTGTACCAAAACCCATTGTTTAGAAATAACAGTCCCTCTCTATCAACCCAGACAAAGGCCCTGAAATACTGGAGGGAGAACTGCATTTGTTCTTAAACTCTGCTTTGGGTTCAGTGGAGAGGAAAAAAAACACAACCACCCCACACACTTCTAAACAAGCCATTACAGAACATAAACATTTGAATCCCCATAGACCAAGCTGGGACTTCAACACAGGTCAGTCCCATCTGGGATGGGAGTGCTAATTACTAAAAAAATAACCAAAAACCCCAGATTTGATAAAGCAGATCTTTTTACACTATTTCTCAGAAAAATACTTAAAACACAGGGAGCAATCTTTATGTGGTATATAAGTTAGCCTGCTTTCAGGAAAGAATACTGTAAATTTTATTCTTTAATTATGCTCTTTGACAAGGCCAGTCTCCAAGGAACATATAAACATGGCTCTGTGGTAGAAAGGTAACATACTGTAGGGGTAGCAAATTAATCAGTTTTTTCATTGCTAAACTACTAATTGACGTAGGATAAGGATGTGATCTGAAATATAATTGACCACAGCAGTCTTGCAAAACAGCCACAGAATGTTTTAAATTCCTAGTCAATTAAGAATAACGTAAGTTACATTTATAATAAAAGAAGCTACTACTTTATGCTGTTCACATATGAGAGTCTGAACATTAATCCACAGTAAATGCAAGTATGCCAAAATAACAGTATAAACAAAGATAATTTCAGGCATTCACAAAACCATAAGTAGACCCCACAAAAGAACAAGATTAGCTTTAAAACTCATGAGACTTTTCAACCTGCACAATTTCAGATATTTTTCATGGTGTGATGGCACAGAATGACTTAGAGACTGAATTTTTAAGTTTTCACTACTAGAAATACAGTTTGTGAATGAAGTCTAGGATCCCCTGGTCTTCACTAGAATGAGTATTTTTGCATTGCCCTATTAGGACTGAGCTCAGGCCTTTCAGTTAAATTAAGATTCCCATAAGTATGATCAAATTTGCATCCCCAGTGGCCATTTCATTGCCTTCCATTTTGGCACTTTTAGAGAGCTGACCAGGCCTATGACTTTCAATTGCCATTAATCCTGCTGAGCTTCATCAGCAGTCACACAACATTTTAGGCACTTACCCAGCATAATACCAGAAATTACTTCTGCAGTTGGTGTGAGTTTTGCCATTAGTTGCAGTGGCAGGAGGTTCCTGCTCCCCACTCTCCATCATCACAGCAGCAAAGTCTCTCTTTTCATAGGCAAAATGCAGACATTTAAGTTCAGCAGTCTGCAACCTCCTTTCAACCTCTCCAAAAATAACTCAGCAAGGCCTGAGCCTTCAGGTCTCCAAAGTCCATGGATCTGTGAGGTGAACAATCCTACAGCCCCTGTAGACAGACCAACTAACCACACATGCCCAGCAAGCCCCCATTCAGGTTCCAGCCCTTGTAGGCCTCCCTTCTGCCCTTTTTCAAATGCAGCCTTGTTTAATCTCAACAAAAGGAATCAAGGAGCAACAGTATACAGATTATTGCTCATCAAGCAGTGCACATACACCTGTTTTACCTAATGCTTAATCAGGCTCAGCTGATACAAACACCTGTAGAAGGCAGGGCAACTCACCGGTCACTGAGCCCCTTTGCTACCATACCAGCACCACAGCTGAGTAGCGGAGGGAATAAAAGCACTTCCATTTCACCTCCTCTCAACGAGTTTGTTAACAAAACAGAATATGAAGGTCTATACACCACAATTCATAGGAGTCCCCATAATGAAATCTTCATAAATAGCATTAACATAATTGCAAACTATTGACCAGAAGAAGTTTAGGATTAATCTGGCATGGGTGGATAAAGAAGTGCTTCTAATCTTCACAGGATGTAATTCCATCAGGTCACACTCCCTAAAACGTTAATTGGATCATATGATATCAAGGACATAACAAGAAATTGTCTCCTCCCCTCTGGCGTCAATGCAGAATTATTTCTTACAGCATACTCTCAGTAGTTTTAAATTAATCTGGCAATGTGATCCAGAGCTTCACAGCCCCCACTGATAAAAAGCAAAATAACAGAAGTGGGCTTAAATTTCCCTTTGCTCAGTTTCACCTCCTAATAGCAGCCTTTCAATATCTATAAGGCAGTTATCAAGAAGATGGAGCCAAGATTCCTTCCAGAGATGTATGGCAGGAGGATGGCAGACAAAGGACATACATAGACAGAAGAAAGGTTCAGAGTAGATATAAGGAAAAGTTTTTCACCCTGAGGACAGCCAAGCAATGTAATAGGCTGCCCAGCAAGGCCATGCAGTCTGCATCCTTGGAGGGTTTCAAGACACAACTGAGAACCCTAGTCTGACCCTGCCTTGAGCGGGGGAGTGGACTAGAGACCGTCCAGCCTGAATTATCCTATGATCTCATTACATCTTGTCACACTTGTGGACCACCTGAAATAATTGTGTCTACTTTCTTCTTTCTTGCATTTGTTAAGTATTCTGTAGGCAGTGACAGGGAGAGAGCTCTGTGTGGATTCACAAGATTGACACAGGAGAACCCATCTGCTACAGGATGGCCCGTTTCATTTGCTCACCAGCCTGGTTTCTAGCTTCCCTACAGACAATTTTGTAGTAAGGCTGACATGTTCATTTCAGTAGTCATCCATGCCTGAAATTTTTCCTTGTCAGAAATGAAGACGACATGTTCAGTGTTACCAACTCTCACAGTATATTTGAAGCCTGAGCCCCTAAAGGTACTTGGTTAAGTAAGAATCTCCATTTTATTTTCTCTTTTTCCACACAGCATACTTTTAAGTCCACATAGCTCGAGAGAAAAACATAAAAACATGTCCCAGGTATAACATATCAGCTCAGATCCCAGAAGACTTATCCAGCATGCACTGATTTCTGTTTGCATCTTACGATTTTGGTGCCTGACTTGTAAACACCTAGGATTAGCAGTAGTGATGTTTCCCATACATTTTGGGCTAGTAGTCTCACCTAGCACAACATCTGCAGGTAGAAATGTAAAGGACAACAGACAGAAGGGAAAGAAACCCAGGCAATAACGGGTATGCATAACTGCAGATGGACCGGGGAGGCGTAATTCATACGCAAAATGTAACAGTATAGCAACTTCATTTGGCTTTGAGTTTATGAGGCAATAAACAAGCCCTGCAAAAGTCTTCTGAGAAGTATCACCACTCCCTTGGGGTGAGGTCCTGGCATTTATTTGCCAGAGGACTTTATTGTCTCATAAAGCAAAAGCCAAGTGAAGCATAAGCAAAGTATTTCTTGCTCTGTAAAACTGTAATATCACACATGGTTATTTACTGTATGGTAGCCCCATTATTTTTTGGTCTCCTCACAATGTTAGGTGTTGACATTTGAGGAAAAAAACGTTGCTGTCCCAATTAAAGAGAAACTGCCTCTTTCCCTTTCCAAAAAAGCCTGTGCATTGGGAGCTTCTGAGTGCTACAGAATTTTTGCATTCTGGACACTTCATTCAGGTGCTGTGAATGGGGAACAGAGAAGACAACATTACCACCTTTCAAAATTTGATATAATCAGAAATCAAGCACTTCTAATATGACAGATTAATTCAAGAGCATGATCAAGCTAAGGAGCTGAAGTGCTCTGTGTGGGTAGAGAACTAGTTCTTAAGTCAAAATCAGTCTCAGGCAAAGATATTAAGTTATGAGAATTACATCATCAGAACAAAATTTAATTCGCTGACACTAGGACATGGTTGGCACACAAGTTTGTATAAGGATTTTTTTTTTCCCATGGGCACCATTGGGTTTGTACTTTTAAGTATTAATGTATTAGTATTGGTGTATTAATAAATGCTTTATGTTATCCTCTATAACTGATAATGTGGGAAAGATAAAGGATCCATCAGCAGAAGCAGGTAAGAGGGCTGTCTTTTAGTTTTAATAAATTTTGTCAAGTAAAGAATCAGGATTTTAGTTCCACCTTCCTCTCATTCTGTGCCTGTGTGCATGTGCACGTGAGGGAGAGGGATAGATGACTGTTCTGTCCACATACAGCACATGCATTAATTTCAACCAAATCTCAGATTTTGGAGGCCATACTAGGGAAAGAAAAGACAGGAATGGATGTGAAATTAAAGCAAAATCAGAAACAAAGGAAATAAGGAAAGCCTAGAGAAGGAATGACTGAAAGAGCACGGATGACAAGAAGTGTGTCAAAGGCACAAACACCATCATTAGGGAAGCCTGTGTTGCAGGCAGTAGGCCACCCTGGGGCCAGGCTGG
This sequence comes from Gavia stellata, assembly GCF_030936135.1. Lineage (NCBI taxonomy): Eukaryota > Metazoa > Chordata > Aves > Gaviiformes > Gaviidae > Gavia > Gavia stellata. The sequence goes on from NC_082595.1 coordinate 23,551,912, forward strand.
TTTCCCATATGTGCAACATCCATGAAAGAAGCCAGTTCTCCTTCAAAACAATTGAACAGAAGCAGTTTGCTGGACCTTTGTTCCTGTAACAACAGCAATTCACTTTTCTCAATTCTGCGTTTTTGGCACTGTGATGAGAAATACCCTATTCTTTCGTTAAAATACTGGATGAAACACAGTAAGATACTGAGGAATATCTGATCAATTTACTGCACTTCAAAAATAGTCACTTTAATTTTTCTTTGGGAAATATATCAAAGAGAACTTCTGCCTTGATTGATATCAGTGAATTCTTGTTGGTACTATTATAAGTTCACACAAACAGATCATTATAACACAGACCATATGAATACATTATTACTAATAGTCTCTGGCCGGAAGAGACTAACAAAGAAAAGAAAGGAGAAGCGAAATGTTGTTATCTCCATTTCACAAGCAGAAAGACTTCCCTGAAAGAAGAGTTTCCAGTTTTCAGTGGTGAGGCCTGAGTTTTTCCTCTTCCCTGGAAGGTTTGCATTTTGCTTAAGCCTTTCAGCTTCCATAGCCATCCTACATACAGAATATTAATTTTGAAATTCCAGTTTGACATCTGGTCCTAACTAAAAGTATTTTTCCATTTGCAGTATCCCAATGCCAGTAGTCTCTTAATAATTTATTCCTTTAGCTCATACCGCATCAACAAATCCTGTGTCATATTAACTGAGAAACCATATACCTTTTTTCAATAGATACAACTCTCTAGGCCTGCTTTCATGTGCCACCATAGCAAAAAGTACACACCTTGCACTTTATGAACACAGAACAACTGTAAAATAAAAAGGATAAAATTTTAGCCTCATTGATGTCAGTGCCAAAACTGATGTCAGTGCCAAAACTGATTTCAACAGGATCAGGATTTCATCTAGGTTCTCAAATTTTCCCAAGAGAATATTTGCAGGTGAAGGCTTCCAAGCTGTGGTCCCTAGCCCACAGAGTCAGGTCTGTGCAGAGGACACTCTTCTTATTTCCACATGATAAACTGCTCGAAATTCTTACACCTTCCTTTTGTCTTCTTGCTCTGGATAAACAGTGAATTACCTCCTTTTCTATACAGTGTCATTTACCTCCACGTGCAGCCAATGCCAGTAATTGTCTAAAGGATGCAACCTGTCTCAGTAAAGAACAGATTTTATATCTCTTCAGAAATGAGATTTTAGTTCTGCAAGTTTTGAGAAGAAATAGATCTTCATCTATTTTTCTCAAATTCTCTTCCCAAAACATCTCCAAGTTATCAGGTTATCCTTTACCTGTGTCAGTAATGTGCAGTTTACGAGTCAGGGCACTCTGGGTTTTTGCACTTTGGTATTCAGGTCTGGAGAGAGGGAAGGAGAGAAAGGGACAGCAGTATTAAAAAGAAAATCATTCCAGATTTTACCAAGAACTAAAAAATGTAAGTGAAAATCAATTTCACCTATAAAGATGGATTTTAAAATAACATTTCATTATGGTAAGTCAAAACAGTTTTAACAGTTGTAATGGCAAGCAAATGGGGCCAGATCAGATTCCCCCTGCTCCTTTCCTTTCCCTTCTCTTCCCAGCCAATTTGCTCACAAAAGTGAGCGAAGTATTAGACAAATGGCCCTCCCTGTATGGGGCTGAGCAGAGGATTAAAAAATTTAGAGCTCAGGAAGAGATAGTGCAGTGTAACCTACTTCTTAGGGTGGCAAGTATGCAATGATTTATACAGAAGAGGATTAAACTCTGAACAGAAATATACACTGGAAAGGACGTCCAGAGTTACTGAGTCTAGTCTCCTGCTACTGTGTATCTTCTACTACTAAATTTATTAACATCCATCTTAAAGTATTTTCTATTTTTTCTCCCCCACACAGTAGGAAAATATCCCAGAATCTCGCTGCTTTGAAGGTTTGAAACATTCTCTTTCTGTTGGCAGCAACAGTGTCTTTGAGATTAAATAGGGGGAGAGAGAGACGAGCTGTAATGTCTGCTAACATAGCAATGGATTGTTACCACATCACCTCCCAGCTTGCATTTTCTGGGCAAGCCAAGATTGTGGATCCCCTGCTTGTAAAGCAGTACTCCACTCCTCTGCTTCTCTTAAAATCTCTTGTTCTGTTCATGCAGTTGGATGTGGGTGGCCAACTCTATAGACAACATTATGGGAGAATCTCACTAGTGTCTCACACAGTGGTGCAAATCTATTGCAGCCACCTCATGAGCTGAAGTATATCAGAAACATGTCCTGGGCCCCCCATTAAGATCAGTTTATCTCAGAAAAGAAAGGGTAGTGAGAAGAGAGACAATTCAGTCCTGAGTTTTAACTCTCTAAAGTAGTCAAATAGGTAACAGGTTCATGATACTCAATAGTATCATTACATTTCTTTTGACACCTGTATTATGAAAGATTCAAGTGGTACCTCCCAACTTCACTGGACTTTTACTAAGAGTTGGTCATAGAAATTTTCAGCAAAGCAAATGCATTTAGTAGTGTCCAGGCAGATAGACACACAAATACCTTTTAAATCTGATAATAAGAGCAGCACATAAGACTTGGATCATACCATAAAAATGTTTTTGTCTGAAAAGACTGTCAGAGCAAACCAGCATGTTCATCTAGCTTGAAATTTCAAAAAACACAGGAGATAGATAGACTCTCAACCAGTAACCTGTATCAAGTCTGTAAGTAACGAGTCCTCTGCTAGATTATGCACAAAAACCAAGTTCAACATCACAGTTTTAATTAATAAGGAAAAAAAAGTCATTTACTCACAGTTTTTATAATGGTGCGTAGATAAATGGGACACACTACAAAAGCAAAGCAGATTTTAACAGCAAAAAACCCTTTCAAGATTTATTCATGTATCCATGGCAGTATAAGGAAATAAGCAAGGTTGATGAGCAGAGGTTACGTCTTCTTTAGACCAGCTGATAAGGCAGAAATGAATAAACCATCAGGCACATAAACCCTTATTTGGGTCTGAAAACACAATTTAAAAAGTATATAAAGTCTGCATAAAGTTTATAAGTGAGAAAAATGTATAAAGACAATCAGGCCTACCAGTCTTGGTAGCACCTCTTCAAAAGTGCAAGTAGCATCAGAAAGGAAATTCCAACACAGCATCGCAGTTTGTTATGCAATTCCCTGTAAGGGTGTTTCTCAACAGATCTGGTCACTGTGGAATTCAAAAGGAATGTAGGGACCTGCCAGGCAGCCAAGTTTATTTCATTACTGGGACAAGGGAAAAAAGAATAGAAAACAAATTTTGTTAACTTTGCAGGCTCTGGGCTTGGCTGCAATTGTACTGATACTGCAAGAGACAAAGTACAATGTTTTTTGCCTTTCCACCATAGCATGAGCTCTGCAGCACCAAAACTTCGTTTTCTCAGAAATTCTTCCAAGCAAATAGGAACTCAGAAAACACACTAGAGCACAGAATACAATAACGCATCACACTCAGAGAGTCACTTTTCTGAATGCAGCCATGCTTTCATGTTTCCCATTCCCCTCTCTCAAAATAAGAAAATTCCTGATCAACACAGGATATCAAAGGGTCTTTTCCACATTGACACAAATTATAAGCATGCAGCTGTCTTCATCTCTGCCAATCAATAGCATTATGCCAAGTTAGAAAACAGACTTCACAAATGAACATGAATTGGCTGCCAGGAAAAACAGTAGAAAGAAAGAATATCAAAATATATCATTTTTCTGTCAGAATTCTTGCAAACTGGTCGAGCATTTCAGCTTTCTCCAGCTGATGTGTTACAAGTTCTTCCTTTGACAAGGGACTGCATAAAAAGTACATGGCTTTGCCTCTGCTACTGCAGTGAGAAGACAGACATGATTGCACACTGCCAAAACACCTTCAAAACACACCATTTTTGCAAAGAAAGGGAATTCTAAAGTTGAAATTATTAGTATTTTTTATGACAGTGTATAAAAGCTCTCACTGTGCTTAGAACCCTACTGTGCTAGGTGTTGTACGAAGATGGTAAGAGACACTTCCTTGAGGAACAGCTGACGAAGATCTGTTCGAAGTTCACCCAGCAAGGCAGTAACAGGGCCAGGTCCAGACCTGACTCCATATCTAGCTCACCATCCATTAGAATGACCTATCCCTCACAAGGTTTAAAAAATTTTACAAGTCTTTAACAGTTATCATTACATTTTGTAGATGTCGGCTCAGTTCTATCTCACCTTACTCAGACACATAAATACCTCCATTTTAAGGCAACTATTTAGGCACTCCAATAACCTACAGAGTGAGAAGGGATCTTCCAGAAGACAGTTCATATCTTAGATGACCTGAATCAGACTGGATTGCTATCAATTCCTAAAGAGCTTTTCCCATCACTAGAAGACAAGTTTTACCACCTTTAGCGAAGAATTCAGATTCAAGTGATAGATTATCCTTCAGCCACATCAACACCAAGTAACCACAGGACAGAGTAAGGGCAATGAGACACGGCTGATCCATATATTTTCCATTATCAGAAAATGCCCCCCACACACACCAATAAATACCATGATGTATGCAAAAACACATCTTATATATAGGTACATATATAGTGAAAGAGAGAGAGATTTTGTATTTTTAAACATATATGTAAATTTTGGCTATCTTTTCTCCTTTGCTTACCTTAATGCTGTTTACCTTTGCAAACTGCAACTTCTTAAGGAAGAATACTACAAATTAAATCCTAATTGCATAGATCTTCTACGGACACATCGAGTGAGATCAAGAATCCTTTATTCCTGTACACTCCTTTATATTCAGAAAAATCATTATTACTTGGACAAGGTCCATAGACTCTGTTTTTCACCTTTCATTGTATGAAGTTTGGGACCTGGGTGTGAGACCTGCCATCTATTCAGCCCTTAGGTACTATGTCAACACAAATAAACAGCTCCCTTAATATTGCTGGCATCAGAAGTGTATTCATTCTATTGTACTATACCACAGACATAACACAATCATGTCACAAACTGCCCTGTGAGAGAAGAAAACAAAACAGAATAGAAAATGGCTGAACTGATGGATGGATTTTGAACCACAGTGTGTATTAGTGATACGAATGACTATTTTATTGCTGTATAAATATTTTCATATGCACGATCAATTAATAATTTCCAATATTTTCTTAGAGAGCTGATAAAAATTATTAAGCTTCAGGCTCATTTCAGCGATGTTTAAATTAAGGTGGAAACCTACAGCACGAATCAATCTGCTGGCATAGTCATCTAGGATTTAGGAATATAACTTGAGTAATTTTTTCTTATCTTACAGAGAGCACTGTGAAAGGTATTTCAATTTATTGTGGATAACAATCTATCAAAACAAACCTGCTCAGGACATGCCCTGAATACAAATGAGGCAGCATGAAAATAAAAAGGAAAATATGAATTTTAATTAACCCTGTGATGGTTCGCAGGTTCTGAAGCGCTCCGTCTGAAAAAAAAGATCTTCTAAAGCTAATATTCAACTTACGTGCTTCTATAACATAAAGAATCAATTATATAAAAAAAACCACCACAGGACATTTGTAGATTAGGAAAGTATAGAGAAGAAATTCTTCTGGTACTGTGTAGAGCTGCAAACTCCTGGATCAATAATACCAGCTCAAACCAGGTACTGCATGCCAGTCCCTCAAGTCATCACTCAAGCTACAACTCCAGCTGCTTCTTTACCACATCAGGTTTAAATCTCCCACTCTTGAATCTTGTATTATAATCCTGCCATGAAGTAGCTTAGTGTGTGGCCGCAGGCTATTTTGGTGTTTTACTTTCAGCTCCACGATTCATCTGATAACTTGAGGACCTCCAGCTCTTATATCCTAGGGTGGCAGAGTCGGCATATTCTGAAGAACCAAAAGGCGAACAGAAGAAGAAACAATAAAGAAAATCCTTGGGATTTTTTAAGACATACTTGTATTTAGGCTGGGGAAGTAGGATCTAAGTAATGATTTTTTTAATGCCTTGAATGCTAATAACATCAATGAATTTATTGAAAAGCATACAAGAGCTTGAACTGTAGGAACGTTAGCATTGTGTCTTATCACATCATCTCCTTTAGTGGGCTGCCTGAGAGCGGGCAGTGTGAACACCACCCTTATCACATGAGTCATGTGATTCCTATAATGGGACAAACCTCCAGTTGGCCAAGGCTCAATGCATGTAACAAGTGAGCCAATGCACAATATGGATTTATTCTTTAGATTCCAAACTGCTGCAGCTCTTATTCCTCTTCACCCCACATGTCCCAGCTCATTCTGTCATAGCCAAAGGGTGGTATCTGCTTCCTTCAGTTCAACAGCAAAACTACTGTGGCCAAGGATCCAGGATTGGGGCTTCATTCTGCACCCAGCAGACTTCCTAAAAAAGCACCTCGTGCCATCCATGTGGGCTGCCCAAAGCTGGTCAGAGGCCTGATGTACACCGATCAGGCACAAAATGCACACAACTGCTGCCTCCCTGTGTTGCTAGTGCTCACATCCAGAGCATACATCAACCTGTGAACAGCAGCATTTCCATCTTGTACCCATCAGTTTTCACATGTGAAAAGCTGAAGCCTACTACTAGAGGTCAAGGAAATCAAGAATTTCTCAGTGCCTGTGCTATGAAGAAAGATTTCCATAAGCCAACCAAAAGGATTCATTAAAGCAGCACAGCAAGGGATGGGCTTAGGAGAAAGCAGGAGGCAGTAAACAGGCTGTCTGTCAGAGAGCTCAGAATAACTTTCTGCAGAGGGGTAGCTTAGAGCACTAAAGCCACTGATACAACAGCCATGAACACGCAGCCTTTGCTCTTTATTTCCAAAGAGAAACACCTTGGTAAGGGCCCGGAGATCATCCCCCTCCTGGAGGCTTGGCTGCCTGTGCTCAAGGCCAACCTGGAGGCAGCACAGCTGGGCTGCCCCTTCCTCCCAGTGCCTCTGGAGAGGCTCAGGACAGTGCTGTGGGGAGACCCCCTTCCCAAGGGAGCTGTTTTAACCCAAGTCTCTACTCCTCAGCTCCTACCAGTGCCGCAGCTCCTGCTGTACCACAGCCACAGTTGTACCTGCCGCAGGCACTCTTGGCCCAGACATGGGCCCAGACATGGACACCCACCTGCAGGCCCACATCCAGGCCTGGCCTCACCTGCAGGCCCACATCCAGGCCCGGCCGCAGCCCAGCACCATCCCCAGAGAGGTGCCCAGTGCCCCGGGGGCGGCAGGGGGGTGGTGTGCGGGGGGGCTGCCCCTGACTGCCCTGCTCCTGGCTGGGGTGGTGGGAGAGGCCCTGGCTGCCCAGCCCAGGCCCTGACGGAGCCCCATAGCACCCGGCACCTGGCACCCCAACCCCAGGGAGACACCGGCCCTGCAGGACCCTGACACTGAGCGTTTTGTGAAGATTGGCATAGAAACCTGTCCAGAAACATGGGGTATTCAGCCTAATAAAAACTCCAACATTGGTACATTAAGCTACTGTTCCTCCTTTGTCCATTAGCAACAGTAATCCCCTGAAAAATGAAAGACTTTTAAACAGTGAAGTAATTAGGTGATAAATAGGTGGTTACAAACTATTATTTCTGGCTAAAATTAATGTAGCAGCAGTATTTTTATAAATTCTAATAGGAAAAACTTGGAAGCCTCCTCATAGCATTTAACATAAGGCAAATTAAAGTGCTGACATTTTTATGGTGTTTTAATTAATGAGAATCTAGAGTGGAATTCTCATGCAAATACTGTACGTATTGTATGACAACCCTATTAATACCAGAGGAGTTAATTATGATTAGTGCTATTACACTGAGTACTAAATGAATTAACAATAATGAGGCACTCCTAATACTATCATCACATTTCCGCGTACATTTTAATGGATAGGTTTCACCATGATTAGAGCTGATAAATTATTAGCAGCAAACAGAATTATCTCTTTCATTTATCGCTTTTTCTCTCTGCCCTGCATTCAGAAATCAAAGCTCATTTCTGAGAAAGAACTGTTACTTGTGAATATCCAACATATTTCTAGCCTTTATCAAACTGTTCTCAAAACTGTTCATTAAAAGAAACTTCCATCACAGGGCATCATTTCTACTCCTAAACATTTTAAGCAGGGAATATCAACTTCTTTGAGCTTATTTACTAGGGTGTCAGCTATCTGGAGCCTTTCTCTAAGTCACTGGGCAATAGACAACTGCGTTGCTATCACTTAGCAACCTGAATTGCTAAAAGCAAAACCAAAGAACTGAACTTACTGGAGAACTTGAAAGATGAAGGGGTCAGTTTTAGACACTGTGGTGAGCAAGTAAATCCCAGATTAACAAGGCACCACAGCAGCCAGAAATTACCCGGGCCGGACTTGCACACTTCTGTCCATAGTTCCTAGTCAGAAGTAGGTATGCACATGCTGCGGGCTTTGAACACAACAAATCCAACATTGCCAGGGCATTTCAGATACAGAACATGTTCTGCATTCGTGCAATAAATCCAATGTGTAGGGAGAAGGGAAAGGGGATGTGAACAGAGGCAATGAATTGACTGCAAAGGTGAGAACATCTGGGCAGCACATACACAGTAAGTGCAGTGCTTCCTGCACATCCTCATCACAACCGCAGCACGCCAGCCCATCCGTGCACAAGCGTGTGAGCACTGAGTGGCTGCAGTATACAACACACACGCTCTGGTCATTTCTGTAAGTTCAGCATGCAGGAGCAGTACCAGGCTTGGCCAGGCTAGAAGACATTCTCAAATCCTATACCAACATAAAATGTCCTCACAATCCACTTGTGCTACATTTCTAACTGGAAGATGAGATGTATCCAGGAAAACCCTGTCAACTGCTATCCTCAACCTTTGATGGAGGAGTTGACTGGCACCATTTCTTACTTTGTCTTAGCTGATTCTTCTGTTCCTGCCAACTGACATGGTCTTCCCTCCCAGGAACTGGCTCTGATGCAGAGGTACAAAAAGAAATAGCAAGGGAAAAAAAAATTGCTTTTAGACAGGTAGGAAGGGCTGGTGGGGAAAAAAGCAGGAAACCATCAGAAGCAGAAATCTATAAAGAACAAAGGAATAAATCTGAGTTTGAGAGGACTGTTTTTATAATGGCTGTTGGGTGAAAAATACTTCATAGAAAGGACAGCTTTTGCATGATTTATGCTAGTTCCTGATGGTCATTTCTGCTTATCTCTATTTATCTATATCATCCCTGGTTGCTGTATGCTGTTTCAGTTGCTATCACAAAGTAAGCTAATTTCACGTGCTCGTGAGATATCCTTTGGATCCTCTCACTGCTGTACTACTCTCGGAAACTCAATAGCCAGAGTACAACTAAGTGCTTCTTTAAAATCAGTTCAAAATCAATGCAACCAAGTGCTTTGTGATAATTTAGTGCATTGGTTCAGGGAAGAAATTAAATTGTTTCTTATGGTGAGCATTCAAAATCTATCTACTAACTCTGTGGAGACAGCCATAAATCCTCTTTGAGAAAAGGTTCTCTATCTTCCAAACCCTGTTACAGCAAGGCAGTTACCAAAGCAGTACTTGCATAGCAGTATCTAATATATAAAAGTAAATAAAAATTCATGCAGAGTAGTAATTTTTTTTTTTTTTTTTAAACTGAGAAGTAGGTGGATAGTATTCTTTCACTGTTCCTGTTTCTGATTTATATTGAGGAAGGCACTCAGGACACAAATAGATTTTGCTGTTGACTGTGAAATACTGTTCTTCTTTCTGACTTCTAATTTCAGGCATATTCATTCATGTTCCACAAAACAGTGGAATACAATCTAATTAAAACTTGCAGTGTTTTCCTTTAATTTGTAAAGATATTAAAGGAAATAAATTTTAAAAGTGTAGTCAGGAAGTAGCAGAGCTGGTTTTCACCTCACTTGTACTGGTAGCTCGGTGGAAATAATAGCGTTATGCTAGTGTAAAACGAACCATCCAGAGAAAACCAAATTGTTCACAATATCCAATCCTGGATCACTAACTTCAAATAGTGCCTTACTTCTTGAGTAAACCTGATGGTTTTGTTGGCCTTCCCAGTAGAGAAAAAAACCTCTTATATTAACACAAATAAAGCTATCAGAACATAGTCTTTAGACAGCATATTCTGCAATCAACATTTACTCATCTGTACCTACCTATTTCACTATGATGCCCACTTTTAACAGATGGCCAGTTAAATGATCTGGTTTGCAATCCTGAGGCAGATCATTAAAGGGCGCAGAAAGGATTTGTTTAATAGCTTGTCAGTACACATTGTGCTTATGGTCACAAATTTGGGATCAAACACAGCCACATAGTTTCAGGTAAAACTTATGTTTTTCCTTGCACTGGTAGGGAAGGCAGGATTAGGGCCCTGCTGGTCTGGGTTCATGTCCTACTCAGCATTCAGGCACAGCTTGAAACTAATGCATGATTTTAAACAGGCAGCCGCCAACAGAAGAAACAAATGAAGTATGTTTTTTCATAGCACACTTTCAGAGGGGAAGAGAAATTGTTACCCTGGAATAGACCTATACATTTTTGTTTGTCTCCAACAGCATCTAACATTAAATTCTTGTGAAAACCCCTTCCCCAGCACACCTAGCTACTTAGTGCCTAATGGTGCACAATTCTTGTGAGGGAGTGATCGGCTGCTCTGCAGGCTGATGTCTGAGGTTTAGCCTTTCTTAAACATTCCTCCTGATACTATTTCCAGTATCTTTCTTCACACTGTTTCCTACTAAGTTAATCAGCAATTTGCAAGTACCTCCTCCAGTTAGTCATTGCTCCTGAATACTTTCCAAAAGGAATTACCTCTGATGAAGAAAGGCAGAAGCACAGGTAGCTAGAGGTGTGGGGCAAGATAATTTAGCTGCACAGTTTTAAAATAGTATTAAAAATTCTCTTAAACACTAGAAAGATCTAATATTTCTTCATTGAGAATTCCAACTGATAAGGGAATGTGGAAAAAATAAGGGTGGCAGGGTAGAAGAGAAATGAAGAATAAATTGGACAGGTGGGAAAATATGAAGGGAGGATAGAGGAAAAAGTCGTAGCAAAAGAAGAATTCAGCTCTTCTTTACATGCTTCAGCTTATCTCCTCACCCTTTTTCCCAAATATGTTTGTCCTCCTGGTAACTCCTTCTTTCCTTCTCCCCTTTCACTAAAAATCAGTTCTCCAGTGGACTTGCTAAGCTATTTGATATTTTTAACTGTTAAACTGTATACAAGTAGCTATATGTGTCAAGCAAGGCAGATGCTGGCAAGATCTAGAAAGCCCTCACTATAACATCTACAAATGATCAGCAAAAATGATTAAAAATGTAATACAGTAAAAAAAGATATTATCAACATTGACTGATAACAATGGCATAAAGTCCACACTGGGAAAATCAGGTACAGTTCAGTATTTTAAGATTTTTGATTCTTAAACCCAAGGATTTAGCAAGTTGATTACAGCATTTTTCTTGCTGGTTCAACCAAGCACGTGCTGTTGAGATGTTATGTCCAGTCTGGATGTCCAGTTTTTAAGGTAGAGGTTGAGAAAGAGTTTCAGACTCTGGCAAGACACAAAAGAATGATTCAAAGACTGTACAACCTTATTTGAAAAGTGAGCGACTGACAGAAGCTTTGACTGTTTCATTTTTCCCTGAGAAATGTAAAAACATGATGAGATCACAGTCTTTCATGGAGACACAGTATTTACATGGAGAGGAGTTTAGAACAGAGCTGTTAAGAACACGGGTTGCTTTAATCTTTCACAAAAAGGCATAGCAGGTTGCAGAGGTAACAAATTATTTTAACACATTATTAACAAAACATCATTAACTCAGGTACCTTGTAGATTTTTCCATCATTTCAATCCCTTATATCAAGGTTGGATGCCTTTCCAGAATATGCTGTTGATTGAATGGATGAAACAACATACCCTGCACTGTACAGGAGGTCAGATTAGATTTTCCCAATGGTCCTTTCTAGCTTTCAAAACTAAGAGTAAAGTTAATGATTCAGTGGGAACAAGAGAAGCCCCCTTATAAGGAAAAATGTTATGAAGTCCCAAACCAGCACAGCAAATAAATATGTACTTAACAGTACAGTTCCAATGATCTCAGTCAAAATACTATCAAGCTGGTCTTCCAACAGCTCGGTATCCTCACACTGGACAGTCATAGTGTAAGAGACAAAAGAGCTTACAATTTAAGCAGAAAAATCAGGAGAGTGGCGGAAATGAAGTATAATCCTGTATCACTCATTAGGAGGCACAGAGTGACATGGAAGCCAGACAGGGACCACGCAGGAAACTAATAATGAGCTGGTAACAAAACATGGCTCTTAAGAGGTTCCTGTTGCCAGTCACAAAACCTCTTTTTCCCATAGCACATGCAGTAAGTATTGGAGAGAATCCCTAGTGCACACACTGGCAGGGTGGTAATGCCCTCATGGGGAAGATGTTGTTTTAAGCAATACGCTTCTCAGAAGAGTGTTTATATTCTGAATCTTATGAGAGAGAACAATCATACAAGAGAGAAAAAAAATATTGGGGAGCTCCTGTTTCTTATTCAAAAGGAACTGATTGTGATTTGTGCAGGAGACTTTGAGCTGGAAGAGGTTTATTTCACCTAAAAACAAAAGACAAATCAAAAGACAAGAATTTGTATGTGGAGGGTGATAGACAATCACCTTCTCAGTACAGAGAGTATATAGTATTCATCCAAATCTTTTAGACAAAATTGTGAGTGTCTAGTTAGTGTGCTCCAGTTCTGAAGAATAAGTGTAGAGTATTTGAGCAGACAAGAATGGCAATGTCCCTCTCTTCAGTCACATGCACAGGATACAGTCTAACACACCCACAAAACCCTTACTAAGCCTTTTTTGTGCAAGAGGTTCCTTCACATGCACACCTGGTACCAGACACAATATACATCTTCAATTGCATTTCACTCTACCTTCAGCTCACATATGGGTCATACTAGGTCTTATTACTACAGGCTATCTCCTATGATGATGGTGATGATGATGATGGCTTAAACCACAACAAAAATACTAATAATATGATTAGTTTTCATCACAGTGTGAACGTAAGTCAGTATTGCTTTCTAGCTCTATATTTATAAAAGTATGAATCTCGAGACGATGTTGAGGTACCTGTCAGAATATATCATTAAGTGGCAGCTACTGGAAAAGTATTTTTAGATGTATTTAGCCTAAAAAAATTTTCAACACATCATCAATTTAATGTATATAAAATGTAAATTAAGAAATTAAGGCTTGTGATGAAAAAATTAATGGCCAGTTACATGTACACTGGTCCATCTGTAAAGACAGTAAGTTGCTTATATTTAGTTTAGTCCTTGTCCAGGTACTTGTTACAAATGCATTCACTTGCAGAGATGCTGCACGCCTTTGCTTCCCAATGAAATCATGATGATTGCACAGTTCTTGGTATGCCAAGTGCTACACAGTTCTGTTTGTAACAACCTTCCCTTTCTATTGAGATGATCAAAGTAAGCATGCAGACACCAAGAGTATATTTCTTATTCACTACAGAATTTTATTTTTATGCATTTCTCTGTAAATGGCCAATACAATTCCTTTCTTAAGGATCAATACCATCAGTATTCTTCCCAAGTTCATGGAAACTTTATGAAACTGGAGATCATTCTGGGAGAACTTAGCAATTTGCTCACCACCTTCACTGACAGATACTAATTTACCGATGAAGATGAGCCACCCATCTCTCGCTCGTGTTCTGTCCAACCTTGTATCTAAGACATTGTTAAGGTAGTATCTTAACACTTCTTCAGTGATTCAAGCACCCTAAGTTTTAAGATACTTCTTATTCAGGATCTTTAGCTGTGGCAATAAGGAGATGCTGTGCAGCTGATTTTCTTTCTGGAGATTCTGAGTAGCAAGTCCCCTCCTCCATTAATAGCTGGACATTTCTAGGAGGCTATAATGGTAGATCAGTTTGCCGTTCTATTAAGACTGTGAGTGATCTGGCTGCTGAAATAAGTACTGTGAGGCATCTATCAATTCTTTGGTTCGTAATATTCCTGAAGTATTGTATTTGCAAATATATCAAAACTTTGATAAAGTCTTTTTAATGTAAAAAAATCTATAAATTGCTATAGAATATTGAAGAAAATTAATCAATTTTGTCCATAAAACTGCATTACATTTTATAATTGTTGATCTATATTTAAAGTTCATTTCTTAATTTTCCAGTAACATGTATTCATTTCTTGGCGAAGGCATTCATTCATTGCTTTGCTTTTCTGGAATGCATTTGAGTCTCCACAGCATCACAGTATCATTTTATCTACATGTTTAAAATCAAAGTTTAGGCAATTTCCCTTTTAGCCTTTTAATGACTTATGAAATCACATTCTCCGTTGATAATGGTATTTCTTTTAATATATCAAAAACAATATATATGCATTCCATTGTTCTGTATTTAAAATCAAGCACATGAAGGTAATTCTGTCTTATTTCAACTTTTGACTTTTATAAAAGAACTAGTTCTTTATAAACTGTTTAACTCCTTAAAATTTTACAAAAATCCATTAGAAGAGTTTCTCATTTTATCCAAATACTATTCATCAGCATTTCTAATTTCATTTTAATAACACCTCTTTTTAAGATTATAAGAGTAATGTCATACATATCTTTTACATTAACATTGAAAAAGCCTGAAATGGAAGATAGCTAGGGGCTTTTTTCTGTTCTATAAATATACTGGAAGAAACATAATCTCATTTTAGTGTAATATATTACTCCACATAAAACAAGGAATTTTTCTTCCGAACACTTGTACATCAGTCAGTCTTAGTTTTAGATGATTAAAAAGAAGCAAAATATATTATTCTCTTGCATTGTATATACTTTGAAATGTATAATTTGGAAAATTAAGACTTCTTTCTTATCTTTACAGAAGAGAAAAAAAGAAAGATGAAACATCTCTTTCTTGCAGGTGTTTCATTAAAAACAAGCTGTGACCTTGGAAACAACGCTTCAGTGAACCAACATAGTTGCAATTCACTATTTCACATGTTGAGCCTTTTAAACATAAGTTAATTCTGTTTCTCTTCTCAGAAAAAGCTATTTAACTCACTGTAAGTCTTTGTTGGATTTTTTTGGTTTTGTTCTATCATAATATAGGCATCGCAAGCACACAAAATCTTTGCAGATATAGTTAGAACTATGTTATACTGTAGCGTGTCCATACCAATCCTGAAATCAAGTGATCCTTCTAAGCATCTGGGAACAAATTTCACTGGACAATGTCAAGCAGCGCTGGATGTTAGAAAATTGTTTCTTGGAATGTGCAAACTACACTAAACGACAAAATACTGCATTGCTGTGGAAGATGCACCACACCACATACCAAAAGTGCCTTGCATAACACCACCACTGAGTGAGAAGTAATAGACTAGTGCATAACACTTTAGCTGCACCAGGTTCTTGTGGTCATACTGAATTGTTCTAATGCCAAAACAGGTTCACCTTTTTTTTTTTTTTTAATAAGAAATTAACACTGAAAATTAAAGTCTGAAGTCAATTCCATGCAAACCATGACACCCATTTTTAAACTGCAGAAACAGATTTTTCCCTGTCACATACTCAGACTCAGTTTTTAAAAAAGTATGTGTTTGTTGCAATTTCTGGATTAGAACAAATGCATGATATGTCTTGTCATAAAACTTGAAGAGATTATACATGAATAAGGAATAATTTTGAACTTTAATATTAATAGACCACCAACATGCTTCTCATTCCTATTACAACTTCATGGTTATAACACTATAGCTTCCTATAAATCAATTATTAATGAGAGCTATCACTATTATTTTTCATTTCTCCAGTAGTACCAGCATGTGTGTAATAATATTATACATGTAGCTAGTTAAACTTCCGCCTCAGAAGTTCTTGCTTGGTTTTAGTGGAACGTAAAAGAGCAATGTTTATAGCTGTGTTTGAACAAGTTTAATTACAAGAAACGAAGAAAAGAGACTGGATCTTGCAACCTAAAAAGGAAGTTAGTTGACTCAATAAATCAAAAAAGAGAGCTCCACTATGTTTTATTTAGAGACTGTTGAATAAGTATTTTGCTTATTAACTTTTACTATAGTTCAGCTTTAACTATTTTTGCTTGTATTTTATATTACAGAGATTTCTAAAGTTGATTTTGAAGTGTAATAAGATCTCAATAGTATAAGACCATTTACAGGATTGCATTGTAAAATCATAGCTAAGGAGTGATAGGACAAATATGTGTGTGAGAGAGAATTATACAGTAGTGAATTAATAAATTTCAGCTCTGTTTATTGGTTTAGTTCTGCTCAAGGACAGAGTAAAATGAAGTAAGAATGGGGGGGAGTAGAAGATGGATAATTACTAGAGAAAGACTACCCGTGATGATACAGTATCTCTCTGGAAAGAGAGAAAAACTGGGGAACATCACAAATTCACAGACTTCAACTTCCCTGCAGCTGATGTCAAGCAACAGGTACAGATAGTCTCTCTGAACACCATACACTACCCTCATCAAAGATCCTTGTCTTGGTCAACTAAAAGCGAAAAATAAGTAGCCATCAGAGGAAGTAATATAATCTTTCTGGATTACCTCTGTCAATAAGTGCTCTGCAGACTGCTTCCATCCTTACGTTTAATGGATCCACTACTTCAAAAATATGCTAAGCAAGAGCAAGCCTGTAATGAGGTGTGCTCTGGGGTCTGCCGTCACAGAGGGCCAGTGCAGGCCTTGGATAGAAACTTTGGAGGCAGCGGACCTGAGCGAGAAAACACTCGCTGGCAGAATATTGTAAGTTAGGCTCAGAGAAATTCACTCCTTAGAAAATGGATACGTTTCTTACCTCTCTGAGTCCCTGAGTTCTATCATTCAGAAATGGTTTAACATGAGAATCACCTGTCAGATAACTCTAAATTGTATTCCTTCAATGACCAATGTTTCATCAATTCTGTGACAGTCAATATCATATTAACTATAAATCTTTTGGACTAGGTACTGAGGTGACATAAGCCAGGGTTAACTCCATCATCATCTTCTTGTGGCACTTTATACAAATTAAATCGCTGCATCCTTGCTGTTTTCTAGCTGTGGAATTAGCTGGAGCTTAGCAAATTTTCTTTTCCAGTCTCTAATCCTGTAATACTCAGTAAGGCAAATTTCCTCTCACCAGCTGCACATGCCCAGCATTGTCCTCTGTTTGGAATTCATAGGTGGATTAGACTCAATATTGTCTTTCCACCAGCAGAAGTCTGATGATTCCCTACATACTTGTGAATGCCGTGCTGCAAAAAAAGATTGTGTACAAACAAAAAATGTAACTGTATAGTCATATTGACCAAGATCACTGACCCCCGGATAAATTCAGCATTCATTCAGTCAACAGAATTAATTCCATTAACATTCAGTGGTTGTTAGAGGAGGCTTTTACATGCAAGGGGGATGATCCTGGTTTGGCTATTATCATTTGATTGGTTTCAGTAGAGCAAGCGCTGTTATTTTCAAATATGCAAATAAGATCAGAATGAAACCTTACTAATTACATGACTTACCTACCTTGCTTTATTAAGGAGTTCTAAATTAATTTAATGTTAGTTAATGAGCTTCTAAAAGAAACTATTATTTGGTAATTGTTTTCACTTGTTTCAGATACTTTTTCAGATTAGCTACATCTAGCAGTTATGCTGCTTTTTTTTTTTTTATGACCCACTCATTTACTTTTCACAGCTTTTTGGTAAAATATTGCTGTCAATTAGCATGTGAATACTAAATCTTTTCCTTGTTGATTCGATAATTTAGTGAAAGAGAGCCAAATTCTGTTTTCAATGAAGCCACTGCAGAAAGCCTTATAGATTTCAATGGGAGTAGGAATGGTCCCTCCAAAGGTGAGATATTCAGGCTTGAAGTTGTTGAGTAGGTACTTAACTAGTTAACTAGCAATCTTCTTAAAAGCCAGGATGAAGAAGGGAGGCTCAAGTTCTTCACCACAAACTCTGCAGGTCTCAAGGAGCAGCTCTGACTGAAGTTTTCTTAGACCTTGTATTCCAAAGCATTGCATTGCTGTAGGACAGGAGTTTTCTTAGTTGATAGGGCTTATTTATGAAAAGAAATGCGATTTCACCAAGACCAGATGTTTGCCTGATGTACGTACTGAGAATGTCCAGAGCCTAACAAAAGAGCCAGTAACTACTGGTCACAATGACATGATTAACTGGAAAGCAGCCTGTCCACACAGTGTCATTCAGCACACTCCACCCTCCTGTTCTGTCTCCAGATCCTCATCCATTTCTTAACAAGAACTGCCCCTTTTCAGGTATTGCAGCAGGGCCAGATCCTTCATGGTAGGAACTGTTGACTTCATTAATGCTCTGTATACCACAGGCAGAAAAATCTGAATGCTAAGTGCCCCACTTAATTAGGAGTTTTGTTACTTGGCGTTGAAAAATGAATTATGGGCTGGAGGATCCATGGGGTAGTTTGCTTTTGACTCAGAATGCATATCCCAGTCTGTATTAACTGGAAAACAGGAACTGACTTTGTATTAACTGAGGTAGAGAAGCCATAATCATCAGATTTATTAGGTAGAAAATGTATACAGTTATGAGATTTTTTTTTACCTGAAGTTAAATTGTAGTAGTAATAAGGTAACCATGATAAAGCTGTTACTGCAGAAGTGATATAAACGTAATGAGTCAATGTTTAATCAACAGAATAAAGCTCCCAATGCAATATGAAGCAAACCACCATATATGGTTTATAGGAATATGTAAAATATTTTACTTAAAGTAAAAAAAAGGCATGATCTTTGGAGCTGCTTTTTAAGTTTCTTCTACATGGATCATTCTGTCCAGCTAGAAAAAAGAGGTTCAGTTTGCAAAAGATAAAAAAGTGCTAATAGGCTTTGCTTTTTCAAGGTGTTTATTTTGATGTTGGCAATAATAAGTGTTAATTAGTGTTTTGTTTGGCTCCTGGTCAGGATCCCCAAACACACAGGCACTGGAGCAAAGCTGACCCATCCCTACACTTTCGGAAGTACATCTTGATAGCTCTTACAATGGGTTTAGAAGTGTTGGGTTTAAACATTATGAGAACAAATTTCACCTGATCAAAAGTATCACAGTTTCCATCTAATCCAGCAATACCCATATCTCTGTAAATTTCCACTAATTCTTATTGTAAAAACCTGGCCCAGTAGCTACTACCCAAGAGATAGGCAGCAGCATTTCAGTTGCAGTTTCTTCATGATACTTTAAGTACAGTAATGCAGGGTAGGTACAGTTAAGAATTCAGTCCTGCAAACACTTCCCATCAGATACAGTTATCACTGGCATAGTCAGGGACAAATCCAAATGGACAGCGTTTACCCATTACACTAGAGCTTTCCTTGCTATTACTGGAACACCAAACAGGTGAGTTTTCTCACTCTTTGTTTAGTAATTTTATAATTAGAAATACAGTAAGTACAATATGCACACTGTAGACATGGCACTTCGAGACATGGTTTAGTGGTGGACTTGGCAGTGTTAGGTTTACGGTTGAACTTAAAGGTCTTTTCCAACCTAAATTATTCTATGATTCTACGATTCTACATGACATATTCATACAACAGCACTTTTCTGCTAGCACGTTCAATTACTGTCTAGCACGAGGGAGGGATTAGTAGCTAGCTAGCATTACACAGCCCCATAGGGAGTATTTTCAAGATCAGTCCCTTTTCTTCCTAAGTCACCTTCCTGCCCAAGGCAACAATCAACACTTACAACCAAAATTACTTTGGAACTGAATAGAATTTCCACGTGGTTTGTCAGTACTGCTGTGTAGGGATGTGTGCATATTATCACACTAGTAGGAATGGGACTAGCAAGGATGAAGAAATCACAGAATAATTAAATAACTGATATTCCAATAGATAAATTCCAGTCCTACGTCTCCATAGTTTTACAATGCTGCAACAGATTTTTCCTATATGCAAATCTCTTTGTTTAATTATTGCTTCTAAAGGAATGGGAAAAAGACTCTATGGGTTTTAAAAATATTTCATCATCCTTCCAGCAGCATCAGAATTAGAATTTATAGCAGTCATGCAGTCATTCCTTAGGCAAAGTACTTCTGGAGAGAAGGAGGAGGCAGGAAGGTTCATTCCTAGGTTATGAGGCAATGAACAACAACCCTTGCATACCCTATTGCCATAAAGCCCAAATTTGAAAATAAACAATGATGAACTAAGTGTGAACTGGACTTTGCATTAATAATAATATACACTTTATACGAAAAGACCATTAACTACCCTTTCTAAACTATTTCTGCTTTGTTGACATTTTAACACCTGGAGTCATTGTCTTAGTTTGAACTATGACAGTTTTGTTATTGAGTTCAAAAGAATCAGGATTCTACCCCTAAATTTTTATTGAATGGTGGTAATTTTACAGCAAGATGCTGTATATCTTATGAATGTAGTATTTTTTCTACATAATTCTTTATGCTATATTCTTCACACAAAATAGACCTTAGCTTTAAATCCTATAGTTATACTGTGTTTCAACACCACTGTTGCATGTTGAAAGTGAGAATTTGCTGTGAAACTCAGAAATCTATAAATGCACTTGGAAATTACACTACTTGAATTGATAATTTCCTGATTTTTTTTATTGGAATCCTATCAGTTAGATTTATTGTGTCAGAAATTGGATGTTATTACACTACTTGCCAGAAAACTCTCTTTGTGAATGTCTCTCACATTTTTTAACAGATCAGAATCCCACAGATGAGAGGGGTAAATAGTTAGGTTTACTTCTTTTTACCCCTGCTTCACAGCACAAATAAAAATCAGAAAGTTCAACAGTGCTACTGAAAAATGCAAGTCAGCAATCCCAAATTTTAAAAGCATTTTTTGGGTGCAGGGAGGGTAAGTAAGTCGTAAGCTTTCAAAAGGACTTAATGTCAACATCAACATATTTTAACAAGGGAAGGTGATCAAATTTTCATATTTTGTTTTCTACAGAGTCAAAGAATAAAGAATAAAGAATTGTGATTGATATAGTTCTGCCATCTAGCAAGTTTATTTTTCTTCAGAATGGGTTTATAGCAGTTTTTGTCTTCCAATCTTAGTAAATTAACATTGATTATAAGAAGCAATGTTCAAGCAAGACATCCATAAGAATCTCTCTTTGTATATGCTCTGTAAGATGAAGGTATCCATCAACTTCATGCAATGAAAAGTTGCTCACAAAATTGAAATGGATCTACTAGCGCATTCGTGAGGCATTTTAGATGCAGGTTGTTGACTGTCTTTGATAAACTAATGTAGGAAGCAGCAATCTTTTTCCAAACTAAAAGCCTATTAATCAAGTAGAAGTCCCTATTAATTTTAATATGAACATATTTCTTTGCATTGGCATCTTCTCTCCCACTAACTTTGGTTTTAGAGATCAGAGTAAACTGTGATCAGTGCAGTTTATTTCCAACAGTGAGCTTTCAGTTTGTATTTGTCTTGAAGCAGGAAAGAGAAATCTCAGAACTATGTTCTAGGCAATTCCAATTATTCTGGGATACTTCAGACCTGGTGAAGCAATAAGTGACACTGCTCAGATGTGAGAAGGGAGACAGAGGTGAAGAGCTGTGTAGACCATCTTTTTGTGTAAGGCTCAGGATTACCTGGTTTGGTCTGCCTGCGCACTTGTCTGGGTCATTTCTGCAAATTCAGAGAGCCTGAAATTTCTTTCTACTGTTTGAGATGCAATCCATGCAAAGCTATGTAATTAAATTTAATTACAATCATCTTTCTAAGAGAATCAAACATGCTCTGCTTAGACTCTGTTTTGAAGCCAAAGCTCGGTATATGTTGCATACATTTCCACTTGCTGATGATACGTACATGTACATTCATGTACATGATACATACATGTACATTTAAGGACACTTCATTTGCAGAGTAATATTACAGCTGAGTACTATAAATTACATCAGCATAAGGAGAAAGTGAGTAAATTAGCAAAACAAGACTGTTGCTTTGCCAATATCACTGCCACATACAAGCTTGGAAGAATGGAAGATGAAACGCTTCAAAATTTAGCTTCAAGTTACAATTTGTATTGAAAACTGTTTAGTCACAGAAGACTAAAATCATTGCTAGTCAGCAATAGCACAAGGAAGAGTGATAAATTATGGAATATGAGGCATCATTCAAGCTAGGCAGCCAGACAGAAGATAGGGTGTAAAGCACAGTCTATGGAAAATTCCTGCACTGCAAAAATCAAACCACGGGTTCTGCAAACTGCAACACACACAAGGAAAACGAGTTTACTGCTCTGATCTGCACAACACATTGCATATGACATTGGATATCATGTAAAAAAATTTGGGTATAAACACTCCAGAAAAATGGGACATTTTGCTAGAGCATGGCGTGTTGCTTCCTGTAAAAACAGGTAAATAAAATTACTGTTCCAGACATGCCTCTTAACTTTGTACATAAATATTCCAATGTACGTTGTATTAGTAAAACACTAACATTTCTGCTACATCAGAAGGACAGACACGGGTGATTAATTAATGTCAGATACTGTCTCTGCAGTCTCTATTACCTGAATTCACTTACTTGCAATGCTTTAGAGGTTTGTCACTTGCTGACCCTCCATTATATGCAGTGAGTGATCTGGGGAACCAATTTCTATGCTTGGTTTACTGTACATGAACATGATTTTTGACCGAGATGATAGTACATTTGCTGAATTCCATATTGAGCAAAAAGGTATCCTATGCACGATACAGCATATGTATGTGCAACACAGGCACCTGTTTATTGTGGGAAACATGCAAATACCCAGTTGTCTGTAATGTTTTAGCAGCACTGTACAGTACTGTAGCAGACTGTTATGTCAGTGACTATAACAGACAGTACTGAAAAAACACTGCTATGTAAAGGGTTTGTTCACAGAAACAAAATCCAGTCTTCTGTGTTATTCATACAATAGAAAAGACACCACCCACCATTTGCATCACAACCCACCATTTGCATCACAACCGTTTAAAAATAATCCAGAATGTCATTATTGATGAAACTGAAGTTTCAGAACGTGTCTCACCAATAAAAGTGAAAAGACAAAAATTTTTCATCTTCGCATGTATTCAAGGAACTCAAGCAAAGCCAAGCAACTGCTCTTCATGTATTTCCATAAAACATCAGATGTCATATTTGCAAAATGCACGAAGATGTCATTTACCCTGGCAGACTGTGTATTGCTACATAATGTTGTGCAAGGGCTGCCAGAACTACACAGCATTTAGCTGACTTGATGGATTTCTCCATTTTAAATGGGTATGCTACAGGCTTTCTTTCATGCCCAAAGCTTTTTAAATAATGACAGCCATGTTTCTCAATAATCAGTCTAAAGCCTGATATCAAAATAATGGCATTTTATCGGGAAAGGTTTCTCAAACCCTGCAGTACAGCCTTAGCTTTGCCTTCATGTTGTATTACAGCACATCGGCAGAGCGAGGTGGAAACTAAACTTTGCCAGTTTGCACTTCACGCTGGCAGAATTGTCTTGTTTTGGTCCATAATGTCTTCAACAGGAGCAAAAATTCAGAACAAACAAATACGATTACAAAAGTTTCAATGCCACCATGATCACAAATATATTCTGGCTTAATTTGTACAACATGGTAGGTTTCTCCTTAACTGTGCATCTGCTGCACAATTGTTCGGAGCAAAATTTTGTGGAACTGCAAAGATTTGAAGCAGGAAAATGCTGATTTGCAAACAGCTAGGTATTTACATTATTCAACCCTGTGTTGCATACTATTGTGACTGCCACTGCCTTCAGTTATGAACTTGCAAAAACCTACAGGACACTGCTGAAAAGACCATTGCATTTGCGGCCAGACCATTTGAAGAAACTGAGGAAAGCATTCCATTTTAGAGCAAAAGCATATGCTTCTGTGTAGCTACCACAGAGAACCTAACTTAGCGTTACAGATTGAGAGCCTAGTGCTGTAATTTATCTAACACTAAACAAGGATTCAAATCAGCACTAATGCAAGTCATCCAGTAGTGCAGAAGACCATATCTATGTATGGAGTACAGACCAAGAAATACAAATGTGTCTACTCAGTGCTTATTGTGCTTTTCCTTCACTGTGTATCCAGCAATACAGGCATAGTTGCACAAATAGCAAAAATATTCCTAGGCATCTACAAAAGAGCTGTTAAGTATTCCTTATTAATATGTCCAGTCCAACAAAAATGACATGGCATCTTGCCCACAAGATCTGCTAATTCCAAACTCCTGTGTCCAAATCTGTCTGCCTACTGTTTTAACTACGGTGTAACCCTTCCCCACCAGAAAGCTGTGATGCAAGTTGGTCAGCGATTCATTATTCTAAAGAATTTACAAATATACTGCGATAATTTATACATCTGGATTATGATTCATGTCAATGGATTGTCAGAGCAAAAAAGCAACTACAGAACCTGTTTTGTCAGTCTCCTGGCAAGGCAGCAGACACTTATGCATCACCATTGCAGCCTGTCCCTTTACGTGATTCATCGCGGGGAAGGTTTGCTACTGATATCAAAGACCTATTTGTTCATGCACCATTGACTTCTGCTTTGCCATCATCCTGAGAGATTGCTTCAATAAATGGCCAGAAACAGCATTTACGTCACAAGTCACACCTGCTACTGTAATTACTTTCCTGTCCGCAGTTTCCCGCAGAGTGGAGCTCAGAAGAATTAGTATCCAATAACGGATCACAATTCACTCTCGTGGAGTCTGAAACTTTTCTGGGGAAGCGAAACGTCATACACAGAAAATCAAACACTTTAATTAAACTTTGGAAGAAAGGTGTATTGACTGCTGGGCAGAAGGCTTCCTACAAACTTACACAGCACGTACTTCCAAAAGTGTAACAAAGAAGATGCTTCCTGAATGACTATATACGAAAGAGAAGTGATAAGCTAAATGTTACTGTATTATAGATAACCTACTCTGAAACAGAAGCACAACTGGATATAAGATTAAACAGTCCAATAGACGCAGTAAAATTACAAAACAGACAGAAGTTACCATCATGGTGCTAAGAATCTGCAGGTATCTCACTTGTGAGAATATAAAAACTTTGATTCTTTTAAGGAGGGGAATCAAAGTCCATGTTGCTTCTCAAGACTGCCAGAAAAGCAAAAAGAAAAAAAGAAAAACTCTTACACCTCCAAATTACCGGATAAGACAGGTCAAAGTGCTTCTCCCTGACTAACACAGGAAACATAGCTTATCTGCTGATAACAGTGGATACGTAACAGTCCCCAAACAAGCAACACAGGAGGAAATAAAGACTATTCAACATTCTGCCAAATCCTGATTAACCACCTCCAGGCACTGGAGACCATTAGGTAAATAAATGTAAAAATTTAGGCTTTAATTTTAATAATTTTGTCCCAAATCTGTTTGTCTATTTCGTCCCTAAGTATATAACTGTCTGGTAAGTAGTTATATAACTTCTGAGACAGTAGCATAATAAAGTTACTGTTTTATTATTGCTTTGGCATTACAAATATGCAACATCTTTCAAGAATTGGGGCATATGTATTCTTACATTAGGTGCTTGGAAGGTGCTACTTATGTGTTTGGTGGGCTGTCCTCCCTCTGCAGATAGCCCAGAAAGGAAACTTTCTGGCTTGCTGCTGCCACTGCTATACCTTATCAGAATGTACATCCTGAAGCCTGTCATTCACACTTTATCTTGGCTACACTCTTAACCACATGGAGGAATTCATCCTGAGTTATAATTAACAAGGATTACTGAGCAGCAAAATTCCTATAACTCTTTTTCTCAAAAAAAAAAAAAAAAAAAACACCAAAAAAACAAACTTAGATAAACATTTGCAATATTTTCTGTGAAAGAGAAGATACAGAATCTAGAGAGACATGGGGGGAGGCCTTACAAGGATGCAGGCTTTTATGCCTGGTTTCCAAGAATTGTAGACATCTGTTGGGTTTTTGCCTCGTCTCTTCCCCACAACACTTTTCAAGTACATTTGAGATCAGTAGAGGCATATCAAAGATTAATAAAATCTTGCAAGTTTATGAAAACAGGTAACTAGATACACAGCAGACTGATAAATGTCCAGATGGAAAAAAATTAATCATTAGGTAATATTTGAAATTAGACTCCAACATATCAACACATGAGAAAGCTCATATGTGACCCTTTAAACAGAGCTTATAATCAGTTGTGAGGTGCAAATCCAGAGAAATTCCAGCTTCAGTTTCCTATAACACGTTAGTGCTGAAAAGAAGAAAACTATTGTAGAGTACAGTGTGCAGTTTTTAGGTACAGCGGTCATCTTTGACAAGTCAATATTCCACAGGAAGATTGGAGAAGCTGCATTAGGCTGCATTTGTCACTATAAAAAAAGAATGGGCAATGCCTTGGTTGCCTTACCACCATGGAGCTGTGGAAAAATACTGATATTAATGGTTGGAGCATAGTTGTTAATACTGGGATCAGATAACCACTGAACTCTGTTGGCAGCAATGTGTTGCTTTCTGCCATTCCTCATTATCTATCATTGAAAGTGGCATTAAAACATCAGAAAGTAGAAGGTGGCTAATGCTATAATATCCTGGCTAGTAGCAATTATTTTTTATTATGATATTCAGTTTATTTTGTCAGACTATGTTAGTACTCATTGCTTTAAAATATCCACTGGGCTTAGAGGGGACACACATCTACAAAGAGATAAAGATAACACTTCTGTGCCAGGCATTGATAAGCTATTTACTGCACCACAAATCGAAGGAAACATTTTCACTGAAGAACAGGTATACTATTACAGCAATCGCCAAACATCTGTCTCATCCAGGTCAGAGGGGCATGCAGATGCTCACATGACTTGAATGATCCAGAGTCTGAGCGCAACACACAAGTTTAAAGAAAAAAAAAACTACTGTGTCCTTCCAGGATAACAACTCTCAAGCCATAGATTACTCCACCTTACCCTCAGTGGCTCAGCTGAAATTAAACAGAAATTGTAGCCTGTTCAGTTCATACTAGATCTCAGCTCCCACCTCTTTTGGTTAGAAACCATGTGTGTAAATACTGGGGGGAAAATTAGGCTTTGGTCATCATTATTTTGACCCAAATCATAGTTTGCCTCTTAGGACTTGACTCCTCATTCATGTTTGAGTGCTGTAGTGCTAAGGTACTAATCCTGTTCTAAACATCAAGACATGCCACAGCACTGTGAACAAATACCAAAGTGGATGGTCACCACTGTAAATAATACTTCAGTCATATTCACAAGGACAGACTTCTATCACAAGTATTTCTTTGGAGTCTTTGCTGGTTTATCCAAGTGTTTTCTAACGCTTGACCAAATTAGCTCCTTACTTGAATCAAGTAAAATACTCAGTGGTAATCCAGCTTCCCTAAATCCAAGATTGTGTCATCTTATTCCTGTGTAAGGGATGTAAATAATAACAAGGCAGAAGGAATAGTCTCAGCTAAGGGTACCTTCTGACAGTGATTTAGCTCTAAGGAAATGTTTTTTCCCCTCCTCTTCCTACAGGGGCACACCACTGAGGAGAGTTGCACAAAACTTCAGTCTGTTCAGATGATTGTTTGTCCCCTCATCTCCTTGAGTTGGCTTACTGTTTGCCAGAAATGTCAAATCTCTTTTAGCAATGTACTAAATTCTATCGTGTGGGGACAGCTGTTTCTTAGTGTTGGGGAGAAGCTTTCCCCAGCTTTTAACCTTTCAGCTGTGGCCATTTTAAAAATGAAAATGTCTGCCTGTGCAATAAAAGCTGTGCTAACATTGTGAAGGTTAAGGTTACATACTGTGAGAGTCAGACATCTGTTCTTGCAATTTATTATAGTGGCTTTAATATCACCTCTTTCTCTTGCATAGCATGTCAAGGACTTGTTTAACTATTGCTTTAATCAGCTGTTAATCCAAACTAAACGACTAGATTTTGAAGTAAAATTCCTCCATGCTTTCAGGTTTTAGGACTTAAGTTTTGATTCAAGCCTGCCCCTTTGCTGAATATTGTCAGTGTTCCCTTCATTCCAATGCTTGCAGCAATTGCCTTTATCTTAATGATGAACTGGAAAGGGAAAAAATGAGCCTTGGCATTCTTTCCTTTGCTTTTGTACAAAGCAATTCTGAAAGCTTACTTTAAAAACAAAATTGTGGGTTTTTAAAACTTGGTTAAGGTAGGGCTTTATGTCATTAAAAAATCAGGTCTGCTTCCCCACTGGGAGATTTGTATTTTGCTAGCCAGTCAAATGAGTCTTCCTTCCTTTTTTTTATGCTGTGGTATATAGGGCTGTAAAGCACAGAAAACAGACTTTCCTGTCCCTGGCTATGCACACTCTGGCTTCCCTCCCAATAACTTACTCTTCTGGTAGCAATTCTAGTCTGGTTTTCTTGCAGTACATCTGGGATCTAGTTATAAGCTAGCAAGGGAATTAGTTGTGGTAGCTCCAAGCTATAGCTTTTCTTCTCTGGCAGACTGGCAGCTGGTCCTTTTATAGAGTTTTTCATAGCTGCAATTGAGAGGGGGCAGTCCAGAAGTCCGTTATGCATATTTCTGGTTTTATTGCACTAGCAAAGTTCAGACATCTGTCAGGTATTACTGGTAATGAGATGCTCACTGGTTTGTTCAACACAAGTAGAAGATCAGGGATACACAGTCCTTAAATGCACTAAGTAGTAGAACACGTGAAGAGCCATTTATCTGGAGTACAGTCTGGAAACAGCTGTCAGTCACATATCATGAAGGGAGTCTAGGAGAACATTTTCATTCAAGTTCTCTCCCACTGAACAGGATCTACACAAGGTCCCATGCTGGTGTAAGGGCCCACCAGTATTGTAGTCTGCTGGGCTACTCTCTCTACTGAGAGAAATAAGCTAGAAAATTTCTGTCCACCCAGAATAGCTCATTACTCTTCTCATCTCAATTTTTGCTCATTTTTGCCCAATGCCCCATCAAAAAGAAAGATTTCATGCAAGAAAAAAAAGATCTGTTTTCCAGCAACCCATCGCTCTATGCATCATGAGATGAATAAGGAGAAATGCAGGTCCTCCAACCAATATGCTCAATCAATAATCACATGTCTAGTGAGGCTGGAGCCTTTCTCAGAGCTGGAAGGAAGAAGAGGTCATAACCAGGAGTCTTTGTGATTACAATAGAAAAATCAGCACTGCGACTTTCGGCTCTCTCACTCAGATAGGAAAGGGACATGGTGGCAAGCTGGATCCAAACACACCTTCACTGGGCACTTTTGGTTACTGCCTGTTCCCTGTTCAGCTTCGGGCTTTTTATCCATCCTACCTGACCTGACTCTCAGCTACTCTCTGTTCAAGTTTTCTCTCCTCCTCAGCCAGTTCTCAGTCCTCTACCAAAACTCTCACAGGGCTCTCAAACTCTCTGTTTGATCGCTTCTTTTCCTTGTTCTCAAGGGATCCAGGAGCACTAACTATAGTTTCCAAAATTACTGGAGCAAGCCCTTCTCTACCATTTCATGTAAGAAGCCATGAGGTTTTAATCATCAGGTTCATGTTCATTAAGTTATCTATAGAACCTACAGTTTGGTCAGTATTTTCCTCAGAGTACTCTGAGATGAACCATTAAAAATTAGAACATGGTAAAAATTCATGTGGCACTAAAGGAGCATAAAGAAAGGAGAAAAAAATATGGTACCAGTGCTCAAAAAGAAGAGCAATGAACCTGATTACCTTCTAATGAGTCTAACCTGATCCAACAGAAACACTTTAGAAGTGAATGTTAAACTACGAATCTGTTAATATGTGCTAAAAGATAACTGAGTCCAGTTCCCATTGACATAACTGGAAATGATCAGGGCTTCATTCCTATGAAAGGAAGCCTCACAGGTTCTTAGGGAAGGTAGATTTGCTTGAACAAGAAGGGATGTAAGATTTTTTTTTTTCTGCCCCTTATAACTTTTTCTGTATTATATCCCTGGACAGTACATAAAGACCACAAGGTCATTGTTAGCTACAAAATGGGAAGCTCAACCCTGTAAATTTGTAAAGACAAACTTATCATCTAAACATAGAAAAAAAATATTTTAAGCTAACATTAAAGCAAGAACATTTCCTAAGTGGCATTATGTCACTGGATGGCTTTTATAGGTATTAATTCAGACATTTTGCTATACACCAAACTTCAAGATTGTACCAATGGGAACTGATTGCTTGATCTGGTACTATCACAGTCATTTTGGGTGGGTCTCCACAGGAACTGATCCTGACCTAGCACATCAGGGGAGGTTCTTGTTCCATATTTACACTGGGGCAACAGAGCAGGATTTTGCTTTTTTGCTTAATGAAACATAATTTTTTTTTTTTTCCACTTTTCAATGGGGAACAAAAGAAGTCCAGATTTCAGAAAAACTGTACCATAAAGTCAAGCTATCCCATTCTTCCAGTACCACTGGGAGAAAATGAAAAAAAATGAAGGTTTACCAAGACTTCAGTCACATTTACATTTCCATTAAATTTTTATCTTCTGTCTTTCCGCTCAGGTACTTCCCAATATCAGGCCCTTAAACTACTGCTTCTGAAACAAATAATTCCTTGACACTAGAGGCACAAATGGATTACAAGCAATTTGTACTTGAAGTGGAGGCACTAATACTGTCAATGAACCCATTTGTTTTTTCTTGCCCTTCCACTACTGCTGCAAAGCACTTACAACAAAATACCTTGTCTCTAGTCCTGACCTCTTTGAGAAATGCAGTGATGAAGTGCAGAGGTCATTTAACTGAAACAGCAGCATCAAAACCTCTAAATATGCACTGACTCTCACGAGGAAGCAAGGTAGCAAGTTACTTAGGAGAAAATAACAATGGAAAAGCAAGCAGCCTCATTCTCATGTGGATGTTTTAATGGTGGCTATGTGACTAAGCTTGTTCTAAAAGACCCTCTGATATTTTCCAGAGGGATGAAGGAACAATACTGTAACGTGGAAAATTAGCAAACAGTAATACTAATTTCCCATACTGTTGCTACAACTAAGTTTGTTTATCTGAGACTGCAAAAGCAGGACAGATCAAAGAGTGACCTGTAACGACCGGAGTTCAAATCCCAGCCTTCATATGACCTGTATGAGCTGTTTCATCTCTCCTCATCTGATTTATTTTACAAAACGAAGCTCTAAACCTTACTGGTGTTAAGAAGTAGCAGTAACTGTGAGACTGCTCTACCAAAAAAATGAAACCTAATTCTTTAATATCTGATATTTAATGAACATTGGTTGCTTTCTGATTTGGAATCTGAAACGTAATAGTCTATCTGGAGTAAAACTCCAAGGCTCTATATTTGCCAGTACCTTTACCAGACAAACAAAACTTTGGACTGGAGAGTTGGGATACCAACACCTCGTCACTATCCCAGGACTAACATCCAAACATTAGGGTACTGCTTGCACCACTCCGGTGACAAAAGTAAGACATGCTAATACATTTGCACTGCTCAGATCTTACTGTGGATAGCATCAGTTCTAATCATAGAATTATTTCATTTATTTTCACAGTCAACAAATCACTCTATTCTCTATATCCAAAGAACAATTAATGCCTATAGTCATTCTTTATTCATTAAATATAATTGAATCGCGATTTTGTTTCTGACAACTTTTTCAAGGTTATTTCCAAGTGGTTTGTTTGTGCCATTCAGTCTCTCTCTCTTGTTTTTCACTTCTGCTCCAGTCTGACAGTTTTACAGAACAGCAATTATCAGCATATCCACAGTAGCAGCATTGTGACTATTAAAAATGCTACAGTTCAGAGCAATGTTTTTAATTATTCACCAGAGCCGTGCTTAAACTGGGCTTACCACTCAGCTGTCTTTACCAAGCTTCCTTCATTTGAACTGGTTTGATAAAACCTTTTAGTCATAGATCCAGGATATTCTGCATTTTGAAATAAAAGGCTTTTTCTTCCCACATCCTCTATGGGCCGATTAGTGATTCAAATCTTAATATTCCTAGGATAATCAGTATTCTCTGTTTATAATACTCAATAGTATCTACAGATGTTTCTTGTGTTCATCAGAGCACAGTGCATGAAATTTATGTCTTAATGTCTACTAAAATCTTTCCGGGAGGGGATTCACCACCAGCTAAAGAGATTCTCTGCAAAGTATCTCATTCCCATATATTCATGACTATGAATCATCTTGGTTTTGGACAAAAATAATTAAACACAAAATACTAGGACTGCAGTCACCATTTGGATACTGTCTTAACTCCCACCAATATCAAGCTAAAGCATGGCAATTTAAAAATTTGTAATTAACACTAAATCACCGAGTGGTGCTGGGTATGTTTTCAAATCCAGGGTCAATGAATGACATCTAAAACATGTAAAGCTCTAAACCTTTTTTATGTAGCATTTCTCTGCATGAAGTGGAAGTCCAGCTCCACTTCAAGACACAAAGTTTGGGCAAGTTAAAAGTAGTAGTACAATACTAACCAGATCTAATAAGAAGCCATTTGTTTTAGCTGCTCTTAGCAGTGAGTTAAAGATATATAACCCACTTTCTTCATTTCCTAAATGTTCCAAAGGATATTTGTAGCTGTGTCTCTTTGACACTTTGATCATGCATTTCAAATGTTCCAGTGGCGAGGGTGGATGAACAGGAATGATGGATGGTCAGCTATCTGATGGATAATGCCACTGTTTTCCATCTCAAAAACTGAATCCAACATAATTAAAGTTTCTTTTCAATATTTTTTTTTTCCTCTCCAATGCTCACTGCCTTCAATTTCCCCAACTATCATGATTTTTCCCAATATACAATGAGGACTATTTATCAAAAATGACATTCTCAGATAAAAGCAGCTCCAGAATGTAAGTACGTACTCTACAGCCTACAGAGCTCACTTCCACTGCCTTGGCCAGGCTGAGCTTTCTAGGTAAGCAGTGGTTCCCTGTCAGTCACTGAGTCTTTTGCACTGACTGCTGTGTTTCTGTTGCTAAAAATTTTTTATCATGCAACATCAAACAAGAGCAGCCATGCCCTGGAAGTTTGCGAAGCAGTTAGTTGAGAGGGAAGGGGACGGACTTTCTCAGATCCACATTTGGTCACTTTTACCCTTTGTTTGCTCTACTGAATCTCTATCTTACCCAGGTTCCTGTAGAAAATATATCACTCAAACGTATGAGGGTTTTTTTCCCAGAATGACCTGTGGAAATGCTATCAGCTATGTGGGATTACTATTCCTGTGAACAGAGAAGCCAAGAAAATTACCATGAACAATGGTCCCATTAAATGAAGTGTTTTCCTCACAGTCAACTCAACTTTTTATATTTCTCACCCTCATTAAGTATTGAGTCTGTGAGTACTGGATATTCAGTGGTGCACTAAGGGGAAGGGGTAACCCTCCTGTCCCAGCCCCGCACACACACATATTATACTCATGAAACATTCAAGAGGTATTCCCTTAAAACACTTGTAATCCCATGGCACCACAAATGGCTCTGAATTTAGCAGTTGTCTCCCAGATGCTCTCCCACATTCTCCAAATAATTTTAACCACTAATGCTCTCAAGCATGTCAAGGGTAGATCTGATGAATACATTTGCAGCAATTACAACACTTAGCTGTAATGCCTGTAAATAATTGTGTTATTTTTGTGTCTGCTTTTAAGAGCAGACAGTATTTCCAAATCTTATTCTTGACAGTGGTCTTAATTTTCTTAATGTAATTCTTCAAAATTCCTGAAATCTGGCATTCTTAAAGGGAAATGCAGGTGCATTGATGTCCATTGTATGCATCCAGAAAATACATAAAATGTTGAGTATATGATGAGATACTGTAAAATGTTGAGTAACACTGAGATGGGCTCACAATTTTCAACTCTCAGAGCTATTTCAAAACCTTGAGAGGTTAGGCCCTTGGGAGACAGCCATACTGATAAAATGATGGCAGCATGAAAACCAAAAAGAAAAAGGAAAAGTCAGTTCTAAACAAAACCATTTTGGAGTATATGAGAAAGCACCTTGCTAAACAGTCATCCTGGCAATTCCTAATGGGTCGATCTTTATCCCACTAGCAGACTTACATTGCCATCTTGTTCAAACATCAAGATAAACTACTTTGCATGACTGTTGTCCATCATATGAGTTTAGACCACTGTAGGTCAGCTGTGATGACAATTGTACATTCACATATGGAGAATCTTCAGTTGTTAACAGAACAGCGTAGGTGGCAAGTTATTCCTGTCTCAGCCTGTTCCTTGTGTTTCCTAGCCAGAAGGCGAGTGCTTTCCATAACTCTGCCACAGGGATAAAGCACAGACTTTAACAAGTAGGAACTGCTACAGGCAAACATAATGAGGAGCCATGGGGAAAGTTCAGACACATGACAAAGAGGAAACTTGGAGTTAAAAACAAAACAAAAAAGTCTAGAATTGTGAAAATGCTGCTTTTGGTTAAATAACCAGTAAAGGTCTTTTCCAACCTAAATGATTTTATGATTCTATGATTCTATAATGTGATAGGATTTTTTTTAAAGCAGCAGTGACTTAAAGCAGCATGATTTTCCATCAATATGTTTGCTTTGGTTAGACATGTACCAGGCTAAATCTACAAGAGTTTACACCTGATGAGAACTGGGCCAAAGACCTCTAGGACTGCAGGAAAGCAGGAACTCATCATCATCACCCGAACCTCTCTCTTCAGTGAGGGAAGTGCAGGCTGAGGTACTATGTGCTCCATTTCCACAGGCAGAAACTTTGGCCAGAAAATGCTTTTCAGCATTGAAAGTTCCACAACAATATGGGAGGAAACACTATTTCCAGTAAACTGCTCCATGCAGAAGTTCAACTTGTTATTAAAAATCAAAACTACTTTTGTTTCCAGCAGCCCAAAACCTAAACATTTTGCCTCAGGCCACCAGAGAGGGTGAATAGGAAGTCAGTCTCAGAATGAAAACTATGAGGATTTTGTTCTTTCTGATGAGAAATAGAAAACATTTCAGACAGAACTATCCTTTAAATGTAAATAAGGCAATTAGTTACAAACCCAATCTTCTTTTTTATTTTGAGAAGGTATTTGCTTGTTTTATCAGTCAAGCCTGTGCTCCAGCAGGTACGAGTGTCACATTGTGGGCAAGAAGATTATTTCCTGCCTTGTTAATATTAAAGCAGCCTTTAGATGCATAGCATGAAAACATCTCCATCAGACTGTTTATCTAGACAAAAAAGATAAGCCTATTGGCCAGAGTTTTCTGCAGACTTCCTTCACTTTCAGCAATTTCAGGGCTTTTAAATCCAAGTCTACCAATGAAAGACAGTCTGTTTGCTTGCTCCCTTGACTAACCTATAAAAATCAATACATTGTAGAAACACATGCATTTCTAAAACATACCTAAAACCCGAGTCAGATTGTGACCTCTGAGCAATCAGGACAGCAGAGCACTGGATAAAGAAAGCAGATAGTTAAGAGGGTGAAAATGTGCCCCTGAGCAGACAATTAGTTGTCCTACAAGAAGCAGCCAGTAGCCACAGCCCACGAAAAGCTGAGCACTGTGAAGTGCTCACGATCTTGAATTGAAACGGCTTAGGTCATTCCTGTAAATGATTATGCCAATCATGTTTTCTCCACTTTCAACAAACTCAGTTTATTCACATTCAAACAGATTTGTTTTCATTAAAATTCCTTTCCTCTCTCTCTTCTTGTGTAGCATGGGTTATTTGTTTTTTCTAACTCTGTAAATTCTAAGGACAAGTATCTCGGCTGAACTATGGCCTCTGTTCCTACATGCCTTTCTGTTCTCATAACCTCTTTTAATTCATGCTCTTATCATGTTTGGAATAATTTCTATTCCTTCTCCACCAATCCTCATTTCTCTTTTCCATCCAAGCCCTTACACATCTGCATGTTTTGTGTTTTGCCTTCTGCATTTCTTCCATAACAGCCTGTTGCAGCCATCCATTCTCATACAGTCAATTTCTCTGGGGATTTTCCCATGTTAAGACCAAAGGAAGACAAATATAAACTTAGGATTTGCTGCACAAACAGGTTCTGAAAACTTGCAATTTCTACTAGCTTCAATAAGAAATGAGCCTGTTTAACAGCTCAGAATTTCAGATCATTATTGCTTTAAAAAAGATCCTTATCAGTGAAATCCTAAATGCATACCTGGGGGAAGGTAATCCTACGAAATCTGAGTATTCTCAGCTCAGCTATAATTTGCAATATGAAAGCATCATGATCAAAAAGGTAGTTATTAAAAAAAAAAAAAGCCAGTAATCTGAGAATGCTGTGTTAAAATTCATCACCTACACTGGTTTCCTTTTTGTGATTCCTTAAGCATGCAGATCGCCAGGTGCTGTTTCTATTTATTGTGTCCCACTTCATTCATTGCTTATCAGTTGCTTACAGCTCAGATCCCTTTTGGTGAATTTTTTGCAACTCTGTGCTGTTGTCTATTTAGCTGTGCTCTTTGCACAAATTTTCAAGTGTCTTGTTCTCCAAATACACAAATTTTGATTATATAAAAATTTCCTTGGACTCTCAATAGCTTGTTTCTAAGAAGAAATGTTCACTTTACCATTAATTAAGGCAGAGTACACTAGCAGCTGCTTGAAACAAGTGCAAAGCACATGCTGGACCTTTCTGAATGGGAAGTCCTTCCTTCTGTAAAACAGAAATACCAGAAGAATACTGAAGGCCAGCTGCCCTGAGGGAGCAAGCTTGCATCAAAGTTGCATCAATAGTGTAGGTGTGAGACAGTCCCACAGTTTTCAAAGTCCAAAAATTACTGCATTCCTCCATAATTTTTTGCCTATACATACAGAGAGCAAACATGGCTTAATAACGAGAGTATCGGGACCTGTGTCCTGGCTTTGGTATTGATCTGTTTAAGTCTCCTTGCCTCTGCTTCTTACTCCTCTTTAAAGTTTATCCTGCCATGGTATCCAAGTGCCTTCCACAAGAGGAGAGGTGAAGTCCCTGCTGAGCATTACAGAACCAGCAGCATGTCTTCGTTTTAGACGTAAATACTCTGCAGGGTCCTGAGGTTTTAAGTTTAGTTAATTCACCATGCTCTATCATCCACTTTCCATCCATTGTGTTTATTTAAAAAGTAAAAATCATCAGAGCAGAACCCAGCTGCACTTTGTGTTTGTAGAAATACTTCCAATATTTGTTAATGAGATTGAAAGCCCCATGTTTTATGATGAGGACAGAAGTGTAGCATGTATATGTATGAAATATATTTCAGGATGTCTGACCACCCTTTACTTTCTCTTTTTTCTATCCTAAAACTAGATCTTCACATCCTATTTCAATCAGCCCTGGACCTGCAAAAGTTTTCACATATGCTTAATTTTTAGCACTATGAGTAGCTTCAGTGTTACTGAAGTAACTTGCTGTCTGCAGCTGTATAAATGAGTAACACTTTGCAGGACCAGGGCCTAAACGTTCAATAATACATGGTTTCCCCCTTTAATGCTTTTATTCTTCCAAATTATTGTTTAATTCCTCTGTTTTTCAGTTCTCATCAGTATCATCAGATGACCAGTGCGGGACCGATTAGCACATGAAGAAGCATCATTAAAGTCTAGCTTTATGTTCTGCATCTAATTTAATCCAAGAAGTGTCTTAGAAACCTATGTTTAACTTTTCATCAGATCAATTTTTCTCATTTTAGATTCCAAAGGTTTTATCCCCCCTCCCCACCCCCCCCCACCCCCCTCCGGTACTCATAAGAGGAAATACTATCTCTACAAAGCAGATAATAGGCATGGACAGGGTCACTATTGTACCTCTTGGCACTTTTGGGGAATTTAACAGCTCCACTGTGTGTAGATACATACTTTGCACTAAAATTCCCTCTCCAGTGTCAAGTGGGTATTAGACATTGCGTTCATGTATACTGTTATTTTGTGCAGCGTATTTGTGGGCTGTTTAATAGTCATAGTATTTCACTCTAGAGGTGACTGCACTTAAGGTATGCCTGGAATGACTGCATGTCTGTATGCTGTGCTTTGCTGTTTTGCAGGAATAAAGACATTATAGATTTTATATAGCAATGTATTTGAAGAGAGTTTTAAATACAATCTAACATTTTTTGTCTCAAATGGATTTAAAAGATTAAAAGCTAGTCAGAGAGATGAGATCATAAGCTAAGATATGATCATAGGCTAAGACAGGAAGAAAGGAGGTGAGAAGGAAAAGATAATCGAGATGAGGCATACATGAGCTAGAGTTATGGAAAGGCAGCACCCAATAGCTGAAACTCCAAATGAGAGACAGATTCTCATTGCTGCACTGCTGAGCTTATTTGATAATAACAATCAGTGTGTTAAAGAGCAGAGAGATCCAGAGTAATTTTATTGGCAGTGTGTGCAACAAAAAGAAAGCAGGCAAACATAACCATCAAAGTCTTTGCAGCTGAAGTCATGAGTACAGTAAAAGAGTATCATCAATAAAAAAATATGTAGAGCACTAGGTAGGAATTGGAAAAATAACAGGATCTCCAGACCCTGGATTGGACAGCAAGAGATAAGAACATGAGAGTTGAGACACCCAAGAATTTAGAATGAAGATTTGAAAGGGAAAAGCAGGAATATTGGAAGCTTTTTTAAAGGAAAGGAGGGGAAAAATCAAAATCAGAGAAGCTGCAAAGGAACTTGAGGGACTTCAGAGGAAACAGATGCATAGCAGATGCTTAAAGATGAACAGCACATAGGAAGCAGTTCTGCATATGTAATGCTACACATGTATGTATATATGACTATGTAACGTATTTCTGAGTACGTAACACTACCTTCCTAGTGCAATCGGAGAATGGTCCAGCAGGTAAGCAGATTGCAATGACACAGAAAACAAGAGAGGGAGACTTTCCAGATGAAAGAAAGAAGTCTGTAGAGAAAGTAATTAGAGTAGTATGATAGTGGCAGGAAAAGTCATAGCTAAAGGGCCTTTTTTGAAGAAGTAAGCTATTACTTACCAGAAGGGAATATGGGTAACAGAGATTTGGCGATGCTGAGACATTTGGATATGATAGAACTTAATCAAAAGAAGAGGAGAGGCACAGATATGAATAAAAGGGATCCTGGAAATAAGCTTCCTAAGAAAAAGTGCTGTTCATGTCTCGCACTCCTCAAAGAGGTAAATGAATACTGGAACACACAGAAAAGAAAACCAGATAACGAGGAGGAAAAGGGTCAAGAAACATGCAGTGACTAAACTCAGTAGGTGAGTGGGAGCACATGAATGTTCCTCTAGACATCAGTCAGGAAGAATATTTATACAGATAAATTACTCTGTAGAGAAATATCATATTTCTAAAGTGTTGAAAGAAAATCTCATCTGTAAGTGCACAAGTTACTCCAAACAGGAATACAGGCTAGGAGGAAGCTATGCCAACCAGAAAATGGTTTATGGTATAGCTTGTTAATTGTTTCTGTGTCTGAGAGAAGTCAAGTCATGATTCTGCTTTTCTCAGCATCTGCTCTATCAGCCCAGACTTCTGAGTTTTAAAAGGTATTTATTGCTTTCAAACCTCATAAAAACTATATATTATTTTATTTACCCCTAATATTGTTTGTCTGGGTACTAGGTAGCCCTATACCTAATCCTTATCAATGGTTTGTGTTCTCCAGTGGCAGGGTGGAGCAACCATCTCTGAAGCTCGTTCCTTTCCCTGTATCCTGTCTGGAGTCTGGCTGAAAATACTGTTGCTCCTGCTACATATTTGTGACTCCTATTTATAGAAATAGAAGTTTGGGGATTTTTTTCTCTGAGATACTTTATGTTCATATTCCACGTCACTGACTAAGTAACCCCTAGCCATGCTTCTGTGTTATTCTTATGTATCATTTCAGCTGGGTTTTAATGAGTTACTACAGTGAGATTGCTATAATTTCCCATAGCACCACCAGAAAGTTACTGAAGGTAAAATGTCCCAAAGACATGATGACAGCTTTTCCATGCCAACATGTCTTCAGTCCTGAGGTCAAGCTCATATAAATAATTTATATTTAGGAGAATATTGCTCCTCACTTTCAGGGACGACCCTCAACCCGTGCTATCCTTCAGAGCAAAAATTAGTAGGAGGAGCATCTCAGGAGTGCTAGGCAGGTGTATCCTGCTACCTAGCAGCTGAACCAGAGAGTGAAGACATTCCAACAGAGAAATGGTGGTTACACTGACACTTCATGACAGTACCCACACAGGCACATACATCAAAAGGAAAATATCTCAATCTGCCCGGTCTGGTTTCTCACTATGCATGATGTGTCATATTCACTGCAGTCTCAGTATAGTATTGATCTGTTACCCTTCTCCTGCCTCCTCATCCTTACCCTCCTTCTCAATGCAGGACAAACCACTGTCCAGGTGTGAAACCCATCAATATGAGCCAACAGCAGCAGCTCCTCAAATTACCTTACAGACTCAGGGGGTGGCAGTTACTGCCTAAAGGAGCATGGGATTCGTTATGGGATGCAGGGGAAGAGCATCTTGGGATTGCACAAGATTTATTATAGGAAGTTTAGGGGAGAAACCAAAGGTAGTGAAAGGGATGGATCAAGTAATCTGGGGAGGAACAAGCATAGGAGAGCAGAGAGATACAGGGATAAAAGGGGCTGATCACATGTAAACAGGTTGCTGGTCAGTATGCTTATCTGGCCATGCCCTGCATCTGAAAACTGCAGCCTGTCCTTATGAAACTCCTTTTCTATTTTCCTGGCTGAGGAGGCTCTACTTTGTGTGCATGTGTGTGTATGGAAGTCCAAGTGTACCTGCAGTACCAGCTACTGGAGAGACTGGAGTGCATGAATGGTCTAAGTGCCAGCAGCTGGAGTGGAGACCACAAGCCACAGACATCCATGTATCCATAGTACCAGCAACTGAAGAGAATGGATGGAGAGCACATGTATTCTGTGGTATGGATGTCATTATGAAACTGCTAGTAAGTATCAAGCTGAATCAGCCAGTGAGTAGGATAAAAGGCTTGGGACCCACGTATCAAAACAGCCACAAGTCTGGGCTGCAAACGGGAAAGACAGGACAGTCTGAGCGCTGGCTACTGGAGGGACCAAACAAGTCCAAGCAAACTACTGGAGAGACCATGAGGTCTGGGGTCAGCTGAGACCCACTCACACATGCATGTCCATGCATGAGGCAACTGAAGACTAAAGGATCCAAGGGCCAGCTACTCAATAGAGTGAGTGTCCAAGGCCATCCATAGTGTGTGCCTGTACACATGCTTGTGTGTGAAAGGGGGTCTGGGTACCAGCGACTGGAGTGGGACCAGGGCTGGCATGTGCAGGTGCCAGCAACTGGGGAGACCTGGAAGCCAGATGGTAGCTACTGGGCTAGGAAGGATCCATAGTGTATACATGTGTATATACATACATAGATTTTCCACTAACAGACTTTCATCTTGATCAGCCAGAGGAACAAGATGAGGCCATTGGTGCTATTTACATTCATGCTGTGTTTTCTGTATGTGTTGATCTGTGTAGCTAGTCATGCACACATGTATATACATACATGTGGGAAGGCACACTCAGCCTTGCTACTGTCCAGAACTGGGAAGATGGAGCTGCAGCAGCCTTGCCTCAACAATCTTTCCACTAACCTCCATGCAGAGACATCTGTAGAGGGCATGCTGTACCCTGCGCTGCCAGCTAGAAGAATCAGTGTGCAGCAAGTCCAGTGCATCAGATTCACAACAAGTGCTAACCAGTTATACACAGGCAGTGCCACACATCTGGCTATTACACACATGCAGTGTATTTGCATGTGAACGGTAGCCACTGCTGCTTATGCCTGCAAAATATCCTTTGTTGTTTTAACTTGCAGTCAGAACTTGTCTACCTTTACACAGATACACATTATATGACACACCTGATGTTTCTGGGACCATAATGACCCAGGATATTTTCCCAGAGCAATGCTGATCCACATAGAAAGCCTACAGACGAAATGTTATTTTGAAATCAAGCATAAAAGAAGTTTTAGGTTCTCCCTGATGTTGTTTGTTTCTTGTATTTACTGAAGAACATGTGAGGACAAAAATCAAATGTGTAATCTCTGGTATGCATTTTCTGGTCATCTTTGTCAGCAGGCTTTATAAGGTAATTTGAAGACTCGTCATGCAAACTGAGATTGTTTCATAGTTTCTACTGAAAATAGTTTAGCCACATCTCCATTTCATTTCCTGTCTTCCAGCTTCAGCAAAATTCCTTCACTCCAAATCTCTCTGACTATGTATCTAAAATTTAGAAACCTTGCTGGTCATTATCCTTCACACTTCCATATGTCCACATTGTGATCTGAACCAGAAAATAAAAGAAAAACTTTTTTCAAAAGAAAGGTCATTGTAGAAGAGCTCAAAGTTGTGGTGTGATATTGTTTGAAGCTGCCTACTGAACTCACACATTCCCAGTGCTTCAGACATAGGGGTTATGTAGGATTTTTTAAAAAAAGAAACTCCACTGTTCAGAGGCTTTTTCTAGCTTTGATGACAACTCCTCTGAAATTGCTTATTTTTCGGACCAGTGGAGAGTGATACAGAAGGTCTTGGATCATTACAGAACATGAAGATCCTTACACATCTGAGCATATTGCAAGTGACAACAGAACACAGAGTGAGCCCCCAACAACACTCTCAGCAGCCAGAGTTAAGAAAATAACATTCACTGGAATTTTCCTTACTTAACGATGATTTCTGACTTTTTTATTGACCCAACAATGTTGTATGTTTAAAGCAGTCAGAGACGTATTACATCAGCCCTAGCGCTTGATGCAGAAACACAAGGAAAAGATAATCCAAGGAACCACATTGATGATCAGGTCAACAATTCAGTCTGCATACAGATGTAGATGCCACCTATCTTAACAGCAGCACTTTTCCAATCCCTTCATCCAGGAGGAGGC
Source organism: Gavia stellata (assembly GCF_030936135.1). Taxonomy (NCBI): domain Eukaryota; kingdom Metazoa; phylum Chordata; class Aves; order Gaviiformes; family Gaviidae; genus Gavia; species Gavia stellata. The sequence continues at coordinate 23,594,835 of NC_082595.1, forward strand.
TTGTGTAGGCTCAGGGGTCTGCAGTCAAAGAAAAGATGGGAAACAGAAAAACGTGCACATTGCAGCCCTCCCATAGAAATAGGCTCGAGGCTCTGAGGCCAGCTGCAAGAACAACCACACCGTAAAGAGGAAAATGGCCATTCTGGAGCCAGCTCAAAAGTAGCACTCCCACAGGCATGCCGCCAGCATGCTCTGCAGGTCAGCTGAGTGGCAGCAAATTTACCTGCTAAGGGTACACAGCAGCAAGCACAATGAACCTCAAGCTGTTTGTTTCTTTCTTTAAAACCCCCAGCTCTGACATTCACAGGCTCACATGTGCATGACTTTGTCTTCTTTTTTTAAAGAGAGTCTCTGAAACTTGCCACCTAAAAGTTTGAAATTTTAGCAACTAAAAGGATAAGAAATCTTTCTTCTTTCTCTTAAGGGCAACTTTTTAAGCATATTCCCTTCATTTTCAAGACAGTTGGCACGATTTCTGACTGCAAAATTCATGTGTCACTGAATTCTCCATGCTAAGCAGTTTTGTATAGTGCCTGCCCAAAATGTTTTTCTTGTAGGAGAAGGTAAACTGCCTCACTGGAAGTCAGTGACCCCAGGATACCTATTAGCAAAGGAGCTACTCGACTTTCACTAGTATTGACCCACTTCACACCCAAGCAAGTGAAGGCAAGTTGCTGTAGTCACATCAACCACTACAGAGTGCAAGTCCATGTATAATACCTTCACAAATCTTTAAGCAGAAGTTTGTTGTTTCATTCTTGAAATGTCAAGCTGAAAAGCTCACCATAGGCTATATCTAAAATAAGGCCATCCATAGCACAGCAGCATTGTTTCTCCTCCAGTGTGCCCTTGGAGCAGAGCACAGAGCCTGCAAAAGGGTATATATGTGGCACACCTGTGGTTCCCATATTTGTGCAAGCACCTTGAAAGCTCCAGCCTTCAGCAGGCAGCTGTGAGCGGGGGAGAGACGGGGACCACCTACATGAACGATATGAAAAGGCAGCAACCGTTTAATAGAAATGACCAGACAATAAAAAACCTGAAGAGTTACACATAACTAATGTACAAATCCTGAGAGTCAATGGAGCCATTCCTGGAAGAAGTGTGAACACAGTTTGGTGCTATAAAAGATTTTCATTGACTATTATGATCATATGGTCTGACCTCAAGGTGTCATCTTAAATTCTGGTTTCTTTTCACAGCACCCTCCCATTTTGCTCATTTCCTAATGACTTCTTTCCCACTTTAGAAGTTCAACTCCCAGCTCACAGAATGGACCATTTACACTCCATTATTGTTTCCATTTATTCAAGTAAGTAAGAAGTTTTTAGTAAAGTCTAGACCACCCTGCAGCCTCTGGGTTTTCTTTTCCAGGAAAAAGATGGTTGTTGACCCACTTAATCCACCTTCACGAAGGGGAGGGAGACTTGTTTTTATTTTCTTTATACTTGTAATCTTTCCCTCCTCAAATTACTTTCTGGGAAGATGATCAACAGAGAAGAGAGAACTGTGGCATCTTGTGATTGATTGCAGCTTTTCTCCCAAGTTGTTCTCCTCATCTATTTCATATGACATTTGCAAAAGCTAACATGACGCTAAATTCATCAGTTTCTAGAGAAAGAAAATGTCTAGTGATGAGAGATCAATTTGTTTCATCAAAAATAATTCTATTTCTTCTCAGTTGACCTTGGAAAACATAATGAATACTTTAAAACACTTTCCAAAATATTTCTTAGACATATTTCCTATGTTATATCACATAAGAAATATTTAATCCTGCTTAGTTATCAGCTGGTACTGTTTCTGAGCTTTTGTAAGTCTGTTTTTTCCAAAACCTTCCTTTAACTGACTCCACAGACACCTGTACAGCACACACACATTCCCATTTACTGTACAAAGCCATAGAAAAGCTGACCAAAACAATTTATGTTTACTTGTTTTAGGACTATGTTGCATCCTTAACAAAAGGTAGTACAGTTCTGAGGTGCTCCAGAGACACCACAGGAGGTAATTGCACTGCAGGCTGGTGGTTATTTACTGTAAGCATAGATGTAAGCTAGCAGTAAATAACCACTGCTCAAGTCCAGTAAGCATCAATCATGCTGGCTCATACACTGGCAGAAAACAAGAAGTTAAAGAATTATCCTATACCTGTCTTTTCTCAGACCATGCCTTGCACCCTGCAGGGAAAGAGAGAGCAAGCATACGCTGGTTTTACTTCTCCAGTGTCCTGGGAAAGCATGGAAGGAAGAAAATACCTGTAAGCCCCTGCCTTGGCATGCAGCCTTCCTTCACACCCAGCTCCTGGAGACTACCTGGGGCTTCAGTAAGTCAGACACGGGCAGTGTCTGCACTGAAGCCAGGCACAAAAACTTCCTAAAAGCCCCATCTCCCCGCAAGTACACAATCTCAGGACCGTTGTAGAGAGAGGGAGCAGTGAGATATCCTCTACTCTTGTAGTCATCTGTGAGCCAGGCAGAGCAATAAAGCATTAATGTGAACAGCAAGTGTGCATTTGAGTGCCCTTCAATACACAGACAGACATAGGCTTTTCATCTGTAAAATACTAGCCCAGCTGCCATAAAACCAGTCTGTACATTTTCCAACAGGTCAACAGTTGAGTTAGTCAGTGAATCTAGCCTTATGTCCCAAGGAAGGTCACATTAAAATACGGTGTAGGAAGGGCCACTGAGCCTAGTGCAGAGCCTGTTTAACTCAACAGGAAAGGTCCTTATTAATTTTATTCTCTTTATTGCTAGTACTAAGACTTAGAAGCTGTTCATTAACACAGGAATCTGGTAACATTTAGTTCCTGCTAAGCGGTTCAACTAAATGGGCTCTGTCATGTTGAAGCACGCTATTTCAGCTCAGTGTATGAAAGGAATATTCATTCATAAGGACGTGAATTGGCAAACACCAGTCAGGGCCATATTCGGCAGCAGGATGTACCAGTAAAAAGCAAGCTGGCTAATATCAGAGGCAGACAAGTTGTGCTTGCTTTCCACTGCAAAGTGCTGTCTAATTAACATTTCAGTCCACCCTGAAAGAATGAACAGAGGGCTGCACGCAGCCCTCTCATTACCCAGAGCCTCCCATGTGGGCAGGAAAACTGTCTGCAGATTCTAGATAGAGCAGTCCAGACAGGAAGGTACGCTAGCTGGCAGATCAAAAAATCCATTTTTCAGCTAAAACCATGGAAAACATATAGCCACAAGAGAAGTCTGAAGAAGAGATGAAGTCCAAAGACAAGACTTTCAAAAAGGGGTCCCTGCTGCCAGGCTTTAAAATCCACCTTTGCACGTAACTTCATCCACACATCTGGTTTTCCTGCCAAACCTTATTACCTTCCCTCTTCCTGCTATAATTGTTTTATTTGCCATTTTACCCATTTTTTGGGGTCCCCTCACTTCTGCCCTCTATTTCTGTGCTGGTGACATGGAATGCTTTCCTAGGTTTTTCTCATTTTCATTGGCAAGCATCTTCTTTTCCACTAGGTAGCTTCCTCTCAGTTTCCCTGCAGTCAGTCACACCTGCAGCTCTACTCAAGACCAGGAATACAGATGCGGATTTGTTACCAAGGGCTGCCAGCATCTGCTTTTGAATGAATGATACACAGGCAAGACCCCGGTAACTGCATTTCACAGATCCAGCCGCAGCTTTCCAGGATGAGGGACTGACTATGTGGCTGATAACGGAAGATACAGGAATAAACATGGCTCTGAGGAGCCTCTCACGGCAGCTGGGTTTCAGTGGCCTCTTGTAGAAAGCGCAGATGACAGCAACGATCAAGCAGACTAACCGTAGTAGTTCTGCTGGGTGTCAGAGCACCAGTATTCAAGGGACAATGAAAGCAGGTCAGACAATTATATAAAAAAAAAATGTCCAACTAAAAGACAGAAAAGTATGTGTGTTCTTGGGGCCAGGTGGCTCACAAAAATCCCTCCATATTACTCACACTGCAGTCTTAACTCAGCATCCTAAGCTTAGAGGACCTCAGCAGAAAGAGCCGTGAGGCTGGCAGATCCATGCCGTCCACAAAGACAGGGCAGTCAGTCATCACTGCTGAGCATCTGAACAGCCCCACTCACTCACGCTGCAGCTGCTGCTGGACAAGCATGGGCCAGCACAAAATAGAGCGAACACAGTAAGACAGACCGGCTACACGCTTTAGCCAGATTAATGCAATAGCTCACACCTACCCAGCAGCAGTCTGACGTGAACAAGTCATGAAGTACAGTCATCGGATGTTACCCAAGATGGTCAGAGTGATGCTAAAACACAGGACCTTGTCTTGATGTCCTCCTTCAGGATGCCATTTTGTCCAAGATAGAAACTGGACACAAAACTCTGTGACACTGCCAGTCCGTGACACCACAGCGCAGATTCAGCTGCAGGCTGAACATTCCCCACACACCTTTCTAATAGAAAGTGGTTAAAAGGAACATGCTGCTATTTCATTTCCAATAGGTACAAGCTCTGTATTTGTTTTTCTTTGTACAAGGGGGAAAAAATAGATGAACACACACTTTACTCTGTTCTTTTCCTGGATCCATGCCCAGAAATCAGAAATGGAAATACACACCAGTTCCAATGATTTACAGGAAAAATATAAACCCACATTTTCCCTCTGCGCAGCTTCCTGTGTGTCCACCACATTCAGCTATCAAAACTTTCAGGTGCAGGCTGTGGTAAATTGGTTCTCCGGGACTGCCTTCCTACAGTTAACAGAAAGCAGAGTACAGCACAGCAAGGAACACACTCCTGGGCTGACTCCAAAGCTGGGGAGTTCAAGGGAAAGATTCTCCCTGAATTCAGGGAGATTGGACGAGTCTCTGGAAGATGTGTATAAAAATAAATGGCACGGAAAAAAAAAAATCTAGTCTCAGTAACACTGAAAGAAAAAGAAACCTTGCAAAAGCATTATGCAGCACACTTAATATTGTTACTCTAATTGGAGACTGCAGAGTAAGTTGCAGGGCAACCCCCAGGTCGCAATATACCCAGTATAGAGCAACAGTCTCAAAAACCCACCAGCCAAATCCACATAAGCTGCTTTTTCAGTAGTTGTGCTACATGTCACCCTGAACATCTGTGAGAAGCACTTGCAAAACACTGGAGAACTAACTGCTAACAATTGGTATCCATCCTGCACTGGGGTGAAAGGCCAGCAAATGGGCTAGGCACTACAGAATGTGGTCATCTTTCTGCACTTTGTACAGTGGCCACCAGAGCCACTGCAGCTCCCTGGTCTGGGGGCCAGGTCATGGTCCTGCTCGAAGCTGAGGCCCTGGTGTGCTCCATCAGAGAAGTACTGGTACTAGCTGTACTAGATCAGACTAGAAGTCCAGCTCCCCCTGCCATAACCTGAATTCAGCAGGAGCCATTATTAGAGAAGATCAAGTACCAAATAAGCATGCATCCTTAACATTGTCCCAACCTCCAGTTGTTTCAGCTCAGGGATGTGAGCTGCTGTGATTTCTGTATAGTTAGTAACCCCCGACCCCAACTTTCTCTTTCCTGAACTTGTCCAGTTTCCCTCAAACTAACGTAAACGTGTTCACAACATCCTTTAACAAAAAGTTCCACGTGTCTGCTACCCTTTGCATGAGAGATCAACTTTTTTTTGTCTTTAAGCGTTTCTTCTATTCATTTAATTTGATGTCCACCAGTTCCTGAATTGGAACACACAGAAAATATTCAACAAAGTGAATGTTCAACCCTCCACATGCCACTTCTGATAGACTTGTATCAGAAACTCCTCAGCTGTCACTTTCCAAACTGGAGTCCCAGCTCACTTTGTCAGAGCATCCCACAAAAGATTTTTGTGCCCTTGATCATCCTTGCTGTTCTTCTCCAAACCTTTCCAGCTCTACTACATTCTTTTTTAAATACAGAGATCAGAGTGTAACACATTATTCAAGATGCAGGCGAACAACATATTTACATGTAATGTCATGTTTTGTTCTGTATTCCTTTCCTTATAAGCCCCAGCATTTGATTTGCTTTTTTGACCACTAGCGAGTAAATTGACCTTTTCACAAAATTATCCACTAAAGCCCCAGGCTCTCACTCCAAAGATCTCACTTCCTGGTATGAGCTCAGCTCACTACTCATCTTTTATGAGAACTGGATTGTTTGTTCCCCACATGGATCACTTTATCATTACCTACCCTGAGTTTCATCTGACATTTTATTAATCAGTCATTCAGTCGTATGAGGTCCTTCTACAGTTCTCCAGACAGCCTTCACCCTTGCTGCCCCTACTATGATAACTTAGTATCACCAGCAGCTTCTCTCCAAGTCATTTGTGAACAGAGCTAAGAGCACACAAGCCTCAACCCACATTCCTGTGTGATATCCTGCCACTGCAAGAACTGACCATTGACCTTGTTTTCCAACTTTTAGCCAAATTATCTATCCATCCCAGAACTGTCCTTCTGGTGTCACAGCTGCTTAGCTTCTGTAAAATCTTCTGATGAGGAAGCTGGTTTTCACAAAGGCTTCTGACAACGTAGATTATACCACACAGACTATCTTTATCTACAAGCTTTTTGACCCTACAGAGAACAGAAATACATTTTCAAGGCAGACGTGCATTCTAATTCATCCCAAATACACAATACTTGTCCAGACATCCTCTAATTCTACTTTTTATTATAGTTTCTACACTGTACCAAGTACTTATATCAGACTGACAGGCCTAGAATTCCCCAAACCACCCTGGAAACCTCTTGAGGTTGGGCATCACATTTACCACCTCCCACTTCTCAGGTAAAAAGGCAGCTCTAAGCCAGAAGCCACATAGTGTTGTAAGCTTGAGTTCCTCTGGAGTTTTTGGATGAGCACAATCTAGTCTTGGTGATTTGTTGCTGTTCATTTTGACAATTTGTTCTATAACCTTCTATAGTCAGAATCACAGAATCACTAAGGTTGGAAAAGACCTGTAAGATCATCAAGTCCAATCATCAACCCAACACCACCATGCCCACTAAACCATGTCCCACAATGCCACGTCCACACGTTCCTTGAACACCTCCAGGGATGGTGACTCCACCACCTCCCTGGGCAGCCTATTCCAATGTCTGAAAACCCTTTCAGTGAAGAAGTTTTTCCTAATATCCAGCCTGAACCTCCCCTGGCACAAATTGAGGCCAATTCCTCTTGTCCTGTCGCTAGTCACTTGGGAGAAGAGACCAACACCCACCTCTCTGCAACCCCCTTTCAGGTAGTTGTAGAGAGCGATGAGGTCTCCCCTCAGCCTCCTCTTCTCCAGGCTAAACAACCCCAGCTCCCTCAGCCGCTCCTCATAAGACTTGTGCTCCAGACCCCTCACCAGCTTCGTTGCCCTTCTCTGGACACGCTCCAGCACCTCAATGTCCTTCTTGTAGTGAGGGGCACAAAACTGAACACAGTATTCGAGGTGCGGCCTCACCAGTGCCGAGTACAGGGGCACGATCACCTCCCTGGTCCTGCTGGCCACACCATTTCTGATACAGGCCAGGATGCCGTTGGCCTTCTTGGCCACCTGGGCACACTGCTGGCTCATATTCAGCCAGCTGTCAATCAACACCCCCAGGTCCTTTTCTGCGGGGGAGCTTTCCAGCCACTCGTCCCCAAGCCTGTAGCGTTGCCTGGGGTTGTTGTGGCCAAACTGTAGAACCTGGCACTTGGCGTTATTGAACCTCATACAATTGGCCTGGGCCCATCGATCCAGCCTGTCCAGATCCCTCTGCAGAGCCTTCCTACCCTCAAGCAGATCAACACTCCCACCCAACTTGGTGTCATCTGCAAACTTGCTGAGGGAGCACTCAATCCCCTCATCCAGATCATCAATAAAGACATTAAACAAGACCAGCCCCAAAACTGAGCCCTGGGGGACTCCGCTTGTGTCCGGCCGCCAACTGGATTTCACCCCATTCACCACAACTCCCTGGGCTCGGCCATCCAGCCAGTTTTTTACCCAGGAAAGAGTGCACCTGTCTAAGCCACGAGTCGCCAGCTTCTCCAGGAGAATACTGTGGGAGACAGTGTCAAAGGCTTTACTAAAGTCCAGGTAGACAACATCCACAGCCTTTCCCTCACCCACTAGGCGGGTCACCTGGTCATAGAAGGAAATCAGGTTGGTCAAGCAGGACCTGCCTTTCATGAACCCGTGCTGGCTGGGCCTGATCCCTTGGTGGTCCTGCACGTGCCCTGTGAGCGCCCTCAAGATGAACCTCTCCATAATCTTCCCCGGCATCGAGGTCAGGCTGACAGGTCTGTAGTTCCCCGGATCCTCCTTCCGGCCCTTCTTGTAGATGGGCATCATGTTGGCAAGCCTCCAGTCGTCCGGGACCTCCCCTGTTAACCAGGACTGTTGATAAATCATGGAGAGTAGCTTGGCAAGCTCCTCCATCAGCTCCCTCAGTACCCTTGGGTGGATGCCATCAGGCCCCATAGACTTGTGATTGTCCAGGTGGCATAGCAGGTTGTTAAATGCTCCCTCCTGGATCATGGGGAGTTTATTTTGCTCTCCATCCCTGTCTTCCAGCTCAGGGAGCTGGATACCCTGAGGATACCTGGTCTGGATATTAAAGACTGAGGCAAAGAAGGCATTAAGTACCTCTGCCTTTTCCTCATCCTTCGTGACGATGTTCTCCCCAGCATCCAGAAAAGGATGGAGATTCTCCTTGTCTCTCTTTTTGTTGTTAATGTATTTGTAAAAACATTTTTTGTTATCCCACTTCATTTTCAGAAACACTTTCTCTAGGGTACCCCATAGGTTCTGGCATGGGAAATCTCCCCAGGTTATTCCACAGAGAACAAAAATGCAAAGAATTAATGAAATCTCAATGCATTGGCCTTAACGAGTATTCCTCTTATACCTCAATCATCTATTCTCCTACATATATTCTGGCAGGCTTCATGCTCCTGATGCATTTGAAGAAACACCTGTTAATTATTCTAAAAGTTTGGATCTCTCATGGTAGATGATAGGACAAAACCAAAAATTTGATTACCTTACTAACCTTTATATATAACCAGCCAGAGTAGGTTTTTTTTCTTTCTTTCTTCAAACATAACTGCAGCTTCTTGACAGATTCTGCTTACTTCTGATAATCTCTGTTTGGGGCAAAAGAAATCGTCATGACTTCCTTCAATCTCTTCTAACAGGTGGAATGTCCTTAAGTAGTCTTCATGCCAGCTTGGTGGTAACATGCTCCCTCATTTTTATACAATTACCCTTCTCCACATTGAGGACAGCTGTGATGGATTTTTTGGCCTCCCTTGCTCTAACAAAGTACATTATAGTCCTCATTACAGAGTTTGTAGGATTCAGGACCTAGACATCACTTGGCACAAAGCCAAGCTTACCCGCACCCCTTGCAATCTTGCTAATAAATTGCTCCATGAACCAGCTGTTGATGAGGACCTCAACACTTGGTTTCTACGTTACATCTTGTTACCTTCACCCAATCAGCAAGAGGGAAACCAAAGTCTCCCATTACTGTCGGTTTTCTTGTCCTTCACAGGCTTTCTGTTTTCCAAATGCACTGTGCTGGCTGTTGCATCCTTCTCTAGAGTTTTCACCCCACATGAAATTCCTTTTCCTTGGAGGCATTAGCAGCCACAGCACATTTCTTCTTAGAAGCTGACTAGTTCCCCAGACAATTTATTGATGCATGTCATGATTGACAATGTAATGATGGACATCTATTCACACTGTAAATAGAGACAAAGGTAACAGGACTCTATGGTAACAGTGGAGAGGCTGTTAACTGAAATGAAGGCTTTGGAGTGGAAGACATGACTATAATACCAGCCAAAGTGGACAAAACGAGTAAAGAGGACAGGGAAAAAGAAGAAAGTGGGTGAAACTAATCCAGGACTATATTCGTCCTATTACCGTAGTGCTTCATATAGTCTCACTGTGCTCACAGTTCCAGTCAGTGGAAGGACCATAATAACATTAGCCAGAAAAAAACACGTATTCACATACATAGTTCCCAATAAAGATCAGAGAGAAACCACTCCCTACCGTCTATTTTGTTGTACAGAACAACAACAACAAAAACACCCCACAGAGGCTTGTTGATAGGAAAAAACCCCACACCCATACACCCTGACAAGCTCTGATGCAATAGGACAGCAGCAAGCTTGAGTTTAGCTCAGCAGGGTTGCTCCCCTCCTCTGTTAAGACATTCTCAGCTTTTTTTGCTGGACCAGGGCTTTAGTGTGGACTCCATTAGGACTATTACCATTCCATGAAAAATATACCTGTCAGGAATATGTAAAGAAGATACTGTAAGACTGTTTCATGCACTGTGTAATTGGCATATAATTTCTGGTTTGTGTGGTGCCATGCTGTTTGAACCTGCTGCCTGTTCTGCTACAGCAGTGGTAGTGCAGCTTCACTATTCAACTGGAACAAAATCCAGCTTCAAGTCAGTGGGAGCATGATTGTCCCTCATATATGTACTTCTTAGCAACACCACTGAAAAATAGGAAGTTATTATATTCAATTATACAATGAAACAAAGTTAACTTTCTTCTTCCTGGTGTGCTGGAAGGTGCTGCATACCAGTACTTCTTTTTGTACCTTGAAAGCAAGGGTTACTTTAAAGTGGGCAAATCTGCATTTAGCAAGGAACATAGGAATGAACGTATCAGATGAGACCTCTGGTTCAACCATGCTGTATCCTGTCAGCACCAAATTCTGCAGGGGAATGTTGTAGAAGCCTCACAGTAGGCAAGTATGGGATAAAGAACACCTTATGCTTCGGCTGCCTTAAAAGTGAACTATGTCAACCAGTTCTTTATGATGTTCTTCAAAATCCTGTTTGATTAGAGAGGTAGAGTTTTCATCAGCAGAAACGAATTTAGTAAGGTTGTAATATAATGTGACCATGCAGGCTTTCCCTTACTCTGTAAAGATTTTTTAAAATTATTTTTGACCTATTTCTTGGTGTGGCAATCACTGAACAATAGTTCTTCCTTAATAGTCTCTTGCATGAGAGCTGGAGAAAAAGTGTATTTACTTTTATATAAGTCCCTAGCGATGACAAGTTTTGGAGTATTTGCTTTGTTTTACTGCTTTTTGAGCCCTGCTGAACAGTTCACCCTCCATGTGTCCACGAAGTATAACATCCCCGACAGACATGCTACATTAGCTTCAGATTGCCTTATGCTCAGGGAAAAACTGAAGGAAAGGAAAACTATCATTGTAGGTAATCTTTAAATAATATTATTTAGATGCCTTATGGTTTTGATAATGCAAAACTGCCTCTAGAAGAGGAGTTAACTTATAGACAAAATATACCTGATTGCCAAGTGACCAAGACTAAGGCATGCTGAGTTTCCCTACTACCTTCACCAGAATCCATGGCAGTTTTTCCAGCTCAGTCTGAAGCAGCCTTCATTTTATTCCATCAACATCCTTACTAGACTGGCCATGAATAAAAGACTGTAATATTACCATATAAAATGCCTGTCCCCAAGTCACAGCAGATGCACTCTTTCAGAACACGTTTCTTTTATTACCTGAAAGAATTGTTAGCACCCAACAGCTCTTGAGTCATGCCAGCTTGGCTGACAAGGCGTAAGTCACTTTACTGCAGAAAATGCAGTATAAACAAAAACATATCCTCCAACAACTACGATACCAAATTCAGGACCTTTTTGCAACATTTTCATTTATCTCTTTCAGACTGCAATTTACAACTTTACTTACAAATAAAATTAGATTAGACTTAAGAGATCAAAAAGAACCTTGTTGCTGGACAGATGTAGGCTAATTGGCAATGCCTTGACCCCCACAGGGGTCTGCAGTCAGTGTGGTACATAAAGAGCTATTACAGTTAATGGGTTAGTTCTAATTGCACCTTCTTTCCTCAAACACCACACTAAAAATACGCCTCGTGGAGACAGAATGTGCTGCTTGGTCATTCACACAAGACTTGGGCACTCAGAAAAACTTACGGAGTGCTTATAGTAGGGACTAAAGCACACAACTGTGACATGATCTGTTAAAACTGAAAGATAGAAAATGCAGGAAAGGAAGCACATTACAAAGCAGCTGTCTTAGCTGCTTCCTCTAAACTTTTGCCTTCACAGATGCCACAGGTTTCTGGATGGAATCTGCCTCCATACAGACGATCACTTTCCCGTCATCTCTTTGCTCCTGTAGAATATTAATTTCCAGAAACACTGCATTAAGTTACCTATTCATAAGAAGATTTTAAATGCCAACATCCCTACTTACATCCCTTCTTATTGAAGTCACTCGCAAACCAGAGCATGAATTAACCACTAACCACAGAGGAAGTGAAAAGCACTGTCCTTCCCATCACACCAGTCATCACTCTAAGTTGCTTGCCTCTTTCCCTGGATCATAAAGTACGGATCAGTAGCAGAAGCAGGATTTCACAGGATGAACCACTAGGCTGATCTTGAGGAGGACTCCTTTATTCCTTGTAGATGGAGGTGAAGTATCACAAGAGCAGAACCAAGAGTCCAGTCCTAATGTAATAAGGCCACATCTCATACAATTTTCAGCCTGATCGGAGTACCGGCCTCTTTGCAGGCTGCAGAGCAGACTTATTTCTGTTGTGACTTTGTCTTGTGCAACTGTATTTTAAAAGAACAAGAACACAGACCACATTTCTGACAGCTGTATCAGTCCTACAATAACTTTCAGAATCCAGAGAGTAGAACCCTGTCAAACACTAGGACAACATCATCATGGAGCTAGGAACAAGATTTAGCCTTAAAAATAAAATTTTCAGGTTATTGGTGATATACTAAAGCACTTTGCACAGATTTCAGGTGCTGTAGGTATTTTCTATGGCAACAAAGCAAGATAAGCAGCTAGTGATCCAATGGCTATCAAAAACGAGAATATCTAGAAACGCAAAAAATTTTCCTTCCACCAAGTATAGCTTTTCACCTTTAGAAGATGCATACAAACTACTTGAATTAGTTAGCAGGGCTGAGAGGGAGGTAATGACATTAAAATAGATTAGCTTCTTCAGTTTGAACAAAAATACTCAGGGTAGAGTAGCAAGACTTGCATCTAATCTTCTGCTGAAGTTAAAATACCACAGAACACAACTTCCCCTGAAAATATTTTGGCATTCAGACTGTGCTAAATTTCCTGACGTTTGAATACACAGCAACTGGATCTTTCAGTCAACCTGCTTAGGCAATGAGAAGAGCACATCTATTTCACACACCTCCTTACATATTTCTTTTCAGTAGCAAAAATGCCATATTTCCCTACAACTGTAATTTTGCTCTTCAAGCTAAAAGCTGTTGTAAACAGCTCAAACCCAGAGGCAAAAATTGATACTAAATTTGAAATCTGGTAGCTTAGCTCTTGCCATGGGCTCATCCATCTTCCATGATTAAGAGACACTTCCTACCAGTTTCTCTGTGGGTGGCTGTGAGACAGTATAGGATAGTGACAAGGCACGCTATTCTTTTTCCTCAGGCTTATTTCTGCCATGGTTTCAAAAGCAGAAAGCAATCACCTTGCAGGACTCTTCATTAGAAGAAAGCTGACATTTATGTCACATTGCAAATGCTACAGGGCTTTCCCCTCCCCCTACAATAAAAATAAGAGGAATCCCATGAAATTCTGAAAAATTAATATAGAACTTTTTTTCTCCCCATGGCAATTTTAGATTAGTAAATTGCCTTTAATGAAAAAATGTGTGAGCAATGCACATGTTCCTTTGCAGTTTAACCCCTACAGGCTCCCTGTATTGCATGGGAAGACCAGGTTTAGAACTCAGGGCTGAGGATCCTATTAAGCGGCTGAGAGACTAAAGTGACGACGAGCCATTCGGTGAAGTCCCTGTGAACTTCAGCGCTGTTTTCTCCATAAGAAATATCACTTGTTACAGTGGTACCACACCAGGGAAATTCCAGGACTCTGAGAAAACCAGGTTACTACCCTAAACAGTGAAAAACCCCATGGCCTTTCTCCAGTATCTCTGAGGGAGCAGAGACTAATTCCAGAAAACAAGCACCATGCTTGGTCACAGCACAGGCAAATGTTTCATCAGTACCAGGCTCAATTTGGAGGGAGAGGTCCGAGAGAGACACTCTTCCCTAGCAGCACCGTAACACATGCCTTAGCTGACACTTAAAACACACCAGTTAAATCCTTTCCTAAACCAGATACATGTCCAAACACCTCCCCAGGGAGGCTGCTTTCTCCCTTGCAGTGCCCACTGCTGGATGCGGGAATACAAAGTTGGAACTGCTGCTGCACGGCAAGGTAGCCAGGACTGTTCCCTACCCAAGCGGGTCTGGGCTTTGCTTGCAGCCTTTCTGCAGCTCTGTGCCCCCCACCATTGCTCCCTCACCACCGCACTAGGCTCGTGCTGCTCAAGAGACCCACCCAGCTTCTGCTCAAGTCTGTGATACTCCACAGGTGTCAGAAGTCAGGTTGCTTTATTCAATGGCTTTATTACGGGGCTAGGAGCCTTATCTGGCCAAACCATTTTACACAATATTTTTAGAAACTGAAATAACCACTTGTATGTGTTAACTTTGTAGCATTAAGCTGATTCCAGGCTTAGGCTCAGCATTGAAAGAACTTAAAGTTTAAAAAATTAGCAGTCCTCTGTCACTTTATAACTACAGAACCAGCTTAACAGATCACAATCATTTTATATTGAAAAAAGATGGCGCATTTAGCCTGACAACCTGGATACTAAGTTTCATCACTGTGGGATTTCAAATGACTGAATGTAAATCTCCCAAATCAGGCAACGTAGAAGCTGATGGGCTCCATCACAGCCAAGCATTTAGCAGCTCCAATTCCTCACTGAAGTATCAAAAGGGCACTGGAAGATAGCATACTTATTCAACAATGCATTTTCTTACTCAGCATGCAAGGTTCTTCTTAATGGGTAAAAAATGAAGCAGAACGAACATAATCAGCACAGCATCTTGCCTTTTAAAATATGCAAAATTATAATAGCACTGGAAGACCAAAGTGTGGCAAAACCTCATAGAAAGTCATTAATTGAACTTCAGTACTAGGCAGCTGCCTTGCCTAATGATCTGTTTAATATAAACTATATTTCTTGTCAAGAATGTTCTATTTTGTTTATTTAAATCATAAATCAGGCAAAGAGTGACTGAGGTGACGGTGTAGCTCTGTAGATAACTTTTTGGCCTCTTGCTCCAGCTTCTCTCCCATCTCCTGCCTTAGAATACAAAAGCTCACAGGAGTAGCTTGTGTTTTAGTTAAATATCAATTGTAATTAGTCAAGACAATGTTCTGGGAGGTTGACACAAGACAACTGAAAAAGTTACCTCTTTTTTATTTATTTTCTGCTCATGGTTCCTGGGTAAGAGCCATGCGTATCAAACAGATGGGCTGCTGATCTCCTGGATGGATTTCACCATCTTGAAAGATCCAGGGTTTTAAATTATTTCCCAGTCCCAAATCTTCCTTACAGCTGAGCTGGTGTAAACACATTTAGTGAGTACATATCTTACTTAGAAAAGAATACATGCAAACAAAAAATACACAGATATGCAGATGCACACATGATCATCCTACATGTTTGGGAACAAAATTCCAGAAGAGTAATACCAAGGCTAAATTTGGCCCAGAGTCTCCACATACAGTGCTGAATCTTTCTTCCACTAGTAGTTCATTCAAACCTTCCAAAGCTTTATTTTATTGCTGGTATTCAGGGTTTTAATTGAGTCCAGAATAAGTCTTGTGGGTGGGGAGAAGTGATCAACACAAGCAGAATGCTGATCTTGTCTTCAGAGCTACCTGTAAAGGGAATGGGTTGTTGCTCGCCACACAGGTATTTCACTGAGCTGAAGAAATCTGTGAGCCTCTGACTTAACAACCTTTCTCACCTTGCAGTTTCAAAGGAACTAATTTGAAACACCATAAAATGTTAATTTTCCAGGTGTTTCCTTAGAGGGAAGACATGACTCTTCTCTTAATGAAAAAAATTCTCAGGCTCCAAATTGTAACTTTATTTTTTTATTTTTAAAGCAAGCCAGGGGGAAGGGGGGTGTCATTTATAATTAGGCAGCAAAGCCAAAGTCACAGATGGGTGACCTACACTGTGCTAAAAACCTAACACTCACACCAAGCCATAAATGATAGGAGCCTTATGTAATCAGGAAACAATAATGAAACTGAAGCACAACACTGTTTTTCTCGTAGCCTCAAGGGCCTCAGTGGATTCCTCGCAAATCTGGTATTACACTCTCAGTTGTGCTTCCTTGTTCTCCCGCAATGGCACAACAAGCTCAAGAAGGGCTCAGATGCATGGTGAGCCTTCCCTGTACAAAACCCTGCTCAGAAGCAGAGGACAATTTATGCCCATGCTTCCTCCTGAGCATGAGGCAGCTGCAGGCTGGCAGGGGTGAGCTGGCTGTAGGACAGACTGAGCCTCAGCCCTCTGTCCCATCTCCCTGCCCCAGCTGGAAAAAAAGCACACATTTCAAAAGGTCCTTCAAAATAAACACAGGCTTCAAACAAACCTCTCCCAAGTGTCCTTTAATTGCCACAATCTTCCATCCCACTAACATGGTTCACGTCAAACACCTCCCACGGGAAAAATGTCTGCAGAAGTACCATGGGTACACTCAAAAACTGGAGATGGGACTTTCAGCAGTAGGTCCTTGGCATATATAAGTCAGTATGGCTCCTTTGGGTCTGTGCCATTTGCCTCACAAAACAATAGGGTATGTCCAATTCCTACTGTTATTCCTTCTTTTTAAAGAAATAATCCCCCCTCAAAAGGCTGGTCTTTAGATTTCAAGGCAGGAGGAAGCATGCACAAAAATTAAGCTGGAGAGAAGACAGAAAAATATGTAGGAGGGAGGGAAAGAAGAGTGGAAGAGCATGAGAATCAGCTACTTGATTATGCTTCCACAGAAACTGCCCTAGTAAGCACAACTCGATGTTACCTATTTGTATCTTATCACATCCATGTCAGCATTGCCTAATTTATTATATACTTAAATAGCCATATTTGTATTAGTCTCTGTTCCATACTATCAACATTGCTCGCAAAATGCAGGCTACAGCATTTCTCCCATACATCAGCACCACCAATAGCCAGAAAAGAGAAAACAAATTCTGGTTCTGGAGCATACAGTATAGCTAACAATTTATATACAGCATAACAAAGGCAGCTGGAGTTCATTTTTATTACATTTCAAGACAAAACTGCAGACCTGGCTTTGTTATTCATCTGGACAAGATGGCAGGGACGTCACTAAGGAAACATGACGAGAACGCTACGAGACACTATCTTACCCCGTTGAGTTTTTCCAGGAGGAAACAAAATGAATTGTACTTGCAAAGAGCACAAGCACTTCAATTTGTGCAAAAATCTTCAAAGCCAAAGGACCTGGTCCCACACTCTCTGCGCAGCACAGCCGACAGACGCTGCAGATGCCACGGCAAAGCAGAATCAGGCCTTGAAAGAAATACCAGCACTGCTGAAAGCAAGAGATCAGTGAGGGGGAAGGAAAGAGGGAAGTTAAACTCATTGCCTCAACAGGCTTCCTGGTATTAAAGCACGGCCCAAATACTATGCTTAACATAACTGCTCAGCTGTTTGCACCGCATAGATGGGGCTGGGCGGATCCTAGCCCTAACAAGCTGACAACCCCCCATCAAAAACTGACACCAATGAAAAACACCACAACTGAAGTCCTTTATTTATCCTTAAAAGAGCTGGAGTAGTTTCCAGGTCATTCCTTTTCTGTTCCGCTTAGTTACTAGACAGGGATCCTTGAATCACTAACACAACGTTTAATCTTCATGGTTAATTTTAAATGCTTCAATTATGGATGTGAGCCACTCCCTCAGCCTCTACACAGAAACAGTCTCTGGTTTTATACGGCACTGCCAGAATGAGAAGCCAAGAGGCACTTAACAAATACTAACATTGCCTTTGTGGCAGGAAAGGTTGCAAGTGGCCGGGGTTTGGAGACCTGTTCCAGCAGGGCAAGCAATTTCAGAGAGAACTAGATTTTGTAAGTGAGCAAGGCTATACTAAGAAGAAACGGGAATGCAAAGTCCTTCCCCTAAATTCAATAGAAAAGCACAGTAGGCTGCGCCCTCACTCACAGAAATCCCAGGCCAGCCATTTCTGTAAACTCTTGACCCAAAAATCAGTCATCTTACTTCCTCTCAAGACCTTACAGAAATGTCTGTGCTGTCTCTAGCTTCTGGGCTTCCAACCACTCTTCACTTCTAGATGTGCAAAGGGGGAGAGCCTTCAAACCTGGCCCTGCATTTCTTAGACACTCAAAAGTCTCCATAACCCTGAGGCACTAGCTCCACAACTCCTACCTGTCTTGAGAACATAAAAGGATTTTTTTTTCTACTGAGCTGAAAAAACTGTTTGGTATAATCCCTCTCCAGAGGCTCACTTGCTGGTGGTCATTATCAGCTTTTAACATTGAGTCTCTTGATGTCCCCAGGCAACTGCAGAGTCACATTAGCTTCATTTTATAGACAGACAGCAGAGGCAAAGATGCTTACCTCAACATGAGCAGGGAGTCTGACTGAAACAGCAAAGACACAACACAAATCTCTTGACACCTACCCACACACTGCTCCCTTCCATGACCACAACCTAATCCCTCTTCATTACAGAGCCATGGAGGAAACAAAATGCCACAACACATTTAAGCCTCTATAGAGGTAAAGGACAAAGACCCCCGTGGCTTACTGTGCAACAGTAATCAGTACTACTTTCCATGATCCACTTGCAAGAAACCACTTCTGCAACTAATTTAATGTCGCAAATTTGCCTATGCATTTAATCAATCACAGAAGCCCGGTTCACGCTAGGACAATCAGATGATGTTATCAATTTCACTGCTAATGAGCACTGAGGAACAGAACACAGTTTTCAGTAGGTACAAATAAAAGTGTTAGGCACTGTTTGTGTTCACTTAACAGTGAAGAACAGTTGCATATCCTTCCCTCAGAGGCAGGCACTTGTGTCCAGGAATGACAACAGAAGTATCAGCAGGTCCTCTGAATGTTATTATTTCCTGGAGCCAGTTCAGCCGTTCCTCCAAATCAGGAGAAGCACCACTGTTGCCAGGGCAGGTACACTGTTGTAAAAACCACATAGCCAAGATCCAAATGCGGGTACTAGGGCTGCCCGAGAATAAAAGTTCTGTGAGGTAAGATGAGAATTAGGCTTCTAAGTGAAGTCAACTGCCTTGGGGCATTTGATTCAGCAATGTGCAATAGCAAGATAAAAGTAAGACTTTAAGAACATGTTGGTTTCCTGCTTTTGAAGTGTATTTGTGCATTCAGCTGGCAAAGGTAATGGCAGATGATTTTAGAAGGTTGCACTTTAATTCCTACTCACGTTCCAAATGCAATTCATTCTGAAAAAAATCTTTAAAAATTTTAACAGGCTCAAAAGGCTTGATCCTAGTCCCGTTGATGTCCGGGGAAATTTTGCCAATCATGTCACAAGAACAATTAACTGGAGAGGGGAAGGCAGGAAGTTAGATGTCTGTAATCCTGCCACCTTTCCCGTTCAACACTGCCCAAGGAAGCACATGGTCTGCAACACTCAACAGGACAGCATGGCACAGCATCCCCTTCACTAGGACGGGGGCTGCATCCATCAGAGTCATTGGCTGGTAGCCCCAAAGCCATCACTGATCTGCCTTCACTAGTAGGTTCATGGCTATAGTCTAAATGGAATCACTCCCCAACAAGAAAATTCAAAAAAGGTTAATGCATCCTGGGATATTCTCCCAGACAGTCCCTATGTAACCATGCCCTCTCATGTGAGACAGTATGTAAGAGACCCTCCCACAGAAAGGGGTCACCTTCAGAACAGAAAGCAAGGAGAACCATGGTCCTTCTTCTACCAAAAGGAAACTGAGACACAGAGATGAAGCAACCCATCCAGTCACACAGCAAGCCTATGGAAGATCATGGAGCTGAAAACACATTTCTTTTGTCTCTTCTAACACCTTAACTTAAAAGCAGCTGAGTGGCAGTTTTCAGGAAGGGGAAAAAATAAAAAAGAAAACAAATATTCAGACCTGATGTCTGTGTCAATGAATGCCGGTTACTTTTCTTTCTTGCTTATAAGAATCTACGTTGTCTACATCCTTCTCAGTGTAAAAGGCTATGCATTTTCTTACTCAAAATATGGAAATGTTCTCTATCGTCGTACGAATGTTCTCTATCCTCGTACGATCCCACAGACTGAGGGGAAATACACCGTTTGATGTAAAACTTCAGAAGGAAACACAAATGGTCCCCATGGAGAGATAACCCCTTCTTCTATCTGCATCTGTCAAGTTTGACTCATGACAGAACTATGACCCCAAAATAACATTTTAATAAGTGTTTACATGCTACGACTCCCCAAAGACTAGGCTGATAAAATTCTTCCTCAGAACTAATTACGCTTCAAGAGAAGGTTACCCTCGGCGGATGCAGCGAAAAACAGGACAGAGCTAGACCCTTCTTCGGCAAGTGCGGGGCTCCTCCTTGTGGATGTCTTTGCAAAATTGCGCGCTTTGCACGTATTCCCATGAAAAGACGAAAGAAACTGAAGTCATGCATCAACATGCCTAGAATTTCCACTACCTATGTTAGTTACATTAAAAGTATGTGAACATATTAGCATGCCTCTCCTTCTTCTCCTGCCCTTCTCCCTGATGGGACAAGGCGGGACAGATCAGCTGGCTGATCTCTGTGGAATTTTTCCTTACTGTGTTGTTCAGGATCAGAGCATTGGAAATGTAATGCTGCAGCAGCCGTTTGGTATTATGATCCTGTGCTATGTAGACTGTGAAGTGGACAAGACCAGACATTGCCTTTTCAGGTGTACAGGTGAGAAAACTCGTGGAGACACATACCTGAAGATCTGAGAGAGATAGAATGTCTTGGTGCTCTACATTCCATCCTACGCATTTCAGACCAGTTTCTATCTGCCCCAGACCACGGGAGCAGCGATGAAGCAGCGTGAAAGTGCATGGAGATTTAAAATCTTACCCTTTTCATCTTAATGTCCAAAAAAAGAAGGCTTCTACTGCTGACAGAAGCTCTTCAGCTTGGCAGAGATAAGAGGAAAGATTAAGTCCATGCTAGTATCAGTAGATGTGCAGTTCAGCTTTTGAAATCCCCATGTCAAGACCCAGACTACTGCTGCTGGTACATATTCCCAGAGCAATCGTGAAAACAACGGGAGTCTCAAGCACATCTCTTTGAGCTATCCAGCACACAACCCTTCCCAAAGTAGTCTGGTTTAGAGCCATGGTATAGTCCACCATTGCATGATTATTCACTGGAGCATCAAACACTTTGGTTGTATATGTGTTTGAGGAATGAAAAGAGCTGAAAAGATCAGTCCTCCCACAGTCAACCAAGCCATATAATTCATTCAATTCATTCATTCACTCCTTGTTCTGATGGCAAGACATAGTTTCCAGCCAGAATGTATGCCTAATGTATGTCCACTTGCTCTTTTGCTACCATGGTTCTCCCTCCTTTTTCCCCCTGTCATTGTCACTGCTAAACGCTTGGTCTCCCAGCCTTCATTTTGCTGGTTAAACAAGAAAAGTTGTTGTAGTCTCTTCTTGTACTTTATGACTCAATAGACCTGGGGCTGTGCTAACACCTGTTCTAGTCTGAGTTTATCTTCCTTGAACATGGGGTGACCAGAATTATCAGAGATACCTATATCGGGATCAGAGATTAACTTCTCCAGAGCATTAATTCTTCCCTGTCTTCAGTGGGAATATCTTATCAGAAACATCCTACACTTACTTTTGATAGCAGGATGTCATGGCTAAATATATACTGATGTACACATGTGGTCTTTCCACAGTCTGCAATTTCCAATTTGCAAAAGAAATTCTTGTGCAATATGGTGAATCGGGAACAAACAGCTTCATGTCTCTGGAGTCACTGTCCTCATGAAAGTTATTGAAATCACCATTTTATAATGTTCACCTACTACTGTATCAACAGAAGGTTGTTTCTCTTCCGCCATAGGTGAGGTTTGTTATTCCGGTTAGCCTTCAATGTTCATACCATATTTAAAGGAATATATTTCTTTCAACCACAAATGATCAATCTCAATATTCCCTGACTTCACTAGTGATTTATGAAATCTACCGCTCTAATAGTATATTTATGCATTCCAAAGAGTTTGTGCATCCTCATCTCTAGAAACTGCCTTGGTAGGAGCTGAAAAAACCTCAGAGACAGACTTTTGGCCCCAGCAAGCTCTCTTTTGGTACAACCTGTGATGTTCACCAGAACCTCTGACCAAAAGTGCCTAGAACTCCACGACAAAGAGATCTCAGTGCACGCCTGGCCTCTCATCCCTCCAGCTCACACTTTTCAGGAAATCCACATTGCCTGCTTTCAGCAAAAGGCCTGTGCTGTAAGATAACGTTTACTCTTTCTGGCATATACAATATATCACATTATCATGTCAGAGTTTGAGTATCAGTCTGAAATGCATGCTGTTCATGTTTATTTTGTTTACTTGTACAGAACCTAGACAGCGCTTTGCACTAAAAAAGTCATGTGAAAAGTCATACATCAAACACAGAATGGGCAAAACTGTATCAGCGCACAAAGTCACTATCTCAAATTAAGCTTTGGGCTGTCAGAGATCATTACAATTTCAAAAGCATATTTTCATTAAGAAAAAAAAGCAGTAACAGTCCTTTTTTTTTTTTTTTTTTTAAAGGAACTTTGTCCAAAATTCAAGCCATTACCCTAAGGAACAGTAAGTATAGCAGCTCTTTGTTGGTGCAGAAGGGCCTGTCCTTAGACTAGCTGAGAATGATTAACAAGAGCTCTCTAAATAGTTACTTAATTTCTGAGATGGCTGTGTAATCTGCAGTAATAACTTATTTCTTCATCTTACAGGCTCATGGAAATCTTCCACCCTGGCTAAATAACCTGAGTGAAAAAGACCATTTCATCTGCTGATTGTAACAAATAAATAAAAAGCTTACCACAGGAAGACGAGTTCATCCCTTTCAGCTATGTAACGTTGCCATCTAGTGATCATCTCCAGATGTTACGCACGAGAGGACCCACCAGGTTGTGTTTAAATTTCCTAGCCTTATCCTGAATCACCAGGGAACCTCACACCTGCAATTCCATCCTGGCTGACAAAACTCAGTCAAACCGATTTCTAACAGTGTTGGAGAGACATCTTTTCTGTATATGCTGCATATATATATCTTCAGGGCAAATTGATACAGACCAAATGTTGGCTCCTAATCTATTCACAGAATTACTACAGTTGGAAAAGACCTGTAAGATCATCAAGTCCAGCCAGAACAGATTTTTTTTACCCTAATTAAGGCTCTAAGTTAATGGTGATCTATAAAGAGAGGGATAATAGAAAACTATGCTTGCAAGTCAACAGTGAGAGGTAACAACTGGAAAACAGAAAATTCTCAACGAACACTTATTCCATATTCAGATTTGAAAAGTCAGCAGATGATAATCATTCACTATGATCAACCTTGACTAAAGAGCAGTTTTCCACAACAGGAATAATACAGATACCCAAGACATTAAAAAGGGGAGGGGAAAAACAGTGGGCAACAATAAAAAAATCACCAAGTGGAGAAAAACAACCAGGGAAAACCCTTTAAGGATGAAAGCACACCAGCATCCACTCAACGTGGAGAGCTTTGAAGTATCTGGCATTGCCAGCACTGGGCAGTCTGAGAGGCAATATTTGTGTGGTACTGGCTGTGTACCTGCATTGCAGGATATTTTGAGACATAGATGATAATGATGATTTTTACCCTCTGGTCTTCCTATGTCTGACTCAGATGGTGGCCAATGGAGATCACTGGAGTTTGGGAGACTCCAGCTAGGCCACTCAAAAAATTTACTGCTAATCTAAAACTCTGCTGTGCCTGGGCAAACAGCAGGTCTAAATATCTTCACAGGGAGAAAACAGAAGGAATCACTGACTTATGTACTGCCCCCTGCCAAACCCTGGATTGCTGGCACATAGCACTTTCTTTCAATAAAAACAAAACATTGATCAGCTGGCTCTTCCTGTTTCTTCCCTCGTCGTTCCCTGACAATAGAAGGATGGAGGAGAACACCACTTGTGCTCCTAATCCCCCAACCAGTTGTCCCAAGGCCCTGAAGTCTCTCTTGATGGCCCTCAGACTTTTTGTTGTAACTTCATCGCTGCCTACTTGAAGAATCAATAATGGATAATAATCTGAGGCCCGGATCAGGGTAGGAAGTTTTCTTGTCACATCTTTAACATAGGCCTCAGGGAAGCAGCAGACTTCCCTAAGAAGTGGGTCCAGTCTGCATATCGGGCCTTCTGGTCCCCTCAGGAGAGGGGATGACATAATGAGTTATCCGCCCTTCATACTTTTTTCTGCTCATCTGAATACTCCTCTGTTGCTAGCATTTTGAGTTCAACTTTTTGATGCATTTTGGTGCTGTAAGGAAAGATTCAGAAAACTAGCTAGCGCTATTGGCTGAGGGCCTAATCCAAAATATACAACAAAGATTGACTGTATTGTTTCTTATGGCTTACTGTTTCTGAGCACAGAACACAGTAGAACTGTTTTTCAACTGCACTTCAATCATTATTTACTTCCTTTTTAATTCTTATAGCTGAGTGGGCTCTTTCTTTTAAGCTGATTTTTCAGACAAACCAAGTCCTTATTTTGGATTCAGCGCTGACTAAAATGCAACCAGAAAATAAAGACCGGAACTCAACTCTGCCTCCTCCCAGCTACGTATCTTAACCACTAAACCACAAACACACACCCTTGGGACAGAAATTCAAAGCTAACATACCATGTTAGGCAGCAACATTGCCCCTTCTCTAAGTGTGATTAAAAAGAAATCAGTCACACAAAACTATTTTGTAGGGAGTCTCCTACCATAGACCAACTCCATGAGCACTTGCAGAATCAAGCAGCCCACAAGCTAGAGGCAGAAGAACAATTTCATTTCTATGCCTGCAGAGGGTTCAGACATCATTTAGTACCTAGGCTGCTTCACTTGTCAAGACAAGGATAATCCCTAACATGTACAGAGGGACAGTGCAGACACTTGGGGAACTCCAGTCAAGCAAAGATGCCCCTGTGTAAGTTAGAAACCTCCAAGGTTTAAACAGCAGCTATACAAAGCTCTTTGGGTCATAATTTAGGATTCAAGGACCTGAACTTATTCTAAATACAATCTCAAGCACATAAATTTCAGCTTGCACTTGGCCTTGTCCCTACCATCTCTCTGTACAATAAGCCTTGAGCTGTAAGGGAGGTTCCTAAACTCAGTGGGACCACTAACGCAGTAACCATAGTTAAGAGGGAGATGAAACTAGAACAACCTTGCAGCAACAGGAAAACAAAACTATTCACATGCAAAAGGTATTAATCTACAGCCAAGTCTGCAAAACTGCATGCCTCAAAATTGCTTCTCTTGCTCTAACAAGCCTGCTATGGAGATAGATTGATAGAGAACCCCTGAGTCATCTTATTCTGTATCTGTGGTAGTGCTTTGCAGATTTTATGGCCATCCAACAATACCCTTTTCTTTCTGTAATTGGCTCTGCTCAATACTTCACAGCCATTTTTGTTCTCTGCCTTTCCAGAGAGTTAAAAGGATTTAGACTTTAACTCAGGAGAGAAATTAAACCTCTAATTAGACCAGGTGTGTCTAGGATTGCATTCCCCAGGAAACCTAAATAATTATACTTTCATTTTACAAATTTATAAATCATTAGAATGCAAAACCTGTAAATAGGAATTAGTCAGAAGTTTAAAACCGTACTGAAACACCAGGAATGAGTGCATGCTTCCCACACTGAAAACGTCCCACAAAGCATTAAATTCCTGATCCAAAGCTCAGTGGAATTAGTGAAAAGAGACCCACGGGGGTTTGGATCAAACCTGAAACCCTGTAGGCATACAGTGTTTAACCAGATAGAGCTGCCCTGGCTTGAAAGAAACAGCTCAGGAGCTGCAGATTAGCTTACCCAATGAGTTATATGAACTTCCCAAGGCCCGTGTAGAGGCTTTGCCTAAAGGATGAGAGCATGAATAAAGCTGGACCTGTGGTGCTAAGTGCCTCTGAACAAGAAACAGTCTGCCTGCAGCTCAAAGAAAATTAAAGTGCAAAAGAAGAAACAATTTGCTTAAGGTCACATAGGAGAATCAGAATTACTATACATGTCATCTGAATCCAGTTCTTGTGGCTCATCTCCTAACCCTGAGCTCTGCGTGCTGCATTGGAACATTTTACGCTTCACCCAGCCTCTCTGGCTAACACTACTAGTGCAGGGAAAAGCAGGTCTTCCTGAGATAAACACACATCAAACTCACTCTTTGCAAGGAAGAAAAGGTTATCCTGATAGCTCTCCTGAGCAGATAGATCTATGGAGAAAGGTTACCCATGTGCAAATCAAAAAGCCCTCAAAGGACAGGGCTGCTCATATCTCAAAGGGTATTTCTGTGCTATTAGTTGGATTGCTTGACTGTCCAAGAAAAAACACCTGTGGAAATCAAGCACATGGCATTTATGGTTTATCCATTCTGATCTACAAGGATGAAACCTGCTCACGTTGGTCAGATAAGCATCCACTGATTTTCTCAATCATGGAACAAATGCTGCCATGACAGTAATTAAAAAAAAAAACCCAAAACAACCCTTCTGAGGCATTCATCAACCTGAACATCTGCCAGGGAATTCAGAAAAGTAATGGCCCATATTAAGGTTCTTATACAAAAGGTTTAAAAGGATACTGTCTCCGCCTTATACTACGTCTACTAAAAGAAGTTACACATGGAAAATAATTACATACAATATACATCTCCAAAAGGGAATGAACATTGGTTCAGAGTGTATACAATTTTTCCTAGGAGCTGTCTCTACTCACCTTAGTCATAAATCTCTCCATGGACAAAGCAGCCATAACAGCTAGCAGGCATCTCAAAACCTCAAAGCAAAGAAATACTAAAGAAAGGTGACTTTGAGAATCACATGGCAGCTAAGGACAAAGCAAATATGACTTATAGTAACCAAAGGAATAAAGTCGAGTAAAATGAGACTTGGATCCTAGTATTTTAGACAGATTTTGACATATACAAGAAAGAAAATACTGTTAAAAGCCAGTTTTCAGAGTCTATTTCGTATTTTCCTATTAGTTCAAACAAGCAGGGAAACAAATCTCATTAAAGACAGATTCCACATTTCAAGTCTGTAGTAGCTTTTAGCTCTTCTTTATGCAGTAGCTTTAGGTAGTGATACTACATTTCCTCAATTTACCTATTTTTTTATTAAAAGATACTCAGCACAGAATTTGGAAAGTTAAGATAGATCTTGGGCTGCCTGGTCCCCTGAGTCAGAGGACCACGAGTGTGGGAACCGTGACTTTCCATTTGTGAGCACTGACATCGTAAAGGACCAGCTGAAAGTTCACAAATTCATGGGGCCTGATGGGTGTCATCCCAGAGTTCTGAAGGAGCTAGCAGATGTTATGGCAGAACCCCTCTCAATCATCTACCAAAGGTCTTGGGAGTCTGGGGAGGTCTCTGCTGACTGGAAGCTAGCCAACGTTACTCCAATTTACATGAAGGGCATGAAGAAAGACCCACAGAACTACAGACCTGTTAGTTTAACCTCAGTACCTGGAAAAATTATGGAGAAGATTACACTGGCTACTACTGAAAGGTATTTAAAGAATAATGCAATCACCAGGCACAGTCAACATGGGTTCACAAAGGGAAAGTCCTGTTTAACTAATCTGATATCCTTCTATGCTAAGGTCACCCGCCTAGCAGATGAAGGGAAGGCCGTGGATGTAGTTTTTCTGGATTTTAGGAAGGCTTTTGATACTGTCCTTCACCGCATTCTTCTGGACAAGTTGTCCAACTGTGGGATGAGCAGGTTCATGGTGTACTGGGTGAAGAACTGGGTGAACAGTAGGGCTCAAAGGGCTGTAGTGAATGGGGCTACATCTGGCTGGCAACCAGTCACCAGCAGTGTTCCTCAGGGTTCAACTGTAGGGCCAGTTCTGTTCAATATATTTATCAACGATCTGGATGCAGGAGTTGAATGCACCATTAAGCAAGTTTGCTGATGATACCAAACTAGGAGGTGTTGTTGACTCTCTTGAGGGACAAGATGCCTTGCGGAGGGATCTAGATAGATTGGAGCATTGGGCAATGATTAATGGGATAAAATTTAACAAGTCCAAATGCTGGATTATGCACCTAGGATGGAGTAACGCTGGGCACAAGCATAAATTGTGAGAGGAGTGGCTGGCAAGCAGCCCTGCAGAAAGGGATCTGGGGCTGCTGGTTGACAGAAGGCTCAGTATGAGTCAGCAGCATGCCCTGGCAGCCAAGAGGGCAAACCACATCTTGAGGTGTGTCAAACACAGCATAACCAGCCCGTCAAAATGAGGTGATTATCCCGTTGTATTCAGTATTAATGCAGCCTCACCTTGAATACTGCGTGCAGTTCTGGGCTTCACAATTTAAGAATAACGTGGAGGTCCTTGAATGCATCCAGAGGAGGGCAACAAAGCTGGTGAAAGGGCTGGAAGGAATGTCCTATGAGGAATGGCTAAGGACTTTGAGCTTGTCTAGTTTGGAGAAAAGGAGGCTGAGGAGCCACCTCATTGCTCTCTACAGCTTCCTGAGGAGGGGAAGTACAGAGGGAGGTGCTGATCTCTTTGCCCTGGTATCCAGTGATAGGACGCGTGGGAATTGTTCAAAGCTGCCCCAGGGGAGGTTTAGACTGGACATCAGGAAGCATTTCTTTACCAAGAGGGTGGTCAAACACTGGAACAGGCTTCCTAGAGATGTGGTCGATGCCCCAAGCCTGTCAGTGTTTAACAGGCAATTGGACAATGCCCTTAATAACATGCTTTAACTTTTGTTCAGCCCTGAATTGGTCAGGCAGTTAAACTAGATGATCATTGTAGGTCCCTTCCAACTGAAATATTCTATTCCATTCTAAGATGGCTGCAACACAGGTGTATCATTTTTATTTACAAAATAAATCAATTAGGATCTCTATGCAAGTCTGAGATTGCCTTCTACTGTTTTGCCTCCAAAGTTGCGTGGTGTGGGGTTATGGAACTGGCCCTGTATCTGCTGAGCTTCACCCCAGCGGCCTGCTGAAGTTCCAGTGCAGGACAGTCAGGTGAATAACTATCACCAAAAGCTTGTTGTGATCTAAACTGAAAGTGTTTCCAATACCAGCATTAGTTAACGTTTCTAAATACAATCATGTAGCTATGAAAAAAAAAACTAGATGAGGGGAAAAGGAGAGAAGGTCTGTAGTGCCTTTTCTGGTGTGGGCATCTTACAATGTTACTACTGAAGTTCAAACCCATTTGAAGGTTTCCATAACCATTTAAGATAGTGATCCCATTCCATGACAGCCAACATCAAAGTCACAATAAAACTGCAGTGACACAAATACAAAGAAAACTCCTTCAAGAATGGACTAGGCCTAACTTACAACTGTTCATATAGCATATGTGCCGTTCTTGCATACCACACAAAGCCTTTGAGGAGTACTGCGAACACAGCACAACAGTGAAGAACTACACACAGAGAAATGCACAGAGGTTGCCTGAGTGTGCATCTCTTCAGTGCTACCCAAAACTATTTTGTATTAGCATGTAACACACTGCCTACTTCCTCTGCTGTGGGCTCATAAGCAGTGATCCACTCTTGTTCAGAGAAGCCACATGGCAGAGCTGTAAGGAGAGTCCATAAATCAGCAGCGCAGCTGAGAAGGGCAATCGTTGCTTTTAAGACCTCTGGCAGCATGCAATATGGTGGCTTTTCCACAAAATGCTGGCAAAGAGTGAACATGTCCTCAAGATATGTTCAAGAAAACATACAGAAAAAGTTTTACAACCTACTTGGATCAGGAACACAGCTTGACAAAGTCATGAGGCCAACAACAGTGGGCCAATAACAAGGGCTCACTGGTGGTTCTGGGGCTCTTCATGTCAGGGTATCTTTAAAAAAATGAAAAACCTCCTTTTACTTTTATAGGCCATTGCGAACTGTCAAGAAATACTGGACTTTAATATGAAACCCTAATCCTTTAATAACTCTGAGCATTTAAGAAGAAAAATATTCCAAATTCAACCTCCTACACCTTTGCACTGTGCCACATATAAAGATGTCACTCATTTTTTTTTAGGGTCAGACATCTCTGAGGGTTCAGTCATGTAATGCACTGATGTAGAAGACACACTAGCCACTTCATTTTGCTCAGCATAGTACATTCAGGTAAATAACTTTGAATTTGACAACCTTCTGCTGGCAGCCCTGTACTGCTGTGTCTTCAAATTACAGTCCACTGGAGGTAAACAGAGGCGAGGAAGGCAAGGACTGACCCTGCAATCAAAATGAAGTTTGCAGCCTGGCATCAGCACTCTCAGAGAGTTCATTATATCCCACAGAATCCATAGAAATATATATTCATACATTCCCCATTCTGTCACAGGTATTTTTAAATGCACAAACAAAATACTTTCTAGTGTTCAATATTTCACATGATGCCAGAAGACAGGAGTACTTCACAAAGCACTTTGAGGTATTAAGAAGCTTTTTGTGCAGTTCAATAAATACTGAAGTTCAGTTACACTTAATTTCAAAGGTCATCAAGGCTTTTACAGTGCTCCAGCAAATGAACTGTTCTTGGGATCTTTATCTTGTCCGGAAAAAAATATACATCATTGTATGCATGTGATAAAACAAGGTTTTTGCAATCCTTGACTTTTGGCAGTACATGTGAAGGCTATGTCAAAACTACATTTGAGCCCCAAGCAATAGCTGACCCTTTAAGGCACAGGAACAGCAAATACTTTTACAAACTTAGAAAGCAATTGCATAAGCAATTTGAAGTGAAGAACCACCTGTACTTGACTTAAGGCAGGACAATTAGAATTCTATAAACTATAGAAACAAATGTAACTATATCTGAATTGTTTCAGTACCATGTGTCTGATCTTTAGCTCACTAAACTGTCAGGGGTTAGACTGAAACTTTTATCAGGATGAATGCTCTCCTGCAGGTCTTGTAAATTCCCCAAAATCTAGAGTAACCTGATCCCAGGTGTAACCCTGTAGCAGCAATACCTATATTTCTGAAGGAGAGAAAAAAAAAAAATCTTCTGAAGATAAACAACAGAAATATTTCCAATAATTCCAAGGCCTCCTTGGAATTAAACCTGGCAAGAAATGTCCAGGTCAACAGGAAGGGTTTCTTCATCGGAGGCAAAAGGAAAACTAGAGAAAATGCAGGCCTGCTGTTGAATGAGACAGGTGCCATGGTGACAGATGATGTGGAAGAGGCGGAGTTATTGAATGCCTTCTTTGCTTCAGTCTTTACTGCTCCGGCCAGCCCTCAGGAGTTCCAGACTTTGGAGGTAACAGAGAAAGTCTGGGGGAAGGAAGACTTTCCCTTGGTTGAGGAGGATCAAGTTAGAGACCAACTAAGTAAACTGGACATGCACAAGTCCATGGGTCCTGATGGGATGCACCTGTGAGCGCTGAGGAAGTTGGCAGAAGTCACTGGTGGGCCACTCTCCATCATCTCTGAAAGGCCCTGGAGAACAGGCGAGGTGCCTGAGGACTGGAGGAAAGCCAATGTCACTCCAGTCTTCAAAAAGGGCAAGAAGGAAGGCACAGGAAACTACAGGCCAGTCAGCCTCACCTCCATCCCTGGAAAGATGACGGAACAGCTCGTTCTGGGCGTCATCTCAAAGCATCTGGAGGAATAGAAGGCTATCAGAAGTAGTCAGCATGGATTCACCAAGGGGAAGTCATGTCTGACCAATCTGATAGCCTTCTACGATGGCGTGACTGGATGGAGAGATGAGGGGAGGGCCGTAGATGTTGTCTACCTTGACTTCAGCAGGGCTTTCGACACTGTCTCCCCCATCATCCTCATAGTCAAGCTTAGGAAGTGTGGGTTAGATGAACAAAAGTTCAATAAGGACAGGGAGCTGCTGGAGATGGTACAGCAAAGGGCTACGAAGATGATTGGGGGACTGGAACATCTTTCTTGTGAGGAAAGACTGAGGGACTGGGGTCTTCTTAGTCTGGAGAAGAGAAGACTGAGGGGGGGATCTTATTAATGCTTATAAATACTGAAGGGGTGGGTGCCAGGAGGATGGGGCCAGTCTTTTTTCTGTGGTGCCCAGTGACAGGACGAGAGCTAATGGGAACAAACTTGGTCATAGGAAGTTCCATCTAAACATGAGGAGGAACTTCTTTACTTTGAGGGTGGTAGAGCACTGGAACAAGCTGCCCAGAGAGGCTGTGGAGTCTCCTTCTCTGGAGATACTCAAAACTCACCTGGATGCATTCCTGTGCAATCTGCTCTAGGTGAACTTGCTCTGGCGGGGGGGATGGACTAGATGATCTCCAGAGGTCCCTTCCAACCCCTGTGATTCTGTGAAATAGAAGTTTCTGTCGCCATGAATCTCATACAGTATTAGATCTCAAGCAACAGAATAAGCCAATTTCTTGATTAGATCTGCAGTCAGGCAATAGTTTGGTCCTAAATTTCAGCCTGAAATATATTGTACTTTGTGTCTGCTACGTAGGGTCTTCAGTAAAAAAAAAAAAAAAAAAGCAGTAGAAATCAAACTTACTTTATGAGTAGCTAATGCAGGGATGACAAAATGTAGGGCATAAATTTTTGCTTCCCACTGTGGCACGTACATAAGTATGAAAAACCTCACAGAAGGTGGATCGGGGCATTTTGTACAGCAGACTGGAGGAAAATATTTTAGAGTAATCCAACTGAAGAAGGAGGAAAGAATGAACTCATTGCTCCTTTTTAGTTACATTGTAGTCTCACCTAAAGGTCTGAGAAGAGAGCTGATAGCTGCTGTGCCAAGCACTCCGCTGTTGCAGATGCGTCTCAGCCTGTGAAATTGGGTTTTTTCCCCTCCATTCACTCTCATTAATGTTCTGTGATGCTCCATGTGAAAGACACTTATAGAAAAATACCTACTATTTTACCAAACGTCTCCATGTTTATCAGGTAAGAGAAATTATCAGCCTAGCAATACCTTGCACTGGCAGAGTGGCTCTTGATGAACGGGGTCCCCAACCTGAATCCTAACTACAAACACGCTTTTTAAGAATGAGCATGGTTAAAACCGTGGATCTACATTTCTTAGGTGGTCACATTATCTAAAACAAGACAGACCAATCCCAGATACAAATATACGCACATTTTAAGGAATTTAACATTTGGACTCTTTTCCTAATTAGGGATCCAGGGCATTATAATGCAGATAACATGAAATCACAGGCAGATTATGCTTTTGAAAACTAATGGTTCGACTTTGTTTTGATAGCTCAGCAATGCCTTGTATGCAGAACATACAATATTTTAATGGGATATCGTGAGGAACAAGAGGCACTCCTTGGCAGCAAACCTGTGGCCTTCATCCTGCTGTGGAAGGCCATCATTGGACCAGGAGCAGCAGTGACCACTTCCATCCTGAACCCGCCAGAACAGCTGTGGCCCTCTGGGACAGAGAAGCCCAGAGCAAAGTTGAGAAGAAAAGGCAGTCTCAGCTTTAAAGAGGGCAGTCTCTGTGACAGTCTCCTGGAGGACTTTGACGTTAACCCACCTTAGAACCACTCACTAATTTGGAGGGAATCTTTTATCATCAATTGAGATCAAGGAGAGTAGTGGATGAAGGGTGAGTGAGACCATGACTAATGGACTTAACCTGATACAGTCTTATAATACAAACATTCCTATAACACAGGGAGAACCCCCATGTGGTCTATGGAGGACCTTAAACTAAACCTATTCTCACATGTGTTTCTTAATAGGGATTGATTTAAACAAGTGCTTTGTCTTAAAGTAGGGCCTTAAGTAGTAGAGAAATCAAAAGAAGTATTTATCATCAGGAAAAGGTAAAAATAATTTACTTTTGGTTCAAAATGAACACTGTGTGCAAACTAGGTTCAGAGTACATCCTTCTACACAAGCAGAATTAGAATTTGTAGTGGAAAGTTGTGTAATGTAATTAGCTAATTCTTAGCATCAATCTTTCAACATCAGTACAAATCCTAAACCCCCCCTACAACTAAAATGTCAAATTTCATTAGCAGTAAAATCAAAAAAATCAGTAAACTCAGTGCTGGGTATAGACTGTTATTTAGCTGGTCAATAAATAGTAACTACAGCAGTTTCAGCTTTTGTTTGGGGATTAATAGGATTGATAATGAGAAGTTTACAAGAGTAATAATCCCACACAAACTGTTTCTTAATGTACTTTTGTGTAAAAATGGCAGTAACTACACTAGTACACAGATATGCCTTGAATACACACACACAGTCTTGGAACGACATGTAGCTTAGGGTGAGAGGAAGTTTTCTGTGGTGTGAATAAATTGGTTATATACCAAACTTCTCTTTTTCAAACTGCTCCAGCCTCCCTTCTTTGCCATTTCTTTCCCAGCATTTCTGTTGCTTGTCCTGAGAGACATGGAGGTGATGGAGATAGGATACTGCTCTCATATCCAGCGAGTGTAGGACAGACAGGTAGAAGAGTTTGCCCAGATAAGTGTTACTCTGAGAGCAGAAAATTCCATTTGACCTGGGGATCATATTGTTTTCATGCCCATATGTCCATATATTTTCATTGTCCCATGTCTAACCCTGCCAGAAGCAGCAGATCAACATTGCCCAGCCTCCCTGAGGACCTCTGACCTCACGTGCCTGCCTCGCACACCCACACGATTGCTCTCCACACCAGGCACAGCAGCAGCAGCCATTTCCATTCGAGAAATACAGCACAATGCAGAGTTCAGCGATTAATACACTATTGCAGAATACAAGAGACTAGTAATTTCCCTCCCTTCTCAAGTTTCAGCGCCTCACCTCCCATCTCTCAACAGCATGTACGTTGGTCCAGTCGATGTTATGCTCCCTCTGTCTTGCCCAATTAATTTTGATTTTTTAAAGCTAAGTGCAACAGCTACAACAGGAGAGTGGCTGAAGTCCCCTTGTATCACAGGAGCCTACAACTTGGCGCTTCCGTTCTGCCTTGGGTGACACGGGTTTGATCCCTCCCGTTGCAGAAGGAATTAAACTTAGGAGTATGATCTCACCATAAGGTTGTCCCATAAAGACAAGAAGGGGACACTGGCATCACCACTCAAGTTAAAAAAGCAGAGAGGGCCAGTCCCTGATGCTTTTTTGTTTTGCGGGGTAGGGGGAAACAGGGAAGGGGAGGAATCAATGTCTGACCTCAGGGCACCAAGACATCGAAATCCCCTGGGGATCTACTTGAAGGAACCCAATCTGCTATTTTAGGGAAAGCAGTGTAAAGAACAAATGAGAAGTCCAGTACATTCCTCATATCCTGTAACCACTGACAGTACCTAGATGCTGATGGCTTCATTCCCAGGACTATAGTCTTGAGAGGAGAAGTGACGAAATTACATACAACTAAAGAGACTTTACTGTCCCTCAGGATTTTCCCTGTAATTCAGCATCTCTCTCCTGTAATGGTGCAAAAATATATCGGGCTTTTTGTTTTCATACTGCACAGAGAAATAGGTTGTCACAATACAAACAGTAATCTGACATTTATAGGGCAGGATTATGCCATGTTTTGCTGAAGAGCATTTTGATAGGTCTTTTCATATATTACTTTTGACTGAACCTGGTAATGAAACAGATGATAGAACAAAACTAATACTGACTAAACCAGTGCCAGCCCTTCAGCAACTTAACTATGTTCCCATGGCACGAAACAAGAGCACAATATGAATTCCCCCCTGTTCCCCTCAATAGAAAGGGACTTGGAGCATTTTCCAATACACATGGGAGAGCACTTAAAAAGTCAAATTCATCCCCAATAAACCGATGCCAATGTCACAACAGCAGCTGTTTCTACGGAGAGCATTTATCCAAGAGCTGAATGTGGCATTGCTCTTCTCTTATATTTAATTTCAGATAACATTTATGGTCCAAAGAAGGAAAAAAAAAAGGTTTTTTTGCTGTAACAATCCCCACCATCCAGCTATGCTCTCCGAAGGTAAATATAGGTCTAAACTTTCTCCCCATCCCCATTTACAGAATTACAGAATCACAGAATCATTAAGGTTGGAAAAAACCTTTAAGATCATCAAGTCCAACCATCATCCCAACACCACTATGCCCACTAAACCATGTCCCAAAAAGCTCCTAATTAGCTCCTAATTAGAGAATTAGCTCCTAATTAGAGAATTAATTGTAAGACATTCTTATGCAAAAACTTCATAGGATAAACCAGAAAAAGATGGCTACAAAGATGTTAAGCACGTGACCCCATAAGATTGTTCACTCATGTTTAAGGGGCCAAAAACCCAAATTCATTTTACTGAATATATGGCCAATTATTCACAGCATCAGAATTAACATAATTCAAATTATAATGGATTTCTTCAAAAGGGGACTGCTGTAGCAATTACATAAGGCATTCTAAACAGGAAACAAAGCCAACTACAAATTTCAGATGTTATTTTATGCAAATACTGTAGCTGTAGTGTTCTGAAGAATTCCATTGAGCTGAATTGTCCATTTCTGATGCTATGAATAAATGCATACCCATTTATTTCTAATAACGTATTATTTATGTGCAATTTCTTTTGTCCTTCTAAATGCTATGAAGCCATTTACAGAAACCACCTACATGACAACTTACCAATTATCCTTATAAAACCTTGTATTGCTTTGGATTAGTTACACACATAATTAAATGCCAACTATTACGTTCATAGAAGTCAGCAAAAGTCTGCGAACCCCAGCAATACCATATTTCATGTAATTCTAAACAACCATTTCTAAAAGGAAGTGATCTATGTATAAACACCCCAGAGCACAATCAAATTACACTAAGTTTTACCATTAAAAAGATTAGTGAGTGCATGTGTCAATATTTAAATATGCAAATAACAGCCACCATTTTCTAGACCATCTCCAAAACAAAGTCATTCACCACTTTACTCTTCCAGTGCACTGATATTGCAGCCCAGCCCATGAGCAGCCCCACGGTGGAGCGCCATGGCACCACCCCATGTTCACCTCAGGATACACTGACATTGCATTTGGCCGCTGGGCCACAATTTGGCTCAAGGTTGGCAAGCTGGATTACTCAAGCCTGTTGCATCCATCCTGTGGGACTGCTCCTTACTCGGTGACTGTGATTTGTCATATTGACTCCTTTGATACACTTTCCTTGGGGTGTCAGCATCCACCTTCGCTTCTGTGCCACTGAAAGGCTGCAGCATTGCTGTACCTGAGCTAACACTGTCTTGTCTCTTCCTTTTACCCTCAGTGATTTTGACTTAATTCTGGACTTCGAGCAGTTTTCTCTCTGAAGCAAACTCAGGCTACTTCTGTTATTGTTATTCTGGAGGGTCTGTCATGCCAGCAAACAGCTTTGTATTTACAGGAGTTAATAATTATATTTATTCTACTACATGACATAGTTGTCGTTCTATATTAATACATTTTTCATCTCTTTTGGAGCACTTGGGCTTTCAGCACACAATTCATTTGTGAACAAAGCACTTGTATGGTCCTATATCATAAATCACTCAAAACACTGGCAGTGAAAAATGCAACCCAAGAGAGCCCTAGAGGGCCCGTCCTCCACTGCACAGAAACTTTGAAATCACCCATGTATAAAATACACATTCTGTCTCTTGTGCTTCAGATATTGCTCATTTAAAATGGCAATAGTCAGGGCACAGGGGCCGGAGAGGCATAAAATGGCCTGCAAAAGCAATTAAGTGCCACGGAGACATTCACATTTGATAACCACAGAAGCTTGTTTATTGCCCTGTTTACTCCTCCACCATGAATATTGTGCTCCACAGTATGACAACAGGAGTCCTGAGCAAACCCCAGTGCTCGGACACGTTTGTTGCTCTGCTGAGGGTCTGTAGTGCACACACATTTCCCACAGGCATCACCGTACAGGTGGCCTTTGCAAGGCTCTCTGCTCCAAATTACAGTCTCTGGCTGTATAGGGAACA
Organism: Gavia stellata; assembly: GCF_030936135.1. NCBI lineage: Eukaryota > Metazoa > Chordata > Aves > Gaviiformes > Gaviidae > Gavia > Gavia stellata. Next base: position 23,632,895 of record NC_082595.1, read on the forward strand.
CACACATCAAACACATACAGACTTCAGAGCCACTCTCCTTTCCACACTCGCTTGCTTTGTGCTCCCATTCCCCCACAGCCTCCCATGCCATGTTTTTCTCTCTGGTAAGACTGCAGCCAGGCTTTAACGCTAGAAAATCCTTTAGAAAGCATGAGGGATTGCATTTACCACCGCCCTGCGACTGCTCACACCATGCAGGCCAGCACAAGAAGTCTGTAGAACAGACATCGGTCACCAGGCGGGGAACTGACTCCCCCATGTATTTGCCCCAGCCCGGTCCGAGAGCTGAACCATATTTTTCAGACACGGGAGAACAACTCTGCTCACCTTTAAAAGTAGGCTGTGTAGCGTTGGACAGCCCAAGAGAGAAAACTCCTGTAGCAGGAGAGCCCCAGGCCAGTGGGCTGCGGCAGCCATGGAAGACCCTGCTTTCCAACTGCCCCTGAGACGAGGCGAGGTGAGACGAGAGGGGTTTTCCCTCCGCAACCTCCCCTCAGAGCTGTGAGGGCCCTGGGCTCACATCTGACAAGACACTGCCAGGCATCCCCACCCGATTTCGAAGGGACTGAGGTTCGGGGAAGCCCAGCCTCCACCGCTGCTCCTTGTCCTACTCTAGTTAATGCCCCGTCCTCTTGAGGTAATGCTGCCCTGTTTAACAGGGACACTACTTCATGGTGCCTTGATGGAGGCAGCCTCCCCCAGGCCATGCCTCAGCTCCCCTGGGCAGGGGCAGACAGGCCCCCCAGGGCCCCCCCTTGCCCGCTGGCATAAGGTCTCACCACCTTACAGCCTCAGTGCATAAAGCTTCTATTTATATTCCCTCAGCACCACAATATTAAGGTAACTTTTCTCTGGTGATGCACAAATGGCTAACTATGCCTCTGGTACCACAGCAGCATGACGGTGGGTGTCCAGAAGCTTACACATTGCAAGTGAAGACAAACAGAACAGCTTGCCAGGAAAAAAAAAAAAAGAGAAATAAACAAAAGGAAGAAAAATAAACAGTTTTCTAAATAAATAACAGTCAGGAAAAAAAAAGATTCCATGGCATCAGGAAAAAACAGGGTAGATTGTGCTGGGAGACCGGAAAAAAAAAGAAGAATTGTAGTTGGCATAAATACTCACCCAAAGAATGAAAGAAGAGCCTGGCCCGGTCATATGCAGACATTACTCAGAAAACTCTCTGTGCCTGCAGAAAAGAAATGAATAAGAGGGAAGAATATAAGCACTCTATTTTTGGTTGTTTGTTGGGTTTTTTTTTAACATTTCGGGGGACATGTGGCTAATGCCTAAGACTATCTTTTATTTCATTTTTTCTTCTGAATATAAATTCATTGCCTACGGATATGTCAGAAATACACAATAGTGAAACTATGAGTTGTTTACCTGCTGCAGGAATGCTAATGAGTGTTGTAGTAATGAAAACAGCTTCACTGGCTTGTAAAATGCAAAACAGCAGGGAACTCGCTGGAGACCCAACAAGCATATGTCAATAAGCTTATATTATTCACAAGTGCACAAGCCTCCCAAGACAGCAGTTTCCCAGCTCCTTTCATTTTCTGACTGCTGCTGACTGCCTCACGTTTTAAGCAAAGTCAAAGACTAATTTTCTATCTTCCTCAAGCCTCTGAAATTTTTGCAGAAGCCAAATGATCATACAAAAAACTTTCCATTCAGATGAAAACTGAATATTTTATCGGCTAATACTTCATATTATCCCATCTACAAGTATTACAAAGCACAATAGCAATACAGCACAGTTGTATCCATGACCATAAGCATCTGAACGTAAATAACATTTTACCAGAGTACTCTAGCAATGCACTCAGACACAGCACTGATACCGTATGCTCTCATTCATAATGTTGTTGTTCTCTACTTCTCTCCTTTGCATCAATCCTGACAATATTAACATCCGTAGCAATCACTGAACAGTCTCATTTCAACACTTCCAGTGTACATTGCCAAGCTCTGCAGTGTGTTAAGAGTAAAACAGAAGGTGCTAACCCCCACCAAAGGTGATCGTTGAGCCAAAATTCAGAACAAAGTGTTAGGACTTTAATAAAAAAAAAACCATAGAATACAAGTGCAGGCATTTGCTGCCATAACAAGATTGCTATGACTGTATTTCATGTCCCCCTTCATTATAAATCCATTTGGCATCCTTTCTAATAGCCAGCCTACTCTCAGAAAAAAATTACTTGATGTTCCTGTGGATGTCATATCTGCCCTGTACTTTTACAGCACTTCTATTGTAATTCAACATTCATTATCTTTCCAATTAATGTATTGCATAATGCTGCAATATGAAATGCTCACATTTTGTAAATGAGAAAATTGAGCTCAGTTCTGTCTGCTTTGATCCCATTTTACTTGTATTATAATTCAGTACTAGAATTCTTCTCCTTTTTGGCTGGGTTATGGACACCCTGAACACAAACAAGGGAGCCATCTCTTGCATACAAAAGATACATTTCACAGAATCACAGAATCATTAAGGTTGGAAAAGACCTGTAAGACCATGAAGTCCAACCATCAGCTAACACCACCATGCCCATTAAACCATGTCCCACAATGCCTCATCCACACATTCCTTGAACACCTCCAGGGATGGTGACTCTACCACTTCCCTGGGCAGTTTATTCCAGTGTCTCACCACTCTCTCAGTAAAGAAATTTTTCCTAACATCCAGCCTAAACCTCCCCTGGCGCAACTTGAGGCCATTGCCTCTTGTCCTGTTGCTAGTCACTTGGGAGAAGAGACCAACACCCACCTCTCTGCAACCCCCTTTCAGGCAATTGTAGAGAACGATGAGGTCTCCCCTCAGCCTCCTCTTCTCCAGACTGAACAACCCCAGTTCCCTCAGCCGCTCCTCATAAGACTTGTGCTCCAGACCCCTCACCAGTTTCGTCGCCCTTCTCTGGACACGCTCCAGCGCCTCAATGTCCTTCTTGTAGTGAGGGGCACAAAACTGAACACAGGATTTGAGGTGCAGCCTCACCTCACATGCTTCTCTTTTCTGAAAAGACCTCCAATTTCTCTTTTTCAATATCATTTTAATATACTTTCCTGCCTTATGATTGTTATTGAACACCTCATAAGGGAAATGGAGGTGACAAAAGTACTAATAGAGTAGCATTTACTAGTTACCATAAACGTACACATCATAAATACCTACAACTGCTGGAAAATGGTAAGTGTGAAGCAGGTCACAAATACAGAAAAAATTAAATCAAAACTGTGGTCAGGGAGAGAAAAAACCTCTTCTTTAGAAGGTGAATGGTCCAACATATTCCTTAAATGTTGTGTGTCAAAAATACCATTTCAAGTTTTACTGAGTTCTGTAATAAAAAGTATAAAAGGGAAAACATATATAAAGTATAAAATATACAAATGGAAAATATATCCAAAATTGCTCCCTATACGTATGGTTGAAAGAATATATGACTGGTGATTTTCCACCATGAGGAGTTTAATTTTTCTTTTGGGTTTGAATCTTTTGTTTAGTTTAGCTGCTGTCGATAGCTGCAATCATTGCAGGCTACTGGATTTGACCTTCAATGCCACCATCTCAAAGCACTTCATGGTGCTTTTCCATTCTGAATACGCTTAAGTGCTTGAGGAAGGTACAAATTCTCCCTTTCTCTGGTGACATTATGTCTAGCTTTCTTCTCTGTTACGTCACCACATCATTGAACCTACAACACACAAAAAGCTGCAAAAAAAAATCAGTCCTCCCTCACACCCACGAGTCATTAGCTGGCAATTACTGAGTATATGAATATGCGCCGAGAAGAATGTGCAGATCAGATTGAAGGAATTTAAGAATGTCACCTACAAAAAATTCCCTCGGATAGCAAAACAATGTCAGCTTAAATAACCTTGCTGGTCAAAAGGTGTAAAAACTTAAAAGTAGCCTATTTAGCATCTTGAGATAGGATTTCCTCTTGAACTGCCTTGGAATACTTCATTGTCACCTTAAACTGAGAAATATGGCGGTTTAAGTGGACAGGCTGGCTATTACTGATCTATCAGTAATTCAAGGCAACCTACCTTAATAGGTAGTAGTGCTCCTGTTTCAACATTATCCTCAAGCAAAGCCTTTTGAACTTCCTTTTATTAATTGCTTGGCAATGATCTTCACCTACTGCTGCAGCAGGTACAGCTGAGGCGAATATCCAAGAAACATTGCTGCTTTTTCCAGTGTCTATGTAAAGCTTACAGGGAACCTCAGGTTTGTTTGAGATAGCTTTAGTGACCTGAAGGAGGTTCAGGCCTTGCAGTACACATCATATTTTAACTTTGCTCCCAGCTTAGTTCCTTCTAAGCACACTTTGAATTTGGCATCCATTTCCTGGTTCTGAGCTCCAGTGAAAAGATTCTTCCAGTCTCCAACAACACCTGGAATACAGAGAAAAGTAAAATATTACCCTTGACAGTAAGGACCAAGGAGTATGATTTAAAACAAAAAACTACCTTTTCTCTCCTATTATCATATTTCAGGACAATCCTTGTTTTCTTTTTTTTTTTTTCTCCAAGAAAAGAATCTCTGACCCAAGAATATGCTCTTATCTTTGCCTTATATTTGGTATCCTCAATAGAATGTGAGCATAAAGCAAACACAGGAAGCTACTGGTCTGCCTTCATAGCTTTGACAAGTGCCTTGTACAGCTGCAGAAGACCAGAAAAGATGACAAGCAGTTGTGAAACCAACCCAGAAAGTTCAAAGACGTGGCTTTTAACTGCAAGAGCTTTGTGCACTGCAACCAGACGCTGCCCTAAGCTGCAGTCTACCCTTAATCTAGATTTTGGAGAGCCCTCAGTCTGAGGTTGTCCGAGTCTAAAGCTCTAGCTTGATCCATGGCTAAAAGACACAGCTCAGTCTGTGGAGTGTCTGGATTCTACATGTTGATGGAGGTTCTCAGGCAATCACAAGAGTTGTTTAGAAAACCCAAGAAGAAAAATCTGTGGAGGCACTCAGTAGACTGAGTGCCAGGCTATTCCCAGTACTCACAAAAGCCAAAATAAAACTCTTCTTTGTTTTAATTGGTGCTTACTGCATACCACAACTGAAGGGTGCGCTACTTGTAGGGCACTTATGCTAATCGCATTATACAGGGCTTTACCGAATGGTACTGGCCCTTGTGATGAAATCAAGGGGCAGCATCCTAAATCAGTGTTTCTTAAACAACTCCAAACCTTGAAAATTATACAGAAAGATTAACCATCTACTGATCCAAATTCCTGTCTGCCCAAGATGCAGTGCTATCACTCACCACCCTGGCAAAATACAAACAGATTTACCTTTGCGGAAAAGAATTGAGCCAACAGCACCATGAGTCTCCTGTGCCTTATCCTTCACTGCCTGGAAAGTGGCCCTGTCTGCAATGGACTGGATCTGCTCTGCTGTTGGGGAGAATCCGAAGAATTCAGCTATCTGCTTTATGCTGGCAGTCAGGTTCTGCAAGCAATAGAGTCAAAGGGAGACATACAATATGCTTCCACTGAAAAAGGAGCTACCCACTTGGGACGTGCATTGCCATCATCTATTAACAATACATATTTTCCTTCACAGTATGTTTTCTGCATTACACTGGAGCTCAGCTCATGTATAGTCAGACTCAACTTGTTGCTAAAATCAACTTGATTTTGCTCTTTTAGAAACCTGTGCCTTTTGCTGTTAATTTCAGCAGATTTCAAGGAATGGGCTCAGATGTGTTTTGCCTGTCAGTACACAGCATCTGCTTTACCTCTTTCAGGTCTTCATATATTATGATCATAGTATTCTCATCCTCAATGTGTTTGTTCCAGGTGACTGCATGATCAAAGTAGGATCCCCAGCCAACTGTAAGGAAGAGAAAAAAGCATCAGGGTGACCTTCTTTTCTTACTGGGTACTTATTTCTCTCCAACTGAAGAATTGCCTTCTGTTGCCTCTTGGTTACATTAATGCAAACAAAATGGAACAGCCTGTCCTTTTTGTGGTACTGTACTGTACAACAGAATGACAGAGGCTTCCTCTGGACTTTTGTAGGTAAACGGCTTCCACACAGAAATATGAATTTCACTATGTGCTTCCCCTCTGTTACTATATAGCCATTTAAACATCTCTTAAAAGCCAAAGCCAGACATCAGTCTAAATCTAAAATTTAGGTTCCTAATGAGGTGTTTGTGCAGAAACAGTAAATACAACAAACTGTCATTTCATTGCCACTTCAGATCTGTAGCATTTCCTCCACCACTAAGTGGCAGAATTTTGACTCAATGCCATTGTTAAGCTGCCAGGCAACTCCTTCACCCTTGCCTGGAAGAGCAAAATACCCAGAAGCAAAGCATCTTTTGGACATTCTCCCCATTCTGGCATTCAGCTGCCTCCTTTATCATGACGTACGGCCATCAGTAAACTAATTACGACACAGCTGTTTTCCCACTGGCCCCATTTAGTTGCTTTTAAACATTTTTTTTCTGTTGCTTCTTCAGCTACATTCAGTGACTATAGCAATACCTTTCCCGTTCATGAACTCTGAGAAGAACTCATCCCAGGAACTGTAACTGGGGATGCTTGGCACATTGTTGTGGAACTGGAAAAATGACACAGCTGTATCTTTAGGGTTTCGAAACAGCACTAGTATCTGGAGTGGAAGAGGTCAACAATTTTAGATCACTTATTTCTCCTGGCAACCAACATGAGAGTATAACCAAACATTCTGCAACCAATAACATACTGGGGGCTACAAAATATTTTATTAGTTAAGGCACGGAGAACAAATTTATAATGTGATCATAATAAAGAACTTGTTACCACTTCTAAGATTTGCTTATGTCATGAAGCAATTGTAGAAAGAGGCAACTAGCAAAACTGTAATACTGTCATCAAATACTATCCCATAACTCCCTAAGACCTGGGAAATGTTAAGGAATCATTTGCCAGCCACCTGCTAGGAAAAGCTCTGTTTGATTCTCCTTCAGGAAACTGCAGCTGTTACAATCACCTCCCATTTTTCAAAGCATGGCAATAATGTTCTTGAAATCCTAAGAGACTGTAATCCTCAGAGAAGTGTAAACACTTCTGAAAACACGTTATACACATTAAATTTGTTTGTTATACGCATTACATTTTTTCCTGTCTCATACAGAAAAAGATACCAACGAAACATGGAAAAAATCCCCATCCCTTAACCAATTATTTCCTTCATCTGTGGTACATCTCTTAAGTGCTATGTATCTGCCACTCACTGTTCAGTGACTAAGTACCAGAAGTATTAAAGTTTTAATAGTGCGACTCTTCGCAAGGAGATGGCCAATGTCCCAGAAATACTGCTGCCACATTCATTCCCACCACAGTTGTGCACAGAAAAGAGCAGCATAAAAAATGAAAGCGTGACACTCCAGCCATTTCTGAGCACTGCAACAGTTGATTTCCTCCACTGCCACCTGCTTGGGCGCAAGAAAAGGATGTGGCCCCAAAATTACTCTTGCATGCCGGTGCTGTCAGAGAGATGAGGCTTGTTCTTGGAAAAAGAAAAAAGCCCACCTTGGCTTTGTTCTTGAAAATAGACTTGGAGAGGCAATCATAATTCAGATGTGTTGCCAAAATCCTTGGAGATGGAATCTGCTTCATCCTCTTTAGAAATAAACAGAACCATAAGTGAGAACAGGTTTATTACATGGGTGCAGCAATGATCTGTGAGAGTCCCTTATGTGAAACAGCCCCTAATCAAAAGGCATTAGTCACCCAAGATTATCTTTTTTTCCTCTCTCAGGAGAAATATCTTTACTGGCTGCATGACTTCATTTTAATAACTTGTGTGCGGGGGTGCAAGAGAGAGTAAACAACAGACTTTAACTGGTCAATAGTTTCTTTTTACTAACCTGATATTTATCTGGATCTCCACATTCAATAAATGACAGTTCTGTGCTTACAGGTTTACTCTGGATAGCTGTAAATATCAAATCACTTAAAATCTGGATAAGCCAGTTCACACCTGCACCAAGAAACCCAGAGAACAAAATAAAACATATCAGAGGTTTATATAAGATCTCAGAGCCTTCTCATTACATGGCTTAATTCAGCATAATAGACAGTCATCAAATGACAAATAATATTAAAGCTCTCAAATGATTATAAACAAAATGTTTTCCATTAATGAGATCCTCAACAGCTTTTACCTGGCTCACTTCTTGGCTCACTTATAACTGGTATGTGGAAAGCACTGGGGGCAGAACTGACTCAACGATGCACTTAACATCTTTTTAATATATTCATAAAACAGTCAGTGACAAACTATAATGGGAGCTTTCCTGTCATTTGCAGATAAACATCTGGGAAGGGTCTGGATAGGAGAAGGGAAGAATGAGCAAGGAGCTTCGCTCATTCTGCCGAGGAAAATGTCTGCCTCTCTCTACTGCCCTGGGTCAAGGACAAAATGGAGTCCTCTATTCAATGTCACTGCCAGTGCTTGCCCCTAGTTATGCCTGTTGCTGTCTCCATAAAGTGCATGCCAGAACAAGTGCTAGAAGAGTGGTTACACACTGGACACCTGCATCCCTCCCCACTCCTCACCCTTTGGAAGGGATCTTGCAGCAAAGCCTTTCTCATACCACATCCCATTCTAGCATGAGCCTGTGGCCAGCTCCTGGAGCTATGCCGTGGTGCCTGCTTCCCCAAGGTTTCCAGGAATCACATTTGCTCCACTGATGCTCTGGCTATTGCCGGCAGGACAGAGCAAGGGAACAGCGTGTTCACCTTAGCCCGCAGCACACTCCTCACGTCCTTGTGGGGAGTCTCTTGGAAGGCTTCCCACTGGGCCCAGGGAGATGGAGCTGCGGCCGCCTCCTGCATGCTGCGAGTCCCCTGTGAACACAGCTGCCAGAGGCACTAACAGGGAACACCCAATGCAAATAGCTTTAACCTCATGCTTTAAGTGGAAAGTTATTCCCAGAAAGGAATAACTTCCACACTATGTTATATGAAGTGCCTTCTGTTTTCAAACTGGGGCAGATAATCTTTCCTTTTCATTCTTTATCCTCCTCTCTTGCCTTTCCCCCCCCCACTTTGCAAGCTATAGGAAATTAGGACAAGATATCTATTTAGCACTGTTTAAGAGTATAAGAGCAAACATCCAAATGGGAGAAAATTCCAAAAGATTTACCTGCAGATTGTAACTGCACTGCACAAACGCAGCATTTTCTTTCCCTCCTGCTTTCCCATTTCTTCTGTGCAACCTGCCGTACATGTCTTTCCAGCAGTGCTTGCCAGGTAACAAGGTGCTGCATTCCCTGGCAAACCACAGGGAGCTGTGTACTCTCTCTCCTACTGAACAACTGGCAGCGGTCTTTGGTAAAATTTCCCCCTACTGACCTACCGCAAACTGCCCGATATTAACAGTGTGAGATTTCTTTCTTTATCTACTGATCCCTCTCCCTGAGCAGGCGAGGTTTACTGAGTTACTAAACCTCAGAAGCAATCTGCATCATAACTCCATGTCTGAACTCTTCTGAACTCTGAGAAATCAAAGCCAGTGCCAAGTTACGACAATGACCTTTTAGGTCTTCATAGGGTCCAGCAGAACTCTGGACCCAAACCCAACGGAATTACAGGCTCCTTAAAATAAGGATGCACATTTCACATTTCCTGCCAGCTCCCTCTTCTTGTATTCACCATCTCTTTCTCTTGGTTCGGTGTCCTGTCCTGCTATAAATTCACCCTAAACACTACAGGCATACTTCTTAAGCCCCTAAATACACCACAGTTTCTTTCCAGATCAGAACTCGTCAACCAATGGCAATTCTATGTGCTGAATGAGACCTTGACCTAGGACTCTCTGGTTAGAGCCAAACTTGACCGCACCTACTACCATGCTAGTGCAATGAAATCCTTCCCTGGACGCACAGTTTCTCCGACAACTCTATGCTGCTGCTGCTTGGGTCTCAAAGAAGGAACATACGCTTAGACAGGATTTCCTAGATTAGCAAAACCCATCCCTTCCTTGTAAGCAACCATATCACAATTGACATTTAATAAAACTGATCAAAATCAACTAGTTTGTTGTTTGGGGTTTTTTCACTGCTCCTGTTGCACCTTTTCTCCTTCCTGCAAACCTCCGACTAAAAGATTTAGACTTCCAGTATGTCTTAGTCAATACCATTTTGCAGTAACAAAACAAAAAACAACGCTGATAGTGAATAATGCGAAGAAAGTAATTTTGCAAGTAAAGATGCTGTGCCATGTCACTTTCTACACCTTAACATCTAATGCATAATTTTATTGCTTTTGTACACTACACTACATTACTAACATGCTTTTCAGAATAGTTTATCATACCAGCAGAGTTGTCTTATCCGACTGATATATAAACAACTGCGTACTTCATTCTCACTTCTTCAGCCAAAAACATCTTTGGACACCAAAACTTCTTTTCCTTTCAGAAACATAAACCATATCAAAAAGCAGTGCAACAGACTGCTTAATTAAGATAAAGTAGGACAAAAACCTGCTGCCTCTGGTTGTAGTAGAAATGCCCAATATCCTCACACAACATACAACCACAATCAGTTGGTTTTCCTTCTTATTGTGTCAGCTAGTTACAGTATTGTAGACTACAGCAAGCAATTTATAATGTATTCACCGCATTTGGGGTAGGACACCAGCACCATATCATCTCTTCTGGCTTCCAGGTTCTCCGGGGCTTGGGAAGTTTCCTCACTGCATACTGTGACAGGATACGGGGTCCCCCGGTAGGAGAACAGCAGATCCTTCAACGTAAACCCTTCAGACTTGGCCAACACTTCATTTATCTCATCAACAAAGGCTTTTTTATCCTCAGCCATGTTTACCACCTTTGGGGTGTGAAACTGTTAGTCTAATGCACTAAGTACCTTTACGCAGACATTTTTAAGTGGTGGAATAGAAATCCTTGACATTACTTCTGCCCTTCCCTGAATTTGATACGCTTCTTTCTCTCCTCCCTTCCTGAAAATGGAAGCTGGGTTGATCCTGTCCACTTATAACCTACAGAGGAGGAATTACTTTAGTAAGAAATCCCACTGAGAGCAAGTAATACTTGCAAGCTCCACCACTGGGTAAAAGAGAACTGGAAAATCAATCACCCTATAAGAATGAGCAGCAGAATGTATCTAATCTTACATAATACTAATAGAAAAAAAAGCATCTCACAAAGGCAGGAAGGTCCCTAATAAAACTCCCAAGAGGTTTTATTTCGGCAACACGGTCAGCCCCATACTATGAGCTAAGAGAAATAGATAGTGAGTAATAGAAAACAATAAAATCAAAACCATGAAAGAACAATACTGAGGGGGAACGGATGCCACCATTTCAGGTTCCAAATACCCACTGTGGGAGCTAGTCTGCACTAATGCCCTTTTTCAGGTTAAAAAAGACAATTAAATACTGAAATCTTGCATGGTGCAGGTTTTTTCAACACCCTCACGATAGAGCTAGGATCCCTTTTTAACAGCCATAAGCCTTATGTATCTAGCTGGTTTCCCACAGCAGAAAGACAGACAGACCAGCGCGGCCCCCAGGAGGAGCAGAGGAGCTCCTCCACCAGCTGAAGCTGCAGGAGAGCAGCACTGAAGCGCAGGCTTGCTCCCTTGCCTAACAGGGGGTACCTGCTCAAGAGCCTCAACATGGGGCAGCAAGGCCGGGCCCAGCCTCTCAGCTGTGGCTGGCACACAGGTGGCCAGCTCACTGCTGGAAGAGCGAGGCGAGGACAGCGGGTCCCCTGGGGCAGCAGGGAAAGGTGGCGGCAAGCCAGACCTGCTGAAGCAGCCAAAGGGGGCAACCGAGGGCAAGCGGCGGCAGCCAAAGCCTGCCACCTGCACCCAACGCCATCACTGTACTGAGCAACCGCCCCGCCGGGGCCTGCCCAGCCCGCAGGGGAGCGGGGAGAGCCGCAGGCTGCCGAGACGCGCCTCCGTCCGCCTTACGGGACCGGGCAGACGAGAAAGGAAAGAATGCGCATGCGCGGCCCGCCTCTGCGGAAAAGGCGCGGGCGTACTGCGCATGTGCAGCCATTACCGGCGGTAACGGAAGGGCGCCGTGCCCCGCTGGAGGCGATGGCGCGGCGCGTCGTGACGGGGGTGCTTCTGCTGGAGGCGGCAGGGCTGCTCGGCGCCCTCCTGCTCTACCGCGCCATGGACCGCAGCCAAGGTGCGGCGGGGCGGCCGGGGGTCACAGCCCGCCGGGGGAGGGGGCGGCTGCCAGTGCCGGCGTGACAGGGGCAGCTCCGCTGCGCGGCGGCCACCTGAGGCGCGCGGAGCGCCTCACACCGCCACGGCGCATGCGCTGCGTGCTTGCGCGCGCGGGGTTTTTAAGAAAACCGGCCGCGTCGGGGTCAGTATCTCGGCTTGTATTGGTGTAGGTACACAGTAGTCACTAGTCACACGGGTCCTCAAGGACAACCTGCTCTTTTAGTGTTATAAAACCAAAACCGTGGGGAAACTGTTGAAAGGCAGCACGTGACCACCAGGAACAAAGCTGGATCTTGTGCGTTTTAATAGTGACAGCATCGGCTCAAACAGGGACTTGGAAAAGTAGAGGCTGTCTGCAAATGAGGCAGGAATTGATCAGTCCCGTTTCAGGCATCTGGTGTTCAGCCCTTGAAGGGGTGCCCTGGCTTGCATCTAGGTCTTGCAGGCTCCATGATTTGACATTTCCCAGATAGACAACAGACCTGGTTGGCATGAGGCAGCCAGCATCATCTTTCAGGTGATTTAGCTTCAGTCCCTTAAGTCTCTTGGACTTCTGCCTCAGTGCTTAGGTCAGAAAAATAAGCCAGGCACCAGCTTAATTATTGCAAGGAGGTTGCTCTGCACAGCGGTGGCCTTATTTTGCATTCAGGGCTCTGCAGGGTGCAGCACTAGTTTGACAGACCTGCGCCCCTGCAGGAAAAGGCAGTCAGTCCTGCTACCTTCAGGGTCAGTGCAAGCTGAAAGGCAGCTGCTGCTGTGGCTGGGAGGGTGCAAGCCCATCCATTTCAGCAGTTGCGTAGTCTTAAACCAAGTTCAAGCTGAACTTCACCTACACTACATCAGTTTGCATTTATCCCAGATTCAGCTGCCAGCAGGCTGTTACACTTAAGCTAACTTTCTTTGCATTTTTATTAAAAACTATATAACTAAAATGTGGAAAATAGATGTATCAGCCTATCTTGGTAACTTGGTGCTGGGCATTCATGGTTTCTCATTTGTCCCTTTCCAGTTCTAGGTCCTTCTAGGCTCTTATATGCCTTTGCAGAAGATTTTCTTCAGCTGTAGTTCTTGTAGTTCTGTAAGGTGCAGTGAGCTCATCTAACAGCTAGAATGAGGCTTTTACCACTTTCTTTGTGCTAGTACTAGCATTGATAAAATCCTTCTATGAGCTGCTGTAAATCATTAAAATAGCATAAAGCTGTCATTACATGATTTTTCCACTGGGTTACCAGAGTGGCCCACTGAAGGATGCAGTGAACACCTAAAGCTGTGTAAGTAAACAGTCCTTTTCCCAGTTTTCATTTGCATGTCAGTCTATGGGAGGTACTCAGCTTCCTGGGAATCTGTAGCTTGTATGTGGTTATCGCAATTGTGAGGAAGCTCAGAAAACACTGTGATGATAGGGCTGCACATATGAGTAACCTGAATAAAGTCTGTGAGACAATAAAAAAAAAAAAGTAAATTCAGATCACATTATTTAATGGTGGCTGTAACTAAGGAGTTCAGACAAACACAGGTAAAACTAATCTAGTGAGAAAAAGGGTGCATTTAATTATTTGTCTTAAAATATGTTGGGTAAAGTAACTGTGATTTTCTTGTCAGATTTCAGATATACAATGCAGAAGAGGTTTCCATCAATTCTGGAAGGTAGGTCTGTAGTTGCTGGCTTCAGAAGGATGTCTGAAGCTTCTGTTGCATCTTATGTATAAAAACAATTTTATTATTGCTTAAAACTTACCCCAGGAGACACTGCAGAAGTTTTTGTTGTTATGCATAGGTGTGGCTGGAGTGTCAGACTGTTGGACAGAGTCCTCAGAACTGGAGTACTATACATTCAACAAAACTAGCCACAAAGTGGCTCACCTTCAGGCATGCCTAATTTACAGCTGACATGGAATTTCCTATTTTTCAGTGTATTACAAATCCAATGAGTGGTCTGGAATTCACGGCATAAGGGAGAATGACCAAATGACATGGTTAAGCAGCAAGAACTGAAGTAAGAAAGATGCGTGATTAGTTAAAAAATTATTTTAGAATAACTATTGTAAAAATGTCCACATTAAAACGTCCAGTTCATCTTTTTGATTTCTTGCCTTTGTACTTGTTTTTCAGCCCTCTGTGCCTGAACTGTTTCTTCCTTTTGATGATGCTTTTCACATCCCTATTGTGAAGCCACCTGTCACGCTCTATTTCCCACTGGATCTGTTTGACATCTGTAAGAGGAAAGGTGAGAAATAAGGGGCCGATGGATACCTCTGACCGTGATGTGGAATACAGATGAATCACGTAAAAGTTAAAACTTGGCTACTGTATTTATAAATGTTAATAAAGTGCAAGCTGCCAATTTTTTTTGACACCAGAGAAAGTTTTGGTTTTTTCATTTCACAAAACATACCCTACCATCTCAGAACCTCAGAATTTAAGACCGCTCTTGCCATTGCTTTGTATTTTACTAATGCTAGAAATGCTTGTGTTAGAAGTACACAGTGTTTGAGTGTTGTTAACATTTTTCAGGTGACACCAGCAAGACTTGTAAAAGCTCTACAAAGGACTGATTATTCAATCAGTATATACACATTTAATTCATTAGAATTATTTCTGGGAAACTACTTTAGCTTCACCAATATAGCAAGGTAATACTCCAGTAAGTAGATGAAGACAGCCATGCCTTATGCCTTCCCTTCACAAGAATCCTGGACACTCTTTATCAGAGCAAAATTCACACGAATGCTTCACAAACAGCATACTGCCTGTCCTTATTTACAGTGTGAAAGGGCCACATGATAGCCTCTTCCTCTTTTCTGAAGCCCTGGGCATTTCTCGTAACTGAAGAAAACTAAGTCATGTCTTACTGACATTGAGCTACTGTCCCTACTGTGTGATTTCTGACCACGTGTGTATTTCAGTTAAAGAAGGTACATCTTTTTAACTACAGAATTTGAAGAGAAAGAAGTAAAACAGCATTACAACTATCTGCTATTTGTAGCATGTACTTACTTGCATTATCCCTGTTGGCCATGGCGTTCACTCCAATATTGTCAAACTTGGACCCAGCATTTTCATCCAGCAGATAGCCAAACTTTAAAGAGAGAAATTTTAGTATTTTATTACAAAGAAACACGTAAAATGCTTGATCACTTTTTGCTAAGCACTGATCAAACTCACCTCTTCTGCAGATGCCAGTATACTGGCATCTTTGAGTTTTCTCTTCCTTCCTCGGTTGGATCCTTCAAACAAAAAGTATTTACTCTTACAAGACAGAATTTCAAGTTCACAAAGACACTAAAACAAAGTGTTACCATGTTTTTATTTTTTTTTCTATTTATTTAATGAGACCATCTAAAACAGCTGTGTTAGAAACCTTTATTCTTTACCTCCCCTAAAAAAAAAGGAAAAAAGTTTCCAACCAAGAACCAGATAGCATAAATCTGTGCATCAGGTGTTAGTAATAGATGCACAAACCACCAGTACAACTCCACCCTTCCTTCAGAAGTTCCTTCTCCAATTCTCAGTCCTTCAACAGCAGATTGTCACTCTGAATTAGGCCACACTGCTTGGAGGACAACCTCCTTTTCATTAATGGTTTATTCCAATCTGAACCCAGACCCAAAAGTGTAGATAACCCACTGTACTAAACCCCTCTGATTCCAAATACAGACTGTATTTTTATTAAGCCTTCTCAAATGTAAATCATGGCAGTGTTTCCTTACCTTCAGGTGATCCCACAAAATTCGTATCTTTCTTTCTCTTGCCCTTTTTACTGACAGACTTCAATTGTTTGTCATTGTTCGGGTCTGACAGGAGAAAAAAAAAAAGATACCTCAATCCCTCATTCTCACACCATGTACATGTACTTAAAGCACAGCAGAGACTAAAATTTCTTTTTAGGCATATTTGTCATAATGGTCTGAGTCTTTACTTTCAAAAAAGTTTAAAACACAGCGCACACAACCAAATCTGGGATTTCTTCAACCCAGACAATTAAAAATTGTGGTGTGCTATTCTTTATGCTTTTTTTCCACAGCACCAAAAAGGAATGAAATATGATACTAAGATACGTAAAATATGAAGGCTAAAAGCAGGAGTTATGTAAACCTTGAATGTCTGCTTGGTAAGTTTAGTGAAATAATAATCTCATGAAAGACTAATGTGTTAACAGCTGTATGAATAGTTTACCTCCTCTACCCTCAATCATCTTCCTGTGATCATAAGTTTTTAGTTGAAATACTCCATTAATCTGTGCTTTTCCAGCCACATAAAGAGTATACTGTGTAAACTGTGCTTTTCAGATGCAAAGATAATAAAACCATGCAGGTGCAATGATCAGTTATTATTACAGTGGTAATAAAAATTTGGATGTGTAGCTGTATTAGAAGAGTAAGCTGTTACTTATGACACAGCAATTTAGATAAAAGTTGCCTCATCTAAAAAAAAAAATTAAAAATCAACATTAACTAGGTCTAAAGAAATAAAAAAAAATACTAAGTACCAGATTTTTTTTTTAATTTTTGAGATCTTTTAATACTTCTGCCTACTGTAGCCAGTTATTTGTGTATAATGCTACTTTTGTTACTGCCACTGTTTTTGAAATGAAAGAAACATGTCTTGTTTGCAAGTTTTTGTAGCCAGATGCGTAATTCCCACTCTCACCTAGGAGACTGTGCCAACAAACATTTCTCTTAAGACTTCATTGTCCAGAGAAGTACTTGTTGTCACTTCTTTACTTAAAAGCCAAACCTCCCACCTAGGTAACTATATCTGAATTTATATATGTAATTACATATTAGATAACCTATTTTTAAAGCTTTTTCTTCTTGTTTTTTGATAATAAGTAGTACTTTACCTAGGCTGTTATCATCATCAGACACATCCATAAATACACCTCCGTCTTCATCCATATCCTCTCCAAAGTCTTCCTCCATACTTCCTAAGGAGACTTCCTCATCATCCAGATCACTGAATTCATCTTCATCATCAGAATCCTCCCAGTCAGCACTGGATTCCTCGCTTCTTTGACCTTTCTTACCACCTTTGGTTTTCTTTTTTATATTACTAAAAAAATACGTAACAAGCTTAGCACTTCATCTGGCAAAATACTATTTGCATCCAGATAACATCTATCTACCGCCAAACACTATGTTAGAAAAGTTCAACATCATTGCAAACTACTGTAAATTAGGCTGAGACCTAAGAAACATGTATTATGCACTCAGGTATGTTTTCAACATCAGCATATGGAACTGTGTTATAAAAGTCAACCCTTTTAAGAAGTTCTGGAGAAAATCCTATTATGAAATTAACAGAAATGTCAGCTTCAGTATTCTATTTCCTACATGCCTTTGCTCCTTTTCAGAAAGTCTTTTCTGTAAAACACACAAACTGCTGGTATCCCTAGCAACTCTACTAAATGAAGAAATAAAGACTCCTTTTTCTTCAGAAAGGAAACATGGTTCTTCACATACTAGATGGTTACTTGTTTTTTTGTTTCCTCTTTGCTTTTTTTTACTCACACCAGTCTGGATCACAAAAATGTTCAGGTTTCACTAGAAGTTTAAGCTTTAATTCTCCTTTCACCTCAAGAAGAAAAGTTTCTGTGCTGATTCGAAAGCTGTATTGCAGATACTTTAAGTAAAAAGGAGGCTACTTAATCATTCACGGTTGGACTCAATGATCTTAAAGGTCTTTTCCAACTTAAATAATTCTTTGATTAATAAAACTGCTGACTTCCTGAGAACTGAGCTCTGCGATTCTGGATTCCACCAAGTTTATTTACTGCATTAGGTCCAGTTACAACCAATCCTTACAGCAGCAGTACCATTATGCCTCATTCTGCTTACTTTTGTACTTCGTAATTCTCAAACAGAAACCTGAGACAATGAAAAACAAGTAAGATTTTACCCTGCTTAGTGGGTCACTGCATTGTATAAATAAAATACTACAGGTCTCATGCGTCAAGCCAGCAGACTGTAAGCACCACAGATCATGGTGCTGCATTATGGGACGTGCAGAAAAGCAGCATTACCCAGCGTTCAACTGCTATTGCCTTCTTTGCAAGGTGATATTCTGAGACTTTTTGAAAAAGGTCTAGCCAATTTTGTAGAGTAAAACTCTATGTAGGTATTAAAACAAGAGATGAAAGAACCAATTTAAAGCCTTACCCAGCAAAATCAAGGTCATCCTGGCCAACATCAATGGCATTATCAGCAGCTTCAAATGTATCTAGGGGGAAAAAATTGCTTATTACTACAAAACAAAGTCAAACAAAGAAATATGAAGTCACTGCAAAATATATTATTTTTGGGTATCATTTTCCTGAACAGTTTATATGATCTGCATCAGTAACAAAGGGCCCTGATACCAAAGGGTTGTATAGAAAAATACTCCACAAAACAGTTACCTAAAGTTCTCTTTTACCGAGGATGTAATTTCTGGGCAGAACTACGATGATGTGGGAAGCAGACAGACACAAACGGACACACAATTGCCCAGTGATTCAAACTTAGTTGGCAGGTGGGATATCACAAGTCTCAAACGCTTACTCCAAGTCAGGTAGAACAAAGACTCAATTCAGATACCCCAAGCAAGTGTCCTGCCAGCTAATCTGTATGTTAATTTTCAGATTAGAAGTATTCACTGTAATTTTTGACAGAAAAGCAAGCAGACAAGAGGATGAAAGCTCCTATTATCAGATTCACTTAGGAACAAATTGCTATATAAAATAGCAGGTAAAAACAAAATCTGAAAAATTACAACTGTTCTGTTTCAAAGAGTAAACACTACCATTAGAGGGTCCTTAATTTAAGCCTCTGAATTTATGAAGCAAATTCTCAGAGACAGTCAACTTATTAGAGATACTAACAATAAAATGACAAACACAATTAGTAACAGATTCTTGTCATAACTAAGACCATACCAATTGCATCACTAAGGAAGACTCCTGCTATGGGAGTTCAGAATTCTCTAAAAATCTTGTACAAAACAGTTATGGAGAGGTAACCACATATTTTTTTTTCAAATACAAATATTACTCTGTAAGTAAAATATGAAATCATAAAATAATGGACATTTTATGGTGCACTAATAAATTTAGATTCTGGAACAACTCATACACTAATTCCAAAGCAAACAAAAGTACATGCAACAGGAAGAGCTAATACTACTGCAGAAGTTTGCCAAGGACCTAACTGAACAAATAACCTCATGAAAGATGTTAGGAACAATGAGAGAAACTGTAAGGAAGATTGAAAAAGGCCAAGCAGTAAAGAAAGAATAGAAGCAAATGTTACATGCTGTTAGGAAAAGTTATTTAACGCTCAGACTACGTTAGGAAAAGAACAAAAAGGCATGAATGGCCACTCATGAGCTTATGTTCAAAATCGGACAATTTCCAACCATTCAAACAAGCTGAACGCCACTGAAGTACACCTCTTCAGGATGGCCATCCAGCTGGCTTATGTGACAGATAGTATGAACTGCTGGCTGTAGTAGCATTGAATGGGAATTGGAAAGCCAGTTTTCTTCCACTTCCATATTCCTGTATCTGGCTCTTTTATACAATATAAACTACAAAAAGCATAAATTAATAATTTGCAAAAGCAGGAAATACTGGGATAGTTACTGCAAGGAAAAACACAACCTTACCCAATGCTCTCTCAAATTCATCATCATCTACATCTTCCACACTTTCTTCATCATCCTGACGCTTTTGTTTCTCTCTCCTCTTATCAAACTTTGAATAAAATCTGAAATAATACATTGCTCTCAGACACAAAATTACAGGTGATTATTTTTATGACAAGTTTTTAAAAAAAAAAAAAAAAACACCTGCAGATTGTTTCACGTGTATGTTGCCAGTTGAAAATTGTAAGTAATGGTTTCAAACGCATCTCAAATCAGAGATTTGTATTTTCTTTGTTTTTCAAAGAGTAAGCCACTACTATAAGATTCAAAACAAAGAAATTTCACAGCCAAAGGTGCCGGAATTTATTTTGAACATAGTGAGTTTATAACGGGGCACAAGAAAGATGTGAAAATCTGCCTCATACTGATAAGGAAGAAAGGATCAAGTTCAACTTGAATCTAATTGGGGGGGAGTAGGGGAGCAAATATATAAAAGAGTTTTGCCCATTAAGTTCTGTTAAATTTTCCCCCATAGCCCTATTCGTTTGTGTGCTTAGTTTTACCTTCCGTCAGCCATTTTAAACCACTTTCTCTCCTTCATTTCATATTAAAGAACCATCGAACACAGAAGGCAATTTTCACAGATTCACTAAGGTTGGAAAAGAATTTTTCATATACAAAAGCAAAAGAGTACAACACTTCATATGGAAGACTTTAAATGTGTAATCTCAGTTTCAGTCATCTTCAGTGTAACAATGCTGTTAACTTTTTAGACAGGGGCATGTTTTTAAGCTGCTTTTCTTTAATCTCAAAATTAATACCACTGTTTTATTTATTTATTAATAATATAAGCTTCAATACTATAATATTAATCAATTAAAATTAGTAAAGTTCCATTAACATGATACTTCAAAAATTCTTAAAAGCCCCTACAGCAATGAATATATTAAACAACAACAAAGTTAATTAAACAAAATAAATGAAGTTAATTCAAATACTGATTTCCTAAGGAGACACTCACAGATAACCAGTATTTTGATCTAATAAGAACAAATCTTTGCCAAATGTGTATCACTTCAATTTTAGTGTTACAGCCACATTCTAAGCCACAATCTAAAGGGAAGCCAACTAAATGGAAAGAACTATGAATAATAAAAAAATAAATACACAGAAAACTAGCTCCTCTGACTTTTTTGCATTGTTCTAATGAGCTTTGATGCTAATAACATAAACAAGTTTTTTTTTAAATATACTTCTAATGCACAAGAATTACAACCCACAAGACATTCATCATTACCCATTGTTTAAGGCTTCTTTATTACAATGTCAACTTACTTAATTAATTTTAGACTACAAGCACTGATTGCCTTTGTTTGTAAGTGATATTCTTTACTAAGCACTTTTGACAAATGTTGTAATTACGTTCTAAGGAAAGTACTATCATCACAAGTCACTCAAATTAATCAAATTTTGCAAACACTTGGAATACCAGAGAATACTGATGAAATGTAATGGGTTTTGAAGGCATTGCATTAAAAAACAACACTTAAAACTAATGTTCACAAGTATTTCATTACCTGTGAAAAAACACTTCATCCACTGGGATTTTGCTTTCATCTTTGGCACGGAATTCCTTACTGTTGACTGCAAAAACAAAAAAAGAACTGATTTTACCTCAAGTTGAAATGATTGTTATTCTTTTAAAAGGTTAAACAGCATGCACAGACAGAAGTATGCAGACACCCGGTGTCATCCATTAAATAAAGTGGAGCTCATCTCAAAATGTCTTCAAACTAACAGTTCTCAGTGTACATACTGATACTTAGATGTGAGCAGACCCTATGGAAAAACTCAAGAGGCAAAGCCCTAACCAGATTCTAATTTATGTATCAGCAAGGGAGGTTTTGCAATCACCTACAGCAGAAATGCATTTAAAAAAAAGAAAAAAAAAAGTAGGAAATAAGATATATTCGCTGTCATGCACTAAAACACTGGAAATACTTCTGCCCAGTACTCCTGGCAGTAGAAATGTTTGTCAGCTGCTGCAAGGCAGGACCATACACCAGCTGAGCATGTTGAAGAAGGGATCAAGTCTCACCCTGCCTCCATTTCTGAGGAACAGAGGCAAAATATGACGCTGCAACAGCAGATTGACTAGGGTATTGATCAGGTTCCTTGCGGAGAAGCTTTTTACACTCATACATTCCCCTTCCCTCCTCCACCTCATAAGTAAAACAAAAGAGAAAGAGCTACTGATTATCTCAGTGGGCACAGATTATTACATTTTCTAAGTGACAAGGGTCCAAGTTTCTGGAACCAGATCAGCATACTCACAGAAGGAGTCTGCAAATGAACAGCAGAAGGTACCAGAGGATTTGCAATCTCAGTTCTCTAAGCCTCAGCAGAGACCAGCTACACACAACAAGTGCAGATTTTTGTGTCCATATTAATATATCCATATTTTTGTATCAGATGTTTCATTTGTAGAACACTTAAATTCCTCAAATCCAGTTCTAAATGCTCAGTGCAGTCCTTCAACTCAGAATAAACTAAAGAATGCGATAAACAAATTGTAGCTTCAAATGCATTCCAGGTAGAAATTCCTACTTTAAGCTATAACAGCCATAAACCCATGCATCAGTAAAGGTACCTCAGCTGATCTGTATAACTAAAACCTCTGTGCAACACAACAGACCCAAAACAGACCCAAAGTTAGAGGAAAGCACATCCCTGGGAACCTTACAGAGATTCTGCCACAGAAGATGGTACCTCTTCTGCCCTCAAGCAGCATGTTTTAGTGATGGTTTACCCTTTACCCTTTCTTAACTGCTAGTTCTTACCACCATATCCTGCCCTGAATAATTGGAAACAGTGGGACAAGACAAAAGGCAGCCTATTTCTGGAGGCAAGAATAACTCTTAGCAAAGTAACAGTGCCAAAGATACCTTACACTAATCCCAACAATAGCTGCAGCTGTGGCATTGCATGGACTAATCCATATCATTTAATGAAAGAGCTTAATGTGATTTAAATCATTATATAAATCCATTTTCTGAGATTTTAAGTCCTTTTTCAATCACAATAAGCAACATAAAAGTAATTATATGATAACTTGGAAACAACTAAAAACATGAACTACACAACACTACTATATTAACTACTTTTTAAGAACTTCAAAAAACATTATTTGTAAAACTAGGATGCCAGACTTCAGAATGGCATGTTTGTGAGCAGAAAATTCAGTTATTGTTTTATAAGTTCATGACCCTCTGAAGCTAGTACCCTAACAGATTGCTCTTCTAACTAGAAGTATGATTAGTTGGAATAAATTCTAAGGCTTTTTTTTAGCTGTTTTTCCCCCTAAGGGGTCACACTGCCAGCTACAAGCAAATTTGTAACAATGTTCTGAACTTTTTATACAAGACTGCAAACCTACTCTTTACCCAGGGGGTGTATTTCCTTTTAGGGGGATGCAGGAAAAAGACAACTTAGCCTAAGAGAAGGTTTAGGAAGCATATGCAGGTCATAGCAAAAATAGCACAGACAACAAGGCACACAGTTTTCAGTAGCTCTGTCCTTTGCTGTTAACACATTTCTTAATAGGATGGCTAAACAGAAGGTATGATCTTCATCATGCATTGCCTAAGAAAAAGTAATCACTACAATAGAAAGTAATCGACAATTAGGGGGGGAAAAACAGAGAGAAAAGAAAGGTCTTAAAAAAAAGTTGGTGTGTAGCCAAGTGCTACAGTAGAAGACAAAATGTTTTCCTACTCAAGAGGCTAACAGTTGAGGTAACTGACTTTCTCTATATCATTTGTTCTTAAAATGATTCAATGGATCCAAAGTTTCAGCTGTGGAGATTCCATGCACCCTTACAAGAAGATTAGACCTGATCTTGAACATCAGGCACCACCACTGCACTCCTGATGGACAGGACTTTCTTTTAGTGCTAACAGAAATAGCATAGACAGCGCAGGTGACACATGTCTACAACAACCAGCCAAGAATTTTTTAGCCATCATAATCTTAACTGAAAAGGGGCTGGCTTACCTGCATGATTCTGCATATCTTTCATAAACTGCTTCTTCTTCGGCTGCATTACCACGCTGCTGGTGTTTTCTGTAGCAGAACATAAATCAGAAAAAAACTACTTTATTATTATTGATAGAAAACTGTGAGGAGTGGCTGAAACACCAGAGGGTTTTGCTGCCATCCGTAAGGACCTCAAGAGGCAGAAGAAATGAGCTGAAAGGAATTGTCATGCAGTTCAACAAGCGGAAGTGCAGTGTCCTGCACCTGGGGAGGAAGAATCCCATGAACCAGTATATGCTGGGGGCTGCCCAGCTGGAAAGCAGCTTGGCGGAAAAGACCCTGGGCATTCTGGTGGACACCAAGTTGATTGTGAGCCAGCAATGTGCCCCTGCAGAAAAAAAGGCTGGCCGTATCCTGGGCTGCATCAGCTGGAGTGTGGCCAGCAAGTGGAGGGAGGTGATCCTTCCCCTCTACTCAGCACTTGTGAGACCACACCTGGAGTGCTGTGTCCAGGTCTGGGCTTCCCAGACAAGGCAGACATTGGCATACTGGAGAGAGTCCGGAGAAAGGCCACTAAGATGATGAAGGGACTGGAGCATCTCTCCTGTGAGGGAATGTTGAGAGAGCTATGATTGTTCAGCTTGAAGTAGAGGAGGCTCAGGGGCATCTCATCAATGTATATAAATACCTGAAGGGAGGGGGTAAAGAAGACAGAGTCAGGCACTTTTCAGTGGTGCCTATGACAGGGCAGGAGGTGATGGGCATAACCTGAAACACAGAGGGCTCTGTCTGAACATCAGGAAACACTTTCTTACTGCGAGGGCGATTGTGCACTGGCACAGGTTGCCCAGAAAGGCTGTGGAGACTCCATTCTTGGAGACATTCAAAAGCCATCTGGAGAGCCTGGGCAGCCTGCGCTAGGTGGCCCTGCTCGAGCAGATGACCTCCAGACATCCCTTCCAACCTCAACCATTCTGTAGTGTTTACATTCCCCTATAACTTTGCTTATTCCTGCTAGGTTAGCAATTTCTGCACTGCAGATGTGAGAGGCAGCAGTATGTGACTGTCAGCTGGTTCTGAGTTGCAGACATCTCTCTTGCAGCCCTGAAGACTGATCCCACTCCTTTGTTGCACCACATGCACCCCAAATACCTGACAAGCACAAAGGGTAATTGGCAATCTGTGAGAAAAAGGGTTTGGTCACCATCAGTAATCAAGATCATATGCTAATATGTACAGAGAAGTTCGTACCTTTGCCTTTACGGAGTTTGGGATTTCTGTACACAAAGCGATCCAAGAATCTCATTAACGTGAAATCCTGCAAAGGGTCACCAGAGTACTGAATGTGATTGCCCTGAAAGAAGAAAAAAGCCAAAATCATTAAGGTCTTCATTTTAGAAAGTCAGCAACTAAACACAGAGGATTCAAACAGTCCAAGAACAACATTAGACCACACCTTAAAAAGACAAAGACTTGGGGATACTTCATCACATTAGCCTGACCAGTTAATACACTCCTGTACAGATTCTGATTTTTGGAATTTCATATTTTCTTAACTAAAAAACACGTTCTTCACTTTGTTTCAGTGATGAACTGCCTTGCAATGTACTCTTCTAACAGCCATTAATACTCAGCACTATTTGGATACCATATATTCAAATAAAAATAAATATTTAAAATATGTATTTGTGTAGGTTTGAGTATTTTTGGCACAATACCACAACAGTATTAAAAAATAATTTGTTCCAACAGCAGAGTTCCCCACATAAAAAACCCCACGCTAAATAAAAAGCTAGACCAAAACTCTAAAAGAGCTTTAAGAATCATGTAATACCCACATTTCTACCAAGTTAATTACTTCTGTGAGCAGCATCCTTTAGATAAAACACTAACTCCATGAAAAGATTTGCATTTGAATGTATGTTACAGTGCTGCAGAGCTGCTGGTTACCTGCAGAGTGCAAGGAGGCTTTATAATGTATTTTTTCAAATGGCAAATGACAGCTAACAAAAATCAAACTTCAAAGCTACAGACTAGGAAAAGCACTTACTTCTAGAATTGTTTTTGCGAATAGGGCCACAGATGGATGAAAATGTTCAGAAAGCTGAAAAACATGAATCACTTATTTGTTTCTACTTTAAAATAAACACAGTCATTACTCATGTTGACGTATCAGACTCCTGACAACACCACTATGTCATAAGTCCTCTCTGTAACTGTCGTGGTTTAGTCCCAGCCAGCAACTAAGCACCACACAGCCGCTCGCTCACTCCCCCCAGGTGGGATGGGGGAGAAAATCGGAAGAGCAGAAGTGAGAAAACTCGTGGGTTGAGATAAGGACAGTTTAATAGGTAGAGCAAAAGCCACGCAAGGAAGCAAAGCAAAACAAGGAATTCATTCACTACTTCCCATGGGCAGGCAGGTGTTCAGCTATCTGCAGGAAAGCAGGGCTCCATCACATGTAATGGTTGCTTGGGAAGACAAACGCCATTACTCCTCCCCCAGCTTTATATGCGGAGCATGACGTCATACGGTATGGAATATCCCTTTGGTCAGTTGGGGTCAGCTGTCCCGGCTGTGTCCCCTCCCGACTTCCTGTGCACCCCCAGCCCACTCACTGGTGGGGTGGTGTGAGGAGCAGAAAAGGCCTTGACTCTGTGCCAGCCCTGCTCAGCAGTAACTAAAACATCCCTGCTTTATCAACATTGTTTCCAGCACAAATCCAAAACACAGCCCCATACTAGCTGCTATGAAGAAAGTTAACTCTGTCCCAGCCAAAACCAGCACACCAAATAACACACAGACGCAGGTAGTAGTGCAAGGCTGACGTGCTCTGCCCTTGAACTGAAGAACTTCAAGTTCTAATCTTTTGTTTGCATTAACTAAATACATTCTCACTTAAAATTTTATTTAATTCAACACTTGAAAGCTTTAGTGATAGAAAGCTAAGATCCAGAAGTCAAAACAGATTATTGTCCAAATCTCCACTTAAAAATTCCTATTCCCTACTCCAGAATATCAGCGTTGTATGTAACATACACAAGCTTAAAGCTGAACAATATAACGTTTAACCTTTCAGTTATGTTATCCAGGTAGCTACTCCAAGAACAACGAAGTTAATTTTCTTCTCTCAATACAAGGGCCACATTAAGAAACACAGTGATCCACAACATAAGAATGCCTTACCTTCTTCAGTTCCCAAAGGCTTGTACTTTCAGCACCACA
Source organism: Gavia stellata (assembly GCF_030936135.1). NCBI lineage: Eukaryota > Metazoa > Chordata > Aves > Gaviiformes > Gaviidae > Gavia > Gavia stellata. Next base: position 23,659,987 of record NC_082595.1, read on the forward strand.
GTATAAAGGACTTCGGTGCATAGGATCATACGAAGCTCCACTCTTCCTGCCTGAGGGGCGGAGGAGATGAAAACATCTTAAATTTTCTCAGGCCACTTTATGAGAGTATTATTTTCATTTCACCACGACAGTAATGCTGCCCATCATTCTTAGCTGGACATGCCACAGATTCATTCAGTAGCAAGTAAGGGTTATATTCAGCTGCCCTTCCCCAGTGTATGACCAGGTGCACAGGTGAGTTCCTACATGCTTCCAGGGAAGCTCCTGAAAACCCCTGCTCCATTCCAAAAGGTCCTCAGGAAAGAGTGAAACTAGAAGCAGGTTCAAAGCTAGACGAATTGTTCTAAGCAAGCTTCATAAGCAAATGAGCAGTCACACATCCTAACCTTGGCTACATTGCTCTGAAGGCATTTGAACACGGAAGCAAAAGATCCCAAGCCTGTTTATTGCTTAGGCACAAATGCAATAAAATGCATAAAGCAAAATATGCTACCAGATTCATCCAGTCTCTTCATCACTACTGAGCTAACAGATAATGAAAAATTATTCTGACTGATTGCTTTGAATTAAACTTCAGTTTGAAAAACTAAAATAACGTTTTAATCACTTGATTTTACAACAAGTCTTGATCAACACGTCACTGTTATGGAATGTTAGAAGTTAAATGAATTACATTTTCTTGCTAATTTACCTCCCATATTCAGATGATGCACCCACGAGGCTGTTGAATTTGAATCGTTTGTTTTAACAGAATTTTCTGTCGTGCTCCTCTTTTCACCTTCTACTTTGTCTGCATCCACAAATTCTTCCTCACCCGCTTCAGCATCTTCTTGATCCTTAAAGCACTCTTCATCTTCCGACTCCTAAACAACAAAAAATGTTACCAAACAGCTTTTCCTTTCCAGTTTTATTCTGATTTATTAGAAAAATGCACATGTAGTTCTTAAGAAGCTACTTACAAAAATATAAACCAATTATGGCCGATGTTTAAGCAATACATATTTCTGGCCTTGATACAGGACTTAAAATCGAACTTTACAGCTTACGTCACAAAAGTCTAATGGTCCCTCCCTGTCTGAAGAAAGAAAAAACAAATCCAGTCCTGCCTAGCTATACTTCAGAGACTGCAGACAGAAGAAACAGGCTGTGTTTTCACAAAGCTTTTGGGTGAAGAATGTTTACCTGCTTACTTATACAGCATTTAGCAAAATAATCCTCTCTCCGTGAATAAAGCCCATAGGACCTGCTAGAATGCTTAAAACACTCTCATCTATGCAGATTTTTTATGTAGTTACAATTGTTCAAGTGTTTTCTCCCATAACATATTGGCAAACCCTCAGGTTGCTATAAAACAGGTTAGGGAAAGGTGCTTATGAAACTAGCTCTTACTGAAAAAACAATGAGATAAAGAAATCATCTTATACCACATGATCCTGTAACTGGACCCTTAACTCTGGTTTTACTTTCAGAAGCTCAGACAGAAGGTACAAGGTTCCACAAATGAAGGGTGGCATTTGTCCACAAGTGACTTGAAGTAACCTCTTCACAAAGGCCTTCACGCGCCGTAACACTACATCTGCCTTCAGAGATTTATAGACAAGGTTAAGAAACATGGATGGTTTTGAGCAGGTTGCTAAAGCAGGATCTAGAAGTTTCCTGTAGAAAACACAGGAGAAAATATTGCTGATTGTAATAATGCATGCAGGAGAATAATTGCTATTAACAACAGTCATCTACATTTTTCAGAGACCAGTGACAGCTTGTTCGCCAATACTCAAAACCATTACAATCAACCCTGAACTCTCAGCAGCTGTGTACTATTTCTAGATATACATGAGACACTGAAGGTTTAAAAAAACCAAACAACTGTATCAGTAAACAAAAAAAAAAATTGTAAGAAAATATAAAGAAACCGAGTTCAGCTGAAAACGGTTTCAAAATTTGAGATATTCAATGCGAGAAACTAATCCGATTTATTCAGATGTTCAAAAAAATAGAAAGAAAATGGTTAGCAATCAGCATGCTTCACAATCAGACCAGACATATGTTTTGGCAAGTTCATTTTCTACTCCACTTTTTTTCCAGGCTGCCAGGCACAGGAAGGCCCCTAAATACATCACACTTTCTGGGGGAACTTGAGTTCCCTTTTTAAGAAAATCAGCAACTTCCCTTTGGTCTACTAAACAGATGCCTGTAAGGACCCTACAAAGAGTCTAAACGATCAGCTGGGACAAAAAAGAAATACTTTTATAATACGAGGCTTTCCAACTACACAAATTAAATCATCTAAAATATTAACATAATATTCTCCCACACCCCCACGAAAAAAGGAAACAAGATTTTAGGCTATTATGCAACTAAACCACAGTACCTATAAAAGTGATTTCAGAAGAAGTAGTTATCTCTTAGTTTCAAATAATATGTGGAATTAAAACATGCCACTGGATAACAGTGCAAAGATGAAATGCATATTTTGTGTTCTCAAGACCTACCACTACCATTTGTTTTATCCCCACATTAAGTCAAAGAAATCACATCCTTTTTCTTCTAGCTCATACAAAACGTGAGATTTTTTAGCCAATGAGATGCAAAACTTGAAAGATCTTTAAAGCAAAATAAGTGTTTTTACAACTTTAAATTAATGGTGACTACCTCATAAAATGAAATTTATATAAAAATTGCAAACTTGTCACTCACCTGTATAGTGCTGCGTAGTACCTATCTGATACAGTTTGCTGAGAGTCCATCACTTGAAACAGTAACATCAGGGCCTGGACACTGGTACCAAAGTTCACAAGATGCAGAACTTTAAACAATGTGTCCATTTGTTCTTTCACTTTCTCATCACCAGTCTCAGCATAAGGGTAAGCTCTGTTTACCCCGCAAAGAAGAGCACTGAGCATTTTGGATTCAATGTCTTTTTTCTTAATGCAGTTCCGAAAAAAGCAAAAGTACAAAGTTATCAGCTTGTTAGCCAATGCACTTTCTTCATGACTGAGGACTATCTGATTTAGAAAGCAAATGGCATAATATTGAGTTTTCACATTAATGTTTGACCGGTACAAAAGCCTCTCCACCTCACTGCACACTACTCCCTTCATATTTGGATGCCTGTGAAGTAACGTCTCTAAAAGATAAGAGGCTTTGGTGGCAATTTTGTTCTGAGGGTCTCCCAGTTTATTTACCAGCTGAACAAGTAGAACTTTCTCCTGCTCAGGCTTGTTACAGAGAAGCTCGTGGGCAACTGCCAGAGCTCGGGATTTCGTTGCTGTCAGAGAATCATGACTCAGCGTTTCTAACGCTTGCACAAACTCTGCCACCTGCAGTTTCAGGTGATGCTCAAAGTACCACAGTATCAACCGTCTGTCTCTTGAATCCCTGTTGCCACTTGACATCTTCGCTATGTTGTTAAATGGTCGCTGTGAGAAAGACCATAATTTTCGATTGTCTGGTAAGAGATCTGAAAGGAGAAGCTCCTTGAAAGTATCCAAAGCCATAAGGCTCTGATGCCTGCTGCCCTTTTTCTTTATGAGGTTTACCAAGTTCTCAACAAATTCGAGACTGTGGACAGCACTGTCCTGTATGAGAAGAGTCATCGCTGCCATCCTGTCAGCCAAGGTACCTGACGACACAACAGTTTTCATCCACGCTGAAGAGGCCCCCTTCTGATAATCTGTCTTGTTCTTATACAGGTCTGTCTCATGTTGGTACAGCTTTTGGGCCAAGGCCTTGTACTTGGACAGAAGCGTCTGATTTTGTAGCTCTGAAGAGAATTCGTTGGTGTATTCTAGATCATACCATTTGCCCCCTGGTTTGATCAGTATCACTTGCCTAGCATGAAATTCATAATCTTCTTCCAGCCTCTCCTTTGCTGAAAGGTGCTGCTCCTGATCACCACCAGCTTGTTTCTTCTTACTTTCTTTCACACCACTTGCCTTTTCCTTGACTTTTTTTTCTTTTTTCCCTTCTAACGAAGGAGGATTAGTTTCCTTCTTGCTCTTCTCTTTCTTTGGAGGCTTCTCTTTCTCTTCCCTGCCTCCGCCGTCCTCCTCCCCCTCCTCCACCACGAGGCAACTATTCGCATACTTGCCGAGCCCCAGGGAGCTGACAAAGGCCTCCAGCTCCCCTTCCTTCAGGTCGTCGATCGCGTCCTTCTTGCCGCCGTCCACCACCTCCTCCGCCTCGTCCACGGCGCACAGCATCAGGTAGTCTTGCTGCGGGCGGGAGCGCACGGCCGTTAGAGGCGGACACGGCGCCAGGCCCCGCGCTCCCAATGGCTCCCCCCGCCAACCCCCCCACCCGCACCCCACAAGGGCCCGTCCCGGCGGGCCCAGCCGCCACGTGCTCCCGCTCCCTCCCGCCCCGCCCTTACCTTGGTGCCGCCGAGGCGCAGCACCTCGTCCAGCGTGAAGCCTTCGGCATCTTCTTCTTCTTCTTCGTCATCGTCCTCCTCCTCGGCACTGTCGCCGCCCGCCTCCTTCGGGTCCCTCACACCGAAGTCCCACAACGCCGCCATCGCCGACCGCCGGAAGCTCCGCGCGCATGCGCACCGCGCGCTTCCGGCCCCGCGGGCTCGCAGGTCCTGCAAGGCGGGGCGCGAGGAAGTGCGCGTGGGCTTCGCCGGAGCGGGGGAGAGCGGGCAGGGGAGGTCTCAGGCAGAGCTCAGAGCCTTCCGCCCACCCCCAGCGGCCTTTAGTCGGTAGCTCGTCCTCACGCAGGCGACGGGACTCGGCGCGGCTACCAAGCGGCCAGGACCCCGGGAGGAGAAGGAGGCGGTGGAGGAGGAGCGGGCCGCGGCAGCCGGCGCCGCTGCCATGGTCCCGCTGCTCGCGCGCCGTGCCCTCCTCGCCGCCGCCCTGGGCCCCGCCGGCCGCCGCCGGCTCCCCCGTCACCATGGTAACCGCCGCCTCCTTCCCCCCTCCCCGGAGCCGCCAGCCGCCCCGCTGAACCCCGACCCCTTCTCTGCTCTCCCCGCAGCTCCGGCAGCGGCGCGGCCCTCCTCGGGCGCGGGGGGCCAGCCGGAGGCCGAGGGAGGCAGCCGCGCCACTGCCATGCTGCGGCACCTGCTTCTCAAGCTGCGGGCCACCGGCCCGGTGACGGTGGCCGAGTACATGCGGGAGGCGCTCACCAACCCCGGCCAGGTGCGGGCGGGGCCGGGCCGGGGGCTCCTCGCCGCCGGGGCGTGCTGCCGGGCCGGTGGAACCGCGGGCCGAGGGTGCTGTGCCTGAGCGCCCGGAGCCCGTAGTGTGGCAGCCGGCCGGGAAGCGGCCCCGCCGTGCCGTTCACCGGGCCCGGCCGTCCCCCCTCTCCCCTGCAGGGTTACTACACGCGCCGCGGCGGCATCGGCGAAGGCGGGGATTTCGTCACCTCACCTGAAATAAGTCAGGTATTTGGAGAGGTAACGCACAGTTCCGTACGTCTTAGAGAACTGCTCTTCATTCTTAAGTTACCGTTAAGTTGTTTTGGGGGAGGAAGGGGTGTTTCGTTTTTCTGGAAGACCGGGGAGTCCTTTCATGTGTTGCAGTCTGGGACGCTATCTGTGCTTATTAACACTTATTTTCCTATAGAATTTGTTTATAAGAAAAAACAGTCATGGTAGTTTACTAGTTTGAAAACTCTACTCAAAAATAATTTTCCGATTTTGGTCTGGTTCACTCTGTGTTGCCTATCATTTCCAGTGGTGAAGACTGCCTAAACACTGTTCTCAGTGACGCTTTGGTAAATGCATTGTCGTGACGAACAGCTGTTCAGAGGCAGTTGGGCAGTGACCAGCATTTAAGCCTTAAATCACTGTTCTTGCTCCAGCCAGAGAAAAGCCCCACACATTTACTGGTGGAGAGTTGCTTCTGCTGGACTGACAGCAAACAATTGCAATTTTAATACTTAAAGAGAAGAGGGCGAAGTTACGTATTGTAATGATTTTCAACAACTTTAAGATATGGAGAGAGAATATTGCATAATATCTTAGTTATTATCAGACGAAAGGCAGATACCACTTTCCACAAGATCTCAAGTTACACTGTAACTCTTCCTTTGTGTTGTTTCTCACTGCCAGCTAATTGGAATATGGTGTATTAGTGAATGGATAGCCACGGGCAAACCTAAAGCGTTCCAGCTGGTGGAACTGGGCCCAGGGAGGGGCACTCTTACTGATGATATATTACGGGTAGGTGTGAAAACTAATATTAATATTCTTTATTTCTGGCTTTATTCCATGGCTACTCTGAAATCTGAAGGAATGATGTTTTGCTATCAGGGTTTAACCTTCCCTAGTAACCAAATCATTTCACTCAGGATTAGCAGCTTAGACTCTAATTAAAATATATTAAAATATATATATTAAAATATATGCACGTTTCTGAGGCCAGGTCTCTCAGTTGAAAGCAGAACATGGGCCAGTGCGTGCACACCGTGCAGACGTGCCTGGAATCTTTCAAACACTACTTGATAGAAGGGGAGGGCAGGAATATTCCATTATAAATTATTTCTGTATAGGAAAGCATTAACCAAACTGAAATCCATTTAGGATGGTGCTGCTGTGGACGGAGGCCTCAGTGCAAGCAATAGGAGGAAGAGGGGAGGACAATAATACAGGGGTGAAGTTGTGTTGGTTCCTTTGGGGATTTCAGGGACTTACTTCTTCTGAGTTAACCCCTTCTGTTCTATCATGCTTGCATGGCTATTAATTAAAATACTACTGATTCAGAAATAAATCATTAATGGGATTTAGTACCTCAGAACAACTTTTATTCTGTTAATATGTTAATGAAAAAGAACTCTAATAACCACACTGAGATTGTAGGATATTGAGCACTTTTTGTTTATGGTGTCTGGGAAAATTGAACCATTTTTCTCTTAATGCTAAACCCTCTGTAGGTATTAGAGGAGCTACTCACTCTCAGGCTATTACTATTCTAAATTAGCATTTCATGTTGTCCTTGCAATATATAATGTGTGCTGTATTTTGCCAACTTTATTAGAAGCATAGCAGCTTTTATTAAAACTGATGGAAAAATTCCCACTTCCTTCTGGAGGAGCAAAATGCAGTCTCTTTCATTGAGACTATTTTGTTAAATGAAAGCCAATTAAATCTTTTATCTGGAATATAAATAATGAGATTAAAGGTTAATTCTTAAACCTTTAATGTATACAGCACATGACTGTGCCTAATAGAATTCATCTGCCTTTATAGGTCTTCAACCAGCTTGCCTCTTTACTTTGTAAATGTGATGTCTCTGTTCATCTGGTTGAAGTGAGTCCCAAACTCAGCGAGATACAAGCACTGATGCTGACAGGCGGGAAGGTGCAGTCAAACCCCCAGGACAAGTCTGCTTACATGAAAGGCATTAGCAAGACTGGAATTCCCATTTTCTGGTACAGAGACATTCAAGATGTGCCACCAGGTAAGGAGCTTTAAGGTCCTGTTACAGGTTTTTCCTCCATTTGCTGCTTTTGTTAACAGAGGACCTCTCTGCTAGCCTTCATAATGGGTAGAAAAGCAGTTAGTATACATATTAGCTCCTACTTCTTGCATGAGTTTGAGGCAGGATCTTGACTCATTCTCATAACTGGTACTTACTCGGACTACCTTCATTTTGGGATAGCTATCCAATTTCATATATTTTGACTTTTTCTTTTCATGGGAAACCATTTACTGGCTTTGCCTGAATCTCCTTTCATGAGATACCAATCTAAAATTCATAGAATGGAAGCTATAGCTAGCTGTAGAAATGTTATCTCTGATGTATCCAAGCTGGAAGTAGTGATAGCTATTTCATGACCACATTAACTAGTTTAATTCATAAAAACATTTTTGTTTTCAACTGGAAGCTGCTATGGAAGCATTAATAATTTAATGCATTCTTTTTTACCTTCCCACAGGTTACAGCTTTTACTTAGCACATGAGTTTTTTGATGCCCTGCCAATACATAAGTTTCAGGTATAGCAAGAAGATTATTTTAATTGTGACCATCTGCTTAAGGGACTTTTCTCCCTGAAGAATAGAATTATGGTGCCAAACCAGACACATGCATTGTTTATGGTGATAAAATGGTTCTAACTGAACTTGGACAAATACGACATAATTCAACTGGTAACTGTAAAATTAATAATTGCTCTTGAATGGAAAAACCTGTAGAAAGCTGAAGGTTTCTTTTTGCTTAGATAAGTCTCAAGTTTTATCTTCTTATGCTACATTAATAAGTTTTTAATTTCAATGTTATTTTATGTACCACTACTAACAAAGACAATGCTTTAAAAGGCTTTCATTTGAATGATAATGAGAATAGCAAAATAAAGTCTAGTTAGGATTCAGAAGAAACTTTCAACTTCAATTTGACAATTAGTTTATGAAAATCACTGGTAGAATAAATTATTTTATTTTGATAAGTTAAACATTGCACTGCAATAGAAGAGGCAACATTTTTCTCAACAGCATCCTTCATTCCTTTCAAGTATAATTAGACCTGTATTTGTTGACCCTGCAGACCAGTCTCTGCCACAGACTTTTTCCAGGGCAGTTATTGGAATTAAATAGGAATGAATAATTGTTGTTAATAGCATATAATGTTCCTAAAACTTTTGTGAAAATGCTTGACACATCAGTTCAATTCAAAAGCCAAGATACTGTCTGTACCCGCTAGAGCATAAAATGAGTACTCTGGGTTCATTCAACAGAGAACAGAGAAAGGCTGGCGTGAAGTGCTGGTTGATATAGATCCAGAAGTTCCTGACCAGCTGCGGTTTGTCCTGTCACCATCCAGTACCCCCGCAACAGAGAACTTTATTCAGGTAAGGTTATGCCTACTAGAGTTTGTATGTGCATATTTACTGACTCTTTCAAGTACATTTACTGCTTCTCAGTTACTTTGACAGCAAGAGGAGGGCTCTTAATCTATAAATGAGTAAATACAGCTTACCCTTTTCATTCTGCAAAACTTCCACAAGCATTTAATTTTGTATGCTGTGAAAATATAGCATAAAAATTAACACGTACATCAAACCTTGCAAAATCAGAGCTTAAACAGACAAAATACTTCAGAGAACAAAGTGAGGCAGCAAGTGACAAGGGAGAGTTCTGTGTTGTATGTGTCACATCACTATCTCGACAGTGGCCCTGCCTAAGCCAGGCTCTCAACCTGCTGTGTATGTACTCAGTGCAGCTGGGTATTTCTGTGCTATACTGACCTTTAGGATTTTTATTTTTCTAAAGTTTACTGGATTCTTAAAGTTACAAAATGAAGTAGTTGAGATTAAAACCAACTACAAATTTTCACACAGAAGGGCCTTTTTGAAGGGTGTGCATAGCTGAAGAGCCATTTTCATTCTTTCAGTACCACAATAATGCAGTTTAACCTGATGCAAGTATTCTTACTCGTTACAAAAATGTTCCTTTCGGTTGACTGTAGATTATAGAAGACATGACTGAAATCCAGCACTTAGAAAACACTAATTGAAAATGATGGTTAGCAAGAACGAGCTCAAACTCTATGTAGCCTGGCCTTCTGTGCCCCAATGAAGTGATGACAATCCCAAGACGTCAAGTGTGAAGAACTCTTGCCCTGTACTTATTTGCTAATACAGGTGTTTTGTTCTTTGAACTCTGCACTAGCCTGAAGAAATGAGAGATCATGTGGAAGTGTGTCCTGAGGCTGGTGTCACCATTCAGAGGCTTGCCTGTCGTATAGAAAAGGATGGTGGGGCTGCACTGGTTGCTGATTATGGTCACGATGGAACCAAAACTGACACTTTCCGGGTAAGTCATTTACCCTGAAATAAGAAGCCAAAATACTCTTATATTTGCCACTTGGATCATTAAGTTCTTATAAGAGAAAAGTCTTGGGTGGACACAATAGCAAAAACTGCATTATGCTGCAATCATAAAACTGACTAATTGAGTTCTTATTTAATCAGTAGCCATACAGGTTTCTGTCAGATGGAAAGGATAATCTGAGCCCTTGCTACATTTATCTCAAATTTTCAGAGTATAATTTGCTATTCTCACCACTCACATGCACAACTTAGTCTTTGCTAGCCCCAGCTATGGTAGCTAGGAGTACAGCTGAGTACAATCTTCCAATCTAATTTTTCAGGGTTTCCGGAATCACAAACATCACGATGTGCTGAGAGCTCCAGGTACAGCAGACCTGACAGCAGATGTTGATTTCAGCTATCTTCGAAAGATGACAGAGGGAAGAACAGCCACATTAGGCCCCATAAAACAGCGGGAGTTTTTAAAAAACATGGGCATTGACCTCCGATTGCAGGTATGATAGTGTTTACAGGTACATAAACTCTCCTAATCCACTATCAGTTCTCTTAAGCAGCAAGACAGCTTTTATAAAAATCTGATTTTAAAAGAAAGCTGTTCAAAAGAACATGTAGATGTGAGATCAGAGAGTTGCTTCTCCCAGATCTAAGTTACTCTGGATCCCTCAAAGTAAACTGATATTATATTTAGGAGTATTTAATGCAAAACTTTGCTACATACATCAGTGTATGAGCTCCAACCAGGAATCTCACCAGTTCTACTGAACATCATGGCACTGTTACATTAGTGTAAGTGACAAGGATGCAACAAGAGACTGCAGGTATGAGGGAATGTATAGGAAAGCAGGAAGGGCTATAAACCTACATTATTTTTTTTAGGTGCTCTTGCAGAATTCACGTGACACAGCAACTCAGGAGCAGTTACTTCACAGCTATGATATGCTGATGAATCCCAAGAAGATGGGGGACTGTTTTAATTTTTTTGCCCTGCTGCCTCACCACAGACTTGTATGTCCTGACAAGAAACATAAGCTGGAATCAAAGTCTCCCTTACCACCCGTTGCTGGATTTGATGACCTCTTACTGAAGTGATTTCAAATCTATAGCAAAGTGTCTGATAATACTAGCTTTTGATTGCAACTTATTAAATAAAAAAATCAAAGTAAAAGGAATAGAGTCCCGCATGTTTTGCAATAATGTAATCAGCATATAGCTACATATGCAGTAAGGTAAGAACTAAATATTAATCTTTGAACTGAAAGCACATGAAATGTGACATTACTTCTCCAGGCAATTTTCTCACACCAATCTACGCTTCAGAGCCTAGCCACATTTTGGTAGGGAGTGCTATTTCAGAGTAAATCTAGTGCAGCACACCAAACCTATTGACTGACTTACGCAGTATGTGTAGAAATAAAACACTGCACATACAGAAACCAGCGTACACAGAGCAGAGAATCACAGAATCACAGAATCAGTACGGTTGGAAAAGACCTGTAAGATCATCGAGTCCAACCTGGAGTGAACTATGTTTCAGCGGTCTTTCTTACAAGAGAGCTGAGTGTAAAACACTAAGGGAATCAAGTTAAAACTTGCCAGTAACAAACCAATGTGCTAAGGAGACTTTCAGGGTACTCAGCTTTGATAGTTGCTTAAAACACAAGATGCCTTGACATTTTTGAAGATATTTTTATAAAGAGAATGGTTACAGGAACGATGCAAAAAGAGTTACTAGTTCCAAAGCACCTGCTAGCAGGGTGTATCTATGTATCCTTGGTTGTGGATCTGTTGTTAAAGAAACGTTTACTTCTAAGAACATGTCATAGGAGAGATAATTCATATAAATAGAAAGAACAAGTCTGATAGGGAAATAAATTTTATTTTCAAGCTTATCAGAGGATATTTACAAACAATGGGATGTATAAAAATATAAAAGTACTTGACAGTGTCCTTTTGAGGCTATAAATTTTACATGAGCTCTTTTCTAGCATCATCATAGCACTACTTGAATGAATGCAACAATTCATCTAGAGGTAAGGATATGAAACACTGTAACCTACTGCTGTCAAAGTTTGCAGTAAAGGTAGAAAAAAGGGAATAAAAAAACCTCAGCTATTTTTACTACTCTGAAGAAAGTTTACTCCTAATGTATGTCTGATTTTTTGGTTCCTCAACTATTAGCTGCTTGTGGCTTCTATTGTCTGGCCCCGTAAGTCTGCATATATTGTCAGGCAATCTCCTCCAAAGGCCAGTAGCATTATTTTTTTTTAATACAACTTGAAGAATAAATAGCTCACATAATATTTTAGAGCAGAGCAGACTTCATGGGGAGAGACATCAGCCAGGCCTTCTACTTCATTGTTGTCCCCTCCTTCCTCTATTTCTGTCGTGCTTTTTCAAGTGACCGAGCTGGCTTTTTTCCTCCCTTAAAACAAAACAAACAAAAAAAACCAAACCCACAGGAAAAGCTGAAGTGACAGCTCAAGTATAAAATCTGAAGTTTAAAACCAGACTGTATCTACATTATTACAGTTAGGATGGAAGATAGCAATGGCTTCACTGAAATTTGGTCACTTGAGCAATGGAAGTTGGAAAAAAAAAGCGCACTGCTTCCCTTGCCAAGCCTGGGCAAATACTAGACTACCAACTTCGCAGATGAAAAATAGTGCCTCTCTGAAGAATCAGTCCTGAAACTCTACCTTAACAGGATAGCAAGGTTAAGGGACAAATTCTGCCCCTTCTGAATTCCTTTGCACTGCCTTGACAGCATAGAAGGGGGAGGATGACCCCCGGTGTAGGAGGGGCAGGGACTGCCATCAGGCAAGTCCCCTGCACAAACCTGAGAAAAACACGTGCTAGGAGAGAGGACGCATGGTGGTCAGAAGGGCTGAAATGCTCTGCCCACTGCTGGCTGTAGGAAACTACCGTACAGATTGCACCAGCATTTTGTACAACGTTTGGTATATCCTAACAGGGAAGCCAGAGTTCAGCCTTTACCAACTTAAGACACCTACAAAATTCAGTGGCAGTTAAATTAAAGGCAATGGGAAAAGAAAAGGTGGGTTAAAGACCCAAACCTACTGGTGGGTACATACTTCTGCAACTGCCACTGACTTTACTGCCAGGTCACTGTCATTGCAAGCAGCTGCCAGCCCTGAAATAACCTTGTAAAATTTTATGTATATGTAACAACTTAGAAAAAGTCTGCTCACCTGCTTCCTTACCTGAATAACAACAGTAGAAAAAAAAAAATACTTATCTACACACACAAAAAAATCTTTGTAGAATAGAGAGGAGATACCCCAAAGCCTCTCACTGACTTTGCAGTTCAAGCCTGTATCAGTATTTTAAGAAGTATTTCAAACCAAGCTCCAGTTAAACAGCTTGGCACATCAGGGATATGTACAGCTATTCAGCACCTTCCACCAGCACAATGCTGTTATCCCACACAAAAGGAAAGATTTAACCTTTTCCATTTTTTAAAATAGGACCAAAAACCCCTCTTCCATTTGCATTTAGCATTCATGGCCTCAAACGTCTTTGAAATACCATGAACTTTAACAGTTACACTGTCCTCTGGGGGAAATCACTTCCAAAGAACATTGTCGCTTCCTCTCTACTGTGCCACAAATCTGGTAAGTGGTTGGGAATCCATCAACGGAGGCATCTGCATAAAAAACTGAATTAGGAGTTGGTTTTGGTCTCTTCATTCAGCTCAAACAACAATGATGAGCACAGTAAAGAGGACAGGAGGGGCTGCAGGTTAAGGTCAGAAGGCAAAGCCCTTTCTCCTACAATCCAGCTGCCCTGGCAGAAGCAACAGGTGGTTTGATATCCACTGTTACTCCTAGGTTTTGAGCAGAGTTAAGATACAAGCTAGCAGGCTACAAACTACTCCTGATGTAAGTCCAGGTAACCGTAAAAAAATTAGAAAAACTTCAGAAAAATTTAAAAGTCTAATTACTCAAAACAACAGAAGAAAGCTGCATGTATTTTTCCCTATTCTTCCACATCCTTCTGCTAGAAGCTGTTTTTCCAGAGTGAAAGGATATGCTACATCAAGTCTTGTGTGCTCTCTGTGCATTACTTGTGTAGTTTTAAGGTAAAATGCCTTTGGTGTGTATCAATGACATGTGCCAGCCTTGCATAGCAACATACTGTTGTGGCTTATTGCTCTGTCTTAACAGACAAAATAAAGGACTAGCACAGCTTTGATTGTCATCTCTTTAGATTGTCAGCCAGCATTTCAAGAGGAATGTAAGAAGTTATGGGGTTTTCTTTTTTCTGGGATTCTGAAAAAAGTTCAGTTAGGGCAAAGACACACATAATTAACTGTCTTAACAGCAGCAAATTATTCCTTCATCTATGAAGCTGTATTTAACCTAAACCACCACGTTTTGCTATTAGCCAAGGTATTCTGCACTGGTTTCTCTTTATAGTCTCTTTTCACCATGCACAGTTTAGGAAACGGGAGATGGATCTAAGTAACAGAAAACAGTCCTCTATGGCCTAGTAAATAGGGATTAGAAAACCATTACAAAATTCTTATTGTGTAGGCTATGAAAAAAAACCCCAACAAACCCAACCTTGAAAAACACACTAACTATTCAACCTGTACACACTACACCTCAGTAATGGCTTTGTAGCCACACAGCTTGGTGAAATGTTACCCAGCGGGGCTTATCCCACTGTCCAGTAACTACTCATAGTTAAAGTCAGAGATGGAGAAAAGCTTGTCAGACGACAGTCTATTCCCATGTCAATGCAGGATCCTCTGGGGCTTTGTACACTGAACTATGTGTACAGCATTCAGAAAGAGCAACAGCTGTTCCAAAACTTATCTTCAGTTTCTGTCTGGAGTGTCCTTCTTTGCTGCAATTTAGCATAATGAATAAATCAAGGGTCTTCTTCCATGTCATCTGGATTAGGAGCCATAATAAAATGCTGGGGGTACTCAAGGTTGTGTTCATAAGCATGTTCTTTCCAGCGTGCATCATCACTCTCATGGGTAATGTAACGCTCTCCAATGCGTGTTTCAAATTCTCTGAGGTCAAGCCAAGTCTGATAATCCTAAGGAGTAAAAGAGATTTAAGGAAGCAGTTTAAGAAACGGCAGCATTACATTCCCACAGATAAATTCTGCAGTTTGTCTCTACTTTTAGTATAAATAGCCATGATATTATCAACAAGATCTGTTAAAAAAAAAATCATCAACATCAAAACAAAACACACACACCCCAAAATATACCAACAGTGTGTCCACAAAGAATAGTTCAAAATTAAATAGGCTAGTATCTAAGGTTGTAATACTGCAAATTATGAAAACTTTTTGTAACAGGACAGCTACGTTAGCTTTATTACAAAATTAATTGTATATATACATGAACTTATACTAATTCCAATATTGTTTGTACTCAAAATTAATTGGATTTTCCCCTTAAAGTCTTTTAAGTTATGTGTATGCATGGATATGTGCAGACAGTACTGTGAAACCATTGTGAAAGGAACCCACATCAAACAAGTGGATAAATTCCATTTCAAACAATTCTCTTCTAAAACAACTACAAGTTACAGCACACACCAGCTTGTGTGTCCACTTCAGCACTGAACAAAGTTTGTCTCAATACTGATTACAGTGGGGCTCCATACACTCATCACTGCCCACACTCAGGAGAGCTGCCAGAAGAGTAAAACTCTGTGTTGGTGTCAGACAGAATGTAAGGGGCGGGAGAGACAGCAAGACAAAATTTTCCTTGAGGAAAGAAGCCATTAACAGATGGGTAGAATCCTGGAGCGCATAAAAAGTAAAGCTAAAACCAGAAATATTCAAGCCTCCATGAATGCTTGTTAACAGACTTCGATAGTAGCACTTTTAACAAGCCTCTGAAGGATTTAATCCAAAAAATATCATTATTCACCCATTATAAACATAGTGAAAAAGGCAGATGAGTTTACCTGTAACCACGGATGACTAAGGGATTTGTCAACACTGAAACGTTTTCTCATCTTCACTTGAAGCAAATTGTTTATTAAATCAATGGCTGACAAAGAAGACCAGAACAAAAATGATATTGTTTAAATACTAATCACCTCTATCATAATTCATAACGTGGCAGTGTAAGTGCATTTTTTTATATGTGTGTGTATATCCCACTGAACTCTTAAATTTAATCAAGCTCTGGAATTTTATATTTAGATTTGCTTACGTTAAGTGAGGCTACAAAATAGGTATGGAGTAAGCCTCCCCCTCACCTTTAATGGAAACACTGAAAGGTTTACTATATTACTCTTTAATCTTTTTCGCTACTGATTTTAGTGATTTTCAGAAGTGTCTAAATAACTTGAGCATAATCCTGTGTTCCAAAATTATGTAGGTACTTCCACTATTGTATACTTCTGTATACGTCCTTCCATATCTACCTGTGTGTTAATCATACATACGTTACTAATAAAAAAGCTGGCACCGGAGAGCTCTAGACCAACCTCGTAAACTTCTACATTGTTCAGACCTGACATTTAGATCCAGGGGTTTTTTTCACAAAACTAGAATTCCAGATTCAACTTTGAACCATTTCTGTAATTACAGTTTAGATAAAGTATGTTTTGAGATCGGCATTCATCAAATACTCACACATGATTTAACTTTTCATTGGGAATTTTGGGAAGTTTCAGGTTATTCATCCCACTCCTCATGCATGCAATTAATTTTTCTTGCTAAATCTATTGGCTCCTCCTGCCCTGAAAATTATCTAAAACATTATATTTGACAATTTGTCTGTCACAAATATATGCCAGCTCATATTTATTCATTTTGGCATCATCTACTAAACTCAAACTATCAACAATTCTCACACTCCTATCTGAATGAACCTTGAGGTCTAAGCATTTGAATGTGTTCTCTACATATAAAGGCATTCTAATAGAGAAAATTAATAGAGAAAACTAATTTCTTTACCTTCACTAGAAATTTCCTTCCAAGGATTTGGTGGGTACATAAACGCTGCATTTTGAATTTGATCATTTATATCCTCATCTTCATTAAATGGGAATGTACCACTAAGGCTCACATAGACAATAACTCCTACTGACCACATGTCTAGAGAGCGGTTGTAACCTTTACTCCTGAGCACTTCAGGGGCAAGATAAGCAGGTGTCCCCACCACAGAGCGCCTGAAAGATTTTTCACCGATGATACGTGCAAAGCCAAAATCACACAGCTTCACCTGCAAAAGGAATATATTTTAAACTGAGAAATCTCTGCTTGATCTCCAAAGCATGCTACTGTCCAAGACCAGAGTGGTACTTGATACTGTTTTCAACATCATTTAAACATTGTATGCATTAAAATGGAAACAAAACATTACCTAAGCCAGTCAGTTAACGTTTTAGGTTATTGGTTTTGCAGACTGTGGATCAACCATGCTTCAGACTGAGCCCTGAACTGGCCTTGCACAGATTCAGGTCTGAGGCAGTCTGTGTAGTACATTGCCACAAGTGTGCAAGTAAGGACAAAAAACTTGATCCCAAACTCAGCTCATTTTCAGAGGCAAATCCACACCCTCACAAGGCACATAACCAAAATTTAAAAAGCACATGAATCCCAGCCAGACCACATTCCTCTTAATCATATTCCCGAAGCTGGAGGCTTCAGCTACACAGAAATCAAACAATGAATTTTAGCTATAACTCAGACCCAGCCAGCTCTGGACAGAACAGTCCAATAATCAGCCAGGTAAAAAGCAGCAACAGCTGCTGCCTGCACTGATGCTCAGATCTTCATGGTTCTGGGATGGTTCCTTAACTTGAACACAGCAGACACTTGTACAGAAAAAAGCATCCAGATCAAGTCCAACACTAACCCCAAGTTAATAAGCCCTCCTCAGGGTATAAGAAAGAGCAGTGCACTAAAGGCATACAAGTAACTCTCCAGAAGTCCACTCCACTTTGCATTAATGTCACAGGACCGGAAGCAATTCCCTGATGCTGCCCTAGCAGATTTTAATTTCTGTATATCCTCAACAAAATCCATACTATCCAAGGTAATCTAAGGTAATAGCTGACTGGGGTAAGTGTTAACAGTACATAAATACTAGTATCACTGAACAGCATTTCTCTTACAAAAATTCACTATTTAATTTATATTACAATGCAGTATCACACACACTGATGATGAAGATCCCCGAGCAAGACCAGTGACAAATGAGCCAGTCCCTTTTCACATCTTATAAGCAAGGCAGACAAGAGCAAGGAGGAGAGGGAGATGTACAACAAGGAAGAATTTGTTTCCCAGGGTCAAACAGCACTGGAACAGAAATGAGGACTGGTCTTGAAGCTTCTAGTCTCATGCCTTTTCCACTGGACTATTCTCACTAATCCAGAAAACCAATTTCCATGCACTCTTCACAAGCATAAAAATAGATGCCGTCTACACAGACTTTTGCTAAGTGTTGGCAGTAGTTGTGCTTCTCAGGCTCCTTGGAATGAAGAATGCTGGTGCACAGCATTGTTGTGAGACATGATCCATGTCTGAGGGGAAAGAAACTGAAACAGATCATTGAGCATAAAGCTAGGCTAAGAGTTGGAAGCAAAATAAAGACAACTATAATACATGTTCAAGTACTTCTAGACTAAGCCAGTTGAACAATCCAATAGGAGGTCACATTTAAGCTGCAATGCCTGTATTTCTTAAAAAAAAGAACAATGAAAAGTGATGAAAGAATTATTTTTTAATCTTCACTCACTTGAGGGAATGGCTCTGCTGATGCTAGCAGTACATTTTCCGGTTTTAAATCACAGTGCACAATATTCTTGAAGTGTAAATTCCTCAAAGCAACAAGTATCTACAAAAAGGAAAGAACATTTTCAGAACTATTCAAGTGGATCAAAAGTATCAAAAGCCACACACACTAAGCAATACAGTAATTTGTATCAACACAGCCTTCAGGAATTAACACATCTATACTGTGCGAGTACTATTTTTTTTCCAGCCTATCAATACTTGAAACTGATGGGTTTGATTTTCCTTTTTTTCTTTTTTTCCCCTCCTCCCTCTCTGTCTTTTTGAATGCTTACTGTTTTGACATGCATCTTTGGATGTCCATAATGTTATGTCTTGGGAAAGAAGGGCAAAAAAATTAACATAATTAACATTCAAAATTATTTTCATGTTTATTCAACTTTCATTAGATATGCAGCCCACTGTGCTGTCTCTTTTACATAACAGTACAGGAAACCCCTTCTCACTTAATTACAAATGACAAATCTAGCCTTTCCTCTCAAAGATGAGAGACTGAATGCCAACCTGAGTGACCATGAACTTAGTTATTCGTTCTGGAAGTCGACTTTTCTCACTGGAAAGAATCATCTCTAGCATATCCCCATGCAGCTTTTCCATCACAACAAAGACCCGTTCTGGGGTTTCAAACATACATTCCAGGTTCACAATCCCAGGGTGGTGCAAATTCTAAAATAAAGTAGTATAGGTACATCACTAAAATAAACCAGTATACAATATCCCGAATTACACAAAAACATTGTACTTCAAATCAGAAAGCTGTTAAGTGGAGAGTTAGAGATGAAAAAACAGAAAGTCTGTGGCAAGAAACTAGCTTGAAACATAAACGTCAACCCATGAAACATGTCAATTATCACTACTAAGACTCGCTTGTTTTAACACAAATTATCCGTAATGATTAATTTTACACTTGATACACTCAGTAACTCGAGTACAGAACACGCAAGAATAACACTCATAGACTGAGGAGCCAGTAGTGGAAGACAGCTAAAAATAATACAGAGTTTCCTGCTACCTGCAGGAGACAACATGGAGACAGAGTACCTGTCTTCAGTGGATCCCCTATAGTGGGTAGACACCATTGCCAAGTTATCAATTCTACCAAATACTCAGGAATTCCCGCTCTTCTAAGATTCCCTCTTACAAAAAGACTCAGAAATCACATACATAGATTTAGAAATCAATTCAGAGCACTTACACACATTATAAAATCTTATTAATCGCTTGAGACAAATTCCAATGTGATCCAAAAATACTTTTGTACCTGGAGAATGGCTACTTCATTACGAAGCTGACTTTCCTGTTTAGTTGGAAACCTCATCTTGTCAATGACTTTGATAGCCACATCTCTTCCAGTCTTCCTATGTTTTCCTAAATAGAAAGTCAATGTCAGCCATGAAGAGGCAGAAA
This sequence comes from Gavia stellata, assembly GCF_030936135.1. Taxonomy (NCBI): domain Eukaryota; kingdom Metazoa; phylum Chordata; class Aves; order Gaviiformes; family Gaviidae; genus Gavia; species Gavia stellata. The sequence goes on from NC_082595.1 coordinate 23,679,959, forward strand.
TTATTCATAGCTATAAAACATTAAAGCAGAAATTCCTTTTGTGGGGAAACAAGAGTATTTTGCACAAACGTACAATATTACTATATTTATATTTAAAATTGCAACTGGTATATAAGTAACAACAAGTGATCAGCCTCAACAGGAGGGTTGTAGATAAATTTTAAAGTAGTTACTACTCTCCTGTCAGGTATGCACAGTGACATTAGATGTATTAGGCAAAGTTTTTGTTTGTGCAAGGGACTTGCACATGAGCAAGTAATACCTACTCCCACAGAACATTGCCTCTCCTGTAAAAAAAACAAACAACAAAACTATTCAAGAAAAATGTGAAGAAAGATTTACAAGTCTTCTCCAGTGGTTTCCTACTTTTATGGGCTCCACATGCACAGGAAGTTATACCTAATACTCTACGGGAATATATGGGTAATTATGTGCCATGAAGAGCAACACATTTAACACCCAGGAGGCAGCCTGTTGTGGTAAGAAAAAAAATAAAAATGTGCTGATAGCACCAAATACTATTCCTTGCTGCAACCTGCATCAGCTAAATGAGAAGCATTCTCAGAATCAGAATCACAGAATCACTAAGGTTGGAAAAGACCTGTAAGATCATCAAGTCCAACCAAAAAAAACCAAAAAAAAAACCCAAAAAAACCCCACAACACACCACACAACAACAACAAACCACAACACACCAAAAACCAACCCACCGAACACCACACAGCTCCATGCCCATCAAGCCACATCCCACAATGCCACATCCACACGCTCCTTGAACACCTCCAGGGAGGGTGACTCTACCACCTCCCTGGGCAGCCTATTCCAATGTTTCACTACTCTCTCAGTAAAGAACTTTTTCCTAATATCCAGCCTGAACCTCCCCTGGCGCAACTAGAGGCCATTCTGCAGCATACAGATAGGAAGTTTCAAGGGCTAAGTGAGTAGCTGTAAATGCTTACCCAGCTTCTCCACAACTGCTGAACTGACTTCTATTACATTCATATCAGAGAGGTTAATGGGATGACACACTGCAAAACCTTGATAATCTAAGACATTTAATACTAAACTAATATAGAACAGTAAATCTGCACCAAAGGAAAAAGGTCATTACCTGCTCAGTGAAGGATTTGGAAGCCATTTTAGGAAAACGGATGACACACACCACTACAGTGCAAGCGGCACAGAGGACTCTACTTGCACTGCTATGGGGAGCCCAGCTACGCCTCGCTAACCACCCAGCCAGGCCTCACCGGCTGCTCTGCAGTCAAGTACTGGTGGCCAGGGCTTAGGCAAGGCATAGGAATTGCTCCAACAACTGCTGTGCCAAGCAGCTAATGCACCTGCCTTAAACATCACCATGAATAAAGGGTCAAAACCAGGCTTATTTCCACCGGATGAAGTAAGGCAGTCAATGGAGACATCACTCAAGGTCCAAAAAGGTTTACAAGGTTACCAAATAGAACTAACAATTGGAGAGCAAAAAATAAATTTTAAAAAGATAACATTAGTCCTAAGGAAAGCATACACTGTATAATGGACTGCACCAGACAACAGCATAAAGCCAGAAGTCTTGAAAGAGAGAGATCCGGTGAGTTTTGTCATTTTGTCTGTAACAACTTGGCAATTCTTAGGCAAAATACTAGAAATCACAGCACCCAGCTATAATTTAAGTAAAACCCTAGATTCAGGGACAGTGACTCTGGCTCCAATAGACATCAAAGTATATTAAAATGTAGCAGAAATACCGTCAATTACAAACTAGATGCAAAAGCCAGAAGACAAATGCTAGGTTGCAAGAGAACGTAAAGCAAAACCATCAAACTAACAAAACACTTAACTACAGAAGCTAGACTACAGCTAAAAATTGAACATGAAGAAAGATTAACAGAAAAACAGCTTGAAAATTCCTTTTCCTAAGTAAAACACAACCAACCAGGTTTCAGGGCAAGTTTTACATCAGTAAAAACCGAAGAATTTTTTTTTTTCTGTCTCCATTTTTCAGACCCTTCAAAACCAACCAGAATAGGAAAAGAGGAGGGAAATTGTTCTCACTGAAAGAAACAGGAGTTGCATATCAATATCCTATAACCTCTTGATTTACAATTTGTAAATGTTTATTCAGAACAGAAGACCAAAACAAACAACAAAAAACCAAAAAAGCAAATGCCACAACAATGTAAGCAACTTAATTTTACCTTTATTTGTTTAAGTAAAAGGTTTTGTTACCATTATTTCAGTACAGCTACACAGGTGGGGAGAAGCCAACATTACTGGATCTAGTCTCCCCAAGCCAAGTTACCAGATCTAGCCTCACCAAACACCAGCAACAATTAAGCAGTGTGCAGAGCCAGCAAAAGAATGTTCTTTTATATTCTCTTTTCTTGCTCTTTCAGCTTGTGATTTTATCTTAAGGAAGTGAGTATGTATACCCTATATATTTTAAGGCACCTTTAACTGAAAAGATTTAAGACAATAAAAGCCTTTTATAAGCATTTATTATAAGAATTTATAAGCACTGAATCATGAAAAATACCAAGCTAAGATTTATCTAAAAGGCAATTTAGGAGAGTATATATAGAAATAAAATCAAAACATTAAACTACTGCCTGCATTTCTGCATGTTCTATTCATGAGAGAGGGAGCATATTTCGATTCTAACTATGCTTTAAGACATACAGGGCAAAAAAAACCAGACCTCTCTCAAGAGTGATATAAAAATCACAAACTGCATTTCCATCAAGCAGTTCAGAATTAATAGAGAAAAGTATTTAACTACACAATTGGCACACAGAGAAATCACAGCCACAATACTTCCTGACTAGAAAGACAACATGACAGAAGCAGACAGGTTACCACTTTTAAATTAGTTATCACTTTTTCTTTCTTTCCAGATTTATCGTCTGTGGTTTTCTCAACACTTGAGATGCAACACATGGTATTATAAAAAAAGAAAAAAAAAACCAAAAAAACAAGTTCATATGATGCATTTCTAGTATGTCTTCTTTTTGTGATTACATACTATAAACAAGTTATATGTTGCAATAGTAGTTTTTAAAAACTGAGTGATAAACTACATTTGAAACCTAAAACAGAGACCTCTTGACAAAGAATTCCTCCCTCTACTTTATCCTGCACACAGAAATTTGTAATGAAACTGTTTGCATTAAATATGTCAATAATATATTTGCATAAATACTGTCAAAGCACAAATGAAAATACATATTTTTTTTAATTGCTTTTGGCCACATATCTCAGATAACATTAAAAGCAGGTATAACTGACAGCCTCCTTAAATACATGACTTCTATTACTGTGTAATACAGACAGAGTTAGAATTTGCAATTAAAAAAACCCATTAAGCAAGGCCAAATTCAGACTAGAGGTTGCTTTGTATTTAACTGTGGTCAAAATGCAATGCATATTCTAAACCAGTTTTGACACCAATGTGAAACTCTAAATGCAGAAAATTAATTGTAAGAAATACCGTACATAAAACTGCAGAGACACACAGTAAAATAATCCAAACAAAACTTTTAACAAGATAAACTTCACCTCGACATTCTAGATACAGATAAGCAAGTATGAAAAGGCTAATTATATCAAGCAGACAGACATTCTATCTTAATAAATGCATAATGGAATCTAATGTAATTTACCTCCATATACAATACCAAACTGACCAGAACCCAGCACTTCATCAGCAAATATTTGGTACACAGAGCTGATATCCTAATGCATGAAAAAAAGAAATCACAAATATCAGGAGTAATCAAAATGTTCATGAGCTTATTAGTACCAGCTAAGCTGTATTTACATTTTATGTTAATCAAACTTTGAAGGGTGCCATCATTACCCTGAATGGAGTGGAAAAACACAACAAGCCTTTCCTGAAATGGATCCACTTAGCTGTGCTGCAGCAGGAACTTCCTGTCTATAACACAGACTTCTTTACCTACAATACCCTGGTGTTGCTTTCTCATCCAGACACTGTTGCTACCAATTACTTTGTAATACCCAGGTAAATAAACACCATTATTATACAATGCGTATGACTCACCACATTCTCCTGCACCTGGCAATTTGAAACAGAGATGCTTAGAGATAACTCTTCTGCAATAAAAAAGATATAACTCAGTAAGTAAATAGGAAGGGCAGGCTTTTTCTAGTAAAAAGGGGAAAACAAACAAACAAGAAAAACTTTACTGACTTCTAACCCAGTCATGGTGAAACAATTTTTATTGATGTTAAGCAGAAACATCATACCCTGGAACCCAAATTTCACAGATTTATTAGATAAATTTATGGTAAATTATGATAAATTATGGGAGTTTTGCTGGGATTATTTGTCTATTTTTGTCATATCACTGATTACAAAAACAGTAGAACAGTACGAGTGTGTACACAATAGAGAGCTGGAAAACCAAAAGCAATAGTAACATGGCAATTGTATCAGAGTTCATTAAGGTACTAAGAATTTCTGGTAGTAATATAGAAAAATACAGTGAAGAGGACCAGGTAGGTCCCATATAGTCAAATTAATGTGGTTACTAATTTACTGTTGCATCAAGATATACAGAATTAGTGCATAAGAAAAGGAAACAAATCAAGCAAAGCAAGTAACAGAAGACCTGATAATTAAAAAAAGCAATAAAACCCATAATATAAACAATCTTTGTTTCATGGACAAACTACAGAAGCATATCAATCTGTGGAATACAGGAGCACACCTAGGAAGTCCGATTTGCAAGTAAAAGCACCAGATAAAACTACAGAATTTTTCAGCCTGCAGCAGATGTTGACACAAAGTTTTCATTGCAGGAATAACATTATGATGCACGGACAAGAAGAGGTACATCAAGGAAGGCAGAAAGCACCCTTTTCCTTTGACTTCCAAGAAAAAGGTGAAGCGTCTCAGACAAATGGACACCTATCGTTTGTTATGTTAATTCAAAAAAAAAAAAAAGGAAAAAAAAGAGTAGAACAAATTCACCTACAAGGTGGATAGAAGATACACTATAGATTTACTAGCACTTTGAGAAGAGCCTTTACCACCGTAAGAAGAGCGTTGAGATTTCAGAGAACAAAGAAAATGCCTATATCTGATTTTTGCCACCTTTACTTTATCTCAAAGAAGGAATTTACAGACTTAAGATAGCAACAAATATTAGTTCTCAAAGACACTCTGAATACTGCATCTGAAATATGAACTGGAATTACAGCCTTGCATATGTCTATGATTATTGACTATAGTCAAGTCTGTACTGGAATACAGTACAGAACACAAGGAAAAACAAGAAAGAAGGCAGACAAAAAGTTACTAAGGTCAACACAAACTGCAGCAAGGTTGAAACAAAGTAGCTAGAAAGTAAAGATACAGTTTTTGAAACTGTTTAAAGAGAACACAGGGAACCCTTCTCCACAGATGGCCACAGAATACAAAATATCTGGTAGATAAGAGATTGAGTTGCTATTTGCAAATAAACACATTCTTTCTAGTGTCTGAAAGGCATGAGAATAAGGGCTAAAAAACTGTCACTTCTGAAGATGTCAGTAATGCCAGGATTCAACATGTCATCTATACCTGGTAACAGCTTACTTAATCTTATCTTTCTAATTTCAGCTCAGAAACATCCTACAAAGAAACTTCCCACCCAACCACTAGGTACAAGGTCAGAAAGGACTCTTTCCCATAGGTCAGACTGGAAAAGCATCCTCATTTTCAGCTACTTTCTGCCTAGAATGCCATATAAACTGACTAGCTAGTGTCTTGTGGACATTTTGACACTACAAATTCCCTGCTGCTGCAAATATTTCAAGCACTAGCAATGTCTCCCTCCTCTTTTGGTCTTTTAAATTAAAAGAACATATTTGAGGCTTTTGGTTTTTAACTAAAAGTCTGATTTTCTTAAAGGCTCTCGGGACACATTTCATGGCTCACAGTGTGTAGGAAGGAGAGGGATGAACGGACGTTCTGTGAGCTTTTTAGAGTTTTGGTACATAAATAATTTGGAACTAAGAATTTCATATCAAAAGTGGCATTTTATGTATGTATAAGGCCAGTTATGAGGTACCATCTTGCAGGTATGTTTCTTCACTGTAATTAAATACATATACCAGTACTGGCATTTCATAGTTTACCGTTTCAGACCATGGTTCCATTTTCAGAAAGTGCCTTTACCTCAGACTAGTATTTCCAGAGTAGCCAGAAATCAAAGACAGAGAAACTAATCAGAATCTCCTGCAGAAGAAAATTTCACTAAAATATTAAGGAGTAGCTGGAAGATGAAAGGAAGCTGAAGAATGAAAGCCTAAATCTCAGTACAGAATCTGAATGAATGCTGTTGCAAGGAACAAGAAGATGTCTGAAGAGAAAGAACACAATATATAGTTTAGTGGAGCCTTGGTAATGAATATGATCCTGTGCCAGAGAAAGAAAGGGTGGACAGGTGCGTAAAAAGAAGAATAGAGTACTTTTTATTACTACCCACAGCTCAGCAAAAGTTCTTTCCATCACTGGAAGTATTTACATTGCATCATTAACTCCTTTTCTTCTCCTTAGCTACTGCCATCTCACAGATTTAAAACAAAAAAATAAAATATGGGGATAACATCAAAAGCATCCAAATTTAGTTCTTTCAGAGTATATGTATATAATCTGAATATTTTTTTTTTTAAGTATATTAGAAATATCTAAATGATGGTCCCTTTTTACATCCAGCAACTATGTGTGAGTTCTTAATGCTCCTACAATAAAGCTCTGCAGTATGCATTCATATTGTAAATCTGATTCTTAACTACTACCTTCCTGCTACAACAGATTGAAGGATTTGCCCACCCTCCACAAACCTGAGTGTCAGTTTTTAAAGACTTGTGGAAAATTATGGACCAAGTTCAGCAGAGAATAGACAGACAATACTTCACTCTAAATAAGCACTTTTCTGAAAGTAATCTCTACCATTAACAGCTTCAGAATATGAGTAATAGTGCCTTGTCTGCCTGCTTACTGTGATCTTTTCCTTGTCCTGCAGCAGTGCAAACGCTAGCTTGAGGAGTCACTGGCATCAAAGCCTGACGAATGGCTTTCTCCCAGCCCTGAGCTACGTCAAGTCCAACTCCGGTGGCAGCAAGAACAGGACTGTGATGACTGCTGCCATTGTTTTCGCCCACAAAGTACACCATCGTGTCAGTGATGATCTCAAAACAGTATGGGTTGCTGCCCTGCACCACGCTTGAAAAATCTCGAGGCTGAGCCACCTGGAGAATTTCTGAAAGTGGAATCTCCTGAAGAAAAATATTAAAAATTAAAAAATGAAAAGGCACATAACATTTAATATACTGATATTCAAAACTTAAAGGGTTTGCAAAGAAATCAAAGCAAATATATCAAAATACTAAAACCAAAATGCCAAGCTTCATAACTAATGTCAAATTGGGCATGACCATTGCCCACCCAGTTTTCTGATTTCCTCTATACAAGCCTAGATAGACTTCCAGCCCCACCACAGCTCTCTTATATTCAGCATGAGACATGCGCCTACCGCATACAAATGATGCACAACTATAGAATGACCATTTTCCCCCTGTAGTTTATACAGCTCAGCTAGAGAAGAACATGACAGGCAAAAAAAGTGAAACAAGACAACATTAAGAAGAGGATGTGGTTATATAAGCTAGTCAGTAGGTACTGCTTTACATATCTGAATGTTTTGGGTAAAGATTCTCTTTCATACAGATATTAACCCTTTCTACTGACGCCTCTACCTTGTCAGTTTAAGATCATGGTACAAGCAGTACTAGAGAACAGATCTGAAGGAAGAAATGGCTGGAAGTTCACACTAGCTGGAGGAGGACATTCCACATATATGGGAAGGTGTACAGGTGCACATCACTTGCAAGAGTAGTGAACAAGCAGGTGAACACCAGGCTGACATTAGGGGGATAAGAGACAGTAGCTGATTAAGATGAAGAGCAAATAAATGTAAAGGCAACAACTGCAAATGATTCTAACAGCAAAGACAAATAAACTGAGATTTAAGCAGTTAAAAAAAGGGGGGCAAAGGGGCAAGTCAAAGCAGGACTAAAAACAGTACATAACGGAGCAACAAGCAAGGAACATATTTTACCAGCTGTGTTTTGAATGCACAGGGCAAGACAAGTATCAGGGAGGTCTGAGAAGAAGACACTGCATTGGTCAAGATAGGGATGAAAAGGATCTGGGCAAGTTTAGCTGGGTGTACAGAGAAAAGGCTTGATCTTAGAGATGTTATAAAGGAAGAAGCTGCAAGATTTGGACCCCCACCTAAAAGTGTAAGACAAGAAAGGGAAAAATCCTGTTTATACATTCGAACACATTTTCTGAATATTCCACCATTGAACACATTACTATATTAACAATATACTAAACTTATTGCTAAGTTTCACTTATATAACACCAGGCTGCACAGTATATTTTCCTCTAAATCTTGCTTGCAACTTTCAGTTGTACAGTTGGGAATAATTTGATTTTGGGAACCTCAAAATAAAATACATAAACATGCAAACTTTCAGTCACTACTTTTAGAATGCAAAAATCCTAGCCTTCATTAGGCTGGTGGCTAAACAAATTCTCTGGTAATTGTGAAGAAAGCTTAATATGCTACACAATTCAGGAGAACTGTACATGTAAAATGTAAGGAGAGACATACTCAAGGGGATTAGAACAGGAGCTGCAAGCAACTTCTCAGAGTTAGTCTTGGTTCTTCTCACTTACAAGCTTTGGCCAACAATTAACCTGTCACAGTTTTGATTAAAAAAGATTGGGAAATAGACATAATACTTATACTGTTCACAAGTAGATTTCAGATCTATAAAGCACTGAGTAAATCAAGTGCAACATAATTACTCATCATTAATTACCTTGTAATATTTTGTTCCAGATTCATTTTGAAATAGTGTGAGGCATTTGCTGTCCAGTCTCCAATAATGTCTTTTTCTCTAAAAATGCACAGTACAATAACATAAGGAATAAATCAATGGTATGGCTTTTGTTATAAGTTTATTTAAATGAGAAATGCTTTAAATGACTAAGATAATCAACTAAGGTTAATCTACAGTTGCATCTTAGACTAGGTAGATGAAAACATACACTTTGGGAATAAAGATTTTTTTTTTGAAACTCAAGAGGCAGCTCAAAATAATTTCCACAAACCAGAAAAAAAAAAAAAATCACTTACCTTACAGTAATAGCAGTGACAACAGCAGTTATCGCATACAGGAAAAACACTCACCTACACAGGTTTCACTCCAGGTGCACGTGCTCAAAAAACCTGAATTATTTTAATTTAGTAACAATTGTGGGAGTCATGCTTTCTCCCTCTGTGCCCTCACACCAACATTGCAAGAGTTCAAGGACTGAGCAAGCCTAACAATTCCTTAATTCTTTTGTCAATACAGAATTCTAGAAGGTCAAAAGCACACAGTGGCAAGAGAGATTATGAGATACAAGTGGACAAAATATCTTGGGGAAAAAAAGAAATAAAAATCAAGACAGACTAAATAGCCATTTTCTGGAAGTCTCCACCAATGAGAAATATCATCTCCACCATGAAGTAATATGAATAAGCTGTTGCACGTAACAGTCTTGTAATTTTAAGTAGAGGAACATCCCTCAAAACAAAGAAGCTTTTAGAAAGCTAATATGGCTGTATGAACCTAACTTGCTTTGCTTGCACTATGCTTATATAGTTAGAAACCCATTTTCATTTTTTTGTGGCAAAAATCCAAGACCCTTAACTCTGGCCTAGGATGACACTAGTTTGAAACATAATACAGCAGAGCTTAAATCACTTCGATCATGGGGAAGTTAAGACTACCTGTAGGAGTTAGACAAAGAAAGCTAGGACATGAATGGATTTAACTAAATGGAATTTCCAGCCAGGACTGAATGGAGATGGCATGAAAGCATAAGGGTGAACCTGCCCTTTGGACGTATATGCTCTTTAGTAAATCATGACTCAGGAAAGACTTCGGTGGGGGGGGATTAAGGAACAGGTTGGTAACTCGCTCAGGGATTCAAAAATCCGCCCATAGTGTATTCTGAGAAAGGATGGGCTCCGAGTGAGGAAAAGAATACAAACGATGATACAGAAACTACTCATTATAAAGGGTGAAATATCTTGTTATCCAGGGTCAGCAAGAGGTATACAGATACTGCCGTTAAAATGAACCTCGTTGGAACTGACAGAAAGCTCAAGTTGTTTCAGGAATAGGAAATAGTCTGACATTGCTGACAGCAGGAGTGGTCAAGGGAAATAGCTGATGGTCTCCTGCCACTAGGAAGCTCTATGAGATCTTGTTTGGATCAAGGTATCATGCTTTGGGGCAGAATACTCCACTTTACTTGAATGCCCTTTTTTGGTAGATGTCATCTAGGTAGCAGCCAGACTGACAGATGAAAAAAAAATCAAACTAAGCTAAGGTGTACGATCTGATCACTGTTCTATGAGGAGGTACATAAAAGTCCATGGAAAAATGTACTGGCTGTACTGAAAGGTTAAATCAGAGCCAAATACCAGGTCTGCCCTGAACACTGCTGGAGCTATTCATCTTCGTCTACTACCTGGCCTTAGTTTTTCCACAGTTGATAATAATTGTGTCTGTTAAGCAGCCTTGGCTAGAATCTCACCTGAAACATACTAGATACTTACTTTATTTTGTGATAAATACATCTAGATACTAGAAAACTGTACTTTAAAGAAATGGTTTTTTAAGGCAGTTTCTGACACTCCACTTACAGTGATCTATATAGCTGACAATCACAAAAAGTAAAAACACTACAGTAACCTGAGCTGACTAGTATCACCCCTCAGCTTGATTTCAACAGAACTTAAATAACTTTGCTTCTCTGAATTCCTGAAATCCCCTTCCATCAGACTCCCGCGTAGAGACAAAGAATGCAAAAGCATTTATGCTGCCTTTCATGAACAGTCTTAATACGACACACTGTGCTTCACAAGATCTGGGAACTTCTTGACTTCATGCTTTTCATTCATCTACCAAAAGACAAGAGGATTCACTCCCTCCCATCAGACAACTCTAAGGAACCCAGTTATTCTTCCTTATCTTCCTCCTCAGTACACAAAACCAAGGAGCTTACCTAAGAACATTCAATTAGGAGATCATTATTGGTAACACTGGAAACAAACAACGTAGTCTTTTTGGAGGATGCTTCTTGCATACCCAAGGACATACCAGTCAAGTCACAACTCTTGACTCCACTGACATCAAAGGGAATAGTGACTTGGCGGAGGGGGGAATGGTGTTCAATAATGTTTACTTTTACATAGAGTGAATTGCTAGAGGAATGAAGGGCTCCCATATCTACACATAAATATTTAAAAATGCCTAGATCATTAGAATAATAGTGTCAACCATTTCAGTACTCATCACTTTATAATGATTTCCACCTTTTCATGTAGCTGAATAAAAACACTGATACAAATATTTAGTTCAACTGCTAAACAGAAAGACAACATAAGCTAATTATTCCAAATTATTATCTCAGGAAAGCTGAAATCTTAAACATGCAATTCATTTGAGACAATTTAGAGATGCTTCTCCTCCTTAAAAGCGAAAAGTACTGTTCAATAACCGCATGAAGAATTTTGAATAAAATACAGTTTCTCCTTTGCACCAGATTTCTTTATAATGAGCATCATGGCTAACTTCTTTCAAATTATACTGTAAATCAGAATATCAGAATAAGAGAAATAAAATACACTGGTTTAGAGAAACAGTTTAACTTAATGTAGGAAGAAACTAAAGTCACTGACCAGATTGTCTCTACTAGTATAGTGGACCATCCATCCTTCCTTCACCATTGTACTGCTCTTCCTCTTTGTGTGCTTGATCGACTGTACAACTCTCATGAGAGGAATATTATTGCTTGTTGAAGGACTAAAAAAAAAAAAGATAGAACAGTTAATATTTAACAAGTTAAAATACAACACTACTGCAATTATACTGGTACTACACATTTAGCCCATAATTTTCAGAACAGGTACCTTTTCTTCCCATACAAATTATTTCATTGATAGATGAAATTGATAAGGTATCTGAGCTCTCTCTACCTCTCCTACTGCAAGTATTGCAGTACTTAAATGACTCTGTGGAACACAGAAAAAACACACTGGAATGAGGACACCTACAGAAATTATCCTCTCAAAACAATCAGTGATACTGCTGTTCTTAATCCAGCATGAAGACATAATTAACATCGGCATTGCTATTACTTTCTCTTGTCTGTCTAAGCTGACTATGCTACTTCTTCATATTATTATTACACTAATAAAGGTCCCTATCTAAGCATACTTTCAATTTATTAAAATATCAACAGGGGTGTGTTAATTCAAATCACAGCTGCACTAGGAAATCTCATCAATGCTTGGGGATATTAATGGTCCTGCAGACACAGATTTGACAATCTCTAACATTCTGACAGAGCCATTAGCTAAACGTACAGGTTTTAATAGCCCTGAAGATGGAGTGAACCACTAAGTTGCCTGTTTAACACTAGAGCTCCTACATGTGGCACTAACAGAAATGTTTGTAAACACACAAAATCACATGGCAGATTCAAAACCAAAAATGTAAGGATGCTTTAACACATCACATAGTTACACTGTAGGATTGGCTGCCACAGGATGCTGTACATGCCAACAAACCTTTAATTGCTTCAAATGCAATTAGAAATAAATGGAAAAATCCTACCTAGAGGTGGAACACAAAAAATATGCTACTTCCAACTCAGGAAGTCCTTGAGCTATAAATCACTGAAAGTTGAGAAGATATCACTATATGCTCTTCCCCAAATATTTGGTATTAAGCACTGAGCTAAAATGACCTTTAGTTTGACCTAATACAACTGATCTTACATTATTAAGAATTACTTAAGAAAATCAGGATGATACTATTCAGAATAATACAGAAACTAAAAAGACCAAACTTGATTAAAGGAACTATGTAACAGTTATCAGATCAAAGACTTCACAAAAATCACATTCAAGTTATAGAAATCAAACTTCTAAAATGCACACAAACTGTAACACGAACATTAAAATATCTTGAGCCATTCCTTTTAAATCAACACATGTATAACAGTAACTAAATTAGGCAAAAGTCACAAAGATCTTAGTCATGTCTTAGCATGTTAAGTGAAGCCATAAATTTTACTATGTTTTGATAATCTGGCTTTATTTCTTTGACAACAGTCATTGCACAGCACTTTTTCCAATTAGAAGAGACTATTATTTTAATTTACTTATGTTTCAGATTTTTGTGGGACAGGATAACTTTACAAAGCAGTTTCAAGTTAAAAATAATGAAAAAAAATGACACTTTAAGCAGTAAAACTGGGCTAATCAGAAGTGTTTTACTCAAAGCTATACTTCAAAATATTGAGTAAAGTACATCCAGAGCAAAGAAATCCACCTTATAACTTACCTGATGGTTTTGACAGCTTCCTCATCTTTGTCTGTGTCAAGGTCAGATGGATCCATGAAGAAGATTTTGTCCTCTGGAGGAGAGGGCTCTTCAGCATCATCTAGACCCCGACTACCATCACTGTTCATTTCACTGCTATCAACTTCCATTGGCATGTCCAAGTCCTGGCCTGGGCTAGCAGGTTCTGGAAACACCACAGGATTCAGATACTATTTCAAGTATGTAATTAAAAAAACCCACCAAAAACTCCACAAAATTTCTTCAGTTCACTTTTACGCAAGTAAACATAAAAGTACAATCAGAATATACAAAATCCTCAAATTTTTGCCAAATGATGCAGAGTGTGCTAATGAGCATTATCAATTGGTTTTTGCTAAATGCCAAGGCAAGAGAGACCCAACCAGAACAAGAATCATATTGAAAGAAACAGAGTGAAAAGCTTAAGATCTAAACCTAAATCTGATTAAGTAATTCTGTTCCACAAGTTCTAAGTACAAAATAACCTTTTGATAGCTAGAGATGACCCAGAGAATTATTCCTGTGCAAATTAAATTCTCCATCAACAGAAACCCAACTCTGTTCTGGCTGCCCTTGTAGCCCTTAATAGCAAAACGAGAGAAAAAAGGGACTGTGGTATTGCAGGAAAGAGAAAAGCAGAACAGATCTTATTCACATCTAACTCTCTGCCGGCAGAAGTTTAAGATTTCCAGAAGCTGTACAACTTGCACTGTGGAAAACTAATAATTAAGACATACAAATACTTTCACTTATAGCCTTTTTTTTTTTTTGGTCTGAGGGAAGTTCAAGTTAAGGGTGGGAGAAAGAACAAAAAAATAAACGACTCCTTATGTCCATGAAAGAATTGTCTGAAACTGTAGTTCCCAAACTATGCACTCTAGCACCTTGGCATCACAAGGGTGGTGAAAGCAGACCCCAGCAACAACACGCTGCACATTATTGTCCATGATCACCAATCTCAAGACCCAGGCAAGAGCCTTGGAGCTGGAGAAGGCAGGCATGAACGGATGGGATACATTATGCAATAGTAATGAACCCACTGGCTAAGAGGGATGCTGCCCAGGCCTCTGAATCAGTTTGTACTGTTTGGTGTGATCTGCTGCATGTCATCAGTTTCATTCCCCTCAAAAATATCCATGCCAAGGGTCAAGATTTTGGGCAACACAATGACAGAACAGTCTAAGTTGGAGGGGACCTCTGGAGGTCATCTGGTCCAACAACCCCTGTAAGCCCATTTCTCCAGCCTGTCGGGAGTCCCTCTGGATAGCAACACAGCCCTCTGGCATATCAGCCAGTCCTCCCAGTCATCAGCAAACTTGCTGACGGTACACTCTGCTCCATCATCCAAATCATTAATGAAGATGTTGAACAGGACTGGACACAGTATTGGCCCCTGGGGCACACCACTGGTTACCAGCCTCCAACTAGACTTCATGCCACTGATCACCAACCTCTAGGCCCATCCATTCAACCAGCTTTCAACCCACCTCACTGTCTGCTCATCCACCCCATATTTCATCAGCTTAACACTGGTCTAAAACTTCTAAGAATAAGACTCTAAACTTACTGCCACATACCGTTCCTCACCTTCCCCTTTCAATTCTGTAAGGGCTAGTCAGAAAATAGTCCTACTTAAACTGAGGTTTCAAAAAATTAGAGTAGGGTTTTTTGGGTTTTTTTGGCTTGTTTTTTTCCTTTCTCTTTTACCTCACAAACTGCTGGGCTAGCTCCAACCACTAAAAATCATGGATATGAGAAAGTCACAAAAAATGGTACTTCTCTTCAATTATTAACATTTGAAAATAGGTATTTCATGGTGAACATTGAGCAGACTGATCACAACATGTGTTTAATTTTTGTACATTGAGAAGATTTCTTGATTTTTTATTTTCCTTGAGTAATCTCAAGCAAAGGATACTGTACCTGCCAAGACTGATTAAGTAAAATTAAAAAGTCAGACTATAAGTTTTACAGTGAATCTTTTTAATTGTCAGTGATCTCAGGTGAAAAAACTGGGAAGATAAAACAAAAAGACATAAAATAGTCAAAGATGAGGGAACCAAAAGCTAATGCATCTTGTTAAGCCTCCAAAGATCTGTCGGTATTTGAAAGTATGTTTCTCATCTTACCTCCATTGAAAATCACCTCTCCAAGACAGTCTCTAGGTACTTTAGATGCACAGCGTTTGTGACAGTTGAATCTGCAATCTAAAATAGAAGTGAAATAAGCCCATGATACCAGAATCTTACTCCTACTCAGACACTAACATTCTATCATTCACTACTTCCATCACAAGCTTCAGTTCGGATTCATATATTTGCATGTAACTGAAGACAGCACCAATGAGGTCAGCTCCAGAAGGAAATTAACAATCTTGTCCTGATGTCACATGTTGATTTGCCCCACCACTATTTATTATGTCAGCACTTCCCCAGTACAAAACAGTTTTCTACTTCTCTAGCTTTCTCTTCAGTTATTTTTTCCATTATGATGTAATTTTTCCCATCCTCTCATCTGTTCCACACCCTTTTTTCCATTGCTATATTATTTAAATGTCTCATCTCTACCATTTTTCCCCACCTGCTGCCTAAGACTTGCAGCCATCAGAGCCTCTAGTATCACACACCTATATCACAGAGTAAATACGCTCTGCAGTAAATCCCAAAGTCCAGTTCCCCTATCATTCAGCTAACAGATTTGGCTGAACACTGAAGCTCCATTTCTGCCTGCTGACACAGGGCAGACAGCATAACATTATGCCCAGATCTGGCTTGACGTGGAGATGCAATCTAACCTGGATGTGTGCCATTTCTGCATCTCAGGTATCAGATGCAGCCTACTGAACAAAGTCCAGCATACAACATTGGTGGTATTAACAGGAATTTCCTTTATTAGCACCATCACTGTAATTTTCAACTCTGTATTAACATCGTTAATTTCAAAACTCCCCACTGCCCCCACAACTGTTTTCAAACTGATAATTTAGCTCCTTTCTGCTATCCAAAGAAAGCTCATTGTGCTTTCCTTTCAAGCCCAAACAAGAGAAAAATCAGTATCTCCTCATTTTTAGTAGCAGAGAAGCCAAACCCTGGAGCAAAATACAATCCTATTCGGCTTCTGAGTGCCTACAAGGAAGCATCCTCAGAGACCAATGAACTGCCCTTTCTATAGCAGCATTTTCAGCCCATATTATGGAATATGGTTACTTCACTAGTTTGAAGCGGGCTGGAAGAAACAGAGACATTTCAAATCCTACCAGGGAACTAGAAAAACTACGAGCGAGCCAATCCTAATAAATTAAACTACATCCAGAAACATTCTTAGGTACTGCCATACAACTCTCTAGTCCAGCGAACAGTTAGAAACATCTCCTAGCATGCTTTTGGCCCACAGCATTAGCACAATCCCAAAACAGTTCCCAGGTCTAGTTCATAAATCAGAGCATCCCATGGAATTGTTCCCAACAGGCAGTCTGCATACAGCCAGCCAGGCTGGGAGGCTAAGATAACTTGTTCATGAGCACAGGTCATTTTGTCTCAGTGGCCTCAGTGTCCAGGAATGTTCCTGGGCATATTTAATTTATTACCACAAATACAGCCTTAGCATCCCAAAGATCATCCTCAGAGTCCAAGTAGAAGCCTGGATGAATTCAAGAAATCCAGGGCTCTTACGGGTACTCAGGAACATGGGACTGCTGAAAGACCCCAAGCTTTGGGAATGTGCACAAGGAAGTCGGTGGGAAACCTTAAGAATCTGTAGGAAAAAGCAGTATGAAAATATTTTGATTGTTTGATATCAATTCCTGTTATATTAAAAATACATATAGGATCATACTGCATAAATGGAGGCCTATCAATATACTTATTTCTGTCCTGTGTGCATACATAACATTTCTCTAGGCTTGTTTTCATACATAAATGCTATTTTTATCGAATGTCATTCACTTTCCTGAAACTGATGCGGGAGCCCCATTTGTTCAGCTGGATATACAGTCACAACTGTATATGGCCAGTAGCATCTATATGTTAAAACTGCAAAGCATCTTTTACAGGCTTCATTATTTATGTATTACATGTATCCAAGAGACACACGGACTGAAAAAAAAATAAATCAAAAACACTTCAGGATGCAGACTTCAAACAGACTACAAAGACTGCAAATTGATAAAAACAAAAATTAAAGATAAAACTACTTCCTTACTTACATGAGACAGCAGTATTTTTAGTCAAAAGAAATAACACAGCTATAAGCTTACAGTTTTTGCTCTCTTCTACTAAAGGAAATTGAAAATGTGTTAAGTGACCTCTTTCAAAATGTTGACCTTTGCTACTCACGTTTTACAAACTCCCATGAGACCAATGGAAAGTCCTTTCCATATTAATGTTTAGGATTCATCACTACAGTTTTCTTCCCTGCAACAAAGCTGGCAGATCTGCACCATCCAGCAATAAAGAGCCGGAAGAAGATCACAATGTCATAGTTATGCCCTGGGAACTGCATAAAAGAGTCCGAGAACTGAAGTCATGCATCTTAACATATGCTAAATAAAAAAACCATGCAGCTGATGAAGCCTAAGCTAGTGCAGGAAAGGCACCTACCTGTACAAATTTTTTCCAAAAGATAATAACCAGTATTATGTACTAGAATAATATAATGAAAACTTACAAATTCTTTAGTAATGAGTCTAGAGGACAAAGGGAAGTATTTCCCATTTTTATTAATTTAGAATTATCCTTCCAGAATTAAGGTGTTCCCAATCTACATGCACAGTCTCTAAAATGAAAATGAGGGCTGCTGTAATTCTCTCAAAAATATGCAATTTTTCAAAAATTATACTGCCCCATTTTGCAGTATACAGCCTTCTGGCAATCAAAACATAAGTTGAAATCAGTTTTAATACAAGACCTTTAATGAAATTTATTGCTGCAGCAGAAAATTGAATGTTTACCTTTACACTGCATTCCTTGGCGAAAAAGGCCCTTGAGCAGCCGTTTGCAATACTGGCATATGGTCGGACGAGTGTAAGAGTGAACAGCAAAGGTGTGCGGAACCTTCACTCTGCAAAGCACCATCTTTTCCATCCAGATGGGACGGCCACTCCAAGAGGGAATCCTCTTACTAGGTTCTGGACAGCAGCGCTGGAATAAAGAAGGTATACATGATTTGCACCAAAATAGTTCTACTTGAGGAAAAAAAAAAGAAAAAGTCAGTGGGGCTGGAAGGGAGGTGTTGGCTCAGAAAGTAACTGGATAAGTAAGCAACCTGACCAAGAAGCTGTAAAAGGACATTCTGATATCATAACACAAAACCAAGGAAACACCAGACGGAAAAGCCTTGCAGAGAGCAGGAAAGTATGTATGAATCTTTATTTCCACAGAAGCTAAAATGTTAAAAAATTCACTTTTATTACTTTTTTTTTTTCTAAGCAACCTGGCAACGTTCACAGACAGCATGTACAGACCCCTAAGTAGGGGATAAAATAGAAAACACTGGAGGTAGGCAAACCAAAATCCAATCACTACCTCAAGCTATTAGTTTTAAAAAGCAAAGTAAGGCACGCCTGGATAGCTTACTAAGTTAAGCAAAAATATTTAGAAAATTAAAAAATTATTTTGGAAATTAACCCCCCTAAGAAATCTTTGAAATTAAGTTCGAAAAAAAAACAACTTCAGCAATTAAAACAAAAAAGGCATTGAGTATCACACCGAACATTCAGCAGGATAAGTTACTTACATCTACAGAAAAATGTAAAGCAACATGGCCCTGTACATCTGACCTTAAGCATTTTAAGACTGCTGAAAGATGAACTGCAAATATGATAATACATTACTGATCATCTAAGGCAAGTATTCGAAATTGGATAGCAAAGAAGAGGTGTCAAAGAGGTACTAAACACACATGTAGAAATCAAAGTTAAATTCCATAAAAGGAGAAACGCAATTCTATGTTCATCGAATAAATCTTACCAATAGTTATAAACATCAGAATAAATATATTCTTCATGACTCAAGACTAGGCTTTGTAGCTTCTAGCTGGAAAAATTATGTTCTTGAACTAGAAAAGCTATACAATTTATATTTTAAAATATAGTAATAATGTAAGAATTGTTATACTGTAAAGTAATAGAATTAGGTAAGTAGGAAAGACTAAGTCTCAAAAGCACTGCTTTTATCCCACAGTAAAAGCAGCAATGAAATAAGTGGATCTAATCACTGCCTGCGTTGTCTTAAGACCCCAATATATGTGCAATATAATTGATAACCTCTCAGCAATCATCATAACCATTACAACAAAGAACTACTACGGATGACTGATTTTACCGTAAGCCTTTCATCCCCTACACCCTCCTTGACAGGGCTTGGATTTTTTTAGATTAACTCTGTGAAAAGCTTAACAGCATATCAGGAACACTCTCTCCTCTACCAGCATAATAGCTTACAATTTGTATTGCTCTAGTCAAGTAACTATTCTATACTGATACCGTAATTACAGAATTAATCTGTATTACAAAGAAGGCAAGGTGTTTTATCATTCCTGGAATCAAAGTTCTCGGAGTTCATATAACCACGAGTGACAGGCTAATAACAAAATTTTATATAAAAGTTATAATTTACTTCCCATTTCATTTCTCACAGCAATAATAGTTATCAGTAAGTGTCACAGTCTAAGACTCACCAGATTTTAAAATGAACTAAAACCAAATCATAATGGTTAAGCTCAACTCCCTCGTACTCATTATGAGCCAACTGAAACACTAGCTAGTTCCCCAGAGGTTAAAGGATTTAAAACCAGAAATTGTTTCCCCTTTCACATTACATACTTCTTCAGAGGCAGATGATGAGTATTCAGCTTGTGCTGGTCTTGGAACCGAAAGCCCTGCTCCTGGCAGAGACACATTAGACAGACGCCTCTTTCTTACACCACTGCAGTTATTTGGAATCTTGAAGGCACATCGCTTATGGTAGTTTAACCCACAACCTGAAAGAAAAGGGGTTTTTTTAGACAAAAAACTCCCAACATTCCAAGTAACAAAAACAGTACTAATATTTTGATAAATTAATTAAAAAGATGATCCAGGAAAATGGTAAAGACAGAAATAGATTGTTCTATTAAAATTCTCTTCTTTTAGTGTTCTTGGTGAGATCCACAGAAACAGCTTTCTTTTTTTCACTACTTGCTATAATACTGGTCTCCAGTAAGCCCAGCTCTAGAAACAAGGTCTAAGGCTCTGAAGCAGCTGGTTGCCCTCCTCACTTCTCCCCCCACCAGGAGGCTTTCATCACTCCCTCACTTTGGAGCACAAGAGCCAAGGAAAAGCCAGTGAGCAGGCAGCATCAGTACCTGACAGCAGGCTGCAGAGTGCTAAGCAGCCAGCTGGATGAAGGCCATAAGGAAAGGGATTCCCCTTCGGGAGTCTCTCCATAGTATGTACTCCTTGTGCAAGGAACACACCCTTGTAAGCCTGCTATTTTTTTCAAACTGGGAAACAAGAACACTTCTTAAGTCATTTGCCCAAGGTCACACACAGTTTGAGTTAAAGCCGGGATCAGAACTTGGGTTTCCTGATTTACAATCCCTTCCAACTCTATGAAATACTACATTTATCACGTGCTAACATATCAAACAAGATACAATTTCTTCTTCCTCATCTTATATAGATATACACAAACAAAAATACACTAAAAAAAAAAATCACAGACTTACCTTCACATTTTAATCCTTGTCGTACCAAACCCCAAAGCATCTCTCCGCAGTAGTCACAAAAAGTAGGAGCCTTGTAGGAATGCACATAAAGTGCATGAGGACGAATCTGGAAATCTTCAACTGTAGCCAAAGCTTTTAAAAAACTGCAGTAAGTTACGGTTCTTGCCACAGCATCAACAAGGATTTATGGAAAGAATATGTTGTTTTAAAAATGGCAGATTCAAAGAACACTAATGAGCTGTTTAGACATCAGCATTTTACTGTATACCATTTAAACATGCATTTAGAAGATTACATAGTTTTCAGTAAGCTTTTTTATTGAGGAAAAAATCCGTTGGATTCTGTAGGCTAATGGCCACAACTAATCAACAGTATGAGTCACAATGTTGAAAACCTCACTAAGTTGAGAAGGCAAATACAACAAGCTTTGCTAAAATCAACTTAACAGTAAACATTTGAAAGAGCAACTCAATTTTCAAGCTGTTTCGTAATGTACAAAATTTTCAAACAAAGGACAGTTCTACAGGTTAGATTTTTATCTTCTAAAGGACTTTTTCCAGTGAAAACTTAGATTGAATTCTATGTGTATTAAAACAGAACTGTGGATAGAGTATCCATGGAACACTGGAAACTTCACCAGTGATGTTCTTTTTCTTAAACAAGCATATATATGTTTAAATGAATTTTTTGTCCTGTTTCTTTGGAATGTAAAAAAAAAAGTGGTATTTTACACCAACATTACCTTGCCCTGATGGCTACTATTCTTTGATCAAGTATGTACTAATACTTCCTATTCGGATTCTCACATCTCAGTTTTAAAACCCTACTGAAAGAGATTTACATGTCTTCAAAATGCCTCAGTTTCTGGTGGTCCGTCTCTTTATAAGGAAACTGTCAGAAATTGTCAAGAAGAGGCACACAGGACCAATTTTCCAAATACGCCATTCATCAGAAGCAATGAAAAGCTCAAACCAAGATGATCAGCTACTGAACATCCTAGTCATGCCTAGAACAGTAGGTCCTGAAATGCAGCCAAGGAACTCAGCCTTATGACTCTGGAAACCATACTTTATCAACCCAATTTATAAATCTAATCCCATGAGAGCCAAGAGATCTATCTTTCTAGAACGTAACCTCAGTTGAGCACTTAGTCCTCAAAGTCTGAAAGAACTGTTCGATACTAGTCCAGCCTTTATTTGTAGTTTAACTACAGCTGGCTTTTGGTTGAATTTGACAGGGTGTTGATGAAACACATACAATTCAAATCAGTTAGGGTTTGGGGATTTTTTTGTCCTCGTTATTGATGAGTACTACAGGTTAATAACCACCACTTTAAGAACAGTTTCTTTTAAACAATAAAGTTTTCAAACACTACAATAACCCTTAAGACTCTGTCCTTGTATGTATGATTCAGCAACTACGTTTATATGAAGCCTTTTAGCAGTATAAACCATCAATGGCAAAAACTACAGAACAAAAAGACAGATCTAAGCAAAAGAAAGCCAATGACAGGGTTGGAAGAGCAAATCCTGAATCCTACCTGCATTTCAGCTTCAATAATTATAATAATAAACTTGTATTATTGTAAGTATAAATTCATATTCTTATAATTCAGATTTATTTATAATAATAAACTTGGAAAAGATTAAAGCATGACAATGAAATAACAAAACTCAGTACTGAAGCATCAGTACCACTTGGATTTTCTTGAAATCTCTACCCCAAAACAGTGACCCAGTGTGAGACTTTTAAGTCAAAGAGGTCAAGGCAAGCATATAATGTTCCATAAAGTCCTATTTTCTTTTAATCTACTGAATAAAGCGCTGTTCCACTGTTACAACAATACCTACCAGAGAGCACAACCTCAACAAGATCTCCTTCATGTATCTCTTCTGCTGACGTAATACGTTGCAAAATATTATCTGAGTTCAGGTCATGACGGAAGAGCAGAATTTTATCATACATGCCAAAGAAACCACACTCTGGAAACTGCAATAGAAAGCAAACTCTAAATTAACACATGTTCTTTGATAATCCTATCCACAGATGCTTTTAACAACAGTTACAGAACTTGAGTATTTTAAGTGTTCCATGAAAACAAAATTGATATGCTTGTTTTTGAGGAACTGAAGCATTTTCTGAACTGAAAAGTAGCATAAAAAGGTTAAAAAAAAATACAAAACCACCAAGACCCACCAAAACAGTACAAATAAAACTCATCAATACCAACTTCTTCCCTGTTCCCCCCTACCGTGACACTTTTTTTCAAACCCCAAAAAAAAGTTAGCATTTTTGTTTCTTTGGGTTTTTAATCTCTCAGACCTGCATAATCAGTCTGGCACCTGAAAGCCAATACAGATCTTTCTAACTCGGATACCACCACCTGTAACCCTTGTTTCACAGTCATTCTGGTCAGACAGGTATTCAGCTGGAGACACTCCAGCAGCACCTGCTACACTTTTCTTGAGGGGCAAGCCAAGGGAGGCTCCATATCATTGTTCTACAACAGTTTAGATTTGCAGACGTAATAAAGCAGAACTCGATTCCCCACAAGAACAAAAGGTAATATTGCAAATCCATATAGGGAATAGATACACTAAGTAACACACCATTTTTCCATGACACTTCACTGAAAATAGCTTTCTTATTCTGTATTTTCCCCACTCTTCAAAATACTGTCAAGTGTGAGTAAAAGTTCTTAAAATGAAAAGCTTAAAAGTAAACAGACAGTTCACAGAGAAAAAGAGCAGGAATAGACCCTGGAGAGGAATGAGTACCAATCAACCAGCTCCTTTGGCCTTTTTGTTTAAACCAGAAATCAAACTTGAGGCGGGAACACACACACAGAAGTGCTCCACAGAAGAAGACAAGAAGAATGTGGGAAAAAAAATACAGAAAAAACACACAACAAACTTTCAATTAATTAGGTAACACAACTACAGTTTGGTAATTTAGATCTTGCACAGTCAATACGTAACAGGGTCTAAACTGCATGAAGCTTGCGGTATATTAATTGTCCTTAGCTAAAGTAGTCAAAGGCTTGTTTCTACCAAATCAAAGACATAATGAAAGTATCTGTCATGCCTGTTGTTTTCACACTCCCTTCCCATTCAGAGGGAAAATAACTTCCTCTTTCCAGTAGCAATTTTGTCCAAAATATTAAGTTGGCTTTCTCTGTTTTGGTGCGCATACCCTATACATTTACATTACACATAATACTCAAGAATCCCCATGCTCTGGAAAGTATACTATCTACTTGGACGTCACAGAGAGAGGCAGAATTTGTGCCATTTAACCCATGCAAAAGCAAAAAATGGACCTGACAAAATTACACTGACACGAGTAGATATTTAGTCTGCAGCACCAAGAAACTGATTCACTCGGCTGATGCCAAAGCAGCAGTCTGCTTCCTCTGTCTCCCAACTCACTCTTAGATTCCCTACATAAACTTGATACTCTCTTGTACTCTGTACAGTAGCCATGACAGTACAGATATGACAGGAGCATTATATTCCCCTAAACCAGATGCTTTTTCAACCTTTATACAAGAAAATGCTATTGCTTAAAATCCCTTAGGTCATCTGGAATTACCTGTAAGAACTCCTCTCTTACCATACTATATTCCAGTACACTCATCCACTGATTCATCTTGATAAATAGCAAATACCCATGAATATTCTGAAAATTACATTTTTCCAATGTCCCAAAGATTACTTGTATTAGGAAAGCAAATAAAGAGCTTGAGAATTAGCTGTGCTGCCCAAATACATGTCTCAGTGTCTCTGCAAGTATGCACAGGACTTGACTTTATATTCAGAACATGCATAGATACAGCACACTAGTAATTCTTCCAAGGGAACTGACAGTTCTTCATACCTGAAACAATGCATAAACCTGCTTTAAGTTCTAACTCAAAATTCCACTGTGCCTCAATTAACAAGAAAACTAATTATGTTTACATTTTTTTAATAAGTGCTGTGAGGTTTTATTCCTTGATACTATATACACTGTTAAGCCAGATATCACATCTTAATGCTACTATCAAGAGGAAGCTATCACATCCATGCTGCAATCAATTGTATCCTCAAGATAACTTCTATTTATAGTACATCAATTGCATCACACTGCTGAAAAACTTAATTCCAACAAAAGGGAGAGAAAAATCAATATGAATATGGTATGTATCAGCCTGCAGATAAACATGACACTTTTTATTAACACTGATATTAATTTCAGCTGTCAGGAGGGACAACTGATGTTTCAGAGAATCAGTGTGAACTATTGCCTCTTTGTATTAAGTTCACAGAGCCACCTACAAACCACAGATTTTAAGGAACCTCTAAGATATTTCACAGGTTTAAGTCTCCTTCTTTTGATAAAGATATGTCTTTGTTTCTCTTTTTCTCATTCTTTGAGACCACAAACCTATCATGCAGCTGCCAGAACATCCCTACACATAATGCCCCACCCCAGTAACCAGAGATCACAATCACATACCGAGAAGCACTTTTAAATGCTATGACCATATGTATTCTGCATGTGCACCATTTACCTATTCTCATGTACAAATCTTGGATTTATTAAAATGTTTTAAACATTCTACATTAATTTTGGTGACTAAAAAGCATTAGCTGACACAATAAACAAAAGTTACAGATATATACTCAAATCCTCTTTGCAACAGCAAGTGTAATCATTAAAAATATGAGACACTACATTCCTTAGAAAGCAACATCAACATTCATTCCAAAGTTTGTAAATAACAGTATAATGCCTATAATTAAGATTTGGTTTTCAAATAAATTCCAGACAAAGGCTAAATTAATTTCTATGGAATAAAAGTATTGTTAAAAAAGCAAAATCATCTATTATAGATTGTTAGAACTGTTAGCATCAACACCCTCATTTGGTTCTACGTTAATTAAACTGACCTTTTAAGCTGTGTATCGTGAATGCTTATGATACTGTACTGACATGTTTTACTGCCCTCTTCTCTCAAAACAAGTATACATACACATGGACGAAATGACTGTGAAAGGTTGTCTGTTTTCATAATTATAATATTTAACCTCCTAAAAGATAATTCCTCTATTTACAAGCTTCAGCTTGATCAGTAGGCTTCTAGACTAAGATGCAGAATCACAAGCCCAGGCCTAACAAGACTAACATAATCTACGCTAGTATTTATTGCAAGAAGTCCATCATTAAACACAGACTCTGTATACAGTTTCTGCAGATACATGTGACAGACTTCACCTAGGACACATTTTTCTATGCATTGTGCATGCCTAATCTCCATTTCTGAAACAATAATTCCAAAGCCTAAAAGCATTAGAACAGAGATAACCTGTTCATTGGTACTACAGAGTTGCAGTTGCTACAAGGTTTTCCTGAATCCACAACAGGACAGGCATAGCTGAGGAACCTTGTAATAGCTCCCTTACCTATCCTGCCTGTTAGGTAAGGTGCTTGTCTGCATGTCCACAAAGGAGCACAGAGGAACAATGCAGGTGAGGCAGACCCATACAACACCCTGCCTGGCTCCTCCCAGGCCCATCACAGGAGCCATCAGCCCACCAAAGGCCCATCTCTACATGCCAGAGGCACAAGGGCAGGTGGGGAACCCAAATTAAGGACTCCAAGGAAAGGATACCCTGTCCAGGCCTCTCCCAGGGCTGTCACAGGGGAGCCTCAGCCCCAGTTACCAGCCATAAACCCAATCAAGGTAAGTCAACACTAGAGCACCTTTTGGACTGAGAGGGGTTGCTGTCCAATAGTATGGGACACATTATAAGCTGCCAGGGAATTAGGATTGTACAAGACTTATTGGGATGTTTATGGAAGGAACCAGAGGCAAGGAAAGAGGTGATTCAAGAAGAAGTAAATGTGAGGAAAAAAATAGAGGGATAAGAAGATAAAAAAAGGCTGGTCACCTGTAAACAGGGGCTGGCCAGAACAATTGTCTGGTCATGCCCTGTGCCTCATCAGCACCACCTGCCCTATCTTTTCATTAAATTCCATTTCTAACTGTCTTCCTGGATGATGAGTTCTCATTCTGAGCACATGTGTCTATGGGGCATCTGAGTGCCAGCAACTGGAGCCACACCACAGGTCAGAGGACCCACATGTCTGTGGTGCCACCAAGTGGAGAGACCAGAGTGAATGAAATCAAGAGCTTGAATATCCAGGTGCCAGCAACTGGAAAGACCAAGATCCAGTGGCTGCTACTGGGAAGAGAGGGCCTGAGCCCAGTTGCTGGAGACATCCACGGGGTTTTTTAATTGGTTTTTTGTTCATACGTGTGTGTGTGTGCACGTTCCCACTAACAGACCTTCATCCTGAACCACCAGAGAAGGGTGCAGCATGAAACCATTGGTGCTGTTTGTGTTCATGCGAGTGCTCTGTGTGCCTGCCTGTGTCAATCTGTGTGTATACATGTATGTGTTGTACACACGTATCCAAGTGCCTGTGCCTCCTGGGAATATGTGGTCAGTCTTGCTACTGGTTGGACCTGGGGCATGGAGCTACAGCAGCCTCGCCTCTGCCAGGAGGCTGTCAGATTCAATTGTCTCTAGTAAAACTTCTCAAGTTTGATGAACAAGTCCCGCCCTTTCCTTGCACACCCTCCCACCAAGATCCCCCTGTTATAAAAAACAGACCCTAACACAAAGATGCCTCTCTGACTGCTCCTTTCCACAACTTCAGCTCAGATTACTCTCCTCTGCCCCCACTACAGTCCTGTGCGCCCAAGCAATGGAAGCACTGGCTGGCTGCCCTCTGCATGGCCAGCCCTGATGAGCTGCAGGTGGCCCGTCAAAGACCATGTCTAAGGCACTTAGCCAGGCTTCGATGAGGGGAGCTGTGCAAGCAGCTTGGCTCCTTACAGACGTGCAGCGCCCTGCTCTCTTCCGCTCCCCAGTACATTCGGGAATATAGCATTCCTTGCTAGCACCTTAGCCAGAAGGCTATGTGCGGACTGCTGGCCAAGAATAACCTCATCGATTAATAAGGTTTTTATTTCAAGTGGTATTTTTTAACAGAATTTTTACACAAAGCTTAAACTATGTTCAAGTTGTACACTACCAAATTTTTCTCTTGTACTGCAACAAAGTACAGCTTTTATAGCCTTCCTTATGCTCAATTACATGAAGCTGTTAAGGAAGAACACTATCCAGTTCCTTTGAAGTGTTAAGAGCTCATAATGTAAACTTGAAAACAAAACTCAGAGCAGAATTTTTTAAAGCCTGTTTTATCTTACAGGATTATACAGCTCTTACTTTCCTGCATAAAAGCCCAAAGTATCTGCATAGTGACTCAGAACATATGAACTGCTAATCCCAGTATTATTATGTTTCCTAAAAGTGAAAAGGAGACTGTTCCCAGTGTTAACAGTTCCAAAAGAGCATCTAACTACAGGAAATCACTTGCGGAAAGTCTACGTATGCAACAGACTGTGCCAAAATTCATCTCTGGTACACCAATATCATCAACTTATGTAAAGAACGTATGCAATCCTCTGTACTTGGGTGGTACTAGCACAAGCAACACTACTAATGCGTTAGTGTGGTAACACTGAGAAAAACAATCGGTGTTATCTAGCATGCTTATACTGTAAGTATTACAGCATGTCTAGTTTTAATTAATAGTACATTACTCCATTCTTTTTACCGAGAAGAACTCAATATACAGCAGCCAGTATTGCTGGAGCGAAACAGAACTGAGGCTTCTTTCTATCTTGGCAGTAACTGAAAAATCCCTCTACTTGAAGTTCCAGGATTTACTTTACAAAGTTCTGGACCAGTCACCAAAAGTTCACACTAGGGAGAGAAGTGTAGGCGGATATTGTTTCAAGGTTCAATATCTCATAACCCATCATAACTCAAAACAAATGCTTCAAACCACTAAAAGTTAATTCCAAAGTCTAATGGTGCAAAACACCCATTACCTTGGAAAGTCTCCTCGTTCACTGAAATCACTCCAATCTATTATCCTGCATCCCTACCCAGCTATTCACTCCCACTCTTTAGAATTGTGTGCCAAATCACATTATCACACAGACAATTAGCTTCAAACATATTGCACGAGATCTTTCCCTCACCAGATGCCTCAGCACCGACATACTTGGACTACTGCTTGGCTAGGTTTTCCAGCATACAAACCTATTACCATGCTGGAAATGCTAATCTGCCCCACATATACCAGCTCCATGGCCCCAGTACTCCCCAGCTCCCATCTTCTCACAGACATGTTTGCTTCTCATGCCTCAACTCTCTATTACTCTACTGCCTTATTTAGCTCATATGAAGACAGCAGATGACAAGTCAAGAAGGCAGACCAACAGAGGGGAAAAAAGATTTGAGCACAGCTGGTGAATACAAAACATGATTTGCATTGATTTTAGAGCCATTCAAAAATAAGCACCATGAATTATTACAAGCTTAACCTGGAGAAGAAAACAGAAGGATAGTTGCAGCACTGTTACCTATTAATTACAACAAATTAAGTTGTTACTGCAAGAGTTGTAGAGACCCACTTGTAATATGGATGGATTGTAATGTGATCTTGTAATATGGTTCTTTTACTTCTCAATATTTTATTAGTAAAACATCTGTTAACACTTTAGAAATCATATTAAGGTTCAAGCCAACACCTCTGCCACGATTTGGTTAGATAGTTCCTCATTACCATGACAGTGTCCAATCCTTTGAAAGACAGCTCATATTCATTCCACGTGTTTTGGCCTTTTCACAACATGACAATTTAAAGTATTTTAAAACAAACACTTTTTCCCCATTCAGCAGCCCTCACTGAAGAGCTAGCTATCCAAACTACTTTAATGCAGGCCCATTAAAACTCGAGTTCTTAGGTATACCAGTAATACAGGTATACAGTTAATTGTCACTTGGTTAGAAAATTCTACAGATACATTTGTGTGTTCTTCATGTCAGGCTTTTCTTCCCCTGGTTATCAAAGCAAAATGTTTGAACACATCTCCTCACCTCCCTCTCTCCCACCCCCCAGTCTATTTAATCTTCAAAGGAAACTGGCTAGTTTTCCAAACAATCCAAGGACTTCAGTCATATTCCAAACATCGAAAATTAAAACCCACCTAGTCAAATTAAAATAATAGGCAGGACTACCGAAAAAGTGCACACACACTGATAGGATCACATTCACTTCAGATCATTCAAATTATTGAGCAGGGAATACAACGTACCAGGACTACAACATTTATAAAAACAATGTAAGTATGAAACTACAGAAACAGTAGAAAAACTCACAAGCAGGTGTAATATGCAAAATTTAACTCCTTTTAAACACAGCTATACTTCCAGTGATTGTGTTCTCAACACCTTACACAGTTCAGAGTCTTGAAGAAATAAATATGAGTGTATACATGTTAAATACCTGTGTAAGTGGCTATTGACAGATTAAGGCCCGAATTCAGGCAAGTCAAAACAGCATAATGTTGCAGGAAACCATCAGGGAATTAACACTAGTAAGAAAGCGTAAGTACTGTTGGGAGAAGAGACAACCTTTAAGGTAAACAATGACACCTTAAGGACTCTGCCTATAGAGAGAAAGATGACCAAAAAACCCAACATGGAAAAAATAGCCAAAAAATAAGATGAAAGAACTAAGAAGCATAAAGAAAGCCAGTAATCAAGTAGAAATGAGATTACACACAATCATGAATGTGGTGTTGAGAGACAGACAATTACACATGCAGTTGAAAGACAGTTGATCATGTTAGGATGAAGAAAAATGAAGACAAGAAAAATACTATTGCTAGCAAAAGCAAAGACACCAAACACTCAAGAGTTACAGGAATGAAGATGAAAGCAACGGGTGCTAAATAAGGGTTTAAAGCCTATACATAAGCAAGACAATTTTGAGACTACTTTGAAGAAAGAAATGAAAAAACAACATATTACATATAGAACAGTTCAGCAATAGCAGATTTATAAACATTATTGCTGAAGAAGGTTTAAGAGCAAACCTGAAACAGGCAGGCCATGGAAGGAAAAATTACTTTTGGAGGTGAACTAAATAAGACACAAGATAGACCAAAAAATACTAGGCTGGATCAAGTTTGATAAGAAAAAGATAAATAGACAGGAAACAAGTGCAGCAAACATGAATGAAACACTAGAAATATTTAAGAGCAGAAAAGAAGAGGAGGACAGTGAGAAAATAAGTGTGGCTTGGCTTTCTTTTTTTCTTTTTTAAATTTAAGACATATGAGAGCACCATGTTATGAAAATACAAAAAAAAAATCTGAGAGAGGTTTATTGATCAGTAAGACATAGAAAAGTCAGAGGGGTATTTCATAAGTGGTTACTGTTTGGGTGGGTTCAGTGAAGTAGAAAAACTAGTTTGGAAGATGAGTACTGATACAATCTGTTTCTTAAAGTCAAAGAGAAAGCAACTGTTAGGAAGGATCACAAGAATTTCAGGCAAACATCATAAGGTAGGAGGGCAATTGGCCTATTTCCGAGCAAAATGTAGCAAAACCATTGGAGGGAAAGTAAGTAAAGAAGGAGAATGGTGAGCATGACTGATAATGAAAAGGATGAAGGACAGGTTTGTAGATGAAAAAGGTAGATAAGGGAAGTTTCAGAATAATGAAAGTAAAGATTCTGAAGTTTAAGAAAAAAGTGACGATAAATTTCGCAGGTACTGTTACTGTACAAGCAATAGCACAGAACAATCAAATGTTTTTCATTTAAAGCTATTAGTTTAACTAGAACAAAATAAATAAGCTGGAATAAAGCATTTATAGCACGCTGTCCCACATAATTCTCAGTTTGGAGGCAGTAGAGCATCACCACATGCAAGTTTCTAGTTTTAAGCTAGTAAGCCCTATGTTCTACTTCATGTTCTCTCATGTGAGGAATGAAGAAACAGTATTTAAACACAAAACAGGATTAAGAACTTGCCTCTGTACTATCTGATCATTGTGCAAGAACACACACTGTCCATCTGCAACTTATGCTACACACTTTTCTGCTTCTAAACACACTCTCTTTATTCCAGCAGTCATATCTGTTCATGCTTTAGTTCCTCTTCAGACTCCCCCCGAGAGCTGTATGTCTGGTACTTTTGAAGCATCCCTATAAAGTCTAAAGTTTGGTTTTTCTGAGGACTTCTATTAAACATTCCAATATACAATACCCCTAACATAGTGCTCCCCGAATTTAACTTTAAACTTGAAAAAAGTTTTTGTTCTAAACATCAGGTGGGGAGCATTTTTAAGAGCTAAGAGACACATCAAATATTTGCATTACTCATCTCGCTCTCCTTGCAGACATATGCCTCTTTAGTTTCAGTTCTGCTGATGCTACTTTTAATTACCCTTCTGCAAAACCTGAACAAGCTACACTGAACAGCAGCGTCTGAAGCAGGAAGCACAGTCAACCATCAACAATACAGCAAGAATGGCAATATAGAAAACGCATTAGGTAAACACAGAACTTATTTCCTAACTAAACTGCTCTCCAACACAGGCTTTTGCAGGACTGTTTTCCCCAAAGTTGATTAATTTCCCCTGAAAGAAATAAAGGTAATGCATAAAGTCATTTTTCTGAAAACTTCTGAGGATGCTATAATTACTTTTACAAATGTTAAAATCCAGCCTCCTCAGAGATCTGCTGTAAGTCCTAATCAACATTTTTGATACTATAATTGTAGTCTCAGATAGAGTTAGGCAGGCAGTTCAAGCTCCCAAGCAAATGAGGAAGGACACCTGAAACGTTTTTTGTTCCAGGTATGTAGAGAAATACAAGTCCGAAATGTGATTTAAAAACACTATTAAGTAAGGAAACTTCCATTTAATTCTAGTAAAGATAACACTCAAATAAGAAGAAAAGCTATAAATTATTCCAAGTAAAAAAAAGGTATTTCTCCTTTTTCATTAAAAAAGTGCAACAGTAAATAGATACTGCTAACTACAGAAATATCACAAGAACAAACTATACAATACCCTGAAGTTGAGAGCCAGCAACCAATCAAGAAAAGACAGTTTAAGCATGCTGTGGAATACCAGTGGAAAGGGAAGCTTTAACACTGTTGAATCTCAACAGCATACCCCATAGGTCAAAGCTTTCAACTGGAAAAAACAGGCAACCATACACATAACAGTACAGACAAGAACACAGTTTACAATTTTTACATAAATACAAAATTATCTATATATTACTACTAGAATATTTAATATGCTTGCAACATTCACCAGATCCAAGAGGGAAAAAAGTCAAGGACGTATTGCTGCCAAATAGAGGGTGGAGGGAGGATATTGCCACTTGTGCACTGGCTGCAAAACTACTTATGAAAAATGAATCCACCACACATAAGGTTGTTTCCTGATGAGTTTGCTGCCTGCAAACATGCTCTCATTGAGCAGTCATTTACTGGTAGCATCAGCTGCAGGAGCGCATAAACTGAATCAAACCCAGACAAAAGAAGAAAACTGATCATGAAATCCTCATCAGTTTTGCTGTAGATTAGGCTCAGCATATAAGAAGCTTTTTAAGCTATAACAAGAACTTAAGCTAAACTTTTAGCTGAGCCTGCCAAAAGAACAGAAAGGAAAAAGAAAAGTAAGTGTGAATGTATTTGTTTTCATCTTTAAGACAGAAGACAGGAAATATGCAGATGCAAAGAGAAGGAGTTGACACAGAAAGAAAAAGCAGACCCTAAAATGGCTGCGAAAAAGTGCACCTAACATGCATGGTACAAAAAAAAAAAAAAGGTGACCCAAATAACTTGTCTCTTCAGAAAGGAACTAACATGCTGAACTACATTTTGGTAGCCCATGAAGTTATTATGAAATCAGCTTACTTGCCAACTAGTTTGTAAAAATATGGAAGATGCAGTAAATTATGAGATAGGGAAAAAAAGATACACAAGCATATGCAAACGGAAGTTCATATAATGTTTGCATTTACATTCTTTCAAGTTATTAAGTGAAAAAGAATCATCTAATAAAACTAATCAACCATAAATACCAATCACAACAATGAAAGAAAGACATGGAGAAAACAGTTCTCTACAAAATAATCTACCTTCCAACTCCCTCCCTCTCACCCACCCCCGGCCTTGAGGGAAAAGAGCAATTATTTCTTAATTATTTTATGAAACAATGTTAACTACTTTTCAGGTTGCTTAGTAGGATCTAACCTACCTAATCTAAATAAAGATAAAACTTGGATGCAAAACCAGCAAGATCAATGTTATCTCCTTCCTAGACAGTCAGAACTTGCAACAGCTTAACCAAGACACATTCGAGAAGTATGCTAAGATTTTTTTATTTCTTGGTGAATCCTCTCTTAATAGAAATTATGCTGATAATAGTCCTCTCATAAAAGAGAAACATATGTATTCCTTGCATGGAAAAACAATACTAGGACAGTATTAGCTGTTTGGTGAGGTTTTTAATTATTAACTAGAAACAAAATGAGAAGCTAGTACCAGGCAAGTCTGCAGGCCTGAGTGCATTTCAGTAGCCACAACTGGTCCTTTCATTACGGCTGGCTATACGGTTCCAAGAATATTCCTTAACAGTAGTAAGCATAAACTAATAAAAAACTAAGATATCAGTGACAATCACTGGAAGGAAAAAACATATTCTCCATATTGTGAAAACTAATTCTTGCAGAAAATTTATTACTACATCTTCTTTTACTAGATTTCACAAGCAAGAAAGTAACAGGAGGGTTTACTCCTTTTAAATTAAAAGCTTCTATCTTGGGAGTTAGCAAAATTTCTTTGTGCGTAACTGCGAGTATCTGACATGGATCTTTGTCACTGTACCAAACTTCTTGGCATATTCCAGTCACGCCTTGTTATTACTAAGCGGTCTGTTACAAAACAACTGTTGCCATCAGCAGGATATGGTAGCATTATACCGTACCTTCTGGTAAACTATAGAGCACACAAGGTCTTTAACAGCAGAGAGGGACAGGTCCTGAGCTTCAATGGTGACAGTCTCTCGAGTGAGACCAATCTGCAGAAGGAAGGAGACCCCATGCATAGAGCCCCGGGAGTTGGTGAGGCTCTGGGTGCTGAAACTGCCATTGGAGAGTCGACTGGAGAGCGCCGACTGGGGACTCGAAGACAAAGTTGGGGTTTGTGGTGCAGCAGCATGACACGTAGGTGGGGAAAACTTCTGTAAGGATGGGGGAGAAGAGTCGTTTGCTGACATCTGACTTGCTTTACTCTGTCGAGATCTCCCTAGTAGTCAAATTCTAAGAAAAATATGTTGTCAGTTCTTGGTTTGAGATGAAAACTAGGACAATGTAACTTTCCCTTTCTTAGTTCAGTAAAACGCCCCTGACCAGTAAAACTTATTTTTCCCTTTCATTCTGTGCAAGCCAAAGAGTAAAATAATTTCAGCTGTAAGTTACTTTAAATTAAAGGTTCTCTTTCCACAGTTACAATCAGCTGATCAAAAGCAGATTGTCTGTCCTTTAGCACCACGTCCGGACAACAGAGGCTTACATAAAGGCCTCACAGAAATACATCAGCTCTGCTACTTTATACCTGTCCTTCATTTGTATGTATAAAAAAAAAAGCTGGAAACACAGATGGAAATAAGTGTTGGTAACTCATTAAAAGTATCCTCGTTCACCTAATTCCATAGATGATATCTTAAATGAAGACTCATCTTCATGTAGATAGCCTTTTAGAATGAAAAAAAAACCAAACTGTATCCTCGAGCAACAACAGAAGTCCACATATGTGATGAATCTATTCCTCCTTCAGAAAGTCTCTGAATTCACAGGACACTGTTAACTTGGAGATCAGTGAAAGTACCTGATTTCATTTTTATAAAATATTTTAGCTCATGAAATACAGGAGCAGAATGGCTGAAGACGCAATCACATTAAATGTAATCTCTAGCTTCACCCAGATAATCTCCAGCATTTTGAAGCGTTGTACTCTGCCTGTAAGGGAAAAGATAAAGTTGTTATTTCACATGAAATGCATAAAGTTGCATAGCAATGTCATAACCACTCTACTTTGAAGCAGCAGGATCACCAATTCCTTGTACTCAAATATGTTATGTTAATAACATTTTGTACTTATAACTTGAACTTAGCTGTTTTCCCAATGTACGATACAAAAGACAAATCAGACCTAACACTGCCCAATACGTTACCACACCTTTTAATTAACAGTAATTTAGCAGAGCAAAGCACTTAACAATTAAGGGGGGGGGGGGGGCGGGGAGAAAAGTGGGAGTAGACCACAGCTCTGTTCTGTAGGTGTATACTGAGAAGTTGGTGGGTAGGGAAGGAAATTTAATAAATGCATTGAAATGTCAAAAAAAACCATAATGTCAAAACTCAAAAAACCTCTATGTAGCATGCACTCAGGATACCATTTTAATACTTTTATTCAAGACAACTGAAGAACATCTTGCACAAACTCTAACTGTAGGAAGATATGCATAGCATACAATTGAACATTGGTTCCTTTGAAAAAAATAATCATTTAATGCTCAGATGTCTGATTAAAAAAGCAAGTATGCTACAACCGTTTAAAATAAATCATTTCACGAGCACAGGCTCAAAATACTTGTTACAAGATGCTGTGCTACCTGATTCACTATTTCAAGCATTTCATGAGCAACTGAAATGCTCGAAAAGAATCATTTTTAGATTCCCCGTGCAACTTCTGCCACAGAAAATGTTATCCGTGAATGCAAAAGTGGTTCAAGTACATACATAATACATATTGCTAAGAGTTTTTAAAAGAGAATAGATCCATACAGGACACCAAAATCAGTAAGCTCACATGTTTTTTTCCTTCCCTTACGTACAAAAAAATTTCAGAAACAGTATTACTGAGATTAAATGGAATTAAATTTTAGAAAAGAAATGCCACAGTTTATCACACACAATATAAAATGTCCTTACTAAAAATAAGGCTGATAACTGGTAAAACAGTCCATTTAATAGATTGTACACTCCTGGTATCTACCAGCGTAATAACTCAAAACCCCACTGCGACTGCATTCTAAAAGGTAGATAAGAAAAGAGAAATACATGAATTGCAGTACTGGAGGGAAAATAAGCTCTTGGTTCTGTGAGAAAAATTCCTAACAGGGGCTCCAGAAGAGAGAATAAATTGATACCTTCCGGATTTTCAGCACAGTTATCTACCAACTGTTGTCTTCAGCTACCCAAGAGTTGCTGGACATTTACCAGCAACACCTGAAAAGACAACTTCTACCTTAAAGAACACACTAAACACAATAGAGGGGAAGGTCATAAATAGGAAGAAAGAATAAGGACAGCAACAGTAACATTAAAGCATCTTTCTCAAGAAAGCAGCTTAACAGTGCCTTCAACTTTGCTTGAAGATGACTTATTTTTGTGTTCTACACATTGCTTTTCTCTCCCTCACTTCTCACAGAGACAGTAAATACCAAGCCTTAGGGGTGGATCTGAACTAAAAACCAATAACGCCTAACCAACATAACAGAAAATGGAAAAGCCACATGATGTGAAAGAATTAATAGGTCTACAAAGCAAGTTTAATTTAGACAGTGAAAACACCTACAGCTGCCTAATTAGAATGTTAATGATATTTACCAAAAGCATGATGCATTTGCATTTACAAAGCTTTTTCATACCAAATGTATTTGCATACAAGCCTTTAATAAAGTTTATTTTTGCTACTTGGTAGGAAAGAATTGATCTTTTTCTTAGAAAGGAAAACCATAGAAACTGCTCACTTTGTAGTCAGGATAAACTGATTCTTAACATCAAATAAAATAAGTGCATATTGAAATTTACATCCAATTCTACGAGTCTATATTGAGAGATATATATATATGAAAAAAACCCCTAAACCTCCAAAAGCAGAGAAGCACAAGGGCTATGAAGGGAGCCCATCTGCCCCTGCTGCACAGCTCGCAGCCTACTTACCCTCCAGCCTCTGCTGTCGCCACAGAAGCGCTGACCCTCCCCTTCCTTTTGGGGCTGCTCCCAAACCAAGCAGCTCTCAGGCAGATTCTCCAACATCTGGCACTTAATTCACCCTCCCTTCCTCCTGCTAGACACGACACGGACTTCGAGCCCCGCTCCAAACAGCTCCTCTCCTTCGTCTTACCGCCGCGGGAGCTGGGCGCTTTCCCGGGTCCCGCCGGGAGGGACTGAAGCCCCTTCCGCACAGTAGCCGGGCTCCCGCCGCCGAACCTCGGGGCCGCCCGCAGGTGCCGGGGCCGGGATGGCGGGCGGGCGAGCGGCCTCCCCGCCGCCACGGGCCGGGCTGGGGCGGGCGGGACGGACCGGCGGAGGAGCCACCGGCGGAGGAGCCGCCGGCGGGATACGTCCCGCCTGCCGCGGGTCACGCAGCCCCGTCCGGACTGGCGCTGGCAGCCGCCCGCCCCGTCCCGTCCCGTCCCGTCCCTCCCAGGTTTAAATCCCCGCCGGGCGACCCGCCCCAGCCGGCACAGCTCCCCGCGGCGCCGCTCTCCGGAGCTGATGTGGCCTCGGCCCGTCACCCCCACCCCGGGACACCCCCGCGCCAGGGCGGAGCTGCCGCCGCGACGGCGCTTCCCCTCGCAGCGGGGAGGCGGGGGCTCTCCACAGGCCCCGGGGCAGGGCCCTTGCCGGGGTCGGCGGCAGCGACGTCGCCGCTGCCGCCGCGGCAGGAACTTTCCGAGTCCGCCCCCGCCCTTCCCCGGCGCGGCGGGCTCGGCCCCCGGGCCCCCGCCCGCCGGCTCCCGACCCCAGCGGCGGCGGCGCGCACCCCCCAGTCCCGCCGCCCTCACCTGCGACCCCGCCAGACGCCGGCTGCCCCCGGGCCGAAGCTGCCTCGCGCGCATCTCACCCTCCGCACAGCCCCGCGGCTCCCCGCACACACCAGAGCCGCCCGGGACGGGCTGCGGCGCGGGGGCTGCTGGGAGCTGTAGTCCAGCAGCCCCGCTCTGGCCCGCGGCGCCGCGCCCAGGCGAACTACAAGCCCCGGCGTGCACCGCGGGAGCGGGGCTCTGCGAGGGAGGCGGCGCATGCGCAGGTCTCCCCGAAAGAGTTTCCGTTAGTTTTCTTGCCTGTGGCGGTTGTTGCCCTGAACCGCTAACGGGACGGCGGGGCGCGGCGGGGCGGCGCCTTCAGCGGTTGCTTGCGCTCCATCTTGCAGCTGGCGCCCCGCCGCCGCCCTTGCTTCGCCTCTCCAGCCCCCGCCGCCTTCAGTCGTGCCAAAACTTGGGTCCGCGCCAGCTCGCACCCGCTCGCTGTTGTGCCAGCGCCGTCCTCGAGTTTCCACAGCTCCTCCGCCCTCCCCGCCGTACCTCACGGAGCGCCCTGGGCCTTCCTGCTCCCGGGCCCAGCCGGGGCTGCTGCAGCCCTCCTCTCCATCTGCGCCACTTACAGGTCACCTTTCCGGGGCGTGGGTGGCGCAGCGCAGCCCCACGGAGATCTTCCCCAGGGCCTCGGACAAGGCCCTCGTCTCTGCACAGGAAATGCTTGACCTAGTGTGTCACAGGATCACGTTGGTTTTTTCGTGGCTGCTCTGACCTGGTAGCTCGAAAGGGCTTTGTGCAAACAGCGTGCCTGCCGATCGCCATGCTCCTCTTGGTAACCCCCACTGATGAGCTTGTAGCTTAGCGCAGAAGTTCTCCGGGCCCTTTCGGACATGGCTATCCCTGTCTGCTACTACGCTTCAGCCCCCCCTTCCAATACTTGGATTCACCCAAACCCTGTCTTTCTGCTCTGCATTAATGATGCCACTCTTGCATCATCAGCAAATCTCTGCACGCAAGATATTTAGCAAAAGTACTAAATAAAACTGGTCACAAAAGCAAAACTGCATTTGTAACCTCCCTCCAGCCCAAAAGCTCCATGTTAAAAGACAACCCGTAGTCTTCCTTCTTGAATTTGGATTCAATTTCTGTGTATGAGTCTTAAAATAATATCCACTACCATAAGCAGTTACTTAAGTTTAAATTATATATCAGACTGAAAACGCTTGGAAAAGGCAAACTGTCAACAGAAATTCAAAGGCTTCTAATTCTCAGCAAGACAGATGGAGAAGCAGATTAGTGCTTTGTCATTTACAGTGCTGTTTGTAACGTACGTTTCTCATTTCCTTCATCTTATACTGCTGAGACCTGGCCTAAAACTCACTGAAGCTGAGTGGAGTCTTTCCGCTTACTTCACCCTATTTTGCATCAAACCTTTACACAGTGCAGCTGATACAGAGTGTAACCAGGTCCATGTTCTGACTGGAGCCAGTTTATTTGATAAATAATTAGCCTGCAGCTTCTTGTCGAAATCTGGAACTACTTTAAACTAAAACTGTAGCAGTTAAGGGTTGATTCTGCTTTTAACTGGTTTTGAATGCTAAAAAACACCCTGGGACTTTTTAATATGAAGGCTATTTCATGAATAGAGGATGTTCTTGCCAAATCTCTGCACCAGATAACTGAGCAATCTTCGTTTCCTTTTTCCTCTAAAGTGGGACTCCCACACGCCACCACTGTAAACATAGAGCTTGCCTCCATAAACATGATTTTTGATGTTTAGCACAGCAAGGAGTCATACTCTAGAGTATTTAAATTGCAGTGAGCCTCTCGCATTCTGAGTAACAGCCCTAAAAATAGCTGTTTATGGACGATACCAGATGGGTATTAGGTATTACCACAGTCACTGGGCAACGATTATACTTCTCTGTAAAGCTCAGCTTTATGCTATCCAATAGGGTTGGTGCCATTTAATTTGCTGCCCTAAGCCATAATAGCTGCTTTTTCATAAATTAGAACAGAAGATGGATTAGTTAAAATCAATTTATTACAGAACACAGGAAAGCATCAGCCAAAACAAAGCAAACTGCTGTAAGTATTTGTGCGGCAGTACTTTCTACTAAACAAATACTCCTGAAGCATCCAAAACCTGTTCTGTTTGCAAAGACCTCTGAGTAAATCGCATCTGAAAGCAGCTCTGCATATCATCATCTATGTATAGAGCAGCACATACATCTGTGTATATGCACAACTATCTTCGTGTGACTATATAGCACAGCATCATGATGGCATTAGCCCTCTCTGCACCAATTGACAGGGCGAGCATTCTGGTTTGTTATTTTTGTGACTACCATAATTAGTGATTTCCTGTGGATTTCATCAAAGTTCTTCATCTTGTTTCTGAGCCCATATCATTCCTTCAGACGGTTAGCTTGTTTTCACAGCTCAGAGCTTTCCCTACTGAAGCCAGCTGCACTTTACAAATTGCTCTCTCTTACAGCTACAGGATACCAGGAAATAGGGGTAACTTTTATTGTATTTGTTTGGTTTTTTAAAAAACTGTTTTTCATTCTATATGGACCACTAGGTCTATATAGACAAACTGCATTTGGAACAACTGTTTTATAACTCTAAAAATACGTCAAGGATTTCCAGTTTGAAATTAATGCCAATAGTATTTGCATATTTTGTATCTGAAAATGAAAACATAATATATTCATTTCTATTCACCAATCTGATGTTTGGAATATTTTCATATCCTTTAACTGGGTTACAAAGAATGCAATGTCCTGAGAGACTTGACTGGTGCATTTGTCTGAGAAATTCCATAAGCATGTGCTGCCATGATTATTTTTCACTGGTTTTGACACTGATCTTGCATAGCAAATGCCCGCATTCAGGATTTGCAAGATCTGCAAGAAATGCTTGCAAAAGAGGAACTAATATCTCTATGGACAAAATTTCAAAATTATTTTCTTCCCCCCCCCCTTTTTTTTTTTTTGCTGTTCATGGTCTCCTTTCTTCCCCCTGTAAGAGAACTGTAAAAGAGCTAGGAGTTCAGGTCTGGTTTGGATAAACTCCTGAAATGTGGAAGTGTCTCTGAATTACCTCATCGTCTCGGTTTGAGCCCTTAGCTGAACTTTGTCCTGAAATCCACCTCCAACAAAACAATGAAAAGTTTAGTATACGCTTAAGAAACATGGAATCAAAATTTACCTTGGTATAAATCCACTGAAAACAAAATATTTTTATATTATTAATTATATGTAATTGACCTTTTGGAATTCACTTACTTCCCACTAGTTTAAAGAGGGATCTCACAGATCCTTGCGCCTGCCAGGTGGGCAGCCTCATTCACATCATAAAATCCTGCTGTATTGATTCTGAAATAAACATAAAGTTATTTCCCTAAATAAGTGTTTAGGGCTAACCTGCACATTTCACTTACTAAAACTTGGGTCTGTGAGTACATCTGCCCATGGAAACAGAATCTCTTAAACCTGAATCACCAAGCGCAGTACTTCCACAGCCTGATAAAGGCTCAGATCCAAACCCCACAGAGATCAGCGGTAGATGAGTTGCCTGGGATGAATAACAGAATGCAGGTGAGCACCGGGCACCTGCAGGCCTATGTGCTGCTTTGTGAACATCAGCCCCACCACCCTTTCCCTCTGGGCTGTAAGAGCTGACTAACGGATTTCTGAGTATGCATCAGCCCAGGCTGCCAAAGACTTGAAAACTCAGCCTGTGTATTCTAGCTGCCGGCTTACCACTGTTGGCAAATCAGCCATAGCTCAGGCACAAAATTGCCTTATATTAGGTGGATTCAAAGCACAACAAACCACACTTACTCTCCCCTCCCTACCATGGGCCTGCCAGTTGAAGGAGCTGAGCATCAAAACTGCATTTGAAACAGTGGAAGGTGCAGGAAACAGGCGTGCATTAAATCCGCAGCATTTGACAGTGCACTTCTCCAGAGTTAACAACCAAGGTAATGACAGAGCACACACCCTCAGCTTCCGAGAGGCAGTTTGGGCTGAAATGCTTACATGCTGTAGTGCCGGCACAAGGAAAAGCTTTTGACAGTGCTGCTTCCAACGTCTATCCTTCGGGACTTCAGTAGATGGCACTGTCACATCAACTGGGTTACAGGAAAGGAACAACGTACAAATTACATTTTGACAGATAATGTATGCTTTTCTTCAAATAAGCTACCTTTTTTTTCTCTAGATGATACCTGGTTACATCTATTTCATTTTTCAGGGTAATAAACCAACTATTTAAAAAGTGTAAAATAGAACAGCTGACAACTGAGCAATTTGTTGACACCTTTTCAATTTGGTAGTACAGAGTAGGAATAAATAACATGTTTTTCCTTTATAGATCCCTGGAAAAACAAAATTTTCATCACCTTTGGGTTTTTTTTTAACTTTGTGTATTATTTTTAACAATAGGTACGTAATTCTCTTTTCAGCTGTGAA
The DNA here is from genome assembly GCF_030936135.1 of Gavia stellata. Classification (NCBI taxonomy): domain Eukaryota; kingdom Metazoa; phylum Chordata; class Aves; order Gaviiformes; family Gaviidae; genus Gavia; species Gavia stellata. The sequence continues at coordinate 23,723,393 of NC_082595.1, forward strand.
CTGCTCTGATTTCTGTTACATTTCCATAGATTCTTTTTTTTTCTCTTCTCAGTCTTCTTTATATCATTAGACAAGGAACTTTCTGGGGTGGTTATAAGGAGGAGGGGAGGAAGGTCTCACATCCAAATTTTGAAAGTAACACCTTCCAAAAATCCTGTTCAATCTCTCTGTGCATCTGGTCTAGCACTTACATTTTTATATGTTTCGCATGTAGGTGAGATCAACACTGTATTAAGCTGACTTCAGACTTGCCAAATTCGTAATCTATCAAAGAATTGTAGCCCTCAGTGGGACCACATTAGGGGAAAATAGTGTTAGCCAGTCCTGAATCAAGCTTAGATTCTTGGCAAATTTGTCCTGTAGCTATTGTATTTTTTTCTACTAAATTGTATAAGAAACCTGGCACATCAGCCAGAAATTTTGTCCAGCATCTGGATCATACAGCCAACCACAGGAAATCTGATGGAGGGGCAACAGATTTTTGTTCTGTTGTGTAGTCCTGTGGGATCACTGTCATATTGGTAGGTGGTAGACTAATTTCCTGTGACTTGATCTCTGCTGACATGCCGGGGCTTTTGCCTAAGAATCTGCAAATCATGCTGATTTTTCTTGGTAATCAAATGATTGTCCATTTCTCCTTATTCACAAGTGACTTGGCTTTGCATTTGGAACAATTTCCTAACAAAGCAATGTGTGGACTTTTGTGAGGGGGAAAAAAAAAGGCATTGATTTAAATTAACTCTTTGTTTCCCCATATATGAAAAATTTGGATACAGCCACATTCTGGGTATCAGCTAGAAGGCTGCTGAATCTGCAGTAAAACTGTCACCACCAGAGATGCCATCTGTGTGCTGGGCAGCAGATCCACCAGCTTTTCTAGGAAATCTGTGGAATCTGGGTCAAGAATCTGCAAATCAACAAATTGCTCCATTTCTCTAATATTACCCTTGCAGACACGTTGAATAGTTGCAAAGCTGTAGTTTCCAGGATGCGGCTTTCCAGTACAAGGCTGAAGAGCAGCAAGATGATTACTCCTGCTCCCTCCCTCCCTCTCTCCTTTATTCCTTTCCTTTCCCTCTCCTTTCCCTTTCCTTCCCCTTTCCTTCCCCTTTCCTTTCCCTTCCCTTTCCTTTCTTTTTCTTTTTCACTTTTTTAATTTCAGTTTGTTTTAGCATTAAGTCTGAACTTTAAGAATGATGTAAAAATTGGAGACTTTAAATGGAATATCTGTGATGCAGAATAGTCAGATGTTTTCTACAAGACCGCAGAGCAAGGATGATGATGTCAAATGACCTAAAGAAGGGCTTGCGTGCTCAGAAGCTTTTATCTTTGGTTTCATCATTTTAGTTGGTCCACTGTAAAATATCGCCCCACCACAAATTTTGCTTCATTGGTAGTTAATAGTGTAATTACAGGATTTAAAATGCCTGAAGACAGGATTGTCATTTCAGCAAGTACTGTCGCTTTAGGCCTAAAAAAGATCGTAAGAAGAGCTTATGAAAAATAAATCAAACCACTTCGCAGTTCTATAGGTCTTTGCCTTTCAAGACCCTTCACGAATACGCCTTTCAAACCGGTCGTCAGTAATGAGCGATGATCGAGGCCCGTTCCCAGCAGGAGCCTAAAGCCGCCCTACAGAGCCCTCACTCAAGCGCCTGGAGCCACCCGCGTATGTTCAACCGCACTGCGATCCCAGCGAGCCTCGGCTCGTTTCAGAGCCGTCCCTAGAAACACAAAACGGGTGTTCAGGGGAAACCGCAGGCTACTGCTTTTCTCACGGTGGAAATCACGCGCCCCTGCGAGCCTCCGCGTGCAACACGGCGGTCCCAGGGGGAGGAGGAGCGGAGGGAGGGGGCGGCGGGCCCGGGGCTGGCCGCAGGCGGCCCTCCGGGCACTGCTGACGTGGTGCCAGGGACGAGGCTCGTTTCGGAGAGGAGCCGAGCCGGGAGAGGCTGGCAGAGCTGCGGCTCCAACAGCCAGCGCCCGCTTCTGCGACAGCCTCCCTCCATCCCTCCCTCCCTCCCGCGCTGCCCCTTCTCCGCCTCCTCCGCCGCCGGCACTGGCCCTGGCTCTCCGCTTTCCACCCCCGGGGCCTCGGAAAGGCGGAGGGAAGGGGCCCGCGGGGAGAGCCGCCCGGCCCTGAGGGGAGAGGAGAGGGATGGCAGGGGGCGAGGGGGCGGCGGCCGCTTCCCGCCTGCTTGGGGCGCTGTGCCTCTCCGCCGTCGCCTGCCTTCAGCTGGTGCGCGGGAGGGAAAGCGGAGCCGACTGGACCCTGGAGAAGGTGGGTCACGTCTGCGTTTCTCAGGCTCTTCTTGCCGCTCCACTTGGTTGCGGGGGGCGGGGAGCACTTCCCGGGAGGATGGGATCAGCAGCCGGGCGGACCCCACGGACCCGCGCAGCGTGCCGGTCCCCGCCCGCCCGCCGGGAAACCTCGCGCGTCCATCCTGATGTGGTCCTGCCTTGGGCGGAGTACGAATTTCGGGCGTGGGTCACCGGCCCCCGCTCAGCGCGGGAGCTGCGGGGAGCGCAGGTGAGGGAGGGTAACATGGCTTCCCGCTCACCCAGAGCTAACGGCTGCAGAGAACAAGCCTTCTTCACCCGTCTGTCACGTTAGCCGTGCCGTTCTCAGCGCCTGGGAACGGGCAGGCAGCGCAGTGAGCTGTGTCAGGGGCAGTTAGTGAATTTGAGAGGAAACCCACCCAGGACGAGAGGCATCAAAATCCGAAATTACATTCCATGTAACGTTGTGTTATACCCCAGTTTTCAACATGATTACGGTGATTCAGAGGACAGCGCCTTAGTTCGAGAAAACAAATAGCTCTTCCAGCAGCGATGCACATTTATCTAGGAAAAACAAGTAGGGATGGCATTGATAGCTACTGCAAAATTGTTTTAAAAGAATGTCATATTTACTAAGTCATAGAGCCATAATATATTGGTTTTAAATCAAAATGTGTGAACTAGGGAAAAAAGCAGTCTCAAGATAATGTTTAATGAAACGGTAATAAGCAGTAAGCCCCTGATTTCTCTGTGTAACAACTCTCAGTTGCCAATTATGAAACACTAACATAGTTTCTTCGTGAAGAACCAAACCACATGGAACATGGGAGAGCACACAACTGCAAATTTATTTCAATTAAAGGGTTCGGGAATTTCCAAACAGAAAATACACTTTTAGGGCCCATCCCCAGGTGTTTGTAGAAGAGCTGAACTCAAAAAGTTCAGCCAGAACTGACTGAACTCCACTAATGCAGTGCACCATTCTCTTCACCAATAGATAGTCCAGGACAAACTGGCAAAATGAAGCTGCCCTCATATGTTTCCACTCAATTCCCTTTAGTCATTCCCTTTCTCCTTGATTTTATTCACTCCCCATTCAAATAAGTGTTGGTTTGTTTTTTTCAAAAAAAAAAAAAGAGAAACTTTGTCATTCTGTTCTATTAATTGTATCTTACTACATACATGACATCTATCTCATGGTTAGATGACATATCTGTAACATAATACAACTATAATGTCTGTAATACATGTAGATGTACATATATAATACATATATAAGAATATGTGAGGCTAAATCTTTAGTAATACTGGTCAACATACAAGTATGTAGCCCCAGTGCTCCTTTTTTCAGCCCCCTTGAGCCACACCAATATGCTCTTTACCTCATTCCATTCCAGCTAGTCAATCTACTTGCTAGTGATGTAAGCAGTATCATGTAACCACAGAACTGTAGCATCTGAACTCCTCTGCCCCTGCAGACACTAACCAAGAACGACTTCCTCTTTCTCATCAAATTCTTCTCCCGTAACAACTTTTATTCCTTCTCCCTAAAGTGATGTGTGAGCCAGAAGTTGAAAGTCTTACAGCGTACAGACCTTCCTCTCCTTCTCTCATTGAGGAGGAGGAATCGGGTCCTAAACTTAAGAGTTCTTAGACACTAACTTCCATTGGCACCAAGCTGAAATAATCCAAAATCAGCAAGGTAAGCGAGGGCTACTTGTAGAAGTTGAAGTCTTGCAGTTTTATGCAGCTTAGTACAAAACGGTTTAGTGGTAGTCCTGTTATTACTACATTGCTCTGCCTCCCTGCTGTGGCCATGGAGGAAACAGATTGACCAACACTGTAAGAAACGAGCCACCTACAGATCTTGTTCTGCTTCTCTTATTTCATGACCACTTATGTAATTCCTTTCACTTCCCAAATTTGAAGATATCTCTATTATTAGAAATGGGAATTTATTCCTCTCTTCTGAAGTGTATTCATACTTTGTACTTCAGTAATAATAATAATGTTTCTTTGCAAAATGATTCAATGACTACAATTACCAGGCATGCTCTACGTTAGAAGTGAGACAATTCCATGTTTTAATTGAGCCCTTCACTTGTTCAACTGAAGACATATTTTCTGAACTTCCTTCATTAAATTGTCTTCCTACACTCTTCTGAAGTGCTTACCTTTGGACTTTCTCCTCTTACAGCCTATTCCTCCTAAACAGAACAGCTCCCTGACAATGTTTTCTTTTGTCTGTGCCTTTTTTACATTGGTATAAATTCCACCCTATTAAATGTTTAGTCTTTCAAAAGATAGTTTATGCATCTTCTATAATACAATTTCCAAATTTGTAAAAGTTCTTCTTTGTATCAGATGAAATGCAATTTTTCTTTAACCCATGTCTAAATTTGCTAGCATTAGAAATGTTAACTGCACATCCTAAAATTTGGTGTTCTTATAGTCTTAAAATTCAGCTTTAAACTTAAACACTATATTAAAATTGGCATCATAGCAGTCAGTGTCTTTGTGTCTCCCCTCTACTTAATTTCACTAAGTAAACTGAAGTGGAATTAGAGGAAAGGTCCACACATAGATAAACAGCTAGGACAAGAGAGAAGGGTAGAGTTAAATGCTTACAGTGAACTCTAAAAAATATTTGTGCTTGTGCCTGCTTCGCTCAACATGCACATAAATGAAGTAGAAAAGACGACAAATAGTGAGCCAAAAACATTTTTTAACAGTATTTGTCAGTCAGGATAGTTAAGATAACAAGTCATTATACAGGACTGCAGAAGATCTCAAGGTCACTACACTTTCTGGCCAGGTAATGAGTTTCAGCAGTCCTTTCAGACAAATGTGAAATGACACACATGAGTGAGTGGGAAAGGAGGGAGAATGATTATTTTTTGTTAACATATACAGTGATGGAGTTAGAGTAAATACATCTGTGAATGTCAGTTTGATGCAGCCCTAAAGTCAGTTGTTAAACAGTTTTAAGAAAGCAAAAGAATAAAATAGAAAATACCATTATTCCACACCATAAGCTATGGTGCAGTCATGTTCCAGTTTCCCTCCCTTTCCTCATCTCAAAAAGAATGAGGTAGATAGGATACACTGAAGGACAGCAAGTCTGATCAATCATGTAAGGCAGTTCTGATCAAAGAACAAATAAACAGACCAGGATTTTTCAGTGGGAGAAAAAGAGGAGTAGAGGGAAGCCTCTATGATAGAAGTAAGGAATGGATATGATAGGAGCATCCTATGATAATGCCTAAAATAGGGATCTCTAAAAACAGGAGTGGCTCAGAAAGTTCTGAGAATACAGTTGCTAAAAACTGGGTAGGTTCAAATCAGGTGCCCAATGGGGCATTTGAGATGTCCTTGGGGATCCCACCCAGCATTCAGCTACCACTCCAGAATAGCACAAGGCTCTTGCACATCTTTGGCATGCATTTGCCATCCCCATAAGGATGTCTCAAGTATTCTAGGTTACCTGAAATAGCTCTAAAGGTCTGTGCTTAGGCAACTGAAAAGCCACTTGGGAAGTAGCTAGCACTACTAGCTGTTGTCACAGGAGACAAGCTGCCAATTCTGAGGTTAACTCATGTGTCACAACGCTGATGTATACCCCACCTAGCCCCAAATGAGCTGCACTATGCTGTGTAGTCACACCAATACCACCACTGTGGGCAGAGGCCACAATGACACGGCTTCACTCTTTCTGGGACTGAGCCAGCTTATGCATTTCTTTGCAGTACTGCACCTCATAATGTAGACACAGCATAAAGCTAAATATTATTACTACCAAAACCAAAGCTTCTGGCATTTGTCTCAATGGAAACCTCATCTGAAGGTGGTATAGTTGCAAACATGACTGTTTGTATGTAGAATTAAGATATTAGAAAAGAGAGAACCCAATCATGGGTTGAGTTTTTACAGCTGGTAGGTAAAAATTTCTCCCATGTTTTTAATACTAGTATATTTTGCATGGAAATCAAAGATACAGAAGCCACAGAACTTAAAAATGTCAATAATTTTTGAGAGAAAAAGCTTTTCTTAAGATTATTTTTGTTGTCAGTAAATCAAAATAGCACAATATATCACATTTACCGTAATTCTGAAGAAAACTATGGTTAAAAAGGTCTAGTAATACTAACAGCTATGGTAATCTTTCCCTTTTTCTTCTTTCTACAGTATTCTCACCAACCAAGAATTTTACATTCTGATGCTATTCAAAAAGTTGCAGCAAACACAGATGTTTCTGAAATGTGGGAGAATGATTTGCGCCCTATTCTGATAGAAAGATACTCAGGATCACGAGGAAATTATATTGTACGACAGGTAAGACAAACTTTCCTGAAAACCTCTAAGAACATCTATTATATAAATTCTGGTAGTGCCTTTAGTGACCACTAAAGGGACGGACACATTCCTTTAATTCTGTAGGATGAACTCTATCATTGTTCAAGTCTAGATTGCATAGACCCTACATGACACAGCTTGCACTTTAGCTGACACTATTTCCCAGGGCTGCATAGCACGATGAAAAAAAAAAAAATTGAAGTTAAAAAGAATTATTTTTAAATTTGTGTTTTAAATTAAAAAGCTCACCTCAGGTTTGGTACCCAAAGTACAACACAACAATTGCCCTTTCCCTTTTGGTCACTGGTTCAAACCCCCCTGGGACCCCTACGCAAGGATGAAATAAATGACACCCCCCTGCCCTTTTTCCGGAGAGGTCCTGTGCTGTTACACTCCCCTGTAGTGTTCCCTCAGATGGATGTATCAACGTGAAAAGGGATCAGAGGGGCCCAAACAGGCAGGCAGATGAAATGGTCAACATGATGAAGTGCAGCACTGGTCCAAGTACCACGCTAGTTTCGCTGGCCCAAGCACAACAGTGTGTTAATGCTGGGCTAACATATCCAGATTGCACCTGGCCCCGAGCCAGTATAAGCTCCAGCAGATTGTATCTGAGCCACAAGGAGTTACCACATGACTGGGTTGCTGCCCTCTCCTCTGCACTCACGGCGTGGGCATCTTCAGAACTGTGTGCCATGCCGGCTCTAGATTACGTTAGCCAAGCTGGAGATTAAAACAGTGGTACAGCTGAGTTTACTAGGAGACATTCACAAGACCTCACTAGCCTTCGTCTATCCTTTAGGCAGTGACTCAACAGCTCCAAGATAGCCCTAACTACAGTAAGTTTATTTGCCATTCTGCAATTGGCAGACTGGAAAAATGCAGCTTTTTTATCATTTGTGTGTGTGTCTGCGTGCCCATGTCTCTATAGATTTAGTTTTGTGGTTCCTTTAGTGATATCCTGGAAGGCAGCCAAACGAAAGGGGAAAAAGCAAGAAAAACAAAAAAAAACAGCTGAGCCTAGGCTAGAAAGCCACAAATCATGTTCAAAATAGGATCATCCTGTCTCAAGGTTATAGCATGTACTAAAGTAGACCCCCACCAAAGGAAAAAAAAAGAAGAGTCCTCCATTGTGAAAGCACAATGGAGTTTGAAATGGATGAAGTTTCTTTGTTAAGACACAGAAAAAGCATTAGACTCCTTGAAGGGAGAAGGCTAGTGCCAGTCATAGCTACTGCACACAGGGAACTCCATCCAGGCTTATATATTCCCCTTAATCCATAACAGCCATCCTTTGCTCTGCCTACAGATAGCGGATAGAGCATACAACACCATAAAAGCTTTCAGAGGGTGACCACAAACAAAATGGAAGTTTGTTCTAGCACTAAAATTTATGGCAATATTCCCACTGACTTCACTAAGAGCAGGACAAGTCTGTTTTTTCCCCTTAGAGGCTTTTCCTAATGTTTATTTAAAGAGAGAGGAATCTGCCTTGAAGAAGCACTCGAGGGACACATGAAAATATGTTGCTTAACAGAGATGGCCCTCTAATAAGAGTTAGCCAGAACTTTGTACTAAGTATAACTGGGATTGTTAGAGGTATTCTCTTTAGGTAGGAAGATACCTAAAATGAATGATCTCCTTTATAGATTCACTGTCTTAATTTTTATCTTTACATGGGCTACACTTACAGGATATAATTTTTAAAACATTGTTCTGAAATGTTTAATTCTTTAATTTACAGAAATCAGACTGTCTCTTAATAGCCTTGTAAACAAGTTAAGTCACTTGAAAGGCAGGTTTCTTATAGAAGCTAAAAAACAAAAAAACCCACCCCAAAACAACATAACAAACAAAAAAAAACCCAGCATTTTTTTTAATACCACTGTGGCATCTATGTGTGGTAATGTCAAAATAGCCACACCAAGTACTCTGCAGCCAGTTCTGACATTTAATTTAAGGGCACAACTGAGTTTAGATTTGACGAGGTAAACATTAAATCTGTCCTGGTTACACCTGAAAAAACACTGGCCTGGAAACTTCAGAGATCAAGATCTTAATGTGTCATATTAATGGGCAATCATTCAAAGCACCTTCAGACTCCAAAGACAAGAGGCAAAAGGGAGAAATGAAAAGCAAGTGAGCCAGTCAAAGGCTAAGGTAGCAAAGTTTTGCTTATTTTACATAGTGACGTTACAATTTTGCTATAAAATTTATGTTTTAAAAATACCATGAATTTACAGAAATAAGCTTAAGTGCCACTATTAATTAGCTAATGACAATTTGCCTGCAACATCTTTCTGAAGCAAAGAATATTAATCTGATTTTTTTTTTTTTTTTTTTTTAATTGCAGCATATCAAGCACCGTCTTCAAAGATTACAGGCTGGTTGGGAAATTGAAGAAGACACATTTCAGAGATACACACCATATGGGTATCAAACATTTTCAAATATTATCAGCACTCTCGACCCCTCTGCAAAACGCCATCTAATACTTGCTTGCCACTATGACTCAAAATTCTTTGGACAACAATGGCAGGAGAGGGTGTTTGTAGGAGCAACTGATTCAGCCGTGCCTTGTGCTATGATACTGGAGTTGGCACGTGCCCTGGATAACAAGCTTCAATTAATCAAGGTAGTTTGCTGGTTTCATTTTCATTTGTTTTTGCAATAGCAATAGGCCTTAGCGCACTTCCATGTTCTCTCCCTTAGCCTGCGTGCCTCATTCTCCGATTGCTGTGCCTTGTAGTAAAACTCCCATTGACTTCAAGACGAACAGAGATTTGTATCTACTACTTTAGAGTACATTATCACATTAAAACTGCTTATGCAAAGGGTGGCTATCTAAAAATTATCTAATAAATGTATAGTATATAATATTAACAATTTATACATGAATAATACATGTTTCATAGACTCTCTGAGATACAATCCTACTTTCTATCTAAAAGGCAGAGAACCTTACTTAGATGCTCCTATCGTATCCAGTAACATCTAGAGTCATTGGTAAAGTTTTGTTGCTTTCTGAATCCTGCATTTTTAAAATCTCTCAGTTGTATTCTGTTTTGGGAGATGGATGAACTAATTGCTGTGCAGGAGAGTTACACTCATGTCCCTCCATCCCATAACGATTTCAAGCTTTTCTTTTTGTTTTCCTTTATCAATTTGAATAGTTTATTTATGAAATGAGTGATGGCTGAGTACAGCAAAACAGTCAAGTAATAGTATAATATTATCAGGCTGTGTTACCTATGCTATGAAAATCCGCTTCAAAGTGCTGCCATTGCTGGAAACATCTGTTGATCCTACAAGCGCTTGTAGGATTACAAACCTGTAGGATTACAGATTCACGAGTGCCATCTGCTGGTTCAGTATTTACTATTTACAGAAGAATACTTCTCATACACTAACAGTGTTATCACAGGAAGAGGTCTCTCAAATCCTTTACAATACGTCAGGAATACACTCAGCTCAGGAGTTAAGATTACTTGTCGGCAGTTTTTTCCAGAAACTGATTTGGTGCCTTCTGACATTAGAATATTTAAGAATTAGAAGAATGAGCATATGCCAATGTTTTTAATCACAAAAAAAAGCACTCCTGTAATACATATGGTTTTATTTAGAAGCTTAATTTAGAATAAATTTGCCTGATGGTTATTTATGGAACAACCTGCACACCAACTTAAAGACTGGAATTTTTCGCAATACATCATTTTTTGATTAAATTGTTTTATCATTTAAGATGACAGCATTTGACAAAAAAGGCAATCTAATTACTTTGCACAGGCTATCACTTGTACAGTCCGTTAACAAAATATACTTGGGGATCCATCTGCTTAATACATTAGCTATGACCTTTTTGTTCTGCTCGTAGTAGCATAACAGACTTCATTATGTTTTCAGCCAAATCTATTTATACTTTGACTTGAAGCTGTGATTTTTATCTTGATGTTTCTCCAGTTATATAGAGTAAGTTTAAAATTAAAGGGCAAAGATGTCTTTCTACATTATTCAGACCTGGGAATGTGTTAATCAGTAATAATAATTACAAATACTACTTTCTAAAATTCAAATGGCATTAATACAGTTTCCTCCAGAATGTAATGCAAAATGACTGCTATCAAAAGAACTCTGTCCTGGACAAAGGACAAAGGGCAGCAAAGCATTGCCATTAGAGAAATCCATATATCACTGTGAGCATAATCAATATCATCTTGCCTATGTGAGCAACATTTTATAGAAGTTTTCCACTACTGTTTATATTGGATCAGCTCCAGCTAGTTGGGAGTTGTAGCCCATACAGGACATGACTGTTGCCAGTGACTCCACCTTTTTAACCACATCATGCAATTTCACTTGAAGTAACATTAATTCATAGAGGGCTTAAAATATTTATGGCAACTGCCAAGGTCCCAAAACTGTTCATATAGCAGAACCAAACTGGGTTTAGCCATGTGATAGGTTATTAGAAAACACTGCCAGTGCAAACAGGGCTTCAGTTAGTAAACAGAGAGAGGAAAAAGGCTCCTTCTACATGGGGAAGAAATTTCACACAGATGTCTCCTTTGTGACCTTAAATACATTAATCATATACATTCTCAGTTTTTACTGCTGTGATATTTTTGGTTGTTGAAAGGGTAGGGCGTATCTACTCTACTCTCTGTGCTTTAGTTTTAGGGTAAAGTCGCCTGGGTGGTTGTGAGTCCCCCTGAAGGAAAAGAAATGGTCATTCTTCTTATGACTGACTGTTCTTTGTCCCTCAAAGAACCATCAACTTTACAAAGACATAATTCACCTCCACTGATGCACAACTGTAGCAGAGGTATTACTTCTTTGTGGCACTACCAAGTAACTATGTTAGCACTCACATCAGGTGTTGTTGCTGACGTGTCTTATCATTATTTGAGATGATGTTTCTGCTACCTGGTTTTGCATACTCTGCTCACGTCCACTAAAGTCAGAAATTATACTTTTAACCAGAACCAAAATTATACCAGACTGGAGAATGTGTCACTGTGCTAGACAAATAATAATGACTGATCACTACCACTATTATACCGTAACGTGTGTTTAACAGCCATAGGAAGGTTTGCATAGGGTACCTTGAAAATATACACCTACTGATGTTACTTATATGACTACAGTATTTGTCCTTCATTTAATGTTCTGTCCAGAATCACTTATGTTACTTTTAACTTCCTCCAACAGACCAGCTCAACGTCAAGACCAGACCTCTCACTTCAGCTCATTTTTTTTGATGGTGAAGAAGCCTTTGTCCAGTGGTCCCCTTCTGATTCCCTCTATGGATCTCAACACTTAGCTCAAAAAATGGTATCTACTCCACATCCACCTGGTTCAACAACCACAAATCAGCTGCAGGGCATAGTAAGTGGCTTTGAGTAATAGTAAATTGCAGTAATTGGCCAAATTCCCAAGAAACCATGAAGCCCACCAAAGTTACATGAAGAAGCAGGCTTGTGGAAGTTTTATGAGGTGTGATAAAATAGAGGTGGCAAGAGCTTTTCAGGTGAATCTGCTTAGACCTTCTCCATGCAAGTATGAGGAGGAGTCACAGAAAAATCAAAATACACAAATTTATTAGAATATAAACTGGGATACCCACCTTCAAGAGAGGTAATTCAAAGTGATTAGGAAAGAGCACAGACATAGTATTGGTCTATGAACAAATCTCCCCTAGCTCAGCACTAAGCTACAGCAGGCTCTCTGTTTCCCTTTGATTCCTGCTAACATTCTGGTTGTTTGCTCTCCTTCTCCCTGCTGCCATCTAGTTTCCCTACTCACTGTTGAGACACTTTTCTTCTGTCACTGTATCTTGTGACTCATAAAATGTCTTTCCCTTGACAGACTTTGTTGCTCTCCAGGGAAGATGCAATTTCCTCTTCTTTCTCCCCACCTACCACAGTTTTTCTTTTAAAGGGATAAAACACACAAACTGTAAAAAAAGTGATGCAGTCGTCTTCAGCTCGAGGAACAGAGAAACCTACCTTTTTCCTTCTCAGAGAGACAGCAAAATGCATCAGATTGGAATTGGGTTCTGCTAATGAGTTCTTCTTGAGCACCATGGTAGAAAAACCAGATCTCTGGCCAGAGCTATCAAAGACCTAGTCATGACCTATACAGGAACCAAGAGGTTTCATTGCTGCTGTTAATGGTGTTGTAGTAATGTAAAGAATTCTGTATTAAAGATTCTTTCTTCTGTAGGACCTGCTTGTGCTACTGGATTTAATTGGTGCACCAAACCCAGTCTTTCCCAATTATTTTCCAAACACTGTTCGATGGTTTCAGAGGCTTCAGGCAATTGGTAAGGAGAAGGGTATGGGCTGTTGATGAAGTTGGAATTTAGTTTCTGAATGTATTAAGTGCTGTAAATCAGATTTTTAGATTACTTTTGTTTTACAGTTATAATATTTAATAATGTAAATGTTAAATTTGGTGCATCTTAAACCTATATGAAGATTTTAATATTTAATTAATAAAATAATTGAGGAGGATTCCCAGACACTTGGAAGCCATGAAACAGACTATTACTGATTGTCACTCTGCGACTCTTGGGAACTGCTTCACTTCTGTGTTTTAGTTCTCACTACTGTAAAATGATGGTAAGAGCACCAATCTTGAGGCCTTCTAAATACTAAACAAATGCAAAAGACAGTCACCAACTCCTTTTTCTTCTTTCACATGGAAAAAGCTTCCATGTGAGAGGAAAAATAATTCAAATGTGCTAACATGCCTTATACTGACCAAAAGTTGTAATAATGACTTTCATTGTGAATTACAGAGCAAGAGCTACACAACATGAATCTGTTGAAGAATCACCTTGTTGAAAGGCAGTATTTCCAGACTACTTCACATCGAGGCTTGGTTGAAGATGACCACGTTCCATTTTTATTAAGAGGTACCAGAAGCTCTTATATTTTAAGGTATAAGTTCGGTAACAAATGCAACATTTAGTGAATGAGCAAGTGCATATGATCCTGTTTTTCAAGCTTATTTGCCCCAGCTTGAGGCTTCCAAATCCAACTTTACGCAGGCCAAGAGTCACAGCTTCGAAAAACATACCCATCATCATTTTGCATAAGCACAGCTCCGATGGCACAGAGATAATGGAAATTTCTGTCACCAGTAATGTCCTACAAAGATAAGCAACTCTGATCCAGTGGGATATCACTACATACCACGCTAGCCAGCCAGTTACTATTTCTAGGAGCAGTGAAACACTCAGAGGTCATATCTTCAAAGACTACAAAAATCTCTAAAGATCTGTTGTCAAAGTTACAGTAATGCTCACTATTACCTGTTTAAATTTGAAGGCACTGATTCCTGCAAAAACTCACATATTCAAATTAGACATGCTCATTCCCTAGAAAGAATGGAAATTTCACAGCTGTCAGCTTGAGGGGTGGGAAAGGTGCATAGAGTAGCCAGCAGAAATAGCAAAAGACACAATATGCCTGAAATCCCTCCTGGCATTAGGCACATACCTGAAACTGGGAATCCCTACCTAAGCATTTCTCCTGGCAGACACCTCTGACTCTGCATTCATTCTTTGCCTTTGGGATGCAATCAAAGAAAGGGAAGGCAGTTGTACTACTGCTGCCACCTTGTCAAGCTACAGGTCAGTGATTAAAGCACTTGTCCAAGTTCCAGATGTGGATTTGATGTCCTTCTCAGTTCAAGCAGTCAGCAGAGCATCTTCAAAACTAAGGTGGGACAAAGAAGAGTAGTAGATATAGTAAACTATTCTGATAGTACTTCTTGCTGTACAGTGAAAAACTTCAAGAGCCATATTGCTAGAGAAGGGTTAACCAAAAGGAATGTAACACTAGTTCAATGAAGAGGGTATCTACCTAGGAAAGGGAAGAGGTATCTTCATACCCAGCTCCTAATTTTACCATTGCTTATGCTTTGTTAACTACTAAGTAATGTAAAATGCACACACAGCTCTGAATGCAGGCACAAGAGCGGCTACACCTCTCCACTTCTAAGCAAGTGCTCTCTTCACTGAGCTATGGTTACTGTCTGCTGCTCAGTGGCTTTTCAACTCCATGAATCTTTCATTTTTCACACCAAGGCAGGGCCCAGGTCCAACGAAACCAACACAGCCATCATATGCATGTCCAGGGATATCAAAAATCCTACATGGGAGAAGCTGATAGGGGATAACAACGACTACACCTCAAAACCTTTTCTAGTAACACGATTAACATCTAGTGAAGAAAACAGATTCCTTAGTGGTATGGAGCTGAAAAATGAGAGAGGAAAAGCAGTAAAACAGGAAAGAGGCTGGAGAGAAACAATGCTCCCCCCAAAAAAGTGATCAGGAAGCAGAAAACTGATTTAACCCCTCTTTTACCTAAATGTTGCAGTATGTATAGGTGGTTTGATATATATATATGCAATAAAAGCGATCCTTTCAAGTGGAAATTCTTTTAGCTGAGGATAACAGTGGTTCTATTTTACAGAGTAAAAATACAGACACCCTATTTTACCATTTACGGAGAGGACTAAAAAAATGCTTCAAAAAGTGCTCAATCTTAACACTGTCACAAGAACACGGTAATCACTTTTCAGTTTGAGGAGCTTCGGTGGTTTCTCTGCCCTTCTGTAACTCCTAAACATGGTATCAACAACTACAATGCAAAGAATCTTAAAAAAAAGCAAGTATCACAGTAAAACTACTAGCTACAGATGCCTTAAAAAAAATAAACCAAGAAAAAGGGTGAAAGTACTCAAAGGAAAGGAAGGTGCCCATTTTAGGAAACACACAATTAAATGGATGGGCTGTGGTCACAGGCTTCAAAAAAGAGACTATAAAAGGAAGCTGCAGTGACACACGCTCCTCTAGAAAGTAAGCTTATTGAGTAGTACACCTGACTGTTGCTAAATGGTGACGTATCAATTGGCTTAACAGAACTTCTCCAATATTTCTTCTCCAAATTTCACTTTCCTCCTTATAGGGGTTCCAGTCCTACATCTGATTCCATCCCCCTTTCCTGCAGTATGGCATACCATGGAGGACACAGAGGAAAACCTTGACAAAACCACTGTCGACAATCTCAGCAAAATCCTGCAAGTGTTTGTACTGGAATATCTAAACCTGTGATAGACAAAATGGCAACAAATTGTACTCCATTCTAAATACTGTTTGCCCACCTTCACACTTGTTATTTAATTGGATTAGAGAGCACTACAGCAAAGCAAAATACAATGATAGCTCTTGCTAGACAGATTATTGATTCAGCTGTTCCTGGCCCAACATTCCATGTAGCCAAATAAGATAGTATTAAATAAGAATTAGTTTTTGGCCTGGAGAGAATTTGATCTTTCCATATCTTACCTCTGAATAAAACCCCCCAGAATTTTGCCACATTGTTACCACTGTTTTATGTCACATATTAAGATCCCAGGAGGGAACGCCTCCTGACTTCAGCGTTACCTACAGTTTTGACAAGCTGTGACCAACTTGTGCAGCGTTCAGCAATGGAAATTTAGACCACATTATCAGAAAAGACAAAAATCACACTGAATCAAACTTCTGCTATGGGTTGAACTAAAGCACCTCATCCTGAAATGAGTTGCTAGAACTCCTGACACACAGAAGGGATTTTTAACCCTCTCTGCTTCCTCTCCTCCTTCCCCTACAAGGAGAGCTGCAAGGGTTCTTTTCCTCAGACAGAAGGCCACCAGGAAACAGAGAAATAACCCAAATTCAATTTTCTCCCTGTCATTTGTTGGATACTTTTTGATGGAGAAAGATGGTGGGGTGTGATGCTAAGAGGAAGGTATGTGGGGGGTTCCATCATGTTTTGAATGCAACGCAGGAGAGAGAAACAGAAGAGCTGGTGGTGTGTGGGAGCAACACCCCAGCACACACCATTAATTCATGTGAGAATCAGTCACAATTTGACCCAAAATAAAAAAAAAAGCCTCCTGTTTTTAATACAGATTACATCAGAAGTAATCATCCTAGGAAAGTGATCACTTTAGAAAACATAGGTTTATATAAACATAATTTTAAAAGGCAAAGTACTATCTATCAAAAGTAAAATGAGAGTCAGAAGCAAGAAGACACTTTAAGCACGAAAAAGTAAGGACAAGCCATAGCCTATATCAGAAAAAGACACTCACCAGTTTAAGAACCTTGTGCTTTTACATTCCTTACTGGAATTACTCAATAAATTTAATATAACACTCTAGCAAAAATCTAGCCTGGAATGAAATCAATAGGAGAAGCCAGAAGAACAGTATTCAAAAGCCACCTACAGAATTATGGTTTCCACTGGTGAGAAAAAGATGACAGCATTTGAAGAAAAAAAATAAAATCAAGCTGGCAGAGGACGAACTGAGAAAAAACAAGTCAGTATTTTACTGCTCCAAACTTCTTCCATTAGAAAGTTCTATCCTGGGGAAAGAGATTTAAAAAGGAAGTAAGCTATGGAGCTGTAGGCATGTCAGATTTGGCCTGTATTTTACCATTTTCCTAAAGCAAACATTTCTGAACCTAAGACAATATTTACATACATATTTTAAAGCTGCAATAGAAATAGGTATTTACAGCAATGAAAATTTGTAAAATTTTACTATTACAGGATAGCCTGAAGATGAAATTCGGTCTAGTTTTGTTGCTCAAGATGAAAGAGAAGCATTTTATGTTTTCCCATCACTTTAGCATTTGTGAGAAATGTTTCTATTTTGCATGCCACTTCTGAAATAGAATACAATGAAAATTCTAAAAATTTTTGTTGGTTTTCAGATATTGCTGTACATCTGTGTAACTACATCAAAGCTATTTGAACTCTTCGCTACCATATTTTCCTCTACTTCAGCCCATGAGAAAACATTCTCAACTACTAAATTAAATCTTCTGAAGTTTGAATACTCTGAGCAGTATAAGGCATGTACTCCACCCTCCTAAGTGGTGAAAAAAGGTTACAAAATGGCTATATACAGAAATATTAAACATGAGTTTGTATGGCTAATATCATTTTTTTTACAGGTGAACTCTTACGGTACTTCATACTTTGCAGGGCCTCTGAAAAATGCTTTATGCATTTGCAGTGTGCCACTCTGCTTCTTCAAGAATTTGAGAGTAAATTAGAATAGGCTTCATTATGAAGTGTGGGATCAGAGGGTTGTTATAACTGGGAAAAGCCTAATTTTTTTTAGATCTCTGTTAGGGTTTGTAGAAACCATAATTTAACCATGTAGTTTACACCCAATCTCTGGCATGTCAATTTTGTCACCAACTTCTCACTGCCTGAGCATGCAGTTCTCTGGACTTATGTTTACTCAGTTCAAAGAAATGAGATACAGGTTGGTGTAGTATGATTCAATGGCTCTCAAAATATGAAGAAAACATGAAGAGGCTTTCCTTTATTTTTCTCCCTTGGTTTTTTTGTGGGTGGGTTTGGGGTTTCTTTGGTACAAGAAAAGAGGGCTATCTCTTAACTGGATGTGAGCCCTGGAAAGGGTTTACTTAAAGAAGAGAGGGTCATCATCTTAGCAATTTATATGATCCATCATTTATTTAAAAAATAACTGCTGGAAGGAAAACTTACATCAGCCCAGTAACCACATAAATCCAAGAATCTAAGCTCCCAAAAGCACAAGAACCTGAAGTAGTCAGTAAAGCAAAGACATGGTGCGAGGGGGGTTTTCACTGCTAGTAAGGCAGAGGAGAACAAGCAGGTAGGAGAAAGTCTAGCCACTTGATAAAATACCTAGAAAACAAAAAATACAAGTGAAAACGCCAGGACTGGTATCTCTGCCACTCTCAGTTTCAACGTTGAATATCACTAAGTATCCCGATCTGCCGGATCTGGATATGCACAGTACAGATAAAGCCTGTCTCTGAATTCTGAAATGATTATGTTGAAGAACCTGTCCCTGGATAGTTTCTCTGTCCCTGTTCGATGGTGGCAACAGGGGACAGAAAACAACTGAGGGACTTCAACTAATTTGGTAATTGCACAAGTCAGCAGAATTGCTGCACAGATTCTCTCCTTGAATAGGATTTGTCACATCTCAGTCAAGGGGGGCGGGGGGAATAAAAATCAATCTACCACCCCAAGAGGCTGTCACTGGCTTGTCAGAGTCCTCCCAAAGGTGTCTGCGGTTATTACCTGGGTGAAGGGAACACAGAACAGAATGAACTCAAGAGCCATTACTCCATAGGTAAAGCTGCAAAAAAACCCCCATATTACATTTGTTATTTGTATTGTAATAGGTGCTCTAGCTCCTTTTATATCAGGACAATGCAGTTTTTCACAAGAATCTTAAGCTTAAGTAATGGTACATGCCCCTCAAATTCTCTAAAGCTTGATGCATTTACATACAAGTGAAATGATCCTATGCAATCACAGTTGGAACAGGTTAAGGGAGTAACAATGCCAAATCCTCTGGCAGACAGAAATGACAGCAAGTACCCATCCTCTTTTTCCTCTAGCTGGGGCAGCATTCCTATCACCAGGAATGAAGACTGTATAAATTAGCAATTCTTATTCACCACATTTCAAATACACATTTAGACTGTGACCACCTAACAGTAAAATACAATTAGAAAAGACAAAATGCAGTAAAAATGCTTTCTGTAGAATTATTACAAAGATCCAGTCTACATTTGTAGCAGACCCAGCAAAACAGTTCCAAAGTTCCACACATCTGCTCACTGAGATTGAAGTATCACCCAAGAGCATCGCTTAAACAATCAATATATATAAAAAAGATAACTATAAATTCTTGCACACAAATTACCACTTTTTCCTTGTCATTTAAGGATGACACTGATTTTATTTTCCTCGTATAAAAGGAGACATTTTACTTTGTGCTGATTTAACAAATAATATATTCATAACAATAAAGCAGCTAAAAAGCTGTTTTAATATCTAAAAGAATCTTTATCATCTGCATATATGATATATATTGTAAACAATCACTCCAAAAAATAATTTTGTTAAAGTGATTATATTGCACTCAGAATTCTGGGATTCTCATTCTCCCTCCTCATTTTCAATCAAAGATCAGCTTCATTCTTTAATAAAATGGAGCTTTAATTTTCTACTAAAAACAAGTAGGCATGCAATCAATATAATACAATGTATTTAAAATGTCAGAAAAAGGGCAAGTGTTTGGTTATGAAACTGGAGTAAGGAACAATTTTCAAATAGGCCACACAAGAGTAGTGTATTGTAAACATTCTGCTGGCTCTAAGGTGTTGCAGATGCTGTAGAGAGTGCAGTCTAGTTCAGCACCCAAGAGGTACAGAGAATCTGTTCGGGTGTTCTGTACTTCAGTGAATTTCCATGCAGCAATGGCACATGTAATAGACTACACATAAAGACAGAGTAATGAAACAAGGGTGATTACTGAGCTAATGCTGACCTCACAGAAACGTAGCCCATCGTTACAAGTTCACTGTAATCTTTAAATGCAAGTTCTCCATGTCATGACATTTTCTAACACAGCAATGAAACCGTTACTCTTGCTGCAAATGAAGTACAGAACTAGATTCCCTACTTGTAGCTTACATGGACTGTATACCAGTGGCAGTCTGGACACTACCCTCAGCCTAAAACATCCCAGCAAGATACCATCATGCAGAATGTCACCTTGCTTCGTTTGCAAAAGTGATGCCCTCCTCCACACATCAGAGCAAGAAACACAGGTAGTGGAGAGAAAAAAAGAGGAAAGCAGTGTCCTTATGCAGAAAACGAAATCCTCAGCCAGTGTGAAGAGGCCGCAAATCTTGAAAATTCAAATAAAGGCTGTTTTTTTTTCTCAACTCAGTTCTACAAGAGAAAGATTTCTCTATCGTACCCATTATCTGCAGGTAACATTAATATCTTCGGAGTCCCTGAGATACTATAGCTCCATACAACCACCTTGGAGAAATGGAGAGGCTTACTTAGTATACAGATTAACAAGGTGGAAGCCAATATATAGCACCCTGAGTTGCAAGTGAAACAATAGGAATGGGCAACCCATTCCTCAACAGCCAAGAGATGCAGAAGAAAGTGCAGAGGAGGTATTGGCTATGGAATTAAGAGATACATACTGCACAGGAGAACAGAAAAATATTGAAGTATTTCTAAAAGGCCTTTCCCTGTTATCAGAGCAATGAAGAAGACGACAGCAATCAGAGGGAAGAGCTGTCTGAGAAAGGCTCTAAAGAAATACAGCCTTCTAGATGTACAGTAGAACGATAATGCAAAAGCAGAGACAAGTTAGGCAGTCTTGTTTCAAGTGTGCCCTAGAGGTTAAGCACTCTAGCAATGACTTTAAGAACTGTCAGTGATCACTGACCTGTACTCTGGATATAAACCAGGTATATAGATATTTTTTCCTCTGAAACTATAGAAAAAATACAAAGAGGAAAAATACAAAGTCACAATCGAATCAGAACACTTTCCATAGTCAAAAATGAAATACTGGCTTCAGAAACAATATAGCCATCTGCTCTGTGTCTTAAATAGGGTTAATCATAAAAAAGAGGTGCTTGTAAAATCTTAAGTTTGAGATATTTTATTTCCCAGTATAATGCTAAATAATTTTGCAGTTAAACCAAAAAGGAAGAAATACCAGAGATGAATATGGAATACTTACAACTAGAAAATGGTTGCTGAACCATCTGAATTTCTATAAAAGCATGAATAAAAATGTAAAAACACAAAATTAGTTAGAATCTGAAATGCCAGATTGTCTTCACAATGGCCACAATATGAATATTGATAGATTTTTGCAACCAAAAACTAATTGTGACTTTGCCAAAAGATGGTTTAATACCGCAATCAAAACATCTCTAAAAACTGGGACTTGTATTTCTGCAATTTCTTATTCTCTCAGCTACTCAGCATTCAGTAAGCAATTCTTATTAGGAAAAAAAAATGCTACCTGGTCACAATTTTACTCTCTTATGGAGTTGTGCTATATCTCAATACATTCTTGGGAAAATAAAGAAAAGTGAATAAAAAGCTGAATAGAAATAGACACTCTATAAAAAACTACCTGTAAAGTATTGTAAGTCTTGAAAATATTTGTGGCAATACACAGGCTACTGCTGATGCAAATAAAAAAATTGCAATTTAATCATTTCACGAAGATGAACAATGCACTTGTTCCCAGCCATTTAGAATGATCTGACATTCCAAACGTTTATAAAAATTGGGTAATAAAAGAATTAAGTCAATACCCTTAAGTACAATAAATAATGGTGTTTATTATGTTCGGGGTTGCCCACGAGTGTTTGTTCCATATCTGCTTGGGACATTTGTAAAACCAGTTCTGAATCCTTGAGCTGCTCCCATTCCCGGTATTCCAAATCCTTGATTGAGTACACTGCTGTAGGGTGCAGATCCATGGTTAAAGCCCAATCCATAGGGCCTTGTCTGAGTGTTTAAAAGGATGACTGGACTCACATTTTTGCCTGGTGTATTAAAGGAAAATTCTGGCGGTGGGCTGCTGGGCTTAGCTGGAGTGGATGTAACAGGGTTCAAATTATCAGCAGCTTTCAAAGATGGCATTGGAATAATATGATGATCCGAAAGGTTCAGAATATTGTTTGCAATAGGCACAGATGATAAGGTAGGTCTGATCCAGTCATCTTTGAAAATCTGAACAGTCAAGGTAGAGACCAATGTGTATAATCTGTTAGTGACATGGGCAAGTACCATTTGTTCATTTGCATCTCTCCGAATTCGGACATGTACTGATCCAGCCTAGAAAGTGATAAAAATAAGTTGGCTGTTAACTGTTACTTCAATAAAGATTCTCCATATGCATTCAAGAAGAGGTAATTTATCCTGCAGAGAATTATGCAAAGACTTTTCACAGTGGAGACTACGGATTAAATTGAGAAACTTATTAATAATATTAATAATTCCATAATTAGGATACATTTTGATCTTCCCTAATGTGTTGATCTCTTACAAACACATCAAGATCATAATTCAGGAAAAGTGAGTCTTAAAACCAAACTATAAAAATACAACATGTGATGGCAGGAAAGCCAAGGCAACAGCCAGGGGAAAAAAAGTGGCCCAAAAGAAGAACAAAGTGCAGAAAAACTCCATATTCCAAATTTAGGAAAAAGTGTCATCACTGTGCTCTTGGAGCAGACAAGAAGACAACACATATGGTAGACACGCTCAAATCGGTACATTAGCAAGAACAGAGGCAATGCACCTTGCGGAACTCCGAATAAGGGTTTCTCCCAGATGTGCATGTAACTGCAAGCTGCCCCTGCCTACCTCTCAGTAATACTATATTATTTACCTTGAACTACTGCTGCAGAAGAGAACAAGACACAAAACAGAACCCCTCACATGCTTTTTAAGTTCATATTTAATAAAGAACGTGGTTCACAGTTTGTCCTATATAAGCCATTTCTACATCAGATGGTGCAGCTGAAAACATATACAGTCTCAGGAAGTTTCTACTACAATCTGGAAGATGCCAATGGGTAAACGTGGAAACAAAGGTTTTGTAAATATCTGTGATCAATCCAACAATGCTGGGACCCAGTATTTTGGGTGGCAGAATAGTAAACTGAAAGTTATTTTCACATCAGCAAGTCACAGCTGCTGCCTTTTTTTTAAGAAGGGTAGCATACTGGAAGAATTCAGAAGTAGAGAAAAATTTTAAGAGTCTTAATTTATCAGCTGTCACAACACACCTGCATTAATTTAGGAATAAGAGTTCTGCATGATCATCCTGTATCACAAAAAACCCCTTCATTTCTTTCAGCTTACAGAATATGAGTACACAACTGTAGTTTTTTCCACCCCCCTCCCCCAGAAATGCTGAAAACATACAATTCTACTGTAGACCTTTGGTACCTGAAGGTTTACAGTTTTCTTTTTCTCCCCTCTGAGACAATTTACAATAACATACCATTTGAAAAACGTCTTTACTATTGTTTGGGGTTTTCTTCACTGCCAAAATACAAAAGAAATTCTACAGTTGCAAAATGCATACTTTAATCCAGAGCTGCAATATACATAAATAATATTAACCAATAAAAAAGCTTTAAAAAATATAAAGGACAGGGGAAGAGAAGTTTTGCAATGAATCACAAGGACTGAGTACTGACTCCATCAAATTTTTCTGTATTTAAGATTTCAGAAGAAAGATCTTACTTTATTTAAATAAAAAATTTAAAGTAGTAACTGACAACTCTGTTGTCTTTTTAGCCTTTAAAAAAAAGACATAACTTACCAAAGTGCCAAAACCTAATGTCCAGAAATGCTCATTTCGAACTTCCAAGACACCATCCAACGTTGAAACCTAATTTTACACAAACATCCAGAAATATGAAAATAAATTAGAAATAATGTTTCAAATCCTTTTAGAAATGTACTTTTACATATAGCTGAATAATACAGCATTTTCAGTAGCGAAATAAAAGCTTCCATACTACAGAATGGACGATGTTGGTTAATGATGCCACTAATGCTTATCTACTGTACTTTTACTACCCTTAAACATCCAAATCCGTCAAAAAACTGGAGTTAAATAACTCATTTCAAGTAACTCTTGCTGCCAAATTGCAGTATTTTCTCAACTTGATACGCTGTAAGTCAACAGCCGCCTGTACCCCTTCCCATTCCCCCCCCCCCCCCCCCCACATTTGTAAACCTCTTCAACGGTAGCTCGAATTTAGTTAATAAAAACAACAGCCTGCACTACTTGAACAGATTTGTTCCAGATACCTGAATGACACTATTCATCTTAGATCACAAGATCCTTATTTCCTACATGCAGCTAAAAAATAATATTAAAAAATTAATTCTTTAGCAGTTGTCTTGGAGTACTCACAAAACCTCTTCATGTTTCTGAATGCTTATTTAATGTTAGCTGTGCACACTGTGTCATGTATTATGCACTGGCTTACCTCTCTGAGAAGTTTATCTAACTGGCCAATCACATGAGGTGGGGTTGTCTTTAAGAAGAAAAAAGAAAAAAGAAGAAGGAAAAAGTTACAATAAAAATTAACTGGCCCTGTTTAAGCAAAGAGCCTTTAAGTCTGGTCTAAATACACAAGAGACCAATGGCATTACACAATAAATTCTTAC
The DNA here is from genome assembly GCF_030936135.1 of Gavia stellata. Lineage (NCBI taxonomy): Eukaryota > Metazoa > Chordata > Aves > Gaviiformes > Gaviidae > Gavia > Gavia stellata. The sequence goes on from NC_082595.1 coordinate 23,748,115, forward strand.
GACTTCATGATGCATATTTCTACTGCCCTTAAAATTCTTCTAGCACATCACAAATTCTGCTTGGAACATTTCCTATTCAAATGCTTAAAACAGATTTTCTGTTTTAGTGTTGTTTTTTTGTTTGTGTTTTTTTTTTTTAAAAATATGGACATTTAACAACACCGAAACCACAAAAAAACCCTTGTTTTGTGACATTGCCTTACCTGGAGTAGTACTTTCCCACTGTAGACACTCATGGGATACATGGTACCGAATGTCATCAAAGCAATTGCTATAGCAGAGGCTGTGTCTACAGCGAAATAATTGCTAGAAAAAAAGAGCAATTTTGAAGAAAAACAGATATCTATATTTTTGAAAGGCATAGGAATTTTCTTTTTATTCTTTTTCATTTTTTTAAATTATATACACTTACAGAATATTACACATACTAATCTCATCTGAACTATATATCTTTGAAAAAAGACAAATATATTCATGGAGCTGCAATCCCATTCATACAAAATACAGCTTTGATGAGATCATTCCTTTCATGTAAAAAATGCAATTTCCCATAGACTGGATACAAAGAGAGTTACTTTTTTTAAACAACAACTGTACGTACTTGATTTCAATGAGCATGTAGGTAATGCAAAGAGCTAGAGCTCCAGCAATATCAATCAAGACAAAAGGGTTCATTCGTGGCAGAAAGATGCTACTCAATCCTGGGATGATTCCACAAATACTGTAACAAAACAGAAAAAGCAGTTGTCAGCTAGCTGTTCATCATTACTTCAAAACGCAGAAGAATTACACCCGCTATTTCAGCATTTGACTTCAAATACACATTGCAGTCACAACAAATGATGTCTCTGAGGACTGAAAAATGCCCGTCTATTTCTGTTCAAATTTCCATAATAGTCTGATGTCAACAAAAATTAATCAAGTTTAGATCCATGTCACATTATCTCTCATATCTGAAACTAATACTTCTTGCATCTTAAATTTGCTTTAAGTCTATCTTCCTATCTACAAAACATTATACTACACTAATCTTTATACAGTTTTTCTACATGTTAAAATACATATCTTGTGCTACTTTCTATTTGCTGTTAACATAGCTAGCTGTGTCTGTTGTACACAACACAAGTACTTTACAGGGTCAGATATTGCTATTACATATATGTAAGCCTTGGGAAGGTTTGCATATCTCTGGTCTTCAATCCATCTGCCACCTTGCTGTGCAAAAGTGTTCTAAAGCCAAAGCTAACTAATTCATGGAGTCTGAAAAGAGGGAGGAGCCCAGCTAGCTGAATAAGAGGAGACCAGAAAACCCATGAGGGAACACTGGGAAAAGTTATCTCCTATCAATGGGAGCCTGAAGAGAGAAAAAGGTTTCTGTACTTCCCAGTGAATGTAAGTGCATGTCAGGTACTGGAAAAGACAACATAAAATGTTTTGTTGCTCTATGTAGAACCAACCTACGATTAGACATCGTGTGCTGGTCCACTCCATAAAAATTTTAATCAACATAATTATATACAGGTGCAAATATTTCATAATCAGCACTGCTTCACAAAACACATCTGAAATAGCTGTATACATACTAACCAAATTTAATAACTTTAAAAACCTGTAGACAATTATGCCAACAATTTTATCTCAAAACCCAGTAGTAATTCTAGACTCTTGATGTGGGAGCCCTTCAAGTTATGCGCCTGTGTCCTTCCCTATGTTACCACATCATGTTCTTAATTACACTGAAACTCTAGGTACTTGGGCAACCCTATTGTTAGTCTTCCAAAACTGTTTTGCTGAATTTGGGTCTGATGATATAATATCTTATACCCATACAAAATAAATTCTTCTGTTTAACAAGCCAGCATTCTCTGCTTTCCTCAACTGTACACAAAAAAAATCACAACATGCAGAAACAGATGGGCTTTGCAGCATACTTAACATGTCATACAACATGGTTTAACATTCTTATTTTGATGGTGACAGCATAAGTACTTGGAAGAACACATATGGCTCAAAATAAACATTTCTGACATCTGACAAAATTATTTGCAAACAATGTTATCTTGCATTCAGATATCCAATGCAAGCAATAGAGTTAGCAGACAAGATGAATGAGCAACACTGCTTCAGCCCCTGGAAGACACAGACTTTCCAGTTTCCTGCTGGACAAATGAGGAGTTTCCATAGCTATGTTTCAGTGAGTAACCTGTTTCATCTATCACATTTAAACTGCAACCATCGTAGTCACTTGCCCACCCCATAGAGTAAATAAACACGAATTACTACAAAATATATCGCTCAGGTAACGATTGTTGAGAAATGTAGTTCAAGTCTCTAGAGGACAAAGCTAGTTTACCTCACCTCATCCAAGGAGAATTACATACAAGGTACTGAACACATTCAAAGGGAAAGTTAAGCAGAAAGATGTATTTCTATTAGATTGATGCATCTGGGAAATATGAGAACAATGTTTGCTCTAGAGTTCATACACTACACCTACAGTAGGTAAAGCTATTTTAAAAGCTCTAATACACAACAGTTTATGCTTCCATATCCATCCAAATTGTTATTATACACAAAAAACCAACACTGCCTTCCAGAAGCTAACAATTTTGAAAAACATTATAAAAAACTTTACCTTCTACTAAGATCTGCAACATGCTCCTGAAGCCAACTTGTGCTGGCAGCTGCAAAAGAAAGAAGGTAATAAAATTACTATGAGTGAAGGTATCCATTTTAAAGTACACTTAAAGTTTTATTTTAAGGGAAGAACGCAATACACTGTGAGTGAACGAATGTATCTCAACAGATTCACTGTCACTTGGAAAAAAAACGAAGTCTGACTTTTCCAGGCAGTAAGTAAAATGCCCGTGTCTCATAATAATCTGAACTGATTAAATAGAAATATAATTGCAGATTATAACCATCATAATTTTATTTGATATAATACAAAGTATAATATATAATTATAACTAGAAACATTTTACAGTTAGTGGGAATGATTGCAAGTCTACTTCACAGTGAAAAAGTCCCAGGTAAAAAAGCTATTAAGAAGAATTATGACATTAATTTATTTTTAATCCATTAATATATCCATAAAATGTCTTCAAAGTTCTGATACCTGTCAGACGATCTTCACTGGTCGAATCCAAAAAATTGAAAATAAAGGGTACTTGAGCATTAAAATGATGCTCAGTTTATCATATTAATGACTGTATACTACTCAGAGAGCCCTATAAGCAAACTAGAATTGAAATTCAGATGGCAATTTTAAACTGCATGGAATTATATTAATGGAGGTCATAGTAATATATACCCGCTAGTTAATAAAGTTACCAGACAAGTTATACCTTGATAAAAATAGGAACATTAAAATATTTTCCCAATTCTTGTTATAGCTTAATTTATCACATACCTTCAGACACATAAGCAAAAGGCTTATTCCTAATGGAAAGCATTGTAAATAAGTTGAAAAAGAGAGCCACGAAAGTACCAACCAGCAGTCGCCCCCTAGGGAGGGGAAAAAAAAAGTATTTTTCATTTCACATCATCACAAAACATGAAATCAAGCTGCGATTACTAGTAACAGTATCAAAATACCTTGCTTGGTATCTTTCACTGAGACTGAAAACAAGAATAAGATAAACTAGTGTAATGCTTAATAACTGGCAGTGTATTATCATTTTAAGGGTCATATGAGATCACTGAACTTCGTACGTTAGTGTTATAACATTAGTCTGTACATAATGTTCATTATGTTGAGTAACAGTTCTTAACTAATTGCATATGTGCACACACATATACGTTTGTCCTTTGAGAATATAAACACATTGTCCCCTCAGCAGCAGAGCTAAAAAAGCTTAGTTTCCTGTGGAATTATGCCCTATGCCCCTACCCTTTCCTAGGAGAACTAAAACTTCACCATACATCCCACGTCCCAGTCTTTTGCCCCATAACACCTTTTCGTTTCCCCATGTTCTTTACAGTCTTCATCATTTTGCAACACCTCTAGTTCCCTAATGATCACAGCATCCTTCCCCCCCACATACCGCACCCCCAAGAGGCCTCCATGACAAATGAGAGTAGCTAAACTAGCAAAACCAGCAATATATAGTAAAATCATTAAGAGAGCATGTGCATTACATTTCAATTGTACCTTGAAAAAAACTGTTTGCAATATAGCTTACATGTAGTTTGAAACAAATGCCAAGGTACCAAAACCAATTTGGTGTTGAATGTACTTGCGTAATTAATACATGCTAGATTAAGAATTAGAAACACAAAGGGACACTGAAAAAACCTATAATTTTACATGTCAAAATAATTTCTTACGTGTGTATCTCAGGTTGTTCCAGAAACCGCTCTGCACTACAAGAATAATTGAAAATTTAAGTTATATTCATACAATAAATCCTTGACGCCTGAAGCATATTTTTTCTGAAGTTCTGAAGAATTAGCTGCCATTCATAAACAAAAACTGACAAATACAGTACTGAAAAAAAATGAATTGCTTAAAGAAGCGCAGCGATTTTTACAAGCGATGAAAGCATTTAACACTGAGAAGCAGCAGGGTGTAATTTCAGTTTTCCAACTATTTCCAAACTGTGACACATAGGTGCTAAGTACCATGAATGCTGCCTACGCAATAAAAAGATGGTTGTAAATGAACACGCCAAAAAATACTGCTACTGCCACCACCAGTGTTGGTAACCACAATAAACTAAGTCTGAAATCCCTGACTTAACAGCCTCTTACTAAGCAAAGCCAAATAAAGTAGATGTTGGATACTGTGGTGGAGATACAAATCTTTTTTTACCCACACATAAAATAAGAAATGAGCTTCAGCTGTAACAGAAAAACCTATGCTAAGTTTTGGGGATTTCATAAAATTGATGTTTGAAAACTTGGAGGATTTGACAGTGCATCATTTTTAGAATTCATTCCAGTATATTGTCAGTACAACAGATCAACCTATAGTATAAAATTGATAAATTGTTAACATAGCCCTTTATAGAGAAAATAGAGCCCTTGAATTGAAAAATGGAAGGTATGCTGCCCCAGTTTTAAATTCCAGATGTTAACAAAAGCCTCTTAATTTTTAAAGACTAAATTAATTTTTTTAGGCTAACCTCCTGAAATACAAATGCTTCCAAGCGTAGATGGTATGTCAAATCAATACTTCAGAAAATTTTGAGGGACTGATAAAATTGATAGTTTAAACATTCAGATCCTTAATATATTATGAAGTTGCTTTACTTCATGAAGTAACTGAAGTAAAAAAAAAAGTTTTATTTATTAATGAACTTAAAAAGTCAAGATGCATAGGGAAATGCATTAAATGAAATACCTAACTTTTTGGAAAATATGATTCTTAAGAATACTGAGTCTTTTCCTTGAAAGCTGTTTAATTACATTTATCAATTCCTGTCATTTCATCTAAAGCCTACATGTAGTGTAATCAATATAAGTGAGCTGTAAACTTTAGCAATATTTTAAAAAAAAAAAAAGTCAGAATTTTTTTCTACAGTAGCTCCCTACAGATAGCATTTGTAGAATGCATATGCTTTTGCTGAATCTGGAATATCTTTGTATGTAACAAAAAATGGAAGAAAATGGTACATATCCCTACCTTTCTTTTAGTATAAAAAGTGCGCCAAGCTGTGCCAGAACTGTAGATGCAAATACGGCTAGAACTTCAAACCTTTCAAACCTGAAATTTGAGAATTAAATTTAGAAACACCTAGCACTGAACAATGCATCAAATGTATTCTGGTCTGTGCAAGAACCAGCAGGATAAACCTACTATTTCCAATTCTTTCAAGAGCAGACAGATGGGAAGAAACTGGAAGTTTTATGAAAGAGGCATTATTTTCAATTTCTTTTAAGCCAACACTCCATTTACCACAAACCAGCTTAAAATTAAGCACTTCTTAATTCTTTTTCCTATCCCTCCCCTTTCCTCTCCTCCCCTATTCTGTAACTGTTCTTTACAGCATCAGTCTTGGGTCTCCTTATTTTTAGGCTCTTTTACACACAGATTGTTAGTCATGGCTGTTAGGGGATACAGGCAATGATAGTCAGCAACGTATCAAATGTTGTATTATCAAACACTAGATCTTGTTATTAGTACTTACCCAAATGAATAGACTGGGCTGGGTTTCTTCATCATTACCCAGTAGCTTATTAGACATGTTACCAAACTGAAAAAAGGAAGAGAATTAGACTATGATAAATAACTGCAGCCTTTACAAACTGGATAATCTACAAATACACACTTGAGCCATCAGAACTGAACAAATGAATATAACCATGTCTTACCATGAAAACTCAACACCTCCATCACTGTCACAATGAGGGTTCCAGTGAATCCAGAAAAGGTTGTGTTTGGGAATAAAACTGAGATTGCACAATGATGTCTCAGCTGTTCCCATAAAAAGGGCAGCAAATAATTTTAGCAGAATGGTAGTCAACCTAATTCCTTACACCAGGAGACAGCCTAATGCTGTACTTATGGCATGCTGTGCTTACAAAGGCTACCACCAACCTTCTTCAATATAGAGCATCACTCAGCCTAAATCAAGTTTACCATAACTCCAAATGCAATGCATTTTTACACTGAGGTCCTGACACAAAACAGAATAACCAGCGTTTAATCTGCATGCACTCCATAAATTTTTCTGAAAGGGACCTGGAGCATGTGAGACCAGGTACCCCAGAATCTGACCAACAGGCAAAGGTGGTTTGAGAAAACCCTTTTAATACTGTCTGGTATCACACACAGTAATGTCCCACATAGTAACGAAAAGTACAAAGCAAAAGCCTATGAAAATATCAAACTAGACACCCAGTAAATGCTCTTCTTGCATGTGCTTTATGAACTTGCGTAGAAATACTGTAACCTGAGAAATGCCATTTAAATGAGAAGGAACATGATAAGCAAGACAACAGGACTGTCACATTGGTGTCACTTCCTTTGTATCCCAGTGAAAAAGTGAAGAAAGCTCTCCATTAAACTCTTCTTTTAGCGGTATACCATGAATTAGATTTAGCACACTAGAATAAGTCTCAGGCTATGCCAAGTATTGCCTTTCTTTTCCACAGTGTAATTTGTCTACATATATGGCCAAAACAGATTTAATTTTTTTGGCTTCATTCATCTACACAAGCTCTAATCTAACTGGCCATTCACTGACAGCCACAGGTCTCTCTCGCTATTTTCTTTCCAAGTTTTTCCTCTGGTATTGAACATCTGAAATTCCAATTATTTTATCCCCATGGTACTAGCCTCAATTTTTCTAGGATGAGTCTCATTTCCTCTGCCTATTTTTCCCTCTATTGACCCCTTTGGACAATTTTTTTTATTGGAACCCACCCAGATTCAGTGCCATCTGCACCTTTATGCAGCCCTTTCTTAATTAATGACAATGTTACATTAGACTGGATAAAGAACTCATCTCCACAGCTGCTGAACAATAACTTCCTCACAACCTGATCCACAGCTGTGTGGAGTAAAAGCAAAAGCAGAGGAAGTAATACTGCTCATATACAAAATAGTCAATTCATATACTCAGTAAGACTATTATAAATGACCAGGAAGATGACAAAAACAAAAGAACCAGAAATTGATTTTTGCAGCAGGATTACTGAGCATTGTTCTCTCTTACAGCAAATCAAAACTCTTGAAAGAGATCACTGCAAGTTAGAATAATCTTCTAGTCCGTTCCCTAATTAACCTGACATGCCAGTGCCAGGAATATTCCATCTTCTCCTAAAACTAAAAAAAAAAAAAAAAAAAAAAAATTCTATACAAATACGAAATACACTGTCAAAACTTTCTCCAAAGTGAAAAAGGCATTTTGAGTCAAGATAACAAAACTCAGCAGATACAAAATTCTAAGGGAAATATGAGATTCATTGAAGTTATATCACAATTCTAATGCAGTCACAGATCAAGTTAAGTATTTTTTGTGCCTATATCAACCATTCATTTTCCTTTCTGCATGTTTGCTGCTGTTATTTATAAATGTTTTACTATCAGTCAGATAAGCTATAGTATCTAGTGGGCAAAACTGACTGCAGATAGCTGATCCATACTTTTTATAAGCTAGTAAGCTAGCAAGGAAGATAATGAAGGTTAATAATTAAAAAAAATACATGCATTTTATGCAGTTTATTTCCCAACCACTGCTACCATTCTGCATCTCAGGTAAGAATTTAATATATTTCATGTCTGTATTATCAATATTATCAAAAGTGTTCAGAACTTTAATACTTAAAGTAGTTTTAATATCATTTTGTTAGAAAACAGGAAAAATACTAAAAATATCTAATGATCTTATTGGAAGAGTGCCTGGGATCTAGCTCTTGAAATATTTTGAAATATGATTACATACTCCTTGTTTCCTGATGCTAAAACTGAGGGATACTTCAGAACCAATGACTGTGGCATTAGGGAAATGTTCCGTGTGTACCACCAGATAACAGTTGGATGCTAGATTCTGGTTTTTGTTGTTACACATCTGGACAGAGAAATCCATGACTGAACTGATTTGTTACTAGTCATTCTCAATACAGCTATGGTGTTTCTCATCATCTATTTATTGTGATATACAATTTTATACTCATTTAAGCTATATTTAAACCAGTTAGTGTTTCTATACTGACTGATGACTCTAAATAACCTGTGTTTGTATCTGTAAATAAATTTTATATGTATAGAAATATACAAAGACAGGCACAAATAAACAGTAAGACTAAATGGGAAAAAACTCACCTGAAAAGGTCAAAGATTGTCAAATACGTGTAAGCAGTTAAAGCTGTAAAAGAAGCAAATAATAAAACTTAACATAATTTTTCAATGCAGAAATCACTTGTACTCTTCTAAGTCCCTCTTGTGCAGTTCTCTTCCATCTTCTATCTACATAAATTGTCTCTGCTGATAGAAAAAGTCTCTCTGTCTTTTGTATGTGTATATAACATGAATGTCCTAAACACACCAATATATTTAACTTCATAAACAGGTTGATTATGGCAATCCTAATTCTAATAAAGCACATGATAATGCCCAGATACAAAAGGTATTAAGCTTGTGACTAAGTTGTAACCAAGAATATAAATACGGAAAAGTCAGGACATCTTCTAGTAACACATCATCCGCCAAAGCAAGAGGTCTTTTACGTGCATTATTGCAGTGCAAAGTAGATTCAACAGAACTTTTTACTTGTTTTGCGTCTCCGACCCATTTTGAAAATGCAAGAAAACCTGTCACAAATTAAAAATGTAAGGTATTCTACTTTCAATACAGATGACAGGAAGCATCTTGAAGCCCCTATACAAAAGTAGAAGATATACAAAATATTGAAAAGGGGCATTCCTGGAATCAGAGAAGCCTTTTGCCACACTACAAACATCTTCATTCAACTGCAAGTGAGGGTCTCTATATGTCACTGGTACTATTTATATAAGGAACAGGTTTGAGGACTAGCTTAAAAGTCTACTTTTTTGCAATCTTAAAGATAAAGAGGGTACTGCAGGAAGAAAATGACCAGCAGGTCTGGAAAACCTTGCAAACTTTGAAGGACTTTCACCCATCCACACGTGCTTGTGGGAGATGGCTCTAAACTGACTGTGGCAAATCAAAAGGAAGCACTTTCCAAACCTGGCTGTTCAGCCACCTAACTCCATTACGTGCTAACTTAGATTTTATTTTTTTTTTAGTATATTGGAACTTCACAAGCTAAGAAACACATGGTACTTGGTTGTAGTTTCAATACAAAGGAGCCACCTACCTATACTGTTTGTAGAGCTGCACCACATTAGCAGGAAGCCAATACATATTAAATTTATAGCACCAAACAGCAAGATCTTCCAGGACTGTTGATGAGAATGAATACGTATTTTACATCTTCCAAAATTTACAAGACAAAAATACATCTACCTGGTTTTAAAAAACAATATTGCAGTGCTTCACCATGCAAGGAGCACTGGCTTCTCCTCCCTCACAAAAACTTACAACTCATTTCAGAACAAGCAGCCCATATTCTATTTTTAACTTTACAGATTGTCTCAAAACTTAATTATAAACAGCGTTTGTGCACCATGATTGAAATACTTTTTTGGTCTAAAAAAATCACCCCTGTATAATACAGCACACACCATCTGACTTTTGAAGACAGACTTATACAATTTTATATTAGTGGGTTCCTTTCTCTGTGCTGGAACTTAGATGAAGAACACTAATTGACAGGGACAATGCACAGGAAGGAATCCAGCTTCACAGCTGGATTTTTCTTTTTAAGCATAGCTAGAAAATTTCAAAGAAATATTCTCAAAATATTCTCAAGTTAATAATGTATTTTAACTTATCACAGCTAATGTCTTTTTTATTATTATTCATTTTTTAAAAGAAACACTTACCCTCCTATCTGCTGCAACCAGCCTAAATTCATGTGTTAACTTTCCAACCAATGATCTCTGTGATTTGCGGAACAGGTGTATTGTCCCCTTAAAAAAAATTAAAAGCTTAATTAAAATTTTACTTAAACCATAATTTAAATTAGCAAAAAGGAAATCTTCATTTATTAACTATTTTTATAATTATATCAAAGAATCAGAAATATTTTTTTGCTAACTATAGATAGCCCGTAAACATTAAATTCAGAAAAATTTTTTCATAACCATTTTACATGGTTATTATATTAGAAAAATAACTATTTACTTAGAATTAAGCTTCATTTAGATATAATCCAGAATTCAAGTTTACTGGAAAGCTTACCAAAACACCATTTAAAGAGTGGTTTTTAACTTTTATTTAAGTAAAACTACTACAGATGTTCTGAAAACACAAATATTTTTCTTTATCAAAGCACACTTCCCACCCAAAGCCAACTGGTTTATTACACAGGAAAATATTGTTTATACATCTATAAATGAGAACCCATCAGAGAAATAAAAACAGTGCTGGTATCATCTGTAACATGGTGGACACAAGGCCAGCAGCATGATGAGACATACAATCTCAGTCATGGCTTAACCTAAATGCGCACAGTAGATGTGGTTACTGTAGGTGCTCCCTCTCCTAACTCCTAGTTACATGCAGATAAGGGTTTTCCTGGGGTGGAGAGGACACATGTGCATGTAGGAGATGGGAGTGAGGGGGTGCTACGTGGCTCTCCTGAAAGTCTGACAGGAAGCAGACTACCAGAAAAATTCATCAACGATGCCACTTGCTCCCCTTCCTCAGAAGTCCCAAGCTTCTAGTTCATTGTCCTCCATTCTACTCTCGCCATAAAGAAGCTTTTCACGTGAAAAGCCCTTCTGATTTGCAGTAGAAATTTGTGGACTTGTAATGGATGGTCTACCATATGCATTAATTTTGGGCTGGAGGAAATAAGGTTTGATTGTAAGCTATCACATCTGTAACTGCCAGCAGAAGACAACAAAACATACTAACAGGCTGGTCACCGAAACAGACTCAATTAACTTACAGACACGTTTGTCAACACAGCTGTATTGCATATTACCTGTAGAAATACACATATGCCTTGGTGCAATTAATTACAAAAGCAGTGCTACAGATCCCAGGTTTAGCTCACCTGGGGCAAAAGGCTAGCACTTACTATTTTCTTTATTAGCAAATCATTACATGATGACTTTTTTTCTCAACAGAGATATACAGGATGCCAGAACACTTCAGAAAGCGTTTCTAACAGGCAGTGGACTGCCTGCTTACGAAGGCTGCTCTGCCGCCTTAGCAGCCATTGCTTTCCCATGCTATTAGCACTATGTCCATTGCCAAACTGCACTGTGCCACACCTCCCTGCTTACTGGAGGACACCATGCATTAAAGCTGTGTTTTCTGTACCACAGAGGAAAACCTCATGCAAACCCACGCTAGCCATAGCTCAGCCCTGGAAGCAAGCTCTAATTCAGCAGATGTTGCGCTTTGGCATTGAAGGTACCCCAGCTCCTAAACTTCTGGCAACGCAATGGAGAGAAACACTGCTGTGCTGAGCAGGAGAGCAGCTACCCCATACCTCAGCCACTGAAGGTCCCCATGTGGTGCCAGGGCACCTATACAAGAAGTATTTCGAGGAGTGTGAGCATCTGCTCCAACAATGTCAACGGGTGACAGCACCTGTTACTGATACTGATGTAAATTCATTTGCGCTCAGCATAGAAAGGGGAAGTTTAGACACCCAGCTGAACAACCATGCACAGTGGTCATCCCCAGAAGAATGACTTTTCTTCTTTGGGAAGCGAGCCGTACATACCAGGAGTACAGTCCTGTGCTTCCACTGACACGTAGGAGCAGGAGAGATACCGCCCGTTTGTCCTGATGCAAATTTCAGTTCCCTGACTGATTTGGCGTTGAATGAAAACTTTGAGGCTGAGACCGAGACCCAAACCACAGCCCAGCTACAAGGCTGAGCACCTATCACTCGCTCCAGACACACCTCCAGCGGAGCAGCCCTCCGCGACACCCAGCACCCACCCCACCCCACCCCCGGCAGCTCCGCACCTGCCCGCGGTACCCCCCGGCCGCTGCCCGGCGGCCAGGGGCTCCGCGCCCACCGCGGCCCTGGAGAGCCGCCGGTGACCGGGGAATCCTCGAACGGGGGGAGGGAGGAAGGAATACGAAGCGGAAGTACTACACGGAAAGCCACACCGCGCGCTCCTCCCGGGCCCCGGAGCCGTTAACGGCCGCGCCAGGCCCGGCCGCCCCGCGCGCCCCGCCGCAGGTGCCCCGGGGTGCCGCCGCCTTGGCGAAGGGGCACTTCCCCCAGCTCGCCGCCCCGCCGGCGGCCGGCTAGCGGCGGCGCTTGGCTAACGGCCCCGGGTTACACCGCCTGCGGCGGAACGCGGCAGAGGCCTGGCCGGGCGGGGCAGGCCCCCGCGCGCAGCCACGTCACCGCCGGCCCGGCGGGGCTCACGCCAGGAGCGGGGCGGGGGACGGCGGCGCGGCGCGCTGCAGGCCGGGCCGGCACCGGGCCCGGGGCGCTCTGCCCTGACCAGCCCCACCGCCGCAGCAGCAGGGCCCCCCGCCCGGGAGCGGCAGCCCGATCGCCTCCTCGCCCCGCTCCCACACACGACTTCCCTCCCGCCTCCTCCCCTCAGCGGGGGCCACTCACCATATTATCCCCCGCACCGGAAGAGACGGCGCCATGCGAAGCCGGAAGAGGCGGAGAAGGCTTCCGTCGCTACGGCAACGAACGGTCCCGTAAGGCCACGCGCGGGAGCGGATGTGACCGGTAACGGAAACGGCGCCCGCCCTGGGCCACCGGCGTGGAGGCGCCTTCACCCGGCAGAGGAGCTCGCCCCTCCTTCCCCGGGGGCAGCGCGCCGAAGCGCGGCCTCGGTTCGTTCTCAGCCAGCATCATCCCCTCAGCCAGCGCTGCGAGGCGAAGGCAGGCAGCGAGGTGGCGGCGGAGGCCCTGCCCACCTCAGCTACCTTAGCCCGACAGCCCTCCCTTGTGACACTTGGATTTTGTACGAGCCCCCCTGCCTTTCATCTGCCCGTTACCTCTGAGAATTCAAGGAAAGGACTCCGTCGTGGTCGTCATGGTACTCTACTGTGACAACTCCTCAAGGACGGTTTTGCTTCACCCCCTGCTAGTATTGTTAATCCTCCATATAGAAATACGCCTAAAATCATGTTAGCTTCACTATAGCCGGCCCTCTCTCTGCTGCTCTATTCTGCATTAATGGCAGTAAGCACACATCTTTCAGAGTAATTTTTTTCCCAGCAGAACCCCGAAAGGACGGTAGCTATCCAAACTACAGGAACGCTGTTGTGTGCTGAAGTTCTGAGAACCGTTCCCATTGCTCTGAATATGTTAAAACGTTAGAAGCATTACAGTTCAGAGGAGTGATCTACAGTCAGTCTAACCCTATCCCAAAGTCTGTTGTGCAAAGCAGACTGAGGTAGGAAAAACACAAAGCCGTATTTAAAATACTGCTGTGACTACTGCTACTGTGGCTTTGTAACATGGGGACATGAGGGCTGCAAGGTGACAACAATCCTCTTGTGTGGCCTGGCTAGCAGACCACTAAACTCTGCCCATAGTTTCTGTCAGAAGGAACATGGACGGTAAGATCACTTTACATGGAACCAGTGCTTATTAGGAATGAAATACAGAACTGAAGTCGTCGTGGAAGTTAGGATAGCTCTATTAAAGAAAGTTACGTTACAAAACACATGCATGGGATTTAATGTATAAAAAGATTTATTTTTGCAATAATTTTATTACTGCGTTTGGGAAATAAGTGGAAAAGAGGTAGGAATAAAAATTGAAGCTAGATATTAAGACAGATTATTGTGCCTAGGAAGATACTTGAAACAACTTTCTATAACACTGTCCTGTCTTTGGTCTTTTAATGGTCTATTCAGTTGTCCAGTGACCATAGTTAAAGTGATTAAACGTTATTTGCATCTAATCTGTCCTGTGAAACATACCAGAAGACTTACCTGACTGTGGTTGGGAGAGAGGCCTGTACCTCAATTGAAAGCATAAACAAGCCACGGACTTCAAAATTAATCTGCTTCCCAGCCACTCTGGATAAATTGTAGGTGTGTACTGTCTCCAGTTCCTGTGCATTTGCAGAGCATGCGATTTCATTATTGACAAAAAAAATCTGTTTTATTTTCCAGATTTTGAGTGTATCTGTTCATTATAGGACACAGTATGATTAATTAAGAACTAACAGACTGGACAGGTAATTGTATTCCATGAGACACCTATGTAATGTTTTAGACCTGATTCTAAGCTGTTGACTGTAATGAAGAAATTTTTTCCAGTGAACAGAAGTAGTTTTGGGAACAATTTAAAAAAATCCATTTGCACTCTGTAAAATTTGCATGACAGGTAAGGGAATTCAAACTGCAGCTGCTGCCTCCACTCAAATTTAACCAGGAAATCAGAAGTGAGGTGAACCACAGGGGGAACATTTTATCTGTGTGAAACGCTCCACAAATACAAAGTTGTCTGGTTACTTCATTATCGACACATTATCAGGCTTTTTGATTATTTAATGTCTTAGGATATTTCTTCCCAGAAGAAGCAGTCAGTTTTAAGAAACTGCACTTCTACAATTCACAGAAGATAAATACTGAAGTAATAGCACAGCTGATACTAGCATTCTGCATATAACAAAACTAACAGTCTTCAAGGATGTCTTACAACTGAGGCAAGTTTGAGGTCTTTTAGAAGTTACTAAAATATTTGAAAATAATAGAAGTTACAATATTAGAAAGAACATACTGTGCTTACAATATATATTTGCAAAAAAAACGGAATCTTCAAAAGCATTTGGTAAAAACAGCACACTTTGCTCATTAGGTTTTTTGTAGGCTTCTGAAATTCCCACCTTTTTTTTTTTTTCCTAGCTATACCACAGCACCTGGAATAAATCACTCACGTGTTGAGAGATGGATTTTAGTTAAATTATATCTTTCTGCCTTCACCACTACATAGTATTTTCTGTATTATCATTACACGCAGAATAAAAAATGACTCTTTGTCTGTTCCAGAGCCACATGCACCCTTGTAGGAAACAAGCTGGATTTCACAAGTTCGCAAAGTATTTGGAAATTTGCAGAGATGGTTTGAGTGAAAAAACAACCCAAAAAACTTTAAACTAATTTTTCTCACTTTTTCTGGCAAACTTAAAACATTAAAATAGAGAAATAAACATATTTCATCTGAAATATGCCTGTATCTGACACTAGGCATGCAGCCTTGTCTCACACCATCTCGGCTGAAATAGGAAAAGATTTTATCTTTTAATGAGGCTAACGTACTTCAGAGCAGGCTATGCTGCCAAGTCCATAATCTCTGTATATTTCAGTATACGAAGTGCTGGGATATTGTTTTCAGGCTCTTACTTCTTCCTTAAATTTATCTGAGCATCTCCTCTACAAGAATAAAAGTCTATTTGAATATCTGTAACCTATACACCAAATTGCTAATTGAAATAATTTCAGTGGTTCAGAATCTACCTCCAAGCAGTAGCATTTCAGCCAAAGAGAGATACTGCATAATTATCTCGGATATAGAACAATGGTGTCTTTCTATCCCAAGGAATTAATGCCTGACAGAAGCAGTAACAGCTCTTATGCTTCAGTCCAAAACATTGGGGTTTTTTTCCTGATTGCTGTACTGATTTTTATTTAGTTTGCTTGCATTAAAAGTGATTGATAGGATAATGTGTTGAAGGCAGTGGTCATGGCTGCTTTTTGAGACACTCCTAATGCTGCCAGATATGTAATATTACAATTACTCTAATCCAACTTTTTTTTTTTTTTTTTTTTTAAATCTTATATTCAGGATGTAACTGTAAGAACAGAAAGCTCCAGCAGGCGTTAGCAGTCCAGATGCAGCCTCAAGACAATGGCTAGAAAGAATTATAAACAGTAAGGAGATGGGGATAAGTGAAGGATTTAGATTATTACTTCAAAAATAATAGCAGCACTCTCCCCCCTCCCCAAAAGAAAAGGTGCCATTTTGATACCAAGTAAATTGGCTCCAAATAGCTATTTTCAGGACTTCACCATGACTACCAGAGTTAGTTATGTGAAACCTCCTGGTTTTCACTGTGATCCAGCAAGACCAGGATAGGAGGATAGGCACACACTTTCAGTTTCAGCACATTTATTTAGGAAGTAGCACTTCTGTTTACATTAGTTTTAAGAACTTGAGTTATGTCCTTTAAAAACTGAGATATTTACATATTTATTGTTCCATTATCTGGTATACAACACCTGATTTTTTTTTTTTATTTTTTATTTTTTTTTTTTTTAAAACCAGCAGCAATGAAAACAGCTTCAGGTTTAATATAAAGGCTCTTGGTTTTGGACATTTTATCTGATAAACAGACAAGAAAACAGTAAGAACAGGACAAATGCAACATTTTATTGTGAAGCTAAAGCTATGTGACTGCTCATCATGCTTTTCTACATTGCTTATTAATAAAACGGTGTTAAACAATTTCAGAAAACATTCTTAAAAGAACAACAAAACAAAATGCTTCAAAACAACCAAATACAAGAATTAACCCCATCCCAGACCAGAGTAATCCAATATATTTAATGGGGGTGGGGTACACTGTTTTGTCTCCACCTTTGGTTTTTGTCTCTTTAATCCAGATTTCTGAAAAATACTGACTAGCCCTTCACATGAATAAAAATTTGAATCATGTGACAAAAACAGTTTCTATAGGTCCAGTCCCTTTGCTAGATGTGTGAGTATTAGATAAAGTACTTTCTTCCCCACTTCTAATGGTAAAAAAACCCCACAGAACAGAGAGGCTACACCCCCAGCATCTTAGAAGAATACACCTATATTAACCAACTACAGAGAACGTTGACCTTTTTCCTCAAAGCCACTTCTCTGAAACAGGATTTTAAGAAGTGCATCTTATGAAAGCAAGGAAAGTTACAGCAAAACAAGGTCGATCACCATAGGTTCCAGACACCATGTCAAAAATTTGCAAATCAAAAGATCAAACTCTGAAGAACCCATAGTTTTTAGCCAATATATTTAATCCACTGGAGGAGTGTGTATACCTTGCCAATTATTGCCAAACTGAGGAGGTAGTTATTGACAAAGTAAACAGTTTCCACTCTAAGACAGTTAACGATTTACATGAGAAGCAGGAAAAACACAATACACATTTCCCCATACTTCAGAAGATGATTTTGTATTTGCAGGAAGTGACAGTTTAACTTCCTCATCCTGTGGAAGTACAACATTTAAAAGAAAAAAATATCGAAAAGGGTATTTAATGAAAAAATTCTAGAAGAAAATAACTGATCCATTGGTCATCTCTTAGGATGACCAGCAGATGATCCTAAGCATGAAAATTCATGTAGGTAAGTAAAACAGCGTCCTTCAACAATATAGCAGCTCAGGAGAACCTAACAATGAAATCAGCAACTGTCTCTAATTAGCACAATGACCAAGATAACTAGTTGCTTTCACTACCTGCTTGCTACTTTTCATTCCATTTTTGGTATCTGGTAGAAGTCCCCAATACTAAATACATCACAACCAGCTTGAGACCACCACAGACAATGAATGAAGATCTGTAACCTACAATAGCACTTGCCACCTCCCAAAGCTGCCACATGCAGAAGCATCACTGAAGCACTGGAGCAGCTAGGTAACCATGTCTTGGGCACAACTGTGCATTATCCATGTCTTGGGTAGGAAAGCACTATAAGAATCTAGGGCACAAAGTTTCACCATAGGTGGTTAAGGAAGCCCTAAGTAGAATGCTGCTTTCGATACTGGTTACAGAACAGACATGTCAGTTAAATTTGCCAGCATATCTGACTTCAGTATTCCCAGTAGAAAGTACTTAAATTTCACAAGACGGACTTGGCAGCAGTGCCAATCAGTGCTAAAAGCTGCTTGTTTAGAATAAAAAAAATACTATGTATTCTACACCAGAAGGTAAGGTTAATTGTCTGAGTAAGTTATACATATAAAACCTGACATTGAAAACATTTGCGAGATTCTAACAGTGAAATCAGCAATGGCCTCTAATTCATGCAGTGACAACAAATTCCTTCTCAGTTCAGAGATCCCATTCTTCTCCATTTTAAAGTGTTACTATCACATTTATTATCTACATAAAGTAAGTTGCGGGGCCATATTGAACAAAACTGTTCTAGCAACTGACTTTCTGAAGTAGAGTCAGTTAAGACGTCTCAGGGGCAGAACGCCTATTTCTAATACACTGAACTCTGTAAAGCCTAAGAAACTAACAGAACAGAGAGACTTACATGTGCATAAATATCCTAGTTTAAGGCTTATCGTTAATATTCAGTGTTGGTTTTGTCTTAGCCACAAGGAGACAACCTGTACAGGTTTGGTGTACTCAACAGAAAAGTCAACAATAGTAAATGGAACATTGTAACACAAGACAAATTCTCATTTTAAGGAGGAAAAGCAGCACAGAGTGCTTTAGTTTTTCCCTCCTGTTATGTCACCAAAAAAGCAGCAACCCACTGCTTGAGGAGACATTGTTCTTTCAACACGTAGAAAGACAAAAGGTGCGTTTCCTACGTAATAAAAAGAAGCAAAGATGTATGAAGAAGGTTGTTAAAAGCACAGGGGGCATGTTTGTTCTTTTTTTTCCCCTCCCTCCAGTAACTGCTACACTTCAAGTCCATAAAACACACTTGCAGAGGGCCAGACAAGCTGCTTCCTAATCATCTCAAAAAAGTGTGTCTAGTCAGTCATTCATTAGCAGTGGGCAGATTCAGAAAAAAAAAGGCAGTTTACAGAGCTAATGTAATGCCAATCTTTGCAAAGGTTAAAAGCATCCAAGCTGCTGTCCTGTTTATCCTATCCTAATTCAAGATACTGTATTAGAACATAATCTGATTTTATGGTAAATACAGTTGCAAAGGTCTATATAAAATACCACAGATTTGTGAAATACCTGTTGGGGTTTTTTGGGGGGGCTGGTGGTGGGGTGTGTGTTATTTTTTTGGTTTTGGGGTTTTTTTTTCCCCCAGATCTGCTTTTATACACCGTTAATCCAACACATAGATGAAAATCACTGAGCTGGGACTTACCTAGTACATGTAAAACAAGAAACCAGAAGATGCAAGACAATGCCTTAAGGGGAACAGAATTATTCTTAAAAGACACTATTCAGAAAATAGCATGAGAGAAAGTCATTTAAAGGCGATTTATGAACCAAATGGTGCTTGGTCATGGGCTAAAAACCCAGCAGCTGTGGGGCAAACTGATGTTGCAGAACAAAATTAAGTTCTTATTACTGTGTTCTAGAAGTAATTTATAGAGCTGTAGAAAACAGCAGAAAACAGTTAGGGCAGAATAGATAACCAAAAAGCACTGGTACCAGTCACACAGATTCTCTTGACCTGAACAGGCTGTACAAACAAGTGAAAGGATTAGTCCCTTTTCTTTCTGAAGCAGCAGCTCAGATTTCTGACCCTTTGTGATGCATACTGGTGGTGTTTTAGCAGATGGGAACTTCTGCCTCTACATTTCAGGTACCTATCACATGCCAACAGGTATGTATTTGAAATAAATACCAGTATATCCCTCAAAATTAAGTGGAGGAAAAAGATTTTTATAACAAATATTTAGGAACACTCAAAACCAGAAGTGTTACCGTCAAAGTTCTCACTTCCAAAGGATCTCAAGGGAAGTTTACAAGCTTTATGAATAGAAAGACCAAGGGCCTTTCTTAGCTGTTTAGCTATCTGGCAGATGCTAATAAAACAGTAATAGTCATGCTTAGCACTATGAAGTCTACGGCAAATATGGATCAAGTCAGCCAGGAATCTCCAACAACAGAGATGGTCTACTGAAGGCAGAACTAAGGCAAAGCAAGCAATACATGAGATTTAAGAAACTGAAATCTTTAGCATTTCTCACTTCTCCAGGAAAGTGAATCAGGGGAACAGGAGTCACATGTTTCATTTACATCAGACATACATTTGAGAGAGTCATACCCTTAGAAGGCTAGAAGTGGTTTGGTTAAACTATCTCAAAAGGCATACTAGTGTAACAATCTTTTCTTATTTAAATGTTTTTAATCTTAAGATCAATTAAAATCATCTCTGGTTCAAAAAAACCAGAATCCCGAACATATTGCATCTGTGCGTCTCAAAAGTTTGACACAGTTTTTGCTATTTAGTACCCAATACTACACAGTGAGCACAGAGTCCTCTCTGGGGATTGCTATACTTACACTGCATCTACCAGCTAGGGTTTTTTTTTCATATATATATACATATATATAAAATATATTACTTATAGTCAACTTTCAAGTGAGTAGTCACAGAAGTATTTGACTTACTCCTACCAATAAAAAATAAGTTAAATGAAAAATTAAGAACAAAATTTTCTGTTAAGACCAAAAGCAAACAAAGCTTATAACTCAATTTCGTTTAAACAACTGTAAACAATATGCATTTTTGTAATATTGCTAAGTTGGGAGAGTTGTCTTTTAAAAAAAACAAAAAAACCCAAACAACAACAAAAAACCACCCACCCACCCCCCCCCCCCAAAACCTGCTCTAACAAGGAACTAGTGTTCTGCCTTCCAAACATCTGTGTTTAATCCATGTAGAATTTGGAAACAAGATGTCAGGCCTTTAGAAGTAAAGGCAAAGATGTTTTCCTTTATTACAGTATTTAAAGGCTATCACTTAAGTGTTTTTTTAATAGCTTGTAATTTATATAATAAAAAAAGTATTTGTACAAAGATGCAGTTTCTTTTTAAAAAAGCAGATCAGTTGACTGTTTCATACTTTAATGTATAAACCAAAACATATGAAAGCTATAAAAACATTAATGTGTGCCATGTATTAAACATGTAGCCTCGTATTTTAATGCTTACATGTGTAGATTAAAAAAATTATCACAATGGAAATTTTACTTTCAATTATCATAAACAGACCAAAATACGGAGTAGAAACAGGTCATTTATGAAACTTGACAATTAGCATCACTTACTCTCTCAAACATCAGCTGGGCTTCAAGTTGTACATCATAAGCGTAAGCTCACATTCTACCAATGGAAGCGTTACAAAATGCGTTAAGAGAAAATACTGCCAGTAAATGAATGTCTTAGTCTATTTTTTATTTAGTAATTTGTATTTTTTTTTTAAAAGACAGTTTGAATTGGTTTTATAGGGTTGGGTTTTTTTGCTGTTCTGCTATCAAAGGTCTTTTTAAAACTGTTCTGTGAAAAAGTCACATTACAACTAAACAAAAAGACAAATAATAACAGACCAGCTGTTTTTTACATTTTGATAATCATAATTCCCCAATGCTGTACTTCCTCTCTGCATAGGGAAATTGGGTTTTTTTGGCACATTAAGGATAAAAAAGTCAAAAACTGAATCAAAGTTTACAAACCTCCAATTATAAGTTAGTAGTTACAAGGAAGAAAGCCAGACATCAATGCCATGGCAAAATTACAAACAAAAAACCACACAAACAACATAGGGAAAAGGTTTTCCAATGATCAATATCATCAGAGCCTTCTAGCTGAAACAAAATACATCTATTATTGTTCAAACCATAATTGGATTGCTAGGAATCTTATCTGAAGTCCTATTGTGCTCTTACTTACAGTGTGTAAATCCTCACTAAATGGCAAGGAGGCTTTGATGAACACATTTCACATTGTATAATTTTTTCTTAATCTCAAGTTTTAATGCAGATACTTAAAGTTATCTGTAAAGTCCTGTAAACTCTGGCTGCTTTCCAGTAGTCTGTACCAATTGTTCCTTAAGCACCACTTCACTTCGAGTAGTGTTTCACACTGTGGTATCTCCAAAGTCCTTGTTCCAGCGAATATACGCTTCCAGGGTCTGAGGGCTCAAACTGCGCTTTATCTTCTTCAAAGACTCAGTGAAATCTGAGAGTTTGATATTTCTCATCTAAACAAAAAGTGAAAGACATCAGGATCACAAAGTGGTTTATGTACTTCAGTTTATTCAAGAAGTACTTCAGTATTCACTTTTAACGAAACATATTCTGCGAGTGCTTCATCTTGATATAAGAAAGAAATTTTTTAAAGTGAGAACAGTCAGTCACTGGACCAACCTCCCCAGGGACGTGGTAGAGTCCCCATCGCTGGAGGTTTTCAAGATGCGACTGGGCAGGGTGCTAGATCATCTCATTTAGGCTCCCTTTCCCACAAAAGGTTGGGCCAGATGATCTTTCAAGGTCCCTTCCAACCTGGGCTGTTCTATGATTCTATGACCTGATGCAAGAGTCTTGTAATTTAAGACTGTCAGTATTTACAATTTTTAATAAACTAACATTTGGTAATCATAATGTCTGCCTTGTTATTTAATAGGAAGTAATAACAATCTCATGGGCTATTTCACTAGGTGGTGCAAGCTGGTGCGTAAGAGGGCACAGAATTGAGTAAAGAGTAAGACATGGGATTTGTTAACACATTAACGGCATACCTCTGCATACCAGGAGAGTAAGGCACTGAAAGTTCCCACCCTTACCACAGCTGTATTCAGAGCATAGTATGCTGTCAGCCAAGTAATCCCAATTAACTAACCTCTCTGATACAACACATGCCTTTCAGTTGTTTGCTGAGGACATGATTATAAGGAGACATTTCCCATATAGAGAAATGCCCAGACATGATGGGAGATAACCAAAGTGTGTGGAATAAGCAGTCTCATTATTAAAGGAGAAGTTAACATTACAACTGGAGAAGATTCTCCATGTTTCTTTGGGACTAGTGTTTATAGACTACTGGAGGTACACTTGCATTCACAGCAAATTATCACAGATGTTCTCATCTTCCTACAACAAATGCTTTCAGCTTACCATAGCCTTAGCCATGATCTCAGGCTAAACACAGAAAGCAACAGGGGAATTAAGTTTTGCTTCATTTTCCCCTACATAATGGTGACATGCACACACATTTGAACAGAAACTTTTACACGCAGGACCAACCTATTCCTTTTCTTTTGATGTTTACAGATGCAGTTTGCGGTGAGGAACTTACTTAATCTAATTTTTTTTTTTCCTTTATGATGGTCCATGTGAATGAATGTAAGTATTACACATATATACAAACAAATCTGTTTTAAAATCCCTCAGAGGTTCTCCCTAAGATGACTTCCTTTACGTAAAGATTGGCGGGGGGGGGCCATGGAAATAAAATAAATCATTTGATATAATACTTCTGGGAACGTTTTGGGCGAGTAACACTGTGAGAAAATAAAAGCCAGGCCTCTGACATCATCTGATAGGTAACAGATCAAGTTGCAGTTCAGTGCGAAGGAAAAGATAGGACAGTCAGCTGAAACTAAGAACAGCAGAAACTTACTATTGGAAAAAGAGGTGCTTTTAAGCCTGATAACCAACAAACTACACAAAGAACCTCAGACATCTGAGGACAGATTTTCTTCTCGATCACTATTTGTAAAGACTTTTCTTCAGTGAAGAAGTAATCAATAAGGGTAATATCCCCCCTAAATTATGCTAGGTATTTTGTATGATACTTTGTGTAAATAAAGGGACCTTAAAAGTTTCCGGTGAGCATGCATTCTCTTCAAAGGGGAAAATACAAGTGCTGGAACAGCATACCTCACTGGCAGACATGTTCTTCACCTGTTCCGGTTTTAATTCTGTAAAAATAAAAGAAGATCAGTGAGTTTCATAAGAAAACTTTAATCACTTATGATAACTAAAGCATGTTAAAAGCACTTTTATTCTGAAAAAACCTCACAGCTGAAAATGATACCTCTCTGCCTCAATGTAATCTCCTGTACAGAAAAGCGCATGGTGTTTTCACCTCCTTATTCCCCATTTATCAGCTCCTCAGCCAGGCTGCTCCCACACTCAATCACTGCAGATACAGTACAAAGTGGTAGCAGAACTACTTCCTTCTTTCTAAAGTACGGGGAACAGTATACAAGCGTAACAGAGCTGCCTTCCCCGATATTATTCCTGGTACCTACAACCCCCCTACCCCTCAAACATGCACAATTTTCAGTAAACAGAAAAGTACCCTCAGCCAAGAATACAGAATAAGAATCAGGCAGGGCACACAGGAGTGCTTCTTGCCCTTGCAGTACTGGTGGGATCTAATCACTCCTGTATCCTTCGCCATTTTACTTTTTTATTACTTGCAATACTGTTATGATATCAACATACTACATCAAACTTTTTGCTCTGAGGGTGCAAGAAAAAGAATCTAGGCAGAATTGACAGGGCTGACATTAAAAAAAAAATTGAAAAAGAAATTGTTTTATATGGAAACCAGGAGCAGGTGGAAGCAATAGGTTGCACAACATTTCATGGTGTCTTCTCAAAACGGACTTGCATGTGAAATGATTTATCAGCAAAGTAAAGCCTGCATACATTATTAATTCAACCACTTTAAATAAATATACTCAAAGTCTTAAGAAACATGATGTCTCTTGCGAGAGCTATTTAATGCAGTGCTGTTTTCCCAGTTACTACGCAAGATTTTGGAAGATGTGACTTACAATCTCAACAGCTGAAAGTAAGTGGGTGAAAAGCCATTACTTTCCAGCAGCTGCTTTCAGAGAGATAGTGCACTAGCAAAACTACATGCTATAGGATTTGTGACTCAATTAGAAAAATTAATAAAACAAACACACCCACAAAAAATGCACAGACCTCTCCTCCCTATAAATCATTTAAGAGAGTTGCAACAACTTTTATTTACACATAATAGGCTGATATTACAGAACACTTCCGCTCTGGCTGTGTTTAGTACCTTTCTGTCAGGTAGGATGATATATTGGCAAACAGAAAACCAACATCAAATCTTCACAATCTTTTCTTCCCAAATTCCCACTACTGATCTCCACTAAACAAGATCATCCCCTGCAGATATGGCTACTGAACACATAATAGCTAGCTAGTAAAACAGAACAAAGGTGGGGGGGGTGTTAGGGTTGGGTTTTTTGGTTTGTTTTTTTTTTTTGAAAAAGTATTCACTTTGCATTAAAAATGTATTTTTTCAAAGTTGGAAATGTCAGAGGAAGAGCAAATACAGGTAAAACTCTACTTGAGTCACAATTGTAATCTGGATCACAATTCAACATTAAGAAGATTTAAAAATTAAAAAAGCTATGCCATTTAAATCGTATCTAAAAATACACTCAAAACACAAAATTGCTTCTGTTTCGGCATTGCCTTCCTTTAGACTTGAAAGAGATCTGCCCACTTTGTAAGACAAGTAATGCAGTCAGAGACTGCTATTCAAGTAGTAATTTAAATGCAACAGAACTGATACCAGCCTAGGAAAGATACACTAGTTAAAAATGCCACAAATCTGTGAAAAACACTTCACCCCACTTTCCTCTTAAGACACAAAAATTGTCTGTTTCACATGGTGAGCTATTGAAGGGTTTTTTCTAAGATAAATCTTACAAAGATGCTATTATGAGGAAAAGACCAAAATCCAATCTAAAAAGTTTAATTTCAGAGGTTTAAGAGTTATAAAGATGTAGCAAAACATAATAATATCTCTAATATCAAGGGCACTGAGTTTTTTCAAAACCGAAATAAAAAGCTATGCATCTTACCTCGAATAGGGCCCAGCGCTGCATCCTTTGCTAATGCAGTTAAATCACTTCCAGAGTATCCATCTGTCATTCTTTATCGAAGGAAAAAGTGGGGGAAGAAGGAAGAAAAAAAAAACAAAAAACAAAAAACCAAAACTTGCTTCAAACCATCTGATTTTAATTGCACATTAAAGTGTTTCTTAATCAGAAGTACTATTTTGATGTTGTTTTGCAAGTTTAATAAATCAGAAGTGCACTCAACATAAATGATCAACATAAGTTTTTTCCAGAATAAGTACAGATGTTCAAGTCCCAAATAACATGCGACAAAAAGCAAAGATACCAACCAACTAGGATTTGTAGATGAAAACTAATCTCAAGCACGTTTACTATTTCTCTTACAGGAATGCCCTACCACTAGTTTGTCATCATTTGTCATAGATAAATATAAAACCAAAACCTCAACTGTCATCCAAATCCTTAGAAGCACAAGGAGGGGTGGGAATCAAACCCAAGGACCCAATCTCTATGGGAGCTTTTCCAGAATTAGACTTCCAAGTTAACCAATTAAATACTTTGCAGATTAAAGGCCTCCACTGAACCAGGAAGCCACCAATACATAT
The DNA here is from genome assembly GCF_030936135.1 of Gavia stellata. Taxonomy (NCBI): domain Eukaryota; kingdom Metazoa; phylum Chordata; class Aves; order Gaviiformes; family Gaviidae; genus Gavia; species Gavia stellata. The sequence continues at coordinate 23,774,794 of NC_082595.1, forward strand.
TCCAAACATAAGTGAAAAGAAGTAGTAAGGGCTGCCTAGTGAAAAAACTTAAAACAAAAGAAAAAAATCCACCCAGCTTGTAGAGCAGTGGCTGGCTGTAACAAGAGCTTCACAGCTCAGTCTTTTGGAGATAATGAATTTTGTTATAGTTTATAGAAAAAGTTGCAGAGGAGCAAAGGAACACAAAATCATGAAGGAGGTTAAATACCTATATCTCTTTCAAAACAAAGAAAGATGGCAGATGAAGCCAACAGGACCCTCAGCTTTTATATTTTGGCTAAACCATTTTAAAAAAGTGTACTTAAGATGCATTTGTAATTTGGTTCATAAATTTGCAGTTAGAATCCAAGACACTATCTTTTTCCTCCAGTTAGCTATTACTGCAGCCTAAATATGGCCTGAGCAAGCATCCTGAAAGTGCAGAGAGAATTTATTCAGTTGGATTATACATCACAATTTCTGTAATGTTACTAATGCTAAAATGCTGAAAAATGCTACATCCAGGAGTGTACTCAGCTCCTGTGTACTACCACAAACAGAAACAGAGATTGAAGTATTTATATCCACTTGTGTATTTTTGATATCTCGCACTCAGTTTTCACTCCTTCCCGCCCTAGGTGCTTTACCTATTTTTGAGTCTAACTTCCTTCACACCTATTACATTTGATTTCTGAGGGTGACAAACAGCAGTACTGTGTCAATCTTCATGATGAAAAACATGAAACAACTTCATAACAGGAATGGCACTTAACCCACATGTTCCAAATCAAATATGAAATTGATAAGAATCTAAAATTATCCAGTGCTTGCTCTGCTATGTTGGTAATACCTTCAACAAACCTAGCAATGGACAAGCAAAGAAAAATTGCTTTTGATTTGAAATGCATGCCAAGTGTGAAAGGTACTGCCTTTTTGCATCAGAGAGGAGGGCTGGACTCCCTGGGGGACAGGTGGAGAGAAGCATCCCCCTCCCTCCTCCTCAGAAAGAAAAGCGCTGATGAGCATGTTTCAACAACAGAAACCCAGCTAGGTGGTGTAGGGAAAAAACAAGCACAGATATAGATATCTCTACCTTCATACAGCCTGACAGGAGACCATTTTCCCAAAATGCATGCAATTCATTCTTAGCAAGTGCTGTCACTAGCTGATGATTTACATTAGTTACATCTGAATGAATGCAGTAGATGAGTATATTTATTTAGTATAGTTACAAAATACTTACCTAGCTAGTTGTGCCAACTCTTTTTGGGTCAATGGACTTCCTTGCTTGCTTAGAAGATTTTTTAGCAAAATCAATCTTGTCTGAAAAGAATATATATTTATCAGATGTAAAACTCTTTTTCACAGTACACTTAAAATTCTGTTGCAACAACAAAATGACATGTTTGTCAGGTTAGCTTTTGTGCTCCACTAGTTTAAACTTGCCTATAGTACTTTTGTGATGAGACTCTACACTATAATCTCTTCAGGGGAAGAGATAGGGCTTTGGTAATAATGAGATCAAGGGTCAAACTGAGTCAAGAATAACACAGTAGAATCCTCATCAAAACCCCCATCTGCTGTTGAGCAGAAAAACATTACTTTAAGAAAGCTACTTTCATTTTTTGCAATAAACACTCTTCTCCAGCCAACCAAAATGTGCTCCTGCAAGCCCTACTTCAGACTTGTCCATGCCTGCCAATATGTAAGCAACACCTCACTAGCCAAGAAATACTGAGTAGCTAGCACCAGATTTGCTACTAGCACATAAAAAGAAAAATGCAACAATTTAAGATAGTTGCCAGAATTAAAGCGCAGTGTATATGTCCAAGCTGGGCCAGAAGTTAATTCACAGAATTGTAATTATCCACCAGGGCAAGTTAAGAGTAATCTATGAAATATTTTTTTATTCTCTGTTTTAATAAAATTGATCTTAAAATGAAGAAAATGCATGGAAACCAATACTTACTTCCTCATTTGGTAAAGACACATATACCCGTTTGGTGAATCGTCTAGAAAAAAAACCCCAAAACATGTATACATATACACACACATTTTTGTAACTTTTTAGCACGTACACATACAGATCTAACATTTGGTTTGATAAAGGTCAAAATTTCACTTACTTCATCAAATTCTAGGGAGTAGAACTACAGATTTAAAAAGGCAAAAAACAAACAACATGCATGAGCCACTGGTGTCACCTTACTCTTACTGAAGTTACGAAGCTCCCCCCAGAGAATAAATACTCAAAAGGTATAAATATCATTGACTACCAGCAACAAAATGAAGCATCTATTCACTGTGCACAAGAAGTCTTTGGAATCATTAAAAATGTATTTTATTTGTTCACAGTGCTGACATGCCTATTTTTCTCAGTCAAGAACAAAAAGAGAAGCAAGTACGAGAACTTGTAGCAAGAGAGTCCTAAGGCAAATCTACAGCAAGATCTGTAATTGCATGGGACATGAGAAGTCCAATATTCAGGGAGAAGAAATACTGGATTTCACTGTTCAAATTTCTTCCTTTGTTCTCCCGTTAAGATCCAAATAATAAAAAAGCAGTATATAAGATGCAAGAGGGTTATAAAATGCTGACTTGGTCTCAACAGGTATTGCTGTTTTAGACAATTCCAAGGCCATCATGCTTGTGCAGATGTATCCCAAAAGAGAAGAGATAGGCACCTCTTTGAGAGGTTAAATAATTTAACCTTGCCAAACAGCTTTTGCTACTTATTCCAAAACTTAAAACAGCCAAGACACTAAGTAGCAAAACCTGCTCTTCCTAATGAACATCATATTATTGTATTCAAACAAAGGAAGAGACATTTTGATACCTGAGAACAGCATCATCAAGCTCCTGTGGCCTGTTTGTTGCTCCCATCACAAGTATTCTGTCCTCTCCAGAAGACTGCACCTATATAATGTAGGAAGACAAGACAGCTTTCAGTTTATCTCAAGTAGTAGTACAACTAAACCAGTTAGAGACTTGCCGTGCATTCAGCACACTGATGGGATCTTACTGTATATGCTTTTTTTTCCCCATGCAGTTAGCTTTAAAACATTCTTTAGATAAATGTGAAGTCAAACTACGAAAAAGTAAAAAGGAAAAGAAGGAATGTAAACACAGGACACTATGCCCAAAGTTATGTTGCTTGAAAAGAGTCTTGCAAGAGCACAAACTTTGCTGTGGAATTGCATGTTACAATGCTGGAGACAACTGAGACTACAAAAGCACTCAGAAGTTTAGTCATCTAGAGATAATTATGTTTAAAAAGCTAGAGACTTTCTGCTGTTGTGGGTTTTAACACCAAACATTGTTCTGAAGCCTACAGAGAAAGACAGAATCAAAACTTTAGACTAAGATACAGCCAGAACCACTAAATAAGATCAGAGATTCATCTAATACGGGTCTCACAAGACGCCAGTAATCAAAACGAGAAGCTGTTCAATTGTACACAGACACAGTAATTTTCCCTCCAACTCAATTGCAAGACTTGATTTTTCACCCAAGAATAGGGAGACTTAGAGTTTCCAGACTCAGAGAAAACATTTGAGTATCAGAGACATGTTATTACTCACCTAGTGTCCAATCCTTCATATACTTAAGTTCACTACTGCCTGAGTCCAAAAAGTTCCACAAGAATATTGTATGATATAGTTACATCTTGATCTGAAATTTGCTAACTTACTAATTATGTTTAATTTTCCCCTTTTCATTTTAAAAGAAAACTCTGTGTGTAATAATTTCTGCATATTGGTGTCACATTGCATTATTTGTCCTGATTCATCTCGCTTTGGAGAAGTTCTTCCTGATATCGCTGTCTCTCTGTACAGTTATCTTCTCCTCCAGTACCTCATTACTATTGCTTCACTACTGTAGCAATATTCCACTGTGCTAGTGGAATATAAACTAAGATTGTTCAATACAAAAAACAGTGCTGTATGACAAAAAAAACGTTCTGATATTCATTTGGTTCCCCCCTAAACTATGAAACCCAGTACCTTTTCCTGGGTACATACATGCTATTAAATTTATTCTTACTGTATCCTGCCACCTCTAAGTCATGATGCCAAGAAAAAATTTATAGCTCAATAAAAAGTGTACTAACAGAAATTAATCCTTCTCATGTGTCAGAGCTGTGTATACCCATGATCTGAACTGGCCTGTTTGAAATCCTCATCCCTCAAGTCTCACCTTACCCCTTGACAGTGAGTGCATGCTTTTGTGACGCATATCCCTTAAAAACCAAAGAGACACTACTTAAAAGCCATTTAATCTTCTTTTACTTTGCCAGAATGAAGAGATGTGCTTCACCAAAACATGGAATTGCAAACAAGGATTCAACTCTGCCTAACCCTCAAGTGTCCCTCTTGCCCTGTAAGAACATTTGTTCTCACAGCCTCTTTATTATTGCCATGTTACCCTTTCTTCTGTCCATAGTCTTTCAACCCATTATTTCAGCTCATCTCCAGATTACTACCTTTCACCCCAGACTGAATTTTACAGAATACTACAGTAAGCAAGTGAAAAATTAACAGCAATAGAAAAAAGCTGTTTGTCGACCAAGGTTGGGGGGGAGGGGGACAGGGCTAAGCCCCAGCAGCCAAATCCTATTTGTGCTTCATCTGTAGCTTGTACTGGCACCCACTACATTCGCCAATTCAGCTAAATCAAACAATACCCAAGACTAAATACTTACACCATCAAATTCTATTAAAAATTCTGTTTTTAGACGCCTACTAGCATCATGTTCACCTTCTCGTCTTTCACACAAAAGGCTATCAACTTCATCTAAAAAGCAAAGAAATACATCTTAATTAAGCATACAACATTGAAGTCTTCATATTTGCCTAAGCTCTTGTGCTAATATAGGGGTCCAACAAGAAAGATCAGATCTTTACTCCTTAGGAAACAGGCAGATCTTAGTAAAGTTTAAAAGCTTGTATAACGTGTTATCCTTTGAATATGTAACATCAACCACAGATGAGAGAAAAAATCCTGCTGATAATAAACTGCAACTCAGGACAAGCAAAACCCATTTTCATGTTTGAAGTTTAATACATAAATGGTCATACTCTGTAAAGGTAGTACAGCATTTTTATTTTTGAGGGCATTTCTTCCCACTATTAACACCAATTAAATAACATAGCAGTAATCTAACAACCTCTGTATGGAACTACTGATTAGCCAAGCAGGTCATATCTGAGACACTTGCTCTACACTGCAGAACTACCCAATGAAGTTTACCCAATGACTCCAATTTAATAAGTCAAAATATTTAAGAAAATACACAAAAGTCAACAACATTTAAGGTCTTACCAATAAAAATTATAGAAGGCTGAAGTTCTCTGGCTACTGCAAATAGAGCACGCACCAGTTTCTCCCCTTCACCCACCTAAAACAACAACAAACTGTTTTTGGAGGGGGCTTAGAAAGTGTTTATTACAAGAGAGCTCAAATAAGGACATACAGAAAATCTTGCCGATAACCAACCACGCTCAGTCCATTCATACACAGATTATCACTAGTTCATTATTACATATGACAGTATTGTTTATGTCTTAAAAGAAAGATTACAACTTCACTTATGATCACAGTTGAGTTGTCAAGAGATTTTGGTGCCTACATTATTGAAGTGCAAGGGAGATGGGACCCACTTCATTTACTTTTTAAAGAATAAACCCACAACCACTCATCCAAATGTAGTGATTCTGTGATCTATATGACAGCCAGGGTCATCCTGAACTGCAAAAGCCTTTGACATTGAGTTATCACAAACACAAAACCAGATTTTTTTATTTCACTAGTCACTTTTTTACAACTTTATGTTCACTATAGGCTAACAGTTCAGCAAGGACTCATCAGAAGTCTCTGGACTTCTTAAGCCCCAATTACAGCATGTGTGTTTTCAGATCAATATCATTTACAGCTGCTACTTACGTATTTTGAAGTTAGGCTTGCTGCACTTATATTGAAGAAAGTAGCATTTGATTCTGCAGCAACTGCTTTGGCCTAGGAGAGGGGAAAAAAGTTCTTTTTAAAACATCACATTGAAGATACCTCTCTGCTTCTGTAGCTAGCATTCATGTACTGATTGATGATTTTGAAAACCCCTATTCCTTCAAAGGGAACACCTTATACAGAAAACTTCTGTACAGGCCACTTACAAATAGGACCGGATAAGTGGTTGAACAACTAGAGACATTTCCAGACTCCCTTAGACTTCTCTAATCATATCATCTCCATAGCCAACTACAACTTGCTTGCTGAAGAATACAAGTCTCCAGCTCCTTTCAATGTATCCTGAGTAGACATCTGAAACAGTTTTAACTAATTTAGGGTGGTAACATAGGGTAGCAGTTGCACCAAATCACATTAAAAATTATGTTGTTTTTTTCCTCCATATCCTATCTATACAAAAACTGTTTTCAGAGGAAAGCTAGGAAAAAGAATTAGTTCAGCCAGAATGCTCACACAGAGTACCCTCTTCTTTAACAGTTTCATCATATTCAAGAAATGATGATTCCCTGGTTATACAGTTTAATTTTAGTGATTAGTAATTATGTTCCTGTATGTAAAACATAACAGTAAGGCAAAGTGAGCTGCTCAGCATTCACACTCCTGCACTTCAGAGCTGATCCAGCTTCAGTATCAAAGGGTGTGTGCAACTGCAGCCATGCCATGTGATGCAGGACTATGTGGCTGGCTCAGCTGCACGAGGACATGCAACGCTCCCTGATGCACAGCCATTTCCCTCCAGTTCCCTGAACCCAGCACACCAGGCTGAGAAAACAAGCAGCAGCCAGATAGTTCCACAGCACTTATGCTCCTTGCATAACAGCGTGGAAGTCAGACAAACCCTTTCCTTGCTACTGTGCTCCTTCCCCATTTCCAAAATGCACTTCTAGTGTATTTTAGTGGAGAGCAGACCATTTGTGATTAATCACTGCTGTATACAATTAACCATGTTACCTTTAATCTCTTTGAAAATGAAACTTGGACTTGCTAGTTTAAGTTTTACAATATTACTTGTGATATTGAAGAGAATTAAATAGAGAACAGTTTAGCAACTCCCTCCGCCACAAAATCCATAGTTAAGAACAATTTAGCATTTTTGTATTAAATTATATCCAGGAAGAATATACAGTTTATTACTACAACACCCAAACTGAAAGCCACCCCTCATGGTTACATTTTAAGCCCACTAATTCATGCATGAAGTAATTTTCTCACCAACATTGTCTTCCCATTTCCTGGTGGGCCGAACAGCAATAATCCACGTGCAGGAGCTCTAAGTCCTGTAAATAACTGAGAAGTACATCATCGTAAGTTACCTTCAAAGACTCAAAGAAAATGTTGATCTACCTCCACAAGAAAATGGTTTAAGATTGAGGAATGGCTCACTGGCTAGCAGTGGTACCAATAGCAGCAGTGCTACAACAGTACAGGTTTTTAAGAGAACTACATTCCATTAGTAACTTGACCTAATGCATGTCACTATTGTTTCCCACACAACAGTTAAGTTACATTATGATCGTTCTCTGCATAGACACACTGTGAAAGCAGTATAAAAGGCAGTAACGCTTTCCTCCAGGCAGACCAGCCTAACAAGTTTAAAGCATTAATTCCATTTAAAAAGGGCAGAATGTAGGTGGGTAGTAGGAAAGTTAAAGCAATGTTCCTACTAACTCCATGTGGAAGAACCCCTTCATCTTTCTCTTTTTTTTTTTTAATTAAACAAAACTTGAGAAGACAAGCTTTGACCGAAACTATTTAAAACATTATTCAACAACCACCTACTCTCTCTAAATGCTACTGATAATAATCTCCTCTCTCTCCCTTTGCATTGGATTAATCTTTCCTACACTATAAAATTGCACCCATCATATGCAGCATCACAGCAAGCAAATCTACAAATTCTCATAAAGTACATCTCTTTTTGTTATTCCTGTAGCCTGTTTTCCCCAGCACTGTCTTTACCACTTTCCTCAAGAGTTTAAAGAGTGCCTTTTTTTGGTTTCACACTCACGCCTCCATTCCAGCTTCCAATAATTCCAACAAACAACCAAAAGGGATAGTAGGGAGTCTCTTATATATACACACACCACGTCTAAACACCACTGTTGGCAGGCACTCCTTTCCACAGTATCCATAGTACCTATGTTACAAACTTATTGCAGCGTTTTAACCTGGATAATTACATTCCTTGAGTGTTTCTGCTTTCCATGCTGCACACCACTATGTGCATCTCTTGCCTGACTTCTGTTTGGAATCATTCTTTGGGAGTTCCACCATTTTCAGATAGTCCAGACCAAATCTACAACTCTCCCTCACCTTGATCATCACCTACACAGTTCAGCTGCAACTTCCTTTTAGCACTGAGACACACTAAGCTTTTAAAGTTTTTGTTAACAGGCTAATCATACTAAACATGGTCTGAACGAATTGCTACCATTTTATTAGCACCTTACTGCTAAAATGGTTGCAGGCAGTGTTTTCTGTTTATTCACCTCAACTCTTGCTCTCCTACAAAAATACCATTAATTGGCTTGTTTAAATATGAATTTGAGTTCAAAACTCATTAGGGTTAAAACTGAAGTAGTATTTAATTTACTGAATATTACCCTATAGTTGCCACAGCTACCATGTTAATTTACAAGAAATAAAACCAACCTCTTTTCTTCCAAGGGACATTTAAAAATTCACAGGATTCTCTGTCCTTGTTATATCTCAACCTACACCAAGGTCAGGCCCATTGCTAGATACAGCAATACAAAGACAACCTTATTGAAAATATCACCTGTTATTGGAAAAGAGTCATAACTATTTCAAGTCTCACATCTCAAAGTCCTTCCCACTCAGCTCATTGTATTAGTGCTACTGAACAACAAACTTGACATACTAAAGCACTGTAATAACAGAGACAGTACAATGACATTTTCCTTCTGCATAAGAACACCAGAGCATGCAAATTTGATGACAAAGCTTTGTTCTCCTCAGGGCTAGTATTCCTATGATGCTATGCCAGGTTTAGGGTTTCTTCCCCGTGACACTTCAAAACCAGAAACTGCATTAAAGGACAGAGGAAGACCACAGAGCAACTCCGGTCACCCATCAATGTGACAAGAGACTCACAAGCAAACACAAAGAGCAATTTTGCTTGAATAATCAGCACTGTAGTAAATCATTGCATGCAACTTCTGCAAGAATCCAGCAACTTTTAGCAAGTCCAGCTTTAGAAAATGACCAATTTAATTTTTTTAAAAAGTGGCTCAGAAAATTCCAGTAGTATATAGCCCAGACCTGAATCTAAGCAGTCACAGTACTTGAGGTACCACCTATGATAAATAAAATAAAAGCCTAAATGACCAATTTCCAGCCAAGTAAAGAGGAAATCTGCCCTCAAATGTCACACAACTCAGTGTACTTGCTTGCTCACTACTACTACTTCTTTGCACCCTCTCCTGCTGTGCATAGACTATTCAGCATGTCTAACCAACATCCACACAGAGAATATGACCACAATACCAATTTAACATTTTTCAAATCAGATAGTGTCATGACTTAATTTACCTATACAAACTTCATTTGTTTCACTCTTCCAGTTATGGGCTTTGTCCTTTACATGTCTATATAGGGCTGGACACACAGCTATAGCTATCTGGAACAGACAGCCTCATTAATTTTCAGGATTTTTGGGGGGGTTTTTTGTTTTGGTTTTTTAGGGGTTTGTGGTTTTCTGGGGGTTTTTTTTGGTTTTGTTTTGGGGGCCTTTTCTAAGCTACTGCCTCAGTCACTTTCTCCAACATTGGCTAACCAGAAGACGAGGAACTTCATGGTAGTATTTTAACACAAATTCTTCATTCTCCTTTTCCAAGACAGCTATCACCACACAGCTATCGATAGCAATCATAATCAGTAAAGACAGGATTCAAGAATCACCACTTCATGTGTGAAGCACAATACATTTCTTTGGTTCTGTGACAGGGTGATAACAAAACCCAGTTGCTTACCTCAGGTCTAAGAGAAGGAAGGATAACAATTTCTTGCAAAGCTTGTTTAGCCAGTTCCTGCCCTGCGATATCATCAAATTTGACAGCTGGCCCACTAACAGAGAAATGGAATACTAATTAGTCTAACAATGAGATACTCTTTTTCAGCTGCAGCTGACTAATTTAATGCATTTGACTATTTATACAGAACCCTTTTGAGGAAATCTATAACTTATACTGCTAAGCATTTAAAAAGATAAGCATTTCTGATTTGACTTTTCATCCTTTTGCCAAAGTAACAACAAAACAAAAAAAACCCAAAACAAACAAAAAGCACTAATTTTCATTCAAAGTGGACCAAGACCGTACTGAACAAAAACCTGGTTTCTGCATTGAAAAGCCTACTTTTCTTCAGACTTACCTATCAACAATTTCATTCAGGATAAGATTAGCAAGATTACTGTCCACATTTCTAAATATCTTCAAGTCCTTCTTTTTTCGAGGAGCAGTGGTAGGAGTAGAAGGCTTATTTGTTCTGCTATTTTTAGGAGCAGCCTGGAGGGATGAGGGGAACAAAAAAAAACCCCAACTTGGTACTTTTAAAGCATACTATGAACAAAATTACTTTTACACTTCATATGCTCCAGTAAAACCTGATACTTTAACACAAACCAGATATTCTGATGCTGTATTTTGCTACAAATCATACTATCATATTCAGTCACAGGTAGAACATATTAGGCTCCAGTGGAGGGTTTTTTTGGTTTGACTTTGGTTTGGGGATTTTTTTTTTTTTTTTTAAGATCATTCATTATATTTAACTACAGTATTTTCCACCAGCATAGTCTAGAAGCAGAGCATCACAAACTGCTTCAGATTCTCAATACCTATAGGCAAGAATTTCTACTGCTGTCATACTTCGCTAACAGGCCACTTAAAAGCTTTTTTATTATAGCAGCAATAATGCTTAGCTACATTTATGTTCTGTCCATTCTGCTCTTTATTCTACTTTACTGTGAGAGTTGCAGGGGGAAGATAAAGATGGAAGGGAAAGAGATGAGTCAAAAGAAATGCAGCATTATTGTGTCTTATTAGTATAGGACTTACTTTTGTATTTCAGTCACAATCTAATCATAATTTGCTTTACAATGTGATTGCAATACAACCTGTGCATGCATGCTTTGGAAGAGAAGGAACATGTGGGGGGAAAAATCTGGAGTTCTGAAGTAACAGGGGTTTTTTCCTCCATCTTTTACATACTGGGAGTAGCATTTCTTTTTCTCCTAGGTAAGCTTCCCTCAGTTTCCCATGCAATTTTCAAAAAAGTATTATCATTTATTACTGCAATCATAATTAAAATCCATTTGCCCAATGCCTCCCGATTTCTAAAATCCACTCTGCAGCCTAGCTCAAGAGGCTTGCCCAAAAAATTTAGGGGTTTAGGGTTTTTTCCCCAAAAACTTTCTGCTACTACCACACTGCAATAAAAGCAGTAAATCCAAAGTTTGTTCTGGAATTTACACTGACTTTCCAAGTGTATACTGCTATATTTATCCTTACCATACCTTATGAGTTGAAGCTGCAGGATTAGGTCCTGGTCTAGACACAGAAGAAGTTGATATCCCACTGTAGCTAGGTGTTCTATGGTGACCTGAGAGGCCTGTGGATCCACTTTTTGCAACAGTTTTTGAACGAGGAAGGGAATTACTCGTGTGTGTTAAGGGATCCTTCTTTTTTGGAACTGCTCCACTTTCTATAAAGAAAACCAATGCCATGAGAACATTTTCAGCAGTCATACTTTTACCATCAATTCTAACTTGAAGATAGTATTGTTGACATACATAATACAGTATTACAGCAGAATAATACAAGGCTTTAAAGAGGTTTAGTACTTTTAAGGGGATATTAACTGTAGCTTTCTCCTAAAGTTAAGTTTTTAATTTTTAGGAGCTCTCAAAACCAACACTAGTTAGCCATCTTAGAAAAGCTGGAGATTGCTAAATCCTGTAACAAGGGAAGAACACCATCTATTCCTTAAGACAGAAGAAGACAGAACACCAGCCAGAAGATTTTCCTCCCCAAGAACTCCTAAAAATAATCATTATAATAATCCCCAAATTTCAAGCCATTAGATTCAGAGCATACATTCCTTAAGTGATGTTAGCAAGCTAGTTACTTTGAATGCTAGCTAACACTATCTAGCACCTTCCACACAGAAGCTTCACCAAGGCACTTTAATTTGGGAAAACCAAAACAGTTATACCTGCAAGCTTTTTCTTACAACTTTGTTTCACTTCAGGAATCTCAAGGTGTCTAAGTAAATTCTGAATGGACATCTCTGAAGCAGCTTACCTTCCTACGTTTAAAATTAAGTCTTAAAATACTATACCACTGAATTCAAACACCACCACAGATTCCGTTCACACTTACTCTAACTCACCTCCATGACAGAGCAGGAAGATCTCAAATTAGGGGACAGATAAAACTTAACATCTTGGCCACAGGTGGTTAAACTACAGAAGACCATTTTGGTCCAGAGTAAGTGAAATAGCACTTGATTTCTACATTCTCTGTATGGGATACACAATAAAATAAGGTTCCTTGGCACAGAAACGGCAAGTGTAAAACATCAATACAGAGACTAAGAGGTAAGAACGTGCTACAGCAAGCATGCAGGTTGGTCAGGCTGGTTAATGATTAGAGCACAGCATCAGATGCGGGGGGGGTTGTGGTGGGAATACAGTACTGGGAGCTGTCTAGTACAGTACTGTTGTCTGTGATGGAAACTGTAAATACTGCCTTATTTTGTATCCTTTTAAAAGAATTAAGGAGCCTTTTGATTAGATAAGAGAAATATGGCGTCAGAGGTAAAGAAGCTCAAGACAGTGAAGAAACTCGCAGCTGAAATCTAACATTTTAGAAATCTGCAACTCAGTTTGACTCATTAGTCTTAAGCAATAGGCCAAGAAACTGATTTTTTTGGTAGTTAATGACTCTATGAAGAATTTTTAATTTACAGTATTGCAGTTCAGTGAAAAATACTTTAAGTAGAAAGCCTCACAATTTTGAATGTTGTGCTTAAAGAATTCAGATAAGAACACTTCAGTGAAACAGTGTCATGGAAGGATCAATTAATTACTACCGTGTTCTCAACCTCTTTAGACACAAAAGTCTTGCATGCTACCAGGAGCAAATCTTTACACAGCCTGCAGTTATCCATGTGTTGAGCTACTTGGCTAAGAAGCTTCTAAAGCCTTTCTTCAGTCACAAATTTTAAGTTTAAGTTTAAGAGTTACAGAAACTCTGCACGAGCCATCATAAACAATGCAGATGTATCAACATGCAAAAAACAAGGGAACTTGAAGAATATAATTAACTACATTTAACTGTAAGATATTTCTATTAAAAAAACAAAACCGAAAAACAACAACAAAAAAAACCCCAAACTAAAACAAAACTGGCCACTGATTAAATCACATACAGATCCAGAGCTTAGTCATTCCTGCACAGGAATTTCTAAGTTAAAAACTCTTCAAAATTAGGCATACTTAGTAACTTTCAAGTTCAAAAAGCAGTATATGAATCTATTAAAAAACCTAGCTACTCAACACTTTGACTGGTCCAACTTAATCAAAAGGTGGCACATAGTTTGGTTGTTTGTTGTTTTTTTTCCTTCAGCCTCATTTGCACAGCTGGCTTGAAGTCAACATGAGAAGGCTTCAAAAAGCTCAAGCAGTTTTTCTCCACCTCCTTCACCCTAACATGGTGCTCAATCATCACATTTTCCCAGAACTACTCCCATCTATTGAGAACAATGCACACACACTGCAATTTTGAGTATCATAAAATTACACAGGTAAGGAGTATTTCAGGAAGCTGGAAATATGGGGGCAGGGAAGGGAAAAGAGGTTTACATACAAATTATGATTTACTCTAGCTGTACTTCCAGGAATCAAGACCACTAAGTTTACATATGTTCTATGGTCAGTCCTGATGAGTAGCACAGAAAGAAGCACTGATGAACTAGTCTTGAACACAGTTGTTCACTGTCAACTCCAGAGGGAAACTTAGTTTTATATACAAGTTTTCATTGAAGAGGCAAATAAAAATGTGATCAAATTTTTCAGAATTACAGTTTATCTAAAATCTACCTATTTCTGAAGGATAAAGAGCACATGTATGTCTCTTGTCAGACTGACAGCCCCTATTATTTCATTATGTAAAATACGTACTTTGCTGTAACAAATGCAAAATGCCGAAACACATTTCTTACCCATTTGTATTTGTCATCTGCTGAAAGATGGAAAATATGCTGCAAGTGACCTTAAAACCTTTGTAGTATCTCCAGCAGCCTTTTGCCAAATGTTTCACTGTTCTCTATAAAACAGTAAGGAAGTGCCCAAAATATGTTCTAATCACAAAGACAGAACCATGGTGTTTTTTCAGCTGTATTTGAAACACTGAACAATTTGATTGTCTACTTCATCTATACTTCTAGGATAGTAATAGGGGCTTGATCATTTTGATTTTACTCTCTAATTCTTGACTGGACAGAATAATTTACTTCAAAGCTCCAAGCTAATGCCACTAGATCATACAAAAATAATAACTATCTGGTCCTGAAAGCATCCCTGCAATTTTAATCCGTCATCCAAATATATACACAGCAAACAAATTATGAACAAGCAAGGAGCAAAATTTTGTCTGAGGTTTTCTATTGGTGAAATTGTGATAAGCTGCAGACACAGGTGCCCAATTTCAGACTCCCTTACAGAAATAAATGTTAAAATGCATTTATTATGTTTAACTGTTTTTAAAGGTAAAGTGAAGTAAGGATATGTTTGAACAACTTTAAGAGAAGCTTGATTATACTACACACCTGGAAACAGAAACAATCTGGGAAACATGCAGCTCTAGCTTATTTATTTAATAAAGATAACAGCGTGCTTTGTATTTCTAAAAAGCAAACCAATTATATTTTCTTTTGTACATCTAAACCAGATTAAGGCACATCTTAATAAACAAGTTTCTGCTGTTTCATAACTTCTTAAGCAACCAAAAAAAGAAGTTTAAACTAAAATTAGCAGCAGCAGTTCCAGTATTGCAGAACAGTTTCCAGCCTTTAGTTGTGAAACCTTAAAAATCAGAGAACATTCCTCAGAAATTCCTTATGTATACCTATGGATAACTGATATAAAGTGATTAAGAGAAGTTATTATATGTGGTCTGTGGACCCCAGGCTGGAAAAAAAATTCACCAGTCTAGAATTGTCTGTAACTTTATGTATGTAGTTTTATTAAAAAAACAAACCAAAACAAAAAACTGCTTAGCTATACATTTTCTGCATATATTGCATAGCAAAATGCACGCAGCAATTGCAAGACTGATAGTTATTCAGGATCAGCATTCACAATAGCCCCCAAAATAGTAATTCCTTCAAAAATTATATTCACATTTTTCAAGTAGGTACATTCAAGTAATAAAAACTACCTAATTGAAAACTTCAGCAACTAACAAGGACCTGTTCCATGTTTCGAATGGTAGGTAGCACAGCTACACAGATCAGGGACACAGTTTGTTCTCCTTTCTGAATTGACAGAGCCTTGTCAGTCAAAGATCTACTGTTGCCAAATTATGGTGTTAAAAATGATCTTATTGCTACTTGTTCTACTTAGGAGATGCCTTAAAAAACTTAGTAACAAGAGCAGAATTTTTGCAACTTGAAAAACATTGCCAATATATGCCTAATATTAAAGGCATGCCACAGCAAATCCATCCAAGTGAAAACTGAGATAAAATACTAGCTACCTGCACAGTGCTAATGTTGTGGTAAGAAAGAGAAATTTAATGCTTTCTCTGATCGTGCATCATGCTGAGATTTACACGTTAAATGTAAAATGGTACACTGGAATTACTGTAATACTATCCGTATTGTATGCTCAGTAAATAAGTTCATAAAACTCAAACACTGCCTTTGGCAAGACTGGCATCATCTCCTTCCCAAGCTAGTTCAAAAACAAAAAACAACAACCCACAATGCAAAGGAAAACACGCATGTCTGAGAAAAAAAAAATACAGCTACATTGTTTTACATCCAATTTAAGACTGCTATGAGAACAAGAGTGATTGATATTAAACCATAAATATGTATTTCAAAATAAAGTTTTGGGTCAAGGCTACTTGTTATTACTCTTAAGACAAGTTACTGCGTAGCCTTCTGCAACTGAAGGGCAGGTGAGTAATGCTGTCTTCTAAAACCTCATCATAAAATCTATCACAAATTTTCAAGAAAAATCTCTAGCTATTCAGGTAAGTTAGGGATCTATGAATGAGGAAGACAGGGATAGGTAGCCATTTCTGCTAGAATCAAGTAAATTGGTCTGAAAGGCTGACACATAGTATCTTGAAAGAAGGAAGAATCTCAGATCAGTAACATTTTGGAAATACAAAAATGTGCAGTATAGCTGTGAGAATAGAATATCAGACAATTAAGAAGCAAAAATATCTTTAAAGACTTTGACCTTTAAAGGCAAATGAAAGAAAGCAAAGCACTTTTTGACCAAAGAACAAACAAAAAGGCACTTTCTTAGTGTTAAAACTATGAATGACCATGTTTCGCACTTCATAAAATCCTAGACTTTTAAAAAGACCAGCCTGATTAGGCAACAGCACAGGTAATATTTTATGTACATAGAAAAAGGAAGCTTATGCCAGAGCCCTGTGGCTCAGTACCTCTACTTTCTCAGTAACAGCAGTCCTCTTACCTCAAGTAGCCTGCAAGCTGATTTTGTACAGTTTTCTAAGAATTTGTCATCTACTTTGTGTTTTTAAATGACTGCAGTTGTCCATGTGAAAATACCATCTTTATTCCAACATGTATAAAGGAAGAACTTTTAAGAAAGAAGTGTAGCACCGACATGTTCTTACAAACAAGACTCCCTCCCCCCACACCCCCAAAGCAGAGACAGAGTGTGAGAAAGAGCGAGCATGCAAGCATAGGCACCAGCCAATTAAGAAATTCAGACATCAATTAATAGGCTGACTTCCCTGGTACTATCAGGGACCCTACAGCTGCAGGAGAAGTTCAGTACATTGGGTAAACCTCTAACTTCCAGAAGTCATGAATCTAAAGTTTACCTTCGACAATGTAAATTAATCTAAAGTTTACCTTCAGCAATGTAAATGCAAACGGAAATGGAACAAGCCTCTTGAAGTCTTGTTCAAAGTAATCAGTAGATGCCTGGTACCTAACTCTTTTTTTATGACCTGCTCTTTAGTCCTCCTGTCTCTTCTCAGATCCCACTGAGCCTGGTAAATGAAAGCCCACATTCCTTTTCAGAAAGTCAGAAGGCACTTTCTCAGAAAAAAGCATCCCCAGAAGACCACCGCCCTTTGCAGCTCTTTCGCTACCCTTTCCTCCACAGTTCTGCAGAAGTGGTTCAGTCATCCATCTTCTGTAAATCACCAGGAATATGACTGCAAATGGGTAAATTGACCAACACCGATTTCCACAAGTTTACCAACAGTGACCACCTTCTGCTACAGGAATTTCTGTAAATAAAAACACCTACCACAGAACCGGCAAAATGTTTCTTCATTTCCAGTAGATGCCAATGGATATTCTATACTTTGTTACCAACAGATTTAAGTAACTAAATGAACAGTTTTAAGAGTTAAAGTTCAGTCTAACCTTCTCCTGCAGCATCCAATTCTGAGATATGTTGAGAAAAAGGTACAAAAACATATAAAGAGTTTAAAGAAAAAGCTGTTCCTATCGAATCAGATGGAGCATGTTATCAACTTTTGTGTGTATATGTACATATTTGTTCATTCAATCTCTAGCCAACCAGGTAAAAAGTCAAGAGTGTAATGGATCATTTAAGGTAAAGAGTTCTCAAGCTCAATCTACATAGGAACTTATACTGAAGAGACATTTTACCTACATCTTTTTGACAAATGCAGTTAAAAATACCACACATACAGTAATCTAAAGGTGCCTAATATGACATAGTTCCACTACTTTAACTTCTCATACATTAGAAAAAATAAAACCAAACAGTAAGATGACTTCAGACTAGAAATGGAGCTAAACAAAAAAAAAAACCCAAACAAAAACCCAAAAGCATGTGGTTTACACCAAGTTTCAAGTTTAGTTACCTGAAAAACTGAATTGTGCTCTTGACTCAGTAGACAAGCTTTATGAATTCCATTGCATGTTAGCTCTCTGTTTTATTCAACCTCATTATTGTCTACCGGACAAACTATCAGCTGAGATCACAGTTGGGACAGCAGCTTACTACTGACTTAAAACATTCCCCTAAGACAAAATTCACAAACCTCACAGTAACTACTCTTTGTGTATGGACAAACAAGTTTACTTCTGGTATTTTAGTATCCCTAGTGCGGTCTTCTGGGAAAGGATAAAAACAACCTTCTTTGACAAAAAGCAAGAGCTGGGTTTTTTCCCCCCCTTGTTTTAATCTGGTATCACTTTCTCAGAGTAAAAAACCCTGAAATTTAAAACAGCTTAATGCAAATGCACATTCACTCTCACAGTATCATAAAGGAAGAACTGCTTATGTAGGCACAATATATAACCTACATATCCTACATTGACTTTGACACTAAACCAGGTTTAAATTAATTCCTTTAAGAATATAACATGAGAAATATTTTCTAAAACGTTGTCTTAGTAAATAGTTTTGGATTCTAGGACAGTCATTGTAAGAGAGAACTGAATACTACAAAATAAAACAGTGTTGTCAAAGCCATAGAAAGGATGAAATGTATTTTATAGAAAGCCTTTAAAAACAGAAATATAAAACAATTTTTTTAAAAGTTGGTGGGGCCATAACATAGTATTGCATACTTTTCCCTGTAATACACCAGAAACTGAGAGACATCCCCTCAATAGGCGCTGGTAAAACCAAACCCACCTGACTGGAGATGTCCATTGCGGCATGCCAGGTTAGTACTGTCATTATAGACCTCCATTTGCGGCTTGGAAATTTGCAAAACTGCCTGCAGCTTCTCTACATAGTAGACAGAGCGGGAGGGAGGAAAAAGGACAAAATAAACAAAAAATAAAAATGAACCAAGAAAATTTATGTATGTTGAACACACAAATGTCAAGTTTGGCTTTGTTATACTTAATACAGGGTTTCAAAGATAAAAGGAGTATTTCTATCTATTCTACATGTTTAGCAAATTTGTAAGAAAATTCTGTCAGTATGAGCATGACTGAAAACAGCTTTAAAACTAGCCATTTAGGGCCAAGTTAATTACCACAATCTTTCCAGTCTAGTGATTATAGTTACTTCCCAAAAGCAATGGTCAGGATTCATTCAACTTCATTTACTAAAGTATTTGTGTTGATAACCCATTTCTGAAAGTCCTCCCCAAGGTGTTACTTTTGACCAACTGCAAGGAGTCATCACTTTCCTGCATATTAAATGTTTCACTCAAGTAGTAATAGCCAATCAACACTTTACAGAAACCTCAACTGTTCAAGCAAAACACCATATATACATCACGATGATGTCTTTCTAGATCTCTATTTAGAAATATAATTGCCTTGAAATTAAGTCAATAAAATTGTCATGCAAGCTGCGTTCTTTAAGAGGATTAACTTCAGAAACATCCGAATACAAGTTTTATAAAGTTAAAGATTAAGGAGAAAGAAATTAACTCTAAGAAGTCATGATAAACTAGCCAAAGCATATTTCAAAAAGGTGTAAGGCTGCAAATGACACAAAACAATAATTAAGTCTTAGGACTATTTGTTCTCCACAGCTCACCTGCCATTCCTGCTTTTTCCACTGCAGTTAAACCTCTACGCCTTACTTTTGGGGCACTTTACAGCCTCTCTCACCTTTATTTCACATACACACCCCTTTTTTGTATAAACAAAACACAGTTTGTAAGGATGCAAGGCATACATTGTCACACTCTCGCTCCCCCCCTTTTTTTTGGTCTCCCCCAAGCGATAACAGTACCAAGAAGCTGCAGGAAAACAGATGGCCAAGTAGAGGAGCAATGTCCTCTGGCAACATGAAAGCATATACTGCAAAAGAAGCTGAAGTCTACTGAAAATGTGCACAGCAAAGATCATAAATACCCTGACTGGAGGAAGAACTGCCATTCAGAGCTTGCAGATCGTACAACCAACAAGCATAAACACTTCCTTGCTTCTGCTTCTTTGTCTATTGCAGATATTTTTCCAGTCTTTCTGCTTCATTCCTCTCTTAGTCTGCCTGCTCCTGACCAGTCACTGCTTAGCTTCCCTGAAAAGTACCTTTACACCCAATAGTTTAAGTGATGGTTTAATAATAATATCCAGACTGAACAAGATGCGGTTTAGAGTGAAAACTTAGCAGCCATAGGCAAATATGAAAAGCTAATGTCTAAGATTAGTATGTGCACCCAGGGTTTACTTTGCTTTAAATTGAAAGCATTGAAGAGTCAGATACAGTAAACCAAAAAAATGTTAGTCACACAAGAACAGCCTACAAACAACCACAAGCTTTGTAACTTGCAAGAAGTTACCCTAAGAAACCTCCCTCTAAAGAAGTCCAAGAAAAGTCCTTTTAGTATGACTGACCACAAACACAGTGTACTATTTTAGCGGGCGTAGCACTACTGAAGGAGAGAGCAAAATGGTCTACTCCCTGCCCAGTGAATGCAATCTGAATGGGAAGTACATAGAGAAGCTTAGGAAACAAAATTAGCATTAATAGACTTGGTAAGATATTGGAAAATCAGTTACATTTTGGAGAACATTTCTGAACTTTACAAAAAATCTTTCTAGTGACTGACCATAATCAAATAAATTGGCTTGGGCAAGAATTCAGGAAATGCTATTTGCTTCAACACTACAGTTTGAGACTGGGGTTTTACCACAATTATCAATGGCTTGGCAAGTTCCACATATTCAGGAACTCCAAAATTGCAACAAAAAAACATAATCCAACTGTTGTCCAGTTTCAATTCACACACTGTCTTCCCATCACATTACATATTAACATATAATTTTAATATTGCATATAAAATTACATAAAGCAAATATATCACTTTTCTTGAGACAGTGTAGCTGTAGAGCCCTCTGGAGTAATGAAAATAGAGCTATTAAATATTACTCCAGGGAATTAACAAGACACCCTATCACCTTCCATTTAAATGCTTTCTCCCTATGTCTCCAGACATTGGGAAAAAAACGTTTCTGTAAATCTCATTCATTATTTCTCCTTGATGATACAACGTTGACATAAATCTACCAAATAAACACCACTGCAGCCATTGTCTTAGGCAACACTAGACCTTGAGTTCAAAGTAACTGATTTTTAATAAAAACCCCATTACCCTATAACACAAGCATGAAGCAAAACCACCATCACCTCCAAGACTGTGGAAGAATCTGAAAAGGTGTCCATTGAAGCCCATATCTCTACATGGGCAGAATTATTACCAAAGAGAATACTGATGAAAGATACGTGAATTATGTGCCATGTGCATCCTTCAACCAAAATACTGAAGCTACACATAGTACATAGAAAGCAACTTGTGCTGATAGAAATCTGTCCCCCTACAGAAAGTCTCTCTGAAATGGAAGAACATAGGTTGGTGCAACACATGTATAGCGTCAGAATTTACTAGTGTTGCACTGGACACGGTGGTTATCTATCTTTAGGAACAGCAAACTGCTGAGTGTTATGTATCCTCCTGCGATTCTAAATATAGCAAATATAATGATTCTAATATGGGTGATCAGTCATCCAGGAGAGATCAGGTCTATGAAGACCATCAGAGCAAAATTTATCCATTCATCTAAATAATGGCACAGCTACCACACCCTAAACTGTGTCAAAAACAGGGGCCGCCACCAATTCAAATGGTAGAACTTGAAAGTCCCCTGACAGCTAGCACAACTCTATATTGTCACTGGACTGCCGAAGTGATCGAGTCACCTTGAGGTGCTCTGAAACATACCTGGAGTAACTTCAGCTTTCAGGCTGTGTCATAGTACAGCTTTAAACAAAACATGATACAGTAATTCAGACTCAAGATGAAAACAGGATGTAAAAATAGTAAAGCCATCATCCAAGGTAAGTATCTACATCCTCTTGGTCTAACATTAAAAGGCATCAGTGGTGTGATGACACATGGTCATAACACATGAGTGTGATCAGACATCACATTCCCATCAGTGGTGTCAGGCAGCTTAATGTTGATGATCCAACACACTTCAAAAAAAAAAATATCAAAGCACTGAGAACTTTTAAAGAGACAGTTATAATCCATACGATTTAATTTTCACCTTCTATGTATTACCAATGTAACTTGCTTGACTGAATGGCATTTCAGCTAGGCAGTCTGCAATGGTATCTCTGTCTAGCAAGCATGATGAAATATTTGATATCATTGTCTACTTAAAGTCTGTTTTATCCTGCCAGCTAATGCAATAAAGGACTTGCCTATTCTCCCTTAAGAAATAGAGAAATTCCACAGGGCTAGAGGAAAACACTTACTCTTTGATCTTAAGAGTTGGATTCATAGGAAAAATCACTTTATTGAACCTTAAGAGCTTCAAGAGCCTCAGGTTTAGTTCAACTACAAAAGCATCTCTACACCACTTATAGAAACAGATATTTGGAAGTTTTTAAGTAACAAGCTAAAAGCTATGTTTAGAATTGCACATGCAATTCAACTCTAGATTATCTTAAATTTCCACAAAACCCATGTAAAATGACATACAAAGTAATGAAAACAGATGCTGTCAATACTTGAAAATTAGTTAGATGGTATAACAAATATTACTCAAATAGATCCATAATGATCAAGCTTGCAGGGATTTAAATCCATTGGAATATCTCTCCAAACAACATATTTTTTTTCCTAAAGGGCAGATGACTTCACTTGCTCCCTTCTATCCAAATTTTGCTCAGGTACATTGTTTGAGGCAGATCCTTAGTGCAAACTGAACAAGAACCTAAGTAGAACAAAGTACTAAACTTCTGATAATTTCAAAGTTAAAATGAAATAAAATTGTATTTGATATCAACTTATGCAATAAACACTATTCTATCTGTTTGCCTTTCAATCTGCACTCTGAATGAAGAATACAAATAGCATGGGATCACCCATTCTGGTATTCAAGATGAATGTACCAGCCTGACTTCAACTTTAGGTTTTTTGCAACGTTTACCCTTTTTATCTTTTAAATCAGACCACAGCAAGCAAGCCACTTATCAACACTGCAAGTGCTACTACAATAACACAAGCAAGGATGAAGCACTACCAACAAAATACAGACATTGCTACTCCAGGGTTCAAAGAACAGCAAATGTTTTAAAGAAATTAATTAGGATGTCAGCAACAAGCCATACCTTATCAAAGATTGTTGGCATGTAATCACTTTCACTCTTTTGTTCCCTAGTTTATATTACCTCTAGGAGTCAGCCTTTAATTCCAATGAGTAGAAAATATCTTCTCTGCATATGCTAAGGTTCTACCGACAAACACCCATAATAAAGCACAGAAGCCAGGAAGCCTCTTTCACCCCATGTTCCCTTCGCTTTTTTTTCAAAAAGAACTAAGGATACCAGGAACTCAAGGGAAACAAAAGGGATTCACTTTCTTGTGGTTGTCAAAACTTCCCTGTCAATCACCAGTGAGGACCACAGAATCACAAAGTGTAAGAGGAGAAAAGAACATGTGTTTTCCTGTCTGCTCTATATGCTCCTAGGAGGGGGAGTTAGTAGAACTCAAAACAACACAGTGCAAGATCAAAGCTGCAGATACGAAAGTTAAACTCAAGTACATTTGTTAGTTCTCCCGTAAAAAGGAATTTAAAAAAAATAATCTTTATTTTCATTTTACTGCCTGAACTGAAAGCATTTCTGAAGTTCTCAATTTAAAGGATGCACTACACAAAGCTGTGGGTTTGTTGCTTGATGGAGGGGATCTTTATCTGTTTATCATGCACAGTAAGATGCTATTTCCAGTTCTGCCTGTTTTACTCTGTCCACTAAGAGCTTATATAGAACACTTAACTTTGATGAAGCTAAAACTATACAACACTATGCTTCCAAAAAGAACTGATCTTACCTGCCTGTCTTAAAATAGAACACTACTAGATAAAAATTAAGAGAATTAGGATTTCACAACCTTATAGTCTACATACTGCTAAAGAATTATTATTACAATACATACCAATGATCAGGAAAATTGTTACATAAGCGACAGCAGAATTAACAGAATATGAAGCAGTTACACTTAGAGAAGGCACACTTAGCACTCATTATCAGCAATGTATCATAAGTTTTACTACAGTTCTAACACAGAAATCCTAAACTAATTCCAACAAGAGTTAGTCAAGACTTCCTCAGTTTATGAGTCAAGCATGCTATAGTAAAAAGTAGTCTCAGTTACTTTTACACCTATTTCTTAAGGCATAGCAAAGTGGGTCATGAGATTCCAATTTCAAAATCCACCAACAGCATTGAACAAATATTACTTACTCTCAACTAAAAACCAAACTTAAGAGACCCTACACAGATAATGAATCCTTCACTTTAAAAACCAAAGTAATATTTTAGAAGAATGCATTATATTAAGTTGTGCAAATAATGACAAACTTTCCAACGTCATGAATTGGAACTGGTACCTAAAAGCTGCAAGCGATCCTTGGCCATTGCCAAATTTGTCATCATTTTAGATTGCAGACGTCGAGCCCGTTCACACTGATCACCTTACAAAGAAAAATGAATGTTAAAACACAATTCGGCAAATTAACTTTTTAAAGTACTAAAATACTGACACCCACCCTTCCCTCCTCTTCCTCCCACCCCTTATTTACCCCCTCCACTAAGGAACATTGTTGCAAAACTAATGAAAAAATCCTAAAGCTTTCTATTTAATGAAGAATTTAAAGTTAGTTGACAGTATCTGCTTTACAATATTGCTCGTAGAGCAGTGGGAACCCAAGCATTGCTTTGCATATTCTCTAACATCTCAAGCTGACCTAACATATGTTCTTTGTCACTGCATTTTCTAAACCGAAGTCAAATAAAGATTTTTTTAAAAGCTTGAAAAGTGACTGAGAGGCAAGTACAACTTGAAATAACTAACTTTGGCAAAATTAAGAGATTTAAATTCAGTTGACTGTGTCCCTTTGCATTTCAAAACACACAGAATTACAGACATTAATATCACCACTTCCTAAAAAATAATGTCTGCTCAAGCTCTTTTTTTTTTTCCCCAACCTGCAATTTAGATGGGTTGTATCAAATGCTACTGGTGTTGCTGTGTAAGTAACATGTCACTATATACTGTTCACAAACATTTCTAAACATAGCTGAGGAACAAAACAGCAGTCTGCAAAAGGAGTTACAGGTTTGCGGTTTTTTTGGGGGGGTCGGGTTATTATTATTATATTATTTTAAGGACAGAAATTCTTAGTAAGTCCTTCACTACAACTATTTCTCTATGGTAAATACCTGATTCTACACTACAGCTTAAAATGTTTCCATATACACAGATGGCTTTCCTCCTTTGTTGGAAATGTTCACCCATTTTGGCGTAAGCTATTCAGAAACACAATGCTAGACCATTCCAAATTGGGGTGTTTCTTTTTTAATTATACTGAAGGGAATATAAAATTCTGCATAAGTGAGAACATGAAATGTCAACTTCGGCAAATCAAATCAGAACTCAGTATTTTGGCATTCCCATTATATAATAAATCCAGTGGTTTACTTTAGAATTTTCATGGGTTTTTATGATTTTGGATAGTCTGAAAATATTTGGAGCAAGATCTGCATGTGTTACAGACCAGAACATTAAGGTAGAACAGCGAAATGGACCAGTGCTTACCTACAGCAAAAAAAGGAATAAGAAACACACCTATGAATCAATTCATACAGCAGGCCATTCCTAGGACCTACCATATTTAGCCATATTGATTCCTCACTTTGAAGAAGCCATAAACCAAAATCTTTTCCACAAAACTCAAAACTGGCTTACCTTGACCAATTACTAAGACAGCTATTCCTTTTTCCAGTTCTTCAATTCCTTTCTTATACCATTCAACAGCTTGTTCCTTTTGTCCTGCTTAAAAAGGAAGTGAACCCATTATTTTCTGTAATTAATTAAAGCTTAGGAATGGTTCTATATAATGCTGCATAAAACAAGTAACAGGAAGGAAGAGATATTTGAACAAAATTCTATGATTTAAAGAAACACTTAAAGGGACACTGTCAACTTTGTATCTACCTCGTTTCAGATAACCTTTTCTATTAAAAACAGGTACTACACCAGCCTCAAATCACTTTTGCCTGTTTTAGGAATACTTCTCCATCTGCCTTAAAGAGATCAGTGCCCTAAAAAAAAAAACAAAACACCCACAAAACCCAAAAGATAAAAAAGCTAGCCTACACATACTCATTCACAACAGAAATGGTGAAATTAACAGTTTTTCTTTCTGGAACATTAAATCGAGACATGCCTCCTAATCTTCCAGCGATAGCCAATACCAAAGCAACAGTAGAAGCACAGAAACCCAAGAAGAAAAGCAACAAGTCAAAGATACTGCACAAGTGAGACAAGAGACACTTTTCTTCTGGTTAACTTTTGTACAGAGCAGATCATTTGTCATGGGGGTATTTCTTTGTTCATCCTACCATGAAACTGCTGAATTGCAGGTGTATGTCAACTTTCACATGAAGTACAATATATGTAGAATTACAGTACACCTCTGTACCAACAACGTCGTAAATGGATATTACAGCAAATACAAACATGAATGTGCCTATGCCTAACCTGTACTATCTGACACCATGACAGCAAATAACCCATTAAAAAAATACAAGTATCTACTTTATATTGCTCCCCTTCTACAAATAGTCTGCATTAAAAAGATTTTCTTGCCTGCATATGGAAACATACTTTTGCAAGTTAGCTATGTCACACTAAGCATGCCTTTCCACACAGGAATACAGCACATTAGGTATTACAATTTAAACCTGATTAGCATTAGCAAGCTGCTAGTGCTAGAAAAAAGCAAAACCACCTAGAATGAAACCTTCAGATATCATCACCCTAGTTTCAGAAGAGATAACGTTTCACAAAACTATTCCTAAGTGCCAGTTACCAGTGATGGCGTTGCTTCTGCACTCAAATCTTTTGATAACTTCAGTCCCAAACCTATTTTCTAGCAAATTTTAGTGCCAGTAAAAATATTTCAATACACTACTAGAATCCTGTTAGTGTTTTTTCTTGCTCCTCTCCAGATGCAAATTCTTTTAGTAACATTTAGCAAGTTACCCTGTGCGGGTAATTCCACACTTTGCTCTTACCGACACAAACCACAGGAGCAGCACATTCCTACAGTCATGTACATCACACACCTTGGGAATCATTTTATTATTGACCTTTCTCCACCAGTCTCATATATCCTGACTGTTAAGGACAAAGCTAGATCAATTAAATCATCGAAACTCAGTGATTTCGATCCTCACTGTAGCCTTTTTTCCTTTGAGCTTCTCCCCATCATCTACAGAAATAGTTTCAACTGCAGTGTAAATGTAATGCTGATTATGGCTATGAGAAATCAAATTTGAGGTGATTCCAGCCACCTCTGCTATTGCCTGAATTGCTTTATTCAGAAGAACAGCTAAGAACATGACAAGGTCATCATTAAAATCTCACTTCCATCTTTTAACTGGAGAAGTTTTAAAAGCACTATACCAAACTGAGCTGTTTGCAAAGGTAGTGCTCTGAATCCACATAGAATGGTTTACTAGTTCTCAGTGATTAAGACATTAAAAGCACAATTAAAAAAATCACATTCCTTAGAAGTCACTGATTTGCTGTACTGGGTCTGGCTGGGACAGAGTTAATTTTCTTCACAGCAGCACCTATGATGTTGTGTTTTGGATTCGTGACTAAAACAGTGTTGATAACACACCTATGTTTTGGCTATCGCTGAACAGCTTGCACAGCCTCAAGGTTTTCTTTTTCCCACTCCAGATCCCCAGCGAGTAGGCTGATGGTGCACAAGAAGTTGGGAGGGGACACCAGCAGGATGACTGACCTAAGTTGGCCAAAGGGATATTCCATATAATATAATATCATGCTCAGTGATAACAACTTGGGTAGAGGAAGAACAGGGTGGGGACTGTCTTCCAAGGCAGCCATTGCTCAGAAACTGTTTGGTCATTGGTAAGCAGTTGCCTTTGCATCACTTGTCTTCCCCCCACTTCTTTCCTTCACTTACTATATTTTCCTTCACTTATAACATGTCTTTATGCTGAACCATAAGTTTTCTCACTTTTTGGTCTTCCTATTCTCTCCCCTGTCCCCCTGAGGGGAGTAAACAAACAGTGCTGTGGGTGCTTAGCTGCTGACTGGGATCAACCCACCACAAGTGCCTTCTCAGTCCCAGGAAAAGACGTTGAGCTTGATTTTGAAAATACCAAACCAAGAATATTAATTTCCCCAATAATTCAGAAGCATAATAATTACCAGAAGTGCTATCATAATTACTGAAGTGCGCATTGCTTCCAGAACAGCAAAAAAGCCACATAATTAACAGGTTATTAGACAATCCAAAAATCCCAACCATTTCACATACTACGCCTAACAAATTGTTTTCTGTTGGAAGTTATAAAAAAAACTTGTTTACATAGCAAATAAATTCAGAGGTATGCATGTATTCTAGTAAAAACAGATAAGCAAGTAACAAAGCTATGCATTAAAGCAAAGTGAGTTCTTTCTCAGTGAAATTAATACTGCATTTGCAGGGTTGTAACAGCTTTGCAACTGCTTGTGTTAGCAGCAAAGATTTTTTTCTTACTAAATGTACGACCTGTGCAGCTAATTCATATATGACAACTCTAAAAATATCTATAAAGCAAGTCCATGATTAAAATTGGTATTTGAAGGCTTACCTTTGAAACCTCCAACAGCTGTAAGCCACAACAGTGGAACAGGCACCTGATAATTTACTTAGCTACTTTTCACAGAGCAATCATCAACAACACTGAAGTTTTAAGCTTCCTCACCTTCTTTCATGCTTTGCTCCTATGACCCTCAGTACTCTTGTACTGTACATTTGTTCTGAACTAACCCTGCTACACATGGTGGGTTTTTTTCTCCCGGAGTTTACCACTGCGACTCCCAAATTGTCAATGCAAAGCAAGACCCATCCCTCTCTTTTATGGTGCTCTTAGCATGTAGCTTCTATTGAAGGCCTATTCCAATATTTTCAACCTCCTCCTCTAGGATAGCAGTTTCACTAAAGCTCAACTGAAAGGGCATAATAAGGCGTTCTGATGTTTCCAGAGAATTTTAAAACCCAGCCCTGCATGCCCCTAAGGACTACCTTTTGGATGCTGACAGAGTGTGCTGCTGCATTTAGACTAAATGGCTAAATCAAATGCACTAGCAATTGCTTCTTTTTTTTTATCCTCTAGACACAAAAAGTAATTCCTCGCTCCTGTGTTTTATTTAATCCTCCTTAAGACCTGCTAGTCACAGTGGTAAGTTGTTTTGGTTTTTTTTTAAGAGTAAGCATGCCAAACAGTTTAAGAAAAGCATTTTTAAAAAGCAACTGCCAAAATACGAATAAGTGTATCTTTCCTTAAAAGCCCAACGACTCCAAATGGGCAGTTTGGGGGCCAAGTTTCCTGAAGACTCACTTCAGCACTTCCATCATTTGTCAGGCAGTACATTAAAGGATGCACCCCTATTATTGTCCCTGGTGCTTTTGTTGTCGGGGTGGCCTGGTTAAACGGAGAGCTAGTTACAGTCACACCCCCCGATTTTTAATCGCCTCACCCAGACCTACGCACCAAAAACTTTAATTTAAAGTTATTACAGCGAATTGCAGAGACTTGCTTTGCGTGGGAAGTAAGTCGGAGCCGCAGCTTTTTTATCCAACCCGCGCCTGCGGCCAGGGCCGGGCCGGGCCGGGCCCGGCTGGCGGCGGCGGGGGAGCGAAGCCCCGTAACCGCATGCAGACACCGGCGCGCAGGTCACCCTCCCGCACAGATCCTGCGCAACCCCTATTTCTGGCATAAGCGGATTTTGGTTTGGTGGTTTTTTTTTTTAAACTCAAAGCGGCAGCCCCGGTCCGCCGGCGCGCGGCCGAGAGGCCCTGCCGGCCCTCCCGACGCCGGCCTGCCCAGCCTCCCCCCGCAGCCCGGGGCGGCCGCCGGCGCTCCCCTACCTCGCTCGTCCTCGTCGATGCGCAGCGCCATGGAGATGCACTCGAAGGCCCGCTTGTGACAAGCCCGCACCGTCTCGGGCGCCCCGCCGGGCTCGGGCGCGTCGCCGGCCCCGGCCCTGCTGCCCTTGGCGGCCATAAGGGCGCCGCGGGAGAGGCGCTCGCAGAGCCAGGCGAAGAGCAGCCCGAGCTGGAAGGCGACGAAGCGGAGCAGGGCGAAGGCGGCGAAGAGCGGGTACGAGAAGTAGTACAGGTTCCGCTTGTGGGGGGACGCCGCTGCCGCCGCCCCCGCCGGCGGCACGGGGGGGGCCGGCCCGGGCGGCGAGGAGGGTGAGGCCCCGGCGGCCGGGGGCGCGGAGCTGGAGCCGGCTGAGCCCTTCTTTTTCCCTCTGCCGCCCGGAGAATTCATTCACCGCCGTCGCCATAACCCGCTGCCACGGACTGACAACAACCGGCCATGGCGGCGGCGGCGGCGACGCCCCTTTCGCGCGGCCCCAGGGGGAGGAGTGCGCAGCGGCCCTCGCCGAATGCGGGGCGGCGCCGCTGCCGCCCCCAGCGCCGCTATTGTCGGCGCGCCGCAGCGACAGCGACAATGGGAGGCGGGGATGGCGCCGCGGGGCGCCTACAGCTCCCGGCGTGCCCCGGGGCGGCGGCGGCAGCGCCGCGTTTCGCGCGGCCCGAGGGGCGCACGCTGGGAAGCGTAGTCCCGGGGCGGTGCGCGGCGGCCCCACCGCCCGGCCGCTGGGGCCCGCGGCCTGGTCTCCGGCGGGGACCCCGGCAGGAGGGAGGGCGCCGCGGGCGGCCAGCGGGGAGCTCCGCGTCCTGTCAGCGCTGTGCCCGGAAAGCATCAGCC
The DNA here is from genome assembly GCF_030936135.1 of Gavia stellata. Lineage (NCBI taxonomy): Eukaryota > Metazoa > Chordata > Aves > Gaviiformes > Gaviidae > Gavia > Gavia stellata. The sequence goes on from NC_082595.1 coordinate 23,805,842, forward strand.
TGCTCCGGCCCTGACCGAGACCGTTAGAACCCGGTGAGACACACCGAGTGGCAAGACGATGAATAATTTAACAAAAAGAATTATTCTGACTGGAGTTGTGAACCGCCCTGCGGGCAAAACGCAGTGCAGGTACCTCGCATCGTTCCCGGCGTGCAGTCATTTCTAGAGGCAGATGAGGAGGGCTCAGGGGACTTTCCTCTTTTCCAAAGCCTCTCACTCAGAGATGTGTAACAGCCAGTGATTTATTGTGGCCTCCCTCCCGCCACTGTAGAATTGCCCCCAAGAGAATATTCTCTAGTGCTTTCTCTGCTCCACATTCCTGTAATTGAAGTGACAGACTGTCTCCTCACATGGAGGAAACTAACATAATCGAATATACATTATAGATAACATCATTTTGGAAAAAAGTCTTAACCCTTTTTCCAGCCTCATTACAAATATGAACACCCAGTTGTCCCAGCCACTGTTCTCAGTTATTTGCCCAACTAAAATATTTATTTAAGTCTTCCCTGATGAAACAGATCTTCCAGCTCCCTACTCCTGTGCTTATTTCAAACCTTAAAATGCTTTGGTACACTTGATCCACCAAACAAGGGGAGGCATCCACACATCACCATTCCCACATTCCGATCCTGGTTTTGCTACTGCTGTATTCAACGCTATAGCAACCCCCTTCCTCTGTGCTTCAATCTTCCCCCCCTTTTATTTTTGGTTGTTTTGTTTGTTTGTTTGTTTGGCTTTCTCACACACTCACTGTTCTACCAATAAAATACCGAGAGCTATTGTTGTAACATTATGACAGATCATCTCTCTCCTACACCCCAGAACTGCATACAGTAGCCTAGACTGTCCCAAAAGTACAGAAAGAGACTATGAATTAAGTCAGTGCACCAGCCAGCTTCCCCAGTTCCCCCAGCAAGAAATTGGGGGTAGTGGGGTGTGTTAATTGAAAGGATATGCCAAAGTGAAATCACTACTGTCACCGATGTTTTATTGTCTTTTCCTAAATTACTATAAAACTGCAAGTTTTTTTTCTTGTTTACATATGCCACATATAGTTAGTTCTAGTACAGAAAGTTCCCCCTGATAATGTGTATTGTTTTTCTTAAATTACTGAGGAGAGTGTTTTTCTTTTAACAGCAGAACTGAGTATTAGTTTTCTCACTGTATAAAATACAGAATTTTACTAACATACAAAATAATATACAAACATATAACATGAAATAGCTATTCATGACCTAGAACCATTATTAAACAGAGACAGTAAACCTATCAGTGCAAAAAAATGCAGCAACGTTCATTAAGTATTTTTCTTCTGTATTTTGTAAGAAGGATAATGTACTTCTACTGTGAAAATGTCATGAAGTATTTTCCAGTCCACTCATGACTGGAAAAAGTTCAGTACCTAATTTTTTTTTTCCCCAATATACCTAACTGTCCTTAAAAAAAAAAAATCTCATTTCCCTATATAAAAAATTAACACATTTTGGAATACCAAAGAAATTCCAGAAACTTCAAGCAGTGTTAATACTATGTAGCATTCAAATATGTCAAGTGAAATAAGCCACATGACAACAGATTCCTGATCTACTGTCTCTATTATCCACCTGCTATCTCAAGTATCATTCCATTCCTGAGCAAAACAGTAGAAAAGCTGGTGAAGGAATAAGTTATTAATAAATTAAAGGACAGATTGAATGACAAGAGAAAGACAATGCACCTCAAACAAACCCGATTACTCAATCCATTCAGTTATTTTTACTTTAAAAAGAACAAATTAGAATAACACCTTTGTCAGTCATGTGACTATATCATGGCAATAAAATATAGACTGATGCAGTGGTAAACAATGCACCTGCTAGGGGAATAACAACTAGTTAAGCCAAAACACAGCTTCAGAAGTAGGCATCAGTCAGAAATTGTGAGCAAATGATAATGCTTTTAGTGACAACCTACAGAATTAGTTCAGTATTGTGGCTATTAAATATCTTAGTGATCTGCAAGTTGAATCACCCTACTCTCCTATATTAAGCTGGCTCTAGCATTCATTGGGACCTGTCTGTGAACTATTCTAATGAATAATCTGGCATAAAATTAATGTAGTTTTAAAAAAAGCCTTAAAAAACCAAATCAGAGCAATGGATGGCTTTCTGCTGTCTTAGTGAGATGTCCCGGCTCAGCAAGGGTTCTGATGAACACCAGAAAAGAGTGGGGGAACCTCATGTTTTGTGGAGTGGGCAACTGTTAGATCAGCTCATCCACCAGACTTGACTTTGTCCTGAAGATTGAGGATTCGTAAAATACAGGAGGTAGAATGTGGTATCTCAGTGAAAGGTTTTGGAATCAGAGCAGACAAGCACCGCAATCATAGGAATTAGAAAGGTGCAACTACCCTGATGGTACAACTTACCGTTGCACAAAAGGTCCAGTTAGGAAACCTTTTATCACTCCCAACACAACATCATTGCAAAACCTGAATATTAGAGAATGTGTAAAGGGGTCTAGGGGTAAAAGAATTTTTTTTTTTCCTTGGTAGCCATTGCTACAACAAATTCAGGTATTCTAAATGTAATTCTCTAAAGTGTCATTGCTAGAACATGACGAAAATTCATAAGAGAGCCTCAAAACAGAATGAGCAGCTTACACCTCTTCAGCCTCACCTGTTCACATTAAGAATTTATTTGTATTGCTGTTTTGTTTAAGTTTTAGAAGAAAACCTCAGGATTTTGCCTTCTGTGTTTCTACCTAGCCTCCTCGACACCAGCACTAGGTACTCAAATTGACACAAAGACAGCATGCGGTTCTGCTACAATTCCAAGTCCTTCAGTTGAGTATCAAATCTGTGACTGACTGCACCTCAGTTTTTAAGCCTGCTTATTACACTGATAACACTGTCAGTTCTGTAAACATTGTTTCAAATTCACTGATGTAAACACACTTCATCATCACCATTAAGAATTAGATTATTACATCAGAGCATAATCAAATAAGAACATGGCATTTTCTGTTATTTTGCCATATTGCTGATCTTTCAAGAGCATCAGCTAGATCATTCATGTGCATTGCTGTCACTGCAGCAAGAAGACAGAAAAAGGAATAGACCTACTGTTGTAAAACAACAAAAAAAGTTTTTTCAAAAAAAAAAAAAATTAGACTACAGGAATGTAACTACTTTCTCAAACCAAAAAAAAAAAAATTCTAAAGCCCTTTTTAATCTACTAGCACAAGCCATGTTACCAGACACAGAATTTAATTCCTCATGAAAACAGAACAAAGAAATCAGGCATAGATGTTCAAACACTGGTGCAATTTGTAACAGTACAACAACTAAAGCAGCAGTAGATTTTCCATTTCTTGATAGCCTCAAGTGGAGAAAGGATGATTAAAGCTGATACCTACAGAAAGCTGAGCAGCTGCATTTTTTTAACACAGAGTCAACCGGGCAAAATTAACGGCCAACATTGTTTTGCAAACTGTACTCTACACAGCTCTGAAAGGTTATTTCACCAACAAAACCCCGTTTCAGCTCAAAATTAGTTTCAGCAAAGTTATTTTGCACAAACATCACCGTAAGCTCCTCAGACATCAAACTGCATTAATTATCAGTAGGTTTCTGTACCACAAAACTTTCAAGGGGCAGTGTTTTTCAAAGGCTTGTTTGGAGAACAGAAACATCCCACCAGTTTTAGTCCTGACAGGGCACCTGCGAATGGAATCACTTGCCTGCTCCCCCACAAACAACCTTAACCAAAGCTCCTCAGGCTACACCTCAAAACGGTTAACAGAGGTCAGGACAGAGCCTCTGCTTCGGTGAGGAAAATTAACTTTCTAAAAAAAAAAAAAAAAAAGCCTCAGTCAGAGCCGCTTGGCATAATACCAACTACCCTACCAAACGCGGACCAAGACCGGCCAGGGCCTGACGACAGCCCCGCAGCAGCCACTGCCACCACGCTTCTCTCGGCCCCTCTCTGACCGTTGAAGAGCCGCCGCGCGACCCGCACCGCCCAGCGAACCGCCTCCACGCGCCCACCCGCCAATGGCGAGGGGGCTGAGAAGGGAGAAGGCCCCGCCCGGGGATGATAACATCCGCGGCCGCTCGAACTTCCCATCTGTTTTCCCCCGCCCCGCAGGCCGGTTCTCAGGGATGGGCGGGGCCCCATCCTGCGCAGGCGCAGTTCGCCGGGGGTCCGTGGAGGCAGCGCGACTGTTTCACTTACGTCAAAACAATTTACGACACCGTCGCCAGGGGCTCTGGTTGCTGTGGAGAGGCTCTCGGTGCCCCGCCACAGCGCCGGTTTCCCGCCCCACAGAGCCCCGGACCCAGCGGCGGGTGAGAGCGGCGCGGGGGGGCCGCCTGTTCCCCACGGGGCGGTTGGGGCATAGGCGGGGCCGGCGCCCGCACATGGCCCGCGGTGCGGCGGGGTCCCAGCCCGGCCCCGCCGGCGGGGGGTCCCGGGGTAGTGGCGCTGTACCGCGGCGGGCAGGCGTGCGGGGCAGGGAAGGAAGGAAGGAAGGAAGGGGGTGTCTCCGCCTTTGCGCGGGCGCTCCCGGCCGGGCAGGGGAGGGGGCCGTCGCTGGGGACTCTTGCTTTAAATGACGAATGCCGTATTTTCTAATCCCGGTGCTGTTTTCTTCAGCGGACGTAACGCGAACCTTAAGTCACTTCTCAATTTTGTGTGCGGGAAAAACGTGTACAAGTTTGGCAGGGGGGGAGCCCAGAGCAACTCTGTAGGCTCTCGAGTAATTGTGCCTTAGTAACCAAGCGATGCAATATCAAGTCAGCTAACACTGGTCTTCATCTCAACTTGCTGACCAATTTTTCTGTAGCTTTCCAAGGTTACTGTACGTCCAGCAAATTCCACATTTCAAATCATGGAGACGGAACAGATTATGGAGGGACAGCCACAGGTATTGCAAGAAATGTTTTGTGAGGATCATGCTACATGCATAAAAGGAGCATTTTCAGTTTGCTGACTATGCGTTATTTTACAGGTTCCAGAAAATCCCCATTCTGAATATGGTCTCACTGAAAATGTAGAGGTAACAAAGATTTTGTTGCTGTAAAGTACAGTGGAAGTCACATTCCTGACCAAGGGTAAAAATGTTGAGTCTTGAGTCTAACTTCAGCAAATGTAATGTTCCCGAGAAAGTTACATGGAAACGGAACCAACAGATACTAGTCCCTTGCATAACTGGCTGTTAATATATTTTCTGTTGTGTTGCTTCCATTATACTAAATGGCACTGAAGTAAATAATGAACCTTTTAATGAGGTGGTGTTTTTCGGGACGTATCCTATGATCGCTATCTATCCTATCGCTGTCTGTTATATATATATAAAAAATATGTTATGCCACAAAAAGTCAGCCAGACTTTTATTACAGGAAGGGGAATAGGAGGAGTTGATGGCATTTCTATGGAAGTATCAAAGGATAAAAAGGATTCTTTTCATATTCTTGTCAATAGAAATATTGGATCGGAATAATCCAAGTTATCTTTAATTACTTATGTTGAGAAAGAGTAGACACAATCCATTCTCTCCGCTGTTGGTAACAGTGTGGATTAGGATAATAACTCTATGACTTTTTTTACTATTCCTTATTGAAGAAATGCCTTCAGTCTCCCTCTGTTATAAGCTCCTAGTCTATGCTAAGCTTTTGCAGAAACTTTTCTTACAACATCCTTTGTGACTCATCTTCCTGATAACTGCTTGCCTGTATGCCTCAACTTCCACTACAGAACCATAACATGTGGGATACATTGGTCCTGTATCGGTAGATCCGTGTATGTTGCATTCAATACGTTTGGTTTACTGGCAGTGATAGGGTATCCTTTTTTTAAATACAGTTAATGGTGTAAGATGATTCAGCACTTCTTAACCAAAAGGCACCTGGAAGCATTTTGCATATGTTTTCTTCAAAGTGTCCATCTGTACTTTAATAGAGCATGGTCTCAAAGTGGTTAACTTTAATAGAGTCCTCTTTGTCAGACTTCACCTGAATTTCTTGTTCTTTTAGCATTTTGTGTTAGAAGTGCGTGCATGCAGGAACCATTTAAATGAGACCGCTCTTGTTAGTAGTCATTCCTGTCTTGGTGTAGAATTTAAATCTGTGAATGCAACAGCAGAAATAAAAATGATAGAGACTGGGTGTCTTCTGCTTTAGAAAACTTAAGACTTCCTAACATTGTTTCCCAAAACATAAGAATTTAACATAAGGCTCCTCTGGATTAGGTTTTTGTGCAAGGAAAAATACGCACTTAAATTTTCTGAAAAGCTATAAAGAAGTTATTGCCAGTGAATTGCAGAAAGATGGGTACTTTGTTTGCACACACACTTCAAAGTAGATGTCGCTCCTATTACCAATGTTAATTCACTTCTTTTTTCTGCTTCAGAGGATAGTAGAAAATGAGAAAATAAATGCAGAGAAAACATCAAAGCAGAAGGTGGATCTTCAGTCATTACCCACACGTGCCTACTTGGATCAGACAGTTGTACCTATCTTGCTACAGGGACTTGCTGTTCTTGCAAAAGAAAGGTAAAATGCTTCAATGTTCCTTCTGTTCTTAGGAAAAAAGTAGGTCTCAAACTTGGGTGGTATGTCACCTTTTCAGACCTCGCACACCAGACATGGTTTTGCTAGTTGTAAGAAAGCCATTGTAACAGGTTTATGAACCTATGAATTACTATGATTGACCATGCAGGACGTGTTCCTCACTTAGGTGCATACAGCATGATAAGAGCTATTTATGGTATTTGTGATCTTCCAATGAGGTATGCTACTGCAAAGGTTTTGGAGGGAAAAGTGTATTTTTTTAAATTAATTTTATCATATAATTCACCACAGAGAAGCAAGGCAAGAAGTTGCTCTAGTTTTGAACAAGATTTTCATAGTGTGGAATTATAAAGAGTTCTGCTTGCCATTTAAAAGAAAGACAGGCAGACAAATGGGGCCTGATATGCATCTTTATCAGAGATTAAAACACTTTCTAAAGGATGAGGCTGACCCTGCACTGTCAACACAGTAGGTAGCAAACTGATAGTTTATCCTTTGCCGTCAAGGCGCCCCAAATCTCTTATCAGTCAATGTAGAAGGGTATTGTTCAGTAATAGCAAACTGTTGTTCATCTTACTCAAATTAATTTCTAGTGTTTTGGTGTATCTGAACTATTGGTGAGTCATGCTGCATGTAACCATTTCTCAGTTTTGCTGAAATAACATTATCAAAAGCTGATATGAATGACCATAATCACATCACAGTACCTACAGGCAGAACAACCATCAACGGTGTCTTAACCTCAAAAGGAGTTGTGAATTTGAACTGCATTGTACAGACAGCTAATTAGGCAAAAGAGCATCTCGGAAGGTACACCCTGGGTGTACACTTGAGCAGTGTGCAGATCTTCAGTTGATATCTGTGGGAGTTCTGCTGCAGACTGAACGTAAAACACAGCCTGAGGTGGATACCCCACACTTACAGTTTGGATACTTGTGTTGTAGACAAACTTTTTTTTTTAAAAAAAAATCTCTCTTCACTATGAAAGGAGCTGTTCTTTATGGGTACTCATCACAGGAGTGAAATTGGAACATTGATAGAAGAGGTTAGGGAACATATAGGAATAAAACCTAACAGTATCAAACTGCCAAGGTCAAAGTGGCTATTCAGTTGAGCATATTAAAACCTCAGGGGTGAAAAAGCTGAACTATCAGCTCTGCTGTATAATCTTCTGTTTAAAATTGAACTGGAAAGTAACTAATGGATGTTAATTTATTTTTCTAAGGAATATAGAGATGTTCAGGGAACAGCCCAGTGCATCTGATGACTATGCCTGGAATTCAGTAGAAATTATCATCCAGGATAGTGAGCATATGGATAAATGAAATATTTGGGAGGAGTCAACACAACTTTTGTCAGGTCTTGTAGGTCTCTTGGAGTTCACTGAAGGAGTTAGTGAGCACACATAAACAGGAATCCAGATGATACAGTCTGTTTAAATTTCCAAAAGGTTTCTGTCACAGTCATTCACTAAAAGGTTTTACAGAGAGTTAGTTGCTGTGGGGTTAAAGAAAAAGCTTTTATATGTCTTATACGAGACAGAGAGTAGAAGTAAATGGTGAATTTTCATGGTGAAATGAGCTCAACATTAGAATCCTGGAAAGGATAATTTATAACAATTTGAAGAAGTGGCTCACAAAATTTGTTAATGATGCTGAGTTTTACAGAATAGGTTGGGGTTTTCTGTTTGGATTTTTTTTAGGTTGATCGATTGTAAATAATTGCATGGGAACTTCATAAACTTGATGTGAAACTATGGAAAACTGCTATGAAAAATTGAAACTGACAAAAAGTGAAAGATTGAATACAAATAAACCAAAAATGATGCACCTAGGAGGGTAATAAATACCCTAATGCTATTGAAAAAATGATAGATTCTGAGCTGACAATTACCCTTGTGAAAAAATTTCTTTAAACTGTTAAACATATATGTCAGTGCATTGCTCAATCAAAACTAAGTTCTGAATGGTAGGACTTAGAAATTGAAGGGGTAAAAACAAGCATAATGTTACTATTTAAATTTGTAATGTTCTTGTATTTTTTAATATTGTGTGTAATTCCAATTCCCCTGTATGCTGGCAGAATGTGAAAAAGTAAGAAGAGTGACAAGGTGGTCAGAAGTATGGAATGCTGTCAGTATACGAAGTGACTGAATAGATGATACCTAGGAAAGAGACTTCTGTGAGAGAATATATTAGGAACCTGTTAAATCATGAATGGCATAGAATTGAGATGGATTGTTTATTATCTCTTCTGATATAGTAATCAAATTAAGCGAAGCAGGTAGCAAGTCATGAACAAAAGGAGGTGATCCTTCACAGGTCACATAATTAAGCTATATAACTTTCTGTCTCAGGTTGAGAACATTAAAATTTTATTTGGGCTCAAGGGGCAACTGGTCAAAGTTGTAGAGGAATCCACCCAGGACTATTAAAGGTGCTTGCTCAGAAAGCTGGGAAATGCTTGGAAGCCAAAAGGATGGTCCAGAGAAGTATCTCTTCACACTTCCATTTTTTTCATGTTCATAGGCATATTTGTTCACTGCCAGACCTTTGGTCTGACCCAGTGTGGAATAAGTTTGTCATTTATTCTGTGGACAGAATCCATATTAGCAGGATTCATGCACTGTAGCTGGAGGAGCTTTTTTAAAAAAACTTAGGGACTATGGCCAGTGATCAAAAGTGTTTATTATTGACTACTTGCAAGTTACAGCACTTCTCAAATTTAAAGTTTTTGTTGATGTTTCGTTGTGTTCATTTCAGTTGTCAGAAACCATGAAAATAGCTCTAATGCACAAAGCTACACAGTAACCATTTGAAGAAAATGAAGCAAGACAGCACTGACAGATTAACTTTTACTTTATATAGCATGAGTTAAAGAAATAGGCAAATGCATGTAACTTCCAATGATGTGCATACAGTATTTACACTTACGGACTATACCCTAGTTCTAGGTATATAACTGTTGTAGCAATTTAGTAACACTGAACCAATGGTGACTAAGACTCCTCATTAAAAACTTTCTCATCAGACATAAACTGGAAATTTACAGGGCAAGTCTAGGTAGTTGGTCATCCCTAAATCAATGCTTGTAAGTATTTGGGAGGAGTTATGTTGCTTTTAAGGGAAAGTGGTTAGTTCTTCAGCTACCTAATTTCATACAAGAAAAAATAATTGCTTTTGATTTACTTTTTTCTTTACAGACCGCCAAATCCCATTGAATTTCTAGCAGCATATCTTTTAAAAAACAAGGCACAATTTGAGGACCGAAATTAACTCCATAAAAATGAGGACAATTTGGCTGCTAGACTGAAATGCTCATTTGCCGCAACTTGTTTTCTGCTGTAAAAATCCTTTGGAACCATGATGTCTTTCTTAATCACACAATTTGCTTTACCTTTTGAGTTATTTAATAAAGAACACTTTACATTTAATTTGTTCACTTGTTTTAAACTAGCTTCTAAGAGACTTTCAAAATAAAGTACTGGAACTGCACTGCTGGATGAAAGTCTGAATAATTCCATGGGGCTACATCACCTGAACGCATGAAACAAAAGAGAGCAATTTATTATGGGAATCACATGGGTGATAATGTATCTAACTTAATTTGATTTACATAGCACCCTCCACATGCAACATGCCTAAACAGAAAACAAACAAATTAAGAGCAGTTAGAATTTATTTTGAGGAAGCATTGATTAAGTAGAGAGGAGAGAACTTGTTTCAGAACACCAGGAAATGGGTTTACTTAAAACAAACAATCAAATTCAGCAGCTGAACAGACCACCTGTGGACAGCATCCAATGTTTCAGATATTTACATTAATGAGGTGTGCTGTTCAGCATTTGTCATTTATCTCCTGTGTCTGCTGTGCTGCATTTAACTGAAACACAAAATAAAGTTTGAAGGGACTTAACAAAGGTTCTGTAATTCACTTCTCTGTACTGCTACTCCGTAGTTGGAGTGTTCTTTCTCTGTCGAAGAATCATAGAATATCCCAAGTTGGAATGGGCCTATAAGGATCATCAAGTCCAACTCCCTCTTCCTTGCAGGACTACCTAAAACTAAACCATATGACTAAGAGTGTCATCCAGATACTCCTTGAACTATGACAGGCTTGGGGCTGTGATCACTTTCATGCGGAGCCTGTTCCAGTGACTGACTAATCTCTCAGTGAAGAACCTTTTCCTAATGTCTGAGACAATCCTAATCTACCCAGTAAAATACCAAGTATTCTGATCCACGCCCCCCCCCCCCCCCCTTGGGTTTACTAACACTGGGGTTTTTTTGTTTTGTTTTCCCCATTCTTAACATCTTTTTCTGACCCCTTGTTTATTTTTCCTGTAACCTCAGTAGGGGTAAAGGCCACAGACCTCAGGGTACAATATAAGAAGCTGCAACAGAAGACTGGGGATCAGAAGAAAAAGCTGGAATTAAGACAGTAAACAATATGTTGTGAAAAAATACTAGCAAAGCTCTGAAAATACGAATATTGTAGCTGGAGAACTGGCTCACTAGGTTATTGGCAATGGATACAGGGACTAGACACAGCCCTCAGAATTCCTGGTTTTGTTTTCTGAAACTTGTAACAAGGAGCATAATCAATGTTGTTTGCTAGCACTGGATACTGGAATCCAGATTAAGCATATCCCAGTTTTTAATAGACCAGGAGAATGACCATAATTTGTTTGATGGTCACAGAAATGCTAAACTTGGCTTCCAACAGTTGTTCAATTAATCAAAATACTAAATTTTTATTCAAATAAACTTCAATACTGCCACCTTACCATTCACATCTCCATTCTGTGTTTCTTAGCTAATTGCTTTAACATAGCAAGCAGTTAAAACCTTGTAAATTAAATTCTTTCCTGCAAGCGTTGGAGGTTTTTTCTTTGTGACACTGAAGGCTGAATAATTTTTTTGGCAATTATGCATAAATTCACAAAAAAAGACTTAGGACTCTCATTTGACTTGTTCCTGTGATGACTTAGAGATACACACTGTATTTGCAATATATTAGGTGGCCCACTGCACAAATAATATTTTTCCTGTAGTTCTCTGACAACTAGATGACTTTCCTATGGTAATCTGAAGATTTTTTTGTTTTAACTTGTTTTAACATAGCTTTTCTTCTTTAATAGCTTAGATACATGGGTGTAAGAGTGGCCAGAAGATAGATCCTTCAGACAAAAAAAATTAACTTTTCAATTGTCTGCTAACTTGCAGGGGCTGGAATGAGATCTGGCTGTTACTCCTAGTAGGAAGGCTCTTCATATTTTACGTATTTCTTAATATGCTAAGAGGGAAACACTGAATTAGTGTAGTCCAAGACCAGCAAGATTGGGGAACAAAAAAAAATTCAAAGAAACCTGCAAATCCGAAACCAAGCCTAAAAAGCTCTATTTTGGAAAATGTACTGAAGTTGTGGAGAGAGATTACAAATTCTATTGCATTGTTGTGAACACAGTCTCCATCAAACACTGACACTCAAAGAAGACACTGTAAGGATTTTAACAATAGTGTTTTGACTTTCTGAAATGAATAATAACATTTAAGAGAAGACAAGGAGATACCATAAAGACTCAGTACTGCTATTTTCATTGTTAAAGCGGCATTCCAAGGTTTCATCCATGGGTGACAACATTCCAAGATCGTAAGAATTGTTACATGTGGGGGGAAAAAAAAAAAATTATGTTGATTCCCAATTTCTATGTTGAGAATTTGTGCAAGACCATACAAAAAGAAGCTGCTCAACTGTTAATCTTCCTTAGACAGAGCAATTTTCCTATAATCTATCACCATGCCTGAAATCAGAATACAATCAGATTTCTCAGCTTATGGTAACACCCTCCAAGCAGCTGCACAAAAGCCTGTAAACATACTGGGTTTCTGCACAGCTCTTACATCAACCTAGAATCTCAAAGCATCAGTACCAGTCTTAAGGTGAGCTGTCCCTGCCAGCAGCATGCCACCTATTCAGCTGTTGGTGCTGCTGATTGTTACACAAGAAGACAATAGCAGGTGACACCATCTAGGCTAGTTTAAGAGAATGAAAAAGCCATGTTCACAAGGTGATGATGTTAGAAGATTTACTACAGCAGCTTTTCTGGGCAGCTCCCTCCAAGAAAACAAGTTGAAATGTTACTAGCAGCAGTGAACTCACCAGCTCTAAGAAATAAATTTTAGTCATTCTTGCAAGGGTATGACAAGTCAACAAGAAAAGTCCAACCATATTCCTGCACTTGGTAAATTGGCTTCACCAATTAGGATCTGCTGCATACATAACGCTCTAACGGGAAGAAGATAGCAAGTTACTATCTGAATAATCAGCTCATATCTGAATAATCCAGGTCTCAAAGTTAGGGAAGTAACGATAAGAGTCCAAATTTTCAAAGCATTTACTTGTTTTAAACTCTCCCCGCTACAAAACAATGACAGTTCTGTGAAGGGACTTGACAGGTTCCAATTTAATCCAGAAAGAAAGGAGTACTATTTTTCCACAGGAAACACCAGTTCTGAGGGCTTCACGATAAACGTATTTAATTATGAAGTACAAATTAAAAACCAAGTGATTTTACATTTATATAAATGAGGAACACATTAAGAAAATGGAAAATAGATGTAAGGGCCTACAAGTTATTAATAGATGTAGAGTAAAAGCTTGAAGAAATAAATGAAAATGGCAACTTTAGATGTATGATGGGCCACTGCTAAGTAGCTGAAAGCCATTATCTCTTGATTCTTGAACAACTCTATTTCAGTTTTCTCCACACTACCCTAGGTAACTGAGTCAGTATATGCTCCGAAGGACAGTAAAATGAAGCAGAAAATAAAACAGAATACCTGGTTAACACTACAGCACAACCTCCAAGACGACTATTTTAGATCCAATATCCAGAAGTTACTATTCAGTAACTGTGAAACAATTATATGTGACTCATATGCGGTATTTTGAAGTCTGCCTTTTTAAATGCTTCCACCGAGAACATTATCTTTTACCTTGAAGGGGACAGTGACAGAAGAAAAGATTTCTCACTAAAAGCAATTGTGATCAAAGGGTTCTACATCCTCATATTCTGAAGCCTGTTATCACCTAAAAATACAGTTTGACTTGCCAGATCTTTTTTTGCATCTCTGATTTATCAAGGACTTTCTCCAAAATCAGTACAGGTCTTTGAGCTATCCATTTTATTTTCTGAAGTGCTGTCACTATTGTAAATGCAGTCTGATCAAAAGAACTTCTCTCTCCCCATCAGACTTTCTAGAAATAAAGCAGCTGCTTTCAAACAAATGAAAAATCTGAAAAATTCTGAAAGGTACAAGCAGTTGTAACCAGTAGGTTGGAAAGAAAACACATGAGAAGAATCCCTATGCCTACCATGCTTGATAGAATACAGGTTTTGATTTATTCTTATCATTGTAATAATTACATAACAAATTATTCTTAGCCAAGCCTTAGCTTGTGTTCCCTATTTTATTTCATAGTCAGAATTCATTTTAAGAGTGACTACGTACATAGCCTAGATCACAGAATGCCAGCTGTTACAGAAAGAAGCATTTTACCATGATTAAAAAAGTATCAGTACCACTTCTGCTAATGTTCACTATTCAAATACAGTTTTAAGTGAGGACTTAAAATGTAAACGCTGTATGTATAACTACAGGGCAGTTTACAGCAGTCCTAGTGCAACACTGACTAGCAATGTGTCATATTCTTCTCTATGTGCTTTTATCTCTCTTCTCAAAGTTTGCTTTGCACTTGTGTGAAATAAACTAGTTTCCTGAGAGGAGCCTAAATTGATAAAAGGCTGCTGGATGGATGGGAAGTATCTCCTGGAGAGCATGGGGCCTTCTTTTTTATCTGGTGTACACTGAGGTATTTACAAGATGGGTAATTACCTACTGGTACTATCTATCTCAGATGCTACTACGTTATAAAGGAAGTGGAATATTTCCTTTGTAAGGACTATGAAGTTTTGGGGGGCCTGCTTTTAACAGTAGAAAGAAGGACTGCTAGGAACAGCAGGTTCCTTAGATGGAGAATGGCAGTTTGTAAAGAGAAAAACCTAGAATAACTGTCAGTGAACAGCTTTCTGAGAAGGAACAAGACAGGAAGCGAACCATGCGAAAAGCATGATAGGAAAGAAGGTAAAATAAACCATGTGCAAGAGGACAACAAGAGCAAAAACCAAGAAAGCAACAGACCTTGAAAGCTGGGCCAGCTGAAGACGTGCCGCCCAAGCTGGGCACAGGATGTTACTCAAGGAAAACCCTGCATGGTAAGGGCACACTAACTGGCAAGTCACTCTTGCCACAATCTGCCTTCATGCTTTTCTTCCAGGTAAGGAACAAACTGCAGCAGACATACATGTGTATCAGTGGTCTGTGCTTCAAGGGTATGCTGACCTGGGGGATTGTCCATGCATTATGTCAACCTTTCCCTGCACCTCAGGAAAAAAAGACTGAAATAGCTCTGAACAGGTGAGTGCTCCTGTTACTTTCCTTGTACAAACAGTGCTGAGAAGAATTACAGACAAAGCAGGAGCATCTCCCAACTTAACTCATGCTTCACAGCATTCACTGAAAGCTGAGCCCAGTTTTTCAGCCTGTGGCTAGAACACTTCCATACCTCCATGTCCTGAGCACCAGGAAGCTCAGCACCACCATGCTCTATTTAACTGAAGAGATGCCTGCTTTTCTGTTTCTGCCTCGTTCATTTATGGCATGTGGTACTGAGGGAGCATGTCAGCAGCCCTTAAATATAAAAAACAATCCATGATCAGGAGGTGATAGAAGTTTAAAAAGAGGAACCCACAAATCACTAAACACTGCTTAGTGGCATTATGTCCACCTGTGATAGGGAACAAAGAAAAAAACCCTACTGTCACCCTTGCCAGTGGAACAGCAGAAATTCCTCCTGTAGTACTATGGATGACAACCTTTGGCAAGAACAGGCAGAAACTGAGGAGGATGTCCTGCAGCTTCACTGGGCTCTGGATTGAGAGTGCTAGTGGATAACAGAGAAGGACAGAGATTCACCAGAAAACAGGCTGCAAGGGTGTTTGTGGCACGTGCCACACCTAAAGATTAGCAAAAAAGCCTGTGCTTTCTATGACCTGCTAACACTGAGCTGCAGTTGTTCCTCCGCGTCTATACGGACACTATGTTCACATTACATAAAGTAAAAACTTCATCCTAATTTACACCTAATCTAGGTGAGAAAAAACTACACACAAGGAAAGAAAGGTTAAGGGAGAAGGAAACTTAAAAAAGAAGCACAAGGAGAAAAGGGATCCAGCCCAAGAGGTATGCAGCAACAACAAAAGAAATATATTTAAGAGGTTTTAAAAGGCAAGCTGAAGAGGAGAAAAACACTACATAAAGAAAGGTAGTAAACCTGGAAGAAAATACTTACGTTTTTACTCATTAAATCATCTAGATTACCATTTGGAAGCTATTATATTTTATTTTCATTGGAGGGTAAATGATTCGAGGAGGTGAAAGCTCTTTCTCTGAACAGTAGAAAGGAATACCAGATAATTAAAAACTATTTTAACCTCCGGTTCCCCTAAGATTTTCCTCCTAGCAGCCTCCTCTAACTGTTCTTGGTCGATTGTGGGACAATGGTGCATCAAAAACTTGAACTATATGCTGGCATGACCTTTTTTGTAAGTATATAATCACAACATTTATTTTTCCCCATGGAGTAAAATTTATCCTCTGCTGCATTTAGTTAACTTTATTGAGGGATTAGTAGTCAGTTCACGAGTTATTCCCAGTACTGAAGATTATGTAAAAGATTTGAGTTATAAATGGGTATCACAACTGCCAATATAGTTTTATGTTAAAGCAGTCAGGCAGGATAGTTCTTCCAGTCTAGGCAGCAGTTAGAATCCACATTAACCTTTTTCAACACACTATTTGTAAAATAACAACAGAAAACTATAAGGATAGATAGAGCAGTGAAGGCTACATAAAACGTTAGACATTTGCTGGGGTAGTCAGGCCCCATTTCCTCACTACAACCTATTACAAATATTATTAACTGGAGAATCTAGTCCTTATTGCCCCTCAGGTCCATTGGGAAGCCAGCGTCACGGGTACAGAGGAGGATCTTCACTGATAAAAATGACATCAGCCATTTCTCTGCAGCACGAGCCTTTTTGATCTTCAAGACATACTGCAAACAATGCCTTTGTCCCCCCCGTTTCCTTTGTTCTATTGTTTAAAAAAAAATAACAAAAGCTCTGTATTTTGCATGCATTTATAACTGGCGGAGGACTTCTCGAAGAATAAAACGACATGAGGGGGAGAAGGAGAATGTGTTTCCTGGCCTGGCCCATGCATTCTCCACCTCACAAAGCATCAGTCGGCCTTAATACCTTAATGGCTGCAGCCCCTCATCTCTCCTGCTGTGGCTTCCCTCTCTCCTGGTTGCACCTCGTATGTCAGTGGCTAAAATTGCTTTTTCCCTTCCCCCTTTTGTACTGGCCATACTCCTCTTTCCAGTTCTGCCTTATTAGCTGTTTTGAGCTATGTTTGATGTCTCCATGGCAGCAGTCCATTCACCAAGCTAATAAAAAAAACATTAAAGAGGTGGGGTAGGATTAAGCTGAGAATAATTGCAGACTTCTACACAAACGTACTCCCACAGCCCTCGCTGCATGCCACGGTACCAAAGACGGAACGGTACGGGCAGGGAGGCGTAGGAAAGGAACTGTGCTAGCTCAGAAAGGAGCGTCAGCACAGCAAACTCCCCGTTCTCTCAGCCCGAAACCGCTGCCTTTGGGAAACGATGCTCTCTCTGCTCCTTGAACCCTCAAAATCCCAACTGCTCCCACAGCCCGTACCGGGGATGGGAGAAGCAGAGGAGGTACCAGAGGCTGCACTATGTTCTCCTCACAGCAAGGGGGCAACCCCAGGCACCAGAAAGCGCCGCTTCGCTCCCGAGAACACCGCCCACCCTCACCTCCCGCTCCGGCCTGTGAAGCAGGGGCTAGGGGCCCGCCACGCCGCGCCGCAGGCAGGCTCCAGCAGCCGGCCACGTTTCCGCACCTCTTGGCCGCTCCCTGGCACGCCGATGCAGAGGGGCCGGGGGCGCGGAGGGGACCCGGCGGCCGCGCGCCTCCAACGGCGGCGCCGCCTGAGGGTAACCGCCACTGCCCCCCGTGCCCCCGGGGGGGGGGGGGGGGGGGGGGGGCGCGGGGCGGAGCTCCCCCTCGGCCCCCGCTCACGCCCCCCCCGCCCCGCGACCGGCCTCCCCTCATCTGACCTGCGCCCGTAATCTTCCCTTCCACCACGGAGACACAGCCCCGCCAATCAGCGAGGCCAGAAGCGATCGCCACGGCAACGCGGCCAGCCAATCCGAAGGAGACTCTCCCTCCGAACCCCGCCTTTTCACCCCCTCCCCCACGAGGCGGTGCCGCTCCATTCCGGGCTTGTCAAAGCGGTGGGCGGGAACGGCGAGGGAGGGCAGCCAATGGCGGCGAGGCTTTTGCTTTCGTGCCCAATGGGGGAGCGGCGCCCGAACGGTCCCTAGTCCACGGGAGCCGAGCCGGGCCAAACCCAGTTGCTGCCGCGGCCTCCTTCTCCTCGCGCCCCCCCCACCTGGCAGCGCGGAGTTGGCGGCGGCCTCGGGCTTTGTCCCCGCGCCCTCCCTTCGCGCCCCCCCCCGCGGGGCGACTGCCTGCGGCCGAGCCCGGCACCGCGCCCCCTGCCCGCGCCGCCCCGCCCGCCGCCTCCGCGCGCCCCCCTCCCGCTCGCCGCCCGCCCGCCCGCCCGGAGGCGCCGCCGGCAGCGCCGCCTCCGCCTGCGGGGCCCGGGCCGTGCCGGGGGAGGAGGGGGAGCAGCGCCGCCGCCGCGGCCGGGCCCGTCCCCCACCGCCTCCCCCGAACACCATAGGCGGCTCCAGCACCAAGATGTCCAACCGGGTGCTCTGCCGGGAGGCCAGCCACGCCGGCAGCTGGTACACAGCCTCAGGTACCGGGGCCGCGGCCCGCAGCGCCGCGGGGGGCGGGGGCTGAATCAGCACTTTCCGCCGCCGGGGCCGGGGCCGGGGCCGGTACCGCGCGCGGGGAGGGGCCGCCGGCCCCGCCCCCGCCGGCGCGGCCGGCACATGGCGGGCGAGGGGGGGCCGAGGGCTGCGGCCCTTTCGGGCCCTGCGAGCGGGTGGGGGTCTGGGCGGCTGCCGGGCCCGGCTGCCGGCGGAGAGCGGCCCGGGAGGCTGGTGGGGCGGCCAGAGCCGGGGAGGGCGTGCCGCTCTGCCTCCGCTGGCCGTAGCGCGCGTCTTGGGGAGCTGAGCACACCTGCCTGCCGCCGCTGGTCCTCCCGGCCCGGCTGCCTGCACCGGGTCAGCGGCGCCTCTCGCCGGAGAACCGGGGTTTGAGCGCGGCGACGGCTGGATCGGCCCCCCGGCCTGTCCCTTGTGTGCCTGCCCCTGCTTTAGAGACGCCCGTTGCTGCAACTTCGCGTCTCGGGGCAGCGGTGGCAGAGCCAGGCTGTGTGTTGTGCCTCGTACTGGATATTGCACTTAATCGATGTAAGAGCACGCGAACAGATTTCGCTATTTTGGAGTGCTCTTGTGTTTTGTAGGTTGGTTTGTTTTTTTTTTTTTCCTGAGAGAATACAGGATGTCTGGGGTGTTTTGCAGGGTTAGAAGGCAGGTGATGGGGTGGGGGGAAATAAGGAGGTTTATTCACTTCTTGTAGTCCAAGATGAGCTTTTCTTCCAGAGCGCTTTCTCTAGTAGTAGTGAAAAGTTCTAAAGCAGTAGTAGAGTATGGGCTCTGTCCATTTAAAAATGTAGCATTTGTGTAAAAAAAAAAAAAAAAAAAAAAAAAAAAAAGTGGTGCATTGGAGGGAGGACTACTGCTCCCTTCGCCCTCCCCCAAAAAACCCAGAAACCTGTAATAATGGCTTGATAGGGCATATTTTTGGAAATAAGTTTTGTTGGGTTTTAGGGCAGAACTCTGCTGTCGTGGATAAGATGCACATTTGTATTTTCAGAGCTGTTAATAAGGAGATGTAAAAGGGATAGTCTTTTTCACTGGCCTCAGGAGTGACGATGACTACAAAACTACAGGTGACCAAGCTTAGATGAACAAGAGGCTGTCATAAAGAATAGTTCAGAGGGAGGGATACAGTTTAAAAAAAAATTAAATGAAGACATGCATTCAGGATCCTAAACTGACATTTAAGAAGAGCTAGATGTGAAAAGTCATACATTTCTCTTGGCTAGAATAGGTGCAGTTTCCCCTCTCCTCCACAAATTAATGAACAAGGTGTGAGGCAAAAACTGAAAGGGAAGAAATACGGGGAGAGGGTAACACAAAAGGAGGCAGACTGTGAGATAAGTAGCTGGGCTTCAGATGGTGGGTAGGCAGTTCTGAGACAATAGAGGATGATCATTTTCCTTTCGAGTTTAATATTCCAAACATAACTGTTGTGTCCACTACAAAACTGGTCTCAAATCTTCATCCAGTGTCGATAGCTTCCAATTACAATTTTTCCCAATGATCTAGAAAGGTAGGTGGTACTCTGTTTACAGAAAGCAAACAAAATCATGTCAAAGGTATAGATTTAAACATGTGCAAAGACATCAAAGCATTGAAGCTTTGTGGTAACACTTCCCAGCTTGCTTGTGCTATTTACATTTTCTTTTATGAATAAGGCAGAGAATTGATTTGTGATGTGGAATGGCTAGATGACCTTACACATAAATTTTGTAGTTTGTTTGATACTGGACTTCATACCAAGTTACTGCTGGATACTTGCAAATAAGAATTTTAATTTTTTCATAATTAATTTAAGAGGCATAGATGCTGTGTTTGGGTGTTTTCTTTTCTATACAAATTCAGGGCATAATTTTGTAAGACTACACCCTGGTAAGTCTGTGTGACTAGTTCAGCCAGTACTACTTGTCTGTAATAGGACATCCAAAAGCATCTTGCTCCTGTTGCTTTTGGGCAGCCCTCTGGGTATTGCTTATTGAGGAGGCGTGGGATGGTTGCCCAGACACTTACATTGCATAAAAAAATCCCCAAACTGAATCATGTTGTAATGAGTTATGGTGACTGTACTTCTGACAAGTTAAATTGTAACTTACAGTGTGTGTGGTGGGGGTATGTGGTTGATGTTGCATAGGCTGGAGTTCTGGGAAGTGTGTTTTGTTTTCCTTTGTAGGGTATTCCTTAAACAAGAAAAGAGCATTATTTATGTTTCTTCCTATAGAACTATCTTGTGCTGTTTACACAGGGTATGTGAGAGCAGGAATTCTCCCTGTTCAGCAAGACAGGGCCTACCTGTTGTTTGCTGCTTGGAAACTAATTTTTGTGTGCCATCTAGGAGAGTCCATCAAAACTCAAGAGGAAACAAATGGGGACGAAGAGGGTATGTGTTCATCGTAGCCTTAACTTAAAATCTTCCTATATTTTAGGCCAAACTCACATGTGAACCGCTATTTCAAACTTGTAACATAGGCTCGTTTCCTCAACCATACTGCTTGAAGAAAGTCTGGATTTTACCACGTGGTTTCAACCTGCATAACTTCAAGGATGGAGCTGAGGCAGCGATTAGAGTTTAAATTGTGATTTTTCTTCAGTGTTTCCCGCGATTCTCTGGCGATTGTGTTGTCAAGTCCTCCTACCTACTCTCTTCATGCTTACTGTCTCGGCCCAGAAGCGATTTGCTGGATTATATATAAACTGGTTAGCATTTAAGCTTCCCGTTTCCTGAAAACTGCTTGCTTTCTACAGATCTGAGTTTGATTACACAGGGCAAGCGGATGCCCTGGAAACCCTTATCCTGCTCCATAGTTAAGATGAGAAACGTGATTTTTGAAGGATGTGTTCAAAATTACTACGTCTGAAAGCATTTTAAAGAGGCTGTGTGAGGATGAGGCTTTTAAGTGGTGGTTTATCCCAACATGCCTGGTACCTGAGGGTAAAACATCAACAAAACATCTAGGATGATGTATGGTGTTCTGGATCGGGGTGGGTTGACTGCAAAAGTAGACCACCCTTTGCTATGTTTAAATAAAAAAAAATGTGTCTGCAAGATGTGGTTGTAGAAGTCAACCCTGGGAAAGAAGGGCTGAAGCCAGCTGACAGTGAAGAGGACCGAGGATGGATCCAGAATGTAAACCAGCTTTTGTGACCAGAGGATATCCTTGAACTGGATTAGCTGGGTCCTCTGCGCTCCAAGAGTGGAAGCAATATCAGAGGTGAAGCCACAACCAATTAAGAGGGAGCCACTACTCTTCATGGAGGATGAAGAGTCACTCCCAAGTGACTAGTGACAGGACTAGAGGAAATGGCCTCAAGTTGCGACAGGGGAGGTTCAGGCTAGACATTAGGAAAAAGTTCTTCACTGAGAGAGTGGTGAAACACTGGAATAGGCTGCCCAGGGAGGTGGTAGAGTCACCCTCCCTGGAGGTATTCAAGGAGCGTGTGGATGTGGCATTGTGGGATGTAGCTTGATGGACATGGTGCTGTGTGGTGTTGGGTGGGTTGTGGCTTGTTATTGTTGTTGTGTGGCGTGGGTTTTGTGGTTGTGTTGTGTTTTGGTTCCCCCCCCCCCCCCCCCCCCCCCCCCAGGTTGGACTCGATGATCTTACAGGTCTTTTCCAACCGTACTGATTCTGTGATTCTGTGATATGAATGTAATGTATGTAAGAGGGTTTAGAAGAAATACTACTTCTTGTCTTCAGAGACTGCTTATTTCTGTGGGGCAGCAGTTGCTTCAGCTGAAGGTAGACCCTCGCTCCCCTATTTTCTGCAGCTATGGAATATGCACTGCTAAGGTTCTGCCTTGGAAAACATAAACATGCACTATGTTCTAGTGTGAATACATCACCTAATTGTATGATGCTAATTAACTTTTTAGAGCAGGTGAGACTGGCTGTGCAATTATGCACATCCAGGCATGTTCACATGTTAGAATGTCATATCTAACTATAAGTAAACAACTTTGTTGTTATTAGAGGGAAAGTGAGGTCCCAGGCAGAAAGCTCACTACTTCTTACTCAATGAATTTGAGAAGGGGGGCGGGGAGGGCAAGATTGGCTTCACAGTGGTGTTACCATTTAACTTTGCATGAGTTCTTCATCCATGATGTGCTGTTGTAAAGAAAAATTTCAAAAGCAAGTTCCTTAATAAGTTTCTGCAGTTGAGTTCAGTATGAAAACTTTGACCAAAATTATCATTGTATCTTCTCCTCCAGAATTCTTGGTGTGGGGACGTTCACGTTTGTTCCAAATCAGTCCGTGTAGCATCTTAATGGACTTTAGATGTGGACCTGTGGAGCATTTGTCTAGCAGCAAACTAACAACTCTTTGGTCAGTTGTTCCTCTTCCTACTTAGCAGCAGCACTGAATATGGGAAGCCTTACAGCTGAGCTTCCAAACTGAAATAGTGCTATAACTATTGCTGATAGTAGGCCACTGGTCTAAACAACCTATTTTTTCACTTGTAGGCCTTGATCTGTGTCCGCTTTAAAAAAAAGTAAAAAATGGTATGTGGCATGCCATTGCTTCTGTGGGCTAGCAACCTCGTGTATGGTGGCCACTAAAAACACCTGCAAAAATGAGATAAAGGCATACCATGTAAATAAAAGTATCACCCTGTTGCACTGCTGTCATGTAGATTGTTTAAAAAAAAAAAGTATCACTGTTGTGTGGTGAAAAATATTACACTCTGATTTATTTTTGGAAGAAAGTCCCAATCCTGCTGGGTTAATTCAACCACCTAGCATCCAGACCTCTTGAGAAATTGATTTTGACCAGCAGGGTGAGGGGGAAGATTAAGGACAAATTGAAACAAAAATGGCATAATTTTCCATGATTTTGAAAGCAGGAGCAGCTGAAATACAACAGGAATGACACACTATCCTGAGCATGGACTATTTGCAGGACAGGGTGTGGCTGCTCACTCCTGATTTGCTCCTCCATGTGAGCAGGTTCTGTAAGTGCTGAGCAGTTCTGTGGGGAATCAATCCATACGTTCCTGAAATGAAAATAAACATTAACGTATCTGCATCTTTTTTCCTGTATAGCATGCCATTACAGGTGAGATGTCACACATTGGGGAGCTTAACATGGTTTATTCACTGGTTGCTGGCCCGCTGTGCCTGGCTCCTGGAAATCCTTATTGAATACTGTACCACTCTTTATTACAGCGTTTGCTAAATCTTCTTGTCTCAACTTTTCCCCAGTCAGTGGCATGCTGATACAGACAAAATACAAAGGGTTTTTAGTAAGCTATTCCAAATCATGTGAGTAAAATTGAATTGAGAGTGAGTGTGAATAACAAACAATACTACATGATCTGAAACACGCCCTGCAAAACGAGTTTGTCATTGTATTAGGTATGGCTTATTTCTCTGTTTTCCTTGACCAAGCCGTAGTGGTCGAAGGTGTGCGTTCTGCAAGCCAATGCCAAGTCATTTGAACTAGAAGAACCTTAATTTCCATATGCTTATTGATGCAAATGTGAGTTGGGAGAGTAATTGCTATGTTGACTTGAAAGGCCATTGCACTTACTGTCTTTAAAGCTGTTTTTATGATAAGCCAAGTAAATGGTCTGTCTCCACATAAATATTTGAAGAGAGTTTAAACCTCATGGTACTCTTGTGTTCAGAGTTGGTTTTCTGCTGCCCTGGCTTGTAAGTAAAAGAGCCCCAAAGGAGGTAGGCACTGAAATCTTGTTGCTAGCGTTTGTAAGGATTAAGGTTGTTTGGACAAGAAATGCCAGAACTTCCAAATAACTGGCTGTCATGTGGCCAGGGATGTTCAGACCTTGTCTTTTGGGCTGAGGTCTGCATGATGGTGTCTAGGTCAGCTGGAAAGGATAATACTTCAAAGAACTTCTGCAGATCAGAAAATAAATGAAAAGACAGATGTGTGCCATGAATGATCTGTTTAGAAATTATGTTCCTCTCAAAGTTGACCACTCTTTTAGCATGTTTACAGTCTCTTCTACTCCTTTGTAATCCCCAATAAGACCTGCATTAATGCTTTTTTACTGCCTTTGTACCAAATACAACCCAGTAACTCTCTGTTGATTGCTCTTTGAGGTAGCCCGCTTCAATGTGCAATAGCAGTGTGATTCTGAGATAGTACAGCTTTTCTCACTTGCACCTTCTGGGGCTTGGGGGCCCTGGAGAGTGACATTTAATTGTCCATTTGCGTGAATAATGATGTAATCCCAGCACTTTTGTGCTTGTTGGCATGAGCTGGAACTTCTTATTAGCATCAGAGAAAGTGTGTGCATCGGTTACAGCTGTTTCTGCTCTGCTGTGATGTTGCTGAGTATGTGTAATCTGTTCACCAGGCCTGATGCCCATGGTTTCTGAGGGCAAACACTGCTGCTGGGATGTCTCTCCCTGACCCTCAGAGTGGCTGCCTCCTACCTTAACCTAGAGCAGAAACCCTTCTCTGTAGTGTGTTGGATCTGAGTCCCTGCAGTAGCTGAAGTGGCTAGAAGGAAATACTGTGTGCAATCTTGTGTGTTGTTAGACTATGAATGTAGATGAGGAGTTGAGGAAGGTGGTCGCTATATCATAAGAGTCTTTTTTGAAAGTGCTTAACTCTGGTGTGCCAAGAACCCTGGCATTTTCCCAAAAATTGGAATAACTTGTCAAGGCTCATTCATAAATGTGATGTACAAGTAATGAATCACTGTGTTGTTTGTAGCTGGTCACAGACAAATGGATCTAGGAAAAAATGTAAAAAGCATGTGAGGGTCACTGAAATGAGAGAAATTTTTGACCTGATCTCTGCTGTAGTGAAAGGAGCTTTCTGCAGTAGCAGGATAATTAATGTACTGATCATGAAATCTTAATGTTGTGACATTAGCTGGAGCATTGCAAATGCAACTATTAACTTAAGTTCTTACCTTGCAATCTGTGAACAACCAATCATACTGTCTTGCAAATTTGTAAGTATTTGCTTTGCAATGTTAAATACTAAAGGTAATGTTTCTCTCCCTTTGGTCTTTTTAGATATTTTATGGGGAAAATGGCTGTCTCATTGCGGGCTCTTTCATGAGTTAATCATGGAACACAATATTAATATGCAGACTGTATTATTTAACGTGGTATACTGCAAAAATATACTGGAGTAATTTAAAATATGATTTCCAGGCTATTATTTCCAGCTGAATCACATAAATACAGTCATAATCAAAAAACTCCAAGTAAAGAATGTAGATTCAACTTTTACTGTACTATTGGAATTGAAAAGAAGCTTTACATTTGGTACAGTCCTGGTGTTATTAAAGTAAGCCTGCAAGTATCACCTAGTGAATACTTGCTAAATGTAACCTGAATTTGTGAATGTATTAGAGCCAAAATCACTTCCTCAGAGCTATAAAACAGAAGGTCATTTGTTTGGATCGCTGAATGACCTAACTGGGAAGGTATTTTAGAAAGCTAGGTAGGTGCATGTTGTTTGATATTCTTAACGAGGGGAGTTATAGTTTGATTATTTATTTCCTAATAACTTTCAGTAAAGGAAACAAAAGAGCTAGTGGAATACTGGAAAACTGGGACATGCAAGTGAGAACTGTCACCAAAGCAGATTTCAACATTTCTGTTGTGACTTCAGTTTTATTTTCCCCCATTCAAGCATTACCTGCTGTTTTATGTTTGTCTTACAGTGTGTATAATGGGAGTTTATGTGGCATCAGTGTAATCTCTGTGTCTTAATCCCCCCCCCCCCCATCCTACAGTTTGCAGAAGTAAATTTCTGCCTTGCTTATAGGCTGATTTCACTATTTCATCAGTACTCAGTATTGGAAGAGAGTATATGCTAGCACTAGAGAATGTGCTCATCAACATGAGTTGTTGGAAATCACCTTCTATTCCTGACACAGCCTAGTCTTTGCACAGATAAAACTTGTTCTTTATTCAAGGATTTGGCTTATGTTGCAGTGAGAAACAAAGATTTTTTTTTTTTCAAGTGGGACCTGTGTTCTTTAAAACGATCATTATACTTTCTGCAATTTTAACTAAGAAGAGAAACTAGTTAGTCCTCTGTTACGCTTCAGATTGGAGTTTGCCTGACAATTGAATTAAATGTTTTGGGTTAATCTTCAAAGTTGTGGAGACAGGATTTCCCTTAGTTCCAGTTATTAAACTAGTTCTGTGCCAGCCCCCAAGGTTTCACTGTTACTTACCTTATTTTTTCGAACACCCTACAAGAATAAAGACTTACTTACTTCTTAGTACCCATGCTGTAATATTTATTAGAAGTATTTTCGAGGTGTAGACTTTTTCATCTATGGTAAAAGGTAATGGAAAGATAAAAGGAATAAGGCTCGGAAAAAAATGTTGGCTCCTATAGGGTAGGAGACATGCTTAGACAAGTAAAAGCTGTTAAGTAAAAGTGTAAAAGCTGGGGACAGCAGTGTTACTGTTACTGTGCTTCAGCATCAGTTGCATTGCTGCAAGTGCTGTACATGCACAGCCGAGGGAAACCTGAGCAGTTTTCCCGGGTGCTGCTCAGAATTTTGGTGGAGGCTTATGCTCCTTCAGTACAAGAAGCATTCACTGAGACTGAGGTTTTGGAGCAAGCACCATGTCTTCCTTACCAACCTGAAAAGGTAGGTTTTGCACTGGTAATGGTGGCTGTTGGGACAGCAGCAAGTTCCCATTATGTTGTGTTGACACTTGGCATATAAGCACTTCAGTCTGATGTGACGAGGTGAGCTTGGTGGTGGAAAGAATGTGCTGGTTAGGCTTAACCCACAAAGCCTGGACCACAACAGCTGTAAATTGAGGTGATGAACCTAAGTGTGTGATTACCAGATGCCTTTGTGTTATTATACATGCCACGGTAACCCAGGCACGCATTTAACGTGGAAGAATTCCTTCTTTCTTACTCTAGTGTTTTGTGAGGGGATAATGTTGATTGTAAAAATAATTTATCCTTTTAGGCAAGATGTTTGAATAAATTCTGCCTGTAGCTGTATCTATAAACTTGTCTGGTGGAGTCTTGGTCTGTGCTTGCAATTATTTTTAATTTGGCATAACTTCTGCCAGTTTCAAAAAAAAACCCAGGATGTGAAATATCCACAGGTAATGTCAGCATTCTTTAGTTACATACCTATATTTATATCTTACGTCATAGGATTGAAATGCATGTTAATGTTACGTGCTTCAGTGAAGCTCGTATTTTGCCATCTAATCTTCCTTTAATCAATAAAAGGTCTGATCTTACAGTATTAATGCTAAAGTGTATTGACTGTTGCATCCAGAAGTTGCATCCATAAGGCTTTCTGTCCTTCTGTCTGGGTTAGCCTTAAAAACCCTGTAGCACTCCTCCTGCCAGCTTTCTCAAGCTGGGCGTCCCACCTACGGCTTGCGGGGCAGGGACCTCTCCTACTTCTTACCACTGCAGCAGGAGGATCTGTGGGTGGCAGCGCCATTCCTCGCCCATGCTTGTCAACTTAGGAGATGGATATATACTGCCGTTATCTCCGTGACTATTTGCAAAGACTTTTTTTCCGGTTTAATTTAACCTACATATGAACAAAACTTACATAGCTCTTCATGAAGAAGCTACTCGTCTCCTATAATACAATTCCATACGGCAGAGCGTATCTACTGTGATAATGTGGGTTTATTTATATTTTGCACAACCAATTCAAATATTTTGACTTCAGCCTTAAGCACTGTCATGTTTGAGAAACTGGAAGAAAAACCCCTATAAACACTTCAACAAAAAGTTGATGCTAATTTGGTAACAAGAAAATTACAGTTTTAGAATATCCCCCTTAAATTATTTGTAAGCATAGGAAGCTGCAGGTAGGCTATGCTCCTGTCAGTTCATGTGAATGCTGTTGGACTTTTTTTTTCTTTTTTTTTCCTTTCTTTAGCTAAAAGGTCAGAGGGATATGTTGTACTCTTCATTCTCTCTTCCTGTTGGTCCTTTGGACAGAGAGATTTGATAACATGTTTTATTAAAATAGTACAAATAAGTATCAGTTGATATGGAAACTTACGTTAGGTTGGAGTTAATGATTTAAAAAGGCACCTTGTAGTTGCATTAAAGGGAAGAAAATCTAAAAGCATATGTGTTACCTTGTCCTTATGTAAACACTGACAGAAGTTTCATCCTTTGGGTCATACAGATCTGTTATTTTACTGACTCTGGGGGGAAAAAAATGTTTACCACTTTTTTCGGTGTGTGTCTGTAATAGCAGACTAAGCGAACCTGGGCTTCTTACTCTGCTACTACACTGTAAGATCTGAAGTTTTGGCCAGATTTGAACATCATATGGGATTTTAGGAAATTACCAGAGATTCTGAACTTCGACTTTAAACTGTTCACGAGTTACCTGATTTGTCTTAACCAAAGACAAATCACCTTAACTACCACCTTAATCAAAAATTCTTGCTAAAGAAGGGACGGAGGAAGGCCAAGCACTGTGCCTTGTTGCAGAAGAGAGTCCCAGGGCTGTCTCACTTTGCTTGAGAGGTTCTGGCCCTTCTGCTGTTGTGCTGCCTGTGGATCATCATCTTCGAGGAGAAGAGGTCGGGGGGGGTGGAATCACGTTTTGTTTGTACTCTGGCTAGTAGGTGTTTGAAAAAAAAATATAAAAAATTGTGTCCTCCTAAAGACCTTCATTCAGAAAGTGCTTTGTCCTTCTACATACATAGAATTAGGAAGTCAATTTTTTTAAATTATTTGTGTCTTCACTCTTAAGTATATAAAAAATAAAAGCTGTAAGACTGTAATAGAGTACTGTTTTGTTAGTCTCCTAGTATCTTAGAAAGAGGGGGGAAATAGAGGTCTGTTTATTTTTACTTAGCTTCCCCAACAGCCTCCATTTTCTAAGATGTCATTATCCTTACCTCTGTTGCATGTCTCTGCTGCTTGTAATTTCCCCAAGCAACAGAATCAGCAGAACAAAATTGGTGTGTGGGTTTGCTTTTTGGGTTTTTCTGTTTGTTGGTGGGATTTTTTGACAATTTCATCATTTCACAAAGTCATTGTAATACAGCAGTGCTGTAGGCCAACGGCATCCTGGCCTGTATCAGAAATGGTGTGGCCAGCAGGAGCAGGGAGGTGATCATGCCTCTGTACTCGGCTCTGGTGAGGCCGCACCTCGAATACTGTGTTCAGTTTTGGGCCCCTCACTACAAGAAAGACATGGAGGTGCTGGAGCGTGTCCAGAGAAGGGCGACGAAGCTGGTGAGGGGTCTGGAGCACAAGTCTTATGAGGAGCAGCTGAGGGAGCTGGGGTTGTTTAGCCTGGAGAAGAGGAGGCTGAGGGGAGACCTTATCGCTCTCTACAGTTACCTGAAAGGGGGTTGCAGAGAGGTGGGTGTTGGTCTCTTCTCCCAAGTGATGAGTGACAGGACAAGAGGAAATGGCCTCAAGTTGCGCCAGGGGAGGTTCAGGCTGGATATTAGGAAAAATTTCTTTACTGAGAGAGTAGTGAAACATTGGAAGAGGCTGCCCAGGGAGGTGGTAGAGTCACCCTCCCTGGAGGTATTCAAGGAGCGTGTGGATGTGGCATTGTGGGATGTGGCTTGATGGGCATGGAGCTGTGTGGTGTTGGGTGGGTTGGTTTTTGGTGTGTTGTGGTTTGTTGTTGTGTGGTGTGGTTTGTTTGGTTTTCTTTTGGTGGGTTTTTTTTTTTTGGTTGGACTTGATGATCTTACAGGTCTTTTCCAACCTTAGTGATTCTGTGATTCTGTGTAGACAGCAACTAAGGCATTCAAGGTGATTGTAGTCTTAGGGAAATGGCATTGCACTAGTTCACCTTCTTCATGTAAGAAGGTGGGGTTCTTTACAACCACAGAAGTCATCATTTTTTTTTAAAAAAAAAAACACGTGAGTTTAAGTTTTGTATGAAAAATGGTGGCTTTGACACCCCCTGGGTTTTCTAGAGAAAGCTTTTTGGCTATCACTGGTGAGTGACTGATTGGATTCTGCAAAAGTTGACATCTTTGCTCCAGTTCTCTGTAGTTCTTGCCTGGTCTTTGGAGAGCTGTCAGCTTGAGATCTGGGCTGTTTGGAACATAGCTGTGAAATAGTTTCAGGTATTTAATTTGGTTCTGACTTTTCCTGGCAGTTGGTGGTTTTACACCTGCATGGGGAAAATACAAAAATCTACAACGTGTGTGGTAGAAGAAGAGTGGCTTACTGCACCCTGCTTTACAGATAAACTCTGCTGACATACAGTTCTGTCAAAAGCATAGTGTCAACTGGAAAAAGTGCATGTATTTTTCTCTTTGTTAATGATATGTCACTTGTGACAATAGCAGCTCAATGAGTTTTAGTTGAAAGTTTGCGTTCTTTAATATGAAGAATGTTGCACTATATTTGCCAGACTTCCTTCTTCAGGAATAGCTTTACATCAAAAAGTTTTCTTTGTGATTGGAAATAACCAAAATGTATTTTTTTTAATGTTGTATTTCTAGAAGGCATTTTTATCACCTGCCAGGTAATTGAATTGAGAATATTTGCCACTTGTTGAGGTACAGGATTTAGTTAAAAAACCCAACAGTTAAATACTGGATTGACCAATTACCAAAATTAATGTTGCCAAGAAGTTTATGTACTTATATGTTGATTGATCAGAAGTTGTTAAGGCATAAGTGTGGTGTCTTCTCACTTCTAGCTTTTTCCTGTGTATTTACAGTTTTTCCAGGTTGCAGTGTGTTTTGCATTCTGCTGTTATGCTTGCTTGATAATAATAAAGGGCTAAATACCATAGCCATTGACTATCATGTCAGTATGTAAGGTCTTTGTGTTATGTCATCTTCCCCTGTTGGGCTCTCTTGGTATAGGTTGTCTTAACTTTTACTTCTGCATTCTGCAAATATGGTTACCAGAGGAATCAATCATCTGTTAGCCTCTCTTTTGAGATCAGCAGCCATCCTTTCTAATGATGAAATGTGCATCCGTCCACAGAGCAAGAAACAATGTGTGTGTTTTTGGGTGTGCAATAAATGAACTTCCTGTACTAGGAGGTTGAAACTTTCCTACTGTAACTTTCAACATTACAGGCGTGTTGGGTTTACTTTACACTTTTTTTTTTGAGATTTAAACACAGGCTTTTAAATCTGTTGGACTTTTGGACTTTGTTAATTCTTGAGGTATTTTAGATTCTTTTATGGTTTCAGTATTTCCTCATTTCTTCATAGGACCCCAGCTGAATGCACAACTAGAAGGTTGGCTTTCTCAAGTACAGTCCACAAAGAGACCTGCTAGAGCCATTATTGCACCGTGAGTTTGAAATCTGTTTTTAGTATATATAATACTTCATTAGTTAAATGCTTCTTTATTTTGAGTGATTTTTGAAAACTGGTGAAAGCTAATTTTTAGCTGAAAGGAATGTCATGTGGTTTCTAAATAAGTATTTTGGCTATGGCATGGAATGGAATAAATCTGTGCACATTTTGGTATATGATTAGTTTCCTTTTGCTGTTGGACTGGAAAACATAACATTCACTTGTGATGCAGTAAGACAGATAAGAGGGGTATTAGTGGAGTGGTAGTCTAAAGATGGCAGCTCTTTCAGCACACTTCTCATATAGAACAGCTACACATGTTAAAAACAAAAAAAAAAACCCCAAACCCCCACAAAACAAATAAACAAAACACCAACATCACTGCCAAATCAAAACTTAGAAAAGCTTAAAACAAAAGTAATGAAACACTATTCAGCTATTCAAAATGGTTTACTTCTGTTATTTTAGTTTGATTCTGTTTGGGTTGTTTTGTCCACAGGAGAAGTAGGGATCATCCAAACTATTTAGGTAGAATTCAATATACTAAAGATGGTTGAGACATATAATAAGGAAAGTATGTTGGTCATTTCAATTTATTGTGAGTTGGAAGGAAACGCGAGAAAAATCACCTTTAAAATGATGGTTTTCCTGTGCTGACATAGCATTGAAATAATATTTGAAGTATTCCATAATAGTATTGAATGTGCAGAAGAAACTGTCCCAGATCTGCCTTAGTGGTTCTTGCAGGAATGTCTGGAAAGAGGCCTTTCAGCTACAGATTATGTAGCCTGGGTTCTTGTTCTAGAACCACTGGAGATCTTCCTGTGGTCTCACCAAATTGCTTAATTAACTGTTCCTCTGTTTTGCCACCTGTAATAGTAGGATATGGCTAATAATATTTTTATGAAAGACTGAAAAAGCTTGTAGCAGAGGGAACCTTTCAGGAGGCTTTGTTGACATTGTCATATAACATACCTTGCTGGTTCACTAAGTTTCAGTCTTCTGTTTATCCCTTTAATGTGTATGTTAATACCTTCCTGAGCTCTTCAGAATGAGTGAGGTAAGTGATGATGAAGTAAAAACCCAGGGTAATTTTCAGGATAACTTGCTCCAGGTGTCATTCTGTGGATGTGTATGCATACATACATCTAAATAAATGTAAAATCCTCCACTGCTGTCAATGGGGAGCTCGTATCTTCAAATATCCTGTATGTCCCAGGACTTGGAGCACGTATCATTCTCAGTGTCATTGTGTCAAAAGACCATCTGGAAAGCTGTAGGTGCATTGTTGCACGTATTTGACTCAAAATAAATGATAACTATTGACCTAGGGTCACAGGTGCTCCAGAGGCAATGTGGCCCAAGCACTGTGCAATGGGCATGGCCTCCTTCTGTGGACATGCTGCTGAGTGACTGTGAGCTGTTCTCCCCTGCTTGGCCTGGGGCCCTGGGCAATGAACGTTCTCTGGAATGAACGCTTTTTGCACTGTAAACTGAATCTTCTCCTGTTTTTAACAGTCTTGAATGGAATAGGTCTTGAGATTTGAAACAAGTAGTCAGAATAATTATGAATGTTTTTGGAGACACAGAGGAACTCAGGTCAAGAAAGGCTCCAGGCCAGAGCAATAGGAAAATGACAAAGCATATGTCGCGTTCTCTGCAGTAAAAGCTACTGTGCTGCATTCCACTTCTTTCCATGTGCCTATTCATTCTGTTGCTGAGGTATTCTTCTTCAATGATAGAACATTTTTATTCTCTGTTTATCCACTGTAACGTGTAGTCTCTCTTTGCCAGACCCCTCTATTGTCATACTATTCAGTTACTGGGATGTGGTTAGAAGAGCTTTCTCCATCAGCTTGCTCTTCCCTTGTCTCCTGGCTGCACTCTTAGCATTATCAGGAGCTCCTGATAATATGCAGCTGTGTAGTCTGCCTACTAGTATCTTTCAGACGTAAGGAAAGGTGCTTTGATCTGGAGGCTTGCTTACTAACTTTCAAGTAAATGGTCACTGCTAGTTATTTAGCAAAATGTCCCTCATACATTTAGTACTGGAACAGTGCTCTCTAGCTGTTTTAGGAGTTGATTTTTAGATCAATCTTACATTTCTAGCTCATTGGGGACAAATAATACTTAAGATATTAACAATTAATAGCAATATCAACATATTTAAGACGTTCAACAATGTTTAAGACATTAACATTTTGTACACCTTGATTTGCAGCCATGCAGGATATACCTATTGTGGATCTTGTGCAGCCCATGCTTACAAACAAGTGGATCCTACTATTACGTAAGTATAGAAGTTTTTCTTTACAAAGTGTAAGACGATGCCATTGCAATTTTCTGAGAAGTTGGGTGTTCTTTTTAATTCTTACACTTTGAAGTACTCAAATTTTCATTTTGTACTTTTTTTAGTCTTTTATGCATCCGTTCTGTTTTAACATCATAAATGTTCAAATTGTTTGGATGTTACAAAAGAAAGAAATAATGTAGTATTGTTGAAAATGAAAATGTAAAGCAGTATTTTCAAAAATTATTGAGAATTATTCATAACTAACTTTATAGAAGGGAGGGTTTAAAGGTGTTCTTTTTGCAGGTAATAACATTTAATTTACTTTATTGCTTGATGTTCCACTGGTTTTATAAAAGGTCAAGCTGGGTTTCTTTTTTTTTTACTGGTTGCAGGGTGTCTCTTGTTTCATGGGGGTTTTTTTGAGGTTTTGTTTGGTTTTTAGGTATGTTAAAATATTTGATCATGATTCTGCATTGGTTTTTCAGTGCAGGATTATGGGCTGAATGCTACCAGGATTCTCTTCTGCTGTGGAGAAAGTGACCAGTGTGTGTATATAATATTTGAAGTCAGTGAAAGTTACTTGCTATAATAATTTTAAATGGACTTCTGTTTCTAACAGCACAACAGTTTAAAAAAAGAAAAGTTGGAAAAAACCCAACATGCTACCGTAGTCTGTGCCTGCCTCTGAAAATATGAATCCAGTTATTCTAGGTTAAAGGAATACAATTCTTACGTGTTCTGCTGACTGCAACATTTTTTTTTAAATGACAAAAATTTAAAACATCTCCGGTGTTTACTCGAAGTATGTATTTTGCAATGTTAATATAAAAAATGGCTATGCCTGTCGGTTGCTTATGAGATAACTGTTGTAATGCTCTCCAAAGACAGTGGGTTTGATTCTTTCTAAACTGTTGTAAACAAAGTGTAGATAACTTACAGTGTGACAAATAACTAGTTTTTCTAAAATTTCTAGAACAAGATGCATTCCCCAGGTTCAGTGACGTGGAGTTGATTGAACTTTCTGGATCATTTGCTATTTTACCACATGGGATGTTTAGAATTGGCCAGTCATTCATCTTTCAGCTGAAGTATTGCACGTTTGGATATTTTGTTTTTATGACCTCTGTAAAAAGTTTTAGTATTTTAGTATAGCTTGCTATAGCACTCCACAAGTAAGGGGGGGAAAAAAAAAAAATGTTTGTGTCTCCCACACCTTTAGTTCAGTGCCAGAAGCAAGATGAGATGATATGATCCTGAATTTGAAAAACTGTATTTCCTGTAGGTTGTGGTTTTTTTTTTTTCTTTTAAGTTCTGTGGCAGGAGATCCTTAACATCTAATCAAGAGCCAGGAACTGAGGACTTGGTGAAATAACATCATGATGATGTGTGAAAGCTTGCAGTATCAGCTAAAGCTACAAATGTGCAGATCCAAGTCCCTGTTGTTGATGCAACAGCTGGATAAAAACGGCATTTAAGAATGACTTAAACTTGAGTTTGGTGAAATCTCAAGTAAGGCTAAACAAGTAAATAAGTGAAAAGCTCTGAATAGATGATAAATCCATAACCCTCATTTGAGGGCACATACCTGTAATTGTTGAAGGTGGTGTGTAACTGAAGGTTGTGTTGATCCAAGGAGAGAATCCAAAAATCTGTTCTAAGGGGCTATAACACATCATTCAGCCTCCAAATGAGTCCAGTCAGACACATTTCTAGCTGACAAGTGCCCTCTGATATAGAACCTGCTTAAGAGATTTAAGGCTACGGGAAGCATTGTTGAACTGATCTCACGATCATTTCTGAGATACTGAGCAAGGCTAGGCCATGGATTTGGTCTGTGGTCTTACACACAACAGAGTAAAACTCTATTGGTAACCGCCAGAAAGTATCACTTCGTACGCTGTTGTTAAATTTGTTACTCTAAACCAAGTCTCTGTACAATTGCAGTTGTCTAAATTGTGGGCTTTTGTGTTAATTGTTGTAGCCGAAAAATTTTCATACTTGGGCCTTCCCATCACGTGCCCCTTTCCCGATGTGCACTTTCCAGTGTGGACATTTATAGAACACCTCTGTATGATCTCCGAATTGACCAAAAGAGTAAGTGCATGATAAAGCTTACATCTTGAAGATTGCTGAGGCTTGAGTATTAACTGTGGTACTGCAGTGCTGAGGACTCTCTTGTTGGGCACTTCATTGCTTTTAAGTGGCATACAGTTATAAATCTGTATTTACTGCAATGAAAGCTAACTTCTGAAAGATCCTGGTGGTTGCAGGCGTTGCAATATTATAACCTTAATGTCTCTCTTGCTCCTGCAAGTAAGGAATTCTCAGCTTTTGCTTATCTTTTCCATTAAGAGTGTGTGCCTCTTGACAAGTGATCTTTAAAACGGATCTCAAAATTAAAAAGTGTTACACTTGAGTAATAGCCCACTACACACCTGCTCCATTATTCTGTGAAGTATTCTGTCTGGAAAAAAAGGTAGTGCTTTAGTTGGTTTGAGTTTATTTCTAGTAGAGGAATAATAGAGGAACAAAAAGCTGCTTTTATTTGGATGCATTATTGCATGGGACTTTTTTTAACTGGCAGAGTACCTACAGAACTTGAAAAACTGTTAGTCCATGAAATACCAGTCTTTCATACTAAGCTCAAAGGTGCGATGAAGATAAATTTGATATTTTGACTTTCATGTGTTTTGAGGTATACCTAAATAATACAGTATCTTTTTCAGAAGAGCTAATTAGCGCAGATGTATTGCTATTTCATCATGACTGTGATTAAGCAAGCTAGTTCAGGCTTTCTACAGAGTGCCTGCAGAAATTTCCTTAGGTAACAAATGCTTTGGTTTCTGTAGAACTCCTTTATGGAGTGAAGAAGGAGGTACAGCCCTACATCAAATTCTTCCAGTGGAGAGTTTTCGAAATGTAGAGATGACTCTGCATACCACCACGTGCACTTGAGAGTAGAAAAGATAACTTATAAATGTGGATTACTTATCCAGTTTTCACTGTCTCTAGACTTCATGATTCAGTTAATAATAAATTGTATTAAATAGTAACACATCCAGCAGTGGCTCAGCTGATCAGCAATTTTTATTTTTTTTTTTAAACATATGATGGTGTAGTTTGTGAAAATAAGAATTCAGTGACTGGGCAAATGCATGCATATTTTCAAATGTATTTTATTTGTGTTACTTAGATTTTTGTATCATAACTGAAAATCTTTCTCTATATACTAACAAGGTCACTGATTTAACGCACTTAGTTTGTAAACAGAATCAATTATGTTTGTATCTTAATGACTTGAACATAATTTTAATCCTGAATTTATTTAAAAAAACAAGTGGTTTATGATGACAGCCCTTAGAGGCAAGTAATTTGTTATAGTGGGCTTGTTCTGATAAAGATGCACTGTAGCTTGCTTTTAGAGTTTTTTTTTTTAAAGTAGTAAAAATTAATCTTTAATTCATTTCAGTTTATGGAGAATTGTGGAAGACTGGAATGTTTGAGCGTATGTCCCTACAGACAGATGAAGATGAACACAGTATTGAAATGCATTTGCCTTATACTGCTAAAGCCATGGAAAGGTACTGGGACTAATGACTACTTCTACAAGAATAAGCATTATGTGCATTAAATGTTTGAACTACATGTGAAGAGCAGTAGGAAGTAGTAATACCCTTTATGGTATATAATAGCCTATATGGTGTATAATACCCACACTCCCCCACCCCCCAATAAAAATTTTGGGGAGGAGATGGTCAGAGACTAGGATTAGTTGCTGTAATAGAAACTGTAAGCAGAGCGAACACCTGAACGATGAAATTGGAACACCCCTTATAAACAAGTTTATATGTTTATATTGACTTAATAGAGTTAATATTAGACATGTTGTCATGAATCTTTCTGAATAGCTGTTTTTTTTTATTTTTTCTTTTATTTTTGCAAGGCATTTCTGAAGGAAGTTCAAATACTAGTAGGCGTTTTCTGTGGGATTTTAAGTTTGTTTGGAGCCTTAATACTAATTTTGAAATCAGGGTTCTGTTTACACCTGTTATTTCAGATGCGTACTTTGAATAATTTTTCTTTGAAGGAGATACTTTTTTGTCAATTTGTGGTGGGTTTTCCTCCCCTGTCTTTTATTTATTTATTTATTTTTCTTCCATAGTATTTGTGATTTTCCCTGGAGTATCAGTATACATCTGGGTGCTATCTTGAGCATTTTCATGTATGTTGGAAAATTACCCAACATTTGTGCAGCATCTATACAGGAAGAATTTAATTCTTACTTTATTGCTGGTTTCATTGTGTCTTTTCTTTTTGTTTGCCTGGTGTTTTCACTTTGTAGCAGAGATAAATACTATTGGGGGGGGGGGGGGAAATTTGTTTTCTGACATTGAAGTAGTTTCAGGTTCTAAACCAAATTCCTAGTATGACCTTACCAAATTTACTGGATCTTCAATTCAATAGTGCCCTTTTAAAACATTCTGCAATTTCAGTTAGCAAGCCCTGAAAAAACTTCAGATATTACTTGAATTACAACCTCTTTTCTTTTGCTTATAAGCCATAAGGATGAGTTTACTATTATTCCTGTGTTGGTTGGAGCACTGAGTGAGTCAAAAGAGCAGGAATTTGGAAAACTCTTCAGTAAATACCTAGCTGACCCTAGTAACCTCTTTGTGGTTTCTTCTGACTTTTGCCATTGGGGTAAGTTTCAGATCTCTTCATTACAACAGTATGATGAATATTTTGTAGTGATTTTCAAATAATGTATTTTATTAAACATTGAACATTTTAACTTCTGGTAAATGTATCTTTGAAACTTAAATGCCTTTGTAAAGCTAAAAAAGAGTTATCTTTTTTTAATCTGGAACAATAGATGAAAAATATTAATACGGTAGTGTGTTTTCAGTCTAGTGGAGGAAATAAATGGTGAAGGTGTATGGGTTTATATGCATTTCTTTACTGTTGCAATGAAATAAGTGTCTGAAGTTTCTTGCTCTTTTTACTCTTTTAAGCACCTCAAAGCAACTTGTAAAACTAATTAGCTAAAAATTCACTGGAGGTGGCAACATCCCTCTGACAGAAATAAGTTTTGTACGTTTTACTGCTGGGTAAGATAGCAGATGGAGTATTTGTACCAACTCACCAGAGCTATCCCAGTTCATCTTGGTGGCAGAGCTATAAAGACTCCAGAAGCCTTCACTTCTGTCCTGCTTTAACACTTTATTTTTCTTTTAAGTGATAATAGCTGGAAAAGGGACTGCTTCAGAAAGATACATTTTATGTTACACAACAGACCTTCTTCCCTTTTTTCATTGTCATCTTTGGTCAACTGACGTAATTAAGTGCGTATTTTACTCGTCTTTGAATTGTGGAATAGGTGGAGGTATATAAGAATGACCTGGGTTCTGTTGTGGCTAATGAACGATCTAGAATGATTGAATTCATTGAATTACCATGAACTTTTTCTTTTAACCTTCATTTACTGTGGGTATTGTTGTGCAAGCAGAAGTAGCCTGACTCCAGGGTTGACTTTGTCAAGAGGGATAGCAAAATGAAATGTTGCTTTACTTTTTAATTCATAGAATTGGATTCCAAGGCACTAATAGACAATTAATAAGTGATACTGCACTGTCAGTTCTACACAGTAGGTTTTTCTTTAGGAATATAGTTGCCCGTCATGTATTTTCTACTTTGCTTCTGGGCTGCTACTTTTGATGATTGGCCTAGAATTTCCTCAGTGGAGCTAAAAAGTATAAAATAAATGAAGATTACTACGTTACAAATATTATAATTTCAGTTATTTAGTAAGTACTAGGGAGTGTTTTAGCTACGATTTTTCCCTTTTTTATTTTATACGTGATTTTTGTTTCAAGGTCAGAGGTTCCGTTACAGTTACTATGATGAATCCCAAGGAGAAATTTATAGATCCATTGAGCACCTAGATAAAATGGTAAGTTTTCAGATTTGGTGGAACTAACTAACAAATTTCTCCTGTACATTACATTTCTTTGAACACTTCAGAAATTTCTCTAACAAAATATTATAGATTAGCTATTTTATTGAATGTATACTTTTCCTTTGTTTACCACAATAAGAACTTAGCTGTTTTTAGCTAGTATCCTCCATTTTACTGACTGCACACATTATATTGTGGGTATAATCTAGTAAGCATAATTTATGAGAATAAATGCATGTTTGCCTACCTAAAATGCCCTAGTGTAATGTAATTCCTGTCCATATACCCTCTTACATTATGGGTAAGAGCAATAAGAGAAGCAATAAGAGTTATGAACCAAGTATTGTGGTAGTTCAGGCTTGATAGCTATGATACCTGCATATCGAAACAGCGTTGTGATTATGCTAATGGTTTTAGCAACACCCATTTTGAGGAGGAAAGGCTGTAGGGGATTGTGCTGGTGAGGAAAACCGAGGAAATGGTGACTTTTGGAGTAGTCTTCCCCCCACCCCTTACTCTGTAGTAGGTGGTGGGGAAAAGCAATAGACCATACTTCATTCTGGGTTGGGCAAACGGATGAAAGGAATGCTAAATACATAAAGATCATGATGCCAATTATGTTGCATTTTCTTTGTAGTCACAGGAGCCAAGGATTTCTTTTTAAATGAAAAAAAATTGTGTTAACGTTCAAGACTATACTTAGGGTACAGAATAGAAGTAATTCTTCTGGAAATACGTGGCCTTAAAACTTGTTTTAAAACTGTTTGGATCATTTATGTAACTTCTGTAAAATCTGTTACAAGAGAGAACTGTTGTTATTCAGGACATGTTAATTTTTTTTCCTTGTCTTGAAAGAATAAATCCTGTCTGCTGGAGAGATCTTTGGAGTTTTTTTGCTTTATGTATCCATATTAACTACTTTTTTTTCCCCACTGTTCATTGCTGGAATAGAAACAGTAAATGATTTGCCTTCATTTTATTTATCCCATTTTTAATAATTCCTGTCAGTTGAGAGGTTTTTCTGTAAAGACAAGTGTTTTTTCTACAGATTCGCAGAATTTGCAGCTCTGAGTGTTTTTGCAGGAGAGCAGATTAAGGTGCATTAGCAAACGTTCGTTTCCCCTTGTTAATTTCTGTGGTGAAAGCTTGTAGGAAGACTGGACTTTGGCATTTAATTACTTTTAGTGAATTCATTGCTGCACCAACTCTTTCTTTTGGTAGTTATTCAGCCAAAAGGAAATGGCATTTTTTGTAACATTGAACATGATGTCTACTGTTTCATAACTATGGAAATACTTTTTCAATCTTAAATTTAACTGGAAAACTAAACATACTGCGTAGCAGTATACTGTGGTTATTTTTTGCCTGTTTATATCATGCCATATGTGAACACATGACTCTGTATTCAAACTCTGTACAGAGTAGGTTTTGCTTTTGGTGAATTTCAGAAATTTCTTTTTAGCAGTATTGTGGGTACACTTGGGATGCTATCCACAATGCCACGAAGATCTCCCTGTCACATTTCTCCAGCTTTTGGAAGGAGTTTATTTAATTCTATATGTTCCACTCAGCTAATTCTTGTTTCCTTAGAACAGTATTGAATTTTTTAATGTCACTTGGCATGCTGAAGAAACTTGTATTGTTGTAACCACAAGGCCTCTCCACAGAGAAAATAGCATTAAGACAGAGACAAAACTGTCTCTGCTATTACTGGCCCAATAATTTTATTGAACCTAACTAGCAAAGCAGTCAGCTGAGCGCTTTGTAAGCAGGAATATACTCTGGGTTAAGATGAAATTAGTTTTCCTTAGAAATGCCCTTGTGGGAGGACAATGGTCTCTTCCTTATTTAAACTGGACCTTAAGTACAGATGCATGATGATTTTCCTCGCTAGTGCATAAACAATGCTAAACGCTTTGGGCATTGAAGATTTACTAACCTGGTAACTGCTGTGAGAAATTTTATTTGCTGTGATTTTAAGTTAGAGCCTTAGACTCCAGCATAAAAAAAAAAAAATGTAGTAAATATTGCTGGGCAGACATCAGTTTCTGCATGGTAACTCTTAATGTGACCGCGCTGTGACCCTGGGGGTACCACAGTGCACCTTACGAAGTGACAGTGAAAGGAGTAAACAGCCCCATGGTTAATAGGGGTACCTTAGGGAAGAATCCTGAAATAAAGAGTTATAACTGAGCAGCTGATATACAAACAAATTATTGTACATCATAACCTGATACCTACCATATTTTAAATAAAAGTGGGGGAGTATTCTGTAAGATGTCATTGAAAAGTAATTATTTTTTGATTATGTCTAGCTGGAAAATGCAGACTGCTCACTTCAATCTTCACTGCCAGATTGCTTATTTTATATCTATTTATGACACCTTATGCCTCACTTGAGTCAATAGGAGGATTCTGTTACCCTGAATGCTGAAGGGAGAGGAGAATGCAGGCACTGAGGAGAGCTGTGCAGGAACAGCCAGCAGTTGTGCAGGAGCCGTGCACGGCATGGGTGGCTTCTTAGGTGGCTCTAATGAACTGCTGAATTTTGGTGGCTTCTGTGGTGCTGCTGTGGTGTGCCAGCACCTTCCACGGTGCTCCAGCCTCGGAAGGCTTCTTAGCTTGGGCATAATGCAAGACCATGCCTTTCTGCCTGGGTGCCCAGCTCCCTGCTCTCTCTGCTGTGCCTAGCCCATAATTTTCCTGTTGGTTGTTTATCTTCTAGTCTGAGTGACTCACACATACAAAGATAGCTGGACTGGCTAGTGCTGTGACCAAGTTTTTCTACTTCATAAGTGTGCTACTAGTTTATATTTTTAAGTGTGAAGAAGCAGCTTATGTAACTGATTGCAAACTTAAACTTGACCAGCTGAGGCATTATTGGAGTATAGTATAAAAGAAGCCTGTGGGTTGGTTTTTGTTTTTTGTAAGCTTGTAGATACTTGGTCCTATAGGGGATGATACTTAAGAATGTAACTGCTTTTAATCATATTAAGTGCACTGTGGTAGGATATTGTAGATGCCATTTACAATATCTGGTTAACTGAGATACGCAATTTCTATGCGGTGCCATAATAACCATGTGATAAACTGCAGAACTGCGTGATGATTTGCATTTTTATCACGTGGGTTTTGTCATGTATCTTAACTCTGTTCTAAACCATGCCCAGCTGAGTTATTTTGAATACTGAAAATGATTAGCTTCATACTTCTGCTCCTTAGAAAA
This sequence comes from Gavia stellata, assembly GCF_030936135.1. Taxonomy (NCBI): domain Eukaryota; kingdom Metazoa; phylum Chordata; class Aves; order Gaviiformes; family Gaviidae; genus Gavia; species Gavia stellata. The sequence continues at coordinate 23,849,107 of NC_082595.1, forward strand.
ATAAAACGCAACCTGACGAAAATGTTTCCTTTGTTCCTCAATACCATTTCTAAAATGGTAGGAACAAGCTTGGTAGCCTTTGCTCCTCTGCCACAATGATTTTCAAATCCAAAAGACTGAAAAGTTCAGTATAGCTGAATGCTTATAGGATGTGTTAATACCTGTTTCCTGTGGATTTTCTCCAATCTGTGATGTATGGAGCTCTGTTAGTATTTGCTGGGATGAACTGCATAGCTCTAGATGTTTCACAGTGTTGAACTATGCATTGAAATAAGCTTACCAGGCATTCTCATAAATCCATGTCCGTTCATTTGAGACAAATGCTCAAATGCCTCTGCCCAGTATGTTCCAGTGACTTACAGCTATAAAATGAGACTCTCAATTGAGCAGCCATCTTAATTTTTTAAAGAGTCGTGGAAGGGTTTACAAATGGATAAAATATGTTCTTATGAGCTGTTCAGTATCTGAATAAGTGCCTTTATGCCCGTTTAGTTTCATTGGAGTATATAGTTAAGTTTGGTTCTGCTTTCTTTAGACATGTACAATTTACAAGTAAATGGATGGTTCAAAGACCTGCTGCTTAAACTTTAGAAATGCAATGATATGTATGTAATCACTGCTAGTTAGAAAATAGCTACTTTATTTTTTTGGCACTCATTTAGGTTCTGTAGATCTGGAGTGAGTAACAGCTGTAATTACCGGCCAGGGGTTCAAACACTCTCTCCATAACCCTGAAAGAACTGAGCTCTTGCCAGCAATTGGTCAGCATAGTTTGGTTTTATTTTTCCATAAAACTTACCTCTTTATGAATTCATTTTATGTCTTTTTTTTAATTAAAAATACACAAAGGTGGTGGTTATGGTTGCTGTTTTCTAATCCTCCCTGACTCTCGAATCTCCAGCTCCTCCATTGTAAGCTGTGATCCAGTCTGAATAATTAGCGTGCCTGCCAGATCAGCCAACGCCCTTGCAGAGTATTCAAGAGGTTTCACTCTTGAGGTGGCGACTTCAGACTGACTGCTTCCTGTATTGTGATTTCTCCTTTTATCACCCACACTTTCCCAAAAGCAGGGGAAGGGGTTGGGACAATCGCAGAAACCTTAGGAGAAATTCTCTCCCTTTCTGATATCAACGTCCCATTGTTCCTGTGCAAAGTGTATGTTTTTTTCCCCGTCTCTAAGGAAAACCTTGCTGTTTCATCAGCTACATGTAAGAAGCACAGCTGTGTGTATTACTGAATTAGTGAGTGTCTGGAGCTCATTTACCTGGTGAAGGGAATTAATTATTTTCAGAGGAAGGAAAAACACAAGAGGATGGAGTCTAATATAGGCAAAATAGCAAAGCTGTGATAAACCCCAGACAATAATTGATTTAGACTTGCTTTAAACTATACTTTCATTGTATTTGATCTGGTCTGTGGGATGGGTTAGGAGTAGGCTGTATCTGGAGTTGTAGGATTCTTTTTGCGTTTAAGAATGCAAATGTTTGTATATGTGGAAGGTTTTGTTTTCTGTACATGTTCCGGTTTTCATAGTATGACTCCATGGGATCATGGGTCTCACTGTGGATGGAGAAAAGGATGTATATATATGACTGCCTCATGTAAAATGGAAGCATCATCTCCTGGCTCTTATGTTTCTGTCGTGCACCAACTTTGTAGTGCTTTAGAGATGTTCTGGATCTGCTTTTTATGCTCTGAGCAGACAGTCAGCCTGTGCCCAGATCAACTGCCTTGCATGCCTGATGCGTCTAGGATACATTACACTTGCTGCGTGCTTGAATTGCATGTGTGTATATTGATGATTTGTCTAGGGTTTTTGGACATCCTGAAGTCCCAGGCAAGTGCTCAGCCCTGAACTCTGTTACCAGGGAGAAGAGATGGAGGCAAAACTTCTTCCTGCTTTGCCCTTTTAGTAAATTTGTCTGGTCATTGCTGTATGAAATCTATGGAAGTAGGGCATCCTTAGAGGTGGGGATCAACTAGTCTGCGGGAGGAGCTTTTTTAACATGAGCTTCGCTGGTACCTGCAAAGATAGCTTCACAGATCTGTGGATCATTGACAGCTTTGGAAGAGCTCCTGCACTTTTAGTTTGGCAAGGGATGGCAACAAGATGACTACAAGCTAGAGCTCACATGCTGAGATTCCCTTGATACAAAGTAGAGATTTTTTCCTCCTGAAGTATTCTGTATTGTCATAAATAGATGATGTATAAACACCTGCTGATGAATGTGTGAAGTAATCGTTGCTATTGATTCTTTTTCAGGGTATGAGCATTATAGAGCAGCTAGATCCTGTATCTTTTAGCAATTACTTGAAGAAATACCATAATACCATATGTGGAAGACATCCTATTGGCGTATTATTAAACGTAAGTAACTTTGGATTTGTTCAGAAATGTAACTTCTAGCAAAATGCTTCCATTTGTTTTAAATACAATATTGCTGGAGTATTTGTTAGTTCTAAAATGGCAAGTCTTGAATTAATTTATTTTTCCCAAATGTTCTCAACTTGGTCTCCAATTTCTGTGTCTTGCATATAGACAAATGTAAGCTCTTACAAGGGCTGAGGGTTTTCAGTTCCCTAAGGGAGATGAGGTACCATGTTCAATGAAATACAATAATTCACTTTCTCTTGGCCCTAAATAAACAAACAAATAACTCCATCTCCCTGAAGAAGTACATACATATATACGCTTTTGAATTGGTACTTACAAACATGTATATATTTTTTCTGTATTGCTATTAGCTAGCTATTGTGAGTGCCTTGTGATGTCTGGCAGCGTTTTTGAGTTTTGCAAATATGATGAGAGATGGCCTCTGTAAGTATTAGTGCAGTGCACCGTTAACTCATAAATTAATGGCAATTAGAATTCAGATTAACTGGTACTTCCTAGTTACTATATTCTGCTTTGGTGATGCAGTGCAGACATAAACCTGGCTTAACTTAGTTGTCTGAATTGGGTCACAGCTGCTTTACAGCACTGCTGGAGTGCTGCAGATTTGTCATATTGCTTGAGTGAATCTCACTGTATTTTTACTGTAATTCAAATCTAAAACAGGAAACATGTTAACTTTTTAAAAAGGGAAAACTTAATTCACTGGAAACGTAGTCTGTATGGTGAACATACAGAGGAACCTTATAAAGTGGAGTCCATAAAAGTTTGTATGAGCAATATCAATATTGAGGATGCATGTAGCAAAATTCAGTACTATGACAACTCTGCAAAAATGTCCAACTCTTAACCTCAGATAATGATTAGTTTTGCAGTGAATCTGAGCTAAATTCTGTTCATTCACTTTTGCCAGTTGTCACGCTTAATTGAATTATCTTGGTACATTCTCTTTCCTTAATGGAAGAAATACAATCTAAAACGTGTTAATAGTGTTGGGCTTTTTTCTGTTACATCTGTGTTTCTATTTAAATTCCCTGTGGAACTGAAAGCACTGTTTCCAAGGGATCTGTTTTGAAAGGTTTAGTATTGTATTATAGAACTGCATGGATGTGCATAGTGCAGTGGGGGGAGTGTCAGTGAATGAAGCAGCACAGAAATGGGTTAGGTCCACAAATTACTCAGAGGTGCTTATATTATGAGAGACAGTGCAAGGACCCCCAAGTGAGGGGAGAGGTCTGAAATGTAGAAGAGGTCGTAATTTCACTGATACCTTTTTTAAACAGCTTTTTTTCTCTCTTCAGGCTATCAACGAGCTCCAGAAGAATGGAATGAATATGAGTTTTTCATTTTTGAATTATGCTCAGTCAAGCCAGTGTCGAAACTGGCAAGACAGCTCAGTGAGTTATGCAGCTGGAGCACTTATGGTCCACTGAACCACTGAATGCTCAGGGATGGCACCTGCACACACTCTGTATACGGCGTCCCAGCCTAGCCCTTACAAAGATACAGTCCCTGGTCTTTGGGTATACTGAAACCTCAAACTAATAGAACTCTCTTCTTTTCTAGTAGGTGTAGTCCTTCCTTAGTTTCAACTCATTTAAAAATGCTTTCTTGTTTAGGACAATGGAAGGAAGGCTGGTATCGAAACGTTCATTTTGTGATTTTTATTTTTTTTTTTAATTTTTTAAAGATAATGGCTGTGAAGGCATGGTGGCAGACAGTCCTTACAAATACAACATGTAAAGCATTTACCATATCCTAAATTTGCACTCTTTGCAGACCTGTGCACATGTACTCAGCTTTCAGAATAGTTTTGCAAGTTGTAAACTGAAAAAGGGGTGGAAGCTTTTTAATAAAAGAAAAAAAAGGAAAACCACGCATTTATAAATGATCCTGTATTAGAATATAATAAAACTCCAGTATAGTCAGTTACTACCCGTGATGTACAACAGATATCTTCTATTTTAGTTGCTAATAAAGGGCTACACAAACGAAAATAGTCTGATTTAAACTTATTGCTTTGTGTTCTGTATGTGGCTGCTTGTCATTAACATCCTTTATCCTCAGTTCTTATGCTTGATAATTCAGCCATTCTGTAAAATACTTCAGAATGTATTTTATATTCAACATTTGTTATGACTACTTCATTTACAGATTCTTTTATCTTAAACCTGCACTATGAGTTCAGCTGTGCGAAAGAATTTTAAAAACCTTTTGTATATTCTAATTCTTTTTGTTTTACAATTATCTATAAAATAGTATCTTTTAGTATGTGATACAAATTTGTATCAGAAATACACTTTTAATTATTTTTATGCTTGGTTTGATTATTAAAGTGAAATGGATGCAGTATTTTTATTTGAAATTACTTGAAATTGAAAACAAACAGTACCTTGAAAATTATAATTCTTAGAGTATCTATCAAGCATTCATAGGCCACAGAAGCCATACAGTGCTAAGCTCAAGCAATTATTCCTCACAGATTTAATTGGGAGGGGAGGGTAAGGCTTCTCTTTTTTTATTTTTTATATTTTATTTTTTTATCCTTTATTCTTTGTCTGTGGGTAAAATTGTTTCATGTTCTTTAAACATCATCACATCTTGGGATTTCTTGAACTTTCTTCCAGCCAAAACAATGGTGTAATTATTTGAGTTGTTATCATTTCTGAAGACTTTCTTTTGTTCTGATAAGAAATGCAAAGTAGGATGGCAGTACTGGCTCATTATCTAAATGGAGATTTCATTCCCTGATACTTTGCCTGCTGTCAAGCAACCTCCTGGTACATTCAGCTCTTCTGGGTGACAGAGGGGAATTTCAGAATTCAATTTAGATTATCTTTGGAAGTTGTGCGAATTGCTGCATGCAAAGTCTTCACCTGAAAGTGTACCAGACATCTTGTTTATTCCTATTAAAATACCCTTTTGCAAACAGGCACTGCTTGCATCACTTCTATTTTCCTTATCACAGTTGGCCACCATTTTAATAATAACAGGTGAATGCTCCATTTACAAAATGAACTACTTTGCAGATGTTCAGAATCCATCCCAAACGCCAGACTCCTTTGCATGTCCATTCTTTTAGTTGCCTTATTGCTCTGCCTTGTTCTTGAAAAGTCTCAGCAGCAGACAGGGAAAACCAATTTCAGATTACTTTTGACAGACCAGCAGGAAGGCGGTGCAGGCAAAACTGAATTGGTAGCCAGTCTTTTATAAATACTTGTCTGACTGTGCCTTATTAAAAAGGTAGTTTGATCATGAAGATTAATTTTTTTTAATCATTGGTGAATACAAGTTTAATTAGGACTTAGGTTTCTTTCAGTCTTATGCCAAATGCTTAACGTTGTTATTCAAACACATAGTTAATTGGAACAGTTAAGTATATGCTTTCTCCCTAAGGTAATCATAGTAATTAGCTTATGAATACAAATGCCTAAGTTGCATCTTAGTTCTGTAAGATAGTTTTAATAAAAACAAAACACAACTGGAAGAGCTTCAAGGAAATTGGTCAGCCATTTTGCTCAGTACAATGTTACAAAATATCTTATAGTGAAAGCACTTCACATGTAAACTGTGTAATGTATTTCAAAATAAAGTTTCTAATTAAAATGGGAATTTCTGTGCCTACTAATAATAACCAGCAATGACAGTTCAGAAGCCCACTCAGAGAGAAATTTAAAGCTTTGTGAAATCTGCTCTAACTTCGAAGGATTTGTTGTAAAAACCCTGTTTGTGTGAGAGCAGAAAATACCCGATTTCAAATAACTCAATTTTTTTTGGTCTTGACTTTTGGTGGGGTTGGAGGGAGTTGACTTCAGTGCTCCATTTCCTGGTGTGTCAGTTTAAAATGTGTCAGAAGGAAAAGCAAATAAGGAAAATAACAAAATCCTGAAAAGATCTTCACTCAAGACTATAGTTTCATTATTTTAGCTTTACCGCACATTTTATTCTCATTCAAATACATCTGAATATAGCATTTTGGGACAAAGAGTGTCTGGTTTAGACAATACTGAATATTCAGAGTCCTATTCACTTCTGTGGAGGCTTCTGGGCATGGGATGATTGGGCTTTGACCACCCTTCTGGTGCAATAAAACTAGCCAGGGACGTGATCCTCATTTTCAAATTTTGGCATTTTGGAGAAATGTTCAATGAGTGAAAATGTTGATTAAAATACCCCTTTGTTTTTCTGTTCTCGTGTTGCTTACAAAAGAACTTTATGGATTTTATTTTTTTAAATACTGACTTTCAAAAGTGCTTTTCGAGTACTGTCTACTGAATTCTTAATTCTTCAGCTTAATGTTTTTGCCACTGAAATAGAGCAGCAGGTCTGCTTCAGGTTTAGATCAGCAGAAGCAGAAGGCACAGGTGTAATGTAGCCACTTCAACTGTCACCCTTTGTCAGTTCATAATGATTGTCTGGCTTTATTTATTTTTAAAAAATCCTGGCTTGAGTGGCTCTGACCCAAAGTTACTATCGGAACTGAACTCTTACTCCAGTGCAGCCTTGCCTCTTGGAGCCTTTGGAAATGTCAAGTTCAGCTGGGCATTTTTAGGCCCAGCTCTTGCTCTCACTGTTTCACAGTCACGGGCTCATTGCTGTGTCTTGGGGGTTCTGAATATTGGTGCAGGCTTTACTTGGGAATTTGGAATTGACATTTCAAGTCCTGAAATGGGGGTTTTCGTTTGACGCCTGCACACGTAGTCTCCCTGTACTTTGTCATGTCGTTTTTGTGGTTGCTGTAGGGTTTTTTCATTTCATGTTTGTCCTTTTTCCCCTTATTCCCTCAGGAAGAATGCTCTCCCCTGCATCAGAGAAAGCTTTGCTTTCAAATGACATCAGTCACCGTGATTTGCAGTTGTTATTTCCTCAGGCTGAGTTCAGTGTGCTAACTAGCATCTGATCCACTCTCAAACATTGCCCAAACTAAACAATTCTCCAGGAATGTAATTAAGTCCCTTGGATAGGTGACCTTTTGCCTTCCTACTTTCCTGAGAAACTTTCTGAAATTAACCCTTGAAGCTAGCCTATGAAAAGATCTTCAGTGTGAAGAAAAACTGAATTTCAGGATCCAGTGTAGTGCACCCCAAAGATGTGAGATGTTTTGGTTCGGGGCCCACACTGCAGCCAGATGGCCTTTTCAATAGATGGTTGCAAAACATGATTTGGAATTGGTCTGTAGGGATGAACTGACTATTCTTTCAGTAATGCAAAATCTATTATAATTGTCCCTAGAGCTTTTTTTTAATTTCAAATTTTTTTTCCTTATTTGATTTTTGTCTAATTCTGAAAACAATTTGTCCATGCATATTGCAGACAACTTCCAGATGCCTGGTGTCATTTGGGGGTTATCTTATTCCAGCATTAGCTGAAAACTCAGCATTGGCTTCTTCCTGTCTTCTCTGGTACCTGTTTAGTGTGTGCATTCCCTGACACCAAGGTCTGAGATGTCTCTGCCATTGCTTATACCTCAGGAATGAAAATGCTATGGTAGCAATATCTCTAAATTAAGGAAGAGATTATGTCAGTTTGTTTGTTTGCCTCTGGTTTTTGGGGTTGGTTGGTTGCGGGGGAGTTGGTAGGGTCTTGGATCTTTTTGGAAAGGGCAGAGAGATGAGGAAAATGGGCATAGACAAGGAAGAAAATGGTTGCTTTTCCAATTTAATGTCAGCAACTGTTCTGCTATCCTCTTTGGGATCTGACATTCTGCAAAATATTGCCCAGTACAGCTGTGGGCTGGATGCAATGGTGGGCAGCCTGTTACTGCTACTTCAAAGAGAAGAAATGTTGGAGGTATTTTGTCAAGTCTAGCTCAATTTGTTGAAGCTCAAGGGTGAGAATCCTATGCTGATATCTTTAAGTTACAGGTAAATAAAGGTGTCTTGGGCTTTATGCAAAGGTGACAGACTAGCCCTCACCCCCTAGGTTTCTAAGGCAATGTGTTTGGTTCTCGGTGGATTTAAGAGAAGTAAATATAGGGCTGAGATAACAGCCCTGTGATCTCCATTGACATTAATGGAAATATGTATTCCTCAGAAACAGTTCTATACACCTTTTTCAAAGCTTGTGAAACCAGTTATTTAATTACTGTTTTCAAACAAAAATATATGCTAATGCAAGTAGTTGTATTTAAATCCCATTAAAGAATTATCCAGGGCCTCAAATGCACTGTGAGTGAAGCCAGTAATGAAACTTCAGACTTCAGTGATACAGTATCTGTTCTGTATATGACAAAGACCTAAATGACAAGAAGAGTAAAACATTGTGTTAAGCATTAAACTAGGAAGTCTCTGAACCTAAACTTCTCAGATTTCATTTTTTCTCTAGTGAATTTTAAAACAGTGGCAAATTACTTGCCTGAGCCTGTGACTGCAGCTTCACAAAACTGAAAACAGCAGCACTCTTGGGTGAAGCCCCTTCTTAGGTAAAAGTTGTTTATTACATTTTTCTGCTGAACTCCAGCAGTACAAAGCGGTATTAGCATCCTGGTGCCTGGGCCGCAGAGGCAGAGGCTTGACTGAGCTGCCGGGCTGTGCAGGCAGGTAGGGAAAGGCATTCCCTGGGATGTGTCGGCTGATCCTTAAATGACTTTCCATTTGTCTCCAGCAATTGTTATTTGAATTAAAAGACTTGGAAGAGTGAGCTGTTAAGTGCAGCTGTGATGAATCTGTGTTGAGCTCGTGAATATTTTTTATGATAATCTATTTTGCTTTATGATCACAGTCCAAAGAGCCAGTGTCAGAAATAACATGTCAGTAAGATGTCTGCAATAAATGGCTGTGTGGCAATGCTGACTGTCATCACAACTGCTTTCAGGGAGAAGTCATACTGTCTGTGATGTAAGAAATGGTTTTCTGTTTGCAGGGCTGAGATGTAACCAAATGCTGCTTTGAAGCCATTCTGAAATAAACTGATTTGGTTATTATATGTAAGCACTTAGCTCTGGTACACGCTCAGCTTTTCATCCATCAGAGAAGTTACCTGGGCGGCAGGGCCATGGGATGCATTACTGACGTATGCCCTGTGTATTTCCAAGACAACTCCAAAGCGCTGTGGTTGTGTGGAAAAATAATTCCAGTTAAGTGGATAACAGAGACGTGATGGCAGGAGTAAACCTGTACTTTATGGAAACTACAGCATTCTCATGTTCACTTAAAAAAAAACCCAAACCCCAAGAAACAAAACAAACCCACAAAACTCAAAAAATGTGTAGGCATAGTTCTACGAAGAGCGGGGAAAAATTTAACCAGAAGGCTGGGACAAACCTGGGTTGGGAGGCCTCCTCTGCTGCATCTGCAGCAGGAGCCCTGGTCCAGAGGGCAGGGCCTTTTCTGCTAAATGCAAGTAAAGCCTCTTCTGATCAGCAAGTCTTTTGAAAAACTGCCTTTGCTCATACCAGAGAATGAACTTTAGTAGAGTCTCTTAAACAGTCTGCTTTCCTGCAAGCAGTCTTGTATGAGATTGAGCGAAAGGGCTGGGGCTCAGTGATGTGTTCGCATCATTGCACATAGTTGACTGGAAAACGGGGGTTTCCCGCTGCCATTACCTCTTCTCACTCTGCTGACAACGTGTTTTCCAGCTGTCGATGCCCCTCTCAAATGCAGGCCAGGTACCTCTGCAGTCGCTGCTGCTGTCGGCCGGGTACGGCTGCAGCCACGGTCAGCAGCAGCCAGCTGGGTTCTAGGAGCAGCCCTGCCCTCAGCCAGAGTAACGCGGCTGCTTCTAACCGCCCCTCTTCAGCAACGCTGACTGCAAAGCATTCTGGAAAGAATGTGTTTCCTCCGTGACTTTTGTTCGCTTCCGAAAGAAGAGTCGTTCCGGGGCGGGGGAGGGCCGGCACTAGGTGTCAGTGTCGAGCTTCCCGCCGCTCCTGCCCGGCCCGCAGCGCACAGCTGCCGCTCGGGGACGGCGGTGTGCCCCGCCGGGAGGCTCCGGCAGCACTTCTGGCAATAGTAGTTGCTATTCTTTTAAAAATATCGGTTAGAGCCTTTCGTTTTCCAGTTTGTCCTGAACTCTGTGGCCGTATCCAAAAGCCCCTTGTCCAACAGCCCCTTTAAAATAACTGTGTTTAAAAAAAAAATTAAAGAAAAATTACATTGGAGGTCATCACATACTGGGTTATCTCCGTCACAAACTGCAGTAAAAAATGGCAACAGCACCTATTATACACAAACGTTTTTGTTGACAAAGCTCGTAAGCAAACATTCAAAGTAAAGCGGTGGTGCACCTCCGTCTGTTTCTCTGGACATGGACCCTGTTGCTCTCTTGTGATCTCTCGGTGTTTTGCAAGTTGTGCAAAAATTACTTGGTTTGTTTGGTATTTCAAGAAAGCTGTTCTTCAGTTAGGGGAGAGGTGGGAGCTTGGGCTGCTCTTGTTAGAGGAGAGGTGGGAGCTTGGGTTTTCCCCAAGCTCCACTGCAAGTGGCATTGCAGGTCAATTGTTAAGGATGCACTCCTGTTCGTGTTAAAGGTGGTGGCAAAGGTCTGATGGGTCTCAGCAGAGTGAGCCTGAGACAGCAGCTGGAGCCATTGCCCTACCCGAGCTGTGGGCAGCAGGACGGATGAGAGCATCCTCCATGGCATCTCCCACCCTTGCGCTCAAGGGCAGGATGGTCCCCAGACTTTGGTCCGTGTGCTTTGGTTTGGCCTGGCAGGCGCAGGGGTGGCCACCTAACAGCACACCCACTGGGCTGCATATGTAGCATCCCACCTCTGCACAGATACTTATTTTCACAAAGCTTGGAAAAAATACCTCTGTGTCTGACGGAGCTCCCAATGAACTCAATAGGAGACGGATCAAGCTTCACGTTCTTAAGGAGATAGGAGCTGCTCAAGAAAGCGGCGAGGGAGCCAGATCTCAGCCGTTGTAACCTGGGGAGAGGCTGTGGAAGGACGCTGCTGGCAGCTTGTTCAGGGGAACAAAACCAGAGATGAAGAAGATGCACTCAAACTGTATCTGGAGACAAATGTCCATGCTTTCTAACCCCAAGCAGAAGTTTCATTTATCTGATCTGTCAGTTGATTTTACAAGATTATTTTGTTCATTAAAAAAGGAACAGGAGCCAAGCTGCTGCTTTTTTTCCCCCTTTTTTTTTCTTTCTCTTTTTCTTTTAAATATTGCTAGGTTCCATTTTCTTGACATATGAGCTTTTCCATGACTAGAGTTTCTTTTAGCTGAAATCATCTTATCTGAGAGAGAAATCTCAGGCTGGATCCAGCTTATTTTAGCAGCATTCCAAAACAAAGTCAGAAGGTGAGGGACTAAAAAGTCATGCTGGAAAAGACAAAAAAAAAAAAAAGACAATGTCCACTTTTTTCTACCTAACTCCAGCTGGAACAGAGTTGGACCAGTGAAGACATTTTGAAATTCATATTTTTCTCTTTCCATTGCTGAGTTGCTTTTGCCACTGGCAAACATCCAGCATCCAGGCCCTGGCACCTCATACGGCTGGAGCGTGCCATCACTAGTCCTTTCCGGGGACGTGCCACTGCAGACCTTGCACTGGTGTAGCTCTACCCCTGGTAGCAGGGAGATGTATGCTAAAATGGGCAGTGTAGCTGCTGTGTCTGTGTTCTATACAGCTGCTTTGCATGGGCAGAGCTGACAGGATGCTAAAGATGCCCTTTTGCTGCTGGCTGTTGCTACCGTGGAGCTGTATTTTCGTAGGAGGAAAGATAAATCAGAGGTAAGAGACAGTCATGAAGACGCTGCCTCTTTGACTCTCCAGCAATTCGCTGTACTGAGAGAAACAAAAACTGGGGGAAAGCCCAGCTTGGCCAGGGCCAGAGAGAGCAGCTGGGCCAACGTGTTTTGGAAGCAGGGCCTTAGGTTAGGTGATCTAGGGCATTGCCAAGCCAAGTTCTGCATATTTCCATCTAGGGAAATTCCGCCACACCTCTGAGCAACCTATCCCAGCCTTTAGTTGGTCTCATAGTGGAGAAGTTTTTAGTGTGTCTGGAGACAAAATTTGGCCTGAAATGACTTGACTGTCCATCACAGTGCATCCTTGTGAAGAGAGTGCCTTCATCATCTCTACATTTCCAGCGCTGAAAAACTGGGATGAAACCCCCCCCAAGCCCTCGCTTCTCTAGGCTGAATGAATCCAATCCCTTCAGCCTTTCTTCATGTGCCAAGGTCTCCAACCCCATAACCGTCTTGGTGTGCTTACCCCCCCCCCCCCCAACCCTGCTGGGCTCTCCCCACTTTTTCAATGTCCCTCTTGACCTTGGGGGACCAAAACCGGACACAGTGCTCAGGTGTGATGTGGGATAGTTGCATCCCTTGATCCGCTGGCTGCACTCTTGCTGATACAGCACAGTTAGGTACTGATACAGTCAATGCTGTGGGGTATTTTTCATCAAGGGATTTAAAACTGCTTTGTAAAGGTGTTTTAGGAATAGCTCTCAGTTTCTGCCCTCCTGAGATTTTTCAAAGGAGGTCAAAGCTTCTTCAGCACTCCCATCTACAGATCAGAAGAATTAAGTCTATTATTTTAACTGCCCTCTTCCTTTCGACATAACAGACAAATACCTCACCTTCTGCAATGTGTAACTCTAGAAAAAAAATTACAGGGGGGAACCCCTTGGAGAGTAAGAGGGATGCATGAATTTTACAGATAAATGAAATGCAATGAAATCTTCAGGTTTCTCTTATGCATACACCTCATGAAAGGGATTAAACTTTTTCTAAACTATTCTATGAATGAAACACAATGTTTTTCTTAACTATTTTCCTGAGCAACATAATATAGACACAAAAATAAGCCCTGGCTCTAGTGTTGATAATTTTATCAAAAAGTATATTCCAGCTGGGTGACTGCTCCACCATATCACTGCTGACAGGCTTGCACGTTCTGGAGGAGAGCGCACCAGCCTTCTTGGCCAGCTCTGTGCTCGACCAAATGCCAAATTTTCATCCAAGCAGGGATATGTGCCTCAGTTTCCTCATCTTTAAAACAAAAATCATGGTACTTGACTTCCTTTTGGTAACAGCAAGAGAGAAACATTAGTGACCTCCACCACAGCTACCAGGGTCTTTTTCTTGCTTGCAGGCATTTGGAGAGATAGCAGTGTTGTATCGTGTGACACTTGGGAGGTCCACCATGCCATCTCTCATTCAGAGCGCACACACTTAAATTACTCTTGGCAGATGTTTCTCCAACATGTCCATGAAAAGCCTCTGGTGTGGTGACCCACAGCCCCCCAGCATGGTCCTGCCAGGGCTTTGCTGCCCTTCCTGGGGGGCACTTGAGTTGGGATCTCCTCTCTGCAGTTTAATCCCATTTTTCTTCCTATCCTGGCAGACTTGTTAAACTCCCCCATCTCCTTGGCAGCTACTGTTTTTGGTTGTGAAAACCTTATTGCATCTTTTCTCAGTTTTCTCTTCCCTTGGAGGAACAGCCCTAATTCTCTCCATCCTTTCCTACACCATGACTAATTGCTCTTGCTGCTTTCCTCCAGGCTGCTGGTCAATGCTTCCTCAAACTGCAGCATCCCAAATGACTCATTTCTTCCAAGGCCAGGCTGGTGCCAAATGGGGGGTGGGGGGGTATCACTTCATGTTTTCACACACCTCACCACTGCATGGTGTGACCCAGTATGATGCTCACCCTTTCCTGCAGCAGCAAGATGCTGTGACACATGCTAACACCTGAATACAGCAGAACAGTTGTGTAGCCAGGTGTTGCCTTGTCAAATGTCTGTTCATTCAGAAACCCGTGCCAAGTTTGCACTTTCTCTTGTCCTTATCAAATTGCCTTCTGTTTTTCAGATAGTTTCTCCAGTTTGGCTAGATCATTTTGAATTCCTAGGCTGCCTCCTGTGTACTGGAAGTCCTTCCACCCTAGCTGCCATCTGCAAATTTAATAATCGTACTCCAGGCTCTCAGTATGCAAAGCATTAGTGAAGATACAGTATAGTACCATAGACTGGCTTCAGTGAAATCCATGCTTGATGCACCCTTCCAGTTTGACTATGGATTTACTGACAATGACTCTTTGAAACAAGTTTTCTAACCAATTCTGAACTTCCTTTACGATAGTGTCACGTTGACTCAAGTCACCTCCCCTTAAAAGCACGCCATGTGAGAAAATGCCAAAGATTTACTGTAGTCAAAGCACATCTGTTGCTTATGTAGAATGATGGTTTCCGCTTTTATCCTCTCACAGGAGGAACCTGAAATGGGTTTCATATTAGTTCCTCATTAATCTGCGTTTGCCATCACTCATCTGTTTGGCATCTTTCATGTATTTGCAAGTAGCATGGTTTGTTCTCACAGTGTTTTTCTGGGCACTGAAGTTAAGCCAACTGGTCTCCAATTGTCTTGATCATCTGTCCCCCCTTTATAAAGTTGGGCATTCTGTTTGCCCTTGGTCAGTCTTATGTGACCTTGGTCACCCTCTCCAAATTCTCAGGTAACCTCAGCCAGCTCTGAGATAGCTTCTGTCGGTGGTGGAAATACCTATGGGGAAATTCATTAGGCACAACCAGTGTGAAAACATTTAATTTAGCTAAACGTTTTTTTAAAATAAATATAGATAACTTTCTCTTTTTTTAGTACCCTGAAATCTCAGTCTTTTGATGGCAGTTCTGTCATGTCTGATCACACTTGACCCTTTCAGTGGAAACAGAAAAAATATATTAAACACTGTCATTATTGGCATTATTGATAGATTTAAGTGATAGAAACGTGGGAAGGGAAAGGACTGCCTGGTTCAGTAAGTCCCATCTCCAGTGGCCATAAAGTATAACGTAATGGAGACACTATGCAAATTCTGCACCTAACCAGCCAAACCCCCTTTAACAAGTTCCTGCAAGGAAGTTATTACCTTGCACTGCTAACACCGAAAATGCAGGCGGAGCTTTTGGAGATCTGGGGGTTTAGCTTTTGCCTTTCCCTATTACGTTTGGGTGGCAAAACGGACTGCGGCTGGAAAGGGAGGCCAGGGGGAACAGTCCCCAAGGCAGGAGGTGGCTGCGGTGGCCTGAGGAGTGCAGCCCCAGCGTGGGCTGTCATGGCCAAAGGGCCTCTCCTTTAGCCCTTGGTGCAAAGGGCAGAGGTGCAAGGCTCGGGCTTGGCCTCCCTTAGTGCAAGGCTTCGGACTGGTGGTGGGGCAGTGAGGAGGGAAAATGCAAACGTGATCTCCAGGAGGGAGCCTGCAGGATAACGGCAATGCTCATCAGCTAAACAACGTTATTGCAAACTTTTATACAGGTTCTTGTTCTCAGTTCAAAGGGAAGGACGCTTTATTCAGGGCTTCACCCTTTCCTGCAACAATCCCCGATTTGCTTGTGACTTGCCCATGGCTGTATCATGGCCGTGCTGTCTCTCGCACTCCAATTTTTTTTGCAGCATTTGCAGCATCATCCCAGATCAGAGACCCTCAGAAATGTCCTCAAGCTGTAAAAATGGGTTAATCATCCAACAATCTCTTGTTTCCAATTCAGTAAATTATTATACAAGCAGTCATAAATGCTGATCTTTGAAAACAAGAGCAGCCTCACATGCAATTGTTTAGTTCAACCAATGTACAAAGCAAAAATTTTCTTGGAATGAAACATTATTGTTATTTTTTTTTAATACTAAGTGGTCCTTTAACGAGTGTTAATCTCTGACAGATGGCTCTGTCCATCTGGCACTACTGAAGGGTGTAAAAGTCTAATTTATGTGGAAAACATTTAAAATTGTACATTCATTAGAAACAACTAAAACAACTGATCTTTTCATCCTGGGAGTGCATGATGGTGCCAAAGCACCACCAATAAATTCCACTGCCAAGAAGTGGGAGAGAGTTTGCAGACAGAACTTATGGCATGAGCAATTTTTCTCCTTTCATAGTTGTGAAATATTTCTAAGGAAAAAAATCCTGTGAACAAAGAGCAATATCCCTCACAGACAGATTCGCACAGGCTCTGGCTCATGCTGAAGGAAGGTACCATATCAGCATCTGCCTCGGTCTCTGGTCCGAGGGAGGGCATCCCTGGTGGAAAGGCAGAGTTGGAGATTCTGGCTCCGAGCGTGCCTGACTCAGGGCAACACCTGAAGGGATGATGATGGACCACTATTGCTGCTTCGCCCACCAGACTAGCAACTTTACACTCATCCAGCCTGCTGCAAAGGGCTGAAGCTCTTGCTGCCTGCCCCAGCGGCTTGGGGTGCCGAGGGCATTGCCTGGAGAAGGCAGTGGGGGGAAGACGAGCACAGCCCCAGCAGGGGAAAGCAGGGTTATGTGCCTGCACGATAGGAGAAGAGGGAGGAGGAGGAGGAGATGGGGACCCTCTAGGAAGTCTGCAGAATGGCTCAAACAGGGAGGTGAATCCACATGAAACCAGGCTTTATCAGTCCTGCTGCTCATGGAGCAACGTTACTCGTGCAGGCATCAGCTTCAGAAAAGTTAAAAAGGCAGAAGAGGCCCTGCAACAAACAGTTGCACAGGAATTTTTAATAAAACACAGAATTTGCCATCTTCAGAGCATGATCCCACTCCCATGGTGGCCTGTGTGGTGAATCCCCTTGGATATTTGGGGAATTTGACTGGATTGTTTCGTTGCTCTGGGAATCTGAAATGTTATTTGGATGTGATGTCATGCTCAGAGAATAAAGCAACACTTTGTCTATGACAAAATCAACATTTATCTGTTATTTTTTCTTCTTTCAGCATCATCAAATACTCAACCTGTGAAGGAATACTATTTTTATATTTGCCCTGGAATAAGAAAACATTATTCTATGTCAGTTCAGAGAAAGTTCTTTCTGTCTGCAACGGGCGAGATGATTGTCTTACCTTGAACCATGAAGGGGTTGAAGTCTAAGTTTTGTTTCACGCTGAAGTAAAAATATTATTTTGTCTTGAGCATTGGAACAGAGTATTCCTCCAGCAAGTGGATCTATATTTAGAGTGACAACACACAAGGTTTTCTCAGCAGTGGTAAATTTTTTTCTACAAAAACAGTGTCCTAAAATTAAATCCTTAGACAAGACTGCTTTGCATTAAAAAGTGCTTTCTCTTTTGAGCCTTCCAAGTCAAGTTAGCCTCTTAAATCTGTATGGAAAAGCCTTAGATGATTTATTAAAAAGGAAACTAATCGGGCTTTTGCTATGTGATTGATAGCAATCTATTAAAATGTATAATTTTACTAAACATATTTTCTGGTGCTATTTTAATCATGGAGTATCTGACAGCAGAAGCATAGTTTCAATTAAAGTTCAATGGGATGATTTTAAAGGCTCTAGAACACACATTATTTCCTTTTAAATGCTCTGTGATGGTTCCCTAGCAGTGAGAGGTAATAGCTCCAGGCTGCCCTGCTCAAAGCCAAGCCTCAATGTGCGGTGAATGTTGAGGGAAAGCCGTCAGGGTGCTGGCCTGTAAATGGGAGGAGTTGAAAGTGGGTTTGTGGTCCATCATACTCTGCTTGCACAAATGTCTCTAAACTCCTGAGTGTGTTACGGGACTGCGAGGCTGCGGCAGTCAGTCAGGGCTGCTGACATGAAAGCCAGAACCTGGAGCTCACACTTTTGATACGGGAGACAGGGGAATTTTGGCACCCTTTAAAAAGGATTGGAAACCATGGGCCAGGGAGCCTCTACAGTTTGCCATCAGGAAACGTACTGGGAAAGGTCCAGAGTTAGTGCCCTTCTCCAGACCTTGGGCACCCAAACCTGGGTGCTATCTTGAGGGCTGGTGGTAACATCTTGCCTTTTCGGAACCAAACAAGGCTCATTGCATCTTTTAAAAGAAAAAAAAAAAAAAAAAAAGGCATTAGTGGTAATGCCTAAGTTTTAAATCAATGGTTTGAACATGTGCTCAGGAAATGAGACACGTGTTTTAAGCCTTCCTCAGCTGGAGGATGTTCAAACCCACATCAGAGAGAATCAGCAAGGAAGAGCCTGTAGCTGAGGGATGAGAGAGTGCACTTGGGGCACAGAGGGCAGGTCTGCTTACACATTTCACTCTAGTCTTTGGATGAAAAGCGAAAATAATTTTGGGAACACAGACTGGAGCCTTGCTGGCCTTCTGAGTCATACTTCCTTCTGCCTGGTCTCTTCTTCTGTGCTTTGGAGAGCTGCGTTTGCACTGCCTCTGCCCAAGGGAGGAGGCTCAGGACCCTGTGACAGATACTTAAAATTATTACCTTGGAATAAAACTGCCCTGACAGAAACCTCACAGAGACAAGGACAGGTGCTTTGTAACTGAATATGAGTTATTGAGGTTAGCTACATGATCACAGCCTTCATTTTACCTTCATCATCACCTTTATGGTAAAAGCTACTTGCACTTCACCGCCACTGAAATAGATGTCCTGAGCTCAATGTGTCTACATAAAAACACAAGTGGTGGTCACAACATCAGCGGGCTTTCGTTCCACACATACTGATTTAAAAGCTGACTTGCAGTTCTTCTCTCTGGAAATACCAGCTCAAAAGGGTTGCAAAGCACTCAGATACTTTAAAAGAGAGTGGCCCCATTGGAAAAGGTCCTTTGTGAAAGCTGCCCTGTCAGCTGTTTGTGCCTTCCCAAGTGCAAAGACAGCAGAAATCTTGCGTTGTAGTGGGGACAAACCCCGGTAACAGTTTTCCATGACACTCACTGTCCAGGCCAAAAGCAGGACTGTCTTTGCTGGTGTGAGAGGTCTGAGCCCATCCCTGGAGAGGCACACAGTTTCGTAAACTTAAATAACTGAAGGAGAAGAGAATTTCATCCAACAGCTATTTAGAATGAAATTGTTAAGCAGATCTGCCCTTCAGCTGCCAAGGGTGCAGCCTCTGTGGAACTGAGGCATTTTATTGCAATTATCATGCTACCAGAGGGTCACTTGGAGCCCTGACTCTCACAGCCCAGGGAACACAGGACGATCCCAGAATTGATTAAAATTAATAATTCAGTTTCTATCTGTCATGAGCTAGAGAGAAGCTGGAAATTGTTACTTGGTTTTGATTAAAGGGTTCAAACAAGCAAAAGGTCATGGTTATTTTCTTTTTTAATGTCATTACCTTAAAATTAGCCCCTTTATATAAAGGAAGGGCCTGAGTTGTGGTTTTTGGACATGCGTGGTTGGCAATTCTGTGAATAGGACTACCCTGCATATGCTAGCTCAGTTAGTGTGTGCTTCACCATATGCACATTTTAGAAATCAGAACGCTGATGTCCATTTGTCAGCTAAACCTCCCCAGATCCGGCTGCATTTGATCTGTTCTGGAGATGCTGCTGGGCATTAGTTAGCATTTGCATTGCAGGATCCGATGCTACCTGTGGTATCTCTAGCTATAGAAAGAAACACTTTTCCAGGGGTAGCAATCACAGTCAGGCTTGGCAATATAGGGGCTTGACATTTATAGCACTACCGAGTATTTTTAAGCTCGGTTCATTCCTGTAGTTGAAGCCTTTTGAAATCTTTGGAACAACCGCCCAGAACAAAGTACAGGTAAAGGAGACGCTGCCCAAGTAACAGCTGTCCTTCTGACGTAAGTACTCCCTTATGACAGGAACTATTTTAGATAGACTATAAGTAGCACTTTGTAGAAATAAGGGTTTTCCCATGACAGCAGGGTTTTTGTACTATTATTAAGCTTTGCAAGACTTGACATACAGACATGGGAAAGCAATAGGAAAGTAGCAGAGCCACCAGAGCCCTCCATACATAATCCAGTCCTTCCTCTTACTCTTACTTGCAAAAGTAGCAGGCAAGACTTGTTTTCTCTTCCCTCGCTATTTCTTCCTTTCTGTAGAGAAAGTGAGTAGACTGAGCCAATCTGATCACGGAACAGTTGAAAAAGGGGAAAGTTCTTAAAAACTGAATGCATGCTTCTTTCCCCTGAAGAAAAGAATTTGATTTTGAGAGTTATGCATTCATGATTCTAAATTTGAGAAAATAACCAATTCTCTGACGTGGGAAGCTCATTCCCCCACTACTGATAGTTAAGCCAGGAAGGCAGGTCTCATACCTTGCTGTTTGCTGTTGTATTTGTGTGTTACTCAACCGGAAGGTTTGTGTCTTATACCGTGACTACGAGGGAGTACAAGCTTTCAGCCACAGAAACAAATTCTGAGGCTTGAACACAAGCTCAGCTGTTGTCAGTACAAAGTAACATTTAATTAACCTAGAAACTGTTGCTGAGGAGTTTGTCTGAGCAACAAATGATCAAAGCGGATGTCTCTCCCCCATTTCATTGGTCTAGTTTAACTCCCTACAAAAGGATGTTTTGCACTCTGAGCATGGAGGGGGGTGTCCTTCTTTGAAGTTGTTTTCAAGTGCTTTTGGCAAAGCTGGTAAGAAGTGTGATGTTTTCTATCTCATCTCCTTCTCTTTGCAATAAAATTACCAGCTGCAGAGGCCAAAGCCTTTCCCTGAGAACAGCAGAAGAGTGCAAAAGGCTGGTGCTCCAACAGGTGCTGAACCTCTTCCCGATAAAACTATTCCACTTTTATACTGGCTTTTTTAGAAGCCAGTTATAGGAACTCTTGCTCAAGCACGGCAAGTGACACATAAAGGATATGTTGCCCAGGGAGCCTGCAGTAAGCTGGGACCAGGACCCCGGACCAGAACTGAGCCTAAACCACGTTTTTAAAGTTTTGCTGTTGGCAGCACTTTCATCCCCAGTTGAACCTGAAACGGAGCTGAGCTGGAGCTTTTGACGGCTCAACTCCCTGCTTAACACGCTGTTCCCAAAGTGAAAGACGGCAGGTTTTACATGGCACTGTTAAGTGTCACATAGTTTTACTGAGTTAGTTCTTTGTTTTCTGATCCAGAGGGAAGGTGCAGCAGCAGGGAGGACAGGCAAGACCACCCTCTTCAGTGGTGGCATATACTAATTAAAGTGATTAAAGTCACGCTGTAACCATGACTTTAGAGGACCTGCAGCAAAGACACAGCTCTTGATTCAGTCCTGAGTAGTGCATGTGGTTCAGTAGGTAACTATTTAAGTATTACTCCATACAAGGGATCCTAATATATTAAATACAGCCTTCTGGTAGGAACAAAAAAGACAAACACCCACACAAACCCCACAATAATGACTTAAAGCGTTTTTAAAAAAGAGATTCATGTAAAAATGAAGAAGCTGTTTGATAAGAAATTGAAAGGAAACTGAGGATATGCTTATAGACATAGAATCATAGAATAGCTTGGGTTGGAAGGCACCCTTAAAGGTCATCTAGTCCAAGCCACCTGCAATGAGCAGGGACATCTTCAACTAGGTCAGGTTGCTCAGAGCCCCATCCAACCTGACCTTGAATGTTTCCAGAGATGGGGCATCTACCACCTATCTGGGCAACCTGTTCCAGTGTTTCACCAGCATCATTTTAAAAAATTTATTCCTTACGTCCAGTCTAAATCTACCTTCTTTTAGTTTAAAACCATTACCCCTTGTCCTATTGCAACAAGCCCTACTAAAAATCTGTCCCCATCTTTCTTATAAGCCCCCTTTAAGTACTGAAAGGCTGCAATAAGATGTCCCCAGAGCCTTCTCTCCTCCAGGCTGAACAACACCAACTCCCTCAGCCTTTGCTCATAGGAGAGGTGTTCCAACCCTCTGATGATCTTGATGGCCCTCCTCTGGGCCCGCTCCAACAGGTCCATGTCTTTCCTGTACTGAGGACTCCAGAGCTGGATGCAGTACTCCAGGTGGGCTCTCAGCAATGTGGAGTAAGAGGCAGAATCACCTCCCTCAACTTGCTGGCCATGCTTCTTTTGATGCAGCCCAGGATACAGCTGGTCTACTGGGCTGCGAGTGCACGTTGCTGGCTCATGTCCAGCTTTTCATCCACCAGTACCTCCATGTCCTTCTCCGCAGGGCTGCTCTCAATCCCTTCATCCCCAGGCCTGTATTGACAGCAGGGATTGCCCCAACCCAGGTGCAGGACCTTGCACTTGGCCTTGTTGAACCTCATGAGGTTCTCATGGGCCCACTTCTTGAGCTTGTCCAGGTCCCTCTGGATGGCATCCCATCCCTCAGACGTGTCAGCCACATCACTCAGTTTGGTGTTGTCTGCAAACTTGCTGAGGGGGCACTCAATCCCACTGTATATGTCATTGATGAAGATGTTAAACAGTACTGGTGCCAATACGGACCCCTGAGGGGCACCACTTGTCACTGATCTCCATTTGGACATTGAGCCGTTGACCACTACCCTCTGGATGCAACCATCCAACCAAGTCCTCATCCACTGAACAGTCCATCCATCATATCCATCTCTCCAATTTAGTGAGAAGGTTGTTGTAGGGACCGTGTCAAAGGCCTTACAGAAGTCCAGATAGATAGATGACATCCATAACTCTTCCCTTGTCCACTGATGTAGTCACTCCATCATAGAAGGCCACTAGGTTCATCAGGCAAGACCTTGGCAAAGCCATGCTGGCTGTCTCGAATCACCTCCCTGTCCTCCATGTGCCTTAGCATAGCTTCTAGGAGGATCTGTTCTATGATCTTCCCAGGCACAGAGCATCACAGGGGTTGCTTAAGGACACAGTTTTAGAAGCTGAGAATAAATGTGTCTCTCTAATGAATAGAAACTCTGAAAGACCCCTGATAAGCCAAAGAAGTCAGTGTGGTTAAACAGCAGAAGCTAACAAAAGTTTAAAAAAAAAAAAGAGGTTATTTCAAGCAAGGAATAAAGCATGATGTCTGTCAAGCTAAATGTGAAAGCAAAAAAAAGTTGGGCCAGATAAAAGATTTTAAAGAGCAAGTCACCAAAGGAAAAAGATAATATTAAATGTTTTTAAACAGGTCACAAGCTGGAAATTGTTAGGTTATATAATAAAAGCTTGTCTGCACAAAAAAGGAGCACAGAGAGATGGGGCAGGGGGGCATATAACACCCTGCCCGGCTGCTCCCAGGCCCATCACAGGGGTCATCAGCCCACCAAATGCCCATGTCCACATGCCAAAGGAGCACAGAGGCACAACTGCCAGCAGGAACCCAAATCAAGGATCCCCAAGGAGTGAGGGAGCAACTTCTCCGCACCCCTCCTAGGGCTGTCCCAGGAGGGCCTCAACCCCAGTGTCCAGACTTGAAACTCATCGCAAGGTGTCATCAGGAGCAGCTCTCCAGATCTCCTTTTGGACTGTGGGGATCACTGCCTGAGACAGTAGGACACATTATGGGATGCAAAGGAAGAGCAGTTTGGAATTGCATGTGACTTACTTATTATAAGATGTTTAGGGGAGGAACCAAAGGTGGGAAAAGGCAGGGATTTAGGTGACTTGGGGTGCTTTGTGTGTGTGTACCTACTGGGAATACATTTTCAGCCTTGCTACTGGTTTGACTGGGGGCATGGATCTGTGGCAGCCTCGCCTCTCTTGAGCTCTCACATCCAGCATGATATATTTTCCTTTAACAGAAACCAGCCAAAAATCTGTGGAACTGATACGATATCAAGGAGTAAAAGGAGCAAGCAAGGCAGGTAACTGGCCAAAGCAATAAGGTTTGGTTTCCACTGTGTTGGACTTTAGCCTTTTTTTGTGGCAAAGAAACCTCCTAAAACTAAAGAATGAATAAATGAAACTTCAGAGCTGATAATATGAATAATGGCTGGCTGGCAGGGCCAGAAGATATTCACACCGGAGTTCTGAATATAGCTAGAACTTAGATATAAAGTCATGAAACTACTACTTGAATATATAATCCATCCAGACATAATACCTCAGCTGTGGTATTATGTGCCATATCTATTATTCGCCACAGGAATGGAAGATGACAGATGTGACACTAATTTTTAATCCAGGAAACAGATCAGCAGTCCTGACTTCCACTCAGAGATATGGCACAGGATAAGACTAGATGTAGTCACATAGATAAATGTGGTACGTGGGGAAAGGTCCCATACCGTGTAGAGAAAAATCATGACGTGTGTTAGATTCCTTTGAAGCTTTTGAAAAAGAATTAAATTGCCAGGGAGTTAGAAGGAAGACAATTTTATTTATTCATAACTGGTTGAATAATAGAAAACAAAGTTTTCTCAATGGAGAAAGGACATCAGTGGAATCCCTCAGGAATCGGTGGTAAGGCCTGTGCTCTTCAGCACAGACATAAACAATCAGAAGTGTGTGAACACTGAGGCAACAAAGTTTGTTGATTATAAAAGCTATTCAGATGGACTATGCCCATCTGAGTTCAGTCAAGGTTTTCAAGGCACATAATGATTTACAAGCAGATCCTTAACAGTGAAAATGCACAAAGTAACAAAAAGTTCAATACATAACTGAAATATAACTCAGGTGCAAAACAAATAGCAGCTACAATTCGGATTTGTAAATAGTCTCACATATGTCATTTTCAAGTAAAATCATATACCGACCTGATTGTACTACTATGAATCAGTATTATAAAGAGCTGCCTATTGTAAATTATCCTGTCTCTTTAAACTGGAGAAAGTTGGCCACATGGGCTGGCTGAAGTCCACTATCAGATGTTATCTTAGGTTAAATTGGACAGCTTCTCAGGCTCTTAGAAATAAAGGCTGTAAAGGGACTTCTGAGACCAATCAGTCCATTGCCCTAAGGCTGCATCTTGTGTACTTGCACCTTTCCTGACAGACTTGTGTTTCAAAGACCTGCAGCACTGGGGAACCCACAGGGTCCTCTTTGTAACCCTTAATATTGTAATTTTTTTCTTAATGTTTATCTTGAATGTCCTTTGCAGTAACTTAAGGCTATTATTTTTCATTGTGTATATGGGAAACAGATTATTCCTGTCCTTTGTACAGCAACTTTATATGTATTTAAGGGCATAAAAGATCTTCATGACTTCTTCAGTCTTCTTTTCCTTTGGCCTGAGAACCCAATAAATGCAATCTTTCTTCTTAAGTCATATTGTCTAGATCACCAGTCATTTGTGCTGCTCTTCTCTTGACTTTCTTCATCTGCAGGGATGTAAACCAGACCAGCACAGGCAATATTCCAGCTGAGTTGTTACCAAGCACTGAGTAGAGCAGAATGGTAATTTCTTATGTCTTGCAGTCAATAGTCCTGCTTTTACAAGAACAGTATTTGCTTTATTGCCACCAGAACAACACTGTTGATACGAGTTCAGCTTTTTCAATTAGCTTATTAATCCCCTGAAACTGTTTTCTGGAGAATGCTTTATAGCATTCCCAGCTATGATTTGTGACTCTAGAGACCTACGTACTTTTGGTTCATTACCTAGTGACAGAGCAAACCTAGAAGAGGTTCCAAAGAAACCACCTCCGTATGTTTTACATTTTAATAGTGGACCACCAATGGTTACTTTGTGACTATGTGTGCAACCAGTTTTGTACTAGCCCTATGATAGTTTTGTGTAAACCAGCGATTTTGAAATTATTGTCTTTAGGTTTTCATACGGGCTACCTTTAAGGTGTTTCTGAAATGCAGCAAAGAGAAGTAGGCATATTTTCAGTAACAAAAATTTACTATGGGGGACTGAGCTTCCTCATGGATCTACATTAGAAAAGACTGAAAAACACTCATCTAAACCATGCTTCCCTAAATTATAATGACAATATAATTTGAAACAGTGCTAAGGAAGGCCTGGCTAGAACCAGGAAATGTGGAAACTCTTGCTTTTGCCCTTTCCACAAGACCTGTTATCCCTATTGCAGAAGGACAACAAACTGGTTTAACATTACACTTGACAAACCTATCTTAGTTGATACTCGTCTTCTTTGTCTTCTGGATACAGTTTGTTCAATTTTTTTCATCAAGATTTTTTCAGTAAAAATTTCCTTTGGTCAGTTGATAATTTCCCATCTCCATGCTACACTTTTTAAAGTTATCCACTACGTTTTCCATTTTCTCATCTTGAGGCCACCTTGTTTGTCCTCCGTGTGTTTGCAGAGGTTGCATCATTCTAAGGTTACTTCCACCAGGTCTTCAGGATCTCAGGCTGAAGTTTATCAGTCCTAATCCACTTGAAAACTTCCAAATTATCATCTGAGTAATTTCTAACTCATTCTTTGCCTATTTTAGAGTGAAAACTTTCTCCTTTGCAGCTGCTACTGATTTTTTCAGATACCTGCTTCAGATACTTTCGCTCACTCAGATGCAGCCTAAAACGAGCAAAATGAAAAGGCCAGAAAGGCAATTTCACAATATTCCTAACCAAGACTCAGCTAAAAAGAGACTGTAATAACTCAGTGAGGGCCTAACCCTGTCTCATTTCCTAGGCATTATACAATGACTAAACACAGAAGACAAATGCAGCCTTTACTTCAAATGCACCTGGAATACAGACCAAGAACCTTCAATCCGCATAATCAAAACACATCCACCATCAACAGAAATCAACCTGGTGGAAGAACCACATGTGTTTTGGGCAAAAGTTGCATGCTCCAGAGAGAAAACCCAACTGAGAACAAAGGAGGAATGATGAGGGTTCATAGCCAAACCACACACAGTTTGCAGTCTATTTGCCAAATTCTTTGCCTAAAGATGACAGCCAGAGAAGGGACAAAACCCTTCACTGCTTCATCCCCCAGAGGTTCCTCTATCTCTCCTTAAGCCTCAGGATAAAGGCCTGGTGATAACTAAGTGGCAAAGTCTTTTTCATACGGCCTGAAAAAAGAGACTAACAGATCTTGTGAAACTCAAGTGGCAAACCACTAGTGCTGGGTGCCATGCCGGGAACACAGCTACTTGAGTCAAGGGTCAATGTGGAGAGAATTAACTCCTGTACAATCCTTACAGGACCAAAGCTGAGATACTGTGAGGATCTTGATGAGATCTCGTGAGTCACCAGTGGACACACATTCTGCAAAATGTAGGTCAAAGAAGATCTGAGCACCCAAGGCCCTTAACACTGCCATTTGCTTTCTGTGTCCCACACTTTAGCCCAGAGCAAGGCAGAAGGGAGATGGTGCAGAAATTTGGGGGGCTCAGGAGCCAAGCCCAGACCACTTACCCCAAACTTTGTCATTCCACACCTCCTATAAGATTGTTTTTTGATATTTTGTACCCTTGGTGGTGCCTAAGGTTACATCAAAAGGAGTTTTTGTTAGCTCTGTGGATCCCAGAACTTCTCCACGTGGTGGCGAAGACCCAGGGAGGTCTAGTCCATGTGTTTCTTACAGAAAATTGATATTCACTTTCCTACTTCCCAGCACTGCTTAAATGGAGGAAAAGCCATCCCTCAAAGCCAACCCATCTCTTTAGAAGAAATCCCAACAGTACCACAATTACATGTTTTATGTATGGTGAGTCTTAGAAAGTCATGGGAGGAAAAGGTTTGAAAGAAAACGTGAGCTATGAAGTACCAAACTCTTATCTACTCTTATCTACAGCTCTGTTAGAGACCATAAAGATAGAAAATAAATTATCCACCATTGCATTAAAACCTGTCCAATGAGTCACAAAGAGAGTGGCGCTAAAACGCTGTGAGTTATACTGTCTTTCCTCAGGGTGGAAATGTCACCAAACATTCACCAAGACTAAATCACTGAGCAGAGCGGAGGAAGTTCCAAATATTTCCTTTGTAACATCTAGTTAAGAGTGTTTCAAATCACTCCCCCTGAATAAAAGGTCAGTCATTAAACAATTTGCCAAAAGAACAAATTATCTCTATGGAGGAAACAAAAACATTAATTAAAGAAAAGATTATGTTGATCAAAAGAGGAACTCAAAACACCAATAAACAATGTAGAACAACTTCCTGAACAGAAATCAAATCATGCCAGAGCTGCAAGTTCTACACCACAACTAAGCAAAACTTCCCTTCCCTACTCAGGAAACCAGTCAGTTCAATTGTCTTTACCCAAGAGCACCTCTGGCACAAAACATAAGTCTGTTATCTCTTGGAATATGTGCTATGAAAAGAAGAGTCTCTCTAAAGAGACTTATCTGCAGAGACCCACGCTTTGAGTTGTTCACAAGACACTTTTTACAGAAACTAAAAAGGAGCCAACTGCCAAGCCTCAGACAAACTACTGAACTAAAACAGTTGATAGTCACTAATTCCCAGCATCATCACTGGCCCAACACACATGGCAGCTATCATTCTCTTTAGCCTGTATCATTTCCAGCTGCCAGCCTTTAGTTATAGAGACTTGTCCCACAATACATTGCTCGGACAAGTAAAACAAGGTAAAATCCAGAAACAAATGTCACCCCTATCCCATCTTCAGATCCACCCAAAAAAACCAACTAATCATATCCTCCTCAGGGCATGGTGAGACCAAAAGCATCCCTGATTACCTGCTCCCAAGCTCAGAGTTGTAACCCTCTGCCAAGACAGTTGTTACTCAGACCAACGACTCACAACTCATACAGAAATTAGACACTGAGTGGACACTGGTGGAGAATACTTTCATTAACATCAATCACAAGAGAACTTTCTAAAGAAGCATCCTTGGGCCTTGCCATTAAAATCAGACCTCTTGCATCTCACATCTCAAGAGAAGCCCTGGGTGGGTAGGAGGAGTGCCAGTTGAAGGGTTTCTCTGATGCACGCAGCACCAGCTGCTGTTGGAGGCCAAGGGACTCTGGACCTTCTTCTGTGTGGAATTCCTTCACTCCTAAATAACATGCTGGAAATTTGCTTTGGAGGTCTACATTAAGACATGGCACCAGTTGTTGGCTAAAACATGATGCTGACCTGTTGGTACAAGGATTTGCTTGAGCAAATTAATTTTAAACCTTATCATCACAGCAACAAGTAAATTAATATCTCTTAAATCCATGCTTAGTGTAACTGTTTTTCTGAAATAGGTTTGAGAATAACCACATGCTTCAAGGTAGACACTCAGAAACACTGAGGTGGGTTGGAAAGAATGAAATGCAAGTGGTGTCACCAGATACCATTCCTTGTGCCAGCCACGACCTCTGTTTGTTGTTTGGATGATGATCCTTGGCAGATAAGCCATGATGTGGAAAGGTTTGATCCCGTAGGGGTGGGAAGAGTGCTGATGAGCACCTGATCTGATACCAGGAGGCCATTATCTCTGGTGGAGGACTCATGCTGTGAAAGCACGAGGGATTGCAGGTGGCTAGAGTTTGGTGAAGATGGATTAAAGCCAAATGGGACTGACAGGCACACTAGAGAGGGAGAGAGACATGTAAAACTTTGTGTTCTCTTTGCCATGCATAAGTTCATGTAGGTCCTATGTGTAAAATGGCAGTAGACACCTATGTTCAGGGACCTGCATCCCAACCTTCCTGTACTTCCTGTTTTCCTCTCACCTCAAATGATATCCTGACTTGGAGAGAGCAAAGAGCTAGGAAATGCTGATGCTCATGTTACTCCACCTCTGGGTATGGGTGGTCCTCCCAGCAATCCCGCCTCACTTTGACGGCACACTGTGGCAGCCCCTGGTCTGCTTACATTAGTATTTATGGCAGATGGATCAAGCATCTTCCTAAGGCTACAGCTGTCAGGACAGCTAATGAGGTGCATCTGACAGTATTGCTTTCACAAGACTTTACAAGGTGTTGTTAAAAGCTGTTTGCTGTCACAAAGCACAGCGTTTGAGCAAGACGTGAACTCTTCTGTGGAAACCCAGGACAAACTATCAAGACACTGAGATATTAATATAATATATATATATTATTATATAATAAAAAAGAGATGCAGGACACAGTCAGACCCTAAGGGTCTGAACAGTCATTGCAGAACTGTGTTTACTTTTCACTGAACTTGTGCGTATCCACAGGGCATGTAAGTGGGTCTTTACAGTACAGCGAGATCTCCATCACAGCTCTTCCTGCGTCTGCTGTCTCAAACTTACAGACAGGGATGAGACCTGCTGTGGGGACATCACAGCTCAGGATACTTTTGTGTATAATTTCTTAGGATATTAAAGTGGCTAAGGCATCCTTTGTTGTACCTGCCTTGTATCCTTTTTTACTCTGTTATCCTGGAAGAAATAAGTGATGAGATGTAAGTTCCCATGCATGGGTGGATCTCCAAGAAGTGAGACTAGGCAAGAAAGGCACCAAGTGACCTGTGCCGCTAGTTTCAGTACCTGGGAGAGCTTGAATATGGGGTTTCACATCCTAAGGAAAGGCTGGCAGAAGGCGCCCTAGAGCTGAAATCGGTGATGAGCTATAACTGCACTCCACCTGCCTAGAGGCACGTGGGCCCGCATTAAAAGTTCCTCAGTATGGCAGATGGGTACTAACCCAGGTTCAGACAGCCTGAGATGAAGATAGTGCATCTGTCTGGAGATGGAGATGAACTGCAGTCAGTTCTTTGGAATCTGATGTGTGATACAAGACCTGTTACTGAGGTGATTCAGGTGTGATCAAATTCTGAGCTGGTGAAAGAAAGCAATTCAATCCCAAGATAAATTCTTGCTTTTTGAATCTTGTTTTCATTCTAATTTAGGATGAAAAGTCAAAATTTAAATGAATAAACAAAATCTAGAATAAAAATTTGGAGAGAAAGAGAAAAATGTATCCAAAGACATAGAAACCACCTTATAACAGCATTATATAATATAACATAAAAAAATACAACATAAAAAAATATGCAATGTAACAATGAAAGGGAAGTGAGAAGGCTGAAAATAAATTGATAGAGTTGGGGTGCAATCTCCCATTTTCATTTTAAGTCATTCCAATATTATTCTTTTGAAATATTGCATCAGAATTTATACATTCCCTTTAAAAAATGAAATTTCAGGGAAATTAATTTTCCATATGTTTTGAAAATAGTGGAGAAATCACAGTCTTTAGTCGGTAATAAGTGATAACAAAGAGTTCTTACCAATCTGGTCTTCAAACTTGCATTTAAAAGTATTGCATAGATGAAACAAACTCTTTGGAAGCAATTGATTTGCATTGAGCAAATTCCTGTTCTTGCCAGATGAAGCCATAATTTGGGTCAGATGTCTGGGCAATTCACAGCCAGGAATAGATGAAGAATTGTTGAGATTTGCTTTGAAACACATGATGGGGTGAATTTCAATTGTCAAAATTCTTGTAAAGTTGAAGCAGGGTAGGTTCCTGCTGACTAGATATTCATGAAAAATAGCTAGCAGCAGAAGAATGGAAAAAATGAGTGCAAAATGCAAGCCTGGGAATATAGCAAAAGCTTGAACAGGAAGCCCAGTCCTTGAGAAACATTTTGACACCCTGAGTATGAACCTATCTTCAGTGGGATCTGTCGTCCCCACATTGCAGGCCACAGGCGCTTTCAGAGCCGCAAGGGGTTTACTTTGTAATGCACCAGGAACGTGTCGTTGTACCCTGAAGCAGCACTGTTCCCATGCTAAAAAGAGAGACACAAGTTGTTAGAGACAGTCTGGAGCCTGCAAATGAGAGACATACAGCCTTGGCTGGAATGTACGATGGCAGTGGAGTGTCGCTTGATTTCGTAATTGTCTGGGATTTTCCAAGGCACCTCGAGCGGTTAGGTACCTGCTTCTCACTGGCGGGTACTCACAGTGGGACTGTGGTGTGTTGCTTTCCTGCACTCCTTTCAGCATCTTTAATAGTGATGACCAGAAAGAGGCAATTCATTTTTTCGGGGGCAGGGAACCTGTTTCCTTCTGACATGGGAAGGAATATCAACTTAAAATTATTCTCATCAAAGGGAGGTAAAGTCACATGGGTCTAGGATAGCGTGGCTGCCAGGGTGCTCCAGATCCAAGGCCCCCAGTGTCCATTGGTCAGCATGGAGGCCTATGGTCACTGCATTATCCCATGTCTGTCCCTGCACCTCAGGCCTGGGCAGCCCTGGGAACCCACAGCCCACTGGCAAGGCCACCCAGGGGCTCACAGCGAGCGACTCAGCAGGGTTTCCACAGGAGCCAGCATCTTGTACCTGTATTGCGTGAGTTACTGCTCCAGGCAACAGGAATACAAAGCTGAAGTACACTGATGCCTCCTCCCACACAGGTATCCCTGCTGGACTCAGATCAGACTTTCTCAGAGTTTTCTAAGAATCCAAAAGAAAATACTTCTAAAAGCCCTGTAATTTCAGAAAGAAACAAAAGATATAAATTCACCCTATGTTTGAGATCTGCTAGAGCTAGGAAGTCTTCCCAAACCTTACTTGAGCATCCTACTGTACTCATCACAGAAATTACTGCAATTAGAAAAATTAAAATTCTGTGTATAGGAGTTTCTTTAACATTTGACTTGTAACAGTGACCATTAGATGCCAGTCTCTCAAGAAATTACAATTTCTTTAATGCTTTTCAAAAGAGTGAAGAGCATGGAAAAATACAAAAGGAAACCCTATTCTGTCCATACTGACAGTGCTATTGTAGGGAAAATAAGAGTCTTCACAAACCCAAAGTATACTCAAGTTTACTTTTCCAAATTAACACTCACTATTACTAGCCACTGTTACATAAAGCAAAGAAATTCTCCCCTGAAATTGCAATTAAATTTAAAAAAAATTTGAAATTTGAAATAAAAATAATTTAGGTATTACTTTTTTGGCATGACCATCCTGGTTTTCAGACAGCTCTTATTATCTTGTGAACCTTTCTGCTGCAACGTTCCTTTACTACCAATCTGCTTTTCTTTCTTCCACGAAGAAAAATGCAAGACTTTGGTGATGTTTCAATTGATTGTGCTACTGACTGAAATGGAAGTTCAGTGTCACCATGGCTGAGTGTATGTATAACTTGGTCTTTAGGAAATGAAGACAAAGCTTTGAATGTAATTGTGCTAACAAACAAAACACAGTGGGTGCTTAGATCTACTACAATTTGTTCTTATTAAGTTTTGCACCAAGAAAGAGAAAATTATCAGAGAAAAGAGAAAATTTGCCAACTGATCCACATTTTTAAATTAATAAATCAATGGCAATATATTTATCTCTAATATGCTTAGTGTACCTTTTCACCTCTCAAAAGCTTATAAAATCAACAACCCACATCGGCTGAAGTTGTTCAATGCAATAACGTATTGTGGAATAGGCTGCTGTGTCTTTAAAACTTGGTTTTGGTAATGTAGAATTAATTTACTTTCAATGCCAACTTTTATGCTGCTTTTTTATACAGAATTCTGGTTCAAGAACTGTTGCTAAAGAACATAGCTGAGGATGTTATCTCTGCTGTTCAAGCAAACACACACACACACATCTATATAAAACATCTTCTTCTTGTAATCTTTCACTGCTAGATTCAAAGTAAGTAAAAAAATTTAATTTTTTAACAGAATGAGACAGAGAGAATAAGATGGAGTGTACAAAAGTACAAAAAAGGTGTTAAAACTAAAACAAAGGGAACAGGAAATGTCATACAGCAGCCAGCCTCAGATAGAGCTATACATATAATTGATCAGTGGCTTTTCTTTCTCAATAAAACAAAAACTAGGCAAAATAGGATTTTTTAAAAAAGTTTGAATGATCTATTACCTTATGCTTTGTAGATTTAAGCAGTTGTAGCATTAATACTGTTTTTTCAGGTTTTAAATGAAAATGTTCTTTTGAAATGCATAATTGACTTATGTTGACTAATTTTTTCTCTTCATTCGCTTTTGTTGAAATGCTGAACTGAACCTGAAAACATATTTCCATATTTCTCTCCCTGAATTGCTTTAAGCTACATGGTCTACAAAGTACTGAAATACTCTGATGCCAAGATATTTCAAAACTCTAATTTGGTTGCATAAATATTGCATCCCCCTCACTTTCCACGGCTTCATATTGTAGACATTAAATGATATGTTAATAGTACTATTATTTTGAGAAATCTGATTTTATATGCTCTCAGGGTGATAGGCTTTTCAGTAAGTGGAAATCTGATAAAAATCTCTTCTGAGCTACAGCACCAATGTCTGAAGAGTGACCACGAATTTTGGAAGAGGGAAAGAAAAATGGAAACACATCAGGACATGGCTTGAAACATTTGAGAAATTTCTGCCTTGTGTTACCAATGCATATTGTGTTTTAGAAGTTTCTAAAGGCAAATGCCTACTCAGTGGGTGGCAGAATAGCAGAAAACTCTTCCTAGCAGAGTACAGAAGGAGAGAAGGAGAGGTGACTGCTCAGTGCCTCCATCAGTTGGGCAAGTATGTGGAGACACTTCTACCTTTAAAAGCAGGGTGTAGGGGCATTAAATATGCCCCAGTACTTTTTCATGCATCGATTCATGAAAAGCCTCCAACCCTTTTAATGAACTTTAATAGATTGTTGTGGCACATTATCAATTTTGAAGCTGCTGTAAATGTGTTGTTAATATGCTATGGTATTTGTAATTGACTATGACCTCCTGTGACATTAAAAATTTGACTGTCCGTCCCGAAAGACATCCACAAGTTTTATGAGTGTGCTTCAATAAACCTTTTAACCAAGAACATATGCTCAATAAACAAAAAGCTTTTATTGATTTCATAAATAGCAAGACAATGTCAACCCTGAGCCAAGCAAACCATTGCACAGCTCACTAAAGTGCTATGGTATGTGTGTAATGGAGAATGGTAGGTATATGCCAGGGGGACCATTACTGGTCTCCTTGTCTTGGGGCTGGGACCAGTGAGAAAACTGTCTTCCCCCTCAACTCTACGTAGGATTGCAAGGGATTCCCTGCACAGGAGTGGCAGCTATGGAGGAATGGCTGCAAAAGGGTGCTGTGATCATGTTCTGCATCTTCTCTTCATGTCCTTTTCCTTGCATAGTCACAGCATAGATATTCTCCTGACAGCTTTTCAATCATCCTCCAGTTCTTTTGGTTCTCATCCTGTAGCATGTGTCTTGTCTTCCAGTCTTTTAGTCATGTTTGCCATCTCCTGGGAATGACTCATGAGATCAACAAGCATTTTTACATGGGCCATGCCCAGGCAGGGGTTACCAGAACAGAGAAACCACATAGTTACATGGCATAACGATGTTAGCCAACTGCCAGCATAGATAAAATGTTATTTTTCCCTTTTTTTTTTTTTTTCAGTTTTGGAATTTAATTTCTTTTTGCTCTTGCCATTGTGGGGAGTGCCTGAAAATGGAAAGGCATTTTTCCAGTTAAATCTTCTGGCAAATGTCTTGTACCATTGTTATGTGCCCTAACTTAACACTCCTTTGTCAGATGAGTTCTACTGGAGATGTTCTGATGATGATGATTAGATGACATTACCCTTATTTTTTTGTACATATCTAATGCAATTCACTGGTTTTGTCACAACACCTGGTGCATTTCAGGAGTGGCTTTTTTCCCACATATGGTTTACCGCTCTTGATATATTTTAGCATTCTGTGATTGCTGGGAAGAAGCCAATGGGGAGGCACATCTCCATGGAAAGACCTCTCAACAAGTTGTTATGATAGAGTCTGATCCTCCATAAGTTTCTCCATGAGCTCTTTGGCATATGCCAACAATGTTCAGAGAAAAGTGGGACATTCAGCCCAGGCTGTGCCAGAACAATGTGATTAGGCAGGCCAAGCCTAGTACAAGCTAAGGCCTTGTGGGATGGCAGAGGCAGGAATAATTGCAGCTCAAGCTTGGATATACATCAGCATGACGTTTTTACATATTTTGCTTTCAACTCCTAACAAAGTGGTAAAATCCTTTCCAATTATTTTGAGAAAAAATATGGGTTAAATTGGAAAAAAATGGACAATATTAGTAAGTCTTTTTTTTCCCTACAGGAAAAAACAATCCACAGTTACTACTGTGTTCCTTTTTAGTTTCCTATAATGTTTCAGCAGTATCTCTTCTCCGTTCAGGTGTTCATATTATAACATAGATGAAGAAAACTAATTTTCCAAAATAAAATAAAATAAGCATAGTGGAAAAAGGGATAAATAGACCCAGCTTGTTTCCACTATTCTGGAAGCCATTATAAGCAATGACAATAATTATGCCTCTGCTTAATGTTGCTGACACTTCCCTATTTTCTTCCTTCCTGTATTTTCCCTGCTTGGTATCTGCCTAAGACTGATTAAAAGAATAGGTGAAATGTTCAGCATTTTTGGGGAAATCACTCATATGGGGAAAACAATACATTTCCCTCCAGTTTTAGGAAAACCAGAATATTTTACTTAAAATACGATAATTTAAAGTAAAATAATTCAAAAATTAATCCTGAGGAAGATACCAGCCTTTCTGAGGATGAGGTAAAGGGAAAATAAATGTCTTTTCCTTCATAGAAAATTCTTAAAACTAGTTTGTTAAATAGAGAAAAAAACTCCATGTTTTAGAGTTGGTAGTTTTCACTTGACAGTGATTTATCCTGGTGCCATTCCCCACTGAAATATAGTGAAAAGTGTCCCATTTTCACACTTTAGATTACTTGTATGCTTTTTAGAAACTCTTTAAAATTTGCCAGATAATTCTCCAAACACCTGTCTGTATCGAGTATGGTCTAGTCCCTCCCAGCAGGCTGAATATACTTGATCTCCACTAAATGGCTGAACAGCCTCCATCCCATGCCTAAAAATTAAGTAGGATCTTTCTCACCCTTCTCACGGAGTTTCCCAAACACCTGTGATGTGTGACAGCAGTGTGGGTGCCTCCATACCTCCTCAGCAGGCAGCAGATCAATGCTGAAAGCAACCTGCTACTTGTAACACTAGTTCCATGAACTCAAGCAACAAAGGCGTGTTCAATTACTGTGGCTCTGTAGATCCTAATTGTGCCGATTGCCTTTGCAGCAGCTCAGTTAGTTCCACATGAAAACGTTTGTCTTTTTCAGTGTTCAAGTTAGAATGTGATGTTTAAATCAGATTTTTTTTCCCCAAAGGCTTCCAATCATAGTCTTTTAATTCCACAGTAATGAACTGGTTCCTGTTCATATTTTATCCTGTGTGCAGATCAGTTCTCATTCAGTTCTTAATGCATCCAGAAGCTATCTATTAGCTATGTGCATTAACTAAACTACAGCTGACATACGTGGTCTGACAGCTGGCTGGTGACTGAATAGCCAATCTGTGCCTGTCCAAGAAAAGTAGATGTTGCTGTATCCAGTTCTGTTTTATAGCAAGGAAAAGGTGTGGTTTCATACTGAGTCAATACAGCAGGTCCACAGTCAGTCAGCCACTCACTTGATAGCAGTAAACAGTTAGATAAATTCAATGGGAATGATGAGATTTATATTAAAAGAATCATGTGGAAACACGTATTTACAATTTTATATATCTTGAATTGCCTGCATATTTGTAAAAATACGTGCTACTTTGATATATAATACAGGAATTCAGAATTTTTACCTAAGAGAAACTAAAATTTGTCCTGAATTGTTCCTGGGTATGCACTAGTTTAAGTGCTCATTCTAGTTTTCGAAATTTAATTTTAGTTCATTTGAATTCATATTCCACTTGTTATTGCAATTAGACCTTTTTAGAGTTTTTATAAAGCTGTAAGTAGACATTTGCTAAGTTTTAAAAGTGTATAAGTTCTGTATGCTTGCCAATATGTAGAACTTCTAAGTTATGGGACTTAGCATATGGCTTAGTGCAGGCAAGGTTGCTTCTCTCCTGTCACTGACACCAAGTGAAAATGTTCTCAGTTTGTTCTTTTTCTTTATGTAGTTCAGCACTTCAGCTATAGTTGTCCTCTAATTCTGCCAGAATCATGTTGATCTTATTCTAATTCTCTTAATAAAAGCCATAAATTTTGATTTTAGCTCTAGTTAATGATAACAATACTTCTAAATTGAACAAACGTATGTGACTATTCAAGAGAATGGCAAACGCCACATTTCTGAAACAGAGCCTAAATTCAAGTACTCCCAAACAGCAAGTCCCTGTCTCCATCCATGGAGGAGGTACAACTTAAAGAAAATGTTGCCAGAATATCCCCAAGAAGAGGTCATGCCCCTTTCTCTTCCCCCAGCCCACACCAAGTCTCAGTGTGCTGTAGAGCTGTGTTGGTTTTGGACCAGGCTTGTAAGCTAACCGTGACGGAGCGTGCAGCTGATAGGGAGATGATGGAGGAAAGCCACAAATCCCACCACTGTGACCCAAGAGGAGGCTTGGGAGGAAGGGCCTCAGGCATTCAAGCTAAGCCAAGCCTCTGGGGATGGCTGTTGGTAACCCCGTTTACATGGGAGGAAATCTGCTTACAGGGAACAATGTGACTTTAAAGCTACTACTCCAGAGATGCAATTTTTGGTTCACATGCTTCCTCCCTCCTGTTCCTTTCCACTCAGCCCATCTTTGCTACAAGTCCTTGGGAGTTAGTGAAAGGAATTGGGCAGTGAACCTTACCCAGGGCTCTGCAGTGTGGTTGCAGGGAATATAGGATATCAGTGTGAGGTAAAAGGGCTCCTGCAACAGCTGGGGCAGTTTGTGGTTCTCAAATGGACAGTAGGATAGACAATGTCTCTGGACACTCTCATGAGACACACCAGGAGCACATTAAACAAAACAGCAATCTAAACAGTCAGTGTAAGCTTGACACATCCCTTAGCTACAGCCAATCCTTTAGGTAGGCATGCTCAGCAGCTCCAGAAAGTGAGCAACCAGAAAGCAATCAAATGCTTGAAGTACCAAACATAGAGATTTCTACTTCCTGTACAATAGTCAGAGCAGCCTGGCAAAATGGAGGTAAACAGTATTACGGCCCCTCCATTACCACTACTTGTACACCAGGCTTGCAAGCACACAAAAGGCAAATAGAAGAACAACCAAAGCTGCTTATAACATAAGAACAATGACAAACTATTCCTAAAAGAATACTGCCAGGGGTAAAATAAAAGAATTACATTTCAATAGCAGAGTCATAAAATCAGTGTGGCCCATGTTGTTTAAGGTTGTGCCAGGAATATGTCAGCCCCACAGACTGTGAAGTCAGAAATGCTTCATCACTGGTACAGCTTGCTTTGTGCACCAAGGCACATGTACGGGCTGTGCCATGAAGCACTGCTGCTAATGACAAGGTCTTGCAGGGTTGGTGATGCACACTTCCTTCGTTTTAGTTCCTTGTGGTCTATTTTAAGCAAGTAGCTCATAGTATTGTAGTGTTCATGAAACTCGTAGTCCTGAACACACTAGCCTTCTTACAAGCCAGGGGATTGTGACTTAATAGAGTGCTATAATTGCCATTTCACAAACCAGGGACTGAGGGAAAAAGTGATTGAATAACTTGCTCAAAAATACCTGGGGAGTTTCTGGCAGATCTGAGAAGTAAACGTAGATCTCCCAAGTGCTGGGTAAAATATTGAACCATTCTTTCTCTTGCTAAACTTCTATTGTCTGCTCAAGCATATACTTAGGACAACAACAAAGCCTGAAGAAACAATATGTGAAAATACACGTCCCCAGGGTCTCCTCTCAAATGGTACTGATTAAATCCAGCACAAAATGGTAGCCAATGACTAGTATAATATTCCCTTGAAATCTAAGAAAAGGCTATATCCAACCTTCCTCAAGTCAAGAGGTGTCTTTCCAAGTAATCTCAATGAATTTATGATGAATTTATGGGAGCAGGGAGGAGGCATGTAGTGAATAGAGATTAAGCACATGTTAAACAGATGCTATGCTGACTAAAATATGAAAACCACAGACATGTACATAAAAAAGCACCACAGTGTTTGGTGTTAGTTTACAGTTCAGACAACAGCCCTTTCAGCTACATCATGTCACCTGGTAACCCTGCACTGAGCACTTCATACCAGGTACTTCAAACATTCTGCTTGAATCCACAAACATGTCTAATCATATGTTCAGTATGCAGATGCTCTGCCTCCTCACCACACACCTTTCCTTCCTCACATTTACCCCTTGCAGATCTAGCAGCCACTGCTCTATCCTCAATCCATGACCAACCCTCTATGTGTCTCCCCTCCAGTTCCTGCTGGCACTTCAGATGCTGGACTGTAAATCTTTAGCTGTAATAGCAGAAATCTAATTGCTTTTCCCAGATTTTTGTATAAAGGTAACAAAAGGGTCTGGGTACCTTTTATTATCCAGATGGCGTGTTACCCAGATTCTTACTGTAACTGCCAGACGCAACTGATTCTCATTCTGCAAGATAATTTTATAATGGTCTATCCATTGCTTATTATATTGACAGAAGTGAAAGTAGAAATTGGCAAACTGATTTTTCCAGCCAGACTTTTAGAAGTCACAGCACAGCAACATGTGGTGTCCTGTTACTAGATCAAGGCCAAATAGTAAATGAGCCAAAATTAAAACAAACTGTGAGGATAACAAAATACACCAAGAAACAATCAGAGGTATAATCAAGAATACCAGCTTCTAGCAGACCAAGACAAATGAAACTGTTTTTCCAGCTTCTACATTGCACAATCTTTACTGTCACCACTGCCCTATTTAAATTAAACACATTCAATTATTTACAAGTAGGTATATAACCATAAACATGCAACAATCCACCTGATTACCTGATCACATGACCTTTCTTAAATAATCTAGTATCATATTAACTTTACTGCTCCTGTAAGTTTAATTGAACCATTCAATGCAGTATGTGAAAAGCTGAACTCTGGAGGCTGGGCTGGAAACTGTATGTGTTGGTAGTTGCGCTGGTGGCATTGTGCCTCTGTTTACTTTCTCTGGTTTCTGCTGGAGAAACTCATCCATGCTCCATATGACAGGTGGAGGTGGCTGGGTATTGTTAGCATGTCACGCTATTCTGGAGAGCACTATATTTCTAGGCTGTATCCTGACTTCTTGAATGGCCAAAGAAGTGAACAATGTTTCTGGTATGAGCAATACAGCTTCATAAGCTCATGCTTACAATCAGAACAGAAGTGGATTTAATAGATCCAGCAATGGCTTCTTCTTGCTTCTCATAGACTTACTCATTTCAAGGCCAGAAAGAACCTAATTCACCTTATCTGAGTACCTAACAGAGGCCACTTTATTTTATCCAACTACTCAGGTATTGAACTCAGTAATTTTACTCACCAGAAGTATACCTTCTGGAAATGCAGCCAGCCTTACTTGGAAAGCATTAAGCAATGGAGAATCAGCTGCTTCTCTTTGTAAGTTTATTTTATGATAGTCACCTCCAGCTTTAAAAATATACAACTTTTTTATTGAAGTTGGCTGGTTTTTAATTTCAGATACTGTTTTTTGTTACACATTTTTCTGATAAGCTAAAGAGTCACTTAGCACCAAGTATTTTACCTCTATGAAGGTGCTTTCACATGTATAAAGTCACCTCTCAATCACAGAAAACAAGTAATCTTAAAATACTGCTGTATGATTTTTTTCAGTCCTAGAGTAATTTTATAGCTCATTTCAGCACTTTTGAAACATTCCTTATAATAATGTCAATGGTAGATTTGGAAACAGAATTCCCCTTGTAAGTTGCACC
This sequence comes from Gavia stellata, assembly GCF_030936135.1. NCBI lineage: Eukaryota > Metazoa > Chordata > Aves > Gaviiformes > Gaviidae > Gavia > Gavia stellata. The sequence goes on from NC_082595.1 coordinate 23,890,633, forward strand.
ATACCATATGGACTTAGAAGTACCCAAAGTAACTTGAAGGAGGTTGGAAAGAGTTGAGAAGGTGAAAACAGAACTCTGGTCTGTTTTCATGTGAGATCAGGAAACAAAGGTCCTCATCTTACAAGGCATCCCATTAGGTCTCACCAAGAGAAAGCAAATTTATTTGAAACAGTTGTTTACATTTGTTTTAGAGAAATATGCGAGGTGCTGATCTTACATAGTTTGTGAAGAACAAACTTGCAAAAGATGGTAAGCCAAAAATGAGCAAGGAGCTATCCAGCCAGGTAGGAGGGAGGATATCCAGGCTCCAAGAGTCAGCTTAACAGATGGGGTCTCAGTGGCTCTGCAGAAGTTGAGGCTGGAATGACAGACACCCATAATTACTCTTTTTGCTCAGATATATGGTTCAAGGAGAAATTCCCCTTTCACTATTTGCACTCTGCTGATTTGACTTACTAAATTGTCAATTGTCCTGCCTTTTTAAAAATGTGACAAACAATAACATGTTGATTTTGTGACTATCAAAATTGTTTTAGAAACTGTTAATGGCTTCAGACTGGTGTAGAGGAATCTAGTCTTTCATCAAAAATAAACACATTCTGGCAACCTTTGGCTGCATCTACTCTGCTGAATTGGACGATGCCATGAATGGCATTAGAGGGCAACTATTAAATTGCTAGTATGATCCTTGGCACAGTTTTGGCCTAAACCAAATAACTCTCAGCTGGGATTATAATGTATGCTTTGGCAGTTAGTGTTGGCAAGGGTCTGTTCACTGCAGACAGCCTGCATGCAAAATAGGTCCAGGAGTCTGCAGATTGCCTGGAGTATGATCACTGAAAGATATGACCTGTTCCATTCCTCTCCTTAATTTTACTGCAACTTTTACTTTAATTGAAGTTTGTCATAATGCTCTAAATGTTAGGATATTAAGAGATTACATGAAGATGTTAGCTTCCCTCAAGTCTTGTAATTGTGGCAGAGAATCCGTCCAGTTACTGAAATAAATGTGTTCGCAACATTCAAATAGTAAACGGTTCACTTTGTAATTTCCCTACCTCAGTTTAAAAGAAATTGCCACAGAATTTAACAGTATCACAGAACAACTGAGGTTGAAAGGGACCTCAGGGTCCAACAAAGGGTTGAAAGGGATGTCATATGGTCCAACCCCCTTGCTCAAGTATGGTTACCTAGAGCAGGCTGCCCACGACTATGTCCAGATGGCTTTTGAATATCATCTCCAAGGATAGATATCTCCACAACCTTTCTGGGAAACCTTTGTCAGTGCCTGGTCACCGTCACAGTGAAAAAGTGTTTCTTGATGTTCAGATGTAGCCTCCTATGTTTGTGCCCACTGCCTCTGGTACTGTCACGGGGCACCACGGGGAAGTACCTGGCTGCATCTTCTTTACATCCTCCCTTCAGATATTATATGCATTGATGAGATCTCCTCTGAGCCTTCTCTTCTCCATGCTGAACAGTCCCAGCTCTTTTGGCCTTTCCTCATAGAACAGATGCTCCAGTCCCTTAATCATCTTAGTGTCCCTTTGCTGGACTTTCTTCAGTAACTCCATCTCTCTATGACACTGGGGAGCCCAGACCTGGACACAGCACTCCAGACATGGCCTCACCAGTGCTGAGCAGAGGGGAAGGATCACCTCCCTCCACTTGCTGGCAACAGTCCCCCTAATGCAGCCTGGGATACCATCAGCCTTCTTTGCTGCAAGGGCCCAGTTTAGAGCTGACTTGCCATAAAAGCAGAACGCTAATACTGCTATGCTATCACAGTTCTGAGAGTTCAAGATACTACATAATACAAACAGATGAACATATAGAGACATTAATGACAATGGTCTTGTGCATCACACTGAATTACCCCCAGCAGCCCATTCTGTCTTTCTGTGAGTAAGGGCTTGGGCTACCCTGGTTTGTCGCAGGCTACCTACGGTTTTCTATCATCTGAGGGTTGCTGCAGTTCACACTCCACCTGTGGAGTCTCCTTAGATATGGAGACTTTCAGAAGGTAATTTGGATACTGGAGTGGCTCAGAGAAGCCAAAGTGGGACTGCTGCCTCAGTGCAGAGCAAACAGGCAGAATGAAACAGCACAGCCAGCTAGGAAGGTGGGTGCTTGCTGGTGAGAAAACTTTCCATGCCTCCCAGTTACACAAAACAATTGCTAGATGTTTAGCAAACCACAGACCTAAAGTATTCATCAAATTTCCTGTTTCTGAAGTTTCTAACCATCATAAGAGCTCAGAACCCAAAACCTCTCTAATTTACATGGTTGGAAACAGACCCTACATAGGCAACTGAGGCATAAATAAGTATCTGCAGGACCTGGGGACTCAGAATTTACTACCCAGCCAACTCTATATATGGATGCCAGCCCTGTTCTGTCAAGGTCCTGTCCCCTTCCTGGACTCTCCATTTCCATGGAGGAGAAACCCAGTTGTATCTCCTGGAAGCTGTGGCACACTCCAGGCAGGTCCCTGATTTTAACAGGGAAGGGTGTAGGACCTCCAGGGAAGGCATCTGCCCTGCAATCCAGCATAGCTGGAGTTTCCATAGGGTGCATGCACTGCTGGCTCAGACCACCCACACCACTGAGTCAAGGCTGGGCAGGCAACAAGTGGTACAGTGGCACAGTGGCAACCCCTGCTGCTGGGATCCAGGCAGGGAAACACAGCAGCATAGGGGCTGCTCTACCTCATTTGTTACTTCCATACATGGCAGGTAGGGGGAAAAAATACCAAGAATCATTAACGATGCCTGGCATTCCCCACTGTTAGGCCCCATCTTACTTTGTTTATAAATTTGCCAGCTCTAACCACACAGTCTGCAGTTTTCCAAGTCTGGTGCCTCTCAAAGTTTTTGGAAAAGGTCAGCCACAATTCAACTGTTTCTGAAAAGAAAGTAACTAAGCACGTTAAAAAAATAGTGACATTTCCTTTGAGCTGCTCTAGCACCCCCAAGCTTTGGAGCATTCACATGAAATTTGTCAGGAGGTGGCCTTCACAGCTGGGACATCCCAAGCAAGAAGTCTTTGAAAATATGTGGTTTACTCTGTTTAGAGTTTATAGCTAATTTCCCAGGAGAGACTGTCTGCAACAACAATGTCCCAGCTTCTGGTGAGCACAGAAACTGCAGTTCTGTGCTGTGTGGACTCAGTGCTTTACACCAGCCACCAGATGAGGAAGATTCTCCTGTGCTCCTCAAGCTCCCCCTGCTTTTCATTCTGTGATTCTCTGGCTCAGCTTCAATGAGCCAGACAGTTAACCTGAGCGTGTTTCCTCATCTTCTTGTAACATTCAGCGGCTAGGATGTCTTAGTGCTAACAAACTGGAATAGGTGGGGCAGTGTGGGCGTAAAGGTATCTTCCTTCTCTGCGGAAAGAACTGTGTTCTCAGGGATCAGAATACGAAAACCAGATAACACAGCAAGAATGTCACTAGGTACAATAAGATGAATTAAAGGAGAGAACTGGAGTTCAGATTTTGATCTTGTGGCTGATTTATATAGATGCTGTTCAAGAAACTCTGAAGTAAAAGGAAAACCAGTCTTAAAATATTGTCTCCCTATTGTTTGTGGGCTTTTGTTTGTCACAGTTTTTATATTCATCCCAGTAACGATGCGAACACACTATTAAAAATAACTTGCTGCAAAACTCTCTGTGCACTAGGTTAAAGTTAATCTTGCAAGACATTTGTTCCTCCTTCTTCACACACTGGAGTAAGCTGCTCTGCTTTACTCAAAACCTGTTCTCACACTTCCACCAGTGTTAGGAGTACAAACAATGGCAGCAGCTTATTTATTAAATTTCACAAGTCAAGTTAATACACACTCCTGCAGTTCTAATTGCTTTTCTGCAGCTGCTTGCACAAGTCACAGAACAGGGCTTTAGAAAATGTAAATGTAAAATGTAGTTTTACTAACCACATGTTGTTTGGTTCCTACTCTTTCTATGCACCAACATCTTCGACTGAAGGAAAATGAAAAGAATTTTCTCTTTTTTAAATGTTTTAACTTTCATCTGCTGGATCTAACATGTGATACAAAGTGTCAGTCATGCAGCTTCTTATGTCAGTAGATGACAATTCCTGCTAAGTAGTAAAAGACTACTTGTAACTGGGAGGGAAATGTCTATATTGGATTATTAACTCTGTGCTCTTGCGGCATTAAAAATTATATAAGGATAGCACAATAGGAAATGAACCATGAGGAAATGAACAGTTTCTTATTCAACACAGGATACATATGATGAAAAACAAAGTGTCAACAGCAGCTGATGGCTCCCAATGTTTCTTAAATTCAGTCTAGCTACATTCATGTCAGCACTGGAAAGACATTTGTTCAAAATTGCACCAGTGCACATATAACTTCTGGGAGATCTAAGGAACTACCTTACACAACTGTTCGTCTTATTGAGCATTCTCATTCAGGACTTAATCCTGCAGCCCTTCCTAAAGATTACGTATGTGCAACTGCAAGGACTGTATACCTAATGGTACTCTCTACGCCCAAGCTCCAGGTCCTTTTGGTAAAAGTGACAGACCACTTCTTACTTCGACTGCACTCTGATTCTGGCTTACAGGAGTTCTCTCAGGTAGGAAACTTCTCTGGACCGCAGGAAGGCAATCAAATCAAAACAAATCATTCTGTTCTCACCCAGAGCTACCGGGGCAGGGACATACACCATGGAATCAGAGGAGGTACAGGCATGTCAGAAGGCAGCAGGCTGTGCTTTGGGAATGCAGCACTCCAGCCATTCTGGGATTCTGCAGTGGGCCATACCAATTCTTGGCTACCTCCTAAACACAGGGAAGATACCTGCAGTAGTACAAAACCACCTTGACTTCCATCTATAATTTTCTTCTGAAAAGCCTCTTAAATCCACAGACCTCTAGATTTATAAATGACCCATATTTTTTCTCCAGATGATTCCTGTTTATAAATGTATACCTCTGGCATACCTCATTTTGTACCTCCTGTACATTTTATACAATTCAATTCTTCAGAAGAGTTGGATTTTTCTCTTTCAAAGATAAAATAAGCCAAGAGTTCTGAAGTTTTATCAGATATGCAAACAGGGCTTAGACTGTATGTTTTTCCCCTCTCCCTTCAAATTCAGCAGGCCTGCAAACACTTTACTGTTGAAGTATTTTTTTCCAACAAATACTCCCACTGAATTATTTACTGTTGAGACATAAAAAAGTATTCATAATATCTGTAATTTACTGGAGGAGAAAGAGTCTGAATTAAACGGTTTGTGTTTTGTAGCTTGATTGTGCTGGCTCAAGATAATTTCAGGGCGAGATTCATTACTGCTTGGTGCTCCTCTGGGCCGGTAAAATGAACATCCACATATGCACCTGTGGGAAAAATAAAGTTTGGTTTAAAATAAAGTTTTGGTGATCCTATACAAACCACACTCTTTCAGCACTGCACCTTGCTGCCTTCTCAAAACCCACTGATGTATACAAAGAATGCTTCTGCAGCACTGCTTTCACCTTTCTCATCGCATTCCCTGATGTGGCATTTGGGCAAGAAGAAGGAATTCTCAGGGGACGATTTGTCCAGTGGTTGAATGTGATGAATAATCATACAGTCTTTGTTTCCAACAATGAACATAAATGCTGTGGTACTTAACTTAGAGGAGTGTCTATTCACAAAAATTACTTCAGAGCTCTAACTCTGAAACAAGAGTACGAGTGGGATTCAGTTCTCCCGACACATTTGCCTAGACATCTTTTAGAACCAACGGAGACAAACAGGCTTTTCTACATTATGATTCATTTATCTGTTTTATTACCTCTTTGGATGAGATGAATCTTACCTTAAAAGTGCCTCCTTCTCTCCATGGACTGGAAATGGTTTCTGTGTGACTAGCTCACTTTTTAAACATTAGAAGAATTCCCACCCCATTTGTCTTCCCCTGTAAACGAGTGGAACTAGGCCCCTTCAGCTTGAATCCAACCAACCAGCATGATGAGCAGGGTTACTATCTGAAGTTACCAGTACTGTGTTTGCAATCACAGCACCCTCTAGTACTTATGCTGTGCCGCCTTTATAGTTTTAGTTTGAATCCTAAGAATACTTTTGAAGGGATTCCCACAATCATCCCCAACTAACTACTGAGCTTTGATTTGCTTCATGAAACAGGCACCTTCCTCCACTGATGGTTCACAGCCAGGAACCATTTCTCAAACACAGATGCCTATACCACTACGCCACTAGCCTCCCATCACCTATGTTGTTTTATGGCTAGGATACGTGGCACAGTTCTGGTCCAGACCAGCTAGCTCTACTTTACAGGCAGCTGGGAGACGCCATGCGCCAGAGGCTGTCTCCAGCAGGCAGCTTGGAGGCAGACAGGCATCTTCTGTGGGATAAGAGTGCTCTGGCACGTGGCTGACAGCCATAATATGCCATACATCTCCAAGGCCAGCAAAGCCTTGACCTGTTTTACTTACTGCAACGAACGTGACCTTTGTGACTACAACACTCTACAAGGATAAGGGAGAAATTGTCCATGGCTGAAAGAGCTCCACTCCTCTGTTTTATGTAACTGCCCCATAGAATAGCCAACATAACAAACCAAGTGCCTCCTGGACTACAGGATAGTCTGTAGCCTGGTGGTTTGTTCAGTCTCTGCAGAAAGAGAATCCACTTAAACAGAGGAGGCAATTTAACCCAAGTCTCCTACATCCTAGATTAGCACATTCACCACTCAGACCTTGAATGAAAAACAGTTACCACCTCTGCTCCACAAGAGCATTTTGTGTGGTGTCCAATCCTTTGCAGAGTTGGATCCAACTGCTTTCTTAGTGAAGCTGCAAAATGACACAGATGCAACTGTAATTCATGGCCTTGAGGTGATATGCTGTAATGGCTAGTAACAATCCAGTTGGTGTCCGGTCAAAAGTGGTGTCCCCCAGGGCTCAGTACTGGGGCCGGCCTTGTTTAATATCTTTATCAATGATCTGGATGAGGGGATCGAGTGCACTCTCAGTAAGTTTGCAGACGACACCAAATTGGGTGGAAGTGTTGATCTGCTTGAGGGTAGGAAGGCTCTGCAGAGGGATCTGGACAGGCTGGATCGATGGGCCGAGGCCAATTGTATGAGGTTCAACAAGGCCAAGTGCCGGGTACTGCAGTTGGGTCACAACAACCCCAGGCAATGCTACAGGCTTGGGGAAGAGTGACTGGAAAGCTCCCCCGCAGAAAAGGACCTGGGGGTGTTGATCGACAGCCGGCTGAATATGAGCCAGCAGTGTGCCCAGGTGGCCAAGAAGGCCAAGGGCATCCTGGCTTGTATCAGAAATGGTGTGGCCAGCAGGAGTAGGGAGGTGATCGTGTCCCTGTACTCGGCACTGGTGAGGCCGCACCTCAAATCCTGTGTTCAGTTTTGTGCCCCTCACTACAAGAAGGACATTGAGGTGCTGGAGCGTGTCCAGAGAAGGGCGACGAAGCTGGTGAGGGGTCTGGAGCACAAGTCTTATGAGGAGCGGCTGAGGGAGCTGGGGTTGTTTAGCCTGGAGAAGAGGAGGCTGAGGGGAGACCTCATCGCTCTCTACAACTACCTGAAAGGGGGTTGCAGAGAGGTGGGTGTTGGTCTTTTCTCCCAAGTGACTAGTGACAGGACTAGAGGAAATGGATGCATGTTGCATCAGAAGAGATTTGGATTGCATATTAGGGAAAACTTCTTCACTGAAATGATTGTCAGACACTGGAACAGGCTGCCCAGGGAGGTGGTTGAGTCACCATCCCTGGAAGTTTTTAAAAGATGTGTGGATGAGGGACATGGTTTAGTGGTGGACTTGGCAGTGTTAGGTTTACGGTTGGACTTGATGATCTTAAAGGTCTTTTCCAAACTAAATGATTCTATGATTCTATGAATAGAGAGCTGAATGTTCTGTTAGCCCTCCTGCAGTAATTCAATGCCCTGACAATCCTTACCAAATGAAGATCCCTGAGGAAACAGGCAAAGAAAAGCCTAATTGCTGGACTGTAGTTTCAGGCAAACTATTGTCAAAATTGCTTTATGTGGTTGAGACTGAAGGGCTTCTGAGCATACTGCAAAGCTAGGGCTATCTTTACTAAAACTTGGAGCACTTAAAAAGTTTAAGCATGCTCTGGTTATCTCAAATATGAGCTGAAGTTGTCAGACTCACAGGTTTTGGACAGGGTTTCCCCAGTCCTACCACGAGTATCTACATTTGTTAATTTTCATCTGGCCTTTAGCACCTCTCTGCCTTTACTCTCTGCCTGCACGCAAATGGAGCAGCACTCCCTGCTACCAGATGGCTGCTCAGCCAGCACATCACAGATCACCTGGCGAGGCACGGCATGGCATTTATGGCGACAGAAGCACTGCAGGCTGAGTTACCTTTTCACGGCCTGCAAACAGCCGCGTGCCTGGTGCCCCAGAAGTCACGCAGCGACGCAGGGTGGGACTGCCAGGCCGCGATGAGCCAAGCCTTGCAACACCTCCCTGGGGCAGAGGGAAGGAAACGCCCCCTCTCCCATCCTTCCGGGAGGAATTGCCTCCCGCGGGGAACCACACACCCGCACCTCCGGGCTGCGCCTTCGCCCCTGAGACGCCCCGCTGCCTGCCGCCTCGCCCCCCGCCACGGGCAGCCCGTCCGCCGCCTGCGGTGCCGCCTGGCCACTCCCGCGCGCCCCCCGACCCTCAGAGACCGCCCTCGCACTGACCGCCAACCGCCGCCGTCACCCCTGGGCCGCTCCCGGCGGAGGGGCCGCCACCGGGCTGCGGGGCCGAAGCGGGCCGGCTGAGGGAGGGGCCGGAGCGGGCCCGGCGGGGGGCAGCTCCCCTCTGGGCGGGCTGGGGCGCCTCGCCCGCGCCGGCAAGAGGGGCTGCGCCCTCTGACGAGCCCGGGCGATGGGAGGCAGTGCGGCGGGGCGGGGTGACCGCCGCGGCTCTCATAAGGCCGGGCTGGCGCTAGCCGAGGGCTCTTTGCCTCGGTGCCCCGCGCTGCCCGGCGCCCCCGCCCGCCCCCGAGCATGCAGTGCTTCCCCAGCCTGGTGCTGGCCCTCAGCTCGCTGCTGGGCGCCCTGGCGCTGCTGCAGCTCTCGCTGTACCTCCGGGTGCCGTCCCGCTACGGGAAGCACGAGGAGCGGCTGTGCCGGCCGCGGGGTCGGCTGCCGGCGCGCTGCGCCTGGTTCCTGCAGGAGCTGCCCTCCTTCCTGGTGCCCGCGCTGCTGCTGGCGCTGCGCAGCCCGCCCCGCCTTGAGCCGCTCGGCTGCCGCCTCCTCTGCTGCCTCTTCTGCTGGCACTACTTCTACAGGTACCGCCGCCGGGCAGGGCTCCCGCGGCTCGCCCCGCCACGCCGCCTGCCCGTTGCGCCGCCCAGAGCCGCCCCGCCACCGGCCCGCAGCGTTCCGGGGGCGAGCGGCGGCTGCCAAGAGCTGCGGCCTCCTCTTGGGAAACGGGGGAAATAATAAACCAAGAGAAGCTGCGGAATGGGCGCAGCCGGGGCCGGGTGGGCGGTGGGGCTGGGGCAGGTCTTGGTTGCAGCATCGCTCCCGTCCGTGTGCGACGCGGTCCCTCTAATGATCGCCAGCGGGAGGGCGCGGGAGCAGCTAATCCGCGCCCCTGGGCTTTGCTCGACACGTGGGGGGCCGGTTGGGTTGGCGTCTCTCCCCCGTCCTGGCCGCCGGGGGAAGGAGCAGGTGGTACTCGGGGGTTAGAAGCAGGGGAGAGAACGTGTGCTTTGGATTTTTAGCTTAAAAAAAAAATAGAACGAGGTTTCGCTAAGCTGGAGCGAAGTTTTGGGTGAAGCTATCCCAAATATTATGTAAAGGAACATGCGAAGTGTTTATTGCGGGCAGGAGAAGCGCATCACATGCAGCGCCGGCAGCAGCGCCGGCCGCCAAAGCAAGCCGTGGGAACACGCGTGAGGATGGCCCGAATGCAAAACCACTACGGCAGTGAGAGAGCGAGGACTGAATGAGCCGCATTGCTGTGCAGTTAGCACAGGAAAAAACAGTCACTGCAGGCTTTCTCTACCACAATACAAAAGTTGGTTCTTTACGCTCAATTCGTCATTCCCACTTCACTACCAAAGTACCAATTAATCTTTTTTCTTGTGGTTTTTTTTTTTCTTTTTAGAAACTTTGTCATATCAGATGTCAATGAAAGCTGTAACTAATTAATTCTGTATTTACTAATCAGGAGCTCAAAGAAAAAGTAGAGTTTTGACTCACTGTTGGTGATAACTTTGAAGTGACATAGCTCTCCAATTGTCACCTGGTTCTGCAGTCAGTGGGACTTGGTTCTGGAGTATATCACCAGAATATATCTTCTGACATATTGAGCTGAGTGTGTTTTATCTTCTGCTCCACTTCCATTTTCTCTGGAGTTCCTTCATGAGCAATTTGACTCTTGGTTCTCTGTTCACAGAAAAAACTGTCTTTTCACAAATGGCAAGTGCATCTGACAAAGTTATGCCATTACATAGTAAAGAGCTATGTAGCTTCTGAGGCAAAACTTTTTCTGACTTGGTTTGACATTTTTTACCCTAATTCCTATTTCATTTTTTTATTTTGCTTCCTAGAAATAGAAGACACTCATGTAATAAGTGATCAGAAATTATTATTTGCAACTCAACCAAAATCAATATGTTGAAAATCCAGATGCAGTATCTCTACAGACAGTTTAGGGATAGAAACTCTAGGCTGTCGTAGATAAATTTAAAACAGAGAATGGTTTAAAGTGCTAAAACACTATGTTAAAGATATATTCGTTATCACTATTGTCTTTTCTTTGCTGCACTAAGCTGGAGGACACTACCTGTAACACATTTGTCTCCCAGAAAGCTAGATGTATTAATTATATGTAGTTATACTAAATTTAATTTAATGCATTCTGCTATTCTCAAGAATTCCTGATTGTTTCAGAAACACAGAAATCAATGAGCACCAGCAGACAACTGAAAGAAATGTTACCCTACCGGTATGCACACATCTTTTGAGTCAGTGGCTTCTTTTTCAATATTACTGCTAGACTTACGCAGAAGCACTGTGTTTTCATACATTTTCTTTCTCAAATAATTCAGGTGTCTTCTCATCTGTGGCTGGAGTATACTTCTTCTCTTGTAAAAATAAAAGCCCTCATTTTAACCAACTCTGTATAACAATTTTGTTTCTAATACTGCATGTTACTCCAGTATTATTCTTACGGTGTCCTGCCTCTTCTCGTGCAAGCCATTCTCAGATTCTACTGAATCAATTAATATTTGAAATATTGTATTAAACATTAGTGCTCTATTGTTACGTAAAAGAGCAACAAAAATCGCAAATTAGGAGTTTTTCAGGGTGTCACTTGATGCTATGGGGATAGGCAGGTTCTTTGAGGGATCCTTGGTAGAATGACCAATGGCCACAGGGTTGTGGTTATAATTCGAGCTTTATTATTACACAAAAATTTTATCAGCATAGCTTATTGTTTTGTACAATTTCTGGCAGTTAGCATAGCTTATTGTTACACAGAATTTTTAGCAATTAGCATAGCTTGCAGTTAAACAGAATTTCTAATAATTTGCGTAGGTTTCTTACTGTCTAGATGTTTTATTTACCTAGACTTTTTAGTCACCTGGACCCTCTGCAGATCAGGTCAAATTCCTAATGATCAGCATGTGATACAATAATTGTAATCTAGACTCAGACTTTACCTAAAAGAACATGAGTTACTCACTCACTCCTCGGAGGAAGAAACGGTGGAAGCATCCCTCACCCCCAGGGGATCACAGGGTTTGCCGTCCAGCAGCAGTTCCCGTCTAAGCCCACTTGCAGCTGCTGGATTTTATAGGCAGTATCTCATGTGCTGTTATGCTTCTCTGTTCCGTAATAGGTGCCACCACATCCTGGCGACAACACTGGTGGGCAAACTGTCTTATCACAATGTTGAAAAAGGGGTAGAAAGAAAGGGGAGGGTGATAGGTGATCAGCGTGCTGACGTATTATGGCTGTTTGCCTTATAAAATGGCATTGGTTACGCTAACCGTATTACGAGGTGTTAGGAGCAGGGGGTACTGGGCACACTGGGTTAAGGCATTTCATCAGCATACAGTATTTGAGAAGAGGTTCAGTACTTTGATATAACAGCCAGACTTCATCTTGATATTTTTTTTGATTTATTATCTTCACTAGAAATAATCTAACAACAGTTTTAAATACTTTCGTGATTAAACTTAACTGCAAGCCTAATGAGTAAAACATACAATTGATCAATAATAAAATTACCTTTACTTAATGGATGTAGCCTACGGCAGTTTTCCTGACTTTAAAATTTTGAAGTGACTAAAGCTGTTCCACTTCTAATTAAAAATATATTTTATTAATCTACTCCTACTTTTACTACTGATCATCTGACATCTGTATTTAGGCATTCCTTTATGTTTGTGTGAAACAGAGAAAAGTTTCTTCGTATATTGTTGCATAATTTAGTGACTTCTTTCTCTCCACAGGGAGGCTTTTCTCATTCCTAATTTTGTCTCATCTATTACACCAAACATGCATGCGGAAGGGAAGGTTTGATTAGAGGTATGCTCAGAAGGACAATATAGTCCATAATGGAGAAACATAGATTTTTAAAGGACCTCTGTGCTAGCTATTTTGCCTTCCTATGTGTTATGACCAGCTGTGCTGTCCCAGTAGCTTGTGTTTGACTGAAGTATGTATTTCGGAGTAACTTCAAGTCTTGATCTGAAGACCCCAGAAGATGGAGGATCCATCATTTTCTATGGAGAATCCACTGTTTTCTTTGGTAGTGTAGTCTTCTGAACTCTTTCACTATCACTTAAAACAACATGTTTAAAATGTCTTGCTTGAATTTGACTAGCCTTGATTTCTTCCCAGTGGTGCTTGCTATTTCTTGCTCTGTGCTAATTTAAAGTACTCCTTAGTATCCTTTAGTATTTTCTTACCATGATATCACTTACACAGTAATCAGATCATCTTTCAATTTGCTTGTACAGAGCTGTCAGGTCCTCCATCTGCACGAGTGTGATCCAGATAATATAGGAGTACATTATCATATTTCTGATGAATTAGCTACTGCACATGATATGATGTTTATGCTGGATTTATGTTTTTATGGTGGATTTATGCCAGCTACAGGGGAACAGACATTACCTGATCTGACACAGAGTGGTGCAGACACATGATACTTCATCCAGCATGAAGCTGGTCAGGATGAAATTACCTTTTCGTAAATTTAGGAACAGGTTTAAACCAGCAAGATTAATTTGTTCTGCTTTTGCACGTGGTATCAAGTAGCTGCAACATTTTTTATTTGATGTGAGGTATCCTAAACGAGATTTATCATGTTACTGAACCACAGCTGAAGTCCCTCAGTTCAAGACTTTTTTTTTTCCCTCAGCCCTCAAATAATTTCTGTGGCTTTTTTCCTGTCTTTTCCTACATCCATTGCAAAATGAAGACATCAGTGTTGGATGTACAATACAATGCCAGAGTTTTAGTAGCATATCTAGAGACAACATCACTGTTCTGTTCCCATACGCTACTCCCATGCTTACAGATCGGAAGAGCGCTTTTTGTTTTGGAGTCACACTAGGAAGCCCTGTGTTTCCAGGCTACTTTGAGCACCCTGGAGCTAATGTAACCACAACTGTAAATGGTGTTACAATCTACCGCTCCCTAGGAATGGTTTGCGTTTGTATGGCTGCATTTCTTTGATTTTAAAGTAACTTTTCTGTATGGGCTTAGTGCTCAGTAATGCTGTTCTACCCACACTGATGTTCACCACTTGTCTAAAATTTGTGCCATGTGCCAGCTTTATCAGTGGTAATTTTGTACTTATTGTTATGTTGTTGAGCAATATGCTGGAGTGTTGTAAGGACCACCCTAATCCTCTTCTGGAAACTCCCTGGGTTAATGCTGATGGCTCCTCACTGACAGGACTTTTTAGGACCTCTCTGCTTGCTCGGTGGAGCCCTGTGACACAGCCAGGTCTGGTAGGTGGTGTGCTCCCATCTAGCACACTGCTGAAAGAGCAGGGAGATGGTCGTCTGAGTACCAACTGCTTGCCAAAGAGCCAACCATCCCAGAGCGCAGTCTAATACAAAGATTTGCTGCTGGAGAGGATGCGAGAGGGGGGTGGATGGAGCCATGAGACCTTCCCCCTTCCCGCCTTGGCCCAGAAGCAACAGTCCAGCCGCCTGTGGTGAACCATGACAGCAGTAAGCTCTCCGTCTTTCTCTGCCACCACTAGGCAGCAGCCTCTCTCTTTGTGGCAAGCACAAGATGGTGCGTTCCCTGAGGCTTTCATGAAGGGCTAAAGGCAGATTGCTGCTGCTGCTGAGGGGAGGAAAGGGAAGGGAGGAATCCCCAGTCCCACCCCCTGCCTCTTTGTCTGCTATCCTTAGTTAGCCAGCTCTTCATCTCTCAATGTGCACTTTATTACCGCAGCATGGTGTGAATTTAATCAAATCCAAATGCTCTATGGCGCTAAGGCAAACATCCTATAAAAATCTGAATTTATCACATCTGGTTTAGGTAAGCTCATAGCTTCTTCATTTTCATAAAGTAGGGCCTGTGATGGTAGGGCCTCCAAAACTGATGAGGTGGGAAGGCAGAGAAAAGGAGGAAGAAAGTGAGAAAAAGCACTGAAAACCAAGTCTGTCATCTGTATATGCAACCTCTGTGAAAAGCTGGCCATGAGCTGAAAATGATGAGTGGCGTAAGATGCATGTACAGGAATACTTCTTGTGATAAATGACTTACAAAGTATTTTGCTTTGAAACGTAGTTTGAAGTACAGCTTTCCCTGCTAGAGAGGCTGTGCTGATTAAGGAATACAGTGAGAATGCCAGCTGAAGACCTCAGGTGGTGAGGAGAAGACTGTTTGAATCATAGAATGGTGCAGGTTGGAAGGCACCTCAAAGATCATCTGGTCCAACCTTTCTTGGCAAAAGCACGGTCTAGAGAAGATGGCCCAGCACCCTGTCCAGCTGAATCTTAAAAGTGTCCAATGTTGGGGAATCCACCACTTCCCTGGGGAGATTATTCCAATGGCTGATTGTTCTCATTGTGAAAAAATTTCCTCTTTTGCCCAATCAGAATCTCCCCAGGAGTAACTTGTACCCATTACTCCTCGTCTTTTTCATATGACTTCTTGCAAAAAAGGGAGTCTCTGTCTTCTTTGTAGCCACCCTTTAAATACTGGAACATGGTGATAAGGTCTCCCCTAAGCCTTCTTTTCTCAAGGCTGCACAAAACCCAGTTGTCTCAGCCTTTCCTCATATGGCAGGCTTCCCAGTCCTTTGATCATATTTGTGGCCCTTCTCTGGACCCTCTCCAGCCTGTCCGCATCTTTTTTGCACAGTGGGGACCAAAACTGAACACAGCATTCCAGGTGTGGCCTAACAAGCGCTGAGCAGAGTGGCATAATGGCTTCTTTATCTCTGCTGGTGATGCCCTTGTTGATGCAGCACAGCATCCTGTTGGCTTGCTTTGCTGCAGCAGCACACTGCTCACTCATATTGAGCTTGTTGTCCACCAGGACCCCCAGGTCCCTTTCCACAGAGCTACTCCTCAGCCAGGTAGATCCCAGCCTGTGCTGCACTCCTGGATTATGTTTTCCCAGGTGCAAGACCTTACACTTGTCCTTGTTGAACTTCATAAGGTTCTTGTTAGCCCACTCTTCCAGCCTGTCCAGGTCTTCCTGCAGGGTGGTTCTCCCTTCTGAAGTGTCCACTTCCCCACTCAGTTTGGGCTCATTGGCAAACTTCATCAGGGTACACTCGATCCCATCATCCAGATCACTTATAAAAACATTAAACAGCGTTGGGCCCAATATCGATCCCTGGGGGACCCCACTTGTGATAGGTTGCCAGTTTGAAAAGCAGCTATTTGCCACCACCCTCTGGGTGCAGCCTGTCAGCCAGTTCCTCACCCACCGCACAGACTGCTTGTCTAGACCGTAATATATCAGTTTCTCTATGAGGAGGCTGTGGGAAATCATATCAAAAGCCTTGGAGAAATCCAGGTAGACAATGTCCACCACTCGCCCCACATCAACGGAGCAGGTTACTTTGTCATAGAAAGCGATCAGGTTTGTCAAGCACGATTTGCCCTTGGGGAATCCGTGCTGGCTTTTCCCAATCATGTGCTTCATTTGACTTGTGATAGCCCCCAGGAGGATTCATTCCATAACTTTCCCAGGGACTGAAGTAAGGCTGATGGGCCTCTAATTTCCTGGATCCTCCTTTAAGCCCTTCTTGTAGATGGGGGTGACATTAGCCTTTTTCCAGTCTTCTGGGACATTCCCCAATCTCCACAACTTCTCAAAGATAATGGAGAGCGGCCTCACAATGATGGCAGCCAGCTCTCTTAACACCCTTGGATGGATAATGTCAGGGTCCATCGATTTGTAGGGGTCAAGCTCCTGTAACAGTTCACATACCAACTCTTCCTTCACTGACGGTGGGTCTGTTTGCATCAACCTGGATTTGTGTTCCCAAGACCTGGGGCCCAACAGTGCTGGTAAAGACAGAGGTGAAGAAAGTGTTGAGAACCTCTGCCTTTTCAGCATTGCTGGTGACTAATTCACCTCTCCTGTTTAACAGCGGGCCACTATTTTCCTTCTGTTTCTGCTTGTTCTTTATGCACTTGAAGAACCCTTTCTTGAAGTTTTTGACATCTCTGGCCAATTTCAATTCGAGCTGAGCTTTTGCTTTTCTAACTGCATATCACACCCTGGCAATGCCCTTGTAGTTCTCAACAGGTATTTGTCCACTTTTTCATCTCTGGTATGCTTCTCTCTTGGTTTTGAGCCGACTCAGAAGCTCGCAGTTAAGCCAAGGGGGTCTTTTGCTCCGCCTACTTTCCTTACCTTTAAAGGGGATGAACTGTTTTTGTGCTTCCAGGAGAGCATTCTTGAAAAACTCCCAGCACTTGCTAGCTCCTTTATCCTCCATGGAATCTTCCCACAGAATCCTTCCCAACTGAGCTCTGAGTGAGCTGAAGTTTGGTCTTCTAAAACCTAAAACCTTTGTCTTAGTACTAACCTTCAGCATGCTCAGCAGGATCCCAAACTCCACAGTATTGTGATCACTGCAGCCAAGGCTATCACTAACCGAGATATTACAAAGCAGGTTTTCTCGGTTTGTGAGTAGCAAGTCCAGCAGTGCCTCATTCCTGGTTGGCACATCTAGCATTTGCATGAGGAAGGAGTCCTCTATGCATTCCAGGAACTTGATGGATGACATGTGAGCTGCTGTATTGTTCTTCCAACAAATGGCTGGGTGGTTGAAGTCACCCATAAGAACCAGGTTCTGTTCACCCGAAGCTTGCTTAGGTGACCCAGATATTGCTTTGTTGGCCTTATCATCTTGGTTTGGAGGTCAGTAGCAGATGCCTACTGCAAGATCCCCCTTAGAGATGACCCGTCTGATCTTGACCCAGAGGCATTCAATAGGGCTTCCACAATCGCCGTATTTGACTTCTATACATTCCTTAACATAGAGCACCTCTCCTCCTCCTCTTCTTCCCTGCCTGTCTTTATGAAACAGCCTATAGCCATCCATCCAATCCTCCAGTTTTATGAGTTGTCCCACTGTGTTTCAGTTATTCCTTTGATATCATAACTTTCTGACTGAGCATTGAGCTCCAGTTCCTCCTGTTTGTTCCCCAGGCTGTGTGCATTAGTATACATACACTTGAGGTGGTTGGTCTTCTGGTTCTCCCGAAGAGAGGTTCTGTTCACCCGAAGCTTGCTTAAGTGACCCAGATATTGCTTTGTTGGCCTTATCATCTTGGTTTGGAGGTCAGTAGCAGATGCCTACTGCAAGATCCCCCTTGGAGATGACCCGTCTGATCTTGACCCAGAGGCATTCAATAGGGCTTCCACAATCGCCGTATTTGACTTCTATACATTCCTTAACATAGAGCACCGCTCCTCCTCCTCTTCTTCCCTGCCTGTCTTTATGAAACAGCCTATAGCCATCCATCCAATCCTCCAGTTTTATGAGTTGTCCCACTGTGTTTCAGTTATTCCTTTGATATCATAACTTTCTGACTGAGCATTGAGCTCCAGTTCCTCCTGTTTGTTCCCCAGGCTGTGTGCATTAGTATACATACACTTGAGGTGGTTGGTCTTCTGGTTCTCATCTTGGGAGGCAGCTAAGGAACACTTGTCGCTGCTGTGGTTGGCCTGGCTTATTCCCCAGCTGGTTGCAAAGGCGAGAGTGTTGCCACTTTGGACCCAGCGCCCTGAGTCCTCCAGTTTAAAGCCTGCCTCACCAAGTTGGCCAGCCTGCTGCCAAAGATTCTTTTGCCTCTTCTAGACAGGTGGATCCCATCCCTCCCTAACAGGCTATAGTCATCAAAGAATGTTCTGTTGTCATAAAAGCCAAAAACCCTCATGACGGCACCAGCCACGAAGCCAGAGGTTGATTTGCATTACACATCTATTTCTGGCTGCACCCTTTCCTC
This sequence comes from Gavia stellata, assembly GCF_030936135.1. Taxonomy (NCBI): domain Eukaryota; kingdom Metazoa; phylum Chordata; class Aves; order Gaviiformes; family Gaviidae; genus Gavia; species Gavia stellata. The sequence continues at coordinate 23,909,108 of NC_082595.1, forward strand.
TAACTGGTAAAACAGAAGAAAAGATAACTTGGGCACCAATACTTTTTGCTTGCACCCCCAGGGCTTTGTAGTCTTCCTTGATTCTGCCCAGGTTCTGGCTTGTGGTGTCATTCATGCCCACATGACAAAGTTTGCTGCATTTCTATTTTGCAGTTCAGCTTCAAAAACCAAAGATGGGAAACAAAATATAAGATGATGAGAGGAAGCCATCACAATCAAATTCCATATAAACCTTAATGCTGCATTTCTCCTAGAAGTGAGAAAGACAGAGTAGCGAGGGAGCAGGGGAGATGCCACCATGCTCAGTGGCACGGGCAGAAGGCCTTGTCTCACTGACCTACAAAGCTAATCCTGAAGGTACTGGTGTAAAAGACAGGGTGCTGCACTTGCCACCCACTCTGCTGCCCATAGTATCTGAGGCAACAGCTATTTAAAGAGGCATTTCAGTTTCAAATACCACCTAGAGTTACAGTTGGTTATTTATTGTCTTATCTTGCCATTTTGTCTTCAATCAAAACCATAATCTTTTACTCTGTCAGTATATAAAAAAAAAGTTGCTGAAGTGCACTCAGGTGAATCTGACAGACATTAAGTAGGCTGCTCTTTCAGACACAGCTGGATCCCCAAACCCCTTTGATTGCAGGTGATCCATTTAGTGTGCCTGTACTGGGTTTTCTACAAATTGGCATCTTTCTAAAAAGATCAGGGTAAGCAGGCTTTCATGGCAAAAGAATGGGAAACCAGGAGCATTTGATAACAATATCCCTGCATAAGTTTTTTACACTTCTTTTGGCCAGTTCCTCTCTCTCCAAAACTAAGGTGGGGGAAAAAAGAAAGAGACTCTCCCGCTCCCCAGGCTCTGCAGAATGTGGCTTGTGTAGTTAGTCCCTTTTTAAGCCCACCTGTACTGCCTGGTTGGTCAGGCAGGTGCAGCATTTACCTGGACATGCTGGTCATTTTTTCATGTAGGTGTGCCTACTTGTGATCAGTAAGAAAAGCAGCTCAGGCCTCCAGAGAAATGCAGCTGGACGCAGGCCTCAAAAGAGTAAGTAATTTATAAATTCATTTGCTCATAATTTTTAGAGGTATTTTGTATTGGTTCATAAGGAGTTTTAGTTATGTTTTTTGAAACATGAAGTGGATAAACAGAGAAATTAGATTAAGTCTGAAGTATATCTATATATTTCTAAGTGGCACTCTCCTTGCCAATAGTGAATATAATCAGACCACGTAATAACCACCAGATTAAATCCAGAGTTTAATTTTTTCCCCATAGCAATAGTTATTTTATCCTTTTGTCTTAGAAAATCACCATCGTTAAGTGTCAATAACTAAAGACATTTTCATTATTGGCCTCGTGAAACCTCTCATTAATCTCTCAATACACAACATGCGGGTATTTGACAAGTAACAAATCCTATTCTCTGTTTTGCTTCACCTCGATGCTTTGCAATAGACCCTAACCATATTCATTTTGGCCTTCACCAGCTACACAGTAATACATTTGCGTCCTGTCTCCTGCTGTTTGGACTTACCAGTAACTCTAGATTTGGTAGTGACATCCCTAACAGAGGCTGGCCATTTGCTCTGCCTCTTTCATGTGTTCCTTGCTCGCCAATCAATGAGCTTAACTTTTTGTGATTCAGTAATGCTAATAGCTAATTTCTCTTCAGTGAAAATACTAGATTCATTGCTATTTTTACCCAGGTTCCTCAAATTAATGTATGAATAGTCAACAAAAATATCTCTTTGTATGCTTTGGCATAGAAGTGTAAAAATGTTCATGTACCCAGTGCTGGTATGGAGTTTGCTTCCTTGCAGTCTCCTCTAGCATTATTAAATACCTTCCTACTTATGCTCTTGTAATAGAATACTAGCTGATTGCCTTCCTAACTATTAGCACAAATAATCCTATCTATAAATTCCTTTCCCATTGGGAGTGGGCTAAGATTACAGAAACCTATAGTTTTTGCCCAGCCCAAAGTCTACCCACATAATTTTTCCTTTTATCTCTTGGACTGGAAGAATTTCTGCAGAGGTAACTTAAGACTTTTATCTTTCTTCACTTCTTTTCAAGACAACGTGCCTGTTAACAGTATGTTTCTATCTGATGTCAGTTCATTTGTCCTATTTTGTCATTACCAGGCAGCTTTACAATCCTTTATGGTTTTATAACCATATATGTATTTTTATGTATTTATACTCCAGGTTTTCTTCCCAGATAGGTGTTATTGTGTGCCACGCTCCTGCTCTCAATTCCGCATCATAGCCACCACTCCTACTATGCCACCTAAGGCCGTAATTCCCTAATCTGGTTGTTCAAGAAGGTTTTGTATGCTCATGTGCTGCACAGCGTTACGATTTATGATTCCAGTCAACACTTGTTGTCTTGCAGTCAGTCCACTGGCCTGAGCTCCATACACGGAATGTCTATTCTGTCCTCCAGAAGTGAAGGGAAGCACAGTAAATGCAGAGCAGGTCACAGAAGTTTTTTCTCTATGTTCCATCTCTGCTACCTGGAGCAGTGCCATAGCTAAAGGAGTATTCATGTTTGCTCTGAAACTTCTCTGTCACTCCTATTTGCCTGTCACTGATAAATACACAAAGGCTTGGTGGGTGCTCAGTCCCAGCTGCTCTGCGAAGAGCTGTTCAAATTGCAGTCCCAGGGCAGAGACCTGAAGTCCCAGCCATGAGGCTGTCACCAAGGCACAAATAGGTCCCTCTGATAAAACCTGTGTGAGGTTTGGGCCCAGTGAGGAAGTTACAACGCTTGATATCCTGGGAGTTTAAAGCTTTGTTGGAAGATACATTCTGAGCACTGAACTTTGCTGAGCTTTGATAAGACTGATGAGGATGTAAAGATCTGGATTTGTGTTACCAGATTCCTGCTGTTGATATTGGAAAAGCAGGGTTATAAAGGGCTATACTAAGAGAGAAAAAAGATTAAAGTATATACAGGAGTTTCAGTAAACGTTTTTAATTAAAAGTAATAATGCTTTTACCAAACAAGGAAATTACTTGTTTTAATCAGGGGATGGCTGTAGAATTCCCTTATTGGGGCTGCTCTTTTAAATAGGAAATAAAAAACAAGAGAAAAGTTTTAAGGTTCATTCCATATGCACAGTGGGAAATTTGTTATGGACCTTGCTCTTTCAAGGTCCACAAGTCTATTTTTTTGATTTCTTATCGTAAGAGAGGTAGCCATTATGGGGGAAGGTAGCACATTTTATTGAGCCAATAAATATAGTTTGACAAAAGGAAAAATTTTCACAAGCTCCTTTGTGTACTGAAAAGCTTATACAATTAGGTCATTTCTAAGTTTTGGGGAGCTTAGTTAAGAATAAAAATTTATCAAATAACCTCCATCCCAGACACTGCACCTATTTCCCTTTGTGTAAGTTATATTCTTGGTATCTCCTTCAAAAATCAAAGTAATTTTGGTCAAGACAAATTATGATAGAGAAATACTTTCAAACTATGAATCAAGAGACTATTCTTAAGTTACACAGCTTGAAGTGTCCTCCTCTCCCTCTAGATGTTGATTTAAATGTGGCAGGTGAATTGATCAGTAGGATGATCCTTACTGAATTTGGTCACATAATTAAATTCATGTACATCTACACCCATTTGAACATAAGAGCTTTGTTAATCTTTGCTGACCACTCAGCTGACATTATAGTTATTTTTTGGAACATCTCATAGGTACAACAATAGCAATTAAATTATTTCATAAAAAAATTAATACTAAAACTGGGTTAAAATATTCAGTGCAGGAAGATGGGAAAAGTCAACTGATAAGCAGAAAAATACATATATTTTTCTATACATCCAAATTCATTTTAAGACCCAGCTAAATTCTATCTAGCTGTGAACTTTGGAAACATCAACTGCTACTGTATTAATACCTAAGGATGGGGAGAAAGTTTCACTGTTCCTAGAAAGATGCATCAAAATGTGACCTTCAATAAGAATAAAAAAAGGTCACGTTTGAGGGAAGTTGGTTTTGACCTCCTCCTTCCTAATTACTCTTTATAAACATGTAATAGAGTAGCAACACCCACAGTCAACTTTTGCCATATATAAGATAGCATTTTGCTTATAACTATGCTAGCATTCACCAACTTAATCCAACACTTTCCATGCTGGGAGACTGCCTCCCAGAAATGTCTTTGGAAAATGTCAGTGTATCAAGGTTGTCTGCAAAGAGATGTGTTGTCTACTAGAGAAAGAGGGTTTATCTATCAGAGATATTAAGGAACAGATCAGTTCCCAGGCAGGACTATGCTGGAGCAGATCCTGGGGCAGAGTGACAACATGCAGCACTTCGACATAGTGGTAAAGATGGGCTGAGCAGCTTTCCTAGAAAGCCAATGGGACAATGCATGTGTGTCTATAAAACTTCTGATGCTCCTGTGAACAATGAAGGAGAGGGAAACAACCATTGAATTTACATGATGCTATTGAGTACTTTGTGTTTGTTTGGTTCTCTTTAGAACCTTTTTTAAAAACAGAATCATTAAAGTGTAGAGATGCGTCTCTAGGTGTTCCCAGGAAAAGCAATTGAAACTTGGCGGAGTTGTTTCTGAGAAGTGGGTTTGTATCTGTTCAAACATCAAGTTTGTCAGCTAACATCTTTAGAGTCTGCCCGTGCAGAGCAGTTCCTCTGGTTCACCTGAGGCTATAAGCAGGACCAAAGCGTGTTAGTCTGCAATCCAGCCAAGTATTGTCCAGGCTGCCACTGTAGGGGCAGAGCAAGACTTTTCATGCATTTCTGTCTGGTAGGGTGTTCAACAGGGAAGACGTGGTCTCCCAGCCAGAGTCCTGGCAGCATGGATTAGGAAAATACAAGTTGTCTTGAATGCAGAGAAATAAAAAAACACTGTGAGGCTTGCAGCCAGGGTTAGAAGGTGGGAAGACATAAAAAGGTCAGGTAGGACAGAGTAGCACAGGAAGGGACAAGTAGGACATTTGTTAAAAACAGCTAGGGCAGAAGGTGGGGCAGGAGTGAGAAGAAATGGAAGGGAAAAGGAGATGATGTTAGAGGGCAATAGCAGGGTAAATCCAAGGATCAAGGGATCCTCTAATACTGACAATTTCTGTGTGTTGAGTGTTTCACTTAGCAACTTTCAGTGTTAGGAAATCTTTTGACACATTTTGTGAGGGAGCAAAGATGACTGTGACTCAGAGTCAGCCCATGGTAATGGTTTTTCTCAGGAAAAAAAAAAAGACATTAAGTCCTCTGATCATTTTAATATGAGCACAAACTCAGGACCTGACCTGTCCATTTCAAATTCTCTTCCTCTCTGTGTGTATGTACCTGCCATGGATACCATGAGCTCATACAGGTTCAGAAGAAATTTGGATTGCTACCTTTCCAAATCTAAGACATTTCAACCAATATTCTTCAAAATGTGAGCCTAAGGATTAAAAATTATAATTTTCAGCTTTAACATTTTTTACCATCTTGGAAAAAAATGTATGCAGTGTTTCTGGCCATTTCAGTTATGAAGAAGACTTTCCCAACACACAACAGGTCTAAACTGCTGCAGAGGTTTACTGCTGAATCTTTCAGTTTCTTAGAGCAACCTCAGTTTTCTCATAGATTTTTTCTTTTTTTGCAGCAACACATAGCTTACACATCTCAAACTACTTCGTGTAGCAGAATAAACAACCCAGATGTGTCAAATCTCACGTGCTGAGGGTGAGACTCCTGCAGCTGGCTGTCACCTCATGCACCCGTGTCTTTAGGTGTGTATCTCCATCTCCTGTAGCCCCAAAGCATTGCTCCTGCTCTGTGACCCCCTCTGCCAGGCATGGCTGCTTGGGCTGACCGGCGAAGCAGCTGGGAGCCTGCTCACTGTGCATGGAGCAGTGAGCATGCTGCCTCTGACTCTGAACACATGCCCACAGGTCTCTGAGGGTGGACATGCTCCCCAGCTAGAGACTGGCACCAGAAACCCTCCACCAGCAGGTACCTGGCCTGTTCCTCCCTCACACAAACTAACTGCATGGGCACTTGGGAGAGAGGAAACCCAGGAGATCTGCACCTCCCCTGATGTCCACAGGTGTCCAACTTTGCTCTGGAACAAACAGCCAGCTTCTGTTGCAGCAATTGTGTAGATCAATGCTGTTATATGCCCCAATTATGCAAAGAGTTTGTAGTTTATTGAAACATGACGTTATGGAGGCAGTGCAAAGCCAACAGAATATGGAATTAAATAGTATAGGAAGTGTGATGCATTTTCCATGTACAGGTCAATATAAACCATATTAATCCTATGTCATTGCTGAGTCCTTTCCAGCTACAGGATCAAGCAAAGCTGCTGCAGAGGGAACAAAGACCTGTTAGGAAGCTCAAGAGGAGCAATCCTGTCGCTAAAGATACACAGCCATAACTGCAAAGGGAGAGGGACAAAGGTGAAAGAACTACAATGAAACACAGGCAGAGTGCAGTGGTAGGGCAGCAAGAGGGACAACTCCTAATTGGAAAAAAAGCGCACGAAGAGCGATAAAGAAGGTAAGAATCTGAAGAAAGAAGGACAAAGAAAGGACAGAGTTAGGAAGGCTGGAAGAGCAAAATGGAGACAGGGCAGGAGTTTAGGCATAAAAGAGGAAAAGAAGGAATTATTGGAGTGGAAAAAGTCAGAAGTATTTTAAAGACTATTAGCGATGTGTCTTGCAACTCTAGAGTCTAGTGTATGTTGGTCGGATACAGTCGGACCAAGATTTAGCTTTGGAGGGGCATAGCTTACCAAATACCTGGCTTTGTTTGGTCATTTCTCAGCACCATGTGGACCACTTACGGAAAATAATTACACTTTCTCTAAGTGCAGTTGTAAGAGCGCAGATTTGTGCATCCTTGAATTTTGTACCATTTTTCATGTAGATGTGTCCTTTTGTTCTGCTCACACTCTCAGCCTCTGTGAACTCTTTGAACTCTCTGCTCCAGTGGAGCAGTGAGCTTTTTGAAGTGCATAGCATAGTGTCTGGTTAAGTTACTCTGGCACACGTTTCATGCTTTTGGCAGAGACCCACAGTTTAGCAATAGGAACAAAGTGATCTGTCTTCATAAATATCAAGTGGTTATTTCTGGAGAAGAAGAGAGTGAGATACCTTGCTGAAATATATGCTTTGGCTGGCTAAGCCTTTGACACACCATTGCTTAGATAAAACAACAAACATTCTCATAATCTTTTAAGTACTGCTGCCCTTTAGATACTATCAAGCAGTAGAGGTACGCATGAAGCACCATAAGATCTGCACATTTGTCATCACTGCAATCCATCTAGTCGTGTTGACCCTTGTCCTGTCCTGTAATCCTCATACAAGTATAAATCTGGACAAAGTTTAGTTAGGGTTTCAACTGAGATAGCTGGCCTGGCATTGAGTTCCGTCCGCAGCCTGAGCAAAAAGTTTTGCTCGTGCTAGCTTTTTTGCTCAGCTAATTCCAGATCTCATTCCTGCACCCCGGCTTGTCAGAGTCTCTCTCTCACCAAGATAGCCCCAAGTTCCCATTCCCAGAGAGTTCCTGGCCACATATAGTCCTCAAATTTTCTTCTTAGTGTTTTGGCCTGTGCAGATGAAATTAGCACAGGGGAGAGCTCCATGAGCTCCCGTGCTCTGTAACAACCAAGCCTGCAACAGCCCAGAATTCTAGTTGCTGGGTAAAATACACAGAATAAGGAAAGATGATCAGTCTCAGGACTGCATATGCCTTTGCTGATGGACGTTTGTCTGGCCTGTCCTTAACAATTGCCATTGATGGAGATTCCTCCAACCCTTCAGCTAGTATGTTCCAGTGCTTCTCTGTCCTTCCCTAATGTCTAAGCTGCATTTTCTATACAGCTGTTTAGGCCTCTTACTTCTTGTTGTGTTCCTGACAGACAGGGAGAATGTTTTACTCTTTTCTTCTTTGCAGCAACTTTTTATACATTTGTACATAGTTGTAATGTCTTCCACTGGTTTTCTTTTAGCTTAAATAACCCTGAGTCCTTCAGTCTTTCTACATGTCACATTTCCCTGACCACAGTTGTTTTTCTCTGGGTTGCTTCCACTTTGTCCTTGTCTTTTATAAAGTGCTGGACACAGTATAATTTAAGTTCCTATTAACACCATGCAAAGGGGAAAGATTACTTCAGGTGTCTCCAACAGCACTCCCGTTCTCGCATTACATTTTAACATTTGCCTTTTTCGCAACAGCCTGACATCATTAGCTTATGCTCAGTTTGCTACCTACCAGCACTCCCTCTACTACCCAGCCTGTTCTCCAGCTTGTCTTTTACGTTTGGTCAGTCTTACCCAAGTGTAGTATTTTGCCATTGTCTTTATTGAATCAAATCTACTGTTTTAAAAATATGAAACGAGTATTTCAAGATTATTGTAAACACTAGCCCTCACTCTTGGTGTGCGCAGCATCTCCCAGAGTTGTGCCAGCCACAAGCATTGGGACTATTATTTTTTTTCCCCAGAGGCATATCATTAATGAAAAAAAGCCTGAGTAGTACCAGAAAAGTCTTTTGCAGAACCTTCTATATCCTTCTAGTTTGGTAGTGAACAATTGTTAACTTGATATAATGATATAATTTATCAATCAATTTTGCAGGCACTTAAACTAACATCCTCTAAACCAGGAAATCCCAAGTTACTTATAAGATTGACATGTGAGACAGTGTAAAAATCTTACTAAGGTCAAGACATGGGACATCTGCTGCTGCTACTACTGTCCCTTTCCTATAATATAAACAATTTATGTCAATTCCTTCACTCAACAAACCTATTTTAAGCAAATAGGATTACCTAAGTTAAATATAGAAATGAGTCCTGCCTCCTGATATTGTAGATATCAATCCCAGTCAAGGAGGCTGTTACAAATATTAGTGTTTGGCTTTTTAGACAAAAGGTCCATCATGCCGTACATCCTGGACTTCAGGATCCTGGCTGTGTAGTGTCTGAGGACAAACTGTGGGTCTGTATGGGATGGTACTGATTTCAACAGGGATCTGTACGTATTTCTTTCACTCTATTAGCTTCAGTTTACCTTCTTTGGCTATGAAAAGCAAAATATTTTAAAAACAAATCCCTATCTTTCCAATGAATTTGCCCAGTTTGGCAGGTGATGGTGAGAAAGATATTAACAGCTGGTTTTAGGCTCTTGCTTCAGTCGCCTTTGGTTATAGGCATTCAATCAATTTTTCCCAATCTTTAGTTCAGCTCTCATTCAGATGTCCTTTCCACATCACAAACAGAAAGGAAGAAATAAGTGGTTAGCTAATAGCAAATATAAATAAAATAATGTTTTGTAATTAAGAGTATTTAAAACCTATTTGGTGTTTGTACACCAAAATGGAAACATTTGAAAAACAAATATACCAATATAAATGTACACTGTGTGTAACTTGTTGATGGATTGTGACTTGCTGATGCAGCTTGTTAATGCACGAATCACAATAATTCTGTTCGTGGTTTCCCTTTAGAAAATACATAACAACTGAAGTATAGGGTTTTGTTCCTATACCTGCTAAAGCCAGTAGAAAATATCAATGCTTTTCACGATTCAATGCCTTTTTTACCAGTGACAAGGAAGAATCCTCCTTTGTTGGTTCTAACTAGATGCTGGTAATCACTGGGAGATACCAGATTTTTCCAGTGACAGTTTCAGAAATAATGGAAGAAGAACAAGAGGAGTAAGGAAGTAATTTATAAACAAACTTGCAAAACACTTTTGAAACCTCCCTGCTGTTGTGAATTTAGAAGAGCAAAAATTTTTGCCTTGGAGTCGAGCCTACACAGTTCTTCTTTACTAATTAAATCCAAATACCCATTCTTAGGTCCTGTTCCTTTCCTTTTCCTTCCTTTTTTCAACCACTTGTATTTTATTAAGTATAGCACATCTAATAATTCCTGTATGCAATGTGAAGAGGACTCAATTTCATCCCTAAACTTTGTTTGTCCTTCTTACTTTGCTAACTGTGTAGCACACCTAAAATTTGTAACAATCAATGAAGCACTACTGACTAGTGCTAGATACTCAGGATGACTGACTTCAGGTGTTTATAGTGTTGGAACTGAGCGTTACGTAGCTCAGATTCCTTAAATTTATCCGAGGTCAAATACATCATGGTTTTTTTTCAGCAATGATTGACAATAATATAGAAGCAGCATATTATTTTTAGCCATTCGCATCAGATACACATGCTTTTGCAAATATTTGCATATTTTTCCTATAATTCCACTTTATTCAAATGCAGTTGTAAGCAAATGACCTTTTCTAACCCAGCACCAAGGTTTCAACTTGAAGTCTGTATTTAACTGCGTGGCCAGAAGTCAAGCGCAGTTGCTGATTCCCTTTGACTGTCAGTCTTTGATGGAGTTGGCTTCTGCAAGTGCTGCCATCCACAGTGTCAGCCTTCCTGGGATAGTGAGTATCACTCTGGAGCTTCACTCGTAAATGCTGGTGTTAAGCAATTGCTTATCTATTCTAGGGAGTTTACTCTATAATTTTTAACTTGTTCAGTTTGTGTGTAATGCTGTTAGACTAGTCATGAGATATTACAAAACCCTGAAGTTGTCATACTGGATTAGAGCAGAGGTCCTTCACAGTCAGTACTCTGTTTTGACAGAAGCCAATATTGGATCATTCAAAAGAAAGTGCAGTAAATGGTGGTCTGCTGCCCAGGTGCCCACCAGCATCAACTTCTGCTTCTCTTAAATGGAATACCATTTATCCCCTGAAATATGAAAATGAATATGCATTCCAAACCTTTAGACTTTTTCTTCTCTTTATTAAAGGACCTGCCTGTGTCTGTAACCTGTTGTTATCCCCCTTCTTCTCCCAGTCTTACCGAGCTCTTTACTTCAATATTGTTTCTAGATTACATTTAACAGACATTTCTTTTCACAGAATCATTAAGGTTGGAAAAGACCTATAAGATCATCAAGTCCAACCATTAACCCAACACCACCATGCCCACTAAACCACTAAACCATGTTCGTGGCATTCAAACTTACTTCCCTTCAGTATCATGAAAACTCTTGGTCACAGCTATTCAGCTCTCCCAAATAAATTATTTTCTAATATTAGATGTTATTTTTTATCTCTAATATGTCTGTACTTATTAATCTCCAGTCCAAATTCAGCAGCCTCAATGGTTCAGTACGGCAGTCTCTTCCACGCCTCTTCTTATTTTGCCACTGAATCCTTCTGCATTTCTGCTGTCTTTGCCTTAAATCAGTGCTGCCCAGACTTTCTGCTCTCCATTGCCCTTCTTCTCAAGAACTCCTCAAACCCAAGCATGGTGCCATCTGTCTCGGGGTTTCCTCAGTCCTTCTCCCATCCCTTGATCAGATGTGCGCCTGCGTCTCTTGCCCAGGAAAGATGAGTCTGCTCCTGCCAGAAGTCTTCAGCCAACCCTGAACCTGCTACTAAGAGACCACAAAGAAGTAGTGTCCCTACGAACAGGCTTCAGGTTGGATGAATTTCATAAGTGGGCCACAAACAGCCCACAGATTGTAGATTGAGTAAGTTTTTTTAGACAGAATACTTGGAAATGAACCTGACATGACAGGTTTACTATCATTTTATACAGCTAAATTTTAAGCTTTTCAGTAATATGTATGTCTTTCTTCTTCCTTAAATTATAGTCATCAAAAGTTTGTCCAAAGATCTTTAGAGGAACATGGAAGTAGGATGTTTTGCATGTGGCTTGGAAAGAGGAGCTAATTCCAACTTTGTGTTAGTCATAACTAGATCTGTAAATCTGCATGATTAAAATAAAAGGGGAGTCCTCTTGCTCCCATCACAGTCACTGGACAATGATTTAAGATGAGTTTACAAACTGGGCCATGGACCAGCAAGTGATTACAGTTATCTGATGGTTTCACACAGTCCCAGTGATGCAGGAATCGGGCATGGAGCAGCCCCCGTCCTGGTGAGGAAGACGTGCCCTGCAGCTGGCAGTCATCCGGTGGCATGCACAGCCACTGTGCACCCTCTGCACTGGTGGGCTCCGCAGGCAGCTGCAGCTAGACATCAGCTCAGGAAAAAAAGCTCAGCTCCTGAACTTACAGCCTTCCTTACATCAGGAGATGAGATACAACTGCAATACTGCAGTCAAGAGATCTGCTGTCTGTCCTGTACCTGCAGTGGGTATTGCCAGGGGCTTAATGGCCAGTCCAGCATTCCTGCATGCCAGCGTTACTGGTGTGTGTGTGACCTGGGTCGTAGCTCAGATTTTCTTCCTGAGGCTGTGCCAGATCATGTCTCACTGTGCACACCTTCTTAGCAATAGGGACACAGTCCACCCTCTGCAGTACAAGTGGCTGCTAATAACCTACTTGCTCTCCTTGTTTAAATATTCCTGGCTTGTTGACCTTTTTGGGCTACTGCAGAGTCCATAAGAGTAAGTGAGGAAGGGTAAAGCATCTTAAGGTAAGATGTTTGAAGAGGGGAATATGAGGGGTGAGGAGGCCCTACCCCGGTTTGTGATGCCGGGGCATCTGCAGACATGATGATAAGGGAAGGTTAAAATGCTTCATTTCCGTTTTGAAAGTATGTTGGGGTATTTTATTTTACTTTCCCTTTGAACTGATAGCAAGATTGCTTGCTGCTTGGAACTGACATTTTAACAGTTACATTTGTTTAAACCCAATCTGGGATAACTGAAAAATTTTGAATTGGGCACAGGAAAATTAGATACCAGATTGTGCCCTGGTGTTGACTATGCATGGAGTATAGTCTTGACAAGCTTCTCCTGTAAGTATTCAATGAGAATCAGTGTAACACAACTTAAAAATAGTAAAAGTTAAAAATTACCTCAGAGTGCAATCCACAAATAACCTACAGGATTGGGCTCAAAAAGAGAAAGTATGTGCAGATTTTAGTACAGACTCTTCAGCAGCAAATGTCTTTGGGACATGTTATTTGACATCCGTAAGTCTCCAGAACAATTACAGGCTTTGTGCAGGACATCACAGATACCCCAGGTAGAAGTCCATCATGTTTGTGAACATCTTGAGCCTTCATCCAAGTGGTCAGTTATGCTAGGGGCGCCGGCAGCTCCCCAGCAATGTGATTCCAGTGACAACCTATGGCAAATAAAACTGGTTTGAGGTTGGTGTCATCTCCCCAGGTTTGGACACCAATCTTTTCAACCTGTGCACAAGACAGATTGAAGGGAACTCCCCTGTTTCATAGTAGGGAAATCCTTTCAGGTCTGACTGTTCTGTAGTTAGTGTAACACAAATCACATAGTTTTGCTTATCACCTGGGGTACAGATATCTGTACAAACTAAGAAAACTGAAAGCACCCCCCTAAGAAGGGAGCTGCAGCAATGAGTCTAGAGAAGTGTCCTCTGACTTAGAGAGGCCTTGGTTGAGAAGGTACCAATAAAGCAGTGAGAATTGCAGACAGCACCTCAGCAAGGAGTGAGAAAAGGGACTGCGACATGTGCTCTCGATGTAGCAGGGTGTCTCTACCCTGCTGGAGAGGCACAGCTCACCTGCCTGTGTGACCCCTGCAGCGATGGCGCCCATACCCACCGCTCAGTGGAGCGTTTTCCAACGCTCAGTCCCAGACGGCCATGGAGTCAGTACAGACTGGATATTAGGAAAAATTTCTTTACTGAGAGAGAGGTAACACAGTGGAATAGACTGCTGAGGGAGGTAGTGGAGTCACCCTCCCTGGAGGTGTTCAAGGAGCGTGTGGACGTGGCATTGTGGGATGTGGCTTGATGGGCATGGTGCTGTGTGGTGTGGGTGGGGTTTTGTGTGTGGTTTTTTTGGTTTTTTTTTTTTTTTTTAATGGTTGGACTTGATGATCTTACAGGTCTTTTCCAACATTAGTGATTCTGTGATTCTGTGATTCTGAGCTGCGAGGGCCCCGAAGGCATTGCCCTCGCAGGGGCCTGGCTGCCTGGCCTCACTTGGACCACCAGCCCTCCTCACCTTTTGTACGTCTGGGCGGGATAAGTGAGGAACTGGAGCGTGTGGAGCCCGGACCACGTGGAAATGGTTCTCAGGCACCATTCAGCATGTTGGTTCATCCTCACCAGGGATGCAGGGCAGGCGCTGCTCCCCATCATCCAAGGGGAGCCGAAAAATTGCTGCAGGGACTCAGAGCAGCCCTGGTCAGGAGAAGTACATAACTCTCTTCTGGAGGCTGCCCAGGGTCACAGGGGATGGGCCAGGCATTCAGACAGTGCCCCAGCATGTGTAGGACAAGCTGGGTTATGGCCAGCACCCGCCTTCAGAGCGAAAGGCACCACATCAGCCCTGCCTGCCTTTGCAGTATCTCTGATTCCCGGCCCTTAGTTGATCCCCGTTAGACCCAGGAGAAGGCCTGGTGGCAGAGGGCTAGATGGGCAGATACAGCAGTAGGATGGTGACCCGCAGGGTGGGAGGAAGCCAGGTGCTCCCATTCTTAGCTGCCAGCTCTGAGCCCTGGACCCAGTTGCCCCAGGTTAAAACACCTCATGAGCGCTGGAAACATGCCAAGTTTCCAAACTGGAAAATGTGAGCTGCTACTGTCTGACCTACTGCATCTGGGCCCTCGAGAGGAGAAGACACAGCAGCAGCAGCATAAACATCTCCAATTAACAATCTTTTGGAGGAGGACTGAGAGCCCACTCTTAGTGGGTTATGGTAACATTTGTGAAAAGATTTCCACCTTCTGTGGAAAGAAGAACAAACCTATAGTTTCCCCCCATTTGGGTGCGGTTCTCTGGAGTTTTCCAGGAGCTGGACTAATACCTTTAAGATGAAATTTTATGCAATGTCAAATGATTTTCTCTTCAAAACCTGTCCTTCTAGAAAATAAATGATGGAGAAGAAGATGAATAATTTATTATTCACTCATTTAAAAAGAAGCTGTTGGCAATGGTTTAGTCAGATGCAGTGCCTTTGGCCAGTAAAGATAATAAAGGAATAAAGGATTAGTCATTAATACTGCACTGAAAGAAAAAGGTCAAATTTGTCATGGGTCTAAATCCAAAAGACCAGTTTTTGTTCTGTTATTCTAAAATAGTGGCTTTCAGTCCTCCTTTGATTTTCACACTGCAAAATAATTCCAGTAGAGATGCACTCTTCCATGGAATATTTTAACTATTAAATGTTCCCACTTTATCTCCGTTGCTTTTTCAAAACCCATCAGGAATAGTTTGTGCACCCTCAAGTAGCTATGTAGTACAAACCGACAAGTGCTGTATTCAGACAAAGACTTAGGGCATTGTTCAGACACAGAGAACCGAATCTGGCCTCTGGATTTACAGGCCCAAGGATATTTCCTTGGAGAATTTGCTCCACAACAAAGATTCTTGGATGAAATCCTGATTTGGATTTTCAAAACTGCTCTGAGGCGGGATTTCAGCGATGCCAGGATTTCACTCCCTCAACAAAAAATCCAGCTGATGCCTCCTGGCTCCCCTGTGATTGTATTTATACTTTGCACGCAGGTCCTTTCTGTCCTGCATTCACTGCCTCCATGGTAGAGAGGTCTATGGCTGATTTTTGCTCTCCTGTTACTGCAGGATAAGTCACCTTTCAAGGGTCTATAACCTTTATCCTGCAACAGCAGCATTGGGAAGCACCACGGCAACAATCAGCTTTTCTGGAAGCTGAGAAATGCCAGCTCGTGCTAGAAACTTCTGTTTGCATTAGCTGTAAAAATGAAGATACTCTCAAACATAACTGGTTTTGACAAAGGATAAAGCGGTGTAAGTCCCACTCCAATCTGCTGTATAAATTCCCCTCCTAAGCTCACTTTGTGTTCTTTGATATCATTCTCTCTTCTACACAATTTGCTTTCTCTAAGTTTCCATTTGTAAGTTTCCCATTTTTTCTCACAGCTGTTCAGGTCCAGTTTGTAAATATTGCTTCAACAGGCAGGTTGGATTGCTAAAGCTGGCCTCTCCTACTCGTAAGTCCAGCATCCCATTCCCGAAAGACAAAACCAACAATTATTGGTAACATCATTACTCCAACGAGCATTCCTTTCCATACTGTAATAAATATGGCAAATGTCAAACCACTGAAAAACATCTTCCACACCTCTTAGTTTTCACTATATTTAGAAATATTTAGCACTTCTGCATCACAACTGTCTTAATTGCTGGAAATCTGTCTTACCTTGCATTGGAAAGTAGTGAATACATTAACACATTATTGCTTGTACTCTGCTTGCTCACGTTCAGACATGCTCAGTATGATTTAATCTAGATTTATAATGTTATGACATCTTATTCCTCAGCTTGCTTAAGTTGATATTGGCAACCCAGGATGTGGATTACTTACCAACAATGCTTATATACTGGTATGATGAGCACCATCCAAAGCCCAGGAGGGCAAAGGAAAAAAATTAAGAGTGTAGATTTTTACCACATGCAGAACTTAATTTGCCACGTTAGAAAATACCTAACAAATATGAATATAACTTCTCCATTTCACCCTCCCAAGGATGATATGGATTGTCCAAAGTGTCAAGAGGGATACACCCACCTGAACCAAAGATATAGGGAAATTAAAACTATACAAGCACAAATTATTTGCTCCTACACATGTTAATGCTAACGTTAGCACAGCTTTTGTCTAAGGAAGCCCTAGGTGCCGGAGCTGCATGGAAATCTTGGTGTCTAGCATAATAGCTCTTCTTATTTTAAAGAAAAATTTGAAAGCATGGAGGAGAGGCAGGGACCAGAGGCAAAGCAGCTCCCCTAAGCAGCCAACAACATTGCTCTGCCTCGCGTCGAAGTGTCTGAGCAGAGCAGGACAGAGCTGCTGTGTGTTGGAGATGAGCGGAGGTCTCTAAGTGGAGCGGGAGAGGCTGGGAAAGGGGATTACAGCTTAGGCTCCATGCTGCAGGGGATGAGAGAGCCAGAGGGGTCTCCACACTGCCTTCAACTCCATCTGCCACCATTGGCTAAAGCCCTCAGGGATAGGTCCTCTGGTGGTATCAGGAGTGTTTTCTCCATAACAAAGCTCCTCCACAGTGATTGTGGCATAGTAACTGCTCATTTGGGGAACCAATACTGCAATTGGTACTGCCCCTCACTGCTTTGGTTTGAACATCAGTGTGCCCATGTGCCTCCACAGCATCCTTTGCTCAGCCTCTGCAGCATTACAGGATGGTCTTAAAACGAAAATGCTGTTTGTGGGCACAAGTTCCTCATTTTACCAACAAGGGAGAAGGAAGGCAGGGAGACATTCCTGAGGCAGCAGTGCATCTGGATCAGATTTCTAGCTTCCCACCTTGTACACAGTCCTGAAGGACCAGAAAAATGCGGGTATCCGCAGTATTTCTTGTTCCCATTAGTTGCTGATCTTATTTTGCTGCAGTTGTTTTCCATTTTTTTATCTTTATTGGCCTTTTTTATATTTTGTGTTTTGTTAAAGTTTTTTTTTTTCCTACAGCAGAGAAATTGCAAACACAATGTTATCGTGAGTAATGTGCTGACTTTGTTTTCTTATCTACCTTAGGACATTTATTTACCCCTTCTTCACTAGAGGCAGACCTTTCCCACTGCAATTGCTTTTCTTTGGCACATTATTCTGTATCTATAATGGCTTCCTCCAGGGGTACTACCTGATTTACTGTGCTGAATATCCAAATGATTGGTGCACCGACATCAGATTTACATCAGGTAATTACAGCTGCAGGATTCCCAAGATCTAATCTCTAAGCAATTTGTAAGCACTTTGAATTATGTTCTAATCTTCACTGAACATGTGAGTCAAATCAGTTGTGATGGAAATCAGCATAAAACCTGCCTGCTGGCCCAGATAAGACAAATAAATGTGCGGTGACTTGTTTTTTTTTTTGTGTGCTAGGTAGCCACCTTTGAAGATGTACGATGTTATGTGTTAGTCTCAAATCACCAGCCTTGTTTTACTGACACCACTCCAGAGCTTCCCGCTGCTACGGGCTGTGGAGATGCAATCTCAGGCCTCAGCTGAACAGGGATGTGCCCTTGCTCAGCCAGAAGTGTCCACCCAGCAGTGGCCATGTGCAAGCGTAAACTGTGGCTTTCTCTTCCCTGCCAGGGAGCTTTGCGCTTGATGCAGCTATTCCAGCCGAGAGAGAAAAGAAGGGCAAAACCCCAGCATAATTGAGGCTTTAGAGACAAAGGGCTCTTTTTTCTCGTGTAAGGCACATGGGAAGATTAGAGATCATGCACAGTCTGGTTGTGTGTTAATATGGTTCTTTTATATTCCGTAACTTAATAGCCTGGCTGAGTTTCACCCTGTAAAATCCCTGGAAGAATAATTGAGCAAGAGCAGCTAGGTGGCGTTACACATTTGGTGCTGCACAGAGGATGTTTTTTAAATGCACACATAGAAATTAAGAGACTAACATGGAGGTCTAAGGAAATGTTTTGGATATGACAAGTACAAAATAACCAAGGTACTTTCTGTGCTCTGTTTCAGACTGTGGATGCAAGTTCAGTCTTTTCAGACAGCATCACATATTAAAAATCCTGGGCGTTGTTTAGTAAGAGCTCCCATATCCAACAAAGAAAACACCACATCACATATTTTGCATGATAAATAAAATGTATATTTAATTAAAAAAAAGGAAATCAGCATTAGGAGTACTTGAAATATTAAATAAAAACCAAACAGTATGTCCTTGCTCTACAGACTCTTACCAACTTTCTGTTGCTACTGGAAGTGTTGAGGTTTTATCAGCAATTAGTCTTTTTTCTACACTTCGTAGCACACACCACCTCTATTTCTTTCCTTGCTTCCCAATCATTGCCAGAGGTGTTTTTTCTCAGTGTCTAATGTGGCATGAAATGTAGGGCATGTCACCTGCAGACAATCAAATGCCTCTAGTTTTTCAGCTAAATGGAGTATGGTCAATGAATCATTCTGGCCAGAAGCTGTCAGCATCATTCAGCAAGTAACTGCTACACGTGCACGCCCATAGCTCTGTCCAAGCAGCCTCGCTGGCAGTGGACTGAGCTGTGCTGAGATGTAGGTTCCCTTCCTCTCTCCGGTGATATGCTGGATAAGTTTGTGTTCTCTGTGCTCCTCCTTCCCCAGTTGTAAAATAAGAATAATGGTAGATGCCTACAGCTCAGTGGTTACTCTGCAGTAATGTTCACAGCCATGGCTGGCTGCCATCAGCCAGCAGTGTCAGTTGGGTACTTTGTGTCCCTCCTTGATGTTCAATAAATCGTGACTATGGCCAGCTGGGAAGTTCAGCTTTTTCTCACACCAGCTGAAAGTGCTCTGGTCTCACCAGCAAAACAGTGTGCTCAGGCTGGTAATTGTCCAAAGTTGCTCTCCACACTGAACCTATCCAATGCAGGTGATCCCAGAGGACTGCGATCCCACAACTGACACAGAGATATAGGGTTATTTGTCACCAGTCACCTACGCTTCTCCTGTTCAGTAGCCTTCTCAGTAGCAGTACATCTTTTGACTTGAAAAAGAATCCACCCACCTCACGTTAGGTCTCCTGTCTGCCTGCTCCAAAGATAAACCTCATATATGTGCTTCAGAAGGGATAACTAGGCAGAGCTGTCTTTCTAATCCATTTCTTGTTTGTTTCTTAGGCCTCCTCTTATTTCTCCTGGGAATGGGAATCAACATTCACAGTGATCTCCTGCTGCGCCAGCTGAGGAAACCTGGGGAAGTCACTTACAAGATTCCTCAAGGTATATTCTCATCCCCACCTCCTTGGAGAAAGTAGGGCAGCAGGATAGATAATGTTTTCTGACTGAATTCACAGCAAAGCGACAATAAAAGCAGAGATGCCAGTATCACACAGGTACTCGGTTCAGGTGCCCCTCTGAGCTGCAGGGACTAGTGTGAGCTGGCTGCAGACAGTCCACAAGAAGCAACAAGAGTATCTGGAAAACATGAGCTTGTTAGGAGAGGTTTTAGGAAATGGGCTGGGTAATTTAGAGAAGATTGAAGTGGGACATAGGAAGAGGATTTTAGCCTTGTAAAAGGCAGCTGCAAAGAAAGAAATATTCTTCTCCATGCCCAGGAAGAAGTAGTAGTGGACTTCAAAAGGGAGATTCAAAGTGTAAACTTCAGGGGAAAAAATAACACCAAGGATGCAAGGTGCAGAATTTCCTTTCCATCTCTTTCAAGGTGGGGCTTGGTGAGGAAGAGTGGCCATGGGCCAGAGCGGTGAACCACAAAATATGTAGCTCTGTAGAGCATAATAGATGGGAATCCAGGAGTTTCCTGGTTTTGGTGTTGACTCCTTCTGCTGGCTTGTTAGGGATGGTAGTATGTCTCCACCAGAGTTTCTCACTTCCAATACTTACTTGCCTCTTGTAGATGTTGTGATTAGCTAAGACGCAAAACTGAGATTCAGATTTTGCATTCCCCAAAGGTAGTGGAATTGCAAAATATTTTTTAGGGCCTGAAGAGAATTGACTAATGTTAATAATTTTAATTTAAATCTAATAATGAGCTTTCTTAAGTCCTTTTCCAAATGAAAATAAATGATTGTGAAAGTGCTGGAAGCCTCTGGGTTAGAATCACCCTTGATTCATGTACTTGTACAAGAGTCTTGTACAAGATCCTCCTTTGGCATGGCTCCACAGGCTTCAGGGCAGTGGGTTTAGGTTGCTGTTATGGGCTCTGAATAAGGAAGGTAGCGTATTCTGCTGCTGACTTTATGGGAAAGAACTTTACATGTGCATGAGATGACTGTAAAAATTACCTATTTTGCCTGTCGATGCAGGGGGACTGTTCACCTACGTTTCTGGAGCCAACTACTTTGGAGAAATTGTGGAATGGTTTGGTTTTGCCATAGCAACCTGGTCTCTACCAGCCTTCGCTTTTGCCTTTTTTACTCTTTGCTGCATCGGGCCACGTGCTTATCATCATCACAGGTATCAGACTGTTCCTTGCCATATGCTGCTTCTTGCTCCTGGAGTGCAGTTTGCAAAATGTCAGGGAGGGATGGAGGAGCAGTGCCAGGATTCAAGATAAAATGGAAATTTAATACTATGTCCAAGAAGTGTATTGGCTTATTTGTGACTGGGTGAAAGTAAGGCAGCCGGCTGGAGCCCCTGTTGAGTCAAGTGGGCCTGACAGTCATTTAATCCGACATGAGTTACATCACTGCTTCTCTCATGTTAAAGCCTCTTTTTACTGAGCATTGTAAATGTGAACCTTTCCTAAGGGTTCCCTTGCAACCTCTGCAATCCTTTGGAGTAGATACGGTCCCCTGCTCTGAATTCCTAAAGTTTCTACTTTAGGTCTTTTAGAACCTTAACAGTATTATTAGCTTTCACTTAATTAAATAACCTGGTGTAAATAGTTTTGGAACGCTTTTTTGCAGAGTAACACACAGAGGTTGCAAAGCAAGGCAGTCTGGAGGAGTTTTAAGGTTCCTCAGCTGAGCTGTATTGAAACTGTGCAGTTTCCTTGTTTATATGCAGGTTCACTCTCTTGCTTATTTTCTTTCAGGTTCTATCTCAAGACATTTATGGACTATCCAAAATCAAGGAAAGCCTTGATTCCTTTTGTTTTTTAATGATTGAAATATGGACTCTGTGTTCTGTTTTTATAGGGCTTTTTTCAATTCCTAGTTTTAATGTTAGGTCTGACTATAATTAATTGTACAAATGATAGCCTGGGGTTGTAACAGACAAGAAGGTAATTTGGAACTGAAGTTCTTATTTTTAATTACAGGGGAAATTGCAGATAGTTGTGGGCAAAGGGTCTCCTAAAACAACATGTTCACTTGTGAGTTGAGTTCTACCTATGTAAAATGGATATATAACTGCACTGACATCAGAGAAAAAACATTGGCTAAAAACTGATGCAGAAAAGTAGAAAGTAAGCCCATGACTTCAGAGAAAGTCTTCAGCAGCCACTCCAATTTATAGCACTTCTGCAGCTGCTTCTTCATGCCGTAGCACATGTGCCCTCGCTCTGCCGGCACTGCCCTAGGTGTTGCCACACTTAAAGCCTGAGTAGGGGTCTCCTTTGCCAGGAAAATAACTCAGCCCATTATTTTTCGTCTAAAAGCCAGCTTAGCTCCCAGAACCATAATGCAACAAGAGGATACTTGTGCTGGCACAAGGCTGGGAGCAGTGTGCCATGGCACAGAGGCAAAGTACATGGAGATGGAAGTATCTTAAGCTGGCACTTACAATCACAATGTCTGTGTTCCTTCCTTAAGCAATACTCTTCTCACTGTCAGATGATTAATCTTCAGCCATCAGGGTTTTTTTAAATGTATTTTGTTAAAGGAATTGCAACTCCATTAGAATTTTTTTCTCTTGAAAATCCAGAGCTCTTTTCAGAATAAAAATTTTTCCACTCAAAACCACTCAGTTGTTATTCATAAAAAGACTTGAGATGGTGACGTATGACAAAATTTACAACAAATAAAAAGCTCTGTGTTGAATAAAATGTTCTCCAACACTGGCAGTACATTTTGTCTACGGAGAATATTTTCAGATACTCATATTAGGAAATGATACAGAGATATTATTGAATTTTCACAAAAACACAGGATGTCTCTTCTTAATTTCAGAATATAGTCAGGAGTTTTCCAAAAAATGTCATTAACCCCAATAGGAAGAGTCACCACGGATGCTGATAGTTTTAGTTACCCTCTAGAGCATAAAATCCTGCTAAGAATTATGCTGAGTAGCTGGAAAGAAAAAGACCAGACCGCACATACTAAACATACTACCTGCTGCTGGAGTAACCTGATTGACTGTACACAATTTTCTCCAAAACGCAATAAAATTTATGTAAAACACAGAGCTGTGCTAGCCAATAATTTACTGTTTGCAGACACAAGCGTCTGTGATGTTGCTTACCAAGTCCTGCTCATGCTGGCTTCCTCCTTCTGGGCAAACCCTCCCTTCTTTGCTCGTATTATTGATTGTCTTCATTGCCATAGAGCAGAGCAGCCAGCTGAGGCTGGGCCTCATTGCACTGGTCCCTGTAAAGTGCACAGGAGAGCTGGACCCTTTGCCGTGTGTAGGCAAAGGTAAGGGAGGGACGAAATAAGGCACAAGCAGAATTGTCGTTGCACAGGCCATGAGTTTCACAGCAGCACCACAAACATATTTTCCTTTTGTTTCTTTATTTAAAACCTCCATGTGGAAACACACTGGGAAAGGGGTTGCTGGGTGTGAAGTCAGGGACAGAAAGGTTGGAGGCAACGAGGATGCTGGGTGGGAGGGAATGGCCTCTTCCGCAGGGAGTGGGTGCTGAGTGTGAGCAGCAGCTGCGCTCCCCAGAGCTCCCTGCTTCAGCAGCCCCTCCTTGATGATTCCTCCTCGCGCTTTTTCCCCCACAAAGCCTTGCAAGTGATGAGAGAGCAAATAGCCCTTGGGTGCCAGTGTTCCTAGCCGCTGTCTACTCCATCTATTTCTGAGCCAGGGAGAGAGCAGGGACCAAGTTCTGCTTCACCCTTTGAACCAGAACAAGGCTTGTGCAGACTTCTCTGTCCCTCCTACCTACGCCTCCTGTCAGAACAGGACTATTCTCTGCATTTATTTTGTCTTGCTTAATATTTGCACCAGGTGGACCGTTATTGCCACTGTCCGTCTCAGGCCCAGATATCCCCTGCAAAGAGCCAGGGATCAGGGTGGGAGAACTGGTGCTGGCCCAAGGTGGGAGATGGCCTGCCTGCAGACTGGGAGGCCCCACAGCCTGGCACCCCTGCACTGGCCGAGCACAGGGTGCCTCGAGGTGCTGGATGCCTTGCAGGAGCAACTCCATCCTCTCTGCCATGGGTCTTGGACATATCGCGTGGAAAAGGGCTGCAGGCAGGAAAGACACGTCTTCCTTCTGCCCCCTCCTGTGGCATTTTTGGAGAGCAGGAGCGACACGCGTGCGCTTTAAACCCTCTAGAAGCAACGATTGCAGTTAGTTGTGATGGAGAGGAGACACAGGCTCTCCCCATGTCGAGTTCCCCCGTGGGGCTAGTGGCTGCTCTCCTCCCTGCAGGGACACCAGCCTGCCCCACTGTGCATGGCAATGCCCCAGGGCAGCACACCTGGGGCCACAATGCTCCTGAGACATTTCTTTCATCGTCCCTTATTTTTATAAGGAAAAATATATTCCCCTTGTCTCTGGGAGAAAAAACACAGCGGACATTTTCATATCCCTCTGCTCAAGCCTCTGGAGGTTATGTATACATATGATTTCAGAGTTGACTGTAAAGTGTTTTGAAAAGCAGCACTTTCCTGACTTTCTTTGCAATGTCCTTTTGTTCTGCCAAAAGCTAACAGAAGTGTCCCCTGCTGGTCAGCATTTAAAATAATAGCTCATTCCTTTTCTCCCCCTTTTGCAATACTGTTCCTCTGTTTGGTTTCCTCCCATCATTCACATTTTAGTTTACATTTTTGTTTGGGTGCTGTTTCCCTGGAGGGGTCCTTCCTCAGGACAGCTCTGAGTGTTGCTGCTCTGCTAGAAAGACGTCTCTTATGTGGAGCTGATAACCCAGCCTTCATCCCCACTGGCAGGCTGCTGGGAAAATTAATCCTTTATCCCCAGGACTCTTGTTAATTTAATTATTTTTGTATTGTTTGAGTGCTTTTTTCAAAAGCTGACTTTCTGTAAACATGTGCTGTACCGCTGCGGTAATATACAAATGGCTTAATCATGCATCTGACAGTTTCTTCTGTGAAACGTGTTTTCTGCACCTAAGTGATCAGTCAGACCACTTATTGATACCAGAATTTAGATATCTAGTATCTTCTGACAACCGAAAACAGAATTAAACGCTGTTCACTGGGAGGCAAAGAGGAGAACAATGGCACTTGCCAGTCCTCATTCCCATCTCTATGTGCCACACACACTTCAGCCTTTGCCTGGCTTTAGTCCATGTTTCAGATGAGAGCTCACTCAAGACAATAGAAAACCAGCTCCAGGCAATGTAGGGCATTTGTATAAATTGTTTTAAAGTACATATTTCACATAATATATTTACACAAAAGGCAAAATAACCCCAATTTTGGCCCTTGAGTGACTGCATTTAGGAAAAGCACTCATCTGGGAGCCGCATTCCTGCTCCCATTACTCTCCTGGAACATGAAGCCTCTTACACTTGGCCAAAAGCTCTGAATGTTTCTGCAGAAATACCAAACCACGGTGTGTCCTGGAACCACAAACACTGAGGAACTCTCCCTAGGTAGGCAGAGTGCTCTAATGGCTTGGGCTCAAGAATATCTGTTTTGTACGCTTGACGGTATCTCTGATTGACTAACAAACTTCAGCAAGTTACTCACCACTTTTGGGGGTTGTTTCCCTTTCTATTGCTTGTCTCTGGAAATGGTCTTGAAGGCCAGGATTTGTTTTCATAGTACTTGGCAAAGCAGTCCCAAAGTCAGTTGAAGCCTGTACATACTGATATAACACAAATAAGATACAGCCTGTTGCATATTGCTGGGAGACAGAGTTGTTGTAATATTGCAAAATATTCTAAAGACATATAAGATATCCAAATGCACCGAAATGCATCTCAAGGAGATATTTCTATGATATTTCAACACAGAAAAAGGCTAATACATTTCACCCATTGAACCTTAGGATCATTTGCTGACAGCAGAAGGATTGCCTGCTTCTATTTGAGTCACTTGTCAAATTAACAAAATCCTTTTTAATGCAAATCACTATAGGGTCTCATTTAAAACCAAGCATAGTGCTGGAAGCCTCATATCCTCTCTTCTGCCACCTCTGGGGTCCTTCTGAACTGGTCTAATTTCTCAGAGCAGGCTTTTCTAGAGACATCTCCTCTCAAAAGCAAATACTGCTGTCCCTGCATGAATAATGTGATCTAGGAAACACAAACATCTGATGCTAATTCAGGGCCAGGGCCTGCCGGTTCCTCATGAGTAGTACCACACTCTGTGAGTGAAGGCATTGATGGCTACTGAGCTGCTCGGTAATACTCCATTATTCACTACAAACAGAGGTAGCAAGTTTGATCTCTGTGGGAGCAAAGTCGGTGGGCAGACATCAAGAAATGCCTAATGGTAACACCCGGAAAAGTAAAGGAAGACGTTCTGGTCTGGTTCTGGTTTATGTTACCACAAGTTACAAGTGCCTTTCTAATGAACCTGTCTTTAGCACTGTAAGTCTAAAAGGTAAAAGAAAAAGACACAGTTTTCAAAAGTTCATTAAGTTAGTTGCTTTGCAAGAAAACAGACTGAGCTTAACTGATGCAATGTTTGGAATAATCCCACCACCATGCTTTTCAGCTAGGTGCCGAGGCCTCTCCCCCCAGCAGAGTCAGTGGAGACATTAGCTCCTCCAGGCAGTGATTCACAGCACCCAAGCTGGAAGCCTACAATTCCACACAGGAGACAGGGATGCTAGAGGTATACGCCAGTGTACCCCACATCCATCCATTAATGGCATATGCATTGCTTATGGCCAGGCAGGAGACAGCTGTGTTTGGGCACTCTGATGTGCAGTGTCATTCCCAGAACCCGAGTTATCCTATTTGAACACTTCTCATATCAGCTCCAGCATCACAGGCGCCTGCCAGGTTGCTTTCCAGTTTACTTGCCTACTTTTCCCAAGTTTGCCAGGTGAGATTACATATAACATTGTCACAGCCACACTTCCCTACTGAATGAAACACACCATGTCTGTTCAGGCGGAATTTTTTTCACCCTACAGTGTTGCTGCCACGAGGAAAGGCCCTTCACTATATAGGAACGTGTTGCATTTTTACGCTGTACGGTAAAAGATGAGGATGCTGCTGAAGGGTTCGTTTTAATGGGTTCACAACAGCCTTGCTTGGGCCTGAACCAAGTCTGGGCGGAGTGGATTTCCCCTGCCCATCTGAGTGGTGAGAGGGGGAGCCGCTCCATGAGCCCCCTGTGCCGCCATGCTGTGCCCACCAGCCCTTGGGAGCTGGCCACGGGCTCCCCCTGCCCACAGGGTGCTGGGCATAACACCTGTGAAGGGGAACTCAGCTCTCCAGTAACCCCATGAGAGTGCTCCTCCTCATCTGCATCCTCATCCTCATCTTCCTCATCCTCGTCCTCCCCAGTAGGGGACTGCGGCAGCTTGGGATTTTACACCAGAGCAAAGCCCTCCTCGCCTAGCGTGGCCAGGTACGAGCACACAGCCCTGAGTGAATCTGTTTTCTGTGACGGAAACTCCTGAAACGACTCCTGTCTCCCCAGCAAGAGAGCAGGTTGCAGATGATTTGGAAATCTGCCTCTGCCAAAATAGTATCTCTGCCATTCGACCAGAAAATTTGTGTTTCAGGTCTCTGCAGGAACAGAAAACCTGTCCTTTCACCAATTACAAACTTGGAAGGCATTCAAGTAGAGGAAACCAAGAAAATGTTTTTCATGTGGATTTCTAGAGATGTGTGAAGCTCGCTCCGGCAGGCCTACAGACAATTTTAAAATACCAGCAAACATTACTCTTGGGATAAAAAGCTCCTTTGGAGGAATTAAAATATGTTTGCATCAATGGAGCTGCCTGATCTAAATCCTCTTTTCCCTCTGCTGGGAATTTAGAACTGGCACTCTGGTAGTAAACAGGAAAATGTGTATTTCAGCATTGGACATACTAATCCTGCCTTCTGTGCGATGGAGTGAAACCTTACCCTCGCGCGTCCTGGCAGTTTTGCACACCGAGAAATGTTTCTGGGGGTGTTAACTGAGCTATGTCAGGCAGTCCTCTTACATGTGATACAACTTCGGCTTCACAGCCAACAAGCTAGAGCCCGAGCCCAAGTGGTTATTAGCATATCTCTAGACAAAGTCATAAAGAGCAAAATACGGTGACTGTCCCAAAACTGAGGTGAACGCCCTGGAGCTGTGCTAATAACACTAGGCTGAACTCAGGCTTGGCAACCAGTGCTTCGCAGCATGTCAAATGGCGAAATTCTCCCTGACTTCAGCAAGGCTGTGGTTTCACCCTCGTTTTCTCTGTTCAGCTATATTAGTGGCCTGTAGCCAGTGATTTTCAGCACTGTTCCTACCAAGCATCCATCCATCAGGCAAGCGTCTTTTCATAAAGCAATATTGCTGGTTTCCCCCATTTCTGACTGAGATATTGTTTCACACGTATTTTCAGAATTTCTTCTCTGCCTAGGTCTCGGGCTCTCAATGCATTACCTACAAGGGGGAGTAGAATAGACTTGAGTTTGTACCCCTATGCCTTTCCCTTCTTTTTGTTATCAAAGTAATGCTTTCCAGTCTGGTTTAGCCACCAGCTCAAGTAGAGACTGCCACTCCTGCAGACCAGCTAAGACTGGTCTTAGCATCCCTTCTGGCAGGATGAAGGCCAACCCACACAGCTTCCTTGCTCAGCATCCTGTGATGTACCATTTGATCCCATTTGATTGACTTACAGTTTGCATTGGTTTTCTCTTGTTCATGTGCCAAGAACAATCTCTTCAAAGAGTTTCTTCTCCTTCAATGCCCTCCAAGGTTTCTGAAGTCGTCTGAAATGTGTGTTGTGTTGTTTGGGTCTGTGTCAGCAAGTCCAGCATCACCCTTTAGACCCCACCTGAGCTGGCAGTCCTTGAGCTGTGGCTTGGCTCTGTGAGGTTGATGCCCTGCCATCTCTTGCCACCCCTCTTGGGCTTTTCCTCTGCTGCCTTTAAAATGGAACTCAGCATTTGCCCTGCATTTGGAGGATTTGAACTTCAGGCTCTCTGGGATGCTGCAGCTGGGATTTTGTCACCCTAGGAGATGCAAGCCTGCATACTTCTGTAATGCACCTACCCTGCGTGCAGCCTGCAATCTCAGGTGGTGAATATAAGCCAGTGGAGGAAAGAAAACTAACAGTTTCCTGCTCTAAAAGCAAGTGAAGTCAGAATAGACCAGAAGAGAGCTGAATTTCCACCCTTCAGCAAGTCATAGAGGAGGTGAACACAGGGGCAACTTCCTTGTACCCGGGAGAGACAAAAGGGTCGGGTCCTGGACTAGGGCAGGGGGTCTGTGGCAGGATCGGCTTGCTTGGGAGGTCAGCCCAGGTCAGACGAGGACCTCCATATAAGGTTCAATGGCAGTAAGAAATAGGAAAGCTACATGCACGTGGCTGGGAAGGTCACTGGGGACTTTAAGGAGGGAGTTCAGGATGGCGTGAAGGCAACAGTAGGGCCAGTGCTCCCTGCCCAGAGAAGTCAGCCCCAGCTCTTCAGGCTACGGGTGAAGGAGCACCTTTACCATCAGCTCTGACGGCCAGCAGTGGACAGCTCTGCGTGTTCAGGGTGTCATCCTTGCTCTGAGCATGGTGTTATGTTCCCTGAAGCGGGATGATGCTAGCAGTCAATGCTGGGCTGTGAGGCCCCTGGGACTCTCTGTTGGTCAGGGCTCTGTTTAGACCCAGTCTGTCTCTGACTTATCCCAAACTGGATGAATGACTCCTGGCTAGAAAGGCTACCAAAAAAAAGTTTACTAATTGGGCTTCCTTTATGAGATAAGGTGAGTTCTGATGCTGCCCCAACTTACCCATTTGTCTAAATTTCTTCTCTTCTTGTAATCCAGACATCGTCTGGTTATATCTAACTAATCGTTATCATTAATTTGCAACCAATATTCAGTGAAACCGATCCACACCTTCCGGCCAAGCCCTGGCTTTATGGGGCAGCCGGTGCCATAGCATCGTGTTTCCTCAGTTTTTCTAGCTGTGAGCACATCTCGTCTGAGGTCTACTGACACTGCGTCACTGCTGCTGCTCAGCGGACATGACGAGCTCTTTGCCAGCCCCAGCCACCCCTGCTCCCCTGGGTGAAACAACGACTGGGAACTGAGTAAACTGGAATCTGAGTAAATCAAAGGAATGGTTTTGATTATGCCAGATGCCCTGGGCAATTAGTGTGTTACAGAGAGGGAAAGATCTTAACTGCAGCATTGGGTCTGCCTGGGCATCCCCCAGGAGGGTAGTGAGTGTGTTACAGTTTCTGATGAGAGCACCACACCTCCTCTACCCAACGCACTTTTGTTTGGGGGTTTTCTGCTGTGCTGAAACTCTGAGAGGAGGAACAGCCAAGGAGGGATGACTCACGGCCATGCTGGAGACCAGGCGATGACTCAGAGGTGGAGCTGGCTCACAGGCCCACTACAGCCTTCTATCACAGGGCTGGTGTGGACGACTCAGGTGGTGGTGGGGCTGGAGAGGCTCTCAGCATGCCCTCCTCACTAGCAACCCCGACAAAGGATGCAGTGGCTCCTTCTTGGCACCTTTTAGCACATTCTCTGCCAAAAAATGTCCCAAATGTTCACCTGCTTCCATCTGACTTGATCTTCCCTGAACACGAATGACCAGGCTTAGTCACGGGATTGCAGGCAGGGGCTCAACCTCTGCCTTTATGCGATAGCACCAAAGCCCACTGCAAAATCCGGCCTGACACATCCGACAACTATATTTACCTTGTTTCATGTCTGTATCACACTGGGGACTCATCATAGTCCTGTGGTTGATTAATGCACCATGGTGACCACCCATGACACCTGCTCAAGGGATCTCTGTGGGGCTTGGAAGGACCTCCTGTGGAGGCTTCATCCAGCCTGGAGAACCGCTAAGCTTTACCAGCTGATCCTTGCAAGAAGCAGCTCTTGGTACCACCCTCCGGCAAGAGCTGTCAGAGGGAAGCTGTTGTGACAGCCAGGTGCACGCTCACTCTCCTGAGGTGGATGCAATGCCCTCCCCATCCTGCTGGAGACAGTCCTTCTGTATGAAAACATGTTATCTGGCTGTTATCATGGGAAATGTCAGGAAGAGCTAAGAAACACATTCGGAAGAGCTAAGAAACACATTCAGAAGAGCTCAAAGAGTAAAGCAGACTTCTTCCCCTGGAAAAAAAATATATGCATCCAAGATAGGACACAGATTTATTTCCCCCCTCTTCCTTGAGTTGAGGAAGGTAACAGAAGCAATGATACACTATCCTGAGTGGAAATGGTGAAAGCAAAGGTGTTTTGGGCCTGTTCCTCTCTGAGGAGCAAGGAGTGAAGAAGGCAGGCAGCTGGAGGAGCAGCTTGTCAATAGCACCTTGCCCGAGTTGGGCCAAGCGCTGCATGTGACCTGCTCGTGATGCTGGGTTTGAAACCCTTAGGTATTGTACTTTATTTCTCTTTACTGGAAGGATTTCGCAAATGCAGCAAAGTGGGTTTTGGTGATGGTTTTGTCCCTCAGTCTGAGGAGATGTCAACAGTCTCACTTCCTACCAACTGCGAAGCAGCAATTGCTTAATGCAGAGTGTTGTCACATTACTAGTTCCTCAGACAGAGCATTACAAGTTTCTAACCTCTTATTCAAATGATTTGATGAAAATATCATGATTGTTTCATTGCTATAGCCATAAAAATCAGATGCTGCGCGAGTTTCAGTCCAAACATTCTAAACCCCCACTTACTTCAATAAAATTAGCATGACTAATTTGTATCTTTCCATTTGAAAATGTGTTCACACACACAGGGAATTAACTATTTTCAGATAAAATTACTTATTACCAGTAAATGACTATTATTTTGACTTGCACTAACAGTTGCTAATAATGCAAGATGGGGAGGGAGAGGAAAACATATCCGTACCAGCTGTTGTTTCACTCTTATCCAAAAAGCACGAAGAAGTTGTTGGCAGTCATCACAAAAAGATTTTCTTTCTTCGTCTTCAAGCATGAATATAACAGCTGTTGCCTCTGGTAAGTTTAATTTTTGCCCTATTGATGTTCATCCCATACAGAATTTTATAACAGAGCAAACGAAAAAAAAAACCAAAATGGTAAAAGTTGTACAATGAATCAAACTCATTTCCCATGACTGGCACCCAAATAAGAAAAAAGAATAATCTGGCCACAGGAAATGTAATGGCCCTGAAACCAGACCTGCCCTTTTCACTAACCTAGGAAGAAGGGCAGCAGCAGAAGAAATTATCACTGCTTGTCACTTGGTGAGGTGCTGCCTCAGATTTCTTACAAGTTCTTTTCTGTTGCTGTATCAACAATTGCGCTCCTTCTCCCTGTTTGCAGCAAGTCACTTTCTTGATAGAAACTTTATTTATTTGCTCTACATTGAGCCATGAGAAAATGCCCACCTTGTGACAATTAAATGGCACGGTGTGGCTCTCCTGCGCGTGGCTGCTCGCCTGCTCTGCTCTCTGCTGCTGGCAGACACTTGCAAGCTCTGTCTGGTTCAGAAAAATGACGTCTCCTTTCCTGAGATGATGAAGTAGATGGAAACATGTCATTTTGGTGGTGCACACAGCTTTTTCTTATAATTGTTCAGTGTCATGGCCACAAGAACCGTTTTCTCAAGGGAAGCTCTGTCAAGGCAGACTGGGTAGTACAGCAACCAGCAACCCATATAGCACTAGTCCTACAGGGCAACTAAACCTTTGCTGAGAAAACCCAATTCCTATTACTATGTACCACAGGAAAAAAAATCACCTTCTCAGTACAGGCAACCTCTGAATTCTGATTTTTTTTCTTTTTTTTTGCAGCCAAGCTGCTCAGTTACCATCTTCAGCATCACCCCTGATTTCCCTCAGTTGGCTGTGGGGTTTTAACACCATATGTAACCTCCACACTTTGGGTCCTTGCTTCTCTCCTTTGATTCTGGGGACCTCACCTTTGTCCCTCTGTCTGTCTCACTGGTACATTGCACTATATCCTGGTACTGTCCAAAAAGACTTCAAGCTGAGGTGAAACAATTTGGATCAGTTCACTGCAAAATAGTCTTAAAAGAGATTGACTAGAATTAAGGACTTTGAATTCCCTTATTAAAAATGCAGTGGGTTAACCACAACAGAACTCTTAGGTACATAATTCTAAGTGCATGCCCAGGGATCCAGTATATCAATCTCCAGGGCTGTTTCTTGAGTTACTGCAGCACTTTTTTTCTGGCAGACCTAATGGGCAACACAGTCAAAAGCGAATTCTAGACCTGTTCCTCCTTCACAGGCAGCTGATTTTGATTAATAAAGCAGAAGGTGCAGAGCAGCTAGAATCTACCACATATGCAAGGAGCTAAAATAATTTGTGATACTTTGGGACAAACCACATTCACTCAGAGGGCCGGGGGCTAGGGAGGAGGACTCCCACTCCCACGGTTTAATTCCAGCTGAAGTGAGAGGCACTCATCTAGCATGCATACTATGGCAGTATAATTTGTCATTCAACCAGAAGTCATGATCTTGATGTGGAAATGACTAGGTAAATTCCAGTGATTTGTTCGCATGCAGAAAGAGGGATTAGAATACTGAATTAGCCTCTTACAGCTTGAAAAATCTATGCATCTTTCTTCTCCAAAGCAAGGACCAAGTCACAACGATTATTTTTAGGTAGAATTCTCTGTTGAAATAACAGGTGAATGTGGGCTAGAAGTCAATGGTACCATCGGGCCCTTTGGTAGGTCCTAGTATGCTGTTAGCTTTGCAAAATTCAAGGAAGGGGATGTTAATCATCCAACACGAGCAGCTGCTGCTGGAGCTGTTCCTCGGTTGCAGTGCTGCTAGCCAGGGGCCAGCAATTCCTCCAAAGTATATTTAATTTAGCAGTGTAATTTTTTGAGCATATTTCTCAAGAGGGAGCAGCCACTGGTATGAATAAATATACAGATCCACCTGCTACCCAGTTTGAAGCAGGTCTACTTGAACAAGTGATGGCAGGAACTGGGATACCTGGCTAATGTTCCTGGCTCAGCATTTGATCTGTTGCATGAATTTTGGCAAGGCACTTCTCATTATGGCTGGTTCCCTTCCAGGTGGTCAAACTGCAAGCACTTTGTGAGACAGGCTGAGTATAATCCTGTCTTTATATGAAGCCTAATGAAACAGGACTCTGATCTCAGCCAGTGCATCTAGACTAAATTTGAACTTAAGTGTTTTTAGCTAGGTACATCCAAAAAAAGAGAAGGGCTCAGCAGCCTGTTTGCCAGCAGCAGGAGAGCCAGGGGCACACTGAAATGACTGGAAGACTGCAAAGAAATCTGGGATCTCCTCTAGGACTGCAGGACAAGTCACATAGTGAAACCAGGCAAAACTTGCTTTCAGTGAGATCCCCGACCACAGTCCTCTCACTGACTGGTGCTGCTTTAGACACTACCGTAATATAAATGGTTGTAAATGAAATCATGCAACTTGCTCACAACCAGTTGTGGATCACACAAGTGGTGATGTGTCTAACAGGACACATGTACTGGCTTTTCTTCCTTGCTCTGGAAATCCCTGCTAGCCTTTAAATGTTCAGACCTTTTCTGAATCCTGTGAAATTCTGGATGGAATAATCCTCCACAGGAAGAAGCTAAATACCATGTAGTTACCTGGCACCAGGGTGCCAGCCACGGTGCTGCAGCATGGCCGGTCCCATGCGGTGGCACCCAAGAGGAGGAGCTGGCTCTGCTGGGGGTGCTGGCGGCAGGGAGGCAGCACCCTGCCCTGCGTCCCTATTGAGCTATTGTAATAATTTCTAGATTCGTCCACTGTTTGAGGCTTAGAGTGCAATGAGAGAGCAAAGAAACAAGAAAATAAATTACTTCTTTATCAGCGTTTTTTCAGGGAACCCCATGTTTTTCTCACTGGCTGATGCTGAAAGCCATACAACCTGCAGAAGAAGGGAGAAAACAGTAAATATGCCTGTTTGTTTCCTCACTTAACAGAAGTATTTTCTTACAATCAGCAAACAAACTGCAACACAAGTTGGCAAACAGACTCATTTTAAATGCTCCCTGTAGAACATCAGCATCCGTTTTATTCCTGAAAGCTGCACTGACTTGTTTAACTAGCATGGTGCAAAATGCTGGTGTAGTTTCCAGTGCAGATGAGGAGACAATCCAGCTGATCCCTGCCTCAGGTGATGCATTTCAACAGAGACAGTACTACATACAAGCTGGGACTCTCTGGCAGGGAAAAGACCCCTCCCCAGAAAGTCCCTGGGAGCTCCAGGCAAAGAAGCAAAGTCTGATGCAGGTCAAGTAGTACCAGCGCTGGGAGCTGCCCCAGCCATGGCAGGGACATGATCCCAGCACAAACCAACCAACACATGCATGCAGGGGCAGCCAGGCAGGAGGGTGAAGTACGGGGGCTAACCTCCACAGCCTCCCTTGGAGCACGGCTGGGCATTGGCCCATGCCTGAGGCTGCCCAGGGAGACGCTCCAGCACTCAGTTAATTTCCATTATGCCACTTCCAGAAAAATATTTTCTAGCTTTGAAATGGTGGCGTAGGAGAAGCTAAAAGGACTATTTATTCACAGTGAATCTTTGTTCCAGCAGCTAATGAGCTGATTCAGAAGACTGAGTGATGTCTCCTCTAAATTGCTCACACCAGAGGTCACAGTGGCTCTTTCAAGCTTTGTGTTAGCTGTCTCTGTACGCAAGAGGATGGATAACCTTTATTTTTCAGTACTTATGGGTCAAGCCCAACAAGGTGCTGATCACTTTCTGCAAGCCACCAAGCACCCGTTGACAAATGAGGTGTCTTAGCACCTCTCGGGAGGTAATCAGCATCTGGCAGAATAAAAGGCTGCAGGGCTGAGCTACCCAGACAGCCTGCACAGCAATAAATTAGACATCGCAGATGCTGTGCTGGCAAACATACTAGTTGCTCACACTCAGAGGTGCTTCTTGCACAGCTGGGCACGCTGACATTAAACTTTACCTGCACAGGGAAACAACTCTTTCTCTCAAATATTTTCAAGAGCCGGTCTGTTGCAGATGGTTTGAGGAAACACGGATATCCTGCACCGCCCTGCACATGGCCACGAGGAACTTCTATAATTTGCTTTGCCTGCTTAGAGAGGAACTGCCAGATGCTTTTTAAAAATCTGTACTTGTCAGTCGTTTCAACATATATGACCACATTCCCTATAAAAGAAGCCAGTCTGATTTATTTTCATTTTTCAGGTTGTATTTTCCAGCTTTTGGGTTTTTGCTACTTAAGTTTGGATTTGATTGCTTCCAAGTTTTCTAGTTTACATCTTTTGTTATTTTGACCTAAGGTCACACACAGAGACTATAACCACCAAAGAAAATGCCTAATACCAACAATCTCAAACTGATCCCTTCCCAGCTCAAGTTGTGTTAAATTTGAACACAGTATATATGCAGTATTTGCACAGTGATAATGAACTGTAGTCAGCAGAGTGATTTTGGTGCCAATGAAACAATGCCCCTTTTAGTTATTGGAGTGTTTTTATTTTAGACCTCAGAAAGCATCTGCAGACTAGTGTGCAGCACCTCAGCATAAGCAATCCACTTCTTGGTTCCAGTGCGCTGCCTGTTCCTATTGTGCTGCATAAACTGAGTTCAAAAATCTCTCTGCACCAGAAGTCAAGGGGAAACTGTATTTCAAAGTTAGACTTTAAGACCTTACTCTTTAGGATTGAATTCCTTTTTTTTTTTTTCAAGTGTGCAAACTCATTATTCCTTTGTTTCAAGATGAAAGGTGATGGGGGTTTGACAGAGCTGTAAGAAACACCAGAAATGCAACCTCAGATCTGAATAAAATTGCTTTTTATTTTGTGGGAAAAGCTTGATTTTGGACTAATAACCATTGAGATTTATCAGCAAAACTGTAGGCATAAAAACCATCGTGCTCAAACAGTACGATTAATTCAGCCATGTTGCACACGTGCTGTGTGGAAAGTTCTATTCCTTTCCTATGTAAAGGAGTATCTGTTGTTTACACCATCAAGTATAAACCCCAATTTTCTCAAGATGTGCAATGCAGATCAAGTGCTACTACCAGAACGTGAATGTCCCGCTTTGTTGACTGGTGGGTACTTTCGTTGTCTGACCTTCATGTTGCACAATGAGGGACATCAGTTATCAAAAAGGCTGGGCAAGTGAAATGCTGCTGGAGAACTTGGAATTTCTTGTGTGGTCAGCTAACAAAACACTGAAAAGAAAGAAACTGCCTGCTCCGAATTAACTGGTATAAGGTATATCCACATTAGCACAGCTTACAGAATCACAGAATGATGGGGGTTGGAAGGGACCTCTGGAGATCATCCAGTCCAACCCCCCCGCCAGAGCAGGTTCACTTAGAGCAGATTGCACAGGAATGCGTCCAGGCGAGTTTTGAATATCTCCAGAGAAGGAGACTCCACAGCCTCTCTGGGCAGCTTGTTCCAGTGCTCTACCATCCTCAAAGTAAAGAAGTTCCTCCTCAAGTTTAGATGGAACTTCCTATGACCAAGTTTGTGCCCGTTACCTCTCGTCCTGTCACTGGGCACCACGGAAAAAAGACTGGCCCCATCCTCCTGGCACCCACCCCTTCAGTATTTATAAGCATTAATAAGATCCCCCCCTCAGTCTTCTCCAGACTAAAAAGACCCCAATCCCTCAGCCTTTCCTCACAAGAAAGATGTTCCAGTCCCCCAATCATCTTCATAGCCCTTTGCTGCACCCTCTCCAGCAGCTCCCTGTCCTTCTTGAACTTCTGTTCATCTAACCCACACTTCCTAAGCTTGCCTATGAGGATGATGGGGGAGATGGTGTCGAAAGCCCTGCTGAAGTCAAGGTAGACAACATCTACGGCCCTCCCCTCATCTCTCCATCCAGTCATGCCATCGTAGAAGGCTATCAGATTGGTCAGACATGGCTTCCCCTTGGTGAATCCATGTGGACTCACTTATGACAATGACCCATCTTTTATTTTTTACTGAGGTGGTCTTGATGCAGGGCGTGGTCCGACTAGACCTCGACAACACCTCCAAGCTGAGAGAAGTACCATCCTCACCGTTGTCCAGTTCCCCTTGCAGAGCACTGTACCTGTTTTGCAACGGCACCTGGGAAGGTGAGGTAGTCACTGGGCAGACACACCTGCAGCACCTGTTGCATCAGGCAGCAACATCTTCCCATTGCCTCCCGTCCTGCAAGTCATCACATTCAGCCGGGCAGAGAGAGAACAGGGAGGTCTCTGTAGCAAGGGCTCTGTCTGCCCGCTGGGTTTCTACCATGGGAGGCAGGGTGCAACTCCAAGCACCTATCTCCCTCCCGCACTCCCTGATGGCCCTCCACCTGCTTACTTCCTCCCTGAGCTCCATCACTAAGCGGAGGAGCTCCTCTGCCTGCACACACCTCCCACAGACGTGCTCACCACTGCCACCCAACAGCGGCAGGGCACACCCTACAGCTCCACGCCCGGGTGGCAGCGGGCTCCCACGAGAGCTCCGCCTGGGAAGCTGCATCGGAGCTGGCGCACGCAGAGCTGAGGGATGCCACGGCCTTCTGCCGAGCGGACACCCCGGCTTCCTGCCCGAGCCGGCAGGCGGTCAGCGCCCTCCCGGGAGAACCGCCGCGCGCCGCCTGCTGTGGCGCGCCCTCTTGTTCGCGCGCCCGGGGGGCCCGCCCCCGCCGCGGCGCTCCCCGGTGACGGTGACGCCCCGGGTGACACCCACTCGCCGCGTGCTTGCCCCGCGGGGCTCGCTTAGACCTGCCGCCGGCGGGGCTGGCTCCGCCCACGCCGCGTCAGCAGCCCTCCCACCGGCTGCCGGTTCCGGCGCGGGCTCCCGCCTCTCCCGGCTTCGGGAAGCCCCGGAAAGAGCCCCTTGTCAGCCTTTTTCGCCTCGGTTCCCTTCCCAGGGCGGACTGACCCGCACTGGAGCTGGTCTCCTCAGCGACGCAAAGCCTTAGTTTGTTTTGATATGTTGGTCATTTTGGAGACGCCGAAGCAACCACCAACCTTTACCTGCAAGAACCTGAAAAGAAACGTAAAAGGAAGGGTGAACAAATGTGGGCCATGAACTTCCCTATAAAGAACTGCGACACGTAATTAGAGACTCCTGCGCCTGGGGAGTTATTTTGCCTTTCCTTTCATGATCAGTATGGATAATTGGAAGGTCTATAGAGCAGTCTAACAAGCGCAACATATGGGAGAAGCTCACTTCAAGATTTAATTGGCTACACACTAAACAACTTCCCAACCCGTGATGAAGAGAGCGATTCCTCCCAGCCATCAGTAGCTATCTAAAAGTGAAGCACCCTTCCCTGCAATCTGTCTAGGTTCCATCTAATGTTAGAGGGAGACCCAGGCACCCCAGAGGGACGTTCACGCTGACCCACCCAGGTGCCACTCCTGCAATAGACCAAACAAGGTCTCCTGAAGTGCGTATTCTTTCCTCCAGCTACAGCAAGAGCCCAGATGACTTCTTTAATTTATTGGCAGTGGTGCTGTAGGTGGGAGGGTGTAAGCTCCAGGGCACTGCAGGATTGTAAACGAGGGAAATCTGACTTACGGATCAGTCAGCATAGCTGAAGAAAAAGTCTTTTGGACATACTTAAGCTCGATACTCATCTTTGATACGGCTAAAGTTACATGAAATAAATCCTGTCATAATGACCTGTTTGTTTCTAGAAGCAATCACCTTCCTTGAAGGTACATCTGCATTCTTTCTCAGCCTTGCTATTGACACAATATTAATTTTGGGTTAACATGATTGTTACTGCGTTGTGAAGAAATGCATGTACTTGAGGAGAAAAAAACTGCTTATGTGGGCAATGTAAAGTATTTGAAATCCTTCACTTCCTCACTTCTAAGTGACTGCTTTTTGTAGATTTTAAGTAGATGACATGGTGTCCCTAAATTATGAAATTAAAAGCCTGAATGGCATTAGTCAAGCTACTAATATTACTCAGAGGTTTCCACCTCCCTGAAGCCAGGCCTTACAGCATTCGTCTTCTCTCTGCTGCTCAGTTAGCAACACATGTAAGCAAACTAAGTGTTAGAGCAAAGACAAGTCTTTTTAACACCACAGCTCACACCAAACCTGGTAACTACAGTACCTCCCCAATTGCCACACACAGCAGAGGGGTGACAGAGGATCAGATCCAGAAAGCACCTTCCTGTCCCAACTTGATTTAAGGCCAGAAAAGCCACATTTTCAATCAGGAAGAGGAAGATGTCTAGGCTTCAAACAATCGCCCCCGGTGGAAAAAAAAAATTTAAAAACTTCGTAATATATAACTTTGTAATGCATAAAATGCAGCTGGGAGTAGCCCTTACAATCAAGCTGTAGCGTTTTTTACAGATGAAACCAAGATGTGAGCAATACACAGTGTGCTGCTCAAGAAAGCAGTTTTCAAGGTCTCCTAAGGTCCCTTCTTCTGCTTGAACTGAAATGCGGACACCTCCCTCTCTCTCTCTTTTTAATGGCTGCATGACTCTTTAGCAACTGCAGTTCCAACCAGCATTTAATTTTCTCTTTCTCTGGGAAATTCTGGAGTGCCTCCCTTTATATTAAATTATTGCCACTCCAGTGGAGAATAGAAGAGATCCCATTATACTATTTTTGGTTCATTAAGTTTCTAATTACTTTGCTTTTGATATTGAAAAGCACTAATTAATGCTTTTAATGTGTAATATTAGTAATGCCCTACGATTGAATTAATACAATTTTAAAGGAAAAATAGAAAATATTTATACCCAATGAAATATATAATAGAATTACAGGCTGAGAATAGTTATAAATTACTTAAGAGTAAAAAATTTATAGCATTGATTGCTAGTATCTCATAACCAGGCATTCTGAATCCAGAAAATTAAATTAAGATCAGTCTTTTAAAAACCACGAAACAGACGAAATAAAAAAATTCTCAGTTGAAACAATTCACAATGAAACCTCTCAAACAGCCCAAACTCCTGTCTGTTGTGCCTGAGGCTTTTTAATATTTGGCTTTAAAATCATGGGATATGTTTTCCAAATAGATTCCTCCTACATAATTACTGAAAGGCAGTATTTAATTCTTGTTTTTAAACTTGTATCCTTGTAATGACATATTTGGATAAGTATAACCACATCTCTGAGCATCCTGTGTTTATAAACAATTCTGTGCTTGAAAATAATTATTACACCACTGCAGCATTTTCTTTTTTGCTTCACCTTTACACCCCTGATATATGCTTACAGTATGAACTTCATTTTAACACAGGGCTTTCTTCATCTGAGGATTTGCTTAATTTTGGTACAGCTTACCGAAAATTTCAGACAGTGAGCACTAAGAAGTGCTTGTAGAGGGTGCTACTGTATGCTCTTCACGACGATTTGAAAAAAATATTATCAAACAAACATCACTTTCATTTTAGCTTTTTGAGGCAGATTCGCAGATACTTGAATGCAATACAAAGGCAAAAGTGGATGCCGACCGGTTACACTGGAGCAACAGCTGCACCGCAGTGCCAGGGTGGCACAAAGCAGCAGACCGTGCTAGCAAGTCTCACCCGTAATTAGGTACTGACTTACTGACTTGGAAGGAAGGTTGTGCTGCCCAGGACACCCCCGGGGAGCCTGAGCCCCACCTCTGGCTCCCTGTAATTCCAAAACTGCTTTTGGGCTCTTCCCACAGCTCTCCCAGAGGAGAGGGGTCTGCCTCAGTGGGGAAGGCAGAGGTGCTGGAGCCCTTCCCCACACCCAGCACTGTGCTCCAGGCTGCCCAGTCCTCTGGGAATGGGGTTTCACCAGGGCCGGGTACCCCCATGGAGTGCATCAGTACCCAGCACCCAGGCACCCGTAGCTGTACAGCAGCAGGCGGTGACCGGTTCAGTTAGTACCTAGGTCTCAGGAGCCCCATTTCAGAGCTGCTGTGCTGCTGCAGCTGTGACTTCACTTGCTCCTTACCCAGCCCTAACAATCAGATTTGGCAATTATTAACTTAGCTAAATAAGAACATTAGTTTTCAAATATATCTTGTCCACTAGGTTTTCAACAATCTCAACTGCATGAAACCTGACAACATCTTGTACGCCAAGGAGTCTGATTTTTCCAGCTTAGCTGGAAGGGGTGGGTGCCAGGAGGATGGGGCCAGTCTTTTTTCTGTGGTGCCCACTGACAGGACGAGAGGTAACGGGCACAAACTTGGTCATAGGAAGTTCCATCTAAACATGAGGAGGAACTTCTTTACTTTGAGGGTGGTGATACCCCTGACCCCTCCCTTCTTCCCAGGCTTCACTTCACTCCCAAGTTCTCTACCTCCTCCCCTCCAGTGGCACAGGGGGATGGGGAATGGGGGTTGTGGTCAGTTCATCACACCTTGTCTCTGCTGCTCCTTCCTCCTCAGGGGGAGGCCTCCTCACACCCTTCCCCTGCTCCAGCGTGGGGTCCCCCCCACGGGAGGCAGCTCTCCACGAACTTCTCCATCGTGAGTCCTTCCCACGGGCTGCAGTTCTTCACAAACTGCTCCAGCGTGGCTGCCTTCCACGGGGTGCAGTCCTTCAGGAGCAGACGGCTCCAGCGTGGGTCCCCCGTGGGGTCACAAGTCCTGCCAGCAAACCTGCTCCAGCGTGGGCTCCTCTCTCCACGGGTCCACAGGTCCCGCCAGGAGCATGCTCCAGCGCGGCCTGCCCATGGGATCACAGACTCCTTCGGGCATCCCCCTGCTCTGCCGTGGGGTCCTCCACGCGCTGCAGGTGGATATCTGCTCCGCCGTGGACCTCCGTGGGCTGCAGGGGGACAGCCTGCCTCACCGTGGTCTTCATCACGGGCTGCCGGGGAACCTCTGCTCAGCACCTGCAGCACCTCCTCCCCCTCCTTCTTCACTGACCTTGGTGTCTGCAGAGCTGTTTCTCTCACATACTCTCGCTCCCCTCTTCTCCGGCTGCCGTTGCGCAGTTGTTTTCCCCCTTCTTCAATCTGTTATCCCAGAGGCGCTACCACCGTCGCTGACTGGCTCGGCCTTGGCCTTGGCCAGCGGTGGGTCTGTCTTGGAGCCGGCTGCATTGGCTCTGTCGGACACAGGGGAAGCTTCTAGCAGCTTCTCACAGAAGCCACCCCTGTAGCCCTACCCTGCTACCAAAACTTTTCCACGCAAACCCTATACAAACATGCATCTCAGTTCTTTTCACTTTGTAAGCTCAGTGAAAGTCTGGAGTCCTTCTCCTGTGGCTCCTCCCTTGCCTACTCTCTGCCCCCACATTCAGGCAGCATTGCTTTTGTGGGAGCCTTGAATGACCTCCTCGTAGGCAGCTCCAGCTCTCCCCTACATCTCTGTTTGCCTGTCAGGCACTTGCCACAAGTCCACTGAGCTTCTCTCCCTGAGATGTTATTGCCTCTGTCTTTTGCAGCTGTACCCTTCCCTTTCCCTTCCCTCACTCAACCAGCATGGCTTTTGGAGGTTCCTCTTTATCTCACTTGACAGACTCCAGCACAGGTGGTACGAAGGTCTGTCCTTGTCCCCTTTGTCTTCTATGAATCACAGAATCATTAAGGTTGGAAAAGATCTGTGAGATCATTAAGTCCAACCATCAACCCAACACCACCATGCCCACTAAACCATGTCCCGCAATGCCAGGTCCACACGTTCCTTGAACACCTCCAGTGATGGTGACTCCACCACTTCCCTGGGCAGCCTGTTCCAATGCTTCACCACTCTCTCAGGAAAGAAATTTTTCCTAATATCCAGCCTAAAC
This sequence comes from Gavia stellata, assembly GCF_030936135.1. Classification (NCBI taxonomy): domain Eukaryota; kingdom Metazoa; phylum Chordata; class Aves; order Gaviiformes; family Gaviidae; genus Gavia; species Gavia stellata. The sequence goes on from NC_082595.1 coordinate 23,952,407, forward strand.
CTCCCCTGACGCAACTTGAGGACATTTCCTCTTGCCCTGTCACTTGGGGAAAAAAGACCAACACCCACCTCCCTGCAACCCCCTTTCAGATAATTGTAGAGAGTAGATGAGGTCTCCCCTCAGCCTCCTCTTCTCCAGACTGAACAACCCCACTTCCCTCAGCCGCTCCTCATAAGACTTGTGCTCCAGACCCCTCACCAGCTTCGTCACCCTTCTCTGGACACGCTCCAGCACCTCAATGTCCTTCTTGTAGCGAGGAGCCCAAAACTGAACACAGTATTCAAGGTGTGGCCTCATCAGCGCCGAGTACAGGGGCACCATCACTTCCCTACTCCTGCTGGCCACACTGTTTCTGATACAGGCCAGGATGCCGTTGGCCTTCTTGGCCACCTGGGCACACTGCTGGCTCATAATCAGCCAGCTGTCAACCTGTACTCCCAGGTCCTTTTCCACCAGGCAGCTTTCCAGCCACTCTTCCCCAAGCCTTATCTCTGGGTAATCCCAAACGCAAACATAAATTCAGCTGATGAGCAACTTAAAGATCCAATGCTTTGTTCTGATAAGTCTCTCAAGGAGAGATCAACCTGACCAAAGCTAAAAGGCTACAGTGTAGGTGTCTCCACCTGCAACACTGTCTAGAGTCCCTTTACAGTTAATCCTATAGGAGGTATCTAAAGCAGGTCAGATGAATGGCACCCAGGAAAAACCTGTTTCTCTCCCCTACCGAAAAAGGGAGTCCAGCGGACTGGCTCTGATGCTGATGACTGCACCATAGACACTTAAAACTTGATAAGATGAATCGCAGACCTTCTTTCCAAACACAGCCTTGCCTGCCTCTTTGATGCCTGCTCAGATAAGCCTTGCCGTCAGTTCAAGCTCAAGCTTGGCTAACCAGACCACTTCATCATGCTGGTCTTCAGTTGCTGTTCAGGCCAATGTTCACGTATGCCTACAACTGGGGGGACATCTTTGGTCCAAACCTCTCCCTGTGTCCTTATTCAGGCCATGTCTGAGCCTTGTAAGGTTTGTTCTATAAAAAATTCCTGACACAAAGCCTTTCTGTCTCCATCCATACAGGTAAGGCTCTCATCCAAGCTGTTGCCACTTTGAATTGTGCTTACTGCTGAAGCGCTTCTCCTGCCCTTAATAAATGCAGCTCTGTCCTGCACATAATCACTCTAAATGCCTCGGCAAAGGATATGGCTCTAGCTGGTCCTCTGGTGCTGCCATGCCTATCTTTGCATTTCTCCCCTAGCTTCCTACTCTGTGTCACATCAGATGAGAGCCACTTGTCTTCACTTTCAAGACCTTCCGTAGTCCACCTCAGCTCTGCCTGTCTCAGGCACGGCCTCTCTTGCGCAACAGAGTCAGTCCTGCCATCACCCATCAGCCAGTGGTATCACCTGCTCGGTACATTCTCGTAGGTAGCCCTGCGGGTGTCACGCTGCCCAGCTTGTCTGGGAGGAGCTGCCTGCACGCAGCTGCAAAACTAACACACCTTCAAAATTCCCTTTTTCCTTGCAAGAAACACTTGACAAGGGTTAGGCTTCCTTTTGTACAGGCAAATACTGCCTCACCGATGCCTCGTGACTGTGTGCACAACCTCCCCCGTTAGGTCAGGAGCCGCGCTGTCCCATGAGACTTCATTGCTTGGCACAGTGTGCTCCTTGTCCAGCATGACTGGCACTCTTACATGCTACAGATTAATAGATCTAAAATGGCAACAGCAGCCACCGAGTCACAATCAGCATTTGCATGATAATGTAAAGAATGGTAGACTTAACCTTAAGAGGCACAGTTATAATTTAGAGATAGTGTATGCTGTTAATAGTGCTGGGAGAAATTGAATGCATTTGTCACTCCTTTGATCATCCTGCCACTTCTTAGAAGCATTGCAGATTTGTTTATTAGTATCTGAAAATGTCTTTTTTAAAGTCAAAGAGTGTTTTGACCATGTTACAATCCATACACTCAAAGGGGAAGCATTACACTTGCACTTTTCACGTCATACTTAATTTCTCTCCTTTCAGTGACTAACAGTGTAAGTTTAATTTTATGTTAACTGTGTTGGTTTTTTACATATGCTTTCTTATTGAAAATAAGATGAAAACTGCAGCTAAACAGCCTACCCCTTTAAAATCCAGAGGGACTGGGGGCAGGGGGGCAAGCAGTTATCATCAGACAAGTTTGGCATATTGGCAGGGGCTTCCTCTCCTGGAAAAGTGGAGGTGAAGAGAGAATCACAGAATCACAGAATCACTAAGGTTGGAAAAGACCTGTAAGATCATCCAGTCCAACCATCAACTAACACCACCATGCCCACTAAACAATGTCCCACAATGCCTCGTCCACACGAGGAGGTTCCTTGAACACTTCCAGTGATGGTGACTCCACCACTTCCCTGGGCAGCTTATTCCAGCATTTTATCACTCTCTCAGTAAAGAAGTTTTTCCTAATATCCAGCCTGAACCTCCCCTGGTGCAACTTGAGGCCATTTCCTCTTGTCCTGTTGCTAGTCACTTGGGAGAAGAGACCAACACCCACCTCTCTGCAACCCCCTTTCAGGTAATTGTAGAGAGCAATAAGGTCTCGCCTCAGTCTCCTCTTCTCCAGGCTAAACAACCCCAGCTCCCTCAGCTGCTCCTCATAAGACTTGTGCTCCAGACCCCTCACCAGCTTCGTTGCCCTTCTCTGGACATGCTCCAGCACCTCAATGTGGGTGTCTGCTAGTCATCTTCAAATCATGTGCCTTAGATGGTTTGTGTAGACTATATTCTAGAGTGCTCGGTGGAAATGTTTTATATTGAGGGTTTCTTCTTCTGAATTTTGTGTTGAATAAATATGTGTCCTTAAAGAAACTCTGAGTCTATCAGGGAGTCCTTGCTGAGATGGGAAACAGATTAGTCCTTACTTACAAGAAGCTATTGTTCTTAAAGACTATACAGGAATCTCAAGTAGGATTATTTAGTGTTATTACCTGGTTCTTTTTTTTTTCAGGAAAGCTTTTTGAGCATGTATTACTGTGTTGGGGGTTTAAACATTCATCTAAAAGTTTAGCTGCTTTGCTCCAAAATAATTAAATTCATTATGGATGTGCTGAAGAGGACTGGAATGCAAGAACTGGCTTATATTGTGATTTTTACTCTTGCTGTTTGTAGGGTATTTTAGGACATACATGTGGGAGTGTGAGAGAAAAGATAGGTATTAAACTGCTGGAGTGACACTTAATAGCTCTGGTATTTTCTGGACAATTTGTAAATTGTAATGAAATTTATTTTGAATGTGATGTGCAATGAATCTCTTTGTGAAGGATACTATATGCGTTGGAGAAAAAATAGCATGAAAGTGAAAATTCTGTTAAAATGCTGAAGACCAAAATTCTCTCCTTTTGTTTTTAAAGTTGAAAACAGAAGACTTTGTCTGTTAGTTTAAACTGAGGGATGAAAAAAAAAGATGCTGCAGGCACTACTGTAAGTTCAGGGAGCTTTACTTAACTTGTGACAACAGCAAAACACTCTTGTAAAAGAAATGAGGTGGCTGCCATTTAAGTGTATTAGTGACTGCATTATGCTCTGTTGAATGTGGGAGAGCTAATGGATTTCTTTTATTCATTAATATAGAAGAAATTGAGCTCTTGGTAGCCAAAATAAAAGGAGTACCATATTCTGAACAGGCATGTGCAGATTGATTAAAAACTGTCTTCTGCATGTTGATGGAGATTTGAATACACGTGATAAAAAAGAACAAAATGTCTAGGTCTTGGCTACCTGGAGAAAAAGGTGGGGTCCTAGCAGCATCTGTTAGGTGGAAAAGGGGTTGCAAATATCTTCTGTCATCTAATTCTTGCTCAGTATAGGAAAGTGGGACTTTGCTCATTCTTTGTACATAAACAGCGTTGCACAAGAGATACACCAGTCTGTTACCACCATCTCATCCTAACTGAAACAACATCCAGAATATCCAAAGTCATGAACTAGGATTCAACGACCAGTAATTCACAAGTAGAGTGATACTTCTGTCTCCTAACATTGCTGATGTTCTACCTCCAAGAGGCAAAACCCGAAAGGGTAAGTATCTTGCCAAGGTGATGGTGACATGTACTTTGTGTTGTAAAGTAAATGGAGAGGTCAAAACTCAGTTTGGCAAATCAACACAAAGAACTATCACCACGACGGTTGTAAAGAATAGTTTTATACAGATAAGTACCTCCAGCTGCCCTCTCTTCAATGGTGAATGCATGAGATAGTCATGGTTTCTATTTGTAAAGAAATGCTTATTTATGCTGCCATATGGGTATTTTTTTAGCCTAAAATTTTACCTAATGTCTAGAGCTAATACATTTTAAGTATTTTTAATTGCTAGTATTATTTCACTGAAGTCTAGCTATGTTTCTGCTTAGTTGCTGTTTAGACCTTTGCATTCAAGTAGGAACAACTGCAGTAAACTAGAGACCAGGAATCAAGCATGCCTGGAAACCTATTTACAAAATGTACAAAGTCTTCTTCTCATTGGCACTTAGCATATTTTATGAGCAAATACTCCTGGCATAACCCCCATTCGGACTGCTGAAAGATGTTCATACAGGACCACCGCCTTCACAGACACCTCACACACTGGTACCAGGTTTAAGCTTCACTGAAATATGGTTGCATCTTCTCCTGAGTTTTCATGGACACTGCCAAGATTGTAGCTGTTGCTGAGAAAGCTGTGCTGGCAAGAGTCTGTAATGAGGTGTAAAAAAACACAAACCAAGCCTGCAGACTACTAGTGAGGAGTCTGATTTCCAGACTAAGCTTGCCGGGAGCGGAGCCCAGTGGCGAGGGATGCTGCCCCTACCAGAGGGGCCTCGGGCCTGGGGAGGGCCGAGCGCCTCTGAAACCCATTTGCAGCAGCAATTGAGTGCCCCAAGGAGGACAGACAGCCCCTGCAATCTGAGGGACACGCTTAGGTAGGGCTGGCACAAGGAGGACAGGCAGCCTGTCCGATGAGAGGGAGACAGGAGGGAGGGCTGGCCCGAGGAGACCATCTCCCTGCCATGGTGGGTTCCCTCTTGGTGGGACAGTGGGCAGGCCTGGCCCTACAAGCTGAGGTACTGTGGGCCAAGAGCGGGCTCTGCAGGGCATGTGGTTTTGCTGTGGGTGGGCGTGCCCCCCGTGGGCTCAGGGATCGGCCCCCTTCCAGACTCCCCAGCGGCTGAGGTGACCGCGGGGTCCCGTGGCAAAATGGTGCCGCCCCTACCCCCCGCTAAGAAAACAGCCGCTGTAGTAGGCCAGGAACTACAGTTCCCGGCGTGCCCCGCGCGAAGACGGTCCGCACCGGAAGAAAGCCGGGGAGGGGACCGGAAGCGGCTGGCGGCGCGGCCTGCTGGGGCACGTAGTCCGGAGGCGGCCACCGCCCAGGACCGTGACTCGCGAATTTGAAAATTCCCGCGGAAGCAGCGGCAGCTCTCGCGAGAACTTCGCCCCCCGCCCCGCCCCCCGCGCGGCGGGTGAGCGAGCGAGGTGGGTGCTGCGCGCGGGGGGAGGGGAGCGACGCGCACGGAACGGAACGGGGCGCGCGCAGTAGGGCTGGAACCGAGCGTGGAACGGGGCGCAGTCGGTTGCGCAGGAACAGAGCGTGGCGCGGCCGGGCAGGCGGAGGCCGCTGTAACCGCTGCGGGAGATGCCGCCGCCCTCATCGGCACGTACGGGGGAAAAACGGGCTGCGGTGGGGCGGTGGGCGGGCAGGAGGGAGCGGCGAGGGGAGAAGAAGGCGGAGGGAGAAGAAGGAGGCGCCTTCCTTCCTTCCTTCCCCCGTACCAGCAGGTACCGGGTGCTCCCGCGGCGGCTAGGCCGGCGCCGCTGGCGCAGCGCGGTCTCGGCTGGGGCCCTGGGCGGGCGCGGCCGCTGGCGCCCGGCCCCTTATGTAAGTGACCCCCTGGGCTGCGGCGCCGTGCCCAGCCACATGTGGCCCGGCCGCAGCGGGGGAGGCCGGGGCAGCCGGCGGCGCGGCCTGGGCAGCGCACATGGGAGGAGGAGGCGGTTGCGTGCGAGGCTCCGCAGCCAGGAAACGGCCGTCAAAGGCTGGGGGGCGTGGGAGAGGCGGCCGTTGCTGCTGGGAGCTTTCCCTCCTGCCCGGGCACCCGCCGCCCGACCGGCGCACGCCCCCGCCTCGCTCCTTCGGTCACTTTTTGGAGCGTTATTCTTCCTTCCAAATTTCTCCCCCCCGCCCGGTATCGTTTTCCAGGAGGAGGCGGGAAATTCGCTGTCTGCGTAGAGCGGCGGTCGCGGCAAGCGGGCTGGGTTTAATGGGGAGAGCACAGCTTTACAGGAATCCAGCGCGTTTTGTGGGGGTCTCTTGATTTTTGCACGAAGCACGCATCATGCCTTAAACAAAAGTGCTTGCCTTCTTCCTTAATGAAGGAAGGTAACTCTGGGTCTGGAGCTTCTGCCAATGGAAAGAAGCGTGGTGTCAGTCTTTCAGGTCTAATGATTGCTTCCTGATCGTGCTTGGTAAACTGATGGGAAATTTAGGGACTTAATTCTGTGGGGAATGCTGAACCCCGCGTGGCGTGTGTGGCTAAATGTGGTAGTTCAAGTGCCTTCTTAGTCTGGACGGTTGTATCAGTCTTGGCTGGCAGCTGCCACAGGCGTTTGGGCACACAGGACTGTATCCTGTTCTGCTGAGGACAGCTCCTCGTTCACTGACTGCACCAACTCGTTTTCCTGCATTGATTTGCCTGGGGTTTGCTTTCTTAGGACAGTGAAATGAACTTAATCAGGCATCTATTAACTTTGTTTCCTGTACCTAGTAAGCTGTCAGGTACGGTTTTAGAGAAATAACGGTGACAAGGCTTTGCTGGTGTGGTAGTGTTTTCCTTATGTGGTGGAGAGAATGCTTAAATCGGTAGGAGAGAGTCACCAAAAACCGGGGCCTGTTGCACGTGTTGCAAATGCTTTTGCAGTTCAGCTTGTCAGGTTGCTGCTCGTAAAAGTACGTTTCAGAATGAGCTATTCAAAAGCCATGTGGGCACGGTGCTGGGCAGCCTGCTCTAGGTGACCCTGCTTGAGCAGGGGGGTTGGGCCACATGGGTTCCAGGGATTGGAATCCTCTTTGTTGTGATTCCGTGATTCCGGAACTTGTGCTGAGAGGGGCAAGCGGTGTGGTACGCTGGAAATGCCTTGTTAACTCCTGTCTCCCTGTGCTGGAAGGCTGCGTGTGTGTTGTGTACGGAGACACTTGGCACCTCCATCCGTCTGTCCAGGTAGACCAAGCAATGTGAAAAAGAGCGCAATTTCAGAACTGGCTTTAGGAACTTTTGCTAGCTTAGCCACGTTAGGCAGGGACTGCAACTCTTGAATGGCAGTATAGTTGTGTTAGAGAATAACCATAGGAGGTAGCTGGGTAAACTGGCTCTAGTGTCAAATTCCGATCTGTGTTGGTTTGGTTTGCTTTCTCATTTAAAGGGAAATCAAGGCTGGGGTCTGCATCAGATACAGGATCTTAGCTGTTGGGGGCTGTTGGGCTAGAGGGCTGAAATTCTTTCTTCTTCTCACCTTCTGCTGTAGATCCGTGCTTCTCGGAGAGCTTGTGGAGCATCCGCACAACCTCTGCAAGACAATGTGTAGGCTGCACTTGAGTGCAATAAGCCTGACTCTAGAATTCTGATACAGACGGTCTCTGTTGTGCTAGTGGCTTTTGAGACTAAAACTTTGGTTTTGGATTAAATGTAGGGGTTTTGCCTGAAACATTTGGGGGAGATTTTCTGCCTAAGTGGGAAGAAATGATCCAGTGGTACTCACCAAATCACCTGCTAACTCGCTCACAAAATCCTCTTTCTGTAGGAGTAAAATCCGCAAAGTGCAAATGCACTGAACCTGAATACTAAGTTGCAGAAAGTGTCTTTGCCATCTACTGCTACCCCAGTGCTTGTGAGTTGCTTCCTCGTTTTCTGGGGAAAATGTCATTGAACCAGTCGTCAATAATAATAATAATTCAAAAAATTTTATCATTGTCATCTTTACCTGTTATTCAACAAAGTGGATGTTGCTTTTCTCAAAAGAACTTTGTTTTTCTTCCATTTCTTCTTCTTCTTTGGCTTCTTCCCATTCTTTGTCCTCTTTCCTTAGAAAGTGTGATCTGAATAGTGTCACACAATGTTGTCTGTTCTCTGATCACCAAGTAACACTTCCCTGAAATCGCTTTAGCTTCCACATCTGGCTGAATGAAAGAATGACGCCTGTCAGCTGCAGCCTTTCTCAGTGAGATAGTAGGTCTCTACGTGCAAGAGGGAGTTAAAAGATGTCTGAGTGTGTCTTGGGTGCTGTTCTTTCTAAAAGTAAAGGGTTTTTTTAGCTCTCCTTGCAAACAAAGGGTGTAGTTTCACACATGTATGAGCTAGCATAACAGCATACTGCCACAAAATGGAGACGGAAGAATTCTCTCTCCTTCTTCCCAAAGCATTGTCCTGCCTCCTTCCTTGTGCCAACTTTTAGGCTTGCTAGTTCTCTCTGCAAGCCAGTTTAAGGCTCTAACCTGGTGGAAAACGATCTACTTTTCTGGGTTACTTTCCTGTCTGCTTAGGGTGTTAACTTGGCTCATCAAGTGCTCTAAAAAGTGTTCGAGTCAGTGCAAGGTAAGCCACAGGAATACAGTAGTAGAAAAAAGGAGCAGATGGAGAGATGGGAGGCAGCAGCAAGGCCTCTCTTTTGGTGGCAGTGAAGTCAACATGTTTTGTGAAATCATATCTTCAGCTGTGACTGACCGTATTTTTAGCTTTCTCTTCAGTAAGCCCATAGCATTGTTGGCCTTTGAAACTGATTTTCATGTACTACCGTCAGTCAAAACTGACATCCCAGAACTCTGACTTGGCTGTATATGATTTTGCTTGAATGTGTAATTTCTCTCTTTTTTTTTTTGTTCTGGAGCTTTTTAATCCAAAAATCTATCATCAGTCTATGACTTGTGGCATGTTCCTTTCTTTGGAAATAGTTCATGATGTTTGGCAGTCATAAGTACCTAAGATGAAGAAGAATGGTAATTTTGGCAACCTGTACACAGACCACTTTTGTATAGGATAATGCTGGGAGGTTGGATTCTGGTTTATTCCTGAACATGGAGTAATCCTGTGCTGCTTTACAGTAATCTGATTTCTGACAGACAGAAATAGGTATATGATTGTAGTCATTGTTTCCAAAGACAGCAGAAATGCAGTTAGTGTTGGATGTATCTCTTAAAGGAGAGGCTTCATGCCTTTAACCTATGTCTGTCGAGCTATTTTCCCACTGTTTTGATTTGCCAATAATCCTTTGTTTAATTTAGCAGAATGGTGCAAGTAAACATCCTAATAACCAGATCGCTATATACATTGTTCATAATTTATCATGGAGTTTATCATCCTTGTTCCATATGGCCAAGCCAGATGTCTAGAAAACAAAACGTTTAAAATGCCCATTGGCTTACCAGAGGAAACGTGGGTATGCCTGATGCTCTAGCATTTTCACATGCTTTTATATGTAGTTAATAACTGCAGCATGGTTAACTTTAAAGTTACATGAATGGTCCAGTTGTTGGAGTGTTACTTATTTGATGGGTCTTATTGGTGGTATTGGACTGATAAGCACATTTGACGTGTACTGTAGACAGGACTACGTCGTGTCAAGGTGTGATCGTTCCACCAGGGAAGCGTACTTTCTGATTTGGTGGGGAGTTTGGGGTGGTGAGTGGTTTGTTTTTAAACTCAAATCTCCCCAGCAGAGTATCTTAAAATTTGATTTCCAGTTTGACCACACAAAGTTCTGTACTCTTGACCTGTCCAGGTAGGCAGTGGCAAAGGCAGCGTGACTCAGGGTGACTCTTGGAGAGCATGCAGATAAGAAGTTTTCTTGAATGCTATGACCTGCCCTACTGGAAGATACTTTTTCACTCTTTTTCTTAAAACTATCTTGCTACTAGTATATTATATTAGTAATCATGAAGTACTTACCACACAGATTTGTTTTTCAGACATCTCTGTGCTTATTTACAAAAGAGATTTATTTCTTTTTTCACTACGATGATATATCCTCTTTCTGGAATTTTGTGCTGTTTTCTAAAATTCCTTAATATATGTTGTCATAGTCAGTGCTCTCTCTTAAAGCCAGATTGACCAACAGAATATTTTAAAAGAGGCTACTTTTGGGGGGGAAAGGGTGTGTGTTGATTGTTCAATGTTTTCATTAATGATCTGGATGATGGGGCAGAGCATACCCTCAGCAAGCTGGCTGATGATACAAAACTGGGAAGAGTGGCGATACACCAGTGGGTTGTGCTGCCATCCAGAGGGACTTTGACAGGCTGGAGAAATGGGCTGACAGGAACCTCATGCGGTTCAACAAGGGGGAGTGCAAAGTCCTGCACCTGGGGAGGATCAATCCCATGCACCAGCATATGTTGGGGGCTGCCCAGCTGGAAAGCACCACCCTGGGTGTCGCGGTGGACACCAAGTTGACCGTGAGCCAGCAATGTGCCCTTGCGGCAAAGGCGGATGACAGTACCCTGGGCTGCATGAGGAGGAGGGTTGCCAGCAGGTGGAGGGAGGTGATCCTTCCTCTAATCAGCACTGGTGAGGCCACACCTGGAGTGCTGTGCCCAGGCCTGGGCTCTCCAGTCTCACAAGAGAGATATGGCGGTACTGGAGAGAGTGCAGCAAAGGGCCACAAAGATGGTTAGAGCGGACTGGAGCACCTCTCCTGTGATGAAAGGTTGAGAAAGCTGGGACTGTTCAGCCTGGAGAAGAGAAGGATCAGGGGAATCTCCTCAATGCATATAAATATCTGAAGGGAGGGGGTAGAGAAGACGGCGCCAAGTACTTTCCAGTGGTGCCTGGTGACAGGACCAGAGGCAATGTGCACAAACTGAAACATTTGAAAGATGCTATTCACCAACCCAGTATATCTGTATTACTATTTGGTATTCTGGGTTACTCATAAAACATTCATTAAATCATTACAATTAAACTAAGCTGGAATGCTGGTCAAATTGTGGGGCTTTTTACTCTCTGGAGCCCCTGGATGCAGGGCAAAAGTTCATCCCGCTGTCACTTTGAAATGACGACAAGTACCAAAAAGCAAACCCAACAAAACTAGTTGCAAGTAAGTTGTCCCACTTGGAACTTGATCTGTGCTAGTTGTGAACGCTGGCAGAGTGGTCAGCTGGCTGGCTGGCTGCAGCAGTGTCCTGCAATACTGACTTTGCTATCAGCAACACTTTTTTCAAAGTGTTGACTTGTGCTTAGTGCAGGACCCTGACTTAACATCCTGTGTTTCACGCGCTCATTGTTTTCATGCTGGCAGAAGATACTGGAACATATTCTCAGATAGAGTGCTTGTGACTTGAAATGCAGTAGATTGCAATGCCCAGGCTTTAGAGCTTTCTCCACAGAAGTACAATTGACATAAATTGTATTTACTTACAAACATTTCCCTTTAATGACTTTGTGTTGCTCCCAGAGTCTAGTCTTGAAAACCGGCTGTAATCTCCTATGCTGTAAGGAAAATAGCTTATTAGTTTACGCTGGAAGAAACAATCGTAAAACTTTATTTGCAGGAGAACATCTATGGTACAGTTAATGCAATAGGCTTTGTGTGCACATTTAAGTGGCTGGTTGTACTGGGTTGTAGCACAAGGTAAGGGTTCTCTTTGATGCCTGAATTGGTCAGCATGTGTAATGCTCAGGAATAGTGAACTACGTGTGATATCTTCCTTTTGCGACTTCATGAAGAAAGCAGTGCTATTGAACAAGATAATTCAATCTGTCTTGTCTTCCGGAGGCTTTTTCAATAACCCACAGAACTTGCAAAACATAGTTACTTAAAGTAGTTCATATTTCCATGTGTATGGAATATCTCTTATTTAGCCAACTATTTAATCTATTTATCTATTTAAACTATTTAATCTTGTAAATCACTTCAGCTTTTAAGTTTTTCCACAAAAAAGTCTTATCTTGACATACTGAAATGTGAACTCTTTGTCAAGCGCCTACAGAAGTATGGAAACTGTTTGAAAGGCCTAGAAACTTTTGTAAACTACCGTAGAGAAGGGATAAGGCCAGGCAACAGGAAGGAAAGGACTGGAATAAGGAATATGAGGCTTTAGGTAGAGAAAAAATTAGTGTTTTGAAGTGCTGTGCTATGTTTACATCATAAGTGTATGGAAAACTGCTACGTAATTGATGAGCTATGAAAGTCTGTATTGCTTGTGATGTGAAAATACCAATGGTACATTTTGTAGAAGCATTTGAGAATGAAGGTAGTTAACACTTTAGTATTCCTTAATGTTCAAAATAAACATGTAAAAAGTGAATGAGACACAAATCATGTGTGAAATCTACTAGAAGACAACTGACCATAAATAATAATGTACAACATCACGGGAAAGGACAAATGGAAACTTATACCTGTTACTGAGAAGCTTTTTAAATTTGATATTTCTCAGATAGCATCTTACTAACCTATGCGAGCAAGCTTGAACTCAGTGTATTGTTTTTTTTTCCTCTTATTTATCTTGTCAGTACCTCTGTGTCACTATTTGTTGGTGATCCCATAGGCATCAGAAAAGCAAAGGATCCTCCTTTTGCTCTGCTGAGAGTTCAAAAGCTGTCCTGAGTGACATTTTTCTAAGGAAAAGAGCTACAGGAGATGTATAGGAGATAATTCACTGCATACTGATGAAACTTCTGTCAATCTCAAAACTATTTACGGCTGACATGAGTCTATTTTTGCATTTTTTTCTTTATTTACAGTGAAGAATGCGAGACCTAACGGCTCGGGCAACGAGCAGTCTGCTGCTGTTTCCAGAGGTGACTATTCAGGCACTTGGGGAAGATGGCATAACCCTAGATTCTGTGCTGTGCGGGAAGCTTTCTGGAGGTGAGCATTTTCCCCTAAATTTGGTGGTGGTATAAAGCTGTTATGGCCTGGAGGTTACCTGAAGCATAGGGTCATAGTATCAACTGTGTCAGGTTGGCGCTGTTAAGATGCATCAAGTTTGGAGAGAACAAAAAGGATGTTGTAACGATTGAAAATGCTAATATGAAAACACTAGTATAGTTAAACTTTGAAATTACAACCCCGTGCACCGGTCTTGTGCTATTAGAATAATTTACTTAAACCTGCTGAGTCAGTGAGCCCTCCTCAATTTCTACTTAAATACAAGGCAGGTTTCCAAAAAGTAATAGTGTTGGTTTGGGCCGTATTTATTTGCACCAGCTCAAGCTCTATGACCGTCATAACATCACACGCAGAAATAGTTCTCCCACAATGTTACAGCGGCAAAAGCCCTTGCTTTTTCTTTTCTAGTCTGAATAAAAACAGAAGGAAGAGGGCAGCACTGTTAAGCGCTGCAGCCGTATTTCCAAAGTATTTAATAGGATGCAGATGAGTAGCCAGCGAGAGCTGCTGGAAGTGGCTAAGCAGATTAGGTAGGTGACTTTCCAGGTGATCTGAAAGCAGAGCTGGGTGCCGAGCTGGATGTCGAGGCTTCTGTCAAGACCAGGTAGAATCTATCTGCCTAACTGTCAATGCAGTAATGGAGTTAATACTTCCTTGGAGTTTGAAGCAGTTCAGTGGAGCAAACGCCTTAAATTCTTTCTGTGATCGGCACGTGTAAAAGTTTAAATTTACTAACGCAGTGCCTGTTTTAAGACAATTTCTTGCTGAAGTCCAAATCCCTGCCCAAAGGAGGCACGCGTCAAGTGACATTTGTAAACTGGAAATGAATTGGCTTAGATTTGTTATATTTGAAGTATGCTTTAAGACTTGTATTCCCGTCGGTATTTAGATGATTTCTAACAAAACCAAGCCAACTATGGTACAAAGACTATAGATCAATATATTGTGATCTTTATCCCAAACGATCAAAATTCTTCAGTGTGGGAACGACAAGTACAAATGCAAAATAAAAAGGTGGTTAATGTTAAGATGTATTGCTTGAGGATTTCAATGGGTGATTTTAGAGAACTGACCAGAATTAGGGAAGTCGGTCTTCCTCCGTTAGGGCCTTTTATTGAAGGAAAGGGGCAGTGACTGTGACTTTTTTCAGTTGTTTTGAGTCTTGTGTTGGAACGTTGCTTTCGTCGGCTTTCTTTTCTCTTACAGGGAGAAATGGCCTAGCATGGTTGGCGTGTGGTCCTCAACTGGAGGTAGTGAACTCTGTGACAGGAGAGAGGCTCTCTGCATATCGTTTCAGTGGAGTAAATGAACAGCGTCCCACTGTTCGTGTGGTAAAGGAGTTCTACTGGCAGAAGAGAACTGGACTACTGGTTGGGTTGGAAGAAGCAGCGGGAAGTGTTCTCTGTCTGTACGACCTTGGAATATCGAGAGTGGTTAAAGCAGTTGTTCTTCCAGGAAGGGTACGTACTTTTTAAGCGGCGAAAGGAAGCTTTTATGTTGTTAGGTGCTGCATAATCCTGCTTCAGGAAAAGCTTTGGAGCACCTCTTAGTAGGAGGTGTTTTGTTCTGTATTGCATTAACGTACTGTCACTTCAGAGAATCCAGTCGAGAGACCCTTAATGTAAAATCTTGGGCTTAACGGTACCATTATCTCTGAGTCTACTGAGAGTAAACCAAATTTCCTGGTTTTATTGTAGAGCACATAGTTACCTAATTCTCCGCTTCCACAAAAAGGCATTGCAAAATACCTTTTCCTGGCCAGCGTGAGAAAGGGAAAAAACCCACTCTTTCAAGCGTCCGTAGCATGCATTTCCTAAACGGTTAATTTCTGTCAGAAATAGTGTCTTTAAAATAACCTCAAACTTCCACAGTTGTGCTGTAAATGACTGAGACCCATTCCCATGAATCTCAGGCTAGCAAGCAGGTCTGACTTTAGAGCAGAACACATTTTTGTGTTGACTTAAGTAGGAAAAACGAGCCTTGAGTGAGGTATCTGACAGACTGTTGAAAGAGTGACTTTCAGTCTGAAGCCCTTGAATCTCTGCTCATTGAATATTGTGTTTGTGTAGGTGGGATGCACTGGTGTGATGTTACTCATTTTTTTCTGTCTTCTGTAACCCATAAACTCAAGTGTCATAATGTCCCCTAGCCTCATTGTCTTAATGTAAACAAGAATCAGCGTCAGTTAATAGAAAACTCAGATTCCCTGTATTTTTCTCACCTTAGAATCTGCCACAAATAAATACTTATCTATTACTCAGCTTTCCGTAACGTGATTTGGTTTGACTTGCTAGAATACAGCTGGAGGGAGTTTGGTTTGTTTGTAGTGCTACAGCGTGATTACTAGCAGTAAGCATTTGTATTGTGGTGATTTCTAAAGATATGAGTTGGGTTGGTGCTCCGCTGTGTTAGTTTGCCTATCATCTTGATAAATCTTAGAGTTTGAGATGGAAGGACAAGCTGTGTGCTGACATCAGTGTATAATCAGTAAGTAAACTATGTTTGTGAAAAAGGTCATAGCTTTGTTAAGTTTTTTTTCTTTGACCTACGTAAGCAGGGAATAGGAAAAGGAAAGGTTAAGAAGGATCATGTCACATACCGAATCTGTGTCTACCCAAGTGATTTGAAATAGAGCGTAGTTAGACCTGCCAGTTGTATTGGGGAGTTCTTCTATACCGCAAGACAATGGTTCAGGAGAAAATACGAAGAAGCCTCGGGGGGAAAAGTTGGCTGTTGTGTGATAAAGGTTATGGATTTTGGAATAAAGCCAAAGCTTACCTGAAGTTCTGCTCTTATGCCCTCAACGCTCTTGATGACAAGCATGTTTGGCCTGTTGCTTTCATTTTGCTTCCTATCTTTTTGCTATTAGCTTGGTTAGATCAGCATAGACAGGCCACAGGTATTGCTAGTCGGACTGTTAACTTCTAAGTTGTGAGTGGGAGTAAGGGTTAGCAAGAACAAGTAGATAAAACTTGCCCCTGGCCACTGTCCCTATGCTTTGAATTTATTCTGTAAGTCATACTTCCAAATTATACATTATGTAACATGTGTTTTTAATCTGCCTGAACCTTTCTCTGACTTTCGTAATGATGATTTTTAAACCTAAATTGCAGATCTAGTCTCAACATCACGTTCTGCAGTTTTTGTTGTTACTGTTTTAAGGCTTTGATGAGCACCTTAATTTCTGGACTGTTTTCCGTGTGGGTATATCTTCAGTGGACAACTAAGTTCTACAGGTTAAGCCTAACTTTGAGCAACTCTGGTCCAAGGTGTCAAGCCGTTAGTGTATTAATACGGGGTATTTATAGTGACTGTATGACTGCCTTTTAGTGTAAGAGTAGATGTGTAGTCATTCAGAGAGCAAAGGAATGAGTTAAAAAACCCAAACTCACAAGCTGAGGAAGAATTTAGGCATAATTTTTTTTGTTTTTTTCTTTCTTTTTTTTTTCTTTTTTTTTTTTCTGGAGAACAAGTCTTATGAGGAGCAGCTGAGGGACGTGGGGTTGTTTAGTCTGGAGAAGAGGAGGCTGAGAGGAGACCTTATCACTCTCTACAACTACCTGAAAGGAGGTTGCAGAGAGGTGGGTGTTGGCCTGTTCTCCCATGTATCTAGCGATAGAATGAGAGGAAATGGCCTTGAGTTGCGCCGGGGGAGGTTTAGACTGGATATTAGGAAAAATTTTGTTACTGAGAGAGTGGTCAAACATTGGAAGAGGCTATGCAGGGAGGTGGTGGAGTGCCCATCACTGGAGGTGTTCAAAAAACGTGTAGACGTGGCACTTTGGGACATGGTTTAGTGGGCATGGTGGTGTTGGGTTGATGGTTGGACTTGATGATCTCACAGGTCTTTTCCAACCTTAATGGTTCTGTGATTCTGTGCTCTCTAACTGCCCTCTGGATATACAGGTGAAATGCCGCATGAAAGAGTTAATGGAGTATTATTTGAACTGGATTCTAGTAAAAGCAAATCTGAATTTAAAACATTCATTATATTGAATTGGTTTCTAATGGTTGTATGTTTCAGAAGTATGGAAGGGTTCAAATTTCGCTGGTTTGTATGAGGCAGAAGGGTAGCATTCAGATTCAGTGAGCTGAGAAAAGCATCCTTTCTTCTTTCCCAGAATGAGTTGGCAGTAGTCTGGGAGAATATGAAAAGCCAGTGCATAGCGCAGTGGAAAAATATGCAGTTTCAGGAGCTTCTATGTGGAAAACTGAAGTGTTAAAACCAGGCAACATTTTTGGAAGACCGTATGCAAAAATGGAAGAGATTCCTTTGGGGCCAGTTGTACAATGAAAGAAATCTTTAAGAAAAAGAAGTTAGAAAGAACACTTGACCTTTGGCTAATTCTGCAGCAAGATATGTACAGTATTTTGAAGACTGGAAATTGCATTAGCTTTCCTATAAATCTGACAGAAACCCAAGTTGTCCAAATTACTGTAGGTACTTCTAAGATTAGAATTCTCGTGACCAAGATGAAAGGTAAATTCTGTGGTAGATTTCCAGGCAGTGTAGTCCCAGCAAGTGCTTGATATGGGAGAGGAGAAAACTTTGGGGCTTAGGGGTTTGGTTATTTTTCCCCACCTCTTGGGGGGTGGGGGGTGGGGTGGGGGAAATGTATTAAAAAATGGACTACCTTGTGATGCTCACTTCTTTGTTTTATTTTCCTGTCAAACTGTGCTGTTGATGTAAAGGTTCCTGGTTTTCTTGTGCTGCTTTTTGTAAGAAGGCTGAACCATAGCCTGTGTTCTTTTGTTGTATAGCTTTAGTGCCGGAGTCTTTGTGCGCTTGTATCTCTGCTCTAGCAGTCAGTATTGTCCTGGGACGTGTTGCAGGTGCTGAAAGGTCTGTCTTCCCCTTGTAATAAAGCTGCGTGCAGACTGCTCCGCATGTTCAAGAGCAGTGTGCGCTTCTTCCTTAGCTGGTGTTAGCTCTTTCTCTAACAAGCTGCTGTTCTTTTTGCCGTTGTTTTAGGCTGGCTTTTAAAATTTCTGTTAACATTCCTAAAAGTGCTGGTGTGCATTTACACCTTTTCTTACTTTATCTGGCGGTTATTTTTATTCTAAATGAGGACTTGTGTAAATTTTGCTAAGCTACTATCTCCCTTCAACACTTTCCAAAAATGTTTCATTCCCATGGAAAATGGTGTGTCTACCATGCAGCTTGACCGCTGCCTCATCTGACTTACAGCCATGATCTCTCCGAATACCTGTTTGGCAAAGAAGGCGTAGACTGTATCGCAGTGCTGATGGGCTGTGAGCAGTGGGAGAACTAGGTGTAGCTTTGTCTTTCTAACTGAAGTCCCTTAAATAGGATGAAGTTTCTTGCCTATAACTGGTTTTCTGTGTTTAATTCTTAGAGTTAATTATGTCTAAGTAGGGAGTGGCAATTGGTAAGCTGTAATATTAGAATGGACCTTTTCAGCTGAAGTTAATTCAGTTAAATATTAACCTGTTGCTTTCCTGCAGGTAAGTGCCATAGAACCCATAACTAATCAGGGAGGAGCCAGCGCGAGCACTCGGCACCTACATCAGAGTCTGCGATGGTTCTTCGGAGTGGCAGCCGTGGCTACAGATGTTGGTCATCTACTTCTGGTTGACCTTTGTTTGGATGATTTTTCTTGCACTCAGAATGAAAGAGAAGCATCGGGTAAGCTTGCCGTTTTTAAGCTTGAATTTAAAAGTCAGAAATCTTGTGTCTTTTAAAGAAACTATATGCATCCCGCTTTGAAGATACTCGTGTGCAGACATTCATGGCTACTGGTTACAGGTGTCGGTTTGACATCGTGTAGTGCTGAAGTGATTAAAAATGGGAGTGGCTTAATACGCCTTCTAATGTTATAAATGCCCCCCTCCCACCAAGATCCCTATGGCACTATGATTCTTGCCAGTGAGGTGTAGGAATTTTCCCATCTGAGTCAGTGCAGCTGCCTGATAGGAAGTTGTGTCAGAGGTGCCCTATTTCTTGGGGATGTTCTTCTGCTTCTGTTAATTGACTTGGGGCAAATTTTAGGCTTGTTTTTTGAAATCAATCCGACTTATCAAAAGTCATGCGTTTGGATGAACGAAATCTCTGATTGGTGTATTCAGACTGCATGGACTGTTTTGGCTATTACAACAGTGGCTTCAGGAGCTGATGTCACTTCAAATAGCTTCGCCATGAGGCCCAAACTCCTGATTTACAGAGTCCAAGAAGAATTTGGCTATGAAGGCTACACTTTTACCTGGTTTTGAACGACGAGTGAGAACAACTTTCCGATCAGAGAGTTGTTGCGTTCTTTGAAAACGTACAAAATGGAGATAGCAAAAAACAGTGTTGCATAAAGGGGTATTTTGCCTGGGATGGTGGAATTAGGTTATACACCTTGTCACGTCAGTGTTTAAAATGCAACCTAAATGGAATAACAAATTCATTTATTGCGTGGTGTTGTGTGTGTAGATCTGGAAGTTGTCACTAGAATTCCTGCTGAAGTTGCACAAAGAAGAGAAACTGTGACCAGAGAAGGGAGACATCTCTGTTTGCAATTACAAAATCCTTCAGGAACAGCAATATCAACCCTGTGCTACATAAGCAGAAGCAATCAGCTCGCTGTGGGTTTTTCAGACGGCTACCTGTCACTATGGAATATGAAAACTTTGCAGAGGGAGTAAGTAGGCCTTTACACTTGGCCGTGCCTGGAGGTGCAGGGCTCTCAATTTTTTGCTTAAGGAAGTATGTTAATTTAAAGAGAACTTTTTTGGGGACTGAAATTCTGAGTATAGTCTGGGAAGGTTTAGAAATCCTCTTCTGAAATAACTGTTAAGTCATATATGGACTAAATGGGACCGCCTTCTCCCCAATGGACTAGGATTGTTTTCCGTATTGTGCCTGTGGATTGAGGAATTGTGGAAAGCACGCTTCTTTGGGTTATGCCAAGCAGTGAGGATGTGATAGAGCTGGTTTCCGTAAGACGGTTTGTTCTATCAGTAGTATTCAGTGAAAGCAGGAAATGTGTGTATTTCGATGAAACAGATTTTAAAAATTATTTTTCAGAAGAAGTTCCTGCAATTAGGGCATACGTTGAAAGGCTTAAGTACGTTAATAATGTGATTTTGCTGATACTATTCCTTGAAGTGTCCAGGACGCAACTAGTGAGACATGAAAAATTAGTAGCTGATCTGTGGCTGAAAATATATTCTTTCCTATATTTCAGCCTTGACCGACATAAGGGATCAACCCGTTCCAAGGCAGTGATGCATGTGAATGAAAGTTTGCTTGGAACCCCTGGAGATGAGAATAAGGGATGTGTACATTTATACGCAACAGAAAAATTAAGAGATGATTTTAAATCTGCCAAAGACCAATCCCTCTTTAAATATTTGACGAAATTCGGATAGGGATTCACTTAGGCAAGTCTGCAGTGACTTCCCAGAAATGTATTGGATGCTTAAATAGAGAGTGGAGGAATAATGAGGTGGCAAGAATAGATTGTGAAGGTACAAATAAGGTTGAGGAGTCTGGAAGAAAAACGTTTTACATAGTCTAAGTAAAGAAACGAGAAACTACTTTTGTTTGGTCCTGTTTTAAATTTTTTCAGAAGATATGCTGCATTTTAAGTTCGATACTGAAGTAGGCTACAACAGTAGGAACAATGTTTTGCCTAGCACCTGAAGTAGTCCTTTATGTTCCTCCTCCTCCAGCACAGGAGGACATAAACCCCGGTTATTGCATTTGATGAACAGTAATTTCCTCACCTCTTGACCGTTGCATAAAAAGTAGTCGCTTCCTTGACTCACTTGTTTGAGATGGATGTATGACCTTCTGTACTTTGAGGATAAGCATGTAAGGTGCTCTTTTCTCAGAAGATGCTTCTACCCTTCTACGAACAGTTAGGGCCAGTAGGCTCACTTTTTTTCTTTTTGTTTTACTTTTCCCATTTTTTTTTTCCTTTTTTAAACCTGTAGGCACCACTCTCAGCTTGAAGGAGGAAGGATTCCTGTCTACGCTGTTACTTTTCAAGAGCCTGAGAATGATCCTCGCAATTGTTGCTACTTGTGGGCTGTTCAGTCTACACAAGAAAGGTGAAGAAAAACTTACTGTCAGCCACTGAATTAATTTTTTTTTATATACATGTATTTGTTCACATACAGTTAATACCTGTATATTTGTTTTGTTTGTTTAGCTGTGCGGGAGATTCTCTCAGGTAGGGAAGGTGTTAAGCTTACAATGCAATTTTTACAGAATTCAACAGACGTGAAGGAGGGACCTAGGAGTTCCTCTCTTCTGAAAGAAGGCAAAGCAACAGTGGCTGTATTTTTGTGCTTGCATTCTTAAATGATTTCCTTTGTTGCTTGATGACTACTTCGTGCTTTGTCCGATATTCACACCATGGTATTAACACAGTAGTTGAGGCTGCAGACCTAGAACACTAACCGTGCCGACATAACAGCCTGCTGCCCCTAAAGGAGGGAGGTGATGGTATTGCCCATTACCTTGTGCCAACTTTAGCAGTCTCTGGAGCCTTCATGAGCCAGTTCAGCTCACCTGGCAGAGAACGATCATTGTTCAGCAGAAAAGTCAATGGCTTCCTGCTGGGCTAATGGATGAAATCGGTATGTGGAAGGGTGCAGCGTATGCAAGAGAGGGACTGGAACTTTGGTGGTGAGGGAAGGGGAGAAAGATCTCTCTCTCTCTCTCTCTCTCTCTCTCTCTCTCTCTCTCTCTCTCTCAGCATCAGCAAGCTATTTGATCAGCTCAGCTGTTCACAGGGTGGCAATCTTTTTAAGTTTGACTTTAAAGCAGTTTTGATTGAGAACTCTTCCCTGTGAAGAACTATTTCCGACAACTTTTAGCCCGTACAACACAGTAAAGCTTTCAAAGGGCATGGTTAGCATTTGCCCCTGAAGCGGTTAGTGTCAAAATGTCCTCCTTTCTGTTTCAGCGGCCAAATGTGACCAATTATCATGTCTTGGGAAGTGCTGTTTGTCTCTTCAGCAAGAGCGCGCTATTAAGAAAACTTCAGTCTAGATCTAATAAAATGGTAATGAGGACTATAAAGCAGCTTTGTAATCAAATTTCATAATTTATACCTTTTTCAGTGAAGGTGATCTTGTGAGTTTACATCTGTTGCAGTTAGCATTTGGTGACCGAAAACGCTTGGCATCAGGACAGGTCATGTATGAGGTAAGACGTGCATGTATGTGAAAGGATGAAAATGGTAGTTTTCTCTAAGTGAGGATCAGTTAAGTTGGCAGGGGTAATATTTACCATCAAAATTCAGAGGTGACTAAAAAACCGTAATCTTTGGCTGCGTCTTCTTGGGCTTGGCCTTTGTCCATACTTTTTGACAACAACTCACGGCATTTCATACTGCGGCGTCGTGTGTTCCAACTAGATTCATCTGCAAAGAGCCCGTATACATTCAGTTGCTGAGGAGGAAGCAGCTTTTACAAATAAAATTAGTCTTCATTTAAACACCAGATTAATGGCATGTCAGAAGAGAAGATAGGGCTTTGAATAGCTTTGTTTAACCAAACTGCAAGCTTCTGTCTGTCTCCCTTTCTTAAAGTAAGGTCATGCAGCTTCATTCTTTTCTGATCTTTGGGTATATATTTTCTTGTTTTTCTTTTGAGCTCTGTCAGCAGGACTTCAAATGAAATGTGTCTGCAGTGTCTCTCTTAAGTGTTGCTCCTGAAATGTAAGCGCTCCAAAGATATCTCCTTCTACTTTTTGGCTGGGTTACCTATGAAATCTACTCTTAAAGCCAGCCAAATACGTCAATACAGGAACCGGTGGTATGATTTGGTCAAAAGAGTAGACGTAAATTGTTAGAACTGGCTCCAAAGATGATGTTGTGTTTAAAATAGAGATGAGGTATCATTATATCTCAGAGATGTAACAGGTAGGAGACGCATCTGTATAATGTATAATTCTATTCGGTAGTATGCTTGAAACTCTCCCAAAATCTTTTTGAGGGGGAAGCGATCTTAATTCCGAGCAATTCTTTCCTCCTCTTTTGATACTTTCTCTTGCATGTTCTCAATAGGTATGCAATGAAATAGGGGTGATTCTTGCATCGTGGTACTCCGTTTCAATAGGGACGGGGCGTTTTGATTTTTTTTAATAAGTTTAAATGTTGACCTTTTTCCTTATATATGGGAAAGCTCCTTCCTCATCTGTAAATGTTGCTGTTGAACAGATGAAGGTTAGGCGTTTGGAAAATGCATTACCAGTCCTGGTGACAAGGTATAAATATCTCCAAGTCATTCAGCGTGGTCTAAATATGGATGTCACCTCCTTATCTTTATGTGCATTTTTTTTATGACACCATCGTACGATGCTCTAGAGGAACAGAGCACCCGGATTGGTGGTGTTTTTTTTTATAATTTTAAAAGAGCTTTCATTGGTGTTCACTTCTGCATCTCTTGTAGTGCTCTAAGGACTGTGGCAGGTTGACAGGAGAAAGTTTCTTTAATCTTTCTCCAGTTTCATTTTTGAACTTCTGCTTTATCCTCTTCTAAAAGTTACTTGTAGGTTTAGTGTTAGCAGTGGCAATGATAATACCTTGCATTGTGGGCTGCTTTGGAAAAATACCCAGTTGTCTATATCCATTTCTCTCGTGGCTACTTTGTTGTGTCTCAATATTTTAATGTTCATATGTGGGGCTTTTTAGTATTTGGCAATTCCTTGTCTTGGCCATCTTATTTTCTTGAATAAGAGGTGATGCATGTCAGTTTTCACCTCAGAAGGTTGAAATGTCTAGCAGCTTTTGAATATGGCTCTTATAGAAATTCCAGTTGACACTTTTGAAGAAGTGCATCAAGTGATTAAATCATGTTGTTGTGATTGTGACCTGAGAAAGCTGTGATGTAGTTAATGTAAGACCCTGTATAGACAATGCAACCAGTCTCTTGATTTGAGATGTGTTACTCCCTTGCCATTTCTGCTTCCCTGTGATGAGTGTTGTGGAAGATTGAAACAGGAACCAATCTTACAAGGCAGTTGAAGAGAGAACTGAAGAGCTGGACTTTCTTGGGGAGAGAAGACAGGTTCTTCAGCTACCTTCCAGATGAGCCACTTACACATGTAGCTTCATACCAAGACCTGGTAACACCTACTGCCAAAAAAAACCCCAAAACAAGTTCCAGACCCCTCAAAACCCCAAAAGTTGCATTAGGACAGTATCTGTGCTCTACAGGGGACACTTTTGGTCTCAGAATACTTCCTTGTAGTCACAGATTGCTCAGTACTCCATGGCTGTCTGCCTGCATGACTGAGTCAAGTTGGTTGTCCATCTTCCAGGGCAGAAAATGTAAGAGTTGCTCCCGAATGCCAGGTCAAGTTTGAGTAAACAAGGGGGAATCTACTGTTGATCCTTTGTTCATTGAATCACATCTGTCTGGTGCACAGGGCTTATGAGGAGCGGCTGAGGGAAGTGGGGTTGTTTAGTCTGGAGAAGAGGAGGCTGAGGGGAGACCTTATCACTCTCTACAACTACCTGAAAGGAGGTTGCAGAGAGGTGGGTGTTGGCCTGTTCTCCCAAGTGATGAGTGACAGGACAAGAGGAAATGGCCTCAAGTTGCGCCAGGGGAGGTTTGGATTGCATATTAGGAAAAACTTCTTCACTGAAAGGGTTTTCAGACATTGGAAGAGGCTGCCCAGGGAAGTGGTTGAGTCACCATCCCTGGAGGTATTTCAAAGACCTGTGGATGAGGCGCTTAGGGACATGGTTTAGTGGTGGACTTGGCAGTGTTAAGTTTACAGTAGGACTTGATGATCTTAAAGGTCTTTTCCAACATAAACAAGTCTGTGATTCTGTGACTTGTGTACTATAGCAGTGCTTTACTTTCTAGGAATCAGACTTGATGCTATGAAACAGCACATCTTTGCCTTTGTCTCGTGGTAAAAAGTCACAAAGGGGACTTGTGGAACATGTGGCACTGTCTTTTTATAAATCAGCGTCAACCTTCGGTCTCCATTGCCTTCAAGGCTGGTTTAAGTCTGTGCTAAAGTAAGGAACCTAAGGGTATGTTTAAGTTAAGCTTTCAAAGATTGTTTTTACACAATCTCAGCAGTTGCTAAATCTCGTGCATCCAGTCATGGTGGCGGAGCACATCTTTACCTTTGTCCTACACAATGCTTGCGGGTGGACAGAGACTATAGTCTCTAATTTAATATCAGAGTCTGACCAGTGCATCTCATCTGAAAAGTGTCTTCATATTTTACTGGTCAATAAAGTTGTTACTTAACATCTTCCATACAGTGGAGTTCCTTAACTTATATTTGCTTGCCCCCGTGTGGAAAATATAAAACATGCTGTTTTGCTTCAGAAGTGGTCTTAGCCAGGAATTGTTTGATATTATTTTCCCCTGCTCCTCTGCCCCATCTTTGGGTGGGACTGGCTCTTCATATGTGAGTAAAAGTTGAAATGTCTAGCAGGTAAAATTCATCTCTGATTGGTTTATGGAGTTTCTGTGCTTTATCTGATGAAACAATCCTTTGGAATGGTGGACTTCTTGTTTAAAGAACATCTTTCATTAAACTTGGTTTTAGTGATTATTCCTTCTGCAATAAAAATGACGTTCTTTGCGTAGGCTTCGTGCTAGTTTTTCAAGGAGATGGTTTAGATTTTTCTTATCTACTCTGCACGTCTTGTTATTTCCACCGTTATTTGATAAAATAGAATGAACTGTGCCTGCTTCAGAGCAAATGTTAGCATTTTTCTGTTCAGTAATGAAACATTTTAAAAAAAAAAAAGCCAACCTTGGTATTTATTAGAAGTATTTCCTCAACCCATTAAGAGAAAACCTGTTTCTTCTCAGATTAGGTGAATTAGACTTATCATATGAGAATGTATTGTGTTGTGCCAGTTCGTTTTAGAGCTCTGAAAGTGTAGGGAACTTAAGTAGGATGTGGTATGATCGATTTTTGGGTTGGTTTGTGTTTGGTGGTGGGTTTTTGTTGTTGTTGTTTTTTTGTTTGGTGGTTTGTTTGGTTTTTTCTGAATTGTAGAGGAGCTGTTTGTCCACAATACACACATTCATGTGTTGCATTGTAGACAGTTTGAAGGAATGCTGTATTTGAAGAGGCAGTATTTCAGTTAATGCTTGCTTAGAAAGTGGCGGTATCAGAGGTTCAACACAATCCTGCTGGAGTTTCTGTATATCCCAAAGTGGTTTGCTGACTCTGTAGGAATTGGTGATCCTAAACGCATTGCCCATGTGCATCCCACGTGCTCTCTGTTTTCGCCTTTTGCTGTTGGGTGTGCTCGGTGAAGGAACTGAGGGATATTTCACCCATTAGTCTCTGACCAGATTAGAGGAGGAGCTGGTAAGAGCTTACGTGGTTTGAAAGGAGATTGTTAAGCAGTAAGAAGTTCTCATAGCTACTAGAGAGAGAGATGCCTTTTCACTCTAGTGGTGAGCCTATAGAGAACACCTCTCAAAAGAGCTTTAGCTGCTGTAATGCCATGACTTCTCTACCTCCCTCAGTTCTGTACTCAAGACACGGAGCAGAGAGCTTTGCATGCATATGACGTGTTGCGTTATTTCGGATATCTCTTTGTAGATATATATTTAGGTTCGTAAAGAAACCTTGATGTTGCAAGGCATTCTGCAGAACGTGTTTAGAAATGAATAATGTTAGGGAAATGCTAACTTTTGAAAGCGTGCAAAGCCTTTGCAGCCAAGCTTACCCGTTATGATTTGGCACTTAATTCTCTTGCATGTCAGCTGTAGTTTCTATTTGCCATCAGAAATAAGCGTGTGGGAAATATAAGCTAGAATATGCATATTATATTAGAGATATATGTTCTTTCGTATTTAGGTATAATGTACGTTTTTTTATCTCCAAATGACCTTTTCTCTCTCCTTCCATTTTTTCCCCAGGGTTTGGAATACTGTGACGAAAGGTACAGTTTAGATCTCACGGACGGAGTCTTTCCCCTGAGAGGGCAGGCCAGCAATACCAAATTACTCAGCTGTCAGACTGTAGAAAAATTTCGCAACCATTTTGACAGAGAGGATAGCGTTAACGAAGGTTTGTTCTGATGTCCGCGTTTGGCTATTCTAAAATAAATGGGTTTGGAATCTAAGCGATGAATGCTGCTCTGTACCCACAGTCTGCAAGTCGTAAATATCTGTATAGACTAGCTTGTTGGGCTTATTTAAAAAGAAAAACTGGGTGCTTAAGTTATGTGGGACTCCTTTAAAGGAAAAAACAGCCTTTATTTTATGCTTGCTGCCATGCCATAGCGATGTATGGTGGGGTCATGTCAGTGTTTTATTCTTCCAGCTGTTGCCTTTGAACAGTAAGATCATTCTCTCCCTTGCTTAGGAATGTTACCTTTCTGTCTCCTTTTCATGAAGTATGAGGCATGGAGAAATACCTGTGGTTTTTCTGATGGTTTCTAATGAGCTTTTTTCCAGAATCTGTTCAAGTTAAGTTCTAGGCACACATGAGCTTCTGCTGGATGTGGGTTGAGGCTGGCAATGAAGCTGTCTTCTGAATGATGAAAATAATTGTTATCTTCAAAGGCAGTTTCAGGGGCTAACAAAACTGAAATGGCACAGAAGTTCACAATGCAACATAGTAAAGTGTGTGAGGATCCCTAAACGGTCATGATGAATTCAAGAGAGAACCATTTTGCCAAACAAAGTGTCGTCTTGTTCCTTGCCCCATTAGGGTAAACGATCTACCACATACTTTGCTTACATCTGGAGAATGCGTTCTCCCCAGAGAAGAAAGACCATTCCACTTACTGAGACAACTGGAGTGCAGCATTGTGAATGTTTTATGTTACAGTCTTTATTCCGCTTCCCTGTTTGTTGGATTTGGGTTCTTTTTGTATTTATTTTTGTGTGCTAGTTGTGTTCTTTCATTCTGAATATGCTGGAGAGGAGCTATTCTTACTGCTGGAGAGGCAGTACGACTCAAACCTGTCACAGGGATGTTTGCTACTCCGTACATCCCTTTTTTTTTTTTTTCTTATTAGTAAGTGGTGTGTTTCAGGAGTGATAGAACAGAATTAAGCCAAAATAGAAAGTGGTGTTTTAGAAATATCAGCTGTATCATATTTTCTACAAATAAGAAACAATGTCTTGTCTTTTGCAGTAATATCTCCTGACACCAGTGTATCAATCTTCAGTTGGCAAGTGACTACATATGGTCAGGGAAAACCATCTACTTATTTGGGTGTATTTGACATTAATCGCTGGTATCATGCTCAAATGCCAGATTCGCTAAGGTAGATTTTCATTAAGTTGTTCTCAACGTCCCTGCAAATAATTCATTTGAAAGTCGGCGTTCAGCTTATGCACTTGTTTTCTTTAAGGCCAGAAGAGTTCCTTCATGATTGCCCCTATTTTGCACTGTGGTCACTGGATACTGTAATAAGTATGACTTCGCCAAACCTCATTTTGGATATTCTGGTACATGAGCGGAGTCTGAGTCGGGGACTTCCTCCTTCTTATCCACCACCGGAGCAGTTTTTTAATCCAAGCACCTATAATTTTGGTAGGTATTTCACCGCTTTTAACAGCGAGAAGCTTGAATTGGGGTCCAACGCCATTTACTGGTTCTCTTGTTCGTTGTTTTTCACTCAACAACCAAACCAAACCAAAAAAACCCCAACCCCCCACAAACCCAACTCTGATTACATTGTACCAGCAAGGTATTTCATGTTGTGAAATGCATCTGACATTCTGCTGAGTTTTGGGGTTTGGTGCTTTTGTCACGTAGCCTGTGAAGTGGTGATGGTTACAAAATGAAATGACTTTGAACTGAAGCTCAAAGCACAGCACCTTGATAGCACTAGAGATGAAATTTCTACACGCAGTAATAATTTTTTAAAAAAGGTTTGCCTGCGATCTGACGAAGAAAATGGGTACTCAGTTATATCTTTCCAGATATTGCTGTTTAAAAAAAGTAAAGTGGTCCTAACATAACTGTGAGAGCGTGGAATGTTGTCAAACGTTCCTTGTTTCTGCAGATGGTTCGTGCTTGCTGAACTCCGGAGTCGTTCATATGACTTGCACCGGCTTACAGAAGGAGGTGATCTTTTACTGTATCTTTATTGAGACTGTCAGGAGATGTACCTTTTCTAAGTTTTCTCTTGCACTGCTTTCAGTGTCAGAGACCATTCTATGCTCATCCTGCCCATCCACACGCAGAATCGCAATTGTACCCTGCCAGTTTTATGCCAATGGTAACGTTTTCGGTCCACTCTTGGGACTGTAAAACTACCGTTGTCCCCTGTTGAAGCACGATCAGGGATTGAGTGTCTAGAACGGAATACAACGTTGCTGTAGGAGCAAGAACAAAAATGTTGTGGAAGGCGGCGAAAGCTGTTACTTCTTTATTACCCATCAGTGGAACTGCCTGCTTAGGCTTGAGTTAGGGTTTGGATCCCTGATTAACCTGAAAAAGGAGGACAGAATGGAGAAAATGAAAAATTATTTGACTGTTTAAGAAGCAATGAATTCTTTGTTCTCCCAAACTTGGCCAAATCATAACTTCTGAGCCACTGCACAGATTGTAACAAATAATTTTGAATTAAGTTTGAGCTCACTAAACATTTCCAACGTAAACCAGCTTCTGCACAAACAAGCATAGCAAGGGTCTTCCACAGTGTGATTTAAAGTTGTGTGTCAGTTTTGGCTTCGATAGAATGCATTTTGCGTCAGTGTTCGGGGAAAAAGAAAGGCCTGTGCATTGACAGAGAAGCTAGAAAATACTTAATTAAGCATTGCAAGGGCTGATATTTTGTTTTACAGGACTTTTTTTATAAACTGTAACTGTTAGTTTGGCTGCCGTCTTTAAGACTCTACATAGTAATGCTTACTGAGATGGCTAACCTAAAGTGTATTACTGACGCAAGCTTTCTGACAGTTTCAGTGAACATTTATGTTACTTCGCGTAGTGGTTATCCAGAACCTTAGTGCCTGAATAATAACGCTGTCTTAATCTGTAGTTTTTGATTGATGTTTCAGACCTTGAATTTTTTGAAGAAATCTGGTCCTTTGATAAGTGAAGCCATTCACGATAGCTACAATAGGTGTCTTGCAGCTGGCTTGCTGTCTCCAAGACTAGTCGATGTCCAGCCATCCAGTTTGAGTCAGGTGAGCGCACATCAGGGAATCAAGGGGGAAACACACCCATCATGTCTGACGGGGCTCCAGAGGCTACAAGACACGATAATCTGATTTTCCTATTATTTGCAAGTTGCACTGAAATGCAGGTGGTTACTTACTTTAGTGAGCAGAAGTAATAGCAGTCCTAGATCCAAGCTACTGAGTTTGACTGGGAACAGCCCTAATAGCTCTGTCTTTAGAGACCCATCTATTAATTCTGTGCCACAGCTACGCACAAGGAAGCATCTTTCCCTCAGAACAACCTTTATCCCTGTCAGTTTCTCAAAGCATTAGGTTCAGTGCAGTAGCTGACGATGGGGGTGTCTCGCTGGGATGTGAGCTGTTGCAAACATCAGCTTGCTGCACTATACCCGATCATTTGCTTCCAAGGAAGTGGGCTGTGGTAAACGATTACTGTTGTCAGCTCTACCTGACAATTTCCTCACCGCTTCCCTTCATTTTCCCATCATCAGTCGGCCGCTTTTCTGCGGCCTCTCAAAGCAGATCTTCGCCTCTGTAGCCTTTGCCTTGCGCTCCAGTAGCCCAATTTCCCCCGCTTAGACGGCCCTCTTGTTGCTTCAACACCTTAGCCACCTTTATCTCATGACGCCCTCTCCCTTCGATCCTCTTTATCCCACCATGGTGACTTCAGCCCCCTCTTTCCCAGGTTTTCCATTTGCAGTGCACCACCCCTGCTCTCTCATCTCAAGAGTTTCATGAGAGATGGAGCCTTTGTGATGAACAGCCCATCCTCAGCCAGGCAGCATCTAAGCGAAATAATCAGCTGGCTAGTCATCATACAGTGGAGCAATTAGTAGGAAGGGGAGAGCGGTCTTCCCACTGCCCTCATCTTCCTGTCTACCGGATTCTTTGCCAGATTTGTGGAAGTGTCTTAGGGCAAATAACACTTCTGCGCAGTGTGGTAGCTAAAATAAATTTCTTGGCCAGCTGACCTAGCCCAGAGACTGCTTATTTTGCAAGCCTGATGTAGACTCTTACATTCAAATTAGATGTTCTGCTGTCAGCTCCAGTTTGGGAATAACTTGGGAAATCGAGGCATTTTTTAATAACCTTTGCTGCATTGTGACTGTGTCGTTCAGAGACTTGTTAGGCATTTGAGCAGGGTTTTCTTTTGAATGTTAGTAAGGCAAATTTCAGAATTAGGGTCAGGAAGCCTGGTCTGGAGTTTTGTTTGCCACCCTACGTAGTATTTGGTGTGTTTCCTTGTCTGAAAGCAGCTTTCAGAAACAGAAGGAAGTATCACATGTGTATTCTAATGTGTAGAAATCACTTTGAATGCAATGATTTTACCCAGAAGGGAAAGAGACTTTTGAATTACGGTTCAAACAAAGAAACAAACAAAACCCAACCAGTGAAATTTTATGAAGGATCATTTCAGCTGAAAGAAGTATCAACACCAGCTGAAATAAACTACTCCTTAATATTGCATGCCTGTGCGTACCTGTGCATTATCCTTCTGAAGGATTACCAGCACGTTAGAATACAGTATTTGAACAGCCTAAAATTTAAAATGGTTCACTTCTTTTCTGTCATTTGAGAAAAGTATAACTTCATGTTCTGGGTGTCAGTACTGCTTCATGTCTTCGTAGTCTAGAAAGCTGCTTGACCTGAGCTTCACTGTTCCCATGCAAAGAGGGTATTTGTTCTGTCCCCTTCATGCTTTCCTGATGGCGAGCTCATGCGCACAAAATGCGTAATGGGTATTAGCAGAGGATGTTACTGAAAGTAGTTAACTGGAACTCGGGAAATTGAGACTATAATGCAGAGGCATGCAAATAAATGTGAAATGTCAGAGGAAAAGTTTAATGTGTTCCTCAGACCAAGCAGCAGTCCAGCCTGTGGCTAGAATTCAGAAGAAGAATGTGGAATTAGTTGCAGGTGTACTACTTGACTTGTGCTGTCTGCATGAGTATACCGGTAGAAGCAACCATTTGCTGTTGATGGTTCAGCTATTGAAAGTATGTAAGATTCTCATTTTACTTTGTCTGTTACATTTAGAAGGAGCAGTTAGAAGCGGTATTGTCAGCTGCTGTCCAGACAGGTTCTTTAGAACTTCTGACTGGGTGCATTAAACAGTGGGCATCTGAAGGTAATACTTCTTTACATTGTTTTTATGTTATATATTGGTTAGTTTGAAGTTGTTGATTTGTTTCTTTTTTGTTCTCTCTTTTTAAAGAGCAGCCAAGTTCTGCTGCTAATTTACGGTTTGTTCTTGAGTGGACATGGAACAAAGTGATCTATACAAAAGAAGAATTGGACCAAATATGTGAGTACTAGTGTAGTCATTCCACAAACATAAAATCATTCCTTCTAATTGAGCTTATCCAGTAATCTGCTGGTATATGGCATTGCACGCGGTTCTTTAAGTGTGCTTTGAAACTCTGAAATTGCTCTGTAGGCTAATGCTTTAATGTTTATTCTTGAAAAGGTGTTCCGCTCTTTGATGGCTCTTGCAACTTCATTGACCCACAGACGTTACAGTCTCTTCAGCACTGCCAGTTGCTTTTGAGCAACCTTAGCACAGTCTTAAACTGTTTTCTAACAGAAGCACAAGAGCTGACTGAAAAAGGTTTGTCATAGTATTACTAAATCTTTGGTATGCTTTCTT
Source organism: Gavia stellata (assembly GCF_030936135.1). Taxonomy (NCBI): domain Eukaryota; kingdom Metazoa; phylum Chordata; class Aves; order Gaviiformes; family Gaviidae; genus Gavia; species Gavia stellata. Next base: position 23,985,050 of record NC_082595.1, read on the forward strand.
AAGGTTTGGAATTATACTTGGGTTGTAATTGTGGGAACGTGAGCTTTTGTTGGGTTTGGTGATTGGAAGACGGTTAAATTTAGCTGGGCGAAGGGCCTTAAATCTGAGAAGCTGGGACGACCACTCAATATGCGTTGAGTTCAGGGTAACAGTTTGTTGTGGAGTTCATGCAAGCGGCTAGGGGAGGCTACGCTCAGCAAGAAGCTATGTAAGCACCTGGGTTGAAATTGCAGCACCTGAATGTGGTAATGCTCAACATGATTCTTTTTAATTCTTAGCCAGCAATTCAGAATTGCATGCAAATATTGTATTGCAAATTACTAAAAAAGATAAAGGAAGCGCAAATGAGTGACTTGTGAAGTAAGTTACTTGAGTTTTTATAGCTTTTTAGATCATAAGTTGTTCTTGGCATATTGAGAAAAAGACAGACTGTCCCTTTGCTCTAGTAAAAATCTCTGCTACTTGAAAACCAGGTGTCGTCTTCCTGCGTGTATTTAATAGTTCAGGCTTAATTTTGTTTTATGTTAACCTTTAGTGAATCTGGTTCTTTGGAGGGGTTGCTTTCTCTTTTGGTGGTGATTGTGGGTTTTTTCTTCAAATAAGAAAGCGATACAGAGTAGAAAATGCAAAGACGCGAGATTTCTACCGTGTCATTTTTGTATTTTCTATGTAGTATGATGAAGGGAGTTTTGTAAAAAGGAAAGGAATTGCATAACAAAAATCATCCTATGCCTTTTTTCAGGTTTTGCAGACTTGACAAACAAGAAGGTGGTAACTAGCCTCATTTCTTTGTATGCACAAGTGGTCATCTGGTTCTGTCGAGCCAGTCTCCTTCCAGAGGGTTTAGGTAAGCATAAACCGTAAGACATTTGTACCAAGGAGACTGTCCAGTAAGTGATTCCTAGGAACACGTGCTTAGCCACGCTTTTGTAAATGTTTTGTCAGCAGCAAGTCGTGTTGGTTCAGTGACAACGTATGCTGCGAAGTTCTGGTGGTGAAATTGAGATTTTACAGGTTTTTCAAATACATAGCGTAGAATAATGCAAGCAGTTTCTTTCCTGGATGTTTTTTAGAAATAGCAATAAGGCTCTGATTCAAGGAGCTGCTTGTGTCCACAGCTTGAAATACTTGTGATTTTCGACAAATTACTATTAGGCAACAAACGCCTGTTGGAATGCTTGTTTGTACAGTAAAAGCACTACCTGCATGTTTTGAACTTTTTATGTATTGCTTGAGGAAAAAATACGCCTTGGAAATGCTTCTTTATTTGGATGGATTATAAGCCCTAATTGTCTTTACAAATGCTCACATGACATGTTTAAAAAGCCATTCCCTTTGAGAACTGGTGTTTTTTATAGTGAACTTCAGCTAACGCTACATGTTCTGAATGCTACATCAACTGCAAGCTTGAAATGGCGCTTGAGACAAGAAGGAATTGAGTTTTGTCTCTTACATCTCTTCTGGCAAAGGCAGAAATGGGCTTGGCTTCTTTCAGAGTTGGAGGCTTCTTGATGCTTACCTTGTGTCTGTCTTTTTGGTCAAAAATTTTAGTCGAAAAACGTGCTATTGTTTCTTTAACTTGCTTTTACGTTATTGCCTGTAGATGATGATATGCATTTGTCTCGAACTTTCTACAACTATCCTCTGATTCAGAGCTATTATGCTGGTCAGCGACAGAAACTTGAGCGTTTGTCAAGGTAAGACTTACTGCAAAACTCTGGAACACTTCCACTGCAAATTCAGAAGTGGAAGGGAACGGCTTTTATCTCAGCCGTTGTATTTGCTGTGCTTAATGCATTTGCCGGCCATACTCGTAACGTCAGTGATGCATGTGTTCTCTTGAGCCCAGGGGTTACTTTCCCGTGGTAAAATCCTTATATATCCCTCGGCTTAGTACCACTTGTTGGTATCTTCGTTTTTTGTAGGGTACTTAATGCATTGGCTAATCTGTATAATTTGTTACTACTGGAAAAGATCACTTGACTAGGCTAGGATCAGTCGTCTCTGGTTCAGGAAAGCACAACATTCACAGAACAATTGTTTTGGACACAGAAGAAAGCATGTTTAAAAAGAAAAAAATCATCTCTTTTATGGGCTAGTAATAGATGGTAATAATTGTATTGGCCTAAAGCTCCTACTCGCAAGTACCTTTGTGTAATTTCGTAAGATAGTCAGAGTTACGTGTAGTTGGCACACCTAGCACTCTATTGGCTAGTGCATAGAAGTCCTTTCCTAACGTAAACTCTCTTTCCTGGACTAGCTTACTAGCATATAGGTGATAGGCCTTGGATTAGACGATAATAGATTTTTCTTTGGAAATGCAACTGGAAACTAAGGAAAGACCTAAACAAGCTTAGGCTATGGCACTGTGAAGAAGAGGCTGCAAGATGAGTTAAGGTGGAAGCTGCAGTGTATTAGGTATTGACTGTAAAGTTCATCTTTCTTAGCTTAATTCTCAAGTAACTTGCACACAGGCTTATGTGATCCTTAGAAGCACACAAGCTCTGGTGTGCTTTTGGCGCTTGCTGTCGTCGGGAAATTAAAGGGTAGCGTCGCAGTCAGCAGAAGGCTGTGATGGACTTGTGACGAATGTAATTGTTAAAAGTTCAGCCATCCGTAATTGTAATTCTATTTTGACCTCCGTTAATAACTGAACATGATCTAACGAACATCTTTCACCTGACTCAGAAATTTCTTTCACGTGCATTTCAAGTCCTAATCGTGCCTTTGTATGTCTGTTACTTTCTTTGACTCCTGGGAGCTTTTTTTGTTTGCTTTTGACTGGAGGAAATCTGTTACACTGCGAGGGTGGAATTTGTGGTTTACTCTGTCCAAATCCTTGCTACCTTCTGTTCCAGAGGAAAATGGGATTCTGACTGCTTGATGATTGATGGAATGGTTTCCCAGTTAGGAGACCAAGTTGAGAAGTTGTGGCGGAGAGATGAAGGAGGAACTGGGAAATATCCACCTGCTAGTTTACATGTGAGTGTTATGTTCACAGAAAACAAGAATGACAACAGCAACAACAACAAACCCTCACCCCCACCCCCCACCCCCCACCCCCCCCCCCCCCGCAAAAAAAACCCCACCCAAAAGGCAGTGATTTATGAAAGACAGGAGTTTTTTAAAAACTTCCAATTTTTCATTTCAGGCACTGCTGGATCTCTATTTGCTAGAAAGCCTTGAAGAAAGCTACAAGCATGCAATTGTATCCTTTCTAGTTATTTTTATTACACCTTCAGTATATGCACGTAAATGTTCTTAAATGCTTGTCACCTACGTGTTTCATAACATTTTCTAATTTATCCTTCAAACACAATGCAAGTGAAAACATTTAGTTTAGAATTAAGTCCTAGACAGAAGCATTGTTTTATTTCTTTGTACTGTGCATTTCTTTTTTCTTTTTTTTTAATGTTTTGTTGCAAAGCTTTTGTTCCGTTAAATGTGCACACACACAGAATAGTAAACAGAGGGAAAAGTCATTGGGCAGGAACTTAATTTCTAAGCTGCGGAAATATCCAGAATTGCTTTTGTTGTTTGTTGCCTAAGCCGAGAGGAGAGCCTAGAGAGCAAGGGGTTTAAAAACTGTTGTACCCCAGAGCTGTCTTATTAGAGTACGTCCCTAAAAACGGCTGTCAGAAAGCAAAGATGACGCTGCCAGTGAGTGATCCACATACTGGTGTAAACCCCAATTTAATCATTCCGAGCTGAGTTGTATTGTAAGGACACCATAATTTACATTGGTTTATATACTCTGGAAATAAGGGAAAAAACCAACTGTAGAATTTGTTTGCTGTAATAACTAAGCGTGGGATGTTCAAATGTTTTGAATGTCCAACTGGTAGCTCCACCGACTAAAGAGGGATCCTGAGTTTCTAACTGAAGCAGTTAAATACGCGAAGTTAACCTTTTTGAATGCCTTACAGAAACTAAAGAGCCTTTCTTTCTGGTTATTTATTCAGAATGCAGTTTTGTGGTTAGGACCCTAGTGTTGTCAGGTTAGAATAGCTTAAAACGGCAAGACTAAGCCATTAGTATTTTCCGCTTCCTACCACTTGCATATCCTTACTTCCTGATGTTTTTCTAAATGTTACGGGATAAATTTTGGTCTTAAAAATTTGTTAGCCTTAATTAGATACGTGATACCAGACAATTTACTTGCTGCTAGATGTCATGCATTCCTTTCCGAACAAAACAGAAACTCTAATCGACTCCTTCCCAACTGCCTTTGCTATCCCTTGGGGTCTTGTTAAGCTTGTTCAAGGTTTCTGGCTTCTAGATCACAATGATTATGAAGTAAGTATGTTACAGTTTAGCGAGACATACATTGCAGTACAAAGCGATAATCTAGAAAGCAATTTTAATAAATCGGTGCTTAGCTAGTAACAGGTGATAAAACATCAGAAGCTTTTTTTGTAATACTGCCACGACATCTTCAGCAATAAGTTATGCTTTGAAATGTTTGTTTCAATTACTTTGACAGGCAGTTGGTGAAAAGAAAGACAAAGTCCACTTTAATAATGCTTGATATTTGACTTTTCAAAGCCATCCATTTAGGCTGTTTTCAGCAGACCAGTTGAGCACTTTCTCCAAAACAGTGGTTTAGGTACTTTAAATATTAAAGCTAAGATCATAGCAGCCAGAGTTGAGACAGAAGACTGCAAAAGTGACTTTTCAACCTAATCCGTGTTCTTTCTGATGCTGAAGGTTGTTCTTTGCCTGTCACAGCATTGATGTAATCGTTTTGTCTGGGAGAAGTGTATTTAGTAGTGTATTTATAAAAAGCGGTGTTTGTATGCAGAGATTTGATGAACCTAGAAAAGTGTGACCTACTCCTTTTAAAACACTCACTTTGTTCTGTATGGCTATCTGAATGCTCTAATGCTTTTTCCTGCAAATACTTGTTATTTACATGTCCCGTATCAGGTATTTCATTGGATAGTCACCTAAGTTTATTTAACACCCGTTCACCCTTCCTTAAGAAATTTTTGAATATTTTTGTTGCCTGTGTGTATGTATGTATCTTAGTAAACATGTTCTCTGACTTCTACAGAATTCACTGGCCCTGCTCTTTCATCCAGCTACAATCAAAACTGTGTCATGGCAACATATGAGAATTCTTCAGTCCCTCATGTGCCAAGGAGAGCATAGGCGAGCCCTCAGATACGTACAGATGATGAAGCCCTCAATGTCAAGCAGTAGTGAAGCGCGGCTTTTCCTCACTGTGTTGTTGTCCAATAGGTAACGAAATATATCCCCCTGTTTTGGCGCTCAAATATTGTGACAGGTGGAGAACAAATAATACAAATCATGGTGCCCTAAATTTCCTTTAAACTTTGAATACCACAACTTTGGGGCGTCTTTTTGGCTATACTATTAATATTCCTTTACGTCTCAAAAAAATTAATTGCAGGTGCATGGTGGAGGCTTGGGGTCTGTTGCAGCAACATACCACTAATTTAAACCCAGAAGAGCTGTTAAAACACATGTTTGAAGTCTGTCAGGAGGTGGGACTAATGGAAGACTTACTGAAGCTACCTTTCACAGGCCCTGAACGAGTAAGTGTGGACAAGAAAAAAAAATCTTAATCGTCTCTTTGAACAGAGAAGAGGCAGATTCATAATGGATTTTTGAAATGTGTTATTTCTCATAGGAGTGTTTGGAGAAGTTTTTACAGACCACTGCTGGTGTTCAGAATCGCGAACTTCTTTTAGTCCACCATCTGCAGTGTGCCAACTATATCCCAGCACTACAGTTGAATCAGACAATGAAGGTTAATCTCATGGTAAGCGTCAAGTGTGCAAGGTTCTTTTCGGTGTTACGAACCGTTTTTGATAGTACTCAGCAATGCTTGGGGTTTCATACCGTTCTTTGAAATACTAGGAATAAGCTTCTACACGTTAAGTTACAGCCGAACCTAAAAGTTGAACAAAATATTCCACTACTCCAAAGCGTGTGCTGATGGGTAGCACTTGCTGCTGTTCTGTGCGGTGGATGCATTTTACTGTATCTGCAGAGGCCGTTTATTCACTCATTAGAAATAGCACAGGCAGTTCTGTGCAACGAACTTGTTGTAATTCGTTAACGTTTTGCTTTACGCTTTTCATTCATCAGAATGATCGTGATCCTCGCTTGAGAGAGAGAGCGCTTGCCAGAAATTCTATATTAGACCAATATGGCAAGATCCTTCCTAGAGTTCAAAGGAAGCTGGCTCTAGAGAGAGCCAAGCCTTACCATTTGCCTTCATCGGTCTTAAGAGAAGGTAATTTTTCGGGGGGGAAATACAGTGGACAGCTAACCATCGCTTGGATTCCACGAGGCTGAGAGTTTTTCCCTCTCGCTTTACAGTCGCAAGACCAAAGCCATTATCAACAGTAACAAAAGAAGCTAATGCAGCAAACGTGCACACAAGAGCAACTTTCATCAGTAACGTATTGTCCAAAATTGGAGAAGTATGGGCAGCAAACGAGCAGAAAACCAGTTTCTCACAGCATGATAGGTAAGCAGCCTTCTAACAAAGTTTAGTCTTGAGCTACATGTTTGGAGAGAGAGAGAAAAATCCATTGGAATTGCGTTAGCGTTTTGGAGGGAAGGTGCGCCTGAACAGAGCTTTGTCTGGCTTTTTTGTGCATACAATATGTAGCATTTAAGAATCAATACACCATAAGTAATATTTGGAGAGAGTGGTTTTCTGCTACGATAATCTTATTTATGCAAACAGATATATTTACATTGCGGTGAATGTGCTTACAGAATTTAGGGTTGCTGAAACTAAAACTGTGATTACCATTAAGATATTGGTGTGATCGAATAGTAATGTTTTACCACTTCCTCTGCAGTTTCTGCCTTTTTTACCTAAAAATAGGCAGAATTATAAAGAGTGGAAAGGAGGCTAGTAGTTGTCAGATGATTTTCCTGCAGGTGGTATGGTCAAATAAACTTGGATTCTGGTATGTTTGGACTTCAGGGGAATGAAAGTCATTTACATTTTCCTTTTAATTCTAGTCCTGGAGTGACAGAACCACCAGTCATAACACATCCTCTCCCTGATGCAGAGTTGTGCAATGCATTTGTTGGGACACCAGTTAGAAAATTTTCAGGAAAATGTTCCAGGTATAGTAGGTCTACAGAATGACTTTCAAAAAGGTGTTGCTTCTCATATCTATATATATATGTATGTGTGTGGGTGTGTACACTTCCTGTGCTTGCAAAGTGTTCTGTTTGCATTTAGTTTTGTGTCTGTTAAAGAAAAGGTCAACTTAGGGACACAACTAAGTGGAGAATTTGAAGTGGTCCCAGCATTGAAATGTGGATGCATTTTCTTCTGACACGAGAATGACATCACTTGTGCAACTTAACATTGGATTACTCTTGCCTCAGAGGCAGTGATTTAGGAAATTAAGTACGAAATGTAAAGTAATAGTTAAAAAAAAAAAAAGTCATAGAATCATAGAGTGGTTTGGGTTGGAAGGAACCTTAAAGTAGTTGTCAGATGATTTTCCTACAGGTGGTATGGTTAAATCAGAATCCACCCTCTTTCAGCTTAAAGCCATGACCCCTTGTCATATCACTACATGCCCTTGTAAAAAGTCCCTCTCCAGTTTTCTTGTAGCAGCCTTCCAGTACCTGAAGGGGACCTATAAGGTCTTCCTAGAGCCTTATCTTCTCCAGGCTGAACAACCCCAACTCCCTCAGCCTGTCTTCACCGGAGAGGTGCTCCAGCCCTCTGATCATCTTTGTGGCTTGCCTCTGGACTCGCTCCAACAGGTCCATGTCCTTCTTATGTTGGGGGCCCCAGAGCTGAATGCGGTACTCCAGGTGGAGTCTCACGAGAGCGGAGCAGAGGGGGAGAATCACCTCCCTTGACCTGCTGGTCATGCTTGTTTTGATGCAGCCCAGGGTACGGTTGGCTTTCTGGACTGCAAGCATGCGCTGCTGGCTCATGTTGAGATTCTCATCAACCAACACCCCCAAGTCCTTCTCCTCAGGGCTGTTCTTAATCCATTCTCTGCACAGCCTGTATTTGTGCTTGGGATTGCCCCGACCAACGTGCAGGATCTTGTACTTGGCCTTGTTGAACTTTGTGATGTTCGCACAGGCCCACCCCTCAATCCTGTCAAGATCCCTCTGGGTGGCATCCTTTCACTCCAGCGTGTTGACCACACCACACAGTTGGTGTCGTCGGCGAACTTTCTGAGTGTGTACTCAATTCCGCTGTCCGTGTCGCTGACAAAGATGTTAAACAGTGCCGGTCCTAGTGCCGATTCCTGAGGAGCACCACTTGTCACTGGTCACCACTTGGACATTTAGCTGCTGACTCTCTGAGTGCGACCATCCAGCCAATTCGGTATCCACCGAGTTTTCCAGTCATCAAATCCATGTCTCTCCAATTTAGAGACAAGGATGTCATGCTGGGATGGTGTCAAATGCTTTTCACAAGTCCGGGTAGATGACATCAGTTGCTCTTCCCATATCCGCCAACGCTGTAACCCTGTTGTAGAAGGCCACCAATTTGTCAGGCACGATTTGCCCTTAGTGAAGCCATGTTGGCTGTCACCGGTCCCCTCCTTGTTTTCCATATGCCTTAGCATAATTTCCAGGAGGATCTGCTCCATGATCTTGCTGGGCAAAGAGATGAGACTGACTTGCCTGTCGTTCCCCAGGTCTTCCTTTTTTCCCTTTATAAAAATGGGGGTTATGTTTCCCCTTTTCCATGCCTGTGACTTGTTCATGGAACTTATACATCACCCCAACAGTGAGGGTTCACATGTATTTCTTGTTCATGGAATGTTTTTGTTATGTACCGTCTCAGATTTCTTGAACGCAGCATGATTCTTTCCATTGATTTATTTCTTTTCGTATTTTAAATTGTGTACCTTAACAGATTGCTGGGTTTGGTGGTTCGTCCTGTTCCTTCGTGTTCTGGAGCACAGCGTGGTAGCTGGCAGTCACCGTGCAGAGCTTCTGCTTCATTTGTGGCATCCAGCCCACTGAAACCAAATACACATGGTTCCATCTCACAAAAGAAGTTTTCAGGAGCATCAGAACTGAATTTACTAGAGACTCCTCTTGTGGTTAAGGTTCGTACTGTAAAAAACCGGTAACAACCAACCAAATGAAAAGCCTGTAAACTTTGTTTAAAATGAAACCACCAGAAAAGTCTTTTAACACAAACACGGTTGGATGCAAATTGTGGAATATTTTCAGTATGCATGTGGTTATTGTGTATGGAGTCATTTTGGAAGCAGTTTGTTGGGAACAGTCTTGAAGAGGGCAAGTTTGGTTCTAATTTAATTGCGGTATGCACGTTGTCCCGTAGCTTCGTGAAAGCCACTTGTTTTTATCACCTGGAACAAAGTAAGTTAATATTGGACTTTTCAATATACTTAGATACTTAAAGATGCATTTTGTAGCTTAACCAACCCATTATTGAAGCGCTCAATAGCTCTGTATAGTTTGACTTGCATACCTACAGGCAACAATGTATATGCTTCAGTTTCTTAATCCAGTTAAGTGAATGACAACTAAGGGATGCCAGTTAAGTGATTTTGGTCTCTGTCACATTCGGTGATGGCTTTTTGCAGTAATTTTAGCTATTAGTTGTTTGTGTTGAACTGTATTTCCATTCATGGCCATCAAACTCCTCTCATGCAAGGAAGTAACATTTGACCTGTCTTCTTGGTGCTGCTCTTTTTGCCTTTGCCTACTTGAACAAAACAGTGGCGATCTTTAAGATTTTGGTACCTTTGGAAAAAGAGCAGTGCAGAGGCTACACTTTGTCCTCTCTGCTGGTACAAACTCAGTTTGTAATTTAAACTAACACTTTTGACTAGGGAAGTCCTCTGTTGTGAAGATTTAACTGGTTATAAATTATACCTTTTTATTTCTTTTCATAGAGAGCTAAAGTTTTGGCCACATCTGCTTCTGGTTTTCCTGGGTTTATCCCTCAGTCTATTCTCAGATCCAGCCTTCGCACTACACCCCTAGCAACTCCTTCTGCATCTCCAGGACGATCAGTTACTCCTCCTCTACGAGCAAAGGAACCTAGGATATCTTTCAGGGAAGAGAACTCAAATGCAAAAGGGACTGTTGGGGTAAGCTGGGCTGTAGTTAGTGATTTTTACAGTTAAAGGCTTTATAGACTGTGATTTGATTTAGATTTTTTTGAAGTTTGCCAAAACTCCTTATATTGAGAATTGGAACTGCAAATCAGAATGGCAGGCTTGGATTTGGTCAAAAAAGGTTGTGTGAGACCTTCTGTAACATCACGTGCCTGCAGGAACATATTCATAGGAAATGCCAGTGACCTTGGGGGTTTTTACTCCAGCCTTGTTAGGAGCTGTGATTTTTCCAAATTGTTCAGCTTCCCGCTATAGCTTTTCAAATGCTAGGCTGATAGGAAGGTAAGGAATGTAGATTGAGCCAGTTGTTTGGGTTTGTTAAGCTTTGTGAATTAAACATCTTTGAAAGCCACAGAAGCCATGAGCTGCATTTACTTTCAGTCTCTCCTTTTGCAAGGCTGGTTTGACTTAAATTATGGTAAAAATAGACTCCTGATGAAGAGAGCTGTACTGCTCTCTAGCGCTAAAGTTCTGGGGTTTGTTTCTTGCCTTGCACCAGGGATAGCACTTGTATAGTTGTCAAATGAAGTTGGTGCCTCTGAAAGTTGCCCCCTTCTGCTCCTCCTCTTGTTCTGTCTGTTGGATTCTCTGATTCAGCTCATCATGCAGTTGTTGAAGTAAATGTCGTGCTTTAACCCCAGCCAGCAACTAAGCACCACACAGCTGCTCGCTCACTCCCCCCTGGTGGGATGGGGGAGAGAATCGAAAGGATAAAAGTGAGAAAACTCGTGGGTTGAGATAAAGACAGTTAAATAGGTAAGGCAGAAGCCACGTACGCAAGCAACGGAAAATAAGGAATTCGTTCACTACTTCCCGTGGGCAGGCAGGTGTTCAGCCATCTCCAGGAAAGCAGGGCTCCATCATGCGTAATGGTTACATGGGAAGACAAATGCCATAATTGCGAACTTCCCACCCTTCCTTCTTCTTCCTCAAGCTTTATATACTGAGCATGACATCATATAGTATGTAATATTCCTTTGGTCTTTTGGGGTCAGCTGCCCCAGCTGTGTCTCCTCCCTATTTCTTGTGCACCCAAAGCCTACTCGCTGGTGGGGTGGTGTGAGAAGCAGAAAAGGCCTTGACTCTGTGTAAGCACTGCTCAGCAGTAACTAAAACATCCGTGTGTTATCAACACTGTTTTCAGCACAAATCCAAAATATAGTCTCATACTAGCTACTGTGAAGAAAATTATCCTACTCAAAACCAGCACAGTAACTTACCAAAATGAGGAGCAGACAGGGGCATGTGCTAGTGTCTACACGTAGGATCTTTCTGTACATGTACTAACAAATTGTCATGCTCTGTTTTTATTGTACCTTTTATTGCCTGTTGTAAAGAGCCTCTCAATAGTAACAAGAGGCGCACTCTCCTACACAAAGTTCTTACTAATAATGCAGTGTGGCTATGCCACAGGCATAGTGAACACTAAAATATTTTTGCATGCATACACGTTGAAAAGGCAAGCATAAAAAAAAGAGAAATCTTGAATTGTGGTTTTAGGTATGCAAAGCTCCCTCTTCTCGAAAACACAGTCATGAATGCAACGAACAGCCTTGAGATGACAGTATAGGCAAGCGCTTACAATACCCACTTTGTCTTAATTCTCCAAGGTCGCGGAAACTCAATAAGCAGTCAGAAGCGGGATTAATTTTTACACTCCGCTTGAGAAACTAAGATAGTGCTAGAATGACAATTAATTCTGTAGTGCCTTGCGTAATGTGACACTTGTAAAGCTTGCAACTATCCGTATAACTTTGTTTGGGTTTTTTTTGTCTTGCTTTGACAAAAAGCGTATGCATGTTACTGATTGTGAACTTTTGCTTTTTTTTTTTTTTTTTTAAAAAAAGGAAACAGAAGATGGTAAAGCACTGCCTGGAGCTTCATCTGAGCAGCATCATGGAGTGGTGGAGGATGCTTGGTCTGAAAGTAGAGATAAAACAACTCTGTTTACTCTGAGCAATCCTGAGGATGATTGTGCTGAAATGGAAGAGTCTTTAGAAAGCATACCTGGAGATGGTTTGGAGAAAATGGATGTCAGCAAAGAAAATAACAACTTCTCTGCCAGGTCAGACCAAACTACTTTGGAGTATCATGATGCAAAATCACCCAGCGATTTTGAAGATGATGTCATCTTTATTGCTGCTAAACCAGCTAATTCTTCCACTGACAAAACTGCTGCTTTTCAAGAATTGGAGAAGGAAGAAGACAGTGAAATGGTTGAAGATAAACCTTTCCAGACAGAACAACCGGATTCATCAGAACTAAGAAAAGAAGCTGGTGTGTTTCATCCTACGATAACCTAAGTTTCTGAATTTTTTCCATTGACTTCAAAAGTTTAAACTATTGATGAGTGCGACAGTTAATGACGAGTGTTCACAAGTTTTCTAGGCGCTTTCTTGTCCATGGCTTTTAAAATTACTGCTGTGTTTTGAGTACTTTTTTAGGTACTGGGGACATTATGAATGTATACTGCTTTTAGCTGGTATTTCTTGTGTGTAATTGCAGCTGAGAGGCAGTAGTGATTTGTGGGAGTTTTGAGAGGGATACAAGTTGAAAACTTAAGCTTCTGGTTATGTTTTAGCGCTACTTCTGTAGGCTGCAGGTTTTTCACTGGAAGTTTAGTGTATGGTGTGTTTTGACTAGTATATGTGTATTTTATTTTTTTTTTAACCACCTCATTAGTGCTCAGTTAAATAGTTTTCGTCTGGAAGCAAGTCTGCTTGTGTATCTGCTTCTCATTACAGCTATGCTTGCTCATTTTGCTGGCTCAACAGCTTATGCAGCTTTTTGCAAACCTGTTTCAGTTGGTCTTTGGTAATTCAGCTCAATTCAACCCATTCAAGCCAGTCCAGCTGCTGAGGGTGTGTTCATAGGAGCGGGTCTGCTAGCAGATTAGAAGAGTTATAGCTCACTAGCTGGTGAGCGGTGATGAAGGGCTGGGAATGAACGTAGTGCAGGAACAGGGAGAAGATGTGTAAACACAGCTACAGTCAGTATTTGACAAAGAGAGCTCAGTGCGTTCAACTTTCTCTGCACAAAGTTTGCTATTCCTGGGACATGTATGCAAGTGTAGGAGTTCTGTGTCTCAGGTCTTGAAACAGTTCGTAGCAGTGAGCGTGTACGCCAGTAGCAGTGAGCATGTACTCCAGTATCAGTGCATCATATGCAGCCTGATTCAGTCCTAAGTCTGAGATGGTTCTGGCGGATCCCGGGGAGTGATACGTGCTATTGAAGTTCCTCAGCTGCTTTTCTTTTGAAAGAACAGGAGTAGCCAGATACGGACTCCACGTACATGGGTAAAAGGGATTCTCCAGATCCGCGTGTTTTGAGTGAGACAGGTCAAAACATTTGCCTGTCCTGTTTTAGATGTCTTGTAGTTGGAGAAGAAATCCAGGGTGCTTTTCCTTAGAAATAATGCTAAGGTCCTAATCATTAAAGAATAACGGTATAAAGAAACTTTGTCGTTGCTGGACTGTGGTACAAAGAGTTCTGTACAATTTCCGTAGTGTGGAAGCATTAGAGGGCAGTCAGTATAGCTCTTGTTTGGCCTGAGCTAGCAAAATTATCCCAGTCCTGCATGCTGTCTGCAAAGATAATTGCTGGATCTGAAGGAAGCAGACAGTAGAAACAAAGAAGAGGAGGATGTTTCTAGAACGGAACCTGTTGAGATAAAAACAGGTTAGCAAGCAGTTGGGTTTCAACGCGACCAGTCAATCTCTAGAGAAAAGAACAAGCAAGGACCTTAGCTGCATTCTTGCAGAAGAGGGGAAATGGAGTCAAGAAAGGAAAGGAGCGTTGCTGGAATGAGACGAGTATCCAAAGAGAAATGAGAAAACTTGCTACCGGATTTTAAGAAGGAGGGGTGTTTTCTGAAGTTTTTATGTGTTAGGTCCGTAACATATCAAGTTTAGTTTGTAAACAGAATATCAATGGCCATTTTGTTTTCTTGACTGAAATTACGCATCAGACTTCTTGTTTTACTGGAAAGAAGACTTCAGACCTCCTGTGCATTTGAAGTCTTGGTAGCATTATTTTGTTAGATCGCTATCGTAGGTGAAATGCGTAAAGGCTCACTTTAAAATCATATGATCGTTTTAAAAGAAGTGATGTTAAGTGCAACAGGGAAGTCATCCATCTGTCTGTTTTTGTAGGATTTGTGGAAGAATCAAATGCTTACTGTCTTACCCTTCCTGAGGATGGTAAATTGGTGTTTAAAGCTGCTGAGGCTGCTCCTTTGGGGACTGCACGTGAAGGGTAAGTTTATAAAACAGATACACTGTTGGGTTCACACAACATGTAACTGCTGGCTTTCCTGTGTTTGAAAACTATGATTGTGAGCCGGTATTGCTTCTTCCCTGTGTTCTGATATACAACGGCTTTTCTATTCCTTTCTGGCTGTGAACAGAACTAATTTGGCATGAACAGAAGTCAAATTGACTAGCTGTCCATTTGAGCCTTTTTTCTGAAATCATTGCAGACCCCCAAGTACGGTGATAAAGACTTCATTCAACAGGCTATACAAACCTTTGAACGGTTTGAGGGTTACTAAGCAGATACTGTGAACAGAAGCCCTGCTTTTGTCTGAAAATGGTGTAGCTAAAAATTACACCTGAGATTCCTGTAACGTTAGTGAGTTTATCTGGGGGCTTTGGATACTTTCTGGCAGTATTTTAGACACTTAATTTCTATTTTCTGTGTGTGCTCCATTAGCATCTCCTTGCTTATGGAAAGGGAAGCAGTTTTCTCACCAGATACTTTAAAAGCTGTAAGTGCTTAGCGAGAAAGACGGACTGTTAGCAATGAAACAACCCTTGATTTCAAGTGGTAACATAACCTGGTATAAACTTTTGTTCGGTTCCTTCTAAACCTCCAATAGAGCCGTTACACTCTTTCTACAGAAGACAAATGGTATCTCGTTCTTTAATATCGCTCTGTTGTTATGTTATTATCTAGTGTTAGATAGCCGGGAAGAATGCTAAGGACTTGATTCATTGCATAAGAATGAGTCACAAATTGAATGCAGATATGTTGCTAAAGGAATTTCTGATTTTTCTTAATTTTTTCTGTTTTGAAACATGAAGATTTTACAGTGAGAAAGCAACTTGTAAAGCTCTTCAGGGTTTGTTTTGAAGCTTACTGACGAATGTCTCTCTCTCTGTTCATGAAGTGAAACACACCACCAGGAGTCCAAAATGTGCTCTGCATCAGAAGAAAAAGCCATACCAGTTGCAACAAACCCACAGCTTTCTGGATCCCCGGAGGCAGACAGTGAATGTGTGTACAGTATGTTGGGGAGATTACGTGAGTTAAGGGAGCTGAACTCCTGAAGTAAAATGTGTGGTTTGCCGTACCACTACAGGGGTGTCAGACTGAAGTAGTACTAGCATGTTGCTGCTAGCTTTCATTAAACTGTAGAGAGAATAGCCTCCTCAAAGAAAGTCCCTGTAGCAAATGCACAGGGCATGTTCCTGTTCGTGATAAAGATACTGAGAAATTGGAAAGAGAGATCAGTATCTATTTTAATGTTGTACACCAGCACTAATTTGTGTGCTATGGGATCTGCTGCTTGAGTTACTATTTTAAAAGATGATGCATCCTCGGTATTCAGGCTGTGAAGAATAATGAGCTCTGTGTGCCTTTCCAGCCACCCTTTTCTCTCTCGTTCTTTTTTCTATGGACTTGACAGCTGATTTTCCCCTTCCCTTCCCTCTTTTTTTTTTTTTTTTTAATATTGTGGGGCTGCCTCCTTTACCAGACAGATAGTTCTGGCTTCTAGTTTTTGGAGAAAGCCCGATATATGTGTCAGGATGGAGAACTGTATTGTTGGCTCCTGCTCCCTCTGTTACTTCCTGTTGTTTAAACCTGTGTCATTTATATAGCACTTACTTAGGTTAAAATTATACAAATCTCTTCCAGCTGTGATAAGTATCCTTGACAGTGAGGATGTGGTCAGTACTCATTCCGAAAATCGCCTTGAGGGGAAGCGTGTGGATTTACCTAAAGAACGTAACCTAGAAGCAGCTGGAGTTGAAGAAAATGTTCCTTTTCCGCAGGAAGAAGCAACTGTTGCTAACGCTCTTCCTAAAACTGAGGAAATTAATGTAAGTAAACTATTTTCCCATTTTCTGCAAAATCAAAAACACTTTGCAAATTGAGGACAGTCCTGTCTTACTGACAATTAGAAGGCACACGAAAAAGTCTCGGTTTCTTTAGCCAACAAGCTAAAACCTCATTACGTGATGGCAGATACGTTTGTCTCCTATGCATTTTCTGTACCTATAACACAGAATAGAACCTGTCAAGACTTGGGCCCTTGAGAGCTGTAGTAGTACAAGGAAAAATGCCTAACTTATTTTTTAAAAAAGCGTGCATTCATTTGGTTTACTAGAACTTAAACATTTCTTATTTGACTGAAAAAATAAATAATGTTAAAGGCAATAAGAAAAGTTGGGGAGTGCAGCTTGTCGATACTGGGGGCCATTTACCGAATGAGGAAACGATGTGGGAAGCGAACTCATTTTCAGAATGATTTACGTGCTTAGATCCTTTACTATTTGTTCCTTATTAACATAAACAGAATTCCCAGTAATGAGTTAATTTCAGTGTCAAGATATTTCCAGCTGCTTAAAACTAATTTTTTTTTTGTAAAAACACGTTTCCCTGACATCTGAACTTTGTAAAATATGAATTTTAAAAAGCTGTTCACATGGGCTGAAAATGAGAACTAGCGATTCTCCAGTGTCCCGGGTTTTTCCCTATTTTTCTTACTTCTGCCAGGGCCGATGAGTTCTTTGGATTCATTGTGGATGTCCTCTAAGTACCATATAGAGTATACTGTCCATTTCCTGTAGGATTATACTCACAGGAATTAATAATAGTTAGAGTGAAGTACAAACTGAAAGGTACCACAAACAGATTGGCCTTGAGGAACGGGAAAAGGTTTTCGGTGTCCCAGACTTCAGATGAAGTTAAATAGGCTGTCAGTTAGTTAGCTCATCTCAGCTTTGGGAGCAGAAATCTCAGAAATGGAGCATGTGATTGCGTACACTGAATACTCTGTTCTCTGTCCCTTAACCGCATAAACTTTTCTCTGTAGGAGAGAGTACATTGTATGTTTCTGACTTTACATTCAGTGGTGATGTGAAAGGAAACGCAGTCTTTCACTGTCCTCAGGTTTGTCTCACTCGGTTGGAAGTTAGTCTGTTTGGTAATTAATAATGCATTAACAGACGTTTTTTAACTCTAGGTCATTGAAGATAGTGCGGGTAAGGCAGAAACCTCAGAAGCAGCACCTGAAGCATCACCATCTAGTGAACTACATCCATCAGGCAATCTTCAATACAGCTATAATACTACAGAGCAACAGTTTCCATGGGATTTGCCTGCTAACCAAGATGGTGAATGTGATGCAGCTGAGGGAGATGGAGAGGAGAGTAATTTTACTTTAGTCTTGGAAGGAGAAGAAGGTGAAGCGGAGATGGGAGACCCTACACTATTAGATGCTTCTAAACCGGCTGGCACAACAACAGGGGAAAAACCTGTGTACAGTTTAGGAAATACTGCAAACCAAGAACATGTTACAAATTCAGTGTCCACTGTAACTAGTGATCAGGAATCTCAAAATATTGCAGAGTCACTCCCATATGTGCCCGAACCCATTAAGGTAGCTATTGCTGAGAACTTACTGGATGTAATCAAAGACACAAGAAGTAAAGAGTTTACATCTGGAGTTGTAGAACAATCTATTCATGAAACCACAGGTAAAAAGGAAACTAGATCCCAGAAGGCAAAAGCTCCCTTAACAACTGTGCCAGAAGGAGTGGAAGTTGAAACCAGCACACGTCAAGTAGAGCATGCCGTCACTCCTAGAAGACGCGCAAGGGGACAACTGACGAGAAGTCAAAGTATTCCATCGGCAGGCCATCAGCAACTACTGAAGACAGCCAAACCCGTTTTGTTAGGGCTGTCTCCTAGGAGAAGTACCAGGCAAACAAAAGAAGCATCTGAGACTTCTAGTCTTCAAACAGAAGAAAATGCTCAAGGGGATGAGCACATACCTGTGATCCCTGTTACTCCTAGGAGAGGTAGGAAGCCTAAACGGGCCAATTCAGAAAAAGGAGAAAGCAGCCATTCTGATGGGCAAACGTCGTCCGTCAGTACGCAGTCCATAGCCGTTACTCCAAGAAGAGGATTAAGGAGAGCAAAGGAAGCCGCATCTGAGCTCTTGGAAGCGGCTAATGAGGAAACTTCTCTTGCTGGAGGTAGCATTATTGCTTCTGCTGCTTCCCAAATGACTAGAGGAGGAAAAAGTTCAGCAGGAGATCAGGGAACTGGCCAGAATGACACTGATCATGAGACAAAAATGGCAGTCAGTCCCAGCAGAAGTGCAAGAAAACGGGAAAACATTCCTTTACAGTTTACTGAAAATATTGTCAAGGATCAAGAGGTGCAGCCTAGTGACCACCTCCTTTTTCCTGTGCCAACTAAGAGAGGCCGAAGAAGAAAGAGGAGTTCATTGGAAGCTTCAGAGAATTCTGACCTTGATCTGTCTAAACCATCGCTGCCTCAAACAGAATTTCAACTTCCTGTCACTCCTAGAAGAAGTGCTCGGAAGAGGGCACACAATCTCTTGGCAGGCACAGGATCTGTCTCTACTCAGGAAGACATACGTTCAGGAGGCAGAGCGGAAATCTGTGATACTCCTAGGAGAAGAACAAGACGAGTTCCACATGCTAAACCAGAAAAAACAGCTACTCATGAGCAAACACCCGCCCGGACGGCTGGGGAATCAAGCACACCCAGGAGTACAGGAGGGACAGGGCGGTGTGGCAGGAAGAGACGTGCAGTACTGGAGGAGAGCACAGGGGAGGCGTCTTTCCCCCAAGGACCTGGTGGCAATCCTTTGCTGCTTGAAGGCATAAACCCATCAGGATGTCATGAAACATCAAGAACTTTAACAGATCGTATTACAAGAACCAGATCCCGTAAAAGTGTCATGCATCAGAAACTGTCTGTTGAGGAAAATGAGTCATTCCTTTTCTCTCCTCCTCTCACAAAGCTGACAAAGAAATTTAAAGGTAGGTGCTTTGTGTTCATACACAAAATACGGCATATTCCTGTGTTGTAAAGTATGTAAAACAAACTGCAAGGATGGCTTTAAGTATTGTCAAGAATGTGACCATTTAAAATAAAAAATTTGGAAAGAGGGAATTCATCTTTTTTCTGAACTCTACATGACTGGCTGACTAGTGGTGGAAACTGATCAGGAGGCTGATCTGAGTAGAGTGAAATGAAATTTAATTTGAATTTTTTTCATGGGCTTAATTTTTATCAATTTTGAAATTACACCTTAGTGTATTTCTAAATAGATGTTAATGGGGAAATAAAGGAGACATGCTTCCAAATCCTGTTCAGTTTTTAACTTAAAATGAGCTGCAACTTGTAACAAACTATACAGCTGTTTAATTATGTGATTGTTTTTCATGTGCATATACTTTGTTAGTGATGTCACTGCACATAGGGTTCTTTTTATTAGACTATGTGATTAAAAAAAATTTTTGAGATGTGTAGGGACTTTTGATGCCTCTTGAGCATAATACCTTTGATTATGTAAGTGCAGGTAAAATGAGTACACTGGCTTTATTTTGTTTCACAATTTACTGTAAAAGAATGGATTCCAAGAGGCAGTTACTAGGGGAAAAATGGCTCCCTATTGAGCATTTATAAACCTGATTGGAACTTTTATTTCAGGAAGGTGTTGTGCTCTTGATTATCAGCTGTAAGTTAACGTCACTGTCCTTTATGTATAATGTATGTGCATGTTAACAAAAATTTGTCATTTTAGCTGGAAAAGCCGACCATCCTGTGCAGCTTAAGGATTTAGACCCGGACTTGTCTTCTCAATTTGTTTTTTCACCCCCTCTTTTGAGGTCAAGGAGAAAAAATATATCTAGCATTTCCCGAATTGTGAAGGAACCAGTAAGTAAAAACTCTAGTTGTCTCATGTTCTTGATTTTTGCTCTGTACTGCTTTTTCAAATCATACTTTGCAATCCCTTGCCTTTTTCCTTGAAAGTGTATCTAAAAAGAGAACTTTAAATTAATCAACAAAAACATTTATTTTTTGTTCCTTCATGAAAACTAGGTAGAAAAATAAATTTATAATCTGTGTAAGTGAAGAACTAATAAGTATTGCTTTGCCTTTAATGAAAGACACAGTGGCTTTCTTTAAACTTACTTGGTGTGTTATCTGTTAATTTCAGAATTTGAACTTAATAGGATGGTACAATAATTTGGGATGGAAGGGCTTTTTTTTTTTTTTCAGAGGTAAATTGTAATGCTTTTGGAAATAACTTTGTCATTACTTTTTCATAAAAGAAACATTCATTTGTATTCTGTAGAAGTGTTAAGAACTGGTGCATGAGTAAAGTTTTTGTTGCTTTAATATAGACACTTCCAACTAAAGAGGATGAGGATACCAAATCCATAGAGTCTGTGGGAAAGCAAAAAGTGAAGAGAGGTAGAACTGCAAAATCAAAAATGAAGAAAGCAAGCAAGTATGAAATTCTTTTTGAACACTGATTGATATGCCTTTATTGCGGTAGTGATTCAGGTGTTATTCACTTAACTTCCTCTTTCTCACTTGGCTGTGCAGTTCTGCTCTGGCTTTACGAGCCTATCCAGCTTGCTGGTCTAATAGGCACCTTGTTCCCCACTTAACGGTTTAGTTTTGTAATGGAAACAGAAGAGGGAGGGGATAGAAAAGGGCAAGTGGATCTATTCTTTGCAATGATGGCGTGCTGTTATATTGTCTTACTCCACCTTATGAAACCACACTTTTCTGGTCTTTAGTTTCCCATACAAGGCAGGGAGGGGTCAGACAGTGAGTAAAGAGAACTTGTTTCTGGACATATTTTGTGGTTCCTTCTGGAAAACTGTTTTGAGGACATTTGTTTCTGAAAAGCTGGGATGGAGGGCTCTAAAATTCATATGAATAGTGATTGAGAATGCTTGGGACAGTCTGGTAAGGAATGAAAGCAAAAGGAAGTTATTTGTATACCTTTTCTGCCTTGATTCTATCTACAAAGAAGCCTATAAGTAATTGTTTGGCACTGATTTTGTAATTACACGGGGTTTTTTTCCTCTACTAAATACTATTGGTAAAAAAAAATAATTTGATACTTCTCTTTCTTTTCAGAAGCACAAGAAAAGAAGGTTCTTGGTCACCTCCACCAGTCGAAATAAAATTCATCTCTCCTTTTGGAAGTCCAGTGGATGGAACAAAAAGCAAACAGAAAGAAACTGCAGACGCGGCAGAGAAGACTCTACGAAAGAACAAAAAAAGACTGTCTAATTTTCCAAAGCCTGTTGTGCGCCGGAAGATGCTGTAACTGTTTTTTAAGTTTATAATGTACACCACTGTTTGTAAAGTCATCAAAATTGTGTGGATTAGTAAAAAGAAAAAAATCATCTAATTTGGAAGAGATAATTTATATAAATTATTGTAAAATTTCATAAACAAATGGTCTTCAATAAGTAACTCCATATGGAGTGTGATTTCCTCAGTCAGTGCAGTTTTCTATTTTATATTAAGACTTCATACGTTTATACAATATGTAAATACAGGTTATTTTAGGAATGTTAAATAAAAATGTATACTTCACAATATGCTTACTGTCTGATAGCTTTTTGAGGGAATAGTGGGTTGAATGGCCTGTATCACTCAAATTTTAATGTTGGTCTGCAAGAGGTGCTGACCCTCAAAAGTGAGGCCAAAAGCTTTTTAAACTTTTTAAAAGTTTGCTTAGAACTCCTATAACAAGTAAACATTTAAAACATACTAGTTTAAATTATATAAATGATGTTTGACCTTCTGGCATAAAAAATTGGGCTCACAATACAAACTGGTAATTCCTTACGTTCATGGTGAAGTTGTACTGTATTGAAGTCAGAATGTAAACAACTGTATTTTAAGCTGTGCAATATTTTTTTGTATTTGTCTTAAATTTTGGTAAAGCTGCTCTTTAGACTAGATCACACCTCAGATATTTCAATATTTTCTACAATTTCTTGTCAGCAAAAAATTAACTGTATAGAGGATGTGATGGTTACAACAGCATATCAAAATTAAAGGGATATTACCCACATACTTTGAAATTTGAGCCAAAAAGACTTTCGTAAGGTTAATGGGAATGTTACTGTAATTGAAGTAATTATTGTCTGTAAACATATTTTGCAATATTTGAAGCCTGCATATCACAGCACTGAAAACCTGATGGTAAAGCTAACATAATAGTCTGAAAAAGGTACAAATATGTACAGAATTCTTAGCTACAAACCATATTTTTGAATAATTATTTCATTAATAATCTTGGGTTATGGAGTAAATTTCCCTATAAAACTTCAATTTGTAAAAATGAATTCAAAAAACTACTCTTTTTTAAAAGCAGACATGGAAGTACTATTTTGATGTCCAGTCTTTTAGACAATGGATTATTTTTATGTGAGTTAATTTATATATGGATGCAACTTTGAAGACTACAGAATGGTGGAACCTGACATTAAACTTTTCAATTAGTAAGAACTACTACAGTTACTCTAAGAAATAATTTATTGGTTAACCTAATACCTTGTACATAATGGTTGAATGTATTAACAACAGACTAAGCCTGTAAAAGAAGTTTCTTCTGGGGCCATGATTTTTCTATCTCAGAACAGGTTATTCTAGAGGAGCAGTTGCATGCACTTGGATATTTTTCTCCTTGGGACTATTCATGACTGAATGAAAGCTTAAAAAAATGCCAGATGTTGACAGAGTGAAAGTGGCAGTTCAAGTGAGACCTTTCAGTCAGGTTAGTAATTATTCACTCTGAATATTTTGTACTTGAACTATGATATAAATATGGTCAAAGAGGAAAGGGGGGCGAAATTCTAGCAAAAGTTTTTAAATTTAATTCACATTGTACAGAAATGCAGTGAATAGCTCAGAAAAAGGGGTAAAAGGTCAAACTTTTAAATCTGGAAAAGAAAATGGATGTCAAATCTGAATAGATGTTTTATATAGTGCACAAGAATATTTACAAAACACTCCGTTTCCTGATCAAGTAGAATTGATGGATGAAATGCTAGTGAAGATTTCTTAATAGGGTTTTAACACGTTTCTGTCACTTACACATACAGTATATTTTTTGGTATGAAAATCAATTAGAACAAATGAAAACACGATCTTAGCTAATTTTATTGATAATCTGTAGTAATTTTTAGCCTCTTTATAACCAGCTCAGCCGAATTATCTTCATTTGGCAGTGCTTTGGAGAAAAAGGAAAGCAATAGTAATAACAAGAAAACTGGCATGAGATTTAATAACTTCCTAAAGGTTTCTAATAGTCTAGTAATTTTTTACTTCACAGGAGTTTTAATCCAATTATATGTTAAAATGTTTTCCTCCATTTTTTTCTCAGTTACTTTGGTTCAGTGCATAGTTCTCGGGTGCTGACCAGTTTCCCCACGGAGCAGTTCAAAAAGAATAGGAGTGTAAGTATAATGCGTAATGAGGAAAGGGTTTTCAAAAAGATTCAAGAACAGGCACTGGGAATTTTTATTTAGAGCCTGAGAAAAGGAAAAGAATCCAGCTAACAGTGTCAAGATGGCAACTCAAGGGTGGGTTTATAATGAAGTAGAGAAAACAGATTTCACTTGAGTTATTTTTGTGTAGGCTTGCTTGCTTACAAGTATGTGAAGGATAGAATGGAAAAGATAATTTCAACATGGGTGAGAGAGATCCAGTGCATGGGCAGTGCTTCTCAACAGTGAGGATGAACTGGGAAGGAGACTGCCTTTTAAAAGATTAAAATGGTTTGGGGGCGAGTGGCTGAGCAGGTTGGGAATCTTAATAAAGAACTGCAGGTGTTTGCATGTGTATATGAGAGGAAGATAGTATTCATGGTGCCAGAGAAGAGCATGAGGGGCATGTGAAATAAAGAGGGGGTGATGGATTGTTGTGGTGGATGCATGCAGAAAGTTCCAGGGGCACACAGCAGCATTTCCCCTGTGAGCAAGGTGAGAATTTCTCAGGAGCTAGTCAGTACAGTTCATCACTAAACACAGCAATTCTGAAGTTTTTCTATAGGAAATTTAATTACTTGGGCGGTGTGTGTTTTTTCTCCCCCTAAAGAAAAGCTAGAATTTCTCAAGAGCATTTTGATGCATCTGCTTTGATCTAATGTCAGATGGATAAAAGCTGAAGCTAAATTGTACGTGTGTAACTTAGGGGCTGTAACCCCAGAGAAGATTCCACTGGAAGGTTCACTGCCTTGGCGTAGCAGACTCTCACATTTCAGAAATAATAAAAATAGGTGTGATGGCAGATTTTATTTCCAGGAAACACATAGTATGAGATGTTATTGAAGGCAGAATGAATATTAATAAGATTAAGGGCTGTTAGATGGGAATTTGTCAAGAAAAATGTTTCCGAAGAAATGGTTCCTTGAGTTAACTCACAGAATTAACACAAATATTCATAAGACTTTCTCTCTTCAAATGTTCAGAAGCCAAGGCTGATGAAAGTATTCATTCCAGGTTATAATATGAAGGAAAATGAAAGCAAATATGTTTTACTTTTGATAGCCATGTGGTGCTTAAAGCACTAACTGATTCATGTTGACTTAGTTTATTTGCCTTAATATTTGTTACATACCCAGTGTGCAAATAAGGACGCAGGTAACTAAGTAGTTTAATCCCCCGTCAGAAGTTCCTCTCATGGAAGTCTGCTCTCAGGGTTGTCAGCGCAATAAATTTATGTGCTGCAATTTCATCAGTTGCCATGTAACTAATCATAAATAGCTTAGTTGTTGATCTCTGGTGGGGAAAAAACAAGCTACAGGCAGAAGCCAATCCATAGTTTCTTGTGAGTTGTTAGGCAATGCTTGTAACCTATTAGCCTAGGCCAAAAGGAAAATACTATGAAAAAACAGAATTTCAAGTAATAAGCTAGCATTTGTTTCTTATTTGGTTTGTACTTTTGTCTTCCGTGCAAAACTTCCAGGTTTCCATTCCAGAAATGCTTTTTTCACCAAAGTAGTCGAGTTAATGAGTCTCTTTGATACGCTTGGCGAGAACTGTACCGTGGTTCCTTTTGAATTAAAGCTGTTCCTAAAAGAAAATGCATTTTCCAGTGCACTGTGCTATGCGGCTGAGCGGTATGTGAGGTAGAGGGAAGAAGGCATGTGATAGTTGCTGATGCGTCCCTTCGTTCAGATCACTTACTCCTTGGCTCTGTTATCACCTGGCATGGTTCAAGAGCAGGCTTATCCCGCAGCAGTCATCGGTGTGGTGTGCGTTGCCGCTGAACTTGGTTTAAATCCAGACTAAACCATTAATTATTAGTGAACGACTGATCGCTTGTCTTGCGATACTACAATTGTAATTTTAACACACAGAGAGAGAAGAATGCAGGGAGTAGGTGCGTGATTTCTGTGAACACCACCAGCACAAGCATATGTGACCCTAGGAATCGAGGGCCCAGGAAAACCTTTACTTTTGATTCTAGCCTATTGGTCTCATAGCGTCTTCCTAAAGGGCAAGAATGGTATGCTCATCTCAGCAGGACCCAACAGTTTACGCCGGCCAGGTAAGATTTTATTGCAAGAACCAACTAAAAGCAGTTGTAGCTAACACACAGTTGTCGACTGGTGGGTTCGTTTATCTCCCATTACTAGCACGCATGTAAGCGTAATGCAAGCGACTGGCACTTGTCAGTTTACTGGTTTGCAGCATTATGTAGGTTTTGTCTACGTTTCTGTCATCCTGGAACTCAGTACCACTTTCAGGTGTGTTTGCAAATCCTGATTCCTGATTTGAACTATTAGTGGGGGCACCCGTAGCAGACAGCAGTGCTCGTGTATGCATTTGCTCGCTCATCTCTGAAGAGGATGCACTTGATGGTTTTTTTCATAGAGAGGTCTTTTGCGATCTTGGTCAAGGAGTGCTGGGGAAAGCCTGGTGGGATTATAATGCTGCTCTGCTGGCATATGGTCAGACCGGCTCAGGGAAGAGCTATTCGATGATCAGATACGGTGCAGACACAGGCCTGGTGCCCGTTGTGTGCAAAGAACTCTCCAAAGGCACCCGGAGTCGGGAAAAGAACAAGCAGTACCAGGTGGGATTAGCACAAAATGTCATTTATTTCCAAGATCTTTCCAGGTTGCACTTTAAAAGACTCGGGTAATTTCAAATTAGCAAAAATAGAAACTGTGACCGTATGGAGCAACTTACAGTACAAGCCATAGTGGAGCCTATGAAATAGTGTTGACTACAAAGTTGATGTAGTACGGGTAGATTTCCAGATAAACCCTAAAAGGATGATTTGCCACCGGTGCAATTAACTGATCCCTAACGTGAGAACCAAAAATGTTACTTTCTAGTAAACCTTTCTTTTTTTGAACAACTGTTCAAACACTGATCTTCCTTTACCTGCCATAAAGTGAGCTGAACTTTAATCTCCGTTATGCTTCCTAACTTCACCCTTGCACAGGGTATTCATGAGAAAGTCTTTCCAGCACCTCGATAAAGAAAAGTAATGCTTTCTTCTGTTCGCCTTTATAGGGTACAGAAGCTTTATAGTGCCATACCTCTCCTATACAGTAGGAGCGACCTTTTTAGCCTTGCAGGACAGCTGTTGGAGCTGCTGGATGCTCCCACTCCATCAGCACCCTTCTGCGCTTGTAGTCGGGTGGATTCTAGCACCGCTGTAAGCAGAAGGCTTCACTCCCCCCGTGCACGAGTGCCTTCTGTCTACAAAAACACCACCCTGATTACTGAAGGCTGCTTGTGACTTACTCCTGTGGTACTGTCGCAAATGAGTGGTTTAGGCCGCTTAAAGAATCACCGTCAAGGGTATTGGCAAAAGCGATTTTACCAGAACTTTATAGAATGCGAGTTAACAGAATTTGATGGCAAGGTCCACTCTGCTACTTACTAAAACATACAAAGGAAAACCAAATAAAAATTGAATGGGAACGATTTAGGCAGAGAGACTGGAGAAACAAAAGGGTAAAGAGGACTCTGCCGTTGAGTCACGAGGTCCAGAATGGACCCCTCTCGCTTTCTAAACTCCTTCTCAGGGAGGAGTCTAGGTGCAGCTGGATCCAGACTTAGTCTCAGACGTGGTCAACGGTCCATGTCTAATGGAAAGGGTATAAGGAATACAGAAATCCTCCCGTGGAGTCACGAGGTTCAGGGAAGACCGGCTAGGTCCACTCCTAGTCCCAGACTTGGTCAATGCTTTATATCTAAAGGATTATATGTAATTAGCAGCAATCTAAGGTTCCTTCACAATTCAGGGTGGATCACAAGATTTTAGCAGCACTTAACCATTTGCAGAGTGCATTAATAGAATTTACTACAATCACAACGGACACTTCATTACAGATTCAAAATGGTAATATTTACACTATGCTTGTGATCGGGGACTCAAATGGATTCACACACGCACGCACACAGGCACAAAGACATATGCGCGCATATATATACACACACACACATATATATGTATGTAGACAGGAATACCTGTTAATAATTCCCCTCGAGTTCCATGGAAGTACTCAGTTCAAATGCCTCCGCGTTTCTCAAAGGGCCAGGGTTGAGCCTCGAGGAGGAGAGGGTTTTAGCCCAGGTCTCGCCGCCAGCTCGGCGCGGTCCTCCAAAATTTCACAAACGGGAGAGTTTGTGAAATTCTGAGAGGTGTCCCACTCAGAGGGAGATGCTGGTCGCAGCCCGCTGCGGTCCAGGAGAGCTCAAAGGGTCTCCCTTGGGACCCGCTGTTTATAGGGTTGCAAGACGATTGGCTTTCGTCATTAGTAAAATGATGGCATTTCGATAACTGTGGTGTCATTCCACGTGGGTTATGATCCTGATAAGGAGCGCTCCAGGGCTGTCAGGGAATGATGGATCATCCCATTCTTTGTGCTCTCATTACCCGGCTCGGTCAGGTGAGAGGAGTGCCTGGAACAGTCAGTGCTGTTCCCTGCCTTAACCATGCAAGAGTTCCTGGCACGGTCCAGGGACGCTTAAGCGCCCAACTCGTTACACAAAGGCCAGGGCCTAGCTGGAATTTCTGAGAGGGCAGAGCGGTGCAGGGGAGAGGGGGAAGGAATGCACCACCACAGTTACTTCCCTTAAGAAAGAGCGCTTTGTTTTCCCCAAGCGGCCTCCCCAGCTCTGTGCCAGCAGAAAAGATGCGGGGATGCCATTTGTGAAGATGCTTCTGTTTTCCTTTGACATCACCCACTGTGCGCCCCTGTGATAAACACAACAGTGAAAACTCATTCCTGCCCATCTCGCTCGCCATATCAACGTGGAAATGCAAAACCCTGTTTGAGGTCAGCTTACTCCTATTATAGACAGTTCTTGTTGCTTGCAGAGAGGAAAAAATCATGTCCTGGGTCTTTATCTTTACTTTTAATTCTTAACCGTAGTCTTACCATGATAGAAGAGGTTTCTTTTGGAAGTTAGTGGATTTATTATTGCAGAGCTTAATGTTTGATGGCAGTGCCCATCAAGGAGCGAAGGGATGTGACAACACCATGGCTGGCTACGCAGGCTGCCAGAGACGGGGCCGTGCCTTTAACACGCCCCATCGAGCACTATGGCAGCTCACCAAAAGCCTCCTCTCCGGCTTGTTGCAGGTTAAGCTCACGAGTGACACCAGAGGCATGCTGTCACTCCGTAGGTTCGCACGCAGAGCCTCGTTTGCAGAGCCCCAGAAGATCAGCACAGCCTCAAGCCCAGCCATCGTCTGTGCCCAGACCCTGGGCTCCCCCCCTCACCTCTGCCTGAGACACCGAGTCTTTCCAGAGATGGGTTTTCCTCCTACTCACTGGCTAGCCCACCCTGAGGTCTGCTAGTGTATTGGGTTTGCGTGGCAAGGTTTTGGTAGCGGGGAGGGGGCTACAGGGGTGGCTTCTGTGAGAAGCTGCTAGAAGCTTCCCCTGTGTCCGACAGAGCCAATGCAGCCGGCTCCAAGACGGACCCGCCGCTGGCCAAGGCCAAGGCCGAGCCAGTCAGCGACGGTGGTAGCGCCTCTGGGATAACAGATTGAAGAAGGGGGAAAAAAGTGAAATGATTTATCGGAACATGTCTGATGATGGAGTCTACCTAGGCAGCAGTAAGGATGACGCTCATAAGGGTAGATTGAAGAACTGCTGGAGAAGAAACCAAGTTGTGATGAAACACTGTGGAGCTGATAAACAACTGCATGAATTAAGCTTATTGTAATGGTTTGGGGTGAAGGGAAGTTGTGATCCGTGTGACCTGTGTGATTTTTACAATGGGATGACACTCCATTAAGTTTCTGGGTTTTTTTCAAATACGTTTCACCTTCCAGTTACTTCTTGTCTTTACTGATGACTTTCGGTATGCTTATTGTAATTTGAAAATCGCCCTCTATGCTCTCTTAACGTGACCCTTCTGGGCATGTTGGCTGAAGCGTGTGGGTGCTCTCTGGACCTAACAGCACCTTTTTGCTGCTTGAGCTGCCCGGCTGCTCTGCCGTACCACTGGCTAAGTTGTTTCATCCCTTGTAGTACTTTTCTTCTTTCTCCCTTCTGTATTGTGCTCCTTTTTGAAGAAAAACAGGGTTAAGAAGAAAGTCAGCATTTTTATTTACTTTCTTTCCCCAGGCTCCTCTTCTTGTTCGTCTCTTATGTTGGCAGACACAGAACTCACTCCTAACTGAAAATGGGTAATCTGTTTCTCTTAAGCCGGGCGGGGATTTGGGAGATGGTATATGTCTCAGAGGGTTGAACGTTTAGCTTTTCTTCTCAGGTTTATACAATTTGCCACTTGTTTGTGAACTGCTTTGCCCTGTACCTTCCTCCTCATTGGTTTTGAGCCATGTGGCCAATTTCAGACCAATTTGATGCAGCGGGCAGCAGAGATCGGAAAAACATGAATGCTCAGGAAAACAAACTTCATTAGTTTTCGCAGCTCATGGAATCAGCTTGTTTAAACTCCTCGTCTAATGACGATAGGAGAAGCAGAGGGAAATACTGCCTTTATCCTGAATTTTGCAAGCACCTTAAGTCTGCAGATGTAAGCTTTCAACGTGAGCGGAATTTACCTGGGAAGTGGAACACTCTGGGAATGAGTTTCTAAACATGGTAAAGCCAGAATAACTACCCCGTGCTCAGCCGTTTGGCGCTCGCACCCTGTCCACCCCTGCTGCTCTCGGAGTGAGGATCGCCAGAGGCAGAGACGTCCTAAACCACTGCCTGTTTGCAGATTGACTCCGTATTGAAGATCCTCTATGTCCCAAATATTACAAGTGGTCTTGGAAAATATCTCACTGGTGCCCCGAAATAACCTACGGTCACTGTTTATCTGTGGTAGCTGCTGCTTGCCCGTTAGCGAAATGCAGAACTCCTGGCCTCGGTACAACAAGCAGCCCTATAGAGAGCAAGCTCATACAGCGCGGCACAAGTGTGGGGCCGTCTGTGGCACCTCCCCGATGAGCGGTATTGCTTAATCCCGAGAGGCGGGAGGTCATTTCTTTTCAGGCACACCTTTGCAGTTCTCATATTTAAAGCAATTCTGCACGTAGAAGATGTTCCAATACCGGTAACTATCCCAAGATATTTCCTCTGAGTTTCTGCAGAGTATCGTTTTCTGTATCTTACTTAATAATGTCTGAGCAATTGATTTGGTAATTGTTCCTGCTGTTGATACCATATTTTAACAGAGTTTTCTCGACTGAAGCAATCACCAAACGGTCAGTTATAAATCTGGTGGGCTTGGCAGGAAGCAAAAGGCAAAAATCCTCAGGACTGGGAAGAGGCAGATTGAAGGAGGGAACATGTGTTCCCTCAAATCTAAGTCTAACCACATTAAGAACTGTCATCAGGGTTTTTTGGTTGGTTTTTTTTTTAATCCTTTCCTGTGAAGTAAAGAATAAATTTCTAGGTATGAAAAAAATCTTCCCTCCATTCAGGATTCTTTGCTGTATGGTTAATAAATGAATAAAGCCTGAGATGTACGTAAGCACAAATATAGTGAAGCATGTACATAAGCATGACTATACTGAAGTTTCTAACCTGGTAGCTTTCGCCCTCCGTGCCCCCCTCCCACACCCCGCACAGCCCCAATTTGATTTTGATAGTTACCCTTCTATCGTTCACATCTTTTCACTTTATTTTCCCTTAGCGCTCTGGCCGAGGTTGCTACGGGAAAGAAGGTGCTGCATATCCCATGCAGGGACTCGGTCCTGAGGAAACAGCAGGGCCCATCATGGTAAACTGATTCTTGAATTTATAACCCAGTTTACCTGTTGAAATAGAATTGCATGGCTCGAACGTTGGTGAAAGTGGGTGTAGCTTCAAACTTAACTGCTTTCTATGCAACATAAAGGTGAGAACCCTTCTGCTGGTCAAAAGTTTCTTGCCACTATTAAACGCACTACTCAAATGGAGAGCACTTCTGTTTTCAGAGCAGAAATGTGGCTGGCACAAAATATCTCCTTCTCTCTTGCTCGCTCGCTCTCTCCCTCTCTCCATTAGAGATACAAACCCCATTTCTTCTGGAAGAGTTTTTGGCATATTTGTAAAAATGTATCTAAATGCAGATAAATCTAGCTAGATAACTCATAAGCACGTGTTTTATATAAAAGCCATGTTCTTTACATAAAACTAGGCAGTATTACGAAACAGCTACTTTGTTTCCTGAATGCTGAGATTATTGATTGTGCTACGCACCAGATATTGCATTCCTAAATCAGATGAAGCTCCCGTAGGTTCTTCTTTGTCTCAGGTGAATTAACTGTACACTCCAGCATCTTTGAAGAGGTATTTTTGTTAAAGAAAGGACTATCAAGCGAAAGATGGAAGGATACAAATAGAAAATGTGCCCATGTGAAAACGTTGACTGTAAATGCTGGTAGTCCTAAAACAGCTTACCTGAGCTTCTTCAAATGCTAACTCCCGTCATTCACCGAAGGCGTTTTGAACAACTTTAAGAACAGATTCTTCAACTGTTACTTGTACAAATACCATCAAAGTGGTTTTGCGAGGTTGGTTTTTTGCGTTGATGCTAGCGTAAGCCAGAGTTACCAGGATTCAAGTGCCTCCAGCATTAATTTTTGCAAAAGCCACCTGTGTCCTCTCATCTTTCTGTCTTTCTGTCTGTCGGTCTGTCTGTCTGTCTTCCTGTCTCATTTCTTGTGAAAGTGTTAAAAAGAGTTAAGTTATAGCCAGATTGCGAAGAGGCTAGGGTTCTGCTTTTATGTTTAAGGTCCTTAATGGTCGATTTTTCCATGTTAATGCTTATTTGATTTTTGGTAGTGTTGACAACTCTTTCAAAACGCCTCCTTCAAAATCTAATGTCAGTTCATACTTTTCATATGCTTACAGATTGCGGACGTGAGTCCAGCAGCCGTCTGTTACGAGGAAACTCTGTCAACTTTACAATATGCTGAAAGGTACACTTCCATAATTTTTCCCTCTGTGGTCTTGGTGCAAATTGCAGCCAGGTGCTGGGCAAAACGACAAAAGATACCAGTTCAAAGTGATTGACAGCTCAGGATGAAGAAAGAGTGAATCTGTCAGTAAGCAAGGGCAGCATATGAAGAGCTTATTCTGTATTCTTATTAACAAACGGCACATATTTTCACAACTACGTTGTATGACAGCGGTAACTCTTTTTCCTGAGAATTCTGGGTCTCTCTCACAGGTGTGACTTAATTCAGCATCTTTCCTTCCCTTTCTCTCCCAGCACCTCTAACACTAAGCTGTAGTTTGGGGTCCCACAGACCAAACATGGCTGAAACATAGAACAGACAGATGATCCCTGCTGCCAGGCTTTTGTCGTCTCTGCTTCCCAATCCCAGATCCCAGCGACAGTGCCACGCAGAGCTATTCCTTCCTGCCCAGGAGCCGCTTGCTTCCCGGCCACTTTCCCAGTCCGTCGTCTCCTTCTGGAGGAGAGGGTTCCCTCTCTCCTCCCCTTTGCTCTGCTCCTGCCCTTTCTGGGGCTCAGCACTGAAAACCGCTCTCTTTGCAGTCCTTTCAGTCAGGCTTTCTCTGGGACTCCAGCACTAATTCCTTCTTATTCCAGCTCCCATAAAAAGAGGTCAGGCACTTACACGTCTCTTATCCCAAAGCGGATGGATCGTGGCTCCGCAAGCTCGTAGCCGCAGCAGCCTGGCTGTTAGGAGCTATCAGGAGCAGAAGATTTGATGTTTCCAGCACCAGTTCAGTCCTGCAAAGAGCTGAATTGCTTTCACGTGCCGATGAACGCAGACCAACAAACTCCCCACGCCTGAGCCAGCTCCATGCCGGGGCAGGTGGACTTGTCTCTGCAGGGGATTTGTCTGCCTACCTGGCGTACCCACAGTTACAGTGGACGAGGGCTGGTTTTCAGGTATCCCATCCCACATTGCCCCACATACTGGAGGCACAGCAGCTATGGCTACGTTGCTGCCGGTTAGGGTTAGCGGGAGAAGAGAAGGTTTTTCCTGGGCTGGCAGGGGCAAAACCAAACCAGGCTGTGATTGCTGGTAACAGTACAGGAGAGGGCATCAGATGCTTCCACCTGAGGAGCAAAGTGGCCGTGAGACCTTTTCACTTGTGAAGTTCCAGAGCTACATGGGATATTTCTGAACAGGGAAAAGAACAAAAGAGGGGGGGGGGGGAAGAAAAAAAAAAGAAGAGTAATTTTTGACAGGAAATCTTGCTGTTTGCTGGGATTATTTGGGTACCAGCTTCTGTTTTGTCTTTTATGTATTTTCATATTTAAAAGGACAAAACAGATGAGGAAGAAAGCAGTGTAAATGCAAGTCCCGGGGAGAAGCTTATAAGAGACCTGAAGGCTGAAAACAACAAAGTGTTGTCCAGTCTGGCTGGGCTCGGGAGCACAGGGCCACCAACAGCCAACGAAACACGTACCTATTTCTGCATAAATAGAGCTACAAATAGCAAGTAGATTTTGACTTCCCCAAACGTTACCAGGAGGCATCTTTGGTAATCTGTAACATCGAAGAAGTGTGGTGGGAATGCAGCTGAGGTAGGTCCACGGGTAAATTTCTTACAAAGTGGGTGGCAGAGAACATTTTGAACCACTGTGAACACGCTGCGCGGCTGCCACGGTGCTGGTCCTCGTCCCTCACGGGGTTTGCTATCTTACACGTAGATACCCTGGTTAAAGCTGTTCAGAAGAGGTGCGGTTTTTGCTGGCTGAGCATGAGCGGCGGATCCGGAGCACACGGGCAACGAGGGAGTCCCGGCTGGAGGAAGCCCGGAAGGAGTGGGAGCACCAGTATGCTGCCGTGGCTCAGGCGAGTTTCCCAGTAACAGGCACTGTAGCCAGATACCTTAACCTGTGGTCTGATGTTTTCCCCTTCTTGTCATCTTTAAGATTTGTTACTCACACACCTCTCTGCCAGCAATGCCCCGACAAGACCTTCCAGGGGCTTTTAAGCCTGGGTAAACTGGCAATAACGTAGCCCTTGGTTAAGGGTCCACAATGTAATATCAAATCTCTCATGAGTTCAGCTGACAGAATATGCTGTCTACTTCTAACTACATTATAGTTTGTGGTCTTCATTTTGTCGTTACAAGAAATTATTACGGAAATAAGAGATGCCACTGAATGCACCGAGCCATGTCGAAGCAGCTCAGGCTTGTGTCTTTTCAAAGTCCTTGACAGGGAGAACCAAAGATATTCCTTGTAAAACCAGTCATGAGATAAACACCCTAGAACATGGGGCAGACGCGTTCTTTGTTCTTTTTCTTAAAAAAGGGTAATACTGCTTTTAATTTGGGGCATGTTTCTGAAAGCAACCGATCTCAACGTGACTTATTTAGCCAGACAGAAGCATTTCAGTAGGAGGCTGTGGCGTGTAAGAGCCAAGGAGTGCCTGATGGGAAAAGTGCGTGCTCTGGGAAAGAAGGGGTCTGATGGTGACTTGCTTAATAAATCGTTCAAGGCACACCTTCACTGAAAGGCCGTATGCTGCTCCCCTCCCAGGTGCTCTTCGCGAACCGTTTCTTTGCTTCAACATGGGTAACTGCCAAAGGGAGGCGTCAGGGAATTCACTATCTGCGTAGAGCGGCGGTCGCGGCAAGCGGGCTGGGTTTAATGGGGAGAGCACAGCTTTACAGGAATCCAGCGCGTTTTGTGGGGGTCTCTTGATTTTTGCACAAAGCACGCAGCAAAGTTGCTGCCTTAAACAAAAGTGCTTGCCTTCTTCCTTAATGAAGGAAGGTAACTCTGGGTCTGGAGCTTCTGCCAATGGAAAGAAGCGTGGTGTCAGTCTTTCAGGTCTAATAATTGCTTCCTGATTGTGCTTGGTAAACTGATGGGAAATTTAGGGACTTAATTCTGTGGGGAATGCTGAACCCCGCGTGGCGTGTGTGGCTAAATGTGGTAGTTCAAGTGCCTTCTTAGTCTGGACGGTTGTATCAGTCTTGGCTGGCAGCTGCCACAGGCGTTGGGCACACAGGACTGTATCCTGTTCTGCTGAGGACAGCTCCTCGTTCACTGACTGCACCAACTCGTTTTCCTGCATTGATTTGCCTGGGGTTTGCTTTCTTAGGACAGTGAAATGAACTTAATCAGGCATCTATTAACTTTGTTTCCTCTACCTAGTAAGCTGTCAGGTACGGTTTTAGAGAAATAACGGTGACAAGGCTTTGCTGGTGTGGTAGTGTTTTCCTTATGTGGTGGAGAGAACGCTTAAATCGGTAGGAGAGAGTCACCAAAAACCGGGGCCTGTTGCACGTGTTGCAAATGCTTTTGCAGTTCAGCTTGTCAGGTTGCTGCTCGTAAAAGTACGTTTCAGAATGAGCTATTCAAAAGCCATGTGGGCACGGTGCTGGGCAGCCTGCTCTAGGTGACCCTGCTTGAGCAGGGGGGTTGGGCCACATGGGTTCCAGGGATTGGAATCCTCTTTGTTCTGATTCTATGATTCCGGAACTTGTGCTGAGAGGGGCAAGCGGTGTGGTACGCTGGAAATGCCTTGTTAACTCCTGTCTCCCTGTGCTGGAAGGCTGCGTGTGTGGTCTGTACGGAGACACTTGGCACCTCCATCCGTCTGTCCAGGTAGACCAAGCAATGTGAAAAAGAGCGCAATTTCAGAACTGGCTTTAGGAACTTTTGCTAGCTTAGCCACGTTAGGCAGGGACTGCAACTCTTGAATGGCAGTATAGTTGTGTTAGAGAATAACCATCGGAGGTAGCTGGGTAAACTGGCTCTAGTGTCAAATTCCGATCTGTGTTGGTTTGGTTTGCTTTCTCATTTAAAGGGAAATCAAGGCTGGGGTCTGCATCAGATACAGGATCTTAGCTGTTGGGGGCTGTTGGGCTAGAGGGCTGAAATTCTTTCTTCTTCTCACCTTCTGCTGTAGATCCGTGCTTCTCGGAGAGCTTGTGGAGCATCCGCACAACCTCTGCAAGACAATGTGTAGGCTGCACTTGAGTGCAATAAGCCTGACTCCAGAATTCTGATACAGACGGTCTCTGTTGTGCTAGTGGCTTTTGAGACTAAAACTTTGGTTTTGGATTAAATGTAGGGGTTTTGCCTAAAACATTTGGGGGAGGTTTTCTGCCTAAGTGGGAAAGAAATGACCCCGTGGTACTCACCAAATCACCTGCTAACTCGCTCACGAAATCCTCTTTCTGCAGGAGTAAAATATGGCAAACGTCTGTCAAGCTCAAAACTCTTTATGGCTGACATGAGTCTATTTTTGCATTGTTTTCTTTATTTACAGCGAAGAATGGGAGAGCTAACGGCTCGGGCAACGAGCAGTCTGCTGCAGTTTCCAGAGGTGACTATTCAGGCACTTGGGGAGGATGGCATAACCCTAGATTCTGTGCTGTGCGGGAAGCTTTCTAGAGGTGAGCATTTTCACCTAAATTTGGTGGTGGTATAAAGCTGTTATGGCCTGGAGGTTACCTGAAGCATAGGGTCATAGTATCAACTGTGTCAGGTTGGCGCTGTTAAGATGCATCAAGTTTGGAGAGAACAAAAAGGATGTTGTAACGATTGAAAATGCTAATATGAAAACACTAGTATAGTTAAACTTTGAAATTACAACCCCGTGCACTGGTCTTGTGCTATTAGAATAATTTACTTAAACCTGCTGAGTCAGTGAGCCCTCCTCAATTTCTACTTAAATACAAGGCAGTTTTGCAAAAAGTAATAGTGTTGGTTTGGGCCGTATTTATTTGCACCAGCTCAAGCTCTATGACCGTCATAACATCACACGCAGAAATAGTTCTCCCACAATGTTACAGCGGCAAAAGCCCTTGCTTTTTCTTTTCTAGTCTGAATAAAAACAGAAGGAAGAGGGCAGCACTGTTAAGCGCTGCAGCTGTATTTCCAAAGTATTTAATAGGATGCAGATGAGTAGCCAGCGAGAGCTGCTGGAAGTGGCTAAGCAGATTAGGTAGGTGACTTTCCAGGTGATCTGAAAGCAGAGCTGGGTGCCGAGCTGGATGTCGAGGCTTCTGTCAAGACCAGGTAGAATCTATCTGCCTAACTGTCAATGCAGTAATGGAGTTAATACTTCCTTCGAGTTTGAAGCAGTTCAGTGGAGCAAACGCCTTAAATTCTTTCTGTGATCGGCACGTGTAAAAGGTTAAATTTACTAACGCAGTGCCCGTTTTAAGACAATTTCTTGCTGAAGTCCAAATCCCTGCCCAAAGGAGGCACGCGTCAAGTGACATTTGTAAACTAGAAATGAATTGGCTTAGATTTGTTATATTTGAAGTATGCTTTAAGACTTGTATTCCCGCCTGTATTTAGATGATTTCTAGCAAAACCAAGCCGACTATGGTACAAAGACTATAGATCAATATATTGTAATCTTTATCCCAAACGATCAAAATTCTTCAGTGCGGGAATGACAAGTACAAATGCAAAATAAAAAGGTGGTTAATGTTAAGATGTATTGCTTGAGGCTTTCAATGGGTGATTTTAGAGAACTGACCAGAATTAGGGAAGTCGGTCTTCCTCCGTTAGGGCCTTTTATTGAAGGAAAGGGGCAGTGACTATGACTTTTTTCAGTTGTTTTGAGTCTTGTGTTGGAAAGTTGCTTTAGTTGGCTTTCTTTTCTCTTACAGGGAGAAATGGCCTAGCATGGTTGGCGTGTGGTCCTCAACTGGAGGTAGTGAACTCTGTGACAGGAGAGCGGCGCTCTGCATATCGTTTCAGTGGAGTAAATGAACGGCGTCCCACTGTTCGTGTGGTAAAGGAGTTCTCCTGGCAGAAGAGAACTGGACTACTGGTTGGGCTGGAAGAAGCAGCGGGAAGTGTTCTCTGTCTGTACGACCTTGGAATATCGAGAGTGGTTAAAGCAGTTGTTCTTCCAGGAAGGGTACGTACTTTTTAAGTGGCGAAAGGAAGCTTTTATGTTGTTAGGTGCTGCATAATCCTGCTTCAGGAAAAGCTTTGGAGCGCCTCTTTGTAGGAGGTGTTTTGTTCTGTATTGCATTAATGTACTGTCTTAATGTAAACAAGAATCAGTGTCAGTTAATAGAAAACCCAGATTCCCTGTATTTTTCTCACCTTAGAATCTGCCACAAATAAATACTTATCTATTACTCAGCTTTCCATAACGTGATTTGGTTTGACTTGCTAGAATACAGCTGGAGGGAGTTTGGTTTGTTTGTAGTGCTACAGCGTGATTACTAGCAGTAAGCATTTGTATTGTGGTGATTTCTAAAGATATGAGTTGGGTTGGTGCTCCGCTGTGTTAGTTTGCCTATCATCTTGATAAATCTTAGAGTTTGAGATGGAAGGACAAGCTGTGTGCTGACATCAGCGTATAATCAGTAAGTAAACTATGTTGGTGAAAAAGGTCATAGCTTTGTTAAGTTTTGATCTACATAAGCAGGGAATAGGAAAAAGGAAAGGTTAAGAAGGATCACGTCACATACCGAATCTGTGTCTACCAAAGTGATTTGAAATAGAACGTAGTTAGACCTGCCAGTTGTATTGGGGAGTTCTTCTATACCGCAAGACAATGGTTCAGGAGAAAATACGAAGAAGCCTCGGGGGGAAAAGTTGGCTGTTGTGTGATAAAGGTTATGAATTTTGGAATAAAGCCAAAGCTTACCTGAAGTTCTGCTCTTATGCCCTCAACGCTCTTGATGACAAGCATGTTTGGCCTGTTGCTTTCATTTTGCTTCCTATCTTTTTGCTGTTAGCTTGGTTAGATCAGCATAGACAGGCCACAAGTGTTGCTAGTCGGACTGTTAACTTCTAAGTTGTGAGTGGGAGTAAGGGTTAGCAAGAACAAGTAGATAAAACTTGCCCCTGGCCACTGTCCCTATGCTTTGAATTTATTCTGTAACTCATACTTCCAAGTTATACATTACGTAACATGTGTTTTTAATCTGCTGGAATGTTTCTCTGATTTTCGTAATGATTATTTTTAAACCTAAATTGCAGATCTAGTCTCAACATCACATTCTGCAGTTTTTGTTGTTA
This sequence comes from Gavia stellata, assembly GCF_030936135.1. Classification (NCBI taxonomy): domain Eukaryota; kingdom Metazoa; phylum Chordata; class Aves; order Gaviiformes; family Gaviidae; genus Gavia; species Gavia stellata. The sequence goes on from NC_082595.1 coordinate 24,024,645, forward strand.
CTGTTTTAAGGCTTTGATGAGCACCTTAATTTCTGGACTGTTTTCCGTGTGGGTATATCTTCAGTGGACAACTAAGTTCTACAGGTTAAGCCTAACTTTGAGCAACTCTGGTCCAAGGTGTCAAGCCATTAGTGTATTAATACGGGGTATTTATAGTGACTGTATGACTGCCTTTTAGTGTAAGAGTAGATGTGTAGTCATTCAGAGAGCAAAGGAATGAGTTAAAAAACCCAAACTCACAAGCTGAGGAAGAATTTAGGCATAATTTTTTTATTTTTTTCTTTTTTGTTGTTTTTTTTTTCCTTTTTTCCTTTTTTTCCTTTTTTCCTTTTTTTTTTCCTTTTTTTTTTTTTTTTCTTTTTTTTTTTTTTGGGAGCACAAGTCTTATGAGGAGCAGCTGAGGGACGTGGGGTTGTTCAGTCTGGAGAAGAGGAGGCTGAGGGGAGACCTTATCGCTCTCTACAATTACCTGAAAGGGGGTTGCAGAGAGGTGAGTGTTGGTCTCTTCTCCCATGTATCTAGCAATAGAACGAGAGGAAACGGCCTCGAGTTGCGCCAGGGGAGGTTTAGACAGGATATTAGGAAAAAATTTGTTACTGAGAGAGTGGTCAAACATTGGAAGAGGCTTTGCAGGGAGGTGGTGGAGTGACCATCACTGGAGGTGTTCAAAAAACGTGTAGACGTGGCACTTTGGGACATGGTTTAGTGGGCATGGTGGTGTTGGGTTGATGGTTGGACTTGATGATCTCACAGGTCTTTTCCAACCTTAATGGTTCTGTGATTCTGTGCTCTCTAACTGCCCTCTGGATATACAGGTGAAATGCTGCAGACAACTGAAAGAGTTAATGGAGTATTATTTGAACTGGATTCTAGTAAAAGCAAATCTGAATTTAAAACATTCATTATATTGAATTGGTTTCTAATGGTTGTATGTTTCAGAAGTATGGAAGGGTTCAAATTTCGCTGGTTTGTATGAGGCAGAAGGGTAGCATTCAGATTCAGTGAGTTGAGAAAAGCATCCTTTCTTCATTCCCAGAATGAGTTGGCGGTACTCTGGGAGAATATGAAAAGCCAGTGCATAGCGCAGTGGAAAAATATGCAGTTTCATGAGCTTGATATGGGAGACGAGAAAACTTTGGGGCTTAGGGGTTTGGTTATTTTTCCCCACCTCTTGGGGGGTGGGGGGGTGGGGTGGGGGAAATGTACTAAAAAATGGACTACCTTGTGATACTCACTTCTTTGTTTTATTTTCCTGTCAAACTGTGCTGTTGATGTAAAGGTTCCTGGTTTTGTTGTGCTGCTTTTTGTAAGAAGGCTGAACCATAGCCTGTGTTCTTTTGTTGTATAGCTTTAGTGCCGGAGTCTTTGTGCGCTTGTATCTCTGCTCTAGCAGTCAGTATTGTCCTGGGACGTGTTGCAGGTGCTGAAAGGTCTGTCTTCCCCTTGTAATAAAGCTGCGTGCAGACTGCTCCGCATGTTCAAGAGCAGTGTGCGCTTCTTCCTTAGCTGGTGTTAGCTCTTTCTCTAACACGCTGCTGTTCTTTTTGCCGTTGTTTTAGGCTGGCTTTTAAAATTTCTGTTAACATTCCTAAAAGTGCTGGTGTGCATTTACACCTTTTCTTACTTTATCTGGCGGTTATTTTTATTCTAAATGAGCACTCGTATAAATTTTGCTAAGCTACTATCTCCCTTCAACACTTCCCAAAAATGTTTCATTCCCATGGAAAATGGTGTGTCTACCATGCAGCTTGACCGCTGCCTCATCTGACTTACAGCCATGATCTCTCCGAATACCTGTTTGGCAAAGAAGGCGTAGACTGTATCGCAGTGCTGATGGGCTGTGAGCAGTGGGAGAACTAGGTGTAGCTTTGTCTTTCTAACTGAAGTCCCTTGAATAGGATGAAGTTTCTTGCATATAACTGGTTTTCTGTGTTTAATTCTTAGAGTTAATTATGTCTAAGTAGGGAGTGGCAATTGGTAAGCTGTAATAATAGAATGGACCTTTTCAGCTGAAGTTAATTCAGTTAAATATTAACCTGTTGCTTTCCTGCAGGTAAGTGCCATAGAACCCATAACTAATCACGGAGGAGCCAGCGCGAACACTCAGCACCTACATCAGACTCTGCAATGGTTCTTCGGAGTGGCAGCCGTGGCTACAGATGTTGGTCATCTACTTCTGGTTGACCTTTGTTTGGATGATTTTTCTTGCACTCAGAATGAAAGAGAAGCATCGGGTAAGCTTGCCGTTTTTAAGCTTGAATTTAAAAGTCAGAAATCTTGTGTCTTTTAAAGAAACTATAAGCATCCCGCTTTGAAGATACTCGTGTGCAGACATTCATGGCTACTGGTTACAGGTGTCGGTTTGACATCGTGTAGTGCTGAAGTGATTAAAAATGGGAGTGGCTTAATACGCCTTCTAATGTTATAAATGCCCCCCTCCCACCAAGATCCCTATGGCACTATGATTCTTGCCAGTGAGGTGTAGGAATTTTCCCATCTGAGTCAGTGCAGCTGCCTGATAGGAAGTTGTGTCAGAGGTGCCCTATTTCTTGGGGATGTTCTTCTGCTTCTGTTAATTGACTTGGGGCAAATTTTAGGCTTGTTTTTTGAAATCAATCCGACTTATCAAAAGTCATGCGTTTGGATGAACGAAATCTCTGATTGGTGTATTCAGACTGCATGGACTGTTTTGGCTATTACAACAGTGGCTTCAGGAGCTGATGTCACTTCAAATAGCTTCGCCATGAGGCCCAAACTCCTGATTTACAGAGTCCAAGAAGAATTTGGCTATGAAGGCTACACTTTTACCTGGTTTTGAACGACGAGTGAGAACAACTTTCCGATCAGAGAGTTGTTGCGTTCTTTGAAAACGTACAAAATGGAGATAGCAAAAAACAGTGTTGCATAAAGGGGTATTTTGCCTGGGATGGTGGAATTAGGTTATACACCTTGTCACGTCAGTGTTTAAAATGCAACCTCAGTGGCATAACGCATGCATTTATTGCGTGGTGTTGGGTGTCTAGGTCTGGAAGCTGTCACTGGCATTCCTGCTGAAGTTGCACAAAGAAGAGAAACTGTGGCCGGAGAAGGGAGACATCTCTGTTGGCAATTACAAAATCCTTCAGGAACAGCAATATCAACCCTGTGCTACATAAGCAGAAGCAATCAGCTCGCTGTGGGTTTTTCAGACGGCTACCTGTCACTATGGAATATGAAAACTTTGCAGAGGGAGTAAGCAGGCCTTTACACTTGGCCGTGCCTGGAGGTGCAGGGCTCTCAATTTTTTGCTTAAGGAAGTATGTTAATTTAAAGAGAACTTTTTTGGGGACTGAAATTCTGAGTATAGTCTTGGAAGGTTTAGAAATCCTCTTCTGAAATAACTGTTAATAATAATACATGGACTAAATGGGACCGCCTTCTCCCCAATGGACTAGGATTGTTTTCCCTATTGTGCCTGTGGATTGAGGAATTGTGGAAAGCACGCTTCTTTGGGTTATGCCAAGCAGTGAGGATGTGATAGAGCTGGTTTCCGTAAGACGGTTTGTTCTATCAGTAGTATTCAGTGAAAGCAGGAAATGTGTGTATTTCGACGAAACAGATTTTAAAAATTATTTTTCAGAAGAAGTTCCTGCAATTAGGGCATATGTTGAAAGGCTTAAGTATGTTAATGTGTTTTAACCTGTAGGCACCACTCTCAGCTTGAAGGAGGAAGGATTCCTGTCTACGCTGTTACTTTTCAAGAGCCTGAGAATGATCCTCGCAATTGTTGCTACTTGTGGGCTGTTCAGTCTACACAAGAAAGGTGAAGAAAAACTTACTGTCAGCCACTGAATTAATTTTTTTTTTATATACATATATTTGTTCACATACAGTTAATACCTGTATATTTGTTTTGTTTGTTTAGCTGTGCGGGAGATTCTCTCAGGTAGGGAAGGTGTTAAGCTTACAATGCAATTTTTACAGAATTCAACAGACGTGAAGGAGGGACCTAGGAGTTCCTCTCTTCTGAAAGAAGGCAAAGCAGCAGTGGCTGTATTTTTGTGCTTGCATTCTTAAATGATTTCCTTTGTTGCTTGACGGCTACTTCACGCTTTGTCCGATATTCACACCATGGTATTAACACAGTAGTTGAGGCTGCAGACCTAGAACACTAACCGTGCCGACAGAACAGCCTGCTGCCCCTAAAGGAGGGAGGTGACGGTATTGCCCATTACCTTGTGCCAACTTTAGCAGTCTCTGGAGCCTTCATGAGCCAGTTCAGCTCACCTGGCAGAGAACGATCACTGTTCAGCAGAAAAGTCAATGGCTTCCTGCTGGGCTAATGGATGAAATCGGTATGTGGAAGGGTGCAGCGTTTGCAAGAGAGGGACTGGAACTTTGGTGGTGAGGGAAGGGGAGAAAGATCTCTCTCTCTCTCTCTCTCTCTCTCTCTCTCTCTCTCTCAGCATCAGCAAGCTATTTGATCAGCTCAGCTGTTCACAGGGTGGCAATCTTTTTAAGTTTGACTTTAAAGCAGTTTTGATTGAGAACTCTTCCATGTGAAGAACTATTTCCGACAACTTTTAGCCCGTACAACACAGTAAAGCTTTCAAAGGGTATGGTTAGCATTTGCCCCTAAAGCGGTTAGTGTCAAAATGTCCTCCTTTCTGTTTCAGCGGCCAAATGTGACCAATTATCATGTCTTGGGAAGTGCTGTTTGTCTCTTCAGCAAGAGCGCGCTATTAAGAAAACTTCAGTCTAGATCTAATAAAATGGTAATGAGGACTATAAAGCAGCTTTGTAATCAAATTTCATAATTTACACCTTTTTCAGTGAAGGTGATCTTGTGAATTTACATCTGTTGCAGTTAGCATTTGGTGACCGAAAACGCTTGGCATCAGGACAGGTCATGTATGAGGTAAGACGTGCACGTATGTGAAAGGATGAAAATGGTAGTTTTCTCTAAGTGAGGATCAGTTAAGTTGGCAGGGGTAATATTTACCATCAAAATTCAGAGGTGACTAAAAAACCGTAATCTTTGGCTGCGTCTTCTTGGGCATGGCCTTTGTCCATACTTTCTGACAACAACTCACGCCATTTCATACTGCGGCGTCATGTTGTCCAACTAGATTCATCTGCAAAGAGCCCGTATACATTCAGTTGCTGAGGAGGAAGCAGCTTTTACAAATAAAATTAGTCTTCATTTAAACACCAGATTAATGGCCTGTCAGAAGAGAAGATAGGGCTTTGAATAGCTTTGTTTAACCAAACTGCAAGCTTCTGTCTGTCTCCCTTTCTTAAAGTAAGGTCATGCAGCTTCATTCTTTTCTGATCTTTGGGTTTATATATTCTTGTTTTTCTTCTGAGCTCTGTCAGCAGGACTTCAAATGAAATGTGTCTGCAGTGCCTCTCTTAAGTGTTGCTCCTGAAATGTAGGAGCTCCAAAGATATCTCCTTCTACTTTTTGGCTGGGTTACCTATGAAATCTACTCTTAAAGCCAGCCAAATACGTCAATACAGGAACCGGTGGTATGATTTGGTCAAAAGAGTAGACGTAAATTGTTAGAACTGGCTCCAAAGATGATGTTGTGTTTGAAATAGAGATGAGGTATCATTATATCTCAGAGACGTAACAGATAGGAGACACACCTGTATAATGTATAATTCTATTCAGTAGTATGCTTGAAACTCTTCCAAAATCTTTTTGAGGGGGAAGCGATCTAATTCCGAGCGATTCTTTCCTCCTCTTTTGATATTTTCTCTTGCCTGTTCTCAATACGTATGCAATGAAATAGGGGTGATTCTTGCATTGTGGTACTCCGTTTCAATAAGGACGGGGCGTTTTGATTTTTTTGAATAAGTTTAAATGTTAACCATTTTCCTTATATATGGGAAAGCTCCTTCCTCATCTGTAAATGTTGCTGTTGAATAGATGAAGGTTAGGTGTTTGGAAAAGGTGGTGTTTCTTTAAAATGCATTACCAGTCCTGGTGACAAGGTATAAATACCTCCAAGTCGTTCAGCGTGGTCTAAATATGGATGTCACCTCCTTATCTTTACGTGCATTTTTTTAATGACACAAACGTACGATGCTCTAGAGGAACAGAGCACCCTGATTGTTTTTTTTCCTAATTTTAAATGAAAATTTAATTTGGTGGGATTTTGTTGTTGTTGTTTTTTTGTTTGGTGGTTTGTTTGGTTTTTTTCTGAATTGTAGAGGAGCTGTTTGTCCACAATACACACATTCATGTGTTGCATTGTAGACAGTTTGAAGGAATGCTGTATTTGGAGAGGCAGTATTTCAGTTAATGCTTGCTTAGAAAGTGGCGGTATCAGAGGTTCAACACAATCCTGCTGGAGTTTCTGTATATCCCAAAGTGGTTTGCTGACTCTGTAGGAATTGGTGATCCTAAACGCATTGCCCATGTGCATCCCACGTGCTCTCTGTTTTCCCCTTTTGCTGTTGGGTGTGCTCGGTGAAGGAACTGAGGGATATTTCACCCATTAGTCTCTGACCAGATTAGAGGAGGAGCTGGTAAGAGCTTACGTGGTTTGAAAGGAGATTGTTAAGCAGTAAGAAGTTCTCATAGCTACTAGAGAGAGAGATGCCTTTTCACTCTAGTGGTGAGCCTATAGAGAACACCTCTCAAAAGAGCTTTAGCTGCTGTAATGCCATGACTTCTCTACCTCCCTCAGTTCTGTACTCAAGACACGGAGCAGAGAGCTTTGCATGCATATGACGTGTTGCATTATTTCGGATATCTCTTTGTAGATATATATTTAGGTTTGTAAAGAAACCTTGATGTTGCAAGGCATTCTGCAGAACGTGTTTAGAAATGAGTAATGTTAGGGAAATGCTAACTTTTGAAAGTGTGCAAAGCCTTTGCAGCCAAGCTTACCCGTTACGATTTAGCACTTAATTCTCTTGCATGTCAGCTGTAGTTTCTATTTGCCATCAGAAAAAGGCGCGTGGGAAATCTACACTAGAATATGCATATTATATTAGAGATATACGTTCTTTCGTATTTAGGTATAATGTATGTTTTTTTTATCCCCAAAGGACCTTTTCTCTCTCCTTCCATTTTTTCCCCAGGGTTTGGAATACTGTGACGAAAGGTACAGTTTAGATCTCACGGATGGAGCCATTCCCCTGAGAGGGGAGGCCAGCAATACCAAATTACTCAGCTGTCAGACTGTAGAAAAATTTCCCAACCATGCTGACGGAGGGGATAGCGTTAACGAAGGTTTGTTCTGATGTCCGCGTTTGGCTATTCTAAAATAAATGGGTTTGGAATCTAAGCGATGAATGCTGCTCTGTACCCACAGTCTGCAATATCCCCACAGTCGTAAATATCTGTATAGACTAGCTTGTTGGGCTTATTTAAAAAGAAAAACTGGGTGCTTAAGTTATGTGGGACTCCTTTAAAGGAAAAAACAGCCTTTATTTTATGCTTGCTGCCATGCCATAGCGATGTATGGTGGGGTCATGTCAGTGTTTTATTCTTCCAGCTGTTGCCTTTGAACAGTAAGATCATGCTCTCCCTTGCTTAGGAATGTTACCTTTCTGTCTCCTTTTTATGAAGTATGAGGCATGGAGAAATACCTGTGATTTTTCTGATGGTTTCTAATGAGCTTTTTTCCAGAATCTGTTCAAGTTAAGTTCTAGGCACACATGAGCTTCTGCTGGATGTGGGTTGAGGCTGGCAATGAAGCTGTCTTCTGAATGGGGAAAATAATTGTTATCTTCAAAGGCAGTTTCAGGGGCTAACAAAACTGAAATGGCACAGAAGTTCACAATGCAACATAGTAAAGTGTGTGAGGATCCCTAAACGGTCATGATGAATTCAAGAGAGAACCATTTTGCCAAACAAAGTGTCGTCTTGTTCCTTGCCCCATTAGGGTAAACGATCTACCACATACTTTGCTTACATCTGGAGAATGCGTTCTCCCCAGAAAACAAAGACCATTCCACTTACTGAGAGAACTGGAGTGCAGCATTGTGAATGTTTTCTGTTACAGTCTTTATTCCGCTTCCCTGTTTGTTGGGTTTGGGTTCTTTTTGTATTTATTTTTGTGTGCTAGTTGTGTTCTTTCATTCTGAATATGCTGGGGAGGAGCTATTCTTAACACTTGTAATTGACTCAAATCTGGAAATTAATAATGCCAGCCGAGCAATACAAGTGTATACAATAAGTATTTGTCTGCTTTCTGAAAGTAGCAATGTATGTGTTGCTAGCCCATCTTTTTTTGCTAAACTCTTCATCTAGCTAAATGTCTTGATCAACTCTTCATGTATGGAAAACCGAATTAGCTAATAAGCGTGTATTTGATTTGGCTTAGAGCTGATACAGTTTGAATGAGAGAAAGGGGCAGTATGACTGAAACCTATCACAGGGATGTTTGCTACTCCGTACATAATTTTTTTTATTATTCTTAGCAAGTGGTGTGTTTCAGGAGTGATAGAACAGAATTAAGCCAAAGTAGAAAGTGGTGTTTTAAAAATATCAGCTGTACCATACTGTCCACAAATAAGAAACAATGTCTTGTCTTTTGCAGTAATATCTCCTGACACCAGCGTATCAATCTTCAGTTGGCAAGTGACTACATATGGTCAGAGAAAACCATCTACTTATTTGGGTGTATTTGACATTAATCGCTGGTATCATGCTCAAATGCCAGATTCGCTAAGGTAGATTTTCATTAAGTTGTTCTCAACGTCCCTGCAAATAATTCATTTGAAAGTCGGCGTTCAGCTTATGCACTTGTTTTCTTTAAGGCCAGAAGAGTTCCTTCATGATTGCCCCTATTTTGCACTGTGGTCACTGGATACTGTAATAAGTATGACTTCGCCAAACCTCATTTTGGATATTCTGGTCCGTGAGCGGAGTCTGAGTCGGGGACTTCCTCCTTCTTATCCACCACCGGAGCAGTTTTTTCATCCAAGCACCTATAATTTTGGTAGGTATTTCACCGCTTTTAACAGCGAGAAGCTTGAATTGGGGTCCAACGCCATTTACTGGTTCTCTTGTTCGTTGTTTTTCACTCAACAACCAAACCAAACCAAAAAACCCCAACCCCCCACAAACCCAACTCTGATTACATTGTACCAGCAAGGTATTTCATGTTGTGAAATGCATCTGACATTCTGCTGAGTTTTGGGGTTTGGTGCTTTTGTCACGTAGCCTGTGAAGTGGTGATGGTTACAAAATGAAATGACTTTGAACTGAAGCTCAAAGCACAGCACCTCGATAGCACTAGAGATGAAATTTCTACACGCAGTAATAATTTTTTAAAAAAGGTTTGCCTGCGATCTGACAAAGAAAATGGGTACTCAGTTATATCTTTCCAGATATTGCTGTTTAAAAAAAGTGAAGTGGTCCTAACATAACTGTGAGAGCATGGAATGTTGTCAAATGTTCCTTGTTTCTGCAGATGGTTCGTGCTTGCTGAACTCCGGAGTCGTTCATATGACTTGCACCGGCTTGCAGAAGGAGGTGATCTTTTACTGTATCTTTATTGAGACTGTCAGGAGATGTACCTTTTCTAAGTTTTCTCTTGCACTGCTTTCAGTGTCAGAGCCCATTCTATGCTCATCCTGCCCATCCACACGCAGAATCGCAATTGTACCCTGCCAGTTTTATGCCAATGGTAACGTTTTCGGTCCACTCTTGGGACTGTAAAACTACCATTGTCTCCTGTTGAAGCACGATCAGGGATTGAGTGTCTAGAACGTTGCTGTAGGAGCAAGAACAAAAATGTCGTGGAAGGCGGCGAAAGCTGTTACTTCTTTATTACCCATCAGTCGAACTGCCTGCTTAGGCTTGAGTTAGGGTTTGGATCCCTGATTAACCTGAAAAAGGAGGACAGAGTGGAGAAAATGAAAAATTATTTGACTGTTTAAGAAGCAATGAATTCTTTGTTCTCCCAAACTTGGCCAAATCATAACTTCTGAGCCACTGCACAGATTGTAACAAATAATTTTGAATTAAGTTTGAGCTCACTAAACATTTCCAACGTAAACCAGCTTCTGCACAAACAAGCATAGCAAGGGTCTTCCACAGTGTGATTTAAACTTGTGTGTCAGTTTTGGCTTCGATAGAATGCATTTTGCGTCAGTGTTCGGCGAAAAAGAAAGGCCTGTGTATTGACAGAGAAGCTAGAAAATAATTAAGCATTGCAAGGGCTGATATTTTGTTTTACAGGACTTTTTTTATAAACTGTAACTGTTAGTTTGGCTGCCGTCTTTAAGACTCTACATAGTAATGCTTACTGAGATGGCTAACCTAAAGTGTATTACTGACGGAAGCTTTCTGACAGTTTCAGTGAACATTTATGTTACTTCGCGTAGTGGTTATCCAGAACCTTAGTGCCTGAATAATAACGCTGTCTTAATCTGTAGTTTTTGATTGATGTTTCAGACCTTGAATTTTTTGAAGAAATCTGGTCCTTTGATAAGTGAAGCCATTCACGATAGCTACAATAGGTGTCTTGCAGCTGGCTTGCTGTCTCCAAGACTAGTCGATGTCCAGCCATCCAGTTTGAGTCAGGTGAGCACATATCAGGGAATCAAGGGGGAAACACACCCATCTTGTCTGACGGGGCTCCAGAGGCTACAAGACACGATAATCTGATTTTCCTATTATTTGCAAGTTGCACTGAAATGCAGGTGGTGACTTTAGTGAGCAGAAGTAATAGCAGTCCTAGATCCAAGCTACTGAGTTTGACTGGGAACAGCCCTAATAGCTCTGTCTTTAGAGACCCATCTATTAATTCTGTGCCACAGCTGTGCACAAGGAAGCATCTTTCCCTCAGAACAACCTTTATCCCTGTCAGTTTCTCAAAGCATTAGGTTCATTGCAGTAGCTGACGATGGGGGTGTCTCGCTGGGATGTGAGCTGTTGCAAGCATCAGCTTGCTGCACTATACCCGATCATTTGCTTCCAAGGAAGTGGGCCGTGGTAAACGATTACTGTTGTCAGCTCTACCTGACAATTTCCTCACCGCTTCCCTTCATTTTCCCATCATCAGTCGGCCGCTTTTCTGCGGCCTCTCAAAGCAGATCTTCGCCTCTGTAGCCTTTGCCTTGCGCTCCAGTAGCCCAATTTCCCCCGCTTAGACGGCCCTCTTGTTGCTGCAACACCTTAGCCGCCTTTATCTCATGACGCCCTCTCCCTTCGATCCTCTTTATCCCACCATGGTGACTTCAGCCCCCTCTTTCCCAGGTTTTCCATTTGCAGTGCACCACCCCTGCTCTCTCATCTCAAGAGTTTCATGAGAGATGGAGCCTTTGTGATGAACAGCCCATCCTCAGCCAGGCAGCATCTAAGCGAAATGATCAGCTGGCTAGTCATCATACAGTGGAGCAATTAGTAGGAAGGGGAGAGCGGTCTTCCCACTGCCCTCATCTTCCTGTCTACCGGATTCTTTGCCAGATTTGTGGAAGTGTCTTAGGGCAAATAACACTTCTGCGCAGTGTGGTAGCTAAAATAAATTTCTTGGCCAGCTGACCTAGCCCAGAGACTGCTTATTTTGCAAGCCTGATGTAGACTCTTACATTCAAATTAGATGTTCTGCTGTCAGCTCCAGTTTGGGAATAACTTGGGAAATCAAGGCATTTTTTAATAACCTTTGCTGCATTGTGACTGTATCCCAGCACTAGAGTTGAATCAGACAATGAAGGTTAATCGCATGGTACGCGTCAAGTGTGCAAGGTTCTCTTAGGTGTTACGAACCGTTTTTGATAGTACTCAGCAATGCTTGGGGTTTCATACCGTTCTTTGAAATACTAGGAATAAGCTTCTACACCTTAAGTTACAGCCGAACCTAAAAGTTGAACAAAATATTCCACTACTCCAAAGCGTGTGCTGATGGGTAGCACTTGCTGCTGTTCTGTGCGGTGGATGCATTTTACTGTATCTGCAGAGGACGTTTATTCACTCATTAGAAATAGCACAGGCAGTTCTGTGCAACGAACTTCTTGTAATTCGTCAACGTTCTGCTTTACGCTTTTCATTCAACAGAATGATCGTGATCCTCGCTTGAGAGAGAGAGCGCTTGCCAGAAATTCTGTATTAGACCAATATGGCAAGATCCTTCCTAGAGAAAGGAAGCTGCATGTAGAGAGAGCCAAGCCTTACCATTTGCCTTCATCGGTCTTAAGAGAAGGTAATTTTTCGGGGGGGAAATACAGTGGACAGCTAACCATCGCTTGGATTCCATGAGGCTGAGAGTTTTTCCCTCTCGCTTTACAGTCACAAGACCAAAGCCATTATCAACAGTAACAAAAGAAGCTAATGCAGGAAACGTGCACCCAAGAGCAACTTGCATCAGTAATGTATTGTCCAAAATTGGAGAAGTATGGGCAGCAAACGAGCAGAAAACCAGTTTCTCACAGCATGATAGGTAAGCAGCCTTCTAACAAAGTTTAGTCTTGAGCTACATGTTTGGAGAGAGAGAAAAATCCATTGGAATTGCGTTAGCGTTTTAGAGGGAAGGTGGGCCTGAATAGAGCTTTGTCTGGCTTTTTTGCGCATACAATATGTAGCATTTAAGAATCAATACACCGTAAGTAATATTTGGAGAGTGAGTTTTTCTGCTATGATAATAGCTAGCAGTTGTCAGATGATTTTCCTGCAGGTGGTATGGTCAAATAAACTTGGATTCTGGTATGTTTGGACTTCAGGGGAATGAAAGTCATTTACATTTTCCTTTTAATTCTAGTCCTGGAGTGACAGAAGCACCACTCATAACACATCCTCTCCCTGATGCAGAGTCGCACAATGCATTTGTTGCGGCAGGAGTTAGAAAATTTTTAGGAAAATGTTCCAGGTATAGTAGATCTACAGACTATTTCAAAAAGGTGTTGCTTCTCATATATATGTGTGTATGTGTGTGGGTGTGTACACTTCCTGTGCTTGCAAAGTGTTCTCTTTGCATTTAGTTTTGTGTCTGTTAAAGAAAAGGCCAACTTAGGGACTCAACTAAGTGGAGAATTTGAAGTGGTCCCAGCATTGAAATGTGGATGCATTTTCTTCTGACACGAGAATGACATCACTTGTGCAACTTAACATTGGATTACTCTTGCCTCAGAGGCAGTGATTTAGGAAATGAAGTACGAAATGTGACAGAATAATTGAAAAGAAGAAAATGCCTCTGACTTGTTGGTGGGCCTGAGACATCACCCCAACAGCGAGGGTTCACCTGTATTTCTTGTTCATGGAATGTTTTTGTTACGTACCGTCTCAGATTTCTTGAACGCAGCATGATTCTTTCCACTGATTTATTTCTTTTCGTATTTTAAATTGTGTACCTTAACAGATTGCTGGGTTTGGTGGCTCGTCCTGTTCCTTCACACTCTGCAGCACGGGGTGGTAGCTCACATTCGCCATGCAGAGCTTCTACTTCATTCATGCCATCCAGCCCACTGAAACCAAATACGCATGGTTCCGTCTCACAAAAGAAGTTTTCAGGAGCATCAGAGCTGAATTTACTAGAGACTCCTCTTGTGGTTAAGGTTCGTACTGTAAAAAACCGGTACCAACCAACCAAAAGAAAAGCCTGTAAACTTTGTTTAAAATGAAACCACCAGAAAAGTCTTTAAAAACAAACACTGATTGGTCTTGAGGAACGGAAGAAGGTTTTCGGTGTCCCAGACTTCAGATGAAGTTAAATAGGCTGTCAGTTAGTTAGCTCGTCTCGGCTTTGGGAGCAGAAATCTCAGAAATGGAGCATGTGATTGCGTACACTGAATACTCTGGTCTCTGTCCCTTAACCGCATGAACTTTTCTCTGTAGGAGAGAGTACATTGTATGTTTCTGACTTTACATTCAGCGGTGATGTGAAAGGAAACGCAGTCTTTCACTGTCCTCGGTTTTGTCTCGCTCGGTTGGAAGTTAAGTCTGTTTGGTAATTAATAATGCATTAACAGACGTTTTTTAACTCTAGGTCATTGAAGGTAGTGCGGGTAAGGCACAAACCTCAGAAGCAGCACCTGAAGCATCACCATCTAGTGAACTACATCCATCAGGCAATCTTCAATACAGCTATAATACTACAGAGCAACAGTTTCCATGGGATTTTCCTGCTAATCAAGATGGTGAATGTGATGCTGCTGAGGGAGACTGAGATACAAAAAGCTCTCTGAGTAATCTTTAGACTTTTTAGAAGGTCTACTAATACAACAAATAAAAGCCTCTGCACAGGAACAGAATTTAATGTATTTATTATTCCCAAAAGTCATGAAGCCATCCTTTCAAGTATTTCTGTGACTCAATGTTTCCGTTCCCTGTAATACATACCCAGAAACCAGACAGCATGAGAAGCTTATAAGAGACTCCTGTAACTATTATGCTACCAGCAATAATGTGCTGGTTTTGGCTGGGGTAGAGTTAATTTTCTTCATAGTAGCTAGTATGGGGCTGTGCTTTGGATTTGTGCTGGAAACAGTGTTGATAAAGCTGGGATGTTTTAGTTAACGCTGAGCAGTGCTTACACTGAGGCCCCGCCCACCACCAGCTTGTAGGGCCACTTGGGTGCCGCGTCGTCAGCCACCACGGGGAGAGGAACTGCCACACTGCCACTCATGGTCATATTGACAAACGCTACTCTTTGTGATTTCTCGTCTCTCCTTTACCACATCTACTACATGCAAGCTAGTAAGGATGAAAGTCAACATACCTTAAGACAACAGTATGGAGTCAGTTGATCTTTATAGTAACGCAGGGAAAAAAAAAGACAAAACTATTCCTTAAACTCTGAGAAATGACAACTCCTCTTTTATTTCGCTATGGGTACTAAGGCTTTGAAAGTAAAAACACCACAAAGTAGTAGCATCTATCCCAAACAGGCATGAGGAGTAACTAGCGGCTTCATCTGCTTAGGCACTCGTTATCTGGGGCCTGCCTGCTTTTAATAGTTGGGGAACACGGTGAAGTGAGAAGGCTGTGGTTAATTGTGAAGCAGATGCTATAGCGGTTCCATTAAGTAGTAACTTACAACTTAGATTAAAGAAATTAAAAGAGATTGTAGCGCTAGTAGCCAGTAAGTCACTAATTTCATTTGCTTGTGAATTAAAACTCAATACCCTTTATGAGTTTGCTCACTATAGCAAACAGTATTATAACTTTTAACTCAATTTTTCTTCTGTTTCTGCTGTAAACAATAGCACAGTGAAACTATTTTATGATTAGGCTTTTACAGCCATATGAGTTTTATTGGAGTTAGACCCAGGAAAGGTGTTAGTTCATACAGTTACTTAGGTGTTAGACCCAGGAAAGGTGTTACTTCGTACAGTTGACTTCAGACTTCAGGCTTGCTAATAACAGAGAACTCAACACCACGTTTGTTGAGGCGATCAATCAGCTTTGTTTTGGAGAAGGCAGCTCCCGGAGAATATACACCACCCCTGTTAATGAAAATCAAAAGAGAAAAGTGTTAGTGGTACAGTGATTGAGTGACACCTTTTTTTAAAGTCAAAGATGTGTTTCCCTGCCTAAGAAAGAAAAAGCCACTTTATCCCACAGAGCATATGAGGAATTTGGCAAGCTGGTTACATTCATAGGTTCATTTCTGCATCCAGCAAACTCAACAGAAACCATTCCATTAACTGAAAATACAGACAGACACTGATGCAACAGATGCTGCAAAAGCATTACTAAAAACCTATGACTACATCCTTTCAAATTGAAAGGCAGATGAAGAGTTAAGTGGCCTTAAATCAGCTTGTGGTGAAGTATCTCCCTTGCATAGCCATTTGGGCGAGGTAACACAGAAATCCACAGGGTTATGAGAGCTGTATTTTCAAAGAGAAACATAATGCATACAAGAGTTTTAAGGGAGATCAAGGTGTTCTGCATGGGAAAGTACTTACTGTTTAGGCAGAGAAGCGGCATCTTCCAGAACAGATACAGCTGCTTGAACCATTACAATTGGTGTAGCAACATAGCCAGGCTCTGACAAAAAAAAGGAAAAAAAAGTAAAACCACCCACAACAAATGATGTACAGTGTGTTGAAATGTAGAATGTAATCTTGCTCTTACCTACAGCATGCTGAAGAATAATCTCTTTGGCAATGAAACAGCCTTCCCCATTTAATAACAGCTTTTTTACCTGGTAATCATGCCAAGTAGCTGGTGAAGTCCTTAAGATCTAATCTGGACAAATACTGCCTCCAGTACAGGCAACAACCACGAGCGATCACCTCATGGTGACAGAGGGCTCTCCATTACAGCAAAAGCATTCCCCATCCTGTGCTTAAATTCAGACTTCTGCTGTGAGACTGTCGCATTTGGCTACATCTCTAGTTATTCAAAGAAGCTAAGCTTCATTAACTCCTTTCTGAACATACATTCTTGCTGCCTCCAAACTTCACTTACGGTGTCATCACCCCTCAAAGAAATTATCTGAACGCAAGTATGTTATAGCTAGAAATGACACCATGCCAGACCTGTTTCAGTTCACTCACAGAGGACTGGAAATAAACAAATAGTAAGTCCAGGCTGTTGTAGTGGCTGACGATGACCCCCTACCGACGGCCCCTCCCCCTTTCCGCAGAAACATGTGAACATTGCAGGTACAAACCACAATTACCCCTAAGTAGCCAGTACAGAAGACGCAGTCAGCAGCAAAGGCAGTCGGCCTGTGTTTTTTGTGGTTTGATTTCAGATCTTAGCTGCAAGTAATTGCGTGTAGGTAAAGCAACCTTTCATACAAAAGCTGACCTTAGGATAGAATTAGCTGGGGAACTCACTAGCGCAGTGATATCCTCCTGGCCAAGGACGCTTGATCGTATGACACCGCCAGTCTCCGTAATTGCAACTGTAAGTTTGATTTGTATAGCCAATAAGGTACTTGTGTATCTTTATCAATAAGTATTTGGATAGAGTTACATCTTGCATAATTTCTATTCGTGAATATAGAGATGATGAATAAATTGTATACAAGTTGGCCATGTCCATGTTTGATCAATTTACTTCTCTTCCTCTGGGGGCCCAGCAGACACTTTTATCTCTTATTCGCAAACATCATTCTGTGGACGCTGGTTTGGTATTGCACATGCACCTATTTTAGAGAGCTGGGCAGAAGTAAGGCAGCCAAGGAGGAGACCGGGTATGTGACTGTGGTTATAGATGAATACCCAAATCTGCCTCCGCAGCAGCCTGAACCTTAATCAATGCATAACCCCTCAGAATAGTCAGGTTATGACAGCTGCAACAACTGAAAACTATCCTTAAATCACTCCCCCTTTAACTGCTCTACTCTGCAAAAATGCAAATTGGAACGGGGAAAGTCAGAAGGAAAGAGAATGACAAGAACACAAATGAATTGGCCATTTCAAAAAACAGGTCACAATGAACACTAGTATCCAAGATAATACTGTGTAATGGCTGTTGACTTTGTCCATATTGCAAGTGCTCCTCAAGGGTGAAAGAAATAGCAGTGGAACCATAAACCTATGTTAGAGTAGGGAATGTGAGGCAAAAGCAGTTAGCTGCTACTAACGTACATACCTGGTCCTTTCACTTCGGTGCAGATCTTTACATTCGGTTTGCCATTCTGGGGATCTTGCCCCTCACTATAACCCTCGCCAAAAAAAGTCATTGTAAAGGAGGTTCCATCCATCTGTAGTGGACAAGTGTGGTCACCAATACAGTAACTCACTTAGATCAGGCAAGCACAAGTAGTAAATATAAGTATCTATTATGCCAAATACATCTAAACATGAGAGTAGTTATTTTGAGTTATTGCTTAAAAGGTACAATCTCATCTAAATTTTCAATCGCTTCCACTTTGTTGGAACTGTTACTGTTCTAAAGTCCATTTATTCTCCCAGTGCTTTCAGTCCTGGGTTTTTGCTACCCAGTCTCCCTCTCTCATCACCTTTGACAGACTGAGTGCTGTGAGCCATCCATGTAAATACATGAGAGCCAGCAACATGATCCATTTTTTCTCATACAAGTTCCACATACTTTGATGTCTAACAGCAGAAGGCATGATTATTTAAATAGTCAAAGCTATCTGAACAAGCACACACAATGTGCATTTAGAAACTGTTTCTTTGAGACTAAGCAGTTAACTCCAGATTACTATTCCACCATTACCATGACAAATTTATTCAGTAATTGTGATGGGAAACAGTCAGTTACCTGTTTCCGGGTTGGTCCTTTCTTTGTGAAGTGTCCAGCAGAGAAAAATTCTGGGTACTATACAATAAGAGGGGAAAGGAAAAAAAAAAAAAAAAAGATAAGACCAACAATAAACTAGAGGGGAAAAAAATCTCAAAACACTTAGTTCTTTTGTGTTTTGAACACTTACTTTTGTCAGAAGTTTTCTTCCAAAGCTAAACTTCACAAGAAGAAGAAATAAAATGCCACAAAACATCAGCTTGATAACAGAGCCAAGGCCACCTATGTTCACATAGGCGCCATACTGCACCTGAGGCAAAAAAATATTTTCAGTGATAAAATTTACATTAAAATTTTTGCATCAATTCATTTGTAAAAATAAATCTACCCCCAAATTAGGATGCAATTGTTCGATACAATAGATAGGTGTTTAAATAGGGTCTTAAACAACTGTCTTAGTTCAAAACAACTCTTTAAATAATGCTTCACTTTTTAATTCACTACGAGAAGATGATATGACTACAGAATGGCAAGTGAGCAAGCATGGTAAACAAAAGTGGAAAACTCTAAATAAAGATGTGTTTTGGTCTCTGATTTCAGGCTTCTTTCCTGAGAGCTTCTTTCCTCCTCTTTGTGCTTTAGTTTAAGAGAATCTGAGGCCTTACTTTAGAATTCTGGAATAGCAATGGCAAGCCTTTCTCATTAGTACTTTCCAAGTATATTTTTAAAGCACTATCTCACCTTCATCTCTTAACTGGTGCCTGTGACTCTGCACAGCTATTATACAGATTGTTGGTGCTGGTCTCCTCTCAGGAAACCACAGAAAACAAAAACTAAACATCTTTTCCACCACCACCACTTCACACTGCCTTTACTCTGCACACCAGAGACCCAAGTGTCAAAGAAGTCTCCAGATAAAGAATTCACATGCTGCTCATTTGTATCAGAATGTTTACTACACTATACTGACCTGACTATAGTTACGCAGACTACAATTATAGTACTTTTAGAAGCTCTACTGATATAACAAATAAAAGCCTCTGCACAGGAACGGAATTTAATGTATTTATCATTCCCAAAAATCATGAAGCCTTCCTTTCAAATATTTCTGTGACTCAACGTTTCCATTCCCTACAAATACATACCCAGAAATCAGACAGCATGAGAACCCCAGAAGAGACTCCCGTAACTATTATGCTAGCAGCAATAAGCAAGCTCATCAAGCAGCATATCAAGTAGTATGAGACAGGCCAGTGCACCCACAATAACCTGGACCACATCAAGTCAAGCAGCTTTCAAAGGTGATCAACAGAACAAGCCTCCTTGTTTAAACAAGCAAAAGCACATCACAGTTCATTACTATTTACCTAACTACAGAAAACCTGCTACACAGATCTGCACTAAGAACAGTTATTACATAAAGAAAAGATTCTTTGAAAACGGTAATAAAGACAGAGTATACCAATAACAGTAACTTACAGGTGTTTCCTGCAACTCTGTGTGCAAATAGCGCTGAGACCGTTTCACAACAGAACCATCAGACCCCATGAATGTAATGGAGTACTCTTTGAATTCCCGATTGTAAAACACAAATCCTCTGCAAATGGAAAAAAATAAAAGTCAGAAAAAATGTTCAAATGTTCATGAAACTGAAAAAAATTGATCATAATGGCCCGACTAACACTGCCTTTTTTTCAAGCATTTTTATGACATCTTTTCACTGAAAGCAAGCCATTCAAAAATTTATCCCTGGCTCAACTCAAAATTCCATGCACTAGAGCAAGGATGAATTTGATAATCAAAATAATATTCCCCCAACATTTCTTTTTTCCCTTCTACTGATCACTTCTGCAATCAAACTCAAAAGTTTACCATGTCACTAGTATTTTTTTAGAACAAGTTAACTCTGAGACCCAGTAAATGCTGGAACATGTTCTTTTCTCATTAAAATACAAACAAATCAGTAAAATTGAATTTATCTTCAATTCTACTAGACAAGCATCTGTATTCATATTATACTAAAGTCCTAAATGGATCTTTTTAGTATTTAATAATATGTTAACAATCTATGTAATAAATACTGGAACTGTTCGAAGACAGATGTTTCACATCTTAGGTTTCTTATACCTTCTTTTAAGTTTTGCACCAACTACTGGAACAGGGGCATATCCTATCTTTTTTCGAAGCTTCCTCAAGTTGTCTTGATCCGCAAGGCCATAAACAGCTGATTTCCAGGTCCCATCATGTGCACAAGGACCCTGGTGACATACCATGAAACAGTAATTAATTTAGTATCTAAAGGTTTCATGTATTATTTTAATAATGACCTTAGAATTATTACATATATTACACATTATTACAATTAATGCATATAATAATAATACATATATGTAGTAAAGTATATTGAGATGTGGTGGGTTGACCTTGGCTGAACACCAGGAGCCCACCAAGCCGCTCTATCACTCCCCTCCTCAGTAGAACACGGAGGAGAGAAAATAAGATGAAAAAAAACCCTCAAGGGTCAAGATAAAGTCAGTTTAATAAAGCAAAAGCAAAGGCTGCACGCAGAAGCAAAGGAAAACAAAAGACTTATTCTCTACTTCCCATCAGCAGGCAATGTCCAGCCACTTCCCGGGAAGCAGGGCTTCAGTACACGTAGCGGTTGCTCCGGAAGACAAACACCGCAGTAACGGATGTCCCTCACCCCTCCTCCTTTCTCTTAACTTTTATTGTTGAGCAGACATTATACGGTATGGAATATCCCTTTGGTCAGTTTGGGTCAGCTGTCCTGGCTATGTACCCTCCCAGGATCTTGCCCACCCCCAGCCTACCGGGTGAGGGGGCAATGTTGGAGACACAGCCCGGACACTGTGTGAGCACTGCTCAGCAGTAGCCAAAACACTAGTGTGTTATCAACACCTTTCTAACTGCCATTACAAAGCACAGCACTATGAGGGCTGCTATGGGGAAAATTAACTCCATCTCAGCCAGACCCAATGCATTTTCCACCCCTTATTCCATATGATTTGCGTCATGCTCAGGTCCCACATTACTTAATACATATATCTAGCTATCGATCTTCTAACCATCCCATTGTATTTAATTCTCATTACCGAAATCCCTTCTTACCAACACTTACAACTTACACTACATACTTAAATCATCTTTATACCCAACATACACATTTAGATATTCTCATTAACCACTATCCCCTGCCCTTTAACAGATAGATATTATTCTCCCATTCCATGGGCTTCCTCCACTCCTCCAGACAATCATAAGACCAGGCTATGACTTGGGCCCCATCTGTAAAGATGGATGCTCAGGACAGAAGCAGCATGTTGGATCGTTCGGCACCAACACTGGCTTGGTTTGGGTCATCGTTGCATTATTTTAATAACAACCTTAGAATTATTACATATATTACACATTATGATTATATGCATTAAAGTAGATTGAAACAGTACCCCCCAAACAAAAACAAACCACACGGCCAAACACTAGGATTACTGGCAACACACTGTACATCTGTTATTGTTTACTTGTGTATGAATCCTTCCCACATCTCTGCAAAAACTATTTCTTCAAACAGCTTAACACAACAAACTTTAGGTAGACAGCCTGCGCAAATGAACCTTACAAAAGGGTGTTTGCTCGGGATATTTTTATTAGCTCCTAGAGTTCTTAGACATCGAAGAACTGTCAGCTTGTTCCAGTTATTCTAATGGGCTACAGTGATGTTATCACAAATACCTCTGAGATTCCAAGAAGGTATAAGCCAACTAACCTCAGGTCCAGATTTCACTGTCAGGAAGCTTTCAACAGCAGTTAAGGTACCTTTAAGGGAAGGGAAAACATTACTTGGCATATAGAACAGAATAGACTATTTCAGTTGGAATGGACCTCCAACAATCATCTAGTCCAACTGCCAATATACAGTCATTAGTTCACAAAGCCAGAGTACACTCTCGTAGACTCAAACAGCAGGCCACTGACATTATTAGTTGGAAAGGCAGAGTCACATTTTTATCTCAAAGTAAAATAAACTAAGATTAAGTTCCACAGCTATTTTAGTTAGGAAGTATCAAATTTCTTAGGTAAAGTACTTCAATAAGGGTTGCTAATATTATCTTTACTGATTACATTTTTCATTTGTCTCACCTAGTTAATGAGATAATGTAAATATCTTCATGTAAATAAAAAAAAGGAAAATAATGTTAATAGACATATTTAGTTTACCCCCAAGTTTCAAAATAAAGGATGACGTAGGCTGTGAAAACCAAGATGGACTTAGGGATTTTGGTAGACCTTAACTACCAAAAAAAAAAAAAAATTTCAAACCCGCAGAAAAACCCCAAACACACAAGATATCCTAAAACATTTAATTTCAGCATAGCTTGTGTTTTGCTAAGAACGCTTAGTTGTGATGAACAGCAAAACAAAAGAACTCCTCCAAATTCTGCTTTGTTTTCCTTTGCTCAGTTCCTTCTAAGATTGTAAAACTCTGCTTCTATGGGCAAATTTCAATATAGCAAGCAACTGGATAGACAGGTGATAATACCATAAAGTCAAAATAGGAAGAGGTGAAAGACATCTTTATTCAAAACAAGTATCAAACATCAAATTATAACCCCATGAGCAACCAGAAACCCATTTCCATGCCTCTCCTCTCCAACCAGAGCCAGATTGAGTTTTCTTAAACTGAAAGATGATACACTCCAATGTAAAGCAATCCCACTTCATAGCAGTTTTAATAGTACATAAAAGCGAAACATTCGGATCCTCTTATCGGCCATGCCAATTGAAAGTCAGACCTGATGAATGAAGTATCCTCATTTGAGATTAGGATCAAGTACTATGTGCATAGAATTAAATCACTTCACATCTTCTCTCAAATATATTTATCCTCTTTCTGTTACTGTCTAGCTGCTCTTAAAGAAAAAGGCATTGTATGGCACTGTCTATCTACTTACACTCATGCAACAGCTTCTAAGTGCTTGCGGTAGAAGAAGAAAACTTACAAAACCTGATCACCCACTAATTTGCGATCCCTTTCCCCCAGCCTTCCTGTCCCCACTGTCTCTTCCCTACAAAGATTCTCACTGCACAAGCAGCAAGTGGGCTGAGGCTTGTCTAGGGACGTCCACACGCTGGCTGAACAGCCCGCTACTGACAACTGAAGGTTCTATTCTCTCTATGAGCAACATTACCTTGAATCCCTCCTCTACCAAATGACCAATTTTCTCCAATCTACTGGGAAAAAAACGTAGAAGTAAATCATATGACCTACCAGATTTGTTTGAAAGTGGTCAGCTGGTAAAGGCAGGAAAAAGAGAGACCGAAAGAGTTTCCACGTAAGCATTGCTGCTTTAGGAAACAAGATGAAAGCATCATCTGCATTTCTTTTTCAGCATAAGGTCACACTTAACTAAGTCACCTTTCAACTTGTCTCTGGTGAACAGTACTCCCATATCGGCTGGTATAGAGTCAAAGCCACAGCTTCCAATGACATATACTCCCTTTTCCGCAGCTTTTTCATTGTATTTCAGGTACATTCCTTCCAGAAACTAAAACAAAGTCAGAACAAATATTTTAAGCAGAACTCCATATTTGGCCATACCCAATATTGGCCATCAGTGCTCTACTGTCATATCATAGCACCCTACGTACTTCAAACTCCTTACAAGCATCTTTAAGACAGATACAGAGCATTCCTGTTTTATGGTACGGAAGTGTCACAGCAGTGAAAAGAAATGTGGTCTACACAAAATTCCTACGTAGAATCACAACCGAGACTTAAATCAGAATTGAAATTTTGCATTTCCAGAGAGAACCTGAGAGGTTCTTGTCTTAAAGTAAGAAAACTATACAACTAATATACATTAATGTACTTTAAAACAATTAATGCATCTTAAAATTGTAGATCAGGAGGCAGAATTTGTTTTCATGTTCAAAAACATTAGCAGAAACATACTAAACAAATACTCCTTTAACAGATCCTTGATACGAGGCAGCATTTTTCTACTGTTACATACCTGGGGTTCTCCACTGATGTCAATGCAGCTTGCACCATTTTCAACACAAGCTTCTACCACAGGCTCTCCAAAGAATCTATACTATAGAAGCAAAGAAGACCGCACGTAACAAAAGTAAAACCCACACACCACCCCTCCCCCAGCGTGCTTTATCTAACATACGTATCTACAATAAAAGTAAACACTTGCTGGCTATTGATTTTTCTAAGCCGGGCAAAATATGTAATAGCACTTGTACTTTTTGAGGGCTGGGGAGAAGGAACAGCATAACAAACTTCATCCCTAATAACGGAGTTTGCTGCACAGGCTACTCCACTGTATTTCTCTCATAAGACAAATTCACCAAGGCCAATTTGATGTCTCTAATCTCCATTTATGCTTTTTGCACTCATATTATCAGCATATTCTCTACCCAAATACTCTTAATTTCAAAGACCTTGTCATGACCCAACTTCCAGCCCTCGTACTTTGATCCCCTCTGAATGCACTGGAAATACTGCTGCTGAAAGTTTTAAAGGGGCCAAGAACTTAAAACAGCGAGTCTACGGGCTTCTTTTCCAGCTCTATTTTCAACCCTAGCACCACCTACTTAAAACATTTTGGCCCAACCCAAAACTCCTCCCCTCTTCACAACCGCTTTCTTATGCTGCCTGTGAAAGACTCACTTAAAAAAAAAAAAAAAAAAAAAAAAAACAACAAACCAACCCCACCAACCCTGCTGTATTTCAGTGAGAACTGTCCGTGAATACACAAGCCATTACAGTACGCGGTTGCACTCCTGGTCCAATTTCAGAAAGCTGCATTTCATCCGCACGGCTCCTGAAGTTCCGGAGCCCAGCGGCACCTCTCCCGGTAGCCGTCGCAGCTCTCCCTGCCCCACGCAGCCGAGGAGCGACGGCGGAGAGGCATACACCGCCCTGGGCTCTGCCGGGAGCCGCGCCCGGCGGATGCCGTGGGAGCACCGGCCCGCATCACCGCACTCACCGGGCCCACGCAGTTGAGCACCAGCCGGGTCTGCCTCGCCATGGCGGCCAGCGAGGCCGCGTCGCCCACATCGCACAGCAGCACGCCGACCTCCGCCCCGAGCGCCGCCTTCCCTGCGCACCGGAGACGGCCGTCACCCACACCGCCCGCCGCGCCGACGAGCGCGTCTCCTCCCTCGCCGGGCCGAGCCGCCACCTCCCCGGCGCAGCCCCGACACGGAGGGGTTTGCCCCCGTTCGCCCCTCAGCCCTTCCCCTCACGCCCGCCCGTGGACGGTTCCCAACGGACAGGGCATTAACATCGGGGCTGCGCGAACCGCGCCGTCCCCGGACGACAGCGCTGCGCTACACGACCCCCAGCCGCGGCCCATACCCAGCCTCTCGGCCGCCCGCTCCAGAACCGCCTGCAGCTTCTCCCGGCTCCGCCCGGCCACCGCCCAGCGCAAGGCACCGCGTAGCTCCCCGCCGGCCGCCGCCCGCGCCACCTCCTCCACCACGAACTGGCCGGTGAAGCCTGAAGCCCCAAACACCACCAGCTCGTAGGGCCGCTTGAGCGACCCGCCGCCGGCCGCCATGGGCACAAGAGCCACTGTAGCCGCCGCACTGCCGGTCAGCGTCAGGCAGCGGCCGGTATCACTCGGCCCCTCCCAGGCCCCGCCCCTCGCCGGGAGGGCAGTGCGCGAGGCCCGCTCGCGGGGCGGGCGTTACGGCCGTTGCGGCCTTCGGAGCTCGCGGTGCGGAGGAGCGCGCGCGGCGCTGTGCCTGCTGGAACGCGGCGGTTGCAAAGATCCGCCCCGCTCCCAACGCAGGCCCCCAGGCGCTGCCGCATACCGCCAGTGGCTGCGGCGGCTCAGCCCTTGGCCCCTGCCGGGGTAGAAATAACCTTTGCTGTCATTCCAGCAGCTAGGAAGGAGGGAGAGCTGCTATCTTTCTGGGGCTCTGGGGATTTTTAAAATACCGTGAACAAATAAAAGTATACCAAGATACGGCCAAGAGGTTTTGGAGCCCATCAGTTTAAGCAACAACGTTTGCAGAGAGAGGCCATCATTACTGGTGCCACAGCAGCCATTATCTCTCCTGACGAGCACGGCTCATTACTACAAGTTACTGCCACAAGCATTTCAGCACAGGTAATACAGATGAACTGAGGACTGTTACTAATCAAAAAGAAAACCTTAATTACCTAGAAGTAAAATGAAATGCTCTGTTTCCCCCACAACTACAGCAAATTTTTATGTTGTGCTCAACAACAAAAGCAGAACAATGTAAAACTTCTAAGTTCCCGTTGCGGTGGGGAGAGGCGTTGACCCTGCAAAGCCACGGTGGTAAGGACATTTGTGGCTGCATGGTGCGGTGAGGTGTGGTCATGTTTTCCGTGGTTTTCATGGCCAGGTTGCTGACCCAGATTCCAGAGGCTAGCAGCAAGTCACACAGGAAGCAACCTGGTGAATCCTGCTCCTTGGCCCTTTCTCCCAGGGAGCATCTGCCATATCTAAACTGTTCCTGAGAGATGCCTGTCTAACCTGTTTTAAAACCTCTAGTGATAGACACTTTCACACTGTTCCCCAGGCAATCTCCTCCTGCACTTCGTTATACATGTGGCTGGAGACAAGAAGCTAGATCTCCACGTTCCAGCAACATACTATTTCTCCTGTTTCTAGAGGACATTGGTAAAAGACTTAATCCCTGAGGAGTATATAAAAAAGATTCTGCAAAGCTGGAAACTTCCATGCATCCCCTCAGTCTTCCCTAGATTAAAAAGCGCTAATTCTTTTGATCTTTCCTCACAGGCCATGTCATGCATACGTTTTTCCTGTTCTTCTCTGAACTCTCGCCAGCTGGTTTACATTTTTCTTGAAATGTAGTGTCCTTTACTAGGCCCCATACTCACATTGTCAGTGCTAAATTGATTGAGAAGGTTATGTGATGTGCCAGAATTTACCCCTGTTTCTACATGGCTGAAATATTTGTGGGGTTTTTTTTGCAAGCGTCACATTATTGATGCACCTGCAGCTCACGATCTGTTCCACCTCAGAGGCTTTTTCAAATCACTGCTGCCTAGCCATTTTTTTCCCATCTCAGATTTGTACTGAAGATTAATGTCCTTTCTGAATACATTCTAACATCTCATCTCCAAGGCAGCAGGAGATCCTCACCTCTAAGCATCAGCATCAACTACTTTAGTAGTGCTGATGCAGTTGTTTGTAGGCCTACACTGTCAGCTGTATCAGTGAAACAACTTGGTCTAACAAAAAACAAAGAATGGGGGAGGGAAGGACAAAGACAGTTTTTGTGTTCTTTTTTAATCCAGATCATTTTGTTGATCTGATTTACATAGCAACTCTGCAAAACCAGTTTCTTGTGTTTGAGGTCACTGAACATCTCATTAGTCAAGCTGGTCTCATACTACCTTCCTGTCCTTCCTACCTACTGGGATAATTTCCAGATATGCTCATAATACTGTTGAACTCCTCTAAGCTACCTTCCCTTTACGCTCAATTTTTCTCTTCTGTCACCAACTGTCAAAGTCAAGTCTGTTTTCTTTGAGGCCACTGTCTTTGGTCTTCCACTGTCCTATCTCCTTTGCAAAAGCTTTGAAAAAATGTCGCAACAATAAGCAATAGATGTTTTTTCCCCCAACTTGAAGTTAACAAAAATTGTTATTTCTTCAGACTTTGCATTAACATTTAAAATTGTTCAGTGACAGGAGACTGTAAGGAGCCTGCAGATTGCAGAGGGATTCTGACATAGCCTGCAGGGCTGGCTGGGATCCTCAGCCTGCTTTCTTCATCCCTTTGCTCCAGAAGCTTGCCTTTCTTGTCTTCTCTCCCTCTTCCATATTATCCCCTTTTCACAACTAAGCCTCTGTCACTCCCAGAAAACAAGGCAATTTATAAACCTATGACTCTGACTCAACCATTTGTAAAGAATCAGGACTGCACAAGCTTCCTCAGGCCATACGTAGATGATAAGACCTGCATATTGCTGTTAGGCAGTGGCTTGGCAAGCACAAGCTTGTATGCAGTGCTGAGAAGACCGTCTCCTCTCAGTGACTGAAACTTTACACCAGATTGGGCAGACTTACCCTGTTTATCAATCCACAACCCTCAAGATTTCATCTACTCTTTCAATGACAGCTATATTTCTTTAAAACACACCTGATGGAGCAAGATAATTCATGTAAATTGCAGCTTACACAAGCAAGAAATCAGGCTTTCAGAGCTGCAGAGTGACACCTGAAAACCCACTAGAGGGGCACCAAAACACAAGGCAAACCTGGATTTTTTTTGCTTACATAAAATGTCATTATGGTAGCTCCAGTTAATTTTTTCTCGAGAGAGACCTGTGGTTGGCAAGTGGAAGAGTTCTGTTTGCAGACATCTCTAGTTTCATTCCAGCTCACTGGGTTAAAAAAAAAAAAAAACAAAACATGACATCTGTAAGCCAGTTTACATTCCTGCCTGTGAAACTAACAAGTAGGTAGGTTTCAAAATAGCAAACATCAAGGCAATGTCAAGGCTCTCATTTTAAATTGAAGGCTTACAGCAGTCTTCACTAAAGGCAAAGGTTAACCTGTCCCCCTAGTTAGTGTTGCCAACGCAGGATTGCAAAAAGTATTCTGTGGGAAAGCAGTAGGATGATGTACAGTTTTTCCTTGTCCAATAGGAAGACAAGAAATGCCAGATCTGCTGCCAAGTGCAGTTCTGCAAAGGAGGTTCCCACCTGAATCAGCTTTAGAAGCTCACAAAAAGAGATACTGCCGTTTCTTTTAAAATCTTGGTTTTCAGATTTGAAGGTGCTTGGTTTTTTCCATATGTGTCTGCATACAGATACTTAAAGATTTCAGTACTTCATTTAAAGCTTTGTTTAGCTAGACTGTCTCAGTCTAAAATAACTTTAATTACTAGAAGTCCCTGCCAATTTCTTTGGGACAGAGAAGCACACGAGCACATGCGCGCACACACACACAAGCCATATCTTTTCAAATTCCTTAAACAAAAAGGGGCATGCCTTCCTTTGCTAGCTTTTCCTTTTCTACCTGGAGCCTCTGGCAGGATCTGAGGAATCTGTGTAAGCATTTATAAGAGCACTTGTATGTCCCTTCATTTTGTACAGTAGGTGTTCTGAGAAAATCCTTCCTATCAATATTTATATATTTCTTGGACACCAATCTTTGTGGTAAAGTTTTTTATACTAATTTATAACTTTAGGATACTTTTTGTTTATTAGGGTGGAAATGCAGATGTTGTTCCATGACTACTTTTTAATTGAAATAATAATAAAGTAGCAGAAAGAGTGCAATATGATGTCAATTGCACAATGCTGTATGAAGGCAATTTTTTTAAACACAACATGGTAATTGTCTTGTACCCGAAAGGATGAAATAAGATCACTGGCTTGCATCATTGCAAAAGTTACTACAGAACACAAAAAAAATAGAGCATAAGAGTAGGCAGAGGTGTTGGGAAATAAGGTTGATTAACAATGCACGGATAATTCACTGCAGGGTATAAAGAATTAAGTGGGTGAGTATATAAGGGATTAAAAAAAAAAAGGGCAGGCATCTATGTACCTGCTACAGTTACTCAGTACTATAAGACCGTGAGAACAAATGTTTCTGGAACAAAGCCCACAGTTCTTAGTGCCATTGTGTATCTTATCCTTAATTTATGCAGAATATTACTTTATAATCAATATGCAATAGGCTCCAAAAAGCCACCCCATACAGAACTTGAGAACTTGTAATAAACCAAACCATTTAGACTGGGACAAAAAAGAGGAGCTCGAAATTAAAAACTGGAAAGAATCCAACAGAGAGTTACTTGCCACATGTGGCAGTTCAGTAATGCTTTATTTATTTTATTTTTATTTTATTTTAAAATTAAAATATCACCTAACCTTTTTGGAAAAAAAATTAAAATCATAGAATCACAGAATCATTTAGGTTGGAAAAGACCCTTAAGATCATCGAACCCAACCGTAAACCTAACACTGCCAAGTCCACCATTAAACCATGTCCCTAAGCACCATGTCTCCACATCTTGGAAATACCTCCAGGGATGGTGACTCAACCACTTCCCTGGGCCGCCTGTTCCAATGCTTTATAACCCTTTCAATGAATAATTTTTTCCTAATATACAATATATACCTCTCCTGGCGCAACCTGAGGCTGTTTCCTCTCCTCCTATCACTGGTTACCTGAGGGAAGAGACCAACACACCCACCTCACCACAACCTCCTTTCAAGCAGTTGTAGAAAGAGATGAGGTCTCCCCTCAGCCTCCTCTTCTCCAGACTGAACAACCCCAGTTCCCTCAGCCGCTCCTCATAAGACTTGTGCTTCAGACCCCTCACCAGCTTCGTCGCCCTTCTCTGGACACACTCCAGCACCTCAGTGTCCTTCTTGTAGTGAGGGGCCCAAAACTGAACACAGTATTCGAGGTGCGGCCTCACCAGCGCCGAGTACAGGGGCACGATCACCTCCCTGCTCCCGCTGGCCACACTATTTCTGATACAGGCCAGGATGCCGTTGGCCTTCTTGGCCACCTGGGCACACTGCTGGCTCATCTTCAGGCAGCTGTCGACCAAGTCCCAAAGGTCCTTTTCAGCTGGGCAGCTTTCCAGCCACTCGTCCCCCAGCCTGTAGCGTTGCATGGGGTTGTTGTGACCCAAGTGCAGGACCATCTTAATATATATCTGTATACATACACGTATTTAATATGTATATTGTATACATATATGTGTTAAATGAAATATATATTCAGCCAAATAAAAGCAATAAATGAACTAAGTTATTTCCACCTATTTTGCTTATTTCTAAATTGGGAGATTACAAAACAACACATGGCAGCCTATGACACCTGCAGATCCCACCCTTTTATTTTTTAATAAGCTGTATACACATTCCCATTCATACACAACTCTAAACAATCCTTAAAAGAAGAAATGAAGGCACTATTGACCCATGGAAGTATAGCAGAGGTTAAAGCTTTTGATTGCCACTGGACTTCAGGCTCTTCATTCAATATTTACTGCAGTTGTCACTTCTCACACTGAACTTGAAACACTTACAGGTGTGAAAAGGCTGATAAATGTACAGTTTTTTCAGTAGATGGAGACCAAACAAGAAAGTGTAGGGGAAGAGCACGTTTTTCTGATGACACTGAGTAATAACCAATGTTGCATTAGAATGCTCTATAATAAAAGTGTCCGCATAGTAAATTAAGACATAAAGAGTTAAACGCCAGAGTGCTCTTGCTGGGTACTGCAGGGCTCTGCCCTACCTCACAGCTCAGCAGTCATTTTGATGACAACAATTAAAGATTTGAAACTTTCTCCCATAGTTGCAGAGAAATAATTTAAAGGCAGCTAAGAAATTAAAAGTGAAAGGGTTCAGAAAATGCAAACTAATCTATACTGGAGAAATTAAAACTTGGAATACAGGTATGCTAAAAGAAGCGGGGATAAATGTTTTGCCCAGTGGATGGTAAATGCAGGAGATATTAGCAATGTAGAAGCATCGGATTGCATAGAAGGAAATAAAAATCTGTCTCTATTTAAAGTCTCATTTAAAACATTGCATGCTGGTTCAGCCACTTCACTACAATGAATAGACTGACAAATTGCAGACAGTTCCAAGAAAATCATCCAGAAAATAATGAATTATCCAGTAGTAGGAATGGAGACACCTTCCAGGAAAAGTGCAAAGTTCAAGGTATATATTATTAAGCTAAAAATAACTACAGAGACACGATAATGTTTTGCAAATATCTGAGGATGTAACTTCTAGGGATGGAGGGTGAAGGACTTGGAATACAAAAAGAGGTGCGCACCTGAGAAAACGTGGCTGACAGAGTGACCAGCATGACCCATTCCTCACAGCAAGGGAGGTGTTGATAGGAGAATGAGACCAGTGATTTGATGAGTGCCAACGAACGGGACATCTGAAACCAAGTGTGTAAGTAGGTGGGACAAAGCACCAGATGTTAACTATGAGGAAGCCATATGATGCAGCAAGAGTAAGCAGATGGCTAGATAGATCGCCTGTTCTTTACTGTCTGCAGTCTTCAGTATTAGACCGAATTGTAAAATTCTCTAGCCACCTTTCCCTCAATTACATTGTGAATATAACAACAGAGTCTAATAGTTCTTAAAATATTCCTTGTATCTTATTTAAGCAAGGTCATTATAAAGGAAAAATATTTGTATGCTCTAATTAGCTAAAACTGCTTGCAGGCAAAACCATACAGTTCCTCAATGTTACTTTCTGTACTCTACTGACTTTAGTTGCCTACAGAACTTCTTGGGGGCCAGTCAAAGCCTGGCCCCACATCCAGGTGCCTCTCTTCAGTGCATTTGAATGCTCTGTCAATATTCCTGCAGAGTATCAAGTACTTTTCTTCTTTCAGGTTGTGTAGTGTCTGTTCACACACAAAGACGACTCTCAGATTGTTACTGAAAATCGTAACCAAGAAAACTCTCCAAACCAAATGATAGTTTAGAAAGCTGACATTGGTTTATTGCAGCGCTGGGTGCATGGGGGATCTTTCCTCCTAGCATGTACACCCAGTTGAAATCATGACAGGTATTTAAACAGTTAACAAAGTTAGTTACGCCTACTGGTCCCACCCTTTAGCTAACTATTGGTTAGGATCTTTCTTACTGCATCTTAAAGATACAGTTCTCTTTTAATTCACTACGCATGCCCAGAGAGTAGGGGGCTTATTTGGGTTGGGGGCTTTTCTAGCTAGGAGGTGTGGTTTTTAGCATTATAATGAGGTAGGTCAGCCTTAGGGCACCCATTTGGGGCATTTCACTGACTTTGCTGTTCGGCCAAGTCTCAAGTTTGCATATCAGCCATTATCAGGAGACCCAGAGGCTGTATCAGGTGCTAGATCTCAGTATACTTTTTGTCTCCAGGTAGACAACATTACCATAACCCAATAGAGCTAATCGCCACAGCCAGCCTGTTTCCAGGAAAACTAATGCATATTTCAGTTTGTGTGATGCAGTATCGTCTTAACTCATCTGTACAAAGTTTGCACAAAGGGGTCTGCTTTTGTCTGCTAACTAATTTGTTTAAGTCTTTGGTATCAAGATGGTCCAGTTTTACACATTGGCAAAACCACAACTGTTCATTTTTGTCACATTTATAAATCACAGCTGAACTACACAGGTATTAGTGTTCTCAAAAGCCTTGTATCTGTCTTTGAATTGATAATATATTCCATCTTTTGACCTCCAAAGACTTGTTTTTCCCAGTACTATCTTGAACAGCTCCTGTGTGAGGCTATCTATCCACTGCACATGTTTCCTTTACATTAAGGGTTAGGAAGGGTGCTCCTTCACAAAACTCTGATCTTCATGCGAGAAACTATAGCAGTTCAGTGCAAACCCTCCCCTCCCCGCCATTGTGCAAGCAGAGCACATAGCCATTCTTTCTAACCCAAGAGCAGTTTTAACATCTTCCCTTGAAGCCACCCTCTCTCACTAATACTACATCCTCACGAACTGCCAGAGACTGAAGGGAAGGGAATTCCCCATAAGGGGAGAAGAAACGGTGCAGTGGTGGAGCTCTTCTCCCTCTTGCTTGTGTGAAAGAAAGTGGGACAAGAGAGCACACTATTTAGTTTTGTGCAGCTGCTCTTCCTCTCTGTGGATGTTTTGTGCAGAATTGCTGCAGAGTTTTGGGGGTGAAAGCAGAATGCCAAATGTCCTGTGCTCTCAGCCACCATACCCTGCAGAGGTATTTGTATGCTGAAATACAGGTGAGAAGCAACACTTCAAAGCTGCTGCTTCTGTGTCTCCCATGTAGCTACTATTCAATAGCCCCTAATGGAGCTTCTCACAGGATAGCCGCAATTGAATTTAGATCTGTCTGTAATACGGACAAAGGCAAGATATCTTCCATCTTCCTCATAGGAAAGATCCTAACAGATCTCTAGTGTCTGTAATGTTGGAATGGGGCACATTTTCCAAAATCTGCTGCTGACAAATACATCCCATGAAGGAGGTTTTCTGAGAATTGCCACAAGAATGATCAACTATATCCTTTTGTTCGTTCTGTAGAAAGCAGAAGCTTAGCTTTCGGACCGCTGTCTTGCCTCAGGACTGAGTTTAGAGCTAAGCAGTCAGCACATGTAGCATTTAATATGAAGATGGAAAGAACAAAAACTCAGAATGTAATGCAGAGGCAGCAATTTCCCCTCATTTTATAGATCTGGCCTGCTCAGCAGCGTGCAGGGCCAGTAACTGAACTTTGAGAAATACTAAAGAACCAAATGGTCCTACAATGTGGGGAATATCTGCAGTGCAGCACATTTTGCCATGTTCTTGACATACAACGCCCCTGGTGACTCTTTGCAAGGCCTGTGTAGAGAACCCTGCATTGGTTTGTGTCAGCACAGAGCCTCACTTACCAACACAGAGACAATTCTCTCCCACTTTTCTGAATTTCTGGGATAGCATCAAGGTGTCTAACCTGGACTGAGAATCAGTTACTTAAGGCTTTTCTTTAGTAACACCATCTTACTTGTCACCTACCAAAGCTTGCTTGACTCATACAAAATAATGACTTGACCTTATTAACCATTTTCACCATGTCGCTGAACATATGCAGGGTGATAAGGGTAAAAGGCACCACTGGAATCTTCTCTGACCTCCTCCGGTAGCACCTTCTCTTTAGCAGAGTGCCTAAGACTGTCCTAAGTGGTTTGGGTGGTTTTTCTAACTCATACTACTATTTTAGTGTTCTCTAGCAAAAAGGCTCCCAAGGTGTGGCACACAAACTTTTTTACAAGTGTTTTTTAAAGGAAAAATCAGCTTACGTGGCAGCAGTAGTGGATTCCAAGTCTGCTGTGTGCTGACTCTTGTCTGAACAAGGACAAATACCTCCATGTTAACAGCGACTGCGTGATGTGGGAAGGACTGCCTGATGGCAGATAACTACCTGACCACAAGGGAAGCACATTTATAAAGGTCTTTACTCATTAATCACTTCCTGAATATTAGATAAACACTTTCACAACAGCAAGTACAGCTAGTCAACAGAATTTCACTGCTGTACATAGTACATTCAACGGCTCCTCTCAAAATGCCTCCAGCAGCAACCCAGGTGGTATCTGAACCTGCACTTGCAGCTCAGGATGGTGGAACAAGGAAAGATAAGGGGAAAGAATAAGATAAAGCACAGGGTATTGGTGAAACCTAATGAGCTTTAGGTAGGCGAGTGGATTAGGTCAGGGGCATCAGTAGATGGGCAGAGGCGAAAGGTTGGGATCTGAGTGAGGTGCGTTACCCAGACAGGAAAGTAGAGCGTCTGAGGGTAGATACACCAGTTTGTAGGAGCAGGACATGCAGCAGAAGGATGTCAATACATGGATCTAAGGATCTAATGAAGGGAAAAGAATGCACTAGGAGGGAAGAGACAGACAGGAGGGGAAACAAACTTCTGACCCATTTATATGGTCTGGAAAACAGTATTCTGATAATATCTACCAACGCTGACAAATTAAGTTTGAGACCTCCATGCCCCAGTTCACTATTGATTTGCAAATTATGTGCAATTGAAAGCTCAGTGTACTTTTCATAATGCAGGCTATGTAGTTGCCTACATAGAAACTGTAAGTGAAGCAATGGGAGAGAGTTACGGGCAAAACACAGGGCAAGTAACAGGGTGAGGTATAGTAGCTCCTTGCTAGGCTCAGAAACTGTGTCTGAGCTCCCTCTAGTGAATTGTTTTGGTTTTCTACGCTCAAAGATCACTACCAGCTACCATATACATATTGATTGAATAACTAAATTCAAACCCAAATACTTTTAAAACAAATAAACAGGCAAAGGATCTTTGTACCTGTCCTGTAACAGTACACATCAATTCTGCTTCACAAAGCTAAGTTCTTCTTTTCAGAAGTTTCCAGAAAAGTAAAAAAGAACAAATGCAGTTTTAATGGTGTTAGAGACAAATTGAAGACTTGCAAAACAAAAGCAGCAGGCTTGTGTACCTTCCTACTGCAGGTAACATAAATATTTTCTAAAACACAGAAGGGAGTGTGGTAGAGGGCTTTTGCCATCATAAATGCAAAACAACTGTCAGAAATAAGTCTGGCACACAGATCAGTTCACTTGATATGGAATAAGCAAATGGGTGAATCACTAACTTCTTTTAAAATTCAGACTGCTCAGTTTTCTGCATGACAAATGAACTCTAAAACGTGGCCACTGTAAGCCTAAAAAGGAGATTGTACAATTCATTTAAGTGTCAGGATTTGGGGTCCTCCCCCAAACCGTCCCCTTTGCAAACTTTAAAAAATGTTTAAAATTGTTCCATTTTTAAACAGACATAAAAAACCACCATCTGGCCTGCGGCTATGAAAACACAAAAGAGGCATATAACCAAGTTAATGGTAGCATGCCAGGGCCTCGTTAAAAAAACAACACATCACTAAGACAAAGTAAGTGCTGATGGAGCACCATCAAAGCTCTTTAATGGGCCTGGAGACAGAGTGGCCTTACATTTCATTATATACCTAACAGCCATACCTGCCCCCACAGAAGAAAGGTTATTTCTAATGATCACTCTCTTATGTCTTACAATGGCTCCACACCTGTGGTAAGTATTAAGAGCTCTAGTTGTCCTTCTTGCCTCTTAATGTTTTTATAGAACACACTGGAATTTGACTTGTTATGAAAAATGACCCATCTTCTTTATAGGGATAAATAACAAGATCCAGCAGGTGAAGCTGAAACTGAAACTAGGCCATTTTAGCTTAAAAATAACTCATTAGGATTTAAGCATGTAAGTGCCCTGAAAACAGGCCATAGATGCTCATCAGAATTACCAGCTAAAAACAGATGCTAAACCTGCACGTCTGGTTCAGAGAACATTACAAATAACCTGAAATTTACTCCCAAGCATTAATGAGATAAATTGACCATCACATGGTTGTGCACCGAAATCAGCCAAGGCAGAGAAATCACCGAGCATTGCTTAGATCTGAGGAACTGGCTTGTGCTGTCAGCAGCCATTACAGCCACCCGATGTGGACGGTTTTTCCTCTCGTTAACGCGTCAATGCTTTCCCGTATTTCTATGTATGTGAGCGATTCGTAACACACGCAGGCAGAAACAAGGACTATCGTTGCTTCAAGGAGTTTTGCTTCAGCTGCAGCCATCAGTCTGCATCGCTGAACACAAGACATCTCTTCTCGCTCGCACGGCCCCCCTGCGCAATGATCCGGGGGGACGCGGCCGCGGCGCCCCATGGATGAGCCCCGCTGCCGCCGAGCCAGCAGGCGGCACCGCTGGCTTCCGCCATTGACCCTTTACATGCTCGGCTGACGCTGGTGCGGGGACCGCACGTACGTGCTCTGTCCTGTTACAGAATCACAGAATCACTACGGTTGGAAAAGACCTGTAAGATCATCAAGTCCAACCTGGGGAAAAAAAAAAAAAATTAAAAAAAAAAAATTATCTATATTATCCTGTTGAGGATAGCTTTCCGTCTTTAGCGTCAGGACTGCAGAGCTGTTGTTACCTCTTGTGATGTAGGTAGGAAGGGAATAGGAAAAATCCAAAGAAGGGCAAAGTGTGTAAAAAGTTCTCTTTTTGAAGCAGCAGTCTGGAAAGTACTTAACAGAATCACAGAATCATTAAGGTTCGAAAAGACCTATAAGATCATCAAGTACAGAGGTCAACATTTGTTTTGAAATAAAAATCTGGATGCTCGTTTGGTTTTGAGGTGTCAGCTTAAAACCAAGTGCTGGCGTTTTACTCCTTATCGGTGTTCTCAGAGACTACAGTTAACTTTCTTTTGTAGGAGTTGTCAGTACTCTCTGCTCTCAAATCATCAGCCCCCACACATGCCCTGTTTTCTGTCTCTTGAAGGGACAGCAGAGAAGAGGGAAGGAATGAAAGTGAAAATAATAATTTCTGCCAAAAAGAAGACTGAAGGTGTACACACAACTAGACTAAACGCAATGAGAAGGCACTGTTATATCTAGCCTCTTCCTTAAACAAGATTGTCTCTACCTTTTCCCTCTGTCTTCCTCCAGTTCCTGGAAGCCATTGAGCTGTGCCCAGAGCTCACTCTCTCTGTCTCCATCCTCCACTTGTGTCCCCTTCTAATTTGCTTCCTCTTTGCATTCTGTCTGGTGCACCTGAAAGTGCCACATTTGCAGACAGAACATGGAACACATGACCTCACACAGTTACCCACATTTTACTGATGGACAAGGAGGGACAGGACATCTCCTCAGTTTGACGTGGCAACATATTACCAAGAATTCGTTTTGATTCTGCACAAGTGTCTTTCAAAAATGGGACGCACAAATTTTTGCTTGCAAATAACTAAAAAGTCCTCATGTGTGCATGGCAGTTGTCTTCCTCAGATAGCACTTGGAGGATCTCCCAAGGACTTTGGGGTTAGGGTTTGATGGAAGACATCTTAATAACCTCTTAATCTTTGCCGTATATGTTTTGCTGGCTGATTGATTTAACACTATTTTATAGATATAAACAAGTAATATCTGTGTACATTGTAATGGACAATAAATACTGACCCTGGAATATTCTAATACAATGAATAGGTAGTAAAAACAATCAAACTAATGTAGTGAAATGAGGCTTTTTATATTTAACTTGTAGTTTCTGAGTCTTCAAGCTTATTAAAGTATTTGTTTCTCCATAGCCACAAGGGAAAGAAATTTTTCTATTAAAAATTCAGATTCTTGTAAGAATATACACCCATTAGTCGAGACTAACCCAGCCAAATGTACTGAGGGAGCTGGCGGAGGAGCTTGCCAAGCCACTCTCCATCATCTATCAACAGTCCTGGTTAACAGGGGAGGTCCCAGATGACTGGAGGCTTGACAGTGTGACACCCACCTACAAGGGGGGCTGGAAGGAGGATCCAGGAACTACAGGCCTGTCAGCCTGACCTCGGTGCCGGGGAAGATTAGGGAGCGGTTCATCTTGAGGGCGCTCACAGGGCATGTGCGGGACAACCAAGGGATCAGGCCCAGCCAGCACGGGTTCATGAGAGGCAGGTCCTGCTTGACCAACCTGATCTCCTTCTATGACCAGGTGACCCGACTAGTGGATGAGGGAAAAGCTATGGGTGTTGTCTACCTGGACTTTAGTAAAGTCTTCGACGCTGTTTCCCACAGTATTCTCCTGGAGAAGATGGTGACTCGTGGCTTAGACAGGTGCACTCTTCACTGGGTTAAAAACTGGCTGGACGGCCAAGCCCAAAGAGTTGTGGTGAATGGAGTCAAATCCAGTTGGCGGCCGGTCACAAGCAGAGTCCCCCAGGGCTCAGTTTTGGGGTCGGTCTCATTTAATGTCTTTATCGATGATCTGGATGAGGGGATTGAGTGCACCCTCAGCAAGTTTGCAGACGACACCAAGTTGGGCGGGAGTGTTGGTCTGCTCGAGGATAGGAAGGCTCTGCAGAGGGATCTGGACAGGCTGGATCGATGGGCTGAGGCCAATTGTATGAGGTTCAACAAGGCCAAGTGCCAGGTCCTGCACTTTGGCCACAACAACCCCAGGCAACACTACGGCTTGGGGAAGACTGGTTGGAAAGCTGCCCTGCAGAAAAGGACCTGTGGGACTTAGTCGAGGTCCGACTGAATATGAGCCAGCAGTGTGCCCAGGTGGCCAAGAAGGCCAACGGCATCCTGGCCTGTATCAGAAATGGTGTGGCCAGCAGGAGCAGGGAGGTGATCGTGCCCCTGTACTCGGCACTGGTGAGGCCGCACCTCGAATACTGTGTTCAGTTTTGGGCCCCTCACTACAAGAAAGACATTGAGGTGCTGGAGCGTGTCCAGAGAAGGGCGATGAAGCTGGTGAGGGGTCTGGAACACAAGTCTTATGAGGAGCGGCTGAGGGAACTGGGGTTGTTCAGCCTGGAGGAGAGGAGGCTGAGGGGAGACCTCATCGCTCTCTACAATTGCCTGAAAGGGGGTTGCAGAGAGGTGGGTGTTGGTCTCTTCTCCCAAGTGACTAGTGATAGGACAGGAAGAAATGGCCTCAAGTTGTGCCAGGGGGGGTTCAGGCTGGATATTAGGAAAAATTTCTTTACTGAGAGAGTGGTCAGGCATTGGAACGGGCTGCCCAGGGAGATGGTGGAGTCAACCTCACTGGAGGTGTTCAAGGAACGTGTGGACATGGCATTGCGGGACATGGTTTAGTGGGCGTGGTGGTGTTGGGTTGATGGTTGAAGTTGATGATCATACAGGTCTTTTCCAACCTTAATGATTCTGTGATTCTGTGACTACAAAAATACTGTTGGATCTGGGATAAAACATGAAGAGTTGGAAATACAACACACACAGGAGGCCTTCAGCTCTGATTATCTGTCTCCTAGAAGCAAATGATTGCATAAAATGCCTGAAAACTCAACTAACATATTGTGTAATTGCTGAGCAGCAGGTAAGGATTCTGGACTGCAAAAAGGATGTCCCTAAATGACCTTTACAAATATGGCCCACGAAGAGTTTCTCTCTCATTTAAATCCAAAAGCCGTAGCTGCAACGTTTTATTCCCTCCCATTCCCCTGGGCCCTTTTGCTTTCTCCCAGGCTGAGCTAGCTTCACTATTAAACACAGCTGCCTCTCTCCCACACTCACATAGCTCCCTACAGCAGCCAAACAGAATGGCAAAGGACTCTGGTGCATATGGATGGCACAGAGGTCTCCATAGACTGTTTCTAAAAACATGCTTAGAAGGGAAAACAGCAGAAACATTTGTAATGAACACGTTATCACCGAGCAGCTCCAGGAATGTTGCTCTGTGGATCTTGCCACCCTAGAAACCTCCCAGAGGCACTTAGGGAATTTGTCCAAGATTCCACTAAACTTCTGGCCAAGCAGCGATACCTTGGACCTGCATCCAAATCTCAAGCATAGTCAAAAGAAGTTGAATTTACCTTAAGTCCACTGGAATATATAACTAGTTAGAATTTTGTTTTCCTTACCTACACTAGAGGTTTATGCTGGCTTAGCTGTCCAGGAAATTAGTCATGCATTGATGGAACTGGGGCAAATTCCCATTATAGGTGGAATCAAAAAAGTCATAGCCATCACCCCTCACAGCTGCAACCTCTTGTCCAAGGTCAGTTGGATCCAGCTCCTCCCCAAAACCTGTCAGAAGTTGGACAAATTGCCAGGAAGCTTTGAGAGAACTAATTGCTCCTCCCAGGGCTGCCAAAATGAGAACAAGCAAGCAAGAATCAGTCACCTAGAGGGGATGGCAGGACAGGCAGGGAGCTAGCAAGAATCACTCAGATAACCTGCTTTTCTGTCGTCTTCCACTTTTAAAAAGGGACACTCATTCTGCATAGTGTAGCAGAACCAATTACACAACATAGGTTTCAAACCTCTAATTACAGTGGATGCTTTTGCCTCAGTATTGCTGGAGGGAAATATTCATGCAATGAAGCCATGGTATCTGTGACAACATCATATGCCATGTTGATCAAATACTAGTTCATGGCTAAATTTTAGTGTCACCCTTTCTGTTTGTAGTTACACTGTATAATTAAAAAAGAATCAAACAAAATGTTTTCATATGAAACAAGAAACTCAATAAGCAAAATATTGTAATAGTTATTAATGATCTATAGTGTATATATCTTCAAAAACTCTAATTATTTTAAGGGCCAAAGGATGAAACTTCTGATAATGAATAGTCTAATCTTTCATAAGTGGAACTAGGTCAACAACAAATTAAATTACCCAGCCAGCATGAAAAAGATGAATTGCAGGAAAATTAAAAACTCCTATTAAAATACATTTCCAACCTCTCTTGCTAACCCACCTGGAAGGGAAAAAACAGTAATATCAGGATGTCAGTGTCATGAAAAGGAACTAGGCAGCGTCATACTGCTTTCCAGTTTCTGAACTGCAGTGTTACAAGAATCGAAGAGATAAAATTTACGCCAGGATAGTAAGATACAGAAATAACATGAAAGTTATAGCAGCCATTTAGGGAATTCTTTCAGTATGTCTTTTGTTGAAAAAATATGAGATATATAGATTGACATTAATTCATGTTGGTGTCAAATCATAACAGTAAGGCCTTTTTCTTTTTTTTAGCACTTTTTGGTTTTTTTAAGTCAAGAGTGTCTCAAAGCATTTTACTAGTTTTAGGTAGGTGTCAAATCTGTTGGAAATGAAATTCCTCTACAGGTCTGCACTGCAATGGTGGGAGGGAAATTAAGCACCCTTAAGCCCTGTCAAAGTATGGGTCAGAAGTGCAGCGCTTGGGGAGCAGGGCTGCTTTTATGCTGGTATTCCCTGTAGGTAAGAACAACGTACCTGGGAGGTGGAAGAAGGGGGAGCAAGGTCTGTCTGTGTACTCAGTATTCAGTGGCTCTGGTTTATGGAGATGTGGACATATACTATAAGTAAAGCATATCCAGAAGCCTCATGATATCAGGACCTGTGCACTGCCAAGTAGTATGTCACCTCATGTGCTTTAAACACTAATTATAATAGTAACAAAATGGATACCTCCAGGATTAGAAGATCAATAACAGATCCGCACAAGAATCTCTGTGCAAGAACAGTTGTGAGAATATAAAATCTGGCTTTTCTCTAGCTGGAGATGTTGTTGCAAGGCTATCAAAAGGCTTTTTCACATTTTGCTATGATTTTGTTTTGGAAGAAAATAGCCTAATACTCAAAGTGTTCTGTTTTTGATGGAGCTGCATATTTTAAGGTAATGCAACTCCGTTGCTGCTTCTCTGAAGAGTACTATTTATTAAGATTGTAAAGTCAATGCCTCAAATCCCAGAAATAAGGCTGCTTGTACTTTGTGATTTAGGCTTTTAGTTACCTATGTATTATGAAGTTGTCTTTAATTACATTAACATATCCTGTTGTTTCCAAGGATTCCTGTTTATGCAGTCACTGGAAAGCTATCCACTGTTCTTTTTGCCTTTCTTACTCAATGAGCGGATTCAGGTCTTAGTTAAAATGCCTCCTCCCCATCAGGTTCTGCTTATGAAACTATTCAATTGAAGTGACAGATTAGCAGTAATTTAACTACAGTGTTTGAAGGCTTTCTTGTAAATATTGAGGTATTACTTTAAAAAGATGGAAGACTTGATCTCTGCCAACAAGTTTGCGTAATTTGAGAGAAGGCTGCTCTACAATTCACATTAAATTAGTGCAAGTTGGGCCAAGTACAGATATCATGTATGGGCCATTTGTTGGTTTGGAGACGATTTTGAAATTCAAATGTAGCTACACTGGAAATTTGCAGTACACCTAAATAAAATTCTTCTTCCTAAGGAAGAAAACTCAGAAGGAAGCAAATAACTTCTCTTAACGATAATATGCAGTCCTGGTGACATTTCAAGCCCAGTCTATCAGTAATTTACTTTAAAAAGCAATGCTTCTCACAGTAACAGGAGCAGCAGCAGCAGGAGTCTGTGACTTTTTTGTAGAATGAGATATTTGAGGTCAAGAGACAATGGGAAACAAGAAATAGCCTGAAGAAAGGACAATATGGTTACATCCCTTCCCCCTCTCTCCCTCCCCAATTTGAATAAATTGGCAGCAACGAGTATTTCATCACAAGGAAAATCCCTTATATGACCTATTTTCATCTAATTACATGACCTACCCTTCCCCTCCCCCTACTAAAGGGTTTTTTTCACCATTTACTCACATGTGCCTTGGAAATCATGACACGTGCTGAAAAGCAGTACCTCAGTGAGATATGCTGAGATAAGTACCTCAGCTCATGAAGATCTAACAATTAATTTTAATAGGGGCTGATAGGATTATTCATCTAACGTCCATTTCTGGTTTTCCTGTGAGACATAGGGGTAGGCAGAATTAAATGGTGGCTTCTCTGTATTTAGTACTCCCAGCATCACTGAAAAGAATAGGACATACATGGGTCCAAAAAATGGGTGCACAGAAATGTAACAATAGCAGCAAAAAATGGGTGCTACCTGCTGGGACCATATTCTTTTTCTATTTCAGTAAAAGATTACGATGGCATCACTCTTCTCTGCTACCACCTGGGTACATATTTGGAAGGAAATGGGCAAAAGTTATAACCTCTACCTTCTGCACAAAAACCCACAAGGAAGTCATTTATAAAAAAGGAAAAAACACAGAACCAGCAGGCAAGATGCCTGAATCTTTCTGCAGTTAAGGACAGTTTCCACAGCTAATATCTATGACAGAAGGGTCCTTCTGGAGGTGGCTGCACTAGGGAATTGATTGTGTTTGGACCAGAAGCCGGACCTTAATTTGGCTCATTTTTTCCTTTATGTCAGCCTCCCCACGTTGTTTTCAAGATTTCCAGTGAATAGCTTATGATGGGCAATTTCTCAGGGGACCTCAGAATATGAATCACTAAATCTGTCTAAATCACTAAATCCCCACTAATCCTGTCACTACACTGAGTCACACAGTAGCAAAAAGCTTAATTGCTATAAATGCTAATAGTATGGGGGACAGCCTTTCAGATTCTCTCTCAAAGCTTCTAGTATGAACACTTTAAAAACCAACCTGGTCATATTTTCCACTCTCTGTTCCTGAACCATTCCCCCTGCGCCACCCCCCCCCACCCCCGCCCCGTAGCCTCTGGTAATACTAAGACCATTAAAAGCTCTGCTCCACTGCAGATAGCATAAAGTGGGAAGAACTAACAAGCCTATATACTGCAGATACCAGATACTGGCATCCATCAAGCAACTGGGTTTACCCCTCACTCGCATAGGGAAATGCTAAGATGCAAAAGCAGTTTATAGCTCTACCGGTAGCTTAAAATAGCTGTAAAATCTCACCGTACAGTCATTATGGTGCTAAAAAAAAATCACAAAAAATAAACCCAGATGCCATTTCTTCAC
This sequence comes from Gavia stellata, assembly GCF_030936135.1. Classification (NCBI taxonomy): domain Eukaryota; kingdom Metazoa; phylum Chordata; class Aves; order Gaviiformes; family Gaviidae; genus Gavia; species Gavia stellata. Next base: position 24,069,631 of record NC_082595.1, read on the forward strand.
CTGATGGCACAGCACAAAAAACAGCAGGAACACTAAAGTGTATTTTCCTATTTTTCAATACTTCTTTCCTACAGCCCCTCTGAAACAGCTATCATGCTCATAGAAAACTCAAAAAAGAAAGTGAAAAACAAGAAGGGTTTTCTTCCCTTCTTTTTTCAGATGTTTTTCAGGGTTCATTGCAATTACTTGTGACAATGCAGGGTAACCATTTCAGACAAAGTGTGACTACCAAGTTGCTGATACTGCTTGAAATGTTTTTCTTCTGAGATTACCATGACCTCACTCACTATAAGGAACATTAGAATGTATATTGCTACATCACCACAGGAGCATAAGGAGAATTGTCCCAGTTACATAGGCAGGGTACTGAAACACAGGAGAATTAAGTGGTGTGCTTAAGACCACGTTGGAGATTTGTGGGAGAGCAGGCAATTAAATCAAACCCTCCTAAGTTCTGGTTTTGTGTTATCACTTAATCAACTCTCCCAACTACTTCAAACCATGTCACAGCACAGCCTTTTTCAGCCACAGCTGTTTTTTTTTTTTCTGGCCATGTCAAAAAAATACTGAGCCAGTTGGTTAAAAGGGATGTCATTCAGAGGCAGGAATGAAGGTTAGAGGAAAATAAAATAGAAAAGAATATAAGGGCAGAACTGAAAAGCAAGTGGTCTGCTATTTAACAGTGCAGTTCAGAACAATAGCCAGAAAATAATTAATTTTAAACTTGCCCTATCTCTATCCTAGTGTAACCTGTTAAACCATATTTGAATTAATGATTGTGATGCTAAATGTTCTGCAATGTAAGTGCCACAGAGTGTAGCCTTTTTTCCTTAAGAAACTATTTGAAGTCTGCCCTTCTTGTTCATATTTGAGTGATCTTGAAATCCTGAGGCAGCCTCAGCAGCACTGCTTCCATTCAAAACTTTCTGCAAGTATTTTTATGGTTTCTGTGATGCCTTTGTTGCAGAATCCTAAAGCCTTCAGTCCCTCATACTACATATTTCTACCTAGGGAAGATCAGCAGGTTTAGATTCTTAAAACATTTTTGGGAGTGCTCAGGATAGCAATTGCTTTTAAATACTTCTGAAAGGACCACAGGACATACTGTGCAGTCTTTTCTTTGCTGGACTGTAGGCAACACAATCTCAGGTTCAGTCCTGAAGGACACTGCTTGATCTCCTGCTAGCAGAATATTTGACTTGCAGTCATGGCTGCTGCTCTCCTACAGAGGGAATTATGGGGCAAAGAGCATCTCCTCCAGACTTGCATGGATATGGACTCATTACAGGCACCTACCACCTGCCTCATCTCTAGTTGCGGGGAGAGTATGAAAAGCCAGGCTGTTTTGGAGTTTCATGACTGAAACTCTAGGCGTCTTTATAGACAACTCATGGCTGTTCTGTTTGATTTTGAGACCTGCAGCTGCTGGTCATCTCAGCGGTCAAAGGAGCAGAAGGAAGAATACTTGCCTCCCTGGCTGCTCTCTACTGGGAAATCATAGCTGTGAAAGGTCCCAGTACAAAGATGAACAAAGTGCCAGGCTGAGCTGTCAGTGTGGGTGGGCTGTGGAAGGCTTGCTCCGCATTGCAAAATTCAGCCAGTTCACTGAAAGTATTGTTTCATCATTCTACTGCGTAAGTCGATAGAGATGGTTCCTTTTAATGGGGCTGTTTTATAATATGTGAGTCACTTATTGCTAATGGCCATCTATTTTGCCTTTGTAGGTAAACCATGGGCTATTACCCAGCAGTGAATTGGCTCAGAAAAGTAATGCCCTATTTATAGAAAAATATGAGAGACAGTACATGCCAAAATAAAAAAAAATATATATATATATTTACCATTGCTTAATTTTCCTCTTTGCCTTCAACTAAGGGAAAGCTTCAATAATACAACTGAAAGGAAAAACAGGTTATTAAGTCATTTTGAGGGATGCCAAGAACATTTGAAATTATTTTCATCTTTCACATTTGCAGACAGTGACGACAACATCCACTTTATGGTCAAAACATTTCTGTGTCTCACAAGAACTTCATTTCTGCTGGGAGGCAGAATCTGGTGACTGCTACTTCTTTCCACATCGCTTTGTTTCCTCACTTTTAGCACAACGATAGGTATTGTGTGAAGCCCAGCAGAGCTGCAAGATTGTGGCTTTATTTTTTTTAAATAGGATTCTCAATAGGACCTGCTCTGCTGAGCATTGTTACTTTCCTGGTAGTTAACAGGGCATAAGTAGAAAGGGTGAAACACAAAGTGACTGCAGACAGCTTGAGCCTCATTTCCTGATGATAGCAGTTGCTATTATACTATATGTTCCCATGTGGTCTGTTGATACAACTTACTTTAATACATGTAAATAGCAACCAGCTACCATGGTTATGATGATATCAAGTACTAAAAATATGCTAAAATGGCATTTGGACTTAGTGCTGCATACTAGAAAGGAAATCCATCTCGAATCAATTTTATTCCTTAAATTCACCACAAAATTTATGAGAATATAAAAAAATCTTTAAATAAAGTCTTCAAAGGTCATGTCAACATGTGAAGTCAAAGGTAATGTCAACAACAGGGTACTCATTTATCTTCCCTAATCTGTGTTGTCTTAGTGGGAACTGGGACCAGATAAAAGATCAGAAGACAGGATTTATAAGCTCTGGCCCTGCTTTGCTTCTTCGTGCTACGTGACCTTGTACAAACCACTTAAATTCCTCCTAAGGAGTTCTACAAAGAATTCAGCAGTATTTTAACCATTAGTCCCTCTCCTCCCTGATGTCATTAAAGTATTGTGTATTTTTTTTCTGTTTCTATAAAATCTGTTTGGAAAAATCCCCGCCATCATTGATAGATATCATTATCAGAAATATTTATCATCCTTTACCAATAAAATTTTTTTATCATCTTCAGTCAAAGGTCTTTATTACATTCTTTCTGCAGCCCTTTTGCCCCTAATATACTCAGTCTTTACGTTTGTACAATCTTGAGAAGTTGTTTGCCCTTATTTCATTTACTAACTTGTACATAAAGCCTCAGCTCTTCGAATGGTCACTGAGAAACCTCAGCATATAATTTTTTTCTTTGTAACTCTTTTAAAATATACTCTTGTCTACTAATTATGGTGGGCCTTTTTGGAGCAACACTGCTGGTTTCTATGAGGGTAGATACTGACATTTTGTCTTGCTGAAATTGACAGTGATTCAAACCTTCTGCTCTCTTCTTTTCTGGGAGTTCTTTCTATAATGCACTGAATTCAGCTAGCTCAGGAAAAGTAGTGTGAAAATATTCTCGCTACTCTCTTAGCCTCAGAGACTATCTGACAATTTTGTTAGAAATTCTGGCAGAAAAGCCAGAAGTATTAAGCCGTACAAGCATGAGGATTCTCGGCATCACATACGAGTGGCAAGATTCATGTTATCTCTGGCAAAAAGCATCAATTCCAGTTCCTGGAGAAGAAGCGGAAGAATTGGCTTAATGCTGTTTCTCTCTAATAAAAAGTTGTCAAGGAAAACTGATGAATCGTTCCTACATGAAAGTGAAAAAATGTACATTTTTAGGTGTAAGGTTTATGCGGAAGTAACAACATCCTCATGTTGCTCAACTTCTAGTGCATACATGCTTTCACTGCCACTTCTGATGCAACCATTACCTTCTCATGCAGGGCTACCAGTTCAGAAGAACAGAATGACTACTGACCAGCTGAGGTGCACTACAGGAAACACTGCGTTGGCACTGCTTCCATGCATTACAAACAGCAATTGTGGAATCTCATCATGTTTTGGCAAAACTGTGAAAACCAGTGAAGTTTTCTCATTCCAGTACTCGGTCCTGGCACTTTCTGAAAAAAAAACCCTATAGCTCTCATTCTGAAAGTTGGTTTTGGTAACAGCTTTAAAGTTGATCAGTCTATGAAAGCACAATAGTGGGGCTTAAACTCATTTTCAATGCCAGGCAATGAAATGGGACACAATCAATTAACTGTCATTTGACAGAAGTGTTACTGGAAACTTCCCCAACAACCTAACAAATGAGTTCTACACCAGGGGCCCATTTTGGCTAAGAGATTACACTTTGCCAGACAGTTTCTTGGCAAAAACCAAAAGGAGAGAGCTGACTGATCTATTGTCATGTGAAGCTGGATTCAAACTTGTTTTCAAGAAAGGGCAGCTCAACAATTTTAGATTAACAGAGGACTTTGGTCTGGTATTAGACATGCCTTTGAAATTTTGGGTGCGCTTCAGTGCTGTCTCTAAATTTTTTATTTTAGCCTGTTTGCCATTAAAAAAAATCTCAGGATGAATCCCAACTGCAGAATCAGACCTTTGGTTGAAATTCATCGATATTGATTCTGTAACATCTTAGCTGTCACAGAGCAGCTCTGTAAAACAGCATGCATCTACTGCCCATCGTCATTTTCTTCAAGAGATGACCACAATTTTTGGACATTACCGAATGCAGTAAACCCTAAGCTCATGTTATGCCACAGAAGAATTACCATGACATTTAATTCAAAATAATATAAATCACCAACAATATAAAGGAGCCTCAAAGAAGCAACATCTAAAAAATTCATGTTTTAAAAAAGGACTTTATAGTTAAATACTTTAGGCTTCCTTGGGTAGCTATTTTAAAGAAAAATATTTAGATTATTTCACTAAGGCATGTGGAAGTCAGCATGTGATACTTCAAACAGCAGCTGAGTAGTACAAGAATCAGCATAAGTCTTGAAATCACTGCTACACACTAATGAATCAGTGAGAGTCATTGATAGATTGATAGTTTTTAATGTAATAGTAGTTGTCATTGCTATTTCAGTTTTGCCTGTGGCCAATCTTGATATTGAATTTGAGAGTGTAAGGTGGAAGAGGAAAGGGAGCATACAGGATCCCTATTCTAATAGGAGAATGTTAGATCCCTATTGGGAAGGAAGATGCTGTGGACAAGAAAGTGAGAAGAAGGATCAGAAGGACACTGCTAGAAAACACAGTGTTTAACCTGGGGAAGAGATGGCTTTGTGGGACCTAGTAGTAGTCTTCCAGTAACTGTAAGGATGTTACTAAGAAGCTCTTCACAGCAGTGCACATCAGGAGGATGAGAGACGACAAACTGAAAGAGAGATTCAGACTGGGTATGAAGAAGAACTTTTTCACCCTGACAGCCAAGCAGTGGAATATGCCCAGGGAGGTTGTGCAGTCTCCATCATTGGAGGGTTTCAAGACCGACTGGATAAAGCCCTGAGCAATTGGGTCTGATCTCAGTTGACCTTGCCTTGAGCAGAAGGTTGGACTAGAGACTTTCTGAAGTCCCTAACTCAATTACCATATGATCCTATGATTGATAGAACACATGCTATTTCATATTGGGAAATAAATGGTAAAGGGGGAGGGAGACAGAAGGAATAAAAGGGCACTCACTGGGAAGAAGACATGGATACAGACTGCAGCAGCTCCTCATAAAGGCAGGGATAGAAGACTGTTCACAAGAAGGTTGTTGAGGAGAATCAAGGAGTGAAAGCAGTGACTGACAGATGCAGTGAACTCAGTCTGTAGTAGTACTGAATCAGCACAGCTGTGTCTACAAAGCCGAAGCCTAAGGCTTTCGGACAAAAGAGTTTACTGACCAGTTCTGGAAGGCCATCCAGGTTCCTCAAGATTACCAATGCTTCTGGTCAGGAGTCAGATCAAGACACAGAAGCAGAAGATCAGCTGCTTGTCTTCCTGAAACCAGATGTCAGTCTTTACGGAACTATTTACGGCAGCGATTTACTTCTACAGATGAAGACCCCTCTTAGGCCACACTTCCAGGTTGCCAGATACTATGTATTATTTAGTTTGGTGCTGCTAGATTTTATCTCGCAAGTTTCAATTAAGTTATATGAAAATCTCATCTTTTTTCTCCTTTTTCATTGTAGTTCTCACTTTCTCTGACTGTGAAGAACAACTTGAAAACAACACAAAGATAACAAAACCAAATGAAAATATATAAACCAGCCTCATTTTCTCTTAAGATTTCACTACTTTTTTAGCAGTCTAAAACTCTGGTTGACATCATTCCGTGGCTTTTGGGGGAAGAGCCAAGGGGGGGGAATGTTGCAAAACATAGTGTTGGCATGCTTCTGTTCAAATCAGAGGCTGCTGGGTTGGGTTGAGCTGGAATTGCTTTTTTTTTTTTAATTTATTTAATTGAAGTCAAAGAGCAGACTGGCCTGTGACCACTATCCAGGTCACACACTCAGTTACTAGGAATTCTGAAACTTACCGCCTATCAATTTGTTTTCAGACCGATGCAGTAAGGCAACATTTTAGTACCTTAAACCCACCTGTCTAGAGGAACCAGGCTCTGTGAGGAAGCTGGGTTTTCGTTTAGCTACTAAAGCAAAGCCAAACCAACCCATCCAAGAAAACTACATTACACTAAAAGCCAAACCAAACCTTATGCATTTTATCCTCATTTTCCATTCTGGTTTGGGTTTGACCATGAGATTCTTACTGGACATACTGCTCATTTACTTGAACTTCACAAAAGATCCTCTCAGTCTGTTTAAACATTTAGAAATCACAGTACCCCAAAAGGTTCATATATTTTCTTTGGGACAGTTTTTATTTTTTTTTGCTACAGTATTTAAATTACAAGCTTGGGTAACAGTTTCAAACACAATTATTTACTCCTTTTGCTAAAGGAAGCTTAAGTTAAATTTGTTACAAATAGTTATTAGTCCTTTCAGATGGTCTTGGCTTTACATTACAGTACAAAGTAGGCAAACATGTTTTCTTAGGAAGGTAACATCCCTTTAGGTTACTGAGTGGAATAGTACCCAGTCACACAAGATTCAGGACTTCCAATCTACTTTGCTTATTTGATAGTTCAAGCTTGCCCTTTACTCCCGAAAACCCTAAACAAGAATTTCCCTTTTCGTTACACTACTGCCTACTGCTTGTCACCAGCGCTATGCATTTTCCAAGTATGAAAGCAGAAATACTGGAAAAATTTTAAAACACGGGCTATGTCTAGATTACAAACTTCTGCTGGCATATCTGGGCTGTGGAATACCTGCTTCCTTACTGACAGTTTTGAAAACAAGCTTGTAATATAGTGTGGTATAGCTACAGCACAGTGCTTTTCTTGGTGTAGTCTATGCTATTTGGGGTGAGGGTGTTAATTATGTCCTCAGAAAGCTCTTTTTGGCAGCGTATGCTGAAGTTACATCAAAAGTCTTGTTAGTTTTGCTCTATCGCGATAATCCCTTCAAAATAATTACACTCAAAAAATAAACTGGAAGGCAGGGGTTTCTAGTAGAGTGCTGCAGGTGATTAAGTGGTCACAGCTACTTTCAAGGTACGCTATCAGCCTGAAATCCAGCCATATTTTAAGAAATGACTTTTAACTACTGTCAAGTACTGAACCATTTCCTGAATTTTCCTACCAACTACAAATGGTTTTACGCTGGCATAGTATGTTTCCCCTGCTGCCAAGCCATAAAGACAGTGGCAGGGAAGGAAACAGAATAAATAAAAACTTATACACAAAGGGCTTTAAAATGCATAAAGGGGGGGAAAAAGAGAAGCGCCTTTTTCCTCTGTTTTCTTCCTCCTTATAACAATCTTAGCTGTTGCTCAATATTATTTTACCTCAAAATACTCAGACAAGAGGAATAACTGTTCAAATCAACTATTTCTTTTACCTTGGATTTACCTGACTGTAAGATCCTAACCCCTCAGGTCATCCAGGTGGAAGCAATGTCACCAGCAATCTAAAGAGAACACAGTATATAGGAAGGCCAACATCAGGCCTACCCACACACTCATTGGAGTTCAACACAAAGCAAATTTTGTTACGTTGGTAGCTGCAAGTTTGATAATGTACTACAGACCATGCAAACTATTTGCACTAACAGAATTGTCACACAAAGCAAGAATTAGTACCATCAGCTTTTTATAAAAGAATGCCAACAGAAATTAGATCCAGATTCAACCACTTCGTTGCAACTGAGTGAACAGCTCAGATCAGGAGCTGGGCAGCCTGTGCGTACATGCCCCTTCCGCTCCCTCAAATCCTGAGAGACTTTGCAGGTTGGTACCCTGGCATAGGTTGGGAAGGCTGGAGAGATGCTGCAAATTACAACACAAGTGTAAGGTAGCTGAGTTACACAGAACACCTGGCCACTCATTTTTCATCAGGTACGTGTTGGTAAAGTGGTGCCCAGCCTCTTCATGATCTTCTTGTAGGCAGTTCTGCTGATACTAGTGAGTCTTTGCACTGGAAATATAGCACAAAACAGACATACCAGGATTTGGACCACTGATTTTAAACTGAACTGCTTCTTAAAAATTGCTTTGACTTTAAATAGCTTTACAGTTTTAAATAAAATAATTCTTTTAAAATAGTCTTAATTAAATGAACCTAGAAGTAGAGGATCTTTGACCTCCGTATCTGATATACTTTTGAATAAATAATTCTATATATACCTCTTGATCTTTTTGGTGATGAAGTGCACAAAAACTTAAAAATACTTTTTTAAGCTGAAATCAACAGTTATCTCTTCAGGAATAAACTTAATATCCTGAAACACCCAATGCAAAGTTACAGAAACCCAAAATATATTCTAACTACATAGTCACTATAAATACATATTTTAACTGAATGCATACTTTCTAATTACTCTGTGAGTAAATCACTAAAAAAGAAGATTAAGGTTATCTTTAAAAGAAAAACTAAATAAATAAACAAATCCAGACTTCAAATAATAAACTGAACCAGCCAGTAACACTTTAAAATACAAAAGTGTCTTTCCCTTTCTCCTTTAGATTAGCCCAGAATTATAATACTCTGAGGACAATAAACAAAAAATATACCAAACTACCATTCTCAAGTTTCATTCTGAAAGCAAGTTTTCATTAATTTGGGCATTTTAAATTTGCTAGTTTAATATAAAGCTGCACGTGAGGCTCCCTAAGGTATAAATAAACTAAGCCTCCGCAGTGAAAACAAAAAGAGAAATCATACATGCAATTTATTCTAGGAAAAAATGTGATTTTAACTTTCACTTTAAAAACCTGTTAAGTATAACAGTGCGTTAGGAACAATCAGGCTCACTAGAGGGACAATTTGCTTGCAAATGCCAGAAAGCGTGATCATTTGAAGTTATAATTCTGAGCAGTATCTTGAAGATTTCAATTCATAGTATTTTACAAAATAATATTCTAAACCTGAACACACTGCATCGTACAATGTTAGTAAGCAGGATATCACAGAGTGGAGTGAAGTGGACCCCTCAAAAATGCTGTTTCTTGAGGTGTAAAGGAATCATTTCACACTAACACCTTCAGCAGAGGTAGGCCATTATGCTCCGTGCAAGAACAGTTGCTACGTTTTGACAAGAGTGTGGGCCAAAGGCCTGTGTATCTAATTCTCGCCTTCACAGTCATGTCAGTGTTTCTCATGCATATCGCCCAGGGAGAGCTGAGCACCAGGTGATAGAAATACCCATTTAAAATGACTCTCTGTACTAATTTAAATTTGCGTATAGCTGGTAGAAAAAGAACAGGTTTTACAATACAGGTCTCGGAACTGCAGGGCAAATAGATGCAAATGTGCTTTATCTGCTGGGAGGAGCGCCCCAGACTACTAACATGCCACGGATCTGCAGTGAGCCTCTGAATCTCTTCTGTTGGATTAGTCCCACTTTACATAAGCATTCACTCATTGAGAGAGACTGCAGCCACCCAGTTCAGTGATACTGTGTACTCATCTGGGATGAATCAGACATGAGCCCTAATTGCAATAAATATTCACAAAGGCAAGGATCATTATTCCCCATTTATGGAGGAGAAACTGAGGCACAAAGTGATTACTGCAAGTCAGTGACATAACTGGACAGAAAACCCAGTTAGCCCCACACCTGCTACCAGGTGCTTTAAAATTGGCCAAAGCCACTTTATTATTTAACACAAATAATTTACTAATCATCTTACGTTTGTTTCTGTGTTTAGTGAGACCAATGATTTCTTTTTTAACCTTCCATTTCTAAAACAGCCCACACAATACTGGGAGTAAAGTTCCAGGAAATTCAGTGAAATCTGCCAGCAGATTTATCCCACTTATGATATTCACCGTAAGCTGTAAGATACAGGTTCAGCCTGTTAATCACCAAATGAGAGCTCCGTGAATGCCGCTGCACGCTTCTCACTCCACCGGAATAATTACATGGCTCACCAGGAGAATTAAAATGGAGAAAAATAGTAAGACTTAGAAGAAAAATAATGTTTCCATAAAACACAAACTTATTGCATGATAGCTGGAGGCAACACCTTTGCACAAACAGCTGTAAATTAAAGCTGTCCTTTTACTAAGCTTCCAGAGATTGCTTACACCATGTGTGGCAACGGGAGAGCATACAGAAGACAGTTAATTTTCTTCTTTCTTCTTCACTTGCTTAAGTTGTCGAAAAGCTACTTGCCTGCTCTCAAAAGGGTGAAGAGAGTAACTTTTTATTTTCCCATACCACACTGCTACAGCTTAAGATGTGAACATTTTGCCACCTGATTGCTAAACTAGAATTTTCTTCATTTCTAAGTAAAAGTGTAAGTACATCATCAAATACACATCACCTGCAGGTGGCAAGTGTTAGAGAACTTGAAATCACAATTTTTTTCTACCCTCTCCAGTAACCATTGATGAGCTCTCAATGTGCTGTCTCTGCTCATTTCAACTATGAGAAGGCTATCCAGTGTTTAAGTTCTTCCATACGCTGCAATATCTGGGTATAATAGAAATCCATGTTGGCTGCAAAATCAGTACACACAGGGGATTCCATGTCACCAAAGGTGCAGTACAATGCAGTTCCTCCAATGCTAAGGAAAACAGTTGCTATGCACAGCAGTATCAGCAAGATACAGGAGCCACCAGCTACTTCATCTGTAAATATAAGAGCAGAAAAGGTGAAACAGGATGATATAAAAAGCAATATGAACACTTGTCAGAAAATCTCAGATAGGTTTTTACCGTGAATGGGTCAGGAGGTAAACACACTTAATAATGCTCATCATGTCAAAGTGACCATAATACATACCAGGAACTGTACATTTCTCTACCCAGTCTTTTCAGAAACCTAAATAATTACATAGCTTCATTTCTGCAACCTGAGTACCTGTCCTTGTTGATATCATGCCACAATGAGTCATTCCACACTGAAGCAAAATACGCTTAACTATGAGAATGTCACACAACCAAAGCCTTCCATTCATGGAAATAGTTGAAATGAAACGAAAGCTTTGAAACTAAAACAAATTAAAACATTCTTGCTTCATTTGTACTGACACTGGTTGTGCTATAATGAAATGTTTATGTTTATTCTTGCATTTTGGCTGTAAGGATGGAGACAAAACCTTCAGGGTAGGCTAATGTGAACAGTTATTTTACATCTCAGTTATTTTGTGGTAACTCTTTGCATGATTGTTTATTCCAGAGTAAGACTAATAAAGAGGTTGCAGAGGTGCTGCTACATCCTCACAACCTCGCTTGTCCTTGGTAACTTGTACGCATGAACAATATCTGCATCTTCTGTCAGATTGAAGAGGGTCTAAGAAAATTTCTGAACTCCCTTCACTCTGCATCACGGAGAAGAAACAGGGGGAAAGAAGAAAAAAAGAAGAAACATTCAAGCACTTTTTTGTGTGTTTGAAATCAGACTTACAATAATAATCAACTTTCCTTTTGAATCACTAAATCCCTGGGGAAAAAAAATCATAGAAGAAACTCTAATTGAAATTTTATTTAAAACATACATCGTTTTAAAATAATTTCAAGAAAAAGATGGGATAAGCTCCCTTTTGGGCAGTGAATAGATTTTCTTTTCAGTGTATGAGACACACTTAATACACTTTTAAGCACTAAAGACCTCCATTAATACCATTTAGTAGCCGGCACACACAGTAGATATAGAAAGTACTATAATTAGTAACCAAAAGTATTTTTCTTAACATCTCTTTAGTTTGATTAATAGAAATCTTAAATGCCAAGAAAAGCATAAAAAATGATATATTGTATTTCTTATGAGGCTATTTAGCCCATCAAAAAGGCAGTAAGGCGTTTAGCCAAATTTAATGACAGCCAGCAAATATATATGGATGCTTAATTATAAAGCAAGATTAAAATCTGACACCCTCCAATCCCTTGGTCTACTAGAAAGGGTTGGAAAGCTACCTGTGAACAAAGCACAACAGACTTGTTTCTTTTGCATCCCTCTTTACCTTCATGGATTAGATTTAGGGAGAAGGCCTACACCTCCCACCTCTAAAAATTAATGAAAGGATGCCCATTAGATGTCACTTGCAAATCATTCAGCCAGAGGAAAAAACCTGTGGCTTCACAGTCTCAACCAAGCTTTACAACAAAAGTGTACTTATTGTATCCTTCTGTAGCCTTGTTACCCAAACCTGGTATAGAATAATCTTAGATCAATCACCTTCACCTATTACTTGATTAAGTTTTAAAAAGCCAAGACAGTATGTACAATGAATGCCCACTTTGCTCTTGTGAACAAGAAGATCAACATCATTTGCACCCCAAGAATGCAACCCATGAATTAACAGCTTTAAATTACCTTGGTCCAATGTGTCTTCCATTTCTTGGAATCGCACTCTTCTCTTTGTTTGCCTTTGCTGGATGTGAGCAATTGTTTTTCCTTCCCTCTCATCTCTCTTCTTTAGTATAGAGACCAATCCTTCTGCTGGGGCAATCTATCAGGAAAGACAGTGAGTGGTATAAGAGATGTGAGAAATCCAAGCATGAAATCTATTTAACAATGACTTTAAGGAGGAAAGGAGCTAAACAGTAAAAAAATGGTTTCCACTTTACTTTTCTTAAACATTGTAGCACTTGTGAAACCTCCCTCTTGAATACATCAATTCCTTAACATGCAGGACAGCTGCAGTATCGTTCTGCTATCTGCTGACACTACTTGCCCTTAATTGCTATCAAAGTTAAATACACATACATTTACTGTTTGGTTCATACTTTGTATTCACTGCAACAGTTCCTTTGTAAGATCACGTTATTAAATCACATGGGTTGTGGCAGGATTGAGGAGGGTTTCCGTCAAAACCACCATCATCTGAGGGCAATAAGTCAATGACACACTGCTGCTGCCTCTCCAAAGATATAATCCTGCAGAGACTATCAAATACTTATTGCGAGATCAATTTTCCAGCACTGCAATTGGTTCCCTAGGATGGACAACAAGCTACAGTGTGGCCACAAAACCAAAAAGAGATAACATCGGAGAAAAAGAAAGCTTCAGTGCTCTGGATAGATTCCAGCTCCGCATTGTAATAAGCTCTCTGGATACAGTGGAAGTTCAAAAATCCTTCCTTACAGGTTGGTCACCCAAACAGCTTGCACAAACAGCAATATAGTCAACAAGTCAATAAACTGTAACTTCTCTTTCCTTTGCTTCAGCATTTGGTTTAGCTGCAAGAGTATATGCTAAGCCATACTAGGATGTTACACCAGCCTGAGCAGTCTGTAATTTCCTAGTTATTAGAGAAATGAAAGTAGGGGAAGTATCAGGAGAAAAATGCTTTCCTAAGCAAGCAGTTCCCAGTGTGCTAGAAATAAATATGAATTAAAATAGGAAGAATATTTAGACATGCCCTTTTTTATCTTGAGATCATCTTTACTGAAAGTAAGTCTTAGTCATCTCTTCATAAATCTAAGTAGCACTTTTTAAAACTTATTCGGTAGATCAGCAATGACATTTGTTAAATTGAAAAGTAATCTGTACACATTTGTGCTACAGATAAGAAAACATACCACATTTGCAACTAAGTTTGCAACTCATGTATGTAGGAGATGACCCCAAATGCCTGTAATTTTCACAAAAACTCAAACTGGAAAAAAAGCAACTTTCCAGATAACACTGTAGTTGCAGACAACTGACTGCTTAACTCTCCCCATAACCTAATCAAGTTAGAAGAGTATGCATAAAAACTCATTTGCATAGCAATTATAAGAGCTGCAGAAAACCAGAAAACAAGTGACTGTAACTTACGCCCCTAAACTTGCTTCGTGCTACAAGCTTACACCACGTATCGATGCATGCTGTAATTAGAGAGATGGTGCATTGAACACAGCGAAACGCACAGCACAATTCAATAGGCACTGCACCAACTATGGCATTTGGTGTTTGCAATATTTTAACTCATAAATGTGGCAATTACATTTGCAGGTCTCTAGTCTGGCACTATTTTATAGCACTCAACCGGACAAGTAATGTTGCCCTGAACAACTCACAGAGTTGGTCACTGTGGGTATATACCTACAGTCTAACAATTTTTCCCAAAATCATGACTGAGAGGGTACAATTGATCTCTGCCACACTTCCCCTTTTGATAGTCACTTTCCCTTTTGATTATCTGCTCAAGAGCTTGAATGAATTATTTAGTGAAACAATGCCATGAAGTACTTACAAAGTAGTGAAAGTGTGGAGGTGATGGAAAGAAATCCTTTAAGTCAACATATGGAGGACCACTATTTGGCACAAATGAACCAGAAATAATAGCCCACAGTGTCTCATCACAGCAGACAAGTGCACTGGGGTGAAGCTTCTACTGGTAATGTTATATTAGCCTTGCAGAACTACCATGAAAATTTATCAGGTCAGCCTGAAAAATCAACACTTGTGACAAGGAAGGGGGATTGTGTAGGAGTACATTAATTTGACTTATTTATTTGGGACGGTGGAGATGAGATTACGTCCTTTAAAACAGTAGATTATTTTAAGCTTCTGTGTATGGCATTGCTTCATAAAGAGGATCAATGACTCCTCCCGCACCACCCACGGAGCAGGCTAGCTGTCCCCTGGCACGTGTGTTCGCAAGTGGCTCGGTCTGCACATGGCAGGAATGGCTCCCAGGGGCGGTGGGGCGTTTGTACCAGTCCACCCTAAGATTAGTATGTGGTGGTCCATTCTGCAAGTAGTCATTTCAAACTGAGACACTTCATTTTGTCTGTTGGCTCTTGGTATTTTTTGAATTACTGTGTCACAAGCTCTGTCTTCTCCAAGCTTAAAATCAGAGGGCTATCTTTGACAGGATTATGTGGAAATGCGTGTTTCAGTGATTACAGTTACATAAAAGGCTTGCGAAGGGAAGTCTTGCTACAATGAGGTTCACTTACTTTCCCTGTCAGCCTACACGGCTATGCTTCAGGATTTACTTCTAAATGTATAAAGAACTAATCAACACAGCACAGGTTTCTCTACTCTGAACATGTTCTTTTGCTTAAAAAGGAGGAGCAAGGGCTTTTGATTTTGCAATAAAATCAGTGTGGCTAGTGTCACTCTCCTGAAATAACAAAAGCCACAGACCGTATTTTTAACAATGTCCCCTTTACATGATACGTAATTCATACCTTGAATATTTCATCTGCCTTTGAATTTCACGAGTCACGTAATTAAGGTTTTTGTTTCATTCGGCAAAGGACCTACAAAGCTATGCCTCCTAATCAGGTACAGTTTATTGTTAAAATGCAAACACAAATACAAACATATGGAATTCTGCATAAAGCAATATTTACACCTTCTCTTCTACAATATTCTCAACTGCAGCTCAAAAATATTTAATACAACCGTCACCACATTTTATTTTTCTTATTTTCAGTCATACAAACGTCATTACCGTAAGACTGTCATGTAAGAATAGGGTCTGTCTTGCTACAAATAAAATCTCATTCAATTAAAACAACTGTAAATGTATTTTTCTACCATACCTTTCATTTAGAAAGATTTCAAAGCCATATGCAAACTGATTGTATTAGAGCCGTCTTCCATTAATTAAACATCCAAGGAGAGGGACTTAGCTGCCATGCAAACTAAGTTTTCCATCCCAGTCTTTAGGGGGCAGGAGGAATTTAAAAAGGCAGAATACATTACTTAAATTGGAAGTTAATGAGGAAACTGTGGTTAATACAGTTGACCACAAGTCAAGCCTCAGCTTGACTTGAACCACGGGAAGAAAGCTTGCACCAGCCTGCACTGCAAACAGCTCTGTGTTACATAAAAAAGCTACATGAAGGACCCTACATCTAAGTTAGATAACTAACAAAAGATACTCTTGGAGCATCTATGCAACTGAGCTTACTCACTCAGCTCTGCTGGCCTTCACAAAATCTTTTGACCTGAGCTTTTATAATTACTGTACAGGAACTGAAAATGGCATACAGGTATGTGGTGGCAAAAAGGAAAGCAGCAATGACTGTTGGTTAATTGAAACTTTTTTCTTTTAACCACTATTAATACAAGGTGATTCTGCTTCACAGGAAAGTTTTAAACTTTTTGGATAAAGTTTAACATCCTGGCTGCAAAATAAGAAAAAATAAGCTCTAATTAAACTACTTGTCTCTTCTCTGTTTAAAACAGCATTTGCTAATAAAGTATTAAAAAAACTTCTTACATTCTATGTATTTTCACCAAATATGATGTATAGACATATTTACAAACATATTAGACAAAACTATGAAAATAAGGTCCTGTACTTCAAGCTCTTAGAGAAAACAGATTAAACTTGACTACTGGAATCATTCATAGCATACAGAAATAAAAACCCCCAAACCAGAGGCACTGCAAACTAGGGTCCAGGAAGAAAAGTTCATTGTTTTGGTATTCAGTATTTTGGTTTGAATGCAGAGAACTGCTCAAGGAGGTGTTTAGTTTGTGTATTCTTCTGTGGGCTGTATTCCTTATTCAGTTACTTGGCAAAGGCCTACAGTTTGATTTCTAGCGATACCAGATTTTTTTAAAGCGGTAATCCATAACTGTATGACAAACTGACAAAAAGCAAGACTGCCCTCGGTTGAGCAGACAAACCCCTTCGCTAATAAAACACATTAGATACATGAATAATTCGACTTTCAAAAGGAGCTAACTTAGCAGATTCAGTATTCATACCACAGCATCAGACTCTAACCATTTTTCTGCTGATATGCTTGCCACGCAAGTACTGGGGCTCCTTTATAGAGCAATAAATAGTTCAGATACTGTGTAAGCATTTAATACAGAAGCATAATTCTTGCAAACTCAAAACTACAGGAACCCAAGCCATACAAGAGAACGGGGATCTCAACAAGGCATTATCTCCAGACCTAGTACAGATAGGTGGAGACTTCATTTCTGCAATCAAATCAACTGCTAGTCAGTACATACTCAGTACTTTTTAAAAGTCTTGGTGTATGAACAGTGCCAACCAAAAGCTACTACCTTATGTTGTGGTAGAGAGTCTCATTATCTTTGCTTTCTGAAAGAAATTTCAAATGATAATTTTTGAATAAGGAAAAACATTAAGATTTTACTCATTTCCCTAATCATCACTCAGATAAAAAGCTTATGTTATAAACTTTTATTTCATATGGCAAAACGCAACTCACATTATTGAGGTAACAATTTGTTTGACTGCTGGTGTGTTATTTCATTCTCACAAAAATGATAACAAAGAGATCCAAGAAGAGATTATACACCTCTGATATCTGTTGCTGCCAGCTGCTGACTGTGCTTCAAAGCTCTTTGTTAGCTGTATTAATCTAGTTTCTATAAAATGACAGTGATTTTCCATCATTTGCACATTGTTGTGCATGGTTTGTACTAGTGAAGTACCCAGTATACTGGACTTTACAATATGTAAAGCATTATTTTAGTTTTGCAATTATTTAAAGCCAGAGTCAGAATTTAGTGGAATTTCAGTCTTCTAATTAGTTGTTATAAGTGGCAGACTAAAAGCAAGTGACATAAAGGATCTAAATTAGAGAACTACATGAGTTGATTCTTTGATCTCAATATGGGGTCAAACAAAACTTCCTAACTGTAAATACATACACAAGTACTTACCCTTCCCCATTTTCAATAAATTAGTATTACACTCCACTGAAGAATATTAATGTAATTTTGTCCTACTATATGATTTTTGTATCTAGGTTATTTCAAAATAGTCTTTACTTCTGCCTTCCATTCTAACTTATTGGTGGCAATTTTGTAAATACTCACTCCATGACAAGTTTTACCACAGTCAAATTGATTTATGTTTTGGTGTTTTGTTTTTTTTTTTTTTTTACTGTCACACTGGTACATTTAATGTAATCCGTTTCATTTCATTCATGTGGCTACCGATGCATTTTCTAGGTCTTTCTTTCACAACTACTGTATGAAAACATTGTCATCTCATTAGACAGCCACAGCCTGCACCTTCAAAGGCTTCAGGAGGACGAGAAAGGAAGAAATGTTACGGCTGGGTGCAAAGATCAGTCTGCTTGTCAAAACATCAGTGGAATCTTATTTTAGCACTAAAACAAAAATCAGTGAAAGCAAGTTAGCAGTGCTGCTTTCTCAGGGGTGCCAAACTCTCTCAATTCCTGGTTTCTTCCAGGGAAGCTGTAGGTGCTCACCACTTCTGAAAAGCAACCACTAGAGTAATGATAGGTAGCAAGATTAACGGGAAAAACAAAATATAAGTGTATAATGAAACAATACAAGCTGCTCTGCTGTCCTTAACTCACCCTGCTGCACCTAGAAATTTCAGGTATTATAAAACAGCCCCAGATACTGCATATTACAAATTTTAGTCGGTATTGAGATAAATCCATCTTCTCTTCTCCCCGATTTATACCCCTTGCCTCATACACAACTCAGGCCTCTTGCTAAGAACGATTCAAAAAGACTCCCACCAGTGCCAGCCAACATTATGCCTTATATGGCCAGAAAAAGTACTATGGGAAGACTCAAGGTACTTTTTCCTCTCCAGAGACTCAGCTGGCCGTCAAGAGTACTGGCAGTCCTAGCATTGGGATAGTAAACTAGAAATTAAACTAGATTCCCAGTAAAGCATCATCATCAGTCACTGGGCCAATCAATACATGCATAATTTTTCTAACAGTATCAATATGCTGCTTCCTATCCCATCCTCTAAGATGCAAATGGCACAAACATAGCAATTTAAAAATAGTTGCTATAGGATTAATTTAGGATTTTTTTATGTGAAACAGAACAGTTCTCTCCTGTAGCTTAATATCTTGAACTTCCAGTGGGCTCAAAAGAAATCTAATCCTGAGGGATGATATTTAAATTACTCTTCTGTTATACAAGTATATGGGCTTAGCACAGACTGTCAACAAAATGCTCTTTTTCAAAACCATCCTCTAGGTGAACACAAGCCAATGGATTTAGTGCAAAAGTTTCATTGCCTGTATTAACATTTATGTGGGTTTCCACATCTGCGTGTTGTCAAAAGCTTGTGTACAGCTTCGTGCACATGGCCCTCAGTGCTGGTATGCGATATACTGCCTGACATTCCACAGAAAGACAAGGTGTTTTAAGGGACAGGTCAGGATGAGTGATGTTGTAAAGAAGGTAAGAAGCTCTTTAGGTGGGGTTAAAAAACAAAATGCTCTGTTTCCAGTTCTGGAGGTTTTGCCAAACATGTAATAACATCAGCAGGGATCCCTAGTATTTAGTTCCCTGCTTGGCTGCTGTCCCTGTGATCATGGGTTCTTGGTCTCTGTGCATTAGCTTCTAATCTATAGAGAAGTGCTGTTACTTTATTGCCAAGGGATGCTGTATTATTAAATGCATTAAAAATAGAGATGAACTAAGAAGATACCTCTTAACAAGTCTTCCCCATCTAGCATCTGGAATCACATAATTTCACAATAATCTAGTTTTTTTCATTTAAAGAAAAAGGTTGCAAATGCACCAAAACCAGAAGACAATAAAGTGAAGATGTCATCATACACTCTCCAAAAAAGTCCCAAAGCAATAAATCTTCTATATTTTCAGAAGAGCAATTCAGCTTATGAAGCACTCATCCTTCTTGTAGCCTGTCAGCAGAGCTTCAGAAAGGTAGGTTCAGGGTTAGAAGTTCTTTCTTAGTTTTGGGTGAATAACAAAACTGCCTAAGCTTGGCAAAATTAGAAGCCCATACATTCATATACAGAGTTTATTACATATATAGTTCTCATCTATATGGCATAGGCACAGAAAAGCAAATTTTATTCTATGAATAGAAATGAACCACATGTTACATCATAGGCATTATGTAGATCTCTGACATGAAACTGTGATTTAACAGGAGTTGTCAGGCCATCTCCTAACAGACTGTCAGAATTAAAAGAAAAAAAAAGGTGTTCACACTCGTACATAAAAATCAATCTAATTTTTAGAAACAGAGCATTGATGGTCAAGAAGGAGGTAAACAGGCAAAAAGAAACTTTTTTCTGAATTAACTCAGAACAATTAAACAAGTATAGTTTTCTTTTAAGATTAAAAAGAGTGATATATGACGGAATATTTAACACATTTTGAAGTTGGCAATATCTAAAATATATTAATTGAGATAAACATGGAAGATTTTACAGGATTCACAGTATTTACCTCAGCAATCTCTATCCTTCTTGCAAGTTCATCAAGAGATGAAAAGCTGTCATCTAGCGATAAAGCTTCTAGTGAGTTGTAAGGTGCTCGTTCAGGTGAAACATCTGGAACAGTGTCAAAGTCCTCTTGGTTTGCAAAGTTTGCAAACGATTCTTCAGTGTCTATAATGTTACCATTTAAAAATCTGAGAAATAAATCTTCTTGTTCTTCATTATTTACTTTCTCTTCCTGTCCTGCTGTTCTCTGTACTTCCTTGCATACTTGTGAATGGGCAGTACTCTCATGCTCAGACACTTCATTACACCCAGAGCATACATTCAATGCAGTTCTGTCCCCTGAAGATTTTTCATTATCATCATCAGGCTGTTTCTGTTGCTGCTTTAAATCACTATTTCCAAGCTGGTCACTAGCAATTTCTGAAGAACCAGCAGCATGTTTTGATCTGAGCAGATTTCTATCAGCTTGCACATCTTTATCAGTAGGAACTAAATCAGTAGGCATATAATCAGCATCTGTTAAAACCAAAGCATCTACCATTGGCTCAAGAGGGAGTTTCACTCCACGCTCCCCAGCTGTGCCTTCTATTTTTTCTGCATCCTTAGAGATCTGTCTTTCTCTCAGCTGCAAACTGTTATCTTTACCAGCATCCCCAGATGATAAACAGCCCGAAGAAGGCCTGCCCACTGTCCCTGTGGACTGGGTGTGTGACTCCACTGTTGATCCAGCACTGCAGTGCTGCTCCTCCATGTGGTCCTTTCCTGCAGCTACCCAAAGGCTTGCTGCCTCTGTCGGTCTCTCAGTTTTGTTTTCACCTGGAGAACTGGTGCTCAGCTGTTTATCTTCTTTCTTTGGTCCAACGCCACGACAAGTTTCAGTACCTAAGTGCAACAAGAAAAACAGTTCCAGACTTTTTAAATGATTCAAAGCATCAGCCCAGGGGGGAAAGAGTATACTATGATTTGATAACGCTGTAACCAAATGCTTTAAAATGCACTCCCATAAATGGCAGGTATTTTATGCTCCAGTCAGAATAAAGGTTTCGTTAGTAGTCTGAAAAGCTGACTTCTGATTCAGCGAAGTATATGCACACATTCTGCAGGCAAAGCACATGCTTTAGTGCCCTCTTGAAAAGAGTCACTCCCATACTTCAAGCACAGTATGTATGTAAGTATCTTTCTGAACAGCCACATTTCTTCTAAAGCATATTTTATATGAGTGCATCTCATGGAGGCATGGAGTTCAGACAAATGCACTAAATTACAGAAAACTGTATTTTCATACTAGTGTATCTATCACACAGGGAGGTATCTGCATTTCCTTTAAAGAAGCTGAAATCATACTAATTTAATAAATTTTAAATTCAATTATTTTAAGTGGGTAACTAGCTCCTTTGGTTAATGCCAAATTAAATATCCAATTACAGTATTTTACATAACAGACTGCATAAAAAGTTGTTGCTTTTTGGATACCTAAGTTAGTTTACATATTAAAAAATGCAATTGAATGCAGCTTATTTCTGTATTGACATTTACAACACAAATGAAAATGAATTTTTCTTATCTGAAATTCCAGAGAGAAACAAGGGGAACTCTACATAGCTTGTGAATTCACCTACTATTGGCAGGATCTGAAGGAGTAGATGGTTAGCCCAAGTTGTCAATAAAATTATTAGACATTAGCCATTATGAGAAGCTCAAAGCCAAATCTCCCCTTTTAGGCTTACAGAGAGAAAGGGGGTGTTTAGAATTAGAATACCAAAGCAAGCTCACTATGACAGAAACTGTCTTTATTCCATACATTAATAAAAACTAAGTTAAGACTATATTACAGTAGGACTACAGTTACAGTAATAGTAAGAACCTCAAACAACAGATTAATACCTCTAGAAAACACTCATTTGCATTTTTTGGTCATAGCAAAAAGCAGAAAGGTCTTATGACTAGATTAATGAAAAGATCAAACAACACCCTTATTAACTGTATACATTCTCAAAAGAACAACTGAAGATCTCTATGCCAATCTTATCCTTCTTGACCTGTTAAAACCTCACTTAAAATCTGAGCAATTTCCTGAACTTGTTACATGAAACAGGGTCACATTCATTAGTCTTTAAAGAAATGTTTCCATTAATTCATTGTATTGAACAATTTTATTAAATTCTAAACTATCCCCATTTTAAAGGATAATGAAATACAAGGTAGTCTAGAAAAGACAGGCTTGGAAATTGAAAAAAAAGAATATCCATCCATCTCAAAATGCAGAAAAAAACCCCAGAACAACATTAACAGATAGAAAGGGTAGGGGGAACCTAACTTCTGTAAAACACTGAAAGAAGAAATGGGTATGAGACAGTGACTTTTGGAAAATTCGACACAGATGAGTAGACAGGTAAACAGATTTGTGACGGGATACTGAGCCGTTCACATATAGGTTATGAGTTCAAACACAGCCTGGGTTATTGGTCCAAGATTTTGTTACCATCTGTCAATTTTTCCTAGTGGATACATCTACATTACAACAGGCATCTTTGTTGGCAGCCCCAATTGCAATGAAGATTAAAGGGAATTGGAAATTAAATCAAATTCTTTACCATAAAAGGTGGCCCTTGAGCTCAGGGCTCTGTTCCTAAGAAAGTAATAAATGATAGTAGCATTGTTATCTAACTACAGATGTACAGGAACTGAGATGTAATGATGATTGTTACATTTCACATCAAATTTTCAGAAGCTTTCAATATTTTCTTTACACCTACTTCAAAACACCTGCGTTAGACAACCCATTCCCACTATAGACTCAAGGCAAGTTAAGACAAATACTTGAACACTTAATTAGAAAAGATGCTTTTTCCTACTAAGTTAAATGAAGACATACCCACCAACGCGGCAGTATTTTTTATCTGACTATCAGAGATATAACAAAGTGTCTACTAAAAATTTTCTAGCAACGAAAGCAGTTATGGTAATTTAAGAAATGATTTTTTTCCCAGAGTTAATTTAAAATTGACACTTGTTTTGTTCATTGCAGAAACCTGTAGCCACCACTTTTTTATCCTGTTAATCCAAGGCAGCCTAGCAGAGAGAGTACGGACCACTTCTTCAAACCACTTGAGAATTTCTTTTTCCTGTCTTACTGTAAGTCAGACTTCTACTACCAGCAGCTAACTGAGTTAAGTGGTTCTCACTGCAGATTAGCAGATACTTTTCTAAGAGAGGAAGAAAAAGCTTACACATTTACTTCTCATTTTTCATGATGTAGAGAAAAAACCCACCCAAAAAGCAGAAGACAAGCATTCTAAGTTTTCAATGAGAAGGCCCATGCATTTAGGCTAAAGTTGAACAGGTTAGTTTAAATATTAGGAAGCATATGGTTATTATAGTATAGGATTCTGCTGGGATTCAGGCAAAAATCAAGAACTAGCCCCAAACGACCATATTGCTTCTAGTCCTGAGCTGGATCACTCAGCCACAACTCGGATATTTTTTGCACAGCACTGAGTGGTGTATTCAGATTCAGAGTTATGGATCACCTTTGTCCAATTTCTGTATTAGTTCATACCGATGCCTTCCCTACCCAAAACCTTCTAACAGCAACAAAAACATTCAGCCCCACGCTGCTGAGACATTGACTCAGTGAAGGGCAGCAGTAGCTAATTGACCACACACTGCCTTAACAGATGAAAAGACCTGTCAGGGTGAGAAGTGATGGTTTCCTCAAGAACGTGCTAATCTTGTGAAAAGCATCTTTTGTGAATCTTAAGCATTTAAATTTGACTTAGGCTGGAAATATTCATATCTTTGTGTTGAAAAAGCATTTAGCACGGCTGGAAAATTCTCAGCAGAACTGCTTTCTATTGGATGACATAGCTTTATTAACTTACAAACATTTCACAGGAACCCAAAGATTTTGATGACATTTCAGAAGAGTTACATTAAGAAAAAGACATTAAAAAAATCCATTTATGCCATTAATTACTTCCACATTAAGTTTAATATGTCTTGACATGCAGAAACAAACTTCACAACTCACAAAGAGTTATAAAGCAGGCATGTTTCTTGCGGCGCCGGGTGCAAGGGGACTTCTCAAAGCTTGCACACAGGGTTAAAATCATGACAGGTATTTAAAACAGTTAACAAAGTTAGTTACGCCTACTGGTGCTACCCCTTAATTAACTATTGGTTAATACTTTCCTTACTTCATCTTAAAGTTGCAGTTCTCTTAATTCACCACGCATGCTCAGAGAATAAGGGGCTTAATTGGGTTGGGGCTTTTCTAGCTAGGAGGTGTGTTTCTTAGTATTATAATGAGATTCTAATGAGACAAGTTAACTCTAGGGCACTATTTTGTCAGTCTTCTCTATTTTTCTATGATTCGTCCTTGTGCTAATCGTTATTGCTAGTTAGCAGAGAGTCAGTGAAGACAGTCTTTATCTCTAATACGTCTGAGTGCCAGGCGCAGTTGTTATGAAGTATCTTCTTTACATTCTTCTTTCTTACTTTAACCCTTGTTTCTCAAGATGCCCTGTAACAGTCTAGCTGTTGTACTACAGTATTTTAACATTGACACAAAATACTCCTTAATTCAGAAGTTTTAAATGTTCAGAAATTCTGCTCTCCAGAAAGCTTTTGTTTCTACTTGGAATAAAAACAATAGGGAAAATTGTAAGTGCCTTATTTTTTTTCCATGGGAACTTCCAACCATCCAAAAATAAAAAGCACTGGGTTCTTTTGATCTGCTTTCTGAGCTGTAGAACATCTTTGTTTCATGTTTTCAATGTTTTGTGTTTAGTTAGGTTACAAGAACAAAGACAGAGAAAAGGCATTATAGGGGTCATGGTAAAAAAAGATGAAGATGAGGAGGATCCACACATGTAAAGAACTGTATCTTTGTTAATTCCTGATTCTCCTGAACATCCTGGCTGATACACACTTGTAGGATAGTTTAGGTTGAAAGGAACCTCCTGAGGTCACTTAGGCCAACTCCCATCTTGTGAGAAATTCTATCTGTTTTTGAGGAAATGTACTCAGTTTAGGCCAATTTTGGCAACTGTAACATGGCAATAGTAGAAACCTTTTGCTCAAAGAGAGGAGAGATAAAGCACAGCCTGGTAGTCTACCAATGTTCTTTCCCCCTCTGTCTCCATTTTAACAATTAATTAAATTGTAAATGTTTCATAAGAACCCAACGATTCTAACAAATTACTCACAACAGCCACTGCCCCAGGGCAGGAGGAGGAAAATGAAGCTGATATAAAAGTGTGTACTTAAAAAAATTAACTGAAGTATGTTTTTCTCTTCAAGATCCCCCAAAAGCTTCCTAACTTTCTGTGCTGTTACAGAAAAATGTGCCTCAAAATCAGTATATTGCATGTAATTTAAAATAGTTACTAATACTGTTAACTATACTGAATTGCCATGACTCAGACTATTTGTCATCAGATTGTTTACCTTATATTTTATACATGCAAATTATGTATCTTATCTCTAGTTTTACACAATTTTGTAGCTTATGCAGGCTGCTATAAATGCATGCACATTTAAAAAGACTTTTTTTGATGGAGGCTAGAATTACTTTCATTACAATGCTGAATATCAATGACTAATTAAAATTGCATAGTATGTCCATTGTGCAGTTGTGAAAAAAAATAATTTGCACAAATGGGTGAATCTGTGGGAATCCAACAAATGCTGTAGCTTCAAATGAAATAGCTTCATAGTACTTATAGGAATATGTCATTACAGTATCATCTTCAAAATAAATGTATGCACATGTACATACACATACCTGATTTAAAAGCAGCAGCTTCTCTTTCCTTTAAATTTTTTGATTCCATTAACTGAAGCGAACAACCGCTTTCCCATGTATTTTCTGCAGCTACTAGCTGTAAAATATGATAGTATTTCGTGTAATTTTTGGAATTAAACAGGAACACTGTGATTGAGACATCCAAACTTCAAACAGTTTCTATACTAAACTGGAAAAATTATATCTAATAATATTAAAAATATATTTATTAGCAATCTTTGACAAAGCAGATCTCAATTAAACAGCTGCTTACCTTATTTGTGGATGCCTGTGGCCTGTAGCAATGAAGAAAAAAAGAAAAAATTAAACAACTTAGTTGCAACATTCTTCATAACAAATGTAATCGAAATCTTATAAGCCCTTGCTCTGCTCTAATATTAGTACAGAACTTTTCTTACATTGAAGCAGCATCAGCATGCTAGCATACTTTCAAGCACAGATCTGTACCATATGTGAATATCATCAGAAGACCAATTAGCCTAAACATTGTCCACCTAATTGAGAAAGCAGTCAAAAGAAAATTTACTGCAATGTATCAAGCAATCTAAAATTCCTGTAAAACTTTATGCTCAGAAGAAACTCTACCAGCTTTAAAATTCATGTAAGGGCTCAGTATCTACTAGTATTAAAAATACTAATCACTGTAACAGAGATTGAGGAATGGGAAAAAAGCCACAAAACATATTTCCCTCTCTGCAGACTGTTTATACTGGGACACATTTTCTGGGTACTGTAAGATACAGCAGCTCCCACTGATTCCACTGGGATTCACAGGTGAGTCAGCATTGCTAACAGTCAGCATGGACTTTGCAAACTGTGTAGAGATTCATGCACAATGTGTTTTATCATGCATAATCTGTCTTGTTGCCTTTCATACAGCAGTGAAGATAAAACACTGAGCATTTTGTTTAAAGCTAGCGAAAAAAAAGTAGGAGAGACAAGAGGGGAAAGTACTGACGTTCATATACTCTCTAACAAAAACTTTTAAAAGTTGCATTGACTGTTAAATTTTACCATTTAAACTTCATATAAGGGACACTCAAAAGTATCTTTAAAGAACAAACATACCCAGTATGTAGCTGTAGACCTTGAGCATCAGAAAAAGTTACATTACTTTCAATTACAAAAGCAAAATGCTCACATTTTCCAAGGCCTGCATGTTATTCATTAAAAATTGAAGTACAATTTTAATTACAAAATAAACTGAGATTAAAACTTAGGAAAAAAATACATGAAATAATAAAAGCAAATAGGCTTTTGCCTAGAGAGTTTGGAAGATTATTAATATTAAATCCAGAGAACTAATCATAGCAAATGAACACAAGCCTTAATTTTTATCAAATTGCAGGGTTTCTCAGAACCGGGAATGATGTTACATAACTGAAATTTTGTATTTCGAAGTGAGGCTGCATGGGAGAATCAGAAGGCGAAAGCAGAGTTATTCTCAAGAAGGCGACAATGGAGGTGACAATAGGGAGGTGCTGCTAGTTGCAGCATATAAATCGCAATAGACTTGAATCTTAATCTTTCTGTGCGCTTGCAAGGTCATGTGCAAGGAAATGTAGGCTGAGGAACCCTGAAGGCGCTCAGAGTGCAATCTCTCAGTAGCAGCAGGCTGTAGGTGTAAACATGCAGGCAGCTACAGTGCTAGAGCTGCTGCCTCCTCCTCCTGTGGAAATGCAGGAGTACACTTTCCAGGGGCTCCCTCCCAAACACATTCAGACTACAAATAAACAAACCCTGACTGGGTTCTGGCAGTCAGCCTGGGTGTTTTCAAACTTCTGTATGGTCACCCAGAAGTAAAAAATGTGGAAGCCAAATCATACTCTCTATGAACAACAGGACCATTTTGGCTTTTATTACATCCAGACTGACTAAGCCAATGCAAATGTATTTGAAAAAGTTCTCCCTCCCCATCTGATTGAGAGCATCTCCCCTGTCACAAGTTGGTCTTTTCACAGCCTTTGAATGTGGTTAGTTCCTTTGTTATCATTGGCTGATCATTTTTCAGTGGCAGCTGGTATAGTTTTTTCCATCTGTCCCTTAAACTCAATGTCTAATAGGTAGGACATTCACCCATGAAATAACGGATCTTCTCCTTCCTGATGGGTACAATCCTCTATGTGTTACTACCCTGAAGAGCACCCTAGGCACAGTCCAAAAGTTTGTGATACTGTGATATACTGATTCAGGAGACTAATGAATCGGGCCAAACAGGTACAAACTAAGATTTCACACCTTTTAAGAATACTGCCAGACTAGGAAACTACAGAATCACTGCTTCATAATGTTTATGCAACCTATATGAAATCAACAGAAGATAATGAGAATGGCTTAAAGCATTAGGGAATTGTCCTAAAATGTGGAAAATTTGGGAATAAAATCCTATAGGGTAGATGTGAGTGCTGGAGTCTGAGATGCTGGGCAATTGCATTTAAAAACAGTGATTAAAACAACAAGTATCAGACACAAGCACCATCATCAGTTCTACAGTCTCTCTCTTCCTAAATTAAAACTACTCACTTTTTACTTTGACTGAAAATACTAAAACTCAAAACTCCATTTCTGGCAAACTAATGATTTGCTGAAAACAGTTCAGATCTAGTCCCTATACATTCCTCAAACCATATTAAAACATTGTGAAAATTGATCATAACGGAAACATTTTAGTTACATATCAAAAAGAACCACCACTTTATAACCAAATTCACTGAAGTCAAGGGGATGCAACTTTTATTTTAACACTGACTATTTTAAAACACCTATACTGGCAAGTAGACAACAGCTGTGCTAACATATTGGTACTGGAAAAGTAATAATATTTTCTTATACTTACTGTTGATGTGAAGAGCAAACTCTAGTAAGCCTTTCCAGCTCTTCACTGCTCAGTTCTTCAGCTGAATTCCTCAGTGTTGTAACTGGACTAGGAATTGCTGTTTTCCATTTTCTTTCTAAATTAAATCAAAATAATTTTTACCCAAAGTATTATAAAAGTAGTATTTGCTTAATATAAAATATATACGTGAAACTAATCAATGGAGAAATATTGACAACTTTTCTGTGTATGTTCTACAATTTTGTTACAGACTATGCAAAAAAACAGTATTTTTTTTTACAACACACTTTATTTTCAACACATCAGATTCACCAACCCTAAACCAAAAATAAGCTCAAAATAACTGTGGATCAAAGTCTCAATGAACAGAATAAAGAATGACAAACTATTTGCACCTTTTTCATTAAATGTGTGAGAAGAAATCTAAAGCAGGAATACTTTTCTTGCAACAAGCTCAGAGAACTTCTGATATAAATACTGGTTTTGTTATGTAACATTTTTAAGCTGGCAAAATGTATACTCTATTATTTACAAATACAAAACAAATTAACTCTTTCTTCTACCATATTAGGTTAGCCTGTACTCACCCCACCGCTCCTGTATGGAAGAAAGATTTGCAAGCAGCTGCTCGTGATACAGTCGTTCAAGCTGAATGAACTTCACTGCCTTCTCATCTGAATGAAAGGTTAAAGAAAAATGCACACGTATATGGACATGTTACAAGTTATTTATATTTGGCACCATATTTGAAAGGGCAATCATTATGTACCTGAAATTTTACATAACTGAACCAAAATTAATAATGTTTATTATCCAGATTTCTGTGCAAGGAAGAAAATAATAGCAGACATGAAAACAGCAAGTAAGAAGTAAAATAAGTTGAGAAAAGTTCCAAAAATGAAAATCCTATTCTCTTCAGCAGTTACCTCTTTCCACATGCCTTAAGTCCAACAAAAGTGTTTCTAGAAAGAAATGACCAAAATGTTATTATGCTGACAACGCTTATCAGAAAATGAAATATCTGGGAAATGAAAGCAAAACAATTATTACAAATACCAGCATGTATCTCTCAAGAAATACAATTATGTATATATATGCCAACAGCCATAACTAACTGAAAATATGGCTCCTTTTTACTGACAAGATGGAGACAGTATTTAAAAAATTTGCCCAACTCAAACTTTCAAAAAATATGGTCCCCCTTTTCAACCACGGTATACAACACTCTTGGACAGCCGAGTTCCCCTTTTGTCTTCTTTCTGAAGATTCTGCTTGATTTTCTTCCAGATGAAGAACTCTTTCCCCTCCCTTAGGGTTATCAATATATTCACAAAGGTATACTGATAGTTATACATTTTGTAATAGTCAGGATAATTCTAATTCCATCAAGCCCGAGCTGTTAGTTGTTCTGTTTAAAGCCATGTTTTGCCAGCTATTTGGAATTTAATTGTACAGTACAACAAGGATAGAAGTACAGTGAATGAGGTTCTTACTAATATAGACAAAATATTTTCCATTATTCATGCTAATTAAAATAGTGGAGTAATTACTACAAAACCACAACCAGTACTTGTTATTCTTGTTAGCCTCATGCAACATACACATAGCATGGCTTATGAACTACAATATTAATGGAAAGAATATTCCCTGCCTTCAAGAAATCTGTTATTAGAAACAGAATTACAGATCAGAGAGATAGCCTTAGAGGACCACAGCAACAAACCTTGAATTATTGTTAATATGAAGTTCTGCACTGGATGAATTAAAATGCCTGTCATGGATAATTAATACAGTGCAACATGATCAAGTTCTTTATTAACCTCACAAAACTGATGGTTGCAAGTACAGAGGAGATATCCTTCATAAATATGTATTATATGGTGGTGTTGAATTCCACACATCAGGTGTACATTGCATTAAAAAATATTTCCTTTGATCAGCTTTAAATACAGTGCCCTTCAATTAAAGCAACTTCTGTGAAAGAGAAGCTGTCTTTCTATCATACTGTTGAATGCATTTTAAATTTACTATATTTCCACCTGCAGAGCCATAATTTACTACAGATTTTTTCCATGCCTTTAATTTGTGCTGTGTATTTTGGATTTTCTGATGGATGCTTTTGAATTAGGATGACCAAGACAGAAGTACAGTCTTCTAAGACAGTGATAGCTATTTTATTTTATGTATTGCTTTTATAATATTGTAACAGCTATTTCTCTGGTTTTATACTACAGGCTAATATAATTTGGCTAGGTTTCCAGCATACCGTTCCAGGTTTCTTATGCGCTTTGTTATTTAACCATTACAATCGCCTATTTGCTGTATTTTGTTCAGAACAAATTACATAATAAAGAAATAATCTGTATGCACAGATTCTGTAATTTATGACGCATCTTAGCGCATCACATATACCTTAAAGGCTTACCAGTCTTGCCTCTTCTTTTTACAGTCTGATCATTTTCTGTTAAAAGCAAACAGTAAAACCCAGTCCACCTTTTCTAAAAATATAATTTCACTTTAAGGTTTGATATGATTATTCTCTCCCACAATTACTGAAATATATCAGAGCAATGAGCAGCAGTTCAGTTATTATAACTTTTTGACCAAACTTATTTGTATTTTATAGGAACAAATCAAAATAAACTGGACCATTGAACTAGCTGTTCCCAGAAG
Organism: Gavia stellata; assembly: GCF_030936135.1. Taxonomy (NCBI): domain Eukaryota; kingdom Metazoa; phylum Chordata; class Aves; order Gaviiformes; family Gaviidae; genus Gavia; species Gavia stellata. The sequence continues at coordinate 24,101,349 of NC_082595.1, forward strand.
CAATTACCCATATTTTCCTACAACAGTTTCAGAAAAACTACCTTGATACGACTTCGACTAATTTGCATTTGCCAAACAACATGTTGCTATTGTTTGCAGGTTGCTGATCTCCCTTAGCTCGGTGTGTTTGGTATTTTTATTTTAATCTAGACACTTGTAGTACATAGTCTAATCAACTGTTGTGATAATTTTATTCTTACTATAACAGTGCCCTATTTGATATAATAGAATATGTACCCTATCTAGATTGGACATATTCCCAGTTACTAATACTTAGAAGAGAACTTATCCTATAAAAGCAGAAGTTCTTTGAAAATATTTTCTCCTTGTTTGTGCACAACCACTAATGATTATATCAGTACAGCTTTTGGAACTGGATTTATTACTTAACTCATATTCCAGCTGCCTGATTAAGAAGAACTTGCTAACATATTGCATATTCACTCATGGGTAAATTACGGCTGTTCACTTCTTCCTAAACCTGACCCACAACCTGTGAGTCAATGGTAAAGCATTTGTTCTATCAGGTCAGATTATTTTTAATATCACATAACAATTTCTACAAGTAAAAGGATACATTCCTCCTCTTGAAAATAGGTCTCAGCTATCTGCAAAAGTAAAAAGAGAAAAATTAGGATTCTATAATTTTCATGAGAGTGGTAAGGATATAATATGAACTTTTTATCATAGTTTTAAACATATTTTTTGCAGATTCATATTTAGTTTGGGTAAAATATGAATGTTCAGACTAAATATGTGCATTCTAATTCTAGGAAATATGTTTAAAAATAATATCAAGCAACAAAGAAATATTAAGTCCTCTCACACAAATGGATTTGCCCAAACGTTAGTTGGGTTTTATCTTGTTAAAACAACAAAATATTATTTCAGAAACTTTTTAAATGGTCATATTAGAAAGTTTTAAAATCACATAGAACAGAAGTACTGTGTTTACTGATATGAGTTGAAAAGTTTGAATTCTGTTATTGACCATTGTTTCCTTATGTTTGACCAAATTAAGGTCATTGCTGAGCTCTCCCAAGCATTACAGTACAATCTGGTAAAATGAAGAAACGGAGGTTTCCTGACTGATGAGAGAGGAACAATCTTTGGATAAAAGACACTAAAAATATCGCCTACCACAGCATCACACACATACCGATGACCTTCCTGTTTATATCACATTTACAATAAATATTTATAATAAATAATTACAACAAATATTTCAAATACATAGAATTTGAAATATTTACAATATGAATATCTGAAATTCATGAGATAAACATAAGAGGACTCAAGTTCTTAGTTTTTTTCTGTATTACTCCTAGTCCACCCGCAGAAGCCAGACAATACCATTGCAGCAGCCTTCTGCCACTTCCTTTCCTGAAGCTGTTCTGCTGTGTTAAAAAGATTTAAAGATCCTCTATCTCATGTGTCAGTTCACTAAGCCTAACATCTTGATATCTGAAGCTCTTCAACAACAGAGCAAGTAATGGAGTTAAGCCAGATGGCAGTTCTTTGATTTGCACTGTAGTTGTTATGACATGGAACAAATCTGCAGCTCTTCCTCCTTAGGTTGACATTTCCATAACAGAACAACTAAAACTAGATTTGTAACAAGACAGCTCTGCCAAAGACGACCATTGGGAAAAAAACCAAACCACCTAAAAATCACAACAATTCTTTGAGACTTGTTCTCTCAGATGGATGTTTAGTTAATACACGTATGTCAAAACAAAGAAATACCAGGGAGCCAACACAAGAAATAAGCAAACTTTCCCTGCTGCATTTAGAGCTCAAAGTGCAAAGGAGATTCAATATAGAGAACAAAAATCATTCCAAAGCAATTACGGAGAACCAGGAAAATCAAACACAAGGCAGACTACATACAAAATACTTCAACACCTAAGTCAATCTCCAGCACTTCTAGCTTAACAAAACATGTAAGCTGACATTAAATGCTGCTGTAAAAGCTGCTATCTTAGCCAATGGCTAGGAAATGAACAAGGGATCTTTATGCCTATGCATTCAAGATGTCTAGCTGCAACATCTTAAAAAACAACTTCACCCTGACTGTGTACTGTTGTAACACATATCTTTAACAGATCACTGCAAAAAGGAACAGTAAATATATGCTCATCAAGGGTTTATACACTGAGAAGCTGTATATAAACCAAGAACACAGGCATGCAAACATAAAAGAAAATTATGTTCCAGTATACCAAGTTATTGCTATATCAAATCTACATATTTTAATTACAGAGTACTGAAATAGATTTACTATTCTCTTCCTAGTGATGCTTTTTCTTTCAACCAGCTATTTCAAAGCCAAAATTACAAGTGGCAGAACTTCCAGAAGAAAAGTCAAGATGCCAGTTAGAAAAAATACCTTTCCTGATAATAAGTAAAGGTATCAGTTTTTTGGTTTGTTTGGTTGTTGGGTTTTTTTTGCTATTTTTTCCCCCCAGAATTGGCAAAATGGATTATTTCTTGGACTAAAAGGGCAAAAGACACCATTGTACTAGAGTCCATGCAACCAGCTCAGAGAAAGCAAGTATCCAAAGACAGTCAGAAAATGAGCATGTTTCTAATCAGAATCAGAATTTCACTTTGACTCCGAGTTGGTGGTGGGAAGTATTATAGAAAAGATAGAGCAGATACTTGGAAAAGAATAGGTGTAACACTGTATAGAAAAGCTAACGTGGTAATCAAAACATTTTTCTTCCAATTCCTCCCTGTAGACAAATAATATTTGAGATTTGCAACAACAACTTATTCGTGCTTGCTAGAAAACTGGGCAGACTTTCCTAGAAAGCTGAGGAATACTGACAACTTTGCTTGTAAATGCAATAAAACACAAAAAATAGAAACCTCAGAAGTAAAAATATTTTGTTCCACAGAACTCTACAGTATCAGTGACCTTTACAAGCATTAACTAATCAATCTTCAGGGACAGTGAATGTCGGCAGTCTTCGTATTTGCCATGCATGGTGTCGCAAGGGCCACACTTGCAAGATGTGTCCAGTAATTGCAGGTACCTGAACATTCAGGTTGAGATGCCTCATAGCTGATACTCCAATGACTTCTGTGGGAGTACACATTCGGTCTCAAAATCTTTGGGGGTGTATCAATTTAGGCACTCATAATTTGAAGGGCTTAACAAGTGGGCACTTTTACAAAAGTCTGAAGATGATTGCTCAAAAAAGATAGCAATTTGATAGAGGAGTCTAGATTACAAGTTGCGTATTCCTGGCTTTCAGCTTTATTACTAACCACTAGACAATTCTGAGCCCAGTACCTCCAAAACAGAATTGGTAAGTGACTTCCTACATCCTTTATTTGCACATTTTGTCTGCTATCCACAGTAGTCTCCTACGGACTTCTGGAGCTGCCAAAGCTCTGTATCTATGTTTTTTTATATAAGTACTTCTTAGATTCTGTAACAAATGCTAAACAGATCACATGAATCCCATTCAAGACAGGAAAAAAATGACATCCTATTTTAATTCAAATTTAACCCTTAGAACAGCCCCTAATATCCCACAGCATTTAGATATTTAATATGGGCTTCCCACTAACAACGCAGGTTGTTAATACTCCAGAACATCTGACATGGGTCTTCATTTTACATCAAATTTTGTCATACAGAATAAAAAGAGAATGTGATAGAACAGTATTTGCTAGCCTTGGCGTAAAAGAAAGTTACTGGCAGACTATATTAGCAATCTGAAAAAAAGACTGAAGATGACAGGTTAATTGGCCAGAAAAGGAGAAAAAAAAAAAATCTTAATAGACACACTTTACATGAAAACACGAATGCTATCTTTAAAATCCTTTATTTTTCCCCCAGATTAAAAAGTGTGTTATGATCCTTGCAAGTTCTCTTAGCTTTCCTTCAAACACTCCATTCAAAATGCTTGATATTTCTTAGGAAAAAAGAGATGGTGTTTGGTTACATGTTTGAATCCGGAAACGCAGATTCTGTTCTCAGTTCTGTCACAGTTCCTGTATGACTTTCAAAAGGTTGTTACCCTTAGGGTTTGGCTTCCTCATCTAAAAAGCAGCAAACAGGTTTCACCTCCATCATGTTCGATGATACTCCTTAACATTTGTAACACATTTTGAAGTTTTTGCCCTAACTATCTTGTTTTCCAAAACAGACCTTTGTACTGACTCATGAACAACCACCAAATTCGGCATAGCTAAAAGTACAAATGGTTAACCCTAATGCTAATTAGGTTTCAAATAAATTAAGGAACTATATCAAATATCTTCACTCAAACACAAGCTGAAAAAAAAAAAGAAAATAATCTATGTCAAATGTAAATTATCTGTAATTTGCAATACTAAAAAGAAACCTCCTTCTCAAATATAATCGCTTATTTATATCAAAGAGAATAAGAATGCAGGAGTGTCACCACAGTTTAGAAGTTTAAAATATCACAATCGTCCAATTTTCCACAATGAAGATAATGCAACTAAGTCAAATCAGACACTGTATAGTATCTATATATATAGCCCACATTAGACACTATAGCCAAACAAAAAGTCTTCTAGTCCACTGACACAACTAAACCATAAATTAATATTGCATCATGTCCTATTAACATATTCATCTTGCATCATAATCTCCAGAAAGAAAAACATACTGGCTATTTAGTAAATAAAGATTGCTTTTCAAATCACACAGTATTTCCTTTGGTCTTGCAGCTGTGGTAACTGTGCTATAAAAAAGTATACACTAAGAAACCTTGAATCTTAGTATTCATGCATTAAATTCATGCTAGAAAGAAGTCTGCAACAGTAAAAATAATTCCATACATCAGCTGTCTTGTATCTATACCAGTGTTGTACAAACCATATTTAAGGTATGTTGAAGAGTTATTTTCCTAATTCTTCCTGCCAAACTAGAATTTCATCATTTGGGGAATTAGAAAACCCATCCTTAAGAGTTTCCTTTAACTGCAGAATATACTTTCAAGGCAATTTATAATTCAACATCTATTAGAAGACCTTAGAGGAGATATTTGCCTCGACCACCTGCTACACATCAAAATACCCTGTCCAGATATGAATATTGGCATATGTTGAATTAATGCATTTTTTCCTAATGAATAAAGATCTCAAATAAAAACAAAATTGTGTGCAACACCCCAGAATCATAGGAAGTACCTGATGGAGACACAGGGGCAGTATCTTTGAATCCATCTGCTCAACCTCTTCACGAAGCAAAGAGAAAAGAGACTGCAATGTTTGTTTTCGTTCTTTTTGGTGAAAGTTTTCATTTGCTTCAACAGCACCTTCAGCATACACAGAATCTGTAATAAGAGTATTTTCCTCCTTGATTGGTGTGGTTCTCACTGTAGGAATTCCTTTAAAAAGAACAAGTACTTAGGTTATGATTCAAAAAATACGTCAAGTTGCTTTTTTAGGAAATTTCAATACAAAAGCTATGAATAAAAACCTAGTATCTTAAATAGCATCCCTGCAAGTAAGTAAAATACTGGTCTTGTCAAAATTAATTGTGATAGGTCAGTCTCAATGCCAGCTCACCTACCTGAAAAATCACAGTAACATACATCAGGTATTTTTGTACACTTCTAACTGGGACCTGACTTCAACTTGGGGCAAAAAACCCCCACCTAGTCTAAACTGTTCTACACAGTTTATTAATAAAGAAACCAGGATGACCTAAAATAAAAAGTGTTGTGACTGGTGTTACAGTTTCAGCTAAAAAAATCAATACTTAGATCCAAGCAGACAAACTTCTATGTTAAGACTGAGTTGTAATACAGCAGAGAGAGAAAGCAGGGTTGTTTGCAACACAGTTTTGCTCAAAAAGGGCAAAAAGAAGGTAGGCAAGGAGAGTGTAAATGAGGTTCTCTGTCTCTTCACTCCTGCCAAGGACCTTGTACAGGGAGATGTCCCAGTGAAGGAAGGAACAACAATTCATCCTGTTCTTCAGATGATAACACAGTGGCTCCTCATGGTGACGACAGGATCTTAAAGGATAGAAATAAGCAGACAATGACAGTGGGGGATTCTATTGTGGGGGACAGATGTCCAGGGGGACTGTCCTGCTGAGTGAAAAGGAAGACCCTCCCTAGACAGTTGGATAGTTTATTTGAGAGTCCAGGGAATGAAGCCATTAGTGGTGATCTACGTTGGTAACAATGACACAAGGATGTGTGCTCCAAATTTAGCCTCCAGAACTTTTTGTTAGGCAGAAAACTAGGTTCTCCATGGTACATTCCCTGGCAGTCCACTGTTGCCTGTCTCCAATTTTACAGAAGTCAAAAAGTCAGACATGCAGGTGGAGGACTGGCAACATATATGAAGGATAATGTAAAACATAACAGTATAAAAATATTACAGGAAAAAATTTATGGATGCAAATCCCACATTTTATTGTTAGAAATGCAATATTTGTAGTATATTGCTGATGATGACTATGATAGTTATCACGAAATGTTAAATGAGATTAGGGAAGAAGTGTAGAGCGGGCAGTAGCAGCGGGAGAAATCAACTACCCATATACAGGATGGACCAGTTTCTCACAAAGATCAGAGAATAAAAGCAATAAATGATGGCCTGCTATAACACACAGTCTTATGAGTAAGCAGAAAACCACAGCTTATTCCACCAATTAATGAACTTTTTTTCCATAAAACAACACTGAATTTGATACATTTGCATAGGACTGAACTTTTAAAAAATAATCCCATAATTTTTTAAAAGAACTTAAAGAATTTGGCCACTGAAATGTGCACAACAAACTTTTATAAACCCAACTTATGATGAGTATGTTATTCTTCCCCAGCTACACCCATTTTCTGAAAATCATGTTATCATTTAAAAGCAGGACAGGTGGGGGCACTGTTTCAAGTAACCATCACACTTTCACTGTGGCTTGGGCATTCAGCATATTTCAGACCCCCTTGTATTCATCGCAACTAAAACCCTATAGCAATGATTCAGGTTTAAGATTTAGGGCTTAAGAAAGGCATTAGCTTGTCCACTGAAGGCTCCACTGTTCTAGTTCTGGTTATTTCAAACTCTTCATTAAGTAAACTATCCAGGTCAGGAGTACTAATAATCTCTGTGGTTGGCTATTTTCACAGGGCTTACTGCCAGACAAAATATGGGTGTAACTTAACATTGCTTTTTCAATATTAATGCGTGTCTCTGCTTTTCCAGTATTTATTTGGGCTTGCTGTGGGCCAAAAACAACAAGAGACATAACTGGATGCAAGATACAAGCCAGGAAGTACTTTCAGAGATGGAATTAAGTCTTTAAAAATATAGCTTTCTGTTCAGCACATGATCATGAAACCAGAAAAGAGGGTCCACATGTTCTGGCAAACCTTCTCTCCCAGGAAAAAAAAAAAAGTAATTTCAAACTGCACTTTATTAAGCAGTTAATAATCACATGTCATATCAAAACATGAACATTGACTGAAATGTTCAATAGCAACTATCATGAAACCCCTTCATTTTAATGTTATTGTGGCACTGTTGCTAACACATAGTTTATAAACCGCATCTTATTCCTACATGTAGTTGAGCTGTCACTCACTTGGAATCAAATTATTGCCCTCAAATTACTCCCCTGATTCTGAAGCAAGGCCTTACAGCCATTCAGATTAATTCTACCTTGTTCTATTTTAAACACAAGACAATATTTGTGCCTTAGTAGCACTATAACCAAGTACTTTTCTTGAGGCAGTAACATTTAGTAATGCTATTTCATCATAAAGGTGTTATGGGCTAAGATCCCTATTTATTATTTTTTTTTCTCCATGTTCTTGAAAAGGGCACACAGCACTGCTTTTTCCTAGAATCAATCAATCTTACATATATTTCTGATATTTTAAGAAACAAGGATTAAGTTTTTTCACTTTGCAAAGCATTGATATTTACTCCATACATTGACATTTGGTTCCATACTAGAATGGAACCAAAGCCTTTATGAAAATAAATGTGAAAAAACACAAAAGATATCAACTCTCCAATGGCCAGAGCACTCACTAGGAATGTGGCAGAGAGCTGGGTTCAAATTTCTGCTCTGCCAGACTCACAGAGGTTTCAACTTACATCTTCTACGCCCTGTTGGGTGTGCCAATGTTTCCTAAGACATGGGGAGAAGAAAACTTTCTCAAAATGTCCCTAAGAGTTCATAGAAGCACCCCCATGTTTGCAAAAAGATCCAATTTTGACAGACCATGTGAAGAAAAATGACAAACACGTTTTTCAAAATGTCTAACCTTTTTTTTGTTTTGTCAGTACTGCAAGTATATGAAATTGAGTTGCTTTTGCCACCTACCTAAGAATGAGTCAGAGGTGCAAGTATAAGGCATTTGCTATGAAAATAAAATTATGGATATTGTCCCCTGTTTTTTAATTGAATTTTAATTTTCACATTCAGTAGCATTAGCTTAAGCCACCAGTAACAGAAGTTTCTAGTACCGAAAACATATGGTAATCTCTTTAAAAAAACATTCTTTGGTACTCAATACCAGAAAGCTGGTTCAGATTGATTAATTCAAGAACTATTAAAATAAAAAAAATTTAAAAATAAAAAAAAGACCAGCAAGTATTTAAAAAATATTTCATTTTTAAGAGAAGATATTTTAAGACAGGAGTGTTGGCAGTAAAGATATAACTCTAACTGAGCAAGCTCAAAATCTTCTTTAGTGTGGCAAAGAACACTAAGTAAAATAACATTGCTTGAATTTTCATATAATTTGGCTAGTTTATATTCATATATTTCATTTGCTGCAACACCAAATCCATCCCAACCACTTCACTTTCTTCCCCCACCTTCAAGCTGCTTCAAGCAAGAAGTTGAATAATTTACAGGAAAAGCATATGTTGCAGAATTTAGCTTGGGGAAAAATGATTAAGTGCAAGTTACCATGCTATACTATATTAAGGAATTACACTGTGATTTTACAGTATTATGTTACTAGTTATGACAGGACTGATCTTTTCAAAAAAGATGAAATTATTTTCAAAGAACAGGGATGATTTGAAGTCCACATTTTACAGAAATACATTGAAGCAGATGACACTTCATGAATTACTATCTCTACTGCACTGAAGTTAGTACAATTCATTGCAAGGAATCCAAGTATGAATAATCACCAAAGTTTAAATTTGTCAATTTAAATTTACATCACTTCTTTGATCACCAGTGTCCTCCTTAAACAGATATAATCATAATCTATTCAAAACTATCAGTAGTATACAAAAAGAATGCGAGATAAATTTGGGATCTGGAAGCTATAGACTCCTCAATTCACTCCAATACATCTACTGCAGCATCAAGACAGCTAAAAGGAGGTGCTTCTTCAAAAAATGCATAGGTGAAATCTTGGAACTACTTGCTCCAGGACACTGAAATGGACTCAAAATTTAACTGCAAGTCAGGTGACAAATTCACTGTAAGCTATTACAGTCTATCAATTCCCACTTGGGGAAGTACTGAATGGATAATTGCTGATGGCAAGGAGAACACATGAACAAATCACTACCTCTTTGCCTTGTCGTTATACTCTTACCTACCCATCCTCTATTGGCCACTGTCGGGAAAGATATTGAACTAGGTGACTCTTCAACCAGATAGTGATTCTTAACCTTGCATACCAGTCTACCGACTGTAGGAGCTAGGATAATTCTAGCTCCAACACATTCCAAGCATATACAGAAACATCATAATCAAATACTTATAACTGTTTATGCTTTATAAGCAAATATTTAGAGGGTTTCAAATACATTGCAAGTGCGAGTACCCGCTCTTTCTTCTAAAGTAAACACATATTTCCAGAGCAGAAGATCGGCTTCTCTAGTGATCACCAATCTTCTGCTGAGCAAGTGCCAAATAAATAAGCAAAATGTAGTTTTCCATATTCCAGGCTCATTGCTTTAGTCACTAGCAAGAGAAGGAATATGAACAACATGCTTTTTAAGTCACATGTCATCTTTTCCAGAATGGCAACATTTAACAGCTACCCTAACAGGTTTGCTTATAGGGAAAGAGAAGAAGATTCATAAATCTCTTCTTTAGCTATGAATCAAAGTAACTCATCCATGATTTCTCAATAGTTAAAAATAAAAATTAAAAAAATTACCATAATACATGCCATGCAAGTATTTAGTTTGTGATTCCAGCTTACTTGTGTGGTGCTCTGTTTTCACCCATTCAGGGATCTTCCACTCTGCTTTGATTATTCTATCCTTTAATCTCTGAGTTGGTATAAAGGTAAAAAAGCTAGTTTGGTTCTTTTATGTAGTGGGATACTCAGGAATTGTTTAAAATAGCTGGTGTTAAAAATTAAATGGAAGATTCTCACTAAAATAAAGACATTTGCAACATGAAGAAATTGTGACACAGTCACTACATTGTGTGAAAACAGGAGAACCATCATGTTAGAATATCTAAAAAGCTAAATGTAAATTATCCCATAATCCATGGGAAATATAATGTAATTTTATATTTTGATCTTCCTTCTACAACAGTTAAGGTTCTTTATTAATAAAGCAGTAAGAGTTTGTTCATAGGAATTCAACAAAACTCTTAAGAGTTTTGCAGGCAGGACGTTAACTGTTGTGGTTTTTTATGTCTCTAGATTTTCCATGAAATTTTCTATATTTCAGATTTCTGCTTTTTGCCTAAAAAACTGCCATCTACTGTGCACAGCTCCTTTTGTGGTACTTCTGCATCAGTTGATTGCATTTATCAACAAGAATATAAATGAACAGAGAGAGAATACAAGCAAAGTTTAACTGTCAGTGTTTGGGTGAATTTCTCCTTTTCTTCCTCTCACTGTGCTTCAGATACCTCTGTCCACATGTCTGTATCACATTTCATCAACTTGTTTGTTGTTATTCCCGTCATACAGATGACTGGTTCTCAATTACTTCTGCTGATCTCTTTATTTAATTAAGTATTTTTTTCTATTTTTAAACATTAAATCTACAGTTGAAATATATACTTAATGACTTTCTGCATCATTTAATGAGAACTTGTTCTCCCTATAATGACAGATTTCAGGATCCTCTTATCTCTACTAGAAAATAAAATTTTTCTCTTCTAGATTTTGCCTATACGTACAAGATACGGAACGCAAGACTTCCTTGCTTTCCCTTCTTTACCTATTTTATAATCCTTTAAGATCATCATCAGTTTTCAAATTAGGCCATAAAAGACTTGCCATTTAGCAGAAAAATTGTATTTTAAAATTATCTATTTTAAGTAGCCAAATTCCCCATCTTCTCAGTCTTTAGATGAAAAAAAATGCATGAAAAAAAAAAGGAGGCATGATTCAGTTGTTCCAAGTAACTTCCAAAGATATCTATGTGATGAAACACACTCATTTTAATTAATATATTTGCAGCACTATGACACATAAGCTTTATGATTTACGGCAAAAACCTAATATAAGAACACAATGTGTTGACACAAGCAAATCCTAGTCATTCAAAAAGGGAAGAAGCATCTCAAATAAGAACATGTAATAAACATGTACATTTTCTTTATCCAATTCATATCCAAAAGATCTAAAGGAGCAGTAACATCAAAAATTGGTAGAAACACATTTTTGAACAGTTCATTACCCAAAACGCACATCCTTGGATTACCTATTAAGCTTTGAAAAATGTAAATAAAATTTGACAACAGCAGGCCAGGATCAAGCTATTTGGTACCCATGCCAAGATTTCAAATCTTGACACTGGATCAAGACACCAAAATCTTGCACTCAGGCACAATGTTCAAATGAACAAAACCATATTGCCTGAATTTCTGGCTATTCTGATTTGGAAGTCAGCCCAATTTCCATACTGAAACTCTGCACCTCCCTCCACTCGTGCTTCCTTGATATGTTGCATTTGCTACATAGCCAATGTTTAAATACAGAAGGTGAAAACATCTGGAGTTGAACCTGATTTAGGACTTAACAGTTCTGAAAAAAAACCCAACCCTACACCTTTAATGAAATTTTAAAAATAATTAGTATGACAGCTAAAATATATCTTTCTCATGGGTTCACAGATGAGAACTACAGTACTATTATTTTAAGTAAACAGAACAAAAACATTTTTATAAAGTACCTTTAGATTTTTTACTGGAGCTTCTTTTGCTTCTTGGACTTCTTTTTCCACCTGGCAGTTTTTCTGTAATAGGCTTCTCCTCCAGCTGGGGGTCCATATGGACATTTGCAGACCTCCTCTCAGTCTCACTTTCCTTACAGGTTGGGGTACAGTCTCCACTGTTCATATTCTCATTATTATTGATGTTGTCCTGCTCACCTTTATCCTGTTGTCCCATAGCAATGCTACTACTGGTCAGAACCTCATTCCCATCGTTATCAAGTTGATTTTCATTTTCATCAGCTGAAGAAACCAAATGAGATACCAAACTTTCCACCCTATAGTCAGCAGGAAGACTGTCCTTCGAGTCTATCTGTAGATCATTTGATGGAAATTCTCTGTCATCCATTAGAGCGTTACTTGTTGAACCACTTAATCTCCCGCCAAATATTTTTATACCTAAAATATAAAACCAGGAGAAGCAGTTATAATATGTATATTATAATGGATAAATAACCTTGTACTTAATGCCAGCCAATAAAGAATCCCATTAGCCAAGTGATGTAGTTTAAAAGTATGGGGAAATTCTTTCAAACAGTAATCCACCACCCCATTGTAAGTCTTAAAGTTTTTTGTATGTAGATACGCTTTGCTACCTATAAACTTGTATCTTTATCCAACTATAATTGGTTCCAGTTACCTGACCAATAGCACCGCTGATCTTTACAGCAGTGCTCACAGTGTTGCAGCTGAGGAAATGAGAAAAACAAAAAGATAAACAGAAACCACCCCCACCACCCCCCTTTAAATCTATGGCTAAACCAAAAGCATTCTTGTCACATAAGATCATAGTTTGCCCGAAATAAAAATAAACCAGGGAGGAATGAAAGCAGAACAACTTTTAATTCTGTCAGTGATGGTATCACATCAAACATACAGATAGATTAACTCTATTACAAGAATTAGAGGCAAGTAGAACATGTTTATTGACTCAGATTGTCACTTTATTTTCAAGAAAACGTTCAATGTGTCCTCAGTATACACAGAAGCAGATGGTTTGTTAAGAAAACAACCTAATCCCCCACCTACCCTCAGCAGGGGTCAATTTTCCCTTTTTGTGAACATGCAACTCTAATCAATGCTGCAATTAGATGCATATTCGCAGGAAAAAAAGGGTAACTCTTACCAGCAGTTACACAGTACTTACACAGCACTGTTATTGTATCAGTTCCTCTCTTTAGCTTTTAGAAGCATGGCAATACTGATGGTTTAACATAGCAATTATACAGATGAAATATAGCTCCATTATGTACAACTCACTAGATTTAGTTCACATATTTTAAATAGTGAAGCCAACAATCAGCAAGCACTCTTGTATTACAGAAGAGCTTAGACAAGCCTCCTACAGCAGCTTCCTTCCTATCCTTTCCTTTAAATGAAAAGGCATTTTAGGAAAACTGTCTTCACCAGGGTTTCTTCAGTTTTATGTCCTGGTATATACAACTGAAATAACTGAAATACACACTTGCTAAATATGCAAGATAATGTTTCATTTTACTTGCTAGAAGAAATCAAATTGCAGAAAAATGGAAAAAATGTCTTAGAGAATAAGTATGTTTTCCTTTATACACAGAAACATACTTGTGTTAAAGATTACTAAAAAGATTTTCCCAAAATTACCCCTCCACAACCTTTTTGATTGCTAAAAGAACTTGGGGGGCGGGGGGGAGAGGGGGGAAATCACTCCTGTCTTAGAGAAGGACAAGAAGGAGGATTCATGGAGCTACAGGCTGCTCAGCCTCACCTCAATCCCTGGAAGGTTATACAGCAAGTAATCCTAGAAACCATTTTCAAACATACGAAGGACAAGAAGGTCATCAAGAGTAGTCAGCCTGGATTTATGATGGGTAAATAGTGCTTAACCAACTTGATAGGCTTTTACAAAGAGGCGACTGGCTCGGCAGAGGAGGGGAGAACAATGGATGCTGTTTACCTTGACTTTGGTAAGGCTTTTGACACTGTTTCCAATAACATCCTCACAGACAAGCATACAAAGTACAGGTAAGATAAATAGACAGTGAGGAGTTCCAGGGAAGCATGCAGAAGGTGACAAGCCACCACCAGCTGGGCAACACAAAAGCAAAAGTCAACATCAACTAGGACAACTCCATCTCTGCTTCCAGCCTGAAGAACTTGTTAACCATTTCCAGCCATACTAGTCTACCAAAAAATACTGTCTATCCTATAACATATAAACTGCACCAGGGGAGGTTTTGACTGGACATTGGGAAGCATTTCTTTACCAAGAGGGTCATCAAACACTGGAACAGGCTTCCTAGAGATGTGGTCAACGCCCCAAGCCTGTCAGTGTTTAAGAAGCATTTGGACAATGCCTTTAATAACATGCTTTAACTTCTGGCCAGCCCTGAATTGGTCAGGCAGTTGGACTAGATGATTGTTGTAGGTCCCTTCCAACTGAAATATTCTATTTTATTCTAGAAGAATAATGAATTGTACACTAGAGACACAAGTTGTATTTTCCTTTAGCAACCAAATAAGAGACTGCCTTTCCTTGAGCACCAGAAAGACAAAGAAGGAAACTCTAGAGGAGATACGTATCTGGAGAATGCATCTGTTCATTACGAGGACGCTCCTTTATCAAGCCCTTTTCTCTCAAGAGTTAAACACGAAATGAAAGGTTAAAAGGAGGACAGAACTTTAATCAGACCAGAAAGAATCAGAACGAGAAGATATTCTTTACAGACACCCACATTATAGTTATGTTGATTTATTGATGATAACTGTTCTAAAGCATTAAAAAAAAAAAATCCCAAACACCATATGAAACTTGAAAGATTCACTTCTTACTCTTCTTAGCACATGAAATAACTACTGCTGCCCTCCCCAGCTCATAGATTAAATGATATATCAAACAAAAGAAGTTGAAGTAAATTGCCCAAAGCCAACGAGGAATTAGTTTTAACAGCAATAATTAAATATCAGGCTGTCCTACCACCACACTCTTGCTTCTATCAGTAGACAACAGTTTATCCTTTCAACAGCTATCACAGGGAACAGAAACATGAATGCATTTGAACAAGGTGTTTCCTATTAGATTGTGCAAAATGAGGAAAAGATGCTTTTGACAAGTGACATTTTCTATAGAGGAAGCTAACATTTTGATAAAAAAATATTTAACTCGTTTCCTTTTAACATATGGTTAAAACGATAGTCCCTCTCCAGCTGAGAGGCTGGAGAGCTTCTGCAGCTGGCACAGATCAACATTTCTTGGTTTATTGTTTGAAACTCAGTATTTCTCCAAATAAAAGTAGCCCTGAAAATCTATTCCTTTCTACAACCCTTACAACTCCTTAGAGAATGAAAAACCAGAAAGAGCTAATTCAAAGAATTATGAACAGTCTTGGCCTTGATCTTTTAAAAGGATTTTTTTTCCCCCAGACGAAACTTTTTTACCTTACTGCTTTTCAATGTTGCTATCTGCTATTCCTTTTGACTTTACCAAGGCACCAGGCAGATACCAAAGTGAAGCTAAATCCTATGAGAATAAACTTTAGCTCTGTCTAAAAACACAAGCAGAAACACTTACTTACTTGTAAAAAAAAATGGAATTAAAACCACTTTTGAGTTGAACTATATTTAACAGACCATTAACATGCAGTTACTGTATTTACTGTTTTGCCATTGAAATGAATTGTACATATAAACACCATGCTAAGAAAAAATGTTTCTTTCTTCCTAGGCACACCTTTCCTCCCTTCACTGGTTGCCCAAAATTGAAATAAAAGCTAACACTGAGAACTGTGCTGATCTCTGTTAAAAGGTGCTAATGAATGAAAGCGCTTCAGTTCCAGTTGCCACACAGATTCATGCAATTGGCATATATAATCATGGTGATTATAGCACAAATCAAAAACAAGATGGAAAATATTGCAAGTGGCTAAAAGACAAAGTCTGCATTGAAGAAATTAGTTGTATGTTTGTTTGCTTTAGGACAAACGGTATGTACATTACAGAAATACCATGGTACTCATGTCTATTTTAGGTCAATTTCAAAAAGCCCATGCTCTTCAGTGTTCTCTTTCATGTACTTCATATAACTTCATATAATTTCAACAACTTTTTCAGGCTCTGTATATACACAAAAATGAGCAGCTTTCTTCCATCTATCCTTACTAAGGAAACATAACCTTAAATACAGTTGTTTGGTTTGTATTCTGAAAAAAAGGGAGAAACTGGGATCCTTCCTGACCTGGCACAGACAAAATTTGAAGAGGGCATTAAAAAAACCAAGCCAAAACCACAAACAAATAACACCCACCCCACACCCCCCCACCAAACCCTCATACTAACACAGCTCCTCTATCCTGGAAAGCTGGTGGGTTTTGTGAATGTTTATTGAATATATAGCGTAGTATTTCATTTACTGATCCCGGAAGTATCTTACAGAACAGATCAAGATCATAACACCATATCTGCTGGCAAAAGGTTAAAAATGTTCTAACATTCAAAAAGTTTATGGCAAATCATTTTTTGTTCCATTTGACTGCATCCATATAGCTCCTCTGCCAAAGACACTGTTTTCCCTCTCTTATTCTCATGCCACTTAATTATTCTATGTTAATTAGGGAGATTTAAGTCTTAATTCTTTGAAAGTCAGTTTCCCCATTATATCACCTATATTGCTCTATTCAAATTGAATGGGCGTTTCAGATTGGTTCCCAGTGTCACTTCTATTCAATCTTTTAATTAACTTTCATGATAAAAAACAATAGCTATATAAAATCTGCAGTTAGAGGCAGTCATAAGTATTTTTGAGGATTTAATTCAAAATTAATTGTAGAAATAAGTGCTCCAAAAGGAATAACATGAAATTCACTAAGACAAACAGAACACACCGTATCTTTAGAATAAATGAAGCACATCTATATGAAATAGGGATTAACGCGTCGTTCTATTCTGATGAAAAGCATCTCAAAGGGATACCAAACAGAAGAATGACCATGAGTCCAAATGTTTTTTTCTCCCGAGATACAATACAGCAAGTGTTACAGGCACATGAGAATTCATTATGTCCTACCAGACACTAATAAATTACAGATGTGTATTTTTGTTTTGTGCACAATCTATACAAAACAAGATGTACACAAATAAGAGAACCCAGATCATAGTGAGGGAAGAGTTTTAGAGAGGAAGGGACAGCACTATACATGGTAACAGTTATGCATCATAGAAAAGGTTGCCATATAAACAACCAAACAGGCTGTCTAGAGATGTTGTAGAATCCTCATCCTTTTAAAGAGGAAATTAAGCAAGTCTCAGGTTTAAGGAGAAGTAAAAAATAGATAGTACCTAGGATTAAGGGAATTTAATTTTCTTTATTGTTGGATGGTTTTTGTCTTTTTCTTTAAATACAAGCAGCATCTTGAGTCCTAGAGAAAACAAAATTCACACTGATTCTGTGAAAACGAAACAGGATTTTTATTAAACCATTATCTTTACAGAGTTGGTGCTTCTACCACTAGAACAGAAAAGGAAAGTGGTAGAAACACTGAAATTTAAAGAATGACTAAACCTAATCCATATATTCCTTAAAAAGAATAAATCTGTTGATTTTTCTCATAGCTGGTGTAAAGATAGTAACATTTAATGTGACCTTGTAATGTATCTCATTTCATATTGATAAATAATCTTCTACAAATTAATACAATCCAACGTGAAAACTATCTTAGCCCGACAAAAATCAAAATATATACTGCAAATTCTTATTATTGCACATTAATTTCCGCATACAAGGCGGAACGTTGATCTCATTTTATGAACAATTACATTTACTACCAAAACGAAGATGCAGCAATGCAGGGGAAACTCTAGATAACAGAGTAGCTACATGGCACTATCTAAAAACTACATACAACATACCATTACGAGTTCATTAGCTTGAAAGAAAAAGGACAATGCCTACTATGCTGTTACAGAGGCTAATAAACAAAAAGCCCATATGTTCTTTTGAGAAGTGCAAGTGCAATTTCTCTACAACTGTTTGCTTCTTCTGCTGATATGGAAGCCAAGATACACCTAAAGAAACCTGGAATATTACCACCAGATTGCTTCAGAGTGCCCTTGCCTCACCACAGCCAAAAAAAAAAACAAACACAGAGAAAAGTGCTAGTTGTTGAAGACGTACTTGAGCATCACAAAATTTGCTGCAAAAGGAAAGAGACAGCAGATAAAGACAGTAGGCAATTAATTTAGCTATAACCATCTCACAAAGCCAGACCACTTCCAGCTAGCAGAATTCTGCTCTGCATTGTGTTTTATGTGCAACACTTAATGGATGGAATGCTGCTGTTTCTAAAGAAAGGGAAATAAAAATATTTATGTCTATACTTCCATTATCCAACCTGACATCTCTGCAGAAAAAAATTACCATGCTGTTGTGCTGTCTTATAGCATGGACTCGTTAGTATTTATCATTTCACAAAATAGTCTTACGTACAATCCCATTACTGGACAGCCTCACTATGAGAGAATCTCATTAACATTCTCCTGACTATTCAGTTTGCCCTATGTTCGGCTTTGAAAGTAGGGGTAAAAATATCTTTATATGTGTTTTCTGCTTCTGTGTCAGATACATGGTTTCGGAGGTCTATCTCTTCAAATGTGTTAAGTCTGCCGATCTCCAAGAAATATTCAGATGCAGGAGTGGTTTATCTCATTTCACTGAATTTACAAAAATGTCTGAGCATGAACACTTTGGTGGTTTGGCACTTTCTGACATTGAAGTGGCATTTCTCAAGTGGCAGCGGCATTCAAAGGCATAATGATCTTTACATCTATAAACAGCAGGAATAGCGAGGTTTTGAGAGGAAATTCCACATGCTATTTTCAACTTCTAAGCTTCCTAGTCATACTGCTTATTCACAGCTTTAATAAGCAATGATAAACATATACTGCCAGGCATAATCCACTCTTCCACATTACTATAAAAATATGTTTCAGTCAACAGCCAAATACAAGATGTTTCTCTGGGAATAAATAGTATATTTTATTAGAACATATGACAGAGTTCAGATGAAAATTTCACACAAACAAGCTCTTTTTCATCACTCAAAATACACAATGATCAGTCCCCCAAGCATCTGAAAAGTTTTGAGTTTCAAGCTTCACTAGGACAAATTTCACTGAATGGTAGAAGAATAAAAGGGAACCTCAACATTTGACATCTTCACTTTTTGTTCTTGTCTGCAGCAAAACACCAGAACATATCTCAGGTAAGGGTAGAAAGGCAGTAGAATAGACTGTTTTAGGAGGATGGAGAACTCCCATCACTGCAGCACTTTTATAAGCAGTCTAGACAAACACGGGTCAGGAATAACCTTTGAGTAATGGGTCCTGCCTTGGGATGTACGAATCTCCTTTTAAGTCTTAGGAGGAGAATTAATTTACCTTTTCGATTTTTATATTTTCCTTCTAATTGAACAACTCCCAGATTGTTGTCACACTTCAGAACATATGCACAAGTTTGATTACAAAGTATAATGAAAATGAAAAACTTCCTACTAGACAAATTTATGCATCTTTTCTAGGATGGGTACTTTTTTCTTATGGGAAAAAAACCCCAACACCCAAACAGTCCTGCAAATCAGTACAGACTATTCTTATGAGAACTAAACAGCTCAGTTCATTCTTATCCAAATCTCTACCAGGACCTGAGAAAGCTGATATATCCTACCTCATAAGAAGTAGCTAAAAAATGCACAATGATCTAAAATCCCTCAAGATCTCAGGTAATAACTTTAAACATATATGAAAAGGCAGAAATGACAGAATACAGTCCCTTGAAATGGAGATGCAAGAAGAACAAGGCAATTATCTAAAAATTGCCCATCTGAAGAAACAAGAGTGTTCAAGACTTTCTGACAGTTGAATTTCATAGTGAGATTGAATTCCATAAATTTACACCTGAGGGATGAGCAAGTTTTATAGCCCTCATCAATACAAAGAAAATTAGCATGGTCAAAATATTCAGTTAGGTCTTAAATCATATCAAGACCAGAAGCAACCACAAATAGAATGGAAATCTGTCCATAAAATTTATGAAACAATTCTTGTCCCCAAGTATTACATACTTGCAGTCCCTTTGTTATCAGACCTGCAGATCCAACCGGAAGGTTAATTAAGAACAGAGCTAACTGTCAGAGCTTCAATAATTGTCATCATTAGAAAATTAGAATATCCAGCAGTTCTACCAAAATGTTGCATTAGTTGGTCTTATATTTCAGAAGGGAAGGATGGTCTAGTTTCTACATTATTCAGTGTCAGATACAAATGACTGAGATCAAATCCTTTCTTTGCTCTGAACCTCCTCCATGAAGTTGGTCAAACTGTTTCATCATCTTTAATGCATTTCTTAATTACAAAATACTGCTTTATTTCACAGGGACGTAACAAAGATGAATACACGAAAAAGACTGTGAAATAGAGATTTTGGTAAAGGGGACCATACAAGGACTGTAAAGAGGTATAAAACAGACACTTAAATTTGGTCAAGTTTTTTTGCCCTTTAATGCATGAGTGAGAACTCAATCACTTATAAACCAGAAGGCCTATGTTAAACGAATCACAATCCCTCCAAATTCAATCACTGGTGTAACTTGATAGAAGTTAATGAAGCTGCGACCACTTAAAACCAATGGTGAATTTAGCCTTGAGCGCTGTTTCAACTCCCTCCTTTCCAACAGGAAGTTATTAAGGTAATTCATTTCAGCCCTAATTGTGTAAATAGATGCTGGCTATATGAGCAGTCTCTAATAACTTACACATACTTTCGATTAATAGATCTTGGAGAGGTTTTCTGAAGCACACAGTTATCAGTTTTTCTATTAGAATTTGAATGTATGTTTGTAATAACTGAGCCTGTAAACAGATCTAATTTGTTTTAGATCAATTTTTCAGAAAACAAGGCCACTTTAAGTAGTAGTTTCCATTAAAAAAGCATCTTTCCATTAGAAAGTCCCAAATATCACAAACTTTAATAAAATTTAGCATCAGTGCTGTAAGAGGGTAAAAACTAATTTCACTTAAAACCCAAACAGAGATAGTTTAAATGATACCAAAACAGGAGGAGAATTACAGCCTATAGAGACACTGAATGATTACTATTTCTCTCTGTACTAATAATGTAATGTAGGTCCAGCTGAAATGTTGGTCTAAGGCGGTAAAATCATCATGCCCTCACTTTGAGGCTAAAAGCACACAAAATTCCAAGATTTAACCATTAGGAAAGAACCTCCAAAATGTATACTACTATTTTCCATATTATTTCAATGACATATTCATCAAGTGAACCTAAAAATCTTCCTAACATGTTCACATTACAAAGATAAAACAAATAACTAGGATTAGTTGGTTAGGTTTTTTTAAATCCCAAAGGTATTTTGAATTAATCTCTATTTGCCCTGCAGTGTAATATTATTTTTCCAAATGAAATAAAACAAGAAAATTAAATTAATCCCATGGATGGAGAAAAGCAGTGTTAAAGCTCACATTATAAGGCCACAAGTTAGCAATTCAGTTTGGACAGATGGAGCAGTGTATTGGAACAACAGCAGAAAAAACTTCACACTCCTAAGCAACTCTGTTCCTAAAAAGCAAGTATGCAACACAACAAAATTTGTCTACGGAAATATTTGAAACATCATTTCTCCTCTACACTTTCCTTATAAGTTAGCAACACATTTTCAAAGACCTCACAGTTATACAGTAAGTAGATAGGTAAAAAAGAGTAAAAAAATCTTTAGTGTGACAAGCTTTTGAGCAAGATAACACTGCCAAAGCGTTCAAAATAGACTTATGACAAGATATACACACAAACACGGGCTAAGTGAATTTGAGAGTCAGCAGAATGTGCCCATCAGAATTCAATGAATAGGAATTCTGAGAGAAGTAAACAGAAGATGCACCTATTTGAATGTTTTTACTCCTGCCCACAAAGGTTTAATAACACTTTTTTTTGCATGCACACGAAAAATATTTACAGTAAATTTAGTGCTGATTAAAGATGCCAGATTGATAGCCCTAGGGACTGAGTTTCTCTGTATACACAGAACAGATATAGCACAGAGTGAGAAAGTTTGTACCCCTGCCAAAATACCTTACAATACACAGCTTATGCAACAGTCTTCACAGTACAGAACCCTTTGCCTCTCCACTGAAAACGTCAAAAATATTGCTGCTTAGTGTTCATTATAACGGAAAATAAGATGTAGACACTTATTAGCATCAGTAGGGACAGAATTCAACGCATCAGCTCATTTAAAAATGTTTATTTTTGTTCTGAATGGCTCTTTTGTCAGCTGTGAACTTTGCTGCAGTGTTTGTAAGGCTGCAAAGTCAATCTGCACCTGGTGTGAAAATGCTTTCCTGTTAAACAGTCTATTATCACAACAGAAAAATAGCAAAGGAGGAGTGGTTTAACATAATTTTTTTCCAAATATGCTTATATTAGCATACATGACCATACATCTAGTGCTCAGAAACAATCTCAAAGGAGAACTAACTTGATAGTTTCACTTAATTGGTACCTGAGCACTCACTCTCCAGTGATCTGTGCAATTGATCTAGCCCACTTTTAATGGGCAGTAATTCCCTATTAATCAGGTTTTGAGTGCTGGACTGGAAGCTACATTGTCACATGGAGCTGGCGGGCCTCCAAGGAACCTTGGATTCTTATTTCCCTTACTACTAATAGCTTGGCCAAACAGCAAAAAAACTCCACCCACCCACCCCACCCCCAAAATCCAAGTGTCCAGCCATTTTTCATTGTTAACAGATTACACATAGAAAAGCAGTAAATTAAGGTTTATAGAGCATAGTGGCTCTAAATACAAAATTGCTGACCTCATTATAAAGACCAATTTTCATTTCAAAGGAAGATGTCCAATACAACCCACATGTTGCAAACTTACTACATCTCAAACCAGATTGTGGCATAGGATTAAATGCTACTTCAGTCCTTGGAATGTTTCCTTTGTGCATGTATGGGCTTGGAGTGGGAAACAGCAATGACAAGGGAATGGGACAAAAGAATGAGGTTACTCTCTGATTGATTTTTAAAAAATAATTCTTCCTAGAAGACCATTTTCCTGAGTGCACAGCGCTTACAGCACTTTTAAAGAACTCTCTTATCACTCCCCTTCTACTATTTTCCTTGGTTACCATCCAAATTACTACAACAAAATTATTGAACTATGCTGAATAAAGTAAGTGAAAATTATAATTCTGTGACATCCTGCATCTCAGCAAGGCACAGAGATGTTTCTGCCAATTCAAGCATGTAGCAGGTTATTTTATTTTCACATTACTGAAGCTAATATGCTTAAGTGATTCTTTCAGCTCTTTTTCTGAACATCAGTTCTGTTGTAAGCTTTTTTTAAAATTCACATTAGAGGTGGTGTTTGGTAACAGGTAAGCCTTTCAATATATTAAGAGTAAATCTTAAATTTTACAATGAGTTAATGATAAAATGGGATATGGTGAATAAAATAGAAAGATAAAGAGTTTCTGAAACAATTATATGCTAACAAACTTAATCTGTATTCTGAGCCAAATAGGAGACTCTAATGATAAGTACCGCTACCAGGACAAGAAAAATTATGATCCTGCAAATTTCCATTCACATACTTCTTGGGGTTTTTTGTGCAAGAGAGGAATTCTACCGAATTTGTACTGAAAATGAAGTATGGGCATAAGAGTTTGAAAAACTGAGATCAAAATGTATGTATTACTGCAATTTTCCTCCTTACTTAGAAATGCTTGTCAATATTTACTACGGCTAAGTAGCTAATACATAGCAAAATAATACTAAAAGACTAATGCTTTAATATTAACGTAAAAATAAACTTTAAATGGAGCCAAATAAAAGTAAATGCAAAAGACATTTAGAACCATTGAGAAGAAAAATATGTCCTTATTGATCTTTTTGACCCATACAACTAAAGAGCTCTTTTGGTTCAAGCATAGGCTGGAATCCAATCAAACAGGTAACCCTTCTGATTCCTTCTCCGATTTATTTCAAAAAACAATAATTAGGAGGAAACAGTAATTTCAGAGCACCCAACAATGCACTTAAATTACAAAGACATAAAGGTTTATGAGGTAAGACTGTAAATTCAAATATCTGCATGTGGCAATAGTTGGATTAAACTAGAAAATATATGCCACAATCAGCCATTAACTTAAAAAAACTGTTCAAATATCCTTGGGATACACTTTAACATATTAAACAACTTTCTGCATTGTAATTTCTAAACAAAAATGTACAGAACTTACCATTTTCCTAATGTTTCAACAGTTTCTCAAGGATAATGACCAGGTCAGAAAGAGGTAGTCCTTTATGCATGCAAGATTCAGTAGATATCTGGCAGAATCACAAATTTATCCTATAGAGATCTATGGTTCCTATAGAGATCTATGGTTCAATGCAGGCAAGTGCTAAGCTAAAGTAAATAAAAATATGAAGAAAAGTGTACCATTTCTAGTATATGAAGAATGTCAGGGGCATTTTGGCTTTACTTAGCAAACACTCCTCTGAATAATCTCAGTTACTCCGAACAGCCCATTCAAAGATGACCCTAGCACTCCTGAGTGCTCTGAGTGGCAACAAAAAAATCCAAAATTCTTTAATTAACCTTAAAATATATGGAATACAACATGGTAATATAGTAACTATACCTAACCTTTCTGTGGCCATAGCTTTCAATAAACTTTTATAAGGAATACTGAATTAGGACATTATTAAACACTTGCTCTAAGAAAACCAAGTTCTGCTCGATGTTCTAAAAGTTCTATGAATTACTGAATTATCAGACTAATTAGTAAGAGAGGGAAAAAAGCTATTAAAAACATACAGTCCAGTTTAAAAATGGATTGAGGTCTATCCCATCATCCAGCTGAATCATAGAATCACAGAATCACTAAAATTGGAAAAGACCTGCAAGATCATCAAGTCCAACCATCAACCCAACACCACCATGAACAGTATGTCCATTTCCCTTAAGGCACAGGGAAGACTATTAGAGCACTAAGTGTAAAAGAGCAGAGTATTTACAAATAAATTGCGGATATGAAGAACTGCTACATTCGACAAGGCATTCGCAATATTTCCTAAAATCAGCCCAGCCCCTCTTCATGCCACATGCAGATCCGCCAAACAGAATAGCAAAGCCACAATTTTCTGTCCCGCGTTCTGTTTAATATATGTCAAACAAAATGACTTTGTTTAGTAAGTAGGCACGTGTTAGTTTCACACTTTACAAACAAAGAAACAAGATGTAAGAAATTAAGCAATTTGTACAAAATAATACAGAAAGTCTACTTTTGAGCCGTTAATTTGAAGACCAGTCTACTTTGTGATTACCAGATCACTCTTGCCTTCTGCACAAACTCGGCAGGGGCAGGGAAACACATTTGGAGTTCCCCAGAACTCCATCACAGTGCGGCCACTCACCTGCCACCGACAGGTTTTAGCACAGTATCCCTGAAGGATGAACTCCAGTTTTGCAGAACTTGAATACGTTTTGAAGATGGACCTAAAGCTATGTCTCATTAAGGCATGTGGGAAACGGTTGAAAGGACAATGTCGCTCCTACTGAATTGCTGGTTTTACCTAAAACGTAATTGCAAGATGGTATTGAGCAGAAAGAAGCCGACAAGGAGTGATGTCGGAGATATGCTGGAGCAGGATCCTGCACCTGCTGAGGGCGGCAGGGTGATACAAAGAACCGAGTCCCGAAGTGACTATTTAGCTGCGGACGCGGAGATCAAAGACTCCCGTGAAACACTCAGGCAAACCTCAAACTAAATACGTAGCTCCTGGGACTTCCACTAACAAACCGAGCAGACATCGCTCCATCAGCGCCCGGCAGAGCGTTTCTTGCCGGCCGAAGCCTCCCCCCTCCTGAACGGCCAACCGCCGCCACACGTCTTATTCCCTCCGTTTTGCTCCAGGGGTACCGCTCCCGGTGAAGGAGCCGCAGCGCCGGCGCCTGCCATGCCGGCTGAGGCGGACAGCGAGCTCAGCCCGCCCGGTACCGGCATTCCCCCCGCCGCGCACCGCGGCCGTTTTCTCGCCACCCGCGCGCGCGCGCTCCCTCGCCTCACGGAGGAGCTCCGCCGCCGCCGGGCGGGCGGCGGGAAGGTGCCGTCCCCGCCGCCTCGCCTTAAGGAGGGGCGGCGGGGACGGCATCTTTCCGCCGCCCGCCCGGCGGCCCTCACCCCATCGTAGCTCCCGGTCGCGACCGGGGCGAGCGGAAGGCGGCGGCGGCACGCGGCACCAGGGGAAACATCGCCCCTTCCCCTCCTCCTCTCAGGGACAAGACCGGTCAGCTCACCTCAGCTCTGCTGCGGCTCGGGCGGCCGGGACCCGCCAGCCGGCATGGCGTGGAGGTGAGGGGGATGGCCCTGCCGCGCCGCCGCTGCCGCAGGCTCCCGGCGGTGCAGGGCTGGCACCATAGAGACGTCGGCGGGACGAGAGACCTCCAACGATAGAGCGGAAGGGCGCTAGAGAGTCCGGGGAGAGGCGGAAGTGACGCGCCCGTTGCCGCGGCGATCACGCACCTGGCGCTTGCTCGCGTGGGGCCGGTGGCGGCGGCGTAGGGATGCTTGCAGGCCGGGCCCCGCCGAGCACTGTGGATTGCTGCCGCCGCTTCCTGGCGGCGGCTCTGGTGGCGGGGCTGCGGCCGCTGCTGTGCGGGCTGCCGCCGTGCTGGGCGACGGCGAGACGGGCGGCGGGGCAGTGGCCGAGCCCGGGCCTACGGGTGCCGGAGGCGGCAGAGGCGGAACGGCTGGTGCAGCAGATGCAGCGGCCTGGCGTGCCACTCCGCCGCTTCATCGCCTGCCCGCAGCTGGCGCGCACCGTGCAGCGCTGCCTGCAGGTCGGAGCCAGCCCTGGCCCCCAGCCTGTCCTGCTCGAGTGCGCAGCCGGTAAGCTGCCCCGAGGCTCCTGCTGTC
Source organism: Gavia stellata (assembly GCF_030936135.1). NCBI lineage: Eukaryota > Metazoa > Chordata > Aves > Gaviiformes > Gaviidae > Gavia > Gavia stellata. The sequence goes on from NC_082595.1 coordinate 24,128,469, forward strand.
CTCCACTCGCCTTCCCGCTGCACGCCGGCGGTGCGCCCCTCCGGCACTCGGCCGTCCCCGGGGCTGCCGGCACGCGGCGCTGCTCGGCGTGCCCCAGTGACCTTGCGGGGTCAGCGTGAGCTGGCGCTCTCGCCACCGGCCGTAACGGGCCCCCGGCCCTGCTCTCCCAGGACCGCGGAGAGGTGGTGCTGGGAGAAGGGGACAACAAGGCCCTGTCTCTCCCGGGCTTTCGGGCGAGGGTGGTGGCTCCGTTGCGTGACGGCGCTGCTCGGGCCCGCCGGGGCGGGATCTCTGCTGGGGGCTGCCCCGGCCCGCCGGCCGCCGCCCTGGTGTGTCCTCCCAGGGCGGGCGTTGGCGACCGGCAAGTCTGTCTGGGTGTCGCGGCAGTGCGGTATGCCTGGGGCAGGCGGCGGCGGGGTCCGTTTATACAGAGCTTGGGGGGGGTGAGTTGAGTCTGGAGACTTGAGTCACTGGCCTTAAAACTTTGCTATAGAGTAAGTAGAGATGTAAATTTCTGTCTAGGTAATATTTTTGGTTTTGTAGGCAAACTCTGTCAGTAAAAGCACGCCTGAGACTTTGGGCCATTACATAGATAGCCCTCTGCAGTTACTTAAATGGTTGGGTTTTTTTAGATTTCTGCAGAGGGTATTTTACCTGTAGACATAATATGGTTACGGTTTCAAAGTATATTTCAGTTGGCAGGAGAAAAAGTAGTAGAAATATTTGAAACATTATATCTAATGTTCCTCAGTATCTAATTGTAATGCTGTGCTTAGTGTAATTCAGTGAGCAATCTCAGGCAGTCTCTGTGTAAATCTTTTTTCTAACTCTTGTTTTGAAGTGTGTTTAAACAAAGACAAGTTATCTCCTGTTGAAAGTGGTATTTCCCATGTGTTGTGTTGGGAAAATCACTAAAGGAAATCACTTAGAAAAAAAATGCACTTAATTTTTTTTTAATTTTTTTTTTATTTTCCCCCTTCAGGTCCTGGAATCTTGACCCGAACTCTGCTCAATGCAGGTGTTAGAGTGGTAGCTCTAGAAAGTAACTCGGCTTTTCTTCCAAACTTACAGGTACACTTCTGATTTGGTAGCACATTTCTAAAACTTAATTAAAGGGAAAATAAGAAATTAACTTTTACAATTATGTAATAACTGTTGGATTAAAAAGGAATTAGCCAGTGATCGTTACTTGTAACATCTGAAATAATGCTTAATAATAGGAAGTACTGTTTGATTTTACATTGCACATTCAGCAGCAGACTGTTTTGTAAGTGACTAATTTGACATTTTGTGTATGTAGGAATGCAGGTTCATAGTCTTCCTATGAATAGTTTAATGCATAAATTTGAGGCTAATACTAATCAGTCATTGTAGTTGTGTATGTTTAAGCAAGATGTCTGTATGTAGCTTTCAGAAATCTGTAAAAATAGTCTTGGTTATTCTGATTATCTTATGGTATTATTTAATCTGTTGTCCTGCAATTGACTGGTAATATTAAGACACTTACGTGTGTTGTCTTCTCCTGTTCACCTTGGCTTTGCATGGATTTAAAAGTGGTCAGACACAGAGCTGCAGAAGTTGCACTAGAAGGGTTGTGTTACAATGCTGTAAACTAGAGGTTTGGAACCAAAGACTCTCACCTGACTTAAAATGTGTATGAAAGGCATTCTCTCTGCATATGTGAAGAATCCCAGTTGAAAATCATTAAATGCAGTCGTTTGCTTAGTTGAGTATAGCTTTTTTTGCAAAACATTGTGGAACATCGTACTAATTTAAGAGTGTGTTTCAAAGCTCCAGCTGAACAGCACAAAAAATGTCAAAATGCCCTGCACTATGAAGGAAGCTATTTTTATCAGCTGTAAGAAGCAGCTCTGAGATTTGACTCTTGATGACTGGGTAACAATTTTAGGTAGTGCTTGAACATTTTTTTTGTTTGGGTTGGGTGTTTTGCAAGACAGGTTACTGCATCCAGATTTCTTTAACTGAAACTAATTTTATTCAGTCCCTAGAGAATAGCCTAGATGGACAATTAAAGGTAATTTATGGTGACTTCTTCAGACTGGATCCTTTGGTGTCTGGAACAGTGAAACCACCTGCTATGTGTTCTGACAAACTTTTTGAAACCATGGGTGTAGCAGCAGTTCCTTGGAGGGCAGGTATATGATCACACATTACAAATACATTTGAAGGGTGCATAGGCAGTTTGGCAAAATCTTTGGGATTTGCTTGAGGTATATGTTCTATTTAATATATATGCTGGATTAATGGATATTATTTCCTACATTTAAGCTTGTTTAGGTTTTTGATAGCTTTAAAAACCCCTTGTGGCAATATGAAATCTCAGCTATTTGCTTGTCTTTATTAAAGGTTTAGCCTAATGAAAACTGGACTTAGCTTTGACTAAATCTTGAATTGTATTCATTCTTAAACAACATGAACTGACAGGAGTTTCTTTTCTTAATTGTTTATAGTTTAGACATTGGCATTAATGAGATTGTCTAGTATGTATTGCAAAATTTAAAAGATACTTTTGCACACTGTTGGAACAGATGTACCTGTGAAAATTTTTGGAATCTTACCACAAAGAAAGGAAAGGAACACACTTTGGAGGCTTCTTTTTGCCCTGTATGAATGCAGTTCCATATACAGATATGGAAGAGTAGAACTCAACATCTTTATAAGTGAAAAAGAGTACAAGGTATGTGTAAGAGATTTTACAGGTAGTAAAGAATAAGTAGTGCTTCACACAACACAAAAACATTTATATTGTATAGTTAATGTTTTTGCTAGTGAATTTCTTTTTCCGCCAGAATTTTTAAGTCTTGTCTGTTTCCTACTTGTTCTCTTTATGCAGTAGTAGCATTGTCAAGAAATGTTCTGTTGTCACATAACCACAAACCTTACAAATCTTACAAATGTGAAGGGTGGACCTTGAGAAGGATATGCAGCAGCAGATTAGCTGCTTTCCATTGTAACTTGTGAGGTGCTTAAATTCTGTAACGTGCTTTTGCAACAAAATTGTTTATTAGTTGCAGGTAATAGTCAATGAAGACTGAATTCAAAATGCCTCATGAAGAGGTTTCTGAGTTACTAAATACCATACTCGGTGAGATGCACTTGCCCTGTTGAGCGACTTTTTTATGCCATACTGAGAAAACTGAGGCAAAATATGGGTAATTTACATACCTTTTTATTAAGGTTCTATACACTAAGGTGCTGAGCAGCTTTCTGGGTTATGTGTTCCTAATTAACACTGTCCCAAACCTCTAGAACTGTGATTATAGTTCAGGGGTACCTTTTCTTTCTGTGACACTGTGAGGTTCATACAGAGCTACAAACCTTTAATTACTTGAATTAAGCAAAGGCTTCCAGGTGTGCTTACACAACCTGTGTTGTGTCTAACAACCTACTGGAAAAAATTAAAAGTCTTAAGTATATTCTTCTGCGAAATGACAGGTTGGACACCACTGAAATATCCACTTAAATGGTATGTTTTCAGTTGCCAAATTTTTGAGCAAATAGGGGGCAGCCTATTCATTTAATGCAGTCACTGTCTCTTTAAGTTTTCTGGTTTTATTGTGAACCCTGTTAAATGAGAGTTGTATACCTAAATAAAAGCAATTCGAACCTTCTTTTTGTTTTTTTTTGGTTGATCATATGATGAAGCTCTCTAAATCTATTATGAGAAATTAAATCTCCCTGCTACAATTTACTTTGTCCTGTTTGAGAATAACCACAAGTTTTTCTTTTTTTCCTGCCCTAAGAGTTGTCTGACCTGTAATTTTGATCACGATGATGACGGCACGAGCTGCTTAATGTTCAATGAGGTCACCTGATGTTTGGCTTACTCTGATTCTGTGTCTTATTGGGATTATTATCTTATCAGTGTGAGCTGATAACTCTGCCCATGTTATGGTTTTTATACAAAACATGATCCCTGTTTCTTTTCTGTGTGAAACTTCTCTGCCTTAAAAGGGACCAGAAAGTATAAGCTGGAAATTGCTTTACAGTTCAGTTATCCAAATAACTGCTGCGAAGAAATACTTAGACTGCCATAATGCCTTCTAATCGTGTGTTCTGACAAGATGTACTAAATTAGCACAAAGTATGTATTTGAGACCTAATGTAACTTTGCCTTGGAATTTTAGACGTAACTATTTCTTACCACTTGTTTTATATATATATATATATATAAGGATTTTGCTTAGATAAAGAAGCAATCTTAGTTTTTGCAACAAAAATGCTCTTTCTTTGCCATTTTCTTAGGTATTAACAGCAAAGCCTGGGGAAACGAGGGCTTACCAAGCACTTACTGTACTTTGGCAAATAGGATGTGAAATTCAGCTACTGCACATGGTAAGTTTTCTTGTACCAGTTGACATGGTCTAATGCTATGGATGTGTTTTTAGAAAAGGGTTTGTAGTGTTTTGCTATTGTAAACTAATTGGAAGCTAATTTGATGTTTAAATTAGTTGGAGAACTGTTGAAAACTTTGGGATGTAAACCTGATACAGTCATGTTTTGTGTCAAACTCTTTCACTTAAGCAGCATCATTATTAACTGTGATGTCAGTATTTTCATTACAAGCCACTGTACTCAAAAACATTTATTCTTAGAAGCTGGTAGATAAGAAAGAGTTGTTTGCGTAACAGATAAGTCTTTGCCATCTTGCTAGGGGTTGTGTGAAACTAGAAGACTGCTCTTCCAATCTGTCGCAGTCTGCTCTTTGTTACGTCCTCCGCATTTTGTCATCATGTACGCTTTTGACTTCTTGAGCTATGTTCAGTAGAAATATGTTTTTCAGTCTTGCTGCCTTTATGTTCCAAGCAGGCCTGCTTCTCCCGCTAGTCAATAACTATCTCATCTTGTCAAACATACTATGGTTTATTTTTAAAAAGTTTTATGTTGTTCCCCCACCTCCCCATGAGCACATGGCCATCAACTTTCACTTACTTTATGCTTTTTAGATTTATCTTTGTTTGTGCTCTGTTTTTCTAGGAACCTACCTTCATAGTTTAAATGTTTTGCTAATCTAAAATTAAAAGTTTCGCTATCTATTGTCTTCCAAATACCTTATACCACAAGGGATATATTAAGGTAAATATTTAAGGAGTTGAAGAATAAGATGATTCTCAGGGGACCTATTATATATGCATGCCCTAGTTGTGCAGTGCTTGCTATACATCTGCTTGTAGCTACTTCAGGAGGCAAGTTATTGAGCTGGTGGGACTTTTGTTTGGACTCAGTATAGCCGCTCTTATGGTCAGCTGTCAGTTTTTGGATTTGGTTCAAATTTTGAACTTGAAACCAATAGGCAGCCCCACTAATGTATGGTAATACATTAGTATAGGAAGCCTACAGAAGGTGGAAGCAAGGACAGCTAGCCTGGGAGGAATACAGAGAAATTGTCCATGCAGCCAGGGATCGGGTTAGGAAAGCTAAAGCCCTGAAAAAATTGAATCTGGCTAGGGACATCAAGGGCAAAAAGAAAAGCTTTTATAGGTACGTCAGTGATAAAAGGAAGACTAGGGAAAATGTGGGTCCTCTCCAGAAGGAAACAGGAGACCTAGTTACCTGGGACATGGAGAAGGCTGAGGTACTCAATGACTTTTTTGCCTCAGTCTTCACCGGCAAGTACTCAAGCCACATCACCCAAGTCACTGAAGGCAAAGGCAGGGACTGGGAGAATGAAGAACTGCCCGCTATAGGGGAAGATCGGGTTCAAGACCATCTAAGGAACCTGAAGATGCACAAGTCCATGGGACCTGATGAGATGCATCTGCAGGTCCTGAGGGAACTGGTGGATGAAGCTGCTAAAAAACTATCCATCATATTTGAGAAGTAGTGGCAGTCCAGTGAAGTTCCCACTGACTGGAAAAGGGGAAACATAACCCCCATTTTCATAAAGGGGAAAAAAGGAAGACAAGGGGAACTACAGGCCAGTCAGTCTCACCTCTGTGCCTGGCAAGATCATGGAGCAGGTCCTCCTGCAAACTATGCTAAAGCACGTGGAAAACAAGGAGATGGCTGGTGACAGCCAACATGGCTTCACTAAGGGCAAATCGTGCCTGACAAATTTGGTGGCCTTCTACAACAGGGTTGCAGTGTTGGCAGATAAGGGAAGAGCAACTGACATCATCTACCTGGACTTGTGCAGGACAGTGTCAAATGCTTTGCACAACATCCTTGTCTCTAAATTGGAGAGACACAGATTTCATGGATGGACCACTCAGTGGATAAGGAATTGGCTGGATGGTAGCACTAAAAAGAGTTGCGGTCAGCAGCTTGATGTCCAAGTGGTGACCAGTGACGAGTGGCATTCCTCAGGGATCGGTATTGGGACCAGTGCTGTTTAACATCTTTGTTGGCGACATGGACGGTGGGATTGAGTGCACCCACAGCAAGTTTGCCAACGACACCAAGCTATGTGGTGTGGTCGACACGCTGGAGGGAAGGGATGCCATCCAGAGGGACATTGACAGGGTTGATAGGTGGGCCTGTTCAACAAGGCCAAGTGCAAGGTCCTGCACGTGGGTTGGGGCAATCCCAAGCACAAATACAGGCTGGGCAGAGAATAGATTGAGAGCACCTCTGAGGAGGAGGACTTGGGGGTGTTGGTTGACGAGAAGCTCAACATGAGCCGGCAGCACGTGCTTGCAGCCCAGAAAGCCAACTGTATTCTGGGCTGAATCAAAAGAAGCGTGATCAGCAGGTCGAGGGAGGTGATTCTCCCTCTCTGCTCTGCTCTCATGACACCCCACCTGGAGTACTGCATTCAGCTCTGGGGCCCCCAACATAAGAAGGACATGGACGTGTTGGAGCAAGTCTAGAGGAGGGCCACGAAGATGATCAGAGGGCTGGAGCACCTCTCCTATGAAGACAGGCTGAGAGAGTTGGGGTTGTTCAGCCTGGAGAAGAGAAGGCTCCAGGGAGACCTTATAGCAGCCTTCCAGTACCTGAAGGGAGTCTACAAGAAAGCTGGAGAGGGACTTTTTACAAGAGCATGTAGTGATAGGGCAAGGGGTCATGGCTTTAAGCTGAGAGGGTAGATTTGGATTACATATAAGGAAGAAATTCTTCACCATGAGGGTGGCAAGGCACTGGAACAGGTTGCCCGGAGAAGTTGTGCGTGCCCCAACCCTGGAAGTGTTCAAGGCCAGGTTGGAGGGGGCTTTGAGCAACCTGGTCTAGTGGAAGGTGTCCCTGCCCATGGCAGGGGGGTTGGAACTAGGTGATCTTTAAGGTCCCTTCCAACCCAAACCATCTGATGATTCTATGAATATATACAAGTTATTTGATAATAAGTAATTTACCAGTGCTAGTCAGATACTTTGTCAGGAATATGATTCAATAACATTTTCAGTCTGGCCTTTGTGTGCCTATTACTTGACTTTTTCTTTTTTTCCTAGTTCTAATAAATTTACTTGATTTTAAAGTAAATTTTAGAATGGGGATAAACTTCTAATTTGACAGGATTTATGGTAAATGTTTTTCCAAATTCTAACAAAGGACTTTAATTCTGTGATATATTTGCTCCCTCCCATAGGAACCTTGGTCATCATTTGTAACTAATTTGAAAAATGGGGGACTGGCAGTACCAAAAAGCACGGTAAGATCGTTGTGTGCACATTTCTCCTTTTGGAGATGCAACTAAACCACTTTTAATTAAAAGGTTAAAATAACTTTATAACAGCATTTGCACATATATTTTTTTTGGCTGTGAATAGTGTATTTTTTAAGAAGTGTTCTTCTAATTAAAACTTAAATGCAGCATGTAGATGCATCAGAAGTGGGGTGAAGAATTGCAGTTAGCTTAGAAACTGAAATAAACTTGTACCTTTATTGTCTATGATGGAAAATGTGTAGTGAATAAACAGCATAAAGGGATGTGAACAGGTAAAGTCTTTTCAAAAGATGTTACTGACAGGGTCACATCTACCTGCTTGAACAAAGCAAGTGTTACCACAATTAATAGCACAATCAGTATGCTGCTGGTTTTGATTAAAATGGTTATTCACATGTCCAGTGTAGATTCCTTCTGCTAGTTAATTGCTGAAAAGTGTGAGTCTCAAAACTTAAATTTGAGAAGTGGGAGAAAATCCTGTGTAAAGTTCTTTACTTTTCTCTTTTAGAGAAGTAATGATGTTACTTTGTATAATATAAGAATATTTCTATTTAATACCAGTAATATAAAAGCATGTTTACTTAATATGTGGTTTTACCCTCTGCAGAAAGCTGCTATGGTAGTATGTTGAGTGTTGTTTGAAATGTTACTGTACAATGTAAGTGACTATAAATGAATATAAGTGACTGGGTGTGCCTTACACACTTAAGTGTGTTGCTGTAAAGCCATGTAGAGAGGCATATCAGGTGGATTATGTAAGATGTATTGTGACAGCCTTAGGAGAAGTACAAATGTGAGATCTAGTGGATGATATATCCATTGCTGCCAATACAGAAGTACATTTATTTCAGTTAAAGACTCCACCCCCCCTCAATTTCATAAAATCCTCAAGTTGCAATGTTGTCTTAGCGTTACACTCAAGTAATTCAGTCTTTACAAAAGTCAGGTAGATCTGATACCTGCATAGTATAGGAATACTATAGGCCATATAATCTCTTCGAAAACTGTATTGTCTATTTCAGCTCAGAAAGTTGAGTCTTAAAAATAACACCAAAGTGATAGATGTCTCTTTGGTTTCCTATTTCCTTTCCTGTTTGGGGAGTGGGGGGAGGTAAAGCATCTTTGTTCTAGAACAAAATTTTAAAGCCTCAGCTTCCAGTGAAATCATCATGTTAAGACTTCTAAAACTCTTTAAGAAATGTTACTGGTGGGACAGATTAAATGCTTACTCTTAGCTAAAGACAGATACTGTCTTAAAAATGACTTTTCAGTGGCTTGTTTTATTTTTCTTGCAGTGGCTGCCAAATGACCATTTATGTTTGGTACGACTGACTCCTCAGCAAAATCTGTTTATAGGAGGCTTGAAGCCCACAAATTCAGCTACCTTTATTTTCATGGTGAAACAGTGTCTTGCTAAACCCAGGTCTAGACTTACTGATAGATTAAAGTAAGTAAGAAATAATTACAGTTTTATACTTTTTCTTCAGAGAAATAGAGGAAAATATTAAAATGTGTTCTCAATGCAGTATTTATTTGCAGCTGAAATACCGCTTTTTTAATTAATTATTTACATGTAAAATAGAAGTTTTAATTTTTGCAACCCACAGTACAATATTTTGGGGGCTGTTCCTGGCCTGTATTCACAGACGATAAAAACTTGAAGTTTGACAGGAGGGTCGACAAGTATTTAGAATGTAGATGTGCAGTAATAGTCTGTTCCTCCAATGGAGGTGAGGTCATGTATCTGCAAGGAATTTTCACTCACTTTACAGGCATAATAATAAAGTCATCAAGAGTTTTGCAGGTATAGAAATTAAAAGCTGAAAAAGAGTTTCAGTTTATAACAGACATTAAAGTAACGCTAGTGAAAACAGCTGAAGGTTATTGAAGGTGGAGTGGGAATGTCCTCAAATGGCTTTCTGTTATCTAATTAAAAATTAGGCTTTAGACTTATTTACCAATTATGCAACTGTCTTTAATTATTCTTTTTGGTATTACATTGGAGCTATTCACTTTGCTTTATGATCAGTTGATTTCCATTTCCCGTAAATGGGAAGTGTTTGCAGTCTGAAAAGCATTGACTTCAACTTGTTAATGAAAATAATTAATGTATTTCTCATTTGCTGGTAGTAATTTATGGAAGTTAATTTCCAGAAAGGAAAAAAAACCAAGACAACCTAATAAATTCCAGTAACTCATTTAGCAAAGGCAAGTGTGAAGAGCCTTCATGGATTTCTTTCTTAAAGCTCAGTGGTGTACCTAATCTCCACTTGGTCCTTCAGCCAGGAAGTGGAACTAACCTTGAAGGCTTCTAATGTGCTGCTTCTGTGTGTTTATACACCCTTTTCTTGTCTGGGAAATAGCTGATGTATATGCACGTTTATAAAAGGTTTCATTTCCATAGCGATGATGTAGATGGGTAGACAGTGGATACATCTATCTAGAAGAAAATACCTGGGAGGTGTAAGTCATGCTAACTCCTGCTATACTGAATCATCTTCTTGAAGGTGACCTTGGCTTTAGTTTCCCAGGCATTGAAGAATAACCCCTTTTTATGCTGTAATGTCTGTTACTGACTTATGCAGTTGGGGCAGAGGAGGGAGAGAGGGCACCCACCCTCTAACGAGGAGGCTTATGTGGTTTGGTATTGTCTGTGTCTGCTGGGGGCTTTATTTGGTATTTATATGTTTTATTAGCAGAGGTTTCTTCCTTTCTGCACTATGGGTTGAAAATAACTTGTGTTGTAGGAAGATGTTAACAACTTCTAGAAGCTGCAAAAGAGTGAAATGGACCTTTAGATACTGTTTCTTGCTCTTTAATTTTTCACAGAAATAAATGCTCCATTATGATTTTGTTTGTTTGTTTCAGTTCATGGAGCTTGGACAATACTGGCAAATTACTGAGAGAGCTAGAAATTCCAAAAAATGCTGAATCACGTCACTTATACCCAGAAGACTACAGGCGTCTTTTTGAGGCTTTGCAAAACTCTAATGTGTTTAGTGAAACCTGGTTCCACGATGAAGTCTTGGAAAGTATAAGGAACATAAACTTATAAATCTAAAGCTGCTGTCTTTTGGAAGATCACCTTTGCTTCTGGAAGATTACTTTGATAAGAAATGATTTAAATAAAATCAGAGATACTGTTAGCTAGATGATTTCCTGTCCAAACAGGAAAATAAATTTAGCAAGTAACAAGAGCCCTTCTACACAGGATGAAAGTAACGGATTCACAGTTATTTGATCACAATCCTATCTAGAATGGACAAACTTTGCATTTTTTCCAGGAGCATGTTAGTGACCTGCTGCTTTTGGATGTACCATTTAAATGGAACTTTTTGTTACACTGCTGTATACTTACAACATTTGAAAAAAATAACAGACCATATATTGTTATTTGTGTGGTTTGTATTTTAGTGCTCAGTGATTTGAATGCCCTTTCACAGATTCCCAAAATACATAGGTCTTTACAACCACTGAATTTGTTACTGTAAAAATGGTTTTGGTTTTGATGGAAGAGATGGAAAAAAAGTTAAAATTACTGGTGTACGTAAATAAATACGGGGGAGTGAAATTGAAGTAGGCCTATGGTTTTGATTAATTGATGCTATCCACTCAGTACTTCCTACTGTTGCAGGTTTACAGCTTTGGTAGGATAATGTTGAATGCAAACTTTTACTGAAATTTTAATTGTATATAAAGGCTTCTCATGCGTTTTTGTCAGGATTTTTAACCAGCCCTGTACTACTTGTGTTCCTTTCCTTTGCATATCTACCTTTGCCATATTCCTTGATGTGTTGATGGAAAATTGAGCCAATGCATCTTCAGTTATTTTTGATTCATGTAAATGCAAAGGCAGAACTTGCAACTAGGAAAACAGTATATAAATGTAGGTTAATATTTACCCTCAAAAATGCTGTTCAAAGAGAAAACAAACTGTGGATTTACTCAAAATTTAAAATGCTAAAACCTTCTCGGAAGATAAGATCTTCATGCTAACATTGAGACCAAAAGGTTTACAGGAACTAGTTTTCTATTGTGGTGGGATAGCAAAGTTTCCCATTTCTGAAAGTGCATTAACTTCTGAGTGAGTTACTGTGCCAGATATAGTAAGTAATGAAAAGTATTTTGAAATTAGCACCAACATTTGAAAATGTTGCACAATTCAGTTGTTTTTTACATAGTTTTGTGTTAATGACACTATATGTAAGATATAAATTAATAGATTTTTTTTAAAATTACATGAATTAGCTGCAAGCTTTTGGGCAGATTTATTTCTTCTATGTTTTCCTGTCTTTGTGATCTTGGATGAGATGAAGGTTACGACATGCATACAACGTACTTAATAGAAGGTCCACAGTATAGCATATTCCTTTCAATTATTTCCAGACTGTGGGGTTGTGGTTTCTTTTTTTTTTCCTAAGACTGATTTAATTCATGAAACTCTAAAACATGAACCACACATGATACATCTATCAAGTAGAACTCTTTAAGTATTGCTCCCACTCTTCAAATACTGTTTTTTAGAGGAGTTGGCAAGAAAATGGCTTTTGGCATGCCATATTAAAGCACCAATATATCATAGTTGGTATATTGATTGTAACTTCAGAGTTGCTAAGTCTTTTCTAATGACCCTCAAAATTTGTGCCATCCATCTGCCTGTGAAATAAAATTACGCGACTCTGATGGCAATTGCCTAAAGTTTCACTACTTAACTCTAAAATCATAGCAAACACATACAAACAGAAAGAAACTTGGTCCTTATGACGCACAGCTAATGAGAAATTTGCCACTTGGAATTAGGAGATCAGTCAAGTTGAATTCTATAGTTAGTAGTTCGCTTTTGATCTGGAAGAAAGGTTTGTGACCTTGTAGTAATTAACACCATGGATGGTGTGATAAGGGGTTGTTAAGGTGGAATGTGTATGTGCTGGCTACTAGGCTTGTTCAGCATTGGACATTTTAATAATTACAGCTTAGCCTTGCAGGTAATAATTATAATGTTGATAGAAATATCAATGTAAAACTCGAGAAACAGATTGTGTGGTGTAGTTTAAGATGTGTAGGTGTGATAGGAAGAACCTGAGGCTTCCTGAGAAACATGTTGAATTAATTGTTCTGGCAGGCTAAATGCAATCTATGGGGCTGTAGACTGAAAACTCCAATCTAAGCTTTGCAAGCCTTTAATTAGCAAAGCTGTGTGTTTCTTCTGTAAACATTGAGAAAAAGGAAATAACAAGTAACTTTTCCAGAAAGGACAAGTCAGTGTGAGATGTTTATTCACTCACATTGTATCCTTGCTCAACAGTTTAACATGTCACTGCTAAAAATAGACACACTGGCTGTCCCCAGCTGATGGAACACAACACGCAGCAAGCATACGAAGCCCAAGGGAAATTAGGGGTAGTTAAGATACACCAGATGGAACAGTCTGTTACTCATAACGTAAGCAAGACTTTAACACTTGATGTAGTTGATCCTATTGATAAGACACCAAATAGAGCTAAGAAATTATGCTGATGAACTTCAGAAGCTTGTTTCTGCCATCAGAAGGAAATTAATGTGTTTGAGGCAGGGAAGACTCAAATAAAAGTAGAAACTTTTTGTAAAGTTTGTAGTAGAAAATCAACAGGTAAAAATCTGTGTAATTGTGAGTGAAATTTATTAGGGATTTGTGCTTAAAATGCTACTGCAGTGAGTTTTTTTAATTTTGCATTCTGGAATCAATTTTTAACTAGCACACCAACATTAAAAGTGAAGAGACCTCATCAAGAGATTTCTATGTGTTTGTAAAAGATCTGTCTGTGCTTACAAGCTTTCAACTAATTACTTGATAGCTATTTTATGCTGGTAGTGACACAGATTTTGTACTAATCCAAATTTTAACATTTTGTGTTTTGAGACATATTTTGCTCCCAGAAAAATTCAGTTTTGTGCTGTGTTGGTTGGAATGGGTATTGCACATTTATGACTAAAGAGCAGAATTTGGATGATTTCATTATTGCAATTCTTTCTCTAAATTCATGTTGTAAAATGTGCTGTCTCGAGATAGAAGAGTTAAACTTCTACTATGGTGTCTCATCTACTGGCAGTGAGGAAGTGTGACTAATTCAGCAGCATCAGCCACAATTAAGTGATGTTTCCCACAAAAGTGCTTCCAATACATGCCTTGACAGCTGCTTCTGTCCAGAATGTGTCGTGCATTTCAAATAGCTGTTGGGAAGTCTGACCTGTCTAGGTCAGTGGATGACTTCATCATATAAAAACCCCATACTAATAACAGGGATTAATTCAACTAAATATAATCAAGGGTTAAATGACCACTTATTGGAATATATAGCCATAATATCGTTATGCTTTTCAGAAAATTCAGACTGATGTTTCCAAAAACATCTGAGCTGGGCGTTCAGTTGATCACCGTTGCTCAGACTGTTGAATGGCCCTCCTAGGCAGACTAGTCTATAAAATGTAGATGTAGATATCCAGAATCAGCTTTCCAGGCTTTTCTTACAGATGTTGAAATATTCAACACTGCATCAATGAAAGTGTTTACGCTGTGTTTAAAAGCTTATCTATACTAGAACAGCCTCTATTACTACAATTATGTTGTCATATCAATTGAAATGCAATGTCAGCCAAAAGTTGTTCTTGGGCTTCTGTGGCTTATTTCACTGTATGACTTATGCCAAGCTGATGAAAGCCCCCTTCTTCAGGCATTCATACTTGGGGTTTTGCTAGAGCAGCTGGGCTCTCTAAGGTGGTGAATTTTGTGTGTGTGTGAAAGACGACTGTCGTTCCCTCAGATATATTTTTGTACTTAGTGAGATTTTTGTTGTGTTATGGGACACGTGAGTGAGAAAACCTGACTTGGAAAATGCAGAAAATAATGAAAGCTACATCTGGTATTGTACATTCATATTAGCTCTTCCCTGAGTGCACTTTCTGCAGTTCATGGGTAGGACTTTAAGTTCATGCTTTTTGCATATTGTTTGACCATTCGTCGCTCAAGTTTATCCACCGAAGAGATTAGCATTAACATCTGTTATAACTGGGTTTGTTTATGTTGTATGTTTTGGGCAATGGCTGCTTAGAAACTCAATAATTAACAGCATAGACAGGGAAACACAGAAGATGAAATAGGTGAAGGAGAAAAGCATACAAGCCAAATACAGAGGTAGTAATTTAATGTTTTAATAAGTTAAGGATAATTCTTGACTATCTCACAATATCACTGTAATTGAACACTTAAAATTTGGTAGGAGAACTAAAGATAAGCATAGTAATGTGCATAACTATTTAACTGACAGCCAGATTGCTGTCCATTCTTTTGGTAATGAATTACATCACTGGAGCATTTAAGTGAATGTCAAAATACATTTTTCTGTGGGAATGCTGAGGCTTGATGTACCTTGGTTCTTCCAGTATTTTGGATGTGCATATTGCCATTTCTGATTACCCTGTTGCAACTTGGATGAAAACAGTTGCAGACTGAAATAATCATTACTGAGAACAAAACTGACTGTGTTTTAGAAATGAAAAGCTGCTTTGCAGAACTGTTAGGTCTGTCTCTCAGTGTTCTTTGACAGGACGACTCAACACTCCTTTCCAAAATGCAAGCCCTAACTCCCCCTATAGGCATAATAAGGAGAAACAGACTATCTGCAATCTAGCACATTTAGCCTGCATCATGTGTGTAATCCCATAAATGAATGAAAGCTACGTAGACCCATATGGAAAGCACTTACCATCTCTTGGGGTTTGAGCATCACCATTTCAGAGTGGTGCTCTTAGTTAATTGTGCAAGTGTTTTGCTTTTCCCCTGTCATTTAACTGGTGCCCCTAACTGATGGCTCTGACTGACTAACAAAACGCAGCTGGTGTACGGGGTGCATTCCCAGTGATACACACTGCCAGAGCTCAGGTGCGGAACAGCTCACGGCCCAGCCATACTTCTTTGTATTCAGATCACAATGAGGTCCAGAAATAGGTCCAGATGCTAGCTCATAAGTAAAATGTCCTGGTTTGGGATGTTTTTTGACAGAATCATTATCATATCTCTTCCTTTGTGAACCAAACTGTTTAATATTTTGATCAAGACAATGAATTGAAAGGTATATCATCTTCTACAACTAGTGGGTTTACATACGGTGAAGCCCCTGCCTGAGATCTGACTTCTCTACGCTGGTTTCAGTGTTGCATCAGTGAAGAAAAGTCACTGACAAACCCTTGGGCATCAGTACAAAAGGAGTATGATTTTCCCTTCGTGGTATGTTGAAGGATGCAGCGGACTTGCTGCGTCCACGTGCATCAGCCACCCGGCTGGAGGGGCTTTCTGGCTTCCTGTAGCCCCTTGGAGGATGCAGCCCTGGGCTGGGGCTGAGGAGGGCCACCCACCTCTGCGCAGCGGAGGGCCTGGGGAAGTTCACTTCTCTACATACAAAGCTGTGGGTATGCAACCTCCACGTGTCCTTGCACTGCTTTTATTTCCGTATGTGTTTTTTTCCATTTCCGTGTCAGTGTTGAGGCTGGGACGGTACGGAAATGAAGCAGTAATGGTGCTGGACAAGGCTAATGTGGCAGCTGGAACTCCATGTCGCTTCAGGTTTCTTCTGAGGCCGGACTGCAGCAGCTGCGAGGCGCGTGTCAGGAGGGTCCTCAGTCTTCTGGTTAACAAGATTTATCATTAGACATTTTCTCACTGCCTCATTCCCTTTAGAAACAAACCAATCAACCAACGCACAAAGTTACAAAGTAACTGAAAAAACTCCAACATACTCCTAATTTTAATTGGCTTTAGAAACATTGATAACCACCTCGTTTAGCACCACAGGGTGATGTGTTAACGGAAACGTATTATTAACCCTCCCTTCAGGCAAAGGGCTGCCCTCTGCCCCGCGGCCTCTCAGTACAGGCGAGAGATCTGATGTGGGCCACGAAAAACGTGTGCTGAAAACGTCCGCTCAACCCCTGACGAACAAGGGAGGGCGACTACCCGCCCGCCGCGGGCCCTGAGTTAAGATGGCGGCAACAGCGCCGCGTCACGTGGCGGTGGGTGGGCCGGGGGGCCCGGCGCTCTCTCTGTGGTGGCGCGGGCGGCAGGATGGAGCCGGCGGCGCTGGAGCGGTTCCCCAGCCCGGGCAAAGGCAGCGGCCTCCGCTCCCGCCGGCGGCTGCGGCCAGGCGAGCTGCTCTACCGCGCCGAGCCCTTCGCCTACGTCGTCACCAAGGAGCAGCTGGGCGGCGTGTGCGAGCGCTGCCTGCGCAGGTACCGGCGGGCGGGAGGACGCCGCAGCCGCCTCGCCCGCCGGCCCCGCCCGGCCAGTGCCGCCTCTTCCGCTGAGGAGGGGCTGTGCCGCGGCGCCAGCCTGGGGCTGTGGCGGGCGGGGGTGTCTCATTCGCGGGTGGGCCGGCTGTGCCGGCTTTCGGCAGCCGTGTGGCGCGGAGGCGGGCGGGTAGCTGCCGTTGGGGCTGAGGTGCGCGACTTGCCGCTTCCTCCCGCTCTTTTTAGTGAGGGCTTCTTTTAAAGGCTTTTCTGACCGGGCGTCTCTTCCCGGGCGCGGGAGGTTTGGGCGGAGGTTTCCTGGGCTAGCTGCCCGCTGCGGGAGGGCGGGCGGCAGGAGTCGGCAGTGCCAGCCGTGGCTCGGCGCTGGGCGGGTGCTCGGCGGCGTTTTCGCGCCGGGCTGGCGGTGGCTGGAGGCGCCACGTTCCCCTCGGAGGCCTTCCTCACCCTGCGGGGGCAGGAGCGGCAAAACGCTGCTGGGTGCCTTGGCGCTTCTGGGTGCCTTGGCGCTTCTGGGTGCCTTGGCGCTTCTGGGTGCCTTGGCGCTTCTGGGGGCGAAGGCCTGACCTGGCCGGCGGCGGTGGTGGGGGTAACGGGCCGTGGTGAGAAGCCCCCATCGCTGGGGGCCCTGTGTGACTGGCCCCGTCCTGCTCAAAACTACCTCTTGTGGTGAGGATAAAGTTCTCCTCGGCTGTAGCCTCGCAAGGCAACCATCCGCATGACTGCGGGCGTGATGCCCTTCCCTGCTCTGCCCTGGGCATTCGGAGAGGCGATGACAGCGGTTAGGCACTGGCCTTCAGGAAATAAGGCAGCGTGAGGTGGTTGAGTTTCCTATCACCTGGGCAAGTTTATCCTGTGTAAGGAGCACGTGGTTTTGAGTCATGCGTTGAATAAATGCCTGCCTTCTTCCCCCAAATCCCTACAAGTGAAAACTGACAAACCCACAGTACCTGCCTGTGTTTGTTTAAAACAAACCCATAACTGTTTTCTACCCTTTAGCAATTTTCCAGCAAGACAGATTGTGATAGACCTGTTTGTAGGAGATCTATATATTAATACCTGAAACATTGGTAGGTAATCCCAAACTCTTGTATAATTACCAAGACTTGAAGAAGAGAAACAATTCAGTACTGCTAGCCTTTTCCTTTTTTTTTTTTTCTTCTTGAAAGTATTTGATGTTTTGTTTATTGAAACATTCCCAGTGTTTTGCTTCATGTCCTTACAGGGCATTTCAGTTTCTGTTTAAAGAAATGATGATGTTGTTAGCGAAAACTGTAATGAAGAAAACTCTCCAAACCAAATGCTAGTTTAGAAAGCCGACATTGGTTTATTGCAGCGCTGGGTGCATGGGGGATTTCTCCTCCTAACATGCACACTGGGTTAAAATCATGACAGGTATTTAAACGATTAACAGTTAGTTACGCCTACTGGTGCTACCCCTTAATTAACTATTGGTTAATACTTTCCTTACTTCATCTTAAAGTTGCAGTTCTCTTTTAATTCACCACGGATGCTCAGAGAGTAGGGGCTTAACTGGGTTGGGGCTTTTCTAGCTAGGAGGTGTGTTCCTTAGCATTATAATGAGATTATAATGAGACAGGTTAACTCTAGGGCACTATTTTGGCATTCCATTCTATTTTTCTAAGATTCGTCCGTGTGTTAATCGTTATTGCTAGTTAGCAGAGAGTTAGTGGAGACAGTCTTTATCTCTAATATGTCTGAGTGCCAGGTGCAGTTGTTATGAAGCATCTTCTTTACATTCTTCTAATTCTTCTTACTTGCTTTTAACACTTGTTTTGCAAGATGTCCTGTAACATTGCCCCCTTTGAGACTTGTGGATATATTTCATAATCTCCATAAGTCTCAACTATTTTACTTGGATTTCATCGATTAGACAGAAGATGATTAACCTTGTCACACATTCTTAAATTTATCTTGTCCTCTTATAATCTAGAAAAAGAAATAGAATATGAAATATTTCAATTTTAACCTAATTACGTCTACAATAATATTATAATACTATCAATATTCATGCAATAATACCATTAATACGATTGCTATCAATATTGTTAATAATACTTTCAAAGAAAAAAATCAGTTCTTTTATACACAGTCGATATGGAATTTTTCAGTGATTCAGATATTAACTCAGTTTCAATTTCTGGTATTATCATTATATCAGTTCAGCGATGCAGCCAGGGTCAGTAATTGCTTGTATGTGATGCTGCAATACTGGTAAGATTACGCGTTTTGCCAAACCCTTGTATCAAAGTTAGAATTAGGTTTTCATCCAAATCTGTGTTGACCTCTTCATCTATATCGACCTCGCCACTTCCTGACATTGCTTCAAGAGATATAACCCAGAACTTCAGGATTCCTGTGTTAATTTTAAATGTAAAGGTCCCTTTTGTTTGACTGTCCATTGTGGTGACGCAGCTGGCTTTATCTTGCTGTGATGTATCCACGGAGCGACTCCCTCAAGCTTGACAGCAGTGTAGGTGGTGAGTAAAACTTGAAGAGGTCCTTTCCAGTTCTCTTTCAATGGCTCGTCTGACCATGTCTTCAGATACACCCAGTACCCTGGTTGGTAGTGATGCACAGGTATGTCCAAAGATGGCGTGCTCACAGTGACATATCTGTGAAGAGAGGACAGAACCTTTCCCAGAGAGATAACATATTGTTGTGGTTTAAGCCCAGCTGGCAACTGAGCACCACATAGCCGCTCGCTCACTTCCCCCAGGTGGGATGGGGGAGAGAATCGGAAGAGTAAAAGTGAGAAAGCTCATGGGTTGAGATAAAGACAGTTTAATAGTTAAAGCAAAAGCCGCGCAGGCAAGCAAAGCAAAGCAAGGAATTAATTTACTACTTCCCATCAGCAGGCAGGTGTTCAGCCATCTCCAGGAAAGCAGGGCTCCATCACGCGTAACGGTTACTTGGGAAGATAAACGCCATCTCTCCGAATGTCCCCCCTTTCCTTCTTCCTCCCCCAGCTTTATATGCGGAGCATGACATCATATGGTATGGAATATCCCTTTGGTCAGTTGGGGTCAGCTGTCCCAGCTGTGTCCCCTCCCAACTCCTTGTGCACCCCCAGCCTACTCGCTGGTGGGGCGGTGTGAGAAGCAGAAAAGGCCTTGACTCTGTGTAAGCACTGCTCAGCAGTAACTAAAACATCCCTGCTTTATCAACGCTGTTTTCAGCACAAATCCAAAACACAGCCCCATACTAGCTACTATGAAGAAAATTAACTCTACCCCAGCCAAAACCAGCACACGTATTCTTTTAGATAATGTCTTCCTGCAATGTCAGGATTAACTCCTGTTTCAGTCATTTGATAAGGTTTACCATATATGATCTCAAAAGGGCTAACCTTTTCTTTAGATCTAGGTTGGATGCGTATCCGTAGCAAAGCTAAGGGTAAAGCATCCAGCCATTTCATCTGAGCCTGCTGACAAATTTTACTTATTTGTCTTTTTAGACTTTGGTTCATTCTTTCTACTTTTCCACTTGATTGAGGTCTCCATGGGGTATAGAGATCCCATTTTATCCCTAATGCTTTAGTCAGACTTTGAACAGCTTCTGCTATGAAGTGTGGGCCCGTATCTGAAGATAGTCCTATGGGTACCCTAAATCTTGGTATTATTTCCTTAAGTAGTACTTTTGCTACTTCTTTTGCCTTTTTGGTGCGACAAGGGAAAGCTTCTGGCCAACCTGAAAAAGTATCCAACATTACTAAAAGATAGCGGTACTCATTTTGCCGCGGTAGTTCAGAAAAGTCTATTTGCCAATAGTCTCCTGGACTGTTTCCTCTTTTCGTCACCCCTGGTAAAGGCCTTCGGGGTAGGTGAGGATTATTCTTTAGGCATAACTCACATTTCTTTACAATGCTCTTAATTATTCCAGTCATTCGAACACTTAGCACTTGTGTTTTTAATGCTTTGATCATTGTTTCAATTCCTCAGTGAGTTTCTTGGTGTTTTCTATTGGCTATTTCACGCATGATCTCTTGTGTAACTATTACTTGGTGTGAAGGAGTCACCCACCATCCTTCTTGATTTTTGGTTGCCTTCAGTAGGTTAGCCAATTGATTATCTTCTGGTGTATATTGCGGACTTTTAGGTCCCAAATTCTGAACTTTTTCGGCAAAATTAGCAATATTTGACGTTGATCACATTGTGTAACAATGTGATGTTCATTTTCCCACAGGAAAGTTTGACAGTGTGTTCCAGGTCACACTTGCGTCTAACCTCACCATATTAAACAAACAAAACCAGAAAAGATTTTTAGCTAATATATTTGTGAAGTCCGACTTGTGACATCAGAGTCCTTTGAGGTGGTGACTGCCTGTACCTTTTCAACTTCAAGTTGTGAGAGGCTGCAGACTTCAGAAGACAGGCTAAGTGCAGCAACAGGTGGAATGAAAATAAATCAGAAGTGTTTGGATATAGAAGTATAACCAGGTCAAGGTTTGTTGGGAGAAACAGTGGTGTTACCAACCATCACAAAAGGTTACGCATTTGTGAAAGTCTGTCTTTTTTCTAAATAATGATATCAATTAAATTAAAAAGTTAAATAAGGAAGTTAAAAATAATTTTCTGCCCATCTAGCTTCCCTTGCAAAATATACCGTGGCTAGACAGATTATAGATCAAGACTGCGCAAGCTGACTTTCTTCTTATTCATCTAATTAAAGGCAGTGTCTCCTTATTCAACACACTTTGTTAAATTAGTGAGTGATACATATATCCATACATAGGTCTCTTTTTTTTCTTTTTTTATGTATGGAAATTAGAAAAACGGTGAAGTGCTGCTGAAGTGGGATGTGGAATCGAACTATTTCATGAATCTGTTTTTCATTTAATATGCAGTGTGATCTTTGTTCAAAGCCAGGTATGAGAGAAACCATTACTGCTCATTTCCAAGACTACAGATAAAAGTCACAGTCTAGTACTGTTCCTGTTTTTCACTCTGATCTTTAGGTGGCAGTACAGGAACGCAAATTAAAAAAAAAAAGTCTTGTGCTTGAAATTAACTTAGCATTTTAGCAATTGTATTATACATAAAATTGTTTGAGGCTTTTTACTGTGAACTGTAATTCTATAATTTTGTCTCACAACTTCTAGTAGTAAATGTTGTTTGGATGCAGCTTTTGGTTGTGTGAGAAGCGCTGGGTGAGCCAGAAGATGGGTAATGATGTGCAGAATATTTTATTTCTGGACTGTCTGCTGAGAGGCAGCATGGTCTCACTAGGATTTGGGGTCACAGACTTGTTGTAGTGCTGACTTACTCTGTGATCTTGGCTGAGTCCTTACAGCGAGGGTCTGAGGTACCCAAGCAGGGTAAGGATGTCTGTTGGGGGCAGAATTTGCTGTACTGATTCAAAGAGGAAAGCTTGGCTAGTGCAGTAGTTCTTCTTAGTCTTATCTCAATTAAATTGAATATTATTGTGAATTTAAAATACTGAAGTGTTTATATATATATTTATATATATGAAAAAAATACATAGTTAGTGCATCTGACATCCCTTTCTCACCTTATTGGGCTGTTAGTACTATTTGTATAGTGAAGTTAAAATTTTTGGTCAGTGTTACTAGGTTTACGTTGTATGTAGAGCAGATGGCAGATTTTGGTAACTGTGTCCCCTTTTGTAATTTCTTCTTACTTCAGAGATAATTGTGTATTTTCTAATGAATAGGTTCATGTTGTTTTTTTATAGAAGGCTGAGCTAAAACTATTCTGCTATAACTGATTTAATTTGATAGCATATCTGGTTTGATTTATATTCCATTAGCAATTAAAAAAAATACTGTCCTGAAGTAGGGTACATATTAAAGATTTGCTTGGAAATAAACATTTTGATAAAGAAAAAAAGTGTTTGTTGACAGTATGTATTTTTATGGAAGCAATGTCTTGAGAGAATGCATGACGTTGTGTTACAAGATGGTACCTTCTTTGTGAAAGAGTATCTGTAGTGTTAGGGTCAATGCCTGGCTGAAAACATGCTGTTTGTGCTTTTATGGAAGTCCTGACAAGATTTGGATCTTGGCCAGCATCTTCTTCCAACAACTTACTGGGGAAGTCAACAGAAAATATTCTTCCTCTCTCATTAACTAAAGATTTTCTGTATGGCTTCTTCCATACTTTAATACCTCTTTAAGGTGGGGTCAGTGGCAGTACAGTTCAGTACAGGTTTAATTTGCAGGATTGAGGGGGTAAAGAAAACTGTTTCATTTACTAATTTAGGGGATTTCACTCTATTTTCCATTCTGCTGGACATTGATAAGGATGGTGAATAAATTTGATTGCCAGTGAGCCCCAGAGGCTTCCATCACCTTCCTCCACTCTGGAAAGTGACTATTACACCTTATTTTTTTCTTCTTCTCTATCCTTTACCTGGCTATGAGTCTAAAAAATGACCTTTCTTCCAGTCCCTGGCAATTTAACTTAATTTAGCCTTTCCATAATTATGTTATGTTCAGTGGGTCCCCTTTATTCATATGTGTGTTGACACCTTCACAGAACTCGGGCAAGTTAGAAAAAGAGGCTGTCCTTTCATGGGAGCCATTCTTGCTCTTTCCTTGTAGATGTTATTCATCCAGGTGATTAATGATCTTACTCTTGATTATAGTCTCTATTTTCTTTCCAGGGTCAGAAGCCAGGCTTGCAGTTTGTTTAGTCAAGTGGGTGTGATGATTGAATTTTTTTATTTCCTTAAAAAAGCAAAGTGCTGCAAACACTGGAATACTTGAGTTGCTTATATGTTTAGAGTTCTGCTGTTAATGTTACATGAGATTACAGATGATATTAGAATAGATCAGAAAATACTGATATTCTCAGCTTTCTATGCAAAATTTTAACTTCAAAGGAAAATACTTGTTTGACCTCTTTTCCTGCCATTAATTGGTGTGATTTTTAATATTTCTTTTTGTTTAATTTTATGGTTTATTAGAATTTGCTTTTATGTAGCTGATCAGATTAGAAGTTCTGTTAAAATCTGGATATAGCCAGTTACTTCTCAATTTAATAAAATAATCCTAAATCAGTACTGACTTTGAATGTAGGACAATTTAACATTGCAAAGTTTGTTTGCACATGCTGATTTATCAGGCTGTCCATTTTATCTGGTGGTGTTGCTCAGTCTGCTCAGCTTGTTAAATCTTTACATGGCTTTTAAAAATGTTCTTTGTCTGATAAGTGAATGCAGAAGTGGCATCTCAGTGCTTGGCAGTTCTCTTCCTCTGTGTATTCAATGTTCTATCGGCCGTTAATCTATCCTGATTGAGTCTCCTGCAAGGTACGTGGTAGTGATGGCACTGCTTAGTCTGACTTTCAGATTTTGAATTGAAAATATACCCAGTCTGTTATAGAATGGGAGTCAAA
Organism: Gavia stellata; assembly: GCF_030936135.1. Lineage (NCBI taxonomy): Eukaryota > Metazoa > Chordata > Aves > Gaviiformes > Gaviidae > Gavia > Gavia stellata. Next base: position 24,152,748 of record NC_082595.1, read on the forward strand.
ATGAGGGTGAAAGTCAATTACGCCTTTGGTATTTGTTTGCTTTTTACAGAACACTTATGTGATGCGTTGTATTTACAACAATCCACTGCAAGAAAACTTAAGTCCTGGTTGACACCTGGGAGCAAGCAAACAAACTTTTTAGAATCTGTGTCTCAGAGAAAGTAGGAAAAAGAGGTAACACTAGCCTATTTCCAAATGTTATACCACTTATGCCTTTAAAGGATAGAGACACTTAAGAAAAGTGAGTATTTGAGAACAGGTAATGTATAATATTACATATAGACTATGCAATAAAAGACCTAAGTGTTTCTAGTTTGCATAAGATCAGAGGTTCAGACTCGGGTAATGGAATAAGGGGAAGTATAAATTTGTTTTTGTATGACTGCAGCTTTTGTAAACATATCCAGAGAGAGGAAAAACATCTAAGTTAGTATGGTAAACTAGCTATGGCAGCAGACACTACGGCAGTTTGGGAAATATAACCAAGAATTTGGTAAATATTTGGGCAATTATGAAGTGCTAAACACAGGCCAGCAAGTGTATGCTCCTTGCTCTATTTCATCTGGCTTAAAAAGGTCCAAATGGACACACCTTTACATTCAGGACTGTGCATTCAGTACTGTGCCTTAAGCATAAACACGCTCTTAAATTAGCTGCTGGTTTATATTATTATTATCATTAATTATTATTACATTATATTATTATTATTATCATCGTCGTGAAAGTTGGCATAGCATCGATAAAGCAGGGAGTGCCTCGGTTAATGGCGTCCTGAAGGTACAAAAATACCATTATGTTATAACCACAGTGTGGAATATTTTAAATAGATAGAAGCAGGGTTTGATTCAGAAAGAGAGTGATGAGGGGGATAGTTGTAATTGTATAACTCTTCATACCGCTGTGTCCCTGGCTTGGACTAGCACAGCTCTGCCTGAGGACAGCTAGCCCTTAACCCTCCAAGTGTACCCCTTTCACTGGCAATTGGGAGGTTGAGAGAGGAGAGGAGCTGGTTATGTTCGCTCTGTAGCAATGGCGATTTCTCCATGAAGGTGCTGTCATTCACCAACAAACGTGAGACACTTCCTTAAGCAGCAAAAAGAGTGTCTCTGTTAGCACAGTGTCTGAGTTCTGCTGCTTTCAATGAATTCGCATCAAATGAAGATAGTTAAGCATTATTGTTATACTTTTTAGATATAAAACAATACCCCCATTTTATAGTTTGCTTATATAAAAAGCTTTTTTTTCTTTTGTAGACTATTGTATTTCCATGATTGATAATAGACTGGAATAACAAAGTTTTTAAAATTCCTTAAACATATATATAAAAAAATAATTCTTAGACTTACCACATAAATGAATTAAAGTTGGTTAGCATGACTTGGTGCTATGAGTTTGTTGGCAATAACATTTTTAAGATGTGAGAAGTATGGTGTGTTTCATGTCCCTTCAGTGACAGTCAAGGTTCCAGACAGATTTCCAGTAGTTTTTAAGATGCATAACCTCATATGAAGTAGAAGAATTAGCGGTAATCACGGTGTGGAAACAGTGTGACTATTAGGAGCAGGTATGTTTTTGTGCTTCCAAGGTAGGATAATCCTGGGAATTTTATGCTATAACTTGACTAATCAGTTAAGAGTGCAATTGAAGTGCTCTTGTCTCTTGATATATCTGGTTCTGTGTGAAGTAAGGGTAAAGGATGTGAGACAAAATTGTAGGTGAGACATGAGCTATACAAAGTATCAGAATTTCAGGTTCCGTGTAGATCACAGAATCACAGAATGATAGATGTGTGACAATGTTTCCCAAGACCTGAGAAGTCACACACCACCACCAACAGAAATGTTTCTATCTGTAGCTGAATGACTAATAGCCTATTTTAAGTAGCATTTTCCTAAGAAGATACTCTCCCTTCCCCATGTCATCTTACCACAATAGTGGAGGTTGAAGCAACCTTACAAAGAGCAGGACAGAAATGCTTTTTTCTGTCCTCATGCCAGCTGGAGCCATAGGAGAAGTGGCTTCCAGGCTACTGTCCCATGCTGCCAGGAAAATCTTCTGCAAGACAGAGTGGAGAGAATAGACTATTGACTGTGCTTTCCCACAGTATCTCCTCCAGAGAAGGCCCTGAACTTTCTTGTCTAGAGCAATAAAGCCTGTAGCAGAAATTACACTTACAGATTCCATCTCCCTTTCCTTCTGCTCAGAGTCAGGTTGAAGATGAGGAAGGAGGAAGCTCTGACATTCAGGATAGCATTCATACGAAGTTGTCCTTGTTGATTTGGTTTGCCTCCCTCACAGCACCCTTCAGGGTGGTCAGGAGTTTCCTGTGTTCCCATCAGGAATATCCCTTGGTAGGTGTTTTCTTCGACCGACTGTTTCTTTCTCTTGGAGATTCGTTTTGGGAATGTAATTCAGGTTCTATTTGTGGTAAACCATCTCCTCTCCATTGCGCAGCATTTCGGTCCTCGCTCCATGCCTCCTTACTGCTTTGGATGCTCTGGGCTTGCTTTAGGCAAGGTGTGGGTCCTTGCCACAGGTTTTGAGGCTGCTGTTAATGCCTTCTGCTGCCAACCTGGCTTTGCCCCTGTTAATAATAGAAGAAATAGAAAAGGGAGAGGCATTGTTAAAAATAAATTCTCCCAAGTCAAGTGTTTATTGTCATGTCTGTCATTTATGGAAAATAAAAATTTAAGTTTAGCCATGCTTTAAAAGTCCCTAAAGTCACTGTGTTGTGATTTTGTGTTTACAATTTCCATGCTCTGTAATTTGAAAAGTATTCTATCAAAATTGTTCTGTTGTCAAGCCGTGACTGACAATTTAAGTTGCAGTCATCTTGTAAATTCTTCTGAATTTAGGCTTTACTACGTATCTGCAATCCACACCTGACATTATATTTCTTCTCTGCATAGTACAGTCCATAATATTAATGTTTTAAAATATTAATATGTTCTGCATGAACAGTCTTTGCTTGTGGTAAATGATAAAGCCACGAAAATAAGTTTGTGAATTGGATTATCTTTGGTATTTGTTTTCTTAGGGTGAATTGTAATTGTGCAAGTACAAAATTAAAATTAGCGCTATGAGGGAAAACATAAGGGAAAACATAAGTGATTAAAATATGGGTAACTTCTAGCTAATGCAATATGTAATGGCACGATTAGTTTCAGATATCTCCTGAGAAAGTTTTAAATTTTGCATAAGTTGCTGAAAGTTTTGCATTGCATTAGGGAATTTATTGTTTAAATTCTTTAAGCACTATTAATGATATCTTGTCCATAGGCATTGGAATTCATTAACGGTTAGTGGTTACTTCCATTGTGGCTGTACTCAAAAGCCACTACGTGATTTTTAGCTATATGGTGTATGGGATGATGCTGTTTTCTCTTGAAGCATCTACAGTCTTCTTCAAAAACAGTCACAACAGCTGTTTTGAATTATTCAAAATTATATAGGTGAGGCTTACAGAATTTTTGGTATGTCTCTCCACTCCACCTATTCATGTTTTGAAGTGGGATATGGATCCATGTGACAACCTACCTGATGTGCTGGCTAAGAGCTGCTGAAAGGGCAGGTATTCTTACTGTTACCGAAAATCATAACCAAGAAAACTCTCCAAACCAAATGACAGTTTAGAAAGCCGACATCGGTTTATTGCAGTGCTGGGTGCATGGGGGATCCTTCCTCCTAGCATGTACACCGGGTTAAAATCATGACAAGTATTTAAACAGTTAACAAAGTTAGTTAGGCCTACTGGTCCCACCCCCTTAGCTAACTATTGGTTAGTATCTTTCTTTCTTCATCTTAAAGATACAGTTCTCTTTTAATTCACTACACATGCCCAGAGAGTAGGGAGCTTATTTGGGTTGGGGGCTTTTCTAGCTAGGAGGTGTGGTTTTTAACATTGTAATGAGGTAGGTCAGCCTTAGAAAACACATTTGGGGCATTTCACTGACTTTGTTGTTTGGTATGTAGACAATACCAAGTCTCAAGGTTGTATATCAGTCATTATCAGGAGACCCAGAAGCTCCTCCAAGGTGCTATATCTCATTATACTGTTTATCTCAAGGTAAACAACATCAACAAAACCCAATACAGCCAGTCACCACAGCCAGCCCGTTTCCACAAAAACTAATGCATATTTCAGTTTATGTGATGCAGTATCTTCTTAACTCATCTGTACAAAGTTTGCACAAAAGGGGTCTGTTCTTTGTATGCTACCTAAATCGTTTAAGTCTTTGGTATCATTACTGCTCCCCCGACTCCTTGCTCTCTTTCCTGCATGCTGCTTCTGCTTCTCATTTGGCAGCTTTGCTTTTTATCTGACCTATGATATACTAGTGCAGAGAGACAAACTGGCAGAAAACATACTTCACCAGAATATAGAAATCTTTTAGTGTCCTTGAATCAAATTATTGCTGGAGGGATAGAGGAGCTGAAGTGGCCATTGAAGGGATGGGTCAAGGTCGGACAGGCAGGGCTGTGCCTTCTCGTAGTAGCTAGCCTTTAGTCTGCTGTAACTAAAAACGAAACCTTAAAAAGGGCAATTAGGGGGATTTCCAAGCTCCTATGGGCGTCTTCAGGAGACGCAGGACTTTCAGGAATGCAGGGCCGGGCTTTCAGGAATGCAGGGCCGACTGGCTTGTTAGTGTGGAGGAGGATTTTTTCCGCCTTGTAGCCCAGATCAGTCCTGGGCAATCAAGTCCCACCTTCATTCCTTTGCCCAGTTGTGTTTCTGCCATATTTTACTTCCCTAGAAGCGTATCCTACCATTAACTTCAGTTTAGTAGAAGAAACACTGTGGACATTTTCAGTTGTTTCTTACCACAAAGAAAACACTTTCCTTTTGGTTGATGCCTTGGTTACATAGCAGTGTCTTGACTTTTCTGACTTTATTTTTGTCACTGATTTTACTTATTTCAGGATCTGTGCTTAATTCCTGCAATGGTAATTGTCACAGCGCGCCTCTGTGGCCGAATGCGAGATTGTATTCAGGGGCCAAGGTAAAGTTTTGATTCATTCCCAAGGGCGTCCCGATTACTGTAGGGTCGGCGCCAGGTGGCACAACTGGTTGAACATCAGTGAGTAATTCCTATGCTATCTCAAGCTGTAATCCCCTGTTTATGCAATATTTAGCTTTCCTGTTTATCATCTTGGCTACTAGCTGCCTTCAGCTCAGGGATTGTTCTCCTATTAGCTTGATTGCTCAAGCTTAAGTGAAATTAAAGACTGAATGTTTTTTTAAACTAAATTATCTTCCTGGCCTCTGAGTGTCAGAGCACCCGATCCTGCAGTCAATAGGCAGGAAATACAACTTTTGGCTTCACTGGGGAGAGTGTGCCTGGGCATTCATGTAGGGTTTGCGCGCTGCCTGCGTAATCAGGTTTCAGCATTCAAAGGAAAAAAGCCAGTAAGTATGTTGAGAAGGACTTCTTAGGAGGGTGTGATTAGGAGTAATTCTGATGCAGGAAAGAAAAAAAAAGATCATCATTGAGAAAGAAGTGGGAATAAAAACACTCTTATCAACTATAAGCCCTTTCTTACAATTCAAATGAATATGGCTCGTTCATACAATTTAATTCAAATGGCTCATTCAACTGCTAGGAGTGTGTGCTAGTGACCTGAAAAGATGATTTCTGTGGTGGCGGCATTCTTGGTAGTGAGAAGGATCATGGTAGAATAGGGGGAGAAAAATTGAGACAAGATATTTGGTAAAGCGTTGCCTTCAAAGAGGAAAGATTTGTCTCGAAGTGTTGAGCATGAAATAGACTGTGTATGTTTCTTATGTAAAATCTTTGTTCAGTGTATTTCATTCTTTTCAAAGGCCAGAAACTTGTTTTTATTTATTTGTCAAGAAAAGCTTGAAAGCAGCTCGTTTTAATATAAAGGTTCGAACTAGAGTGCCATCTTGGTTTTGGTTTGGGTGTTGTTTTTTTTCTTTTAAGTACTACTTCTTCCTTTGATAAGACAAACTATAGCACCTCCTCTTCTTGCTGTGGCCTGGCTGCTGTTTTCCATCACAGAAATAGAGCTTGCAGCTCCTTCTGAGATGTGGTGTACTAAGGAACAGTTGCTATGTATAAAAGTATATCTCACAAATTTTACCTCCTCCATTTCTATGCAACTTGTCTGTGTGTGAGGAGTAAATTCAAGTACCACTTTGCAGGTCATTCTGCTAGGAAACTTTATTGAATATTGTCTTGGATGAGAAAGGTTTGTGCCAAGCACTGCTGTTTAATTTCCTCTGAAAAAAATTGATATTTTTTTGACCAAACTCTGGATCCAGGTATTCTAAGCATTGGGTGAGTATTGATGTGGGTCTGTACTTTGTGTAGCTCGCATTGATGTCTTGGGTGCATTGACTCCGAGTCCTCTAGCTGTTGAAAATATCTTAGTCCAGATTTCTGAAGGAGCAAAACCAGACTGAAAGATTAAAAGAAAAATTGAAGTGGCACAGAAAACCACTTCAGAGATTTTGGGTTCATAAGTGTCTATGTTGTTTTAGCAAATGAGACTGGCTACTCAGCTATTTACAAATTTTATCCACTTGTCATATTAGTAAAACCATCTTATTAGTTGATATTGCTGCACAACAGATGGAATAGCTGTGGAAACAATTTCTTTAAATACTGTATGACACTCAACAGGTGATGATAGATTTATCTGAAGTTTTTGCCTCAGGAAAAAGAGGCCGTGCAGTAATCCACACAAGATATAGATGACATAAGAGGTAAAACAGATATAGCAATGAAATATGTTTTATCTTTAATAAAATCTATTAGAGAATTATGTTCTTTTTTTGAAAAGTCTGTAGTTTTGGTTTTATTCCCCAAAATAAACACAGACTATGTTACCGAAAATTGTAATGAAGAAAACTCTCCAAACCAAATGCTAGTTTAGAAAGCCGACATTGGTTTATTGCAGCACTGGGTGCATGGGGGATTTCTCCTCCTAACATGCACACTGGGTTAAAATCATGACAAGTATTTAAACGATTAACAAAGCTAGTTATGCCTACTGGTGCTACCCCTTAATTAACTATTGGTTAATACTTTTCTTACTTCATCTTAAAGTTATAGTTCTCTTTTAATTCACCACGGATGCTCAGAGAGTAGGGGCTTAACTGGGTTGGGGGTTTTTCTAGCTAGGAGGTGTGTTCCTTAGCATTATAATGAGATTATAATGAGACAGGTTAACTCTAGGGCACTATTTTGGCATTCCATTCTATTTTTCTAAGATTCGTCCGTGTGTTAATCGTTATTGCTAGTTAGCAGAGAGTTAGTGGAGAGTCTTTATCTCTAATATGTCTGAGTGCCAGGTGCAGTTGTTATGAAGCATCTTCTTTACATTCTTCTAATTCTTCTTACTTGCTTTTAACACTTATTTTTCAAGATGTTCTTACTTGTTTTTAACACTTGTTTTTCAAGATGTCCTGTAACAACTAGTATCTCTTACTTCAAGAATATCCCTTTCTGTGGCTGAGACAGTAGATGAATTATGCTGATGAGCACTAAAAAGAATGACAGGTCAGGCATAATAATAGCAAGAGAGTTATAAAGCCCAGTTACTGAAACAAGTTAATCTTGCCACTTGTAATAGATACCTAGTATTTTATGAGACATGCAGTCAGTCTGTATATTGCTCATATGTGGGTTTTGCTGCTGCTTAATAGCCTTTGCTGCTTTGGCAGTCATTTTGATTGAATTACACTAACTATTTTCTGTGGTTAGTGCCTTATTTTGTGTTCTGATAAGCTGAAACTACTTAAATTAGATTTTTAATGAAACTCCGTATGGAGTGCAGGCATGCTGAGTGTTGTATGCAAAACAATCAGACAGCTCTAAAGAATTTGTGAAAATTTGGGGTGGGGTTGTTTTACTGGGCTCGCCTTTCTACTGAAAAGTGTGCTGACTGGAGAATCCTTTTGCATATATGTAAAAATATAACACAGGCTGGATTCACTTGTGCTGAGTTAATGCCCCTTACAGGATTTAGGATTAAAAATAAATAAATGTGTGGGAGGTGGTGTGTGTGTTTGTGCTGAAAGACATATTCAACTACCTTCTCATTGATTAGGAAGTTACTGGATTTATCAAGACTTAAGTAGTGTTATTTTTATGGTGTTTGTTTTATTTTTATTTTATCCTTTCAGGAAAGGTTTAGCCTTCTGTTCCTGTTCATTGCCTTTATAGAAATTCCCTTTGCAATAATACATGTCACTTTACTTATGTTGTTATCTGAAGAGGCTATTTAAGATTTCTCACTTGTAAAGGATGGTTGTCATTTTCCTCCCTTTCGGCTACCAGACTAAGCCTTTGTAGACAATCTTCGAGCACAACTTGGGATGGGTGGTCAATCAAAGCAAAGAATGGCAGCACTTACCTCCTTTTTAATTTGTCTTGCTCATGTATAAAACTGAAGATACTCTCTGCTGATGGGTATATTTTAATGTATGTAGAGGAACACAATAGATGAAGGATGACCTTGTAGTTCAGATACATAATTGGAAGATTAGAGTCCTTGTTTTGTTGCTGGCTTCATCTGTGAAATTGAATAACGTCTTTCATTGCTTACCTATTGGAGAAAGATTTGAAGTTTATTGCATTCACCCTTATACTTAGAAGTTGAAAATATTTTAATTATATGTTTGTGTATCACCTTAAGGGCAATATTTGACCTTAGACCACTTGAACATCTTAAAAAGTCATTATAGGCAGCAGAAGGCATAGCTGCTATAAATTTAATAGTACCACTAGGAAAAAGTCCAACACTAACAGGCCTATATGTATATTTAGAATTAACAGGTCTTTTTAAAATTGCTAAAATATGTCCTAATTCTGCCAGAGCGGAAAGCTTTGCCTTACGAAACTTTATGGCCCATGTAATTTGCCGGATCAGGATATCTGATTATGGTGCTAGATCATATGATGGTTCCTTCCAGCTTCAGAAGCTGTGAAACTTGCTTGTCCTTGGGCCAAGAAAAAAGTGTACGTGTGGGGGGAAAAAAGCAGCTTAAATGATTCCATAGAAGAACAGAAAAGGGTCCAGTGGAATCTGAATTACAACAGACTAAAGAAAACATCAGTGTGAAAAATTGTTTACCTGAGATGGGCTCAGGAGACATAACCTAGAGAGCTGCTCTAAGCAGAAGGGATAGTTAATATTTCTGGAAAAAACAGAGCATAAAGGAAGAACATGTCAGTTTTTTAAAGTACTGGTCTGCCGTGGATGATATTGTGATATAAACCACTTACCAAATCAAAGACAATTTAGCAGATGGAAGCTAAAGTAACAATGTATGTATGGTATGAAGGGTTATGGAAACATGCTTTCTGATTTTTTGCATGTATGTGTAAAAAATCTCAGAGAGATTTTGAAAGGTGAGACCTACAGCCCTTATTTTCCCCCGGAAAGTTACAAGGCTGTGGCCCCTCTGTGTGACTCATGGGAACATTTAAAGAAAATATGAGCAAATTTAAGTCTGGGAAGAGGTTCATAATTTCTATACAAGATTTTAATTTTCTGAAGTCAAGAAGCATCTTAAGGAGAGGATAAAAGTGTTTTAAACAAACAGGATTTCTTAGTGGAAAAGATCTCTAAGAACTTGTATGCAAACTGGTGTGGAGGGAACTGGATTTTGGGCTGGGCAGTAGAAAGTTGTGTCTTTGTATTTGGCCGGGAGAGCTGTGGGCTGGAAGCACTAACGCTAAACGTGTAGCTGGAGAGCCTGGGACTGTTTGCATGGTGGCATCGGGGTGGTTATGCTGCCTGGTGGTGGAAGAGCACATAGTTATCATGGTCCGTACCAATGAATGTGAACGTTATGTGCAATTTTGAATATCCTGTTTCAAAGTTGTTTTTAGCCTCTTCCCTTGTTCCTGAATCTCAGGAGGAATTGAATTATTAAAGGACACATTCTGCCTTTGAACAGGTAGCTCTCAGCAATGTCAGTGTTTCGTGTGCACAGGATACAGTGATATATGGCTTTATGTTGGGGGAGCTGGTGTAGGGCTCTGGACACTTCTGCAGCGTTCCTTCCCTTATTAATCTGCTTTGAGGCAGATGAAATAATTTACAGAACTCCCAAGTACTTCAGAAATAATTATGGAGCTAAATTCCTTGTCCTTAGAGATTGCCTTGGGAGTTGTGACTTCGGGAATATGTCTGTTCAGAACAACTGTGCTGTAGACTTATTAATTTTAAATTTTCATATCTTCTTTTAAACCTCCCCCCATGGAGTCTTTATAAGCTGTAACTGTCTGTACACGTACTATTTTATGACCCTTGTAGTTAGGGCTGCTTTTGAAACATGTATTTGGTACTTATTCTCATATGTTCATATAGGCTTTAATTACAAAATTCATTTCTACTAAGAAGTACTTTACTAATAGCTGTTTGTTATTAATTGAAAGATTATGCTTGCTTTTCTGCTCGATAGCACATAAGGATTCAGTATCAGTTTCAAAAACTGTATTTGTTGGGACATCTCAATGTCGATCCATTTTACAGCTGGAAGGTAACAGCATTTTTAAATATTCATTTTATTTTCCAGATACAAAGTCACCTGCACTGTGTGTTTACCTCTCTCCCTTTTGCTGTAAATTCTTTGAGGCATGAAATAGCTTGCCAGTTATCTCTTATGCTCAGAAGTTAATGAATGGTTATCAGTTTATTGCAGATAATAACTTGGCTACAAACCGTAATGCATGCATAAGCTCATCGTGTAGAATTTTTGCCTTAAGACAATGATTAATCGGTGGTGGTAGGTTTAGTAATGTCATCCCAGGCTGTGCTTTCCCCCAGGTCTCTGCAACAGAAACCTCCTCTTTCCCTGCCATCCTGCCCCATTCTGCGAGCAGACGAGGTTAGAAACTTTACCCAGCTTTGAAGTACTTCCAATTTTGCCACAAACTTTTAGTAGCTTTTAGTAGAGCAGGTGTTTTGGCTTTATTTTGTGATGAGTTCTTCGTATTCGTTTTAACTGGTGGAAATAAATGACCTCTAGTTTTTCCCAGGCTTGTGCCTGTGAAGTAAAGTCTGTCCTTGACGTGTGTATGTCTTGTTTACTGCTGCTGGGGATGTGGGTTCACAATCAGGAACAACAAAATCTCTGTGGACTCAATCCTGCAATTATCTTCTATCATAATTTCTAATAAAAAGAGAAAAAGATTTTAATTTTTTTGGACTCCTAGGTCTTCTAGAATTAGTAATTTCCAAAAGTGCATTTTTTTGTTCATGTGTGTCTTGTTTTTATGCATATGTATGCTCCTTATGCAATAAAAAAAGCTGGATTAATTTTAATTGGAAGAACAGTATGGTCTCTTAAACTTATCTTGTAGCTGAAATAAATGGAAAAATTATGTTTTAACAGCCTAAACAATTTAGTTCTTGGTTGGGAAATAACTTCTCAAAACCAACTTTAGATTAAATTAATTAAAAAAAAATCCATTAAATCCTTCTTGATTTTTATTTTACAGTTACAGTTTATGTAACAAATAAATATTTGGGGAAACAAGTTTTATTACAGCAGTAAGGTTACTGCTGGCACTGTGTACCACAAGGTAATATGGTGGTAGGCCATCAAGTCTATTTGTTACTTAATGAGATTTACCACAAAGCTTTGTACAGTAATAGCTTCAGTATCAGGCTTTTGGAGGAATCCTTCATACAAAAATTCCGTTTTATTCTATTTTAAAAATGTCATAGCAGTTACTGGAAAAAAATTTACACCACTTGAACTATTTTTTCTTGCTTCACATTAGGCTTTTCATCTACTTTGCATAACTGTGTTGACAAAGCCTCACTGACAGAAAGTTGACTCTCATTTTATGTCTACGGTAAGCATAAACATTGTATGTTGATGTGATTGTAGTACCTATAGTGCTGTCCATGTGGAGTGATGTTTTCCAGTTATGCAGTTTAATTCCCTAGCCTATTTCAGCAGTAGACTTACATGAAAGCAAATGTCCCTCCTCCTCATTTTGGAAGATTGTAAGCTGCTTAATTATGCCAAGGGATAGGGGGATGTCAGTGCAGTTGCTCTTCTTGTGCTTTGCTTTAAACACCCAAAGAGTGGTATTTAGGTGATGCTAAGGTAGGTGTTTCTGGGTGCTCCGTGTGGAGGTCAGGTACTCCATGCTTTGTTTCTGGATTACATGCTACAAGTAGAGCCTGGCCCTGAGTGTCTTCAGGAACTATGGTTTCCTTTCAGCCCTTGCACCCTGCAACAGCTGCTGGGGCTTCACCGGTGACCAAGACCCTCTGGGGCTTGGTTTTTTGGGGTGCTCCAGGGCCGAAGATCTTGCTTAGGGAGGGCTGATGGTGCCCTGTTTGTCATATAAACAAAGCTGTTTCCCAGTAAGATGAAGAATTTTTCCAGGACATGTTGCTGTAGTGAGGAGAAGCTATTCCTGGTGAACAGGGGTAGCAGCAGCTCAGGGAACAAACATTCGAGAAGATCAATGCAGTTTGAAGAGGAAGTAAATTGACATGATTGTGATAGACATGATTAAAAACGTTCTTTTGTGTACTGCTTTACAATACACTCACCTGAAACTACATTAGATTAGTGGAAGGAAAAAAGAAATTTCACCACATGAAATATGGTAGTGTTTGCTGATTCATATGCTGGTGTGAGGGTAGGAGGAGTCATGCTTTTATTTCAAGATTGGCTTTTTTGTATGATTGGTTTCCAACACTTAAATGTTTTATATGTGAGGAGAGGTGGTTTTTTGTTTTTTTTATCCTGGAATATAGTAAACAAAAACTTAACATGACTAAAATAAGAAAACCACAAAGAATGGGAAAAACTGATTTTTAGAACTGGAAATGAAGTTGAAATGTAAAAAAAAAAAAAAAAGCCTTAATAAAAGGCATCATTGCTCATATAAACAAGAAAATGCCTAGTTAGTGTGGTAGTTTTTTTTTTTTTTTTTTTTCTTAAGTTAATACATCTGGAGAAAGCCTGACTTAGAATAACTTTTGTTTGTTTCTAGAATTAGCCTAACACAAGCATTATCCAGGAAAAAAATAACTTTTCTATGTCAGACAAAAACACTATTCTGTTTGCTTTTTTTTCCTAAGCAACAATTTTTAGTTGCATTTGTCTTACTTTTCCCCTAAACTCACTTTAAATACTCAACATTAAAAAGTTAATGGGTCTAAAAAGGCTTAGTATAGAATCATAGAATCGTTTAGGTTGGGAAAGACCTTTAAGATCATCAAGTCCAACTGTAAACTTAACCCGGCTAAGTCCACCACTAAACCATGTTCCTAAGCCCCTCACCCACACATCTTTTAAATACCTCCAGGGATGGTGACTCAACCACCTCCCTGGGCAGCCTGTTCAAGTGTCTGACAACCCTTTCAGTGAAGAAGTTTTTCCTAATATCCAGTCTAAACCTCCCCTGGTGCAACTTGCGGCCATTTCCTCTTGTCCCTGTAGTTGTCCTCAGTTTTTTTAATTGCATGTTCAGTTTCACTGAGAAGATGCTCATTGAAAAGATCAATGCCAGACGCAGAAACAGTATTTAGGTGGGATGTAACATCATGCTATAAACATGCATAATGAATTAGAAACTAACTCTCAAGGATATGAATGGCAAATTGATAAAAACCACTCTTTTACGTAGTTCTCATTTTTCTGCTGAACCAACATGGAAGTCACCAGGTTTAATTTTGCTTAATTTGTGGTTTAGAAGTGTGCATGAGTCTAATCTGTAGGAAATAGTGACATGGAAGTCACCCTTTTCCCTTTGTGCAGGGGAGACTGAATATTTGCATATGGTACTCACATTTGTGGTTGTGAACTATTTGAGTGTTTTTGATGACATCAGAAATGCAGACTGCAAATGGACTGTGCTTGGGAACAGAAAAGCATTCCACAAATGTCAGTATGTTGTTAGTACATATTGGATATGCTTAGTATATTGTGCATATAGTAAAGCAACCTGTCCCATTAGCAGATAGATTTTTAGGCACTATGAGGGTTTAAGGAAAAGCTGTTACTGTTATGGTAGCGCACTGCTCTTGAGGTAAAGCCTAATGTTTTCCTAATTGCAAATATATTAATCTCTTATCTCAATTACAGTTTCTCTAGATAAGAAGTAAGATTATTTCAATAATTCTGTGGGATTTTTCTTTACTCAGTTGTGCTGGTGACTGATCTGTTACTTAGGGCTGTAGGACCTAAGACTTAGACAACTCCATCTTTCTTGACAGGTGTTGAATTTCGCTGTGTATGTATATAGATAGGTAAGTTAAAATTAAAAAAAAAAAAAAGCTGAAATAACAAATTAAGTCTGTCTATCCACTTGCAAAATGGCCAGCAGCAAGAAAAGCAAGTGAAACCCACCAAAATTAAATTAACTCCAACTTGGTGATACTTTGGTTTTGTTTTCTAGGCAGCCAGAGTGCAGTTGTGTACCTCTTTCCAAGAGAATAGGAGCTGGTGCTCTATAACAGTAATTTTGATTGATGCCTTCCACATGCCTCAGCTAATCTGAACGTTGAAGTTATACTCTATTTTGGAGATGTTTTTGCAGTTGCAAACAGATTTTTCAGTGAGTGTTAAGTTTGTAGCTCTCTTTTCCCTGTGAACACAAGGTCTGACCTTAGGAGGTGTGTAGGTGTATCCTTTCCTGTTGAAGTGAATAGACGTTGGACATAAGGCGCGGGAGATGCATCATCTTGTAGGACTGAGCTGTTTCACTTAATTTGTGACCTAATCAGGATTTGAACTCAAATTTCAGGAAATGAATCCTTACTCTTGCTATTTCATTTCCATAAGATGCTGCAGTGAATTAGAAAATTATACTTCAAGAGCACGTGAGAACTCAGAACATCTGTTAACAGCACTGGTGAAATGTGCAAATGTGCATTTCGCATGCCTGGCACAAGCAAAATAAATCCTTCAGATCTCCATGTATTTTGGTATTGCATTTTTATTTAACCCCTTCAACATTTTGCTTTTCCCTCGTAAATTCTTCCTCTATTATTTGCAGAAGACCTGAAACAGTAAGCCTGTAGCATTTTTCAAAACCATAGGATTATTAAACAATTCATTAGCTAAAGTTACTTCTGGTTAAAACTTGGACTCTGGATTTGGATTCTGATGCTTAGGAAATCAAGTTTTAATTTTAAAGCCTGATTTATGTACAGTGTAGGTACAAGGAAGGTCTACGTGTTTTGAGTTCTTTTTCCTGCTCTTGTGAACTATTCTGTATAACATTTTGTGATACAAGATGTGGATCACTCTTGATACCAAAAGACATTAGACTGTTTCTCTGAATGTTTGTATATTAAATAGCCAAATACTGAGAGGTTTTCAGTAATGGAAAGGATTATCTATTTATATCTTCAGATGCCCCCCCTTCTTTTTTTTTCTAATAGGAAGGGAAGATTTTGATGTTACCTTTGTTACTGTTGATGCAGTTGTGTTTAAATCTCTTTGTTCCTTCCTCATAATTGATCCCATCCTATGACACTGGATGGCTGACACTCTTCTGGAGATCAGCTCTGCAGGATTACTCAAAAAACCGAACCCAGCTGGGGAAGGAACAAAAATTTCAAAACAAACATGAGGAGGGAGTCCAGTCACATCGATCATGTAAGCTGGGGTTGGTTCCTTGTGTTCAGACACTCAATGGCTTTAATCTGTAGGTTCTCCCCCAGGTGTAGACATAGAGTCAGTGCTTGGGGTTATCTTTCTGGCAGATGAGGAAGCATATTCAACATTGAAATGCAAAGTTATCTTCAAATGACAGATTTGTTTTATTGGGAATTGTCTAGCAGAGTGTGAACAATGAATATGGGCCACTATGTGGCTAGAAGATGCTCAGTTTTAGAAATCTTAAATTGGGAACCAGTCTCTTATTTATAGTGCTGAAGTGTTTAAACTAATTCTGTAGACGCTAGCTATAATCTAAAGCTCTGTACGTGTCTAAGTAATAATTATTTCTTTGGTCTGGCTATTGATGCTTGATGCATTTGGTGATTACTCTGCCAGCCAAGAGATGAAATTCCTAATGAGAAACAAAATGACTATGAAGAACTCAAAACATGAAGGTTGAGTCAGGCTCTGAAAAAGCTGTGCAGATTGTGCTTTAAAAAAAAACACTTCCATTTTGAATCTTTGATACAGAATATAAAATTTACATATGCTGTTATATGGAATGAATAACAAAGGTACTCATGACCTGAAAAAAAAAAAATCTGAATTGTGGATTTTATTAGGAAAATATTAGGTGGTATTGCAGTCTTCCCTGTTCAGTTGTAACAGGCTGTGCACTAAATCTATATATATCAGCTGCGGTTGCTATGAATAACAGTATGTTTTATATCATTCATCTCTGTGTGATCATTTCTGTGATCATAGAATTTTCCATGAAATGGTTTTGGTGGCTCAATTAATTTAAAGCATACAGAGTATAGGGGAACAGTTATCTGATCATGTGACACACACTAGCAGGAAGAGATATTTATTTGATAAAAGAAGACTTTGCCAGTTGTTTTTTTGCTGACGTGTATCTTTTATGTGTGTATGGATTTTAAGGGAGTTGAACTTTATAAGAATTATGTCTTAACTTCTGCCAGAGTCAATTCAGTGTCATTTCTAGTTAAAAGATGTTCTTTCTTCATGGTTGTCATACATACCAGATGAAAAAAAAAAATTGCTAGTATGCCACAGAGAGGGACAGAGCTTTTATTTAGCTTTAGTTTTGCAATTCAGGACTATTTTTAATCCTGCAGTGACATTTTCCTCAGACTAGTTTGCGTCATGAAACAAGAGACAACTTGACATCACATATTCTTCAGCTGTTCTGTGGTAACAAGAAACAAATCCTATTCTGCTGAAAAAACAAATGACAAAAAACCCAGTAACAATTCTGGTGAGCGACGTGTGTTGCTAACTAGTAAGTTCTAAGGGGGAGAGTATTGCTCAGCTGTTACTAATTGCATTCTGTAAGTGTAGGAGGAACTAGGTTAAAATAATGCAAAAGCAATCTTGTTTGTGAACAAAATGAAATATGTTTTTAAAAGGGAATCTGCCTGGCTTCTTAAGGTAACATTTTTTTTTTTTTTTTTGTGGGGCAGGGGTCCACAGAAAGATGAGCTCAAGAACTGAAAGCTAAGGGCACCATGTGATGGGTACTGCTGTCACTGTTTGCCGCTGTATAGGGCAGGTGAGCTTGTTTTCTGATTACCAAGAGAATGGACCGATTTTATTAAGCAATGGGATGCTACCCTATGTGGAGCTGTCAGAATGTCCCCTCTAAAACGCTGGTTAGTGGCACCCCAGTTCATATTCTGTTAAACCCCCCCCCCCCCCCCAAAAAAAAAACCCCAAAAAACCCACCCCAAAAGAAAAAGGCAGAAGACGTTACTGACCTCCTGCTATTCTATGCACCCTTGTTTCCTGTGTCCTTTAAAGGTGTGCCTTAAAGATGCACAAACCTCCCCTCCCCACCCCACTAATATCTTAATTGGAAGTTGCAGGACTGCAGCATACACTTCAGCCTTGTGCCGTTCCACAGTGTTGTTATTTCAGGATTGGGGGACTGACAGAGGAAGGCTAATTCGGCCACTTGTCTTTCAGAAGAACAGTGTGAACATTGCATCTGCTTTGGCTCACTGCACTGATTTCCAGTTGCCTGTAATTGCATCCAGAAACGTTTGGGAACCAGAGCAGTTGATGAAGTGAAGGTAGACTGCACATACCAACCTGTTCCCCTCAGCAGCCTGGCTGCAATATCCTGAAATAACAGGAAGTTTCAGCTGGCCTTCAAGGATAACACTGGAAAAAAATGCATTGCAGTAGAGTAATGGAGAAAAGACACAAAGGAAATGGTTGCAGGGAGGTCTAAGGAGACCTATTTTGTTGACTGGGCTGTAACTAACCAGAGCTAAAGAACCAGGATATGCATCATGGCTATGGCTTTGCACCCCAGCAGCAGCTGGTGGCCCAAAGGCGGGGTGAGATTGATGGCTTTGTTCTGCTTGTTCTACTGCCTGTTCCCATCAGGCGCAGTGTGATTAAAAGCCCAAAGCTTTCCCCTTTTATCCAGAAACTGTATGTATAGCTAATACTAAACAAGAAACAGAGCAAACCCTGCTTTGTTTCTTCTTAATTAGGGTATAAACCTTGGAGTTTAATTCAGTTAGATGCTGGATCTGGGCTTCATGATATGCAAATTGTCCTGGGTCTGTTTGTTAATTTGTGTTTATTTTACAGCTTCCTTAGCTGTATCTGATGTTGCATGGAACCTTTTTTCCCCAAGAGTCAGTTATGAATTTTTATGTTTTTTTTAATATGAATTTTTGTGGTAGTTCTTACGTGTTTTATTTTAAACCTATTAGAATTATTATCCAAGATGATGCTATGGTTGTCCTCTCCTGTAAAACAATCCAAATCAATGAGAATATATGCAAATTTATTCTCCAAACATGTTTATAGCTGCAAGTCATCTGTATTCATAGTCTGTCACATGCAGTGATTTTACTAGTCTGACTATGGGCACTGTCCCACTAAAGGAGACAACTACGATTTCTTCAAAACCATGTGAGGAGTAAGCTCTTTCTTCCTTGTGTTCCTTTTACGAATATGTGGACTTCCTCACAAGAAACCAGTGGGTTACTGTTTTGGTAAGGGTTCAGCGATGGGGCTACACTGTTCACCGGGTGTCTGTACTACAGCACTTAATGGGGCCCTCAAGTGCTTCTGCAGGGTGCAGAATAGTGATAAATAGCTGGACTATGTTTTCCAATTACTCTTTCGTATTGTGTTTATGTAGCAAACACAATAAAAGATAAAGATTAGGTTTCAAACTTTGTTAGCTTATAAATTTGAGTTAGGTATTTATGTTAGAAGTCTGCTTCTGAGCATAAGCAATAACTTTTAAATGCATACAAATATAGGAGTGCATTTTCAAGTTTGCTCAAAATTCAGATGTTTTGGAAACTGAAGATAAGAATAACTGGTAGAAATAAACTTAAGGCCTATTACTATTACATTACTGCCTAAGGTATGCATCTTGAACTTGAAAACTGGATTGGTTTTGTTCCAGGAGGGGCAGAAGACAAAGGGTGAAGTAGTTTTGGTAGAATAAAGCTCAAATTTCAAATAGTGTAGACTGACTGAAATTGTGTACTATGCTAAGAACAACATTTCTTTTAAAGTCACAATTAATCTTTTGATTCTGCTAGTAGGTTCACTTCTAATCGTTAAATTGCGGGGTTTTCATCACTCAGCTGCCAAGCTGTTTGTCAGGTATTCATACAATGATGCAGCCTCTCTGGTATTAGCACATGGTGCTAATCACCGTGTTGGGTATCTGTGGCCCTGATCCACTGAGTGATGGCTGACAAGGTTTGTTGTCCCTTGAGTATTTTTTGGTTTAGAAAGGATGGCTTTAGTTTGCAAGGGCAAACTTTGCTATCCAAAGATTAGAATTTCTTTTGCTATGCAATTCCTATTTCAAATATAGCTCTGCATTAAAAAACAGACTTGAGACTGTCTGTGGCTTCTGATGAAAAGCCATCTGTTATTACAAACGGAGACATTTTCAAGGATGTACTTATAATAGTAGGAAAAAAAGTTAATTCTGTTTCAAGTTAAGTGCGTTAATCTTTGGAAATGTATTTAGTCCTGGGTAATAAATTTATTCAGATTGAGTATTCCTTTAATTTCTTTCATTAAGAAAACTGTCTTTGTGAGAACATAATGATTGACTTTCTAATTGATGTGAAGTATCTAGAGTTCTTGCACTGAAGCAGGATTTTTTTCCTCAAAAGGCAGGTTTAAACTTGTAATCAGTCTTTAGAGTATTTAAAATATAGTAGGGACTGTAAGTGAGAAAATTTGACAGACTTTCTCTAGGCATTCTGCAACCACTATCATCATTGTGTAAGCTCTTCCGAGTAAATGGATATAATTCTAATTTTCATAGACAGTCTGAAATATTTCTATATTCTTTTAAAGATTGTAATGATGGCCATATGTAGACACTGGGTAGTTTTTCTGCCATAAGATCTTAGCTTATTTTTAGGAGATGTATTTTATTTTTTATTTTGATTAAAGTAGTAAGTTTTGCGTATATATCAATTATTTTGTGTGCCACGGACTTGGTAGCAGTGTATTTTATAAGTGCAATTACTAAGCCCACATAAATATTCTCTGTGAGGCAGATTTAAAATAAAAATTCAAGTTTTTTTTTTTTTGTTTTGTTTTCCATCTATGGCAGGTGTCTGTTGCAGGTATTTTTAAAGAATGGT
Organism: Gavia stellata; assembly: GCF_030936135.1. NCBI lineage: Eukaryota > Metazoa > Chordata > Aves > Gaviiformes > Gaviidae > Gavia > Gavia stellata. The sequence goes on from NC_082595.1 coordinate 24,173,016, forward strand.
CTATTCATGATACTTAAAGCAATTTGAAGATGTCCAAATACGCAAGTTTTTTTCTTTTTCCTGTTCTAACCTTACTCCTAAGTGGTCTCAGTAACTGTACCTTAAATGGATTGAAATTCATGCCAGTATAGGGGCTTTCATAAATCCTTCCTTACTTTAGGGCCCTTATACTTTTATTTAGATTTTTGAAAGGTATTTTTTTTTCTGTGTATTTTTCTTCTTAGAATATGACTTGCATTTTGGAACACAAATGTGTGCTTTGTTAATTAAGTTTACAGAAGGAAATACAGTGATCTATCATGTGAAGGCATATTCTGCCAGGCTCAGGGTGTGCTAAGCCCCTCTGTGTCCCGCAGAGCTGTTAAGATGCACAATTTGAAATTGCTGAGATGAAGCATTAGGTAGAGAAATTTGCCTGGAGGCATGTGTGTGCTTTACTTTGAGTGGGGTGGCACAGCATGTTGGCCAATGGCCTAATTAATTGACCAAGTGTGCTGCAGCTTTGATGTGATGAATGGTGCGTGTAGCTTGGATGGGTGCAGTGAGAATGCCTGTACAGACCTCTTATCATGAGAGAGAGCAAGGGAAGAGAAGTTTATTGTCCAAGAAAGTATTTCAAGAAGAGCATTTTCTATGTAGGTAGCCACAGAATGGTAACTTGCCGATCTGGTCAGATCTTCCAAGATATTTTTTGCAGTTAAGCACCTGTGCACCACTGAAGGAAGGCTAAATGTCAAATTCTTCAGATGGGTATGCTTACATTTTTATAGGTACTGCAAATTTTGGCTACAAACCTGTAAGATTTCTTCTTAAAGAAAAACTCGCTGTGAATATGTGGCTTTCTGACAACCAGTGTGTGTTTATCTGAATCTGACTTTTGCTGTCTTTTTAAACCAAGTTTTAGACCTATTTGATTTAGAGACATGAGTCTTGGATTCATAAAGCTACAGTGAAGCAAGCCTAGTTGAGGGATGCATATTGACTTTTAGTGGTCAGGATGATGGCAGTAAAGATAATTACATGGTTAATGAACTCTGTGGATTTTTCTATAATCTTGGGGAGATTGGTTGCTCTCTGGTTACAGTTACGATGTAGTTAATGGATGTACTGGAAGGATTTATTTGTTTAAAACAAACCAGCAGAGGGGTTCTGCTGTCAGGATAGTGAAGTCGGCCTATGCAAGGCTCTGCTCTCAATGTCAGTTCAGTTGTATTTGCAAGTTTTCTAACCCATGCATTGCAGATACATCATTCCTGTGATTGGGACTTTTCAAAGTGTTCCCTTCAGGTTCTACATTGGCTGGTTAACTCTTCCAGAGCTTCTATGTTGGTATCTAGTTCCAGTGTTTAAAGTATCTTACTCTTTGAAATCTGAATATCTTTGCATGGCTTCAAATAGTTTCCAAAGTGCATTTAAACTAACAAAGGTTAAATGTTTTTACATTTTTGATGTAGTCTGCTTATCTCTTGTGCTTTGTATTATATTGCCCTTCTGTTTTCCATAAGTGTAAACATTCCTGAGAATGGGCCCATTCTGACATCTGCAGTCTTCATCGTAACCTCCTGAACTTCTAGTATGGTGATACGTTATTTTCAGTCACTCTCTTATTTCCATGAAAAAATTGATAGCTGATGTGTTTCTTGCTTTCATTGTCCCATGTATCACAAGTATATTTGGCTAAATAAATTTATCTGCTTCTTTTCTGTAAGCATGTACTGCTTATCATTTGATAATTATTTCCAGCAGATTTTATTCAAACTTTCATAATTATTAAAGTAATTTCTATACATAAAGCTACTTGGATCCTTTGTAGGAGGATCTAAACTGTAGAAATTCAGGAGTAAGATTATAATAATGGAAAAGAAATACCTGAAGTACAATTAGTGCCTTTGTTGTACCAGTGTCTTATGTTATGAGATGTCTCTTATGTTATGAGATGTCTCTTATGTTATGAGATGTCTCTTATGTTATGAGATGTCTCTTATGTTATGAGATGTCTCTTATGTTATGAGATGTCTCTTATGTTATGAGATGTCTTATGTTATGAAGATTTTAGGTTGTTGGTCAGTTTTAATGTCTTAAAATTATGAGCTGAGCTGAATAGTTAACAGTGCTAAATATTTATAGCTGAGGAATGTCAATAACTTTAAGAAAATGAAGAAGGAATTATGGCTTTTTGGGATTTCCAAGTCTCGGAAAAAGGGGTAACTCAGGTCTTTAAACTTGCTAGTAAGTAGCATATGTTCTCAATAAATTAATCAGTTTTCCTCCTATTAGGAACTTTTAAATTCCATAAAAGTAATGTTTCTTGCATCTTGGACAATTACATTTGCACACTGTATTAGTTGTTTATGAATTTTTTTTTTTGTGGATCCTGGTACTTTTTTGAAAGGCCAATATTTAGACAAAACTCTTTTTCCTTTCCCCTCCCCCTTGTTCATGAAGCATTTCCAGTTTTTTAAATTAGAGGTTTAAAACTTCGTTTCTAATTTGTGGTATAGAATGGAATGCAGTTGACTTTTTTTTTTAAACAGCCATCTCATAACCTCATCTATGTTATATTCTATTGAGTTAGACTAAAACAAAATACTTATACATAAATCAGGCTCTCTGCTCTTGATTATTGTGGGCAGTGATGCAGGCACCAATTCTAATAGAATTTGCAGGGAAGAAGTCAATTGAGTTTAGACAGGGGTCATGTAGAATCCATAAACTCCCAGGGGGTAGTTATCAAAGATGTAACTATATGCAATGGAGCATAACAGAGCTAATGCCTTTTACTTACTGATTCTTGATTGAACAATTAATTTGACATTGGTCACTATGCACTTTGCCCTTATTAGATAGGTTTGAGAGTACAAACAATCTTACAAGACGTTTATAAGCTTCAAGGTGATTTTGAGTTCACATGTAATTCTTCCAAAAAGCTAGTTAGGTATCGATTATCAGAAGCACTACTTTTGCTTTCTAGGGTGTAGCTCATAGTCAATGTGTTTGTTCTTAATATTATCACTGTTTTATAAAATACAAAAGTTATGTGTTTGCCAAATGCCATTTTAAATCTTTGTTTTAACTGGTTGGCTGGGCTGCTGCCACATGGCCCCTAGAAAAAGGAGGAAAAATCTTTGAGAAGAAATAGAACATGCATATTCATGTCTGTGTTGGTGTGTTTATCTCTGAACAATAATTACCCTATGACTTACCCATTTTTTGGTAAACAGAGGAAAAAAAATCTGGTTATAATCAACAGGCACAGCATTAAATAATATCCCTTGAAAATTTTTTATAGGGATAAAAAATAATTGCCAATTTATTTTGGGGCTATTTGCCTTAGCTATTTATGCCTCCAATTAATGTTTACAAATTATAATATGTTCATGGCTAGAACATTACTGTAGTAACAGTCCTTATAGCAAAAAGGGAATATAACACATAGCTTTTATTCTGTATAGTGTAACTCATGTTGAACCCACTCACTCTAAATTTACAAGTGTGATGATAATGTGTCTTATCTCATTCAGTGTTTGTGGTTTTGAGCCAATGTTATCTTGTCTGTCTCATGTTTAGATGGGTAAATAGGCAGGAAAACTAGAAATTGTGCACCATTTTTAATGGAAACTTTAATAGGTTGCCTTTTAAATTGTTTTCATAGCTTTTACATATGTAAAGTATTTCTGGCCAAGAATGGTTGGATGGTAAATATTTGAGAGATTCTGGTATGCGTATACATTAAAATATTGATTATTAAAAAGTATTCAATGACACAAAGTAACTTCAGTCACTTCCACATCCGGATATATGTTCAAATAATAATTTTCTCTTCTTTTTGGAGTAGGAATGTAATCGTTCTGAGACAGTTTTTTATATAGCAGTTGGGTACTTAATTTCATTGCATTCAAAGCTCAGTTTAGTTGCAAATCATTCCTATCCTCTACAAGATAGTCATGTTATCAACATCTTTTTTTCTGAAAGAAGTTTGGGCTTTATCACCTGCAGTTATTGACTCATCATCAGCTTCTGTGAAATCCACACATACATTTGAAGGAAACTGTACAGGGAAAAAAAATAATAAAAGATGATGAACACGAAACCAAACCTCTGCAGAATAAAAATAGACTGTCAAGAAAACCTGTTTCATAGTTAAGGCAGCTGAACTATCCCTCTCCCACCTGGGAGCATAACTTCTGAATCCTGCTCCTGAGGAGGACCTTGCCTGCAAACACTGAGGTGTGTGTGAGTGCATAGACAGACAGACAGAAGGGAAAGTTGTCGGAATTGTGGGCACAATAGAAAGCCAGCCGCCCTTTCAAAACCACACTGGTGGAGTTCAGTGCTTCTGCCTGAGACCAGTTTCTGCTTGTTCATTGAGTGGACACAGGAGGGCTGGCAGTATTTTGCTGCACCAGGATGATGCTGCTCTCCTCCCTTTCTCTTTCCTTTCTGCGTGTCTGTCCCCTTCGTTATGAAGATGCCTGTAGCTCTGAGCTGTGACTTCTGTGCCAGCTGGTGCCCCTTCACATCGGTCTCCTTTGCACTGACTTGCCGTGGGCTGTGGGACATCTTTGAGCTTGCCTGTTTCATGGCACCTCCCTTAAAGCTTTTTGATACCTAATGCTACTTAAATGGTATTGCCAGACACGGTAATGAACACAGCATTGGAATGAGCAGCGTAGGAGGCAGTAAAAGTTACATTTGTGTCTACGAGGGTTGTTTGAAGAGACTCCTTATTGCTTTACCCTGCCCCCCCCCCCCCCCCTTTTTCGTAGTGCAACAGTGTGTGAAATCCATGGCCTAATCTTTCTTGTTTTTCTTTGAAACAAGTTTGCCTAGCTTAAAGAGGCTTAAAAATCTGTTCCTGGCCTTGGGTTAAGGTTTGTGGCTCCTGAAGCACAAAGACAGGTGAGGTCCAGGCTTCCAGACCTGAGGGCCCAGGCCAAGGGGTTATTGCTATCAGTAACCCCCAAGAGTGGTCACCTTTCAAGCACAGTCACAAGGCACACAGGGCAACGGAAGGGACTGAACCCATGGAGCCCTGCCTCACCGAGCCACTGCCACTGTTGAGCAAAGCCAATGAGCCTGGGATTGCTAGTGCTGGGGGTTTCCTGGCAAGTCAATGTCCCTGTGGCAGCCAAGCTGCTGACAAAGCACATCAGCCTGGGCTGTGGTGCTGGTTGTAGCAGCGATGCTCCTCCTGTTACTTGGGCAAATCCTGTTAAAGCACGTGCTGGTATTTCCGCTTCCCTGTGGTATTCAGCATATGGGATTAGACACTTTTTTTTGACTTTCAGTAGCCCTACTCGCATCATAAGTTGCCCACCTGCTGTAATGTGGGATCTGCATATGGCACTCACAGTCAACGTTACAACTTAGTGTGCGTACAGCAGGGGCAGTTTCAAAATGACCAGAAGCAACTGTAATGTCATTTTATCCTTTGTACCATTTCCTCCTTTTGCAGTGATTATACTAATGAAATTTTTGACTTTTCCAAGCTGAATGAACTGATAATTATTAAAGCATGAACAACTTTTTTTTTTCCCTATTCATCATTAATTAAATAATGAAATTTTCTGAAAAAGGTTTGTTGCAGATGGATTTTTGTTCTCAAACTCCTGAGTGTGTGAAGCTGGGAGAGTTATAATGAAGATTTTCAAAAAAGCACAGAAGCAAACCAGGAAAGATTATTCAATAATATGAATGCAGTCATAGGACTGAATTCTGCCACCATAAATACTATTTCCCATCTCCAGAATACACCATAGAACGTGTTTAGTGTTTTCCAGAAGTACTGTATATTAAAATAGTTTTTTAATTATAATTTTCCTTTTTCTTCCCATAAAACTGTATCAAATTTTTCTCTGCTGCTTACAGTATCCGGTATATTTTTAACAGCTTTTATGATTTTGAGACTAAGCAAAAAGATGCTTTAAAAAACAAAGTATTGGATACTTGTCTGGACATGGTCGGTACTATGGTTTGCTGTAACATTCTTCTGTACTGTTGCAGCTTTGTGTGTTATAGGGGACATTTTTGGCTCCTGGCTTATGGTAAATCATTGTACGAAAATGGAATAATGTAGAAATAGGAGTGATATGTACAACAATTCTCTGTCCCTATGATCTTAAATTTTAAGTTGTCTTTATATTGTTTATGATTATTCGTCATCTGGCTGCTAGATCAAGGTTATCTTTGCCAACTCTTGCATTCAACCCCATACGCATAAGCAGTAAATGCTCAGTTCCCTCTTCTATCTGACTAAAGAGAGCAAAGAAATTTTACCGTGGATTAATTCTTTCTATCTTTGATAGCAAATGGTTGAACACAAAACCAGAATCTATGATAATAAGGTAATCTGTTTCCATTTGCAGTAGGCTTTTATTATTCATTCTTTGTAAATGATTTAGCAAGGAGTATGGGATAACATTGATTACTCCATAATTAGTGCTCATAGGCAGTATGTTTGGAGCCATGTTGGAGGGGAAAATTTATCAGCTGTTAAAAGCCACATGACTTGCGTAGAAGAACCAAAATGCAAGCTCTAAAGTGTATTAAATTGCCATGTTTATCATCTACCTAAATGCTACTGTCAGTTCTCCAACTGCTTTATGTGCAACTGTTCCTCAAAGTGAGGCAGGAGTATCATGCATTTTATTCATAACAGATTGAACATGAGGCAATTATCAGTAAGCCATTTGATGGTGAAGCTTATTCCCCAAGTCAGGAAACTAGAAACAGGTATCTGTAACAGATTGGGAAAGGGCTTTACAAAATGACCACATCATCAGTGCAGATGCACAGTGGAGCATCTGTGCGACCTTCAGGCAGTCATTTATACACATTAGTGAGAGCATCAGTCTTTCTGTGACTCCTGTGGGGCATGCAAACACAGCTCAATGGTTATTTTGCTGGAAGATTTTCTTGCCAAATTTTATTAAAGTACATCATGGGATAACATACAAATGAGATGAGATAGAATGCCTAAAAAGACTGTCTGCGAATCTGCTTTACTACTGTGTTTATTCTAGAGTTAGTCTTCCATTAATTTTCAAATCTTCCCAGGTTAGCTACATTTTTCTTCCTTTAAAGCAATTCTCTGTGTAGCACTAAACTTAGTCTAGCTGCTGGTAGGGCTTTGTGATACTGTTGGTGTTTGAGCTCATTGAAACCTTAGGCACATAAAAGGATTTTGCAGCAGGAGTGGTTGCAAGAGAAATTTGGGGGGCACTGGATTGCTCCTGTGGAAATGGGAGAGGCAGCATGGCCTCAGCGAGCAGAGTGCATGCGTCCACGTGTGCTGTTGCATGCTTTTCTTCTGGTATTTGCACACTAAACAGTGGTGGAAAAGTAGAGGGTTGCAGGTACCATTGCTCCAGGGCCAGTCAGGTCTCCTTTCTCTATGAATGCTGGTCTGCTGCCAGGGTGGGCAACAGGCTACTGTGGCTCTTCCCTTAAATCAGTGCCCCCGGGCTCTTTTGAGCTTCGATTTTCAAAGGTTGCATGGTTTTCCTGTCTGCTTTGCCTCATTCCTTGCAGTCTGCTTGGCATTTTTACCTTGTTTCTTATTTCATTCTCTGTTTTGTTGCTGTCCAAACAAACAAAAGTTAAACTACTGTTAATGTGAGTTCAGAATTGACACCGGTACCACAGTACTTAAAACTTTTCAAGTATTCATGACACTGATACAATGTCTCTTCCAGGCTTGTGGAAAATAACCAGTTGCACAGAACTCAAAACAATGAAATGAGTGAAATTCATTTATACCTGTTTAGAGGTTCATTTGCTCAGTGTGTGGAAACCCTGACCAGTAGAAGAATCAAACCTGGAAGCGATGAGGTGCAGGGGAGAAAATAAAGAACACCCCCCCTGCCCTGCTTAAAGTGAGGGGAGGAGGAGGATTTGGGCAGAAAGCTGTCTTGCATAATTGGAAATAATGTATAGAAAAACATAACTTTTAACGTGAGAATGTAGGTTTTGAGGTTGTATCTTGTGTTGGAGCTGTCACTGACATTTGAGCCTCTCTAATTAAGGATATGCTTGCCCTCTGCTTGTTATTGTAAACAGATACTGTCTTAGCATTATGTACTGTAGTAAGGATTTGTATAATTTGTATAATTATAATTTGTCTTCATAGTTTTATATGAACATGAAGAAAGCATTGATTCATACAAAATTTCCTACAGCTCAGTGGTCATTAGAAGATATTGTGTGTGTAGTAAAATACAGAAGTCAATTATGGATATTCTCTATCTATTAATCTGCATAACCTTTCCTTTTCTTTTGGTATGACGGATAGAGGAATCTCTGAAACAAACTCACAAGGTTATCGTATATGGATATCCCATCCTCTTTCAGATGGACTTTCTAAATTGTTTCAGCAGATGAAGACTACTTTATTTTTCAACAGTATTTGTGTAGTTATTGAATGCCAGGTAGCGGATCTGTTGTTAACATTTATTAAGTTTTGTACCCAGGGAGTTATTGCAAGCATTTTGCATTTGTGTTCTAAACGTAGAAACCTTCCTGGCTATATAACAAAAAATTACATAATCTCTGCTATATATAGATACCGAGTTATTTTTCGAGTAAATATATTCATTGATTTTTATGGTTTTTTTTTATAACGAGGGCTATATGTGCTGTTAGTTACCGCTTTTTCTATCTGTTCCTCCCCGACAATACAATTCTTGAATGTGTGGATATATAAAGGGTTTTTTTCTTCTGCTGCTTTTTTGTTGGGGTTTTTTTGGGTTTTTCTTGTTTTGTTTTGGTTTGGTTTTTTTTTAGCAAAAGATTTCTTTCTTTTGTTGTGTGGAAAGAGACAGTGAAAATATGTAGTGTGTACTTGATACAGTGTTCCTTTATTGAGTCTTCAGACAGTTTGAAAGAACTGGATTTTCAGGTGACGTATATGACCTATGCTTATCGATGATAAATAATGACCTCTTCCCGTAGCTCTCACAAGCGTGATCTGCTGTGTTCCTCTATACTCACCCTTGATTCTCTATACTCACTGCTGGATCCCAGTGATGGCAATTTGAGTGTCAGTGGCTCCTGGATGTCACCAAAAGGAACTGGTGACCTAACTCATGTTGGTAGCTGCTTACCAGTACAAATAAATGGCTTGGACTCGTTACAGAGGGATGGATACATAGATGTATAGCAAGACCAGCGGAGTTGATGATTGTGGGATTTTCAGTGGCACTTATATTTAAGCAGACATCTCATTGTGTTACAGCTGATGAGCCTCTGATGTCAGCCCTGCTTTGGGCAGGAGGTGGGATGTGACTCCGCTGGTGACTTCCAGAGGTTTCGCACAACCTAACTGGTTTTATGGTTCTGGGATCTCCTGTGCTGAGTTGCAGTGTAAGCATCTTCCTACAGCTGCATGCTGCTTTCCCCTCTGAGTTATGAGGGGTCCCAAGAATGGTCCCCACAAAACTTGTCTGTTAATTTGAATTGAAAATCTTCAGAAAGCTCCCCTTCTTAGGCTGGTCTAACCTGTACCTGCTTTTTCTCTTTTCTTTTGTTTTCCCAGTCCCTGAATCAAAGACATGCTTGTAGCATTAGTAGTTACTGACAAACATGTTAGCGAGACTTAAATTTGGACAATGGACTACTTCCTGGCTATCATTGTGTAGATGGTTTATTTATGAATAGTGATCACTAAAAAAGCTTTCCATTAGTGCTGAACTTTTTGTAGAAGACTTTTTTCCCAAATTAAAGTTTTGGGTTGTTTTTGTTACAAAATATATATCTGAATGTGTGTCTGTGCTGCAGAATGACTGACAGGAGACTACTGCAGCTGCCTGAATCTTTAGACTTGCTGGGTTGACTGCTGGTTTCAGTTGGGTCATAGCTAAGGTTTTGGTAGTGGGGGGACTACAGGGGTGGCTTCTGTGAGAAGCTGCTAGAAGCTTCCCCTGTGTCCGACAGAGCCAATGCAGCCGGCTCCAAGACAGACCCGCCGCTGGCCAAGGCCAAGGCCGAGCCAGTCAGCGACGGTGGTAGTGCCTCTGGGATAACAGATTGAAGAAGGGGGGGAAAAACTGGGAAACGGCAGCCGGGGAAGAGAGGAGTGAGAATATGTGAGAGAAACAGCTCTGCAGACACTAAGGTCAGTGAAGAAGGAGGGGGAGGAGGTGCTGCAGGTGCTGAGCAGAGGTTCCCCGGCAGCCTGTGATGAAGACCACGGTGAGGCAGGCTGTGCCCCTGCAGCCCACGGAGGTCCACGGCGGAGCAGATATCCACCTGCAGCCCATGGAGCAGGAGCAGGCTCCTGGCAGGACCTGTGGACCCGTGGAGAGAGGAGCCCACGCTGGAGCAGGTTTGCTGGCAGGACTTGTGACCCCACGGGGGACCCACGCTGGAGCCGTCTGCTCCTGAAGGACTGCACCCCATGGAAGGCAGCCACGCTGGAGCAGTTTGTGAAGAACTGCAGCCCATGGGAAGGACTCGCGTTGGAGAAGTTCGTGGAGAGCTGCCTCCCGTGGGGGGGACCCCACGCTGGAGCAGGGGAAGAGTGTGAGGAGGCCTCCCCCTGAGGAGGAAGGTGTGGCAGAGACAAGGTGCAATGAACTGACCACAACCCCCGTTCCTCGTCCCCCTGTGCTGCCGGAGGGGAGGAGGTAGAGAACTTGGGAGTGAAGTGAAGCCCGGGAAGAAGGGAGGGGTGGGGGGAAGGTGTTTTAAGATTTAGTTTTTATTTCTCTTTTGTTACCCTACTCTGATTTGATTGGTAATAAATGAAACTAATTTCCCCAGGTCGAGTCTGTTTTGCCCGTGAGGGTAATTGGTGAATGATCTCTCCCTGTCCTTATCTCGACCCACGAGCCTTTCGTTATATTTTCTCTCCCCTGTCCAGCTGAGGAGGGGAGGGATAGAGCGGCTTTGGTGGGCAGCTGGTGTCCACTTAAGGTCAACTCACCACAATAGCACAAGGGGCTGCAGCTCATAAATGCCCCCTGTTTGCCCCAACTAATGTCATCAGACTGTTTTTTGCAGTGCATTAGTGCACAGTTGATCTACTCTGGTCTGACCTGAAACCTGGAGATGATGATTTTTATGTCAATGCTAATTTACTTTTTCACTGGTCAGAGGAGAGCAATCTTTGCTGGAAGAAACTGACTCAATTGTGTAACTTGTTTTTCTACTACTGTCTTCATCCTGCACTAGTGAAAATTTTGTCAAAGACTTCAGTGGTGCAAGAGAAGTCCATCGCTGAGCAAGGTGATGGTACTCTGCTATATAATTTTTGTCTTCAGGACTTGGAATTCAGCACTGGAGAAAACACCAGTTCTCGTTCCCAGAAATCTGTGGTGTTCCTCCTTTCATTTACATAGTTGACTTTATCCAGTATTTTTACCTGCAGCTGTCCATTCATTCAACAAACAAGTTTTCCACTAGAAAATGCTAATGTGTAAATGTTTTCGATGCATACATCCTAAGTATGTTTTCATAAACAGAATTTTGGTCATCTTAGAAAATGTGCTTGAACAGTTTTAACTCTGAATCAAATAAGTATTTGGGAACTTAAGTGGTTTCTTCAAGTCATAGTTATGAGAGTTGTGGTATTTCTTAGTAATTGCACAGAATGAGCAAATTGTAAGAGTAGAAGAAGAATAATGAGTAACTCTTAAAACACACAAATCCACTACAAAAATGGACTTCAGCCGCATTTTGGTTTATGTCATTATAAGAATTCCAATTAAACATTATAAGTGTTATAGAATGGTAGGACACTCTATCCTGCCGATTTGTCTGTTTGCAATTAGTTTAGGGTACACTTAGTATGCTATTTTAGTACTTCACAAATTAAATGTAATGATGTATTGCATTCAGGATTTATTCTCTCTTACCAGCATTCTAAAATATTTGCACTTCCTCTTATTTATTTTTTCAAAAACTAGAATTTTCTTTTTCAAAGTCAGTGTGCCTGGGAAAATAAAAGCACCTTCTAAGGCCATGTAAAAGTGTTAATAAATTTGGTAATCTGTTATCTGTTTTTATCCTTAGCTAAGGCTCTGATTTTGAGTTATTCATTCTTAATTATTTTACAGAGTCCAAGTCTTAGTGGTTCTTTTTTTCCCGTGTGTATTTTTTTTTTTAATAAGTGACAGTACTATCAAGTATATCATATTTTCACTCTAAGAGAGAGTTGTAGCATGTTCTTTTAGTGTCCTAAACCAACTGTCTTGGCATTGCCTAGCTCATGTTAATCTGTTTGGTATTTTCCTAGCATATATACTTTGTTTTGGGGTTATGTGTTTATATATATTTAGTTTTGGCAGATGACTGCATATTTATTTATTTTGGCAATATCGTTAATTGTTCAGAATACTTTTATCCCACAATCCCTTAGTTTTTCAGACAGACCTAGAACATCTGTTTGTAATTCTGTCTTGAACATTGCCAACACAAATTAGTCTTGGAAGCTCAGTCCATATTTCAGCTTAAAACGTTCACAGACACTTTCAAGTTTCATGACTTTTACAAGAACAATTAATACCAAACATGCACTAATCTGCATTTCCACCCAAGGTTTTTAAAAGTCTTTACAAATATGAACTTTGCAGTTTCCCAGTCAGGTAGGTTGAGGAGTTTCTGCTGTCTGTTACAGGGTGAGACACTGCTGCTGTTCACCTAACCCATAGTTTAGGATGAGGAATGCAGGAAAATAATTTTAAAAGATTGTGTTTGTCTGTGTGTGGGATTGATCCATCAGTCCTTGGCCTACCATGTTTGGGTTTTGTTTTTGTTTTTTTACTAAAAAACACAAACAAAAAACTGAAGTTGTAGGTAGGTTTATTTATTTATTTAAATGAATGCAGTGGTCAGAGCCTTGGTTTTCTATCTCCTGCAGAAGGCCTCAACTTCAGCAGCGCAACGACCTAGTATCATGCTGGGAACTTTTAATCAAATTGGATGAAAAAGTAGCTTTATATGAAGTGCAAACACATGGTCCTGAATCAGCAAATTATTCTGTGTTAGTGTCTTCTGTATACTCACCCTATTTAAAGTGGCTTAGTTTGAAAACATCTGGCAGGATCACAGCACAAAATATAGCATAAATGCAAGCTTTTCAGTTTTTATGAAAGTTTCTCTCTGTTGTGAAGAATTTCTACAAAATCCTGGGGTTACTGATGTGACGTTAACCAAATTTTGGTTAATTGTCATGTAACCAGAATGTACTTAATCTGACTTTGCTAACACTAGTGCACAGCAGAGGGGATGCCACTACTCAGCCCCCCGAGTGAGGTTGTTTTAGAACAACTGAAATACCTGTGTAGTAGCAGATTGTCAATTCAACCTGCTTTTAAGAAGAAAACGAGAATTATTTCTAAGTCAAGTCGTTTGAGGTTAATGGAAATATGTAATTTATCTAATTGACAGCCCTGAACAAGCATATGTTCTTTAAACATAACCTGTTCAATGTGGAAGCCATCATACCAGTAGAAAATGCACTACATGTCATTTCTGAAGTATAATTTACTTTTAAATGAATAACCCCAAATAATATGGATCGTCTAGAGGTTAGATTTCAGATTTCAAATCTGAGGTGTTCCTTGGCTGATGGGAATTTTGTTCCATGGTCTGGAGCTGCCAGCTGTCAAGAAATTTCGTCTCCTCCAAGGCTGAATTTTGCCATGGTAATAGGTAGCTCCATTGTGGTGGATTAAAGGTATTCTTCAACTTTTTGTCATTATTTTTTGCCCTCCTGTGTTGAAATGTTTTTATAATTTTTATTTTGCGTTAGCAGAGGTGATTTCCACAAGCAGAACGTAAAAATGCAAAAGAGTTTTTGATTTTTTTCAGACAGATATTTTAGTGGTAGAACTCGTTTTTGTAGATTATAGAGCTGTGTTCTGATTTGGATGTAAAGTTTAACTGGAAACCAGCATTCAGGCAGTAAAATAAACTAAATGTAGGGTTTATGTAGATGATTCTGACACTGTACCAGCCTTTCTAATATGCATGAGCCACTCATGTGTGTTCCAGCAGAGCTGTCGAAGGGGGCAGGTGCCTGAGCTGATGAGGAACTTCCTCTGAGTTTCATTATGTTACTGCAGGGGTAGTGGTGAATATTCAGAAAAGGTGATGAATTAGCATGTAACATTTTCTTGAGACATAGGAGGAAGTAGTAAATATGAGATGAAAAATTCAGAATAGGAATATGAAAGCCAAGAGAGGTTGTATATATGGATAAAAATATATACATGTATATGCAGACACTTGGAAAAAATCTTTTTATTTTGCAATCTCAATGAAAGTGAATTTTTTACAAAACAGTGTGATTGTGATGGATCATTCCTTCCCACATGCTTTTTCAGTTCATTGATTTGCGGCATGGTTGACTTTAGAAATTACCAGAGGCTCATGTTTTTCAAATATGTACTGCTCGCATTTCTTTTATTCTGCAAAGCAGAGCATTGCTGTTGATTATTTAACTTCTACTGAGACCTGGAAGCCATATCAGCACTGACATACGTTAACAAAACTTCTAGCTCTCTCCCAGCATTTGCTCATCACAATAAACCTTCGCTTTCTTCCTTTGCAAATAAAGAATAACATATTTCTCATTTTCTTGTACTGTGCTCTGCAAAGTCTCATTCCATGGCTGTTGAACTGAAACAAATAATCTGATTTCACTCATGACCCATTGCTGAAGCTACAGTATGATGATTAAAGGCCCATGTTTCTTGGCCGTGGAGAAAATGAGATTTAACTGAAGACTTACAGTGATGTAAAAATAGTATTTTCTGGAACATAAAAAACAATTTTTAACTGGATAATTGTGCAAAATCCATGGCCAATCCATATCAATTTGTGATTCTCCATGTAAGTTCAAACCTCTTTGCAGTGTCTATGCCTCATTGAAGCTTCTTCAATACCAGTGGCAATTTTTGAAATGGAAATGTGTGCACTGATGCGTTGTTATTGGGACAAGTCAGCAGGAACATAGACAGCAATCTCTCATATTATGACAGATATTATGGCTTGGCAGCTCCTCCTTCTTTCAACATTTACTATGGAATGCTATTGTAAGAAAACAATGAGAGCTAGTAGCTAAGTGTGAGGAAGCACGTTGTATGTTGGAATTCCAATTACTTAAATAAGAAATTGATTCTATTAATGAAAATAATACCTTCAGATTTTTAAGTACTTTGTTGTTTCTCATATTAATGCAACTTCATTATTATATTGCATAATAAACTGAGCTAGAAATGGAGAAGGCTTCACGTAAAAATACTTGGATCTTTCATTAAAAATTTAAGATCGAACAAGATTAGTTCAAGAGTTATTTGAATTCTGAAAGCTACCCACATTTTATCTCCATTTTTACATTTCCAACAGAATTTATTCAAAAATTTCTTTGCAAGTATTATCTGTGCTCCCTCTCTAAAATAAGGAGTAGTTTCTGGGAGACACTAAATTATTCGGACGCTTCCTTAGTTGGAATAAGTACCTTTTATGAAGGTATTGACTACAGTTAGAAACACAGCCCTACTAATAACAGAACTGGTTTGTGAGAGAGGGCTGCCACTTGCAGGCATGCCTAAGCATGTGCGTATCTTCAAGCATGTCATTTAGCGCTACTGAAATTTTCAGGGTTACTCCCAGGGTTAGATGCCTTCTTGGTCAAACTGTTAATTCTTCAGCCGAAAAGCTTGTTCTGAAGCTGGTGATGCCATAGGGTTCTAAAATACACTTCTGAATTGGGCCAATTTCTTTTTACAGACCTTTCTGTTGGAAACGGACACATTTGGAAACCATGAAGGGGTGTATAGGTTTTGCTTACTTACTAATTGATATGTAGAATGGGTGGGAAGTGGACTGAGGCAAATTAACCCTAGTGCTCTCAGCTGTTAAATTAAAATTACCTTTTTTCTGAAAATATACAGGTGTCACTATCGTTATAGAGGCATTTCTTTTGACCTTTTTTGCTTTGCTGCTAAATGGAAAAGGGAGACTTGGATGACTAATCTTTGAAATTGAAGAAACATCTATTACGCTTTTAGCCATCAGATGTCACCAGAGTACAGAGAGTAAGTATTAGGTGATGTGGAACTGATTTATGTCTTTCCTTGGCTGTTTATTTTGGAGTGGGAAGACTCCAGTCCTGCAGAGGCTTTCTCAGATCAGTAGTCACAGCATTCTGGCCAGCTCCAGGATGGTTGTGACTCTCTTAAATTTAGAGTATTGAGCAAGAAACAGGTTTGGGACCTTGTCCTGCTTCTGCAGGGTCATTGACACCAAATGAAGTGGGGGCGAAGGCAAGCAAGAGGTGAACAAATGTCACCACATAGTTCAGCCTTGGTATTTCTGTACTCGTTACAGTGGAATATTTAGCAGAGGCCTTGAAAGCAATTTGTGTCGTCATGGCACATGTAGCTACAGGAGCGCTTATTAGCTCGCGTACCCTCATTTGCTTTCCACCATTTGGGTGGTATTCTGCTAGCCACATAGCAGTGTGGACCTTTGCTCTGTTAGAAGTGCAGGTGCTTACTGCTTTCTTGGGCAGCACCATGCTTTCCCGTAGGCACTCTGCCTGCAGTCGTTGAGCCTGAGTTTGGGGACGTTTGCAGGAGTTTCAGTACAAACAGGTTAACTGAAGCGCAGAATAACTTTACAAAGATCTTTGAGAACAAGATGGAGGCTCCAATGAATCTTTCGGCTTTAGGACTTCATGGTTTGGGATGCAAGAAGTTTAGTGACTACATTTTTTTTATAGAAAGATTTCTTTCAGTCAATCTCGCATTATAAATGGACTTTAGGGCAGTTTTAAGGTTTAACTTTGACTTTTAGCTATTATATGCTTAGTCCTGCTTGAAGATCTTGCTTTCCATCACTAATGGTGCAAAGCAGCTGTAGTAAGAACAACAATTTGACTTTAACTGCCTTTTAGAAGTCAATAGTAAATATTGAAAAAATATATCTATTCTGCATTTTCTGAATAATTTCTATGTAGCATTGCCGTCCCAGTGCTAATATGAAATACCTTCATTCTTATTGGTGAACATCTCCAAAATTAAGCTTTAGAGTGGGACCCACAAAATCCACCTTTTGGTGACATGTAAAGGAGGGAGACAGAAGGGAGGACATCCCTTCTGTATTGACATCCAGAATCTGTTGGAGAGAGAAGTGAGAGATGTGACATAATGGATTTTATTTAAGCACTTGATAGGAAGAAAATTTGTGAAGTGGTCTTAGATCCAGTTGCTTGAATGCGATCACCCTGATGTAGAATGAATATTGCCATAAGTAGTGTAAAATGAAAAATCATCATTCAGTAAGGGTATTTGGCACTGTGCTTTATTATAAAGGCTACTGTCTTCAGGTACTTCCAAGACATGTTTTATTTCGTTCTTGGACAGAAATTATTGGCGGATAAAAACCTTTTGGGGCTGATGGGGAACAAAGTGAGACTTCTCTGAGAGAAAAATCAAGGTCTTTGTAATCCAGAAAAGGGGAAAGAGTTTCTCCATGTTTCAACAACTTTCCTGTTTGGGAAAATTATGGAAAATATATGAACAGTGTCAAGAAAACCAAAATGCCCCCAAGGCTGGAGATAAAGAAATGATGGAAAAAGAACTGATATAGAAAATTGGAAGAAAAATAGATGTTTAAAAAAAGTTGGAATGTGTATGTTAACAGTAATTTTAAAAGACTGTCCATCCAGCTAGACCGAGAGAGAACTGGTTAGGCAGCTATTTGTAAACTTATTACAGGTGTTTGCAGATCTGCTAAAAGTGATCTTTCTTCAGGTTTCCGCAATGCCTCGCAATTGTGTAGAATAGTTTAGGAGAGTAAACATTGGTACTGTTAGGAATAATGTGCGTTTCTAAAAGGTGAATATTAGACTCTCTATCAGAAATGCTTTTGTCTGAGGGAAACTTATATGCATTTAAAGTGTATCCCAAGAGGAACAAGTACAGAAGAAAGCCATCCTGCTCTGAAGGGCTGGCTGGAGGTGGGAAGCGGAGTTACAGATGTCAAGAAAATTTTCACGTTCTTCTAATGCAAAAGTCTTCAGTGCGATTTTATGAGCATCTAGTTCATGACAAGAACACTTATATCTTGCAAGACCTCACAATATCAGATTACACCTGAGCAAAGGGGAAATAAGCTGTTTCTCTGGGCTCTGTGCCAGTATATGCGTGAATCTGTTTCTCTTGTGTCGTCAGCCCTCTCTGCTATCTGATAGAAATACATTTTTTCCTGCATTTCACTCCTGTTTTCTAGCTTTGTGGGTTCTTCAGCTTATAAGTAAGCAGAACTGACTATCCTGTTCTTGTCACCTGCATTTGTTTCTTAACTT
Source organism: Gavia stellata (assembly GCF_030936135.1). Lineage (NCBI taxonomy): Eukaryota > Metazoa > Chordata > Aves > Gaviiformes > Gaviidae > Gavia > Gavia stellata. Next base: position 24,191,329 of record NC_082595.1, read on the forward strand.
GGGTGTGATTTGAACACAAGGACTAAGCATATGAAAATGAGGGGTTAACTTGATGTACATCCTTACCCAATTCTAAATCTATGAGACAAAATGCACTACAATTTATTTTGAGCCCAGCTGTATTGCTATGTCTGTCCAAGTTTGTTGCATGAAATATTTTGTTTTTTGTTCAGCACATTTCAGATATGTTCCACAGGGAATGAAAGGACTTTTGGGTGTAAGTCTTCATATTTGGAAGCAGAAGAGCAAGTAAATAAGCATTGCAGGACCTCTAAAACATGGGTATCCTAAAAATATAAATATGGTCAAGAAGGGAAAGAAGCTAAGAAAGAAAAAAGCTGATGAAGATATTCCTTGCTGAGAGGGTCAGAGGGGTTAATTTCACTGAAAATTGTAGATCCATATGATTCAGGAGGTAACACTAGCAGGCTGTAAATATTTACAGCAGTATGATATTTTAGAATAACAACTTTCTTTTTGTGGAATGTTGACTTACGGATCAAAGAAAAAAATACTTGGACATACAGCAGATTAATGAACAATGCATTTATCATTTTTATAGGGGAAAAGTGAAACATGGGGTGTTTTGTTATACTTGGCTTCATTGGATTGTAACCACATGTTCCAAAAATGAGCGTTTAAAAATATTGCAAGTAGCTTTTTTTACATGTTTCTAAGTTATAGATAAGACCTTTTCATATTGTGAAATATTATCTTATTCTTCCTCAGTATTTGGCTTTCTTCTTTGACTAAAATCCCAAGTGGAATGAATGTGCTCTGTGACTGAAATTAATCTGTTTAAGCCTGAAATTGCTGGAGGCATGTTGGTGTGCCAATGGCAGGCAAACACTGGAGATGGCCTTGATTTGGGAGAAATTGTGTCAAAGTAGATTTGCAGGGCAAGTAGGTGTAGGAGACAATTTGTAGTATCACCTCGTGCTCTCAGAGCCAAATTTTGCTATGTTTCTGCTTCAGTGCTCTCAGTGGAGGATAGCTGTGAGTTTTGCTGGGAGGATAATTACAGTATTTTCACACAACTATTGATTTCTGTTGTGATGGCCTTTGTTTTATTCATTGTGCATGTTGATAAAGTGTGCGTGTGTATATATACACACTGTGTGTGTGTGTGTGTGTACATATATACACATATATAAATGTAAAAGGTATTTTATTCTAAAGCTAGTCTGTCTTCTAGAACAAAAAGGGACTGTTTTGGGAGATGCTGAGTGCTTCTCCTGAACAACATTTTCAGTTGTTCAACATTTTCAGTCCATGTACTGCTGAAATTACTTCTGAAGACTTTTCTTCATTTTCAGTAGAGAGATTTTCTTTTATTTCCTTGCATAGGTTAGGATCAGAGGTAAATATTGAAGGAAGAAGTAGAATTCAAAGGTAAGATTAAATTTCTTGCCTGTTTGAGGGCTATATTGTTAGGTATTTCTTCTTTTAAGTTCCTTCACTAGTTTTATTGGAAAGCACTGCATCTGAAGCTTTTTATCTGTTACCAGCTTAATGGAGAGGTGTATAATTCTGTTCTTGGTTGTATCAGAATAAATACTGCACTTCTAGTGGCTCTATTTTAAAAAAAATTAACGTGGGTTTTTTTTTCAGTTGAACCGAAAGAGAACCATGTCTTTGGCTCTAGATAACTTTTCAGTTTCAGCGAAGAATCTTGCACCATTCTGTGGGCGTTGGATATTGTCAAAAATCCAGTCTCTTTCAAAATAGTGCAAAGAAGTTTTGAAAAATAGACGTTTTCTTATCAGAGTTTAGCAATGCTGCTATCATTGCATGAACACAAAGACTAGCTCCTACATAGGAGTAAACGAAAATCTTCCCTTTAGATGTCTTCTTATTATTTTTCCACCCTTGGTTCTGGCTCCTGGAACCCCCAAAAGAAGAAAAAGCTAAAAATCCAACATAAATTGCCAGAAAAGATGATACTAGAATGACGAAATGACTGTAGACCACCACACAGTTTTACTTAGAAAATGTTTTTCACAATTTTCAGACCAGGTATTCTTCAGAAGAAAAATCAAGATGTAGGAAAAAATTATGCTCCGGAGAGAATACCTACCACACCAAACCAGACAAAAAATACCATCCAGAACCTCCTGTCAGCTGAAGTCATATGACTCAGCATGTTCATTACCCATTCAGCGTATATTTTAAACCCAAATAAAAATAATACATATGTAAAAAAACAATACTTGTAAAAAAACAATACTTGTAAAATCTGAACAGAATTGACGCCCGTTCCAAGCAGAAGGATCCTCTCTCTCCCCTCATTTATTTGAATTCTGTTTTTTCCTTATAGGAATGTATCCAGAAATGTTTCAGGGTATTAAATATATGGCTAGGTGTAACAAGAACTACAGAAAACAGCAGCAAATGTGGGCATTCAGGGTGGCACATGAGACTTCAGAAGCCAAGACTTAGCTGTGGGAAGTCATCCTGAATAACCTATATTTTTATTTGTGTTAGTAGGTGGTGTGCTTGGGAGTGCAAATGCCTTAACTAAACTTTCGTCAGGTGCTTTGGTTATTCACCTTTTCTCCTTATAAAAGGTCTTAGTTCTCGCTTGAATAAGTGACTTTGATCATTAATGGTTAGCTGTAGTTACTACCCTTTAACTCTAAATATTTGTCATTCTTGCTACCTCTCAGAAAGCTACTTCTCCCCAGTGCTGCTGTTAGGTTAAAAAAGATTAATTCAACAATGAAGTGTGCAAGTGGAGAACACGTGAGATTTTTGCATGACTTTCAGGGATATAGGTTTCAAAGGCTTCTTACCTGTTGTACTCTTGTTTGCTCAGACCCAATGGGTTATGTGGGACCGAAGAGCAGTGTGCAGAATAACCTTCAGGCAGAAAAACCCAGCAGCCTGATTTCAGAGGCTGTGGGCCATGGGGCTCATGGAGGATGGCTTCTCCTCTGCCAGCTGATCCGCAATTGCAGAGCGGGTCCAGGGGCCTGACAGGGGAGAAGTGGGGAAGCCCTGAACCTGCCAAGCTGCCCCAAGTCAGCAGGGAGGACACTGAAGGGGCTGGGAACCCCTGCTGTGGGCATGGCTCAGTGGCTGCAGAGGGTTACTGCTTGGATTGGATTTGGGATGTTGCAGAGGTATATATATATGCTGTGGGGTGGTTGCTGCCTGGCACCCAGCACCCTCCGTCCTTATTCCTAGAGCCATGCTGTGGCTTTTGGTATGCTGAGATGCTCCCCCCCCCGCCCCCAGTGCCTGGTGCCCACATGGGTCAGCAGCGGGGTAACAGCTGGGGACCAACTGTGCAGCTACACTGAATTACTCTTCTGTTGGGAGAGAGGTTAGGAAAGAAAGTTGTACTTGCATTTAACTCTCTGCTCTCAGATCTACTAAATTTAAAATGGCTGTTTGTTATTTGTATGTTTATTTTTATTATTAGAAGACAGAGGTATATTAGTAAAATGATGAATGACATGTTTGTTTATTGTGTGTATTGATTGCTTTCACTTTGTGGCAGGTCTGAAATGCACATGCTTGAGAAAATCCAAGTAGACTTCATGTACTTGACATGTTTGACTGAATCGCAAAGGTCTAAGAATTTGTTTAGAAAATTAGTTCAACATGACGTGTCTGAAAGAGCCGCTCTTTTGTTACATGTATTATAGGGCTGGATTATTAACTGAAAAACGGTATCAACAACAAAAATGCAGTAGGGGATTTGTGTGAGATTGCCCTTCTGTCCTGCAAGCTGTGGCAGAAGCAGAAGTGTGAATAAACTGCATAGGAAAGAGTGTTGAGCTCAGTCTGCTAATCAAACGTTCTGTAATACCTGACACTTATCTTGTGAGCAGGGCTGAAAGTCAAGTGCCTGCAATCAGCAGAGAAGTGTAGATGCATTTTCATTGTAAATTAAGTAGTCTAATTGTATTTGGTTGGGTTTTGTTGTGGTTTTTTAAATTATATTAGGCCTTTTCCTGGCAAACAGAAATATTTTGTGATGTTTGTAAAAGGGCACGTTTTGTACGTTGTGAGAGTGCAGGTGTGGCTCTGATAGGACCTGACAGCCCAGGCAAATGCTTGTCAACCTTTTCACTCTGTGGTTCAGACTTGGCATGTTCTTCTTAGGATTTTAGCCATGCGTTTTCAGGCTGTCTCCCATGCTGCCACTCATATTTGGGAGCAGCTTCCCATAGACCTGACTGCTTCACTGCTTTTTGTCAGCCCCTCCTTACAGTGCTCTGGTCTTCTCATACCTTTAACAAAAAGGAATTTTAAAAAAGCCAAAAGAAAAAAAAGTTATTTTGCTGGGGAGGGGGTGTGTTCCAGTTCCAGTTGAACTGTCTTACCAGTTTTTTCCCTATCTCATAGGTTTTCTTTTGTCTCCTGTCCATATCAGTCCCTTGGGACTTCCCCCACCCACCTATATATTTGGGTTCATTTTTTTGCCTTCTCAGTACACACTGGGAGAGCTTATTCTATGAATGGTGTTTGTAGACAATAATGACAAAAAGAATTAGTGATATCCAAATTCCTCAGGGTAAAGATTCTTCACCTGACTGTAACACCATGCTAGAGGACAACTGACAACCCCTGCTTACTTTATTCTTGTGGATTTTTTTTTTTTTAGCATAGGGTAAGATCCTCACTCGTGCTTGCTGTTTCATAAGGGGTTGTGGTCATTTGGAAAATCTTGCTGAAGCTGTATTGGAAAATTAATAATTTATTTTCAATTGCTGCATCTTTCTTTCCTTTTCTATTGCAACATTTTCAGAGATTAAAGTATTACTGAATGCATTAGATCAAATTCTGTGCATTTTCTCATCCATGAAATTAGTCACATTAGGCGAGATGCAGTAGATACCTTGTGAGTAACCTGATACTATCTCCAGATAATGTTTACTGGTAATGAGAAATGCATGGGAGTATTTGGCAGTGACTTTAAAATTGTTTCAATAAAGCATGTAACATTAATAAAATATTGAGAAGGACAGGAATAAACCAGGAAAATTGTCTCACTTTTTAAAATATTCTAAAATACATGAATCCTGTATATATGAATACATGAATCTTATTCTTGAATTCTTTGTATTCAGATTAAGTGTTTTACATCATGCTGTTTTACGTTTAAAATGGCATGTAGCAAGTTTCATAGATGCTATAAACCTGAAGGAATTTTTTTAGTCCAAGAGGGAGGAGAGGATTGGAAGCAAAAGCAACAATTTCATCAGTAGTTTACTGCTCAGCTCTCAGGCATTCTACATCTGCTTGTCGTTCAAAGAAACCCCAAAAGATGAATGGATAGTTCATTCATTATACGGTGCCAGCAGGGAGTCACTTTATTCAAATAATCTGTCTGGTAGTGTCAGTTTGGCAAAAATCCAAGTTTTGAGTGATGGCCCTTAGATTTTTGTGTGTGTATGTGTTTCTTACTGCAGCATCATTAATCCTTAGGGACAAAGGATACAAGGAGATAATCCTGTAAAGTACTGAAACTTTGGTGGATGCTGAAGGAGTTTGGTGTGCTTTGTGTTGACAGGTTCGCTAATTGTTTTACAAAAGAAAGAATGAATAAGTGTTGGCAACTTAACACCAATGATTCCACTAAAACTTGGCATCTCTTGGAAAAATACCAAGAGGTATACCAAGGCAAGGTATGCTTGCAGTATATTAAGGTTGATGGATCTAGCCTTCTGATGGAAGAATGTGAAATCTGTAGGAGAGACTTGTCTCATAGTTGTATTCATTCATTTAATTTCTGGCTCCTGAAAGTTATATTTACTCTGCTTTGGGAATCTGTTTTACTTGTTGCTGCTGAGACTTTTTGGCACTTTATTGTTTATGGGACTAAAGTTACAAATGCTCTGTTATCAAAGTCCTAAGTAATTACTGTGTTTTGATGAATAGCATTTAGAACAAAAAAAAGTCTGCTTTCAAAACAGTTTTCTCATTCTGCAGTAGGGTGAGCACTTAGTCATTCAGATAATACTATATAATGATGAAGAGAAGTTTGATAGAGACTTCTAGCATGGATGTAGAATATTGAATGCAAAGGAGTTATCCAGAAAAAGAGGCCCAAAGCTCCTTCATGACCTCCCTGTGGTTCTGTACAGCCATGTGAAACAGACCTATAAAGAGCAACAGGGACACGTTGCAGAGTGACAGTCTCGAGGGCTCGGGCCGTACGTGTGGGGACCTGAACAGCAAACCAAAGTTCTGGGTGCTTGGCTTTCTTTTTTTTTTTTTGTTCTAGGTCAGTAGGCAGATTTTTAGTGGTAACGTTGCCTGCGATGTTGTGAATGGTTCACTGACAGACTCGAAAAGTAATAAAGCGATAGCCAAACAAGTTAAAGTTCTTGCAGTGTCTTCTTTCAGTTTTAATCTCTTCTGTTAATTGTGAAATGTCTAGAAAGAAGGTGTGGATTTTTTATAAGTGATTCTTTTATGTCCTTCGCACAATATATTAAAAGATGTGTTAAAACTTGTCTCTTTGGGGAAGAATTTGTATGCGTAGTTTATGAGCATGTATTTATACCTGGACTGCTTCTGATATCCAAATCAATGAGCAGGTCCAAACAGCATTTCTGTTTCTTTTTTGTTGTCTACAGTATTTATTCCACTGAAGTGTATTTCTTCCCAAAATTACTCTGACAAGAGCTTCTAATCTAGAATGAGAAATACGTGCTCCTCTGTCATAGGCTGGTTAAGTTGTGTCGTTGCTCAACCTTGAAAATGAAGCAGCTCTCCCTGGCTGGCAAAATGAAGATTTCACACTTGTTTCTAACTCTGAATTGTCCTCAGGCATTACACCTTAAAATCAAAAACCTATTATGCATGTACAAGATTTTAGATTCTGTTTACAGGAATGGAACAGTTGCTAGTTTTTTCAGTCTCCAGGGCTGGCTCTGCAGGTAGGAAGGTAAAGAAGGAACTAGCAAAACATGCACTTACATCTGAAATATTTCTAATTTATTTTTCTCCTGGTAGTTAGTAGAAATGCTTACAAAATATTGTGCAACAAAATAGTGATTTTTATGCAGTAGAAATGGAAAGATTGTTAATTGATTGCAATGATTTGTACACAATGCTCCTCTTAATCTTTGACCAGTGCAGCTATCTAAACTCCCCAAATGCTTATGAGTCCTAAGATAGCACATAAGCTGTTATTTTTAATAATTCAAACAAGCAATACTTTGATATATTAGCAAATACCTTTTCCACTTGTGGGACTTGAGGAAAAGGAGGGGTTGGTTTGTGCTAGAGGATGTTCCATGGTGTTTCTGGTGTTCTGCCTCACTCCTGATAGTTTTGGTGTCACAGCTGAAATCCAGAAGTTCTAAATCGAGGTTTGTGGGCACATTGGTGCTGTCTTTTTTGGATGTGGCCTTTAGAGAGTGTTTTACCATTCTGAAGTCACCCATAGAAATTAAAATTTTGGGGGCAACTGAGTTGTGTAAGTAAAGGTCATGTCATAAAGCAGTTGAGCTGGGAGTCTGAGTATATGTTATGCAGCCTCTAGATTACTGACAACAGTGGAGGGTTGGTTTTTTTTGGTGTCAGCAGAGACAGAGAATTACAGCTTGGTTTAGTTGCATCAGTTGGGTGTGTGAGTGAAAAGAGCACACCTAGTACCAATGTGCAGACACTGGGAATCTTGCAGAGAAAGGTCCTTCATCTGATCATTTGAATTTGCCCTTTCAAAATGGGCTGTGTTAGATGCTTAGTTATCTCCCAATTAAATTGGAAGGCTGAAATAATCTGTCTAATAAGATTCGAGGCAGCTAAATGTAAAACGCTATAGCAATGCAAAGATTGCATTACTAAAATTGCCTTTTGAGGGGAAGAGTGGCGTGACAGACACATACCTCCTTCCTTGCCTTGCAGAAGGATGGAGAAGGCGGTACCAAGGAGTACGAGGAGTAGCTCATGGTGACAGTTTCTTGGGTGTAACTGAGCTGCATTCAGCTGCGTGCAGCTCACAAGGTAACAGTGGTGCCCGGTCAGGTGCTGTCCGTGGTTAAGGTCAGAGGGATGGCCAGGAGTAAGTCTGAGGGGACGTAATAAGGATTATGCAGTCCATACAGCCCAGTTAATTGTGTCTGTAATGTAACTCTCCTACCTTCAGTTTTAACAACAAAACCAAAAGTATATACTGTTTTCCCAGGCTAATGAATGCCCACAAAGCATGTAAGTAACTTTGCATGTTAAGAGATCAAAGTGAAAACAACCCAGTGTTACCAGAACAATGCAACATCTTCAGTATTTTCTACAGGAAAATAAGAGGGGAGGGGAGCATCAAAATCTTTGTCTTGTTTCTACTTATCTGAAGTAAGCCTCTTGAACTTGCGTATTTGAGGTGTAAGATTTGCTCTGTGTGTGCTTTTACATTTAATATTTCCTTAGTGTCTAAAAATTTACAGAACTTCAGCAATGTTTTCTTAACTCATAGCTGTAAACTAAGACAGCATCAGGAAATGGTAGTAGAGTCAGGAAGTGCTTTTAACCTCAGACTGTGACATATGGCTCTGGTAGTTATCCTTCTAGATTTCACTATCTTCCCCCCCTCCCTCCGCCCCCCGCCCCAAATGCATTTTTATTTTGGTCTCACTGTCCAACAGTCAGAAGTATTTTCTTAAGACAGGAATTTCTGCTGATGTATCAACCTCAGACTCTGTTATAAAGTTATAATTTGATGTCACAACTGCAGGTTCACAGCAAGGTCTTGCTTAAGACAGATAATGATGCTTGCTTAAGACAAGACTCAAGACAGATAATAAATAGATTAACTAGCTGTATTGCACAGCTCTAATTATGATGTTATTTACAAAATCAAACTCCTTGGGGTTATAGTTATATGGAGAAAAAAAAAAAAAGCACATTTGATATCTTTACTGTTGATCCAAAGTGGTCCCAGAGGTGCTGAGGCACGAGTGAAGTATTGTGAATATAGCTTTGAACAGAACTGTGCACCATTTTTTCTTGTGCATTTTAGACTACTCTTGTTTTTCAGATATTTTTCTTGCCTTGGAATATTTGAAAATTGCTAGTTATGTAAGAAGAATAAATACAAAGCTCTATTTGTATTTATAACTGATGTTTTTTTTTCTAAACAGGAATGAACATCTGCACAGATGCTCTCAGTGCAAGGTTGCTAAATACTGTGGTAAATCTTGTCAGGTAAGATGAAAAATAACTGCTATAAAGGGTTGAAGAAAACAGGCATTTGAATACTTTATTTACAGGGTCTCCATGCATTTTGCGCATTGTCATACCTCCACACTGCAATTTCTTACTTGTAGTTATGGACAGAGTGTGTAAACATGCTGCCTTATTTTATTTGAGTATTTTTATAGTTACAAATATAAGATTACAATCAGTGCAACAGAAAAAACTAAGCTGAAACCTGTGGTGTTTGGCTGTGCTGGCTAGAGGGAGAGGAATAATTCTTCAGCTTTGCTGGCTGTAGACTGAGGGCTCTAAGTCAATTTTGCAGTAAACCAGTTTGTATTTCAAGATTAATTTTTATCGTGGCAAAGTATATATTCCATTTTTTTAAGAGGAAATAAGAGTCAAGAATGTGCAGAGAAAAGAAGGCCTTGGGCAAAACTGCGTCTTGGAGGAGGGAATCAAGAAGATGGAACCAGGCTTTTCACAGAGCAGGAGGACAAGGGATGGCAGGAGGACAAGGGACAACAGGCTTAAGTTGAAAGAAGAGAGGTTCACATGGGATATAAGGAAAAGCTGTTTCACTCTGAGGACAGCCAAGAGGTGGAGCAGGCTGGCCAGGGTGTTTGTGTCATCTGTGTGCTTGGAGGGTTTCAAGACCCTACTGGATAAAGCTCTGAGCTGGGTCTTTCCCCAGAGCTGAGCATGCTCTGCAACTTGAGATCTCCGTAGATCCCTTCCAACCTGAATTATCCTGTGATTCTAGCCTACAAAACAGTTCTTAAAGGTGTTAAAACCTAAAACCTTAGCTTTTATATTTGGCTTGTATTGTCACTTAAGCGTGTGAGCAGAAGTTGGCAGGATGTGGTACTGAGTGAACACGCAAGGGTAAATGACTGTGTAAGGACTAACACAGCAGAGAACCAGGCACCTGAGATTCAAACTATGAGGGTCACTTTACAGAACCCTTGAATTTTTAAATTATTCCTCTTTGCTTTGCATTGTGATTTCTGTTTGTTTGTTTTTCTAAATAGAGGAAAATTAAGAAAACCAACTAATGGCCAAAACGGGCTAGTAGTGATACTCTATTAAATGTATATGAATTTAACTTTTAAAGTTAAGTCCTTGATATTCAATCATGTACTTCTATAAACAATTCTGCCTTAGCATAATCTGCAGTGTTCTCAACATGCCAGAAACCCCTCCTTTTTGGGATTAAAGCATATGGAGGGGGAAAGGAGGAAGATATGTCATTTTGATTCATTGTATGGCAAATGTGTGCAACGTACATTAGGTGCTTACTGTAGCATCAATAATAATGCCACAGGTAGATTTATTGTGGAAGATCATAAGGAAAATATGACTGTGAAGAATATAAAAGACCAGAGTATTTGCAAGATAAGTTTAAAACAAATATCTGCCAGGAGAGTCATTGGTAAAGCTTCTATTGGTGAAAATAGACTGTGCTGGCAAATCTGCAAGGTGTAATGCAATACCCTGTTCCAGCTTAGGTGTAGTAGCAATGAAGGAAGGAAACGGGGCTTTCTCCTTGGGGAAAACAACTATGTGAATGTGCTTCAAGGATTCACACTGGATTGCTTGAAACCATCTTGAGTATCCTTGCTTTGTGCTTCCAGCTCTAGGGTTCATGTGCTTGAAGCCATACACAGTTGTAGGTATTGATTTCAGTGAAACAGGCTACTGCTGCTAAAAGTAATCTGCACTTAAAATGCTGTGTATTTACTGTTACATAATATGTTGAACTGTTAATATAAATGAATTAAAATTTAATATAAACAAATTAATATTGAATTAATATTATGTCACATCTTGTGATATTAGGTAGCAATTGAGAATAACTGAAAAAATGTTGTTTTCTAGTCAAAAAACTGAATTTATTGGGATTGACGACTCAGGGCAGATGATCCAGATAAAACTGAGACAAGCCAGATCTGTTTGCTTTTGAGGACTGTCCTCTAATTTAGTATTTCTTTTGATAAGCTAGCTGAACTACTGTGAAGCTCTGGTTTTATACCAGCTGTTAGCAAAGCTCTCCTTGGCCAAGCCAAAGGCTTTGTGCTCTGCTTAGCCTCTGTAGCTTTAGTGCAATTCATTAATAAATGCACTTCTAATTGAACTAACTGCTGAACAAAATAAACAGCAGGGTATTGAATGAAATTGCAGTTAGCACATTTAAAGTGAATATTGGCAGAACAGGACTATTTTAGTTTTAGAAATACAGATAACTTAAAAATGCAAATGGTGCAGTTGGATTTAAGATTTACACTTAGTTGCAGAATGATTTGATTATTTTTTGATGTGTTAAATGAATCCTACAACTCAAAACACTTAGCTTAGGCTTAAAAACTGCCAGTTTTCTGGTTAATACATTAAATGAAATTAGAATTAATGTAAAAATCTGACACAAAAGAAAAGAGAGATTAATCTGAGTAGCTGAACTAGGTTTAGTATAAAGGTGGACTTTGTGAAGGAAACTTCAAAGTAAATGCAGCAGGGGAATTCTGTTAGGATGTACAAAAATGAGCCATTTTTAAAGCTGCAAATGTCTTGTAAAAATCTTCCTTTTATTTAAAATGTCAGGTGGTTAAGAAAAGCTGTCTTTGGGCTAACCTATAGGACAAGAAATAGTCTTTTGAAAGATGTTTCCCTTTTTGGAACTTACTGTGAGAATTGTTATCGTTTAAGGAGTTATTTGGACAGAGCCAGGAATCCTGAACAAAACTATGTGGGAACTAGAATTTCCAGTTTGTTGTGATCTTCATAATGTCCATATTTAAAATTTCAAGTGAGTTGTGCCAAATTTCAAAATTTCCCTTTTTTTTTTTTTTTTTCAGGACAGTTGAAGCAGTTTGCTTTCACTTTTAACACTTTAATTTACTTCAAAAATATTAGAAATATGGGACTGGAAGTTATCACAAGACATCCTTTGGGCTGACCTTTTTCAACTGAATTCTGATTTCAGGATCAAGTATATGTAGACCTTTTGCTTTTAAAAAATTTTTTCAGTTGGACCCCATTGACTTTTGCCCCTCCTTGACACTTCTCTGCTGTAGCCCCTTTCCCACTTGTTGATGCCTAATTTCCTGGAGCTGCCTTCTAGCAGTGTTATGTTGGCTGGGTGTCCCTCCAAATGTAGAGTTACCACATCTGCTGCTCCTTGTAATCACTGCTGTGATGTCCCCTGGCAATGTTTATTAATTTGGTGCATCCCATAGATTGGAGACCAGTGATATAGATGATAATCCCTGATAAATAGCAGAGTCATTTCAGGCAGAATTCAGAATGTGCCATTATCAAACATTATTGAAATGGCTTAATTTAAAAAAAAAAAAAATTGAATGATCCTTTGGAAATTACAAATTATGTCTTTTTAACAAATCAAAACCTTTCAATGGAAAAATATCCCACTTTGAAATTTTTTTTTTTTTTTTTGAGCTCTAGTCTTAAACTGCTTTTCATTAGCATGTTAATCTGCAGGAAGGATTCATTCTTTTGATCCTGCATAGGAGACAAGGGAAACCCTCATTTCATAAACATTGGTTTAGGAACTTTCATAGGGTTAGGGACCGTTGCGAGACAGGGATAGCATATCTCCGTGCAAGAATAGGTGCAGATTGGCAAAACAACTCAGCTAAAAATATGCAAGACCTTGCAAGCAGATGTGAGGGGTCTTTGCCCATGCCCTGAGCCAGCAGGAGGTGATCCTGAGCCTGGGCTGTCCAGTGAAACCCAGTGCTGCATTGGTTCAGGGGGACAGACGCTCAGTCTGCCACCGGTAAACAGCTATATGCCGCACTATCTCCTAAGCCATGTGGGTTCTGACCCTTTTCACTTGGGTAAAGCCTGAGGAATTGCACTTGGGATACGTTGAGCTTGAATGAGAGACAATGTTTTGGGAGGAGATAAAAGGAGGGATATTCTTTCTGAGTTACTAAGCGTAGTGAAGCCCGGAGGAGGAGGGCTGGATACTGCCCTGCACTGTTTACTTGTCTGTCTTTACATCCGTCTGACAGTGTTAATTTCTAACAGGGGAAAAAAAACTGTTGCAAAATTGGAAGACCTTCCCTGGTGGGGAGAGAGAATGGTCGTATCAGGTCGGTGTACCTCTGCACTGTAGTATCTATACTCATGCTGGATATGTGATATAAAAACCTTGATTGAAAACTAGGACTCGCAAAGTTAAGAAAACCTCCCACAGAGAACTGTGGGACTAATATAAGCTCCCCAATAAGTATTGTTAGAGACCGACTTTAAAAGTAGGTCTCTCCAGGGTCACAAATCTTCATGGTTTCATATTGTTCTGTAATTTATATCCTTGTTGTATTGGTAGTGGGAAGAAATACTGCTGAATTTCATTATACTTAATGCATTTGGAGCATTTCCCCCTCTCCCCGGACAGTTGGGAGGAAGCGAATGGCAGTCCCTGTTCCAGCACTCCCTCTGCAGAAGAGTCAGACTAATTCCTTTTTGGCATCGATTTCAGCCAAAGCACTGTTTTGCAGAAGGCGTGTGTTTGAACTGTTCTCATGTGGGAACGCATCTCAAAGAAAAGCGGCATATGATGCTATGTGGTACTGCATATTTCATCTCATTAGGGCTTTATTGGTTGGGTAAGCTATTAATCATTTTGATGTCACCTCTAGCATATTTAAAATTCTGTGCAACATTTATGTAGGGAAAAATTTTGACAGATAAAGGCTTACTCCAAAGAACTATTTTAGTTTAAGTGGGATAAAAATGCCAATGTAATTATATTACACAGAATGAGGTCTGGACATTTACAAGCATGACCTTGTTTCTTCTAGACAAGAATAATTCTGTTCAGCACTAGATACTTAACTTTTATTTGTCAGACAGCATGTGACACTAACTGTATTTGATTAATGCCTTGTTGGTGTTATTTTTTCCCCTTGTAGAGTTATGGGTAAAGGAAATGAAATTACAAGTCTCCCATGTATCTGAAACAAATAAAAAGTCCAATTTATTTATTATGTGTAAGCCAAAGGGGAAAAAAACCTGAACGAAATAGAATAAATGCTACTGGTGCTGAAACCTCATTACCTGAAACAATTCCCCCTCTTAAATGCAGTTAAGAAAAAATTGTGTGATAGCCTTTGTAATCTTTATAACTAGCATGTCAACTTCTACAGGTGCGATGTGCACTTGCACATATCACTGCCATTCCCTGTTTTTTTTTTTATTGCTGAACATGTAATTTCTTTGTTAGGTGTTTTATCATTTTCTGTGTGGCAGTTACCTAACAGAAGCTGTTTTCCTGAGTTTGTTTTTTTTTTTTCTTTACTGCATATCTATGAGAAAATGTCACCTTCATAAGCCCTTGGTTATTCTGAGTTCTTGTCATTATAGCAATTTTTTGTTGTGCCCTGTTTTTTCAAATTGCATTTTAAAAATATTTGAAACAGCTGGGTGGCTTCAAAGATATACTGTGAATATGTAAAAAAAAAAAGTGTAAATATGTACTATGTTAATGAGATGAGCTTGGAGTTTTTGTAAATTATAAACAGAATTTTCAGCTTCTAAAGACAGAAGGCAAAAAAAAAAAGGTGATCAGAAACTGACTGTCTGTTTCAACATGTTTCTTTAGCTGAAGACTCATTCTTATTGCTCTTCCACACTGATGGGGGGGGACAAGGAAGGGGAAAAAAAAGAAATTACATATTTCAATATATAGTAGCTTTCTCTCACTTTGTCATCCTGTCTCTTCTCTGCTATGGAAGTGTTAGTCTTTGTCTGCTACTCTAATAAAAGTGGCCCATGAAAAAAAAATTGCAGGTTCAGGTTGTACATGCAACTAAAATATTTTTGGTTCCATCTTCTATTTTGGTAAATCTTGATTACAGCGACCATTCCTGGTCTGAACCATGAAAATATCATCACCAGTCCTCCCAGCTGTGGGCATTAATGCCTCATCAGCTCAGGGACCTTTGGGGACAGTTTTTGCAGTGTGAAAAACTTGACCATTGCTTTAGAGCAGCTGCATTTTGGTGAAGTGGATAGACTCTGAAGGCCTCTGTGTTCTTGATTGCTGAGTGAATGCTTGCCTAGTGTTGTCTGTTGGCAGACTTAAGATAGTTGAGGAAATTTTAGCATCCCTTCTAGTTCTGTCTGATCTTGTGAAGTATGCAGCTCCATCTTTTCTTGCCACAATGAGATGAGAATAAGAGACCATTTATTTATCTAATAAAATTTTCAGCTAGCTGGAATGGCGATACAAATTTGAACTAAGCTGATGATGCTATATATAGCATGTTGCATAAAGGTAAGGAAAATTGTTTGTATAGCAGGAACATGGGACAAAAAATGAAGGTGTTTCTTCTAGGTTTCTATGCAGTTTTCATTCTATATTTACATGTTCCTTTTGTGCATTAGAGGTGTCAGATACAAGGTTCGAAAAAGTATGGTACAAACTATGTTGTGAGCCAGTAGCATGAAGCAGACTGAAGTAAGGTTTGCATTGGCAAGGAACTGGACTGGGAACTTGACCGTACAGTTTTTTTGTTTGTGTTTCTCTTAGGTTTTTGTAAAGGTAGAGTTAAATTCTGGGGTAGCATAATGGTGATATTGTTGTGTCCTGAACCTGCACTGCTGTAGCTCCAATGTCCACAGCATCAGTTACACAATTAATTACATTAGAGGAGGGAATGGCATGATGGGGTTGGTTTGAGTGGGTAACCCAGCCTGTTCCTTTCCACAACATTCATGTTATAGCTGCAGTCTTAAACTATGCTGGTAAAGCGTGTGTGCTGCCTGTTCTTTGGCAGTCAGCATCTGAGGTTGCCTGTGTTAGAGGCTGCCGGTGTCAGTGGACATCAGTACCCAAGGAAGGTGCCCTTCCTGGTCCCTTGGAGCTGACTTTCGGCTCTGCAGCCGTTCCTCCCAGCCCGGCTCAATGGCTGTGATGTTGTTGTGGTTCTGGATCCCTGGGTCCAGCCCATGGCGAGGCTAGGCATGTTTGTTTGTGTGCATATATAAATATAAATAAATACATATAAAATTCATGTGTATATATATATAAAAATAGGTTATATATTATGTAAAATAACATGCAGTTTTTTATTTCTCTTCCTTTTTAAAAAATTCTAATAGAAAGAAGCTTGGCTGGACCACAAGCAGGAATGTAGGTGTCTTAAGAGCGTCGAGCCTACTTTTCCTCCAGACTCTGTCAGACTTGCTGGCAGGATTGTTTTTAAACTAGTAAGTGACACTCTTTTAGATTTATTCAGTGTAGCAGGTTCAGATAAATACTTTTTCACTCTACATTTTTAATGTAATTAAGAGCTAGAAAGCTGAAGTGACTGGGATTGCTGAACGAAATTGGACTGCATGTTGCATTACAAGATTACTGATTAATTTGCAGAAATGCTGAAAGGATCAAGAGATACTAAAATGGACATAATTAAGCTCAAGGGACCTGTTTATCGACTTTCTCTTCCTATGACTATGTGGTAGCATTCTAAACTTATTTCTGCCTAGAAGGAAAGCACAGAGCGACACTGTTTTTTCTTCGATACTATTGAAATTATTGGTGCTTTTCCATTAACTTCACTGGTAACCTCATTCAACCTTATTTGGATGAGTGCTAAGGACAGAAACACTGTTAGCTAGCCCTTCTTTTAGAGGGCACAATGCCATGCTTTCAATGTTGGGTTCTCTTAATCTCAATTAGAATTTTTTTTCCTTTTTCTAAACTCTCTTGGAAGTCCTGGGTGTTTGACATTCCCACGGTTTGATTAATTTGTGTGGATTAAATTTTCTGTTAGGTTAAGCAGCTTATGACTGTGTGGGATTGTAAGTCAGGAAGGATTTGCCCATTTTTTTGCTGATTTGCTGACCCTGCTGTGATGCTGTTTGTCTTGGATAAAAACATGTGCATTTGTTGTGGTCTGAGGTGATAAAATATGATTTAATATCTTAATTTATACATTGTTGGGAAGAGTGTGTGCATGATTGTTTTTAAAGGGCAAATATGTACCTAGCTATACTGTGCATTAATTATAGTCACATGAAATCTGAGACTGCTAACCTCATAAATTGCTTTCAATTATAGTGTGAAGGGCCAAAGTAAATTACTAAGGGTAAGCTGCTGAAGTAAAAAAAAAAAAAAAAATTAGTAGAGAGTGTTATAACACCAAGAAAAATTTAGTATTTTTATGATAGTTTACAGAAAGTATGGAATGACCAGATTTATGTTGATGCTGTTAGCCTTACCTAATTATCTTACAGGCATATCACATTGAATAATCAATCTTCTAGAGTGTTTTCTAGATAAAGCGTGCTATGTAAGTGTTAATTATCTGTTTTTCTCTATAGCTTAGACAATCAGTGTGCCTTTCTGAGAGACTCTACTCTTTTTCTGATCTTCAGTCAAGTAAGTAATTGCCAACCATATTTCAGGAAATGCTTCCAAGTTCTGCTTTACAGAATGGCCATCTGATTTTCTTGCAGCTTGTCTTCTGAAGGTCTGCGCTGTAGAATAACAAAATTAAAGACAGAACCTGCTTAAAACCTCTGTGCAGAACATTTTTTTTTTTTTTTTCAAAGATCAAGGAAAAAACATGTGTGTTTTGTTCAAGCAAAACTTCCACCTGATTTTTTGGCTTTAATATTTTTTCTCATTTTACAGTGTACATCTTGCCTGTTCCATTTTTAATTTACCCAATGTCTGCCTTATTACATACAGTGCCAATATTTTTATATACATATACAAGAATACATATATTTTTACACTGAAGTTTTACTTTTTTAATATTTATGTGCTATTGCATAAAGCTTCAAAATAACTTCCAGAAAAAGGAAAGATATCTAAAATTCGCAAGGGATATCTGTATGTCTGTCTTCTACATGACTTTTCAATGGAGAAAAAAAGACAAAATTACTCAGATATTATTTTTGTGGTTTCACAAGTTTCAACTGCTTGGGTAGGAAAGGGCGCTTTTTATAATCTCTCAGCAGAGCTCATGTTGAAATAGAAAACATTTTTTCCAGATTTTGCAGTAGCTTAAAGGTTAAATACTTATAAGGGAAGAAATACATCCTTAGTTCATTCTTGTGTCTTGCTCAAAGGGATTTTCTAGAGACTAATGTGAATATTTTGATTACCTTAACTTTTTTTTTTAGTGTTATTCAGAGCTTTAGCTATAAACCAGCTTGATCGGTTGATATAGTTAGGTACAAATAAAAACCCCATAAACATAAAAAAACCACAGTAACTAGTATTACATTTTATTTCGATACATCTTGACATTCTGCTACCTTCTCCCAAACTGCAAGGGCAAAAGACTAGGCAATAAAAAGATAAGGCAATAAATTAAAAGGGATAGAGGCATTGCATTTCAATAATTTAAAACGTTCAGGTTTTCTGCCATGGATATTCTCAAATCGTGTAACAAAGGTTTGTGGGGAATTAGATGAGTATCTGAATTAAGAGCAGCATTTCCGGATGCTTCAAATGAAGGTAAAGTGATGAAGACTACGGCCTTCTATGCTTCATGGCACTGCTGGGATCCAGGGAAAAAATTCTTTATGGTGCTCTATTGTACCAGTGGCTGGTTGCACAGTGGCACAGGAGGAACCGGAGGGAATGGAAGACTTTTCCTTTAGAAGTTAAATATTGATCACTTGTACAGCAATTTTCTCTAATGTAGGCAAAGATTTTTGTGTAACTGATAATTCCATACAAACTGAGGTTTCGGAGTAGCACTCAGGAGATTATCTCAGTTTACCTTAACTTGAGTGGAGACAAGGGGAATAGTGTGATAAATTGGAGAGAAGCTTGTTATTGAACAGGCCTGAGCTGCAATGGATAAATGGTACAAAAATCTGTAAAATGGCTGGAAGCTTCTACTAAAATTCTCATTCTGAAGGAAATGCTGATATGGCCTGTGATACAGGTTGGATGACTGTCCTCTCACTGATACAGAAACAGCTGGTCCATAGCAAGTTAGTTTAGGAGGAGGCAAATGAGAGATCCACATCTACTGTTTCATCTGTATTTACTCTAGGAGCTTTAATAACAATTCCTGTGTAATCTTCTTAACTCCAAAACACAAGGTGTTCAGGACTTCTAGACATTAACGAAGTTGATACTTTATGGAATACAGTACAAATGGCTTATGACGCTTGCATAATCTTATGTAAAGGTTTTGGCTAACTCTTTCCTTTTGTTGTTTTCACAGCTTCCTTGCTAGAACGAATAGATGGTCTATATGGTTTTGCAGTTAGAATAGTCCAAAAGAGTGTTTTGGGATGGTGTGACAACTTGTAGTAGCTCTGATGCTTTTTGCTGCCTCTGTATCCTCAAAAAGCTACTGTTACTTCATAACACTTCTCCCATTTACCTCAGAAATTACAGATGGTGTTGATAAAGTTTTACTTTCCTTTGATACTTGGTAGAATCCATAGGAAATTCAGAAAAGCATTTTCATTAGAAGTCTATGTATCTAGGGGAAAAGTTTTCATTGGAGAGAATCACATGAACTAGAAATACAGATTGTGATCTTCTGAAGCAAAAAGCTTCTCAGGAAGCATCTCTAATAGAAGATAGTGTTTCAACACTAATCAGAAATTTGACAGATAGAATTCTAATTTATACTCTTTTTTTCCTTTCTTTTTTTTTTTTTTTTCCTGGAAGTCTAAAATATTTGAAAATTATTATTGTC
The DNA here is from genome assembly GCF_030936135.1 of Gavia stellata. NCBI lineage: Eukaryota > Metazoa > Chordata > Aves > Gaviiformes > Gaviidae > Gavia > Gavia stellata. The sequence continues at coordinate 24,211,176 of NC_082595.1, forward strand.
ACTATGCTATCCCAGTCTCCTTTACACTGTTACTTTTCAATGTTACTTCATATGGTTGGGTGATTTTCAGTGTGGGTGACTTATATAAACTGAATAAAAGCATATGAAGTTTTATACACTTATCAAATAATTATCTCATAAAATATGTAATACATATATTAAAAAACACAAACACACGGAGGTATCTAGCTCTTTAAAAAATTCTATTCCCAGCTCCATAGTTCCTTCAAATTCATTGTATACCCCGAAACTCAGATTCAGTAGGAGGAGTGTCTGTGTGCATTTTTACATTTGCTAGTTCTCATTTGTTATAAGACAATTCCCTACTTATGTGGTTCTACAGGCTCACTATCTGTTATGATCATTCAGAAATCAACTTTGCTTTCACTTACCAAGATTCAGTATGCAGAAAAGAGTTTGTGCACTGTACTATGGGCAGACTTTTTGCTACTTCACTTGTATCAGTATCAGAGCTGCATAATTAAATCCCCATGCCTTATTTAGAAAACTTTCACAGGCCTTTTGTAGCATATTCTCTCCCACACCAGGGTTCTTACACAATTGAAAAAAGTTTCTTAAAAACACAAAATCAAAACACTCACAAATTTCATTTCACTTTGCTTTTGGCCTTGGCTTCTTGATATGCTGTGAAAGCCAGGTCTTGATCATTTGCAATTAAAGACCCTGTGGGACTTTTTGCTGGGATCATTAGCTCTGATGTCCTGGACAGATTCCAATGTGGATAATTGCATTCTGCTCCCGTCTCTGTCAATTCTCCCTGAAGTTCCAGCTGGATTCGGTATTCTTGTTCACATCTGTCCTAAACTGCAGTGTCCATTTATACCGTGCTGCTTACATGATTTGTCTTCTCCATTCTAGAGGTGTTTTATTTGCTAATGATAGTGAAGCAAATCATGCCTTCCTTTCTTTGTCATAATACATTTTGCAATGTATGTCAGGTAGTTTAAGATGAATGACGTGATGTCTTGAAAAATTACATTTGAAGGAAAAAGTATCTTTAGTCTCAAAGGAATATTATATAAGAAATGCAAGTGTATGTTTATGATTGTTTTTAAGTTTTTTAAACTTGAGTTTTCCAGTCATCTAAAAGTTTGCTGTTTTTCTTGAAGACACAGTCCTCATAGATATGATACTTTTCTATATCAGACATTTCCATACATGTGAAGAGCACATATGTCTGGATTTCTAACATGTAAATTCATTCAGGCTTGCAAGATCACCCTCGAATGTCCACACTGTTAAGATGCACATGGGTAGTGCTGTTGGTAGCTATAAAAAGGCAAATATTTTGGTTAAATAGGCTTTGTGCCAGGTACAGAGGGGCATATCTCAGCATTCTTAATACCAACTGATTTGATCTTTGTGAGGAGATGAATCTGATTTGCTCTGGGAGAGAATGTCTCTCATTCCCTAACCGAAGTCGGGGCATACCACCCTTAAGATTCCTCTGGAGTCATAGATTGCTCAGATCTTGGAAAGTGTTACTTTATGCTGAAATGGAAACAATATACAGTAGATAATATAGATGCTTCTCAGACTCTGTATGTAGCATGAAGAGGGGTAAATTTGCCATAATATGCTGTAGTGGTAGGATTGCATCATTCAGCTTAGCAGGGTGGCCTTTAGTGGCTCCAGAGAAACTCTAAACAGAACCGAAGAGTTTGCAAATAAGGAAACCCATATCAGACTAGAAGTAAATTGTAGCTGGTTCCACTGGAAGACTTCTGACTGATAGCTGTCCATGGGTACTGGCCATTTTAGTAACCCAGCATTTAGTGCTCTGCCAGAAGTAGTTCATAGGAAATTATTAAAGCAGCTCACTTGTGTTGTGTGTGTGAAATGGAAACTCCATGATAGCCAATGTACAACCTACAAAATAGACAGTAGCCTTAAAGCAGAGGGATGCCGGGTGGGATAGAGTATCGTACGCACTAGACATCGGTTTAACCAAACCCAGTGACATTTGCTTTAACTGCATCCTCTTTTTAAGTGAGTGACTAGGAGTTAGCTTTAAAGAGGAACGCAGATCTTGAATTGTCCTTCCAGGAAGCCAGCAAGCTTGGATCTAAAGTACAGAGAAGAATCTTTCTTGGTAAAAGATTACTTCCATTCCCATTAAGTATAGATGTTTAAAATAAAATAACAATTCACCATTATGCAGAGATGAAATTGATTTATAGTGCCTAACAATCCTCTTTGCCTTTTGTTATAGACTGATGCTTGAATTTGTTCACCTTCACATTCTCCATTTAGGCCTTACTCATTTTGTGCTAACTGGCAGGAAAAAGAAAATGTGAAGCAGGTAATCAGGCACTGAACCTACTAGGGCAGCTGAGTTTCCACGTTACCAGTGACCTGATGCATGCACGATCACTTCCTTAGAAAATAAGGCACTGTGTTTCTTTCTGCTCCAGGATTCCTAGCCATAAAGCATGAATAATGGTGTTTTAGTATTTAATAAAGTGATATTTGCTTAATATTCTTCCATATCCATTCCGTTTACCAGCTGCTGTGTATGAAATAACCTTTGTCTCTAAAATACTTTCCCTTTTGATCTGCCAGCATAAAGTGTTTCTGACACGTCTATGGAGAATACAGTATAAAAATATGCACTGCTGCAAGGAGGAAGGTACTACTGCATAAACTTTAAAATGCATTTTTAATGTTACAAACCCAGATGCCTAATTTTCGTCTGTAATGTCTTACATCTGCTTACTCATCTGCTTTATCTATTGGCTTTTGATCTTAACTCACCATTGTATTCATATGTTTTGGCAGTAGCAACCTGATAAACTGTTCTGTGTGTTGATAGGTAGCTGTCACAAAAAATGACAAATGTCCACCCTCTGTCAAAATTGCCCTCTGACAAGATTAATTCTGGGACTGGAAATGTCTAGACTGTATGGCTGCCACTGGACATTTTTAAAATGTTGGTGAAAGGTTCTGTTTATGACATGATATACTTTTTTTTCCTTCCCTTTAAGATATTGAACAGTTAAGTGAAGAAATGAAAGATGGCCTCAGGCACCTTGCACAGACATTGCAACTGTATTTGAAAACAGAGCTCCAGGATTTGTCTCACTTGCCACCTGCAATTGACTTTTTTCAGATCTTCACAAAAGTAAGTGTTAAAATGTGATTGCTTGACAACTCATAAATTATCCATTCCTTGTGTTCTTGATTTATTTTTGAGTGGGAGTTCAGTAGATACATCCAGAGTGTGATATATGACAAAGTGAAATCAAACTATTTTTTCTATTCAGTCAGTATTTAAGCAGAAGTATAGCTTTTATATTATTATAACACTTCAAATTAAAGCAGCAGCCAGAGGATATTGTTTCTTTTCCTTTTTTAAATTATCATGGTAAAGCTCTTGGGGGGAAAAAAAAAAAAAGTTGCATTAAAAACTAAACAAGTTCAAAAACAATTGAGTCCATCAACCTAAGTAATTTTTCCACAGTGATAAAAAGCATATAGCATCACTCTTCAGCCTAGAATTTTTCTGCAAAGTGCAATATCTTATATTTGCAGATATACTCCCATTCCATTTTGTCATTTAGTAGTATGTGCTAATGGGTGTTCCTGACAGTACTGTATCCCACAAACTACTTTCTCAGGGGCCATGTGGATCATCTGTTCTAAAAGACTGCGTGTAAAGTACTTGAAATTAATTTCCACAATATGCAAGATGTTTGTTATGTTACTAAGTAAATATTGTTGGCTTTTGCTGTACATATTTTATTGCTCGCAATTCAGAAAGCTTTATTTGAACAATGCTAGTAGAAGTACTTCATATGGAGAATGCTCATAGTTTTAACTTGATTTAATTTTTTTGATTTCTAATTGATTGATAAATTCTACCATAAGATTTATCCTCATGCATGTTTTAGTTGTTTTAATAAGTGTTTTCTTATGAAGTCAAACTCTTAGATGTTTTCCTTCTGATATAAACAAAAGGAAGAGCCTCTTAAAGAATTTAAATAAAAATGCAATACACAGTTTTTTACATTTTTTAATCTGTTTGCACAGTTGTGGAATCTCTTTTGCTATGGACAGAAGGAGTAAGAATAATATAATCAACTGTGGTGTTTCTGTGGTGTGGGTTTTTTTTTTTTAATTGGTGATTAGACTGCTGTAATATAAAGTTGCAATTTTCCCTGAAAAACCACGCAGGCTGAAATAGACCCAGTCAAAAGGGCTCATAGATAAAAACCTTATGCACTACCTAGTCTCCTCTCAAACTTTGACTGTCTTGTGTTGGCATGCTGGTTTGGCCTGAACTTTGTCAGATGCATTTCATGTGAAATATGCATGCTGTGTTATCTGGTTTAAAGAATTTGTACAGCTGAAGATAAGGCTGAGTATCAGAACATGATTGCTGCCTAACCAGTTTGAACTGAGTAGCAGCTTGTAAGAAATTCTTTACAAATGTTGTTGTCTTCTATGTAATAAGCTTAAGGTGGGGGTTGGTCATGGTGGCTTTACAGGAGCAGCGTGATGGTTGCTCAATATATTGGAGCACTGGTGAAGAAAATAAGGAAGCTTTTAAAATTTTTTTTATGTACATGCATGCACAAGCATCTACACATATCTGCACCTCCTATTCTCTCCCATGTATTTTACCAAGGTGATGCAAGAGGGCATCAAAGGCAGAGTGAAAGTCAAGACTTCCCAGCTCCATATCCTGTTAACTGGAGAACTAGGAATGCTTCTGTTAATAACAACATTTGTCCCACTATAGATCACAAAGATATTTTTAACTCAACCTATTCCTTATGTTGACTGTGAACTTGTCCCTACCCTCTTTAATGTTCTGCAAAGTACCGAGTTTTTAAGTTGTTGCCTTTTTTTTTTTTTTTTCTTCTGGAAATTCAGAGGCTCTCAGACCATTAAAGTAGATCTCATTTCCTTCTTTTGCTCATTTTGCTGAGTCTGCCCTAGGAAAGAGGAGAGCAAATGACATAGACCTATCATGGGTACAGGTACTTCGTATCACTAATAATAAAATTAATTGACAGAAAGGACAGAAGAATCTGTCTGAATAGGTGAGTTGGTTGGGAGAAAGGAGCTGCCAACTAAATGTACCCATATGCTTTACATGTGAATAAAATTAGTATCTCATTCAGAGTTCTGTCAAGCACAATGCTTTTTGGAAAGCTATATTGTCACTCTCTAATTGTCCATGTGGTAGTTTATAGCCTTCCCAATTTGCTTGTCAATGAGTGTGTTATGAAGTATGGCATTCTATTAAAATATGATTTTAATATGCCCCCATCCCTAGTGAGGTAGCAGCAGGCATTTTCTGCCAGTCCAATACAATGTTTTTTGGAAGTTAAGCTGAATGTCAATGCAAAAAATACTGTTTTTTTTCCTTAAGCTGAATAGGGATGCTTATTCCCAGCAGGTAAAATTTAAGGCTTTGGAACCATAAAGTCTCTGATAAAAGACTTATGTGGTCTCTTGTCTGTAGTGTAACTCTAAAAAAAACCAGCTGTGGTGACTTCTCTGTGTGGTCATAGAATAAAGAAATACTATAGATAGATACATGACTTCAAGATGTAATCTTGTTTTCCCAACCTCTTCCAACATTCCTTTCAAGTTCAGTAGGTGCTTATTCTAACACTGAACTTTTTTGGATCAGTTCTTTCATTGCATGCCACAAAAAGATCCAGTCAAAGGTCATTTTTTATTCTGTTTGATGCTGAATCCTCAGAAGGAAAATAAGCAGCCAGCCAGACAAAAGAGAAAAATGGTCCTGCAGCAAGATGACTAAATTCCAGATAGTTCTTGGAAAATCTCCAACCTGGTTTAGGTCAAGAGAGCTTCTTGGAAGCTCTTTTAAACAGTCCTCCTTCTCTGCTGGCCACTGCTCTTGTCTTTGTGAAAATTACAGTTTTATTCACTTGCTTGTGACACTTAATGGACAGAGAGTCCCCTTGAGTGCAAGCTTGTGGCAACTTCCCATTGAAAATTAAAGAAAATTTTGCCATTTCTTGTCATGGGAACAGAATTTCACCCCAATGTATTTTTAGTTTGCATAAGACCTGTGGAAAATATCAGCTGTACTGGATGAGGAGGTTTTTCAGAAGGGTAAGGTACCTCCCTTTCTGACAGTGTTGCCCTGTCCTTACTAGACAATTTGCTTTTGTATCAACTGTCCTTAGAGCTGGAGTTAGATTTTTTCATTCTTGCTATCTGATCACTCTTTGGAAGCTCCAGTTTATTTAACATGCCATTTATCAAGGTTGTGACTGTTTTTAAATTCTGATCCTCAGTATTAAACAGAATTATCTGCAGTTAATTACGTGATAAAGCTTTAACTCCACTGAGACATTTTCTAATGTCAAGATAAATTTTTGACACCACGGTTTTATGGTTTAATGATGTTTCCATAACCTTGAGATAAAATCAGTCCTTGCTTTTTGTTCTTCAGCTTTTACTTACATGTGTGGGGAGGTGGCTTGGAATCCTGTGAGACATTTAATAGATGCAGGATAAAGAATAAAAATGTTTTGTATACATTTATGGTTCTTTTCATAATAGCAGACAGAACCACGTAAACTACTTGACATTGAGTGAAATCTGTACCTACCCTGTTGACTGTAAAACTGTGAGTGACTCCACTGACTGGAATCAGGCCTGAGACGACTCCTTTTTTTAGACCAAATATAGACTTGATATCTTACATAGTATGAGTAGTTGCAATTCTGTATCAGAATTGACTTTTTGAGCATTTTGAAATTGTCTGAAAACTTTTTTTGCAATTAAGAAGAAGAAGAGATTCTGGTGTTAGATAAAATGGTTGCCATTTTAAAGATCTCCTAATTTTAGATCCTCACATTTGTAAAAATAGTAACATATATGCAACCTCTGTCATTAAATAACAGTAAGGTGAAATCCAGTGACAGTTAACGAACTGTAACATGATAGACTTCTAGAGCAGTTTAGTAATTTTAAAACAGAATTTTGTTGGAAAAGAAGGGGTTTCTAAAGGATGTTTTGATGAAACAGTTGATAACAAACTTTAGGAAAAAGGATGCTGGATTGAAGATTCTTGGGAACCCCATAGAACAGAGATGATACTTTACTCCTGAAATAGCCATTTCCCTAATTTTTCTGTTGTGCAAAATTTCACTATCTGGACAGTATCTTAACTGCACTTGGGGTGATAGGAATTAGAGAGAGAATTTTTTGTTTTCTGAAATTTTTAATGTTTCCTACAGTTCCAATCTTGCCATTTTTTTTCTTATGAGCAGATTCTACTTTGAAAGCAGATGTGCTGCTTTCATTCAGCTTGCTGGATAGGTCACACACCTGTATATGTGTGAGCTGAATATGCCTCTTTATGCAGGTGATCTGCTGCCCACCACCCTCTTCTCAAGTCCTGTCCTACTCTTTCCTTTTCAGGTCAGTTTAGAATTGACACAGATCAATGACAGAGTAAAAACAGGTCTAAGTGAGCGTAGAGCTATAAGTCTAAGACAGGATGAAAAAGAAAGTCAGTATCCATATACATTGGAAACATATGTGCATCTTGTATGTGTCAGACTAGGGTTTCTTCTACCTTATTTTTTTTGAGGTTTGTGAAGTTGAAATTAATGTGAAGAAGAGATACAAGTTTGATGCTGTATGCCAGTCTCTGTGTATCCACAGACAGTTTTGACCAAAAGACCGGTTGTCCATTTAGGCTGTTGGTATAATTGAGGGAAAATGGTTAGTGACCTGTTACACCACTTAGACACCCACAAGTTCATGGGACCAGATGGGATGCACCCAAGCGTACTGAGGGAGCTGGCAGAAGTGCTCACCAAGCCACTTTCCATCATCTACCAGCAGTCCTGGTTAACCAGGGAGGTCCCAGTTGACTGGAGGTTAGCAAATGTGGCGCCCATCTACAAGAAGGGCCGGAAGGAGGATCCAGGGAATTCAGGCCTGTCAGTCTGACCTCGGTGCCGGGGAAGATTATGGAGCAGATCATCTTGAGAGCCATCACACGGCACGTTCAGAACAACGAGGTGATCAGGTCCAGTCAGCATGGGTTTATGAAAGGCACATCCTGCTTGACTAACATGATCTCCTCCTATGACAATGTGACAAGTGGACGAGGGAAAGGCTGTGGATGTAGTCTACTTAGACTTCAGTAAAGCCTTCGATGTTGTTTCCCACAGCATTTTCCTGGAGAAACTCGCTGCTCATGGCTTGGACGGGTGCACTCTTCGCTGGGTAAAAAACTGGCTGGATGGTCAGGCCCAGAGGGTTGTGGTGGATGGAGTTAAATCCAGTTGGCGGACAATCACAAGTGGTGTTCCCCAGGGCTCAGTACTGGGGCCAGTGCTGTTTAATATCTTTATCAATGATCTGGATGAGGGGATTGAATGCACCCTCAGTTAGTTTGCAGATGACACCAAGTTGGGTGGGAGTGTTGATCTGCTCGAGGGTAGGAAGGCTCTGCAGAGGAATCTGGACAGGCTGGATCAATGTGCCGAGGCCAATTGTATGAGGTTCAACAAGGCCAAGTGCCGGGTCCTGCACTTAGGTCACAACAACCCCATGCAACGCTACAGGCTTAGGGATGAGTGGCTGGAAAGCTGCCTGGCTGAAAAGGACCTGGGGGTGCTGGTTGACAGCCGGCTGAAGATGAGCCAGCAGTGTGCCCAGGTGGCCAAGAAGGCCAATGGCATCCTGGCCTGTATCAGAAACAGTGTGGCCAGCAGGACCAGGGAGGTGATCGTGCCCCTCCCTGTACTCGACACTGGCGGGGCTGCACCTCGAATACTGTGTTCAGTTTTGGGCCCCTCACCACAAGAAGGACATTGAGGTGCTGGAGTGTGTCCAGAGAAGGGCAACAAAGCTGGTGAGGGGTCTAGAGAACAAGTCTTGTGAGGAGCGGCTGAGGAAACTGGGGTTGTTCAGTCTGGAGAAGAAGAGGCTGAGGGGAGACCTCATCGCTCTCTACAACTACCTGAAAGGGGCTTGCAAAGAGGTGGGTGTTGGTCTCTTCTCCCAAGTGACTAGTGATAGGACAAGAGGAAATAGCCTCACGTGGCACCAAGGGAGGTTTAGATTGGATATTAGGAAAAATTTCTTCGCTGAAAGGGTTGTCAGGCATTGGAAGAGGCTGCCCAGGGAAGTGGTTGAGTCGCCATCCCTGGAGGTATTTCAAAGACATGGAGACATGGCACTTAGGGACATGGTTTAGTGGTGGACTTGGCCGTGTTAGGTTTACGGTTGGACTTGATGATCTTAAAGGTCTTTCCCAACCTGAACGATTCTATGATTTTATTTTTAACTTAAGGAGAAGCAAGGAGGGTACTGTAAAGTGCAGATGTACATCCCTCAAGAGACAAAGTGCCCTGGTCTCTTTAAAATCCTTTGTTTATTCCTCCTATCAAAGTTTAAATTATATTTTACTTGTTCTTCTAAGTTTTCAGTACTTACTTTTAATTCCACTCAATGCTTTGAAAGAGTTTCTTTTCAACATAAAGGGTATTAGGACCAATTAAAAAAAATCTTCTTTTTAAAGGGGTTTTGGTATGTATCCGCATAGGCAGAAGAGAACTGGGAGTTGAGCAGTGTCACTTGGCATTTGTAAAGTCTGAGTACTAAATTATGGCAATCTATTTGGGTATCTTTTTAAGTGCAAGTTGAAGGAAATAGTCTCGTTAATGACATAACTGGAAAAAGTATGTTTGATCTTCACATTGCTCCCTCAGATCTTATAAGCATCAGGTAGCATATGTTCTCTGAGAAGACCTTTGAAAACAAGAAATGTCTGCCTGGTCAAGATATTCTTTAGCAGCACTTTCAGTAGGTTATTCTTACTTAGGATTCACTAGTTAACTTAGTAATCCATGTTAGCAGGGAAATGAAAGTGATTTGCATCAAGAAAGTCAAAAGAAATATTAGGATAAAATTAAGAGTAAAGTTATGAGCAAGTTAAGAGTTGTTAGAGGTATACAGGTGAAGGTTGCTTTCTGATGCCAGGTTTGCTAAGCTAATTAACTCTGGATGCATTTATTCAGTTTCGCTATGATTAGGAGGCCATGAAGTTCTTTTTTTCTGGAGATGACAAAAGCAAGTGCATGTTTATCCATCATTGCTCTTTGTGGAATTCAAACCTAATGTACATTGCTACCCTGTCTCATGCAAACTTATGCATTTATGGTAAATTGAAGACCAGGCCGGTACTGACAAATTTATTTTTAGTCATGTCCCAGGAAACTATTTTGTAAAAACCTTTTCATTTTGATAGTTCTTTTTTCTTATAATTTCCAAAGTCTTGTAATTTCCAGAAATCATTACACCTGAAACAACTGTGGTTAAGCTTAGGTGCTCAACATACAATTGTGTTTATATCAATCTTCTTGAGTCTTCTATTTTAGAGTTGGAGGGGCATGTTCCTGCTCATCAAATTATATGAGAACCTTTTTCTCTCACTATTGCCATCTGAGATTTGTGATTATCTTTTTATCTACAGAGCTATTGATTTAGTATTTCTGTTGATAAAGTTTTTTGTTTGGTGGGAATATGGACCTGGTGTGTCCTCTCTCCTGTTCTCTTTGTGTGTAGTTTTAAGCCATTGAAAGCTTCACACTTAACAGCTGTTAAGACCTGACTTTTGATTATCAGAAATATTGTGCTCACTTACTGCATAAATAATTTCAGGAGAATTTTTCAGTACTCTCTTTTTGCAGTGTATTCCACAGGAGCATAACAAAACTCATTCTGGTAGACCTTCATACTTGGTTTCAGAGGACATGAATGATCACTTTCCTAACATTTATTGTTGATTTTGAGGAGCTGTCTTATTCAGCAAGAGGGGAATAAGCTAAGGTCAGCCTCTGCTTTTGCAGTACATAAAACCAAAGGAAATAGGAAAAGCTAAATGTATTAGGAGAAAACTAAGCACTTTGTTTATGCAGTATAGCAAATAGCCAAGATTTATTTGAATATTGGATTTTATTGTTTACATACTTTGACTTCAGCATTTTAAACTCACTTTCTTTGTGATGATCCAGTAACTGAGACGTTAGAAAGATTGAGGTGCCAGCATGTGCTTCCTGCCAAAATGGCTCCCTTTGGTTTGTTAGACAGCCTTGCAGAAGCCTGGATGAGCCAGTGTCAGCTAATGGGCAGAGCTGTCTGACCCCTGGAGTTGAGTACAGCACTAGAAAAAGTCCATGATGCAGACTAATTTCTGGCACAACTTTCATTCTGTATCTTGGCTCTTTTGAGGAAAGGTGATATTTCATAAGTACAGGGAGGGGAAAAAAAGTCAGGAGGTTGTTTTGTAGTGAGGAAAGCTAGGGAAGGTCTTGGGGCTATTTAACAATTCATTTGCTTGGTCTGGGACCACAGCATTGTCTGCCTGGTATCCCTTGTTCTCCCATCAAATCTGCTGCTCTTGAAAGAGTAGGAGTAAGTAGGAAATCTGAAGTTGACCTTCTTGTTTTTCATTTATCTCTGCCTATGATTTCGGCATGTTTATTAAATGGCAATAATGCTTTTCATTTGCATACTGCTTCTGTTAAGGCTCAAGAAAAACTTAAAAGAAGATTTAGCAATGATTATAGTTTTCTTGTGTAGCAGACTAATGTTATTTCTAAGGAAGAAAATTAAGGCTAATAGAGAATGGTCATATAGCTGTCTTTTCATAAGAGGTATATAGGGCAATCAGAACTAAATCGCATCTCTCCTACTGCACAGTGCAGCGGTCACACTCTGCTGCTTGTTTCCACAATGTGGTAATGAGTAAGTGTAAAGACAATTGGAATAGGAACAGTTGTGAGTAACAGCTTATGTCTTAGGTTATATCTTTTTAATTTTGTAGAAATAGTTCTATACTACTAAGATTCTCACTATATTTGGTTAACTAGGTGTTCTTTCTTAAAGTCAAGACTGCAGAGGAAGTGGTAAACACTGTGCATCAGCTTTGGAAGCAATGGTGTAAATAGAAACCAAAGGAAAAAATAGTAACAATTTTTACAAAATGGGAAGAAATGTTGCAGCATTACTCTAGAATGAGGGTGATAAACAGTCTGAGAAGATTCCTCTCTCTACTTCAGTAAATGAAAGTTGAGTCTTTACAGGAAGTTATTTTTGTCTAATGTGATTTTTTTCAGGTTTAGTTATTTCCTGTTATTTCCCCATTGAATTATAATATGGGTAGATAATTTTCCACAGCAATTATCTTAATTTTTAGTCACACTAGTTACCTTCAAGAGCAATAGGATATTATACCAGACCATAAAACAAGGCTTTAACCATCCTATCTGATTTTAAATTAGAGCAATGTGGTTACAATTAAAATATAAGCTTTTGCTAACAAAGCTTGATGCAGTGAAAGTAAGACCATAAGACTACAATACTTCAAACTGAGCTTATGGTATAATTCGAGTCCCCTTATTTAGTTGTTGTGTGCACCATCTGTTTTGCAAACTGTCTGTAGTATACCAAACACCAGGTGTAGAAAACAAGGTAGAAGAGTTCTAAAAAAATGGAATGGTTGGGTAGAATTTGTAATAATTTGGTCATGTGTGGTGGGAAAGAAAGCTTTGTTCTTGGAGGGCAAGGGGTAGGGAAGATAAAAGACTTTTTTTTAAGGAGGTTAATTCAGTCGTGATTTCTAGAAGCTTATGTTTTTCAAAGTTACTGCCTTGAGTGGGCCCGGAGGGGGTGGGGGGAGAAAAGTGTGTATACTTCTTGTTCAGTTGACCCTTTTTCTGTCATGCTAAGTTGAAAGTGATAAGAAGACAGGAAAGAGTCTGGAGAAATAAATGGCAGGGTAGTGTAGGCTATTTTGCAACTCTCACATTTTTTTAAATTTTTTTTTCTTTTCCCTCTGGTTTAGGTCTAGAGCTGTGATAGTGCTGTGCAGAACTGAAAAGGATCCAGGTGGCCAGGGACTTAATTACCATTACTTTGCCTAATGCTGCTCAGAGCATATCCACAAAACACAGTGCTTGAAAAGCTAATGGTCTCTGACATGTGATACACATCAGTCTCTTTTCTGGCACACTTATGGAAGTGAACTGGAAACAGTAATGATAAAAAGCTTTAGTGGTTGTGGCAATGGGACTACTTGCACAAAAATATGTGGGGTGAGGCATCTTCTGTGTTTAGGAAAAGCCAGCATGAAACAAGGTCATGGACACAATTAGTAAAGATCTGAATAGTAAATGAAAAACACATCCTCTATCAGCAATTTTAAAAGCCTTTAATTGAGGAGGATAAGCCTGATAACTGCTTGTAATGCTGTTGGCAGCAAACTGTTCTATCCTTGTCTTTAGGATGACCTGCAGTGGGGTTGCATAAAGCATTTTTGTTTGTTTGTTTTGGCTGTGAGCACAGCTAGAATTCTGTGTGGCAGGATTATTAATCAGCTCTGAGACTTGTTTAACATGTTTAATAGATGAAAAGGCTAAAATTTTTTTTTCCTTCCAGAATGGTGTTGGAGTAGATTGATAGTCTGTTGAAAAATACCATGCTCTTTGAATATAGGATGGGGAACCGTGTATTTGTGGTGTTACTGTTGACTTGCTGTTATCTCAGCTGCTTCAGAGCCTTTCTGAAAATGGGGGTAACTTTGTCTAAGGTATCCTATAGAGCTAAATAGCTGTTACAGTCTAAATATCAACAAAAGGTGAGACAACTTTTGACACATGTAGGAATTTCAGTGGGTGTCAATTATTTCAATTTCAGTGGGTGTCAAATGATACCTACCTACATGAAATTTAGTCCTTAAAAGTGTGTTCTCTACCTATTCTCCAATATGTGAGTGTATATATTTTTGGTTTATTAATACTGTAGTTGTGATGTTAAAATTTTGTTGGCATGTCCTATTTCATTAAAACTACTCCTACGTTTTTTGTGGTAATAAGGTGGAGAAAGAAACAATAGTCGTACTGGCTCAGGATCACAGTCTTATTGATCCACTATCCTGTATTTTAGTATGGGACAGCAGCAGTCACAAAGTGGTTGTAGCACTGATACGCTGTGGGCTGGCTTGAGATCACTTAGCTTGTACGATAGCAACCTGAAGCTGACGAAGTCTGATTTAGACCGTTTCTTGGCATGGCAGTGGGTATAGCTATTCTGTAATAGCGGCTGGCAGCAGATACTGCAGAGCAAGGCGCAAGAACTCTGCAATCGACAGGCATGATGATTTGTTATAGCTTTCTTGCTTGCATCTCCCTACACACTTGCCCTGGAAGTTCCCATGCTGTCCTCAGGTAGTTAGATGTGGATTGACTGGCAGAGTCAGGTTCAGGAATATTTCCTTTAGGAGCTCATCTGATTTGCCTTAGTGATCAGACCCGCCCCCCCCCCCCCGTACCCACACCTTTCCTCTTGATTGTGTAAATATTGACCAGCTTTTCATACCTATAACCATCAATTAATTGCATTTCTTCTTACAGATCCTTTGAAACTTCCTGTGCTGGTTGTGGGCTTTTTGAAATTTTAAATGTGTGCACTCAGATGTGTCCCTAATGTCATAGATACTACAGATGATGGATTTGAACATATCTCCCTTCTGAATTTAAAGTAACTGTGGGCTGTTACTAAGGCTTTTATAATCGCTTTTGGAAATTTGGGGGTATTTTTCTTGTTTAAAATAGAAAAACTGCAGGATTAAAGCTCCCTTCCATCTCCCATTCCACAAGAACATTTTTCAATCTGTCAATGAACACTGTGCTTTGTCTGTACTCGCAAGTATAAAATTCATCTGCTTTCTTCTTCCATTACCATCAAGGCCAAGGTTTCACTCAACTTTCAGAGGAAACTGGATTGGACACCCACTCATTGATGGATATTTCTATGCATCACAAGATCACTGAAGTCAGAGTTGTCTGCACTCATTGTATAAAAATAGACAGGGTGTGATTATGTGTTGCTACTAGTATAGGTAGAAGTGGTGAAGTGTCAGCCTACTGGTTTGTCAATGTTCATTTGGTGTTATGGGTGAAAAATACTTTACCTATTTGGGCCTCCAGCCTAGGAAGGTAGTAAAGAAGGGAGGGAGATGCACAAATTGTTTGCTGTCTGACTGATGGCAGGAATGACCAAGAGAAGAATTCAGCTTGTTTTCTTAATACCCTTGTACGTGTCAGTTAAAACAGGAATAAGTGTATTTAACCATCTCCTGTAAAAAGAGTATACTTGAGATGAATTAACAGTGGCTTCTGAGAATGACAGCAAGATTTGTACCATCATCTTCAGCATACATGAACCACAGGGTATAAAAAATAGAAGCAATCGTGGGTAATTGTGTTAACTGTAATTTTGACAAATGTGTTTTCCTGGTTAACCGTAACTTTACACAGTTCTCTAAAAGACTTCTTGACTTAATGAAGAACTTAATGGATATACTTCCTATCTTTTATTTATTTCACTGTCCTTGTAATATCTTGTCATGGCACAAAATTAGAGAATATAAGAACCTGGAAACAAAAAGTATTCTGTAACAGCAGGATCTTGTACAACATTAATGGTTCTTATTTGCAATACTTGCATCTTCTTGGAAGCAGCTGAATTTAGGTAGATTTGCTGATGTCTCACAATGGCCCCTACTGCTCCAGGTGGTATCAGTGGATAATGAACCCTTGTGCATGTTCTTGTGTCAGAAAGACAAAAGCAAATCTTCATGTGGGTACGAGACCAGAGAGATAACATATCTCCATAACCATACAAATTGTGTAAATATAGAGAAACCCTGCCAAATAAATAGAGATGTGTCTGGTAGCTTGTGTATTCTGGAAGAAACTGATCCATTGGTATGGCTCTGCTGGAAGAGTGAATCGAAAGAGCTGGGAGTATCCAGAGCTGTGCACAGTATGTTTTCAGCGAGGGTTTTTTGACCATGAAGTAGCCTACTGTTTGGGAGCAGAAGTAAGCATGTGCACATCTGCTTTCCAAGCATGTTGCTGCCAGCTATATTTCTTTGAAAGTCTTTATCTGCTAATCAAGGAATTGCCCCACAAACAACAAAATTAATATAAATTATGCTGGCAAACCTGCCCATGATATAAAGAAACCATCCAACCTGGTTTAGTAGGTCCACAGTTGTATGAATTCTAGTAACTCTTTTTACTACTATGTAATTGTTGTAGATTCACAAGAAATTAAATTTGAAAATTAAATTTTCTGGTCACTCCATTTCTAGATGAGAGGGATGAGGGAAATGTGGGGTCTTATGAGAAAGGCACAGAAAGAGAAGAACGAGCCCTGTTATTAGGGGAGAACATGGTGTTTTCCAGTTAACTTTGAGACAACATTTGAGCTCCGTTGTTTGCTGCCAGAGCAACTCTTGATTGTTTGGGATGAGGATACAGACATTTGTAGAAATTTAAGTGAATGTGCCTAAGCGTGAGCAATGGGACTGATGAGGGGAGAGTGGGCTGGTGGGTTTCCTACTCATTTGTGTAGTTCATATTTTGTAATAGTTATTTTACTAGTGTTAACCTGCATACATAAGGGCAAGTGGGAAGTTGTGAATACATGTCATAATATGCTTTTAATCACTCTGTCTTGCTGATACATACTTGATTGGAGTTTTATTGTCAGTGTGCAGTTTGAGGAGGATTTCCCTGGACTACATTTTTGCATTGCTGGGGCAGAGGGGAGGGATGGTGCATAGGCAGAAATAAGATGAAGCTTGTTGCACCAAGCTTGTTGGATCAAGCAAATGTATAATAACAGTGATTTGTATTTATCTGCTGCCTCCTCCTGAACTGTTTAACTCCACTGTTCTCACAGTCAGCTTTCCAAGGTGTGAAGGTAAGAGTGTGTCACATTCTGTCTTTCTGTAGTAATTGATATTTAGTTCAGCTAGGATTAAGTGGGGAATGCTCGGTTGTCTGATGATAATTCTGTAATTAGTATTGTTAGTGATTAGGAATCTACTTGGGTCTCATTTAATGATATATTTTCATGTAGTAATATCAAATAAGGTGTGTAGCTGCAGTTTGTCAAGTTTTCTCCTGGTGTCCAATCTTTTCAGTGGGTATTTGTTGCACATCTCTCACCATTTCAGTGGGGAGATGTTAATTGTCTTAGCTCTTTACGGCAGAAAAAGGAACAACTCTTAGACCAATAAAATTTTCTCCATCCACCTTAACCTGTCATTACAGTGCTACTAACAAACGTACTCATCACTCAGCAAAGGAGAAGCCCTGAGTATATGAATGCTGTTGCCACTCTTTAGAATCAAAACTGCACAGAGCATTTGGAGGATGTTCAAGAGGGAGGGCAGGTGGCTGTTCTAGCTTATGCAAGCAAATGATGTTGATTAAATTAATGTAATGATAAATAGTGGAATTTAGAATAATAATGAGGCACAGTGGCTTTGATTTATTGTTCCAAGTAAAGCTGAGTTCTCAAAAAAAAGGTACAGTAAAAGATCTGACCATAGGATCATACAAAGTTCATTTGGTCTTTTTAAAAACTGTAACTAGCTTTGTTTAAATAGTCAGCTTTGCTCTTTTCCCAGTAATGCTGATTTTATAGCTAAGTCTAAATGGAAAGAAAAACAATGTGTTTTTATATCCAGAATGCCTGAAAGATTTTTAAAACTCAAAGATAATTTTGCATAGTGATGTTTATCTACCATTCTGGCCCAGGTTGCAGATTAGCTTGCAATTCCACTTGACTTACTCTGAGTTTTGAGAGGCAGGGGTGATTTCTGCAACTTCTGTTTTTGCCCATGCATTCAAAAATTTTAGTCTAGGAAGATTGGCCTTGGCAGACTGGATTATACCTGTACAGGCTTTCTCCTCCTCAGGACTGAGCGTAGCCTTTTCTTGACAAAAGGCAAAGAACAGGGGCTGCCACCAAGGGTAATGGATGATATGCGTTCAGGAGGTCTCCAAACCCCAGAAAAGAGGGTTCAGAATCTGACCTTCCTGAGGCGGGTCCTCAAGTCTCATGTGCCAGGGCATGCTGTTCCACTGTCTGTGCCGTGCTTCACCAATGAGGCTCATTCATTTCCTGCATTTACAGTGTAATATTCATCTTCTCATACCCCTGGTGCTAGATACAGACATGGTTAAGGAGTCCACTGATGCCTCCTGTGTGGGGTCCTGGAGGAGCTGCTGCTGTGCATCTGGAGGGCTGTCTTGTCGGAAGGCATAACTTTGAGCTGCATCTGGCCTCCAGAGACCTTGCCCTGCTATGTGCTCCCATGTGCTGAGGCACCAGTCTGCCCTGGGACCATGTGCCCAGGCACATATGTGCTGTTTGACTTGGGTATTCATTCCCATCATGCAGTCTTGTGTTGAACCTTGTGTGTTGAGATTCCGGTAACTTGAGATTCAATTATCGGGAGTCCCATGATTTCATGGGATGGGGGACAAGATCTGAAGGTGCTCATTGCTGCTTAGTAACAAATGAGGAACTAAACCTGAATTTTTCCCACACTGATTTGTTGCCAGAAGCTGCCTGCCTTCTCTCACATGTCATTCTATCTTGGTAAGTCAGTGTACCTCCACATATCTGTCTTAGCTCTTCTGTGTTCTGGGAGATGTTATATTTGAATTATGTTCAGCACAAAGCAAGTATGTTCAGTGTGAGACATACACCATGGAATAATTGTTAACGCTAGCAGCATTGTTCATATTGTTTTGCTATAGGTTAGGATGAATTAATTAGCACTGCTGCTATTATAGTGTTACTAATTAATCTTACACTGTAGTCTTATGCTATAAAAATTTTTCGATAAACAGTTTCACATCTGTAACTGGAATGTGGTGTTATGCAAAAGAAAGGTGAGTGAAATTAGAATTGCTTGGGTTTTTTACTTCATGTAGGATGCATTTTCTAGGTGAAATGAAACTGGAATCTTATACATCACACAAGACTTCTGTATGTGTGGGTTATACAGAAGAGTATATGTGAACCTGTGAATTTTGAATCACTAAGAGAAGACCTTTATAACTGTCATGAAGCTTGATCTTATGCCAGTACATTCTGAAATCACTTTGACAATATTATTGATGTGTTCGTTTTAAGTTAAGGCACTCAACATCTTACAGAAGTGCAAGTGTAATTTGGAAGTAAGGATGAAAACTGCTTTATAAGTATCTCCCATGAAAACACTTTTGCTCTCTGATGCTTCCATATGGCTGTGACAAATGCTTCTGCTCTTTTTTTCAAACTGGGAGGGAACGTGTAATTAAAATATAGAAAGATGCACCGGAAAACAAATTGTGTCTTTACTTTCAGAATGCCACTGGATTTCCTAGCTATGGGGATATTTTTATTTGTAGAAAAGCAAGATGTGTTTGGAAATGCAGAAGGCTGCTCTGATACTCTTGAGACGTCTGTCCTTGATTAGCTGTTTGAATCAGTGATGTTATGTGTTTGTGTCTTGTTGCCAAGGAAGCTATCATTGATAGCTGCTTTTGAGAAAGAAAAAGCAGCAGAAGAAAATGTGCTCATTTACTGCTTCATTCTGAGGTTGAAACATTGCCCAAATTAACTCTTACGCATTTCATTTTTTGTCTGCTTTGTGGTTCTGTGACTGAATAATTGGGAAATAAGTTTGAAGACTTCTATGCAAAAGCATAAAGGATAGAAAATACACTGTTTAAAAAAGTTGAGCTAGACTTCATCTATTTATAACTATCATGTGGTATAAAAAACACCCTGTAAACAGAATTTGGTTATGCAGTTATTTGCATTAATGGACTTTACCCATGAAAAATTATTTCAGATTTATTTCTAGTAGTTTATAAGTTAAAAGAAGCAATTAGCTTTTATGTCTTCTAATGTGAGACAAACTCCTTGCCTGATATCTCATATTTTAAGCTTCAGCAGTTGTTGCCAACAGCCTGTATGTCTAAGCTAAATAGCTTTTGGATCACATCAAAATACTTCAAATAAAATTCTTTTAATATATGAGTGCTTTTTGGGATTTCTGAAACTCACTTGAATATAAGGATCTGGCAGTGCCTAATTTGAAAACATTATTGGAATTAAATAGAAAAAGTATTTGGTTTTTTTACTTATTTCCAGGCAAATGGAGAGTTGAAATTTTAATAGGTCAATGGAAGTGAAATAAATAATTAGCTTTTTAAAGTAATTTTCTTAATTTTCCAGCTGTTCTGTCTTATACACATGTAGAGTCAAAGCTGGGATGATGATACTGATATTCTTTGAGTGGTGAGTTTATTACAGAAGAATTCCCAAGGACTTTAAATCGATGGGTTTTTTTTCAGCTGAAATGCACCATCTTCTTCACAGAAGAGGGCCGTTGTGATACTTAAAACTTCATAAACAGCTTTAGTATTGCTGCTCTTATAAGAAAGATCTGGCTCTCTCTTTGGATCTAAATGACTTTCTCTTGGGTCTGTCTGAATGAGCCTGGTAATATGACACTTACAGAAATGTGTCCTGTGGGAATTGCTGGCTGCAGGAAAGCATTGTTGCAAGCAGAACAGATCTGTAGGCAGGTGTATCTCCTATGAGCTAGAAAGCATTGAAAAGAGCAGAAGAGGCAAAGGTTATTTGAGCATGGTTAAAAAGGGGGACTTTTTATATCGTTCAAAATAAAATAGACATTTCACTACAGCATTTATTTTACCTTCTTGCAGTGTTACTGGATTACCAGAAAATCCATCGTGTAAATAATATTAGCATTATTTGTGACTGCTTTCTACTCTTCGGGTAAATGCTACTCTATGTATGTCAAGAAACCAGTACATGGAGATAAAACAAGATATAAAAAATGATCAATTTATTTTTACCATGGTTTGGTATCAGCAAACTGCTTTTGTGAAGACAGCGTTAGCAGCTAAGTCCAGACAGGACACAATGTAGAAATTTTCAGCAAAATCCTTCATGAATTTTATGGGTGCAGTGGAGTTATTTCTGCCCTTTAAAACATAGGTTGTCACAGAAGTGACATAAGTCTTAATGGGTCTTTTCTTTCTTATTTAAAACGTTTCATTGACTTTCAGTGGAAGCTGAGCTGGAAAACAGGAAATGTTGATCATGTGTGACATGATCTAGATTGAATTGTTCATGTTTTTATCCCTTTTGGCATGCAGTTTTTCTCTGAAATTTGCCTTTTTTAGCATTAGAAAACACAGTGAAGAATAATCTCAATACAAAATTATTGTAATTGGTATTTCTGTGTAGGCTCGGCTTTGTCAGGAAAACTAGTTGTGACTACTGGGAATCATAGGGTTGGAACTGCCCTTGGAAATCTGGATACAGTAGATTACTGTGCATGACTTAAAAGCTGGCGGACTTTTTTGGCTTTCTTTAAAGGGATGTTATTGTTGATGGTGACTTTTCCTTTTTTGATTAAACACAATCCGTTTTGATAGATTAGTTTTCAAGCTCATTTGTCTTTATTAAAAAGGGACTATGTCATCTTCTTGCAGGCCAATTTGGATTGTTTTGAGTAGCATGACTGTGTTTAAATGCTGCCTGCAGAAACTGCTTTGTTAAGGGACGCTCTGTTTGTTCTTGTGCTGTTACTAAACAATTTGAAAGCGGTAAGACTAGTTCACATCAAAGCTCTGGTGTCTCTAATGGCCTGTTAACATCATATAAATTAAGATGAACTGGGTCAGTATATTGTGATCTAATCATGTTAATGCCATGATTTACTTTTTTTTAAATGCTCTTACCATTTAAAAGACTGGTGTTTCCTGAACCTTCAACTTGAAAAAATAAACTCTTGTGCGTTTGACTCAAACCCTTTTTCTCTATTTCAATTAGGAAAATGCTAACTGTTCTTAAGGTGAGAGTAGAAAACCAAGAAACAGTTTAAAATACTTGGGGAAAAGGAGCAAGAAAGTCAGAACTAAGGGGTAGGTGGCCTTTTCCTATTCTCCAATTAGCTTCAGGTAGAGATATTGCAGATTAATGAGAAGGGCCTGAGTTCTGGTCACAGGTGCATTTTATCTAGCATTTCACAGTAAACGAGCTTTGGATCTTATTGCAATGGTTTTAACAAAGTCCTTTAAAAAAGGAGTAAAATTTTACACTTAGAAAGTTTAGTGTTTTGAATGTGGAGGTATTCCCTTGCTTGGTTACTATACCAAAGAGACCAAGAGGTTTATGAGGTTCTGAAACGCTATAGAATATTTTTAATTATTTTTACTTAGAAATATTTTGGATTGCATGGTACAGAATAAAACTAATCAAAACTGAATTTCTTGTTTCTGTGTTCCTTGAACAGTGGAATTGTTAGATCTGTGATAATTTACATTGGTTAAAACTATGGAAGAAAAAAAACATTGATAATATAAAGATACCACTTCTAGCTTGCAATGTCCTTGAGAAGCAAATCAGCGAAGCCTTGGAAAGCATATAAAAATGTTTCGCCTAAAGTAGTGCTTGTCTTTGTTCATGTATTCTTGCCTTGACTCCTGCTGCTGGCCACTTCTGGAGACAGGCTAAAAGGCTTGATGGACTTTGAGTCTGCACTGGTAGAGACATGGGTTGTCTTGAAGGTCTCTCAGGGTGCTGAGCAGCTTCTGTTAGGTGAAGGGTAGCTCTGCTGTCCGGCTTCCAGTTCAGGGTAAGGGTGCAGACACCCAAGTGAGTCTCAAGGTGTGGGCCAGGTGGTGGCCATGCTCTACAGCTACTGTGAGCACCCTCTGAAGACCATTAAGCAGCCGAGTTTCACCTGACCTTTGGGATGGGGAGGAATTGCATAGAGCTGCTGTGGTTGAGCTATGTTGAAATACGCCAACTCATTCGTGTGTCTGAACCCTGATCCTCACTTTCCCCTCTATGGACAAAAGAGACAGAAAAAGGAAAAGAGAGGGAGTAAAGTTTTTAATTTGGTGATTTTTCATTCATTTATTTTTGGTCCATATGCACAGGATCCAAGATGCAGGGTAGCTACAGACAAGTTATGGGCTGGCAGGTCTGCCCTGACAGCTGTTATCTTGGACTTTGGAGTATTTTCCCTCATCAGAGATACCATCTGGCTGGTGTGATCTGATCTCTCTACTTCATCAGTCTCTGTTAGTTGAGTGGAGCTGTGGGAGCCATTTCATCCTATGTTTCTAATGCTGTGTTGCTGTTGTACTGTTTGTTGTGCGTAAGAAGTTGGGAGATCGAAAGGTAAGGCCTGAGGGAAGAAGATAACATCAGATTTGCCATGTCTTAGACTGGCGTGACTGCTGGTCTGCTGATTTGAAAAAGAAGTCACTGTCATTTTTAAGATGAATACAGTGTTTGGCCCAGGAGGTTCCTAAGGCAGAGGTTGGTGGGTGCTGGGATGGATATATCAGTGGAAAGATCCTTCTATATCTGTGCTGTTACTATGCTTTTTCACAAGAAATCTGGTGTGGGCCAGTCAGAAATATGATACTGTGCTGCACATCGACCTTTGGTTTGACGTGGAAGAGCCCTCCTTAAATGATGATTTGTTAATCCTATTCTAACAAAATAGAAACCCGATAATCTGTCTGCCTACCTCTAGAATGCCTCATGTCTTTTCAAACATGCTTTAAAAGAAGGGAAGAGTGATTTTTTTCTCCATATTAGTGAGCAAAGCAATGAGATCTGACTTGAAATGGTTACTCTGTTCCACTGATTCCTGATCCAAACCCTGCTTTGCTTACAAAACACAACCTTAACACCATCTTCTGACTATATTGGCACACCTAGTTTGGGCTACTTGCTTTTTTTTCTCTCTTCCATTAGTGTCTTTTGGTGCAGAATGTTACATATTTAATTTCTTATCTTGATTTGAAATCAAAATTGATTGAGACCTACTGAGTATAGTTACAAAAATGCCTGCAAGTAAAATAACCAATAGTTCTCCTTATTCTCATGTCAGGGGTTTTCACAAATCTCTTTCTTTTATAAGATCATTTCTGTATAAGATTCCTGAAGTTGCATTTTATTAGTGTGCTGGAAAAAGGTGAACAGGACTCAAATGATTAACCTCTGGCAGTGGATTTAGGGGGGAAAATTAACTTAAGGTGAGAATTCTGATATACCTACTTGTATTGGAACTCACGTTCATAGGAAGAAGAATTAAAACTCCCTGACACAGTGAAATTAAATTTTATGCATTTCAAATGCTTTAAAAATCTTTTAAATAGGTCACATTATGACACAGGGTGGATATTTAATGGAGGGATGAAATTATAGTGATCACTGTAAATCTTTATCCTTACAATGTGCAGTGGCCATTTTTGTACTCTAATATGCTATCTCCATACCATGTGAAAAATCTTTAACTGATATAAATTCAGATAGCTTTGCTGATTTCAGTGGATAGCTGTAATAATTTGCATTAGGAACTGCAGTTGTACACTTTTTTCCCAGAAACAAAGTATAATGGTCACTAGCAAGGGGTCAGCTGATGAACAACACATGGATTTTATGGTCAATGGGTGGAAATTACCTGCATTTGATTTTTATGTGGGAAAGTGAACACATAAATTACTCTACTTTTGTTGTTTCACAGGAATCATGTACATGCCTGTTGCAGTAAGCTGATCTCTGAATGAGAATACAGAGCTGATAGCTATAATATTAGCAGTTATTGTTATAAGTAAGGGAATATTACATAAAAACAGTGTGATCTTAAAAAAAGAACAAACCACATTTTCTGTGTTTCCTTTATTTTTATGCCACAGTACCTTCTTATCACCATAAGCTGACAACTTGGATTTAACAGGACAAAACAGTGTCAGGGGTGTTAATGCTGGTTGCCAGGCCTTTGAGTGGTGATTTTTTTTGAAAACTGGACAAAAGATGACGTTCTATCAGTATCTAAAAAAAAGTAGTTCAGCATGCATCAGTTATTTTCTAGTTTGTCCTGATAATAATGTCACTATCAAATACAAAATGCTCTCAATAAAGACAACATATGGATAAAAATGAGATCTCATCAAATCAGTTAAACTAATGATACGGGTTTTTTTGATGAGTTCACATGTTTGATGGAGAAAGATAATATTGATATTAAGCTAATTTTAATTTTTTTTGCCATCTAAATTAAGAAAAAATAAATCACATACCAGCTCAAAGCCTTGTAGAATTTTACAGGTATCTCAGCATTCATTTAAAATGAGTACAGTCATGCTTTTTTGTCTGTCTCACAGGGATAGATTCTTGACCCTGTGCTATTCAATACTTTTGTCAGTGCTTGGAAAAATGAATAAAGTGATCATTGTCTGCAAACACTGACTAAAGACTAGGGAGTGGTCAGCTATTTGGAATGACCTGTATTGCTTGCTAAAGAGGGTAGAACCAAACTTTGTATTACAATACAGCCAATATCTATTGTATCATGTTGTTATCCAGTAAAATGCATCCTCAGTTTACCAAAACCACATATTCTTATTGTAACAGAAATTGCTTATGGGCTTAAAGTGACAATCTTACAGGGATTTTTATAGAGTAAGGACTGAAATCTTTATTAATCTGTTTCTGTGGTGAAGTAGAGACAGAAGATGATACATTTTTCATTTGTTTAAAGGTTTCCATTTCCTTAGTTTCTTGTAAACAAAAAGCTGAAGAAAGCAAAAGACTTGTAACAAAAGGAATTACTTAAACCAGGTAGTATGTAGAAAATCTTGTCTTCTGTTTTATAAGCTAGTATGGCAGAGAATATTTCCTCACCCCAGCTAACAGATTACCACAGCACTGTATCTTATTACAGTTGAGTGTTTTCATAATGCTTGGAAGACCTTTCATGCTACTGTCTTTATTTGAGTTTGACAGTATTATTGTTACTCTTCTTTGTAACATAGGCATGGAGCTGTATGTCACTCACTCTGAAGCTAAAGTTTGAACTTAATACCTTCCTGAGAAAGAATAGGAATGTTACTCTTTTTCAACGATTCTTTATTTTTTAAATAAGTCTGTGAAAGTCATGATTCTTCTAAAGCCTCCATTCAGCAGAAATTCCATTTCTGTTCACTGTACTTCTAGAACCACGTAGACTAAGGAGGAAACAGAAAATAATAATTTCCTTTCTCTGTTCAAATTTGTACTCTGTCTTCTCTGAGGTCATTTTCTTGTGTTCTTCCTTTGAAATGCATGGCCATTATGTTGTGGGTTGGTTTAGGTTTTTTAGTGTGGATTTTTTGGGGTTTTTTTTGGGTTTTTTCGGTTTTTTTTAGACAATACAGAATTGACAGTAGATTAACACAGGAGACAGGTTAGACTCAGCATTAAAACTCTCTTTGGGAAACTGAGGTAATGATAGAGTGACAGGTAAATTGAAAACTGCAGAGTTAAAGAAGTTATTATTCCCATAGCTGGTCTGAGGTATCTTAATATTCAGTGTGCATTCCAAATTCCCCTGAAAACATTTTGGTTTACTTTCTCTTTTCCCTCTAATGCAGACAAATAACTGAAATTCTGGAGTTTCAGTAGACAGTACCAGCAAAAGAGGTTATGATACAATGGATTTGCCATGAGCAATCCTAGCAAACTTGGGCAAACTTTTGATTTGCTCGCTGCCAGAAGTGTTGTTATAGGCAAGATAAAAACATTCTTGTTGCTCTCTCATGAAGTTGCAGAAGTGTTTGAAAGCCTTTAGGAAGTTAAAAATGTCATGTGTGCCATAATAAAGTAGCTGGGACACTTCCCTTCCTAAGGTGTTTTCTAGGATTTAAAGATTTCATTTTGGGTACTGGTGAGAGGACCAATGGTGGGTATTGATGAAGAGCAAGGGTATTTTGTGTGTGTGTGTGTCCTTTTGTCCAGCTTTTTTCACATCATGGTACGTACACTTGGGGGCAGAGCATGGAGATGGTGGTGTCTTACAGTGGAGAGCTGCAAACCAACATTTCTGTGGGGATTATAGTCATAGGAATACTATGAATGGTCTTGATCCAGACATTGTTTTTAAAATTACATTAACATTTTAATAATAATATTTTTCTCCAAAACAATTTATTTGTAACTCTTCAGATAAGACTAGCAGCTATTTACTTGCGTAACTAAAGACATTGTCTACAATGTTTTACTTGGAATGAAGTCAAATGTTCACTTCCAGTAAATTAAAAGAGCTAAGACTCTCCAGAATATTTAAGTAATTTCTTTTCCAGTTATGGTGATAGCAAAGCATGGAGTTGTGCAAATGTAAGCCTTCTATATTAGTAAGTCACAAAACTGCTTAATAAAGGGATATTTAATAATTATACAAAAGCTTTTTGCTAAACTTGCAAATCTTGGTGTCATAGAATGGATTAAATATGAAGAATTTGCACAAATTCTTGGTAGACTTGGGACTGTCAGAGGGAGATAGAGCAAGTTAAAAAAAATACAGTATCCTCATTTTTTGTGGTTGACTGACTAAATTTATGCTGAGGTCATATGTGGAGATAAGTAATCATTTGATGTTCTTCCTGATAATCAAATTGTCTGGGAAAAATTCTCTGTGTTATCATAAATCCATGTCTGTACAGTCATTTTATGCAGGCAATTTGAAAAAGTAGCTTTTTGACCTGATAGAAATGGAAATACCTTTTAGACGCGAGAAGGGAGCATCAGTAAGGAATATATGTTTGAGATTATTCATTTTCAAAATCTAACAGGGAAAGATTCCAGATGCTTTTTGAAAAAAAATATGCTACATCTTCACATCACATCCCAAGGAAAACCTGGACAGTCTCATGCAAGGATGCTTACCCAATTTTCATAATAAGTCTTGTGTCCACCACTCCTTCCCCTGTAAGGACGAAAATGCAGTTTTGGTGCCAGTAAAGTTGGCAGGCTCTGCCTTCTGCTGAGGAGTGAGCCCTGGAGTCAAGGATGTCTCATGGAAAACATCTGATCATTAATGCCTTTTCTTTAAAGAGGGGTGATATTAACTAGAGTATTACCTGGATATTTGTCGTTAAAATATGGTAACCCGTGTAGAGCTTTAAAGAGTAAATGCCGTCTAAGAAGCAATGTATGGCTAGAGGCCAATCTACAGAGAAGATTTATTGTGTTGCCAGCATATAGGAAAATTAAATAAGCAGCTGTTTTCTGCACTGGCTTCAGCTTTTAGCTGGCCTCATGTGGTCTGGCTGGATTATGTTACAGTAATCTGTTCCTGATGTGACAGCCTCGGGTAAATGTAGCAATGAGCATAAATGGAACTGTCCTTTCTTACAGATTTCTTTGTAGGAATAGAAGAGGCAAAAAATACGGTGCTGACAACTTCTGGCTATCCATTTGAATAGGAGTGTCTCAAGAATTAATGAAACCCTTAAGTGTGATCCTGTGTGAAAAGAAATGGAGTTTAGTTCTTCCCCAGAAGAGTCACATGAATATGTATCACTTGGTTGAAACTCAGGCTTTTTTGGGATTTCTCTTTATTATCCATTTACGAGTTGTTGTAAAAGACTAATCATGTATGTACTCCAGGTAGGGGAAGGTTTCCTTCTGTCCTGTTGGGACTCCATTACACCAGCTCAATAAAGGGATGATAGTCTCTGCATCATTTTCGCCTGACCACTGCTTCTATTAAGTTTGCTTTGGTAGAAGCCACAGCACTGTGTCTTGATAGCTCTACCTCAGCAAGGTTCCGTGCTCTTACTACATTTTATTAGTGCCAGCAAACAAAAGCACTGATTGATTTCCACAAGTTTCTGGTGATATTTCAGTTTTGCCTCAGCAGCCTTAGCCAACTGCATCTGGTCCAACTTCTGGCCATATTCATGCACGAGGTCAGGAGCTCCAGTGAAAGACATAGGTCAGGTTCATGTGCTTCAAGCCTGAAGAAACTATTGCAACCCTCTGTTCTTCCACAAGACAGTATGACAGAACAAAGGATTATATGATATCAGCATAGTAAAACTGTGCCTGACCACGATTCCTTTCAAACATACCAGTTATGCCTTTTTATTGAACTGAAGAGTGGCATAAAAACTTCACACTGCCCTTTTGGGGAGAGAGGGCTGCAATTTCTGTAGCTACCTCATGAGAATTTCCAAGAGCAAATACATTCATCCCCTGCTGGGAACTTCTTGTACATCAACAATTTATTCTTTTATGGTTTGCCACTACTTAACACTTCTTCTAAAGTGTTGGTGCATTATGGATGCAGGTCAATTCAATTTGTCCTGAACAAGTGATTGCAAATGCTCCAGTACTTATATTCTGTCTTAAATTCATCAGATCCCTGTAAGACACAACCGGTTGAGTGTATATTATGAATCTGTGTTTGGTGCGTTTTATGGTGATATAAGACACGGGTTTGCTTTTTGTCTCTTAAACTACAGAGGGGAACCCCTCCCCCACCTCATAATTTGTGGTGGAAAAAATGCTCTAATAAATTATGTTTTAAGAGGTAGGGTGTGTAGAATGGTGGATGCATAAAATGCGGTCAGAAATCACAGAAAATCTAAAAGAGCAGGGAGAACGAAAAGGCTTAACATGTCAGTTTATACTTGCTGTGGGATTTGGCCAAGTATTTCAAGTTTTGAGTTGCAACAGGGTTCTACTGTGCTGATCACGTGCTTACTAATGTTTTTTCAAGCACTGCTTGATATAGATTGTAGAGATAAAACTTGATGCCTGAAAGTGGAAAATACGGAATTAGCCTTACTCCTCAGTGGTACTATTCCTTTAGGCCAGTGCAGAGTAGAGCACTGGCAGGCATGGCATGGAGTCCCAGGTATCTCCGATATTTTATGAAATAGCAATTCCAGCTATTTCCTGCCCTGTGTTACCAGATTCAACACTAATTTGTAGCAAGTGAGGAAGTAAACAGTTTGCTCTTCGTAGTCATGTGAAGTGAACTTGTGAACTTCTATAATGAAATGTGCAGATACTTCATTTTAAAAAAAACCTAACCAAATTATAATATTGTAGCTGTTGGAAGTAAAGTCTTAGCAGTTATGAATTTACAACTTGTCTAAACCATGACATTTCTGCCTAGTTGATCTTGCCACACGGGAATGCTAATGTTTAATATTTTTTGTTGTATTATGTTTAATTTAAATTTTGAGGAAAATCCTATATAACAGCTTTATTGTAAAGCATATGTGGTAATAGCTTCATAATCTTTACATCTGTAAAGGTACTGCCTGTAAAGGACGCAGAGTTTTTGTCCAAGTGCTGTATATATACTATGTATACATAACACCCTTCCCAAACACTCGCAAACAGGGGAAACAAAAGGCAAAATGAAACCATTGGTGTAAACACAATGATAAAATGACATTTCTTAACTTTTCTAGAAAAGATTACCTTTGGGAACTTTTACCATAGTATAAACAACTCTCTTCCCTGTGCCACGCCCACCCCACCCCCCCACCCCCCCCATCAGAAAGTGGTACAAATGTGACCATGAAAAAAGCACACTTAAAGATAACAGTAACAAAGACACTTCTCCCCCAATAATGTTTGGATTTCTCATTAAACGTTGCCTGATTAAATACTTTTGACTTCAGTCCTTTCAACTTCTGTGTATATTTGTTTATGAAGCAAGGAAATGTGTATTTAACCACAGGTCACATATTGTATTAAATATTTTATCTGATGCTTTTAGTCATAAATAAAATGCAGAACTATCTTTTAGTACTACTGTTTGCATCCAGTCAACATCACTTAGAAACAATCATGTAAATGTTACTATGTATGATTCAATGTAAATAAAATGCAGAACTATCTTTTAGTACTACTGTTTGCATCCAGTCAACATCACTTAGAAACAATCATGTAAATGTTACTATGTATGATTCAATGTAAATGCATTTTATGAAAAGGCATGTAGGAAATATTTGATATAGTTGAGAAGCAGTATATGATTTCTGTAAAGCAAACAATTAGAATGATATAATACCTTGAATTTTACATTACCTCATGGTTTGAGTCCTCAGCATCGTAAGCTTGTTCTGTAACTTTCTGAGTTCATTGGGTGATACATTTAAATCAAACAAGTGAAGATGGAAAAGGAAATTTGAAAGTAAAGTAGATGCCACTGTGACACCGTATTTGAATTCCTTACTGGTTTCTTATGGGAAACTATATTTGTGATCAGGATGGGTGAGCTTTTTGGTTAAAAAAGGAGAAACTGGAGGTTTTGTGCATTTTCCAAACTATTCAAAACTCATTCTAAGAACTGAAATAACTTCCTTATCTTTACCACTTCACCCCTCTGGACACAGACCTCTTTCATCTGCATTTGACTCCTTAAAGAGAGGAAGAGGTAAAATAAGACTCTTTCCCCCTGGCTGTTGCTTCAGTCTTCCTTTTTTATCACCTTACCGTCTAGCATTTTCATTTCATTCTCCATAAGAGGCTCCAGAATGAACCCATGCCAGCTTCTTCATAGATCTTATTATTTTATTTCCAATTATTTATCTTCCCATATTCTCATTCCTTTTCTTGTTGGTGCTTCAGAAAATGTGTTGTTCACTAACTTGGATATTCTGAAGCATGCAATGCAGCCTGCCATACAAAAACAGCAGAAAAAGTGACATTTATAGGAGAAAAAAAAAAAAAAGAGAAAGTAATTCTTGAGCTACATGAATTAGGTTTATTTCCTGTTATGGATTGTGCTGGTTGTGGCTGGGATAGAGTTAATTTTCTTCATAGTAGCTAGTGTGGGGCTGTGTTTTAGATTTGCGCTGAAAACAGTGTTTATAACACAGAGATGTTTTCATTATTGCTGAGCAGTGCTTACACAGAGTCAAGGCTTTTTCCACTTCTCACACCACCCCACCAGCGAGTAGGCTGGGGGTGCACAAGGAGTTGGGAGGGGACACAGCCGGGACAGCTGACCCCAACTGACCAAAGGGATAGTCCATACCATATGATGTCATGATCAGTGTATAAACCAGGGGAAAAGCTGGCCGAGGGACCGCTGCTTGGGCTGGGCATTGGTTGGAGGGTGGAGAGCAATTGTTTTCATTTGCATCACTTGCCTTTCTTGTTTGTTGTTGTTGTTTTCCTTTTAATTACAATTATTATTATTATTATTATTATTATTATCATTGTTGTTATTATTTTATTTTATTTCATTTCACTTATTAAACTGTTCTTATCTCAACCCACAAGCTTTCTTGCTTTTACTTTTCTGATTCTCTCCCCCATCCTGCTGGGGCAAGGGGGGGAGTGAGCGAGTGGCTGTGTGGTGGTTAGTTGCCAGCTGGGCTTAAACCATGACACGGATAAAAAGTAGACTTCAATATTTCTAGTCTATTACAATCTATATATGCTGTATTGATTTCTGTGTTTCTAGCAAACACGATCAATGATTTTGATATAGCAGAGACAGAAAATTATAGTCTGCTCTCACAATCTTATTTCTAAATCTCAAAGAATGAAGCGAAACCATGTCGAAAAGCACAGTTTTCAATTAGATTTCTAATGCATTCACTATAATGAAAGAATCTCAAGAGGTTTCAGGTGAAGGCAGATATTATAAAAAGTGCCAGTCAGCTACCAAATGAATATTATTTTTGGATACTGATCCAGTGTTGTTTAATTATATCAGAGTGGAATTGACAGTTTTCAATTATCTTGTTATAGGACTAAACCAACTTTTGCTCACAAGGGATTAATTATCAGTGTATGTTTCCACATGAGCCTGTACTCAAATCACCATTGTGGTGTCACTTCAAGACTTTGGGTTTAAGTCTGATTTTTTCATAGATGACTGTAAAATCATGAAGCACTGAAAGATTGATGAAGTCTGTCAAGAAAAAACTACTTAATCTTTATTCTGCTGGTAATCTTGACTCTTCAGGACCCCCACACGTATCAGATTATTGCCTGGTACTGGATTTGTGCTGTGTAAACAAAGCTTCTGACCTGGCTGTTGATGTTGCGTGGCTGACCCTAAATTAGCTGTGCAGTATCTTTGTATCTGAATTCTTATTACTCTTGAATTTTTGAGTCATAGTTTTAGTAGGGCAGGCTGATGAGCAAGAAGATGTTACTTGGTGAATTTTATGTGGCTGGACCTCAAGGTACCTAAGCCAGAATCGGAAATGAGCAGAAGTATGGTGGTGCTAGCATCCTTAATGCTGAATTGATCTAGCTGTAAAGCACTGCTGACAGGGAAAGCTAATTCTCCGAAGGGTGGTGGTGGGGCGTGTTGCTATTGTCAGCCAGCGGAAATGTCTTATCCTCCTCTTATGGGACTGTGAGATCCTAGAGAGAGTAAAGGGGGAGCAGGAACACAGCCAAGAATAGGCTGGAGGACTGAGCTGGAGGCGTTCACCTCTTCTGGTGATAAAGCTTATCTGTAGGGGCAAACTATACCTGAGAGCATGACTCCAGGACTATGTAAGTCAAACTGAAGTGGGGATACTTGGGGTTTCCCTTTCTTGGCATCCTTAACCATGTAGTTGCATCTTTGTTGCAGCATTGGCACTCAACTGACCAAAAAGAGAAGGATGGTTCAGGGTCTGAACCTGCTAAAACTAATCCAGAAAAAGAAAGCCTCATTTGTGTGAGGTAGAAAAGCAAGTCATAGAATTTAGCAGTCTCAAAGTCTGTGAAAGTAAACTAGGCAAAAAGTAGGCATGAAGGTGACATCATAATTATAAGTCATCATAATTATAATTATAAGTTCAAGCATGGCTGTATCTTGATGGTTCAGAATTACTGTTGCATTTGTTTTTAGCGCATTTCTTTTTCAGTGCTTTCTGCTATAATTAATTTGTGGGTGACCGTTCAGTAAGTTAACTGATCTCATATGTTTGCCTTTGGTTCATATAATAGAGCGAATAGAGGAATCCTACATTATGAAAAACAAAGTGATTTCAAGATCTGATACTAAATGTCTCTTGGTAAAAGTCCGTAATGATATTTCTGAGTAAAGTATAGCGACCTAGGTATTGAGAATTCATTCGTGTTAAATCTGATCCTTTAAATAAAATCTGAATCTTTAAATAAAACATATTAATCAGCAATTGTGAAGTGGTGGGACAAAACTGATGCTTGCTATAGAGGAACTAGGATTTGAGATGGTTTTTGTCTGGGGAAAGCTAAGGGAGTTTTTGAAAGAAAGGGAGAAAATGTTAAGCTTTATGGTGCTTTATTGAGGGGACTATTCACGGAGCTATTTAAGGTGGGATTGATGAAGTAGAAGGTTGTTTGAGCAAGACTTCGGTCCTATCCTGAACTTGCTTTAGAGAGAATTTGAACTGCAGATACTTCCACTTATAAAAAGACGTTAAATTTAGATTTAGTTATATTCAAATTAGTATAAATATTCTTTAGGTAAGATACTTTCATATTACCATTGGGCCAGTTCTTCTCATGAAGCGGTAACAATTGTAGGTAAATTTCTCTTTATGTTCCCCATGCTCCATCTTTGACAGTAAACAAAAATTGTAAGGGAAAAAAAAAAGTCTTGTAAGCAAAGCCATGTGTGGGAATGATTATAAACAATAATACATGTGGAGACCCTATAGTTTAATTTCTGTGTTTGCCTAGGGCCTTTGTTGCTAGAGCACCATCATATACCAGCTATAGTAATCAGTGCTGGCAAAAAATTATACTGATAGTTTATTCTGATTTTTTTTTTTTTTTAATTTCAGTATTATATAGGCAAAAGAAAATGAAAACACTAGCTTTGTCTTCCTTCTTGAGCAGTTTGTCACCTGAATACATCTGGCCTTTGACAAGGCGTACTTGTATTTGATTACCTACTGAAGATGTAGTGCAGGCATACAAGTTTGGTAAACATGCTGAGTGGGCAGTTTCCTTACCTCCCATGAAGAGTACACTTCATAACAACTTATTTTGTGTAGAATTAAACTGATGTAGTTTCTCTCAGTGAGGAACTTTTACTAAGTCATTAATTATTTATGTGAATTTACATGCTCTACTTTTGCTGAAAAATGATTTTATGGTTTAATATGTTTTGTTTATGAATATATACAATAAAGCAGTGTTTTCTAAGATGCTGGATCTTAAAAGAAATACGAGGATTTTAGATTTTGTGTGTATTTTACCCGCAGATGATGCAATTACTCTGTAAGTCTACATAGAGAAGAGAGGTAGAGACCATGAAAAGTTTAGTGAAAGATTTGTTGACCTTGATTCCCATACTGCTTACATGAACAATGTCTGCAATGGGACACAAGAAAGCCTTTTCTTAACCAATACAGTTCAGCAGAATATATCTGTAATATTTTTCTTTAACATTACTCATTATGACAGTCATGAGAGCTTTATATTGCTGCATCAGCAGTTTTTCTATTCTTTTAGTTACTGTGATTTAATTTTTTTTTAAAGGGAAAGAAGATGTATAACTAAAATGTAATGATTTACTTGATGATTTTTGTTAATGTAACAAAGAAATTTAAATAAGACTTGACAATTTGAGTTATGATGTATAGCAGAGAGAAGGAAAAAATGCTTCAAGGGGACTGTACTGCTGAGAGACATTCAGAGAGCTCTTCAAATCAATGCTGAGAGTGATGGACTCATATATCAGCCATGACTCTACACCAGCTTGAATGTAATGAGAACTTCAGTAATTTGGTTCTGCTATGGTTGAATGCCGCTTCTGGGTGAAATTTCATGAGCATGTTAAAAGTGAGACCAGGCCTTTTCAGCCTCTTCTGTCTTAGCAGACAGAGGTAATTTCAAAAATAGTCATAGTTGCCCTAGAAATAAAACTTGGTTGAACAGCAAACTGTAGCTGAATAAGCACATGAGAATAACTGTATGCATTTCACTTCAGCCATTTGTTTCCCCCTTTTATGTAGTGTTTTTGAACTGTCATTTCCTTGTCAGATAGATTTAAGGGAAAAATCTATAAATGAAGAGGTTAAGAAAAGTATTCACAGGCAAATTATGAGAAACTGGTGAGGTTTATATTGCAGGTTATTGGAATAATTCATTCTGTGGGAGATGTTAAAAAAGAAGAAAGAAAGAAAAACAACCCCTTAATATGTCTACTTTTTCTGGTGCTGCTTCTTTATGCCTCCCTTATGTTAGAAAGTGATGTGTTTATTTGGTCTTCTTGTAGATATAATGTGAAACTTTATTATAGCCTGAGATATTGCAAAATAAAAAAGGGCTGTTCTTTCGATATCAAATGAAAAAAACCCTCAGATCTGGGCTGGAAAGTCTTCTTTTTGACAATAGTTTTAGACCTTTCCTTTGCTTTAAGAAATTCTAGTGTAGTAGTACATGACCACTGCATTCTGATAAGGTTAGAATGACTTCCAAGAAAGTATTTTTATCGTTGTACCAAAATAGATCAGAATTAAATGACTTTTGCGTGGCGATGATGGTCCAGCAGGGAATTGTCTATGTCGTAGTTTTTGCTTTGCTTTCCAAATTATGCCATTGCTTTCAGAAATCAGAGGTTTGTCCAAAGACAAGCTATATTTTTGAAAATTGGCAGGAAGTACCATTGGGATGGGATATCACTTGGATGAATAATAGGAGGTATGTGGGTTTTTTTTCCCCCATGTTGAAAGCACCCTCCTCTGGTTGCCAAGCTATATCTTGTGATCTGTGGGTTTCAGTTACTGCTATCAGATATCCAGATGGCTGTAAGAAGTCACAGAGGTTTGGGTTTTTTTTCCTTTTTTTCCTCGCCTAAAAAGTTATATGCTTCCTTCCATCCATCCATATATGCATTTATTTAAGATTCTGCTGGAGTAATCCATGTTTGTCCTTTCCACAGTGTGCTACTGCAATCTGAGATTAACTCATCAGGCACAACAGGAAGCTGAACTTTGTCCCTCAAATTTAGAAATGGTCAAATTTCTGAATTTTCAGAAACTGAAATAAAAACAGTTTTCAATCCAATTTAAAAATAGTTTACATTTTTCTAGAAAACAGCTCTTTAAAATTATTTTTGAAAATTTATCTCAGCATTTAAAAATTATATTTTCAACTTTTTTTCATGTATTTGTTATTTTCCCCATAATGACATTAATTTTAAAATATGCAATCATAAAAAAAAATTTCATTACAGCATGAACAGATGGCACTTCAGTATTGACATGACCTTTGTATTGAAAAAGAAATTTTTATACAAGAACTTTCTGGCTTCCTCTTAGCTTTGAAAATGGGACTAATAAGAGAGTCTGTTACACCAGAGTTTGCACTGAGTACTGGTCCATGAAAAGATCTGATTTAAGGCAGTAATCCTGAACTGAAAATGTGTAACAGGATGAAATCCCATTTCCTGAAGTCTTATTTTCCTTTCTACCAATTTGTGTGATACCTATGGTAAATATGGGCAGGATCTAGCACGAACACCTCCTAGTGCGAGGAGGATAATGTCCTTGGACATTGAGTTCAAGAATGACTGAAGTCCCAGTGTTTCTAGGACACATCACAGTCTCATTTCTAACAGATAAGCTTTTCCAGTAAAAGAATTGCAGAATAGTTAGTGTCATCCTCCTGGAAGACACCTGAT
The DNA here is from genome assembly GCF_030936135.1 of Gavia stellata. Lineage (NCBI taxonomy): Eukaryota > Metazoa > Chordata > Aves > Gaviiformes > Gaviidae > Gavia > Gavia stellata. Next base: position 24,248,512 of record NC_082595.1, read on the forward strand.
TAAATGCTTGCTCTTGCAGAGTAGAACAAATCAATTAGGAGGAGGGAGGAGACGTTTGGCCTTTTGGTGCTTAGTCAAGTTGATTTTCAATAATGCAGGTGGCATCTGCATGCTGGAGTGATAGATATAGTAGAAAAAACACAAATGGGATTTTGCCCCATTTCAGTCAAAATGCAGAGGTAATTAATGGCATAAGGAGCAAATGCCACTCCATTAGACAATTGTTCAGCACATTAGATTAAAACATGAGTCATCTGGTAGGACAGGAATAGCCATTACAGAGGAAGCTGTTGAGCTTTGACAGCTTGGATGAGGAAGGTTGTTAAAAGTCACGAGTAAGAATTTGAAGTGAGGAATATTGAATATATTGCCAAGAATCTTCTTTCCAGGAAGAGGTGCTTTACATCCCATCTTAAAATTAATTTTAAAATGAAGAAATCTTATGTACAAGAAGTAAACTTTATCTTTTGCTTTTCAGAATGAATCCTCTTAAACTCATTAGTTTTCCATATGTTATTCCTTTGTCTGTAGAGCATAATTTTTGATAATCGTCTGTTCCATTTATACCATCTGTTAGTTGATCTTGAGGTGGACACTAGCTTGTCAGTGCCCGAGGTGGTACCTGCGGTTCCCTGAACAGTCTGGAGAGGGGCTTGTCTGGAGAGGGCTGGATTTCATGTGTTGGGGTTTTCTCCGCCCTTTTTTTTTTCCCCCTTTCTGATTAGACATTGCTCTACAGACTTTTCAGCTGAGAAGTATATTAAGAGGTATTCAGAGCAGTCTTTCTATGATGAGGCTTCATTAATAATAACTTGCTTGACCTTACTGCTACTCTGACATTCCTGCTACAAACAGAAATTGCTTGGATAAGTTAAAAACTGATGAGGGATTTCATCCATCCCTGTGTCTTGTACCAGCCTTATTTTTAACCAATATGTGGATTTTAGTGAGAGATGGATGCCACTTCCCATCTTTCCCATTCAGTTGCCTATGATAAAGCTAAGTGTGCCAAGCCAAAACTAAATGTGACTCAAGCTGCGTTAAGAAAAGGTGGTGTGTGGGGGAGACAGCTGACCTATTCCCATTTTTTTTCTTTTAAGAAACACTGCTAGGGTCTGAAATGTTGCTACTTGTCATGAATCTATCTCCTGTTTCATCAGCGTGCAGCTGTTTGACTTCTAGTCCCTCATGTTTTGTGACAGGCTTGTAAGAAACTAATGCTGCTGCTATGACTGCTCAGAAAGAAAAAGGAAAAGGGATGTTATCTAGAATTGTATTGCAAACATGCTTTCACGTGAGGACACCATTATGTTGTTTACAGCTTTTATCTTCCACCATGTGCTTTGCGTGTCTAATTCAGTTTTGGGGGTTTGTTCATTTTATTCAGCCTGTACTGGAGAAGAAGATTAATGAACAATATTTGTGGGTTGGTTTTGGTTTTTTTTTACCTGCTGTGTATGCAGTGCTGCATGCCACTGCAGTTTGTATCCTCTGGATAACTGCTGCTATTTTTTCCTCCCCCCCCCCCCAATATAAATCCATTTAGGCTTACTGATATATATCCCAGGAATATTTAGCCTCTCAGAAAGTTTGTGCGTGTGCATGGGTCTATACATACATAAAATACATATGCAGATGTTTTTTTTATATTTTAAATTAGATGTGTAGAGAATTTAGTATTTGGATACAATAGTTGGTTTTGGACATGTAAAAACTAATGATAAGGCAGATTGTACTTGTCTTTAAAAACAGAGTACAAAACAAAAACCTACTGTGTTTCTTTTCTTTTCCTACAATAACCATTGCAATAAAGATTCAAATTCATAGAACATTTGTCACACAAACAACTGTTCCTGCAGTTGTAATTCATAAATAAGGGCAGTAATTAAATTCCAAACAGCCTCTTGGCAGATGCGACAAAAGGGAAAATGGTCTAATTCTGTAATAGGGAGTCCATTGTCCTCTGAGACAAGCCTGAGAAGAGACAATATGCGTATGGGACTGATATGGAGGTCACGTAAGGAGGAATCTTTTAATTTAATTAAAAGCATAATTAATCCTAGAGAGATTCTGTAAACCCTCTACAGTTGGATTTTATGGACCTGTACTGTTTGCAAGCCAAAGAAGTAAATGAAATTTTGACATATAAAGATGAGAAGGTATCACTTTCTTGCCAAGAAACTTATCTGATGGACAAAGAATTAGCAAAATATTAAATGTCAATTTGCTGGCATATATAAAATAGGCAATGCAAACTTCTACCTCTTACAATGAAAAGATAATGATAAAATCAGCTTTTTTTTTCCCCACGCTCACTTCTAGTAAGTTCTGCCTCAAGGATTTTCCATAGTAGAGTGTTACATGCTACAATATTTATAAATGGCAGTATGTTCCAGTGTTCATAAAAACTAAGGCATTAAGCATATGATTCTAAAAGCTAAGGCATTGAGCATACATTTTAAACCAAAATGATACATTAAGAATGTAACAAAATAATGTTTGCATTATTATACTGCCTTGCTTTTTTTGAGAACCAGCTGAACAATATAATATAGTTAACTCTATTTTAACGGAAACAATTGCCTATGATGAAGTGAGAATTCTTCTGCTTGATGAAGCTTCATTTTATCAACTGTTAACGAGCCTCAACTGTACTTCTCCAGCTGAGAAAAGAGAAGGGGTTTGCTGTTTCACATGGCTTAACACTTTAGCTACTGTCACGCTACTGGTTCAGCATTTCTTGTAATTGGTCTGATAGCAAGAGGTCATCTTTTATGAAAGTGCTGTTTATCACTTCTGTCTTGCTAGAATGACAGCAATTTATGTATCTATCATAAAATTACTGGACCAGCAGCCTGAGACACTGATGGCTTATTTGAATACATAGGCATCCTGAGATGTAATGAATTTTACTTCCTGAATTTTGGTTGGACTTGATGATCTTACAGGTCTTTTCCAACCTTAGTGATTCTGTGATTCTGTGAATTTCTCAGATGCAGGAATACTGAAATCACAATTAGCAAAACTGGGATGGTGCTCATATGTTTTGTAGTCTGTACCTTTTTAGGGGTGGCATTTACATACTTTCCTCTGCTGTAATGGATGGTAAAAAGTTGTTTTTTCAATTTCTAATGTGGCACCCTGATTCCTCAAAAAAGCACCAATTATCTTGAAACTAGCAACAGACATTGATGGTTATCAAGACTGGCTTGAGTAAGTTACCAGGACTATATGAACAGCCAGATTCCTAGAGTGGTTTCTGGCTCAGCATCTTTAACTTGTTACTGTGATTCCACAGTAACATCAGCTCTTATCAGGTCCTGAGGATTAAGCCTGAGTTCCCAGCACTGAGAGGGTGAATGTCTGTACTGACTAAGGAAAGGAGAAGTTTCTTGTGGGCCATGAACTGGTAGAACTGGATAGTCCCTTCTCTTCCCCCGCGTGGTGCTATGTGCTCTTCCAGCTCAAAGGAATTATTCTAAGCTTTTTAGGTCAACAAAAATTGCATTTCTCTTCAGTGTCCCCTATTTTCAGGATTTTCTTAGTGGTTGTTCTGAGTTTTTGCATTTAAAACTTTTATTCTGTGTCCAAGCATAATTTTGTATTGAAAATCATGGATGCTCTCTGTGGATTGTGTTAGCTGAAATTATTGTAGACTCCTCAATTGCTATTTACAGCATATAACCATTTACAAGAAACGAAGCTATAGTGTGGTTAAGTCAATAGTTCATCGTTCTTGGGTTTTGGACAATGTCGAAAGTGTAAGAGGTTGCAAAGCCTGGACAGTTTAAGTAGACCATCATAGGATTTCATCAAAATTGATGTTAGTACATTTGCATAATCTTGTATAATAAACATGTTGTGAAGAAAAAGATAAAGAGAAGACAGTGGAACAAGCATTTAGCCTAACGATTTCCTTCCAAATACAAAAATATGTCTAGCTAAAGAAGGGCTGTGTATGTTTGTGCATGTGCCCGTGTGCAGGCTTTGTGTGAATCTGCAAATGGGAATGCTTTTACGCTTCCAACTTTTGAGGAATAGAGCACACTTCCATGTGTATCCTTTTTTCCTGACCCATTTGTTTGACAGATTTGAAAGCCTCAGGGTTGATGATGCGAGTGCTGCTTCTGTTTCCTCTAACACTGTAGGCTGAGTTAACATTTGCTCCTGCATGCCCTATTATGATATTCCACTTCCTTAAGTGTAGGAAAGAGAAAGCAATCAGGAGCTCTGCTTCTAAGGAAAGCAGGAGCATGGCTTCTTTTGCTAACTGTTGATTTTACAGCTATCATCATGTAAAAGGAATGCAGATTAGTAACATCAGTATAACTGTAATTTCTTCTCATTCAAAGGAGTCCACAGTGGCACAGAACTAGATGCTCCCCTGTGTATTTTGCAAAACCCAAGTGAAAAATATTATAGCATAGGCTTAGAAATGAACTAATTTAAATTTGGGAAAGAAATGCAACAATAACTTGGCTTTTTATTTAACTTGCCTTTTGCTCTTCAGGTATTTTTTTAGGAATCTGACCACGGTGGGCTTTAGCCGACCTTCCTCAGTTCCTTTTCCCACCTCTTCCCTTTTTCCTTCCCATCCCATATCTTAGGGGTTGAAAATGAGTCTGTGTGCTTGGCATGCCACAAGGCTTGTGTCCACACTTTGTGTCAGGATAAGATGTGGAAGAAAATAAGGAATGGCTGCTTTGTTATAAATGGCAACTAGAATTTGCACAGCGAAACACTTTCAGTACAAAGGAAGATCACAGGTGTCATATTTGCCAAGGTGCTGCAGCCCGGAATGATCTTTGAACAGATTGTATGAGGTACAATATTTGTAGTACATCTTGTGTTTAGTTGCAAGAATTTTTTTTGAAGGTCAGACAGCAAAGCAAGAGGAGATCACAGTGAAGTGGAGGCCAGTAACAGAGACCTGTCCAAAGAGAGTGGGATTTGAGCAAGTATTTGAAGAGGTTTCTTCCCAGGAAAAAAAGAGACCATGTGAAATATAGGTGGCTATTGTAGGGGAAAAGTAGCAAGTGGGCTAGGGAGAGAAAAGAAAAAGCAGAGCATGGGGTGCAAGAAATGGGAAACAAGAAGAGCTGATATATAGGTTACAGGTTATGATTGAGGGTAATACAAAAAAAGGCAGAAAACAAGAAAAGATGCTAGATGAAGTGATGAAACCGGGAAGGTGGTAAGACCTGAGGAGAAATACGACATAGCTGTAACTATAGAGGTGGTAAAAATAGGAGAGATGCTCCTTGCTGGTTTCACATGGAAGTGGTAGGTTTGCTTACCAGATTTACGTGTTAGGCCATCCTTTTCCAAACCACTTAATTTTCATGCTGTATAGTGTGTATTCTGTCAGCGTGGTTTGAGTTATAAAAACTCAAATGCCTTGATGCATTTAGAAATGCCATTACAAATCATTTAAAAAGTCTGAAAGCTGGGAAAAGCCTAAAGCTAAAAAGCACATCTTTGAGTGCAAAAATGAACTTTGCTTGTAAAATTTGTGAGAAGAGCCATTTTTTAAATCTCTGTGCTTCCTCTGAGCTTCATCTTTGTTCTGCCTTTATTAATTCAGATCCCTGGTGTCCTTTCCTCCTCCCCTTCTTTGGCGTGCCTCTCGATTGTTTCACAATTTATCTTTGCTGCCCAGGGAATCCAACTGTCTGGGGCTGGTGCCTTCATCCTGCCTTGGTGTCAAGGTCAAAATCTTTTAATTTTGCAGGTAGAGTGGGTATTGTGACCCCAGGGTCTGCTGCTGTATATCTAAATCCTGTCAGTGCTCTCAGACTGACAATGTCTTGGATTTTTGTCTCTCAGCTTTATTATTGAGCTCTTTGGTGGTATTTTGTCTAATTCCTCTTGGCAAAAATAGAACATTAATATTTTCTTGTTAATATAAAAAGCCTATGGCATTAAAAACTTTCAGCTGAGGAAAAAGAGCTTAACAACATTCTTATTGCCGTTGTTAAACTGAAAAGTGTGTTTACAGAAAGTAAAACCAACAGTTTTGGCAATGTAACGGATTAGTTTGCTTTTCTACAGTTTCTGCATCAAAGTTTCTACAGTTTTCTGCACCTTTAATCAATGTTGGAAACATTAGTTATGCTAAGGATGTTTTGTATGTACTTCCATTCTTTGAAAAGTCATTGCAAAAAGGGAGAATTTTAAATACCTTTTGTTGTGTCTACAGGGTGTGGGATTTTAGCAAGAGATGGAGATTTCTTTTAGTTAGTTTTTACCAGTACAGAGCCTAAATACCTAGACTTTGTGATTGGACTTGCCCATCTTTGAGCAATGAGTGGAACTTCAACAAGGTGCAGTAGGAATGTAAGCCGAAACACATGATCTCTTCTGCATTTTCAGTGTTGCTTGAATGTTAACAATGATCACAATTGGTATGAATTCACTACAACAGGTTCAATAGCAATAGCTCTTTTGCACTAATTTAGTCAACATACTGATATGTTCTCAAAAACTACAAGGTAAGTAAATCAAGGAAGGTCACATGAAAAGCCAGTTACTTGTTGGCTCCCCAAAAGTCGCAAATACATCTTCAGCTGCACATAGGAGTTGAGAGGCTAATGCATATTTGGAGCAGAACTAGAAGATAGTTCAGCTCTAACAAGCTGGTACCGAAATTTTTTATACTGGCATTTTTTCCAAGTCTTACAAATTTGGTTTCTCGTGAATTCTTTTTAGACACCTCTAACAGATTTTTATCATTGCTTTAAGGTGTAGAAGTGTTACAGTAACCCAACAAAATGATTTTTTTTTTTCTTGTGATGGGCAAAAGAAAGTATTTCTGTCAGCCTCAAAAATGTTTGAGATATTATTGCCTAAATCTTTCACTTCTCCCCCGACCTCCCCTATCGCCTCATTCTTTCCCCAAAAAAGAGAGCCTGAATCAGACAGTCTGCTTGGAAAACTTCAGCCAAAACAAATGACTGATATGGAAGAATTGAGCCTCTGAGAACAGCTCATAACTTCAGTGGCCTCAAATCTGTAGTTGCTGAGAACTTTTTCATTTATCTATTACCAAACCCATTCTTCAAAGCAAACCTACAGATTTCTTAAAAATTTCTTAGATAGTCTTCTTGTTGATACGCTGTTTGAACTGCAAGGAAGCAGCTATTTACGCATTGCATGCAGTTTAAAAATCTACATTAGCTATTTATATGTGTCAGTTGACTGAATATTTTGAAAGGTTGTCCTCAAATTTGCATATAGTAATGTCTCTTTTGCATTCTTTCTGCTGATAGTCTTGTGAATAACAAACTGATGTACTTGTGGAAGCTAAAGAAACCTCCACAGGCAGCAACTGTGAATTCACAGATCAGCCTTTTCTGTTGGAAAGAAAACAAAAGGAACCCCACTAAAACCTGATCCCCTTATTGGATTTGGTCCGTTGAAGACTTAATCTTTGGTATTGAAAGGAGATGTGGGAGTCATCATGCCAGATCAATGCTGGAAACTCTAATTCTGAGAAAGCTGAAAAAGACTTTTTAAAACAGAATCTGTAGGCATCTATAAAAATCATAAATCCTGCTGCCTTATTCAGTTGAGTAGCTGTGTTGACTTTTAAAGAGTGTGGCATATTTATGTGGGTAAGATGGATTATTTCTGGTCAAAAATGTTTTTGTGCCTTCTCAGTTTGGAGTAAGATCGATTACTCATGCTGTACGTGCAAATTGTGGTTGTACTCAGTGGTCTAGACATATGGGTATTTGTGTTGACTAAGCTATCTTGACAACTCTTATCAACTCTGTCAGCAAAAAGTTTCCATATTTTTATGTGGTAGAATTCCAAGTTTCTCAGCGTTCATTTACCTTTCTTACCATCTGTAAAGAAGATAGCTGCATTTTTTTGAAGAATCATTATTTATTCATCTTAATTTAGGAAATTGCCTTATCTGAATCTGAGCTGAAGTCCACATATAAATAAGCAGCAAGACCTAGATCATAAAGAGAACCAGATGCAGTTGGCCTTTTACACTCCTAATGACCTCCAAATGTGCGGTCTAGCACTTCCGACTAAACGCAAGTCACAAATTAGGCTTTCAGTACAAGTTCTGCCATTATATACCACTGCTCTGAACATGTAAATACAATTTACAGAACAAACCATTGAATTTCAGTTACCAATTCTGTATGATACTGTATTTTATATGTATTCAAAAGTAGAGACAAAGAGACATAGTTTGTTAAGGAACTACGTTTAAGGTATGCAGTTTGCAAATAGTGCTATTCCAAATGTATGCTGAAGACTGCTCTACTTCCTTAGGGCACAAGGGTGGAAGCTTTGGAAGTATAGTTTTACTTCTGATTTTTTTTTCTGAGAAGTATCTAATCCAGTCTTTAAATTTCTCCAATTAAAAGTATCTTATTCTTGAATGTTTAAAAATGATTTGACCAGGTACTTGTCGGATTTGATCTGTGTGCTGCTTTTTTTTTTTTTTTAAATAACCCTAATTGACTCAAGTTTGCTTGATACCATGAGCAAAAGTAACCTTTCTGAAGAGATGACTTTGAGCATTTTGGTACAGTGTTTTGCAGGCAGTTTTGAATGTACTCCTGTAAAGCTCTCAGCTACCCAAATAGGAGACTGTGACCAGCACCATTAGCATGGAAGTAAACTCAAGTGGTTCCCTGCGTAGGGTTGGTTAGCTGGAACCCAGTGCCAAGGCAGTCCTGGCTTCTGAGTTGGAGTATGGGCAACCTAAGCTTGCGTTTGCTTTCAGAACACCATTTATCCTTTTGAGGAATAAGGCTTATCTTTTCCAGCAAGGTGCTTAAGCTCTAATGCAACTGAGTGAATAGGCAAGAGGTTGTGCTTTCTCAACTAACTAGCTGAAATAGCATTTCATATCGTAAGCAGAATTATTCTGTTTCTATAATTCAGGTCAGCACCCTATTAAATGAGCCTAGGTTCTTATGTATGTAGTCTTCAACTTCTTTAATTAGTGTGTAATAAATAAAGATGACAAAGCAGGGACAAAAGATATTAAACTTTTGTTTTTCTGTGGAATTATTTGAGATGTTATTTGTATCTTTAGAATGTTCCTGTTTAATTTGTTATTGAGTTTTTCAGTATTTTACTCATATTGATCAGATGAAGAAACTGAGGCAGAAATGTATTTGCAGACTATATTGAAAAATCAATAATGCAAGCTAGAATTATTGCTGACCCATCTCTTGTTGGGTTACTCTGTCTTTAATTCTTTGCTTGTTCAAAATTTTAACATGGAATTAAGTTCTGGGTTTTGTGGTGTGGGGTTTTTTTTTTTTTTTTTTAATAGTTTATTTTGCACTATGCTTTCCTTCTGCTTTGGCTTTTTCCTTGAGCTACAGTGGTTTACTTTAGGGTGTTTTTAACTCATTTCCTTGTAGCACACTACATACAGTTCCACTTGAATGCTTAGAAATATAAAATATTTGCCTTGTAGAAATGAGGTTGACACATGGCTGGAAGAAATTTACAGCTGGTAAGTGACAGCAGCAAGCTTGTATTGTACAATTTAAGGAGGTTCATAGGTTTTGTCACTGTCTTCCATTAGTTTGGACTGTGGTATTGCACAAAACCCAGAGTATGCACAAAAGGCATTTGCTTCTTTATATAATCTCTGGAAGAAGTTTTTTAGACAGCCTGGTCAAGTAAAGGGGCAGTTCGCAGGTAGTGTCACTTCATCAAAACAGAATGTAAATCTGAACCCCTCTGATCTTTTCAGTACTTCTGCACACTTTGCAAAGAAATGACAAATTTTATGTGCTGAATTACTTCAGCATTTACCCAGGAAAATCAGAATCCTGCAGGACACTGTGATTTGCTGTAGTATATGTTTGTTCTAATTGTATATGAAACTGGATATATGTATGTCCAGTAGTATTAATTTCAAAATGTGGAATAGAAAATACATCTGTTGAATGAAGAAGCATGTATAATTTATCATTGGCTGGCTGATAACCTCAGTGAATAAAAGTGAGTTAATCTGTTAATTACTGAACTGTGGAGGTAAAACTGAATACTGTATCTTTAAAGTAAATGAATGCTTGAAATCATGCTTTCCCAAAGAAGTATGATCTGTTCTCTTTTTCTGCTAAAGCATTTTTGATCTGCAGGAGTGACTTTCAGTCTTCAAGAACCAGCAAAAATCTGTTATCAATTGGAGAAGCCAAGAAATAATTAAATAACTACGTTTAAGTGTGTATGCTGGGGCAGCTTGCAAAATGGTGGATGGGAATAGTTGTTTAGCCAGAAAACATTTTTTTGGGGTTTTTTTCTTTAAAGAGTTACATTTGAAGCTTTGTTTTGATTTCAATACTGTAGGAAGGGAGGGAATGAATGTACATAACCAGTGCCAACTGTGGAGGGAAAAATGTCCCACGGGCATAGGGAGCACCTTAATTCCATCCCTGAAGTAATATTTTTCCTCACTTTTTAAGGTGTTTCTCTTCTGACTAAAAAGCATAGATTGTTTTTCATGTGTATGCACTAATACACAGCCTTGCTAGTGTTTGTATCCATCTTTAAATAAATAAACAAAAAAAATCCTCATTCAACGTTAAGATTCTAGATCATCCTAGTAATTTCATCATAACATTTTCTTGTGTGAGTGTGTATTGATTGTCTGTTGTCAACCTTAATATTCTTAAATGCTAAATAAAAGTAGGTAATGTATCAGAATATCCAAACACACATGTGATAACCTAAAGATAACAATGGCAACAAATACAAAGCCTGGCTAAAAAGTCTTTTTAAAACTCATCTCCAGGGTTGTGGTCATATCTTGAAGCCTGTATCTGGGAGTGTTATAAACGCCTGAGCAATTGTTGGTTATCAGGACTTAGTACCTGCTTCGCATTATCTAAAATATGTGCATGTCCACAAATGACACTTCATCAATCCCAGCTATCCAAATGTTTCAGATATATTCTCGAAGCTTTTTGTAATTATACTTTGCACACATTTGCATGTGACACTCAAATGCGTATACAACAGCTTGCCTATAGGTTACTGGGGAGATGTGTGCACGTGTCTATAATAATCTACCCTGAGCCTGGTGGGATAAATCAGAACAGAGTAAAAGCCTACTTCGCAAAGTTGCTTCTTTTTCTAGTTTTCCCAAGAGTGTCTTTGGAGAGTGTTAGTCTGCATTGTCTATTAAATTAAATTTCGTCCCCCATATTGCTGTTCTCGGTATTTTCTTGCTAAGCATATATAGCTTTGCATGCTACAATTGCAATTGTTTGAAAGGACTAAAATGTTGTATGAGTAAAATGACTAAATGAGTTCTTTTTGATAGAATGCAGAAAAAAACAGGTACTCTGAAAACTGGGGTTGTTTTGGACCCTATTTTCCCAATGCTGTTATTTCACTGTTCTCAGTTGCTTTGTGTTGTTGTTGCCACTCTCTTTAATTATTCTGCCCTAAGAAAAAAACCCAAAACAAATAATTACTTTCTAGCTCTTTTCTTCTGTAACTTACTTCCTTTTTCCTTCTTTTGCTCTCTCCATTTTCAATTCATATCCATTTTTGGCTTGGTTTCCTAAGGAAATATGAGACTTAGTTGATTGTGCGCTGTCTCGTCTGTCTGACAATCATTTCTTCTTTCCCCAATAACTTTTAGAACGGCCAACTCATCACCACCACATTTAATAGAGGGACAGAGTTTTCAAAGCTATTTCTAACAGTTTTGTGAAAATACACACGTAGGTGAGAAGGAAAGAGACCCCTTAGTGTTTTCACTAAGGAAACGGCCACCACAATCTAGTAATAGACACAAGATAATTGAAGCAGAGAGAGATGTTGTGAATGAAAGCCAAGGAGACTGGGCTTTGTGAGTTCTGCTGTTTGTGAATTCAGTTTCCTTGTCTAACATTTTTCAGTGTCAAAACACGTATGAAGCACACATGTATCTTCAAGTTTGTTTCATCACAGTGACCATGTCCATTATGGATTTATGGAAAGAATTAGGCACCATTAATTTTGATATCTTTTAAAAAAAGATTCATGGACCGACCTATTTACATGTGTACGTGTATGCATGAGAAGAGACCTTGTGTTAGCTCAGATTGCCTTTTCTGTGCATCCCAGAGGCTGCCATTTAGCAGACAGGGAATAGTGACAAAGGAAATTTGGCAGAAAAAGAAATGGGAGAGAAGTGCAATCAGACCTATTAAGAAGGATTTTCAAGACCTGTAGGAAAATATGACAGCATCTCCTGAACTTTCGCGTGACCTTTCTCCTGATGAATAGTTTTATTTGCATGAGATGCTGAAGCCCACAAAATCAGCTTTCCCTTTGAGTTAAAATTTCTGAGAAAATTTTGTGATGGGATCCATGTGGTGGAATTTTATTACTCTACAGCATCCTTATGTGAGCATTCTCTGGGAAAAACTAACCTAACAAAGGAAAAAATCTCCAAGAAAAACCATCAGTTTCAACACTTGCTGTTAACGTTATACTAAACCCCCCAAAATGTTGACTGTCTTAACCCTCACATAATACAACTTCAAAAATGTGTGTCTATATTATTTTTTTTTTTTTAAGTGACATCATTTTCTTACGAAGAGTTTATCTGGTTTTAAGTTTGGGGAGAAAGTGTTATCTGCTATGCACAGACTTGCTGAATAGCCACATAATCTTATATGTCTGCCTTCATTTTTCCTGCCTATAGTCTCATTGCTCCTTTCTGGGTCATGTCAGAAACTAATTTTGTGAGTTCCTTGAGTTACAGAGATTTGTACAAGGAGGTAGATGAGCACACTTTTGGGTGCCATTAAAAAAAATTGTTTCCATCCTTATAAACCTTTTTAAAAATCCAGATGTTCTCAACAACTACAAATCATGCCAGCAGGGGTCAGTTTAGTACCAATGGAAATTGAAACTGCAGGACTGTACACTTGAGCTAGAACAAATGTGAAGCTTGTATAATCAGACTACAAATAAACTGTGTATATAACTTGGTAGACAGCCACTAAAACCATCTCTGCTATTCCTACTGGATCTGGGATTTGAGTCCTTTTCTTAAAAATAAAGGAACAAATAACCTTTTCTGGAGTTTTGTTAATTTCCCACAATACTTTTCAGTATTTTATCCTCAAAGAGTATGTGAATGGTGTAGATGATACTTTGCAAAAGAACTGCATATTCATTACAAAAAGCATAGGAACAGTAGGATAGGAAAAAGACTAATTTCTGTGATGACTGACATTTAAACTGAAAAATTTGAACCTGATGTAGGTACATGAAAGTCTTCAGGTCACATTCTTCAAAGGTACAAGTGCTGGTACATGTATAGAGGTTACCCACCAACTGAAGCTTCGTATCCCTCCCCCCTTCCTTCTTCCTATAAAGAAATCTGCATTGAATTCGTTAGGACCACTGGTGTGCTTTTGAATTTCTAGTGTTTGCCTGAGATCACGAATGGCTGTATTCATTCATTAAGGTAAAGCATGTCTAACATACAAAATCGGAAGGCAGGAGGAGGATGAAATAGGGAAAACCAATAAATAGGTGTCCGATAAGATGAGGATAGTCCCTGTTAACTTTATGTTTTTCATGCAGTTGCTTTTTCTGCAGATAACTGGCTTTGTCTTCTGTTTGCATTCCTTGCCACTTTGATGCATGCTGCATGTATGGTATAGCTACCTAAGTGCATCCATTTTTAGATTCTTGCCTTCCAGGGAAAAATAAATGGCAGCATATATCTTTTAGAAAGGTTTAAGTTTCTTGTTAGTTCAATAGTGACACCTGTAGGGATTCTTAGTTTGCATTTGATCACTCTTTCACAAGAAGTATGTAGATGGCTTTTCCCCCCAGGAATTTTAAAAACCTTGAGTGGATATTGAGAGTCATGTGAGACATTTGAGCTCAGCAGTTACTAAACTTAGCTTGTTCTATATTGGTTGATACTGTTAACTAATATTAACAATAAGAATGTTAAAATGATTATATTTACAGAAGTATTTTGAAAAGGAGTAATCACCTTTTATTTTTTTCTCTGCTTTTTTGTTCTGATTCCTAGTCATCATAGTTCAAATTAGATCCGATACTAGTTTTAGTAATATCATTGATGCAATGTAACGATGTAACAGAGGCCAGGATTACAATGAGCTGTGTTTTAGTGAAAGTATAGGGGGAAACATAATATTAAGAATATTCAGAATTGTTTTTTGATTCAAACTTGTTGCCCAGTCAAGACTGATATAACATAATATATTTCAAGATTGAAAGACTGGAATAATATCGCATTGTTGGAAAGTTTTACGACTGTGTTTGCAGCAGCAGCAAATATAACAGCTTTGAATTTGCCTTGATTTTTTTTTTTCTTTCCCCTTTTAAAATCTCCTTTTCTTTGGAAGCTGTATTCTCCTCCTGCTTTTCTCTGCACTTCTGTTTCCATTCTATCACCCTCTGCATATTATGTAACTGAAGCAGATATGACTTTCTGCATTACTAAAACATATCTAATTAGATTACACAGAAATTCAGGGTGAGGACCTAACTTCTGTTTCTAGTTGTCATCGTTTCTCAGAGATTTGTTGTGATGATTTTGACCTTGTCTGGCATCTAAAGCTAGTGCAAGGTTCCCCAAACTTTGAGACTTCAGGTACAACCGTTAGATACCTCCATCCATGCGTACGTTTCTAAAAGATATAGCAGGACTTAGGGACTTGGCCATGTTTCTCTGGAAAGAGGTCATGAATTAGAATACAGCTTAATTCACTGCTACCTTTTAAATACTTTGAAGGGAAACATCTTCCCATGAGAATATAATTCCTTAAAATGATCTTGCGTGAAGTTTTGTTTGATACATAATGGAATAAATTAATTTTTACCATTTTGAGACAAACTGTATTGCTTTTTAAAACTATATTGTTGATTCTGCATCTCTTGACTTGACTTTCCATTATAAAGTTAGCTTTGGCAAGCTTATGAAAAATTGCTGGTTGAAGGACTGCTAATGCTTGCAGTATGTTACAACTGTTGAGTCCCATTTTCCTTCCTGAATTTAGAGAGTAGGTGTGTTGCTAAATCTTAGTTCAAAAAGCAGCTGGGAGCTGCTGCCTCTCTCACTTGTCCCTTTTGAGCTGCCACAATTCAAAGCTCTGTGCCTCCTTCCATGTGTTTATGTGTCTGCATTGGCACTTGTGATTTTTTTCCTGGATAGACAACAAAAGAATACTTTTCTTGCCAACCTAGTTACCCTGGGATGGATCTACAAGTCATGGACACAGGTCCTAAACCATTTTTCTTTCTAGTCAGTAGTACCCTTGAACAAAAAAATTAGAGATGACTCCCCCTCTCCCCCAATATTTAATCGGTTCCTTCCTCTGTTATGCTCTTGCACTGTATTAAGCTTACCAGGAGCCAGCCTTTCAAGGTCTGTGCTCACATGCTGAGTATTCATCTTTGCTCAAGTCTTAGCAACAGGGTTGCTTGCTCAGAACTGTTTGTGGCTCTCTATTTTATCTTCTGCAAAGGACAAAAACTTTCTTTTCTTGACTGCTAGTCTCCCTTTGAGTGGGTAAGGTTTGCCCCATAAGGAGTATTTAGATTTCAGCTCCTTATTTAGCAGAGTCTTGAACTCACGTGGCTTTGTTTCAATAGTTCCAGCAACAAGACTTCTGGACAAATGTCTCTTGTGCTTCTATTTACAGACCCAAAATGGGCCAGGCTCTGCCAGTGTTGTGTGCTAGGGGGTTAGAGGAAGAGTGCTATAAATTCTGCAGAGGGGAAGTGGGAAGGAGCACCAAAACTGCTAAGACTCTTGAATTCCTGTTCCAACCTCTGCTGTTACCTTCAATGTCTCGTCAAGTGGTGCATAACCTAAAGTGCCCCAAGCAGTGCTCTGTTGCAGAGGTTTTTGCTTTGCAGAACATATGTCAGGCATATAGTGTGGTGCCTGCAAGATGTGGGAAATGGTTCAAGAGGAAAATATGTTGCAAAATTGGCAAAACTCTCAATGATATGGAAGTAATTTGCTATAATCACCAGGTTTTCTGATGCAATCACTTGATAATTGCATACTTTGAGGCTAATAACATATAGTAACAAAGGGCAGGAAACCACTATGTCTGTAAGTGGAAATGTTGCTTTAAAATGTATATAAGCCCCCAGTGCATAAAATGCCCCACAGGATGGGAGGTGGTATGTGGGAATTTCTTTTTCTATTTGTTTTGAAATCAGCTCTAATAAGGTAGGTGGTCTGAGAAACAATTTGCAAAGGACTCTGAAAGTCAAAAGATTCTCAGGAGTTTTGGCGTTTCAGTGCAAACCTTGACAAGGAAGCATTTCTGTATGAAAGTACTTAGGATAGTGATAGCGTCCCCAAATTTATACTGCTGGGTAAAAGAAGTGTTGCACAAGAAAACAGAATAAACAACTACGCACATTAAAAACACAAAAGCCCCATGTCCCCAACAACCAGTACACACGCTTACACCTTTGCAACTGAAACACAGCTTATTTCAAGTGACTGATTTCAGTATCTTCCAATGACTGAGGCAGGAGCTGGTCTGTGCTTGTGTAAATCAGAGGACCTACAAGGCAGAAGTCACAATGTGTGATTTTTGTGGCTATTAAAACGTCATTTCTCAGTCTTCACCAGTTATATTTGGGCCAATAGCCAGGGAATTCATCTTAATAGGGAGCCAGAAAGCAAGTAAGCAGTGATCTGAGGTGGGTAAGAAGATTCTTGGTACACAGAAAATGCTTGTCTTGTTTTTATGCTGAACTTATGCAGTGTGAGCTTCCCTCAGAAATGCAAGGAAGATTTATGCTGTGAAAATATGAAATGAAATGGGCTACAGGAAAACTAGTAGACCAGAATGCTGAAGGTATTTGCTGTTGCATTGCTGGATATTGCCAAATGGTCCTTCAGACTGGAATAGGATAACATACTTGAGAAACGACCCCCTGTGTGGGGGAAGAGCAATGGTGCTGGATATTAGCATTCAATTATGTCCATAGCCCCTCCCATCAAATAAACTTCAAGGAGAGGACAACAGAAAGAGAATAAGGAGACATGCTGGGTAGGAAAGCATCTAGAAGCAATTAAGATAGGTGCTGACAAACAGTGGGTTTCAGGTAGGATTTTCTGCAGTTATTCTGCTCTGTGACTGACAGATATTGTTAAGAAAGCATCCTGAGTTTTTAATTCATCTTCTCTAAAACAAAGCAACATATATTGACCTTCAGCATTCAGAAGTAATTGGTTAACTGTATTGTGCTTGACATAACTTCCAGTGAGAAGTTCACCCTTCATTTCAGAGAAGGTATGGTCTTCAGAGGAGCCAGGAATTAAGTGAGGTCCTGGGATTTTCAGCTGTGATCTGAGTTGGAGAAGCTCATATTTTCACTAAGGTCAAGCGAAAGGTGGGAGCAAAAATGATTGCTTAGGAAGATTGTCTAATGGCTGGAGACCTTTAGCATGCATTTTTGACACTGTATTTAAGACACTTTTGGACCTAATGTTTTAAGCAGCTATATGTTTTGGCCCCTGCTATGCAGAATTAGATCTATCTATCTGTATTGTCTGTAGTACAGTCCTTTATTATGACTTCTGATGCTCTTTAAGCAATCTTAGTAAAATATCTGAAAGGCAAATGATTAGACTTGGTTTTCCTCTCCGCTTTAAGATGATGGCTAAACTAATGATTTAAATTTAGCCTTTTTAAAATCAAATAAAAAGTTACTATCCAGATATCCTACCTGCCAGCCCACATCCTTCAGAAGCGTAGCTTGAAGTGAGGCAGAGGTGATAGTATCCAAAACTATCTTGTGTAGCAGCTACAAAAGAGATGCTGACAGACTCTACAACCTTTGGGGTAAATTCCTTATTAAAAGAAAAAGCCTTTATAGAAATCTGTGCTTTGAATTGCTTTTTGCCCTCTGAAGAGTAGATTTTTTTTTTTCCCTAAACTGGTAAGAAGAAAGACTTATTAATATGAAGCTGTACATGTGATGTCTTCTTCTTGGCTTTAGTTTCTCATTTTGCCCTTAATGTCATTAAACAATTAGTTTTATAATAGTTTTATTTATAAGGCAAGAACAAAGTGTTCTCAATTTTTCTGTGTATGTAAAAGATGTGTTGTGTGATGCTGAAAAAGGTACAGTCTTTATGGAAAAAGATGAAATTTCTGTGTGCTGGAGGAATATTCTAAATTGCATTAGAGGAGGTCTTCAGAAGAAAATCAATAGGACACTGCTTTGTTACTAGCAATAATTTGGATGACCTTGTGTTTTTCAGCATTTGCCTGTATTTTCCACCAAACTAAACAAAGCAAAGACAAGTCTGTCTTACGGCAGTGTCACTATGTTGATTATATAAATTAGTTAATTCCAGTATTGGATTAAATTCATAGCAGAAATCCACTGGTTTGGTCCATAGTTTACTCAGCTATACAAACAAATATGTAAGGAGAGAAGAGATACAAACTCATAAAGAATATAAACATAATCTAGCATTCTCTATGCAGCAGCGTTTGCAGACCAGAGATGAATCAAAGGGTTTGCTAGAAAGAATGACCTGTATGCTGGTTAATAAAAGAACACACTAAAGCATTATTGATCCAGTAAACTGAAGGCTTTTTAGTTCATTCTTATCTCTCTCTGCTTTATGCCTGTTCACAGGTTTTCCAAGTGTAAGCACTAGAAAATGTTGACCTTTTTTTCCTTTTGAATTCTTTCAGAGCAGGAATGAGCTATTACATTAAGATAGTTGTTGTCATTCTGACAAATCTGAAGGTGCCAATTTCTCCCCATCTAGCCATTTTATAGGAAAAACAACATCACAGGAGTTGTTCAATTTAGCTAAAAATTGGTTTAGTTAAACTAGTGAAAAATCTTACTTAACACATCTAGATTTGTTTATGGTTGGCATGAGCTAAATCAGTATGAACTACATTGTACTGCTTTTATTTGGACCAAATTATTTTTCTTCAGCTTAACAAATAGTTTTGAAACTAATTTCAAACTGGTGCATTTGGATGCTGATGATGTACAGTAGCCTGGATTCAACTCTTCTATTGCAGTTTAATTCAGTAGAGAGGTATGTCAAGTAATGAAATTATCTTCATTTTTCTCATAATATTTTTGAAGTTGAAATATCAAATTGAGTTTCATCTTAAAAAGAAAGGAAAGGAAAAAACAACCAACAACAAATCTGAAACCCCACTGAGCCATTTCAAACTGTGAGAGTGTAAGGATTTAGACACATGAGCAACGTATGTGTTGTTAACTGCCCCACGGTAGCTGTCCATAAACATACTCTCTGGCACTTCAAGGTAAAAGATTGTTAATGAGCTCCTATTCCTAAACTGTATACTGAGGGTGTGCAGACTGGTTTCTCCACTACGAACTGATGCATTTTCAACTTCATCTATGATCATTTATCTTTGTAATGCCATCTCTAATAAACATTTTTTAAAAGTGTTTGTGTTTTGAAAGCATGAAACAGATAAAAAACCTAGCTGTTCTGAAATTTATGAAGGCAGTTTGAAGAAACGTTTTCTGTTACTTCTGCTGAAGGTAAGAAGTTGGATTTTTGGCATCTTTTCCTTCCCTTTCTACCTCTGAGCTGTTGGAGATCATAGAATCATAGAATCATAGAATCATTTAGGTTAGAAAAGACCTTTAAGATCATCGAGATCCTGCAGGGAGCATGCAAATGGATGGCTATTTGAATCATAGCAAGAGCCAATTAATTTAGATCTGGTGGCCATCTATAGCAGTCACCAAATTCCAAAAGAAATCAACTCTAGCTACATTGTTAGAAGAATGGATGAAGTTTTAATAGACAGATGTTTGGACTTATTTTCACAAGCAATTGATTTAAGGAGGTTTAACATATCTCCTATAAATTAATTTGAAATCCTACGGATATTACTGACAAATGCCTGAATATCCATTCCTGCCTTGAAATCCATTAAGTTCTTCTTTTAATTTATTTTTGGTAGAACTGAGTTTTAATCACATAATTTGGGGACAGTATTTTGAATTTACTCTCTTTTGAGTGTTCTTTTCAATTGAGAATTCCTTTGTTCTTACATTATCAGAAGCTCATGACTGGTTTCTAGACCATTCACAATGTCATGTGCTGTGTTTCAGGTTTTCCTTTTGAAGGTAACAGTCACAATTTTTTTTTCATACCTATGATTTAAAGTGATTTTCTTCACTCTCCTCTTTCATCCACTAATTCAGTAATATCCTTCGAACTTTAATCCACATACTTTGCCATAGTATTCCATACACATCATTGTTGGTTTTTAACCACAACTGCTGATGAGCAGAGATATTTTTTTTTTTTCCCTATGCCATTGCTCTCTGTGGTGCCAACTTTTTGGAGTTGATAATGTGGATGGTCATTTTTCTCCCTTATTTTGCATTCATCACCATGGACTATATTTTGCTGTTGCTTTATTAGTTCATTTAGTGTGCTCTGCAGTGCCTCATTGTTTTCTCTGGTCCTACTCACTGTAATAACTTTCTCATCTGCAACAATTACTGCCATTTTTACTTTATCCGTTTCCACTTTCTTTCCTGTTCTTGATAAGTATGCTAATGATGGGAGATCTAAAGTGTGTGTCATCTGAGCTGAAAAGGTACCACTGTGCCTCTTCCTACAGCCAGTGTTTCTTTCATGTGGGCATAGTATTACCTACACCACGTCAAAATTTAAAAACTGACGGAATTCACCATGCACCAAATCTGTTGGCTTGTTTCAGTGGTGAAATGTGTGGGAGGGCTAAAACATATGGAAGAGAATAAAGATATTAGCTTCCTCCTTCCAGCTTCCAAAGCATGAAGTACGTAACTAAAATTGAAAATTTTAGCCTAAAGATTATAATTCCACATATGTAATTACTGTGTTGCATAATAATTTTTTAAAGCTCAGAAAACAGGAGAGATGGAATTGCTTTAAACAATGTCTGTTAATGAATTTGGACTTGAGGAATTGCTCTGTTTCCCATGCTTAATTTCCTGCATCAATTCAAAACCACCTACTTTTTGACGTTTCACAGTCTCTGAAGCAATTAACGGTGATATCCCAAACTACAGCTGTGAATTTGGATGAAGAATAAGCTGCAGGGACAGAAGAACTGTGAAGCAGCAGTTAAGATCCTGCTTTGCTGTTGATACTTCTGGTAGTTAAAAAAAAGAAAGAATAAAAAAAGATCTCTCAGCACAACTATCTGAAAGTGGGATGTTTTTCCAAATTTTCTGGATGGCATCAGTAGCCCTTTTATAGTTTTGTTTGCATGTTTCACCTCCTTTTTCTACTATTTGGTGTGCCCAGAAAATATTGTTTGCAAATCATAGATCAGTCTCCATCCAAGGACAAAGCAGATAAGCACAAATGCACAGGTGTATTTGCAGTTATTCAAAGCACAACTCTATGCTATATGTGTGCGTTGCCCTGTTAACTTTCTAGATTGGAGGCAGGTATCCACATCTGGTAAGTTTTCTTTTAAGTGACAGCTGTGAAAAATATTGCTGCTGTTTGTATTGTTAATTATATTCTTTTATAGATTTAACCTCTGCTACAGTTTCCAAAGAAAACTGGTATATAACCTGTGAAGAGGTTATACTTATATTTCCTAAGGTCAACTTGTACGTTACTAACTCATTTTTTACTATCTCTTCTCTTCAGCATTATTAATTTTTCCTGGGATTTTTTCTAATTTTCATTGCTTCCTAGATTGTTTGATACACATTCATTAAAACTTGTAGATTGACCTTCCTCAATTTAGTGAATGTCTTTCTTTGAAGATTATGTAGCTTTGATGGGAGAAAATAGAAACTCTATTTCTGTAAGTAGCTTTATTGGCCATATCAAGATCAAATGATGGATTACTAACAGAACGTGGTTTAAAACATTTATTGTATTAGAGCTACTGCTTTAGTCTATGCATTTTAGAATTAGTTATAAATTAAAACATTAATGCTATGACACACAGAAGATGAAAATATTATCAGTTTGCTCTAAAGATCGCAATGATATTCAATATAAAAAATTAATTGATTTAATACAGTCTCTGTCAAATTGATCTAGTATTTTGAAATTTCGCTTATTTTTAATGTGATATTGTTGACTGTATGTTAGCTATTTCAGGGTACTTATCAAATAATTGCTTTTTCATGTGGCTGATTTAAGCTTCATTGGTAAATCACTTATGATCCTTGTTCTAAAGATCTTCAAGTATAGAAGTTCTCCAACTCCAGTTATATTCACTGATATGGTTTCTACTGGAGTTTTTACTGTTGATGTTAAGGGAACTTTATCTTCATCTTAAACTTTCTCTTTGTCTTACTGCTTTCCCTGATGCCCTTGTTACAGTCCTGTTTTTTCTCTGCCATCTTAGCGACTACAGTGAATCACACTGTGGTATGGAAAGATAGCCACATTCTAGAGGATGATTCAAATGCATGGCTTCTCTTGATACTGCCATGCCCTGTATAGTTTTTGTAAGTTATTATGTAAATCTTGCATGGATACTATGAAACTACAAAATGACTTAAAAATTTTTTCATTTCTGTTCTTTATGCAAGATTTAAGTCTTTGAAATATTATGTCAGTATAAGTGACAATTTCGATATGTAATCTGAAGGATGTTGTAACAGGAGGTTATGCTCAGATTACAAATTCAAGTAATCAGGATAACGATGGCATTCTCCAGAGTGGCACAGAAGGAAACTTGGTTAGAAACAAAAGGCAAAGAGCTTGGTTGTGTGTGCTAGACAGAGCATGCCACAAGATATCAAAAAGAGCTTTTCCACTCTCATCTGCTTCTATCACTTCGCTCGTTGCTTGTACTTTGGTAGATGTTATTGTGAAGTCCCTACTTTCCTCACACATCATGACAAGCTCTAGAAAATGCAGGCAAATATGAGTGGAGTTTCTCCTTGTTTGTATTTTGTAACCTTTCTTTTACATTTTTTACTTTGTGATCGTGTACCAGTTCTGCAGTGGAAATGCTAGCTATGTACGCCATTGACAGCGGCAGGGCTGGCATAATTTTCGAACGTCCTGTCATTTTACGGCCACTTTACCTTTTTTCAAAGAGGAGTTGGTATCCAATTATTTAACTGTTTGAGATTATTTACACCACACTGAATCACGAAAATGAGACGAGAGGAGTGCTGCTTTCATTGAGAGAATCAGTCCTCCGACATTTTAAGTTGCCAACATACATGTGTCTGTGTTGTGGCTCTTGATGTATGGAGAGAGATGAACCCAATTTTCTGAACTTGTTCATGGAGATTACTGTTTGTGGTCATGAATTGTGGGGCCTGTCTTCAAATGTCAGCAAAGGGTGGTAGTTAATGCCGGTAGCGGTTGTATTACAAAGGAAACTGAAAGCAGCAGTTTACTGATATACGAAACATGTCAGAGGATAGTGTGGGGATTTACTCTTCTTCCTTAGGGTTCACCTCTGTGATTTACACAGGGATTTCCCTGTGCCCTTTAGGAAACTGCTGGCGAGATGAAGGAGTAGAGGTCAGGATAAGTAAGCTGATGAGCTTTCTTTTTCTGTGCCCTGAAGGAGGATGTCAGCAGGGTGGGATTCGCTGGGGCGAGGATGGGGCAATCAGAACGTAAGAACGGCTGTGCTAGGTCAAGCCAAAATGCACTTAGGCCACTCGCTTGTCTGATAGTGACCGGAAATAAATACTTCAAGACAAATACAAAAGTATCTTCCCTCCAGTGTAGCTTTCCAGAATGCAGTACGCTGTAGTTTGAGTCTTTCCAAGCAGACTTGAATCTGGATTTGTTCAAGAGGCCTACATTTACTTTTCCCCACTTAATTTAATTGCTTTTTGTTTCTATCTTTGTTTTCTACAGCATCCTACAGCAGTACAGTCTGTAATGTGATTATATTTTATGTGGAGTTTAATTTGTTGTCAGTATTCTGCATGATATTTCTATTCTGCTTCATATTCTCATATGTGAGAAAATGAGTGTTTGTTAGTCATCTCCCTTCCATGTGTAATTTTGCCTCATATCTAAGATGTCTTTTTCCAAGGTGAGTCTGTTGAGCTTCTCTCAATATAGATGTCACTCCATAACTTCCATGCACGGTGTTGCTCTTCTCTGTAACGTTTCCAGTTCTATTACATTCCGTTCGAAATAGGGTGACCACAGCCACATGCTGTGCTAGAGAACTGGATGCTTTATGGAGTTACTTATTGTCACACTGACCTTTTTCTGTTTTGTTCTCTGTTCCATTTCTAATAGCACCTACCATTTAATTTGTCATTTTCACTGCTGCTTGGCTTTCAACTGATATTTTCAGAGAACTTTAAACAAAGACACAAAAATCTCTGTTCTCTGAGAATCTCTGCTGTCTCAGAATCTCTGTTCTGATTGGTGTTGGGATTTGTACTCTAAAGCCCACTATGGAGTGTGCCTTGTCATGATTATTTTTCATATGTTACTCTGTGTCTATCAAAGTTGAATTTCATCTGCTAGTTTATTTTCCAGTCACTCATTAGAGGTCTTCATGGTCAGTTTAGGACTTGATTATCCTGAATAATTTTATATTGTCAACAGACTTTGTCAGCTCACCTCCTTTTGTACAGTGTAGGTTTTTGGCACAGATGCATGGGAGACTCCACAGACCCTTTCCCCATTATGAAAACTGACCATTTCTACAGTAATTTTGTATCCTTTATCCACTTAATAATTTGCAGGAAGGTTTTTCCTCCTACTTGATGAAGGCTCAGCTTCTGTGAGGGTGAGATTTCGGTGAAGAATTTTGTAAAAACCTTTCTTGGAAATTCAGGTAGGGTGTCAGCTAAATCACAGTCATCCACTCCGTAAGTTAGATGATTTCTTTGAAGAAGTCTGGTAGATTTGTGAGGTGTCATTTCTTCCAAGAGAGCTATATAGACTCATCATATTAATCTTCGTCTATGTTAATTCTGTTCTCTTTTTTGTTATTTCTACTATTTTGCATAGCGTAGAAGTTGAACTTGGAGGTGTTAATTTCATAGGCGCCCTCTGAACCTGGTTTGAAGTTTGAAGTAATATTTTTCACCATTAATTTCATTTGTCAATTTTCTGATGTTAAAACAAAAACTGGATTTGTTGCTTGGACACATTTGCTGTTTTGTGTGTGAATGTCATTTCAGTAAGCGGAAGTGACTTGCTGTGTGTTTCCTGAGCAGCATCTGTTACCATGAGAAACACCTTGGCCACAGATCACCCTTCTCCCAGGATGCTGTGGTGGTTGTAGGTCAGTGATGCAATGGCTTTGCCATCACAAAGCTTTCTGTTGCTTTGTCCCTGTCTATCTGTACCTGCTGTACTGGGGCAGACTTTGTCACACTGCTTACAGCAACTGTGCTACAAATTGTTCAAGAAAGTGTTCCAGTTCAAAATTCCTTCTCCCCTGAATTATTTTTAACCTAGGTATCTTTCTTTTCTGTCCATAATGATTAACATCCTGTGCTGTATGACCAAAGATTATGGCTGGGAACAGGGGAGAAGGGTAAAAAGTCCATAAAATGCTATTTCTATCAAAGTCCTTGTATTGTCAAATGACAGCTTGTATGAGCTGCGGTCACAAGGAGTGCTTGGTTGGAAAAGGAATTGGTTTATGATAGAGCATAGTGATAAACAATGCTTTTTACACCTAACCAAAATACACTATTAAAAGCTACAGTGACTAATAAATTATAGTTACCAATAAATTATATAGTTTATAACTTACTATGTGTTTCATTGTAACAATAGCCTGAATATTCAGTGTCAGGGTTATAAAAAGTTATGAGTCTCTAAGAATGACATAAAATACTCTGGTGAGCTCTAGTATCTGGCAAACCACAGAAAATCATGTGGCTGTAAGATCTCTAGGTCAAATTCTAAGGTGGTTGTGGATGTAGTGACTGTCTGCCTTTTTGTCCATAAAACCTTCCTGATAGATGTTGCTCATTCAAGAGTTGACCACTAAGTTGGCTGAGGATCAATATTACTTACTTTCAGATTCCCTGGGTGGTGATAGATTTCCCATAGCTACAGTGTAGTATTTGTGCAAAGCTAGATGCTATAAAGCTAGTTGTTATTGTACTGTACAGGGCCTGAAGTTCAGGCTGTGTACTAACCACCTGCGCAACACGCAGCCCGCTGTAAAACACAGAGCAGTTTTTAGGAGGGGTACCAAATGTGATTGACAACTAAAAGGTAAATGCTCCCTGGATACATCATCTCCCACTATAGTGGTAACTGATTAGACTTAGAAGAGAACAGTTGTTAGAAGAAACCATAATAGCTGACTAAAAAGCCTGCAGGTTTGGTGGTGAGCAGCACGCTTCCAAAAGCACATGGTCTGTTCTGCCTGCAGAGGTGAGCTTTGGTACATCTCTGAGCTTTGGTACATCTGCAGTGTTTGTAGTACTTCTTAATAAACATCTTTAAAACAGTTTCTAGGTGTACACTGGGTTTTAAACTACATGTGTGTTTTCTTGTGTGTGGTACTTTTTCTGGCTTCCACTACTTACTCAGGGTAGAAAATGAGTTGAAGGAACATGGGTTTGGGGTTTAGCTTCAGATCGGATTATAGTTTGGCTTTGAAATGAAGGGAAGGATTTGCTTTCAGGTATGAAAGGAGGACTCGGAGCGAGGCGTGATGTGTTGCATCACCCTCTCTTTTCATTTATTTATTTATTGTTAATGTCACTATACTGTGTGGCTTGCAGGGGAAGGAGGTCCCCCTGAGAATGGCTTTAGGAACTGTGGCTGCTACAGAGCTCTTCTGAGCACTGTGGGGCTGGCTGGCCTGGAGGGCTATGGCTGGGGCTCACAGCCACCTTGGAGGTGGGAAATTGCACGTGCTATCAGGAGGTAGGAGTCGGGAAGGGCTGTGATTTAAAGGGAAGCAAAGGCTCCATCCAGGTTTTGAAATCAGCTGCTTCCCCTGGTGGGGCACTGGCTTCTGGCTTACTGTTCTCATTGCATTCAAGAGCTCTTGTGCATGGTAATTCTGCTGCTTTTGGATGCACATTCAGAATAGAAAATAGGTGGAGGGGACATGGGGGTCAGGTTTAACTTCAGAAGGTACTAAGGAGACAGTAGAAGCTGTCTTAGACCTGATAGATTTTTCTTGAGAAGCAGAGGCTCACAGCACTGCAGCTCAGTGGGGCTCTCATTCTGCAACAGCAGCAAAAATCCATTGATCAGCTGGTTGATGGTTTCATGTCTCTGCATAAAATAGGAGCAGTTAAGTCGGAAACAGTATTTCACTTCCTTCTTTCCCTTCGATGTCCAAATTTGTGTGCACTTGTACCACAGTGTCAAGATCTTATATCACACACCTGGAAATTTGGGCTTAGGCTATAGGGTTTGGAGGAGGCAAGCCGTTCTCAGGAGACTCCTGGTTTCTTTAGAACAAGGACCAGAGCAGTACGTGAGAGAGAGACAATCAAAAAGAGACTTTTCATGCTTTCTGGCAGAGTATACTCACTAATCCCTTGTACTGGTATGTTGTTAGAGTCCTATTTATTCTTTGCTGTGTTGTAACAAGATCTCCATCACTATTTGTTCAAGGCTGGTGGCAAAGTGGCATTGCTAATGCGTAAGGATGATACTTGATATTTTGTCATCTACTCCTGCTTGACAGCATTTTTGATTACTGAATTTGATTGCTAATTCACTATGCTATGGATCCTACTAAAAATAGCGAGGTCTGAGTACGGTATTTCTATAACATCTGAAAAGCTCTGTCTTTCACTGTGTAGTGACATGGGCATGAGCACCATGATAGAGGAGTGTCATCTTAAGTTGATTGGTGAGGGCCCTCTTTGCTTGGAAAAGAAAATGTATCCATACCAGTACACTCCAATCATTCTGTGTAGATGATTTTATTTTTATTTGTTACTCACTTTTATTGATTTATTTTGGGGAAGGTTTTTTCCTTCTGGGCTGTTGTGCAGGGACTGTTGTTCAGAAACAAATACAAGTCCTTATATAGAAGTCTTTTGGTTTTGTGGTTGAAGAGTTGGCTTAAAGAAATATTCTGCTTGTATACTAGAAAATATCATTTATTCATTAACAACTAATGTCATACAGAAAAGCTGAAAAGTATTCCAAAGCTTTGAAAGTTTTTGTGGTGCTGTGTTGTTGGTAGGGTTTGGGTTTTTTCTCAGTGTTTTTTTGTTGCTTTTTTTTTTTTGGTGGGGTTTTGAGACCATCACCGGTGGAAGACAAACATCAGAACCAGTTGAACCGTTATCCTAGATAAATTAGAAAAGATAAAATAGCATCACAGATAAAGATAAAGTTAAAAAAAAGATGCCCAAGTCAGTGCTGAAAGCAGGGTCTGCTCTGAGGTCAGACCAGGATGCTCAGGCCCTCTAAGGATGGCGAAGACTGCGCAGCCTCGCTGAGCAGCCTGTTCTATAATCTATAATCCCAAGTGAGGCTGCCAATGCAAATGTTTCAGCAACTCTTTTATTTTCTTTTTTATTACAGGACTGTTGTTTAAATTTAGTTAGTATTATGCTGCACCAGATGCTGTGCATTTGTGAGCTCCTATATGTTTTAATAAAGCTCTATTAACATCATTCTTAATTATGGCTGGGCAATAAAAGTCAGAAGTGAAGAAAGCTTAACATTTTCAATGATGCCAAAAGACATTTATCAGCCTTTGTGAGTTGTGGGTTGTATTTCTAGCCCTTAGTATCTCTTTGCCGTAAATATAGTATCTTGTGTAGTTCTGTTGTGAGCCTGAACTCTACTCTTTTACAAAGTTAAATTGAAATGAAGTTTAAGGATTGATCCTCTGTAGAGTAGCTGAACAAGGTTAATGTTAATTGATGGTTTCAGACAAACATCAGTGCTAAATAATATGGCTACATTTAATTTTTCATATAAATTAGACTTACAGATATGATGGATCAAAAAAAGGAACTGAGTACTTCCTTGCCTGCAAGAAGCTCCTAGCATTTCTTCCTTTGTAAATTTAAGAGAAGATGCTTTATTTATGTGGTTTGTTTATTTAAAGAAAAACAAAGTCTTTGAAATCCCCTAGAAAAATCACTTTAGAATGTCATTGAAGCTGAGGGTAAAAACCAAGAACAAAAAATGGTATTAGTGCAGTTGTTCTATAAGTGAGAATCATAATTGGAAATTAGGAAATTAGGAATTTTGGAGTTAGTTACAGAAATTATTAAATTAGAAAAACTAGGTAGATAAAAGCATCTGAATACCTTCAATTTAATTTCCAGTGGATTTTATGGAATAAAAAAATGACTGTGATAAAGTAAATTTTAGTGTTTCTTGAATGCAGGTTAGGTTACGATGACTTTTTTAACAATGCTATACATATTTTTTTTTAATTCTATTTGTCTCCTTCTAGCCTCACTTCCAGTCAGAGTTAGGTCTGTGTTTCTTAAATAGCGCATATATATATTTAAAATATAATAATTGTAACCGTAAGTCTGACTTTCTAGCAGTTGCAATTCCCTGGGCTTTTAATAATTATAACTCCTTATATTTGTTATTACCACTAAGATTTGATTGAGAAGTTTTGCTTTTACAGGTAGTGTAGTTTATGTGAAATGTACACAGTGACACTAAGCCAGCAACTTAAAAGCATGCTGCTTTATGGTCTATTTAATGGCTAGGAGGTAGCCTAAAAGTATTTGTCTTGGAATGGCAGAAATCGTGGTTAGTGCTGCACTGTCCTAGTGCAGTACTAATCTCCTGGCCCCATCCACAGCAGAGTCAGAGGTAGGATGGATCTGCCTAGCAACATTAAGAAAGTTCACCCTTTGCACATTAGCATGCTGTCTGCTAAGTGTGAGACACCCAAGCAAAATTGCAGCTCACCCTGGGTTAGCCTTCCCTGATTTATACTTGGCCAGTCCTACCGACTCCTTTTTCCTATTTCAAACATTGAGTGCCTTCATTCCTACCCAACTGCCAGAATCTTGGAATGAAAAGATTTGTATTTCCTGTATTAACCAAATACTGCATTCTGTGAGGAAAAAGCAGAGTGGAGGAGGAGACATTTTAAAAAAAAAAATTAAAAAAAATATTATGAAAAAGATTTGTTCTAAGGTAGTTACAGAGAACTACTTTTCTACAACTCTGAACATGAGTCTTCCAAGTATCAAGGTTTTAGGGTGAAATACATATATTTTCTTCTTATTTAATAATTACAACTTTCTGCTTACCACACAACACGTGTGTAGTGCCCAAGGTGCTGTAGCACAAACATCAGCTGCTACTGCTTGCTGGTGCCACAGTGTGTTTGCCACATTGTCATCCGGCCAGTTCTTCTGCTTGTAGAAGTCACTTCCTGGGTGGTTTCTCTAGTTTTTCTAATTGACTTGTTGGTTGTGGAGGTGCTAGGTCCGTGCTCACAGAAACTTGTATTTCCTGGCTTCCAGGTGCCAGCTGGAGCTCTGCAGGACCAGGGAGCTGCTGCAGGGTTTTAGACACCTGGGACGGAAAGGTTTTTTCCACTGGCTTCAGGAAGGAAGCTGCCGACTCTGCCTCTTTGTGCATTTTTAATGCTACCAGACATGCCACAAACATTTCTGAGACTTATCCAAGACTGCTTCTGTTAACACATGTGTCTTTAAGAATCAAACTCAAGTGCAGAAAACTTCCCGTGTGATACTGCAGCATATTTTGTGAGTTGGTAGTTTTAAACCACGTTGGTGCCGAACTACTGTCAGCATACAAAGCAAAGAGGTTTTGATGGCTGGGTATTTTCTTTAAATGAGGAAATTTCTAAACCTTGCTACCTATGACCATTAGAAGCTGTTTTTTTCTCACTGCTGCAGTGCTTTTCCCTTTCCTCCTTTGCCCCGTCTCTCTGCATCTTCATGTCTCTTATCTTTTGTGCTCTCACATTTCCCTTTTCACGTGTAAATGCAACATTAAAATATTGCAGGCTATGTATACTTTCCCTTCTCATTCTCTGTTTTCAGGCTCCTGCTATTTTATGATCCCCTAATTCTGTCTTTGGGATCTTATTAATTTTTTTTCTGCTTGTACAGTTCTGTTTCTTTCCTCTTTTGAATCATTCATGTCCTGTCAAAGCTTGTTCCATAACGCTGACTGTCCTCGTTATCCTGACCATTCCTTTCCTTCCCTCTCTGCTCCCATTCCAAACAACTGCACCATGCTTTCCCAGTTGTATTCTCACCATGCCACTCCTGTGCTGAGCTGCATTGGTGCTGCGCCTTCAGGTGATGGGGGAGAGGGAGCAAAGCCCTCAGCCAAGCCCTCAGCCCACAGTGGCTGTGTCTAGTGAATTTGGACAACTTTAGCAACTGCGTGTCATGGTATGAGACAAGTGTGCTAGAGAAGAGGATAGCTGTCTGCCCCTTGTCTTCAAGGAGAGGATGGTACAGGAGTTTGGGTGTAACAACCCTGAGAGGAGGATGCACTTCATAGTTTACTTACTGGAGTACCAAAATCATACTGATCTTTTTGTTCGTTTCGTGTTTTTTGTTTTGTTTGAAGCGCTTTCTAACTGAGAGTTGGTTAGACAAAACAAAAAATGAATCTAGGATTACTCTCCCTGACTATGCAAATGCTTATTTCTTGATAGTGGGAAAACTAAACCCTTAACTTATGCTTGCATACAAGCTTTGTATTTTTATTTCATCTCCCAAGTTTCCTTAGAGCCATCACAATCAAATTGTAAATGAGATTGAAGAATAAGTAATTATTGTATGTTCAAGTGGCCAAATGCTTTTTCTGTGACAGAATCAAAATGAAACCGAAATGGCTGGGAAAGTTTTTTGGGTTTTTTTTTTCTAATAGGGAAACCTTCTGTAAATATGATTTACGGTGCCTGATTTTATAGTGTCTCGGACACAAAATAATACTTCCAGGCTGCTGTGTATTGTGAGATAGGTGAGGACTGAATGTTAAACTGCCAGATGTCATATTGATAAACAAAGCATAGATAATGCTATGAGGATTAATGTTAATTTTGCAGTTCTCTATGTAACCAGTGATAAGTACTTATTAGTGTAGGTATAAATCCTATTTAAGAATATTTATGAAGAAAAGGAGTGGAGGTAACATAGGAGTACGGCTGGAATGTGAATGTTCAGCACAATGAACTTTGGATAAAAGCTCACCACTTGGGTTTTGGGAGGATTTTCTGTTTATTTGTCTTGCAAGGTGGAGGAGTGTGGTGAGTGCGTGAGTAGGGATGCTCCTGGAGTTGTGTCTCCCTGTTTGGCTTCTTCTCTTGAAGGGGATTTCAAATGCAAATGGCCTGAAGCAAAGCAGACGGAAGAATGCAGTTAATAGCAGTCATAATAAAAGTGATATACAACAAATAATGGTTGGTTACAAGGGAAGAGTTAAAGGGATTAAACTTAGCCCTCAGTGACAGCTACAGGTTGCTCTTAGGCTGCTGCTCCATGGGACGGAGGCAGACCGCAGAAGGGAGCATGGAGCTGATGCCGTCAGACCCGGGTCTGTCCTGGGAAGGCACAGACACTCATTTGGCTGTGGATAGCTCTTTGGAGGGCTCTTCTTCAAAACCCCTTCCTGCAGGCAGCGTGGGATCAGCCTGCTCTGGTGTCCCATTTCACTCGCATGCATCCCCAAAGGGGAGCCTGCCCTAGCTGCTGTGCTCTCCCTGAGCCTCTCTGATGTGTGTGGTAAAATATGTAGGAAACAAAATTTTAAAATTAAACTGCTCGTTAGATCTTAAGCTGTTTTATTATTTCGCAAAGTAAGAGAGCAAATCTGAATTATTTACAAACGCTATCATAGAATCTAGAGAAAGAGCGAGTTTGTGAGGCATACAGGCTAAGCACCTATTTTTTTTTTCTTCCTCCCTGCCCTCCTATGCTTTAAGTGCACCTTGAAATGCCATTACCTGCTGTAGCTGAGAACAAGGTAATTTGTAATGTGGAACAGCTAATTTTTCATTGTGGTTCCACCGGGGCATAGTGCAAAACAATCCAGTATAGCTACAGTGGTAGTGCAATAACCTGAATTCAGAGCAGGTACCATGTCAGTTGCTGTATCCTGTCACCTTTGGCCAATAATGAAGCTATTTGCAAAATTACTGTAGGCTTTTAAATATATTTGACATATTCCACTTTTCGCAAAGTATAGAAGCCTGTGCAGGAGGAAAAAACTGAGCTTGGGCCGTTATAAAAAAAATAAAAAAAAATGCAAATTATAGTTAACTGACATCTTCCCCAAATCTAGGAGCCTTAATTACATTAAAGAGCTAATTTGGTGAACCAGATAGAAAGAGAAATGTTTTCAGAGCCAGCTTAGGCAATTTTCTGAGTTCTTTTTTTTTCTAAATTGTAGTGCATGTGAAGGAGCTGGGAAATGCCAGCGCTTTTGGGCTGGCAGCACCCTGTGATGTATTGGCTTTGAGAAAAACCCAGCTTGGAACAACTTTCAATAGGACAGTAAGCTGCTGTATTTCAGAAGTGTCGGTGTACATCTGCAGAATTACGCTGCCCCATGAATTCTGTTCTGTTGTCTGGAAACTCAACTTTCAGCTGCAAAAAAGCTTAAAAGTTTTTTAAAAAAATTATTATTTTTTTATTTTTTGAAAATTAGGTCCTAAACTGCTCTGGGTTTCATGTATTGCATTTTGTGTCTCTTCCAGGTCACCTAAGTAAGAGGCAGCATGCCCTGTTGTCCAGCCAGAGTGCTGATATGATCATTCTGCTGATGCTCCCTCAGAGGGACAATTTTTTATATTTCTCTTGTTTTACCTAGCCTCTAATTTTCCTGTAACTTGCTGAAATGTAATGTCTTCCAGAATGCTGTTCTGTTGCCAATTTAAACTGAAATTGGCCAGAAAATTTGGGAGTTACTTGGAGGTCTGATAGGCTCTGTGATTGTATAAGCCTGCTTTCAAGTACCCTGTGACTAAAAAACCACCCCAACCACCAAGAAAAAGAACCCCTTAATTTTGCTACAGAGGCCGTACCCAAATGTTCCTATGTGTTTGATCTGCGTGTTTGGATTCAGCAATCAAAGTATTACTGTACATAGCAGTATCTATATCATTAATACACTGGTACTCTGCAATGGATTTTTCTTCTCAGCAGAACAAATTTTGCTGTATTATATTGAGTTCCTGGAGAATCCCTGAAAGGTGACTGAAATTTTAAATCTTGAATTGTATCATAATTCCTTCCTTCTGAGACAGTCAGAAAACCCATTCTGCAAAGCTAGATTCTATCTCCTTTCTATAGATAATAGGAAAAATTATTTTTACTGTGTAATCGCAATCCTTTTACAAGGCTGCCTGAATTAGCAATTCTTATAATCTTATGTAGTATGCTTCCTCAAGCCCTGTATTTACAAATAATTTACTTATTCAAGGCTTGCCTACCTGAGTCAAAACCAGCTTATCTGTCCTCAAAGAGAAAAGGATTACAGGCTCTGAAATCTCGTTTTAATATCAGTTCTGTTGTATGGAACCGAATACTGTTTTCCTGGCTTTAATTGAGGTAGAATTATTTCTGATGTCATTTGATATGAGAAAAAAACTGAAAGCTCTTAAAAATAATAGTAATAAAGGTAAATTCTCATTATAAGTTGCACTCAAAAATTTAAATTAAAGTCATGTAAGTTAGCATGCCTCGAGTAAGAATCTGTCTCATTAATATTAATCTCCAAACTCTAATGAGAACACTAAGCTACTATGTAATGCTAAAAGGGCACAGGTGTGACAGTCTCAGAGAAGGTGGAAGCCCTAAATCCCCCAGGCTATTAAACTATAAATTGCACTACCTAATTATTAGGCAATTTCTTGCCTGGTTATTGAAAGGGATGAAGGTTTTAGTGTTTATCTGTGAAAAACAAATGCCCAAGACGACAATTTATCATACATGGAAAAATGTATCACTGAATTTCTCTGTAACAGAAAAACATGATGGAGAGGAGTCTGTGACCTCACTGCTTTATCAATATACTAATTCATACCTTAGGCAGAAGAATTCCATGGAAAGTCATCTTTTCTTCTATTTTCTTCCATGGATTCATGATCTCCTGGACTGCTCTGTTTGTGTCACAGTGATGCTGGGTTGGCAGTGTTGAAACTGCACTGCTCCGAGTTACAAGCCATTAAAAAGAAATGCATCAATTGCAAGTGCTTTGGTAGAGGGCACCCATGCCAAGGAAATTACAGGAGAAAGCAGATGCTTATATTTGGAAAAAAAAGGATATATTTGCACTTTACAAAAAGTAAACAGTTTTTAGCTAATATTTTCTTTTCTAAGCAGCTTTTTGGGGGTTTTCTGTCTTTCTGCCACTGTGTATCAAGGTGTTAAGAAAATGAAAGGCTTGAAGCTTAGGTGTGTTCTCCACAGCTCAAGCATCCATCAGTTGGTCTGTGATTGATGCTCAGTAAATAGTGTGGCTTAGTCTCAGGAATGAAAAGTCAGTTCACAGTTTCCCTGCTGTGCTGAGGTTTGAAGGGATAAAAGAGAAAATAGAATCTACAGTTGCTTTCCTGGGCAATGTCAACGACAGTAGCTTGGGTGCATGCAGGGAGCATATTTAATCTGTTTGTGCTCCTAGACTTTGCAGTGATGGATTCCGTATAAATAAATAAAGACTCAGGAGATTTAGTAAGGTGCCACAGGAAGGTGATCACAATTTGTCTTTACTAGAAGCCTTGTGTTAGAAACATCCATAAACTATATACTAATATGTTGTCCACCACCACTCCTGCCCCCCCGCCCCGAAATTAAATAAAAATTAAAGGAGGGAAAAAAAACTTTTTAGGTATAAATCTCCTTTCATTATTCTGCCTGCTAGTGTAGCTGTTGTGTTAATTGATCGTTCTTAATGAGTCCTCTGGTGGTAGAACAGAATTGAGGTGGGAATGTGCTGTGTATGTTAAACCCACAAGTAAAATATGATTCTGTTGTCTTGAACAGAGACTTATTTACATGGTGAACTGTACAGATGGTTTGTAAAGGAAAATTACTCTTCCTTCCTGAAAAACCACTTGATAAATCACAGGCTTCTCTTTATGTTTGCTTCTCTCTTAATGTCTAGAAAATCCAAAAGCTATGCAAATGTGTAGTACTCCAATCACACTAAACACCTGGAAAAACATAAGTACTCTTAACAGATTACCATAATACACGCTTTTTTTATTCCTAACATTTGTTGAAAAACTCATGAAGTCCTAGGCAGTGTTTTTTAATTGGAAATGAGAAGTTTTCTGTGTATTAGGCAGGTAATAAATGTGGCATCTTTTGTAATTGACAGAACAACCTTTTTGAGCTGTTCACTAAATGCAACATATTCATCTATTGCTTATTACTTTTTTCCATAATAGGCAATGGTAACACACAAAAAAGTCAATCCATAGGTTCTTCGCTACTTAAGGCTGGGCTCGAGTTTGATTTACAAGTCTTGAACTGACTCGACTTTCAGGTGGGACAAAGATAGAGACCCTAGCTGCTGATTGTTAGTGATGACCAGTAATGCTGTGGACTGTCTTGGAGTCTGGAGGTGTTGCTGTTGGGGACATAACGCACAACTGGTACCCGTGTTACAAATTCCTGCTGTGATTCTCTGTGGGAAGGCAGCATGTTTGGCTGCCTGTCCTGAAAAATTCAGTGTAGCTCTGCCCTCCTGCCATGCCTCACTCCAGGGAAAGCAAACTTTTAAACGCGCATTTGAAACATGGCAGTTGTGATACTGTTGTGTTTCTGCCCTGCAGTCCTCGGGTGTTTCAAGGAAAAAGTGATCCTCACTTGGCCGTCTGTGCTGGAGTTCAGTGGTACCGTGACACTGCCTTACTTCCACGAAGAGAGTTGTAGGATAGGGTCTTAAAATTATTTCTCTGAGGTGTGGAGAGCAACTGAAGTAAAATACAGTGGATCATTAATTCATCAGGATTGCTTTTTTACGTATGCTGGATTTCTGTAATCTCAAAGAGAATCTGTTATTAGCATGTCAGCTATGGGTACCTCCTCTGTCCTTATTTTGCCATAGTTGTTTGGTTGATTTTAGCCAGATTTTTTAGGGAGACAAAACTTTTTTTAATCTCTCCGTGTTGCTGGATCCTTCTCCAGGAGTGTTTTAAACCCACCAGTGAGTTCTGAATGACTTTGTCAGGAGGATGGATGTCTCACAGCTACCATATTTGCATGAGCTTCCTCAAAAGTGATAGCTTGGCTGGGGAGTGCCCAGCAGAGGAAAAGGCTGTGGTGTGGACTGCCTATAACACCAGAGATGCCAGTGCATCCATGTGAGCAGGGGCCTGAGAACCAGGCTTTGTACCGACAGCAGACCAGGGAGTGCCTTGGGCTTTCTGGCCTCTGAGAGGTGGGACAAACCTCTTGGATGGGTCATCTCCTCCTTGTTCAGTCCAGCCAGTCTGTGTATGAGCAATAGCTTCATTCACATGAGTCTGTGGTTTAACTGCAGTAGATCTTTATTTCATGATGTGAAAACACAGGTGGTTTAACTGTGCTGGTCTTGTCCTTTGCTATTCTGAAATGGGAGTAAACTGTAGCAGGTGTAGACACGATAGATTGTATGGTATCTGTTCCCTGCCTCACCCATCCCCACTTGTCCCTTGCTCAGAGGGTCTACATGACTTTGGTGATCCCTGTGAAAACAGCCGATGTAGGCATGTTCTACACTTTGCATTCCTGTCCTTTCGTTGCCATTGAAATCCAACAAAGTTCTGGTATCTAAAAGTACATGCTCTAAAACAGAAAACAGCACCAAATCTGATTATTACTTGTTGAAATTTATTTATTTGTCTTCAGTAAATATTTAATCTTAATGATTTTGTAAACAGCTTGCTGTTTGCATTTGGGGGAAAAAAGAACAAAGAATCCTCAAGAGAACGATATCAGATTGTTTGTTAGGGAAAAAAGCTCTAATGCTTGTTAATTGTGTACTTTAGAGTCTTCTGTTATTAGCATAGCTGGTTAAAGACAAGTCTTTCCCTTTAAGCATGGCAAGAAAAATATCATATGGTTTTACTTCCTTTTCTTAAAAATAAAAAATGAACAAACAAGCAAAAAAACCCCCTCACTTTTACTGAGAACGAGGCAGTGCCATATCAAAAGAAGGTGGGTAATGAGACAGTGTTGGAGGTAATGTTAAAATTTGAAAAAAACAATCCAAAAAATGTTGTGCCTCTACTTACCCTCGAGTACAGCTGACTAGAGTGCATATGAACAGTGAGGCAAAATGTTAAAATGTCAGTAGATTATGTCTCATGTTGCAAGTCAAGACGCTGCACATGCACGCATGTGGCGCGGTGAGCTGTGAGGTTTCATGCAGGGGCGTTAGCTTGGGGCCCAGGAGCCAGACAGCCAGTTGGTGCAGTGCCTTGTCTGAGAAGGGAGGCCGTGCCCTGGAGCTGAGCAGCTCAGACACGGCGCTGCATCCACATCCAGAGCCAGGCTGGCACTGCACATGTAGAAATCTCTACTACTTGTTTTAATGTACATGATGGAAGGAAAAGGTGGAGAGAGCAAGTCTGCAGATGATACAGAACTGGGAGGAGAGGCTGATATATCGGATGGTCGTGCTGCCATTCAGAGGGACCTTGACAGGCTGGAGAAATGGGCCAACAGGAATTGCATGAAGTTCAACAAAGGCAAATGCGCAGTCTGGTCCTTGGGGTTGAACAACCTCAAGTACCGATATATGATGGGGACTGATTGGCTGGAAAGCAGTCCTGCAGAAATGGACCTTGAGATCCTGGTGGACAACAAACTGACCATGAACCACCAATGCACCCTCGTGGCAAAGGAAGCTGACAGCATGCTGGGCTTCATTAGGAAGAGTGTTGCCGGCAGATTGCAGGAGGTAATCCTTCCTCCCTGTGCAGCACTGGTGAGGCCACATGTGCAGTATTTTGTCCAGATCTGGGCTCCCCTGTCAATGAAGGATATGGGCTTACTGGAGCAGGTCCAGTGTAGGGCCACAAAGATAATTAAGGGACCTGAGCATCAGTCAGAGGAGGAGAGGCTGACAGAGCTGGTATTGTTGAGCCTGGAGAGGAGAAAGCTCGGGGGAGGATCTTATCAATATGTATAAATACCTGATGGGAGGGAATGAAGAAGAGGGAGCCATACTCTTCTCAGCAGTGCCCACTGATGGTACAAGAGGCAACAGGTACAAATAAAGAAAACATGAAATTCCATCTGAACACAAGAAAAAACTTTTTCACTGTGAGGGTGATCACATACTGGAAGAGATTGCCTGTAGATGTTGTGAAGTCTCCATCTGTGGAGATATTCAAAACCTAATGGGGCATGGTCCTGGGCAGCCTGCTGTAGGTGACCCTGTCTGAGCAGGAGGAAATGGACTAGAAGATCTCTAGTGGTCCTTTCCAACCTCAGTGTTTCTGTGAATTACATTGAAATTCACCTTATGTGGAAGATGTCGAAATGTCCATACAGCGTAGTATAAGTAATTGTTTAGGAGGTAAGCAGTTGATTTTCAGCACTTTTTCAGGCTTTCAGAGATCTGGGGGCTTGAATCAAGTTAGGCTCTGAGAAAGGATACTTGCTACAAACTGTTCTGCGTGTGACACACGTCACTGAATTCATACCAGAGTCCTCCCAGTGGCGTATTGCAGGCTCTATACAATTTTGTCTAGGCTGGTTAGGTTTCTTAAGAATGAGAGGCTCAGTTTTTCCAGTGTTTGTGCAGGTTGGTCTGGGCTTGTAGATAATATCAGACAGCTGAAAATAAAGGTCGATGTACAGCAAATGGTCAGAGAGCACATCTCTTTTGGGATTTTTGACCCATACCTATAGATTCCCCAAATGAGTCTTCGGGAAGTTCAGGCTGGGACCTGGATCAACTCAAATTTTCCTTCAAATGTGGATGAAGTGCTAATTATTAAAGAGCTATACAAGTAGTGGTTTCAGAGAAATTAGTAGTTCTGCACACATAAACTTGTTTGTCTCTTTTCCAAGATGATTGGTGTTGTTATGATACTGTACTGGTTTGGGCTGGGCTGGGATTAAACCACAACTGATGCATGCTCTACTTGCCCAAATCAGTTTATTTTAGGGTTGGCTTTTTTTTTTCTTCTGATGAATAGCTAACTAGCAGCAGAACAACATTCTGTATTAGAAGCTTATATCAACCTGAATTTTTGTCCTATTTTGGCTTTTAGTCGTCATCTTAATGTTAGCTTCTGCAGTTGTTATAAAGAAAACACAGTACCTCCTGTCCAGACTTAAAAACATCCTCCCAGGGAAAGATTTGGTGCAGAATGCTCTTTCTACATATTTGTATCACTGTGCATACCTCTAAACAAATATTTACCTTACAATCAGATTCATTTTGAGAGCTGCTAAACACTTATTGTTTTGCAGGCTATATGCAGCATTCAGTAATGGAGAGAAATATAAATTCTAAGTGCTAAAATGCATACCAGCATATACAAACCAATAACCAGCACAGTATGATTTGAAGAAATGACTTCCTGCTATACAGTGCATGTTCTTTAAAGAGAGCAACCACTGCTTTCTAGCTCATTGTAATTCACACTGCGTCCGGCACTACTGGAAAACTAATGAAAATGCTGGGAGTACAAGGCTTTATTTTACTGTTGAGAATTCTCAGTGGTTACAATATTATGTTGTGCCTAATTCTCCTGGTATCACATTTTTTTAACAGTGATTTTTATTTTCAGCCCAGTGATCCACTTCATGCATTAACCCCCTAACTACTGAACGTACCATGTAGCACAAAGGATCTTTCAAAGCAAAATGCTTTTAGATTAATTGTAAATAGGAAAAATCTTCTCCATCAGGTAGAAGTCTTATACGCATAGGCTCACTGGCATGGAAATCTGGGAAGCAGAGGCTTTTAAGTCCACCTCCAAGAAGATCAAAGTGGAGGGATAGGAGGAAAAGGTGCTGATTTTATTTTTTTATCTAAGACTGCGTGATATGAAGTAATGGAACTGTTGCCATAGTAAAGTTATATTGAATTGACTAAAAGCCAGTCAACACCACTGTGCAAGCTGCCCCACCCCCAAGCAAACAAACCAGAAGGATAAACACTCCTCAGTTGATTTTGTTTTCCCTCCTATAATAGGGAATTAGAGGAACTGATTTTAGAACTCTCTTTAAAATATATAATTGCCAGCAGTGAA
Organism: Gavia stellata; assembly: GCF_030936135.1. NCBI lineage: Eukaryota > Metazoa > Chordata > Aves > Gaviiformes > Gaviidae > Gavia > Gavia stellata. Next base: position 24,289,629 of record NC_082595.1, read on the forward strand.
AAGTCAGTGAGTATTTTCGGGATTTGTGGTATATTGTGTTTCAGATACAATTCATGTTTTTTCTAAAAATTGTCATTCATGAAGCACTTTCAGTTGTCAACTGTGTGATAAAAGAGTCATCTTCTCAATCAACTGGGGGAGTATTAAAATGCAGAAGATATTATCACTAGAATATTATAAATGTTATCTTTACACATCTGTTTAAGTTTTGGAGGAATTTACTTTCATCCTTACCTGCTTTTGCTTTGTTACTCCGGAGTAATTTATAATGCATCTGAAGAATTGCCTGATCTCCCTCTCCTCTGTACCCAACATACACATACCTGCAGGGACTGAGAGACCGGGAAACATCACATGTTCTGGTCTCTGCTCCTCAGCATCTAATTTTAGGGAGACATCTAGGAGGGTGTGGCAATGAAATAAAAGAAAAAATAACTTTTGTGTTAGTGTTCATATTTGCATGGTTCAGGAGTTCTGTTAAAAGTACATAGTGGAGTCACTATCTGAAGTGTTGCTACACTGTTAAAAGCCATTAAAAAAAATCTAACAAACCTGAATTCTTGTGACCAGAGCAGCCAGACACAAAGTGGAGAGGCCCTTCCATGTTAAGATCTCTTTCAAACGTTGCCCTCCTGCTGCACAGGAGGTGAGGGATGACAGCCTTATTACAGAGCTCTTCTTTTACCTCAGAGGTTCCTAATTTCCTCTTGTTGCAGCATTTGAAAACTTTTGAGTAACATGTTAGGGGCTGGATGCTGCAGTGTGAGCCTAAGCATCCACTGCCACTTGAGATGGTCTTGAGTGTCCCACCTGGCCTCCAGTTGCTGGTTTCTGTCAGGTTCTGTGTCTGTGTCATCTCTGCCAGCCTCCGAGGTTGTTTTAGATGCACAGAGCATCTCATGTGGGTCTCAATTTAGTTAACTAATCTTGCTTCAGGCAACTAATACCTTACTAATGTGATTTGTTCTTTCAACTTTTCCAGAGAGGCAGGTGTACTTTGAGGGGCTTTATTTTATTTGAAGGGACTTCATGTGTTTATCTTGTGCTGTGACTTTAGGGGGGAAGGCAAATCGGGTGTTTCTTGCCCACTGAACGCAGGGAGGCTGATGTTGCTCATAAATTTGTCAAGGAACCATCTCCCTCATAGCTGTATGGCACAGACAGGCTTCTCCATAACTGCTGAAGGCTTGGCCGTGTCAGGAGGATTGACCATGGCCTTCATTTTGGAGAGCAGCTGATACCTTCCATGCCTAGAACCCAAATGGGTTCTAGGTCCCAAATGTCGAGGTTGAAAATAGGTGGCTAATTAAATTTTTTAAAATAAGCACTCTGGCAAACCCCTTCCTAACTTATTAGGGGTCAGAGAAATCACAGGTATTTGCTGTTTTGGCAGTGAATTTATGCAGGTATTAAAACCTGCTGTTTTTGTGATGGAACTAAGTATCTTAAATCAGCAGCAACAAGCCTAAATCCCTGCCTTCAACTGGCCCCAAATTCAAGAATTTGATTTGATGCTTTAGAGGGAGCAGGCTTTAAAAACAGGTTAGATTCCTTGTGTTAGAAGCTTAGAATCCACCTAAAAGATGAGAAACAAGGAATAAAAGAAATAAAAATATTATTTGAAGTGGGCCTAGGAGAACGGGAACAGCTGAAGATGCTTGTGGCCCACACTGTTCTTCAGAGAATGCAGTGAGACACAGAAGTGGTCAGTGTGTTACACGGTGACAGCAAAGCCCTAGAAAGGGAACTGCTGCTCCTTGAGGTACGTACGAAAGTACAGATTTGAAAATTTAACAAATAGGCAGAGGACCTCACTATCATTGGCAAACTGGGAAGAAAAACATCAGGGATTTAGAGAGACACGAGAACAGGCCAGAGAGCACCTTGGCAGTCAAGGAGCCTGTGTCTGAGTGGAGAGGAAAGGGGAAACCAACGTAAGCCCACAGAGACAGGTGGCATGGACACAGTGATGGGGCTAGGATCCTCTACAGCACCATGTGGGAATGGATAGGACTAAGGAACAACTGCATTTGTCAAAGGCAAAGAAGGCAGCTTGTTCTTGCAGCCTGATTTTGTACCTAACAAAGAAGTTTTTTGTTGCTGAAGTCTGCACACACAGATAAGGTTTCTGCTGTGAAAGTATTTGAATACGCTTAAAAAAACCAATCAACCTGAGTGTGTTTCCATTTCAGTTCAATTTATTTGAAGGAAATGTCTGGTAAATAACTTTTCCTTTCTTATTTTTTTTTCTCTTCCTCTTTGTTAGAGACATCAAAGCTGTGGTTACTCAGATGTCCCCTTTCTCCAGGAGCTGAGGTTCATCTGCACTCTCTGAAAGTACATCAGAGTGCTGCAGTGTTCACCTGCTTTTGATAAGGAGTGTCAGTTCTGCACATGTCTTCCCCCCTCATATGAAAATAAGGCTTTGGTAGTCAGGACTGTCCCTAGGGAGGTCTTGTCCAGGTAAAGTGCTCATTATCTGCAGTATACGTTGAATAAATCTTGAAGACTTCATGTAATGGTTAAATGTGTGCAATAAAATACACATAGGATATATTGTTAGTTTTCCAGGTACTCCAGATGATTGCCTGTAATTAATCTTTTTTGCACAGTGTACAGTATAGCAGTCTCATGACTGTATACATTTCATGTTTTGTCTTTAATAACCATAATTTTCAATTTTATACTTTTTTTCCCCTACCACTTTCTTTCCAGTTAGGACAGGCTTGTTTTTATTGAATCACAGAATCACTAAGGTTGGAAAAGACCTGTAAGATCATCAAGTCCAACCATTACAAAAAAACCCCCAAAACCAAAACAACAACAACAACAACAACAAAAAACCCACCACATCACACAAACAAAAAAAACCCCACACCACACACCACCATGCCTATCAAGCCACGTCCCACAATGCCACGTCCACACGCTCCTTGAATACCTCCAGGGAGGGTGAGCAGGTATAATTCTTCTAAAATAAATGGATTTTTCTAAACATTGTATTTTTGTACCTTTTAAAAATAATTGTATGCTCCAGAATTACAGCAAAACATTTTGACATGAGCAATAAGGGGTAGTATGGTGCTGTCCCATTTCTTCATCCCACTGCCTTGTAATCCACTAAGCAGCTTGCTTATTTACAGTATTGGTCTGATATGTTTATACTACTGAGTTAGGTATTACAAAAACAGTTGTTGAAGAAACATCTGTTAGCTAAATTGTGCTGACTTATCACTATTGATTAGCAAGTGCTCATCGTGATGTCTATTGACTACTTTTGTGGACTGGCATTTTTAAGGGATTATTTTATTTTATGGCATCCTCTGGCTATAACCGGTAAGATAAACCCTCCTGTATTTAAAATAAGCTCATCCATTATTTTTCATTGTCTTTTCTATTATAGCCATTACCTTAGCTCATGTAGATCTAGTAGAAACAATATTTATACGAGACAATTCAATCTCTTCTATTAAAAGGAAGCCTTTCCAGATTCTACCCCATGAGAAGGAAAGATTGTTGTTCTTTTAAGGAGATAAAAAGGGAAAAAAAGACATGCCCCAAATAAACCATATGGGTTACAGAAACAACATCATCTCTAGTACTTCTTTAAGGCAAAATTTGCACCCTTTATTTCCATAATACAAATGTAATCAGAGGAGCACCATTAACATGAATGTTATGTTGGGCTGATACTGGATCAGAACTGTACACACGTTTAGCCTTCATGTGAGTAAGTGGTGATGGCGGTGATGTGGAATATGTATATTATTGAAGGTCTCTGTTCATCTTCATGGTTCAGATTGTATTTTGAAGATCATGGAGTGCCTCTGTATAAAGAGATCACTTCCACACACCCCCCAAGAATTTTCTTTTCTCTTTTTTTCCTAGTGCGTCACTAACTTTTACCAAGAGGCATTACATGGTGGTGTCGTCTTCACCGTTAAACTTTACTGGATTCAATCCGCATATTCTGGCCTTGTGTCTGGAGAAAAAAACCCAAACATTAAAAAATGTTAGATGTCTCTTTCCTGTGGTTATTGATGAGAGCTGTATTTTGAGTGATAAAAAGCAGAAGAGATGCAAAGGGTTCCTTCATCAGAACAGAACAGCAGGAACAAGTCCCTTGAGGCTTGCCCCCATCTGTAGCTGTTGCAGAGAAAGCAGACCTTGCTAAACCCTGTGCAGGGGTCAGAGGTTTTTCCCAGCCTGAGAATTGTTAACGGGAATCCATTTTCCCCTCTAGAGATAGCCAAAGCAGGAGTGAGCTGACTGGCCATTAAATGAAGATGGCTTTAAATATAGACAGGCATTTAAAGTCTTCTGCTATATAAATTAGAATTCCTGCTTACAGGATCACATTTTCACAGAATATTTTCCTTAAAAAATGCAATGACCCTAAAAGCTGCACTTTTAGACAGTATTTAGAAGCAGTGTTACGCTCTTAGAAAGGGAAAGAAATGCTGGTTTTTTCACACGTGCACTTTAGCTTTGCAGTGTCTTTCTGCATTCACTGTTTCATTCATTGCAGGACAGTATGATTTGTAGCAACTTTGTCTTCTTATGAGACAAAAAAAAGGAAAAAAACAATCAGGGCTTTTGGGTTTGTTTTTTTTCTGTGTTGTTAACTGGACTGGAGAAAGAGTATGCATTAGTGGGAACTTCAGACAATAATAGTAAAAGATGAGATAACTGCATCACTGAGCTGTCTGCACTTATGTGAAACTTAGCTAATGGAAATGTAGTTCCTGATCACTGAATAAAGGACTTAAATTAGAAAAGACAACTTTTGCCAGGAAAGGTAGAAAATGAAATGGATTTTGTCTCCTTTATAAAATGTTGTTGTGTCATTAGTTCAAAACTTTTATGTGATAGATGAGCCCACATATGTTATACAGGAAAAACTTGCTAAAGCTTACCGGAAACTCTCATAAACTCTCCATATGGAGAAATGCTACAATAGTAACTTTCTCAGAACAAAGAGCTTGGAAGTATATGCTATCTGTGTCTAAAACCATTGCCGATCAGTACAGAATTAGATCCTGGTTCTGCAATTTTGTCTTTGATTTTACAGATGTTGGGATTTGGCAGAAAAAAATTTTCCATTCAAATCTCTGCACAGTAGGCTAAAGGCTTCTTGCCATGCAGGGAGGTGAAATAGGGGACAGCAAAATGTTGGTAGGCCAGCAGTTTTTCCCATTGTCATTCAGGTTTCATTGTCCTGTGATTCTTTCAGAAATTTCAGGCTGCTTGGAAATGTAGTACTGACATTTATCTGAATGAAATGAATTTTTTCTTATTATTATTTTGCTTTTTCTATGAATCTTTATTTTCTTCTCTCTCTGTCCTTTTTTTTTTTTTTTTTTCTTTTTTCTTCAGTGCTAGTAAGCATTAACAACTCCTGGAATATACTTTAGGGATTATGAAATGAAGTCTTGGAATATTTCTGAGATTTGAAAAACACTGAAATGTTCAGTAGATCAGAGAAGTTTATAAATATTTAGCTATAAATTATGATAATAGCTGTTTATCCCCAACCTTATTCTTATTCTTACCTCTCCACCATTCACCAAGAGGACTTTCATGGTTGACTGGCATTAGTCATTTAGAGTATGTGGTAAAATATTTTTGCCATTGTGTTGGAGAAGCCTGAGAAGTGAGGACTGAAGTTACTTCCACATGTGTCTTGCGTGTCTGTACATAGATGCAGAGGACAATTCTCTTATGTAGGCCCTTGTTGTGAAAAAGAGAGAACAATTGCTGTGGGGCTTTGTTTTTTCTATAGGGATGGACAGGTATATATGAAATGGGATAAGCTGCTGGTGGAGTCATGGAGGGTTCTGCTCTGGTGAATGGGAGAAGCTGAAGCAGCATAAGAAGAGGAGAGGGAGAAGGCACTTTGCATCGATTTCATGTTTGCAAAACTGAAATATTTCCAAAACCCACTGCAAACTGGACATAAAATAATATGTAAGATTTAACTTGAGAAAATTTAACTTTTGCTTCAACACGAAATTAATTTTCACATTTATTTAATTTTTAAATTATTAGTCTCATGAAAGTAGTAGCAGTTCATGATGTGCCTGATGCTGTCTTACAGTCTAAATATTCAGTTGAAATACTCAAGTGATTGTGGTATCTTGTCATTCTGGGCTATCAGTGGAAGTCTACTATCAGTGATGGTGTGAATGAATATTGGGAACACTCATGAGTGAGCAAAGTAAAATATGCTTTACAACAGATGTTGCTGTGAAATAAAATATTTTGATTTAAGAAGAAACATTTGGGTGTTATTTTAACTTAGTTGATAATACTCAGCAAAAACACAGTGCCTTCAAAGACATATTGTAGGTGAAAATTGTTTTAATGGAGATTTTTCGGTCAGCTGTATTAGCAGTTTTCTTTTGCAGGAAAGCTGTCATGGCGATTTATATACATATGTATTTATATTTAGTGAGTCTCTCTGACAGAACTGTGGAAGTCAAGAAGATAAGATAGGTTAACATAAGAAGAACAATGCTAATGAATAATAACATGCATTATGCCATTAATGATCATTTCTCCCTTACAGTGTAGGAAAATAAGGGGGAGGTCACCAGAGAGAAGAGAACAAACAGATGAATAATAATAAAAAAAAAAAGTGAGCCCTCCTCTCTCCCTCCTCCTCAGGCATCCTACATTTGAAATCCTTTCTGTCTGGAAACTAATTATATGGAGGTTGCTAACCCAGTTCTCTTTCAAGTACTAAAATAATGGAGAATCTTTCTCAGTCCAGGTAGCAATTAGCAGTCACCTAGTTGTAAGGCTGGCGCTGTTGGCAATCTGCTTAGGGATCCCTTCTGCAATTATTTGAATGGGAGCAGTAGAAAAAGAGTTCCCATTAATTCCTGATGAAATTTTTTAAGTTCTTCATCGTGTGCCTGATTTCCCCTGTAGTATGCTGCTTTTTCTCATGCCACCTATCTCTGCGCTGGCTACTATTCATTTTGCTATCATCTGTTTTGTAAATTCATTCACAGAACTCATGGTTCTGTGAGATGTTTAGTCTTCCCTCCCTTTGTGGGCTGACTGACACCACCATTAATATCTCCGCTCAAGTCTGGGGACTATGTTTGGGCGAAGTAGCCGCGAACAAGAGGAACAGTCTGTCCTTCCCCTGTCAAGTATCGTACGTCCTTATGGTACTTCATGTGATGGGAAATAGATAAGCTGCTTTAATAAACCAGTTTTAGCATGTAGCCAAATCACCACAGTCTGGAAGACTGTTCCTCAATGTTTTTGGAAAGCCAGAGGTTAACTAACTCCACTCCTGTTTGTTAGAAATAAAAATCTCCGCAGCAGCTACCAAATGTATCTTTAATTATTGCATGCTCTGAAATCAGAACCGTGTGTGGTTTATGAAGTCAGCTATTTTCAGCAGCATCTATTTTAATTAGTTTATTGAAATGAAATTTTAAAACGTAGCACTGGAGCGTATTGTTACGGTTGGCCTTGTTAATCATAAATGGCTAACTGACGTGTTCCAGTGTGTCCCTTCACTTTCTCATTCCTCTCTTCTTTTCTCATGGACCATAATGGGTTACTAGGATGCTCATGCCAAGGAGGATCTTGACAGGGCTGGTCATGGGTCCATTTATGAACACACAATTTCATGTGCCTGAAATCAATGTCAGGATTTCCTCAAAATTCTGTAGTAGACATTCTGCAAACATGACCTGCTTGATACTGAAGTAAAACATTAGATGACTACTTACTATCTCTTTTTTTACCTGAATGACAGAAGAAGCTTTTAAATGAATGAAAATAAAGTTTCTCATAGAATTTTTCTCTTTGTTCTGAGCAGCCCATTTTGAACACTTATGTATTACTGAGAAGTCTGTGACTGAATTTGGGTTTTGTAAGGAAACATGTAGCAGAGAGAGACTGTAGGTAAGGCCATGCATTCTCTAAATTTGTAGAAAAGAAGTGGAGAATCATATGTGGAAAAAAATAAACATAAAATTATTTTAAAATCAGGAAAATTATTTATTTCATGTGATTCAAATAATAGCAGGGTTTATTCTGTTCAGAAATACTTACAGTTTGCCTGAACTCTTGTTCCCTTTTAGTCTACTGGTATGTATTTTATGGAGATGGCACTTGGTGGTAGTGACTACTAGAGTGTGCATGAAAGTCCTGGTAATGTGAACAGTCCCTCAGAAATCTGTGGCTCAGCACCCAGGCTTTTCTAGGTCTGCTGTGAAACATCACGTGCTCCATTTTTCACTGGTTAGAATCACTCCATTTGGAGAAGGAATACAAGAAGAGGAGGGAAGTCTGTACTATGCTTAAGAAAGTCAATGTCATTGAAGAAGTGCTTGCAACAGTTTCTAAATTTTCTTTTCAGACAAGACTGGCCTATGTATTTAATTATTAACTTCTTTAATTATTTATGGATTTGGAACCAAATGTTCTTGTCTCTCTGTAAATGACTCTTCAGGAAATCAAAGACTTCTCCCTGAGGACCTTAAAGCATGGACCACTTTATGGCTACACTTTCTGTTGAAAGCCTGATTTAGATTGCTGTCTTCTTTTATCCTTATTATCACTGGTTTATTTCATCCTGTGCAAACCAATGAGTCATAATTCTTGACATACATTTTTCAGGGCCTCTGGTTGTTTAAGAATTTTGGAAAATTGATAAAAACTTTGTGGGGCATTTAGAGGGAGAAAGGGGAAGGCAGCAGGCGATTTTACCAGTGCCAGGCTTGGCTGGGTGGTGTACGACTTTGTATGGTTAGGTAAGCTCTTGTATGTGTATTGTTATATTTGTTCACAGTGGATGTAGATGTAAATTTGGTGATTTCTTTTGATCTCAGTTCTGCCTCGGGCTATTCTGTAGGTGCAACCATGGTGCACCCTTACAGCAGCAGTAACAGTGTCAGGATGCAGAATCAATGTGTGCTAGCAAGAGGAGGCGGTCACAGTGCGTGGACAGTTTTCTGGTAGCTTATGTGAAATGCTCCGTATTTCATGTCCCAGTTTCTGTGTATGGGTAACAGTTAACAGAGGAATTATTAGTCACTGGCTGTTCTGCTGTCAACCTAGAGGACATGGAAATTGAGCCACTTCCCACTTCTCTAGGTGACAGTTCTTTTTCAAAAGTAGTGCTTATGTTTCATTCATTTTTATAGATAAATACATGTAGGACTTTAAAGGATGGTTACCCTACTTCTTCCATGAGTAGTATGCTTATCTTAAAATACATAAATAAATAAAAAACCTTTATTCTTTAAGTTGGTTTGGCTTTCTCTAGTTACTCTTTGGGGATTTAAAATGTCCTATTTTGCATGTTCTTATATACAGAAGTATATACTTGTAGCGATTGAAGGCTTTTTAATAGTGTGAAAAATTTTCATTTTAACTCTGCCATCCATAAAAATTGGTATAATTTACATTCAGTGTTGTCTTCTGTTTTTGGTGTCCTCTGTGGTTGTGTGGGCTTTGGGAATCAGCTTTATGCCACTACAATTGTTGGCAGGTATTCAAGCTTTAAAATAATTGCCCATCTGTGTAACTTTCAGTGAAAAATTAACCATTCAGAAAGAGTAGCTGTGACATAATGTGAAGTCTGATTTGACAACATGTAAGATAACAGAGGAAAGTGAGAGGTAACATAATACACAGTCTATCGAGTAAGGTTGTTCATGCATCTCTGAATTCATGATTCATGGAAATGGCAAATTTAAGAATCAAGAGCCAAAAAAATGCAGGCACAATTTAAAGAAAACTCTGAACACCAAAGGAAGATGTAATCAAGGGTTTCCTAGAAACACTAGGAAAGTAGAAACTTGTAATCAAGTGTTCCTGAAAAGAACCATATAGGGAGGAATGCAAAATCTTGGGGGGTGGGAGAAAAAGTAGTATTTATTTGAGAGAAACAGTGAGAGAAAAAGTGTGCTTGCTGTCTGTGGGCAGCCAAAGTTCTGTGAGTCAGCTTTCTGATAAACAACTATTGTTTCTGATCAGTGATTAAGGGAAGATAATACCAGAAAACGCTCTTTCTCAGAACTCTTAACTCTCTTACCTCTTTACTTTGATTAATATGCTGATACAGGTTTCTTCTGCAGCTGCACGTCTCAAAGTTATCTGTTTGCTCTACTCCATTCAGGGTGAACTGAAAAAAAATAACTTGCCTCTGGTGGAGCAGTCAGTGCTGTGTGTGGCATCCACCCGCGCTTGAAGTGGATAGACTAAACAGAAATTTCTGTCTTACAGAAACCAAAACTATTCTATCCTTAATGATCCCCCCCGCCCCATTATAACCTGGTGTTTCTACACGGGCTGAGGTAAGACCATCATTGGAGAAATTGGCATGGCTAAAGATAGAGTAGCAGGGTAAGGTGTGACTGGCTACGTGTCCCTGCCTGCCTGCCATTCTCACCCCACCACCGCTGGCCACGTCCAGGGTGCGGCTTCTCTGTATTTGCTTCACGGTGCCTGGGTGGCTTAGCCTAAACACCTCACAGCAGTTGTGTGAGCAATCCTGGTTGACTTTGCATAGAAGTGGATGACAAAGCGCTTGTATGAGCTGTGTTTTTGGCAAGACCCTTATGTTAGCCCTTCTGACTGCTCTGCCTGCAGCTTTGTTGGTACTAAATGTGCGGCCATGCAGTTTTCTCAACCCATAAAACTTGCATGGCTTTTGGAGGGAAAAGCCAGATACAGTGAGAAAGAGATGAGGAGAGAGACAGACCTCTCCCTATTACAGAATAGCTAATAACCAACTTGTTATAGGAGAAACATCATTATTTGGAAGATGTGGCCTGAAGTCCCAGAGCCGAATCAAGCAGAGCAGGCCTTTATGTTTTGGTCTTTGAAGCCCCAGCTGTATTTCCAAGGTACAGGTTATGGAGTACTTTGAGGTGATTGAAAGACCTTTGGCTTCACCAGAAATTCCAGCTATGTCAAAATTGTTTCCACTGTATTTGAAAAATACGTTTTTCCAATCAGCTCTGCTATACATCTCTGAAATGAAAGGGTGGGGCTTGAACAGCCTGGGTAAAGCCGTGTCTGTGTCTGAGATGACTATATGAGCACAGCCTGAACGTTTGCCCTTCTCACCTCTGTGTCCTAATGGGAAATATGCTGGGAGCACGAGCGATATTGTTTTGTCCATTTAGCAAATAACACAGGATAATTTGGGAAAGTATCTTAGGAAAGCTATCTTCTAGTCTGTTAAATTGCCTTTCCTGTAGTATTAATGTTTTGGATTCAGACCTGTTGCAGAAAAGCTTAGATATGAAATGTCTGTAATTTGTGAATGATGCATTACTTTGTGCGTGTGTGTTTGTGATATCATCCCACATATGACTCACATCCAAGGAAAGCATATGTTCACAAACAGCCAAAGAAAAAGAAGTTACTTGCCAGGTCAGTGACTGATCTTCAGATACACTAATCCATATATATATCCTGTCTCCTCCTGTGCTTTGATTAAATGCTGTAGTACATTTGGGTCTCTGAAGGGTTGTGTGTCTATATGTATATATAAATATACATATATTTGTGTATATATAGGATATGTGTGCATACATACATGTGTGTATGGGCATATATATGTGTCTTATATGTACATATAGGTGTATAAATGTATACATACATACAGGTTCTAATATGCAGCCTTCATGGGTTGAACCATTGCTAGTAAAATCTGTCATCTAGGACACATGAAACGCATGAGGAAAAACAAAAATCCGAAGAGCTCCACTTATTAACTATAAAGTAGCTTTATCTGTTTACTGATTTGTAAATTTACATATTTTTCCTAAAGACCAAATCTCTGCATTTCAAACAGCTTTTAATTTTTTTCTTCATTAGACTTTTTATGTTGCGTTAAGTAAACAGAGTAAAATGTTGAAAAGCCTAAATAACGGAGAAACGCATGAATACTCACAGATGAGTCACCAGAGCTGTGGTAAAGCAGAAAGAAAGCAAGCACAGCTCCTCTTGAAAACATCCTTGCATTCCAGGTGCTTTGATCAGTGTGTCAATTCCAATGACAGCTTAAATATCTCGGCTGTGTGCAGGATTTTGCAAGAGCAGCACATAGTGAATGTGTATATAGTGTATTAATTTAAATATTGCTACCTTATTTTCTCATTTCCATGTCCAGCAAGGTGTGCTGTGGACAATAGAGATTACAGTGGAACAGTAATTATTGGTTACTAGTTCACTTTTGTTAAGATTGTAGATTCTTAAATTATTTTTTTTCTTATTCTCTAATATGTATGTAGTGCATACTAAACCATTTGAGGTGCTGCAGAAGTTTGACAGTAAAAGCCAAGCAAACTTGTAAGTATGAGTCATTCTGTCATTAACCAGTAATGATGTTTGACTGAGCAACTTAGACATTCCATATGTGGCTAGAAGCAGTAGGCATCCTCACAGTGATTATAACCACGAGAGGCTTAGCTTGATATCAAATTTGCTTGCATTCAGTTAGCAGAATTATTCTGAGAGTATAAGGCTGTGTTCACTTCATTACTTATCTCTTGGGAACAAGAGTGATGTTTCTCAGAAACTGTGGTTCATTTCACCATCTATGCAAATTACAAAAATGGATTATTTTAAGAGGTCTACAGTAGCAAAGGTGTCAATGCAGCACTGTAACTGCTGTGTTAATCATGTTAACTGATCAGCTGTTATTTGAGATATGTCAAACCATATGTTCGCAGTAAACAATGCCATTTTTTAAACTTTTTAAATGTGCAAAAAGTATCAGGTTTTAGCAAAACAAGCCACATTCCAATTTACCAGGAGATGTTGACCTAACGATATATAATAATATGCCAGGTTGATGCCAGGTTTCTCATGTGATTGGGGGTAAACATGAATCGTCTCTGGCCTCTCACTGTTATTGACTTCCAGAAGCATTGCAGGTGCTGCAGTAAGTCTGGTGCTCAGGTGCCGTGCAGTTCGGTCGTGGGGTGCTGCCGCGGCATGGCCATGCACCTAGCCCTCCGCTGGTGGGGCTCTCCTGCACCCCTGGACATTGCAACACCATTTCTCCCTTGGCTTCCTCTGCAATACTGCCTGAACCAGGCCTCTCCTCCAGCTTCAGAAATGGTGGTTCACTATCCAGTTTCTGCGTGTCCTCAGGGTGGGGTGCTGCAGTTGTCTGCGTTCACTTCTGCACCTCCGCCAGGGAGCACAGCTGGCAATGGGCAAGCTGTGCAGGGGTTTCCAAACACATTTCTGGTGCAGTTAAAAGGTAAACACAAGATACTATGGAATGGCTAGGAAAAAAACCCAAACCTTTCTAAGCACAGTGCCGTTCCTCTAACTCGCCAGTGTCCTGGGACACCATCTGTGCCCAGGAAGGCAGGTTATCTTCCTCTTTTTAAGTTGCTGAGGAGCACCTTGGGTAGGAAGGCGCCTGCCCTGCTGCTACATTGCAGTCATTGCTGTTGTTCTGCCTAACCTAGAGGTGGTGGTCGTGGGTGCCAGGCTTGTGATGGGGCCACTGAGTGACAAACTTCTTTAATGCCCCATTTCTCTCTAGACGAGTCAGTTAGAGGTGAGAGCATCTGCTCCAGGGACAGATGCTTGGCCAGCCCTCCTCCCTGCCTGTTGGCACCTCAAATGGCCATGGGCAGCATGTACCATGATGAAAGCAAAGTGGGTCTGCCACCGTCTCCCATTTCTGTAGCCGGAGAGACTGCAGCTCAGGACTGGCACTCAGCACCAAAATCCAACAGGTCCAGGGTTGGTACCTGATGCTGTGCTGCAGGTCAACGAGTTGCTCTCTCCTTACAGCAGAAATGCAGTTGTCTTTCTAGGCTTTGTGCAGCTCTTCTGCAGGGGAGGGGTTTTGTCTCCTTCACAGCTGGGGTATTTATAGGTGTTGAATAACCTGAGATATAATATTTTGCTAATATTGATTAAATCTTGGATGACCTAGGTGTCAACATAAAAAAATTTTTACTTTTCATTGTCCTTCAGAAAGGACCATGAAAAAACATGGCAAGTCATGGTTTGGTTATTAAAGATATCAGGTACAGGGAAAATGAATGATGTGAAAGGTATTGGATAAAAAGAAAAAGACATGTAAAGAGCTTAATATAAATATTATAATGAAATAATAAAATTTAAAAATCCTATAGAAGTAGCTCAGTAGCATATTTCCTATATTTAATTATTCCATGATAGCAAAATAAAATAATGCTGTACAGAAAAGATATGGGAGACTCCACAGGGAGTAGGAACAGTGACTGTGGAAGTATTTAGATGACTTTTCAGAGGAAATTGCAAGAGAAACTGTTATAATCCAATACACCATCTGGGAATGTGCCCAGTTCCAGCTGAGCAAAAAGTCTTAGTGGTTTAGTGTGATAAATACTAACTCATTGTAAAAACCCATTTTCCTGATGCTGTTAATTTATTTCTTCTGTTGAGGGAAAAAATAGACATAAATGTATTTAACTTTATTTCTGAAGAAGAGATTAGTAAGTGTAGAGAATAAATGAAAATATTTTCAGTATCTTAAATTGCTGAAAATTCACCATTTGTCTGGAGTACTAATTAGTGTCTTAACTACATTATACTACATGAACTACATTAGTTTAAATGTTGGACACAAAATGCACATTTTCATTTATATATTTTAACTGAAGTTGATGATATTTGCTCTGCTATGGGATGCCTATAAAATGTCCTTTGCAAAATTTGTTATCTTCAATATATTTATAGTCCAGCATGTATCAGAGGGCCTGGATCAAGTCCTTAAAGACATATAAATTAGGTTTAAATTAACATTAAATGAGAAAGAAGGTGTTTTGCAGATCCTGGCTTTCAGATGCATTTCAAGCCCAAGTTAGTTACCTTTGCCAAGACAATTCCTTTTTCTCATAGGTTAACAAAATGGGAAAACCTCTAACTTGTTGGATAAAAAAACCTTTAGCATTCAAATGTGAGTATGTTAGTGTGCACTGATTGTTACGCAGCATACAATTTATTTTTCATTAGTACACTGGGCACATATGGTCAAATCGTATTGTCTATAATGAAGCAAACCAGTTTTGTTGATGGTTCCAGGCACTTTGCTCGTGGAACCTCTAAAGAGTTTGTTGTTGATCTATATATTAATGTCTTTTTAAACTTGGTTTGTTACATCAGCAAGTGATTCTTGGGAACAACAGTTGCTGACACGTCCCGCCATGCATACCTGAAGCCGTTGCAAAGCTTTGTGCATGGCTTGGTCTGTCCCTGCCGAGACGTACCAGGGACCACGCACTCCTGCTGCCCTCCTGTGCTGCACCTGCTGCAACAGGGCTGCGAGCACCCATGCAGCACAGGGTGATCGTGGCAGGCAATCACCTCTGTAAAAAGAAATCCTGGTCGCACCCAAATCCCTTTTAGCAGATGCTTTTACTCATCAATGTTATTTAAGCAAAATACTAAACAAAATGGATCCCCTTTCAGTTCTGCCTGCTTTTCCTGTTCCCGTGCCTGTCGGGTCTGCTCCTCACCCGTTTCCTCTGCATTTCTCACACCCTGCTGCCCTTCCTGACTGACAAATACTAGAGGGTTGCCTGATCCTTGGCTTCTGAGCTCATGAAGGGACAGGCAGTTCCCCTCACCCTCATTGCTGTTTGGGGGAGCAGAGGAGGGAGATGGGGGTGCTAACTGTGGGCCCATCTCCTGCAGGAGATCGTGTGAAATACAGAGCAAGATGCAAAATGGCAAGCTGACTGTCATAAAGTTGTCAAGCGTATGAGCGTGGCAAGTTAGGATTGCGGTTGAGCGATGTTTACTGAGCAGCTCTGAAGCACACCGAG
Source organism: Gavia stellata (assembly GCF_030936135.1). Taxonomy (NCBI): domain Eukaryota; kingdom Metazoa; phylum Chordata; class Aves; order Gaviiformes; family Gaviidae; genus Gavia; species Gavia stellata. Next base: position 24,305,444 of record NC_082595.1, read on the forward strand.
TTGAGTCTGTGAATGAATACCTTTTTTTAGTTCCTCCACCAAGTTCTCAGTTGGTACCAACACACAGTGATTTCCAAGGGCTGCACTGAATTATGCTGTGGTACAATCAGGATATATGTTATATAGAGGAGTAAGAAAAAAAACCTTGAGGTTTTGAAAGAATTGTACAGACAATTAGATTTGAATGTCTGAAATATGGAGATCCTGTTTTGTTTGATCTTGGCTTTCGTTTTAGTGCAACAGATCCTACTTATCTTTGAAGTTGGTTTGGGTGGAAAACTAGCTTATTTTGAATTTAATTTTTTTAAGAGCAAAACATTAATAAAAATGTGAAATAACAAAATTACACCTATTCTTCTGTTTTTAATACTTTGCTTCACTCTTTGGTAGTTTTATAGTGGTCAATTGAGATTAGTGATAAATTTGGCTTATCATTCATTTTTTCGTATTTCCTTCTGGACTGCTTAAGAGTTTTGGTTGTGGACAAAAATGGCAAGGTGCTAGAAAATGGACAAATTAATAAACAAATAAATAAATAAATCTTTGCAGTCAAGCAGTTCAGTCCTGTGTCTCACTCACATCAAACAAGCTCTTAGGATATTAATATTGTTAATAACAGCTTTTTAATTGCCTGCTAATATGTGGAGATGTATAAATGCCAGGAGAGCTGCAGGTGAGGAAGAATAAATAATGTGCCATCAGAAAATATTTAATTACAGTACAAAATTGAGATAGCAATCCTTTTTTTCTATGTGCAGGGAGGAGTGGAATTGGTAGCAGCAACTATAATTCATGATAGGTCAAGTCATATATGAAGAAAAAAGCTTTCATTTGTAAACATTGTCAAGCCTAGGGGGAAGCAATTACTGATGAGAAACAACTTACTTTCATGTCAATCTCATCATGAATTGTTTTTTGTTTTTAAATAAGGGCTGCTCTGTTTTGCTGTTTTCCCCAGAAACCAACAGAAGTGACATGCAATATAATGTAGATTGAAGAGGAAATTCAGCTGTCAGCTTCATGAACAGATTAGTACTCATTAAACAGACTTAGGTCTCTGAATGTATATCTTGCAAGGGGAAGGGCTAGATTTCGTTTCTGAGTGCAGCTCTGAGTCAGTACAGCTACCAAGTGTTACTAGACCAGTAAAAGCCTTCGGAAGCCGTATTGCCACTGAGACACCCTCCAAGGTATGACTTTGTCCCATTTTCTCTTGCTGTCTGTGTGTGTAGTAGTTTGCCCTTGGCCTATACCAGTCTCACATAATGATCTCTCTCTGACCATCCCAGCTGTGATGGATGACTGCTTTGGAGGAGTAAAACCCAGCATCTATCTGTCCTTACTCATCTGCTCACAGGGTGAAGCCTCAGTGCCTGAGGGACTTACTCCAAGTCCCAGTCCTGCCTCATGGGAGGAGACAGAGTCTCTTAGGGTTGGCTACAGAGACAAGTATATATTTGCTAACTTTTTTGGGGGATGAATAACTTGTCGTATTCTGTTTCAGCTGGTTTGCGTGCTGTAGAAGTGTTTCTGTTAGTCTTTTACATTAGACCAAAGAACAAAAAGCATCTTTCCAAGATATTAGTGCTACCTTGTGTCTTTGCAATAATTAATTTACTAGTTTTTATCTCAGTAGAAGACTCTTCACCAGTTCTGAGCTTTTATGACTCTCATGTTTATGCATATGTCTTTGTAAAAGAACTACATAAATAAGATAAATTTAGCTTCTGTGGGGCTGTTCTGTGCAAAATTCTCTTTAGCATTTTGAAAAACATGCTAGAAGGCATTAGCTTCAACTCATTCTCACTTACAGGAAAGACCTGATTCAATTTGAACTGACAAAGGTGTGGATCCAATAGGAAAAATTAGCAGGACCTCATTACTAGCAACATGAAGAAACAGCCAAACCATTCAGTGTGCAACCACTTGTTTAAAACCACTTTGTTACCTTGTGACTTCAAGAGGCTAATGGCATGCTAGTTAAAAAAATAATAAAATAAAAAAGTAGTTCCAAGGTAAATCACAAATCAGTATTTCAGAGGAAGAGGTTAGGAACTGTAGTGAAGAGTGAAATTTATGGGCATGTGGCCCATGATTTATGGGAATTTATAGGCCATATGGAAGAAGAGCCAACACAGCATTTGTGTATTGGGTTTGCGTGGCAAGGTTTTGGTAGCGGGGAGGGCGCTACAGGGGTGGCTTCTGTGAGAAGCTGCTAGAAGCTTCCCCTGTGTCCGACAGAGCCAATGCAGCCGGCTCCAAGACAGACCCGCCGCTGGCCAAGGCCAAGGCCGAGCCAGTCAGCGACGGTGGTAGCGCCTCTGGGATAACAGATTGAAGAAGGGGGAAAACAACTGCACAACGGCAGCCGGGGAAGAGATGAGCGAGAGTATGTGAGAGAAACAGCTCTGCAGACACCAAGGTCAGTGAAGAAGGAGGGGGAGGAGGTGCTGCAGGTGCTGAGCAGAGGTTCCCCAGCAGCCCGTGATGAAGACCACGGTGAGGCAGGCTGTGCCCCTGCAGCCCACGGAGGTCCACGGCGGAGCAGATATCCACCTGCAGCCCGTGGAGGACCCCAGGCAGGAGCAGGTGGATGCCCGAAGGAGGCTGTGATCCCATGGGAAGCCCGCGCTGGAGCAGGCTCCTGGCAGGACCTGTGGACCCGTGGAGAGAGGAGCCCACGCTGGAGCAGGTTTGCTGGCAGGACTTGCGACCCCACGGGGGACCCACGCTGGAGCCGTCTGCTCCTGAAGGACTGCACCCCGTGGAAGGCAGCCACGCTGGAGCAGTTTGTGAAGAACTGCAGCCCGTGGGAAGGACTCGCGTTGGAGAAGTTTGTGGAGAGCTGCCTCCCGTGGGGGGGACCCCACACTGGAGCAGGGGAAGAGTGTGAGGAGGCCTCCCCCTGAGGAGGAAGGAGCAGCAGAGACAAGGTGCAGTGAACTGACCGCAACCCCCATTCCCCATCCCCCTGGAGGGGGAGGATGGAGGGGAGGAGGTAGAGAACTTGGGAGCGAAGTGAAGCCCGGGAAGAAGGGAGGGGTGGGGGGAAGGTGTTTTAAGATTTAGTTTTTATTTCTCTTTTGTTACCCTACTCTGATTTGATTGGTAATAAATGAAACTAATTTCCCCTGGTCGAGTCTGTTTTGCCCGTGAGGGTAATTGGTGAATGATCTCTCCCTGTCCTTATCTCGACCCACGAGCCTTTCGTTATATTTTCTCTCCCCTGTCCAGCTGAGGAGGGGAGGGATAGAGCGGCTTTGGTGGGCACCTGTCGTCCAGCCAGGGTCACCCACCACAATTTGTAAAGAGGTCGTGCTTCAGAAATCAGTGGAATTGCCTGATCGTCTCAGCAAGCATGTGGACAAGGCAAGTCTCTCATTAAAGGCTCTCAAAGAAATTAAGTTCCCATGAAGTAAGAGAATAATCCATTGGTTGAAGGAGAGAAGGCATCAGTGAAGTCCCATATGGGTGCATGCAGCACAGCGTATTCATAAGTGATACAGGAAAGAGCTCGCGTACTGTGGTGATTAATGGTGGATCAAATTCAGTGTAGAGAAATCTTAAATGATGCACAAGAGAGGGGGAAAAATCGAAATCTCAAAATGAGAAGTAGAAATTATTGGAAAAGAAATGGAAAACAGAGCAGGGAACATCAGTGCCAGTTTGTCGGTCAGTGGTGATCTCACATTTGGACCCTTCTTCCCTCTCCATTCATAAAGGTGTGGTAGATCTGAATTAGGTACTTAGAAGAACGATCAAAATTGCGGAGGAGTTTCCATTCCAGAGAATCACCAGCTTGGGACTCTCCAGGTTGGAAAAGTTGACTGTGAATAAATGTATTTTCAAGCTGAGTTTTGTCAGCTATTACCACAGATACTTTTCCTGGATTGAATATATAGTAATTTAATGTACCTCTTTAAACAAACAAACAAGCCCCCAGCTGTAAAGAATTTATATATGATTTCAAAGTAAATTTTCAAAAGCGTTGTGCAATTAATAAACAATCTTACATCAGACTTCTGTGATCTGTAGTTTCTAATTATGGCCATGTCTATTAGCTGTTATTCTCATAGAATATGCCCCGGTTCTTCTGCTGAGGGAGCTGCACAAATATAGTGCATATTTTAAGAGGATGAAAACCGGTATAAGCACAGACAGTGCTAATCTGAAGTTGCTGCATGGCTCAAGCCTCCAGTACTTTCTGGAAGAATCAAAAGTCCGTCTTGCATCCTACAGTGTTCCTGGTTTTGTGTGAATTCCCGACCTGGGATAAAATGCTGTTTACATTGAAGTCACCCTTTAAGCAGAGATAAGCCCAGCAGAAAGAGCTGATTTTTGCTAGACTTGTATTTGATCTTGGACTGCATGAAGCACAGGGCACTGATATGTGGAGTGAAGGGGAGGTGTGGAGGGTTCTGCTAAGCAAAGCACTTCAACTTCCTCATCTTTTTATAGTTATGGACAAAACAAACATCAATCTCCCATAATGGTCCAGGCAGAGCCAGGAAATAACAAAATGTGTAAGCTTTTGTTTGAGTACAAGTATATTCTTCTGTCTGTTGCTTCTTCATGCTTGGTTTTGTTGTTCCGTCACCATTTGTTTAACATCTTGCTCTACTAGCTGCTCTCTGTTGAAACACCTGAGGCTAGCAGATAGCAAAGCCATTTTCCCTTTAAGAATTAATATATGGAAGGTTGAGGGGGTGGGGGTGGTTGGAGGGACTTAAAAAATTGCATACCATGTAAATACACATGCACAGTGCCTGTGGTGTGGAAGATGGAGAGTTAAGGGCAGCTGCATCAAATGGAGGAAATCCTGTTTTGGGGCTGGCTGTAGACCGGGGTGTTTTCAGGCTCAGATGCGGACCTGGTAAAAGTATGTCTGGACATAGTGGAAGCAAAGGAAGTATATAGGCACATCTGGGTTTTACCAACTGTTTGATCCTTCCTGCTACCAGTTAGTTGTTTTTGTGATGAGGAGAGTATGGGACCTTTAACGCTCACCAATAAGTTCCAGCCTTTTTCGTTACGGATCTTCAGTAAAAGCCTTTTAAACCAAAATTCTGCTCCTGTTTCAATATGGTTTGAAATAGAACTTGCTAAAACCTCATGAATAGGCTCTACTAGCTTTCTTTACTCCATGTTTGATTAATTTGTTCCCTCGCTTGCATAGCCTGTTTAATATCTCAGATACTAATATTTTTTTTGTGTGTTGACATGCACTCTGCAGCACGTCTTCTGGTATTCAGCTATTACACATATGATAAATGAACATTGTAATGTCAGGCATACTGAAAATCATTGCTGTTAATATGCAAACAAATAACAGACCTGTAACCTCTCTAAAGGGAAAGCATCTCAGTAACTAAAGGAATCAAAACCTTTACAATTTGGTGTTACCTTGTGAAATTTGTATTCAGAATGATAATTCAGGCTAATGGCTTCAGGCTCCTGTGGGGCAGCTGAAATAGATTCTCAAATGGCAGAAGAAAAGGGTATAGTAAATAAACGCAATGAGCTGTCAAAGAATATTTCTACATCAAACAAGTCTCTGAACCTTTTCGTGCTTCATAATCTGACCTTTTCTGGCTGCTCTGTTTTTTGACTGAAGCAGATCACGAAATGAAACACATTAGCTACGAAATAATAATAATAATAAAACATTTATATAGCCACTAAAGCATAAGGTGTTAGAATATTGTAGAGAGATTTCTATTAATTTACAGTAGATTGGTGAGGGTAAAACACCCTTTGATTGCAGTTGCTAGGCAACCCTTCTCCGAGCAGATGTAGGTACCATTCCTGTTTGTTTAACGCCAGCCGTACTGGGGTCTGTCAACAAAATATGCTTCTGCAGCAGCAGGGAATAGCAAAGAAGAACAATTTTAGCATCGCGGTACTAAAGTATCTTTCTCTTGCATCCTTCAGGCATGAATACAAATGAGGTTGCATGGAGAAAGCTTGACATGTTGGAGAGAATAAGCTTGTATTACTATGTTTTCACCTGTTGATCACAAAGTGCTTTGTAAAGAAAAATGTCATTATTCCCACTCTGCTGATGTGGAAATGGGGCACATAAAGGTTAGACTTTCCTATGAAAAGCTGCTGTAGTTAGGCAGTGACAGGGTTGAAAGCAGAGCCCAGGTCTTCTCAGTCGCATGGTCAGTGGCCTGTGTAGCATTTGCAAGACATATTGGTCCTCAGAGTACTACAGTCCAACCAGCTATGTAGGCTGATTTTGTGGTATTTCTTGTAAAGGAAACATCATACCTATTCAAAGGATTGTATCAGTGCTTAGAAAGAAAATAACTTGCCCATCTAGTCATTATTATGCTTTCATCAAAACTAACAGTGCACATGTTTTATAAACTTAAATACATAAATATTTATGAAGCAGGCTTTGCAATGTACTTCTGCTAACAATCTTGACCTCATTGTTTGTCCCTTACAAGAGTTCTTTTAGTTTCTTTTGTGTAGCATAATATCTTTTCTTTGTTTCCAGTTAATCAGTTCATCAGGTGGGGTTTAAGTGTTGTACTAATCAAGAACAATGTTCTCTATAAAGAAGGTGACTTATACTACTTCTACATGTTGTACATTTTTTTCTTTTTTCCTCCCCAGAAGAAAGGTAGGAAAGAGCCTGTGAGGTAGGCCAGAGAAATTACTGTGTATTTAAAAAAAAAATAAAAATACACATTTATATTTATGAGGTATCTTTTCTTTAAATTGGCATTGAATATATTTCAGTCATGAAGCTTAAGGGAGTAACTCCATTATGTCTAGGAGGACCTTTCAGAGCTCATTTTCCATCATCCCAACTATTAAAACCTCATGAAATGAGCGGGCTTACTGCCCTCAAGAAAACCAGCAGCCCTGAAGCATGCTTTAATGTAGCATTGGTATGACACAAAAGAATTGCTTGGTATGAATGGCAATAGCTTCCTTTTCAGTTTCATGGAGCAGTGCAATACTTGGTCTCAAGGTGTGTAGTCTCCCTTCCTTCATACATCTACTTTACATTAATAATAATGAGTATCACACATGTGGATTATGGTCAGGATATTTTGAAAAGACATTCAATAATTTCTAAGGTGAATTCTTATTTAGTGTTTAAAATGTGTTGAAAGGTACAGATGACTTCAACCATGAGAAAAGGAAAGGAATTCTGCAGAAATTGGCTGTTTTCAGTTCCTTATTTCAGTTGAGAATCAGATAATATATTAAAAAGACAAAAGCTAATCTTTTCCAGTCTGTAAAAGTCCTTACCACTTGACAGCTGTTGGAGGACTTGCATGAAATACGTTAGAGGTCTCAGTTCAGTTTCTAGAGAATAGATGTCTTTAAAGCACCACAAACACTACAGAAATAATGGTGTTGTAGCTCTTTTCTTGTGTTTGGAGCATAAGACCTACTTATTACGGATATGGAGAGGGAAGTTGAATAATTTTTCTAAACAGGGCATGTCTTTTGTCCAATAAGCAGCATACATGATATTCTGGGATTTGAAGGAGAAAGGAAAAAGTGCTGAGGCAGCAATTGCAATCATCCAGTTCAAAACAGAGCATAGGGAGTGGGGGATGTTGTTTAGGAATAATAATAGAAGATGGTGATACTTAAGTTTTGGACATTAGCTGCTGTGCTAATGTACTATTTCATGTGACAGGAGTGGGTGCATGTATTTCTGTCCCTGAAATTTCTCATTTTTTGCTTGGCTGAATGAACATTGTTGAAATCATAACTTTTGTGACTGTTAGCTTTGTTTAATTAGCCTTATTCTTAATGCAAAATATTCTCATTGGTCTGTGATATTTTATGTTGAAAAAATCTGTAGTCATCTCCAGATTGCTTTTATTCAGTTCCCCATCCATTAAGAAAAGCTGTTTTGGTAACATTCTGGTTTTTTACTAGGTGCTGTAATTTTCATATGTTTTGTTTAAAGTTCAGAAATACTGGCCAGATCCTTGCCCGTAAATTCATTACCATTGCACTATTGGGAAACAAGACAGACCTAAAGTTGCCTCCAACTACAAGTAAAATTTTGTCAGATTTTGGTGTGTGTGTGTGCCAAAACTGATAAGGGATAGGAATAATGCATCCAGCTAGAGCTGGGTGTCAGTCCTCAGCAGCGTGAGCCATCCTTATGTTGCTCAAGGTCCTGAACAATAAATACTGTATGCTGCATTCAGAATGCCTCAAGACAAAGGACATGGCAACATGGTTTTAGAGGTATCTGTGTGTCTCCTAAATGCTGTACAAAACACCTTGTCATCTTTGTTTTCCTGGATCCTGAATTTGTGACTATAAAGCACCTCCTATATAACTTCCTTCTGGTTTTACTTTTCACTGATTCTGATGCAAGTTCCTCCCTTTTGTTGTTTCTTCTCATCTGAATCTGTGTGTGAAAACACACTAGGCAGATACTACAGTACACCTGCTTGTTTTTGCTTCCTATTCAAGGCAAAAATGGTCCCCCTGACTTTCTAGTCATGTGTTTCAACTTGCTATTTATTTTCAGTACCAGCCAATTTGTGTGCTTGCCCTTGCTGTTCAATGGGGATTCCTTCTCCTGGAGCTGTGACTCATTTTCTTTACATTGTGCTGCAATTTCAGCTGCTTCTGAAAAACAGACAGTAATACATGAATTTCTTACACGTTCTACTGAATACTGAAAACAGAGGAGGACAGGAGCACATACATGCAGGACAAGAATGAAAAATCAGGGTCCACAATACAGGCAAGAGACGAATGCTTGGTTATTTGGATATAACATGCCCAATTGGTGTAGTTGACACTGTTCTAAAGATAGAAGGGAAACACAATTTCAAGTGAAAACAATTAAAAAAAATCTTTTTTAGGAAAAAAATACTCTTAGTTGACCTAAGGCCTGGTCAGATAATCTTCCTTGCCGTGACAGACCTGCATGAGAGGCTGCTATTCCCACGCTAAGCAAGCACTGTTACCAGAGAAGAAAAACAAAAATTATAGGAAAGAGTAACTGGAAACAGTTGCATCCTAGCCTGGATCTGCTGCCGGCAGAGTGTATTTGCTGGCCACGGCCAAAGGGAGAAAGCTGAACATTTCACGTCTAAGCTTGGTATTACAATAATCTTGCAGCACATTCCTCTGTGCTTGGGTCTTGCTGCTAAATGCTTTCAGACTCCCCCTGGAAGTGCAGAAGTCCAGAGAGCTGGAGACTAAGGCTTGCGTTTATGGTTTTGGAAGTTCAAATGTATTTTGTCATGTGAATTCATTTCTGTTTAAGCATGTAAGTAGAAATAAGGGTGAACTGACACAATAGATGGAGATACCCTCAGCATTAGCAGTGTAAGTTTGTAATTTAGCTCTTGAAAGTCACATTTTGAATTTTTTTTAAGCTAGACAGTATACTTGACTGCAGCCAAATTTCAGCACCCAAACTGTCTCACCCTGTGAGGTGACCAGAATCTTTTGATGAACTTTGTGGTTTTCATTTTCATTTCTCTTCTGCAGACTAGCATAAAACTCACTATCTTTCTTGTTTCTGTAGCTTTATTCTACAAACTAGTCAACACCACTGTCAGAGGAGCAATGATATTGTCCATACAGAGTGATCTGGAACATGCAGTGGTTATTCAAAGTTGTGGAACAGGAAGCTAATCATGTTGCCAGCCTTTCTTTCTCATTTTCTAGTGACAAGGTTCTAGAAAGCCTTTGGACTCCTGGAATACAGGTGGGTTTGGTCATGGTTGATAATGGCTGATGCTCTTTCTGACTCTTGCTCTTTTTAGCGTCAGAGACTAAATGTATTTTTATCAAAAAAAGTTATCTGTTAACTTTGTGTTTTGCTTACATTTTAAAAATGTACTAAATATAAAACAATCTTGATTTGCCACCTGTTATCTATTGTTTGTCAGAGGGAATGACAAATATACTTGTCTAAGAAATGCTGAAGTAAGGATTCAGTGCAGCTGGGACCTAAATTGCTTTTGTGTACTACAGTGGATAAAAATCTAGAAAAAGAATTGAGTATTGATTTTCCTAATCTGTTTTGTGTTTTTATCAACAGCCAATGCATACACATGCAATACCCATACCAAAAAAAAGCTTCTTTTCCGTATGAACTTTCTTACATATTTATATATATGTGCACAAAATATATGAAGATCTAACTTCCCTCACTTGCAAATATTTTGCGTTAAATCCTCATTTAATTTGACATAGAAAACCGTAAAGCATTCTTTTAAAGTCATTATCACTTTTGTTGCCATTACCAGACTCTAAAATCACATGTTAGATTTTGCTGAGTCTGTTACTTAAGTAATATTCTTTTGGCTTAAAGTCTGAATCTCCACTTCTGCTTTTATTTATGTTTGATTTGCTTTCTTCATGCTAAGTCTGGAGTTGTATATTCCTCTACAAATGATCTGAGAGATTTATAGATATCTTATTTTCCCTCAACAAAATACCAGAAATTAATGTAAAATGTCTGTTCTACCTGCACTTAGAAGTATTTCCTAAATACCTGTGAAGCAACTAACCAGAAAGCATCTGTTCAGGTCAGCAGTTAATATATTTATATTCATATAATATGTAGACTTGCTGTAACCCAAACTGTAGCCATGAGTTACCCTGCCTTTTGGGGAAATTCATTTAGAAAACCCTTACTTTGAGGGGCCTATCAGCTGCAGTCAGGTTAGGTGCTCTGCTGTGCTTAACTGCACTCAGCAGCTGATGCGGGCGTCTTAGGCTTTAAACAATTTTAAAGCCACTTATGTTTGATCTGAAGCTTAACGAAAGCTGGTGGAAGGTCTGCAGGTTGAAACCAGTGTATTGAGAACAGTAAGTCAGCAGGTCTTTGCAGAGGTAGGCTGGCAGTGGGTCGGTATGGGGAAAGCTAGAGAGAAAGAGACTCCAGGGACTACTCTGCTTGAAACCCTCCAAATAAAGATCCCAAGCTGAGAACAAGCTTCAAGTTCGAGGAAGTTTGCCTTTAAATTTTGCAACGGAAGTTTACCTTTAATATTTTACAACACCGCTTCATTGTGCTAAACCCCTGAGAAGAAGAGAGATACTTGCAGCTGGATATGATTAACATACATTTATGCTGCTAATTTAACACTATGCAAATCATATTCTTTCCCAGTTAGCTCAATGAGTACTAGATGTGAGGTGTCTCTCGGCAGAGTGTGAGTCCTCTTTTTTGTAATTGTTTCATGCTCTTCACTTGCAGAAATTAAATTTGTTCTGTCTCGTCACACTTTTTACAATGTTTCTTTTAATCTTGTAGTTACTTGGGAGGAAGGCTTCTAAATGAGAAATGCAAACCCAACTGGTAATTATTTGAAGAAAAAGATTCTGTGAAGGGTTCAGATTTATTGCCAAAGGCTTAGGGATTTTGATTTTGGGCCAGGCTTTCAAGGGTTTTTTGTTTACAACGAGCTGAAGATGGTGGGTGTTATTTTGATCTCATATGTGTGTAAATCAAGAAAAACTTTGAAGTTGGGCTGGGGTGAAAACCAGTGCAACTCTGATGAGACTTGAACTCCTGTTGTTTCTATAAGCGGTGTGTGAGGAGCAGATGCTTGTGCTGGTGGACCTGTGGCCTGAGCAGCTGTGGCCAGCGCCGGAGCCACGACCTGCATGCAGACGATTGCTGTATCTCCCTTGCCACCGAAGTGCCATTTCCTTTTTGGCATGTAATTATGTACACATTCACTTACCAAACGACTAAAAGGAGCTGAAGCAGCCACTGAAGCACTGCTGACATTTTTCCTTTCTTTCTATTTGAAAAGGACAAAACAATGCAGTGACTTCAGTTGAGTGGCTCCTTATGAATTACCATCATCAGGGCTCCCATTATAGCCCTGCTCACAACCTGACCAACACAATGGACAAAATCACACGTTTCCCTGATGGATCGTACTGCTCCGCACTCACAGAAAGGCTCAGGGGCTAAGGGACGGCAGTGCTTTGCAGGGAAAAAAAAAGCACTTTGCAGTTGTTAACACAAAGCAAAATAACAATCCCTTCTGTTTAATAGTAAAAAACCCGTGAGAAAATGGGCCCACGCTGAGCCCAGCTGTGATTTGTGTGCTACTGGGATGCCGGGGGAGCGTGGGGGGGGCAGTCACTGTTTTTCTGCCGAGACCTCCACTGTGGGAGTCGCCCCGTCTTCCCAGCTTTTGTCGATCAGAAATGAAGACCCACAGGGGATTGTGCGAGGTCTGCATGGTTATGCAGTGGGGGCTTTCTCAGCTAGAGATGTTTTGGTTGGGAGTGTTTTTGCTTCAGCTGATGTATTTGAGCTCACTTGTTACTGCTGTTGTTAACAGGTGGTACCCATACATAGGGTATCGATGGTTTTCCTGGTTGGGAGACCAGGTTTTTACCCTTGAAAGGCAGCGTGGTGACAGTGGTGCACTTTTTATAATATGATCAGCTTGTGGAGAGAGGAGACCATACAACCATCAGGAGAACTGGCATGTGGTCCTTCGTTCTGAGTAACAATTTCATAGTCAAATGTAGCTGTAATAAGCTATGCAACGTGAGTGTCCTCACCTATGCAGGATTTTTAGTGCTTTAACTGTAAACATGGGGAAAAGGAAAAATCACTGCTAAAGAGCAGTTTTGGTTTTGAAGCTTTTTTTTGTTATACACCAACTTAAGTAACTTTTGGACATTTTTGAAAATGCTGTTTAGGAGCTACCCCTGCAATTTAAATATTAGCATGGCACTGCATTTGTTCTCACCCTTTCCTGCTTTCAAAAGGATATTAAAAACAATGCCAGTGGCATTGCTTTTAAGGTTCCATATGTTTCCATGGTGGAAACATTTTCCTGGTTTCAACCTGTTTTTATTGGATCAGGACAGTTTCCTTGATCTGAACTTATTACTCCTATGCTTTCTATGTTAATGAAATTAATTCAGTATACTGTCAATGGTGGCATTTTTGCCTGTGTTTGAGGCAAGCACCTGCAAAGTCGGTCGGACGTCGCAAGTCCTGCGAGGAAGTGTGACATGACTGGGAGGCAGCAGTTTTGGACAACACAGCCCTCTGTTTAGTGAAGCACTCTGGGGCCCAGAGAGATGAAAGGCAGTGTAAAAAATGTAAAATATTATAATTACTCGAACAGGATCATTGCCAAAAGCCTCTTATTGTTCTCGTATGCAGGAACATGTGCTGCTCTCTTAATTTAAAAAGTAATTCAGATAGCTTAATGAAGGCTTATTGGCTCAGTAAGGGAGAGCCTGAGCTAAGGGGGGTGTTAGAAGCACCTTTTGTTGGTTCTTGTAAAAAAAACCCCTAACCTCAAATCGGAGATTTCTTGAAATATGGGGGAAATATTGTCTGGTAATGGTCATGTGGCCTTGCAAGATTTTTTCCTATATTTACTGAGAAGACTTTGCTAAATCCAGCTTTGTGGTGCAGTGTGTGCTTATTGCAAAGAGCTCCCAACTAACTTGAAGTTCTCAAATATTTTTTAAGATCGTTGTTTTTGCGAGAGTTTTCAAACCATAAAACTAGAATCTGTGCAGCTAGCTCTCAACCTAAAATGCAAGTAGTTCAGCTTCAACCCATGCAGAGAAACAGGAGTGACCTGTGTATGCTAAAGTCAATCTGAAGTATGAAAAAGTCATGAGGCTTGCTTAAGAAATGTAGATTGAAATAACCTTACCCCAAATTTTGGGTTAATTTAATTTTAAGCTTTGGCTTATTTTTTAATTTTGTACTGCTCTTATCAGCTGTTAATGCTTATGAGCTTTTTGTTGTTTCTGACTTTTAATTTGTTTTACTTTCCAGGAGTTAAGATATTAGGAAAAATGCATGTCTTTGGGACAAGGACAAAATCGAAAGGTTTATATTGGTGTAGGAGGTAGAGTATTTCTAAATCCCCTTTATTTGTATATCATCATCTGCCATGTGCTTTTGGCTGGAAAACCTGGCCCAAGGGCTCTGTCTGCTCCTGGCCTCTCCTCTTTGTCCAGCGAGGGATGCTTACAGGTGGCAAAGCATGTATCTTATCAATCCTTATTCAGGGGCTGTAGCTCTTTTCTTGACTTTAAAGGTGGCATGTAAGGAAGGTGAGGTGGGTATCCCTGTTCTCCTACCAGTCCATCATCCATAGTTCAACTGAGGAAGAGCACTAGTGGTAATTTACTGGTAGCTTCAGCTTATATAATTATCTGTAGCCAAATTCTGGTCAAAATTAATGTGATATACAGAGATTTGGCCATAGAGCTGGGAAGGATAAGGCGGCTGTGGAGACAGACATCTACAGGTTACATTATTTTGCTATCTTTAAGTACTAAATTCATATGTGGGTGGGGTAAAATGTGTGGAATGCTTCTTGCATGTATAGCATATTAGTCTAATTTCCTAGTTTTAGCTTATATTTTGTAGAGGTGAGACCAAAGGAGGACTCAGGAGCAAAAAAAGAGAGTAAAATGACATGCATCTTTCTTTCGATGTTATGTAAACTCCACCAAGGTCAGCAGACCAGAACAGCTGGTATTACGGTACCTTGTCTGGCATGATTAAACGTTTTGCACACTGCTCATGTACCATCCATTTAGTTGTTCAGTGATACAATGACCAAAATTAAAAGCAAAGACATTCGCACTGGCATTGTGTAAAATAGACTGCTGGAAATCCAGAGCACTTCCTAGCTGCCTACTTTGAGTTAAATCCCTTGTTTATTCTGCTAAATGACTGTCCTGGACGGTTACTGCCAGACTTTTGGAAGATTGCATGCCCAGATTTTTAGGTGCTGAACATTCAGCAGACACACGTACACAAACAAGTTGTGTATCTGGCACTGGTGTGCACTAGGGCCAGATTTTAAGAAGTCCTTGGCTTTCACACAAGGGTTACACTAAGGCTGCATTTCCAAAAAACTGAGTATCAGCAAGAACTCATATTTTTAAAAGTCTGGCTGCTCAGAATGAATTATTTTGCTGCCTAAAATGAAACGAAGCGAGAATGTGCTCCTTCGCAGCATCTGCAGAGCATGGGAAAATTCTGGCCAGGGTGGGTAGTGACAGATAGCTGTGTTTCTCTTTCGTTGCTCTTTTAAAGTGTGAGCACTCAGAGAGAGCCTAAGTCTTTTCAGGAGCAATGACCTCCTAAAGCAAACTCTTACACATAGAGTGAAGGGAATCTGGCATGTTTGGAAAAAAGAACCAGCACAAACCTCATGTTTTTAAGGATGTGTCAAATAATACATATTCTTTGTATTGTTTAGACAAATGCAGAGATTGTCTTTCTTGAAGTATATTCAGCGAAAACCACTACCCCTCTAAAAACCAGGAGATTTTATGCAAAACACTGTGTTAAGAGAAAGCTGTCATTCAGATGTCCGCTGAAGTGTCAGCAAATGATGAAGTTAAGTTTACATGTTGGATCTTCGTTCTGCTCCCCAAGCAGTGCTTTTAAGAAAACCTCACCCAGGAATGACAGATTTGGCAGTCACAACTGTGACGTTATCTCAACTTTGTCTGGCTTAAGTCAAAACCAGTTGGCCTTTGACACTGGATTATTTGTTCTACTCTTCCAGTTCAGACAGATGTAACAGAGAGGCATTAGAGGTCATCAGCACTAATGAAGGCATCCCCCAGCTTTTCACAAATCTTCACAGAAGCTTTCTGTATATGCTGAGTTAAGGGATGGCAGCAGAAGGTCCTGAAAGTGTGCATAAGACATTGTTTTAGGAGGAGGAAGAACTGCTCAGGAGTTAGGAGGAAACATCCTCTGCACTTCCAAATTCTTACCCTTGCCTGAGTGCCTGCCTATGACTCCTTTTGGAGACTGGGTCCGTAGGTTTTCAGTTTGACATCAGACAGCCATCCTGTGCTTTTCAGTAGCATTGTGCTAATAAAGTCCTATTGCAAGGGGGAGACTTTGAGCAGAGGTGGGAGCTCCATGGTCATTTGCGCCACTTCCATCCTCCCCACTGTATGTGGGCACTGGAGCGTGGCAGTGGCACAACCTAAAGGGTTAGCCGGTCTGTGGGTGTATAGAGATGGCAACTATGGATAGAATTTGGTAATACATGGAGGCTTTATCCTCTAAATTTCTCTACTTTAGTACAGATTACCACAAATGCTACAAAAAGTCACCACTAGCAAGTACAGCTAAGATTAATAAAACAAATACATATATCTCAAACTATTACAAATTGCTATCAGCAATCAGTAATATAGTATCAATCAATATTATAGCACCAACCAAGCAGGTATATACTGTTTCAGGTTACTACAAACTATTTCACATTAGTGAAGCAAACTTATCAACAATGTAATCGTGGATATTCTTATGATCAGTTACTTATATGGATCTATAATACTGGTATCAAGCAAGTTAGACAGATTTCAGAAGGGGCCAAACCATCCCAGAGGGGAGGACAAACTCAACCAACCCCAAAAGCAGGCGCAGAGGGGGACCAATAAAGCAAAAGACAGAGTCTCGCTTTGATCGAGTGCACCCTCAGCAAGTTTGCAGACGACACCAAGCTGAGTGGTGCGGCTGACACACCTGAGGAATGGGATGCCGTTCAGAGGGACCTGGTCAAGCTCGAGAAGTGGACCCATGTGAACATCATGAGTTTCAGCGAGGCCAAGTGTAAGGTCTTGCCCCTGGGTTGGTGCAACCCCCGGCATCAACACAGGCTGGGGGATGAAGGGATTGCGAGTAGCCCCTGTACTTAGGAGTACTGGTGGATGAAAAGCTGGACATAAGTCAACAATGTGCGACACAGCCCAGAAAGCCAACCGTGTCCTGGGCTGCATAAAAAGAAGCGTGATCAGCAGGTCAAGGGAGGTGATTCTGCCCCTCTGCTCCACTCTGGTGAGAGCCCACCTGGAGTACTGCATCCGGTTCTGGAGTCCTCAGTACAGGAAAGACATGGACCTGTTGGAGCGGGTCCAGAGGAGGGCCACAAAAATTATCAGAGGAATGGAACACCTCTTCTATGAGGGAAGGCTTAGAGAGTTGGGGTTGTTCAGCCTGGAGAAGAGAAGGCTCTGGGGAGACCTTTTTGCGGCCTTTCAGTACTTAAAGGGGGCTTATAAGAAAGATGGGGACAGACTTTTTAGTAGGGCTTGTTGTGATAGGGCAAGGGATAACGGTTTTAAACTAAAAGAGGGTAGATTCAGACTAGATATAAGGAATAAATTTTTTAAAATGATGGTGGTGAAACACTGGAACAGATTGCCCAGATAGGTGGTAGATGCCCCATCTCTGGAAACATTCAAAGTCAGGTTGGATGGGCCTCTGAGCAACCTGACCTAGTTGAAGATGTCCCTGCTCATTGCACGGGGGGTTGGACTAGATGACCTTTAAAGGTCCCTTCCAACCCAAACTATTTTATGAAAGATGATCTGTGTCACAGGGTTTGCAGTCAGCCAGGTGTCCCAAGTGAGAGTCCAAGAGCTTGTAGAAAACTTGAGCAAAATTCAACCTGTTTAGGAAAAGGAAAGGTGCAAGAAGTTTGTGGAGAGAACTTCTTTCCCACTTTGCCAGACTGTTTTTCACCTTTTCAGACAAGAAGTTGCAGTTGTGGTTCCTTGTTTTTGCACCTATGGTGTTATCTGAGGATGTCTCTGGTTTCTAGGTACCCAGCTGTACTCCAAGGAGGCCAGGTGTACTTTTCAAGGATGTTTTCAACGCTCACAGCTCCCAGGCTGGCAGGCATTTTCTCTGTCAGTATTTTTCAGCAGACATTTTCTTTTGTTCAGTAGTTTTCCCCTATGAGGCTGCTCATATTAGGCAAGCAAAACAGCATCCCTCCCTCCCCTGTCACCCTCCGTGGTGACCCTGACACCCCAGACGTGGTGGGTGTGGAATGACAGCAGCTTTTCATCCCACACAATCTTAAGTAGCGCTACCCTGTATACTGATCGTGTAAGGACTCCCTGGGGGTGGGGACTGCTCTGGATCAAGAGACCTTTAATTAGCCATTGATTCTCACTTTTCCCACACACAAACTGGTGTTTGCTTGGCTTTTGCACTGGGGGATTTCCACAGAGGGGAAGGCAACTGAGCCCTTATTTCACACAAGTTCTTCTGCAGCACCTCGCCTGATTTAAGGTAATAAATGGTAATATTTCTGGAATTAGTAAGAATATCTGCTTGCTGATAATGGCAATTCCATGAAATCTAGAAACAGAAATGATAATGTATTTAAAGTGATTTTCTGTTTGTTTGGACTGGTCAAGAATAACTGCCTAGTCACTTCTAACAAAACTAAGCGCGTGCTGGAGGTACTATTAAAATCCCAATTTACTCATGAAAATGATATACTTTGATAATTGATGCCAGTAATTTATTTTTCTATTTTACACTGAGATTAGCACTTGCAGACAGAGAGTTAAAGTTCATAATTTACAAGTGCCAGAGGCACTGGTGGCCTGTGATGACAAGCCTTTTAATGACTCTGGTAGGTTTAAGCAAAGCCACTGAAAGTGCCACATGAATATTCATTTTAATGACATATATCGGTAGGCAAAGAATTGCAACTTGCACGATATAACTGTCTCTTAAAAATTAAATGAACATATGGTAAACAATGAGCATTTTAAAAAAGCTCCAAATAGTTTCATTACAGTTAGCTGGCAGTGATGGAATAAGGAGAATAACAATAATAAGGAGAAAAAGAAAAGCTTTCCTTCTGTGTACAGACTAAAACCATGATTACATTGGTATCACGTGTATAGGCTAAGTGGGAAGGGACTGCCCATATCATATGAAATTGCTGACAGCTGTTAAAATCAGTCTTGTACCATGCGCGAAGGCATTAATCATGTTACTGACTACATCTGTTCTTGGGGAAAGGGGCCACGTCTTGCCTTTGAGGACAGTTACCTGGCTAGAAAAGGCTTGTTTCCAATTGTTATTCAGACCTGCATGTCGTACCATTACCACAGACTGCAAGCTCATGATAAGAACTAATTGACTAGGAATTGCTTATTTGCATCGCATTTGTGATTCCCAGAAATCAATGAGTAACCTGAAAGTCATGACATTGTAGAGGTCAGTGTGCACATATACAGCCCAGCAAGCCACAGAATTTGATTAACTGGAATGGTAACAAGGTTTTTGTATGTTTTTTTACATTTGATGTGCAACACAGCCAGATGAGGTAGGTCTGGCTGAGAAGTGTTTGCCTACAATCTTTTCATTTGTCTCATGAAACCAGAGGCAGTGTACTCGGCTATCATTAAAGCTTGTATTGCTGACATCAGATGGTGATCTTGGAGTTTCCGGTGAAGTGTCATGATGCTGAGGAAGCAAATTTTATTATTTTTGAGATTGTTCCTACATTGGCTAAAGAATACAGGATTTTCAGGGCAAGCCTAGGAAAAGAATGTACTCCACTGAGGGAGATGCTCTAATACTGAAAACACATGCCAAAAGCGTGAGGAATGGCTTTTTGTTCCTCCAGAACAGCAACCCTTGTGTCATGCTAGGCAGGATTTCTAATATGGCAATTAATCTAGATTTTCAGGTTCTGTGATGCAGTGTGCAGTATTCTGTATGAATAATGAATGCTTTGAAAAAATAGCCATTCTACAGCAAACTTAAAATCTAGGAGTGTCAATTAAATATAATGTGCTATACATACATCATCATAAATGGTCTTGATACCCCAGAAAAGGTTTCTCCACACAGCTCGTTTTCATTAACAAGTTGCATGAGAAGAGGAAGGTCAGTAATCATTGTTCACACAGTATCTCTAAATTGTCCATTAGAGCACATGTTAACAGTGCTATGTTTTTTAAGAGGGAAAGGCTATTTGTTTATCTCCATTGATTGAAATGAGGTGGTGGTGGGAGGCAATGATGAGAAAGAAAGAGAACTTGACAGAAGAGAAATAGAAACAATACAGAGAAAATGGTAGTAAGGTTTTTGTAAATGTTCTTGTATCATATCATGCTGCTTGTTTTTCAAAATGGAGCAGGATTTTGAGAAAAGAAAAGAAGCTTCCAGAAGGGTTTGATTTAAAAAAAACCAACAACATAACAACAACCCAAAACTACCAGCCTTTTGATATGGAGCAATACTTACATTTAGCAATATGCATTAAAAGGGGAGGGAAGCGTGAAATGCTTTACAGCCTTCAAGCAAATGGCTAATGTGCACGCTAGGACAAGTCTCCTTGCATCTTAGGCATTTTCACTTACTGCATTAATATGACTAGAAGTTATACATTTATTTACTATTTAAAATTTTCCTCTTTAGGGAGTGAAAGATTTTCATATTAGTACAGCAGAAATTTCCTCAAAAGTGTTATAATTCTACTTACTAATTAGGAAAATCTTTTTAATCCTGTGGACTGAAAAGAGACCAGAATATTTTTCATCTAAGTAGCTAGCTGTTACACAACTTGTATGTAACACAGTATAAATAGCCTTTATTTCTCTCTAGTCATTTACGGATTTCATACGCAAATATGAGTGTTCTCTCCTACCAGTATGTTACTGTATATGCATGTAGCAAAGAATGTCATACATTTTTTGAAGTCTACATATGCATGAAGCATAGACATCTTTTTAGTAGGGCTACTGATTCTCATCATGTCTTCATAAAAAAACCTAGGTAATACTATGTCGATTCTGGTTTGGTTTTCTTTTTTAATTTGGAATATTGATTTTTCATTTTATTTAGCATGTTTTAAATTCACTTTGAACAAGCAGGATTCTCCCCATTTTGAACAGTAAAAATCCAAAATCTGAAAATTCATTTGCTAGGAGGCATTCTCACACTGCTAGGAATACATTATGAAATGGTGTTTTAAGAGAATTGGTAAGAACATGTAAAATTATATTTGTAAATACAATATCATGGCAGCCAAAAGTAACAATTTATTTTATAGTTTCTATTGTGTTGAGACAGTGGTGTAAGTTATTTTTATTCATTGCAGAATGAAAAACCTACTTCCTAAAACAGAAATTCTTTTGAAGTTGCTGTATGTGTTAGAGAAAACATCATGGTACGCGAACCTCTGCAGAGCTGAGGCTGTTAGCACCATATGGCTCAGCCTGAGCTCTCCTGGGGGGCTGCCCAGCTCTGGCATGGAAACAGGGCTCCTGCCCCTGAATGCATTTAGCTGAAGAGTTTCATCATCAAAAAAATCTCTTCAGAGTCTGCTGGTTACTTTCAAGGCACATGGAAAATCCTTCAATCTGTGTTGTTACCTGTGGCCCTGGGGAGGAATAGAGGGAGGCCACTGTCTTGGTGCTGCTCCCTTGCACTGTGCTCTTTCCAGGACTCTGCTGCCCTGTACTGTCCCATGGTACCTCAGAGGTTCTACTTACTGGTGCAGATGGTCAGCAGTGTGTTATTTGGTGTAAGCTTTGTGGTATTTGGGTTTTTTTTAATGAGTAAATAACATATAGTATCACCACTAGCACTGTTCTAGCTTTTGTTGATCTCTGTAACCTGATGTTCATGAGGCTGGGACATTGCGTGGAGAGGCAGAAAAAGGCACAACGATTTTGTAGTAGCAGATGATAAGGGTGTGAGCAAGCTCTGTAGCCTGAAGCCATCTGCAGCTTCTCTCTTGTGAAGGCATGTTATGGTTATGTTAAGCAGGCTTTGGGAGGACTAGGAAGCTGGAATGGATTTTTATTTTACTTATTTGTTTTCTTTAAACAGAGCTACCTGGTATTTGATGATTTATGCAATAATGAATCAAATTTTACCATATTGAAGGTTGTTGTCTGACACTTTCCCAGGATAGATTGCATGTTGGGTCTTTTATACCATAAGCATTTAGGAATGGTAACATTTGAAAATAGAGAGTTGTCTATTCCCCTACCTTTAGAAAAGTATTCTTTGCCTGAAACAAGCATATCAAAGGACAATAATTAGTTCAACAGGAAAGAGAGTGAATGTTTCAGTGTTAGCTATTCAAATACTATTGATTTGTGTTGGTCTGTTTTTGAAAAAGCTTCATTTGGTGAAATTTGGAAGAGGAAGTGCAACTCCTCATACGGGCAGTGGGCTGAGTGCTTTGAAGGGAGCATCCATCAGCAGAGGGAGGGCACCTGGGCTGCCTCACAAAGCCAGAGGGGAGAGGCGTTAACGTGACCTTTGGTAGTTCCTTCTCAACGTTCTTGGTTTGCTTCTGTTTTCCCTGGTGTGCTGCTACGAAGAGTCGAGAAAGCACTTTGCATTGTTTTCATAATAGAAACCCAGCGCCCCTCTTCGCCTTCAGTAATATTACGTTATCTCATTTTTAGCAGCTTAATAAAGGAAAGGTTTTGCCTCATTCTCTGAGGTGCTGGGAATCCCTTCTGCTCTGCAATTCTGTAAGAGACAGAGTTGGTCAAACATTTTGAGGGACTAAAGCAATGCTCTTGTGCTGCAACAACATGATAAATCAGACTGTGTGAAAACTGTAATTGGCTCCTGTACACTGGAGATTTCACGTGGGTTTGAGAGTGCCTGCTCAGAAACCAATGTGACAGGTCCAAATGTTGTAAACCAGTGATGGTCTTTTTCACAAGATATTTTTCATTTTGTGGTAATTTTTTGTTACATATTTTGATAATAAGGTTTTAGAAACAAAAGGATTTGATTCTGCAAGCCTTTACTCTTTTATTCAGTCCTGTTAATTTAAGTGGATTTTTCCCCTGTTCCAACTATATTAAAGATAAAATTGAAGAGATGTTTTTGACAACTTTTCATAAATGTACTGCAATCTACAGTGTTTCTTACTAAAGAGAATTTGAATTCAAAACATCCTAAAAGATTAGTATTGGAGTCATGTAATATCTTATCTCAAATATCCCTTTCTTTAATATGGGAGCTGGTTTCAACTTTTGTAATGCATAACCTTCCGCCTTGTAAATAATGCCTATGTGCTATGCCCCTATTCAGTATTCAGTCTATTGTTTTCTATTATCTTTCTTATTTATATGGTCTTCCTGCTGTAAAATAAAAAAGATTTTGGACATATTCCCCCAGGACAGGAAAACTGTTAGTAATTCAATCCTCTGTCCTACAGAAATTTGAATATAATTTGAATGCATTAAAATTAATCTCAAAAGGTAGCAGGTTTTGCGGAAAGGTATCAATAGGCATTTTGCAACAAGAAAGTATTTTTTATGTCCTAGTAGTTCACTGTTATTTTTCAACAGTCATAAAGAAAACTCAAAAAATGACTTTCAGAATTAATTTTACAATGTATTAGAATATTAGTATAACTAAAGGAGTACTTGTTGCAAATGCAATTCTTGATATCATTTTGCAAGTAAACGCACTGTCTCCAGTGCTGCAGCATACATTAAGAAATTACTTCCTGGGGACTGCAAGGAGGCAGCGTCAGTCTGGGCTGGTTTCCAATGTACTGCTGGGTCTGAAAACCCAACACATTACCTCTGCCAGCTTCTCTGTTTTCCAAAGGGATGAACTGAGGGGTGCTGTGCATCCCATGGCTGTGTACGTTGTTCTATAGGCAGTTTTCTCGAAACCGTAGAATTTTTGAAGTAAGAAGATCCTCCCTTGAGGCTCAGGCTGGCATACCGTGTATGTCCAAGTAGATCTTGTGCAGCCTTTTCAAATACAGGCAACACAAAATTCTGAGCAAAGATTACCTATCTGCATGAAGATTGATAGAGTAGGCATCTAACTTTGCACTGTAAAATTGGCAATAAGAATGGAAATTGAGTCAGGCTGGTTTATACACCAAACAAAAATAATGAAATGAAATAGAACAGAATGAATCCCTTTTCATTGGACTCTATACTGCCCCAGATGTAGTCATACAAAATGGTAAAGCCATAGAAGTGGAGCAAGACAACTGAGACAAGGCAGTGTATAACATAATAGTCCGTTAGTCACAATTCAGAAGACAGCTTTCTAAATATTTTCAGTTTACAGCATATAAATAAATCATAGAGTAAAATAATTATGTGTCACACCATATGCTATCAAAGTATTATACTGTGTAAGGTGTCTTAAAGATCCTGTATCACTTAATCACTTTGTAAATACGGGTTTTCATTGAATATGAAATGTAGGCACAGCAAAGGCAAGTAATGTGGACAGTACCGAAGTGATACATACTATGGTAGTAAATAATCCAGATAGCTGAATTTATCTGCTCAGAGATACTTAACTGTCACACTTTGAGTTGTATCGAACAGTTACAGTTATGGCAGTATAATATGTCTCTCATTAGAGGTGGTCTTTGACTCAGTTTCCACCAATTACAATTTATTATGCCGAAGAGTGACTACTTTTAAACTTAGCGAATTAATTATTGGCTTGATATTTGGCAGTCTTGTTACTTCGCAACAGGGTCTAAATCCAAGTTATTTATGATGGTAGTTCAGGTACTGGAAGTGATCAGTTTTCATGAGCTCTGAGATATTCAGGTTTGTGGATCAGCACACACTCAGTCACATATATAAGAAGAAAAAAGGAAAGCAGAGCAGAGACAAAGAAATAGCTGCACTAAGAAGTGCAGCTCCCACCATGATGCAACAGCAGCAGCAATTGCATCAGACACAAAAAAATATCAGCATCTTGAGTCAAACTCCTATTTTGCAACCACAACTACTCTCAGTAGGAGTGTGCATGTGGGTGCATCTGTGTGTTGGGCCAGGGGTCCCACACGCCATGGAAGCTCAGGTCTAAGTTAGCTTAGCTTCTTTAATTGGGACTTCCACAGAGAAATTAGAGCATCTGTGTTAGATACCTGCCTCTTTTTATTGACTTTATGATGTCAGGTAACCCAAGCATCTAATTTAGTGTGTTAACATTAGATACTAAAACCCTCCTTCCTATATATAGCTAAAAACTCAAACAGTTAGATAATCGACACATACGGTGCCATGACTTGATTCTGCCTTAATTTAATGAAATGGGTGTAATCAAAATTAAGTGATGGCAGAGTTTGGCCCATCTTTTATACAGTATTGTTATGAGTAATGTAAGGTGGGAATTAACAAAAGCCTGTCCTTCAGAGGAGTGTTGGGTTTCATGTGAAAGATGCTTGGGAGGATGGCAGGAGGCAGCTGGAGGGCTGTGAGCAGTCACACAGGCTGCTTCCAGCTTGTGTGAGGGGGTGATCCAGTATGCATTGCCCCTTGGTTTTGTCACAAGCAGTGTCTTGTTCAAATAGGTTTTCAAAGAAGACCAAAAAATGGGTCTATGGTAAGCTCCAGTGTTTCTAACCTCTGAACCGCTCCTTTCTTCTTCATCACCTTCCTTCAGAGGGCAGCCTTAATTAAGCTAAAAATTACAAAGCTACTTCTGGTTTTATCTTCTGTGGTGTCTTGCTGCATCTAAGATGTTAAATCATCACTTTTATGAAAGAAACCCAAATATGGAAAATTTGGGTTTTCTTTTGACATTATTTTTTACCAAAGAGCCTGAATGAACATATTTTGTATTTTAAATTGCAGTCTATGTCCAACCATACTTAATTGGGACATTTCCCTGAGTTGCATGAATATATAATGAATTTTTGTTAGACTTAATGGAAAAATTGAGGGAAATTTTAGGTATAGATTGGGATCCAGAATTTTATAAAAAATGTGAATGCATTACAAAGTAGTACAAGCCAATAATGTCTACAAAACGTCTATTACAATCTTATGTTTTAGTTAGTGTTAATTACTGTCAAATTCAAACAATTGGTAATTCTGGCTTTGTTTTTTCTTATTGAAGCTGATTTTGGGTGCGCTGAATTACTCTTGGGACATGAGTATCTGTCCCGGGAGAGCTTTGGGTGATGTTTCTATATTAAGTGCCTCAGTTGCACTCCTAAATCCACGTGGGGATGAATCTGTCCTCTGTCTTATCTTTCCTTTTATGCTTATTGCAAGTCTTGCTGCTAGTAAATGTGTTAAAATACAGTGAGAGAGGAGGAATGAAACAGATTTTTATTCATGGGCTGTAGTCACATGTCATAGATCAAGGTTGTAAAAGATTGTAGTCTGCAATATGGCAGTGAGCATATGCTGCTGACTGCCGTGGCTCCTGTAGGTACTGTTCCTATGAGGGAAAGTATCAGACTTGGTCCTTCAATCTGTCTGAAAGATGTCTTCTGTGTGAGTGTGCTCACACATTACAGAATGCCCCTTCCTTAAATGAAGCACACGATCCTTACTTAGATCCTTAGATTTCTTAAAACAAGCACAAGGTCAGGAGTGGGGTGATCTGTATTTACGTAATCTAGGTTTTATTTTTCAAATAGTAAAATATAAGATGAATGTGGCTGAAGAGGCAGCTTTCACCGGTCTCACCAGCTGAGCACCCCTCAGCCCCACCTCTGTTCAGCTGTCAAGCAAATGACGCAGAGCAGTGTTTCCAGTGAGCCCGCACTGTGTGCGCTTGCTTCCCCTGGGCTCCTCCAGTGCTGGAGAATGGAAATAAAACAAATTCCTGTTTGGGCCAGGCCCAGTCTGGTGTTTGCACCCAACCTAGTTTGTACCAGACACAAACCATTCCTGGCATGTACCCTGTTCCTTCTATCTACCTCCAGGTATCCTTTCCCAGGACCAAAGAGCAGAAGAGAAAATATACTGATTACTTATTCTTACCCTGTAAAAGAGGGAGGGCCCAGCACGCCAGTGTTTAGTGGTGCTTAAAAGGATACAACTGTCTGAAGATACTGCATGCATCTTTAGTGTCAGCACATTTTACCATTGCAAACAAAAACAAAGTCTAAAAATAAAATCACACGTTATTTTGAAGCATTAACAAAGCTTTTTTCTTTCCCCTTTTAAAATAAAGCATAAAATAAAATAAAATAAAATAAAACTCTAAACCAAAGTGCCCTATTGCTATTAGAGAATTCATAGCAACATCTCTGTGAGCGTGACAAGTCAGTAGAGCATCGAGTTTTCATTATAGAAATTACTCAGTTTGAAAGTTTCAACTTGAGGTATAGATGCAGATGCCTTAAATCACAGAAACTGAAGACAGAGCAGATTTTACAATATTTAAACTTCTGCATGTAAAATTATGCCATTGTTGCTTGTAAATATGCTAAAACCCTCCTGTAGTGTCTTGTAAATATGCTAAGCACCCCCTGTAGTTAGTTGCCCCACTACCATTATAAATGAGAGCAAAGAAAATTTATTTCTTACATTATAGCTTCTTTTCCCAGGTGTAAATCTGCTGTTTTGTTTGGCATTAGCAGCTCCATTCCTTGACTGACAGGTTTTGGAGTTCACCGTAATTGTGAGCCATGCTCGCAGTCACTGTGCTTTAGAGTCAGCAGGGAATGGTACTGTGTGCTGTTCAAAGAAAGGGTATTACAGTGCCAACACCTAATAAATCCTGAAAGCTCCGCCCTCCCCCCCCAGCCCCTTCTTTTCTCTCTTGGTATCTTTCAAATTACTGTAAAATTACTGCAATGGCACAGTTACCTTTACGTTACAACATCATAGTCTGAGCTGCTGTAGTTATAATTGTCTTAGCACTCCTATTATAAACCTGATTTTCTATGTGTTTTTGAAAGAACTGGTGCAGGTCGGCCTGACAGACTGTCTATCAAATACTATGCTGTGCTTGCTTCCTAATATTCACTCCGGGAGCAAAACAGTATAGGTAGAAAAAGAGAAAATTATTTCTAGGAAATCCTAGTTAACCACAGTGGAAGAGAGGCAGAGATACAAGTGCTGCATTGGTGAAAAGATGCCAGACCTATCCACGGCAAGCCAAAGCTGTTAGTCATAGACGAAGTCATGTAAAGTGTTTGCATGGTATGAGGTCCAAGCAGTGCTGCGAGGCGCTGCCCCCAGCACAGGGTGCCTTTCTGCAGGGGCTGCCACACGGTGTGTTGAACCTGCTGCTTTGCTGTGCCTGGATCTGCTCAGCCCCATGGTCTGGCCAAGAGATTCCTGTCCTGGGTGCAGCCCTGGGAACCTGAGCAGGCCCTGCTTAGGATATCCCGGTTTTACATGGACTTTTCTGGGGGAGGGTCAGGACAAACATCATGAGTCCGGAGGCAGCTCCTCAGTTTGCGAAGCGAGGTTGTGGTCCAGCAGCACAGACCACAGACTCCATTCTGGTCTCTTTCCCAACAGAAACCGTTTCACAGAGGTGTGGGCCCACAGCGATGAAATTGGTTTTGCTCTTCGTATTTCACTGACATTTGGGAGGGGGGCAGCCCAAGAAGTATTTAGGGGCAGTTTGGGGATCAGGAAAAAGAAGAAAATATTGTATATTTGTTGTGCAAGTCTGATTTTCCCATGGATTGCAGAGGCCAGCTGTAAGTTACATGGTTAAAATACTAATTCAGAAATCATTTATGATGTACTAAAACTGGAATATCCCTATTGAGTAATGTTCTGTGGTCGGTAAAGTTCATCTGAAATGATGCCAGCTTAATGAAGAAGGACATTGTTTGGTCATAGCTCTGTGTTTAATCATCTTCCTTTTCTTCTTTAAAGAACTGCTACAGCTGTTGAGATGCAGTTTCTGGTATTATCTTGACTGTCATCTCTTTGTTTCACCTTATTGTTGAAAATTTATTATTTTGGCCAAAATTTATTATTTTGTTTTGTTGTTTGGCAAATGTAAGGTTCTAGGTCTCTGGGCAGACCACATTACTGCAGTCCTACTGTTCTGTAGGTTCTGCTAAAATGGGATCATATTTCTCTTATTGTGTTCTTTAATGTGTATAGCATACTTTGCATGCCTATTTAAATACCCTCTTTCTGCTATTTATTATTTTATGTGCTCTATTTCTGCTTTCAGCACAAGCCAGTATAATTGCCTTTATGTACTTACAGGTGAAGAATGATTTACATACCAGACAAAAAAATGGTATTGGGCATAAATAACTTCTGAGTGTGTCCTAACATTCTCATATTTATTACATGGTCAAGAGAGAGTGCTGCCTAGCTTGAGAGCAACTCTTTGCAGA
Source organism: Gavia stellata (assembly GCF_030936135.1). Lineage (NCBI taxonomy): Eukaryota > Metazoa > Chordata > Aves > Gaviiformes > Gaviidae > Gavia > Gavia stellata. Next base: position 24,334,309 of record NC_082595.1, read on the forward strand.
AAATAGATTGCAAAAAGTACAGCATGTATCTAGAGAGTTTTCAAAAACACAGTTCTATTTGTGGTGCAAGGAACAAAGAACTGTGAAATACATGGTAAAACACAATGCAGAGTGATTTTTACATACCAAAGGTGCTGATACATACTAAAAAACATATGTGCTAACAAAGACCTGAATGTTAAAGGTCTGTTTAAAAGCCGAATAAAATTCTGAATAGGCTGGAAATCTTCACAAATATGTTTTAAGGGCTTAAGAAACTTGAGGTATTATGTCTTTCTGCATCCTTTTTTGTGTGTCAGTTGGGACTTTATTTACATTTTTGTACACTGTATTGTGTACCATCAGTTTTCTAGAAAGTAATTCTATAATGAGGTGTCAATAGAAATGAACTAGATTTATTACACTTCTGTAACTGATTACCAATAACTTGTTGCAGTACATTATTTCACCGTGGGTTAAATTGGTTATTATCTAATACTCTCTACTCATATTTCTTCCTGCTTCTATTTAACATTTCTATTAAATATTTTATTTAACATTTAGTGCAGTAAGTTGGGTGGCTTTTGTAAGGTCAGATACTGTTTCCTCTCTAGAGCCTTAAACTTAGCACTAGAGAGGTGTCAGTGTCGCAAAACTGAATTTTTGAACAGTTCATCTCATTTGGTCTCAATTTTTGTTACAGCTTTAATTCAGTTTGCTTTCTGAACTCAGTCTGGTGTGCATGGGAAGTGCCAACTAATTTTCTTCATATTGTTTCCTTTATTAATAGAGAAAGCAACAAGAAGGTAAAATTTGCAGAAACTATGAATTTTTTATTGAAGAATGGCTGCTTTTTGGCTTCTTTTTTCAGGAGTAGTTAGAGCAGGTCCTTGAACTCCACAAACTTTGTTTACATATCACTTTACTAATTTCTGAACATATTCTTCTATAGCTCTTCCTATTGTTTTCTTGTTCCACTGGAAGTCATTTGAATAACAAAAAGAAATATAACCTTTTTTCAACTGAATTGTGCTTCTCAAAAGAGGTAGAGTGTTGCAATTGAACACTACTAGTTTGTTAAAATACTGTTTAGTTTAAAATCCAAGCTCTTTGAAATTTGAGATATTTCAGTTTACATGCTTTTATATATATATTTTTTATATATATATATAAAAGCTGATTCTTAGTTCACACTTGAGCGATGTCAGTCAAAAGCAAAGATGAAGTTAAGAAAAGGAATGAAGAATGTTCCTTCCTTTTTACCATATATTTTCTGTTCATCCTATTGTGGCTTTAAAGATTTATCACTGATGCTTCCTGGAAACTTTGCAGTTGCATGACAGTCTAAAAGATGTGAATTATAAGATAAAAATTGGAAAGACTTCAAAGTTTCTTGGCTCCTTGGATCCAAGTATCCTTGGATACTTTTTGGTATCCTCAAAGAGTAACTTTGCTACTGATTGTTTACAATATGTGTTGCTACTTATTATTTACAATATGTGTTATGTTTCAATGAATCTGTGTCTGTCTTTTGGGATATTGTTACTGGTCATTAGTTTCAATGCTGGATATTTTGTTTGGGTATGATCTAACTTGCTAATCTGTTCAGTTGTCTGCTGTAAAACTCTTTCTTCCTGAACTTTGTATTTCCATTTAGTCTTCTGAATCCATCCACATGCCTTTTTCCTTCCTTTCTTCTGAGTTTCTTCATATTAATGTCAATCCCTGTTGCAATACCTTCCATTACCACTATGAAGTGCGAAAACAGGCTGTTACACTAATAGCTTTTCCTGGTGTGTTGGCACAGGTCTATTCAGCTGCTAGTGCTGGTGAAAAGCAATTTAAAACAACCCTACCCAGTGAGGGCTGGCAGTCACTCTGCTATTTCTTTCCTCTAGTTATTAAATGTAAATTTTCAACAATGTTCATTTTCTAGCTTCTGTGACCCTGCAATACACCTAAGTATACCTGGGGAGATGAGGAGCCAGGAGACTTTTTTTTTTTGCAATTATTTTCTCTTTTCCACTTCCATCATCCTCTCTTTCCTTCCTCACAAGGATCATACCAGTGTTCATACCCTTCTTGAGTCCTATGAGGACAAAATATCTTGTTCAGCACACCCTCAATTATCCAAAGCTGCTTTTGAATGTTCCCTGTCATCCCTGGGCGGAAAATGCCTTTTCCTGTTGCCTTTGCCTGGTTTTGGGTCAGTCCTGCCCAAATAATCAGGGACCAGGAGTGGGGATCCTTGTCACTTTGGCCTTGGGAGGCTTGTCTGTGCTTGCTGAGCCTGATCTTGCAGATATTGCCATCTTTGGGAGACATCCTTTTCAGTGTAGTCTCGCTTTTTGGGAACTACCTTTTTCTTTTCCCAGGCACAGGGCCTTGGGGACATCCCTTGTGCTCCTGTACCCTGGCTACTGGGCAACAGGCTTTGAGGTCTGAGAGGGGATGATGAGTATAGAGTTCAAAGTCTCTTGGCCCCTCCGGTATCTGAAGATACTTTCTGGTATCCTCGAAGAGAAATATTACTACTAATTATTTACACTAAATAGTTCCCAAAATGTGTTACATGTAGTCTCTACATACAAGAACAGCTCACTGAAATATTTTCATATAATTATATTATACGGTATATATTTCCAAAACCAAAAAAAGGTAGTGGGCAAGTTAAAGGTGAACAGTGCCTTTTCCCTCCCTTCTCCTCCCTCAGTTTTCTGTTCAAAGACTTTTAATAAATCTTTTATAAATAGTACCTCTCAGTTAATTCAGACTAATTAAAAACTTTTTTTTTGTCTTAACTGTTGGATATCAATTGTGGCCTGCTGATATGATCATAGAAAATGTGATATAAAGCTTTTAATTGACAGCCTGTGCTGAATCACTATGCCTGCTAGCTGGCAGAGACAACCTGTCCTGGTGATATTCCTGCTGGTTTGCCAGGTCCCTCAGAGGTCCTGAGGAAACCATAGTAGCTCTGTCTGCCAAGTTTTTTCTACGTATATCAGTGTATAAGCTGGCAGGGTACTGAAGTCTGATTTTTTTTTTTCTTTTCTCTCCTCTCATAGATCACTTAGCCTTATTTTTAATGTAGTTTTCTTTGCTTCGTGTGTCTCTGCATCCACAGAGGATAAAAAGCAGTAAATAATTTCTCCTTCACTGCTTTTATTTGATTTTCTAATTTGTGGTACTATGCCCAGGCCCTGAACCTTTTAAAAGTTGTTACATGCACTGCTTCAGGTCTTGCTCGTGCTGATGCTTTGGTCTCTTGACTTAACATTTCTCCACAGTTTCCCTGTGGTTTCTCCCTCCTCTGGGCGTTCTACCAAAAGAGTATTTAGATGTGAAATGGATCATTTCCTTACCCTCCATTCATTCACTTTTGCTACTTTCTTGTGCAGTTTCTCTATTGATGAAACAGATGCTTCTTTCTTTTAACTGAAATATTCATAGGTCTGTGTGTGGTTGTAGGATCACACGAGCCAGCCTTCCCCTTACCATTTGGGCAGGGCTGCTGTCGTCCCACTCTCCCTGAACTGGCCAGGCGCCCGCAGAGCCCGGAGCTGGGGGCGGCTGAGGGTGCACACCCTGGGCTCTGGGCAGTGCCCACGTGACAGGCAAATATATCAAAGTTTTCTTGAGACATGGGATCACGTGTAATCTTATTTCCTCAGTCTTCTCATTTGTAAAATGGGAATAATAAGCTTCCTCATATGGTTACTGTTTGAGAAACTTTGGTGAAAACTTCTATAGGAATTGTTCATGTAATACAAGAAAAAAATCAGTGGAGACTAATTAAAAAGTAGGTGCTGTGCTGCATGCTTTTCATTTTGTAAGCAAAGCTAGTTCAGGCAGGCCATTAGAATGAGAAATTTTGTCTTGCTTGAAGCCTTCTTTTATTTCTTTAATTTTGTAAATGTCTTGTCAGTTGTTCTAGGCAAAGCCATCTTTAAATTTCTATCCCATGTGACACATGAAAACATTGCTGCCAGTCCCCAGACCTCTGAAGTCATATGATGTCTCAGTAACTCAATTCTGTTTTACAAAGCAAAATGCAGAAATATTCCTTGAAATCAAAAGAAAATTTTAACAAAACAGTCTTTAAAAGTCACGAGCACTGTTTTGCAGAACACACAATTTTCTCATGGTATGCACTGCTTCTGAGGGAGTGGAGTTTATTTAAGTTCAAATAAGCTAAGTGTCTATATTTAGAAATCTGTATTACAGAACATATGCCCACGTGCTCCTCACACATCAAGCTTCGTATAAACACATTGTGAGATCAGTGAGATCTGGTGGGAGGACCGAGAACAAATACTGTCGGCGCACATAAAAACAGCAAAAAGGAGGTGCCTTTGTAGCATATAATAAAGAAAATTTTGAGTTAAGGAATAAATTCTGTTCTTTTGACTTCAGAGGTGTTGGACCTTTGTACCGTGGATCTGATTCTGGCCTGCAAGGCAGGAGCGTTCAATGTCTGTGAAGCACATTTGATGGGTTTTGATGGGCTGGACTCATGCCAGGCCTCCATGAGTTGCCTGATCTTTTCTTGTGAAATGCATTAGAGTATTCTCTTTTTTAAGTTAGGAGAAATATTTTGTTTGCAAAACACGTAGCTGCATATTCACTTACAGTTCCCAAGCATGTGAATGCATGGGGTGAGATGGATGACAGTAATTTTTGCAGCTTAAGTTGCCACTTTATCATGAGGAAGCAAATAGGATCCTTACAATGTACATGTTATTGCCGCGTATGTTCCTTGTGTAGCATTCGGCTGCAGTTAAAGTCCATCAAATCTCCTTTATGACTCCTTATATCTCAAAACTCTATTTGCATCAGATTTAGGGTGTGTAATTCACTAGTGGCTGCATTCAAAGCAACATACTCCAGACAGGAGACCAGCTGCTGGCTGCTGCCATGCTAGGATGGAAATTCAGGCAAAGAACATCTGCGTAAGCAGGGAAAACTTGAATTCCTAGTGCTAAAGCAAATGTCTGATTCAAGAAAGGGTTTTTCTTTAATAATTCTTACTCAGTAAGAATTACTGGAATTTGCTGTTCATTAATCTCATTAGATTAGACAGAATGCTTTGTTTTAGTGTGATTCATACTAGGAAAAAATCCATGTTTAGACATAAAAGGCTAAGTATCTGAAAAAGGCAATAAACTACCTTAATTCCTCTCCCTCCCCCTTCACACACACACGCACTATGCAGCCTTGGAGCTGCACAGCGTCATGTGGTTTTGGTCTGCGTGTACGGTGCAGAAAGGTCAGGAAAGTGAGACGGAGCACTGGAACCGATTTCCGAGAAATTGTGAAACAGTGATTTTTAGGTGAAAAGAGAGTAGAGGCGATGTGCTGTGATAGTCTCTGAAAGACGAATGCTCAGGAAATGCAGGGGGAGGAAAATGAAAGGGGTAGGAGGAGGATGAGGGGAACCTTTGGGTATACTTAGACTATCAAACTACAGACAGCTTTGTGAAAAACGAGTTATGAACTACTCTAGGAAGCAGTAATACAACAGAGAGAAAAGATGTAACAAAACTTTTCTGCATTTGAAGAAAGCATCTTTGCTGCTCATCTGAACTTAAGTTTAATTTTGTTTTGAATATTGAAGGAAATTATGCATCATGTGACAGCAGGGCTTTTCAGATGCCTCTGGCAGTTTGCATGCTAAATCACACCTTAATCAGTGATAATTAATTCAGAAAATCTTGTAGGCATGGGACTCCCGTAATGAGATCACATACTCTTTTGGGGGACATAGTCCTAATCTAGAAAAAGAAGGCATTCAGCTAATTTTGAATCATTCTGATTTGGCATTTCAGTGGAAGTTGCATGGTAGCTCTGAATGGCAGGTAGGTAAGGGTGTCTGGCAAAATACCTGGGGCAGAGTGTGGAAACGGCTTTCAAGCTGTTCTCCACTAGAGAAACTATAGCTTCTAGTGTTGGAATTTTAATTCTCAAAGAAAACAAGCAAAGCTATAACTGGGAACTTGCTCCCACGTCCAAATAAAGAAAATGTGGATTTAGAGTTCAGGTTGGACTCCTCTCTAATTACCATTCTTAACAGCATGGAAACAACTGAGGTGGGTGCTCTTGGAGATTGTCGCTATCTGAGAGTAGAGATGAATCATTAAATTCGTGGCAGCATTCAGTGCTCCCTTTTGTGCATGCATATTCTTGGCAGCTGAAAAAGTGCCGCCCTCTTAAATGAGTGTATTCCTAATAGGCAACATCTGATCATAAGATGAACAATTGCAGTATATTATATTTAATTTTCAATCTTTTTACTTAATTGCTTTTTTTCTTTTTTAAACAAAGGCTATAACAGCAAGTTTAGTTTGAATTCAGTTTATTTTTTTTAAAGCATACTGTTGAATGTACTTGAAAATATGTAGGTAATTAAGGCATTTTTTAATTTAGAGTATAAGTACTACTACAGATCCATTAATTTTGTGACAGACACACCTAATACAGTCTTGTACAGTCTCCAGGGATCATTTCCATGTTTGCCTATTCAGTTTTTAAGACCGGTAGAACATTAATGAATATTGGGAAGAAAACATGAGCTGATACCATTTTAAGCACTGTACCAAAACAGGAAACAAACTTTTGTTAACCAGTCTGATACATTTTCTGTGATTATGCAATAAAGCTAGACTAGCTTGTGGACTGGTTCAGGGCCAGGAGGTAACTTGTCATCGAGTGGAGATCTTTCCATTTACTGGTTTATTTTTGCCCTTCCACAGAGACTGGCCAAATAAAATGTTTTCTTCGTGCCCTGCTCGCCACTCTGGTCTTTTCAGCAATTTGTGCTCCGTCTCTGGGGTTACAAGTGTCAGTCAGCTGCAATAAAGTGTCATTTTTGCCAATTCTGTGTTTATTGAGAGATCTCAGATATTTAGTGCCCAGTATCTTGGACCTGTGTCTTGGGTGAGCCATGTGGGACACGTGCTCAAGAGCTGTGAGAGAAATGTGTGTAGCTGATCCCTGCAGGGTAGTAATAAAATATAGAGCTAAGGATCGTCTCCTGCCCACTGACAGGCAAGTTCAGCTAGCTTTATTTATGTTTTTTGCTTGATGCAAATTTTTGGCCTTTATGATTCAGAGGACAGCTTGAAAATGTTGTCCAAGTGAACCATTATGAATCAATAGCCAAAGAACAGGAATCTCGGCTTTGTTACGCATAGAAAAATCCTTGCAATTTTTAATAGCTTTCTTCACTTGTTTCCTTTTCAAGGAAAATGGCAAAAATCTGTGAGATTTTTTTTTTTTTTTTTTTTTTTTTTTTTTGATTGCTTAAGCTTGGTGTTACTGCAGCTGCTGTTTCTCCACAACCTTTTGGGAAGCAGGCAAATTAGATCCTGTTTTGGCATCAAAAGTGCAGACAGACATACAACAGCAGAGAAGTCCTCCACTGGGGCAGTCCTACTATATGCTGTCTGCTCTTCTAAATGAATCCACGATGTTTCCTGGAGCTTTCTGGGAATTTTTCAAAAAATTCCAGTGGCAAAATTGCTCCTGGTACAGCTTCCAGCCAGGCCAGGTTAAGGTGAAGCTGTGTAATGCCCCAGTCCCCTTTTGGGTTTTGAAGCAAGCAGTGTGTTGAATGCTGAGCAGTTAGGCAGCTAATAAACATTGAGCAGTTTAAATAGAAATGGGGTACAGAGGATTTTGGGACTGCGTTCTGCACCTTGACTATTTTGCCATGTTAGGAATTAATGAGTGTATTACCATTCTTCAGTAAGCCCCAGGCTAATAACTCTGTGAGCTTAGTTATCTTCAAGGTCATTTTTTTTTCCTTTTAAATCAGGCCAGTTTTGTAAATGTCAAGTCTGGGACTAAGGAATGACTCATTTTGTGTCATTTTATATCTTTCGGTAACTATGATTAAATCTTTCCTGACTGTGATCAGTTAGAAAACTTGAAAAACAGCACTCTCTTCAATTTAGGCAAGGTAGTACCACAGCAGCATTTAGTAATCCTTTAATGTTTCTGTAGCCAGAATGGTGTTAGGATCCCATAAAGTTTAAAGATGCACAATGTAGTGAAAATGATGTAAAAGCTCAAAGTTAAACAAGATACTTCAGTTGCATATTGGAAGTTACAGATGCATCTGGCCTTTTTGACTTGCTGTGTGGCAGTGTTGCAGTGCAGTTTTGTTTTGGGCATCCTGTACGCACCGCCTGCGATTGTCTTTGCAGGATACACGTGCAAAATTCAGCTGAAACTGCAGAGCCACTTGTGAAGTACCACAGGGGCATTATGTTCTGAAAAAGCATAACCAGGAAACAATTAGAGCAGCTAAAACATTGCCTGTGGTAGAGAGAACATGATGTGCAATTTAAACATTGGTAGTAATTAATGTAAAAACCCAAAATACCTACAATCCATCTTAGACTCCTGTCTACAGCTTGGATGAGGGAATGGAAGAAATGATTCTGGAAAAGTTTTGTGGGGCACACTGGATAGTCTGGCTTTAGTGCTTCAAAAGCCTTAAAGGTCAGTTACCAAAATTAGTTCTCATAGTGCAGTTTGGACTTTTTGTTGGGTGGAAGGGGAGGAGATGGGGAAGAAGGGAAAGGCCAGGTGGGTGTGCAGCTCTGTTTGAGACTGGTGGGCAAAGGGAGATTTATGGAATAGGTCTCTCTGGTTAGAAGAAATGCTCCCTGCCCCATGGTCTCCAAAAATGGGCATCTACAGAGGGACAATTTCAAGAATTATATTGGAAGTGTGCTGGCTGAAAAGATTATTGAGGAGACTTGAAATTTACTATTACTACCTGTAGCAAAGGAGCTAATATCTGCAGACTGAAGCTGACGGTGTGGTAGTGAAAATCCTACAAAAGCAAACTGAGGGGGACTTCCACACTAATTCTGCCACTCAGACTTTCAGCTGATGCTTTCAGAATCCAGAAATATTCATTCTACAGCATCCCCAAAGTGGGGCAGAACAGCGTCCCGTACAAATTATGTCCCTATCTCACCCTAATCTCATGACAGAAGAGAAAGGGTCAGTAAAAAGACATAAGTGGAGCCCAACCAAAAACAGCTAACAAACCATGTCAACTAACACTTTAATGTTAGAGCAGTTATTAGGTACCAAAGGCATGATCTAGCTTTGAGATACTGCCTCCAGTTCAAAGCATTTTCTCAAATGAGTGTTACTGTCTTTGTCATGTTTCTGCCCTCTACTTTTATTCTTAGACTAAGTCCAAATTTGGGGATTTTAGACTGACTAAATAACTAATGAACCATGCTCGTGTTTGGAGTCTGACATTGCTGATGAGCTTTGTAGTAAAGAAGTGATTCTTCAACAGCTTCAGAGCATGTGACACCTGCTTCCATCCCTTAAGCAATAAATGAAAGAAGGGGTTTATAAGAGATGCTTTATAAGGAATTTTCATAACGTACTGTTTTATGTTTCCTTTTACTCTCTGTATTAAATCGAAGTTTTTAAGCTGTTTTCTTTTCAGACAGGTGACAAGTGAATCAGTAAGTAAAGGTACAGATGCAGACAGTTTGACAGCCCATGGAAACAACAATCCAGAGTAGCAATGGCAAATCTGATTTGTAATTCTGATTTATATGTTGCAAAATAGTTAAAGTTCCTAGGAACCGTTGCATAGTCTTGGAAGTTTCTTGTTTAAAAATGACCTTCCCCTGTGTTGCAAGTGAGTGTCAGCAGTTGCTGCTCAAAACATGGCCAAATATGAGGACCGGAATTTGAATTTTTTTTTCACTTTGAGTTCTTCATTACCCGTCAGCACTGCAGTTCTCATGGCTCTCTGCCCTCTGTTTCCTGTGATTTCTGAATGACTCCTGCCCCTTTGATGGCTGCGTAATTCCTGCCTCTGCTTTGATAATACCATTTTGGTGAAGGCCTGCTCAAGTTGTTTGCGGTGTTGCCACTAACGCATAAAGTGGTTATTAAATCCATGATGCTCTAGTACAGGTTCTTTCCCTGTTCCTACTGAATTTTTCCGTGCACACACATTGGTGCAGCTGGTGCTGTAGACCCACTATAAATTTCTCTGCAGTCCCCGTGAAGAGTCTCTGCGGTTTTGCTTGGTGGTGGTAAGGCACGTGCTGCCTGGTGCGCCCAAGTCCCTCCCTCGGTGGCACGGCGGGGCCAGGGCTCCCTTTGAGCTTGCTGCTGGGCATGCTCTCTGGGGGCAGAACTTACATTTTCATCAGCTTACATTTTCATCACCCCAACTGTTGCCAAATAGGCTGATTAATCAATATGCCTGTAGTAATTTCTGCATCTCTTTACTGTGTGTTAACACAGTAAAAGCTAATTAGGAGTTCAGCAGAGTGTAAGATTAGTTGAAACTGTTCCCTCGGAAGTGCAGTACTTAGAAATTATTTTCACTCATTCAGAGTCCTGTGCAGTTTTGAGTGACCTAAAGAAGTTATTATTTAAGTCATCTGTCTAGAATCAGGTAAAAACTCAAGGGCCTCCTATAAATTCGCTTAATGTAATCAGGAGGATGGGATTAGACAGCTTTCCCAGCTGCAGGCTGGTAATGCTTGCACTGAAAGGACAGATGATCCCAAACCAGATGATATTCTGAAATCCAGAGGTAAAGAAAGAACTTCTTGAAGAGGTTTTCATTCTGAGTACCTTAATTTTTTTTTTTTTTTTTTTACACTTCACAGTCCAGTTTCTTCTTCTTTTATTTTTTTCTTTCTGTGAAAATCTGTTGCTTCTTCAAAGTCTTTTACAGTTTGCCATGATGGCTGTGGCTTGATGCCAGACGGCTACATAACCTGACTTGCTGTGAGACAAGATTGGGGACTGTTCCAAATAGCTGGTAACTACAAATATCTGCAAAACAGAGACAGGCAACCTTGCTGCCAGCTGTCTCTGTCTGACAGAATGCCATCTTGGGTTATATGTACAGAAGAGAATGAATAAAAAAAATGTGGGCTTTTGGGGGGTTTTTTGTTTTTTTTTTAAGCCAACTGAGCTAAAGAATCAGAGTTTTGACAGCTTATATAGGATTTAAGAGGGATACACACTATGGCTCATGCTTCACCCTTCAACAGATTCAAGATCTTTGTAGTGATCTTTGCAAAAACAAGGTTATTACTCTCATTTATGTTTTGAGAAAAAAATAATTTATGTGTAGATGCTCCATAATATAGAAGATGTTCACATAATTATAAAGAAAAATTACTCCTTGAAAGGGAGGGAGGAGTTTAAGGTAAACATGCATTAAATATAAATAAACACTAATAAATGGGAAATTGTGCTTATCACTGTGTGATGGGCTGTATTAAGGCAAAGCAAGTTTTCTAAGTGCTGGAATGAATGGTGAATTCAGTTGCACTTAAAATTTAAATTAACTAGATTCTTTTAAAAAATTAAAATCAAGTATCTTTATCATTAAACTATGTTTAAAAACCAGTTAAAACATTTCAAACAGTCTGCCCAGAGTGGGAGATGCTGTCCCATCATCTAATTGTCTACTTCCTACTACACTGAATCACAGGGGCATCTCCCATTGTCTGGGAGAAATGAATCTAGCCCATTACCTAAGCTGTTTGTATTGACAGAAAAATATTTTTACTGCTACTTTTCTATTTTTTTTTTTTTGTTTTGTTTCATCTACAAGGATTATTTACAGGAAAGTACAGGCAAGTTTCTACATATACAATAGGAGCCAAGAGATATATGAAGGCAAGTATATAGCCATTTAGTGTAATATGGGAATTGTCAGGAGATTCAGGGCAATAATAAGCAAAGTCTAAGGGCAAAAGTCTTTAGTGCTGGTTAGTGTACAAGATAGATGCAGTTCTGAAATGGTAGCCCCACTTCATATGTGAGTGTAAAGATTTTAAAGAAATATTGACTGAAATGCAGATGAGAAAAGCTTCAGTTGCTGTAGGATTGCATCTAATGAAGAGAGCACAATTTCTGAGGATTGTGTGTCTGTCAGTGCCAGTACCACAACTAGGGTGTTTTAGGATGGTTTGAACACTAAACTCCAAGGACCCCAGAGGTTTTTTTACTACCTTTACTCTGGGCTTGGACTTGGTCCGGACTTTGGATTAAGGTGCATCTCTTGAACTGGCCAGCCAAGACATTTCTGAAGTCTGAAATGCAGAACCACAGTGGAATTAGGAGTGTTTAACTTCAGCCATTCTCTGGTGGTCACTGCAGGTCTCTCTCAAAGGACTGTAAGAGGTATTTTTCCCCATAAACATCAGTATAGGAATTGACAACATAAGGCTATACCATTCATCTCAAAGCAGTCAGGTGAAGTCACTTTCTGTTTAAAAATCTCCTCTTTCACCCTGAAGTATTACAGTTCTGCTTATCCAGAAACTCACATTATTGCTTGAATTAGCAGAAGTATAATCCTCTGAGGTGCTGGTGTCTGAAGGGCCAGAAAGGCAATGAAAACTCCAATCAGTATGGTATGAAAACTCCCAGGTAGAGCTGCCTGGTGACTTAGCAGCAGTATGAGCAGCACTGATTTTTATTGCACCACAGATGAAGGGCTTGGGCTGGACTGCTGCTGCCACAGGATGAGGACGAGAATGAAAACGGGTGCTGAGTGAGGGCCATGAGTGTCCAAGGGGGAGGGCGGTCTTTGCCGGAGTGTCTCACATGTGCTGTCCCCTCTGTGGGGAAACGTGGGAGACCTCAGTCGGCAGCAGCAGTGAAATGCCACAAGCCAGAACAGGGAGAAGTGAACAGGCAAAATAAATATGTTAACAAATAGTGTCTCTTACTTCTGTCTTCCTTTCCTCCTGGGAGGAAAAAACAAAATAATGCCCTCAAGCCCTTTGTTGTTCTGCCTGTGTCATTTCTTCACTATGAGGGTGCTGAAGCACTGGTACAGGTTGCCCAGAGAAGTTGTGGATGCCTCAACCCTGGAAGTGTTCAAGGCCAGGTTGGATGGGGCTTTGAGCAACATGGTCTGGTGGAAGGTGTCCCTGCCCATGGCAGGGGGGGTTGGAACTATCACAGAATCACTAAGGTTGGAAAAGACCTGTAAGATCATCAAGTCCAACCATCAACGAACAGCACCATGCCCATTAAACCATGTCCCACAATGCCTCATCCACACGTTCCTTGAACGCCTCCAGTGAGGGTGACTCCACCACTTCCCTGGGCAGCTTGTTCCAATGTCTGACCACTCTCTCAGTAAAGAAATTTTTCCTAATATCCAGCCTGAACCTCCCCTGGCGCAACTTGAGGCCATTTCTTCTTGTCCTGTCGCTAGTCATTTGGGAGAAGAGACCAACACCCACCTCTCTGCCACCTCCTTTCAGGTAGCTGTAGAGAGCGATGAGGTCTCCCCTCAGCCTCCTCTTCTCCAGACTGAACAACCCCAGTCCCCTCAGCCGCTCCTCATAAGACTTGTGCTCCAGACCCCTCACCAGCTTCGTCACCCTTCTCTGGACACACTCCAGCACCTCAATGTCTTTCTTGTAGTGAGGGGCCCAAAACTGAACACAGTATTCGAGTTGCGGCCTCACAAGTGCTGAGTACAGGGGCACGATCACTTCCCTGCTCCTGCTGGCCACACTATTTCTGATACAGGCCAGGATGCCCTTGGCCTTCTTGGCCACCTGGGCACACTGCTGGCTCATCTTCAGCCGGCTGTCAACCAACACCCCCAGGTCCTTTTCTGCGGGGGCAGCTTTCCAGCCTGTAGCGTTGCATGGGGTTGTTGTGACCCAAGTGCAGGACCCAGCACTTGGCCTTGTTGAACCTCATACAATTGGCCTCGGCCCATCGATCCAGCCTGTCCAGATCCCTCTGCAGAGCCTTCCTACCCTCAAGCAGATCAACATACCCACCCAACTTGGTGTCATCTGCAAACTTGCTGAGGGAGCACTCAACCCCCTCATCCAGATCATTGATAAATATATTAAACAAGACCGGCCCCAAAACTGAGCCCTGGGGGACTCCGCTTGTGACCGGCGGCCAACTGGATTTGACTCCCTTCACCACGACTCTCTGGGCTCGGCCGTCCAGCCAGTTTTTTACCCAGTGAATAGTGCACCTGTCTGAGCCATGATTCGGCAGATGATCTTTAAGGTCCCTTCCAACCCAAACCATTCTATGATTCTGTTTCTCAGAAGGTCAGAGGAGCTGTGGTGGTGCAGCTGGATGAGAACTGGGAGTTACGGGTAATCCTATTTACACTTACTCTTCAGAGGATTTAACTTTCCAGGTTAGTTTGTGGTCTGTAATTTAAATGTAATCCTGTAAAACAATAATACTGAAAGGATGGGTGCAGTGGTTGGAGGAGTGCTGAGCTGCGGAGAGTTGCCCCTCACAGTGGCACTAGTACACACAAAGACCCAGGAGGTAGCTGTTCTCCTTGGCACTTGGACGTACAGCCTGCTGTGTGGTGTGCCTCCCGCTTCAGACATACTAGTGTCAAATCTGTATCCCGGTGGTTGTTTCCATGCCCTCAGTGCATTGCCTTGCTTGCCTTCTGTTGACGAGTCCTCAAATGATCCTGTAAGATCAAGTATCACTTCTCCCAGACTTCTTTGCTGTGGTCAAAGCAGGTGATGTATGGTAGAGCAGCATGTCTTCTCTGGTGAAATGCAGCCTGATCTGGCTCTTCTTCCTCAGCCAAAGCCTTCCTGTCAGTCCTGCAAAGCACACTGGAAGCAGGCTCCAGAAAGATGGAGTCTACTGTACGATGTCTGAATTTGTATTTGGTTATTGACTTCAGCATTCACTCTGAATCTAAAGGCCATTTTCTGGCATTTTAAGGAGAGGAAAACCAGCTGAGTAAACCTGAAGGTCCCTGTTAATTACCTCGCAGAAAGGTGGCATAAAAATTGTGTATTTCCTCTTGGTGCTAAAAGCTGTGAATGATTCCTTCTCAGAAACAGAGCAGCTCTCCTCCCAGCATAGTCTGCTCAGCTCAGTAGTGAATCCATAAACTACATATTTTGGTTTGTTTTTTTTTTAAAGCCCACTTTATTGTACATCAGGCATGAGTAAGATGTAGAGGGATAATCTCTCTCTAGTCCCCTTTCTTCTCTCATAAGTAGCATCATTCAGGATGAGATTCTCCACTTGGGAATCCTTCTTACACAAAGTTGCTTATGGATTCTGGCTTTTCTAATTCATCCAAGGATTATACACACTTTGTCAGTTTTCACTGAGCTCTTTTTGCTCTCGGTGTAAACATACAATTCCCATTCATGAGAAAAAAAACAGCTTTAGGTCTGTCTATCCAAGGCAAAACCTAATTTTATTATGTGGCATAATTTAACCCTTTAAAGGCATAACCTATGTTTTTATCAGAGCGCTGCTGTAATTAAGCTAAACCAGAAAAGTCTGTGTCTTCCATTCTGTTTAAGAGGCACAAGATTTTGAAAATGCTTTACGTTGCTTGCGGGATAGGAGATAGCTAACAGCCGATGTTAACAGATCTTGCTGAAAGAGGCATTTGTAGGAGCACGTGAGGCCTGGATACCTCCAGCCCCACCGCAGCCTTAAATATGCCAGAAGCGCTGGCATGGAAGGGCCTTGCCTTATTGCTCTCGTGATGGAGAAGATGATGCTTTTTAACCATTCTACATACTTAGCTAACTTACATACTTAGCATGGAGATGTGGCTTTGTTTCTAAGCCTCCTCTAGTCCTCAGAGCATAGGGAGTTGTCTGGCAACAGACTATTTATTGTAGCAATTTATTTGCAGCTGAATCAGAAATCTACATGCAAAAACCTTATTCTTAGGGGTTGTCTGGCAGATCTCTGACATTTCCTGCAGGGGGAAAGGAGGTTTCTATAAGCCTTCATACATTTCTTCATTTAGCTTTACTATTGGAGATGGCTTCACAGATAAAATCTTTTATGTGTATTTTTCACAACTCTGTATGTGAGAGATAAATCAAGATAGAAATTGATTATATGGAATATTTCAGTAACATTAGTTATACATATTTCATTGCTAACCTTTGTATTAATGTGTTTAATCACAGAATGTGATTAAAAGATTTACATTTAAAGTAACAGAATAAAACACGTATAGTTTTGCATTAATGATTACATCAAATAAGTGATCCGGTAGTTAAGGTTGAAGTGATGCTTGAATTTAAATCCTAAATTCTGGCATATATAACTTATTTTCAAAATCTGTATTTCAAAGTTTCACTTGTATAGTCTCAACCTTGAATTTTATTTAAAGTAGTGGTTGAAGAATAACTATTCATCCATCATTTCTTCTTCTAAATTTGGAAGAAGCTGTTTAGAAATTATTCGTAGACTTTGGAAAATCCTGGCCACTTTAAAAACACAATTTCCAATAGAATTTTCTCAGCATGTGAAAAATGGGTTAGAATTTGTACCTTTGATCCATCTGAATGCTTTGCTGTTGTTGGATAGGCAACATACAAATTGCAAAATGGATGTCAGAGCCAGCTTTCTGGTTCTGATACATGTATACATCTTCCCAACTTTTCTCAGTCAAAAATCCCTGTAAACGTCAACATGTCGTTAGCATAGATTTGAAAATTTTGATCTGTATAAATCTAAACTTACACAAGACCTAGTGGATTTTCAACCTGAAACTCCAAATCCAATCCTGAAATTTCTCAGCCCATTTTTATTTTACAAGGAAGCTGACCATGTTATGTATGTTAATATCATAACCCCATGCAAAATTGAGAGGCCCAAATGCTCAGTTACTATGCACTGAAGAATTTTGCTATCGGCATTAGGTGAGGAACACTAACTTACCCTGAAGCTGAAGATGTTGCCCCATACATTCACTGTCGATTGAAAGCATTTTCCTGAACCAGTCCTGTGCTCTGGTGCACATAATCTCTGGACATATCTGTATGACTTTATGAATATTCTGTGGCTTAGTTGGGTTATAGAAATCTCTGCTATGTGACTGTTGGATTAAATTAACTGTATACATAAACTGGTTAATTAACAGTAGAAGTGTTGTGAAATGAGTCTTGCGGTAGTACAGTGGACCAACCTCCTGCTTTAGGTGTGATTACACAGCTCTGATTTACGTAGGAGGGTGGCAGAGCTGTGCATCGTGCCACCACAGGATGATATGGAGGAGAGGGTCTTTTAAGTCCCCGAGTCCCCTGGTCAGAAGGGGGGAAACAGTTTTTACCAAGTCGTGAAAGGAGATTTAGGTTCTCCTTTTCCTGAATTTATACTTGGCTGGTGTGCACATAGCTGTATCATTCTTCTGTTTAGGCCCAGGTATGTCAGATCTTGCAGTGGCCTCCTGCTGCTGGACGGAGTGATGGGAAGAACTGGGGCAGGCGGTTCTGGATGTCTCGTGTCTTTGGGTCCTGGATGCTCATTCTGGCTCTGTCAACAGCTGAAGCCATCTCTGTATCGACTGCTGCCCAGGCAATCAGCTGGTCCTGCTGACGACCGCTGTGGGTGATGAATTCTGTTGAAAACCACATATAGAGGTTTTGCAGGCTATAAGTGACTTGTTGACTGCACTATGCAACTCTGCTGGAAAAGGGTTGAATTTTTACTTATAGTAAATGCCGTGCTACATGTTTTTTGCATGTTCCTGCTAGAAATTATAGTATGATTTATCACAGAATCACTAAGGTTGGAAAAGACCTGCGAGATCATCAAGTCCAACCATCAACGAACACCACCATGCCCCTAAACCATGTCCCACGATGCCACGTCCACACGTTCCTTGAACACCTCCAGTAAGGGTGACTCCACCACTTCCCTGGGCAGCCTGTTCCAATGCCTGACCACTCTCTCAGTGAAGAAATTTTTCCTAATATCCAGCCTAAACTTCCCCTGGCGCAACTTGAGGCCATTTCCTCTTGTCCTGTTGCTAGTCACTTGGGAGAAGAGACCAATACCCACCTCTCTGCAACCTCCTTTCAGGTAGTTGTAGAGAGTGATAAGGTCTCCCCTCAGCCTCCTCTTCTGCAGACTAAAAAAAAAGTAGCCAACCTTGTAGCCAACCTTTCAGAGTGTGACAGAAGCTAGGGAGTCACTAACTTTTTATGCATCCTACAACCATCCTTCAGTCTCATGGGAGGCTACTACTGACAAAAAAACCCAAAGGATTTCAAGTTCAGAGGAATCATGTACTGCCTTTTTTGATATAGAAATCATTGGTTTGGTGGAATTATTTTTTTTACAAAGAAGGATAATCCTGTATTTGATGTTCAACTCGCACAGTCACCTGCTTGCATCCGTTTATGCATGGTCCACGTGAGGCTTTGTACTTTGAACATGTTATCTGACTGGATTGCACATACTTGTGCACGGTTGAGCTGACATCCTGTTTCACAGGTTCTGGTTAGGAAGAAGCTCATTGTTTGTTGAAGGTGTTGGGTTGATGACTGGGGAGCCTTTTTAGACTAAAGGGTAGGAACAGCCAAGTTCAACAAAGCTTGTGGACCTTGAACCTAGAACAGGTTGCTACGGGTGTATGTAAGGTACTCTTTTGACTAACAGTAGTTCTGTTTCACTCATCAAACCAGAGCATATGTTTACACAATTTTTATCCTAGTCGAAGACCAGTGTCCAAATATTTCAAATCTTTCTGGAGCCATGCGATGTAGGCTGCCATGAGCCAAACCTCCAGTTCTGAATATCTCTGAATTGAGGGTCCTTTCTCCAAGTGGGCTTTTTGTTTTGCATTTGTTTTTAAGCTTTGTTAATACATCTTTTCTGGTATATTTTTCTGCAGTAACATGCTATATTTTAGAAGAAGGAAGATGGTTACAATGAAAGGAGAGGAGGAAGATTGGGTATAATACAAATACTGAAATCAATGTATGCACACGGCTACAAATGGCAGTGTTTCTGGAAGGATGAGTAGGCATGCCTCAGGTGACCAATGCACCTTGAGTTACAAAGTAATCCAAAATAAAAAACTTTCTTCCTGCAAAGGTATTTTACAGTGCTATTCAAAACAAACCAGCTTTAAAATCCTAGCATTTTTACACAGCAAGATGCTTTCCCACACACTTTTATTTCTTTTGACTCAGCTAGTGGAACCAACTATCTCTCTGAGGCATGTGAAGTGTAGAGGGACAGAGCACAAAATCATGTTTCTTTTTGGTGGTGAGTGGTAAGTAGTCCAAAATAGTCACTGGTGGAAGTGATTAAGGAATAAAGCGTGAATCTTGCAAAATGATACACATTTATGATGATGCAAAATGGTATGACTATTAACTACGAGAGAGGACGTGAAAATCTAGCCTGTAGGTCCCTTGATAAATAATTCTACAGAATTAAGTATTGCATTATAGCACAATCCTGACCCAATGAATGCAACAGGAAAATTCCTAGAGAATTCAATGGAGCCTGATTTTTGTACACTGTTCTTTGAGAGCTGTGTAAGAAACAGTCTAAGACACTGTACTTGTTGCAAAATTAGAGAATTAGCCTTGCTTTTGTTTTCCTCATTAAATTTTCACAATTTAATTGACATTTTTTTAGTTTTCTAAATTGTCAAGAGTATTTTGATAACTCTTTTTGGTAAGACATGAGCAGAGGCAAAAGTCTGGGTTCACTTTGCCAAGTATCTTCTCATTTGTGGTTCTGGACTTGAATAGTTTAAGGCAAACTCTTGGTATTTTCTCTTTTGTCATCTTCAGTACAGCAAATGCAAAAGAGCTGAGATTAGGAAAGTTATTATATGATAAGAACTCCAACAATTATCGTTGGGTTTTCAGTTCTTAATGCTTCCTTCTATTTCCTATGAAAATTAACATGTTCAACAATTTGCTCCCTATTGAAAGTCTATTATTTGATAGTTTAGACAGAGACTTTCTTCTGCAATGTGGAGTTTCTCTTCCTATACTAGAATCTTTAAAATATTCAGTTGGCAATTCCTATTATAGTTGCTTATTTGGACCAGGCAAATTGCCGAATAAAAGGTTTGTAAATTATCTGCTTTATATTTGTGCTGTCCTCAAAGGACTGAAATTTGCTTTGGGGAAAAGCAAAGGACCAAGTAATAACATTTTCTTTTTAAAGCACTGCCAGAAACTTAATTTCAGAGAGCTTTTTATTATTAAATTTCCCAGCCTTCCTTTCAAGCACTTTATTAGCAACACGGCTCATTTATTTGGGAGGGGAGAAAAGTGTTGAAGAAGGGGGAGATGAAGGTGAAAAGCAAGCTCATTAATTCCTGTTGTGATCTAAGTGTAGTGCTCATGTTGGCAACAATTTCAGTTTTCTAATGTGCAGTCATTGTGAAAGACTGATTTTAACACAAAAGCCTTAAAGAAGTAGGGAAATTGTTTCTCTTGAACTTTTTTTGGAGCTCTTTTATATTGACATTTTTAAGGCCTTTGGAATTTTTAGTCATTCTCCTAGAGTAGGTGAAAAAGGCCTTTGCTGCTTTATCAGAGGGAACAAGAGAAATCAAACCTTTGCTTGTTTTAATTACAAACTAGATGCAGCTTTGCGCACTGGGCTTGAGTCTGACGCTGTTAGAAAATTGAAGGGAAGTCTGGGTAGTAGATACAGTGTCAGGAGGAATTGATCCTGCTTGTGGGTTGTGTTCTGCAAATGTCTTTTTGTTCATTTACATTGAAGGCTTAGCAGATGGTACCTAACATTTAAGAAGGGACCATTTGTTTCCAGCCTGCTGTGAGCCTGCTTAAAGAAAACTTAGGTGTGGGCACAATCCAAAGTCTAATTTTGTCAGTGACACCTGAGAGAGCTGACTGGGAACTGGAATTTCCATTCCCCAGGAGAGCTGGACATTTTGAAATTTTCTGTCCTAATTTGAGGCAAAGTCTGGAAAAATCAGCATTCTATGATATTGTGGTTTAGGTGCATAGAAATATTTCAGGTTTAGTATTGTCCAAAGAAATGAGAATGCTCTTGTTTTTTCTATTTAAATGTTTACCAAACTTAATCTAATTAAATTAAAATTTTCAACAGCAAACAGCTGTTGAGAAATGCCTTTGCTGTTTGATTATCTGGGGACTTGAGGACATGTCCCTCTGAGGAAAGGCCTTCATTTTCTGCCCATGTAATTTAACTTTTTCTGCTCTTTCTACTAGCTGTCCAAGCTGGAGCTCTGAGCCTTTGGAAGTCCTTCTTCAGCAGCTGTTTCTGTAGTGTGTGGGTCTTGTCAAGGAAAACATGGAATAAATTTCCACTTCCCTTCGGACCATTGATCAGATGTTTCTAGCTTCCTGAAATTACTTTCAGGCACTGGCAGAGCTCTGAGGAGCTGTGTCTGTCTATGGAGCTCTTAGAACTTGAGATCAGGAATGTTCTTCTCTTCCACTCTACTTTTTCTTTACTTGTTTTAACTCTTCCCTCAAAAAACTTGCTGCTGCCTTATATATACACAACTTGTCAAGCCTCCTTTTCTTGTTGCCAATTTTGTCTTTCATGGGTTGAGTTTTTTTAATAGCCTGATTTGTATTTTGTATGCTTTTTCTCTCTGACTGTGAAGCATAATCCTTCAACAATGATTGTGGTGCGAGGCTAAGGACAGGGTTGCTCTACAACAAGTGGTCTTGTTTAATGGGAAGGGATGTGTCTGCAGTGGCATCTAGGTGGAGGGAGCAGTGCAAATAATGTGTTTCTTTCAGGTGGCACATTGGATTATTTGTAGGCTAGGGAAGTGTGACAGACAGCACAGATTCGAAGAAATACACCATACTGTTTTAGAAATTATAAAAATAATAACGGTCAGCTGAGAGGAGGCAGCTGGAGCCAGGCGGAATGGGCACATCCTACTTTTCTGTGTTGCAGAGAGTGTCTGTGGGGCACAGCAGGAGACAAGCTGTCAGGCTTCAGGTATTTGAAAGATGCACCATTACAGTGTTAGTGTGAAAAGCAAAAAAGCTATTGGCAATTTTGCGAGAAATGGAGGGGAAAAAAACTTGCCACTCATATTCAGAAATGCTGAAAAAATAAATTTTGTGGATGTTTGCTGCAGAGAAACACAGAGCAAAGTCTTGGATAACAGTCTGGTGCTAATATGTAGCATATAGGTAGTAGTTTTCCTATTGTAAATCTGGTTCTGTTTCATCAAGTTTATTCCCCAGACCTTCACCTTCCTATGAACTTTCCAAACCCCATCTAAGATGATGGGACTCTAATGGGGAGGCACTTCCAGAACTTTGCTGTTAGACATGTCTTTTCTTACTTTCTTCTAAAATTTATACCTGTGTGTCTTTAGCTTAATGTCCCCTCCGGAGTGTTTAATTTGTCTGATAAATGACCAGACAGGAATACTGTCCTTCCTGTCCTGGTCTTGCTAGGGTAAAAGATGAGGTTGTTTAGTCCTGTTGCATCAGACCGTTATCTTTATAAATATGAAGCCTATTTCTGGGTCTGCTTTGGTTGGAAGGACTCTTTCTGGAACATGGTTGGCATTGTACATAGTATTTCAAAGGAGGAGCTCTCATAGGGGCCTTTACCATGGGAATTAATCTTCCTTCGCTCTTCTGAGGATACATCACCTGATGGGTTTACTCTTTTCATGGCTGATGATTTGCAGACATCCCATATTCTACAAATATACTTCTCCCTACGTAGCTCCTCTAGCTGACAACCTCATAGTTTACAGCAGAAAGTCTTGTTGTTAGTTCCAAAGCTTCTGACCTTGCACACCGCTATTAAATTTCATCCAATTTCTATTACCCCTCCAGATAATCCAGCTCTTGCTGTGTGAGCCCCCAATCCTCCTTCTAATGACAAGGCTTCCAGACATTTAGGTCTCAGGAAATTTATTTGTTTTCTTTTATAATTTTGTGCCAATGTCATTAGTACTAGTATTAAGTGAGATTGGTCCCAACACGAGTCTTCGAGGGTTTTCATTATTAACCTGCCTGAGGTTTAACAGTTTCCGTCCTGCTGCAGGCCATATGCTCCTTTAACAGGCTGTAGCTGAGAAGCAGAAGGGAAGCTTGCCCTGGCCCCTGCACCCCCCTTTCAGTGGATGCCTTTAGGGTGCAGTGCAGGCTCCACTGGTGAAGCCTGTGGAGGAGAGGCTGGTGTGGAGCAGGGCTGACAAGCACACACAGTGAGTACTGCTTCTGCAGCCAGACCTCTGTCGGGAGAGGCAGAGAGACACAAGAAGCCTTTCGGGATAGCAGAGAGAGATATATGAAAGTGCATCAAGAAAGACTTTGCAGAATTTGCTTTGATCCAGGAAATGAGCAGGTATTGCTCAGCCAAGAGCCCATCTGGAGAAAAGGACCTGCCCTGCAAGGGCATGGACGTTAGGGGAGAGACTTATTTGCAGTCCCCCTTGCTTTCAGTCTTTCATGCAGCAGAGCTGAGGATATGTATTTCTTCTGTTTATAGTGTTTACTGCTCTAGCTGGCTTTCAAACAAAACTGACTTTCTGAGATGTTGGGATACTCGCTTTAGGCAATAAATCTTGGCACTTCCTCCTAAAACCTTGTGTTGATTTGAGGTCTGCTACAGTTATGAAAGAATTACAAAAGCTGAGAAATAACCTCCATTTCACCAGGCAGTACAATGTAAGGCATTGTACCAAATCTGACTAAAGGTATTTTAACAACACAGCACCTACATAGCCTTGCAGTGCCAAATGTGCTAGTTTAGTGGGTTTAATTTGTTAATTTATTGATGATCACAAACATTTTGTCTTTTGGAAGAAATAAATTGCTCAGGATAACAATATCCACTGATGATATCAATTTCTGACTTAGTTTCAATGGTCAGAAATTGTGTACAGAGACAATATGCTAAACACCACCTTTTGCAGACAATAATTGTTATGATTAAAGTGTGGGGGTTTTTTGTTACAACATTCATAAACATGTCAAAGTTGAGAAACCATGCTGATGCCTGTGCTGATACCACTTTGCATGTTCACAGCCTTGTACAAACATTAATGAACCAATGTAAACAGTCATTTTCATAATGTGGCTTAATATAATAAGGCATTGTGAACCTTGCTTCACCTCTGTATGCTCAAGGGATTGTAATTTGTACCCTTCTGCATGTGCAATGAAGGCTATACCCATCATCTACCCTCTCCCATTCATCCTTTTCCTGTGCAGTTCCCAGCAATGGAGGGAGCAGCTTTGATTTCAGACAGGGTTCCGAAGAGCTTGGCCTGTAATTTGTCTGGCTCTCTTCCAGTTTTCTAGATGATGCCAGTTTGCTCCAGGCTTCCTCTGTGCTGTATCATTGCAAATCCCTTTTTGTTTTTATTTGGGGGTGTCAATTTCCTCACATCTGGAACTACCAGTGGCATTGCACTGACAGGGATAAAAGCTCACCTGCATTTCAGAAGTGCATGTCTGCTATATTGTCTTACCCACTTGGCAGCAGGAAAACACTGCCTGTCTTATTCTTGTTTTACTTTTAAAATGCTAGTTATCCTTTTGCTTCAAGTTAGAAGTATGTTCATCTATTTTGGCAGCATGATTTCAAATAGCTGTATTTTAAATATTAAGAAGTGTGCACTCTCAGGACTTGCAAGAGCCGGGAGCAAGTGAAATTAGCAGAGTAGAATGAAGTCAAGTAAAGTACTGAAGGGCCCAAGTCAGTTTAGGGTCACAGCAGAAAGCATAATATGGGGGCCAGCTCTCCCAGTTGTTGAAAGTGTACTTGGAGAGAGCTGAGAGTAGAAGATACCAGTAGATACTTTGCCTCCTACCAGCCTGTGCTAGTCGGGACTCCCACAGCACCTATTACAAGCTGGAGTAATCCTTATTGGGGGTAGCTCTGTGTGATACCCACCTGCACTCAGGGAATGGCCTTTGTAGCCAAACTGGCTGCATCTTGTGAAACCAGAGGGTTTATTGACTCCATTGCAAGACTAGGCTCCTTTGCCTTCATGGATGATTAGCTTCTTAACTGAAAATTTAAGGTTAAAGTTGAGGGGGGGTGTTAATTTTACGATGCTGTGCGTGGACTACAGACTTCCATGCTGGCTAAAATGTGATGAATTGAGCAGAAATAATTCAAGCCTCTGTCCTGCAGTTTGTTGAGGGGAGACATGCACCTGACAGTTGATAGAGTTAAGCATTTGCAGCTTAAAGGTGTAGATCCTCAGAGCTTCTGAAGAGCAAACGGGAGTTGAATTATTTACGTTATTCAGTGCAGATGTCTGGCTTTTAGCCTCATCATTCATCATTGCTCAGCAAGCACCTGTGTTCATACATTGCATCAAATACTGCAAAATGAATATGTAATTTTATATTCCTTGAATATGGATTCACAGCCACACAATGACGTGCACAAAAGCCATGCCCTATTACTTGTTAGATATATATTGGAGAATGATGGTTGAACCCAATTATGCCTGTGTATAAGAGATTTCTTTACTTAATAGCCCCTGTGCCAGCAGGGGATTGTGCTCTTTTAGGCTGGACTTAGGCATGCCAGAATGTCTGAGAAGAAGAGCCTCACTGTAATGCTACTTAAGTTAAATGATCAAATGAACAAAAGTAGGTCTGTAATTTGTTTTATTGTCTAACTTTGAAAGCATAAACTTTAAGGAGTCTCATTCATGCTGATAGCTACAGTGATGCTCTCAAGAGCTGAATATGGAGCAGGACTAGAATTCCACAGGTCAGAGGTGCAAAACCTGTACAAAAAACTGAATTCCTTTTGTCTTGCTTGGGAAGAAAGGTGAAAGACTCCGGATCTACATGGATGAATAACCACCTCCAAAACAGACATTAAGAAGTTGACAAAAAGCCTACAGCAAATGGAAAACACAGCTTTGTTGTCACAGTCAGGAAACACAAGGATAAAACGAAATTGCCAAACTGGTTTAAATCTTGCAAAAGAAATGTAAAGAGTACCTTATGTATAACAATAACAACAGTGAATGAACAACTAAAGAAGACATTTAGCTGAGATGAGAAGTGGGTTAGGATTAGTTTAAGCTAATAATCAAGATAATGAAGGCTAATATTGAACTCTGTGTAAGGACTGTGATGCTGAACATGGGGATAAAGACAGGACACCTCCCAGAGTGGGAATGACCACAGTAACATCAGAGGTCAAAGCATGTAACAAAATTTAATTCATTCTAATAGAAAAGAAGTGGATGATATCCATCCCTTCATTCTGAACAAATTAGCACCTGATTATTGGTAGCAAATATGTTTCATAAAATGCTGATTTGTTTGTATGTTCTTAATTAGCAGTGACTTCAGCAAAAGGTAGAATGATGCTGATGTGTTGGTGGCAAAATTGGAAGTCATCAGCAATAGAAATTAAAAACAAGGTCATGTTGTTCATCAGTCAAGAGAAACTGGAATAAAAGAACCTTGGAATAATATAGGTTGAAAGGGACTTCCAGGGGTTCATCTAGTGCAGCCCCCTGTTCAAAGCAAGTCTAATTAGATCAGGTTGCTCTGGGCTGTGTCCAGTCAATACCTCCAGGGAGGGAGATCTACAACTGCTCTGGGCCACCTGTTTCAGTATTTGACCACCTTGTGGTAAAGAAAAAATAAATTCTTATATCTAACCAGAATTTTCCACTTTCCAACATATGTCTGTTGCCTCTTATCCTACTGCTGTGCACTGCCGAGAAGAATCTGGCTCTGGCTTCTCTGTATCCTCCAGTCAGGTAGCTCAGGAAAGGAAACCAGATCAACTTGAGTTGCAGTGGCTGGGGACAGATAACAAGAAGTGTTTATGGAGTGGGAGTCACCAGCTCTAGTGATTTCCACCAGTCTGGAAATGACTGACCAGGTACCAGCATATACTGCTCGGCCATACCATGAACGACCAACACCAACCGCTGGTGAGATGCTGCCACAAAAAAGTAAATGCAGTCTTGAAAATCAGCTCAGGAATTTCCAGGGATGGTTTTTAAATGTAGCTCAAGTCCTGTTAGAGATGGATGAAATCAAAATGGAGCAGGTACAAAGCAGGGCTATGAAAATTGTTGATTATGGGGAATAGGGAGGAGTAAGAGAGTTTGATTTGTTCAGACAGGTCAAATGAAGACTTTGAAAGGCATCTTACTGCTCTTGCTAAGTGCATTAGCACTAATAAGTATAAATGGGAAGGGATAGATGAAGACTGTTAATTAAAAAAAGGTTTTAAACATGAAAGCAGTGAGGCTTTAGAGCAGTCTTCAGAAAGAGCATTTGTAAACTTACGCAATACAGAAACAAAACCAAACTGACTTTGACATGGGGGTCTGCAGGGGCAGCCTTTTGCTGAATATACCATTTGTTTTTTCAGGGTAGACATTGTTTTCAGGAGGAATTTGCCTGGCATTTCAATACACATGGTAGTGCAGGCAAGCTTTCATTTTGGTTGCTCCTGTCGTGCCCCGGTAATTCCCGAGCACATGGACAGGATAAGCAGCGTGTGCGCATTTGGCTTGACAAATCCCAGGTGCTCCCCGGTGCCTGCACGTGTGTTCTGGCCTTGGCTTGTGTACCTGAGGTAAGACTTGACACATCTTGGAAAGGTCAGGCTTACTCTGCATGTGTGTGAACCCTCAGTGCAGGGAGCCTACGTTAGGTGAGGGGCTTTGACAATGTGTCTGCTGACTGGGCATGAGATTGGCGTGTGCATTTCTGCTGAGGAAATCCAAGATAAAAATACAGCACCCCATAGGAAGAAACATTTGTGAAAGAGATTGTATAACATGTACTCAATGTGTACCCTGGGTCCCTGTGCTTTCAAACCCAGGTCTTTCTTATCCTTGAGCAGTCACAGTATTTTTCCATGACTAAATAAAAATAACCATCTTCTTAGAATGTTGACTAAATTTTTTTGCAATTATATGTTTAATTTGGCAGCATTATATGCCCTTACAAGCAATTTAAGCCAAATCATGAAACTGAAAGTTGAGTTAGTGCTTGTTAATCCTGTTAAGAGTTTCATTTTGGACAGACTGGTTCTGAAGCGAACTAAATTAAAGTGAATTCCAGCTGAGAGCTGATTCTGGTACTTGTGTTTCTGAAGTCAGGATTTGAAGTTCTCAGTTGTTACAGCATTTCTGTATTTCACATTTAATTTTAAAACTGTTATGTATTTTGTAACCATAAATGGGAGAGAGCAATGCGAGGACATTGATGAAATGGAAAGATATTTTAGTGTAAAGTAGGTTAGTGTTAAGTGTATCAGGAGTAACAAAGAAAGGGCTTAGAAAGAATAGAGAAATACCAATAAACAAATAGATGAGAGTTTAAATTAAGGAAAAGCATGGAAATATTAAAGGGCATTTAAGGGATTTTTTTTGGAACAGGAGAGTATTAAGAAGGTTATCAATAGAATAGTTTGTTTTCCAGTGTTTAAAAATCAAAAGCAGACAGTAGAAAATAAGAGTGATGGTGAGAGATGGAATGAACACTGGTTTGAAAAAGCATATGCTGCTGAAAAAGAAACAGAAGCTGCCTGCTCAAAAAGGGGATGCCTGACATAATCAGCTGATATTTGCATCAAGGTCAGTCACTGGCAGTGACTGCAGTGTCTCTAAGTTTTTAGATTAAAAAAATCTTTGAACTAGATTGATCCATAGGAATATTTACACGGAATTAATGGAACTGCAGACTGGGTTGTATGAGCCCCGATTGTTTTGGTTTAGATCAGCTTTTGCCTAGCAAGGCTCAGCATTATTGTATTTTTTGTCATTGGGAGTTTTTATTAATGTAAAAGTGTAAAGCTAAAAATAATGGCATATTTGCTGCATTTCAAATGTCACCTTTTAGCACAAGCACAGACTTTCGACCCCACCAACCACTGAGCTTCTGAAATTATTTGTTGGGATGAATGACTTTATCCAAAACATACATTGGATAAATCCATACAAATTTGCCAGCTTCTGGAATAAAACTTCCATCAGTTTCCTGTAATGTAATTGTGCATATGATCATAGCTATTATTGTAACTGTTTCTAAGTGGTTTTTGTGCTGGTTACATGAACAAGTGTTTGATGTTTGAAGAAAGGAATGCTTTTGAAAATGAAATCTGGAGCTGTTGCATTGCCATACTGGGAAAAGCTGAAAGCAAGGGGATCAACCGTGCTGCAACTTTCATGTACCTGCTTTCATCTCGACACTGATGACTTTCAGAGTGAAGGAGGGGCACTTGTTTATAGGGAAGAGATGTAGATTGTCTAAAGCTAATCAGCTGAGTTTGTATCATCAGAAATAATTGTTGCAATACATATGAGAGCTTACCCAGATTAAGTCCAACCTGTAACAGAAATTGTGGTATTACTTAAAGATCTATTGGCAGGAAGAATTTCCCTGTCCAGGTTTCCTTCTGAATTTGAGGCCAAGATCTACAGTCCTTGGTCCAGGAAAACTTAGTTCATGATCTGTTTGAGTAAAAATTATAGAATTTTGCCCCGTAACTTTAAAAGATGTGAGGATTTTTAGAAAAGAACTGAAGTGCATTGTTATAGTAACTGTTCAGGTGTCTTGAGAGTACACAGGGATCTACATTTAATTTACAAATGATTTTTGATTTTTAGTACTATTGATCACAAAAGTCATTAGGTTTGATATAAGCCTTTTTACCTGTTACCAGTACCTGGATAACAGTTGCTGTTCACAGCTTATGAATGGAGAGAACGTGATTGTTGTTCTTTGGTAATAAATAAAGTTCTGACTCATACTAAAACACTGACTCAGTAGATGCAAGTTCATTGATGCTTGGTTTTTTAGGGACCACTTAAATCCTGATTTTTTTATTGTTTATAGTGGAAAATTACGTTTAAGACATAGTGTCAGAACTGGATTAAATGTTTTTGAGTGCAATGAAATGTGCTGAAAAAAAAATGCTTTCTTTGAGCACCAGAATCTTGATCCAAATGCCATTTAAAAATCAGTGAAAGTTTGATTTCAATATGCTTTTGATTAGGCCACAGTGTGTAACATGTTTGAAGTTAGATGCATCTTAAATACCTTTGAAAACTGGAACACTATGTTTAGGAAGTGAACAAAAGCAAATTTTTTAGGCAATAACTCTTATTATTGTGTATGAAACTTAGGTGTAGCCAATTAGATCAGTTATTGTATATGTGGGGGGGGTGGGGGTGTGAGGCAGAAATACAATATCCTATCAGAGAAATAACATATACACATTACATAAATATATACCAAAACAGAATTTAACCTTAAAGTATTTATATTTGCTGTCTAAAGGAATACAGCCTTCTCTCTGGGCATAGGGGGGAGAAACCAGCTGATAGAATTTCTTCTGGGCTCAAAGAAGGGTGTTAGTTTTAATAAGAGATTTTTGGTAAAGCCCAAATAGATTTCTATTGGGATTACAGTGGAAGACAATGAGAATTTTGAGGGACAGCTACAGGGATGCTTCTTATCCTTTATAGGGAAAACTGTTCTGCAGATATATGTTATTGTGCAAACAGAAACTTCTCTTTTCCTTTTTACCTCAGTGGATGTTGACGTTATTAATGTGATTAACATGTATATATAAAAACCTGGATGCTGGAGACCCTCCTTTGTGAGTTTAGAAATCCGTAGCAATGCCGGTTTGCCATGCTTATTCAAAACATAGGGAAACACTCTCATTTCTTGTAGGTGACAAATGC
The DNA here is from genome assembly GCF_030936135.1 of Gavia stellata. NCBI lineage: Eukaryota > Metazoa > Chordata > Aves > Gaviiformes > Gaviidae > Gavia > Gavia stellata. The sequence goes on from NC_082595.1 coordinate 24,364,772, forward strand.
ATTATAGCCTGTTGACCAAAAGCACATCCTTGCATCTTGTAGCCTCATTCAGCTATGTCAATGAACTGACGAATTGATGGCTTCAAAGAGCAAACCAAGAGAACGCCTACAGTCTCTGCATTGTTTTCCCCTGTTTCTAAAACCAGTAAAAATACAACTTTTGCTGATTTCCTGAGGTTGGTAAAGGCTTTTCAACAACCCTTTATAAATCATTAAGAGTATTATATTTCTGCTTCCTGGAGGGAAATGTACATGGTAGGATTCAAGCCAGTCATTTAAGTGATCCTCAGGGACATGGCATCAGATAGCACTGTTGGTGACTTTTTATTGTCGTCGTATGAAGGCAGCAACTGTTGCATAAATGGAATTTTTGTATTAATAAATTCTTGAGGACAAATCCTAGCCATATTTCTGTAGCCAGCTTGAAACAGAACTTGTCCAGTGTCCAGGAGGGAAGAGGAGGACATGAGATGCTATGAAAAGGCAGGTCTGGGAAGGTTATGAAGCCAAGTCAAGTCTACTTGGTTGCTTGTGTTGAGTAGGAGCAGATGCAGAACTGCCAGTCAACTTTCTTTTGGAGAAGACGTGTAAGATTTGAAGAGTCTTGGTTCTTCCTTAAAGCGGTGTGCCTTGGGGCAGGATTGTTTACAAACAGCATATAAGTAATGGCCCTGTGCAAACACCAGAGCTCGATCTCCTGGGAAATCACAGTTGTTTCCAGATTTCATTTTAATTCAAGAGGTTAAGGCAGAAAAAGGGCACTCCCAGCTTTTCCTATCAGCTTTTTCTTTCCTCCAACTGGTTTGTGAGTTCAATGAAGAATTCACATCTTTCCGGTTCCCTGAAGACTCGGCAGTGCTCATCATTCCCTGTGACAAGGGCTGCAGACCTGTGTGTCTGTGCCACTTGGAAACTTTGCTGTCACTTGCTGACAACTTTCTCGGTCTTCCCGGGCTTAACCAGGAGTGCACTCATGCAGGAGTGGGCACTGGCATCGCGTGTGCCCCTCTAGCCAGGGTGGTGCCAGACCTCGGGAAGCTGTTTGCCCAGGGTAGGTGTTGGGGGCAGAGTTTGTCCCAGAGCAGCGAGGCTGACCTGAGAGCACGTTTCTGTTTCTTGTGGTAAAATGTATTTCTGAATACTAATTACCATTTACAACTATTTTAATGTCTGCTGAGGGACTTAGCTTGAGGGGAGAAAAAAAAATTATGGTAATAGTTTCAAAAGAGTACAAAGGTCACATTTTTAGCATATAATAGTTTCAAAAGAGTACAAAGGCCTCATTTCTTCGCAAAGCGTTTGGCTTGCTTTACATTAAACATGCCCTCAAGTTCTGTATTTATTTTTAATATATTACTTCTACAGCTTCTCTTCCTCCACAGTGATTTTCCCTTGCTGAATAACATCCGCTCAGCTTTCCTTGTCCCAAACACAGCTGTCAATCTTAAAGATTAAATTGGCATCATCCTTTCCCCAGCCCCAGCTGTCCTTGGCTTCCTTGAAGTTCTTGTCAGTGCGATCAAAGTATAGTGCACTTGTACCCATATATTTTAAAATCTATACTGGTTTTGTTTCTTTTGAATAGTACCCAGTCTATTACAGCGGTCAAAATTGTTTCTGGCATCCATGGAGATAATTATAGTGTGTCATAATGTTATGAATAGTGTATTGCATTAATCTCTTTACATCACCAGGGCAATTCTAGATATGAAAAATAACTGTTGGGCTTATAGTCAGGAATCTAAAGATTGCTGTTCTTCTGTACCTTTTAGCATGATGGATTAACAAACTTGGCTTAAAAGAACGTACCTATGAGCCTTTTCTAGATTTATTTAGACTGCATATGAGACCAGTTTTAAATTTTGAGCTGAGATGAAATACATTTAATAAGAATTCTGGCATAATCAATGGCAAAGCTATCAGGGCGAATGTCTTACCATTCTTAAGGCTGCAATGCTGCTTCTATCTTTATCCCAGTGATCTTTATTTATTTTTCTTCCCAAAATATACCTTCGTTTTTGCCAAGTTTTATTGTTCAAATTTTTATTCTATTTGAAATCTTGAAAGCAAAAGACATCATTGCCATGGTGGATTGTAATAGATGATATTACTAAATGATCTTCTGGTCCACTTGTCAGTCTTCTCTGCTATGGAAGCTGTCAGGACCCCAATACGAATGCAGGGTAGGTTTATGAATTTAGGATTTGGACATTGTGTATATGTTGTAAAAATGTGAATTTGGTATGTGTGTGGACTGTAGATATATTAAAAAAAATTGTGGCATCTTCATATACATTTTGTGATTTAAGGGATAAATAACACAACATTTGGTATAGCAGTGCCAAAGTTGCTGGATGCCAAAGAGTATTCAAACAATTTTCTGCAAACTTTGGGTTTAAATGAACAACCTGTTAACGCCATTAACCTCTATCCTTTGTATCTCCAAGTACCACAATAATAGAGTGTCTGCTGTAAAAAGATGCAGTGTCCGACTGTAGTACATATTTAGTACTGTTTAATTATAATATTTCACGAAAGAAATATGGGTTGTTCCTTTATTTAACTCCTTGTTTGACATTTCTATTTCAAAGAACACTAAACTCAAGGTTTTATCTAATTTTACGCAAATGATCTCCTGATAGAGGAAGTTGGAGTAGATGATGTCCAGAGGCTCCTTCCAATCAACACTTCTGTCATTGCTTGACTAAAGACACTGCTTAATGACTCACAACCTTGTGAATTTGTCACCTTTGATAGAAACAAAAATAGTAACGGATGCTACATTTGCACTTTTCAGAAGGAAAAAAGTTTTGAAAGAAAAATGAGGCCAAGACATGGCAATGTGAGATCCAGTAATGGGAGTACTCTTACACAACTCTTGGTGAGCGTGTACAGCACCTTAGTGGAGTTTGCTAATGAATTTATTTAAGTTGTGAAATTCTGTGTAATATAAACAATATTGGTTCATGGTTCCTGTGAAGTTAGTCTGGAAAAGGAGCATGCTGGAGAGTGTACCTCATAAGGAGCTTGTATCCCATGTTACAGAGGCTCATCTTAGGTGGGATGGAAGCAATTCTGAGAGTCAGAGCAAACAGGTCTCTGTGCGAGACCTTTGTCTCAGCAGTCTCACCATCACCTTGGGGACAGTGAAGTTCACGTCATAACGCGTTTTTGCTGAGACTGAGCTATGCACAGCCCATCACAGTATTCAACCTGGAGTTTGTAATTTATATTTTTTTTTTACTAAATCCTTGGTTCACTCCATTCTTCCATCTAACTCTAGTATTAAAAATAGCAATTATTAACCAGCAAGCCACCTAAATTATATCCACTCTCCTATGCAGTTTATTATGCTGTTAAGTAACTCTCTGTTTGTTTGGTTTGTTTTGCAGGTAAGTAGCACTTAGCACCTGTTAGTCAAAAATTTACGGTAAGTATATTTTGTACTTATAAAAACCAAAGTTAAACTCGTGTTTTGTTCTTTAAAGGGAATATACAAACTAGGAAGTTAGTCATACAATAAAATTTGTTTCAGATGCTAGTCTGTGCCCAGAATCTTTGCAGATGTTATGGGTTTACAATGTTTTTTCTCCTCAAAGTATTATTCATCTGTTGCAGGAAGAAATAAATATAATTACTCAAGGCAGTATTTCAAGGAAGTTGAGCAAACAATGTTTACTTTAAACCAAATAAACAAATGAGGGTTTCTTTTTTACTCTCAACTCATTTCAGCTATAGTAATCTTGGAAGTTGTTTGTAACTAAATGAAAATCTCACACACAAATGCAGTATGTAAACATTGGTGTCCCTTTAACATTTTTTTCTACAGGGTATTTCTTAGACTCTTCTGCTTATCCTGGTTTTGGCTTGATGAAAATACTGTCAATGCTTAGTTCTTATTTATTTAGTTTAATTAATAGATCTCAGTTCCTAAAAGATGCCAGTGTCATCATCCTTATTGTTCAGCGGGGGAAAACGGATGGTGAAGAGACCATACTTGCAGAGTATGATGAAAAAATGTGTCCTGGGTCACTATCAGGGCTCTGACAGGGCTCTCACAGGGCTCTGTGGGTGCACAGGTGTTCTAAAATAAACCCAATTTTTCTGGTATACATCACTCATCTCATTAGTTTAAAGTCTTAATATGCTACTTAGTTGCTCTCCAAGCAAACTTTAAAATATGATTGTTCATTTTTAGCTTTTTTTACTTACGAGCCTCTCCAGAGACAGCTGTTATACTACTGATATACTGTGAAAGGTGTTACAGCTTTGCACTGCAGTGTTTGGAATTCAGTAAGTGTACATGGTACATTTTTCTTGTGGTAAGACTGATAGACTCTCAGCACTTGACACAGATGCTGTTTGAGCGTTGATCCTCTTAGAAAGTCGCTGTGTTTTTCCTCCTCGTAGTTTTAACTTTGTAGAAGATTTTTTGTTATTGCTACACCACATACAATTCTTACCTTGGTTTTTTTTTGTGTTTTGTTTCTGGGTTTTTTTTAACATTTTCTCCTTTCTTCTCTTCATAGGTCCTGTTTTATGTCCTGGAGCATTTTTATTTTGAATTCATATTGTCCTCTTCAACTGATCACACAACTCGGTCGTCCTTAGTCACAGAGGCTTTTTCTTTCATCCTTACCGTACCTTGACAACATCTGTAAGTTTATGATCTAGTCTATGTTTATTTTAAACTCTGGTCATTCAAATGTGTTTGTTATACCAGTGCCTTAATTAGCTGATTTTCTTTGACTATATTTTCTCATTTTCCCATGGCATCTTCTCCAGAGGTTTGCTTGTGCTGCCTGCTTTCTGTCATCTTTTGTAAAATATTTTGCCAGAGGATTATTGCTCTATGTCAACTATCATTTTCTTCACAAAGATTTTTCTAATACGTATTTGTGCATGCACATGCAAAAGTGAGGTAGATGTGAAGTCACATTTAAACACAGGCTGACAGATAAGATGTGTCTGCTAAAACTGTCTAGACCCAAATCTGGACATGGAGTTGCATATTCTCTGTAGAGGTCAACTTTGAATTCCTTCTGCCCTTTGAGACAGCATTATCACTTTGCATCCCCATTTTATCTGTTGTGTGCTAAGTTGGTTACATCGCTGTGTTTCCATAATTTAATTTTTGAGGGCAGGTTACAGGGATGGTATGGTTAAATAAGAAGGATGAATGGATTGCTTTTCATTCGCTTTTTTTACTTGTTCTGTCTGGTCAGGGGTGGGGAGGTGGGTCTTGGACTTACAGCTTTTCCTGGCAGAAACTTGGCTCACAGTCTAGCTGCAGGGAAGGGTTTCAAGAGGTGATTTTCTAGCTCTAGTGCCTTATGTTAGGCCTGGAATTAAGAAAATCTAGATGGACCCTGCTGACCATGCTTTGGCTATTCCAGTTCAAAGCAGTCTTTTTAGCTGAAAAGGTTACCTCTGAACAGCAGAGATAAAAAAACCTAACCCTGGTGCTAATTGAATCGGACATATTTTAATTGGGGGGGTGTTATACTTTTTACATAACTTACTTTCAATATGTTTTCCTAAGATTGAACATATTTCCTAGCATATTTTTCCACCTTCCAGCAGAAACAGAGTATATCATATATGCAGGTCATACTGCAAAAACAAATCTTAGGATGTTATGGTTTCAGAAATTTGTAGCATGAAGTTCTGCATATTGTTTCTGAGGCAATGTTTTCAAGAAGATTGTAGAAATATGGAGACTTAACAACAGTTCAATTAAAATTCTGTTCCATGAATACGTTGGAAATAGTAGCATGGGACACTTTTTTGAGTGTAATAAGCAGAAAAAAAATAAAGGGTGAAAGAATCATCCTTATTAAAAAGATACCCATTTTGCCTCTATAATTACAATGAGTTTTATAGTTGAATTAAGGACTGAAATGTATCACAAGATTATGTATGAAAAATATGATGCATTATTTCAAAACAATATCCCTTATTCTTGAAGTGCTGAATACATTTTGTGCAATTTTTCCAACAGACGGGTCATTTAGACTGAGATAAAATTAATGTTTTAAAATTTTCTTGTATGTAAGAAATTTCTTGTATCTTGAACTATGTTTATTGTTATTGTTGCAAATGATCTCAGCCAAGGCAATACCTTACATGCATGAAAGTTCCGAGAAAAGTGACTAGTGAGTACACCTATGTAGTTTATGAAAATATTTCTAGAGGTAGGGGTTTTTTGCTTTTACCTGGGAGTTTCTATGCTGAATCAGTTGAAAATAAATTAATTCTTCAAAGAAACTAATGAAGATTTGTCCTCTCTAAAACTGTTTTTTACCTCCTATTCTGGATGAGCCTATTAATTAAAGATAGCCTTAAAAGAAAGATGACCCTCTATGAAACTGTTGACTGTGGTTTGGGATGGGCACAGCTACGCACCTTCCCCAGACAGGCTTCCTGACTCTGTGACAATGTGGGAAAGGAAAGTCTGTCCTCATTTCCACTTGCAGGAAGAAGCAGCCATGATCACTTGTCCTTTCACCATAAAATTTCATGCACTCTTTATTTTTGCTGTTTTTCTTTTGGTACCTGTTTTGCTGTTGTACACTTTACTCTCTATATATAATAATATAAATTCTGGTCAGAAGTTAGGCTTTACATTTTCCCAAGAGTATCATCAGCACTATAACAAGATATGTAAAATACTGAACATCAATGGAAATAATGGTCGTGTTTCCTTTGTCTCAGTAGTTTTATAGTACCTCCCTTTTATAGGCAGTCAAGATTAGATCTCCTATTGGCTTTAGATGGCAGGGATTTACTCTCATATAGCACCAAAAACCATAAGCAGGTTGTGTCAATAGAAATAATTACACTGAATCCAGCACATCCCATTTCATGTCTTATCTAAGTAAAGCAGCTAGATTATGTATTTATTAAAATTATAATAAATTACCAGTTCATCTCTGTGTGATTCCATTTTAACATGCAACTCTCACATTCACTATTGTATAACTCTTTCATTACTGTAGTTTCATCAGTGAAGGAAAGAATAAAAACAGCGGCTACCTGAGAGATGTATCTGTGACTTTCTGTCCTCAATGAATTCCCCTGATACATTTATGTCTTGTGGTTCTTCTCAAAATTTTTTGCTAGCTGCCTTGTTGCAATATGTAAAGTGAAAATTCAGGTGCTATCTTGGAAGTGTGAAAGGTGTGCTTTCACTTTCACTAGGCTTTCTAAAAAGCTTGGGAAAAGGGATGAGAGCAAAAGGGATATTTCATGTAGCAAGAGGACAAGGCACTAATTTTTTCCACCCAAAAATTTAAAATCACACTTTCATATCAGAGGATAACTATTTGGGAGTTTTTTCTTGTAAAAAATTGAAGGGTTTGATTGAAGATTTTGGAGTTCAGTAGTTGTTGAAACGTAACAGGTAACTAACATTTTTTTGGTTGCTTCCTACTATTTCCTTTAGCACGCTTTAAAACAAATCCCATTTTAACTTGTGTAGATGTTAAAACTTGTGTCAAGCAGAGATACATCGATTGGCTTCCTGAGAGTGGAAGGATCTCAATCTGATATTGTTTAAAGTTCCCAATTCCCGGTTGGAGGAGCGTACACCATTTATAGAACAGCACAAGTGGCAATTTCTCTGCACAGTTTTGTCAGTATGGCTCAGGAGGGAGATCTGAGGGGCGACATCTGGGTGTATGAGAGGATGTCCCTCTTTTTGTGACTTTCATCCTTTTTCCTGTCTGCAGACTCTTTTCACAATATTGCGAATTAATGTTAACTTCAGTGGTGACTTCGATGATCTTGGGTACTTGTCTACAGGCTGGGTTGTGTCGTGGTTTAACCCCAGCCAGCAACTAAGCACCACACAGTCACTTGCTCACTCCCCCACAGTAGGATGGGGGAGAGAATCAGAGGAGTAAAAGTGAGAAAACTCATGGGTTGAGATAAAGACAGTTTAATGGGTAAAGTAAAAGCCGCGCATGCAAGCAAAGCAACATAAGGAATTCGTTCACTACTTCCCATGGGCAGGCAGGTGTTCAGCCATCTCCAGGAAAGCAGGGCTCCGTTGCACGTAACCGTTTCTTGGGAAGACAAACGCCATCACTCTGAACGTCCCCCCCCCTTCCTTCTTCTTCCCCCAGCTTTATATGCTGAGCTGATGTCATATGGTATGGAATATCCCTTTGGTCAGTTGGGGTCAGCTGTCCCGGCTGTGTCCCCTCCCAACTCCTTGTGCACCCCCAGCCTACTCGCTGGTGGGGCGGTGTGAGAAGCAGAAAAGGCCTTGACTCTGTGTAAGCACTGCTCAGCAGTAACTAAAACATCCCTGTGTCATCAACACTGTTTTCAGCACAAATCCAAAACACAGCCCCATACGAGCTCCTATGAAGAAAATTAACTCTACCCCAACCAAAACCAGCACAGGTTGATACTGCTAAGATAATGTCACTGAGCAGTCACGTGCTGCTAAATCTTAGTGGGGATCAAAACAGTTTGTTGGGCCGAATTCATACTAATAGCTTATGGAAGAATTTCTGTTCCCTGTTGTAATTTTTTTGAGGGCTTTATTTTTTCTGTATGCTTTGTAATGCTTCAAGAACAACAGCCATTTTGCTAACTTGACTTTGAAGCTGAAAATGTGAAGTTACAAACTAGAACCAACTTATGTGATGCCTATGCCCCACTTAGAGCAAGGGGGCTGCCTGAGCCCTGGCGCTGCTGCTGCTCGGGTCCTCTCCTCTGCAGCCAGAGTGTCCTGGAACGTGGTGAGAGCAGAACCTCATCCTTCAGCCAAGCAGTGCAGGCTGGTTGTGGGTAGGGATGCTGGCATCCCTGGTAAGCTGGCCATGCCCAGGATCCCATGCCCTGTACCCCAGGCCTGTGAGTAACTGAAGCGCAATTTGGCATACTTTTTGACAACAGAAATCACAGGATCTTGGAAAGAGGGGATAAGCCAGTTGCAGTGGAGGTGCACCTGCTGAGATGGTAAGCTGTGATTAAACTAAGGCTGAAAATCATTTTGCTTCTTGTGGAAGGAAACAATTCAGCATATAAATGCTTAAAGTCCTGGGGGGTTTTAGTTGCTGTCTTTTGTAGCTACAACAAAAATACAAATCCTATTCCTGTGATGAGCTTCCATGTGATTATTACTGAGATATGCTCTTTTGTCAAAAGTCAATGGACCACAAAAAATGAGTGTCTCAACAAGTGCATTTATATTCATGTTTTAATTCAGACCAGGAGTGCTTTTCTGAAGTAAATTTCCCAATCAATCCCCTTTGGTTGGTTTTGGTTGAGCAGCAGTCCTGGAGTGCATGAACTTGATGCTTTTTTGATTAAACTGGACGATGTGTTCAGGGAGTCCTGAATGCACTCCAGGTGCGAGTGAGCTTCAGGACAAGGCACCGAAGCAGAGCTAGTCTGAAGTTTAAACAAAGAAACAGAAAAGACTGAAATATGTACAGTAGGGATGAAAGATCCTCAGCACTAAATTTTGCTCTATAGACCAGTTCCTGTGTGCCTTTAATACCTGCTAACATATACCTAGCCACTGCTACCATATGCCTTTTGGGTGATTACTGCCTCATGAGTTAAAACATCTCCATTTTGGACAAAGGTACTGTGTCCACTTTTATAATTTAAACTAACACAACTCCTGCATAAAATCTTACTCTTTTCATAGTGCTTAGTACTGATAAAATACCACAGAAATGTGTGTCGTTCTGCAGATTGGAAAGACAAGTGTTAGCACGTGAAGAGTGGCAAAGCTGAGAATTATGAAATGGGTGCTTCTGACCAGTTTTTAAATGCATTCATGCATATTTAGCATTTCTTCCTTTGACAAAGCCAATTCCTGATTGTATCTAAAAAGATGAGTCAGGATCCTTGCTGGAACATTAAAAATGCATGAACCTCTTCCTTCAGTCACAGGATGAGTGCCATGTATTGAAGACTGTACAGACCCATGTACTGATGTGCTGCGCCTTTTCCACATACCCTGAAGAATGAGTCCAAAGCAAAAATGTCTCTTTGGGGTCAAACCTTTGCCCCCCTTCCCTTACAGGTGGTCATTAATTTCCAGAAAAATCAGAGCGACTAGTCGTGTTGGGGTATTGTTGCTGTGTCTTAGTCTTCTGAATACTTTGGAGAATGATGTAAGGTTGCTATGCATTTTGACAATATCCTGTTCCAGGCACCATATACCAGCTGAGTATGTCTGAGTAACAGCATAATGATTCAGCTCATGAAATTGCTGAATGAAGTTCAGTGTTACTGATGGCTGAGGGAAGATGTCATGAAGTTGCTAGTGCGACAATTATAAGCCAGTGTCGGGGGAGCAGGGAGGCTGCTGGCGAATGAGAGAGAAACACTGACTGGAAAAGACAAGGCTAAGGAAGTGGAGGAGATGAGTGCCCTGTAAAAAACATTCATAGTCCATAACAAATTCCAACAAAGTTTTTTTCAATTAGTAATGCTGAAGATGGGTTAAAAAATTGCTCCCTGGCCATTATTATTCACATTTGTGATGAAGTTCATAAGGATTTAATTGCAGCAGTAGTAATTTCCTCTTAAAAATAACAATCTCAAACTGCTACACAAAGGAGGTTGCTGTTATTACCCCATTTCTGTGTATGGGGAAATGTAATTATGGAGGGGTGAAATTACTTGTTTGAAGTCACTCAGCAGATCCAAACAGATTGAGCAGCTGTTCCCAGATCTCCCTGAAGTCTCAGATCAGTGCTCAGTGTGCATAGTATTTATAAGCCAACAAACACCAGTTTGTGGCTCTGTGGCATAGGATGGGCTCTGCAGGTGGGTGGTCACCCAGCCTTTGGGACCTGCCATCGCTCTGGTGGCCTCCTCAGCCTGCATAGTACCTGATCTGGGACGGGGAGGAGGAAGACTGGGGGTGGAGTCCTCCTCCTCCTTCTCCCAGAGGTGGCCAGTGGCATCCAGTTGCTACCGAAAGTTATGTGCAATCCTGCAAAGTTCATATGTAATCTAACTCTCTAGTTTGAACAGTTTATATGAGCTACCGTCATGTCCAAATTTTGTTGAGTGGCAATATTGTCAATAAGTTGTCCCTCATCATTTTGTAGGTATTAGTAAGTTCATTTTGTGTTCTTTCATAGTGCTTATTATCTAATTTATTTTAAATGGTTTGTGTCAGTTCAGTAAATACTGGTTGTGATTTAAAAAGCTTTTTCACAGGTGCTTTACTACATTTGTATTCAAGAGACACGTGCTCCTTTTGAATCCATTGGATCTAATCACACACATACATCATACGGATGTACAGCTACTTTCAGAAGCAGATGTTTTCACCCACGTACAGACAGATTTCTATAAGATGAAGTAGAGATGTCTCTATCGGAGAAAACCATTGTCACTGTCAAATTCTTTGGTCTTGTTGCTCTCCTGCATCTTCCCTAAGCGTTAAATTTGGTTCCAAAGTGTGCAAATGACTTCCAGACAGGGGGAGAGGTGATAAAACATCTCCGGAAAGCCTTTGTAACTTTGCATCAGGAACATGATCCAAGGGTTTCCTTCTGCCAAAGCTGCTGGAAACTAGATAGCATGTGTGTCACTTGTCAGAGAAGCCTCAGGCTCTGGTTCACCGTGCTCCTGGTAGACTTCAGACTCAGAATGTATTCCTGGCTTGGTGCTGGGTTGTACATTAGTTACCAGATCCACTTGCACACCTTTGGACTGGTTATTTTCTAAACTTCAGAGGGAAGTCAGACTGTGTTATGATGGGTGTGTGGTGAGTGAAGGTGAAACAAGGATGTAGGGAAGGCGGCTTTATAGGATTTCCTGATAGACCTGGCAGCCCCTTTTGCTGCCTGGGTGTCCATTTGCTCCGTCTCGTTTCTGAGCTGCATTCTCCTTCGTGTCCAGTAGATGGTAATGATGTGTTAAAAACGCTGCTTCATCCCTATTTTGATCGGAGGAAATGCTGGTGCCACAATCATGATGGATGTGCTAGGTTCCCAAGGATCATATACCAACGACTCATTTTTACTACTACTACTACTACTACTACTACTACTACTACTACTACTACTACTACTTCTTGTTGTTGTTGTTGTTGTTGTTGTTATTATTATTATTAATTATTATTATTATATTTTCATTTCTTGTAAGTTAATCAAGCTGTTGTGTTAGCAAGGTCTTGGTCTGTGTTGCTCAATCATAATATTTTGGCTTAGATTTTGTTAATCACTTTCACAGATGTCACTGATTCTGTATTATCTGCAGAGCTCTTATGAAATACTATGATAAAGGAGGATGGGCTACATGATTTAATGGCACTTTCCGGACCTGAAATTTTATGAATCTCCCTTCTACGGTATATTGAAAAAATTGCTAGGACTTCCTATACTACAAAGGAAGAAAGGGAGGTTTTTTGGTCTAAAACTTCCAAATGCATTTCTCCTGCTTCCACAACCTCAGGGGCAACTGCTTTTGGTAACTGGAATAAGTATTTTAGTTTCATTTAATAACTTGCTAGAGACAAATGCTCTCTATTTATGTGGCACATCTACTACCTTAGTGAGACCATAAACAAGCTGCTATTGGGAATGGCTTCTAATATCTAGTGTCTATGTAAGTATCCAAAAATACCTGAATTTTAGAAATGCTGGGGTTTTCTAGGTACTACTTAACTATGTGAAAATCGGGTTACATTTCACAAGGCTTGTCTATAAACCAAAGTTTCCATACTTTAGACAGACTAACCAGTAAAAAAACACAATAGAAGTAGACCTATTAAATAGATAAATAGTTAGCATTGAATACAGTGAGAGCAATTTTTAAAGATGAAAGTATTGCTCACTGGCATTTCTGTCCATCTGTTTATTTAGGCTTTTCTATACATTCTATGATTCTATAATGCCTAAGCAAGTAATTTAATATAAAATCAGCATTATAGGTTCGCTGGATTCTGATACCTGATTTAACAGTTATGTGCTTATCCTGTAAAAGATATTTATGAAGACACCTATATGTATGCACTGTTATAAAGATAAGTAATTTTTACTCCATCGGCTGTTAGGATTTTTTTCAAAGCTGTTGACGTTGTTTTTGTAATGCAGCTCTTTTAAAGCTATTCTGAAAGGAGGTCCAGTCACCATTAATTCCTGTGTAAATTAAGCATAATCACTCAGAGAAGAGACCCTTTATTTAGCGAGTTTAAAGCTCATTATACAATTTTGTAGGGGGAAAATTACCGTGCCTGTAAATTAACTGCATTTCCTAATGAAATAACTTGGAAATTTTTTTCAGCCTCCTTTGATAGGAATAAGAATTATAGTGGCACTGGAAAGTAAAATCATGCTATTCCTACTGGCAGTTTTCCCAGTTCTAGAAGAAATTATAACTGTGAACACGTTATGATTCAGATTCATCTCAATACGTAACAAAAGCATCTTTTGTCACAGTGTTTTTTCAGCTCCTCTTTTCCACCTCTTATTAGAGCCTAAAGCCGGCTCCACTGGCCTTACTCATGGCTCATGATGACACAAATTCTCTGGGGGCATGGGGCTTTCCCAAGCAATAAAGCATCATTACACTCCTCATTCTTGAGGACATACTATTTCACGTGCGAATCATGTTTCCAGGGATGAAACAGCAGAACTTGCCTGTTAATTTTCCCCCAAAATGAGGCTTGCATCCTCCCATCAGGCTTGCAAAGGCAAGCCTATTTACCATAGGTGTCTGTGCTTATCTAGTTTTATCCTGACATACAGTTGTAGATGCAGCTAATAGATGGCATTTTAAGTGCTTTGGCTGCAGCTACCAGCAACACGAGTGGTAAAAGACAAAGTAATTGTTCTTGAGCAGACTGTCCTCTTCCAACCAGCAGCACCCTCACATGCAAATTAACAAGACAAGCCGGTGCCTATAGCTCTGCAATGCATACATAACTGTCTGCTACGCCAGGTGTCACGACTGTGCTTCAGCAGCTAAAAGCAGAGACCCGTGGCCTTACTGTAAAATTGGAAATAATTTTAAGAATGCCTGAAATAATTGCCTTTTCCTGGAATTGGTTACATTTTATAGTATAGATATTAATTATATGTACTCACAGAGTGTGATTGTTTTTCTCTCACTTGGGAAAGGTATAAATACATTTAGGGGCATATGGATTAGTATCCTCAAAGTTTCTTTTTTCTGTTCCTGCTTTGGTCAGTTTTCATTTGTATAAAATAAAGGTTTGAGAATAGTTTGGCTTTGGAAAATAATGTTAACACAGACCACAAAGGAGTATTCAGAAAGGTCAGCTCAGTGTGTGGGTGCCGCCTTCATTTCTTCGCACAATAACTCTGTTTGTTCTACAGTAACAGGAAGATGCAATGTTCCTTCAAGTCTTTTGTAGTGTATTAAAATTAGTGAAAGATGAAATTTTTTTTGTTACATTTGATCAATATGAAACTTTGCATCCCTGTGAGTGATATTCCTTAAGCAGGTAGGAGCTGGTACTGAAATTCTGCTGCTGGTCAGTGTTTTTAGGTCAGGCGACCACAGAAGGTCGATAACTGTAGTTTCAGACTTGCTCACTGTCCAGCACAGAAAAGCAAAGCCGTTTCTCAAATACCAATTCCATTGATTTTTGTGTAGAGTCCCATTTAAAACACAGGGCTGTCCGTAACTGTCAAACAGGTTGTCAGGGTGAAAAATCGTATTTCTGTTTTGGATGATATCAGAATGTATCTTCCTGAAGTTAGTGTATGTAGGTCTGAATTTTCAGTACTTCTGTGTATGTACACTACCACTGATTTTCAGTGCTCAGCGGTAGATGCTCAGCACTTCTCAAAGGTGATGTATTTCTGCTTAGCATTTTCCACATCTGAAGATGGACCTCTGAGACAGTCACGATAGTAGAATTCATTCTTTTTGGAATTGTGGTGAAAATAAAATAATGTGAATTTCCTAAGGCAGCCATTTCTGAAAAAAATAAGATTGAAATATTTATTTTTTATTAAATTGATTTTTTTTTGTTTGATTTCATCCTTGATGTATTTTATCTTTTATAAATTAAAGAGAAATAAGGTTGGTTGTTGCACAGAACCAACAATTAGCATTAACAGTGCTAGAGGATGGAGGGAAGGAAAAAGAAAAATAAGTAAATTTGAGGTGAAGGGCGCGTTACTCCATCGCTACTCTGATAATTAGAGAGAAAAAATTAATAGTTGCCATAAAGTATTTAAAATAAGTGAGTCTCTTATTAGGTCCTTTGAGAATGTAATTAATCACTTGCAGCCACATATGTTTATTGTGTAGTGGTGTACAGTACTAGCATTTCATTAAAAATCAGTTCAGTAGTAACGGGTCACTCAAGCTGTCATTTTCTCTGGAGAAGCTTGGGAAGCTGAATGTGTGCTGCTTCAGCTCTCGTCTGCTGTGCCAGTATGCTGAGTCGGGTAGGGGGAGCGTGGTGCAAGCTGAGCACCTGGGGGTCGCGTTTCAGAACCCCCTCGGTCTGGGTGCAAAAGCCCTTGTGAGCCCCAGGAGTGGAAGGACAGGCGTAGGGCAGCATGCTGGCAAACACGCAACGTGACGGCAGGTGGACAGGGTGCCAGCAAGTCCTACGGCCAGGCTGTCCCAGGCTCCCTCACCCTCCTGCCAGGACCCCAACATTCCCCTCGGGCAGCACGGGGGACAGTGTTCCTGGTGGGTGCCGCTGCTGCTGGAGCATCTGCCCGTGGCCAGCATGGGATACCAGGTGCACGCTGATACCAGTCTAATCCTCATGTGTCAGCGCATGATCTGTTTGTATTTTTCATCTGGTAGTGGATGTGCTGGTGGCCCTGTGGTCATGGGGAAGTGGGAGTGCCACCGCTGGAGCTGTTGGGGGATGTTTATTTGTTCTTATTGTGTGACTGGATGCCAAATTAGATTAAGTCCTTAGGCCAGAATACTGTTAGGCCAGCAGATTTACATACTGCTAGCATTGGCTGTTCCACAAAATTATTGTGGTCTTGCCTCTCATAAACTTCTGATAAAGAGACTGCGGGTCACAGTCAAATTCCTACCAAAAGGAAGTCCCACGGTTATGTAGAAATTTTTCATTAATAATATAAAATAAATGCAAGTAATATATTGCCCTAATGACAGCTTTTTGGCTGAAACAATTTTTTTTTTAGCAACAGTCATGGGTTAGATACTCATAGCTCCTGTGCTGCCCTAGTGCCCTAGCTAGTTTGCACTGACAGTGAAGTTAAGAGAAAAATAGGTAGACAAGGTATTGGAGATGCTCTGATTGTTGCTTAGTTTTATTAATCTCTCAAGATAAACTCAGGGGGCCAGATTTCGCCTAATACATTTCATATTACTTCTGAAGGATAGGATGAAATGTAAGCAAGGGTAGGAAGGTGCCCTTGGTGCCCACCGAGATTTGGGAACTGAGAAACATTTCGGCAATGCACAGTTCTTGGGAGGCCCAGGTATTGCTGGTTTCCTGAGTGATTCCTAGCAGAAGGTTGGGAACCGCTTCACAAGTTAATCATTGCATCCTCATGGTGCGTAAGGTGGCCTCTCATGAAGTGTGCAGTAAATGAAAGACATTTTCCCATGCAGCTGAAGGGACCTGATGCACTGTCCTGCACTATCTTATACTTGTGACTTACCTTCCTTTTGAAATACATCTCACGGGCATTACAAGAAAACACATCAGTTTCCTGGAATCATGCTTGGAGTAAATGAAGAACAACGTATGTTGTGTAGTTGCACCCTATTATTTTATATTTTACTTTGAGAAGAATCTTTTGCAATTAGCTTGTTGTTGAAGTCTACGAAGTACGAACACGGGAAGCAGAGTGGTTTTGATAGGGAGAGAACCTGTCAGTAGCTGATCAAGGATTTTTTTTTAAATCTTAAATATGATTTAATGCTCTGTGAAAAGAAATAAGAATGCCATTTTACACTGAAGCATGCTGTTAATGTGCATATAAAAACCTCAGCAATTTTATTGACAGTTATAAATTCACAGCTGCTGCTGGTGAATTTTTTTAAAAGACTGCTTCCCTTTCCCCAATTCTTTGCAGACCATTGTCATAGTTTGCTATTAGCTAAGGCAGAACCTTATTTAGCAGAAATGCATAGGACTTCAATTTCACTGTCTACATCAGGAAAAAAGAAAATCAATGTGAAGCTCAGACTCAGTCTGCTGATGCCAGAGATGACTATAGAATACAGAAAGAAAACCAGGCTCAGATTAGTTTTTTCTTACACTTCAGATGTTAAAAATGACAGAAAGAGGCTACTGCTGGTGAAAGTTGTTATGACTACTATTTATCCATTCGAATTTGGGGTTAATCCTAGAGACTGTCAGTGTGTGTACCAAATATTTTAAATACTTAGTATTAATTTCTATTTAAGTTAATTGGTGGAAGGATGAGTATTAAGAAATAATATGTGCATTTGCAGTTTCACATTTGCATTGCATATCCATTTTGTAAGTGTGCAGATGATTGGCACGTAGCCAGGGATGTATGTGTATGTATATATAAGTACGCGTATGTATGTATACCTATATCTGACCTTCTAGTCTATTTATGTATAAGAATGTGGGTCTGAATGACTTCAAATCGTGAATGAATATTCACAATTCTTCTTGTGATATTTATACAATATCTAACCATCAAGAATATAAAGGGGATGAAGATATTTTTTATTTTCAAACAAGAAGTTTGAAAAAAAAACCCCAAACAAACACCGACGCCCAGCTTGCAGAGCTGGGGCATGTTAAAACTTCACAGGTGGGGTCTCTGTGTGGTTTGCTGCAAACACAACTACAGCTATGGCAGCAGTGACCTAAAGCTGATTAGAGTGCTATCTGGCCAGAGAAACCCAGTGAAAGACAACGGAGATATAAAGTAAAGGTCTGTGTGATGCTATTAATTTTTGGCCTAGGTGCAGCTTCTGCTAATTTGACTGTTACTGAGAAGTATCCTTATAAATTATGTTCTTTAGGGTGGTTAAAAAATGAGGAACAGGTTTTGTGAATTTTTTAAAAACTTGAAAGTTGTTGTTTCATTGGATTTAAAATAGACTTGTTTTCTTTTTGTATAACACTTCCTATGATGTTTTTTACAGAAATGTCCTTGAAATAATGTCTCAGATGTGCTTGTTGGCCAAAAATATACTTCTTAGTAAGTAAATCATGCTTGATGGTGAATAAGAATCTTCAGTAAAACAGTAAGAAAAAATATGGAACTTTTGAGAAAACTGAAAGCTATGATTGTAGCAATTCTGCTTTTGAAAATGGAAAGGCTTCTTTAATTTATTTTTTTTCTAATCCCACTGAAGTTGCTATTCTGGCCTGAGGAAAATGGCATTGACTGGTCTTTCCATGATAGTATGGAGATATTCTTTATGAGTCTACATCAAGAAGAAGCTGGAGCTTCCCAATTATTTCCACCAACTGTTAAATTTAACAAAATAAACAATCTCATAAACTTTTCTAATGTTACCAATGGTTATATTTGATACTGTGTTTGTGGGATCAGGGTCTGCACGTCTCATATACTAACTTTTCTGAATAATTTTTTTTATAATTGTTACTCTTTAATTCTGAAGCATTACCTACAGCTGCCAATAGACTGTAAAATAACTGAGTTCAATAATTAATTCCAGGGGAATTTTGAGCTATTCCTTGCCCAAATTAATTCTGTGGTTAAAAAAAGGTCTTGGGTTTTCAGAGACGTGAATTCAGCATACCTGAGCAGTAAATTTGCCTGAATTTCCAAATGTGCAAAAATGTGCATAACTCGGCTTGGGAACCCAGCTCTGACTTGGAGTTTGGGAGATGCTGGTTCTGGACTCTGTCCTGATGATCTTGCCAGCTGATCCTGATTCATTCATCTGATCTCTTTGAAGTGTCCCAGGACCCCTGTAAAATGTATGTATATTGTTGTTTGCTTCCTATGTAAAATTATAGCCTCAAGATGCTGTAGTTTGCCATAGTGCTTCAGATTTAAGATAAGTCTCAGATATTACGTACTTCAGATAACTCCAGTGTGAGATTTTTTAAAAACTATTCCCCATTTTAACTTCCTCCATTACTCATGTTTCTTTCGAAAAAGGAAAGATGTGATTTTTGAAGGCAAGCAATTTTTAAACTTCGTTTAGAAAGGTTATTTTCTTTTTTCCTTTTTTTTTTCCATAAAGTTCTTTTGTCTAAGGACTATCTTAGAGGAGCTAAGACATTTTCTGATTCTTTCAAAAATATAGCGCCTGTATGAAATGAAAAGAAGCCAGACCTGTTACTTCATTATTAAATACACAGGACATGTGTGATGGAGAAAAGAAATGCAAAGACCTGTGTCTCAAGCTAGGTAAGATATTTTTCTGTACCTAACAATGTATGGGCCTTTCCCAAAGGTAACTGACACTTAATTTAAATATAGTGATTTAAATTTAAATAGCAAACATTTTTTTCTAATTTTAATGATTTTTCAGCCTTAGAATTGGAGGAGTTCCTTCTTTTTTGGTGAACTAATTGGATCTAATCTCATTTTCTGTCTCCATTGTCTTTAATCAGGTTTCTCTGACCAGATAGCACTCTTAATTCAGTTCTTTAACTTCCAAACTGTAGTTGGGTGTATGTATTGTTGGGCATTTATGGTAATGCTTGGGCTTGCTTGTTCGCACAAACCTCAACATTTCCCTGTAACCCTCCAAATGGATCTTGATTCCCGTGGCGATCGTAAGATAATGGGGGAAACCGCTGCAGTAACATGTACTGCAGTTTGATAGTACTGCATGTGAGAATGAAACGTATTGTGTTCTTCACAAGCCGCTGTTTGGGATTTGATCATTAGGAAAGACTTGTTTCATGCATCTGTTTTCATTCTCTATTTCTGAGCTGACAATTTCGGGTGGCATTTATAGGATTCCTGTCTCACCTCTACCTGTTTGGTAGAAATGACTCCATCCCTGCAGGATGAGTTATGAGCACATCTGCATCAGCTAGGAAATGAATCAAGTCTCAGTCTAATCTGCTCCCTCTGCACTCCCAACAAATCTTCCAGCTGTAGTTTGATGAGCAAAGAAATGGATATTTTGGGCAACTAATGCCTTAATGTGTTTCTGCCCCCTGTCGGGGCCGTGAGGGCTTTCTGGGGTGCTTTGGGGGCGAGCCCCCCATTTTCCTCTGCTCTGCACTGGCAACATTTTGTCCCAGAGCATTTAAGTTTCTCTTCCTTAGGGGGTCCCCATTGGCACAAGGACCAAGGAGCTGGCACTTTCTCCACAATGCACCTGAACACAAGCCCTGGAGCCCTAGAAAATACCAAGGACCTTCCTGGGCATTTTAAAGTAGTGTGGTTCACGCTGAGCACCTGATGCCCCTGGAGCCTCATCTTTGGACATGCTTAATTACTTATATAGAGCTATTCTTATTAATACTGTAAATGAACGTTTTTTAAAAGACAGCCATCAAATGGATCATTGCTGTGAGGCTCAATGATTTCAAAGGAAATTCTTTCAAGGGGCTAAAGAGCAAAAAACTTCTTTTCCCCCGTTTTGTTTTTCCTTCATTCACATTGTTGTCTGCCTTTAGTGTTCCCAAAGCTTTTAAACTCAGTGAATCAGCAGTTCAAGATTTTTAATTCTTCTTTCAGAAACTCTGATTGTTACTACAGGGAGTGGATTTGGGCTGAACTTTTAAAATGAGTTGTAGAACTCAGTCAATTTCTAATGTAACATATTTAAAAATGAAACACCTTGAAACTTCTCTACCATCAAAAGAACATTTCCTTTCATTGCTCCTTGCTGTCTCCAAAAAACCAAAGGCTAACTCAGGGCAGTATTTCAAGTATTTATAGTCAAATGTTAAACCATTTTTGAATAGTTTTCCATTAATACTTCTAGCTAGACAGTAGCAATTTAATTTAAATTAACCATTATGATTAAATTCTACCCCCAAAAAAAGATTTTATGAAATGCGTTGCATGTGAAATCAGATGTTTATTTTGATCTCAAGGCAGGACTGGTTTTGTGCCTACTAATGTTTGGGTTAGATCAAATAGTAAGAGTTCAAAATGGCAAAGAAATATTGAAAGTGGGTAAAGGATAAACATTTGTGTATTGCGTAAGACACATACCTGTGATATGCTGTAGAGAGATTTTCTTTGCTGCTGTAAGACACTTTTTCCTTTCACTAAGTAAGGATCGGAGGAAAGCATTTGCAGCAAAGCTTGTTATTCAGACTTTGGTTTACTGGTGACAACACACTTGCTGAATTTGCAAGCAAGCGCCTTTACGTAGTTACAGCAGTATGAAGTGTGCCTGCCTGTCGGACAGAATCCAGGACATCCTCAGCCTTTCAGCTTTCCTCTCCAGGGTGGGGTTTTGTTGTTGTTGCTGTTGGTTTTCTTCACTTCCTGCACTGCAATGATTTCTAAATAAGCACTGGTTGATTTCTCCATTTGTTATTTCTCACTTCAAAGTTAGGGTGTGTGCTGATCCACTGAACAGATATAAATGTTTTTTCCTGGACAAGTTCAATTAGGATCTCCTCCCTTCGCCTAGCTGTAGCACCCGACAGCAAGTTTGCTGGCCACATTGGCCACATTCTCCCCTCAGGAAGAACTCGGATAGACTGAGTAGCGCAATGTCCAAGGTACTGAAGGTTGCATCTTTAAACAATACCTTACGCTTATTTGCAAACCATACCAGGCTGTTAACCAGAAGCAGGCTAACCAGGCAGTGGTGACTCCTACTCCAGAGAAATGCACGAGGAGTTGTGTGGGGAGGAAAGGGCAAGGCTGGAGAGCAGGCACCCTTGGGGCTGGGGAGCTGGCTGAGGTTGCCAGCAGCTCAGCAGCGCCGGGGTGAGTGCTCATTCCCCATTGCCCAGCCTCCTCCCAGCTCTGAGTCAGTGAGGATTTCAGTAAGTCATTATGTGTTAAGGTTACTCAGTGATGGGCTTTCTGCTGCTTTTCCCCAAGCTTCTCCCTTTCATCTTTACAAAGCCATACAAAAATAGTCTGTAACTGGCACATATGTTCTGTTTTAGAGATGAAGGCTGCCGTTTGTGTCTCTTTTGAATACTGACACACATCATTACCTGGTTAGAGATTTAAGGAAGAAGCCACCTTTTAAGAAAGAAACTTTGTCAGTGATGAGAACATTTGCATTTCATTGAACAAAGTGATGTTTAGTGTCCTATATTTCCCAGATGATATGCCCCCTTTTTTGTATGTAACAGTTTGGTGCAAATTCACCAGTGCCTTCTGAACAAATACAGAGATTACGGTGACAATTATGACATTATTTTTGGAGGTGATGCTGCCTGGCAACAGCATTTTCGGTGCTCTTGCAAATTTCACTCAGTTGTGCTTAATGTTAAGTTTGTGATGCCAGTGAATGTATAACAACATAGCATCAAAATCTTTCTGCAGAGGTAGAAATAGCACTTAATTAAGCAAGAAAGAGAAGAATTAACATTGTGCCATGGGTCTGGGAGATGATTCCAGATTAGGCAGATGCACATACAATCATGTTCAAGAACAGCCTTTGCTCAAAGAAGTACTGATATGTTGGGTTCTGTGAATACTTGTATTGCATTGAAATATATAGTAGAAATAAAAAAAAAAAAAATCAATATTTACAATATCTGATCAGTGAAATATTTACAATACCTGATCAGTGAAATAGTAGATTAAGAATGAATGAAGGGATAGTTTTGAACTCTACTATTTCAAGGAATTGTAAAATTGCTGTTTTGAAGGCCCTCCAGAGGTCACCTAATCCAAGCTTCTGCTAGAAGAGGGCTGTTGCAACACAGGACCAGATCAGCCATTGCTTTGTCTGGATGAGCCTTTTGAAGGACAGAAACTCTCAGCCTGTTTGACAACCTATTCCAGAGCAGGGAACATATTTTTCCAACTGTCCAACCTCTGAAGCTCGATGTGTGGTTGTTCGCCTTGTTGTGCTATCCAAGAGGAGTTTGGTGGTGGTGTCCTAATAATTGCCCTTCAAATAGTTGTAAGCAGTTATTAAATCACCCTGTGGTCTCCTCTTCACCAAACTTAGCATGCCCAGTTCCCTCAGCCTCTGGATAGTGTATGTGTGTTAGGTACCATACCTACCTGGCCCTTTGTTGGACCTTTGCCACTTTCTCTACATCCCTCTAGAACTGAGGGTCTCCCATAACTGCCTCACCACTTGCTTCCCTTGGTTTGCTGCCATAGTCTGAATGCAGTTCAGTGTGCAATTTATTTTGTTCATAGTGAGGGCTCACTGTTGCAGCCTGGTGTCTACTGCAACATCACAGGCATTTTCTTGAGGGCTGCTGCTTGATGAAGTATTTGCCAGCCTGTATCAATTTATAGGGTTATTCCACTCCAGTTGCAGAATTCTGCAATTTTCCGTATTAAAGGTCACAACAGTTCTGTTGGTCAATCCTCAATCCTCAAATTTATTGAAGTCCTTCTGGACTGAGGCTCTAGCATTCACCATGTCAACTGCTCTCCCTAGTTCAGTGCCATCTGAAAGTTTGCTAAGTCTATTAACCTCATTTCTGAGTAGAGGTCATTCTATAAAAGCCTACTGATAAAATCCATCCTGTTATTTTTATTTTGTTAGCCTTCTAAGATTTTCAGTAATGCTTTTAGGAGGAAAAAATCTCCATTATATGTAACATTATACTCCTACTTTTCTAAAGAAAAGGAAGGACTCAATTAGTAGTAAAGCAGAATTTGGTATTTTATTTCTTATGCAGAGATGATGTAGATATATTTAGGTTAGTGTATGAAATTTTATAATCCTTGTCTTTTTTTTTTTTTTTC
This sequence comes from Gavia stellata, assembly GCF_030936135.1. NCBI lineage: Eukaryota > Metazoa > Chordata > Aves > Gaviiformes > Gaviidae > Gavia > Gavia stellata. The sequence continues at coordinate 24,388,552 of NC_082595.1, forward strand.
CAAGCACGTTTCCTGTTGTCTTTATTTCACTGGCTAATATGAACACTCTACTGTCTCTAGATTTAGATATAATTTATTGTGGTTTTGAACAAGAAATGTTTGGTTTTTGACAAAGCAATGTGATATCTGTTAAGAAAGTATTTTCAGGTTGGACTCTAAGTCTTTTCTAGGGGAGAAATGCCAGCATCACATTTGGCCTTCCAAAAACTTTATCAGACATCTTAACTAGTTTCCATTTATTTGTGTGAGTTTGTATTACTTCAGGTACTATTTGACAATTTTAGTCTAAGTGAGGGACGCTGGCTGAATTTCTGTACCATGTTAAAAATGTGGTATAGTAGGATTTTGTACTGGGGCAAAAGAATGAATCTTTGATTTATTTTTTTTTTTTTTCAGATATTATTTGTCTTACATGCTAGCCCCAAGCCAGACATGCATTTATTAAGCTCTTTATATTTGCAAATTTTAATTTAAGTCGGGGAAGAAAACCCTGGCAAAACATGAAAAGCTGCTTTAATCTAATGTATTTGTTGTTATGGTGTGTTTTTTGTTGTTTAACTCTCATTATTTGAACCCATTAACTAAACGATCAAGTGTTTCCAACTCTCAGTTTATGAGCTAGATGATGGATGCTGCAGTAGTATAGCCATTATTCTGAAATAAAGTGTTATTTTTTACAAGTTAAGAACTGGTGCTTTGTAACTGAAATATGGTTGTACATCATGAGTGTGTTAATAGAGCCAGAGGGAAAGGGAAGGTCTACAGAAATTGAGAGGAGGCCCTTTAAGCCTTTCTGTAGGAGCTCATGGAACTGAGCCCAGTGAGAGCCCCATGTTCACTCTTCCCGATGATCGCTGGGTCCACCTGGACAGCTAAGGAAGCTTTTGGTCTCATGTGGAAGACATGTATTTGACTCAGATTATTAACTGAGTCCAGTAAACTTGGCTGAAGAAAAGCTTTTGTGCAGGGGTGAATTTTGTGATGTGAGTCTACTTTTATTTCAGTTAAAGATCATGGTCTTCCCTTAACCTTACCATAAGAACGAACAAATCTGGATCACTTTACCCTTAAATTCATCTAGATTTCCTCATGCAAATTACGCAAATTACCATAAATACAAGGCTAAGCAGGGAATGCTTTTCTCAAAGACTCTCCAAGAAATATAGCATACTGTGTAAGCAATTGTTTGCTGCCAGTGTATCAAGCCACAATAATGGAGACTGTTTATAAGGCTCTACAATAATGTTAAAGAAAATGAAGAAAATTACAACTCAGTTTACATCCTATAACTAAAAATTCATGGCTGGTCCTACAGGAAACTGGATTATAATTTATACCTATATGATTTAAATACTCAGTGTGGTTGCTGTCCAGTACTTTATGCATTTTGTTTGTATGCTTTGTTAAAGAAAAACCTAATGTGAGAATTTTATTATGGTGGAGGACTGCAAGTTGAAGCAGGTGGCTCTAATTATCCTTAAGAGAGTCTGGTTTCATCGTACATGGCAAAGTTGTAAGAACCCAAAGAACATACTATGTCTTGCCTGGCTACTGAAATCAACAGACACAACCATTATTGTGTTAGCATAGATTGTACATTGTTTTCTTCCAGAAAATGTAACCTCCCACCCTTGCTTTAGAGAAGGAAGTAGAATGGGTCAGTATTTGATCAGAAAAGCAGCATTCAGTTTAGACAATTTCTTGCAGTGATCCTGTTGCCTACGGCTTCTTAGAGCTACACAAAATCATTGAGAAAATCACGGCAAGTGCACTCTGATGGTAACAGATTTTTGAAAGTAAAGCTTCAAATGAAGAGAAGGGGAGCAGGCAGGAAGAGCTGTAATACCAGGAAAAAATTTGCTCTGTTAACCTTGCATGGGCAACAGATAGACGGCTGGAGCTCAGCGTTCCTTCACCTGAAAGCCTTTGCAGTCACAGCTGCTGCCTTGAGTGCTAAGGTGAAAATACAGGTGGCTTCCCTTTGCTTGCATGGGCAGCTCAAGGGTATTCCTGACCATGAAGACAGCATGTTGGCTGCTGGCTGCTTGCTGGCAGTCCATGATGGGCTGTTTTCATACTCACAGCCTTGTGACACTGCTGGCAGCATCACAGCATTTTCTTTTTATTTTAGGATGCTGAAAGGACTTACTTTGTGGATTTGCTAGTTAGATTGATAAATTGAAAACATGTATAGTTACATGACGTTAATATAATGTTCGAGTTTGGTAACTTCTATTTTGGTTTATGCATTTCTAATTCAACACAGGCAAACTGCATTCAGCTAAAAGTTTGTTGATTCCCTATGATCCAAAAATGCATATTCATCTCTTGTGTTCCAAATACCAGTATTTTCAAATACTAGCCACTTATAAGCCTCTGAAAATAGATGTTTATAATGGAGGCCACATTTTTAAGTAAAGAGCAGATCTGTAGTCTCTGTTAAAGACTCTCCACAAAAGATCAGTGACTAGTTTAGCTTTATACTGGTATAAGGGGGGCAAGACATTGGTCTTAAAAAAGACTGTCTTGATACCCCATGGAAAATATTGAGATACCTTAGAGTGAACCATTTCTTTTGGATAAATACATACATATCCTTTCATAAGGTCAGATCCTATCCTCAGATTTTTCCATCCCACTGAACCTAAAACAGTATTAACAATACTGTTTCCAAACATAGCAGAATGAAGCTTCCCTTTAAAATGCCCTTTCATAACAACCCATAGCATAAATGGGTTTAATTTTCTTCTCAGTTACACATGTGTAGTCTCACAGGCAACACTAGAAAAATGTATATCATTGTGTTGGGGGGCAGGGGGTGAAGGCTTTTTTTCAATGGGCCATGAAAAAGTCTTCCTTTACTCTCTCAAAGATCTCTTATTTGGTGATGGGCTGTCAATGTTGTTCTCAAGTATATGTGGAGAAGGACATAAGTTTAAATAGCGTACTATATAAATTGGGTATTTTTGGTCTCTTCAAGTAACACCTTTAGCTTTGAGGTTGTAGGTTACTCCTTTCCATTGTCTCTCGTTATGGAAAAAGGCTGCAGACGTAGTGCTGAGCAGGAGCTGATATTCACCGTGTTGTAGAAACATGTACAGATTTACCTGACATTCATACAGAGGAAGTAGTCAAACCTTTGCAGTGAACTTTTGTGTCCGGGGGCTGTTTCTTTTTCCAGGGGTCGGTGGGGTGATTGGCAGCAGATGACTCCATCCTTCACAATGCTGGTCAGGACCAAGTCATCCATTTCCCTTGGAGTGATTCCTTCTCTCAGGATGACATCTGTCTTACCAGCCTCTATCTGTATATATCACACAGTTCTCACCATGACTGAGAAGCACCTGCTTCTTCATTGACTGCTTTTTTAGGGCATTAAAATTGTTCAAAGTTGAAACGCTGGTAGAACCACCGGAAAATTTGTCTGCTACTGAGCTTGGTCAATGGCAATAGCCCTAGAGCCATCTTGAGCTGATGGAAACAAGTCCTCCTGAAATAAAAAAATAAATCCTGCTGCCCTTCTTTTCTTCCATCAGTATAACTTTGACCTCAATATTTTTGTTGATGTGTTGCTCCGCATTTACCTTGGCAGTCCAAGCATGATGGGGCTGTAACCCAACTTAGGGGTGTTAGTCACGAGACCTTAAGGGGACATACCTGATTCTCTGAGATTTCTAGATTTGCTAGAAAAACTCCTTCTGGGTAAACCTCTCTGTTTTAGGGATTGCAGAGCAAATACCACTGAGCTCCACTGCAGTTTCTGCCAGCAGCCCTGCAGCAGGACACTGCAGTGATCCTTGTCACGGCCGCAGGGAACCTTGTCACAGCCGCAGTAGCGAACCTTGTGATGGCCAGTGCTGCTGTCACAGTGCTGCAAAATAACCACGGCAGCCACAGCCTCTGCCAGCTCCATCTGGGCCCAGCCTGCACGCGGACAGGGAGCACAAGCTCTGCATCCTGCTGGTGACCCAGCAGTAGCGTGTGCTCTGAAGTCATCAGTGCTCACCAGAAAGCATCAGAGCTGACCGGTTATCATCTGCTACATCGCCGCATTGGTTTGAACATAACACCCGGCACCGAGACCCAGATCAACCCCTTGGCAAGAGAGAAAAGGCTTTCCTCAGGGCAGCTCTGCCTCCATGGGCACTGGTGGGTCTGACCTGTGAGGAAAGGTTTAAAGACCTAAAGATGCAGAGCTTGTTTCAATGATTATTTAGGGTGCACGATAGCAGCATAATGGATTTGAAGCATGGAAAAAATCTGCCCTGCTCTTCTGCCCCTGCATGTATAGACTACTTTAAATCCAAAGCTTGCCTTAGCCTTCCTGGAGCATTACGGGAGCACCTCTGTGCTTCTTCATGGTACTTCTTCCGCAACTTCTTTTGCTTCGTAACTTCCCAACCTCCTTGTGGCTCTGGCAAGGTAAAGGAATATTAAGGGACAACTATTAAACTTCCTAATATTTTCGATTCTGAATCCAGTGCTTAAGCTTTTCGAATCTTGAGGAACTGAAGAAAACAAAATATGGTAAAACACATTTATGAATGCACGTGCCCGACACTGTGTGCCCTTTACAATTTGCATCTTTCCTGCTGGCACAGGACGGATTATAAAGACTATTAAAAGGCACTTCAAGGTCTATTAAAATCGTATGACTTTATGTCATGCATACTGTTCCTGGACAAAGCTGTAAAAAGTATTACTAAGTACAAAAGGCAGTCCATTTCTAATGTCATTGGTAGTCATTTGCTTTACTGACTGTAGTGTCCTATAAGACAAGTTTTATTAACTTCAAAAGTAAATGTCCTTAATGTGTGCCTGCACTCGATAGTTTATAGGGGTTTTGCAGCTAAGTGTATTTGCCTGGTGGTGTCCTGCTTTTATCCGTGCTTCCTTCAGTATCGCGATGCAGCACTGCAAATAAGAATAGCAAAAACTGTCTCTCGAGTATTAGCAGCTATTGCATAGCAGCCACATTAGCCACAGATTTCACTGCTTGGAAACTAACCATAAAAAGCAATCTTCATGATAGCTCAAGTTGCTTCTTTATGCAACTGGAAAAGATCTTTCTGTTTGATCCTGAGGTAGTATTTCTATATCTCTTTATCAGGAGAGATCCAAAGGACTTCCTTTTTCCCCTTGGAAATGGAAGTGATTTTTTCTTTTTTTAAAATTATATAGAATACTAGCAAGGGGTATATGTATATTACTGTAATTATTATAGGGAAGTGAATCCAGTTTTTTTCCCTGTGTAGGTTGAATCCTTTTTTATAGGGTAATTGTTCTGATTCCTCTTTCAAAGGATATTTTCAGTTTGAACATGCTCTTTTTCCTTATGTGAGGACTAATGCCGCCAGTACTGCTGTCTAAGTGTATGTTCGAACCACTCTGAATTAATCCTGTGTTCCCTGGCAACAACTTCCCTTTTCTTTCCTTATCTTTCTGAGGTGCTATAAGAGTTTGATCTGAGGCACCATTAGTAGTATAGACGTAACGATTGCATCAGTTGATTAGAGGTATCTGATGTATTTGCTGGACATCAGTTACGGCTCAGTAATGGAAATAGTTCGAGTGAATACTTCATGAGTCTGCAAAAGAAAAGTATTACAGTTGACCAAGAAGCTAGAAACCTGGCATTTTGCTTAGAGGCATGCAGGCAAGTTTCCCGTGTCCTCATTGCAGTGTGAAGGGTCCCTGGTGGAAAGAAAGCTTGTCTTCTGGTTTAGGTTTACCCATGTATTTGGTGTAATTTACACAACTTCCAAGATATAGTCGCCCTTTGGATTCTCTGTGGGCGATTACATTGTCCCAGGCTCAGACTGGGAATCTCTTTGCTCAGGCTACATTTGTCTTACTTTGCCAGACATGTGAGCTGGTGGCTGCTGCTATGTATAATACTTAAGAATAATACAGTACTTAGGTATAGTAATTGGATCTGTGTGTCAGTGTGGGAAGTTCAGTATATTGTGGTTTCAAATTTCTTCACAGCTATACTAGAATTTTTTTCAACTATTATTTGGGGTTTTTTTCTTTCTGTGGAGCTATATTAATTACCAAATTAAATTTCTTTTTTATTATTTTTTATTATTTCATTATGTTACTTTATTTTCTTGCATCTATTTGGCTCCTGCCAGAACCATTTCCAAATAACAACAACATAATTTAGTGGAGGAAATCAGCTCAGCTGGACTATGAAAGCTTTATTAAAAGGGCTGCTGTCTGCATGCAGTGAATATTTAATCATTGCCTTTATCTTCTGCTCTCATTTTCAATTCAGTGTGTTTTATAGGTTTTAACTATATTAAAAAATGACAAAGATATGCTTTTCTTCTTTCTCTTTAGTTTTCCTAAGATAGCCTCATTTGAATTTGTCACTGAAAATGGTCTTTTACTGTTTTCAAGATGGGTTTAGAGTCCTCCAGAGCCTCAGAATTTATATGATGTTCAGCATTTCTAGATCTAGAAAAAAACTGGCTCAGACCTTGATGCTTTTAAATTCAATAGGCATTTTGCCATTGACTTTAACAATGCTAGGATTTACGCATTTATTTTTGAGTAGATTAATAAGTTCATGATAATGCAGGGTTTTTATTGAAAATTATGTAACGTTTAGGGATTTTCATTAGCACCTACTTGTGATTACTCAAAGACGTTTTTTAGCCATAGTTAATTTATGGATTATTAGCAAATAAAATTACTTGATTTAACAACTTATAAATTTCAAATTCTGTTAGACATGATGTAGTTTTAAAATGTATTTTTAATACCTGTCATCTCCTACAAGTATATACAACATTAGTAGAAAAAGGATACTTCAGGATTTTTCTGTTAACTATTTTAAGAGCTGTCTTTTCTCTCTTTTGTTTCACCTGAAGTTCAAATTTTAGTTCCAATTATGATTTTACTGAGAACTCCATAAGTTATTATACAAATAATATAGATGGTTTTTTTTATTTCAGAAGATAGATAGAAGATTAAACTAAGATCCTCTAGAAGACGGTTAAGATGTCTAAATTCAAACAACCATTTGTTCTGCAGTATGCGAGATCTTAACAGCATCAGCATTCACAGTGGCCTTTCATTCATCCATAACTTAGCAAACTGTACAAATAACAAATCAATACAGTGAGCTACAAATGGCAATTAAATGATCAGATCCCCAGAACATTTACTATTTAATTCCTACTATTGAGATTATACTAACTGAGTGACTCCAAACAATTAGCAAACATTACATTTGTCAGAAAGAGTTTGCAGGGACTTAAGTGATGATGTTCTTAAATTGCTGAACTGATTCCCACTTACAGGCGCAGTTGGTTATTTATATCTGGGGACAACATCACACATGTTGGTGAGAGCAGGAGCAGAGGAATTTCACAGTTTCTGCTTCTTGATGGTTCGTCATACTTGACATAAAAGCAGTGTTTTGTTGCTGCTTTTTGTGAATCATTTGCACGAAGAAAATTTTAGGACACAGATGAATAAGGGAGAGATATGTTATCAGCAAATGTCAATATATATGGATCTAGAATTGTTTTGTCTGCCTCCATCTAAATCCCATTCATCACAGAAATTATGTCAGTGCTTGTTCTATAGATTTAGCCAAGTTACATACTCACTAGAAATACTGGTTTTGTATTTCCAGGTATCTCTTTGAGAGATACTGGTGAGTTTTAAGATTTGACCCTATACATTTTAAGATAAATGATTGGAAATTGCCAATAGCTGAAAGAAATTTGCAACCCTTTCTTCTGTGAGTAATCTTTACCCACAGAAGTGTCCTCATCAGCTTCAGTCAGGTGAGGGTCACAGGGTTATTCCATATTTGTTAGAAGGCTTTGTGTACGAGCTCAAGCTGTTTGCTGTTCCTGAAGACTATGCGGTGCGGCTGAGAGGTTGGGAGTGTGAAGATGATTGTAATCCTCCAGCCTTACCCTGTTCAAGGTCATATTTTACATTGGCTCAGTGAGGGCCAAGAGACTAATAGAGATTCCAGATTTAATGCATTTTTCCTATTCAGATGCTCATTCTGAAGGTTCTGAGTGTTGCTGTTGGAGCTCTTAAGGTAGCAAAGCTTTACTCATCCAGCAGTGGTTGCATCTGTGAATGAGAGAGACATCCTTTACATCAAAGCAGCAGCAAAAAGCTACCTGCCTTTACTGGTTTGTCAGGTCCAGGACTTGTACAGTGAATACTAGGTGGCTGCTAAAATAATATTTAAAAAACAGGGTATGTGGGGAGTGGAATGGGTTTTAAGGATGCTGAGGTAAATTGCACATAATATATTGTGCAATTGCATAGTTACCTTCACAGCATAAAATTTGCAACATCAAAATAAAAGCCAAGATTTGCTAGGCAACCAGGAGGCTGATTATTGATTTGCTTCTACTATGAGCATTTATGCTTATGTCTCTGGGTCACTGGTAGCTCTGGCAAGTTCTTAGTATTATGGAACTGAATCAATAATCACCTATTTGCCCCTTATAATTAATTCAAATTCAGGTAGCAGAGTTTGTTTTGGTTTTGTTTTTTTTTTTCATTTCCATGCATCAGGGTTTTTTTTAACTTGATGCTTAACACAATTAGAATTGATCCTCCTGTGAAAAGATGCTGGTATTAGCAGCCACTGATGGTACCGAAAAACAAAAGTTGTCAATATTGCTTGTAACTCTTAACTGGGTCTAACTGGAGAATGGAACATCCTTGTCTTGCAAAATTCAACCTTGGTATTCTTTATCCATGATGAAGTCAAAATGCTATGGAAAAGATATTCTGAAATTTATAAACTCAAGAACCTTTATGAAAATGTCATTCACATAAGGTTTGTACCATGTTAAACCTCGTAACAAAACGATTCCATTGAACATTTTTCTATCTACTTCCTCTATTATGATAATACAAGCTGTATTGTGTGTTTCATTTTGTGTAGAGAAATATTATATATGCCAGAGTGTGTTCTGCTGCTATTGCCGTGAAAAGCATTGACTTTATACATACATTTGACAGAATAAATCAGAGAATCATAGAGTACTTCAGAATTGAAGAGGACCTCTGGATCAGAGGAGTAGACCTCTGGATCAGAGGAGTAGACCTCTGGACCAGAGGTCATCTGGTCCTATCCCCTCTCAAAGCAGGGGCAGGGAGATCAGGTTTCCCAGGGACTTGCCCACGTGAGATATCTTCAACCACAGAGATTCCACATTTGTGTTAATTATGTTTCAGAAATATCATTCAGTTCTGTTTATTTGAGCCTATTAATGTGCTGAGGCAAAGTCATGTTTCCTTCAATAACATTGTTGCAGAATGATTTGATGATTTCAAAAATGTTCCAGAATGATTGTTCAAAGAGTTGCATGAAACTAGTGTAATTATACGGCCTGTAACAAACTCCTTTCCCTGTCACACCCTGAGTGAACAGGCTGTGAGAGCAACTGAGTGACACATGAGCTGAAGAGAAGAAATTCTTCCCCTTTGGCTTTTGCCCTGGTTGAGAGGAGGAAGAAAATAATTCAGTCATTTCTGGTATGGTTTCTTGGTTCTTGTTAACTTCTGCTGCGATCTGATGGAAGCAACTTAATTTCTATCATACACCTGCCATTAAACCCTTACTCTCAAGAAAGTTTTCTCCCAGATTTTTTTGTGATGCAGAAACCCAGGAGAGGAATTGGGGCATCCTTTCTAAGACTCTGAAGTGAACATGTGTGTGCAGCCTTGAGTGCGTAAAGTCCCAAAGAATTGTGACAGTACCTCTACAGTCCAATTCATTTAATTTTATCTGCTCAAGATAGGTTTAACACTGTGAATATTCCAGTTCATGATTGGGCTATGTGGAAAGTAACATTCCGGTCTGTTTGGCTACAGCCTAAACTTTGGGAGCTGGACAGTGGTCTCGTCACATGTGGGCTTTTCTTTTTTCTTTTTTAATGGACCTTAGTGTGGCGTTTTGCCTGGCCCTTTGAGTTAACACGTAATACTCTACTCTCCCTGTTGCTGATATGTAGATGTGGAGCCATGACTTTACGCTACCTTCACGTTCAAGAGACTAACGAAGCAGAACACTACTCATTGTTTTTCTGGAATAAAGGGAGGGCTTAAAATGAGCAGAAATCGTAACTGAACTTGTATTAGGTTTCTACATGCATTTTTCATCACCTGAAAAAAATTGTCTTTGCAAACTAACTTTTTTATGATAAAGCTTCTAGTGTTGCTAGTAGCAATGAGTGTCTAACTACCTATAGCACTTCTTGTTAATTCAGTAAAAGGCTAGTCTTCCTAATTACATTTGCATGTCTTTCCATAATTTGTACAGTCCTCAATAATTAAATAGGTGATAATCTGTCAGCAGAATTGCAAAAGACCTTGATCCTTAAATATGCAATCCCGCTGGCAGTATTTACAGTTATTTAATAGTATGTTGCCTTTCTTACTTGATTTTTAACTGAATGTTAGATGCTGTTGCTCATATTATCTTCACAAATGGTCTATCATGGAATGGATGAAGATGCTTTGGGGCGGATATAGGGAAACTGTCCTCTTGCTCCCTGGTCATTCCAAAGACAGATCTCATTTCTGTTATAGTTATTTGAAACTGTCAGTGTTTTTATTTTACTAATAAATAATTTTAAAATCTGAAATGAATGTTATTTTTCACTGTTTGAAGGCCAGTTCTCTTTGTGATGCTTGAGTGACCAAAAATGGTGAATATAACACATATTAAGTACCTGCAGCATAATTTCTAAAGGTACAGAGGTGAAGCTGGGGAATTGGTGCTCATCCTCTGCAGGTCAGAGCACAGTCTGAGTTGCATGTCCGGAAGTGCTCAGGTCTTACAGTGATGCTCTGAGTACATTTACCTGTTTTCTCTTTTATTTGTTCTTTCCTTTAGACAGAGAGAAAAATAAGCCATCCTAGTATATTTTATGTCATCTTTTTTTTACCTGGTCTTCAGTTTTAGCATAATTTTACCTCTTCTTTAATACTCATGTGAGTTAAATGCTTTATGTCTGTATTTCATGTGGGAAATGCCTCCAAAGACATTCATTTAAATATAACAATTTCAGTGCATTGGTCTCTGAACAATTTAGAGCGAAACTATCCATCGTTAGATGAAATTTGTGCATGCTTATCAGTGCAGTGGCTCACTTTCTGATCACCTGAAAAGCCTTCAGACTCTCACCCGTGAGTTATGCAGTCATCAGTGCTCAATTTCTAGCAGCATCCTCAGGTCTATGTGTGCTGCCTGCCAGCCTGCTCTTTGCTCACCAGCTCCCCTCAGTCTTCCCTCAGAGCAACACAGGGTGATTATCTTTCTAACTCATTTGGGTTACCACATATAAAACTCTACTTGGAGAGCAAGGTCACAGCTTTACATCTGCATCATTATCTTCTGAAATATTTAAAAAATATGCCATTTTAGTACTATATTATGCATTCTGTCCTCAGAACAAGGGAGCTAAACTTGAACAGGGAGAAAGGAAAATGACTGTCATGTTTTGAGTTAATGTTTGTCCCTGCTGGGACAAGTTTTTGACACGGGGTCACGTGAAGGTAGTGCAAGTAGTGCAGGAAGGCACTTTGCTGAGTTCGGAAAGAGAGATCACAAGCTGAAAGCATGGTTTCTGATCACCTGCCTGGACAAAGTGATTTCATCCAGGCTTTCTACTGTTGGAATTGTCTCTGCGTGGTTTGGCAACTGTTTGCAGCATCCGCTTTAAGTTATTTCAGTTTGTGCACATGTTGTGAATAAAAATAAACTAGGAGAAAATAAGGAGTATCTTCTTTTCCAGAAAAACTTGGCCGATTCCTCCAAACCATTACTCTTTTGTAAAGGGGTAACCATATGTTGTAAATAACAAGCAGTAATGATAAAACATCAAAGAAAACTTAGATAAGAACCATATATTGAAAAAATACAATTATTAAGGTCTGAGAGTTTTCATAGTGTGCAAAACCATGTACTTCATAATTTTTAGTATTCAATTTTTTCCATCACATTTCATTAAAAGTTGATTTATTCTGATGAAGGGATGTATCTACTGCTTATAACACATATCAGTCTATTTTGTGAGCTTGAGTGTTGCACTGAGTTTCATGTTAGATTGTTATGCAATGCCACCATTATATTTAAAAGACAGTCTCCATTTCAAAAAAAAGCACAAACTTTACTGGCTCTTCACTGTACTTAGCAAAGGTCTTCTGCATCTCTCTGGCAGACTTTACGAATTTTTAGGCTTGCACTCTTTTTTTCTCTCATGTGTATTGAAGCGACGATATAATTGATATATTTATGCATTTATCTGGTCAGGAGCTCCTTTCTTCCAGCATCCTCAGAGCTTACCAGCATCACTAGTAGAAAGGCAGAAAGAAATTCAGCCTTTATTTTCTATACCATGTTTACAAATGAACAGCAGAACCTGCCAACCAGCTAATATTACATGATATACAGTCTGTTATGTTAGGTGTAAAAAGCTGGTTTGGCAGGATTTTTCAGCATAAATCAAGTGACATGTAAGCAGATGGTACACAAAATATATAGCCTGCCTCAGTATTTTCCCCAGTACTCACATGGAAGTGACAATAGAGTTCCTGCTCTTTAGTTCAGGTGTTTTATTAACTTGCCTACCTTCTTGCTATCAAAATGTTGGCACGAGGAATTCAGATTGGGTGCCTGTGTGATGTGAGCGTGAAAAGGATTGCTCTTCAAATGATGCTGAGATGGTATGCAATGGAGCATAACCCTTGTTAAAGGATTGGGTTAAAGCTAAAAACAAGCTCAAAACCAAAAGCTAAAAACAAGCTCAAAACCATTAGCTTTTAAAAATATCGTTTGCTGCTTGCCTGAAGGTTTTGTTTTTTTCTAAAACCTTGTGACTCCTCATTGTGCTTCAGATATAATTCATATCAAGGTTTTAGGAATTATCGTTACCTAGACTACCCTGGCCCCCATCAGTGCCATGCCTACAATACAGACAGTCTTTGTATGAGATGCCTAGAGCCACTCAAAGTTATACTTCTAGAAATGGCAATAATATTAAGTAGATAATATTAAAGGTAAAAATTTCTGGCATTTCCTACAATTTTTCCCCTATGAATATCAATAGGAAGAAACATGTATTTTAGCTTCCTTCGTGCAGTAAGTGTTGGCTAAGGTGGATTTAGCTACTTGACTGTGTCATGATAGATAAAGATTAGAACTGTATGAATTAAATACTAGGCACATGATTAATGTTTTTCCAGGAATCAGCAAGGCAGTTTATACTAATTAGAAGGAACAGCTAAAAAGTTGGGGTTTATACATCAAATTGACTTAAATAAGACTGGATTTTGAAACTTGGCCCACATTCAATCATCTTTTTGTTGTTCTTTTCTCCTTGTTTGGTAAGACTTGCTTTATTTTACCAGGGATCAGCTAAGTAACATTGGTGCAGTATTCCCCATGGAAGCTCCGGCACTGGTGTCCATTGTTCAGTGACATTGTGTGTCCCATGTGGTCAGTCTCACCAAGGGTGTTATTGTACCAGTTGCTCTAAGTTTATATAGATTATTTTTCTTCTTCCTAAATTTTTTCTAAGGCATTTCAAATACTTTGTCTCAAGGGCACAGCTGATTCATGTGGGAGCTTTTCAAAGCAAAAATGGTAGTAATATGCCCAAATTCTGTTTTCCTTCTGTGGAAATAGGGCACTGAAAGGACTTTGAAAATGCTTTTCCTTTAGGTTCCCAATTTATTTTGATTTTGTTTGCTTAAATATTGCCCATGAAGTATTTGACAGTTATAGTCCTTGATTGAATTATGAATAAGACGAGCTAAAAAAGCATTGTTCTTTTATGTTTCTTTGTGTCATTCAATAGCTCTGATCTGATTTTTTGAAATATATTTACAAATTCTTCTTGGAGTTTCATGACATCATCACATCTGTAGATTTAGTGGTCTGATGCAAATGATGATCTGATTGTGTTAAAATTATTAGACTGCCAAAACATTAACAACATTTTGTATTCTCCCCATCTGCTATATGCCCAAATACATTCCAGTATTTTATTTATGTTATGAACTTTGTTTTGAATTATGTTCTTTTGCTGCTTGCATGAGGTTTTATGAAACTTTCTTCTGGTATATCACTATTGGGAACATCTGGTCCTCCCTTCATCAAGCACCTGATACTTTTGGAAAATGTTTTGTTCATTTTAAAGAGAAGTGTTTCTGTTGTTTGACATCTTTTTAGTGTTGTGTGATTTGTAGTTAATCACCCATACAAATAGAAATGAAAGGAACCTTGGGATGAGATAAAGTTATTGGGATGAGTTCATCCCTGTTGAAACTTCATTGACCTATATACATGTATATTATAGGTCAATATAGCCCTCCACTTTTCTTCAAGCCTACATGTAATGAATAATTTCTTTACATCCTGGGTATTTACTTCCATGTGCTTCTCCTGTGAGCTCTAATAGGACCGACTCAAAATTCCTTGGATTTCATTTTACAAGTAGTACCTAAAGACTATTGTAGGAATAGTCCCTAAAATTATTGTTTAACAGTTGTTTTTCAAAACACTAAACAGATAAAAGGTATAAGAACACCCCTTTACCATGCAGTCAAATATTTCATGAAATATGGTTGTACTTCTACTTCAGCACAGAATGTAAGAAATCAACTTTAGATTGCTACGAGCACCAGCGTGATGTGTCTCAGAGAAGTAGTGCTTCCTGGTCTAACCAGAAATATTAACAGAAATGGTGAGGATCAGGGGTTTCATGGATTAGTATATCGGCAGAAGGGATTTTTTGCCCTTTAGTATAAAAGAAGTCATCCAGTGACTCTGTTGAAAAGATTTAGTTTGAACACTGACACAGAGATATTGTACTGGAACATAAACAGATGACTTCAGAATGACTGCGTTAAAGGCAATTATGCTTCAACCCACAATAATCTTAAATGAGATATTTTATTAAATGTTAATAACTTTGGGGACTACATTGGTTTCTACTTAGGTCTTTCAAGTAAGAGTTACTTTGTGCAACAAGATGCCTGCAATATAAAGAAGCTGGAATGTGTACCAAGGGATGTTTCTGAGGGCTTAAAACCATTTGAGATTTATTAATTTTCTGGATTTGGGTTAACATGGTTCCATGAATAGGCACAAGGCCTGGAGAGTGGGATTAGGAAGGTTTCCAGAGGCTCTGAACTCATGTCAAGCAAAACTGTCATGCCAAGCAGCTAAGTCAACTGAATAGGGAAAAGCCTTGAAAGTGCTTTATCAGTGCATAATGTTTGTAAATTTTATTCAATTAATTTACAGCTGCAGGGTTCATGAGGCTGAAATTAAAGTTTTGTAAAGTTTTGATAAGGAAGCAGCCAAAAACAAACAAAAAAGTTTGATTAGCTCTGGATGTTTTTAAACAAGTTGGCAGGGGAACAAAATTTCAAGCAAGTGTTGCAGAAGAAGATGCATCTGGTCTTAGGAGTTACTGTAATCGACTGGACGGGTGGCAGAATGCCTGCTAGCACCACGCATGAAGTGCCTGCAGGTGTGCTTGCCATTTGCTTTCCCTCCTGCCAACAGGTGCCTCAAAGAAAAGTCATCTCCCAAAGAAAAGCCTCTGGAAGCTAGTACTATCTAAAATACTCAGCAAATAAATCTTTTGCTTAAAAGTGCTGTTACTTCTATGACAAGATTAAATGGGGTTTACCTCAGAAATAAATAGTGAAAAAGGGGATGTGCCAGAAGACAGCCAGGGTACTAAAATACCAGCTTTACGCAAAATATTAGTGCCTCTGTTGCAGGCTTGAAGATGACTAACTCTTGAATAGACACTAGCCATGCCACAGCTTTTTCTTTTTTTTTTTTTTTTTTTCTTGGGAGAATCAGGGAAACCCTCAACTTCCCCAAGAGCCCTTTGGATATATCTTGGGAAGATCAGAGTCAGGGCTTCTGCCCCGCTTCTCCGCTTCTTGTGGGTAAGTTAGGAGAAGTGGTGTTGCCCATTGATATCTTGCTTTTGTTCCTCATGTGGGGCCAAGATAGACCAGACTTTTGGAACCAAGCTTAAGGTAGCCCTCCCTCCCATATGCAACATGGATTGCTGATGTAGCAGTTTCTAGTCTTTTTAGTTGTGTGTATTCATTATTTCATGTTTGCATCAGTGAAAAGAGCAGTATTTTTGTTGTTTTCTTACATGCATTGTTAATTTTTAGACTTGAGTTCCCATTTCTCAGTATTGTTTCTTAAAATAAGATTAACAAAGTGGATTATCCAGAGAGCTTTTTCGTTGCCAGTCGTTGTGGAGTTTATATTTTATTGGGAACCTTCTGTCAGTGTATCTACAATGAAAAGGTAAATTCCATTAAAATCAAATTTTCACATGGGGACCTATCCACTTTTGCTGGAATATTTTGATTTACTTTAGGAAAATCTAAACAAAATACTTCAATTTCAGGCAGGTCACTTTAAAAGCAAACATCTCAGTTTGTTAACAGCGTCTTTTAAAGGGGTCAGTGATATAGGTTTGATGCATCCCAGTCACGTCAAAGTTGTGGCAGATACACTTAGACAATGCTGATCTTCCCAGAAATGGGAGCTTTAACTCAGTCAGAAGCTCAGCCCACATCTGGGCAAAATGTAAACTGCCTTTTCTGGAAACAGAGCAGAGTCTCAAGGGGAGAAATGCAGCAGCATCCTTGCTTGAGTCTCTGCTGCGTCTGTCATTGAAGTCCTGCGATTTTGAGAGAGACCTAAGGACAACAGGAGGTTACTGGAGGTGGTGGCGGTGGTGTTTGCTAGCACCTTTTCTGCAGAGGGCACGGCTACCTGTGTGCCTTGGGGAAACTGCTGTCCTACCATCAGTCCTTTTGCTAGGGGTTCAATGGGCTGGTAGAAGTTTACACCAAAGTAACTCGGATCGTATCCGAATGCCAGTGAACTGCTTTCAGAACTTGGATTAGTTTCTGAAATTACAGTAACTGTATCAGATTAGGATCTTTCCTGCAATGCTGTTGGTCTGGAAGAACTTGAAGGCTTTGTAAGTGTAAATCATGCCATGCACTATTGTTACTTGACTTTGAACTCATTGTTCATGGTTGGATGCTAAATATGTTTTGCAATCTCATTTCCATAAGTATTTGAAAAGAAGCAAGTCTTTCTTTATTAAGTAAAGTTTCCTTCAGAAACTCTGCTGACATTTTTAGGATTGGAGGAAAAAAAAGGAGAAAAACAGATTTCAGTGAGACTTCCTTCTGATCTTAGAAGGATACTGGGACTGAGCACCCAGACTTTCTGGTGAGGTTTGCATGCCCTCCAGTGAGTCTTTTACACTGGGACAGCTGGTGACAGGCATCTGGGCTTATACTGGGAGGGTTTATACAATGTCTTGAAGGACATTTTTTGAGGTTCTGCTGAAACTTCCTTAATTTTTCCTGTGGCCTGTACCCAAGTTCATGATTGTGTAACATAGTATATGGATGAACGTTCATTTGCACTCAACTGTGTAATTTCTTTAAATTTCAGGGTTTGTGAGTAGTTCTTAAAATTTAAAAACCTACAGAAAGAAACTTTTTTACCTGAAGACTGCTTCCGATGCTGGTTTGGGGTTTTTTTTTTTTTTTTTTTTTGGTATAATAGCAATAATTTCCCCAGAAGAAAATACGTATGTATTTTATCATATCAGCATAGATGGGGTTTTGGCTATGTTTTCAGAAACATACTCTCAACTTTATAGAAGTTGGCAATGTATTTTGATTCTGGTCTACCTCTGCAGTACAGAAGAGGTAGCAGAAGTTTATTATCTTAATGGTTTGGCATAACCATTTTTGGGTTTATGTGCTAGTTGCCCATTTTAATTCTGGTTTTTCTTATTTCCTTCTTCAAACCTCTATGTGGATTGTTCCAAAATAATTTAGAAGTTGGCAGATCACTAACTTAAAACTGAAAACTGAAAGTTTTGGTACAGTGTGACAGCTTACCCATTGTTCTCCACTGTCACTGCTAAGAGCCAAATAATCTTGCAGTGCTATAAAATGGAATACTTAAAATCAAGTGCTGCATTTATGTGGAGCTGTACCTGAACTGAAGTTAAACATATACAGTATTAAACTTTGGACAAGATTCAGATTTTTCTATCCAAACTCTGCATGAAAAAATAAAGTAGAAGCTTGCTCTGAAGTCTCTGAAAATATTTGGTTTGTTATTTGTGAATGTATGTGTGAATGTATAGATAGCTTCTGCACTTTAAAAACAGGCTCCAAAAGCCATTTCCTTTGGGTGTTTAGAGTTATTATGGTTTGTTTCTCACTCAAGTGACAGCAAGTTTTAAAAACAGTAGTCATGACATATTGACTCCTTAATCACAGCACTAATTGCAGATGCTTTTTCAATGTAGTGTGGTCAGCCTGTTTATTTCTGTGTGTCAGAAAAATAAATCATGTTTACATATAGAATTCTTTAATTATGGTAGAAGAAATAAAGCAGAAGCTCTGCTGTAACACGCATCTATTATTAAGAATCTCAGAGTATTAAAAGCATTAGCATAATAACCTGTTACAATAAATCTATGATTGACCTAAGCCCTCTCTTCTTAAAGGGGAGAAAGCCTTGATTCATCACCTGGGAGTAAATATATGCCACAGAAGCCAGTTATTTGATATTATATGATATACAGTGATTCTATGAAATTCATAAAACTTTAAAAATAAATATGTTTAAAGAAGCAAATAATGAACTGTTTGAAATAGGAGTCATCTTGGGAAAGAGGGACTTGTTCTCTTAAATAGTGATTTGGTTAGGACTTTAATAGGATCAATTTATAACAGAAACACTGGAATATTACAGACATTATACTGAAAATATTGTGAGATGAAAAAATTTCTTAGTTACACAACATACCTTCTTTCTGATAGCAGTTGTAATTTGTTTGTGTGTGATCTATGCAGTTAGTTTATTTTTAAGTCTGTCGCATTACATATCACAAAATGCCCATATACTGTTAGTTTATATTTTCGGGGAAGAAAACTAAAAACTGCTTCTGTAAAGTCTAACGTAGAGACTTGGAAGGCATTTCTGGACTTTTAATTTGATTGTATTTGTCTATAGCATTCTGTGTGGCTTAAAAAACAAAAGCTGGGGGGAGAGGGAGTACTGTTCTTTACAATTTATCTTGAACTATGTGTCCTGGTGAACTTTAATTCAACTGGAAGAGACTGATCATATTGCTCAGGGCTCCCAAGCTCTCTCATATGCAGTTCCTCCCAATCTTAGGGGCAGCAGTACTTTTAGACATACTTTTCCTTTAAACTTTGAAGTCTAAGAGATGCAGATATGTTCAAACAGGTACTGTCTTTGTACAGTTGCATTTGCTCCGCCTCTATCCTTTTGTTGTGCAGTTCCCTGTAGGCTCTGCACTGCTCTTAGGACTGCTTTTTGCCTGGCTCTGGCCCTCAAACCACCCAGATACCTGGGGGATGTCAAAAACCTACCCTTCATTCCAGCCCACCATTCGTGTCCCTGGTGCATTGCTTATCAATGCTGGCCAGTGCCACTTTCACTGACAGCCGTGCTTGGAAGCGTTAGTGACTGTCAGATGTGTGGTCTGAAAATGGTTTATTTATAAGCAGATAATGGAGGTGGACATTGGACACAGACACTGTTGACATCTTCATTTAGGCATAAGAGCTGCAAGAACATTATTTGATGGAGGCTACTTTCAAAACACCCTTGCTCAATGAGGAGGTGCTCAGTCAGGCTTCCCATTTAAGAAATGGCCATCTTGGGGGAAAATAAGAACATAACAAAATAAGCAGCCAGGCTGATATTGTTTCAGGAAACTGGTTTATTGATTAATAATGGCAATTAATACTCTAAATGCAGTAAAACTGTGCTGGGCCAAAAGCAGTATTTGAGAAAGCTGTTCTTCCCAGGGGCGACTGACACATGGGGTTAAGGTGTGATGCTTGTACCTGGTTGACTTACAGCTGAAATTTCACCCTATTTTGTACTTTCTCTTTAAAGCATATTGAGTTTTTAATGAGATTTCAGGAAGTTAATGTGTTTTGCAGCCATCCTTTTCACTTTCTTTGTTTTTGTAATCTATTAATATGCTCTTCCAAAAAATAGCTGTCCACAGATGGTAGATAACGTAAGGGAGATATAGTTGCCTACAAAACTTTCTTTCAGAGAAATTTAACTCTGAGTTCAAGGAAGTCTGAATGAAAACAAGATAAGTCATGGTCAGGGGTGTATTTATGAGTACAGAGATCTTCCTGCTACTGGGGCACTTGACAAGAACCAGAGAAGGCATGTGAAGAACGAAGGATAGGGCAAGATTGGTTGTATCTCCGTCACTACTTCTCTCCTCTGCCTATGCAGAAATCTCTGAATGTTCAGTCTTTATTCTTCCCCTTGATTTTAGGTAGCTTAATCCAGGATTGCTTATGGTAATTTACTGTCTCTTTACAGTGCAAATGTTTTAGACTCTGTTTGCTATGAGACAAGTTTCCCCTACTGAATTATTTTCTTACCTCTGTGCAAACTTTGCCCTGCCTCAGGTGGGAACTAAAGGAACAAATATACTATATATACTTTTCATGTCTCCCTGCAATATTTTTCTGTTACATTGCAGAGAAACTCAGTGTCTTGGAGTAGTAGCTTAATCTTGTAGTAGTTTATCTTGGAAAGAGGAAAGCAAAGACTAACAAAAGCTTTATTCTTAACGTTATTCTGTAGGTGATCTAGATTTGCTGGCATCTTTCTCAACGTTACTATTTGCATCCTAACTAGAATAAAATCTTTGGCTTGTTTTCAAAATACATCTTGTCTCCCCGCCATGAAATCACAGAATCCTCAGAAATATTAGCCAAAAGCTTGTCCCTGAAAGGCAGCTTGGAATAAAGGCCATCTTTGTAGCGGCAGAATTTATCTGCATTCAGTCAATCAGAGAGGACTTTCAGTTCATTCTGGGAGAGAGAAAAGTGCACAATCTTTGGTGGATCTTCCTATTACTAGCTGATCTGTGAAATACATTAATTAAAGTGATGAATTTGACACCTTTCCATTTAATAATTTGATTAAAGAAAAAAAAGTCTGCTAAGACCATAGAGTAAAGCATATTGTTCTTCACAAAGCAATGTGTGCATGTGATAGCTCATCAGACACCAGGCTGTACCAGGAAGGTGACTGTGACATACCATTTGCAATATGTTCCTCGGAGGGATCATGCATGATGTGGTGGATGTGTACTGTACGTTGTGCCATTACTGTGGGTAACTGGATCACACTTAAAAGGCATAGTAATGGGCATACCAGAAAGAAAGCTAGATTGGCATTCAAGAGGTTAATTAGAATGGGAAAGAGCAATTAAAGGGACATGAGGAAGTCTTCATAAAACTGTAATTGAGTGCTCTTCATTAAATGATCTCATTAAACAAGGCAGAGGATTTTTTGTTGTTGAAACTCTGAACCTCCCATTAAGACTGTCTAATCAGCTTTCTGAAAGAACAGTTATTACAATACCATAATTTTTGAAACCATTTGTTGTTCTCAAGATACTGCTAGGTATGTTTGATGTGGATGTGTTTTCCTTGGCCTCAAAAGGGGGAACTAGAAGTGATAATATTGCTTGGGTATGAATATCACGAATCTATTATTTTTATTTGCCCAACCTATGAGACAAATTTAGCTCTTAGTTTCAGTAATTGCATCGTTGTATTATGTATATTGTGTGATAATGTGACTACATGTGCAGAATACAAATCAATATCTCAACAGCATGTAACAGATGGATGGCTTCTGCGAGAGCACTTTGTTGTCCATTTATTGATTGCAGTTACTAGTTTATGTTAGCAGAGACATACCATAATTACTGGTGCCAAAATAAACATCAGTTTGAATAGTGGTCCAGTGAGAACAGGTTCTTGCTGTTTTACTTGGTAAGTGCAGTCGTGTCAACTGCTAGACTGACTTTTTGGTCAAACGTAAACAGAGTGCAGTGACTCAGAGAGAAAAAGGAAAGGAAAATGATTAACATTACATTTGTGTTGGTATGAAATACCTTAAATATTGTGAAGAAGTAAATTATTTGAATCACAACAAATAAAGCCTGTCAGGGAAAAAACTAATTTAGAAAGAGACACGGTGAAATGCTGCCGATTTAAAACCAACCAAACAAGAAGTAATAGCTTTGCGTAATGTGATGCCATTCATATTCCTGCTGTATATCATTGTATCAATAATTTCTGTTGTTTTTCTTTTCTCTCTCTGGATGAAAAACCCACAGAACCGTAGGAGCACATGTGGAGAGAGGACAGCAAAACTCAGTGTGCACAAAATATTATTGGCATAGAAAGTAAGCAAAATGAAAGCAAAAGGAAAAGCTTCATATCTCTCTACTTCCCTTACGATGACCCTGGGTACTGCGTGCTGTGGCGGTAAATGCC
Source organism: Gavia stellata (assembly GCF_030936135.1). NCBI lineage: Eukaryota > Metazoa > Chordata > Aves > Gaviiformes > Gaviidae > Gavia > Gavia stellata. The sequence continues at coordinate 24,410,977 of NC_082595.1, forward strand.
CACACAGTGATTAGATTACAAATGATTTTTGAAGTTATTGGTGTCCTTTCAAAATCTTTTAAAGTGATTTACATGTGTGAGTGTGTGGCACACATCTCACAGATATGTTTACGCTGTCATTTTGGCTTACTCTCTGTTTGGCGCCACAGTCTCAGCTCTCTGATTGCCCAGTGTCAGTTGTCTTCTGGCCTCCTCTTGGCACAAAACCAACTTATTCCCTCTTAGAGGAAACCCTGGCTGCTGAACACAGATATATTGACACAGTTTCCACATATCTACTGGGGCCTGCTTTCTACAGAGCAGTGTAAATATAACCAACCTGGAACAGCGTGGATGCAAGCCAATATATGCCATTTGCTGCCAATTTTTCTTCTATATTGCAAAAGCAGCCTAGATGCATCCACAGTATACCCTTACTGCAAACAGCATTGCTCTGATTAGTCATAGTAATAAAAGTCCATTTTTCTTAAATGGCCCATCAGTGAAGTACTAATTAACTCTAAGGATTTCGGAATCCACATTGTGCAGCTTGTGTTTTCTATTACCAACATATGTAATTTATTGAAAAAATAGATGGGTGGGAGACGAGAGAGATACAGTACATTCTAAAAGTGACAGGGAAGGTAGTAATCAAACAATCTCCTAGACATAAACAAGGAAGGACCCTGTAGGAAACATGGCTTTTCCCCTTCTGCCAGTAGGAGATTTTGAGAGTGCCTTGCCTGTGTTTGCTCTTGCTTTTTGCTCTTGAAGTCCACAGCAGATACCATTACCCCTCAGTTGTGTCCTCGCAGCTGCGCTGGCTGCATTTGTATCCTCAGAGTTTTGGGAATATGGGAATATGGGCCTTAGAAATCTGATTGATATTGCATGTACTCTTTTGCCCTTCGTTACCTTCTGCTGAGGAGGAAAGAAACAGCCACTCTGTCCTTAAACAGAGATCTTGAATAGGGGAGCCAGAGGCATGCAGCACATAAAAATTGGATGATTGTAATAAATAAAAGTTGGTACTTTTCTTTTTTTCTGAATGCCCTTGCCAGACACTCTTTCCTGATACTTTGTCAGCTAATTAGCATCTTGTGATAGTCATTTTGTTTCAGGGTGATAGGAAAGCTTAATTTGTGCTGTTAATTACTTTCCATCAATTTTCCCATTCTTTGAATGGATGGTATATGTATCTATACTATTATGAACAGAAAAAACCCCTCCTAAATGAAGAAAAAATAGCTTGTCTTCTCTCAATACTTTTAATGTTTTTTAAGAGAATGAGACTGGATTATGACACATTTAATTTTAAGTGTAAATGCTAATTCAAAGTGATTGTAAATTCTAGCAAAATCATAAAGGTAGTATGCAACTCAGCGAATGTTTCCAAATTAATTTCTGGAATCTTTCTAGATGCAATTAAAATGTTTTAAAACATTGAAATGTTGGCTCAGATAAAAATTTTTTATTTACTCATTAGCCAGAAAAACAATTCTAAAGCAATGAGATCTTTATAATATGACCTATTAATGATATCTAATAGAAATAATTGAGGAGACAGCATAATGTAGGTATGCAATGAATTCTCTGAAATATACGAAGGTCTGAAATCTGATGAGATGACAACCTGGACAAAATTGCTGTATAAACAAAACTTGACTATGGAGTGCAGACAACAGTTTCTTTAATTGTAGGTTTTGATTTAGCGGGACTCACACCTTATCTGTGCTTTTGCTTTCTGATGGATGCAAATGTAGCACTTTGCGAATATCCCTATTTTGTAAACGTCCATCTCACTTCTTTGCTGATGGAAAGTGAGGAGTTGGGTATAACTGGGGAATGGAGGAAGGCTGCCGAATTGATTTTTGTTAGTGGGATCATTACAAACCTAATGGAGGCTCCCACTGAAGTGTTACCAGGGTAGTTACTGAAGTCTGTTTGTTTTGGGCTATGTAGATGTGGAAGTTTGTCAGTAGCACTCAGAGGTGGGGAGCCAGCTCCTGTGCTTTCTTCTCACTGTATTTGCAAAATTGTCATCCAGCTCCAAACTTCAGGTGATGCTGATTTCTGAGAAGGGTGAAGAGTCCTGTCTAGAGTTTGCACTTGCCCATCTCATCAGCAAGCTCCCTCCTGAGGGACAAAACCACCTCGGACACCAGAGAGGCGCAGGTACAGATGTGTCCCCTCTCTCCCTGCCTCCTGTGCAAGTGCACAGGGTGCATCACCCAGGAGCGTGCTTGCTGTGTATGCTAAGGGAAGGACCAGGCCATTCATCCATGGCCTGCTGCTTTGAACACTATCACCAAGAGCTCACAGCATGGTGTGGTACCCGTTGACTGGTGAAAACTACTCTCTTGATTTCAGATAGCTCTGAACTAGAACCTCAGAACAGAGGGTGCTTGTTTTTTACAGGTACACTTAGTATTGCTACCATCTGCTTCTAATTTTCTCTAACCCAGTAAAAGATATATATAACCAAAGTTCTCTATCTGTGTACATTGCAAGTACCAAAGTTAAATAATTAACAACATAGTATTCAAACTTGGCAAAAGCCAAAGCAAGGTCTGTCAGTGGGAGCAAATTTTGCCTTCCTGATCAATGTGAGAACGGAGTAAAGGTGGCCACCACCCTTTATGTACTCAATGGTACAGCTGTTGTATTAGAGCAAGGCAAACTACTCCGAACAGTCATTCTCTGAATTTGGCTCTGAGAAAGAGATTACGGTTGCCACAGGAAGGGTGCCACTGCCTTGATAGGTGCCAGAAGCATCCCTGAAAGAGCTGTCTGAGTCCTGCTAACTCCCTGTGGCTGGTGGAGCTCATGATACCTGTTCTGGGGGAAGGTGGGAAACCGTGGGCAGGGGGATGCTGCCTCAGGGATCCTGCAGGAAGCAAACTTGGGATGAGTGGTTGATTTGGATTGTTTTGCTACTAGTTGTCTAATTCAGCCCAAACTGGTGTAAGAAAGAGGAGCAAGTTAGACTTCAGCAGTATTTATCCTTCTTAAGAGTGTTATAGCTGTTGGATGTTGGTAAAGGATACATGATGAAATTCACAGGTGGTAAATTCAAAACAAAACAAAAAAGCCAGTTCTCTGCATGATATGTTGTTAATCAGTGGAAATCCTTGTCAGAAAACATTGTGGATATTAAAAGGTTACACAAATTCTTGAGAATATTCTCTTAAGAAGTAATAAATGCATGAAAGCATGCTTGGCTTAATAAAAGCTCTGGCTATAACTGTTTTGAGAATAGGAGAGTACTAGGAGGAAGTGTAGTTTGTCCTCTTCATATGCTCTTTCCTGAGGCTTTCACTTAGCCACATTTCTCGTGGCTATATTCTTGTGGTTTTGTTGAATGCCTTGCCTGCTGGATTGCTCACAAACTTTCTTCCATAGTTATTTGCTTATAGTGTTGTGTATCTGTGTATCCAATGGTTTCTAGCCCTGAGCAGATGGCTGGTTTTTATTTGTTTGTTTTAAGTAGGATAATTTCAGAAAGTCATTTCCAGATAAACTATTGCAGAAACTAAAGAGTTCGGGAGACCTGCTATCAGCAACTGTTCTAGAGGAGAAAAATAATATTAGGAGAACATGAAAGCACCAATTTTTTTTTCAGGTGCCGATTGGAAGAGGAAAGCTGGGACAGAGAGGGCTCAAGGGCTCTTGACACTCCTTTCCTTCCACAAATGCTCTTATGCAATTCTTGCTTGTACACTTGCAACAATCTTACCCTCAATATAAAACCGAAGAGAATTTGCAAATGACGATCAAACTAGAAAGTATTTCTGAAGTATTCTAAGTATTTTCAAAGATACTTTGGCCATGCTCCATCACTTAAAAATAGGCCTTAATTTCAGTCTATATTATCATAGAATTATGTCAGAAATAGTTGCAAGGAAAAAACAAAAATTGTTACCCTCTGTGGCCAGCTAACTATTAATTTCACATGCCTCAATTCTATGGGGAGTTTATTGTAATGATATTTTATATAATTTATCAATCATTTCCATCAATTTCACTTATGCTTATTAGTTTATGTTAAATGTTTTTGAGGAGAAAGTTCTCATTGCTTTCTATTCACATCTTGTGAACTGAGCTATCCAAAGGGACACACCCTCTATGACTTAGCTGGAATAATTTTAAAAGCATTTTGACGGTTACTTCCCACTTTTCCTTCCCAAACAATCCAGGTTTTCCCCAGCTTGTGGTAAACATGCAAGACAACCACTCTCTAGTAATGCTTGTTACTCCAGTCACTTGTTTTATTTGAATAATTTGCTTATTAATAATACAATTGGATTATAACAAGTGAGTCATTCTCCTCACCCCCCCCCCCCTCACCTTGTAAAAATAGATGTAAAACTATCCTAGCAAAAATCTCTTAATGAAGAGAGTTTGCATCTTTTTAGTCTTCATTATGTGTTTAGGCTGGTGACTTAAGTTGACATCCAGACTGATTCATTTTACGTTTTCTTCTGACACAGTGAAGGTAAAATGAATAGCACTGTAGATTAAAATGTTCTATGGCCAGAGGTAGAGCCAAGAACTTCAGTGCTATCCTTTATAACATCGAACAACAAACCACAATAATGATTGCTATGTCAGGCCCATGGATGTGTGTCTGAGTTATAACACATCTTTGAAAAGATAACTAGCTGTGATTTAAAGGCATCAGGCAATGGTAAAGCCTCTGCATTTCAGTGTGGTGTTGCAGCTATTAAACTTCTAGCCTGAATTTCGTTAGCTTCAGCTTCCACTGATGTGAATTGTTATGAGTTTGTCAGAGGAAAAAGCAAAGAATCTCATCCAGACTGAGACTATGCACTAATTGCCTCCTTATCATATCTTAAATAAACTAAATAGACTGTTTGAAGTTGATGCTTCCAACATGAGCAGTCGGATTAAGATCATTGGAGCTTGCTGCAGGGAAAAGATACACACCTCACTGGTGTGTAAGTCAGTGCTTTCCTGATGGTGACTGGAAAATATGTATAACTTGAGTCCCATTTTGTTAGACATTTCCATGGCTAAAGAATGCCCTCAAAGTTGCAAGTGTGAATTAATGGTGCCCAAGACCTGTAGTCAAAAGTTTTCCTATAGATTTTCTACAAAATGCTATCAGCAGCTGTTTTCAGCGAAGTAGGGGATGGTCATACTGCGGGACTCAGTCTTTTGCCACTATGAAATTGTGAGACTGAAAGCCATGTGAAAATTTTCTCCCTGGATGTTGCCCAAAGTCGATATTGCTCTCCATGGACCTCCTGTGTGATCTGCTTATTTTTCAGTTTCTCAGCTGATCTAATTCTTTTTGCAGTGCTCATCCAGACCTAACTGACTGTGCTCATAGTCTGCATGGTGACAGTGCAGCTGAGCAGAAAAGGTAAAAACATTACTTTTGCAATCCATATGCTTAGTCCTCATATCCATCTTGTCCTAGGAACAGATTGAAGAAGGTGCCTCATAGGATTTCTGCAATCAGGGCTGACAACAGCTGTGCTGTTTCTGCAACAACTGTGAATTTCCCTTATGCAAGGTGAATCCTATGCCTTTGCCGCTGTATACTTCTAGTACAATGATGCATCCAGTGGGTGATGCATCTTCTGCAGTCCTAGCTCACATCCTAGAGAGTTACATCTGCTCCCATAAGCAGATCTACTGACATCAGTGAGAACACGCTGAAAAAAGGAAATCACAGAATCAGAATCACAGAATCACTAAGGTTGGAAAAGACCTGTAAGATCATCAAGTCCAACCATAATGGCTATTTAGCTATTGTTATCTACTTGTTTATAGTCATTATCTAGTGTAGCTAACTTTGAGGGATGGCTCTTCACATCACCTTTAGGGACAGTAGGTTTGATCTGTGACTGAGAAGCAGTCCAGGCAGTTTTGGTTTGGCCTTGGTCTTGCTAGAGACCAAGAAAGAGATTTTTCAATTTCCGTTTGTTGTTTGAAAAAAATACTGCCAATTTGCCAGTAAATACTACTGTTCATATTGAAAGTGCAATAGGTCACAATCACATTTCTGGATCTGTGAAAGAGCATTCTGGTTTTGAACTTTTGGGGTGTGACTGATTTGGGGGTCACAGTGATTCAATCTGAATCATCTTTCATGTGTATCACAGAATTGCTGGTAAGTTTCTTTAGTCTCTCCTGGCATGAGGAAGAAGAGAAAACAATCTGCTGAAGCTGACATGAAGGGTACAAATATTGGGGATGAATGATGTTCCCTCGCACTAACCAGTTAGCTTGAGGGAGGACAAGTAGCTGTCCGTTTTTCTTGCAGATCCTTTTAGTGGCCCAAGTGCCCTCTCTTTGGATAGATTAGTGTACCTGTGCTTTTGGGCTGTATCACTTCACTGCTGCCAGTTGCGTGAAAGGGAAGTGGCTCTTCAGTGTTAGTTCATCCAGGTAGACTGTCACTGCACACCACTTCAGCAGAAGTCAGCATCGACCTGTGCCTTCATCTGTATTTTCATGCAGTTAAGTTCACTGAGTGGTATCCTGATTTTCCTGTAGAATGTGTAGAATAATGTATGTGGCATGGAAGCTGGGGCACATCTGGTGAAATCAGGTGTCTGCTGATAATGCTGCAGTGTCAATAAAGTCTGTAATTTAAGAAGACTGTACTCTTCTTGATCTGCACTTGCTCAGATCAGCTGTAAGTTTGTGAAACATCTTTGTTTATTGTATTTCCAAATGATATATTTCATTTATATGTACTCAGTAGAGGCTTGATTTGTATGAATATTTATCCCACAGACAGTGTTAAGTATCTTGCAAGCAGATCTATCTGTGCTTTTCATGGTGTCCATCTCTCTATGTAGCACACTTAAGGCTGGGTCTCAGCAAAGGAAATGCTGGAAATGCACAGTGCTTCAACAGTGTACAAGCTGTTTATCTTCAGATTTGCATTTCTGTGTCTGGTTTGTGTGGCACACTGAAGAAAACAGATCAAAGTGACAGATTCTGTAATTTCATTACCTTTGTGTTCCACAAATTCTGTTTGTGCCTGTTCTCAATAGAATAGCATCGGAACCAAAACAGAGATTTGAAAAATCTTTGAAGTTTGGAACATATGGGAGGAAGAACAGTCTTGTGACAGTAGACTTTGCTTGAAAGCTAAACTGGTAATTTAATATACAAACTGCATTATGGAAACCACTTGTGTTTAAAAGCATTGACAAAGCATCAGTTCTTAAACAAAAAACAGTCTTAGGTTTGCACAAGCTCTCTGTTCTTGTGTTGGCAATGAATGAGCATGGAGTCTCTGTTCAAGACCATGGTGTTTCCCAAGCCTAATTGAATTGTTTTGTTTATTTTGCGGGGAAGAGAGGGGTAAAGGATCTTTGCAGAATCAGTTCTTCATTAAAAAAAGCAGCAGCTCTTCTACCCAGATTAATGAAAATGAACACACTGCTGATGGGCCTGTTTTTCTCAGAGGAAGAAAATAAGGGGTAATGTTGAAAGCTGCAAAGAGCCCACACACATCCAAATGTCCAATAAGATTTTAATATAACCATTTTTATCCTAGAACCATCTTTTGATGTTCCTTAGTGCTTTGCATTCTGTCTAGTTATTAGCAGAAAACTTCATATAAAGCAGCTGAGAAATGCTGCCAGGCCAGAATCTAAACTCTGGGTTACATCCTTTTGAACATGTTTAAATGATATACAAAGAAGATAGCTTCCAGTTCAGGTACATAATGTCATGTCTTTCTAAACTGAAAATAGTTAATTTTACTGACTTCTCACAAAGCACAGCAGAGTACACAATGTGATGAGGAATCCTGTAACAAGTTTGGTGTGCTTTTAATTCTCCCTGATATCAGGAATGGACATTAAAGATCATGTTTTCAGCTGAGTCTGGATTTTCTTGGAAGATCAGATCCTTAAATTTGCAATGGCATTGTTATTCCCAAATTTTTGAATTTTTTACTTTGGTTTCTCTGAAAAACAGGTTAAATGCAATTCATAAAATAGTATATTGTTTTATCTGTAAGTATTGAAGTGTTTATTTGTAGTTTAAAAGTGCAGATTTATATTTTAAAATTCCTAAATGCATCGTAACTTTTGTGTGCTTCTTCTGAATAATCTTCCAGATTAAGTATAGACCAAATTGTAAAAATCATAAATGTAACTTCAGTTTGTAAAGGAATAGGTGAATGATCTTCAAAAAAGAACACATGACAGTTTGCCATTTCTAATAACCTTCAAAATAACTCTTCATGGATCAATATTTGGTCTGATGCAAAATGTGTGATGCAGTTGATTTATCCAGCCAGTTTCAGGGAAACTGAATAGCCTACATTCATTCTTAAAGCTCAGAGAAGACGTGACTGAAAATGAGGAATGAGTTAAAAGAAGAATTTGAAAGTAATCCTTCACTAGTTAGTATTAAGTCCTCTGTTTGATTCAGGGTAAAATTTTATATTCAGATCTGTCTGAATCATTGCAGTGAGAGCCCTGTATGTCCAGGAAAACCCTGAAATGTTTGATGGATGAGCAGTGTTGGCCAGAATGTAATTTTCCATGCGTGCTGCTTTTAAATTTAGGAAAAAGTAAACATTATAGTTTTGAAAATTTTAAAGCTGAAAATAGACACAACATGGTAAATGTGAACCTTATTCTGATCCTATTTCAGATTACGTTAAAGTTAACTTTAATATCAGTGCTTTGGCTGGTGATATGTTTTGATAAGAACAGTTTATGGCCAGTGTGTTTTCCTATTTTGGTGTTTCTGAACATAGTTGTATGATGTATTGCAATAAGAACATTAGATGTTATATACTTTTAAATAAGGAAACTATATTTTATGTATTATTCCTAATTGTGGAGAATACCTTCTCCATGTGCCATAGGAAAATCTAGTTCAGGTGATTATTATCTTTGTGAAAATAAATATTCATAAAATCAGGTTGTGATTCACTTAGGGTTTACAGTGATCTGCAATCCTTTCCCTCTGTGCTTCCAGGCCTCAACCTCTGTCCACCTAAAGGATATTATCACATTTAGAGCAAGCAGGTCACCTCTCTTCACCATCTCCATGGCACTGTATCATCTCAGTAGATATAGAAGCAATGCAGGGATGGCCATAAAGTATCTCTGCTTTTAACCAGAGACTTTGTCTAGAAACGGATGAGACCTCTCTTGTACCTTTGTCTGTGGAAAAGCAGAGTCCAACCCCGATGCCTGTGGGATAACAGGGCCATTGCTTGTTTGTGGAGGGTCAGCCAGGTGCAGGCAGTGCTTTCATCCTGTTTTGAAGAGCTAAGTGGGATTAAAATCATCCTGTATTTCCCATAGCTTGTGTTCTGCCTTCACAAGGCAAATGAAGGTTTGGGCCTTGCGCCTTGTCTTACTTGAGTGAGTTCCTGGTTCTCTCTTCAGGGGCCGAGTCAAGAGACATGCTCTGGCTCCTCGGTTTTCGTCTCAGGTCGGTCAGCTGGCCGAGCTTCTCAGTGCCACTTCCCAGACTGCGTCAGACCCTCTCCTTTACTCTTTTCCACTCATACCTCATATTCCACCTGCGTAAGAAGTGGAGTACTTCTCACCGACATGGGGTTGCTGTGAAGGTCAATGCTTTGCAGGACTGTGGTGCCCTCAGATATGGGAGTAACATGGACCAAGGAAGTAATGAAGAGCAATCGGTAATCTTTTATTATAGGAATGTTGGTGTCCATTCCTCATGTTCCCTACAGAAATTTTATTTTTTTCTCTGGACATGTCTTGCCTGTCTTCTTGATGCGTTCCCTATGCCTGCTCCTAAAGACTGTGTGCTTGTAACAAGTAGCTTGTAAACAAGCAGCTGGTCACATTGCTGCTCGTTACCGAGGCCATGCCTCTTCCCACACAGTGCAGACACCCAGGATGATGCTATGATCAACATCACAGCATCAGCTCCCTTTCCTGGCAATTTGGTCACTTTGGAAATTTATAAAATGCAGGAATCCACCTTACACTTGTAAATAAATGTAGACGCTGTTGTCATGTCATCGAACTGTGTTTCTGAGCTCACTTACATATGCAAATATGTGTCAATGCACATATGCACATCTTCATTTTTACTGGCATACATACACATAAGTAAGTGCCCAACAGTTTTGACCGCTGTTTATATCCCATAAAGTTCTGCGCTTGTCATCTGCACAGGAAAAAATGTGCATATGAAGATTTTTTTTCCAGATGCTCAGATTTTAGTTTATTTTGTAAATTCTGTGTTTATAGCTGAGCTTTTTGTTATAGTTTTATTGTGATCTCCTGGGCCGCTCCACTGCAGTGAGATTTTGATGTCTGGAATATGACATTTCTATGCAAGATTCTCAATTTCAGATAGAACTGGCTAAATGTATAAGTTTTGGATGTTTGGAGACTATTTAGCAATTTCTTAAGACCTCTGGAGTCTGAATTTTGGCAGCAGTTTTGTCCTCTGACAGACTAGCCTGAATGTAGGAAAACAGAGATGAGCAGATAAACTTGAAGGAGCTCTCTGTGAATGCTGACACTAGGATGATTCTCCATCTGTACTCAGGGGAGGACAGGGCATTTCTCCTCCAGAGAGGGACTCAGAACAGTTAAATCAGGCTTCAGTCATGAATATTTTTCTCTCCATTGACTGGAGGCTGTTTAGACACATTAGCCACACGTGATTAAATTAGCCTTGATGAGTATTCTTTCTGATGGGCTAATCCAAGAACTGAGCTTCAGTCATTAGGAAAGCTGAGACACGAATGGTATCTCTGTATCTTGGGCAACTTACCCTAAAGATGGGCAAATTAAGCAGCATTATGAAGTTCTTTGTAGATCATTTTGCATTAGGGTTGTGTATTTCAGAGTGGACTTTGATCCATATTACCAAAGACAGGACAGTTTAATGAACACAAGGAAGAGAGAAATAAGTATTAAAACAGTAGGAAGGTGGAAGGAAAAGAAAACAGTCGTTCTTGAACGACTGGGTTTCTGATACAAGATCTTCAATTTGTATTTTTTTTCTCATTAAAATAGATGTGCATATAATTTTCATTTACTGAGTGAAAATGGAAAGGTGGCAAAAGCTATCCAATAATTGAAGGAGATGCTTGTGGTAGGAAAACTATCTAACCCTCACAGCTGGAAAATCTTCAGGTGGCAGCTGCCCAATATCTGAATATACTGACCTTGCTTGGCCTTGGGTTTACAAGACAGTTTATAGGAAATCAGAGCCAGAGTACTGGATGCTAAGGAAATGTTAAATACAAAAAGTTAAACTCATGCAATGTTATGATTGCAAGTAGAAAAACAAGTTGGAAAAGGCAATACAAACTCATTCATAATATATGTATTATACATTAATTACATCATTGAGTACTGCTGGTGATTTTTATGTTTACATGTTATATTACTAAAGAAAGGCATGTTTTCACTTATCATTTGAGTGGGTGGTTCCATGCAGAAGAAATATTTATATTTATATTTTCTTTATGTGAAGATTTATCTGTTCATGAAACATTGTAGGAAAATGAGAATGTGACTGACTCAGAATAATCTATTTCATATCAATTTAAAAAAACTGAAGTTGTGTTCTTTTGCTTGATGAGGTGTTATGACATTCTCTCTGGTAGAGAACAACTTTTGTAATGCAATGTGGCATACCTTTCCGAGGGTGTTATGGGAACCACATGCCTAGGGGGTTCCCTGGAGGCCTTCTGATGTAGGAAATGTGCAGTCTTGCTGGGAAGCCCAGCTTTTTTGGAAAAACGAGAATGCCATGTTCTCAGACTATCACTGCTGTAAAGCTGGTGCATCACTACAGGAAAGAGCAGGTTGATACTTGTGCAGTATTCTCAGGTAGTAGTTAATGGGAAGATTGTGTCAACTCTTGTAACTTTAATATAATATGTAAATCAGCAAACATGAGAGCTTGTGAAAGGAAGACAGGTTGAAAGAACGCTGGTAGTCTTCCCTGAGAGTGCTGTGGTGCCAGGTTGTCTCCTACAACAGGTAAAAGTGTGTCTGCCTCCTGAGCATCATATTTCTTTCCTATCCTCGAAGAAGCAGGATAACAAGGAACATTACAACTGACCTGAGATAAAACATTTCAAATTGGTTAAAGAGATAAATACTAACTTATCACTTTGGGAGTTGCAATTACTTGGTTTTAATTAGGAGTGCTCACATTAAGCGCTTGTTATTTGTCATTTAACGGTGCTTTGGAGATTGTATTATACAAAAGTATCAGAAATATTTTTAATCAAAAGAGGGAAATATCTCTCCTGCTCTTCTCTGTGTGTGTATGTATGTATAGGAGGATGTTTGCAATTCAGTGGCCTTAAGACTTGATCAGGCAGGTACAGAGCACTCTAATGCTGTTTCAGCTGAGCCCTGAACTATGTGCTTGAGTTTTTGCTGGGATTATAGCAAGAACATTCAACACTTTACAGAATAAAGATTTATTTTTTTTTAGATGTCTAGGAGTATTATATAAAGCTAAATTTTTATATAATAGGATAGCAAGTACATGCTGTTGGGAACGGTATAGGGGACTACATGTGGTTCATGGTCTTTATGTGAGACCCCATGAAGATCATATGAATCTGATCCATTGGCTCTGATAAGGAATGACATCAGTGGGATTTAACCTCTGACATGCTTCTCTTCTACCACAAAACATCTACATTCTCCCAGTTCCACAATATTCACATGACTGAATACCCTTTTTAAGCAATGACTTCATATATTTTGATTAAAAAACAGAAAGACAGGGAATGAGATGAGAGACCCAGATCTCAGCTCTCACTTTGAGGAGAATGTTTCTTTTTAAGAAAGGACTGCTTTCTTGTTTGAAATATTATGCCAAGACAAGTGATTCAGAAGGGACAACTATATGAGCAGATTTACTTAAGCAAATGCAATTTTCTCCCCGCTTCCCTCAAAAAAGTCACTGATGCTTATGAAGACATTAAAAACAAAAAAGAAGAAAGAAAGCAGAAATGTCTTTAAAACTTTTTTTAATATTGGTTCAACCCACACCATTCATTTCTCGTAATAGTTCATAAGATCGTAGTAAGTAATCAAGCAAATATTTAGAGATATTAAAATTGCTTTTCATGTAAATTGCATGTTAATAAATTGAAAAAATAATTTGATTAAGGGATTAACAGTATTTAGTCTTTGCAACAGTGATGTATTGGATAGTAGTAGTCAAAGTACTGGGCACTTCAGGATGGAAACGGTGACACTCAGAAAATGTCGTAAGCTTTTATTTTTACATTCTAATTAATTCTACAGTAGCATCCAAAGGCCTTGAATTTGAAGTAGTACCACCCTGTGATAGAACTGCCCAAATACATTATGTGAGGTGGTCTCAGCCTGGAAGATACAATGGAAACAGCCAGGGCAAATAATGGGGAAAAGAAAAAGGAAGAGGTGTGCAGGAAGGTGAAGAAACCTTGCTGAAGGTAATCCAAGAACAGAGGTAACGCTGGGAGGTGAATCCAGTTTTATAACTGTGATTCAATGCTCAGTCTGTTAGCATACTGCATCTGCTCTCATTCCTGCTGTTTCTTCTGGGAGTTCAGTGTTTATTACAAGAATTTTGATGTCTGCTTAAATTAAGATGAAGAACTTAGACCCTAAGTTTAGAAAAGCTTTAAAATAATTTGATGGCTTCACTGTGGGCATTCAAAACTTAAGACAGGAACAGCAGTTCAGCTGAGGGGCTTACATTTCAGTTTAGCCAATGATAATTTGCTCAAATATGTATTACCTCAATATATATTAGGTTCTGACAGAGACAGCTGCATATAAAAAGCACCTTTACAGTCACTGGAAAACATTTTTATTAAATTTCCTCAAATTCTACAGCATTGTAAGTGTTTGAAGCCAATAGATACTGTTTGTGTCTTTTTGGTGAGTATATGTAAGTTCTTTCCAATCAGACCATTGATTTTTTTCATCCACGTCCAGGGCATCATAAAAGGAGTAAGTGCATTTATTCCTTTTTTTCTGTGTGAATATGATCTGAAAAGTTTTGAGTTTTCATGTGTCTCTACTTTGGTTTGAAATAGCTGGATGAATGATTTGGAAGAATTTATATTGCCCATGCCCTACTTTCAATAGTTCTCATTCAAAACCAGGTCTGCTTTTCTTCCCAGCCAGCACACATTACATTGAGATATGCAGATTCTTCAGAATCAGAATGTTAGTAGGAATGTGTGTATTTCATTTTTTCTACTATTGAAAACATTTTTGAGTTTTATATTGTAATTTATGTAATGTTAAAATAAAATTATTCTGGTTTTGTATCATAATAGATAGATAAAATAAAAAGTTGAAATGAATCTGTGAAAAATAATGTTTAGCTCTCCAATCTGTCCTAATTGCTTAAGAAGGAACAAAAAGAAAAGATTGAAAAAGAAATATTTCAGAATATTTTATGAGTGTTTAGAATAGTTCCGTTTTCACATGTCAATGCTTGCAGTGATGAATTCAGAATTTGTCTACAGTGAATAACAGCTTAAAAATTCAAATGCATGTTTCATTTCCTAAAATATTTGCAGATATATATATAATATTTGTATTTAGGATATATGAATAAAGCTCAAAAATTTAACTGCGTATTTAGCACCAATTTTATTTTTTAGTTACTCTTCTCAATTTTAGGAAAGAAAGATTTCTAGTCTTTAACAGATTTTTTTGATAAGGTTCATATAAAAGAGGCCAGGACGTGAATCATTAGGCTATTTTGCTTAGAGTTTGGTACTTCTGGTATTTGGCTTCCTTAATACTGGCTAAAATAACCCATTAAATCTGTGTTTCTTAGACATTTAGATAGTTGTGCTTATTATGAGAGGCCACTGAAGACCCAGCGCTGTGGCCCCTACTGTCACTGTTAGAATTCAGATTACAGGGTGGCTACTGACAATCATGAGGCTCACAAGCTGTTTCTATCAGTTCTATGAAACTTATGTGCAAGAAAAGGTAAAAAAATGAATCATGACCTGAATGATGATCTGTGCCCACTTTGCCAAACCAAGATATACACTCTATATATCACAGAACATCTTGTTGCAGCCAGTGTGAGCCTCTCTGGGATGCAAGGTGACTTGTACATTGCAAAGGTTTCCCAGGACACAGCAGGAAGGAATTGGGTCATAGAGGGTGGTGGACTCACATGGAGTGGGTCTGGCTTCTGAGCACTGCACCGAAAAGGTAGGACTGTAGCAAGTCTCATTTGCTCTTCTGCTGTGCTCCATCGTCTATCCAAAGCCTATTCCTGGGTGCTTACAAGTCTTTGTCAGGTTTGGATGCCAATCAAAGCTGAGCACAGGTAGAGTTCCAGCATACACCTGTAATACCAATATACCTAAATAATCTTTGTTTAATACCTTATTTTCAAATGATCTTGTATTGCTTCTTGATATTACAAATACTTGAAATATTTGTCTTAACATATCTTTGTAGTATATGGCTTACTATGAAAAAGATTGAAATTGCATGCATTCTTAATTATCTTTTGAAATAATGATCTACAACCCTGTCTGACCTTATTTTCCCAAACCTAAGTGATAGAACTCTTAAAAAAACCCCTAGAACTATTGTGCTGGTATTGTGCATGCAGTATTTCAGTATCAGCTTATAGAATGATTCCTGTCTCTGTGCTATTATAGTTGCTAGCATGCTTCTCTTGAAAATGCAGCATAAAATTACATGTTAAGTACTGATTTAAATGTTTTTTTTGTTATTCCTGAGTATGTGAGCCTGTAGTTGAAAGATGTTATGGTTAATCTCTGAACTAAATCCTTTGAAGGAATGAAAAGTAGAAGGGAGTCAGCATTATTTTGCTTGCTGATGCCAGATGACAAGTACTTGAGTGTTCCTGCGGACAAAGAGGCAGCCAGATATGCTTTTAGATCTTCCTTTTCTAAAACATTGAGTGGACAGTGAGTAAATTCTTTGAAGTAGCTCCTTGTTTTGCTTATCAAAACATTCAGCAGAATAAAAGCATAATACTGGAAAATCTTTAGCCTCTTTAAATTCTAAATCAGATGCAACATTAGTGAAACTTTTTATTTCAACAAATAAATCCAGCTGCTATGTTGTCTGTCAAGCAAAGTTGTATAGGGCCTTCTCTTACAGTATTTTTTCACAATAAAGTACGGGTGTGGAATTCCCCTGCTGGTCCCTCCCTTGTTCCTCGTCTCTCCTTCCACCTCCCACAATAATGCAATAGCATGCACTACTAAAAGTAGATAAAGGCTTATAAATCCTGACCTTTAGTACTGGAAAAGAGGGGCTTATAATGGATCAAGTGCCAGACTGTCTTCAGGTACCTGGCACTGTATTTGCTCAGGCTTACTTGAGATGTTATTCATATTTATTTGAAATACTTGTCTAATCTCTATGAATTTGGAATCCTGTGCTTTTGCTTTTCTCTGGCAACTTAGGGTGTGGAAGAAATATTTTGTTTCCAGTATGTTCGGCTATTTGTAAGAACACTTCTTTCACCTAGGATCTCAGATTTGTTTCTCATACTATTGTGATATTTTGGTATATCATTTATTGTTCTTTAAAACGGATCAGCTGGATTTGCTCCAGATCAATATTCTGCTCTCTCAGCTTCAACTGGGAAAAGGGAGCAGGCTGGATAGATCAGGAATTAGCAATTTCAGAACTGAACTCCTCCTTGGGCTCTTCCAAAGGGCTAGACAGAGTCTTGAACACTATCTGGTCAAAAGGTGTTGTTCTCTTCCAGGAACAGTAAATCTTTGTTACATACAGGATGAAGTATGTAATCAGTGCTCTTTGAGAGGTGTTTCATGGTATATCTTCCTCCAATTTTTCCTTTCTGAAACCTCGTCTTAATTATGGTACATAGTCTGAGACTGCAGAATTACAGTCGCATGTTCACACTTAGGTCACAGAAGATCTACTCTCATGTCACTTGGAAGTTAACGCCATTTGTTCACTGGAAGAGCTCTAAATTATAGGATTAGAGAAAGATTTTGAGGATACTGGGAATACCACATATGTAGCAAGTATGCAGTCTCCTGCATTAAATAGTACTTTTGCAGGAAGGACAGGGGAAGGATTTGGTGTAAAACTTGGATAGGAATTATTTTCACATTTTGAAGTTAAGCTTCCTTATTATTGGCATTGCAAATTATATCTGTAGGCATACTACAAACATACTACTTCAAAACTCTTCACTTTAATTCAGAACCATTAATAAACCTTAGGGTCCAAATATGTTGTTTAGATATGTAGTCAAATGTTTCTTTCACAGGAGGACACATTTCAGATGTTTCAGTCAGATATTTCTGACCATTATCCATGATGAGAAGTGTACAGTTACAGCTTTTAAGAAGATAAACTTCCAAAATGAGGGCATACTAGGATACTCATCCCTGCTAAAAGAGAGTAAGTAACCAGAAAGTAGAGGGGAAAATGTTTACCCACAATGTATATCATAAATTCTACCACATCAAATCATTGGATGTATATGATGGATTTGTCCTAAGGTGTGGTGGATCTGCCTGTATAAGGCTAAGCTGTGCCAGAATACCCAAACCCTGTTAGAGAAAAGACGACTAAGAGAAGAGCATCATGTGTTTATGACTGTCACATCCCTTATTTTTCAAGGGGTAAATGCAGAGGCACTGTTGCATAACTGTTACAGAGCTTGGTTCCAGAACTGAGCTGCTCTGGATTAAAAGAAACTTCATGAAAGTCTACCAAAGTCTTGGATGAGCTATGAGCTTTCATGGTACTATGAGCTTTTCAGGTGTTCAAGGAACGTGTGGACGTGGCACTGTGGGACAGGGTTTAATGGGCATGGTGGTGTTGGTTGATGTTTGGACTTGATGATCTTACAGGTCTTTTCCAACCATAGTGATTCTGTGATTCTATGAGGCACCACTGCTGTTAGGAAACAATTGTAGGCAAATAGCAAAAGCTGTCAAATGTGTTAATGGCACTGCTCAACATTTAGAATAAACTTCTCCTGTTCACCTGTGCGTTGCCTTAGAGGCAGAATCTATTCTGTGTCATTTTAGATGTTTAAAAGATACATATTTCAAAGCAGGTTGTTTGGACTCTTTTTGCAGTCAGAAGTTAAAAAGTAAGCTGGGATGCAATTCATCAAATCTAAACCAGACAGCAACTTTAAAATGAGATGACTCATGATCTAGAAAAGGCTATTTATCTTTAGTGATTCTAAAGAGGGGTTGGACAGCTCTCTGGGATGTGTGTCTAGATTGACTAATCCTAGCCTGGGTTATTAGTTACTCATGCTAATTCTGTGTGAGTGTGTAACTTTCTGATGAAAAAAGCCCTGGTTAGAGGTTTTCTTGTGTCTTTGATCTGTAACTCTATCTTTGACCTCCTCGTGTCTCCCAGCCAGACTGTAAATACTATAAAACCATCTCATCATCTATGAAACTTTTGATGTTACATTTTTTGGCAGTTCCATGGTTTGTAACTTGCAAACAGGCAATGAGAAGTAAGAAACAAGACAATATTATCATTACCAAGTGTTCAGAAGTCCTGGTTTTCCTTCTAGTGATTGAATCACTGATCCAGCTGGTTCATGTATGTGCTTGTTCACACCTTGGACATATACATTCAAGCGTTGCTGTTCAGATCTTTTTTTTTTGCCTCTGTAGTGCCTGTAGCACATAATATGGACTCTCCACCCTATGTGGTTCACATGATAGTAAGAGCGTTGGAGCTCATTCCTACTTCAGTTTCCTCCCATTTATTGTCTGTGTTACACTTTCTGGTTTTTTCCCACTGTTTAAATGCATCACAACCCTTTAAAATTTTAATTTTCCTTTGCTTTAATTTCTCTTTTAATGCTTTTGAGGACTTGTACTATTTCATTCTTTTGCTTTATAACTTTGGTCCTAGGTTTACCCATCTCGTTCTTTAATCTCATACTGTAGCTTCTGGCTTTGACCCAGAAAATATGTGGTTATGATCTCCCCGGGCATCAAGGGCTGCGGTAGAGAATTTTTGGTCTCTAGTGGGCCTACCCAGTTGGCTTTCCTGTCTGGAAGAAGAAAACATCACAATTAAATATCCTGTATGGCACTTAAATCCAGAGCTCAAAAGAAATGAAGAGGGGTATCCCCAGCTGCCCGCTAGGTTTGTCTACAAAGGATTACACTACATTTCCCCTCTTCAGCACTCCTGGAATCAGCTATAAAGAAAAATAAACCTGATTAAAAACACCCTTGGTTCCAGGTCTGCTCTCTGGCACAGGTTCCTTGGGACACAGGAAATTGTGCTCTTGTCAGCTGGGCTCCAAAACCAGACAAAATGGGTCTTCAAGAGAAACTTGTCAGCACCAGAACTGCTGGTGTGTGTTTCTGTATTGACAGAGCACAACCCTTGGGAGGACCACTCACCTTTGTGTGTCTACAACGGAAGTGGCAAGCAGGCCCCTATTCTCCTCAAAAAACCCGACCACAGTGAATTTCTTACTGTGTAAAGGAACATTCTCAGATCACAGTTTGGGATCTGAGGGATTCCCCTCTTCCCTTGAAGGCCAGCAAGCAAGACTCGTGGTTTCTTCATTGCACAATGTCCAAGTAATTGGCAGGGCAGCTGCCTGGAATGCCAGTCACAGTTTTGCCGTGGGTGTCACTATTGGTGTTTTAGGAGCAATGCTGCACTTGGCAGGGGCCATGCTTCGGTTTTTGTTCACGTCATGGCTTTGTGAATCCCCACAGCCCCCCTGACTTTAGTCACAGGCTCCTGGCTGGAGCCATTCACAGAATGACTATACATACAGACACTCAAAGGAGAAGGGTGGGATACTTGCTGGTATCTCTTCTACTTTGAAATGTGCCATTAGTGTGTATATTTGCAACCTTTTCTCCTGTTACAGTTCACAGAATCAATCACAGAATCACAGAATCACTAAGGTTGGAAAAGACCTGTAAGATCATCAAGTCCAACCATCGACCCAACACCACCATGCCCACTAAACCATGTCCCACAATGCCACATCCACACGTTCCTTGAACGCCTCCAGTGAGGGTGACTCCACCACTTCCCTGGGCAGCTTATTCCAGTGTTTCACCACTCTCTCAGTAAAGAAATTTTTTCCTACTATCCAGCCTAAACCTCCCCTGGCGCAACTTGAGGCCATTTCCTCTTTGTCCTGTCGCTAGTCACTTGGGAGAAGAGACCAACACCCACCTCTCTGCACCCCATTTCAGGTAATTGTAGAGAGAGATAAGGTCTCCCCTCAGCCTCCTGAGGATTCATTCCACTTAATTTCAGACAATAAAATCTCAGTCTTGTGTGTCACCAAATATTCCACAGAAACAGGTGAAGGATAATCTAACTAACAAGCACTGCCAGTCCAGCTGAAATTTAAAACACTGAACCTGTGAGATGCAGTGTTTCATAATGTTGTGTTCTGGCTTTTGTAATTGTGTCAGCACCTGTGCGTGCACGCACACGCACATACCTGCCTGGCACAGTACACATATGCAGCAAATATCTGCTTGCAGGACTACTGTAGTAGTAGTCACTCCCTAAACTTCCTACCTGAGAGTGGGCTGTTTGCAACCTTTGCTAAACATAACAGCATTTTAGGGAAGGAATGTGCAGGACTGAACACGATACACTTTGACCCTTTTTCGGAACATTTTTCGTATATAGCACAATTCCTAAAATCCCAGTTGTTTCCTATTTACTGTGTTATGGACGTTTGTTATGCACATATGGTTTTTGACTCAGATGGAATAATAAGGGCTGGTTTAAATAATTTATTTTTTTGTAATTTTCTTGTTAATGGAAATTATCTCCTTTAAGGGGTTTCATGGCCAGCAGCAATGTCACCTTCATTTAGTATATTTGGAGGCTCTTTCCTTGTTCAGATGCCTAGAAGGCCTCAGCACGAAAAAATGTTGCCTAATCCTTAACAGAACTCAGAAGTCTTGCTGAGAAGTTGAAACAGGATTAGAAATCTCAGTATCTGATCCTTTGAGGACAGCTGCTTCAAAGCGACTATGCAAAGCTGGGAAAAGAAAGTGAATGAGCAAGCTTGAACCCTTTGAAATATTTACTGTTCAGTGAGTTTGGAGAGGAAGGGGGAACATGATGAGGCCTTCACTCTCCTGAAAGTTGATAGCATCCTCCTGTTCTATTAATAGGAAAAAAATTATATTACTAATTTGACATTTCTTTTGTTTGACAAAAGCTGGAGACACTTATCTAAGTATTATACCTTGTATATACACGCAGACACATATGTGAAAGTGGTAGAAAAAAGCTGTAAGAGTTCCATTTGTTCCTAAATATTGTCAGGTTTTTTTCAGGAATACTCCAATTCCCTCTAAAACACATTCAATAACTGGATCAATAGCCAACATATATTGAACATGAAGCATTAAGAACCATTCTTTTACAAGGTTTGCCCTATTACTCCATGTCCTGGCAGCAATTCATCCCAATTTCAGACAGGTTGTGGAGCTTGAGCTTTTGTTTTGGCCCTCTGCATCCCATGTAGATCTGCATGCCCTCATGAAAATTCAGACTTGGCAGGAAACTAGTCCCCTTGTCACAAACTGCGTACGTGCTCCTGTGCCTGAATTTATTTACACAGCCACTATTTGCAAAGAACTGTGCAGTTAGCCTCCAGTTTCTTCTCTCCTGGTAGTGATTTTTCATTTTTTCTTTTTTTTTTTTTTTTGTAAACTTGAATGTTTTCATGATGTATTTCCTTATGCTTCTCTTCTGAAAACATCTTATAGGCTCACCTGATACATTTCTCATTTTGCTATTAGAGTAAGCTATAGTTACATAAAAATGGGTGGGCTTCAATCTCTTTAGGTGACCATTTTCTCATCAAGATATCTTTCCAAAGGACTCAGCATAGCACACCTTAGATGTCTAGGGACTTAGTCAGTGTTAACCATGCAGTGCTGTGTTTATATGAACTCCTAATGCAAGGGAAGCTTTTCAAACATAAAGGGAAGGAACTTTTTTAAGGGAAACTTTTGCAAACAAAAACCAAACATAATTTTGATGTGGAGGGACACTTCTTGCCAGCTAAGCCTGAGAATGAGGATCGCAGTAACCAGGCATGCCCTTCCTGTGTGCATAGTATTGGGTTTTTAATTGCATTTAAGTGTAAAGGTAATCAGAGCTTGCTAACAGATTTAGGAAAAATAATTATGGAAAAGAGAACCCAGTCTTGAGTCAAAAGTTCATTGTTTTTGAGAGGATTGTAAAAGTATTTCAGGGGAAGCCTTAAATTCTTGAGTGGATTGCTATTTATCTATGGTCATGCACATGCTAAATAATGATATTAAATAGATTACTCTCCTGTTGTGTTTTATAATAAAGCAAAGCCCACCAGCTATATAAACAACACTTTATTTTTCCAGCATTATGGAACAAAATAGGGAGAGGTGGCCTTGTCAGTTGACTATTTGAGGTTCATGACTGAACAGTAATTTCCAAAGCTGAGACTAAGTGAGATGATAAGTTATGCCTTTTGCTATGCTCACTGATGCAAATTAAGCCAACTTTTGAACAACCTGTGCACATTAAATTTCATATTTGGTAAACCTTATGTATTTCCCATCATGCTGGATAGAGCTGCCAGTGTTTTAAAAAAGCAATTTATTTTGCCGCCTTTGAAGTAGCTGATGCATTAGTAACCCTGCCACCTTTGAAATTAAACAGGGTTTTGTCTGCAGTTTAAGCATTCTGAAGTGTCTTCTATTTTTAAATCTCATGTGAGTATTGGAAATGCCTTCAGCTCTCCTGCAAATGGGTTTTGTTTAATGATTGCTGTTGTCTCTAAATGGGCCTTGGCATTTTTCGTTAGTTCATAGTGAAGCAATTATTTTTGCTAATTAAATTTACAGGGGTATGACTTGGGACAGGGAGCAAACAACATTACATAATCATGGACACTTTAGGATTGAGAAGGCCATCCAAAATATGGGACAGCAGCCTTTGTATTTTAGCTTATAAATATCTGAATATATGAGTAATTTTAATGTCTGTGATCCAAAGGCTTCATTACTTCCTCAAGGTAAAAGTGAAATATTCACTTTACACGTGTAAAGCTTGCAACAGAAGCGTCCTAAGTGATGTTTGCCAAAGCACATTGGTTTTGCTACACTGCTCATTATCATTAACTGCTCAAGTACTACATTGGTGAGTGCAAACACTAGAAGGATAGCTATGCTGTCAGATCCTTCGGATTACCTGAGCCTTTTCACCACAAAATCAAAGCAATGGAAGGAAAGATGGCTTTGAGCCAGACCTGCAGGTTTCACATGCTTGCAACAGTAGATGTTCACGCACGCTAGGAATATAGAAATGTCCCAATCTTTTCCCTCCCAGTCCCTCACTGACTATAGCTTAGAGCAGTATAGAAAGTGCCTTACTGTAACTCCTTCGATGTAGATCATCACCAGACATGGCATTAAATAAGTTTCAGGCTAAATCAACCACTTAATTCCTTCAAAGAGTGTGCAAAATGTACTAATTTCTGCTGAATTGTATTGACAGAAAAAACTAAGGAAAGAAGGGAGCTTACAAACTGCGTAGCAATTGAGCAGTGAGATAGCAAAGCTTTGGGAGAAGATGAAGTTAACAAGAGAAAACTCAGCTACATTTTAGAGAGCACTTGCTCACGAAGTTGAGATAGTCCTGTTCAATGCACATCTGTTGCCAAGAAAGGAAACCAAACTAGGTTGTATTGACTGGCAAAATAAGTAATATTGGAAAATACCATACGGATAACATTAGTCACTTGGTATTGGACAAAGCAAATTATTAGGTTAAACTAGTATGGAAAATGCCATTGATAATGTTGGTGTGTGCCCCACAAAATCGGCTGCCAAAGAACAAGGGAAGCACAGCTCTGTTTACTTTAGTGTGTGACGCAAGAGACCCGGACCAGTCAAAAAATCCAATTACTGAAAGACAGTACACAACTGGATAGCAGTTATTCGCTAAAATAGCATGTGCTTGACAAAGGACTTCCCTAATTTCCCTGTATAATGGCTGGATTTGTACCATGGTGTATGCATCACTAAATTTCCTAAAACTGCAAAGCAATCTGATCAGATCTGTTGGAGAGTTTCTAAGTGTAGCAGATTGTAAAGTACTGATTCTTATTCTTAGAAACTGCCAGAAAAGAACATGAAAGAGAAAGCCACAGAATCCCTTTAAAAGATGCCAAACAGTTTGAGCAAGGACAAAAATCAGGTGGCAGAAATTGCATTTATTTTTGTGAACAGGCAAAAATGAAATTTTGCTGTAAGCAAAATGATTCTTTGCCATCACTTAGCTCCATTATTGCTGCATTAACATTCCCTGAACAAACTCTCTTTGTCAATGTATTTCTGTTAATTTGACAGCCTCCAGTAACATTCAGATCTCTCTTGGGACGTTAATATGTCCTGGTCTGACATGAATAGAGTGTGTAAGCATGGTTTATAGCTCATTTTAAAATAATTTTCTTCCGAAGAAGATTAAAAAAACCCCTATGCATGGTTTGAACTCTCCACCACGCAGGTGATGAGGAATGGAATAAACACAAATAAAAATTGGTCAGCATCCTTGCAAATGTCTGGTCCTGGGAGGGCCATATTAATTTGACCGTAGTGCCCTGTGAGAGGAACAGCATTGCTGCAGAGTAAGCCTCCATGTACAGTCAGGTGAAGTGTGCCTAGAGCTGTGGCACAGTGTATTTGCCACCTACATGTGGATGTTGGTGAACCCCCAAATTCTTGGGGGGTGAGTGTGTGTGTCTAACAGTCGCTTTATCAGTCCTTTGAAAATATCAGGGCTAAAGAAGTGGATGAGTCATTGTGCTCTTAAGTAAGACATTACAATCGGTGTTTTTTTGTCTTACATCTGATAATCATGGTCTTGCTCTTTCCTTAGATGTCCACATTCCCATGAAAATGAAGTTAGGATGTGCACAGAAATACTGCCGTTCATTTTGTATTCTTTCCAGTGTACTTTTCATCTACACATCATGGAGCAGAAAATGAGATGCTTGCACTACCCCAATTCTCACAGGGGATCATTAGGATTCCCCACTGTTGCCTAATCATGTGCTGTCCTATTGATGTGTAGTCAATTGATAGGGTAATTGTGTTTTGTGCAGTAGATCTCACTTGAGTACAGCAGCATGTTGGTTTTAGTTACGAGAAACTGGTATGGATTTTAAGCTCTTAAACGAACAACAGATCTTTCTGTGCTTCACAAAGTATAAGCACAAATTATGGAGGGATTAAGTAATGGAAAAAGGAACGTTTAAAATAGATATATTTGCAGATGGGCTTTGTGTGGAAGATGTATATCAGATGCATGCCAAATCAGCTGAGTTTTTAATTTTTATAATGCTGGAACAAAAGTTTATGAATGAGACTGACGGTCTGTTAGAGGGGCGGCCTTAGCAGCTGGAGTGTGTCTGTCCTAACACACTGGACTCACGAGAGCGGAAGTTCCTGCTGTGAGCCCGGGAGCTGCAAGGCCTGAGCACCACCAGGGAGGGCTAATGAGCGGTGTGGAAGGAAGAAGTTGTCTTCGAGCTCGCTCTTTATTGTGTACACTTCATGCTCTGAGCTGCAGTCATTAGCCCATTAGAGGTGAAGGGAATAAGGCTGCGGCTGAAGCCGTGCTGGTTACCCAAGCCCCTTTGATCTTGGTAATACCGCAGAGGTTTTTCTGCAGACTGAAGGAGCACAGGATGCTGCAGTCTAATTTCCAGATGCATGTTAGGAAAAGAATCCCTCAGCACCAGGGCAGTTACCGTGAGCCCACAATGCCTCATGGACATAGGCTGAACCTTATTGATGAAATAAAACCTTTTCCCCACAAAGCTATAGACAGGCTAGGTTGAGGGAAGGCTCACTTATTTCACAGAAGTAGCAAATTTTCTGACCCCATCAACTTCATTTCCTACCGTCTAGCTCGTTGGCCCTGAAAGTGCTTCTTCCTTCTAGGGTTCCTGCAGGAAGGGGGCCGTGCTCTCTGTCCCAGGCAGACAGTGGGGTGCCCTGCTGGGGGACACGCTAGGGTGTCTGGCCGGGTTTGGCTTTTGCTTTCTTACCACCTCCATGGGGTACGCTGATCTATTTTGAGGCTAGTGATATTATTATGCTGAATCAAATTAAACCAGGAACCTCCATGAGGATGTGGGAATGTCTCTCCAGTGCTGCAGGGCAATATTGATTAGCCCCAGTGTGAATCTAAGAGTGGCAGCGGTGGAAAGGTTACTTAATATTATTTTGTGGGAGGACATATGTTTCGCAAACTGCTGTTTTGAAGGTCAGCCATTTGCGCATACCACTTTTGCCAGTTTTTCTGTCTACCTTCAGCTCGCAGCCAGGCTGACCGTGGTTATTTCCTTACAGTATTTTTTGAGGTTGCGTTTGAGATGAAGGAGAGAAGTAAGGCAGATTATCAGTGATAGCTGATGAGTTTGTTATGATGAGACATTAGCTAGGGATAGGAGAAAAGTGAGAAGATAATGCATTCGCCTCCCTGTCTGATAATGATGTTGCAGTTTCTGTTTGTGCACATGTATCGCCAGTAAGTCAGCATGTTGAGAACCACTAATAGGAAGGTTATAAAGCCTGCAAAGTTGTTCCGGCTTCTGTTTTATACAGATGCACCACAGTATGAAGTTTGCTTTTAGCAAGTTTTGCTTCTGTTATTTTAATGTACTTGGCATACTAATGTGTTCTACTGTAAAACTCCATTTTCAGTGACCCATACATTTTCTTTTAATGTGCAGTGGCTTTCTCAGACAAGGCAGGCACAATTTTTTTTTTCAATTGTTTCAGCAAAAGGAGGGAAAAGGAGTGTATGATGATGGATTTTGCATACAAAGGTGCATCAGAAAATTATCAGAAATAAGACTTAAATAAGAGCTGTGTGACATACATAAATCCTTTGTTTTATCATTTTTTCCTACTTTTCTTTCTTGTATAAATTTTATTTTCCTTTTCCCTCGTCCTTTTTAAAAGGTTGGGAAATTCATATTAAACAACATATGTGAGCACAGTCTGATCTTTACTGCCCAGGCAAAATCACCATAATATCCAAATGCAGAATTTCTTTAGTCTACTGACTCTACTGCTCAAAAAAGTGTTTTAATAAAGATTGGGAGGAACTATACAGGTCCAGTAAGATTAAGAGGTTTTTGTTTGGGTTCTTTTTGTAAATGTAATGACTGAATAAACAGGTCCCAAGAAAAGTTTGTTTGAAACTGAAACCAAATCCTCAATTTGGCCATTCAAGTTGGCTTCATAATTCCTCAGTGAAGTTATTTTTACTGCTGTAAGGTAAAAATGTAGTGAATATCATTGTAACATCACTGATTGTTAAACGTTAAGGTAAAAGCAGAGTATTCGTGCTTTATGAGAAGGTACAGGAGCAACACGAGAGATTTGTAAACATTATTTCATATTTCTATTCCTTGATAGAACTGCTGAGGGGATATGGCATTACCATCTCACTTCGTATTAGAAAATATAGTCATATATGCCAAATAGAAATGGTTCCACGTTGTTCATTGTGGCATTTTCAAGACATCCGCCACGTCTCTGTTCCATTCACCACTCTCTTATTGCCTGCAGATAGCTTTTCTAATACTTGGTGAGTCATCATCTGATTTCTGTATTTAAGAAAAATAAATGTCCATTTGATGTGAATGGGGCTCTTTCCACCAAGAGAACCTTGAGGTTTGCAGATTTGTCACAAGTTGCACATATTTTATCTTCACAATATGGCTTTACATGTCATAAGAATGAAGAATGCAGTCTATTACTACCTCTTAACAGATAGCATGGCCAACCTGTTAACAGGGATGGATGTGTTTTTGAGGTAGCCAGCATGCTAATTAATGCTTCTTCAATTTGGGAATTCCAGCTTGTTCATCAAACATGAAATACCAAAATCAACAACAGTCTGGCATTTAACATTTTCATATTACCATCTTCACTGTTACTGATATGTTTTTTTAAGTCGTATTTTACATTACTAGTTGGAAACAAGAGTTGGTTTTCAGTGTAAGAACAGCTGGTAACAACAGATTGGGAATGCAGGAAAGCACAGATGAATTGCCCAGGCCTATCAGTTGCACACCAGAGGGATATAGGAATTAAAATGTCACTGTTTTGGAGGGGGGTGATCAATGTGATTTTGAAGCCTGTCTCAGTCTCACTTCAGGTGACAAAATGTTCCTGGCATGAGTGTTAGGAAAGACACTTGTATTATGTCACCTGTGAATTGGTTGGAGACTTCCTTGTGTGGAGAACCTGTTGATATATCATTAGCTGAAATTTTCATCAGACTCATAGGAGAATTGCAGTATTATTGATACAAACTCACCAAGACTCAGCATTTCATAGCATGCACAAGAACATGGAAATCTCGGTGATAGACTCATATTGCAGGAAAGTAACTAAAGTGTGCCAAGCCCACCTCACTCCAAAGGTAAAGGTTTTAAGGTCAGCTCTTATACACCCCAGTGCAGAAGATTGAGTTTGCACCCAATAAGTCGCCATCTGCTGACTGGAAAAATATAAATGAAAGTGTGAAGTGTTGGGCTTGGCATGATGTTATGTCAGATACCCATATCTGTAATTTAAGATCTTACTACACTGGGAAATAAAACGAAACAAAAAGACCCCAGAAAAATCTCTCATCTTTTCAAACTTACTGTTGCCTAGGCTAAATCAATTGCATATTATGTATGTAGAATTAAGTATTTAAAAATAATTAAAAAGCAGCTATTCTTTTATTTCCCTGCTAAATCTTATAGTCATTTGTTCCTTCTGTAAGTAAAATCACAAATATATAAACTTGTGCCAGGATGTGTGTCCTCTTGGATCTATATGTTCACTAGAAGCACAGGGATCAGCTAGGGTAGGGATCACCAACCTATTCCATGCATATAATTGAATATTCCTTGCAGATGATAGCTGTTTGACTGACATTATTGACTTGAGTGTAATTCTGTTGAAAACCTTTTACCTTGCATCAGTTTATCTACATGAGATCATTGACATGATGTAAAAGATTCTCATGAATTTCACCAACTGATGGAGCCATTCAGCTGCTAAAGGAAAGAAAAAAACCTCCTAGCAGTTAATTATACACAGCTAGCTATAATATTAAAATTGAGGGCAGTGTCTTGGTGCCTGTTCGCTTTCATACTCTGTAATACCAACAATACTTATAAAATAAAGTAGGGTATCTTCTGGCCAAAATAAGCCATCCTTGTGATTATCCATTTTAATGAAACTTGGTAGAGTAAGTTTTTAAAATTATTGAAAAAGCTGATGTTGTTGAAAGACTGGTTCAAAGAAATAGCTGATTTCCTTCAGTGGACAGAAGGCAGGAAAAACTTCCAGACATCTCCAGTTACCTCCTTGATAAGGACAGTGCTTTTGGTTCCTGCACAGCAGAAGGAGAGAAAAACATGTCTAGGCTTTATAAAAGGAATCCCTGAGTACATATGTCAGTAGATTGGATTGGAGTCAATATCCCAGAAAAGTATTGGTCAAAGGTCTGCTACTCTCAAAAGACCAGAACAATTTAATTAGAGGTGAATCTGCCCTTTGCCCAGATTGAGGTGGACACTGAGGTCATGGGTGCTTGTACATAAACAGCCCAGGAGGAGCGTGGAAGAGGGGCAGTCACGGGTGACTTGCCTCAGGTCAGAGTATGATGAAACTTTATCAGATTGAATCTGCTTCTTCTCAAAATGTCAGTCAAAAGGCCTGCCCCTTCCAGGGGACTCTTTTGTGGGTCACAACGACCATAAGCACAACCTGCTCCTCTAGGGGTGGTGCTCAAACTGGAGAGATGAACTGAAACACCTTATGCAGAACTGTGGATAAACGACCTAATGTACTAAATTTGCACATACAATGCAAATCTGAAAATCAAAGCAGGACAAAAACACAAACACGTATAAAGACTTGGTTGTGTCAGTATCCTGGTAAGCAGAGTCCAAAAAAAGAAAGTGGCCTTTGTTCAGCATATTGCCAGCTTTGTTCAGCATATTGCTGTTACGTCCTAAAATATATGTACCAGTAAAATTTCTCCAGTTGTCGGTAGAAATTTCTGCATGAGCAAGGACTGCAAGATACAGTTCTACTAATGCCTGTACATTTTGAGGTGTATCACTGCTTCATTCTGTGGGGATTTGTACTGATGGTAGCTCTCCATAAGCCAGCTGAATTATGTACCCTTAAAAATTTATGTTGGTTGTAAAATTTCTTGACTGAAATGCAGTATTTCCTGTGAATTATTAGTGTAAGCCTTCCTAAGTCTCTTGTCTTACATTACGTTTCCTAAATTCATGGCAAAACTGCTGTACTTTTTAGGCATCTATTTCAAAGGTCAGCATGGAGTTCTGTCTCAATTCATGTATAAGTACGAAAAATAATAATTGCAAGAAAGTGTTGTTGCTTTCCATTGGCTTTTCCATATATCTACTTCTTATTTTTACTTCATTTACAGCATAAGATTTCAGGGCATGAAGCCAAAGTGGACCTTTGCATCAGCTAGTCCCACTTGTATAAAGCAATTCCTTATCACTTAGCTTCTCCTTTATTGTGCTCTTTAGTTTATAACAATTGCCTTCAGTAAGACAGCTAAACTCAACATGAATGTGCTGGGAGATGAAAAACCCGCCTGTTAATTTTTTCCCAGCTCCTCATCTTTGCTGTTAAAAATGTACAACATGTAGGAATCTGAATGTACCTGGTTTTGGCTTCTGGCTGCCAGTTCTTGCTGCCTACCAAGAGTGTGAAGCCATACAACAACTTTGGCTATAGAGAGGAAGAAAAACGTAAATATGATTTGAATGCTAATTGTGCTTTAGTATTTTTAAGACATCTCACTATAGGCCTTATAAGTCTTTTATGTTGTTGCATTTCTGTGCTGGTATGACCTGAACAAAGAGAATGAAATCATAATTTCCCTTCTGCTGGGGGTGACTGTAATTTATTTTTCTTATTATTATTGGAGTCTCTTAACAGGAATTAAGACTCATTGCTTTAAAGACACATGCATTTAATAACAGGGATTTGATGTGTTCTGATCTTAGTGCCCATATGTAGTTTCCTACAGATCAGAAGCTGTGCACAGCTGCAGATATTTGTGCACATGAAGTGCCTTACAGGACCACTGCCTAACTGCATACATTTTACATGCTTTCCTTCTGATACGGATCTAAAGCTGCCAACAGCAGCGTGGGAGCAGCAAAAATGAAAAGGAAGGGAAGGAATGTTTCCAATAAAAGTCTGCCTCTCTTGCATAGTCTGTGACAGTAAGCATTCCAGCTTTGAGGGGTTTCAGTTGGCATTGTATGCAAAAATATTTCAAAGTGGGGAGAAAAAGACAAATATAAAGAGGGGGAGGAAAGGACCGCGGCACCACTGGGCTTCATTCAAATTTGCAGCCAAGACTGTGAAGAGGGAAGTGATGACAACTGCGGAGTTATACATGCGTAAGAGCAAAGTTTCCCACACGTGTTCTCATCCGTATCACAGTTTGGGGTGCTTGGTAATGGAGGCTTGGGCTCCAGCCAGTAGGGAGGCAAGGCCAACAACAAAGTTCAGATCTGGATTCAAATTTCTGCATGTTTGGGAATAGTTAGCCCTCTGGTTTGAGATTTTATTCATCTTAACTATGCACAAAAATAAGTAAGAAACTTGAACAAAGATGATTTTCAAGTTGCAGCTGTAATACTGCAAGACCTTAGCACTTTTGATTAACCAGGGGATTACACAAGATTTTGTTGTGGGTTTTATTTTATTTTATTTTAACAAATTTACTTCATATATGACAAATACTTTGTCATTTGTATTGCGTTTCAATCTCAAATGAGCCTGAATTAGGTTTGGAGTAAATGCCACTTGTGCTTCTGCATTAGATCTTGTGCTTTAGAGAGTACCTGGTTATCTGCAGGAGAGAGTGAGCTCCTGTCCTGCTCTAAAACCAGCTCTTCAACCCTACTAAGGAAGAAGAGACTGGCTGGGAGCCACTGTGCTGGCAGTGGTGTGGCAGCCACTGGCCAGTGTCACCAAACTGTGGGTCCTGCTGTGAGCTGAAATGGCTGCATTGAGATGCAGCATGTCGTAGGCCACCACTGCCTTCTGCTAACCCGCCCTCCTTTCTGCCTGGGAGATCCGATTTCCACCCCATTTCTGGGGACTCTACTGCTATAAGCATAAATATAGTCATCCTGTGCTCATTTCCCTGACCTAATTGCATGAGGTAGAGTACACAGAAGATGCTGGAGACTGCTTAATTAATTTGAACTTAAGGGAATGGCTTTGGTTGCTGGAGCTGGTGTGGCAGCTGGCTATAACCTTCTGCCTTTTCTTTTGCACTTACGTTGTGGTAGGAGCTGCTTAGTTCCTGGAGGTGCTAGGGAGACCCTGCTTGTTGTAAGAGACCCTCTTTTGCTAGAGCTTCACTACCTGAAATCCTAAAAGGCAGTTCCTCTGCACACTGGAGTTCTGCCTGATCTGGGGTCCAAAGCATGTCCAGCAGCTCCTTTGGAATGAGAGAGACTGAAATTATGTCAATCACTTTTCATTTCATTCCATTTGAACCACAGATAAGACCACCACAGATCTATTTAAACAATCTTGATTGTGTTGATCAGACTCTGTAATTTGCATTTAATACTATAGGTACAGTGATTCATGACATATTATATAGAATGGACAGATTTTGAAGATATGATTTGCTTTGTTGTTGTTGTTTTTGTAACAAAAGGAGCTAGTGGCCCTTTGTAAAAACTCAGTAACTAACTCAGGGAGACTCCTAAATGGCAAATGTCTGTCTTGAAAATAAGACTGTCCTGTGCTCCCTTATGTCCTGGTGGTTAGGTCACATTAAGTAGACAATTGAGCAAACACACTGCAGAAGTCTGACAATATATAGGTTCTTGAGGAGTTGTTCATGGTTTAACATATTTTTAAGATAGCATAATCTTTTCAGTGTAAACCAAAGGTTTTTTTCCTGGTCATTCAAAAATAACACATCTGAATAGTCTCATGCTCCTCCTAATTACACTAACTACTGATTTTGGATTAACGTGGTTCATTCCAATGCAGGCTGTTCACGTTAAGATGCAGTTGGCATCAAAATGATCCTATCTTATGACTACTATTATATATGATATAATTTAATTAAGGAGTAATCCCTTTCAAAATTGGTCATTAGCATTAGCTAGCAATTTGCTAAGTTTACTTCAAAAGGTTAATGCTATAGCTATGGTAAGCAATAACTAATTTCATGGGGATTTATTGCTATTAAAAAGTATAATCAATTCCTAATAGCAATACTTAATTTTTTAAAAAGG
This sequence comes from Gavia stellata, assembly GCF_030936135.1. Lineage (NCBI taxonomy): Eukaryota > Metazoa > Chordata > Aves > Gaviiformes > Gaviidae > Gavia > Gavia stellata. The sequence continues at coordinate 24,444,316 of NC_082595.1, forward strand.
CTGTAGGTTGCTTGAGTGCACTCAGATTACTTTACAATGGATATTTTTCTGGCAGATGAATAATTCTCTGCTAGTCAATTCAGTTTTGAGTTCTCAGATTTAGCACTTCAATCATGCATTCTTCATTTGTTTTATTAATTGTTTGGTTATATTTGACTATGCTGAACTATACATGCATGCATAATATATGACATTATTCATGAAATTTTCCAATGTGACAGGCTCTGGTTACTCATGAGTAATACAGTATCTGTCACATAATAAATAGAGTAAAGCGACTTTATGTAAGCTTGTTCTAAGTTCTTAAACATAATCACCTGAATTGTTGAAAGGAAATAAGTGTTGAAATTACTCTGATGCACAATGTACTAATTTGAGGAAAGAAATTCTTATGCGTCAGGTAGAAATCTTCTAAATACATTTACGACAGGAACAAATGAGATAAATGGAGTTATTCTGTACTTAATATCAGGGTTGAATCTGGCTGAGATTGTCATGCCAACCCTTGCTCTTACTAATTAGCGGTTCATTCTTCCTGGGCCAAAGTGTCTGCTGCTGTAAATTTCCGCAGCTTTATTAACTTCAGTAGAACTGGATCGAATTAGATAGGCATAGCATTTAGTTGTGAAGAAGGATTTATTGCTGCTGTGTGGAGCTGAAGTTCTTGCAGGATTGGCCTTGCATGGTAGGAAACACATGACTGATGAATTCCATGAGATGCAGTACGCTGGAAAGCCTGGTTTCATGTATCCTCTGGTCATCAAGTGCAGTACCCTCTGCTCCCTCTCAGTGTCTTCAGGTGCAAATATTCTGCCATGGAAATCGAAAGGAAACCTTCTGTCTTGGGTTTGAATAAAGCACAAGGAAAACATTTCAGTTTGCTGAATTGCAGTCTCATTTCAGGCGAGTTTGAGGTCTGTGTGGGTGGCGTGTGCCACTCTGGTGACTAGTGGGAGCTGTGTGCAGGCGTTTTCTTCTCTCATCCTTCACTCCTCCTGTGCTGCCTGCTCCCCAGTTCTCCTGGCACACAGAGGTATTTCTGAATTTGTCAAGACAGTGAGAGTCTGACCACAGACTTTGTAGGTGACAGGAGAAGGTGAGGTGACAAACACTGGAACTACAGCTCCCATCAGGCTCCAATGCTTGAGGATGGCAGGTTTTACACTGAATTTGTGTTATTCTTCTTGAAAAGCAGCATTACATAGGGACTCAGGGAAATATATTCCACCGCTGACATTAAATGTCAAAATACTTTTGTTTGAATTGAATGTATGAGAAAAAACGCTGAAATTTTCAAATAAAAAAATTCAGAACATTTCATTCTGTAAAGCATTTTGATTTTAAAAAACCCCTATTTTTCCTTAGGGTGCATGATGTTACATTGGTCTTGTTTTTACACGGTAAAATATTTTTCAGTGATTTCCCACATGATATGGGGCTTCTGTATGCACAGAAGGAGAAATAATGTTAGCAGATAAATTTTGCCACTTATTGAATTCCATAAAATGCATACTCACCTTCTTTGAACTTGCAGAGTAGCTTAAAATTATTTTTTAAATTTCCAAATATTTTGTTAAATCCTCCTTGTTGCCTTTTTTTCCCCTCTAAAGCCTGTATTAGCATTACTACTTTAGGACTCTTACCAATTGTTTAAATTCCAATAAGATTTTGGGATAGTTTGGCCTTTAAATATATAGCAGAAATTAATAGAAAATTATGATTTAAAATGAAATCACAGAAATCATTGGAGCAGTAATCAGTTACACTTTTGTTACCTGTTTCTGGTTGATTGTTATTCACCTGCAGTGCAGTCAGTAACTTCACAGGAGAAAACCTGACCTCAATAGAAAGAACATCAACCAACTTGTCAAGGACAACATTTCTCCAAATTTACAATTTTTATAAGGCTTACATGCTCTGGAGAGTTGTTCCAGCTTCATTAAGACAGGGCAAACACAATATAACAGTTCTTTCCTGGGTTTCTGGAAGAGAACTAGAAAATTGTATCTGTTCCTGTCCTTACAAATCTTAAAATTTTATTGAGAGAGGAATGCACTACTGAAAATAGTTAATTTGTGGAGTAGGTTCTACAGCAGAGAAACATTTAAACAGGTATTCATTATGTGACGTTAATTTTGGTTCCCCTTTTGGATTGCTGTGTTTAAAGACAATCTGACAACCTTGAAAACAAAATATAAACTATTACATCTGAAATTCATGTTCTTTCATTAATATTGGAAGTTAGTTTTGAAAAACTTCAGCCATATTATGATGTCTTGAAATGCTACTAATGTATATTATTACTTTTGTTATGTTCTCTTCTGGTAGTAAGAATTAGATTCTGCTTTCATTTATTACAAATGCAAACTACTGACCGTGTAGTTCATTTCCTAGCATGTAAAACTGCAGTTAAGTTGTGGCATCTAGTTTTGCCTTCCTGGTGCAATACAAAAAGAAATCTGACTTCCCAGAAAATTTCTTATACGCAAAGGGAATTTTGGGATACTCTAAGAGAGTGAATTCAGTGGCTTTTTATAATCTTCTTTATTACACACTCCATTACAGAATTACACAGAATAATAATACTTTTTTTAGGCAGAAGTAGGTTAAACTTGTAGAGCAGCAAACCAGAATTCAGTAGAAAAAGTTCTGCATGAAAATTCATTGCAAACGTAAATAGGAATAACTCCTTTGGCTCCAGTGGCATTGTGCATTTCAGGAGACAGAGCAGTCTAAGGAGTCAGTACCTCACACAGCACAAATGAATGCATACTTCCCTTAGTCTCATTATATTAGATATATGATTCAGTTTGCATCTGCGCTTTGGTTTTCATGTTACAGATGCTATTGTATCTGTTCCAGTGACACTTAAGTACCAGTTCATCCAGTATCCTGACTTTTCTGTCACAGGTATATATGTGGCCATGGAGGGTTTCGTTTTAAAGAGCACATTGTTACATTAGTCATGAAGTCACACAACAGTACTGCGTCTATTCTTTTATGGAGAAGTATGTATAAATGAAATGCACTGTTAGTATTGAATAAGTAAGCTTCACTATGGCAATTTTTATGTATGGAGAGTGTGAGAGCAGATCTGTCTTTCTGTATCAACTAAATAATATTCCTGAAATATACCAAATGCCTAGTAGAAATGTGGTCTGGAGCTGTTCTCTTATACTGAATGCTAAATATAGTCTTCTGAGATGGAAGAATAAAGTCAGCATTCAAAGCATATTTGTGTCAGGGTTGTTAAAAGATTTACTTTCCATTTACTACCAGCATTTTTGCTCTCACATTTCTCATCTGTTTACCTACAGACTCACCAAAGAGCTTCATTGTGTGCCCTCTCCCATCACGCAAATGTGCTGGCTAGCAGAAAACCAACAAGAACATTACTGCATTGATTTTCTTTCATACCTGCAAGCCATGAAGTTTCCATGATTAATCTAAATCAGTATTTGAGGTAGAGCAGAAGGTGATCTGCATAACTGCTGATGAAAGAGAGGACACTGAAAATTTCATTCAACACTCTCTGTTATTTTTAAATACTCGTCTTCAGAGGATTCTCACTGCACCAGGCTTCATACTATGAAGCCTGACGTTTTCAGTGTGATATTGACAGAATTTCCTCAGTTGTGACGTCCTCAAAAGATTTTAGCACAAGTAAATCACAAAAAGAGCTAGAAGCTGAGCTAGATCCCCTACTTTCTTACTGCTTGTTAGAGGGGAGATGCAACAGACTAGACTACACTAGACTAGACTAGAGTAATTTCAGTTGGAAAGGACCTACAATGATCATCTAGTCCAACTGCCTGACCAATTCAGGGCTGGCCAAAAGTTAAAGCATGTTATTAAGGGCATTGTCCAAATGCCTCTTAAACACTGACAGGCTTGGGGCATCGACCACCTCTCTAGGAAGCCTGTTCCAGTGTTTGACCACCCTCTCGGTAAAGAAATGCTTCCTAATGTCCAGTCTAAACCTCCCGATGAAGGCCATTAAATCATTCTCTGAAGACTGAAATAGTTGGGTACATAGTGATGATGCTGGGCTTTTTGCAGGCTACAGAATTGCAATCCTAGCTATCCTCCAGCTTATCTGGTCTTCTCTGTAATACCAGGAGGCCCTGTTCACTGGTATTTCCTTTTTGCTTTCCTGATGTAGGATTCTTCTCAGTCTCCTTTTTACCAACCCTCTATAATGAGATCAAAGAACAACAACTGTGAACTTTGAAATTGTAACTAATAAGTCAATCTGTTTAAGGTATGTGTTCGTACATTACATGTACACAAGTAAGCGCAGTGTAACAGTGTTATGCAAGTGATAGGGGGAATGAATTTCAGGTAAACTCTACAGATATTATAGAAATGTTTCATAGTTCAAGTTTCAGCTAAAAGTCCACTAGATTTACTCTTCCTGTGTTCTATTTTCAGGAAAAAAGAAGCTATTGCTGTGAACTCAGCGTGTAATCATTTTAAGGCTTAAAAGGATGTGTACAGATTCTGAAAACTTAGTTATTGGTTTTCAAAAGAGAAGAACTCCAGAGCGAGGTTCTCTTTCACATTTTTTCAGCTGCTTGTACAAACTCTGCATAGAAAACTGGCCTGCCACACGTGTGTCATAATGTACATTAGAAAACAGCTTTGCAATACTTTTCTTTGCTCACAGACTGGCTTTCTGTCAACAAATCCACCTTTTAAAAGCTCAGATTTTAAGCATATAAGTAGCTCAGTGAAAACAGGTCTCCTTATAGGCTAGTAACTGAGCGTGCTGGAAGTAAATAGTAATTCTCTATCTCTTTAAAGTTTTACATTACTTGAAGGTAAACTGTATTATGGCTAAGCTAGCTACACATTTAAGGATATGTATGGTTTTTATACGTCTAAAGAACACCGCAGAGCAAATGGTCTAATCTGACTATCACAACCTGCCTTTGGACCTGGATAAGTATGTGAAATGTCAGCGATCACAATGATAATCTTTGGCGGTTTGTTGTCCATGAAAAATGTCCAGTCTTAAACAAACATCAGTATTGTAACACTTTGTATAGAATCCGCATTTCAGTGTTCAGATATATAGTTTCAAAAGTAAAGAAATTAAAAAGGGGGAAATGGTCACATCCAACCTGTCTACAGCATGAACTGAGATGGGAAAGAAATGAGTGATTATATTTTCATCAACTTTATGCAGATGTCTGTATAAAAGAACAATTTTCGTTGTTTCTTGGTGTTAGAAATAGATGTTTGGTGCAAGTAAAATGCATGATTAGTAAAGTCAGACTCCTTGTATTTCTTGATAGAATTAAGACTGAGAAATGTAGAAGGGGAACCCTTGCAAGCTAATAGTGCATCCAATGGTGTGAATTGTGAAATATTCAAAGTATAAGTTACTCTAGGTAGTGTTTTCCTTTTAATGCTAAAGATTTTTCTCTAGTAGCTCTTGTACTTATGTAATTTGTGTGAGAGTTGTAACAGCTAATGCAGCAATAATGTTGCCTGTGCAGGATTGCTACACAACTTGGTGTCTTTTGGTACACTGATATTCATCCCCGCCAAATGCTTGTCAGTCCAGTGCTTTTTGAATTACTACCTTGTCTTCTTTTTTTTAATAACAGCAAGGACAGGTGGCTGCGTAGTTTCCAATCAAGAAAGAATGCTAATGAGTTATACAGAACTTCTGACTTGCATTTAGTAGCACCATGATGTTATAACAGCGTGCCAAACCCAGTATTTCTTATAAAACACATTTCAAGGGGCAAAACTATCCACTTATCATAGCTGAGGCCTCTGCAAGAGTCAGTGTTTGAAGATGACATGATTTGCTCCATCTTGTAAAGTACCTTTTTATGACACATATTTCCTTTTTAATGGACAAAATAAGAGAATTTAGTATTTTCTTCCTGCTCCCCAACCAATACAGCACTGTGCACTTTGCTTCATTTCTGGAAACACTCCATTGTTTCGCAAGAAGAAAATCCATTTCAGGGATGGTGTTTGAATAATAATTGGCAACATGCCCAAAGTATTGACATTGTCTCATCAGGACTCTGTATACCTGCATGTCCATGCAATGGCTAATCTTATTTAGCAAGAAATTGATTTTATATAAGTTTGTTAAATACTGACTGTTTTTACGTACTTATCTTTGTGGTGATACAGATGACCCGGAGCCTAGACACACCATTGGCAGAAACACAATAAAGACTGATGATTTATATCCTAACACAATTGTACCACAATTTGTAGATGTAACATAAGGAACCACATACTAGTTCTTCACTAGACAGTGATGTGTGTCCAGCAACTTTAAATCAAAGGCTAAAGTGATTTTCTGATGTCAAACAGGGAGCATTTGTTTCAGAATTTATCCTCAGGCCTTTGGGTAAGGAGTTACTCATCGTTTTCAGTTTTCAGAGGACCATAACAATAAATTTGCTTCTGCAATTTGACCTGATTAGCAGCTCTTAGTACAGAAAAGTTTTTCTTTCTGAAGAGGTCAAGTCACTGGAGAGTTATTTCTGTCTTACAAGTGAAATGAGCAAGAAGGAAGTATCAGCACTCTGAGGAAATGTTCAGCCGTCTTAGAGCTTTCTACGTTTTCTGTTACATAGCTGTATAAAAGTTCTGTACAGCTCTATGAGATACTGTTTGACTTCATGGAAACAAGAAAGGCTAAATCCCCGGCTGGTATAAATCAGCCTTGTTTTACTGAATCAGTAGAGCTATGCACTTTTGCTTTACACCAGCAGACAAGCTGGGAGAAAGTGCACGTTAGGAAAAGGAAGCTTATGTGCATGCGGGTATTACTTACTATGGGTATGAGTGGTAATTATCAGTAATATAATGCGAGTGGCTCCAGGGGATACATATTGATAAATCTTAAAATAGAATTAATTTTAAAGGTATGTATTGGGTCTGGCTGAGATGGAGTTTATTTTCCCCATAGCAGCCCTCATAGTGCTGTGCTTTGTAGTGGTAGCTAGAAAGATGTTGATAACACTCCAGTGTTTTGGCTACTGCTGAGCAGTGCTCACACAGCATCCAGGCTGTCTCTCCAATATTCCCCCCTCACCAGTAGGCTGGGGGTGGGCAAGATCCTGAGAGGGGACATAGCCAGGACAGCTGAACCAAACTGACCAAAGGGATATTCCATACTATATGATGTCTGGTCAGCAATAAAAGCTAAGAGAAGAAGGAGGAAGGGGGGAGCATTCATTATTTACGACGTAAATAACGCGTATTTACGCGTACTGAAGCCCTGCTTCCTGGAAAGTGGCTGGACATCGCCTGCTGATGGGAATTAGAGAATAAATCTTTTGTTTCCCTTTGCTTCCACATGCGGCCTTTGCTTTTGCTGTATTAAACTGCTTTATCTTGACCCATGAGGTTTTTTTCTTATTTTCTCCCCCTATGTCCTGCTGAGGAGGAAATTGATAGAGTGGCTTGGTGGCACCTGGCATCCAGCCAAGGTTAACCCACAACAAAGTAAAATAAATTTGAAAATAAAAAGAGGATTAATACAAAAGGATTAATTAATTAATACAAGAGGATTAATACATGGTTGTGCACAGCTGCCATTGGAAGTGCAAACCTGTTATTTTATTTTATATATGACTCATTCTGTAATTTAATTCAAACTTTTGTGTATGTTAGTTTTGGGCTTAATTTATCTAAGGGTAACTTGTATCTCTTTTTATGACTGAATCATACTGCTGCTTTATGTGATCAAAATCCTCTCTGGTCATATTGCCTAGTTTCTGTCATATTGCCTAGTATTATTTCTGCAGTGCATAAATTCAGTACCTGGATGCTCCTGCATTTGCACAAAGAAACTTAGAGAAAGCATTAAAACCAAAAGAAGGGGAGAAGGAACTGTTGTCACTTTCACTTATTATTCAGTGTGCTCTTTAGGATTAGTCTCAATTCAGTCCTCTTCATTCTTCCCAGGAACAGGTGGGGAGTTGTGAGGGTTTATTCAGGGAATATTGTGTGCAGGCAAAACAAGGTTACACCTGCCTCCTTTCTAATGTCTCATTCCTCAGACCACTACCAAGAAACATTTCTTGGCAACAGACTCAATGAATTATCTCAACAAAGGATGTTATCCAGCAGAGAAAGATATCATTAACTGCATGAAAGCCAGTTACACCTAGCAGTGTTTCCTGCAGTCCTCATCATTGCCCTGCCTTCTGGACTGATGCACATGTTGATAAACTAGAGAGTTGACATGAGGTGGAGTTCACTAGAAAAAGGAGGAGGTTGGCACAGATGCAATAATAAGGAACAGGACACAAAAATAAAAAATGTGTGAGTGCATACATCATGAATTAATAGTAATAAATCTGTGCAATGAACTACATGTGTTCAAAGATGATGAAAAAATAATTTAAATATTTTTCAGTTTTCCTATAGAGTTATGCTTTTCTTATGTCAAACCTTGATCTACAGTTCTATGGATGGAAGAAGCGCTTGCAATGTTAAAACAACCCCTTTCCCTTCAGATTTAAAACAGGATGACAGAAATATAAACAATGTGTTAACCAATATTGATTTCTCTTTTCTTTTGGAGGGAGAGGAATGACAGTAATGAGAAGTCCTGAATTTAGTTTCAAAGCCAGTCCCTTCACCCTTATTCTGAAAGTTCAGTCTTTTATGTGAAAGAAGTGCCTGCTGACATTATTGAATACATAAGTCAATGACAAATCTTCCATGGAATTAAATGGAGCCACAATTTCATCTCAAGATATCAAAACAGATCTTTATGTATGTGCTTATTTGCTTTCTGTTTAAAATTAAATTGAAATCTTAAGAACTGCATGGTATGCTATAAATTTTCTAGATTATACTGAGGTGCAGATTAGTGATTACAATTTGGCATGAGCTTTAACAGGAAGAATCTAAGCTGTTTAGTCCTTTCTTGGAATATTTTGGATCACTTGCTTGATCTCTGAAGTTAATTTCCTCTGGTAGAGTTCAGTTACTTCTACTTCAGTTTTTTGACCTGTGTCTATTCTGCATCATTTCTCAGTAAACTTACAGATAATGTTTGCATTTGTAAAAACACTACATAAGATATAAGTGGGACTGAATTCATTGTGATGGCTGTTGTTTGTAGCATTCTTAGCAGAGGGTTGCATTGGTGAAAAGTCAAAGCAATGTAATTCATTCACACCCAGTTTAGCAAAGAACAAGCATAATATGTCATTTGGGAAATAGTATGCAAGCAAAAGAATGTTTTTATGTGATGGACAGGTCTGTACAGGTGTTTAGATCCAGCTGACAGCTACAATATATGCTAGGCAGGTACTTCTTTTCAGAAAAGAGAAACGTAAGTGTTTTACCAGATCGCATTTATATTCTGTCTGGGGGTCCTCCTGCCTTGAGAGAATCCTACATGCCCCTTCCTGTCATTTGAGGTTGTTGAGTAAGCATCCTTGACCCACCCTGTGCATGTATAACATAAAGTTGTCTTTATAATGTATTTACACTTAGCTGAGACATGTGCCTTGCACCTGTAAAGTTGCCCAAGTGGACTCAGGCAAAGTAACTGTCATAAGACGTACCCTAGTATAGGCTGTACAAGCTCATCTGCACACAGCCAGCTGGCCAGTATCACAGCGCAGCTGCTTTGACTGCTATTGGGATTGAATTGAATATTAATTGTTGAAATTAATCTGACTTGCTTAGATGCACCTGTGTGAGCTGCAACCCAATTGCTTTGTAACTATACCATGAAAGAACCCGAAGTGGGCTATGTTAGGCAACTGTTAGAAAGAGTCTGCCTCCTTGCTTGCTTAGAGCATTCTTGGGAAACATTTAAATCAAAATCTTGGTCCAGAAGCACCGTGGTAGTCACAGATCTGGATGACATACTGAAGGTCACTAAAGAGTGTCCTTAGTGTTGCCATAACAATGCATTCTGTTATTGAAATTGGGGTTCTGGTCAAGTTTTCTATTTTAGGCATAAACTTTACAACTCACTGTTAGATGGTAATAATACAGTCATTATCATTGCTAAACTGTCTATGTATTTGGAGGATGAGAACTGTTAGTGAAGGTACTATGATAAAATAATGAGCAAATTCTACAAATTCAGGATTATGGGGATTGCATTATTGCTGTAAATGCAGAAACAGCTATTGTCAAAGATAAGGAAGATTCTCTGAAGGTATATTCGATCTAATCAAAACATTTCCCACACGAAAAAGTAACAAAAGCAATGAAGTGATAAAAGCAACATTAAGCTGTACAAAGATGTGATATGCAGACAAAGAACCACTTTAGAAGGAAGGTTTCCAGTTATGAAAGACAATTATGGCTGTTTGGTCCCCTCAGAGTTCATTAACAAACACTTGGAAGCACTGATTAGGGCCTGTATCTTTGTTTTTCCACTGGCATAACAGAAATAATTAATGGCCAAAATGTGAAAAGATTGACTAAGAACTTGGTATTAGTTTATAGCACATATTCTTAGCTTTAAGCTAATTTAAGTGAAACTCTGGAAAACTCTTCTGATCCTCAACAGTTGCAATTTTTTTCTTTTATGTCATTTGGAGACCATTTAACAATACAGATATCATGAAAGAATAGCAGAATGGTTATTTAATTTGTTTACTCCCTTTCCTGAAGAACTGGCTTTTAAGCTCTTCACTAATTTAGATCTTTACAGAGCTATAAGAATCCAAAAGCATTATTTATTTATATTTTTCCTGTCTGTTATTCTGTTTAGGCTTCGGAGTTTGGACAAAATAAGAAAAAACTCTGATTAAGTTTTTTAAAATAAAACAAAACCAAAAAACTCCTTAAGATTCTGCAGTTTTAAAACACTCTTGCTTTCGTCTGTTACTCCCGTTATCAAAATGGTTTTTCCCATGGTTCATAAATTTCCAGTAAACCTCAGAGAAATAGACAAGACCACAGATAATGTTTAAGACCATGTTAAATTAAACACAGCCCATAACAATTACTAATTATTTCAAGTGCTTCCTCTTTAGGCTTCATTTCCACTATTGGCAGACTGGGTTTGAGAAAAGCCAGTGATCTGAATACCAAGGAACACTTGCAACTTAAAACCAGGGAAATTAGCAGAGTTATTTCAGATCTAAACTGCAAGCAATGTCAGTCTGTTTTGCTTCATGGATTTGTCTGTGGCTTCCTACACGGGATCTGATTTAAGGACCTGACTCAAAGTCCCCTAAGTCAGCAGGTTCACCACGGACTTTGGGGGGAGTTTGGACTACGCCACCGAACTCTAGACCTGTTTTCACATCTATGGATATTGCTATGGGTAGAGGCCATCTTCCCAGAACCTGTTGCTTGTAGAAGGCACATGAATTTTTGTCAAAGCTGCCTTCCATACCCACACATGTCCCTGCCATTCCCTGTTGTGCCATTTACAGCTTGAGGGAAGGACATACTTCACATCCTCACAACCATAAAACAGGTGTTGGGAATAATGAGTATACCTGCAATTAGGGTAAGCAGGATGGTTATTTCCTCAGGAACAGAGAGTTCCCGATCTGTAAGGTTATTTGGAAGTTACTCATATTCCTAGAAAAAGTGAAAGAAAATAATGAGTCAAGTTTAGGTTAGGTTTTGAATTACAGAATGAGGAAAAATGTTACACAAAAGAGAAAAAAAGAAAGCATGTGGTCAGGTATACCTGTGATTTAATTCTGTGTCTTTTTTGGAACATCTCACTCGGGTGCCAGAGCTGAGGGCACTGTCCTTCCTCACACACTGCCCCAAAGTGTCGCACTTCAGCACCTCACCTGAAGAAGGGCTTGTATAGCCAAAAACTTGTCGTTTTTTTCCCCGTTCCCACTGTATCAGTTGTTCTGATGAAAAGCATTAGCTTTACTTACAAACTTTGCCTTGCTTAAATACTTAACCCATCGCGAATACAGTGATGCCACTACTGGGCCTCTGAACTTACCCTCTTCCTTAGTCACCGTGTCTTAGTTTTGGCTGGAATGGCTTTGGCTGTCCTTGGATTGCATCTGCAGAGCGAGCTGCCGAGAAACCGCCCTTCCCTTGGAGCAGCTTCTGCTCTGAGCTCCGCTCCCTCACTTTCTCTTTTGTTCCTTTTGCCATCCTTCTTTTCAACTTCCTTCCTAGATCTTTTTCAATAGGAAGGCTACCTGGGGACCTGCACTAAATAGAGATGCGAAAGATCAGTGATTCCCTCCCCTGCTAGCTCTGGCTGGGCCCTGGGATATGATATGCAAATCTAGCAAGGGGTACGCTCCCTCCTTCCTTCCTGTTTGGGGCCAGGATTTTCCCTTCTCCTTATCTGGCTGCTTTTAACTTGCATTTCACTCGTGTTCTTTAATTAGCACATTCCTTCTAGCTTGGCTGGCTTTTTCCTGTTTACAGCATCTCCACAATTGTACTCAACTGTATAAATCATACACTTCATCAGAAGTACTCATTGTAAATACGCGTGTTACTAGACTCATTAATTCTAGTTCACTGGGAACTTTGAGTATAAATTCTGTATTACATATTAATAATGCAAATAGCAACTTAGTACTGAAAGTGACTTCCTAAATGGCCTTCCTTTTTACTGTGTTTGGGGGTGTTGTCAGACCTGAGTGGGTATTTCCAAGAAAGAGGGTAATGCCCAAATATATCAACTGTATTGAAAATGCAGCTAATCATTTTGTAAAGAGAAGTGGCAGAGTGTGAGGACACTGCTTCCTAAAGGCAGAATTTGGCTCATGTTACTTCTCATGAGGAAGAGCAGAGGGATTGTGGTGTAACCCATTAAAAGTCTGCAAATAATAGTATAATGGAGAGATGGAAGGAAGGAACAGGAATAGGGTAATGCTTTCCCCTTGAGGGCAGTGTGTCCACAAGGCCAGATGTGCAGTGTGACAGTTCTTTGTGATAAAGAAGCCTGTGCAACATTAGTTGATGTGCTGCTCCAATAAGTTCTCACTTAACAAATGTCAGCATCAAGCAATGGACACATGAAATACCTTGTGTAGTGAATTTTAAAATACTTTTGGATGGAAGGTTATGTACAAATGGTAGATGGTTTTATACTTCTTAAATGTTATATCAAAATTGTGGAGCGGTCCTAATAAAGTCTCTAAAGTCTTTATGTATGAGCTAGCAAATCAGAAAACTAAATTATGTCTCACAATGGTGGAATACTTTTGAAAGTAAATTTGATCTGTGATTATGTAAGTTGATAAACACATTACTTATGTAAGATATCCAGAAATACATTCAAAATATGAGGTGCCTTTCCACTCTATAATAGTATTGCACAAATCACAGCAAAGTGATTAAAAGCTAGGCACGTGTCCTAAGCAAGAGCTTGTATATATATATCAATATCAGTCGGAGAATCACAGAATCACAGAATCATTAAGATTGGAAAAGACCTGTAAGATCATCAAGTCCAACCATCAACCCAACACCACCATGCCCACTAAACCATGTCCCACATATAAGAATATGAGACCACCACTGCAGTGTTGAGCTGTGATTACCATACAGTGCTATGAGAGATCCGGGGTTTAGGAACTGTGTTGTAGCCATGAATGTCAAAAGAAAGAATTGAGGCTTGTAGGCTGAGGTAGTCTTTTGTTAGAACATATGCTATAATTGGAAAAATTATCAAAAGTTTATCTCTTTTTTCCTCTAATATCAATCACTTTTATGAAAGATACTTCTTTTTTCCTACAAACCTTTGCTGTTATATTTATCTTTCTAAGTGTAGAGGACATATATTCTTATGTCAAATGTGCACTTTTTAATATTGATTACTTGAGACATTGTATGTGACAAAGGTAAAGGAAAAAAAGAAAAGAGCTTTGATGAACGTATAGCAGAGTTTAACCCAAGCATACTTTCCAGGCTGTGTTTATTATAAAGCACAGATCTCTGATGTGCAGAGATTGCAGTGAAGTGGCTAGAACTGTACTATACAGTGGCATGAAGCTTCATACTAAAAGGTTTAAAGTGAAGTTTACAGATTTAATTTTGAGGCAATTGCCAAAGCTTGAAATGAGGTTAAGGTTTTGTTTTTCTCATTCTGAAAATCAGAATACTCAGTGTGATACTCCAGTCTTTCTTTTTGTGAAACACAGACTGCAACATTTCAATCCCAATTCTTTCATTAACACCAGTGATTTAAGGCTGAATTAAAACATTATCATCTTTTGGAAAGATATATGCTTTGGATCTATGAGTGCAAATGCAGGAGAATTTATCCATGTCCCTCAAAATTTTTCCAAAAGTGCCTCTGCTAACTTGACCACCCAATCAGTAGATCTCTCTATATCTTTTCCCTGAAGGTTGAGAGGTGCCCAAAACCAAAATTTTTTTGATAACATAGATTGCGACCAATTGATTTAAACTTTGTGTTCTTCATGTAGCTAGAATTTTTAGCACAATGATTTTTAATAGTTTCAACCTGCACTTGCAATTCCAGCTCTAAACTCTAACCAACGTACTTGTATACTCCAGATGTTAGTCTTGCTGTGCCATACATGCTTTGAGCAGCCAGGTCTTCATGCAGTGCCAACTAAACGGGAGACAGAAATGTCTGAAGAAGTTGGATTTCAAGCATGCTGTGCATATTGTAGCTTGAGACGGATCACTGGCTGGACTCCTGTTAATTTTGGTGCTTTCTAATGCATAAAATGTTAACTGAAAAATGTTATCATCATATGAGTTTTTGGTCTTTTATGGACAGAATGAAGGATCTGAAATCTGAAGCTTTCACAGCTCAGCTAAATGTTGTAGTTGCTTGCTGAGTGAATGAGAGTCAGACAGATTCACCTCCTAACAATTTCCTAACAAAATTAATTTGAGACCTTAACCATAGCTAACAGATCAAAAGTTCTAAGAAATAAGAATAACAGATCATTATTGAAAGCTTTGAGGAAGAAATGTGTCAGTGAGGCAACTGAAGTAGGAAATGATCATGTGGTCCCTGCCAGTTGGGAAGAATGACAGAAAAATATAACAAAACCAGAAAAATCTGCAAAGAAGATTTGCTCTGGATTTTGAAAGTTGAAGATATGTTTTCAATCCTGCCAGAAGGAAAGATAGGAAACAGAAAGGTTTTGTGTGGGGTAGGAGGCGGACACAGTCAAGGGAAAAGAGAAAGTCTTTCATATTCTACAAAAGAGACAGGCAATAACAGAAGAAAATAGCTAATGCTGTGCAGAGAATACAGAAGAAACTAGTAATCATCTATTGCCTTGATTTATCCCTTAATATAATATACTGGACCAAACTTGCCTTCTATAACTCTTCTGATTTCAGTGGGATTATATCCAGGATTGATTTTGCTAATACATTCCTCTGCTAAAACTCACTTTATAAAAGCAAAAATTAAATAAAATTATTTTGGTTTTAAGTATCTGTATGTGCAAAAATAGATATTTAATAAATGTCTGTGGTTGGATATAACCAGTTAGAACCAAATCATTTAATGAATCCAGTATGAGTCTGTTGAAGTTATATTTAAAGAAGCTATCAAGCTCCAAGGAATAAGCTGTTTATGCATGATATGGTTGTTACCTTAGCAGTGGTGCAAAAATGAAGAAGCTTCATTTGCTTCAGTCATACACCCTTGGTGTACCTCAGCTCCCACAGATGTGGAGGATTATTTGTAACACTGTAGGTGTGAGCTGCAGCTCATATGGGAAGGGAAAATAATTATGGCAATGGTATGTCCTTGCTTTACTGAGCAGTCAGGAATGGCATGAGAGAGCAACAGAGATGTCAGGTTTGTAGAGTGTAGCTGTGATCCGTTTTAGCTTGAGTAAAAGTAACTTTGGAAGAGAAGAGCAGTGAGCACTAGGGAGCACAGAGGACAGCAATTTTTCTTAGTTTGTCAGCACACAGAATAGTTACAGATTTACTGGACCATACTGGGTTTGGCTGAGGTGGAGTTAACTTCCTTCATAGCAGCCCATATGGTGCTGTGTTTCGGATTTGTGACTAAAACAGTGTTGATAACACACCAGTGTTTTGGCTATCACTGAACAGTGCTTGCACAGCCCCAAGGCTTTCTCTTTTTTGACCTCTGCCCTCTCCTAGTGAGTAGACTGGGGAGGGGACACAGCTGGGACAGCTGACGTGAATCAGCCAAAGGGATATTCCACGCCATATAACATCTTTCTCAAAAAACCCCCAAACCCTGGGGTGGGGGTAGGGGTGAGGGTGCGGTGTGCCTTCCAAGGTAGCAGTTGCTTGGAGCCTGGCTGGGCATTGGTTTGCTTGGGTGAGGTGGCAAGTGATTGCCTTTGCATCACTTGGGTTTTCTTCTCTTCCCTTCACTTATTAAACTGTCTTGATGTCAACCCACAAGTTTTCTTGCTTTTGCTCTTCCTATTCTCTTCCTCATCCCACTGAGGTGGTGGTGGGGAGTGAGTGCTGAGTGGGTGCTTCATGGCTGGCCAGGGTCAACCCACCGCATGGCCTTTACTGCACAGGTTAATGGACTATGCAGTTCTGTGCTCTCTGATGCCTGCGATCCGATTTCCTTAATAAGTATAGAGCCATTTAGCAGTTAGGTATCCTTAAACACTGAGTCACTGAGGGCCATTTTCAATCAACCAGAACACCAGGAAAAATACTGTGCAGTTAAATGTCAGTGCCTAATGCTTCAGGATATACATTTGCATGGATGAGTCATCCAATTAACATCCTATATTCTTTCTATGGAGTTGAATGAAACACAGACAGAAATTTTTCCAGAACAGGTGCTTTTATCAGATAGACTGATTTCATAACCATCCAATAAATAAGTACATACTTGCATTTTTAACTGCCTGCAGCACTTAGAATTTCCTATCAAGGTGATGTCACAACTGAACACCTATCCCTCACATTATTTCTCTCAACGTATCCATGCCACCATAAAGTACAATTTAGTCTTTGAGGAATTATTCTTCACAGGAGGAAATGGTCATAAATGTGTGCCCTGAGGTAGAACAGGAAAAGCAAGGGCACTTTGTGCCACAGCCAGTTAGCTGAGGTGACTGGCGAAGGACAGTCTGCAAGCTGGTAGGATTATTCCTAGTGTAGAGATGAGGCTAGCACAATAGCCAATCAGTTAAAAATGAGATGGAAGGTAAATAGAGAAAGAGTGAGAGAATGTTGCAGCATCATTCAGAAGATCAGCGTGATTTTATCTCCGAGTTGCAATTTTTAAACTTTCCTTTATTGATTGAGTATTCTTGTCTTTCCTGGGTGACTATCTTGCCATGCGCAGTCAATTAAAAAGAGTCTAAAACTTGAAGTCAACACTGTAATAAAAAAAGGTAGGTTTGAACTTCATCAGTCATGAACATTACTAAAACTAGCATTTTTCTATGATGCTGAACAAGTAGCATCACCTGGCACCACTCTGCTTGCAACTTTTGTGGAGAGCAAATGTATGATGTATGGTTGTGCTAGTCTCAGTAGGTGATACTGTAGTAAGTAGAAAGTGATGGCAGAGATGGGTCTTATATCTCTCCTATCAAAACATAGACAGTTGTCTTGGAAACACTGATGATCATCCTAGTGCTGCTTTTTTGTAGTGATAAATGCCTTTGAATGACTTTCTGGACTAGAATAAAATGGTCTACAGTAAGGGTGGTAATGATGAATATGCAGGTAACTGAGTATTTTTTTGCTCAGTTCAGTACACAGTTTTAATACTGCTCTAGAGTACTGCTGAAGATTATTTTAACCCAGAATTTTTTTTTCCTAGTGATTTTTTGGTGTATATATGATTGTTTGTTAAGAAAACAGTCTTCTACCAGCAGTAGTGGAAATGCTGTTTAATAACATAGCACATATTGCACGGATTATAATCTGTTTTTTACAAAGGTGATTCCTATTAAAATAAAATGATTATAAACAAAAATTAGAGGAAAAGTCCTTAGGAATGGGAGGGAGAATATCTCTTTTTTAGAGAGCAGATGTTATTCTGCCAAAGAACTGACAAAATAGTATTATGAAAATGTTTTCTCTTTCTTCATTTTCTGCAAATCATTGACTCTCAAGCTTGTATATGAAAACACTGGATGAAAACACTTTGAAGTCAGCAGGAGTTTTTCCATCGAGTGTCATGAGCTTTGTGTCAGATGCTTGTGGCTTATAACTAACGTGCTGGACGTGAGGAATGTGTTTCTCCACTGTTCTAATACTGAAAATGGAGAAGTAGTGTTGTTTTTCTGCATTACAGGTTGCAGGACAGCCGATAGGTTTTACCTACTTCTGTGCTGATGAGCAAACCAGGAGGTTTTTGTGACTCCTTTCAGCCTGTGCAAAGATCGAGCACAATGTTTGTCCTTCTAATGTCCTTCTAAAACCAAAAACATGATGATTTTGAATATTACAGCCCAGATGCTAGGGACAGAATGACTTTAGTCATGGCAGTACTGGGCATCTGCCTATGATAGCAGATGTTGCTGTCCTCTTCCTAACTTCTGGTGGCATTAAAGACCAAGGACAAAATGATCCTTAAAGACAGAACTTCTCAATACATGAATTAGTTTTGTTGGGGGACATTTGAGACACATTAGTAAGCAACTTCTTGAAGGAATACAAATTCGTCACTTCTTACCCACACATTACCACACGTAGTAAAAAAAAAAATAGATCTGTTTGCTCACTGATTGCATTGTTACACATTTACATTTCTGTGATCTTATTAAGGGCAAGGGAACTCCTCATTTCAGTTGGTTTCAAGCAAGTAAAATTGCAGCAAGTGTTCAGGGCCTCTTTCGAGAGAACTTTCTCTTGTACCATTCTTCCCATAAATCACCGAGAGTTTCTTTAAGCACTTAATGTTTGATGTTTATACTTTTTTTTTCCTCTTGGATGGAAGTATAATTGAGTTAAGACAATCTTTCACTGACGAATACTTCATTTACAATAAACATAACTGTAGTAATTTTATCTGTCACTCAGGATGCTGCTACCTTGTAAAGCTACATTTAAGAAGACCTGCTGTTTTCTTCCCTAGACTAATTGGAAATCACAGTTGGTTAAGCAACATTACAGAAGGTCATTGTTCTTACAAATAAAAAATAGAAGATGATAGAATTATCCAAAATATTTGAAGAAAGACCTCTGGGTATCTTTTTCACATAGAAGTACGTTTTTACAAAACAGTGTTTCAGAAATTGTCATCTGTCTGTCAGCCATATGACACAGTCTAATCAAAGTGAGTTAATTCTGATTAACAGTTCAGGTATGTTTGAAACACTGACATTTAGCTTGTTTGGGTTTATATCAGATGAACAGATTTTACATTCCAAGAGGTTTGGCTGTAGCTTGACCCTGGGCTTATTTACTGCAGAAAACAGGGTGTGACATTAGGGCAAGTTGTAGGAATCAAGAACAAAGGGGCTGAGATTTTTGTTGTTGCATCACATTCTTATGAAATGGTGTTGTAATCCTTACAGGACAGGGAGAAAACAAAGAAAACTGGGTTACAGGGCTGTAGAATTGGATCAGAGTATTTCTATTAAACACAGAGCTCTGGGTCACAGAGAGGGTAAGTGATTTGCCCAAAGCCACAGAGGAAGTATGTTGCTAGCCAAAGGTTTGAAAATTGGTGCTTAGATTTTCAGTTACTCTTCCTTTACTGCAAGAATTAGTGAGCATTGCAGCCAAAAAACACCATGTCTTTTCTCTCACTGACTGTCTTTATCACTCTCTTTCTGTATTTGCTACCTTTTTTTTTTATTTTCTTATGTGACACTGCAAAAAAATATTCAGGAAGGCAGTAGCTGGTATATTTTTACTGATGTGCCACAGTTTCTGGAAGCCCTATTTGTATGTTATGTATTCTACATTCTGCACCACTAGAATAATGATTTGTGACTGAGTGTATAGCCGAGGGCCTGTCCTAATTTGCATTGTTAAAATTTTAACTAATACAATAATATCCCTGCAGGTCATTTGCAACCTGCGTAATCTATTTGCTGAAGCAATGTCATGTAAATTAGAATTGTGAGCAGATGATTGTAAATGATTAAGTTAGTGTGTCTTAAGAAGTTACCACCCTTGAGCTGAGATGCAGTAACTGATTGTTGCATGTTTCTATTTCATGACAGGTAAACTCTGGCTAATTTAATGCTAATTTAAGTCACTATGCAGTGCATGATTGTCTGACCGTACCTTACAATCTAGTCTTTTAAATACCTAGGCAATTTTATTTTTTCACAAAGAAGTCTGAAGTTACTTACAAGCTATGTAAAACTCTGATTCATCTGATAGTGTCAATACAAGGTCACCCACCTGGCTTTTAGATGTTTCGGAAAATTAATTTTGTTCAGGGATGTGTGTATGGCACTGGAGGCTGCTGCTGGTTTTAGATTCTGTTTCCAGTGCAGGTGCATGACAGCACACCAGCCAGCATGGTTGCTCTGGCACAGCCATTGAACACTGTCCTTGGGAACAGTGTGGCCTCTGTACCCTCTCTACTGCCTTTGAATTTTCTGTGTTTACTGAAGTAAACAGTTTTAGATGTTGACATCTTTATATTCAATAACTAACATGATAAAATACATGGGGAAGCAACCAAAGGACAGGGGAATTTTCTTGGCAGTCTCAGAAGTGTTGCTATTCCCTACTAAATGGCTGTATATACATGTAATTTTGGCACATTTTAGAAGGAAGGGCAAGGCATGAGCCAGAATGCTCACTTAAGATTCCTTTAGCTGGTGTTAGACACATAGATTGATGCAGGCACAGTGTTTTCTTGGACATAGTGAAGCTCTGCATAGCCACAGAGTTACCCTCACAAGAAACAGATTTTCAGAATGGGACCATAAACAGACATGTGCTGTTGGGGGAGATTTTGGGACAAGATGGGCTTCCAGAATAGAGTGCAGGCTGATAGTTGGGAAGTGCTCACATCCTACAGTGAGTGCTGCCAAAGTAGGACTCCAGCTAGACAGTTTAAAAACCTAGACAGAGATTGTATCTGGTGTATTTTTAGAAAATAATAATGCACATTCTTTTGAATATTTAAAATGATGGTGAAAACTGTATCATTCATAAGGCATGTTGGTCTAAAAAACCAAGAGATGCTGTTAGAGCCTGAGAACAGAGACATCGTATCTTTGTGAGAGATTTATAGACACTTGATTTCATTCATCCACCCACACAGTCTGAGATAAGCATAAGAAAATTGTTCTACTTCAAGATGGAAAGATAACTGGTTTGAAAAGCTGTCTTGGAGGTCGAGGGCTTCTGCGATAAATCTTCTACATTTTTATTTGATCAATTTGATGATGTTTCTTTAAGTCCATATAAGAGTTGGTTGGTTTTATGTTTTAATGTTCTCAGAGCAGAGAATTCACATTTTGACATTAAAAAAGGATGCTATCATGAAACTGCTGTCATTACCAATTAATGTTCTTATTACCATTTTCTTTCTTGTGATAATGTTTAATTCATTCTAACCTTAACAAAGATTCCTGTTAAAAAGAAACGAATCTCAGATGAAAAGAATTCAGCAAATGAGTTGGGCCTAGGTAGAATATTTAACATTACAAAGAAAGCAACCAACTTCCTCCCTAATTATGTTACATTTTCATCACTATCTGATGGGTCCTTCACGGTTATAAATTGTAACAGTACCATGTGAAATCTGCTTGAACTGTGCTGATATGCACAGGTGAGGAACTGGTCCAGTACTGCAAGCACCTACTGTGTCTCAGAAGTTGGATGGGCCTAATCATTACAAGCATGGCTACATTAGTGCAGGGATCTTCTGGTTATTGAGAATCAAATTAGTCCAATGGTATGATATGCAGTCTGTTTAGCAACACTGTTAGAAGCATTTATTGTAGTTTTATGATAATGTCTTTATTTGTGATATTGGATGCGGTTTGTAGTGATGTAGCTGGTTGAGCTCCAAGTGCCTGACTCATGCCAATTTAGAATGAGACTTCATTCTAAAAATTTTCTTACAAATAGGAAATTCCTGGAAAAAAAAATCAGAAAACTCCCCAAACCTCATACAGGTTATTGCTCAAGTTAAATGTGCTCTCCAGTATCACAGCAACAGTTGTATGAGACTGGCATTTCTGTAAAATACTTGGATTCTGCAACATGGCATTTTCTGACAAACCATCAGTTGAATCTAGTTTACAGATTATCCTTAAAGTGTTCAATGTCAAACCCATTTTCTTCTTCCCATGGAGGATATTGTCCTCTGATTTGTCTAAGCCACAGCTGCTTTCGGTTATAATCTCCGGAAGAGATACTGTCTGGGTAAAACATATGGTCAGGTACTCTGTGCCATCTAAAACCACTATACTTTTGTTAAAATCTTACTTGCTTGAGAAGAAAGTCTCTGACCTGCTAATGTAAATGCTTTAAGTTCATGGCATCTACAGAGTTGTTTTCAACTATGCCTTGCATGAAGACAGCGACAGCTCCTGAAAGCAGCATGAGTCATGCAAGAATTTGTGGTTTTCTTTTACTTGGTGTTGTTATCGAGGCTTAGGGACCATACCTAGAAGGGAAAACTCATATTTCCAGTGAGACTATGATTTGTGTGAAGCACAATGCAACGTGACTATACAAGAATTACCTTATTTTCCTGAAAAAGACTTGTACTTTTGGCATTATTCAGAGAAGGCTATATAGCATGCTTTGACAGCAGTCTGCATACCTGTAAAAGCATCTATGAAGGTTTCAGAGCACCAGAAATTTCTTGAAATTATTTTTGAGATACAGTGTAAAATTGAGCAAATGAGTGTGTGATCTGAAACCAAAACAGACCATGTATTTTTCTCATGGTTTTTAAAAAAGTTGCGTATGGTTTTGAATTAAGAAACTCCAGTTGGGGCCTATTGTGAAAACAACTCATGGAAATAAGTTGCCATTCATTCCAACCTGCTCCTCCTAGAGTGGCAAATTGTGCACTTGCAATGACTCCAAGAAAAAAGGGTCATATTATTTGTCCACTGAAAATGAATAGCAGTGAGTGTTTTCCTACATAAATTATTTTCCCACGTGCATTGTTTTCCTACATACATTTATATATGCCCTACATGTATTAGTTGTCTCACTTTTCAGACTAAAAAATACTTTATTTTTTTCTAAAATTCATTATAGATAACTTGTATAGGAGCCAGAAGCTGCACATGCATTTGCTATACGGAGAAGAGTATAATTTTGGAAAATGCACAGTTGATGACGAGTTGTTTTTCTTCTGTCACAGCAAAAGTTTGGCTATTGAGGGCTATTTCCTCATGGAAGAAGGGGAAGGAGGAAGACAGCCTTTTAGATCTTGTCACATTTCTTCTTTCAGTGAAAAGAATTTGTTTAAATTCTTCCAGAATTGCTGTGGTTTTCTTCTGACACCTGTTTTGGAGACATCTGTTTACGCACTAGTTTTCTACTAAACCTGCTTTCTGCAGTATTTTGTTGGGAGTATTCCTCCGTCATGAAGGGTGGGGAGGAAGAACAGAAAGTATTTGCTGTCAGGCTGGCGTAATTATGTTTCTGTTGTGATTATGTCTTAAGTACTGTAGCCTGTTCATAACCGGGCACTGGGGGCGGTAGGGGTTCCCCTGGGATCTCAGGGCAGGGCCGGGCAGCCAGGGCCCGTCCCACCGCCCCAGCCAGGAGCAGGGCAGCTGAGGGGCACCGGGGCAGCCCCAGCCCTGGGTATCGGGCACCTACCTGGGGACGGGGTCAGGCTGAGGCAAGGCCGCCATGTGGGCCTGTGGCTGGGCAGGGCTATGGGGAGCTGGCAAGCGGCTCTGCTGCTATGTTGCTGTGGCAGGGACTGACAGCCTCAGGAGGAGCGTGCTGAAATGGGGTTCCAGGGCTGTGGGCAGGTGGGGGGAGGCCCTGGGAGAGGCCTGGTGGTGCCCTTAGGGCCCTGACAGGAAGCTCTACCACATTCATACTCCGCTACAGGGAGACCTGTGACAGCCTCAGGGCTTCCAGGTGACTCTCATGGGGAGGGCCCTTCCCAGGAAGCCCTCACTTGGGGGCAGGGGGGCAAGTGCCTGTCTCAGCTCACTGGGAGGCAGGAGCTGACTCAGAGCTTTTCAGCTCCCAGTACGAGTGTTTGAGAACATGAACTCTAACAGGGCATGCAAAAAGCACACCAGCTGTGTTGGGTTTAGTATTAAATTTGGGGCCGGAGAAGTTTAGTGCTGGATACCTTCCAAGGTGCCTTCCTGGCCTGACACAGTCACCTGTGTTTGAGGGTGTAGACATGGCAGCCCCCCACTGCCGGCGCTTCCTCCCCTCACCTGCAGGGCCCAGGCGAGTCATTGCCTGCAGCGTGCACCCCTTCACCATCAGCACTGCAGGTGCCAAGAGGCAAAATCACCCCTGCCAAGGCGGGCTGCAGCATCAGGGTAGCGAATGTCCTACAGCAAGTGGACAAGGTGGGCTGCATGGACCCTCTGTTCTAGTTTGTTGCTCTTGTCCCCAATTCTTCAGGGGTTTCCCTTCCTGATTCATGGTTGAGCTTTTAAAAGTGCTCGGATGCTTTATAGGTTTTGGCTGCTAGGAAGATTTCTTTCCCTCCTCTTTCTGTTGCTCACTTTGTTGTTTTCTATGCGATGAGTTTGCTCTGTAATGGCAGTTAACAGGCATGCAGTAATCTGCATAAATGGAGAAAGGCAAATGCAGACTGAAAATGCGCCAGAGAAGTGCACTGGAACTACCAGCCGATTTCACAGCATCACACAGCCAAGACAGAAGACATGAAATAATACATGGCCCCTTAACTGGCGTAACATGATCAATGTTGTGCCTGCAGCTGTTTTGCAGCATGGCACCATCAACGTGTGCCACAGGGAAGTGTAAAGCCAGGAATCCCATTTCAAGTGCGGATTTTACGCTTCTGTTATTTTCCAAAGAACATTAAGGGTTTTTTTCTTTTTAACTGTAAACCTTTTGGATACAGTCAAAGACTCTAAAAAAGATTCCTTTGCATGCCAAACTGCTGCTGATGTGCTCCATGGCCTTGGTGTTACATTCAACCTCTTTATGATTCAGTTCTGCATTTCCATTCTTCACAGGGCTGTTATAACGCTTAACTAATTAATGTCTATACATTGTTTGATGTACTTGAGCAAATAGAAATATAAAGCTACAGATATATAGACAAATAATAGTATTTCAGGCCTGCTGAACTCTGGTTTCAATCTGTAGTTACAGGTTCAGTAACTGCATTGCCAAAGTGAGAAGCAGGACAGAAGCTCTGTGAGAAGCCGCAATGAGGAAAGGATCTCCAAAAGCATTACCTTTTTTTTCTCCCTACTGTTGAAATGCTCCATTATTTTACTTCCTGAGTTTGAAGCATTATTATTTTTTGATCCCACTTCTTTTCAGAAAGCATTTAAGTAGTTGTTACTCCAATAACAAGATGATAATGGCAGAAGAAAAAAAAATTTCTCCCCAAAATCATAATTCTCAGGATGGTCTGGGTGACAATTTGTGTATGGGCTAAAAAAAAAGAATTAATATTTTCAAAGTTTCATTTTTGAATTTTGCTACTATTCTAGGGCAGGGCTTCTTCCAGCTTGTCTTTGGGATTGTGATTTACATTTAGCATCTATGCTGCAATGCAATCACACTAAGCTACAGTATTTTCAGTTTTTAAGTCCAATGTCTCTGCAGACTCAGCGACTGTCACAATTTTAGTATTTGAGTATGAATTTTTACTACCTAGTTCATGGTTGGTTCATTGAGTTCAAAAATAGCAGGAACAAGAAAGAAAGATTTGAGCTGATTTTGAATTAATTTTGACAGATTTATAATCTATTTTCAGGGATTCGAAAAGTAAAGACAGAAACTGCTTTTGGAGGGTAAATGATTTGTTGAAAATTATTTGCTCAGCTCTAATTCAGATAAACATTTTTACTCATGGAAATGAAGGGAATGTACAGGCTCAGATGTTTATTAATTCAAATATGTAGCACTTTTGTTTGTGAATAATTTTGCAACTGATAATACCCAAGTTCAATTATTGTGCGGTGAGTTACTATGAATACTTGGTGCGCAAAATGTGTGGCTTTATGGCTAAATTTGTGCCAAAGAGCATATTGTTAAATAACATGTCTTTTTTTAGACAAACACATAAAGTGGCATGAGAGTATGTTCATAGGCATGCACACAGATCTAGCAGAGAGAAGTCTGAGTAAATATCAGTGAGCTTTATTTTGCAATCATCTCTTTGTATGTCTTGGAGCAGATTTGTCAGATTTGTATAAATAGGGCTTTTTAAACAATGGCTTTTTATGTAGAAGTTCAATCATTATTTTTGTTTTGACAAAAACATCCCTGCTTCTATCTCCCCACATGCCAGTACTAATGCAGCTTTCCTAAAGCCCAGTCAGCTTTCCTGCCCTTTGCTGTTGTTGCTCAGACTCATGGAAGTATTGTGGTACAAACAGATCATCCGTTAGTTATCAAGACTGAGTGTGCTTAACTTAGTTTCTCACTTTAATGTCTTTCCTCTGGTAAAAGACTTGTGCATTCATTTCATGAAATATTGTCAAGTATTAGTCAGTGACACATTTACCAATAAGCAACATGTAAAAAAGCCGCCCCACGCAGTTGTTACTGTCATGTTCCCATCTCATGCACTGGTCCTGGGGCTGTCACTGACTCTTCTGCTTTGGGAGTCCTCCTAATGGCCAGATTCTGCATGAAAATCACATGTCTATTCAATAAAAAATAAGTTTAAAGTTAAAATTACCTTTTCTACAGGAATTGCATTGCAGGGTCTGTAGACATAGTAAGACAAAACTAGTTGTAACTAGAATAGCGATACTCAAGCAAATGGATGAACCATTTGTGGGGCGTGGGTTGCAAGGTGTCTTACTGAAGCAGGTAAGAAACAGCAGCGGTAACCTGTGAGCCACCCTTTTGAGGTTAGTGAGAAAGCTCAGCTGAAAACAAAACGTCTCTGTAAGTGCTTGCATAAGCAGGGCCTCTTTCCAAACAAGAGCAAAGCAAGAAGATTTATTTCACGATCTTCAGATGTCTGACTAGTTTGTACAAAGTTAGGTGACAATCAAACAAACTTTTTACTCACTAAGCAGCAGAAGAGAATCATTATTCAGTGAAGGTATCACTACTCGTTCATTCAGCCATTCCTACAATGTGAGAGCTAAAAGTGCAAACTCCATGTGTAGGTACTGACCGGGTGAGAAGGTGTGAGTGGGTGGACCCGGTATTTATGCAGCCCCCTTTGCAAGGCAACACGTGTGATTTACGTAGCCTCAGTTGTCCCACAGATAAAGGCGTCCTTACTTAATATGAGGCAGTTTTTGTGAATTGCTGAGTGTGGCTTGGAGTCAGGGACCTTGAGATCCACAGGCAGGTGAAGCTTCAGCTTCACAGGGCTGAATTCAGCCCTGCACTTGCATGCAGAGACAAAAACTGCTGCTGGCTGTCATTTGCCACACTGGCACCTTTGAGAGCATGCTAGCTGGTCCTTACGGGCAAGTACTGTGTCAGAGCTGGATTGCTGCTTAGAACTGCTGAGTGAATTAAGTAATAATTCTTAAAACAAAACTCTATCTTTACCTATATTCTATTGGGGCCTGCGTATTGTAACACCTTTGAGCAACAGGTGGTGGAAATTAAGCACTATTGGCCTTGACTGGTATTTTGCCAGGTCCTCTCCTCCATACTCTTTCTACAACAAACCGTTAATAAATGCTCATTAAGAAGCTAGTTATCTGTTTGAACTTGTTTTTTGAATACATTATCTCCTGTAATTTTGGCTTCTATTTTGTTTCTCTTTACTTAATTCAGTGATTTTATACTTTTTGTTACTTTTCCTTCTCCTGCTTCTTATCTTCTTTGTTCAAAATCATGGATGTGTAACTGGAGGGTTGATAGTGTAGTTTGGAGAAACAGATTTAGAAGTCTAAATTTTGTCCTAAGGGATAATTTTCATGTATTTGTTTTTAATATCTTACACAAATTGAATGATTGATTTAAATGATCCATCAAGTGATAATAGCCCAATAGACTGATGCGGTGCTCTCACAGTGAGTATAAAATGTCAAAAAAGTAACAATGAAGTTTAAGAGAAGTAGGCGCTTCATTCATCGTGCCATTCATTCATTCATTCAAGGAAGAGCCTTGCTAATAAAAAGGGGCACCTGTTTCAGCTTCACTGAGGAGGTGATGTTACTGACTGTTTATGGGAAAACACTTGGACTCAGTCTGGAAAGACTGGTCACAAAGGCTAGATCATGATTCAAACTTTCAAAATGTTTTGCATTTTCAGTAGGATGAGCTCAATAGTAAAAAACAAAAAATGTGGAAGTATTTGGTACTTGAAAGCTTGAGACTTGAAATTCTTGTTAGATGACCTAAACATTACAATTTTGTAATTGCACACAGCTGATTTATTTTTGAGGTGAATGGCCAAGATTAGCACAGTATGTAAAATACTTTAAAAATACATTATAATTATAGCTTAAATAGGAATTAATGGAATAAATTACTCTTTTCTGTCCTAACATGTAAAGAAGAGAATTATTTCCACATTTGTTGGTGAAAAAAAGTTATGAGTTTACTTTGTTTGTTCTCATATGGCTTTCATAACAAGAGCTAACAATGAAACCTTACCTAGTGTGATTTTGTAATTTTTGTTTTAAATTCTTACTGTATCATGAATGGATCCTTAGGGTAAAATGTCTTGGTTTTAGGAATTACTTTATAGTTTTACCTCATTCTATTAATGAAAATATAACAATTCAAAGGTAAAATTTTCATAGGCAGTCAAATCAGATGAGAGACAAGTCCTAGATGAAAGGAAAATGTGCTCTTAAATAATCAGAAGAATGTATTTTGGCATGTAGGTTTTTGGCATTATGCTTGGGTAAAAACAGTATGAACATAAGACGGAGAGTGAGTGTCAAAATGCAAACTGTGAGGAGAAATGCAACAGTAGATTTTAATAGCCTCATGCCTTGTTGTTCATATTTCTGATCCAATTTTGCACTTTCTTTAGTTTCGTGATGTTTTTAAGACAGCTTCAAAGGTATAAACTTAGAGTTTTCATTGGAAGTAGAGGTGAGGAATTTGCTAGGATCCACTAATATTGTTGTGACCAAAAATTAGTATGTTCTTTCCTGTCAACCTAGGTTTTGTCAGGTGTAATAGAAATGCCAGCTGCTCCTTGTTGCTTGCTGAAATCACTGTTTATCTAGCTGATTTGCTTGTCTTGGATATATGTAAAGATCTGGTTTGCACAAAATGAAAAAAAAGTTCAAAGTAAGGAGTCTGAAATCTGCAGATAAAGATTTGCTGAGTGAATCTGCGTATCAGAAAAAAATAGCATGAAGCACTAGGAGAGTGTTGTGAATCAAAGGGGTATTTTCTAAGTCTGTACTTGGTTTTGTATAGCCAGCACAGCCATCTCACCACCTTTCTTGCTTGAAATATATAACACAACACCATTGTAATTTTCTCAGACTGTAGTGAATGTCAGGACTTTGAAACGTAGAGATCGTGTCTGTTCTTTAAGTTTCTGAAATCATGAATCTGGGTTATGAAAACAATTGAATTGGCTTAAAAATTGTAAGGTAAAGAAAATGAAAGTAAAGCATATTGGTACGTATCAGCTTTCCAGGGTATACTACTGGTATTTATTTTCCTGGTCTTGCATATACGAGGGAAGATGATACAGCTTTTCCTATAAAGAAATTTTGATACTTGTTGGTAGGCAAAAGTGTCACTTTCACATGAAAGAATACACGGTTCTGGCAGTCACTTTGTAGAAGACAGTATATTATTTGAATGCTGGGAAAACACAGACATTTTTCATAAATGCGAAGTTTCAGTGCCTTTCAAGCTATCTCAAGCTGGGGGAAAAAAAAAGAGTGAAACAAAATTGCATGTTATTTTTTAAAATGTTTGCTCAGGTTTCAAGTTTGACTAGTCAGGCTATTTAATGATATCACATCTACTGTTTGGTTTTTTAAAAACTCTGCCTTTTTATTTTAGTATTTAATGCATTAAGCAACCCAAAGTTTGCAGATGTTTAATGGCAAGGATTTGTTTTGTCTGAAACGTACAGAATTTTAACCACATGGGATTAGATCACCCAATTTCAGTGCTCACAGAAATTTTAATTCTAGTTCAACTTGTGAACTTTCTTCTTACCTAATTATTGTTTTGTATAACTCATTTGATGCTGCTGAAGTTGCTGCCAATTTACATTAATAAAAGTGCAAATTTTGTGCTCTTCTTTGTGTTACAAGCTTCAAAAAATTATACAGAGTCTAAACAAGGACAAATGAACAGGGAGTGAATCGGGTTTTTTCCCAGCTTATTTGTAAAAAAGTATACCCTTTATCAATTAATACTTGCTAAAACCATGTTTCTGAGAGGTTGACAGATTCTGTTCCTGGCTGTTAGATTTAGTTCATCTCAGAGGTGAGGAAAGTCGTGTTCATCACAGAAATGCTTTAGGAGGTTTCTTTGCTGGTGAGTTTGTGGAAGGGCAAAGGTGAAGGAGTGAGGAGAAAATTCTTTTGCTAACGCAAATATTTCCTGTAGACAGCAATTACATACAGGTCTGTGAACTTTACTTAGCTACCCACAAGCATTTGAACTGTGAACTCAATGTAGTGTTTGTCTAACCTTCCTTTATTTCTGTATTTCCAAGATACCTGGTAGAGACTTTTCAAAATGAAATACTTTTTTTTTCTTTACGAGTGAAAGATCAAATAATGCAATTATTTGACCGTTTTCTCACTGATCTACAGTCTGTACACCGTAAGAGAGTTCGTTAAATAGGAACCATACATAGGAGTTCAGCTTTCTCCTGACATTTTCTGCAACCTATGACTCTAGCTGTGCTGTTAAAAGCTACTCTATATGTAGCTATTTTACAGTTCTTTTGTCAACTTATCATTTGATGTCACATTGACTAGTAGTTCTCTGTTTGAGCTTAATTTATGAGCTTATTTTGGAGTAAATAATTGTATTTTCTTTACTCTGTGGCTCTTACTCAAATGAAAGTGTAGCTTAATGCTGCCTTCAAGTATTGTGAGTTTTTTCCTAACTAGTAATAGCATATAGTAACAATACAGAAGATCTGTATAATGGCTACTACTAATCTGGTACAATAAAGAAAAATGCTATTTCAAAGGAAAATCTATTCTGTTCAGTTGTAGGTAGAAAAATATACTGAGAGTTGTTATCTGTTCTGTTGAAGTAATGGCACTTCTGCTAAGGAATCTGAATGGGATGGTGACCTTCTCCCTACTAGTTTCTGGGGTACAGGCATTGTGGGTGCTGTAAGCCTTGTTCCCATGTAACCGCCCAAAATATGTCCATGCTTCCTTCTCTTGGGGAAACAAAACAGTTATTTTCTGCTAGTACTTTCAAAAGTCACAAAGGAATCCAAACCAAATGTGAAAGCGATGTTCCTTTTACTCGGTACCAACTATCCAGGTATTTCTGAATGGAGCAGGTTGTAGCATCCAGAGCCTCTTCAAGCAAAATCCCCCACTCTGGCCTACCAATGGGAAATACAGCTCTGAGATGCTCTGGTTTAGATCCTGAGTGCCAAATGCCAAATGCTGTCTGTGGATCCAAAGTAGAGGAGCAGGATTTATTTATTTTTTCCTGACTTAATTCTCTGTCACTTCCCAATATGGTCAAATATAGCACACAATGCTAGAATATTGTCTTTGGTATTGTTAGAAGTCATTGACTGACTGTGGTTTATCATAAAATAGGATTGTCCAAGAATGTTGGACTAGCATTATGGGAATGAGAAAACAAGTGGCATCAGCCTGAAAGCTATGCATCACATTAACTAGAAGCATATGTACTGTGTTGAGACTAAACATGTCCAATGTTATGGAATTCTGAAAATTAAATTATTTCAACTGTTTCCTGATGAGAGCAATGTTTGAAATAGCCCAAAAAATAGAGATGTCGGAAAAAAAAATGCTGGCTGGAAACCCTTGCGGAGTTGATTTTTCAGAGATACTAAGAATGCACACAACCTATGGAAATCCAAGAACTCCTTGAATACTGAGTACTTGAGATGTACAGGCCTTAAAATTACTGCTTTAGCTTTAATTTATTCTATGCATCATTACATCTTTACCTTAAATGTAATACTGTTCTATTTTGTCCTGAGAAGGAAATGGAGTTTGACATATTTTCTGTCTTATCGTATCCTGCTATTTTCTGATATGGTCATATTCACCCTTCTGTGCCAGTGCACGTGCTCACAGTGCAATCAGCATTCCCTTTCAGTCAGAAAGGGGTCTAGAACTGTGGTCTGGATTTAACCATCTCTTCAGTGCCTTTAATAAGCAGTTATCCTTTTTTTCCCCCACATTAAGGCAATCAGCTGGATATTTCAGTGTTTCAGGATTAAATACATAGTGGGCTTTTTGATTCACAGTTTTACTTTGTCCTGTTAAACTTCTAATTGCCACCTGGACTTAATATATTTGATGAATATCAGCCGGTACTCTACTCCTTTTCACTGGCCACAGGCAGCTTTAGCCTGTCTCCTGCAGAACTATGGTATAGCATCAGTCATAGTATCTAACAACACTGCTCATATGCTGTTTGTGGAAGGAAGGAGTAAGGGTAAGTTCAGAAGCATTTTGCAGGCATATGCTAATCAAGCGCCAAAAAACTTTAAAAGGACAGTATTTTATTTATTAAATTCTACATTGGCATTTTGTGAACAGCTCATACAATTTTTAAATTATACTTTTGCATGTAATTTAAATGACCTGCTCTCAGCAGATGTTTGATCTGCCAACTATCTGGAAGAACATAGTGCATGTTTCCTGTTGCCATACTTACTGATTTCCAAAGGCCCTTAATGGAGAGAAAGTGGTCTAGACCACTGACAGTGGTGGATTTACAAAAGGGTATGTCTGGCCTATTTACTTATTTCTAGAAGTAGTAATGTCACCCAGTTTGAATGATTGGGATAAGTTGAAAAATAAATGATATCTAAATAACTTAAATCCTTTTTTTTTTTTTTTTTTTTTGCTTTAATGATTGGATAAAAAGAACAGTACTTGTTCCTTTTTATAAAACTGTGTGTCAAAAGAAAAGTAGTAGTAGTTTATCTATAGGGAAAGAGCACAAGAAAAATTGAAGGAACTAGCAGTGATATCAGTATTCTTTTGGGACTCGATGTGCAAACGTTACAAGAGCCTGAGATTTTGTCTGGTTAATACAAAACAAAGCAGGCTGTAGTTAGCCTTGCTTTGCAGTGATCATGGACATATACAGGTTTAAAGTGTCCTATGCTGGCATGAGTGTTTTCTGTGTATTTATTTCAACATACTAAGAAAAAAAAAGGTCTTAGGTTCAGTTCTAAAACTCCTCGGTCATCTCTGTTTTAGGTTGTAACTCAAGTAGCAAAGTGAGACTAGAGATGGTTCAAAAACCACATGCTGCTTATTAGAAAAAAGTGGGTTTTTTCTCAAAATATTGCTTTCCACATTTCTAAATTAATCAAGATTAATGTTTTCGTTGCCCTTCTCAGAAAAATTTTCAAAATTAAACCTTTTATTTATGTGTGTTTAAGTTTTTAAGATTTAAAAATACTCATTTTATGCCATCACTTTTTGGAAGAGACATTTCTTTTTTTTTTTTCCTACTCTTTTTGAAATTTCCTCCTCTTCAAATATTCTCAGCTTTTGTGCATTCAGAAATTTCCTGGTGGAAACAATTTTAGAGAAATGGTATGAAAAAAGTTTTCCCCAGATTTTTATCTTCCCCCCCTCCCCAGTAGAAAACATATTGTTGGGCAATAGTTAAAGAGTGAAAAAGAGGAGAGGAAAGAGAGACAAAAATCCACTAAGCCCAACAGACCAAATCCAAAGATTGGTCAATGAACTTCAAGAGGTAAATCTACTTGAAGGTCTAGCTCAACAAGCTCTTCCAGAAGGAATAACAATTATGTTGCATCTGTGAGAATATTAGGCAAACCCTGAAACATTTAAGCTAGGTTTCACCTCACTTAACTTAGGCTGCCTAGCAGCTATGAGTCTGGTATGAGGAAATCATCTGGATAATGGAAGGAGATGACAGATAGTAATTTATTCCACCTGTATTATTAGCTGAAGTTATACAAAATTAATTCATTAATGTTTTGCTTTTGCCTATGTAATTTTCATACCAGCAACCATTGCTGAACCTCAACCTTATTTTTCATATTAAGTCCAACATTTGTTTTTTGAATATACCATTGCAAAGCAGAGAAACAGCTATCTGTAACAATATAAGCAAGACAAATACAAAGCCAGTTAACCACTCCTGGATGGATGCCCATGAAGTTTGATCCCATTCAATAAACAAGCAGTTTACTTTCAATAGGCAGGCATGCAGTGGCTGTTGAAATCAAGTTAATAACTCTGCCCCATTTCAGAGGAGTGGAGTTACCAGTAGGAAAATGAGGATGAAGAGAAGGATGTCATGCGTCTACTCCACTCCAATTAATAACACCAAATGCTGCAAGCATACTGTAATACGATCCATTAGTGGCTTTGCAGGTCCCTCTCTCCAGTTCTGCTCCAGAAATAGATGCATTTCGGTTCTGTTCCAAAAAGCAGGAATAATAATATTTGCAGAGCTGGGTAAAAGCTAGATTTTCACCCAAGGGAGCATCAGACTTGCTGACTGTTGTCAGAGGAGAAATTTGTGAAAAGGTTAGGACAGGTTGCACAAAACTTTTAATGAGAGATCTAAAAAACTTCAAGATACTTAATTTTTCCCAAAGAGTGCAATATTTTTGTATGTTTCAGGATTTACCTTTTCAAGTCTCAGGTTTGTAACTACATCTTGCACACACTTAAAAAAAAAGAAAAAATGTCCATAGCAAACATAACATTTGTCCTAGAAATGATGGCTTTGAAATTCTTAGTAATCAAATATATTTAGCTGCATAGCTAAATATTTTTATTTGAAAAATTCAAAAAGTATGTGTGGGGTTAAGAAGAGAGGAGGTAATTTGCCATGACCTATTTTCATTCCATTCCAATCAAAATTGCACCACTTAGCTGAGTACTAAAAAGGGATGCCTGAAGCACAGTTGCATTAAATCATCTGTTAATGTTAGGCCAAATTTCTGGTCTACTGCCTTGTAGGTGGTGACAGCCCTCTGAAAGGGATACCTGTGTTCTGCACACTCACCAGAAACTTTTATGTGCTAGGATAGCAAAAAAGGCCTGAAATATTGATAGTTGATGTGAAGAAAGATCTCCAAAGACATAAGCTGAAGAACTAAGAAAACAGTTGGAAATACACATCTGTGCTGTAACTAGCTCTGAAGTAATGGTAGTCTCTAATTCAGCCAAAACATTGATGTTTTGGCACAAGAGAATAATAGGATGAATCGTGCTTGAAGTAAAATGGAATATTTGCAAATTCAGTCATGGTGTGAAAGAAAAGTAACTTCTCCAAATTTCATGGTATTGCATCAAAATTTGGCTTCTGAGCAAGTATCACAAACAGTTAACTTCTTCTCCCCTTTCCTTAGTCTGAAAATCTAAATAAGATAAAGCTTTCCCAAATCCATTCTAATATGTTTTGATTTCTGTCTGCAATAGAACACCAAAGAATCTTTTCTTTTCTCAGTTTATTTTGATGCTTCTGATGTCTCCTTCATCTAGTTTTGGTTCTGTGGCTCCCATGGAAGCCAGTAGGTAGGTCCCGAGTACAATGCAACGTAGAATTGGATTCAAAGTTCCTGATTTAGTAAAACATTCAAACATGTATATATGAGCCACAAAGGTCTAGTTTGCAAAGGTGCCTTGTAACAGGGCTCCTTTCAGCACAGCATTCTGGTAGCAGACACCTTCCCACCTTGTCCCATCTCCTCTCTCCCTCTCCAATGCCCTGTCCAGTGGACAGAGGTGAGGTTTCAGAGCGAGAAGCTTTGCTTGCATGGGAAGCCTGGATGTCATGGTCTGTGGCCATGAGCAGCTGAGTGAAATACACTCAAAACAGGGGCTTGTCAGGTCTGTCATTTCCGTGGCATACTGTGCATTTATAGTTTAGCACTGTTGCTCTAGCTCTCCATGTATCAAATAAAGTCATTAACAGATTTGAGACCTGTCAACCACCCGTGCCTGGTATCTGTTCACCCTCGAGTGGGAAAGAGCTATCGGTGCAGAGCTATAGTGGGATGTAGTGGGGCTAAAAGGTCTCTGGGGTGTGTCTTGGTCATTTGAATTAGTGTGCCCCTCGCATAGCATTTACTGCCCACCCCTTCCTCCTGGATAATGTTTAAGTCTCTTGAGAAACCTGTTAACATGAGAACTGGTTAGAGCATCTTTTGTAAAATATTTGCCAATGACCAGGACTACCCAGCCAGCTTTGGTGTGAATGAGAAACTTAATAATCCATGAAGGGTATTTTAATATCTTTAATTTACATTACACTGCGTTCATAAATTAGGGAAGAAAGTGTTAGTTATGGCTTTCTTCCTGGTGGTGGGTTAGAATATGCCAGCTGTGACACAGCATTTACAGAAATGGCTGGAGTCATTGTATATCAAAGCTGAAAATTATACTGACCTATCAGTGAAATACATCCTTTGGTAGTCCTTCTTGTGAGGGTTTCTTACGCATGGTATAAGAGCTGCCTCACTGTGTTGCAGTAACATGTGAAGACAAAATGACTATTAGTCCTGCTGTTTGTAATTTGATCTGTGCAGCAAGTGTTAGTCAAGAATTATTTGTTTTCTTTCCCTTACTGTCTTATTGACATTTTTCACTGTCTTAGTATCTGAAATTCCAAATCTGGAATGTCCTGCTATCAAGTCTGAGTCTGCTTTATTTAACCCAAATGCAAATCCATAGTATAAAGCAATCTGAATTATGTCTGAGCTGAAAGCAAATTCTGTTCAGTATATTGCCAAACTGAAGCCTTCATACACTGTCAAACGCAAACACTGAAATAAATCTTCATGGCTGTCAGATAGACTGTGGGTCTGGCACAGACAGAGATTGCTCAGACAGTAGCTCCAGACATCTTGAGAACAGAGACCTCCTTACGGGGTAAATTTGCAGAGTTTTCATAGGTCACTCAGAGAGGAAATAAAATTTAACAGATTGCAGTAATTTTTGTTTGCTGATAAAGTATGCCTGAGAATAATGGTCAGTCAGTAAAGTTGGTTGACTCTCTGTTTGTTTACCAGTCTGGGAAAGCTTATGTCTTCTACTTGGGTTACCTTACTGAGTACAGAATACCTCTCTAAAACATGTGCAGTCTCTCAAAAGAACAAATCTTTTTATTTAATTCAGTCAGTTTATATAATATCATTTGTTGTTTGAAATAGCAGTCCCTTTTAAATAAACTTGCAGGATTTATTGCCATGGAGCCAACTCAAACACTGAGAATTGATTCCTTAAATTGTTAGTGAACTGTATGGCCAATCAGGCTATGATGATAAGCCTCGAGAGCTCTAGGATACTCCTGAGTATGTTTTGCATTGCGGATGTTTGAAAAGTCTGTGACTCTCCCCTGAGAATTTTCCCTTGGTTCTCATGCTGGGAGTTGTTATTTCAGAAATTTTAGAAATGGCAAGCAATTCGACTTTGCAACTTTGAAGTTCTGAAATATTTGGGCATTTTTCCTTATTTCTGGGTGTAACAAACTCTGTGAGGACTCTGTTCTGTCTCCGTATGTGGTATGCAGTTTTAGTGCTGTGTAGCTGGATAAGAACAATTTTTAGAGGAATCGGAAGGGACAAGCTAAACAACAGCACAGATTAAATAACTGAGATAAATGATTCTGCAGGGGTTAAGATGACAAGGGCCCCTTTGTAAGGAAGAACCCATTTCTGGAAGTGCCACATTGCCGAGAATTGTTTTTCTTTCTTATTTTAAAATCTGGGATCACATAGAATCAGAACCTGATGGTAGTACAAGGAATAAGGTGGGTCAGTTAAGGCAGAAAAAAAGACAATGCAAGGTGACCATGAAACCTGAAAGAAATACTGTGATGCATGAGAAAGACATTTGGTTTTCCTTGTTTTTTTTTTCCTTAGAAATTGAGTTAGTTAACTTCCAGTCCCAGTAGGTTTTGATCCATAAACAGTTGCCTCAGGAACAAGCAGCTTACCTGTGCTCTCCTGCAGCAGTGTTAGATACTCCAGATTTAGCTGTTACTTGAGCTACATCTGTGAATCCTGGTAAGCTAGGAAAATGGATTTTTCTTCAGGCGTTCTGTAAAAGAAATGCCTTCTTCCTTTTGTTTCTTGGGAGGTGTGGTCTACAACATCAACTCTTGTGGTGGACTTTCAGATTGAAATCTCAGAACTCCCCTTGGTAGGACTGATCTTTAACTTTGAGATTTAAAACCTCTTAAAAGCTTATGTAAATAGAAATGTAGAGGAGACTCAGTAAATTTTTATATTTATTACAAAGTCTCTAAAAGAAAACATACAAACAACTCCATCGTCAGTTGACAGACTATGGAGATATCATATTTGATACCTGTTACCAGCTGTTAACTGTCCATGAAGGATTGTTTTTATGTCAGAATTTCTTACACCATATATGATGAGCTCTTCCTCCTGCCACCACCATCTCAATTCCTCTCTCTCCACTTACTGAGGACAGAAAGCAGACATAACGAAGGTTGCTATCTCTAGTACACTTTATATGTGCATCACTGTTTTTTTTTCACACCTGAGTTTAAAAGGGGGGAAAGATTGTCTCCTAGGGAGTTACTCAAACCTCAGAGCACCTGAAACTTCTTATGCCTCTGGTAGGATTGTGCGCAAAATCATGTACCTCAAAATTCATGGGACCAGTTAGACTTCTGCCTGTGTTTATGTACTTAAATACTTTTTTAGATCTGGCTCTGTATACTCCAGATTCCCAGTGTCATATTTGACACTGCAAATTATTAGAAATTAGATGGTATTTCACCACCTCACTAGGATATTGAGATGCAACTGCATACTGTGGAAATATCTAAACCAGAGAGGTTAAAAAGTGCTTCATGGCAAACTACTCTTGAAAGAAGCTCTTGATGTCTGAATCTCAGACTGTCCATGCATCTCACGTTTTTCTTCGCATATATCCTGGTACAAAAAGCTAATGCATGTTCATGAAAAGGAAAAAGTAAAACTATTGTGACTTCTGTGTGTAAAACTTTTCACATAGTAGAATACATACCTTTAATAGAAAATGATAAAACAGTCTCTATAACTCTACAGTGATGAAAATTCAATGTTGTTAATATAAACAGGTTTATGATAATAATAGGAGATTTGCAAGGAAGAAGGATTCATTAAGTTCTAAGAGATGTTTTGACCTCTGCTACTTCATAACCCATTAGAGAGAGTGAAGGTCCACATAAGCTGGCTTTCTTTCTCTTTTACCTGGAAGGCATTATGTTTTCAATAAATACCAAAATCAAGTCAATATTTTTAGAACCAGTATAACTGCCACTTTAAATGGACTAATATTTGCTCAGAAGTTGTCCGACGCTTTATATCCAATGCCAGCAGAAAATAAATAAATAAGTTGTATGCTTTTGGTAATTGATCAGGAACATCTGAATGGGTTACATAAATAATAGACCAATCAAAGTATTGTCTAACCATTTAAAAAAAACACATGTGCTACTGCATGTACATTTATTTAAATTAATGTTGCTGTCAGAATTTATGAGAAATTTTGAGAGGATTTCATTTTCACGTTATGGTTAATGATCTCATAAATAACAATTTGTCAATTTATAGGCTAAGATATAATATTAAATTGTTCAGTGTACCTCTTTAAAATAGAGGTGTGCATTTACTGTTCCAGGCAATTATTATGTGGATGAAACTGCAACTTTCAAATCTCATTTTCACATCTGCCAAGTCCTACTCTAACTCATTTTCTATTCTAATGAGAATTAATGATATTAATGATTTAATGTTATGCAGAAGAGACCTGGGACTTTTCTTGTATATGCAGTATCATGCAGTGTTTTTCTACATAAAATATTTTATTAGTCTGTCATTGATAACTGACCAACAGATTATCTAAAAAATAAAAAAACCCCAAAACCAGCTGTTAAAAAAATCCATTATGAAATGGATTCTGGTTCTTGTTTAAGCCTATGAAGATGATACTTGCTAATCATTTACAAAGTGCTGATCTATCTTGGA
The DNA here is from genome assembly GCF_030936135.1 of Gavia stellata. Classification (NCBI taxonomy): domain Eukaryota; kingdom Metazoa; phylum Chordata; class Aves; order Gaviiformes; family Gaviidae; genus Gavia; species Gavia stellata. The sequence goes on from NC_082595.1 coordinate 24,484,442, forward strand.
GTTGAACACCAAGAAACTTCAGTCTGATAGTTTGGGGTAAGGCTATATCTGCTTGCAAGCAACTTCCATTCTTCTCCACTCTTTTCTAAAACCACTTTAGCTTTGTATGATTGTGTGAGGGAAGAATACACTCTCAAGCTGAATATTTGAGATTAAATGAAAGGTTATATTTCTCCTGAATGGCAATTTGAACATGCTTTCTTGTGGGATCTTTTACATGCAAACCAAAATACCCATAATGTGAAAGATACACTGTTGCATAGTCTTTGTATTTATTTATTTATGCCCATATCAGGCTGCCACAGTCAAGGCTGCTATTTGCTTCAAAACTGTCCAGTATACATTCTTTGGGCTCCACTGGTACTCATTAAAAGGTACTGTGACAGCCTGGCATCAGCAGAGTTCCTGTATGCAAACAGCTACTCTTTTCATCAGCAGTCACTGTCATCTGCTGTGTTGTTTCTGGGTTGAGCTTCTCAGGCTCTGTGTAGGGTGGCTTTTTTTTTTTCCCCTCTGGACAGGAAAGTAGGGCCTCTGCATGTGTTTAACCCCACATTTTTGCAGGATACTAATATTTCTGCTTTTAATTGACTGCAGTTTTACAGGAGAGTGTGTCCCAGATGCGATTGCTCTAAAATGAAAGAGCACCAGTGTTGGGCTTGAATGTTTCCCATCCAATTACCAATTGCCCCTTCATTTTATTTTGAAAGTTTTTTTCGCTTGAGTGTGGAGTTTCCAAATGATTCTGGTAATCCTGGATTTTTTCCCTTGTTTTTACAGGTGACCTGTAACTGTTTCACCATCAGTAATGGAGAGATGCAGGATGTTGGTGTTGGCCTGTATCCCAGGTACTGTGGACACTGTTTCATTCACAGGCAAAATCTATGTTAGGGTTTTTTTTTTTTTTTTCTTTTTCCCTTGTTAGCTGTAAGGGCCATCAAAGCAGCAGGTAACATGTCTAAATGAGAAACTGGGAAATGCAAATAAATTAAAGGAGAATAAAAAATATGATCAAGTCGAAAACATTCTTAATAGTCCTGATTACAGAGTTAAAACAGTTTAAATAAGATTAATCTTTATATTTTATTTTTATGGAGGTAGTAGTCTTTTCTAAGTAAGAACAAACGCTGACATCAAAAATGTGTGACTGGGACTAGTAAAAGGAAACCTGTTCAGCGTTGCTTTAGAATACAGATATTTTGCAGCCGACAGCCTTCTGAACTGGCAGTTAAAAGAAAAAGATTGAACACGTTTATTAGTAAATTTCCATAACTAAGAAACCAGTAAGGTGAAAAGAGAGATGCATGTTAATATTTTAATTTATTATTATTATTTCTTATTTGTATTAGGTAAGAAGTACATACCAGGGAAGGTTTTGCCTTCATAGAATTAGTTACCTGTAATTATTAATTATTAATGTGGAAAATTAGTATGTATAGCTTAAAATTATATTTTACCATCTCAATTTTTTGTTAATGCATGGTTGAACTATGTTGTCAATACCTCAGTGGGCCTGCCACGGTTGTTTCTTTTTCTACTAATGTCACACGTGTAAGATTTGACTAAGGACACAATATCTTGAGGCCTGCCTGGTGGTAAAGATAAGGGAAAGGTGGTTAGGAAGACATGGCAATTAATGTTATGAAAAGTACAGAACAGTCATTTGATTTCATAGTGGAATGGAAACAAATCGTTTCACATACTTGGGAAAAATGGAACATTATTTTGGAGCATTATTATTAGTGAAATGTTTTCTTTTGGTTTAAAAAAGCCCCTGACTGTGAAGAAAGTGTCTATCTATGTTCTGTGATAGTGCACTGCCAAGTATACGAAAGACACTTTCCCAGTCAGTTCAGAGTAGTTTGAGTTTTGCTGTAACAAATCACTCTGAGCTGGGAAAATTGTGAACTTAAATCTGTGTTTCCCAAATCCTAGGCAAATGCCCTTCCAGATGAATTAATATGCTTCCAGATGAAATTGTCATCAAACCCGCTAGTGTTTCCATGATATGAAATTTGATTAAAAGTGATTTGCTTAGTCTCATTAAGAGGTTGTATATTGTTGCATGGCTTGATAGCTTCAGCATCCCAATATATTTTAAAATAGATAAAATCCTGTGGTCCTTCTCTGCATCACCTTGCCAGCAGCTTTGGGAGTATGCCCAGTGATCTCACAGTAAGTGAAATGTATACTCTCTCCCAGTGTACATTACAGGGTCCATGTGGAGATTAACCACAGATGTTTTATTAGACCAGAAGGAATATCAAGAGTCAGGCTCCTGTTGATAGCTCCTTTAAGAGTCAAGAACTGAATAAACATGGTTTAGTGCAAGGCTCTGACCCTCGGCAACATCCTCTGTTTTGCCAACAACAGTTGAGATTTTGAGTTGCTGAAGCAGGCAGACAAGGAAAGCAAATAAAGGCAGCCAGGAGCTGGATAAGCCAAAAATTGTTCTTCCAGCCTGATGATGCCAGAATTATTCTTTCAATGGGTCATTCCCATAGAGGAAGAACCATCAGCCCCACGTCTGCTATGGGAGTGATGCTGGCCTGGCAAAGTCAGTTGTTTCTCAGCTAATGAAACATGGGACTCAAAAGTATATAGTGGATGTTGTTCACGTTGTTCTTAACAGTCTCCTTCAAAAAAGAGGGAAGGGCATATCTGTATCAGGAGATCCACCAGCGTTTGTGTCTCCTGGGGGTGGCAGCAGCTCCCCAATGAGCTGTGCTGCTTCAGCTGTCACATGCCACAAGAACAGAGGCTGAATCAAAATATACATAAAACAGAGGCAACGGCTGTATCTCTTCTTTCAACTCTGTACACCAAGTACTTTGGTTTTGGGACATAGTATACTCCATTTTCTACCTGATATGAAATACAGGTTGATTGCTGGCCCCTTTGAGCTGTGGTTCCACTAACTGTCAGGGTAACCAGTAAGGTTAGTGCCCTGAAACTGAGCAGAAGCAGCAGAAATAAAATACAGTCCCAATATACTAACCTTTTGCTCTGAAATGTCCAGGTTGCCTTGTTCCTCACTTACCTGCTTTGCTCCCTCCCCTGAGTCAGGCCTCTCGGAGTCACTGGGACGCTATCGCCTCCCTCCTGCCCTGAGTACACAGAAGGCAGAAACACATGAAGAGATACAGGCATGGCTCCTATTAGCAATGAATATATATCTTCTAAGCATTAATTTTCCTCCCCTAACCAAGAGCAGCTGATTTACCAGGGATTTTATTTGTTTCGTAACTTAATTGCTTGATACTTCAGATGTAATCATGTTTTAAATGATCAAAGGGGAATAGCAGTGGAGGCTCCTCTGTAAAGTTCTTTCCCTCTCTTTCTCCCCCTCTACCACCCCTCACAGCATGTCTTTGCTGAACCACAGCTGTGACCCAAACTGTGTGATCGTTTTTGAAGGATACCAGCTTTTACTTCGCTCTGTCCGAGAGATCCAGATTGGTGAAGAGGTAATTAACTTGTCCTCCCTTCCATCACAGACACCTGCAACAATGACATCTCCCTAAATAAATTCCAGACTGCAGGGCCACCAGCTTAATATTTTGATGATATATTGATGCCCCTTTGTAGCACATAGCTATCAGGGGAATATGATAAATAGAATCATCTCTTCACACTGCCTGGGCCCCATAATCATTACTTCTCATAAATCACTAGTAGTCTTGATAAATTCTTGTTCCTCCTTTCCTCCTCTAGGCACTTCATTTTGTTTGTATTTGAATGTCTTTACCCTGATGGAAACACTTACAATATTTCTGGGTGGAATGCAGTGTTCACTAAGTCATTGCAACAATAAGCATTTGTCAGGCTGCAACCATACTGTTGTAGTAAACCTTTCATTGACAGTGAAAGTAGCAAGACTAGGTTTGTTTTCTTGTCCATTTCACTAGAAAACACTTCAAAATATCCCTTTCAAGAGATTTCTTATTTGATCTAAGGTATTTTCAGCTTTGTTTTTACAACAGCATTTTATTACTTTGAAAATAATAATTTGTGGCTAGGTAAACACTTCAAAGCAAGTGTCTTTTGCAGCAATGCAATATTGGACTTGCTTAGTAAGGCCTGCAAAGATGTGTATATATGTAATTTTACATATACCAATGACCTATGCAGTCCTAGCTGCTGGTCATTTCAAAATCATGTTCTAATGTAAATATGGTTCATGCCTGCGCTTCAAACTCTGGGAAGGTCAAGGGCATACGTTTTCTAAGTAGTATCTCTTTTTCTCCCTCTGAAGTGTTTTACTTTTTGACAAGTAAATGGTAAAATATTTTTTTAGGCAAAATAATGTGGAGAACCAACATAAATGCTTTTGCATACTTATCTTTTTGCTGAGAGAAAACTTTTAGGATGCAATATACTTTTGTGAGCTATTAAGTGTAGACAACTTTCTTGGTCAAGCCAAATTATAGACACTTTTCTTCCATTTTATCCATATACCATAATTTTCTTCTTGGCTTCCCAATATACCAAAATGGGTTGCTTATTAAAAAATACTGTAGATTTTAATGTCTTCCCAGGATGTCTTTGGGTTAATTATTAGAGTTCTAAATTCTGAAGCTATCTGATTTTTGTGTACATGGATATATTTTTCTAGGTAAATTTCATAAAGCAAGTCATTTGTAAGACATTCAGGAAATAAATATAAGTTATAGGGCAGGGCAGCTAAGACCATTTTGTTTGCAGTGGCTTTGGTAGTTGTGTGAATACAGGCTTTAAAATGACTGCACCTTATGTGTCCATATTGTATTTTCTAAAAATCTTTACATCCAATAAGGCAGTAAAATAAAGTCAGAATTTTCCAAAGAGCTCAGGTTCTGGTGTCTTTGTTGTGACTATTGCTGCTGGGTTTTGTACTGAAAGGAAAACTTGCCTTGAGGAATATGTAAGATTTTTTTTATATATATATATATATACACCCACACACACACATATATATATGCTGTGTTAAAGCAGGTGCCCTCTTGACTTACCTGGAAATAAAAGTCTCAGTCTGAGGTACATGCTTCTTTGAATAAGGATGTGTCTAAGGAAGAAAATGGACATAAGTGAGAAAGAACAGATCTAAACTAATATTCACTTTGTATCTTTAATGGAAAGAGGAAGGAAAAGAAAATTATTATGAGGGTATGTACAAGTCAACAGTTTAATATTATTTTCAACTCCCAATTACTTTTCCTCTTACACAACTGCTACCACTTTTCATTTTGTGTTCTGCATGGTAACTTTGGTACAACTTCTTTCCACACTGCTTTACTACTTGCCTGCAGCAGAGTGAGCTCAGTTTTCTTAATAGCCATATATTGAATTTACACACCTATGTATGTGAAACTGTATTACCTGTTTTGAGCTGAGTTTTTACTTACATTACTGAGGTCATGATCTGAGCTGATGGGAGAGAAAATACATGTTAGGGAGGAATCTGATTGGGTTTTCTGAATAAATCGAGTGCTCTGAGGTGGTATGATGAACATTGTTTCAAGTCATGAGACAACAAGAAAACTAAATAATTATAAGCAGTAGAAAACTTGCCTTATCCTGTTCAAACTTACACTAGATTTAGACTGAATGAGATCCCCTATGTCATAATTAATAGAAAGCAAATAAGCACTAAGATTTATTAGAAATAAGAAGCTAAGTAGCAAGTCAAGCTCAGATTAGTAGAAGAGGGCTATGGCTTTACTATCCATACAGGACTAAACTTGATAGGGCTTCTGGACCCTTGCCAGGAAAGTATCAACCACTGCAATATGATGTGTTCACTAAGCCAGTGAGAAGTAAAAATAGTGCTTTCTATCAGAGGACACTACAATAATTTACTCATGTTAAGGAGTTGTTGACCACCTATAGTCACAGGGAAAACAAAGACACAGGGAGTTGAGGTGCCTGACCATTGTAGTCATCTCACAATTGGATAAAGAGGGAGGGACCAGTAGACCTGATCTTGGTTGTAAATCAGAAGAGATATTATTACATTGGATGTAGGTGCTGCAGTGTGATGCAGATTTATTCGGGAATAATATTTATGTCCCAACCACACTTTAGGGTGCTCATGTAATACACAGTAATTGTATTTATCAAAACAGTGATGAAAAGCATTCAAGATTATGAGAACCTCAGAAAGTTTTTATGTCCTGATGGAAGTTGTTTCAGTTCAGTTTTAGTTTTGTGTCTAGGCAGATTTTTTTTTGGCGTTGCATGTTTTTGACAGAAAGGCATATGGCATTTAGTGGTTTTTAATTGAATTTTGGTTTGGGCTTTAAAATTTGTTCAAATCCTAAGGCCAAAATGTATCTCAGGCAGTAGAAAATTTGGACTCCTGAGCCAGAAAATGTTTGCCTGAATCCTTATGGAATGAAAGTGCTAAATTTGATGGCACTGTATATTTGGAAAACTAATCACTCCTAAAATCATACACAAAAATACTAGCCATCTGGGCCTTTTTTGTGGCAAAGACAGTGTTGCCAGTCCTGAAGCACTAAGAAATCATGAATGTTACTTTTTTGTAGGCATTGAAAGAAGGGATTCATGTATAATTGCATGGTTTCCCAAGTTGAACCTTTAAGAAAACAAAGTGTATTGAAGGAATCATAGTAAAATACTGAAAGCTGGCAAGAGGGAGAAGTGTCTTGTCCTTAAACTTTGCTTCAGAAACCAAAAGTTCAGATTTATCTTTAGGTATATTATTTGGGTTTTATACTAATGCAGTTCTACGGAATTGCATGCACTTTGAGGACAGAAAGTTACTATTTTAAACAAAAACACACTATGTTCCCATTGGCTTTTGCCAGTGAATGCTTTAGTTGATGTTCAGAATAACAGCTTTCATTTCTATCAATATATAACTTATTTGTCTGTTTAAATGACATTTATAATCCTCATTAAATGTAGAATTTTTAAAGTGAAAATTTGGCTTTGATAGGAAACTTCCTTCAAGCTTGGTAGACTTTCTTTTTTTTTTCTTCCCCATCCTTGCTCTGACTCTAATTCATATAAGGTGGTATGGGTCTATGCTAATACCCCAAATTCTAGTGCTTGACCAGCTGGTAATGATCACCACTAAATTTAAGTGAATTTTGTCCTGTAACTGGCATAAAGGGAATGAAATAAATAGGGAGCAGAGGAAAGAATGAAAGGAGTGAAAGGAGGACAAGGCTTGGGAGCAACTATTGATCTCCATGCATAGATTAAGGGTCAAGATGACTAGAAGGGGTCTCCTAACACTGTAGACTCTAGTGTGTACCAGATTTTTGAGCATAATTGGATCTAATAGCAGGAAGAAAGAAATAATAGATTTTTATGGGGATTTTATTCTATATGTCCCTACTTAAAAGACTACAGGACTTTATGAAACTTGCTTCCAGCAGCTCAAAACTAATTACTAATAACACCTTTTTGCTCCTCAAGATAATGTTAGTTGCAGTGCTGACTATCACAGCTTTTGTAACTTTAGCTGATGTTACTTTGACAGTGTACAAAGATTTCTTTTTCTTGCACTTTCTTCTTTGCAAAAAGGAAATTTAAGTATTGCAAAGAAAGGTGAGATATGGGGATGGATTATAAGGAAGCAAAAATTATTCACCTAGAGATCACCAGGGCTCCTTCAGTGACTAGGTAACATATCAGCTAATTTACTTTCTCAAAAAGACAAGCAGCCTGCTCTGAAGAGGTCTTCATCATTTCCCTACCCTTAAGTAACCACTTTAAACAGCATCAAGATGCGTGCTATAATTTTTATTAATTACTGTGTCTACCTGGTGTTTTGCAGGCAGACACAAGCTCATTTTGCCTATTCTCCCATCAGAAGTTGTATAGTTATGGTTAGTTCAGTGCATAGCTCAAATCAATTAGTCCTGCTGAGAGGCAGGAGGTATTAGCTGAGGTCCAGTTCCGCTCCAAGATGGGTGCATGGCTTCTCATCAGCTTCAGAGTTCAGTTAGAGCAAATTTGTATCTTTCTGCAGAAAGTCACATAACAGACCGTGCTTTTACAGAGCAACTAATTTTTAAAATTAATACTAAATACAAATCATAATTTCAGATGACCAGCAATTAAATCTATCTTCATGATAGCTTTGAACCAAGATATGTAACATTTCTGTTATAATTCTATGAGGAGGAGTTTTATATCTGTGTATGTTTGACATATTAGAATTTGTCACATTACATTTTTGAAAACCAAATTTTTCCTTGAGTTAGAAGGCATTTTGAACATATATGCCAAAACAGAAAAAGCGCAGATTGTTCATCGCTTATATGACTCTATCTCAGGAACAGATTTTTGTACACAACCCTCCCTAAAACCCTGAGACCCGTGATTGCAAAAACAAGAGGACTCACTTTTTTCCCTGCCGTTTGCATTAAAAGAATTTATTTTAAGTTTCTACAGAATCCACTGTCTTATAGTCTGTTACAAAAAACATAAATTAAGTCCACTGCAGCATGGCAGTACTGGAAAATTGTGTCCACCTCATTTGGCAGATGACGAACATGAGAAACTAACCACCATACCCATGGTTAAAGAATTTCTGTGTCAGAGCGAGAAGCAGGACTCAGACAGTGCTGCATTTCTAAAGAGAAAGTCTTGAGAGTCAATAAGTCTCATGGCTGTTAAATAATTCCCTGCCTTCATAAATGTTATTTAATATATATTCTCCAGTTTGGTGGAAAAGATTTACTGCATTCTTTATAAACGATGCAATAAAGAGGCAAGCTTTGGTCAGCTGAAATAATGTTTTAATTAATACCATACAGCCCACATGCAAATACCATTAAGACAACCTTTGATAAATGGGCGTATTTCCTAAATATGTACAAGTTAAATGAGCCTTACATCTAATGAAGGGATCCAAAATTAAAACAAGTGTAAGAGAGAGACTTGAACACGCAATTTATATGTTTAAATGGTTAAATGATTAGTATAGACTTAGTCACCGTTAGGTTGGTCGTGTTTCTAAATATTCTAATTATATTTTCCCACTCAGTCTGCCAGCTACAAACATTTTTTCACTTGTGGATTTCTGCTGGCAGGACTGGGAATTTGGACTTGGGCCTCTGACAGTAAGAGAAAACCTAAGTTGTTAAAATGCTAAAAGGAGGTATCAGTGTGACGAAGCCTCTTGCCCTCCTCCTTCTGCCCAGTCGTATGCTCTAATCCAGAGCAGGTTGGTACATGACTGTTCATATCCACAACTGTTTGGTAACAGGTTTTTTTTTTTTTCTCTGAAAAAAGAAATTACTGGTTTCAAACTTGTTCCTACTTCCAAGGTTTCTGCAACATGAGCGATTAAAAAAAAAAAAAAAAGGTCAAAAATGAAAAGAGAGAAAGGGATGAAGCCTGCAGGCTGAAGATAGATAAAGTATCTTCAAAAATGTTCAATGCTGGCTATGTGTTTGTTTTGCAGTATTAGAACTGAACCCTTCAAAATGATGGGTTCAACAGTAATGGTAGGGTTTAAACCATTGTCTTATGTATTTTGCCAAAGAATAGACTAATCTCACATGAATGATTTTTCCTAGAAGATTCCTTCTGCCTTGCACTGTGCTGGAATTTGATTAAATCCCTTTTACTGCTGGATGCCACCTGAACTTAAAGCCCAGTAGGACATGGGTCAGAACCAGTAATGGTTATGCAGAGGATAAGAGATAGGGAACAAGCCAGTGTGCGGAATGATTTTGACAGAAAACACTTGTGAGTTGCAGGGAGACATGAAGATCAGAGACTTGCGATGGGAGGGGGAAATTGGGGTTGGAATGGCTGAAGGATGAGGTTAGGAGTACAGCCTGACTGGAAACTGCTTTGTGGGAGGAAAGGAGACAGATCTTTCTTACCACACCAGGGAGGATGCAGAGTAAGACCAGCTGGGGAAAGAAAGGAGGACGAAGTTGGTGGGGTCACTGAAGATCATTGAGAAACCAAAGTAGGCAACAAGGACTGTTAACTTGGGAGAGTAAGAGTGTTGGTGATCAAATATGGGAAAAAGGTGTAATTTGAGGCACGCAGGGGAGGCAGAAGGGCAGATCTGGGACTGGCAGGGTGATAAAATCAGCGCCTTGTACCGAGAATGGCTATATAAGGAGCTAGAACTGAGGGCTGAAAACCAGGTTTAGATAACCAGGTGTGGACAATAAGACTGGAAAATGATACTTGTGTCAAGGGGCAGAGAAAGAGAGAATCAGAAGAGGGACAGATTCGAGAGAATGGGGCAGAAGAGACCAAGCTTGGGAGAAAAGAGTGGAAAAGAAATAGGCAAAACAATTTCCATCCATTCACCACAGAAAGCTCAGAGGGAAGCCTACAGCTTTTGTGTAAATAATTAGTACAGACTGTTCTTCTGTAAAGCAACAGTGGTGAAACTAATCCCCTCTTGACTCAGACATGCACAGGCTGGGACAGAACATCATACAGAATGCAAAACCTAACAAAGTTCTCACACTTTCTAACTTTTGATTATCTGTGGAACTTTAATCTGTGTCTTTCATTAATTATACTATTAATCTTCAATTATGAGACCATATTTATTTTTTCCACAGGCTTTCTGCTTATGATCATTTTAAATGCTTGAATTTGCCATCTCAGTAGTCTTCTTTTAATATAGTTCTCCTTCAATATGTAATCAAATTATGCTGTAATAATAAATGAAAAAAATGCAGGCATTGTTTTAGTTGCTTGTAATTGCTTGTTTAATTAGAATGCTCACTAATTTGCAAAATGCAGGTTCTGACAATGGATTTCACCGTCATTACTACAAATTGGTCAGGTTTTCCTGTAATTTCTTTGAGTGGACTCTCATGATTTAACTGAGACTCATGTGAAAATTCTCCCAATTATTTGAAGTGTCTAGGCTCAGGATGAAATAATGTGACCAGATTTTTTTAGCTCTGACCTCTCTGGAGTGTTTCAAAGTGTGTTGGGTGTATAGTGTAATCATTCAATAGCATGTATGACTGAATGCTGCTCTGAGCTGGGCTGTTATTTTGTTATATTCTTTCCCTTATCATTAGTTTGTGCTTGTGCAGCACTTTAAACATTTGAAGAACTCTACAAATGGTTAGCCCTGTAAAATTCCTTCTGGCAGGCGTCAAAATGAACAAACTACAGACTTCTCTGTAGTTCATTGGAATTCACTCTATACAGCATGAGGAGTTGAAAATGGCACAAATGTAGGCATTTTCTTTTATAATTTTAATAAATTTTCTTGTCAATAGTTTCAACAATTTTGACTGCAATGCTTTTGTGCTTCCTTGGTCACAAAGGAAACACCACAGACATCCTGAACATGGGTATGACATAAGAGGAGCTTTCCTCAGGCTCAAACATACATTTGCAAGAAAGTAGGTGCTTCCCTGAGATGAAGTTTTTGGACACAGTTGGATGTTGTATAACACCAGTGCTAAATACACACTTAAGCTTTGGAGCTAGACAGAAAATGAGATTTCATGCACAGGGAATTCAGATACTGAGCTTCTCCATTCTCTCTCTCTCTCCTTCTTCCTTTCTCTCTCTCTCTCTCCTTCCTTTCTCTCTCTCTCCTTTGGATGAAAAGTTGAAATAGTGATAATTTGGGGGGGATTAATATTTTCAAACCATATTGGTCTGGAAATGTGAAAAAGTGTTCCTCCATGGAAATTATTTTGGGCCTTTTTTTCTGCCCTCTGTAAAAGTAGTCAATTTCTTCTAGGAAATCATCTGTTAAGATAAAATTTTATTTTATGCTGGAAAAATGTTGTATCCAAAAAATGTTACCTTAGCTATACATACACCAAATACAGAATTTTTGTTATAGATACCAACTCTGGTTTTGTATGTGCTGCACACAGCTCACCATCAGCTATATTGAATCACTGATGCCCACCAGTGAACGCCAAAAGCAACTGATGCGCCAGTATTGCTTTGAATGTGACTGTCTTCTCTGCCAGAATCAAGAAAAGGTAGGTTGAGTGAAGAAATTCCTTGCCAATGAAACAATTTTCCAAGGCCTGTCAGCAGCTTTCCTTTCTTTATGTAATACTTATCTTTTGCTACTAATTGAATAGCCAGAATAGAGAAGAAAATTACCTCTGCCGTCAGTGCTGTTTATGCTGCTATGAAAGACAACCGTGAAGGAAAGAAAAGCAGGAAATGTTGACAACGTAATAAGAAGAATTTCTTGCTAAAACATGCATTGTTCATAAAGCTAGGGACCACTTTCAGTTCCAAGATGTGGTTCAGATAGTTTTGAGATTCAAGGACCTCTGAACATGAGCGTTAACATGACTTTAAGTTAAAAGGAAAGGATTTTTTTTTTCTGTTCAAAAGAATAATCTTGGAGCTTTAACTGAAGCCACTTGTCTGATACTACAGGAAGGCTGTGCTTATCCTCATAATAATGTTAAATTAATTCTGACAAGCACCTGCATCAATAATTTTCAAGAACTACCAGATATATTCAGCACTTGTTAGAGAGAGCGGTGAACCTCCTTGGATGACTATTTGTAGTTTTTATGCTCTCTTTCATGAGTTCTTGGAGTAGCAGTTCAGTAGTTGTAGTAGATAAAATTTTATTCAGCATGACCTTTTACTAGGGTTCAGCCTAGCCTGGTTTAATTATATTCTGGATTGCTTCATATTTATACAGCCTGGCCAGAATAATTTTGGCTCCAAGCCTGATGAGAGATCAAATGGAATATGCAAAATGAGGCTGGCTTCATTGCAGTTTATGCACTTTGTCTCTCTAGTCATATGTACACTTGTTCTTATTTTCATAAATGCCTGTTTTGGGTGAGTCACATGCCATAGCTAAATGTGTTCCCAGCAGATTAGAAATGGTAAGAAAGGTATTGATGAAAATGTGATTCCAAGGAGCATGGTATGATTCATGAAATAATTTCTGTACAACAAAAAAGAAAATAAAAACCGCTAAGTTTAAACTCTGTGCTGAGTAGGACAGATGTCTGTGTGTGTAGTTGTGTTCAAGCCAAAGTACACCCATTGAATACATAATGTATCCTTTGATTCATCAGTAAGCAGTTCAAAAAAGAGGATACAGAAAAGTTTCAGGCTTATGACATAATGCTAAATTACTTCCTGTCCATGGGCAAAAGTTGTTGGCATTCTGTGACTGATAAAGATTGCTGCAATGCTAGTTGGAGGCAGTGAAGGGAAGACCTCTTTTTTTGTCTTTCTTTTAAAGATGCTCACTCAAGTGCCGTGAAATCTTAGATTAGTTTTGGGGAATGGCATCCCCACATCTGCAGTGATGATTAAGAAATATAAGCAGGCTAAAGAGTCTTTAAGGATCACTTAAGAGTTTGTGAAAGGATAGACAAGTGGTGTAAAGACCATTCAGCATATGGAATATTTTAAGAAACAAGACCCACAGGCTGCAGTACACTTCACTGTAAGAGTCAACATAGATCAAAAAATACTGTAGTGAAATTATATGGGCATATATTGATGAAAACAATAATCTCATACATAGGTCAAAATCAATTAATGATTTTTTCTCTTTGAAATTTTTAACTGTGGTTTGAGTTCCTATTCTATAGATCTTTTTTGCCCATTGGCAAAATTCCCTGTGGGGATGATATTGCAAAATGTCCAGAAAGCTCTTTGTGACTGCATTCTGGAATTTTGTAGTTTCCTTATTGTTACCATGTAAAGAGGTCTGTGAAGGGCTAGGAACCTCATGTCAACTTTGTTGATATCTACGAAGAAGACATCTTTATTCTCAGCTTCAGTCTAGAATGATTAGATATAGTCTGCAGCAGTCCTCGTAGTACTGCATTTCATTTCTCTGTGACAGAGATTTTATAAATATAACTGTTTACATGACTAACTTGTAAACATAGGGGTTTTTTTTCCATTGATCTCAGTCACTCTTGGTAAGCTGAGAGGCATGTAACACTGCAGCTACAGTGGGAGATAATATTTTCAGAAATTCTGGGGGGTTTAAAATTGCAGAATGGCTGGATTTAGATGCTTAAAAGTCATCAGTTGGCAAAATTATTCAATAATATCCCTGCTGAAATATCCCTGATACTGAGACAAATTTCGAATACATCTTGGAAAATTTTTTGAACACAAAGTCTTTATGAACAGAATAGGAAATGGCTGCAACGGTCATCAAGGGTGGCAGATTTAACGTGATTCAATAAATATAATCAGCTAGCAGTAAATTCCCATATTACAGCATTGCTTTGCAAATATGATGGTTTATTCAACAGCAATCCATCTCATAAATCTTTGTTATAGGTAAAAATGCAAATTCCAGTTTGGCTAAGAAACGCTTTATACCTTCAAGTAAGTTCTTGGGTGTTGGGGATTTTTTCAGTTGTAGTCATCTTGTCAAAAAAGGTAGAATCCTTTTTCTAACAAACACTTTATAGAGTTTGTAGCTTCTTGTTACTCCCAAATTCCAGTCTTGCTGAGTGTGCATGCCAGCTGCTGAGCACAAACTAGGGACCAGTGAAAGCAGAGGAATCACTCCTGAGATGCACACATCAATTTAAAGGAAAATTATAAGTCAAGTCATTTCCATTGTAGCTTTTATTCTACATCTTTTGTAATGTTTTAAAAGCAATCCTGTGGGAAATATACATTAAAGTTTATATGAAGGGCATACAAACCTTGTATGTATTAGTACTTAGTTACATGTATGCTTATTTATTCATATTTATAAAAATACTTTGCAAGTTTCTTATCAATGAAATTCATAACTCCTATATTTTCTAAAGGCTTGTTCATTTAGTCTTACATGCCCAAGTGAAGAAGGAACATGGTATCAAGTTTCTGTTCTCAAGTCAGTTACTGACTTCGTAAGTGACCTTGGATAATTCATTTTGTTCAAAAGCAACCTTCATGTTTTCTAAGACCCTGCCCTTATTTTTCATAGTTAGTGAGAAGCTACTGTTTCAATTGGAGCTGAACAGATTTTTGACCAGAAACCAGATCAGTCTGTCTAAATTGGGGACCATTTTTGTGAATGCTCTGTGAGACATCTACATGAGCAAATAACAGATTTAGCCTACAAAATGCTACTAATTTCTCCTAACTTTAGCTAGGCATCTAATCTAAGCCAGTTTTTAACCTCCCACCATACCCAAAGAAAAGACAAGCAGCTTGTTCATACTGTCTTGCTGTAGAAATCTATGAAAACTGGAATGGATATAAGAAGTTAAAGGAATGCCTTCAAGTAAATACCCACACTTTAGACAGATAAAGTTGGGTGAGATAAATTATGCTGCTCCATGAAGTATATATAAACACAAAATCAAGAATCACATGATTATGTTTCTGTGCTAGCTGACATGGATAGCGGAGTGCAGTTGCAACTACGTAGGTTTCAGCACACCAACTTCCAGATTGTGTGTAAACTTTGTTTATGCAGATCACTTCAAGCATTTGTCTCTGGCTGCTGCTGTAGACAAATATATCTTACAGCCAGTGTCACTGCTTCTTCACTGTTATTTGTGCTAAAATTGATTAAACTCAGAGAGTGGTTACATCATGCTACAATCACACAGTTTAGCTATGCATACAAACGGGAGTAGTGTGTCAGAGTGCTCTTTTGCCATTCTAGGTTACATGATTCTGAGAGGGCTTTTTCTAAAATTTCAGGTCTCTGATGAACTATGATTTAAGAGGCAACTTATCTATGAAGACATATTCTTTATTTCTCATTTACTGTAATATTTCATGTCACAGCTATATAAAACAGCAAAATTCACTCTGACATGAGCAATGACTTTAAAATTCACAGTCACTTGGTCTTTTTAGCTAGATATGGCAACTTCATACAGCATAAGAATCTTCTCTAACCACTGCTTAAGTATACACAGGTCACTTGCACAGTTGTCTAGATCTGAGACTGTAACATGGCAAAGGCTGCATTTTCAAGCATACTGAAACAGGCTGCAGGCCAACCGCAGGGACCCTGTTGAAGTTGTTGAAGTTGAGCATCAACTTCAACTGATACACACTCAGTGAGAGCAGACACAGCCCTAGATCAAATGGAGAGGTCCATGGCTGTGCAGTCACAATTGCATTGCATATCATGAGAGCAAACGTTCCTCACTGGTCACTGCTGATGAAAGGACTTCAAAGTGAATCTCTGCTTGCTCTACAGTACTAGGTTTTTATCTGCCTCTCCAACTGTGAGCACAGCCGTGGAATAATCCAGGCGCATAGCTGTCATCAAGGATGAAAAACTATGGAGGCAAACAGTGGCAACTAGCTGGACCTGTGGTTCCTAAATAATTTTTGGTGCCTGGGTCTCAATGTCAGCTGCATTTTGATTCTAAGAGGTCATACCATAATGCTGGCCAGTCTCTTTTAGCAATTGGTCAAGAAGCCTGGCTGCTGATTTGACAAGGGAAGAGTAGCAAGTGCTAACACATCAGTGTAAACTGGTGAAGACAAGATTAAGGTGAACCTTTTGGCAGTACAGTTACTGCCAAATTAAATGGCACTAGCTACAAATCTAAACAATACTTTTAATTGATTTTGGCCCAAGTTGAAAAAAAAAATAAATCAGTAACTAAAAGAGGGGAAAAAAACATGTCTTTCTAAAAGTCATTCATAGAAAATTTCGTGACTGTCAGTACGTTAAGTTATTGCTACTGTAATGTGTTCAGTTCATTGTATCTCTGACAGCTTTATACATTATTATTTGCTCCATTTTAAGATCAATCTCCACTATAATTTGGAATGTGTGCCTTCCTAAAAGCTGAACTCTTGGCAATGTATTATCATTCCAGCACATAAAAGCCCCTTACATTAATTAAAATTAAAGATGGGATTACATTGATGACAAACATTTTAAATGGAGAACAGTTTTTTCCACAGTCCTGTGCCAGAGTATTGTTCATGTTCTACATTTTCAGCCAAGGATTTCAGGGAGATTTGTGCTTATAGAATCACTTTGTTATGAGTCGTCTTTGTCCTTTGGAGCCAGGATTTGATATTTTAGTCTAGCTTGTTTTTTGGAAGGCTTTTATTTATTACAAGGTCAAAATCAATGGGTTTGACTCCGAATAATTTTTATATTTGGCCAGTATTTGATAGTTGCCAAAGCTAATAATAACATAATGCTAGTAAGTACATTATTCCTTTAATCAGTTTATTGCTTTGCTTAGTACTTATTTATATTGCATCCTGAGTTTTGGTAGAGAACCTCACAAGTCCAGTTTCCAACTCAAGGACTCACAAAATTAAGTTACCTGAACAGCAGCCAAGCCATCTACATCTACATAAAAATGTCACCTGCAATTCTTTAGCTGGTATTGCACTTTCATACATCCACCAGCTCTTTTATAAAAAAAAACACTGAATAAGTTCCTGAACCAGCTAGAAGTTTTGACATTTATTTCCTATCCTAGGAAACAACACAACTGTAGTTTAGGAATTTCATCGAATGTAAATGGTCCTCTACGTAAGTTGATCAAATTTATTGCTAGAGCATATGTCTGTGGTTGATTTGCCTAACTGAGGTTTCTGAGAGATCCTTGAATATGGCCAAGGATAGAATTTACACAACATTTTCATCTTTGTTCTTCATGCAAATTCAGCAATACCATTGAAGAACATGTGCTTAAATCACAGAGGCATTGTTACATGAAAAAATATTATTATTGACTGTTCTGAATTAGCATGTAAAGGCTTCATCTAAGATCACTGTACGGGTGTTAGTACAAAGTTATCACCCCTCCCTCAGGGAGCATGTATTTAGGACACAGGAAATACAAAATTATATGTTAAGTACCACCTTTTTAAATTGCTGAATTGTCAAGTTCCAGAAGTTTGTGTCCCAGTTTCCCCAATATTTATTTATTTTCAGGCATTTAAAGTTTCACTAAGTTTTCCAAGTACAATATGAAAGATGAGATCTCCAAATTAATTCAAAAGATGAAGCCTGGCACGTAAGGATTAAACAGCATTGTTGAAAACAAGTCTGTTAATACAGCTAACTGAATATAAAAGCCTTTGATCAAAGCAAAGAATAAAGTAGGAGTATCAGTATCTCTAGTCATGTGTCTAAGGTACTTGCTAAGTACTAAGGTACTAAGGGTGTGTTAAAAAAAATAAATCAGGACTTTGTTCCGATAAAATGCTGGTTTAATCCATTTCCTATTGAAAGATAGAGTTTGCAATAGTTTATTTTAGAAATCATCTGTTCATTCCTCATCTTCTTTTTACTGTTTTGCCACTAGAACTGCCTTTGAAGCAAACTACAGAAGAAAGTTAAGGCAGAGCTCAGTCATATTTCACCCACCTACCCTTTCAGCCCAACGTTAGTATAACCAGTGCCTACAAAAATCAGTGGCAGTAATTAGCAGCCCACAGGGACACAATGCTGATTTTTTCCATAGGTGGTTGGCTGATTAACAGTTCCTTCCTTCTGGCAAGACATTTGGTAGTGACATAAACCCTGGATCAGTTCCTGAAATCCAGCAGTCAGTCTAACACTAATCTGTTCCCTTTCAGAGGATCTTACCCTCTTGGGATGTATTTCCAAACAGCCAAGGACAGAGGGCTTTTTTTTTTTTTCTAGTGCCAAAAATGACACTAAAAAACAAGGCAACCGCTTCTAATTTCTGGGCTCTCTTGTTCATTAACAAAGGCATAATCTCTTCAGCTTCTTAGCACTTCTTTACATGACTTCTGAGGCTTCTTTTGTCTTTCAACATTGTAATTTTTTTCCATGAAAGGGCAATCCCACAGACAGTGACAAATGGACTGTGATCATTTTTCCATGACGACTTACCTCTCCCAGTTGCTTCAGGACTGCCTCACTGTGCTCTGGTCACAACTTGACAGCAGTCAGCTGGAGCTCACTTGGGTTGTCAAAGGTCACAGAAAATATACTGCTCTTCTTATAAACAGACATGAGTACAGAGCTGTATGCAGACTCCTTGCTTGTTCAGGGGATCCTTAGTAGGGAAACCTGTATCAATTTGGTCCAACAAGTTCATATTTGGAGACAAGGTAGGAGTTTAAGTGTGGCATTCTCCTGGGAGTCTGGCTTTCTGCTCATCTGAGGGGAGCAGAATCTCATTCCTTTCAGACCCAGCCATCTGAGAGGAAATGTAAATCTTCTTTTAGATGTTTTAAGCAGAAAAACTTTTTTGCCCAGGGATGGGAGTCTGCTCTCATTGCTGTTTCAGGCTGTAGCAGCTACATTTAAGTGCCTGGCGAGCAGCATTCCCCCTTTCTGGATGTCCAGCTTCCTTGGGACTGTCGTTAGAACTAGTTATTACTGTTATGATTTCTTTTTTTCACATGGTGTCATTTGTATAGCAGTCACTATTTGGTCTCTGCTGAATGATAGACAGAAATAACAAAAGTCACATTCTGGGTTAGCAATCTAAACCAAACATATAGAAGATAGAATATGCTGAGAGAAACAGGAGTAATGTAAAACATAAGACTAGATCAGACAAATAATTTTCCAAACACCTTTTCCTGCAGTGATTTTGGGGACACTAGTTCACAAATTTTTTCTAAATATATATTGAAGCCAGTCATTGCTTTATCTGATCTTGATCTCTGAATTCTTTTTCATTGAGGTTGCTATAATGACTTTTGTGTTTCAGCATGTCAACGTGGTTTCTAATATCAGTTGTACCTAAAGGAAAAATCTTGATTTTGGATGCCTTTTCTTGATCTGTTTATCAGTCACTTTCTTCTACTCTGCAGGATGTTCGGTCTTTTTAAATTCCATGAATTAGGTAATTTACTTGAAATATGACAGATTTTAATTCAAATCCCATTTCAGTCAGAAAAAAAGGTGTCACAACTTTTAAACTGCAGAGTTTTCTGGACTGACTGGGATTCAATTTTCTGGGTTCAAAAATCTCTCCTGTTGAAGGTCTTCCACTTCGGACAAAATAATACCTGCATCAGAGCAAGAATGACGTTTTATCCTAGGTGTCAGAGCACTCCCTATGGTGTAAGGGGACCCCACAATTCTGTCAGTGCTTCAGGCAATGGGTGAAGTTCAGGTGAGTCCAGGATACAGACAGTTCACTGTATCTTTGTTCTAGATTCCTGCTACAAATCAAGCAGAAATAGGAGCTTGGATCTGTGTCTTCCCAAGTGTATATTGTATCTAATGGGCTATGAATTTTAAAGAAAAAGGAAAAGAAAGTGAGTGGAAATACCTTTTTCTCCTCAGTTCTGTGGATGTAAGCTAAATCCCTTTCTGACAAGGAATGAATTTTACCATTTACCTTTAAAGGCCCAATAGTATATGGGCTGATTATAACTTCAACCTTTGCTGGCATAGTGTATATTTTGCTCCCTCCATTTCACTGTTTTCTCTCCTGCTAGACTGTCAGCTTTTTGGGGTGAGTACTCTTTTTACTCTGTACAGTCTAAAAACCTGCAAAACAGTGTAGCTGTGATTCTGATACTGCCAGTTTTATAAATAATAGCAACAGTAAAGTCTACAAACATTCTGAGTCACACCAACTTGGAGGAAGAAAACAAGATGGAAAAGGACTCTTTACTCTTTATCAGCAAATTTGTAACTCGAAATAGCACACAATTTTATTGGTTCACTGAATTTTTTTGCAATAGGCCATCTTCAAGTAATTTCAACAAAAGCTTTTGTCATCTCTGAACTCATTCCCTGTTGAAGACATCACCCAAAACTAGTCCAGAGGAACCTTTTTCATTCTGGAAAAAAAACTTTTTTCAGCTGTGGTTCCTGTGATGCTGCTTCATATCAGTGCATCCTGTGTATTTCTCTTCAGATTCTGAATATACTTTCTTCATACTTCAAATTTCTGGTTCCTAATGCCATCCTGATTTTATACTACATACTTCCTTTATAACGTTTGGCGGTTTGTCATCTTTTTCTTTCATTTTCCTTAGCTGAAAAATTGTGCTAATAAATCTTACCTTTCTTGCAGTATATTTTTTCTGAGATCAATTACTGTCCATACAATGCCTGGAAATCACTAGAATGAAGTACTACGTATACAGTAGGTGTAAATGCTTGGTAAAACAAAAGATTAGCTTCATTGCTATGTCTATTGTCCTAGTTTTCTGATAATTCCAATCAGAGGAGAGGAATAATGAGTGGTTTTATAAAACAGACTTGTGTACAGTGGGGCCTGAAGTAAGATCATGGTTTTACCTTATAAGGGTCAAGAATGGGTTAAAAGAAGTCTGGAAAAAAAATTAATCTAGTAGTCCATATTTTAATCTGGTAATCTGCCCCATTGTTAAATCTATGAACTAAACAATCTCCTTAGCCTGTCTACTTGCTAGGAGGAACAGTATATTTTGTGATCCATTTCACTGTAATTACTTTTTGTGGTGAAGTGGAAGCGTATCTACACTGGACAAAAACAGGTCTTAATGGGAAAAGCAATATTGTATGCATATATGTATGTACATAGGTATGTACATGGAACACACAGGGACAATTTTAAAGATATTATGCCTTTTTTAGTGAGCAATGTATTATACATGCAGTACATGGTGGTGGTTGTTGTCTTTTGCTTCTATTTGTTTTGTGATCTTTGGTAAGTAATGTACAGCCCTGTTTCATATCTCCCTCCATAAAATAGACATAGAAATGCCCATTATACAAGTAACATTAAAAAGATTATTTATTCCTTAGAATATCTCAGTATGAAATGTACTACAAAGACTCACATTGTTGTTATTTCCCATGCCGCATTGTGGAAGTGCATCTTTCACTCTAGTCTTCTTATTTAAATGAAGAAAAATGGCTTTCCTGTCAGCTGCCTCTAAACTTTCAAACACTCTTTGCAAGCCAAATTTTATTTTTCATTTTATTTTTCAAAGACTGATTGATTGATTGATTGATTGATTGATTTAGGCTCCTGTGGCAAGGTCATCAGGTGTCATGACTTCATTCTAATTTCTTTTTAACAGTGTAATTCTTCAAAGTTTGGGGCTTTGGCTGAATTTGTAGGAAGCACCATAGATTGAGAAAGGCAAAATCAGGCTCTTCAGTGCCTAAATCAATTCCAGTTCTTAACTAATATCCTCTGAGGTCTATTAAAGTAAGAATGAGCTCATCTAAATAGCAAGGAAGTCTATAACTTTTGAGACTGTAAAACTGCAGACTGAATGCATTGGATTGAAAAATAGCTATGGTAAGTAATGTGTGATATCAATTTCTTGCCAGTAATTTAATTAATATCACAACAATGCAGTAACTAAAGTTGTAGTTATAAATTTTGCATTTGTGAGTTTTATTTTTAGACATGAATAGGAACTTTTTGTTGTGTAAAAGGCAGCAGGCTTGAAAAGGCTGAATTTACTCCAGCTATGTGAGTTACAGCAGAGGACTGTGTAATTTGTTGACCCATTGCAGGATGTCCTGTTATTTTCCACAGGATTGCTCCATGAATTGTATGAAAGCCATTGATTACACTGCAAACAGTGAATTGAATTGGGGAGCATGGTAAAACAGTGTATCACAACTCTGCCCAAGATTTATCTGACCACAATCATTAAGAAAAGTATGTTGCTGCATCATATTGCTTCAGAAAAGTTAATGCATGAGTCTTTGTCTTAGTGCTGACAAGTGTTGAATATAAACTAAAGTTTCTGCAATTCCTTTGACAATACCTAGACAACTAAATTTTTACTCTCAAAATATTTCTAGTGTACAACTTTACATTAAATTTGCATTATTCCAATGTGTAAAAGAAGTCCTTCTGAGCTTTGAAAGCTTTTGGTGTGATTCCAGCTACTGCCTAATAATACAGTAGTTTGAATCTATAGA
The DNA here is from genome assembly GCF_030936135.1 of Gavia stellata. Lineage (NCBI taxonomy): Eukaryota > Metazoa > Chordata > Aves > Gaviiformes > Gaviidae > Gavia > Gavia stellata. The sequence goes on from NC_082595.1 coordinate 24,507,204, forward strand.
CATTTGGTATAGGGCAGAAAGATACTGTGAAGTTGTTTACCAGTACATTGTATTTGGTTGATGGAGGTAGGGATCCATGCAAAGTGAGCTGCTTCTCCCCTACCCCAAACCCTCACCTGCAAAAGAAATTTAAAAAAGGAGGGGTTGAGATAGCATGCTTTTCAGAGGGGCAACACTCATCCACCTGACTGGGAAAAGAAATTTATGAGAACAATATGTCTGTTTTTAACCGATGAGTGAAGTACTTAGTGGAGAGTACTTATCAGGACACAGAGAAACAGATTACTAGTACCATGAACTGTTTTGGAAAATTGGAAATCCAATATTGAGTATGTATCACCAGATTATGTTGTTCCAGCAGGTCCCATAAACAGTTGCTTCCATGTGGGTCAAGATGTCTAACTTTCAGTACATGTTTTGTGATCTAGGCTACCTCTCTTTGCTTTGAATCACCTTGGCCAATCACCATTGATTGCTGAGGCATGTAAAAACTTGTAACAATGGCAGTCAACAAGAACCAGCTGCATGATAGCTATTCAAACAGTAATTAAAGGCCCTGAGAAATATTCAAGGGTCTTATAATAGTTTCCATGGCATTATGACATTTTAGAGAATGTCCTTTTCACTCTCTGGGATGTGGCCATTTTCCTATTTTTTTGTGACAATGACTAAAATGTCCGTATTATTGAGTCAGAATAATAGAGTACTAGAAAGGGACTGGAAACAGTTTGTTTCAAGCACTCATTTGCCTTATGGAGTGTTTCTAGATGCTTCCCTTAAAGACTGGAAGAACCTCTGCTGGTTTAAATAGGTATTAGTTAGATGATGGTCAATAATAATTCTCCAAAGTAGAAGTTCTTGAAATTACTAAAATAGTGTAAAACATCTTTTAAAAGTATTTGCATACTTCTCCTTTGATTATATGAAACTAATATTCATCTAGGGGATGATCAAATTTGTTGGCAAAATTCTAGAGGAGGAAAGTCCAGATACTGTGCTCTCTTAAGAGCTGCAGCTGTACAAAATTAATTCAACCTTTTTTTTATTCATGACTTTAAAAAAACTTGGAGACTGGTCAGTGTGGATTTGAGCATTGACACTGAATATTTAAGCAACATGCTAGTGAATTAGGCAGTCAATTTTTATCAGCGCTCGAGGAATTGCCACTTTCACTTTTGAGATCTGACAAATATTTTTAAGGTATAGAGTAGATTGACCAACTGTATACGATCTTAACCATGTTGCAAGTGCTTTTCTAAACCCTAAACTCCCTGTATTTCATACCCATTCATTCAGAAAATGTATGCTGTGTTAAATATTGTTATTTTACATTGCAATATACATTAAAAAAACATAATTATTATAGCTACCATTTTATCATGTGATATATCATGCATTAAGATATAAAATTGTTTTGATATTAGTGTTTAGAATAAATATCTAACTTCATGTCAGTATATCTTCAGTTAGAACCAATAATTCAATGGGCACAAATTCTTCAAATCACTGACGCGTAAATTGAACTTTGATACACAAATAACTACACCTCTACTTAGTGAAGTGTTTAGTCATTCGCATAAATATTAACTTTAATGGGATTTATGCATGCATTTAAACTTAAGTACATATTTCAATGCACTGATGAATGTGGATTGGATTATGCATTGTGAATGCCTAAATATTCTGAGGATTTTGGACCTACATATCTCTTTTGAGCCATTAAATGTCCTCAGTAGCACTCTTTGTCTCCACAGGTTGCAGAATTAAGAAATAAAGCAGATTTGCCTTATAGCTGTCAGTTTGTTTGGTAAGATAGATCTAGAGATTGCCTTAACAAATGTGTAATGCCTGAAAGAGTCTGAAATACCAGCTTCACAGTTGCTAGGGATTAGGCTGAACAGTATCCTTCCTCAGGTAACCGAATTACCCACAGGGGTTTTTTTGGACTGATGCGGGAAATTACAATGGAATTACAAACGTGCCAAGAATTTCTGGGTGGTCTGGCATAAGGACCTATTTCTCTGAAGCTAAGCGGTTAGTACTTTCCTTTGCTTTTCCTCCCTTCCTCGCATCCCCTGGCTTTTATGAGTTGATAAATAGTGAACTTCTATTTATTGCTCTTCACATGATCCAATCGACTTTTATTTCAGCTTGTAACCTATGCAGCTTGGATGGGAATTTTGCAGTCAGCTCTAAGCTGCTGAAATTAGGAGGTTTATAAAGGCAGTACTGTCACAGACACAAAACTTGGTCCTGTTGCTCATGGAATAAACCGCAAGTTCCATCATCTTGACTGGGAGTAGGCACTGGGGTCTTGGGCCTGCAAAGTGCTGATCATCCCCAGGGGCCCAAGCTGTGTGCGGCACAAGGATTTTGTAAAAGAGTATGGAGAAAGGTCAATAAAAGGTACTAGGATAGCCCTTGTGTAATTATGACTCCTTTTTCACCAAAAGGAGTAGTAGTAGTATTTAAGGGACCTAGTTAAAAATGGGAAATGTTTTGGTTAGCAACCAGAATGACAAACACTTAACTAAAATGACTTCAGAATGTGTTAAATACATGTGCATTTTATTTGAGGAATATCCAGGTCCAGGTAAGATGCTATGGTGAAGTTTAGCTGCTTAGCCCTATGTATTCCTTATATTTGACAGATCTCTTCAGATACTTTCTTGCTTTCTTGCTAAGTAGCCTAGCATCCTTGTATGCTGCTTTTTGAGAGGGGAAATACTGTCTGTAATGTTATTTGCTTTAGGTTTTTATCACAAAGAGTGCGTGTAAAACAGAAAAGCTTTAATAATAACACTTGATCTGTGAGCATTATTGGTCTTTAAATAGTTCAGTTGGGCTGTGATGTTCGAGACTAATGAAAGCTTTGAGCTTTTTTGGTGCCTTTTCTCTTACTAGAGGAATTTATACATATACACTCAATATACATACACTCTAAAGATTGTTCGGACAACACACTTAACCAATGATTATGGTGATTTAATGTTTATGTATAATGCTTACCAAATAGTTTCAGAGTGTGTCCATAATAACCGTGTTTCTACAGTACCCAGCATTTTCATGAATTAATTGGAAGAAATTGCAAAATCATTGCCAGTAAAATTCGTGGATGACAAAGACTGAGAGAATAATAAACATTTATGAGGACAGGTAAATAATACAGAGGAACTGGAATTGCTTAGTAAATTAGACCTACTGAAATAAGATGCACCATCACTGCGAATGTAGAACACGTGTTCCACATCTGAAATGGGGACCTACAGCTATGATTTATTTCACCAGATCTCAGACAGCTACAGTGTAAATGTCAGTGTCTGAGCTAGTTACTCTAGACTTCCTTTATGAACAAAATGGAGAAAAATGGACACACTTTGACTGTTATTCATCTGACGTATTTTAGAAGCCTGCTTTAGGATAATACAAATTACACTCTGAGAGTGCCTCTTTTTCTCTGTCAGATAGAAGGGTAGCCCAAATGTCTACATTTGGTCAGATGAATCTCAGCATGTGTATCTGAACAGAAATGGAAAACATTGTGTTCTCCTCTGGCAAAGAAGGCTAATGTGACCCTGGAATCTAGAAGCAGGGGAGTCAGTAGGGAGAGGGATGTCAGTTTGCTTCACTCTAAAACATTTATGAGATTGCCTCTGTAACATACAATATACAGATGCAGTAATCTTTGAAAAGATTGTTTAAAAATGTGTGTGTCTAAAAAATTCACAGAAATTAGTAGCTGAAGTGGGATTGCAGTGGATAAGAGCGGAGTATGACTCTTGACAGAAATGCAATTACTGGTGTTGGTGAATTGTGAGCTTGGCAGATAGTGGACTTGCAACTGGAGAGATTGAGAACTGTTGCTCTATTTGCTCCTTTCTTACCTTATACTTCAAGACTTAATTAAATCTAAGATGTAATTGGGAGAAACTTATCTTGGTCCTATTTAATATTATTAAATTAAACTGACTTCTTAAAATGGACTTGCTGATCTTAATTTTCTCTTTATTAAAAGCATCTCATTTTAATAAATTTCCCACAGGTTTTTCTGATGCCTCTTTTTAAATTTCTGAGTAAATATTGTAATGTTGTAACTAAGTTGGATAACGTTAAGGGGAGGTTATTCATACTACCATGTGAAGGTGCTTGGTTTTTTTGCACTAATTATACACAGGGTCTGGGGAAACCTTCATCTTGATTTGAATGTAGAGCACTTAAACATGAATGGCGTGAACAACTGTTAAATTTTCCAATACCTATACAATTTAGAGTATTACTAACCTGTGCAGTTCTTATGCACTTCCAGACACCAGAGTCAGTAATCCATGAAGAGCTGATATCGATTATATGAGGTAATGCAGCCTGCCCAATACTGAGCAATGCACTGCACTGCTGCAATATGGCATCCAACTGTAGTGTGTCTTATTTTACTTTCAGAATTCAAAAATAAAAAGCACAAATTCAGTTTGTTCAGAAGTCAGGTTCACCCCCTCCCAACCGTCTCACAGAAAACACAACATTCTTTTTGTCTGCAGGCAGAGTAGCTTTGGAATTGCCATGTGTCCCATCTGCCCTCTTCAGAGCCATATGACAGAAAACACAAGGTCTTATCTTCTGACAGCTCAACTTCTGGTGAGGACAACCTTATGTGGGTTGGAAAGGATAGTTGAACTAGCATTTATGGACCTGGCATTATTTTTCTTGGGGCAGGGCAGGGGAGCTTTTGAAACTTCAGAAATCACATGTAAATCTTGAATCATGACAGTCCTCTGTGCACTGATCATGTCACATACTCGTAGTTCTTAACAAAGTACGTTCGCAAGAGTGAAGATGAGTGAAATCCTCAACTGAAGCTGTAGACTTCATAATAAGAGATGAGGGGTCTTCTATTCTGACTTTAAACTTCATCCAGTATACAAACGTAAATCCAGCCCAGGTTCCGGTCAAACTCTAGCACCGCAGTTTGTTTCACAATAGCCTGTGCTTCCCAGCAAGTATATATTTTTCTTCAGCTATACAGTCCTCTATCACAAACTGCTGTCCCATCACAAAACTGCGGCTTCAAAGTTGAGCACAAATTCTGTATGGAAATGAGAAAGACTGAAAATGTTTTAGAAGAGATGACCTCAGATATTTCGGGGAATAGCTCAAGTGTGCTTTGTCTTGCTGTGCCTGTAGCTGCATGCACCTGTGATTGCCCAGCAGGCCCTCATACCCTGTTTGCTCTGAAGCATTCAAGTCACAAATTCAGTTTAGCCGCAATATAACAGCTTCCATATCACATTTTCTCACGGACATTTTTCTTCATCTTACTGAAAGTGAAGCTTCAGAAGATCTGCAATATCTTCTACTTGTTTAACGCTTTCCTTTTGCCACCAAGTATAAAACAATGAGTTACTGAGTTTACTAGAAACATACGTTCAGTAGTTGCTGCACTTTTCAATAGAATCAGAAATAGTAAATTATTATTTATGCTTTCAGAGCATAATGTATCAGAGATCTGTTTTAAAATGTCATGCCCTAATTTAAATGTGTCTGAGCTCTTCTGACACCTTCAAACAAAATCTAAGAAAAACTCTTTTGATTGGAACCCATCAAGTTGGTCAGAATTGTTCTGTCAGATGCACATCTGTAGTTGCCACTTACAATTTGCTTCATTTCTAAAAAGTTAAGCCATGGTCAGCAATTTATATGAAATGTTCAGATATTTGAGGTATCCATAGCTTTTAAAGTGTTAAAATATTACAGTCCATAAAAATATTTTTTAAAAGTAATTTTTAAAGCTTGCACAAAAAGAGAACAAGAACAGAATTATATGCTGCTGTCTTACAGGATTATCATTATGTAGTCATAGGTTTTGTGTCCAGAAGGAACTATTATGATTATTTTGTGTGATTTTTCTGTCTTGCAAAAATATAATGCCCAATAATATTTCATATGGAACCCCTTATTTCTGTTTGAACTATGGTTTATAGTCTTTTACTACTGTAAAACTGACATTTGCTGGTGCTTACATCACACTCTTGTATTCCATTTGTGTATTTAGAAGAGAAGATACTGGTCATGGAAAACTTTAGACCTTGTTTTTGACTCCTCTCAGGGTAGCCTGGCACTCCAATATCCCCTACAAAGCTTTGCTTGTTTCTGCCTCTGTGGGGCTGGATACCTGAACATTGGAAATGCCTTTGGGCCTACTTCTTGTAGGACAGAGGTTGGGAAGGAGAAAAAGAAGTGTAGGAGTTACTTATTGTTTGGAGTTTCCTGTCCCCACTTCTCTCTTCTGTGGAGGGAGGTGGGGAGTGCTTCACAGTTCCTCTCCATGGCAAATCTCTGGCTTGTTTCTCTACCTCCATCTGTGAGAAGGAGAAAGATGAACTTTGTAGAGAGGACAGAAAATCCATGTCCTGTTTCTATCCTGTAGCCTAACTATGAAAGGAGGACTAGCCCTTCATCAACCTTTTCGATGTTCAGGAGATTTTTGGAGGTGCAGTGCATTACAGATGAGCAGCACTGGGGCTGTGGGAGTGCATTTGGGCAGAGGAGGCAATGGCGCTGACTGGTTGGCATATGCGTGTTTTGGTAAGAGGGATACCTTCTCCCAGAGGACATGCTGTCCATGTGGGAATCTTTTAACATTCAGGATTTTAAATGTTGGCATAGCATAGCAAAGAACTGCTAACATTGCGTGTAAAAGCAGTAGCACTTGAAATGAATAGGTAGGGGGCACTTTTAGGAAGTATAAGAAACAGAAGGGTAGTCAGGGAAAGAAGACTGCTGTAAAGCAATGGGAAGGAAAGAGAAACATGTATCTGTACTTTGAAGATTATACTCCTTTCTACGGAGACTTCAGTTAAGGATAGGATGTGTTCAGGACACTAGAATAGCAGAAGAGATGGGGGAGAACTAATTTTTAGAAACAGCGTGGGAGCAAAGGGGTAAGAGGGAATGGAACAAGTGAACATTTTGAAAATGCTTATTTCTGTGGTGAGTGATGTCTGTAATTGTTTCAGGAGAAGGTGCTTTTATAATACATCTTCCTATCACTTAAAGCCAGAACTGCAGAACATTTTACATTTTATCACTATTCAAACAGATTATAATCCTCATCAGATACCGTCTGGTCATCTTATTTCTCTTTTGTTATAGCTTTGTTATAAATGGTTATAGCTTCATTTTTACAAGTGTCACTAATGGAACCTAAACTGTGGAAAACTGTGTAATATTTAAAGCAAATATTGATATTTAGTGGTGTATTGTGTACCACAGACTATTTTTTGAGCATTTACAGGATGTGCTGGGCAGAGCTGATCATGTCCATTCTCAGGCTCCTGAAACATAGATTGCAGTGAGTAGCTACAAATTTAAAAGTCTGGAGAATAACTGGATATAAAATCTAGAAGTATTCTGAAAGAAAAACAATAACTAATGTTGTTCTGATCTACAATCTATAGAAATTATGCTGTTTTAGCAAATTTTTTTAAAAAAATCTTGTTCTTGAATCCTCTATACAGCAAAATTATTGTGAAATTTAGGGGAGGAAAGATGGTTCATTATGGCAGGAAAATTTTGCTTTACAGAATATTTTGCTTTTGCCCATTTTGATGAGCCAAATAGATTTCAGGGGTAGAATTTTGTCTGGTTGACTTATGTAGGCGAGCCTTCTTGTTTTATGTACCCTAAATTCAAGAAGATGTGAAGGTACACAGTGTCCTTCTTTTGAGAGGTGTCAGGTGTGAAGCATTTATAGCTTGTTTTCCTAGAAGAATCGAATATAACTGGAAATTGTTCCATCTAAAGGATTAGAAGCACAGGTCTAAGCAGTCAGGGATAGGTAGTCCAAAGGATAAGTAGTCCATGGAGATTTCTAGAAAGCTTCAGTGTTAAGATTACAAATCCCCAGGTGTGTTTTATCAAGAAAGCTGTAGCAGCACCTGCCATGGTATTGGAAGAATGGAGAGATGGAATTAAAATGTTGCTGTTGCATCTTAACTCACCTTTTAATGAACAAGTTTCCCCTCACATGCTTGGAGTAAGTGGAAAGCAGGTGCTGGAACCATCTTCCATCTGCAATAATTGCTCAAAATAAGTCACAAGATCAATTTTATCTTTCCTTGCATCCTAGACTGTGGGTTCAGCTAGTACATCCAGTGACGCTTCTGCCTCCAATGGTTTGTACCTGTGTTATTAAGAGTATTGCGAGGTTGTGTTCTTGCCACTGAAAAGCGTGTATTGCAGCTGTCTCTTCTGCTCTCCCCATGAGCTTTCAACACTTTCGCTCTCGGTTTTCTCCAGCATGTCTCTATGTGCGAAAGCTGAATTGTAAAGCACGTCAGTTTCAGCCATGATAAGGTTGTCATACATTTTTGTGACGAGATTATCTAGTCTAATTATTTTTTAGACCAAGACACAAATATTTTATTGTTCTGAAGATCAAACTCTTATGTTTAGTGTCAATGTTAGAAATAAGGAAAATAATGAGGCACAAGTTGCTAACTCTTTCTTCTTTTTCAAAAGCCGCTTCCTTTTCTTCAGCCTAGGGTTCTCCTTTTCCACAGATGAAAAAAGCCTGTCTTCCTTTATTGTTGGCAGCTCTGCACACCTGGAGGTTTGACTGGGAACATGTTCTGAAAAGAAATGCATTGAATGGGTGTTACTCTGTGGAAAGCTAAATCTCCCATAGCTGTTACTGCCATGCTCTTAGATTAAATTAAACAGTTCAGTGTAACTATTAATCACTTCAATTATTTCCATAATTCCAACTCCAAGGCAGCTTTATATTTTTAGCTGGCTTAGTCGTATCACATGGCCATGACTTTCAAGGCATTGTCCAAGGAAGAGAAACAACTTACTTGGAAAGAGCTTATTAGGCTAGAAGGCAGAAGTGTTCTCAGTGATAAGCCCTCCTGGTTGTTTTGCAGCCCCTGCTTGGCTGCCTGTTTGGAAGCAGCCTCCATGCCTTGAGCTAGAGTGTTTAGGAAAGGACAGGACTTCTTTGGTGTATGGAAATCTGATGAAGAACAATAGAGGTGTAAAAGGGCCAGCTGGCCAGGTCTTTGCTTGTTCTTATGTCAGCCAGTCCCCAAAATGCCTCTTCTTGAAAGCACAGAAAACATCTCATTGAGACCTATGGCTTAAATCCTTCCCAGAGCTGGGCATCGTGCCCAGTTCCCTCCATCCTAAAGTCTCTTACAAAAGGGATAAAGACCATAAATCCAGAGAGGGCTTGGAGATTATTGGTCCAACAGACACTCCCTATTCTCTACCTGGATATGAAGCCAGTGTTGACTTAACCCTATGCACTAGTGTAAAGGTTAGAGGAAACCCCAACCTTGCACGGCTTTGTGTTATTAATGAAATGCTAGAAGACAATGAAAAGCAAATCAAAAGACAGTACAAGAAAGAGAAAGCTTAATCCTGTGTCAATGAATACTTCAACCTTCATCGTTCAGTCCCAGTGTGTGTGAAGTGAGCCCTAATGATGCATCAGTCATTGGCCTGTAACTTGGTGTATAGTTGGTCTTTTTCTTTCACTTACAAATCTGTCCCAATTCCCATGTTTCTGAGGTTTTAGTTATAAGGCTTACAGCATGTTACAGAAATACTGAGAATTATACTTGGGCCAGTGGGAAAAGGTAGATAGCTTAAAAGAATTTTTCTTTTTCGGTACCTTCTTAAACCTAAAACTTCACAGCCATCATTATTACTATCTTAAAGGCCAGATTTATTTTTTAGATCAATCGGTGAGCAGCGCTTGATCTATAAAGATGTTTTAGAGAAAGATTGTTACAGGTTAACAGGCTGAGTTCAGAAATTGATGTAGTACCATAAAAACTGGTAGAGGTTACATGAAAGCTAACAGATTGTGTAAGTCTGTCACAAAGCTGTAAGAGGCCTGGCTATGTTCATTAACTGTGCTGATAAAATTTCTACAGTATGAGCTTGTTTGTACTAACATTCACCATATGCCTTCTGGTGGCAAATTCAGCTATGCACAAAATTATTTCCAGGTGATCTTTTTGATCAGAGAATTGATTGTAGGGGAAGTACATGTGCAAAATGCAGTGGGGTCAGTCTGCCCTCTTTGTAAGGCCCTACAGAACGGTGGGGCAGCTGAGACCAATCTTGATTTAATCTCGATTTAATCATTCCAGGAATACACAGAGGTCTGCTGTTTCATGGAGAAGATGAAAAGACAAAACTGTAAATTAAATGTTAAAGTGAGTGCTGATTCTCACTGTAAATATTTTCTGTTCTGAATTTATAGTAAATAAGGAGCAGTGGAATAAGAAAATTATGTGATTCTAGACAGATACAGATTACGGGCTTTTTAATAGAGGCACTCCTGTGATGCCCAGTGGGCATCTTTTGGTTACAAAGTGCTTGGTTAGATTTTCAGACACTTTCTCTGTTCATTTCCAGGCCTCCACCCCTGCTGAAGGCTGATCTTTTCAGAGCTGTATTTAAAATATTGCTTCAAGAATTTGCACTTACAAAACTCTTTGTGAGTAGCAGGGCCTTTTATAAGAAGAGAGAGATAATGAACTGCAGTGTCTTAAAGGCCAGATTTTTAAAGGTATTTAAGTGCTTATAGCGATGGAAATTGAATATCTAGATGCTTTTGGAAATCCCTCAAGATGCTTAACTGTGTCTGTAGATGCTTTAATAAATTTGTTCCAAGTGGTTTGCCTAAGGTGCTGTTAGTCACTGCTAGAGTGTTGAAAAGGGAAACTTTCTCTTACTGCTGTAGCCATTAATCATTTTTTCCTTTTTTATGACAAAGCAATGGGAAAATATAGCTGTTTATAGAATCCAATGGAATAGGAAAGAAATAGCAATGAGTTATAAAAGGAAACCAAAGTTCAGCTTTTTCTGAATAGTAGACTTCTGTAAGCTCATGCTTATAACAGTAATGGATGAAGGTAGCCTCTCACTGTTTGTAAAGTCTCTATAATCACATGGTTAATCAAAATTATTTGCTAAATCCTTTCTACAGTGTGGTTCAGTATCTGTGAAGTATTAGGTAGCAGGTCTTTGAGAGAATTTGATCTGCTCAATGCATTTTGATAATGAAAATCACATGCTATTATATCTCTTCTATGGTTGATCATAGTTCTTGTTGCAAACCTAATATCTGTTTTGAGTATTTAATGTCTCCAAGTTTGCATTCATTTTTCTTGATATCATCTCATTTACTTACAAACACAGGGTGAGTATGAATGCCAGGTGAAATGATTTTTTTTTGTGTGTATTTAAAAAAAATAGTGATACAATCCCCACAAGTAGCTTTTGTCAGTGTAATCTTTTTACCCTGTTTTTCATCATCACTGCATATTCTCAGTTTACTGTTTTTCTCATCAAATGCTTTTGTTTCCATTAACCAGGATGCTGAGAAATTGGCCGGTGAAGAGCATGCCTGGAAAGAAGTCAAAGATGCCGTAAATGAAGTGAGATATCCAAAATCAAAGGAAGGTATCCTTTCAGGGGCAGGCTACAGTCTGTCATTCAGTTGTGAAAAAAATCCAGAGAGCCCCTTAGTAGGCAGTTCATGTTTTGAGATTTATTTCCTAAAGGTTTACATTTTTGTGTTCTTTTAAAATGTATTTTTAATTCATTTGATGTTTAAACCATGTAATACTCTTAATTGTATTAATAATAATTACTTGGACTGGAATTGCTTCATGGCAGGGATAGTAGGCACCTAGGATGTGAAGGGATATTTTGGCTTAGGTTTAGACTTTTGCCATGACAGCCCACCACTTCATATAAATTCACTTCCAAAGGAAATAAAGCTTAATCTGAAACATTGTTAAATTATTTGTCCCATTACTCCCATTGTGAACATTTGCAGGTTCTTATTCTTTACACAGCAATGACAATAACAAGGACATAATCACAGTCAGGTTCACTGCAAACATTATAGAATTTTTATAATAAGTTATAATAATAATATATAATAATAATTGATAATTAAGCAAATTGAATGAGATGACCTTTCACTAATAAACAGAACTGGAGCCTAATGGCCATCATGTAAATATTAAATCCAATTAAAAATTAGCAAACAGTAATAACCAAGAAAAGATGAGCAGGAGAGAGGTGGAGATTTTTACTAGAAGACTGAGGGTATTGATCCCTCTCTCATCTTAGTCTATTCAGTGGAATTTCATTAACTGTGAATTTGGCCTATTGTAGCAAGATGCCTTACCAATTTCGGAAACATGGGCTTTCTCTGGAGCTAGAGAGTATTAAATCTTCCAGTACCCCTTTTCAGTGGCATTAAAAAAAATGTTTGCATAGTGATCTTCCAGGATGGAAACAAGTGATCACGATTTTTATTGTAACAGAAAAACCCAAACAACTGAGTTTGTTTCTTTCTAATCCAGAGAGATTCATTTGTTAGCAAAAGGGAAACACTCATCTCATCTAATTTTAATTTTCATATAGTTTCTAGTCTGTCTGAAGTTCCTCTGTAGTCACTGGATTGAGACATAATACTGAAATGGATCTTCAGGCATTCAGTTATACTTCAGGGCCCATGTTTTAACCTGAATTATAGATATGCAACATGCAGTTGCAATCATCTATACTGAACAAAGCAGTATAATGAGAAGTAAAAGCAGACAGACTAATACTATGCATCAGCTAAAATGGTAAGCTTTTAAGAATGTCAGTGCTTTGTACTTTCTACAAAAATTGTATCAAGTGGAAATAATATCCCTCATTCTTCTGTTTGTCTGTCCTTAATCAGTTGTAAAGAATACATGGATGTTTGCCAGAGATATAAAGGTTAAGGTGCAATTTTATAATAACACATTCCTTCCCTTATATGGTTCTTTCAATCCAAGGGCATGAGAGCAATTCACAAATAATTAGTTTAGCCTTGTAACAACCATGCTATAAATCCTGGCCCCGCCACATAGTGGTCACATTCTTAAATTTAAGTAAGTAAATATTCCCATGTTCAGGAAGGACTAATTACCTCATCACAGGGTTACCATTGTACACGTAAATCCATTGCTGGATTGGGGTGAATAGTATTGTCAGTAATGTCCTGAAGATAACTGCTGAACTTCCTTGAGCTGATTGTGTGGAAAGGACTGTGATACAAACAATGTTATTACTTCTCTTACTATAAGTCTAATTTATTTTTAATTTTATTTGTTCTTACTGGTATGTATGGTATCTTTTTGGTGTTTAGACTGCTTGCATTCTGGGACTCCCATGAAGTCCCAGATGACAGTACTCATTTAAAATCTGGGTGTATTGGTATTCAGCTTAGATGTGGTCAGAGAGAGAAGAATCTAGTCCACAGAGAAGTCAAACCAATGTAGAAAGTAATGAAAATAAGTGATTTGTGGTAAGGAATATACAATTAAAGTGAATGCAAGCCCCAGCTTACTTTTCCTGTCTTCCAAATACACAAAAAATCCTCTTGCAGCATTGGGCATAAAAATCTTCTTTACTGCCAAGATCCTTAATCCTGAACTACAATCAGACATCAGAACTGTGATGCGTTTCTTTCTCATGCATGAAACATGCAGCTGTACTTGAAAAAAAAAAACAACAATGCTCTTTATACTGTTTCAAGGAGTAGAAAATTAATTAATTGCAAGAAAAGGTTCTAATTTCATGAGAGTTCGAAACCAAATCTTGGGCAGCTTAAAAAATATGTGTCATTATTTTAGTATATAAAAACATTTATTTCTTTTTTTTAGCTGCTGAGACATTTCATTAAGACACATTTCCATGGATTCTTGCCCTTGGGTGTAAGATTTGCAGGAGTATCTTAAGTAAAAAATAATGTTTCAGAAGCTAAACAAAAATTATTTGAATTTTAGTTTGTTATGTATTAAAGTATCCATTAATTTTGTCATCTTTCTTTTATGTTTTATTGCTGAAATACTGCCTTCTTCAGAAATTGTTTTGCTAAATGTAAACAAAGCACAGTTACCTAAGCTACCACTTCTGAGTTTAAGTATGTTTTCAAGAATTGAAGCAGAGTCTGGAATGATGGCAGCTTTTTTATCTTAATGCTCTTACTCCTTGCTAACAAGATTTGGTATTTGTATTTTTGTTTGATTAAAGATATTTCTTTAACTAAGGCTAATAACAGAGTGGGAGCAGGTTCTGGCAAGATGCCAGAATCTCTTGAGCAGCAATATGGGTCGTGTTCCAGACACAAATATCTATCAGCTGAAAATGCTTGACTGTGCCATGGATGCCTGTATTAATCTTGAATCCTGGGAAGAAGCTTTGTATTATGGCAGCAGGACTCTGGGACCATACAGGTAAGAGATGTAATTGGTTCAAACTGTTTCCAAAGATGTGGGGGGAGGGGGCTGCCTCATTAAAAGCAAAGATTGTGTTTCATCTAGATGCTTCTTACGATTTTTTCTTGCTGTACATTTTGCCTTGCTCTCCAGGTTAATGGATGAGGCAGAACTCCCATTCTGCTTTCACAGTCGGACTGAGAGCAAATAAAATGGTAATAGGAACTATAATAATAACTGATTATTAGCTCCTCACTGTTTCATGTGTTCAGATGCTGCCCCATCCCTGATCAGAAGCTGAATTTCTGGTTCAGACTCCATTGCCATGAGGGTATCAGTGTGTTATGCTGAGCTAGGTCAAGCTTGAGACACAGGTAGCTGGCTGAAATAATGTATATTCTCTGTATACTGTATACATAGAGTTTACAGAAAGAATAAAAAAATATCTTGCAAAATGTTGTTTCAACTGGATACTAAAAAGCCCCTGGTCCTTATTTTGGGAAGGGGCCGAGTTGGTGAAGCACCTGCTGTTCTTCTCTCCTGATCAGTACTTGATCCTATGCTATGTGCTGGGAGAGTTTCTAAGTCTGATGGCCTTTTATCAATAAGGAAGGATGCTCTAGGAGATCCTACTTCATGTGGTAGGTCTTGAAATTGATTGGAGCCTGGAGCTGTAATGCAGCTTTGGTCATCTAGTGGAGAAAGGACGAGTGCTGTCTGCTTTGGTCTGTGTTCTAAAAGCTCTAAGACTGAAATCTTTGGGTTCTGGATATTTACGTTTTTTGTAACTAAATGTAAACCTGTGCTGAATATCCAGGTATAATGTCATTCATGCATGAATGTTGATTCTTGGTAAGGTCATCCATTTCTTCCCTGTTGGTTCTTCTACACCATGTGATGTCCCAGTACATAGTGTGTTTTTGAGAAGTGTGAGGGGCATGCTAGTGCTGAACAGTATGTGCTGCTGTGAATATGAACATCTCAGGTTTTACATGTCTTCCCTCATCAAATCAGGATGCCATCAGCATTCGGCATTTTACCTGAGGAAATTTCATCTGGCAGCCTATTTCTGAATAAAACTCTGGGCTTTACTTGAGAAACAGCACAGCATTTCAGAGCTTTCACTATAAAGTAATTAGCAAGAAATCTGCTTAGGCTGTGGTACACCAGACCTGTAGAGAAGCTCGGTGTTCATAATGACTATTACTTCTTATAGAGGAGGGTATGAGTGCCTACAAATTCTCACATTTCTTCAGGATGAAATTCACGTCATGTATGTCCCACTTAACCTTTCAAACAGGGTTCATGTAGTACTGCAGCAGTACATGTTTCCTGCCAGCCTTCTACCGTGTGGCACACACCATGTGCCTGTTTAAATGTTCCCTTATTAAATAAAAAAAAAAACCCTCACTTGTTTTTTATTTTATAACTTGTTAACTCAGTTCTTCACAACTGAAAACTGAGGATTGTTCTACAGACATTTCCGAGAGCAGAGATTACAGTGAGACCAAGTGCAATTTTACCAGATAATTTAATAAAGCTTTCTCTGCTTACTGGAGTGCACTGTAGTTTTCAGGTTGTTTAATGCAGGAGTTTGGAGATGAAGGAAAGGGTTTGACTGTGCATTCAATTAGTATCTCTTAAGGAATGCTATTTACGTGAGATATTTGACCTTTTTTGCATCTTGAAGAGCTTGTCCTTGTTCTTTCCTCATCCCAAAGAATTATTTAAGAGAGATTTTCAGTTGTTGTTTTTTTCTTTATACCTTCAAGTCATCACTACAAGCTTTGACACACCTGAAACAAAATCCTTAGTTTCTCATTACAACAAATTGTGCCCTAAGCAGCAGGAGAGAAAATCCTAGGAAATCTTTTGGGATGCATTGAATTTCTCCTGTTGAATCAATCTACTGCTTGGCTGCTCCTGCAGTTCCATTATAGCTATCTATTTTCCTTTCCTCAGCTCTGGAAAAAGTATTCATACAGCTCTCCACAGGGAATCACCTGAGAATTTGAGCAGTCCATATAAATAGGAAATCATTGTTACAACTTTAAAGGCTCTGGAGATTTGGTCAAAAACAATTTTAATTTCAGGTAATGTGTTTATTGTGCATTTTCCATTTCTTTAGCAGCAGGATTAATTTTCAGTGCTGTGTGACACATTGTATCATAATGTATGTTTTCATTATGATGGTTGCTGACTTTTTCAGAATCATCCACTTCATGTAACTGGCAGAGACAGATGGTTAAACTACATGAAACTGATTTGTCATACTGAATACCAACCTCTAAGTTTTAGATAGTAACGATAACCTATGAGGAACATTGTTTAGGACCTCTCAAATATTTTTAGAACTTCCAAAAGACAGGGAGAGATGGCAGCTGTCAAGATGAAAAGCTGCCTTCTCTTCTAGTGCTGACCCATAACTATCCATTATTTATTAAAACTTACAACATGTACTTTCACTGCATAGCCTAAGCAAATGTATCTACACAGCTTTTCTTGTAAATGTCACAGTCATAGTCTGTCTAAGAACCTTAACAAAAGTTAAGCCATTTGCCTAAGTGAAAGCTGTCCCACATCATAATCAGCACTCAGCAGCTTGCAAAAATAAACTTCCTTCAAAAATCCTCATGAGCCTTAACCACAGGATAACAGAATATCAGTAAGGAGTGTTACATGGGATTGTCATGTCTCAGTTAGCACATTCACACTCTGGGCTGACTGTTGCTCCTGAAGGATTGGATTCAGAGATACTGAGTAAGGCAGACTTCCCTTAGGTTACCTCTGAGGAAGGATGCCAGCATTTAGCCCTTAAATTGCAGAGAAGGCACATAAGTTCTGGGGATTGGGTTTGTTGTGGGTTTTTTTCCCCTTGTCTCAAGTATTCAGTGCTTACACTGCAGAGTGGAAGTACGCGTCTGTTATAAAACTCTGCTAGATGTCCTCAGCTATTGCAACACGAGTACTAGGAGGAAAAGTAGCAGCTAAGTGATACTGTAGGCCTACTGGATTTAGGAAGCAGAAGGGACTGGGTAAAACCGTGTTGCCTCTTTGGGCTTCTGTGACATGGGGTGAGAGGTTTGGAGAGATTCTGATACAGAGAGGACAAACATGTTTGTCTGTTTCTGTTCTGCACTGCTTAAAGCTAATGTGTAAGTCCCACTGCTTTTCAGATGGGCTGTTTTAATTAACAACCCTTCATCTCCAGTGCTGCAGCATTAGGAGTTACTGGAGGGCTCCAACATTAACGAGAGGAGATTCCTTCTTTCCATCCCATACAGAAGTGTTGTGCAGAAGTGCTGTTCTGTCTCTTCCCCTGGCAGCCTTGCACAACCTTCCCCCTCCGTCCTCCCTCTGCTGAGTCAGCACTGATACAGGGCTTGTGCTGATGTGACTGTTCTGCTTCTGGAGTGGGAGGGAGCTGGGTAGGTGTGAGCATCCCATCTTTGTGCTAGACGTGCATCATTTGTCTGCTTTTCTCACTCCTCCTATTCTCTATCACTTCCAGTGATGTTTTGCAGTATCCCATTACTTCACCTTTCCTCAGTGACTCAGATCTCTTAGGAAACAGGGAAAACAATCCCAATCAACACAATTTCAGATTGTTTTGCAAAGGGCTGGGTTTAAGAGCAGTGGCTGGTATGTGCTTCTTGTTGAGTATTTTCTGAGAACATGATTGAATTTTCATTGTGTGAATGAAATGTCAGTCAGGAATTTTTGATTTAGAATTCTAATTCAATAGATATGATGGACTGTAGTTTCTAAGTATGTGAGCTTCAATCAAAAGCAGATTAAAAATGGATGGTTGCTATAGTATCTTTTCAATGAGTCATGATCTTGTAAAAAAGCCAAAAATAGCTGTAGAATCTAATATTCTTGGAAAAGACTCTGAATCTCTTTTCTCCTCATCAAAAAGGCTCTCCAATAATGAGACTGGTTTTCTTTTGGTCTGATTTGCCCCCATTTTCAAATGTGTTTTACCTGTAAGAGGAGGATTTTTTTGTGTTTTGTAATACACACATGATATATGCAATGACTGGAAATAAATTTTTTTCATCTTTACCTATGATCAAATATATATGGTTGTTTACTGAGTTCTGCAGACTCCTGAGTACTGGCTAGTTCTGAGGCACTTGACTTGAATTTACATTTACATTGAAAGTCAGAGTACCTAGAAAACTCAAAAAAAGTGAACTGCAGTGATAAATAAGACCACTGGGGGATGCTAGTGCTTAAGGGTTAAAGTCTGGATTCAGCGCCAATCGGCACCCTGGTTGTGGGAGGTCCCCTGGGGACTGGTGCGTGGCTGGCAGATTTCTGAACCTACAGATAGTAGTAATTCCGTGACCAAAGTTCAGTGTCTTAATCATAAAACATCAGTAGTAAACATAAATATTACCTCTGGGATCACCTGAGAGGGAGACAAAAATGTGAAGGTGGAGAAAGCAATTCAAAGAAAGGATGAAACAAAGAACAGAAAGAATAAAATCTACCTTGCTTAGGTAGGGGTTTAGAAATGGGATTTTAGAAAATGGCCACGGGCATTTATCTCTAATGTTTAGAGAAAAATATGTGGGAAGAAGACAAAAAAAAAAAAATACAGCTCATGGGAAAATCTGAATAGCTGAGGTATCCTTTCTTTCCATTATCTAAACAAAAAGGTGTGAATTAAGATTTTGGAATTGATTTTTGATTCATGAATGGTTCCATTGATTTGTCACCTAGAGATGGTAAGATAGTAGTCCCAAGCAAACATCAGAGGTTTGTGAAAGGAAGAACGAGGTACATTTGCTAAAAGAATAGGTTGTGTCTGTGCAAATGTGCAAGGCTGGGGCCATCACAGCTCATTGGAACCTCAGGGAGCTGTTGCTATAAACTGAGTGAAGAGCACTAAGCAGCCTTGGTGCACTTTCAATGTAAGGAAATCAATAGAGGGACGAGAGCTTGATAGTGACAAACTGCTAAAGCAGGTAGAAACAGTGGACAGCACCAATATCACCTCTCTGCTTTCCTCCCAGGTTATTGAGAGCAGATCACTCTTCACTGCTTGTGTTTAGTGCGTTATATGAATTTAGCTGGCACTATTAGCATAAATCAGTGGAGGCCAGACCATCTTTACAAACCACCACAGCTTACGAAGCAGTTAGAAATCCTCTTGAGAGATTGTTGATGTTATATTTGTAGTCTAATTCTTCACTTGAACATATGTGTCCTAGCGTAAGTCAGACCTTCTCATGCACTGTACTCTGTATATTGTCATGCTATACAGCTTTTCAAAAAATTAGGATATATATGAACATTTGTATTATTTGTACGATAACTGTCTTTGTTCCTACTTTATCCCACTTTATCTCATATATCCTTTATGTGAGATAACACAGGCCTCACGGTAAAATTTTTTGTTGCATATTTGTTATTTTAATCAGAAACTTAAAGATGGTTTTTGTTCTGGAGAAGTTTGGATATCTCTTGTGCAGATCTGAAAGGACAAAAATATACCTCACAAAACCATGAAAACTGGTTCTTTTTTGTTGGCCCTCTGGGTAGGAAAACCCAGTATAAATTGGAGAGTGTATTGTCTCTAGTTAATTGTAGGTAATTCTTCCAAAAGACAGCTGTTTGTAGCAATATTTGGACAATTTCTGGCTTTGGTGTACCTATTTCATAGATAAACAGGGAGCATGCCTGTCCCTGGCCTGATATCTTTAGGAATCACTTAAAGCACTTCAGCAGCCCACTCCTATCTTCCATTCCTCCCTACCTGTCCAATCCCAACAGCCTTTTCCAAAAAAGAAAAAGAAATGTTTTATGTCTGAAGTCTGGTGCCTAAGTTATCTGTGTCCTGATCAATCCATTTCCCACATAGGAAATGGATTTTCTGGTTTGCTGCTTGCTTGCTACATACGTCTGCATAACACCAGTGCCTTCGATTCTTTGGTTCTTTCCTAGCTGTTTTTATTGTAGCCTTCCATTACAACCACATGTTGTCCCCAAAAGTGATACTGAGCTGTGTAATCCTCAATGAATTCTGTAAGCTCACATTCCCGTAAGTGTTCCACCACCTACCTTTCCTCATTTTTACATTTTGTGCATATGGGTAAAACTTCTTACTGTTCTCTCCAGTCACGCCAGCTGTTTTTCAGGCATAATTTTGACGTCTCTAGGTTGTCCAATATACTTTATCATACATAAGTAGAAGTTCAGCAACATCAGTGTTGATTTGCAGTACCTCATTCAGTATATACCACATTTCTTAGGTAAGCTAAGACTTTCTCAAATAGCTTCACTGCTGCAAATTCTTCTGACAGTGTTCATCCAGTAGCTCTATATTTGTATGCTGGTGCTTACTAGTTTCAGTTTTAGCTTCTAGTTTCAGTTTTAGCTTCTAGTTTCAGTTTTAGCTTCTAGTTTCACCTTTCACTTATGCCAAGAACTATTTGAATCTGAATTTTACAGATAGTGATCTCCTAGTGATGTCAGTGAACTAAATCACCAAGTTTCCCAGAGTTTCATTTTTCTCTGACACAGGTGTTGGTTTCTCCATCTCTCACATAGCATTTCCAAGGTGTTTTAAGACACTTCTTGAAAGAGCTGTGTTCTCTGTCAGTGATAACTTTATCTGTAGAGATTGGGTTTTTTGCACTGTAGGATCTCTTTCAGATTAAGATGTTAGACCATTCAGGGCTTCAGGCTTTGTCTAGAAAAAGGATTTCACTCCTAGTCTACCTGCCTAACAGAACTGAAAGATTCAGTTTGTTTTTGGGTTTTTTTGCTTAAGCAGTAATAGTTGGTTTCTTTGTCTTGTAATCAGGGGATCCTTTTTTTTTGTACATGTATACTCACAATTTACAAAGGACTTATGCAGCCCTTACCTGAGCTCTTTTCATTAGTCTGCTTGCTATTACACACCAATTAAAGGACACACATGAATAAAATAGAAGTGTGTATTAATCATGTACTAAGGAAATACAAAGCTCTCATATATTAACCTACAAATGCATGAGTAGATATTACAAAGACCTGTGTGCTGTAAGAAAAATGCAGCATAGTTGTTCACCTGGAACGATTTTGAGAATGATTTTTGGGAATTCACAGTGTCTGTGTGAATTTTGCTAAGAGAAAAAAAGGGCAGTTGATGGCATACAGATTCTAAACAAAGGTTTGGTTAGAACCTGAGCTAAAATGGGATTGTAAAGTGATATCAAGGGAACAATTAACAGTTAAAAATAGATACGTATGAAGCATATGTGGAGTTTTGGATTTGTTTGACAGTAACTGAACATTGCTTTGAAAAAGCTATTTCAGAGGCAGAAGTCACGGTGAAAAGGGAGACAAAGGGGAGGAGAATCATTAAAAAAGAAAGATAAACTTACAATACTATCTCTGATTAAAGAGAAAAAAGAGAGAGGACACGCGGAAAATAGCAGCAGAGAAGTTGTAAGGAACAATGCATTCTCTGGGGGGAGAATTAGGAAGAGTCTGATTTTAGTCAGAAAATATCTATTTCTTTGTTTGAATAAATTGTCAATTTGAGTTGAGGAGGCAGAGAGTAGAGACTTGGCAGTACTTCTAAGGAGGAAATCAATTAAGAGTTCCTAGTGGTGGAGATAGGAACAGTGGTGAAAAAGGAAAATTGTGGTATTTAAGCAAGAAAACAGTCTAAGCAACCTTAGAGATAAAGGCTGAAAAAGATGAAAAAGCAATAATTTTTTCTGTTGGAAGAAGTGGAAAAGTTACTGAAAAGGAAAAACACAGTTGTGAGGGAGGGAAGAGGAAAGGAGCAGCAGATAAGGAGAGCAAAGAAACTGAAGAATGTAGAGTCTGTTTAAAGGGTGAATCAATGAGATTGGTCAGGGAGAGTGAGTGATGGAAAGATGGTGCTTGGAAGAGGGGCATGCAGAACTAGAAAATTGGAGGAAGTATTGTCAAACAAGAACCATGCCAATGAATGACCAAATTCCTAGTGAGATGATCCGTCTAACAGGGAAACCAGAAAATGAACGTCAGAGAGTTTCTGCAGCAAAATAGGTGATGCTGCGTAAAGCTGGTGTTTCCCAAATTGATGTTGACAGGAAAGGAAGAGGAAAAAACTGAACATGCAGGTGAGAGGAAAAGGTACATTACTGCAGTGAGCAAATCCTAGAGACCACATAGTTACTGGTATGATGGTAGACTACAAGCTCACCGGCTCTTAAATTTACCAGTTATTGAGTAAAAGGGCTAAAATGTAATGGAAGATCTTATTAGGAATGTATTACTCAGATGTCCCTGAAAACCAGAAATATCCTTATTTTCAGGTCCTGTGTTTACTAAGCTTGTGCATAATGCTCCCTTCGTTAACAGGTTCATGCATACTCCTGACCACCATATCAAATCTCTGTAAGCTATATTTCTCTTGACCTGGTTCAGGTCTGTTAGTCAGTTTTCTTTAACCCTGTAAAACCAGAAAATCCAGTCCTTCTATACAGGGAACATTTAGACGTATCAGAACTAGTTCTAAATTATCTAATCATGGTATAAGAAACGACACAGTCACATTAGGACAGCACTCTGCCTCATATAATTAGGAATAGAATTGTGCCATAGGGGACTACTCAAGGAAATGCTGAGAATATTGACTGCTACACAAACACTATTTGCACTACCTCATAAATACAACATTTCCTGGCCTTCAGAAATTTAGTCAATGGCTAATCTTCTCCTTACTCCTCTGTACAACATCTAAATGTTGGATTATGCAATTTAGAGTGAAAGGATTGACGGTGTGATGTGACCTTATGCTCACCTGCAAAACCCTCCTGCATGTATTCCCTCCAAAAGTGCTTCTTCCTTCCTTTCCGCTCTGGTTTTCTAGCAGAAAACCAATCTGCTTTAGGCCAGAACCCCAAACACTGTCTGCTGGTATCTAACCCTGAGATGTCTGCCGAACCCCAGATAATCCAGTTCCATGGTTAGGCAGGTGATTCAGTGCTTCTCCTTTCCCACCCCCTTACCTCTCCCAGATGCCCTTCTCTTCCCTTGAGTTTGCTGGAACCTCTTTTCTCAGGTTCAGCAGGCAAGACACAGAAGCCTGAATCACCTTTAGTAGTGTAATTTTTAAGATGAAAGTAAAAAGGAAGAAACAAAAAGCAAATGACTGTGGGTAGAGAGCTGAACAAAGATGGTAACTGATTACAAATGTTGGAAGGCTAAGAAAAGACAGGCTATAGCACTGCTAAGGAAAAAGGCTCTGAGAAACAGAAAGTAGGCTGCCCAAAGAGCCATGAAAGCTGACAAAAGTGAGAGCAAGATAAATATATCGGAGAGAAGAAATTCACCTTCAGAAAATGATGCAAGTCTAGTAATCAATCAGTAAAGGAGAGGGAAGAGTATAAGCAACTAAAGAACAATTACAAGAAGCCCAGAAATATCAAAATTAGGGAGGAAAAGCCTTTCTTTTACCTTCTCCCTATCATCACAAAAGATAAGAGAGAGGGCAAAGAAAACTGATACTGCCACAGTTGCAAACACTTTCCTAAGAGGAAAATCAGCTTTCTCTAGCCGTGCAGTGCACTCTTGGAAGATATGGTTAATGGGCTGCCAGAAGTGAAGATAAACTTCTGGAATCAAAGTGTGTTCATTATAGTCACATCATGAATATATTTCCATACTAATTCAGGTATGTTGAATGATGCACACCAAAGATTTAATGTACTTTTAAGGCTGGCCAGCATTTCAGAAGTCTTCTGAAAACTGGCAAAAGTGAGAGCCAAAAAGTAGAAGCATCCTAAACCAGGTCTTTCTACTCAATTCATTGTTGATGAAATAGAAAAGAGAAAGAGAAAAGAAAATCTTTTCCTGCAATAGTGTCCTTGGCAGACTTTGAAAAATTGAATTAGAACCTACATTGCTACAAAACAAAAGCCTCAGTATATACAGTCATAAAAAGGAAAAACATTAGGAGATTAGTTTTCTTGTCATAGAGGGAATTTGCAAGATTTACTACAGCATTTTGTGGAGAACTTCACTTTAGACAGTGGCATAAAATACATGTTTTAAAAATGTTTATGTAGCATTTTTGTAACGGCTGGAGATCTTGCTTGGGAAGAATGGGAAATTGCTGTGTGTTGTACTGTTTGAGGTGTTCTGAATCACAGACATTGTGTCCTATAAAACATAGTGTAACTTCTCAAATCTTGCAAAAAATCACACAAAGCAACTTATGACCAGGGGAATGTCCTACTAGTTAGTTGCTTGCTCTCATGACAATAGCTAGAGATAAGTTATCTCAGATATTTGTCTCAGTACTGCACCAGCATAAGGTCTTTTATTTTTCAAGGGATTTCAAAATGTGTAACCAAGTTGGGTAATATTACCTTTACCAATTCAACATCTCAGAATTTTGAGATGAAAAGCAGGTTTACATGCTTGCAGTGAGATAACATCCTGAATGCATACTCAAGCTTTATCTATTGCTACCCATCTGGATTTAGTTCATCTGTGTATTGTCTTGCTGGCATGTTTGCAGTGCAGGTGAGCTCTACCAATGCTGGATATTTATCAAGAGATGCTATCAAATTGTGCAAGGTTGCTTGTGCCAGTAGAAAGAAAGAGACGGAGGGGAAAAAAAGGTCTTTTTCATGTCACAGCATCAACATTAAGCTCTGACACAAATAAAACTATGTTCACTTTCACTAAAATTGTTAATTTTATTAAGTACTCCATTCTTTCACCCCCCTGCTTTGCTCTGAGAGCAGCATTGTCCCAGGGAAGTACTCCTGTCTTCTGATAGCTTGAGAAGAACAAGAAAGTACAGTGGTTATACACCTCTGATGTGTTAAACTGTGTCCATCGATGAACAACCAACTCCAGATATTGCAGTGGGACATGACTTTTCCCCTCCCATTTGCAGTGGCGAGGACTTTCACTGTGCCTGATCTTTGCATCTGAAAAACACCAGGGATACAGCATTTACTGCATCCAGTGACACTAATAAAAACCCACAGCGAATTGTACTCAGACCCTGCTAAGTTAATCAAGGGAAGAGTGATAACAAATTTGCTGATAAATGAAAAGGACACAGCTCCATAGAAATCAGTGGTGGTTTGTGGATCCTGATTTCACTGAAGGTCCCAGCAACATACAATTCAGTGGCAAAAGGCCTTCGCTGTTGGTGATAATGGTATGGTGTATACAACTGGTGGGGTCAGTCTGCTTAGGGAAACAAGCACTAAGTTTTCTTCTATAAAATCTATTTCAAAGGTCAGAACCAGACAAATATTTACCAGGTTGAATGCGGAAGAAAATTTACTTACAATTTCTGTGATACTCACCCTAGAACGCTATCCCTTCCTTTTTGTACCCTATATTTAAACATAAAACAAGGTGAGGTTCTTGGCTGCTCTGAACTAATCGAACTTGTTTTACACCAGGTAAGGATGTAAAGGATTCTTCATGAAACTCTACCTTCCTCCCAGGCACAAATGCAGATTTTCATGGTGTATATTCACGTTTTGCATATACTCATACCAGTTTCTCTTGCTGTTACTGCTTCCTAGCTGGGTAAATTCACAATTAACTGGATTGCTGATGTCTTTAGCAAGTCGGGTTTTATTTTACTTCAGTTTTGTTGCTACTGTTTTTTATATCTGCCTATTATTCCCTGTCTTTGCAGTCATTTTATCAAGAGCTATTTGTAATGGCTTCAAGCAAATATATGCATGCTTAAGCCATACAAGTTGCATTCCAGTAAACAGCGCAACCCTTTGGCCATTTCTGCACGCTCATCGGGTGGCTCATCCCTAGTCCCCAGGGCTACCCTTTGGCAAATTTCTCCTTGCTTTTGTTTAACTGAATTTGACAAAAGTGATTCGATTTCCAGGGTCTCTGGCAGTGCTAGTGACAGCAATGGCTTATATAGAGATACCTTAGCCTGTTCCTGAAACAAAGTCAGCGTGTTGTATTCAATACAATAACACTACCCCAACTTGTGATTAAGTGCTTAGTGAGTTCCATTTCCTTATAAGAACATGTGTAAGAACTGAAGAATGTATGCCACAAGTGAACTAAGCATTAATCTGTCAGCAGCTTAAGTGTGTTTGCAATAGTGCAATGGAAATATGTGGTATAGTGACACAGTGTTTGTTCTCTGGGAAGCACTTAAGAGCAGATGGAACCTGTAAAATAGACTGATTCATGAAAGTGTGCAGCTTCTATCAGATTTGTTGGATGCTTCCTTGTTTTAACCTAAATAAACACAGGCCACATATGCTTGAATTTTCAGTAAGGTGCCAGTAGCTGCAGGTGGGGAACCCAACATTAATAGGTGCACAGAAATTCATCAGGAAGGGACTTTTACTTGAAAGGCATGCTTCTCTACTAAAATAAAGAGATGGGTAAAAAGTACAGTATCATTGTGGATATATCCTAAGAAACTGAAAAAAGGTTAAGGATTCTACAACAACATAAACAATAAGATGCTGGAGTCTCATTACAATTCAATGGAAAATTAAGTCCATAGCAGGCATGTCTTAAAATTCTAGTATAAATCAATAGCATCTATAAAATGTATATATAAAAATGAGGTAGAGTTGTATGGAAATGACATACAAATCTGTAACATTTAATAGAAAAATGTTAAGCATCCTACAGATCTGTTGAAGCATACTGTAAAACTCTACAGACAATGGATATAGTTGCAAGTTGAATTCCACTAGAGTATGTAGGTGAGTGAGACATTACATTTGCATCCTTAATGGTGACTTTCTGAGCTCCACCACTTGCTAATCTGAAGAAATAATAAACCCCATATCAAGAACTGGAAGACTCTTATATTTGTGCAAATCTTCACCACAGTCACTACTTTATGGATTTTTGAGTTGTGTGCCATTGTGGCGGTAACAATTTAGTTTTTGCGTTCCAAAATTTGCACCAAGTTGAACCTTGGGATGGAATTTGCAGACAGCCTACATTGACGTTATCCTATTGTTTTATACTGAACTAAATCAGCTTAATAACTGAATCAAAAGAAAGGTTAAATTTTCAGAAGCTTGGGTTTTTTTCATTTTTTGAAAACAATCAAATCAATATATCTCCCAAAATAAAAAAAGAGGGTGTAGATTTCTAACACCTTGCTTTCTGTATAGTGCAGAATTTCTGTACCTGTGGCAGAGATCTTGTTTCAGCTGATTGTGAGAAATTTGCCTGGGATTTGCGGAATAAGAAATAATATTAAAAATGTGTCTCTGGAAATATAATTCTACTCTTGTGACTTACGCGTGCTGCAGTCCCCACTTAACTTTAAAACTACGTTTTTATATGTTCTTCAGGATATAGTATATAATATTCTATTGAGCTTGTTTGCATGTGCTGTTGGTAGGAGGACACATCCTTAGCGTGCTTTTGAAAGGCTCAATAAAGGTCATACCTCTTCAAACCTAAGTGAATCTTGACTATGCAAACTATGGCAAAACCTGTATAGCCGCAAAAAAACCCAGAACAAACCCCTCCATTTTTTCCCAGCAATAGTGTACCATGCATATTCTTTCTGCCCAGAGCACAGGAGAGCAGAATGGCAAGGGTCAGGGACATGCTGAAAGAATGCCATACATTTTCCTGGTAAGTGCTTGGTCTTACAGCAACCACTAAGAAATTAAAGACATTTTGGTTTTAATGAGGTTTTATGATTGTGTTGTCTGTGCCTTTGCTTGTTAGTGCTACCTAGCAACTTGCATAAAGTCAGAGATGTCAAACATATGATGTTCCTACAAGTTTGTAGAAAATAAAAGGCCGTGTATAGAGTGCCTATAAAGAGAGAAGTTGTTTAACTTCATGTTCTAATGTATTAATAGACACCAAAATGTCCACATAGCAAAAAGCAGTTTTTAATGTCCCTGTGGTGGGGTAAAAGCTTCACACTTATCTTAGTATGGTAGCATAAAACAACCACAAGCCACAAGGATTTTGGTAAATTTTGATGCTCCCACAACTAATTGAACTCTGTCATTCTGCTGCTCACCTCAGTGGCACAGCAATGGGCAGAAGCTAAGCCCTTTGTCACTCCCATTGGGAAAAGGGAGAAGGTGCAAAGAAGGTGAAAGAGCCATAAATAGCAGCCAATATATTTGTTTATTCCGAGGCCCATATTTCTCTTAGAAATGATGTCATCAGAGCTCAACATCTGCATTTTACAGGCATAGCACTCCATGATATTGCATCTCAATTAATGCTTTAGATCTACAAAATTTGCACAGTATAATTTGCTTTCCTGACAGCCTTTTGTGCTACAGAATTGTTGGTTTGGTTTGTTTTGATTATTTTGTTTTATTTTTAATGTATGGAGCAAAAAAATTACCATGTAAAAATGGGGTGAAGATTTTAAAAACAAGGAAAATCTTGAATCCTGGCTGCAACTTAGATGTTACTTGAACATTATGTGGAAAAAGAAGTCATTGTATACACAGCAGTTCTTACTACACTGCCTGGATGAAGTTGAGAGGGTTTGTCAAGTCTGCATTCTTTTCTATATCAAAGTAAACATAATCTTTGGTTAATGTGTTTGGAAAAAATTCAAAGCCATCAGGTGGAATACTTGGTGCTGTTGTAGTTATTGGCAAAATTCTCTTGCCTTCATTAGGGCTAGAGTTTCATCTGTTGTGCTGGTTGTAGATCAGTCAGCTCTAGACGGCTTGTGGATGAGTCATATGGAAGTGTCCCCACTATCTTCAGAGCTGTCAAGTCTCACACGCTGGGTAGGAAACTTGCTCTTCTGACCTCTCCCTTGTACTCCCCACCCCCAGTGCTGTGGGTGTTGCTTGTCTCCATCTTCAGTGTCTGTCACATCTGACAAAGAGGATCCATGGGAGAAGTCAGCTGGAATAATTTATTGCTAGATGATTCATTATCCAGGAGCATTGCAGTGACAGGTCCTCCTCTCACATGCCTGGAAGTGCAGACAGTCACACACTCATACACTCGTCATCCAATGCATGAATCTTGCGTCCGCGGATCCTGTAGCGTGTTTCTTTTCCTCAGTTCTTTATGGGTAAGGACACTTTCATAAACTCAAGACCTGATTCTCTTTCATGTACATAACTTCTAAATTAGCAAACTTCTCTGGAAGCAAGAGAGCTGCGCTCATGACTTTTGTTCACTGTAGGAGTTTTTGTTACTTATGTTGACAGATGTTTCTAATTCTCCCTGAGTTCAATGAAGCACTGTCTGCTCTTTAATTTTAGCGTAGCCACGTTTTGCAATTTTACTTTATTCTCAATAGTTGAAGATACCTGGTTTTCACAGTCTGATGGAGATTAAAAATTATTTTATCATGTAATCCAGACAAAGCAGTGATTTAGAAAGCAAAGATTTCGTGAGGCATCAATAGAATTCTCTTCACTGTATAACGCACCCTCTTCTGCTAAGCAAGAGAGTTTTGGATAATGCAAAGAAAAAACAGTATCAAGTCTTTTTTTTAATTATCACTCTTTAACTTAACATCAGTGAAGAAAACTACTGAGTGAGAGTTCAGGGAAATGAAAAGGGAGCACACTGTGCAGTGTAGGAGTTTGTCATAAATTATGGTCTTTTTTTGAATGACAGTCCTTAATAAACTGATATTTATGTACTTAACATTTCTCAGAAACTATTTTTACATGGAGATTATGTGGGGCCAAAAACATCATAAGATTTTGCATCCAATTTTGTGATGATTGGTACTTGCATGACTGTTGCCCTCTTTTTAATCTTTCACAGCTTTTGGGTTTTAGTGATTTCAGTATGGTGACTTTTGATTTCAAAATATTTTTTAAAAGGAATCAAAGAGAGGCTGGTGGATCAGAGGGACCAGAGGTAATGATACTATCTAACTTGAAGTGATAGAAAAATTAAGTCAGTGTGTAGTGTAAGTGTAAGTCTAAATAGTTAGTGAGGATAAATCCAGCCTCTGGCTGACACTGGCAATATATTCGGTAGCGGAAGTGTTGGGGATGGCTCATCACAGTCTGAAGGAGCGAGTCCTGATTTGTGTACCGCCTTGTTTTTAAAAGCTGCCACCATTGTTCCTTCTTCAGTGTGAAAATTTCTCCAATTTTGTACATGATCTGCCTTCTGTGTCACTGCATGTTGCCCTGTTTTATCCCTGACACCAACCTATGCATGTCCTTTGACCAAGCTATCACTGACCTTTAACATTCCGCTGATACAAATCACACCAGTGACCAGAGTCAAGGGATATTTGTGTAAGATATATCCAGCCCTCTGTGTCTAATAAAAGACCACATTATTTCAGAAAAAAAAATTATTAAATAGACATACTTTATAGAATGTTGTCTGGTTTATTCTCCTCCTGAAGACAGCTTGCTAACAACAGTCACTCAGGAGATCTGTTTTTCTTCTTTACATTTAAATGTTTGCCTTTTGTAAGCCACAGATTTCCCTGAAGTGCTATCCATAAATGTACAAGCATATGGAAAAGTTGGCTGCAGACATGTGCAATGAGCATATTGGAAACTTGCAGTCTGTGGACTCCTCAAATCACAGGATTTCAGAGCCTAGCTCAAAATGTTCTTTGTAGCCTTTCACTGCTTGTTAACGCACAAGTCCTTCATGATAGCTGTGAGCAACACCAGGACAACTTCTGGTTGTAAGAAGCTCCAGGCCGTGGTATGTCAGCTCTAAAGGAAAAATACCACCATGCAATGCCCAACAAGCGAGTTGTTCACTGGTCTCCAGAACTAAGGGAGCTATTTTTCCATTAGATTTTTGTCTCTGATTGACTGACTTTTTATGCTGATTGACTGAATGATAGCTATGCTGCAGTGTTCATGCACTACTCATTATACATCAGAGAATTCACTACAGAAACAGCATATTATGGGTTTTATAGTGCACAAGCCAGAGTTTCCCACGAGTGGAAAATTTATAACATTTTTCCTGCATGCATTCCATCATACATATCTAGAGGCAAGCTCACACTGTGTTCTTTACCTTGGGGAACGTAGTATTGGTATCTTTATCTTCTGTTACCTTGTTTTTTTAGAGTACTAAACGTCTTTGAGATTTCTACTTGACTGCCAGATTTAGCTAAAATTGGCCCATGGATTCAGAAGTTACTAGAGAAGAACTGGCAGACAGATGATGGCTCCATAAATCTTGTTATCAGGCTAAAAAAGGGATTCTGTTCCTGAGCTGTCACAGAAAAAGATAAAGCCAGCAGGTCAGGGAAGGACAGGATAACAAGATAGAGTATGACCAGGGCATCAGTCCTTTCCAGCCTTAGACAGTCTGACTACTGGTGGGCATGAGTGACATGTTACCAGTTCCCACATAATCTAGACATTATCCAGGAACTGTGACAAGGAGGAGTTTTAATGAGGCATTTGCTGAAAGCTAATGAAGTAGTTTTATGGATGCTTATAGGAAGCTTCTTCCAGGTGTGAAGGGCAGCTTAAGAGAAAGTATAGCAGGGAAAAATGGAAAGTTTAAACTTTGGGAGGGATGTTTCTCCTATTAGTGTAACTAAGCAATGGCAATTGAACATCTCAGTTTGTTACTGATTGCAGTGGAGCATCAACTTCTTTTTGCAAAGACAGTTTTGGCAGCTGCCAAATCTCCAGGAGTTACTTTCTTTCCCACCTGCCATTGGACTCTCATTTCCCTATCTCATGTAACACCAAACACTATCTTTGTATTTTCCCACATTCCTACCCATCTCAGGACACCTTCCCGCCCCTGCCCACTCAACTACAGACATGTAGTTTCTTTTCCAAATGCCAACCATTGTCTCTTAGAAGACAAGCTACAAATGACAAGCAGCAGCACAGGATTTTCCTTCCTGCCTCGGTGTTTACCCACAAATACTATCTCCACTTCCACTACCCGGATGGTGCCCCTGCTGCAGACAATATTAACCTTTGGATGCTTTCCCAACATTGAAAATTGAGATATTTGATTTAAGGGGAGACCCTTGCGTAACCAAAAGCAATGCTCCAGGAACCACATCCTGGGAATTGCTAAATTAGGCTATATCACTCTCCTGCATTTTGTAGTTCCCAGTAACAATTTTTCAGCAGCTGAGCATGTGCCAATCCCACACAACATGACTCAACTCAGCTAGATGTTTCAGGCCTCTGTCACTGATATTAGTATTGGGCCTGAAGAGAGCAAATTATGACTAGAGCTGAGAAAGCAATGAATAACAATTAATTTGTTTCCCAAAATTCATTTCTCCTTTGTCTTCAGAACAGTCATGAGCATATTTGCAGTTTTCTCAGATTTTTTTTTAGTGGACTTCTTTAAATGAATCTGGTTTAGAATATTTTAGAATATTTTACTTTGTGACTGTATTGCAAACCTTTAAAATGCAAAGCCCAGTTTTTATCTCTCAGTTAAAAATGCTTGCTTCCATACTAGCTGAGCATTAAGGCACTTCCAGCCAAGTGCTGGTATTAAAAAATGGAGATAATTCTTCTGCAAGTTTCTGCACAAGCACGAAGCCATCTTGGAATCCTTACTTACGGCTTTAATTATGGGAACCAAGTTTAACTTTACAAATTCAGACATATGACTGGAATATGTATGCTATGAATATTTATTTCAGTAGAATTCAAGTTGTCATTGACTGTGAAACAAAATCAGGGACCTGATAAATTCATTTAAAATGCAGGCAAGTATGTTCCACTTCATAGCAAAGAACAGAATATTTTGTGCTGCTTCTATCACACTTCTGAAATAAGGACAAAAAAGAAGCAATGTGTACATTTCCAGATGCTGTTTAGATGGTCAAATACGTCAAATGTTTGCAAAACGATTTTTTTTTGTGACAAAAAATGAATGCTATCTGTAGAAGATTTTTTTTTTTTTTTTAACCTGTATGGTCTAGCTTACTATATGGTCTAGTTTACAGATCTAGTTTACCTCTCTTCTGTGTTCCCAGCCCTGGTACTTCACACTTTCCAAGTGGTTCCTGACTTCCCTGAGCTACCTAAAACACTGCATCTAAGCAATTTATTCTGAAACAAAAACAAGATAGTAATGTGATATGTTTATGCTGGATCCAGCAGTACCACTAGCAACAGTGATTAAAGTCAAAATCCAGCTGTTCAAAATTTCTAAGTTAACTTGTGGGTGAGGTCAGGACAGCCTCCTCTCAAGGCTGCAAAACCTGATATTAGACCTGAGAAAGTTGTATTGATCCACCAGTTGCACCCACTACCATGGAAGATTGCTGACTTGGGTATATTTTGTTAACCTATCTGCCTAGGAAGGGGGAACTGGCAACACGCAAGGATATTCATGACCCTGTGGAGGAGAGTTGACGATGGCCACTTGTCTGCTCAGTAAAGAAGGCAGGGAGATGTAGAAAATGTTCCAGGAAGGAGCATGATGCATTTTCATTCTGGGGTTTAAAGATCTGTGAATGTTTGGTGTTAGAGGCACTATGGATCTTGTAGGATCCCTCGGTTCAGGTACTTCTTTTTCTCTTTCTCTCAGTAGCTAACCTCAGGGAGGTGTTTTGGATCAGGTTCCTTCCTCTCCCAAATTCTTCTTACATTCCTTACTGCTTCTTTGACTCCAGCCTTTTTATCTTCATTTCTTTGACTCTTCTCTCTGTTCCTTGGTGAAGAATGAGTTGGGGTGTGTGTGAGAGTGTGTGTGTATTTCTGTAATTTCTTCTCCTTTATCCCCCATTAGCTCAGCAAGTTGAGAGTACAAATGTGTATCAACACTGGTGGCCTCTCCTTTTACTACAGGAGACAAAGCCAGTCCTCCTTCCAGTAGCTCCTATGGAAAAAGGATGAAGACCCTATAACTTGACTTCTCTTTTCTCCAAGGAAGAGGTTGTTCCTGTCACACAAAGTCCTCCTTTCATAAACTGTCATTTCTCCAACCAAAGTAGCAGAGGATCTTTTCCATCTTCCAAGAACAGTGAGGGCAGCCACCTCCTCTGCTCAGGCAGTGCAGGAATGAGGAAAATAATCAGCTCGCTAGAGCTTGGCTGCTCCATTCCAAATGGAGCACCTGGTTAGAGGGAAGTGAAACTGCAAAGACATCATCCAAACCTCATTAATTTCTGTGGGGTTTGGATGTGGTTATCAGAAGGTAGACTTCCACTATGGCCCAAGCATTCCCCACCCAAAGCATCTGCAGACTGTCATAAGCTAGAAGAGCAGTTTCAAGAAAGACATTTTATTGGAGAGTAGCTTTATCTTTGTTACCCTTCTCCAGCATTGCCTTCCCCAGGTTCACCTGTTGTCTTGACAAAAATTAAAAAAAAAAAGAAACTACAAAAGAAAAGCTGAGTGTAGAAAGGGATTTCATGTACTATACCTGCTTAGTCCATTAAATCAAATTTTGACCTGTATGAGGTCCCTGTAGATTATATATAAATTTCCCCTTTACCTATATTTAAATGGACCATCAGCTCCCATGGAGCTACAGTCCCTTGTTACTGTTTACATTACCGTGCAAACTTACCATATGGATGATGTGACAAATGCTCCCACAGTGTTGCTATTGGGTCGCAGCAATTCTGTGTGCATGTGCTTCAGTGGACAATGGCGGGTTACATGCATTGCCTTGCAGTATGTGCTTTCTTAAGAGTTTTCAGAGGTTTTTATAAATTTATTTTCTTCTCACCCCTTTCATCTATTTGTTGTGCATGCCTACACGACCTCCTGAAAATACAAACACACTCTTTTATTTGCAGAGGCCATTATCAGCCTTGTCTTTAGCCTCATGATAAAGGTCAAGTAGATTAGTTAGGGAGGTTCTTGGCTTTCTAAATCCAGGTTGGTTATCTCCTTTCAGATAATTACTATCTGTGTACTTCTCTAATGTGCCCCAGGGTATAGTTTCCATTCCTTGAATACTGCAAGGTTAAATTCATCTACTTTTGACACATTTTGCTGGGTTTCAGCTCTGCTAACTGATTTAATACCAGTGCTTTTGTGATTAGTCATCTTGGACAGGGGAAATAGAGCAAGTGCTCAGGAAGAATATTATTCTCTGATGCAAATCCTCTAAGAAACACTTGTGCTACACCAGCTAATGTTTCTGACTGTTCATGTAAGAGTTCAGCTATCCATGTTCTAATATCTTCCTTCAATGCTGTATTGCCTATGCAAATTCATGCTCTTTATGGAAAACCTGTGGGAATAAAGGAGCACAACAGTAAGACAGTGATGACTAATATTAACCTTCCTGTAACCTTTAGTCAGATTTTTAAAATGCCACTGAAACATCAAAGCTTTCCAGGTTCTTATTTTAAAAAATAATATTCTGATATTAAGAAGCCCACAGTTCATACCTGTCAGGAAAAAAAAAGATATGATAGCAGATTTCTTTTTTTTTATACTCTCTCTTCATGATAATAATTGCAGGAGAAACTTGAGTGCTTTAAACATATCTAAACATGCAAGATACAGCTCAAAATTACTTGCTTCCAGTGAATGTTCCTTATCTACTGAATTGTCAAGTTGGATAACTATGCTTTAATAGGTGCTTTATTCATAGTTAAGCATTTGGGGTATTTTCCTGATTTTCATTATTACTCTTCATCACAACAGGACATTTAAAATGCTACATAGGATAATATGGCATAAGGAATATGGAGAAAATATGGTGTTCCTTCCAAGATCTTTACTCTCCTCTGTAATTTGCTGATGAAAATACCTGGTTCTGCCTCATTTACACTTTCAGTGTAATATTGATTCCTGATGTGATAACAAAGTGGGAGCATTTTTTGATATTTCAGTTTTGACAGTACTGTATCTTTAGAGGCCAAATGTTTTCTTGTGTGATGTATCTTTTCAGCAAAGCAGCAGTGAGGGTTTATCACAGTGAGCAGCACTGGTTCTCCAAATAATTCATATCACTATTTAACTCCTCCCTTAAAAAACATAGTAATAATAATAACAACAACAACAACAACAGTCCACGTTACTGTTCCTGATACAGATTTCCCAAAGATAAAATTTCCTCATCCGCAGAGGGATATTTACATTTCTAACTAATGTTCATTTGTAGCTAATGCATGTGTCCTGTGGTCAAATAAATCTATTATGGTAAGGAGCACAAAGCTTCTCACATACATTTTCCTTCCATCCTCTTTCTATGAGCATGGATGGATAAATAATTTCTCCCTATCACATGCTTCCTGTTCTTGCTAATTGCCCGGTGGTATGTATTGAATACAATAGCATGTATTGAATTAAATAATTCAGCCATACTTTTATATTTTCGGAAGCTCTCCTGTGCTTGAGGTCAGCATGAAATGAGGTAAAAATTGCCATATAGAAAATATTTTTGAAATGCTAAAGCTCTGACCTTATAAAACAAAGAAGCAACCTTGAGTCAGCCAGCAAAGAGCTTTTTATCAGTTTAATGTAGCAGAACTCGACCAAAGGGTCAAATTTTTGCATTACCTTGCCACTGATATGAACGCTGCAGCTGCGTTTGTGTATCCATATTCATTATCACTAGTGTTCCTCCTGGATTATGACTGATCCAGAAGTACTTGAATCTTCATTTTTAATTTCTTACTTTTTTTTTTTAATTTTGGTAGAAGCAGACAGAAAGAATACTCAAGGCATCCATTATTTCTTTCCAGAATTTGCTGGAAGTGGCAGAAGCTATTAAAAAATGAAGGCATACATACCTCATGCTATTCAGCTGACTGGTAATTTAAGTGCAATTAAATTGTTCATGCTGTAGATTGTGTCTGTTTTCCAAAGAAATTAGAAACTGGTGCCCTGTGAGAATTGTGCTTTTAGTCTCTAGACATATACTGCTACAGCATTTATTAAATGTGATCATTGATGAAGTTTGCACATCCAACATACTTATAGGAGGACGTTTGCAGTTAAGTGGCTTCTCTTTTTGGAAGTGTGTTGTTCCTAAAGAAATGCACTGTCCTGAAGCTTCCCATATGTGTCAAAGATTAGTAAATTACAAGCAAAATCAATAATTCTGTATCCCCATTTTAATTTGGAGAATCAAAGCGTGGCACAAATTTCCCCACAGTTAGGAGTCTGAGTCAACATGACAGAAAACTGAGCTCATAAGGTGATCTTGAATTATTAATGCTGGGGAATATTCAGCAAAGTGAGTTAGGTATTCTGAATTTCCTTCTCAAGGAGCTCTAGACTCTGCACTGCCTATAGTGGGAATCTGAGAAGATTAAGCTTCCCATCCAGGCATCTAAAGTTAGATGCCTGTGAGCTGACAGTGTGAGTATACTGTTGGGATAAATCCTACTCTTACTGTCGTGTAAGAGTTTGCTAAAGTCACGTTCAAGTACAGTAGCAGAACTGATTATTTGTTAACTATTGAGAACCAACTGCAGGTAGCTCTGGAAAGGATTTAGACATGTGCATAAGGTCCACAGAAGTCAACTAAACAGATGCTTAAGGACTTACTTTAAATGCTTTCCTGAATAGAGATGGAATTAGTGCTCAAATGCTTAGAAGGTGCAGTGCAGTGTACAGTACAAAGACG
Organism: Gavia stellata; assembly: GCF_030936135.1. Classification (NCBI taxonomy): domain Eukaryota; kingdom Metazoa; phylum Chordata; class Aves; order Gaviiformes; family Gaviidae; genus Gavia; species Gavia stellata. The sequence goes on from NC_082595.1 coordinate 24,544,949, forward strand.
TGAAATGACCTCAGAGCACAGACTGAAAGATAGATGGACAGAATACAATGTTTCCCAAAAAAATCCAGTGGCAGGGGTTACTAGAGGATTCCTAGGGTGGGAAAAGGTTCAAATTCTGCTTTCTTCAGGTACTGCAGAATATGTAATTTCCTAAGAGGGATTTAAACGAGGCAACGGTGATATTTTGGCAATTTGGCATGAGAGGAAACATAGGGAGATACAGAGAAAAATGGCCAGAAATAAAACCGAAGAAAAAAGTTTCCTCAGATCTGATATCATTAATAGATCAAATAGGATCTGATAAGAGAAAGTGCAGTAGAATGCAAAGCCGGAATTCTGTAGTGCTTTCAGTGCAAATTCCCCACCTGAAGTATCTATGGCTTTCCTCCAGGAATTACGAGGAAAATTATTCCAGTAGTTTTTCCTTTATTTCATAATTTAGCATGGATCCAAGTAATTGAATACTTGTCAAAATGTTTCATGTCTCAAATAAAAAAAATTGTTTTCTGTTGAATTCTGGGGATAAGTAGAGGTTATGGATTTCAGGAGTCTACCTTCCTTAGAAATGATGACTAATGCAGACATGTAAAGGAATGGAGAAACCTGTAATTACTAAGAATCCATGAATCCTAAATAATTGCTCATCAGGGATCAAATTCCAACTCCTTTTATAATGCAATTTAATCATGCATTTAAAGTCGTCTATATTTATCTGAACAAAACAGATAATCGAAGGCTTGTATGTCTTGGGAGCTTAGTACAGTTGTCCTGCTCTGCGTTTCCTGACAGAAATGAATTTTATTCAGTACCACTAAAACCTCTTCCTTTAAAGAGAGCAAGAGAGAGAAACAATCTTTTTCTTCAGAGGGTATCATCCATTTTCCTCTTCAGGGCAGCTTAAATGAGAAAATTTAGTGCTGTAGCCGCAGTTGCTTGCACTTGCTTTGTGCATGTAACCACTTTGTTTTGCTATGAGAAAGGGAAGAGTGACAATGTCTGAGAATTTTGATTTTGATTTGCTAACAACCTCCTTAATGTTCAGATTTCAGCTATCTTGACAGGTATATTCATGGAGGATGAAATTCACATGCAGACAGACAGCCCCAGGCTTATGTACCACATAAATCCTGTCTAAGCCTTTAGAATGTGTTTTAAGTGGGCCTAATTGATGTACAAGACCTGTACTGGCCCTTATACACAGGGGAGAATTGCTCCCAGTTTTTAGGCTTGCAATAATTAACTATTGTACCTTGCTTTAAAAATCTTTTATTCTTTTTGATCTGCTTCCATTTTTCCTAGTGAACTGCTTTCACGCTGCTTTCTGTTTAAGCAAAGCAGAGTGGAATATTTGAGATCAGGATATATATATTAAATACAAACACAAATGAAATGTGTATTGGAAAGGTCAGCATTCAATAAAAATTCAAATCAGATATTTGGATCTGATTAGATACTGTGTGATCTGTGCAGTATGCACATGGGGATTGTGCAGAAAATCCACTAAACACGATTATGGGAAAGCACACATTTTGTAAAGGACAAAATTCATCATAGCTCTTAACAATTCTTAAGACATAGGTTGAGACTAGAATTACTATAGCAACTGATTATGTGTTTGTTGGTAGTTTAGTATTTGCTAGTACATTGAGCACAATATGCCATTTCTGATTAATACTTCATCATTTATATTTATTGTGCCATCAATTTTGGATCAAAATGTAGCAGAACCAACTTATTAACCTAATAATGCAAAATATATTCTTGTATCTAGTTTGCACCATGCCCCATTTTGTCTAGTATCTGAAAGGACAAATCTTTTTTTTTCTCCACATTAGCCAATTTTCTAGCTACCTCCTGTCCACTTAGAGCAAGTCATACAGAAAATATCAAATATTATTCTGAAGAGAGGAGAGTTACACGATCTTCATTGTAGGATTTTATCTTTACATACATTTTGGTCCAATGTTCTGAAGAAACATGGGCTTTTGGTTTTTTAAGCATATAATTTTGTTTGACCAATGCTTTGCCTCAAGGGTAAATAACCCTATTAGATTTTACAGTGCTTTAATTACTCTTTTCAAATACCTGTGTTCTTCTCAATTTAATGCAGTATGGCCCAATTTACTTTGGAAGTGAATCAAACTAAATATGAAATAACTCTGTGTTAGTTTTCAATGACAGCATCTACAACACGGCTGAAGTGATTACTTTAAATTCACACCATTCGCAAATTCAAATTAACCTTGAAAGACTATAGGTAGACAAGCTGTCTAACTCTGGTGTTATGCAGAAGAATTATGTCTACCCAAGAATTACAGTTATTTCCAAAGTCCTCCTGAAAATCAGTGTGCTTGCCCACATATTATAAATGCTGAAAATTTGAAATTGTAATCCAAAAAGTGTTTTATATTGCACTCATAATTTCTAATCAAGTCAACTCAGGGCTCATTGGGATAGTCCCATGTACACTGGCAAGTGTAGAACTGAGATTTGACCAAACACCCTTTCTTTAAAGTATGTGTAAATTGTCTTTAATTTATTTTGAGTTGTTCACCTTATCTGTAAGGTAGAGAGATTTGTTGGAATTTATGGAGTTTTAAATAAAGTGTTAAAATTAAATGTGATACAGTAATACACATACAGTGAGGTAATCAATAGCAATGTTGTGGGATGGTTACTGGGTGACAAAGACACACTGGGTAAGCTGCTCTACAGGTATTAAAAGCCCAAATTGCCGTCGGTTTGTTCACTACTCTGATTTATGGAATCTATTCTTCATGTGAATGGTCATTCGCTGCTTTTAGCAATAAAGGTTTTGCTTGTAGAGTCATGGTACAAAAGCGCTGACAATGAGAGTATGTGATGGCAGTAGTTCAGCACAGTGTACCTAGCTTATGTCTCAGGTTTGATACCCTACTCTGTGCATGAGGCTTGTGATGCAATTAACAAGTCTGATGACTATGGAGGTTACCGATCTTGTCAGGAGCCCTTTGCAGGCAATGACACAGGAAAGATGTTCAGTGAAGGAGCCTTGGGCATGGGCAAGCCATGTTAAAAGCTAAAGGAGACTTGGTGGTGGAGGGTTCAGAAGAGGTTTGGCTGTTCCCAAAACAAGAGGACAAGACTGCCAAAAGAAAAGAGAGAAAAAGAGATGAGTGTATGTGCTCTGGAATGGAGACAAAACAGAGCATTCCTGTACTCTGTAACCCAGTAATCTCTCCATTCATTGCTTCTCTGTTGAGGGGAAGATAGCGTTTTTCAATGGTTGTTTTCTGATATAAATATTTCTCCACATGAAACTGGCTTATAATGTTATGTCTTGTGTGTTGTATAATATTGTATGACATATTGTATGAAATGGCTTGATCTATGTTCTATCAAGTAGGAATCCAAAATATTGTAGTATGGTTATATTTAATCTGTCTGGGCTCATATTTTTAAATGTTAAGGCAATCTGCATATCTGCACGCATTGATTTTAAATCTACTTATGTCATGGTGAAAATACTTTTACTACACAGTAGTGTTCATGCTGTCAGTGTACTTCCGTGCACAGCAAAATTTCCCTCTTGGCTCATCTCTATTCATAAACAAATGTCATGAAGAAGTTAATACTCTGCAGTTTAATCTACTGTATCATGTCTCAAACCAGCAATGAAAAAACATACGTATTTTGCAAAACTTACTTGCATGGTTAGCATTATTTGTACTTTACAGCAACATATAAGAATCATCATTTACATGGGTCAACTATCCAGGCCTTCTGATGTGTTGTAGCTAAATAATTCTGTGTTCAGAAATGGACTTAATTCTTACCTCTATTCTGGAAGTGCACTGTTAAAAAGACTGATAGCATCTAGAAATGCATGTTTGGGTTTCCTTTTCATGTAATTATTATCTTTTAACTTAAAATCAAATTTATACCAAAAAAATGCAACAGTAATACAGGTGCTTTCTGAGGGGGAGGGATGTTAGATCTCAAAACCATGGCCTAAACACCAAAGCAGTGGTCATTCAGCTTTAGGATGGTATCTAGAACATGACTAGGAGAGGTAAAATTCACACATGGCAAAGATGCTTGGAAAACTCGAAACAGGAGCTCAACCACCAACATGTCCACCCTGTTGCCTATCCATAGCAGATCTAGATGAGAGCAGATCTGATGATTCAAGGCTAAGGATGGCAGTTGATGGTAGCACCAACCAAGTAAAGGCTAGAACTGAGCGATATACCTTCTTACATGAAGGTACAGCTCTCATCAGCTGTTCATCTGATAAGAGACAATGTGAAGAACTGCCCTAAACATCAATGACTGTGATAAGGTATGTCATAGTTTTTGCCCAAAAAAGTCTGCAGAAAGCCAGTAAGCAATTAGCAGAGACCTTTCTAAGAACTGGTCTTTCATGTGAGTCAAAGTTGCTGATCCTTTGACAGAGTGTTATTAAAAAGGGGAGGAAGTGGGCCAAGAACATTACACCATGAGCAGAGAAAGAAAGAAGATACAACTCCAAGGAAGAGCATGAAGTCCTTTTTATTACAAAAGCTTGCAGGGCCATGGTATGCATCTGCAAGGTGACTCCAGGAAAGACCTCCATTTTTCTGGGAGAGAAGCTGTCACCTAGCAGAGACCTTTTTCTGCACTCTATTGAGATACATCTGGTCCAGCACAAAATAGAAACTGGAAGTGATACAAAAATCCTCAGAATGGATGCCATGAAAACCAAGAGATATCTAGGCCATATTTCAGAGAAATCACAAATTAACAAATGGTGAACTCCCATTGTGCTACTTTGCAAAATCATATGGAGCCATGACATTTTGTTTTTGCTTGAGGCAAGTAAATGCCATTTTAGATTTTGATGCCTGCCTCATGCCATGGATTCATATTTAATAGCAAAGACTCAGTACGTGGTTTTTCCTGTGCCTCACAAAGGAGTATTGAAAGATTTCTTTTCTTGGCTGCCTCGTGTACCAATTTAGAATGATGCCCTTTAGGCTGCAGAGATTAATGGACGTATCATAGATCAATAGGTATTTACCTGAGGCTTTATGCACAGTACACCATTGCATGTCTTAACATTTAACTTTCAGTGTGTATAGGGAGTTTACTTTGAAACAGCTGTTAGTGGTCTAACAGTTGCTTCAAAGGTGTGTATCTTGCATGTAGCCCATCCAAATGAGCAATCAGCCTCCACAGGACATACCACTTTGGTTATGTGTAGGTAGACAGGACCCAGGAGTGGAAAAAATATAAAATGATGAATAGAAAGATGGTGAAAGGAGGTTAAAGGGAAAAAAGCAACTTAGTGGGATAGAGAATAGTGAAAGAAGAAAATGCAGGGGTAAGGATAGAGAAACTAGGAAAGAAAGATACAAAAACGAGAAGAGGAAAACAGAGAAGAAAATAGGAGACAAGTATCTGGGAAGAGCAAGAAAAGGGAATTTCTTCTTACTGTTAGAAGTGATGACTTGTGAGATAGACCGGAGGTTCTGCCTCAGACACAGCTGGTATGTGTAATGGGAAACCAATAATAAATATTATGCCAAAGAGTTTTAGCCGACAAAGGGGTATAACCTGGGACACAGGATGATATAGTAGTCCAGGACTCATAGATCAGTTACCCTGGCAGCTCTGCTACACTTGCACAACAGCTCGCTGGAGCTCTTCCCAACGTGCTAGTTATTATTTCTGAGCTAGAATTGTGAACCTTGTCTCACTGTGCAGAAATTGTCTACTGGGAACTGTGGGCCAAGTATTACAGTCTTTCTTTAGCTTAGTGGGGCACAACTAACATTTGATAGAAAAAATAGTACTTGATAGAGTCCACATGTGTTTCTTTTGCTCATTTCCCCTCCTCCATTCATCCATAAATCAATGTGCCAATTGCCTCCACACAATTGGCTGAGAGAGAAATGTGGTTGCTCACTGTTTCGTAATTTTAGACTGTAACAAGCCATTTATTCATGTGCTTTAGGCATGATAGTGGAGTTGTAGCTCTTCCTTTGTGCCTGCTGCTCTCGGTGAACAGGGTGCAAGGTAAACATTTATCAGATCATTTTGGAGGATTCCTGTCAGAAGTGTGCTGCACTGAGGGGATGTCTACCCACAGCCTGAAAGCAAAGGAGGTTGGACATGAAATGTCTGTGCCTCCAGTGGTGCCTGTGCAAGTACCATTGTAAGGTCCGGATTGATCAGGCCCCTGTCAAGTAACTCCACAGGATTTCCTGTGTAGCTTCCAGGGGTTGGTTTGTTTGTTTGTTTTCTTTTTTCTTTTTTTTTCTGGTGGGCTCATGGCCATATTCTTCAGTGTCACATTCAGCCACTGCACTTGTGGTCTGGCCCGGAGAGGTAGCCACTGTTCCATGACTCTGCTCACAAGGGCTGGAGTTCCCATGGTTGGAGAAAATGTTATCCTTCCAAGAGACCCATCATATATTTCTATGTAGTAGCCACTAAGTGGGAGAAAAAACAGCTAATTCTTTGGGAACTGGGTTCCTGTTTACCATGCCCTGTATTTTCAGCCTGGGGACTCTTGGTTTCTGTTTTTACTAAACAGGTTTATTCAGTAGGTCCCTGAATGCATTGCACTTCAGCTTAAACGAATTGTTCATCCTTTATCTTGCCTATAGAAATATATCCTTGTCATGTCAAGACACAAACCTCTAATGACCTAATCTACAAATGCAATCCAAAACTTCATACTGCAGAAATTTGATGCAAAACACCAACTGGAGAGTCTTTTATCCTCCTGTCTCACACATCTCTAAACAAGCTCCGAGTGGCTGGGCCACATAACTATAGGTAGGTATAACTTCGCAAAACTTGAGAATCTTTTAGAACAACAACATATGATTATAAAATGGTAGATTGAGATCACAAATATTCTTGAGCCAAAATCTAGGCATAAAACTTTGCTCTCTGTCCCAGAGAGCACTGTAGGAAGAAAGAAACATTTGAACAAAAACTGAGAAAAAAATCTTTTAATCCAGAATACTATGTATTCTGAGAGATGTTCTGGAAATTTGGTTTTGATTCTGTGATGCTAACATTAACATTGTTTTATAGCTCGTAGAAGCATAGTGTTCCATGTGCTAGCAAAAGCTGATATAACCATGGCAGTCTATGCATCAAGCATTAAAATTGGTGCCATTGTACTGGTTCACGTCAGTGGAAAGTGCCTTGAGATGTTGTTATCTGTAACATACATGTTGGATTTAGCCATTGGAGACAGTAGCTCACAGTCTAAACTAGCTAGTGATACGAGATACCATGTAAAGCATGAAATCTTGAGAATTCCTTTACTTTATATGAACTGAAATATTCATTTCATGGATGTATTTCCTCCTCAAGCAATCTTCTCTTAAAAATTTTTTACCCCCTACCTGTTCTGCCAAGGTACAAATGTACTCATTAATCAAGGTGTACAGCAAACATGGCATTGCTTGAAAAATGCTTGCTCAGTGAACATGCTACTTTCAATTACAGAGAGTTCAAGCATGCCTTGGTCTTTTGAAGTATTGCACACCACTTTCCATGCCATGAAGAGGCATAGTGGTGTTACCTGAAAAAATCTCTCCTTTATATTCAGCCAGCATTTCAGGGAGCACTTTAGAGCCTGGGAGAGATTATTGCTTATGATTGCTGTTCATAAAGTTCATAGCAGGTCTCCTTTTTTTCTGTAAAGAATGCTATTTCCCCTCTCCCGTTTCTTCCAGATTGTTTTATTTTGTAGGAAACTGTGGAGCAATTTACATGCCTTTTGGGTCATGCAAGAAATTTTCTAGCCAGCTGAGCAACTGGATGGAAGTTAAGTGTTCTCCAGTTCAGACAGATGGTCTTGTTTAACTGCCACATTTTAACTGTGTAGCTTACGAAGGATTTGTAATTCTCTTCAGAACTAGTGCTAATATATTGAACTTCTATAGAATCTTCCTATTGAACTCTGAAAGTTCTTCACAAACATGACTGAATTCAGCCTCATATCGGCTCCACTGAGTAGATCACTATTCTCATCCTCAAGATGGAAAAGCTGAGACATGAGTAAGGTCAGATATCTAAATGAGATATCTGACATTAGGCAACGGAGTTCCTGTTCAGACGCGCTGGTAATAACTTATGCATAAGAATCTCACTAAATTTTGTAAATGCTACTTCAGCTGTTATTGTTGCTATTATTATTGATGGTAAGTATCCAAGAAGCAAGGAAAACTGAAATGGCAGCTGGTAAAGCGCAGACCTGAAAAATTTTGAAAGGTGACAACACTGTGGGTGAAAGTAAAAAGTTGTAGGAGAGGTGAGTCTGGAAGGCAGCTGAGTGGTCAAAAATGAGGGGGTGAGCCATCCAGACATTGGCAGGACATTGAGATTGATTTTACTACATTCAACAGCTACCCAACCAAATCAGAAGCCTGTACACATTGAGCTGCATCAGATGTCTGCTGTTGGGTTGACAGTGAACCAGCATGTCTCTGGTTTGAAGACAATGCGGGGAAAGGAGAGATCCTTGGTCTGACTTTTTTCCATAACCCCCATATTGCTATTAACATGAAACCCTGTTGGTAAACACAATGCCACAGTGGTAGCTACTGCAAACAAGAAGGTGTTTACTTAGGGAACAACAATGGCACAAGATACCACAAAACAAAAAGGACCATCTTCCTAAATGGATGCAGAGTAAATCCCTTTTTGTATTTGCTTAGCTTCACTATTAGCTATGGACATGGTACACTGCACTTCCAAAGTAAAAGTGGTGCTCAAAGACCATCCTTACATCACAGATGACACTAAACAATTGAAGAATAAGAACCATAGTACTTTAGAAGAGGGAACTAGAGGGCCATCACCTCAGAGATATAGGTCAAAATCTGAAGAGAGAAAAAAATTAAAGGAATGGAAAATGCTGTAAAAAAAACAGTGTAGATTTGCTAAAAATGGATCATGCAAGACTGTATTTTTATGAGACAATATAATCTAAATGAAGGAAAATACCACAGAGCAAAACTTCAGTGAAGAATGTAATGGAGTATTACAGAGTTGCTGTCATTCTGGTTGGTCATTTGCACAAAAATGGTAAGGTGGATAAGGAACTACCTAAGAGAGAGGCAGAATTGGGGAGATATCCAAAAAAGAGGGAGATTCCTATGAGTCCTTTCAGAGTCTTTCACCTGTTCTAAGCTAGAAGCTTATTGTTTGGACATAGCAGACAGAGAAGAAGATTTGGTGATCACAGGATGACTGTAACATGCCAAATGATGTAGTCATGGAAGAAGAAAATATGAACCTGGACTTGGTTATCTGTTTGCTTTTTGATAAAAAACCAACTGCATCTAGAGGTACTGGGTTCGTGATTCAACTAGTGTCTGCGTGAGACAACATCTTTTTATTTGTTCTAAACCTGCCAGTTGTTAGTCTCACCTGATATCTTCTGGGTATTATGAGAGACAGTGATCATTCCTCATTTGCCTTTCCCATGCAGCCTGTGATTTCATAGATCCATTGTCAAGTCCTTCCACAATCATTTCTTTTGCAGGCTTGTCCTGGTATGTTTTTTTATTCCTTCGCTGCACTGCCTCTTACTGTCATCATCACCCCTGTCTATACCTTTCCACTGAACTCTTCTGAGAAGACAGAATCAGAATTGCCTGCAATACCCAAGATGTAGGGACATGATGTATTTTTATGCACTTCTCTTTTTTCTTTCCCTAAAAATATCCTAATATTTGTTTTGCTGTTTTGACCATGATATTCACAGAGCTAATGTTTTCACAGAAATATCCATTATAACTCCAAGATCTATTTCCCAAATTATACAGGTTACTTCAGAACCCATCACTGTTTATGTAAATGCCTACTAAAACACTGATCTATGTGTACAAATAAAAATAACGATAGCTTTCTAGTCCCCAGAAGTGGAAGGTGACAGAAATCCAGCCAAAGAACATGCTGCTTTGATTCTTTCCTGACCCACAGCTGTCATGAGAAAAATGTCTGTGTCTCTCCAGATTTCAGCCATCCTATCTGAAATTTGTATTTGTAATCATCTTTCTAAAGAGAGAGAGTCGTTGCACTGCACCTGACAATCTCTCTGGAGAATTATCTGGAGATGTGATAGAAAAGGAAACAAGTTTGATACTATTGCTTAAACAAGTGATCTAACTCACATGTTATCAGTCTTTTGTATTACAATGGACTTCTGAGGTGATCTGAGATACTGGTGAGTGGAGAGAATACATTTTGCACTGAACACTGAAGATGTCAGTACTACCAGCTGCATCCTTCCTTGTGCAGTTTGTGCTTGCACACACACACACACACACTTGCATGACCTCTCTGAATTTTACTGGCACTGTTAGCAATTAGATGTGTGGCTTTGATACTGGGGGGACTCATATCATAGCAGAGGGAATCAATTAAAGTTATCTGCAATTCACATAAGGGATCCAGCAGTGCTTTTCATTTTCCTGTCACTCTCTGGTTCTTTGGCTGAAGAAGAGAGATCATGCAAACCTGTAGATTCGTGATGTGCTCTAAGAAAACTTGCATTGCTTGTATCTGCAGCCTGTCTTGCAGTCGTATTCTCAGCTATACAAGATACTGAGGGTGGGCCATTTTTCTTAACATCAACAGCTACTCATAGGTTCACTGCTGGAGGCAAAGGTGACACCAAGGTCTTTGTCACAAATTACAGTGTCTCTAGTGCACATTTTCCTTCCATATTTTACCTCTCTTCCCATGCATGTTCTCTTTAACTAGCTTTCCCATTCTTCCTTTGCTGTCTTTCCTACACTTCTTGTGTTTTCTGGCATTCTTCCAACATACTCTATATGACTTTTAAAATTGTTTGATAAACCCTTTGAACTAAACTGCTGACCTTAATCTCTTACTCTTCTGGTTATGCAAGGACTAAGATGGTATATTCCTATCTACCTGCAGTGAAAGTCCATCCTACCATCTTTATCTGTAATGATGGTGAACTCATGACAAAAAAACCAAGAGCTACAAGATGTTTTGAAGGTCAGCCAGGACACAGGGACAATCTATATAAAATCTTTTCCTACTTCCATTCCAGATTGAGCATTCTTTCTTTCCTTAACATCTCTTAACACCAGAAGAAGACGGAACATTTGAAGTGGACAGTTCAAACAGACAGTGTCAGCATTTTAAGTGAATGAGTGAGGCAGATCGAGTTGAAAAAATGCGGTTTATACCACTTCGTCATTTTATTAAAGTTATCATTCAAATCTTGGCAGAGCCAACATCTGGAACAATATCCATTTTAATGTGACATAAATTATCACCATAAGGAATACGGCAGAATGATCAGCAGCCAGAGAGAAATGATTTCTGAGATGGATAGCTAACATTTCTTGAGAATTGAGTCGATTAAGAAGTGTGATTGCTTATTTGATCACATCAGTTAAATTACTGAAACAAATAGTAATGGAACAGTATGAGATGCAGATGTGATGAAAAATATTTTGAGCCATAATTTCACAGATCTAAATCCTGAACTGTTTCCAGAGGCAGTTGTTTTACTGAAATAACAGGACATTTCTTGAGTAAGGACAGAATAAAAAAAAACAGAAAAATAAATTGACAGTCTGACACAAAAGTTTCTAAACTAAGGTTACTGTCTCTACATTTCATTTGCAAAATACAGCAAGCCTGTTAAGCCTATAAAACTCCATTTATTTTCATTTGGATTGGCAGAGCCAGACAGATAGACAAGACAGCATAGACACAAGAACCAGGCTCTGTATGAACCAAAAAACATCCTAAAGTCACAATGAGATCTAGGTTCAACTCTTGGCTTTCCCAGAGATTTTCTCTTTTAACATTTGACAAACCACTTCATTTGCCTGGGCCTCCATGTCCTACCTGTTCACAGCAAAGGCTGTCATGTGCTTAGTATGATGAGGCTTGTACATGAGTTGTGCTCATTGATGAAAATTTCAATATTGGGGATATTGAGAGTTTTGCCAATACAGCAATAATACAGATAGAGAGCACATGTAAGTTAGACTGCAAAAATGTACAGCCATGATATATGATAAGAGTATGGAGACTTCCAAGTGACCTCTGATCAGAGATGTTAGGTTTACACATCTCTACTGATATCAGACCCCAGCTGGCTCAGAAAATGATGCTGACTTTCTGCTGTTATTTCTTGAAACCAGAAGAGTAAGTCTCTTAGGGGTAATTAATAGTTTTATGTAATAGTAACAGAAAGTAACTTTTCCTGCTTTAATTTCTAAGAGATTTTTCCAGCACAAAGCTTCTACTAATGATAATGTCTTCTCGTCACTGGCAAAGCTTTATTATAATCCTTTAGGGATGTGTACTAGTGGTTACCTCCAGAAAAATCCTCCCTGCTAGTGCTGAGAAGCCAATCCCAAAATCCAAGTGAGAGAGGTCAAATCTAGGCAAAACCAGAAAAGAGTGATGCCAGCATTAAACTGTTCACTGATGCTTTGATCGTCTCCGTGAGACACTGTGATGGGGAGATAAAATGGACAATAAAGATTTCAGGGCAGCTGGAGTGCATCAGATCTGCCACAGATGAAGGATTTAGTCTGCTACTCCAAAAATGACATGGCTGCTGCAGAAGGTATAAGGGGAGTTGTAAGGTACTTAACTGATTTAAACTTACCTGGTCATCCATGATAAATAGGAAGTTGTTAAGAGAAGAAGAGAAGGGCATGGAGAAAGAGAAAGAGAAGCCAGAAAGAATAACAGGTTAACACCATTATTATTCCAAGAAAAAACACATTATTAACATGAGACCCAGGGAGTGTTCTTTTGGAAGGCTTTCACAGGGACCTCTAAAGATTATACACAGGTTAATAGAGATATATTGCTCTTAGAAATTTTACAGTTCCAACTAGACTTCTAATGCTTAGTATGCAAAACAGAGTCAATTAGTCCAGCATCAATAACACATTCCCACTTCCTCCAAAAATAACCCTGTAGCCTCGTTCCATCCCAGGCAAAACTCTTGTACAGGGCTCGTGCTTATTAAAAAATACTAATATTGAGTAAATTATGTATAAAGCTGTTTAAGATTATTTTCTATAAATGGAGTATTGCTTGTTAAGCACTATTTCAGCCCCAAATGGTTTTGGAGCAGGAACTGCTAGGAGAAATTCTGTGTAGGAGATCAGAGTGAACAGCTGCAGCACCTTTGGCATTAAGATCTGTGAGGTCCTAAATGAGCACAGTTAGTTTACCTGTCTTATGCTCATAAAATAACTGGTTCTTCCCTGGAAATTTTGATAGATAACAAATATTTCATACTTTTTAGCACAAATAATAATTTGTCCTTAAATTTCTCCTAAAAATGTTTCTCATAATTCCTGTGTTTAGAATCCATTGATCTTCCCAGCCAAGGAGTAGAAATTATATCATGTGAATTAGATGACCAGTCTCACATCACTGAATAATGAAAAAACAAAAAAACTGGACAACATAAAAATAATTCCTAGGCTGCAGTTCAGTGAACAGCTTTAATGAATGTACTCAAATACTGAGCAGTTCAGAAATCAAGAATGACTCAGAGAGAGAAGAGAAGATTGAACTTACCGGGTGCTATATTTGTGGTGAACATTTCCACTAGCCATAGCTAGTACATTTGTGTCATGAGGCTGACACTGTCCCCTTTGCATTCTGCTCACCACCTTTCCTGAAGCCCAGCAGCCTCTTCTTAATTCCTCCTCTGTTGCTGGGGCTCCTAAAACTGCTTTATGTCCCTTATGCTGTTGTATTTACTTGCACTAAAAGGTACTGCAAACCAATTTACAGGTATGTACAGCATCACTTTTTACATGTCACCATATTAAAGAGCCTTGTAACATTTCCACTTTAAACCCTTATTTCATGTTTTATAAATCCTGCCTGCTTCTAATTACATCAGGCTGAAGACAACAGTGTAAAAGTTAACCCCCCAGACTGATTCACAGGGAATGGTAGGTGCCTATTTATTTTAAAATATGAGGCATCAGAAAAGACAGTGATTTTGCATAGTCCCTTTTTTAATACTAGGCTTTAATTCACAAGAGAACACAAAATCTCTGATTATTTCCCCCGTATGGGGAGATAAGTTGAGGGGAATTAATGGAACTACAGTATTAAGAAATATAAGGAACTGGCTAAAATGTCAAGGCTTGTCTTTTTTACATTGTCCTTTACATGAGAACACAAGGGATTGCTTGGAGACATACAGAGCTAATATATAGAACGAAGAAAAATATTTTTTTCTTTATAAAATGTATGATCAGTGACTGCTCTGGGGTTAATCAAGGCAAACCTTGTGGCTGAATTACAAATAGGAGCTATCGATCTCATGATGTATTAGAAGCAGCTGTTGCTTTATAAAGTATGGGCCATATCTTTACCTAGTGAAAATTGGTATCCTTGTATTTTGTGAATGAAATGCAAGCTACCTGGAGACTAGGAAATAGCTTTCATCTGAGGTTTTGAATAGTAAGCTAGACAGACAGTGCCTTCTTTGCCTCACTCTTCACCTATGAAGTCTCCCAGGCACATCCCAGAATAAGGGATGAGCCAGGGATTACCTGAGAGAGTGTGACCCCTACCAACCCATCAGACCCAAGGGTTACCTCCAGCAAAGGCATTGAGAGAGCTGGCCACCATGCTCACTATTATCTTTGCAAGGTGTAGAAGATCAGGGAGTTAACATCCGAGTTAGGATATTATGGTCCAGGTGAGCAGAAAGCTAGATAGATAGGTAAAAAATTGGTTGGGGGGGCAGGGTGAGAGGGTAATAATTGTTGGTTCATACCCTGTTTGGATGACAGTAACAGTGGGGTACCACAGGGTTCGGTCCTGGGACTCGTCCTGTTTCACATCTTTATCAACGACCTGGAAGAGGCAACAGAAGGTACTTCTGCAGCGTTTGCAGATGCCACCAGACTGAGGGGGGGACCAGACGGTAGGCAGGTAGGGAGGCTGGAGGGACAGGCCAGCATGGATGCTGTTGGTCACAGGTGGGAACATGTGCTGTCTTATATAAGTGGAGGATGTGATACAAAATGTAAAGACCTTTCTCAGCATCCTCCAGTTCTCTTATTTACAGCACAGCCTTACTTGTTAGTTGTTGTATTCTGTTTAATCTCTCTTTGCAAGTGGACTACTTGGCATTGACCAGTGCCAAGGGCGAGGAAACATCACTCCACAGAACTATCTTTATTTCAGCTTTCAGTATGTTACTGTTCCCTTTCCTGTCCCCCAGGCCATGGTAAATCTCATAAAATCCTTTTCAGATTGAAACCCTGCTCTTCCCAAGCTGTAACGTGTTTTACAGCATTTCTCTATAGTTGTCTTAGTCTCTTGTTGACAGTCTTTAGGTACCAGTTCCTTGGCTGGTAAATGTCTTCCTTATTCTTAAATTTATCCACTTTGTTTTGTTCAGAGCAATGCTTGGGGATAATAAATTGGCTCACATGTACCTGACACTGCTTCTTAGTTCTTTCTACCATGCCAGTTTTTCGTAATACTGAATCCTAGGGATGCCTGGAAGAAGCCAGCAGCATTTTTCCGACTTACATGTCTCCCAGAAGAGCTGCAAGCTGCCTGGATTTCTCTAGTAAACTCACTCAACGGATGTGCTTCCACAAAAGGTGTTCCAATAGTTTAATAGATTTATTCCAGAATATGATAATAAACAGTTGCTTCAAATGTCAATTTTAAGGGTTGCAAAATGTAACTATGTACATGCATAAGATCAGAGCATAAATCAGCTCAGTAAAACAGCTTTGTAAATATTTATGAGCACAGGGCTCTTTGTTTCACGCTTACTCCTTCTGTGTCCTCATCTTAAATTTTCACTTGCTTTAGTTTATGGCTGGTAGTCTGGGCTGAGTATCTGACATTGCTAAATTGCCGCCTGTTTTCTCTGGTGTTGCCTATACCACAATCCTAAATCTTTATTGACTGCAGGTGAATGTATGATCTATAGAAAGAAACCTGTTTGCATGGAGGGGCAGATTCTGAATTCTGATGGACCCACATGAAGTTTAGCAGGCACCATGTTGCTGAACTAAAGCATAGCCTGGATTTGTCTACGTGAGCTGCCATCCCTGTAGTGGCTGCAGGCGAGGCAGGACCCAAGTTCCCTGTTTGTGTTGGTATTTCGGATAGGGCTGGTTATTCAGGATGGAAAGGAAAAGGAGAGACATTAAAGAAGATTGTTTTACGGATGAAAGGTAAAGGTGTGGAATGAAGGAGATGTGAAGAGGCCATGAAGGAGCAGTGGGAAAAGAATCATAGCTGTCAGGATACAGCAGAGACAGTCTAGTGGGGACTGCAAAGATGAGTTATCACCTCGTGCAAAAGTCTTTGCCTCCCTGGCTCCTTGTCCTGTGGCCATGATCCTTGCCCCAGGTATCCTGGCATTTCGGTGGCTTATTCTCATTGAGGAGTTGGTTTCTGCTGCTTCGTGAGAGGCTTTGGCAGATCAAGAGCTGTTGCTCCTGAGATCCCACCAGGCATGCTTCCCATGTGTTTCCGTATGTCTTCACTGAAACTGAATGGGATCAGCAGAAAAGGGGGTTTTGGGTGTGAAAACATTTTCCATTATGTTTACACATCTTCATTTGAGATCTGTAAGGACAGCCAGATACACTGCCATTTAAACAATTACCTGTATTTAACTGTGTTTGCATTTTCATTAGTGAAAAATAATAGAGAAAGAAAACTCATTCATTTGCATGCAGACTTATCAGAAGATTCCTATGCATTGTACAAATCTACATTGTTTAATGTCTTAGCATGGATTTCATCATACCCATTCAGATTTAAGTGTCTTTCTAACTGCAGTGGTATCAATCATTAGTAATTCTCCTGCAGTCCGATGCTCATAGGTTTGGTGTAAACACACAAAAAAAAATTCTTCAAAGAGTAGATTTTGGGAAGATTATTGGCTCTTCTTCCTGCAGTTGTAACAAATTTTGTATTTTTTTAGACACTCCTCAAGCACACCACTGGTGTACTTGAGGAAATAGAATGCTGTTTGATCAAATAGGACATCTGTCTTCAGTGAGTCGTGCTTAAGGCTTTTATTCTTTCATTTATGTAGTTAGTCAAAAAAGATCTAAGATCTTTTGCGGGTGACTTAACTTCCAGGTGTGTCCCTTCACCTCGTGTTTCCTGCTGGCCAGTTCCAGGCAAGTCATATCCATGGCTTTCTGCAGCCCCCAGGTTGCTCTTCTGAGATGCCATGCCCTCCACATCCAGGATACAGGGCTGAGGTGGGATCCAGGTGTTGTGAGCCAAGGCCCAGCGGGCTTTGGAAATGTGGAGTGGTCACCATGAAAGCATGGACATTTCAAGAGCATTTTCAGAGGAATTAATGATGACATTGCTCTCCATCTACTTCCTAGAAAAAGAGACCATAGTTCTGTGAGATTGATGGAAAAACCTCTGCTTCTGTGAAATTAATTGAGTAAGAATGGGAGTGTATCCTCACACTAGCAGATACCTTGTCTAGATGCACAAGCCAAGTCTGAGATGTTTCCTTGAACGTTCAGCACCAGTTCTTTCTGCAACAGGGAGGAGCAAGCAAACCCTTGGAAATGGTGGCCTCGATGTTACATACCTGCTTTCACTTGCAGTCCTCCTTCACCCTGGAGGATCCAGGACTGGATACTCTGCTGAAGCTACGTCTTAAAATTATACCTCTCCAGAGACCTGGGATTGTGAACGACCTCTGTTTGCAACACTAAGTACAGAAAATGCTATTGTATTATCCAACAGTAGCAAATTAAACAATCCCACTCTCGTCACTTTCTAACAGGATAACATTAAAGACATTCCTCTGAGATGGAGAGTAATAATTTGCTAATTCCCCTTAGTGTTTCATGCTTCTCAGTAGTGCAGCTAATTTTCTCTGAGTACCTTATTAACATTCACAATGACTTTGCAGTCCCACCCTAATAGCTCTCCGCAGAGGCAGTGACTGTGAAGGTGAGAGCTGACAGTGACACATTTTCCTCCTTTTTCTCTGCAGACTGTATTATCCTGGTTTCCATCCACTGAGGGCTGTCCAGCTGATGCGAGTGGGCAAACTGCAGTACAGTCAAGATATGTTTCCTCAAGCACTGGAGACCTTGAAACAGGCCAGTATTGTGAACTGTTCCTTCTCTGTCCCCCTCCCTCACTTCCCCCGAACCTGCTCTGACCGTACCTCATGCCTTTGGATACTCCTCACCACTTTTTCCTTCAGTGGTGTTTCCCCAGGCTGCAGCTGTGTGTGGTGGTGATGGGTCACTGTTGCTCAGTGTTTCAGGCACTGACTTCCTCCAGTACCAGTCACTGCTAATTACAGTTCAATAGCTCAGAGGTGCCTGGATGAAAAATTACTGTTAGATCCGAAGAGATAAAAATACCTCAGTGCCTCATACTCTCCTTTTTACCATAGCAAAGTGAATCTGGGAGCACTGAAAGTACAAGAACAGGAGCAGAGCTGCAGTTTCTATCCTCCTTATTCCATGTCAGGGATCTGTGATTTCAGATTGGAGAACCTTGCCTTTAATGCTTGTATTTTATTGTGAGCCACACTCAAATCAACAGGCATCTTCTTGATCCCTCCTATTTCTATATTGTTCATCATCTTTCTCTTCTTTGATCTGGTTTTCTAGCTGGTGCTTTGCTAGTTACATTTCAGCTTTAAGCCATCCCTCTTGTACCCAAGCTGACTTTTATATTAATTTCTTCCTACCCCAGGCTCTTATTTGTCCTGCTGTTATATTGCTGTTAGAATAATCTTAAATATATTGAATAATCCCCTTCCATGTGCAACATGTCCTCAGGACGTAGGCTCTCACTCGCTTTCCATCTCAAGCCCTCAATTGCTGCTAGGGTGTTTTTCTCCCGCTGGAAGATGTACTGCCTCCAGTTCCCCTCAAAGAGGTCTTACGCTTATTCCCTTGTATTATTGATTATCCTGTGGTCAGCTTGGCCTGCAGACAGTACATGCTCTGTGCAGTTCCTCCTCTCATCTCTCAGCCCACCTCCAGTGCCTGACACAGCCTCCTCATTGCCTTTGCTGGGTGCTACAGAAAGCCACTTGGCCCAGCTACTTGCCTGTTGCTGCTGGGCTGGAGCGGGCCCCAGTGCTGGCAGCAGTGTTGGAAAGAAGTGCAGAAGTTGGCTGTATGTCCCCTTTGTTTAACGTCTGTACTATAGGAAGAGCTAGTCTGGTGGCAAAGAGTTAGGGCAGCTGCTTGGAATAGAAGGGGATGGGTGTCTGCACTGGGGGTGGGGGGACAAGTGGTTTTTATTCCTGCCTGGCTCCCCTATGAAGTTAATATCAGTCATGACTCTCTGGATAACTTAGAATTTTGTACTTACTTTTTTCAACCACGATATCTATTTGGTTTTAACATCTGTTGAATTATGCAAGCTGAACAACTGATCATTTCCACATATTGAAATATTAAATTAGTATTTAATACAATGCCAATCTTACTAAGTCTTGGTAACTTAAATCTTCACTTGATATACATTTAACTTTAGTTATGGCCAATTCTGATAATTAAAAAGCAGATGGAAGAGTAATCAATTCTATTTTCCATGCATTATTCAGAAGTCATATGTCGGTCATGTACCAGGTAATCTGCTCTGTTATTTCCCCCATAATATTTACCATTTCCAAACATTCAGACTTTCCTTTTTAGCAGGTGGAGTGAGACCTCAGTCAGAGGAGCTTCTATTTTCATTGATACTGCCGCAATACATCAACAGGCATTCTTCTAATTGCTTTTCTAATATGATACTGCATTAAATTAAACTGGAGTGAATTCCCCTAGAGACAACTGAATGCTGCTCATCAGTGAAGGTGGAAGTTGTGATGGGGTTTTGTAAGTTTTTAGTGAAGAAGTTGCCCATTGCAAGCCAGATTGCTAATGTATTATCCTTTGAATATTGAGCAATGCCTAACACAGAAACCTTTTTTCAAGCTGTGATCTCTTGTTTCCCTGAAAAGGGACAATAAGGAGCTACTCACCATTCTATGCCATACCTCAGTGCATCTCTGACTGTGGTCTCCAAGCCATTAGAGGTCCACAAGGACACAGTAAGAGCTTTACAGCTGAGATGCAGAACCATTTACAAACTAATCCTGTTGTGGTTTTGCCTATTCCCTGTTCAGCCCCCCCCTTTTCACCCACGTATGTGAGACAGGGAAAGACTGAACTCCCACTCTGTGGGAGCACAGCTGAGAGGAGAAAAAGCTTCTTGTCATCCTGTTTCTCCATGCAACTTGTAAGCATAGGACACAACGCTTCTTTGAATGAGACCTTAAACTGATTCCCTTCATTACTATCTACACTGGAAAAAATTAGAGCAAGATATAATTCCCAGTTTGTTGCAAGTAAAGGATGTGATTCCTAATATAACTCAGATAATGTCCTAGAGTTATGTGAGAACACAGTTTGGCCCTTTGTGATTAGATGTGTCAACAGAGCATGCCACATGCTCAGAGCAGAAACTTGATTACCTTCTCTGCTTCATTACTCTTCTTAATACACTCTGACAGTGACTAGCACCCTGTTGGAGCCCTCGTCAGACTAATTTCAGTGTGGCATTAAGGAGAAGGATGTGGAAGGTGCAGAGGAATTGAGATCTGAGTGAAATTCACCTCACTCATATAAATCCTGTTTAATCAGGCACAGCCTCAGAGCTGCTGGGGATTGACAGCCTCTCTGCATCAGATGTGCAGTCTGTTAAGACCAGTAGATCTTCATACACAGTTCTGCAGCCCAGCCCTTACTGCTGATCTCTGTGCCACCCGAAAATGAATCACTATCATAACCACCTTACTCTTAGTGTCCTTTGGGTTTAGCTCGCTGCCCTGCACCCCCAAAGAAGGCTTAAATAATTTGGAGGGCGTTATGTTACCCATTAAAATGAAATCACCCCTAAAAGTATATTAGGCCCTGCAGAATCTAATTTGCCAGGTTTTGGAAATAGAAGTGTTTTAGAGAGGCAATACTCCACTTCTGGAATAAAACCTGACGGTAGCCCTTGGTTTATTGTACAACCAACATATTATTTTTAAATTTATATACACATATATATATGAAAGATGTAATGGTGGAAGGACAAAAGGAATTATAGATCACGAAAACCTTTGTCAGCAAAAGACTAGAGCTGGACCCCAGGCTGACAAACCTAATTTAAAGAGCCTGGAATGACTGTAAAAAGCGGCAATAACAAAAGTTGCAACAAGCTGTCGTGAGAAGAGAAAAGCTTCTCGACCAGGAAGCAGCACTCCTACAGGAGCTCAGGACAGGTCTGCATCTCTGGAGCTCACAGGATCCCCTAGCAAGTGTATAGATTTGTCCTGAGGTGCACTCATTAGCATAAATATTTGTTAGGTGTCATTTGTTACCTTCACAGTACCGTAAGCTCACCTGTTTTGTCGCCCATAACCTGAGCAGAGCCGGACTTGGTTTGGGAGGACAGGCAGGGTGCAGAGGGGAAGGCTTGGATTCAAGGAGATGACTTCATTTCTGAGCGTCATCTCCTCGAAGCGAGCCGATGAGTGCTGCAGCGCATATTCTTGGCTGCTGCTCCATACTCTGGGCTGCGGTGGCGGTGGTGGTGGCTGCCTGTACCCATGCACTTTCCTGAGCAGGGCAGTGGTGCCCAGCTGCTGAGCAATGGCTGGTGGGGATGGGGGCAGGCAGGCAGGAGGATGCACACATGTACGACACTGACCAGCCAGTTTCCCCTGCAGACCCTGCACTTGGCTGGCACGGTCGCAGGAGCACCTTTGTCCTCCCATGACCTGATGGGCATGGCTGTGTTGTCTCATGAAGGCCTGCAATACGTACAATATCATTTCCCTTGTTACTGTAATCCCTGATGTGGAGGCAAAAAGCGAAGGAACTGGGGTAAAATCCCTCCCAGGTTTCACAGCAACACTGAAGAAATCCCCTTTCTGTAGGTGTTCGCTTCAACTCTGAATTGTTTACCAGTGTGGTTGATAGTAACGGTGATAGTTTGTGGTTTTCCTGTGCCTGCTTTAGTAAGTGTCCCCTTCAATGAAGAGCGATGGAAAAACACAGACACTCCCTCTGAAATTCTAGCCTTCACTTCATGCCATTCTGGCGTGTAGCCATTTGCTTTCTGCTTTCCCTGTGATGGAGCAGTGCTGTCCTGCATCTGCTCACAGTTCCACACAGCTGTGGTGATGGGCATCCCATCCCATCCCCATGCAAATCAGGCACAAATGACTGCGCTGCATTTCATTTGCATTCATGGAACAACAGCCATACCACTAATCTAATGGGTTTTATATTCTTCAGGGAGGCAGTATGTGGTTGATGACACTGTGGCCTGTGTTGCTGTCTTGCGATTACTATAGTTTTTCATAATTAGATTTGCTCTTTTAGCTGAGAGGAGGACCACGCAGACCACAAGACTCAGCTCAGCCCTGACTCTGCTGGTTAGCTGTGTGATTTAGGAGAGCAGGGGACTGTTCAGAGAGCCTGCATGTTCCTGCTTCTGCCCAGTGAAACAATTCCTTGCTTTGGAGGGGAAATTATCCCCAGTTTTGCACTGACCTTTGCAAAAACATCTACATAACTTAATGACAGTTTAATTTGGGGATTACAGAAATCATTGCTATTCTGACTTCAGTGCAGCTGGTTCTGACTCGTACTGCAGCATGTGAGACAGTACATTGCATGAGAATGATTTTCTCCCTGAGGAAACAAAAGGATACAGACTGGGTGCATTTCTCTGCCATACTGAGGAAAGAAAGGAAATGGAAAGGAGATGTTGAAGGTGAGAGAGAAGTCAGCAATGGTAGCATTATCTCAAGATTAGGTTTGATATTAAGGATTTTTTCCTTTTAACAGAGGCATATCTGTATGAACATCTCTGGCTGTGCATCAGGGTGTCCAGTCCATCACTACCAGCCTGACCTCTGTCCTGTAGGTGGGCTGAAGATCAAGGTCAGCTGCTCCGGGACTGCGACTCAGATGTATCCAAATGCACAGCTCTTAGCACAGGTCATTCACAATAAATCCAACAGTTTTCTTGGCCAGGGCATGCGAACACTGTGCACCAAGTGTGTCTGCATCCATGGCCAATTCGCCTGGCCACTTCACTGTAGGGTGATCCTGTCCCTTCCTAGTTAGCCTGGGCACAGCTATGTGTTGCTGCACTGCAACATGCACGGGATCCCACCTGCAACTATCCTGCTCTACACTATCCAGGGATTCTTACACTATGCAAGCGTTCATCTTTCTCCATCCCACTGTCTCTGCCAAGGAAGGACTGGCTCTTATTCTTGCATTTTACACTACTTTTTCAGTTATTTATTTAAAAAAAAAAAAGCTTTTGTACAGCTTAATACGTCACACTCCACTATGTTGAAATACTTCTATGGTCTATTCTTTACATTTCCCCAATATGTTAAATTAGGACAAGCAGAACACTAAGAACAATTTAGGTAGTCTTTTCAGGGAGTATAGTTATGACTTACTTGCAAACATTTTGCAAAAACAGGACCAGCTTTCTATTTCTGCTAAAACAGAAATATGCAAAATTTGAGGATTTCTGATTTTATTTCACATTTCTTAGGCATTTCTGAAGGTGATGAAAGCATTTCCATTCTTCTGTTCAACTGAGTATTTTATCATTTAGTAGTAGGGCATCGTGGTAGCTCAGAACATATTTGACTCTTTTTAGAGCTCCTTGCACATTCTGATTTGTTTTGACTGCTATTTCAATTTGTTCTTTCAGTCTTTTGCTGCCTCCCTCTTCTTTTAAGAATTAGCTAATTTGAAGCAAAAATAAACTGCGCTAGAATTTCCATATGCTTGCCAGTCTCTAGAATTTGGAAATAGGCTTTCATTCATTCCACCAAAAAATATATTTATTTTTATTTTTCTGATTTAAATGAAGCCACTTCCTCAACATTTTTTTCCAAAAAGATCCTTTTTCTGCAATGCAAAGCTGATTTAGCTGAATTTTGTCAGCTGACTGGACCAGGAACCCATTGAAACACAGGCTGCATTTAGTTTTTGACAATTCCTCCGTGTGGGATGAGGGAAAAAAATCTCTGATGTCTTTTCTTCTACCAGTACACTTCTAGCTCCCTTGTTCTTTCTTCAGAAGTGCTGAATCCATTTCCATCTGGTACTTTTTTCCTTGCAGGAGGAACTTAATAGAAGGAAGAAGCAGGCATGTCATATGGACAGTGATGATCTAAACATGAGCTGGGCAAAGAGCATTTCAGACATATCTGTGGCAGGGAATCAGCAATACTACAGGCAGTATCAGCAAGCGTAAATTGGCCTAGCAATAGAAGATGACCAACGCACAGGGAAAATAATCCGTGGCAAAAGCAGCAAAGGCCCATTCCCCTGCATGCCTTAGAGTGAAACTATTAATGTACGCATTTGTTTGATGCTATGCGTAGTTTCTCCTGATAAAGTTAAGGCCCTTTATTCCATTGTTTAAACATTGTTTCTATTTACAGGACTTTGAGGCCACTAACATACTGAATGTCACAGTCGTCTTCCAAATAATATATCAGAACCTCAGGTGCTGTAGTTGACCAATCTTAAAATGGCCTTCATGCCTCAGTCAGTGCAAAAGTATCTTCCTCTACTATTCCAAACATCCATCTGTGCAACATATTAGTGGGCTTTAACACCTAAGAATAAGGTCAAGGACAAATCATTAAATGCTTTGGGATATTTCACTCCTATTTCTAGTATACCATGCATTCAAGCCCCCAGCTGCCAACCACTTGAGGACCAGTATTTACATCCCTGCCCCACTGCAGCGACCAACCCCTTCATATGGTCTGCACAACGACTAACATGACCCTTTCTGTTCTCTCCTCAAGGCCTATAATATTATGAAGGTGACCCATGGGACAGATCACAGTCTGATGCAAGCCTTGATGGAGATAAAGGAACAGTGTGAGGCCATCATGAGAACACAGTGAAGAAAACACCCAGTCTGGAAAACAAAATATTCAAGGAGAAAGGAAATCAAATGCTTTTTATTGCATTGGGAAGCTTCTCAATGATTTTGGTGTCTTTTCATAAGGTCCTACTTGCTTTACAATAATGCTTAGTATTAGTTTTTCTGTATGATCTGAATTGTGTTAATTTTTGGAGGAATATATGCAATTTTCAGAAGGATTTTTTTTCCTACAAAACAATCTAATTGACAATACGTAATTATCAATTTACAACACCTAATTTAATTGATAAGAAGTACTGGGAAATGCATACAGAGTCTTAATCTGTTGCAGAGTAATAAAATTCCATTCATATCAGCAGTCAATTTATTATACCAGTTTATGGAGCAATTGAGGATCTAGTGTCAGACACATTATAATGTATTTTTCCCTTTGCCTTGCCCTTAGGTGTGGTTTCCAAAAGCCTGATTCAGTACTCTTTGAAATCAAATAAAAGTTTCCCAATGTTCTAAATGAGATTTTCCTCCCTCCAAATATATCTGCAGGGCTATTCTTCTTGCATTTCATATGTTATAATATTGAATATTAAAATGGATTGAACAAAAACTTTAATCAAAAGTGTATCTGTGTGGAAACTGCTTACTCTCTTTTCTCCCCATTTTGACTGCTTCAAGAGTTTCTTACTTCATACCAGTTTTAAAAAGGGAGAGATTTGGACCTATGAGCTCGGCGATGTGGTTTCTAGACCTTTCTGAGCCTGTGGGGTTTGGATTTCACTTCCCAAAATAGTATTTAGTACACTCCAGAGTATGGAGCAGCAGGAGATGCCATAGTGGTTTGATCCTGTAGTTAAGCATCAACTAGGAGTTTCTTCCCAACCAGAGAAACACTGACCCTGGTCACTGCAGGCAGGTATGGTCAGCTCTTCACTAGTCAGGGCAGGCAATGGGGTGGAGAGCGGGGCTTTTGCATGTGAGCAGTCCAACACACCGGTTAATGGTATTTCTAAGCAAATTCACTTTCATGTTTCTGTCAGGCCAACTATATTCCTTTCCCTCTTTCCACACCTCCCTCCCACCAAGGACAGGGGTGTGCTAGGACACGACTCTGTGGTGAAGCTCTGAGACCTACAGGTGACCACTGAACTAGGAGGTCATCCCTGGAGGAGAGAAGGATGTCTTGGAAAGCACATGCGCTTCATTTCCCCATGCTCATCAGCGAGGCAGTTGTTATGGCCAGAGCTGCTGACTTTCATTTTTAACACAGAAACAAATGTTAACGAAAGCCAAATATTTATGAGGAACATTGAAACCTAAATATAATTTAAGGCCTTTGAAAGTATCACTTCAGGTGTGTCACTCCTCTCTAACAATTTATTGCTGCTACTCCAGCCATGACTGTTATTTCATTAATCCATCGGTGTTGTAAAGTCAGGCTTTTTTCACACCAGTAACTTGACACCGTTAATTATTACAAGATGAGAACACATTTAAAAGGAAAATTAACACTCTGGGCGTAATTTACAGCCACAGCACATGAATGCCAACGCTGAGGAAGATATCTCCTTTCAAGGCGTTTGAATTTGTTCCAGCGTATGGAGCATTCACTTGCCCAGCGGTAATACGCAAGCAATAACCTATGAAATGCAGTGCATTTCTGGAGTATGTAGCATGGCTTGATGCCAGAGGCCAAGTCATATCAGCCACCCAAGAAATGTAATAATCCTCGCAAAATTTCAATCCTTGGTTGGGTCTTCTTGCTATTATGAAAAGAAAATAATCTGGGGGAAAAGGTCAGACCTTTGCATTTATTGGGATTTCTGACAAAGTAATGGCATCACTGATGGACAATCAGAAAATGTGAGGGGTACTCAGTCTTCAAGAGCTATTTTCTGGTGTTAAAGGGGCACATGCATATTAGAAATTATGTGCTTTTGCATAAAGATGCTGCTTGTGTTATTTCATGATTACGTATCGAATACTAAGATTTGTGAATGGAAGGAACTTCAGAATGAAAGGTAAGACAGTGAATTAGTTTATGCAGCATATTCTGGGAGACGGTCCGCCAGATCTCATGGCTGCAGACACATCTGTATGTATGAACTGCAGCACTGTTTTCTGGGGCTTGTGGTACACGGACACCTCAATTCTCCAAGCACAATAGCAGGGAAAGGTGGGCACTAGGGGAGGGACAGAGTTACTTGATGTCAGATGAGAAAGGCCAGTTTACATCAAGCTGAAGGATCTACATACACTGATATTTTCTCTCCAGCAGTGGTCTATAGCAGATACTTAGGGAAAACGTACAACCAAAACAGTACAACGACCGTCTGTTGGGAAAGAGAGAAAGAATGTGCTATGTTGGCTGCAGAGCATCGCAACAGCAAGTGTGCTGCCATGTGCATAGGGCTGTAGGAAATTGATCCACAGCTCACTGAGCAATGCAAGAAACCAAATTGGCCCCACGTTGGTCTGTGGCTCAGGTTTCCAGATCAGTGTCCTGAGGGCACCGCCTGTTGTCGCCTGCCCTGCCTGGACTTCTTCAATGGGCTGGGCTGCGGAGATTGCTTAGTACGGGGGCGTAATTCATGCTTTATATTCATTACTGTTGATGCAAAACTTGCATTTCTTTCAGCTTGGTCAAGGAAAGAGTCAAGTTTTCTGGTTGGTTTCAGTCATTTACTGAGAGGTTTCCCTTGGAGTTTCACAAGTACTAACCCACCAGCAGGGCTGCTGATGCTGCAGGGGAGGTTGTTGCGGGCAGATTTTTGCCTCCCAGTGTTCCCACTCCAGCCTATTTTCTGCAAAGAAGGCTGGCCGGTGGCTGCGGAGAGATTTAGCTAAATGCATCATTTGAAAGTGCAGCAGCAAGCAAGCGTGCCAGCGAGAAAGGAACATTAGATAAGCACTCATTTCAAATCAGGCAATCTTATTTTTTCAGCTCGGACTCAAAGTAGCTGAAGTTGTCTTTGCACAGACATTGTGTTTCGGCCTTCGGTAATAATATCTGTTAAATTTTTCAGGTGGTATCAGCTTGCTAAGATAAAGATGCTGAAGTCAGAGAGAGGCAGACTGCAACATTATCTGTAATGCTGGCAGGCTCGCTGCTTGCTTCCAGCAGGTCAGAGACTTTTCCAGTACATTTTGGAAAGTAATGGTAATTTGGGTACACCACAAAGTTTAGAAATACATTTTGAGTTACTTTTGTTTTGTCATTATCCCTTAAATTAGTCCAGGGGCAACAATGGTAGATTGGACTTAGAGCCAGCATTGCATTGTTGTATGCGTTTGGAAGAAAAGCAGTACCAACACACAGGAAAAAAAATGGGAGATTATATAGTTTTGCTGAGAATAATTAATAGCAGTTGAACAAAACATCTGTCTTAAAGAAAAATAAAATAAAAATTCATTCCCTAAACTGTGCTGTTTCTTTAAGCATGGTGTAATTTCTGTATCCATACCCTCAAGGTGTGCTGACCTGATGTTGGAAGTAAAAATTCTCTGGGCCCTTGGCAAACAGAACTTGCAGTGCACAGCAGAGGTAGCAGGAAGTAAAGACACTCTTAAGAAAAGGCAGTGAACCAGTTTTTAGACCTGTAACCTCCTTGAGTCTATCAACATGTTAGCAGAGTCATGCATGGGTTTATGCCAGCAAAGCTCTCCTCCTACTCAGCCCTCTCTCTGCTTCTAACTGTAACCCTGTTCTCTGATGGCTAGGTTTTTTAAGCTAGCTTTTCTTAGACTTTTTATTTTTTAACACAGCATATTTATGAAATACAGTGGCTATTTCCCAGCACAGCATATTCCAAATAGTCCCTGGCCACTGCAAGACTCTTAATGAACAGAGTTCTGGTTTTCACAGAGGTTGTGCCAATTACAAGGATTTTTTTTTTTTTTTCTTCCCTGATTCAGAATTAAATCTCCCATAAGACAAGGAGAAGAAGGAAAGTCTTACAGTTATGGATGTAGACTTCTGGCTTGGCTTCTCCGCTGCACCAGAAACTGTGTCTGACCTTGGGCAAATCATCCAGGGTCAGACTGACATCCATAGTTGGGCTTTGTCATTGTGGGATGCACAGGATGGAATGGCATCATCATATTTTCTTGTGATTACAGCATTGCCTGAGAGTTCCTCCAAAACTATTACCACACACAGACAGAGTGCTGTGAGCTGCCCCTGCCTAAGCTGTACCTCCTCTGCGTAGAGAAAGCTTTGGTCTCCACCCACAGTACTTCAGCAAACTCTAAAGCACAGTCAAAAAATCCCAAGCAAATGTTTTTGGGCATTTCAGACCAAAGCCACATTAGAGCTTCTCTTTTTTTTTTTTTTTCCTTCTTTTTAAATGGCTATTTTCTCTTTCCTATCAATATACATTTTCCTATACAAAAGTCCTTTTCTTTTCTATCTCTGATTTTGCAAAGTTAATCAGCCTGAAAATACATTTGAGATGGCTGTTTTGTAAAATGCTCCCCACAACAACATCTAAGTGTGTGTTTTTCCTGCCCTAAGCATAAAGAGTGCACCTTACCTGAAAGTTCGCAGTCTGCTATTCCTGCCATTCAGCTCGGTGGTTTCTGTTTATCCCCCCCCAAAAGCGATGTATAAGCTGTGGCTTTATGACCCCCATTAGTATTTCATGGGGAAAGTTCAACATTTTTATTTGCTCTGCACTTGTGATCAACATGGACAAATCAATTCTAATTCCATCATTCTTTAGACTTTTTGTAGGTTTTAATAAGGACCTTAGAGATTCCTTCCCCCCCAAAAAAAAAGAATAACTCGGGCTTAGTAATTAGGTTTCATACAGTCACTGCTCACACAGAGGAACCTAACAAGTTATTTATAGTTCCCAGGGGACCAATTAACCTTCTTTTAAATAGATCTCTATATAGCTATAGAGACAGGCTTGCACAGAAAGGCACATACACACAAGGTTTTCAGTAGTCTCAGACGCTCCAGCTCCTTGTTAACCGAATTCTGATGGGGCTCACAGCAAGCAGGCAGGGCTGATGCATCCTGCCTGAGTCCTTTTTAACTCCAAAGATGCCTTAATGAGGATGGAGCACAATCTCTGCTTCCAACTGACCCATGACAAGAGGAAGGGGATAATCACGCAGCCTCTTCTTTGCTTAAAGTTCCCCTCCATCTCCTGGGCTCAGGCAGGCAGCACTTGCTGGTCTTCTTACCTGGAGCTATGGAGTCCGCTCCTCTGCCTCTGTTTCAGCTAAGGGCTGGTCTACTGGAGCTGACGAGACTGGAGGAAAGAGCAATGTTTTCTTCTCCCGCCCCTCCAATTCAGCAGCTCTGATTCCCAGTCCCCAGAGGCTCCAAATAGGAAGGTGGCAATTTTACATACCTCTCAGAGGAAAGCTGCACTTTAAATCACAGGTGATTCCTCTTGACAATTCCACTTGACTTCCAGAGCAGGAGCCAGGAGACGGTAAAAGAGAAGGGCGTCTGATGAGAAAATTAGCAGAGCTCCACTCCTCCCCTCCCCCAGGCTCTGTGCTCTGCTCTGTGCTGTACTTGCCTGTTTACTTTTAATGAAGCTCCTCTTAATGAAGCCTTTTTAGTGTTGCCTTCCTGTTGTGGTAGGTGCCAGGTGTGGTGCTGAGCATCCCATGATGGAACAGGTAGAAGAGAGGTCTGGCCTGATCCTCCTTGTGCTGTCCCTTGCTGAGCTGGGGACACCCAAGTGATGTGTTGTGAAGTCACGGAGATGCCATCCCTCCCACTAGCAGCAACACACCGCAGGATCCCACAGTGAGGGATGAAAAAGCTGTTGTGGTCTTGGGAGAGAGTCGCAGCATCACACCGCTGCAGAGAGGAACTGTCCTCCGTACCTATAGCGGTAGCCACACAGCTGAGGGACAGCCAGAGGTCTGGGAACTGGAGTAGTAGAGATGATGGGGACTGCGTGAAAGGGAACAGTCACTGACTGCTGGGGGTTTGCTTCTGCTTCTCCTGGGAAATCCCATTTCACCCATTTGGATGCAAGGACCTGTGTTGTACTTCAGTCTCCTTTTCAAAGTCACATCAAGCTCTGGGGAGAAATTCCTCAGTGAGGTACTGGCAGCGTCTGTTTTCCATTCTCTTTAATGTCATGAATGTCTTGTACCCAGCTTATACCCTGTATAGGACCATGATCAAAATGCCATTACTGGGGAATGATGTCCCCATCATGCTAACAGGAATGCTGGATGAGGGCAATTCTCTATCACAAGTTGGAAATGTTAATTTCTGAACATCTGTGGCTGAAGACACCAGTAAATAACGGTATTTTAAAAGGTCAATGTAATGAGGGTATAGAAAGAATTTTTTTTTTCCCTTACCAAATGTTTTCTGTGGGGACTGCTACATAATTTGTGAAAAATAGACAAAAATCTGATTTTGTATTTTCTGCAAATAGGTCTGTGTATATTACTGTAGGGGGTTTTTTTGTTTATAGTTTACTCAAGTCAAACTGCAACCCAACATGAAAACAAGGGAATTGGCAAAGATGCATTAAACTGCCAATGGAAGGCCTCTGAAAACCAGAAAGACCTGAGGAATACTGATCCCAGGTCTGGGATGGGGTAGCCTGCCAGCCACTGGGCAAGAATGACTCCTTGCTTTATGGCTGGTAGAGGGGAGATGGATAAAAATCCTTTAGATGGGCATTGTCCAAGTTCATTTCATCAGAGCCCCAAAGTTCTTTGTGCAATCCATGTAATGTGACTGTGATACACCCAAGCCCCAAAGCTGCTCGTTTTACCCTTCAAATCTAAAGTCTTGGCAAAATGTGTCCTTCCAAGGTGGTGGAAATCTCATCAAGAGACTAACATCTCTGCTGTGGAACACTCCTTTGAAATGTGCTGCTAAGTCACAAGAAATGATGGTTATTGGGTGCTGTTGAGTGAGGAGCTTGTCCTGCTTGTGAGCTGGAAAAAGGCCAGCTTGCTGGCGAGCCCCTGGTTGGCATTTGCAGAGCTGCAGAAACGATGTATGTTTAGAGCTCTGTAGTGGCACAGACTCACCCAAATCCAGCCCATGACCCAGACAGGCTTTAACCTGGGCCTCTTTCCCCTTGACTGAGCCCTGTCAGACAATCATTTAGCTGGCAGGTATTGCAGTTCAGACCAGAGCCAAATGAGGAGCTGAGGGAGGCAAGGGCAGGGATTTTGTTCCTCCTGCCTGATGTGATGCCTTCAGCAAACACCTTTCCTTTACGTGTGGAGAATGCAGCAATGTGCCAAAGCCAACTCTAGACCATACTGCATTTTTCACAGCACAGGACAAAGGTGCCTTGGGGCACTTCTTGAGGCCCTCCACCTCATGCCACAATAAGCATTTCATGAGCTGCAGGCCACTTCCCGCTTCCCCGCTCTGCACCGCAGGGAAACCGGTGCCTTCCTCACCGCCCTCTTCGTGTCCTGCTCTGCCAGTGACACAGCCTCTCATCAGGGGCCATTGCCCTTGAAGCTGTTGAGGTTTTACCCTTGTTGAAAGATGTCAAGTGTCCAGCTTCTGTTGACAGGGGGGAGGAGAGACACAACAGAGAGGAAAAAGCTCTATTAAAAAACCCCCAAAATAATAATTTCTGAAGTGGCACGGAAATGTTTAGCTTGCTGCTCCACTCTTGGCGAGTGTCATAGAACAACAGTTAAGCAGGACAAGTCTTCAACTACTACGCTGGTTTTGGACCACGGCAGCTTTTTTGTGCCCATCACTGCCTGGTGCCGGCTGAGCCAGGCCAGATCTGGCACCGTTTGCCTTCCCTAAAGCCCTGCAATGGACGTTGCGGTGAGCCAGGCTCAGCTGTCACTGCTGCTTGTGGAGCAGGGCTTTGCAGCCTGGAGCCTGTGGATGCCCACAGAGGGGGGATTTGCAAACGGCGCCTGAGGAAAGCGAACCTTGCTGTCATTAGGCTTGAAGTCCCTCTACCATCTGCAACTCCCATGAAAAATCTTATGCAGGCTGCCAGATGAGAACGGTGGAAACCCTGAATTGCCTCAAGCCAGCAGATGGTCCCAGGCAGAGAAGCCCAGGCTTGGCACAAGTACCCCTGCGCCAGCCTTCACCCAGCCCTGCCATACACCTCAGGCACCGTATGAATTTTCTCACAGCAAAAACTCACGGCGTGAAGTGGCCAACGGCAAGTGGGCTGGCGAGTGGTCGGCTACTGGCCAGCCGGAGAGACCTTGCAGCCACGCGAAGTGTCTAGGATGTGGTCAGGTGTATGATTTCTTAGAGAAATGGGTTTGCAGCTTTCCCATCTGAAACACTTTGATTATTTTGGGTTTAACTGTAAGTTACCTCAGAGTGTGCTCGAAAAAAAAGACAGACCTACTCTGTCTTGCCAGGGAAGAATTTCTAGGGCCACAGGGGGAATTCAAAGCTCAAAGGTTTACAATCCCAGCAAGATAAGGCAGTATAACAGCCTCCACGCTTTACGGTGCTAGCTTATGAAGAGGTCAAAATGGCTTAGCATGAGGGTCAATTTTACTCAAAGTTCCTGTTTGAGGAAGGGAAAAAACATCCCAAATCTTCACAGCTAGCTTTGACAGCTATATTAGATTATAGGCGTTTGGGTTATTTGGGGTTTTTTCCCCTAGCCCTGGTGGGTTTTCTGCTTCCAGTGTGAAAATGAAATGAATCCCAAAATGAGATGGTGTCTCTGCCACAGGCCTCCAGCTGGGTGGTACCACTGCGTGTCCTGCACCTTTGTAGGGGCAAGCAAGGCACCATCACATTCATCCTCTCTTCAACTCACCTGGTATCACTCTGTTTTTAAATTGCTAACAAGTCTATGAATGTCCACCCGCCTCCATGGACCTGGACTTGGTCCTCCCTTTCTGCAGCTGTGGGGGCTGTGTGCCAGCAGCATCACGGCCCTAGTGCCACACCTAGTGTGGTGTACAGCAGTGAAAATGGTCAGCTCAGATATTGGCCTTAAAAGCACCTTAAGAAGAAACTAAGCATAGCTTTGCAATGACCTCCTAGGGAGGCTCACAAGCTTTGACTTTGATGTCTACATTAACCTGCCACAGAGACCTGGGAAACCTGCCTCTTGGACCAGTGTATATTGCAAACGTATGGAAAAAATTGGAAAGCAAACTGTTAACAGGACATAACCGCAAGCCAGGAACTATTCAGCAGGGCAATAAATAAACATTTCACTGAATGAGTCACCAGTGCCTAGGTGATGTTACTGGGTGGAGAAATCAGTCCCAGAACAATTTTTTCATTGTGGAAGCATTTCAGTGCCTGGGTAGTCTCACAGTAACTGCATCTCCATCAAAGGCTTCAGGTGTGAAGCCCTCTTGCTAGGCTAGGTTTTATTTAGTATGCACTTAGTGTTTGTTCCTGTGATTGACCCACTCTGCAGACCACTTCATGCCACTGCAATGCTAATTGTCAAGCAGACTAGACTTGGTGCTCCCATTGTTTTGACCTTGCCTGCAGAAAGAATAGAGCCCAATGGATGTAAAGTCTGCAACGCTTAGAGGCTGTCCAGAAGCTTTTTTGTGGATTTCACAGCATCTTAATGGCTTTACATATAACCTTCAGAAATGTTTGTTGAGCCTCTGGAAACTCAAGGCAGGCGTGAAAGCCAGCTACCCCAGCCCCCAGGGCAGGAGGAGTCACCAGCCGCAGGACCAGGAGCCACACTGGCTTTCTCATTATTCGCATAATTGTGATGTCTTCCATTGTCCTTGGCAATTAGGAGAAAATGATGTTTACAGTGTCTTGCTTGGATCCCCGTGGTGCCACTTGCTGGATATTGTGAGGTTTCCATCAATTATGGTTTAGGAGCAGGCAGCTTGATATTTAATAAAAACAGGACTGTGAATCTTCCCACAGCTGCCATGACTCTCTTCATAGCTGTGTCCCTGGGCATCCAGCTAAAGCACAGAGACAGGAGTGAGCTGGGCCACTGTGCATGGACGGGCACTGAAAGACAAGGTGGGTAAAAGCACTGCTACTCCTTCAGTG
Source organism: Gavia stellata (assembly GCF_030936135.1). Lineage (NCBI taxonomy): Eukaryota > Metazoa > Chordata > Aves > Gaviiformes > Gaviidae > Gavia > Gavia stellata. Next base: position 24,579,885 of record NC_082595.1, read on the forward strand.
CCACTGGGCACTCTTGCTTTTTACAAGAATTTGCAAGAGTTGCAGTTTGCAAGAGGCCGTGCTGAGTGGCACAGAGCTTCCAATGGCACCGGTGTGGAGGAATCTGCAGAGCACAGCCCAGCGAGCAGGCTGGCTTGTGTGCTCCCCCACCCCGCTTTATTGTAACTACAATAAGCAGTTCATCTTTTCACAAACTAAATATAGGAAAATGTCAGTTTTCTTCCCCATCTCCCTGGTTTCTAGTCATTCAGAGAACGAAGCTGAGCAGGGATGAGACAGGGACAAGGAGAGCCCCTGCTCCTTCTAAAACAAGTGAGAAAGGTCCTCCATCACTGGAGGTGTGAGACTTCCTCTCTGCAGCAAGCTCCGAGTCCCGCACACCGCACCCACGCTTCCAGCTGCATGTGGGTCTGGAGGAGATAGATAGAAATGGAAATACATATGTGTGCCAAAGGCACACAGCTGCATACATTTAGCTGACAGTTGGTTGGCATGAAACCCGCAATCTGACGCAAAGCATGGGTGCCAAACCTGTGCGGTAAGTGTCCACAGAAGAGACGCATGTAAACATATATGAAAATGAATGCAGGTCTCTTCCCTAGACAAGCGTCCATTGGGAATGGACCACTTTTGGTCATCTTATAGCTTTTCCCAGGCCAGCATTTGCCAGGGTTGTTCTTGAAGGGAGAGTGGATAGGACCTCCAAGCTACCTACTCGCTTTTGGAGATTATGAAAGTGGTCTTTGAGCAATGTAGAGCATTCGTGTGGTCACAGCCAGCATAGTGTTGCTCAGAGGTTAAATAGCAGATGTCAGCCTCCAAAACTGCCAGATTGGCAACTGTCAAGAATACTAACGGATGTCATAAAACAGAAAATCCACTCACAGATGGCCTTTTTCTAGAGGAACTAAACATTAATTTTGTGTTCATCTGAGAGACTGTGAGCTGAATTTTATTCCCTCCCCTCCGTCCCTCAGTGGCTTCCAGGCAGCTTGTGCTGCCAACCAAAATGAGGGTGAGGTCCCAGGAGCCCCAGTGCTTTGCAGGCAGGCATGGGAGAGGAACCAGCTTTAGCAACTGCTTCTCCTTCTCCTGGTTTTCCAGTAGCTGGGGAGCTTGTTCAGGACCCCATAAGGAGATGGGGCCTGTCAGGCTTTCATGCTAAACCCTCTCTTGATTTGTAGCCTGGCAAGTTAGTGGCATCAAAGACAAGGTAAGACTTGGTCATGTCTGGGGCATTAGTTTACAAGAGGTGCCAAAAATTTCAAGCAGGCCTCATAAGGACACCAGCCTTTTGCCAAGTGTGAACCCCTGCTCTCACTCCATGCCCAAAACCTTTCCTGGTAGTCTTGCCCCAAACCGGAGGTGTGTAGCATGGAGATCTGTAAGGCTTCAGAACTGACCAAGAGTGAATTGATTTTGTTTTCAGCTCATATAGAGCTCCTCACCATCAATTTTGCCTTAGACAAAGTCTAGGACCTGCGCTAATCCACTTTTATCTGTTTTTGTCACTGTAAGACACTTTGGGCTCTTTAATGCTGATGTGGCTGCATGATAACAGCAATGAAGATAAATTACCTCAAAAACAGGCAATAAGCCTTTTAGCTCTTTAGAGCAAATCAGACCTATTCTGAACAGCCCACAGACGAAAGAAATGACCGTTTATCTTCATTTACAGCTACTGTAGAGAGGCACCAGCATGCAGATTCACTGGCCCAGGGGCAACAGCTAAGGTTGTACTGGAGTCATAGGGTTTGCTGCTGGGAGAGGAGAAAGGAGGAGAAACTCCCTCCTCCCCTCTGCCACACTGTCTCATTATGTATCAACCTTTGCTTCTGTAGCCACCTTGATATTTTTCGTTTAGAAGAGCTGATCACCATAGATGACTGCATCCCCTGCCACTGTGACTGCTAGCTCTGCCACCGAGCTGGTATAATAACAAGATAGAAGAAAGGACTATTTTAAATGCTCGCCAAACTTTCAACCAAATATTTAGATGCCTATCACACTAACATGTCCCTCCTAAAGTAGGGCATATGAGGGAGTCATCTGCCAGCATATGATGAGTCTTCAAGGACATTTTAAATCATTTCCTTTTTTATCTTCCCCACAAGAAATAAGACTTGTTGTTTTCTTCCAATGGGAAGAGCACAGTGTCCTTATCAGGGCTTACCCGAGTGTCAATGAGCATTTGAGATTTGCCCAGAGAGCTAATTCACATCTTGCCCTGCAAGTGAGGTGCTCTCTCAATTATCAACAGGACACACCAGAAATGTGAGCAAAAGGCAAGCAGATACTGCACACACCTTAGCAGAAGTTCAGGGGTCAGCTGAACCTGCCACCATCGCCTCTCTGAGGGAGAAGCATGTCTTGAGTAATGGACACAAACTCTTTTCATTATTCTTACCTTCATGGTGGCTGAAATCTGATGCAATTGCTAAAGATGACAAAAAAATTATACTTATGAACATATTTTTATCATTTGTTTGGTCTCAGATTTTTTTCCTGTGCTCACAGATGCAGACGGAGCAATCCCTGCTAATACGGAGAGCATGTATTCATAACCAGCTTATGTAAAAGCCTCACCAATTCAGGCCCCGTGACTGTGTGTTCTTTCTGTTTCTGGACAGCAGCAGGGGAGAAGTTAATGGTGTTATGCTTGGTTGTAATGTTTCCATCACACAGAAACACAGAATCACAGAATGATGGGGGTTGGAAGGGACGTTTGGAGATCATCTACTCCGACCCCCCTGCCAGAGCAGGTTCACCTAGAGCAGATTGCACAGGAATGCGTCCAGGCGAGTTTTGAATATCTCTAGAGAAGGAGATGCCACAGCCTCTCTGGGCAGCTTGTTCCACTGCTCTACAACCCTCAAAGTAAAGAAGTTCCTCCTCCCGTCATTGCTATTAAACCCTGCAGTTCCTTATTATTATTTTCTGGTGAATTTCCTTCTCAGCAATACTTGCTTGGTAGAAACCGTTTGTTTTATTTTCAGGTTTGATCTTGCTCACTCCACTCTTAGAATAGCACATCCTCTTGTGGGTCAAAAGCTCCTTCTTCTCTGTCATTTCATAAATGCTCTCATCCAAAGTGAAATAGTCAGGAGGGGGAGGCAGATATATTGGTAAGATAAAAGTAAACATTTAATGCCACTATAGTTTGATTTTTTTTTCGAGACATCATATTTTTGACAATGTTTCACACCTCAGATACCACAAAAGGGATATTTTTTAGCCAGCAAACAATAAACTTTACAATTTTAATGGCAAAAGGCTCAATGCATTTGTTGACCAACTTGGGAATGGCTGTGACTTTCCACATTTTGAACTTATCCTCATGCTGTTCTTTCTTTTTCTTTTTTTTTTCCCATAAAATTTAGTTGACAAAATATATATATCTAGCACTGATACATCCTCTTCTGGAATTACCCACTGGTGGAACCAGCATAAGTTCTATATCCATCAGTTTGTCTCCTCCTTAGCCCTATTTTATACCACTGTTATAATGAGAAAGAACATAGCCACGGACAGAGTGAAACGGATTTAGCAAACATACACTTCAATGCATAGCACTTAGATAAGCATTTCCAACCATGATGTGTAAATAAATTATAAAATACAAGCAACTCTATAAAACAAGAACATCCTGAGTTTACAAATAAATTATATCCTTCATACATAGAATATGATGTGGATGTTAGTAACCAGCAGTTTCAGCTATGGGAGGGAAAGAAGTAAAACTTAGAAAAGTTAGCCTCTATGCATACATAAAACATATATGTATGTGTGCTATATGTAAATACTCACACACATACATATACAATATAGAGGGTGAATACATCCATATCTATAGCATATAGAGAATACGTAATATAGCTGAAACTGCCTCAAGCACCATTTTATTACCATTATTATAAAGTTTGCTCAATACTTTTAAGTAGGACCACTCAAAGTAAGATGGTTGTGTTTTATTTCCTGTCCAGGAGGGTTTTGAAGGTGGTTTTAAATATTCTAGATGAATGTTACTATTTCACTTTCAGCCCCACCATTCTTTGCAGAATCATCACGCCCTTTGTGAGCTTCAAAACGTTGCACAAGTGAGCACGAGTCTGCTGTCAGTGAAGCTGGTGGCAAAATCCATATTGACTTCAATGGGGTTAGGATAAGGGTGCTAAATTTTCAAGGGAAACTGATTTTTCTTTTCTTTTTTTTTTTTTTTTTGAAAGCTTGCTTGAGAAGGAGAAAGAAGAAAAGATAAAGACAATAATAAAATGGTTTATTATTTCCAAAAGCAGGTATGGAAGCTCAGATAACCCTGGGATGAGCGCACAATAAATGCAAGAGATAGAGATTATTAACTTTGCACTGACAAATCATTCACAGTTTTGTTTGCCATAGTTATTTGGAAACCTGTTTCAGATCTTGTGAAAGCTAGCAATGGCCAGCCTTGTGTCTCCAAAAACTGCTGTGTGTCACCAACACAAAAGCCTATGGAGTAACAAAACAAAGACCGTGAGGACATCAGGATTAAGCAAGGTATGTCACCCATCAGTGGATTTGAGAAACAGCGCCTCTGTATGGTCATCATCCACTCCTATCAGTACTTAGTGATACGAATGCTTTGATCTGCAGTGAGCTGGTGCATCCCTGATGCTGTGCAGCCATCCTCCCATAAGAACTGGCCTCAGAGGGTCGCTCAACCCCTGGTTGATGAGAATAGTATTTGCTTCTGCAATGCAGAAGCTTCAAGTTACAATTTTAAAACTGTAAGGACTAGACAGAAAGTTTTATCTCATGGGAAGCTAAAAGTCCAGGTTTTCAATTCATGTAACTATGCTGTATACCTCATGCATATGCAGAAGTTGTTGCATTTAACAGCCATGATTGTAAAATATCTTGCCTTAAATTCATGACACCCTGAAATATAGAGTAGTTCATTTGGATTACTTTTACAGGCTTTAATGTTTCAATGACGGGCTTTACATGGGAACTGCAGCAACTTGGCTTTGTAGGCTGAAGAACATGGGGAAGAAAGGAGCTTTAAAAGAAGCCTTCAAAAGTGTTTCAAGCATAAATTTGCCTTACAATGTGTCATGTCAGCTTCATCTTGGTGCGTGCTAGGAGAAACGTTTTATAGGTACTCCTTGGAGGAGGAAGGGGAGCGATGTTGTGGCTGTTTCTGAACAGCTATGGCACCTCCCCACAATAATGTGGGGGGACTGTCTCTCTCAGGCTGTGTACATATACCTTTGTCTGTATGTATATACAACACTTTATTTTAACGATTATTTTTAGCTCAGAAAAAAAGGTGGAACAAAATCACAAACATTTGTAAAAGGCGATGTTTGTAGAAGAGTCTACACAGATAATAGTTGCTATTTGAAGACAAACCATATTATTGAGATAAATGAAAAAACCAAAACACTTCAAGAGGGACTGAGTCTATCCTGTGAGCAAGCTTGAGACTTGATGTGCATTATTCCTAGCATCACTCTCAGCTTTCTGCCTCTATAATTGCCATGTTCAGAGATGAAAGAAAAAAATACCAGTGTGTACTTTTCAGCCTTTTCTGTGCATTATCTACAGCTCTCACTTAGCTTGCTTCGTGTCAGAGGATCATGCCATTGCTCTTTACCAGTTATTAATTTACGTAGCTGAAAGTCTCAGAAGTTACTTTGTATGGCAGTGGGAGTCTTCCAAGACTGGATTGAAGACAGCAGATGTTTAGTGATAGCCCTTAGCAAAATGAGGAGGTAACAAATAGGTAAGAGGAGCATATTCTTGAACTATATAACTAGCAGCACAGTAAATACCCAAAGAAACAGCAGGTGGATTCATTTTCCTTTTCCTCGCAACTGGCTTTATTCTGCTGTAACTCTCCTGACCCTTAAAGCAATTGTGCCTCAGTTACACCCGCACAAGTGAGATGAGAACAGGCCCAGTAAAGAGCTAAGAAAGGGAAGCCTGGATATTGGTTTGCTTCCTCGCCTTTCTGTGAAATAATACTTCTGATTGCTTAGATCTGAATGAATTGATAAGAAATCATTTTGAGGCAAATACAAGGCATGCATGGTAGGAGAAAAGACGCTTGTCATTAAGACAAACGCACAAGAAATTAGGGCTCTTCGATACTCTCTAGGGTACGAAGTGACCCAGCTCCCAGAGCTGGCAGGTGTGTGACCCATGGTTTTATGCCCACTGCAAGAGCTCATGCAGACCAGTGGGATGTCTGAATCCAGATCACAGCCAAACTCTCCAGTCTAAGGCTTCACTTGAATTTGTGGCTATAAAGCAAGTTCTGTCCCTCGTATAAATAAGGTTCGCATACGTCAAGATGAGCAGTTCTCAGAATGAGGCCCAAACTGCCCCAGCTGCCCATGCCTGAGTGCACTGGTGGGCATGCAGAGCAGTGGCTGCTATTGTGCAGCCATTACATGACCTGACAATGTAGAACTATGATCTCCGAATACACATGCGAACAAAGAATTAACCTTCAAGCCTAATTACATTAACATTGCTGTTTCCTACTAAAGCTGTCCCAGGGAAATAAGATTGATTTCTGAATATGCAAACAATTAAAGAGTCCATTCACGATGCTCTTGTGTATTTTGCACAACTTGATGGCTTTTGAAAAAAACAGGATCAAAAAAGCATTACACTGGCAATTGCTTAAAGAATTAGATTTCCTGGATGACTTGCAGAAGTGTATGGGTTTTCTGTAAACCACTGGCTATTGTAGACTGAGATCAATTTCATAATAAGGCCCTGATGCTTTAAATTATCCATTTTGCAGATATTTGAAGTGTAATAATATAAATTCTGAAGTAAAAAGCTATTTTCAATGAGAAAACTTCTCACAGATGTCAAATCTCCATAAATTTTCATTGCCTTTTATGCATTAAGGACAACAATTCCCAAAAATACAGTGGCAAATTCTGAAATACACAGACAGAAAGTCAAAAAAGAGAAGAGTATGGATTTTAGGATATAAATACTAGTGTATGATGGGAGTGTTAATGGCCACTCTCATTAAGTCCTCAGAAATAAAATATTTGTAAGGACTGTGATTCTGCTCAGTTTGTATTTTCGGTATGCCGAATTCATCCTTGGCATAATCCATGTGGTTTCAGGAATCAATTTTGGTCCATCGTGATAAACAGGGCAAGCATATGCTCTTACTTTTTAAGGTAAAGGCTAGATAGAGACGCTTTTTGCTATGCTTCCTGATCTACAGAAGTACCAGATCTAGTGACAATGAATAATTGAGTTAATGATGCTGAGGAGTATTACAAAATAGATATTTTACAATAGCTTTGAAATGTGTCCATTTGATTTATAGAAATATCACCACTTCTGCATAAGTCCCAGACTATGTGAGAGGGCATCTCTTGATAATAATGCATTCTGTGCATGCACCATTTGCTAGGAATTCACTTGTTTCTATTAAGTGTATGTTTACTTTTACTGTACTGCTTGCCATTTACCATCTCACCACAGGTCCCCAGGGAGACCAAAATGCCCATTTTGGGCTGCTTGTCTTCAGCAGAAGAAAGACAATGCGTCCCAATTAACCCATTGACCACCTTCCAGCAAACAGAGAAATTTTCAGAAATGCTTAAGCTTAAAGAAGGCAACACTTAATCTCATGTGCATGACTAGGGAGGGTCTACCTTGAATATGGGGGCATGGCCTGGGAGACAGGCACAGCACAGTACAGGTCTACCTGGGGAGGCAAAAGAGTGAGAGATGGGAGCCAGCTGTGAAAGTCTCTCTCCTGCATATATGTGACCTGGCAGCGTGTAGCTGGGGCTCCATGGGACTACGCCCATGAAGAAAGATGCACTCCATATCCCAAGGGCACTAGGTCTTCATCCAGCACAAAACCACAGGTACAATTCCCATTGCTCTGTGGAGCTGAATTGAATTCATGGGGCTCTGCGGAGAAGAGATGGTCTCAACAGAACCCATACAAAACAAGTGCTACTGAAATAATTACAAAGGGAAACAAAGCTAAGGAAATTGCATTGTTTGGGGGTTTTTTCAGAGGTTTTCTTTGCCTTGAGAGAGAAGGGGAGAGAGATCAGACCTATGTCTTTAATACTTACCTGGAATATGAGTTTCATGATAGGAAAATGCTGTGGAATAGACTAAAAACCTACTTTCATATAGGACCTTTTTTTCCCTCCAAATAATCCTATAGAATGTAAGAAGGATCTTCTACAAAATCCAGTGACAAGGCTAATAGAATGAATAAGATTTGTTATTACAAGTTGTAGAGTATGAAAAGAAAATAAAACTATATAAATGTTATTTCTGTATTTTATTTTTTTAAAAATTTTTTTCAGGTAAACACTAGAAAAACCTATCAGTATTTTTGTAGGGTTATTTTTCCATTGGGACTTGCTGCTTGGGATATTGTAAGATGGCATTAATATGATGGTGCAGGTAAAAGAAGAGTTGCATCTAAGCACAATAGTAAATTGATGCATATTGAGTATATGTTAAATGACATTCTTATTTTCTCATAAGCAACAGGGGAGTAGCAGAAGTGTATGTGAGAGAGGAATTTTTGTGAATGGGCTTATTTCAGTATAAAAGAAGAAGAAACCTAATTCAGCAAAATAATTCTTTATGCTTATATGTAATTAAAATGCAGATTTCGCACATTTATCTAAGAAACACAAAGGATGTTCCTTCCCACATACTGTTTTGTAAATAAAGACGCAAACAAGTAGAACATTTGGATGTGCTTTGAGGTGCAGACCCTTGTCTTTTTGATGTCAATGTGAATTTTGCCATCGCTTCAATATTGGAGTGTTGATAAGGAAAATGCCATAGCCAACATGCCTGAAGTGCTATATCCACTCACTCATGACTCCTGTTTATTTCCAGACTAGCTGAGCTGAACAGAGCCTGCACTTCTCAGGCACGTCTGTGACTATGGACAGACTGGGCCAGGGACCAAAAGCTGCCAACACATGTTTTGCAGTGGTATAGTCAAAAAGAGGCGAAGCTAAATTTTATCAGTCATAGTTTCAAGAAAGAAAGACAGAATAAATCATTCATTTTTGGACTGATAAGCATGGAAGCCCTCAGCCTAAAGAGTAGTTTTCCAGCAAGTTATTAGCACCAGAAAAAGGGGTTAGGATAAAAATGCCTCCTCATCCATAACTCTAACCAGTACAAAGCTAAAAATACACAAAAAAGAAAACAAGTTATGGGGGTTGGTTCAAATGGAAAAGATATTTACTTCATGGTAATGTCACCTCTCCTCTCTCATACATTGCAGAACCTACAGGCTGGGACAATTACTGTGTCCTCCAGCATATAAGATAGCACAGAAGAACACCTAAGCAAACCTCACTCACTGCTAGAAATATTTTTTGTGTCATCTGGGGAAGCTGAATTTCTCTTTGAGTGGCCTTACTCTGGTAACAAGAAAAGACAATTAACATTTATTCATATGTTGTACTGATTAGGAAATATCTCTACAAACACAAGTTACTTAGAAACAGCAAGTCTGAAATAGGAGAAAACACCAAGAGAAAAACAAGCTGTAAATACATTTCAAAAATGTGTTTGTTTTTTTCCTTTTTCATTTCTTGACTAGCACCATCTGTACACAATAAAGTATGAACATAAATGTTTGGATAATAAAGATTTGCAAGGCACTTAAACAGTTTTTCTAGATAGGTTTTCTTTTAATGAACCTCTCAATGGAAGTCAACCACCTTTCCCCCTCCCTCAGCTAACACAGGGAAAGAAGTGTCTTCTGCCAGCAGTTCTTATTTACAGACATGTCCTTAAAGGTTCCTCAAAGTGCTCTTTTAGGCTAAAAGAATCAACAACCTTCTATCTCCATTTTTCATGCTTGTCCTGTTTTTTTTAATACTACTCCTCTGTATAATAAAGCAAATCTCTCATACACGCAGTTGAGACTTGACTCCAACCTTCATCCTCATTCTGTTGTCTTTGGGATGCTACTCAGAAGGGAAAAGGAGGATGGTAGAGATGCGCATTGAAATTCTCTTGAGGTTCGTTCTTTATCGGCGTCTAGAGGTGATGTCAAAACAGGTGATCATCATGAGATGGGCCTTGCAGAAGTTGACACGGTTTTCCAAACGCTCAGTCACACATTCCAGGGCCTCCAGGTATTCCAGAGAATCCAGCTCAAATACCTGCTCCAGATCAACTGTGGGAAAGAAAACACACAGATAGGCAAAGCAGACAAAACCCACTGCTGGTTGGTGGGAGAGACAGAGCTAATTCAAGTCTTTAAAGCCATCAGTATTGTATAGAACATTATCTCTGGCTTGCCATTGTTATCAAAAGTTGCCTTTTCTGTTTAATGCCTACTAAAATGTCACAGCAGCTTGCTGATAGTGAAGAATACTGTTAAGATTGCATTGAATGCTTTCTTGAGTGATATGCTCTGCCATCATCTCCAGAACTGCAGATGCCTTTTGTCAAACTCCAACATCTTTCCCCAAGAAAAGCCACCAGAACTATTCTTCCAGCAACCACATGGCTCACTGCAAAGAAACCGGCTAGCACAAAACACCTGTAAGCTTCAGGTTAACCTTCACGCCCATAAGGAACACACAGGTTGAACGTGATGGGGAAATTCAGCAATAAGTTGTAATGCAGGCCAAATTAAATCTGTTTACAAGGATTTTGATTGTTTGCATTCAGGGTCTGCTTCAGCACCGTGCTTAAGCAAATTTTGAATGCTAAGCACATACTTAAAGTCATCCCTATTCAGGGCATGTATGTGAGATGTACTGACTCTCTCACACATTCTGCTGATCAGAAAGGGACTTAAATAGCTGCTCTGCCCTGGGAGGACAAGTCCTTTGCTGAACTCAGAACTCGGAGTTAGAAACCAACCTCCAACCTCCTTGCTCCTCACACCTCTCCCTATTCCATGTGATTCTCACTAGGCCACTCAGGAGTGGCAAGGGAAGGCGTACACATCAATCACTGCACTGTAGATGCCCGTATGCTGCCAGAGACCAGCTGGCAGTGGCTTCCATGGAAGCCAAGTGTGAGATACGTTGTCTGAGCCAGCACTTCCCATCTTATCTGGTCCCTGAGGTCTGTGCAATCCTTGAGGCTTTCTGTATTTATCACACTGGAATCAGAAGCAAAGGCATCACAAAGTAAGTGGATAGCAATGTATGGCAAATTCTCCCTTTAAATCTGTCCTTTTTACCTCTCTTCATTAATAGAGTTCCTGAAATATATACTGTGATTGTTTTGCAGGATGTATGAATCTAGTGTTAACTTATGGCAGCTGTCAAAGGAAGAGTTAGGATGCTTTTAGAGAACACAGCAGCCGACCTCCTTTTGCCACCTGCAATTATCCCAAATAAATTGAAACTAATTTTTTTTCTAGAACTTTTTGACATGAACTTGTCTGCTTGCTAATAGTAAAAATTGTTGTACAACTACTGCAGTACTCTTTATCTTTTTTCCTTTGAGGTGTTAAGTCCTTCTTCACTTGAATGTGAATGCCCTTTAAGCTCTCTGAACTTTACACATCTATAGTTACAAAAAATGGGCCAAATTAATTTTTCATGTAAGCCCACTGGTGCCAAGGGACAAGTTTGCTCTACAGTGTTATTTTGTGGTAGAAGAGCAGATTTATAATATTGCTCATATGTCTGAGTGATTTGAGGCCCCCCCCCAAAAAAAAATCTCATTTTCAGGAGCTGTGGACTGAAACGCTAATCTACCAATGGCAATATTCACCACTACAATGTTGTACCATTTCAACATTCAGCTCTCAGGCAAAAAGCATTGTTCAGTTCTACTGGCAACATTTAATAAGAATTATAGGGACTAGTTCTAGAAATACAGTCAATCTAAAACTTGCCCTTAGGTTATATGTCAGTTCATTTTAGTTTACAAACACAGTAGCTCACATCTTATTCTTAGCAAACATTTCTGCTCCCCTCTGTCCCCCCGCCATGAAATAAACCAAAGGACATCTATGAGTCCAGGCAATAAAAAAACATCCTTACATTCACTGAGCCATTTATTAGGATCCAGCATCAGGTACTGTTTGGTCACCTCCAGTTCTCTCATTAACCACTCGTACTTGGCCTTGACCTCAGCAATTCTCTGCTGGCGATGCTCCAGGATTTTCAGCTTGGCATTGAAACATATAACTTCCTGCCAACCAGGAAAAAGGAGCAGGGAAGGAATAGGTGAAGATAGGCGAAGAGAAGTAATACCCAGATCCATTCAGTCAAATGATCTTCCAATCAATAATACTGACAATGAGCCATTTACTCTGGAAGCATATGAACCACTGCATGAAATCATCTATCATCTGTTTTGGTTTTATTGCTTTTGTTTGGTTTTGATGTTTTCCATCAGTGAGCTTTGGAGACTTTGCAATGATAGTTAATAATAAACCATAATAATTAATAACAGGCAGCATCTTGAGATCAGATTAACTGTAGCAAAACATTTCTGGTTTTTGTCACCAGAAGTTTGGCTAAGAAAATCTAAGCTCTTGGGAGAAGAAAATCCATTGCTTGCTGTATTAAAATTTTAAATACATCTCTGTGCTTGGTGCATAAGAAATGCAGTAGTTATATTATAAAATAAGAGAACTGGTAGCAATATCAAATTTAAAACATCTTTAACAAAGGCAATATGTTATGAAAAGCTCTAGCAATTCATAATCGTTAATAAAGAAGATATATTTTCTGTAAAGATATGAGGCACAGTAAGAGCACAGGGTTCAGTGCTGTCTGGAGACACTCATCCTGGCCTTGCATGACTTCTGAGGGGTGGCAGCCATGAAGACGTGCAGTAAGTGAGCCCATGGTGAGGCCTGTGCTACCCTCACTAGCATAGGAGCATTCGCAATACAAGAACTATCCTCCTCCAACACTGTGTGAAGGTCCCAACCCTATTCTGCCTTCTGCTCTGTAGACAAATCTGCTTTGTAGGTAAAGTGCAGTGCAAATCCCACCCCAATAAGTGATGTTTTTCTCCATACAAAATTGTATCAGAGAACAACATCGCAAACAGCCTAACCAAGTGACAGGAGCTAGGAAGAAAAAATGCCTTAAAATAATAAGAAAGTCTATATCCACTCTAAAATTGGTGCTATTCCACCAACTTCAGATATTCTTCCCAATCATACCTCTCAAGAGCTGACCTTTAGAATTCCCTGATCTTTTTGTAAATTTGGAGGCCTGAGGTTGGCAGGAACAACTTTGTTAGAGAGAAGACATTAGCTATCCTGAAAACAATACCATCAAAGCACTTGAGGCACCATTGCTGCCTTGAAAGACAGATGTGACTAGACGCTGGAGCACAGGAACCACCAAGACTATAAGCAAGGGACAAAAATGCAAGGTACCAATGTCCATTAGCTGCTACAGAAGAAGGCATAACTTGAGCCATAACTGCTTTTAAATGAGATAATAGGTTTTGCTGCCTGTTGAATTAACCATATACAATACTACACATTTCTGACTGCATAATCTGAATTCCCCCTCTTACACCCGCTAGGAGGAAGGAGACAGATTACATGGATTGTACTCACCTTGCTGTCCCCACCTCGTCGCCGTTGGAGCCTCTCCACATCATCTATCTCGTAGACTTTGATTTCAAAGGGCTCACCCAGCCCCCTCTGCCCACTTCGCAGGGGCCCATCCACCCAGCGGACCCCGGGGCTGTTGGCAGGTTTCCTTGCTGGGGAAGTGGTATCAAGTGATAAAGCTGGAATAAGCCTCCGTCTCTGTGAACCTGCAAATGCAGAAATTGCCATTTCATGTTAGCACAGTTATTGCATCTCCTTTCTGCTCCATCTGCAGAGATGTTTACAAACTACATATATTCAACCTTCTTACACACAGAAGGAAATGGAGCAAAAACCCAGGGAGGCCATGGAAGTTGGGATGAGCTGTAGCTGTGATCTGCTGGACCCACTCACCATGAGTCAGATCCTCACATGTTCTTTGGTGCCTGACTCCAGGATTTGATCCTCAAAGGGCATATGTATCGTAAAGTTTCCAGAGCTTGTGTCTGCTTCCCTTTGCTCAGGTCTCAGTGTGTACAGATATACCAATGAAGGGCCAGAGCAGCAGGCTGGAATCGGTCTAGCTTTGCTTTCTTATCTCTTCACTGTGCTGGCTCTTACAGCCTAAGGACAAGCATTAGCCAGCCTCTGCATAGACCATCTCCAGGGAAGGTGTGGTTTTGGTTTTTTTTAATCACAGCACAAAGAGCACCAACACCCAAGTTCTTTTACTATGTTGGAGTTGAGTGCCAGTATACCACAACCTAGACCTTTGCCTAACACCACTGTAGGCTGGCTAGAACAGTAAAAACACTAGAGAGGCAGTAAGTACACCGGAGCTTTGTGGTTGCCACCAGAGTTGCATCAGCCTTGTCTCTGTTCAGTAGAATATTCTTCTAAACCATTTCCCATTTATGCACTTACTGCAGCACTGGTGACAGGCAAGTAAGCAGCAAGAATGACAGACTGACAGAAGGGTTAGTCACTGTGTCTGCTTCAATACCAGTGCTCATGCACACCCGCTCTGCTTTATAATACCAACACAGTGGATGGGAGCACTGCAATAGCTGAAAATTTACCGTGGTTGATAAAGCCTATGCCATATGGAAAGCATCTGGCATGCGACTTGCCAAGTCAGAGCCTAAGGTAAAGCAAGGGAGAAAACGTATGTCACTGGTCTGATGGCAGCGGTAAGGAATTTGAGCATATGAGAAAGAACAGATAGATATACACACACAAAAGAAAAACAACTGGTTACATTTCCTTGCTTGGTTTAGTACAATCAGAGCAATGGCTGGGTTTAAAAAAAAAAACCTTTGTAGCTGACAAATCCTGCAGGGTCTCCCCTAGAAGACTGCAGGAATAGAAGGGATGGGAGAAATGTAAAACAAAAGCTGGAGCCAGCAAGTTTGAATGAAACTATTAACTGACTCTCTTGGCTGCAAGAACAAAACTGATGCCAGCAGGGAAGGCATGCAGAATGATCATG
Organism: Gavia stellata; assembly: GCF_030936135.1. Taxonomy (NCBI): domain Eukaryota; kingdom Metazoa; phylum Chordata; class Aves; order Gaviiformes; family Gaviidae; genus Gavia; species Gavia stellata. The sequence continues at coordinate 24,594,914 of NC_082595.1, forward strand.
CAGATTTTATTTTAAAAACAAGATTTAAAAACAAGATAAAATCATTTAGAGGAATCTCCAGCACTACATTTATTGAAACTTGAAGGTAAATAGCGTCAACATGTCTGCCAGCTTGGCGCTTCAATGAAAGATAAAAAAAAAAAAACAATCCCAAAATATCTATTGATTGCTTAGTTTTTGGATTTGCAAGTAACAAAGCATTGTCTAGTGTCATTCATGGGAGTCTGTTTCTCTGCTGACTTTGCAAACTATCACATCTTATCCCATTGATTTCTGAGTGCAGCAGTCTATGCTAGAAACCAGCAGTTAGTAACCAGTAGCTAACCTGTAAATGCTAGCTCTAAAATGGATGAGGATGGTCTATCTTGCTGTCTAGCTGGAAAGCCTAGTCTACAGAGCTTTTATCTGAATGCATCTGAGATAACTCTATGCAAGAAAAGGAGAGCACAGCCAAAGTGGATAGACAGGGAGCTCTACAAGGCCCCCTGGTTACCCCATTTGGTAATGGCCTGAGATCTGGACTGCCCATCCTGTGACACCTATCATACTTGTGTTACTACTCAAACTGCAGCCCAACAAAGGAGCCCGTGCTAGAAAAATTGAAGCCTTACAAATACCAGCGAGTAGGAGTTATTTTAGACCTGTTGTACCAGCAACTGGAAGTCAATGTCAGTATTCACTTACCTTGAATGCATTTCAGTCAAGCTCTAGATTAAAATGGCCGATCAAGAGAAGAATCAGAAGATAGAAGGAAAAGCAAGACCTGACCCACTACCACAGCTAAAAAGTGACAACAACGAGAGAGACACAGTTTGGGAAGACCCCAACAAACTGCAGTGCTAAGGGTGACTCTTGTCAGCGATGCTAGAGAAAGGCAACCAAATGGTGAGAGCAGCTGCGTACTTGAAGGGAGGTGAGACAGGGTGGTGGACTATTAAATTTTGTTACATGCAGGGAGAGATCCTGCAACGGGTTCAGGCCCTCCTGGAAAACGAGCCCTCCACTTGCTTAGATGTGAATGACACTGAGTACATCCATAGTGTCACTCAGGACCAAAAAGATTTAGGCATTAAATACTTCTTAAAATACTTTTTAGGCTTTTGGCCACGGTGTCTCACAGGAGCAGTCTTTCAAATTTTGTCTGAGTGTAAAAGCAATCTCTTTCCTATCTTTGCTGCTCATCAACTTTTACAGCCAGCAACATTTACAAGCATCAGATATGACCTCTTGTGTAATACAGCCAAGTGCTGATAATTCTTTTTACTTTGTGCCCCGCATTGATGGTCACACATCTTCTTTCATGCCATGCCTACAGACTAGCTCTAGCATTTCAACGAAGCAGCTGAGCAGACTGGAAATTCCTTCTGTCCAGCTCTCCCATGCATGGCTGAACTATGACTAAGGCAGTGCCTTTTTCTGTGATGTTTGATTTTCTTTCTTTATTCTTCCCTCTCTCTTTTTTCCTCACTGTGGCTGTTAACACCACCTCCTTGTGTAATGGGGCACTTTTAAACCATCCCCACTGGAAAAACTGCATCTCCGACCAGAGCCAAAGTCCAGGTCTGAGACTCTGGGAGTGCAGTTGGATGGCTCCGATTCACCTTGCCACAAGAACAATGTCAGGCTCTTACTTGGAGCGAAGCAAAACAGATGTCACCAGAGTATGAATTACAGGGATGATGGTAAATGTTTTTGCATTTCATTCCCATTCATATCCATTTGGCTCAAGGAGAAACAGAAGCCTGTGGTCTAGAAGGAGGGCTCCAACCTGAGGCTCCAACTAATAGTGCTTACCCCTTGGTGGAGAGGCAGCAGGAGACATGCTAACATGAGCTCTTCACGTTTTTCTAGACAGACCTCATGCTTGGATAGTCCGTGGGTTATCAAAACAAAGGCTCTCGGCACACCAGGGCAACGCGGCAGGACAGAGCTGCCTGAGGCGAGCAGACTTGCCACCATCCACCTATGGGCTCCTTCGGGATGCAGGGGCCACCTGCGCAGGTCTCCTTGCCCCATCACAGTGGGTATGTCTGCGTGCAAGGCAGAGAAGAAAGAGACAGAGGGATGTCTTTTTATCTGAGCCTTGAATGCTGACTCAGGATGATTTATCTGAGGTTTAGAGCACTTTGGGGAGAAATGAAATGAAAGATCTCCTGCATCTTTGCACTGAGGCAGAACCGAATCTAGTTCATTCTAAACATGCACTGATTAATAGGCTGTTTATTAGTCCAGGTACAGACAACAACAGTGTCTTTTGACTGGAGACTCCTGCCACTGACCTCTCCATTGAGCCTCTGTTTTTTCTGATTTCACCTTAATTGGGATCAGTAAGGAGATACAGGCAAAGCAGAGCTTCAGGATGAGTGTCACAAAGCAGCTGACAGCTTGCTCATCCATATCAACACACAGACACAATAATTAAATTGTTAAAATGAATACAGTTTTCCACTTACATAGCAAATACCCTTTTGAAGTCCTGAATTTATTGGTAGCACTTGATGGAGTTAGGATCTCATAAATTTTGATTGTATAATAAATAAAATGCTTTGTAGGAATTACAGCACACCACTCCTCTACTTCCCTACACACATCTTATGAAGGCAGCGGGCATCCCGGGAGCTCAGCAGGAGCAGCTCTCGACAGGTCCCTCCTGCCTCTGGCCCACCTCCTGGGACTGAGGGAAAGTGCACCGTGCCCAGCACCTTGGCAAACCGGTTGACCCTCCCGCTGTGTAAATGGGATTCATTCCTCCATTAAAAAAAGAAATTTATACCAAAAATTGATCTGAAAGAAAACCTGCAAGCTGAACCCAAGATGGAATAACAACACTTTCATTTATGACCATACAGCATGTCAAGCAACATGCCATTTGCTAAATGTCTTGGAAGATATGTTTTTCAGTCAGTTTGAATTTAATCCACACTCAGAATAACCCATCTTGAGCCTAGCTTGAGTATGAATAACCAGACTATGAAATAACCCTGCAAATGCACAGAATACAAGATTTGCTTTCGCGACAGATCTGTTGCTCTTCTTTGAGCTATAGGTTAAGGTTTGGCCAGATTAAAATTAAGATAAAGGGAGTAACACAGCAGTGAAGGTGTGCAGTGTGAAAATAGATCTGACTGAAGAGTAGCGCTGAAGCTACAACATACTTCAGCAAAGATAAACCCACAGAAGCCCTAAGGTATTAGAAACACAGACCAAGTCAGCTAGGTATGTAAGGGTAACTTTAAGGATAAGAAGACTCACTGACCTCAGCAAAATTGCCCAACTGCATAAGGATGTGTGCTCATAAAAGTATGTGTTGATGTGCTGGTTTTGGCTGGGGTAGAGTTAACTTTCTTCATAGAAGCTAGTATGGGGCTGTGTTTTGGATTTGTGCTGGAAACAGTGTTGATAAAGCAGGGATGTTTTAGTTACTGCTGAGCAGTGCTTACACAGAGTCAAGGCCTTTTCTGCTTCTCACCACCAGCGAGTAGGCTGGGGGTGCACGGGAAGTTGGGAGGGGACACAGCCGGGACAGCTGACCCCAACTGACCAAAGGGATATTCCATACCATATGACGTCATGCTCAGCATATAAAGCTGGGGAAAGAAGGAAGGGGGGGACATTCGGAGTGACGGCGTTTGTCTTCCCAAGTAACCGTTACGCGTGATGGAGCCCTGCTTTCCTGGAGATGGCTGAACACCTGCCTGCCGATGGGAAGTGGTGAATGAATTCCTTGTTTTGCTTTGCTTGCGTGTGCGGCTTTTGCTTTACCTATTAAACTGTCTTTATCTCAACCCACGAGCTTTCTCACTTTTACTCTTCCAATTCTCTCCCCCATCCCACCTGGGGGGAGTGAGCGAGCGGCTGTGTGGTGCTTGGTTGCCGGCTGGGCTTAAACCACGACAGTTGACCAGGGCAGAAACCCTGAGAGGTCTGGTTTTGCTTAAGTACTGTATATTTTGGAGTGTTCGCCTTAGACTGCTTTCCGAGCACACATTCCAGACTGAGCATCTTTTCTGTGAAAAAAATAAAGGCAAAAACTATAAATGCAAAATCTTCATGAAAAGAAGTGCGATGCATATCTCTTCAAAGCAGGATACTTCTGAATGGGATGCAAAAAAATTGCTGTCCATGAAATTTCAAGGTGTTTCAAACAGAAAATGAAACGGTAACTTGATATATCATAATTTTGGAAGTTTATAGTGTGTGCTCAAAGGCAGGATGTGGAGCAAAAGCTATTCCCACAGCACTTAATGTTATGGGAGGTAAAATTGCCTTTCTGTACAGAACCTGTTGTTCAGCATTTTGTTTTTTCTCAATAGACAGTTCATCCAAACTCAAGACGATTACAAAAAGCAATCCTGGCTAAGCAGAGCAGTACCCCTAAGATCCCACAGTTCCTTCTGTAGCTTCATTTCCAAGAAATATTGTGCTTCCAGTACCAATAGCATCAACCTCAAATGTAGCATCAAACTCTTTGCTTACTGGCAAAGATTATCTGTCCTGTTCCTCCTGCTGCTTCTCACTGTCTGACAATGGGGCTCCTGCTTTATTTGAGTTGAAAACACAGTGCAGAATTCTCCTTTCATTCCCATCTCCTAATGGGATCTGCCCTCATGGGCAATTGTCCATGACTGAACCAATGTCTCCCCATTCCTTTGACCTCCTTTCTCCTACTTTATTTTATAGAGTAGTTTCCCAAGTGCAGAGCACATAGCTATTCACTCCTTGGATTTTCATACGGTTTGCACAGTTCTCCTCCCAATTACTGAAGACATTGCCAATGCTTTCAAGTGGAAGGCCCCTCTGATGATGTGGAGAATTCACCAGAAGTATTCCGGGCGCACATCTTGAGGTCAGTACTCCAAACACCAAAGAATCCAGGCATTTATTGCTGGAAAATCTAAAAAGCATTCAGTCATCCTGGCAACTCAGATTAGATATGAAGGACCATGTTGCACCTGAACACCTGGAATAGGAAACACTGACAGGATCCATCATTCAGAAGAAAATCTTCTGTGTCACAGAATCACAGAATCATTAAGGTTGGAAAAGACCTGTAAGATCATCAAGTCCAACCATCAGCCCAACACCACCATGCCCACTAAACCATGTCCCGCAATGTCACGTCCACACGTTCCTTGAACACCTCCAGTAAGGGTGACTCCACCATCTCCCTGGGCAGCCCGTTCCAATGCCTGACCACTCTCTCAGTAAAGAAATTTTTCCTAATATCCAGCCTGAACCTCCCCTGGTGCAACTTGAGGCCATTTCCTCTTGTCCTGTCACTTGTCACTTGGGAGACGAGACCAACACCCACCTCTCTGCAACCCCCTTTCAGGTAATTGTAGAGAGCGATAAGGTCTCCCCTCAGCCTCCTCTTCTCCAGACTGAACAACCCCAGTTCCCTCAGCCGCTCCTCATAAGACTTGTGCTCCAGACCCCTCACCAGCTTCGTCGCCCTTCTCTGGACACGCTCCAGCACCTCAATGTCCTTCTTGTAGTGAGGGGCCCAAAACTGAACACAGTATTCGAGGTGCGGCCTCACCAGCGCCGAGTACAGGGGCACCATCACTTCCCTGGTCCTGCTGGCCACACTGTTTCTGATACAGGCCAGGATGCCGTTGGCCTTCTTGGCCACCTGGGCACACTGCTGGCTTATCTTCAGCCGGCTGTCAATCAACACCCCCAGGTCCTTTTCTGCAGGGCAGCTTTCCAGCCACTCTTCCCCCAGCCTGTAGCATTGCATGGGGTTGTTGTGGCCAAAGTGCAGGACCCGGCACTTGGCCTTGTTGAACCTCATACAATTGGCCTGGGCCCATCGATCCAGCCTGTCCAGATCCCTCTGCAGAGCCTTCCTACCCTCGAGCAGACCAACACTCCCACCCAACTTGGTGTCATCTGCAAACTTACTGTAAAATAATTCAGGCTGTATTCTGTGTCAAGTTATATTCCATCCTGCTACTGTGAATCAAAGTACAAGGATACTTGAGGTGAGAAATCACTGTTTGCTGTACATAGGAATAAAGCAATCCTTGTTTATAATCTTCTGTCCATACCTATAGCAGATATGTTGCTTCTGTGTTGGTATAAGGAACATGCTGAGGTACAGCCTACTTCTAATTTTTTTCTACCCACCCAGTTCATTTCTTAACCTTGCTTCCTGAATTACTGTCTCACTTTAAAAGAAGCTTTTCAGGGCAGTTTAGAGCTGATGAATGAGGACTCGTGAAACCAGATCAGGAAGCAGCCCTCCTGCAGTGTGGCAGGTTGACAAGTAATCTGGGAGATGCTCCAGGGAAGATGCACCTCACAGGCAGCGAGTTTTCAGTACCCACAATCCCTAGCAAAAAACAAGCAGGGTCTCTACTAAATATTTATCACACTTTGGGCTGGCTTTTGGTTTAACACGTATTTGTCAGCATTGTGGCATTATTTAAGGAGCTGGTTATTGTTACTAGGGTACTGCACTAAATAGCCGTCCCAGTCGCTTGGGCAGCAAAGGCAGAGGCTGGAGGGGGAAGGGGCTCTGCAGCCAGAGCGTTAGCTCCCAACAGGACAGTATGGAGGCATTCCAGTGAGCTAATTCTGTGGCAGTGTCAGGAGCAGGTTTTATTTACACCCAGCCTAATGATGTGCGACTCAGTCATGCATGTTACATGGAGCCTTCACCATGCACAATAGCCTGCTGCCATTTCCTCTATTAAATCATTCCTATGTTCATGTGGCTGAAAGCTCAGTGCTGGCATGCAGTAGTCAAGCGTGTAAAAAATGATTACTCTGATCCCTTTCAACACAGATTTGCTGCGTGAAATGGCCTGGCTTTGACCTGGGAAAATCAATGCTGTTGTTTTAATGAACAAAAAAAAAATTGGAGCCGAAGCCCCCACTTCCCCTCCCTCTGCTCCCCCCAGGGCTGTCCAGCCAGCAGTCACATGCATAAAGTGGTCACCTGCATGCAAACAGCTTTTTGCTGTATAATTCTAAAAATCCTTTGTCATGGTAAAGGTATAATGCAGGATATTAATTAGCTACCATCACTTGTAAGGAAGTTAAAGTAGAAACACTGGATATGCCCTAAGGCTTTGTGACACAAAGGGCAATTTTCAGCTCCCCACACTGTGCCTTAGGCAGTCTAAACAGGAACCAAATTCCTTTTCACTTGGATTCAACACGGAAAGCTCCAACTCTTTTTGTTCCTGCTTTGTTTCATCATTATCATTTTGGCCATGTTTCAAAATGTGATGCTTTGCAATATTGGTTGGAGATGGACTTTCATAATTTACAGCCCACAGATTCAGCCTCTGGCTTTTTCTGCAGCTTTCATAGGCAGGGATAAGTGCTTCCAGAGAGTAAATGTGTTCAAATACACAGTTTTCAGGGCTTTCCAGGAACCTCTAAATCTCCATCTTTAAAACCATCCCACCAGTGAAACCCAGAGCACACAAGTAAGAGAGAAAAAGGGACTCTAATTGTAGATAGTTATTGTCATGTCTTCACAGTCTGTCTTTTTATTAAACTGTTTAAAATCATGTAGCAATTTGCTCTGCTTTGGTGTTGAAACTTAGTACTGAGAAAGAGCCGTAAGGAGTCATGAAGCTTTACTGCAAAAGCCATAAAATGCTGCAGCAGGAATCTTTAATTATCTATAGTCAGACAGGTTCCTCATGCAAAGAAGATTAAAGCGTGTGCACAAACACACACACACATACACGCACGCCAATTCTATACTGACAAGAGCAGGGTCCTGCAAATGCTGAGATACACAACTGCAACTCAGGCCACAGGTCTAAATTTCAGGAAGTCAGCATTTGGGAACTTTGATTTTCCTCCAGTCTTGTCCAGACTTGGCTTACTACCAATAGCATCCCTTAGATTTTTGTTTTCTGATGCTCAACGTTCAGGAAGGCTGAACTGGCCCAGACTGACCCAACTTGAAAGCACTTTACATGTAAGGACTTTCTCCCCTAAGCCTCACCTCTTCAGCAGTCGTCTTCCTTCCCACAGGGGTCACACCTTCCTCCCATGCCCGAGCCTTGTGTCTTTGCCCCTGTGAGCAGGTCTGTGCACACCAACCAGCAGGCAGCTGTCCCCACTGGTGCATTACACTGGCTGCTGCACACCTGCTGCTCCCCCAAGCCTGCGTGGGCCACAGAGCACTGCCCTGAATGTCTCACCCTGGTGGGACCAGCCCCAGCACCAGTAAAGCTCCAGGCTCAGACTCGGCTGCAAAAGACTTCAACTAGAGAAATCGAAGGAGACACACTCCTTGGCAGAGGTCCATCCCATCTCCACAGGGCACTGCAAGCAGTGATAGACCACAGCCCTTAGGTCTACCTGGATGTCATGTGGCATGGAGACTCTCTTAGGCATGCAACCCTATTCCCACAGGGCACAGGAAAGAAAACCTCAAGAAGGTCTCTGTGGTCTCCACCAAAAGCCTCTTCTCAGAGTCCCTCCCGTTCCGCTGTCCCTAGGGAAGGTCTCCTTACATGTCTGGCAGCTCTGAAATATTTTAAGGGGCAGGAACCAGTAAATAATATCTGTAGGAGAGGGGGGTAAAAGGCAGAAACAAGGCATTCGTGCATATTACATGGGAATGCAAACAGGGCCTGCCTGTACTGGGTAAACCTCAATAGAGCCTGGGCTCTTGCTTGCTGTTAGCTCACAGCGGGCAGGACGTGGAGCTAGCACCAAAGCTGCATCTCTGAAATCATCCAGTCACATTTTGCATTGAGAATCGTTTTAGAGTAATGCCCACGTACACCCAAACTAAACTGGAGAAAAGATGCCAACAACCAAAGCAGAAGAGCAGAAAGCAGGTAGGTAATGCTTCTGATCTAAGGACCCTGCTGTTCCTTTTTTCACACCACCATTATCTAGTTTTATGAGCTGGTAACCAGGGAACACAGAAATTACACGAGTTGCCTAAGGTGATACAGCAAACCAGCAGCACACCAGAGAATACAACATAGATCTTGCAAGTCCTAATCTGCCACCCTGCCTGCCTCCCTCTCATACCTGTTGTGTTCCCAGGATACAAATATGGCTTTGGTAAAACAGAGTTCAGCCGGAATACATTTCCTGATCACATACAGGAGTACATATTATAAAAGCACCCTTATCATTGCCTTTCATGGGAGCAGCACTGGGCCATTGCACTTGAAATTTCTGAGGAATTAAAAAATAATATATAGTTCATGCTAGTGATGACTGTACAAATGATGCCCTAACACTTCAGTGCCCTGCTTAGGACCACACTGCCTACCCAAGAAAGAGGAGACTAGAGCCAGAGCCAGATGCCAATTGTTTCTTACAGGTGAAAGGCTAATGGAGTGAGCAAAGAAATCAGAGAAAACATAGCTGCACAGATGCTTGTGGGTGGAGAAGGAGGAAGGGCCTGCCACTAAAAGAAAGCAACAAATGAAACCCTCCTCTCCACCACTCAGCAAGGGCAGCGGGGGATGTGTGGCCAGGTCAGTTGAGGTTGAGAGTCAAGGGTGCCTGCAATTTAACCCTGGATCTGGCTCTCACTTAGTTATAGGCATTGGGCAAGTCAGTAAAGTTCCTTGCCTTCATTTCTCCACCTGTAAAATGGGGCCTGGAATAATACTTACACCACAGGGTGGATTAAAGAACAGCTGTACAAAGCTTTGAAATGCACAGCCATAGATCAGGGCTAAATAGCTCTGTTTCTGCCATAAGCAGTCACTTTGGGGCAATATATGCTGACATGATGTTATAGGACCAATGTTAAATGCTAGAAAGATGGGAATGTTTATTAAATGGATAGATTAGCTTCAGGGGAAAGGCTTATGAGCTTCATGATGTAAACACATGATTTTTCAATAGGTTCCAGAATGCAAGGGGCAAATATTTTTTATTTTCTTTTAATTTTGTACACACAACACTGGCCTGTCTGTGAAAAGTACAGGTACCCAGACAGAGCCCAAAATTTAACCTAAGGCTAACACTAGCTTTATCTTTCAAAAGCTGTCAATGTAGGTCTGATGCTTCATGTATGACATCCAGGGCAGAAGCACCTACACATACAAATAATGCACTTAAGAGCATTGAAAGACAAGATCTTAATCTCAAGAAAAAAATTATGTCTCTCCAATGTGTCAGAACTTCAAAAGTAATTGTGAGATCTGACAGGGCTGCTGGTGATTCTCTTAAAGACTCTTTATAGCTCCTCTTACAGGGGCCTTGGGCTGATTCATGTTGATCGTGTCTGACAGCTAGCATTTCTGTTAATAATAATCATAAATAAAGTGGACAAGGTTGCCTGACCTGAAATGAGCATATCTATAGTGCCATATCCATTACAGCACAGCAGATCTGTGACCGCAAATCAGGAAAGGTCCAATGCTCTTGACTCTATGTATTAAAATAATATCTATCTTTTAAGATCTCAGAACCTTTGTCTGCTGTCTTTTTCATTAAAAAGTGTTCCTTAAGAGAGGACATTCACACTAGAATAGACCTATAGAAAGGAGATGTTACAGAGGATGAAAGATTGCAAACCTTTGCATTCTTTTGTTTATTATGCAATAAAAATGTATTTGTGAACAGCTCTATTCTCCCTTATATCTCAGCTCCTCCTTCATGTTCTCCTGCAATGAAGTCATAATCCTGGTTTTATGCCATCATAAATCTGCTGACATGTGAAAAATTATACTATTATCAGACACATCAAAGCAGAATTATGATTTCTCTGCTGCAGGACCAAACGCGAACAGGAGCTAGGTTATAAGAAAGTGAAGCCTTATTAATTTCTGGGCAGTGGTTTGCTGCTAGAGATATGGAAGGTAGTAAAGATTATATTTTTTTTTTAATCTGCATAAAACCCCTCGTTGTACTTATACATAAATACAAGTACAACTCATTCAAAACAATAAAGGAATTACTTGCAAATATAGGAAACCACTATCAAAAGTATCAGAAATAACACACTTAGAATTTCTCCATGTCAGATGACATGCTGAATTCAGAGAGAAGCTTTGCAAAGTACTTTGAGGGAGGTCAACATGCCAGTCTATGCTGAGCCCACTGGGGCAGGCAACTTCCAGGGACACAGGCCCTCCACAGAAAACCCTCTACCCCAGAGACTCAGGTCCAGCAACAGGTAGATATCTGCAATGTTGCTGACCAGGGAGAGAAGAACTAAACCACACAAGCAATTAGAATAGAGAGATTAATCTGTCAGCCAGCAAAAAAGCTGTATTGGTGAAAAACACAGGTCAGATATTAGACAGCAGTAAAAAAGCAGCAAAGCTTAGATTCTCCACGTTTCCCACGAAGGAAAGGTTCCTGCTCACCCCCTCACTCACTGCCTTTGCATATCTGCACAGCACAACACACCAGTCACTGCTCTGCCAGGTAGGCCAAGTCTGGCTAGACCATGGAAAAGCCTCTTCTCTCCAAGTGTGTCTTCCAGACTTCTACAAGAGCAACCTGAAACCTGAGTCTCAAACAATCCTCTCTTCTTAAGTCCCTTTTCACAGCCACTGACACAATGTTCAGTCCTACACAGGGGTTATCGAAAGCCAGTGTTGTAAGCCAAAATATAACCCTGATATAAAGTACAACACACAGATCTGAAACTCTTCTGTAATTAGAATACAAAGGCAATGTTTACCTCGCTCATATCTCCAGCCTCCTCCAGCCTCCAAGGTGCTATGTAAGCAGAGAGAAGTGAAATGAAACAACTAGTTTTATGAGCATCAGAGTAAACCGATCCTGGTCTCCTACTGATTTAGGTTTGGGATGAACTGTGGAGTCTAAAGAATCTGCAGGCTCTGCCTGAAGCTCTTCTCAGAGTGTCTTTTTTTAAAGTATCTCCCCCAGGGAATGGGGTGTGTGTTCTGTAGTGTCTAATAAGGATAAAGCTACACTGCAATTTTCTGTCTGTCCCCTCATCTGCACAGCTGCCTGTTTTCACAGAACTTGATAATTTTTTTCATCTAAATGTCCTGTGGAAAAAGTCCATATCATATGAGCAGCTTCTCCACAAGATACAATCCAGTTGACAGTATACACCCAGATACGCAATCTCTGTGGACAGCTTTGTTTTCCTTTTCTACAACGTACAAATCATCCTTCTTTTTCTTGCAAGTAACCATTAAGAAGTTTATGTTTGAAAAGAGCTATTAAAGGAACAGCTCCTCAGAAAGAGGAAAATCAATTTATTCCCATGTAAACTGAAGGGATAGGAAAGAGGTTTTCTCATAGGATGCAAAGTTAACTTCAGAAAGATTATTTCATCACTTGGTCCGTGTTTGCACTGTGTAGAGTGATCACTTTCAGATGCATCCTCTGAACAGGTACAATCACCCATGCACTTATGTATATAGTTTTAATAACGTTATCTATGGTATTCACATCTGTTCTGCACATGTTCTTCCTGCTACCACAGTCAAGAGCATAAAGAAAGGGAGAGTTATGCATTACTCAGTTAGTTCACTGCAAATGAATCCCAGAGGTGAGAATCCCAGCAAGTGGGAATGGCTGGTGTATTAGGAACTCCACGAGAATAACACATTTTGGACAGCCAGTGCTACTGTAGAATAAGTAGCCACTGATATTTCACACATCTGTGCACACCACTTCCAATGCCAATGTGCATTTTTTTCAAAAGTAGGTTAAGCAGGACTTGCAGGACTTCAGCTTGGGAAAACAGCACCGAGGAAAAAGGTGACCAGCTGATCATTGCTCCTCATCCCTGTCCTGCAATTTTCTGAAACTCGTTCTGGTGGGAAGATGCAACAGTTGCAACTGCAAAGACTCTTGGTATGACCCAGGAGGCTCTTGCCATCTAATTAAAACGTCCTGATGTAGTGTGAAAGCTACTGGGGATTATAGCTGAACAAAGATTAAGTCTTTCTGATCCTTTCTATGATCACTAAAAAGGTTTCAGATCTGCAAGTGCTTCAGTCAGTAGTTCCCATATATTATTATTAATATAATTTATTATTTTTATCAATAAATTAATGGGAAAAGGACTCATAACTCAAAAGTTAAAAACCAAGAGTCTCAGAGGCAGAATAACAACTTTCAAGGGGCATGGGCACAACTTTGTTCCATCTTCTAGGTGGGAAGAAGGAACTCAGCGGTGGTTTCAGCTGCAGGGCATCTTGTACCTTTGGGCAACCAGAGCATACGAGCAGAAGTGGACTCATAACAGATACTGCTATTCAATAAGACTCTGGTCTTGTGCTGGTGAAATGTGCATACCAAGAGGGGAGTCTGCGCCCAAAGTGGATAAGAACAACAGTTACATTTCACCACCTCACAAAGGCATCCTTCTGGAATCAAATCAGAAGAATATTTGTATAAATAAATACTTGAATGTGTCTGCCATTGGCAATACTAACCAGTTTTAGGCATAATGTTATTCTGTTCATGTGAAGTAAACCTAAGTGAAATGGGTGAAGGGAAGACTCCACTGTAAACACAATGCAACCACACAGGATTTGTGCATGTTGCAAAATGAAGAAACTTGGAGCCTAGGACACTTACCCTGGTCTCGCTTCTCTGTTAAGAGATATAGCTGGTACTGAATTAGCTCACCTTTATGGCTAGCCTCTCCACCATGTACTAGTTACCTGCTTTGGTCTGTGTCCATCATTCACACCACTGCAAGCTTACCTGCATTTGATCGTTTCTTTGGATTTTTGAGACTTCGGCACCTGCCACTCGCAGAGCTGCTGTTCTCGCTCATGGAGTCTTGTGCTGAAGAGGCGCTCCCCGTTGCCTCACTGTCCCTCATCATGCTCTCATAGCCACTGCTCCCCCCGCTGTGGTAGAAAAGGGCTGTTTTTCCCATGGCGGGGGGCAGCTCCCCGCTCAGGACACTGCTGTTGTCGCTCCCGTGACCACTGCTGCAGCGGTGAGGTTTCCGAGGAGGGGTGATCTTGCTGTAAGGTGAAGGCAGCATGTGAATAGCTGGCTTCTCATCTCCGGGAAGGCCCCCACGCTCATCTGCCTCTGAGCTTCCCCGCAGCTGTAAGCCTCTGGCACTGGCACTCCCTTGGAGCAGCTCCGAAATCCTCCCGTTGACGGCCCGAAGGGGCAATTTGGAAGCAAGGCTGGAGCCCCGGTTTCTGCTGAGGGACTGCGTTGACCAGGACATGTTCTTCCCACTCGGAGGCAAGCTGGAGCTCTGCCCCACGGACTGAGGCAGAGACTTGGTCGAGAAGCTGAGTGTTTTGGTGGCAGAGGCAGACAGGCTGCGGGCCTTGGGACTCGCCAGCAGGAGCTTGCTGACTGCAGAGATCTTTGACTGGCTGGCTTTCGGGGAGGCACCTGCTGACTGGGAGAGGCCCGAGTTGGTGGGTGAGGACATGACACTGCGGCTGAGGCTTCTTCCGGCCCTAGGCATGGTGGTGTCTTTGCCAGGGCTCATTTTGGAGCTCACAGAGGACAGGCTTTCCGCTCTTTCCAGCGACAAACACTCATAGTGGCTTCCTGTGGACCTCCCGAGGGAGTTGGTCCTGCTGGCGAGCTGCTCCAGTTTGGCACTGAAGAGTTTGCTGCTGCTGTTGTTGCCACTGCTGTCGATGCCAGGGCCCTTCTGTTTGGCATTCAGCTCCTCAGGAAAGCTGGCCAGGAAGGACCCAGGCTGGCTGGAGGGACTGCTCGTGGTGCTGCTGGCTGCGCTGTGCTGGGGGCTGGCTCTGTTCTTCTGATCCAAGCTTGACTTTCTCACCGGTGGCAGAGGAGGGGTCCCTTTGGGTCGAGTGAGGACGCAGTGTTTGGGAGAGGCCATTTTCTTGTCAAGGCTAACCTTAGAAAACTGGGGGAGGGCAGGAGAGCCGACTCCACTGCTGTCAGTGGCAGTAGGATGGAGGTGACTGTCGGGCTCCTCCAGCTTGCTTGCCTTCGGGAGCCCTCGAGGGAGGCTGCTGCTTTTCAAGCTGTCACTGGAATGAACAGGGCTTTGGGTTGCAGAGCTGGACACTGCCACCTCACACCCATCCACAATCCTCTTTAGACTCTCAGATCCTGGGGAGACAGATGCATCCCCACTGCTGCTGCTGCTGCTAAACCTGTCCGCTGACGACTGCTTTGTGCTGTGCTCAGGCTTGGCTGAAACTGCGGCAGTGTCAGGCCTTGGCCCATCACTGCTCCCAGTGCTATCCTTTTTTACATCTTCTTCTCTCTTGAGCCAAGGGTCTTCAAATTTGATATCCTTCTTAGCATTGGATTCTTTCCCATCATGGGGATGAGCAAGCTTTGGGTCTGCAGTTACTGCCGGTACAGCATCATCAGTGTCTTGTGCTTTGAAGGTATTAACGGCAATACATGGGTAAACAGTAATGTTTGTCTTCATTGGGATGTAGCCTTCACAGCTGCTGAGGCTTGCGGTGTTTTTGATTGTGACAGTAGTTTTCCCTAGAGCTGATATTTTACAGCCTTTGATGGGTGGCACTTTGCCGAAAGCTTCCTCCCCCATTTCTGACAGTATAAGCACGTTGTCAGTCACTGGCTTCTGTTTGTCACTTACACAAATCATGCTGGCACTTTGTATGGTGCTCGCAAACTCAGAGACAGGGGGTTCTGCCATTGCTTCCCCATGCCCATAGCATGCCTGTGCTATGAAGCTGTGGCATGACTGTTCACCATCACTCCCTGTGCTCATTTCACTCAACCACGAGCTGATGGATGAGCGCCTGCTGCCATCATCCTGGGATTTGTCATCCAGGCCCAACTTTGGAAGTGGAAGGAACTGTGTGATGCTGACTTCAGACACAGGAGCTGCATTTGAGTAACATTCAAGATCTTCAGATATGCTGCTGATAATACTGACTGGCCTAGACCCAGAGGCCAAAGCCTGCACAGAGCAGTCACTGTTAAAACTGATGATACTGGTTGGGCGCCCATTGTCAAGGACCCCACTAATGGTTAGCTCTTCTACAAGGGTGAACACCAACTCGTCCTCTCCATTCAGCTCTAATGGCTGCTGCACAGTCACCATGGTGGTGCTCAGAATCTCCTTCTTGGATTCTGGAGAAATGCTTTGTTGCCGATCTTCATCGAGAACGGTCTCTTCAAAATCCCCATTGCTGGAGGACACCGACTTCTTCATGATCTGAGGGCTCATGCCTACAGGTGGGGTCCGGATTTCTGGCTGCAGTAAAGATTCACTAGATGTCATCCCAGTATGCTTACTCAGGGGAGCTGGTGGGGGAGTAGAGCTGGGCAGGACTCCTTTCTGTGTATACACCTTGCACCTCTGGGAAGGAGAAGTTGGTGGCTTGTACTCGGATGTCTTCGAGAGGCTCGCAATGCCAAGGCGGGGTGAACCCATTGGCCTAGGTTTGCCTTCCACAAATCCACAGGTGTTGAGACCTTCTCTGCTGCTCTGCAAGCTGGTGCTGTGTGCTAACTGGCAAGAGCTAAGCTCTCTACTAGAGCTGCCTGTTACACTCCTGGGAGAAGAAGGAGTTGAAACATTAGTAAGAGCTCCAGAAGGAACAGGGGAGTGATTTCTCTTAGTTTTGCTGGGTGTTGCATTTATATTTTCCTTGGCTTCTTGATCAGAATGCTGACATTCTGGCATTGTATCTTCCTTATCTGACTCTGGTAAGTGGCTAAGCTCTGCCAGCTGGCTTGAGACAGAGCACTTAGACATCTGGTCTGAGCTAAATTGAGCAGGCATCTCTTCAAAGGGAAATTTGTCGGTCTCTTCGCTGCCATCTATGCAATCCAGCCTCTCCTGGAGCTCTGCAAAGGTGTTGCACTTCAGGCAGTCTCTTTCAGATGTGCTGGGCCCTGATTCACTAACTTCCTCCAACCTGCCCTCATTTTTGGTCTTTTGCAGAGCAGGAACTATGGGAACAAAGTCAGGGGGACCCTCATTATCTGTCAGTTCCTTATCAGAAAGGGCAGTGCCATTGGGCCCAACGTAAATCACCGTGTCACATGACTGCTCACTGCTGGACGAATAATCAGGATCACTTGATAAATGCAAAATAGGGAAGTCTGGGTCAACGGTGTTTCTAGAATGGAAAGGTCTCAGCTGGGTTGGTCTCCGCATCCTGCCCTCCTCACAAGAGCTCTCTCCTCCAGAAGAACTTGATGTGTACTGCAATGTGAGAGAGACAGAGACCACAACATTTCAGCATTGCAAACAACTCCTTGCACGAAGAGCATACACCAAAAGGCCACAGTCACATCTAAACTCGGAGATCTCTAAACTAAGGCACAGAGCTCTGAAACTTCTTATCCACAGTCTTACAGCAAGCACACAACAGTGTTCTATGGACAACCCAATGCCCCAACTCTGTGTCCCACTCTAAGAGTCATGAGACTTCCAAAAAAAAGAGTACTGAACAAATGGATTAGGATCCCTCTCTTAATTGAGCCTGGCCAAAGAAATCAGGTATTTGGTAAAGGCTTTGCTCTGTGTGTGTGTAAGAAAACTCATTACACAAATAAGGCACAAAAAGTAAAGACAATTCCTGTTTGGTCATACTACCAGTGTGTGGAATTGTATAACGTGCACTCAGAGGTCCCTGGGGACACACTGCTGTGATAGCGTGTGGTCTGAATCCCTTCAGTCCATTGACAAAAAAGGTTTTGTCAGCCCATAGACCATCAATTTAAATGAAACGCATGAAATTCATTTGTTGTGCCCAATTCACATTGTAAACTGTACAGAACGAACCAGGACTCTAAAATATGGAAGTGGATACAACCCATCCTCACTCTACTTGGAAAATATATCACCCATATTTAGAAGCAGTGGGAATAAAAGGTGCATCAACGCTGGCAACGGATACACTGCTTTGCATTTATTTTGCTCCTGCTCTCTCTGAGAAGCATAGAGACTAATTCTTCATTAAGCCCAATTTCCTTTAACTCTACAGCAGTTTCTTTCCTTATTATGTCATTAGCACTAAAAGCATAACTGAAAATAAATGCTCTCTGACAGCTATATCATTAAATGAGGCCAGCTTACAAACCTGCTATAGCAGATACATCTGAACTCACTCCTCTGTATCTGAAGCTGAAGCGTTTACCCCCCCTAGTCTTTGCTGTGTGCTCTAAGCCACTCGCCTAGGACAGGGTACGTACAACCCATACACTTTGGAATTGATTACTGGTTTTGTTATATGCTGCTCTACCCCATCAAGGATCCTTTAGGGACCTTCTTCCTCCCTCCTCCACCATTACAAGAAGGGAGTTATACATTGTCTTACCTTAGTTTTCTTTTTCTTCATCCTTAGGACCCTTGATGCAATCTGGATGGTGGACAGTGTCTCAGCGTAGTTCCCCGCAGCAGCTGAAATGTGAGCTATCATTGTGGTGCGGCAGTTCATATTCCCCAAGGACTCCCGAAGCAACATGGTAAGCTTGCTGTCTCTGCAAAATAAAATGAATTAAAGCTACATTAGCGAGCAAGGTTTCACTTTGGCCATCGTGATGTGACTTGGGTCTCAGCAAGATTTTTTCTCCTCTTTTTAATGGAATCCTAATTAGTTTCCTTCCTCAGGTTTGCACTATGTTGTGTCTGCAGCTGAGCACGCTGAAAGACTCTGGAATAAAATTTAAACTTCTTTCCTCTTCCAGATTCCCCTTTTCTGTCTTCTCCTGGCCTCAATCCTTCTGCACTCTTACCACTGCCAGTACAGAGATGCAGACCAGCGTTGGAGACTAACTGTCAAGGAGCCACTGCATGAAACATCAAACTGCTGCCCTTTTCCAGTGCGCAGTGTGCAAGCAAACTCTGGCCCAGCTCTGGAGGACAAGAGGGTAGTGGATTGGATTAGATTAGAGGACCCAAATTTTTTCTTTTCTTCTAGGGCACTAGGCAACTCAATAATTATAATAGTTAAATCACTTAAAATAATTTTGGATGATGCCAGTGAAATACAAAACAATCAAGCTTTAAGACTTCACACAATTGTTCTTTCATATTAAATCTTTCTTCCACTGAGGCGGAAATCAAATTTTCTGTTCTTACCATTTACTCTATTCTTCAGCATAGTATAGCTTTTGAAATGCTGATGCCTTATTGTGGGGCTGTCTGTGACTGGACTAAGAATATGAATTTTAACAGCATAATGATGTATATATAACACTTCTGTGGTGGTCATCTAATCGTGTAGTCAGAAATACATGATATAATTTTTAAAGAGAGTGTTAGTTACAAGGTGTACAGGTCAACTGGATGGTTAGTTGGGAAATGGCATCCTCTTGAAGAGAGCCTCTCCTACACTAAAGGTTGTGGATGATACATATGGCTGAAAGCAAAGGCAGCAACAGCCTGATATTTACCTATTGCTAAAAGAATTGCTTTCACCATTGTAATGATAGCAGTTTCACTGTTGTAATGATAGCAATACCTTCAGTGGCTGGGGATCAGATTTTTGGGGCTCACTGCTCAATATCTGCTAATGGCCTATGGTGCATGTGTGCCTTTGGTCGTCCACTTAACATTCCTGGCTCACAGGAGTTCTGCATGAAGTTGCAACTGCTGGGAACTGAAGCTATGCCTACTGCATGGTGTTACAGGACATCTTGAAAAACAAGGGTTAAAAGCAAGTAAGAAGAATGTAAAGAAGATGCTTCATAACTGACTGACAGATGAACACCAAAATTCTTGAACCTCTCTTTATGGTTGAGGAAACAACAGCATTTGGGATGCATATTTTGATGCATCTACCAATAAGTCTGGGGAGCTCATAAATTGTGCTTCTCCTGAGATTTCCAGTACTTGCGATTTCAGCGAGGCTAGCAATACTGGAAGTAAAACATTTTTTGTTTCAGGACTTCTGCTTCCATCTGCTCCAGACACATTGAAGACAAGCTGGTGTCTTTGAGAAGCAAACAAACATCCATAAAGACTATACCGAGACAGCCTCACTGATTTCACTTGTGACCTAAGGCTGCTTTGAATCCACAGATCCAGAGTTAATAGACTACTGTATCTCAGGTTAGTGGCCCTCCTTTCCATCAAGGAATAATTAAGATGTCAAATTTTGTACATCAGTTATTGCCACTTGGAAA
This sequence comes from Gavia stellata, assembly GCF_030936135.1. Taxonomy (NCBI): domain Eukaryota; kingdom Metazoa; phylum Chordata; class Aves; order Gaviiformes; family Gaviidae; genus Gavia; species Gavia stellata. The sequence goes on from NC_082595.1 coordinate 24,614,921, forward strand.
TTATTAACATCTGCACAGAAATCAATAACAAGACTTTCATTTGCTAGTACTTCTATCATAGCAAAACATGAGATGACAGGGGAAAGGGCAAAAGAATAGATTCTGAACATGTCGGTCTCCTGAGAATACATAACCCATGCAGCCAGCATCAGCACACTGCGGCGTGGCTCTCCTAAAGGTATATGCATTATGAATATAAAATAATCTCTGCCATCTGCCTTGTACTGAAATACACCCTTGTAAGAAGAGTGATGATACAGGGAAAATACTTATACTGTAATTCAAATGATCCTCTGACATATACCAGATAGGAACTAAAAGGCAGGTTTGTTTAGGATTAAAGCCTGAAACCTACCAGCAAAAAAGCCCAGCCAACACTGATTTCTAATTTCAGTTTGCTCATTCAGCACAGTCTGCATCTTGACTATCAACTTCACTTTGCACCCAGACAAAATAACTAGCCTCATGTCAATATTGTAGGCTGAAAAATAAAATAAAGAGGAAGAAATTTGCTAAACACAGATTTTTGTCAATTCTCGTCATTGCCATAAGACAAGTTCACCTGTTCAAGCTTCACTGATCTCTCACAATAGCACCTACTAACTTCTAAAGGAAAGAAAGAAAATCAAAGAGAACATAACAACACAAAAATGTGTGGCTTAATTTTTAACTCACCCTATTCTCATCAAGTAAAATATTGGTAAAATATTTTAGATGTCTCACTGAAATTTGCTTGACAGACAGTGTGAGACACAAAGTAGATGCTTTGTTCTTCTGAACGCTGAGATGGAATTTCTGCCTGAAAAAAAGAAAGGCTCTGAATTGTTTCATTAGGTCATTCATGAGCTGATATTTGCAAAAGGAAAATTTCCCGTGAAAGCAGAAGTTTTACAAGAAGAACATCTGCACTTCTGCACTGGAAGAGCTTTGAGAAGGAAGACCTTTGTTGATCTTCTGGCTGTGCAAACTAAACTAAGACAGGAAATTTTGAAGAAGTTCACAGAAGGGCTGCTGCTCCTGGGTGCATGTTGCTCCCTGTATTAAGCAGAGGCTGGTTTGTAGAAGGTCCCAGATTTCTCACAGCAGCATAGTGAATTGCACCAATGTCTTTATAGCAAAGGGGAGATCTTCAGGAATGTTAATGGTCCATTTCTATTCTGCTCCATGAGCAATAAGATGATATGCCAGAGCAGCACAGTGACTCCATTTTATATACCTGTCTTCATTTTAAATGCACTTCTATGCCATCCACTAATGTTTTTATAGTTTAGAAAATTTACCATAACACATCATAAATATGGGGATATAATACACAGAGAACAATGAAGGTGGGGTCAGGAGGATACCGTACTTCAGACTCACAGAACCACAGAATCATTAAGGTTGGAAAAGACCTGTAAGATCATCAACCCAACACCACCATGCCCACTAAACCATGTCCCGCAATGTCACGTCCACACGTTCCTTGAACACCTCCAGTGAAGGTGACTCCAGCACTTCCCTGGGCAGCCTGTTCCAATGCTTCACCACTCCCTCAGTAAAGAAATTTTTCCTAATATCCAGCCTGAACCTCCCCTGGCGCAACTTGAGGCCATGTCCTCTTGTCCTGTCACTTGTCACTTGGGAGAAGAGACCAGCACCCACCTCTCTGCAACCTCCTTTCAGGTAGTTGTAGAGAACGATGAGGTCTCCCCTCAGCCTCCTCTTCTCCAGGCTGAACAACCCCAGCTCCCTCAGCCGCTCCTCATAAGACTTGTGCTCCAGACCCCTCACCAGCTTCATTGCCCTTCTCTGGACACACTCCAGCACCTCAATGTCCTTCTTGTAGTGAGGGGCCCAAAACTGAACACAGTATTCGAGATGTGGCCTCACCAGCACTGAGTAGAGGGGCACAATCACTTCCCTGGTCCTGCTGGCCATACTGTTTCTGATACAGGCCAGGATGCCATTGGCCTTCTTGGCCACCTGGGCACACTGCTGGCTCATCTTCAGTTGGCTGTCAACCAACACCCCCAGGTCCTTTTCTGCAGGGCAGCTTTCCAGCCACTCTTCCCCCAGCCTGTAGCATTGCATGGGGTTGTTGTGGCCAACGTGCAGGACCCGGCACTTGGCCTTGTTGAACCTCATACAATTGGCCTCGGCCCATCGATCCAGCCTGTCCAGATCCCTCTGCAGAGCCTTCCTACCCTCAAGCAGATCAACACTCCCTCCCAACTTGGTGTCGTCTGCAAACTTGCTGAGGGAGCACTCAATCCCCTGGTCTATATCATTGATAAAGATATTAAACAAGACCGGCCCCAAAACTGAGCCCTGGGGGACTCCGCTTGTGACTGGCTGCCGACTGGATTTTATTCCATTCACTATCACTCTCTGGGCTCGGCCATCCAGCCAGTTTTTCACCCAGCAAAGAGTGCACCTGTCTGAGCCACAAGCTGCCAGCTTCTCCAGGAGAATACTGTGGGGGACAGTGTCAAAGGCTTTACTGAAGTCCAGGTAGACAACATCCACAGCCTTCCCCTCACCCACTAGGCGGGTCACCTGGTCATAGAAGAAGATCAGGTTGGTCAAGCAGGACCTGCCTCTCATGAACCCGTGCTGGCTGGGCCTGATCCCTTCGTTTTCCTGCACGTGCCCTGTGAGCGCCCTCAGGATGAACCTCTCCATAATCTTCCCCGGCACCGAGGTCAGGCTGACAGGCCTGTAGTTCCTCGGATCCTCCTTCCAGCCCTTCTTGTAGATGGGCGTCACATTGGCAAGCCTCCAGTCGTCCGGGACCTCTCCTGTTAACCAGGACTGTTGATAGATGATGGAGAGTAGCTTGGCAAGCTCCTCCACCAGCTCCCTCAGTACTCTTGGGTGGATCCCATCAGGCCCCATAGACTTGTGAGTGTCCAGGTGGCATAGCAGGTCATTAACTGCTTCCTCCTGGATCATGAGGAGTTTATTTTGCTCTCCATCCTTGTCTTCCAGTTCAGGGAGCTGGATTCCCTGAGGATACCTGGTCTGGCTATTAAAGACTGAGGCAAAGAAGGCATTAAGTACCTCTGCCTTTTCCTCATCCTTCGTGACAATGTTCTCCCCAGCATCCAGTAAAGGATGGAGATTCTCCTTGTCTCTCTTTTTGTTGTTAATATATTTGTAAAAACATTTTTTGTTATCCCTTACAACCATGGCCAGATTGAGCTCTATCTGGGCTTTTGCCTTTCTAATTCCCTCTCTGCATGACCTAACGAGATCCTTGTACTCTTCTTCACTTGCCTGCCCCTTCTTCCAAAGGTGATAAACTCTCCTTTTTTTCCTGAGTCCCAGCAAAAGCTCCCTGTTCAGCCAGGTCAGTCATCTTCCCCCTCCAGCTCTTCTTATGGCACATGCACTCCAAAGCCTTTATATTATTAAGTCCATTCTGCAGCCTTTTCAATACTTAAAGGTACCTAATTTTTCTAACGGGATCACTTGGTGTAATAAAATACATTACTCTTACTTGTAAGCCTTTTCTTGCCTAACTCCTTAAATCATCATGGCTACAGCAAAATACTACTAAATACTATTCATACATCCCACACAGGTAAAATGCCAAAATAAAGTATGCAAAGCTCTGTCTCTGGAAAAGTCCAGACGCAGAAGCCCTGGGGGCGGGAGAGTAAACTTAGATGTCTCTAGGAAGTATGTCAGCAGGTAAGGTACAGAGGATCCAGAAAGGAAGAACTGTGAAGATTGCTAGGCAGAAAGCTCTGGTTCATTCCATGGAGTAGCAGCCCTCCATGTGGAGAGGAGCAATCTCTTCTCCATGCTGCTCCCTTACCTCCTCTGTATTTCCACCATCTCACATTACAGCAGCTACTGGAGGACTCATAAAGTTATTCGCTGAGTCTCTCAATAGCTACCACTAAGGAACTCTAGCAGGTATTAAAACTCCCCAAACGAGAGATGTGGCAGTCCTGCAGTGAGCACAGTATTCTCTATTTCTTCTCTTCTGAGACTTCACCATACAAACAGGGATCAGTGTAAATTAATCCTTTCACTTGCTCAGTAAGAAGGAAAAACATACATCTTTATGCTCCTCTTATACATATCTGTATCCTCCTTCTTCATGAATGATTAATTATACTCAGATTCAAACAATACAGGATCTTTCATTAGAAGAATGAAGATCATGATATGTTTCCTTGGACACTGCCTAAATCCCCCTTGCCTATGTGCATTAATTTAAAGTCTTTAACTTCATGACTGCATACTATTTCTCCACTAGACCCCTGCCTCAATCACTGCACAGGATAAACAGTGCTCACTGAACGAGAAGTTATTCAGTCTTTCATTTAATCCTTGCCTTTTAATGTGCAGACTTGTGCCTTATCTACTGTTAGGACTATACAAACTCAGCTCAGAATCCAGACTTACTGATTTCTTCAAAGGGCCTTTTTTTCTGTGGAGCTCATCAATGCAGTATCTATCTATCTGATGAATGCCTCTGAGGTGAGCTATATAATCCCCTGATAATACCTGCAGCACTGAAGACTTCACTAAGTATAGGTGTTTGGTGTGAAGCACTGATCTTTCAGAGTACTGAGCATTATATAGTCTTTTATATTCAAAGTACTGCTAACTTTGACTTCTGTTGCAGGAAAAATGGGGCAGCTGGTTCTGAGTCTGGGTACCCAGAAAAACAGGAACATACAATTAATAGCCCATCTAAAAATTTTAGGAATGCATTGGCAGAGCCATTTCTGAATGTGGTACCAGCTCCCTTCAGAATACTTCCCTTCTCTTCCACAGCCCTCAGTCCCATTTTCCACATGCCTTCCAACTTCTGCTACAAATTAGGGAAGGAATTTATCAATGACCACATTGCTGTACAGTCCTGATTCATCTCCAAAGCAGATCCTTTCTCAGCCTTGAAAAAGATCATTTTAGGGGTGTGGGGGAAATCCTGCAGAGGCAACACCATATATAGCCCATGGGGTCAGAGTAAGTTGGCCAGGACAACCTTAATTCTGGCATTTCCTGCCCCTGTAGTGACTGATTTCACAATCTGAATGCTCTTATTATATATTTTTATGTAATTTCATGTGGATTTGTGTTTACACTTCAATGAGACACCAGTAAGCCTGGAAACCTCCTATATATTAAAAAGCCTCATTTGCTGAAGGAGCCGACCAGCTGGCAGCAGCAGCCAGCTGCCACCTTTTGTATGGACAAGCAATAGAGAAGGAGGACATGACTCACAATTTACCATGAGGTTTTGCTACTATTAGCTGCCTGTAGAGAAACAGTGAGACTCAGGAGCACTGCTGTGCTGCAGAAGAGCTGTGCTCTGGTGTGTTCACGTCCTTTTTGCCATGGTCTTCTCTCACCAGACAATCCTGTTCTCTTCTATCAGTGTCTATCCTGGGCTTTCCTCATATGACCTTCTTACTCAAGGCCCCTCTCCCCACTCAAGTCCCCCTGACTGCTCACTGATAACCGGTAGAGGAACCCCGCTGTAATTTCGCGTGGCTGACTGCATCACACTGCATAGGTGAGGAGCAGGCCAGAGTGAGGCAGTGCCTTCCCGGATCTTCCTCTGTCAGGTCCTTCAGCTTTATGAGAATCTGTGTGAGCAATGTGTTTGAAGTGAGCTACGCAAAAAAGAGGCAAACGGTAATTGCTTTTGTTTAGGGCTGCAAAATAGAATTCATGAATAGAAAATGAAGCAATAAGAATAAATATTAGGCTCAGGAAATTCACAGGAGTTTTCATTACCCAGCATGTCATTCTCTGTATGAGAGATGCAAGCACAGGACTGTTCCACAAAAGGAGGGAATACTGGACAGGAAGCTCCAGCTTAAGTCTTGGAATAATTATTTTTCTGTGGAATTATTTAACCAATTATATTATATGCTTTGTTTGGGTTTTTTTTTCCCCCCACCTTAATAACAAATATTGTCTTTGTCTTCCCTTTCCTCTCACCCTACTGCTATGAGGATTTTGGCTATTCAGTGACAACAGCAGCACCACCAGGAATAGAAATAATTGTATCCCCACGAGGGATACAATACAGTATTATAACTAAGCTTTAGGACGTGTAAGGGTGTGTGTTTGTGCTCTCTATTAATTATATACCTTAGTGTCTTCCGAGGCACTTGGCCAAAAGGAGAAAGTTGACAACTCCCTCAAGGTGCTATTGTTACACGACCAGATGATGTATGCCCTGAGGTGTCTTGTAATCTCATTATTTATAGAGGTATGTCAAAAGCAAAATGTCAGTAACTATGGCAGTTATTTTTGATCATGAAGTCTTAACTCTGCTCCTTTGTGCTGATGCACTGCTTTATTCATAGTAATAAATGCTTGCATAACAACAGGACCACATAAATACTCCATTTGGTTTTGGCTCTTATTGCATGGAAGTAATCTCTACAGAGGACAGTTTATAGCTTAAAAGGCACAAACCCAATAGCAGATGTTACAGGTGTATAACAGCTGAGTTCATGATGAACCAGTACAGTTTGCTTAGTTATGTCTTTCCTTTCTGTTAATAACTTTGATAGAGGGAGAGAGGAAATGGAAGTAATGTGTGTAGGCACAGGCAAAATGAGGCCAGGTGGAGTGATAAAGCCCTCAGTGGTTGAGCCATGTAAGCCTGGCTTTGTTAGCAGAACAAAGCAAGGCAGTTGAAGAAAGATGGGTAACGTATTGAACCTTTGACCTGGGGAATCCTTCACCTGGTGAAATGAGGCATTGGGGAAATAATGAACTTGTTCCAGGTGGAAGCTGAATAGGCTGAAAGGGAAAATTAAGCAAAGTGGAAATCTCCACTGCCACTGCAGTTAGTTATCTTGTACGAGGTGCACGGGAACAACCCAGAAACCTGTGCTCACTGCACAGGGAAAGGGGGAGCCAGCTGAAGGGACTAGACTGAGGGGATACTGTGCTCAGGTTCATGTACTGGGAAAATTACAATCACATCTGGAAGGGATGTGACACTGCAGCAGTCAAGAGCAGAAGAAAGGTGGTGTTGCAGCCAAGTATGGGATAACAGGGACTTATACTTGAATTCTAGTATTCAGAATACTAATTCTAGTATTACAAATACTAGTATTACAAAATGTATATAAAATGTAGGGGGTTGCCCCCTATAATTCTTGTCTTTTAAGAGCCTTGCAAATTTCATATTGCAGAACAATCCTTGTGCCTGTGACAATACATGAGCATGTGGCAGATGCACAAAATAGCATCTTTTGTTTCTTTTCACCAAAGAGAAAAGAAAATTAATGGCAGAAGGACAGAGTCCCAATAGCTCCAGCTACTCTGACTCCTTGAAACAGACTATCCCGCACACCATAAAAGGGGTTCATTCAAGAGCCGTAGCTTTTGTATAAAAGTTGCTCCCAAAGCTGATGAAACTTAAATAGCCTGCAAAACAACCAAGAATATGTTATCCAAAAATGACATAAAATGCCCCACTCTTTCGAGGTCCTGCTGACTGATCTTACCAGTTCAAGCTTATCCATAGTAGAACTATCTCACAATAAAGCAGTCGCTATCACACCCCAGCTCCACATATTAAAGAGCACTTGGTTTCTGACGTTGCCAGACCAGGTCTGAGCTGCACACTGCTATGCTGGCCCTGGGGAAGCACAGAGAAATATGGCCCCTCCATCTTCTCATTTCTGCCTTGTGCCACCAGTGGAGCTAAAGCAGCACAGGCTTCATTTAAATAATTCAACCAATGAGAAAAAAAGGTTCCTTGCAGTCTTTGCCCTAGCTACATGAATTTACATGGTTTGGTTCAGGTGCACTTCACATTTTGGCAATATCAAAGTGAAGATATAAACCCTTATTTACAGGTCAATGTGTTACTCAGAAATGAGAACTCAGAGATCCAGATGTACTTTAAAGTCACAGCAAGAGCAAGTGTTGGGGTGAGAGGGAGGAGGTTGTTGGGAGGGCAGCTCTGCTGGAGACCACTGACAGTTTCAGATAGAGGACTGCACTGAAAATGGACAAAATGATCCCTCTATCCTCTGCACTCCAACTCGCAGCACAGAGCCAAACATCATTCACAAGCAACCATTAAAAACACACAAACAAAGCTCAAAGATAATCAAAAAGGAAAAGGATCCTAGTGGTCTGTCTCATTACAGTGCCAGCTCCTAATAAATTCTAGCTGAAAAACAGAAACTCGATTAATTCAGGGAGCTAATTAGGCTCAGCAACTATGTGTTGGAGTTAAAGCCAGATTCTCCAAAACCAGCAATGCCACTGGTTAAGAAAACCTGCACAATAAATAGAATGTCATTTACAGGAGAAAAAAAATGCCCACAGTTAAAACCAATAATGATCCAGATTTTAAATAATTTAAGGACTCTGCATGTTGCCAAGCTCTGTGCTAACTTCTACCAAGGTACACTCACAAAGGGAAGGAAAAAGCCTTCCCTCCCCCCATACCCCTCCTTGTTTGGCTCCCTTACTTGGACGCATCAGGGCAACCACAAGTTTGGCTCAGCTTATCTCTGTGAAGCCATTTGGTTGCTGTATATGAGAAGGCAATAGTTGTGTCTGCTGCTGAATAGCAACTGGAGTAGCTTAGGAGCCTGCCGGCCTCTCCTCCGGGCAGCACAGCAGGAGCAGGGCAGGGCAGGGCAGGGAAGGGAAGGGGTGGAGAGTGGCCAGCCAATGCCTGTGCCTATAGGGCAGCGATAGGGGAAAACACATAGCAAGACAGAAACATGAGGAAACATCCCCTGACAATCTGCTAAGGACACATTCTAGAAACCACCTTCACACCAGCCCCTCTGGTGGCTAACATTGGCACGAGCACAGCAAAGAGACACCCAGCAAGGGCATTTCCAACACCCCTCCATCAGCATGAAGAGCCAGATCCGCTCCGGTTGCTCAGCATCTCTGCTTGCAGCACTGCTGCCCCCAGCTCCCACTGCCTTCACAGGGTCAAGCAGTAGTTCGCAGGATTGAGCCCTTTGGGACGCCCTGCTATTTTTGAGCATGGCTGATTAAAGCGAGGCTCTCCACTCTGCATTTAAGAGGCTAAGTAAAGGGGTTGTTTTTCAGAAGGCTTCAGCTCCCTGCAGCTCAGCTGCTGCCAGTGTCATTGGCTGGGGTCACACATGCTGAAGAGCCACCACCACCAGTGACAGCCCCTGCAGAGAGGGCAGGGCAGCGGCCACCTCAACTCCCCTTTCAGCATAAACAAGCGCTTGCCTACCAGACTGGCATGACTCTTGTGTTACTCACATCCTAGGCAGCTAGGTGACCATTTTGGCTGCCTCCCTGGTGAATACAGCATGGCGATTTACGGGGGGACAGAAAGGCTGCTCACTGCCACACCGAGCATTCCCGTGCTGTCCGGCCGCAGGCAGCTCACTCCTGCGCACACAGTGGCACCCGTGAGCCCGAGCAGCAAGCAACAGTGCTTTGCCCTTTGCTTGCAAGGAGTGTTATGATTCATATGTACTGAGAGTGGAATATTAGGGTTATTTCCTCAAATGAAAATTAACTTCAAATGTTTGTAATTGATCCATGAATATTCATGATCTTTTGGGAGGTTTTCATAATTACTTCATTCTGGTTAGGCTCATTTGATCTGCAGTAGCAACAGCAGTAGTTTACACTCCTTCATCAAGATGCCAACAATTTGGCAGCATGACCTTCCCAGTTTCCTGTGGTGGAGAGCAGCTCTAGTTATCCTAATTGCAATCCCAAATGGAGTGGTACCTGAAAATAAATTGACTGCTGTTCAGTTTTAGAAACCACTCCACTTGGCACTGCTACTAGCGTAAATAGATGACATCTCCAGGAAACTGGGAAGGTCATTCAGCAAAATACTTCGCATTTTGATAAGTAAGATTTTATATGCCAATCTCCTATAGCCTTCAGCCCACAGCATTATAGCAGGGGGCAGTGAAAGCGCACACGCTCCTGTGCGGAAAGGAATAAAAGAAAAAAGAAGGCAGACTTTGGCTGTCATTAATATTATGAAAATTATACAATTCATCTATGCCACTCACTAGACATATTCCCAAAGAAAGTTAGGCTGAAGAGTTCATGCTGCCTATGCACCTGCATGCAAGGTTGCCTTACCACCTCCAGCAATAAACTTCTAGCCTGTTGGCCAGTTTGATGAAACATTGAGAAAATAATACAAAAGCCTCAAAGACAGTAAGTCTCTGTAAATGCTGTGAGAATTGATGGCTGGGTGGATGGAGAGAAATCTTATTTGTGCTCCCATGGAATCAAGACTGAAACTCCTTAAACTACACTCTTGAACACACCAGAGAAAGCACACAGATGAGAGACATTCCCAGCCACAGGGGAACTTTCAGCCAGTATTTATACCCTTTTGGATATCAAAATTAAGAGTCAAACTGTTAGAAACATTATTTTCTCAGTGCTCGTGCTCTCAGAACTGGTCATTTAGATCAATAGACCAAAAAAATATGCACTCATATGAAAGTGGGTCCTGACTATAAGCTGTCAAAACACAAAGTAAAGCAGTGAAAGTATTAAACTAGCAGCATTAAAGCAAAATAAACAGAAGCCTCAAGTCATGCTTCCATCTTTGTTAACCAATTGATTACCTTTTAAAGTTCCTCTTCACATACAGCTCCAAACTCTGCTTCACAGAGAAGCATGAAACTGCTAAAAGCTGCTAAAAGAAGCAATCCCTATCCATTGGCAAGGAAGATGGACTTTGCAGCAGTTAAGTGATGTGCTAACCTAGGATGGGAATCAAGCAGGTGAAGCAAGTTCCAAAACAGGGGAATTTTTTATGTGTTATCTCCCATTTACCAGTTGGCCTCATTTGCTCTGCTTCAAACCATCATTGGCCTCAGTTGCTCTGCTTCAAACCATCTACAAGTTAAAAAACAATGACTGTTACTTAGGAATACTGTATTGGCATGTACAGATAATACGTACCTGTACAATGTGCATGTCCATCTCCTTCCAAAAATCTTGGTAAGTAATAAGATGGCTAAGTATGGACTTAGCTGTCTAAGTTTATACATACTTTCTCTTTTGAGAAGAGTAAGAAAGCTGAACTTCTCCTTTACACCTATCTTCTTTGAAAAGCAAAATGGACTAGAAAGCTGGTTTCATTTCACAGACTCCGTTTGCCTTATTATTCAATATACAGTTTCAGGGTCAAAATAAGTTTCTCAGACACCTGCAACAATGTTTGCAGAATCTGATGAACACCGAGTTCTCTGGCTTGTAAGTCTTTGGCCTCTATATTTGTACTGCCAAGAATCAATAGGGGCAGGGTGAGCTTGTTGGGAACTGGAGAGAGACCAAAAACTCCTTTCATATAAAAATGAATGGCCATCAGACAGCAACAACTTTCATCCACAGATGGGCTGAGCTACTCGCACAATGGGCTGATTTAGAGATGTGATGAGACAGACTGAGTGACAATGGTGATGATGTTATCCTGAATGGCAATTAAAGATCATAGCTGAAAAAATCTCTACCCATGCCCGGTTTTGGTGATGTCCAAAAACAAGCCCCAAAACTGAGATTTTATGAACTGAAACCCGTGGCATTGTGGTCAGAACCCAGCTGTCACTGAAACCTACAGAAAAGCTCCCATAAGCTTGAGCAGGGTCTGAATTGGGCTTTTACAGATTTAGTGACTAGGTACATGAGATAATGAATAAAATAATCCCTTCTGAAGTCAAATACATGGCAATGAACTTAAACCGTGGAACCACAGGCAGTTTTATGATGACATTTTTGGCAGCAAAGGGCCAAATCTAGCAGCTGCTGCAGGGCAGTGGGAATTTTGTCATCTATAAACACAGGCACAAGAAAATTAAATGTTTGGTTCTTTTACTCCTCTCACACTCCATCATACTTTATTCACAAAGGACTCCAAATAAAACCTGAGGGACTCCAGCATCCTTGCAAGTACTATGTACTGTAAGTAAAAGTGGACAAATCAATATATAATGATTTTTAATGTATATATATTTGCTATTTAAACAATTTGGAGATAGGCTGTATTAAATACATTTATCTTCATCTATGCAACAATTTAAAATATTAATGATGCACATGCATTTTTCATGTTATCTGAAGTTTTGCTCCCCCTTTAAATGGCTTCTTCTCTTTATTTTGCCCACCATAATACCATTAATTAGACAAGCTCCTCAATAGGCTCTTCTATCTCTGACACTTCAGAGATCTCTTACTAGCCTGTGACAGCAAAGGGAAGGAACTCTATTGCACTTGCTGTTTAGTAATTGTTACATAGCTTGCAGTTTTACCTGAGGTAAACAGAGCATGCTTTAGAGTTCAACGGGTATCTATTATGCCCAGAAAATCAACTGTAAATTCAAGTATTTCCATGTTAATAGCTGCCTCTCCACAAGGTTGGTAGTCAGAACAGAGTTGTGAGTGCCAGAAAGCAATACACAACTACTAATGTTTGTATGTATTTAGTTTGAAATGATAAAAAGATGTCTATTAAAGAGTTAGCTGTTCAAAATCCCAGAAGCACTAAAACAAAATTTCAAAGACAGGCTGAGCCAGTCTTTCATAAAAAGCTCCTTTCAACCTTCAACCGCCTTCAAAAAGCCTTAAATTGGACTCATTTACACTGTGCCTGGAAGGTCCCTCGTCTGTTTACAAAACCACTGCTGAAGCTCAGGATTTCCTGCAGCTGAAAATAGTTGAGGCTGCAAGAATATTTTGGCAAAGTACTCATTCTAGTCTTATACTCTCCTTGGCATCTGTTGTTGAATTTAGACAGAGACAGGATACTAGAAGGACATTTGGCCTGAATCAGTATGGCTGTGCTTAACGTTCTTAGTTATAGTGTTTTACAGCAAGGTTCTGCAGCCTCCTTCCTCCATCCCCTCTGCATGCCTGCTGTGATCTCCTAAGGATGGGGGAAAAGTGTTCCTCAGCATCCAATCAGCCCAGCCCTGGTCGATGTGTCTGGAGGCACAAGAGAGGCCAAGAGGAAAGACAGTCATTCTGTTAAGGAGAGCACGTGGACAACAACCACAGAAGGAGAAGGAGGAAAGAGAAATGCATTGTTTGGTCATGTGAGCCTGATCCCTGTGGGATGTCATCAGTGCAAAAGTGATGCTTGGGGTAAGAAGAAACTGAATTATCAGCTCCTGCCCCTACCCAATACAGAGAATCATATAATCCTCCTTAAGCATTTAGAAGACCCATCCTTAAAAACATTAGGGCTTCCTAGCACTGGCCACAGACACTTCCATTTCAGAGTGGCACGCTGGAAGCCATCGACTCCCCTATTTGCCCCTGGCCCTTTTGTTTCCATTGCTCTCACTCGCCAGAGAAGGGAATGCTCCTGCCACATGTACAGACAACACTTACACTCCTTCTCATGCTCTCGCTATTCCCTAACTCTATTTGGGTATGCAAGCCAAATTCATTTAATCTTCTCTCACATGAAAAGCTATGCCAGCCTTTGTTGTACTTGTTTCAGTCTGAATTTATCCTTCATCTAGATGGGTGACCAGAGCTGCATCCAGGAGAGCAATTGCTAGTCCCTTACATAAGGGCATTACTATTTTTCTACTGTAATTCCTAATGCCCCCTCAGACTTCATTACCTTCTCACTGCTAGATCACCTGTGGACACCAGTGATCATTAACCAATATGCCTAAATCGGCACACACACCCTACCCCCTTTCTACCTGATAAGCTCCCAGATTTTGGTAGAAATTGTTAGCAGTCCATCAGGGCAAGCCCTTGCATTAATGCCATTTCTATTACTCTATCCCTTGAGGTTTCACAGCTGCTCCCATCTGACGTTCTGATCTTCCTTTGTACAGATGATGGCTCTCAGCTTTGTGTAACCAGCCATTATGATTAGCATGCGCCTGCTTTGTGTGTCAAGGCTGCTGATAATAACCCTAAATAAAATCTCTCCCAAAACTGGTCCTTGAAGAACTTCCCTGGTAGCCTTCCCTTACTCTGATACTCCCACTTAAACACGTGCTACTGTTGTCTCATCAGTCCTCACTATCTGATGCATCTTACAGCTCCTTGTCTTCTTCAGCTTAACTAATAATTTCTTAGGGGACACCAATTCAGTTATTTACTCAGGTCTAGACGGATTACATTTACCACTGTTCTTTCACATAGAAATTCAGACATTAGGCACTATGTCTGCATAAAACAGAGGATGAGGGTTGTATCTGGAGGGTTGTATCCAAATGTATCCCCATTTTGGGAGGAGTGTTGAATTTAAATGCACAGGCAGCTGTTCCAGATTTCCCTGTCTTGGGATCAGTCAAGTTATTTCAAGGCTCACCCACTGAGAAGGCAATAGCTGTTGTCTGAATTTACTCTAAAGTGAGTTTTAACTCAGGCCTTCAGGATTTGTTCCTCTAACATCTGAATGCTAATACTGATTTTTTGTTGTAGCGGGACTTTCTTAATATTTCAGTGTTAACTTTTGCAGCTATTGCAGTAACAAAAATTGATCACTTAATTCAGACAATCTAGCAGTGAAGTCATTTAAGCTCCTCTCTTCTCTCCATCCCTCCTCCTCCTCCATACATCCTGATGAGCAAATCATTTAAAGAGGGGTTTCTCTGCTGACTATGAATTTTACTCAGCAGGAAAATACATTCATCTAATTGCATTTCAAGTGGTGAGCATCTGAATAAATGAACAAGTTGTTCTACGAATAGAGGAATTAATGAAGACTGGTTTCTTGTGGGTTTGTGTCCTGTGTTCCTCCATTTCCTACATTTCTGCTGTCCCCTCTTCTGCATAGTCCCTATGACCTCACCTTGATACTTCCCACGTAACTCATCTCCTCCAGCTGCAGGTCCTTTCTCTCTCCCCGTTGGCTTGTGCGTGCTGGCTGGCTCAGCTGGTTGGTGACCCAGCACGCAATGGAGCAGGTAACTGCTGGCTTCACACCTTCACGGCTCAGCCTGCTTCTGCCCGTTCCTCTCCCAGTTCCAGGAGTCTTGCACAGGCCTCAGATATCTGAAGGCCTGTCCCTGTGTTAAATCTGACTGGAAATGGTCAATTAAATGGCCAATTAAAAAAGGTATTTGGATGACTTGCAGTGAGATGGTGTGATCATGTATGCTTCGGCCTCTCAGGAGGTGGCTAAATATCCCTTGGAGCATGCATGTCAGAGCCAGTCCTGCTCACGGAGCTTGTCAGGCTCCACAGTTTTGAAGCATAACATTGTGTGTAACAGTCATTCCCACCACCAGCTACTGAGGACAGGCAGGACATTTCCCATATTAGCATTGTGAGAGTGATTAGAGCCACCTAATTATAGCTGTGCAATGATAAAAATCTCAGCTCACAGATGTCAAGTTAGCCAGGATTTTAAGTCTTTCATGTCCTGTGGCTTAGATTATTCTTGCTTTACAATTTTTCAGATCCCTGTTACGATTTTATGTCCAATTAATTCTGTGGGAGGACAGCAGTTCTCAAACGAACATGGAGAAAACATAATCAATAACAAACAGACTGTTACGAGAGTTCAAGTCATTATTGCATTGTTAATATTTTCCAGTAGTTTGGGTTCAGTTATTTTTTTTCTGTGATGTATGACATATTAAATACATAACAAATGGTTTAAAGGTCCTGTTCTGTTTTCAAAGCCGCTACTATACCAGTTTCAAAAAAAGTAATAATGACCCAAAAGGGACCAAAGAAGTTTTGACAACCCATGAATCTTCCCTAAGCACAGCACATTTGCATATAGTGTAGCTAAGGGGTGTATTTGACCCAAGCATTTATAATTAACTCTTAACTTGTCATATATAAAGAAAAGCTTTATTTTCATTTCAGTTTTTTTGTTGCAGTGTAATTCCGAGAAACACCAATTAGCTATCAAGTGCTGACAACTTGCATTTATCACTGATTAGGGCTAGATATGAACTATAAACCTAGCACATTACCATAGTGCAACAGCTCATTACCAGTCTAGCTTTCCTAGCTAATCCTTTCTACTAATTTTTATTTAGGGACCTTCTGGCTAGCTCATCTGAAAATTATACACTAATGATCTGAGCAGAATTGAGAGCTTTAAACGGTAACGTGGGAGAAAAAATAATTCTGTTTGATCTCTTTATGTTATGATAAACGCCATTTAATCAATTAACACAGAAGAACATACCATTCCATTTCAGACCTCGCAAATATAAAAGAAAATAGAAAAGGGCGAGAGCTTCGCACATCTCTAGACCTTCTCCACCATGTAAAAGAGCATCATATAGAGCATCAGGGAATGTTTAGCACAGTCACTGAGACAGCAGTCAAGTCTCTATATCCTGTGGGTCTCCTACAAGTCTACCATAGGGGATTGCCACAGATGTGACTGCTGCTACTAGAGGGGACACGTCACAGTCAGGGACATAGCACTGTGCACTGTGTCCTGTGGAGATGTCAGGCAGCAGGGTGGCCCAACAGGCATCCTGGGGTGCCTGCTGCCAGTTAAGCCTCCAGAAGGTTTAACATGGGGTGCTGGGCCCCCAGAATGCCCCAGAATCAGAAATGTGGCTTCCAATTATGTCTGCCTCCTTCTGCCCCACCTGCTTGAGATTATGAAAGTATTTGAGAAACTGCAGCCAGAATTTAGATTCTAAATAACTATAGACTAAAGATACTGCAGCAGTGACAATGAGTGCTTCACAGTTATTTGCCAGAACTATACGATAAATAAAAATTACTTCTGAAATATACTGGAGATAAAGAAGGAAAAGAACAGGATGTTTCTTAATGTTATCACTTGTTAATGAGTGCAAAGGATTAAAGATGGTAAAATGTAGGTAGGAACAGGTAGGAAAATATATCTGATCCACAGTCTGTAAAGCTTGTGTAAATTAAGGGCATCATGGGATATAAAAGTTCTACATTTAAGAGTTAATATAAACAGATTGAGAGCAATGACAGAAATATTTGAGAAGCAGCACAAGATCACATTTAGGGGCTATCTCATTTCCTGGAACCTAACCACGCTGGACTTTCTTTTCTGAAGACTACGAGATTCACCCAACAATACCAATATTGTGCCCTGCGTTTACTGGTTCCTACTCTGAAGGAGTCAAAAATAGAGATGGTCAAAATGCACATTAATGCCTTGAAAAACAAATTATGTCTCTAAGTCAACCACTCAAACACATCTATTGCTGGTCCATACTTGTGCAATTCAAAACTTGGATAATGGTAGAGCACAGTACCCTGAGCAAGTTCTCAGCACTCATCTAGCCCTGACCTTAAGACAATAAGTGCATAGCCTTTGAAGTGCAAGAAGCTGGACCTTTTTTCCTAAATATGGTGGTAGAGAATGTTTCCTTCCTACTATGGGCGAAAGGAGCAAGAATCCCTCAGGACTTCCCTTCTTGGAATCTGCACAGCAAGAACAATGAAGACTTGCTGCTCTCTGCCCATCTTTCTAGATCTCCCAAAAGAATGTTCTCTACTTAAATATGCAAAGGCTTGCAGATTTAACTGCCAGAAATGTTTCAATATGAACGTAATCAGACCACAGGGCTGTGAGATGTTCATTTACTATGAGAAAGAAGCTGGAAGGAAAAAGCACCGTACATATTCCTATTGCATATTATGAGATTAACCAAGGAGAATTTACTCTCATATTCAGGTATTGCAAAATACAGTGAAAGGTCATATGGACAGCATATAATTTATAATGTCAGCAATAATCATTGGTAAATTTTGTTAGTTGGCTTCTGGCACAATAGAATTGTACTTCCAAATTGTGCAGTCTTAAAAAGGAACATATACAAAGCTCCAGTTACTGGCACAATTAAAGGATAATACATGAAGAAGAATACAGAATTCATTAGGTTTAATATGGATTACAGATTAGATATTAGTAGGAAACATTTGGATTTTTATATTTCTGGGAGATGAGATAAATTAAGGTGAAGCAACACACTGATAATACTTATGAAGCATAGTTATTGGTTTTATATCTATAAGGATATGAACATAAAATTATTAAGAAAGTTATTTGTGTTCTGAATTTAAGGTTGATTTCAATAGAGAGATAACGCAGCTGTTTAATGCATAAAATAGATGTGTAATTGCTAGTCAAAATTATTAACACATTACTATTATTATCAAAATTATTACCCACACTATTACCGCTAGAGTTTAATATTATCTTACTGCAATTTCATACACAGCCTGCAACATTCTTTATTCATAGCCCACAACTCAATGTTCCCTGTTGAAAAGATGTGGTGTTTTGTTGTTACTCTCTTCAGTTACCTATCTCTGATCTTCAGTGGGAGGGACACCTTTAGCAACAGCAGAGTTTGCTCTCTGATTAGGCATCTGAACAGTTATTAGTGTGAAGCTGAGATTCCTTAAAAGAATCAGATATTGCTCCAAAGAGAAGTACCATTTATGGATGGAACCTGGCCAATGGAATTAAAAATATATTGTTAAGGGTTATACTATCTTTTTCATGGGTGTGATATAATAGCGTAATCAGAGAAAATTCAAAATCTTACGTATTAATGTAAATTATTCTCTAATCAAATAAGCCAATTTGTAAAGAAAACCTTATTGTGGTATCTGTTTCCAATAACCAGTTTACTGTCAAATATATACTGATTTGCTTGTAATTCTTTGCTTTCATTGTCTTATCTCTCTGTGAAAAAAAGATGTTTGGTAGAAAAGTTTAAGAAAAACTGTGAATTTTCTTGGGAGGATGAAAAATTCTATTTCAATTTTCAGAGTACACCTAACAGATGTGTTGGTGATACCAGTAGAGACCAGAGGAATTCTGCTACCGCACCGCAGAAGCATCATGTCCCTGCCTGGACAAGCCCTGACCCTGCTGGGAAAACAGGTGACAGCCCCTGGGAGTGTGTGAGAGACCCAAAGCATCACATTCAGATTCACAGCAGCCAGAGCCTTCCCCCAAACAATACCCTCATTGCCATGGGGCTCGTTGCGCTGAGGTGAGCATGAGGGGAGCTGACACAGCACCTACAAATAGACGCAAAGGACTTTGCCAGTTGTGTAACCTACTTGAAGTTCGTATGTCTGACACACACATCAATGATTCTAGGTGAAGGAGCTCACAGAGGACTGCAATCAAGAGTAGCTCAAAACCAACAAAAGCCACTGATTATAATGCCATTACACAGCACACAGCCATCCAAAATGGCAGTAGTCACCTAACAAGAGAAAAGAAAATCTGTTACCAGCTTAACAGGCTTATTTTATATTCTGTATGATACAAAGATCCTAAAGGTTACCAAAGCACACCCTCAGTTTTTCTGTAAAACACACTCCACAGTAAGCAGCCTCAACCCTTGGCTGAAAAAAACATGGGAGCATTTCACAAATCTCACTGGAGCACAATGCGGTAGGGTACCAACTAGTTCTCTTTCATAGACATGTATTTTCAGAGTCAAATCTTATTCAGCTTTGGTCCTCCATCAGCCTCTCTTTCACATCAGTATAAAGTGTTGTAACCACAGCAGTTACCCTCAATTCCCTTTGACATGAGAAGAAGTATCCTCCATCACTCCAGCAATGTCCACACATGAGAGAGATGAGCAGGATTCAGGAGGTGCGTGTCAGCATGGTCTGACTGAGTACACAGAGCTCCTAGAATACTCTCTCTCCCTCTCTGAAAAAGTGCAGTTATTTCTCTAACACCATACCTTTGGAAACTTTTTTTTGTTATGCACTGCATGCCAACTGGGTAGCAGATCTGAATACTGCATCTAATTCCTGTCCTTTTGCACAGGCGTGTAACTTCGAAGCACATCACACAGAGCCTGTGAAAACTGTTGGTTGCAAAAGAGAGGAAACACAGTCCAGGAGCACAAAAGATTCTGCTACTCTGTTTATAGCTGGAGGGAGACATGAAAATTGTGTTCAATCCTTATAAGACTGCTCCAAGGAGATTCAGGTCCCACTTGGACAGAGATGATAAGGTGCTTTTAACAGCTCACCTTGTAAGTGTCTCCCTTCGTTTGCTCTCCAGCTGTCTCTGAGTCACGCAGCACGGGCGCCTAGTGCAGTTTGAGCTGCCCAAAGGGACTGGCACGCACGACACGGGACCTATGTGAGAGCCCTGCCCTCTGGAGCTCCCGCTGAAGGCAGGCAGGGCACCTGGGAAAGCTGCAGGTTGTGCAAGCTGCCTACAGTGAGGGCAGCAGGACAGAGACTTCAGTGAGAGCACCCACTCCTGCAAAGAGTGTAATACGTTCTGTGTCCTTTTCCAAGCCCAAAAATCCCTTCACATCTATGACAGCTCCCGACTTTCTCCTTTTGTTCTATTCATAGAGACTGAAGACTGTATCTCCATAGCTCCCAGGTTTGCAACAGCACCCAAAACAGCCGCCACCAACATTCTGCTACCCATCTCTCTGCTCTTCAGAACCAGCTGTACCAAAAGGAGCCAGAAGGGCTGGTACTTCTGACAGTATGGGCATACGTTTTGTCATTGAGTTTCAAAATGAGTGAAGCTTTATTTCTGCCCAAGAGCACAAACTAAGGAATAGGGAAACAATTTAGTAACTCCCCCCACCCCTCAAAAGTAATCCATTAGAAAATAATTTTAAATATGGCAGGTACAACAGTTTTGCTGATGGAGTAGATGTGACAAAATACAGCTAAAACTGTTAAACCTGCTGTCTGAAATTAATTCTACTGATAAAAATTAATTAATTAATTAATTAATTAATTTTACTTTTAATTTTATGTCTTATCGCATATTGCTAGAAAGCATGTCTCCTGCTGGCATTTATAAACAAACAAAATTTTTAAAATTAGAATAACCTAACAAGTTCATTCTGTAGCAGGAGAGCGCGCTACTTTTAATATTTCAGAAGATAGTTCTAACCAGCCTTCTTGACTCTAAAAAGTCAATGCATATTTAAAAAAATTCACTTCACATCTGTTCATTGTGTACAGGCCTGGAGGCAACCACCAGCCAGAAAACTTTGATCATCCAGCAAAAGCTAGCTGGTATCTGAAGAGCACAAAAGGATTGTCTTCATTGCTTTCCTCTCAAACATGTTATGAAAATAAGAACTTCAATAGAAGTTTGTGTGGAAAAAGACATCTTGCAGTTTCAATGCCATTCAAAGGCTCTTGAAGCAGTAAGACAAACTGGCTGAAATATTCTCCATTTACAACCACGCAATTCTCTTCAAAACTTCTAGGGCCTGTCACTCCATTGAGTGGGTGGTGTTAAACAGAGTCCAAGAAAAGAAAGAGTATGAAGAAAAATTGTTCAACTATTTACCCAGAAAATGTAAACCAAGTTTTTGTTTATTTTTAAGTTAAGGTGACAAATAATATTTATATACCTTGAAGAAGAAAACCAAACAGTCCTGCTTCTGCCACTTCAGTAGCCAAAAATCCCTATTTATGTGGCAAGTTCCTGTATAACCTTCTTGAGCTCTGTATTCATCATCACAGACCCATTTGCAACCAGTCCATAGATGATTGTACATTTCCAGTTTTCACATTCACCAATTTCACCAATCACATCCCTTGCCGTCCCAAACAAACTCATCACTAGGTAACACTTAACCACATACTGCCTCTTTCAACAAATAAGCTGTTAATCATCAAATACTGAACATGAACTATGGTCTACAATATCCCTTAGCAAGGATTTGAGGATTATCTCATCTAATTAGATATAAGCATGTTTTCTAATCTGTGGGCTTAAGCCAAAACCCAATAAAAATATTTCCAATGAATTACACTGAGTTTTGGATGAAGCACTGGGAGAACTTGATTTTGCAATTCAAAAAGAGACCTTAAAAAAAGAGTGTAACTAAATGATAAAGGAGGAAAAGTGCTTAACTGAGTTAAATCATCTGGCCCAGAAATGGACTGGACATCCTGTACCCCTGCTAGGGTACAGTCTTGAGAAAGACATCACTGAGTCTTTCCGGATTTCTTTGATGCCATGCAAGCGTACCAATGCAGCCGACTGCTAGTTTTCAGACTCCTAAAAGCAGAGGAGATTGTAGTAGACACACTAGCACATGTTTTATTGTTTATTTGTATAACTGCCTGCCATGTGCAAACACTTTCCAAACAAGGACGAAGATAAATTATCAAAATGGAAGTAGAGCTATTGAAAATTGTTAAAGATTTGGTCCCAGAACTCTGCACTGAAATTGCATAAGCCTAGCCCCTAACCAATCTGGAACTGTTTATTATATAATTGTTAATTAATATTTGTTAGTTTCATGTTTATTTTGCTTTTAAATCATTCTACCAATGAAGTGTTCACTTCAGCTCAGAATCACAGAATCACAGAATCACAGAATCACTAAGGTTGGAAAAGACCTGTAAGATCATCAAGTCCAACCAAAAAAAAAAAAAAAACCCACAAAAAAAAAAAAAAAAACAAAAAAAAAAACCCAAACAAACCACACCACACAACAACAACAAACCACAACACACCAAAAACCAACCCACCCAACACCACACAGCTCCATGCCCAGCTCTTGGAAAGTTATTCCATTGACGAACAGGAATTGCTGTTAGCATGCTTTCAAGTTTATATTCCTCTGTCTCCTTGCTTAAGGATAAGAAATCATTCTGCTACTTTGTCTCACCAGAAACAGTTCTCTCCTCCTGTGTGTATTCACATCCTTGAAATACTACAGAGTAGTTGCCATCTCCCCTCTCTGAGGTCTCCTTTTCCCTGCAAGCTATGAAGGTTTATTTCTGTCACAGTGTTCTTCCAGGTGAGTAACCTTTCATCTCAGACCATTCATAATTCTTCTTGCTTCTCTTTTAAATTCTCTGCAGCCTGTAACCTTTTCTTAGCGATGAGATGCCCAACTCTGAACAAGGGGCTCCATACTGGCACTATACAAAGAAAAGCATATTTTCTTTGGTTGTCTGAAGTGGCATGTCTCTGCTCTCTTGCCCTGAGTCACACTGGTTTTGTGCAGGGAAAGAAGGATCAGTAGGGAAATGAAAGTTGATTTCACAGATCATATCCATATGCAACTGTTCAAGAAACTGGAGATAATAAAAACCATGAAATAAGGCTAGTAAGTACTACTACATGCTTTGTGATAATTTGCTGCATTGCACAAGAGCTAGTTATTCCAAGAATATGACTGTTTAAAAATTGTCCAATTATACATGAAATGAATTATCACATTTCTGTGGGAGAAAATGTATTAATGTTCAACTGAGCCTGAACCAGTGGTGGAACAGGTGAGAATAAACTGCTGGATACCCTAACTGAAGGTTCAAAAGGGCATTTTAATGAATTAAGTACAGATTCATTTGTATAAGAAATCACAACAACAGCCTCTTTGGGTCCCACTCAAGTTATATTTCAGCAATATCTGCACGCTACTGGATTGCTTGTTCATTATCAGTCATGTCTGTGCTGGCCCAGGACCAAAGTAGTGTCCTTCCATGATGCAGCTATCTGCTGCTGATAGGAATGGCTATTTAAATGCAATTAGTAATTGCTATTAAATTTGACTATAAACTACAAGCACTTCCCTTCTCATTTCATTTTGCAGTCCATCATTATTCGCTTGTTAGAATATCTGTAAAGCGGTAATTCATTGAGTGGTTCAAAGAGCATTAAAAGAGCTAGCTCAGGAGGCCTGATTCTTCCCACTTGAACACTTGTGCAGAATAGAGCCATGTCACCTGAGGGCTGTTGTAAAACTGGTGTAACAGGGGATCAGGCTCAGCGAATGCAACATATTCACATCCGCTACACATGCACACAGACACCTCTGCTCCAAAAATTATCATGTCGCCAATCTGGCAGGACCAAGTTGAAAACCCAAAGCTGGGGAATGGCAGTTCCACTGAAGCTTTCCTTGAGGATTTTGTCTACTATCTCTCATTAACTTGATGATGAAACACAGTACTGTAAGACATGTGCAGATAAAGCTCAAATCTGCACTATCAGCTGTACAAACTGTTCTACAATAAAGTGCATTGTTGATGAACACTACAACAGTGATTGCTGGAGCATGGAAAATCTGTTATCCTCATGCTCTTGAGTTGCAGATTAAATTACTTTAATAAAATATAAGAAGTTTTCCTACATTCACACACTGTGCATCCCTGATTCCATCTATTTTATGTAGTTCTCTGGAATAAAGAAGAAAATTGTCAATTTTGTGGAATTCAACCTAATAAAACTGTTAGCTACAGAAAAACCCCAAAGGTGGAAGTAATTGCCAGATGCTCCAAGTCCTCATTATATCTGTGCTGACAGGGTTTCAGTGCTCATCTCTTGCTGGCAACCACATTGCTCTTCCATGTTGCCAAAGCACTCTGGCTAGTGTCAAAGAGCATGCACCTAAGTCCAGGTCCTCAGCTGGTGTAATATGGCGTTGCTCCAGTGGTTTCACTGTCTGTTAGCCAAGGCTCTGGTCCATATGACCTCGCTGCCAACATAATGGAAAAATTCTTTTGTTCCTGAGCAGCTCATGTTTTTGATAGCTAATTAGGAACTATTTAACGTTCAACAAAATCTATTGACTGCTCTCCTACAATTGGATCATTCAGGGGTATTTCTTAGGCTTATTCCTCTTTTTGAATAGGCTCATTTCTTTTTCTCTTTTGCTTCCTGGTTCTTCTCTGTGGATTGTTGTCTCCTCTGAACATTATCTCGATGTCTCTTGGAGCTCTCCCATTCATTTTGGGCCATTTCTCAGTCATGTGATTCTGTTTCAGCTGTCACTCATGTCCTCATTTTCATTCCTTATTTCCCCTTCATCTGCTCTTACATTTCCACAAGTAAAAAAGCAAAATAGTGCTTCACCCACTTCTAATACATTAAATACTAAATTAACACAGAAAGATTACAGATTCCAAAGGCAGCACTAGATTTTTTCTGAGGCTTTCTGTGGTCTTTGTACCATGTTCTCATTAAGGAGAAGCAAAAGCAAGGAACAGAAGACTAGTAGATGTAGCAGTGAAAAGCAAAAGTGATTGAAATCTCCCAGTTAAAAAAATTAATTATTTTAGGTTTAGGCACTGATGAAGTAACCAGTAAACAGGTTGCTCATTGGGCATATAGTTCAATTTTGGCATTAAATTTTTAGGTCTAGTAAGGAGACATGGTTGTGTGAAACCCACAAAACTAAGACTTAAAACGCGCCCGTAAATAAGGATAAAATCTCCAGTACTAATACTAGTTATTGTACAAGAATTGTATTGTGAACTGGTTTTTAGCTTGCCTTATCTCTTCCTGAAAAGTTTTTGCTGACATTTCTTCTGAGAAAAATAATCTAACTCACGCTATAAATGCAGAGGCACGACGTATAAACAAAAAATACCTGGGATCCCAGTTCTCTGCACACGCAGTTTTTTTATGCAGATGAAACAACTGCAGATAGATACACCCATTTAACCAAGTAAGGAATCTGAGTTACTGGATCCACCCAAACCTCATTCCCATTTTTACTCCAATGATTAACTAACAATTTAAAGAAAATATCTGATATACAGCATATTCTTTAGGCTCATCTTTTATACCACAATACTATAATCCAACACTTTCTCTTTTCTCATCTTCACTTAAAATAGTCTACTCTTGACCAAAAAAGAACGATTTTGCACCCCATCAGGACCATCTATGTCAGTCCTTAACTCTAAAAAAAGTGAATAAATAAGGTAAGAGAGTCCTAGCAACAGTTAAAATTTAAGTAGTGCTTTTTGCCAAGTCTGAATGCCCTTTACAAAGTCCTACTTAATTTCTTTTCTAGCTCAGTTTTATAAATGGGAATAAATAAATAAATACAGAAATAAATTATTTTCCAAAGGTCATGCAGAAAGAAATAATGGATTAGCCCATGGTTTAAGCACCAGATTAGATCTTAAAACATGGTGGCTCTGCCACTAAGCCTCTTGTGCAACCTTGAACCAATCACTTAATATTATTTTTTTTCTACAGATAGGATAAAAAAACAATACCAGCATGTAAGTTCTGTGAGGAACTGCAATCATATGACAGAGAAGCAGAAGTGCCAAAAATAAAATTCGTGCTTTTGACTCACGCTCATCTACTTTACGGACACGATTTCCTCCTTGGATAAGCATAAGCATATAGTCCAAAATACAGGATGCCTCCAGAAACACTAGCACATTGGCATAGCACATTAAGAGAGAAGCCTATTAAATAAAACAAGCAACAATTTCTGAAAGAGAAATTCATACAACCTTGCAGTTTTCTAAACAGTTTTCTTACATTCTCATAGTCATTAAAATGTATAAAAATGATTATTTCCAAAACAGCATTACCATGAATTATCACCACCCCTGTTGCCTAGCAACTGGAGTAATTTTTGAATAGTGAGCTATATAAACCAGTATCTGGAGTTTGTGCAAATGGGTGTTCATTTGAGGGTTTAAAACACATTCATCTTGGAAATCAGAGGCAGATAATGCAGCACTAATGTAAAGCTGAAATGCTCTTAAAAAAATAAAATGGCACTAACAATTACTGCAGCTTAGCAAAACCCTCCTCCTGTAGCTGATCTGAGCCCTGTCAAACTTGGTCAGGGCAGGAGCTGACTCCCTTGCTCTTCCTTGGGCTTGCAAGTGCCCCTTTCCAATTTTTATGAAGATATTTGACATTGCTGCAGAGAAAATAATCCTTGCCCAGTCTTTTGAGGGATTTGCTTGTAACTCAAGAGCAAAAGAAACTTGTGACATTCAATGGCAATGTATTTAAGTCAAATTAAATTCTGTTTTTATATAACATACTGAGCTTGAAGAACTCATTGGTTCATATCATGACAGAATTATGTGCTTAGTAATGTTCAAAGTAGGTCTGGACATTAATAGTGACAAAGAGATAACCCACTGAGATACTAGAGAGAGATTAGAAGTACATCTATGAAAGATACAAACTCCCAGAAATCACAGCCTGGTCCTCATTAGCTGCATGCTGTGGCCCATTACAGGGATTCTTGCCCATTCTTCAGACTCGTGGAATTTAACTTGAATGCAGGACAAGATCCCAAACCGTATCAACCTGTGTTGTTTGATGTCTGAGAAGTTCTACATCACTTTCTTAGAACCTTAGCAGACAAGTTCCTGCTAAAGCTAGCGCCAATCTGTGTTATTATTCCCAAAATGTGGAGGGGTGTGAGGGTGTTCGCAAGAGAGAGATTCCAACTTAAAGGCTTCCAAGGTAAGAAAAAAAATGCAAAATGTGCTGAACACCAGCATGTGTTTTTCATAGAGACTGCAGGCAGAGAGGCAAATTCATCCCTGGCGTAAACACACAGCCCACTGAAGGCAATGCAGTAGCATCTGCTTATACCAGCTATGAATCTGAACAAGCTTTTCCCTACAACTACTACCTGCGGAGATAAAGCTGGATACAGCACTGAAGGGAGTTTAAGAGCCTGCAGCCTCTCAGAGGTTAGAGAACTAAATTTCTGCAGTAAGAGAAAACCTGATGTCTATGAAATTTTGAGTTTTCAGGCTCCCAGAAAGCCATGCAGTGCCTACTGACAGGCTGCCATAAAATACTTCATGGCTGTTTAATAGCTCAGATAAAGAAAAGATGCTCCATTTTGTCTGCTACTCTATGGAAATTTGCTGAGACCACACACACACTGCACAGTACTGTCACATAAGAAAACACTTCTCTTGTTTTCCTTTGGCTCCACTCAAAAAAGGCAGTTAACAAAATTTTAATTTTATCCTTAACAATGAAAGAGAACAGCCCTAAAGAAAGGGAAATGATCTCAGCTGGATAGACTAGCTGTTGCTCTAAACAAGAGGTGCTACTGAACACATATCACATCAGTCTATAGGATGCTCAGCCTCTTCTACAATGCAGCACACACACACACACCCTCCTTCCTGTCTTCTCCATCGAGGAGCAGCACACACCTGTACTGCCCGATCACTGAGCAAATAGTGTTTGAGCTCACCCAGACACCAAGACTCTTATTTCCATTGCTTGTGAATAGATCACATTTGGGAAAAAATGCTTTCTGCACTCTTCTCAGCAAGAAGTGGACAAAATTTGCTCCAAAATATGCCAATATGTTTTTCAAATTACATTTTAAAACTCCTTAGAAACAGAGACATTGCCTCTGATTTACAGATGACAAACCACTTCTATATACTTATACTCCATACTATCTGCTCTTACAGGAGCAAATTCAAGAGGAGATGCTGGCCTGAAGAGAGCTTTTATCTTCTTTCAGCAGTACAGAAACATTGATGAGCAAGTGTGGCACCGCTGGCTGTGTAAGCTCAGAAGTGCAACAGCTGGGAATCACAGCAGAAAAAGATTGGTAGTGCAGTAAGGAGAAGACATGTTTGGTAATGCTTTTCTCCCAGTCAGGCATTGCCAGGAAAGACAGCTGTTATATTTGGTAACTATTCCTTGTATGTTTTAGTTCTAGCCTAGGGATCATCATTAACATCATTTTTTCTATTCCTACAGTTGGCCTTCCCTTCAATCCATAAAATCCAACAGGAAGGAAGACAGGTTTTTGATAAGCGTAATTTGAGCTACACTTTGTGAAGTGCAGAGTTCAAACTATTTTAACACTATGACTAGGTGCATGATCCACAAAACATTTCATGAACTTTTATAAGTACAAATTTGGTTGGCCCTTAACGGAATTCCAGTCTGACTGAGCTCCAGGAACAGGAGTATTTCCAGAGAGCATGTTTTAAGCCCAGACTGCCAAATAATTTTGGAAAATTAATGTTAAAAGAAAAATAATATTATAAACAAACTCAATTCAACTTTATTTTCCAAAATTAAGTCAAAACCAAATAAGTAAAACTTGTCAATACCTTGCAATCTTGAATGAACATGAGAAAATAATCATGTTTGCAGCCTTTAAAACGATAAAAAGGGTAAAATGTATGGACTGAAATATGCTCTCTGAATGACTTGGTTCATTTTTCACACCATCCTGTTGTTCCTAACTCCAGATCTCACATACATGTCCTTCACGAATGGTGACATTCATTAGCAGTTCCATTACAAGAAGCCATTCCTGTGATGCTAGTTGCTACTCCCTAGGCTTTAGGCTAGAGAAAAGCAATACTGTCCACAAAATCAGAAACTTCTCAATAGGAAAGCTGTATGACTGTCTGGGTTGGGTAATGGATCCAAACTTGCTTTCAGACCTGCACACATGACAAATGGGATGAGACAACCATGAAAAGAAATGAGTACAAAACATACCCACTAGGTAAGCAATTCCTCTAATTTCCTAGAAGCTACCTGCAGTAGCAAAGGCCACTTGTCTAGTGTGACAAATAGGGCCTACTTCTTTTTTGCAAGTGAAAGGCTGACACTGAGATTCAGATCACACAAAAATAAAAAGCAAAGTAACCTTGGATCACAGAAAGAATCTCATGACCAACATGCATGCTCATTGTGACATGTTTTCAAGAAACTAAATTCCACACAGTGGACAGCAAAATAGTTTTCCCTATAGTGCTCCATTATGGCAACAACGTTTGTCTCTGTGGAGCAAATCTGAAACCGGCTCTCAGATATTTTGAAACATTAAAGAAATCTTTGAACAGTCCTAGAAAACAAAACTGTAATGTGCTGAATTTGAGCCTTAAGATCCTTAAGATACCTGGGTCC
This sequence comes from Gavia stellata, assembly GCF_030936135.1. Taxonomy (NCBI): domain Eukaryota; kingdom Metazoa; phylum Chordata; class Aves; order Gaviiformes; family Gaviidae; genus Gavia; species Gavia stellata. The sequence continues at coordinate 24,644,499 of NC_082595.1, forward strand.
TATTTCAGCAGGCTTCTTCCTTTGAAACCTGAATGTCAAATACAGTGTGGCTACCAGATATAAGGTTAGATCAGGTGTCACTGAACTTTAGGCAGGTTTTGCCGTACCTCAGGAAGGCTGCACTGACTCCAGCAGACTGTCTCCCTGCTTACCCCAAGTCTGCCTCAGGCCCAGACAAGCACATTGCTTGCAAGCACCTTCTCATTAGGTGCAACATAGAATACCACTTACTTGTACGGGATGTGTTTGCTGCCATTGACAAGGGCGAGGATGACATTGCCCAGTGCTGACAATGAGAGACAAAGGCCAGGACTTCCCTCCCGGTTTTTGCTGAGCACTTTCACGCAGCTACCCAGGTCAATAAGGTGCAAGCGGCTGCGACCTCCAGACACTGCCATAAACAAAGAAAGCAAACAGTTAGCATGTACCTCCAAAAGCAGCTTCCCCAGAAAGCAAAAGACTCGCGGTGACTTGGGAAGAGGAAACAATCCAGAAACCTTTCCTAATTCATGTTAGCAGCAACAAACTGTAAGAGTCCTGTTAACTCACTGCCAGCCTTTACTGCTGTACATTGCTGTCCACTCTGGACTTGCTTAAAAATTGCCAAGGCTTTCAGTACTCACCCGCTCCCACAGGTTTAAATTTGTGGGAGTCACCACTGTGGTTTTTCTGTTTTTTTTTTTTTTTTAATATAGCTCTATTAGCCTGTACCTGAGTTGGCTCTGTTTCTGCCTCTGTCATTACAGATCCTCTGTCCAGAAAACTACAGGCTGGGAATTGCTGCTTCGTGAGCAGTGATCCTGTGGTTTCTCTTCTCTTTCCTGTCTTGGATACTGGATCTTCAGAAGAACCTGTGGCATCTGTGGGACATTCAACTTTGCTTTAAGTCTGTATACTTTTACATTATCATTTGGGCTAAGAAAAGGTTTGCCATGCCATGGGTAATGGATTGTGGATAAGCTGCTCTGTTCTGAAAATAGTTTCTGTAAAACTGGCAGTGGATCCCTATATTTTTTTCTTGTTTACTCTGTATCAACCTTTAAAGTGAAAAGATGCTACCATTGAAACACCAAGATTAAAAGACATTTACTCTCTTTAAAAACCTGTGGTTCCTTGTGAACCCAGGATGGGGACTATCTAGACTTTACAGAAGTGCTTCTAATTCTTTAGTATCTCAAGACCATTTCCTAGCTGGGTTTTTTTGCACCTGATCTTTGACCACTGCTCCCTATTCTCAAGAGTTAGTTTACAAGCAATCTGTAGGAAAAGGCAGTTTCATTTGTAGGATCTTAACTCAAAAGTTAAGAGCACTATTTAAGGACACAAATATAACTTCAACAGGAGTGGAAATACTTTCACATCTGAGTTTACTTCTATGCAAATAAATTCACAGCCATTTTGACAGAGCATCTCAACTTACACATCTGGCAAAAAAAACTATTAGCAGGGGGCGGGGAGGGGAGAGACCAGTTCACAAGAAAAGATGGTGATGGGAGCAACTACATGATGGGAACTTTAGAAAAGAATTTTCCAGATACATTTAATAGCTTTGGAAATATCTTATCAACTACAAGCATGTTTTGTCAATGACCCTGCATTCAGCAGCCATGCCATGGTATACAGGCATGTAGGTGCCATAAGAGGTAAAAGGAAATAAGTTCACATAGATATGTGAAGACAACACCTTTAAAACTTCTACATATTGGCAAAAAGGTGATACATGATCATATCATTCTGCAGATTTGCTCACAGAAAGTCTACTGTCAAAATCTATATAAATAAAGAAAACATACAGATACTAAAGGCATGTATAACTATTAGCTGTAACTTAAAACATGTTAACCTACACTGAAAAAATAAGGAGAGAGAGATTTAATTTTTCAAGCACTGCAAAACACAGGGCTCACTGCTTATTGCTACTAGCTGGTGTCTTTCATGACACAAAACTTCTGTGTAAAAATATAAAGCCTTTCTGTAGAACGTGTTACATATAATTCTATAATCCTGTTTCAGTTGTAGGTGATAGCTAATTAAAATGAACAATAAAACTACAAGTATATTAGTGTATATAATAATTATTATATAATTAGTATCTACAATAAATATACTACAAGTATATAATAAATATATAAGTATAATTATCATAAAAGAAAAAAGAAACATGAATAAAGAGAAAGAAGAAAGAAGAAAATGAAGGAAAAGCAAAGCAGAGAGAAAAAAAGAAAGAAGAGAGAAAAAAGAAAGAAGAAAGAAGAGAGAAGAAGAAAGAAGAGAGAAGACTTTTTCTGTGAAAGTGGTTTATCTGTGGGATTTGAGAATAATATTCAAAAAATGTAGCCAGCATCTCTGTCAATGATTGTTAAAATACAGTAACTTCTGCTTCTTATAAGCTCTGTTAGTTCTTCAGCTACATCAGGTATTAGGCAACACAGGACTTCCATGTATTAAATTATACTGTGATATTGGTTAAATCATGCTGAGTATCACAAAACAGAAGTGAAGAATAAATGTCTGATTAAAACTAATGTTGGTGGCTAGACATTCAAAATGCTGTAACAGTCCTCAGATTATACGACAACCCATTAAACACGTCCATGGAAGTTTCACCAGTGCGCTTTCAGTGGTGGGAAGTGGTGGGATACTTCTCATGGGGAAGTATCCACACACACTATGGGCTCCTGCACTCACTGCAGTAAGTCAGGCTTCCCTGGGAAAACATACAGGCAGCTGCACCTTCACCTCCTCTGAATTGCTCATGGAGGACCTTTACCTCTCCTCTAAGAGTCATCAAAACTCTTAAGAGCATCTGAGTCGTCTAAGACTGCTACCCTCAGAAGGCTGAAATTACCTTTTCTGAGTATCCCCCAATGATTTCCTTAGGAAACAAAGAAATGTGTTTAGTTGCTACTGAAAATGACTGCAAGTGACTTTACTGAATTATATATAATAAATATTTCTGTTGCTAAGATCACCAGGGAAACAAAAGAAATTTAAAGTAATCACTACCCTTCAAAATCTCAGTCATCTTGTTTCCACACATATCCCTATTACACAGGCTGAGGAAATCCACTTGCTTGATCTGAAAATGAAGTTACTTCTTAGGTAAGTTCTCCACTAATGTGTCTGGCAACTACAGAGAAAAGAATGGAACATCCTAAACACTTGTTTTTGTCTATGAACATAGAGATTTGCAGAGTTGACAGCTGAAAAATGACTGTGCCAGTTCTGCCACAATGCCATTTATTTCAATGGTGCTAAGCCTGCTTCATGACATTCCTGGTAATGAATCTAACAAGAAGGTAAGTACAGTACCAATGCATTATTCTAACAGTCATTTTTTACCAAAATCATGTTAGCCAGCCCTTTAATCTCTTACCCTTTAGAAGCTGGGTTTCTTTTTTTTTTCTTCTTCTTTTTATTCTTTTTAAATCCTGTTACTGGAATCTATATATCTCTACTATCTTCACGTTGTTTTCTGAAAAGTCCTTCATTACAACAGGAGACAGTGATAATCACTAGGCGCCTTTTCTGAGCAGCTGGAATTCCCCCCTCATTCAATTATCAGCGAGATCTGACCCTGCCTGGCTTGTGAGGCCACTCAGATATGGAAACTTGGAGACAGGAGGTGGTACAGCCACAAGATAATGATATAACCAAAGGCAGTGGGCAAAGCATGCCATATTATAATCCAATAGGATCATGTCTTCTTTTTTTAAATTAGTCATTATAGTCTCAGGAATTTTTTTTTTTTCCCTTTTATTAGTTGCATTTGAAAATAGTAGAAAAGGACTGTGTGTACATGTACTTGCATGCAGTAAAAAGCATGGAGCATTAAATAATTGTAATAATAATTCCCTCAAAATTGCCATCTTTATTCCTATGAACCAGTCCATTTGAGCATTCACAGTCTTCCTTTCCACCGCAGGGTGGTTAATTAATAAACCTTTAGTTAATTGAGATTTCTGCCTGCCAATTCCACAGGGGTTATTACTTAAACACATGCAAACTGCATTTCCATTTAGAGCAACTTTCTGGTTTTCTCTCTGTCAGTGTAAATTTTCTGCCTTCAAACATTAGACATTAATACTGCAGTGGTGTTCACGCACTACACATCATATCTTGCAATCTATTCCTTATTACAAATAACCCATGCAGAGCCAGGAGCTGAAACATATGCTATTTCTGCAGAATTGCTTAAGCCAACAAATTTAAAGAAGCAGACGTCTCTGGTGTCTTTCAAACAAACATTTTTCTCCTGTAAAAAATGGCTGTTTAAAAAAAAAAGAATTTTAATGTGAACGTGTTCTTTTTAGGTGGGGGTGCTCCTTATATTATACAAATCTTTTATCACTGGAACTTACTAAAAAAAACCTCTCTGTACTTCTCCAGTTATAAACAATTTGGGAGACTTGAAACAGAAGATAAATATAATAAAAAAATATGAATGGTGCAAGTCAAATGAAACCTTTGAAAATTACAGAAACGTATAAGCAGATGTGGCAGACAATGGAAGCATCTTTTCGTCATATACAAATGGGAGATGGAAGTAAAGACACAAGCAAGTGAAAGCATCTATGGAAAAGACAGGGAGCAAACCCACAACCCAGAGCCTTTACAAAGAACCATGAGAGTGCTTTGTGCACATATAGTTGGGCCAGTAACTACAATATTGTGTCTCTCCAAGAAAAGCTACAATTTATGCATTGGCAACATCATCTTACCCACACGATGCCCTATTTAGGTGCCAAAGGGGAATAGCTAACCTAAGGGTAGCAGGGAATTCCCCTTGCCACAATATTTTAATCCATGTCCTCAACACTATCAGTAAAGATAGTACTAAAAGCCAATCTGAAAAGCATTTTTGATTTTTTAGATACAGAGGCCCACAAAGTGCTGAGGACTAACTGTTAGTATCTCCACAATGGCAACTGAATTGACAAGTGATGGTAATAATCCCTAGTGGCCTTTGACGGCCTTCGGTGGGTCTTTACCAGGCAGGTGGACAGTCTGCTGGTATGAATGGCCCCACCCTATGCTGAATGGAGAACTCTGCTAATTTTCACCACTAAAGAATATTGTTTAAAGGCCTGTTTAAAGCCAGTTTCCAGGCAGGCTTGGAGGAGACAGAAGGGAGCAAAGGGACAGCTTACTTCCGCCTTTGCCGCTCTTCTCCATGCGGTACTGGTAGATGTGCAGAGTGAAGAGCATGTGGGAGTTGCGGTGATCCTCCTCGTCGCAGTCCCGCTGGCTGCTGCGACGTGAGGCGATGGCAGCATCAAGGAAGAAGGCAGCCTTCTCCGCCGTAGGGGCGCGGAGCTCGCTCTGATTCTGAAGCTGCAGTTAACACAAGGGAGAAATTACCTAGAAACTCCCACACAAGTCAACGCTACCAGACAACTTCCAGCAGTCAACACACACTGTGGATACCCTGGCTTCTGATGGGACTGAAAAGGAGGAGATGCCCAATGGAATGAGACCCTTCTGACACCAGCAGTGGCAATACAATGCCCTCCAGGAGCCCCACGATTGAATCCAGGCTTTTGAGGGTTCTCACTTGGGGTACCTCTGGTGGCAGTTGTTATGCATAAAACCCAGCAACTGGAAACCATCCTATGGGCTGGACAGATGCACCCATTTGTTCCTTCACTTTCCCAGAATTTTAAGCTATTTATGCCTATTAATGATTCATTATTTTTATTATTTTTACTGCCTTCTTTTTCCCTGCATTGCTGGGCCTGGCAATCTCTGTGCCCTTCTGATGGTTAGAAATGAAAAAAAAAATTGTAGAAGACACGTCAATCCCAAACTCAACAGTTGGTGGAAACTGGCAGGGACAGGACTACGTGTTACCTTTCAGAAAGCATTAGAAGGGAGCAGTCAACAGATAAATCTGGGAAATAACAGGACTGAAGCTTGTGTTCAGCCCCATAGCATGTGGGGAGCAGCACAGAAGAGAAGCCATTTTCTTGCCCCATCATACCACAACCTTATGCACCTGCTCATGAGTCAGGGCAATTAAATGGAACAACGCAGGTAATGTACATACATTCCCATTTGCTGGACCTCAATGGCAGTCACCAGTCTGTTCTTATCTCTCCAAAGTGATAGACAGCATAGGAGGGCAGATATTATTAACCTCCCATAACGTTAGGAATGCATGCATGTTTCATGTCACCTAAGATTAGTTTGTCTGTGGAAGGGACATGTGACTGCAATCTGATGGCATTTGTTTTGGCAGTATGCAGAGCTGGCCCACAGCCCACAGGATAGGCTTGTTTTGTCTGGTGTAAAAACAGCAACAACCTCCCGTTCTCAGGGTTTGTTCCCCTGCTATGTAATACAGCTAGAAGTTCTCCTAAAGAAGACAGTGCTCCTGTCTTCTCTTCATGTCCATTAATCAGCCTGAGAAGGGATAAAGCCAAGGCTCTGCATGGGATGGGGTCACACGGCTGAAGGCTAAGCTCTCTCTAGAAAGAGGGAGGGGTACAGGAAGGAGTTAACAAGGCAAGCAGAAGGCAGGCCAGTCTGTGGGCTGATCTCACTAATGTAAGCAACAAGAAAATGTGCATACTTGGAAAGACCCAATGACAGACAGTATGACATATGGTGATTATTCATTTGCTATACACACTGCTGATTTTGCATATCTGTATGGCTATAGTATAATATCCTCCCTTCATCTGAGGATTTTGGGAATTCAGGTGTAGGACATATGACTCCAGAATGTCTCTATGTCTTGTAAACACACATAAAAAGGCTTTTTTTCTTGTAATTTAATTCAGCATTGTACAGTGCAGAGATACACAGATGTCTCATGGAGCTACCTCTTCTCCACTGACCTAAAATAATTCATTTTGTATATGGCTGTACTGTCTGTATCTATATGAAAATAAGCAACAATAATGGGATATTTATTATTATTGCTATTGTGCTTAAATACCTTAATAAAGAATTAAGCTCTAAGGAGAGGCTAGTTCTTACACAGTTATGTAACATATGTAACATACATATAGTAATTCAGATCTTTACTGGTCCATCTATCATCCCAATGGGAACTGTGAAGACTCAAGTCTCCCATCTTACATTCACTAGACTGCACCCATTACTGGATACCAGAGGGTGACATCTCTTGTGATACTGTAAGTGTTTCATAAAGCACTAAATCTAGGAGTCAAGTGAGAATGAGAACCCTAACTGTTATTTAAAATCAAGATGCAATTTTGTAGTCCTTGAGTAGAATGGAAAAGAATGGAAAATATGACCCAAGTATGTCCAAAATGCTTAAACCAGAAAGAGATAAAACACAAAATTTGTAACTTGCTGTTTAAAATCTCATGATTCATGACTTTTGTGGATGTGAATTACGATTTCTAGATGGTTGGAGTTGGAAATAGGGTACGTGACCCTGTAAGTCTGTTCCCTGCTCCTTCCCTTCCCCATCCTTGGATAGGCAGTGCTCTGCAGGTTCTGGATGGAAGCAGCCTTTGCCTTTAAGGTTGAAAGAACGTATTCAAGCTCCATCATGCTGGTTTGCTCCCTCTTCATCTACTCGTACAAAAATCAGATTTTCTCCCTCACAGACAGCAAAATGAAAGAATAGGCCTTTTTTCCCCTCAAACCAAGAGAGGAAAAAAAGGTAGGGCTGCTGCGACTTTCTAGTGGTTACCCAGGAAATACATAAGCCAGATACTCATTCCTGCTAAACCTCCAAACCTGAGAAGAGTTTGAGTTATTCTTGGCTTGCCCAGCTCAGGAATTTATTTCTTGGCAGCAATTAATAAGTAGCGATTAATGCTTCCTACAACATTGGTAATTCAAGGGCTATAAATAACGTCGTTTATAAAGAGATAAACAGCCATATTAATGGCCTCCAGCTATTTGTGCAGTACTGTAAATATTTTAGCTTGTTGTTTTACAAAAGAGAAATCACACTTTCTTTTTATTTTTTTTTTAAGAATGAGGTGAACTTTTGTTTGCACTGAATGTTTTCACATTCTATTGCAAACACAAGCCCCTGCTCAACATCAGTTATACCAGAGGTACAAATATTTAGGCCAGGAGAGCAGATGGCCCTGCAGCTGCAGGTCATAAAGTTCTTGTATGTGTTAAAGTAAACACTTTTGACTCTATAAACTTTATGCTCTGGGTAGTTCTTGAATTTGAACCATCTCAATAGCTAAAAAAAAAAAAAAGTCAGATTGCTTGTTTCGGTATAAAATGAACCTTGGATTCACCTGCATGCCACAAATGGGGTCTTCACAAAGGTAGACACCTGGGGACTGGCCATCTTGCAGGCTGCCTGTAGCCACTTCCGACAACAAGTCTCTCAGGTTTTCCTCCTTCCCCCATACTTCCACTGCAGAAATGCGGACTGAGAAGCGGGCTCCTGTCTTCTCTTTGCGTTCATTAATCAACTTGAAGAGCCAAGAGATGGCACAAGGGATTATGCCGAGGTTTTGCATGGAATCATCCTTCCCAATCATGGTGTATGACTTCCCTGTCAGGAATGGTGGGATGGAGAAAAGATAACAACATCACTCCCAGAACCTTTACAGCCTTCTGCCAAGAGAGATTATCCTGCACAGCCTCATGAAAACAACTTCTTTGCTACAATAAGGACAGTCAGCAAGGGAGAAAGATAGGCAGGCAGACAAATAGTACATGGAAAATGGAGAACATTTAAAACCAACAGATGAAATCTTGAGCTGCTTTCAAATATCATTACCTCATGCATTCCCCTGACATCCCCCATTCCCCAGGCAGGGTGCTGCAGGTCCCTACCACACAACATTGCAGCCTCTAATGTGGGTGAATAGTGGGGGGAATTGAGCACTGCAGGAGTGCCATGGTCTCTCAAAATCCCTACTTTAGATACTGTGAGTGTGGTATTCTTTGAATACCATTTTACTTCAAAGCACTATATTATGGTTCATATACTGTGGTTGGGATCGACATAAACCTGGTCCCAGGATCATGAAGATGTGACCTCATACAGAAAAAAACCCAAACAGGTACCTGTGGTCATTTGGTGCATAAGTGGGTCCACAGCAAGAATTATTTTACCTGGGTCAAAACCTTCCCCTGCTTTGCTGTTATTTGACTCTGCGGTTATAGCTCTGGTTTGTCTCTGCTGTAAAAGTTTGTTGATTAAGAACAGACACTATACTATCTTATACTGCTTTAGGTGTCACTACATGTAATGCTCTTAGACAAGCTTTCTAAAGCTCCTAAATTTATAAGCCAAATGGTAAGTTATACATCCTTCCAGGCAAGTACTTGTGGTTTCTTTACCTTGTTTCATTTCTTATGTTGAATCTATGTGGAAAAAGATCAGCGAAGAAAATATTTCTATGCATGTGTCTGTGGCAGGGTCTGGGTATGTCCACAATTGGTGGAATGGTGGTGGTGCCGTTAACAAAGGAACTGCAGAGACTCAACTTATGCTTCAGGAAAGCCCTAGCTAGGCCACCTCTATGAAGGATATGTAGCACTTGTGAGACACCATTATCTAGTGGCTTTCTTTTCCATCTCATTTGCCATTTCATATTTGACAGGTCACAGGGGGTTAAATATCAAAGTGCTCATCCTAGTGTTACTCCTGCCTGGCCCAGAGGGGCCTTGTGGTTAGCTGGACCAGTGGCCCTGCTCCATTCATTGTACCAGAGCTGGTGGCATTGCAGCATTCAGTACGCTCCACTTTTTGTTGCCTATAATTTGGGATAATCATGTCCTGATACAGCTTGATCTTTTTTATCACTTGAAAAACTGAATTATCCTTTTAAGTTGTCTGAATATATCTGTGTTTCTTTGAGACAGTAAAGAATGGAGATCATTACACACATACAATACAACCCTCTTCATTAAAGAGAAAGTGTTTTCAAAATACTATTAGATAAGCATAAACAAAATATATGATTACTCTTGAAATTTCAAAAGAATAGTGTGTTAATGATGATGATTCTTCTTTTTATTGTCTTTCCATGAATACCTGAAATGCTGTTGATGTATTTGCAAAGAGCGAGTTTTGATCCATTGGCAACATTCAGTTAACCACTAGAATAGGAGTTTTTGGAGACAGAATAGCAAGAGGTTAGTAATGAGTGAATTGTATAATCAGGGAATAGAATATAAATCAAACTATTTGAGTGCCCAGTTACAGCACTTGAATAGTGCCATCACAAACATCAAGTACTTGAGTGGATACTCACAGCCTCTACACAGCTTGATAAAAGTGGTGTTTTGGCAAACAGTCTCCAATAACAAACACATTTGTAAAACTGTAGATCACTGTTGGATCATTCATTAACAATTCACTGTTGGATCATTCATTAACAACTGAAGACAGTGCTAAAAATTGCTATAGTACTCAGGGGACAGAATGAAGCAACAACTGAAAGATAACTTTTGTCTCAAAGAGCATGCTGTCCAACATTTAGACAATATACAAAGTGAATATATGTGTAAGCGAGAGGTGAATGTATAGTACAAGGTCATACACAGTGTACCACTTTCAAATACAATTACTATGCAGAGACCAATGAAAGTTTGTTTTCCCTAATCTAATGTACTACCAATCTTGGGTTAAAAATATTCACTTTGCTGCTTGAGTAGGGAAATTTAACAATACCAACCAAGCTTGGCATGACCAAAGCAGAACACGCAGCCATCTGCCCCATTGACCACAGACTGGATCACCTCAGCCACAGTCCCAGCACATACTTCAGCCTGTCACAGGTATTTTTAAAAAAAAAAGGAAAAAAGAAGAAAAAAAAGAAAGAAAAGAAAACCATTAAGAATAATAAGGAAAATCAATAGAGTGTTTTCACTGGAAAATGATCATAATGTCATCAGTGCTCCAGATAGCATGTTGAAGCATCAAAAAGTCTAATCCTGCTTGTCTCATTCATGTGACCTATGCTGTTGATGGGAATGACATTACTTGTGTAAGCACACGAAGCAGGACTTTTGCTCTGTGTCAAGTAAGTTTCATTTGCTGAAGCATCAACATCTTTTGTGGAGTTAAACAAAATACACATACTGTAAGGGGATGTGGTTGGTTTGTTAGAACTGCCTATTTAGGAGACTTTAAAAACACATTTTTGATTAAAAACAATCAAATGCTCGGGATTTTTTACAGGCTCTATTATTTGCTCAATTATGGACTTAGTTTGATTCCACTAGCAGGTGGGTAAGGAATGTAAGGGGAACAAACAGCCTCTTTGGTATTAACTAGGTGACATTTCTTAATTTTTCTCTACGTTATTATAAGTCGTCTTAGCTTTTAGCAGCAGTAGGTTCCATCCTGAAGCCTGTAGCAGTATTTTAAGAAGTACAACACACAAATTTACCCTGGGCATTCTCGGATTTAAGGTTCAAGCAGGCTGAATGGTCTACAATGCTTCTGCAGCAACTGCTAAACTAAATCATAATTTGTAGTTTAGGCTTTTATGTGAAGCACTTCGCATTTGATAATAAATCATGTAAATTCACCTAGTTCATGGGTATTTCTAGATGAAATGCATCCAGGCATTAGTCTGGGAGGTGCTAGCTGCCTGGACCAGGACTAGGTCAGGGATTGACCTAATGATATGACCATACAACAGTGCTTTAGCTGGCCCTGCATCCTAGCTCTCTTAGAAGCAGCCTTACAGTACTGTCTTCTAATTATATTTTGCAATGTTACTTTACTCTTCTTCTGTCCTCCTCATGATATTGGGGTAACATAGTTCATCAAACCAAAGAAGTCTAATAAAAATAAGAACTCTGAATATATACATATGAATAAAGATTTGTGGACTAAAATCCCTATCCTCCTATTGTAAACTGTACAATAGAACACTGTACAAATAATCCTTGACTTCTTAATGAATAGAGGACAGCATTAGAGAACTGCAGTTCCAATCAGATCTCTGTATACACCAAATAATAAGATTTTATAAAAGACAATAACTTGTTGATATTGAGGATTGTCTACTGGGAATCATTTAGCACATTTATTGCATGTGTAATTTTAGGAGCGATTATTTACAGTAAAGTATAAAGAAAGCACACAATTATCAAGATACAATTTAATAAACTGATTTCATTATTGTTGACATTGGCAGACCAAATTCAGCCCTGGTCTAACTCTATTGAAAGTACTACTGTTGCAGCAGAAACTAATTTGGCTCTGGTGCATGCTATTGTTTATATAACTATTCTGATCATACGTTGCCTACCTGTGATGCATCTTGGGGGAAAACTGCATCGAAAGCAAACATCTTGGGTGGAACCTGGTTGCCCCTTTTCTGGAAAGCATTCTGACCTCCACAGGCCAACGGGTCATACAGCGTGATTTGCTTCTTACGGGGGTCAACTTTTAAGAAAGAGCTGGACTCAGACGTGTCTCTGGCAAGCGTGGAAGCAATGCGCACCATGACTTTGACCTGTCAGCAAACACACAAAAAGATGGCTGCATTTGATTAGTCTGTTGGATGCTCTAGACTGGTATGTTGAATGAACTTTCTAAATACACTTGACCAAATCATACTTGCTTGCTGTAGCTAGTGTCTCAGTGGAAGTCAGTGATAACACAGGAATTATTACAGGCAGAATATGGCCTAAAATACCCAGTGACTAAAGCCAGTACTCATCTCCATCTACTTCAACAAGCAACTTGTGTATTTAGAATTACAAGGTACATCATGGTGTTTTAGTGTCAATATTAGTCAAGTACAACGATGAGGTATTACATCACCTTGTCTTACTTTCAATATAAATTGAAAATTAACTGTACCCCAGTGGCCCAATTAAGAAAGCTGAAAGGTAATCTAGACTGCTAAGCTACCAGAACTGGTGCGGTTTCTACGAAGCAGTCTGATCAGTAAAAGCACATAAAAGTCAGACCTGTAATTTACACCTTTGCGATTCTAATCCAAATGCAAAAAGATGAAGTGCTCAGTTCTGTGTCATCATCAAAGAGTTGTGAAAAGAGCCCTGTTTTAATGGCCAGATTTTGAAATTATCATCAAGGGAGTGGAATGTAATAAGTGATAAAAGATTTGTTAAAACATGTTAGCTCACAACTCATTAAATGGCTACATAATACGACATTATTCCTAAGACAAAAATACATCTTCATGGGATTCATGAGGTTATACTGCATCCTTAGCCCAGTTAGTAAGCAATTTAGATGTAAGTAAAACTGATGACAATCCGTCTGGCTTTGGTTCTCCCCAGCTGAACTTTACAGGGCAAACATCACCTCTCTGCCAGCTCTTGCCTCTAGCCACACCTGGACACACTTTGTCCTAGAGCAGACTGACTTTCACACCAACCAGACAGAACTTTTATCTTAATGCTCCTTAACTGTATGTCCCGGGTATCAAACCCATGCACGGTTAGTATGCAAGTGGCCACAAAGGGTCACCTTAGCACAGGGTGGGGGCACATCTGCTGTTGGAATAGCAGATGCACCCTGAAAGGAGGTTGTAGCCCTCAAAGTTAGACAAGGCTGCAGTTTCTGTTGGCCTCACTGAGACTGGTGCTCTTTGTATGTAGATGTCATTTCATGCTGGCCTAAGCTCATCCCACATGGAAGTAAATCAGCTGCTTTGAGAGGTAAAATCTGGGCAAATTCATTTTTGACACAACTCCTTTGAAGACAACAGAATGAAACCAGAGATAAATTGGGATTATTCAGTATGCTTGTGATGTCTTCCCTACGTGTCCGTGAGTCAAAGCGGTAATTTGACTGCACATATTTTAACCTGAGAAAACAAGTTGTCAGTAGATGGTGAAATGGTCACAAATCTGTGCACATGATTTCAGTTTTACACCATTAGTTGAGGGAAAGGGGAAAAATACAGCTTCGGTGTGAATGGCTTCTCTTCTCAACTGCTCAGCTGAGCTGTTTATGAAACCTAACCTCTAACTGGAAAAAGCCACTTCCAATATTTTGCCAAAGGCATTCTTCTAAATCCAACCCTAAGCAGACCTGATGTCTACTGAGGACAAAGGCAGCCAACACCCTTGGTCAGTCCACATGAACTAGGCAAGGTTTGAATGTTTATTCCAGCCCTAGGACTCCTGGCAGCTCAGAAGGGAGGCACTAGTTAAGTTAGCAGGGAAGGGAGGGATTACAACAATGAATTCTAAAGGAGCAAGAAAACAAAAAGCAGTATCAGTCTTGATCTGTTTTCCTATTTTCAACTTTGGATGCCTTTGGCTTTTTAACAGATGTCAATATCAAGAGCACCAGACTGATCTGCTAGAAACCAAAATAAATGCTATTCTTCAACTACTTTAAATAAAATACTTGCTCTGATTTAGAAAACTATTCCCCTATAAGTTTATGTGTATTTTTGGCTGCTATGAATCCATGTTCTCCATATCCTTGATCCTTGTGTGCAAAGGAGAGATAACTGAATATCTTGGAGGTAAGTTTTTTTGGGTTTTGGAGAATGGATAGTGCATGAAATTTAACAACCCTTCATATACAGGCAGTCTAAGAGTCCTTTCTGGACTCAAATTGTATGGGCATTCAGTTTTAACTTCAGCGACGCCACTTTCATTACAGTATAAAATCACTGTTTTGGGTCCTGATTTAAACCTGTTCACACAAAATCAGATTAATACCTGTCACTTCTTACTGAAGTAATACTGCAAATCCTCCTAACTTCCAACAGTTACGGTGATAGAAGCAGAAGCAGCAGGTTTCTCTTTCCTTGAAGCAAAAGACCAATTTAACTGAAATCCTAAAAATTTACTAGCATCAGATAAACTGAACGAACTACTATAAAAAAAAAGCTCATCTCAGAAGTCCCGGGACTTGTCTAATGGCATACATTTTCTGACCATTTGGCTCCTCAACTCTGGCAAATATAGACGTTTCTCAAGAAAAGTACTGCTATTGCCATGAACCTTTGTATTTCCTGTGCATTGGGGATTTTTGTTTTGAGACTTAAAGGTTCATAGAATCATAGAATCATAGAATCACTTAGGTTGGAAAAGACCCATAAGATCATCGAGTCCAACTGTTAACCTAACACTACGAAGTTCACCACTAAACCACGTCCCTAAGCACCACATCTACATAGAATCATAGAATCATTTAGGCTGGAAAAGACCATGTTCATGTTTGTTAGGGAAGAGGAGTATCATATTGATCACATGTGGGTATCCCGATAGCTGGACCACTTCTTACTCTGAAGCTAGTTTATTTGCAGCTGGCATGAAGATGTCTGTGCACCTTGGCACAAATTATCATAGGTGATTCCTCTCACCTCAATTTAGATCAGCTTACAGGAGCTGCCTCCATCCGAGCCAGCTGTCTGACCCCTTTGTAGACAATAGAGAGAAACAGGCACTTCTAGCACTTAATTCACATGGTCTCTTTTATAGAATTGCCTTCCAGATAAGATGAGTTGCACTCCACAAGTGCTTCGTGCTTTCTCTATACCACAACAAGCATCTTAAATGATTACCTGAGATGTAGGTGCCTACATTGTAGGCTGTCTAAAGTTACTCTTTTTGCTGTAAGCATAATAAAAATGCTTTTCCTGGGCAGCACAGCCCCTGATCCAAATTCAGTAGCACACACAATCTGTGTGACAGTCTTCAGGAAAAAATCACATGCTAACAAAAAAAAGATGGGCGCATGAGTGTGATGGACACTGGGCACAAGTAGTAGCAATAGATTATTTGAACTCATCTGGTAATTTGTAGACCCTAGTGTATTCTCTCAGACGAGTTTCACACCAGTGTAGCTCTTTCAAATTACATTAATTGAGAAGACAATTAGATCCTGGCTGTGCAAAATACATGTCTACTATATGTCATGGGAGCTGCGACTATAGCAAAAACCAAACAAGCAGGCAAGATACAGGCAAACTTCAGTCCTGAGAAACACATATCGGGATTCAGAACTGCATACATAACTGTGGCACAATAAGCTAGGCAGACCAAAACAGATTTTAAAACATCTAAGCTAGATGTACCTTCTGAGGAGACAGGCAGGCTTGTGATCTGGGAATCAGGCTGAGACTGGGGAGCTAGGAGCCCCCCTAATGGCTGTGCCTCAGATGCAGTGTGATTGTGAACTGGTGATGCAATCTCTGTTTCACACTCCCCACCTGTAAAATGGGTTGAGTCGCAGCTTACTTCACTGCAAGCATACAGATACCTTCAGTTGTTACTGGGCTCAAAGGACTGGCAGTTGCCGTTAGGTAGGCGCTCTGTTATTAAACATTATTATGCATGTAACCTAAACTCAAGGATTCATGCAAAGCATTTCTCAATAGTGGTTATGACAAGAGTAAATCAACGAAGCTACAGCAGTAGAAACGATGGGATACCACAGCCTCCTGCTCTGCTGTTTCACAGTCCTTCATGCAATTTATAGCTGGGGGTAGCAGGGGGAGGCTCAGAGTCCCTGCTGGCCATGGGGGAGGCAGGGCGAGGACAGGCAAATATAACTCAGACAGCTATGGGGATAGCAGAGGAACTTAATGGACTTAAAAGGCTTCGGTTCAATTTAAGGAACAGACAGGCTGAAGATCACGGTGCTGCTCTGGGGAAGGCAGAAATACAGTAGTTAATTTGAAACTAACTGAACAGTGAAGTTTAAGAACTCTAATACTTTATGCTTGCAATTTATATTTAAATAAACTGTAAATTGAACTTCTTAAAAAGAAGAAAGCAGGTTTTCCAGCTTCACTTCCTATGTGTCATTACTCCTTTAGTCCAATGCTACAGTTTCCCACTAATCTCTTGTAATTGAAGGGTTTAAGAGATACCACTTGTGATTAATGTGACCACTGAGTCTGCCAGAAATTCTTATTTGAAACCCAGCGATCAGGTCTTGGCAACACCCAGCCTTAGATGCACCTCTGACTGATCCACAGGGAAACATGAAAGCAATATCTTGAGACATACGCTGTTGGTAAAACAAACAACCTGGGCCTATTTTTGATCTAATTTTATATTCATGCAAATCTGGCTGAACTCAGCAAGAATTACCCTAGCTTAAGAGTGGAGAGAGAGAATAAAAGAAAAGGTCACTTGCTCTGCATCATTATTGTGCCTCTTCTAGGACATAACTTCACCTCTTGATTCTGCTCATGCTGGAAACATTTTTTAATGTGATTTCTCCTGTCAGGTCACAAGATTGCATTTGACAACTATTCAGTCCAACAGGACCCCCATTTACTTCTCTGGATTTCAGTTCCTGCCTACAAAGATTTGTTCTGTTCTTGAATGAGTTTGTACAGTCATTGAATTTCACAATATTACTCCTGATGTGCAATGCCACAAATGAAAGGACAATCAGAGCTGCACTGTTTAGATTTCCTCAACAAGGTTTCCTTGTATTTTTGTATATGTATTTATTTTAGACATATATATGTGTGTGTGTTTAAATTATATACACTATTTTTTAAAAAATGCATATACAATTTCTGAATATATATAAAAATTTCATATATACATTTTTCATAAATTTCTCTCTAAATTGTAATTATTGGCACTGAAGAGTGCCTTCATGGGTACCATTCAGTAGCATCAAGGGGAGATATAGGGGAATTGCTGTAATATCACTGTGCTTCTGTACTGTAAAAATAAGCACAGACCTTTTAATCAGCTCTATTACAATTTCAGCTGCCTGAACCATGTTCCTTCACCTTCTCTTTTTTTATCTAGTGCATCCCTATGTACACACATCAACTATTTCTTGAAGAAGGAATTTTTCTAATTGCAGGATTTTTTCCCAGCTAAACTCAGTTTGTGACCTATCATGGACCTTTTGTTATGTTCTTACTCTGTGGAGAAGGACAAAGGTTCAGCACGCTCTGCAAAGTAGAACTGGTGCTATAGGAAAAAAAAGAAAACAAGAGTCCAGCCCCAGCCACTGACACTTGCATGTCTCCTGTGCCTGCAGGGGTCTGTCTGGAGGATTGGCAGTGAAAAGAGCATGGAAGGTGGGAGAGGTAAGCTGTGTCAAATCTGTATCAATCATGAATAACTACAAACAGAGGCTGGAATGAGGCAACACAGGCAATCAGAGACTGACACTGGGGATATTATCACTTCCTTCTACTCTTGCCTGTAGGATTTCGTTTGGGGTTCATTTATCTAATTACTGCAGGGACAGGGATAGACAGCTGTTGCTTTGGGCACTGTGCTTGCCTTTATGAGCTGCTTTTCTCATCAATCACTTGAGCAGCTTCTGCTGGACGTGTGCTGGGTAGTGGTGGGAGGCAGGAGCTGTGACGCACTCACGGGCGAGACAGGCCGGCCGGGGCTATTGAGCTGTATTAGCACTCCATCAATGTAATGGCAATCACTGGCTGCAGGAACAGCCTTACTGGAGGTTAATGAAGAGTGGGTTTTGTAATTTCTCACTGTTACAGTTGTAAATAATAGTGGCAGGCACGCATTTTTGCTGTAGCCAACCACAAAATAGTACAGCACAAGAAAATCTATGACATCCCATGCACATACATGCTTTTGCATGATGGATGTAAAGCTAGAAGCCTTTGTATAGTGCCCAGAGAATGTGGAAACAGTCTGTTAAGCATTTTAAAGGATCTTTCTTACAGCTCATGAGACAATTAACTGATCATGCTACAGTGAAATCTAGGAGGTCAAGATAAACAGACTGTGCCCAAATGAGACATACAGAATTGTATGAGTGGACCTTGTTTTAATGGAAGTCTCCTGGTCACATTTGACAAAAAAGAAACCCAACAAAAAACTCTGGTAAATTATGCCCATGTAAGCAGGTCAGGAAACGTGTAAACAGGCCTCATTCCCCATCTTTCTGTTTTCACAAAGGTAACTCTTGTAGGCTTCAGTGCTTCACTTTAGCACAAATTAGAAAATGCTCAGGCCTGATCACTCATGTTCTTTGTGGAAATGGCTGTTACTGCTACTGCTGCTTTGGAAAAGCAGTGAAAACAATTGGAAAAGCAATACCATTAGGGCTCGCAGGTCTCCTCTTTTTTATGACTATGCCTCTGTTTCTTTCTTGTGTAATTGCTAAAACTTTACCAGCTCGTCAGCTCCACCCAGTACAGCAGTTAAACTAATTTGCATTTATAGCAATAACGGGAAGTAGTGCAAGTATACTGTACGGAAACACCAATCATATTGTTTGAAGAACTTGCCCTTATCAGGATTGTACCCTTTTTCAATTGGATGACGTAACTTTATTAGTAAATTCAGTAAAATCTGGTGTGAAATATGCTCAGGTCACAGGGCATGGCTTGGTGATCTCTTGTTTTGTTTGTGTCAGCAGTAGCTTTGAGTTTTGTCACTGTAATTTGGTACGGTCGAAAGACAGTGCTGAGCACTGACGCTGTCTGAAACCAGCACGTACATCAGCCGAATCCCTCAACTGTCGCATTGCTACTTCAGCATTTACTAGATTAACATAGAGCACGGCAGCTTGCTTCTGTTCTTTAGAAAAATAAAAAATAAAAAAGACATGAGGCTCATTCTTCATGGAAACAATCTTTCCCTAAGTTTCCCCACACGCAACAAACAGACTGTGTGTTCCTGGTTTTCCTTTTGCTTCCTTCTGATCTCTTTGAGGGAAGTCTGCATTTCAGATCTGCATAGAGCTGGGGCAGTCTATGTGTTGCCTCAAGCAGAAGGAGGATTTTTTCCGGCTTCTGACACTCTCCACATAACTGCACATGCATCCACAGAAGTGTACGTGCATCTATGATGGGGCCAACAAAGCCTAACTCAGCTCATGTGTGGGGATGAAATTTCAGCTTTTTTTTTTTTGAGAATATCTTTAAATATCACTGTTAGTGGCATTTTCGTAAGAACTGAAGAAACCAAAACAGCCTTCAACAATCCCAGCATGAACAACATGGGATCAGCTGGCAAATCTTGCCTTCCCTGCAGTGGATCTGCAGATATGTAAGCATGCACCTACTGGTATAGTCAGCAGATGCCTTACTTAAGCCTCTAACACACTACTACAAAAATTTGCTCTGCTTCTCTCACTCTGGTAAGAATTTATTTTTCTGTGCTGACTAGCAAGAACAGTTGGCTGCCACGAATTTCAGGATCTCCTCATTTCCTTGGCATCAGATCTCTTTACCTTTCAAAATCAAACAGGCATTTTGCTTCACTTCAGCGACCTTTTAGAGTAGAGGTTTCCCCCCCTTCCTTTTTTCTACTTAATACAACTTTTTCAAAAGGGTCTTTAGATAGAAAGTGTCTAACTAGTAAATTAAACAAGGCAAAAAATGCTTCCCTGGCACAAAATTGACAGCATCCTTCCCTGTAATTTTCATCCTCTGCTATGGTGTGGCAATATCCAGTGGTCTGCCAAGATGGTCCTTTGCCCATGCTAATTTAAAAACCATGCCTGGAATTGTTTGCAAGGGCAGTCTAGTGGCCCAAAACCATGCCAGGGATCTTGTTAACCATGCAGGAGTATGGATGATTGAGTGCCAGTGCCCAGGAACATCTCCTGTTCCTGTTTAGTTTACTTTATAGTCTGTACTGGTTTTAGCTGGGAGAGTTAATTTCCTTCATAGTAGCTTCTATGGTGCTATGTTTTGGATTTATGATGAAAACAGTGCTGATGACACAGGGATGTTTTAGTCTTTGCTGAGCAGTGCTTACACAGCATCAAGGCCTTTTCTGCTTCTTACACCACCCCACCAGTGAGTAGGCTGGGGGTGCACAAGAAGTCGGGAGGGGACACAGCTGGGACAGCTGACCCCAATGGGCCAAGGGGATACCCCATGCCATATGATGTCATGCTCAGCAATAAAAGCTGGGGGAAGAAGAAGGAAAGGGGGACATTTGGAGTTATGGCACTTGTCTTCCGAAATAATCATTACCTGTGATGGGGCCCTGCTTTCCTGAAGATGGCTGAACACCTGCCTGCTGATGGGAAGTAATGAATGAATTCCTTATTTTGCTTTACTTTTGCACACAGCTTTTGCTTTACCTATTAAACTGGCTTTATCTCAACCCACAGGTTTTCACTTCTACTCTTCCAATTCTCTCCCACATCCCACTGTGGGGGAGTGAGCAAACAGTTGTGTGGGGCTGAGCTGCCTACCAGGGTTAAACCACTACATAGTCCCAGCCACAGAGTACTGCACAGCTTGGCCATATTTTCCATTCTTTAAGTTAAATACAAGAAACTCAGGTGGTGCAGTCGTGGTCTCCCAATCATGTGGTGTGCCATATGTTGCTCTGTTCATATTCCAGCCTGGCTTGGTATCTACAGATCCTACAGACAGATCCACAAAACCCAGCAAAAACATTTGTGGCACCACCAAGGCAAGCCTCCCTAAAGGAACTTCTCTGCTCTCATGATTGATGACAAGGCTGCTGTTGTTCTTGCTGCCTACATAGGGTTGCCATCAGCCCCCAGGGGGACAGAGCCGGCAGTGGCGAGTCACTTGGCTCTTTCTCATAGGCCATGCTCATATCCTGCTGCAGTGCAGAAAGACTGAAGAGAACTTTGCTTCACTCATTCAAAGTTTCCTCTCAGAAACCTGCCCTTCCAGCAAAACGTGACCATAATGCCTCAGCTGCCACAAGGACTGAGGTTGATAGAAAGCAGTAGCAATATCAACAGTAGCAGTATCTCAATCACAGAATCACAGAATGACAGGGGTTGGAAGGGACCTCTGGAGACCATCTAGTCCAACTCCCGCACCAGAGCACGTTCACCGAGAGCAGATTGCACAGGAATGCGTCCAGGCGAGTTTTGAGTATCTCCGGAGAAGGAGACTCCACAGCCTCTCTGGGCAGCTTGTTCCAGTGCTCTACCACCTTCAAAGTAAAGAAGTTCCTCCTCATGTTTAGATGGAATTTCCTATGACCAAGTTTGTGCCCATTACCTCTCATCCTGTCACTGGGCACCACGGAAAAAAGACTGGCCCCATCCTCCTGGCACCCACCCCTTCAGTATTTATAAGCATTAATAAGATGTCCCCTCAGTCTTCTCTTCTCCAGACTAAAAAGACACAAGTCCCTTAGTCTTTCCTCACAAGAAAGATGTTCCAGTCCCCTAATCATCTTCGTAGCCCTTTGCTGTACCCTCTCCAGCAGCTCCCTGTCCTTCTTGGACCGGGAAGCCCAGAACTGGAGACAGTACTCCAGATGCGGCCTCACCAGGGCAGAATAGAGGGGCAGGATAACCTCCCTCGACCTGCTAGCCACACTCTTCTTGATGCGCCCCAGGATGCCATTGACCTTCTTAGCCTTCAAGCACGCTCATTGATAATTATGTCTGCTATATTACTTCTAAAACGCCCAGTTTCCCTTTCTGTGAAGCTGTGAAAAGGTGCACAGGATGTGGCTTGGTAAGTTTAAGCAGGCAGGTGATCTCACCCCTAATTAGAGAAAGGGTGGCACCGAGGGCTTCATATTACACGTTCTCAGGAGAACAGGAACTCCCAGATGAACAAGGCTCCCTGTTTTTTTGTCTAAGGAAACAAGAATTTCTATGGAAAGAATGCAGATAAAAGAAAAGTTTCCTTTACGCATGTCTTTGAGATGTCTTTTCAGTGCTAGAGAAACAAAGGATATACAGGTATTGCACAGAAGATGTATAATCACAATTGTAAGCTTTTCCATTATTTATAAAGATGATCTCCATGACTGCATACAAAAGAAGATTCCCCAGTCTGCACATAACAGTGTATGGCATAGCACCATAAATAATGAGTAGCAATGCAATCAGATAAGAAGGGTTTACATTATTTAAGCCAAGCCAGAAGAAGTGACAAATTGCAGTTTAATGCAGATAAGTGTGGAAAAAGATGTGTAAAGCTTTGGAGTGGCAGTTGGTAATAACAGCCAGTAAATAAAAGGGATGGTTCATGGTACTGACTAGGAAAAAGGTTTGAGAATTCATGGGGAGGAAAAGAATTCCAAAGAAAGCAAGGGACCACATTGCTAAAGAGAGTCTATATAAATGGAAGGAGATACAATTATCATATTAGGCAATATAGGTGAGATACTCAATATATGCTTGGGTTTTCAGAGGAGAAATCCAGTATCCAGAAGGAGAGTATAAGCAGTCTCCGGTGCCATATGTTTCATGAAACAATCAGCAGAGACTTCAAGGATTAGAGCTAGATGCTTTAGTGAGAAATTTAATACATTATAACGTCATTGAATTCATCAATAATTCCTTATTTACCTGCAAGTATATGAGATGAGAATTTGACCTTAGTTAAGAACAACCAGCAACAAAAGGAAACTTGAAAAAAGAGGAAATAATAAAACCTGGATCCAAGCAATGATATGATTTATATTGTTAGTGAACCTTTCACCTGAAGATCCTACAGGGCTTCACAAAGGCTTCTGACAGGATTAAGACATATATTTACAATTATGCTCATTTTTTCAACTGCAGAAGTAAGGCATAAGAATAAATGAATCATCTAAGATCCCAGGAAAGGTTTGCTTTACCTTAACAGACTACCTGAACTCTACTTCTTCCCTTTCTTATCCCATAACTGTAGGCTGTATTGTTTACAAGGGAATAAATCTGATATTAAATTTATTTTTTCTTTTATGTTGTATCCTATTTAATACTACCTGCATGCTTCTATCTTTGTCAGTGGTACAGGGAGGCACAATAACTACAGAGCCCAAGCAGCCAGTCACTTAGACTTAATGAGATCCATTTGTAACGCTATATATTATCTCTGACTAAAAATGCATTTGTTGAGCGATAACAGAAATCTGTGGAACAGATTTTTATGGTGGGCTTGATTCTGCATAGCTCTGAAACAAACAGAACTATTTATTGTGCCTGGGACAAGAGAATAGAAGACAAGACCATACAAGATGTATCTAAAGATTCACATGACTCCATAATATCCCATCTCCAACAGCGACCCAACAGTCTGCCTTGTGAGCCTCCCACTGCAGTGGGCTGCACTGACGTCCCACTGGTCCCCTCCAAGCTGTGCTTTGCCAATACCTGCATGGTTAATGTGCCACTTGCATCCTACCAAGACACAAACTGGGAGGAACTTATACTATCAATAGAGACACAGGCTCCAATAAGCCATCTTGCAGTGTGAATCAAATCTATAGCCTGTTGGGGACACTATTGGCCTTGGCCGTATTCATAGTGCCATTCGTGGGATGTTGTCACTCCTTTTGGGAGTGGGGAGAGGAGTGCCCCAGAAAGGTCTCCCCTGGGTACACACAGTACATGAAGCTGCCTCTCCCAGCTCCTCTAGAACCTGTTGCTGAGGTTCTGGTTGCTTGTCCTTCCTCAGAATTTTTTTTAATTTTTTTTTTTTTTAATGCCTTCCCCAGTCCTAACATTCGATTGCTTTCTGACCAGTAGTGAACATTGTGTTGGGATTTTTAGTAGCCTCTAGAAGACACTACAACCTGACTCTTACCCCAAAGGAAAGTAAACCCAAAGAAGTCATATGTCTGGGCAAATTTGTTCCTAAAAGCTGTGGATCAGCAAACACAGCATCTGGTGGTACAAGGATGCTCTTGCTTAGTTAGAAAAATCCAAAGACATATTATTGAAGTCTACACTGCTGGTGCAAATGATCTCTGTGTTGTACTCTGCGATATTGGTTCCTGAGCATGCATCTGACTCCAGGTACAGTGCAGCTCATCTCTACTGCATCCTGTGCTCCCATGGGAAGAAATCCAGCTATGCAAGCAAGAAGGATGGTACGGTATGCTTAGCACTGATCCTGGTCTGTCTGACCACAGAACTGTATCAGGACTGTAATGCCTTCCTGTGGTTTTTGTACTGAACATAACTAGCTAAATAACAGAAGCAAAATGATACCAAATCAGAAAGGCAGACAAGCAAAAAAGAGAGAAAACTAAACAGGAGCCCCCAGGTGAGAACTAAATGGAAACAGTACTTTGACAAATGAAACTTGTCTCGCGTAACAGGGAGTCACTAACTTCTTTAACCCTCAGCTGTAGTATACAGCATAACATTGCTACTGACCCTCTTCCTTGGTGAATGCAACTCTATAGCAATGAGAAACAGCCAACAAAGTGCCCATCTGCCTAGTGGCCCCTACTACTGATTTCATCCACTGCTTGCTGCCTTGTTAAATGCTGTAATAAATAATGGCAGTGTTTGTGAATAGACCAGGTAACTAACCACTTGCCCTAGAATGAATCTCCAATGCTTGTTAGTAGTCTTTGTACATGCCCTCAGCTGTAATTCTGCAATCTTAACTCATGCAAAATTCCCATTGTCTTCAACCTCAACTGCCATTTCCTGACTTTTGAGCGCTTAAACCATGCAACCTTAACATTCCTTTAATTGCTGTTCGTCAATGGATTAATTCATTACGTTGTGTGTAGCTTAGGGATTCCGTAATTCTTTCTAGCAAGTAGCAACCTTTAATGAATGGCACCTGATCAATAATGCAGAATTCAACATCTGAGACTAAATACCCCTTTTTCATGAGTAGGGGTATATCTACAGGAAATGTCAAAACCATTTATCAAGGGTCCAGACTGATAGCCTGCAGCTGCTGTCCACAAGAACTATAAAAACGAACTTTGCTGAGTCCTGCAAATATATTTTTTGTATTGTATATAACTAGTTTTTTCCATGACCAAAATACAAAATAAGGACTTATTGAGTAGGAGTGCAATGGTCATTACCAGAGCTTTTTTAAAGTAAAACTTTGCCATAACAGTACTTTGTCCCTAAACTGCTAGTTATATAGGATTATTTTATCTTGGTTTCCAGGTGCATCTTTAAAACAATCCTCATTGTAACTCTAGACAGGCTGAGCTGCTTAATACAAATGCAAAAAATGCATTTGTATTTCAGTTTCAAAATCTCAGATTAACAAGGCAATTGGACAAACATTACAAACCAAGACAATGGTAAGCACTTTAACTCTTCCTGATATCTAGGTGAAGCATGTATCAAAGGAGCAAGTAGTTTTAACTGTTTTGGAAAGCTTTTACATTTTGTAATAAATGATCTAACAGAGAAGCACAGGGAACCTCCAGCTCCTTTGCCAATAATTCGCATCTGGCAGTAAATAGAGAGTAGCAATAGTTATGGGCTACAATCACCATTGACAAATATGAGCAAGATAATGAAAATAGGTTTAATGAAGTTTGCTTTAGTCCTGCATGGCTTAAAAAACATTGATTTAAGTGCCAAAGTGATCCCTCCTTGTCAAATCCTAAGTCTTGTGTGATCAGTTTTCTAGGCATGTTATTTAAATAGCTAAGAATAATCTCATTCTGGACACTACATATGCAAGCAAGGCTCTTTACATTGCACCTATCACCAGGATGGGGACTGCATCAGCCATGTAAGTTTACTTTCTAAAGATCAAGCTCTTGATCACTTAGGAGCTGTTCAAGACAACTTCGCCTTTAGCTAGCCTGAACTACACTGACAATTTGATTCTCTCTTTTCTGATGCAGACAGAGTGATCTGGTGGTGGAGAAGAAAAAGTGGATGATCTTGGTGAGGTTGGGAAGGCAACAATTCTACTATGGCTCTATCCCCTCTCTCTCAGAGACAGAGCTGGCTGCTTCATCGCCTCTAAAATGATTTCCAGTTTGGTCACAATGATGTCACCATGAGTCAACAATGAGATCCAGCATTCTCAAAACTGAGAAGGCTCAGCAAAGGCCTTGGTGCCTTTGGTGGGTAACAATTCCTACAGAGACACTGCATCTCTGTTGATACTACTGGAGATATCCTAGCTATTACACCAATGAATTTGTTTTGAAATCCATTTCTTTAAACAATCCTTTTCCATCTACTACGAAAATTTCTATCGTAACACTGCTATTTGCCATGGGTGGCACTGCATGCCAGACAATGGCTATGAAAGTAGCAGTTAGTGCACAGGTTTCACAAATGATTGAAGCAACTAGCCTTCTCTTGAGCAATATCAGGATCTTTCATTTTAAGATAATTCATCCTCCATGCTTGTCACTACTGTAGCTTAATATCAGGGAAGAAATGATCTTTGATGCCTTGTAACATTTTGTCACTCATCACAAAAAAGAGCGATTAATGAAGGAAAAAAAGGGGGGGGGGGGAGGTTTTTTTTTTTAAGAAGCATCTTCCCACAATAGATTAGAGCATAGGCAGAACAAATAAGCAAGGTAAAATATATCAGAAAGATAAAAGGGAGAAGATACCATAACAAATAACACAGAGTGATTTGTTAACATGTAGCACAGAATGAAGCTTGATGAAATATTCAAACTTCAAATCTAAACATGATCCTAAATCAGCACTGTGTGTTAGGGAAGGAGACAGCTCTACTGCCTATCCATCTGGTGAAGGATGGTTTTATACCACAAAACCTGAAAAAGGTATGTCTTGAAGTAAGTGGGACTGCCTGAGTACAGACTGATCGTATGCATCAGTATGAAATGTGAAAAGCACAGAGAGTGTGGCCAGGGTTGGGCCAGGATCCAAATGAGAGTCATGCCAACCACAACAATATTCAGATTTTCACTGATGGAGCCAAAGCCCTAACTTGGATCAACTTGGTTTTTCCTCACTTCTTTCAGTACATAAAATCCTTCCAAATTGTTCCTGGAATTGGCAGTACCATGTTTAGATAGAATGGACCACAAATCTGTTCGGCTGAGAAGCCTCAGGTACAGTCACCGGCATTATGACAACTATTACGGTAAAAAATTAAAAATGCAGGTTTTTAATTGCACTTCTAAAGCTGCTTTTATCACTTGTTGTCCAGTACTATAGCTGTGCATTAGCCCTTTATTTTTTTAAGAACCATCCTCACAGCAACACTCATCTGTGAGTGCTGCAAACCATGCAGCTCTGTGCTTACTTTAATAGCCAAGTATCTTTTATTCTTACACAGTATTTTTGCTATACAAAGAAAAAACTGGGATATAGATCTTACTTTGGACAGTGTGCATCTCAGCTTTGGGTATATTTACATCTGGCTTTTGATTCAGATTATTTAATAACATAAAGCCTAAGAAATGGTAATATGCCACGGTTCACAAACAGCTTTGTCTATACCACTGCTCTTACTGTATTTCTGTTAAATGCTGCACATCTTACCTGACTGCATGTGAATGCGTGGAAGCTAATATTCAATCCAGGTTTTGGTAAGGTGAATATTGCATATGAACTCGCCAAAGTGAATGAAATGCATTCTGTCATTAATTTCTACCAATTTGCATAGATGTTGCAAGAAATGTGGTCTCTGTCAAGATGCTTCAGTATATATCCCATTCACTGTATAATAACAAGACAGAACAGGGTACATTTTCAATCGAGTGACTATCTCTGGATGTCTTTGGATAGTGTGGGATTCAGTAAACCTCTTAATACTATTTTAATTAAGCTGTTACAGTCCATCATGTCAAAACATAAAAATACAGATTATATAAAACTGCATTAGGGGACTTTACAAAGCCCTGATTAATGGCCTGATAGGTTGTAAAATGAATCCAAACTGTAAATTTATACTGAGGGCTTTTCGAAAATGTGAATTATTGACTTGACAGATCATAATAACTCTTTCCAACCTATTCTGGTCTATGGTTCAGATCTTTTCTGTATAGCTCACTGACATGCACGGTATGTCTAATTTACTATGTCTCTTACTGCATGAACATCCACAGGCTGCAACATCCTCTAAAATGTATTCTGAAATATTGCAAGTGACCCGATGGACAAAGGCACGAGGAAGAAAATGTCATTAATCTATAATGACTTCTGGATAAAAATAACTCAGAATCCCTCCTACTAGCTCACCTGGCAGGAAAGTTTCTACCATTAACAAGGTACTCTAATGCCTGAATATGTTACATGGAATCTACTTTATGCATCATCTACCTTGGCTCTCCAGTGATTTTCATTAGAAAAAGGTGGTTTGTTTGCTGTTTCAGGATGCCATTATTTTCTATAACTCTAACACAGGAGAGATATTTCTAATACCTCGCAGATTACATCTAGACTGCTATATTAATGTGAGCCTCAAAAAAACACTTGAATGCCAAAATTCTTATCTGGATATATTTTAATCACCTTTAATTACCTCTGAAGACCGTAGCAAAACTCAGCTCATCAGATAGATAGGAAATCTTAGACGCTGCAGGCAAAGAAGGCATTCTGGATCCTATGGAGCTCCGCCCCTATAGACTGTACAGATGCAACTGGATCAAGCCACTCAGTTCAAGCAACTGACACTCACGATATGCCCCAAAGGGCAGGGATTAACTCAAAGCCTGTCTTGCCAAACCTTTGCAATGCAGCATTTATTTTTCTGAAGTTCAAGTTCCAAACTTAGATCACCCAGCATACCTTGCAAAATGCCTTCTTTTTCCCTTGGTAAGAGAAGGTCTCTCACACACATTTAAACTGAAAATTTGTATCTTGTTGCAACATATACAGTTGAAGCTCTTTTGCTCACAAGAAATCACAAATACATTTTAACTTGACAACTTTCAATTACATCTTTAAAGATGCAACACTCAAAATTACTATTTTGTCAGGACAGAAACTTTGATATTTCAAAACATAATTTTGTTTTGAATAGAAATAAAAACCTGCAAGACTGAAATTTTCTGAGAGATGCTGAAATTATTTTGGATTATTTTTTAAAGCCTGTGTTGATAAAACAAAGCGTTTTCCTCTCATTAACTTTAAAAATACTTTGATAATGTAGTTTATATGATGCATTATACAAATAAAAAGTAATTTTGAAATGAAAAGACTCCATACTTACAGAGTACTGTCAACCCAAATTTGTTTTTTGGGGAAAAAACCCCACAAACAAACAAAAAAACAGAACAAGCAAAAACCGAAAAAAGCAAAAACCGGAACAAACACTGATTGAAAAATTTTCAGCTATTTTTACCTCAAGCGATAGTTCAACTTTCAATCAATTCCATTAGTTTTAAAATAATCCACTTAGATGAATATTGGGAACTAGCATGACCTGACAGGGAACGGCTATCCTGAAATGTAGCTACTAATACAAAAAATTACATTAGATAATTAAGTTGTTGGCTTTAGTAGAACTAGACCTACTAACTGGGCATGTATTAAACACTTGAGTACTGAAAGAGTTAAGAAAATCCCAGTAGAAAAAATAATTATTTTTTAAAACCTTTACATTAGACTCTGTAAAATTGAGGAAAATAAGAATGACCAAATTTATATCTATAAAGAGTTCTAATCACACAATTATATTATCTTTTTGAAGTAGTGTAACATGTATTTTGTAGAGCTGATCTACAATTTGTTTCTCTCGCTAGGGATACACACTCAGAGCAAAGTCTACATACATTCACCACATTTCCCCATTAATAAAAATGATTCATTACCTTAATATGAAACAAGATGAGTTAAAAAAAAAGATACCCCCAAAATCCAGCCTAAAAGCCAACACTTTTTTGTGCAGAAAACTTTGCAGTTTCTGTAGGCATACATGGCATACTATCCTGAATCTGTATTTTCCAGAGAGTCTGCAAAGGAAAAGCAGGAATGCTTTTCACGTATAAACCTAGAAAAGCTTGTAGAAATCTATATCATAAACCCTTTGCAAATAGTTCTCGCATAAGAATAAAAATGTAGAGGAGGAGTATACAGAACTGCTCTAAAGAAAAATGATGGGTAGATATTTAAAATGTTTTTTAAATATTTGTCAATATTTGTGCACAGACAAGCCAAAATATACAAGATGAAGTCCTGGCCCACTTATTTTATCCACAAACTATCTTCCAAACAGATTAGGTAACCATAGGACCTTGACTTGTTTAAGTCAATTCAACTTTTGAAGATTAACAGGATCTTTTCAGGCTGGAAGGAAAAGGTTTCACTAGAAGGAATGAACAAAAGTAAGAAAGGGAGATCATGGTCAGAGTAACCCCAAAAAGAGGAAACTATTAAGAACAATAGTCAAACTCTTTGGAAAGAGGAGCATATCTGGGACTGGGGATCAGGGGCTGGACGTAGCCTTCAGGTCTCCCCTGCCTCATTCACCACTTTTTTCCTCAGAAGAGAAAGAGAAGGGCTGGCTGGAGACCACCATTGCCCCAAGGGCTGAATATCTTCCCCAGGGCTTGAACACAGCCAATTACTTTAACTCTGCTGATGCCTTTGGTGAAGAGAAAGAAGAAAGCCTATGCATGGCCAAACACTTAAAACACTTTCTGCATCAGTATGGCCAGTAATATCATTCCCCAAAATGGGACATCATCCCTATGTTGAGTTTCAGCTACCCTCCGTACATTAGGAATTTTGCTGTTTAAATACTGGGGACTATAGTAAGGGAAAGGTTTATAAATGATCGAAAGATGAAGCTGGCTTTTCTAGTTCTAACATCCCATGATAAATGCTTAAATAAAAAATTCACTTTGAATTCTCAAGCAGGAAAAGTAACTCTAGGAATGACAACACCAAGCACTTCCCTTCAATATGCAGTACTCCCTACTACGTAAGGCTATTAAGGTAAACACTGTAACTGGATTTTTTTTTTTCAGTGTCTGGATGATGGTGTGACCTTAACAGGAGTTGTTCTGCAGTTATGGTCCCAAGGGGATGCTAGGAATAATCAAACCTCCTACCACACCATGTCACCTGATTGTCCACAGGTGTTAGGAAGGAATCCTTCCTCTCCTTTTCCCCAGCCAATGCTGCTGCACAGTTTGCAACTTAGTTTAAGATGTCCTTTAAATCACCAGGCAAAGGCCTTTGATAGAGGCAGCAGGAGACTGGACTGTATAGGCCACTGACCTAATCTTTGGCCAATATATGTAGCATGTTCATGAGTTTGTATGGATCTATTTGATGTCCTTGCATCTCCACCTGTGCTCAATGCCTTCAAGAGCAGGATTTCTCCTCCTTCCCCGCATTTCATCATACATTCATATAAAAGTCAATTCTCTGGGCCTTACTATTGTGACTCATTAGGTGTATGCTATTAATTACTTTGCAAGATACTCTAGTATCTTGAGGAGAAAAGATCATCCCTTTGCATCTGACAATCAATGAATCCAACACTTAATCAGGCTAAATACTACTCTATCCTGATAAATTCTATGGAATGAATGTTTTACAAGTAAGCCATTGCTCAACATAGCCTTAAATTTCAAAGTTACTCCTTAAATTACTGACAGAGTAAGTATTAAGTAGTTCAGAACTTGCAGGATCTCACCTTCCTTACAGTATTATTCAGGCACACAGGGAAGGCATAAATGTGCAGAACTGTAACTGCCTGGAACAAATGGCACTGTGGAAGTGTCCAAACAAGCACCAAAAATGCTGCATGGGATTGGTGGTATTTCTATTCATCCACCATAGACACAGTCTGAACAATTTTCTTGCAGTTCTCTATCAGCACTCTTCATTTCTCACCTGGAAAAGCTCTACTGCTATTCCAGTCCTAAGCCTCTTCTGGCCAGAGACGGAAACCTGCCAAAACATGCAGGAGTACTGTGAATGAGGTGTGCTAAAGAGTCCTCTGGGACTACAAACACATTTTTACACGAGGTCTGAGCAAGGGTGTGAACCCAGATGTCTAGAGATAGACTATTGCATTAACCTGCTGTGCCATTTGTCTGCGTTCATAACAAACTCACACTGTATTTCATGGACAAGGCTGCACTTCTCTTCAGCCACATGGTGACGAAAGAAGTGCTATAATATTAATTTGTAGTAAAAAAAAAAAGATCCATTTGGAGCCACCTTTTGCACTAAGAGAAGGTGCATCCTTTTCCATTGACACCGCAGGGAATAGCCATCAGATGTCAAGGGGATTTTTCAAAGACCTTCAGAGACCTAATTAGGCTGCCACTGAAGCCACTGATAAAATTCCTATTGCCTTTAGAGGAATAGGAGCAGAGGTGGGCCCTTGCTGTGCTCTGCCAAAGCTTCTGCTCTCTCACCCATGTGTTATGCCACAGCTCAGACTCTCTTTTCCTCCGGTCATTTGGACCTGGTCCATAACCTGGTACTATATGTCATCTGTTTTTCCAGTCTGATTTAGAAGAGAAGATCATTGAAACAACACTGAACAAACTGATGGCAAAGATAAAACCAACAAAAAATAACTGCCACTAAAGATCAATTTTTCAGCACATGATGGAAGGGAAATCTGTCTCATCTGAGAGCTCTCAAGATTTTTAAAATACTGCTCTAAAAAATATGGAGAGTGTTGGTTGAGTATTCCTAGTTTAACACTGTTACTGTGACCAGATGATAAATATATTTATCCAGTGAATTAATTGCTATGAAATCAAAAAAGTAGAGGGGTTTTTTTCCGATTTCAGCCCACAATAAATTCCTCTCGCATTGTATTAATGGAACTTTATGAAGTGTTTTCCAGGACAAAGGCTAATCTAATTACATAGACTTTTCTGGATCAGATCCATTTGTTACAGACTGTTTTAGTGACTTGGCTTCTGTTTGTGCATGTATGTGTCTACACAAAATAACAAAATCAATGTTCTCTCCCCCAAGCTGTGAATTTCAATACGTTTATACACAGCCTTCTCAAAAGGTTGCAAATGTATTTCAAAAAGGAAGAAAAAAAATACAAGGAAGAAATGGAGAGGTCATTTTTTAGCATGAGTTCATCTGAGATGACCATTTACACTGCAAAATTGCTGTTTATCAAATAAAGATTTTGGTCCCCAGTTAAGTCTTTAAATATGTGTTCATTAAGACAGAGCTATAACTTCCTTTCCTCTCCTCACTCTTCCTCCTTTCTCTGATTCCCAGCTGCTCAAATCATTACTGTTCTGCAACAGAGCCAAATTCACAACTGATACGGAAGACTGGTTTATGCAGTAAAGGACATGCTTAGGTGGTCAAGAGAAAACCCACATGGGTATAATGTACCTCTTGAGGGTGTAAAATGTCTGTTGAGGGAGTCAAAAACAAATGTCTGGTTAGATTCATCATTCTCCTGTTCCAGTGCATGAAACTCCATGTGCCGAGTCACACACCAGCATGTTGTGCACATGGGACAGCTGCACATCGACTCCTGTGGTGCTAGAGCCCCAGAGCTAGTCCATGAAACATGTACTGCTCCAGCCGCACCCCTCCTCCTCCTTAGCCCAAAACACCAGGAACAGCTAGTTAGCACATCAGTCAGCAGGTCAGAAAGCAGGAAGGAGTCTTCACCAGGCTTCAAAACTAGGAGATGTAGTCCTGGCCATAGGGGAGCTTGAGATGAGGCTCAGCTGCAATCAGTCTCGTATGGGTCACATGAGACTTGACAACCTTGCTTAAATCTTAAACCCCATTAAAATTGTTTGGCACATCTCTGGCACTGCAACCATGTTAAGGTGCTCCCTGACCAGCTGTTGATTCCCTCAAAGTGGGGAAAGTCTGTAGAATTGCTAAATAGCAGCAAGCCTGGTTTTCTGGGAAGAACACCAACCTTTGAAGGGTTCGGGTAATCACGCACGCTGAAAATCCTAACAAACCTAAACACAAGCTACGTAAGAGTCATCTTCTGAGGTTCTTGAGAATATATTAGCTATTAGACACTAAAAATATCCCCATCCTCAGCAAGAACTTAGAGGTATTTCAGGCATCCATGTTGATGGGCAGTTTTCTGCTTTGTTATAAGAAAATTTCAGTGAAGCTGTTCAGCCACCAGCCTGCCTGTACTCCAGTAACACAAATTACTACTGCTTCTCCTGTTCAGCCTCTCCTTCTCTCTCTCTCCACCTCTTTCCCTCCAACCCCTTATCATTTTGCTATGAGTTTGATGACCAAAAGGGGAAGAAGAGAGCAAAGGTGACATTACCAGAAAGTAAAGTGGTTACTGGTTGAAGAACATAATGACATCTAGAGAAGGGTGAAAGTGCAGAGACTGCCAAAGAACCTGTCTTCTGCTACTGTCACCTTTAATACCTTTCATCTTATTTTTTGTTAAAAAATGAAACCATTCAACTCAGATGGCTGCTGCTGGTCTGTCTGCCTGTCAGCCTCGGAGAGCAATTTGGTTTCTGTATTTCTCTGCAGCAACACAACAAAGTCACTGAGCTGCCGAATCCAATATTCATGCAATACCCACAGTGTAAGGGGCTCCCAAGGTACAGCAGCATATCTGGGAGATCTGTATTCCCACTGGACAGCCCCAGGTGAGATCACTGTGTCAAGGACATTCCATGAGCAAAGGAAATGCTGCAGGAGCGTGCACCACTCCAAAAACTCTCAGGCAAAAGCAACGGCTGCCAGCAGAGCCACTGAAAGCACACTAGAGCAGCCCTGCAGCTGTTCAACTCTTGCAACTGAGAACAAAAGTTAATGCAAACACACAAGGAAGGTCAGGAGCTGCCTAGAGCCCCTGTTATGCCTCACATCATTCCTGTATGAAGTGAAGCACATGGGGAACTGAGAATGTGGCACAGTACCACACATCTGCAGACTTTCCAGTCTAAGGAAGGGGAAGGAGCAATCTGTCCATCTTGTTTCTGGTAATGTTCAAACCACTTCTCACCCAAGCCATAAGGCACATGCATCCAGACCCAGTGTCCCAGCAAAAGCTCTGTACAGATGTCCCCAGACATCATACAGGTAATAGATTTTTAAAGTTTACTTGACTTTGAACTCCATAAAGCTAAAGAGTGTTTTCTGAGAAGCCATAGGATACACAGAAGAGAAATCAAAATGTTCTAATTAAAGGCCTTCTTCTGTTATCAGAGGATATTGGATTAGTGAAAACCACATCAGAGGAAACTAGTTAATCCATGTTTGGTTGATTTGTACACTGGGGAGGCCAAAAGATTTTAGCAGTCACTATTATTTACAGCAGCTATAACATCCTGTCAATTTAATGACAGAAAATCCAGTGTTATTTTTTTGGCTGAATGATGAGGGTTTTCTTTTTTTAATATGTACACATTTCTAACTATCTGACTTCTAAACCAATATTATAAATATACTATGATTTGTGATGTTAACTTCAACAATATCCATGACACATTAATTAACTGTGCTGATAACCTCCAGAGAGTTGCAAATCAGAACATGATGTAACAGCCGTGGTAAGTCATTTCAGGAGTACTTTAATTCCACATGACAACAGTTCTCTTGATGGAGGGGTGGGCTGGGAGAGGCCAGGATTTGCCTGGATTATTCTCCAGAATTTCTAGCATGCATCCTGACACATCATCTATAGTTATGGTCAAAAGCAAAGCATGAGAACTCTGTCATGTCCTACTGCGTGCATAAGCCAGAACAGCCTATTCAGCTTTTGCGTTGCTTTCTGAGTTAACATATTAATAAATAATAAGCATACCTCTAAAGACACTCTTTGTTAAAGTGAAAATGGGGTTCTTCATTTATGGTCCCAAAGTTTCCACATTCCAGGTGGGTCGTTTCTGGCCTTTTTCTCCTTGGCACACTGTTTAGACAAAGAAGCGTCTGTACGCTTCACTAACCCTCATGTTGTACTAACTCTAGGCTTGAACTTTCAGGCTAGGTGATTTTTTTCCCCTTTTCTAAAGGAATGCCTTGTTCAACACACTGTTGATACAGGGCTGAAGAGAGGTATATTATACCATAAGGGACCAGTTTACATACAGCAATACACTTTTTTTATTATTAATGCAATCCATCATTTACCTTATCCTCTCTATGAACAAAACAAAAGGATCAAATTTATATGTAACTGCTCAATGCAGAGATTTTTGTAAAGCTTGTTTATGAGAAGAGAAACCAGTGTGGGAGTAAAATATGTTTCATAACATATAAACACTTCCTAAAGGTACAATAAAGATCATTGCATCAGCAGAAATAAAAAGCATTATGGGAGAAATAGTAGAAGATCCTCACATTAGAAGGCAGCAGAGAGAGGTCAGGATGGGAGGGAAAGGGGGAGCTGGTAGCCTCACTCTGGCCCACACAGAGTGAGCAGCAGTATTAGCTGAGCAGGAGGGAAGAGAATGTGAAGCTTCTGTCTCTGTCTGTTAAAACGCTGTTTCTAGCAAGCAATATCTCAAACATCAGCTAATACAGACATTTGATATTGCAGTAATGGCATCTGGACCAATTACAGTTCCTTTGTATGCCTCTTTTCACATAACCAGAGTGAAACCAAGTACTTGTCTACTTCTCCTCTCTATAAAGAAAATAAGACATGATGAATTAGGTACAAGTTCCTAAGATTTTAGGCACCAGATCTTTAGCAGATGTAAATAAGCACCGATCAGTGGAGCTGCTCTCACAGAGCTCTGCTCAATCATTGTCTTCTGCTGCAGCTCAGGCATCTGCCTCCCCTTTTATAACAGAGTAAGGTCAGCAGGACAGGTGGGGGAAGCTGGATAGGAGTAAAGACACAGACTGGTATAAGAGGAAAAGACAGATTCCAAAAAAGGGAGACAACGCGGAAGGCAGCCCTGAGACGAGCGTGGGAGGGTGAAAAAATGGCACTAAGGAAGACGACGTGGAAGGACCATATACCTGGAAGCAAAGACATAAGGCAATGAGGGGCAAGCTGTAGTCAGGGGCTGCATTCTGCAGAGTAATAGCGGTATTGCAGTCCAGAAAACTAGACACAGCTAGTAAAAGGGCAGGCTGGAAGAGTTAAATATCACAGTCATTAATGAACTCAAATTAGATTATAAATCCTTTCGAATCTGTCACCCATTGTGGTAATGATGCCCTGCCTCTTCATTTCACTGCAGAGACCATTTCTGCTTATGAGACTGTAAGCAAATAGAATGAGAGCCCCTTGTCACCATGAAATATATCAGAAGATGCACAGATCAGAAGACCAGCACATCACAAACTATATACTTGCGGTGCAGCTATTATAAAGTATGTGAGAAATGCAATGGGATATAATATTTTTGGCAGCTGCTGTCGGTTAACAACAGAAATAGGAAAGATAAAAAGCAAGAAAACTAGAGGGCAAGAGGTTGCAGTTGCCACAGACAAAAATTTCTGTACCAGAAATGGAAGGAAGATAGTGCCCTATTTCGCTTCATCAGGAGGTGAATGCTTCTCTTGTTATTGGTATAACAACAAGCAGTCCTTGCTGTGAACATTTGGTTCTGTTCTGTTTTCATGTTCTCTGGGCCTCCCAAACCTGTTGGTCCTGTGAAAACAAGCCTTCTGAGAAAATAAGCAAGGAGTTTAAGAAAAAAGTGATGCTTTTTACAGCAGCAGAAACAGCTATTGAATTCTAGCTTTGTAGCACTGCTGTACTGTGGGCTGGCAGCATTCAGAAAGAGAAGCCTCTAGGACTGGGGTGTGTAAGCAATTTGCCACACTTGTCATCCGTGCTGTATAAAAGCCTTTCCCAGAGGACATTGTTCTAACAAAATTATCCACTGCAAAGGCCAGCAGCATGCTCATCGTGTCTCAGTCAAGGCTGCATAAAGAGGAAAGTCAACCATGCATGTCTATCATTTGGACGAGTAGCCTTTCTGACTGCAGCCACTATTCTAAAAGGCTAGTCCTCGGAAGCACCTGATTTCTCAGTTGGAAATTATTTTTCTTTGTCTGTCAGAAGCACATAGCAGTGAATATCCTCTGGGAACAATATTCAGTGGCTTAAAGTAGAATCAATGCACATACAACAGAAGCATCCTTGTAACTTCTCTACGACCAAACAAAAAAAAAAATTTGGATATTTGTAATATGGAATAACTAAAAACAACGACAAAAAAAGATGAACACTGCACACCAGTCCTTGTGCATCTCCATTTACACTTTTTGTACTGCTCCTGTCAATCTCCTTCACTTAGCCTGTATTCCCTCTGCACCTCATCAGCTGTATTAACTACAATTATTTTCAAAGAGGAAAATAAACCACACGGTCAAAAGAAAAGGAAGAATTATTTCCAAGGAACTCTTCATAATCACAATATACTGCTTTAATCTCTGAACTGTATTCTGTATCTGATCTATACTAAATTACACCACCTTCTATTATCAGTTAAGTTTTTTTAGTATCGTCTCATCTGCTCATGCTCCCTGGTAATTCAAAGGAAAGAAAACTCATGAATTGCAGGTGACATCCTTACAGACCCACAAATATAAGGATCTGATGAACATAACTGATAAAATAAAGCAATTTACACAACAACATAAAAATTATTGCTTAATCTGTGATAATGAGTTATGTATCACCTTGTGTACTTTCTGTGAGGCAAAGTTCTGAGCCAGGCAAGGTCTAAGAATTTTCAGTTCATTTTTACTTTCCTTCCTTCATTCTTTTGTGACATTTTTAACATCTACTCAAAAGAAATTCTTCAAAGGGACCAGATCTGAACCATGATGACAAAGGCATGTCTAGATGGAGCTAGAAGTAACACTGGGGTTTTTTTCAGTCTGAATTGAAAGGAAAGTTCACTTCTTTCCCTATCTGTCTTATCTCTAAGATCAGTAAAACACAGACAAATTGGCTTCTTAATGGAGGCAAAAAGCACAAACAAAAGCTATTTTATCCTATGGGGTTGCAACAGCCTTTACTTTCAAGCTCAACTAAATATCAGCAAATGCAAATTAATGTCTCACTTAATATGAAGCTCTTCTTGC
Source organism: Gavia stellata (assembly GCF_030936135.1). Classification (NCBI taxonomy): domain Eukaryota; kingdom Metazoa; phylum Chordata; class Aves; order Gaviiformes; family Gaviidae; genus Gavia; species Gavia stellata. The sequence goes on from NC_082595.1 coordinate 24,683,989, forward strand.
CAGTCTATAATCCTCCTCATCCTTCCTCCTCCTCCCCTGCACTCTTGAACTTGATGGAGTCTCTGGCAGCTATTTGGTTTGTGTCAATTAAAAGGCACCACTGCATGACAGAGGTGTTTTTGTTTGACTTCTGCATGCACAGGCTGGGATGTGAACTGAAGGCATGATTGCTAGGACAGCCTGCCCAACATGCATAAATCAAGATTATTTTTTTTTATTTTTTATTTTTAATGAAGTGAATTAAAAACTACGGAAGATGCCATGCTGACAATTTTGGAGGCCAAAATCTTTCTCTAAACAGACCAGGTACTGCATAAACTGTATCCAGATCAGTTTACCTATTAACATACCTCTTCTATTTGACTAGGGCCATTGCAAGGGGCAAGAGGGTTGTTTAGTGTCTGTGCCTGCTTAATCTTGGGCTCTCAGTCAAGACTGCTAATTCACATACTGGTTTTCCTGATCTGTTTGTCTATTCACTGAGAGACCACCAACAGCCTTCCTTCCACTGCTCTGAATCTCTAGCTGTCTGGATTTTGAAAATATCAGGTCCTAAAACTCTCCTTTTAAGAGAGTATCTTTCCATTCTACTTCCATTTTGGGATATAATACAAACTATTAAAATGATACAGGCCCCTATGGTATCTTTGAAAAATTGATTTCTCCAGCATAACATCTCTCTGGGGACCCAAACAACCGAATTCCTGCACATCCCCACACAGGAAAAGGCAGTTGCCGGAGGGCCCCCCACACACTGTGGGGTGACTGCTGTCCTAAATAATCCTTGAACTCCAGTTACCGCATGTGTTGCTGTGTTACTGGTGTGTTGGCCTGAGTGGGTACAAGGGCAGCAGATCTGCAAACGTTCTCCTAGGCTTGCACAGCCAGGCAAAAGCAAGGTGCAATTTATCTTTCTGTTCTTAAAATCCCAGCAGCAGGAACACACAGTATTTGTGAAACAACTATTTTAACTCAGCATTTGCCTTTTGATTCTGAGAGTCATAACTGAATTTCATTCATATTGTTTCAGAAAGCAGTCATTCTTACCCAGCCTTACATCCTCTTGCCTTCCATTCAGAAGCCTGTTTTGATATTAACTCCTAAAGAAATTCACTTCAGATGATAACATTTACATGACAAATACTCAGTTCAGCTTCTGATTCAGATCTTAGTTATTTGTTGTATTTCCACAGTTTGCTAAAACATAGCTCGTTATGAGGTATGAAAGGTCAGTCTCCAGAAAGCATCAAAATCAATTACCAGCCTTTAACTATTCACAGTTTGAGTTTCTTATCAGCTGGACTTTGAACAACCATTACAAATTTGGACTTGAATAATTTACCTCAAAAAAAGTAAGCACGTTGTAATGTAAGACTGTGCGCATTTTGTCTTTGCCAATTAGGAGGATGATGCTAACACTCCTCCAAGGAGATGACCAAGGGGTATGGGTGGGCGGCAGTGCTGTAGGATTAAGTTGTCGGGAACAAGGGAGGGAGAAAGCATGTTACCACAGGTTTGCTTTATCTGTCTTGTCAGGTCATTTGATCCTGGACTAAGTAATGGACATGTTTACTTAATAGTGTATTTTTAAAAGATTTCCAAGGGGGCCACAGTAGTAAAAGAACCTAAAAATAGAGGAAAAAAAGAATTGGAACATGAGGGAGCAAGTTAAACAGAAGTGGAAGAGTGGTTGAGAGTGGTAAAAATAAGTGTAACTTGCAGGGAAAGGAAAGCTGAGCTTTGTCCACAGTGGTATTTTAAACTCACTTGTTAGCTAGAACATATCCTCTCTATCTGTGTTTCCATATGATCTAGAACTATCCTGTAGGGGAGACAGATTGATATAAATCATTGTGTAACACACAAAAAACCCCAGAAAATCACAAAAAACCCACTGAGATGCAAAGGCTTCCTATGAAAACTCCTAGAGCCTAGAAGGTGTTTTCAGCTCTTACAAACCTTCCTTGAAAAAGTGAGGAGGAAAAAAAATAAATGCAGGGTAGGCACCCACAGTGTATATTTTCTGTCTAGACAGTAACTGAGAAATCTGTAAGAAAATAATAGCTTGCCTCTGTGGTACTCTTTGCAGATCTGTTTAGTCCCCTGACCAAACCTCCACAGTCTAGTCTTGAGAGACAGTGGATGCCAACAATGCCTGAAAACAAGGATTGTCTCATTAATCATTGTTTTGTGAATATTGCCCGAGAATTTAGTGAAAGGAGACCCAGACATATGAGAAAAGCAGTTTTAATTTTTATACTTTAACTCTAGTTTTTGGTAACTGATTGCATGTCTTTCCTTTTTCCCCTTTTCCTCCCTTTAGATGCAACAAAAAAGCAAACCATTTACTGATGAATATGTAAATCACATCAGGGAAAAAAAAACACCTTCCTGAATGAGAAGAAATGTTGACATTTAAGATGCAGCGCTCAGACCAGAACAGGCACAGGTAGAAGGATTGCAGGTTCAGGAGAGAGGCCACCTGAGGGTGCAGTGATGGTGAGAAGAGCATCCCAGCCAATGGAGGTGCAACAGCAAAACTGAGATAAATAGGAGACGTCAGTGGCAGTTAGGGACAATAAGATGCACATCAGAGACATGGATAGGTGGGTGGAAAACATTTGTGAATCATTTCCAGGGAGGAAACAAAAGGAAGAGAATCTGGATTTGGATTGATAGGCCTTAATAGAATGACAGCAGCTATTATCATGGGTAATGAGTATCATGGATATGAGTATCATGGATACTCAGTTTGTTGGCAGTTTCTGTAAAAATGCCTATGACCCCTGAAAGTTTCACCATCCATATTACAGAATCACAAAATCACTAAGGATGGAAAAGACCTGTAAGATCATCAAGTCCAACCATTAATTCATGTACTCTGTTTTTGTCAAGAGTAAGCACAGGTAAATGGAGTCTGCCCACTTCTCATTTGGCCAGTATAGTTTACCTACATTCATTGCTTCACCTTGAGCACGAAGCTGGTGAATTCACTTACTGCTATGTTCATCCCTGCAGCTCTAATCTACATAATTTACCTTAGTGGAAGTACAACATGAATGATGAAGAATGACCAGCCAACAGTGTACTATTTCAGAAGGTAACCATCAAACTGTGCTGAGCACTTACAATACTAATGGCATGCACAGAAAGTTCAGGATCAGTGCGCAAATAATACATCCCTTTGTCCTTGCCCCCGAACACCTCCCTCCAAGTTCTCTCTCTCTCCCCTCCCCTCCAAAGGACTTACTTTCTTCTATCTTCTGTTACCGAAGAAACCTATATTTAAACAGCTTTGTCCACCCTTTTAATCTGACAAATCATGGAGGATATTCCTGTGACAACCAACTGTGATGAACTATTCTGTACAGTAGATTGAATTCTTCAGTAATAACAATATTACATGCAGAAGCTTTTTGGACCACTAAAACCATGTTAAAATCAGGATGACATATGATTTACAGTCTTTGACACCGAGCTCCCATATTGCTAGTTTCACAAACAATGTTGCTTTCCAAAAAAAAGGTGGAGTAATAGTTGTGCTGCAGTTCTTTGCTAAGCTTCTGCTCCATCAGTGTATCGGGCGTTCAATCAAATGGGCTTCCCTTGATAGCCTTATCTCTCAGTGGGCCAGTGTTGGCTTGGATGGAGCTGTGTGAAATGGCTGCACATTGCACTAGCTCCAATACTTATTTCACTCAGAGAAGAATTTGAATGTCCTGACTTGAATCAAAGTGACAGCTGTCTCATGCCCTAAGTAAGGCACGTTTTGGTACCCAGCAGGGAACCAAAGAATAGTTCTGAGTCATTATTTTAATTCTATTGAAAGGAACCATGCAGAGGCCCCAAATCAGGTAAAGCCCTGTCAGGTCAGTGACTGACAGACATAGGCTGTGCGAGAGAGGACTGGGGGGAGCACAATCATCCAGTGCCAGAGAACCAGATACTCAAGTTTCTCTTTGACCAGCCCGGCTATTACACCTCAAGAGACCTGGGGACACTGGGGATTCCATGCCACTGCAATCCAGAAGGAGCTTACAAACCTCCAGGGAACAGTCTGCATCAATTTGTCCTGAAGACCGAATATTTGACACTTATAATGTCTTGTCTGCCTTTGTATTGTGGGCTGGGAGTGGGAGGAGAAAATGATAAGAGGTTTATATAGAAGGCGGCTAATAATCAGAATACTTTTTGTATTCAGCATTATTAATCCCTATTGAATTAGATGGATCAGCAAAAGATACTTCATTTCTTTGGAGATAAAAAAGAATAGTCTGAAATCTTGACGAAATATTGTGCCTGTTAGTGTCTATGTAAAAGCGCTAGAAATAATGCTTACAGAGATAAGATGAAGAGTAAGAAAATAATAAAGGCAAAACAGCAAAAGCAGATTTCCCCCTATGTGCTGCTCTGCAATTAACTGTTTGAAGCAATTCCCAATCCCCTTAATCTCAAGAACTCTGCTTATCTGCCCATCCAGTTATTTTTAATTTGTACTTCTATTATTACTGCTGCATTATTAATACACCCTGATAAGATAGGAAATAGCTTGGTAGTGTTCTGTTTCAGCAATGCCTCACATGGCATAATAGTCTTTATGATGAATAACTCCCTCCCATCTGAGGAGATTCATGATTCCCACTGCTCATGGAGTATGAGGCCCTGGGGGAATCCCGTTTCCTCCTCTGCTTGCTATTCCATTTCCCAAAAGCAGCCTGGGCCTCCTCATGTTTATCACATCTGCACACGCTGTTATCAATCAGGGTGCATGCCTTCTCCTTCTGTGTGGCCAGGCAATATGTATCCCTAGTGCCTCTGTCAGATCTCATGCCAGCACATACCTTAGCACTGCTCCTCATAGCTGACAAAAAGGCAATGTTTAAGGTATTTTCTTGGGGGGGGGGGGGGGGGGGGGGGGGGGCGCGGGGGAAAGGGAGGGCAGCTTTTCTAGTCACACTGCTTCCAGAATCGGGGCTCAGGTGCTGCAGCCGAGCTAGTCAAGAACAGATTTCTATTACAAATCAAGATTTGTATTTGGATAAACTTCGAGCAATACAGAATGGTGGAAAGAATGGGGCAAGACATTAAAGCAAAGATAATTAAGTTCACACTGTACAGTTTGAAATACATATGTCATAATTTCTGTGGGAAAAGGAGGCAGGGAAGAAAGGATCAACAGTTTTTAAGTTTTCCCACATCTATGTTTCTGTAATGGAGTATGAGCTGCTGTAAAGGTTCTTGTACAGCTTTCTTCCTGGCATTTTAATACACACCACATTTTGACACCACATCTTTTTCTAACTAAGCGCCTCCCCTCAGTAAATTGAGCAGACCTGTGGAAAAATCCAGCAGCAATTAATATGGATGAGACCAACTGGGATCTACAGGGAATGTTGAGTTCTCGCTCTTAAAAAAAAAAAAAAAATCTGATAGTTTATAAATAAAAGCAACTCTATAGCTAGTTAGCCTCTCAATTTTTTCATATAACTTGCTCAGAAACTCCATATATAGCTTTTTGCTATATATTCCCACTGTATTGGTGGGGAGGGGGAGATGAATATGTTTATACATATATATATATGTTTTTAGATTCAAATGTACACATCGTATGTATAGTGTGTATTACACATATACCTACCCATCCACCCATGCCCCCACTCTGTTTCTCACTTCTGAGTGCTACGAGAGAAGTATTGAGGGTCACAGGCCTTAAAAATTTATTAACCTACATCCTGATTTTTTAAGATCAAACAGGTCAATGATTTCAAACTTTGTTTTTACATTTACTATATAGAAAGATTCTTTCATAAAGAAAAATGGGAACATTAAAGTATTGCTTTTCATACCTGGCATTTCATATCTCACTATCTAATGAAAGATCTTTTAACTGCTAATCACTTTAGCAGCAATATAGAAGAAAAAGTGTATTTACATTTGGAAAATGAAATGACATTTGGGTATCAGGAATCCAGATCCACTAATGAAATGTTTCCAAACCCCAAGCCACACTGGCTACCCTTCTGGGAAGGAGTCCTCGCTGGAAGCGATTCACAGGTCACATTACAGAGCAGTAAGAATCTGGGCATCTGAGGGCCAGAGGCTCTAATCTAATGGGTCTGCACATTGTGACCAGCTTTACAGATCCATCCTGGCAGAAGTACAGCTGAACATCTCCAGTCCTTAAATCAATAAATATCAATTCCACTTTCCTTTGGTTTGCATAAGGCCAAATGTGCAAAAGGCTGCTTAGTCCTATTCCTTGAAGGTCTGGTTGCTTTATGCAACCTGCTCAGTCGCATGCAGGTCTGCTCAACCAGACCTGGGTGCCACACGGTGAGCCTCCAATGTTTCTTAGACTGGAAAGCAGAGGATGCAGACTTCCATCTGGAGAAGAGATGCAAGTATCTAGAACTTTCTGCAAGCATCTTGTTACTGTTTCTCCCAGTAGCTGGTTTTCTGTTAAAGGTTCAGAGCAGAACACAAGAAGTGACTGTGTTCCTACTCAGGGAGAGATTCATTTCACCTTACCTGAGCCAGCCAAAACACAGGTATCTCATTCTAAGCCAGCTGTCTAGGTTGCCTCTGTAATCAACTAAAAAAGAAAGGAACATCTGGTAGGCAAGTCAGCCCATCCTAATATAGATAGCACTTCTCTCCATTCCTCCATGGGAGAAATTCATATGACCAGCCTAGATCAGAAGGATAGTGATCAGTTCACTTAAGCTAGCAACATGAATCGCAGCCTAAGGGAGTGCAATAATGGTGGCACTAAAGAGTGAGGAAAAAGAGAGAGAGACAATGACTTGGAGCATGGAGATACAGACCTCTCATAAAAGCACAAAAACTGGATAAATGTCTCCAGAGAGATATTCCCCAAAATGGGTTTGATTCCTAAAGGAAAAGGCAAAAAAGGGGGAGACAGTGAATGACAAGAGATATATCTAATGGTATTCTCAGTATTAAAATACAGTTCACGCTAGGCTTTTCCTCAGCTGAGCTGGTTATCTATTTAAGTCAATGTTGTGCCACAGAAATGAGGTAAAGCCCAGACCTTTAGGATAATGGAAAGCAGAATAACCTTGCAGCTGAGCCAAGAGGCTCAGCCAAATCATGAGCCCATGATGTTACAGCAGTGCTAGAGCGGAGTCTCCTGCAGTGTCACCATCCCGCCTTCACCACTGAGCACTGCTCTCGGACACATGCTGAGAGGAGTCAAACACAAAAGGAAGAGGCTGGGAGGAGAAGAGCTTTAGGAAGTTTTAAAGAAAAAAAAAAATTGTAATAAGGCCTACAGCTGAGTGCTTGAAGTACAGTGCCTGCAATTTGCATAAGATCTAAGAAGAGTTACCATGATCCCAGGTTTAGCAAACTATTCAGCATTTAAATTCCTTCCTCAGCATTGTCTGAGAAACACCCTTGTAATTTTCAGTTTCTTTCATCTTGACTTTCCTGATTTATATTAACCTCTTCTTCATGGATTTAAAAATTAATTTAATGGGGTGAGAGGTGTGGGGGAGAGGGCAGGGAAGAAGGGAACATTTCAAAAAGTACTACTGAAAGTCTTAGAAATGAAGTGGAAGTGATTAACTAGAACTATCATAATGCCCCAAAATATCAACCAGCAGTACAACTTAAATTGAAACGCAAAGGAAATGAAAATACAATAGCTCAGAAAAACTTTGAGGAAATCAAAGTGTTAAAACCAGCAAGTTTTTATATTCTAGAAAAATCCAGTAATTTTCATTCAAATTGCCTAACCTCCAGTGTTTAAGAGATTTTAAAATGCGGCCACTGTACTGTCATACTATTTCAACAACGTAAGAATATGTTTAAAGTATACTTAGCAGGTGACCAATATTAAAGATTTCTGTACATTCATTAGGTTAACAACATTGAAACAACCAAATTAATTGACCCATATGATTGTGTATAAGGCTTCTAGTCAACTAGATGTCTACAAATTATGGTCATTCATGCCACTAAGTGACTTCAATCAAGAAAAAAGTCAACCGACCTAAAAGACATAGATTGCTGGGCATAAAATCATACATCTATGACAGTGCAGAAGGCGCTGTATAAGTAAAGTCACTTACGAACGTACAAAACCTAGTAGCACCAGCCTGAAGTGATTTGAGCAAGCTAATTTTCTTTTGATACGCAATGTTTACAGGAAAATTCATCAAAACAGACGAAGGTAAACAATACAAAACTAGGTTTTACTGCTCTTTCCCTGGGTGAAATGTACTATAAAAGAATCACAGAAAGGATTGATTCTTCTAACACAGAAACAATAAATGTTATCAAAGTGAGGCACAGACTTTTTCATATTTTGTCTGTCCAGTTCCATTCCACGTGGAAACCTCCTCCATCCACCTCTTGTGTTCACAAGCTCACCCATCAGTACGATTTCTGAATATACATAGGAAGATGTCACTGAAGGAAGGAACACCGTTTTTGGTATTCTTTGACGCAAAAAGGAATTTACTGAGCAACAGTCTGTTATCCACATTTGCTATCACCAATAGTTGGTACTCAGATTAGGGTACTAGTCTTCCTCTATAAAATATGGAAAGAGATACTTTTTTTCCAAAGCCAAGATTTCCATTTAAGGACTGTAAGTTACTTTCTAGAAAAACCTCACTTTCTGTGTTGCTATTTTCACCCCCCACAGTGAAAAGGGAGATGTCTACTAGTTTGAATGATGCCTTTATTTTATGGAAAATCAGCAGAGGTGAAGGGAGTAATGAAAGAGAAAGATACCTTAAAATCATGCTTGACCACACAGTGCCCAGGTTGGTGGAGCACTCCTGATGCCATACAGCAGAACTGCTCCACTTTCTGGAGTCAGATGTAAGGACAGCAACAGTATTCTGCCTTCGATTTTCCCATTTCAGATGTAAGCCTATTCCTTGGGTTTCAACTCCGTTTACCTGCCTGCATCTGCATCCACTTGCCACAAGCTCCTCTCTCTGGGGTCCGCTCCTTGCCAACAGACCTTAGGAATCCCATTATCAGGAATGACAGCTTGTCAGGCCAGGAACTGTGGAGCTGCTTCCTAAGCTTTCAACAGCTTGCAGGTGGGCCAAAATGGACTCACTGCCCTTAAACTGGCTTATTAATAGGTAGGGGTGAGACCTAATCTTCCCCTCCTAAAGGGGCTGGCTAGATTATATGGCAGAAATACATTCCTGCTTCTCCACGCAGGAATTCTCTCTTGCATGGTGTAAAGTTTAGGCAACGGGCCAGGTTTTCCCTTACCAGGCTTGGTTGATATGTGCTCCTAGCTCCCATGAAGTAGCAGCTTCTGCGTTTCACAAAGAGAAGGAACAGCCATTATGGCCATTCTCTAAATTGTGGAAACACGACTGCATAGAAATGTCTTTAAAATACATCTTTCTTTAAACCTCACAGCCAACCAAAATGCAATCTGTCAGACTCCTGGCATGCCTGGGTTGGTACTTCCACATCCGTGATAAACTTTACATTAGAGAAAGATGGCAAACTAAGTGTGCATAGAAAATATGATTGAGGGAGGTAAGAGATTATTGTTCATGGCAATTCTTCCAACTTCTATTAATTTCACCTTTTTCTTAAAGCAGCTTGAGGTATTAAAACTCCTCTCAGAAAAGCCCGCCTAGCGGGAATCTAGCCAAAGAGTATGAAAGCCTCTGCCAGGTCCAAACAGTATATTTGGTGAGGAAAATCCCAGTTCTGAGCAGCTCTGTCTCAAGGGCAAAAGGCCGCCTGGATTTCATTCCAAGTGGAACTAACTATTTAATTTATACAACAAGCATGTTGACAACAAAGATGAATACATATGTCTCCTTTAAATGCCTCAAGGGCTTACCTTTTTTTTTTCCCCCATTTCAGTAACCACGGTAACTTTGGGCAAAACCAGGTTTCACCTCAGAAATTGTTTTCTTTGATAAAGGGTTTAAAATCGCATTTGTCATCTAACTGTTAACTTTTTCTCCCTATACACCTGAGTGATGAAGGAGAAAGAACCTCTGCTTTGCAAAGGAAAGAGAACCTCTTCCACTTGTCCCTGAAAAACTTTCAAGATGAATGGAAGTGAAGTGAAATGTAGAACATATTTTTCAAGTTGTGCTTCATTTTTTGCTGACCTTAACACAGGTTTTCATAAACACCTGCTTAATGTATATCATAATGTTGCCAAAAAAATCCTCATATCCACCAAGCAGCTAGTCAAAATGCAAACTCCGATAGTAGGAAAGGTTTCCTATAACTTTTGGACTTAATCAAGATGTGCATCAATTTTGTTCCCTTCAAATCAACTTTGCAAATCACATAAGTCTAAGAATGTCTCTTTACTTTCCACTGCACTGATACAAAGAATTGACACAGCTATTGAAAACATCTTTTGACAAAGACCATTCAAATCATGATTCATACAGGGTATAACCAGTAGAATACTTACTCATTATTAACACACGTATTGCACTGTTATAGCTTAGATTAAAGCATGCCAAGGCCAGTGCAGTAACGGTTGCCCTACTTCATGAAAAGTCCAATAAACTATTTTAAGGTAGTGGATAGCTGAAATACTAGCAGTTTGCAAACCTAAAGCATTGGCATACACTTCTGTCTCCCCCAAAAGACAGTTCTGAATCTACTCAGAAACCTGAACTGCTTGGGCAGGAGGGCTTTCTTCACTGTTACTTTTGGCGGGGATACATATAAACAAGAAACAGCACAAGTGGAGAAGCAGGGACAGAAAGAACAACAGAGAAGAAAAACTTGAACAAACATTGGTACTGTAGGACAAAGAAATGTCCTGAAACCAAGGAAGGAATGAGACATTGAAGTCCTACCTGAAAGGACCTGGTGGAGTAAGAAGAAAAATTGCCTTTGATTGCTTCTCTCTGTCAGCACTCGAATTTGTATTTCCTTGCAAAGGAACTGAATTGTACCAATAATACCTGATTCATTCCCTTCATAATATCTTCCCCTATCTGGAAAAAATCTGCAAAGCACTGCATCTTGACTAACCACTTGAATCAAAAGGATAGTAGTATGTTATATGATCAATATACAAAGTGGGCTTGTATGACATAAGACCATCTTCTGATTTTTAACAATGATACTACCGCTGCCTTTTTTAGACCAAAAACATAAGACTCTGCCTGTTAATCATCAGTGGTACTCTGCCTTTGTGGACCTCCTGCCTCCAAAGAGGCAAGGAGTATCACACTTCTCCCCACTCAAATGTGTTCTCCTTCACTGAACAAGATGCTCACCAGCTAGCCTTTAGGGTGGGAACCTTCAGTGGGGCTCGGAGAAGTGAGTACCAGTTCCCAGTAACATTCACAAAAAGTCAAAGGAATGACACAGCTGAGTGCCTCTGAAAATCCTCCACTGTTTTGATGGAGGCACTTTCAGGTCAGACAAAATCTTTCTGATGCTTCCAGATAGAGTTTTATGAAAATCAGTAAGAGGAAAAGATAAGCTTCAGACTAATGTAAAGTGAATAGTAGATTTTAGGTTTATTTCAATCAAATATTATGCTTTAATGGAAGATGAAATTCTTACAGCCAGGCACTGAAAAATTATTTTGAATGAACCTTCTTTAGTATGTGACACAGATCCTTAGGAGAAAGGTGTATGACTCAGGAGTGCCTATCACACCGCCGATCTCCCACCAGCATTTTGCAGGCATTCCTGGCATTTGGCCATGGCTCAGCTCCCATTCACTGCCCTTCCCAGCCAGGCTCCGTGCTCAGCCCCTGCCAGGAGACCAGCTCCTGCGTCTCTCGCTCACTCACTAGACTCTCAAAGCCCCTCTCTGTGCTGCTTCCTACCCTGCCCTACACACTTGGAAAGGGCTCCTCAGAAGCATCTGCCGTGTAACTTATTACTCCCCCTTCAAAGATTTTAATAATCTCCTCTTCTACAACACCTACCAAAGCTTGACAAGAGGTATCTAATATTAGCCTGCTGATGGGTTGAGGACACCACTATCAAGATGACCGATAATACCTCATTATTTCTTCTTGCTTCCCGTCTCTCTGCCTGTCTGGTCTTCCTCCCTACACAGAGATCGTAAGTGCTCTGGGACAAGATCAGGTTTTTTTGATCTGAATTTATACATTATTTAGCAAAATTAAGCTGGGCTCTGCAAGCAGGAGTCCTGGTGCTACAGAAAAATAAAAAATAATCACAATATCACAAATTACAGCCCATTTTGCTAATAGATTGAAATGACTTCCCAAAGAAGGTTCAGTGATGACTTCTTCCTCCCTGGTAGAAATGTTTTGCATAAGGATCATTTTAACACATAAACATTGCTATTTTGTTTTCAGATTAACAAGTACCAACAAACAACAATTCACACCAAAAAATAGTATATAAGGTAAACTAATCTCCGTCCAAACGTAACAAATAACTCTCAGTGACAGAGTTTTATAAGACTAGATGCAGAAAAATAATAAATGAAAGAAAGCACAGAGGCCACATCCATTCATCCTAAACCCTGTGCCACCTGAAAACCACCTATTTATTAAGGCTGGCAGAAAATTCTTCCTACAACCTAGTTTTCATGGGTAATGTGGGATTCAGCAAAACAACATCTTTCACAGAAAGAACATTTTGGATTTTCATCAGAGGTCTTGATTTAGTTTTGATTTTGTTTGACAGAAAATGAAGGAGGAGGGAAGCAGATTGGGGAGCAAATCTAAGCAAACCTTACTAAAATGCCATTACACTAGTTAATCTGAGTGCAGTCATGGAATAATTTATTATTTCTGCGTGGAAAGCCTTCTTTTTGCTCTGTTTCTTGGCATGTTGTCAGAAAGGACAAAACAGACTTAAGGAGTATATTCCAGAAAACTATGGGACTTGGGGAAACTGCACATACAGTCATCCAGGACAGTGGCACTCTCTCTGTGTACAAACCCAGTGAAAGCAATCTGCCACTCTCAGAATATGGTGATTCAAAGACAGCAGAGAGAGAATGAAAAGTGATGCTCAAGCTGTGGCAGTTTATGGAGCAGGACTGTCGCTCAGTCCAAAAGAAAACTCTCTGCTCTCAGGAAACAACTGTGGGGATACCACACTACCACCCAGAATCAGCTCCCTCTGCCAGCAAATGCAAACCTAAAGCACGCGTGTATCTTATGACCCATACAAGCACCACTGTTAATATATTTGCAGCATGGTCACGAACGTTTTATTTTACTTCAGGGAGAGCTTTTTGGAAATGAGTGCAACAAAGAGTCTGATCCTTTACTACTTTATTTCACTTTGGCACTGCTGTATTTCTGCTAGGGTCAATGGTGTATCTAACATCAAAGTAAAATGGTGATTATGCAGTCCTAACATTTCATTATTAATATCATCTTCCTCCTTCTGTGAAGCTGAACTTTAGCTTTCAAATAATACTTCTTCCAAATTCCAGGCTGGTACAGTGTGATTTGCAAGTCCTTTTGTAAGAAAAGGTGTGAAGCATGCAACCTGAATATATACTCTCTAATTCTCTTCTCTTTGTCAGTTTAGACTCTTCACTTGTACCCGTATCCTTACTAACTGAGCTGCTAATTAACTTTTAAATATGTTGCTGATAGGCAAATCCTCCTAATTTAACTCACAAAAATTATATGTCTGCACATGACAGCTGAGAAACTCTACAGTTTTAAATAAATCATTGTCATCAATTTTGCGATGAGAAGTAGAATCTTTGAAATTTCTAGTAGAAGTGAAAACATAAAATGGCAGCTGTTTGGTGGCAAGTTCATTTTAGAAAACTGTGAAACGAAATTTAACCTCAAAGTCTAAGCTTTGAAATACCTGACTTCCTATACCACAGCATCTTGGATACCCACCTACGCTGGCAAACTGACAGCTCTCAAACTAACACCAAGCCAGCAACACCCACTGCCTATGTCGGGGCCCCCAGCCCTATAGCAAAGAGCCTGCCTTCCAGGAAGCCCAACCAAGGCAGCCTGTGCGCAGCTGTCCCCAGAGGTCTCAGAAATCCAGAGTCCTTGGCAACAGCCAGCCTTCCAGTTCTGGTGAACCAGACTTTCCAGTAACAAAATGTCATATTAGAAATTGCCCAGCCCACTCAAACCCAAAGTGAAACAGAGTTTTATCACACTGGGATTGCTGGTAAAATGCTATTTAAACACAAACCAGAAAAAACCCAAAGTGACTGAAAATAATGTTTAGCTGCCCTCAACCCGCTTCCTCCATACGGGTCCACATTTTATAAACTTATACCCTTACAGAAAACACTATATGAGAGAAAATGCTGAGAAAAGTAACATAGTTTTTACCATGCTCCTATCAAAACATATGCCAACCAAATTGAACAGAACATACAGAAATAACAACAATAAAAATTAAAAGCAAACAAGCTGGAAATTCCATTACCTCATCTGAAGTTTTCCCAGCCTGACAGATAAATTATATTGTTATCCTGCAGTTATTTACTTATTATGCCTCGCACCTCTTTCTGACATATTAAAATGAAAATTGTGCAACAGAGGTAAACCGATGGGAAAGTTTGATAGAAGTATACGAGCTTTAAGTCATAATTATAGGGTGACTCCTAGAAGAAACCAAAAAGGTGAAAAATGAAACTGAATTCCAGAAACTGCACGTTAGAGATATTTTTGCTAACAGAAATGTGGAAAAAGAAGAATTTTCTCTATTCTGACTATATGAACTAACCTAATTTGCGTTACAACTTTGGAGAAGCATGTGTTAAAACATTTTTTAAGACCTCTTAGCTATTTCTTACATACTCTGATAGCTATGGGATGGTAAGTCTAACCTGAAAAGAAATATCCTCCTTCATTGGCTGGACTGCAAAATTTCAGTCTTACCTAAACAGCTGAAAAGCCTGCAGCCTGTTCTGGTACACGCTGTTGATGAAGAAGCAAATCATAGGCCTGTTTGGGCATATTGCAAAACTGTTTCCCAGGCCCTGTCCACTGGAAACAAATTATTAGAGGAGCAAGAAAGGTTCAGATCAAGCTTGCAGTGTTTTGCCAGAGCTATATTTGTGTCTCTGTGTGTGTAGACCCTTTTCTTGGGAAGGGTGAAAACCGATAGTCAGGAAAAGTGCCCACAAGGGAAATTAGTCCCTTATTTTCATTATTCCTCAATGGAATTTTTATTTTTATTCAGATATAATAACCTGTCCCAAGCACAGAAAAGTAAGAATCCTGAGAGGATGGCTTCTACTGTAAATATTTTCCATAGCAGCTTCTTACAACAATGAACAGGTTCAAGCTTACTCCTCCTCCCACTAAAGTCAGTCATCACTACTAACTTTTATAAGATCATGGCAGATTTGTAGATTTCCTCCCACCCACCAGGCCAGAGGAAAGGAAGGGAGCACTATGTGGAGGGAATCCCTTTTTGAACAGGCATTAGAGCATCCAGGAAAGTAATACCATTGTTCTTCGAAAAAAAACCACTGGAACTGTACAATATAAGAAACTGAGCATTCAAAATCAGCAATGAAAATTCTGAAGCCCATCCTATGATCAGCACTCCTAGATCATACATTACAATTTCTCTTCTAAACACAAAGATTTTCACCAAATTCATTGTCACTGCTTAGTATTTAATGAATATGGAAAAGCCAAGCACACAGATGCTTGCATAAGAAACTACCTCAATTAAAACAAACTGCTGTCCTCAGCAACTGCACTCGTATATTCCCAGATGTAATATGCCAGGCTCTCCATTTGTGACAGGGAAAAAGGATGGGCCACTCAGACATGCAACAGAGCAATAGCAAACTATATAGCCACCTTCTCCATCACCTCAACCATTTTCCATTATAAGTATACACCTATACAGCATTTTAAGAGGGTATGATTATGGAGAATGGGCAGAAATAACATGACAGAAGGAAAAAGGAGCAATTCATCACTATCAGCATAGGCTTTCTTCAGGTATATGGCCCAGCCTTGTCCTCACTGGACTGGAAGAAAGCCAGGAAACACGAGCCAGAAGCAAATTACAGTATGTCCAGCCAAGACACCACTCTGGACAGCAAGGGGATCAGGAACCCAGAATATATCACAGCAAGCAACTGCTACACAGTTTAAACATAGCCAGAGACGAACTGCTCCAGAAACACTAGCAGAATGGACATTATCACGGCCTAGTAGCACTGTGGTCCCAATGCAGGTGCATTTAGTGTAGCTGGGCCTTCAAATGTATTACTGCTGCACAGTTAGGTCTGGCTGTGTTCAAGTCAACTTCAACTTTATTAGAAGTTCACTTGCATTAAGTAACTTACTTTGTTAGGCCTTTGTACACATGTTCAGGGACAAATTGCAGTAAAGCCAACCAAGAAAGGACATGGTCTTCCAATTTCCTTACTGTTTTGTGCAAGAATAAAATATTCTCCCAAAGAAAACAAGTGTTTTAGTGATACTTGCAAGGCCTACCTTGCCCAAACCAGGGGTGTCTTTCACTTTGCTGACTGCCCTCAACAAACATGGTGGTGCAGGGGGTGGGGAAGTCTGAAGGATACTGCTGAAGCTGGTAGAGAAGAGAGGAGATTCAGGAACAGATGATGCAGAAGGCCTGTGCTTCTTCTTTTTAGAAGACAGGTTCAATTTCTGAGCGGCTCTGTGGGAAAAATTACAAGAGTAAGGTAAAACACCACCAAACTCATCAACACAAGCAGTCAAGAATAAATAAAGGTATTTATCAGGTTACTATTTATGTAGGATCTCAGTTTTGACCTCACTGGTCCCAACAGTTCTATAATTCTGGTTCTTCACTCATTATTACTAGTTTAACGCTACTGACTTCACAAAGTTGCTCCAAATTTACATAGTCTACATTAAGTAGGGTCACAATCAGGCCTCTGTCACTATCTCATCTGTTGAAACAATTCAGCCCGCAAGAAAGCTCCAAAACCTCCAATTAAATCAATGAGCTACAAGGCAATTTCTATTCTAAAATTAAGTTCAGTCACCAAATGTTTCACACAGAATTGTTTGTCATTCATAAGCCTCTGATTAGAAAATGAATAGTTGTGCGATATTTGGATGTAAGCAGCCACTGTTAAGTTAATTAGTATTAAATGCTCAGGTGCATTTGCTGAGGTGTAAGAAGCCTTGCACTAGCTGTTTTAAATTTTTATCACCTCTTAAAACATAAGCCCGTCTAAAAACTGAACAGTGACCAATGAAAATATTGCTGTTTGCAATGAGATGGAGGCAATCATATCAACTACAGCTGCATTAACCACTAAGCAGGGAAAACAATGAAGACAGTTTTTAATACTACAGTATTCTTAGATAAGAATGTATAGACTTTGATCAAAAAGCTAAGCTTTTCTGGAACAGAAACATTCAGTACTTTTGTTTTGCAAAATGTTTTATTTTGAGAGACAATTCAACATTCAGCCTTTGTTGCAGCTGTTTTGTTCCAACACTTGTCCATTCTACACTGCCTGGGGATAATGTTAATATTAATCATGCTGTCCCATGGTTTCCCATTTGTAAAACGAGCACTTTAAACAGAGCAGGTCAACTGGAGCATCATTTCAAAGGAGAGATGGATATAACAATTCATAACGCTACTTTCATGTTGTTTGCTTTGGCAGACAAATTGTGACTTAAGATAGGTATAAAAGTAGTCTGTGCTGACAGTAGCTCTCCTTAGCTTGCTGAAGTGTGACAGTCAAGAACAATAATTCTAAAACTTACGAAGTTCTAAAACTTACGAAGTTCTAAATCTTCCTAAGGTTGCAGAAGCTTTGCTCCATTACACTGGTATCAGTATATATTACCCAACACTGAACTTACAAAAGTAATTATGTTATTTTATCCCAAGGAGTCAGGGAAAAAAGACTGAATATATATATACTCATCTCAGTATGCAAGTACCTTGTGTTTGTATCAGATGTCTCAGACACGTGAACAAATTACTGCTGGCCATGAAGTTGCCATATGTCAGCTGGTCATGTGTGCACCGCCCGTATGTATTCTTTTAGCCTATGGCAAGTGCAAAGCAGTTCCAGATAGATTAGTTTTTAATAAAAGAAAAACACTAGGAGATTTTAATTGACCTGACAGAGAATTATGACTCAGAAGTTTCTGTACCATCTCCTTGTCCTTGTCCTTCCCCTGACCTCTGGCCTACCGACTACAGTTCATAACCTGGCCCTCTCTTTTAAGACTCTGCTTTTGTTTTCATAGAAAACATAATCAAAATGTGTTGGTTAAAACCAAAGCAAAAAACACCAATTTTTCCTTTTCCTAGCAACATTTCAATGGTTTGAGAGGATTCAATGATTTCAGCTTCCACACTGTCCGTCACTAAAACTTCCATAAAGTTGTCCATGCTGAATCAAGATTTTCTATGTATCTTAGCTTCACTGTAAAATTATTTTAAGCAAAATCTTGTACTATGTGCAACAACTGAAAAAACAAATATTGGCCAAACATACTGAAAAACTTACTCCTGTGGTCAAGCTCAGTATTCCAGTCTTAAATATGGCAGTGCCTCCACCCACTCTGGTCATACATCTGGTCTCATTGACTCACCTCAGATGAAAATACGTTTTCTAAAAACCATTTTCTAAGTTGACTGACAGAGCCATTATCCCTCTTGCTACTAAATACTTCTCCAGCATTTGTCGTTCCTTTTACAGAACTGATAGTGTAATACAAACCACTTCCTGATCCGACCTAGCCCATAGCAGGCATATTTTTAAAGAAAAAACATTGTTGGAGGTACCTGGCCTTTTCAAAACCTTGGGACTGTATTCTAGTTTGACAGTTATAACCTTTGAGATTGCATTCAAATTGAAGAACCTGCATTTTCCTTTGTATTTTTGGCCTGCAACTGGGAAAATGTATGAAAAAGCAATGAACTATATCTCACAACTTCATGGGGTTTCCCCAAGGAGAGAAAATCAATGCATGGCAGGCTAGAAAATAATTTACAAGCCCTATCAGACTTGACTGAATTTGAAGGGGATCAAAAAGGCAATAAGCCTCAGGTAATTCCCAGAGCATTTAATCGGGAAGAGAAGGATATTTTAACCAGATGTAGGCTGCAATATGACACAAACATATACAGTGTGGCTTTCTTGTGAGCACATTTGCGTGAGTAAAATCATTCAGCTTGGGTGGCTAGCACTGCTCTGGTGCCAGCTGAAGCTGATTTGGCCCTGTGATCTAGCATAGGAGGTGAGAAATTCTCACATGTTACTTTTCAAGGCAAGTCAGAGGCCTGGGTCTCCCATGCAGACTCTGTGGACCGCCGGACTTCTCAGGCAAAGCACCAGGCTGGACCTTGGAAGGCCTGATGCTGCTGCGGCTCATGGCCTGCTCAGCCCAGCCAGCAGCTGTTTAGACTCTGCTCTTTGTACAGGAGCAAGCTAATTTGTTTTCATTTAATATCTAGTATAATAGGGCTCTGATTTCCACTTGAGACTATGCATACTACTGCAGTAATGGTAATGGCGATGATGGCAGCATGGCTTTCTGTATTGACAATAAGCTGATCATACTCCAAGTTACATTACTTTCCACTTGAGCCAAGTGATATCAGCTGTGAACTATGCAGGGATGCGCAGTGGGCTCCAGTGCAAAGCAAACCACTTCCCTGCTGTGTGCGGTATGGCTGTGGTAGGGATTGTGTCTACAGAGACACACAAGGAACTTGATCCAAATTAAATTTTTGAAGTGTGTAATTTAAACTGTATTAGACCACTGTGTGGACACACTCATTCTCAACAGAACTGTCTTTAATGTCATTTTACTGAATTATCTTCCAAAGTAATGCAGATTTAATCCAGTTTAGCTAATAGACTTTGGATTCACACCTTCAGTTAACTTTGATTATTTTTTCCTGAGAGTTCCTATGTAAACAAGCAGCTGGAGACTTTTTGAAAGCTTACAAGATTTGTGGTAGAGGAAATAATCACAAGATCAAGATCTGAGGTTGCAGGAGGGGCATTAGAAAGCTGATTAAAGTTCAATCCAAATAAAGCTGATTAAAGTTCAATCCAAATAAAACTGATGGGTTGCTGGCAGGAAAGGGGAACTGCTTTGAATGTCCACCTGATCCATAACAAAGACTGAAGTCATTTCTTGAAAGGACATTCTCTGCTTTTTGTTTTTTAAAATGCAAGTTTAATACGGTATATCTTTGGGCAGTCAGAATGCTTTTCACCTCCCACCTATGCAGAAGTGGTAATATATGTTTTCCCTTAAAATTCTATGGGCAGGCTGGGTTTTTCAAACACATTCATTGTAGACCTAATGCCCCTACATTGGAAGCCAATTCATGACTGATATGAACTTCCTGAAAGCTGAAGATCCTTTGTGGGATTCGTTGAAGAAATGAAAGTAAACCAGCTTAGAGGTAATTCTGAGACACGAGGGGGCAAGGTATGCTTTTTGGAATCTTGTCTAGAGAGATGAATGAACAGAAATGGATTAAATAATCGATCTTTAACATGGAACAAAAGCACTGCTAGGGGCGATGCAAAGATCTCTGCTAAGAAAGTTATTCATACTACTTATAAGCAATACAAGAATGAAGTTGATATGAAACTCTTTAGACAAAATAAAAAGCATTATGGAAAGGTCTGTAAATACCTTGCTTAGAGAAGTCACTAGGTAGTGGCTACAGTACAACATACATAAGGAAACCCTGTGGAAGGAACAGTTTGAAAATTCATGTTTTCTAAATTAACTTTGGCTGCTCACAAAAAACAACCTCAAAAACTGAAGACAAATACATACATCCACTTGTTACAAAGCAATAGTCAGGGGAGAAAAAAAAACCAACAAAACAAAATTATGTGATAGAGCAGTTAGCGAAAAGAGTAATAAATAAAGCCTCCCTGTAATACATAACGCTCATGTGCCTCCAGCTCAAACAGTGGAATGGGACCTCATGTGGCATAAATTCTTATAAGATCATGAACTTCAGTGAGCTTGGCTATGCCAACTCATGGCATATTTGCTTCCTCTCACTTAAGTAAGAAAACAGACACTGCTAATAATATTCAAGGGACATGTATTTAACTCGATAAAAGAAATTATTTTTTCACCAACACATCATCCAAGGCAAAATTAAAACTTTAGGACTTGCTGTCAAAGTAGAGGTCAGTAAGGCCAGCAGGTTCATTAGATTCAGAAGGAGATTAGACATTTAAGTGAATAATTAAAATATTATTCACACTTGTGTCAGCAAAGATCATCATTGATAAATAACACTGACTTCTCATGCTTCAGTACCTGACACGCCCCTTCACCACTGACATCTGAAGACATTTCCTTAGGTGTATATCTCTGTGTAATTATTCATTACTGGAGTTTCATATTACACTATGATGCATCCAGTACTTATCACCCTTGGAAACAGAATTCCGGATCATAGGGGCCTGTGAGCTGGCGTATCAGTTTCTGTGTCAAAATAAAAATTGAAAATATGCTCATTTTCATATCATATTTTCCACAGAGAAAATGGGTCTCAAGCTGTGGAGGCCGAGTCATGTACTAGCTAACTTTAATGTAAATATTTGCAATTTTCATTAAAATGAGGCATAAATTTCATTTTATAACAAATACTCTCTGCTGGGTGCACCATTCAAGGAGTAAGGTATGAACTTTATATGTGCAAGGGATGGCTTACCAGAGGATGTGCTAGTTTGACAAGCCCAAAGGAGATTCATGGTCTTCCCTAGTAATTAAAACACTATCTTTACTTATCCAAAACTTCTTTACCTGCCGTATCTTAGTGTTGGTCTGGAAAATAGATGGAAGTTTAGTTTGGAAATCAGTCTCCTGAACTAACTCCCTAAGCGTATCTGTGCAGATGTATCACTAGATATAAAACACAGTTATAAAATACATTTGTGACCAACAGTGTCGGTTACCCATTGTGAAACACTCATATCCTATGGTCTCAGGTTGCGCACCTAAAAGTGAAAGACACCATTACTGAGCCCACTCTCAACACAGAAGCCCTACTGATGAGGTGTTGGGGTTTTTTTTGAACCCCAGCCATAATTCTTCCTGTAGAAAGAGTAGAAATTCTTGACTGTTACCTACTGAGTAAAATGTAATCTGTGTAGTATTCTAGTTGACTGGTGGAATGTCAAACAAAAATATACTGGAAACTTGCCATTGGTTTTTATTATTTCCAACTGAAATGTTTGCTAATATGGGTTCGCGATGTATTTTCTGTTTCAGGTAAATGTGTTTATATAAAATGAGTCATGATATCGTATAGGTCCTCATGTAGCTGTAAGGTAAGAACCAATGCGATACAGCAAAATTACAATCATGCAGGCTTTTTTTCTATGAGAAAAGCTAGTCTTGATTTTCAGTTATACAAGGTCACTCAACAGTTGCTTCTTCTCCAGGATTTTTAGTTACTGAATTATACCAGTTATATGCTGCCTATGCAAACTGGACACAGGGCACTAAATGGGTTGTTCACATTTTCTAATTCTAGGGATCTAACCCAGCTTCTCAGAATCATCACCAAAAATGATTCTCTTTCTCCCAATCCCTTGCACAGGTCATGCAGGCTCACTAAGGTGACATTACAGCCAAGTTGACTTGGGTGCTATCACCAAAAGGGGAGGCCCCATACCTGCACTGCCCTGTCTGCATACTTCCTTTCCCTCCCTCGCTTCTTTCCTCACATTTATTTTGGCTTGGCTGCTACTGTTTTAACCTCCTGAACTGGCTTGTGCCAAAGAGTGCTCTAAATCATACTTACTTGACATGGCTAATATGCCTGAATTGCTACAGCAAGCACTTCCTCAACGTTAAAATCTGAGGTATGTGGTACTAAATATGGTTTCATGCAAAATCTCATCTTTCTATTCGGAGGGCAACAATCTGGCTCGGAGCCATGGCTTCCATTGTGCCATGCCTTTCTTTGCATCTTCTAAAACAAACAAAGATGTTCCTTCTAAAGAACAGAGATGTTTTACAGGATGTTTATCCACAAGTGAACAGCCATGTTCTTCTGCAAGGTGCCAGGTTGCCTGTCCACCATCTGCTGCAAACTGGGGTCACCACCTGAGATGCATCCTCCACAAACAGAGCGAGAACAACCTCCAAGGTCTTTTTCTCATAGCTCTACATGGAACCCTTTTTCTCATCCAAAGCAAAGCAAAAAAAAGACAAGAGCAACAAATCTTGCAGTTGGTGTGCCATGTCCCTTCCAAGCCCACATTCCCTGCCTTCCAACAGGACTTAGGAGCTACGAACAAGAATCAGGGCAACTTTACTCCACCTTCATTCTCTGTGTGGCCAAACCCAGGCCTGTGGTATTGCAGCCTAGTAAGACATGTAAAGAATGAAATAAGAATCCTCAGAGGAACATTTCCTGGATTTGTAGTTCCAACAAGATTCTTAGTATTTGTGTTTAATTATTTTACAATGCCTTTAAAATCTGGAGATAATTTGAGCTTTCTGCTTATGCTGTAGAAGGTATAATAAACATCTCTCTAATGCCCAGTAAACACTTGCCCCTTATTGTTCTCTTTATTTTTATGTATGCATTCAATTTCATAGCAACAATAAAGCAGTCCCAGGCTGCAATCTTTCACTTCTTGGGTGGTTAATTCAGATGTTTTGGCCACAGTGCCTTAGTGACCGTGCTTTCCCCTGGAACTGTGTTGAAACTGTCCAGAAACTCATTATTTTTAATTTATTTAATTCTAACACAGAGTCAAAATAGGGCTTCAAACTTTATTCAAGACAGGTCTTATAAAACCTGAGGCTTGTTGCACACAGGCAATCTTCGTGAAATTAACAGCTCAGACCTGCTCTTATATCAAGTTCAAATTTGTGTAAATTCACTGGCAACAGAGCTGCTCCTAAGTTGCACCACACTGAAGAAGATGAATATGCTTGGAGATCAATAGCTTAATGAGAAGCTCAAAGTTCTACACAGGTACACATTGCAGGACAGAGGACTCATATTCTACACAGCGATTATTTGGGTGAAACTTCCAGTTTTAGACAAGATCTGACAAGATACAAAGCAAACCACTTCTCATATCATTACTGTTCTATCTACAAGATTCTCTTCACCTGGTATCACTATACTCAGGTAAAGATCTTTTTACCTAACCTAACAGTTCCTGAAAAACCCTGATTCAGTGACAGATGTCCTTCTGTCTCTGGCAACAGGACCATTAATTAGCTTTCATGCATAAAGGTAACGTTAGCCAAAAAAGTAACAAATCAAATGAACTATCACATTTGGAATTTCTACAAGAAATCATACCCTTGTCCTTCAATAGTACCCAGTAAGAAAACTACATCTTGAGTCAATAGCTTGATACATTTTGCTAGAGAAAGATCATTTCTGCTTTCTTCTCTTTCTTTCCATTTCTTTTTCTCCTCATTCTCTTCTCCTCTTAGTACTACTCCTAAATTTCAGGCATTACTGACCCAGGTCAGCACGCACACTATAGAAATGACCAGATTCACCTTTCTTGCTGTGTTACTGACTGCGGGCACACATAATCAACCCGCATTTTTAGAGAAAAGAGTGATTTTGGTAACCAGCAGAAGGACCCAACTCTAAAAAAATTGTTCAGCACTCAAATGCAGAAGACAAATCATTAGTCAATTTTTTTAAAGAGTGGGTAGAGGTTGTTTTTATCTAGACTATTTTTCTCTCTGAAAAATGCTTTTATAAAAAATGGTAGTCAAACAGATGACAGTGCTTACAGCATTATCCCGTCCTTGGAAAGCTCTGAGGATGAGTTGTATATGTGTCACTGCATGCTTAATGCATGAAGCAAGCTGAACCATTATGCTTGGATAAAATAATATCAGATGTTTATCACTAGTTTAATATGGGAAGAAAACCAGCTACATTTACTATAGCTCAAATGAATTCAAATGTAAGCACTTACCAATTACTGCTGCGGTTACTTGGCAACGCATCTTCAAGTCCCACGGGAAAACTGCATAGGCGGGAGACTGACAACCACAGACCAGAGTAGCCTTAATTTCAATCATACAAAGCTGAGGGCAAGAGCACTAGTATCTTTCAAGGCAAGGTCAGAAACAAGCTCCGTCCAGCTCAAGCTTTGTGTGTTAAGAAGTATTGCCTGTATATACCAAAGATTTAGATCATAATATGCTGGCATTGCCACTAAGTAATAAGAATGGAGACGTGCACTGTTTTATATTTGTACTGTTATTGTGTAAAACAAGAAACACGCGCAGATCTGTTAGTCCTCAAATGTTAGCCGGAAAACATTAGGAGCATAGATCTACAGTTACACTGTCTTCTCTGAAAGTACCACCAGGGATGGCTGGCAAACAGATTTTCCCCATGCCTGAGACAACCTAGCAAGCTTCCAACCATGGGACAGGACTCCTGGTTAGCCAGCCCCTAGCTGACTCTCTTCATGAGCAAGAAGTAATGACAGTTATGACAACTCAAAAAAGTGACTAACAGAAGCTTTTCACTGAGAGGCCCACAAACCACTGGCCATTTAATAACAGTCCTTAAAATCATATAAAGCAACGTCTTTAACTAAGTTTTATGGAGCTTATACAATTACAGTTATTCTATTACCCTGGATGCTAAAGCTGGACCGCACACTGTGTGGAAAGCTATTTTGCTTCATCTCTGTCCCATTCAGCAAAAACCTCTCATAACACCAGGAGGAAAAGCAGCCAGCACACAGATTCACAGTCCATTTTGTCATTGTTTAACTTTCTGGTTGGCAGAACAATTAAACAGATACATAAAAAGGCCTTACTGCCTCATCAATATTCTGGAGGCCAGCACATTTAAAATAACACCAGCATACAAACGGTAAACTATTCTAACAATGCAGATGCACTGAAATTCAATGCACTTAAGCCCAGCTCTGACAAGCAATCTCCTGTCATAGTCAAAAATATTTCCTCTAAGAGTTCCTGTAAGTCTTGCCTTGTACTTATTTAAGTAACTACCATGAGATAGTGATAATTCTTTGAGACAAGTTGTTTTCAACTACTGGAGACTATCACTTTTGCTATGTATAATATGTTAAGGTCCAAGACTGACGTCCTCCTCTTAACAGACTGCACACATGCTAAAATCAGTACAGCACCAACAGCTTATCAGCAAAACAGACAAAACAAAAGATTTTGGGTTATGATCCCACCTTCACAGAGATATGCTGAAGCACAAAGAAATTCATGAACAGTGGCAAATAGTAATTTAATCTAGATCTCCTCAGCAGATTCACACAAATAGTTACAGTGGTTTTAGAGGCGCCTAACAGCATCCCACCAGTACCTACGAAGAGGGTACCAAGATGATAGCGTCAGGCTTTTCATACCAGGGCATGGAAGGAGAACAAGAGCTAATGGGCATATGTTGAAACAAGAGAGGTTTGAACAAGGTATAAGGAAAAGTTTCTTCACTCTGAGGACAGCCAAGCAAGGTTGTGCAGTCTCTGTCCTTGGGGAGGTTTAAGACTGAAATGGATGAAGTCCTGGGCAACCTGTCTGACTTCAGACCTGAGCCTGCTTTGAGCAGGGGGTTGGACTAGAAACATCCTGAGGTCCCTTCCAGCCTCTGTGATCCAATGATGCTATGAAAGAAATGTTACTGAAATTCTGACAGTAATAAAAATATTATGCTTTATTTTTTCTTTCAAAATATCTTTTCTCTGAAAAGTTTTAACAAAATCACTTACCCTCAATCTTAGCAATTTATTCAATCCAAAATGAAAGTTTTCATTTTTAGAACATTAATTTAAATATAATTGAAGCAAACATCAAACTACAATTTCAAATGGAAAAAGTTAATAACTACTTCTTTTTGAAGGGTACAACCAAAACACATTTAAAAATTTCTTGATTCCTGTTTGCTTTCTGGGAGGACATAAAATAAATCGGCAGAAGCTGATGAAGTAATTTAATTTCAATGAAATCCACAGTTCTTGCTGGGCAAAAAATTTAACAAGATTTTCACTTAAGTTGCCTTCAATGTTTTGTTATAAGACTTTCTATCTCTATCTACTGAACATTCAGGAAGCGATTCTACACAACACTAAATGTCTTCGTACCCTACCATTTGCAGGGGAAGTCCTATGTGCCTAACCTCTTGCAGGAATGCTCAGCATTCTGCCAGCTCAGGCCCCACCTCCTTTGGGAGCTGACCTCAATATTTAACCTACTTTAATCATGCTGTAGAATGAATTATTATGAAAAATTATGAAACTGGAAAACATTATTACTGTTGGCAATTACTGTTATGTTTTAAATAAACCTTTTGTTCTTGTTTATCTATTTCCCATAAAGTGAAATAAAAAACAACACGAAATTAAATACACCACACAAAGTAGTAAGACATTGCCAGAAAGAAGCGAACTGTACAGATGTGTGTCACAGGCACCAAAAAGCAGAATTTATGAGATGTAAAGCCTTTAATCTGGAGCTTTTTGCTTATTACCTGTACAAATTTCAGTGAAAGTCAATTAATTTTCAGTTCTGAGGGCAATTGTCAGACATTGGGCATACTGCTAAACTGAACAAGTATTTGAGATGTATTTTTGTTTCTTAGCAAAAGTGAATTTTTGAAAATACCTCTATAAATGAAAAAAATAAGTTATTTACAATAGCTCAAAATTTTATGTCAAAAGCATTTCTCTAAATGTATCCTGTCACATATAAAGAAGACAGAGAAACATATTTGCTGTTTGATTTCACTTGGACCTCAACTTCTTTTATGACTTGTTGATAATACTGATATTCGCACTTCTGTTCCACCTGAATAAAGTGCCAGTAACTCATGTTCAATATTGACAAATACAGCTGAGACTGATGGGTGCAGGGGGGAGGGAAATCAGAATTAGCAAGGGTCTTGTCTGCTTTTCCAGATCACCAAAGGGACTGCAGTCTCCAAGTCGTGTGGGTCCATGGTAGGTATGACAAATACCAGCAGCAATATTAGCCAGAAAAATCTTTTCCCTCTTAAAACGCATAGAAAACTAATCCTCTTCTTTCTTTTTGGATCCAGACCTTGCTGTTGTGATATATTTTTATCACCTGCAGGACAGAATATTGCTGTTTGCTCTAATGACAGCTAGGCATGAATGTTTCACTTGGTGCAGCCAGAATAAAAGCTCATTTCCCGAGCAGGGAGATTCAGCCGTAACTCTGAGCTCTCTCTTGCCATCCTATTGTCTTTCTCCGCCATTCTCTAGTCAAGGGTTAGGAGCATGCTAAACTTTCTGTTCCTTGTCTTTCATAAGACAAATCGTGCTCAATAAATACCTGAAGCTTCCCCAGAGATGTCTGCACCTGAAGCTTTTCTTCTTGGACAGCTGGCCTACTGAAAGCCAGCTCAGCTCTCTCAGCACTGGGGTCTTCTGGTTCCTCCCTCTCCAACGCCCCATAGGTTCCTGACCCACAGCACCTACTGCTTGGTGTAATCCTATCAAGAGGCACATCCCCTATGTTACAGCATGTTGGTACAACACATATTCTTCTAAAAATCCTGGTCCTCATCATCAAAGCAAACAGTAGGCTAAAAATTACGTCTACCAACAAGTCAGAGAATACTTGAAAAAACAGGAACAAAAATACTCTTCCAAGAGACCTCTCACTTAGTAATGCAGCTCCCTGACACAAGATATCAGGTCACTGCATTGCCTTCATCAGAGCAGAATCACTTCTCTGTGAAGTTCTTTCTTTGATGAGAAAGTCTGGAAAACTGGTTCATCTGCCTCCTTCATAATAAATATCCCATAGTCAGGAAACCAGAATGTTAAGCTAGGAATCTTATGGACAGCGTTTTCTGTTGGACTTGGAAAATATTTCCAGTAATTCGTTTTCTGCACACCTACCTCAGAAATTCCTATAGTTGCCAAAGTACACCTATACAGTTCTACAATACATTTAATCCTCCTCTCCCATTTGCTATATAGGAAAAGCTTATGAACACTGGAAGTAAGATGCAGGACAGCCTGTAGTCACATCCTACCATGTCTCTTCTCTATAACAAACAACTGCAATTTGGCCCCTGGCGTATAGCACCCTAAGAATAAGACAAAAATTGTATTTCTTACTATATTTCTTTTATACGAGACAGGACAGAAGAAGAACTGGAGAAAGATAGCACCTGGGACAAACTCAGCACTGTGATACTCTAGTGCCAAAGGTAAATATCTACTGCTTTGAAAGGAATGCATCAACAGAAGCCTGGGATTCAATGGTGGTGAATCAAGCCCTTTGCAATGAAGAGAGTACAGTGATGCATTTTGTAGAAGTCAGCCCCTGAAATGAAGATGAAAATGCACAGGCAGGAAAAGCAGAGAGAGAGAGAGATGACCTATAAAGGTGTAGAAAACAGTATCTCTGTAAGGTGAATTTCTGGAAATCAGTCATGTGCTGTGGCTTCTGTTAGTGAGCACACAGCTGGACATTGGCTAGGCACCCTATTAAAGGCCCTTGATCAAATACTGTAGCTTAACTTGATGCTGTTGTCAAGTGCTGTGTAACAGAATGAGACACAACTCCAAATTTCACAGATGTTTGTGCACTACTGCAACACATTCAAAGCAAAACCTTGCTCACACTAGGAACAGTATGAACTACCTCAGATCAGAGAAATATGGGAGGAGGTCAGCAGATAGCTTATGCATCACAGCAGTTCATACGGACAATGGATGGTATGCAAGGGAAAGTCACCTTATCATCTAGTGTTTTTCCATACCACACAGAGGCTTATAGTTTTGTTGCATCCAACTTTTTGTGGAGTTGAATGAAGAAGCTGTTTACTGATCAAAGACTTCTTATGCATCCCATTATAGGGTTGCAACATATTCTTGAGAAACCCACCACCAAAGAGGTTATGATTCAAATATCTTAAATGGTTTTATACAGCTACCTCAAAAAATCAATCAAATTTTGCATAATTCGTGTTACTGTTGATCTTTAAAACTGAAGCATTCTCTTTCTTCCTACTTACAAGAGGCAGATGGATGCAATCTTCTTCCAGAATTGTCCATCTTCTAAGCTCAGGTTACCTCATCTTTCCATAGATAGAGCTTTCTAGTCAAACTTCTTTCATTGTGGTGCCTCTCAAGAATACTCGTTCATCTTTTTGGGACATTTTTTCAGAATAAGGGCTTTATGGAAGAAGGCCTAGGGTATATGCTGCCTAGAATACTACAAGAAATCCATTTGGCCTTAGGGAAGGACCTTAAACCCCATCAGCTGATATTAGAATTATAGCAGTGTAGCTTTTCACATTTTTTTGAGAAAAACGATTGTGTATGTTGATGCCCTGCAGTCTGGATTGTTGGTTATCTGGAAAAGCACATCCTGCCTACAGAAAAATTTTAGTATATTTTGCTTTCCAGACCAGAAGATAACAGAGAGATATGAATTTCTTCCTTTTGCCCTACCACAGCTACCTGCAGCAAGGCACAAGCAGTCCAAATGCTCCCTCACCCTGTGTTTGCAGCAAGAGAAGTCCTTGTTTTCCATTCTGAAAATCTGATCACCTCAACACATCCAGTATCTTGGTCATTTTAAAGAACCATAAACCCCTTAACACAATGGCTAGCCAGAAACTAAAACTTGGAAATTAGTTTCCAATATCACAAGACTCTGCTCTCATTTGAAATGCTTTTATCTGATTTAAACCTGAGAGGATGGAAACCTTATTGAGTGGGCAGTGTAGTTAAAATGAAGTTGCCCAACTGATCTGGCATGTCTGGGGCTGCCTCCTTGTATTAAAGAATTCTCCAGCTCCTCCAGAGTAAAACATTCTCCTGTTGAAACTTCAGATCAAAATGAAAACTTCATTCTATATGTAAGGTATTGATCCATTTGGGACTTATTTAAGCTGCCTAGCTTTATCAGTTTAGGCCTCCTGTGCTCAAAACAAAACTGTGCAGTACTCTCTGAGGAGCCTCAGGCAGACTCTTCCTTCATCCTCCCACTCTGATTCTTCTGTGTCCTAATACCCAACAAACGTAGATTGCAATCAGCCCTTCTAAAAGGCTGCTTGCAGATACCAGCATATCATAGCACTTTCCTTTCTCATAAGAAAAAACCCACCCTGCACCCTCTCACAGAGCCACAGAGTTTAAAACCAGTCCTTTGGTTTAACAGAACCCATCAGACTGACAGTGAAGAGTGAGGCTGATAAAGCAGCCAGGGGACTCCTCTGCACAGCTTTGCATACAGCTGCACAGCCTCCCACGCTCTCAGAAACGAGGCTATTTTTTAGTAAATCTTCCATTTTGTCCACTTGCAACATCACCATAAACTGTGGGCATCACTGAAGTAGCCTTACTCAAGCAGTCATTCAAGACTGAATATTACAACTCAGAACGCTACAAATATTGGGGGGTGGGAGAAGAAGTACTTTAGCTTAAAGTAGCTGATAACACAACCTTTTTACCCCACAAGAAATATTTCATTAAATTTCTAAATATAAATTTTATTCTTCTCCCTGATATGGTGCTTCAGTGGGAAAGCAACAGGTACACACTGTGTGTCTACAGTGCAAAAACACTGTAAAACTGATAGAGCCAGACAAGCCTGAACCAATGCCTTATAAATACATACTTTTTGTCCCTGTCTAAACATGTTATTCTACTGTAATTTCAGCAGTATGGTTATAGCAAATAACCTTCTTAGTCTGAAGGTATCTATTTTGGTACAGTTTATTCCCAAACAGCAAGAGGAATAGGGGAATATAATGTAAAGTACCACCTAATGACAAAATTGCAATTACGCAAGAGCAGCTGTACTGATACAATTACTTTGGCAAGAAGAAATATGCCCCACAAGAAAAATCACTGCGTTATATATATGTGAACACATACATGCAATACAGCCAGTTCACTTTTCCCTGTACAGATCAATACCCACACCAGTCCTGCATACACAAACGAAAGAACAGAAGCGCTGTGGAGCACAGGACAGGGAGTCAATTCAGGGCCTTGCTAGCTTGGGTAAACATCATCACACTGCTTCACACCTGAGCTGGGACAGCACAACACTACACCAGACAAAGCTACCGGCCCACAGATTTCTCTCCTTCAGTCATCAATATCACTGACTTCTTTTTTCTTTCATTTCATTTCATTATGTGCTCTTGTAGATATTTTACATATATGTAGTACTACCTATTTTTTGCTTTGTCTGGTTACTGTACCATCAATTCATTTAATCAAATAATACTGGAAACTCAATAGGTGGATGAAATGCACTCAGCTCATCACTAATGCTGATGGCCATTCGGGGGTGATGGTACAGTCCTTACTTTACTATTAGCTCTTGCCCACTGCACTAAGTTAGACTTTCATTTGCCATTCTCTTCCCCAGGCTAAAGTGCTTTTATACTCCCCTTTGGATTTATTTTCTGGTCTAGATATCTACCTCTGAAAATGAAGATATGGAAAGAAGACCCATGGACTATGTGACACATAATTAGACAGCGTTTCGTACCAGGAGAAACAGTGTATCTGTGGAGCCTTTTTGCATGGTTATATTTCACATCTCTAACACTGCATGGAGACACACTCTGACCACATTAAATGCAAATCAATAATGTTAGGGGCAGTTTCAGTGAATTTCAGGAGATAAGATGTTCTAAATGCTCTGAAGCTCACTGAGGCCAATCTTAGATCACTTGTTTCTGAATGTATGATAAATTTGCTGTGCAAGTTCAGTTTTGCAAGGACCTAAGCGCCTCCTGTGATGTGCTGCATGCCTTTAGCTCCTTCTGAGACTAATGTGACCTTAAGGGGCTGGACAAATTTCAGAAACAGGCATTTTCTGAGTTATTAAAGGGATTCCTGTCTGTGGACCTGATCCCACACCATGATGTATGCCCTGTATTGCTGCTGAAGGAAGCAGAAGTGGAAAATACTCATTCTCTTGAAGGAGGAGATTACAGAAAGCCCTAATGTTAGAACAGAAGACAACCAGCTCGTGAATGGAGCTTGTCAATACGACTGTTAGAAGGCTCTCAGGAAAGTTGGCTGGTGGGGCAGCCAGCCAAACTGAGGCTACCACTGTGTGTGTTAGGAGGGCAAGACATGTTTACACTATCATTATTTACCAAGCGAGATGCAGAATTTTTTCAAGCACGACTGAACTGCATCAGCCCTTGAACACCTGCCTGGGAGTAAAAATGGCTCACAAGCACAGAGAGGCTGGCTGCCATCGCTGCAGATAAACTCACTACCACGAGAACTTCAAGAGCAACACATCTGGTAATTAAAGGACTATAAATATAGGGCATGTGATGCCACAGCAGAAAGTGGAATGACAAAAACAAAGCTTACTTGCATGTTCTTTTCCACCAAGATTAAATAAGATTACAGCAGCAGAAGGGCACTCACACTGGCTTATATGAGGACAGTGCTGTGGTATTGTGAAGCTGGTTGGGGGGAAGATAAAAAAAAAGTACCAACACAAAAAAATCTCTCAGTAGTCTATTTTAAGGAGTCATCTTATATAACAGGAAGCAAGCACAGTTATTCTGGATGCTTGAACAC
The DNA here is from genome assembly GCF_030936135.1 of Gavia stellata. Taxonomy (NCBI): domain Eukaryota; kingdom Metazoa; phylum Chordata; class Aves; order Gaviiformes; family Gaviidae; genus Gavia; species Gavia stellata. The sequence goes on from NC_082595.1 coordinate 24,717,497, forward strand.
CGTCTGTCACATCGCCACAAGCAAAGGAAGTATAAAGAAGTATGTGTGACCATTTGAAGACTGTTAGTTTTAATTAGTCTGTAATAATGTTGGTTACATAAATCCTTGCAGGTTGAATTAGAGGAAGAAAGTGCCATGGAGATTAAGCCTACAGAACGCCTAAATCATTCCAAAGCTAAGGGGAAAATCGCAAGCTCAGAGATGAGGGCCGCAGTCAGTGTGTGGTACTTACAGGCACCAGACACTAACACTGGTCTGAATTCTTCATCAGAGCAGGAATATACACTTTCAGGGAGGCAGGGGACATGTGGCTGCTCCTTGGCAAAGGAGCACTTTTCTGCCCAAAAGCTGACGAGTGAAGCATCAGCTATCTATGCACAATTTAGCTGGAACCCCACAAGGGTCCCTCAAGGTTGTGGTGTGCCAGCTGGCTCATTAGTCACTACCCCAGCTTAGCCTGTGAGTGCTACAGTACTGCCCAGAGCTGCTGGTGCAGAGAGCTAACACAGTCCCTCTACCATTTCTCTCTACTAGCACAGACATGTTACACAGGGCAGAATGTGGTCCTCAGTTTCTTAGGTTTCTAGGTTAAGGGTTAGAATTTGGCTAATAGCTTTGGTCACAAACAGTGTTTAGGATGAATGGATGTACTAGAATTTCAAAAAGACCAGTGAAACATTTCAGTGCCTTAAAACCACATATGCGTAATTTTTTTAAGCTTTAGCATACACAGAAAGAGAAATAAAAATGTCTGTATCAGACTGAAAAAAAAGTTGTGTCTAACTCAAACAAGAATTTTGTTGCTTTCGTTTCTGATGCCAAACCAAAAAACAATTGTTCATACAGCTTTAGTTACTAACCTGATGAGAATTAAAGGAGGAACTGTGTGGTGGACACTACCCAGGTTTGTGGAGCTTTACCCCAACCAACCACTGCCTCCTTCTCCCAAGGCTGCTCAGGTGTATAGTTCAGAAGTAGTACATATCCAGAAATGCAATGCCACCGAGAAACTTTGCAAACCTCAAGGAAAAAAAAACATAATTTAGGCACTAACATATAATTGTGCACAACACATCTGGGGCAAATTTTCAGGAAATCTAAGTTAGTGTTCGTCCACATACTTCTGTATGATGTCGTAACAGCTGGTTCAGGGAGAGCTTGAAATTTGTCCCACTCTATCCTGATTAGGTACAAAACTAAAAGCCTCCTAATCCACAAATGACTGATAAAATAGGAGAAAAAAAGATGAGAGGATGAAAGTTAGGTGAGCAAATAAAAATGTAAATAAATATAGCAAATTACAATAACTGAGTATTACTAACAGTTAATGTCAGGTTTTACTGGTTTTTATCCATTTAGTTCTTGGTAAGCTCATTCAAAAAGAGAAAGACCCATTTAGGCACGTCTTTCAAATGTAATATTAAGCCTTCCTTTCATAAAAAAACATCTGCATATCTCAATGCTAGGAACTTTTCATAGTGTCTAATGTATAAACCAATGAAACATATAGTTTTGATTATACTTTTAAAATGGGCATATTGAAAGTTATAAAAGAAGAAAAGAAGGTAATAAAACTCCTCTGATTCGCCATCCAAATAACTATAAACATATTACTTATATTGCCTTCCATTCCATCATTATCATTACTACATTATGGCTAGATAATCAAATGCAAGAAACTTTTCTTCATGTCTGATAATAAAACATTTTGCTCAGATGTTCCTGGTTAGAGCTGCAGCTTCCCTCACAGAAGTGCAACAGTACGGAGGTGAAGAAAGACAGTCATAAAGATCCCCAAATCCACAGGGATGCTGCAAAGACAGAAGGAATGGAAGACTCACGATTCCTCAGGCACACCACCACTGTTGAACAGACTTCATCTGAGAAGGTGTCTCAACTGAATTTCATGGTAACTCCCCACACCACACAGTACCTGCTCTAGCAACATGTTTCTCATTTATAGGAGATTTTGAATAGCACATTACAAACTTCTCCCTGCAACTTTCTGAAAGAAACTGCATCTGTTTCTCTCTTCTGTGCTATCCAACATGTGAGTGTGGCTGTGAAAGAGTGAGACATATAGCATGTGTGTAACTGGGAGAGGCAGAGGGAGATGCAAATACTTGCTGGGACTCCATTTAACCTGTAATTCAAGAATTCCCTTGCAGAGAGCTGAAGAGGTTAAGCCTTTAAAATGTACACTGCTTTTCTATACACACATGCACAGAATGTAATTTTTACCTCTGTAATGAAATGAGCTAAATATAATTTACATAGCAAAGTACACATAAACATAAGTAGCTGTAGCACATATTTCTCTTGTATACATGCAAACTTGGGATGTTGGAATGGCTGATGGAAAGGGCAAGTCCAACTACTTCAGTGCAAAAGCCAAGGCTCACATGTAACAGCCAAGATGAACTGCATTTACCTCTGCTGCTCTGCTGGTCATGGCTTGTCATGTCGGGAGAGCAAGCACACCCCTGAAGAGCTGCCTTTTTAGCCTACCAGTGATCCAATTTACAACACAGACCCACAAAGAGTTATGTTGGTACGACAAGGGGAAGGAAGAGGGAGAGGGGTCAGTAAACTGTGGCATGAAATCAAGGTGCAGCCAGAAGTGTGATAAGGAGTGATTCCCTGTGTGTCCCCTCTCTCTTTTTCTGTGCCACCATGGTCCTTTCTTTTATCTTCCCCACAGCCCATTAATGTTCTCCCAGCTGTTGACATAACGTGACTTTCAATTTCATTTCTCTGACGACAATTTGATTTAAGCATGTTTGCAGAAACTCTCCTGAGATTTTAGAATCACTGTTGCATGTCTCCTTATTCAAATAATGATGGAGCCTGTTCAGGGTTGATGATATACCATGCAGGCCTGAGGACTTGAGGCCTGATTTTTCACTACCTAAGTTTTTCTTTGTTTTATTTCCTCCATTTACTTGCAAACTCATTAATTGTTTACACCTGCATAAAATTCAGTTGTTAAAGCATTTTAAACTCAGTTGACCTAGGTAGAAACATTTGTACAAGACACAGAATGTCAGAGCAAGCAAAGCATGCCCTCCTAGCAGCAAAGAGACACTCTGAGCAGCACTGCACCATCTCCCTACAGCTGCAAGAAACTCGAGTGATGGCATTTGTGTAAGGTCCCAGTAGCATCACATCACAAACAGCGTACATAGCCAGCACACTGCCGTCCGCTCAGAAGAAAGGCATTGCCAGTGGCATCACCAGTACAAAGGGGATGTGACTGAAAGCAGCATCAGGAATATGTCACTAAGGATGCACCAGGACAGTGGGGAAGCCACACACTCCTCAGAAACAACTGTGGCTTAGACAGGCAGAACTGTCTCAAGGGTTTGATGCTGTTCACGATTTCTAGAAGGCTCCCTTCTTTCCCAGAAAAAAAAGTGTATCACTGTAGCCCAATAGCACAGGTTCTGTTCAAAGTAAAAATGGGAAGACCTAATCAAAAGAAAAAAAGACATTATTACCGTACATATTATTACGTGTGCAAGGTGCTAGTGACACTTACTGTTTTTTTTTTAAAAAACCACACAATAATATCCTTCATCTTTTTCCTAAGCTTGTACGTCATCTCATACTTTTCTGTAAAACAAATCAGAATAAACTGTTCTTACAAAAACTTCTAAAGGTTGTCTGATGCACATCACTCTCTCTAGCAAAACCAGACTGATACTGCATAGGAGCATAGGATAATTCAGGTTGGAAGGATGATCTCTAGTCAATCTCCCTGCTCAGACCAGTGCCTTGGTGGTCCCCACGGAGCTCCCTCCAGCTTGTTCATCTCTCTTGCACTGGGAGGCCCCAGGCTGGACACAGTGCCTAGGCACAGTCTAATGAGAGCTGAGCCAAGAGGGATAATGACTTCTCTCGACCTGTAGCTCTGCTCCTGTCAGGACACTGGTGCCCTCGCTTCCTGCCAGGGCACACTGCAGGCCGTGCCCGCTCGCTGACCAGCGGGACTCTAGGTCCTCTTCTGCAGAGCTGCTCCCCAGGCAACCAGCGCGTGGCCTGCCATGACACAAGGGCTTCATCTTGCCCAGGGCAGCTGCATCTATACAGCTATATCTGCTGATATACTTTGAAATTTGAACTGATTTCTCAGAGGAAAAAAACCCCAAACATCAGGGAAGAAAAACAGGTCCAGGAACATATTATTCCTTAAGAGACCCTAGGGGTGATGGACCCCTAGACCTTCTCTCTTCTCTCACGCTAAGACTAAGATTGCTCCAGTTGTGTGTGTGGTATTTTTCCAGCCAAGTGTTTAATACAGGGAAAAGTCAGGCTCCCACACTTCTTTGGGATGATTATTCCAGCTGGTAATAACTGAACTCTCATTCAGGAAGTTGTTCCCAATATTCAGATTAAGTTTTTCTTTGTTTTATTTCCTCCATTTACTTAGAGCTACAACTCATCCTTTATGCTAAATAATTATTCTTCTCTCCCTCTTTGGGGGAGCTACATCCCTCAGATATTTGTGGGCTGTTCTATCCCTCAGGCCACATTAGTCACCATTTAGCCAAACTATACGCATTTAGTCCTTTTTATTAGGACTTGTTAATTATTCTTAATCCCCTCCTCTGAACTCCCTGATTTCTCAATCTCTCTCACAACACTGCAGCCAGTATTCCCCATGTTCCTGCATCATAACACTGGAGAGAGGAACTCCCCTTTCTGCATCCCAGTGTTTCTGGAAATACAGAACATAGTTTAGCTGTTGTGTACTACATCTCTCCCTCCCTATGTCTTCTTCGGCATTATTGCTTCCCAAAGCCAAATCCTGCTTCCCTTACCCACATGGCTAGCCCAACTGGAGCAAAGCCCACAAATAGGATTAAGAGCTGGCTTTCTCCTCCATCTGAAACTGTGTTTGCTTCTCTCTTTTTTTCTTTTTGTGTAAATTCATTGTTCTCTCTTTCAAGGTTTAGTACAATGTTCACTTTCTCAGTAATAAAAGGGCCTGCTTTTGAATGGTTTCTACATGGCTTCAGTAGTATCTAAAGCTACTGAATGTTAAGCATCTAAATACCTAAAATCTGTCTTAAATACTATTAAAAATGTATTGTGCTCAAGCCAATACATTTGAGACAATTCATAGGCTGATATTTAGGAATCAACTGTCTTTCCAAGTATGGTATTTTCAGTGCTCTATACTTTAGTTCCAATAACAAGGTAGACATAATTATGTCTCACTACTGCCCTATTTATTCTTAGAAATGCAATGGTTCTGTCACCATGGGTGCTTTCTGTAAGTGTTGGCTGTAAAAAATACCTGACTTTTAAAAAATAATGGCAGTGCCCTGCTGCAACTCATGGTCTTAATAATCAGCTAGTATTTAATAAAAATACTGATTTTGAGTATTCAGTGAGGCATTGCCTCACTGAAACAATAGGGATTCATTGCTGGTATCAGTGGCTTTGGCTCATACCATTAAAAGCTGTGAAATGCTAAGGAGATGGCTCTGAATCACACTGACTCAGGAGATGGCTCTGAATCACACTGACTCGGGAGATGGCTGTAGAGGCAAGGACTGGGGATCAAGTACAGCACATATTTATGGAGTACATCTTATGTTCCACAGAATCAATTCTTCTCAGTGGCTACAGCATATGCCAAGAAAGTGAGTGAAGAACATATCCTTATCCCTTTCTCCACCCATTGGGATGGTTTGTACCCTTGGAGAGGTAAAGAGGGAGCAGGGAATGTGAATTGACTTCTCTCCTTCCAGTGTGTGAAGGCAAAGGAGCATCCTGTCCCATTCCTCCCACAGCCTCAGCGCACACCTACATAAATAAAGCTTAGGCAAAGACCTCTGCAATGTAAGTAGCAAGAGAAGGCAAATCACAAGCCTGGCAAGATGAGAGATGGTGACATAAATACTCATCTGCTGTGCAGTGCTGGTGGTTAATGGAAAACATTTATCAGAAAAACAACCCCCAGTCTTACAGAGCAGCTTTGGCTAAGAGTATGGCAGCTGTATCTTGTCCACAGGTGTCCATAGCTACTAAAATAACAGTCTCTGACAAGGATGAAATGATGAAGCACTACCTAAGGATAAATTTACTGGATCCAAATTTATCTGACAGGTCAACAGGTCCTTTCCCAGGTGCTACAACGTCAGAGTATGCCAGAAAGATGATAAAATTCAGAGGAGCCTTGACTACTCCATCAGAGAAAGACCTTGTATTCCACAGACACTCTTAACGTTTTAATCACTATTTAATAGTGGGTCAAAAGATCAACCAAATATTCTCTTCTGCTGCCATAACGTTTCTTTCTCTAGCAGAAACCTGACTGTTCTGACCATTTATATTACAAAGTCCAAATGTTAGTGACAAATCCTGTGCCTGTGTTCACTGTCACTAACTTCTGACTTACCTTCAGATACATGCCACATTTTATCTTTCACGTGCTAGTCCCTGTCACTGTAAAAAAAATCTCCTAAGGTTTTTTTGGAACCTACCTTCCAGGTCTACAAAATTTTTCTGCAATTTGCTCTGGTCGTTTAGGGAACAGTCACAGTGTGCAGCCACTGGTCTCGGCCAGGAAGACACTGTGCACCACTTGACTGGCCAAGCTGATGATGCAGAGATTGCTACTTACTCATGAGTCCTAGATCAAATGAAGCATGCAGTGCTGTACTAGCAGTCAGAAGATGTGTTTATGGCTGGTCCCCACAGAATTTCTTGCATTTCCTCAGAAGCTGCGAGCTGCTCATTATAAAGAAGACAGTGAACTTGATCCAGAAGTTATTTCTGTTCTGCAACAACTGCTGCTTAACACACCAACTCAGCACCACTTGGTGACGGGCCAGCATAAATCCTGTTCTGCAGGAACTCTTACCATTTGATACTACTTTGGCTCTGCCTACTGCAGTGATGCATCCTTTGCTTCATTAGCTGATGCAGTTTTTGCTTCATAAGAGCATAGCACTGATTTGGCAGGCATGACCATAGCAATACCTAGTATTTCATGACAGCGCTGTAACAGTGTGACCACCACCTGTTCTAAGTCACAGTCCACAGCCGACATATAACATTTTGTGTTGCATGGGTGTACAGGCAGCATTTCATGATCTCCAGTCAAGCCACATAAAAGCTAACATGTACAGATCTTGAAGATCTTTTAGCGAAAGAAGTTGTTTTACACTTTCTCCTCAATAACATGACCAGGATGTGGATAGGAAAACTCCAGGGCTAGAAGATGTCAGCCAGAAATACCACGGGGAACCTATCAAAGGGCTTTACGGAAAGAAAGGCATTCCATGGCAAGAACATGATCTACGAATAATTAGATTAGAATTTTCTGCTGACAATCACCCTGGAAGATAAAAGAGGTGAAAAGAAAGAGAAACATGAAACTGTATTCAAAGGAAATTAGGAAAATAAACAGAAATGCAACCCAAGGCAGTGCAAGATATCTAATTGTCACTTGCAAAACAATAGCTCTATTCCGTCTTTCTTCTTTTTTTAATTGGCAGGGTCTGAGGCAAATTATTATAATAATCTAAATTGATTTACATTCTGAAAAGCATGTAGGAAAAGAAAGCAATCTTACAATGAGTAATGTATCAGCAATCAGTGGGGACACTGTTTAGAGGCAACTATTCTAACTACAATCTGTGGAGAACATTATTTAAGAGTTTTCATTAAAATAGGTAACATATTCATTTGGGAATGCCTTAGGTTTAAAACAGCAGCTACACTGTATGGCTAGACTAGGTCTAGCTTGTATGTTGGCTGGTCTATTAGTGAATTCACCAGACCCACACAATTCACTATACTGTCTGAGTTTAAAAGGGTAAAAGTGCTGTTTGGGCAAGGGCTTTATATAGAACTAGAGGAGGGCCCTGGGGCATCCCTCAGGCAGCACAGACATGCTCTAACCCAGACAGAAGCCCAAGAGCAAAAGTCACAGCTAGGCTCCTTTTAGAGGGGTAGTTCTGACAGCAGCAACAAATAATTAGAGTGCCAAATGCTGAATCAGTAACTTTCTTTTCTCTTCCCAGATCTACATGTGAGTTCACATTTATGTCACCTCCAGTGAGTGGAAGTGCATAGAAAACAATTAGGCGTATACATAATGCTGAACCACAGGAATCTAGCTTCTATACAGTCTGTGGAGAGAGATAAACTCCTCTAAAAGACCATGACAGCATCTATATTAGGTTCCTACTCTAAGCTGACACCTGTAGGAGTTTGGCTTCTCCATAGACTGAGAATTTCAGCAGCTGGTTTAGTAAGAATATCCTTCATTACATACAAATTAGTTTAATATTACTGCATACAATTGATATGACCTCCTCCAGAGACTTGGGGAAAATCACAAGGATGTCACTTCTGTCCTTAGTTGCACATGCAGGTTTTCTCCACATCTTCAACTTCAGAAGCACCTCTAAGTATCTGCTCCCCTTTATAATAATTTTTCCAAAATATCTGTCTTCCAAGAAATCTATTTTCTTTTTCTGACTCAAAATGAATTTTTTCTTTCATATTGTCTCCTTAATCAAATGTATGCCTACATCTCAAGAAGTAAAATATTTAGTTTTCATGATTAGACAACCAAATATTTATTCATAAGCACACTCACCAGGAACAGGAACATACATACATCAATGATTTTTAATCCTAGTTAGTACTTCCATTCCTGAGCCACTGGCAATTAACCAATGAACTTTCAAGTGAGCCCTCTATAACTTCAGAACATCAGGACTAAGTATGAAGGTCTTCTTCACCTCGTACATGTTCTTCCACAGCTTGGTCCAGTCCAGGAGAGGTTTGGACTGCAGGTGCTGGTGCTGGAACCAAGCAGTATTCAGAGGAAATGTAGGGAGAGGGGGACATCATGGCATCTGGTACGCCAGTGACACGGAGCCTACTACACTAGGGACACGGAAAAGGAACAAAAGCAAGGAGACAACAACAACACATGAAGATAATAAGGGTAAGAAGCGTAGTGATGTGAATTATAATTCACAGCAGAGGCAAATAGAGGCAACTGACTGAAAAAGAAATCATGAAGGAGCACTGAAAGTGTGTCAAAATGCAATTCATCATTGAGCACCCTGCTCTCCACTGGAGCTGACATGACCTGCCTTATCCAGAATGATTTATCTGCTGAAGTTCTAATGCATATTGCATCCACAGTCAATTCACTGTCAGAAGACACTTTCTGTACAGAGATTTCCCAAAACAGAAAAACAGAGCAGCCCCTCTGCAGAAACTCCTTCACACAGAAATCTTTCATCATAAACTCCCTTTGCACATGGAAAAACCTTTCAGCAGCAAAATCCACTCCCAGTGAATGAACAGATTTGCCAAAAGTTTGCAGAAAATTCCATTTGCAATTATCTGCATCATCTAAATCATTCTTCACAGACAGCCACAGTGTAAAACCACTCAAAGACAAATTAAAACTGCAATAATATTCTTCTTAAGCATAAGTTTCCCTCAGTTGTATCTTCGTATCCAGTCACCTCTTTACATGAATAACAGTTTCAGCGGATAGAACCTATTTATTTATTTTCTATTGTGAAAACTTGGCTTAAAGATTTTTAATCTTCTCTGTACTGACAGATCCAAGTTTTCCAACCACAGCTGACTATGCCATTTTTGACGGATGTTTGCCCACTCTACTCTTAAAGACATCCTATGATGGCAACTCCACAACTTTCCTAGGCCATCTACCCCAGTGCTCCATTATCCTTACTATATAAGAAGTTTTCCAAATGTCCAATCTAAAACATTCTTGCTATAATCTGTCCCATTCATCACAAACATGGTCAAAATATTCTCTTCTACTTTTTTAGACAATTACCGAATCAGTCTCAGTCTCCTCTTTAAATAGCCCTGTTTCTTTCAGTGTATCCTTGGAGATTTTATTTTCCAGAGATGACCCTTCTCACCACTCTCCTCTGTCCTCTTCCCAGTTTGTCCACCTCTTGCTAGAAGCAAAGAGCCCAGACACATGACCACTCTCACCATAGCCAAAGGTTTGGTTGTAACTACTGACTTTTTCCTATTGCCCTATTGTGCACCCCACTGCACTGTAAACACACGGAAGGAAAACACAGCCCTCATCTTCATATTCACAAGAGGTAAACAGTGGCTGGCACTAAATATGGAAGTGGTCAGGTTTTTTTCAGAAATGCTTAAGACACTTGTATGCCCTTTTAATCTGCTGCTTTAAGCACTTAAAAAAAAGCCTTTAGAAATCCAGTCCTTATCTTTAAAGTGAAGCATTCTTTCAGCCAAAAGACAGTTTCAGATGTTTTACTGAGCATCAGCATTCACCATCACTCGCTGTGCTTATCCCGCGTTTGAAGAACACCCTGAATGGAACGCACCCTTTGGAATTTAAAAAAAAAAAAAATAGTAACAAACATGACAGATGAGGGTGCTATTTTGTTTTAAGCTTTTAGTTGTGGTACAACTTTGCTTCCGCAACAAAGATAAAGGGAGTTTCACCAGAGACTTCAGCCAGAGCCAAATCAGGCCAGAGCAAAAGTCCTCTCCTGCAGCACATGCAGAAGGTGCATCAGCACAAGTCTTACAGTGTCACCTGCCACTTAGATAACTGAAACCCCCTGCTGTGCCTATACTTGCATATAAAATGGGCAAGTATTTTGGCCTCAAGACCAGCTGGTACAGCATTCAGCTAAACATACTCAGCCGTTAAAACCAAGTGCCTGTATCCAAACACAGCCACTGAGGATGATCTCTGGTCTATGCGAACTACACCTAGGCCTTCTCTGAAAGAGTGCCAAACGCCGACGCTAACTCTTGAACAGCACAGGCAATTGCCTGTTACTGCTCAGGCCTGTGCCTATCCATGCTACAGTCAGGAGGACCATAAGGAAACAGCAGGCTGCAGGAGATGGGGGTGACAGGAGGTTTTAAGGATTTGGTAACGTATACCTGAAAACTGAAAGAGGGACAAAGTTTGTAAGCATGTGAAAATGCGCCTTTTTCCCTCCAGCTGGTCGCCCAGAGAGAGAATTCAACCTGGCAGATAGGGAACGCCTGCCTCAGCACTGAATGCTGCCTCTTTTTGCCCAAAAAGTAGGAAGAAAGTGGCTCCTGCTAGAGGAGGTAGGAAAGGATAGGGAGGAAGGGGACAAGGGCAGCTGCCCTGCAAAGTTACTCACCACCAGCACCCACCAGCTCCCTGTGCCCGGGGTAGGACACAGGGCTCAACAGTAAGCACTGACTGCCAGGGGAGCTTCAATGAAGGGTAGAGGGAGTCTTAAAACCTATAATCAAACCTCATACTTCATGTGAAACTAAGCAAAATGATGCCTTATTTTTTCATCACTAATTTTTTTTCTTTGTTTTTCTTCTTACTCCCACTTCTGGAGTGTTATTTTATTCCTTCAAGCCAGCTGTTTTAACTCTGGAAATACTACCTGCACTGTTCAGGCCTTCAAGACAGTAAATCTTAGAAGCAGAAAACAGTTGCTGCTCTTAATATTAAAAACAACTCTGCATCTTTTGCCTTTATAATGTGCCTACAAAGCAAGCACAGTGAGTTTAGACTGCAGCGTAACCTACTGTGGTAAAATCTCAGTGTTGCCTCCATGGATTACATACCATTTAATGTTTCAAATAAGTCATGACACTACATTTTTAACTTCTTTTTTTTTTTAATGGGCAGTCTCAGCCAAGCTAAATGCACTGTTTGTAAACAGAAAGCTTATTCCAACTTATGGCCTGCAAGTAGACACTCAGCAGCCCTGGAGTAAGCTGTGAGCCAAATCAGAAAGGCTTTACATTCAATTAGTAGCTTTACTTTTCCTCTTGGATTTGTAACTGCAGAAACCAATTTAGGATGAGAAAGAGCAGAATTCTGGGAGCTGTCAGGAGCGCAGCAGTGTGCTAAGCAGAACTCCGCTTGACAGAAACCACGCAGAGAAAATACTGAACTCACTTCCCTTCCCTAGGCTCTCCCAGGCACCTTTGCATGCCATGCTCCCAGGTCCCCCCTCTTCTCTCATTTCCAGTTATTCCTGTTCTCATATTGTGCTTGATGGACAGCATAATCAAATGTACTGCAGAAAGGGAACTAGGGAAACTAATTGGAGAAATGCACATCATTATCTACTTGTTCACTTCTCTTATATATTTTTCTTTTCATCTGTTTCGTTAACTTGAGTTGGAATCTGAAGCAGGACTCACAACTTCTATTTCTTACATTAACTACATGGCGGTCTATTCCAGTGGACACTGAGAGCCATGATAAAAAAAGAAAGCGTGGAAAAAACCACAACATTTATTTAAGAAGTTTGTATTACTCTTTTAATTTTTCAGATTTTAAAATATAGTTTGATTTGTGTTTAAATGATTGGTGAAGTAGTAATACCAATATTTTGGAGAATCTTCAGACATAAGTCTGAGAGGGTCTTTCCTGCCTCAGACCAAAATAATAATAAGAAAGGCCTGCCTCAATATTAATTTTTATCAAGCACCTGATCTAGCCACTTGCAGAATCTGTCATATTAGGCCTCAATGTTATAATCCTACAAGTATCTGAAATTACATTACATCAAAATGGAATAACCAATAAAACATATCACTTTGCTCTGGTTCTTTTTGAGGATGACACTAATTTATGTTTCCAGAATTCCAATTACATCGCTAGACCACAATTAACCAATAGAGTGGAATGATCCATAACATGCATATGGAAAAACGATCTGAAATGAAATTTCAGATCAAATTGTAGCTTTGTTCCACTGAACAATACTGCTAGGATCCTCAGCAGTTATCACTGAGTGGATGCTCTCCAGAACAGCCTGTGTGTATGGGGAATATCTAAAGTGTCAAGGACTGTCAAGGACATAACATCTACTAGCCTCTGAAGTGCTCGAGAGAGCCTAAAAATAGGGCTCTTTACACCTTCCCTGAAACTGTGCACTATTTGGTACAATGCCTTCAGCCTTCCTCGCAGTCAGGGAGTGCCTGTGAAATTCTTCCTGAGAGGACCTAAATTTTTTTCCATGTCTTTTGTAAGCATGGCTGGTCAAAAACAATTCTTGTAGAAGAGATCTAACACAAAATTTTATTTTAAGGAAATGGAAATGGTTGGGGTCTTTTATTGGATATCTTTCCTTCACAGAAGGCACACACAGCATTGTACCATCAGTAAGACCTAGTCCAGTTAGAGAACTTAGCCCACATAAAAGATTAAGGAAGAAATCACAATTCTGATGAGGCAACCAAAGTTCCAATTATTTTCCAGCATAAATTTTTTGACCCAAAATTTTCATTTTATATTTTTTTAAAGGAAGAGATAGTAAGGGTTACTTCATCTTCAAAAAAAAACTTAATATAAATTATAAAATCTAATATTAAATTTAAACAGCAATAAAATGTTTTAAATTTTCATCAAAAACATCTACACATATTGTTTTTCAGACAAGCCCTGTTCACAGCTGCTCTGGAAAAAAAGGCATGCTACAAAATTCCAAAGTGCAATCTTTTATGTACTACACTTGTTTTAATGCAAAAAGATCACATCTCTGTTTTCAGTCACTGAATTTAAAAAGTATTAAAACCTACTTATACACAGTTAATGGACTAATTCCTTTAGCTCAGGTAACAAAACGGGCTTTCTGAGTCCAAAATTGCTAGTGCTTAGTCACCACTCTGTAAGTTCAGCCAATCTTTCAGTATTTCAGAACAATTTAACCATCTCAGATCAACAGTAGCACAGATGCAGAGACTCCCAAAGTGACTTTCTGCCCTGCCACCCAGACCCACCTGAGCTACAAGCCCTGGTGCTCCACTAAACACATGACACCAACCAGGAGTGGCCTTGAAGCACAGTACAAGATATTAGCTCCTGCTGGATCCAGTCACAGAGGACACCTGGAGCTAACAAGACAAGCCAGACCCAAATTGACATGCCTCCACGTAAGCCTCTCAGGCAATGCTTCTTAGATCTCTAGGTTCTTGGAAATCGTCTTAGCTACAATGAAGAGCAGCACAGATAGATGCTCTGGCTGAGCCCTGGCCTCCTATTTGCTCCACAGAAGTCAGCATTGCATTAGTAGCTCCAGCATAAAGCTATCCAAATTGTGGATGAGTTGGCTGTGCATAATGGTCACTCAGCTGTCTCCCCTTAGTACTGCATTATCTAGGTTTTTCAGGGTGTTGCAGTTCCCCTCTTATCTTGTGTAATGGAGAATCAACTATAACACAGAATTATGTTAAATGCTGGTAGAAGCATTCATGAGCCACACAATACCTCTTGCTGTAAGATAGAGACAGTTTCCAAATACAGCAAGCAATGTTATTCCTTTCAAAACATGTATGCATAAAGTAACAGGCCAGTTCACTGAACTTACCATTAAAACTGGATGTTTGGGACAGGAGCACGTATGGATATAAATGGCTATGTGCCTGCATATGCTTGCATGTGTGCATGTGCACAAGCTCATATGCACCTACTCATGCTCTGTAGCAAATGAATTTTCTTGAAAATAGCTCATTACATTGTAAACTGAGTTATACTGACAATAACTAACCATGGCAACTGCCAAATGTATAAAAGGCATACAAACACTCCTTTCAAAGCACAGTCTGTGCTTGAATCTGCCTTTTTAAAGCTTGTATGAAAACAGTGAGATGCAATAATACAACCTTAATTTATGAAATTCTGCAAAAGAGAAGGGAAGAGTTGAGTAAGTTTCTCAAGAAGCTAGATTATCCTGTCCAACCTCCTGCATAACACACGACAGAAACTTACTCAGCAAGTGCTGCTATGAGCCCACATGACACCTTCTGTTGAGGTGTCATGTATTGTTGAAATACATTACAGAAAAAAAATTCATTCACTGTAGAAGTCCTTTCCAGTCTTCTAAGGCTGAAAGCTCTAAGCCTCATTTGTAAACCCCATGCAGCTACTCAGAACATGGATGGGATACATATGTTACCAGGTAGCTAAATAATATGCATGAAAACCAAATCAGTCACAATATGACACTACCAATAAGCACAAGTAGTATCTACTGCAATACAGAAGATGACTGTAAAACCCAATTTTACTGGGCATGAACTACAAAAGCACTATACGTGCATTTAAGCGTGCTCAAATATTTGCCTAAGAGATTTTATACAATTTAAAAAATCATAATTTTAACAACAAAGTATCTATGTCCAAAAAAAATTTTGAGCCATCTATATATGGTCCATAACAAAACATACTGAACACATTTGTGTGGAGAATGTTTCCCTCTCTACATATGGGATCTTTTATCATTAAATGGAAAAACTGAAAAACTTGCCAATGGAAAGGGAAGAATTTAATTTAAAGTTTCATTAAAGAGCTTGCTTTCACAGCTAAAACTAAGGAAAATGGCTAGTAGTCCCAGCTGTGTACACATTATGCAGCATGCAGTAACAAAAAAAATTAATAAATAAAGAAATAAAGGAAGGGGTATGCCAGCAAAGCTGACATCCTTGGCATCCACTTGATATGCTTATAAAGCATGAAGCAATTACCTACTCTATCACTTGGGGCTAGAGCATCTTTATGCACCTTCATGAGCTCACAGATGCTTAAGATACAACAACTCAGCTTTCCTAATTCAGCATTATCCCAGAGCTGGGCAGGAGCCTGTCTCTGCTGTGATGGAGTTTGAGGACGACATAAGCCACAAGGTACTCCTGGATATTTTCCTGAGTGTTCTAAAAGAAGATCAGGTCAGTTTTGACAAGCTGCTGGCAATAATACCAAAAGCACTGCCAACACGCTCAAGGCATTCAATATGCTAACAGGTAGTAGACCGGATGCTATTCACATTACTTCCATTGAACTTACCTTTGATACTGTTAGGAGTTCAGCAAAGACTGCTCTCCCTCACCAGCATCATCAGCATTATCATCATCACACCACTGCCACCAATCCAGGAAGTTCAAAAAGCCTAAGAGAGGAATGATCCCCAGGGTATCAGCATACACCACACCTACAGACCGCAGGCAAGGGCCAAGCTGTCAAGACAATTCTTCCACCTACAGATGATTTCCTGCCACCCTTGTTTTCTTGCAGGGCCTTCAGCTAGGGGCAGGGAGTGGGCTGTAGGAAGATGAATTGTTCTGGCATCATCAGCCAACTCCTGGCCACTCTCTCCCCCACAAGTTCTGCTGCCTCTCCCTGTCATGTGGCCTGATGCACATCCATTACATGAACAAGACACAGGTTGGCACTGTGAAATGATGGGTGCAACCTACAGGCTGGTCTTGGGATGGAAACATGTTCGGTCATGTGAAGGGAGACACTACATCAGGCCACAGGTACCTACAAAAAAGAATGGGCTTTGCTTCTATCCAGGCACCAGCAAGACATGATACAGCTTTTGGGTACAGGCTTTTGCCTCCTTGGTACGTCATTGTCTGCGCTTCTCAGACTTCCTCACGCTGGTACGAGCAAAGGGAACAAGCAAATCTCTCTGCAAGTCAACAAGCTTCAGCTAATACCCTTCATATATTTGTAGGCAAAGCCTTCATTGGGAACAGAAGCATACAGAGAAGGACTTCATGAATCTAGTAAGTCTGCTTGCTTAAATCAATCAGGGGGAAAAAAATAGTAAGTTTAGATCTCCACAGCTCCAAGGATAATTCACTTTGGGGATAACTAAAGGCACCCCCCAAACAGGGCTGGATAACACATATTTGCTTATTTGGGGCAACATTTCTTAATAGTAACCTCAGTAGTACTCAGGTGAAAGGCTGATTTTTGAGAAAAAGCAGCAATGAGAATGAGTAAGGCCATTAATTTTCACATTGCCTAGTGCAATTACACAACATCTGCTCACAAAACACTGCCACAAGACTTTTGTCCACCTGCACTGCTCTGTTCAGAAGAAGAAACATCTTATCTCCTCTATTTTGACCTATATCAAAATGCTCCCATTAAAGCTAATAGCAGTGTTAGGATTAGGAGCAGAATTGAAATCCAAATCACATACACAACTCTTGCAACTCACTATTTTGAAAAGGCATTTCCTGTTGTTCAGAATTGCTTCTCTATGTAACGGTCTGTTCTAAGGGAAAATGAGATCTGCTGCTGTTGCTAACATACACCAGAGAGCTACACCATAGATAGAAGAGATACTAAAAAGCACAATGAAAACTGTCTGGCAGTACACCTCTTTTGCATCCAGTGGTTAATGATTTTAACTAAAACCTGCTTTCCCTAAATATCTTTACCCACAAATCTCCCTCTGCCCACCTAAGCCATTACAGCTTTCTTAGTGACTGCTCCTCACCTGTCTGTTAGCATTATTTAAATAAGTTATCTGATGTAAAAGCACTGGAGTAAATCAGCAGTTGAGGATGAAAATGCAAATGCTGTGGTTATCAGAACTAACAGAGCCAGCCTGTCTGCAAGCCTTTGCATGCGCATCGGGATGACTTGCTCACTGAGGCTTGGGAAGACCCTGTCACATCAGGCCCCAACACACTGTACTCCTTCAGTCTCACAATTAAAGCTCAGGATGGGGGTTTTTTTAAGGTGATATGAACATATCTGAACAGGTAAGATGCAGCTCACTAGCTGCCAGCTACAAATATGGTACAGGGCAGTCTGGGGAGCTGGGTTTTAAAACAAGGGCTCCAAAGTGACGTAGCATCCCTGTAGTGAGGAAAACCACCCAATCCCACCCACGGTCCACAGATACAGAAGGTTATTCACCTCGATCCCACTGTTTGTATCTGGGCACTGGCTCTACATTGGACTCCTATTGTTTCTGTCCAGACTTCAAATTCTTTGTTTTAAGGAAAAAGGAAAAGGGAGCAACTGAAAAGCATAATGTCTTGAAAACCATTCCCTCCCCCCTACTCCCACCCCCTAAAAGGCTCTTTTCAACAGCTCCCCAGAAGTACCAACTTAAATTCGTTATTTCATTCACGCAGTGTAACGCCAGCCCCAGCATTTCTCTCCTCTCATTCTGTCCAGTGGTTGCCCCACATAAACAGGCCTTAGTTATGGTTCACAGACTCCGTTTGCCACACGCTACTCTTCATCACAGTTTCATTTCTAATGAAGGTTTTGACACTGGTAGAGTAAATGATAATCTGCTACTGAACTTCTAATTAAGCACATAGAGCTGATAGTAATAACCTTAGCATCTCTGCCTGACTTTTCATTTTAGAGATCCCTGAGGTTTCCAATTCAATTTTTAGCTTCTCCAATCACACAAGAATAACGAGGTTGAAAATGCAAGTAGTGCAATATGGCACACATCCTCAGTGGTACTGCAGTACTGAGGGTAAACCGTAGGTGGCAGAAACAAAATCCTGTCCAAGAAGAAAGCCTGAGACAAAAGAACTTCAACCAGCAGAGATACAGGCACATTTTCATTTTAGTCTCCCATTTGACCCATGTTAAAGTATCAGTAGGCTTGCAATCACTGCATTTCTTTGTTCAAAGGCCTTCTTTTCCATTAGAGACGGTGGGAAAATTGAACTGCTGATCTTTCTGTGCTTGGTTGTTCCATGTAGGATCTATACAAAACTGTCTTCTACATGTTTACTGAATTAGTATCTTATATGTTCAGAAATCTTAATGTTCTCCTACACCTGTAGATTTTGTAAAGTTTTATCATGTTAAATTTTGTGTAAATGTCTTTATTTAGCTCCCAGATTAAATGGCCATGAAGTGCAACCTTATTACTTGAATGGACTGTAAATTACGCGAAAACACCACCTATGTGTTGTATAAAAAGTGTGTTGACAAGCACACGGTTTGGAGTCTAGATATAAAGAGAAAACACAAGGTAGATGGGTAAAGTTTATGTGTTTTCCTCTAGTAGGTATGTTTCCATAAGGTATCAAAAACTGCTGAATGCCCTGAAAACTCTAAGGAATCTTGAGACATTGGACCTTCGTACTCAGATTTGCATTGGTAATTCTAAACCTGATATGGGAAAGCTGTACTTGCAGTTCAAATGAGTCAGTATGTGCATGTTGACCTCTACTTCAGCCCACATGCACAAGTCGGATGGCTGGCTTTGCACAATGTCCACGATGCAAAGTAAGTTACAGCAACCTTAGATTAGTTCTCTTAAAAAGAAAGCAAAGCCAAACAAATTATGCTTTTATAGTAATGGTATCTTTTAGATACCAAAATATGATTATCATAACCTAGATCAACGAAAAGCACTATTGTGTCACAGATATCACTGACCGGAATGCACAAATATACATGAAAGATTTTAACAGAAAACACTGCACTTCCAGCTCCAAAGATGTAGCTTGGTCATATATTACTTGAATGTACAACAAAGGCGCAATATAAGCTACCAGTAGAGGAGATAGACTGTATTTGTACTAAGGGATGGAGGGGCCATATGATAAAGCTTTCCTTTGTGCTCCCATCCGAAATCCAAAGCTCTCACTAAATTTAAAAAGTCCATCAAACTGGATAGCACACTGTATGCCGTGCTTTCAGAATTTCAGAGGAAAGTGCAACAGACAACAAAATTCACCACTTCCAGAAAAGGTACTCTATATTTACATTTATATTGAAATATATAGGAAACAGTGATACTAATGATACAGTGCTACAGTCTGTTTTGTTATCATGCTTTTCACTTACTTTGATATAATGTTTTATGTTACAAAGTACATATTGTTTATACTGTGGCAAATTTAATATAATGACGTAAATCTGAAGCTCAGGAAGTAGAGGAAAATAGTGCAGGCACCTCAGTGTTAAATTATGGATTTTTTTTTTTTTAAGAAAAGTTTTTGCTCAATCTTTTAGTAAGCTTTTTGTAATTTGAAAAACATTTGTAATTTTGCATTTTTTCCCCAAATACAATATAAGCCTAAGACAATGCAGGCAGATACATCGATTTATTATGTTACCAATTAAGGACACAGTTCTACATTTCTTCTACAAAGAATGTATACAACTAGAGGGTATTATTTTCAAGTCATACTTCATTGGGTTTTTTATCCTCGTCTCATGGGAAATTCCCCTCAAATATAATAAGGATGAAACCAATAAAAGTTCAAAAGAAATTAAACAAACTCTATAGAAATTACTCTAAACAACATATGGGTCATAGGAGAGTTCAAAAAAATATTTATGTAACTAACTGAATTCTATAGCAGACAGGCATTACCCTTTTAAATCCCATGAGCTGCTTTAAGAAGTCTATGAACAGAAGATAGCCCTCCACCAAATTCTACAGGACTTTTTAATCAATGAAACAAATACCCCATCTCTCCCCAGGAGCAATCTAAGAGGAGAATGTGCACAAGAGCATTGGAAAGTTTTCAGAAAAATAACTCATTTTAGCTTCATATTTTAGTAGGTTTTTATAAAAAGCAGTGCAAGTGAAGGCAAGAGGGAAGCAGGGGGAAAAGAAAATCATGAAAGCTCACTTTTTACAACTTAGTAGCTGATAGGAAATGATGAAATACAAAGTAAATGAATGAATAATTTAAAATATTCTTATTATAATGGACCATAGGATGGAAAACTACCAGTGAAAAGGAGGACACAATGAGATATGAGGTTTATTAGCACAAGAAAATACTGAGCTGGTAAAAACCAGAGGCATTCATGCTGACCCTTATTCTATGGGTCTCAGTCAGACTCTTAAGGAAGAATCAACATTTTTGGTCAGTGGTTTTTATTTGGTGGAGAGTGGAAGGGAATGGGGAAGGGAATTTTTAGTTTCCTTTTTTAGCTGGAAAAATATTATTGACCAGCAGTGAGTCAATGCAATCAAAAGGATATTTTAAAAGCCAAGAATTCAAATATACTATGAAAATAACAAATGCAGAAGTGGAGCTGTTTGAAAGAACATTTCTGAAGGCTTTCTTGCTTGATTTAAAATGCAAGGCACTTGTCTTGGAAATGATAAATTGAGACAATACTTTCAGGCTCCCTTGGTGCTATTACACCCAATCATACAGGGTGACATTTCTTTGATTTCCACTCCAAGACTTCATTACATCTTGTATAATTCCCACCAAAAAGAACTCAGAAGGGAATAATTCAGTTAGTGTACAAGTATATTTTTCTATGTCAACATCTCTGTTCCATGTATATTAATAATTGACGTGTCCGTGTAAATTGACAAAATGATCAAGCATTCTCATTTTAGTCTCTGACTTTGGAAATCAAACTGCAGTCTTTAAGTTACGTTTTAAATAAACTGTGAATAAAATTGCTATAGCCTTATAATACAAAAAATTGCATCTGATAGTTTTGGTTCTGGTGTTTGAAACTGCTAACCCAACCTTCAGCAACCTGTCTATGAGGTTCTGGCCTAGCCCACACAAGCTGTCTATGCTGAGCTCGCACGGCTGGGTACCAGAAGATGTGGCAGTACAGGCACTTTCTCATAGTCTTATTCAGAACTAATTTGGCCTGTTATCAGGCTGCTGAGTCAAAGAGCCACTGTGGACAACCAGAAGTAGAGGACCCTGTAGGATAAGGTCCAACAGCAATAAAAGTCTCAGTACTATGGCATTATCATCCTCCTTCTTCTGGACAACTCTTAGAACTACATTTGAACAGATCTCTTGTCCATTTATCCACTAAACATGTTTCCTGCTTGAACACCTCTTTGCCTCTTGCATCCACAATGCAGGCTTGTGGTGTTGTGAAAAAGGAATTGTGTTATCCATCTTCAAAGCTTTTTGCTGCATTTTTCAAAATCCAGTGAAGCATATATTACAAAGGAAAAAATGCAAAGCAAGAGCACTGTGCTAACCACTAACACAGTAGGACTGCAATTCAGAGAGGATTACCAATTCCTTAGCACTGCCTTTGTAGCCACTGGGTCTTACAGTGCATTAGAGAGATTGTTCTGAAACCATCATGGTCAAAAGTAGACATTATCCTGGAAGTAAAATGCAAGTCATTTAACAGCTGAGCTCCCGAGTACAAAGATTCACTCTGTATCAAAGAGAAAAAATATATTTATGTTCACTTTGTTTTTTCCTAATAGTACGTCTCAGCATATTGATTGTTCTGCCTCTCCATCCTAACACCCTATCAAATCTGTGCAGCAGCTTCCACAAACACAGTTCTCTTTCACTAGGACTTGTTAAACACCCCTACTGTGATAGCAGCAGACCATGACCCACACCAAAGAAATAACAAAATGCTGTGTGAAAGTTCATAATGTCAGCAAATATCCATGACGGTATTGGTTTTCTCACCTTTTTTTTCAGAAAACCTTCACAGATGTTTCCTTATCCCACAAGAGCCTTGTTGCTGATTCATCAGCATCCTTTTACTCCTGCATCCCTCCTGCTGCCTCCTGTGGTGCCACAGTAGAGCCCATGCTAATAAGCCCAGCAGATTTATTAGTCTGGGCTTTGCTACATATCCAGCTTCTTGTGTGGGTGTGTACCACCAGGACAGCATGCAGTTCTAACTGGGAACGAGTGAACAACACAAAAGTTTGAGTTAGCTCATCAAGTTATTTTTTTTCTACAACATTCATCATAATTGAGCCTCCATATTTTCTTACTCTAATCCTCAAATATTACAGTTATGGTTGTACAACTGTTAATATCACATCTGCATATTCCCAGTTTACCTGGCAGCACAATTTGCTCTAACTGGGAGAAAAGCATACAATTATATTTCTCTTGACCTAGCTAAATCACTAGATAAAGTGTTCATGCTGGCATTTCTGCAAATGCTGGGAGGACAGATTGTACTCAATCTAGTTGAAAAAGCCTACAAGGGCAAATTAGCCCTTCACATAACTTAAACATGGACTAGCAGAACAGCTTGATGTCGTCTCACTGATTTGCACCATTTACCTGGTGTTATTCATCTGGTTCTGGATGGCCTTAAAACAAATTTACCAATTTGTGAAACCATTGCCTGTTGCTCCTTTTTACTTGGTGCTCCCCCTTGAAAGAAACACTTTTGATATTGAAAGATCCCGGTTCAGAAATCACTGAGGTACATGCTCAACATTTTATAGTCAAACTACGAACTCCAGCAAGTGCTTAATGAAAGTCCATGCCTTAGTAGCCCGAGGTATAAAAAATAACTAGTGCCTTACTGAGTCATGCAGAGTCTGCTTCACTAAGAAAATACTGTAAAAGCAACTGGCTTTTATTCCTCTACCTCTCATACGTGCTTATGCTAAGTAGAGAATGGGAACACCAGGAACACAGATACTCCAGTGTGAAACTGTTACAGAGCAACAAGATAAGACAACTGCAGAGGCAGTACATACGTATCCCTGGTTTCATCTATTCAATGGAAACTAAAAACATGAGCTTACACAGACAGAAGTTCAAGTACTTTAGCTCATGTACAATTCCAACGACACACACAGATCTAAAGGCACCACCTTGCAGCAGGCTGATAGAATGATTATTGTCTCTGTTGAATTGCCTTGGGAACCTGACAGCTGTCACTGAGAGAGGTACGAAATATATAGTACAGCATATTTCATTTTTTTAAAAAACTAAATTAAAATTAGTTGGGTTATATGGTTAAAGCACCCAAAAGTAGGGCAACACAAGAATTCAAACTTCAGCTATCAAGACCCCTCTGTTCATAATACTTGGAGCAGTCTTTAAAACCACATTCTGTTTTGTACAAGGCGCATTATTATAGGAAACATTTCTCTCCACAGCTGTCCTGCAGAGAATAAGGGTGATCAGATCACTGTTAATTTTATGCATATCAGTTTTACACTGAAGGTAGATCAAGACAGCAACTTATCTGACCCTACAGAATCAGATCAGGGGAAGCTGTAAGACACAAGAAGCAGGAAACAAAACAGAAGTAAGGTGCTATATCAGGAAGACCATCAGGTTCTTTAGTAGAACAAGAGAAAAGAGGAGCTACCTACTGAAGAAATGCCAGTCTCCTCAGATGCAGGTTCTTTTTTTCAGCAAACCCAGAACGTAGGATGCAGGGGAGGCCAATGCATGAAAACCCTCGAGCTAAAGACAAATGGCAGCAGCTGCCTGAGCAAGATCCTAATATCATCATGTGAACAGTGCAGCAGCTTGGACTGTGTCTTATGTGTAGGAGGATAAGCCGCTAACTTTAAAAGATTTGCAAGGAAAGGAGAAGATCTCAGTAAGAACACAGTTAGAAAACTTTTGCTGTTTTATCTCCTTTCTTGCTATTTATCTTTGAGTGAATGAACAATCTACTTGTTCTTAACGGATACTTTTGGGTCACAGTCAACCTATGTCCTCAGAGGGAAGATGCTTCTCTGGTGCCCTATACAACCAAGGTATCCCTCTATCACAGGCAGCAGCAGCTAGGCCTCAATCCAAGGAGCCCCCCTAGGCAGGCTTGAACCATAGGATCCCATCTGGACGCAGGTTAATGATGCCATGTTTGTCACCATGCTTATGAGTCACCTGACACCGGGCATTTCATGACAGACAACTGCCCTCAGCACCTCTCAGTGCAGATTTTAAGTATTCTTTTCTTCCTTCCCCTGACTTCAGCTCTGCAGTTCCTCCTCTTCTCTAGCACTGACTTTGTTCAACTCACAGTCACCAGCAGACCTAACTAAACCCAGCCAATAGTTTTCTGCTAACACAGCTCAAGGCTAAGACAGCAGCCATTACAAAGAGAAATGAACACAGTACTTTGTACTTCCAACCAACTATTCTGTAATTTCTTTCTGCCTTTAAAAGACTCATTACCCTGAAACAAATACAGTTTTATTATTTATGGCTTGGCCCTTCATAAATTTGTGGGTTTTCTGTAGGCATCTAAAACTAATCTTTGGACACCCTCGGACATAGAGAAGATTCTTTCCAAACTATTGCTTGACACTGAATCTAATACTTATTTTGATTATTTCGATGGTGGTTGATATGGGGTGGTATACGCTGCCGTGCCAACACTGGCACGTTGTGGAAGTATTCCATCACCATCTATGGATGAAAAACAGCACAAAGTAGCAGCATGCTGGAATTTTTTTCCCACTTTATGCCTATTCTCTAAAAACTCGGATCACTACTTCAGACATTCCATTCCAGACAGTGTTCATCCTTACAAATAAGACATGTTTCTCACAGTCTTTTTTTCGAGCAGACATTATATATACACAGAAACATGTCCTTTTCTTTGTCAAGGGAATTAGCCACTTTTCTGCAAAGTGAATTCACAAACCAGTCAGGTTTCACGGTCTTGTACTTAGTCTTTTTAGTTTTAAAGATCAAAGGTCACTGACTAAAAACTATGATGACTTCACATGGCATACACATCACCACGGAACATGCAAAGAAACATGAATCAGTTTCTACTGTTAATTAAAGTGAAAATTTTGGCTTTTTAAGGTATAATTGCAGCTTTCTCTTCAGATATAATAAAAACAGTCTAAACATTACCCTTCATCTGTGTTTCTCTTTGCTCCAGAAACCATATTTCTATTTCTCACAAAGTAGTGACAACCCAGCCTGATTACTTCATGTGACTGCAGGTTTGTCATGATGTTTAGGGGTAAGAAATATTTAACCAGTAACCAGCTTCTCGGTGCCATTTTCTCCAGCTGACATGTCATTTGCAATAGAATTGTTAATTAGTTTCATGACCCAGCCAGAACTAAAGAACTCAGTAAGTCTCACACAACTATTTGCAACACTGTGTAGGAATTTAGTTTCCAAAAGTGATTTCTTACTCCTTTTGAGAAATGGTTACATAAGTAATTTTTGAGTTGGGACTGAAATGGCTGGAGAAGGAAGCCCAGTAAATAACCTCCAAACAAATATCCTGTACAACAAAAGGACAAGCTATCCAGGGTGTTTTGAGCACCATTTAATTTCTTTGTATATCATTCAGACTGGTAAGCCCTGAACCCTCCAGCTGTTTCCACTCTGAAATGTTGCTGAAAAAGGCAGCATGAGGTTCCTTTTTCACTGTCTTTCAATTATGCTCAGCAAATTAACTCTGCTTTCAAATTCACAAGATTTTTATTCTCCTATTGCCCACCAAAAATGCTCCAGCTGAAAGAAAACTGTGTCCTTTCTGACTCACTTGTTCAGCTCCAAGGGGTGCTCTGGTGTAGGTGAGCTGCCTTGTGCCTCCTGCCTTCATGCAAACGATGCACACACAGCTCTATGCTTCCTGGAGGAAAACAGGAATGTGTGGGCCAAAGAAACTCTCTCTCTACCATGGCTTCTGTAATGCTAATGGGACTTAAAAGTTGTAAAATCATATTTCTTTCTTTACAGCTAATGGCTCTAATTTGGAATACACACAAAGACCAAACACTGATAAAGAGAAAGATGAAGTCCAGCAAGAAGATAGTTTTTTAATGTAAAGCACAGTCTACTTTTTTCATGTGGGACAGAGAATCAGCCTCTTGTTACTTACCATGATAAATATGTTGATCATGACTTCAAAAGTAAGTGACTATCACATATGGCAAACAACAGTACTCTCTGTCACAACTGCTGTGCAAATCTGAAATCCGTCATTTGGTGTAAGTTGCAATCTTTTAAGACCATCAAATACTGCAGGCTCCACAATTACAAAAAATTGTTGTACATTTGTAAACTGATAGAAAAGAGCCAAATCTCCCATTTGGTGACTTGCAAATCTGTTGATTCTGGGAGGAAAAATTACCCTTAAAATAACAAGGTGTTTGCCCAAATTCTCATGCTTTGCATTAATTTCCATTTCAGCTGACTGAACAGCAAGAGTCTCGCCCGCAAAACTGGAACTAAGTTCCCAAGACAGCAGAAGACTGTTAATAGTTTTAGTCTTAATTCCAAGATACTGCATTTTTAAAAAGCAAACAATGTCCAACTATTCAGCAGTTCTGGCCATGGTTCATTGCTGCTCCGTAAGTCACCTCCCAGCTGCAAGGGAGGCTCTGCTGAAAGCCATGCTGATATAGATAGCGCTGCCTAGATCAGCCTGCAGAAAGAGTCGCAGAAGTCAGATAGGGACCTGTCAGTTAGCAGAACAATGATGCACAATTAATGCATTAATAAGGATAGAACTATATAATCATATGCAAATAGCACTCCATTTACCATACACTAGCCCAGAGGCAGACAGACAGCAATAAATCCATAGCATTTTTCAGATCTTATCTGCAGAACTAGAATGTATACAGGGAGGTCCCAGACATGTAGTGCAGGGCCATGAATTGGTAAAATTTCATATTTCAACAATAAAAAGATGAATAAATAAATAAATATCAAACTCATAACATGGCACGTTAGCAAAATGCTAAACAAAGTACTGTTTGTATTAAAATACATATATATTCCTTTTTTCCCAGCCAAAAAAACACCCTAGGGATGTTAGGGCTGAGATTCTTCAATGCTGAACTGATACTAAAACCAGAAGGAAATTAAAAATGACCTTGTACAACTGAACCAGAAAATGATGCTCATTAACAACCAGCGCTAGTAAGGCAGTGTTGGAGGTAACCTAACATACAGTGAGTGAGAGTTACCATGGCCACTGGTTCAGGGACATTTAGGAGGAGCATAAGAACAGTAAAGAGAATTCTATCAACAGCATTAAATATACGTGATTAAAATCATGCATTAAGAAAACACTGAGCTAACATTTATTTAGCAGAGAAAGGTGCTCCACTAATGCTCTTCAGAACCGCTTTGTGCATAAGAGTATTGATTTGATACTACTGATTAGGTAACTCCTTCCCCTCCAGTTGTCAATAAAGATCATAATGCAAAGACTTTGAGTACAAATGGTGCCAGAAAACTCTGTGGCAGATTGATTTTCTCTCTTTCTCACTGACAGATGACGTCAACTGAAATACCTCTTAATAATTTTAATTAGTTTCTTTCCTTTTTTTAGGTCAATTGAAATTTAATTAAAATTATCTCTGTAAAGGAACGAGGCTTGCCTAATGCTGTTCAGCATCATTTATTCAGAGCAAGCTGCACTCAGATGACTGTCCAGTGGCCCATGACATTGTGTACAACTTATAATCCAAATGCCAAAAAGAAAAAGAGAGAGAAAATAAATTTAAATAGGAATATGGAGTTAATGAGTATGAATTCTTCTTATGTTATTATCTAAACTACTTTGTCTGGCATCCAGTTAATTATCAGCTATAGCCTCAACAGTGTTCTTTTACAAAGTTTCCATAAAGTTAAAGCCTTCTTTCTCTGCAAGTAAAGAGTTATTCCATGTAGGTTAAAACAGAAAGAAGACGAAGCCCTGAGCTAAGAGATTACCTTATCCAAAGCAGTGCAATATCTGTTGATGTTACTTGAAAAGTGGTAAATATCACCTAATAGCTATCAGACACCTTACAAAGAACTTGACCCAGCTTCCACCATATTAAAGACTTTTATTGGTTTCAGTGGGAACTGGATTACTCTCTAATATCTGTCCATGTACTGCCAAAAATAATCCGTGAAATTTGTCCAGTTAAAAATTCTGAGTTTACTCTAACAAGTAAACCAACACTTACTCTCTTTCCACAGAAGCAAAATGCTTTTGTTCACACCCACACCTCCAGAATAAGCATGTATGCCAATATGTAAACCTGAGCATACTTTATTGCTGGAAGTTTCATGTAAAAGGTGCTTCTGAGGTGATGCTCATCCAGGTCAAAGACCAGAAGTAATGCCTGAACACATTGGGTGGGATGCCACACTAAAGGATGTTTTGTCATTTACAAACTATGATATTCAAAGATGACTGAATCAGCCTCTTCATCCTGATGATCAAAACTCCAGGATGATAATTCATATCTAATAATGTCTGTGCTTTCACCAGTGTACTATGCAGAGAGAAATAAAATTTGGTTCAAATTTTGTCCTAGTTTTTTAATTATCCTGACATCAGATGTCTACAGCCATATTCCTGAAATTATTCAAAAACCTTCAAATAAAAATAAAAATAATCAAACAGAAATACTAAACCCAGTAATACCTTTTTATTATAAAGCAAACTTATTCCCATACTAAACAGTTACTTATGAAAGCAGACTACAATGTGCATTTTTTAAAAACTTCAGCATTTTCATATTTTTAAAAAGAGTACAGCTAATACAGCTGTCAGGAATATCTCTATATACATATGTTACCAAGAGATTAAAAGAAATAGCTTTAGAAGGGCTACACAGCATGTTTATTTTTCAGGTTGCGGTTAGAGTAATACAAATTTTTATTGCAACTCTTGAAGTGCAGAGCCCAGATGGAACATTTCTACACCTTTCTTTTAGAGACAAGTACAGAATACCATTGGAAAAACTGCACATTTATACCAGAGGTACAATTTTGTCCACAGCCATATTTGAAAGAAAAAAGCCTTTTACCACAATTATTAGTTTTCTTGGTTTTACTTGGGAAACACCAAGAATTAAGATTTATGATGATTAAAGAAGATTAAAATTGAATCCATGTACAATTTTGAGCTGATTACTGATCATTTTAATTTATTCAGTTGAAAAAGAAGGGACAAATATTGTATAGGCAACTGGCGAGCTGACAAAATAATCGAAAACATCTCAGAACTGATTTGACTAACTTGCATGTTTCACATCCTTTTAAGTTCAGAAAACCTGTCTTTATAGGAGGCCTTCTGAATCATGAACTACTAATAGCAGGGCAACGATGGCAATAATGCAAGACCAGTATAAAGTTCAGCAGCAAGAGAGACACGTGCGACTCGGCATGTGAACTGAGGTAATACCAAGGGAGGACTTAATCTTTTCATTGACTCCCCATTGATTCCAGCAGCAGAGCCCACAGCATGGTGAATGAGCCATAATGATAAACTGTATTTTACATCACCTTTCCCACTGTCAGATGCCAGTGCCATTAGTCACCTTGTTAGGCCACAGTACCCTTTTGTAACAATCAGTATTGCTGTTCATGAATTAAGAAACAACAGGAAAACAGGTTTGCCCTCTTGTTAGGTTAAAACTTGACCAGTGAAGCTGATGGCAAAATTCCCATCAATATCAAAACAGGGTAAGATTTTATCTGCTAATTATTATTAATAATTTATAACTGACATCTCCATTGGCCTCTACTCCACATACTACACACGGTAAGAAATGAGGATAGCTCTGATGTTCTGACACAAGCCCAGTAGCACCCTCTTGCACTTCTGCTGAGGTCCTTGTGGAAGGCACTCTGCAAACTGGCTAATGCAGGCAGGCACCAGGGGGAGGCCGAGTGGGGAACAACATTCGGAAACATAGGAGGAGCATAAGAGCCTTGCTAAAGATAGGCTGGATACTTCTGAGGTGCTTCAATCCGTTAGATTTATTAAAAACAGAAAAAAAGAAAGGCTTTGCATCATTTCTAGGTTCAAAACTGACTTACTCTTTGACAGGCAAATATATTTTTTCTCCCTGAACCTTTGAATGAGGTTGCTCATATTACAGATGAGTGGAAGCCATATTTATTATCACAGCAGGAGGGAAAAGAACACAAACAAAAAATATCCCCCACCATCCTAAGTGGTGTGGCACTGAGGTGCTGAGCTTGGTGAAAGATGGAGTGCCTAGCAGAAAGCTCACCCAGCTGACTCGCCTTCCTCAGAACCTTTTAGTAAAAGGCAATCACACCAACCAAAACAATGCCACAAGCCTATCAATTTGCATTTTTAAACATTACAGTTTATGTTTCAGATTCCTCTTGCCTCACTAAGACAGTCTGCAATTTGTATAGTTCCCACTCAGTGCAGACCAATCATGCTGGGTTTGTTCTTGGCAGGTCATCTAACTAGCTTCACACTGACACAAAGTCAGGATTCAGTACAGGAGACTTCTGCTGGGAAAGCTTTTTTAAAATATATATATATATATTATTTTCATCAGAAGTGACCCTTTTGCACCAGACCAGGTAGGCAAGAACTAGATAGGAAGGTGGAAAAAAAGTGATTATTTCCATGACTTCTTATCCCCTTGGTGTTAGTGCAGCTGAAATGCTTAAGGGATATTAAAATATAATGTTGGATGTTAGTCAGAAATAAATTACAAACTTCTAAATCTGACCTAGAATAAGGGCATAGAAATTAAGGAACTGTGCCCTAAAGGAATCTCCACAGCTCTCCCAAGCTCAATTTCACTCAAGTTTATCATAAGGCAAAACACTTCTTGTAGCTGTTCTCAAAATGATGAAGCTTGAACACCATGACTTACTCAGACCAACATCTTTCCACAGACTTAAATGGTGCATTAGTAGTAGAAGGTACTATTTAATGTAAATAAAAAGTGGCAGTAACCAAATATTTAGATATATGATTTTTTCTATTTTTTAATGCAACTGGTATGTCCCTTGTTCATGTTCAGCAGAAACTTTCTATGCAAGTAGCATCACTCAAAATGGAAAAAAAAGAAGTCAAATCATCAAATATCAAGCACTGTGCATCAGGACAATAGGTGGAAGAACGAGATCCATAATTTTACAACTGAGAATTTGTGCAATTAAGAGACATTTAGAAAAACATTTTTGCAAAATGAGTATTTCATAAATTTTAACATAAATATCTATTCACTGAAAAGCACATACACTGCTCCACTGTTCCTCAGAGCGCACGGCTTCTCAGCTTGGTTCCTTCTCCTGGCCCCATCTGTGACTCACAGTTACAACTTCCTTGCTGCTTCTGCAAGATGCACCCACCATCTTCTGACCCTCCCCCAGCCTACATTCAGTGCCTTCCCATTTTGAGATCTGCTGGTTTATACACCCAGAAAAGAGCACGATGATCACCATGGTTGCTCTCTTATGTAACAGTCCACAAATCCACATTGCACGTTTTTAGAAATCACCATTAATAAACTTTTACCAGTCTTCAATCTGCAATGGTTAACTGTCATCATAGTAAAGACCTTATTTCAACTCTGAGTCTTTCTTTATTTCATAGCCATTGCCTCTTTTTACATACCCAGTTGACTTAAGAGTCCTCAACTACCAAACTTCACATCAATGCAATTATATTTAATCAACTCTACTTGATATTTCTTTTTGATGAGATTACAAGTAATTTTAACAAGAGCTATTTTCCGTAAGTTCATGTTGATTGGCATTAATTATATTGCCTTCTTTTAATTCTTTATTAATTAATCTTTATTAATTTCAATATGCTGCTCTGTTTTACAGGGTGCATAACTGGATCTCCATGAGCGACAGTGTGCTTTCAAAATGGTAGAGAAGTTTGAAAAAACAGCAAAGAACTGCATTGTAGAAGCTGCAGGTCAAAATGAAACATCATCTACCTTTAAGCTCACTGTTCAGTCTGGACAAAGGAACTCAAACCCACCCGGCAGAGCAGAGCGCTTCTTGCAGAAATGGCTGCCGGGTGGACAGAGATGGGCAGAAGATGCAAAACAGGAATGCGAAGCCTTACAGCAGATGAGGAACTGGCAAGTGTCTCTCACCAAGGCAAGAGGGGTGAATCCCCACCAGCCTGCAGGATGCCTGAAGTGCACTGATGTCCCCGAGGACTCGGGGGCACAACCTGCATTGCTGTTCCCCGGTCACGTCCCCGCAGAAAAAACTCCACCAGAATGCTGAGCACGTGTACAATTTGACCTTAAGAACTCCATTGCCGTATATGTGGTCATCTCCACCTTTTTAGCAGGCTATGCTATTGCTGGGTAGAACCCTACTGAATGTGGGGAGGAGGGGAAAAAGGGAAAAAAAAAAATCAGAAATAAGGAAAAGACTAATTTCTGGTGCTAAATGATAGGAAAATTGACCCCACAGAGCATTCAGTGCCACTCTGAACACTCTTGTGGCTACTTAGGCATATCACAGGAATCATTTAAAATACTGCTTTTTTAGCAACAACCAGGGTAACACTGTCTTGACTGAGTAATTAAAAAAACTCAACATTTGACATGTATACAATTTATAATGACTAATTCAATAAGCCCCATGAACGTTTATATAAAGGTACTAGCTCAATCTTCTCTCTCACCAGGCATCATTTAGAGGCTTGTTTGTTAATCATAATCTGAACATCTTTAGAAACGATAAATTTTAACAAGCCCATGAGAATTTACATATGACTGAAAGCACCAGTTCTCAAGCTTTTATTGTTTACAGTGGTTTACAAATTCTTTTGAACAAACAGAGCCAAGGCAGCCTTTCTGTACAGATATACAAATTATCAGGTATTGCAGGATTCAAATCTCACTTACTTCATGATCTACATAAACCCAAATGTTAAACTGGAATTTGGCAATTGGCTAACATCCTTTCTGGTGCAGCTTGCATCAACAATTTAACAAACAAGTGATTTTTTTTATTACACTTCAGTACTTAAATAAGTAGCATTTATGTTCTGAGACATACAAATACCCACCCAAATGTTTGTGTTGCTTTTATGAAATAATATATGTTTTGGCATGTGGTACCTCTCCATCTTCATGCCTTAGAAGGTGCAACAGTATAACTAAGGATGAAGGTAGAGATAACACCCCTTCTTCTCTCCTACAAGATTCTCATTTTAGCCCCCATCACAACCTCTTGTGCTAAAAAAACATTTGTAGTACAGTGCTGTAAACAAAATCACTGGATGATTCAGGTTAAAAAGAAACAACAAAACTTAATGTTGCTGGAGGGCTATTCTTAATGTTGGTCATTCAGTAGTGTAGCATGCTGGGCCAGCCCACAGTTTCATCAGCACAATGAAAGGGAAGATGTAGAGCCAAACCAGGGCAAGAGTAAGCATCTGGGGAAGATGAGGGATAGGAATTTCTTAACTTGATTACACAGCAAAAATTGATTCTCAGTGTCCTAAAGTTAATGAACTAGGAGCCATATGGAAGCAAATAGCAATGGAGGAGACAAGGAACAGTAACAGGAGAGCAGGAGTAAATAGTAACATGAGTTGGGGGAAATGACTGGGGAACCACAAAAGGCTGAAGAATTCCCACAGGCCATAGGAAACCTTCAGAGGTGTGAAATCCTTTCAGAGGAGGAAGATTTATGTAATGGAAGTATATGAATCAGAAAAGATCAAACTGTTAGACATCTGTATTGGGCTCTAATGAAATGCTGTTGGCCATTATCACTACGAACACTATGAACTTCAAGTCAATGTACTGAAAGTGGTGCAGAAGCACCAAGGAAAAAAAAATCATTCTCTATCAAAGCACAAAGGAAGGAGTTGGAGACTAAAGAGCTCTTTTGCCCTTGAGTCTCCAAGGCGTAGCTTATATAGAGGAACACAAAATACCTCATCCTCTTGGATGGTTTGCTCCTAAGGTTTTTTTATATCTCTCCTTTACTTGACCATGCCTTGTTCTTCTATCAGACTTTTTGGTAAAATACAGGGAATATCATGGCCAGAAGACTACAATTTATCAGGAGCTCTATCCTCCCTGGAGGGATGGGAGTGAGGATCAGAACATACCCTGCACATTTCCAGAGAATACATGCATTACAGGATACCAGACTCTAGTCCTCGCACAACTGAGCCCAGCTCCTCTGCTGATTCACCTGACCACCAGGCCAGGTAGCTCTCCCTAACCCAGGAGTTCATCTCTCCAGCTGTCTCAGCCCTTTGTGCTGGTATCCAGACCAGGGGCTTGGTGGGACCACTCTGTGTTCCTTCACTTCTTCCTGAGAAACCAGGGCATAGGGTGGAGAGGGTGCCAGCCATGTCTCATGAGCACAAGTACAACTTACCAGGTGTTGCAACATCAGCTTTGAAACAACAGACTGAAGAAAGGGAAGAAGAATTTTTCCCTTCACAGAGAAATTCTAAATAATATTATCCCCACTATTGTCCAGAATAAAATTCCAGCTCAAGGTGGGGTACTGTCTGAAGACTTGTGAGCTCATAAAGATGCAAAAGCAAGTGCCAGAAGACAGCAGCCTCCCCAAAGTAGGGAAGAAGAAAATTGAGGGTGAACAGGGATGCTCTGTGAGCACTGTACCACTTTGCATTTTTCTTCCTGTGCTTGCCAGGCCAGAAGGTGTTTGGTAACACTAGGCAGATCCAGCTAGTCAAAAGAGACTTACTGAGCACGTTAAACAATCTCCTATACTGACACCCATACTATGGGGGAAAGTCTGAAGTCAATTTATAGACAAGTATGTATTTGCATGCTCCAGTACCATCTTTGTGTCTCCAACTATGTGGGTGTGGAGGGAATCTGCTGTTTGCAAACACACACATAAAGAGGAAATGCTCAACTTAAAAACCATAATTAGCACTTGCTGCTGTTTTTCTGCGGCTTGTGTGCAAAATGAATTGTGCCTGGGCTGAATTTCCTGACTCTTCTCTACTCCCCCTTTCACTAGTAGCTGAAGGAACAGGAAAACTAGAGTGGTACTAGTTAGTTGCCAATGCAGTAAGGTTCATGGAGATGAATGCAAGTCCTGTATTCATCTCTGCTGACTCTCCATAGTGGGAGTCAAATTTTGAAATTATACTAGTTCCAGTGTAGAAATAAAGAGTGCTGAACAAACTGAGCAGTCCAACAAAAATCACAGTTCAGGCAGAACAACAATTACAGTTCAGACAGGTCTAATTATTGGCCTGTTTCTTATATGCTACAGACACAGGATTGGGACATGCTCTGAGAATCTGATAGATGCTTACAGTCTGGTAATTTTTGCAGGCAAAGCAGCAATTCCTCTCTTCCCCTGTATTAATCAGATCCTCAGCCAAATTCCTCTGCAAATCACTGAGGGAGAAATCTTTTTGCAGACCGCTCTGTGATTTTGCAGCCCCTTTTCAGCCCCATGCCAGACACAGCTCCGGGCTTCCACCTTCTAACCCTAATCCTGGGCCTTGGCTAAGCTTTAGCTCCCCCCGCGCCGTGGGCCACATGAACAAGCTCACAGGGGAAAAACATTTTCGCAGCTTGCACTGTTCTTTTGCACCCCCTTTCCAACTTCACACCCACTGCAGGTCTGGGCTTTGCCCTTCTCCTAACCCCAGCCCCAACTCTAGGCCTGTCAGAGCCCTGAGGGGCCCCATAGGTCCCCTTGGATCTCCCCCCACCTGCCCACGGCCCAAGACCCCATGTCAGTGCCCGAGGCCATCAGTCCCTGCCCCAGCGATGCCGCAGCAGGGCCAGTCTCCAGCTCTCCAGCTCCACAGCCCTCTCCTGCCACGTGCCCAGCTGAGCCGGGCCTACCCACAGGCCCACATCTCTGCCTGGCCTCAGCCTGTCACCAGAGAGGAGCCCAGTGCACAGGGCTGTCTTGGTGCTCCCTGGCTGCCCCTGGCTGGGTGGCAGGGCAGGCCCTGGCTGCCCGGCCCTGCCCTGCCACCCTCCCATGGGGACCCCCCCAGCCCTGCAGCACCTGACAAGACCTTGGCATTGGCTGAACCTTCATCCCCCTTAGCCCACAGCAGCAGCCCGCACGAAAAAGCTCTCCAGGGAAAAAACCTTCTGTGTCCTACACAATCGTCTGGTGCCCAAATCAGCACAGCCCATGATGATGGCTTTTTCCATGAAACATTAATATTTAATAGTTCCTGAGTATGTGAAACAGAGGCTCAGGCTGTCAATGCTGTTTGACTCCCAGCCAAAAACTTTGCAAAGCAAACACGAATGAACACTGCCATGGGTGTTCCACAGTATTGCCCATATTCACTACGAGAAGAGCAGAGAAAACATTAGCTATAGAAACTACCACATCTAAAATACGAAATCACACAGCTTCTTACCACATATATGATCATTTCAATCTCTCCTGACTAGGTATTGCTCAGGCAAAAGCAATGGAAAATACAGTCAGCATCACAGATTAAAACCCAAATCTTAAAGTTCAGATTTTGAGCGTGATCTCTAAGATCAGTTGCAGCAAAAGCTGAACTGCACAATAGTCAGATTTCCTGCATAAGCAGTTCATATTTCTAGAACAGTAACTCACTGAAGGCATATCTCCATGATCTTCTCTCCAATGAGACAATGATCTCTTTGTCCACTGAGGTGAACACCCAGGATGGTCAGGGGCTGGAGCATGTAACGTATGAGGAGATGCTGAGACAACTGGATTTACTTAGCCTTGCGTAGGTGAAGGGGAGCTCTTAGTGCTGTCTACAGCTGATGAGAGGGTTTAGAGAAGATAGGGCCAGTCTCACTCTTGGAGATGAACAGGGACAGAAGGAGAGGCAAAAGACACAAATCGCAAGATGGGAAATTCAAATTATACATAAAGATATTTTTTTTCCACTATAAGCATGGCCAACCACTGAAACAGGGACTCAGAAGTTGTAGAAAATCCATCCAGAGATATTCAAAGCTCCATGACACATGGCCCTGAGCAACCTGATGTAACTGGACCTGTTCTGAGCAGGGAGTTGGACTAGATGACCTCCAGGTGTTTCCTCCAATCTGAATTATTCTGTGATTTTACAAACATTAGCTTTTAAGAGGCATGCGAAATACTACTGTAGCATATTTGTGTATAAGGCTTTAAACGTTTGTGTGTTTGACAAATACAGAACTAGCAAGGGATAAAAACAGATTCTGCTGTAAATTAAAGAGGAATTTTGTTTCCATGAACATCTGGGATATGTATGTGCAATTGCCATACTGCTAAACAAAGAGCTGGCATGAAGAAAACAAAAAGGATCTGTTTTCATTTAGGATATTGTCCCTTGGAGCTAACATATTGTATAATGTGTTTGGGGTTTAAGTGTAGTTATTTTTTAGGAATTAAATATAAACATAATTTTCAAAATTCAAGAATAGTGCTTTATGGCAGAACCAGAGATAAATCTGAATCAGAACACAGCTATAAAATCTGCCTCCTGGAAGTACTGAAAAAGTTGTAGTCACTTCACAGGTACAATTTCAGAAGTTACCTAGATGTGCAGGAATCTAGATTCCAGTGGTAGTCACTGCTACTTACGCTCGTAAGCACTTCAATGATTTTTGAAAATGGGACCTAGGCTCCTGAATCATTCCCATCTCAGTGCTCTTGGAAACCTGGTCTCTTCAGCAATTTTGAATTTTTTATTCTAGGAATACAAGGTTCTTGTATTCACAATGTTCTTGTTATTTTTAATGCAAATTAAACCTGAAACTTTCAGTCTGAACATACTCTTCAGATTCGGTGTAAACTTCAGCCTAGGTCCATGCCA
Organism: Gavia stellata; assembly: GCF_030936135.1. Taxonomy (NCBI): domain Eukaryota; kingdom Metazoa; phylum Chordata; class Aves; order Gaviiformes; family Gaviidae; genus Gavia; species Gavia stellata. Next base: position 24,755,538 of record NC_082595.1, read on the forward strand.
TCCTTAGGCGTAGCAATTTCTTAGCAAATCTATTGATGGGAAAGTCAAAATCTCAGGTTAGGTACCTAATTTCTATACACAGAGTACAGGAAGATTGTGGCACTTGGCTCAACATCACCCCAGCTTGGCATGCTGCAAACATATAAGCTGACCCATAGAAAGTGCTGAAGACAGATGTTTCTGAAATAATGTCTCTTTCCTAGACCACAGCACTTTCGTAGCACAGAACTAGGCACCGTGTGGAAAAGGGAGTCACAGCCCCAAATTTCTTTCTAAGTGTAGTCACAAAGTCACACATAATGTCTGGCACCTCTTTTCTTTTAGGTGTGGCTGCTAGAGGAAGAGAATGGCGGCTACAGCACCTGCCCAGCCCTGCTCTCCAGGTCTAGGGAAGGGCTTGCTCCCTCTCACTCACTGCCAGTGGCCCTGTGGATCCCACACTCCTCCCTACACAGTAGAGCACCCTCAGCTGACATTATTGGAGCGAGGACCTATTCCACCCTCGCATGGTATTAAAAGACATTCCTTTGGATTGCATGAGCTGTCATTTTTGACTCTTTTCAGGTTCAGGGATGCCTAGAACTCAGCTCTCCAGTTTCCTGGAGAAATGCACTAACCTCTAGGTTACTATACAAAAGTCAGACATATTCACATGGTACAATGGTGGTTCCCTGAGGCACAAAGGATATCTGCTATCACCTCTTCTGTATATATATGTGCATAAGCAGGTGTCTTGGCATGAAGGTAAGCTTCATTCAAGCACAGAGTTGTACTTAAATGCATTTCGGTTTTGACTCTTATTGAGGTTGAGTACATCTCCAGCCATAAGAGAAGCAAAATTTTTACATGTCCTCTCTATTTGCTCTATCATACTAGTCCTTAAGCAAAAATAATGTGCTGAGCACAATATAAGCCAAAAATATCAGCACTGTGTCTGTGCCCACGTTCAAGGCATCCTGAAGATTTTGCTTTCTATGACATCAGCTGTCAATAATGTGTAACAAACTCTTAACATGATGTAATACAATTTCACATAAGATAAGAATGTGACTTCTTACACACAAATCCTGTTTATAGAAAGGATAAGGCACTAGAATGACGAATGTGATGAGCCAGAAATAACTGAGACAAATTCTGCTTTCCTTTGTCATTCAACAGTTACTAAATCCAATGTGATTATTCATAAAAGGCCCTTTATATTTCCTGCTCAAATTTGTTGACAATTAGTTTACCAATGCCATTGTTCGAACCCTCTGTGAAGGATATAGCCTCTGTGAAAACCCACCGACTCCTCTTGCTTTAGATATGCCTTGCTTACCTTCTCTGACTGATTAATCCTATTGACTCAGGTGTTGCTAGCTTATCAGTCCACTCTTCACAGGTGAACAAAGGAAATTTTACACAAGGGCTGCTCCTATTGCTTTTGTTAATCAAACTTTACTGGATTCAGATTTTGCCTCCTCCCAGCAAATCCTGACATCTTTCCAGCTTGCAGACAATTACATTATGTACTGCGCACTTGTCTGAAGCGTTTATCTGTGTTGTAGAGCTTCTCTTCAGCAGACAGCATGTCGGTGCCTGTGGATTCTCTGAATTCCCAGAGATGGGAACCAGATGCTACCATAGCTACGCATACAAAAAAATAGTCTCTCCCTTTAAAAAAAAAGCCCTTAAAGGACTTTATTCAGATTTTATGAGCCATCAACTGGAACAGCTGGGATTTTATTTTTTTTCTTGGTGGTTTTGTTTCTTTTTTTTTTGCATTGGTTTCATCAATTTAGTAATTTTAAAGCACAGACATGTGCCCCAAAGCCTTTGCCTTCGGATACAACACATTTTTTATTTCAGCTTTGGCTGCTGAATCCTCCTCTTAATTTATATATCAAAATATTAGGATGCTCTTTTCCCACTCATATGATTTTTACTGATCTACTTGTGGCAGCAATGAACACCCATCACTTTGCTGACTGACATCTTCAACCCAAGAGGCAAAGGAAGTAGTAAAGCATTTATAACTTTAGGAAGGCTGGTTTGGATTTCTTTTTTTTATGATATATACTGACGTACTTTCTGAAACAGACAAGAAACGGATGGAATCTCAAAAGAACAGGAAAACAATGCACCACTAAAGCAGATGTGTGCCCAGAGAAGCTATGAAAAAAACCAAAGATACTCACATCTTGTTGCATAAAAAGGCAAAAATGAAAATTCCAGATACTGGTAGTTTAAAAAAAAAAAAAAAAAAAAAAAAAAAAAAAAAAAAAAAAAACTCTGAAGTTCATCTACAAAAACCCCACATCAATTAAAAGACTTAGTTGTTAGTCACTCCTAGCTAAATTAAGAAAATTAAGTTTACTCCTTTCTTCATGGCAATTTTTTCTTGTGCTTTGTTAGAGCATTGCTGTCTGAAAGAGGAGCAGAACTACTATTCCTTTTTGCTGCACCTTCACACACAAGTATGTCTTCCCAGATTTTTAAGTGAGACTATTAAGACTCTCTAAAGTAACCTCCCGCAGAGCAAAAGCAATGGATCTTCCCTACATTAAATCTCTTAAAGCTCCCCAAACTGAGGTTAACTACAGCCTTTTTTGTTCAAATATCAATTTTAATTTTAAAAACATACACTAAAAGAGAACTCTCTGTTACTCTAGTTTATTTCAGCAGGTCATTGCCCTTTCTTATCATGCTTCCTAAACATGCACATTTCATTATGATTCTGAGTTTGTCTAGATTCAACTTCCTGCCATTACATCTTGACATGCTTTTGTCTGCTAGACTGGAGCCCTATAGTATCACGTTTCTGTTCCCTGCAGAGGTTCCCTGCACACTGTCAACACATCTCTCTCTAAATCTGTTTGGTAAACTAAAGTCAAGCTGTTGGAAGGCACGTTTTCCTAACTTTTAATCATCTTAGTATCTCTTCTCTGAGGCTTCTCCCTTTTTTCAGCATCTTTCTTGACTGTGGACATCAGAACTAGACAGAATATTCTATCAGTGGCCATATCTATTCCTAATGCAGAGTTAAAGTAACTTCCCTGTCTCTCTTCTTATGTTCTTATTATAGATATTCAAGAGTTGCATTAGCCCTCCTGGCCACAGTGTCCCACTGTGTGCTCATATGCAACTAATTAACCATGACACACAGATCCTTTCCAGTAAGTGCTTCTCAGTACATAGGCACCTATTTTGAAAGCATGGTCTACATTCTTTACTATTGGATTTATGATATTACATTTGACACTGATGTAACACCTTTTGTTGGCCCAGATGACTAAGCAATCTGTTACTAACAACCTTCGCAACACCACTTGAAAGGTTTAACAATATTTTTCCAGTTAGTGCCCTATGGCATTCTGTATCTCTGCAGAATCCCAACAGGAGCAGAGTCATTTAACATAATACATCATTTCATCTAGTTTAGTCTATTTAATGCGTTCCCAATTTGTTTCACATTGCTTGAAAGTATTAATCAAGAATTCACAGGTTGTTAACCCAAATAGCTCAGTGAAATCCACATAGATTGTATTGTACCAGTTGCACTTCATTAACTAAACATGTAATCACCGCAGGAAAAACATTTCAAGCCAGTATGACCAACACCTGTTTTCCATAATCCTAAACTCACTGGCAATATTTTAATCTGTTTTTTCTTAATTGTATCCCATTGCAGGTATTTTCCTGTTTGCCCTGGATCAATGTCATGTCCAGTATTGTTCCTGGACACCTGGATTGTTCCACTAAACCCTTAAATAGTGGCATATTAGCTCGCTGGTGCTCCCAGAATTTCATGACTTAGTGAAATACTTCTATTTCCTTTTCAGAGTTTTACTTTGTTTTCCTTCCTTCTAGTCCCATTCCCATGCACAGCTTGATTCAGAAGATATATGTATCCCTCACTCCTACCAGTTCTCAATGTTATTTCATGAGTTCTGTGATACAAAATGTTTCTCTTCGGCTTGTGGAATCATAGGATTATTTTTCTCAGCTTTCATTATGCAAGTCCACTTCTGACCTTCATGCATTGCAGAGAGAAAAAAAAAAACAATGAAGAATCTGAGTATGTGAAAACTAAAGACTCTTACAAGAAATTATCTTTTGCTTTATCTCATGATGGTTTGTCTCTCACTCGTGACAGGTAATAGTTGGGGCCGACAGAAATGCCAGCTTTGGAGCACACACCTTATTGTGTCGTGTCCTATTAAGACAATCATAATAAATCAGAATCAGAATAAGGAAGGTTCACACAGGAAGTCCAAGGCTAATTAACTGACCTGAACTAAAGGCCATAGGGTCCTTGGGAATCTCAGTGCTATCTTGCACATTTTAGAAATACATAGTTGGACATAACTCAGACATCTTTCACCTTGCACAACTAGTCAGATATTTCCACAACATCACAGAGCTGAATTAAAGTAGTTCTTTCTTAATAAAAGGTTGATGCTGCTGTGGGAAGAGACAAACACGGTGAAAGATGAGAGCTGGAAAAGGAATAGCTATTGCAATGAGAAAGCTTAGATTCACAATAATTTGTTTCTCTTTCAGAAATAAAAACCAAAAGGAGAAATAGGCAACTTTGAACTTTCGTACAGCGTTGATATGCTCCATCCTGGACAGGTTAGTAACTCAGCTTGCTTACAGATGGCTTGAACAAGAGACACAATGCTGTCCAATTTCTCTCTATGTACTTTTTCCTTTCTAGTGAAAGGCTGACTAATTTCTCCCTGTATTTGCATACAAAGAGGTATTCAGAAAGAAATGGAAATAATTTCTGCTAATATTGTCTTTTCTGTCTTTGCCTAGATTTCCACAGTTTTCATTTATTCAGCATTCTTTCTTAGATTCAAAGAGATTATTGCTGTAATTCTCACAACAGAGTAACTAGCTTGGTTCCTTTCTGTCATGACTGTTGGGATAATAAAACCAAAGATTGCCTCACTAGTTATCAGCAGTAGTTTTTAGCCTGGTTATTCAAAGAAATGAGGATGACTAATATACAATCTATGTGAATCTCTCTGACTATACCCTAAAAGGACATTTGAATCCGTTGACCAATTTTAAAGAGAAGAATAGAGATCTTAAAGAACTTAAGTCTCTATTGATTTCCTGAAAATATACAGCTGAATAGAAGAGGCAGACACTGTCAACACTTTGAAGAAATCGCTGCCAATTCTTTATTAAAGAACAGAAAATACACTTGAGGAAAAAGCCTCTAGAATTGCCCAGTCATAAGAAAACCTCTGAAGCTACACCCCAAAGTCATGAAATCTCAAGAAATGCATTCACAGGGAATTGTCTCTGCTAGCTGCAATGTTCCTGTAATTACTCATTTCCTACATGTGTACATTCATTTCTTGTTTTATCCTTTAACAGGTCTGTCTCCTGAAAGGCAACTAGTAGTGTCAAATCAAGATGCGTCATAGAAAGCTCTGGAGCCCCTGTCCTGCATGCGTCCTTCTGAGTAACTCAATAGCTTGAATGAAATATGCCAATGGAGAGCAGCTGTAAGATGTGCATCATGTTCAATCTACAGCTGAGCAAAGAGGTGAGGTTCTAAATCTCTATTTGCTACAGTCCACCTAGTCATGTATACAGGTGTATTGTGGTCTTATCATATTTTATAACCACATCACAGGGATGCATATATACAAACCCAAATGGCAGTTGTCTACCTAATATTGATCTATTTGGAAATAAACAAATACTTTAAGATTTCAACCCATTTTCTTGTTGGAGTTTTTATTCTATCAGCAAGGAAAACTAAAATTGTCTGTATTCATCTGTAATTGTAAGAAAAAGCCATTCAGCGGTTGAATAGATTGCTGTCAAGGTTAACAAAACACTGACTCTTTGAGCAGGCAGTGGAGAACTCTACAGACAGGGTAAATCACAGCTGGAATTTCAAGGCTACTGGGGCAGGACTGTAACAGAACTTGTAATAGGAAAGCAGTAATCAGAATAAAAAGTTTGCCGCTCTGAACTTCCAGGTGTTTAGGAAAAAGTCTGTTACTATGGATTTATGATCTCTTTGAGTGAAGGTTAGTTTGATGGTGTTAAAAACAGAGGGGAAAAAACAACTAGTGGTGCATATAATTTTCTGCTATAGACAGTGCAACTGCATCAATTCATCTTTCTCTCTCTGCAAGCCAAGATAGAGACACTATAAATTAGAACTCTTATGTCAAGGTTTAAGGGAAGCAAGAAATATGCAAAACAGTAAATCAACATGAGGTTGCCTATACCATAGTTGGCAGTCACAACTATACTAGAAGTCAGAAGATTAATGCTGACCATTTTTATTTCCACTGCCCTAAGAGTAAAAGGCAAGATTAAACACCAGAAGTCTCTTGTAACAGGTGCTGAGGGATTACTGCATATCCTGCTAGCAATTTTTCTCAATGTACATGTCAGGTGCAAGGAAAGGCAGTGCCAAGGGAAGGAAATAGCTTTGGTTCCTTTTAAGTTTTCCTAAATCCACGGGGTGCGGGTGTTCATGTAGCAAGTACTCTGGCACCCCAAAAGCCCTCTTAGAAATTAGAAGGCCAAACCTATGCTTAGTTTGCGTCCCCCTTTGAGATCTATTGAAATCAGTAGGAAATCACAAGATGTGGCGAGAAGTAGAAAAGGAATTACCTCTGTTCTAGCATAGTGTATGGAGAGTAGCAGGAGTTCAGCTTCCATACACCTAGGTACTTTTGTACTGAATGCTTGAAATCACCTAGGAGAATTAGGAATACAAATCCATGAAAAATTGCCTCCTCCCTTAGCAAACCACTAAAATAATCAGTGTCTCAGTGCCATATCATTAGCATCCAATATTCTTCCTGGCAATGCAAAGCATTTATCGGTACACAACATCTAAGACATAAGAGTTGCAGCAAGAATGGGGCCAGCAGAGTCATTTACAGGTCTAAAGCTTCTTATCTGTAATAGTAGCAATCAGTGAGGTACAAAGAGAGAAAGCAAACTTTAAGCTAAGGTTAACATCTTAGAAACATCGGACAAAGGCCATTGCTAACTACTGAAGACAGGAAGTGTCTTGGTTACCTCCTTCTGCCTCGACAGAGGCTCCATAACACTTACAGCTTCTACAAAGCATGGACATTGCATGAAGTAGATTAAGTAAGTGTTTGCATTACTGGCCCTTTTCATTGCAATATAATCATTTACTGACTCTAGGATCTGAGAGAGATGGACAGTTTGCTTACTAGCTTATGGAGTCCCTGGTTACCATAAATCTTCAAGGAGTTGTATTTGAGAAAATAAGCAGACAGAAAAAAGGAGGGAAAAGCACATATAAATGTATTGTATTCTCAGATAATTTTTTTAAATTTAAAAATTGAACATAGCTGATCATATAAAAATTAATAGGGTAAATGAATTCTAGATGCAAGTTCACAAACTTATGTACATAAAAAGGTAAAAATGAAAATTATGCAAAGCACTCACACATTTACAGAAACAAAAAGTTGTAACTAAACACGACAGATTCTTACAGGAATCAGAAAAACTCTGAGATTCTGGTTTTCAGGCAATATGTATTAGAAACAATTAATAGAAATAATTATACTTAGGAGACAAGACATCCATTTTAAAATAATCTTTTAAGCAGAAAAACTTTCATGGTATGTGTCCTTTGCTTTACAGAACCAGATATTCGTAAAATGGAATTTGGGATTGCATCACAGAGAAACAACATAGTATCTCAAAACTTTCCAAAGAAAAAGGGAGGAAAGGGGAGCTTTACTTAGAAAATTATCAAGATTTCTTAAGACTGTGGAAGGTTAGTTATACAAGAAACTCCAAATCTTGATGGCCATTTCAATAATGACATTATTCAGTGATTGCCATTACCATCAATACAAAACATACCGTATGTGGGGCAAGTGCAGATCAGAAAATACTCGCCTTGTGCAGTGCACAGAAGCAGGTGTAGCTTATTTCAATACAGACATAACATCAAAGTAACATACCTTTCATGGATTGGAATTTTAATTTCTCTGTTCAATGGTCAATAAATTGTTCCTGGATAGTAATCTTTTACTTTAGATTGTTCTAAATAATTATATTTAAAACATACTTAGTCCAGAAAACGACATTTGTTAGCTTAAGGTAAATACCCCTGTACATCTGAAGTGGATTACTTTGATACTAGGAACACAAGGAGGATTTACATCCTTTTTATCAGTTATGTGCTTTGAGGCTAAGCAGATGGCATGCCCCTGCAAGTATAGTATTCTATGATAATCTAAGGGTAATTTTAGATTATTTCTTTTTATAGCTCCATGGATCACTCCCAAAATCCTGTTTAAAAATCAAGGTCCATTATCTGTATTTTAAGCTGTGAATGAAAGCTATTAATCTGCAGCCAACATATAGTGGTTCTAATTCGCATGAAGGTTCAAATTATTTCTGTTTACAGCCCAATGCCAAATTAAACATATCACAACTAGATTTCCAATCCAGGTCTAAAATTAAATAATGGCAGAGTGCAAGTATCTAAAGATTCAGACACCATGGTTTCAGACATGTACCCTACACCCTTCCTGTTAGAAATGGACCTGGTCTGGAATCTTGTTGCTAAACCTTTTTGTAATCAAAATAAATGAACTGATTCAAACAAAAGTGCCAGGAGAATGTGTTTTTTTTGAAAAAAAAAAAACATCACTGGAAATTGTTTGGGACCCAAGATAGAACTACCATGCAAAATTAGAGATCATTCAAATATTTTTGCTTTCCCTCATCCAGATGTGGCACTTAAGTCCTAATTTTTTTATTGCATATCAGATCATTGCCTCCACGACTGGGCACTGGCTATTCTTGCATATAGCTCACACAGTCTTTCCTGCCAGGACATTTTTTTTTATGGTTCAATGTAAACAAAATAAAGAGTACTCTTTATGCCCCAACTGCCAGCCTTCTTTGGCTTCAGGAGAGTCAAGATTCTGTTTTGACTGGCATTTACTTTATAAGCATGAAAAAAACACCAATAACAGGAAGTAGAAACAGCCTGTTAGTTAGGGATCTCACAGCAATGGGGAGCACAGAAAAGCAGTGACTATGAGCATAGATCTCCTACATTTCTGATGAATGTTGAGCAAGCATGAAAAATCAGCCCCTGAAGTTGTGCACTCAAACCTAGGTGCCAATTTTATATACCTGTTTCATGGTCCTTCAGGTTGACTGAGATCATTGTGATTGAAATTTCCCCTACTAGTCAGCCCCAAGACAGCCTTTGAAGGTAGAAATATTTGTGAAAATGATTTACAGATGTTTTATAACATGCTGCCAGCATTCCTACTGAAAGACAGTCTAAGGATCTTTTATCTTAACATTCTTCTTTTTACGTATTTCTTATGCAGTAAATGATGCAGATGAAGGAAAAGAGTAGAAATCCTTATCAAAGTTGTTAATATATAGTTCTTCAAAATGTCTGAGAGACTGACCACGATTTAACCATTAAATTTGGTTTGTTCAGTTAATGAAAGAAAATCCTGTTAGGTTCTGCATAGTTTAGACAGCAAGAAACCAAATTATGTTTTCACCTAAGTCTCAGAAAATAATCTTCTCTTAGGGATGTTGAGGTCACCACTATTTGACATCAAGGACTTCTCAAGCAGTGCCTAAACCAGGGAACCACTGCATGGCTTGAAAGAGAAGGTGGGTCATTCTTCAGCATGAAGAAACACTGTCATCTGAGTCATCTGCAGTTCAGAACATTTAAAAACATTCAAAACTTCAAGAGAACTTTCTTCAGAAAGGCACAGAGCACGGGACAAGCAGATTTTGCTCTATGACAATGGGTCATGGGTGTGCCTGCACAGCCTGCTGTGCACGTGCACAAGTTACAGGAGTATCAAGAGGAGATTCCTGTCCTGGCTCCACATCTGCTAGCGTAACACTTCAGCTACACCAGTTACAGCCACAGTACTGACACAAATTAAATGTTTCTCCCATGGAGCTTCCCAAGCCAAAGTTATGTTCTGTGGTACAGGAATACCCACTCCAACCCATTTCCTTCTCCACTAGCTCCTTCTTACCTGTTTTTGCTGTGCATGTTCGGACAAACTCCCTGTTGCAATGCCAGGAAAAGTTCGTTTTTGTGAACTTCCCCCGGACCTCCGAAAAATTCAAGCCAGGACCTTAAAATGGTATAATTAATTTAAAAAAATACACAGTCTTTAAGGAAAAGCCCTGGTGTTTCTGGATTCTAAGCCTTCGGGCTTTAAAATTTTTCCCTGTAAGCAGAAAGATTGTGCCAACTAGCTCCATACTTAAAGTTTCAAGTCACATAATATTGCACCTATAAGGAAAAACAGCAAACATCAAAAGTTGTGCAATAAGCTGATAGTTTATCAACCACGTGTGTGCAGCAAGGCATGAGATTCTGGGGTCTCTAGAGTGCTAAGTCATAAAAACAGCACAGCAGCTTTAATAAGAGGGTCCCACAAATAGTGTCCTCATATAAGCTTTGTAGTCCATGCAATATGCACCATAATTTTTAAAAAGATTCAAAAAGGATTCTCAGGAGTAGAAGGGAAATCTGTGGAGCATTCAGCAGCATTTTGAACATAACATTCACAATACCCCTTGGCAGTAAGACACTGCCTCACTTCCTTCTCTCCCAGCTGCCAAACCACACAGGGATATGGAATGAGTGTGGAAAGGGTCACCAGCACTTTTTCCAAGAATGGAGACAACTGTAACTAGAGCTTATCCCATGCTGAGTAGCTACATGTCAGTTATACATGAAGCTAAGGTTTTCTATTCTTATTTTGTCTCAAAATAAGAAGTTTTTTAAAAATCCAGACATTTCTGCATTTTATTTGAAAAACATGCCTTGCTACATCTACAACAGTAGCATTGTGTGGCCCTGGCTTAGTGTTTAAGCTGTATAAAGACATGGAAAATGATCCCTAGAACAGATTTTTCAGGCTACTTTCAAGATTATCTATATTCCTGTTAGGTTCAATTAATTCAGATATTACTATATTTGATTTCAGACTGAGGCAGGGTTTTGTTCAAGATACAATGTTACACTTCCTGACCAGCAACAGGAAACAATTTTCAAGACTACCATTTAAAAATATAATCTTCTCAAAAATTTTTACCTTTTTTGAGGTGCAATGTGAAATGGGCTTTTATGTTTCTCCCTTGTCCTGATGCAATAAAAGTTTTTCCTCTCCAAGAAAGCAAACTGTGACAGGGCAAACAAGGAACAGTACCAACATCCCAAAAACCTTTAGGTATTGCAAGGACAACTGAAAGGCTCTGGTCCAGTTTTGACTTCTAGTTCCTGCACCATGCTATCACCCTTTGAGAGACTATTGAAACTCTACAGCCCAGTCACAACAGAGAAGTTTAATTCAGAAGGGCAGGTTTATTTATGGAGTAGACAGGCCAAAGCTGAAGTTAGAGTCCGAGAAACTTTCTCCATGCAGAAACCAGTACAGATAGGAACAAGGGCCAGTACAATACCCCTTGATGTGCCAGAGCTTCAGAGAGACACCAGGGAGACAACTGACAGAAGGTCCTCCCCTCAGTTCTTTGGCAGCATCAGCACCGGTGTATACTTCTCCCTTAACTAGAGGTGGCACACTCCTACATTATGCTTGGTGGACACAAGGCAAAAGGCTAGTACACCTTAGACTGTGATGGCCCAAAAACGCAGTGCTTCTTATGACAAAGATCCAAACTGGAGGCAAAAGTTAACTCATGTAAAAATTCTAAAATGCTATGTGAATGATTCCTTTTGTGTAAAGAATCTTACCATTATTTCACATTCACTAAATGAATTATTATCATTACAAATGTTTACTAGTAAGAAGCAAGTTGGTGCTAAATTAGCATGGATTGGAGGATATCTGACACAAAAATGAGTGATACCCCTGAACAGAAAGGCAAATTTGGTGCTTGTCATTAAAAGTGCAATCGACTGAATTCAGTTTCTGCGTCAGAATCACTGTTAGAAATTCATTATTCATACCTGTATCATCTAATATTCATAAGCCTACCAGCAGAGCACTTTGGACAGTTTTCAATGTCTGTTCCTTTAAAACATTCACATACTGTCTGTCCCATGGGAATTCTGACATATCGTAAGTTCTCTTGCAGCAATATCCCAACAAATGACAATTCACAGAATTTGCAGCCCTTTTAGCTGGCTTGGAAATCTGTTAGCTATAGATCATGAAACATAACAGTCAAGTATTGAGACAACTGATAAGTCTCCTGGCTTTTCAAAAGATTGAGAGGCACTGTGGCCTTCAGACACTTCTCCATGGCTCAATGCCAGCTGTAGGCCAGTCAAGTGAGTATCCCTGTTGGACTAGTAGTGCCTGAGAACAGAAAAATTATGAGCTACCAGTATTCCATTCCTGATGTTTCTCAAGTAATTACAACCAAAAGTTCCCATGGATGCCTTGACATTTCCTCCATACTATAGCATTTTAGTTAATTGGGTTTTTTTCCTGATGATGGATGACTTTTATATCTGAGCCTCATCCGAAGTTTGCTTTGCTTGTTAGGGAACTTAGAGTGAAATACTGTGGGACATTATTCAAATTTCAAATGAATATTTTCTACTCTTCTGCTTCCAACTTCAGCTTCACATTAGCAAATTTCCCTGGCTGTGTAATAATATCTTACTTACTGACCATGAAATCATTGTATGTGACGCACATTCAAAAAAACCAGGCACAGCTGGTAGTCTCTATTCTATGTGCCACTTACAATCAGAAAAAGCAAAAGTTTAGAATTCATATGCCTGGTACAAATGACTGTTTCATATTGTAAACAGCACACCATGTTAATGAGTTTGACAACCACTGCCTTCTACTTCGTATTTTATAATACATATACATGTGGGTTCTTCCGCTTCTTACCCTAACTTTACAAAAATGAAAATAGACACATAAGATGCAAAACAAAAATTAATGAGAGATCCGTGTTCTGAAAACAAGTTGTGGGGTTTCTTGTTAAAAGGTTAAGCAGTGAACAACTGACTTGGATTTGCTGCTTGAACTGTCACAGCAGATGATGTAACTTGAAGTCCAGAACAAAACTGACTTATATAAGTGATACTAATCTAATTATGGAATACCCCAAACTTAACCAGACATTTTTGTCTTGCTAAGTAAAGTTTAAAAATAAACAGCCTAATCATGAGATCTCTACTGGGCCAAGCATACCCAAAAATTCACACCATCAGCTAGAAACTAACAGAGTTCTACTTAAAATGCTGTGATTTACACTAGGGATTTTGAGTAAATTTAATTAGTTTCCTACATTTCAGCAGAGTGTATTAAGAGAAAATTAATTCTCTCAGCATAAAACAGTGAAACAATGAAGAATAAATGAGTTAAGCTATCGTCATAAATCAATTCATGCTAAAATATGTGCTAATCCCAATCTGCACTCCGGTTAGATATTACCATATGAGTATATTCAGCAATTTTAAATTAAACTGCCTGCAGTTAAATAGAAAAGGGCAGCAAATCAAGACCACTGTCATCATTCACATTTGCTATTGCAGCATCACATCTATAAAGAAAAAATGGCGGAGCTGTCCCAAACAATGTTCACTGGGTCTTCTAAAATGCTACTCTTAATCCTCTTACACGATTCACTTATTCTGTGACACTGATTGAACATATGCAGTCCTCATGTTTGTGAGGAAAAATAGGAGAGGAAAATCTTCTTTCCAGATTTACAGATCCAACAACTTCATAAGTTTTTCATTTACCATTAAAATAAAAATGAATCATGTGGAATTACTAATAGTTGGTTCTCTAAAGGGTAGAAAGGTAATCTGAATATCCCTGAGGCATTCACTCAAAAGTTCACTCCATGTTTTGAAATTCAGATCTCTCATTAGATTGGATTGGAAGTGCTGCAAAAATAGCTTATTCTCTTGTTATTTCATTACTTCCATAATTCTTCCCAAATCAATCTTCTAATTACTGAAAAGCATTAAAAGACAAGGATTATTTCAACTTCTTCAGTTACGTAAGGATTCAAGTGGGCTAAAAAGATTGTGTTCTGCAAAGAGCATATTTCTGCACAGAAAAATATTTCTGTTGTTGATAATGGATATTTCACTTATTAGCTGCTATGCCCATTTAACAAACCATTTTTACTAACAAATTAATAAAGATAGCCCACAGATTTTTTAATGAAACTTTATGTCATCAAGATTATTTGAAACATTGGCTGAATATTCAATAGAAAGGTTGTTCCAAGGCTGAGTTTAGACCCTCGGGTCAATTCAACAGCATGACAGGGACAGAAACTGAAATCAGAAACCTTAACTTTTCAGTGGAAAAATCTTGATAATTTCCCTAGATGAAAGCAAAATTCAATAAAGAAGCCTGAAGGTTGCCCGCCAAACAGAACTATCCACCTCCAGTTAGCTCTACAATAAATTACCTATCTCAGAAAATTACTTGGATGGACCCTTCTCATTAAGGGATACACCCCTCTAAAAATGTCACTAAATCATGTATTATTCTGGGAGCGCAATCACATTTTAACCCAAATCAAGAGTTAAAGAGATGTTTTACAGAAGAGGGTAGGAAGTATCATCCCCATCTTACAGAAAAATTCATACCGGTGGATTAAACAACATTTCCGTGGTAATTCAGCAACTTTGCGATAGATCTGTATCTATAGCCATGTTTCGATATGTGTGCTGTAGTCTGACAACCCCACTTCTTCACCACAGAATCATCTCCTTTGAAAGAAATTATGTTTCCAGAGAAGGAAAATCTGAGAAATCGCTCTTACCTGGCAAAAAATGATGCTGCCACCGAGGTGCCTGTGGATACTTCACTGGCAACATATGTGCTCTGGGAAGCAGGGAAGCTGTACAAGGAGGGTTTATCTGCATTGTAGCGGTTCAGTGCTGCTTCAGTCAGGCCCTCTCGACTAGTCTCTGTCATAAGCTGAGATATCTGAAGACAGAAAAAACCAAAAGTGTCATCAGCAAAAGCTCATTAGCTGACCCCTCCTCATCCAGAAGTGCCTCTGGGTTGCAGATGGAGTAAGAGAGGCATTTCATTCACTACATCTTTGCTGCTCTGTGAACAAGCTTATTGTTTCTGTCATGCTAATCTACAGTACTTTGGCTCAGCTCTAACCTTGGCTGCATTAAAACTAATGGGATAAATTCATCCTGTCACTAGAAATGTCAATAATATCTATGGCTTTCCATCCATATGGAAAAGTAATAGTAAACCATAATCCTTGCTCGGTTTTACCTCAGGGTACAAGAGAGACAGCTTAGATATGTGTAAGATATTTATATTTTACTTTAGGAAAAAAAAATACATTTGTTTGCCTTTGAAAATAACACAGCACTAGTGTATTAAGTATTTTTGTTGACCTTTCTCCAGAAAAGCCAGCACACAGAGTAGGAAGGAGTCCCTTGAGATCCTAAACTATTTATCATCTCTCTGGAAAATTGGGATCATTACCACTCACTTTCATTGGCTTTCTTAAAAGGTTTTAAATATCCCATTATTTCATTCTTCTCATGACCCATTTAACATTTTTTCCCCTGTTAGGAAGCCTCATCTCAGCCTTTCATTTTCTGCAAAAAGAAGTGGAGTTCAACCAGACTTGACCCAGCTCTCCTCAAATTAACTGAAAGATCTTTATTCACTTCAGAGAAAGCTGGGTCAGCCCTATTGAAGCACCTCCTCAAAACTTTGATTTCAGTTTATTGACTATTACTTCTGCATGAATTTACAGAGGTGTGATGTCATCTCTTGTACTTCATGCAATTCCTAACAACTTCCCTTTCCTCCTCCCCTCATTTCAACCACAAATAGCTTTTGTTCACCAAGGCGTGTCACAAAATTTCAACATATGCCTAAAAAGAACCCTCCCAAATTATTGCTAGCAATCATCCAAGGCATTGCTTCCTTCCCCCTGCAAAAAGTTTGCAAGAACCAGTCTCCTGCCTGTTCAATTTCAGTTCTCATGATGATCCTTACCACCACAGTAACAGAACATCTTTGTAAGGCACATCAAGAAAAGTACTTGAGAACATACTGTAGTTCTTTTTCCAGTTAGGCTTGCTTCTTTCAGCTGTTAAATATTTCAGTTATTAAAGGCAAAGTTGAAGAACTCTGATTTGTATTTGGGAGGGGAAAAGACGTGATATTGGAACATTTTTTAGACCAACTATCAAGCCACCTCTGTTTCTTTTACAGAGAATTGTTACCCATTCTACTATGGCTAAGGTGATAATCTAAGAGTTTATCCTTATTTTACATATGTTTTAGGCCAATCAACAGTAATACTTCAAGAACAGGAATGCTAAAATAGCTACTCTATTTTATGAGGAACCAGTAAAATTGCTGAAAGTACCCCTATCATGTTAGTCACACACTGAGCCTTTCTAATTTACTGATTCACTACACTGAATGAGCAGTGCTCTCAGAAGGCTATAGCCTAAATCCTGGACTTAAATCATCTCATACTACTGTTAAAATGCAGGAATTTAGGCTGGCTGCCAGCATACCTCCCTACATTTCCAGCGTGCAGGCAGACATTCGTTCTTCAGTGTTCTGCTAACCTGTGTATGTCCACTTGGGGCATCCAATACACTTGAATTCACTAAACAATAATTCCTCAAATTTTCCATAATTTTTGCTAACTCAGCTATTTATATTTGCAATGAACTAGCACAAGACTCTGCCCTATCCCCTCGAATTATCCTGAAACCAATTTCATCATCTACCATGTTGGGAACTGCTAAGCAGACAGATTTAAACATCTCTCCCTTCAGAGCAGAGTACACATATAAACCTAACCTCATCTTAGTCCATCCAGTTCATATATCTGAAATCAGGGATGGATCATCATTAATCAATTGCTGACAGTGTCACCAGGAAGTGCCACTCACTTCTGTGGCAACCTGACAGCAGTTGATGAGTTGACTCATCTCAACTGCAATCTCAATTGCAATCAGAACCTCCACGTTTTCTGCCAAATAAAGATTTGCAGCTCCAAATATGAATTTCCACAGCCAGGGCAGCACATTTCTATTGGTGTCAGCAGATCCCCTGAAGTTGCAAGATGGTGAGGCTTGAGAGAGGCATTTCAGCCAACTGAAAAACAGGAAAGGATTTGTGTATCTCAGTGTTTGAGACACCCAGGAAACATCCATCATGACACGGGCATAAAAGCAGTAACTAAATGGTTTCTGCGCTTATAGAGACTTTCAGGTGATCCATGGCCATATCCACAAGTCCTATTAGTGTGAACAGCACAGAGTAAACAGAGCAATAAAAAGCCTCAAACTGATTGTGGACATTGCCTGAAAGGTATTACTCTCAAGCTTCCTCAAAAGCTGATTAGGTGCTTGATTCATCAGCTTTTGAATAACTAGTTCTTAAACACAAGCAGTCCAAAATAATCAAATACTCACTTATCAGAAAGACATGAGATTCTTTCAGAAAGATATAAATATAAACCTTTCCTCCTCACCTATGCACTCAAAGACAAATAGATGTTAGTCAGCAAGTGGAATGTTAATGCTTTTTAATAAATGGGGAGGAAGTTCTTACAAGGCCTGTATTTAGGTAACATTTTCTTATAGTAAAATGCACAGGAACTGAAGAAGAAGCTGGAAATAATCAAACATATTTACAAATTCTGTATTTGTGGAATACCACACTATCCATAGGACAGAGAGAGAAGAGAAATAAATAATGCTCATTTTAGGAATTGCATATACTATGAACAGATGCAGAATTGGGTTCTTTCTATATAAATGTAGGCTTTTCAGTAGTACTGCTATTTTGTCATGTGTCCTACACAACAGTCCAAGTACTACAGGGATGGTCAGCTGCTCAAACCACAAGCTGCCAAACATCTGTATGGTACTGACCACCAGAGCTTGCTGAAGAGGCAGCAGCTCTCCTTCCTGTTCATTCACACAGCTTGCTTTGTTGCAGAAAACAGGAAGCTACTGTTGACATTAATATTGATGTATTATCTGTGAACAGCAGCTTTCCAGTTTAAACAGCCGTGCCAGAGCCCTCCCAGAGTTGCCCAGGATAGATGCTCATAATGGGTTATGTTGGGCTTGTTAAGCACCCTCTTAATCCTGAGGGTCCAGCACCACTGCCTGGTTTCCTTACCCATGCTGGCACACTCCCTAAGCAAAAATCCATTTCTCAGCATCAACTCTGTCAGAACTAAACTCCCAAATGCACATACCCTCTGTCCTTGAGCTCCATTGATTTACTGTTTGCCTCAGCAGGGACACTTCTTAGTTGACAGTGTATTACAAGTATACCAAAATGGGAACATACTTTATTTTACCTAACACAAGACATAGACAAATGAAGACAAAATAAGAACTGGTTTAAGCCACAGTCCAGGATCTCCTAATCTAGGAATGGTTTCCAGTTCTAGCACTTGGTTACTTCATCTGCCATTGCAGGATTTTTCAACAGTGAAATGTCTCCAGAAGCAATGAAAGCTGAAGTATTTCCCTGAATTTCAAACATTCTACCATTCCTCACCCAGGAAGCCTGCAACACCACTTGATGTTATACAGGTAAAAGCCCACAAAAGTACATTGTGATACTGCAACACTCATAACCTCAAGCAGAACATCAGGTTTTGCTTGAACAAGTTCCTCAAGTCACTCTGTTGCTATCTTTTCCTTATATCAAAGCACAAACAGGATAACAAACTAGAACTTGATATATAATTATGGAATTGTCCCTTTGGTCATGCAGCCAGTGGAGATGAAGGGCAAAGACAGTGCTATGCCAAATTCTGGGCCAGGCTGGGAACACTTTTTTGTGTCCAGTACTTATCAGAGTATTGTTTATACTGCACAAGTTTGTACATCTGGGTCAATCCACAGGCTGAGTACCTCACTAGACACCTAGACACATACCCACAATATTTCACTAATAAATCCTCATTTATTCCCAGAGTTCAATACATATACATAAAGTAGTGCACAGAAAGAAGTCCAGATAATTCATATATCCAGAGACTACTGACTTTGAGTCTGTTCTATTGCATTTATTTCTTTTGCATCATAGATTGGAGAGTGTAGAAATCATCTGAACTATTATACCAAACTGAATAGTGGTCTTTGGGGGTAATATTACCATCTCATTTACTCTGTCCTCCAGTCACAGTACCAAATTATCTCTTTCTCCTCTGACATTGCTCACTGAAGTTCACACATACACAAACTTGAGTAAATGCACCCAGGATATATCAAACATTTAAGGAAATATACTCATAGAACCGATATTTCCAAAGCTCTTAGAGAATTTCTTTTTTTCCCCATCCCAGTTCAAAAGACATAGTTGAAAATTACACTTTGAACATTAACAAACTCAGGCTCTTTTTTTTTTGTCCTTTTTTCCCTCCAATAATCTATGCCTGGCAAGTACAGTTCATGTAAATCTGCCTTTTCAGTGTCACTGTCTCTCTCACTAGAAACTCTTTCTGGATTTAAGGGGGAAAAGAAGAATTGATTCCTCAATTCTCTTTCTCTTCTATGAGTACCCACATAGCATATATATGAGGTTTAACATCGGTTAAATAGGGTATTATTGTGAGAAATTCCTTTATTGAATTGTTGGCAGCACATCACTGACTGGATAAGCAGCAAAAAGACAAAGCATGGAACAACGCAACCTTTCATGCCCCAATAAAAACCTTTAAGGTGCACATGGAACAAGACAGATGTCCCTCCCAAGGCCCCATTTTTTTCTCCTGTCTCATAAAAGCAAGGTATCCATTAACAACCTCTTTCACTGCTTTCTGACAGTATACAGCAAGAGCTAAAGATAAGTCATGATTTAAATTCTCTACTTCATAGGAAAAAGATGGCTCTGCAGTTGAACCACAGGTGTCAGCCAGGCTAGATTCTCTTCCTATTCCAATTAAAGAGTCACTCTGTGTATAAGACTAACCACATACTTCATGATGGCAAATTATATTTATGTAAGGGTGTTTTACAGCTAAGCTCATTAATGTTTCTAAAGCTCCTAACTCAGGACTCCCAACTGAAATTACTGTAAAAATTGAAGTTAGCATTTATGAAAGATGTGAAACATCCTTTGCTCTGGAGGTAGCGAAGCATTCAGGAACATCACCAAAATCTAGTTAACGTCAATGACTGATAAATGAACTGGATACACAGAAATGTATGAAATGTATCCATGTCTGAAGCCAAATTCAAGACACAAATCTGTGTTCCAATTCACTGTAAAGCAATCCTCAGTGTCCAGAGATCCTAATCTCAGGAGAGAAGCTCACTAGCAAGAAGAAACTGAAGGTAGAAAGCTCTCTTTCATAAACACACATACACACTCATGAATTACTTCTTTGGCAATCCACTCTTGATTCAGAGGAGCACTGAATTTTCTGCCCAATAAATACTGACAAAATTACTTCCTGGCTTATTTTAGACAGAAAATATCTACACTAACCAAGAAAAAGGTTGTTCTTAAAGACCCCTCCTTTAAAAGATGAGTTGAGGGAAGCTCTCAAGGATACCTATCTCAACGTTTTAGCACACCAAAAACATCATAAATTCTTATAAACCTGCTTAGAACACAAGCTTAGCAGCTAATTTCAAGTTTTCCATTACGCACAATCAGGTGTTCTGGCTCTTCTAAAATATTAATCTTTTACCTTCTGTCCAGCTCCTTTTGGCTCATCACAGTTTACTCTCAGTCATAACAAGATAAAGTTATTCTTCCTGTTTTGCTGAAGGATCCTGGTTTCTGGTCTATGGGAGTGATGAAACAAGCACTGAGAGAGGCATCTCACAGTACATCATTCACAGGTATCTTTCTTCTGACACATGTATAGAATACCAAATCTTTCCCAAGAACTAAGCCACCCTGTTTTTCCTGGGCTTGACCTACTCCTACCAATTCTTACAGGTTGAGGCAAATTAATTTTGAAAACTCAAAGAATTCTTCCACTTTCTTTAGTGTATACGAGTTCACTGTCTGATGTGACAGTATGGTGGATTCCAGAACAAGATAAGAATCTTAAGTATTCAGTAAGCCACCAGCTTCCCAGACACTACAGATTTCACTGGAATTACAGTAACTTGCCTATAGGAAGCAGCATCAGAAAACAAATGGAGCAGGAGCTAACACTTCGTGAGTCTCCTCAGCAGAAGGGAGGTTAATGAAGGAAATATCAGAGTTCTACTTCACCTAGAGAAGGCACCTCTCAACAAGAGAATGTATCAATAAGTAGTAGGTCCTCTTCCTACAATTTGGCTATTTTATCTGAGCCCCTCTGGAAATACTGGCTTCATCCATTTTGCCTAACATGGAAGTTCTGCATTAAGTTCTGTGCAGTAACAAAAAAGTGCAGCATAGATTTATCTATGGTAGCATTCAAAGGAAAAGGTGACAGCTGGGATCCACTGTGCTCAGTGTCAAAAGGAAAAAAAAAGATAAATGTGGATAATTTGACATTTACTATATTTCATTTTCATAATTTTAGAGTGTTGTTGGGAGCGGTTAGCATGTGAAAATAGGAAAGTGAAATACTTAGGAGTCAGTTTCAAATATCAAATGCTTTGAGGTAAGTCTGGTAGAGGGTTTATTGAACTACCAGTAAACTGAAGTGGGGTTTTGGGGGCAGAGGAGTAGAGGGAAAGAGGAATCGTGTGCTACCCACGCAACTATCAAATTAATTTTAATGCATCCTTCACAGGGTAAAAAGGAACAATTACACCATTCAATCAGAGCAACTTGAAAGTGGTGGGGATTTGCTAAGTTGGTCATCTTTAATATACCATGGAGTACCAAGGACACACTCCGCATCTGTCACAAATCACTCACTACAACAGAGGTGGCATTTAAGGAATAATTCAGGACAAATTCCACCATTAGAAAAAATAATTTTGAAATGGTAGCAAGTTCCTGTAGCTAAGGGCACTGGCGTAGTCTTATAGCATCTTGCCATTTGATTATGACCTTTTTCTCTTGTAGCAGAACATTAAACTGCTATAGCTCGAGATCACTGCAATCACTGATACAGACACTGTGTGAGCAAGAGCAAGACAGCAGTTCCTGATAGTCCTTTCCTGTCAAAAGAATGTGTTCGATGAGGAACAGGCTGAAAAAGGACATAAATTATGTCCGCTGCATTCAGTCTCTTTGTTGGATGTAGACATACTGAATACTGCTTAGCAAAGGCAACACACTATACATTGTGAATACTGAAACTCTAGGGAGGGTCCTTGGGCATACTTTGCTCCTACTTTATTCAAATTTGCACACAAAATATTGAAATATTGATTTAGCAGTAGAGGCTACTGTAATGACACAGATTTTGTGTCTAAACACAAAACAGTGCACCTTATAAAGAGACGTTTTTCAAAGGAGGAATCACTTGGATGACAAGAATGCTGATTATGCTTTGCATTTAACAAGGAAGAGTCAGACTGTATTTAGCATAAACTACTTTTACTTAAACATTACTTACTTAGCATGACAGCACCTAGAGCTTAATTGTAACCTCCAGCTTCCTGCTGTCCAAAAGAAAGATGACCTTTGACTGTTGCAGCCACCTCCCATGTCCCTTTATAAACAACACAGATGTTTAACACAGATCCAGACACTCCTCAGCAGAGATGAAATCCCAATTTGCACAGACATGGGCACATCATCCCATCAAAACTGCTATGATACTGTTAGCTCCAACTCACGCTCAAGACCCCATACCATTAAATGAAATATTTTACAACAAATCACTGAATGTCTTAAGATCAGCTGCTTAGAGGCAGAGCCAACAGCTGATCAGACATCCAAATAATGATGGGTTTCTCTACTGTAAGACATCTTCCTCTGATTCTTCCTCCTAAGAGTTCTGCCTTACAAAACAGTATTTTTGAATTTTTTTATTTATGCTGTATTTTCCATTGTAAATAGTGACACTATTTTCTCAGCCATCCAGTATTCTCCCTCTTACTTTCACTGATTCACTCAGTGCAGTCTTGCCCTAGGTTTTGAACTGAAAAGCAAAGCAAAACAAACAAACAAACAAAACCTAAACCATGCAGAGCAACAGTACTACCTGAAAATCTGTGAGCTACTTCTTGAGCGCACTCTCCTCAAAAACAGTAAGAGTAAGAATTGCATTGGCAACAATGAAAGCATTATTGTAAAACAGGAAATCTGCTCTATTAAGCCTGTGACAATGGTTCATTCGCTTGATCAGCAAATTCCTGTACAGGCCATAAACTTGGTAAATGTAAGTTGATGCACATTACCAAGCAACCTCCACCACTGAGACATGAGGGATATAGACTCATTTTGATCTGGCTTAGCAATGAATTCGCTTTTCTCAGTTTGCCAATGCCCTCCTGAACTAAGTAATCCATGGAAGGAATAGTTAGCACTCTATCCACATCAAAAGGAATCAGTATATTGAGTCTGAAATAGTTTGACCAAGCCTGCTTCTTGCTCGCTCACTTTGTACTGATGTATTTATTAAGCAGAAAAGCAAACAGAGGAAAAAATATTAGAGGAGGGGAAATTACATGATCTGAAGCATTCAGGACAGCAAATATCTACCTCAAGGGAACTTAACCCTTGTACAGAAGTTATAGATTCTAGTCTGCAGTGCTCCTTTAGTCTGAGTGACATCGCCTGCAAATTTTATTTACTGCCTACTACTTCATTATCAAACTATTTTCTGAAAGCTAAGGCCTCCACCTTGTTACAAAAACACAATACCTATCATAACTCACCTTCCTCAATACCCTCAATGTTTTCTGATGTCCATTCAGGATCATGCCAGCCTCTCCTATTCCTCCCCAAGGAAGCTACAGGCAGAATAGCCATCCTGGGGTGCAAGTCTGCTCACCCTCCACACCCCAGAGCTCCCCCAGTGAAGCAGACTCCCCATGGGCAGACCCCTGCAATGCCATGAGCTATTCCATGTGAGTAAAGCAGTAAAGCACCATCAGCTAGACACAAATACGCCTGTCATTCATGAAGCTCCACCAGCCAAGTCTCTGTGGACAGAACAGCAATGTAAGGTTTCCCAGCTGGCATATTCCCATGCTTACCCTGCAAATGAAAAATAGGAACAGCAACTAGCAAAGAGAGGTTCTGGTCTCAATTTTGTGTCTCTAGGCATTTCAGCAATGCAAAAAGTTACTGTGCAGCAACACAATAAAACTGCTTCCTTTCTCATCAAGATGACAACAATAACATGGCAATCTGTGAGAAAGCTGAGGCTGCCTCTAGCTTTCAGAAGTTTTTTTAAATCTACTTTAATAAAGTTGTTAATTCTCTGAATTACCTGTACATCCTCATGCTGCATTATGAAGCTGTGCAGCTGGAAATTAATTGGATCTTTTTCTACTATGACTTTTATTTGCTATCAGATTAGTAACATTTTACACGACAAAAGGCCTTTCTTTTGTGTGGCTCGCTTAAAGCTGATTTCATACATCCAGATTCAGTGACCACACTTGTTGCATCAGCTACCTTTTAAGACCTCAGCAGCCAGGCTAATTGTGCTAAAATAACTACTGCAGCAATGAAGAGTGTGGACTATGAAAGATGAGCACGTCTGACTTCTGCCTGTCTGTACACATGGGGCAACAGCTAAATGAAGTGACTGCACTTCTGAAGCTGAGGCACAAGTCTCTCTAGTTCAGTGTGTGCAGGAGTAATACATTTGTTATGAAATCAAACTTTCATTTCTCTGTTCAGTTACTAACCTGCCAGCAACACCAAGACATCATAGGGAAACAGCTACGGTAAGATTTGAACTTCCTATCACAAACAGCAGTCTGTAAGCCATTGACCTTTCACTTGTCAGTTGACAAGAACAGCTCTAGAAGCTGCCAGAGTGTGTCAGCATGTGGGCTTAACTTAAATGGCATTATTGACCCAGAAAGCAACGTCTTTCTATAGTGAGCAAGAGAGTAAGCAATAAAAAACACCATTAGTTTTTCCACACATAGGTGTATGAACCGGATCATCAGTCTTTATTTAAAAGACATATGATCAAGTTCTACCACGAAAACATGAGGAGAGAGAACTACTTCATTTCCAGGATGAAAAAAAAATCCGGCAGTCTTGGAGATCCCTTCAATGATTATTGCATAAGAATGTGGCATAACACAAATTCAGCCCACACATATAATCACCTCAAGATCTGACCTTTTTGGGGGATAAGATCAGTACATGTCTGCCAGGTCTTTCTTACCCAGCTGCTCATGGAAAGATGCATGGGTTTGACCCCCAGGGATCTAGCAAATGCCTTGAATCTATTTAGAAACTGGTACCATTTCAATGGCTTCCCCATCAGAAAGAAATTATGAATATCAGCTTTTCTATAAACTGCTGCCAAAGGTTTAATTATACTAGTGCTGGCAGATACAATAATACAAATTGTTTTCTCTGTGTGCTAGGTCATAAGACCATCAGTAATGTACCTCATAAAAGGAGGAACCAGAGGACTTGAATCTTTCATGAGGCATGAACTTTTGAGCAAACACAAAAGAGCTGCTTGCAGAGAAGAGTCAACTCATTTAGAAGCCAGGCATATTTTGGACCAAGAAATATAGAAGCCTGGGAAATTTAAGTTAAGAGAGACTGAGAAATCTTTCTCAACTCATCAAATATTCTAAGTTTGAAGATTTATTCTGTAGTATCCTTTTCCATACACTTTCCTAAATCATCTTCACATAGAATTACATTTTTAAAACCTGATTCAATAAAAGTTAACCTCTGACACCAATGATTATTAATACTGCTTACACAGCTTTCTCTTTCGCTGCCTCAATGAAATATTAACAACTCATCATCTGAAAGGAGTCTGAGGAGAGTCCTGTATATCCTGATCCATCCTTCAGTGGAATAAAACTTAAGGTGCACATTTGAATGCTTTGTTAAATTTGCATCTCCCAAGACAGGTCTAAACCTCCAAGTACTCTCAGCTCTTCTGAAAATACACTGAAACCTGCAGGCAGCAAAGAAAGCTTTAAAAAAGAAATACTGTGTCCAGATGTTAGTGTCTAGTCATTAAGTTGATGTGTCACTTCCCTCCATTTCAGTTTAGCTTAATCAATGCTATAACACATCTTCCAGCGTATTGCTTGCATTCCAGTAAGAGCTCTCATCTTAAAAAGAGCAATTTGTCTCATTCCTGAAGAAGACGGCATCTTTTCTGCTCCCTCTGTTTGGGCTTTATTCCACAGGAAGCGTTTAGAACTGCAAAGTACCCAGTCTTCTGCATGAAATTCAGTTCTTAAAATGTTGATATCAGCTTAAACACTCACAATGAAATTAATATCACTGAAGTTGCACATATTCAGGTGAACCATTCGACTCATCATTTGTAATGCTGTCTAGGAGCCAGTTTGCTTTCTGAATGCTGACTAACTGACACTATATGAGGTTATGAGGGCTCAGGCACAGAAATAAGTTGCTGTGCTGAGTCATAACAGCTGTCTACATGCACACACATAGCCTGTGGCAAATGTAAGGTAATAATGATTTATCTTACTAATCACTTACTAATCACTTATTAATCACTTTGCTAAAGATAAATTAAAGAAACCAAGTCAAATCATCTTAAATTTGCTATGAACTATGAACATGCATTCACAGTTAACTTTTTAGCAAGCTTACTAATACATGGTGTCAAGCTGATCATGTGTCTGAGTCCTAAGACTTAGGTTAGGCTAGGATAGCCAAAATAGGAGCCATATGCAAGGCTGAATGCAGATCTGCTCAAAAGTTGCACCGTATGTTCAGAAGGGTTCAGTGGGGCTAAAAGTAAACACAGGGTATTGGCTATTACTTGGTCCAAAAATGCACTGAAGATGTGCAGAAGTGAAAATGAGAGAAGTACAAGAGTGGTATTGAGGCACTTTTAGGAGGCTGAATTCCATCTGGAAAAGGCTCAGAACTGTGAGCCTTGCACTGGCCTAGGAAACACTCTTATTTCATTCCCACAAGCAAAGATGTTGAGAGATTCTTCAGAAGTCAACAGCATATCCTTTCAATGCAAATACCTTGCAAGACCTTAACACCAGCCAACCTCTCAAGTCAAAAAGCATAACAATATTGTGTTCCTCTTTTCCCACAGGGAATCGGCATTTAGCCTCAACTTCCATGCTGAAAACTTCCACCTCTGCAGTGAATTGCACAAACCATGGCCTAATCCACCATCTCACAATGTAACAGTCATGCTGTATTGCATTGCCCTTTGGCTTTGTGTAGCTGCCTTCCCCTTTTCTGTCCCTACTATTAACAGTCCCTTGCAGATGTTCCTTCTTTCATGTTACCAACATGGAGATGTAGCAGTAGCTAATTTCGCAGTTATAGTGCTAATAGGAGCTGCAATGAAATTGTCTCATTTCCAGAGGAGTCAGTATGCAGTTGCTAAAGAAAAAAAAAAAAAAAAAACAGGCAGTTCTGCAGAAGCTATGCATCAGCAGGAGTGACCTCTCTATAAATTTAACAAGGTTGGTCTTTCTAATCTCTGTCACAATACACGAACACCTGTCTTACTTTCATGTTAATAATAAAAACGTCCTGCTCAGGTTTAAAAGTTATTTTATGACAGCAA
Organism: Gavia stellata; assembly: GCF_030936135.1. Taxonomy (NCBI): domain Eukaryota; kingdom Metazoa; phylum Chordata; class Aves; order Gaviiformes; family Gaviidae; genus Gavia; species Gavia stellata. Next base: position 24,783,141 of record NC_082595.1, read on the forward strand.
CAACCATCATTTTTAACAGGAATACATGAAAAGAATTCAAAAGGTGCCAGAAGAGCCTTCAAATGAGACCACTAGCTGGACAGAAACAGTTCCTTCCTGGCCCTGAAGGTGAATGCCTTAAGGCGTAGTTTTGATTCCCTTATTACCTTAGTTTGCATAGCTACAGCTGTTATTAGCAGTCATAAAAATCATTCCATTATAAGCATTTGACTTGGAGGCTACTTCCTGCAGTGAATTCTACCGGCTGATGAGGTGCCAAGTTATGCTATGTTGTCTTCTGATTGCTCTAGATTTACTGCCCTCTCAGCTAATGAAAGCTAAAAGAGGAAGAGCACATCCTCAACTGAACACCAAATAAAGCTCTGTTGGTGCATTCTGTAAACCATTAGGAACTAGGCCTCTCTGTGTTCTGGTCACCTTTCAATGGCACAGCAAAGAGGTCAGCTTGTGAGCATCAGGCTACGCACTTGCTATGGTACTCTGCTGAATGGGATGGATATTTCTTGCACAGCACTAAACATATTCTCAGCTTTTTACATATACTCCTAGTCTACTTCTATTTTCCAAGCTAAGTGTGGGTTTGCATCATCTCATTTGCTGCAACTTCTAGCATGTTTTCAGTCCAAATTGTTTGTTTCAGTTGGCCATTTTCAATCTGCAAGTCCTGAAGGGATCCATGCCGAGCATGGTTTTTCAGGAGCTAGATGAACATCACATTAGCTGAAGCTGACCTAGCATTTAAATTAAAGTGCACACAATGATCTTTCCCCAGCATATGTAATCTGCATTTTGGTCTGCAAGAACCATCATAATCCATCTTCACTATGACAGCTTTACAGTATGAAGATCATACTCCCACTTTTCACCTCAAGGCCCTTGTACACTGCCAACTTTAAGCATGCTGACTGCCCATTCTCAGCTGGAATTTAGTGCACGTTCACTTACAAACTGAGTAATTAATAGCAATACCCATGTCTCCTGAACAGCTAAATAAGGTCAGATGAAGAATAATATTTTCTCCTCACCACTGATTTTAGATTACTCCTTTTTAGACCACACTGAGACACGCAAGTCCTTTCCTTTTCTCAGATGGCATTCAAAAAAAATCAGTAATCAGTTTGGAAGATATGAACTACACACATGCATATTTTCAAAATTGCACAGGTAATAGAGCAGAAGAGGCACTGGCTTTAGTCTGTCTGTGCTCTACAGCCCTTTCTGAAAAGGCAGGAGAGGGAACAATTGAACATCCATAACCTGTAGCACTAAAAAATGGCAAACATTCTTCAAAAGAGGATATTCTTTCGAATTCTACCAGTATAACCTACCATAGAATTTTGGGTGGACAAATAAATAACCACTTGATTCATCAAGGATTGTTTTCCAGTAAAACAGAACTTAGATGAAACCAAGGGCAGACTCCATACAGCTTTAACGATCTTGTATCAGTCATTTCCTGTCTAGGAGAAGGGCATATACAAATGACAGTCACATGCAAAGTCTTATGCATCTTACTACCTTATGTGTTTAACTTTGGAATGCAGCGCACACAGTAAATACTGCCAATTATTTACTCTTTACTCACAGGTACACTTTGTGTATATTTTCAAAGCAAAATTTGTTCACAGTACATACCCAGCATGTTCTTCCAGTTGTTGTTATAAATTATTGCCTGTCTCTGTAGTACATTAATCTCAGGTAGACCTGTACTTTGTGAATCATCTAAGGCCCTTGTCATTTTCTTAATTTCTGCCTCCCTATAGGCTTATTATTTCCTAATTTTTACCACTAACATTTGCTAATTTTTATTCTTGTTCCTTTACATACCCTGATCACTTTTCCTGTTGGCAGCCTAAGAGACAGAAGAGAACAACAAAACAAACTACATGGAAAACTTAAAAGATCTTAACAGTAAAAAGCCAGAATGTTAAGGGAGAATATCAGCTTAAGACAATTGTCTGAAAGTATACAGTCAAGTCTTATAGCTACATTTATTTCTTCCTCATAAAAATCAGCATAAATAACATCCAAACAGCATTTCTCTCCTTTTTTTTTTTTTTTTTAAACACAGCAACAATGAATATACACTTTCTTCTACATAGGACACAAAGATAAAATGTCATTGCCCCAAGGAGTTTGCACAATAAACTAAATTGACAAAATGCACTTCACCACAGTCTAAAAATAAACAGTGATTAAAATTAGTGCGGGAACTGTTGGTTGATTTTTTTTTTTAAGCAAACAGCAAGATTACATTAACTGGCCCCTTGGGAATAAAACAGATTTACAATAGATTTAATTAAATGCATTTAATGAAGTCCAAATATAAGAACAACAAACAGGCTCATCATCTGAAATGGTGCCTAAACTCTAGTAAACTATTCTGAACTGTAATAAATGCCTCATGGTTATCTTCAGTTTTCATTTTGGCTTTCAGCACTCCACAGAGGATTTTTATTTGAACACAAAATGTTTTGGATTTTTCCCCCTCAACTTGCTTACAGGGTTTGTAATGTAAAAGTTTCAGAAGTTATTTAAATCAATTTTTGAAAGGAAGTCTTTATTCTATTTTAATTAATTTTTAATAGAGCATCATGGACTGATTTTCTGCTCCACAGTAACATGCCAAAAGAAGGACCACTGGTCAGTGGAAGTGCAGTGTTGTAATCTGTATAACTGAAGAAAAAGATCTCATGTCTCTCTTCGCAAGGTATACTCTAGGCATTTACTAAGTCATCTTGCACAGCCATTTACACTAGGACAAAGGGAATACATGGGCATGAAATAGCTCCAAAATGTAAAGCACTATTCCATATGTAGGGTAACAAAGATAATAAAGAACCAAGCCTGACACGCTTCTAGAACCGCTGCTTAGTGCGCATTCTTAAGACGGGCTGAAACATTCCCCCTTCTACAACATTAGCTTTCAGAACTCTGTGTACTCTCGATTCTTTGATTTTCGTAATATCAGCAGAATGGCATACAGTTACTAAAAGCAAAAAGCATGATGATGCTCTGTGACCAGTGGAGTGAATTTGATTTCAGATCAGAATCTGTCCTGAAGTTTATCAGCAATTTCCTTTGGAAAAGCAGCATAGGAGTCTTTCCTAGAGGAAATGAAGTGGAAGAAAAAGATATATTTGTGTGTGTATGTACATAAATATATGCACACACAAATAAAGAAACCAGATCAAGCATGTCCAAAAAAATCAGTAGTGGAATTAACAAATAATTCCCCATACTATTTATGCATTAAACCAAAAATTCAGGGATAATTCTCCAAATACTTCCCACCACTAAGTTGCTCTGCTCACAATGGCCACAGCAACAGAAGCCATGTAAAACGGGTGTGTTTTACCCTGTGACCAACCAGGAGGACTAGAACTCTGAAATACCCATTCCTGCGTAGTGTCCCCTACAGACAGTGGGTTTCATGCACACAGGGTTCAGTCCTATCCAACAGAATTATGAAAGTTCAAGGAAAAAAGTTTACAGTTTCAAAGGTCCATTTTCCAGCACAATAGTATTACAGAAGGTTCCCTAGGAGGAAACAGAGCATTGTACAAGGATGACAGGATTTTAGTATTTGCTGAAACTACTGTTATTAGGAATTAAGACAGAGTCAACAACAAGGGAGATATATCCTGGACTCAGAAGCTTTATGAAAGAATAAGTTTCAATGATGTTAAAACCTAAAAAAACTTCAGAGGTCAATTTAAAACTTCTATAGTCTTGTTCTTTCCCCAGGGCATGCTTTCAAGTGAATTCCTGTAAAGTAAAGCCCTTGGTTTTAAGTTTTTTCCTTTTCAGAAAGCACAGTAGGCTGTTGTAAATGGTAACGTGTATGATCTCCGTGCAGTTGATAAAAATTCCAGCTCAAGCCGTATTTGAAGATAATAAACAATCAACCAGCAAGATATTTTTAGTCAGTCTCTTCTGTTCCCAAAGTTTTTCCAAATTGTTGTGAACCCTTATAATTTCTCTGTTTCATAATCCACTCTGATTTTGATTCTCCCAGGCAGGCAAAGAAAAATCTAACTTCCACATATGAAATGACAAGACGGCCCTTTTTATCCTGAGTGTAACAGAAGAAAAGGTTATTTTCTCAACTCTTTGCAAACTGCATAGCACCTATCTCAGGCATATCCTTCCACTTTCCTGTACATCTGCTTCTTAACACATAAAGCATGGGACAATAAAGTTTATTTCCTTTAAATGTATTGTCAAGGTTTAGTTTTGATGCTCAAAGTATCTTGGGTCCTTTTACAGGAATGGACTCTAAAGACTGCAAAATGTTATATAGTTACCACTCCAGGTCTCTTTCAGCTGAGTTTACATTATGTTTCCTGGTAGAATTTCATTTTTCCCCACTCCATGTGTGCACAACATTTAAAAAGTCTTGGGAGCAAATTCTCTAATCACCTAAGCACAAACCATTCTCTTGCTCTAGTAGAGTTGTGGCTACTGACAGGTCCTTTAGCTTTCTGTAGTACCATCTATGGATTCTCCAAGAAATTACAAAGGGGCATTTCTACCCAGTGTATTCAAACTGAGCACAAGAATACTAGCAGCAATAGCACTAACGAAAATCTTTTTTTCTCACAAATAATATAAAATTGTCCAGGAGATAAAATGGAATACTGAGGAGCAATCAGTTGTTTTCCAGTATTTCTGTTAAGCAAATACTTAACTTAATGGCCCCTTGCGCCAGCGCTGACTGTCCCTGCTTCAGAGACAAAGCATTGAGGGGACAGGGAGAAGAGGCAAATACTCACAATATATGATTGAAATCATTGAGCAGTGAATGGAAAAGGAAGCAGAGAAACTCACATCACTGAGCTTGGAAAAATCTCATAACCTACACATACATAAGCCCTGTCTCAAGTCCCCTTCCAGAAATCTTGATCTAGCCCTAGCTATCATCACACCAGGCGTCTGCATTTCACCCACTTATAGAAAACTGGGAATAAATCTTGATAAACTGGTCTCTGGCAATGTTTAAAAGGATCTTTACGAAGTCTCTGAAGTGCAAGACAACACTCAGGAGATAATCACCATCACTACTAAATCCTGGCTGCAAATGGCACTTCCAGGCATTTAGGATTACAGAGGTGAAGACCCTTGTGATGAGTGACCAGGGCAGAGAATAATGGAAATCTGGTAACAGAAGAACTAAATTTTTCTCTCCAAAGCACTTCTTTACATGAAAACAACTTGATCATTTATTTATAGACTCATAGAATCATTTAGATTGGAAAGGACCTTTAAGATAATCGAGTCCAAACCGTTTAGCATTTACACCTAAAAATAAAATAAAATAGATAAGCTTTAGGACATCCTTTGATGCTCTTGTAATTTGTCAGGGAGGCCTGGTGGCCAGGAACCTTTAGTTGTGTTGTTCTCTCTAAGTCACCTGAATAGTAGCTGGTTATATTATTAACTGAACAGGACAAACAATTATAGCTTTGGTTTACATTACTGTAAAGCAAAAAAAAAAATCAGAAATCTTCCATAAGCTTGCAAACTAAGCCTCAGTTAAATCTGCCTAACATTGCAAGATGCTGCACAATGACTTTCACAGAAGCTGTTCCAAATGTAGACAAAGCTTTCTGAGCACATTTCCCCCTGTCAGTTCTGTCTGCAATCACTGCCATGATATACCTGTATGGTACAATTGAGAATTATGTCACATCCATTTTTACCTCCTGCACACTGGCAATGAATTTCACACAAAGTCTTCAGGGATCAGAGAGACTAATGAATTAAGAACTGATGATATCTCATTACTATACATTTTCTTCTGATTCATTTTGTATCATTTCTTTAATAACACTTGAGTTAATTTTCCATCTTCTATGTTTCACTGCAGTAACTGAGAAAATATACAAGAATAAAACTCAGATGATTGTGCTTATGGTTTGTGTTTGCATCCAGCAACACTGCCTAGCTCCAGCAGCCAAAAACCTGTCCAGAAGAAAAGCAGTAATAAACAGTCTCTTACAGGAAAGAAAATATCATTCTATATGCCTTAAAATAGAAAACTTTTTCAAAACTAGGCCTAAACTCTGCTTTTATTAATAGCCTTGACTTTCTTGCAAAGTAATAGATAATGCAGTAAAAGGTGCAAAGAAATTGCAGTATTCACATCACAGGTGTATTTTATAATTATCCAGTGACAGCAAGCTGCACTCATTGTAGATCAATGCAGCCACAATGAAGTTAGGGAAGCAGAGGTGATTTAATCAAGCATAGTTCCAACCTTTAATTCTTTTTTATGTCTTTCCAATTAGCCCAAAGTCTATGCATAAATTTAGCCAGCTATTTAATAAACACATATATATACCACTTACACAAATTCAAATTGTTTGATTCTTTTTTGAAATAAAGCATGACAGACGCATGTATTTGGTTCAAAGAGCTGTCACAACAGAAACACTTCACTTGCACTCCCACCCATACAACTATTACCTTGCACTAGTTGCAGCTTAATCACTTGACATGCACATCTACCAGTCAGACCTGAGACTTTTTTGGCTTATAAAACCAAAGTCCTCAGACATCTTAATGGTATAAGTGATGGTGACTCTTGTGCTCTCATACAAGGAAAAGCTACAGATGCTCCTGCTGAGATTTGCTAGTGACATTAAGCAAAATGAGCACCAAACAACCCCTTGGAAGATTTGAGCTCATTACCTTCTCTTCCCCTTCAACCTTTGAAGCAGTTCTGAATTCTGCTAGAGAGGTTAGGTGGGCGTGAAAGGTGAAGTGTAATTTCATTTCTCCTCAGAGCAGTTTGTAGATTTAAAAGATGGTTTCATTAGGTGGGAGAGGCTTTTTTGCACCCCGGTACAGACGTAATTCTTCCTTGTTCTTCATAAAATACAGTTAGGCACATTCAAAGTTCAAAAGCTGCTGGACAATTAGCCTCCTGCTTTCATTTGTCAGGAGGTACAGTTCCAACAGACTCCTCAGTGTGGGGTCAGACCAGAGGTATATGGAAAAAGAAAGCTTCCCTATCCACCAGCCCAAAGGGTAGTTGAGCTCACTTGGAGGGCAAGACACCCTATTCATCCCCATCACCACAGCTGTTCTCACACTCTGGCTGATCAGATCTTATAGGGTTGATGTTGGTCTCATTCTTATCTGTATTGCACCAATGTAGCCATGTCAACTGCAGAGCAATTATCCTGGAGTGAGGCAGAAGAGAGTCTGGCCTCAAATGTATTTTAGCTGACAACATCCACTTCTCAAGTTCACAGTGCTCTGGAATATAAGGGAACAACCAACCACTTTAACTCAGATGCACTGAATTAGAGAGAGCTGTCCCAACAGAGAATCATCATTTCTGATGCCATTTCAGAAACAGTTTAGAGGAAAGAAAACAATAGTTTTACATGATAGCTGTGTTGAATCACATTGCAGAGTTACAACAGCCTCTAGCAATGTATTCCTTGCTTCCCAGAAGCACAGCATAGCATCAAAGAAAAAGGCTTTGTCAATATATTTTTTGCACAATTCTTCATATTTAAAAGCCCAAATATTTTTCTAAGTAAAATCAAAGGTTAGAACAGAATTTTACAAAAAGCAAACAAAAAAATATTTATTATTATGTTCTTAAATCTACTTTTAATTCTATGTCCCATTTTTGTAAAACAATGTTAGAAATAAATGTCTCAGTCAAGGAGACAATACATTGATTTGTATCTTCTTTGAGTGGCACCTTTTGGGAATCTAAAGGGAAACTCCTAAAAATTTGCTTTCTAATCCTTTTGTCATGCCCTCCTTCCCTTCCACAACTCAGAATTAGTTACCCTTGGTTTTTTACATTTCTATTTTCTTTTTTTCTTGCAATAGATGTTGAACTATAGCAAAATACAGGAGGAATATCAACTACAGGACTGAATCTTTATGCAGCTTTAAAGACCATCATGTTGCTCATATGAATAATTCAACCCAAGTGAGTTTTTAGAAGCATGAATCTTCACACACTTGAGTTAAGAAATAAATAAAAAAATTAAAAGAATTCTGAAATGTATAACACTCTGGCAATGTTGTTGAAAATGTTGGAAAAGCACTCTTCACTAATCTGTTCATCACAGGCCTCCATCCAAAACACAGCACCAGTCATCTGGTGTCATCTGGTGTTTATCCTTCACCAGGTTCAGGCTCTAATCTAGGCTCTCTCTCCAGCTGCCACTCAAGGGCCACTTTCACAATAGAGGGACAAAGAGTCTAAGAGCTGACCAAGTCTATCAGTACCCTTCTCCCAGTCAGCCCAGTTACACCTGTGCTGGAAAGCTTCAGTGGTAGTTTCAGGAATTCTAGTCCTTAGCTATATATTGGATGTATTTAAAGGAAGCCTTCTCCATAGAATATAAGATACCAATTGTCTTATGCTATATGGAAATTTATCTCTTACTAGTTTTTTTATCCTAATATCAGAAAGAAGGGATTTTTTATCACCCACATAAACACATAATCCTTTTATGAATATTCCTAAGCTTTTGGCCCCAATACTATTTCCACAGCAATACATTCCACAGAACTGTACATTGCATGAAAAGTGTATTTCCTCTTCTCATTTCCAAACTGGCTGTTTTTTAATTCTCTACGTTCTTGAACTATGAAATAAAGCAGAAGCAGAACATTTTTCTCTCTGATTCTGTGCCACATTATTTACAGTGTGGGAAACAAAGGGACAATTTTGTGTCAATGTATCAGTTTGTCTTCTCCCTCTCTCCATCCCGTCTCTACATCATTTTTCCCACTGTTAAAACATCTCCCCTCCTCTCAGTTTATACTTTTGTCCAATGATGCAAGCAATCAGCACAGCTATTATTTCAGAAAAGAAACTAGTCTCACACGTGGACAAAATCCTTAAGCTACAGAGCAGGGGAGGAAACCAAGACTCCAAAATCCTCACTAATTGTGATCTTCTGGCTTTCGCTAATTTACAGGATTAACTCACTCTTCTAGTAGCCCACAGATTTCTTCCTCACATCACAGCTGAGTCATGGGGTTTTCATACTCATAGGATAAGCCTGCTTAGCTCTTTTCAGTCCATGGGATACCCTTTACCTCTTTCTTCCCTTGGTCACCCCAGTATCATGAAGGAGAAAAGTAATAATTCTAAGGTCATTAAGCCATGCATAAAAATGCCGTGAGAGATCAAATCACACCAGAGTAATGCAAAAAAGAAATCCCTCCTACAGTTCACATAGACTTCAATTTCCCCTCTTGATGATATTAGAGAATCAGTACCCAACTGGGCTGTTAGTTGAGGGGGTGGACAGGAGGAATGAAATAGCCAACTCCTGTAATATACAAATTGAATGATCAAACAATCATGGCAAAATGTCAGCTGAAGACATACATTGACTTTAATATGGTCATATCTAATTATTAGTGATATGGTTTAAAAAGGCTTTTAGTCAGAGGAAAGCTACTTCAGAGATAACAACTAATGCATGTTGGATGAAGGCAACAGAGATAATTAAGCAGGGATATAATTTCAGTGCCCATGAATTTGTTTGACAATCTGTTTCTTGGCCCAGTCAAACAAACTTTGGAAATAAAATTCCTGCACTTTCAGTCTACAGTCTCATTATAGAGTTACTTTGTTGTTAAGAGTCCAAGTCACAGAATGAATAAAAAAAAAACCATCAGTGAAGAGTTTGCACACATTTGTTCAGCATCATCTTTCACGAGTTCGCATTAATAGGAACAAAGTTTTCTACTATGTTCAGGGAGCTGTCACACTCAAATGTGGATTTCATACCTTCAGTGATTGAACTGCTCTTGAAACATAAGCCATTCAAAAAGTTCTGGACTAAAACCTAACTGCACAAAGGCAAAATACTTCCTGCATTAGGTATCTCATACTGAGTTGTGTGTGGTCACGTAAGAACATAGTACTAGAAGAGACAGTATACAAATCTCCTTTTCTTTTGTTGCTGAGATGCTTTGGCAAAATAGGTCTGGCTTTAGGAAGCATGGAATAATTATAGAAGACACCTGTTAGTCTACAGATGGAGCAAGTAACTTGATTTCTGTACCTTGCATTATATGCTTTAGAAGCTACTTAAATTACTCTGGCACTGTTGTAGCATTCATTAACATTTTAGCTTTACCCTGCTGAACACTTTAAGAAGCGACAGAAGCAGCAGCAAGTGGAAGAGAAATAAATTAGGCTGCAGAGACTTGGAAAAAAAAGCTTGGAGTCAAAATCCTGGATGGGAATACCCCACACACAGGCATTGGCTCTGTATCTGAACTCTCCATCTTGTGCTCAACTCTAATCATTACCAGTTTCTTTTCAAAAGCCTGTGTCTGAAAGAGCTGATGTGTTATGAGACAGCCATGACCTAAGTAAACTCCAAACAAATCATTCATCACTGCAGAACTCCAGAACAAGCTGGTACTTTCTCAGGGAACAGTGTTCTTCTAAACACACATTATACATAAAGAGGAAACAGAAAGCACATACTTTCATCAATTGTACACAAACAAAGCCTTTGATAACTCTCTGAATAGGCTTGAGATCATTACGCCTGGGGCCAAGAGGCTCTCAGTAGTTTAAGATCTCATTTTCCAAACTTTTGGTCAAAAGGGTCTTTTTAAGTGCAGGGGAGAAAGGAACACTTTTTCTTTGAATATAGTTATGTTCACAATACCCTTACTCAAATCCTTACATGCACTATCTTTTTCCTTACCAAATTCAAACTTCACAGCCTCAAGGTCTGGAGCAGGAAGTGCTCACCCACCCCAACAGCCACTTTTTCTGTCACCCACCTTTCCCTTTCATGGCCCGCATTGTTCCTGGAACGCCTTCTCCGGTTCTCTGGTTCTTTCTTAACTTCCTGTCACTCAAATCTACCAAACACGCTGTGCTAATTTTTTTTTGTTTTGCTTATTTAAATAATCTACTTAAAGACATGAAAAGATTCTTATGCAGGTCCAGGAAGGTAACTAAAGGACCGAGGAAATGCCCACCGTTTTATGTTCTGCAGCTCACACCACAATGCAGTTAATGCCATGCTTTTGTTTTAGAGGCACACCAACATGCAAGAACCATGCAGTTAGTTTAGCTTAAAAGAGGGACCCCATTCTAAAGAGGAACAACTACTTCTAAATAATGGAGTGCTTCTACTCCAGAAGCGTTTTAGTGTAACCAGCTTAATCTAGTCACTATTTTCAACTCCTTTCTGTTTGAAAGCAAACCCTCAATCAGCCTGAACTACTCAAATCTATCTTAATCTATCTTGTTCTTTAATGTGGTGTTTTTAGCAGCTTTGGATAATAAAGTAATAAAAATGTTATGCATTCAATTTATTATCACATCCTATATAAAAATTACAAGAAGCAAACATTTCATCAAGGAATTTGGACTTTTGGCCTTTACATTACTACCCCAGGCCCAAAGGTTTCTTTTTCTTTACAAGTGTTAAGTAATAACCAGTAAGCAACAGAAATGTACTTAACACTGTGGTATCCTCTAATTAGCATTAGCAGCTGCACAAATAATTACAGCCCTCCTCAGGTAAAACCTCAACAATTTAAATGAGTTTTCTCTGAGCAGGAAAGGACTGAAATCCCTTTGAGTGATAGGGAGATCAACAGAAGCCTTTACAAACGTTAAAACACTGTCTGATCCCCAGGGTATACAAATGCTACCTGCTGATCGCTGAAAGACCACCATTTTCAGTCCCTGGATCAAATTCCATTGAATTTTGGCTGGTATTTTTCTACGTGTATTCAACAGAAAGGAATCACTTTTACCCTGACCAGGTGACCATTTCAGCATTGTAGTGTTTATGGGAGGGTTTTAACAGGCCATGCTTTTTGTTTAAGATCAAGTCCATTTCCCTGCGTCTGATTCCCTATTCCTGTAAGAGGACCACTTAGCAACAAAATTTGATTCAGCCACTTACAGAAAACAGCATCAGCTGTTCATTTGTGAGCCAGGCCTAGGGGACATCACAGGGTTTTGGAACCAGATCTTTGTTTCTGCCTAGTCAAGGGGTGGCTAAACATGGAATCACATAAAACAGGGCAGTGGGGACTGATGGGGTCATCTATGCCATCTCCTAATCTCCAGGTGGGACCAGTTTTGCCTAGACAATTCTTAGCAGCTATTTCTCTGACTTATTCTTAGGAGACTCCATTGATGAGTTCCCTCCATGAAATTATTAGAAAGGTTCTTTTACATCTGACATGCATCTCCAGTTAAAGACATTATTACTACTTCTATTTTTCAGGCTGTAAACATATAATAAATTACTAGATCTGGAAGTATGTAAATTCACATTTGTTTTACTTACTCCTGATAGCAATTACTCTTTCTGCAAAAGTAGTTGAATAGTAGCAGGTAATTTAAGACTTGCCCTACACTACTGCAGCAGTTAAGCTCTACAGTATCACAACACTCATTTTATTTTTTTTATGGGGTTTTTTTGCCACCAGAATTAAAACAAAAGTTGTCATTCATTCCTCATAACGAGGTTCTAATTTTAGGCAGTCTGGGGGGGAAGACCCTAGGAAGGGAGAAACATCCTTGAACTTAAAACAGTAGGAATACTTTTTGGTGCCTAATATTGCCATGAGTCCATTCTGAGACACAGAATGTCACTTCCAAACTAATGTTTCCTCTTTTTGGTGATACTTCAAGGAAGAAAATACAGTCAGTTTTCAAGGTACTCAGCCATTTCTGTCAAGTTATCTAGACTGTCGAACAAAAACTAATTTACAATGTGAGGTGTCTACAACAGGCGCCATTAAGTCTAGTGCCATGAGACTGACTTCTCCCTGGACATCCATTTAACAAGATTATGGTGTAGAAGGGTACTGTACTTCTGTGTAAAGTGCAGGGCTTTTTATCCCAAGAAATTATTTTCTATTTCTCTTAGCTAATGCACAGTGAGGTTTTTCTAATCACTGTTCTTAAGGGAAGGCAAGAAAATTTAATTAATATACAGACATTGGCAAGTAATGCAATATTCACTAGCGCCTCTTTGTTAATTCACCTTTAAATTAAGAAAAATAAGATAAGAAAACAGATTCATCTTCCTAGTGCTCTTCCCTAGCAGAATTTTGTAACAGTAAATGCAGAACAAAAAATATATTTATATGGGAGAAAGATCTAAGATGTTCTGAAAATGTGTAGCAAATAAGATTGGTTTCTGTACACAGAAGCAGAAAAAGCAAAGCTTGCCTCTCCCTACTACTTCAAATTACAAATAAATTACTTTTCAAAGTTTTTCTTCTTGACTAATTCCCAGTCTGATACAGATACTACATAACCAAACACTAAAAAGCTTCCAACATGTTTAAAAACAAAAGCTATCATTATTATTATAGGTTTGTTTGGGGGTTTTGGGTTTGTTTGATTTTGGGGGGTTTGGTTTTTTTGATTGGTTGGTTGGGGGTTGGTTTTTTATGGGGGATTTGGGGGGGGGGGTGGGGTTGGGGGGGGGGGGGGGGGGAGGAGAGGCAGAATCTGCTATCAGACTCCAGGTGCTATCTTTTCTCTTTTCTATTTCAAGGTTACTGAAAGGAGAGGGAAATGGTAGGGAACAGTCCTTAACCTAACTGGAGCCAAACTACAGGATCAGTCTGTAAATTTTTGAATATTAGATTCTCCTTAGTGAGTATTTTTAAAGACAAAGTGAACCATCTAGGAACCAAGAACATTATTAAAAAATAAACAAAACATGTTTTCATAGAAGATGAACTAAAAGATTGTCAATGCAATAAAACTGAACTGATTTTCCTAATACAAATAATAATTATTCAGTTTTCTTAATGTGCATTCTTTTTTTAGTTTTTTTCCTTAGCTCAAACTTAGAACAGATTTTTTTTTTTTTCTTAGATCAAACTATGATCACATACTAACCTGCTCAAATGTGATTCAGGTTCACTAGAGCATAGATCCACAAAACTATAAAGTTACATATTTTCCAGATAAAATAACTGTAGTTCACTTCTGGTTTTACCAAGTCATCTTTGGTGCATGACAACATCTTAATGCTTATGAGTAACATTGCTTTTTTCTGGCTGCAGTGTCAGTTGCTCTCATACTGATAGAGGTTAAATATTAATTTCAGGATCTATCTTGCAATCTGTTCATAACTTAGCAGAAAGACCAACTTCCAAAGATACTTATGTGCCTAAGGAAGCCAACAGGGATGGCTGGGAGAACTCAAAAGAACAGGCTTGTGTTGCAACCTGCCAGTGCTTGGGCACTCTGAAAATCCCACCACCTGCAGCTAAGTGCCTCAGAAAGCCTACCTCCTGTCATAAAAGCCCCTTCTGTGCAAGCTGGTGTGGATGGGTTCTACAGGTACTTATGGGTGTGGTGTACCAGAAAACAGCAGGCCAAAGAGGAGGGAAAGAACCTGCTGAGAAGAACATGAAAATCTCCCCAGAACTGCTAAGCTCTGGAGACTAGTGGACCTGCTGAATCCATGAGAACCGACAAAAACCAAAACCACCAAGAATCAGTCGAATCTGCAGAAGGCCACCAGCACACACTAGCATCAATAAGAACATATGTAACTTAGAACACATCAACAAAAGTAGTGTCTGCTATAATTAGACAAAGACTACAGGATCACATGCACGCATGATGCACCAAAGAACCCTCTGAGTACTTCCTGAACAACCACCCAGAAGTCACTGGTGCACCAGTGATGCTTTCCACTTGTGAGTAAACAAGTGTGGTTGGCCTCCCAGCTGTTGCTCCAACCAAGTATTATGAGCAAAAGTGAGCGTGAACTGTGTGAGGGAATAATTGCATATATTGTGTGAAAAGTTTTCTGCTATTAATAACAACAACAGTTTGGTTCTATTATTAATAAGAGAGCTGAATTAATAAAAGGTGTTCTAATTAATACTGGTTGTGATCTGTGTCTCCCCCAACTCCATCTCCTAACAGGGAAAAGGGAATTTATAGCATTCCTTGTTCTGGTGCTCACTATGTGACTGGCTCTATTTCTCCCCAAGGGGAGCAAGCAGGGTTAGCATGCCCATGCAAACTTTGACAGGAAGAAAATGAACATGTTTTATTATTTTAAAATACGTACTTGGTAGGGATATAGAGTGATGCCATTCGTTCTTGACAAAGACCAGGTGCCGTCAAGGTACTGATGAGCCTGGATAGCCACAGAGTTGAGAACGTTACCGTTGCTGGGGCTGGTGGCCATTTGAAAGCTGACCTTGGCTTGGTGTCCAGGAGACCCATTTTTCTTCTCCACTCCATTGACAATTCCTAGACTGTTGGGTTTTCCACTGTGTTTGTTGGCAACAAAGCCTGTATAATTAGATGTAGCATAAGGAGCAGGCATGTATGCCCAGTCCCTGGGCTGCAGGCTGCCCATGTGCCGGGGACTCACTAATGTGGGGATATTGGAGAGAGGTGGGGGAGAGCCTGGTGAGGCATCGTAATGTTCTGAGTTGGCAGCCTGCTCTAAGGTCAGCACCATCTGAATGGCCTCTTGCTTCAACTGGTTAAGATGCGTGGCACAAACATCACATCTGTTGTCCTTCTCGTTCCAAGCCTTACGAATGGTATTGGGAACTTGGAGTTTGTCATGAATCACCGAAGAGAAACCTGGGTCCTAAAAATCAAACAGAGAAGGGAGGGGGGAACAGGAGAAAAATGTTTAACCATGGTCACCACAGTGAAACATTATTACTGGTGATTGTGCATTTCAAAAGCCAGTTTATGAGATAAGCTTAGAAGGCAAACAAAGGCCATTAGATACAGTCAACATATGCCAGCAGCAGCACTGAACAAAAATGAGAAACTAGATCGTGTTGGAAAGAAAAAATTCTTTTACTTTTACTGATAAATGGCAACTATTATAATTCCACTGCAAGCTTCAATGCATGGCACAGAGAATGAATTAATCTGCTTCACACCACTGCACCTAATTTCTGGCTTGAATGAAATCTACTCTTAGTTACACAGGTGAGATCAAGAGCAACTCCACTAAAACCGGTGGGTTTTAGCAAGGTTCACAAATCCATCTACTCATCAATGCCAGCTTTTGGCTCTCAGAAAATCCAGGAAATACTCTGCAACAAAAATGTAAACTTTCAAGGCCTGCCTATAAAGAAAAAATGAAAAAAACAGAAGTACCATCACTCTCCCAAAATCCTTTTCTGAATTCAAAACAGATGGATATTTGATAAAGTTTTCAAGAGCTTTTCAGTATTTCATTTATGAAGAATACACTTTTCAGCCAGAAAAAAAACCCTTTTTTGTTAATGAAATGTTATACCACTATTTTGAGTATCAACTGACAATGTGAAATAAAACAATATTTTTATTTAGAAAATAGAACATGTATACGGTCAATAATTTGTAATGAACAATTTTCTTAGTGGAAACCATAGTTCTGGTGCAAAACCAAGCGATCAGGTTTAAAAACCTCTTGCCTCATATCCCTACCTCACAGGTAGATCTTTGAACGTCAGTGGTGCTCTCCACAGAGCAATATGCCACCCTGATCTGATTACAGTCATTGAATGCTGGCCTGTATTGCAAAGCATTTCAGTAAGTTGTGAAGCCAAACAGCAGTCTTAGCAGGGGTCTTTTACCAAACTTACCTAGTTCTTAGTGTTGTGCAATTTTAGAAACACACAGAAATGATGTGTGTGTTACACAGAGCAAACAATGACAGTTATGTGATGGAAATATTTCTTGTGCAGTTATGTGATGGAAATAAATATTTCTTGGAAATGTCACACCAAATTTTTGTGGCTTTACAGACCAGGCAGGGCAGACTTCACCTTCCCCTCCTTAAATTTCGGACACTTATTGGTAGATTTTCTTATGACTACTCAAAAAGATTTACAATCAGTAGTATCAAAATATTTTTTCTTTCTCCATCTTTGTGGCTTTATCAGCTTTAGCAGCAAACTGAAATCAGACTGGAAGAATGTGTGGTGGGGCGTGGAAATTACACAAATAGATACAACCCTTATCAAGTAATTTGATGAACCCCATGCCATCCAAGAGAGACAAATTTCATGTCTTGATAGTTTGGTTGTGCTGGGAAGGAATGGGTAGGGGATATAATATAGAGAGGGAGAGAATTCATTGGTAGAGGGTCATATTCATTATGGTCCGTCTTTATTATATACTCAAGCATTTTATTTTCACTGTTTAACTACCGTGAACAGCTCCTCAGCATGCAGTGATTAATTGATTCATAAATCATGGTGCCTCTTTATGCACAGCAGCAAAAGAGCAGTTCTAGCCCCAGAAGCCCAAGAGAGTCATATAAGCTGATGGGAAACAACAGGAGGCTGAGATCTGATCAAACCTCAAGTTGGTCATTTCTATCCTATGCACAAAGGGAGTCAGAGCATCAAAGCATGTCAGGATGGCAGGAACTGGATTCTGCACCAACCCTCCCCTCTTAACCTTCAGGAAAGGGACTGGTGGAAATCAGGGGGAAAAACAGGATGCAAAAGATGTCAAATCTTATTTTCCATCCCAGACCATAACTAGGTCAACAGATCACATCAGATATAGGAACCCCACCCATGATGCCAGGTATGCAGGGACAGGACTCTATTTTTACCATAATGAGCTGGACAAAGCTACCTATATAGCTGAAGTGAGGTGTGAGTCTTCTTTCCCAGCTGCTCCACATCAGTCCAGGAAAAATCCTTGCCAGCTCTTCCTTCAGCTAGATAATGCCACAGAGCTAGCTGTTGTTCTTTGGAAGCTGACTTCCCTTAGGCAACTGGGCTTGAACCCAGGTAATTATATACAACATTCAGATCCAGCAGCAGTTCAACATGGAAATTCCTGGATACTATGATAAATATTCCAAGGAAATAAAGCCTTCTCTAAAGTAAGCAAATGTCAGCATGATATAAATATTCAAGTAGCACACCAACTTTAAAGAGTGCTGGACAGCAGTGAATTCAGCTTCATCTCAGTGTTAAAACAAACATCAGATCATTCTCTGATACAACAATAAACAGAGAGAGAGAGGGAAAGAGGGAAGGAAGACTGTTCCTCCTCAGGAGTAGAAAGGAGGAAAACAGGCACAACCTGAATAGATCACTCCCAAGATTGGCCCTACTAATCTATTAGACTCTGCTAAATGGATAGCTCAACACTGGATCCAAGTCTGGAATATGAAACAGAAAAGCCTACAGGACGGCAAATAAATTTGGAGAAACTCAGGTTCTAGAAACACATTTTGTTCTCAAAACAAAACTGATTGATAGAGCCCAAAAGAGAGTTTGCTTTCTTATTCTTCACTGGGCAGCTCCACTATAATTTCACAGAAGTGTTGCAAGCCTGTCAGCTGATTCATTTAGCAGAAAGGAGGCCAAAACTGGACAGTCACTACACCCTTGCTTGAATAGCAGGGTAATGCAGCTACATGGCACTTTGTTTCAGTATTTCATCTGCAAGCAATCATCTGCACACATTCCCACAGGAATGCTTATTAGTTCAATAAACAGTATCTTGTCCCATAGGCATATGACAGTGTCTTGTCCCATATGAAATAGTGATGGGCAAATCTCACTGGATAAGCACTTTGAGTTAGCTGCACTAAGCAGCAGGAGTTGGAAAGGTCATACTCACTACTGAAACTTGTGAGGTCTAAGAAACTTCACACTCCCTGGCATGAGAGCAGATTTGCTTGTGAAATCTGAGGTTGACATTGGAAATACCATTTATATTTTGGCACTCATTTCCAGTCCTGACAGAACAAAGTGCAGTGACACTGAAAACTGAAACAGAACTTTAAAAATCACAAAAGAGTTTGGTTTGAGTTCAAGGCAAAGGTTCATGATGGTTTCCCTTATTGCTGTAATGGCTCGCCCATCTTTAGTATAAACAGCATTACTATAAACTCCTATTCCTATAATAAACAAATGCAGGCATGTAAGAGGTCTGAAAGCTTTAGGAGGCCAGTCACAACACAGACCATAGTGTAAATGCACAAGGCAAGCAGTGAACTAAACAGAGTGCACACTGAGCTTTGTTGCAAAGAGCCTTTTCACATTACCTTTGAGTGTTCAACCTCAAATAAACACCAATTCCAGCTATGTTTGGTTGTTCATTTTCTCCACTGTAACCAGCTAGTAATTAATCCCTCATCTTTGGTCCTGGACTAAAAATCCACATGGGAAAGACAGAAAAGGGAAGGAAGTTTTGCTTTTTAGAGACCCATCATAGGCAGGTGTGCTGAGGAATTCTTGCTTCACCCAGTGAAAATGTGCCCAGCAAACAGGCACTAATTAAGAAACACTGAAGCACACAGACAGTTGTACTGGGGTAAATGCAGTCCTGACTTCATGGAGGAGCGGGAATGGCACTACTGTATGATCATGTAAGGTAATGCAGAAGCATCCTCCTCTCTTCTGTCTCCCTTCATAAATCTGTACCTTGCTGTATAGTTTTCATGACATTTTAACTCCATCACTAAGAAAGCAGACTATAAACAGAATAATCCTTTCCTTCCTGCTACCCAGCTTGATGCCCAACATCCGCAACAGAGGAAGCACACAACCACTTTCAGCATGAAGCACAGTCTGTTTCACACATACATTTGCAAAAAGCTCACAAGGAGACATGATGCAAGGAGGCAGAGCTCAACTGGTGGACAGAGAGGTAGGCAAGAAATAGGATAAGCAATTTGCACTTTTGTATGTTACATGGAACCTAGCTGATCATAGATTCATATACAAATACCTCATATGCATACTACTTTTTTGCAAACACAGCAGGCAGACGCTAATATAGGACATACTTTGTAAGATTTTGTGCTCAGCTGTATTTGATTTGGTCAACTACAGCCTACACAAGTTAGACATTGTAACCCTATGTCAATACTCGACCACACAATGGATCTCAAGACCTTCTTATCAACTTGTGTTCTTCAACACCAATATTATTCATTGCTCTTCTGGGAAAAACAAAGCAGTCAATACTAACTAAGTCAGAGGTCTGCTTCCGCTTGAAGATGCTCACAGAAGACTCACGGAGTTCTTTTGTTTCTAAAAGGGTCCAGGCAGCAATGACTGCTGGTATGTAATCCATTACACAAGGTGAGGGGAGAAGTAGGGGAAAGCAACTATCAACGTTCTGCTCAGTAAGAAGTGTGTTTTCCAGACTCTCATTCTCCACAGGCGGGGAGTAAAAGAACTAATTAAGAAACATTAGTAGGAGTAAAGCCTTAACCCTGATAAAAAACACATGTTTTTCCATGACTGTGCAAACATCTCTGCTCTAAACACAATCCTGTTAGGCCATGGTTCATCTCTATTTGGGGGGTGGGGTGGGGGTGGGGGAGTTAAATCCTCTGCTCTCTCTCCTTTCTCTCTTGAGGGTGTACTTTCCAGCCCAATAAAGAGATTATACTTAGAAAATAACCCAAGTGCCTCTAGAAAGTAAATTTACAAGAGACTCTGCACCCTAACTTAAACATATCCTATCATCTTCTAGGCTACATTTCAGAGATTTGCTGTTTTCAGCATTCCAGAGACCAAACAGTTGAAAAACAGCTCCTCACTGTTACAATGGCACCACTTCTATTAAAGCAAAAGTATGTTCAAATAAACTGAAGTCAATGGGAGTTTTTCCTCAAATAAGCAGGACAGGATACACACTATGACTATAAATTAATAGCTGTGTACCATCAAACTGATCTGGGAACCCTTGGATAAAAATCAGTTAGCTTTGCTAAGTAAAGACTGAATCATCTGAATTATCTAAGGTGGCAGGATCTCCGCTAGCACAAGCAGTGTTTTGGTAAGTAAAAGCCAAATTTGCACGTGAGCAAAATGAAGAGGGCAGTGAGGTGGCCTCCCTTTTTCTGTTGCTCTGTACATAGCACCTTCTTTGCTAGAAAAGGAGAACATATTTCCCTCTTGTCCTTCTGAAACTCGCTCCTTTCCCCAGCAGGAACATCCCCCCATAAGCACTGTTACTACATGTTGGGGTGAGGAAAGAGGAGGCAATCCTGAACTGCAGAGCTGTTTAAGTAGGGAACTTGGGCAAAAGGAGAGACAGAGGTCATGAGGAAAGCATAACAAAATAAGAAAGAGGCTTTTTACAGTAGCCTGTTTCCAGCAAGCCCTAGTAAAGAGACTGTCTTACCAGCTGCAGTAAAAACCTCTGCAGTGTTGCCATATCCGACCTCTTTAACTATTACCATTTTTGTCCCTCAAACTTGAAGAACTGCTTTCTGCTGCTGACTTGAGCCTTCAGTTTCAAAAAGGCCATGAGAGTGCTCCCTGTCCTACAGTCAGTATCTTCAGAACACCTCTGAGGGACCAGTTCTTTTCAGGGAGGGGGAGGAAGGAAAAAATCGAATATTAATCCTGTCTCACAACATTACTATTTTCAAGGTGTTTTTCTTGAGCTGGCACATACTACTGACATTTGGACTTTTATAATTTAACATTCATCAGTATAAACCAGCCACTTTTCAGCCAGAAAAATGTACTCCTTTGGTTTAGGCTCTCTGTTTTCTTACCTGAAAGAGACAGAAAGTCTGAGCAAGGCTCACCTTACAAACTTGCAGCAGCAGGAAGCAGAAGAGAGAAAACCCTGGAAAAACAGGAGGATTAAAAATGGGGAGGAGGAACAGAAGAAGGGGAAAAACAAAAAGTGTTTCCTAATTGCTCCATGGATTGCCTTGTGGCTCTGATGATGGATCAGCACTGATGGACTTACAGCTGTATACATCTGGCACACAGGTGTTTGTGTTAGCATTTGATAGCTAGACAGCAGCCAGATTTTTAATTGGGTTGGGAAGAAGAGATGAAATAGCAGTAGGAAAATCTAAATATACATTCAGTGGTGCAAATCCAAGACTTTCCCAATGAGCTCTGCTATGCAGTTGTCTAGAGCTCTGCAACCCAGACTGAATCTGTGGCCACAGCACGCATAGGGTGTCCTGGAGGGAAGCTTCTTCTACAGCTATGTGGTAGACAAACTCAGCTGTTGCTGAAGGGGCAGAATTTGTCAGCACCCTTTTTATAGCATAAAGAATAGAAGCAAATACAGAATTGCAGAGGCCTCGTCACTTGTGCGGGAAAAAGCAGCAGCTCCATTCTCTCTTCCTTGCTTTGTATTTTCCTGCCTGAAAGTTGAAGGATTGCATTTGCTTTCTTAGCCACCAGAGCACACTATGAGCCTGTGTTCAACTGATTATTCACCTTGACCCCCTGGTACTTCTCTGCATCATTGCTATAAGCAGTCTTGTGTCATGCATGCAACCCAGATGTATCACAGATGCATTTTTGCTCAGATTTCCAATCACTACACAGAACTCAGTTGCTATTGCTGCCTTTTCACTCAACTGGGGGCCAGCTACAAATTTGACCTGACTATTGTTAGAATGAGGTGCTTTCAAGAGCTTATGAACAGTTAGCTTTATCAACCAAATGTTTAGTCTCACTCCTCACCAATGTGGCAAATGTGATGATACCTTTTTTCATAAAATCCTTCTGATTGCCATTCACAAAGAAAACATTCTTTATTGTTGATATCCTGTTACCAACCCTTTCAAGCCCATCTGGGATAAGCATGAAGCATGACTGACCTATGATTACATGGGCCAGACTTGCTAAAATACTGGAATAACATTAGTTTTTCTTTGATCCTTTCAAACTTCCCCATTATTCCAAGCTTTGATAAGCATCAAATCAACAGATCACTTGAACCTCTTTGAGTAACCAGGCTACAGTAGCAATTACTGTTCTGACACACCTCCACATTTTCAAAGTTTAGCTTGCTTTTCCTGTGAGAAGAGCATTACGGTTCTTTGATGAATGCCAGCACTGAGCTATTATTGACATTGTAACCAGTGATTTCTCAAACAGCTGTCATACCTGAAGAACGGTAACTAAGTATCACAAATGTGAAGGTCAGGACAGTATTTGTGACACCTATATAAATCAGGAGAACAGTAAGTATAAAGAGGCTTGTAGCAAGCTGAAACCTCTTGTAACTGCTTTTCAAACATGAGAATCATATCCCTTTTATTTTAGGCAAACAATAATTAGAAAAATTACTGTGTTTTTTTATTTCATAACTTAGCATTCTCAAAAGAGTTATTCAGTATGTAACATTTTTTATCAAATCTATTCAGCTTCAGCACATCTACAAATGGCATGCATCAGAGAACATGCACCTCAGCATCTGCAGAGCTGTTACATGCCTTCTTTAGGAGTTATTTCCTTCATGTGAATGCACCCAGGATCAAGCAAGTGGACAGTGTGAAAGCTGGAGGGTTAGTTAAGACCATGGAGAACAGTCCCAGATCACTGTGCAACCCTTGAGGTTGCAGGGGGAAAAGATGAGATACCTACCTGAAGCTGGTGGTGAGAATTGGGGGGGACGAAGGAGAGGGAGAGGAGAAATCAAGGCAATGATCTATGAAAGGATTATTTTTTTTTCCAACTAATTTCTGATACAAATAATCTGAAGGTCTACTGATGGGGTCAGCAAAGATACGGAATTACTCACCTAGAAGGAAGATCACAACATCTCTATTAATGTGTTGTATGCCACCCTGCTTTCCCAAAAGACTTTATGCTGTGTTTCGGGTGGACAGAAGTTGCGTAAGAGCATCCTGTAAGAAACTCTGAGGTTTGACAGCACCTGTCTGAAACATCCTCCTTGACACATACCAGGCCTGCAGTGAGCTGCTGCTTTAAATAGTAGTCACATACCTGGTGCTGACAGCCACTTGCTCCCCAAGCAGCTAATGTCCCCTGCTGTCTAGCCATACAGGCTCTCACAGTCTCACTTCAATCTGCTGAATCTTTCCCCCTCAGTAACATTTGGCCTGTTATCATTTACCATCTCCTTCTCACCCCAAGCCATGCCACCCACGAAAGGGCTGCCCTGCTTGCTCCTGCCTCGGGATTCTTCAAACTCCCATCATATCCAAGATCAAACTACATTTCAGTGACTCAGTCACAGTTTTTTCCTCAGAGAGGGAAAAGCACTACCATCCTGTTCCTTTCCTGCCAGCAATACAATGCCCATGCTCCCTCCCCTGGTTTGCGCAGCCTTTTACAGTCCAGCCTCAGGCTCACCAGGCTTATCAGGTGCACAGCTCCCAAACCCAGCAGATACCCTTTGACCCTTCTCCTGCCCCTCAGCCGTGACACTCCGCCTCACTCTGTTCACTAATCCCAGCTTCAGGTTAATTGATACCATACTTACCACTTTGGATGTGCATGACATTACTCATTATTTTTATTAGCACTTGGTTTTGTTTTTAGTAATAATACGAACTGAGAAAAGAAAAATGCCAGTGCAACCCATTGAAATTTTGTTCTAACAGTTTCACATTATCTCAGGGTGGCTTATGCTTGCATATGAAAGATCCTCAGCTTTGATGTAATACCAGACGGTAACCAAATAGAGTTTTGTATTTATAGCTGTTTCCATTAATACAGTTATATTAAGAGCTTGTTAACGATCTAATTACCAAATTGTCTAATTTTTGTTTTTGCTTAATTTCTTTTGCGCACATGGAATCACTTGTAATTACTGCCTGTGATCCCTGGAACCCCTAAAATGAAATGTAACATATCAAAGACTTTTCTTTGGAAGTCAAATTTGTATATGTAAATACACTTCTCTCCCTAGAATTTTATCACTTCTGATGCCCCCATATTCTATACATTTCTCATGTACAATACTGTAGATGTATTGATACCATTTTTATGCTTGTACAAAAATATTACAGACGTGAAAAAAACAAAAATGCATCACACAAGTTAAAGTCTTTGTCTTAGAGGGTGCTGAGTGCCCCCAACCTCCATGCAGTCAAAGAAATCTAAGGATGTTAGAGCAGCCATGAAAGAACGTTTATTCCATCTAGTATACAGGGCAGGAAACAGGAGCACACCTCAGCTTTTCAGACGGGAATGATTTCAGGAGCAAAGCAGTTTGCAGGTTTCCAGTCCAGTTGCAAGATCAGCTTACATTTGGTTAACACGGTATAAATATTTGGCTTATGCAAAGGGAAGGAAGAAGAAAAACAAGATCCTCAAAAAAACTAATGAAAGTAACAAGAATCTGCCAACTCTCAGTGGGAACAGAATTACACTGTCACGACTGTCTCACATACAGTATGAGGATAAACTGCAGTGCATAGGACACCTTTTCATCAGGCAAAGCTCTGTTCTCCAGCCTTGGGGCAGTTGCACTGTTCAACTCTGCCAACACAGCTCAAGTGATAGAATGTGTGTTATGACAAGCCCATAACACACAGCCTTTTTCTCTTAAGTCTGCTGCAAACATACCTGCTAAATTTCATTAAACTGTGTCTCTGTGTGACTTTCTACACAAACTATAAACTAATCTGTATACTTCACCATATGCTTCGGCTCCAATTCAGCAGACTCTGTCTGCATCTGCTGAGGCAGGGATTGCACAGGATTTGGCATTTTGTGCCAAGTGTAGGTGACAGAGACTGGGTTTAAGGGGCTGATGAGTGCAGGAAGATGCGTGGGGAAGATAAGCTGTGGTCAGGATGGAAGCTGTCAGACTGCTGAGTGTGGCTTTACATGAGAAGAAAGCTCCAACTCCACTCACTGTGGCTTTTGCAGATGCCAAAGGACCTGCTTTTGGCTGCTCCCTCGCAAGATGATCCAGAAGACACCTACCACACCAGCAGTGACTCAAGTGGAAACAGCTGCATGATGCATGGCTGTTCTGAGAGAAGGTACTACCTTGGGTCCAGAGGCTGATGGGTCACTTGCCTACCAGGCATCTGATGATGTGGATACAGCAGAAACCTTCATGGATCTGAAGCCAACTGAAGTCGGTATAGAGTACAATATGATTCTGTGGGCCTTGGTCAGCCCCCTGGGAACACTGCTGCTTCTGAACACTTTCAGCCAGCAGCAAGCAACATGGTCTAACATTTACCATGGTGCTTCTCCAGGCTGGTAAATGCTCTGTTTCAACACATATCTTTACAGTCAGATTTGTTACATTAGGCGAGCTTTGGAGTATAGCTAGTAACCTCTTTTGTTGTTGTCACCTATTAAAAAAAGAACATCCCAAACTCAAAAAGTAGGTATCGTTTCAGTTCAGGACTATAGGGTTTGTTCAAAAGTACTCACACACTGTGCAACCCCACGCTGTCACAGCCTCCGCAGCCTGTATCCTGTCCTCCACACCCTCACAAATTCCCTAGCAATTCAAATGGTGGAGGATGCGACAGGGCTTAGCTGGAAAGCGTTCTCACCAGGGTCTCAATAAAAGTATTCAGAGCTGAAGGAGGCCAAGCACTCCCCTCCCCACATCCATTCACCACAAACAGAAGTCTCAAGCCCTTGCTGTGGGACCACAGGGGACAGGCACATAATGAGCCCTCACTGCCAAACAGCACGGTGTTACTGGCCCCCCCATAACACCCTTCTACAAGTGTGGGCTAAAAACATGCCTCCCCCACTCCCACCACAGCTCACATTCTGTCCTGAATAAGCTGACTGCTGACAAGCCCAAGAGGGGATCAGCCCCTTGACTTGTGTGGTCTGATGAAGGCTAAGATTACAAATCTTTTTCCAAATAGCCCCCAAGTGAGCCACGCAAAAGAAAAAAAAAAAAAAGAAAAAAAAAGGAAGGGGGGGGGGGAGAAAAAGCTTCCAGTAGAGCCTGGTAACATTAGCCAGCCTCAAACCAAAATACAATGTTCCTCAGGTTACAGTGTCAGCTGAAAAGCCCTCTAACCAGCAGGGAGGAGAATGGACTTCCAACCTTTACAAAGATTAAAGACACTGATCATGACTTCAGACTAAAACAGGGCTCCTTGTGTACCCAGTCACAGCATAATCGACAGGGAAACGGGAATGGCATCTGAAAGGATGAAGCTGTTAGTTTTAGAGGTAGCTACGGCCACTATGGCACTGCTCCTGAAATACACTGCATAAGGCTATCCACTCTTTCTCCCTACCCAAGGGCATCTTCTGCAATTAATCTACAAAGCAACCCTCTAAACTCAGGCTCCAGGTTCTCCCCTACTGATTCAGCTCTATACATTCAGAAATCAAACCCAATTTAAGAAAACTTAGATATACTGCCTTAAAAAAAAAAAAATTTATGATCAGTAGGGTAACCCAATTGCCTCCTAAAATACCTTGTAAGAATTTCAGCAACCATTGATTAGTAAACACATTATAAAATCTACATACCTGCATAATTCATACAACCTGGAAAAAAAAAAAATCTACTTTGTTATGTATTGACAGACAAGCTGACACCTGGATTTAGATCCCAAAAGAAAACAAGAGTAGTGACAACATCATCCTGGAAAGATACTTCAAGGAAAAACAGTGCAGGGAAGGGGGAAACAAGGAGTTATTATTGTACTGGCTTCAATTTATTTTTGTCTGAATAGCTGAAAGCTACATATTCAGAAATAAAAGAGTAAATAAATCCAGCTTCAATTGTGAGATAGAAAGCTCTCCTAACACTGCATTACCTTATTTTCCTTAGTTTCATTTCTGGAGTCTGGGTCTCATTAATTTATTATTAGTCTCTATTTACCTCTCATGCATATCTCTACTCCTTCTGATTCACACAGACCTGGGCAGTTCCTTCAGAGATTGCTTTGTTCTTCCCTGAAGCAGATGGGGCACAGGCTAAGGAGCACAGTGTCTTGGAATTAGCACCAAACCTCATTATTTCTAATGCTGTAGCAGAAGAGCCACACTGAGATGGAGACAGAGTGAGAGTGGGTGGGCAGAAGGAGTCTGAGCAGATCAGCAGTGATTACAGGTGCCCCTATGGCTTTAAGCTAGATTCACAAAGCATGGCAATACGAAGCATTGTGCTTGTTCTTTGCAGCCAGCTCCCACAGCAGTATCTGGAACCCGGACCGTGGTGCCTGCAACTCGTAGATAAGCCATGAGGAGCAACATGGACACTTCAGCTGTGACACCTGGCAGGGGAACCATGTAACCTTGCAAAGAAAGACTGCCAAACATGAGGTTGTATCTTGTGGTTATAAAACCCCAGAGCTGTGTTCCACCAGGATTCACTCATTAGATCCTTCCCAACTGCTGCACCATTCTCTCCACACAGCAGTAATGCTGCACCCCTTTAGGCCAACAGCATTTGGCAGAGCAGCCTTCTGGGGTGCAAAACCTCCATCTCCTCAGAAGCTGCATTGTCTTCAGGCAGAAGCTTCAGGAGTGTCAAGATAAGACATACTGTCTATTCTTCTTGCAGAAGGTGTGCTGCTGAGCAGCCATCACTGTGTCATTTGTGGGCCCAACGTCCAGCTCACCACAAGCAGGTGTGGGCATGGAGGAATTTTGGGTCAGGTGAAGTCAGTGCTGCCACCACCTCTCCTTCTCCACACAATGCAGCTGAGGTTAGGCAGCTCCCGAGGAGCAAGGCAAGTATGAAGGCTGCAACAGGAAAGGTAGGGGAAGGCTGCAGAGCTGGGAACTGGTGAGAGAAATCACTCTCTGCATGCCTTGATGTTGTGGCCTTAATCCACTTGCCTGGTAGTGTAGTGGGTTGACCCTGGCTGGACACCAGGTGCCCACCAAAGCCACTGTATCAATCCCCTTCCTCGGCTGGACAGAGGAGAGAAAAATATGACAAATGGCTCGTGGGTCGAGATAAGGACAGGGAGATCACTCACCAATTACCCTCACGGGCAAAACAGACTTGACTTGGGGAAATTAGTTTAATTTACTACCAATCAAATCAGAGTAGGATAATGAGAAATAAAACCAAATCTTAAAAGCACCTTCCTCCCACCCCTCCCTTCTTCCCGGGCTCAACTTCACTCCTGATTTTCTCTACCTCCTCCCCCTGAGTGGTACAGAGGGATGGGGAATGGGGTTGCGGTCAGTTCATCACACATTGTTTCTGCCGCTCCTTCCTCCTCACACTCTTCCCCTGCTCCAGCGTGGGGTCCCCCCCACGGGAGGCAGCTCTCCACGAACTTCTCCAACGCGAGTCCTTCCCACGGGCTGCAGTTCTTCACAAACTGCTCCAGCGTGGCTGCCTTCCACGGGGTACAGTCCTTTAGGAGCAGATGGCTCCAGCATGGGTCCCCCGTGGGGTCACAAGTCCTGCCAGCAAACCTGCTCCAGCGTGGGCTCCTCTCTCCACGGGTCCACAGGTCCTGCCAGGAGCCTGCTCCAGCACGGCCTGCCCACGGGGTCACAGACTCCTTCGGGCATCCCCCTGCTCCGCCGTGGGGTCCTCCACGGGCTGCAGGTGGATATCTGCTCCGCCGTGGACCTCCGTGGGCTGCAGGGGGACAGCCTGCCTCACCGTGGTCTTCATCACGGGCTGCCGGGGAACCTCTGCTCAGCACCTGCAGCACCTCCTCCCCCTCCTTCTTCACTGACCTTGGTGTCTGCAGAGCTGTTTCTCTCACATACTCTCGCTCCCCTCTTCTCCGGCTGCCGTTGTGCAGTTGTTTTCCCCCTTCTTCAATCTGTTATCCCAGAGGCGCTACCACCGTCGCTGACTGGCTCGGCCTTGGCCTTGGCCAGCGGTGGGTCTGTCTTGGAGCCGGCTGCATTGGCTCTGTCGGACACAGGGGAAGCTTCTAGCAGCTTCTCACAGAAGCCACCCCTGTAGCCCCCTCCCCGCTACCAAAACCTTGCCACGCAAACCCAATACAGGTAGAAACCCATCGTAATTGTTGAGGGCACGGACCTGAGCAGGGAACCTGAGTTTCTCCAGGCCTTGTTGGACACCATCATGTATAGGCTGTTTTATGCCAAACCTGCTTAGTGCAGCAGCAGCACCACCAGTCAGAAGGACAAGTCTCCCTTTTGGCAAAGGAGTGTCATTTACTTGGCTCTTGCCATGCACCTCTGAATATGACTAATCTTGCATGGGAAATGATCAATCATTATGGGGCATCAACACAACCAAATACAAGTCCCCCAAATTCAACTGACCTATTTAATACATCCAAAACCAGACTTCCAAATCAGAAATTGCCACCTTATACGGCTTCTTGAAATTCACTGCCGCTACCTCTAAACCTGAGGCCTAGCTTTAGATATTCCATGTGTTAGAAGAGACAAATTCTCCTCAAAGATCACATGGGCTTTCTTATGGGAGGGGAGGAGGAAAAAAGAGAAAAAAGAAAAAGAAAAAAGAAAAAAAGGGAAAAAAAGAAAAAAGAAAAAAGAAAGAAAGAGGCAGCCACCAAGTAATCAAAATATTTAAAAAAAAAAAAAGGAACAGAATCTCTGTTGTCAGCCCTTCTACACAGGACCTTGGCAAAGCAAAGCATAGAGACTGCCCTACAATAATCCACTCATTTCTTTGTATTCACTTTTTCTTATGAGCAGAGTAACACAGGCACAAGAGCCCTAAGATATTGCACTACTAAAGCCAGCAAGAATACTAGATATGTCCCATAGCAAAACCAAACTGCACTTGCAAACTGGGAGCTGTATGTAAGCACCTGATTCTTATATGCCAACAGACCATTTTGGAAGTATACTGTGGCCCCACTTAGTACGTTTAAAGTGGAGGGGGGTTTTTTGTTACCCATACTTCAAGTTTATGGGTGGAAATATAGTTGCATTGCACAATCAAATCACTCATATATTTTTCATTACAAGCATTTGAGCTATTTTTGCAAATATTTGTACAGCTTGATATTAATAAACAGAACTGTGGCTCCAGCTCATAGTCTCTGTCTGAAATTATTTCACATATTTTATCAACACTACACAAGCTACATGTAAGGTCTTCAAGGTTTTTCCAGAAGTGATACTGGAACACTGGGATCTTTTTTTTTATTAATGTTTACAGAGTCTGCATTGAGGACTCCACTGATTACCACAGAGACTAGCAGTCTAGAGATACTGGGAATTCCAACTCCCTCTCCCTCCCCTTCTGCCCCAATTTTAAATGCTTTTGGTGTTCTCAACTAAACCCTGCGTTTAGTATTGTAATTTAACTCACTCTCCCATGTTACCATCCATAGAATGTTTTCTGGCATCCTCACAAAATTCCACCAGAGACCTTTTTTGGCATCCACTTCTAAAGCATTTTGTGAATTTATTATGTAAAACTTAAGGGACATGGAAAGAGAAGGATTACAGAGACATCACTTGGTATCCAGTGTAAATATAACAAGTAAATGTAGCAAGTTTCATGTCTGTATATACATTCAGAGTCTTTATGGATTCTTTTTTTAAATTAAACATTGAATACACTACTGCATATTAAGGTGATTTTATTTCTTGGGAGAGTTATACCTACACAGCTAGAACACTTTACACCATCTTCCAGAATAGACGTGAACCTCTGATTCCCCAGCCCACCTCCTGTCCCTGTTCCCAGCCAGGCTTCGTATGCAAGCCTTTTCACATTTATTCTTGGCAGCAATGTCAGCTATGTCAGATGCGTAAGGTGTTCCCAGCTCTCTTACACACAAATAAGCATTGAAATGTCTCTGTCCTGAACTCTGTTATGGCTAGTTTCCTCATGTTCACATTAGCATTTAAAAAATTGACACAGAACATCTCTTTTGCTACTTAATAACATATAAAGTCAGTTTTCAGAGGACAATACAAAAGTAAATCTCAAAGGTTTGAAGACAGTACACGTTATTCCTCTTAATCATGAAATTTAGAAGCATTTTTAAATTCAAGGAGGGAATTTGCAGTTCAATGAATAAATAATTCTGACTCCTCCTGACAACATCAGACCCAAACAGAAAACGCAAAAACATGCATTTCCTATACTCTCCTTGCCGAGTCCCCAGTTTTGGCTGAGCCAAGAGTACTTGGTAGAATCTGAGTGAGGGAAGCAAAGTGACAGACGCACAGAACAGTTGAGGTTGGAAGGGACCTCTGAAGGTCAGCTGATCCAACTCCCCTGCTCAAGCAGGGCCATCTAGAGCAGGCTGCCCAGAAACATATCCAGACAGCTTTTGACTATCCCCAAGGTGGGAGACTCCACAACCTCTCTGGGCAACCTGTGCCAGTGCTAAGCCACCCTCACGGTGAAAGTGTTTCCTGATATTCAGATAGAAACTCCTAACACTTTTTCTCATTTCTTTTGGAGCAATCCAGATCTCTGTGTGGGCTACAGTACCTGGTGGAACAGATACAGCAAACTGAGCAAGGTGCAAAACCCATCCAGAGTTCAAACTACTATTTGGGACATGATTCCTAAATATTCCCTGTCTTTAGGCATACTTGCTATGCTGGCACCTGGGAGGCCAATGTGAAGACTCATCACAGCAACCACCATTACTAAAAGTCATTCTCCCTTCCTTCCCCAGAAGAGGAAATCCTCAGGCTTCCTTTACAGTGACAGAGCAGAGATCACCTACTGTACATGTACAAACCGAGCTCAGAACACATATGATCATGTCTACTGTCAAATACATTGTGGCACACTCCAAAACAGGAGCAAGTGTGCAAACTGGTGCAGTGCAGCCCTTTGGTAAATACTCTGCCTGGGTGGGAAGCAGCCATCATCCTGCTGACAGGTCCCACTAGATTTGGGACACTGCCTTAAGTCTTAAGCCTATTCTTGACTCGATGCATTAAAATGCCTTTCAGGTCTCATCCCCACAAAGTAATTCCTATGTCATGTTTCATTTGCAGCTTTTAGCATACCACTCATGAGCTAAAGCCAAGAAATAAGTTGCCGAGGCCACTATGTGCAAAGTCTAAAACAGAAAGGATTTTTTAGGGTAAAGCAAGTGGTCTGCAATCTGGTGATTTCTCATGTAGCCATACAAGGCTGTAAAGCACTTCCACAGGGAGGGATGTATTTTAACTGCAATGGCTCATAATGTGCAGTAAGCTACAGAAATTTTGTCACTTTGTCTTCTGCAAAGGCCTGTTAATTTCATATTAAAACAAGTCTGTGAAAACAGAAGTAAATAATATAAGAACCTACCAAGATGATAATTTTAAGTGGTGTCACAGCAGTCCTGTGTGCAGAAAATCCCATGGGAGGGAAATGGGTGTCATACCTACCACTCAGCTGTAGAAAGGCTTGGGCAACAAACCTGGTGTCCGAGTACCCATGCTGCAGACCCGCAGCACCCTGTTCACAGCTGTGGAGCTCTCTGACTTGGACCAGTGAGCCTTGACACCATTACAAAATTCAGTTTTCAAAAAGATATTTGCTATACCATTCTCTCAATTCTGCTCTCAGAGAGCACAGAGGCATCATGCGGATAAACAGCTGTGAGTGCTGAGCCCCTCCTCTTTCCCTTTACTGCCACCCCCTAACACTTTCCTGCCCCTCTGAGCTCCCCAGGGTTTCCAGCTACCAGAAACTTTTCAGAAGTCAAGATACCACTGCAATATGCAAGTGGCTAAAAAAATTAAAATAAAATAGCAACCCTATAAAGCTAAAAATAACTGTAGACTATTCTCATATTGGTTGGGCGGAGGAGACAGGGAAGAAAAGCATAGTAACAAATCCAGATATTATGTGACTTACTGCATGAAACAGCTTTTCTTGATTATGTTTATTAGAGAGCTCCTATCCAAAACCTCAAATTACCCTAATTTGAAACACGTTAGGCTTTTTTAATATAAAATACTAACCAAAAGAAACTAAATCTTGCAAGAGCAGGAAAGAATACAATTTTTTGCCTCTAACTATAAACAACTTGTATTGCAGTCAGACAAGAGCAAGTCTTTAGGTCTTTAACATGCTCTATATCCTTTTAAACACTCAGGGCCTGGTCTTGCTCACGCTATTTCCATTAGGACCAAATTCCAGGACTGAATCTCTTTCCATTTTGCTCCTCACAAAGGCCCCAAGTTTTTGTTTACTCCTCCACTCTTCTATAAGTACTGCACAAATATGCAACAACTTTACTTTTTTCTAGCATTTTGTGAATTAAAAAAAACCTCCCATAAAACGTAGAATTGCTTTGTATATGGCACTTCAAACCATTATCAGTGAATGTAGCACATAACAGTTACCACTAAGGAAATGCTAGGAGATTGCTGCATGCTGAGAATTAACTCCCTTTTCCACTTTCTCTGCAAAATGGATAAAATCATGTTCTCATTTAAAATTAGAGAAGTTTAAATTAGGAAAATGAGGTTCTTGGGGCATTTTATTTTCCCTTTCCAAAAGGAACAAACAGAGAAGCAAATTCCTGGGGCCCTCCCTTTTACCAAGTTCTCTTTACATAAGCAACCTTTGATCAAATATCTGAGCAAATTAACACAGTCCAGTTAGTTAGTTATTTGCTTCCTCTGTGTCCACTTCTTCAAAACAGCTCATGAATATCAACCTTTCAACTGGGGCATAGTTTGAAAAGCTCCATAACTTTTCAAGTGCTGCTGCTCAAGATTTTAATTTTTACTAACGGAGCTTCTAACCAACATCCTCACAGCTCAGCTGTGCACGCAATGAAGATTTTAATAGCTAATTTATTTTCTTAGGTACGGCGCAGAAACAGCCCCATTAATAGATGAAGAGTGTTGATCTAAGTGAAACAAACACTAGTGAACAGACATTATGGAAGTGGATTTGGACATTCTGTTTTGCCTAAGTTCTACTACACTCACCACAGCAGTATGCAAGCATCTTTCAGCTGTAAATTAAACTGTTAGTTTTCATCTTCTCCCCAGATGGAGTAGCACATGAATGAGAGTATGAACACTTCTTTTGACATACCAGGTATTTATACCAACAGAAGTCAACCCCACAAATCACAATATACTCAGAGAAAACCAAGTCAAAGAAATTACTTCATATGTGGAACACGCTGCAGGGAGACTTGCAAAGAATTTTACTGAGACTCATCCTCAGGCTGGGTGCACAAGGGCTATGACTCCATCAAAAATAAGCACTTTTTGTAGTTTCACTCTGAACAGTAGTCTTAGATCTTCAGTTTTTATTCCAGAGTTTGAATTAACATTTTAGTTATGCTAAGCCCATGCACTGAGCACTCCAGGTTTAACATTGTATTTCATCAGAAGTCATTACAAAGAGGAGAGGACAGGTTGCATTGCCAAGGAGCTATGCTTCAGCAGTAGCAGAAATGCTTCTGCAATAGTAGAAATACATCAGACTGAAGGCTTTGTGCATTGTGCACTTCTCCATACATATCCATTCCACCTTTTAAGATGAAGAAAATTAAGCCTAACTTAAATCTTTAAGGTATACATAAAAGCTGAAAGATACAGAATTATGCCTCCCAAGCTATGTTCCATGCAGTACAGACTAACTACCTGACACCCCCCAAATCCTGCTATTTCTTCTAGTGGATTAGCACTCATAATTTAAAAAAAAAAGTTTTAGTTCTCTGCTTTGATCTCACTTAAAGTTAAGTGTCTCACAACCCCACAGACTAACAAGGGTACATTGCAAGTTCTTCTTTCTCATGTTACCATACAGATCATCACTGCATTTGAGAAGTGACCAAAGCCCAGACATCGGGAAACAGAGGGAGACCATACTAAACACAAAACTAGAAGCTAGAAGCAATTATATCTCACTTGAAAGGCAGATTTTGCCCAGCTGGCAAATCAGCTAGCACTTATGTGTGGAGTGAGTACATTTTTTTTCCCTGCCAAGACTCCTTCAATGAACTGATGAGATATCCACTTTTCTCCATCCCGAGTAAGATTTATAAGAGTCTTATGAAGCAGGCTGTTAATACAAGACCAGAAACTAAACATGGCAAGGGGAAAACAATAAGCAAGTGTGAATGGAATTGATGCAGGAAGTTGAAGTAAATGGAAAAGAAAATCAAAACAGTCAGCAGGGTGAAATTTTATTGACCAAGGAAAGGCTCATTCATTGCATAGAAAGTATTAGCCTTCCTGTCCTGGAATCTGTGATAAGCTCCTTCATTTAGGGATACCTCAAGGACAAGTCCATCTACTTTGGAGATACGATTTTATTAGTGCTATTAAAAGATAAATATCTGGGACTGGTTTTTACTGGTGCAAGCATACTTTTCATCTAAGGAATCAACACTGAGTCTGAGAACAGTATCTTTAAATCAGAGCAGTCCACACACTTAGCAGGCTTTGGGGCACAGTCACAAGTCAAGTTGAATGATTTTGTGACTTTCGTAGTTCCATTACCGCAGTTTTCACCTCTCCTCAAAGGCTGACAACTACACATATCCTCAAAAAGACACAACTAATAGTATTAGCAGTTCCTCAGTGACACAGCAGTATAACCAAGAATTTGCACAGGTAACATCAGACAGTAAAAGAGTCAATACGACTCAAAAGCTTTCAATTCAGTTCATATCTGAACAGCATTTGGACAGCATCATAAAGCCATAAAAAGAGGGGATATACAAAGGTGGGATACTCTAACATCACTTGAGCCTAAGCCCATGTTACAGTTAGAGGAGGAAGACAGGTTACTTTTAAGAGTGTCTGAGTGTGTTAAGTCACCTTTGGAGGACTGTGCCTTTCTGCACTGTCTATAAAGATGCCCTAAATCCATCAAATGGTTTGAATGAACATAATACTGCAAGTAATTTTTGCATAATACAGAACATATTTCAGTATTTTAGCTAAGTCATTTTCTCCACAGAAAAAGCAGAATTGTTGCTGGTGGTTTATTTCCATGAATTCCTAATGCAAACCCCCAGCCTGAAATTCCTTAAGCACAAGGAGGGGAAAGCACAAAGACTTTGCCTTGACCAGCTCTGCTTATGTTCTTCCAGAAGTAGGGTCACTCCATACAACTTCCAATGGCATCTATGCAAAGGCAAGGTCAAAGATAATACAAGGGGGGGAAAAAAAAAAATGTACTGACTTTATTTCACAGGAGAAAACTTCACAAAACAATACAGTATAAAAGAAATAATATACTTTTTTCTTCCACAGGTGATTTTAAAAGGAGCACGGATAAAACTTTAGGAATCAGCCTACACAAGATAAAGTCCATAGACCATGCCAATTTATTTCAGTTCAAACTCTTACCTTACAACTCTCAGACCATTTTTTCACTTTGAAAAACATCACCAAGAAAAAGGGGCTCTTGAGGTCGCTACACTAAGCACATGTTTATGTTTGAAGAATCATAGTGTACTGTGAAATACAGATCACAAAGAGGCAACTTACTCAACTTATGTACAAAAGAAATGTGATTTCAATTTGTTAGCTCTCATTCTTTAAATCGGCTTAGGCACTAAAGTGTAACTCCACCTACTACTCAGTAGAAGAGCAAAGGCTAACAGGATGGTTTATGGCTAGGCTCGCTTATCCAGTTACTAAACGACCAGAAGGCTATTCCAAAAAACTGTACCCATTAAAGTGTTCAGAATAATCAATGTAATAACAGAAATTGTGCAGCACTTCTGAGATGATAGAAAAACACCACACTTGTGATTGTTTCTTTCCATTAGCCCACAGGCTGGATATCAACCTTGGATTTCCCATTGGTAAAAGATTAGAAAATAAAGCACAGTCAGGCATCCCTGCTCCTCTGGTCCAAGTAAGTAGTGACAGGTACAGGAGAAGGAACACAGTCTCTGTCATGAGAGGATGAACCTGCCACTGCTGTGGCAGCTTTATTTATATCCAAGAAACATCTAGAGATCACAGCCAGACTAAACTGAGAGCCTGTGCAGACTCAAGAACAAAACCCATATATTCCAAATCCTATACAAGGTCATCAGTTGTCTTCAGTTAAGCTAGGAGGATGCCTTCAAGATTATTCTGTTAATACTGAACAACAAGGAAATTGAGTGTTTCTGTTCTTTGCCCTCTCTTAATTTGCTGTTCATTAACATTAAAGCCATTTAATCTACTAAAAGGAAATAACTACCGTGAAAACAGTAAACACCTCAAAATTAAATACAGATTTCTGAACTCTGAAGTGAACAATAATCTCACAGCAAATCTGATGTATGAAATGTTGATGGTTCCCTGGCATGTGGAAGCATGATACCAAGTAATATAGATGTTACACAGGAGCATAGATGAAGAAAAAAAACCAAACAAAACAGACACACACACACACACACTCCCATAGAACAAAAACCCTCACAATAATCTAAAACAGTAGAGCAAACAGCATTAGTGTATAAAAAGCATCACTGTAAAACTGAAAATTTACAGCAGTTTACAGACCAGTGTGCCTAAAACTTCTGGGATAAACGCAGTTCCAACCAACATGGAAGTGTCCCTCTCTGCTGACTGTGGATTGATTTTCTTTGGGATTATCCTTGAAAACAATATATCTTCCTGAATGGGTCTCTCTTTCACTCCTGTCCTCAGAGCAGTGGATTAACAGCCTATCATGGTTCTTCAGCACAATGAAACTGCTTCAGCTTTAGCATCATTCACAGGATGGGCCCTTACAAATGTTGGGACTTCAGCATCTACTTACAGAAAGCCAAGAGAAAGACTAGCATTTGATCTGAAATTCACTGACCACCTGCTTGTCCTCACCAAACTTGCAAATACAAATTTAGGAACCACCCTTAATTTGCTGTTCCAGCTGTAAAAAGTGAAGCCATTCATACAACACTTGACAAAAATGTAGGCAGCTCTGTTTCATAACATATATACCCTGCTTGCTATTCACAGTGGCTCATAGCAACAAAGGCAAGATATTTACGTTGTCCCAATACTAACAGCACAGGCCTTCACTGTGATAAAGATGCAGCAGCACAAACTTCAGTTAAAGCTCATCCTGTCAAATTTGGACACGTGCACTGAAGTACTGAACATCATCATTCCAGGCTCCCCAAACAGCCCACAGAGATGTGAGGTCTCCTGAATTGTTTTCGGGAGATGCCTGAAACTCAGTTATCCAACAGACATGCTCCTCCCTACTGACTGTAGAAAGCCAGTAAAAAGACTGTAGTAATGCAGGCACAGAAATTAGTTATGCATCTCAAATTAGTATGATTCATGGACCTGCAGTGTTTAATCAGAGTTATAAGGCTAAGCACATACCAGGATCCCCCACATATCTGGGCAGTTATCTCTGAAGTCCACACTATCACTTGTTCTTGGTTATCGTTTTCCAGACTAGTTAGCTCAAAGCCAATGCAGATACAC
This sequence comes from Gavia stellata, assembly GCF_030936135.1. Taxonomy (NCBI): domain Eukaryota; kingdom Metazoa; phylum Chordata; class Aves; order Gaviiformes; family Gaviidae; genus Gavia; species Gavia stellata. The sequence continues at coordinate 24,822,156 of NC_082595.1, forward strand.
CATTTCTGATACAGACACCCTTTTATTTCACTGTACAGCCACAGCCTTATCTTGGCCTGATACATCTGGTCCCTTGCTGCAGTTTAAGCAGTACCCAGGAAGAGAAACAAGCTGAAGGTGCAGCTAGCCTGCCCCTCTCTGTGTTACTGCACATCACTCCCTGCTCTCAGTGTGGTTACTGAACCTACAAGCGTGGCTGGGAGCCACATGGCTCATGAATTGCATAAGCTGATGCCAGCATTCCTGTGCCTGTGCTGCAGGGATACCACTAAGTGCTGATGTCCTTCAGACCAGAGGCTTGGATCCTAATCTCAAAAGCTTTCTAAAAGATGGGCATCCACACGTTTCTAACAGCTACAATGCTGATACAGATTAGAGGAAAGTTTAGGTCATGGGAGGATTAGATCGCCCTCAAAAGGCAGGATACCAAAATAGGAATCCACATGACAGGAGGGATCAGACTAAGACCAAACCTCAATTTAACATCAAGGGAATGAGAGAAGAGAGGTAAATAACTAGCTCTAAAACTCATCCATGCTGCTGTCTGGCAGCACATTTCTGACTGATACTGGCATTTCCCAGTTTCTGCTCAGTAGCTGACCATTTATGGCATCATCTTTATCACCTTCTGAATATACAAAACACTTTTTGGATGATATTAGGCTTTTTACTCTGTCTCTCTGCACCTTTGTATTGACTGACAAGGCAGATTTTCCATGTTCCACCTCTGATTTAGAAACACTGTCAACCTTTGGTGCAAATCTGATACAGATATTGGTAATTGCACATGATGTAAAACAGTCAAGCCCCATTTTTATTGTAAGTGTGGGGCAGCAGGGGGAGGTCCTGCCTGGGTAAGCTGGTACAGCTTCAGTTAAAACTCAGTTTTGATAGACCTGCCCCACAGAGATGTAAAGCAAACCAGCCTTCCCATATTCCAAAGCAACTCTGTGGACCCACTCAGCCCTCCATTACGAAAACATGCACATGCATTCTGCAAGACTACGTCAGATTCTTTCAACCAGCACATATAGCTCCCAGCTAATATATTTCTAACTAGACACCTGCTGAAGAACAGACAGCATTATACTGGTAACAATCCCCTAATATGAGGCTGATACTAACTGAAAGGAATAGCCACTCTATCTTTTTACAGTGACACAATATCCTCATTTTAAAATGCTGTACTACTGAAGTTTGGCCTACATCTCTTATATGTTTTGTTTCTACAGTTTGAGTGTCATTTCTCAGACTACATATAGCTCTTCAATAATTCAGCTTCACAGTGGAATACATTTGGAAGTGGGAAAAATGTCATTTAATAATCATCTTTATATAGAGCCCACAACTCAGTGCTGCCTACAGCTGGGCAAATCACTCCAACTTATCTGATTTTAGAAACAGAGCAGGCCTAGCTAATACTCGAATGGGAAATAATAATCTGGGAATCCAAGGTACTGAAAAAAACAAAAAAACCTAACCCAAAACACCACGCTACTGAATATTGTGCCACCACTGAAGACCTGATGAATAGGAATTAAAACTGAAATTGTCTGTGTGCAATGGCATATTTAGCTATAGGGAGATGAACATTGCACTCTCAGACACGTTACAACCTAAGCCTATCATCTTTGCCACACTAGAGCAGGAAGAGCTGCATTAAGGAGCAGAAGGATGACCCATAGCAATGTTAAGAATCAAGATTCTCCTCATCTTCAGGTGTTTATGGACAGATGGCATGGTTAGAAAAGGCAGGAAGTTAAAATTGCTATCCCCCACGTTTCTTCAAATGTGGCACCAGGGCAACCTGAATGGTGCTGAGAAGGGTAAGGAAGAGGTACTACAAGTCAAAAAAAAGCAACCTGCACCACTTTCCTAAGGGATAGTTTTACTGCCAGCTCAGCAGCCCAAGGTCTCACATTCTCTGTGCTTACTTGTAGAGCTCCCCTCTATTACTGAGCAACATGATACCCACAACCCTGGGCCCTTCCCCAGCAGAGCTCAGCTACCCCAAAAACAGAGGATGGAGATCAGGAGGCACACCACTTCTACAGTTGAATACAATGAACCCTAAACCGCTTAGCTTGAAAAGTTAGTTGAGTTTGTTTGGCCATAATGGTAGCTCTGCTAGTTGAATACTTGATAGACAGCCCTACACACTTAAAAACAAGAAGTTAAAATTAAATAATAAAAATATACTCTTTCAACCAGCCTATGTGTCCACCCTGTTTGTGAACGTATCCGCATACTCTCATCAAGTCATTCCACTGCCCTGCTTTCTTAGCAGTACCACATAGTTACCGCTAGCTAAAATGCAGCATCCAGTAGTACACAAGAGTATTAAGATATGTCTGTTTTATAGGATTTGCAGGGTTAGGTTGCAGGCTAAATAAAACATGGCAAAGTTAAATGAAGATAGACTGGCTCTGGTATATAAGAGGATGAAGGAAAAGTGTTGCCAAGTAGGCCACTACCTCTATACCCAGCTGCAGCTCAACTGGAATTCTGAAATGGAAAATTAATCAAGGAGGTTTATCTGCAGAACTGTAAAAAGCACTATGAAGAGGGCTTTGATGAATTGCTACTGGAGTAGAGTGGCTGTCCACGTTTTCATGTGGCTTTAAAGTCATAGGTGACTAGGTGCCAAAAATAAGAGAGAAGTATGGAAGAGGGCACAAGAAAGAAGCAGAAGAGAAATAGTTCCCACTGGAAAAATACCTCTACACACACCAGCCTCTCCTTTTATTGCACCTCTTCTAAAGTCATTCCTCTTGGCTTCAGCAATACCTACCACAGCGGGCTGAGAGCCAGCCAAATTGTTCACAAAACCCAGCTGGATGTGGTGATAACAACAGCAAAAATTTGGGGAAAGGGTAGGAGGGAAGTGGGAATAAAAATGGAAAACCATCAGCCTGGTCTCTATCATTCATCATTAAAGACTCATTTGTTTCTAAGTTGTCTTCTCCCACCATGGTGGAGACTTAGCACCTGACTTTGGAAGCATGAAGCAATTTCTGCAAAGGAATCAGGGTCCCTCTCAGCAGGGAGCTCCCTCACAGGAGGTCATGAGAGAGGTCTCAGGAATTAGATCTGGGAAGGGTGCATGTAGCCTGGTAGATGTTTTTTAATTTGTCCTCCCTGAGTGGGCAGAGAAGCAGGCTAAAAAGAGTGTTTTCAGGCACAAAAAGGAAGCGTTCCTGCTCCTTGTAATCCTGTTAGAAGGAGTCACTGTGTCAATTTTCCTTTTTTGTTTAGTTTCTTTTTTAAGAAAGTTAGCATAGTAATTATCTTACAGAGTACAAAAGACATTATAGTAAAGAAACCTCAAAATGCACGAGTTGGGGGGAGACTAAAAACCCGCAGTCCTTGGTGCCAAGCTGCTTTCATGCCTGGTTGTTATGCCTGGCACATGGCCAAAAAGAGGAGTTTCTTGGTGGTGGTGGGTTTTGTTTGGTTTTGTTTTGTTTTCTATGAAAACTGAGCAAGCAGCACAGCCAAGAAACACATTGTCTCCTGCAGTTCAATATTTACATCGAACTTCATATGCCCAGGCAGACAAATACAGAGCTGTAAATCCCACCTAAAGTCTAGGTGCATTATTTGTGGCAGGTCACATCTCTCTGATGTTGCCCTATCCTATATCCCAACTGCAAGGCTGCAATGCCCACAATTCCCCTGTAGGCCCTCAGGTGGGGTTTGTCCTCCCCGCCTCTCCTCTAGCTACACTAAACCATCTATGCTAGAGTGAAATGGCTCCCTGCCTCTGATAGATAGCATTTATTGCTGCCCCTGGAATGCACTAGTTGTACCAAAGGGATGCCATTTCAGCATCTCCATCCCTTACAATTTTATTAGCATATGGCAGCTACTGACTGTCTCTCAAGTGGGAGAAAGAATGGATACAGAAACATAACTCAAACAGAAAGGTTAGCTGTAAAATGGTGGGGGTTTGTGGGTGATTTAACTGACAGCCAGTCTCTGAGGTTTCTTCCTGTAAACTTAACTGGCAAAAGACTTCCACTAAGAAACAGCAGTGAATTACCATCAACTTTGAGGTAAGTAGGCATTTTGCAAGGAGCACCGAGAATTCACAGAATCTGTTTTCTACATGCAGAACACAGCCCAGCTGCCTGTGGACCTGCCTCAGCCTCAGGAGGCAGGGGGTCTTGCCCCAGCCGTGGGACAACAGGCAGTTGTCAAATCATTGGGAAAAGTCAACAAGATTCCCACAGTTCGTTAAGCTGCAGTTTCATCCCCACCACCACCACTCTGCCTACGTCTCAGTATTGAGCCATAGCTCCTTTAAAATTATGCCCACATTTCTACTTTACATGTTCTGGTCTGGCCCTTTGACTTCTTTCAATACCACAAATATCTGGGAATCACTGTTGTCCCAATGCACAACTGTAACAGCCAGCTTACGATGTGCAGGCTAGGACTCAACTGGGTATCAGACTGGTTCTTCTTAGGATGCATTCACCAGATTAAAATTTGAAGAGAAAAATCTCAGTAATGAGAAGCAAAATTCTAATTCACAAAGAAATGCCTTCCTTTTGTTGCACAAAATACTAGGACAGATCAGAGGCAAGGGGGGGAAAGAAGGGGCTTTGAAGGAAACAGGTACAGTGCAGCTTTGTCATGTGCCCTCCAGTTCTTCACTGAGTCTCTGAACAGGCTGGACTGCTCAGGAATGAGTTTGACCATATTTTAGGCATTCTTGCTAGTGCATCACCCACTCAACAATACAACTGTAAACTCAGTTTTAATAGTCAGTTAAAACTGGGCTCATAGCTATGTGTCACAAGAACAGTACAAAAGTGAACAGAGCCAGATACAAAACTAGGCTGCTGTGCTTTGCTCTTAAGAACGGGACTTCCAAGAGGACACAGCAAATCCAAGACAGTAATAAAATCACACTGATGCCAATGACCAAGGAGTTCAGTCAACAGTGGAATTCCTACCTTACTTCTCTTCTGATGCAATACACACCCTTTTTGAAATCTCTTCTTCCATGGCTTCCTCCTGGTAGTGAGCTTCTGCAATCAGTACCTATAAGGCACCCAGCAAAAAAAGACTACCCAAAACTTTTCCATGCAAGATATGCACCACTTGGAGGACAAATGCAGAAGAATAGAGCTTGCAACCCCAGTTACAGAGCAGCAGGTTCCATTGCCAACACTACGAAGTTTCAGACACTAGAATCTGGCCTGCTAGTCTAGAGAATGTCTTTGTGCCACTGCTAGTCAGATGAAATGAGAATATCTCTGCAGAATTTCAAGAGAATGTCAGATTTTTTTTTTAAATGACATGCATATCAAAGACAGTATTTTGCTTCTGTCCTCTGTGCCCCCTGCCCCCAATAGTCTGTGTGTTTCTATAAGGCATATGTAACAAATGCTGTTTCCTACCATCATACTCTTATGCAGAATACCACTGTCTGAACCACCAAGCAATACAAACTCTGTTGCTCACTTGTTCAGGGAGAAGAAAAGTTTTATCTCCTCATACAAAATGGCTCTTAAAGGGCAAACTTTCTCCTAAGTCTAATGGTGGGCACTTCGCCTCACTCAGGCTAGGTGACTTGAACCTATGTTTGTTATGAACATACCTACCCGAATACCCTGACAACACGTTTCATTCTCTAGGATCTCCTCTCATTTTCCCCAGATGTTACACCTCAGACTCCAGGAAAACATCTTCCCCATGGAGGTTTTGCAAACACCTTCCACAGCAAGTTTGCTCTGATGATGGCACTATCCCACAAAAAGTTTGATTAAAAAAAAAAAAAAAAATCACTTGACACTTCTGACTGTACAGGAAGAGGGGAAGGACGTCAGCAGTCCCCAGGTAGTTGGGGGCCAGAGGGGTTGTGCATGAGGAGTTTGCCCTCTCATGGCTACAGAAACAATGGAGTTTCTTCTATAATGGACAATTTAAGGGCTAGAGTGAGCACCTACACAGTATTGCACAGGCAACGTTCTTTGTTTGAGCCCACTAGCAGCAATGTTCACATGGAACACATTTACGCGCCCATAATATTTGTGGGATGTCTTTCATAGCTAATCTTCTCTAAGATTTCTCTTCTTATTTTGTCTTAGAAAAAATGCAATTTTATTTTGAATATTTAAGATGCAAACAATTGCTGATTGGATGTTACCTCTTTTTTTTTGCCCATCCCCCCTGTAAGTTTATTCTAAAATGAGCAAATGCAGCTAACCTGATGGAAAAGAACACCATAACAGGATTTGATCTCACTTCCTTTGATATGTGAAACAAAAACAGTTACTCCAAGAGACTTTGAGAAACACTTACGGAAAATTACAGGTGATGAATAACCCACAGGAAGACTCATTTTGTTCCCTGAATGCAATACTGAAAATTAAAATAATAGAAAAGAAAGGCTACTAGATCAAATCACATTTTGGTTCCTACCAAAAGCTATATTCATTCCAGTTCCCATGATACTTTCCAACTGTTTGCCCCAAGCTTTGCTTCATCAAGTAAGAAAAAAAAATCTGATGAATCCATAAGCAGATCAGATACTTTAATTGGTTTTGCTCAAGCTATAAGTATTTCTGTTACAAATTCAAAGAACAAATCCCATTTGCCTGGCTCACAAACACTGTCCTGCTGTTTGACCTTAGACTAGCCACATGAACAAAGAAAACAACAACTTTCTAAGAGGAATACCAATTTTGTATTTCTTTCTTGTTTTGTCATATTTTTTAAGTGTAACAAAGAGCCAAAGCAGCGCCCGCTCCAACACTCCAGCTCCCTTCAATGAGAAGTACAAGACAACCACCACTGAGAAACTGAAAGCAAGGAGCCCAGACCCATTCCATGTCCTATTCTGTGGAAGAAATTGATCAATCAGCCCAATGGGAGACCAGAACTTTACTAAAAGCAGTATCAACTGCATCACACGTCTTTTTCTGTCTCCCAGTCAAGAACTCCTCTGTCCATAGATTTAAATTAAAATCTAGATTTAAATTAGAAAATTTAAGCCTTTAATGTTTGTTGCATGCTAGTGGATGTGTTGCATGTAATTCCAATGTATCTGTCCTTATTAAATAATCAGGTGAAGGACTGTGCCACAAAATTTCCACTACAAGAGAACAAAAATCCAAGACAAGCCCGATCTGTGCAAGTCATGTATCATTTGCTTGTAACAGATCCAATGCACCGTCCTGACAAAGTCATCTGGTACCAAGTTTGTGCTGAAGACTTCAGGGATCACCTTCATCACAACAGTTAACGGCTCAAATAAATCTTGTGGTGAAACTCACAGGAATAATTTTTTTTTCTTAACTCCATATCATAAGAAACATAAAACATGGCAATTCAAGGCTTCCAAAAGGCTTTCACTGGACAGTCCATGGCTTACTGGAAGAATCTTGAAGACACATTCCCTACCAGTTCCTATTGCACAAACTCTGTATCTCTCCAAGCCATAATTTTATAACAGCCCAGAGATGATGATAACCACAGACAGACATTAGGCAAGTGCATCATGTGTGTGGCTTTCTCTTGATGTGAATGGCAGCTGGAGACAGTCAGTGCCACAGAATTGTACCGCTCCCCTCTAACCACTAACAAGTATGCTGTGAGCCACAGCTCAGAAACCACTGTCAAATTTAAACCTAACAAAAGCAAAAGAAAAGAAGAATTTGTTAACGCTACCCTGTCATACTAAGCATGCTCCGTATGTTTAAGATCTCCTGTGATCTTAAGACAATGAATTAATACATCACATAGACCTGCATAAAAATAATAAACTCAGCTTAGCAAAACCACTTTGTGCCTGTATATATTTGACAGAAGCCTAGCCACAGATATCTAACATAAAAATCAGGCAACCAGCTCAACTTAACATTTCTTTGGCTACCTTAGATTATGTTGTGCCTACATCTCCTGGCACTACTGATGCCTCCATTCCCATTAGCCCCAGTGCAGATCTGAACTAGCACTGTGCAAAACTATCACAACAAAACCCAAAGCTAAAAGAAACTGTAAGGTGTGGAGACAAGGTTAAACTACAGAACTAAACCAGTTTTGCTCAAGTCATTGCAGTTCCATTAAGAGTCCAAAGTAAAAGCCATCCTCTTTGAGTAAGTATATTTAGACTAATTCTAAAACTTAGAATTTTAGTGTCATTTTAGTTCTATCACAAACCCAAACAAACTGTGGTTTTGAGCACTGGACAGATGGATGTTTTACCAGTCCTCCATCTCTCCTTGCTTGAAGTTCTGGCCACAGTAAACAGACCACAGAATCATTTTCTTAAAGCAAAACAAAAGCAGAATGCTAGTAAAAGAACAAAAGAGTAGAAAGCCTAGATCTACTCTCCCTTCAGAGAAAAAATTTATTTCCCTTTTTCACAGGCTCTCCTGCCTGGCACCATGCTGCCAAGTTACAGAAGTAGAGCATACATTTCTACATCGAGTTTCCATTTCAGAGGAAACCACAACACCTCACAGACACACATACATGAACACAAGGGCTATCTAGTTTTACAGGAGTCCTGGTTTTGTTCTGTGGGTTTATACACAGTAAGTAAAATTCCACAAAAAAACTTAAGAAAAGACACAGTATCCACTACTATGCAGTTTTAAAGTGATAGGCAGCAACCGGAAGAAAACAAGAGAGATATCCCTTTAAGGGAAGTTATTTACAAGGTCTGCCTTAAAAAATTATTTTTGTAACAAGCTATTTAAATTTTTAAAACTATAAACACAGCAAACCCATTTTCGAACTAGAGTGGGCAAATTCTTCAACAACACATAAAATGGCAAACCTCCAGACTGGCATTCTTTAACAAAGCACAGTTAATCTCATTCTTCTTATTAATGATTTAAGATCTAAACTGGTTACACCAATCTTCTTTCCTAGCCCTAATTAAAGTCAAAGCTAAAATGGATGTCAGTAGAGCAAAGATCTCCTGTTACCACTACAATTCAAGGGTATTCTGACAGTGTATCTCACTTTAGAGCTTCATTTTCTTAAAAGAGAAGTACTGAGAGATGTTACTCCTGAATTGCAGTGCTAATAATCATTTGCTGTCTGCGATTACATTCAGTCCCCTCTGAGAACTCACAGTTTATAGAATACTTCCACAGAAAGATGCTATGAGCCAGAAATCAGGATGCAGAAAATTGCATGCTTGGCTGCACAACTTGCTCTTAATCTTTTTCATATTATCTCCCACCAACTTGAAACTTCATTGAAGGCTTTTTGCTTCCCATTCAAGCTGTCTGCTGGGGGCCTGAGTACCAGCCACCCATCTAAACACTGGGATCTCCCAACTAGTTCAGCAAACACTTATTCTGAGAAAGATGAGCAATCTCAGCTGGTTGACAACTTAATATGAAGGATAAGAAATCTTAAAGATGGGGTGTGGAAACAGCAGCTAAATCAATGCTAGTCCAAACAGCTGCAGGACGTACTGGATGGCATCTTCTCCTCTGACTTGCACGCAGGCAAAACCCAGGACAAACTGAAATGATTTGTGACTAAGGCTATGGTGACTTGGTTTCATGACAATTAAGAGCAGTGGATATAAACAAGTCGTTAAGACAAATTTCAGAATATCTTTAACGGAAATACAGACTTAGTCACAGTCCTGTTCAATTTGCTGCAAAATAGAGCTATCTTGATTTGTCCGTCCCACACACGCACACAATCCCCTCCCCCAGTACTGGGTCAGGATTCATCACACAGCGACATCTTTCCAAACCCTAGTGCTCTTACTCAGATGTAGTTTCCAGTTAAGCAAAA